>NC_092386.1:51598346-56598346 GCF_030028105.1 Mobula birostris
TCTGAGTTGATATTTATCATTTTTTATTTTGAAGTACTCTGAAGGCATTAAGTATGCGTAAAGGGTATCTGAAGAAATTTATTAGGCCTAACAACTACAGGTAAAAGTAATACATCTTAACCAATGGACATTTATTTTTTTATACATAATAAGGATGGGAGATTGTTAAGTTCTGCTCATTTGGGTTATGCAAGCATTTAATTGGGATGTTCATTTTCTCTGTTATGGGCCTGCACATGAAGGTGGTTGGGGGGAAAGTTGGGTAAGAAAATGGCAACCTAGTGTATTAAACATGAACAGGGCAAGTAAAGTTGTTGAAATGAATATCTTGCCTTTGTTGTTTGAACTTTAACAGTCCATGAGCAGTCCTCATTAGGGGAGCGGAAGTGGAGGGGGTCAGCAGCTTTAAATTTCTTGGTGTTAGCATATAAAAGGATCTGTCCTGGGACTAGCACACAAGTGTCATCACAAAGAAGGCACGACAGTGCCTCTGTTTTCGTAGAAGTTTGCATAGATTTGGTATGCCACCAAAAAACTTTGACAAATGTCTATCGATGCACAATGGAGAGTATCCTAACTGGTGACATCACTGCCTTGTATGGAAACAACAATGCTATGAATGGAAAAGGCTACAGAAAGTGATGAATACAGCTCAGTCCATCACAGATAAAGACCTCCCAATCATTAAGCACATTTACAAAGGCCACTGGCAAAAGAAATCGGCATCCATCATCAAAGAACCCCATTATCCAGGCCGTGCTCTCTTATTGCTGCTACCATCAAACAGGAGGTACAGAAGCCTTAGGTCCCACACCACTAGGTTCAAAGTACATAAATGTCACCATATTTAACCTTAAGATTCATTTTCTTGTGGGCATACTCAATATATCCATGGAATAATAACTATAACATAATCATTGAAAAACTGCACCAACTATGCTCCATTATTCCTAGATCCCTCTGTTCTAAAGCATTCTTTAATGCCCTACCATTGACCATGTATGTCCCATTTTGATTAGTTCTACCAAAATGTAGCACCTCACATTTTTCAGCATTAAACTCCATCTGCCATCTTTCAGCCCACTCTTCTAACTGTCCTAAATCTCTCTGCAAGTTTTGAAAACCTACCTCATCATCCACAACACCACCTATCTTAGTATCATCAGTTCTATGTTGTCGTTTAAAGTTAAATTGGATAGATATATGGACAGGAAAGGAATGGAGGGTTATGGGCTGAGTGCAGGTCAGAGGGAATAGGGTAAGAGTTCAGCACGGACTAGAAGGGCCGAGATGGCCTGTTTCTGTGCTGTAATTGTTACATGGTTATATGATTATTGGGTGTTCAATCAGTGTACAAAAGACAATAAACTGAGCAAATACAAAAAGGAAGAATCAGAATCAGGTTTATTATCACCGGCATGTGACAAGAAATTCATTAACTTAGCAGCAGCAGTTCAATACTATACATAATATAGGAGAAAAAAGGGGTAACAATAAATAAATAAATAAATAAATTATAGTATATGTATACTGAATAGATTAAAAATCATGCAAAAACAGAAATAATATATATTAAAAAAGTGAGGTAATGTTCAAGGGTTCAATATCCATTGAGGAATCGGATGGCAGAGGAGAAGAAGCTGTTCCTGAATCACTGAGTGTGTGCCTTCAGGTTTCTGCACCTCCTACCTGATGGTAACAATGAGAAAAGGGCATGCGCTTGGTGATGGAGGTCCTTAATGATGGACACTGACTATCTGAGACTTTCTGAGACAACGCTCCTTAAAGATGTCCTGGGTGCTTGTAGGATGGGTACAAGATCAAGCCAACTAAACTTATGCAGCTTCTTTTGGTCCTATGCAGAAGCTGCCCAACCTCCCACACCAGACAGTGATGCAGCCTGTCAGAATGCTCTCCACAGTATATCTGTAGAAGTCTGAGTGTTTTTGTTGACATACCAAATCTCTTCAAACTCCGAATTAAGTATAGTTGCTGTCTTCCCTTCTTTATAGCTGCATTGATATGTTGGGACCAGGTTATAGATGGTATTTGAGCTATGTCTAGCCACACAGTCATGGGTATAGAGAGAGTAGAGCAGTGAGCTAAGCACACAACCCTGAGGTGCACCAGTGTTGATTGTCAGCAAGGAGGAGATATTATCACCAATCCACACAGATTGTTGTCTTCTGATTAGGAAGATGAGGATCTAATTGCAGAGGGAGGTACAGAGGCCAATGTTCTGTAGTTTATCAATCAGGATTGTTGGAATAGGAACACTCACAACACACTGGAGGAACTCAGCAGGTCGGGCAGCATCCATGGAAAAGATCGGGCGACGTTTCCGGCCAGAACCCTTCATCAGGACTGTAGAGGGAAGGGGCAGAGGCCCTATAAAGAAGGTGGAGGGAGGGTGAGAAGGAGAAGGCTGGTATGTTCCAGGTGAAAAACCAGTAAGGGGAAAGATAAAGGGGTGGGGGAGGGGAGACAGGGAGGTGATAGGCAGGAAAGGTAAAGAAAGAATAGGGGAAAACACAATGGGTAGTAGAAGGAGGCAGAACCATGCGGGAGGTGATAGGCAGCTGGGGGAGGGGGCAGAGTGACATAGGGATAGGGGAAGGGAGGGGGAGGGAATTACCGGAAGTTGGAGAATTCAATGTTCATACCAAGAGGCTGGAGACTGCCCAGACGGTGTATGAGGTGTTGCTCTTCCATATACCGTCTGGGTAGTCTCTAGCCCCTTGGTATGAACACAGAATTCTCCAACTTCCGGTAATTCCCTCCCCCTCCTTTCCCCTATCCCTATGTCACTCTGCCCCCTCCCCCAGCTGCCTATCACCTCCCGCATGGTTCTGCCTCCTTCTACTACCCATTGTGTTTTCCCCTATTCTTTCTTCACCTTTCCTGCCTATCACCTCCCTGCCTCCCCTCCCCCACCCCTTTATCTTTCCCCTTACTGGTTTTTCACCTGGAACCCACCAGCTTTCTCCTTCCCACCTTCCCCCCACCTTCTTTATAGGGCCTCTGCCCCTTCCCTCTTCAGTCCTGATGAAGGGTTCCGGCCCGAAACATCGACTGAGCTTTTCCACGGATGCTGCCCGACCTGCTGAGTTCCTCCAGTGTGTTGTGAGTGTTGCTTTGACCCCAGCATCTGCAGATTATTTTGTGTTTAGGATTGTGAGAATGATGGTCTTAATTACTGAGCTATAGTCGATGAACAACATCCTGACATAGGTGTTTGTATTGTCCAGGTGGTCTAAGGCCATATGAAGAGCCATTGAGGTTGTGTCTGCTGTTGATCTATTGTGGTGATAGGCAGATTGCAGTGGGTTCAGGTCCTTGCTGAGGCAGGAGGTCAGTCTCGTCATGACCAACCTCTCAAAGCATTTCATCACAGTAGATGAGGAAATAATAAGAAGAAATAATGATAAATAAATAAGCAATAAATGTTGAGAATGTGAAATGAAAGCAAGTCCATAGGTCAAGGGAACATTTCAATGATGGGGCAAGTAAAGTTGAGTGAAGTTACACACACAAAACGCTGGAGGATCTCAGAAGGCCAGGCAGCAGCTGCGGAAAAGAGTGTAGTCAATGTTTCGGGTGAAGACCTGTCATCAGGACTGGAGAAGGAAAGATGAAGAGTCAGAGACTCTGGACTCTGAATCATCATCTTTTATTCTCCTGTCCTGATGAAGGGTCTCGGCCTGAAATGTTGGCAATATTCTTTTCCATAGATGCTGCCTGGCCCTCTGAGTTCCTCCAGCATTTTGTGTGTGTTGCTTGGATTTCCAGCATCTGCAGATTTTCTCCTGTTTGTGTTGAGTGAAGTTATTCCCTTTAACTCAAGATCCTGATGGCTGAGAGGCACAATTATTTCCAAACCAGGTGCTACAAGTCCAGAGGCTCCTGAACCTTCTTCCTGATGGCGGCAGTGAGAAGAGAGCATGTCCTGGGTGATGAGGGTCCCTAATGATGGATGTTGCTTTTTTGTGACAGTGCTTTGTGTAGGTGTACTCAATGATGGTAAGGGCTTTACCTATGATGGACTGGGCTGTATCCACTACAACTTGTGGGATTTTCTGTTCAAGTGCATTGGTGGGTATTTCTATACCAGACTCTAATGCAGCTAGTCAATATACTCTCCACTACATGTCTATAGAAGTTTGTTAAGTTTTAGATGACATGCTGAAGCTTTGCAAACTCCTAAGGATATTGAGGTGCTGCCGTGCTTTCTTTGTAATTGCACTTTAGTACTGGGCCCAGGACAGGTCCTCCAAAATAATAACTGAGAAATTTAAAGTTGCTGACCCTCTCAGCCTCTCACCCTCCGATGAGGATGGATTCATGAGCCTCAAATTTCCCTCTCCTGAAGTTATTTATAAGCTCCTTCGTTTGGCTGATATTGAGTAAGAGGTTGTTGTTATGGCACCACTCAGCCAGATTTTCAATCTCCCTCCTGTATGCTGATTCATCGCCACTTTTGATTTGGCCTGAAACAGTAGTATCATCAGCGAATTTGAATATGGCATTGGAGATGTACTTAGCCACACAGTCCCAAGTTTAAAATGAGTAGAACGGGAGCGAAGCACACAGCCCTGTGGTGCACCGGTGCTGATGGAGATCACCGAGGAGATGTTGTTGCCAATCCAAACTGACTGGGGTCTGCAAGTGGTGGAATCAAGGATCCAATTACTCAAGAAGGTATTTGCACCTAGGTCTTGGAGCTTATTGATTAGTTTTGAGGGGATGGTGGTATTGAATGCTGGGCTGTAGTTGATAAAAAGCATCATGATGTACAGTATAGAAACATAGAAACATAGAAAATAGGTGCAGGAGTAGGCCATTTGGCCCTTCGAGCCTGCACCGGCATTCAGTATGATCATGGCTGATCATCCAACTCAGAATTCTGTACCAGCCTTCCCTCCATACCCCCTGATCCCTTTAGCCACAAGGGCCTTATCTAACTCCCTCTTAAATATAGCCAATGATCCCCCCTCAATCTTCTAAATTCCAACCAGTATAAGCCTAGTTCATCCAGTCTTTCATCATATGAAAGTCCTGCCATCCCAGGAATCAATCTGGTGAACCTTCTTTGTACTCCCTCTATGGCAAGGATGTCTTTCCTCAGATTAGGGGACCAAAACTGCACACAATACTCCAGGTGTGGTCTCACCAAGGCCTTATACAACTGCAGTAGTACCTCCCTGCTCCTGTACTCGAATCCTCTTGCTATAAATGCCAGCATACCATTTGCCTTTTTCACCGCCTGCTGTACCTGCATGCCCACTTTCAATGACTGGTGTATAATGACACCCAGGTCTCGTTGCACCTCCCCTTTTCCTGATCGGCCACCATTCAGATAATAATCTGCTTTCCTGTTTTTGCCACCAAAGTGGATAACTTCACATTTATCCACATTAAATTGCATCTGCCATGAATTTGCCCACTCACCTAACCTATCCAAATCACCCTGCATCCTCTTAGCATCCTCCTCACAGCTAACACTGCCGCCCAGCTTCGTGTCATCCGCAAACTTGGAGATGCTGCATTTAATTCCCTCATCCAAGTCATTAATATATATTGTAAACAACTAGGGTCCCAGCACTGAGCCTTGCGGTACCCCACTAGTCACTGCCTGCCATTCTGAAAAGGTCCCGTTTATTCCCACTCTTTGCTTCCTGTCTGCCAACCAATTCTCTATCCACATCAATACCTTACCCCCAATACCATGTGCTTTAAGTTTGCACACTAATCTCCTGTGTGGGACCTTGTCAAAAGCCTTTTGAAAATCCAAATATACCACATCCACTGGTTCTCCCCTATCCACTCTACTAGTTACATCCTCAAAAAATTCTATGAGATTTGTCAGACATGATTTTCCTTTCACAAATCCATGCTGGCTTTGTCCAATGATTTCACTGCTTTCCAAATGTGCTGTTATCACATCTTTGATAACCGACTCTAGCAGTTTCCCCACCACCGATGTTAGGCTAACCGGTCTATAATTCGCTGGTTTCTCTCTCCCTCCTTTTTTAAAAAGTGGGGTTACATTAGCCACCCTCCAATCCTCAGGAACTAGTCCGGAATCTAAAGAGTTTTGAAAAATTATCACTAATGCATCCACTATTTCTTGGCTTACTTCCTTAAGCACTCTGGGATGCAGACCATCTGACCCTGGGGATTTATCTGCCTTTAATCCCTTCAATTTACCTAACAACACTTCCCTACTAACATGTATTTCCCTCAGTTCCTCCATCTCACTGGATCCTCTGTCCCCTTCTATTTCTGGAAGATTATTTATGTCCTCCTTAGTGAAGCCAGAACCAAAGTAGTTATTCAATTGGTCTGCCATGTCCTTGCTCCCCATAATCAATTCACCTGTTTCTGTCTGTAGGGGACCTACATTTGTCTTAACCAATCTTTTTCTTTTCACATATCTATAAAAGCTTTTACAGTCAGTTTTTATGTTCCCTGCCAGTTTTCTCTCATAACCTTTTTTCCCCTTCCTAATTAAGCCCTTTGTCCTCCTCTGCTGAACTCTGAATTTCTCCCAGTCCTCAGGTGAGCCACTTTCTCTGGCTAATTTGTATGCTTCTTCTTTGGAATTGACACTATCCCTAATTTCCCTTGTCAGCCAGGGGTGCACTACCTTCCTTGATTTATTCTTTTGCCAAACTGGGATGAACAATTGTTGTAGCTCATCCATGCGATCTTTAAATGCTTGCCATTGCATATCCACCGTCAACCCTTTAAGTGTCATTTGCCAGTCTATCTTAGCTAATTCACGTCTCATACCTTCAAAGTTACCCCTCTTTAAGTTCAGAATCTTTGTTTCTGAATTAACGATGTCACTCTCCATCTTAATGAAGAATTCCACCATATTATGGTCACTCTTACCCAAGGGGCCTCTCACGACAAGATTGCTAATTAACCCTTCCTCATTGCACCTTTGCTGTCCAGATGTTTCAAGGTTGAGAAAGGGGCCAATAGGATGGCATCTGCTGTGGACCAGTAGGCAAATTGGAACATATCGCTTCTCAGGCAGGAGCTGACATGTTCATCACCAGCCTCTCAAAACACTTCACCACTGTGGATATAAGTGCTACCAGTTGATAGTGTTTGAGGAAGGTCACCACATTCTTTTTAGGCACTGGTATAATTGAAGCCTGCTTGAAGCAGATGGGTACCTCAGACTGTCAAAGTGAGAGGTTACAGGTCTCAGTGAACAGTCCAGTCAGTTGATCGGCACAGGTCTTCAGTACTTATTCAGGAACAGTTATCACTCTACAGCCATCAGGCTCCTGAACCAGCTTCGATAACTTCAGTCACCACTAATCTGAACTGATTCTATGACCTACAGAGTCACGTTCAAGGACACTTTACAAATCATATTCTCAGTATTAGTGTTATTTGCATAATTAGTCTTCTTTTGCAAATTGGTAGTTTGTCAGTATTTGTCTGTTTATATACAGCTTTCTGTCAAATTCCATTGTACTTTTTTCCTGTAAATGACTGTAAGAAAAAGTAAGTCAAGGGATATGGTCCAGGTGCAGGTCAGTGGGACTAGGCAGAAAAATGGTTTGGCACAGCCAAGAAGGGCAAAAAGGCCTGTTTCTGTGCTGTAACGTTCTATGGTTCTAAGGTAATATACGGTAACATATGTGTATTTTGATAGAAAATTTACATTAAACTTACTTTAAACTTTGAACTCACTAAATAAGTGTTTTGTACACTTACCTAGTAGTTTCAGAAGATGAAGAAAGGATACATTCTAGAAGATGTGGGGTGATCCAGTCAGCCATATTACTGCTCTGGTGTCATTAGAGATTGATCTTTCCTCTGTAATCATCACTCATTGTACATTATTCTACATGCACTCTTCACAATGGCATTTTTCCAAAGCAGATGTATCAATATGCTTATCAATTTTTCTTTTTTTTTTAGTGAATGTGTTTTTGAAGCAATCCTCAGAATATTTCTAAACAGAGGAATCACATTCTATTGATGTATTGTATTGGAGGCTGCATCACCATCTGGTATGGGGTGGGGTGGGGTGGGGTGGGGGGTGGGGGGTGGGGTTGCTACTGCCAGGATTGAAGTAAGCTGCAGAGGTTCATATACCTGGTCTGCTCCATCATGGGCACGAACCTCCATAGTATCCAGGACATCTTCAAGGAGTGACGCCTCAAAAAGGCGGTGTCCATCATTAAGTATCCCATCACCCAGGGCATGCCTCTGCTCATTGCTACCATCAGGAATGAGGCACACACTCAATGATTCAGGAACAGCTTCTTCCCCTCTGCCATCCGATTTCTGAATGGAAATTGAACCATTGAACACTACCTCACTACTTTTTTAATTTCATTTTTTGCACTACTTACTTAATTTAACTATTTAAGATACATATTCTGTAATAGACTGTAATTCACAGATCTTCTCTACTATTACGTATTGCATCGTACTGCTGCCACAAAGTTATCGAATTTCATGACATAGAGTATGCCGGTGATATTAAAGCTGATTCTGATTCCGTTTTTTTCTCATGGTTCATGAAACTTTAGCACTAAAGTTAGTTGGCAATGGAAATTGTAGTTGCTAATGGCAAAATTAAATTGAAAAATATGAGACAACATAAAGACGACATAAAATATAAAAGATGCACAGGATTATGCTATTACTTTTAACAAGCTGTCAATTACTTTAGATGACAATGTAATTATTAACATTTTAACCAATAAATTTTTACTCATATGAAGAGTGTTTGCTGGCTCTGAGCCTGTAGTCATCAGAATTCTGAGGAATGAGAGGTGAACTAATTGAAACCTATCGAAAAGCCTTGATAGAGTAGATGTGGAGAGGATGCTTTCTATGGCGTGAGAGTCGAGGACCAGAGGACACAGACTTAGAATACAGGTGCATCCTTTTAGAACAGAGATGAAGAGGAGTTTTTTTAGCCAGAGAGTGGTGAATCTGTGGAATTCATTGCCACAGGTGTCCGTGGAGCCAAGTCTTTACATGTATTTAAGGCAGAGTTTGATAAATTCTTGATTGGTCAGTGCATGAAGCAATATGGGGAGATGGCAGAAGATTAGGCTGAGAGAAAAATTGGATCAGCCATGATGAAATGGCATAACTCTGCTCCATTATTCTTATGGTCTTATAAGCGAATTGTCAAAACTTTGAAAATGTAGGAGTTGTCTTATGAACCTTCACTTCTGACTTTCTGTCTTGTAGACAAATATTCCAGTTCAAGATATCAGGTCTAAAGGTCCTGCTGCATTTTTTTTTCACTGGAACGTTTTAAAGACTCCGTCAATAAAGGACTTTTGTTCAGAGCATGTTAAGCAGGACGATGAGTTTTTCTGCCTGTCAGTTAACCATGTTATCTAAATAGAAAATACACTGTTTGCCTCAACATAGAACATAGAATAGTACAGCACAGTACAGGCCCTTTGGCCCACAATGTTGTGCCAACCCTCAAACCCTGCCTCCCATATAACCTCCCACCTTAAATTCCTCCATATACCTGTCTAGTAGTCTCTCATTAGATTATTAGATTATGAGGACACGCAGTCCTCTTTTATTGTCATTTAGTAATGCATGCATTAAGAAATGATACAATATTCCTCCGGTGTGATATCACAAAAACACAGGACAGACCAAGACTTAAAAACGAACAAAACCACATAATTATAACATATAGTTACAACAGTGCAACAATACCATAATTGATGAAGAACAGTCCATGGCACAGTAAAAAACTTCAAAGTTTCTCGTAAGTCCCATATCTCACGCAGACGGGAGAAGGAAGAAAACTCTCCCTGCCATGCCTGACCACAGTCCGACACCAAAAACTTTGAGCTCTGATCAGCCCTCCGACACCAAGTACCGAGCACTATCTCTATCCGATTGTTTCGACCTCAGCCTCGGTCGCCAGCAGCAGGCAAAGCCGGGGATTTTGGGGCCTTCCCTTCGGAGATTCTTGATCGCACAGTAACAACAGCAGTGAACCAGGCATTCCAGAAATTTCTCCAGATGTTCCTCTACTTCTCACGTCTGTCTTCATCAAATCAGAATTGTCCACGGCCCCTATTTCACAGATACGATATAATTTCACCGGAGAGCTGCGCGCACTGCGTCGCGCTGCCATCTTCTCCTCCCGCCTTCACTAGTGTATCTGCCTCTACCACTGACTCAGGCAGTGCATTCCACGCACCAACCACTCTCTGAGTAAAAAACCTTCCTCTAATATCCCCCTTGAACTTCCCACCCTGTATCTTAAAGCCATGTCCTCTTGTATTGAGCAGTGGTGCCCCGGGGAAGAGGCACTGGCTGTCCACTCTATCTATTCCTCTTAATATCTTGTACATCTCTATCATGTCTCCTCTCATCCTCCTTCCCTCCAAAAGGTAAAGCCCTAGCTCCCTTAATCTCTGATCATAATCCATACTCTCTAAACCAGGCAGCATCCTGGTAAATCTCCTCTGTACCCTTTCCAATGCCTCCACATCCTTCCTATAGTGAGGCGAAATGCCTTCTGATTGATAGTACAAATTAAAACGTACTGTCTGCACAATCTACCCTGTTCGATTTTAGAGGAAATAATGGGCATGATTTCTAACTAGGCTCATCACTTGACTTGTTACCTCACACCTAAATTGTTATCCATTATTCTGTGTGGCTAAATGAAACTTTAAAATTTTTCTACAAACCATGGAAACCATGTATTTTGTGCCACAGGTCATGCTGTAGCTCTCCACATGGAAGATTATTCAGTGAGAACTGATAAAGATTTTACAATAATAGAACAGGAGGGGGCCTAATTTCCTTAGCTTTGGTGTTGAGGATTTGGAATGTGCTAGAGAATGCAAAATAGAATCATTTAACAGATTGGTTTCTATAGATGTCAAAATAGTTTTAACTTCATTATACAGCATATATTATCATTCTTCATCTACCACAGGGAGTTGGAGACAATTGAAAGTATATGTAATTTTCAGTCAACATCAGCAAAATGTGTATTGGTGTAAGCTGGAAGTACTGTGAATTTTAAAAATATGATGTTTATCAGTGTGCCATCTAAGATATATGATGCCAAATAAGGGAAAGAATACACAAATAAATAAAATTCAAAAATAACATAAAGAAACTGGATCAAAATATTCCAGTCAGTAGATGATCACTATATGACAATGAACAGCACTGAATATTACTATTAACATTGCATTCTGACCGTTGCTATATATTGTTCTCAATATCGCATACTGTCCGTTGCTTTATATTATCAGCCTTCAGTGGCTTGAATGCAAAAATTAAGGACTGTCTGTTGCAGAACGTGACTAGCAAACATTCACAACGAATGGCAAGAATATGTTGGAGGCAAGAAAGAGTGACGGAGGAGCAGGTGATGGAGTTGCACAGCATCAGAACTCCTGAAACCACACTCATACCACACAGTTATGACTCTAAAAAGCTGGTCCTTCAGACCAACTGGTCCACGCCAACCAAGGTTCCCATCTAAGCTTGTCCCATTTCTCGCACTTGGCCCATCCCCTCTCACCCTTTCTTATCCATGTACCTGCCCAAGCACCTTTTTAAGTAGATGCCTGCCCTCTTCAAAGCTGTCAATATAAGCCGGCTAACAAGTTCCAGGAAGTTCAATAGATGCTCAATGACACTTATCATGTGAGAATCAGGAATGGAAAGATGAAATCCATTGCCAAAGTTTCCTGAGGTTATGTTACAACATGTTGTTTGCAAACCTGTAGTGCCTTTTTTTTTGCCGGTGGGGGGAGGGGGATTGTTGCTTGCTGCCACATACGTGCGGGAGGGAGGGGAACTGGGGGGACTTTGGGGTTCTAACATTTAACTGTCATTCATTCTTTGGGGCACTCCTCTGTTTTCGTGGATGGTTGAGAAGAAAAAGCATTTCAGGATGTATATTGTATACATTTCTCTGATACTGAATGTACCTTTGAAACCTTTTACATGATAAATCTACACATATTTCCATAGCTGTTTTGTACACATTTATTCCTAATAAGTTTAAACATTTATCTATGATAATAGTGGATTTATTTGATAGAAGAAGAGGAAATCAATGAGATAGGAAAGCAAAGGAAGGGAGAAGAAAGAGATGCAGTCCTATTTTGGCCTGGCTGTTGAAGGCCCATCCATTAGATTGTGTTATTAGTAAATGTAACCTCACGAAACTTTGGCAATTGATTTCATCTTACCGTTCCTGATCCTCAGAACTTGACCATGAAACAAAAACAAGAGATGCCTTAACATCAGTAAACTTTATGTACTGTCTGCACTGGATTGAACAGGTGCATATCCTGATTTTTAGATAGTTGATTTAATTGTTCCATACTACCCAGTTGTACCATGATCTCTGTGTTAAAGCAGAGAAAGAAGATACCAAATGACCACTGCAGGCACCCAGGTTAAATACAGTATAACAAAGTTAGTCCCAGCCAAATCAACTGTTGGCCAGAAAGAACTACAGTCTACAAATCAGTGAATTTGAATGAATCAAGGACAGTGGAAGCAGACAGACTAATTACCTTTGTCCTTGCTATGAAGGAGGAGATGGAGGCTGCCATTTTATGAAGAGACACTCCATTTTGTGATCTAGTTGCTGGGCTTGGTCAGTGTTTTAAAGTCATCACAATGATTCCTCAGGTAATCCGCTGAACAAGAGATCATTTCTAAATAAGAAGTTATTTGTGCGGTAACTATGAGAAAATCTGCAGATGCTGGAAGTTCATGCAACACACACAAAATGCTGGTAGAACACAGCAGGCCAGGCAGCGTCTATAGGAAGAGGTTCTTTGCTTGTATATAACATGCAGGTTTGTGAATGTTGGGGTCTGTGTCTGGTCTGTGAGATCCAAGCTGGTTGCTGATTGAGAACAAAGAGCAATAGATTACCAGTTGTCACTTGCTGGGAAAAGGGCAATAAATGGATGCTGGCAGAGCCAATAAAAAGTTGTTAAAGGTCAGGCACATGACCTACAGCCAATGACACTGGAATGCAATATTTGAATTGGTAAGCAATGAATATAAAAGCAGATGCTTCAAGTGTCCTGGTGGTGGTAACTCTGTAGAACAACTATTGCAGATGTAAGGTGCCCCATGGACACGTGGCGATTCGAAATGGGACAATGATGAACATGTGACCAGCAGCAGAAACTCCTTTTTATCTGGTATCACGTTTTCTGTTCTTTGACTGTACATGAAAGGTCAGGAAAACTTAGCTGGTGTGCACACAGGTATTGTTCTCATGTGTTCTTTCATTGAGACAATAAAGTTACCTGCCCTTCTCAACCATTGAGGTCAGACTCAGGCCTATAATTTCCTTTCTTCTGTTTGTCTCCCTTCTTGAAGAGAGGAATGACATTTGCAGTTTCCCAGTGGAATCATGCCAGAATCTATTAATTCTCGAAAGGTCAAGATTCAAGTATATTTATTACCAAAGAATATATAAGTTATACAACTTGAACATTTGCTTGCTCACAGGAAGCCACAAAGCAAAAAACCCAAAAGACTCCCAATAAAAATATAATAATAAAGGACCAACACTCGATGAGCAAGAAAAAGGGGAGAAAATGCAAATCATGCAAACAATTGAAGTGGACAACAACATTCCGAACCAAAATGGAGTCCTCAGATCTGAGCCCCGGAGCAGGCCCAAGGCCTTGATTATCAGTTCATCATATTAACGGGTACAGAGCCCAGCAGGTGGGTCAATCTTCATAGTCTCAGCACCGCGGAGAGAGGAGCGACCATCGTGGAGAGTGAGTGAAATCAGCTCTCGTCCCAGATCCTGACTCCCTGCCTTTTCAGTCTATCTGGGCTGGTATTTAAATTGACCAAATGATGAAAAGCTCTGGCGCCTGGAGAGAGAAGTTAACATTGCGGAGAGCGAGCAAAATTGGTTCTCGCCTCCGATCTGGGCCAGTGCTTAAACTGTGTTAACGGCAAATCCTACCTCACATTAGGACCTGGCTGCAGTGAAAGGCCCTGGGCCTAGACCACGCTGCCCAGTGACATGCTCTGGGCCCAGATTTCACCAGCTAACCCAGAGCCATGCTCAAGCTCTTCAAATCAGCTTGGCACCCAGAGCAATCCAACCTCTTGATCCAGGCCAGCTGAACTGGCATCAGACTCTGTCTGGGCCCCAGTTGCTCCTTTCCGCGACCAGTGCAATCCATTCTCGCACCTGGGCCAGTTGTATGGGCACCGTAACCCTATCTGCAACAATTTTGCAACACACCATCTCGGCTCATCCCCCGAGCTCACCTAGCCATCGCTCACCTCTTCATTGTTTGCAGCAATAACTTTACACAACGTACCTCAGCAAATGTAATTTTAGTGACGTTTTTAGTCCAATTTTTAAATTTTTTAACTACCCCGGAGAGCTATTGCACGTGTTCGGTAGTGCTAGCTTAACCTTACTAATACCTCCGCAATCTCTTCAACCACCTCTTTCAGAACCCTGGCATGTAGGCCATCTGGTCCTGGTGACTTATCTACCTTCAGACCTTTTAATTTACCAAGCACTTTCTCCCTAGTAATGAGAACTTCACACATTTCTGCCCCGTGATTCTCTTGAACTTCCAGCATACTGCTAGTGTCTTCCACAGTGAAGACTGATGCAAAAAGGAGAGGAAAGAAAGAACAATCATCCTGTTATATCTTCCTTAATTTTTCTATATATAGGCTGATAATTCCTCTTTTTATGCCAGGATGAGGCAACATTCAGGATGGAGGAGAAACACCTTATATTCTGTTTGGGTGGCCTCCAACTTGATGGCATGATTATTGATTTCTCCTTCCGGTAAAAAAATCCACACCCTCACTTCCTCCATTCCCCACTCTGACTTTTTACCTTTTCTCACCAGCCTATCACTTCCCCCTGGGTCCCTTCCTCCTTCCCTTTTTCCTATGGTCCACTATCCTGTCCTAATACATTCCTTCTTCTCCAGCCCTTGACCTGCCCCACCCACCTGGCATCTCCTGTCACCTTCCATCTCGACTCATTCCCTTCCCCGACTTTTTTAATCTGGCATCTTCCCCCTTCCTTCTCAGTCCTGAAGACTGGGCCTGAAATGTCAACTGTTTATCCCTTGCCATAGATGCTGCCCAACCTGCTGAATTCCTCCAGAATTTTGTGTATGTAGCTTTGGATTTCTAGCATCTACAGACTTCCTTGTATTTATGATATGGAAGTTCTTCACTGGATGGTGAAATTGTGAATCTTGCCAGTTAATAACTGTTTATCAATGCTGTCTCTGGACATACAACAGCTGCACATTGAGGGAACGGAAACTTTCAGTTCGGTGAAAATGTCTAATTTCAGAAAAGGTATACAGTACACCAGGCATTATGTGTGCAGTCAGTAACACTGCACTCATGGGGAACACTGTACTCTTGAGAAATTGCTTGAGCTCCCTCTATCTGATTGTCCATGGCAAGAGGAATGAATGAAAGGCCAGACTCTCTGTGACCAGAGAGCCTCATCATTGCCACTCATCCAACATTGGACAGCGAATTATAATGTATATTTGTCTCTTCAGCAACAGCCTGGAAAAGGAGACAAATGCAAAACCATTAATTGATTGATTTTGCTTGTGTCTCTTTGGCAATGCTGCCAGTACCTTATTCTATGGTCATAGTTATGCCTGCAGTACTCAGGCATTACTGACTTCTTTTCTGAAACAAGTAGCCTTGGTATTGGTAAACGTCGACTGTACCTCTTCCTAGAGATGCTGCCTGGCCTGCTGCGTTCACCAGCAACTTTTATGTGTATTGCTTGAAATTCCCGCATCTGCAGATTTCTTCGTGTTAGCCTTGGTATTATTCCTTATTGAAACTGTTGTTAGAAGATTTCTCCATAAAAAAGCAAAGATAGCTTTTGTCAATTTTTTTTGTCTCCACATTGGCCAACTGTTTTGCTTTCATTTGCATGGCCTCTTTTCATTCTCACAAATTTGCTCACTTCCAAGAAACCTCACCAGGCCACTCATGTCTGGAAGCAGCTCAAGTTAGCACAAGCTTTTCAACGAACTGAAGATCACTTCAGCAGAAATCACTCCCTGTAGACTCTGCATACTGTAGCCAAGTTTAAGCAAGTCCCAAAATTACACTGATATTTAGAAGAAATAATCCTGCAGCTGACCAGTCAGCATTTCATGGTCCCTTTAAATTGAAGTGTTTGTAGAAACAGAGGGGCTGAGTTGTACCTTGCTACATGCCATGTTCAGCTGAGTGAAGTGAAGATGGGTATTAGCTGGAAGTCTTGGTGTTGTAATCCTGTTCTGTTTGACCTAAAGGCTATTAGGAGAGTGATTGAATTTAAATGGCTTGCATGTACACACAGACATCTGTCTGTGAGTGTGTGTCTCTGTATGTGCCAATGTGTTTGTGCGAATGAGAGTAGGCCACTTTACCAATGCCGTACGTGGCATCAAATCTGCAGGAAGCATGTGAACATACTGTATATTGAACTTTTTGCTCATTCTGAAGGTGGTCATGTTATACTACAAGGCAGGTATCACAATGCCAGCCAGTATCACAATTTTATGGACTGCCTTCAAGGAGAAAGATGTAGCTAAGCACAGAGAATTAGATGATGAATTCCAGAGCTGAAGATAAGCTGCCATTGATTTAGTATGCAATACCTCAGAGTTGCACAAATTCAGAAATTCCAAACGGATAGTGGGGTTGGAGATGGTCATAGAGCACTTCATTTTCTGACAGAATGTTTGACCCTTTATTCATCTTATTAATATCAAAAAATTGGGAACTGTTTTTGCTTACCAAGGCAATCAATAATGAGGCACTGACTAGCTCAAAATATGATTGGTAAACTTAACTATTAGTTAATTAGCTCCTGCCATATTACATCAACAGGTGGCAAAAGTGTCAGGAAGTGATAGTTCTGAAATATGAAAATATAGGTGTTACAATGTACAGTTTGTACTTAATAAATCCAATTCCCCCATTTTTTGACTAAGATGGCTGGAAATACTATGAATTCTTTGAGTGGTTATGTAGGCGGTAAAGCCAAAGGGTGCTCATCAAAGAACTTTGTAACAACTGGCTGCACACAGCAACAAGAATATTCACAGAAAGGTTAGAGATGATTAGGTAATTCCCCTATCAATCAATCTGTTTGATTGCATTAGTATAGATGACTGTAATTAATTCAATGTACAATATTTTGTATTGAACTATTCCATATTCACTGCATATCCTGTATTTATTTGAATAAGTTGCCATGGTTTCCCTTATAAGTTCTGTTCTTCTTCACCTTAAACAGATTGTTATGGACTAAATTGGCATTGTTTGCTATACAGACATTCATACAAACTAAATTTGACAGAGTTGTCAATAGACACCCTGTAATTATTTTTGTTGGAACATGAGATGGCTCCAAGAGTTTGCTATTGGAAAGTGTGTACTTCTGTCTGCACTATTGATTTGTTAACATTTCCAATGAAACACATTCAACAAGGTCTTATCCTTCGAAATGTATTGTTTTTTGTCAATGAGCATACAGTTCAGCAACGATCATACCGTCATCTGAATGTGGGTTCAGATTACTGAATTTAATTTCTATATTTGGCACATTAAAATACCATCAACAACGCAATCATGAATTATTTTGAAGAATTAAAGAAAAATCTTTACATTGCTGGAAGCTGAAAACAAAAAGCAGTATTTCATCTGAATGAAATGACAATTCAACAACAAATAAAGCCAATCTGCCCAAGATAGCGGTTCCAATGCAAGGTGATCAGCCCAAAAAGAAATGTGACTTCTCTCTCAACAGATGCTGCCTGACCTTCTGAATATCTCTTGAAATCTGTTCTTATTTCAGATTTTTGGCTGTTGCATTTTTCTGTTGGTAAGGATATGAGAATCTGCATCAATCACTGCCAGTTAACGTTTATTAAATATTTTGAGACGGTGATATGTGACGTATAGGAGCAGTCAACTCAGCATTGACCCTTGCTAACAACAGAGCTATAGGAAAGTCTACCTTTAAGCATTCTTATTAGGAACATCTTAAAGTCTTGGAGCTATTGGTTTTCTAACCAACTTTCAATCATTTTGATCAATTTCAAATGGATGTGTGGGTAAAAAGTAGCTGAATTACAATTAGAAATGGACTTCAAGTTAGGCTTCATTCAAAAATTAGAAACACAGAAACATAGAAAAACCTACAACACAATACAGGCCCTTTGGCCCACAAAGCTGTGCCGAACATGTACTTACTTTAGAAATTACCTCAGGTTACCCATAACCCTCAATTTTTCTAAGCTCCATATACCTATCCAGGAGTCTCTTAAAAGACCCTATCATATTCACCTCCACCACAGTTGCCGGCAGCCCATTCCACGCACTCACCAATCTCTGCGTAAAAAACTTACCCCTGACATCTCCTCTGTACCTGCTTCCAAGCACCTTAAAACTGTGTCCTCTTGTGTTAGCCATTTCAGCCCTGGGCAAAAGCCTCAGACTATCCGCACGATCAAAGCCTCTCATCATCTTATACACCTCTATCAGGTCACCTCTCATCCTCTGTTGTTTCAAGGAGAAAAGGCCGAGTTCACTCAACCTATTCTCATAAGGCATGCTCTCCAATCCAGGCAACATCCTTGTAAATCTCCTCTGAACTATTTCTATGGCTTCCACATCCTTCCTGCAGTGAGGCTACCAGTACTGAGCACAGTACTCCAAGTGGGGTCTGGCCAGGGTCCTATATAGCTGTAACATTACCTCTTGGCTCTTGAACTTAATCCTACGGTTGATGAGGGCCGATACACTGTATGCTTTCTTAACCACACAGTCAACCTGCGCAGCAGCTTTGAGTGTCTTGTGGACTCAGACCCCAAGATCCATCTGATCCTCCACACTGCCAAGAGTCTTACCATTAATATTATATTCTGCCATCATATTTGACCTACCAAAATGAACCACCTCACACTTATCTGAGTTGAACTCCATCTGTCACTTCTCAGCCCAGTTTTGCATGGTATCGATGTCCCACTGTAACCTCTGACAGCCCTGAACACTATCCACAACACCCCGAACTTTTGTGTTATCAGCAAATTTACTAACCCATCCCTCCACTTCCTCATCCAGGTTGCTTATTAAAATCACAAACAGAAGGGGTCCCAGAACAGATCCCTGAGGCACACCACTGGTCACCAACCTCCATGCAGAATATGACCCAAAAACAACCAGTCTTTGCCTTCTGTGTGCAAGTCAATTCTGGATTCACAAAGCAAGGTCCCCTTGAATCCCATGCCTACTCATTTCCTCAATAAGCCTTGCATGGGGTACCTTATCAAATGCCTTGCTGAAATCCATATATACTACATCTACTGCTCTACCTTCATCAATGTGTTCAGTCATATCCTCAGAAAATTCAATTAGGCTCGTAGGGGATGACCTGCCCTTGACAAAGCCATGCTGACTATTCCTAATCATATTATATCTCTCCAAATGTTCATAAATCCTGCCTCTCAGGATCTTCTCCATCTTCTTACCAACCACTAAATTAAGACTGACTGGTCTATAATTTCCTGGGCTATCTCTACTCACTTTCTTGAATAAGGGAACAACATCTGCAACCCTCCAATCCTCCGGAACCTCTCCCGTCCCCATTGATGATGCAAAGATCATTGCCAGAGGCTCAGTAATCTCCTCCCTCACTTCCCACAGTAGCCTGGGGTATATCTCGTCCGGTCCTGGTGACTTATCCAATTTGCTGCTTTCCAAATGCTCCAGCGCATCCTCTTTCTTAATGTCTATATGCCCAAGCTTTTCATTCCACTGTAAGTCATCCCTACAATTGCCAGGCTCCTTTTCCATAGTGAATACTGAAGCAAGGTATTTATTAAGTACCTCTGCTGTCTCCTCCGGTTCCATACACACTTTACCACTGTCACACTTGATTGGTACTATTCTCTCATGTCTTATCCTCTTGCTCTTCACATACAGTAGAATGCCTTGGGGTTTTCCTTAATCCTGCTTGCCAGGACCTTCACATGGCCCCTTCTGGCTCTTCTAATTTCATTCTTAAACTCCTTCCTGCTAGCCTTATTATTTTCTAGATCTCTATCATTATCTAGTTATTTGAACCTTTTGTAAGCTTTTCTTTTCTTCTTGACTAGATTTCCAACTTCCTTTGTACACCACGATTCCTGTACCCTACCATCCTTTCCCTGTCTCATTGGAGCCTACCTGTGCAGAACGCCATGCAAATATCCCCTGAACATTTGCCACATTTCTGCCATACATTTCCCTGAGAACATCTGTCCCCAGTTTATACTTCCAAGTTCCTGCCTGATAGCTTCATATTTTCCCTTACTCCAATTAATCAGTTTCCTAACTTGTCTGTTTCTATCCTTCCCCAATGCTGTGGTAAAGGAGATAGAATTCTGATCACTATCTCCAAAATGCTCTTTTACTGAGACACTTGTCACCTGACCAGGTTCATTTCCCAATACCAGATCAAGTACAGCCTCTTCTCTTGTAGGCTTATCTGCATACTGTGTCAGGAATGCACCTAACAAACTCCACTGCATCTAAACCCCTCGCTCAAGGGAGATGCCAATCAATATTGGGGAAATTAAAATCCCCCATCATGACAACCCTGTTATTACTGCACCGTTCCAGAATCTGTCTCCCTATCTGCTCCGCGATGTCCCTGTAACTATTGGGTGGTCTATAAAAAACTCTCAGTGGAGTTACTGACCCCTTCCTGTTTCTAACATCCACCCACAGAGAGTCAGTAGGCAATCCCTCCATGACTTCCTCCTTTTCTGCAGCCGTGACACTATCTCTGATCAGTAGTGCCACGCCCCCACCTCTTTTGTCTCCCTCCCTGTCTTTTCTGAAACATCAAAAGCCTGGCACTCTAAGTAGCCATTCCTTCCCCTGAGCCATCCATTTCTCTGTAATGGCCACAACATAGCTCCAAGTACTGATTCATGCTCTGAGCCCATTCATTTTGTTCACGATACTTCTTGCATTAAAATTGACGCATGTTAAATCATCAATCTGAGCGCATCTCTTCTCTATCATCTGCCTATCCTCCCTCTCACACTCCCTCTCTATTTGTGAACCAGCCGCCCCTTCCTCTGTCTCTTCTGTTTGGTTCCCACCCCTTAGTTTAAACTCTCCCCAGTAGCCTTAGCAAACCCCCTTAGATTCAAGTGGAACCCGTCCTTTTTGTATAGGTCGTGCCTGCCCCAAAAAAGGTCCCAATGATACCGAAATCTGAATCCCTGCTCCCTGTTCAATCCCTCAGCTACGCATTTATCTTCCACCTCACTTTATTCCTATACTCACTGTCGGGTGGCACAGGCAGTATAGTATAATTGTTAAATGAAGGTACTGTTACTAGCTACAATTTCTGTTACTCTTTCAACCTTAACCTTAATTCAACAATTTGCGCTCTAACTAATGATCTTATTTTGTTTATTAAGGTATCACAAGATCTAGTAAACATATGTTGATAGAAATGTATGCTCACAATAAAGATGGTAAAGGAAATAGCAGGAAGAAACTTTGTCCCACTTCATAAAGTGTTAGCCAGATGTAGATATATTTTATTATATATTTTTTCAAGGTTCCCTAATGGTTTGTGAGTGAAACACTTGGTTATGTCATTCTAAATCCTATAGGGCACAATCCCTGAACTCCAATGAAGTGGATAAATCTGAATTTTATGAAATTGCAAGGGGCCTCCCTGTTGCTGGGTTAACACAAAATAATTAGTAAGACTCGTCACTCATGATTACTTTCCAGCAGTCCCGATGGAAAAGTATACGTTTATTAATATAACCTCTTGTACCACCTCAGATCATCCCTAAAAATTGCATGGCCAATAAGGCAATTTTGAATTCTAAATACTGTTAACTTCTATTTATAATGTACACTCTGTGGCCACTTTATTAGGTACCTTCTCTACCTAATAGAGTGGCCACCAAGTGTATGTTTGTGATCTTCAGCTGCTGTAGCCCATCCACTTCAAGGTTTGACATTCAGGGATGCTGTTCTGCACACCACTGATGTAACATGTGGTTATTTGAGTTACTGTTGCCTTCCTGTCAGTCTGAACCAGTCTGGCCATTCTCCTCTGATCTCCCTCATTAACAAGGCAATTTTGCCCACAGAACCGCTGCTCACTGGAAGTTTTTAGTTTCTTGCACCATTCTCTGTGAATTCTGAATGTTCTGTGTGAAAATCCCATGAGATCAGCAAGTTCTGAGATAGTCAAAACACATAGTCACTTAAATTATTCTTTGTCCCTATTTTGATGTTTGGTCTGACCACTGAACCTCTAGACCCTGTCTGAATGCTTTTATGCATTGAGGTGCTGCCAAGTGTTTGGCTGATTAGATATTTGCATTAACTAGGTGTACAGGTGTACCCAATAAAGTGGCCACTGAGTGTATTTGTTCTATAGCAAAAACCTTCTGCAACATTTCATAGGCACTTAGTCAAGCAAAGGACTCGAAGCTAAGCTACAGAAGAAGTTAATTGGCCAGATGACCAAAAGTTTCAATGGAGGGCAGTCTTTAAGGAGAGAAAAGGCAGAGAGCTAGGTGTGAATTCTAATGCTAAGGTTCTTAAGAGCTGAAGGCATGGCTGCTAAAAAGAGAGTACTTAAATTTAGGAATATTCAAGAGAACAGATTTGGAGCAGCACATATTTCTTGGAGGATTAAAAGCTGGAGGTGATTATAGATGGAGGAAAGAATTGATGCTATGGAAGGGTTTGAAAACAAGGATAATTATTTTTAAATGGAGGCGCTGATTAATCAGGAGCCAGAGTCACCCAGCAAGCATAAAGGTATTAGCTGAACAGCACTTGTGAGTTGGGGTGGTGGGAAGTGGAATAGCAGGAAATCTGAAATAGGACAGAGGCAGAGAAATTAACACTGCTGCTGCTGCGTCACCCTTGTAACCAGTTTCAGCTCTGCCCTCTGGTGCTACCCATGTGAAGTTTACTTGTTCCCCCTGTGATCTCATAGCTTTCCCCAGTGCTTCAGTTTCTTCCCACATCCCAAAGAGTGTGAGTTCGAAGGTTAATTGGTACTGTAAATTAATTCAAATGTTCGTGGGTGGCAGGAGAATTGGGAGGAGATGTCAGGCATATGTGAGAGAAAAAGATTTCAGGGAAATAAGTGGGAGCTAATGGAGATGTACAGAGAACTGGCATAGAGAATATACTAAATGTCTTTCTATATTGTAAGAAAATCTGAGCTTGTGCAGGAACAGTCGTCTTGAGTAATAAATATGTGTACCGAGAAACAGAGATTAAGGAGATGAAAATATGTGATCTTTGAGCTGACGTAGATTTATATGCCAAAATTCAACTCAGCATCAAATTTGAGACCCAAGATTACAAGCAGTCTGATTCAGGATTGGACAGTCACAGAGAAGAGAGATGGTGTCAAGAGTCAGGGAATGGAGTTTGCAACAGAGAGTGAAGGTAGTGCCTTCAGCTTTTACTTAAACTGCGAGGGAACATCTGTTAACCTAGTCCTAATTATTGTGTAGAATGCCTGACAATTCATAGAAAGTGAAAGCTCAGGACAGGTGGTGATGTAAAACTAGGTGCCATATGCACACATGAACTATTTATGGATAACTATTGACAATCTTTTGTGATGGGTGTAACAACAATCTAGCCCTTTTCATCCTCTACAACTCTTTGGGAATGTTGACCATCCCTTTCCCCTCCCTATCTTTATCTAGTGGGATTTAACGAGACTGATCTCATTTACTTCCATTCTTATGTATGCAGACACATCCAGGGTATCACCAGCACAGGCTTTGTACTAAGATTCGTCCTTGCTCCCTTCATTTTTCTCACCTACTTGCTGCACCTTTGGAACCCCAACCACTGTCAGTCCCCATCTCCAGCTTGAATTCACCAGCACGTTTCAAGTCTTCAGTTTCTCTAAATCATCAGGCTGCAGGATTAAACAAGGAATTCTGCATCACAAGGACATATATTTAGGAGCTTAGAAACTTGGAATCATAAATAATTTCATAGTAATGTTACCAGACTCCTTGTTCATTTATTAAATAATTAGATATGGTGGCAGCTTGCAATTTTTAATCCATGCCTGATTGCTAATCCACCATATAAGGTTAACCTGAGGTCACAAAGAGTCCAGAATAGGCAAGAGTGGCAGATTTCTTTTCTAGGACACCAATTAACAAGGTGAGTTTTATAATAATTTGAAACTTTCATGGTTATGTTACTGAAGATAGCCTTAAAAAATTCCAGATTTAATTTGACCTTATGTTTATGGATCAATGGTCAAGCAACTTAACAATTGAATTACTGTGTCTACTTACATGCTACCAAGCTGCCAAAAAACATTGTATGTTTTTGAATTTCACATATTTAAAGACTATTAAAAAGTCATACTATTAAATAGATTAATCTTCAACTTTTAAGATTAATTTAAGTAATTGAAACACTGTAAACAATGAAACCAGTTGGTATATTTAAATATATAAAAATCAACAATCAGATACATTTAAATTTAATTAATTTGAAGAATGTGAATTACATGAAACTTTGCTCTCAGCATCATTTCTCTTCATTGAAACAAACAGAGATGTCGATGGTCTACTGCGGCTGAAGGATTTTCCAGCTTCCTTGCTGGGTTCTGTTAGGATCGGAGATAGTTCAAAACAGTTCAAATATATAAAGAGCAAAAAAAAAGCGTGAAGTAGAATAGAAAAGAAATAAATTTATTTGAAGTCCCTTAAAATACAAACCCCATTTCCAGAAAAGTTGGGATATTTTCCAAAATGCAATAAAAACAAAAATCTGTGATGTGTTAATTCACGTGAACCTTTATTTAACTGACAAAAGTACAAAGACAAGATTTTCAATAGTTTTACTGACCAACTTAATTGTATTTTGCAAATATACACAAATTTAGAATTTGATGGCTGCAACACACTCAACAAAAGTTGGGACAGAGTTAAAATAAGATTGAAAAGTGCACAGAATATTAAACACCAGTTTGGATCCTTCACATTAAGCAGGCTAATTGGTAGCAGGTGAGGTATCATGACTGGGTATAAAAGTAGCGTCCATCAAAGGCTCAGTCTTTGCAAGCAAGGATGGGTCGTAGCTCACCCCTTTGTGCCAAAATTTGTGAGAGAATTGTTAGTCAGTTCAAAAGGAACATTTCTCAACGCAAGATTGCAGAGAATTTAGGTCTTTCAACATCTACAGTACATAATATTGTGAAAAGATTCAGCAAATTCAGAGACATCTCAGTGCGTAAAGGGCAAGGTCGGAAACCACTGTTGAATGCACGTGATCTTCGAGCCCTCAGGTGGCACTGCCTAAGAAACCGTCATGCTACTGTGACAATTATAGCCACCTGGGATCGGGAGTACTCGGAAAACCATTGTCACTCAACACAGTCCGTCGCTGCATCCAGGAATGCAACTTGAAACTGTATTACGCAAGGAGAAAGCCATACATCAACTCTATGCAGAAATGCTGGTGAGTTCTCTGGGCCCGAGCTCATCTCAGATGGACCAAAAGTCTGTGGAACCGTGTGCTGTGGTCAGATGAGTCCACATTTCAGCTAGTTTTCAGAAAAAACGGGCGTCGAGTTCTCCGTGCCAAAGATGAAAACAACCATCCAGATTGTTATTAGTGAAAGGTGCAAAAGCCAGCATCTGTGATGGTATGGGGGTGCATCAGTGCCCACGGCATGGGTGAGTTGTATGTATGTGAAGGTACCATTGACTCTGAGGCGTATATTAGGATTTTAGAGAGAGATATGTTGCCATCAAGGTAACATCTCTTCCCGGGACATCCATGCTTATTTCAGCAGGACAATGCCAGACCACATTCTGCACGGGCTACATCAGCGCTGCTTTGTAGACACAGAGTGCGTGTGCTTGACTGGCCTGCTGCCAGTCCAGATCTATCTCCTATTGAAAATGTATGGCGCATCATGAAGAGGAGAATCAGACAACGGAGACCACGGACTGTTGAGCAGCTGAAGTCTTATATCAAGCAAGAATGGACAAAATTTCCAATTGCAAATCTACTACAATTAGTATCCTCAGTTCCAAAACGATTAAAAAGTGTTATTAAAAGGAAAGGTGATGTAACACAATGGTAAACATGCCTCTGTCCCAACTCTTGTTGTGTGTCTTGCAGCCATCAAATTCTAAATTTGTGTATGTTTACAAAATACAATTAAGTTGGTCAGTAAAACTACTGAAAATCTTTTCTTTGTACTTCTGTCAGTTAAACAAAGGTTCACATGAATTAACATATCACAGGTTTTTTTTATTGCATTTTGGAAAATATCCCAACTTTTCTGGAAATGGGGTTTGTACTAAAAAACATTAAGAAAAGTAAAATAACAAACCATTGATTTGCACTTAATTTTTGTTCAAGGTTGTAGACACCAGTCAAATGAATGTGTTCATGTTATATCTTCAACCTAGAAGTGAGGATTTTCAGTATGGAATGCATTCAAACCCTTATCTCAAGAGGCTTATCACCACTGAACTCAGCACCAGGTCAAGTAGTGGAAAAGAATGTTTAGATATTTTGGTATCCGACTTTCAACAGGTGCCTGGCATCTATTTGTGCCGAGGAGTTATTGGTGAGATAAACTGGCCAGTGAGGAGTACGTTGACAGCACTTCTTAATGGTAACCTTGGCACAAGAAAAGCTCCAATCCACTGAAACAGGAAAGCATTCATATAGGGGTAAGTGAAGCTGACTGACAGACAGTGGCCCTGTGGAGAATTGCCAGGTATCACCCGCATCTAATTTTGGATGTCTGCGCAGCCTTGGCAAAGCAAATAACCCTGAAACAAATTGAAAGTCAGATGCCAGCACATGTAACTTGCTGCTGGATTCACCTCTGAGTCTGGTACAGTGCCACTGATGTGCTGTAAGGATGGGTTAGATGTGAAATGCATCAGCTTTATGGCAGAGATCTATGGCACATAGACAATGGAACTATTCACCAGAATGAGGCTGATGTCCCTGTGAAAGTGATAAGTGCAGGTAACAGAATGTTTTCATTTCTTGAATGATTTCACAGCATCTCAGTATCAATGTGGGAACCACATCAGAGCTGCTTGAGTACCAGTTTATGAGCTTCTTCAGTGCTGTCGGAATATCAGTTCAGATGCTCCCTTAGTAATAACCAAAGATCAGTTTATTGCGCTGACCCAATATCATACTGGATGCTCATGAAGTTTGCTGCCAAAGAAAGACGTTTCTTGAGCAATGTCCCATTTTTGCTTTGTTCTAATATCAATCCAGGCCACTCTTAGCACTGACCCCGTCTCTGTCTGGGCCCTCTCTCAGAGCTGCCCCAGTATCAGCCCAAAGACTCAGTTAACATCTTGGTTACTGGAGCATGCCTGCTAGGGATCTATTTGAAATTTAAACTTATATTCCTTTTTGTCATTAGGCAGCCCTGCATTACTGCCTGAAAGTAGACCAAATAATAACTATAGATGGAAATTGGTTTATGATAACCCTCATGACCTGTGCGAGCTGTGTGTGGAGTGAATTCAGAGCTTTTAAATAGTATACTTACCAATGCACATGTGCTGAAGTGCAGACGTTTGGGCACACAAAATTTCTGTCCAATAAAATGAAATGCAACTAGGTTAAATTCCTTTGTTACTTATGTAAAAATCAAGTTGATGTTTTTTGATTTGATAAATATTTAGTGCTCATAAAAGTCAGGGATGCAAAGCATGCAGAATTTGCTCGTAATTAGACGATATTTGAGAAATCAACACAGGCAATCAAGTGGATTTGCAGATCAATGGACTCATACTGTAGCAAAAACAGATTTTAATATATTGTTTATTTCACAATTTACAGTTTGGAGAAATGTCTGGTGCTGTGAGGCATTACATACATAAGATAGTTGATTAATACATACAATTTCACAAGTTTGCAAATCCCATTACACTCAGCATTTCTTCAAAACTTTATTAAAAGCAAAGAATGCAAGACAATAATAAAGGGAATTATTTCAATATTACACTTCTAAGATCTACAGTTTTATAAAGATAATTTCAAGTAATAGCACCGAAGTAAAAATTAAAAAAAATTCAGAAAGCTGCCAAATAATATCTTTAACTATTTATATGATTCTGGATGAGTTAATATGAAATTTCTTCCTAAAATAAAGTAATTTGTCATTTAGTCTTCAAATAAAGAAAAATATAAAACTAAAAGGGGAAACCAATGGATAAGAAATTCTTGCTTCTCCACTGTTGCTAGCTTCTTGTTTTGGTTCATATGTCAATGATCATCTCGTTCACAATTTAAAAATTGGCAACCGAGGAGAGCTGGGTAATTTTTTATTAGTTATATGAAAGAGTCCAGCTGTTAAAATGCACCAGATCTGGGCATATCAAGAGACAGAAGGAGCTTCAGTACAGCTTGCTCATTTAAGTTGAAGTGTTTCAGCTTCGTTGGTATGCTGCCACATGGAGTAGATGTCCACAAACTAACTTTATGTAATCAGGATGTTTTCACTAATGTCAGGTAACTAGAGTTTCCATAGACACAAATGAAAGTGTGTACATAAACAATAAGTCATCCTCTTTGAAAAGGATTTATTGTTCATTTTCTGAAGAATACTATTTAAGTTAACTATGGTGCCAAGAGAGATAGAGCCAGCCAGCATTTCTGAAATAAAACATTCTTATAAAAAGCTACATTTTACTGACAGTCTGAATACAGCATTGATGCTTGCGCTTAGTCATCTGAATTCAGATTTTACATAATTCTCTAAAAAAGCAAGCCCTTAATTTTTGAAGCCTGAAACTCAGATCAACCCATCTTTACTTTTTCAGAGAGTGATAGTTATGTTTAAAATAATGACTGATAAGATGCAAAAGTTTTTAAAAAATGATATACTTTAGTTTTATACGCAGTACCCAGCTGGACGAGGAGCTCTGATGCACTGAATAATAGAAGAATAAGGATCAGCTGCTAGTTCTTTATAAACCTCCCAACTCAAAACATAGAAATGTAATGTGTATGTGTGTTGAAAATA
Source organism: Mobula birostris (assembly GCF_030028105.1). Classification (NCBI taxonomy): domain Eukaryota; kingdom Metazoa; phylum Chordata; class Chondrichthyes; order Myliobatiformes; family Myliobatidae; genus Mobula; species Mobula birostris. The sequence continues at coordinate 51,627,460 of NC_092386.1, forward strand.
ACGTGTTAGTAAACTTACCATTAAGTTTGGAAGAAATATGGGTTATTGCATAATCCATCGAACTGCTGTAAACCTCAGGGGTATGTGATGGAGGCAAAGAACATACTACATAATGACTACAGTTAAAACCAGCATTGTGTAGCAAAGCCTTGAAATTATGCTCTGAAAGACCTCGTAATTTCATATAGGTATTTTACATTAATTTAATTAATACTTCCATAAAAATAGCAGACCAAGATAATTTGGTGTATCTCTGTTAGTTTCATTGAGAGTCACATGTGACTCATTGAACATAAAAAAATACTCATCAATGGAAATATCACAAATAGAGCAAAATTCTAGCAAAGGAGTCAAAAGCTGGAGTTGACCCAGGCCAAGCAGGTCTTCTTCCATTATCCAGTTGCTAGCTAGAGTAAGTGTACTCCTGGATGTTAACCTGAGCAGACAGGTCCTCTGCATGCAGTTTTGTAGCATGTCAATGGGGCGCACTCCCACGCTGATTCAATGCGTGGTCCCTTGAAGGACTTGCTTCTGCTGAGAACAGGCAACTGTCCCACTGCGGGTCTCCAGTCCACAAGGTGAAGAACAAACAATCGCAGAAAGATTGCTTCTGGCTGGAATAGGGATCTCAATACACTCCAGAGAAAGGCTAAATGAAAAGAAATGTTGACCCTCCACGTCATTCGAATTCAACCTGTGGGATTTCTCACTGGGACCCATGTTCTACTACAATGCTATAAATATGGGGACCCAGCCCTATTATTTAAATCTCAGGAAGTTAACATAGAGTCAGGGTGAAATGAAGATGGCAGATGTGGTTCACCCTACTGCTTTTCTAGTGATACAAGTGTCTTTTGCTCTTATGTTGTATCCAAGTCAAATACAGCATAATGCCATCATGGATTTTAATTTGCTTAACTTTTTTGTCTTTATCTTAGTACTTTATAAATATATTAGCTAATTTAAAAATATTGTTGGAAATGTATAGCTTGTCCTAAAGTATCTGAAAATTTAAAAATGTCATTACTAATGATTTGTAAGCCTGCTGTGTATTTATAGCATTATTTTACAGTTCAGCCAATGCAGAACTTTTTTTTTGCTTTTATATCATATAACTTCTTGTATGGGCAGTTCCCAGGTTCCATAAGGGCCCCGTTCCTGAGTATCGTCTGTAAGCCGATTTTTCCGTAATTCAGAAACGTCCGTCTTTTATTACTATCCATATAGTATCGTTCTGCATACACTTCCTATAATCTTTTCATTTCACTAATTATTCACCCTAATACTCTCCACAATTAAATTAAAGCAACAAATACTGTATTCAGTTGTTAATGAATACCACAAAACTTTCTTTTTATTATTATTACCGCTACCTTGAAAAACCTTGTTACCACTATCTTGTTAATGGGAGAAGTGGTATAAAGTTGGATTTCTGTTAAGTCAGGTCTTCTATAACCCGGGGAGGTACATATATTTGTGTATTTTAATGTACAAATAAGGGATCTAAAGTAGAAAATATTAAACATTGGTAAATCTTCACACACCTTATGTGCATCTAAAATTCAATTTGCAGAGATGAAATTCATAATACTTTAAACTCAGAATTTAGCACATGAAAAATTTAGTTGGCACTTGTGATTTATCACAATTCCATTCAGCATTGTTTTACAAAAATTCTAAGTGTAAACCGCAAATCGTGACTTATTTTACAGTACTATGGTTGATGTTTGCTTCTGACTGTAAAACAGTAGACAGTACCTGAATGATGTAAGGTAATTCAGTGTTATGCTCCACAGTGTTTTACTCTCAAGTCACTGTTGTTTCAAGCAATTAATGTCATTGTCAATACTGATTGTATCATGAGAACTACTTCAATATTTTGCTAGTCTCTGAAATGTTTACAGTAAGTGTTAATGCCAGCTGGTTTAACACAATCCATGAACTTATGGCCCACTATGGGTGAACTACATTCTGACAATTGTCAAGTTATTAGTTGCAAAGAATGGACCCACCTAACATATAAAAATCTAAAATATATGGATTTTGAAAACAGTACTCCAAAAAACTCTTGGTAAACAAAAAATAAATTAAAATGAATAAATTATACCTAATACATCAGTACCTTGGTCTAAACAAATTGTAGTTCTGTATTTTTATAAATTAGATTGTACTTATAAAAAATAAGTTTGGTGATCAATGTTGCAACAAAAGAAGATGTCAACTTTTATGTTGTAGCTTTTGTGCATAGAAGTCTCTACAGGTCTCACAGCAGCGTTGATACCACCTCATGTCCTGACAGAGGTTTGTCTCGCGTATTATTTTGCAATACACTTGCCACTGGTCCTTCAAACATTTGAATGTCAAAGCAGCTAAAAGAAACAAAAAGGAAAATAAAGAAAATCAGTTATTTTATACTTACTTTTGAATCATTAACTCTTACTGGGGATGCTGCTTGGGATTTCTTTTGCTTTCCTTCTGAAAGGAAAAAAAAACTGCTGCTGATGCCAAGTTTGATGGCACGCTGGCTGTTCACCAGGATTTCTCATCAGTGGTCAGCACACATGAACTCTGGGTGAGTGTATAGACATAATTCGTTTTTGGTCATCAAGACAACCAAGGCTCACCCTTTCTTTCCTTCTTGCTTGCACTTCAGCAAGAGTCACCAGCTGGGATCACAAGCAGAAACATGAACTATGCTCCAAGTACTTTATTTTTAATTTAACAGAATCAGATTGCGGTTTCTTATCACTGCGCATTACGTAAAATCTGTTGTTGTGTGGCAGCAGTACAGTCCGTTTAGAAATCTGACAGTGGAGAAGACCGATTGAGAACTCTTGCTTCCTACACAACAGATGGGAAATTTATGTGGTTACTGTAAAGATGCTCAACGTCTGTTACTGAATTGATAACAGTTTATTTTATAAGGCTGTATGTTCCAAGTTGAATGTGAGCTGAGTCAATATTTTACTGACCTGTTTAATAACACACATACAAGGCTTAATTATAGTGTTCAAAATGGAAATACTGTACTCTGATGTTTCACCTGTGTGTGTACAAATTCTGTTGCAGGCTGTACGATATTAAATTTTTTGCTTTGCCTTGAGTGAACTACAACCAGCAATGAGCATTACTTTTCTGACAATCTTATATCAGTTTTTAAACTGATATTCCATATTTTCTGTTTAATAGTAATAATTCTGAGATCTTGATAAGCAGCAGAGTGTAAACTTGGTCTGCTCCATCATAGGCACCTAGATTCCGTAGTATCTAGGACATCTCCAAGGAGCGATGCCTCAAACAAGGCAGCGTCCATCACTAAGAACCCCAATCATCCAGGTCATGCCTTCTTCTCTTTGTTACCAACAGCAAGGAGGTACAGGAGCCTGAAGGCACATACTCAATGATTCAGAAACAGCTTCTTCCCCTCTGCCATCCAATGGATGGCATTCTGAATGGACATTGAACCCAAGAACACTACCTCACTACTTTTTAAAATTTCTATCTTTCCACTACATATTTAATTTAACTTGTCTTGCATTGCACTGCTGCCACAAAGATGACAAATTTCACAACATTATGCAAGTGATATTAAACCTGATTCTGATTCTGAAAAGAACTGAAATGAAGGTAAACAATATCACAGAACCTGCTGATTGGGCAAGGTGAAAAGGACATAAAATGAATGAAAAGGAAGAAGTATGAGCTGCAAAGTGTGAATGCAATAACATGAATGAAGGCTATCTAAATCAATACCAAAAGTCTGTACAGGCTCATTATGGGAAAGAGTTATATTGGCCTTTTAATGACAAACACAAAAGTACTGTTGCAAAATGTAATCAGGAAACGGGAAACTTCCTAAATAGTAACACACAATATTCTGGAAGAACTCAGCAGGTCAGGCTATATCAACAGAGAGAAATAAACAGTCAACGTTTTGGGCCAAGTCCTTTAATCAGAAATGGAAATGAAGGGGGCAGAAGCCAGAATAAAAAGTTGGGGGGAGCAAGAGTGGCAGGTGACACGTCAGCATTTTGTGTGGGTTGCTCACAATTTCCAGCATCCACAGAATCTCTTGTAGTAATCCTGAGTAGTAATTTGTATTAGTCTTCACTGCAGATGATGAAGATACTGGAAAATATCAGGGAAAACTGAAACAAAATCATGCAGAGGGATAACTAGTTTAGCTACACAGTTTGAGTAATAATATTGGGATGGATAAATTGAGACAGATAGCTTAGAAATGGATGCACAAAATAGAGTTCTTTTTAAACCATAGATAAACATTTAAAAATCAATGGTTGAATTATGCCCTCCAGCATTGCCCAGGAAATTACAATTAGTCTCTTGAGGTGTGACTGTCATTAGTCACTTCCAAAAATAAACATCCTCTGAATACTGAGGTGGTTTTGAAAGGTTTATTGTCCATTCAGAAATATAATAGGGGTCCTGAAACATTGAGTGTGAGTGTTTAGGCTCCTGTACCTCCTCCTTGATGGTAGCAATAAGAAGAGGGCAAGTCCTGGGTGAGAAGGGTGTTTAATTATGGATGCTGCATCATTTTTGAGGTTTTGAAGGTTTCCTGGATGCTGGGGAGGCTAGTGCTTACATCTTTCTGCACCTTTTACTGATCCTGTGCAGTGGCCCCTCTGTACCAGATGGTGATGCAACCAGTTAGAATGCTCTCCATGGTACATCTGTGTAAATTCGTGAGTGACTTCAGTAACATACCAATTCTCCTAATAGCCACTGTTGTGCCTTCTTTGTAATTGCATCAGTATGTTGGGCCCAGGAACGTGAAAATGCTCACCCTTTTCACTTCTGATCTCTTAATGAGAACTGGTGTGTTTTCCCTCGACTTCCCTTTCCTGAAGTCCACCATCAATTCCTCAGTCTTACTGGCAATGAGTGCAATGTTGCTGCAGTGACACCACTCAACCGGCTGATTCATCCCACTCCTGTACACTCCCTGATCACCAGCTGAAATTCTGCCAACAATAGTTGTGCTGTTGGCAAATTTACAGACAGTGTTTGATCATGCTGCTGCTATCACTGCTGTACCAATTTCAGAGAATATCTGCTTTGATTTTAGATTTCTCTTAATGTAGTAGTTGGTTTTCTGTTGAAGTCTATGGAATGCTAGCCTTCATCTCAAGACAGCTGAACTCCAGAAGGATGAGAGATATGCATAAAGGACCAATTAAGCCAACTTCTGGCGCGAGACTTGCGAGAGAGATAAATTGACCTGTGATGAGGGCTGCAACATGAAGTCAACAATCCCCCTCAAAATAGAAAATCGCATTATGGGGTGATTTCAATGGATTATTTAGACTTAACATAGGAATTGATACTTCAAATAGAGGGAAACTTATTTCCTTATTTGGTGAGCCTAAAGCACACAAAATCTTAAATTAATCTTTGGATATTCAAACTTAATATCAGGAGTCAAATTCAAAAAATTACTGATTGAAACCTGACAACAGATAAACAATCTGACAATACAGAAGGCGGCATTATGGTTAGTACAACAGTTTACAGTACAGGTGACCTGGGTTCAATTCCCACCATTGCCTGTAGGGAGTTTGTACATTCTCCCCGTGACCGCGTGTGTTTCCTCCGGACGCTCCAGTCCTGCCCCCCACCCCCCCACCCACAGTCCAAAGAGGTAGCAGTTGGTAGGTTAACTGGACTTTGTAAATTGTTCCATGATTAGGTTAGGATTAAATCGGGAGGATTGCCGGGCAGTGTGGTTCGAAGGGCCAGAAGGGCCTATTCTGCCCTGTATCTCAATAAAAAAAAAATCTCAATTGGTGAATTAAAGCTGAAAATTTACATGGAAGATTGATCCCCAAGGGGAAGCGAATAGGCGAGAAGTACGAGGGCAGCAAGGCCAGATCCCAGGGAATAGTCTCAAATCTGATGCTGTGATCAAAGATCACATGTTTCTACACTTTAAGCCCTGGATACATTCTGCAGTATTCTAGACAACTTTTCTTACAGCCTATTCAATACAGGGAGAACTCATGGAATATTCTGATACATGGTATTTGACCTGAAATATTAACTTTGTTTTTCTTCTCTTCCTGATCTGCTAAGTGTTTCAAGCACTTTTTTTTTGTTTACACTATCAATGTTAGGAAGCACTTTTTTTGCATAGTAAGTAAGCAAGCAAGTTTATTTGAATAGCACTTTTCAAACTGTTCAAAGTGCTTTACATAGAGCAAGATATAAAAATCAAACATCAAATTTCAGACAATATATAAGAGAATAAAGGCACACAAAAATAGATATGATAAATAGAAGTTACAGTGCAGGGAATTCTAATTAAAAGCTGCAGCGAAAAGAATAGTTTTAAGCCTCGATTTAAAAGAGCTTAAAGTTGGGGCAGACTTCAGAGGTTGTTCCAGATATGCGGAGCATAGTAACCAAAAGTTGCTTCACCGCGGTTAGTTTTGACCCTAGGGACGGTAAGCAGACCCACCCCAGATGACCTGAGCACTCAGGAAGGTTCATAATGGAGCAAGAGATCGGAGATGTATTTTGGCCCTAGACAACTCAGTGCTTTATAAATCACGAAGTTTATTATCTGTAATAGAAGTATAATATGGGCATAAAGTGTCATAGAGGTCCGGACTTCTTATCCTCTGCAAGTTCTTCAGGCAATGTCAGTTGGACATCTTTATTTCTGTGACTGATAAATTTTGTTAGGCAAGGGAATTAAGGATCATGAAACCAAAGTGATTACACGGAGTTAAGATAAAGTTCAGCCACATTATAATCTGGGTGGCATTACAGACTTATAGAGCAAAATGGTCTGTTCTTGTTTCTGTGTTTCGGAGAGTCTGGATCGGAGAAAAGTATTTTAAGTAAGGGAATTATATACCATAGTCTTTGAGAGTTCTGATCTATTTTGTTAATATGTGGTCTGATATGTATGCAAATTTCTAACGTAATTAATTTTTATTTATTTGCGCTATTTTGATATCTTTTAATTTAAAGTGGAATTTAAAACTTAGAAAACTAAAAAGTATATCGCTTAAATAAATCCAACTTATGAAACCAATTATTGTGTTGTACCAAAATGCCATTGTACAATAAAATAAGTTTTTTTGCCAAGCTATGCTGAATGAGCTGGCTGTTTTTGTTAGTCTTTAGTATGAAACTACCTGGTATGAGCTTCCAGCAGAAGTGGTTGAGGCAGGTTCGATGCTGTCGTTTAAAGTTAAATTGGACAGCTATATGGACAGGAAGAGAATGGAGGGTTATGGCTGAGTGCAGGTTGTTGGGACTTGGTGAGAGTAAGAGTTTGGCACGGACTAGAAGGGCTGAGATGGCCTGTTTCTGTGCTGTAATTGTTATATGGTTATATGATGTACTTTCGAACTATTTATTGATTACAGCTAATTCTAGTTAACTTTAGAACAACAGGTCTGATAAACGTAACTAATGATGTAAACTGCCACTGGCTCCACTGGTAGAAAGGTGGTAGCAGTACCTTGCAATGATATGGGAAAACTTGCCTCTCTATCCTAGCTCCCAATATTGTTTTGTAAATGGATTATCAATGCAGGTTAATGTGCATGACTGAAATTCACTTCCTTTGTTTGAAGACTAACAGTCGCCAATTTACAAAATGGAGCACAGGACATACAGTGTTTTGTTAAGTCTTGTCATACAGCTGAAGAGGACAAGGCATTCTCCAAACAACACAAAAAAATTACCTGGGATACCGACATCCTCCTACCTGACCTACGATACTTAAAATGGCTCAAGTGATCATTTCATGACCTGTAAGAAATCATTGCAAAATACTTCCAATAATCCTTCTGGGGCCAATACTGGTTGGAAGATAATGGAGGTCCTAGAATTAGACTTTCATAACTCAAAGGACCTGCCTGAGGATTATAATTTCTTGGAGTTGCTCTGGAAAGCATACATTCCCTTGCTTCTCTCCATCCTTCTTTCTCTGCAACGTATTTGTTGCCGAAGGTAAAGGAGCAGTTCCAAGCAAACTCCAATTATTAATTGGAGACACAAAAGAGGTGAAGGTGAAGGAACCTGGAACAACAAACAATCTGCTGGAGGAACTCTGATGGTTAGGCAGGTAAGGGGGAAAGGTTGAAACCCTGCATCAGGGCTAAATGTTTCTACAATTTCAGACAATCAATAGTTACTGCTTGTATCACTTATAATATAAGATTATCTTCCTGTAACATTACTGCCTCTCCACAGATGCCGTCTGATGATGTGCTGAATAGTTCTAGTTTTCTCTTTTATTTCAGATATCCAGCAGTTACAGTGTTCAGCACTCACAGTTCCAGCATTTTACTTCTCTCTCCTGTACTCATTCAGCTCCCTCTATTTACACTGACAAATCAGCCATGAATAAGCATTCATCAACCTCTGACAGATGAATTAATGGCAGTTGTGCCAACTGGCCAGCTGTCCTGTTACAAACATTCCCTTGATTCTCTCCACCTTTCCTTCTTTGCAAATTAAATCCTGCCATGTATACGTTATCACTTTTTCTGTACTGACAATATTTTGTGTGTGTTGCTCTGGATTTACAGCATCTGCAGAATCTCTTGCGTTTAAAATTAACTTTGTTCCTCTCTCCCCAGATGCTGTCAAACCCACTGAGAATCTTCAGCACTTTCTGCACTTCTTTCAATTTTCCAGTATCAAGATTATAAAAACTTTTTGGTATCAAACACGATCTAATTTCTGTTTTGGTTTTTGTTTCTAGCACACATGCCAAAAGGATGCATGTTTTAGATGGGCCATATCCTAAACTTTAAAACCACTTTACATTCTAAATAAATAATAGATAAGCTCATCATTTATTTCCAGTGCATATTTGCCTAATGGACTGAAGTTCTATCATAATAACCCTTGCTTACACACAGCAAAAATAATAAACAAAAACAAGCATGGCTGCAATTTCCACGCTGGAACTGTGGTAAACCATGTATATAGGTTGTAACTGGGTTACCTGTCTGGACACGCCTGGACACGCCCCTCTGCTGACTGCTCCTGTGGCTTCTCTCACAGACCCCTGAATAAAGGCGATTGTGTCACTGCTCCTCCCACAGTCCAGGACAGATACTCAGCAGGGACGTGGATCCATTTTACTGTTAATAAAAGCCTTTCAGTATTTACTCTACTTCCAGTCTTTTGGAGTAATTGATAGTGCATCAGGAACACAGGGGGACAACAGAATTTTGAAAGAAAGGTAGCACTATACAAGACAATGAAGCTTAAAAAGAAATGACTTCTACTGTGCACTTCACTCAGATGCTATCTTTTGATATGACAGTGGATGTAATTTAGCAGGATTTGTTTAGTGCTGCAGTTCCCAGCCTTTGCTGTGCCATGGACCAATTCTATTAGGCTAGGAGTTTGTGGACTCCAGGATGGAAAACCCTTTGTTTAGTAGGATCTAATTATTATTCATTCCAATCCTTCCTGAACTATGCCATACCTTGGTAAAAAGCAGCTAATTTTCCAGTTGGGAGGGTAAGGGAGCAGGAGACAGTTGATTTTTGTGGGGATAGATTGTGACGTAAATATAGAGCAAATGTGATTTCATCAAAAAAGGCACAGAGGCTTCCTGCATGGTAAAGTGTACTCTGAATTTTGCCAGTGACAATCTGGAAACTTCATGTGATGATATTTCATATCTATTAACAAAGTTTTATTTGTCTCCTTTACAACAATGACTATTGTTCAAGTGCATTTTGTTTGTTCCAAAGCACTTGGCAATGTCCTGAGATTTATGTGGCAAACTCTTTAAAATGCAAGACTACCTTTTCCTATTAAAACCTGTGGTATTGCATGCCAAAAAGAAACAAGGGCATTTATTTAAGACAGCCCAAAACACGTCATGTACAATAAATTAATTTCAAACTGTAGAGACAGGTTCATGTAGTAACTCACCTTCCTTATTTGCAAGTACAAAAATGAAAATTCAGCTGTAAAGCCTATGGTATGTCGTTTACTCTACCTTATAAAATAAGATTGTGAAACTTACAACTGGAATGAAATAACAGCTGGGATGTGGCTTCATACCTAGTCTGGGTGAAGTTATAGTATTCACATTAACTTTTTCATTGCATGGTTTTAAGTGGCAGGGTCTATAAGCTGCAGGCTTTTCTGATGGGAAACAATCGGTTCCATGTCTTCCAGTCACTTTGTGCATACACTGGATCACTCGTGATTGCATTCCTTTTCCACAGGTGATGGAACACTGTAGGTAAAGACAGAAATGCTGTTAGATCTGAAACCTGTTCAATGCTAACACAATTTCTTTCAGAGTTGTTCTTTTACAAGGAGAAGGACCATGACTTCTTTAATACTTCACCAATCTGCAACCCTCAATATGAGGACAAGGGTCACGGGTACGTTGGCACACCACCCAATACAAATTCTTTAATACTTCACCAATCTGCAACCGCAATATGAGGACAAGGGTCATGGGTACATTGGCACACCACCCAATACAAATTCTCGTCCAAGTCAGAAACCATTCTAACTGAGAAATATATCACTGTTACTGCACTACTAGTGTGTAAAATCCTTGAACTCCACTCCCAACAGTACTGTGTCAGTTCCTTTACCAATGGGACATTAGTGGTATGAGGATCACCACTAACTTCTCAAGAGTCATTTGGAAAAGCCATTAATTAGTTGCCTTGTTAGTGGCCAAAGATCCCAAGATGATGACTGAATTAAAGAACTATTTAAACCATCTCTGAGGGATACATAAAATCCATAAACTCCACCTTCGCAGGGAATACACTTCAACTTCTAACCACACACGGTGCAAAAATGTTTTTCCTCATGTTACTTTTGATACTTTTGCCTGTTGTTGGAAAACCATTTCACTTTTTTTTTTTAGTAGCACTTCATCATATTTAAGTCTCAACTCTTGCTTTTCCTACTCATCTATAAATCTGATTTCCCTCATCCATGAAATCTCTTCTGTTCCCTTTATGAAATCCTCATCCTATTCCTAAAGCGTGGTGCCCAGAACTAAATACAATTCTCTAGCTGGGATTGAACAAGTGATTTATAACTTCCAGGCTTTGGTACTCTCAACCGTTGTTGATAAAAGCTCAGATTCCTAGATACTTTATTAGTTGCTTAGTTGTCATGTTCTGCTATTTTCAACCTTTGTGCAAAAGCACAGGAGTCTCAACTTTCTCTTTAAAATTTTACCATTAGTATGTGAGGTTTTTACTCATACTTCTACTTTGTCGATTCATCAACACCATTCACTGCTAAAGTTGACGTTTGTCCACTCATCCCACTTGCTTCCTTGTGTCCTCCTTTGATCTATTAATATAGTCCTGTTCACAAATCTCCTAAGGTTTGTGCCATCTCTGAATCACGATACGTGCTTTCTCCTCTCAATCTAAATCATTAATCAATATCAAAAATATTAACTGTCCTGAACTACAAATATTGGGGCACATCACTCTACAGACTATTAAACAGCTATTTCCTACAATCTTTTTCTGACATTTTAGCCAATATTGCATTCTTTAGTGTTCATTTTTTTCCCCAACAAACCTTTTAACTAATTAAGGTGAAGCAGAATTGTAAACACATGAAATTGAAGAGGGGCAAAATGCAAAATGAAAATCTTTAGTTTATATAGTAAATCAGTTACTTTACTGTTGTGTTGATTATAGCTAAAATTATATTGTATGAATATTCTGAATATAATGCAATTTTGATAAATGCTTAAGTGATAACAGGTTGCGAGATTGAAATCTGTGATCCTTACATAAGTGGACTGGGAATAAGTAACAAAGTGTATAAATTGTATGCATGAGTAAAATGTTGGGAGTTTATTGTATCCCACAAATGAGACTGGGTACGGGACTTACAGTTGTGGGAATTTAATACATTAGGTTGCAAGGTTGACATGAAAAGTTATGATAATCGAAAAAGGGAAGGAGTAGTCTTAGTGATGGAGGAGTTCAATTCAATGGATAACAGAGGAGGACATAACAAAATGCAACGAGGCAGCTGAAGGCTGGTGAATGGAATGAAAAAGATTTGCGACTCTATTAGTGGTTGTATTTTTCTTCTTCATACCAAATGTGAAGTGGTAGGAAGCATATTTACAAAGACCTGTTTCGTATTTGGTAAAGGAAGAATAATTTTAACGGGAAATGTAAGTTACACGATTAAGTAGTAAAGCAAGCATGTTGAATTCTGCTTCTGAAATTTCAGTTCACTAACTTTAGTCAAACACAATGTTTGAAGTGGAGTTCAGTGGTACTACACCACATGTTTAGCACATACAAGAGTGGTTAAACTCCCATCTGCTCTCCTTTCTAAAATGACGTACCATTGAAGAGGGGGGCAATAAATCAAAGCTGTAATGAAAAACACAATTGGCAGAAATGGGAAGAATTAGCAATAGTAAGGGATGAGAGAAGCAAACCAAGGCGAGAAAAGAAAAAGGAAGGAAAACTTCAAGAAATATTAAATCAACACAAAGTTTGTCAAAACATGTTACAGGAAAATAGTCAGGAGCAAAGGGAGCCTCTTAAAGACATATAATACTGATAATGTAAAATTAAATGGTTGTTGGATATAAGTGTATAATTACTTTTCTCTAGAATATTCAGTAAAATAAAAAGTAACTTCTTGCATGCTCCTGGAAACTGCTACAGATTCAAGAGGAAAGGAGATACCATATTGAAAGAAAACATAGAATAATGGTACAGTACATAAGAAAAAAAAAATCCTCAAGATCAGAGGGTTTTGATGCTGTTTTAAATGAAGTAAGTGAGGACAACTTAAATGTTCAACTATGTTCTAACAAAGCTCTCTTGGTTCAGGAAACAAAAACATAGAAAACCTACAGCACAATACAGGCCCTTCGGCCCACAGAGCTTTGCCGAACATGTACTTACCTTAGAAATTACCTAGGGTTACCCATAGTGCTCTATTTTTCTGAGCTCCATGTACCTATCCAGCAGTCTCTTAAAAGACCCTATCACATCCACCCCCACCACTGTCACCGGCAGCCCATTCCACGCACTCACCATTCTCTGCATAAAAAAAACTTACCCCGACATCTCCTCTGTGCCTACTTCCAAGCACTTTAAAACTGCGCCCTCTCGTGCTAGCCATTTCAGCCCTGGGAAAAAGCCTCTGACTATCCACAGGATCAATGCCTCTCATCATCTTGTACACCTCTATCAGATCACTTCTTATCCTCCGTCACTCCAAGAAAAAAAAGGCCGCGTTCACTCAACCTATTCTCGTAAGGCATGCTCCCCGATCCAGGCAACATCCATGTAAATCATCTCTGCACCTTTCTATGGTTTCCACATCCTTCCTGTAGTGAGGCGACCAGAACTGAGCACAGTACTCCAAGTGGGGTCTGACCAGGGTCCTATATAGCTGCTGCATTACCTCTCGGCACCTAAACTCAATCCCACGACTGATGAAGGCCAATGCATCATATGCTTTCTTAACCACAGAGTCAACCCGCGCAGCAGCTTTGAGTGTCCTATGGACATGGACCCCAAGATCCCTCTGATCCTCCACACTGCCAAGAGTCTTATCATTAATACTATATTCTGCCATCATATTTGACCTACCAAAATGAACCACCTCACACTTATCTGGGTTGAACTCCATCTGCCAATGTTCCTTAAGATTGTAACGTCAGCGTAACACTACTCTTATTCTTATATAAGAACAGGTATTTCTCAATATTTCGATATTCATTCTACCTTGACTTTTTTTATGTTTAAAGGGCAGTAATTTTACAATCTTTGCTTCATACCATTAACTTACTTGCAATGGCTTCTGAAGAATCATTAACTGACCTGCATCATAAAAGGATTACTTCCTTGTGTTGAGGTACAGAGCAAATAATGATTCTGGTTCAGAGGATGTGCAGTAGGCGATATGACAATTTAAATGAAATATATGATGGTGTTAAGTGGAGCAATTGTGACTTGACTGGTATGATTAATTTCTCTTAACATTTAAATTTGTCCCCTGTGGGCTAGATCTTGCTGATGGTTTTGCACAGAACTGCTGACAGCATACAGAACTACAGCATACAGGTAGGCTTACTCTAAACTTTCTTGCCAGCATCATACTGCATGGCAGTATGGAAGGTACTATAAGTTAGATGTGAACACTCCCACTTGCTGAGGTATCGAGCAAAGGGGCTATATAATGTTTGTAGAAACTTGATACCAAACATAAAGTTAACATTAACATCAATAGAAATGAAAATTGGGAGAGATGGGAGCCAGACTGCTGTTTCACTATCACCCACTTTGCACTACAGCTTCCCCCCCACAGATTTTGGAGTAAACAGAGCTGTTCCACGGATAGTCTTATAAGGAATTGGCACTATACCGATGACAACGATCTTCCAGACATAAATACTACGTGTAATTCTTTTGACAGAAGCCCGATTCTGGACATAACACATTATACATAAGACAGCAGCTGTGGAAGAGAGGGTACTGAACAGAGAACACTCTGCTCCAGCTGGCCCGAGTGCCTGCACAGAGCTAACTGACAACTCTGAATTGTCATCATAACATCCTCTGGGCTGTAAAGCATGTAAGAATGGAAAATGTGCAATCAAGAAGTCTGCTGAGCCAAAGTGTAATGAGATGCCAATATCTTCCCCAAAGAGTGAGATAATGTACTGACCAGAATAAACTGGTTTAGTTACAAAAAACTTGTAATACATCACTGCAACATTCAAAGCTGAAGGATATTCTCATGAAGGATATGGCAGGATTTTCCAGTCCTATGTAATATTTCAAACAAAGTGGTAAATAGGGATAAAAGGCAGAGATTCCTAGCTGTTTGAAAAGTAACCGTGGTCCATAGATGGTGATGAAATAACTACAACTAAATTCTCTCATGATCAAGTGCAGTCTTCAGCTGAAGTTGAATTAGAAATTGGAGATGAAAAGCAGGAAAACAGTTTCAAACGAAGTGGTAAATAGGAATAAAAGGCAGAGATTCCTAGCTGTTTGAAAAGTAACCGTGGTCCACAGATGGTGATGAAATAACTACAACTAAATTCTCTCATGATCAAGTGCAGTCTTCAGCTGAAGTTGAATTAGAAATTGGAGATGCAAAGCAGGAAAACAGATTGGCAGAATTCAGTCTTTGCTTTTAAGCTGAAAACTCCTCTCCCAACATTCTACTTCCACCATCTGATATCCACAATTAAAATGGAAATGGCAAAAGTGAACTTGTTAAACTGTAATTATATCTTCCTGCCAACAGTTAGCGCTACAGCGCCTCCACAGGAGGAAAAACACTACTGCAATTTGACAGATTTATGCAGGCAATCGCCATCCTAAATGTTGAAATAAATGGCAACAATTTCTGCCAGGTTTCTCAATCTTCCACTGCAAAAACATGGATATTTCAAAAGAATTTTAAGCAGCTGTCGATGCTTCTTCAAGTTTATGTTAATCGTCTGCTGAAGTCAGGGTGGAAATTCTACTCCGTCATATAATTAAAATTGTTAACTGGGAATGGGACACATATGGATGATGTTCATTCTATTGCTGACATACTTGCATATGTATCACAATTTATTGTATGCAGACATTTCAGTTCTTTATAAATAATTAATTGCTTTGGAACTATGTGTTTCAGCAAATATGGCAACCAGTCTGGACCAACAACGTGATATATTCATTGAGGGAGGAATGTTGGCTGGAGCACGTGTTGGAGCTCGTTGTTCCTGTGAGTGTCATGGGATGTTTAACATCCAAATAAGACAGAATCTTGGTTAATATCTGATCTGAGGAGTGCTATCTTTAACAAGCAAAGCTCCAAACGGTCTGCATGACTCCTGTTACTAAGCACAAAGAGTGAGCCCAACTTTTTCTAACCCAGCTTGAGCCAAACATCAGATAGTCTTCAGAAAGAGCAACAAGGATTGTGATGCTTGGTCAATCCAATCCAATGCAAAGCAGTATGTTTGGTGTTCCCTACTTACTTATATGATTGTTCAGTGTTTTCACTGCTAACTGTACTATTCTTTAGATAACACACCTGTGGAGGGCCCAATTTTGTTTGTGGTGAGCACCTATTTAACCACCTTTGAGTTTTTAAAACCAATCGGCATTTCTTGAAGGGGAAGTGCCCAATATTTACAATAGGTGCTGGCTTAATGGATCTATTTAATTGGTATTCCACATTAATTATTACTAGTCCAAAATATTGCTCAGGCAAAGCCAACAGCATCTGTCAGACCCAGGACTACTACTTTAAAGAAGGACAAGAAGAGCATATGCATGTGATCACTGCCACTCTCAGGTTCCCTTTCCAACTGTCCACTATCCTGACCTGGAAAAATATCATCATTCTTTCTTGTTACTGGGTCTAAATTCTGGAACTCCCTGCCCGATAGCACTGGAGGAGCTTGTTCACTACAGCAGTGGTGATTCCTGGTGACGACCTTCTCACGCCCTACTGGAGAATACATGGATATGAACAGACTGGAATTGAATGGAAAAACATGCTCTTTTACTTTTTGCTCCAAAAAGTACAATTTCTCATTTTCCCAGAAGTTATTCTATTTACCAACCCGCTCACTTAAAGTGTCAGCTTCTCGTAATGTTTCCTTTTAACACTTACTTTTTATTTCTGTTTTTGTGCCATTAGGAAATTCAGCAACCATAACTGTGATGCCTTCATCCAAGTTCTTTACAAACACTGTGAGGTGTTATGTCCTTGCACTAATCCCTATGTCACTACTTGTTTGACCTTGCCAATCATATAAAGCCCCATTTATTTCTAGTCTCCTATAACTAAACCAATGTTCTAACCATAACAATCTGTTATCTCCTACAGTACACCATGGGTTTTTATTTTCCTATATTGTCTCTGCTGTTGCTCCTTATCAAATGCTTTCTAGAACCTGAGGAATCCATTGTACAGGCTATTTCTTCAATAAACTGATCAAACATGGCTCTTCCTTCGCAAAACTATGTTAACTTAGCCTGATTTCCTCAACATTTTCAAAGTGTCCTGCTTTGTTAATGATTTCTAATATTTCTCCTATGTCAGATGTTAAAGTACCATTCTTCAGTTTCTGGTTTTCTGTTTCTTATTATCTTTAATAATCAGTCATATTTATTTCCCAATCTAATGGAACCTTGCTCAAATCCAGAGAAATTTCGCCAACACATCAAGAATCTCACCCACTACTGATGAATTTCATCAAACCCTCAAACTTGTCAACCTATAGATCCAACAATGCACAAGGGTGGCTAGTGACATTTCAATGCACTGTTTCCAGCTTTGATTCCTAAATTTGGTTTAGAGTGTTCATTTTGCTTTGCCTTTCATTTTCAGTTGGTGGCCAAGTTGACATTGTGTTGCTTGTCACCAGATCGTTACAGAACTGGGCTTGTGTTTATTCATATCTTTGTCAATGCATTGATTAAAGACTGTGCAATGTGGACTACCAGGAATAGCTCTCTTTCATGATATATTTAGTGGCAAGAGCTAATCCCTAATGCAGATTTACAGTATATTGCAAATTACCTTGAATTCAGAGATGTGTATTTTTGTGTGTGGTAAGGCTCCTCCAAGAGATATGGGCAGTGGAATCATTGATTCAACATATCAGAGGTCTGCTCCATCTCATTTTGTGCAGCAGCACGGGATTGCACACTAATCAAGAGGCAGGCCTCTAGATAACTGTATGTAACCTGGTCCTCATAACTTCAGAGAGGAAGTGAAAGGAGAAATGAAAAGGCCAAGAGGTTGAATATGAAATGATTGAAATCTGGAAATATTCTTCAGCATGCAGAATAGCAAAGGGTTTATATGAGAAGTGTGCTGATCAGAGACCAAAAGACTAAATAAGTGTTTAAACAGGTTTTAGCACGTGGGCAGCACAGTGGGGCACCAAGGAGAGGAAGGGGCTGAGTGTAGTGACACAACCCCAGCACCTTGGGTTCAATATGAACCTTAGTGACCGACTGTGCAGACTTTTATGTCCTCTTTGAGATCGAGTGTGATTCCCTCCAGGCCCAAACTTGTGTCAGCAGACTGTGTGTGTGTAAACTACCTTGGTGAACACTAAGAATCAAAGGAGCGTGGATAGGCAAATGTGAGAAAGAGTAAATTACAGAGGGACAGAGGAAAATGAGGGGAAACGGTGCTAATAGGAGCGTCCCAGTGGAACAAGTACAAACCCAATGGGCTGAATGGTCTCCTTGAGTATTACAGTATTGTAAGTATAAGAAGATTCTGCTGGAGTTGTAGCAAAAGAAATTGCAGTTGAGATTGTGGATGGACTAAAAATAGCTAAAGAGGAGTTTCTGGAATGGCTGACATATTTAAAGTAGGTAAATCACTCAGTCAAGCAGGGATAGCAAAAATGTTTTTTTGTTCCTGAGGGAAATGTGGGAAGAAACTATAGAGACCCAATAAATTTCCATAGATTCATGGGTGGTGCTTGAGGACCAGAAATTTACAGAAATGATATATCCTCATCAAAATATAGTGTAACGATAATCTTTTTGGGCAAACTTCTAGAAACAAGCATGAGTGTCAAGATAAATGTGGATTAATTAGAGAAAGGCAGCATGGCAAAGTATCCTTAACCAACCTGATAACTTTATTGATGAGTTAACATGGAGTAGAAGAGGAAAAATGTATCAGATTCAGAATCAAAATTGGGTTTAATATCACTAGCAAATGTCGTGAAATTCTTTATCTTTGTGGCAGTGGTACATTGCAATGCATAAAAAAAACTGAATTACAGTAAATATATAATATATATAAATAATAGTTAAGTAAGGGCAAAAATAAAAAAAATAAAAAAGGTAGTGAGGTAGAGTTCATGGTTTCAATGCCCATTCAGGAATCAGAAGGCAGAGGGGTAGAAGCTGGTCCTGGATTTCTGAAATTGCTGCATAACAGATCATGATTGGAGCCCACTGAAGCAACACTGATATAAATGAGCATGTAACAGTAAGCGAAGAGCAGTCTTGAAATCATTTTTGAAATGAAAGGAAACGTATGGTGGAGATCCCCAGGAGGCCAGTATTAAGGCAACTATTTTCCTCAAAATATATTACAGACCTGGATGTACTGAATACAGTTCCTAAATATGCAGCTGACAGAAAACTTGAAGGCAGAAATAACAAAGGTGGCAACAGACTTCAAGGGGATTTAGCCAAGCTGGTAGAATGCATGCTTTATAGGCAGAAGAAATTTATTGTAATGCTGAAAAATGTGAACTGACACATCTTGGAAAGAAGAATGAACAGAGGGTGTAAGTCGAGTTCTAAAACGATATAAGATTGAGTAACATGGGAATACGAAAGCTTATCACATATGTACTTCCTCAGTTGTAATGAGGAGTCTCCAAGTTGAGAAAAAAAACTTTCTCTTTCTGCAGATGCTATTTGTGCATATCCAGCTTTTACTGTTTTTCCTCCTTCATATTATTACTTTAATATGCAGATTTGTTGAAAGTGGCAGGATAGTTAGTGAATGTTGTTAAAAACACTTGGGATTCTGGGCTCTCTAAGGAGAGGGATAAAGCTGAGGCGCAAGGAGGTTATAAACGGGCATAATGAGAGTATCGCATTCAGTTCTCAGTGACACACCTTCAGAAAGGCTTTAGAAAAGATGCACAAAAGATTAGCAAATTTATTCTTGGGGTGAAGGTCTGTAATTACAAGGATTGACGGAAGAACCTATATCCTTAAAAAGCAGAAATTGTGAAGGGATCTGACAGAGGTATTTAACTTCATGAAGGGAATGACAGAATAGATAGCAAAAAAACTGTTGCCATCCGTGGAGGGGGTCAAAAAGCAACAGAATGAGAATGAAGTTGATTGGCAAAAGAATCAAAACTGACGTGAAGAAAAGCCTTGTGTTAGTTTGGGTCTGTGATGCACTGTCAGGAGTAGTAATGAAGGTAAATATGGGGCTCGATGGGATGAATGGCTTTCTTGCATGCTGCTTGCAATCTGCGATGAACAGATAACCATTGTTGCCTAGTAACCACGCTTTGGTTTAACTTGCTGGCAGATGGGAAAATGAATTGCGGCAGATAGAGAGCATGGTGTCTGCCTCACGATGAACCATATATGGTCACCAGCAGCTGGAGTTTAGTGAACAGAATTCCAGAGCTGACATCTGGTATTTACCAAGCAACATGCTTGCTGTCTTCAGCATATAGATCTGCCTATTGCGATTTGTAACTTGTAATGATGACTTTCTTACTGAAGCCCCACCTACTCACACACTGTTCTTTACTAAGGTTTCAGTAACAGAATTATTGCTGGAACACCTGGGATGATCCAGCAGCCTGGTATTAAGTTTTTGTTTCTGAAGTTCCTTCAAGTACTTTTCTCCCGGTAAATGGATTTCCTTTTTAACCTTATTTTAACTTAGTTGCAGGTGTAGGTGTCAATGAGAAGGCTGGTATAATTTTGTCTATTGTTAGTTGCCCTCACATTGAGTGGGGTACTAGGCATTACAGAGGCCACCAGTTGCTGTGGGTTTGGAATCACATACGGGCCAGAGACAACGTGTTATGCCAGTTGGTGCATTTCCTCCTGTGAAATAGATGGGTTTATTGGTCATAATTACTGCTATGTTTATTTAAGTAACCAAATTTAAACTCTCCCTCTGCCATGGTAAAATTCAATCTTTTGTCTCTGCATTGCTGGTCTGGTAGGGTGATCTCTATTTGACTGTATCCTTTGCACGATTACTGATTGATAATTGCTTGCGGCTGCCTGTAAGGAGTTTGTGTGCTCTCCCTGTGACTGCGTGGGTTTCCTCCGGGTGCTCTGGTTTCCTCCCAGTCTAAAGAGGCACTGGTAGGTTGGCCAATTGATCATTGTAAATTGTCCTATGACTAGGCTAGGGTTGAATTGGGGGATTGCCGCACAGCGTGGCTCGGAGGACCAGAGGCGCCTGTTCCATGCTGTATCTCAATAAAATAAATAAAATAATGGGCTGGATTGGGCTTGGCCTCTAATATTGATTGGAATCAAGAAAAGAAAACCTCACTTTTTACATCCAAGTCAGGGACAACGTTCAAATGTATAGACTCACACTAGATACATCAGCAAGTGAAAAGCTGAGGTGCCAAATACAAAGAGTTAGGTATGAGCTTTGCCCTTGAGTTCAGCCTACTACTCTGGAAGGTGAAGTAAAACTAAACAGTGGGGGATGCATGGGCAGTGGGTCTTTATTAGAACCAGGCACCAATAAGATTAATGCAATAGGCTATAACAGATCCAGACTTAAATCTGTTAACTCTGCTTTGAAATGTTTCACATTTGCCTGTTTATTGTTTCTGACACTAACTTAAATTAATTTACCAAACAGGCAATAAAGTAACCCTGGGCAACAATGAACACTCAATTAATGTTTGTGTTCAGTCCAAAGTGACTTTTTTAATATAATAATGCTGCAAAGCACTGTATAATTTTCTGGCTCGGAAAGTCCTGCTAACAGGTTAATTCCTCGGAGGTATTTTGTAGAATTGTAGTTCATTTGTCCCAGTATCAGCATGTGCAGCTTGCTCAGCAGGTGGCACAATCTAGACAGCTGTCATGTTCTCCAGCTTGGGAGTGAGAGCGTGTTGTGCTCTTGAGTATATGGCCAGGGAACTTTCAGAGGTGATGAATGATTCTGCATTGAGGCAGTTGTCGACAGTCAAAACCTCTTACAATTGCATGCAATGTACAACTGCATCCTGGGTAATGGCAAGAAAAGAAAATATTGATTCATATATTCACAGCGAAGCTTACTACAACAAAATTAAGGGAAGTGAAATGGGGTGGGTGCGGATGGAATTATTTTAAGCTTTATTGTTTGCCAGCACGTTGGCCATTCTGATCCATAAATATAAAGGACTGATTTCTGCTAAGGCCACCTTACTCTTAATGAGTATTACAAAACATAGAGGTGGTGTTGTGTTCTTTTGTTATGGACCATGAACCAGATGCAACAATTTTCCTCTACATTATCTGCTTATTTAATAATTATGAGCATCTTAATTATATAAATTTTATTCTCAAATTTACAAACCTAGACTATACAATCTAATCTCAAAACATAACATCCTCTAAAGCTAATTATTTCCTCCTGAGGTTCTGTGCCCAGAACTGAAAGGAGGGTCTAACCATAGCTCTACACAGCTCCAACATTCCTTGCACTCAGTCCTCAGGAGGTTAAGGTGTTTTTTTTAAAAATAAAGGCCCTCCTTAAAGTTGGGGGATGAACTTCAAATTTTGTGGCTAATCTATAGATAAGTGAGACAGAATTGTCTAAAAATATTTACTTTCTATTAATCATTGTACTTGAGGGGGAGAGGGAGGGGGAGAGGGAGACCCCCCGGAAGTGACCAAGTGAGAGGCCAAAGGCTGGAGATACTGCGAGGGAGGAAGAAGCCTAGAAGCAAAAATGCTAGTGACATTCCAAAACATAAATTTGGCAGATGGGATAATGCAGAGGCCTAATACTGTGGGATCTTCAATATCACAATTTAAGTAGGCCATTACTTAAGCAATTCTGGACACATACCTCTGTACTTCCACAACATCTAATCTTGACATTTGAAAAATGCTCTGATCAAAAGTGGATTTTCTCATAAGTCCAAAGTGGATGACCGTGTGTAGGATGAATACCTGTAATTGAGTGATGTCCTTTTGCAATTTTAGCTTCTCACTATGATATTTATTATGCCTCTCGGTGTAGTATTGCCAGCATTTTCAGATTTATGACTCACTTTCATTTCAATCAAGTCATTTCTAAACATAAAGGCTCAGTACAGATTCCTGGTGACAATAAGAATCAAACTCTGCTGATTTCAGTGTTTTCTGTCCTTATAATCCTAATCAATGTTTCATTTTTGTCACTAGCTGTGGCATATTAATGTACCCTTTTGATAAATCCACATGAATGTCACCCACAGGTACACCCCAAAGAGCTCCTCAAAAAAAATCAAACTGAACTCATTAGATAAGACTTACATAATTCCTATATATCCTAGTCCTCTGTCAATTATAGAATGTAATGCCCAGTTAGTCAAGTGACCCATTCTGATAAAACAGATTGGACCAATAAGATCAGAGTTTACTTTTCTTACTGATGTCATATATTGTCACTTTTCCATGTGAAGGCACATTCTCCAAATATAAAGAAAATTGCTTATCCTGACAAATTCTCACACAGCTTTGACAATCCCTTCAATTGAAAAGCAAGGCCTACTAAATGGTGCCCCCAACAGCTTCTAGAAGATGTGCATCCTGAAGATAAATTTACAAATTGATAACGGTAATACTTACATTTTTAGAACCTAACAGTCTTCAGTTCAACCCTTCTAAATTCTTTGATCGTCCCTGTATTTTCTGACTTGGATGTGCAGCCCATCCTATTTCCATTCAGGGCAATAACTTGGATATAAATAAGAAATCAAAAATAAAGCTGAAGAGTTCTTTTAACAGACTCTATGTTTTGATTTTTCTGCTTTGTTTCCAGCAATTTTCTATCCCTAGCTGCATGACAGAAGAAAGCCTATCTTCTCAGTATGGCTCCCAAGAAAGAGGAAACTCACATCTTGCCCAAAGAACCAATCCCGCTTGCTGAGCCCATGGTTTGAATGCCAGCTGGTTTTATTTATACCTTTAAAATTATTTTGCTTCTTTGTGTGTTTAAGCATATTTTCAGCAACTGCTAAAAGCAATCTAACTTGGTGTTCATTTCCACTTAATGTATAAACCTTGCATGGCTTCATTCACAACAGAGATTATGTACTAATGCAAAAATGTAATATTAACTGAGTAGTTTGCTACTTTACAAACTGCAAATGGCACAGAAGTAGTTCTTATGTAATGTGTGAGCAAATCAATATTTGTTGTACCCAAGGGATAAATATGTGTCTAAAATGCTGAAAATTTCAATACCAGCTAACATTTACATTAAACATCTTTCAAGTATGAGAACTGTAATTGCTTAAACATGTGGTTAAGCTGTTGCTGAACACAACTGCCAAAGCACACATTTAAAAAAAAATCTGTGGCTGCTAGAGATTTGAAAATATAAAATGTATGCTGTTAGAGCTTTCTCAATGCAAGAAGTTTCCTGCACCTGATTTGCTGAAGGTCATTTACAAGGTCAGAACACTGAAAGCAATTATTTCACCAGCTGAATTCTTGCACTTTGGGAAGTAAAATTGTCTAAAAAGAAGTTTGAATTCCCAAATTGTCCAATTGAAGGTAATTTGGCATTGCAGCTTGCCAGTACAAAACCTCAGATGTAGTATAATGCCCCCAGGTACTTCAGAGAAGCATTAAGAAACTGATCTTGACACTGAGCCATACATGGTGATATTTGGACAGATGGTCAAAAGTCTGGGCAAAAAGGCAGGCTTTAAAGAGCATCTTAAAAGAGGAACAAAGAGAGAAATGGAAATATTTAGGAAGGAATTATGATGCTTAGGATTTTAGTAGCTGAAAGTAATCCTGCCCATGTTGGAAAGAAAAAAAAATCATTATGCTATATAGAAGGGAAGTAGAAAAATTAGCTCATTAGATCTAAGTCTGCTCTTTGAATAACTCTCTTTTATTCTTTTTTATAAAACAACTGAAATATTCTGTTTTACCTGTCTAAAGTTATTCTGCAGTTTTCTGAGTTTGCTATCTGATTTAATTTGGCCAATGAGAGCAAGTAAAAAAAATTTACATTACTTGATTGTGTCATATTTATGCAGTTAACAGAAAGTCAGAGGTTATGTTTAAACATCAAGATGGGAGACAGCTCCTATTACCTTCTGAGAGCTATTGACAGAATACAAGTTCATTGTCATAATTCCAGTAAATTTTATTCTATGAAGAAGGAGGCACAGAATAATAGCCTAACACTTCCCCAGGGGTAAGGGATTTGATAAAAATGCTCGGATGTTTTCAGATCAGGTTTCTGAAATCTGGAGGACATTTAGATAAGTGGAAATGTTTTACTTCACCATTGGTATCTTTACTTCCAGATTTTCAGTCTCCACTGTAGATGAGTTGACATAATATAAACCAACAAAAGAATCGCAAAAGAATTACTCAGAGGGAGACTTGAAGATGTACGGGAATAGAAAAGGCATGTAAAAATTTGAACGTTAATGAGGCAAATTCCAAAGCCCTTTTCAACTTGACGTACTTTTCGATCTGTTGAGGAGGTAATCTAGGTAAATAGTGGCAAGAAGAAAATCCCTCTTTCATCTTATCAAGAAAGTGTAGAGGGAGGAAGTCAGCAGTCGGTGCTCAGTATTTGGCTCAGTCAGTGGTTTCGCAATCTGACCTAGCCTGATCAGGAAAGGCAAGCACAGCTGTTGATTCACCTATACCCTTCAGTACATGGTCTGCCTTTCACACTGTCTTTCCAAATTTGGGCCATCAAGTCAGTTTTCAGAACTATGTACATTTTATGGCTGTCCATCGTTCATTTCCTACATGATTCTTCAAACCTCACTTTACTCACTTATCTGATGATTTTCTGGCCACCCACCCCATTCCTCATGCAATGTGATAGCACCTCAAAAAACCATGTCCACACTTGCATACTAATGGTGCTTTTCAATCTTACAGTGCCTATAAAAATGTACTCACCCCCTGCCCCCGGAAGTTTTCTTGTTTTATCGCTTTAAGATACTGAATCACGGTGGATTTAATTTGGCTTTTTTGACACTGATCAACAGAAAAAGACTTCCATATCGAAGTGAAAACAGATCTCATCATACAAAGTAATCTCAATTAATTACAAATATAAACCTCAAAATAATTGATTGCACAAGCATTCACCCCCTTTAACGTGACACATCAAATCATCACTGGTGCAGCCAATTGGGTTTAGAAGTCACATAATTAGTTAAATGGAGATCACCTGTGTGCAGTCAAGGTGTTTCGATTGCTTGTAGTAAACATACACCTGTATCTGGAAGGTCGACCTGCTGGTGAGTTAGTATCCCAACTTGTTCAGGCTGTAGTGAAAACATCTGTACAAAGTAATCTAAATTAATTATAAATATAAAACACAAATAATTGATTGCATAAGTATTCAACCCCTTCAAGTCAATTTTCAGTAGACGCACCTTTGACAGCAATTACAGTCTTGAGTCTGTGTGGAGAGGTCTCTATCAGCTTTACACATCTGGCACTGCAATTTTCCCCCATTCTTCTCTAGAAAACTGCTCAAGCTCTGTCAGATTGCATGGGGATCATGAGGAAACAGTTCATTTTAAGTCTAGTCACTAACTTTCAATTAGATTGAGGCCTGGACTCTGACTTACCACTCCAGGACATTAACTTTGTTGTTTTTAAGCCATTTCTTGTAGTTTTGGCTTTATGCTTTGGGTCATTGTCTTGCTGGAAAACAGATCTTCTCCTAATTCACAGTTCCTTGCAGACTGCATCAGGTTTTCCTCCAGGATTTCCCTGTATTTTGCTGCATGATTTTACCCTCCACTTTCACAAGCCTTCCAGGGCCTACTGCAGTGAAGCATCCCTGCAGCATGATGCAGCCACCACCATGTTTCACATTAGGGATGGTCTGTTTTTGATAAAGTGCTGTGTTTCGCTCAGGCCAAACGGTGTTTAGTTTGATGGCCAGAGAGCTCAGTTTTTGGTTTCACATACCTCCTCACAAACTCAAGCCTAGACTTCATGTGAGATTTTTTTCAACAATGGCTTTCTCTTTGCCACTCTCCCATAAAGCTGTGACTGATGAAGCACCTAGGCAACAGTTGTATATGCAGTCACTGAATCTTGTAACTCCTCCAGAATTGTCATAGGTCTCTTGGTAATCTCCCTCACTAGTCCCCTTCTTGCACAGTCACTCAGTTTTTGAGGACAGCCTGCTCTAGGCAGATTTACAGCTCTGCCATATTCTTTCCATTTCTTGAAGATTGACTTAACTGTACTCCAAAGGATATTCAGTGATTTGAAAATTTTCTTGTATCCATCTCCTGAATTGTGCTTTTCAATAACCTTTTTGTAGAGTTGCTTGGAGTGTTCTTTTGGCTTCATGGTGTAGTTTTTGCCAGGATACTGACTCACTAACAGCTGGGCCTTCCAGCAACAGGTGTATTTTTACTGCAAGCAATTGAAGCACCTTGACTGCACAGTGATCTCCATTTAACTAATTATATGACTTCCAAAACCAATTGGCTGCACCAGTGATGATTTGATATGTCATATTAAAAGGGGTGAATACTTATGCAATCACATTTTAAAGATCTGTTTTCATTTTGACATGAAAGAGTCACTTTGTGTTGATCAATGTCAAAAAAGCCAAATTAAATCCACTTGTGTTCAATGTTGTAAAACAATAAAACATGAAAATTTCCGGGGGGGGGGGGGGTGAATACTTTTTATAGGCACTGTACTTCTCACACATAGGAGGCCATTGCACAGTACTACCCACTGGGTCTGTGCTAGTACTCAAATTATCCCATGAGTTCTATTCCTGTATTCCCCATTTCCCCGTTACCCATTTTCCCACATGTCCATTAACTGCTTTTGATTCCTGCTGTCACTCACCTACAGCAAGGTAGCTTTCCAGCATACAGGATGCAGGAAGGAACTAGAGCACTGGAGGGAAGCCCCCACAGCCACTGGGAGAATATGCAAGATCCACTCGGACAGGTCAGGGTCAAGACTGGCTCACTAGAGCTATGGATAGGCTCTAACTGTAACTTCTGTATCATTGAGTCAACTATAGTTAGGGCAATACATGCCTATTCCCAATGATTTCTGCCATTCCATCACAGGGACCAGACTCACCTCTATGGACTCAGTCTGCACTTGGTACTGTCTTGCAAAGCAGCCAGTATAACCAAATCCCCACCTACCCCTGACATTCTCTCTTCCTCCCTCTCCAATTGGGCAGAAACTACAAAAGCCAGAAAGCACATACCACCAGGCTCAAAGACAGCTTCTGTCCCACTGTTATCAGAGTCCTGAGCAGACCAATTGTATAACAAGATGGATTCACAGTCCACCTCATTGTGATTTTGCACTTTATTGTTCACCAGCACTGCATTCTTCAGTAGCTTTTACACTTCATTCTGCATTGCTGTTGTTTCAACTTGTTCAAGTTCAATACACTGTGTAATGATTTGATCTGGATGTACAATATGCTAGACAAACTTTTCACTGTATCTTGGTGCAGCTGAAAATAATGAACCAATACCTATACCTGTTGAAATCAAAAACCGCATTGAATATGGTGGAAGAAAGAAGATACAGAGAGGACCTGCACAAATAGTTCAGCTGATATCTGCAGAATTTGTCACTGATGTATAGTACATCTGTTCCTTACCATCAAAGAGGGAGAGGCGTGGACTTTGCAGCAGCTTGGTTGACAGCATTAAATATCCAAACTTATTTGTGGGATTGATTTGATTTTGGCACTGTAAAATGCAATCATCTCACTTCTTTTCTGAAGCAACAATCCCCTTACTCATTCATCTCTCTCCTAGGACTATTATGTGAAATACATCACCTTGAAATCTACCTGAGCAATGACACCTTGAGATACCTGATACCTGTTAAAGATGCCTCAACACCAACAAATGCATCTGTACCAGGCACTTGTGCAGAGCGAAGGACTTCAGTACTTTTGACTGGTCTTTAGCCTGTAAATCAGATTTATTATCACTGACTTATGTCCTGAAATTTGTTGTTTTCTGGCAGTAGTACAGTGTAATACATGAAAAAACAATAAGCTACAGTCAGAAATATATAAGTAACTAGTACAAAAGAGAGCAAAATAATGACATATTGCTCAAGTGTTCATTCAGTAATCTGAAAGTGGATGTGAAGAAGCTGATCATAAAGCATTGAGTGTGCGTCCTGAGGCTCCTCTTCCTCCTCCCTAATGAGAAGAAGGCATGTGCTGGATGGTGAGGGTCCTTCATAGGGTAGGAGGAGAAGATGGCGGCGTGACGCAGCTCGCAGCAGCCACTTCAGTGGTGATGTCTGTTATCTGTCAAGTAGGGTGCCGTGGACAATCCTGATTTGATGGAGACAGACATGAAAGCATGGAGGAACATCTGGAGAAACTTCTGAAATGCCTGCTTCACTGCCGCTGCTACTGTGTGATCCAGGATCCGGAGGGGAAGGCCCAGAGTTCTCAGCTTTACTTGTTGCTCGGCAGCCGGGGCGGGGTCGAAGCGCTCGGCAGAGGATGGTGCCCAGAGGGGCTGTGTCGGAGGCTCAAAGTTTTCGGATGGACTCAGAGTCCGCTGTGGTTGGGTGCTTCCAATGGTGCTGCATTGGCAAGTTTGCGGCGCTTGGAGGTTCATGGCAGGGAGAGTTTCTCCCTTCTACCATCTGCGTGAGTCAATGTGGCTATCGGGACTTTGAGACTTTTTTTTTTACCGTGCCCATGGTCTGCCCTTTATCAAATTACGATATTGCTTTGCACTGTTGTAACTACATGTTATAATTATGTGGTTTTGTCAGTTTTAGTCTTGGTTTGTCCTGTGTTTCTTGTGATATCTTTCTGGAGGAACATTGTATCATTTTTTAATGCATGCGTTTCTAAATGACAATAAACGAGGACTGAGTGTCCTCATAATCTAATCTAATGTAATGGATGCTGCCTTCTTGAGTCACCACCTTTTGAAGATGTCCTCAATGGTGAGGAGACTAGTGTCCATGATGGCGCTGGCTGACTCTACAGCCCTCTGCAGCTTTTTCCCATCACCTGAGTACATTCTGGTGAGGGGAGCAGCCCAGCTTTAGGCTTCCTTAATTGGACAAAGCTCCCCATTTACCAGGAAGGGGGTATTCATATTGGGTAAGCCACATAATTGGGAGGCACCAGCAGTTTTGCCAAGCAGAGTGTTCATTATCAGAGATAGCACGGAGAAGTCCATCAGAAAGATTAGTCTGCGGAAGATGAATGAAGCCACTGTAAGGTTTCCTCCTGTAGATAACCTGCCTCCTATGGATTTTAAGTGAACAGAATTTTGACGCAGTTGTGATATCTTGATTGTGGAGAGATGAGAGTGAACTGCCTCCACTTTATTATGTTCTTGTCAGTCAGGATCAGACACGCTGCTTTATCCTGTAAGAACAGAGGCTTCCTTTGAATGAACAGGTGGAGCAGTCAATGAGGGGAGTGCTCATGGCCTCTTGAAAATCAACGGTATTCAGTTCTGAGAATCACAGCTGGCAGAGCAGGGATCAAAGCAAGAAATCTTTGGCAACGATGTGAGTGAGTGTGTTTTCCTCTTCTTCCCGTACTCACTCTACATGCCTGGAATCCTCA
Source organism: Mobula birostris (assembly GCF_030028105.1). Lineage (NCBI taxonomy): Eukaryota > Metazoa > Chordata > Chondrichthyes > Myliobatiformes > Myliobatidae > Mobula > Mobula birostris. Next base: position 51,657,778 of record NC_092386.1, read on the forward strand.
TTAGATGACAAGTAGTGAGAAGTATTTCCTCCTTGCCTTTTTGCCCTCTCTGTGCATTATGTTGTGCAGAACACATTACAAAATATAAATCCTCATTGTTGGATACTAAAGGACACCTCCAAACATATCAAGGACTTCAAGTGCATCCCAAGCAAGAACTGATTGCCTGATTATACAACTAATTATTAAATGGCTCTCACTACAGCAGCCTTGGAGTTCATCAGTGGGTTCTTACAATTGTTGCCTAGCAGCCAATTCCTACATGTGCTTCCAAGTATCACCAGGTTGATTTTGTTATATTATAGCAGGATGAAGCCACAAGACCAGTTTCCAGGGAAGGTAATCCCTCCATTAACATCTTCTTGTGGTGAAAGGCAAGCAAAGAATTTCATTAACAAGAAACTAATCTGAAATGGAATGAAATCCGACGTGGTTGATGCTTTTCTGGGTGTCCACAGACTGCTCCACATGTGCAATCTATGACATTCGGTAAACTATAGGAGCCCAGTCCGGGACACAAATTCAAATGCACAGTTGATCAGGTTATTATCTTCTTAAAAATCTCCACACAATTTCCAGCTATCATAAGCCATCAATTCATGAACCAAATCCCTCATGCACTTACGATAGAGCCAACAAAGAGACACCCTGGTGTTTTCAATAGCATCCCAGAAAGGAACTAGGGACTGATTATGCACAGGGACTATATCCACTTTACAAAACAGGATCAGCTCTCAAAAGCACACTCTTCTAAGAGATACCTAAAAAATAAGCTACTGTCTTTCTCATTGGTAATGCTTTGTTGCTTTTAACTCCTTGACCCCCTTTCGCCCTCTGTTCACCTACAGCTCTTCACACAGCATGCTGTTGCAAGTGCTGACACTCTTCCTGATCTTAAGTTCAGTCCAACACACTCACAGCACGACCCACCCTGAAAGCTTGTGTGTGAGTCCAAATTATGCAAACAAATTTCTTGCAACAACTACTTTCCCTAAGCTATTTCCCAAAGACAACTAAGTAGCTGTGAACACACAACCTTTATGAATCCCGAACAACCTGACCTTTTGGTCTCCCTGTGAAAGCTACAAAACATGCCTCCACTTAAAGCTAAGTTTTGGGAATCTATTATTGAAGATGACACCTTTAAATTCAGGTGAAAATTACAGGGAAGCACTAAGATTCAAGTCAATTACCTACTTCCCTTGTGACATAATCAAACAGGGAGAAGGTACATTTGTACCAGGTCAGATTCGGATTCTAATTTTTTGTAGATTTAATTCCAACCACCTCGCACCCCCTGACATTTGCATTTGCTGCAGGGCAGGCAGGGGTGGGTAGATGAAGTTAAAATTCCATTTTGGAGAGAGTGATGCAGACCAGTCTAGGATAGATTGCTTTCACCATAAAGCACACCCTAGAGCTGTGTAAAGTTACAAAGTAGCACAAGCAGTTTCGTATTGAATTTTTACCAGTTTGTACATCTCCCAGTTGGCATCCAAGACACAGCCAGATGGGAATTCTAATGAACCCACTTGCCAAAAGATCTCATTATCGACGCCAGCTGACTGGCTCCCAGCTGTGTTACAAGACCTGATGTGATGGGTCAGTCTGGGAAGAAAAAAGGAAATTTAAGAAATAAAGCAGCCAAGAATGAATGGTTTCCATACTTAATACTCCCTACTTTGGATGATTGCATTTACACTAGAAGTCCGATTACACTTAGACAGTTTAACAGTGGCATGGAAGTCTGGCACCAGGTTTAAATGGAAGTTAAAAGATTGATGGAGAAACTTAAACTGCAGGGGTAGCACAAGAAACCGGTGCTGTAATTGCAAGAAATAAAAACAGAAAATGCACAGTGGAAAATCAGGCTCTGAGTGAAATAATAAATTTCCAAAAAAAAGTGCCAAGTCTCTGCAGAACATTTCTGATGAAGGTCCATTTTGGCAGTTAACTCTACGTCTATTACAGAGGTTGATTGACCTCTGCAATAAACACTTTTACAAGGGGTGATTGATAAGTTCGTGGCTTAAGGTAGAAGGAGATGAGTTATTAATTTCAAACTTTCTGCATTATCACTCAAAGAGTTGAATTGCACGCGCATGTAACGAGAGCGTCCTGGACCTCCAGGTTGTCCACAGCAGGGGTGATTGATAGGTTCATGGCCTAAGGTAGAAGGAGATGAGTTATACAGCTCTCATTACATTCACATGCAGTTCAACTCTTGGAGTGAAAATGCAGTAAGTTTGAAGTTTCTCCTCACCTCCTTCTACCTTCAGCCACAAACTGATCAATCTCCCCTGTTGTGGACCACTTCTGGAGGTCCAAGAAACTGACTTCTACAAAGAAGGGATCTGTATGCTCCATGACCACTAGACTAAGTGTGTAAATTTAGCAAATATAAATGTGCCAGGTTTTCTAAAATTGACTCCTTCTTCCTTAGGCCACAAACTTATCGATCACCCCTCGTAATAATGAAATAGGAAATTTAAATTTAAGCATTCTCAATGTTTCCTGACAATTTTTCAGCTTTCTTCACAAAGGCACTGACTGATTTTTGAAAAGTGGTTCCCTGGAGTTTGACTGCCCTCAATGCTTTGCTCAAACAGCTCTATGTCTTATGTGAAACTTGAGAATTCAGTATTTTTTCTCTCTCTGTGCCTCATGGCACTTTGGGTGGCAACCTTGCTGCTTCTTTAGCATTTGTCTGTTTACTACAGACAAGTGAGAAGTAGCTCGAAGCTCACCCCAGCATGAACAGAAAGTGTGCAAGGATCCGGCCAGATTTCGAACCTATGACTACTCGCCTCGAAGTTTGGTGTGGATGCCACTATACTACTGGCCACTGTTCAGTATAAGTATGATGGATATTCAATGTGTAAGCATCATGGCTGAACTTGATTTATCTAATTCTCAAGCTATGTCCTGTTTGTGCACCATAAGCCAAGATTCCTACATATTCATCCCTCTCCAATTTTATTCTGCATAACATGGGATAAAGTCACTTTTGGCTTTTCCTGTAACTCTACAGTAGGAATTAACTGATTCAATGTAAATAAAGACCAATTCTATTCCATGTTGATGATGACATTAACGTTGTGACCTTAGGGGGTTCTTCTGTGATTTTAATCTACATTACATTACAATCTTAAATTCATAATTCTGAACATATCTTGTATAATAAAAGTTTGATAAATTTATCTCCAATTATTTCATCTGTTATCATCTATTCAAAAAACACATTCACTACAAAATCTGCTTTACTTTTCACTGTAAAAGCTTAGCCCACTGCATCTTTGATTTGTTGATCAATACCAGACAAATGATTGTGTTAAAACACTCTAGGACCTTACGCCATCTTATGCAGCTGTAGACAAAATACATTGAGCACCCTTAATAAATTGACAGGAAATTTACATGAAAAAAGATTTACTGACTATGTACCACCTTAGACCAGTCTCCTGTTCTCCAGACATAGCATTTTGAATAATCCTCGCAATCTTCTGCCTCCTTTGGGCGTGTTGATAAATCACATTTCTTGCGTGGATTGGTGCACTTTATAGTTCGGTGTCGAGCCCCTTTGCCACATTTCACAGAACACTGTAATATACACCAACATAAGGATATAATTTACAGTAACATCACACCCTATCCAATACTGCTACAGATGTTGACATAGTGCTCAACTCATCTGTCCATAAAAATCTCTAAAGGAAACTAAAACTCTGAAAACACACGACACAACAATCAGAAGAAAGTGATAAATCAACCAGGAAACGTCAGGATTTTGTGACAGCTGTTTCTGTTGAAATCTGTGTTCATTTATATCCACAGGTGAATTACGTTGTCTGCATTCCTAAACTGAGTTGACAGTAAATCATAGGGCTTAACTACTCTGCACTAAACCTCAGCTGGTTCAAGCTATAGGTATCTTGTCTCAATTTATCTTCCTCATAAAATATGTCATGCCAATTTATTGCATCCTTCGAAACTACAGTTTTTTTTGTTTTGGTCAACATAAAAAAAGCACAATGCAGACCACCGTGGTTAGTTAACTGCTTCCTCTCTTGAACTTGCTAAATACTCATTGCTAATACCCATTTGACCATGCATTGCCATTTTACTTTTTCAAATATTATTTATTTGGAGGACGATCAATTTTTAAAGTATTTTAAGTATTCAAGTTTGTTGATCAGATTAACTTCTGTTTTACTAAAATCATTTCTGAGAATATTATACATAACTGAATGAAATTCAAGTATACATATTCACATCAGATTATGGGGAAATCCTGATGAAGGGTCTCGGCCTGTAACGTCAACTGTTTATTCCCATCCATAGATGCTGCCTGATCTGCTGAGCTCCTCCAGCACATTGTGCATATTGCGCTAGATTTCCAGCATCTGCAGTACCTCTTGTATCTATGGGGATATTCTGATGTTCTATTTTCTATTACTTCCTTTAAACTCAGTTAAATAAACACCATTTTTGAACTTTAATCATGTAAATAAAGTGGAATACTGTGGACTCCTAATAAAATTACTTTTGTTGAAAAGAGTGAGTAAACAGAAATATTCTAAATATTTTTAGTCCTGACGAAGGGTCTCGGCCTGAAACGTCAACTGCACCTCTTCCTAGAGATGCTGCCTGGACTGCTGCGTTCACCAGCAACTGTTATGTGCGTTGCTTGAATTTCCAGCATCTGCAGAATTCCTGTTGTTTGTATTCTAAATATTAATGTTTTGCTGAGTACAGATCAGCTAGTGAAGAGTAGCTGTGGAAGATCTACAAAATGCAGTCTAATAGTGAATCACACTGTATATACAGTATATTGACTACCCAAATGAGTGTTGTTATTAATATAATACTGACAGATTTTGTTGTTTACAATATCATTCTTCTTGTTATTTCTGGAATTCATTGAATAGCTGGTACTTAGGATAAGAATTTCCTTTTATTTAAAGATATTTAACGTGGCCCTTAACAGTGAGATTTTAATTAGAACTGGGAGCCTGAAGTGTACCAGACTTTGATTTTGTCCCTTCACAAATTATTTTCTCTGCACTATTTATTATTGCAATGCATGTCCTTGAATTTTTAACAAGATGGGAGTGTGATCATTCTGTCATAGTTCTGTCAATAGATTTTGAATGTGAAATGATTGTCGTCTTTGGATATTTGTTGTAACAGGCCAATCATAAAATGGTGATATTCTGCTCTTGCCAGACACTTGTCTAGTTCAGATTAGTTCAGCATCCCGAGAGAGACACTACAAGTACTGTGAAACCGTACTTGCAAAATTGTTCGGTTTCTGCTTCCAGTATCTTCAATGATGCATTGTGGAAAATAATAGGAAAGTCCGTCAAATGGCAGCTGAGTGAGTGCAGTTAGATATGTTTCTAGCATCAGGTTTGGATTATACCTTGCAAACATAATAATTCTGAACATTTAATTATTACTTAATGAAGTCAAATCAAGACTTAATTTGCTTGTTTTCACAACAAATGAATATACTCAAAAATATCAAATTTAATTTATCCAATTGTTATAACTTATATTTGTTTTAAAACATAATTAGTTCAAAATTCTTCACCATATCAGCAAATCAATGTGTACAAATAGAAAGTAGTCTGGTGGTATTTGGCCTTCTTTTGATCCTAAAGCAGGCGTGGGGCCGTAAGCAACATACATAACCCAAATGCCCAAAACTCAACCAAAACTGGCCCCGGGACATCCGTAGGCCGCTGATCCAAAGATAAGCTTTCGAGTCTGCTGCCTTGTTGGCGGAGTCTTGGAGGGTGGGAATCAACAAAAGAGCAGAGCCCCAAGCATGAGCTTGTGGCAGCTTACAGTTGTAACCTCCCGGCTGCACAGCGTTTGGACTTGGAGATAAAATCACCAGTCTTCCAACATTGAAAAGGTTTAAGTCTTGCACGCAAGAATGTTGTGGAGTCATCTTAACACCATCATTTCAAGGTTGATTAACGATGGCCAAGCATTTACTACTGTTGTTCAAATCATAAAATGATTTGGAAAGTACTGTAGCATCAGGTTCAGTAACTGATGAATGGTAAAGACATGTTCTCTGTCTTTTTTTTTGGAACAGAGGAGATCATTTAGTGTGTACTCTGGACAGTTTCACACAAATGCCTCTAGGAAGAACCCGGGACAGAACCAGGATTCTTAGAACATATGTTTGTAGAATAGTACAGCACAGGAACAAGCCCTTCAGCCATGATGCTGTGCCTAGACTAATTAAGGTTATCACATCTAATCTCTTCTGCTTGGACATGATTCACATTGCTCCACTCTCTGCATTTCCATGTGCCCATCTGTGAGCCTCTTCATTGCCTCTATCCTATCTGCTTCCACTGCCACCCCGAGCAGGACATTAAATGGCATCCACTGCTCTGTCCCATACATCACCTTTGAACATTTTCCCTTCACCTTAAATGCATGTCCTCTGGCATTAGGCATTTCGACTGTGGAAAAAAGATACTGATTTTCTACAGTGCCTTGAAAAAGTATCCAACCCCCCTCATTCACATAAATGAATATTACAGCCAAGGATTTATGTCACATGTATTGCTTAATGCTGAGGCCAAAAGTTGCACTTTAGTCTCATCTGACCACAAGACCTTCTTCTACATCTTTACAGAATCGTCAAAGTGATGCTTTGAAGTCTTTACAGGCGAGGATATGCTTTATTTTAACGGTATGTATGGTGTAAATCTAATGCTGCACATCAGCCAGGTAAGCCAGCCCTACTGTAAAGTATGCTATGGGGATGTTTTCAGCAGCAGGGACTGGAAATCTGTTCAGGATTGATAGGAAGGTGACAGCTGCTAAATACAGAGAGATCCTGGATAAAAACCTGCTAGCCTCTGCCAAAAACCTTAAATTGGGGAGGAAGTTCATCTTTCAGCAGGACAACAACCCAAAGCACACTGCCAGAGCAACCGTGGAGTGGCTCCAAATGAAGAAAATTGATGTCCTCCTGACCTTAACCTGAACAAACATCTCTGGCAAGACCTCAAGATTGCTGTCCACCACCGCTCCCCAACTAACCTGGCACAGCTTGAGCAATTTTGCAAGGAGGATTGGCAAATCTTGCTCCATCATGTTGTGTAAAGCTAATAGAGACGTGTCCAGAAAGACTACTGGCTGTAATAGCTGTGAGAGGTGGTTCAACTAAACACTGAGCAAAGGGAATGAATACTTTTGAACTGCTGTTTCTGAATTTTTAGTTTTCTGATGTTTTACAATTTTCCCCTTTTTTGGCTCGTCTGTGAAAAAGATGTGGATCACAAACAAAATTCTCAGTTAAATTGATCAGAATCCCTGATTGTGATGCTCATTTGTGTGAACAAAGGATTGGGGGGATGAATACATTTTCAAAGCACTGTATCAAAGCCTCTTGTAATTTCATAAACTTTGATCACATCTCCACTCAGCCTCCTCCACATTGGAGTTAACAGACGTAGTGTGTCCTATCTCCCCTTGTAGCACATACACTTTAATCTAGGCAGCATCCTGGTAAACTGGTTCTGCACCCATTCCATAGCCTCCACACCTTCTCATGACTGAGTGAAATATCCCAGCTGGAATCATTCTTTATATATTTAAAATAGGTGTTTCTCCTGATCAAGGTTTTGCTCCCAGATGATCTTAAAATCTTTTATGCTCACTTTGATGGACAGAATATTGAGGCACCCTCATAAATTCACATAGGCTCCCAGCTGACAGTCTCTGAGGCTGATGTTAGAGTATCCTTCAGGAGGGTGATGTCCATCTGGCCCAGGTAGCAGGTGCTGAAAACCTGTGCTAATCAACCAGCTGGAGCGTTCACTGCCATCCTTAACCCCTTGCTTCAGCAGTCTGAGGTACCCACCTGCTTCAAGCAGGTTTTAATCATAGAAGTGCCCAAGAAAAACCCATTAACCTGCCTCAGTGACTATAGTCCAGTAGCGCTTACATCAGCTGTGATGAAGTGGTTTGAGAGGCTGGTCATGAAGCACATCAACTCCTACCTGAGGAGTGAGTTGGATCTGCTCCAGTTTGCTTAATTTCATACACAGGTCAACAGCAGATGCCATTTCATCAGCTCTTCAGTCAACTCTAGAACATCTGCACCGCAAAGATGTATACATCAGCATGCTCTTCACTGACTACAGCTCAGCATTCAACACAATCAACTCCTCAGGAGGAATCACTAAACTTCAAGACTTAGGCCTTGATACATCCTTGTGCAATTGGATCCTCAACTTCCTCCCTTGCAGATCCCAGTCAGTTTGGATTGGCAACAACATCTCCTCCACAATCTCCATCAGCACAGGTGCACCACAAGGTTGCATGCTTAGTCTCCTGCTCTACTCGCTTTATATATATGACTGTGAGGCTAAGTACTGCTCCAATGCCATATTTACATTTGCTTTTGGCCAAAACAAACATGGTGATAAACCAGCATATAGGAGGATGTTTGAAAATCTCATTGAGAAGTGCCACAACAACAACCTCTCACATACATTGGTTGTTTGTCAGTCTGTGTTTTTGTATATTTTTCCAATGGTTGGATTATATTTATTTGATTTACTGTGAATGCCTGCAAGAAAATGAATATCGAGAACATAAGAAAAAGGAACAAGAGTAGGCCATCTGGTCCTTTGAGCCTGCTCCACCATTCAGTAAGATCATGTCTGAGATGGCCATGGACTCATCTCCAGCTACCTACCTTTTCCCTTAATTCCAGCTACTATGCAAAAATCTATCCAATCTTTTCTTAAATATATTTACTGAGGTAGCCTCCACTGCTTCATTGGGCGGAGAATTCCACAGAGATTTCTGAGAAAAGCAGCTCCTCCTCATCTCCATCCCAAATCTACTCCCCGAATCTTGAGGCTACGTCCCCTAGTTCTAGTCTCACCTACTAGTGGAAACAACTTTCCTGCCTCTATCTTCTTTCATAATTACTTTTCATAATTTAATATGCTTCTATAAGATCTCCTGTCATTCTTCTGAATGACAGTCCCAGGCAACTCAATCTCTCCTCATAGTCTAACCCCCTCATCTCTGGAATCAACCTGGTGAACCTCCTCTGCACCACCTCCAAAGCCAGTATATCCTTCCTCAAGTAAGGAGACCAGAACTGCATGCAGTACTCTGGATGCGTCCTCAAGGTAGTATATGGCGACATATAATTACTTTAATATAAATTTACTTTGAACTCTGAACTTTGATTATACAGCAAAGCTGACAAAATAGTGCAGAATATACACTGTATTATCATACACAGAAACAGGCAAATTGGTGACCATTTAATGCAGAATGCAGGTTCAGTAATACCAATGTCTTACAGTTATGTTTATCTATCCAGTAGTATTGAATTTTCTCAGGATGCCCTATGCTTGGCCTTGTAGATTCATGTTTAAAAGACTGATATTGGGGATTTCTGTCTTAGATATTTTGTCCTCATGTTGATTTGTGAAGATGTGGAGGGGTTTAAGGTAGACAACCTCCTTCTCAGTCCCTAATTTCTGCCATAATTAAGGCAAGAGATATTCCAAGACAAATGTACGTGTTGAAAAGCTCTCAAGCGAAATGACCATTGTTAAGAATCTTCAGGGAAAAACATCCTGAGTAGTATTTTAATTACATGCTGCCTCAGTGCATTATCAAAACAAAACAAACCCTAAAGCAGTAAGTTATTTCTAGTTCATTTCTGTGAAACAATAGCAAAATAAAACTGGACAGGTAACTTCAATATGGGAGGAGGGAAATCACATCTCTCCAGAATGATTGTGTGCAGTTCTGGGCACCCCACAACAGGAAAGATGTGGAAGCTTTGAGAAGAGCATGGAAAAGGTTTACCAGGGTGCTGCCTGCATTAGAGGGTATGAGGTTTCTCCGAAGTGCCAGAGGCTGAGATGAGACCTGACAGAAGTTCACAAAAACTATGAGAACCAGTCAGCATCTTTATTCCAGGGTATAAATATCAAATACTAGAGGACAAACAATATATTCAAGGTAAGAGGTGGAAAGTTTAAAGGAGATCTGTGGAGCAATCTTTTTTTTATATACTCAGAGAGGTAGGTGTCAGGAATGGGCTATCAGGGGTTACTAGCTCTTCTTTCAGTTAGTCCTGACGAAGGGTCTCGGCCCGAAACGTTGACTGTACCTCTTCCTAGAGATGCTGCTTGGCCTGCTGCGTTCACCAGCAACTTTTATGTGTGTTGCTTGAAATTCCAGCATCTGCAGATTTCCTCGTAATGGCTTTTAAGAGGGTTTCATATAAACACATTGATATGCAAGAAAATAAGGGATATGGTTCATGTCCAGGCAGAAGAGACTGTTTAATTTAGCATCATGTTCAGCACAGAGATTATGGGTCTGTTCTTGTGCTGTAATTTTCTATGTTCTAACAGATATTTAAAAATGACAATACCATGCACACATGGAATAAAGTAACAGTTGAAATGGTTACATGTTTATGCAGAAACTGAGTTAGAGTTCTAGCCCATCAGCCTGAGAAAATGACTTTCCATTTAAATGACTGACTTACTTTGTGTATCTGTTTAAAGCTGTCAGAACATGTGGGACCTAATTATAGAATTTCTGCACTTTATGTTGTACCTAACATGCCAGTAAATGTTTAAACATACTACTTAGACTCAGATGCAACAGCAATTAACGGAGGCTCTGTTTTTATTAAACACCAAAGAGTCTGTGTTGACAGTTCTGTTTCACAGAGAAAATTTGGGACGGCAGAAACTTCATTAATTTTGAGAAATGAGGGGTGCACACAGGAATATGGAAATGCATTTACAGGACATTTTCCTCCTAGGCTTGAGTAACCGAGACAAGGGATTTATTTGTCTCAGTTGTGATTCTCGTAACGTTATTTCCACCAGTCCTCATTAATATCCTTTTACAGAAGGCCAGAGAAAATCTCTGCTTGCTTAGAATGTTTCGGGTTGTAGCACAGACTGTGTAGTGCTTTTAGGTATCCTGAAATAGAGAAAGGTGCAATTTAAGTGCGTAAGACACACAGAATGCTGGAGGAGGTCGGGCAGTATCTATGGAGGGAAATAAACAGTCAATATTTTGGAGCAAAGCCCTCGATCAGGACCTGAAACACTGACTGTTGATTTCTCTCCATTGATGCTGTCTGACTTGCTGAATTCCTCCAGCATTTTCTATGTGTTGCTCAAGAATTTTTCAGCATCTGTAAAATTTCTTGTGTCTGCTATTTAAATTTTAAGTCCTTTCAACTGTTGTGCTATAGTTGGGTCAAGTTCTAAACTGACAGAATCGACCAATTATTTTGCAGTTTAAAATTTGTGTTAAAGGTTTTGGTCGAGCTAATGCACCTGAAAATCAAAATGATGATCATTCCAGCTTCAATCCATTTTTATAGTAAGGGAACAATGCTCCAGAATATTTGGCACTAAAGATCCACAGATATTCTGAACTGGCTGGAGATGGGACATCCTTTGAATAATATAAACCTTAACTTAATAAGTAAACCTGTCACCCAGATGTGCCTGAACTAGAATTATGCCCTGGGCTATCGACGTCTTTCCCTGTCCTCATGCAGACAAATACTATTGCAGGTGTGATCTCATACAATGGTTTCATGGCGAAACAATGAAACTATTGTGTTTCCATGTAAACAAGCATCTGAATTCTCTAATTGTGTGAACCTGTCACACTGTTCCCATCAGGTAACTGGATTTCAAACCTATTTCAACTTCATATAATTCTTGCTTTAGCATTTATGTGTGACTTTATGCTCATGATAACACAGCCGTAATGAATTGCCAACATGTCACTGGCCGCACCAGGGGTCCCAATGCACTTGACACTGTCACAAAACTATTAGGAAAGCCTACTGTTCCATGGCTAGACTGCATTGCTGGAAATCTGATCACTTGGCTGTCCTCCTACCTGTATACATATAGAGGCTAAAGGGCAAAGCTCCAGAGATAAGGACAACAAAGGGGGGGTCGTGGGAGGCAGGGGAGTGGCTATGGGATTGCCTTAAGTCAATGGACTGGGCCTAGTTCAAGGACTCATTGGAGGATCTGAGCGAGCCAATACACCATGGTTGTCACAGATTTATAAAAACAGTCATAGATGAGTCATAGTTGAGGGCCAGATCAATGGCATTCAGATCTGATGACCAAGCAAAATACAAGAGGTCCAGGTGTGATCACCAAAAAAAACCATCTCACGTGTGAAATGGCAATTCTGGACCGATCTTGAATCATTGAAGGATGCTTGACAGCACTGGCAGGGTGTGAATGCCATCACCTCCTACATAGTGAAGTCAAGCGACATAGGTGAAAACAAGGCTTTGCTCCCAGATGAGCTCAATGTCTATTATGCTTAATCTGATTGTCAATGCATGGGGCACCTTCACGAACACCCACAGCCCCCAATGACCCTGTGTTTTCAGTCTCTGGGGCCAACGTAGAGCATCCTTCACGAGGATGAACCCACGGAAAACATCCGCCCAAGCGGGGTACCTGAGTACCAAAGACTGATCAACTGTCTGGAGTGTTCACCAATATCTTTAACTTCTCAGTTTGGCAGTCTGAGGTACTCACCTGCTTCAAGCAAGCTTCAATTATACTGGTGCCCAAGAAGAATATGGTAATCTGCCTCAATGACTATTGTCCAGTAGCACCTACATGCAGTGTTTTAAGAGACTGATGATGAAACATATCAACTCCTGCCTGAGAAGTGACTTGCATCTTCTCCAATTTGTCTACCGTCACAACAGGTCAACAGCAGGTATCATTTCATTGGCTCTTCGCTCCATCCTGGAACATCTGGACAGTAATGATGCATACAACAAGATGCTCTTTATCAACTACAGCTCAGCATTCAATACGATCATCCCCTCAAAATTAATCATGAGCTTCAAAAGACCTTGGGCTCAATACCTCATTGTGCAACTGGATCCTTGATTTCCTCACTTGCAGACTCTAGTCAGTTTGGATTACACATCAGCATACTCTACTGACTGGAGCTCAGTATATTACACCCTCATCTCCTCAAAATGAATCACTATATTCCAAGACCTAGGCCTTGATACCTCTTTTTGCAATTGGATCTTCGATTTCCTCACTTGCTGACCCCAGTCAGTTTGGACTGACAGCAACATCTCCTCCATAATCTCTATCATCACAGGTGCACCACAATGCTGTGTGCTAATCCCCCTGTTCTACTCACTTTACATTTATGACTGTGAGTATAAGCACATCTCCAATGCTACATTTAAATTTGCTGATGACACAACTGTCTTTGGCCAAATCAAAGGTGGTGATGAGCTATCATATAGGAGGGAGACTGAAAATCTGGCTGAGTGGTGCCACAACAACAACCTCTCACTCAATGTCAGCAAGACCAAGGAGATGATTATTGACGTCAGGAGGAAGGAACCAGAGGTCCATAAGCTGGTCCTCATTGGGGGATCAGAGTTGGAGAGGGTCAGCAACTTTAAATTCCTCTGTGTTAACATTTCAGAGGACCTTTTCTGGGTCTAGCATGAAGAAAGGAGCGCCTCTGCTTTCTCTGAAGTTTGCAAAGATTCAGCATGACATCTAAAACTTTGATAAAATTCTATAGATGTGTGGTGGACAGTGTATTGACTGGTTGCATCATGATCTGGTATGGTAACACCAACGATGCCTTTGAACGGAAAAGCCTAATAAAAGTAATGGATACGGCCCAGTCCTCACCATTCCCCCCTCCACCAATGTGCACACGTACGTGGAAAGCTGTCACAGGAAAGCAGCATACTTCAGCAAGGACCCCTTCATCCCGGCCATACTCTCTTCTTGCTGCTGCCATCAGGAAGAAGGTACAGGAGCCTTGGGACCCACTCCACCAGGTTCAGGAACAATTACTACCCCTTAACTATATGGCTCTTGAACCAGTGGAGATCACTTCATTCGATTTTACTCACCCCATCACTGAAATGTTCCCAGAACCTATGGACTCACTTTCAAGGACTCTGCATCTCATGTTATTGATATTTATTTCTTCTTCAGTATTTTTTTTTCTTTTGTATTTGCACAATCTGTTGACTTTTCAGCATTGATAACTTGTCTGTCCTGTTGGCGGTGGTCTTTCATTGATTCTATTGTATTTCTTGCATTTACTGTGAATGCCCACAGGAGAATGAACCTCAAGGTTGTGTAGTATATTGTGATATATATGTACTTTGATGATAAATTTACTTTGCACTTTGAACAAAGGATGAATTAAAATCTAATCTGACAACATCCTAAATTCTAATCCACTTTTAAGATTTAAATTCTAAGCTTCTTAAATAGAAGGTTAATTGTCTCCATTAACTTTGGACCTCGGAGAATGGTGGACTAGGTTTATATCAATTCCACTGACATAGTAAGAAGCATAGCTTTGCAAGTATTTTTTTCCTATGGAATGAAACACTAAAAAATGTTGAGGAAGTTTCATTTACCTCTGACCATATTCCAGCTTCCCACACCGTCAGACAGTCCTGACCCTCACAGCGTTGTAATGATGCAGGTTTTGGTCCGGGACAGTCTCGCTCGTGAGCTCTAATCAGTGTTCCATTTCGGAGCTGCTGGGTGCATGCCACTTGCCTGCTTTGACTTCCTTTACCACAAGTACGTGAGCATGGTGTCCACTCTGTCATCATCCACCTGTTGTTACAATGCAATTATAATTATGAATCGTTATAATGCAATTCACTGTTATCAGTAATGTGGTAATTTAGGAAGAGTAAGACAAAGGGCTTGAAGTTCCACTGAAGTGCTGGAAATGCCAGCATCCGACGTGTATTCATCATCTCTGCTTTGAATGTTGGACCATGCTCATAATATGAATTTATAATGCCATCTTTGTAAAACCAATACTCAGAAAGTAACTTGGCATGATCTAGTAACTAGTACTTCAGAAATCTCTCATCACAGTTCAGCATTTTCCAACTGCAGAGATACTTTGCACTTGTCAGTAAATTCACCTAGAAGAAGGGTCTCAGCCCGAAACATTGACTGTTTACTCTTTTGCTGTCTGGCCTGCTGAGTTCCTCCAGCATTTTGTGTGTGTTGCTTCTTCTAGACAGTTTACCAAGTACAGAATTGCAGGAACGAACACCATGCTGGAGGAACTCAGTGGTTCGAGAAGCATCTGTGCAAGGAAAGAAATTGATGATGCTTCAGAATGAAACCCTACATCAGGGCTGAGATTGGAGAGGTGAGGTATCAAGCATAACGAGGAGAAACGGTGTGACAAGAAAGGATTCTGAGGTGACTGGTGGACTGAGGAGGGGTTTAAGATGACAGGCAGGTTATTGGCAGTTCAGGAGTTGAGGGGAGCTGGAGTTGGAAAAATGTGGCGAGTAAATGATGGATGAGGGCAGACAGAGAGAGAGGAAGAAGGGAAAAAACATGTAGAGTACAGAGAGGGGGAATGTGAATCCAAAAGAAAGCTGCTGAAGGCAGGAACACAAAGTATTACCAGAGCAGTATTCAGATGAGTAAAGGAGGTGAGAATGGAAGAGGTGAGTGACAGTTGTAACTAGATGGGGTTGTGTTGTGTGCGTGCGGAGCCTGGACATTGTGGGTGGATAGTGCCAGGACGGAGAAGGAGACAAAGATGATTGAAGGGCGACTGGGTGGGGGGGGAGGGGTGAGAAAAATGACAAAATCATTGGAACAAATAGCAAGACCAAACACAGAGGGGTGAAAAGGGAATTAAGAAGGGAGGGGATGGGAAGAGGGGGGAACAAGGAAAGGGGTGAGGAGGTTACCTAAAATTGAAAAGCTTAATATTCATCATTGCATTGTAGACTACCAAGGCTGAAAATAAGAAGTTGCTCCTCCAGTTTGTGTTGGAGTTCATGCCGGCTATGGAGATGGCCAAGGATGGACAGGGAGCTGGACGGGGAGTTGAAATGGCCTGCAACTCGGAACTCAGGGTAGCCATTACAGACTGAGGTGTTCTGTGTAATGGTCGGTAAGTCTGTCCTTGGTCTTGCTGATGTAGGAAAGGCCACATCAGGAGCGCCTGATGCATCAGACAAGGTTGCACGTGAATCTTTGCCTCACCTAGTAAGACTGAGTGGTGGTAAAGGAATGAATTGTAAGGGCAAGTGTTAAATCTACTGCAAGGACAGGAGAAAGTGCCGGTGCTAAAGGAGGGATGGGTGGACACAGAGTCATGCAGGGAATGATCCCTGACGAAATCAGACAGAGTGGGGAGAACATGTGCTGGCAGTGGGATCGCGGTACAGATAGTAGAAATGATGCAGGGCTACCTGGTGGATCAGAAGCTTATAGTGAGAAAGGGAAGGTTCGGGAAACTCTATCCCTGTTCTGTCTGGGGGAGGAGGGATGAGAGCAGAAGTACAAGAAATAGAGGAATACGCTAATGGAGAAACTGGGAGAAAGGAATGGAATCCTTACAAGAGACAGGGGTGAGAAGTGGTGCTGTCCAAGTAGCTGTGGGAGTCTACAGTTACTATAGCCAGTAAATATCAGTAGATAGATCTAAAAAAGGGAGAGAGGTGTCAGAAATGGTTCACGTGAATTTGAGTGGAGGGTGAAAGTTAGTGAGAAAGGTGATAAAATTGATGAGTTCTGTATGGGCACATGAAATAACAATGCAGACTTCAAGGTAACAGAGAACGCGCAGGGAGTGGTACTGGAGAAGGTTTAGAATGGGGACTGCTCTTTACAACCAACAAAAAGCCTGGCATACCTATGGCCTATGATAACACCTTTGATCTGTAAGAAGTGAGAGGAGTTAAAAGAGAAGCAATTTAAGGTAATAACAAGTTCAGCCAGCCATATGAATGTATTGTGGGCAGGGAACTGGTTGGATTGTAAACACAAAATAAATTGCAGATGCTGGGGTCAAAGCAACACTCACAAAATGCTGGAGGAACTCAGCATCGGACAGCATCTGTGGAAACGATCAGTCAACGTTTCGGGCCGAGACCCTTCGTCAGGACTGAAGCGGGAGGGAGCAGAGGCCCTATAAAGAAGGTGGGGGGAGGGTGGGAAGGAGAAGGCTGGTAGGTTCCAGGTGAAAAACCAGTAAGGGGAAAGATAAAAGGGTGGGGGAGGGAAAGCAGAGAGGGGTTAGGCAGGAAAGGTGAAGAAGGAGTAGGGGAAAACACAATGGGTAGTAGAAGGAGGCAGAACCATGAGGGAGGTGATAGGCAGCTGGGGGAGGGGGCGGAGTGAAACTGGGATAGGGGAAGGGAGGGGGAGGGAATTACCGGAAGTTGGAGAATTCTATGTTCATACCAAGGGGCTGGAGACTACCCAGACGGTATATGAGGTGTTGCTCCTCCAGCCTGAGTTTAGCCTCATCATGGCAGTAGAGGAGGCCATTTATGGACATATCCTAATGGAAATGTGAAGCAGAGATGAAGTCAGTGGCAACTAAGAGATCCTGTCTGTTATGGCGGATGGAGTAGAGGTGCTCGACGAAGCGGTCCCACAATCTGCGTCAGTTTTCACCGATGTAGAGGAGGCAGCACCGGATGCAACAGATGACCCCAGCAGACTCACAGGTGAAGTGTTGTCTCATCTGGAAGGACTGTTTGGGGCCCTGACTGGTGGCAAGAGAGGAGGCGTAGGGACAGGTGTAGCACTTACACTTAAAGGGATAAGTGCTGGGTGGGAGATCCGCGGGGAGGGACGTGTGGACCAGGGAGTCGCGGAGGGAACAATCCCTGCGGAAAACGGAGAGGGGTGAAGAGGAAAAGATGTGCTTAGTGGTGGTTGGATTTTTGTTTAGAGGGATGTGGAGGGCTTTAGGACTTCCCTGATAGAGGATGGAGGTATGTAAAGATTGAACAGCTATAGTGAAGATGAGGCAGCTTGGGCGGGGGAGTCGGAAATTGTCCAAATGGTTGAGGTGTGAGTTGTTCCAGACATAGATGGGAAGAAAATGGACAAGGGGAGGCCTATTTATGGATCTTGTGTAAAAGAAGTGGGAACTACGAGGTTGAGGCACTATCAGATTAGATGTTATGGAGTGGAGATTAGCTGATGTAATGAAATTTCTGACAATGTGGGAGTTGATGGACTCTCTTTTCTTATATAGATATAAGATTACTGAGGAATAGAATAGCCAGTGTTACTATAGTACAGTGTTCCTATGGTATAGTGTTACTATAGTATAGTGTTCCTATGGTACAGTGTTACTGTAGCCAGTGATACTATGGTACAGTGTTACCAGTATGTCAAATGTTATGGAGACGCAAGACTGCCATTTATTTCTGTTTTCCTCTCTCTGTTGGTCTGTCTCCAAGTATATTTACCTGCTACAGTCTTCCAACTCAACCCCTGCTCAGACCTCACCTCCCCTACCTGGCAATGCCTGTCAGTCATATCGCTCTTCCCCAGTCCACCAGTTCCTACAATCCTTTCTTGCCTCTCCCCTTCTCCTTTCTATGCTGGCCATTTCATCTTGCTGCTCTACTCTCAGTCCCATTCCAGAGTTTCAACTCGAACCATTGACAATTTCTTTCCTCCTACAGATGCTGTACAACCTGCTGAGTTCCTCTAGCACATTACTTGTCGCTCCACATTACATCATTTGCAGTCTCGTGTCCCCATAGCATTCAACGTACTGGTAACACTGTACTATACCATCACTAGCTATAGTAACACTGTACCATAGGAACACTGTACTATAGTAACACTGGCTATTCTATCCCTTAGTTTCCTTATGTCTATATATTCTACTGTGCCTACAATATAATGAAATTATTGGGCAACATAACCTTTGATTTACCAGCAAGTTTAATTAAACAGCATCTGCAAAGCCTAGCACATGCCAGATAACAGTGTTTACTGGATAAAAGCTGATGGTTGATTTAGATCAATGTCTGTACCTTACCTGGTCTGACAAGGCTGCTGATTGCATTTGCGGACTAGTGGCTCAGGTCTTCTCAGCTGCTTGCATTTCCGGTTATCCACAATAGTTGTAGTTTTGCTCATAATTTTTGTGCAAGTCACAAGTGTTTTTCTTTCTCCTAAAAAAGGGTAAATAAAAGGCTGGTGGTTCACAAAATGATGACTCTTTGTGCTCTTGATCAAAGGTCACACAGGTATTACTTATGCTGCTTCCCCCTCTATCTTGTTTCAATAGACAAAGAACTCTCCTTTCGTTCAGCAGAAAATAAATTAGTAGTTGAAGAGGCAAACTGCGAATTCAGTTAGGACAAGAAAAGTGGTGTACATTGCCAATCAACATTGGTCAGCAGGCAGCATTAAACCTTTCATTTACAAAATGACACATACCAAAATCTGTTAAAAGGTGCTGTATCTTCACATGTGAAACTGCAGAATATGTAGAACATCAGTAAAAGGAGCATGAGTCAATCAGTCCCTTTGGCCTACTCCACGGTTCAGTAAAGATCATGGTTGATCCATTCCTGGCTTAGTACCACTTGTCTCTCACCTTACCCCGTGACTACTGTCTTAAATGTGCCATTCTCTGCTTTGAATATATTCAGTAACTCCACCTCAACAACTGTCTGTACCATAAAATTTGAAAGATTTTGGGACCCTCTGAAAGACAAACTCTTCCTCTCAGATGAGTGAAAACATATATTGCAACCATGCCTTCCAGTTCTAGATAGCCCCACTGGAAAAATCATGCGATCAGCATTATCAATGCTGATCTCCCTCAGAATCTTATATTTCAATATGATCAGCACTCTTTTTTTCTTTCTATAGTTTGAAGAGTTTAGGCCTTCCCTGCGCAATCTCATTTCATATGTGTATCACTTTGCCCCAGGATCAACCATCTGTGCTTTCTCTGAATTGCCTCCAACAGAAGTGTAACCCTGCTTAAAAATAGGGAACATTGAATGCAGTGCTCCAGAGGCAGTTTGTCAGCATTCCGTAAAATTGCATCGAATTTTCCCACATTTAACTCTAAGTCCCTTTCAATACTGGCCAACATTCCAGTAGCTTTCTCAAGTGCTTTCCTTTGTTCTTTCTTGTTTTTCTTTTCTTTTTCTCTTTCTTACCAAAACCAAATTATATGGGCTGAAGGGGCTGTCTCTGTGCTCTAATATTTTATGACTCTAAATCAGGGGTTTCAAACCTGGGATTCACAGACCCTCGGTTAATGGTAGGGGTCCATGGTATAAAAAGATTTGGAACCATTGCTGTAAATTCTGTTCAAGGCATTAAACAAGAGAATGAAAATCCAGGACCTTACAGTTATCCTAACATAATTGATCTTAATTTCCAGGCAAAAGATAGTGATCTAAAATTTCCAATAAACTAAACAGTTAGATAAGATATTGTTTCAATTAGAGATAAATAAAAACTGTGGAGACCTCTAAATCTTATTACTTGTGTTGTGGCAGCCTGCACACGTGGGACTCGAACTGCCATCGGGAGCCACGGGCAGACACGCGGTAGCGCGTTTGGAACTACCCGCTTGGGGCGGACCTTCTGGGGACAGTCTGATGTCACGTCCGCCCCACGGGTCACAGGGGCCCATGGGAGGGGAGATTTAAGTGCGTGATTTTGAATCAGTAAAGGCATTCTGAGTTCAGCTCTATCTGCCTCCATGTTTTTCTTTAGTAGCACGTTTGCGCACGACTACAGTGTCACTTTGAAGGTTAAGATATCTCAGTACTTGCTGCTTTCCAAATTCACCAACCCCTGTGGTCAAACCTGTTTAAATGTAAGCGCCTACCTCTGCCTCCTATCTTAAGACTATAACCTATGGATACCAGGCTTGAGGCAGACGAATCACAGGCAGATATCCTCACTGATGCCCTAAGAAGTCCTCAGACCCTATTTCAGGATCACAGACAAATTCAGAGTAAATTTATTATAAAAGTATATATATGTCTTCATGTACTACCCTGAGATTCATTTTCTTGTGGGCAGCCATAGTTACCACAAACACAATAGAATGGATGAAAAAACACACAACAAAGATGGACAAATAACCAATGTGCAAGAGACAACAAACTGTGCAAATACATAAAAAACACAAAATAACAATTAAGAAAAGCAATAAGTATTGAGAATATGAGCTGTAGAGTCCCTTGAAAGTGAGTCCATAGGTTGTAGAATCAGTTCACTGTTGGGGTGAGTGAAGTTATCCTCTCTGGTTCGAGCTTAATGGTTAAGGGAAAGTAACTGTTCTTGAAACTGTTGGTGTAGGACCCAAGGCTTCTGTACCTCCTTCCTGATGGCAGCAGTGAGAAAAGAGCATGGTCTGGATGTGGTGGTCTTTGATGATGGATGCTGCTTTCCTGCAACAGCACTCCATGTAGATGTTCTCAATGGTGGGGAGGATTTCACCCATGATGGTCTGGGCTCTATCCACTACATTTTGTAGGCTTTTCCATTGAAGAACATTGGTGTTACCATACCAGGCCGTGATGAAACAGGTCAATATACACTCCACCACACAACTATAGAAATCTGTCAAGGTTTCAGATGACATGCCAAATCTTCACAAATTTCTAAGATAGAGGCACCTTGTGCCTTTTTTATAATGGCAGTTATGTCCTGAACCCAGAACTGATCCGCTGCTCAAGGTTCGAAGTTCAAGGTACATTTATTAACAAAAGTATATATGCAGTATACAATTCTTCTCCAGACATCCATGGAACAAAGAAAACCGTGGAGGCCATTCAAAGAAAAACATCAAACCCCCATGCACAAAAAACCCAAGTCACTAAAACAGCAATAAGAACATCAACTGCCGCCCCCCCCCGCCACACGCGCAAATGGCAACAAGAAAGAATTGGCGAAAACACAGAACATTAATAAAACAAAACTGAGAGTGTCCAATTGAACTACAGCGCAACCTAGGTAGATCACAGACCCAGAATTCAACATCAAGGAAGAGAGATCACTCAAACTCAGGGGCCTTCCCTTGGGAGCAGTGAGCAAGAGACTGTCACACGCAGACAGCTTCTCCAGCAGCAGCAAGTGAGAGGCTAGTGGATGGTGCTGAACACTTGCTCACCTCTTTAATCTTCCTCAATGCTTTAATCAGCGAGAAATGGAGACGATCATCAGCTCGTAGCTTCTGTCTCTGAGCTTCTAGGCCTCGAGGCAGCTCACCCTCTGGTACCGTGTTGGAGACAGCAAAGCTCCACATTGCTCAGTTAATCTTCAAACTATAAATCATAGGCTCCAACAGCACCAGAAATGCGTTTAAAATAAATAGAAGATCGAAAAGAAGTGAAAGAAGCATTCCATGGACTATCTGGAAGATGTTGACCAAGGTAGCATTATTTGCTGGCACCATCTTGACCGGATATGATTAACACCAAGGAACTTAAAGTCACTGACCCTCTCCACCTCTGATACCCCGATGACAACTGGCTCATGAACCTTCTGGTTTACTCCTCTTGTAATCAATAATCTGCTTCATGGTCTTGCTGACATTGAGTGACAGGTTGTCGTTTGTGGCACCATTCAGCAAGATTTTCAACTTCCCTCCTATAAGCTGATTTGTTTGTCACCACTTATGATTCTCACATCAATAGTGCTGTCATCAACAAACTTAAATATGGCATTGGAGCTGTACTTGTCCTCACAGTCATCAGTATAAAACGAGTGGACCAAGGGGCTCAGCACACAGCCTTGTGGTGCACCTGTGCTGATGGAGATTGTGGAGGAGATGTTGTTGCCAATCCCAACTGACTGGGGTCTGCAAGTGAGGAAATCAAGAATCCATATGCACGAAAATGTATTGATGCCAAGGACTTGGATCTTATTGACTAGCTTTGAAGGGATGATAGTATTTTATGCAGAGCTGTAGTCAATGAAGAACATCCTAATATATGCATCTTCAATGTCCAGATGTTCCATGGTTGAGTGATGAACCAATAAAATGGCTTCTGCTGTTGATCTGTCGTGATGGATGGGAAATTGGAGCCTGTCCAAGTGCCTCCTCTGGACATTAGGTTACTGTGACAGGGTGCTTTCGATCTGCCACGATCCACACCTTAGAATATAATTAAATTTTATAAATTGCCAGCATTCATCAGAAATCCAAGGAGTTGCTGGGCGTGTGTTAAAAGCAAATGAATGCACTTGGATGAATTGTTTGAAATACTTTTCTCTGGTTTAATTAAACTTGGTTTAATTTTGACATCCGTGTTCCACGAGTGATGTATTGAAAATTTTGATGTTCAGCAAACAAAAGCAGCAAGTGTTCATTTTGAAAGTACATCTCACATGTTGGAACACACTTCAAAATACTTTATGTTAATGATGACAAATTAGATGCCAAGCAGAAAGAGAAAATGTCACAAGTTAAGGTAGTAAAAAAGAGACAATTTTGAAGAGCGGTAAATAAAATTTACATATCAAAAAATTTAAGTGATAAACCATTTCTAATATGGGGTCTGAGGAGGCATTGCATAAGCATTTTAAACGATCAATTGCGTCTAACAAATTCCTCATTTGCAGTAACAAACTGTGACATGGAATTTCAATTGTATAATACTGTGCTTTTCACTGTGATGCATTAGGATAATATTTTGCAATTTGAAAAGTTTTTAAGACGTTCCCAGTTTTTCACACTGACAAAGTTTGACTGGACAATTTCTGTTGTTATTCACATCTCTAACCCAGTGCTAGTTCCAGCTCAGACCACTTAAAAACATCATCATGGGTGCAGGAGAATTACTAAACCTAATGGTATTAAAACATAATAATTAAACCACAACATTTTGTCAAATACAGTAACTTCACTGGATAAATGTTTGAAAGATCTTGGACTATGGAACATTTCTTGATGGGAAAGTACACTCAGGATCGCTGGCTCTGATTAATGTTTTGGGAAGTTTACTGTATCATGGTGGAGCTCAGATCTCCGCAGTAGGCTGAGTTAGTTACAGTGTCTTCAGTGGGTAGCTATCCAGTCAGCAATCCACAATCAGTTCAGACTCTGGGCTAACGGTCTCAGTAAGAGTGAGAGACAGCTAATTTGGACAGCTCCTGATTACGGGCACTGGAATGGCTATGCATGATTAATCCGTGTCTGTTGATTGTTATACAGGCAGCGAGCCAGCTTCATACTGCCTGCTCACAATCATTGCTGCGTACTGTCAGTACTAATTACTTTGTTCATTGGCTGGATGCATTGGTAGGGGGCTCAATGTTGCAAATGGGTAACCCCAATTAAAAGCTACTCTGCACTGTCTAAAGGAGCCAGCTTACACATCCTAAAGGAGGTTGCAGAACATGGTAGTCATTCTGCAGACCTAAAAGAACAGTGAAAATTGGCATGATTTAGGAGGTGGTGAGCTCCAAGGTTTTGGATCCATCAGCAGAGGCTTTGGCTGAAGAACTGGAAAGTGTGAAGGATGTCTCACTCCTGGCAAGGGGCCAGGAGGACATTCAGATAAATTTCTCAATTGCAATTGAATCATATCCGAGGAGAAGTCTTTTTTCCAGAGAGAGTGGTTGTGATTTGGATCTCACTGCTCATAAGTCTGGAGAAGGTAGGATAGTGGGACTGATAGGTTGCTCTCTAGAATGCCAGCATTGGCTTGATGGGCTGAATAGCTCCTTCCTGTGCCAATACAATTCTGTGTTTCTATGTTGAGATGTAGAGATGTAAGAAGGAGATTCTAGGGCATATGGCAACTGGTGTGAAAGCTGGTAGTCACATTATCTATTAAATTTTCACACTGTGAGAAGGTCTGAAATGAATGACAACAGAGAAACTGGAGGCTTGTAGGACTTACAGAGTGGGATGAGGCTGGTGGCTAGGAGCAGAGTTTGTGATGGAGACCAAAGACAGAGGCGCTCATGTTCCCACTATCTAATTGGCAAAACATAGTGATCTGACGAATTTGATCTGGCAAGAAACAAGAGATCTGACAGATTAGGATTTGGAAACTTCTCTAGAAAAATAAAACTATGATGAATAACCACAATGTTCCTATTTACACACATAAGCAATTGTGACAAAAATGTACAGCTGCCTTGGGATAACGATGCATCTAAGCCAGAAATGCAGCTTAGCGATAGCATAGTCTGTTGGGCATTATATTAAGGATCGTAGATAGGGAATTCCATTTCATGCGCAAACTCGGCAAATATCCTCTGAACTGAACCAAGTTATAACTCTTATTGATGACTCTGACTGCAGTTTTACAAGTCCATCTTGAACACTTAGTTCAATAGTTTTGTCAGAGTTTAACTAACCAAGCGAAACATATGAACTGACATCAACTTCCTTGTAAATCAAAAAAAAATTGCTGGAAATCTGAAATAAAACAAAAAAGGTTAGAAAAGCTTGACTGGCCAAGCAGCATCAGCTTCAGTATCTGGTCCTCTGCAATTGTGATTTCAATATTGACTTTCTTGTACCTCCAGGAATGGTTGTAGGGAGTCTGACATCAAGCTCGGTGTCATGGAATAAAATCGCACCAAAGAAGATCATTTGTAAGAGTACATCTGTGTCCTAGAACAGTTCCTGGAAGATGCACATTACCCAAGAGATGACATTGCCTCTGAAATTTCCCTATTGTAGAGCTGCCATCATAAATTAGAAGTAAAGTTCAATTTAGCTTTTAAAACTGTCCCTTCCATTTCCTGTAAGCTAGGTAAGGTTGCTGAAAAAAAATGCCGTTTCGAACCAATTTTGCAAATCTGCAAAATATATGGAATATGAAGACTTATGACACCTCGCACAAGCATCCTGCCTGTGGAGAAAAGCCAGTTGCAATAATATATCAGCATTGGCATAAAAATACTTAACTTGAATATTTTACTAAGATATCACGTACAATACCAAAAAGAAAATGAAATATGCCTGCACAGTCCTTCAAAAGCTATTGTTCCCAGGAGGAGATTATTTGAAAATAATCTGCTGTTATTTAAGTCTAGACAGAATTTGATTACTGTTAAAGAAACACAAAAGTTTTGGACTGCTGTAGTAATTACACAGCCAATCCACCATCAATCAATATGCATTACCCATTTTCTTCTGCAGTAACAGACCTTGTAGTTGTTTCCATAGAAACAAGTGCGTTTAACTGTCTACAACAAAAGTTACTTAATATAAAAGAAATGCTATTCAAAAGCACCATAAAGACACTTTAATCACGTATTGCTTCATCGAAGTATAGGGAAACTAGCATGCAAGGAAATTTCTTACCACAAATAATTTATTAAAATCAGATTATTTGCATTTTTTGTGGAGAAATCCAAAAGAGACTAATTCACATTTTTTGTTTAGACATACTGATCAGCTTGGAGTTTCATAGTCCTTTTCGTTTTCTTCTCTCTCTCTGTGCATTTATCATTTCCTAGTTTTATTTGCACATATGTTAAATTTGAATTTCAAATATACAACAGTTTCAAATGAACTGAAACAACTCAGAGTCTGGGATCATACACTGGAATAATCTAAAGTACACACTTCCAACTTCCCTGCAGTGCTTTTTCCCTTTCGTGTAGTTTATTTTCTTGAGCTGCATAGAATTGGAAATGTTCTAATGCTAATGATGGGAACTTATTTTTGTGTATGCAACAGAACTGTAACTTGTTTGTAAAGGAAACTAGGCTTTCCAATTTCTTACACACATTTTTCCACAGTCTTTTCAAATAAAGACTCAGATATTCATTTTCATCTCAATCCTGTCTTTTGATTTGATATTAAATTGGGGTTCTAGCCAATTAGAAAGTGTTATGTTTTGCAACTTCAAAACACTAAAATAATTCAAGGGAAAACAAGAGGTATGAGTCTAACTCTGTTCTTTACTTTAATCGAGGCACGCATGTATCACAT
Source organism: Mobula birostris (assembly GCF_030028105.1). NCBI lineage: Eukaryota > Metazoa > Chordata > Chondrichthyes > Myliobatiformes > Myliobatidae > Mobula > Mobula birostris. The sequence continues at coordinate 51,684,580 of NC_092386.1, forward strand.
GGTTGCATCATGATGCATGCGATTCACGTATTTTTACATAGAACAATGAATTATATAAACAACAATATACATGATTACTCAAATATTACTGAAATATTAAACACACAACTGAAAACATCATGTAAAATATGACTTAAAATTTCATTTTCAAGGTGACAGACTTTGACATATGCTTGACAATGACTTGAGCAATTGTGTGCATCATGAGCAAAGATCCTTATGATATCCCTACAGAAAACAAAAATAGCTCTCAGGCAATTTATTGGTAAATATAATATGCAGGGCATTACTCATACTTTAGTTACCTGTTCCTGTGTAGGTCAGTTCCTATAAATCTTTTTGCAGGATCCGAATTGTAGTGTTTTTATTGCATTCAATGAAGATGAAAAGCTTCATGGAATGCATGCCTCATGCCTCATGAGGATACCCACCCACTTTCTGGCGAGGCCACAGTACTTGATTTACTGTCCTGGGGAAAAGTAGCCATTCATGTAGAGTAAACACCACATCTTTTTGCAACCACATTGCAATGAGGTCCTCATGAGGCGAGGGGTGCTGAGGGGGAGCAGGGACGGTAGGGAGTGGTTCAATGGCAGGAGAGCCTTGCAACAGCACATTACTCTAGTTTGTCAAAGCAGGTGACAGTAGTTCAACAGAAAGGCACGTTCAAACACAAAAATCTGAATATCTAATTTGTGCCCATGATTGAGAAAATCCATGCTGTGATGAACAACCTTTCGCAAAATGTTTTCAATTTGAAATTTCAATCAAAGTGTTGATATAAAAAAACTACTGCAGATGTTTAAAAGTCTGAAATAAAGACAGAAAATACTGCCATAATGGGCATATTAATCTGTATCTATGGATGAAGCGTTGCAAATCTGGAACACTGACTGTTCCTCTTTCCACGGCAGTTACCTGACTACCAGTTACCGCTTATTTTTTTTTCCCAGCATTTTTACAGATTTCCAGAATCTGTAGTTTTTAAAAAAATATATAGCTTATTTAATGACATAAGGTGACATAAGGTAATGACATAAAGTCAAATATAAGGTGTTTCATTATTAAACTGAATAATCTTTGGGTGTTATTAGATATACTCAGACCCTGCATAATGCTACCTCACATAGCCATGATTCGTTATGACGCAGTTATTCAATTCTTTATTGACATTTTAAAAAATGACAAGAAATCATTCTATATAACAGTTAAAACATCTCAAGAGCAGCCACCATTACAGCAAAGATTCAATCAGCCAATGAAAGCTCTGAGCTACTTACAACCAATCATGTATTAGTTCACGCTCTGCCTTCCCTGCCGTGTATAAACGTTCTTGTTCCCTCTCCAATTTATTCTATTTTTTTCACCCATAATGTCTGGAAAATGGCCTGCAACTTCCAGGGAAGGTAGTATATCCAGGAAGTCTAGGAAAAGTATTAGCACGGATGTGAAATTCCTAGGATTTCAGGCAGAACCAGTCATCATGGACCAGTTCATCGATAATGACCCTGACTGGGGATGAAGCAAAAAGGCGAAGAGTGGTGTTCTCGACATGTCTTCCTGTTACCGAGAACTGCTTCATGAGATGGAACTTAAGAAAAGGCAGTCAAACCTTGATGCCTACTTGAAGAAGAAGCCAAAGTTAGAGAAGGGCCCACAACCTGGACCCTCCTCTAAGGTGTAACCACCACCTGCTTCTCTCCTCTGCTGCGATGTGTTGCTGCTCCACTGATGTTAGGCCTATCTGCATGTTTCTTACTCCACGGATTACTGTGTATACATAATATAACACATCGTATATCTCGGGTTTGATTTTTTAAAAAAATCAGGCACGCATGTCCATTAACGTAATGTTATAATGACCCTGCATAGCACTGATTTACATAGCACTCCATCTCAGAGGAACGCATCCTCAGCGTGAAGCGGGGTCTGAATGTATAGTGAAAACAACCATTAAATTAACCATTGTAATCATTCGCGAATTACAAAATCTCAGGAGACTTTGGCGTGTCTTTTGTAATCATGAACTTCAATCTAATACTAAAGAAGAGCAGTAATATTAGGAGGTTAATTTACATTAAACTGCAAAGTAGGATCCTAAGTGGATTTAAATGACCCATAATGCAATTAGAAGTGCAAGAATGATCTTTCCAAAAACTGATAATTAAAATAAAATATTTTTTTCTTTTGTCCTTTGACTGTACTATCTATTGATAGGTTTACGTTATAATGATGATTTATGGTAAATTGCTATTTACATTGTAAATAATCTGTCATGTTAAGGTGGCACGGTAGCATAGGAGTTAGCACAATGCTTTACAGTACCAGTGACCTACTTCAGCCGGTAAGGAGTTTGTACATTCTCCCTGTGACCTCGTGGGTTTCCTCTGGGTGATACAGTTTCCTGCCACCGTCCAAAGGACATACTAGTTGGTAGGGTAAGGGTCATAATAAATTGTCCCATGATTAGGCTAGGGTTAAGTTGGGGGATTGCTGGGTGGCGCAGCTCGAAGGCCCGGAAGGGCCTATTCCGTGCTGTAACTCAATGTGCTCAGATGCATCATTATTACTGTGGCAGAATATCTTGGGAAAGACACTACGTTTTATGTGTTTTAGCATTTCTATTTTATTTATTCAGAGAAACAGTACAGTAACAAGACCTTCCGGCCCAATGAGCCTGCGCTGTACAATTTCATCTTTGTGACCCATTAACCTAGTGACCTGTATGTTTTTGGGATGTGGGAGGGAGCTAGAGCACCTGGAGGAAATCCGCAAGGTCATGGGGAGAATGCGCAGACTCCTTACAAATGACGGCAGGAATTAAACCTGGGTTGCTGGTGCAGCAATAGCATTACGCTAACTGCTACCGTGCACCCCATGTGACAGCTGGCAAGTGTTATGCTCTGTAACTCCAGAACATAAATCCAAAAGCAGTGCAAAAATAGAAATAACAAAAATAGTGAGGTAGTGTTCATGGGTTCAATGTCCATTCAGAATAACGTCGTAGTTTTGTTTTTACTTTAAGCAATGCACGTACGTATGATGTGGTGGTGTGATGACGGAAGCCATTCATGTACTATATATATGTATATACAAAACTATAATGAATTATTTAAAGAACAAAGAATGATTAATCAAATAGAATTTATTTTTAATATTACTCAAATATTACTGATATACTATATCAAATACACACTTCTACCTGTTTTGCTATAAACTCCAACTCAATATATAATGTACCTCAATTTATATACATATACTGTATATACAGTATACTATATAATACAACTACTATACAGACATTATAAAAATAATAATAGTAATAATTACAATAATAATAAGTGCTTTACTGCTCCGGAGTGGGAAATTATTTTGTTAGAGCAACATTTAAAAACACACTTAGTAGTGTGCAGACAACTAATAATAAAGTACAGAATAATAATATAGAGTGCGGGCATATGGCCAAGTGGTTAAGGCATTGGACTAGCTACCTTAAGGTCGTGAGTTCGAGCCCCAGCTGAGGGAACGAGTTGTGTCGTTGAGCAAGGCACTTAATCACACATTGCTCTGCGATGACACTGGTACCAAGCTGTATGGGTCCTAATGCCCTTCCCTTGGACAACATTGGTGTCGTGGAGAGGGGAGACTTGCAGCATGGGCAACTGCTGGTCTTCCATACAACCTTGCCCAGGCCTGCACCCTGGAAAGTGAAAAGTTGTATGGAAGACTTTCCAGGCACAGATCCATGGTCTTGCAAGACTAATGGATGCCTTAATAATATACACAATAATAATTTACCAATGTGCAAAAACAATGTATGAAGTAATAAAACAGAGACTATTGTACCATGATGTGTGTTCTCCTGTTGCACAGAGATGAACTGTTGTATATGCTTATTGCATTTAGTAGGAAAGATTTTCTGTAACAATCCTTGTGACAGCGGAGCTGAATGAGTCTGCTTATTCAGTAGGTCATGGAGAGGATGTGCCAGATTGTCCATAATGGATAACAGTGTTTAGTAACCTTCTCTCCACCATGAACTCAAAAGAGTCCGGGTTGTAGCCAAGGATGGATCCAGCCCTTTTGATGAGTTTATTTAATCTTATTCATCACCAGCACTGATGCTGCTCCCCCAACATAAAGCGGCAAAGAAGACTGCACTCGCTCCATCGGACCGGTAAAAAATCTCCAGCATCCTGCTGCACACATTGAAGGATCTCAGCTTCCTTAGAAAGTAGACTCTGCTCATCCCCTTCTTGTAAACAGCCTTGGTGTTGGTTTTCCAGTCGTCTGTTGTCAAGGTGAACACCAAGTATTTGTACTCCTCCACCTCTTCTGCCAGAATGTATACAGGACTTGTCACAGTCTTCTTCCTCCTAAAATCAATCACCATCTCCCTGGTTTTGGCCACATTCAAGAGCAGGTGATTCCTCCTGCACTACTCCACAAACTTGTCTACCAGTCTTCAATACTCCAACTGCTGCCCATCTCTGATACAGCCAACTACTGCAGAGTCATCAGAGAACTTCTGCAAGTGGCAAGACTCAGAGATGTACTGAAAGTCTGAGATGTACAGTGTGAACAGAAAGGGAGACAGGACAGTCCTTTGTGACGCTCCAGTGCCACTCTCCAGCATCTCAGAGAGAGAACTACCCAGCCATACAAACTGGGCCTATCTGCTAGGTAGTCAGTAATCCAGGAGATAGTGGATTTTAGCATCCAGACCGTAGTAAATTTTAAATTGTCCCATTCAGGCCCAAAGATATAATTGCTGTGGAGATTTCTTACTCTGATCGGTAAACACCTTTCCTGACAAGGGAGGCCACTCTGCTTGGTAGGTGAGACTTGTGGCTGTGGAAATAATCTCAGGTTCTGGGGCCTCCTCTGTGGTGCTTGGAGGAATTGACTCTGAGACTGCATGAGGTGCTTCTGACAGCTCTGGATGTCTTTCATTCTCCTTTTCTCAGCGTTTCTCTCTCTGAATCGACTTGGATCCTTGCTTCTCACCAGGTCATGGATTCTCTCTCTTTATTTCGTTCTTGATCCCTTTCTTGGTCGCACTCACTTTCCTTATCCTTCATTCTTTCATGATCCCTATCAGGGACTTGTTCACACTTTCATTCCCACCTTTTCTTTCTCATGTTCCTTCTCTCTTTCATTCCTTTCTCTTTCTCACTCTCAAGAAATTAGGTCTCACTTAATCTCTTCCATTTCATAGAAACATTGAAGCATTGAAAACCTACAACACAATACAGGCCCTTCGGCCCACAAAGTTGTGTCGAACATGTCCCTACCTTAGAAATTACTAGGCTTACCCATAGCCCTCTATTTTTCTAAACTCCATGTACCTATCAAAAAGCCTCCTAAAAGACCCTATCATATCCACCCCCATCACCATTGCTGGCAGCCCATTCCATGCAATCACCACTCTCTGCATAAAAAACTTACCCGTGATATCTCCTCTGTACCTGAGCATTAATTCCATAGCACTTATCTCATCCTTCTCTTTCTTTCCTTTTTCTTCTTTCTAGGATGTGTATCTTGACCTTGGGAAGCTGCACTTAGTTCACTGGAATATTATCTTATTAACCCTTCCATTGCTTCCTTTAGAGTCTGATCACTCCTCTGTTTCCTCATCCACAACATCATCTAATGAATCGTCTATTTTCTTTTCTTCATTGACTCCTTTCTTTTGGCCTTCTATTCATCCAGCTGGGCTTTGGTCTTTGCATCTACTTGAAGGTCATGCAATAACCTTAATGCATGCAGAGTAGATTCTGTTTTGTTTTATACTCACAAAAGCTGAATGCTTGCAACTTTCCTGAAGCTCCTTGAGCTCTCTTCCAGATTAAAAACAAACCACATTTTTGCAAGTAACTGCCTGGTTAACATATCAGAAGCTTTCTCAGATATGTTGCCTAAAAAAAAAACTGTTGTAGTTGGACCATTGCTTTCATCACTTTCACAGTTCCTCTAAGCAGTATGGTCTTTCCTTGGTCCAATATGCTTTCCAACCAGAGGCACAGAGGTTGGCACCTACACCTGTTGCCCTCTATTGGTTAATGGTTCATGGTGCAGAAAATGGAGACAGTTGTGGCCTCATTCAGTATCTATCTTATTTCACTTTTAGTTGACTCTATTACAGGGGATGTGGCATGTAAATGGTGAATGGATCTCCAATCAAGTTGTAGTTGTCACAGCCAATCATGACCCCATAACGTAGGTCTTTCTGTTTTCACCACATTCAAACCTAAGGCTGGTTGCTTGTTGTATTTCACTGTTACAAATTTTATTCCCACAGGAGTTATCTTTTCTCCAGTATAAGTTCTTAGTTGGATATCTGCAGGCTTCAGCTCAGTATCTTTGAAATGCCATTCAATCTCATTCTGTAGAAACAGCTGAGCCAGTGTCCAATTCCATTTTAATTAATTTGCCATTCACCTCTGGTGTAAGTCACGTTATGTGTCACTTGTTAGCTTTCACATTCCTACCCAGTCCTATGTTACGCTCATCATTGTCAGATTTTTTCATCAACAATATATGTATTTAGTATCCTTTCTGAAACTGCCACTTGACTTTTTATCTTTTTTTTCCCTGTGCAGATAAACTATTTTTGTCTGCCCGGCATGCCCTCTGTATGTGTCTGACTTTGTTGCATTTTCTATAAGTTTCAACATAAATCTGCATTGGTCTGGTGTACGTGAGCCCCTGTCACAACAGTAACACAATTTGTTCAACCAGGTAGTCTCCGTCTAGTCACTGTAATTTTGTTCATACTCATTTTCATTCTTGACTGCAACTCAATTGTGTCTCTGTCTGCTGTTTCCATTGATACAACAAATTCAACTGCTCTTTTAAATGCAAGTTGTGTTTCAGTTAGCAGCCATTTTGAATGATTTCTTGTAAGATTCCACGAACTAAACTATCTCTTAGTGCATCATTAAGCCCACCATAGAACTGACATATTCAGACAATCACTTCAATTCAGCCACATAAGCTAAAAAGAACTCCCTTTCCTTTTGTTCCTGCTTAAGAAACCTAAAACATTCTGCAATCAACAATGGCCCTGGTTCTAAATATTCTTGAATTGCTTTCACAATATCAGCAAAGCTCATTTTGGCTGACTTGGCTGGAGAAGTTAAACTTCTGAGTAAACTGAATGCCTTTATACCCAAGGTTCTCAGCAAAACTGGCACCTACTTCTCATCGGCTATTCCATTTGCTCAGTAAACAATATCCATTCATCGTTTGTGTAAATCAAATGCATCAATCCTTCCAATGTAGCCAGCTATTTCTATCCTTTCTAAGTGATTATTCTCACTTGGTACTCACTGTTTGTCAACCTGTGAATTCTACCATTTTCTGCCTTTGTTTAGTTCGAAAGTTTCTGTCCATTTCCGAAGAAACACATGAGGAGTTATTTTTCCACTTGACCATTTCTTGCTGCGCTTGTCTAAAAATGTGAACGTCTCTCTGCACTTCTCAGGTTCATTTTAAAAATACCTCATCACCATTGTTATAATGTGTAGCTCCAAAACATAAAATCTAATCGAAATAAGAACATGGAACTGGGAATAACGTCTTAGTTTTGTTTTTACTTTAAGTGAGACACGTACGTATGACATGGGGGCATGATGACACATGCCATTCATGTATTTCATACATAAACCATAATGAATTATTAAAACAACAAAAATACTTGATCAAACAATGTATTTACAATATATTCTTGATTTATTAAATACACAACAGTAATAACTTGTACTCCTACTCAGATCTTAATGTGGTTAGAAGATGCTTAGTTTTCAGTAATACCCTGATTAACATGAAAGAATTTGCTGTTGGATGTTGAGAAAGACAAGATACTTAGGAAGAACGTGCAAGAGAGCTCTTGTTACAGGAGGTAGCGGTGTGAATTCAATCGGTGAACTGCAATCAAGAATCAATTGATTCTGGCATGGTTCTAGATGACCGGAAAATTGAAAATGTCACTGCACTCTTCAAGAAAGGAGAGAGTAAATTATAGACCAGTTGGTCGACTTCAGTAGTTGAGAAGATGTTGGAGTCAATTGTTAAGGATGTGGTTTCAGGGTGCTTGAAGGCACATGATAAAAAGGGCAGTAGTCAGCATCGGTTCCTCAAGGGGAAAATCATGCCTGATAAACCTGATGCAATTCTTTGAAGAAATAACAAGCTGGATAGACAAAGGAGAATTGGTGGATGTTGTGTACTTGGATTTTCAGAAGGCCTTTGTCAAGGTGCCACCCATGAGGCTGTTCAACAAGTTAAGAGTGCATAGTATTACAGGCAAGATACTAGCATTTATAGAGTATTAGCTGATTGGCAGGAGGCAAAGTGTGGGAATAAAGAGAGCCTTTTCTGGGTGGCTGCTGGTGACGAGTGCTGTTCCACAGGGGTCTGTGTTGGGACCGATTCTTTCTTTTACATTAAATGTCAATTATTTGAATGACGGAATTGATGGATTGCAGACAATACAAAAACAGGTGGAGGGGCAGGTAGCTTTGAGAAAGTAAAGAGGCTACAGAAGGACTTGGACTGACTAGGAGAATGAGCAAAGAAGTGACAGGTGGAATACAGTGTTGGCAAGTCTATAGTCATGCTGTTTGGTAAGAGAAATAAAAGGGTTGACTATTTTCTAAATGGAGAGAAAATTCAAATATTTGAGGTGACTCGGGAGTCTTTGTGCAGGATTCCCTAGAGGCTAATTTGCAGGTTGAGTTGGTGGTGAGAAAGGCAAATGCAATGTTAGCATTCATTTTGAGAAGACTAGAATATAAAACCAAGGATGTAATGCTGAGGTTTTATAAGGAAATGGTGAAGCCTCATTTGGAGTATTGTGAGCAGTTTTGGGACCCTTATCTAAAAAAAAGGATAGCTGAAATTGGATTCAAAGGAAGCCCATGAAAATGATTCTGGGCTTGAATGGCTTGTTGTATGAAGAGCGTTTGATGGCTCTGAGCCTCTATTCACCGGAATTCAGAAGAATGAAGCACAACCTCATCGAAACCTATTGAATGTTTAAAGGCCTTGATAGAGTGGATGTGGAAAGGATGTTTCCTATGGTGGGAGAGTTTGGGACCAGAGGACACAGCCTCAGAACAGAGGGGCATCCTTTTGGAATAGAGATGAGGAGGAATTTCTTTAGCCAGAGAGTGGTGAATCTGTGGAATTCATTGCCTCAGGCGGCTGTGGAGGCCAAGTCAATGGGTACTGAACTGTATATTTAAGGCAGAGGTTGATAGATTCATAATTACTCAGAACGTGAAGGGATATGGCGAGAAGGCAGGAGATTGGGGTTAAGAGGGAAAATGGATCAGCTGCAATGAAATGGTGGAGCAGGATTAAAGGGTCAAATGGCCTAATTCTGCCCCTATATCTTATAGTCTTATGGAATTGCAGTTCAGAGCATACATCAAGCCATTAACATTTCTAGTATTTTTTTTAAAAACATCAGATCTTTCAGACATACTTAAATTGCTAAAGAAACATTAGATACATTAAGTGCAAAACAAGTTCATCGCAAGCATTGAAAAAAAAGGAAAGAAGAACAGCAATTTCCATCAGACCATCTAAATGAACATAGAGAAGCTGTAGAGCGTTTACAATGTTTGGACTGCCTTAAACTCAATGTTAACTAGCATCTCTGAAGAGAATCATGGACTTGATACCACAAAACATTAGGACTGGTTTTGTGAGAATGACAGTGAGTTTCGAAAGCTAGTTAACTGCAAATACACAGCACCCTTGATTTTGAAAATCCACCACAACCCAAGGGAAAAGAAACAGCCCTACCAGCACTGTGAGGTTGAGGCCTAAAACAAATCCTGCAAACCAGTGAATATATGATGAGTAGAAGAAGGGCAGGGGGTCCTGTGACAGTCTTATAACCACACGTGAAGTGTTCCATACTGTCAAGGATGCCTCTGGCCCAAACACACAAGAATCAAATGTGATGCCAGTCAAGAACAGAAGGGGGCAGGGAGGCAGTCAGCATCCACTGTAAGGGACACTTCAAAGGACTTTTGAATTATGATGCTGTTGAGTATCGAAGAATTCTGACTCATACAACAAAAAAGCTGGTTGGTCTAACCACAGCCAAAGCTGACTGAATTTGGAAAGGCCATACGCCAACTGAGAAACACCAAGGTCTTTCTGATGCACTTAAATTATTAAAGAATTTTAAAATGCATTAAGTGCAAACCAACTTAATCACAACAATTTCTCATAAAATTTAATATTTTGATAAAGAGGAACCTCAGTCATAGTTCACAACTTTAAAACCTACTCTAAGGAAGAGGGCAGAGGATTTCAGTGGCACAATAGTCAATGACCATCTACAAGAAGGTAAATTTAATGTGGTAATTACATATGGATCTGTTAGTGGTCTGGTACAGTGAAAGTCAATGTGGCTACAAAATGACCAATTTGCACCTCAGAAAAGCCTCTCACTCTATTAATTGAGAAGTGACTATGGAAAATCCTTCTCAGCTTGCTTCTGTGCAGAAACTCTCTTCCATCTTCTACCTGCTCCATAACAGGTTTAATCATTTCATACCAGTGTCCAGAGAGATGGTGTTATTATCCTGACACTTTTCACAACATTTCTTGCCATAAAAATGCATCTTACCTCCAACAAGCTTCCTACTTAAGTGGAGCTAACCTGCTACATAAACGGGAAATCACTGACCCATGACTTCTACACGACAGAAGCAAGGCCATTCCAAATGAGCTTACATATATGTGAGTTCCCAGACTGATATGCAAGTCATAATCAACTTGTTCAGTGAAGGAGACAAGTTCTGTTCTACTTGCTCTGCATGCAGTAGGACTTGCAGTTCCCAGATTGGCCTCTTCCGCCATCTCAAATCCACAGAACTGCAGTGCCTGACAAGTCACCCTCAACCCAAGGAAATTCCTAAGGGAAGAGTTGACAACTTAATCATGATCATGAAAAAAGTGAAAGAGGACCAGCAGTTACCAATGGATCCCCTTAGTTTATCAGCACTTAAGGATGAGAATGACAAAGGTGTGAACATACTAACATTTCATTAATAAGTTGTACTTTATGTTGACTTAAACAACATCAGATAATACTCTCCCAGAGCCAGAAAACAGCCGTGTAAAACTGACCACTTCTCTCCCAAATCAAGATACAATTATTTGGCTGCATGCTTTCAGAAGTACATGGGAAAAACTTGACTGCATACATAGAATGTCCTCACATTAATTTACTATCGTGTTGATTTTGATACAACGATGGGATTTCAAGATCCACAGCAGAAATTGTAAACCTTTCCCAATCTCTCATTTTTTGGACATTAAGTTAACAAATAGATCTGGTCTCAGCAACGGGTCACAATATTTATTATGTGAGAACCGTAATATCACCAGACTGGCATTTGCTTTGGCCATATAAAATAAAAATGATTCAGCAGCAAAGGCGCTTGGCACAATATTTCAAAATAGTAATCCAAGGAACTACAGACAATTGGTGCTGTCCTGTAACGCTGATAGTTGGTCTCACTACCTGCATCGAGGGGTAAACATGCCAGTGTTTGGAGTCATATCTCTTACTAAGGAAGATGGTTGCATTTGTTGGAAGTCATTCATTACTGCATGAGTTCCTCAAGGCAGTATTCTAGGCCCAATATTTTTAACTGTTTCATTAATAAGCTTACTTCTATCATACAGTCAGCTGAGGGAGTCTTAGCACACTCTTCAATTCCATTTGCAGTACTTCAGTGAATGAAGCTGACTGCATTTATTAAGCCCAAAACAATATATAGACTTGGGCAAGTCAGATTAATGAAATAAATGTCCATAGCCATCTCCAACAAGGAAGTGTCCAACCACATATCCTTCATATTCCGTGACATTACCGCTACCATATTCCTGACCAGCAACTTCCTGGGCTGCATCTTTGATCAGAAATGCAATTCGACAGGCTGCATAAATGCTGTAGCTATTAGGTCAGGTCAGAGGCTGGGTATCCCAGACAAGTGTCTCACCTTCTGATGCCTCAAAGCCGTTTCACCATCTACCATCATAAATTAGCACCGTGATGGAAATGTTTCTACTTAACCGGACCAGTGTAGTTAAGTACATTCAAGTCTCACTGACTACTCTAAACACTTTATCTCCCACCACTAATATTCAGTCGCACTGTGTACCATCTACAAAATGCACTATTGTTGCTCACTCAGGTTACTTCAAATGCAAAGCAACACACACAAAATGCTGCAGGAACTCAGCAGGTCAGGCAGCATCCATGGAAAAGAATAAACAGCCAACGTTTCAGGCCAAGACCCTTCGTCAGGACTGAGAAAGAAAGTGGAAGATGCCAGAATAAAAAGGTGGGGGGAGGGGAAAGAGGCTAGCTAGAAGGTGATAGGTGAAGCCTGGTGGGTGGGAAAAGTCAAGAGCTGAAGAAGAAAGAATCTGATAGGAGGGGAAAGTAGAGCACAGGAGAAATGGAAGATGGAGGGGATCCAGGGGGAAGTATTAGGCAGGTGAGAAGTAAAAGGTCAAAGTGGGAAATAGAAGGAGAGGAGGAATTTGTTTACTGGAAGGAGAAATTGATATTTATACCATCAGGTTGGAGGGTCAAATTTCTTCTTATTTTAATTTTTTTCTGAAAAACCATGCAGATCATAAATTGGCTGAAAAATTACTGCAGAAATGAGAATAAAAATAAAGGAATGGCTGGTCAGGTCTGCAAGAAAACTGTTCTTTCACTCATGTTTGAGATTTAGGAACAGCTTATATAAAACATGGAAGATGCATTAGTAGTGGCACACACTATAATCCAGTGGTCTGCTGATTTGGCTAAAGGCAAAGGCAGTTCACCAGTATTCTTTTGCCATCTTCCAGAGTCTCGGATTTGTAATACATTGGTGCACTGAGAACTAGATTGCAGCTTGCCCCTCATTTATTTGGCAGAGCTGTATACCGTGGGCACTACTTACACGTTATGTCATTTCAGCTCTTGTTTTGTATTTATTTTGTAAAAATATTTCAGCTGTGGTTTTGCTCTATGGGAAACCACATCACAATGCAACATGATCATTCCTGAATAGAATTACACTCAGACACATTCCATTAAGCTAGCGACAGACACATTTAACTCTACTTTTCCTTCTCTTTGACAATCACTGGAATTGTGCTCTTATATTGCCTGCATATTTTGAATATGAAACAGGTTGAAGATTTACATATTTTTAACAATAAAATAGATTTGAGTTAATGTAAAATCAAATGTTTCAATTCAGAGTTTCAGAAAAGGGCATTCTACTGATGGTTGTAGAAAGTTCACTTTCATTCACAACTTCTTAGAAAATAAAGTAATCCACACCCGCAGGTGGTAAGGACTGGATAATGTTCAGGCATGGGCTGAAAAATTACAAGTGATATCATGTGTCACCCAAGTACCTGGCAATAACTATTTCCAAAGTGACAATCACGTAAACTTGGCTTTCATTGGCAATACTATTGCTTAATGAATATTACACACAGTTCTATTCAAATAGGATGTGAAAGCTTTGGAGAGGTGCAGAATAGTTTTGTCAAGATGTTGTCTGTATTTGAAGAGGAACAGAAAGAGGTTGGACACACTTGGATTTGTCCTCAGTGTTGGAAAGTGAGGAGTGATGTGATAGAAACATTCAAAATTATGAGAGATATAGATAGAAAGTATTTTATTCAGGATGGAAATGTCAAATACTAGAGGGCATAGCTTTATGAAGGGAGGGGGAACTTTAACGGAGATTTATGAGGCACGGATTTTACACATGGATGCTGAGAGATGTAGTGGAACCATACAGTATATGTTTAATAGCTTTTACAGGCAAGGAATGGAGGGACATAGAGCATGTGCAGGAGATGGCATCACAATCGCTCCCTTGTTTTATGGATCCTCTATCATTAAGATTCTAGAGTGGAGGGTATTGCTATAAAACAATGACTACAACAGCAGCATCTTCTGACACCCCAAAGCATTTCCACCACTGACAAGGCATACATCAAGAATGTGATGGAATACTCTTCACTAGTCAGGATGAGCAGTGATTCTACAACACCCAAACGTTTGATGTTGCCTTGGAGAAAATCCCACTTAATTGATGCCTATCCAAAACTCCTACCCCTATCCTTACCCCTCCAGGACTAACACAACATCATTAGAACAAGGAATATAGAACAGTACAAGCCCTTCGGCCCATGATATTGTGCCAACTTTTTAACCTATTCCAAGATCAATCTAACTCTTCCATCGCACGTAGCCCTCCATTTTACTTTCATTCATGTGCCCAAGTCTCTTAAATGACCCTATTGTATCTTCCTCTACCACCTTCCCTGGCAATAAATTCCATGCACTGACAACTTTCTGTGTGTAAAAACTCTACCTCTGATGTTTCCCCTATACTTTCCTCCAATCGTCTTAAAATTATGACCCATCATATTAGTCATTTCCTTCCTGGGAAAAAGGCATTTACTGTCCACTCCATTTATGCATTTTATTATCTTAAACTTCTCCATCAAGTCACCACTCATCCTCCTTTGCTAACAGAGAAAAACCCTAGACTGCTCAATATTTCCACATCCTTCCTGTAATGAGACTACCAGAACTGAACACAATATTCCAGGCATAATCTAACCAAAGTTTTATAGAGCAGCAACATAACCTCGCAGGTTTTGTACTCAATCCAAAAGGCTAACACACCTAACTCAACGTGCCTTCATAACCACCCTATCAACCTGTGTGGTAACTTTGAGGGATATATGAACGTGGACCCCAAAATCCCTCTGTTCCATCACACTGTTAAAAATCCTGCCATTAACCCCATTCTCGGCCTTGAAGTTTGACCTTCCAAAGTGCATCACTCTACACTTCTCCAGACTGAACTCCATATGGTACCTCAGCCTAGCTCTGCAGCCTATCAATGTCCTGTTAAAATCTACGGCACCCTTCTGCACCATCCACACCACCACCAATCTTCACACCATCTGCAAATTTACTAATCCACCCTTCCACTTTCTAAGCCATTTACAAAAATCATAAAATCAGAGATTCCAAAACAGATCCCTGCAGAACTCTGCTAGTTACAAATCTCCGGGCAGAATATCTCCATCTTCTACCACTCTCTGCCTGGTAGTAGAAATATTGTGTCAGAAATCATTCCTGGACACACCTAACAAATTCTGCCCTAAGGAGGTGCTAATCACCCATGACAACAACCCTGTTATTTTTGGACCTCTCCAAAATCTGCTCTCTGATTTGCTCCTCAGTGGCTCTGTTGCTATTGGAGGGCCTACAGAATACTATAAATGGAGTAATTGTTACGGAATTCCTGTTACGGGATTTCACCCACACTAACTCAGTAGACAACACCTCCCTTTCTGCATCTGATTAGCAACGCCACTTCCACACCTCTCTTATCTCCATTCCTGTATCTTTTGAAACATTTAAACCCTGGAACATCCAGCAGCTATTGCTGCCTTTGTGACAGTCAAGTCTCTGTAATGGCCATAATGTTGTAGTTCTACTTACTGATCCATATTCTCTTAATCACCCTTGCTTCTGAAACATCTCACACTAAAGCAGATACATTTCAAAGCATCCACCTGACTATGATTGTGCCCTATCCACTGCTTATTTTTCCTCTCAGTCTCTCTGCACATTGCATCTACCTTTACACCAACTGTTCTATCATTTGACATATCGTTCTAGTTCCCATGTTCCTGCCAACCTAGCTTAAACCCACCCCACCATTCCAGCAAACTGGCCAAGTATATTGGTCCCCCTTGAGTTCAGTTGTAACCAGTCCCTTTTGTACAGGTCATGCCTTCCCCAGAAGAGATCCCAATGATCTACAAATCTGAAACCTTGCCCTTTGCACCGACTACTCAGCCACAAATTCATGACCATAATACGTATGAGCAGAATTAGGCCACTCGATCAGTCGGGACTGCTCTGCCGTTCCATTGTAGCTGATTTATTCGCCCTCTCAACCACAATATCTTGCTTTCTCACCGTAACCTTTGGCACTCTGACTAATCAAGAACCTATCGCCCCCCCACTTTAAATATGCTCAATAATTTGGACTCCACAAGCATCCATGGCAATGAATTCCACAAATTTACCACCCTCTGGCTAAAGAAATTCTTTCTCATCTCTGTTCTAAATGGATATCCCTCTATTCTAAGATTGTGGCCTCTGGTCCTAGACTCACCCACTATAGAGAACATCCTTTCCACATCCATTCCAATATTTGATGAGTTTCAATGAGCTCACCCCCCCCGCCATTCTTCTAAACTCCTAGATTTATTCTTCTGAACCACCTCTGGGTGGATATGCAGCATATCTTTTCTTAGATAAGAGGTCCAAAACAGAATACTCCAAGTGTGGTCTGACAAGAACCTTATAAAGCCTCAGCATCATATCCTTGCTCTCATATTCTAGCCTTCTCAAAAAAAATTCTTCCATTTTATTTGCTTTCCTTACCACTAACTCAATCTGCAAATTAACCTTTAGGGAATCCTGCACAAGGACTCCCATGTCCCCTTGCACCTCTGATTTCTGAACTTTCTCCCCCATTTAAAAATGTTTTATGCTTTATTCCTTCTACCAACATGCATGTTCATACACTTCTGACACTATATTCCATCTGCCACTTCTTTGCCCATTCTGCCAATCTGTCCAAGTCCTTATATAGACTCCTTGCCTCCTCAACACCACATGCTCCTCCGCTTATGTATGTATTATCTGCAAACTTGGCCACAAAGTCATCAAATCCGTTATTCAAATCATTGACATATAATGTGAAAAGAAGTGGTCCCAATATCGACCCCTGCAAAACACTACTAGTCACTGGAAGCCAGCCAGCGTAGATTCCCTTTATTCCCACTCGTTGCCTTCTGCCAGTCACTCAATCTTCTATGCATGATGATATCTTTCCTGCAATATTGTGAGTTCTTATCTAGTTAGGCAGTCTCAAGTGTGGCACCTTGTCAAAGACCTTCTGAAAATCCAAGTAAACCACATCCATTGACTTTCCTTTGTCTATCTTGCCTGGTATTTCCTCAAAGAGTTCCAACAGATTTGTCAGGAAAGATTTTCTCGAAAGGAAACTAGGCTGACTTTGGCCACAGGGGTATTCTGCAGTGTCTGTCTATTTCAATTCATTCTCCTGACAATCACCCAGCTATCTGCCTCTCTTTAGCTCCTATCTATCAACTCCTCATTCTCCCAAATGATCTATACGTCACTCAGCTCCAGCTCCCTAACATGGTCTGTGAGGAGCTGCATCTAGATGTTCTTCTCGTAGATGTGGCAACTAGGGATAGCTACTCCCAGATTTCCCATATCATGCAAGAGGAGCACACTAATGCACTAAGATCCATTCTCACTACTCTATCTATGTAATAATAAAGATATAAAAACATCAGAAATCTCAATTTAGTCTTCTTTTCTCGCCAAAGCCTCTTGAGCTAAAGCTTCAGTTCCCCACTCTAAGCCTGCCCACTCCAACAATGCCCATTCCGACAGTGGCCGCTCCACTTATATTTAACTTCTTTTTATTGTCCCTTGCCAATTGCCTACTTACCTGAACAGTTTAAAACTGAACAGAAAGTTCCGAATGGTCCCAACTTTTTAAACCACCTGCTTCTTGTAACACTTAACGGTTCCTGCTACCGAAACCAATAACT
Source organism: Mobula birostris (assembly GCF_030028105.1). NCBI lineage: Eukaryota > Metazoa > Chordata > Chondrichthyes > Myliobatiformes > Myliobatidae > Mobula > Mobula birostris. The sequence continues at coordinate 51,702,304 of NC_092386.1, forward strand.
GTCTCCACAATTGATGAAATATACTGCAATTATTTAATGGACCACTCTGCCATAATCTCTCAAACCTGCAAGCACAGCTCCATTGACACAAGGGTGAAAGTGCAGGGAAAATCCTTCAGTTACAGGTTTCACTCTAAGTGTCACCGTGCAGTGACTTGGAAATACATTATCAACTTTACATTATGATTAGGACTAAATCTAGGAAATCCCCACATTACAGCATTGTGGGATAGCTTTCAATCAAATGATAGCCATGTTTCAAGAGGCAGCATTACTCCATTTTCTCAAGGGAAATCGGTAAGAAAAGCTGGTCATGCCAACAGCAACTATTGTACATCTTGTAAATGAAGTAAAACAAAACTCTCAAGGCTCTCACTAAAAATTACTTTGTATATGTCACTTTCAAAGAGAATATATTAAAAAAGTACATTTCCCAACCTCCACCACACATGGCACCGCAGTCTTCCCAGCCAGAGTGAGTCCACATAAAGTGAGGTACACTGGTCTTAGCAGTGTGATTTCCTGGTCTTGGCTCAATTGGAATTGTATATTCATAGTGAATGCCATAATTTTGATCATTAAAGAGCAATACCTGCAGACAAAAGGGAAGATCAGTCAAATAAACAATAAAATGCTTTCTTGAGTTAATCAAATTGTCAATTCAGAACTAAGCAATTATGCAAATACAGTACATTAAACCTATTAAAAAACTGTTGAGCACTGACAACTATTTTTGTTTTTTTTAATGAGTTTACAGCTCATTTCATTGCATCCTATTATATGATAGTGAGGAATTCTCACTGAAGAGCTGACCACAAGTGCAGATAATTAGTCAAAGGCCTGGAATGATTGACAGTTGGACCTGGACGGACTGGTCAGCTGGTGTGATTAGCCATAGGCAACACTGTGTGTCTGTTTATAAGTTTATGTGCATCATGACCAAAGGAACTATAACAATGGGTGATGCATAAGTAGGGTAAGGTTAGTGATGGGGTGAGTGAAGTTATCCCTTCTTGTTCAGGATCCTAATGGTTGAGGTGTAGGAACTATTCTTCAACCAAGTGGCGTGGGCCCTGCGACTCCTGTACCTTCTTCCTGATGGCAGCGGCAAGAAGAGAGCATGGGTGGTGGGTGTCCCTGATGGTGGATGCTGCTCGCCTGCGACGGTGCTCCATGTAGATGGGCTTAATGGTGGGGAGGGTTTTACTCATTATGGACTGCACCATATCCACTACTTTTTGTAGGATTTTCTGTTCAAAGACATTGGTGTTTCCATACCAGGCTATGATACATCAGTCAATAGACTCTCCACCACACATCAATAGAAGTTTGTCAAGGTTTTAGATGATATGCTGAATCTTCGCAAACTTTTAAGAAAGTAGAGGTGCTATTGCACTTTCTTCCCAATGGCACGTACATGCTGGTGCCAGGACAGATCCGCTAAAATGGTCACAATGAGAAATTTAAAGTTGTTGACCCTCTCCACTCATCATTTGCTGACGAGGACTGAGGACTGGCTCATGGACCTCGGGAAACTTGCTGAATATGGGTAAATAGCAGGCTGATATGATTTGCAACCCTGACACAAGTCTAGATTAATAAATCATTTTAATAGTTACACCCTCTGCTTACCCAACATTAACCAGCTGGTTGCTAAATAAAAAAAAAAGAAATCCTGACTGCTTAGAATAGAGACTTAGACTGATCACTGGTGACATAATGGAGCTGTTCACTGAAGGAATCATTGCTGACATCAAGGCAGTGGTTTCTTGCCAAACACCACATTCAAATGTTAGCTCACTGCAGGGCAGTTGGGAGTCAACCCAATTCTTCCTACCAGAACGGCAAGGCATAAATGCATGAAATATTTTACCTCAAAAATTTAATTCTTAAATATTTCCTTCAATATTATAGTTGATTTACAATGAAAAGAATAGTTAAATTATTCAGTTACTAAAGAGATAGGCGTCATCAGTATTTACACATTTTTTATAATAATATCTACTGCAGTTAAATTTACCTTTGATGTTCTACTAAAACTCTGATCTAAAATTATGACAATTTCCAGAGATAGATGGAGGGAATTATTTGTTAAAACGTGTGAGTGTGTACAAACATATTGCTAGGATGCCTATGACTTTTGCACAGTACTATATTTATCAATGTGGAGCAGTCAGCAAGTTTGTAAATCTGACAAGAGCAAAGGATGTTGGGAATGGTGAGGACGGAGTGCTGTGGTGGCAGAGAACGAGAGCCAGAGGTGGGAGGTGGCAAAGGTGCAGATACACCCAGCTCTCTGACACCAGGCAAGGTCATTTGATTCCAAACAATTGGCTGATTGTTCATTACAGAATGACTTTCTGCTGCTTCCTGCTCCCTCCTTTCTCTCTTCCCCTTTTCCCAATCATGATTCCCCTCTCCCTGCTCCTGCCCACTCTCAGTCTAAAGTACTGACCCACATCTGAATCAGGTTTATTAACACTTGTATATGTCATGATTTTTTTTTTGCAGCAGGGTAGTGCAATAAATAAAATTACAACAGTACTGTGCAAAAGTCTTGGGGACTATATATATATAGCTAACTAGGGTGCCTAAGATTTGGCACAGTACTGCAGATTACAATGCTCTGACATTCATCATTTTCTGGACACTTACATTTACATCACTATAAAGAAACAGTTTTTGAATAGCTTCTTTTCACCCAAGTGGTTGGGTAGTAAAATTGCTAAAGAAACACGTCTATTGGTTTTTGATTCAATGTATTACTCCAATGTTAACGCAATAATTATTGAATGAAATGCTGGTTTTCTCAGTACTGACATTTGTTTTGAGTGAGTATTTTTTTAAGCAAATAGCTCATGTTGACCTTGATCTTAATCAGTACAAATAGGCAAGATGCCTTAACAAAAACTATTATTTTTGTAACCATTTGTAATGCCTAGGTCAAGATGTATAGTGCTAGTGAAATATCCACTATGAAAGGAGGCAGATAACACATCATCATAAAATATTATTTGTGAATATTGCTCCAGCTTACTTATTTGTACCCAGTGATACATTAATCTATGTGATATTCCATTAATTATTTCTTGGGAAGGAAGTTTCCTCCTAAGCAAATAGTTCTCTATACCTACCCCAGAGGCAAGAATGCCCTAAAATAGTCTGTAAATGCTTTCATACAGCACAGCTCTGATGATGAACTTGCCATTTGGAAAATTGTATCATTCTTCTTGTCCTCTTCAATTTATCCCAAAACATTTCATTCTGTTGGCTGACCCCATTTACAAATGAAATAAAGATGTAAAAGCATTGTGCAGACTATAAAACTACTTGGATAACCCATGCTGGCAAATGTATTTATTTCTAATAAATTCTCCTCCTTCACAGTTGCAGACCTTACAAGATATTTACCATAAAGACAAAAAGAAGCATGAAACAAGCAGAAGACACAAGAGATTCTGCATAAAATGTGAAATATGGAGCAACACCTACAAAATGCTGGAGGATCTCTGCAAGTCAGGCAGCATCTGCGGAGGGAAATGAACAATCGACATTTTTGGCTGAGTCCTTTCATCAGGGAGGGTGATAAAGTGTTCTGATGATGGATCCCAGTCTGAAATGTCAAATGCCCTTTTCTGTCCATCAATGCTGTCTGATTTGGTAATTTCCCTCAGCGTTCTGTGTGTGTTAGAACAAGTAGGGATACTTCAGTTGGAAATCACTTACATTATGAGAAGGATGGTGAATTCAAGAATATAGCAACACTGCTGAAATAGGCAAGCATGTGGCAGCTACAATTTAAGCAGAGAGGTGCAAAATGATGTGGTTTGTTATGAAGAAATAAGATAATTAATATAACAAATACAAAAATACAAAACACTGAAGGTGATGTAGGCTTAGTGGAAAGACAGAATGACCAGCTGAATAAGTTGTTACAAAGCATGCTGGGTCCCTAACCTCATACAGCAAGGAAATGATGTTAAACCTTTATAAATTGCTGCTTGAGTTCAGTGCTGGTACTACCCTTTAGGAAAGATGTCAAGTCCTTCATAAAGCTGGAGAGGAAATTTACCGGAGTGGTCACGGAGATACACTGTCTCAGTTATGTAAGTGATCAGAGTACGGAAGGTAGAATTGTTCACGTGAAGCACAACAGCTTAATGAGGACATTTCCGGAAGGTACAAAAAAATCAAAATGATTTTATTGGTTAAATAAGAATAAAACATCTCTACCAGCAACAGAAATGTTTGAGGTCAAAGATAATTGACAAAAGAAGACTAGATTACTTTAATCTAATTTTATGTGTTTTTTTTTGGATCAGGAATGGTTATGGAAAATAAGGTAGAAGTAGATTTGGGACTAATTGAATAAGTCACAAATAGGAAAGAGTCTCTCTGCTGCCTTTCCATGGCAATACTGACATTTTGTACATCCAGTTGGAATCTCTCTGCTGCCTTTTCAGGGTAATACTGACATTTTGTTCAGTTGTCCAGTTGACTATTATGGATCAAATTGTTCAACGAAACTACTGAGAACATCCCAAATACAGAGTTTGTTTTTGTGGTTATCCCGGCTGATTTGCAAAAATCATACCTGGAATTTTAAAGAAGATTATAATTCTTTACAAATTCTATTGACAGCAACTTTGAGCACAAAAAAACAGAATGGAGAAAGACAAGACATTTCAAATACCATACCATAAGATGCAGAGGCGATGTGGTTGGACCTTTAGCAGAAATTTTTTCCCAAAATCCTCTTCGAACATAATGCACCATTGTTCCAGCTATGTTAAAAGTTCCTGGATGTTCGATCTTCCAATCACTATTAATGGAATGTTTGCTGGTATCCCGCAGAGCTACAAGAAACATTACGTTTTAGAAAATAAACATTTAATAATGTTAATGATGGAAACAGTAAATTGCAGTGTAGTTTGAGTACTGAAGGAGTACAAGCGTATTTAAAATTGTCAAGGGTGCAATCTATGAGATGAGTACACTTATTAATAGGAACGATTTTCATTCCTCCTTTTATGGCCTGTATATGATGCATGATCCGAGGACTGAAAAGGGGCGGGGGTGATCTAGTGGTGGAGATATGAGATGGAGCTGGAATGCAATACTTGAGGGAGAACTATCACAACAAATAAGCAAACTCCTAGAAGATGACCAGGCGGGAATACTTCCATCATTGGTCCCAGCTGGGGACCTGCTTGTACAAGAACTTTTAACATGGCAAAGGAGACCTGTAAGCACTGCTAATGTTATCTTCTACATGAGCAGAATGTGCCATCTGTTGATCACAAATGTATCATCCAAAATCACACGGACATCCTGGCACATGGTTCTCATTCACTGGACTCACCGAATATGTCTGGTGGGTAATGCACCGGTAAGGAAGGCTCAAAAGGGGAAATAAAAGGGGCAGGTCCTTTTACTTGTGGTAACACCGTGACCTTCTTTTGCAAATGCTTCTTTTAAACAAAAAGCTGAAATTTAAGCATGTGAGGCACAGAAGTGTGGCATTTTGCAATGTGATTATTTCTAAATGCACATGCAGTAAATGCAACATATTCCAATGGAATTTTGCTGCGAATGTCTCAGTTTCCTTCATGACTTTGTAAGTGGGCCAATGCACGTGAGCTGAGGATTTACTTGGCAATCAATGAATGATAGAACATTGAGGAAATTGCTTCCTGCGTTGAGAAAGGAGTGAGCTCTTAGACTAGCACCATTTATTTTAAAAGTAAATCAGTTTCAAAAAGTCCATTGTTTGGTGGATAATCCAATAAATGCAACCATAATTTGAGGACATTATGATACAGCACATGGCAAACACCTGGTTATAAGTAGTAAATTTCATACAGGACCTTTATGGTTTTCCCAAATGATTAATTGACACCATAGGTGTCTGTTTTAATCACGTCTTTTGGTTAATAGAGAAAGTCTGCATATGTACCTTGAGGATACCCATAAACTATTACTGATAAACTATTTCATGCTGTCACACAGCAGCTTAACCTAATATAACAATGTAATATTTCTATCATTGTCAGACTTGGTCTTAAATTATGTGAACTTATATTTTATTCTTTGATGTCTCTAAATTCTTCAAAAGCACTGTACACATTTAATGACATTTTTATTAAAGCCTCATTTTATTGTCTTATACAAGGTGAAAAAGAAGCATTACTGAAGATCTATTATATCTCTGAACATGCATAACAGAGTGTAAAATTTTCTCTGTCAATATTAATGATTTTTATTTCATGCAGATTTCTGAGTGTAATTAAGAGAAAGTTTTGGGAGAAGTGCACAGTCTATTTAAGAACTGAGAATTCCTGGAAGAGGGAAAAGAAATAATATAAAAGAGAAACAAACTTTGGTGGATAAACATGCATAAAGAGGTGGGCCAAATCTTAACCTCCTGGTTACCTGTTACAAAAGTTAAGTAGTTCTAAATACCTGCATCTAACTTCAAAAACATTATATAGGAGTTGATACTATAATAATATCAACAAGACATCCTTACTGTGAATGTGTTTTTTTTGTTCATGTTCATTTGATCAAATAATCTATTGTGAAATGTTCCAGGATGTAAACTCCTCTTGGTATTACATACTTCAAAAGAAACGTGGACAATTCACCTTTATATCACATCCTGTTCTACAGACAGGTAAATTAATGCCTCTTCACCATTTGTTCCTTTAATTAGATCGTATAAATCTGGCCATAAAGTAAGAACATTTGCTTGAAGAAAATAGCTTATCCCAGCACAATTAGGAATATAGATTCAATTTCTGTGGAAGTTGGCAGATACGAGCACAATTTCCTAAAAATAATAGTGCTTAGCGAAATGCAATTTGATACTCAAAGTCTCCTGAAGATTTTTTAACTTTTGTGTTCGTTATTCTGGAATAATCAAAACCATGCACATTATTTATAAAGTCACATTGATGGAAAGGCATTCAAAAGAATATGGAATAATTACATTAATATAGATTTAATGAAAATAAAGTTTGGTCAAAGGATCATACACCAAAGCATTCCTTTGATATTGAAATTGTGTCCTGTCATGAAGGCAATTTAGAAGATAAAGGATGAAAACAAAAGGGAATTGCAAAAATAGTCTTTGAAAGAATGAAATGAAGTACTTCACTGGGATTTTCTTATTAGCGGTGAAGATGTTGGTCAGTTTAGCTCAAGAGGTGTCAATTACCAAGATAACTGTGGGCCGGTTTTTCTTCAACAACTCGAATCCTTCTCGCTCCTGCAGGTATAACTAGAGCTTCCACGTAGCCTGTAAACAAACCACAAACATTAGAAAGCTGTTGGGAAAAGAGTATGGGAACCCTAGTTTGCAGACAAATATAATAATCAATGAAGAGGATTGTTGCAGAGTTCAAGTGGACATCAAGAATTGGCAAATATGATGGATACATAGTGTTGGTTATATATAACAGGTGATAACTTACTTACTGCCCATTATGCCGCTGGCGTTTAGGGTAGCAATGAAGGTCCCCTATCTCTGTTGGTGTTATTATGTCAATAGCTTCTTCTTGGTTTTCACTATTGTCAGTCATGTACATCCCAGATGGAGTCTTAGGAATATCATTGCACTTAGATGTAGAAGGATTATTTATTGCTGTTTGTGTAACAGCTTTGTTTTACCAGTCAGGGTTGTTAACCATCAGCTGAACCCCTGAATCTGGAGGTCCAGTAGTCCACTCTTAGTCTGGCCTCCTCCCTTTGGCCTGTTTGGCATGGGTGACCCTACCAAGAGCCAAAGCACAAGGCCCTAACTCCAGCCAACATAGCTCACCAGGTCACTGAAGCAAGCAAGCCTGCAATCCATGACAAGGTTGTGAACCTCTTGGACACAGCTGATAAATAATGGGGAAAAAGATAGGGAAGAAATTTTGCTGATAGAATAAGCAAATTCAAGAATTTTGGAGCATTGACAAGTAGGATATATTGAATATATTTGAATCACGTTTCATTTAAAAGAAGATATTTCCAACGGTGCTGGGCTCCCGAAGTTCTGCCTTGAAGAATTATTCTGAATTAGACTCAAGTGTCTGAAGTGGGCAGAAATGCACACATTTCCGACTTCAGAGGCAAGAGCTGCTGGTCTATCATTAGTAATGCATCCAAATATATGTATGGATTTGTGTGATTATAAATATTTTGTTAAGTGTGCAAAATGAAACATAATAACTGATGTAAATGTAAATATGGTCCAATGCTTACCAGATATCCCATCATTTAAAGGAATGCATTTAAATTTAATCAAGATAATATCTATTAAATAACAACTATCTATAACAAATATTATTGAATACACATTTAGAGTTGTTTTGAGATTGCTAGGATATTATTTTGAATATGCAATCTTGTAGAAACAGAAGCAGTGGATAAGTCTAAGCTGAATATTGGGATGACCTACAGATACATTTTATGTTTTCAATTTGTTGATAGCATAAAAGAAAATGATAACTGCTGAGAAATGCACAGTACATACAGGTAAGTATCATAGCTGATCTGCCTTCTCCTGTTGATATAGGAATCCACAGCAATTAGTGTGAGGGAAAAGGGCAATCTAGTGCACCTTTTCATTAATTTTAACAAATTCCTCACAGATATTTTCACCTTCTTTCTCTTTGCAATATTTTACATACATTATATCTTTGTTTTTTTCTATTATTCCAACAAATAACTGCTTGCTTAGTTTACACTTATTATTGAATATGCATTCATTATTACCAATCTTAATTTACAATGTCCAATATAACAATAACCAACAATAATTTACAGTCGCTCCTGTTAGTGCATTCTTCATTTTTCTATATGCATATTTTACAACCATCCTTGGGAAGATTATCCTTATTTACACAAGTAAATAGGGAATACCACTGGAAAGATGAGAAGCAACCTACTATAATGGACTTCTAGCCGTTCAATATTGCGTTTTAGTTAAATTTTGAATTTAATTTCAAGAGTATTTGCCATTTTATTACTAATTTATCAAAACTAATCCCAAATTAAATGTCCATGCACTTTCCTAGATTCTAAGCAAATATAGTGCTCAGGTATGAATTGCTAAAGTTGAGGGTGGTGGATAATTTTAAATCAGTCTAGAAAAGAGGAAATGAACCATTTTTACAGAATTGTGATATCTCTAGTTCTTTTCTAAGTTAGGTAATTGAAGGAGATACCAAATAGAAAAAAAATGTTGCCTTAGCCTCACTGATTCTTGTGTGAAAACTTTGGGGGATAAATTTCTAGACTGGATGTCCATGCCCAATAACTTGATCTTTCTTACCCAGTAGCTGCAGTCATTATAGATATCAATTAGGTGCTAATTATATCCTATTTTAAGATTATTATGCCATATTCAGCCAAAATTGAGTGGAGCATGTACTGTTGATACATTTTTGTGCCATTGTTATTGAGGATACTTTTCTTAACATGCACTGGTGGAATGGCAGGAATAATGTCACACTGCTCAGCTTTTGGTTCTATTCACTGGTGGCGTAGTGCAGCGGTCCCCAACCACCGGTCCACAGACTGGTACCGGGCCGCAAAGCATGTGCTACTGGGCCGCGAGGAAACGATATGATTTGGCGATAGGAGTCAGCTGCACCTTTCCTCATTCCCTGTCACGCCCACTGTTGAGTTTGAACGCACGCGAGGTCATGACCCGCGCGTCATCCATGTCAGCGCAGGAAGGAGATCAACTCCTCGAGCTTGCTAATGACGGCGGGCTGAAAAGCATGTTTGACATAACATCTCTGCCGGTATTCTGGATCAAAGTCAAGGCTAAATATCCTGAGATAGCCACGAAAGCACTGAAAACGTTGCTTCCACTTCCAACATATCTCTGCAATGAATACAACGAAAACTAAATTGCGGAATAGACTGGACATGAGGAACCTCCTTCGAGTATCGCTGTCTCCCATCACCCCTCGATAGGACTGTCTTGTTGCAGGAAAACAAGCCCAGGGCTCCCACTGATTCAGCGATATTGGTGTGTTGCAATGATTTTATATGTTCATATGGGGAAAATATGTGCTGTGTGTTTAATATCCAAACGTTACTTAAAATGTTGTGATGCTATTGACTTATATAACCATATAACAATTACAGCAGGGAAATAGGTGATCTCTGCCCTTCTAGTCCGTGCCGAACGCTACTCTCACCTAGTCCCACCGACCTGCACTCAGCCCATAACCCTCCATTCCTTTTCTGTCTATATAACTATCCAATTTTTCTTTAAATGATAATACCGAACCTGCCTCTACCACTTCTACTGGAAATTCGTTCAACACTTACTTCAAGCTCCCCTGATAATTGACTTATCGCTATATTCATGCAAGGAAAATATGCGCTGCGTGTTTAATATTAAATTCGTTAGATAAACCCTTTTAGAAACGAAATTGAGTGTATTAGCCACTTATCACCCATATTGCATTCGTGATTAACATCCCCCCCGACAGAATCGCCAAAACCGATTTGTAGAAAAAAATCGGCACGTACACGCATGCGCACTGGTGCCTGCGCAAGGCTTCATGGTCATTGTAGTCTTTCTCGGGGTGCTGGACTTCAGGACGAAAGGCTTCCATCCGTGCTGGGTTATGAGCTGGTGATCTCTTTGGAAACTCACCCAGCAGAAGGCAATGGCAAACCACTGCTGTAATTTTCCTCGTATGTGGTTCCCCACTACGTCAGAGAGGTGTGGAGGGAAATCGTCCACTAACCGGAGAAACTCTGGATGCGATGTACCTTTCCTTCCTTCCACATTCAGTATTATCACATAGGACAGCATTGCAGCAGCAAGAAGGAACAAGTCCCTCTTGCTAAATTATTCCCAGCTGATTCAATTTTGGAAGTCCTATACGTAAATGAAGTTTGAAAGTCCTCATGGAAATGATTTCTTCTCACGAGCTTTAAAATGCGAGTAACTATTTTTATAAGACTTCTGTGTTTTCCAAATGACAAACTCAAGCCCTATTTTTTCACTAATATGAAATTTTTTCAGCTTCTAAAGGCGGTTGTCAGTTTTGATGCTTGTATATCTGCTTTGGTGGAGGCACCACATTGTTTTAAGTTAGTCATTAGCCCTGCCTCCAAAAATCCTGTGATAAAACTCTTTCTTATGTCCTCTTCTAAACATACTTTCCTATCTACCTTTGTGTCATTAGCAAATTAATCCACCATTCCTTTGGTACCTTCATCCAAGTCATTTCTTTAAGACGTTAAAAGTTGAGCCCTCAGCACCAGTCCCTATGGCACACTACTTGTTAGCCTTGCCAATCAGAAATAGACCTGTTTATGCTCATTTTGATTGGTCAGCCAGTCTTTTATTCATGTCAGTGTTACCTCCTATACCATGAGTTTCTGTTCCCCACACTATTCATTTGACAAGCAGCTTATCAAATGTTTTCTGGAAACTAGCACATCCACAAGACCTCCTTTATCTTGAGCCCATATCACATCTTAAATTGTCCAAATGTAATTTCCCTTTCACAATAACTTTCTCATGTAGTGAGTGGTGTGTATGTCAAATGAACTGCCAGACGATATGGCTAAGGTAGGTACAAAAGCATTTAAAAGAAATGTTGACAGGATCAAAGTTCGAAGTAAACTTTATTATCAAAGTACATATATGTTAGTATATACAACGCCGAGATTCATTTTCTTGTGGGCATACTCAACAAATCTATAGAATAATAACTGTAACAGAATCAATGAAAGACCACCTAACTAGGGTGTTCAACCAGCATGCAGAAGATAATAAATTGCGCCAATGCAAATATAAATAAATGGCAATAATTAATAAAAACATGAGACGAAGAGTCCTTCAAAGTGAGTCGCTGTGGGAAGTGATGTTGAGTGAAGCTCTCTCCTTTGTTCAAGAGCCTGATGGGTAAGGGGTAGTAACTATTCTTGAGCCTATATGGATAGGAGAGGCTTAGAGATACATGGGTCAAATGCAGCAACTGGGACTAGCTTAGTTGGGCATTTTGGTCAACATAGATCAGAGGGTTGAAGAGCCTAGTTTTGTGCTGCATAACCCTAAGACTATAAATAAAAGGTAAGATCTTTTATCATATTTGCTTTGCTTCATTGAGCAGGCAGAAAAAAAAGTTTGCAGTCAGGATATGAAAAGAGGAAAATATTTTCTTTTTATTCTTTGGAGTTTGTGAAGGAATTGGAGCTAATTAAGATGTTTTATATGTTCATGTTAAAAATCTGCATCTAGAAATAAATTCCTTGTCATGGCACTAAGCAGAATAATATACTCAGTAATAACAGCGGATTATACTCTTATCTTCCAAATTTATTTCTTGAGGTCAACGGAATGAACTTCAGAGTTGGAATAGAACTTGGTGATGCTACTAGATATCCTGTTAGCACTACTGACTGGGATTGAATTACTAGGCAATTATTCTTCAAAATACATATATACTCCTACTCTAAATTTAGATAATCATAAAAAATGCATTGGAGTGCTTGAAAATTTACTGCACTTTTAATATATTGTACCTTGACAGCTACAACCTTACATCAGTTTGTGCCTTGGGAAAATTACTTGCCAATTTTAAGTGCCTGCCATAACTCAATAATACCATTGAAAATTTCAAAGGAAGCACTATTAAAATAAAGCAGGGACACAATCATTGTTTTTCAGGGAGTTAATCAAGCAGCTCTGTTTCTTTGTACTTTAACTACCATTTATTAACTTTGATAGACAGGTTCTTCCGATGCTCAATTATAGCCTTGTGTTTTCAGGAATGATAATGGTAATGGGGAGTTAAATTTTAATTATTTGTCAGAAGAAATGTTATGGAAAAGGCAGTGCCTCAACAGGTTATAAGAACAGAAATAAATATTCATGCAGTGAGCTGCTGATTGCATTGGCTGATTATGTGTAAGTACTTGGCAATGGGAAAGTTCATTGCAGTTCATAGACAAAAAAAATCCCTTGGCCAATCTTCCCAAGTCCGTTCCTTTGCTTTTATTCTCTCTGTGCAAGTAGAAGTAGGCGATGTTGTAGTAGGTGTTGCTGCAATAGGTTGAACTTCGGTCCTGTTATAATCTGCACCACTTTCACTATTGGAGGGTCAAACATTTCCTCCAACTGACATTGGGAAGAATAAAGTTATCCAACATTTATCTTCTCCATTTGCTACATCTTGCACTCCATTATTGGAAGCTCAGTCCTGTCAGTTTGCACCACCATGTCTGTAGCCACCTCTCTTAAGTCCTTTAGCCTCTCCATTAATCTAGTTTAAGTCTCCACCGTAAACAACTGCCCCCATCAATCCAATCTCTGGCAACTACCTGAGGCTGATTTATTTATTTATTCATATACCGTGTGGAATCGACCTGTCCAGCCCTTTGAGCAGCACCATCTACCACCCCCGATTTAACCCTAGTATTTATTTATTGAGGCACAATCCCATTCTTTATGACCTGATGAACTTCTGACAATACATGCACTACCACACAAGGAATACCTGCCACTAGCTCTGTAACACTGCTTGCTTCCGAACCCATCCACTCACCTGTTCTCACCTATCACCTGCCAGTTTGTACTCCTTTGCCTCCCCCCACCTTGAGTTTCTGGCTTCTGACCGCTTCCTTTTCCAGTCCTGATGAAAGCTTTCAGCCCAACACAGAGACTGTTTATTCCCCTCCATAGCTGCTGCTTGACTTGCTGAGAGTTTCTCCAACAATTTGTGTGTGTTGCTCCAGATTTCCAGCACCTGCAGAATCTCGTGTTTATGATTTGCCTCTGTTTCAACCTATTATCACCGGAACAACCATTAGTGATTTTGTTACCTCTTAACTTTAAATGCAACACATGTTTGCTGAGACTTTTTTTTCTACATCCTTTCTTAAAAACTTAAGTTTATCCAAATATCTTCTGTCCAATTTCCTAAATTGTATCAGCTTCTATTCATCAATCACCCCTGTATAATTACAGTGCATACACCAGCAGAAGTGCAATCACTTGAGACAACTACAATGTTCTTATGTTGGCTGTGGATTAAGCAATGCGTTGATTTCAACATTCCCAGCCCTGTTTTCAAATTGCAATAGCTTTGCCTCACTCAATTTCTGTAACCTTAGCCGTAGTAACCAAAACAGCCCCCAGATTAGTGTCTTAATTATTTGATTTTGGCCTCCCCATTAGTGGTCATTTCAGCTACCTACGCACTAAATTTAACAATTTTCACTTAATGTCTCTCCAAATCATTTCCAAGACATTCCTACCTCTTTAACCATGTTTTTGGGCATCTGTCCCAGTATCTCCTGATGTCACAGTGTTAAAAATCTGCCAGCTAACATATTTGAGGAGTCCTACATTAAGACCGACATAGAAATGCAAGATTGTATTTGCTGTGCAGTAGACGCACTGTGTTGTCTTTACTCCCTGTTAAAGGAAGGTCGGCGAGACGCTTTAAATGTAACATCAAAATCAGCCTGAGGAAATTTAAAATTACATCTAAGGACTGGGAAGATATTGCACTCAACAGATACACCTGGAGGAAACCTGCTCAAGGGGAAGGCTGTGCTACATGAGAACAACCTCCCCTGTGCCACAGAGAACGAGTGACAGCTGTGAAAGGAGAACACTGAAAAACTAAGAGCCAGCCGCTAACCACAACCACCACTTACTCTTACCCACACTGCACCACAACGTGTGGATCCAGATCGGCCTCTACAGCCACTAGAGAACCCACCAATAGACAACCTGTTAGAAGAACATCATATTCGCCTCAAGTGATTGCACTTCTACCAGTATATGCACTGTAAAATCTGCCAACACTAACGCAATTCAAAAAAAAACGTTTGTTCTTTCAGTTTATAAATCATATTATCCACCAATAAACTTTGTCTGAAAGTTTTCTAACTTCAAACATAAATGCTTTGTCTCTGCAGATTTCTTTCTCCTTAACACAGTTTTTAAAGTGCATTCCTACTGCACTGGGGAACGATTTTTAGTTTCAGGATCATTTCAGGCCTAACAAAGCTTTCATTATTGATACCAGTCACCTTTTCTATCACTCATGTTTGTGTTATGCATTGAGGTGGAAATTATTCCATTGAGAATCCAGTCACTGCATTTATAACTAGCCAGACAGCAGGAATGGAACATCTCATCTGTGTTACATTAAGAAGCATTTACTCTTAAGATTAATTTTTCACTCTGAACCCTGAAGGGTTACATTGCACATGTTCTACTTCATCAAACTTTGACCAGGTTGTGGCAATATATCATTCAAACTT
The DNA here is from genome assembly GCF_030028105.1 of Mobula birostris. Lineage (NCBI taxonomy): Eukaryota > Metazoa > Chordata > Chondrichthyes > Myliobatiformes > Myliobatidae > Mobula > Mobula birostris. The sequence goes on from NC_092386.1 coordinate 51,717,598, forward strand.
TTCAATTGATTAGCATACATTTAAAAATCTAACCACTTTGTTGCAAATTATCTATTGAATAATCTGCCTGGCTGTTACTATACATTGAGCACTAAAGTTTAGTAAGTTGCGATACAGAAGAAATGTGACTTCCTAAGATGTAGTACCACTTTGTTTCTGATGTACAACAACTCGTTTCTCTATTTACTTAAATGATACAACGTGCTTTATTGGAATGAAGTCTGGTAAAAATTGTCACCAGGGTAAACATCTTAAAGGAGGTGGGAATAGGTGGAGAAGTGGAGAATTCCACACCTCAGGGCCTAAATGATTGAAGGCAACGCCACTAACAATGGGTTCCAGGGAGAGATGGCTGGCTAAGATACCAATATTCCAGGAAGCCTATGCACTTTATGGCGTCACAGAAGACAGGGGGACAAGATGGTTTCAGCAGGAAGGTGAGAATTTTAAGATCAATTTTCAGTAAATTGTCAGGCGATGTAGATCAGGAAAGTTTTTGGATTTTGGTTTTGCTGTGGGTACACAGGCAACAGTGAGAGAGAGGCCAGTGGACATTAGGAAAGCTTAAATGTGTAGCATGAAAACAAATGTAGGCAGAAAATGAAAGTAAATTACATGTTATGGAAGTAAAGATAGTCCAGATTGGTCAAGGATTTAAATTATTGCTCCGCTAGTTACAGACAATTCCTTTTCACTTTGGAAAATTTGCAGAATTCTTTAATGCTTGTACTTCCAACAGCTGGAGAGGAACTAGTATTTATAAAACAAACAGAATACTTTCAATGTGATCATCAGTGCAGGCAGACCACAGCAGAATAAAAGTCTGGGACCTCTGGAGTTTTAAGAGCGATAGTTTCACATATTTTATTGCCACCTTTAAAAAGCACTTCATAATAAATTAGTGACTGGTTGGGCAACTTATTTATCTTTTGACTGTTTTCCACAAAATATATGCAAGAGACTTTGACCAAGTAAACGGAGAAATGAATTCATGTCAACCTAATATTTGTCTCAACAGGCTTTAATTAATCTGCTGAAACAGATTTCAATACTCACAAATTAACAAATTCAAGGAAAGGAAAATCTAAGGGAAGTTTAAAAGTGTCAAATCATCAAATCATATACTTAATTGTGGAAGTGCATCAATACAAAGCCCAATTTCATGAATAGTTAACATCAGTTCTAGTTAGTCTAGTTAGTTGTTCGGGTTAAAACTAGCCCATATTTCCTATGGGGTGGGGAAGGAGGTATTCAGGCTGCAGGTAGATAATTAATTTATTAAGTTAATTTATGAAGATAATTAAGTTATTTCAAGGATCAATACAGTTTATAAGAGACAGAACAAGGCGGGGAAAGGTATGATTCGGGACTTGCCAACAGGGCATAAGAAGCTTCATTTGATGAATCATGAAAAGATCCCATCTATACTCAGGGACTAGGGAGCCCTTTGGATACAAACTGAAAAATCAGTGGTATGAGTCAGCAGTGGAATTAAATGTGTGTGCAGTTGCAAGCAACTTGATAGAGCATTGCAAAACTCAAAAATGTGCGGGTCAAGATTAATGACTGCAATATTCAGATATGAATCTCACCAAAACATCACTCATTTCAGACCAGATCCCCATTAGTTACCGACCAGATACCAGATCGGGTCTTGACCCGAAATGTTGTCTATCCACAGATGCATCCTAACCCACTGAGTTCCTCCCAGTGTTCATTTATATTTTGTTTTCATCCATCATCAAACAACTACCTCAGTCAATCAATCAGGTGACAGAGACAACATTTCTGTCACACCCCATCTACACACCCACACTCAGAGCTATACACTCACATCTCACAGCATGCTCCAACTGTTAACAAACCATCACTAAAAAAAACAGTCCATGAAAATCACTAGCATTGTTTCTCCCTGGTAGAGCATAATTATAGACAGCAGCAGCCAACCAACAGTTGATATGCAGCTGTATCACAGTACACAGTCAGAGGAGAGCTTCTGTCGTTAGCACCAGTGCCAAGTGCTATCCACTATAGTGGCAGCCATGACAGAATCGGTGGTAATCTGTGGAACTGAGACCACTTTTGGTCACGTAAGATATTCCTTCTTAGAGCCATCATCCCACTACCTAAGTTGATGTGTTAGCCGCAGTATGTATGCAAGTACGCACTTAACGACAGATGCACTGTTGATAGTGTCCTGGCTGGTAGCATCATGGTCTGGTACGGCAATTCCAACACGCAGGAATGCAGCGGGCTGCCGAGAGTTGAGGACACAACCCAGCTCATCACAGGCACAGTCTCCTCCACTTCTGAAAGCATCTACTCGAGGTGCTCCCTCAGGAAGGCGGCACCTATTATTGAGGATCTCCAGCCTCCAGGTCATGCCCTCTTCACATTGCTAACGTCAGGCAGGAGGAGCAGAAACATGAGCTTCAACACCACCATGGTCAGGAACAGCTAATTTCCTACAGGCATTAGGTTTTAGAACCAACTTGCACAACACCTCACCCTATCTCAGCAATGGAATATTATGGACTGCCTCTTGTACTCCCATGGACCTGCCTCTAATTGTGCTTTTCCATTGGGGTCTTGTATTTGCACAGTCTTCTTGTTACATTTTGTATAATTTTTATGTAGTGTATTGAACATATAATTTGCATTCTTTGTGTTGTCTGTACCTGCGCATCTGTGATGCGGTTGCAAGCAAGTTTTTCTTTGTATTGCACCTTACCATTCCTGCACACACAGGAGAATAAACTCATCTCATCAATCCCATCTTGAAAACGTCTCCTTACAAAGCAGTCAAAAACTGTAACCTGGCTAGGGGGTCAAATATCCAGAAAGCGAAGATAAAGGCACATTGTTTTGCGATTTGACATGTTTTGATAGTGGTTCATTATTGTCACATGCACCAAGATATAGTGGAAAGCTTGTCTTGCATATACTGTTCATACTGATTAGATCACTACACAGTGCACTGAGCTCAAATGAGATAAGAAACAATAACTATGCAGAATGAAGTGTAAAAACAACTGAAAAAGTACACCAAAGGTAAATACAGAACATTGAACAGTACAGCACAGGAACAGGCTATTCGGCCCACAGTGGTGTGGCAATCAGCTAAGAAGCAAATCAAAAATAACCAAACACTAATCTCTCCTATCTGCCCAATGTCAATATCCCTCCATCATCCTTACATCCATTTGCCTATGCAAACGTCTCTTAAAAGCCTCTAATGTATTTGCCTCTGTCATCATATCAGGCAACACATTTCATGTATCCACCACTCTGAGTAAAATACTAGCTCCTCACATGCCCTTTGTACCTATCCCCTCTCACCTTTAATTCATACCTTTTGTTATTAGACTTTTCAACCCTGGGAAACAGATACTCCCTGTCTGCTTTATCTTTGTTTCTCATAATTTTATAAACCTCTATCAGATCTCCCCTCAGCCTCCGGCACTCCAGAGAAAACAGCCTAAGTTTATCCAGTCTCTCGTGATAGCAGATGCCCTCTAAACTAGGCAGCTTCCCAGTAAACCTCTTCTGCATCCTCTGTAAAACCTCAACATCCTTCCCATAGTGGGCAACCAGAACTGTACGCAGTACCCCAGGTGTGGCCTAACCAGAGTTTTATAAAGTTGCAACATAACCCCCTGACTTTTGAATTTAATGCCTTGACTAATAAAAGCAAGCAATCCATAAGCCTTCTTAACCACACTATCGACCTGTGTAGCCACTTTCAAGGAGCTATGAACTTGACTCCCAAGATCTCTCTGCTCAGCAGCACTGTTAAGGATCTTGTCCTTAACAGTGCACTGTTTCCTTGCATTTGCCCTATTAAGGTGCAACACCTCACTTATATCTGGATTAAACCCCATCTGCCATTTCTCTGCCCATATCTGCAACTGATCTATATCGCACTGTATTCTTTGCTAGTCTTCTGCACTAATCACAACTCCACCAATCTTAGTTTCATTCACAAACTTACTAATCCACCTGTCTACATTTTCATTCAGGTAATTTATATACATAAGACCATAAGACACAGGAGCAGGATTAGACCATCTGGCCCAGTGAGTCTGCTCTGCCATTCAGTCACGGCTGATCCTTTTTTTTCCATCTCCTCAACCCCAGTTCCCAGCCTTCTCCCCGTAACCTTTGATATCATGTCCAATCAAGAACTTATCAATCTCTGCTTTAAATACACCTAACAACCTGGCCTCCACAGCTACATGTGGCAATAAATTCCACAATTTCACCACCCTTTGGTGAAAGAAATTTCTCCGCATCTCTGTTTTGAAAGGGTGCCCCTCTATCCTGAGGCTGTGCACTCTTGTCCTAGACTCTTCCACCATGGGAAACATCCTTTCTACATCTACTCCGTATCCTCACCATTGACTCAACCTGCAAATTAACCTTCAGGGTGTTCTGCACAAGGGCTCCCAAGTCCCTCTGCATCTCAGATTCCTAGAGTTTCTCCCCATGAAGAAAATAGTCTGCACATTTATTTCTACTACCAGAGTGCATGACCATGCATTTTCCAACATTGTATTTCATTTGCCATTCTCTTGCCCATTCTTCTAATCTGTCCAAGTCCTTTTGCATCCTATTTGTTTCCTCAACACTACTTGCCCCTCCACCAATCTTTGTATCATCTGAAAACTTGGCAACAAAGCCATCTATTCCATCATCTAAAGCATCTATATACAGCATAAAAAGGAGTGGTCCCAACACTGGCCCCTGTGGAACACCACTAGTTACTGGCAGCCAACCAGAAAAGGATCCTTTTAGTCCCACTTGCTGCCTCCTACTAAGCAGTCAATGCTCCAACTATGTTAGTAACTTTCCTGTGAAAACATGGGCTCTTAACTTGGTAAGCAGCTTCATGTGTGGCACCTTGTCAAAGGCCTTCTGAAAGTTCAAATATACAACATTCACTGCATCCTCTTTATCTATCCTACTTGTAATCTCCTCAAAGAATACATCACAAACAGCACAGGTCCCAGCACAAATCCCTGCAGAACTCCACTAATTACAGACCTCCAGCTTGAATAAGTCACTTCAACCACTACCCTCTGTCTTCTACAAACATGCAAGCCAGTTCTGAATCCAAACAGCCAATTCGCCGTGGACCCCAAGAATCTTAATCTTCTGTTTAGCCTCCAGTGAGAGACTCTATCAAATGCCTTACTGAAGTCCATGTAGACAACATCCACTGCCCTACCCTCATTAATCTCTCCTGTCACCTTGTCAAAAAAGTCAATCCAATTGGTAAGATACGACCTGCCCCACACAAAGCCATGTTGGCTCTCCCTAATTAGGTCATAAGTTGCCATAAATGATAAAGTGCAAGGTCATAATCAGGTAGATTGTGAAGCTAAGATTCCATCTTATTGTATAAGAGGTCCATTCAAGAGACTAATAATTGCGGGATGAGAAGCTGTCCTTCAGCCTGCTGGTACATACTTTGAAGCTTTTATCCTCTGCCCAATGGGAGAAGGAAGAAGAGAGAATGTCTATGGTGGGTGCAATCTTTGATTATTCTGGCTGCTTTACTGAGTAGTGGGTATTCTAGACAGAGACCAGAGGGGTGACTGGTACCTGTGATGTACTGAGCTGTACTGAAGTAGTGGGTATTCTAGACAGAGACCAGAGGGGTGACTGGTACCTGTTATGTGCTGAGCTGTACTGAAGTAGTGGGTATTCTAGACAGAGACCAGAGGGGTGACTGGTACCTGTGATGTGCTGAGCTGTACTGAAGTAGTGGGTATTCTAGACAGAGACCAGAGGGGTGACTGGTACCTGTGATGTGCTGAGCTGTACTGAAGTAGTGGGTATTCTAGACAGAGACCAGAGGGGTGACTGGTACCTGTGATGTGCTGAGCTGTACTGAAGTAGTGGGTATTCTAGACAGAGACCAGAGGGGTGACTGGTACCTGTGATGTGCTGAGCTGTACTGAAGTAGTGGGTATTCTAGACAGAGACCAGAGGGGTGACTGGTACCTGTGATGTGCTGAGCTGTACTGAAGTAGTGGGTATTCTAGACAGAGACCAGAGGGGTGACTGGTACCTGTGATGTGCTGAGCTGTACTGAAGTAGTGGGTATTCTAGACAGAGACCAGAGGGGCGACTGGTACCTGTGATGTGCTGAGCTGTACTGAAGTAGTGGGTATTCTAGACAGAGACCAGAGGGGCGACTGGTACCTGTGATGTGCTGAGCTGTACTGAAGTAGTGGGTATTCTAGACAGAGACCAGAGGGGCGACTGGTACCTGTGATGTGCTGAGCTGTACTGAAGTAGTGGGTATTCTAGACAGAGACCAGAGGGGTGACTGGTACCTGTGATGTGCTGAGCTGTACTGAAGTAGTGGGTATTCTAGACAGAGACCAGAGGGGTGACTGGTACCTGTGATGTGCTGAGCTGTACTGAAGTAGTGGGTATTCTAGACAGAGACCAGAGGGGTGACTGGTACCTGTGATGTGCTGAGCTGTACTGAAGTAGTGGGTATTCTAGACAGAGACCAGAGGGGTGACTGGTACCTGTGATGTGCTGAGCTGTACTGAAGTAGTGGGTATTCTAGACAGAGACCAGAGGGGTGACTGGTACCTGTGATGTGCTGAGCTGTACTGAAGTAGTGGGTATTCTAGACAGAGACCAGAGGGGCGACTGGTACCTGTGATGTGCTGAGCTGTACTGAAGTAGTGGGTATTCTAGACAGAGACCAGAGGGGCGACTGGTACCTGTGATGTGCTGAGCTGTATCCACAACTCTACAGTTTCCTGCAGACATGTGCAGAGCAGTTGCCATTATGCATCCAGACAGAATACTTTCCATGGTGCATTGATAAAAAAAATTGGTAAGAGTTCATGGGGATATGCTGAATTTCTCTTGTCTCCTGAAGAAGTAGAGGTACTGTGAGCTTTCTTGGCCATGACGTCAATGTGGTTGAAACAGAACCGGCTATTGGTGATGTTCATACCTAGATCCCTTGAAGATGTCCTTGATGGGAGGAGGGTTATGCCCATGATGGAAGCAGCTGAATCTATAACCTTCTGCAGCTTCTTGTCATCTAACGCATTGGAGGCTCCATATCAGGTAGCAATGCCACCAGTCAGAATGCTCTCTACCATACAGTTGAAGAAACCATACAGTTTTTGATGACATACCAAATCTCCTCAAGCTCCTAATGAAGTTGAGTCACTGGAATGCTCCTTTGAGGTTGTATCAAGGTGTTGGGCTCAGGCTAGATCCTCTGTAATGTCTATGCCCAGGAACATGAAACTGCTCACCCTTTCCACATTGTCCCTTCAATGAGGACTGCTGTGCATTCTCCTGATTTGACCTTCCTGAAGTCCAGAATCAGTCCCTTGGTCTTACTGACCAAGGCTGTTATTATGATGCCCCTCAACCATCTGATCCAACTCACTCCTGTAAGCCTCTTTGTCACTATTGAGGCTCAGAGCGCATTCTTTAATTGAAGAGGTGGACAACTCTACTTCAAATTTTGCATAGAACCTGGTTTGGGCTTTTAATGGATGCATGAAAACAACATTGCATTTAACAGTAATGCCAGATCAGGTGTCCTCCAAAAGCATTCATGATATTGGTGATAATCAAGTCTGGAATAGTGCAAGGGTGTTTTTGGTACTTTGCTGTGTACCGATTCAAGGAGGGATAAATTGTCCACAATGGAGATAGCAGTTCAGACAAGAGTGTGGCTGGCTGTCTGACAGAATATCACATATCTCTTTAAAAACCTGAGCCACAAATGCACTGTTATTAGAGAGGACCAGAAAGGATGTGGCATCTTTGAAGACTCTAGGTATAGTCTCCTCACTGATGGACAAGTGTTTGCTTCCTCACCCACACTGAGGGCCCAGCAATGCACAAATACGCACCTCTAATAATAAGCACTGCTAACAGTGTCACCTGTGAGGCATCAATTGAATGAATACCCTAGCTGGAACACGCTGGATAAAATGTTTACTGTTAACTTTAACACTCTCTGCACTTTGGGTGTTGCCTGAGCAACTCGCATTCAGTTCTGGAGCTGCTTTGATAACTCTTTTCATGCCAGCAGAGTGTCCATTTTGATAACAAGAAAAACAACTAGCTGGAGCGATATGTTCCTCATTTAAATGCAGCTTTCTTTAAGGTTTAAGCTGCAATTTATATTGGTTGAAATGGAAATGAGAGTTGTGCAAAAAGGGTGCACTTCTGCCACTGGGAAAAGATCAGGCAGACATGCATGGATCATGGTTCGAAGTGCCCGCTTCAAATTCAGTATTAAATTATCATTACTCCTCTATTCAAATTTACTCCGGCCAGAACAAAACTGAATTGTGTTAATTTTACAGTCACACAAGAGGCTGCAGATGCTCGAATTGTGTTCTAAATTAGCAATTAGACTCAATTTCTGCATCTCCCAGCATCCAGGAGTAGCATAACCCTTCTGAACATCTTTCCCAGTATCTCGTACCTTTATATTTAAAAAATACAGTCTGTACAGTAAATGTACACATACTATGGGAAATGCGGGACCCCCTACAATTCGCCTACAGACATAACCAATCGACAGATGACGCAATAGCCATAGCTCTACACACTACCCTTACACATCCGGAGAATGCTGTTGTTCAGCATTCAACACCATAATTCCTTCCAGGCTCAACAAGAACCATAGAACCATAGAACACTACAGCACAGAAAATGTGCCATTCGGCCCTTCTAGTCTGTGCCGAAACATTATTCCGCTAGTCCTATTGACCTGCATCCAGTCCATAACCCTCCAGACCTCTCCCATCCATGTACTCATCCAATTTATTCTTAAAACTTAAGAGTGAGCCTGCATTTACCACGTCAGATGGCAGCTCGTTCCACACTCCCACCACTCTCTGAGTGAAGAAGTTCCACCAATGTTCCCCCTAAACCTTTGCCCTTTCACCCTAAAGCCATGTCCTCTTGTATTTATCTCTCCTAATCTAAGTGGAAAGAGCCTATTCACATTTACTCTGTCTATACCCCTCATAATTTTGCAAACCTCTATCAAATCTCCCCTCATTCTTCTATGCTCCAAGGAATAAAGTCCTAACCTGTTCAATCTTTCCCTGTAACTCAATTCCTGAAGACCTGGTAACATCCTAGTAAGTCTTCTCTGCACTCTTTCAATCTTACTGATATTCTTCGTATAGTTAGGTGACCAGAACTGTACACAATACTCCAAATTTGGCCTCACCAATGTCTTATACAACCTCCCCATAACATCCCAACTCCTATACTCAATACTTTGATTTATGAATGTCAGGATGCCAAACGCCTTCTTTACAACCCTGTCTACCTGTGACACCACTTTCAGGGGATTATGTATCTGAACTCTCAGATTTCTTTGTTCCTCTGCACTCTTCAGTGCCGTACCATTTAATGTGTATGTCCTACATTGATTTGTCCTTCCAAAATGCAACACCTCATACTTGTCTGCATTAACTTCCATCTGCCATTTTCTGGCCAACTTTTCCAGTTGGTCCAGATCCCTCTGAAAGCTTTGAAAGCCTTCTCTGTGAGTCTCTGAAAGCTTTGAAGCTCAGAGACCTCTGCTTTCACCCTGCCTTGTGCAGCTGCATCCTGGACTTCCTGTCAGACTGCTGGCAGGGGGTAAGAGTGGTCTCCCTCACTTCTGCCCCTCTGACCCACAACACATGTGCCCATCAGGGCTGTGTCCTAAGCCCCCTCCTTTACTCTCTGTATACTCATGACTATGTTGCCACCCATAGCTCCAATCTGCTAATTAAATTTGCTGATGATACTACATTGATTGGCCTAATCTCAAATAATAATGAGGCAGCCTGCAGAGAAGAAGTCATCACCCTGACATGGTGGTGTCGAGAAACCAACCTCTCCCTCAATGTTGCAAAAACAAAGGAACTGGTTGTGGACTACAGGAGGAATGGAAACAGGCTAGCCCCTATTGACATCAATGGATCTTGGGTTGAGAGGATGAACAGGTTTAAGTTCCTCAGCATACACATCACCGACGATCTCACGCGGTCTGTACATGGTTGCTGTGTAGTGAAAAAGGCAAAACAGTGCCTCTTTCACCTCAGACGGTTGAAGAAATTTAGTATGGGCCCCCAGATCCTAAGAACTTTCTGCAGGGGCACAATTGAGAGCATCCTGACTGGCTGCACCACTGCCTGGTATGGGAACTGTACTTCCCTCAATCACAGGACTCTGCAGAGAGTGATGTGGACGGCCCAGTGCATCTGTAGATATGAACTTCCCACTATTCAGGACATTTACAAAGATGGGTGTAGGATCATTGAGGACTCTAGTCACCCCAACCACAAACTGTTCCAGCTGCTACCATCTGGGAACTGGTACCACAGCATAATAGCCAGGACCAACAGGCTCCCTGACAGCTTCTTCCACCAGGCCATCAGACTGATTAATTCATGCTGATACAATTGTATTTCTATGTTATATTGACCGCCCTGTTCTACATACTATTTATTACAAATTACTATAAATTGCACATTGCATATTTAGATGGAGATATAACATAAAGATTTTCACTCCTTGCGTATATGAAGGATGTAAGGAATCAAGTCAAATAAATTCAATTCAAATGCAGCAATCTATGATAGCAACATGTTAGAAATATCAAATATAAAAAAAGTCTGCAAATGCAATTTGCATGCTCCTGTGTTTTCTTTAATATTACAGTAGCTCAGTGTATCAGATAAAAGACATAAGGGGCTTTCATTTTGATAAAGAAACATAATTGGAAAGTGAGACATGAAGCAAAGAGTTTTGGTTAGTTATTAAGCAAAGTGTTCTCAGGGAACCTGATTTAAAGTTGTTGATGAATAACTGTCAATCAGTTTTGATTTACAGTTTTAAGAATGTAATGCTTTGAAACTGTATGGAAAGTTCTTTAACTGTTATATTGCATTCCAAAAAACAGCATAATGGCCATATTTGTACTTTCTGGTCTTGGTTAATTAGCTGATGTTTAGTTTCTCAAACTTATTTTCAGATTTCCAATCACAGGTAATGCATCAGTTATAAAGGTATCAAGCTCAGCTAACATGATACTATAAGCAGGATGATGAAAGCTTGCTTTGAAAATATTGTTTTGAAAGTGAAATGCCACTTCACTTAATTCATTGTTAATTGTTATTGTTAGCAATTCCACTGGTGAAACTTGCAATCTATAGTTATTCCAGTTAGATGACATAGTTACTTTCATTTAAAGTACTCATGCTTCCAAAGATGAACATCAGTGAAGCAGATGACCTTCACAATTATGTGTAAGACAAATAAATGCAAAACATGGGCTGGGTTTAAGAGCTTCATGTCAGTCGATCAGCTCTAAATTGACAAATTAATAACTTAATGGCAGCTCTTATTTGAGCTACTATAGAAGATCACTGATGTTCTCATTGATAGAATGTACATTTTTCATGTCACAGAGTAATTATATCCTCCTGATTAAACATTGAAATGACCAGACACCATTGCCTGCTCCCACCAAATATTATGTTCCATGACCATTGAAACTCTTCTGGTTACAATCTCAAGCTGAAAGAGACTCTGAGCTGAGCCTTTAGTATCTCCCTGTTGCTGAGATTTTCTTCTTTCCCTTAATTAACACTGGTTAGTCTTTTGTCTCGCCTCAGTTTAGCTGCTGGTAAAGCCCTTAACTATTGTGTATTGTTTCCCTACCCAAGATTGTGATTCAGATTAGTTTACTGTTACGCAGACTAATGAAATCCTTGCCCTCATGACGTTCATAGAGTAGGGAGTACACACTGTAGTAATAAATACAACACGTGCAGAAGCACAGAAAGGAGCGCAGTCTGAGGAACAACAGAAAGAAATGCTAAAGTGGCAATAATGAAATAACCTACAGAGATAGAATTCAAAGTCTGAGAATATGGCAGCACCACAAGAAAGTGGCTTGTGAATGAGGTGATTGGTTCAAAAGTCTCACCACAATCGGCAAGAAGGTGTTCTTGAGTTTGGTCATTTGGGCTTTTAAGCTCCTTGTTCCAGAAGGCAGAAGGGAACAAAGAGAATGGCCCAGGCTAATGGGTAAACTTGATGACTCTGTTAGTCCTCCTAAAGCAATGCTCAATTGAGATGGACTAGAATGAAAGATGTGATGAGCTTAAATGCCACTTTGATAACACAGACTGCTTTTAGGGATGCTCATGAGAAGAGAGCGAACTGACTGGGACTGTATTAATTTTATGGATTTCAGGAGAGACGAGTGGTGTGCCACAAGGGTTGGCTTTAGGACACTTGTTTTCATTATTTATATAAATGATTTGAATGCAAGTGTACAAGGCTGGATTAGCAAGCTTGCAGATGACACAAAATTAGGAGGTGTTATTGATAATGAAGAAGGTTATCATAGATTACAGGGGATCTTGATCGGTTAGGGAAATGGGCTGAGGAATAGCAAATGGATTTCAATACAGATAAACATGATGTGACTTCATACTCATCTGTATTGAAAAGTGAAAGGACACACTATGACTGGGTAATATAGTGGAACTGGGGGTCAGAGGGTCCTACGAGTACACGTGAATAATTTGTTCAAAGCTGTATCACAGGTAGACAGGGTAGGGAAAAAGATTTTTAACAAACTGGACTTCTTTAGTCAGGACATTGAGTATAGGAGTTGGGACGCAATGTTGCAATTGTATAGATTGGTGGTGAAGCCACTCTTGGAGCACTGTGTACAGTTTTGGTCACCGTGTTACAGAAAAGATGTGGTTGGGGCACCATGGTACCGTAGTGTTTAGTGTGACGCTATTATAGCTCGGGGCTTCGGAGTTTGAATCTCAGTGCCGGTGTCCTCTGTAACCAAGTTTGTACCTTCCTTCCCATGTGCATGTGGGTTTCCTCTGGTTGCTCTCATTTCCTCTCACAGTTCAAGGGCGTTCCGGTTAGTAGTTTAACTGATCATTATACGTTGTCCAGTGATTCGGCTGGGGTTAAATAGGTGGGGTAATTAGGGCAGGTGGGTGGCTCGGCAATGCGGCTGAAAGGGCCTGTTCTGTGCTATAGCTCTAAATAAATAAATGAACTGGAAAAAGCACCGTAAAAATTGACAAGAATTTTACCAGGATTGGAGGGCCTGAACTATAGGGAAAGGTTGATCAGGCCATGTCCTCATTCCTTGGACAGATTAATAGTTCCTTGATGTAATGGAGTCCAAACTAGGGGGCATGGAATTAGGTTGAAAGGAGAAAGATCTAAAAGGATCTGAGGCGCAACTTTTTCCACAGAGGGTGGTGAGTAAAAGGAATGAACTGACAGAGGAAGTGGTTGATCCAGGTGCAAGGGTATCATTTAAGAAGCTCTTAGGATAGACACATAGAGGGGAGGGGGCTGGAAGGATATGGGTTCAAATTCAGGAAACTGGGACTAACTAGGTACACAATGTGGCAGCATGGACTCATTGGGGCAATGGAACTGTATCTGTGCTGTATTGCTCGATGACCCTACTTAGTTACATCACAAGTTACAAAAGTCTTAAATGCCTTGACAGGCAGAACAAGGTGGATGTTTCCCCTAACTAAGGAATCTTGAACCAGGGGACATGGTTGGGGAACATTTTTGGGCTGAGACACCTAATACATTGAAATCTTCTACGTGATGGTAATTCACATCAGAAAAGACTCTATAGACCAGAAATATTTAATGTTCACAGAAATAAGCCAACTTGCCTGCCCCTCTGGTGTGATTGAAATCTCCTTTGATGACCTTACATGATCTTCCGTTCCCATTACAAACTCCGCAATGATCTTCTCTGGCAGAGGATCCTAGTATATCATCACAACCAAGTTTCTGCAAAAAAAAAATGCATTTTCTTGTTGAATGACAGATAGTTATCCCCTTGTGACACATTACTGTTTATATCACACTTTACTGTATGTCCTTTGTAATATTGTTTGTATATCTCCAGAGAAGCTCTGGACTGAACATAACCATACTCAGTGATCAAGCATCTGGCTACAATTACCTTGGAGATCTACCCACCGAGGTCCCAATTCTCTCCTTTAGTTTTCCCTTTTAACTTAACATTTTCAGTCAGAAGGAAAAACATTTGCTATAATAGAATCTTCCTCTTTAAATATATCAAAACTGGATCCCAATTACAATCCTTGTCATTGGCAACAGGAAGAGCAGCAGACAAAATAATTCACCTAAACATTATTTTACTTTTCTTGTGGTACCAGTAGGGCCAAATAGCTCAATTTTGCTCAGCCACCTTAAGGCCCAGAAAAAATGAATTCCTTGGAGTTATATGAATCTCAGCGGTTTTCCTCAAATCACTTGGATATGAGTAAATTTCCTCAACATCCACGGTCAAACTCGAAGTTTTCGGACAGACTCAGAGTCCGCTGCGGTCGGGCGCTTCCAATGTATTGGCAAGTTTGCGGCACTTGGAGTTCATGGCAGGGAGCGTTTCTCCCTTCTACCGTCTGCGTGAGCTAATGGGGCTATTGGGACTTGAGACTTTTTTTTTACCGTGCCCATGGTCTGCTCTTTATCAAATTACGGTATTGCTTTGCACTGTTGTAACTATATGTTATAATTATGTGGTTTTGTCAGTTTTAGTCCTGGTTTGTCCCGCGATAGCTCTCTGGAGGAACATTGTATCATTTTTTAATGCATGCATTTCTAAATGACAATAAACTAGGACTGAGTGTCCTCATAATCTAAAAAAAACATCGACCAAATGAAGACTTTCATCCAAAATGTATCACACAATACTCACTGTAACAAATCTGGGCAGAGCTCTTATGGAAATTGTTCTAATTTGATCATATTTTCTATGTCCTATATGCTCAAGAAGGAACTAGGAAGCAAGACATCCCTTTTCCCAGACCCAATGCATAATTCCTGAGCCCTTTTAAGTTTTCATAGCAAAAATGCTAGCTGTGGAAAATTAAAAGGGCTCAGGAATTAGGCAGGTTATTCTCATACCTAAAACCAACTGCAACTTCCTGACTTGGTTTGATTCTTGTCCCTCCCTTCCTGTTGTAGTCAAGTACAGTCCCGGTTAAAATCCAGTTTTACAGATTTCACTCCTAGTGGGCAGAGCTAGCTATTGCTAGAGTAAACCATTCCTGAACAGTGAGACTTCAATTGAACAGGAAGATGTATCAGAGTGCTCAGTGATAAATTCAGTACAGCTTTAGATGATGTAGGACTATTCTTTTGGCTATCTGAATCTCTGAGAACTTCAAATTTGCCATTGTACCTCACGCCATAATACCTTTTGCTGTGAAAACTTAAAAAGGCTCAGGAATTATGCATTGGGTCTAGGAAAAGGGATGTCTTACTTTCCAGTTCCTTCTTGAACATATAGGGCATAGAAAATATGGTCAGACTTGAACAATTTCCATGGGAGCTCTGCCAAGATTTGTTACAGTAAGCATTGCACGATACACTTTGATGGAGGTCCTCCTTTGGTCGAGTTTGACCATGGATATTGAGTCCTAGCTATCTATGTAGTCGATACGCAGGCCAGGGCAGTGCAATATGGAGAGCAAGCTGTTGCTATTGCAGCAGGCTCCCCCTCTCCATGCAGCTGATGAGTCCAAAGGAACGGTAGAGACTGCTAAAGTCTGGCACCGGTGCTATCGCAGGGTTTGCTAGTCAACATTGAACTCAACGTAGGACTGCCTTAGGGACTCCAGCTCCGGAGCTTCCCTTGGGGTTTATGCTTGGATCCTTCCCTATGAGTGTGTATAGCTGCCATGCAGCGGATGTTTCAGATCAGGCACACTTACTGTGGCTAGAAACTGGAACTATTCAAACCTGCAAGCTGTGGGATATCTGGCTCTCTTGGCAGCAAGCTGACCTGACAAATGGCTAAACATGGCTCCTGAACTATTTAAAACTCTGTTCCAGAACATATTCCAAACTAGTTGCAGGCACATTTTTTATAACCTTCTACTGGTAGCTATCTGCAAGGATAAGACGAATTTGTGAAAACTTAATGACAAGATTTACTTGCATCACAACTAATTCATGATGTAAAACTTATCAAGATGCAATTAAGGTACTTGCGGCTTCAAAATCACAAATTAAATAGTACTGATTTATCATAGAATGTAGACATTTTATACAAGGAAAGAAAAGGGGAGCTTTGTACCTTGTAAGCAGTTCTAGTTTTGTGTGCTGCGGCAGTTTGTCCATAAAAATGCACTTATAATGATATGGTAGCTTTTCCTAAAATGGTTCAAGTCTTTGTTCAGATCAATTTGCATAATCACAAACATTAAGTCAATAGTGAATGCACACTATAGAACAACTTCAATCCATTAGAAATGAGAAGTTAAAAATCTTAACTAAAAATAGAAAATTTTGGAGATAGCTAATAGGTACGATAGGGAGAGAAAGAAATAGATTTGATGGACCAAAAGAGGTGAGTGTTGATATTGGACTACTGGAAAATGATGCTGGTACCTATTAGTAATGGGGGACAAAGAAATGGCAGATGAACTTAATGGGTACTTTGCACCTGTCTTCACTGTGGAAGACACTAGTAGTGTGCTGGAGGTCCATGCATGTCAGGGGCTGGAATGAGTTCTATTACAATTACAAAGGAAAAAGTCCTAGACAACCTAAAAGGATAAGTCACATGGGCCCGATGGACTACATCCCAGAATCTTGAGATAAAGAGGTTGTTGAAGAGATAATGGATGCATTGTCATAATCTTTCAAGATCATTTGATTCTTGCATGGTCCTGGAGGACTGGAACATTGCAAATGTCACTCCACTCCTTAAGAAGGGAGGAAGACAAAAGAAAGGAAATTATAGGCCAGTTAGCCTAAACACAGTGGTTGTGGAAGTATTAGTGTCTATTTCTAAGGATGAGGTTTCAGAGTACTTGGAGACCAATGATACAATAAGTCAGTAAGTCAGTTAGCGTGGTTTCTATGAAGGGAAATCTTGTCTGACAAATCTGTTAGAGTTCTTTGAGGAAGTAACAAGCAGGGTGGACAAAGGAGAGGCAGTGGATGTCATTTACTTGGATTTTCAGAAGGCGTTTGATAAGGTGCCACACATGAGGCTGTTAACAAGATAAAATCCTATGGCTTTACAGGAAAGATACTGGCATGGATGGTGGAATGGCTGACAGGCAGGAGGCAGTGAGTGGGAATAAAAGGGTCCTTTTCTGGTTGGCTGCCAGTAACTAGTGGTGTTCCTCAGGGGTCGGTATTGGGACCACTACTTTTCACATTATTTGTCAATGATTTGGATAATGGAATTGATGGCTTTGTGGCAAAGTTAGCAGATGATATGAAGATAGGTGGGGGGGGGGTAGGTAGTGCTGAGGAAACAATGCGATTCAAGTAGGACTTAGACAAATTAGAAGAATGGGCAAAAAAGTGGCAGATGGAATGCAGTGTTGAGAAATGCACCATAATGTATTTTGATAAAAGGAACAACAGTGCAGACTATTATATAAATGTGTAGAAGGTTCAAACTTCAGAGGTGCAGAGGGAGTCTCCGTGCCAGACTCCCAGAAGGTTCATTTATAGGTTGGGTCTGTGATGAAGAAGGCAACTGCAATGTTGGCATTTATTTCAAGGGAAATAGAATATAAAGGCAAGCAGATAATGCTGAGCCTTTGTAAGACACTATTCAGGCCGCATTGGATATATTGTCAACTGTTTTGGGACCCCTTCTCAGAAAGGATGTGTTGTCATAGGAGAGAGTCCAGAGGAGGTTCACTAGAATGATTCCAGGAATGAAAGTGTTAACACATGAGCATTTGGCAGCTTTGGGCCTATACTCACTGGAATTTAGAAGGATATGGTGGGGGGGTGGTCTCATTGAAACCTACCGAATGTTGAAAGGACTAGATAGGGTGGATGTGGAGAGAATGTTTATATGGTGGGGGTATCCAGATCTAGAGGGCACAGCCTCAGAATTGAGGGGAAATCTTTTAGAACGGAGGTAAGGTGGATTTTTTTTTTTAAGCCAGAGAGTAGTGAATCTATAGAATGCTCTGCCACACACTGTGGTAGAGGCCAAGTCAGTGGGTATACTTAAGGTGGATGTTGATCATTTCCTGATTGGTCAGGGCATCAAAGGATATGGCGAGCGGCAGGTGTATGAGGTCGAGTGGGATCCGGGGTCAGCCATGATGGAATGCCAGAGCAGACTTGATGGGCTGAATGGTTTAATTCTGTTCCTATGTTTTATGATCTTATGGACTAGATAGTTCCAGTCAGAGGGCACTAGGTCTAGTATTCTGTACACATGTTTGAAAAGGACTTCTGCCTTTGGTTTTCATAAGGAGCGTGGGACTGTATCCCAGTCTTACTGGAACTGAATCACCACACAGATCCTGGACAGTGTCAATGACTTCCTTGTTTTCAATGAGGGATACGATGCGAAGACGTAAGGTCATAGAAGAGGGTAGGTTACCTCATTTAATTATTTTGCTCTTTTTAATGTTTTTACATTCTGATTATGGTTAAACTTACTTTTAAAATGTTATAAAAATACTTAATAATTATCTTTTATTCCATTTACTTCAATGTTTATAGCTTTTAAATTCTTCTAAATATCAGTGATATTAAAATTAAATGTGAAAGTCCAACTCTTCTTATGGGAATGAGGAGGCCGTCCTTTCATTAAGATTGCAGATAAACATTCAGATCTGTTGCTGTCCATGAATGTTCTGTCATCCCAGGTCCTAATTCACATTGACAACTGCGTGTTGCCAATTCATGATTTAGTTTGGAATATGTTGTTCAGCTGCCACATGGATCTGACTGGGAGAGATCTTGAACTAGTGGTGAGAGTTTCAGGAAGACCCCAGACTGCAAAGGTCAATTAGAGCTCCTACAGCTTACAAAGTCTGCTGGCTGCCAAACTCTGTCAGAGCTGCTCACACGAATTGCCTTTTTAATGGTGTCCTGGATGTTTGGGCTGCCAATTTGCTACCTATGAAATCCTTACTTACTTTCTTACTGAAACTCACTATTTATGACATTGATTATAGTCTTGAACAAACTGTTCTTTGCAGCCATATTCATGAACATGTCTATTTGATAATCTGGAATATTTGTCCCAAATTATTCAATGCATGCAACTCACTGAACTTCCTTTTAGTTTTGACAGTGTGTGTTGTATATAACCTGCTAATAGTTACAAATACAGTGGATTCCACACATAGGAACCAGTATATTTTGGCCCAATTAAGTGGCGGCCCCAATGAGCTGAAGTTTCATGAAAATATTTTAAAAGGTATAAAAAAGAAAAACTGAGCAAATGAAATACAGAATAAACTGGAACAGTACAGATAGTACTACATTACCATATATCCTGCGTATTAGTTCTTAATAGTTATCAATGAAGTGTACATTGTCGTGCTCTTTTGATTGACTGTAAATGAACAAAATCAGCACAGACACCTAGTGAAGATAATGGCCTGCCTTTATACAATGCTATTGACAATTTGGTCCTCCAAATCTTCACTTTCTTTGTAACATTCAAGATGATTGTTGATACCTTCAAATTCCTCGTAGTTCCTAATTTAGTGAAGTAGTGAAATTATTTCATTTTCACTCCTGGCCGTTGCTGGTATCTCTAAGCTTGAATGCTTGAAACCACAGTGAGCAAAACAGTTCTGAATTGTCTTACTGCTTATTTCTCACCAACTATCAGTGGCAAAAATCACTGCTTTTGAACACAAACACACGCAACTGACATTGTTTAAAAACTGTTTAGCAAGTCACCTACCTTTGTTAAGTGGCATTGTGTCCCAAATAAATGAAGGGCACTTCAGCAATTTTCTCAATTAGTTTTTGTTCTTTCAGAGTTTTCTCAAATAAGGGGCTGTCCTGAGTTTTTTTGTTCTGCGCCTGACATGTCCCATTTTATACCTCGTTCTTTTCTAAACTCACAAAAGAAGTTGTCTTTAAAATTGATAGATGAATTCAGTTAAAAGGGACATTAGTATTATGTTTGAGGCACTAAATATAATACAGTTGTTCTAGCACTGAAATTTTCTACAAATCAACTGTAATGTCAAATACACTTAGAATTAAAGTAGAACTAAAAGTTTCATGTTCATCTAGATGAAAGCAGGAAAAAATTTAAGGGTGAGGTCATCTTTATCTACTGTTTATAGAAAAGCAAAAACAGGGGTCTAGCAGCTGCTTGAAAATCAGCCCTATGGCAATGCATTCTAACATCTAAACTTGTCCACACTGCTAACACCATCTATCATACAACACAGAGCTCATCCTACAGTTACTGTTGAAAGCAAAGCTCAAAGAAAACTCATTATCAAAGTACATATATGTCATCATATACATTCTCTTGCGGGCATACTTAATAAATCCATAGAATAATAACCACAACAGAATCAATGAAAGACCACAACATACTGGGCATTCAACAAGAGTACAAAAGACAACAAACTACGCAAATACAAAAAGAAAAAAGAGATTATAATAAATATATAAGTAATAAATATCAAGAACATGAGATGATGAGTTCTTGAAAGTGAGTCCACAGGTTGTGGGAACATTTTAATGATGGGGCAAATGAAGCTGAGTGAAGTTATCCCTTTTGGTTCAAGAACCTACTGGCTGAGGGGTAATAACTGTTCTTGAACATGGTGATGTGAGTCCTGAGGCTCCTGATGGCAGCAGTGAGAAGAGAGCATAGATGGGTGGTGGTCCTTGATGATGAATGCTGCTTTATGTTGTGATGCAAACAGTGTTTCATGTAGATAGATATTTTATTGATCCCAAAGGAAATTACAGTGCAATACAAGTGCACAGATAGAAATATTACAAGAGAAGTAGAAAGACTAAGAAATAAGTTACCATGAACAGTCTAACAGGAGGCTGTCATCACTTCCCCGGCTATAGTTTGATTCTTTATGTAGCCTAATTGCCCAGTACAAGAATGACCTCATACAGCTCATATAGATGTTACACTGGTGGGGAGGGTTTTAGCTGTGATGGACTGGGCTCACATAGATGTTTTCAATGGTGGCGTGGGCTTTACTCGTGATGGTCTGGGCCATAGCCACTACATTTTGTAAGCTTTCCATTTAAGGGCATTGGTGTTTCCATACCAGTCTGTGATGCAACCAGTCAATATAATCTCCATTACACCTCTATAGACAAAATTTTAGATGTCATACCGAATCTTCACAAACTCCTAAGGAAGTAGAGGTACTGCTGTACTTGCTTCGTAATTGCACTTACGTCCTGGGCCCAGGACAGGTCCTCTGAAATATTAACACTGAGAAATTTAAAGTTGCTGACCCTCTGCACCTCTGATCCTCTGACAAAGCATGGCTCATGGACCTCTGGTTTCCTCCTCCTGACGGCAGTAATCAGCTCCTTGATCTTGTTGATGTTGAGTTAGAGGTTGTTGTTGTGACACCACTCAGCCAGATTTTCAGTCTCACTCTTATACGCTGATTCATCACCATCTCTGATTTGGCCAATGACAGTGGTGTCGTCAGCTGCCTCCCAACTTTCTACCAACATAATCAAGGGTTGTGACAAGGATGAATAGGGCTGCAGATTGGTGAATATGCTAAACAATGCAGTGGTTTTATGTTTAAATAGGAGTGTGAGTACTTTCAGGAAAGTACTGGAGATGGGTAGCACTACAGGAGAGGAGTGAACCCAGTCACTGGATCCATGAGGCAACAGCTTTACTAGTTGCCCCACTGTGTCTGCCGCAGGAGTTATCCCAGAGGAAAACTGGTGAGCGAGTGACCAAATCCCATCACACCAACTCATCTTGGAAGAACATGGCTTAGCTTCGCGAACGAAAATTTAGGAAGGGGGTCGCCCACATCTTCTGCAGGCTTCACGAGGCTAATACGGGACAGACAGGCCCAGCCACAGCAGCTGCAAGGGAAATTCTGTTCTGGGTTTGGTGTTGCTGTGTCACGGTTCTTCCTCCTTCTCCTTTTGTCCTCAATGCCAGCCCTGCGTGTGTTCTCGAAGGAGGAGACAGACTAGTGAATGGTGTGTCGCCAGGCCTCGCAATCAGAGGCTAGATTAGACCACTGGCAATGGTCAATGTGACAGGCACCAAGGGATTTCTTCAGAGAGTCCTTGTACCTCTTCTTCAGTGCCTCTCTGTCATGGTGGCCAGTGGAGAGTTCGCCACACCGCACAATCTTGGGTAGGTGATAATCCTCCATCCTGGAGATGTGCCCTGCCCAGCGCAGCTGCGTCTTCAATAGCATGGCTTTGACGCTGGTGACCTCCGCCTGTTCGAGGACTTCAATGTTGGTGACAAAGTCACTCCAGTGGATGTTGAGGATGGTGTGGAGGTAGCGCTGGTGGAAACGCTCAGCGAGTCGTAGGTGGTGACGGTAGGTGACCCATGACTCGGAGCTGTACAGGAGGGTGGTCAGTACAACGGCTCTGTAAACGCTGATCTTTGTGGCTTTCTTCAAACGCTTGTTGTTCCACACTCTTTTGTACAGCCTGCCGAATGTGCTGTTTGCCTTTGCCAGTCTTTTGTCGATCTCTTTGTCAATCTTGGCATCTGACAAGATGGTGCACCCCAGGTAGCTGAACTGGTGGACCGTCTTCAGCTCTACCTCACTGATGGTGATGCGGAGAGGGTGGTAATCTTCCTGAGGTGTGGGCTGATGGAGAACTTCTGTCTTCTTCAAGCTGACTTCCAGTCCGAAGATCTCAGCAGCATCTGGGAAGCAGGGTGTTATACACTGCAGGGCTGTCTCTGTGTGGGCAACAAGGGCAGCATCGTTGGCGAAGAGTAGCTGTCGGATGAGTTGTTCCAATGTCTTGGTGTGGGACTGTAGTCGCCTCAGGTTGAACAGGCTGCCATCGGTGCAGTATCGGATGCAGACACTGTCCTCGTCATCAAGGTCTTCTGTGGCCCTTTTGTGCATCATGCTGAAGAAGATGATGAAGAGGGTCGACGCGAGGACGCAGCCTTGCTTTATTCCATTGCCTATTGGGAAGGGTTCTGAGAGGCCATTGTTGTGTCTGACTTGGCCACTCTGATCTTCATGTAGCTGGATGACTGTGCTGAGGAACTTTGGGGGGCATCCCAGTTGTTCCATGATGTGCCACAGACCTTCCCTGCTCACGGTGTCAAACGCTTTGGTAAGGTCGACAAACGTCACGTACAATCCCTTGTTCTGTTCCCTATGTTTCTCTTGGAGCTGCCTGAGAACAAATATCATGTCGGTGGTGCTCCCGTTGACTATGAAGCCACACTGGCTCTCTGGGAGGTGTTCTTCTGCAACGATCGGCCCCAATCTGTTCAGGAGTACTCTTGTGAGGATTTTTCCTGTGATAGAAAGCAGAGTTATTCCCTGGTAGTTGGAGCAGTTGGACTTTTTCCCCTTGTTCTTATACAGGGCGATGATGACTGCATCATGGAGGTCCTGTGGTAGCTTACCTTGCTCCCAGCAGCAGACAAAGAACTCATGGAGTTTGGTGTGTAACGCTGGGCCCCCATGCCTCCAAATCTCAGATGGGATTCCATCAACTCCCGCTGCCTTGCCACTTTTCAGCTGCTCTGTGGCCTTGACTGTCTCTTCTAGGGTTGGAATCTTGTCCAGTTCTGGTTTCTCTGGCTGTTGTGGGATGCGATGAATTGCTGAGTCTTGGACCATGTGGTTGGCGTGGAAGAGAGTCTGGAAATGTTTCGACCACCGGTTCAGGATGGACGCCTCGTCTGTGAAGAGCGCCTGACTGTTTGCACTGTGCAAGGGAGTCTGGACCTGGTGTGAAAGGCCGTACACCACTCTCAGGGCTTCATAAAAGCCTCTGTAGTCACCGGTGTCTGTGCAAAGCTAAGTTCTCTTTGCGAGGTTGGTCCATCACACATTCTGAATCTCTCGAAACTTGCGCTGGAGGTTGTTGCATACAAGGCGGAAGGCTGCTTTCTTATCAGGACAAGACGGCTGAGCAAGGAGCGCCTGGTGGGCGGATCTCTTCTTCGCCAGCAATTCTTGGATCTCCTGGTTGTTTTCATCGAGCCAGTCCTTGTTCTTCTTTGTGGAAAACCCTCGGACTTCTTCAGAGGTTTGCAGGATGGTGGTTTTTAGGTGTTCCCAAAGCACTTCTGGAGAGGAGTCTATGGGGAAACTGGGATCATGAAGCCTCGACTGAAGATTCATCTGGAAGTCAGCTTTCACTTCAGCTGACTAGAGGTTGCCAACCTGAAACTTCTTCCTTGGAACGCCGCCTCCCTTTGGCTTGGGTTTGAAATGGAGACTGAGCAGCGGACAAGATGATGGTCCATATGACACTCTGCGCTGGGCATCACTCGGGTGAGTAAGACGTCCCAAAGTTCTCTCTGGTGCACCAAGATGTAGTCAATGAGGTGCCAATGCTTGGACCGAGGATGCATCCAGGTTGTCTTCAGACTATCTTTCTGCTGGAAAATGGTGCTAGTGATGGTGAGTTGCTGCTCCACGCAGAACTCTGACAGAAGGCGCCCGTTGTCGTTGCAGTTTCCAACACCATGTTTGCCAAGTACTCCTTTCCAGGCTTCTGAATCTTGGCCTTCTCTGGCATCGAAGTCGCCAAGGATGTGGACCTTGTTGTCTGCAGGGGCGTTCTGTACAAGGTTGCGCAGATCAGTGTAAAACTTGCCCTTTTCTGCAGGATCCACTTGAAGAGTGGGGGCGTACACGCTGAAGAGTGTGGCATGCTGCTTGGCTCGAAGTGGGAGGCGCATGGAGATGATACGGTCGGAGTGACCCATTGGCAATTTTTCAAGTTTGGAGGCAATGGAGTTCTTGACCATAAAGCTAACACCAGAAAGGCATCTCTCAGTCTCTGGCTTGCCTGACCAGTAGAGGGTGTAGCCGGTGCCATGTTCTTGAAGGTTGCCTTCCTCTGGGAAGCGGACTTCACTGACAGCAGTGATGTCGACATTCAGTCTTGGAAGTTCATGCGCAACTAGAGTGGATCGTCGTTCTGATCGTCGTCCCTAAAGAAGGTTGCTCGGTCGTTCAGGGTGCTGCTGAATGATATCGTTGTCTTCGGGGTCAACATAAGACAACCCATACACCTGAACCGCCTGCATGCAGGATTGGAACTGCGGCTTCCAGTGCCATCTCCCACCTGCCGTTTTCGCCTCCTGCCTAGCAGGCCAGACAGTGACCACGCGGCGATCACTACACCGGGAAAGGAGAGGTGATGTATTGCGCGTTCACTTTCCCTGGGTGAGTGGGACGTCAGGCCCAGACCTCACCTGCCCCCCTCTTGGAAGATATAGATATGATATATCTCTAAGCAACTGAAGGTCATACAGTCCATTGCCTCAGTGCGCTCACATCAATCTTATTCCTCAACTGAAACACAAAATACTCTGCAGATGCTGGGGTCAAAGCAACACTCACAACACGCTGGAGGAACTCAGCAGGTCGGGCAGCATCCGTGCCTATTAATGACCCACAGATTCACCCATTAGCCACCCACATGGTTGGGGTAACCAGTGTGAATTTCTGGAAGATATTAGGAAACCAGAGGCAGAATGTGTAAACCGGAGGTCTGAATCATATCGGTGTCACTAGAGCTGTGAGATAGCTATGTCATCTAATTTACAACTAGAAGCGGAAATAGAGTTAACATTTCCACTTCTGATTTAACATGATATGATATCTCATTTTCTCTCTTTCCACAGGTGTTGCCTAACCTGCAGAGTGACTCCACATTTTTTCTTCAAATTTGTGACAATAGCAGTCTTTTGCTTTGGGTTAAGTCAGGCTTTTGGGTGAAACTTTCAACTATTCTGTTCTTTAAACTGCATTGTTAAGAATCCAGGTGGTGGCGCCAGCTAATTGCAGACTTCCAGCCCCTCTGGGGTTTTTACGTTAGCTGAGAAGATCTCATGTAGCTAGCTGCCTGTTAATTTTGCAAATCAACCAGGCAACCTGCTGGATAAATAATCTGACATCTACTTGATAAGAAGTTGCTGAGAAATATTTTTATACTCAAAGGATGGTTACAATCTGGGCCATGATGTCTGAGAAGATGGTGGAGGCAGGTACTCTCACAACCTTAAAAAGCATTGGAACGGCACTTGAATTGTCAAGATATAGGTGGCCACACACCAAGTGCTGGTAAGTGGACTAGTATAGATCAATGGTTCCCTAAGTGGGTGATATCACAGTCCTGGGGGCAGTGGGTGGAGAGTGAGGGTGCTTGGTAGCAAGGGCAGGCTGCTGAGGGATTACAGGCTTAATTTAAGAAATGGATTACTTATTAAAACCATTTGATCCTCATTGCCCCATAATTGATTACAACGACCACATAATCACCTCATCTCTTGCTAACCCACCGTTCTGTTGGATTTGCTCAACCACATTATAGTTGTTGAAAAGTAACATGACACTTCTGTATTTGGCATATCATGAGAATTCTGGACTGAAAAAAACGTGTTATTGTAGTGAGATCATTACCATTTACTACTGTAGTATAGGACAATTCCCATACACTAATCACACAGTATTAGGATTAGGGTATGGATATGTGAATTAGGATATGGATATGTAAATTAGGATATGGCATTCAGTGGGGTAAAGTTAGAATCTGCCCTTTCAAATGGTCTTGACTGCATTTCTTTAGCATATGGCCCAATCGAGATATCACTACTTCACTTTTTGGTACCTGCAGGTAGAATCGGGTTTTGCCTGAGCTGTGATGATGCCAGAACTTTCCCCTTTATTGACCACAGAGCTTGACATTGGAAGTAAACAAAAGGTGATTGACCATGGTTATTATTCTATCAATGAGATGTGGCTGAAAGAAGATCATAGTTGAGAGCTTAGCATTATTGAAAGGGACAGGCATATAGGCAGAGGGGGTGGAGTTGCTTGTTGGTTGAAAAATGAAATAAAATCCTCAGAAAGAGGTGACATAGGATTGGAAGACACAGAATCCTTGTGGGTAGAGTTCAGAAACTGCAAGGGTAAAGACTCTGATGGGAGCCACATACGGGCCCGCGAACAGCAGCCAGAATGTGGGATATTAATCACAACTGAATAGAAAATGCATGGCAAACATGCAATGATATGATAGTCATGGGGAATTTTAATATGCAGGTAGATTGGGAAAATCAAGTTGGTGCTGTATCCCAAGACAGGGAATTTGTAGAATGTCTACCAGCTGGCTTTTTAGAGAAGCTTGCTGTGAACCCACTAGGGGAAAGGAATTCTGAATTGGGTGTTGTGTAATGAACCAGATTTGACTAGGGACCTTTGGGTTACGGAACCCTAAGCAGACAGTGATTATAATATGATAGAATTCACCATGCAGATTGAGAGGGAGAAGCTACAGTCAGATGTATCAGTATTACAGTGGAGTAAAAGGAATTACAGAGGCATGAGAGAGGAGCTGGCCAAAATTGATAGGAAGGGGAAGCTATCAGGAATAATGGCAGAACACCAATGGCTGAATTTTCAGGGGAAATTCGGGAGGCACAGGATAGATACATCCCAAAGATGAAGAGGTATTCTAAAGGGAGGATAAGACAACTGTGGCTGACTAGGGAGGCAAAGACAGCATAAAAGCTCAGGGCGTATAATATAACAACACTAGTGGAAAGTTAGAAGCTTTTAAAAACTGAATGCAGCTAAAAAAGAACCGTAAATAGAGAAAAAAATCAAATATGAAGGTAAGCATGCCCATAATATTAAAGAGGATATTAATTTTTTTCAGATATATAAAGAGTGAAAAAGAGGTGAGAATGGATATTGGGCCATTGAAAATGATGCTGCAAAGGTAGTAATGGGGCAAAGAAATGAATGAAGAACTTAATAAATAATTTTTGCATTATCTGCACTGTGGAAGACACTATGGCGGAAATTTGTGAGTATGAGGGACAGAGTGTAATCACTATTACTAAGGAGAAGGTCCTTGGGAAACTGAAAGACCTGAAGGCACATAAGTCACCTGGACGAGATGGACTACACCCCATAGTCTGAAAGAGGTAGCTGAAGAGATTCTGGAGACATCAGTATTGATCTTTAAAGAATCACTAGTTTCTGGAACGGTTCTGGAGAACTGGAAAATTGTACGTAACACTCCACTCTTTAAGAAGGGAGGCAATTATAGGCTACTTAGCAGTGGTTGGGAAGGTGTTGGGTCCATTATTAAGGATGAGGCTTCAGGGGTACTTGGAGGCACATGATAAAGTAGGCCCAAGATAGGTGGAGGGACAGATAGTGTTGAGGAAGCAGGGAGTCTGCAGAAGGACTTAGACAGATTGGGCAAAGCAGTGGCAGATAGAATATAGTGTATGGAAGTGTACGTTCATACAATTTGGTAGAAGGAATAAAGGTATAGACTATTTTCTAAACAGGGAGAAAATTCAAAAACCAGAGGTGCAAAGGGACTTGGGAGGCAAATGCAGTGTTAGCATTCATTTCAAGGGGACTAGAAGGAAAGAGCAAGGGTGTGACGCTGAGGTTTTAAAAAGCATTGGTTGGACTGTACTTGGAGTATGGTGGGCAGTTTTCAGTTCCTTATCCAAGAAAAGATGTGAATGTATTGGAGAGGGTCCAGAAAAGGTTTACAAGAATGATTCTGGGAATGAACCAATTAACATATGAGGAGCACTTGATGGTTTTGGGCCTGTGCTTACTGGAGTTTAGAAGAATGTGGGGGGATCTCATTGAAACTTATCTAATATTTAAAGGCCAAGATAGAGTGGATGTGAAGGGGATGTTTCCTATAGTTGGTGACTCTATGACCAGAGAGCACAGTTTTAGAATAGATGGACATCCATTTAAAGCAGAGATAAGGAGGAATTTCTTTAGCCAAAGGGTGGTGGATATGAGAAATTCACTGCCATGGATGGCTGTGGAGGACAAGGTAGTGAGTATATTTAAAGTGGAGATTGATATACTCTTCATCAGTCAGACCATCAAAGATTACAAGGAGAAGGCAGTAAAATAGGTTTGAGAGGGCTAATAAATTGTCTGTGAGCAGACTCGGTGGACCAAGTGGCGTAATTCAGGTCCCATGTCTTATGTCTTCTAACAAAAATGGCAGAAGCAACCGAGAATAATAATGAAGCGTAGATAGTGTAGTGTGGAGTATCTGAAATAAGGATTTATACCAGCACCAGGTAAGCAACAGCAGTCAGTTTGCATGTTGTGTGAAAGTTTTTTTTCAAATGAGGCAATGAAACCATTTTTGAACAGTTGAAGAGAAAATACTCTGATAAAGCAATAAGAACTTGGCTTATTTTCAGGCACTTTGTGACAGCTTTCAGAATTGGAAACACTTCAAAACACGTTTGCCAGCACTTCAAAACAAAACCGAGATGGCTTACATGCTTCATACGTTTCATTGCTCATTGCTAAATCTGGAAAGCTCCATACAATTGGAGAGAACTGATTCTACCAGCAGTAAGGAAGGTTCTGAGTACAATTTTGCACAAGTCACCACGCCAAGTAATTAAAGTGATTCCACTCAACGACAACTCTGTTCAAAGAATAGATGAAATTTCTGAGAATGTGGGAAACACATTTTGCAACATAATTAGGACAACAGAATTTCCTCTGCAGTTGGATGAGTCAACTTTGACAATCGATGGATCTTTACTTCTTGGTTATGTTCGCTTTATAAAAGACAAAATCATGGTTCAAGATTTGTTATTTTCAATCGGACTAGAAAAAGATACAAAGAGGGGTTCAATATTTCAGGTTGTTGAGCAAGTTTTCAAAGAGAAGGACATTCCGCTCACCAATATTTTTGCTTGTGCAACAGTTCCAGCAAAATCAATGACAGGATACCACAGTAAGGTTATTACTTTCTTGAGAAAAGCTCTACCTAACATATTTACCATTCATTGCGTAATCCACAGACAACATCTGGTTGTAAGAAACCTATGTCATCGGCTGCACAAATCATTAAATACTGTTATCACAGCAGTAAATAAAGTCAAGTCTCAAGTTCTTAATTCTCAACTTTTTTTTTGAGAATGATGAACAGTTTGAATGCTTTCTGTTGCACACAGAAGTGTGGTGGCTCTCGAAAAGGAAAATCCAGGAGATGCTTTTACGTGCTTTTTCAAACTGCGATAAAATTCTTTGAAGACTTAAATGCTTCATTCTGTAATCAACTCAAGAATATTAGGCTTGACACTGCTTATTTGTCAGAATTATTCATAAAGTTTAATGAATTCATTCTTCAATTGCAAGGAGATGATGTGAATCTTATCAAAGTCAAATCACCACATTTCTGTCCACGTTAACCCTATTTACAACGTTGGCTTTTGCAACACTTTCGAGTTTCCTAACCTCTCTGAGTTGGAAGAGAAAGAAAGAATACCAGATGATGATCTTCAAGTACGCTACATAAAGACATGTAAGAGAGATCTTTGGAATTTCTCTTGATGCACATTCCAGATTGGGTAATAAATCCATTCCTGAAAACTTATGATGAGGAATTAGCAGGAAGGATGGAGGAAGAACTAATCTTGCTACAAAATGACTTTGAGCTGAAGTAAAAGTTCAAATAATCAAACTTGTAGTTGCAGAAAGAAATCTTGGACTTTATTGTGCACTGTGGAGAAAGATCAAGATATTATCAAATGTCCATCCAACATCATATTTAGTGAGCGCAGTTTCAGTGCAGTTACCCAACATCTTTCAAAGCAATGAGACAGATTGAAAATTACTGAGTGAGGGGATCTGAGACTCCTTCTGAGTGACACTCAGCCTGAAGTTGAGAAGCTGATATCACTGTGCCAAGCCCATCCATCTCACTGAAAGGTGACAAAGCAATGAAGTGGTGGACAGTTGACTACTAACATATGCTCTAAAATTATTAGTGAAAATTGTTTTTGCTGTCATTAAATAAAGGCATAATTTTATTTGAAGCTTTATATATATTTGAATAACCTTTCCAAATATTTGTCACTGCTTTGAATTTGCAGCTCCTATTTTACTGTGCATCATAAATCAGAACTCTTCATAGATTTCATGTAATGGCGGGAAAGGGAGAGTGGGGATGTGGTCTGGGAGCCAAAGGGGTACTAACCTAAAAATGTTTGGCAACCACTGGTAAGGTAGATACTTGAATGTCAGCATTGAGTCAGTGGAGGGCTAAGTTCTGTGCTGTATCACACTATGGCTTTTAAGGTGATCGCAGTGGTCATCTACAATGGTGGAAATTATCCTGGATCCAGCAAATTAAATCACTGGTCTCCATATCCGCACATTCGCCTCACACAAATGCACGATGGAATTTTTCTGCGTCTCTGGATCCTGGAACTGCCTAGCAAAGATCAAGAGATGAAGCTTCAAGTGACACAGAGCAGGAAATACTGGAATCAAAGCAGGGCATGGGGATTGGCTAATACCAAGGGTGAGAGATTTTTTAAACAAATTGAAATATCTTTAAAAACTTAAAATTTATGTAAATATAAACAAGTTAACAGATTAAAAAGTTAAAATCCACTAAAGCACAAAATTACTTACAAGTCATTAATTTAATAAAAATCAAACAAAGGTAAAATAATTTAAAAAATGTTATTCAAACTTCATTTTGAAGGGCGAGAACACCTTTCATACTATGAAATGAGGAGTCTCTCATCCAACACTAAGTCTGACTAGCTGTAATACTAGAGAATCCCAGCAAAGCCAAGATTGATGATTGTTATAAAAACCATAAATACGATCTGTGGTTCTTTTGTTATGAACCTGAGTTTAGTAGTTGTGTAATTTATCTGAAAACATGCTTGTATTAGTGATGGTACTATTTTGCTTCCAATATAAGGTTTTCATCATGGTTATCTGCAAAATGAATAATTTCTTGTGGTATATGTAGTCTTTATACCTTTCTTATAATGTAAACACCTGAGGTTAGTTCATCATGAAAAAGTACTTACGATAGATAGGGCTAAAGTTTGGGATGTCTACCCTGTGACATTTATTGTAATTTGCAATAAAAAGTCCTCATAAATTTGTTTGGTAACAGTTTTAACATCACTATCATTGAAATTATGGTGGTATTGTTGTCATTTTTTAAACTTTGCCAAACTCGCCTTCTACTGCTGCTATTTTTAGTCAGACAGTCCAAGAGCATTCATTGCAGTACTTTACTTCAAAGGTGCTCATTTTTAGACACTTGGAAATCCATAGCACTAAAAAATACGGCTGGATTTAAATGCACCAATGATATAGGAATATTTTCACGAAAAGTCTGCACTTCATAAGTGTAGTTACTGATCTGTTACTTGTGTTTAAGTCATCTGGTTTGATTTTAGGTCATCAACACTTATATGAATGAAGACTCCTTGCCTTAATATATTTGTTTTAAAAGTTTACATGTGCTAAAATTTAATCATATGACATGCACAATAAGTGAACTTCTGATCAATTTCTGAATTGCATATCCGATAAATAAGTCTTTTGCTGGAAAAAAAATGTTGTATCTTGATGACTACAAATCCTAGCTTTATACCAGATTAAGGTTTAATTTTTGGTATCATGCTTTAATTTTTTTTCCAATAGTATTTATTTACATTTTTCACAAGGCTTTGCATAATTGGTTTAAGGAGGGGCAATGCTGTTGAGCAACTGGCAGAGATGCAGCCTTGTAGCACTAGAGTGTAAGGTGGTGCTCCAAATCCGACACTCAGTGCCTCAGCTGATGAAGGCAAGCATATGATACCTCTTCTTCCACACTCTGTCCACCTGTGTCACCACTTTCAAGGAATTATGGAAAGTTTTGAGGTCTTTCTCTTCAGTAACACTTGCCAGGGCCCTACCATTCACTGTGAACATCCAGGTCTGGTTTAACTACACATGCCTGCGTTAAGTTCCATTATTTTCCTTTGCATATGTTCCCAGTTAATCGGGGTTCTAGTGTAAATGTGAGACAACCTTCTTCACTATCCACCGTACCACCAGTTTGGGTGTCATCTGTAAGCTTACCGATTAGGCCACTTAGTGTTATCTTCCAATTTTTAATATGTATAACAAACAATATGGGATGGAGGACTGTTTTCAGATCTCCAATCTGAAAATGCAACACCCCACTACCACCATCTGCCTCCTAGCTCATATTGTGCTATTTCACTCTGGACCCCACTTATTCTAATCTTTCAAATCAGCTTAGCATGCAGAACCTTGTCCAAATCCATGGAGACAACATATACCACCCTGCCTTCATCAACCCTCTTGGTCGCATTCTCAAAAACCCCTTCAAATTTGTGAGACACAATCTCCCTCAAACAAAACCATGCAGATTATCCCACATTAGTCCTTGTCTTGCCAATGGAAATAAATCCTGTCCGTTAGAATCCCTCTAGTAACCTTCCCATCACCAGCCTGTAGTTCACTTCCTTGTCCTTGTAGCCTTCTTTAATAAATACGACACATCTGGTCAAGCAAGAGGGATTTTTTTATCTTTAAGCATGTCAAATTATTAGCATCTCCTTTTCTCCTCTTTTTGTAAAGATATTCGGTGCAGGAAAATCTAAGTTGTGATAACAGAGTAGTATTGCTTATGAAGCTGCTGCCTCACTGCTTCAATGACCTGATTTCAATCCTCTTCTCTGGTGCTGTCAGTGTGGAATTTCCATGTTCTCGAGGTGCACGGATCTCCTACATCCCTAAAATACATGGGTTGGTAAATGAAATGCTCACCGTAAATTGTCTGTGGTGCGCAGGTGAGAGGTCAATTCTGGGAGAAGTTGATGGCAATGTTGGGGAGTAAATGAGATGAGATTAGTGTAACTGGTTGCCTCATGGTTAGTGTGAACCTACTGGCCTGAAGAGCTAGCTGCAGTGTTGAATGACGCCATAACAACTCTAAAAGTGTGGCCTTGTATTTTCTTTGTGCCTTTTAACAAGTAGTCAACAAAGTGGATATCCCAGGATACATCTGGTCAAGTGAATACCTTATGAATAAAACTTTATTCCTTATTTATGATGTGAAATTAAAACTTGAACAACTTTAAAATTTGTTGAACAATGTTAAAATAATTAAATAAAAGTTCATCTCTGATCTTTAGTGCAAAACTCCCCTGAATGTATCAGTATCTAATCCTGACAACTTCAATGAAATGTGGTGTTAAGAAATCAGTTCAATTGAGAAATGATAATCTAGTATCCCTCTAATGCTGAAGGCTGTAAAAAAAAATCTCCAGCAGAATATCCAAGAAAATAAATTTCTTGTGCCACTAAGACTTATTTTTTTTCTTCCAATTCTGTGATTCTGTATTTGTATTGATATTAAACAGCTGGAATTGTAGTTTCTATAGTTTTGAATTATTAATGTTTTAAAGTACACTGCTTTGCAGTTGTTTATGCCTGTTAAAATATTACCTGCACATTTCAAAAGAGAGTAACAAATGATTATTTGCAGCATTGAACTTAACCGTTGCTATTTTCTGATGTTATTGTACATACCTGGCATGTGCCATTAGCACAGATGTCTGCTTCATGTGGACCACATGGCGTTCCATCGAGCACTTTTTCTGAGATCAGTATCGGTTGATCTTTCCCCAGGGGAGAGCAAAAGAGTGCACAAGGCTCCTCTGAACAGGAAATCAAACAATATATAACACATCATACATTAGTCTCGTCTATATAACCAAGCCTTGTGTAGAAGTATGTCTTGATCATTTAACTTGACAGTTCTTCAGCTGATTTTTATTGAATTTCCAATATCCATGACAAAACTATACTTATTTAGGTACTTAAATATAAAAAAAAACTAAGTGCCACTATGAAATTTAACAACTCGAGTGGCTATTTTCCCCTTTTGATATCACAATAATCAAACAAAACACCATATTGGTAGAATTCACACTTCATTATATTTTATAAACCTGTGTACCACAACATATAAGCTTAAGACTTCATGAAACATTAGCAATAATTGCAATATTGTTTAGAGTTCAAAAGTAGGTCAATGCTTCATAGCTATTATGAACTATAAATTATTAAAATAATTTGCATTAGAATTTCACCCGGACACAATCATATGTATTGACTAATATCTGAAGTACTGTATAATTTCCTCAGTAAAAATGCATCACAAAATAAACCAAATCTAAATCTACAACTCAGTTTTGAGTCTTAAAATGCACTAACTGAATACTTTTTGTGAAGTCAGTGGTCTCTGGTACATGAAACAGACAGACCCGGGAAGATGGTGGGAATATAATTCTGACAGGTTGTATTGAAATAAGATTTGAGGACAGTTGTTGAATCTAGAATTAAAGTTATACTCAATTTTGACTTGTTTCGTACTGCATAAAGCTATTAAAAGGCTGATACATCTCTCAAATATCTAACATCTCTGTGTTCTTTATAGCTGTGCGAGTTTTCCACTTCTCTTTCTGAAGGTGCTGACTCACAACTGGTATATGGCTCCAGAACATAGACAGCTAACTCTGATCTGACCTTCCAGCAAAAGCGTACATATTAATCTGGAATTGATACCTCAGGGCTTTTTTTTTATCTGTTCACTGAATCAGGATCCATGCAATGTCCCCTACTCTTCCTCCAGTTTCCTTGGTTAATGAAAAGTAAATATGATTATTTTAATATATTAGCTTTTTCGAACATTGGACTGGTATTTTGCAAGTAAAAATGTAATGTATTGAATATTGCTTCCTAACGAGAGCATTCTTCAAATTGCTCCAACTGTAAAAAAATATATATATATTTATCTGATCAGGAGCAAGGTGAGATCATTCACAAATTCTTTGAGAGGATTGAAATAAAGCAGGAATGGCATATTCACGGACCTATAGTTATATGCAAGCCTCTCTTGATCACTCTAACTGCTTATTGTCCTTCAGTTCCCTATGATTCTGATTTATTTATCCTATGTACATCGAAACATCCAGTGAAATGCGTTGAATATGTTAACAACCGACACATCCAAGGACACGATGGGGAAGACCAGAAGTATCACCACACATTCTGGCACTAACATAGCAAGGCCACGATGTTCAGCAGAACAATACAAGCAGCAACAATGACAGAACAAAACAAGACAACCACAGCAAACAAAGCCCTTTCCTGCCCCTCCCACCTACTCTCTCTCTCTCTCTCTCTCTCTCTCACATACACACACACACAGTCCTCTAACCACAGTACAGGCTGTTTTCGGGCCTCCAGTCCTTGGCCAAAGACTCACAAACATTGGCCTCCAACCTGGACTCGCATAAGTGACCTTGGGTCCACTCCCTCCAGACTCACCAACTTCGGTCTTCAACCTTTTGGGATTTACATTAGAATGCAATTTTCCCTGTATTCTGAAACCATGAAGCTGAAATTCCATTCCTAGTACACTTTTGACACAGACCCCCTTTTTTTTAAGGTGCTTCTAACTTTCAGAGATGACTTTCCTGATTCAGTGGAATTCGCACTATCACAGGATGATCTTCTTGAGCCTGGGTGTGTCTAATCCGGTGGTATTTATACCCCTGTTGACTGTCCCTCCTTTATTGATTAGTCCTCATCAAATCAGATTTCTGCTGTTCTAACTTGTTTACAATTGAATTCCAGTTCTTACTTAGAGCAAAACCGTCTTTTGTTAAAATTCTTTTCCTCCAGTTTCATTTCAATGGCTTCATTCACCAGGTGGTCCCAAAAGCCATTGGTGCGGCAAAGTCGTTTTATGCCATCAAAGTCAATCCTATGGCCATTGCGAATGCAATGTTTTGCTACCACCGTTTTCTCCGGGTAACCCAAATGGATACACCTCCTGTGCTCCTTGATGCCGGTTTTCACCGTGTGTCCCATGTGCCCAATATACACTGCTCTGCATTCACAGGGAATTCTGTAAAAATGCCAGCTGTCCTGAGTCCCAGGTCATCTCTGACCCCCCTTAAACTGTGATATGAGCTTCCTTATGGATTTGTGGATGGTAATAATTTGGTATTTCTTCAACCCATTGCTACTGCCTGTCTTCCCTATATTTCCATGTTTTCTGGAAGGATCGCCAAAATTTTATTTTTATTCTTTTTTTTCTTTAATTGGGTTCTTTTGGACTTTTTGCTTTGTGGCTACCTGTGAGCAAGCAAATCCCACGGTTGTATAAATTATACATTCTTTGATAATAAATGTAATTGAGTGGAATATACATATACACACACAGTATACAATACAATATAACTACAATGTACACATCCACATCATAGCAAATTTTAAATTGTCCCATTCAGGCCTAAAGCCTAAAGATTTAATTGTTGTAGAGGCTTTCTTTCTCCTGTGGGATAATGTCTTTCCTGCCAAGGGGGATCACTTTGCTTGACAGGTGAGACTTGTGGCAGTGAAACAATTTCAGGTTTTGTGGCCTCCACTATAGTGGTTGTACAGTTGACTCTGGGACTGCAGGTAGTGGTTCTGCCAGCTGTGGACATCTTTCTTCTGGATGTGTTGGCATCCTGAACAGTGCATGGCAAGGTTCACTGGATGATATGGATCATTATGTGCGAGTAAAATGTGGCAGTGGATCCGGCCCAGTGCACGATGGGTAAAGCCTTCCCAACTATTGAGCTACACGAAACATTGCTGTAGAAAAGCAGCATCCGTCATCAAAGGTCCCCACCACCCAGGCCATGCTCTTTCCTCGCTGCTGCCATCAGGAAGAAGGTACAGCTGCCTCAGGACTTGCTCCACCAGGTTCAAGAACAGTTACTACCCTTCAACCATCAGGCTCTTGTACAAAAGATGATAAGTACATTCTATTTCTGGTGTTGCCACAACCGATGTTTTAAGGACTCTTTATCTTGTTATTTTATGCTCCTGTTATTTATTTATATTTGCACTTGCACAGTTTCATTGATCCTGTTTACAGTTACTGCTCTATAGATCTGCTCAGTTTGCCCGCAGGAAAAAGAACCACAAGGTTGTATGTGATGACATGTATGCACTCTGACAATAAATTTGACTTTGAACTTTGACATCATCATTTTCCTTTACCTTTTGTAAAACCACCTCACACTGCTTTGTTCATTGCCATTTCTTTGCAGTCTGTATCATGGAGTTCAAGGGGTGGCGCACAGTAGACTTGTTTAGCAGGAACATGTTATAGTAATCAAGAAATCCTCAAAAGGACCACACTGTGACATATCCTTTAGCCTTGGGCATCCACCACTATTTGAATTCTCTCAGCACATTTGTGTAATCCTTGTGCATTGATAGTGTGACCACAGTAAGTGATGCTTGGTTTAAAGGACTCACAGGTATTGTGTCATGCTCTGAGCCCTTAATCTTCTATTCTTTTTGTCACTGCCTTGAGATTTTGGAGATGTTCCTTGTCATTCTTACTGGCAACAATGATAACATCCAGGTTCACTGAGTACCTGGGCAGATTTGCAGCACATAGTCCAAAGCTTTCTCTTGGAGAGCAAGCACAGATGTGATTCCAAAAATAAGCCTATTATAGCAATAAAGCCCTTTGTGAGTGATTATGGTGAGAAACACATTCGGCTCTTCTTCGTCTGCATCTGTAGGTAGCTCTCAGCTAAGTCCACTTTCCTGAAGTGGTTCCCTCCAGAAAGGATTGCAAGGATATCCTCAGGGGACATTAATCTAGTTTCAGTACTCAGTTAACAGTGACCTTCAAATCGCCGCAGATCCTGACAGATACATTCTTCTTGGCAACTGAGTCCACAGGTGTTGGTCATGGGGCTCCACTCTCCTTGGAAAGAATTCCTTCAGCCTCCATGCGATCTAATTCACTGGCTACTTTATCACACATGTATGTATAAGGAATCAGACAGGCTTTGTGAAATTTGGGAGTGGCACTTTCATTTAACAGAATTTTACCTTTGATATGTTTGAGTTTTCTAATGTTATTCCTAAACACCGTGGTGCCATTATCCCGTATTTTCTTAATTCGCTTTCAGTTAACCCTTTTGCAGGGGATGTGGCATGCAAATAGTCGATGAATTTCCAATCCAGTTGTAGCTGTCTTAGCCAACCACGTCCCCACAATGCACGCCCTTTAGTTTTTACAACATGTGACTCATTGACTATTGTAATTCACTGTTAGAAATGTCATTCCCATGGGAGTTATCGTTTTTCCAGTATATTCTTAGTTGGATATTTGCAGGTTTCAATTCAGTATCTTTGAAATGCTGTTCAAACTCATCTTGTGGAATGACAGGAACAGCCAAGCCAGTGCCCAATCACAATTTTTTGTCCGTAGATGGGTGACCTTCCTTTTTGTCTGTAGACGGGCGATCTTCTGTTTCATCTGTAGACGGGTGATCTTCATTTCCTTTTAATTAATTTGCTACTCACTTCTGGTGCAAGCCGTATCGCTTGTCAATTGTCAGGTTTCACATGGTACACCTTCAGGCTATCAGTCCTGTGTCACTCTCATCATTATCAGATTTTTCATCAACAGCATGCAGAATAGTGCTCTGTTTTGAAACTGCAATTTGACTTTTTAGCCTTTTCTCTTCCCTGTGCAGTCCATTTATTTTCATCTGCCTGACAGGCTCTTTGTATGTGCCCTTCATTATTGCATGTTCTGCAAGTTTCATTTTTAAACCCACATGGGTCTGGTTTACGTGAGCCCCTACCACAAAGGTAATACAATTTGATCAACCAGGGAGGCTTCTGTTCAGGTGTTACAATTTTAATCACACTCACTTTCATTCTAGACTGCAACTCATTTGTGATCCTGCTGTTTCCATTGATTCAGATATTTCAATTGCTCTTTTTATGTAAGTTGTGCTTCAGTTAGGAGCTATTTTTGAATTCCTTCTTGTAAGATTCCACAAACTAAACAATCTCTCAGTGCACCATTAAGTTCTTCCCTGAACTGACAATGCTCCGAGAACTTCAATTCAACTATGCCTACTGAAATGGACTCCCCTTCCTTTTGATTCTGCTGATAAAACCTAAAGTATTCTACAATCAATAATGGTCCTGCATTACTTTCGCAATATCAGTAAAGCTTATTTCGGTTGGTTTGGTGGGAAAAATCAAATTTCTAAGCCAACTGTATGCGTTTAAACCCAATGCATCAGCAAAGTCGGCACTCACTTCTCATCAGCTATTCCAATTGCTTTAAAATACTGCTCAATCCACTCAGCATACAACATCCAGTTATCTTTTTTGCGATCAAACATGTCTAACATTCTGATGAAGACAGTGATTTCTACTTTTATAACTCACTGTTTATGAACCTGCGAATTTGTGTGTTTTCTGCCTTTTTTTAAACTTGACTGTGTTCTCTCCCGAGACACATGCTGCACTGCTTGTTTTATAAAACTTGAATGTCTCACTGCGTTTCAACAATAAGGTCTTGGGTTCATTTTAAAAATACCTCGTCACCACCGTTTTGTAACTCCAAAACATAAAAACTAATTGAAGGGAAAACAAGGATGCTGGGAAATAACTTGTGTACACTTGTTTTCACTTTGAGCGAAGCACGACATATAATGTGGCAGCATAATAACATATGCCACATATGACCTGCAATGCATTATGTAAACAAAGAGTGCTTAATCAAAAAATGTATTTATAACATTACTTAAATATTACTGAAACATTAAATACACAACAAGTACAGTCTTTCGAACAAAATCAAGAACACTAATTTAATCCAGTTTTGTCTGCAAATGCAAGTACGTCTATGGTAAGGAACAACATTTTTCCCCTAAAGTTTGCATTTGTTCCACATGGATTCAAGGATGACTAATTCAAAGGGGTGATATTAATCCTGGTAGAGATTCCCCAAACTCTTCTCAGGATAAATGCTCATACCATTTTTACAGCACAGACTCACACCTCCTGTAGGTCTCAAATTGTTTCATGCCCAGTGAAGCGTAGCACCTACATTTGCAATGACTGTGTATGCATTTGCATCTACAAGAAGCAAGATTACATGATGCAGCAAAATGCCACATTGGTAAATTTTGAAACACATCATGGGATTTGACACTTAATCAAATGAATTTTATACCCGATTAGAAAGCTGTTGTGAAGAGAAATCAGAAAGTATTTGTTATAATTCTCTAACCAAATATTTTCAAAACAAACTTAATTAAAGACTAATTTCCACAATTTAAATGGTCAGAATATGCTTGTAATAGTTATGGCTTGTAGAAGTTAACATGACTAAACTTGTGGAAGTAATTTCTTAATATGTTTAAAACTTAATTTGGAATGTACTGGACAGAGAGAACATCAAGAATACTGTGAACAACTGATCTGTCTTTATGCCTTGTGACTGATTGCCAATAGGCTGTATATTTGCCCACAGTCTTTCATCAGTTAAGTTTATTAAATATGGTGCATGTCAGAATTTTTTGAACAAACTGTTACCTGAAGCTCACAAATTCTGGAAGGGAGGTTGCAAATCAATAAACATATCCAATACTGTAGTTGAAAATAACCATAGAATACTATATAAGCTCAGGCTACTCTCTCATACGCTCTCATTTTTGGTCTGCCGTGCAGAGTACTTTCCCATAAATGATTATCTCTACTGACTGTCATAAGATACTGCTAATAATAAGTAAATTTTAATTTTCTGCTATTTTCTATCTCTAGCAGCAACTTTGATGGCTTGCAACACAGAAGCCCAAAGAAAAGTTTTGATTTTTCACTAATAATAATCATGTCAAAATAATAAAACCATAAGACATATGAGCATATTTAGGCCATTTGGCCCATCATGTCAGCTCCGCCATTTTATCATAGCAGATTTTATTATCTCTCTCTACCTTATTCTCCTGCTTTCTCCCCACAACTTGAGACGTTTACTAAACAAGAACCTAATCATCATTAGAAAATAAATTGAAGAACTTTTTCTGGTGAACACATTGGCATGATTAACCATTGGCCTGCTTCTGCACAGACTGTGCTATAGTTCTAACTCATAGATAGAATGGGCATTGAAATCCAAGTCAGAGTTGCCCATAATTACCAATGACACATGAGCAAATTTTAAGAAGTTTGAAGAATAAAAATGTAGGTAATTTTTTAATTACATAAGTGATAATGGCTGGCAAACAACTTCAAAACCCTCAAGATTTAATCTTATATGTGCAAAGTTTCATTCTGATAATGCTTAATTAGTGCCTGTCAGTTTTAAAAATAACTTTTTTTCAGATTCATAATCAAACTTCATTTACTTCTGAATGAGATTTTTTTCTCCATGTTAACATAACACTGCATCTCAGTTAGAATTCTTCAGTCCAATTCAGTGAAGAATCAGTCGCTTTCTTGCTTTCACAGGCCGCAGGTAATCTCTGCAAGGTGCTGCATGAGATACACTACCAATAATTCCAATTTTATGGGCAAAAGCTTCAGGCAACCATCAGCGAAGTGAACCATTAATGTGATTCCTTCACCGTTGACTGCAAAACAGAGGCTTATGGGTTCTTACACAGACTAGTTATTCTTTCAAAATATATTAGGCAAAATATTTTGTCTCTTGCACTGTAAAAAGATATTTTTGCGTCTAGTTTTTTTTCACAAATATTCAGGAGAAGAAACAGAAACTGTAAAGTTCAACCTTCCTTAAATATCTTATTGAAGTATTTATGATATGAGACCTGTTCTGTAGAACACTTAGTTTGTAATAGAGTTGTAAGAATAGTACTATAGCTATACCCTTTCACACTTCAAACATAATCTGTGGTTATGACTTTCTAAACTTGGCTGCCTGAATGAGAACTAAGTAAAAAAAATGTGTTTTTTTCACAAAAGAAAGCATTGTGAGTCAGTGATATAGTGCCATGATAGCATTTCTCTTAGTATCTACCAGTGGAATACATTCAGAGACAATGATGTAAAGGAGAATGTTACTTTTTCAAGTTTTCTATCAAAGCAACAGGTCACAGCACATTTATTTTGTTTCAAATATTAGTTTCCCTTCTCATTCTTTTCATCTGCAGCTTTAACCAGTGTCAAAGCAATAAAAAGATGGGAATAAAATTTGTAAGCAACATTTGTCTTTGCAACTTTATTATTGATTTGAGCACACTACTTGGGCTGGTTGTCAATTCTTCCAGCTGCATTATGGTGATAATTGCTGCAACCGATTTGATTTTTTTTTCAGATTGTTTCTCTATTTCTTATTTATCTTACAGAACAAGTCGTTCTGTGCCAACTTCAAGAACACATTCATGAACATATCAAAATTCGTGCCTGAGTTCAAACAGTACTCCTATAAGTCAATAATGATATAAAAAAAATTGGCTTTTTAAACTGGGATGAGAGCATTGCTGGAAATGCCAGAATTAATTAATCATTTCCTAGTACTCTTAAGGCACCTTCTTGAACCACTGCAAAGATCCACTGAATTTATTGACTGAAAATGTCGAAGGTTCAATAGGAAAGGAACAGCAAACTCAGGATAGTCTTCAATATAAGAGCATAGTACCATAAGGCCATTTGGCCCATTGAGTTTGCTCCACCATGGCTGATCCATTTCCCTTTTATCCCCAATCTCCTGCCTCCTCCCTATAACGCTTCATGCCCTGACTGATCAAGAATCTTTCAACCTGTGCCTTAAATATACCCAATGACTTGACCTTCACAGCCACTCATGATAATGCATTCCACAGATTCACTACTCTCTGGCTAAAGAAGTTCCCCTGCATCTCTGTTCTAAATGGACTTCCCTTTATTCTGAGGCTGTGCCATCTGGTCCTAGACTCCCCCACCATAGGAAACATTATTTCCACATCCACTCTATCGAGGTCTTTCCACATTCGATAGGTTTCAATGAGAACTCCCTCATTCTTTTGAATTCCAGTGAGTGCAGGCCCAGATCCATCAATCAGTCCTCATATGGTAACCGTTTCATTCCTGGAATCATTTGTGAACCTCCTCTGAACCTGTTTCAATGTCAGCACGTTTTTTCTTGGATAAGGAGCCAAAGCTGCTTACAATATTCCAAGGGAGGCCTTAGCAGTGCCTTATAAAGCCTCAATGTTATACCCTCGTTTTTGCAGTATATTCTACCCCTCGCAAAGTGAATGCTAACATTGCATTTGCCTCCCTCACCACCAATTCTACCTTAAAATTAACCTTACAGGATCCAGTACGAGTCCCTTTGCACCTCAGATTCTTGAATTGCCTCCCATTTAGAAAATAGTCTACACTTTTTATTTCTTCAACCAAAGTGCGTGACAAATACCTGGGGATACGAATTGACAATAAACTGGACTGGTCAAAGAACACTGAGGCTGTCTACAAGAAGG
Organism: Mobula birostris; assembly: GCF_030028105.1. Lineage (NCBI taxonomy): Eukaryota > Metazoa > Chordata > Chondrichthyes > Myliobatiformes > Myliobatidae > Mobula > Mobula birostris. The sequence continues at coordinate 51,761,810 of NC_092386.1, forward strand.
GTCAGAGCCGTCTCTATTTCCTGAGGAGACTGAGGTCCTTTAACATCTGCCGGATGATGCTGAGGATGTTCTACGAGTCTGTGGTGGCCAGTGCTATCATGTTTGCTGTTGTGTGCTGGGGCAGCAGGCTGAGGGTAGCAGACACCAACAGAATCAACAAACTCATTCGTAAGGCCAGTGATGTTGTGGGGATGGAACTGGACTCTCTGATGGTGGTGTCTGAAAAGAGGATGCTGTCCAAGTTGCATGCCATCTTGGACAATGTCTCCCATCCACTACATAATGTACTGGTTGGGCACAGGAGTACATTCAGCCAGAGACTCATTCCACCGAGATGCAACACAGAGCATCATAGGAAGTCATTCCTGCCTGTGGCCATCAAACTTTACAACTCCTCCCTTGGAGGGTCAGACCCCCTGTGCCAATAGGCTGGTCCTGGCATAATTTACATATTACTATTTAACTATTTATGGTTTTATTACTGTTTAATTATTTATGGTGCAACTGTAACGAAATCCAGTTTCCCCTGGGATCAATAAAGTATGACTATGACTATGTACCGGCACCATATCCCATCTGTAACTTCTCTACCCACTCTCTAAACAGTCTAAGTCCTTCTGCAGCCTCCACAAACAACAATGTCCCCAGCACCTTCCGGTAGAGGCTGAGGGTTTGGAAGATGCTGCTAGAGTAGCCTTGGTAAGTAATTGTAGTGCATCTTGTAAACGGTGAAGCCACAGTAAAATGGTAAGTGTGGGAACAATTTTTTAGGGTGCTGGATGGAATGCTAATCAAATGGTTAGTTTGGGGCAAAATGGCTTGAATGCTGTGGAAACTGCACTCAGCTAGAAAAGAGGATACAATTCCAATAGATCCCAAAAGTGGCTTAAAATTTGATGGGAATTTTTTTTTGGGGGGCTGGGGGGGAAGAGAAAGAATGCAAGTTGCCTTTTGCAGGTTGCCCAGTATTCAACTTTATCTTATTACCAGGATACTGACATGGCAGATCTATAGATATGCAAATATATCTATACATTGTGATAGATAAATAGATATCATGTTTGTACAATTTGTCCTCTTTGCAGACTGGTTGCTGTCCATCTCTGTTTATGCGCAGTCTTACATTGACTCTATTGTGTTTCTTTGTATTTACTGTGAATGTTGACAAGAAAATGAATCTCTGGGTAGTACTTAGTGAGATAAGAGGGGTGATTGATAAGTTCATGGCCTAAGGTAGAAGAAGTCAATTTTAGAAAACCTAGCACATTTATTTTTCCTACATTTACACACTTAGTCCAGCGGTCGTGGAGCATACGGATCCCTTCCTTGTAGAGGTTGGCGTCTTGGACCTCCAGAAGTGGCCCACAGCAGGGGTGATTGATACGTTCATGGCCTAAGGTAGAGGGAGATGAGTTATTAACTTCAAACTTTCTGCATTTTCACTCAAAGAGTTGAATTGCAAGTGCATGTAACAAGAGCTGTATAACTCATCTCCTTCTACCTGAGGCCACGAACTTATCAATCACCCCTGCTGTGGACCACCTGGAGGTCCAAGATGCTCTCATTACATGCACGTGCAGTTCAGCTCTTTGAGTAATAATGCAGAAAGTTTGAAGTTAATAACTCATCTCCTTCTAGCCTAGGTCACAAACTTATCAATCACCCCTGCTGTGGACCACTTCTACAAAGAAGGGATCCGTATGCTCCACGACCACTGGACTAAGTGTGTACATGCAGGAGGAGAGTATGTTGAAAAATAAATGTGCTAGGTTTTCTAAAATTGACTCCTTCTACCTTGGGCCATGAACTTATCAATCACCCCTCGTAATAATTAAGATTACTTTAATCACTTTACTTTGAAGCTGGATCTGTAGATGGCTAAAGAATTCACTGCTCTTAACTACAAGTGATAAAATGTTATAACTATAAATGTTGTAAGTGATATAAGTGTTATAACTCTATCCTGTTGGGCTAAAGCCTGGCCACTCTAACACTGATTACTCCAACATCGGCCAATCCACTTCCACCTCACTTCTTTTTATTCACCCCTGCTGAGTCCCAGGAGATTGTTATGATTACAGCCCACTGAAAGTCTCTAAAGGACCCAAGCTCTTTTTAAACTCGTGGGTGAAAATCCCAGGAGATCAGCAGTTTCTGAAATACTCAAACCACCCCGTCTGGCACCAACAATCATTCCATGGCCAAAGTCACTTAGGTCACATTTCTTCCTCACTCTGAAGTTTGGTCTATACATGCAGCATGACCATATTTGCATGCTTTTATGCATGGAGTTGCTGCCACATGATTGGCTGATTATACATCTGCAGATGCACAGGTTTACCTTATAAGGTGGCCACCGAGTGTACTCAACTACAGTACTTAGAACGTTGGTAATTGTAATACTTGCCTACCAAGAGTATTTTCCTCTGTGATCCTGACCACAGTTTACATACCACCAAAAGCTTATGTTAATCAGGCACTCAAGATATTGAATGTTGTCATCAGCAAACAAGAATTAGCCCATCCAGACACATTTCAAATCGTTCAGGCTTGTCTGAGGAAATCTCTGCCCAATTATCATCAGCGTATAACCAGCAGCACCAGGGGTCCCAACACACAGGACCACAGCTAAACTACGATTATGAATTGCTACCGTTCCACTCTTAGACTGGATTTTGGCTAATCTGATCACTTGCTGTCCCTCCCCTAATAGTACACAAGTAGAGGTCAAAGAACAAGGCTCTAGAGATAAGGACAGCGAAGAGATGGTCAGGGGACGCAGAGGGATGGTTATGGGATTGCTTTGAGTCAGTGGACTGGACTGTGTTCAAAGACTCATCTGTGGATCTGAATGAATGCATCATGGTTGTTCCAGACTTTAAAAAATCAGTCACAGACAAGTGTGTCCCCACAAAATCATTCAGGGTCTTCCCAAACTAGGAGCCTGGATGAACCATGAGATCCGCAAACTACTGAGATATTTAGCGTCATTCAAGTCTGGTTTCAAAATAAGATACAAGATGTCCAATTATGATCTCCGGAAAGCCATCTCACGTGCAAAATGGCAATTCTGGACCAAACTTGAATCACTGAAGGATGCTCGACAGCTGGGCTTGAATGCTAACGCCTCTTACAAAGTGAAACCAAGCGACATAGGTGACAGCAAAGTTTCGCTCCCAGATGAGCTAAGTGCCTTCTATACTCACTTTGACAGTCAAAACAACGAGGCAGCCTCATGAACTCCCACAGCCCCTTATGACCTGATGATTTCAGTCTTTGAGGCCGATGTGAGAGCATCCTTCAGAAGAGTGAACCCACAAAAAAGCATCAGGCTCAAATGGGGTACCTGATTGATTGCTTAAGAGTTGTGCAGATCAACTGGCTGGAGTGTTCTCCAACTCATTTAACCTCTCATTCCACCAGTCTAAAATACCCACCTGCTTCAAGCAGGCTTCAATTACAGTGGTGTCTAAGAAGAACACGATAGCCTGCCTTCCAGTAGAATTACATCCACTGCTTTGAGAGGTTGGTGATGAAACATATCAACTCCTGCCTGAGAAGTGACTTTTATCTGCTCCAATTTGTCTACCATCACAACAGGTCCACAGCAGATGCCATTTCACTGGCTCTTCACTCCTAGAACATCTGTACAGCAAAGATACATACAGCAGGGTGGACTTTATCGACTACAGCTCAGCATTCAAAACTATCATCTCCTCAAAACTAATCTAAAAGCTCCAAGACCTAGGCCTTGATACCTCCTTGTACAGCTGGATCTCGATTTCCTCACTTGCAGACCTCATTCAGTTTGCATTGGCAACAACAATTCCTCCACAATCTCCATCAGCACAGGTGCACCACAAGGCTGTGTGCTTAGTATCCTTCTTCACTCCCTTTATACTTATGTACGTGAGGCTAAGCAGAGCTCCAATGCTAAATATAAATTTGCTGACAATACCGTTGTTGTTGGCCAAGTCAAAGGTGGTATGAATCAGCATATAGGAGGGAGATTGAAAATATGGCTGAGAGGTGCCACAACAACCTCTCACTCAATGTTAGCAAGACCAAGGAGCTGATTATTGACTTTAGGTGGAGAAAGTAGGAGGTCCGTGAACCAGTCCTTATCGGGGGGATCAGAGTTAGAGAGGGTCAGCAACTGTAAATTCCTCGATGTTATCATTTCAGAGGATTTGTACTGGGTCCAGCACGTAAATGCTATTATGAAGAAAGCATGGCAGTGCCTCTGCTTCTTTAGAAGTTTGCGAAGATCTGGCATGACATCTAAAACTTTGAAAAGCTTCCATAGGTGTGTGGTGGAGAGTATATAGACAGGTTGCACCGTGACCTGGTATGGAAACACCAATACTCTTGAATGGTAGATCCTACAAACAGTACAGAATGCAGCCCAATCCATCACAGGTAAAGTATTCCCCACCACTGAGCATATCGACACAGAGCTCTGTTGCAGGAAAGCAGAATCCATCATCAAGGACCCAGGCCATGCTCTCTTTTCACTGTTGCCACCAGGAAGAAGGTACAGGAGCCTCAGGACCCACACCACTAGATTCAGAAACAGGTATTACCCCTCAACCATCTTCAACTTCATTCGCCCCATCATGCAACTGTGCCCACAACCTATAGACTCACTTTCAAGGTCTCTTTGTCTCATGTTCTCAAAATTAATTGCTTATTTATTATTATTTTTTCCTTTGTATTTGCACATTGTTGTCTTTTGCACACTGGTTGTTCATCCATCCTGTTGGGTGTGGTCTTTCACTGATTATATTGCGTTTCTTGGATTTACTGTGTATGCCCATAAGGAAATGAATCACAAGGTTGTATATTGTGACTTATATGTACTTTGATAATAAATTTATTATGAACTTTCTCATGCAATCAACTGCCTATCTCCAGACTTTGAGTCTTTCTACTGCAAGTCTCTGTTCCTCAGCTTCCACCACCACCCCATCCCCACCTTCACACCAGCATTAGATGCAGTGTCCTCTTCAAAACATCTGCTGCACCATCAACTTTGGGCGGCTGGTGGCACAGTGGCATCAGCACCGGACTTTGGAGCAAAGGCTCCCGAGTTCGAATCCAAGTCGGGCCACCCCCCGAGCACGCTTTCCATTCGTACCAGGTTGAGCATCAAGCTAGCCACTCGGCCTCGTAAAGAACAAGGGTTGAGTCAGGAACATTCATATCGTGACCCGGTTAATCCGAAAGGAGACCAATCCTGACACTACACGCCAGACAAGAATGGCTGACTGTCTGATGCGACACACTAGGAAGGACCATCAGCTTCAAAACTCAGGTGGACACTTGTACTTCTGCTTCTATTGTTGAATGTACTATACACCCCAATACAGAAGATCACGTGATCAATTTTTGTGTTTAGTCACCCCAGTGGGGATCAGCAAAATTTGATGCCTCCCTGCCACAAACAGATTTAACAGACTGAATTCCTAAAATACTCAATGGCTAGGAACATACAGCCCTTTGGCTCCTATCATGCTCTAGATTTTATTTCTGTCATGACCTCTGTGATACAGCTCCCCGGAGTCTCTCATCTTTCGTGCCGTAGTGTGTGCACCCCCCCCCATGCTTGCCCCTGCCTCTGAACCCGTCCTGATGGATCACTGTGCATTGTTGCAATTGTCGTTGCTGCTGGGACCTCTGAGTTAAGTTTTCCTTGTAGCTTCTGCTTGCCTCGTGACAGAGTCTCTGCCTCCCTTCTGTTAATTATGCATACATATATTTACAACGGCCACTTCAACTTATCCTGGCAGATATGGCCAAAAGCCTGCACAATATATCTACATGCCATTGAAATCTGTAAATCCTGTCAGCGGCCAGAACTCTGCCCATAACTATTTGACTGAGATTGTGATGCCACAGATTTAAGTCTGATTGCTATCAAGTCCTCCCATGTCATGGTCAGGTACTTCAGCATCAAAATCATTACTTCTCTGCTATGCTGCCCTACTCATCTTGAGCATCCCTCGAGCTCATCTTGAGATATTGTGGATCTGCACTGATTCAGCTCTTTAGGCATTTTGCACTCAGGTCCCACTCCAACTGAGAAAGAGGTAAGCTTGCAGACATCAGATGACATCACCTCTTTCAAAGTTTCAGAAAGAGTGCAGTACATTCAAGGTAGAGATGGATTCATTTTTTTGGTTCCTGGGAAATTAGGGATTATGGGGACCATCAGGAGAGTGGAGCTGAAAACATCAAATAGATCAGCCAGAATTTTCAATGCCAGCTCAAGAGGAGATCTTCTCCCATTTCTTACGTTCTTATGTTCTTAAAACGAATAATATAATTCAATTAACAACATAGCACAATCACCCCCTATCTCAGTGGACAATAGGGAAACAATTCCCCTGATATCCTCTAAAAGGCAAAAATCTTCAGATGCCAGAAATCTGAAATAAAAACAGATTTGTTGGCATTACTCATTAAATCCTGAAAATTGATGGAGACAGAAATCCATTCAATATGTAAGGTCAACAATTGATTGTCAATGGCTAGAAATATTAACTCTCTGTCCAAAGGTACCACCCAAGCTGCAGATTAACTAAAGCATTTTCTGTTTTCGTAACCTTCCTACAATTACAATTGTATTCCTACAATTTATTTAAATTTCTAATTGTGATGTCAATCTCCTTTTCCTACTATGTTAAAATTAGGACATCAGAGTCATCCTATCATGAATTAATTCACAATACTTTTCATTTCAATCTCATTTCTTCAACACTCAGCTGTTGCGGGACCAGAAACTGAGAATGATGGGAGTCCTGGCAACAATAGCACCTTTACTTGGTACTGGCCAGATATGAAAGAATACAAAAAAATCAAAGATTCATTACTTAGCCACGTTCCTGATGTGGTCAACAACTCAAATGCATTCTATTCATCTGGGGATAACATGCACGCAATGAAAATATAGATAACACTTGTAATGACGTTTGAATTAAGGAAATTCACCTTATGGAAATCACAAATTACTACATGGAATAAAATTGGCTCTTACAGAATTTATGCGGGAAAATAAATAAATGAACACAAAATGCTAAAGAAACAACAAATGTTATCAATTTTTACTTCTAGTTACCCATTCCTGAGGCAATAAGTTCTGGCTATGACAACACTGCATCAACTTGGTTGGCAGTCACAGACAAGTCTCTCTTTGCTATGCCCTCTTCAGTCCAAGGGCCTGTGAACAGACATCTCAGAGTGCAATGTTGTTGTGCTCTTCATCTTTGAGGCATTTGTGCTGATGCGCTGCATTGTGGGGACCTGCAGCGGCCATGGCGAGCTCCTAAAAGTAATCCCTCTGCATTTACTCCATCTCCATGAAGTCACTGGGCTTTATTCCATTAGACCCTGAATTCCTTACACCACTTATTTGTTGTAGTTGTAGAAAACCCACGTACTCACAGGGAGAATGTATAAACTCCTGTTAGACCGTCACGGCTTTGAATATATACTGCTGACACTGCAACAGCATCATGCTAACTTCTACACTACCGTGCAGCCCTTTCCTTCATGGACTCATCCCTTTCCCTGATATCCTCACTGGCTGAACCATGAGCCTTGTGTCTCAGTGAAAATGCTTCTCAGTTGAAGAGCATGGCAGCACAGCATAGTGAAATGTCTCCTCCTTCGATGGGAGAGGGCATGGCTGTGGCTGCTAATCTAATTGATGCATTGAAATCATAATCCAAATATTATCATCATAGTATTGGGGGACTGAAAGTAAGAATTAACAGAATTGTTCTTTTTTGCTTGTTTTGCTTAAGCCTCATTCATCCCTTGTCTAGTGTCGGCTTCAGTTGTTATAGTGGTGGGTCACTTTGTCATTGCTGATAAAATGGCTCAGTATGAGAGAAAAACATTTCTGCAGGAAAGCGTCTTTGCTTGTAACATAGGACAATGGGAAAGGGAAGTTTGCATTACAGAAAATGGCAGTACTATTTCTGGGAATGCAAGCCGTCTGTGATACGGGCGTTGCCTATCATACTTCTGTTGCTATGAACCACTGTGATACCTCTGCATTACTTAATAGAACTGGCATCAAACATCGGCCACAAAATACGTGGCTTTTATTCTGTGACTTCTCAGAGATCACTGTTGAGTCACTGATAACCAATTTACTTTGGCACCACTTTGTCAGCTGTCATATACAATCATGATATACTGTATATCAGATTTGCAAATTCTATCAATTCACAAAATTGTTAACAGGAAATCAATAGATTCAGTTGCCTGAAGGGAGCAAACTATATTTTAAGTTTTTAATAGCATAGTTACCTTTATCGGTGACAGCATACCACTGCAACGAATGCTTCTGATATGATGGTCTTTTGAAAGACTGGCATTGTAAATCTCGAAAACTTGCTACTCCTGTTGGACAAGGGGGATTTCTGCATATCCTGTACTGTACACGGGAACCCTGACAGTTTTTGCCTTCAGGACCTGGCCTGCGATGGAAATAAAATAAGTCTGAGATTTGTTGAGAAGGTGCAGTTCCAATAAGTTAGATCATTTAGCTCTGCTTGTAAATAATTTCCAAACCTTTTCCAAGATAAATCTCAACTCAAGAGTTATTGCAATTTTGTACTGACATTGATAGATCTCCCATATTCACCTTAGAGTATCCTGACCAAATAAGTAATTTTCATGGCAGAAAAGTTTGCCATAAATTACTTTCCATTTTGTTTTCCATCTTCTCCATAGCCATCATTCAAATCACTTGAAAAAATCGGCATATTACATGAGGAAAATCAGCCACTTATGCTAGATCTGAATTCTTTTCAATATATTGACACATATTGTAAAAGAGGTTACCTTTTCAGCTGGTGCAACCAGTTGAATAATCAGAAAAATATTTTTTTATTGAAAGTGAAACAACAATGCCTATCCTACTGAGTGCCAGGGCAAACAGTGGAGTAAGAACATCTAAAAAGACACTAGATCTCCTTGAAAATAATCCGATCCCAATTGTTTATTCATGTGGCAGCTCACCAGCTGCCCCAAATATATTTGATAATCTAATGCTTGACACAAGGTTGTCATGGACTTCATAAATTGCATATTTAATTTTAAAGCTGGTTGCTGATTTAAGGTGTAACCTAAAGATCCTTGTTTAGCAGACTTAAGGATTTTGTCCCAGTTATGTATTCTAAAGATAACAGAAGGCATTAGACCAAAATTTGAACAACATAAAGTGGCATCATCTTTATGAACATTTTTTGAGCTCATTTGTGAAAAAATCACTCATACAAATAATCCATCAGGATTAAAATGGATACAAAGTTTTTCTGGATGTTCATAAATTTTCCTAATTACTGCTCTTCAGGCTGATCTCCTTTCCATTCAGAAGTACCTTAAACTGCTCAATTTGAGGTTATTGATTCTCAGTTCTATACATGCAGGTAATCTATTCATTTCACTTTCAAAGTCTGAAACAATGGAAGCAAAACACTGATTGGAATGGCTTTAAATTAAATTCATCATCTTGAGGTCCACTACAATCTTCATATTTGACAATATCCAGGTTTAATTTATTTGTCTTTTCCAGCAAGGGATACACATGTCAGCAACCACTTATAATTAGACTTTACAAAACATTAGGGGTGCAGTCAATAAAAAAAAATGACACATTCATGGTTAGGACATGTAATTAACGCCTGGTCAGAGAGATGAGAAGCATCTTCATGTAGGAAGAAGTAGAGAGATGATGTAGTTTAAACAGTCATTATCAAAGTTGAAAGACTAAACAATTAAAAGCACGATCAATATGGTAGAATATGAGAAAATATCAGAATCAGGTTTAATGTCACTGGCATACATTGTGAAATGTGTTGCAAAACAAAAAAAGGAACATAGTTAAAAAAATTAAATAAGCAGTGCAAAAAGAAAACAAAAAGAAATAGTGAGTTAGTATATATGGATTGATGGTCCATTCAGAACTCTGATAGTGGAGGGACAGAAGCTGTTCCCGAAATGATGGGGGTTCTTAATGATGGATGCCACCTTTTTGAGGCATCACGTTTTGAAGATATCCTCGTTGCTGGGGAGGCTAGTGCCCATGATGGAGCTGGCTGAGTTTACAACTTTCTGTAGCTTTTTCCCAATCCAGTGCAGTGGCCTCTCCATACCAAGCAGTAATGGAAGCTGTTAGAATGCCCTCCATGGTACATCTGTAGAAATCTGTAGGTGTTTTTGGTGACATATCAAGTCTGCTTTAACTCCTAATGAAATATAGCTGCTGTCATGCCTTCTTTGTAATCGCATCAATATGTTTGGCCCAGGATAGATCTTCAGAGATACTGATACCCAGGAACTGAAACTGCTCACCCTTTCCACTGCTTTCACCCTTTCCCTCAATGAGGACCGGTGTGTGTTCCCTCAATTTCCCCTTTCTGATGCCCACAATCAATTTCTCGGACCTAATGATATTGAGTGCAAGGTTGCTGTGGTGACCCCACTCAACCAGCTGATTTATCTTCGTCACCATCTGAAATTCTGTTAACAATAGTTGCGCCTTTGATAAATGTATAGATAGCATTTGAGCTGTGCCTATTAATGGATGTAGAAAGAATGGAGCAGTGGCCTATCCACGCATCCCTAACGTGCGTGAGTGTTGATTGTCAGTGAGGAGAAGATTTTAATGCCAATCAACCCAGACTGTGCTTTCCTTGTGAGGAAGTCGAGGATCCACTTGTAGAGGGAGGTATAGAGGCCCAGGTTTTGGAGCTTGCTGATTAGAAATGAGCGTATGATTGTGTTGAATATTGAGATGAAATCAATAAACAGCAGCCTAACATAGATATTACTATTGTACATGTGACCCAAGGCCAATTGGCGAGCCAGTGAGATAGGATAGCATCTGTTGTAGACTATTGTGGCAATAGGCAAATTGCAGTGCATCTAGGTCCTTACCTAGTCAGAAATTGATTCTGGCCATGACTAACCTCTCAAAGCACTTCAGCACATTTTCTGGGAGTGCAGCTGGGTGACAGTCATTAAGCCAGCTCATCCTACTCTTCTTGGGCACTGATATAAATGCTGCCCCTTTGAAGCAGGTGGGAATATTGAGGATGTCACTGAACACTCCCACCAGTTGGTTGACACAGGTTTCAGGGCCCTACCCGGGACACCATCAGGGCCTGACACTTTACAAGGGTTCACCCTCTTGAAAAATGTTTTGACATCAGACTCCGAGACAGGTATCATAGGGCCACTAGATGTTACAAGGATTTGAGCAGGTATATCTTTATTCTCCCTTTCAACACATACACTAAAGGCTTTGAGCTCATCTGGAAGTGAAGCATCACAGTCATTCATGAGCAGGTTTAAGCTCCTCGGAACCAAAAGGCAGTCTGGCATTCAGTATGATCACACCCGTTCTGTTCCTGGACTCATCTCTTTTGTGCCAATCCTCTACAGCCCTCAAGTTCCAGATCTTTCAAAAATGTATATCACATAGCGGCCACTTATTGGATACCTCTTGTACCAAATAAAGTGGCTACTGCAAGCATGTTTGTGGTCTTCTGATGTTGTAGTCCACCCGCTTCAAGGTTCAACATGTTGTGCATTTAATGATGCTCATCCGTGCATTACTGTTGTAACGAGTGGTTATTTAAGTTACTGTCAACTTCCTGTCAGCTTGAACCAGTCTGGTCATTCTCCTCTGACCTTTCTCATTAACAAGGCATTTTCACCCACACAACTGCCACTCACTGGATTTTCTTTTCTCTTTTGCATGTTCCTCTAAACTCCAGAGAGTGTTGTGCGTGAAAATCCCAGGAGATCAGCAGTTTCTAAGATGCTTAAAAACCCTATTTGCTACCAACAACCATTCCACCGGTCAGACTCACCTAGATCACATGTCTTCCCCATACTGATATTCGGTATGAACAACTGAACCACTTGATCATGTCTGCATTCTTTTATGCCTTGAGTTGCTATCACTTGATTGGCTGTTTAGATATTTGCATTAACCGGCAGCTGTACTCGTGCACCTAACAAGGTAGCCACTGAGCAGATCTCTTCTTTAAGCTCTTCCAGTGATCCATCTCCCCACCTCCCTGAAGTAGAAAATTCTCAACATTCATCACCCCATGGTAGAAGTTCCTGCATACGTCAATATCATCTGACTGCATGCATATCTTCTGACTATGTCCCCTGGTTTGAGATTCTCCCATAAGCAAAGGCAGCTACCCTGTCATGTCCTCTCAGCATCCATCTGCTTCAACAAGATTTCACCATTCTTCTCAATTTGAAAAGAGAGCAAGGGAGGCTTGGGAGTTGGGAACTGCATGAGAGTTGAAGAGATTCTAAGTTTTTGAAGGGCTGTACGACTGGAATGAACACCAGAGAAAGTGAAGAATAAAACCATAGAAAATCTTAGAGACAAAAATGATCATTTTAAATGCAAGAGCAATAAATGGATCAATAAAGCTTGGAATATTTGCCTGGAGGGGATCAAAGTATGGACAAGAATTTCAGTGGAAAAGTATTTGTGGAATTTGGATTTAGAGCAAGTAAGCAGGAAGTGAGTCTGACGGATAAGAAATCAGAGACAAATAAAGGAAGAAAGGAGAAAAGATTATGAACTGATGGCTAAAGAAGGAATGCAGGCTTCATCAACAAAAGGAAGAGAGGGATCTGCCAGAGATGAACATGTTGCCTGAACTTTCATGATATGAGCTCATGAGCTATTCAGACCTGTTCTTGAAGGTAAAGGTTGATGAAGTGGAGAAGGAAAATAGATTTAAGAAGATGTTTGCTAGTGGAAGGAAGAAGCTGGGAGGCTACTTCTACATTTCAGGCAAGTGATCAGTTTGTAGTATTCTCTCCATTGTGCTGGTAAATTTGGTTTCAACAACTATTAGACAAACCAAATTTAATATAAGTAGAATGGGTTATATTTATCCATTTCCACAGGTTTGGCTACACTTAATCAGCAGTTAAAATCCAATTAGAAAATCAATACTTTGACTATTGTTTCTATTCTCCAGAAACTGAAGAGAGATTTATTGCCCCATTTTAAAGCAGACATTGAAGAGTTGCAAGAGGAACAAAGGGTCAAGTGGTCACTTTCTATACTTCAAGCTTCATATTTCTAAGGGCTATGGGGAAGGGGACTTATGATTGCAGCAAACAGGAGACAAATAATGAGACAGATAGAGGAGAGCATAAGCAGGTGTAAGATTTCTGATTGGGAATAGTCTTGGTTGCTACAAAGACCAGGCTAAAACAAATATGTAAATCAGGATACTTTAGACCTGCTCTCCGAATGTCTTATCGAAATGAAAAGCAAGAACATGCTGTGAAATATGAACAAATTAAATGATTAATACGACAAAGTCAATGTACCTGGGATTATCGCATGTACGCTGCCGGAAATGTACCCCGACATCACATGTTCGACTACAAATGCTCCACATGCTCCAGATACTCCATTCCCCATCTATGTAGTCAGGATGAGGTGCTTTACTCACACATTCACCAGCCTTACACCACTGCAAAAGCAAAAAGATTACCTTTACTGCCAACAATCATCGTGATCAAATTACATTAAAATTCACCAGAGGAATTCACCAATAAAGTCAAAATAAAGCAAATAAGAAATGGCAAATTTATAAAGAAATAGTTATAGTTTACAAGTAATATATGCCCCTTTAAGGTAACAGGAAAAGAAGACCAGCTATACATATCAAAAGAAATTAGAGATAGCATTAGATAATTTAAATAATAATAACGTTGCCAACAAGCAGCAAGTCACAGTATTGAAAAAATAATTAGAATTCAGTAAAGAAGAATGAAGGTATTGATAAGGAGAGAGGAACAAGATATTGGAGTAGGTAAACAAGAAACATAAATAAAGATTTTAAATATTATGGGCGTATAAAAAGTAAAAATACAGCTAGAGCAAATACAGATCCCTTGAAATGGAAGCAGGGGAAATTACACTGGGGATATAGAAATGGAAGGGAAATATTTTGTGACTGCCTTCACTGAAAAAGACTCAGAACACCTCCCATACATAGTGGAAAAATACAAGTCTTGTGTAAATGATGAGCTCAAGGAATTGGCATTAACAAGAAAATATCACTAAAGAAATTAATGTGTCAGAAAAGGAATAAATTCTTAGCACCTAATGACTTAGACCTGGGGGCTTTGAAAGATGTTTGATGGCTCTGAGTTTCTGGGTTAAGAATGTGCTAGTGAAGCTTAGCGACTATTTACTGGCAGCAAACAAAACAAAGAATACAACTAAACATGTTATTAATAACACTTTTTCTTATAAAACTTATGGTAAATGATCACTGCAAACAATTGAGAGGCAAGCAATGGTGAGACTGAGTCAAGGTTCGAAGCATGCGGGTGTGAGGTGAAGTCGAGATGAGGTCAAGGAATATTCGAATCAAGGTTGGCGCAAGTGAAGTGGAATAAATTTGGAGTGGAGGAAAGGCAAATTTAAGGTCTGTCTACTTGAATCGAGAGCGAAGTTTGATCAATCTACATGCCTGGTCGATTTGGAAAGGTCGGGTATGGGCCAAAACTTGGAAGCAGGGCCCGGATCCAGACTGTATTGATGCAACAGGGCCCAGGTCCTAGTGTGAGTAATGACCTGATGTTTGAATGATTTAAACATGGGGCCAGGTGGATTGAAATGGCAGAGTGTCGGGACGAGAGACAAGGATCGGGCCAGTTCTGCTCACTGCTCCGTGATGTTTACTCAGCTCCGTGCTAAACTGAGGCTCAGGCTGTGGCCTGCTCCAGGCTTCGATCAATGGACTTATTTTCGTTCCGAATGCCATTTACTTACTTTTATTGCTTGCACATTGGGTGTTTGATAGTCTTCTTTTTTATAGGTTCTTTTCTGTTTCCTTGTTTTGTGGCTGCCTGTTAGGAGATGAATCTCAAGGTTGTATAATGTATACAAACTTTGATAATAAGTGTATTTTGAATTTTGAACTTGCTGGAGTTTAGAATAATGAAGGGAGATCATATTGAAACTTATTGAATATTGAAAAGCCTAGATAGAGTGGATGTGAAGAGGAAGTTTCCTATAGTAGGGGGTGACGAGGACCTAAGGGCACAGACTCAAAAAAGAGGGACATCCATTTAGAATAGAGGATTTCTTTAGCCAGAGGGTGGTGAATCTGTGAAATTCATTGCCACAGGCGGCTGTGCAGGCCAAGTCATTGGGTATATTTAAGACAGAGGTTGATAGCTTCTTGATTAATCAGGGCATTAAAAGCCTCTAGGGAGAAGGCAGGATAACGCAGTTGGGAGGGATAATAATCAGCCACGATGGAATGAATGGTGGAGCAAACTCGATGAGCTGAATTGCCCCTAATTCTGTTCCTATATCTCATGGTTTTATGTGACTGCTGAGGAAATTCTCTCATGTGAATTTCCACAGATCATAGCAAGGTTCTCACAGATTGGAAGATAGTAATGCAAACCTACTTTTGAAAAAGGGAAGGAGTGAGATAAAAGAAACAATTATAGGTAAATTATTAAACATCAGTGGCAGTGACCCTGCACAATGGAAGTGATAACAGAGTACTTGAAAATGCCAGCACAGAGAAAACCAGTATAGGATTGCAACAAGGAAATCATGTTTGAAAGAGCTGTTGAAATATTTTGAGGTTGCAATGAACAGAATAGATAAAAGTTCACCAAAAATACTGCAGCTATTAGAAATCTGAAATAAAAACAATCAATGCTCTGGATCAAGGAGCCTTCATCAAAGGTAGGAGAGAGATGCGATTAGGTTTATGGTAGGAGGGAGGGTGTGGGATGGATGGGAAACATCTGTAATGAGTTTAAAAGGCTCAGTAGGGATAGTTTTCAGCACCTTTAGCTACTAGGTGTCTGTAATGAGCTGCTAATAGTAAATTGTAAGGATTTGCTCCAGCAGGCTAAACTTCTGCATCTACAATGAGAAGAAGAAAGATAAAATAGAAATTGATGGATCTTTACATTCAGTAAATAATCAGGAAATTTAAAGTAGAAATCAAGAAATGTTTAGAAATTAAGGGAATCAAGGAATAAAGGGTTAGCACAGGAAATAGGTGCTGAGATAATGATTAGCCACTTTCTTATTGAATGGCAGAGCAGACACAATGGACTGATTGACCAACTCCTGCTTCTAGTTCTTGTTCCTACCGTCAAGTACATCTGCTCCCTCAATCTACTATTAGCAATCTCAAAGGAGGTTCTCTGCTATGACTCTCTGTTTCACTCTTCTATCTCCACCAACACACACTTCAGTTCTCACAGCACCTTAGCTTAAGATGGCAGGAGTTGTTACACCTGCCCTTTTACTGCTTTGCTTTCCTTTCCACTATCTAAGGACCCAAACAGTCCTTCCAAGTGAAACAGTAATTTGCTTGTACTTTGACCGATTTAGCATACTGTATTCGGTAGTCACAGTCTGATCTCCTCAATGATGATTTTGAGTAAGACCAAGTAACCACTTTGGAAATTATTTCTGTTCAATCCAAATGGATAACCTTGGTTTGCAGTTGCATGTCACTTCCATTCTCTATTCCACTCTCTGCTTATACTGTTCCAATAAAGCCAAACATAAGCTTAAGTAAAAATAGCTCAAATTTCAAACAGGCTTCTACAGCACTTGGGACTCAAGATTTAACTTAACAACTTCAGATAATCAGTCTTTCCAGTGTCAATCAGAAGGTGCAGTTCTGATAAAGGTCATTGTCATTTACTGTGTCCGGTGCTCCCGGTGTGCCCTTCCATATATTGGTGAGACCCGACACAGACTGGGAGACCGCTTCGCTGGACACCTACGCTCTGTCCGCCAGAGGAAGCAGGATCTCCCAGTGGCCACACATTTTAATTCCACGTCCCATTCCCATTCTGATATGTCAATCTACGGCCTCCTCCACTGTCGAGATGAAGCCCCACTCAGGTTGGAGGAACAACATCTTATGCTCCGTCTGGGTAGCCTCCAACCTGAGGGCATGAACATTGATTTCTCTAACTTCTGTTAATGCCCCTCCTCTCCTTCTTACCCCATCCCTAATTTATGTATGTATGTATGTATGTATGTATGTATGTATGTATTTATTTATTTATTTTTCTTTCTATTTCCCTCTCACAATAACTCCTTGCCTGTTCTCCATCTTCCTCTGGTGCTCCCCTCCCCCTTTCTTTCTTCCAAGGCCTTCCATCTCATGATACTCCCCCTTCTCCAGCCTTGTATCCCTTTTGCCAATCAACTTTCCAGCTCTTGGCTTCATCCCTCCGCCTCCGGTCTTCTCCTATCATTTCGGGTCTCCTCCTCCCACTTTCAAATCTCTTTCTATCTCTTTTTTCCATTAGTCCTGATGAAGGGTCTTGACCCAAAACGTTGACTGTACCTCTTCCTATAGATGCTGCCTGGCCTACTGTGTTCCACCATCATCTTGTGTGTGTTGCTCGAATTCCCAGCATCTGCAGATTTTCTCGTGTTGTCATTTGATATTAACTCTATTTTTCTAATTTTATAGACATGGTGAGGATTTTCAACTTTCTGTTTCATTTCAGATTTCAAGCACCTGCAGGTTTTGATCTCTCACAATTCCAGCAATGTTTCTCTCTCCCTGCGTGCCCTGTTTTCATTCACTTCCTATTTACATCACAAGACAGCTTTTTCTCCGTTGATCTCATTATCACTTGCATCTTTCAGTCTCTCTAGGTCCTGACCATATCACATAAATCCCCTTTGTTCATCCCTTTTTCTTCCCTGCATCTTAAAACATATCTGACTTCTACCTTCTACCTGTTTTAATGGAAGGGCATAAACTTAAATCAGAATTCTGTTTCTCTCTCCACAGATGCTGCTTCAAATTCTAAGTACCTCCAGCATCTTCTGTTTGAGGCACATTGTGTAGTTTAACACTGAGAATAGGTGCAGTACGTTACTTACAAGAACAAAGTAGTACAGATGGTGTACATATAAAATAAAAAAACTGAAAATGCTGGAAACACTCAACAAGTCAATGCGATTGTAATTGGGAGATTACCGTAGCAACCTTGCAATTGGGCGTCAGGATAGCATACATAGCATGACATTATTGCAGCGCAGGGCATCAGAATTTGCAGTTCGATCCTAGCATCCTCTGTAAGGAATCTCGGTACATCATGGAATGAATGCATGGGCTTTCTCTGGGTCCTCTGGTTTCGTACCCCCATCCAAAGATGTACTGGGTGGGTTAATTGATCATTTTAAATTATCCAGTGAGTAGGTTAGGATTAAATCGGGAGTGTCAGGGCTGTTGGGTGGTATGGCTCCAAGTACTAGAATGTCCTATTCTACATTGTATTCCAAATACATGAAATAAAAAAAATCTTTGGAGAGAGTGGAATCTAATGTTACAGGTAATCAAACTGAGCCAGTAACTATTTCTCTGTCCATGGAGATTATCTAATCTGCTGAACTAACTGCATTGCTTACAATCACAGTTTGAAAAATAAATTATTTATTATTGCTGAAAGAGAAAAGCTCTTGCTAGGACTGTAACAATCTTTTACAGAAAAAAAGAAATAATGGTATATATTTACACAGATTAAAAGTAGCTCCACTATAACTTCGCTGTCCCTGGAGACGAAATGAGCATTTTAATAACATGACTGACTGATTGCTGGCATCAAACAAAGGTAAGGGGAATCATTTGAACTCAAGCCAAAAACTTGGTTTCATTTGTCAGTCTTCTTCACAGTTGAATTCTGGGTTAAAATTCTGGATTCATCAATATGTGAAAGTCCACATGACCAGTCTTCACTGATGGTATTTATACTAAAGCTACTCCTCTCCTCCAAAACTACCCAGTTAACTTAGCACTGGAGGACTTTCACACTGTAAACTCCTGCCCTCTTGAAACTGAAAATACCGCACTACCACAGTGCAAATGATCATGTGATGACGTGAATAAAGTCTGCCTTTAGAATTGCATCAACTCCACGTGACACTTCCGTAAACTAGTGATAATGAAGACCTTGTTCGTGTCTATTGTCTACTATAAGATTTATTTCTTCCTTGGTCGGTATCAACTCTGGGGTTACCATGAGACCTCAGAATTTTTCTTTTACACATGCTGGACCTAAAGCCAGGAACAAGGAGGTTAAATGCTGAGATTTACCATTAATGGATTCACTTTCCTGAATATGTATATTTGTACACAATTACAGTTTTCTGATCTCTGGCCTGTGATGAAAGTGTGAATATAAAATTATGCAGGAAGTCCTACTACGATTCTCAGGGTTTCGACCTGCAAAGGGTCTGTGCCTGCAGTAGATGAAATTAGTGAATCTTTATACTGTATTTGGAAGGAATAATAGAAGAGCAGATTATTACTTAAATGGTGAAAGATTACAGCATGCTGTTGTGCAGAGGGACTTGGGAGTGCTTGTTCATGAATCACAAAAAAGTTGGCTTGCAGGTACAACAGGTTATTAAGAAGGCAAATGGAATGTTGGCCTTTTTTGCTACAGGGATTGAAGTCAAGAGCAGGGAGGTCTTGCTGCAACTATACAGGGTACTGGTGAGGTCGCACCTGAAGTATTGTGTGCAGTTCTGGTCTCCGTACATGAGGAAGGATATACTGGCTTTGGAGGCAGTGCAGAGGAGGTTCACAAGGTTGATTCCAGGGATGAAGGGGTTAACCTATGTGGGGAGATTGAGTCACCTGGGACTATACTCTCTGGAATTCAGAAGAATGAGAGGGGATCTTATAGAAACATACACAGTTTTGAAAGGGATAGATAAGATAGAAGTAGGAAAGTTGTTTCCATTGGTAGGTGAGACTAGAACTAGGGGACATTGCTTCAAGATTCAGGGGAGAAGATTTAGGATGGAGATGAGGAGAAACTGTTTTTCCTAGGGAGTGGTGAATCTGAGGAATGCTCTGCCTCAGAAGGCAGTGGAGGCCAATTCTTTGGATGCCTTCGAAAAAGAGTTAGATAGAGCTCTTAATGATAGCGGAGTCAAGGGATATGGGGAGAAGGCAGGAATGGGGTATTGATTGTAGATGAGCAGTCATGATCACAGTGAATGGCAGTGCTGGCTCGAAGGGCCAAATGGCCTACTCCTGCACCTATTGTCTATTGTCTATTATCTGTGGAATCCTCTGCCCAGGGAAGCAGTTGAGGCTTCTTCACTAAATATACTTAAGATACAGTTAGATAGATTTTTACATAGTAGGGGAATTAAGGGTTATGGGGAAAAGGCAGGTAGGTGGAGCTGAGCTTATGGACAGATCAGCCATGGTCTTATTGAATGGCGGGGCAGGCTCGATGGGCCGGATGGCCTACTCCTGCTCCTACTTCTTATGTTCACTGTGTATTTTCTATGAATCTAATATCACTCTGATACCGTAATAGTGCAAATGAATTTCTTATCCAATTTGTTTCATTTATGGAAATAATATCATGATTGCACTGGAAAACTAGAATAGCTCAATATTTTTTGCCACATGGACTAAAATAATAGAAAATAAAGAACTTATTGTGTCCAAGATGAAAGTATGGGAGGGATCTCAGATGCAAGGTTTTACACAGAGAGTGCTGAGTGTGTTGAATGCCCTGCCAGGGGTGGTAGTAGACGTAGATACATTAGCGGCATTTAAGAAACTCTTAGAGAGACAAAAGGATGATAGAAAAAAATGAATAGTTATGTAGGCGGGAAGGGTTAGATTGATCTTAGAATACATTAAAAGGTTGGCATAACATCATGGGCTGAAGAGCCTGCAAGGCGCTCTCGTGTTCTCTGTTCTATTTACCCAAAGGTTCATTGTGCATTGCATTGAATTAAAGGTTTTGAGAGGACTCATAACCCTGCGTAATATCTGGTTTAAATATCCTCTTTTGTTCTAAACTCAACTGACACTCATTGTGAACAACTGCCTTTCCTTCAAAGCATCCTCAGGTCTGTAGCTTTCCACAAAACTGACTGACTGAAGGAGAATAAAAAAAATATATTGAATCATTTCTGTATGTTAACCGTTTCATCAGTGGCGGCATATCCTCAATGAAGGTGGTCAAATTTCTGACCAACAGTCATCAAGTTTCTTTATTTATTGACGATGCTATTTTAAGCACTGAACATAGAAAAAAATGATTTCAACATGAGAATAATTTTTGGTTAATTTTCAAAAGGGCTTGCATCCTCAGAGAAACATCAATATTTGCAGCATCCCATGCAAATACACTTCTCGAAGTCATCTGTGTTGTGCCTTCAAAAAGAAGACAAGTCTTGCATTTAGATAGCATCATTCAGGTCCCACATTGTACATTTGATTTTACCCTGCAAATGATCAATTGTTTGAAAAGATTGCCAATTTTAACTCCTACATAATGATATAGGGCAAAATCATTGTGTTAAAAGTGGATTGTAGATTGACAACTTCTTTGTCTACTTGGGACAAAAAGTTTGAGAAACCAAATAGCCATCTCCTCTTCTCGTATTCCTATAAAACGGGATTAACTATCAAGATGGAACTGGAGAAGGGGTAAAATTTGCAGGGATATGGCAGAGGTACAGGAAATGGATCATTCAATTTGCTCTTTCAAAGTACAGGCACAATAGGCCAAATGATGCCATATGGTTCTAAGATAATGAAGACAGAGGACTTCAGTGTTCAGTCCTTTTGCAGTGTTAGGAAGGCAGCACCAATCAGAATCATGGTACTAAATGTGATTTTTGAGTTGCTGCCCAAAGAAAGTGGTATTGTCTCTTAAGATCAAGAACCTGCTGTTCTCTCTCAACATGGCAGGATTTAAGATTTGCTGTTTATTCTCCAGTCCACACTCCCAGCCACTCAAAGTGAGGTGATGTAATAAGGAGCTGGGCCAGAACTGCTGGAGACATTTGACCATCCAACAACATTTTAAGTCTCAGCTTCGAAACCCTTGGGCCATATGATGCAGCTAATGGCAACGACAGCACAGGAGCACCAGTATAGTGCAAGGCACCAGAACAAGCTCTGAAGGATGTAGGGCAACAGTTGATTTTGTTTGGAAGTTAATTGTGTGTTGGGTTTAATTTTTGAATTGAAACCAGGCCAATGTAACTGAGTCCTGAGTTCTCGGTTCTGACCAGAAGTTAAAAATTCTGCTTAAAGAATTTACACTATCAAATCATACTCACAAATAAATCAACTGAAGTTCAGAATTTAAAGATTCTATGAGTAAAATAAATGGAAATTCCAAATGTTTGCTCGTCAGAGATCCAAATAAAGCTAGTCAAATCACTCAATAATTTAATAGAAAAAGAAAGCTTCAAAACACAAGAGATTGGGTGGTGTTCAGTAGTTTCTAAATGACCTTTTACTTTGGGTTCAAATCCAGATAGATGGTTAAGAGTTTCTTTATGCCTTGGCTGAAATAGTTCAATGCATAATGATTTTGAGCAGTCTCAAACAGTTTCATTTGGCATGGACACAATGGATAACCTTTTCCTAATTTTGTATGAATTGGCAATCTCATATGAGGCCACAGAAAATGGGAATGTCACACTAACACAGCAAGTTGTGTTCATTCCCTTGTCCATTCGTCCTTCCCCACTGCTTTCCCACCTGGAATTTGTCCTTGCAAGCAGAACAAGTGCTACACCTGCCCCTACAGTTCCTCCCTCACTACCATTCAGGGCCCTAAACAGTCCTTCCAGATGAGGTGACACTTCACCTGTGAATCTGTTGGGGTCATATACTGTGCTTCTGGTGTGGCCTCCTGTATATTGTGAGACCCAACGTAGATTGGTATACCAATTCGCCAAACACCTGCGCTCCGTATGCCAGAAAAAGCAGGATTTCTATTGCCCACTCATTTTAATTCTACTTCCCACTCTCATTCTGATATGTCCATTCACGGCCTCCTCCAGTGTCATGATGAGGCCACACTTAGGTTGGAGGGACAACTCCTTATATTCTATTGGGTAGCCGCCAACCTGATGGTATGAACGTCAATTTCTCGAACTTCCGGTAATGCCCCCCACCCTCTTTCACCATTCCCCACCTCCTTTTCCCTCCCTCAACTTATCTCCTTGCTTGCCCATCGACTCCCCCTGGTGATCCTCCCCCTTTTCTTTCTTCCATGACCTTCTGTCTCTTTCACCAATCAACTTTCCAGCTCTTCACTTCATCCCCCCCCCCTTCAGGTTTCACGTATTACCTTGTGTTTCTCCCTCCCCTCCCCCTACCTTTTAAATCTACTCCTCATCTTCTTTTTCTCCAGTCCTGCTGAAGGTTTTCGGCCCAAAACATTGACAATACTCTTATCCATAGATGCTACCTGGCCTGTCGAGTTCCTCCAGCATTTTGTATGAGTTGCACAGTAAGTTGAGGTTGGAGCTGAAGTTATCCTGATGAAACGGTGTGTGTGACATGCACTCCAAAAGTAACTCTACTTTCACTATTACAGGGATCATTTCATATTTCATGGCTTTGTACTGTTGCATATTGAAAAAGTGCGGTCCGACACTCGATGATTACCTACTCATTTGAAGTAACAGACAAAATGCCATGGTAGCGTACCTGCAATTTACCAAACCACATTAACAACTAGCTTTCAAGTTACATTTTGAATTCCTCATGGGAAAGTGCTTGGTCCTATGCTTGCTTGATTGCAAGCCTGCTACCAGGCTCATCATTCTCTGACTGTAGTTTCATCTTTCTCTATCTGCATAGGCTATGGATCCTGACCAGGGTCCAAAGAGATTTATATATTTCAGGTTGGAGGAATTCTGAGCGAGGATTGTATTTCATTGAGGGAAGAATAAGTTAGATATTGTAAAATACTTGCAATGGTTGTGTGGATCAATGCACTCTCATCTTACAAGTAAATTGATGTTTGCACCCAGATAAAAGAAGGAAGCAGAACTAAACTGGGCAACTTGACCTAGCAGTCTAACAGCATAGATTAAAAATGAGAATATTCAATTACAAATTTAAGCAGCACCTAACGGGGACAAATCCAATAATGAGCTCAAAGTGTAGTTTCCTAAAGGAAACGTTCCTTGTGAACTCGGAGTGGTGACATTCCAAATAGGTCACTGATCAAGGCGTTAATTATCAGTGATAACAGTATTTGATGAAGTTCACACATAATGGAATTTCAAGGTAAAATCAAGATCAATTTGGAAGGCAGAGGAAGAATTTGAGAAAGTTCCAGGTTTCATTGTCTAGAGTGAAAATGAGGGTTGAAGCACCAAAGTCCACAGCATTTTCTCTTCTATTAACACATTAATGACGTAGCATGGTTTATTAGTTTTTAATGGACAAAGTGGATTCACAAATAATCTGATCAATTGTGCTCTAAACCATAAAGCACATCTAAAGACCCCCATGGAGATTGGATAACACCATATAATTTACAATCTAATTTTTACGTTTGGAAATCTGACATACAACAGAAAAATTGATGGAAAAATTCAGCATATCAGGTAATATCTGGAAGGGAGAGAAACAAACCTGAAGTTCTTTCACTTTGGTATGTTAAATCTGTTTCTCTATCCATGGATGTTATTGGACCTGTCAAGAGTTTCCAGCATTTTCTATTTTTATTTCATGCCTGAGATTTGATTTGCAAAGTGAGTCCATGTTATTTTGCATTGTATGAGCAAATTGTGTCTTTCTTGACTTGTCACGCCAGTTATGGTGATGTGCATCAGAGATGAGGAGCTTCGGGAACAATTTGAAATATCTGCATTTGGGAAGTTTTCAAGTATCACAGAGAAAAACATGGAAGTACTTAAAATACTGAGTTTGGAGTTCTTACCTTTTCTTGTTCACACTCAGTTCCATCTAATGGTGGGTCCAGTTTAGTTTTACACTCTTGTTCACCTTCTAACTTACACCATAGTCCGGTACATATAACATGCTGCAAAATAAAGACAGAATACAATGACATATTCATGAGATAATCATTAAATATTTTTCATCTTCAGAGAAGAAGGGTTTAGTATGAATGAAAATCAGAAAAACTGCAAATGCTGGATAACTAAAGCAAAAACTGATAATGTTGGAAATACTCAGAAGGTCAGGCCACATCAGTGGGAAGGGAAAAAGAATTAACATTTCAGGTAGGAGACTCTTTGTTAGAACAATTTACATCAGAGTTCTGATGAAGGGTCTCCAAGCTGAAACATTAACTCTGATTACCTTTCCACAGACCCATCCTGATTTGCTGAATATTTCTATCACTTTATATTTTCAAAATTAATTTGGATTACAATTTTGCAGTACAAAGGAGTAAAATGTACGGCAATTAACAGCAAATACAGCACAAACAAAATTATAATTGCCACACAAGTGTGGAAATAATACATTGCCATCTGAGTTGCTTTGGTTATCCATACAAGTTACTATGCCAGTATCTCATTTGGAGAGTTAGCATTAAGATATGGAAATGCCATGAAGTTGCTGAATTCATTAAAAACTCTCCATAAACGTTAGTTTGGATAGGTCAAGTGTTTAGTGAATTTTTAGTTGTTTTTCTCCCCAAACAAAATTTCTGATGCTGGATGTTTAATTTTATCCCTTTTCTTCAGATTTCATTACTGCTAATATTTTAAAAAGTCTTTTTATCACTTTTTCATTTCTTATTTTTATTATTACATTTATCCCTCAGTAACATTGTATAAGATGTACGTTTAATCAAATATTATTATAACATCAATTTTAAGCTCTCCAGCTGTACTTTGTTTAAAGGATAAAAACAGCTATATGCTATTGAGACCTATCTATTTGAATGCACAGAATTTGAATACAATTTTAGTTTTAAATGATGATTGCCAGAATTTGACCAGCTTAGTGGTATTAACCAGGTACCCACAGATACCTGGTCCCGCATGGGAGGTTAGTTAGAAAAATTCAGTCGCTAGGTATACATGGAGAGGTGGTAAATTGGATTAGACATTGGCTCAATGGTAGAAGCCAAAGAGCGGTAGTAGAGAATTGCTTCTTCGAGTGGAGGCGTGTGACTAGTGGTGTGCCACAGGGATCAGTGCTGGGTCCATTGTTATTTGTCATCTATATCAATGATCTGGATGATAATGTGGTAAATTGGATCAGCAAATTTGCTGATGATGCAAAGATTGGAGGTGTAGTAGACAGTGAGGAAGGTTTTCAGAGCCTGCAGAGGGACTTGGACCAGCTGGAAAAATGAGCTGAAAAATGGCAGATGGAGTTTAATACAGACAAGTGTGCGGTATTGCATGTTGGAAGGACAAACCAAGGTAGGACATACAGGGTTAATGGTAAGGCACTGAGGAGTGCAGTAGAACAGAGGGATCTGGGAATACAGATACAAAATTCCCTAAAAGTGGCATCACAGGTAGATAGGGTCGTAAGATTGCTTTTGGTACATTGGCCTTTATCAATCAAAGTATTGAGTATAAGAGCTGGAATGTTATGATGAGGTTGTATAAGGCATTGGTGAGGCTGAATCTGGAGTATTGTGTTTAGTTTTGGTCACCAAATTACAGGAAGGATATTAATAAGGTTGAAAGAGTGCAGAGAAGGTTTACAAGGATATTGCCTGGACTTGAGAAACTCAGTTACAGAGAAAGGTTGAATAGGTTAGGACCTTATTCCCTGGAGCGTAGAAGAACGAGGGGAGATTTGATGGAGGTATATAAAATTATGATGGGTATAAATAGAGTGAATGCAAGCAGGCTTTTTCCACTGAGGCAAGGGGAGAAAAAAACCAGAGGACATGGGTTAAGGGTGAGGGGGGAAAAGTTTAAAGGGAACGTTAGGGGGGGGCTTCTTCACACAGAGAGTGGTGGGAGTATGGAATGAGCTGCCAGACGAGGTGGTAAATGCGGGTTCTTTTTTAACATTTAAAAAATAAATTGGACAGATGCATGGATGGGAGGTGTATGGAGGGATATGGTCCATGTGCAGGTCAGTGGGACTAGGCAGAAAATGGTTCGGCACAGCCAAGAAGGGCCAAAAGGCCTGTTTCTGTGCTGTAGTTTTTCTATGGTTTCTATGGTTTTTATATAGTATTCAAGAACAGATGCAATTGTCATGAAGCTGTTTGCAGAGTTCCTTAGCAATACACAAAATACTGGAGGATCTCAGTGGATCAGGTAGCGTCCATAGAGAGGAATAGACATACAACATTTCAGATCAAGACCTTTCAACTGGATTGTAAGAGAAGATAGTTAATGTAAGGGAGCGAGGATGAGGGATGAGCAAGAACTGGCAAATGATTGGTGGATCCAGGTGAGAGAGTGATTACAAAATAAGGGAAGGAAGGATAGACCAGGAGGAAAGAGAATTCATTAGGTTGAAGATTAACCAAGCAGATAATGAGGTGCTCCTCCTCTAGATTGTGTTTGGCTTCATCAATGTATAACAAATCTTCCTGGGGAATGGGAGAAAGAGGCTGAAATGCAGGAGTTGGAGCATAATTGAAGTGCTCAATGAGCAGACATTGGGAGTAACACACAAGATGCTGGAGAAACTTAACTGCCTTGGCAGCATCTATGGAAATGAATAAACAGTCGACGTTTTGGGCCGAAACACGTCATCAGGATTGGAAAGGAAGGGGGAAGGATGCCCGAATAAAAAGATGGGGTGGGGGGGGGAGGAAGACAAGCTAGAGGGTGATAGGTGAAGCCAAGTGGGTGTGAAAGGTAAATGGCCCGAGAAGAAGTAATCTGATAGGAGGAGAGAGTGAACCATAAGAGAAAGGGAAGGAGGAGAGGCACCGGGGAAGGTGATAGGCAGGTGAGAAGAAGAAGTAAGAGGACAGAATGGGGAATAGAAGAAGAGGGAAGGTGGAGGGGAAAAATTACTGGAAGGAGAAACCGAAGTTCATGGCATCAGGTTGGATGCCATCCAGACAGAATATGAGGTGTTGCACATTGGGTGTAGGGCCAGGGACGCAGTTACACCTTTGACAATACCTTCAGGTCCTGCCAGTTTTTAAGACCATATTATTCTGTGATTGAGGGGAAACAGAGAGAGGACTTTAAAATTATGAATGTGAAACTTGCTATCACAACGACTCATTAAGGCAAACAGTGCAAATGCACTTAAGGTGGCAAATTATATGGAAGGAGAGAAAAATCAAAGGATATGTTAACACAGTTAATTGAAGTTGGGTAGGAGGAGCACAATGTGTGAATAAAGGAGTATTATCTGTGAAATGTCAGATTAAGAGATTTTTTCAATTTACTTCTATTACTCTAAAGGTATTTTCAAATTGGAGAACTTTTAATTAAAACAAACCAAAAGATACACTCTGTTCAATTACACTCAAACCCCACAAAACGCTACTCCGTATAGCACTGATTCATTTCTTGGTTATTCAATTCTTTATTGAAATTTTTTTAAATGACAAAAATTCATTCTGAACAATACTTAAAACTTAGTGGCCGCCATTACAGTAAACATTTAGTCAGCCAATGAGAGTGCTTTACATACGCTCTGAGCCACTCACAACCAATCACGTATTAGATCATGCTCTGCCTCCCCTGTGTGTATAAACGCTCTTGCCAATTTATTCCATTTTTTTCACCTACAATGTCTGGAAAACGGGATGAATCTGAGGACACGGATGGAGAAGAAGAGACACCAGCAGGAAACCTTATCACAAAACTCCTCAGCACTAGCACCACCACGATCGCACAAACCATGGACCAGTTCATTGATAATGACCCTGGCAGGGAGCGAGGCAATACGGCAAAGAGAGGTGTTCTTGACATGATTTCCTGCTACCGAGAACTACTTCACGAGTGGAAACTTAAGAAAAGACAGTGAAATCTCGACGCCTTCTTGAAGCGGAAGCCAAAGTTAGAGAAGAACACACAACCTGGTCCCTCCTCTAAGATGTAACCACCAGCCGCTTCTCTCTGTGGCTGCTGTGACGTGTTGCTGCTCCATTGACGTACAGGTTAGGCCTACTTGCATGTTTGTTACTCCATGAATTACTGTGTATACATAACATATCGACATGCCCATTGACATAATGTTATAATGATCCCGCAAGGCGCTGATTTACATAGCACTCGACCTCTGAAGAATGTGTCCTCAGCGTTAAGCGGGTGAACTGTTACAATATCAATGCTTGGAAAAAGAGCAATACAATCTTTTAGCTCAAGTACTATGTGCTATGAAAAAGTCCTTGACTTCGCTCATACTTCTGATGAAGCCAAGATATGCTGGCTTCATTCAACCCTGTATTTCTTAAGTTTTGGACTGGTGCTGTTGGAGAATTTAAATATGACCCGGCTGTGCATTAGTGAAGGTGATACATAATAATGAGTACATTGCAAAATTATCCCTTTATTAACCTTTCAAAGAGTCAAATTCAAAGCAATTTCCACTATATCAAAAAGTACTGTAGTTCTCAGATGCCTTTCTAAATGGCCTCATAAACTGGAACAGCAGAATTAAAAGTAATTGTACCATACTGCAGGTCAATATGTCCACTGAGAAAAATGATGATATTCCAGAGTAACTTCAAATTCCAGCATACTGAAATCTCAATGCTCTTCTCAAATATGACTTACTGCCAGCACAGAATGGCCCAGGCAGCAGTTCTTCCCTCCAAGACTATGGTATGGGGAATTGTGCACAAACTGAGCCATAAACTGTGACGATGTTAGTCCTGTAATGTTTCCAACAGGGATTAAGTACATTCATCTCTGGATTCGTGCACGTGCCAGATAATGAGTGTATGCTCAATGACAGGATTCTTCACTAAACCTTGTCCTGCTGATTTCACACTTTCACAGCCATCGCTAACTGTCTGCATTCTGGACCTTCACAGGTATAACATTTCTACAACTACATATTAAATGTCTGAATTTCTCCAAATTTTAGAATTCACCCCTATTTACAGATCTATGCCCAAAGGATAGCATGTTGTTCCATAATCATCCAAATTAGTCATATATATATATATATATATATATATATTTGTAATCCAATAAATATTGAAAAACTATTATCAGCAAGATATAGTTTTACTTTAGACTTGAAGGTACTATGCCAAAAGTTTTATATAATATTACACTATCTACATTTTGAATGCAAGTATTAATTCTTGCAAAGAACTAGCATTAACTCCAAGGGATGAGTAACTGATTGTGGGTGCTATTACTATTGTTTTGTTTTGTAACTCTAAAACATGAAACTAATTCAAAGGAGTCCAAAATGTGAGTCTAACTTCGTGCCTACTTTAAGCGAGGCATGCACGTATCACTTAGTGGCATGATGACATATGTCATTCACGTGTTCTTACATATGACCCGTAATTAAGTACTTAAATAAACAAGAATGGTTAATCAAACAATGTATTTACAATATTACTCAAATATTACTGATATATTATATACACAGCATCCATTCTATGATTTCATGAGATTAGCATCTCTGTTCAAATCGCAGACATGTAATGCTCTAAAATATAAAAATATCTGCTATTATTAGCAAGAGTAATTTCTAGTCTCCCTTTACAAATCTGTTAATCCACACAATCATTGTGTGCCAGAGAATATTCATCTTGTTCTGACTGCATTAAAGTGCTGAAAGTATAAAGGGAAGTAATTAATAACAACCTACCTCATACTTTCAGACATTAGTAATCAAAAGACAACAGTGGGGAATTACATGCAGCTACTTCAGTACAGAAGGTTAATGAAAACATAAGGGGAAAATGCTTCATCTTATTTGCTTTAATTCTGTTCCCTTCCACTTCTCCTTCAGGAATACCCACTTTGAAGAAGTTCCTCTTCTCCCTCAGATGGGATTTCTGTCTGTCATCCTAATAACCTCAATGGTTCCTGTTTAGCTTCTTGCCTTTAATAAGATGTTGATAAAATAAATAGTTTCCACAGCTGCATCTCTTTCCTTACAAATGACTCCAACTCCTCATTTTTCAGGAGTTCCAACTGAAGTATCACCTTTAAACAGTTCAAATCTACCGATAATCACAGGCATATTAAAGTTATACAGTGTATCCTGCAAGTCATATATCCATGCATATGTTCTTGACCTCACTATATAACACTGACTCATTCTAGTTCAACACTCTCCTACACTGAGGTTCCATTTTGTTCTTCATTACATTCAATGACTCAATAAAAATACTTTTCTCCATCCTTTCAACTTCCAAACATCAAAGATCACAGATTTCAATGGCTTTAAGTATTCTTTTCAATTCTTCTACCTCTCCACACTCTGTTGAATCAATCTCTGGCTCCAGTCTCAACTCTTGTATTTTTACCCCTCTGAATGAAAAAGAAACCTTCCTTAGATTACAAACAACAGGAATTCTGCAGATGCTGGAAATTCAAGCAACATACATCAAAGTTGCTGGTGAACGCAGCAGGCCAGGCAGCATCTCTAGGAAGAGGTACGGTCGACGTTTCAGGCCGAGACCCTTCGTCAGGACTGGCGAAGGGTCTCAGCCTGAAACGTCGACTGTACCTCTTCCTAGAGATGCTGCCTGGCCTGCTGTGTTCACCAGCAACTTTGATGTGTGTTCCTTCCTCAGATTCCCTTCTCCTAAACGGATAGTCTCCAGACTTAGCCATCTCAGCCGTGGAGAAAAGGTTCCTAGTGTCTACCTTATGTCACCCATACATTCCCCTTCATCCTTGTTCACCCCCAGGAAAACAAGCATAGCCTATAAATTCTCTTCTTGTAACTGAAATTCTCCTTCCCAAGCACATAATGGAAAATTTTCTCTGCACCCTCTCCAGTTCACAGATACTCATTCCAGAGAATTGTCATGTGCCCAGATGATAAGACAAGATGTTCTTCTAGTTACTTTGGCTCTCACTATAGCAGTGGAGAAGGCTTCAAAGAGACAATTCAGAATGGGAGTGTGATTGTGGGTACAGCTGGATTATCATTTGAACATCAGAATGGCTGCTGTGGAGTGAGTGGATAGGCTCTGCAAAGCAATTACTAATTGATGTTGGAGACCACATACTGGACACCGAATGTAGTACACAAGACTGAAAGAAGTCCAAATAAATTGCTGCTTCACTTGGAATGGTTGTGTGGGTGACTAGATGGCGGGAACAGAAGAGGTGAACAGACATTAGTTGTATCTTCTCTGTTTACATGGGAAGATGCCAGGGCATGTGGAGTGGTGGTGGCGGGGGGGATGGAAGAGTAAAATATTTTTTCAAGCAACGTATACAGGTTGTGGCCATACTGGAAAAGGGACAATACTTGATCTCTCGTCTAGGATATTAAACTGGAAAAGTGGCTAAAGTCTCAGTGGGGGAGCATTTTGGGACCAGTGACCATAATTCTATTAGTTTTAGAATAGTTATGGTAAAAGATAGAACTGCTCAGTGCAAGGAGTATTGTGGCAAAGGCGGATGAGGGTAGAGTGTGGATCAGCACATGGAATTACAACATTGTAGCCATCAGTAAGACACAGTTGCAGAAGAGGCAGGACTGGCAGCTCAGTGTTCCGTGATTCCATTGTTTTAGACATGATAGAGTGGGAGGGATTAAAGGAGGAAGGGTAGCATTACTACTCAGGGAAAATGTCACAGGACAGAATGAAGAGCTCATCTACTGTGGCACTGGGGAATAAGAAAGGGATGACCAGGTTGATGGGAATATATAATTAACCACCCAATAATCAGTAAGATTTAGTGGAGTAAATTTGTAGAGAGATCACAATCTCAAGAAACATGAGGTTGTGATAGTAGGTGATTTTAGCTTTCCACATATTGACTGGGACTCCCATACTGTAAAAAGGCTGCATGAGACAGTGTTTGCCAAATGTGCTAGAGAGTGTGTGGTAGTAGATCTCCTATTAGAGAATGAGACAGGGCAGGTGGCAGAAGTTTGTTAGTTCCAAGATAAATATGGAAAAGGTTAGGTCTGGTCCTTGGGTTGAGTTTCTAAGTTGGAGAAAGGCCAATATTGATGGTATCAGAAAGCATCTGGCAAGTGCGGATTAGGACAGGGTGTTTTCCAGAAAAAGTGTGCTTGGTAAGTGGGAGGCCTTCAAAGGCGAAACTTTGAGAGTTCAAATTTTGTATGTTCCTGTCAGAATAAAAGGCAAGGATAACAGATTTAGGGAACCTTGGTTTACAAGAGATGTTGAGGCCCTGGTTAAAAAGGAGGAGGGGCATAGCAGGTGTAGGCAGGAAGGAACAGATGAGGTACTTGAAGAGTATAAGAAATGTAAGAAAACACTTCAAAGGTACATTTAATGTCAGAGAAATGGTATACAATATATATCCTGAAATTCTTTTTCTTCACAAACATCCACAAAAACAGGTGTGCCCCAAAGAATGAATGGCAGTTAAATGTTAAAACCCACCACCCCAGCTCCCCCCACCCACACATAAGCAGCAGCAAAGCAACAACTCCCCCTTCCACCAAGCACTCAAGCGTGTAGCAAAGCATCAATAAAGACACAGACCTGCAGTACCCCGAAGACTACTTGTTCACCCGGTAATTCGACATACCTCAGGCTCTCTCTCTACTAAGGGAAAAAGAGGTGTCCCTGTTTCATAGCGAGAGGGGAGACATAACAAACAACTCGCTGATTTACAATGTTAAAAGTCTGCTGCATAGCTTTTTCCGAGCTTTGTGACCAAAGAACTCAGGTCTCTGGGCACACAGCCAGCTGCCAGCTAGCTGCTTTCGATCCTCCATGTACTCCCATGACACACCAGTTTCCTGCGGAGGAACCAACCTCGAGTCCGCCCACCTCCAGAGCCACAAGATCCTGGAACCCCGAAGGTGCACTAGTCCTCTAGGTTACGTCCTTGGTGTATCGAATAGCAGCCAGTCATGAGACCCCGACAGCAGGTCCCATTCCCGCAAAGAACCAAAGTCAGCGTGTAAAAAGGAAATCAGGAAGGTTCAAAGCAGGCACAAGTTTGCTCTAACAGAGAATGTGAAGGAGAATTGCAAAGGCTTCTACAGATATATTTAAAGCTAAAAGATAGCAAAGGAGAAAATTGGTCCTCTGGATGATCAGAGTGCTAACCTATGCGCGGAGCCAAAAGAGATGGGAGATCCTAAATGGATATTTTTGCATCTGTATTTACTCGGGAGATGGACACCGTGTCTCTAGAAGTGATACAAGACAGCAGTGAGGTCATGGATGATATTTAGATTACAGAGGAGGAGGTGTTTGCTGTCCTGAGGCAAATTAAGGTAGATACATCTCCAGAGCCTGACATGGTATTCTCTCAGACCTCGTGGGACACTAATGCAGAAATTGCAGGGGCATGAGCAGAGATATTTAAAACGTTATTAGCATCATCCTCAGACGAGTGGTGTGACGGAGGGATCGGTGCCGTGCCCATTGTTGTTTGTCATCTATATCAACAATCTGGATGATACTGTAGTAAAGTGGCATAATGGACAGTGACGAAGGCTATCAAAGCTTCCAGCAGGATCCGGACAAGCGGAAAAATAGGCTGATAAATGGCAGATGGAAATTAATGCCGAAAATTGTGAGATTTTGCACTTTGGGAGGACAAACCAGGGTAGGACTTACACAGTGAGCGGTAAGGCACTGAGGAGTGCAGTAGACAGAGGGTCTGGGAATACAGGTCCATAATTCCTTGAATGGGGTGTCACAGATACATGGGGTTGTAATGGGAGCTTTTGACATAAGGCCTTCATAAATCTAAGTATTAAGTGCAAGTGTTGGGATGTTATGTTGAAGATATAAAGAAGTTGGTGAGCCCCAATTTGGAATATTGTGTCTAGTTCTGGCCACTTACCTACAGGAAAGATATTAATAAGATTGAAAGAGTGCAGATAAAATTTACAAGAATGTTGCCAGGACTTGAGGACCTGAGCTATAAGGAAACATTGAGGTTAATACTTTATTCCTTAGTGTGTAGGAGAATCAGGGGAGATAAAACTTAGAGATTCATTTTCTTGTGGGCTTTACTCAATAAATTCAATAACCATAATAGAATCAATGAAAGACAACACCAACAGGGCAGATAAGCAGTGTGCAAAAGACAACAATGTGCAAATTCAAAAAGAAAAAAGATATAATCATAATTAATAAATAAGAAATAAATATTGAGAAAATGAGACGACAAGTCCTTGAAAATTAGTCCATAGGTTGCGGGATCAGTTCAGTGATGGGGCAAGTGAAGGTGAGTGAAGTTATCCCCTCTGATCCATGAGCATGATGGTTGAGGGGGTAATGAGTGTTCCTCAACCTGATGGCATGGATCTTGAGGCTCCTGTTCATTCTTCCTGACGTCAAAAGCGAGAAGAGAACATAACCTGGATGGTGAGGGTCCCAGATCACGGATGCTGCTTTCCTGTGACAATGCTCCACATAGATGTGCACAATAGTGCGGAGGGCTTTATCTCTAATGGACTGGGGCATTCCAATGAGAAAGTATTCTTTACTTTTTGTAATGTTTTTTATTCAAGCGCATTGGTGTTTCCATACCAGGCTGTGATGCATCCAGTCAATCCACCACTCCACCACTCATCCACAGAAGTTTGTCAAAGTTTTAGATGTCATGCTAAACCTTTGCAAACTCTTGAGGAAGTAAAGCACTGTCGTGGTTCATTTGTAATTGTTTATTTGTTATTTGGAATTTGTAATTGCTGGGCCCAGGAAAGATCCTCTAAAATGATAACACTGAGGAATTTAAACCTCTCCACCTCTGATCCCTTGATGAAGACGGGCTTATGGACATCTGGTTCCCTCCTCCTGGAGTCAATAATCAGCTCCTTGATCTTGATCACATTGAGTAAGAAGTTGATGATGAGACACCACTCAGCCAGATTTTCAATCCTCGTCCTACATACTGATTCATTACTACCTTTGTTTTGGCCCGCGACAGTGGTGTCATGACCAAACTTAAACATGACATTGGAGCTGTGCTTACCCATACAGTCATAAGTGTAAAGCAAATAGAACAGGGGGCTAAGCATACAGCCTTGTTATGCATCTGTGCTGATGGAGATCATGGAGGAGATGATGTTGCCGATTCAAACTGACTGGAGTCTGCAAGTGAGGAAATCAAGGATCCAATTGCATAAGGGACTATCGAGGCCAAAGTCTTGAAGCTTATTGATTGGTCCTGAGGGGACGATAGTACTGAATGCTGAGCTGTTGTTGCTAAAGAACATCTGGATGCATGCATGTTTCCTGACCAGATGTTCCAGGGTTGAGTGAAGAGCCAATGAAATGGCATCTGTTGTGGACCTTTTGTGCTAGTAGGCAAATTGGAGTGGATACAAGTTGCTTCTCAGTCAGGAGTTGATATGTTTCATCATCAAACTCTCAGCACTTCATTGTTGTGGATGTAAGTGCTACTGGACAATAGTCATTCAGGCAGGTTACCACATGCTTCTTCGGCACTGGCATGGCTGAAACCTGCTTGAAACAGGTGGGTACCTCAGACTGCTGAAGTAAGAAGTTAAAGATCTGTGTGAACACTCCAACCAGTTGATCAGCACAGGTCTTTAGTACTCGTCCAAGTACTCCGTCTGAGCCAGATGCTTTCCATGGGATCACCCTCCTGAAGGAGGCTCTCACATCAGCCTCGGAGACTGAAGTCACAGAATAATCAGGAGCTGTGAGTGTTCATGATGGCTCCTCCATGTTTTGACGGTCAAAGCGAGCATAGAAGGCACTGAGCTCATCTGGAAGTGAAACCCTGTTGTCATCTTTGTCACTTGGTTGCACTTTAAAAGAGGTGAGAGAATTTCAGCCCAGCCACAGCTGTTGAGTGCCCTTCATTGATTCAAGTTTAGTCTGGTACTGCCACTTTGCAGGTAAGATCATACCTGGACCTCTTGTAACTTTCTTGGCTGGCAAACTTGAATGCCTCTGATCTGGCCCTCAGCAGATTGCAGGTATCTTGTTTCATCCAGGGCTTCTGGTTGTGGAAGACTCTGAAAGATTTTGTGGGGACACACTCCTCTACAACTGTTTTTATAAAGTCCGGGACAACCATGGTATGATCATTCAGATCCACAGATGAGTCCTTGAACACAGCCTAAAGAACCGACTCAAAGCAATCCCATCACTGCTCCTCTGCCTCCTGTGACCATCTCTTTGTTATCCTAATCTCTGGAGCATTGTTTTTTAGCCTCTGCCTGTATGCAGGTAGGTGAAGGACAGTCAAGTGATCAGATCTGCTGAAATGCAGTCTAGGCATGGAACGGTAGGCATTCCTTATCGTAGTATAGCAGTGGTCTAGTGTGTTGGGACCTCTGGTGCTACAGGTTTATATGCTGATGGTAATTGGGCATGGATGTCTTCAAACAAGCCTAATTGAAATCCCCGACTATGAAATGAAATGTAAACAACAGGAATTCTGCAGATGCTGGAAATTCAAGCAACACACATCAAAGTTGCTGGTGAACGCAGCAGGCCAAGCAGCATCTGTAGGAAGAGGTGCAGTTGACGTTTCAGGCCGAGACCCTTCGCCAGGACTAACTGAAGGAAGAGTGAGTAAGGGATTTGAAAGTTGGAGGGGGAGGGGGAGATCCAAACTGATAGGAGAAGACAGGAGGGGGAGGGATAGAGCCAAGAGCTGGACAGGTGATAGGCAAAAGGGGATATGAGAGGATCATGGGACAGGAGGTCCGGGAAGAAAGACAAGGGGGGGGGACCCAGAGGATGGGCAAGAGGTATATTCAGAGGGACAGAGGGAGAAAAAGGAGAGTGAGAGAAAGAATATGTGCATAAAAATGAGTAACAGATGGGGTACGAGGGGGAGGTGGGGCCTTAGCGGAAGTTAGAGAAGTCGATGTTCATGCCATCAGGTTGGAGGCTACCCAGACGGAATATAAGGTGTTGTTCCTCCAACCTGAGTGTGGCTTCATCTTTACAGTAGAGGAGGCCGTGGATAGACATGTCAGAATGGGAATGGGATGTGGAATTAAAATGTGTGGCCACTGGGAGATCCTGCTTTCTCTGGCGGACAGAGCGTAGATGTTCAGCAAAGCGGTCTCCCAGTCTGCGTTGGGTCTCGCCAATATATAAAAGGCCACATCGGGAGCACCGGACGCAGTATATCACCCCAGTCGACTCACAGGTGAAGTGTTGCCTCACCTGGAAGGACTGTTTGGGGCCCTGAATGGTGGTAAGGGAGGAAGTGTAAGGTCATGTGTAGCACTTGTTCTGCTTACACGGATAAGTGCCAGGAGGGAGATCAGTGGGGAAGGATGGGGGGGACGAATGGACAAGGGAGTCGCGTAGGGAGCGATCCCTGCGGAATGCAGAGAGAGGGGGGGAGGGAAAGATGTGCTTGGTGGTGGGATCCCGTTGGAGGTGGCGGAAGTTACGGAGAATAATATGTTGGACCCGGAGGCTGGTGGGGTGGTAGGTGAGGACCAGAGGAACCCTATTCCTAGTGGGGTAGCGGGAGGATGGAGTGAGAGCAGATGTACGTGAAATGGGGGAGATGCGTTTAAGAGCAGAGTTGATAGTGAAGGAAGGGAAGCCCCTTTCTTTAAAAAAGGAAGACATCTCCCTCGTCCTAGAATGAAAAGCCTCATCCTGAGAGCAGATGCGGCGGAGACGGAGGAATTGCGAGAAGGGGATGGCGTTTTTGCAAGAGACAGGGTGAGAAGAGGATTAGTCCAGATAGCTGTGAGAGTCAGTAGGCTTATAGTAGACATCAGTGGATAAGCTGTCTCCAGAGACAGAGACAGAAAGATCTAGAAAGGGGAGGGAGGTGTCGGAAATGGACCAGGTAAACTTGAGGGCAGGGTGAAAGTTGGAGGCAAAGTTAATAAAGTCAACGAGTTCTGCATGCGTGCAGGGAGCAGCACCAATGCAGTCATCGATGTAGCGAAGGAAAAGTGGGGGACAGATACCAGAATAGGCACGGAACATAGATTGTTCCACAAACCCAACAAAAAGGCAGGCATAGCTAGGACCCATACGGGTGCCCATAGCTACACCTTTAGTTTGGAGGAAGTGGGAGGAGCCAAAGGAGAAATTATTAAGAGTAAGGATTAATTCCGCTAGACGGAGCAGAGTGGTGGTAGATGGGAGCTGAATATCAACCGTCTCGACTTCACCGCACCTTGTCCCCATTCCAACCTCACTCCTTTGGAACGCTCTGCTCTCCACTCCCTCCGCACTAATCCTAACCTTATTATTAAACCCGCCGATAAGTGGGGTGCTGTTGTAGTCTGGCGTACTGACCTCTACCTTGCCGAGGCACAGCGACAACTCGTGGATACCTC
Source organism: Mobula birostris (assembly GCF_030028105.1). Taxonomy (NCBI): domain Eukaryota; kingdom Metazoa; phylum Chordata; class Chondrichthyes; order Myliobatiformes; family Myliobatidae; genus Mobula; species Mobula birostris. Next base: position 51,801,022 of record NC_092386.1, read on the forward strand.
CTCTTATTTACCCCTCGATCGTGACCCCACTAAGGAGCACCAGGCCATTGTCTCCCACACCATCACCGACTTTATCCCCTCAGGGGATCTCCCATCCACTGCTACCAACCTTGTAGTTCCCACACCTCGCACTTCCCGTTTCTACCTCCTACCCAAGATCCACAGACCTGCCTGTCCTGGCCGACCTATTGTCTCTGCTTGCTCCTGCCCCACCAAACTCATTTCTGCATACCTCGACGCTGTTTTATCACCCCTTGTTCAATCCCTTCCGACCTATGTTCGTGACACTTCTCACGCTCTTAAACTTTTCGATGATTTTAAGTTCCCTGGCCCCCACCGCTTTATTTTCACCATGGATGTCCAGTCCTTATATACTTCCATCCCCCATCAGGAAGGTCTCAAAGCTCTTCGCTTCTTTTTGGATTCCAGACCCAATCAGTTCCCCTCTACCACCACTCTGCTCCATCTAGCGGAATTAGTCCTTACTCTTAATAATTTCTCCTTTGGCTCCTCCCACTTCCTCCAAACTAAAGGTGTAGCTATGGGCACCCGTATGGGTGCTAGCTATGCCTGCCTTTTTGTTGGGTTTGTGGAACAATCTATGTTCTGTGCCTATTCTGGTATCTGTCCCCAACTTTTCCTTCGCTACATCGACGACTGCATTGGCGCTGCTTCCTGCATGCATGCAGAACTCGTTGACTTTATTAACTTTGCCTCCAACTTTCACCCTGCCCTCAAGTTTACCTGGTCCATTTCCGACACCTCCCTCCCCTTTCTAGATCTTTCTGTCTCTGTCTCTGGAGACAGCTTATCCACTGATGTCTACTATAAGCCTACTGACTCTCACAGCTATCTGGACTATTCCTCTTCTCACCCTGTCTCTTGCAAAAACGCCATCCCCTTCTCGCAATTCCTCCGTCTCCGCCGCATCTGCTCTCAGGATGAGGCTTTTCATTCTAGGACGAGGGAGATGTCTTCCTTTTTTAAAGAAAGGGGCTTCCCTTCCTCCACTATCAACTCTGCTCTTAAACGTATCTCCCCCATTTCACGTACATCTGCTCTCACTCCATCCTCCCGCCACCCCACTAGGAATAGGGTTCCCCTGGTCCTCACCTACCACCCCACCAGCCTCCGGGTCCAACATATTATTCTCCGTAACTTCCGCCACCTCCAACGGGATCCCACCACTAAGCACATCTTTCCCTCCCCCCCCCCTGCATTCCGCAGGGATCGCTCCCTACACAACTCCCTTGTCCATTCGTCCCCCCCCATCCTTCCCCACTGATCTCCCTCCTGGCACTTATCCTTGTAAGGGGAACAAGTGGTACACATGCCCTTACACTTCCTCCCTGACCACCATTCAGGGCCCCAAACAGTCCTTCCAGGTGAGGCAACACTTCACCTGTGAGTTGACTGGGGTGATATACTGCGTCCGGTGCTCCCGATGTGGCCTTTTATATATTGGCGAGACCCAACGCAGACTGGGAGACCGCTTTGCTGAACATCTACGCTCTGTCCGCCAGAGAAAGCAGGATCTCCCAGTGACCACACATTTTAATTCCACATCCCATTCCCATTCTGACATGTCTATCCACGGCCTCCTCTACTGTAAAGATGAAGCCACACTCAGGTTGGAGGAACAACACCTTGTATTCCGTCTGGGTAGCCTCCAACCTGATAGCATGAACATCGACTTCTCTAACTTCCACTAAGGCCCCACTTCCCCCTCGTACCCCATCTGTTACTCATTTTTATGCACACATTCTTTCTCTCACTCTCCTTTTTCTCCCTCTGTCCCTCTGAATATACCTCTTGCCCATCCTCTGGGTCCCCCCACCCCGTCTTTCTTCCCGGACCTCCTGTCCCATGATCCTCTCGTATCCTCTTTTGCCTATCACCTGTCCAGCTCTTGGCTCTATCCCTCCCCCTCCTGTCTTCTCCTATCATTTTGGATCTCCCCCTCCCCCTCCAACTTTCAAATCCCTTACTCACTCTTCCTTCAGTTAGTCCTGACGAAGGGTCTCAGCCTGAAACGTCAACTGCACCTCTTCCATGAAATGAAATGTGTTGGGGTAGACCGTTTCTTATTTGGTGACAGCATTATGCAGTATCTCAAGCCCTTGATTATAGTCACCGCCTGGTGGTAGGGAAACTACGGTCAGGATCACAGAGAACTCCTAGTAAACAGATTGATACCTGGGACCACTTAACTCGAAGTCTGGTGTGGATCCCACTACACCACCAGCCAACACGAGGCCGATAGTTGTGATGAATTGGCATATCGGAGAAAGATTTAAAATCTGATTGAATCGTGCCACAACATCAGGGAAACCAAAGAACTGATTGACTACAGGAGGGGGAAATGAGAGGCCCTTGAACTGATCAGTGGAGGAAAGGTGGAGAGGGTCAGTAACTTAAAAATTCCTCACTATTTAAAAGGTATTTAGACAAGTACATGGATTGGAGAGATTTAGAGAGATACTGGCCAAGCACAGGGAAATGAGAATTGTTCAGGTAGGCACCTTGGTCTGGATGGATGAGCTGGGCTGAAGACCTGGTTTTGTGCTGAACAACTTCACTGCTCTATGTGACTAGTGACAGAATCATGTTGGAATTGGTATAAATTGCAAAGGATAAAGTTTTGGATTTGTAGGTGGGGGTGGGGAGTGGAAGATTAGTTTGCGTCCCAGGGGAAATTTATCTTTGAGCTCTCCAGTTGGTTTTGAGAGCAGACTTGAATGAAAGAGAGGAAATGCAGCTGAAACCTCCACCCACTATAGCAGAGAGATACTATGCTTCACGGAGGCGGAGGATGTAACTGAGGCACCAGAGCAGACAGCCTCATTATTGGACAAATGCAATGGAAGCAAGGACACTGGGAAAAAAAAACTTGGCATTCTTACAGGATGCAGGAGGAGAGGATGTACAGTCAAAGTAGCTGTGGGAGTCTGGGATGATTAAAAAAAATTTTAGTGTCTGATAGAGACAGAGCGATCCAGAAAGGAAAAAAGAAATGTCAGAGATGGACCACGCAAATGGGAGAGCACTGACATGTGAAATCAGGTTATATTTTCCTGCACTGCAGTAAACAAGTTCAAGTGTAATTGTAATTCAAACATATATGTGAACACAGCCAAATAAAGCAGCATTTCTTCAGGGCAAGGTGCAAAACAGTACTGAAGATTACACAAAGTACACAGCAGTTCTTCATCACATGCTATGGTAGCTGCAGACAAATACAATTCAGCTTGCCTTCCTCCAAATGAGCACTAGAAAGAAGCACCAGTGGGGGGAGGGGGCAGCCCCCAACCCAACACGGAGGCCTCGGCTCTCTCCTCCAGCCTCTTCTCTCCTGGGTGGCTACAACAGGTGACACCGTGCAATGAAAGGCTGGTTTGTGCAACAACTGTGGCAATGCAGCTCCCCCATCTTTGGTCTTGTCAGTTAACCAGTGAACCAAACTTGCAGTAATCTACATTAGCAATGTCCAATAGGGTCATGTAATCACAATAAAGAAGTCAAAGACAATAATTTGCACTGTTTCTTAGACCACGCACCACCTCCGTAAAACAACGGTTCTGTAACAAGTACAGGTGACAACGCGGGATGCAATAAGTTTGACTCCATTGCAATCCAGCAACACTCTAATGGGGTAGGCCTGTACTTGTTGTTCTTAATATCCATCAGTGTCTTGTAATTGTAAAAAAAGAAAGATGGAAAGGGTGAATAATTACAGCTTTGTTTGGATCTGGAAGGCTGCTGCAAACGTGCACGCCACCATCTTGAAGTGAGTACACTTCAAGGTACTTGTGGCTGTAAGGAGCTTCACAACTTCCTGAGGCTATGAAAACTATTATAGACCATTATTTTTTGAGTTGCTGGTTATTGCTGGACTGGGTGAATGTCAAACAATTTACATCTACCATTGTTCCTCTCAGGATATAGAAGCTCAGATGAATTGTGCTGGACAACAATAACTTGCAGTTGTGTGCATTTTTAACACAGCAAAGTGTTAGAGGGCTACTCTATGCTGTATGGGTAGCTAAAAGCGATGAGTTAGAGTGACACCTTGAAAAGAAATAGAAGAGAGTTCTTTTCAAGTCCAGGATTCATCTAGAATACACAATGATTATTACAGTGGCAATTATGTCAGGGCTGATACATCAATGTTTCTTTGGATCAGCAAACTCACAAGAATTGACAATACATGAAACACCTATTATAACCTCACTCCTTCTTTTCCAAACAACTTGTTGCCAATTTGATCCTTGATTTGTCATGACCTCTTATAGGCTTTTCCTGCATACTCTGGCTCAAGTAATAGAGACAATGTGTCATAAACTTTAAAGTTTTTCACAAAAAAGGAACTGAATCCTGGAAACTTAAAATATATGTCAAGTTGATCAGGGGGGTGGAGGACACCCAAAGATACAATATTCCTTCACTTTAGAGTGAAACACAGTAATGACCATTTCGAGGTCACTTTGTGTTGAACAGAAATTGAACTGGACACCTCTGGATACGAGTCACCACACACGATGACGTAATTCTCCATGCAACATTCATTTTGGAGCACTGCAGAGGAACTTGGACTAAGCTGTCCTCAAGGCAACCATTGTGCTCTTTCCAACACAATCATACTTACTTTTAATCATTCTGTAGCCTGGTCCCTACACAGCCCTAAGCACAGGCTAACACCTCAAATCTTCAAGGTGACAGATTCTTTCATTTCCTTGTTTTCCAACACAAATCCAGGCCTCAATTTTCAAACCCCAATTCTCAATTGCCAGTTAATGTCTAAGGAAGGAAATTATTTCTGTTAACCCTAATGTCAAGAAGCAATCAACATTCAGCAAACCATTCCCTGAAGAATTCAACAACTTTAAACAACACAAGAACAGATCAAGAACTTACAGATTTCCAGCCAATTAAATTCAACCTACAACTAACTTGCAAACAGTTGATATAGTTGCTTAAATAACACTGGTGAAATGTGCTTCCAGATGCTAAACTCATATTCAACTATGCTTTTTTTAACAACTGTGTGATCTGGCATCAAATCAGAATTGCATACTGAATGACATTATGATTATGTATTCCTGCCAACTTCCACCAGTTCTTGCTTGCTGCATTATGCCAGCACCTTAATCAATGAGTCCTATGGGAACTCCGGCACAAATGTGCATGTGCTCACTAGTTGGTTCATTGGAACAATTTGCTACCTACACTGCTGCCCCACCACCAACCCCATAAAAATGCAGCAACAAGTTAAACATTATCTTCGTTCCTTCAGGAACCCAAACAATTCGAAGCTACATGAATACATGAATGCGGTGGATATATACAGGACTTGTACCAGTAAAACCAAATTACCTGCATCTCCTTGCAGAATGTTGCCGTTGGACCAAATAGAATCTGACATTGTTCATCTGCTGTGTAGATCACCCCTGGCAACTTGGATGATAACATCACTGAGTTGAGGCTCTGAGGATCTGTGTGCAGTAAACAATTACTGACCTTTGACCTGCCAATACATGTAAATTCGTGAGTTATAACAAAAAGATGTTGTGCATTTTGTTTTGCTTTTTTTAAAAAATGAAAATAAATTTGCAGCTGGAGTGGTATGGCTTCAGTTTGACAACTTAATAACACTTGGCTTAAACAGCACCAGAACAGGGAAGTAATGTAAAGATAAATTAAGAGATCTAGATCCTATGAGGCAACTGACGTAAAGGGAGCTTTATTAGCAAAACTAACTATTATGTTGTTATACTAACCATTGTTCCCCAAGATCAGGCCCCTTCCAGGATTGGTTGATTTATCATGGAAAATGTTCAAATAAACATCATTTCATTTGTTAGTTTCTGAAGTAAATTTTAAGGAAAGTAGAAGTTTGAAATAATGTGAGTTAAATGCTCTTTAAGATGGTAAAAAGAATTGATATATTGTGATTCTGACAAAATTTTGATAACATAAAATATTTGATTATACCTAATATACCTGTTGTTAAATCCTGCTCATCTCTCTCTTCACTTAGTTCAAATCTGTTTTATATTTACTTTCTTCTTCAATATATTACACCACCTACTACTTCCCTACTATTCTGTTCTTGAATGTGAATTAGAAGCAGAGTCAGGTTGAATATCACTGGCATATGTTGTGAAATCCTTATAGTGGCAGCAGTACATTGAAATACATAATAATAAAAACTATAAATTACCATAAGTATACATAAAAAAGTAAATTAAATGTACTGCAAAAAGAGAGATAAAATAGTGAGATAGTGTTCATGGATTCATTATGCATTCAGAAATCCATGGCAGAAGGGAAGAAGCTCATCCTAAAATGTTGAATGTATGTCTTTAGGTTCCTCTACCTCCTCCTTGACGATAGCAATGTGAAGAGAACATGTTTGGGTGACGAAGGACCTTAATGATGGATGCTGCCTTTTTGAGGCAACGCGTTTTGAAGGTGTCCTTGATGTTGGGGAGGCTAGTGCCCATGATGGAACTGGTTGTGCTTGCAAATTTCTGCAGCATTTTCCATGCCTTGGCCCCTCCATATCAGATGGTGAGGCAACCAGTTAGAATGACCTCCACGGTTCATCTATAGAAATTTGTAGGTTTCTTTGCTGACAGAGTAAGTCTCCTCAAACTCGTGAAAAAATATAGTTGCTGTTGTGCCTTCCATGTAATTGCATCAATATGTTGGGCCCAGGATAGATAGTCAGAGATGTTAACACCCAGGAACTTGAAACTGCGCACTCTTTCCACTGCTGATCCCTCAATGAGGACTGGTGTGTGTTCCCTCGATTTCCCCTTCCTGAAGTCCACAATCAATTTCTTGGTCTTACTGATGTTGAGAGCAAGGTTGTTGCTGCACCACTCTACCTGCTGATCTAACTCACTCTGGTACACTTTCTAATCACCATCTGAAATTCTGCCAACAATAGTTCAGAATCAGAATCAGATTTATTATCACCGGCATGTGACGTGAAATTTGTTAACTTAGCGGCAGCAGCAGTTCAATACACTACATAATCTAGCAGAGAGAAGAAAAAAAAATATAGAAAATAAAACATAATCATAATAAATAAACAAATAAATCGGTTACATATATTGAATAGATTTAAAAAAGTGCAAAAACAGAAATACTGTATATTAAAAAAAAAGTGAGGTAGTGTCCAAAGATTCAATGTCCATTTAGGAATCGGATGGCAGAGGGGAAGAAGCTGTCCCTGAATTGCTGAGTGTGTGCCTTCAGGCTTCTGTACCTCCTTCCTGATGGTAACAGTGAGAAAAGGGCAATGACAATAGTTGTGTCATTGGCAAATTTATAGATGGGATTTGAGCTATGCCTAGACACACAGTCGTAGATGTAGAAAGAGTAGAGCAGTGAGCCAATAACACGTCCTTGAGGTGTGCCAGTGTTGATTGTCAGTGAGGAGGAGATGTGATTTCCAATCTGCACAGGCTGTGGTCTTCCAGTGAGGAAATCAAGGATCCAGTTGAAGGTGTAAGTATGGAGGCGTAGATTTTGGAGTTTGTTGATTAGAACTGAGACTATGATTGTGTTGAACAATGAGCTCTAATCAATAAGCAGTAGCCAGATGTTGGCATTACTATTGTCTAGGTGTCCAAGGCTGAGTGGACAGCCAGTGAGGTTGCATCTGCTGTAGACCTATTGTGGCGATAGGCAAATTGCAGTGGGTACAGATCCTTGCAGTAGAAGTTGATTCTAGCCATGACCACCTCTTAAAATACTTCATTACAGTAGATCGGAGTGCAACCGGGCGATAGTTGTTGAGGCAGCCAGCAAAACCTTCATCACCACTACAGTTTAGCAAGACTAATGACCATTCTAACCAACACACACAAAAGACTGGAGGAACTCAGTGGGCCTGGCAGCATTTATGGAAAACAGTACAGTCGACATTTCAGGCTGAGACCCTTCATTCAGATGTAGGTACTTCCAGCATCTGCAGATTTTCTCTTGTTAATGACGACTCTGATCATTTTGCACTAAGATGGACTGTGATCTTTTTCTTGCAAATGTGCTGTATAATTTATGTTTTTCTGCTGAATATTGCCTATATGATGCTAAGTGCCTGTGATGGTGCTGCAAGCAAGTTTTTCATTGCACCTGTGCATACAGGTACTTGTGCAATGACAATAAACTCCACCTTGACTTTAATTATCACACTGGCAATTAATTATCGACACCTCTTTTCCTCTTTTAAGTCTTCCCTGATCTTGTCTTTCATTCCTAGTTAGTTCTTTGTTGAATCAGGAATTTTAATTGCTTACCAAAGTAAATAATTAGCATATCCAAGCTTTGTCATTTCCTTTCATAAACCTGGGAATTTGAAAATAATCCCACCAGTATCTTGACAGTATTTGGAATCTGGGCAGCTCTGATCAGGATTCAATGTAATTTATACAGAATATTTCATCTGCAACCATGTTTAAAATGTTTCAATTTATGGTATTAAATATCATCTATTTACATTAAGCAAAATTAAACTTTTTAATACATTTCCCGCAATCCAGTTCTTGTAGCTCATCAGAGCTAACATTATTCCCACAAAACTAAAGCTGACCTATTATAAAGATCATTCCCCAATCAGGCTACATTATTAAACCCCACACACCATACAAACGAGTAAGATTAGCTCTTGATTACATTGTCACAGGAAGCACTTTAGATTTGGATAACAAAATATAGAAAAGGGGTCAGGGTCACTGTCTTGTAATAGTAAGAATTGGCAAAATTACATCTCTAATCAAAGCATTCTTATCTCCAAGCTTAGAGGAATTACAGCTTCTGACTGATGACACTTCTTTACTCAAAGCTGGAGGAAAATTGTGCTTACAGGTAAGATTATGTAATAAATTAAAATATGCTGCTCCTAAAATAGAAAGCCATTTCTACTTTAATTTATATTAATTATCAAAATGACACACCACTAATGCTTTGTTTTGCTGAAATAATAAATATGATAAACTTTTTTGTGATTACACTTTAGAACATTGTACTTATGGAAAAAACGGTAGTTTTGATATGAATTTCATCCTACGTTGTTTTTGCACAGATTTGTTCTCTTTCACAAATGTAATATTTTTGCTGTACTTCTGTTGTGCGTCATAGTTTACTTTGCATTACCAATATGACACAGAAGTTGTCACTGAACAAGAAAACATTTTTCAATCAAATATCACATGCTTTATTAAGCTTTCTGGACCAATGACAAAGATCATTGTTCACTGTTACACCGGGTCAAAGTTGTGAAGCTCAATATTTGACTGTATTATGTATATGTAATTAAATTTCAAGGACCTCGGAGTTTAAGTCAGCAGCTCACTATCATTTTCACAGAGGATATGAGGTAAAAATTTTCTGGTACAATCACATCCCATGAGCACATTAAGAAACAAATAGATACATGCTGCTGTATTATTGTTTTTAATTATATCTACCATTATCCAACTTCAGGGTTGATCCAATCTTAATTATTGAAATAGTTAGACATATCCTTTAAGGGAAATCTAACAATGAGGACAACATAAACTTACTTCTCATATATCCTTACAACACTGCAGGAGCCCATTTCCATCTATTGAACTTACACTGGCCCACAGACTGATCCATTCTTAAGTGATTTTCCTTACACCTTACTCTCCCCACATTCCTATCAACAGTTGCTAGATTCTACCATTCATCCACACACCAAGGGTAACTTATTGTGTCCAATTAACCTTCCAACCTGCACCTCTTTGGGAAGTGGGACATAACCAGGGGAAGCACGCACAGGCATGGTGTACACTTGCAATCCCCTCAGCATCAGCACTGGAAGCAGGTCTGGTAGCTCCAGCCTACGTTGCCCTCAAATGCTGACTCTTGCTTATCTTTCTATCATCTGCTCTTTAAATCAATAAATGCTTTAAAAAATAGTGATGTTCATTTTAACTTTACTCAATATAATCTGGCTTGTAAACAATTCAACCTTCAAATGTCCTGATTTGCCAAAAGATATTTCACACATTTTATAATGTAGGTTATAGACATAAATAGACAATACCTATATATTCGAGTATGCAGGTTACATCTGTCTTAACCTAATTAAATAAAGTATTTATCAATTGGACCAAAGGCAGTCACTTGCAACAACATGGTTCATTTTCAAGCTGCCAAATGTTAATCAAATCATCAAGGCCAATTAGCTAAAAATTTATGAACAGAATTTTTATTATGAAGACAATTTTAACCACACAGCAAGCAATCTCTTTATTTGGCAGAAGCATTGTGTTTTACCATGGACAAAATAAAACAAGGAACGGAAACATCTGCATGAGATCTGATGGCTTTCTTAGCTGGCTATCATTAAAGTTAATGGTATTCCAACCTTGCTTAGCAGCTTTACCAGATGAAAGAAGGTGTTTCATCTTTATCCTCCACTAACCATGGATAAATCAGACAACCTTATTTAGGTTGTCATATGATTTCAAAACATTCTTGTCCTTGAACTTCATTGTTTATCCACCAGAAACTGTAGCCCAGAGCATATTGTCCTAGTGTCTCTTTTCTACAACTTAAAGCCTTGGCATCTCCATAAAAATGAAAGAAGACTGGGTATATCTATTCCAATGGCTCTACTATTCAGGTATCATGTGTTTTAGGTACTAATTTAATTGTCTTGATCAATTACCTTAAAAGCCTATTCATTTCCCTGCAGGACCATGAGATGCAACTACTCTGTGGTCGTAAGTGCTTAGCACCCTGATCCCAACGACACATGCTAAATTTACCCACATTAAGGAACGTCTGCCACATTTGGCCCAATTCTCCTTTGTATCCTAATCAATGGTCAGTCTCTTTTAATTTGAGATCCAATCTTTTGGGAACATCTTGAGAGATCATCAGCAAATAGTTTTCTAAGTGCCCTCTAAAAATGCAAATGTGGGACACTAGAAATGAATTTCTACTAACGATTGGATGTATGGAACTAACCATCAATAGGTAAATCCAGTCTACAAGAAAGCATCTGAGATATTTCCCAGCTTAAAATCTTCCTGGCAGTCACAGGATACAAATTTTCTTACCAGAACTTTTATGAATCTTGTTTTGGGGAAAATCAGAGTGCCCAGTGTCTACCTGGATATCTGTTTCCAATGCTGGGTGTTGTAGTTTCCTCCAATATCTCACACACTTGTGAACTGGTAGCTTAATTGGCTGGTGTAAATTGCCACCAATAAGTAGGTGAGTTGTAGAATTGGGTGAATTAATGGCAATGAGGGGAGAATAAGAGATCAGAATCAGATATATTATTACTATGACATGGAATGCGTTGCTTTACAGGAAAAAAAATACTATGAATTGCAAAGTAAATCACGCAAAAATAATGAGCTAGTGTTTTGTTTTCATGAACCATTAAAAATTCCAATAGTGGAGGGGAAGCAGTGATTTATGAATCATTGAGTGTGGGTCTTCAAGCTCTTGAACCTTTTCTCTGATGGTAATGCCAAGATAGATTAATATACGATTAAAATAAATGGATGGCTGATGGTCAGTGTTGACTTAGTGGGCTGCAGGACCTGCTTATGTGCCGTATCTCTCCAAATCTATAATATACTGATTTTGTGACGCAGAAAACTGCTGATGAGTTCATGAGTTATCAGCTCAGCTGTCATCTACCAAACTTGACTGTTCTCTGACAATGAAGATGTTCAAGGCCACATGTACGAGGAGCCTTGCTCTTCTTTCAGCTTTACTACTTATTTGCATGCCATAGATCTGATAGTGATAGCAAGGCAAATGTATGCAATACATGGTCTGTAACTATTAGAGCAGAAGTGGGGATGGGATGGGCAAGTATTTTGGCAATGTTGTTTTCTAGGCCTTCTGTTTTATTGAACAAAACGGATAGACTATTGATTATTCAATTTTATCTGCAGATCCCATTTAATCATTTTGGGAATGTGAAAGATTAATGTTTGTTTTAATTATAAAAACACAACCCCAGAATTCTCAATTCTCATTGAAGGGGTTTTGCTATAATGAATCAACTTATCTTGGATACTACCGGGACAGAATGTTGGATTCCATTCTAAAACTTAATGTTTATGTGATCATCATTTCCAAGATGCAGTACAACTCACAAGATTGAAATCCCATATTCAAATTGGCAATTTGCATAAATAGTTTAGTTTTCCAGAATCTGAGGTTGATACATGATTCTGGACACAAGGCATTATCCAACAAGACTGGCCTCCTTAATGGTAATGAAATGCAGATACAACTGATGCACATACTGGGTAAAAAAAACTGGGATTCAAGTACTCTGCTGTTACATACTTTATAGATATCTTGTGATTGTCTTATGAGGATGTTGTAATAGTCCTGCGGAGGTCACATGATGTCATTTTCCCACGATGTGAGGTCACGTGACCACCTGTTCTCACCAGGTATATAAGTGTAGACCCCTGCTGACGCAGTTAGTTTTCAGTTAGATCGTCAGTCAAATACTTCGCTACTCTGCTTATTAATCTCATGATGCAGTATAGTTTTAAAACGGAGTTTTACTTTCTATTGTAAGGTACAGAAGTGTTGGGCTGGCAGTTTCACCAATAGCTGCCAGATTTGTTGATGTACTTTTTCAGTAATATTGGAGGTGAAGATGGGAACCTGAAGGAGTCGTTCGACAGTTTTGGAGTGAATCGACCATTATTGAATTCGTTCAAGTAAGATTGATCTGCATGAGATAACCTTTGCTAAAAGCAGCAGAAAACGTTGTGCAGTATCTAGTCCACGGAGGAAAAAGGTCAGTGCCTTTAAACCGTTTTATTTCCGTCCTCGTGAGTCCTGTGGACAAGGCAAGTTCCGGCTGGGATCGGCAGTAATGTTGAGTCTTCGAGGAATTCTTTACTTCAGGAAAGTCTCTCCTAATTGACTGTATAAATCTCTTGGACTTTCAAATTTACCATTCTAAGAACTGTGTTTGAATTTACCACTTTAAGACTGTTTTCGCATTTATAAAACCTGACTCACTTCTATATTCATTGTTGCCGGTCACGTGACACTGCACAATAAATTAGAGACTTGCCATCTCACTATACAGAACAGAAGGTCATTCAACTCCATGAGCCAAGTTACACATGCTCAGATGGCTAATTTGTACCTTAGCTCCATCAGGTCTTGAAGAGTCTCCATTTTCTGAAAAAGCAATTACATCGATACACTTTCCAATTGGGTTTATTACATTTGTACATCTGCATCGTAGACATGCCACCTACCATGCGGACTTGTATTTCCTTGCAGGCTGAAACAGGTTTCTTTAAAATGTTTGGAAGCTGTAGGAGATGTTGGGGTATTGCAACTGCTTCCAGCTATCAACTTCAGCTTAATAGTAGCGCTCCTGCCTGTGAGTCAGAGAAGGTCTCCCTCCTTTTTTTCTATGTCACAGTATGATACTCTGTGCAGTGCTCAGAAGTGATGGAATTTTGGAATTGTATTTCCAGTTGAGATCTTAAACCCATGTCTCAGCTACCCTCAAAAGCTGATGCAGGAGAATCAGGAAATATAGGGGAGGCTTGACTGAAAAAGCAGAGCAGCAGAGATGATTCAGCGATGAATGGCAACTTTAGTATAGACCAACAAATAATAAGCTATGCGGGACCTCAAAGCAAGAGAGAACATATACTGAGCACCACAGGGAACAAGGCAACTGAAAGTTAAGATCAACTGGTTGAGTCTGGGTGGTTCAATGGGCGCACAAAGGACTGTGGATGAGAGCTCGGTTGAAATAGGACGCAGATGATGAGATGGAAATGGATGGAAGTTGATTCCGGTTAGCAGAATGGAGACTAGGAGGTGCCTATCTGTGCAGACCTGAAAGGACCCACTCTCCTACGGCCAGTATGAGATGGCTCGGGATGATCTGGATGGGTCCGGTGAAACTCCTTGATGAGCAATGGATCCAAGATGAAACTGCACGACCTTTCCTCTGGGCCGTACCCTTCCCATTTGACTAAGTACTGCACACCTCGCCCATGCCAATGTGTATGCATCAACTGGGGAACCAGGTACACTGGATAAACTTCTACCATCCTACAATCTGGAGATGTAGGCTCAGGTATGTTGAATAGTCCATGGACAACAGGCTTGAGGCAGGACTCGTGGAAAGTAGCTGTGATCTTGAGGGACAGTGGCATCTGGAGACAGTTACCAACTGAATTGATGCAATGGGTAACCTTGAAAAGATTACTCGATGCACAGGGCCATATCTTGAGCGAACAGCCAGAGATGGTCCCCAGGTCAGAGTAGTCTGGCTGGGTGCTTCCGGTGGTTGGCCTGACAGCATTAGGCACAGTTGGCAGTTAGGATGGTCCTTCAGGCCTTCTTCCAAGCTGGCATTGGCAAACCAGGGCCCTGGCATATAGGACCTCCACCATTGGCTCCTCTGTGATGTACAGTGGAGGTTGGTAGCCATGAGGCACTTCAAAGTGTGACATGCCCATGGCAGAGGAGATGTGTAAATTGTGGGATTGTTAGGCGCAGAACAGATACTACTTCCATGTGGACGGTTTAGAGGTGGTGAAGCAATGCAGAAACCCCTCCACTTGCTGACTGGATCTTTCTGACTGACCGATGGTCTGTGGATGATAGCCAGATGACAAACTTACTGAGGTGCAGAGGAGAGAACAGAAGGCTCGTCAGAAGCATGAGACGATTTCTGGGCCTCAGTCTGACACAAAGTCCTGAGGGAAGCCATGGAGGCGAACTCCATTTTGGAGAACCAGGTCCACTGTGTTAGCACCTGACAGATGTCTTGGGTGGGGGGGGGCAAAGTAGTGGGCCACCTTGGAGAAATAATTCACCACCATCATGTTCTCTGTAGTCCCACTGCAAGGTGGGAAACCCCATGATGTAATCCATGACGTGAGACCATGGGTGTCAGGGGGCTGCAGCAGCCCAGAGGGCTGCTCGTTGGAGGTTTTGGAGTGGGCACATTGAGGGCAGGCAGCAATGAACTGATGAATATCTCTGATCATGATGGTCCACCAGAACCAGTTTCGCAGAAAATCCAGAGTCCGTTGTGCTCCTGGATGGCCGGACAGAGTTTTTGAGTGGGCCCACTGGAGTACATCCGTCACTGGCATGTGGTTGTCAGGGCAGGCTTGTGCTGTAGTGTGTGGAGGTTTAGGGTTTCAATATTGCAGATGATTAGGATTTGTGAGGATGGAATGATGGGCTGAGATCGATCTCCGTTTCAGCTGGATTGAACTGCAGTGACAGGGTGTCCACTGTAGTGATTATGGAGTCGGTTAAGTAGGAGATGATGGAGTTGAATTGCTCAATAAAAGGGCCCTGGAACCCTGACGTTGGTTAGGTTGGCGGGTCTGGTGTATGTATGAGGTTCTTGTAGTCAGTTCAGATCAGGACGGGCTCGCTGTTTCCCATCAGCCAAGGTTTCCATTCCTCTAAAACCATTTGATGGTGAGCAGCTCCCTGATTTCTACTCCAGAATGGCATAGTGTAGAGTCGAACTTGTATGGGAAGGAGGAACAAAGGTGTGTCCTCGCATCTGGTCCTTACTGCGCAAGGATGCCCATGTCAGATGCTTCCACCTTAACCACAAATGGTCCAGAGGGGTTCAGATGGCGGAGAATGTGAGCAATGGTGAAGCATCTCTTGAGCTCCTCAAAAGCATGGTTTGCAGCAGCAGGTCAGGTTATACATGAGGTAGTGATTTGGTGAGGGAGGTGAGAGGACTGATGATTTGTAGTTCCTGATAAAATAGTAGTAGAAGTTGGAGAAACCCAAGGTGCCCTCTAGCTTTTTGAGGGAGCACAGTGTTATTCAACACTGCACACACTTTCTCTGGGTCCATGGTTATTGTTTTAGAGAGAACAGACATATTTCAGGAAGGAAATGACTGTGTATGGAACTGGCATTTTTCCAACATGCAGTACAGACAGCTGGCTTTCAAGGAGATGCTGAAGGACTGAACAGATGTGACAGTCCTTGTAGAAGATGAGAATGTCGTCAAGGTAGACAAACACGTACCTGTGTAGCACGTCTTGCAGGATCTTGTGAATGAAGGCTTGGAAAATGGCTGGACTGTTGGAAAATCCAGAAGGCATCACGAAGGCTGTGCTGGAATCCACCAGAGCCTTATAGGTATTAATCATGATGGTTTTATTGTCCCAGTTAGCAGCAGCCCAGACTAGAGTTCGTTCAGTCAAGAGAGAAATGAAGAAGACAATCTTGGCTTGGTTCATAGAAAACAGAGATGGCTGGAAGTTCAAAGTCTGAGACACACTGAGACAGGAAGCTACAGCATAGAGTTGGGGATCCATTGAAGCATTCGGGCACCCAAATCTGGCGCTCTGAAGGAAGACGTTGACTAGCATGGGGTTGCTGCAGTGAGACAGAAAGTTGGTTGAGAGTGGCGAGCAGATGGTCAATGGATTTTTGCTGCCTCTGGATCCTATACCTGTGTCAGCAGTAGACTTCCATTAGGCGAGAAAACTCTGCTGAGTCAATCGCATGTTCACCTATCCTGTCAGGATTTGTACAGGAGGCTTGACACAAAAGCAGAGCAGCAGAAACAGTCCAGTGATGAATGGTAATGATAGACTGCAAAATAACAAGCCACAAGGGGCCACAAAACAAGAGAGAGCAGATATAAACACCATAGGCAACAAGGTAACTGAAGACTCGGGACAACCTGTTGAGACTGGCTGGTTCGATGGGTATACAAGAACTGTGGCTGAAAGCTGGGTTTAAATAGGCTGCAGGTGATGCATTGGGAATGAGTGGCAGGTGACTCCTATTAGTTGTGTGGAACTGGGAGGTGCTTGCTTGTGCAGTCCTGACAAGAAATGCCTTGACAATAATTTTAAAATATCTGGTGATTTCTGATGGTTCTCTATCAAATATCTATTGCTCAGATGTGACTAAAAACAAATTATTTAATCCTTATATATTTATAGTTTCTGTTATCATGTAGAAAAGGTAATCGGGTCTTGTTTCTTCCCCTACACTGGAAAAGGCACTGTACTTCAAAATACTTTAGCAAGCTTTAAGGCATTTCAGATTGTTCTGATATCATGAAGAATGTTGAAGAAATTGAAATTCTTTCTTTTATTGTTATAATAATGTCATTGTCAAACTGATAACCGAAAATATCAGGATTGAACATCTTATATTGCAGGAGGAACAAGCAGGCTAGTTGGCTAACTAGAGTGGTATTACTTTACAGCACTTGTGGTGAAGAACTCAGTAATACATTTTCCATTAAACTTTTTGTTGTGTACATTAAGTCAGATTCCAGTAAATGGAAAGAATAGAATTTAAATTATATTTCAATCTCCATTTGTTGTAGCAGTCCATCTTGCATTTAAACTCATGAAACTGCCATTTAACCTCATGTCATCTTAGTCTCTTGGTTCTTCACTTGGATTTGCAATGAACTGATGTCATTAATTAAAAGTTGAGAATGGATTTGCTTTGACCAAATATCTCAGTTGAACCGTATAATGTGATAATCAACCCATTTTCTTGCAATGTTGATTGTGCAAAATTTCAATGCTGAGCAATCTTTTCTTGTGAGGAAGATGACCAAGGATTTAGTTACAGATACCCTTATCTAACATGTTTCATAAGAGCTACAATAGCAAGCATCATAAATAATCTATAATGCAATCACTGCAACACACACAAAATGCTAGAAGAACTCAGCAGGTCAGGCAGCATCTATGGAAGAGAAGGAACAGTCAACGTCTTGGGTCAACACTCTTCTTCAAGATGCATTCTTTCTAATTATTTTCCTCAGAGAAACTCTTTGGAGTGTGCCTGCTTATTATCTAAAACAAAGGTAAGAAAGGTGAAAGCATGAGCAGTCTTTACTTGACTATTTTGACTGACATACTGGAAATGTCAAACTTTTAAGATGTAATATATCCATGCTCACCCCATCTTTCTGCTGCCTTAACAGTGATAGAGCTCCCCTTCATCTTTATCTACCAACTCATGAGCCTCCATGTCCAACACGTCATTCTGCGCAACTCTGCCATCTCCAAAGGACAAAACATATCATTACTTCCCACCTCTCACTCTTCGCTTTCCACAGGAATCACTTTCTCCATGATTCCCTTGTCCATTTGTGCCTCCGCACCAATCTCCATTTTATCACTATTCCTGCAAGTGATCAGAGTGCGACACCTGCCCATTCACCTCATTTCTCACCTTTATTCCGGGCCACAAACAGTCCTTCCAGGTGAGGCTACATTTCACCTGTAAATCTGCAGGGGCCGTCTATTGTGTCTGGTGATCCCAAAGTTCAAAATAAAATTTATTATCAGAGTACATACATATCACCACATACAATCCTGAGTTTCTTTTTCTGTGGGCATACTTTGCAAATCTATTGAACAGTAACTGTGGACAATGGACAACAAGCTGTGCAAATGCAGATATAAATAAATAGCAATAAATACTTAGCATAAAAGAACAATATAATAAGAGTCCTTAATTAAGTGTAGCTATCCTCTTTTGTGCAAGAGCCTGGTGGTTGAGAGGTGGTGACTGTTCTTGAATCTGGTGGTGTGAGTCCTGAGGCACCTGTACCTTCTACCTGATGGCAGCAGCGAGAAAAGAACATGGCCTGGGTGGTGAGTATCTTTCTTTATGGCAAAGTTTCATGTAGACGCATTCAACGGTTGGAAGGGCTTTACCCGTGAGGTACTGGGCTGAATCCACTAACTCCTCCACATTGGTGAGGCCCGCTGTAAATTGGAGGACGGCTTCATCAAGCACCTCCGCTCCATCCACCAGAAGCTGAACATTCCAGTGGCCAAATACTTAAGTCCAATTCTGTTCTGACATGTCAGTCCGTGGTCTCCGCTTGTGCCACAATGAAGCCACCCTCAGGGTGGAGGAGCAACACCTTATATTCTGTCTGGATAGCCTCCAACTTGAAGGCTTGAATTTTGATTTCTCCTGATGGTAACCATTCTGGCCTCTTACCTCTTCTCACCTACCTATCACTTCCCCCTGGGACCCCTTCTTCTTCCCTTTCTCCTGTGGTCCACTCTCCTCTCATGTCAGATTCCTTCCTCTCTAGCCCCTTACCTTTCCTACTCACCTAGTTTGTTACATTATATGTCAATGACTTGGATGATGGAATTGATGGTGTTGTGGCCAAGTTTGTGGATGATATGAAGACAGGTAGAGGGGCAGGTAGTTTTGACGAAGTAGAATGGCTACAGAAGGACTAAAACAGATTAGACGAATGGGCAATGAAGTGGCAGATGCAATAGGATCTGTGTTAGGAAGTGTATGGTCAGGCACTTTGGTAGAAGAAATAAAAGGGTCGACTACTTTCCAAATGGAGAGGAAATTTATAAAATCTGAAGTGCAAAGGGACTTGAGATCCTCATGCAGGATTTCCTAAAGGTTAATATGCAGTTTGAGTTGGTGGTGACGAAGGCAAATGGATGTGGAGAGGGTGTTTCCTGTGACGGGGGAGTCTAAGACCAGAGGATATAGCCTCAGAATATAGGGGCATCCTTTTAGAATGGAGATGAGGAGGAATTTCTTTAGCCAGACTGTGGTGAATCTGTGGAATTCACTGCCGCAGGCAGCTGTGGAGGCCAAGTCATGGAATATGCTTAGGCAGAGGTTGATATATTTTTGATTAGACAGGGCTTGAAAGTGTATGGGGAGAAGGCAGAAGATTTAGAGGCTGAGAGGGATAATGGATCACACATAGTGAAATGGTGGAGCAGACTCGATGGACCAAATGACCTAATTCTGCTCCTATATCTTATGGTCTTATGACTTCACCTTACACCTTCTGAACCTTGAGTGATGAGATCAAGAGGCACAAGGGGTATAATTTTCCCACTTCCTGTATAATAACAGCCACAGTAAATAGTGACACACTTTACATTTTCATGGTCCATGGAACACCAATAAAAAGCCAGGATACCCAGAAGGCGAAAATGAACCAGAAAGTTAAGCTCATGCCAACATGAAACAAGTCATCACTAAATTCAAAGTGACAGGTTGGAGTGATACTGAATCTCCAGTAAACTCTGTTAACTGATTCCCAGGGATCCCCACACACCCATATACCATATCAAGATCAGTGTAAACTTAAATTAAGGAAGTTACATCTTAGTTTGAGATGAAGCCTAATAACTAGGCCTCAAAACATTCTACTCCCCAAAAGGTCAAAATAAAACCAAATAACGATGTCTAAGATACCCCTTAACCCTCGAAACTAAGTGCCTTTCATTACCTTGGTCCATGGGAAAAACACAGACTGACCCTGATCAGACCTTGGCTGGGTCACCTGAGTGAGGGAGTCTAGTGTTTAAAGACTTGAAATACCCAAAGACCACAGGTTTCATTACTGATGATGTGTCCCAGTGCACACCCAGTTAACTAAGCCAAGTGGTGTTGGGCAAGATCAAATTGGTAGGGTCAAGTGACAATGAATCTCCAATAACGAGATCAAGAAGAACAAGAAGGATAATTTTCCCACTACCCACATAACTGCACTCTAGCCCTACCCCTAACCCTAAACCTAAAACTGGCTATTGCACCCCCATCAATTATTGCCTAGACACCACTACACCTGAACACTCATTCCCCACAATCCAACATCACCCCCTCAATATCAAACATAAGTAACAACTCATCACCTTAGCATATTCTTAAACATAAACCTTAAAACTTGTGTAAGGAGGAGGAAGATCCCAAAAAAGGCAAGTGTTAGTCCTGGTTAATGAAGGTGTGGGCCAGATCATATTGGCATGGCATTGAATCTTGAGTAATGAGATCAAGAAGCACATGGGGGATGATTTTCCCACTGCCCATATAATCACACCTACCACCAGGTTCAAGAACAGTTGCTAGCCCTCAACCATCAGGCTCTTGAACAAGGGGATAACTACACTCATTTAAGGACTCCTTTATCTTGTTATTTTATGTTCGTTATTTATAGCTATTTACTTATTATCTGCATTAGCAGTCTGTTCAGTTTACAGATCCTGTTTACAGTTACTGTTCTATAGATTTGCTAAGTATGCCCGCAGAAAAAGAATCTCAGGGTTGTACGTAATGACATGTACGTACTCTGACATTAAATTAACTTAGAACTTTTCTAGCTATCTTCCTTCTTCTCCCCCCCCCACTTCCTTTCCTGTCCATAAGCAGGTTCTCAGCCCGAAATCGACTGTTTATTCAGTTCCATAGATGCTGCCTGACCTGCTGAGTTCCACTAGCACTTTGTGTGCTTTGCAACAAGAGGTGCTTCTAGAATAGTGAGGAGCTTTGTTCAATATAAAGAAACTTAGCTAGAGACATGTGTAATTATCCCTATGATGTGTGATGTAAGTATTTGGCCTTTCTGTGAGTAAATCGCATTAGCTGGTTACATTTGGTCATTTTACAAACAGCTCATTCAATCACACAAAAGCAGTGAGTTTTTCTGACAATATGTGGCATCCATAAAAAGCTCCCACTCAGACAAATAAGTAATCAAAGTTCTGAAGCTAAAAACTATTAATCAATTGCCAACCAATAAAGTGGAGGCAATTAGTTAAATGCTACTTGATTTACAACATTCAGATAGTAAACTTTGTAGGTTTCTTGTATTTCCTGTTTAAAGTAAACATTTTGATAGGATTCTAAGAGCAACACGACTGAATATTGAGGCTGGTGATAATAGAAAACAGATGTGACTATTAACTCTATTGTAAATGGAATGGTGCTTCTAATAAAAGAACAATTTTCTTTATGGAATCGTAGAATAATATTTCATAGAAAGGAGGTGATAATACATGTCCTTCCTTGGGAAAAAATACCTATTTTGACTTTCTTGCCTTCCTCTTCCTGTAATGTTCTTCCTTTCAAATCAATTCCTATTAAAAACAACGTACACACTCAAATTCAGGCTACATATTTCAGGCTACAAAAACTAGCTGCATTCCAAAGTAAATTAGAGCTCATTATCTCTATCTCTTAAATTTGCTTTATCTGAAATATTTGGATAATGGGGGCCTACCCTATCAGAAAGAAGCAATCTCTTCGTACTTCATCAAAGCATCATTCAATACCAACTCTTCCTAACCTTTCCCATTTCATGAAGACAAATCCCTTTTTCATAACTCCTCCAAGCAACTTGCTTTCTTATCTCCGGTACCATTCCAGTAAATTTCTTCTTCACAAAGATGCACGAATTGAAAGCGGAATTCATATTGCGGTTAAATCAAAAATTATTAAAGGTTTATCAATTCTTTGTTGCTTTTGGGATGTTTATGCTTCTATTTAAAAGGTCAAGATTTCTTAAAGCTTTTTTTTAAACAACGATTCCAGC
Organism: Mobula birostris; assembly: GCF_030028105.1. Lineage (NCBI taxonomy): Eukaryota > Metazoa > Chordata > Chondrichthyes > Myliobatiformes > Myliobatidae > Mobula > Mobula birostris. The sequence continues at coordinate 51,823,406 of NC_092386.1, forward strand.
ATTGAAACAACTTTGTACTTTTTGGACAGAATAAGTTTTTCTAAAAGACATAATTATGTTAAAAAAAAGAAAACATCTTCTAAGTTTTCCTTCAGTTAGTCCTGACGAAGGGTCTCGGCCTGAAACGTCGACTGAACCTCTTCCTAGAGATGCTGCCTGGCCTGCTGCGTTCACCAGCAACTTGTATGTGTGTTGCTTCTAAATTTAAGATTCAGAATTCCTTTGTTCCTTTATGTTTCTTAGCATCTTATCACAGAACTGAAAGTAGCAGAACTAGTTGCTAAGGGTATTAAGAAATCCTAGTTGCTAAGAAATCCTGCTTCGGGTTTAATTCGGAGAAGGAAGTCTGAGAATCGGAGCTGGAGTGCGGAGGAAGCCATTTTTGAATTTTTCGGTTTTTTTTCCCATCGGCGTTCAGAGAGGTGGGACTGCGCAGGCGTGTGACGTCAGGCAGTGAAGCGCGGAAGATTTTAAAGGAACAGAGCCTCATATAGTGGGCAGTGTCATTTGCGGGCTGCAGAGTGATCCGGGAGCAGAGAGAAGGCTTAAGGGCTTTGGCTCAATGGGCTTAGGTGGAAAGGGGCAAGGCGAAGAAGGTTTGGTATTCATTTTTAGTTGTTATTTGAGGAGAGGGACAGTATGAGTGTGAAGGCAGCTTGTTGTTCTCGGTTCCGGATGTGGGATGCCCTGCAGTCTCCAAGCCTCCCGGATGTCCACATCTGCGCCAGGTGCACCGAGATGCAGCTTCTAAGGGACTGCATTAGGGAACTGGAGCTGCAACTCGATGACCTTTGTCTGGTCAGGGAGAGTGAGGAGTTGATAGAGAGGAGTTACAGGCAGGTGGTCACACCGGGGCCGCGGGAGGCAGACAAGTGGGTCACGGTTAGGAGGGAGAAGGGGAAGAGTCATGTAATAGAGAGTACCCCGGTGGCTGTGCCCCTTGACAATAGGTACTCCTGTTTGAGTACTGTTGGGGGGGGACAGCTTACCTGGGGGAAGTAACAGTGGCCATGCCTCCGGCACAGAGTCTGGCCCTGTAGCTCAGAAGGGTAGGGAAAGGAAGAGGAAGGCAGTTGTAATAGGGGACTCGATAGTAAGGGAATCAGATAGGTGATTCTGTGGACGCAATCCGGAGACCCGGATGGTAGTTTGCCTCCCTGGTGCCAGGGTCCGGGATATTTCTGATCACGTCCAAGATATCCTGAAGTGGGAGGCAGAGGAGCCAGAGGTCGTGGTACATATAGGTACCAATGACATAGGTAGGAAAAGGGAAGAGGTACTGAAAGGAGAATATAGGGAGTTAGGAAGGGAGTTGAGAAAAAGGACCGCAAAGGTAGTAATCTTGGGATTACTGCCTGTGTTACGCGACAGTGAGAGTAGGAATGCAATGAGGTGGAGGATAAATGCGTGGCTGAGGGATTGGAGCAGGGGGCAGGGATTCAAGTTTTTGGATCATTGGGACGTCTTTTGGCGCAGGTGTGACCTGTACAAAAAGGACGGGTTACACTTGAATCCTAGGGGGACCAATATCCTGGTGGGGAGATTTGCGAGGGCTACTGAGGTGACTTTAAACTAGAATGGTTGGGGGGTGGGAATCAAATTAAAGAGACTAGGAGAGAGGAGGTTAGTTCACAACAGGGGAATGGGAACAAGTGCAGAGAGACAGAGGGGTGTAAAATGAGGGTAGAAGCAAAAAATAGCAAGGTGAAAAGTAAAAGTGGCAGGCCGGCAAATCCAGGGCAAAAATCAAAAAGGGCCACTTTTCAACAAAATTGTATAAGGTCTAAGAGTGTTGTAAAAGCGAGCCTGAAGGCTTTGTGTGTCAATGCAAGGAGCATTCATAACAAGGTGGATGAATTAAAAGTGCAGATTGTTATTAATGAATATGATATAGTTGGGATTACAGAGACATGGCTCCAGGGCGACCAAGGATGGGAGCTCAACATTCAGGGATATTCAATATTCAGGAGGGATAGACATGAAAGAAAAGGAGCTGGGGTAGCATTGCTGGTTAGAGAGGAGATTAGCGCAATAGAAAGGAAGAACATTAGCCAAGAGGATGTGGAATCGATATGGGTAGAGCTGCATAACACTAAGGGGCAGAAAACGCTGGTGGGAGTTGTGTACAGGCCACCTAACAGTAGTACTGAGGTTGGGGATGGTATTAAACAGGAAATTAGAAATGCATGCAATAAAGGAACAGCCGTTATAATGGGTGACTTCAATCTACATATAGATTGGGTGAACCAAATTGGTAAGGGTGCTGAGGAAGAGAATTTCTTGGAATGTATGCGGGATGGTTTTTTGAACCAACACGTCGAAGAACCAACTAGAGAGCAGGCTATTCTAGACTGGGTATTGAACAATGTGGAAGGGTTAATTAGCAATCTTGTCGTGAGAGGCCCCTTGGGTAAGAGTGACCATAATATGGTGGAATTCTTCATTAAGATGGAGAGTGACATCGTTAATTCAGAAACAAAGGTTCTGAACTTAAAGAAGGGTAACTTTGAAGGTATGAGACGTAAATTAGCTAAGATAGACTGGCAAATGACACTTAAAGGGTTGACGGTGGATATGCAGTGGCAAGCGTTTAAAGATCGCATGGATGAACTACAACAATTGTTCATCCCAGTTTGGCAAAAGAATAAATCAGGGAAGTTAGTGCACCCGTGGCTGACAAAGGAAATTAGGGATAGTATCAATTCCAAAGAAGAAGCATACAAATTAGCCAGAAAAAGTGGCCTACCTGAGGACTGGGAGAAATTCAGAGTCCAGCAGAGGAGGACAAAGGGCTTAATAGGGAAAGGGAAAAAAGATTATGAGAGAAAACTGGCAGGGAACATAAAAACTGACTGTAAAAGCTTTTATAGATATGTGAAAAGAAAAAGATTGGTTAAGACAAATGTAGATCCCCTACAGACAGAAACAGGTGAATTGATTATGGGGAGCAAGGACATGGCAGACCAATTGAATAACTACTTTGGTTCTGTCTTCACTAGGGAGGACATAAATTATCTTCTGGAAATAGTAGGGGACAGAAGGTCCAGTGAGATGGAGGAACTGAGGGAAATACATGTCAGTAGGGAAGTGGTGTTAGGTAAATTGAAGGCATTAAAGGCAGATAAATCCCCAGGGCCAGATGGTCTGCATCCCAGAGTGCTTAAGGAAGTAGCCCAAGAAATAGTGGATGCATTAGTGATAATTTTTCAAAACTCTTTAGATTCTGGATTAGTTCCTTAGGCTTGGAGGGTGGCTAATGTAGCACTACTTTTTAAAAAAGGAGGGAGAAAGAAACCGGGGAATTATAGACCGGTTAGCCTAACATCATTATTATTTGAATGGTGGCCGGTTAGGAAAAGGGGAGGTGCGACGAGACCTGGGTGTCATTATACACCAGTCATTGAAAGTGAGCATGGAGGTACAGCAGGCGGTGAAAAAGGCGAATGGTATGCTGGCATTTATAGCAAGAGGATTCGAGTACAGGAGCAGGGAGGTACTACTGCAGTTGTACAAGACCTTGGTGAGACCACACCTGGAGTATTGTGTGCAGTTTTGGTCCTCTAATCTGAGGAAAGACATCCTTGCCATAGAGGGAGTACAAAGAAGGTTCACCACATTGATTCCTGGGATGGCAGGACTTTCATATGATGAAAGATTGGATCGACTAGGCTTATAGTCGTTGGAATTTAGAAGATTGAGGGGTGATCTGATTGAAGTGTATAAAACCCTAAAGGGATTGGACAGGCTAGATGCAAGAAGATTGTTCCCGATGTTGGGGAAGTCCAGAACGAGGGGTCACAGTTTGAGGATAAAGGGGAAGCCTTTTAGGACCGAGATGAGGAAAAACTTCTTCACACAGAGAGTGGTGAATCTGTGGAATTCACAGGAAACAGTTGAGGCCAGTTCATTGGCTATATTTAAGAGGGAGTTAAATATGGCCCTTGTGGCGAAAGAGATCAGGGGGTATGGAGGGAAGGCTGGTACAGGGTTCTGAGTTGGATGATCAGCCATGATCATACTGAATGGCGGTGCAGGCTTGAAGGGCTGAGTGGCCTACTCCTGCACCTATTTTCTAAGTTTCTATGTTTCTATTAAGAGTTGGAATATAGTGAAAAGCTTTGGTCACTTTACCTTAGGAAGTATGTGTTAGCATGGAGAGGATCTGGAAGGTTACTCAAAAGTCATCCCAGGAATGAAAGGGTTAATGTATGAGAAGCATTTGATGGGTCTGGGCTTGCACTTGCTGGAGTTTAGAAGAATGAGAAGGAATTTCATTGAGACTATTTGAATATTGAAAGGATGTGGAAAAGAAGTTTTGTACAGTGGGTGAGTCCATTCCAGAGAGCTCAGCCTTATAAGAGAGGGGCATCCACTTAGAACAGGGATGAGGAGAAAATTCTTTAGTCAGAGTGTAGAGAATCTGTGGAATTCATTGCTACAGATAGCTGTGGAGGGCAAGCTCTGAATATATTTAAAGCAGCGGTTGATAGATTTTTTGAGTAGTCAGGGAGTCAAAGTTTACCGGGAGAAGGCAGGTGCATGGGATTGAGAGGGATAATAATCAGCAATGATGGAATGGTGGAGCAGACTCGATAGGCCGATTGGCCTAATTCTTCTCTATGTCTTATGGTCTTCTAATCCATCCATCAAAGGTGCTGTATTTGAAAATTGCAACATTATCTCACAACCAGCCACATCTTCTCCACTTCTCAACTTTCACGGAGACCATTCACTTCATGATCCCTTGGGTCCACTCTTCCATCCCCACCCATCCACTCCCTATCCCTAGGCACCTTTTAATGTAACAGAAGACACAACACCATCCATCACCTCTTCCCTTCCCAGCATCCACAGATCCAAACAATCCTTCCAGGTGACACAGAACTTCACTTCTACTTCCTCCAATTTATTCCATTGCATACAGCATTCACATTACTGTGTCATCGAGATTGGAGAAATTAAATGGAGGTCGGGTGGACATTTTGCACCTGTTTTCAGTGCACAGAAGTTGTTGTAGTTATCCTGTTCCATCCCAGTTTAATTCTCCATCCCACTTCTACTCTGATCTGTCTCCATGAGGCCTCTACTGTCATAATGATTCCTAACAGAAACTAGAAGAACATCCTATCTTGTGCCTTGGTAGTCTGCAACTCTGTGGAACGAACGGTGAATTTTCTCGAAGTAAAACATAAAAAAAAATTGCAAGTGCTAAGAATCAAAAACTGATGAAGATCTCTGACCTAAAACTTTGACTCTACTTTTCTTCCACACATACATGGCCTGATCAGCTGATTATTTACAGCATTTTCAGTTTTTGTATTGAATTTTGCAACTTCAAATAAATTGCTTTCTCATCATTTCCCATTTCATTCTTATGTCTGATTCTCACCTGTTTGCTTTTAATGCCTTGATAAGTGTGTCCTCATCCTTCTTATCACCTCCCTCCATTTCACCTTTCACCACATGGCCTTTTGTATTACACCTTAGTCCTCTCCACCACCCAGATTTCTACTTGTTTCTGATGAAGGGTCCCAGACCCAACACATTATCACTGACTTCTCTTTCCACAGATGCTATTGGACTGATTGAGTTCCAACAATTCTTCCAACAATTTTGTTTTTGTCATGTCATTGTAATGTCCTGATTCAAAATGTGATCCCTCCGAAATACAGTGAATGTAAATAAATTCAAAACACAGTCATTCTTCATTTCACTTCACACCTTGGCACAATAGGCTAAAAGGCTGACAGCAGAAATATTTTCAAGATGGACACATACAGCAGTGTTGTGCAAGTGTGCAATTTCAAAGACCTGCTCATAAAGTCAGAAGATACAACAATAATCGTCATTTGATCTCCAGTCCAAAGCTCATCACTGCCTCAAGAAGTAGAGAATGCCTCTGTTTGAATTCTGTCCTATGCAATGATAAATGAGCCTATCACTGGCAGACTGCCTTGTTTGGGTATTATTAAGTGTGTACATAGCTTCCATGAAGTTTTCGTGTGCTTGATATTGATTGTATGTGGTAGTATTAGCACTTGAAATGTGTTCTGCTTTCTAAGAGTGTCAATGTTCATGCAAAACACTAGCATGAAACTCTGACTAAAACTTGCATAAAGTCAGAGAGTACCAATACATTGAATATACATCTTCATTAAGCTGTACATAGTGAGCTATGATTTGTTACTTTTTAAATTTGGAAAATATAGATTGGAGACTAAACTAATTAAGATGGCAAAGACATGATTTTAAATGCTATTCAGAGGTTTATTCCATCAAAATTCATTATTTTTTTGAGTTTATCTTGGTTTGTGAATTCTTAGGATGATAATTCACAAGTACTGGCTAATTTCCATCACTGAGGAGTCATTTTTCAAATGTGTCCTTGGGCATTGGTTGTAGGCAAATTACAGATCATTACCACAAAGGCTTATGTGTATTTGTCTCAATATCTGCACACTTTCCATCTGGGAGTACAAAGCTTTAGATGCAATGATTTGCAAAACCTAGTCCAATTTATCCAATAAAATAAAACCATACGTGATTCAAATGAAGCATTAAATTCACTTGGATTGTTGCTCTTCTGTTTTACATGGGGTGTTATACCACATTATAGAACACTTTGTGATGAGATCCAGCAGAACATTTTCATGACAACAAAGAGCTTGCCAATGAAATATAACAGAGTACAACTGATGGATAGAATCAATTTATTAACAATCAGTGGTTTTCAGCAAATTTTCCACAAAAGTGAATCATGTGAAAGAAACATTGCTGATCACCACTGTGATGCCAATCATTGAGCTCTTAAAAGAGACAAGCGAAGGATGCATTTCACACACAGAATGTTGGAGGAGACCAATAAGTCACACAGTTATGGAGAAGAATAAACAGTTGAGTTTTAGGCTGAGACCATGATGGAACTTCAAGCCTTGTTTTGTATACAGCTGTCTGAAAAAAAGAGCGTGACTGAGTTGAGAAAAATAAATTACCACATCTTTTTGTCCACATTGCAGTCAAGAATTCTGGTTTCAGTTGCATATTTTTTAACTACAGGCATCAAGATTTTGAGTTCGCCCACATATTGCGTTGCAAGGGAAAGCAGAGAGTATCTGACTGATCTGCTGTTAAGTACAGTATATCTTTAATAATTTCAGTAAAGATTACCTAGCATATAAACTAGAAACAACACATTATTAACGGACTTAGGTTTACTGGATCAATTACACTTATCCCCGGTATAAACAAATTTTACATCTTTACTCTTATCTCAAATGATAAGGCTTCCAATAAAGACAGGCACTTTGAGAATCGGGTGCATATAACTGATCAACTCACAAAAAAAGTGAGTCAATTGATGAAAAAGGAATCTGCATATTCTCTTTTCTCTCTTCCATTGCTGATCTTTAGTTTTTCCAAATCAGAAACACACAAAAAACTTGAATGACAGAAATTTTCAGTTAATACTTGCACTAATGCTTCAACTGAACCTGAAATAAATCCTGTTAATACTGGTCTGACCTTAACACAGACAGCATTGAATCACTCCTGTCAGCGTGGAGTTCAAATTTCACCTTTGATCTCGTTACAAAGGTGCAGTGCTTTGTGCTGAGTGAGCCTTTAGCCCCAGATTACTCGGGAGTCCGTCTGACACCAAACAACTATGCTATATAATTATCTTCACCACGAAAGATGATGTCAGTGAAGGGATGAAAGCAATGATATAAATCAATCACAGCCAAGATGAAGGACAGGAGAACTCCATATGGTAGGTAACAATAATGGCAGTAAAATGATGAATCCTCATCGCAGCAACAGATCATCAGCAGTGTGGGACTTCTTGGGATCAACGAAGTACAATATTCCTGAACTGGGCACAAAAGTGCTTGGAATTTGCTCCAAGGGGTTATAGGAGTGAGCAGGTGCAGAGTCAAAGTTTAATTAAAGGGCATAAAACCTAAAGAGACTGTGCGCTCTGTGACTGCAGCTGGTGACACATGTCATTCCATGTGTTTTGGCACCTTGCAGGCTGCAACGCCGAGTCACAGCTGTGCGGGGGCACTTCTCAACTTTTTGACCAACAAGATGAAGTGAGGAGGTTTTCTGTCCAGGGGATGACAAACAGATTGCCACTGACTGACCGCCACTTTCCTCTCACCTGCGGCCTTTCTTCATTCCCTGCAGTGAAGGCACGAAGCAAGAGTAACATGGAACTATGGTGTTGAGAGAGGCACAGGAATGAGTGCTTAATGCCCCAAGATCTTGCTATTTTAGAAAAGATAAAGAGCCAAGTAAAAGAGATGGGGGAGTTTAAAAACCAGTCAGGAACAATATTGCAGATGCACTCAGAGGGGACATAATGAAGTATAAATGCCTCGGTAGAAATGGTCCACTGCTCATCACAGTGAGTTTTTAATGGTGAAGTTCAGGCCCTTCTGCTTACCGAGGCAGTTCACTGGCACTGTGATTATTGCTGTTTATATCCCCCCACTGTGCCAGTGCTGGGGGAGCTCGACAGTGCTCATCCAGATGGTGTCTTCTTTGTTTCTGGAGACTTCAATCATGCCAACTTAAAAACAGTCCTGCTCAAGTTCTACCAACATGTCACCTTCGCAACCAGAAGAGAGAATATATTAGATCTGGTTTATTCCGATGCTTACGGCACCTACAAGGCTATCCCTTGTCCTCACCTTGGATATGCAGGCCACATGTCCATTTTGCTAATCCCTGCACACAGACCACTAGTTAAACGAGTCAAACCAGTTCACAGGGAGAACAAGACCTGTCCAGAAGTTGCCATCTCAGCGCTGCAGGCCTGCTTCAACAGCGCGGACTGGAGCATATTCAGGGGGCGGTTACCTGTGATCATCACGTCAACCTTGATGAAAATGCAGGGTTGGTGACTGGCTACAAAGGAAAATGCATTGAGAATGTGACGTTGATTAAACAGTACATTGCCAGGGCAAACCAGAAACCATGGCTAACCACAGAGGTTCAGGCACAGCTTTGGGATCGAGACTCTGCCTTTAGGTCGGGGGGAAGACAACTCTAAGGTCAGCAAGAGCCTCTCTCTCCCATGTCATCAGGGAGGCAAAGCGTGAGTATGCACAGAAAATCCACAGGCACCTCTGTGACACCAAGTACACAGAGAGCATGTGTGCAAGATATACAAACCATAACCGATTACAAGCCCATCCTGCATTTCAATGACAGCAAAGCCTCCCTTCCTGACAGGTTGAATGCCTTCTGTGCACGATTTGACCAAGTGAATGATGGGACATCAAGGAAAGGCTCCACTCTTCCTGAGGAACAGGCGCACTGTCTGGTCTCAGCCGAGGTGAGGAGGATCCTAGCCAGGGTAAACCCATGCAAAGCTGCGGGGCCGGACAACATACCTGGTCAGGTGCTGACCGACTGTGCAGCCAAGCTAACAGAGGTCTTAATGGACATCATTAATATCTGTAAGCAGTCCACTGTCCCTGCAGGCTGCAAGGCAGTCACCTTCATTCCAGTGCCCAAGAAAGTGGTGGTAACTGTCCCAAACAATCACCACCAAGTGGCACAGACTTCAACCCTCATGAAGCGCTGAGTGGTTGGTAATGAATCATATAAAATCCCACCTTCCAACTACATCGGAAACTTTCCAGTTCACTTACTGCTCAAACAGATTTGCAAGGCTCCCTGCCCCAATTCTCACAGACTTCTATAGGAACAGCATTAGGAGGGTCCTGTCTGGCTGCAACATTGTGTGTAATCGAAGCTGCAAGGCAACAAACCGCAAGATCCTACAGAGGACAGTAAAAGCCTCTGGGAGGATCATCAGAGTCTCTCTCCTCCCATTTGTGGCATTTACCAGATGAAGGGCCCAAAGCATTATTGAGATCCCTACCACCAATCCCGCAGTGCCTTTGATCCCCTATCACCTGAGTTACAGCTTCTTCCCTCAGGCTGTAAGACTAATGAATACCCTGCCACCACTGGGGTCTTGCCTCTAAGGACAGTCCCTGTTTACTGTTCTGTTATTGTTTACTGCTTACCTGTGCTGTGCTTTACTACACAGGGTTGAAGTTTATGTATTGTGTGTAACATACAGTGCCTTGTAAATTTATTCAGCTCCCACAACTACTTTCATATTTCCCTCTCTCATTTTCTAAATTTAAAATATATTGAGGTAGGATTTTTGAGCTAATCTACAAAACATTGTCCATCATGTCAAATCAAAAGATTTGATTTGGAGATACAGAGATGCTTTTCAGTAGTCAGAACTGCAAATCTTGTCAGGATTGATGGGAAGATAAATGCTGCTAATTACAGAGAGATCCTGGATAAAAACCTACGATCCTCTGTCAGAAAGCTGAAAGTGGGAAGGATGTTCAACAAGCCAAAGCACACTGCCACAGCAACCAAGCAGTGGCTTCAAATGAAGAAAATTGATGTCCTTGAGTAGCCCACTCAGAATCCTGACCTTAATCAAATTGAACATCTCCGGCAAAACCTCAAGATTCTTTATGCTGTCGCTCCCCAACTAACCTGGCACAACTTGAGAAATTTTGAAAGGAGGAATGGGCAAATTGTGTTCCATCACATTGTGCAAAGCTAATAGGGACTTATCCAAAAAGACTGTAATAGCTGTGAGAGGTGGTTCAACTAAATACTGTGCAAAGGAAGATGAATACATTTAAACTACTGACATTTCAGTTTCTGAATTTTTAGATTTTCATGCTTTATAATTTTTCCTGTTTTTGGGCTCTACTGTGAAAACAAGAGCATGTGATTAACAAATTAAAATTCTCAGTTAAATTGATCAAAATCACCGGCTGTAATACTCATCTTTGTGAACAAAGGATCAGATGACTATAAACTTGAACTTGAACTCATCTTTCCATATCAGTTGAGCAACTAGTCCAAGTAACATGATCATGATGTTAAATGGAAACGAGTTCAACAATCAGTCAAAACTTAATCTACAGCTCTGTACTACCAATGACTCTAAATTGTTAAATTGTTACATAGCTTGTCTCACATCTAATCCTAGACGGACAAAAATTTCTTCCAACAAATATCAGAAGACCAAATAATTTCTTCGTTACTTATCCCATATTCAGTTCCATAATAAATTTCCTTATCAGCGGCCCAAGGTTGCACCAGGCTATTCACAGCCCAAGTATCATAGTTGATTTGAAATATGCTTCACACCCCATATCTATTCCATCATTATGACTCCTGTGTCCATCTCACTCCCTATCTTATTTGTTGCTTTCAAATTTCTTCATGAACATGCTCTGTAATCTGCTTAGTCCCATAATCACAGAAAGTTTCTTGGTGAATAGTCATCATTGGCTGGACATCACACAGACAAGGACTTAATAGGACCTGATGAAAGGTCTTGGCCTGAAACATCAGTGGTTTATTGCCTTCCATAGTTGCCCCTTGGCCTGCTGAGTTCTGCCAACATTTTGTATGTGTTGCTGACAATTCCCAGCAGCTGATGAATCTCTTGTGTTTATGCTTTTTGTTCTGGGTACTATTGTTTTGTGAAGTAATATTATAATGCGTAGACTAGAATGGACACGATGAATAGAATGGCCTCCTCTGAAGCAGAACATAGTGAAAACCCATCATTTGTTTATTACCAAAGGATGTATCTTTACATTGTTTGTGATGTATGTTTAAGATCCTAAACTATTCAAAACTCAAATGCAGAAGAAAGCCTCAAAAGCAATCATAAATCTTTTCTTAGAAATGTTTTGTTAACAGCAGCAGAAATTACGGTTATTAATGGGCAACATTACAAGGAAACTTTAAAAAATGAGGTCATTCGATCTTTATGCAGAAACAGCTGGCACAATCAGAAAATCTTTAGTTATATAAATGACTGAAAGCTGCCAAAATCAATTATCAACTGTATTTTATATTATCTGTTGTGTTTGAGCCAAGTCTGCACTTAACATGCAAGCTGTTTGAAACTGTTATAGATATGCTATTACAGATAATTGGACTGGAGAGGACAATATTCCTTTTGCCCTATCTGAAAAGATAATAGTCCTGAAGTCATTGGAGTTTTGGCAGAGCAAGGTGTCCACTCATTCCAGGCAACATACCGCTGCATTATTTGCATAAGGAGCGCCTGTCTTGTTGGACAATAGGGGAGACAGTCCAGTTACCATGAGGAACATGGGGCTATAGCAGAATGGTTTGGTTTAAGTCATTCTTTATTTCCTGCTCGTTTCCTATCATTGAGATATTGCTGAACAACTGTGTTCCAAATGAAAATGATTTATTCCATGTTCAGTTTCCTAATGGTTGGACATGCCAGTACATCTTCATCAGGCCCTGATGGCATTGATCTACATCCTGTTTTACATAACTTTCTGCTACTTTCAAAACTTTACAAAAATCAGCATAATTAAATCATAATTATAAACCAGTTCTGGCAGATTCACAAGTGAATTGACTGAAGATTGAACACAGGAAAGGGAATTCAACCTTCTGTCAATCCATTTCTCTGTGTTTTCAATGGAGACTAAAGTTATAATGATTTTACCAATATAATAGCTGGCGTATGTCAGAGCCTCCTGCAACACTGGCATTAGTTTTAAACTTCTAAAATAGGAATGATATCTTAAAATTTCTCAACTATAACTGTTAAGTTTTGTAACTCCAAAAAACTAATCAGACCTGGATGCATATGCTTTGGTTTGTTTCAGTGAGGTGCTCATATATGACGTGGTGACATACTGATGCACGCCATTCACATACTTTTACATATAATCCACAATGAATTATGTAAGCAACAAAGAATGCTTAATCAAACAATATTTTTACAAAATTACTTAAATATTACTGAAATATTAAGTGCACAACACTCCTCCCTGCTCAGCTATAAGCTATAACACAATCAAGAATGCTTTTCTGCTGTATACACCGAATACTATATAATAACATTTCTATATACAGATATCCACAACATAATAAATTTTAAATTGTCCTACACAGGCCTAAAGATTTAATCATTGTGGAGGATTTTTTACTCTTGTGGGATAACAGCTTTCCTGACAAAGGGAATCACTCTGCTTGGCAGGTGAGACTTGTGGCTGTGAAACAATCTCAGGTTCTGGGGCATCTTGTGTGGTGGTTGTAGGAGTTGACTCTGGGACAGCAGGAAGTAGTTCTGACAGCTCTGGACACCTTTCTTCTGAACATGTTAGCATCCAAAAAGGTGTATGGCAAATTGATCAATCTGCTGATCTAACCCAGGCCACCAGGCAAAGCTTCAACCCAACACTTTCATTTTGACTATGCCTAGGTGACTGGCATGTAGCGCCTCCAACACCTTAGCTCTCAGCTTAGATGGTACAACAACTCTCGATTCCCACATAAGGCAACCCAGTGCTGGTAAAAATGGAGGAACTGGAATTTCTGCTGCACACTCCAGCCATCTTGGGTGGTCATGGCAGCCGTGTGGTGTCTTTTCTGGCTTTCCTTTGCATCATCTCTGCCATAACAGGGAGACTTTTGATTCGCATTAGGGAGAATACATCAAGAGGACGTCCTCGTTTGTAAATTTTTCAGTTATTTCCTTTTCCAAGGGTAAATGGGACAATTCATCAGTATTTTCATGATTAGTTGTCCACTTGAATTCGATCCTGTAATTGCGTCCTCCAATAAACAGAACCCATCTCTGCATTCATGCTGCCGCTGCTAGTGGAACAGCCTCCTATGGATTGAAAATGAATACTGGTGGTTGATGATCAGTAATGAGAGTAAACTCTCTCCCATACAGGTACTGGTTGAAATGTTTTAGATCCCAAGCCAGACTCAAGGCCTCTTGGTCAATCAGTGTGCAATTTTTCTTGGCTATGGAGCACTCACTTTCATCTATCATACCATATGACATGTCTTGCAGCATCATAGGCAAGCTTCACTGGATGGTGTGGATCATAATGTGTGAGTACAATGTCTGACATCACCATTTCCTTTGTGTTTTGGAAAGCCACATCACACTGCCTGGTCCTTCCTGATCTGCAGGAAATGAGTTCAAAGGGTGGAGCACAGTAGCCAGGTTTGGCAGGAACCTGCTATAGTAATTGACAAATCATGAAAAGAACCAGAACTGTGACATGTCCTTTGACCTTGGAGAATCCAACACTGCTTTAATTTTCTCAGCTTACATGTGTAAATCTTGTGCATCAATGGTATGATCACAGTAAAAGATGCTTGGTTTAAAGAATTCACACTTGTCACATTGTGCTCTGAGCCCATAATCTTTAACGTTATAATGATGACTTGAGATTTTGCAGATGTTCCTTGTCATCCCCACAAGTAACAATCATGTCATCCAGGCAACACTAAGTGCCGGGGCGGCCTTGCAGCACGTGGCTCATAGCTTTCTGCTAGCATGCAGGTACAGATGTTACTCCAAAAATAAGCCTATTGTAGCAAGGAAGCCCTTTGTGAGTGTTTCTGGTGACAGACCCTTTCGACTTATCTTCCATTTCTAACCCTCAACTAAACTCATTTTGCCATAGAGTTTCTCTCCAGAAAGGTATGCAGGGATATCCGCTATCCTTGGCATAGGGTATTGATCTACTTTCAGTCCAGAGTTGATGGTAACCTTAAAATCACCACAGATCCTGACAAACCCATTCTCCTTGGCTACACGTGACCACCGGTGTTGCCCATGTGCTCCACTCAACCTTGGAAAGACTCCTTCAGCCTCCATGCAATCTAGCTCACTGGCTACTTTATCATGGATGGTATAAGGAACAGGACGGGCTTTGTAAAACTTGGGTGTGTCATTTTCTTTGAACACTATTTTACCTTTGACATGTTCAAGTTTTCCAGTGCCATCCTCGAACACTGTGACATTATCCAGTACCTTTACGAGTTTACTTTTATTTGCTTCTTTTACTCGGGACGTAGCATACAAATAGTTGATGGATCTCCAATCAGTTTGTAGTTGTCTCAGCCAATCACATCCCCACAATGCTGGCACTCCTGTTTTTATGACATACAAGCTCAATGTAGTTTGTTGGCTATTGTATTTCAATGTTATAAATGTAATTCCCACAGGAGCTATCTTCTATCCAGTATAAGTTCTTTGTCGGATATCTGCACACTTCAGTTTAGTACCTTTGAAATGCCTTTCAAACTCATTTTGTGGAATGACTGAAACAGCCGAGCCAGTGTCCAATTCCATTTTAATTAATTTGCCGTTCACATCGGAAGTAAGTCATATTGTTTGTCTATTATTAGTTTTCACATTGTAAATCTCAAGGCTCCCATGTTGCTCTCATCATTATCAGATTTTTCGTCAACAGCATGCAGATTTGTGCTCTGTTTGAAACTGCAATTTGACTTTTTAGTTTTTTATCTTTCCAGTGCAGTCCATTTATTTTTGTCTCCCTGACATGCTCTCTGTGTGTGTCCTATTTGTTCCATTTTGTGCAAGTTTCACATTTAAATCTGCATTGGTCTTGTGTACATGAGCCTCTGCCACAAAGATAACACAATTTGCTCAGCCAAGCACTTTTATGGTTAGTTCACTTCAATTTTGTTCATACTGACTTTCATTCCAGACGGCAACTCAATTGCATCTTTGCTGCTGTTTCCATTGATATCGTAATTTCAACTGCTCTCTTATATGTGAATTGTGCTTCAGTTAGGAACTATTTTTGAATACTTTCTTGTAAGATTCCACAAACTAAATTATCTCTCAGTGCATCATTAAGCCTATCACTGAACTCACATTACTCGGACAATTTCTTCAATTCAGCCACATAAGCTGAAATGGATTTCCCTTCTTTTTGATTCTGCCTATGAAACCTAAAGCATTCTACAATCACTACTGCCATGATCTCAGCAAAGCTCAGTTTGGCTGGTTTGGTTGGAGCTGTCAAACTTCTAAGTAAATTGTATGAACTGGCACTCAGCTACGCAATTTGGTTCACAATACTGCTCAAATCATTCAGTATACAAGATGCAGTTATCTGCTGTGCAATCGAATGCATCTATCTTTCCAATATAGCCAGCCAGTTCTGTTCTTTTTAAAACTTTTTGATTATTATCACCTTTTACTCACTGTTTATGAACCTGTTTCGTGCACTTTTTTTTAAACATGACCGTCTTTCTCCCCTCATGAAGAAAAAAGTGCTGCAGTTTAACTGGTAGGTGGCCTTCTCAGGTTGATTTTAAAACTTACTTGTCACCACTGTTATGTTTTATAACGCCAAAAACTAAACACAAGAGAAACACGGGAGACTGGGATGTGTGTGCTCAGTTTTACATCAGTGGAGCACTCAAATACGATGTGGTGGCATAGTGACACGTGCCATTCACATACTTTTACATATAATCCATAGCAAGCTATGTAAACAACAAAGAATGCTTAACCAAACAATAGATTTACAATATTACTCAAATATTAAATACTCAACAATAACACAGCCAGTGCAACCAATTTACAACTTTATCAGGTTCTGTAAAAACTATATCACAGTTGGCAATCATGCATTCAGTGCAAATGTACATTGAGACAAGAAGCATCAATGATCAACTCAATCACAATGAAGTACCATGTGGGAATGCTGCTACAAACAAAGCGATATTGAAGGTTAACAATGATATATATTTCATTATGGAACGTTCCATCTAAGAGAACATAATTGTGCCATTAAGTTATCAATTTAAAATGATTAAGTGCATATGCATGTTCCAATGCATTTAATGGTTTAATTTTCTCTGCTGGCATCCCAGTTAATACATTTGCACTTATTTTCACCCAATAACTTTAAACAACCTAATGTTGGCTTCAAAAGTGCACAAAAATTACCAATGTCTGTTTTAATCAAACAAGCAGAGGAAATTTAAACCTTACAACACTTCTCTATGTCCGTTCTCACTTTAGATCTAGCAATGGAAACAAACAAAATATTTGGCTAAGAAACAAGTATTACCTTACGTCTATACATCTATTGTCTATTACATTAATTGCTGCAACAAGATAAAGTAAAATGAATCAGGTATGTACGTACCTTAGAAATCTTTCCAGGTCATCCTTGCTGCATTGTGACCAGGATACATCTCCCAAATTTTGTCCTTTGATCCATTCCCCGGACATGATATGGAGGCCATCTGCACAGGATGGATGATCATTGTCATGATTCATTCCCATACTGAATTTGAAGGAAAGTTTAAAAAAAATGCATATTGTTTTACTGACAGATAAAAACAAATTAAAAGAACATCTGCAGTTTGTCAAGAGCAGGCATTTAATATATAACCACACAAATGACTCTTAATCAATTCAGATATGTTAAATAAAGTCTTATAAAGGATGACACTTAGTATTTTACTAATTAAATTGTTCAACTAGACTTCATTTTATTTTATTTGTTATTTACATCATACCCATAAACAATTCTACAAATTGGAGAAAAAGTAAGTTTATCAAGGTATTTGTATTGTTACTTATGTTAAGTATCATGGCAGACAAAACAAATGGCACATTTTTTAAGAGCAAAATTCAATGATAGGACCATAAATGTAAGAAAAATTACTCCTTTCCTCGGAATATGGAGTATGATTACTCCACATTTGCACTTGGTAGATTGGAAAATATGCAAGGTGGAAAAGCGGCCACCCACCTTCACCTTCTACAGATAATTGACTCAACTCAGTTATATAAAATTATTGATTAGAATGTCCTGCAACGCTGTTTCCTGACCTCCCCATAAAAGACAGTCGACAATGGATGGTTACCTACGTCCACTTATTACTCAAATCCAGGTTAGTTCTTAGAGAATGGTGGAACAGAGTTGATGGGCTGAATGGCTAAATTCTGCTCCTTTGTCTTACCGTCCTATGGATTTTGTGAGAAATATTTCTATGTTCTTTCTATGAACACAGCTGCTGGGTGAGGAAGAATTTCCATCTTGGGCATAAACCTCTAGTGATATTAATCATGTGGTAGTTACAAGAGCAACAACAAGAGGAAGAGGGAAGATGCTTAAAGTAAGAAGAAGCAGTTTTAAAGGGGATTTGAAGGGATTTTTTTTTACACAGTGAATGTTTGATATCTGGAACTCATTGCTAGAGGAGATGGCGTCAAATACAATTACCCTGTTTGAGAGACATTTAGATAGACACTTAAATTATATTGAAAGCTACTTAATAACTAAAACAAAGGTAACCAGCAGAATCTGCTCATGTAACCAAAATCAAGAATCAATTCAGTCAGTATTTTTTAACAGAAAGTAGTTAATCTTATCAAGATTCTCCAATTGATTTAAAATTTCTTTATTCAGGATAAGAAGACAAGACAGGGTTTACTAAGTCTTCCCAATTATTTTTTGTCATACTTTACAGCTAAGATTTTAGCTCAACTAAGTGTAGTAAAATTACACCATACTAAAACTACTTAGAATTTCTAGCACTCTGAATCATCATCAGATATCTTGGATGGGATTGACACCAGCTTTACGACAGGTTCCATGAGATGCTTCAATGAAGTGCCAGAAAATTACCACACAGTTCACAGTGAAGGCCTTTGAAGAACAAAGATTCTTTTTGAGATGTACTTTGTTCAGCCTAGCCTAACTTTCATCAATATGCCAAAAGGATTGTTCTTATCATAACTTTACTTCTGAAGCTGTTATATTATCTAAGGCAATTATTTCTACTAATATTTTCGAGTAGATGTTGCTTTGTCCTAGTACTTCTGTGGCTCAACATTGATTTACAAGAAACCAACACTCAAATATGAAAGCTTGAAGACAATTTTTTTGACAAATGAGAACATTAATGCTGAACTGAATTCCAGACTGACATAAACCTAAAGAGAGCCAATTTTCACCTACTTACAGTAAATCCCTAACTATCAGTTTCTTTCTGAAATTGTGTTACCTTAATAAGGACTCTCTAACAAAAGCACTCTTGACTCCATTGCACAGTGTAACAATCTCAGCACTACCTCAGCCTAGCACTGGATTTAAAAGGCCATTCACCAGCTGACAAATAACAAAGCCTCTGGAGCAACTAAAACCCCTGCTAATGGATGAAAACATGGCAAGGAAACACTTTTGGCTTCAATCCATCACCTCATTTTGGAACACTATATCTCAGAGAAGATGCACTCTTGACCGTCTTCAAGAAAGGAGACATTCAATTGCAGTAACTACAAACAAGTCTCCCTGCTATTTGCCACACACACAGTTATTGCAAGGCTCCTCCACTAATGTTCCCACTCAGTGGCCAAAGAGCTCCTCCCCAAGTCTCTCTGCTGATTTATTTTACTAAAAAATACAATGAATACATCCAAGCAAAATGTAGAGACCAGGACCAACCGCTATACATGTCCTTTAGCAAACTGTTAAGGCCTTAGACTCTATGAACCACAGATATAATGGAGAAACTTTGTCAACTTTAGCTGCTTTGCAAATTTGTTACCGTTCTACACTCAATTACCCTTTTATTAAGCACCACCGATAAAGTGGCCACTGAGTGCGTATTTATGGTCTTCTGCTGCTGTAGTCCATCAATTTCAAGGCTCAATGTGATCTGCATTCAGGAATGCTCTTCTGCACATTACAGAACTGTTGTAATGCGTAGATATCTGAGTTACTGTCATCTTCCTGTCAGCGTAAACCTGTCTGGCCATTCTCCTCTGATCTCTCTCATTAACAAGGTATTTTTGCCCATAGAACTGCCGCTCACTGGATTTTATTTTTTTCGCACCATTTTCTGCAAACTCTAGAGACCGATGTGCATGAAAATCCCAAGAGATCAGCAGTTTCTGAGATACTCAAACCACCCTGTCTGGCACCAACAATCACTCCACAGTCAAAATCACTTAAATCCCATTTCTTTCCCATTCTGACATTTGGTTGCAATAACAACTGAAACTCTTGACTCTGCCTTTATGCATTGAGTTGCTACTACATGATTAGCTAATTAGATATTTAATGAACAGGTATAACTAATTAAGTGGCCACTGCATATATGTCGGCTCCGTGATCACATCCGTGACACAGACCTAAGCATTGTGTTCAAAACGTTCAATGTCATTGCAGGATTCTGATCAGAGACAAGAATGATAATCACTTGAGGAGGAGGGAGAGGTGAATGACAGCTGGAACCAGGTGGGAGGTGGGGATGGGAAATTTGTGAGTAGTTGGTGGAGGGAGGAGGGAAAGGAGACAAAGATGGCTAAAGAGAGGTCCATGTGTAAAGGGGTACAAAATGAGAGGATTAGAGGATCAGAGTGAAGGTGGGAAGTGGAAGTGCGGAGAATGGAAGAAAAAAGATGAAAAAAAGTGGAGGGTTACTTAAAATTGAAAAACTTGATATTTGTGCTATTGTGTTGTAGACTACCCAGGTGGAATATCAGGTGTTGCTCTTCCAGTTTGTGTGGGTTTCGACCTGATGGTACGAAAGCCAAGGATCGCTGGTCCATCCTGTGCCTTCTGTACTGGCAAGAGAGCTGTCTGAATACAAGGCTAGAGCAGACTAAATTTTGCATCACAGGAGAATCACAGGGAACAGAAAGGAATATGGAATTGATGCCAAGGTTAGGCTTTCTATGATCTTATCAATTGTCCGGTTACGGTTAGGGTTGTGGCTGTTAAATCACCTCAGGTTCTGGGGCGTACTCTGTGATGGTTGTAGAAATTGACTCCAGGACTGTAAGAAGTGGATCTGACAGCTCTGTCCACCTTTCTTCTCTAACAATTCACTCTGCTCTCCTCAACTGATTGACGTGTTGTCTCCAGATAACATCTGATGCACCATGTAGGAGTGTGCTCCAGCTCTGTCCTTAATCATTGCAAATACCCATTTTTGGTCATCTCTGTCATCCCTCACCACCACTGTCTGAAAGGAGTTTATACGTTCTCACTGTGACTGCGTGGGTTTCCTCCGGCTGCCCCGGATTCCTCCCACATTCCGTAGATGTACAGGTCAGCAGGCTAATTGGTCACTTGGGTATAATTGGGTGGAGTAGGCTCATTGGCTCGGGAAGTCCTGATACGGTGCTGTATCTTTAAATTAAAAATAAATTGATAATTTATTATACTCAGATTTCTGGAAGGCATTTGATAAGGTGCTGCATCAAAGCTCAATGTGGGATATAAAACCCTCTGATGTAGGAGTTAACATACTGTTTTGATAAAAGCAAGGCTGGCAATCAGGATACAGAAAGTAGCATTAATGGGCCCATCTTATGGCAGGATATAACTTACAATATGTTACAAGGATCAGTGCTCAGCCTCAAACTTTTCAATTTGTGTAAAGATTTGTATTAAGACACTGAAGGTCCACAAAGAAAACCAGTAGGTCAGTCAAAAATTATTTTCTTTTCACAATTCCACAATGGTTTTGCCTATTTTGCTTGATTTTCCCCCTCAATGCCTTGCAATAACAATAGCTTCGAACATCTTCCATATGACAGATGTTAACGGCCTGTTGTTTTCTATTCTTTTGTCTCTCTCCCTTTTTGAGTTTGTTGATGACACCAACACACAAACAGAGCAAAGTCCATGAGTACTTAAGGAGGCTATAAAGTGTATGTGTGTGTGTGTGTGTGTGTGTGTGTGTGTGTGTGTGTGTGTGTGTGTGTATATTAAGTAACAAGATCTTTCAAATGGAGTATAATGTGGGAAAATGCAAAAGAGTCTATTTTGGCAGTAAAGGTTTCAGAGAAAATGTATAATACTCATCTCCCTGTTCAATGATGTTAATACATTGGAAGTAATTCAGAGAAGGATTCTCAAACTAGAACCCAAAAATGCAGTGGCTACCTTAAGGGGAAAGGTTGGCCAGGCTACGCTTGGAGTTTAGAAGTGAAAGAGGAGTTGACTGAAATGTACAAGATCCTGAGATGTCTTGACATGATGAATGTAGAGAGGATGTTTCCTTGAGTCCAAAATCTAGAACTAGAAATAACTGTTTAAAAATAAGGAGAATCTCATTTAAGGAAGTGGGAAGTAGATTTTTTTTTCTCTCAGAGTATCATGAGTCTTTGAAATTTTCTTTCTCAAAGAACATGAAAACAGTCTGAAAAATTGAGGATGAGCTAGACAGATACTTGGTAAGCAAGCTAGTGAAAGGTTCCTGTGGTTAGGCAAAATGCAAGGTTACGTTAACGGTCATATCAGTTATAATATGTTTGAACAGCAGAGCAGACCACAGGGGTCAAGTAGCTGACTCCTGTTCTGAATTTGTATGTTTAATGTATTTTCCTTCCAAATGTTCATTCCTATACCTTCCTGTTTGGCCTTAAATCTCTCCACTCTCTGTAGATTATATTCCATCACTTCCAAACAAAACTCCTGTCCTAGCTGTCCTAACCAGCTTTCAGGTATCTAAGTTCAGAAGTTCAAAGGTTAAGGTAAATTTATTTCACCATATACTACCCTGAGATTCATTTTCTTGCAGGCATTCAGAAGTAGAACAAAGAAATACAACAGAATCACTTAAAAACAACACAAAAAAACTGATAAATGACCAATGTACAAGAGAAGGTAAAATAATAATAATAAAAAATTAGTAAATAAATAACACCGAGGACATAACTTGTAGGTCCTTGAAAGAGAGTCTGTAGGTTGTGCTCAGTGTTGAGGTGAGTGTAATTATCCACGTTGGTTCAGTAGCCTGAAGATAGGATATAACTCCCTACCCTTGTACTTAAACCTGTTTATAACCTCATCCTTCCCAATCCCTGCAGTTACTTGCTTCATAAAGATCACATCTTCCCTACAATTGGCACCAATGCCTCTCCTGCGTTTTACTCCCTAATATCTTTGCCTCCATAATATTCTCTTTTCACGACAGGTACTCCATTAAATCAAGCTACTTGACTCTTCCTTAAAACCTACATTGTTTGGCTTAGCATTTGCTCATCATTCCCTCTGCTTTGCACTTGGGATGTTTTTCCATAGGAAAAGTATAAAAGAAAAATCATTCTGCTGGAGGAACTGAGGGGTTTGAGCAGCATCTATGGGTTAAAAGTAATTATCGATGATTCGGGTCAAAATCCTGCCCTGAAACATGGCTAATTCCTCCCCCCTCCCCACCAACAGATGCTGCTCACCTCATTAAATTCCTTCAGCAGATTATTCGTTGCTCCAGATTCCAGCATTGCAGTCTCTGATGCCTCCAAAATATAATAAAAATTGTAAATGCTAGCATGGTATTTAAGCTCTTTGATTAGCCCTGGCAAAATAAAATATTAAAAGGTGTCCTAATTTACTACAGAATTTAGACAACTTAATCTTGATTACAATGAAACAAAATTGTAAACCTTGTATATTTACAGGGAGATAGACTCGCTGTCAATCAATCGTACTACAGTGCCAAGATTAAAGGTTCATCTGCCAATTCCAGGCATCATAAAATCCAAGATCTTCCAAGTGGTCAAGCTCCAGGTGTGGCAGAGGAAAGCCTGACACAGAACATCAGTCCACACTGATGCCTCAATCCCCTTAGCAACTATTAATGGGGATATTTGGCAACGTTTGGGAAGCAGGCAAGCGAGCCATTCTACAGCAGAGCAATAAGTCAATTTGTATTTAAAATGTCATGGGAACAATTTAATCAAACAAAATTAAAAATTATTGTCAAAGTGAGGGTACAGGGTCACTCACACAACTGAGGCAGTCTGGTGGGCAACACTATTTGTATTACCAGAACATCGTGAAACTGCTCTTAACATCAAAGATGAAGAAGAACGTCTCCCTAATTGTTCCACTCAATCATAGTCCAGAATCATGAGTTGTACTTCGTTGCTGTGGTACAGACTTGCAAAGCAATTTTCCAAAGATTTTTGAACCCCAGCACAGGTTCAATAAGCAAACAATTACTTATAGATGTCTGTAACCTAGTTATAATCTTTGAATGATTTATGTTTATATCTTTTATAAATAGAATGTAACTCCATTCCTTTCACATGCTGCCACGTATAATTCAAAATAAAATCATATTGTGTGCTAGATTTTAACTGTGGGCTATTAACTATGAACATTAACAGCTGTCTAACAAGGTTAAAATAAACATCTGGTGTTCGCAAAAACAGCTTACGTCAAGTTTTAGATACGCAGAGTTCTTCATGACTAAACAATGTAATTCGTTTACATGAGATAATTCTGAATGTTTTCTGGCAGGGTATTTTGAGATGAAGCAAAGGTGGAGAGAGAGTCTGGTCCAGGTTTATGCCAATCCAAGCCCCTTTTCAGACCTTGCTCTGCTTTTGAACCTCTCCATGCCTTAGTTGTGAAGTTTCTTTTCTTCCTGCCCTGCTCCTTATCCCTGATGTGGTGTACAGTTCACAACTTCTCACTTCAAACAGGATTTGCTCAGGAGCAGAAAGAAACAGAGCAAAGTCCAACAAGTTGAGTAGGCAGCTGGAAATCCTTTGTAAGTAACTGCAAGTTATCTGCAGTAAAAGTTCTTCCTTTTCCTAAGTAGCTCTTCCAGCCACAAGATATGCAGTCATCCCACTGTAGCCTCCTTTTAATGAACAACTAAATTGAATCAGTTGCAATATTTGCCTCTCCATTAAATTAATTCCCTGTTTTATACCAGAGCAGAAGTAATCTTTCACTAAAGAGAGTCTACAAATAGTGTGTAAAATGTGTCAGCACAAGTGGGCGGCATAGTGGAACTGCTGCCTTGAAGCTCCAGAGGTTCAGGTTTGATCCTGACCTCTGGTGCTATCTGCAAAGAGCCTGCACATTCTTCCTCTACCAACTGGATTTCTACCAGATTCCCAAAGGTATTTGTGTGGGTGGGTAAGTTCATTGACTATGTAACTGACTGGTAGACTTGGGCCAAAGGACCTATTACTGAGTCTCATCACTATGACATTTGATTATTGTTCTTAAACTTAATATTAAACATACAATGAGGCAACACTTGTGGGGAATAAAATGGGGCTTAAAACCCATAAGCTCCCTACTAGGTATTTTGAAGAAATAGAATATGGTTTACAAGATACATAAAAGTGAATGGGAAGTTGAAACATGGTTAGATTATGAGGACACTCAGTCCTCGTTTATTGTCATTTAGAAATGCATGCATTAAAAAATGATACAATGTTCCTCCAGAATGATATCACAAGAAAACACAGGACAAACCAAGACTAAAACTGACAAAACCACATAATTATAACATATAGTTACAACAGTGCAAAGCAATACCATAATTTGATAAAGCGTGGACCACAGGCACGGTAAAAAAAGTCTCAAAGTCCCGATAGACTCATCATCCCACGCAGGCGGCAGAAGGGATGAACTCTCCCCGCCATGAACCTCCAAGCGCCGCCAACTTGCCAATGCAGCACCATTGGAAGCACCCGACCGCAGCGGACTCTGAGTCCGTCCGAAAACTTTGAGCCTCCAACCTGCCCCTCTGACACATCCTCTCCGAGCACCATCCTCTGCTGAGTGCTTCGACCCCGCCCTGGCCGCCGTGCAACAAGCAAAGCCGAGGACTTGGGGCCTTCTCCTCCGGAGATTCTGGATCACACAGTAGCAGCAGCAGCGAAGCAGGCATTTCAGAAGTTTCACCAGATGTTCCTCCATGCTCTCACATCTGTCTCCATCAAATCAGGATTGTGCACGGCACCCTACTTGACAAATAACAGACATCACCACCGGAGTGGCCGCTGCGAGCTGTGTCGCACCACCATCTTCTCCCTCCTGGTTGCAAACAGTTCTAACTGTATAGCACTGAGAGTCCGCTAGCAATAGAAAACCTAAAGCTGATGTAGGTTTGCTCCTGCTAGAGGAAAATCTAACCCACTGCTCTGAACTAATTCTTCAGTTGTTCAGGTCTCCACAGGCAGGCATCTCTCAGTCTCCACCCAACCTAACAGGAGTCACTTGGCACTCGTTTCCAACTCATCACCTGCAGCCTATTTAAACCCAGCTCTCAGCCACGTGCCTCGACCAGTTGCTCCTGGCCTTTAGTTGCCTTGCTCCTTGTGAATTTAGTATCAGTTCTCTCTTGTTTTGTGGCCTCTCATGGTTTGACATATTGCAGTTGATTAATAAACGTATCAATCACCGCTAAATCGTCTCCGCTGCTCTGCTCTTGGGTCAAGCCTCCTCTACATTTCCTGACAGAATGGATGTACCCATGATACACCCAGCTGAGTTTACTTGCCTAAAGGAAGTTGTCCACCAACGAGAGTGCACGATCCAGAAGCAGCAGGAAACCATTGACCATCTGCTCACCACTCTCAACCAACTCCCATTCTCATAATGCGGCCCTGTGCCAGTCAACCTTCTCGTCTGAGACCCAGATTCCAGTGCCCGAACACCTCAATGGATCCCCAATGCAATGCTGGCAACTGCCTGTTTCAGTGTGACTTAAACTTCGAGCTCAAGCCATCTCTGTATTGTATGGTCTGAGCCAAGATGCTTTCATCATCTCTCTCTGACCTGGGCTGCCATTAACTGGAATAATAAAACCACCATTTCCAATCAATATGAGGAATTCACTGCAGAGATATGCTTGGTTTACGACCATCCTGGAAGTAGAAGAAGGGAGGGAGTGGATCGGATACTTGATTTTTGTCAAGGCTCACACTCAACACTAGATTACACTGGAACTCAAGTCCCTCATGGAGGGCTGCGGCTGGAAGGTGGAACTGCTGCTGGCCCATTACCATCGCCGCCTCTTGGAGTGCTTGAAAGGTGAGTTGTCTTCCCAGGAGATGCCATCTGACCTTGAAAGCCTCATCACTCTAGCCCTCCATATTAACAATGGAACAACCCTCCAGATCATCAGCCAGAACCCCAGTTCTGTTCCAAGAATCATTACGGGCCACAGGACCCACATCAGCAATGCCTCCAGAATCTATGCAGTTACGAAGAGGTCCCCTAACCAGCTCCCCGCTCCCCCAAGAGCATGAGCATCGATGGAGATACAACGTGAGCGCTTACTGCAGAGCACCTGCAGAGCATCAAGTTCCCAATGTGTCCGGATAACGGCTCCTCAAATAGAGACGAGTGGCCTCCTATCTGGTAAGCTGCCTCCAGCCCCTCGTTCCAGCACCACAGCCTGACTCACTCTTTCTAACGGGCTGGATTAGTCACATTCAACATTTCAAGTACCCAAGAGATATGGTAACAAGCGTACATGCACAACCAAATAACTTAAGCCTGATTTATTATCTTAAAATAGAAAGTACAAATAAACCACACAAATACTACATAGCACATCACAAAGATTTCAGGGCTCACAATTCTTAGTCACCACAAGATTGTCGTTGTTGTCGAGGGAACTCTGAATTCCAACTCCCTCAGGAAATCACGACATTTCAGTAGTCCAATGAAACCCTATTAAGTATGAGTTTTGCAAATGCAGAGAGACCCAGGGACCGACAAACTTTTTGATCTTTTGTCTCAACACAGCCTGACTTTTTTGATGCACATCCAGTGTCCTTTAACACAGTGTTCAGCATACCCTCATTAATCAATTAGACATTGTAATGGTCACTTGTCATTAGTCCACCATTGTTTTGGACACAACATTCCTTTGGACTTACAAAGGAACATTAATATGATACATAAGCGACAAGCCTGAATCCAAGCAAGAATCCATCAAGCCAACTTGACATATATTTGCATTTTAATGGTGCCTGAGACTAAGAAAGAAACCAGCTACTATCAACGTACATCAGATATTAAAAGATCTGCAGAGTTTACCTTGTACAGACACTCTACGAGCTCAGAAAGAGTTAAATTGTCATTTTACCTTCCAAACATTCATCCAATGTTTTACAAAATTTAATATAACACACTCTCTCTGCTCTCCTCCACACCCTGCCTACACAATGCACACAGGAGGCTCTGGTGGATTCCAGCGCAGCAGGCAACTTTCTGGTCTTGACTCTATATGTGCAGCTTGAACTCCTTGCAGAGCTTCTCTCACCCCTTCTGCATCAAGGCCATTGACGGATTTCCCATGGGGTCTGGGCTGGTCAGAGTGCACACGGCCTGTGCACATGAGCATCAGAGATCACCACAACTCCACCCAATTCCTCCTTATTAACTCGCTCAACACTCCTCTCATCTTGGATTACCTCAGCTTTCCAGTCACAACCTCACTTTGCCTGGTCATCTGGTTCACTGCTGAGTTGGGGACTCACCCGCCGAACCATGTGCTGTAACCTCAGTTGACTTCAACCTGTAAATCCGTGGAGACAGAGGAAATGCCTGAACTCACCAAACTGCCACAGGAGCACCATGACTTAGCCAACGGCTAAAAGGGAGGCCAACACCCTGCTGCCTCAGACCACATGTTTACACAATAAACCTACTCCCAAGCACCATCTTTCCTCAAGGTCGTCTGTTGTCCCTCTCCTGCCCTGAGACTCAAACCATGAATAACCACATCGCTGAAGTGTTGCAGCACAGCTTCGTTCGACCATCCCAGTTCCCAGCCAGTTCAGGATTCTTCATTGTCAAAAAGAAAGATGGGGGTCTCTATCCCTGTATTGGCTACCATGGACTGAACAAAATCACCATTAAGAACCTTTACCATCTCCCCTTGCTGGATAATGAAACACTCCATGTGCTCCAGATCTTCCAAACAGGATCTGTGGAGCTTGTACACTGGGAGTGATTGGAAGACGGTGTTCATAACACCCACTGGCCACTATGAATACTTGATGATACCTCTCGGACTTTACCACAGACCAACTGTTTTCAATGCCTTCATTAATGCGATCCTCTGAGATATGCTGCACAGGTGTGAGTTCATCTTCCTCTACGTCATCTTCAAGAGCATCACGTCCAATCAGTCCTTCAGCATCTCCTTGGAAACCAGCTGTACTACATGTCAGAGGGATGCCATTTTCACACCCCAGTCATTTCCCTCCAGGGATACGTCTTTTCACCGCAAGGCAAAACCATGGACACAGAAAAAGTGTGTGCCATCGTTGAAGGACCCTGATGGCTCTCCCTTATACCGCTACGGTGCTTTTTGGGCTTCTGCAACTTCTACTGCCATTCCGTCAGGCACTACAGCCAAATTCCCGCACTCCTCACCTCCCTCACCAAATCACCTACCTCACCGATAACCTGGTCTGCTGCTGTGGACCACACTTCTGGGAAGCTCAAGAGACGCTTCACTACCGCTCCCATTCTCTCCGTCTGAACCCCTCCTTTTGTGGTAAAGGTGGGCGCATCTGAAGTGGGTGCAAGGGCCATCCTCTCCCAGTGAGGACCAGGAAGGCACACCCTTCTGCCTTCACCTCGCATGAGTTCAACCCTATACAGTGTCGTAATGGAGTAACGGACAGAGAGCCATTCACCATTAAATAGGCCTTTAGGAATGGAGACACTGACTGATGGAAAAGACTGAGCTCTCTTCCTGATCTGGACTGAGCACCCAGTCATCACATCTATATCACAGACACACCAACTCAACCCACGTCAGGCTTGCTGGGACCTCTTCTTCGAGCAATTCAACTTCACCATTTCCTACTGTGAGCAGTAAGGCGAACATTCTGTCACAACAGTTTGACCCTCATGCCATCATTCCATCCTCTTAGATCCTTGCCCCAATTGTTCGGGATCTTGAGAACCAGGTCTGCCAGGTCCTACAGCACGAGCCTAGTCTAGCCAACGCACCTAACAGCTGCATATATGTGCCAGTGGCCATGCGCTCTGAGCACTCCAATGGGCCCACACCTCACCCCTCTCTGCCATGCACATCCAGATAATTGGAAATGAAGGGGGTAAGCTTATATCTTTATCCCAAGTTTGATTTCAGAGAAAAAATATGAAGATGCAAATTTGCCTCATGATATTATGGTCCAATTGCTTTTTTTTACCCTAACTCCTTGGAAGTTAACTAACTTGGTAAAGAAGATCTATGAAGATATGGAATACAGAGTAATCCATATAGGTCAGTTGTCAGATACTTTCAAGGTGAACACTGGAGTACGATAGGGATGCTTACTGTCACCTTTTCTCTTCCTGCTAGCAGTGGACTGGATTATGAAGCAAACAACAGATGGCAAGGAGAATGGAATACAGTGGACATTGTTCAGACAGCTAGATGATCTTGACTTTGCTGATAACTTGGCACTACTGTCACACAGCCATGCCCAGATGCAAGAGAAAACAGATCTTCTAGACTCTACCTCGCAGAAAATAGGGCTATACATCCATGTAGGGAAAACAAAATTACTAAAAGTAAATGCAGGAAACAACACAGTTATCCTGAGAAATGCTCCTCTGGAAGAAGTTGAGTCACTTGTCTATCTGGGAAGTATTGTCATCAAGGAAGGAGGTACAGATGAGGATGTAAAGACCAGGATCCAAAAAGATGGAGAAGCCTTCATAATACTATGTCCAGTTTGGACAGCAAAAGAACTAAGGTTAAGAACCAAACTGAGAATCTTCAACTCAAGTGTCAAATCTGTCCTCCTATATGGCTTTGAAACTTGGAGACGGACATCAGAAGTAATCAGAAAAATCCAGACGTTCGTCAACAAACGCTTGCATCAGATTTTGGGGCTAACATGGACAGATTATGTGAACAATACAGAATTATGGCAAAGGACCGACCAGACACCAATTGAGGTAGAGATCAAGAGAAGGAAGTGGTGCTGGATAGGACACATGTTGAGAAAGCCCCCAAATAGTATCACCAGATAAGCTCTCACATGGAATCCTCAGGGCAAGTGAAATCGAGGTAGGCCCAAATCCACATGGAGGAGCGAAGTGCTAACCGACGCCAGGAGAGTGGGAATGACATGGTCACAGCTGGAGAGATATGCACAAGACAGGTTGATCTGGAAAGAGATTGTTGATGGCCTATGCTCACTAGTGAGTTGAAAGGCAGAAGAAGAACTCCTAATACACCTACAGTATATAAAGCTGTTTTAAGAATAAAAAAAAACTATTCTGGTTGATGTTAGAGGTGGAATTGGAGGCACATCAGCTCTGGTAGTGTTTGCAGGCCATTACTTCCTTCAAGGCAACAGCTGGCAACATGAATGGCAGTGATGTTTTACTCCCAGATGAGCTCAATGCCTTATATGCACACTTTGAAAGGGAGAATAAAACTACTCCTATGTGAATCCCTGCAGCATCTAGTGACCCTGTGGTCTCTGTCTCAGAAGCAGACCAGAACATCTTTCCAGAGGGTAAACACTCGCAAGGCACCAGGCCCGTATGCTGTACCTGGTAGGCCTCTGAAAACCTGGGCCAACCAACTAGCAGAGTGTTCAAAGACATCTTCAGTCTCTCACTGCTGCATTCAGAGGTCCCCATTTGCTTCAAGAGGGTGACAACCATACCAGTTCCCAAGAGAAGAGCGAGCTACCTCATCGACTATTGCCAGTGGCACTCACACCTACTGTGATGAAGTGCTCTAAGAGGTTGGTCATGGCCAGAATCAACTCCTGCCTAAGTGAGGACCTGGACCCACTACAATCTGCCTATTGCCACAATAGATCTACAGTGGATACAATCTCACTGGCTCTCTATTACCTGGAAAATAACAGTACCTATGTTATACTGTTGTTTATTGATTACAGGTCAGTGTTCAATACCATCATACCCTCGATACCAATAAAGAAGCTCCAAACCCTGAGCTTCCATACCTCCCTCTGCAACTGGATCTTTGTCTTCTTCATCAGGAGACCACAGTCTGTGCAGATTGGTAATAACATCTCCTCTTTGCTGACAATCAGCATTGGTGCACCTCAAGAATGCATACATAGCTCACTGCTCTGCTCTCTCTACACCTGTCTAATAGCATTATAATTCTCGCTCCTCAAGTTAAATTCTTACCCATACCATCTGCTTCTAATCCTGTTCAAAGCTGTAATAAAGGTCAGAAAGTTGTAGTCACTGAGAGATATGACATCTGACCTGGTCCATTGCCCAGCACCAAATCCAATGTGGCCTCTCCTCTAGTTAGCC
Source organism: Mobula birostris (assembly GCF_030028105.1). Taxonomy (NCBI): domain Eukaryota; kingdom Metazoa; phylum Chordata; class Chondrichthyes; order Myliobatiformes; family Myliobatidae; genus Mobula; species Mobula birostris. The sequence continues at coordinate 51,855,343 of NC_092386.1, forward strand.
TGTCTACATATTCTGGGGGAGGGATGAAGCAAACAGCTAGAAAGTTGATTGGTGAAAGAGACAGAAGGCCATGGAAGAAAGAAAAAAGGAGGAGGAGCACCAGAAGGAGGCAATGGGAGGGCAAGGAGATAATATGAGAGGGGGAAAAGGGGTTGGGAAATGGTGAAGGGGGATGGTGGGGGGAGGCATTACTGGAATTTGAGAAGTCAATGTTCATGCCATTAGGTTGGAGACTACCCAGATGGAATATAAGGTGTTGTTCCTCCAACCTGTGTGGCCTTCTCACGACAGTGGAGGAGGCCATGGATGGACATGTCAGAATAGGAATGGGAAGTGGAATTAAAATGGGTGATCACGCTTGATTTGGCGGACAGAGCATAGATGCTTAGCGAAGCGGTCTTCCATTCTATGGCGGGTCTCACCAATATACAGGAGGCCACACTGGGAGCACCGAACACAGTATAGGACCCCAACAGACTTACAGGTGAAGTGTCGCCTCACCTGGAAGGACTATTTGGAGCTCTGAATGGTAGTGAGGGAGGAGGTGTAGAACTTATTCCGCTTGCAAGGGTAAATGCCAGGAGGGAGATCGGTAGGAAGGAACGATTAGATAAGGGAGTTGCATAGGGAGCAATCACTGGGGAAAGCAGAAAGTTGGGGGGGCGAAGGGAAAGGGAAAGATGTGTTTGGTGGTGGGATCCAATTTGGGGGTGGCGGAGATTTCGGAGAATTATATGCTGGACGTGGAGGCTGGTGGAGTGGTAGGTGAAGACAAGAGGAACCTTATCCCTGGTAGGGTGGCAGAAGAATGGGGTAAAAGCAAACGTGCGTGAAATGGAAGAGAAGCGGTTGAGGGCAGTGTTGATGGTGGAGGATGGGAAGCCCCTTTCTTTGAAAATGGAGGACACCTCCTTTGTTCTAGAATGAAAAACCTCATCCTGAGCGCAGATGCGGTAGAGACCAAAGAATTGAGAGAAGGGGATTGCTATCCTGATGATCATGTGACAGACTTCCACTTCTTTCTGGCCAGTGTGTCTGTTTTTTCTGCTAAAAACAAGAAATACATTGAATACCCCAGTCTCCTTTCAGTCATGAGACTGTGCCACATAATGATAGTCTTCCAGTACCGAAGCCACCAGAGACATTGAGTCTAGAGGAGGCTGACTAGGATGCCATGGTACACGAGCCAAGAATGGAAAATGAAACTGATACACATTTTGAACCCTTTACGTTGAGTGAGCCTCATCTGATAACTCAATCTGAGTTAAATGTCCTGGTCAGGGACTTGGGTTGGTCAAAGGTAACAGCAGAATTACTGGGTTCAAGGCTGCAAGGATGGAATCTGCTGTCACCGGGTACACAAACTTCCATGAAAGATTTCGTTACTTGAGACAGATGTTTCCCAGAGTAACTGATGCCAGGATTAAGGAAAGCAGTTTTGTTGGTTCACAAAGACGCATTAGGCATCAATGACAAGCAATTCGATCGGAACTGGTATCGGAGAAAAACACATGGACGGTTATTGTAAATTTTCTTGGCAACAGCAGAGCACCAAACTACATGCAGATGGTTGACAACATGCTTCAAGCAGACAAAACCACGAAGTGCAACATGTCACTAAAGATTTATTTTCTAGATTCCCATTTAGACTTCTTCCCTGCCAATCTTGGCAATGCCAGTGATGAGCGTCATGAAAGCTTTCAACGGAATATTGCAGTCATGGAGAAATGGTATCAAAGCAACTGGAATGCATCAATGCTGGCTGATTATTGTTGGACACTTAAGCAAAAAGCTTCAGACACTGAAGACAAACAAAAATAGTCAACTAAACTGTTGTGTCTGTCCATATACATATTAAAATAAAAGCATGCACGCGGGAGGTAGCTTTAACTAGTATGTTTGCATCACAGGAAGAGAGAGAGAGATCAATGTGCATGTGTGAACAACAGATCAATGCACATAGTAAGTTATCAGTCTATACACACTGCTAAGGGGAGTTGTTGCTCTAAGAGAATTAGATCCATACATTACAGAAACATTTTTAGCTTCATTGAACTATTGCAAAGCATCAGCACCGTTATTCAATCAAACATATTATACTCAATAAAAGTCAAATTCTCGTTTCCCCAAATTCCTACATGATAGTAGCAGACTGAGATTATATTTGTATTCAAATTCAAGCACTCTATCACAACCTCAAAATATTTCTGAGGAAGCAACACTTTCAAGAAAATTTGCTGTCCAGTATAAGTGTATGTGTGGAGCCAAAAGAGATGAGGGAGATCTTAAATCAAATTTTTCCATATTGACTCAGAGGATGGGCACAGTAAAGCAGCAAAAAAAACAAAATAGCAATGAGGTCGTGGGACATATACAGGTTACAGAGGAGGAGGTGTTCGCTGTCTTAAATCACTAGGGCGTGACAAGGTGTTCTCTTGGACCTTGTGAAACGATAGTGCAGAAATTTCAAGGGCTCAGGCAGAGATATCTAAAATGTCCTTAGCAACAGGTGAGGTGTCCAATGATTAGAGGATAGCTAATATTATTCCATTGCTTAAGAAAGGCTCTAAGAATAACCCAGGATAACATAGGCTGATGAGTCTGACATCAGTAGAGGATAATTTATTGGAAGGTTTCTATGGGACTGAATATTTAATATTTGGATAGACAAGGGCCGATAAGTGATAATCAACATAGCTTTGTGCCTGGTAGGTCATGTCTAACCAACCTTATAGAGTTTTTTGAGGAAGTTATCAGGAAGGTTGATGAAAGCAAGTGTTACGTACCCCGTAACTGGGTTGCCAAACCAGCAGAAATGGATCACTCAGTTGGAGTCTGGATTACTAGAACTAAGGAAGTTTTATTAAAGAAACAAGCAACACAGTACTCTAATCAAAAGGATAATAAATGCAACAGTTCAGCAATGATAAACACACATGTACACAGAATTAGGATAACAGGATCAATCAAGCTCTAATCGTCGTCTAGGGGTAAATGACCAGTTTCAAAGTGACGCAAAGTTCAGTTCAATTGAATTCAGTTCAGTTCGCAGTAATCACTGCCGTGGGAGATGGACAGTGGGGGGAAGGAGAGAGTGAGCAAAACGAATGAATATTCAAACAGCTTCCACACAGACCTTTGATATTCTTCGCAGTCAGCTTTCGGGCGAGCCCTTTGTGATGTCTTCTGAGGTCACCGACCATGACCCCTCCGTTTCCAGATACGATCGTTTCTCTGCGGTGAACCTGGCACCCAGGCAAGGGCGGACACACACCAGGTTCCCGCTGATCATGCCTTTCCACCCTGTGCGTCTATGGCTTGGTCCCGCGACCTTCCAAGACTTCCCACCGACTTGTGGGAGATGCACCGCTTCCAGGGTCTCGTTACCTCGGGGTGTCGTGTGTCTTGCCTTAGCGAACCTGTCCCTTTTTATCCCCCTGCTGGGGTATTGCCTGTCCATCACTTCAAACAGTTCAGGGTTCAAAGGGGGAGCCGATCTTGACAGCTCTCTCTCCCGTCCCTTCATTAACATCTCCAAATGCTGCTCCATTGTTTTCCTTATCTCTCTTTCTCCTGAGGACAGGTGGCAGACCAACTGCTGATCCCACTGGTGCCAGCACAGAACAGCTAACATCTTAATCTATGTGTACTCTCGTCACACAAGGCAGTGGAATTTGTCTACATGGAATTAAGCAAGGCATTTGACAGGGTCCCGCATGGGAGTTTGCTCAAGAAGGTTCGGTCTCTTGGCATTCAGGATGAGGTAGTTCATTGGATTGGACATTGGCTTCATGGGAAAAGCCAGACAGTGGTAGTAGATGGTTGCCTCTCTGACTGGAAAACTGTGACCAGTGGCGTGCCGTAGGGACCGGTGTTGGTTCCATTGTTGTTTGTCATCTATATCAACCATCTGTACGATAACACAGTAAACTGGATGTCATCAAGATTGGGAGCATTGTGGACAGTGAGGAAAGCTATTAAAGTTTTCAACAGGATCTAGAACAGCTGGACATGTGGGTTGAAAAATGGAATATGAAATTTAATGCAAACAAGTGTGAGGTGTTGCAGTCTGGGAGGATACACCAGGGTAGGACTTGGATGGTGAAGAGTTGGCAACTAAGAAGTGCAGTAGAATACAGATCCATAATTCCTTGAAAGCATCATCACAGGTAGATAATGATTTAAAGAAAGCTTTTGACACAATCAATGTATTGAGTACAGGAGTTGAGATGTTCTGTTAAAACTGTTAAAGACATTGGTGAGGCCTAATTTAGAGTATGGTCACTAACCTGCAGGAAAGCTAAGAATAAGATTGAAAGAGAGCACAGAAAATTTACAAGGATGTTTCCAGGACTTGAGGACCCCAGTTATAGGAAAAGTTTTGAGTAGGTTAGGAACACAAACACGAGGAAATCTGCAAATGCTAGAAATTCAAGCAACACACACAAGATGCTGGTGGAACGCAGCACGCCAGGTAGCATCTATCGGAAGAGGTACAGTCGACGTTTTGGGCCAAGACCCTTCGTCAGGACTAACTGAAAGAAGAGCTAGTAAGAGATTTGAAAGTGGGAGGGGGAGGGGGAGATCCGAAATGATAGGAGAAGACAGGAGGGGGAGGGATGGAGCCAAGAGCTAGAAAGTTGATTGGCAAATGGGATACAAGGCTGGAGAAGGGAGAGAATCATGGGACAGGAAGCCTAGGGAGAAAGAAAGGGGGAGGGGAGCCCAGAGGAAGATGGAGAGCAGGCAAGGAGTTATAGTGAGAGGGACAGAGGGAGAAAAAAGAGAGAGATAAAAAAAGGGGAATGAATGAATGAATGAATAAATAAATAAATAAATAAATAAGGGATGGGTAAGAAGGGGAGGTGGGGCATCATTAACGTAAGTTAGAGAAGTCAATGTTCATGCCATCATGTTGGAGGCTACCCAGATGGAACATAAGGTGTTGTTCCTCCAACCTGAGTGTGGCTTCATCTTGACAGTAGAGGAGACCGTGGATAGACATATCAGAATGGGACTGGGATGTGGAATTAAAATGTGTGGCCACTGGGAGATCCTGCTTTCTCTGGCGGACAGAACATAGGTGTTCAGCGAAATGGTCTCCCAGCCTGCGTCGGGTCTCGCCAATATATAGAAGGCCGCACCAGAAGCACCGGACGCAGTATATCACCCCAGCCGACTTACAGGTGAAGTGTCGTCTCACCTGCAAGGACTGTCTGGGACCCTGAATGGTGGTGAGGGAGGAAGTGTAAAGGCATGTGTAGCACTTGTTCCGCTTACAAGGATAAGTGCCAGGAGGGAGATCGGTGCAGAGGGATGGGGGAAACAAATGGACAAGGGAGTCACGTAGGGAGCGATCCCTGTGGAAGGCAGAGAGAGGAGGGGAGGGAAAGATGTGCTTAGTGGTGGGATCCCGTTGGAGGCAGCAGAAATTACGGAAAATTACATGTTGGACCCGGAGGCTTGTGGGGTGGTAGGTGAGGATAAGGGGAACCCTATTCCTAGTAGGGTGGCAGGAGAATGGGGTGAGAGCAGATGTGTGTGAAATGGGAGAGATGCGTTTGAGAGCAGAGTTGATGGTGGAGGAAGATAAGCCTCTTTCTTTAAAAAAGGAGAATGTCTCCTTTGTCCTGGAGTGAAAAGCCTCATCCTGAGAGCAGATGTGGCGGAGATGGAGGAATTATGAGAAGGGGATGGCATTTTTGCAAGAGACAGGGTGGGAAGAAGAACAGTCCAGGTAGCTGTGAAAATTCATAGGCTTATAGTAGATATCAGTAGATAAGCTGTCTCCAGAGATTGAGACAGAAGTATCAAGAAAGGGGAGGGAGGTGTCAGAAATGGACCAGGTAAACTTGAGGGCAAGGTGAAAGTTGGAGGCAAAGTGGCAGGGTGAAAGTTGGAGGCAAAGTTAGGACTTTATTTCCTAGAATGCAGAAGAATGAGAACTGATTTGATTGAGGTATACAGAATTATGGGGAAACATAGAAGACACATATTGTTCATAATAGAGATATTGTTCCTATAGAAACATCGACTGTAACTCTTCCTACAGATGCTGCCTGGCCTGCTGCGTTCCACCAGTATTTTGTGTGTGTTGCTTGAATTTCCAGCATCTGCAGATTTCCTTGTGTTTGCGTTGTTCATAATAGAAACTATTCTACATAATTCATAAACACTATTATTGAGTTCTTATGTTCCCATTAAGAGATGCTGTTTGATGTAATGACATTAAGGTGTAAGGTGGCAGCTTTTGGTTTGTTCACAATGGAAGTAAAAGGCTGTGGCTTTTGTTAAGCACAGAAAATGACTCTCACATATTTTATTCACAAAATCCTACATTGGGTAAATGCAAACAGGCTTTTTCAACTGATGTTGGGTATGACTAGAACTACAGGTCTTGGGTTAAGGGTTAAGGGTGAAAGGTGAAATGTTTAAGGGAAACGTGAGGGGGAGCCTCATTCAGAAGGTGGTGAGAGTGTGGAACAAGGAAATGGTAGATACAGGTTTGATTTCAATATTTAAGAGAAATTTGGATAGGTACATCGATGGGTGGATTATGGTCCAGATTCAGGTTGCTAGGTCTAGGCAGATAAAAGGTTTGGCATGGACTAGAAGGCCAAAGGACCTGTTTCTGTGATGTAGTGTTCTATGACTATATGTACAGCTGATATTAAACTTAAATTCCTAGATAAAGATTTTATTTCTTAGTCACATCTGGTCTCTAAAATTCACCAAAGGGAAAAAAAGGTGTTATGTAAGGACTATTTTTATATTTTGACTCATTAAAATACTTATAGCTACTACTTGGCAGATCAAAAAGCCAGTAGCGTTCAGAATATTTACAACTTAATTTCAGTACATAAATTGCTGCCAGCAACAACTGAACAGTCATATCTTTATAAAATTCCCCACCCCTCTTAGGTCAGGCCAAAACTATGCATTTCTGAACAGAGAAAACACAAGTTGGGGTAATAGCCATCCATGGGCACTTATTCCATATTTCTGGCTGATTCAAGGGGTGGCATTGATAAAGCTCTGAATGCAAGCTGACCATGTACAATTAGAACCTCAGTAATTTGCAACAAAGTATATCCTTTCGAAATCCCATTTCAAAGACAGGTAGAAATCAATTCAGAAATGCAAATATACAAATTGAAAGGATTATGAAATCTTTAAAGCTGCCATAGGCAGGGAGGTGAGGGAAGTGGGGATAAGCTCCCATGACCTATTAAATACTGCTAATGGCATGTGTCCCAAATAGCATCCGCAGGACTTGCCGAAGGGTTTCGGCCCGAAACGTCGGCTGTACTTTTTTCCATAGATGCTACCTGGCTTGCTGAGTTCCTCCAGCATTTTATGAGTGTTGTTCCTGTTCTTCACATGTGGCTATGGTACTCAGCCTGGCAGAACCATTTCTACTGACAGGAGAAGGGGCAAAAGCGGGCTACTGGCACCTTAAAACCAGTCGATCCAGGCCGATGGGGTGCGTCAGCCATGGTCGGCAGCTCATCTAGGAAAAGGAAATTCTGATCTCAAACCCCCACTGCCTTGCAGCTATACCCACTCATAGGGAAACCCCAAGCAAAAATCGGAAGTTGGAGTTCCTCAGGCATTCCAATGCTGAGTTCAACACCGGATTGGTAACTCCTGTGACAATGCTCATGCCAAACTGCATTGGTTTCTGGCATTCCATAGAACCATAGAACCATAGAAACCACAGCACAGAAACAGGCCCTTTGGCCCTTCTTGGCTGTGCCGAACCATTTTCTGCCTAGTCCCACTGACCTGCACACGGACCATATCCCTTCATACACCTCCCATCCATGTATCTGTCCAATTTATTCTTAAATGTTAAAAAAGAACCCCCATTTACCACCTTGTCTGGTAGCTCATTCCATACTCCCACCACTCTCTGTGTGAAAAAGCCCCCCCTAATGTTCCCTTTAAACTTTTCCCCCCTCACCCTTAACCTATGTCCTCTGGATTTTTTCTCCCCTTGCCTCAGTGGAAAAAGCCTGCTTGCATTCACTCTATCTATACCCATCATAATTTTATATACCTCTATCAAATCTCCCCTCATTCTTCTACGCTCCAGGGAATAAAGTCCTAACCTATTCAACCTTTCTCTGTAACTGAGTTTCTCAAGTCCCGGCAACATCCTTGTAAACCTTCTCTGCACTCTTTCAACCTTATTTATATCCTTCCTGTAATTTGGTGACCAAAACTAAACGCAATACTCCAGGTTCGGCCTCACCAATGCCTTATACAACCTCATCATAACATTCCAGCTCTTATACTCAATACTTCGATTAATAAAGGCCAATGTACCAAAAGCTCTCTTTACGACCCTATCTACCTGTGACGACACTTTTAGGGAATTTTGTATCTGTTTTCCCAGATCCCTCTGTTCCACTGCACTCCTCAGTGCCTTACCATTAACCCTGTATGTTCTACGTTGGTTTGTCCTTCCAACGTGCAATACCTCACATTTGTCAGTATTAAACTCCATCTGCCATTTTTCAGCCCATTTTTCCAGCTGGTCCAAGTCCCTCTGCAGGCTCTGAAAACCTTCCTCACTGTCTACTACACCTCCAATCTTTGTATCATCAGCAAACTTGCTGATCCAATTTACCACATTATCATCCAGATCATTGATATAGATGACAAATAACAATGGACCCAGCACTGATCCCTGTGGCACACCACTAGTCACAGGCCTCCACTCAGAGAAGCAATTCTCTACCACCACTCTCTGGCTTCTTCCATCGAGCCAATGTCTAATCCAATTTACCACCTCTCCATGTATACCTAGCGACTGAATTTTCCTAACTAACCTCCCATGCGGGACCTTGTCAAAGGCCTTACTGAAGTCCATGTAGACAATATCCACTGCCTTCCCTTCATCCACTTTCCTGGTAACCTCCTCGAAAAACTCCAACAGATTGGTCAAACATGACCTACCACGCACAAAGCCATGTTGACTCTCCCTAATAAGCCCCTGTCTATCCAAATGCTTGTAGATTCTGTCTCTTAGTACTCCCTCCAATAACTTACCTACTACTGACGTTAAACTCACTGGCCTATAATTTCCCGGATTACTTTTCGATCCTTTTTTAAACAACGGAACAACATGAGCCACTCTCCAATCCTCCGGCACTTCACCCGTAGACAGCGACATTTTAAATATTTCTGCCAGGGCCCCCGCAATTTCAGCACTAGTCTCCTTCAAGGTCCGAGGGAACACTCTGTCAGGTCCCGGGGATTTATCCACTTTAATTTTCCTCAAGACAGCAAGCACCTCCTCCTTTTCAATCTGTACAGTTTCCATGGTCTCACTACTTGATTCCCTCAATTCCATAGGTGTCATGCCAGCTTCCTTAGTAAATACAGACGCAAAAAACCTATTTAAGATCTCCCCCATTTCCTTTGGTTCCGCACAAAGCCGACCACTCTGATCTTCAAGAGGACCAATTTTATCCCTTACAATCCTTTTGCTTTTAATATACTTGTAAAAGCTCTTCGGATTATCCTTCACTTTGACTGCCAAGGCAACCTCATGTCTTCTTTTAGCCCTCCTGATTTCTTTCTTAAGTATTTTCTTGCACTTCTTATACTCCTCAAGCACCTGATTTACCCCCTGTTTCCTATACATTTCATACAACTCCCTCTTCTTCTTTATCAGAGTTGCAATATCCCTTGAGAACCAAGGTTCCTTATTCCTATTCAATTTGCCTTTAATCCTGATAGGAACATACAAACTCAGCACTCTCAAAATTTCCCCTTTGAAGGCTTCCCACCTACCAATCTGTACAGTTTCCATGGTCTCACTACTTGATTCCCTCAATTCCATAGATTCCTTTGGAATCGTCAGCTGCGTGGAGAGGGAGAGCCTCTGCATAAGGAACAGCTCGCTCTCTACATTGTACAGCCTTGGCTTGTGTATCGACTGATGGCCTGGCACCAACAACGTAGGCAGCAAGGATGCAACATCCATGGTTAACACTGACCAGTGGAGACCCTCTGCATAATCACAGAAATAATGCTACTGTATCTTTTTCATTCATACACTGAATGTAGGCATCACGGTCTAGGCTAGATTACTGCTCATTGCTCAACGCCCTCAGAAGCTAATGATGGTGAATTGCTTTGTTGATTCATTGGGGTCTATCCAGCACAGCTAAATAGCTAGAGCTGTTGGATTGAGAGGTTCCTCCCATTGATGTTAGAGGAAAGGCAATGTACTGTATTTCCAAAATATGTCGATTCGGAAATGGAACCATTTCCTAAGTGGTAGAGATTATGGATGTTGCATGTGCCGTTGAAGAAGCTGCAATACTGCATCTTTAGAAGTTAAACATTCCCTCCTCAGTGTAGTGGCGTCAGTGTTCATGAACAGTTAAATTAGTAGCTGGGTTGGCAGTCAAGTCTGCTTAGGATGGTGTTGAGCTTCGTGATTGTTGTCAGTCTTGCATTTGTCAAGGCAAGCAGAGAGCATTCCATTGCATTCTTGACTTGAACCCTGTAAGTGATGATAAGGCATCAGGAGGCGACGATAAAGATTTAGGAGCTGGTATGTATCTGAGGGGTAGACAGAGCAGTTAAGAGCCTATCACATTACTCTGAGCATGGCCTCACCATCTGATTTCCTTCACAAGGGCATAAGTGCATCAGCTTGAGCTGCCTAGACATGTCAAACAATGCTGTTTTTACAAACTGAAGCAGGCAGACACCATAAAGCTTGCTGAAACTGTTCCATTTATCACTAAGATCAAATTCAGGTTGGGTTGAACTATGTATCTCAATTCCCTTAGTACCTGTCAACCTTAGCCTTGTACATACTCAAAAGCTGATGTTTTACAGGCCTCTGCTATTGAGAATTCCAAAGATTCACAAGACTTGGTGTAAAGAAATGGATCTTCATCTTACTTCTAAACGGCTGACCCTTTAATGTGAAACTACAGACTTACTGTCATTCAGGAGAAAAAAACCTTTCCAGCTTCTACCTTGCAGAATCATATCTCAGTCTTATAAACTCTTTTTTGAAAAAAAGTGTGTGTGTGTGTGGGGGGGGGGATATTATTATTTAATTTGAATAGAACATCTTGACTTAACCTTGTGGCACTAATTACAATTAAATAGTTAGACAATTACATTTGCCTTTTCTGAAATAGTGTTAAGCCAGTCTCAGCCATGTGGCTGGGGCTACGTGGGAAAGAGAACTTGGATCACAAAAACATGAACCATTGCCAAAGGCTGACCTTTCAGTAGCCAGTTTCAGAGTAATATGAGTACAGAATGGCTACACTATACATTATTCAATTAGAAATACTGTTAGTTATATAAAAATCACCTGAGAATTTGCATTCAAAATGGCACCAGTGACCAACGGTAACATCCTACAGACAGCTCACAAAACAACTTCTTTTTTCCTTTCAATATGTCATTTCTCCTGAACTGAAATCAATTGCAATCTGTAACTTCTACTTTGATGATGCGTTTTTGGGCCAACTGAGCAAGCTGGTGCTTTTGCCTTCCCTGGAGAATTGGGCAAGGTTGGGAGCAGAGTGTGCAGCAATTGGTTCTTAATGGCGGAACACAAACCCATGGTTCACTCTGTTACTCCTCATCGATTAAAGCATCAACCAAGTTTGAAATCGACGAGGATGAGAGCAGAAGACGAGCAAGTGGTCAGCGCCATCTGCCTGCGTTTGGCCAGCCTCCTCCTCTCTGCTGATGGAGGAGGGTGCAGGTTTGATCTCAGTGTTGCTCATGGCTGTGGGACTCTTTTTCAGGGGATGTTGCACTTTGATGTCTAATGTCCTCAGCGCTGAATGCACTACATGGTCGTCGACTCATTTTTGGAGGACTCTGTGTTTCATGTTCCACTTGTTTCTGGTCGCTCTCTTTTGCTAGTTGCGCGTTTTGATCAAGGCTTTTTGGCACAGATCTGGCTCTGCGGCTGAGGCCTGCAGTCATTGACATGGCACTGAACTGAACTGGCTCAGTGGCAGTAACTCCTGGACTGTTTTTGAGGACTTGGTGGTTTCATGTTTAATATCCTCTGTGTTATTCACTTGCTTTTTGCTATTTGCACAATTCGTTCTTTTTTGTGTGTTGTGTGTTTGATGTTTTCTTTAAAAGAGTTTCATGGTGTTACTTTGTTTCATGGCTGCCTGGAGGAGGACGAATTTCAGGATTGTACACAGTATGCATACTTTGATAATAAATGTACTTTGAAACTTTGAAACATGGAATAAGCTATCATCAAGCGAGTAGAATACATTACAAATACGAGAAAATCTGCAGATGCTGGAAAGTCAGCTCAACACACACAAAAGGCTGGAGGAACTCAGCAGCATCTGTTGGGAAAAATAAACTATCGACCTTTCAGGTCGAGACCCTTCTTCAGGACTGAGAAGGAAGGGGGAAAGGTGCTAGAATAAAAAGGAGGGGGAAGTGAAAGAGGCTTTCTGGAAGGTGACAGGTGAAGCCAGGTGGGTGGGAATAGTCAAGGGTTGGAGAAGTAAGAATTTGATTTGAGAGGAGAGTGGACAATTGGAGAACGGGAAGGAGAGGGGAACCAGGTGGAAGTAATAGTCAGGTGAGAATAAGTAAAAGGTCAGAGTGGGGAACAGAGGGAGGGGGGGGATGGAATTTGTTTACCAGGGAATACATTATCTTTCTTCTCTGGATATCAGAGAAGAACAGATAAAACTGTATTTGAAAGTGCTGAAACCACATCATTGAGTTACATTCATTTTGTTCAGATTCAATATTTTTGAAATTTGAATGAAATACTTAGATCAAGTCTCAAACCTAAAACAGTGAGTTCAAGTAAAGCCATTCATTCTGATGATTAATCTTAATGTTTTATGTTCTGAGAGATTACCCAGCCAATGGAAACATGAATAACAATTTTAAGCAGATTAAACATTTCATTTTCAGGGTTATTTGTCAGCAAAATACTCATGTTTGACCCACTTTTGACAAGACCATTGAATAGATTGCCAGAAAAAAAGGAAGTTCTATTTCAGGAAAGATATATAAAAAAAAGCACCCATCTTTCTCACCTAGTTGAAGTATTTCATTGGATAAGAGTGGAACACCATTGTATGCCATTGTTCAGTTCATGAACAGAAGAGATTCTGCAGATACTGGAAATCCAGAGGAACACACACAAAATGCTGGCGGAACTCAGTAGGTCAGGCAGCATCAATGGAAAGAAATAAGCTGCCGACGTTTTGAGCCGACCCCTTCATTCTTTCTGTAGATGCTGCCTGACATGTTGAGTTCCTCCAGCATTTTGTGTGTATTATGCAGAACAAATCTTTCGGGTGCTCAGGCAGAAATGAGGAGTAAATGCTACAGACAACACGTAGGTGAAGTCAACAAAACCTATTTTATCATTAATTTTGCTAAATAGTTCATTCTATCACACTACTGAACCAGTGGAAAAGCTCTGCAATGTGCATTTATCTGTACATTCACGTTGAATGGAATACAAATATTTATATATGTAGCACTTTCAGTTCTATTAGTGTTGTACACAAACCAAACTGCTACCTAATACCTTTGTCCAGAACTAGCATAAAGTTTACTGACAGAAATTTTGTATTGAACATGGTTTAAAAAAAAGTCTCTTTCATCCTTCACGAATTCTGCAGATCATTAAATAGTTACCATTATAGATCATAAAAGAAATTACCATGAAAAATGAATTTGCATGCTGGAATTTAGTATGCTAATTCTTTGCAATGCTGGATATTTGCTGGCCACTTTTCTTTATGTTCTAATATTTATTCCCGAATTTCCACTGAATAGCTGGAGGTTCAATTTTAGAATTGGGATAAACAATTGCCTCAGTTGCTATTTGTTTCAAGGTTCAAGCAAATTAACTACGTGGCACTATTTAAAATGATGTAGAAAAGGGGGTTGAATTTTAATGTCTGGAATTTATCTTTTAACTCCTACTCAGGTTCCAAAAACAGAAACACTTTAATCTTAAATTACGCATTGCTGTAAAATTCCGAGTTGGCTGATTCCACTCGGCACTTTATCTTGCCAGAGATCATGGGGGTCAGCTCCAGAGAATGCAGTGTCCTTTGTTTTTTAATCAGACATAACACAGCGTGGGCTTACATTACCTTACTGAACTTTGTTTAGGATGAAAATTAGGCACTCAATCCAATTAAACCATTCTGAATTCAACAGCATCGGTAATATCATTTTTCCATGACAGCTTTCTTTTTTCTCCCTAGGTTTAGCTGACCTCAACAATAACCTGCAGCACAAAATCCAGAAACGTTGTCACAGCTGAACATTGTAGTTATGTACACGAATGTTGCCAAGACATGACAGATCCCTTTCTAGTTTCTTTGACAAGCCAGCAAATAGACAAGATGTCATCCAGTTCGCCTGCTTGTTCATTAAGTCATGCAGACAGATTTAACTGAACAGCTAAGTTGTTTTCAATGTTCTTAGGACCGTTAATTACACAATGCACTTGGATGATACATTTTCATAAAAACAATTTAGATATTTTGTTATAGCCAATTTGTTTGAAAAACTAAACAAACTGATTCTGTATTGATTTTTCTATAAATACAAATTTGTTCTAAGTTTTGCATGAGTGCCTTCAAAAAATAATCAAAAGTCTGAAACATTATCCCCATAAAGTTCAGATCATGTTGAAAAAGCAACGCATGATTTATATAAATAGAAATAAAAAAGGCATCTGTTAGTCTCGTGAGACCATGGATTTGCGCCTTGGAAGGTTTCCAGGGCGCAGGCCTGGGCAATGTCGTATGAAAGACCGGCAGTTGCCCGTGCTGCAAGTCTCCCCTCTCCACGCCACCGATGTCGTCCAAGGGAAGGGCACTAGGGCCAACACAGCTTGGCACTGGTGCCGTCGCAGAGCAATGTGTGGTTAAGTGCCTTGCTCAAGGAGCAACACACTGCCTCAGCTGAGGCTCGAACTAGCAACCTTCAGATCTCTAGACCGATGCTTTAATCACTTGGTCACGCGCCAACACAGCAATAAACAGTAAGGGTGTTGACTGCAATTGACATCAAGAACAGTGTCGTTGGAAAACCTGTATCTACTTTTATGATATTAAAACTAACTCAGAACACGGTAAAACGTCTGTTGCCTTTCCATGCTCAGATGGAATACACACATTTCCCAGGAGATTGTCTCTGTATTAGAGCTTCATGTCAGACAGAATTCCCAATACAGCAACCACCTCATTAACTTTGTGTTGGATTCTGAGTAGGAAGGATCTTCTGATTTACAGGTAGACAGGGATGGAAAATCCAACTGTATCATTTTAAGTCCTGTCACAATACTGAACACTAAGCCCTAGTAGTCCAAAGATAAGCTGCAAAAAATAACCTCAGACAAACCTGCGAACACAAAGCGCTTTAAAATTTTTACAGGCTTCCAAGATGTGTTTCAAGAGATTTTTTAATTCTGCCAACTCATTAGTTTTTAAGATCCAATTTTCCTTCATTTGTTTGGCCACAACTTTCTTAAATAATAAATTAATGATGATATAATTATATCATAATTATATAATAAAATCCGTAATGAAAATAAACGTGATTCTGATTCTGACAAACTCAGAAAATGGATCTTCTCACTTGATGCAGTCAGAAGAGGAGAAATTACGAACAGTTGCTCTGTTCTCTTAATGGCACAGCAGCTACAGAGAAAATTAACACATCTCACTTTATAGATGTTCAGTTGTTGGTAGCACACTATCGCTATGCATGAAGAGGCTCTAACGACATTTCCTTTACAGAAGTCCCAAACAAGAACAAATGATGGGACAGACAAAAGATCAATGCTCTGAAAACGCCCTCCTGTTCCTTTGCTAATGAAGTGCCATTTTGTGAACTATTGGTTTCATCATTGTATAATCATTACCTCCATTTCCCCAACTAATCCACTAACACAATTAGTTTAAACCATATCAATCATCTACAGAAACACACACAAAATGCTGGAGGAACTCAGCAGGTTAGGCAGCATCTACAGAAATGAATAAACAGTTGACGTTTTAGGCAGAGGCACTTCTTCAGGACTGTTCTAATCGTCAGCATGTATCCACAGTGGGACACATAAGAGAGCAATTGGTACAGTCACTTAAAATGTATGTCTCTGAAATTTGAATTCTTCACTAAAATTAGATCCCTCAGTAGTTATATTATGGAAATTGCAAAATACAGTGGAAAGTGATTAATCAAAACTGATTCAGGATTGTATCTAAACTGGAGTGGGGCTAATATCCTAGTGGGAATGTTTGCTAGTGCTTCACGGATGAGGATGGGGGTGGGAATAGGAGCCAGACTGCCAGAACAAATAATGCACTGGATGTGGAGAAAGCTGTTAAGTTTACATACAATGCCAGGAATCAATGGTGGGACTATTGTTTAGTGCTGCGTACATTTCAATGCAAACTGTACTGTAGGAAAGATGGATCAGTACCTGGAATTATGACATTGCAGCCACTTGTGAGACTTGGTTGCAGGAGGGGCCGGACTGGCAGCTCAGTGTTCTGGGGTTCCATTGTTTTGGACATGATTGAGCGGGAGTGACATTACTAGTCAAGGAAAATGTCACAGCAGTACTCAGTCAGGATAGACTGGAGAGCTCGTTTAGTCAAGCAATATAGGTAGAACTGAGAATTAAGAAAGGTACAGTATGACCACATTAATGGGATTACAACAGTCTGCAGGATTTAGGGGATCAAATTTGTGGAGAGATCACATACTGTTGCAAGGAACATAAGGTTGTGATAGTAAGTGATCTTAACTTTCAACATATTGACTGGGACTCCAATCCTATAAAAGAGCAGGATGGGAAAGAGTTTGTCAAACGTGTTCAGGAAATTTTCCTTATTCAGGACATAAAGTCCCAACTAGAGAATGTGTGATACTAAATCTCATATTTGGGAATGAGACAGGACAGGTGACAGAAGTTTGTGTAGGGGAACGTTTTGCATCTAGTGATCGTAATGTCATTAGTTTTGTCATGTGTGATGCCAAGCAGAGCTACCGGATGGACGATGCTAATGAGAGAGATAACGGAAGACAATGGAGAAACATTCAAATTGCTAATAAGAGAGAAGAGAGGGATTAACGAGAAAGAAACACAATTCAGATATTGACAGACTGTTTGCTTTGAACCTGAACTGTTTGAAGTTTGATGGACAGGTGATACCCCAGCAGGGGGATAAAAAGAGCAGGTTTGCTAAGGCACAAGACACGCCACGAGACCCTGGAAAGAGCAGTGTGCCCCCACAAGTTGGTGGGGTTTGGAGGACTGGTTCGCGGAAATCGGTCAGAGGCTCACAGGGTGTAAAGGTGTGATCGGTGGGAACCTGGGGTGTGTGTCCGCCCTTGCCTGGGTTCCGAGTTCACCGCGGAAGAACGATCGTATCCAGAACGGAGGGGTCACAGTCGGTGACCACAGCGGGATCAGAAGACATCAAAAGGTCTGCCCAAAACCAACTGCATCTCTCACTCTCTCTCTCTCCAACGGTACAACAACAGCAATTACTTCGAACTGCACTAAACTGAACTGAACTCTGCTTCACTTAAGACTGATCATTTTACCCCTAGACTGCGACAGAGCTTGGTTGATTCCTATTACCTTAGTTCTGTGTATATGTGTGTATTATCATTGTTAACCTGTTACATTTATATCCTTGCGATTAGTGTACTGTACTATTTATTTCTTTAATAAAACGTTACTAGTTCCTAGTAATCACAGACTCCAACGAGCGTTCCATTTCTGCTGGTTTGGCAACCCAGTTACGGGGTACGTAACAGTTTCAAGGTAATTATGGAAAGGGGTAGGTCTACTCATCAGCTATCCTGCTCCTGATGCTATCAGAAAGGATCTGGCAAGTGTGGATTGTGATAGGTTGTTTTCTGGCAAAGATGTAGCTGGTAAGTGGGAGTCTTTCAAAAGCGAAATTTAGAGAGTACAGAGTTTGTATGTTCCCGTCAGAATAAAAGAGAAGATAACAGGTTTAGAAAACATTGGTAATCAAGTGATACTGAGGCCCTGGATAAGAAAAGAAACGAGGTGAATAGCATTTATATCTAGGTAGGAACAAATGAAGTACCTATGGAGTACAAGAAATGCAAGAGAACATTTAAGAAAGATATCAGGAGAACTAAAAGAAGGCATGAGATTGCTCTAGCAGACAAGGTGAAGGAGAATCTTAAGGGCTTCTACAGATATATTAAGAGCAGAAAGATAGCAAGGGACAAAACTGTCCTCTGGGAGATCAGAGTGGTAATCTCTTCATGGAGCTGAAAGAGATGGGGAGATTTTAAATGGATTTTTTGCATCTGCATTTCCTCAGGAGATGGACACAGAGTCTATAGAAGTGAGACAAAGCAACTATGAGGTCATGGACCCTGTACAGATTATAGAAGAGGAGGTGTTTGTTATCTTGATTCAAATTACGGTGGATAAATCTCCAGTGAATGACAAGGTGTTCCCTTGGACCCAGTGGGAGCTAATGTAGAAATTGCAGTGCCCTAGCAGAGATTTTTAAAACATCCTTAGCCACAGTGAGGTGCTGGAGGATTAGAAGAAGCTAACGTTATTTAAGAAAGGCTCTAAGAAAGGGCCAGGAAATTATTGGCTGGTAAGTCTCACATCAGTTGGGTGAAAGCTATTGGAAAGTATTCAAAGGGACCAGATATAGAAACATAGAAACATAGAAAACCTACAGCACAATACAGGCCCTTCGGCCCACAAAGCTGTGCCGAATATGTCTTTACCATAGAAATTGCCTAGGGTTACCCATAGCCCTCGATTTTTCTAAGCTCCATGTACCTATCCAGGAGTCGCTTAAGAGACCCTATCGTATCCGCCTCCACCACCGTCGCTGGCAGCCCATTCCATGCACTCACCACTCTCTGCGTAAAAAACTTACCCCTGACATCTCCTCTGTACCTACTTCCAAGCACCTTAAAACTGTGCCCTCTCATGTGAACCATTTCAGCCCTGGGAAAAAGCCTCTGACTATCCAGAGGATTAATGCCTCTCATCATCCTAAACACCTCTATCAGGTTGCCTCTAATCCTCCAGCGTTCCAAGGAGAAAAGGCCAAGTTCACTCAACCTATTTTCATAAGGCATGCTCCCCAATCCAGGCAACATCCTTGTAAATCTCCTCTACATTCTTACTATGGTTTCCTCATCCTTCCTGTAGTGAGGGAACCAGAAATGAGTACGGTACTCCAAATGGGGTCTGATCAGGGTCCTACATAGCTGAAACATTACCTCTAGGCTCCTAAACTCAATCACACAATTGATGAAGGCCAATGCACTGTATGCCTTCTTAACCACAGAGTCAACTTGCACAGCAGCTTAGAGTGTCCTATGGACTCGAACCCCAAGATCCCTCTGATCCTCCACACTGCCAAGAGTTTCACCATTAATACTATATTCTGCCATCATATTTGACCTACAAAAATGAACCACTTCACACTTATCTGGGTTGAACTCCATCTGCCACTTCTCAGTCCAGTTTTGCATCCTATCAACATCTCACTGTAACCTCTGACAGCCCTCCATACTATCCACAACACCCCCAACCTTTGTCTCATCAGCAAATTTACGAACCCATCCCTCCACTTCCTCATCCAGGTCATTTATAAAAATCACTACGAGTAGGGGTCCCAGAACAGATCCCTGAGGCACAACACTGGTCAAAGACCTCCATATGACCTGTCTACAACCACTCTTTGCCCTCTGTGGGCAAGCCAGTTCTGAATCCACAAAGCAATGTCCCCTTGGATCTAATGTCTCCTTACTTTCTCAATAAGCCTTGCATGGGGTACCTTATCAAATGCCTTGCTGAAATCCATATACACTATATCTACTGCTCTACCTTCATCAATGTGTTTAGTCACATCCTCAAAAAATTCAGTCAGGCTTGTAAGACACGACCTGCCTTGACAAAGCCATACTGACTATTCCTAATCATATTATGCCTCTCCAAATGTTCATAAATCCTGCCTCTCAGGATCTTCTCCATCAACTTAGCAACCACTGAAGTAAGACTGACTGGTCTATAATTTCCTGGGCTATCTCTTCTCCCTTTCTCGAATAAAGGAACAACATCCACAACCCTCCAATCCTCCAGAACCTCTCCCATCCCCATTGATGATGCAAAGATCATCGCCAGAGGCTTAGAAATCTCTTCCCTTGCCTCCCACAGTAGCCTGGGGTACATCCCATCCGGTCCCAGTGACTTATCTAACGATGCTTTCCAAAAGCTCCAGCACATCCTCTTTCATAATATCTACATGCTCAAGCTTTTCAGTCCACTGTATGTCATCCCTACAACCACAAAGATCCTTTTCCGTAGTGAATACTGAAGCTAAGTATTCATTAAGTACCTCTGCTATCTCCTTCGGTTCCATACACACATTCCCACTGTCAGACTTGACAGGTCCTATTCTTTCACGTCTTATCCTCTTGCTCTTCACATACTTGGAGAATGCCTTGGGACTTTCCTTAATCCTGTCCTCCAAGGCCTTCTCATGGCTCCTTCTGGCTCTCCCAATTTCATTTGTAAGCTCCGTCCTGCTAGCCTTATAATCTTCTAGATCCCTATCATTACCTAGTTTTTTGAACCTTTCATTTCTTTACTTCATGACTAGATTTACAACAGCCTTTGTACACCATGGTTCCTGTACCCTACCATCCTTTCCCTGTTTCATTGGAACGTACCTATACAGAACTCCATGCAAATATCCTCTGAACATTTACCACATTTCTTCCATACATTTCCCTGAAAACATCTGTTCTTAATTTATGCTTCCAAGTTCTTGCCTGAAAGCCTCATATTTCCCATTACTCCAATTAAATGCTTTCCTAACTTGCCTGTTCCTATCCCTCTCCATAAGTATTTGGATAGACAGGGGCTAATTAGGTATAGACAACATGGCTTTGTGTTTGGTAGGTCGTGACTTACCAATCCTATAGAGTTTTTGAGGAAATTACGAGGAAAGTTGATGAAGGCAAGACAGTGCATGTTGTCTACATGGACTTTAGCAAGGCCTTTAACAAGGTCCTGCATGGGAGGTTGGTCAGGAAGGTTCAGTCACTTGGCAGTCAAGATGAGATTGTATATTGGATTAGACACTGGCTTCACGGGAGAAGCCAGAGAGTGATGGGTGCCTCTCTGATTGGAGGCCTGGGACTAGTGGTGTGCCACAGGGGTCAGTACTGGGTCCATTGTTGTTTGTCATCTATATCAATCATCTGGAAGATCATGTGGTAAACTACATCAACAGTGAGAAAGACTATCAAAGCTTGCAGCAGGATTGAATCATCTGCAAATATGGGCTGAAAAATGCCAGATGGAAGTTAGTGCAGACATTGTTAAGTATTGCACTTTGGGAAGATCAACCAGGGTAGGTCTCATACAGTGAGCAACAGGACACTGAGGCACGTGGTAGAACAGCGCAAGTGGTGGATGCAGATTTAATTTCAACAATTAAGTGAAATTTGGATAGATGTATGGATGGGAGTGGTATGGAGATCTTATGGTCCAGGTGCAGGTCAATGGCACTAAGCTGATTAATGAATGGGCACAAATGAGATGGGCCAAAGAGACTATTTCTGTGTTGCGGTGTTACTTGACTCTATGACACCATGACAAGGCACACCAAGCTTTGATAGCTCATCTTACCATGCCAGATGCATTCTATTTAATTTACCAAGAAGTAATTGGGAGATTTGTATCATTCCTGATGTTGATCATCAAATAACAATTAAAACCAATCCTCACAGTCAGTGCTCTGTTAGCATTTGATTATCGGATTGTGAGTAACTACAGCACCATCTCTGTATCTTTTGGCCTCCTCATTCATGTTTTTCCTTGTTGTGCACATTGAGAAAAGTTGGCTGCATCAAATGGACTTGTATTGAGTTGATGTCAAAATTTCCCTCCATTTATTTTATTTCAGTGAAAGAGAAAACTGAGCGTTATGTAAAATCAGCAGTCAAGACATAGTGAGTAGACTATATGTGCAAGGTGTGTGTGTGTGTGTGTGTGTGTGTGTGTGTGTGTGTGTGTGTGTGTGTATATATACACACATGCGTGAAGGGAGTGCAAAAATGGACATGTAATGTGAGGTTATGCATTTCAGCAAGAATTTGTGCACTGGCCCCTCCAAAAACTGGCAAAATGTAAAATCCTGAACAAACCCCTTCCTAACATATTACTGTAAATCAATTTCATCCCTTTATCCTTTCTTCTTTTCAGTATCACCAACAAATTTGCTTCTTTCCAATATTATCAATTCATTTTATTCAGTTAAATACTGAAAGCAGTTTTTCCAGATGTCACAAAACTTGGAAGCATAGTGAAACTGAGGAAGCTACTTGAGGTTTTTGCAGGAATGGGTGGAGATGCCACACATGAAACATAGAAACATAGAAACATAGAAAATAGGTGCAGGTGTAGGCCATTCGGCCCTTCAAGCCTGCACCATCAGTCAGAACGATCATGGCTGATCATCCAACTCAGAACCCTGTACCTGCCTTCTCTCCATACCCCCTGATCCCTTTAGCCACAAGGGCCATATCTAACTCCCTCTTAAATATAGCCAATGAACTGGCCTCAACTGTTTCCTGTGGCACAGAATTCCACAGATTCACTACTCCCTGAGTGAAGAAGTTTTTCCTCATCTCGGTGCTAAAAGGCTTCCCCTTTATCCTCAGACTGTGACCCCTCGTTCTGGACTTCCCCAACATCGGGAACAATCTTCCTACATCTAGCCTGTCCAATCCCTTTAGAATTTTATACGTTTCAATAAGATCCCCCCTCAATCTTCTAAATTCCAGAGAGTATAAGTCTAGCCGATCCAGTCTTTCATCATATGAAAGTCCTGCCATCCCAGGAATCAATGTGGTGAACCTTCTTTGTACTCCCTCTATGGCAAGGATGTCTTTCCTCAGATTAGGGGACCAAAACTGCACACAATACTCCAGGTGTGGTCTCACCAAGGCCTTGTACAACTGCAGGAGTACCTCCCTAATCCTGTACTCGAATCCTCTTGCTATGAATGCCAGGATGCCATTCGCCTTTTTCACCGCCTGCTGTACCTGCATGCCCACTTTCAATGACTGGTGTATAATGACACCCAGGTCTCGTTGCACCCCCCCCCCCTTTTCCTAACCGGTCACCATTCAGATAACAATCTGTTTTCCTGTTCTTGCCACCAAAGTGGATAACCTCACATTTATCCACATTAAATTGCATCTGCCATGAATTTGCCCACTCACCCAACCTATCCAAGTCACCCTGCATCCTCCTCACAGCTAACACTGCCGCCCAGCTTCGTGTCATCTGCAAACTTGGAGATACTGTATTTAATTCCCTCATCTAAGTCATTAATATATATTGTAAACAACTGGGGTCCCAGCACTGAGCCTTATGGTACCCCAATCGTCATTACCTGCCATTCTGAAAAGGTCTCGTTTATTCCCACTCTTTGCTTCCTGTCTGCCAACCAATTCTCTATCCACATCAATACAATACCCCCAATACCGTGTGCTTTAAGTTTGCACACTAATCTCCTGTGTGGGACCTTGTCAAAAGCCTTTTGAAAATCCAAATATACCACATCCACTGGTTCTCCCCTATCCACACTACTAGTTACATCCTCAAAAAATTCTATGAGATTCGTCAGACATGATTTTCCTTTCACAAATCCATGCTGACTTTGTCCGATGATTTCACCGCTTTCCAAATGTGCTGTTATCACATCTTTGATGACTGACTCTAGCATTTTCCCCACCACCGATGTCAAGCTTACCGGTCTATAATTCCCCGGTTTCTCTCTCCCTCCTTTTTTAAAAGCAGGGTTACATTAGCCACCCCCCAATCCCCAGGAACTAATCCAGAATCTAAAGAGTTTTGAAAAATTATCACTAATGCATCCACTATTTCTTGTGCTAGAAATGCAATGCAAGGTGATACACTTTGAGAGCATTGACAAGGAGAAGAAATATAAACTGGAAGGCACAATTCTGAAAAAGGACCTGTGGCAAAGATGTGCAAGAACTGGCGTAGACTCAATAAGTTGAACGGCCTCTTTTTGTGATGAAGCCTTCTCGGTGTTTCTACAATTATGCACTGCATATCACATATCCCATCATGCACAGAGTGACAATCCAAGACCAAAAAATTGGACTGTGCTGACAACTATTCTTGAATGGCAAGGGACCCACTGGAATGCCATTGAAACCCAGGGACCATGTCATTGACTAGTTAACACCCTCAAAACCATGATCAGAGATATTTAAAATCCATTGTTTAAATATAATTACTGTAATCCTTTTGGATGTAAAAAGAACTTATCCATTGTACTTCCTAAAGGCTGGGACAATTGAAGTTGGTGGTATTACTCTGCCAACAGCAGAGATGAAATCTGAAACTGTCTTAGAGAGGAAAGGCAGAGCGTACCAACAAACAAATTGATTTTTTGTCTGAAGGCAAGTGTTCGGTGGTGTTCTCCATAGCAGAGTATTGGAACTACTGCTTTATGATGTGATTAATGACCTGGGCATGGATATGGAGTCTTAATTTTAAAATAAAAGTATGCCATACAAAATTGTGAAAAAAAACTAATTCCTTTAAATTGGAGTTCAACATCTTTTAGTGCATTATAGATCTGAGGTGGAAAGTTCTAGCACCCAGATGATCTGAAAAAAAAATCACAAAGTCAGGCCAAAATATATCAAAGATAGCACTGTGGGATTTAGTGCATGACTTCATAAGCAATAATGGGACCTGTGTGATTCCCATTTTGAGCTGCCAGCAAAGATCACAGATCCTGCATCAATGCCATGCTGAATGCTTGGAAGCAAGCCAGTGCTTACAGAACACTCCCCATGGCATTAGAAAATGTTGCCATGGAAGTGAGGAAAAATACAGGCAATGGATAACGCATTGGGTCATCCCTGCCAAATGCAATGGATCAACTGGTATGTCACAAGTGGCCTTAAGTCTCTGTAAGCCATGGGTTGAGGACCAGTGAGCACTACCAGAAATTCACAAGGAATTGTAAGTACAAAGCAAGTGATCAGTGAGTTCTTTAACATATTGTTAGCCACTGAGAAGGGGAGCTGGCGAATGCTGTGTACAGTGACAGCAATGTGACAGAGCAGAGTACTTAACCGTGATCTCACCGTAACCCTGTGTAATCTGCACGTGCTTTTTGTGAGTGGGCAGCGAAGAACACTGATGTAACTCACAGGCTTTAATTTCTCTCAGCAGTGAAGTAAAGATAAGCACCTGACCTGTGACATTAACTGTGCAAAGGTTACTGAGAAACCATCAGGTCTGCCAAGGTGAAGTTCCTCAGGCCAATTTTATGATAATCGCTAATCCACCCAGGACTGATGATATGTGATGCAAGCAGGTACAAGCAAAGAATTTATGCATAATCTTGTGCCAGTGGGTCCAATTCCTTGACACAAAGAAGCAATGGGCTTTGGGAGGTGAAATTTGCAGACGTATGGCAGGTGACCTATAATTATGAGAAGAATGATACAATGCATTCTCGGGAGAGGATCGAGGGCAGGTAATATAACTACATCATGTAATTCTAAAGGGAAAACATTCACAGAGATTTGTGATTATGCAAACAAATACTTTAAATTGGCAGCACAAGATGAAACGGCGGTTAAAAATAATGGGTCTTTGAATTTATTTAAGGAGGCACACAGAAAAACAAGGAAATTATTCTTTATAAATCACTAGCTAGGTCTCAGATGGGGTATTGTTTTCAGTCCCAGGCATTCAGATTTTATTAATGATGTTGAGGGAGAGTACAGAATAATTTTATCAGAATATCACCAGTGAACAGTGATTCTGTAAATTGGAGGCTATTCCCTTTAAGAGTGCTGAGGGTTAAGAGGTAATTTGACAGAGGTGTGAATGATCGTGAAGCTGTAACACGTGCAGAAATGTTGCTTTGTACAGTAGGTACAATGTCTGGAGTGTATCATGTGGAATCATGGTGTTAGAAAGTGGAATAATAACTTTTAAGAAAGAAAATTGTTTAAATTGCTGAGGGGAAAAGTTGTAGGGCTATGGGGTTAAAGTGAAGGAATGGAATTAATTTGATTGCTCTTTCAAAGGACGTGCATCAGCACAATTTATCAAATGCAATTTGTATTATACGCAGCTTTATGAAGATTGTGTTGCAGTGCTCCGGGGATGGGGGTGCTGGCCAACAGCTCGCCCTGCATTCCTAGTTGCAAGCACTATTTATTGTCCTTGTTTTAAAATGTGTTTGTGGAATTATGGTGGGATGTTCAAGTTAATTTATTGGTACATTTTAGCTTGGGTCATACAGTTATTCACTTGTGCATTTGTGATTCGGCCTGACTATAACAAGGATGTGCAATAATCACCTCCCCCAACTGTATTTGACTGAAGGGGTTCCCTCCCCGGGTCATAGCGCCTGGTCCGTTTTTGTGTTTATCACAATAAAAATGGCTTTCGAGTTAAACGAGCTTTCTCATCTGTCATCACAGACCAAATGCTTGCCTTGTTGGTGTTAGAAGTGAGATTAGAAACTGACAGTGAGATTGAAGAGCTATGTTGGATGGAACACCTTAAGACCCAAGGATTGAGCAATATGCCTCCCCCACGTCCCCAGGCTGGGCACCCAAAGACGGGGCACTGATTCGGGCGGAGGACCTGGGAACCAAGCATCGTGCCTTGCCAGAGAACCCCAGTGGGGCAACCGTACCCTAGCTCCACAACCTGGGGGACACGGCGGAGCACATCACTCAACTCCTCGGGGCCCACACCGGGGAACTCAAGATACTGCAGCCACAGGAGGGTGGACAACATGGCGGGCATCACCGACATCACAGGAGCAAGAGGAAGACTGATGGGCCTCAGCAATTCATGCCATATCGTCCACCCTAAAGCTCCTCAGATACAAAGGTGCCAGCCTCCTGGAGCCTTACCTGGTGCAAGTCTAACTTGCCACATGGCACAACAGGTTGGGCCCCACCGAGACAGCAGTGGTGCTGGAGGGGGATGCCCTGCGGGCCCTTCGAGACCTAGTGCCAACTGAGCAGCAGGACTACAGGGCCCTCGTAGTGGTTCTGGAGCAGCGTTTCGAGCAGACGCTGCTGGAGGAAGCATTGAGGGAAGAACTGGTCAGCAGGTGGTGCCATGTGGGAGAAAGCCTGGGGGCATTAGCCGCAGATCTCCGCCACTGTGCTTGGCATGGCCAACCCCATTTCCCTCCCGCGGCCCGAGAAGAGCGCCTTCGTAAAGGCAGGGATGCATCACCGTCATCGCTGGCCGAGGTGCTAGCAGAGGCAGAGAAGACAGAAGCAATTTTAGCCTCTCAAGCTGTTGCAGCATCATCTCACACACTGGGAGCCCGTGAGGCAGGTCCGACCAGCACTGCGGCGGCCCCGCTGCGTGTCACGGAGCGATCCCTGCTACCGGTGTGGTGAGGCAGGCCATGTGGCCCTGAACTGCCCCATACCAGCACCACGCCACAGCCCAGCGCAGCCACTGGGAAACGCCAAGCGGGCAGTACTCCTGCGCCCTCCAGCTGGATTCCTGCATTGTCGCCTCTCCAGGTTAGCCGTTTGAGTGAAGAACAAGGTTATACGTGAACTGCGTAATTGAGGGTATCAGATGCCACACGTTGGTGTACACGGGGACAACCATCACCATCATCCGTCCGGGTGTCCTACCCAACACAGACCAGCTATCCTTGCCTGGGTGGATGACAACAGCAGTCCAGCCGCCTTCAATTACCAGCGACCGAACAATGATGAGAGGGAAGAGGTGGCTGCTCATCGCAGTGGCGAAAAGCACACTGGAGCACAAGGTCTAGCTACCTGACATCCGGGAGTCCTGCATCATTGGCCTGGACCTGTTGTCTCACTAGGGGTCCATGTGGATCTGCCAGGGGTAACACTCTACCTTGGCACTGAAGCCGTGGCTCTCCGGCAGAGAAACTCCAGAAAGCAGAGCTGGCGGAGGCAGCAACAAACACTCACTGGTCTCACAGAGGCCTACCGCAGTGTAGCACAGCTCACAGTGGCCCAACGCCACACAGCAAAACCAGGGACAAATGGTGGTGGCAGGCACCCAGTGGCGAGGTAGACCTTCCCACCATCGACCAGGAGCTGCACGGCGAGCAGCTGAGCGATCTGCGCTGTCGCAGGTGAGGGAACGGCTGAGCGTGGGATAGGGCCCAGAGTGGGCAGAGGTGTCCAACCCAGATTCAGAGACCAAAGGCCTATAGTCTCAGTGGAGCGTGCTGGAGATGCACAACGGGTCACTCTTCCAGCGGTAGCCATTCTCTGACAAGGACAGATATCTCCTGCAGCTGGGGCTCCGCGCCGTGGTACTGTGGTCAGTGCACAGGCTGGTGAGGGCTGGCCATTTTGGGGTCGCAAAGCTGCGTGAACGCTTCTATTGGTCTGGGCAGAGGCATGACGTGGAGCCATTCGTGCACTGCTGTGACACTTGCATGTTCCAGAAAAAGCCGGGCTGCCAGTCTAGGGCGCCAATGCAGCAGAACCTGGTGGGGATCCCAGAATGGGTCTACTGCCCCACCCGGAAGAAGGGACTATCCCCCAAGCTTGGAAGCCATTAGAAGGGGCCGAGAGAGGTGCTTGGCTGTATCTCTGATGCGGTATACCGGGTTGCCTGAGCAGCGGAAGGCAGCCGTGTTGCACTGGGATCGGTTGGCACCGTATCAGGGCTTAGTCACCACTGAAGGAAGGAAGTGACACTCTGGGTGCCCTGCCTCTCGCCTCACCAAGCAGTGCCTCCCATGGGCCACCACTGGGATTTTTGGCTTTTGTTGTGGACTCTGGATTTGCTGGGGATGGCTGACCGCTCAGGTGTGGGCAGTGTAGTGCTCTGGGGAGGGGGCATGGTCTACAGCCCACTACAGCATTCCTAGTTGCCAGTATAATGTATTGTTTTTGTTTTAAAATGCTTTTGTGGGATTATGGTGGGACGCTCAAGTTCATTTATTGCTACATTTTAGCTTGGGTTAGACTGTATTTCACAAGTGTGCTTGTGGGTTACCCTGACTGTAACTGTGGTGTGTGATAGTCACCTCCCCTATCTGCATGCGACTGAGTGGGACCTCTCCCCAGGTCATAGCATCCGGTCTCTTTTTGAATTTATCACAATAAAAACGGCTGTTGGTTAAACAAGCTTTCTCATCTCTCATCATGAACCAAATGCTCACCACAGCATGTTCTGTGCACAGGCTGCATCAAGTCAATGAGTTAGATAAATGTCTTTCTGATATTTTGTGTAGGTGCTTTACTAACATGAGGGGAGTGAGCAACTGACAAATTCCCTGGACAACAAACCACTGAGGAAGATTTCAAATAATGCCCATTTTAATACATTTTAAAACAGTTTCAGGGACCCAGGCCATTAGAATTACTCCTTAAAATATTATAACTGAACATATTTGAGTCCACTTTGAAGCTCTACAGAGATAAATGAATCTGCATTTCGAAATTAATGTGACATACTTAGATCCTTCACATCTGTATGTCATGCCCGCCTGTTGCTAAAGGTTACCAGTAAGATGATTACCTTGACCTGATTATGTTTTCCTGAGATAACAGTTTATTAAGATTTATATTTAACCCAAATGGGAGGTGTTCTATAGAGCTAAAACAATACAAATCTCAAAAACAAGAGTGAACTTAGCTGCCTACACTGGACGGGCAGATAACATGAGGCGATGAGCTGACTACTTACTAAATGCTTATCTGATTTTCTTACTTATTTAAGCCAACTTAACAACATTATAAAACAGGAAACCGTCTACAGCTCACCAGTGAGAACAGTTAATTTTATGTGATTATTTATGGTTCTTACTTACTTGTGACCCATCTCATGTGCAATTGTAAATGCCAGATTCAGTCCATTGTCCTCAGCAAGAACACACTTTCTTTTCTCACTGCACATTCCACTAAGATATGCTATACCTGCCAAAAGAAAATACTAGTAAAAACAAAATCTAAACAGTAACTCATATAGATAAATAATAACTCAGTCTGAAAGACTTACAACTTTTTAAAGGTCTATAGTCTTAACATTTATTTAAACAAATTTTGTTTAATGTTATTGTCTGAGTCTTAAGATTGCAATAAATTTTGAAGTACAACATAAAGTTAGCAAAAATGTAAATGTAATTGAAGCAAAAATGTTTTAAGTGTTTTCTTTAAAAATGTCACATGTACAAAAAAAACACACCAGATTTCAAGTAGCTTCAATTATTGCTTCTATGATATTAAGTCAGCAGAATTTCATATCTGAGACCATCACATTAAAATAGTTAAATTATAAACTGACTATTTTAAAAACTTTGAGCTACATAGCCATAACTTCTCAAAGTTTATTCAGCCACTGACAATCAATCTTGATTATAAATCAAAATCAACACAGAGTAAATGTTGGAAATCTATACTAAATTTTCCTAGAAACGATTAGCAGGTGTAGGAAGAGAAACAGAGTGAGCAGTTCGGATTGCTCACCTTTCACCACCAGTATATCAATTTGAATGCATTAAAAAAAACAAATCAGAGCTGTGAATGAAACAATATAGGGTCAAAATTCCAGAAATCCTAACTTATGAAATAAGAGACAGACCCACTATGCAGTAAGATCATTGCTGATATTTTACCTCAGCACATCCTTACTATTCCAGTCCAATTTCCCTTGATTCTGTTTACATCTGAAAACCTATTGACCTCTATCTTGAATATCTGTGACTCCGCTATCTTTTTGGGCAATAAATTCCAGAAATTGATCATTTCCAGAAGAAATTTCTTTTTGCTGTCCTGAACGACTGACCCCTTATTTTAATACTATCATTCTTGATCTGCACCCCAGAGCTAGGCAAAATCTCAAATCCACATCTACCCTGTCAACCACCTTAAGAATGACGTGCATTTCATTAAGTTCACCTCCTACTCTTCTAGGCCCTAGTAAGACGGCCTCTCCTTCTCTGATATCTCCTATCCCACCCCGTATCAACCACCAACGGAGTGAATTTTCTCAGTACTCCCTCTATTGCAGATATATCCATAAGTAGGGAGACCAGATGTGTATAAAATTTTCCAGATGTGATCTTCTCTGTGCCCTATGTAATTGGACCAAGATTACTCTACTTACAACTAATTGTATATGTTCGCTGTACCTGCATGTTAACCATCAGTGCACAAGGATACCCAGGTCCCTCAGAACACCAACACCTTTCACTTTCTCAATAATTTGCAACTAACCACTTTTCCATTCCTTCCACTGACATGGATGATATTTAATCTTTCCATATTAGTTTCCACCTGCTACATGGAAAATAAATCAGTTTTCTTACTTTTAACCAATCCTCAGTCAATACCTATATATGTTCCTCACTGCTGCGCTCTCTTATTTTGGTAAACAGCATCTTGTAAGAATTGAAGGACTTTTAAAAATGAAATGGTTCCTGTTATCTATCAGACACAAGAGATTCTGCAAATGATGTAAATCTGGAGCAACGCAGCAAATCAGGCAGCATCTATGGAGGGAGATAAACAGTCAACATTTTTTGGGCCAAAGTCCATCATCAAAGTCAGGAGCTAATGAAGGATCTCAGTCTGAACGTTGAGAGTTTATTTCCCTCCATAGATGCTGCCTGACTTTCTGAGTTTTCTCAACATTTCAAGTGTGTTGCTCCTTTTATCTATATGTGAGCTCAGTTTCATAAAAAAGGGTATAATCTAATGGCTTTTAAAGATATGTGGTGGCAAAGAGCAGGGTTAGAAAAGAAAGAATACAGGTAGTTGATTTTAGAGAATGGGATAAAAGACATAGTGAAGATGGACCTTGGCTCTGAAAATCAAGTTATATCAATTTATTTTTCATTCGAAGGATCTGAATTTGATTTTCTGCAAGAACTGTTATTTTTGCAAAGAGTTTGATAAGTTATTAAATGAGATTTACTTTGTTTAAAAGTTGTGATGTTGGAGAATTGTTGTGAAAAGAGTTAAGTTATAAATATATATTTTTGGGGGGTTGAATTTGAATTTTTAGATATACTGACTTGAACTGGAACTGAAGTTAACCATAATACTTAAGAATAGAAATTCAATTAGTTCATAACTAACTAGGGATAAATAAAAAGACAAGTGTTAGTCTGTAAACCTTTAAATAGGGAATAACATTAGATGTAATTAATTTGAGAAACTGGAATAATAAAGGTTGTTCTAATGAATCTCACTGATTTTAACTAAAAAGGAATTTGTTTTTGTTTGATATTTGAGATTTGGAACCTAAGTCAGAATGCTGGAATTTTGATTTGTTCTTACTCATCTAAATATTTTGTATATATTGCTATTTTTATAAACAAACTTACCTCCAGAAGTGTGTGTTTACTATTCACTGTCTCCTTTCGATACCTAGAGCTTCTGATAGTCCACTTGCACCTAGTGCAGTACTATGTGATTTGATTTTCCCATAAAGAGTGCAGCAACCAGTCACTCAAGATAAGACAAACGCTACACAGGTGTTACAGTCAGGTAGACACACAAATGTGCAGGGAACAGAGGTATGGAAACAATTTAAGGTAGAATAGATTTAATTTAATTCACCTCATGTTTGGCACAGGCATCATGGGCTGAAGGATCAATTGAGTAAAAGAGGTAAAATTAACATAGAGCAACACTGAAATAGCAAATAAGAGCTGGAGAAGTCGAGGGCTAATGATATTTGGCATAAAGATGAATCGCAGAGTTCCTTCACCTGGTGGCAAATATAAGAATACATTGCTCAAGAGTTGAATGATATTTCCTGAAATATAAGAATTTAGCAGAGGAATAAAAGACATAAAGCAGTCGGCAAAGGTGGAATGGTTTAGGTCAGTTTGGGGCTTGAGCAGCAAGACATTTGGATGCCACTATCAAGGAAACAGCAGGTTCATAAGCAGCTGAAAGCATGGACGATGAAAGCATGAAAGGCCAGGGGAGTGCAGAAAAGATTACAGATTTTAGCAAGGTCAAGGCAACGAACTGAGTTAGAACATACATTTGTGCTTTTAAATTTGATGAGATCAAACTGAGAAGGAGGGCAAGCACAAGAGTGTTGGGGAAGGTGAAAGGTTACAGACAGATGAGATTTAGAAAGCTAAGAGACTGATAACAAAGAAGTTATTGGAATCAGGTGCAGAGATGAAAAGGGCCATTTGAGTTAAGACACATAGGGAGGGGCTGGGCAAGTTAGGTGCAGGTAATTGCTCTTCTGAAGTGGGTACAAAGGTCAGGGTAGAGGCATTGATGTGAAACAATGAAGTTAAATAGTAAAAGTGAACAAAATTAATAGATAGAAAAAGAGCTTAAGCTTGATACTAATGATGAATTTCCAATTTTAGCCTGCATTGCTTTCTGCCTTCTCTTTCATTTCAGATATGAATGGAGCCTCTGCTGAACAAGCTATTCTGCATCAAATACTGTCTCTCCCATGGAGAACTGACCACTTTTTCCCCTTTGGGTTTGATGAATGAAATTTAAGATTTTTGGCCACGTACAATTTACAGACAAGTGCTGAATCAGTGCTAAGTTTGAGACTGAGGTTACCACTTCGATCATCTAAATGATTTTTCAAGCCTTCTTTTCTTCAAAGATTAGCAAATCTCACGAAAATTAATGTTCCAGTGACTAACACCAGGGAAGTAATTTGCCACAAGCACAGAATGGATTTGTTACAGTTGTCAAAGATCTTGACTGTAAACAACGTACACAAACGTAAGGGATTCTGCAGATGCTGGAACTTCAGAGCAACACACACAACAGACATGAGGAACTCAGCAGTTCAGGAGCATCTATGGAAAGACACAACAGGTGGAATTTTCCAGTGGCCACCCATTTCAATTTGACTTCCCAATTCTCATTCCGACATGTCATTCCATGGTCTCCTCTACTGTCACAATGAGGCCACACTCAGGTTGGAGGAGTAGCATTTCATAATCTGTTTTGGTAGCCTCCAACCTAATGGCAGGAACATTGATTTCACTAACTTTTGGTAATTTTTCCTCCTCCCTTCCTCCTTTTCTCTTTTTTTATTCTGCATTCCGGCTCTCCTCTAACTCCTTCCCTTCTCCACACCTCCCTCTCGTGCCACTCATTCTTCCCTTTCTCCCCTGGTTCACTGCTCTCTGCTATCAGATGCCCTCTTTTTCAGCCACCTTTTGCGTCTTCCACCTGTCACCGATCATTCCCTCTCCTGCACCCATCTACCTACACACTCACCTGCTTTCACCTATCACTAGCCGACTTGTACTCCTTCCCCTTCCTCCCAACTTCTTATTCTGTGACTTCCCCCTCACTTTCCAGCCTTGATGAAGGGTTTCAGCCCAAATCATCGACTATTAATTCCTCTTCATAGATGCTACCTGACTTGCTGAATTCCTCCAGCATTATGTGTGTGTTGCTCAACAATATACATAAACAAGTTTATACCATTTAGCCCCACACAAGAAAATCCCCAAAACTAATTCTGTTACAACTGCTAAGTGTTTCCAGAAATAACTTTGGATCTTATTTTTACGGCTCAGCATAATTTCCCAAAACTGGTCATCTCAAACTCCTAAGCGGGTCCGGTCCGACTTCCAACTATGTTTTACTGATCACGTGCCCTGAATAAATTCACATGGGAACACTTGGAATTTCTATTTGCAGTCATGATATTTGCCTAATTATAAGAGATTTGGCCCCATAGAAGCAATGTAAGAATATCAGGGAAAAAGAAAATGTTAGAAGTATAGGAGCCCAGAAAGTTATGTGTGGAAACAAGCAAAATGCTTAAGGTTTTCAGCATATTAGAACATATTATAATTTATAAATGTATTAATGTATTTAAATCATTATAATGAATGTACTAAAATTTCACCCCACAATGGGTCATATTTTCTTTCTCTAACTTCCTTCTCTCCTAAATGCACTAATCTGCTTTCACAAGTGCAACTCTATTGATAATGGTTGACTTCCAGTATATAAACTAGTAAACTGGTAAGTTGGTTTATTATTGTCACATGTACCAAGGAACATTACCTTGTTTTTCTTAGGCACTGGGGCGATAGTTGTCATTTTTTTAGCAAGCGGGAACCTCAAACTGAACCAGGGAGAGGTTTAAAATGTTTGAAAATACCCCTGCCAGCTGATCTGCAAAAGATCAATGTACATGGCAGAATGTGTTAAGCTCATCAGGATGGGATGCACTGTTCCAGCGATGCTACCTGACTTCATTTGGAACCTGTTATAGCACATAAGCTCTGCTACAAATGATGACTGCTCTGGCACACAGTTCTGGACTGGTATTATTTCTTGGCACTTCTGATTGTTTTCTGTAGGTTGTAACGTAATTTCTTGTAAAGGTCAGGTTCACTTAATTTTTGAAACTGCAGTCCTAAACATCAGTCGTGAGTGGATCTCCTGATTCATCTACGATTCCTGGTTGAACTGGGAACGGTCCTCAAGACTCTTGCTGATAAAGTTCCTGTCAATGGTGATATATTCATCTTGGCTTGCTGCTGAGCTAGAATGGACCTGATGACTTGAATGGCCTGCTTCTGTACTTTATAAGCAAATGAAGAAGAAGAAGAAGAAGAAGAAAGCCCTTAACTCCAAGTGGAGTCAGCAGGACGCTGTCATGACAGCGTTTTTTTTAGCAGGCTTTCATATTTTGACGAGGCAGAGTTGCTAGCTCGACGCTCAACCCAGCACGGATGGAAAGCGTGCAAAGGATTCGAACTCGGGAGCCTTCGCTCTGAAGTCCGGCGCTGATGCCACTACGCCACCAGCTGGCATAAGCAAATGAATTCAAGTTGTCAATGCCGTATAAAAAGAGAGAAACAGGATGAGGCATTTTATTCTATGGGTCATTCTCTAGGAAAATGAGCCACAGCCACCAATGATAAAGTGATACAGGAAAGACTAAACTTCAAGGTCTGAGGGGAGAGAACAGGGAGGAAGGAGAACTAGGAGGTGGAAGGAGGGAAGCAGGGCAGAGGGAAAGGAGAAGGCCTATGGATCGCTTTGGGAACAGAATTGTTTTTTTAAAAAAACAGACATGAGTTGCATATCTATTTCATGCTTGCATCTGCCTAGAAATCAGAATTCACCCATTTTTGGTGTGCTAGACCATGGCTATATTTAGCAATAATGTCTAACAGTATAAATGCAAATAAGAAAAAAAAAATCAAGAGCTTGCCAAAAATCTAATTTGGAACAGTGTTAGCATGGTTTACACCCAGTATCTTGTGCTAAATCAGGACTATGCAGTTCCTGATGAGACCACACCCAATTCCATGTATCTTATGGCACTTGGCTACACAACAAATAGAAGAGGGTGTAGGTCCTCAAAGGCCCAATCCCCTTGAAAGCCACAGAGCAGTAAGACACATCAGCTGCCATGAAGAAGACAATGTCTACAGGAGAGGGGACAGTAACTTACATAATCGCTCAAATCACCCCAGGCCATGGAGAAATGTCTGAAGTACCAGGAAGCCCTCCTGGCATCCCAGAAGAGCCTAGCACAAGGTAGAACTCAGTAGTCTCTCCTCAAAATGATAAATCCCACACAATGGAGCAATGTGGAAAGAAACTTCATGACTTCACATGAGATGTCAAGGAGACCTGCAGTTTGGAGATACTCACAAAACTTAATACAGACTTTTAAGTTGTTTAAATGAGGTGCCATTCATTTTAAAGACAGAGGGATTGTTGTAAGCTATTGAAAATAGCTGTTGAAGCTATTCAATCATGTGTTACATTCAGGGAAAATACTAGAACAGTAAAATGGAGAGATTAATAAAGTGAGATAGAATGGAAGGTTCTCCCTGCTAATACCCATGAATTTTATTTTGCAGAATTCTGGTGGAAGTCTGCTCAGGAATTGTTTAATATCCTTGCAGACAGCGCCTGCCTCCTCTGCAGAAATATGAGATGAGA
The DNA here is from genome assembly GCF_030028105.1 of Mobula birostris. Lineage (NCBI taxonomy): Eukaryota > Metazoa > Chordata > Chondrichthyes > Myliobatiformes > Myliobatidae > Mobula > Mobula birostris. The sequence continues at coordinate 51,892,384 of NC_092386.1, forward strand.
CAGTGGATGCTGGTAACAATCTTTGGTAGTTGACACCTTTGTCCTGCGTTCCAGACTCTGCCTCCGCTCCAAGGTTCTGCATATTCTTTGCTACATTGTTGTTATGCACTGCATGCTGACAAAATATCTGCGATCCGTGGTGAATGCTGCAAGGAGCCCACAGAGTGCTATGGGAATAACATCTCAGCTTCAACAGGCCTCAGCTAAGTCCATTTTGCTGAAGTATTTCCCTCCAGAAGGATTTGCAAAGATATTCACTATCCTGGGCAGAGGGTATTGATTTACTTTCTGTACTGGGTTGACAGTGACCTTAAAATCACAACAGATCTGGTTACTGGAACTACTGGGGCCCTTGCAATCATGAAAATAATTTCTTCAGCTTTGAAGTGATCTAGCTCACTGTTTACATTATCAAGGATGTTATAAGGAATTGGAAGGACTTTGTAAAACTCGGGTGTGGTATTTGCATTTAACACTATTTTACCATTGGTATGTTTGAGTTTTCTAATGCCAGCTTTGAACACCGCTGTGGCATCATCCAGTATCTTTCTTAATTCACTTTCGGTTTACTCTCTTGTAGGAGATGTGGCACGCAAATGGTGGATAAATCAATTTGTAGTTGTCTCAGCCGATCAGAACCCACAATGCTGGTCCTCCTCTCTTTACCACATGCAAGCCCAATGTGGCTCATTGGCTACTGTAGTTCACTGTTATGAATGTCATTCCCACAGGAGTTATCTTTTCTCAAATATAGGCTCATAGTTTGGTATCTGCAGGCTTAAGATCAGTATCATTGAAATGTCATTCAAACTCATTTTGTGGAATAACTTAAACAGCCGAGCCAAGGTCCAATTCCATTTTAACTAATTTGCAATTCACTTCTGGTGTAAGCCAAATTGTTTGTCTCATTAGTGTTCACGTTGTAAATCTCAAGGCTAGACAGTCCTCAGTAACTCTCAGCATTATCAGAATTTTCATCAACAGCATACAGATTAGTGTTCTTTATGAAACTGCAACCTGACTTTTAATCTTTTTCTCTTTCCTAAGCAGTCCATTTACTTCGCCTGTCCAAGATGTTCTTTGTATGTGCCCTATTTTGTTGTGTTTTCTGAAAATTTCATATTTAAACCTGCTTTGGTCTGGTCTATGTGAACCCCTGTCACAACGGTAACACAATTTGTTTAGCCAGGAAGATTTCTGTTTAAGTGTTACAATTTTGTTCACACCACTTTCATTCCCAGCTGCATCTCAAATGCCCCTCCAGCTGCCGTTTCTATTGATACAGATATTTCAACTGCTCTTTAAATGTAAGTTGTACTTCAATTAGGAGCCGTTTTTGAATACTTTCTTGTAAGATTCCACAAACTAAACAATCTCTCAGTGTATCATCAAACTCATCATTGAACTGACAATGCTTAGACAATTTCTGCAATTCAGCTACATAAGCTGAAATGAACTCCCCTTCCTTTTGATTCAGTTTATGAAACCTAAATCGTTCTGCAATCCACGGAAGATTAGATCTAAATGTTCCTGTATTACACTCACAATATGAACAAAGCTCCTGTCAGCTGGCTTGATTGGAGCAATTACACTTCTAAGCAAACTGTATGCTTTTCCCCCCATGGTACCCAGCAACACTGGCACTTGTTTCTCATCAGTAAATTCATTTGCTTCAAAATACTGCTCAATTCCTTCAGTGTACATCATCCAGTTATCTATTGTGCAAATGAACATATCTATCTTCCTGATTAAGCCAGCCATTTCTGCTTTTTTATTATTATTATCACCCAGTACTCACTGATTATGAACCCATGCCATACATGTTTCCTGTTAATTTCACCTGTTTTCTGCCTTTTTTTAAAACTTGAATGTCTCTTTCCCCTTCCAAAGGAAAACTTGTAGCACTTTTATTAACTTGAATGTCTCTCTGCCCTTCCAAAGCAAAACGTGCTGTGCTTCAACAGGTACTGCAGGTAGCCATCTCGGATTTGTTTTAAAAATTAGTCGGCACCACTCTTATGTTTTGTATCTCCAGAAACTAATCAAAAGAAAAACACAGGAGCCGATGCGTACTTAGCTTTTCTTTCGTTTTCTTTTTGTGAGGCACCCAATTATGACATGGTGGCAAGATGACGGATGCCATTCTCTTACTTCTTACTATAATACGTAATGAATAATGGCAAAAACAAAGAATGCTTAATCAAACAATACTGTATATTCCCAATATTTCTCAAATAGTATTGAATTATTAAATATAAATATATTATTAAATTATTAATATATTTAAATTATTAACTATATTACACATAATCCAAAACGGAGCAAAATCCCTTCGGATAAAAGAATCTTGTATGTTTCCTTGAAAAAAGAATTGCCACACAAAAATTTCAGTCATGATTCATAACCATCTTAACATGAAGGAAATTAAAATCTTTCCTTCTTTTGAAAAGATTTGGGCTGTTAATGGAAGTCCTCATGGGTGTATGAGCAGTCAATGGCGTGCTGTAGGAGGCCAGCAATATTGGCAAAGCCCAGTGCTGGAGAAATAGCCTGGTCCTTCCTGAGATCAGAGATGATTCAATTGTTTCTTCATGAAAGCCGTGCCTGGGTAAAAGTCCAGCCAAGGGAACATAGACAAATGTATTGCAGCAGCCACAAAACATCCTAAATAAAACATGCTGGAAGAACTCAACAAGTCAGGCAGTTTCTATAGAATAAGAAACAAAACATTTCATGCTTAGGATTCTTTGATTTGTTAATTCATTCTTTTTCTATAGATGCTACCCATCCTGTTATCTGTTTCCTGGAACTTCTGTTTTCAGTTCCAATTTCCAACATCTGCAGTTTGTTTTGATGTAATATACATCTTGCAAATATATTGTTCCTCAGAGACCTGATTAGAATGACGTGACTCTGAAGAGTCTCTAGATTTTAGTCATGGAGTCATAGAACACTACAGCACAGAAACAGGGCCTTTGGCCCATCTAGTCAATGCCAAACTATTAATCTGCCTAGTCCCGTTGACCTGCACCTGGACCAAAGCTTTCCATACCATTCCCATCTATGTACCTATCTTAAATATTTACATCAGACACACATTCACCATTTACGCTAGAAGTTCATTCCATGCTCTCACCATACTTTGAGTGAAGAAGTTCCCCCTCATGGTCCCCTTAAACATTTCACCTTTAATCCATGACTTCTAGTTCTAGTCTCACCAAACCTCAGTGGAAAAAACCTATTTCCTCTATCTATACCCCTCATAATTTTGCATACCTTTATCAAATCACCCTCATTTTCCTACGCTGTAGGAAATAAAGTCTTAACCTATTTAAACTTTCCCTATAACTCAGGTCCTCAAGTCCTGACAACATCCTTGTAAATTTTCTCTCTACTCTTCCAATCTTATTGATGTCCTTCTTGTAGGTTGATGACCAGAACTCTAAATTAAGCATCACTAACATCTTATACAACTTCAATATTACTTCCCAACTCCTGTGCTTAATACTTTGATATATGAAACCAATTTGTCAAAAGCTCCCTTTATGACCCTATCTACCTGTGAATCCACTTTCAAGGAATTATTGATCTGTATTCCAAGGTCCCCCTGTTTGGCCACACTCCTTGGTGTCCTACCGCTCAGGATGGAAGCCCTACCCTGGTTTGCCCACCCAAACTGCAACACCTCACACATGTCAGCTTTAAATTCCATTTTCCATTTTTCAGCCATTTTCCCAGCTGATCCAGATCCCATTGTAAGCTCTGACAGCCTTTCTCACTGTCCCATATGTCCCCAATCTTGATGTCACCTATAAATGTGCTGATCTAGTTTAATACATGATCATCCAGATTGTTGAAGTAGATGACAAATATCAACAGACCCAGCCCTGTGGCACTCCACTAGTAACAGGCCTTCAGTCAAAGAGGCAACCATCTACCACTCGCAAGCTTCTCCCACGAAGCCAATATCTAAACCAATTTACTACCTCATCCTGAATGCCAAGCAGCTGAACCTTCTTGATGAACCTCCCATGTGGGACCTCGTCAAAGGCCTCGCTGAAGTCCATGTGGACAACATTGACTGCCTTGCCTTCATCAGCTTTCCTTCTAACTTCCTTGAAAGACCCTATAGGAGCATCATGCCACATTTATGCACATCTATGTCACCTGTCCTGATTGGCTATAATGACACCTCTGGTAATGGGAGTGCTTGCAGAGGTATCGCCACTAAGGCACCTCCAGAATGATTCTCTCAGCAACTAAATGTCAGGGGAATCTCTGACTGTTGACTGTAGCATATTTTGGTGTGCCTGTGTGTGAGAGGATTCTGAGCTGCTTGCAATCATGTCTGAAGCGCTCAGACGCAGTTAGTGTGCCTGTAATGCATGAAAATAGCAACAAAATGGTGTGGTGTCATTCTTGGATCTTTGCATGTACGTAAACATGTATTTATGTACAGATACAGTACAGAATAGGCCCTTCCAGCCCAATGAGCCACACCACCCAACAATACACCTACTTAACCCTAGCTAATCACAGGACAATTTACAATGGCCAATTAACCTATAACCTGTATATCTTTGGACTGTGGGAGGAAACCAGAGCACTAGGAGGAAACTCATGCCATCATGGAGGGAACATACGAACTCCTTATAGATAGTAGCAGGAATTGAACCCAGGTCACTGGCACTGTAAAGCCCCCTCCCAACACCTTTTCCCTAAATGGTCATATTGCCGAGATTTCAACACCAGTTTATGGGACATGGGTGAAAATGGGCGTGCATAACTAATGACATCATTTTGCAGCACGCTAATACTGGGGAAGCATCACATGTGCTAAGGTGAAGAGCGCATGAAAGAGCCTGGCCCAATTTCACATGGAAATAATTTCCAGCGTGATGTATTCCGAATAAAGTCAAAATTTTACAAGAGGCGGCCAAAAGTAGTTATTGCACAATCCAGTTTCTAGGCTGTTCTTTTTTGCTATGAGTCCATTGACTAACCACCTGCCTTCTCAGCAGAAAACTAATGATGTGATGATATTCCCAGTGGCGCTTCTCATGTGCGGAAGCAGTGGCATTTTCTGAAAACAGACCTGTGCCTAACCATTTATATTGGCTAATTTTCAGGTATGTGCAACGAGTCCAACTGATCCAATTCAGGACACTTACTATTGGCCCCCGTCCATACTACCGTGGTTCAGAATATTACTGAAGCGTTTATCTTCTCCAATTCTCCTTATTATTGGCCAGCCAGAGGTAATAATGCAGTTTTGCTTCTGAAGATCTTAATACACCAGGCTAATTAATACCACAGCTTGAATATTATTTTACTAAAGAGCTTGACTGCATTTTATTTTGAGATGAAGGAATGCCTTTCTTCGAAATAATACCATAATTTTATAAGGCTGCAATCAATACTTCATTGCTTTATTCTTGGTGAATATAGTTCAAGTCCAACATGAAAGACACATCAAATCCAGCTACTGGGCATAAATCAATTGCTACTACAAGCAAGCTGGTTTTCATTCTATGTGAGGATTATTTACTTCACATGTAAAGAACAGAAGTGATTGAAGCAACCAGCTGTTGTTGCTTAGACCCTACATTGTCAAAGACAGCAAAAGGACTATTTCTTCCCTACATGCAAGTGCATCACAACTTCCTGGTGCTTATTAACACCCTGGAATTTATCCAAATTTAAACTGTATGGAAAGTCATACAATAGTGTTTTTGTTAATGTGAAAGCTACTTCAGCCTGCCCTGCTTATTTACCCTAATCCTGGAAAAAAATCGCCAACTGATTTTGTATGCTGCTCTCCACTTCTGCTATTCAACTGCTGTTTTGTTAAAGTTGCAGGCTAAACATTTCAGCTGCTCTAAAAGCCACATTTAATCCCTCTACTCTCTAGTTGTCAATATGTTCTCTGCTATGGGCAATAACTTCTGAGACTTTTGCTATATAAACACGTAGTCCTAAAACAGTTGTAAATACTGTACTTATTAATGCCAGATCCAAGATGTCAGATAAGAATTTAAGTAAATTCCTGCAATGGGATGACCACAGGACATTGAGATGAAATATGCAGTTACTGTTTCTTTGTATTCTAACAAATCATTTTATTGTGCTGCTTTACAGTGGAAGGCTTGGACTCAAAAGAGTCTGAGTTTTGCAGTTTTGTCACCTGGATCTAGAACACCTTCTGAAGGCTCTAGTGCTCATTCATAAATAGGAACAAAGGCATTTCCCTCAGCCCGTAATAAAAAGAACTGTGTTAAGAGGAGGCACTTCCAATAAAGCATCATTTCTAATTATATTCAAGAAATTAAAATTGCAGGTCAAAATTCATGCATCATTATTTAATTAAAAACATTTGAGTGTCATTCAGCTGTAGGTTGACACTCTCTTCATGCTCGCTGAACATCTATTAATGCCTCCAGGCACTCAGTAGTAAATCTACTCATCATCTGCTTTTGAATCTAATGTCACCAAAAAAATACAATCCATGATGCAAACTGATTACCTCAATAACGTGGAAAAATGAGGAAATAAGAAAGCAGCATCCATCCTTAAAGCGCCCTCACCATCTTCTCGCTGCATCCATCAGGAAGGAGATACAGGAGCCTTATGTCCTACACCACCCGATTCAAAAAAGGTATTACCCTTCAACCATCAGGCTCCTAAACCAGCCTGGATAACTTCACTCACTCAAACGATAAACTGATTCCACAACCTATGGAGTTGCTTTCAAGGATATATTCTCAATATTATTTATTACTTATTTGTTTGTTTATTTTTATTTGTGCAGTTTGTTTCCTCCTGCACATAGGTCGTTTGTCAGCCTTTGTAGTTTCTTATTGATTCTGTTGTATTTATTTTTATCTACTGTGAATGCCCGCAAAGGGAAACTGAATCTTAGGTGATGTGTATGTGCTTTAATAATAAATTTAAATTAGGCATGGCCATGAAACAATCTACACATTGAAAGAGACAGTGTAAACAATCTTAAGTTGAGATATAATTTCCAACTTCAGTTAATTTAACTTCTTTGCCTAGGAAATAATTAAGAATCATACAATTTCTTGAAATTCAGGTACATTTGCTTTAATTTAATGTAAATATTTTTTAAATATACATCTGGCTGGTGCTTTGCTCTTTCTGATGACTTAGGTTTAGACAACGTAAAAAAATGGTATTGAATGACCTTGCATAAATGAAGAGAGAATATGTAAATGCTCATTGCTTTTCTCTTTTAAAACACGTTAAGCAATCTTTAAATTTGAAGAGTCTTCACTTCTGCTAGTTTTAGCCATTCCTTAAACTTTTCATTCTAAAGATTGTGAATATCATCACAAAAATAGGGTAGCGGATCATTTATTTTATTGTATGAAAAAATTCCATAGATTTGGCCTGATGTCCCATTGGAATATATGCAGAGGATTGTTGGAATTCCTGGGGCAAAACTATATATGGTTTTTCGAAGCCGTTTCACGATTTATTTGATGGTTCTCCCATACATCCACATGCTACTTTCCCTCTGTTAATCATTGCATCCCGGCTCATAGAACAAGAAACTAATCTGAAAGCAATGGGAGGCACTAGGAAAAGTCACAACACAAGCCAGGCGGCAGAAATCACCAAATTCCACTTGAATACACAGGTGATAAAATTTTGATGGAAATGTGGAAGAAACTGCTTTTTAATTCTCTGGTTTGCCAAGTGTATATTCCTGATTTTTACAGGCCAGAAATATTTTAAATGGCATGGAATTTTAAAGTCATAAACAAACAAGGCCACTAACCACAAAACAAATGCTTTCTGTGTTTATGCAACCTTGATGAGACTAGGTTACCTATTAATGATCTAGTGCTAGACGTTAATTGTTTCAAGCATTGGTGCATTTGGTAACTATACGCCCAGACATGTGTGCATGTTAGTAATTAGCTGCTTTGATCTGACCAGCTTTCAAGCAGCTCCAGACAAAATGGAGCCATTTCTCCAGCGAGCATTTGCAAAAAAGTCATTTTGCGAAGAGCATCTTTCTCAAAAATGACTAATTTTTGTACACTTCAAATTACACAATAGGGAGGAATAAAAATGAGAGAAGTTGTGAAAAACAAATAAATTTTGAAACAGAAATGGAGGCACAAGGGAATGCAGATGCTGGAATACGGAGGCAAAAATACCAAAGGGTTGGAAGAACTCTGTGGAGAAAGGAAGTCGATGTTTCAGGTCGAAACTATGCTCCAGGACTGACATGGGAGAGGAATTCCAGCCAGTTTAAAGGGAGAAGGGGAATGGTGGACAGGAGTTTGAGGTAATTGGTGGACTGAGGAGGGGTGTAAGATGGCAAGCAGTTTGTGCCAGGTTGGGGGAGGGATGGTGGATTTAGAGATCGTGGCAGATGAATGATAAATGGAGGCAAACAAAAAGAAATTAAATATTGAGAGGCAGATGGGGCAAAGTGGAGGAAGGGGAGTGTAAAGGTGGGAGACGACCACTGGTGGAAATTATACACAAAGGGCCACCTGTGCTGGAAAAGGGAGGTGATACTAGGAGCTAGTAGGGAAGAGTTTAATGGTAGATGGAACCAGAACCAGAGGGAAATGGGGAGGAGAGCCTGTGGGTGAACTGTGTGTGTGTAGTAGATGAATAGAACCAGGAGGGAGAAGGATATGAAGATGGATAATGGTGGGGAGGGGTTTGATGGGACAAAAATGGGAGGACTGGTGGAGGATTTAAAGGAGATAGAGAAGGGGAAGTTGGGCAAAGAAGCGAGGGGGAGTGTTACCTAAGATTGGAAAACTCAATGCTTATGCTGATGGATACGGTGGCAATGAAACAAATGTCATGTTTCAATCTGTAGGTAACACTAAGCGAACATGACAAAGGGAAAAGCTGGGTAGTCGTGGGTAGCTGAGAACCCATTCCTTCAAAACAGCAGAACTTGTTTGTAATGCTGTCAAGTCACAGTAGCATTTAATTGAATTTGTGTATGTTGGTTTTAATTTTTGCATGATAAAGGATGGCCCAAGAAACCTGTTCAATGCTAGAGCAGGAAGTAACCATTAATGGATGAGCATGTTCACGGATTAGTAAAATTCTGCCAGAGAGCAATGCAAGAGACAGTTTCTATCATTGAAATCTGGTCCAGTTTATATAAGGTCTTGGTGCCAAAGGATTAAAAATATTGCAACACACATCAAAGTTGCTGGTGGAACGCAGCAGGCCAGGCAGCATCTCTAGGAAGAGATACAGTCGATGTTTCGGGCCGAGATCCTTCGTCAGGACTAACTGAAGGAAGAGTTAGTAAGAGATTTGAAAGTGGGAGGGGGAGGGGGAGATCCGAAATGATAGAGGAGACAGGAGGGGAAGGGATAGAGCCAAGAGCTGGACAGTTGATTGGCAAAAGGGATATGAGAGGATCGTGGGACAGGAGGCCCAGGGAGGAGGAAAAGGGGGAGGGGGGAAAAACCCAGAGGATCAGCAAGGGGTATAGTGAGAGGGACAGAGGGAGAAAAAGGAGAGAGAGAGAGAGAAAGAATGTGTGTATATAAATAAATAAGTAACGGATGAGGTACGAAGGGGAGGTGGGGCATTAGTGGAAGTTAGAGAAGTCGATGTTCATGCCATCAGGTTGGAGCTACCCAGACAGAATATAAGATGTTGTTCCTCCAACCTGAGTGTGGCTTCATCTTTACAGTAGAGGAGGCCGTGGATAGACATATCAGAATGGGAATGGGATGTGGAATTAAAATGTGTGGCCACTGGGAGATCCTGCTTTCTCTGGCAGACAGAGTGTAGGTGTTAGCAAAGCGATCTCCCAGTCTGCGTCGGGTCTTGCCAATACATAGAAGGCCACATCGGGAGCACCGGACGCAGTATATCACCCCAGCCAACTCACAGGTGAAGTGTCGCCTCACCTGGAAGGCCTGTTTGGGGCCCTGAATGGTGATAAGGCAGGAAGTGTAGGGGCATATGTAGCACTTGTTCCGCTTACAAGGATAAGTACCAGGAGGGAGATCAGTGGGGAGGGATGGGGGGGACGAATGGACAAGGGAGTCACGTAGGGAGCAATCCCTGCGGAAAGCAGAGAGAGGCGGGGAGGGAAAGATGTGCTTAGTGGTGGGATCCCATTGGAGGTGGCGGAAGTTATGGAGAATAATATGTTGGACCCGGAGGCTGGTGGGGTGGTAGGTGAGGACCAGGGAAACCCTATTCCTAGTGGGGTGGCGGGAGGATGGAGTGAGAGCAGATGTGCGTGAAATGGGGGAGATGCATTTGAGAGCAGAGTTGATGGTGGAGGAAGGGAAGCCCCTTTCTTTAAAAAAGGAGGACATCTCCCTCGTCCTGGAATGAAAAGCCTCATCCTGAGAGCAGATGCGGTGGAGACGGAGGAATTGCGAGAAGGGGATGACATTTTTGCAACAGACAGGGTGAGAGGAGAAATAGTCCAGATAGCTGTGAGTCAATTGGCTTATCGTAGACATCAGTGGATAAGCTGTCTCCAGAGATATAGATAGTAAGATCTAGAAAGGGGAAGGTGGTGTCGGAAATGGACCAGGTAAACTTGAGGGCAGGGTGACAGTTGGAGGCAAAGTTACTAAAGTCAACGAGCTCAGCATGCGTGCAGGAAGCAGCGCCAATGCAGTCGTCGATGTAGCGAAGGAAAAGTGGGGGGCGGATACCAGAATAGGTTTGGAACATAGATTGTTCCACAAAGCCAACAAAAAGGCAGGCATAGCTAGGACCCATACAGGTGCCCATAGCTACACCTTTAGTTTGGAGGAAGTGGAGGAGCCAAAGGAGAAATTATTAAGAGTAAGGACTAATTCCTCTAGACGGAGCAGAGTGGTGGCAGAGGGGAACTGATTAGGTCTGGAATCCAAAAAGAAGTGGAGAGCTTTGGGACCTTCCTGATGGGGGATGGTAGTATATAGGGACTGGACATCCGTGGTGAAGATAAAGCAGTGGGGGCCAGGGAACTTAAAATCATCGAAAAGTTTAAGAGTGTGAGAAGTGTCACGAACATAGGTAGGAAGGGATTGAACAAGGGGGGACAAAACCGTGTTGAGGTATGCAGAAATGAGTTCGGTGGGGCAGGAGCAAGCTGAGACAATAGGTTTGCCAGGACAGGCAGGTTTGTGGATCTTGGGTAGGAGGTAGAAACGGGAAGTGTGAGGTGTGGGAGCTATAAAGTTGGTAGCAGTGGATGGGAGATCCCCTGAGCAGATAAAGTCGGTGATGGTGTGAGAGACAATGGCCTGGTGCTCCTTAGTGGGGTCACGATCGAGGGGTAAATAAGAGGAGGTATCCACGAGTTGTCGCTGTGCCTCGGCAAGGTAGAGGTCAGTACGCCAGACTACAATAGCACCCCCATTATCGGCAGGTTTAATAGTAAGGTTTGTCTTGTTTGACAAAAAAAATCAACATGGATAAAACCTAATCTTTATTCTTGTAACTAAGCAATGTTTCCTTTCAATGGCAAATACAGAAGCTGGCAGATACATTTCAGCACAAGTACTTGAGACAGAAAGGAGTTGGGATGGGATATAGCAAAAAAAATGTAGGGACATCGGAATTAGCCACCGGCTTTGGTCAGATTATGATGAACTTTCCATTTCCTGGGCAATCTTATACAGATGAAATAAGAAAGTAAGAAGCCAGCAGTAGAAATCTTGGCTCACACAAATGCTCTGACATTGGGTCCAGATCAGATTCATCCAAATAAGCTGTATAACTACTCACCTTTGTGAATTGCCATACAGGATATGTAATGGATGGGAATAAATTTAATTCTTCAAGCAACTCTTATAAATAAAGATATCATAATATGTAAACAAAAGGAATTCTGCAGATGCTGGAAATTCAAGCAACACACATAAAAGTTGCTGGTGAACGCAGCAGGCCAGGCAGCATCTCTAGGAAGAGGTACAGTCGGCGTTTCAGGCCGAGACCCTTCGTCAGGACTAACTGAAGGAAGAGTGAGTAAAGTATTTGAAAGTTGGAGGGGGAGGGGGAGATCCAAAGTGATAGGAGAAGACAGGAGGGGGAGGGATGGAGCCAAGAGCTGGACAGGTGATAGGCAAAAGAGGATACGAGAGGATCATGGGACAGGAGGTCCGGGAAGAAAGACGGGTGGGGGACCCAGAGGATGGGCAAGAGGTATATTCAGAGGGACAGAGGGCGAAAAAGGAGAGTGAGAGAAAGAATGTGTGTATAAAAATAAGTAACAGATGGGGTACGAGGGGGAGCTGGGGCATTAGCGGAAGTTAGAGAAGTCGATGTTCATGCCATCAGGTTGGAGGCTATCCAGATGGAATATAAGGTGTTGTTCCTCCAACCTGAGTGTGGCTTCATCTTTACAGTAGAGGAGGCCGTGGATAGACATGTCAGAATGGGAATGGGATGTGGAATTAAAATGTGTGGCCACTGGGAGATCCTGCTTTCTCTGGCGGACAGAGCGTAGGTGTTCAGCAAAGCGGTCTCCCAGTCTGCGTCGGGTCTCGCCAATATATAAAAGGCCACATCGGGAGCAAACTGAATTCTGAATATTATTCTGCAGGAACGTCAACAATGGCTGACCATGGGAAAGATCAGTAATAATGCACTGCACTGAAGGCCTTAATAGGAGAGATGTCCTGGATCTCAAGTAGGCCAGGTGCCTTCTAGAGACATATTCTGAATGCAAGGACATAGGGACAAAGTTAAAATCCAAGAACCTGGTTGCAGTGCTGGACAAAATTTAAAAATCTCATACACTATCAACTGCACAACTGACCTCAGGCACTTAACAAACAACATTAACAGTTATTCATTCATGGTAGTGACACAAAAAAAAATTCTACAAGATGCTCACCAACATTCTCAGTACATAATCCTGAGAATCTGTCTGTTCCTTATATTGCCAGTGTTTCTAGCAAGCTCCTCAACCTCCTCATCTTCATTCTCAAAACACTTTGCAACCGCTGACACAGCCAACCATACCAGTAGTCTCTAACTTCTCTCCTATGTTTCACAGCTGAGAAACCCTAGCCCATACATCTCTGAAATATGGGAGGAAACTTGAACACTTGGAGAAAATGCATGTAGTCATGGAGAGAACGCACAAACGCTTTACAGACAGCAGTGGGAACTGAACCCCTATTGGTGATGATCACCAGTGCAATGAAGTGATTGGGCTAATTGGTATGTTATCATGCTGGCCTTTAACCCAATTTCAGATTTGCAAATCAAGTTGCTGGTGAACACAGCAGGCCAGGCAGCATCTGAGAACTATTGCAGGAAAAGCTGCAACTAAAACAAATTTAGACACAATAGAAAAATTTGCAATTTATTTGAATAATTTCCAAGCCTTAGTTTTGTTCTGTAGTTACATTTATCTCCATAATACAAAGTGTAGAATTCCTCGTGCTCAGATTTGCAAAACGTATCTATAGAGCCCATGTCCACTTCTACTTGTACACTCCCTCCCTCTGCCTCACTCTCTCTCTCCATTTACTTCCATCTTCAAAGTGTACATTTATGCAAATGTTGACCTTCACTCCCCAGTGCAAACTCTATCAACCAGTTCTATACCTCCCAACTTGACTATACACAGCCCAGATCAGATTGTTTAATGTGTAACTTGACACAAAATGCTTCCAGCTTCATATCTGTCGAATCACGAAAATCACAGTCTATAAATGAATTGCATCACTTAATATTGCTTCCAGAATTCAGTCATCCCATAATTCGTATAGAACTTATGTAGAGGCAGGACCTAACAGTGCTCATGTGGCCAGTTCCGTTATTACTTGGAGGGGACCTGCCTGAGTAGGCCAACTTGTCAGATTGGCTCCCTCTTGTCACCCTCCCACCCTGATCTCAAAGCTAATACCCTCAGAGCTAAAGGCCCTAAAATCCCAATTGATTTCTTGCACTAATACTTCCTGGCTGCTTCTCTCCCACTTATATTATCCCCTTACCGATCATCTGCTGATGAATTAAAACGCAGTTCCATAACATCAGTTTACACCCTCTGCCTTCATAGATGCTGTTTGCCCCCCTCAGTTCTTTCAGTGCTCCGTTTTTGTTCAGGATTTCAACATTTGCAATTTTCTCTGACCCCATGCAAACTCTGATTTGGAGTTTGAACTACAGCCAATCAGTGAATGGGAGCGTGAGAAGAAGGGGTTACTTCACACAGGTCTGCGACGGAAGATGAAAATAGTAGTGCTTCATGGCTATTTTTGGAGCTTGATCTGCGGTGAATCAGTGAATGGAATTCATTAGCAAGGGCAAATAAAAATAAGGTAGGGACAAGCGGAACGGCCATTGTGTGAGTGAGTAAGTGTTAGAGAGGGCAGGCTTTGGCTACGGCTCATCAGGATTAGGGGAGGTCAGTCTTGGATGACGTAAGAATCTGGTAAGTTTCATCTTCTTCTTTTTTATTCTTCCATTCTCATCTGTTAGGGCATAGTTAGAGCAGTGAGAATGACTCCAGGGGCAGTGATATGTTCTTGTGTAAGATGTGGGAATTCTGGAAGACCCACAGCCTCCAAGATAAGCGCATCGGCACCAGGTGTCTCAGAGAACATGTCAAGGATCTGCAGCTGAACGGCATTCAGCTCATACGGGAGACTAAGGAAATGATAGACAGGAGCTACCTCCAGGTGGCAGGAGGCAGGTAGCTGGATGACTGTCAGGAAAAGGAAGGGAAATGGGTAGCCAGTACAGGGTACCCCTGTGACCATTCCCCTGAATAATAAAAAAAAGGCATCCGTTAGTCTTGCGAGACCATGGATCTGTGCCTGGAAAGTCTTCACTCTCCAGGGCGCAGGCCTGGGCAAGGTTGTATGGAAGACCAGCAGTTGCCCATGCTGCAAGTCTCCCCTCTCCACAACACCAATGTTGTCCAAGGAAAGAGCATTAGGACCCATACAGCTTGGCACCAGTGTCATAGCAGAGCAATGTGTGATTAAGTGCCTTGCTCAAGGACACAACACGTTCCCTTGGCTGGGGCTCGAACTCACGACCTTCAGGTCGCTAGTCCAATGATAATAAATACACTGTTTTGGATACTGATAAGTGGACCGACCTACCAGGGGAGCCACAGTGACTGGCTCCCTGGCACTGAATTTGGTGCTGTGGCCCAGAAGAGGTGAAGTAGTAATAGGAGGTTCCATAGTTAGAGGAATAGAGACGAGATTCCGTGGACATGATAGAGACACCCGATGGTATGTTGCCTCCCAGGTGCTGGGGTCAGGGGTGTCTCAGATCAGGTCCACAGCATTCCAAAGGGGGAGGGTGAACAGTCAGAAGTCTTGGTACGTACTGGCACCAATGACAGAAGTACGAAAGGCGAGAAGGTCCTGCAGAGAGATTTTAGGGAGCTAAGTAGAAAGCTGAGAAGCAGGACCACCAGGGTAGTAATCTCTGGATTGCTGCCTGTACCACCCACCAGTGAGGGTAAGAATAGGAGCATTTGGCAGATAAATGCTTGGCAGAGGAACTGATGCAGGCGGCAGGGGTTCAGATTTCTGGATCATTGGGATCTCTTCTGGGAAAGGAATAACCTGTACAAAAGGGATGGATTATACTTGAACCCGAGGGGGACAGATATCCTTGCAGGCAGGTTTGCTAGAGCTGTTCGGGAGGGTTTAAACTAATCTGGCAGGGGGAATGTGAACTTGAGAGAATGGGCTGAAGATAGGGCAATTGGTTTACAAACAGAGGCAGTGTGTCGTGAGACTGCTATAAAGCACAGGCTGATGACAGGGAAAAATTGCAGTCAGCAGGGTAAGTTGCAAAGTAAAAGGGAGGCATGATCAAAAAGGGTGATGGATACAGGATTGAAGGTGCTAAGATTTGAATGCATGCAATATCTGGAATAAGCCAGATGAACTTGTAGCACAGTTAGAGATTGGCGGGAATAATGTTGTGGACATCACTGAGTTGTGGCTTAAAGAAAATTACAGCTGGAAGCATTACATCCAAGGATACACATTGTATCAAGAGGACAGGCAGGGAGGCAGAGTGTGGGGTGGTTCTGTTAGTAAAAAAATGAAATCAAATCCTTTGAAAGAGGTGACATAGGATCGGAAGGTGTTAAATCCTTGTGGGTAGAGCTAAGAAACTGCAAGGGGAAAAAAAAATCTGGTAGGAGTTATGTACAGGCATCTGAGATGTGGGCTACAAGTTACAATAGGAGATAGAAATGTATGTCAAAAGGGCAATGTTATGATAGTCATAGTGGACTTCAATATGCAGGTAGATTGAGAAAATCGAGTTGGTGCTGGATCCCAAGAGACAGAGTCTGTAGAATACCCATGAAATGGCATTTCAAAGTAGCTCATGGTTGAGCCCACTTGGGGATCAGCTATTCCAGATTGGATGTTGTACAAAGAACCAGCTTAGAGAGCTTAAGGTAAAGGAAACTTTAAGAAGCAGTGATTATAATATGATAGCATTCACCCTGTAATTTCAGAGGGAGATGCTAATGTCAGCTGTATCAGTAAACAGTGGAGAAAAAGGAATGACAGAGAAATAAGAGAGGAGCTGACCAAAGGTGATTTAAAGGGGACTCTAGCAGGGATGACAGCAAAGCAGAAATAGCTAGAATTTTTGAGAACAATTCAGAAGGCACAGGATAGATACATCTCAAAGAAGAAGTATTCTAAAGGTAGGATTATGCAACAATGGCCAGCAGGGGAAGTCAAAGCCATTATAAAAGCCAAAGAGAGTGCATATAATAGAGCAAAAAATCATGGGAAGTTAGGGGCTTTGGAAGCTTTTGAAAACCAAATGGCAAATAAAAAAGTTGGTTCCAGAGAACTGAGAAATCGAAAATGTCATTCCATTCTTCAAGAAGGGCATATGGGAGAAGACAGAAAATTATAGGCCATTTAGTTTGACCTCACTGGTTGGGAAGGTGTTGGAGTTGATTGTTAAGGATGTGGCTTCGGGGTACTTGGAGGCACATGAGAAAATAGGCTGAAGTCAGCATGGACTATTCCTCTTCTCACCCCTTCTCTTGCAAAAACGTCATCCCCTTCTCGCAATTCCTCCGTCTCTGCCGCATCTGCTCTCAGGATGAGGCTTTTCATTCTAGGACGAGGGAGATGTCTTTCTTTTTTAAAGAAAGGGGCTTCCCTTCCTCCACTATCAACTCTGCTCTTAAACGCATCTCCCCCATTTCACGTACATCTGCTCTCACTCCATCCTCCTGCCATCCCACTAGGAATAGGGTTCCCCTGGTCCTCACCTACCACTCCACCAGCCTCCGGGTCCAACATATTATTCTCCGTAACTTCCGCCACCTCCAACCACTAAGCACATCTTTCCCTCCCTCCCTCCCTCTCTCTGCATTCCGCAGGGATCGCTCCCTATGCAACTCCCTTGTCCATTCGTTCCCCCATCCCTCCCCACTGATCTCCCTCCTGGCACTTTTCCGTGTAAGCGGAACAAGTGCTACACATGCCCTTACACTTCCTCCCTTACGACCATTCAGGGCCCCAAACAGTCCTTCCAGGTGAGGCAACACTTCACCTGTGAGTTGACTGGGGTGATATACTGCGTCCGGTGCTCCCGATGTGGCCTTTTATATATTGGCGAGACCCAATGCAGACTGGGAGACCGCTTTGCTGAACATCTACGCTCTGTCCGCCAGAGAAAACAGGATCTCCCAGTGGCCACACATTTTAATTCCACATCCCATTCCCATTCTGACATGTCTATCCACGGCCTCCTCTACTGTAAAGATGAAGCCACACTCAGGTTGGAGGAACAACACCTTATATTCCGTCTGGGTAGCCTCCAACCTGATGGCATGAACATCGGCTTCTCTAACTTCCGCTAAGGCCCCACCCCCCCCCCGTACCCCATCTGTTACTTATTTTTATGCACACATTCTTTCTCTCACTCTTCTTTTTCTCCCTCTGTCCCTCTGAATATACCTCTTGCCCATCCTCTGGGTCCCCCCCCCCCTTGTCTTTCTTCCTGGACCTCCTGTCCCATGATCCTCTCGTATCCCCTTTTGCCTATCACCTGTCCAGCTCTTGGCTCTATCCCTCTCCCTCCTGTCTTCTCCTATCATTTTGGATCTCCCCCTCCCCCTCCAACTTTCAAATTCCTTACTCACTCTTCCTTCAGTTAGTCCTGACAAAGGGTCTCAGCCTGAAACGTCGACTGCACCTCTTCCTACAGATGCTGCCTGGCCTGCTGCGTTCACCAGTAACTTTGATGTGTGTTGCTTGAAGTCAGCATGATTTCCTTAAGGGAAAATCTTGCCTGACATATCTGTGGGAATACTTTCAAGCAGTATAGGCAAAGGAGAATTGGTAGATATGTGTAGATACTGGTAGATATTTTCAGAAGGCCTTTAACAAGGTGCCACACATGGAGTTGCTTAACAAGTTAAAAGCCAATGGTATTACAGGAAAGATACTAGTATGGATAGAGCATTGGCTGAATGGCAGGAGACAAAGAGTGGGAATAAAGGGAGCCTTTTCTGGTTGACTGCCAATGACTGGTGGTGTTCCACAGAGTTCTATGTTGGATCCACTTCTTTTGATGTTATATGTCAATGGTTTGGATGAAAAGGTTGATGGGTTTGTGGCCAAGTTTGAGGATGATATGAAGATAGGTGGAGGGCCAGGTAGTATTGAGGAAGCAGGGAAGCTGCATTAGGAGTTAGACAAATTAGGAGAATAGCAAAGAAGTGGCAGTGGAATGCAATGTAGGGAAGTGTATGGTCTTGCACTTTGGTAGAAAAAATAAAGGTATAGACTATTTTCTAAATGGGGAGAAGGTTCAAAAATCCGAAGTGGAAAGGGATTTGGCAGTCCTGGTGCGGGATTCTCTAAAGATTAATTTGCAGGCTGAGTCAGTGGTGAGGAAGGCAATGCAATGTTAGCATTCATTTCAAGAGGACTAGAATATAAGAGCAAGAATGTAATGTTGAGGCTTTTTAAAGCACTGGTAAAGTCTCACTAGGAGTATTGTGAGCAGCTTTGAACCCTTTATCTAAGAAAGGATGTGTTCACATTGGAGAAGGTTCAAAGGAGGTTCTCGAGAATGATTCTAGGAATGAAAGGGTTATCATATGAGGACTAGTTAATGACTCTGGGCTTAAATACATTGGAATTCAGAAAAATGAGGAGGGGATCTCATTGAAACCTATCGAATGTTGAAAGGTCTTGTTAGAGTGAATGTGTAGAGGATGTTTCCTGTGGTGCGGAATCTAGGACTAGACTGCGCAGCATCACAATGGAGGGATGTCCATTTAGAATGGAGATGAGGAGGAATTTCTTCAGGTGTATCCATGGAATGGAGAATAAAGTGGAACAGCTACTGAGAGAACGTGCAGTACCAGGAGACAGTAAGTTCCAAGATCAGAATGAGATAGATTATGAAGTCAAGAATCTATCTCATTGTACTAGAGAACCACTTAATAGTTCTAACAGGACTTTAGAATTTTCTTATTTCTTTCATGAATCTACCAATAGACAATAGACAATAGGTGTAGGAGTAGGCCACTCGGCCCTTCGAGCCAGCACCGCCATTCACTGTGATCATGGCTGATCATCCACAATCAGTATCCAGTTCCTGCCTTATCCCCATAACCTTTGATTCCGCTATCTTTAAGAGCTCTATCCATCTGATTTTTGAAAGCATCCAGAGACCTGGCCTCCACAGCCTTCCGGGGCAGAGCATTCCATCTATCCACCACTCTCTGGTGAAAAAGTTTTTCCTCAACTCTGTTCTAAATGTCCTACCCTTTACTCTTAAACTGTGGCCTCTGGTTCTGGACTCACCCATCAGCGGGAACATGCTTCTTGCCTCCAGCGTGTCCAATCCCTTAATGATCTTATATGTTTCAATAAGATCCCCTCTCAGCCTTCTAAATTCCAGAGTATACAAGCCCAGTCGCTCCAATCTTTCGACATATGACAGTCCTGCCATCCTGGAAATTAACCTTGCGAACCTACGCTGCACTCCCTCAATAGCAAGAATATCCTTCCTTAAATTTGGAGACCAAAACTGCACACAGTACTCCAGGTGTGGTCTCACCAGGGCCCTGTATAGCTGCAGAAGGACCTCTTTGCTCGTATACTCAATTCCCCTTGTTATGAAGGCCATTACCTTTCTTCACTGCCTGCTGTACTTGCATGTTTGCTTTCAGTGACTGATATACAAGAACACCTAGGTCTTGTTGTACTTCCCCTTTTCCTAACTTGACTCCATTTAGATAATAATCTGCCTTCCTGTTCTTACCACCAAAGTGGATAACCTCACATTTATCCACATTAAACTGCATCTGCCATGCATCTGCCCACTCACCCAGCCTGTCCAAGTCACCCTGCATTCTTATAACATCCTCCTCACATTTCACACTGCCACCCAGCTTTGTGTCATCGGCAAATTTGCTAATGTTACTTGTAATTCCCTCATCTAAATCCTTAACATATATTGTAAACAGCTGCGGTCCCAGCACTGAACCCTGCGGTACCCCACTGGTCACTGCCTGCCATTCCGAAAGGGACCCGTTAATCGCTACTCTTTGTTTTCTGTCAGCCAGCCAATTTTCAATCCATGTCAGTACTCTGCCCCCAATACCATGTGCCCCAATTTTGCCCACTAATCTCCTATGTGGGACTTTATCAGAGGCTTTCTGAAAGTCCAGGTACACTACATCCACTGGCTCTCCCTTGTCCATTTTCATATTTACATCCTCAAAAAATTCCAGATTAGTCAAGCACGATTTCCCCTTCATAAATCCATGCTGACTTGGACCAATCCTGTTACTGCTATCCAGATGTGTCGTAATTTCATCTTTTATAATTGACTCCAGCATCTTTCCCACCACCGACGTCAGGCTAACCAGTCTATAATTCCCTGTTTTCGCTCTTCCTCCCTTCTTGAAGCGACAGGCAACATTAGCCACCCTCCAATCCACAGGAACTGATCCTGAATCTATAGAACATTGGAAAATGATTACCAATGCGTCCACGATTTCTAAAGCCACCTCCTTAAGTACCCTGGGATGCAGACCATCAGGTCCCAGGGACTTATCAGCCTTCAGACCCAACAGCCTATCCAACACCATTTCCTGCCTAATATAAATTTCCTTCAATTCATCCATTACCCTAGGTCCTTTGGCCACTATTACATCTGGGAGATTATTTGTGTCTTCCCTAGTGAAGACAGATCCAAAGTACCTGTTCAACTCGTCTGCCATTTCCTTGTTCCCCATAATAAATTCACCCACTTCTGTCTTCAAGGGCCCAATTTTGGTCTTAACTATTTGTTTCCTTTTCACATACTTAAAGAAGCTTTTACTATCCTCCTTTATATTCTTGGCTAGTTTACCTTCGTACCTCATTTTTTCTCCGTGTATTACCTTTTTAGTTACCTTCTGTTGCTCTTTAAAGATTTCCCAATCCTCCGGCTTCCCACTCGCCTTCACTATGTTATAGTTCTTCTCTTTTATTTTTATACTGTCCATTATTTCTCTTGTCAGCCACGGCCTCCCCTTACTCCCCTTAGGATCTTTCTTCCTCTTTGGAATGAACTGATCCTGCATCTTCTGCATTATTCCCAGAAACACTTGCTATTGCTGTTCCACTGTCATCCCTGCTAAGGTATTGTTTCATTGAACTTTGGCCAGCTCCTCCATACTGACACTTCTGAGTTTCCCTTCTCCCTCTCAAATTGGACAACAATACCAGGACAACACTTCGAATATGTCAGGCTGATACAATAACAAATGATATTCTGAGCCTTGTGAGCAAATGAACTTAATGATGTGGCAAATCTGAATAGATCAGTCACTAACCTGCTGCACACCACTCTAATAAGGCATCACTCAGTACCGAGTTAAATCCACTTCCATGTGCACGTTGTACATCACCAAAAAAGAGACTCTCATACATAACCTTGTTGCTTCTGTGCTTGACTATTCCAATGGTTCCCTGGTTAACATCTGATTCTCAACCCCCACAAGCTTCAACTTACCTCGAACTCTTTAAAATGTACATTCTAAATCATACAAAAGCCCTATCTCCCAAGCAATATTTCACACAATACATTTTACATTCTGTATGTACTAATCCCTGAGTGCCCTGTCACAAACTTCCAGTCCTCCGACCCTCTGATTTGATAGGGAGGGCTCTGTGATGTGGCCACTGTAGATGCCAATACAAAAGCAAGAAAATAACTCTTTTCTATGTTCTGAAACTCTCTCCCGTCCAACTCTCCACTGCCATCTTCCCCTTTAAAATAAACCACTTCACCATGTGCTTACTTGTGCCTTCCAATATAATCAGCTTCCATTCATCTGACCTTTGCCTAATTAAACTTTTGGAAAGTGTTTCAGAATAAATTTTCTCTGCAAAATTTGCCCTATAATTTAAGTTATTTTTGAATTCGGAAGTAGTTTATATTTTTCAAAACTATGAAAGTTTCACGGTACGAAGTCTCATATGCTTGCTGAACTACACTGACTGTGACCCATTGATTTACAATTTCTAACCTTGTGTTCAAATAATTCCATGTCTCTTTAACCCTAAACAGCAGAATAAACAGACAAGGTACATGGCCAAATACTGAAGCCCTGTGCTGATCACTGGCTGCAGTGTTCACTAATATCTTTAGCCTCTTGCTTTGGCCGTCTGAGGTACCCACACCACCAGGACCAGGAACAGTTATTTACCCCCAACCAGCGGGGTTGAACCAGAGGAGATAACTTCACTCAACTTCACTTGCTCCATCACTGAACTGTTTCCACAACCTATGGACTCATTTTCAAGGACTCTTCATCTCATATCCTGATATTTATTGCTTTTTTTGTTTTTTTTAATTTCCATTCTATTTTCTGTGAATACCTGCAAGAAGATAAATCTCAAGTTTGTATTTAGTAATATATATGCACTTTGATAACACATTTAATTTGATCACACTTCAATCCTTTCGTTCATTTTGTTCCACCTTGTGCATCTTTCAGCCACTTCCTCTCACCACAATTAGTGATTATATTTTAATTCTGCATGCCCTGACTTCTAGAGTTTAGTCTGGTAAAGTTGATAGAGCTGCTGCTTCATGGCGCTGGAAATCTGGATTCAATTCTGACCTCTGGTGCTGTCTGTGTGGAGTTTGCATGTTCTTCCTGTGATGACATGCGGGTGCTCCGGTTTCCTTCTACATCCCAAAGAATTGCACACCCTTATTTTAATTGGTCACTCTGAACTACTCCGAGCGTATGGATAGGTGTGCAGTTGAGTCTCGGGGAGTGTTGGGCAGAAGGCGAGTTAATGGTAATATGGGAAGAATAAAATTGGAATTAATGTACAATTAAGGTAAATTGTTAGTTGATGGTCTCCTTGCAACATGCGACCAAAGACCCTTTTCAAAGGTGTCTCTCTCTATGTCTTTATCCTTATTTAATCCTTCTACTCTCTTTCCTCTTCCTTTGAGAAATGTTTAATACCTAGCTCTTTCACTAAGTTTCAATTTGCAAATCCCAATATTTCTCCCTTCCATTTATTATTCATTTTATTTTGGCTAATTGCAATTTTCAAAGTGTTTTGAAACACTTTTCTATGTTAAAGACACCAAATACAGCAAGCCGTACAGCAAAGCAAAAACTGAAAGTGAACAGCAAACTTATCAGGAAAAGTACTCCACCGCAGAGCGGCTCTGCTTTCATCATTGGTTTATTTTTTTTTAAAGAAAGAATGAATGCTGCTTTACATCTGTCTCACTACCCTCAAGCCATTTCAATACTTCTGTATCTATACTTTGCAATCTACAGATTAGATTATTTTTAATTAACTTCATTCCAACTGATGCAAAGCGCAGATACAGAAGAAACTGAAAACCATTCAGGATAGATGAAACTAGAAAACAATACAACTTTTATTTGGATAGTTTTTTAATATAATTTTTGTTCTTGGGCTAAACACAGAGTTATCCCATTTTAAGTTCTATCTATCCATACTGTTCATATAGTCCAATTTTCAGTATTCCCATTTTAGTTTTCTGATCTCGCATTTTCAGCTTCTTTGGATTATAAGAGCATAGCACATCATTTCCTTGTCATAAATGGGCTACATTCCCAGTTTTAGACATGATCTCTTCCAGATTTCATTGAAGTTTAGGTAATGCAATGAAAAATACAGCACTCTCTTCTTTTCGATTGAATATAATGAAATAGAGGGCCAGTGATCTGACTCTAAAAAACATTAGGATAGAATTCCTCTTATTGCCATGGCAAGGGAGGATATCCATCCTTTCTCAGAAGTGGAAGAGAAAGCTGGTGCATGGTATTTATTTTATCTGAACTGGAAATAGCCACAAATCTTAAATGTTTTATTCTTCATGTACACCTGCCTCCTTTTGTGTGTGCCTCAAACAAAATTTCTCTTCAGAAACACTTACTGCCTCTTAAGCCATTTATACTGCTTGTTTCAGTGACATTTCCTGGCAATTTATTCCACAGGTCTGTTACCCTTTATGTGAAAAATGCTGGCTTCAATTTCCTCACAAGGAAACTTCCTAATTTTTAGCTTGTATCCCTGAATATCTGAACCCTTCATAAAACAAATGACTAGCACATTAACTGGAATCTTCAGATTAACTGTGAATGTTATTGTCTCAAGATATAAAAGATAAAGGTAAAAAGAAAACAAATTACAAATGATATACATCTGAAATGTGAAAAGCAAATCCACCGTATGTCTATGAGTATTTGTTTGAACTACCCTGTTCGGGAGACTATTTCGAGTATTCATTACAGTTTTGACAGATTTTAACATTATGTGCACAATGGGAATGAAATTGGAGCTGGTATCATTCATTCACAGGTAGAAAACAGGTGGAAAGAACAATAATTTAAAGGGGCCGATCCCAACACCCAGGCAGCATCAGAAGCATATAGGCATCATCCAATTTGTCAACAAATGCAAGACGATCTGGCTGATTACATTATTCACCATCAGGACTGAACTATTCACAGTTTAAACATACTAACCCAAACCTAATGGATATCTCTATCAAATGAAAGATGACCTAAAATTGAATCTCTGCTCCTTCTCTTCATCTGTCAGTTCTGCCTCCAGAGATGGTGCACAGAGGGAACAATGGTGTAGAAACTTACTCCAAAAAATGTTGATTTTACATTTCATCACACTACCTGTTCTCCTTAGAGGATGGTGAAAGATGTGCAAATCCAGAATTAAATCTGGTGCCACTGCTAATCACTACAGCGAGGTGTCAGCTACAAGAAATACAGAGCCTTCTTTGTCAGATATATCCTTGATCACTGACAGATTTTGCAAGCTGATAGGAAAAGAAATTTGTGCTTTGGGCTATAAATTTCAAGGAATGCAGTTTCCAGTGGGCGCAGCATGGGGAAAGTACTCAGAATTCATGTAGAAAGCCACACATACATCCAAAATGCAGTTGCTTCTCTGCTTCCTATGCTACAACCGAATTTTGAACCCATCCTGAGATAGTGTGCATGCTGTCAATCCAGGGCTTAAGCACAAATCGGACAGCATATACAAATGATTTACATTACCCCCAGAGGAACTAGGTTGAAACATGTTGAGGACTGCAAACTGTTAGAGGCAATGCAGGAAGTTTCCCCAAAACACAGACAAGTTAACCGAGAACTTGACAAGTTACAAAAGCAAAGTAAGTATGCAAAACACATTTTAGTTTTGAAGGTGCACTGATGTATGCTTTGAATAAGAAACTTAACAAGTGGAAAACCGGAAAGGTATAGTAGTACTAATGCAAAGGCAAAAAAAAAATCAGCAGCATAGCCGATTTCTCTGGCCAATATAGCACCCATTCCATTCACTCAGAATGGTAGTGCAAGTTGGGCCAGTTATCGGATGGTGCTGTAGTTTTTGCAAAGCTAATGCATTGTCAAGTATCAGCAGCAGACAGATGTCTACCTGTCAGAAACATTCACATTATGCCAGTCCCATCAAACTGGATTTCAACTGTGTAGCTGACATCAGTTTTTATCCTCATATACCTGGAATGACATTCTGTAGTAGGAAGGAACTCTCGCTCCAGGGCTATTCTACGGGTTTGCAAATTGCTTGCTAATTATTTGTTGATTGATTTCTACTGAGAGTTAGTCCAAATAAATTAAGTGTTTGACACTTCCAGAGCCTTTTGAAATTTGGTAAGTCCACTTGGAGTGCTGTGCCAAGACTTTGGAGTTTACGTAGATTTTGAGGTTGCTGTAGCTGCTCCCAGATTTAGATGTTTCCGTGACCATTCCGCTTAGAGGTCAGGAAAACAGTGAGAATAAGCAGAGCAATGCATATTAAGTCAACTTGTGAGGAGGATGAGGGAGGAGGAGAAAAGCCTTCGACAGGAGACTCTATCCTGCAAGGTTATTCTAACCCCACTTCAGTGAGGAACAATACACAAGATGCCAGTAGCTTTTTCAGAAGGCCCTCACTGAAAAATGTGTCATGCTCCTATGATAACCACAACTGTCAGGATCTCCTCTAGTTTAGAAGCCAAGGTATTTGCAAAATCTCTCAAAGTCAAGGTACATTTATTGTCAAAGTACATACAGCGTATGTCATCATATGCTAACTTGGGATTCATTGTCTTGCAGGCATTTACAGGAAAATCAAGAAATACAATATAATTTATGAAAACTACACATAAATAAAGACTGACAAACAACCAAGGTACGAAAGAAGACAAATAATGCAAATTTTAAAAAAATTATATAGAATACTATGAACATGAGTTGTAGAGTCCTTGGAAATGAGTCTATAGGTTGTGGAATCAGTTCAGAGTTGAGGCAAGTCAAGTTATCCAGACTGGTTCAGGAGTCTGATGGTGATGGTGTAATAATGGTTCCTGAACATGGTGGTGTGGAACTTAAGGCTCATTTACCTCTGGCACTTTGGTAGTAGCAAGAAGAATATGTGGCCTAGATGGTGGGAGTCCTTAATGATAGATGCTGCTTTCTTGTGGCAGTGCTCCATACAAATGTTCACTATCTACCCCCTACAAAACGAAGTTCTCAGACATCCTTCATTTTGAGCACTGCATTCACTTTACTCAGATTTTTCAAAGGAAGATACAGAGCACCGGCAGTTTTGGAAGAACTGCAGCTTCCCAAAGGGGCTCTGCATATCAACTCTTGGCTGTAGTACAAGCAGAAGGAATTCCACCCCATGAACATCTTGTTGGAGTGTGATAAACAAGGCATAATGTTTGCTGATGTTCTGTATCCTAGATGCAATCACAACATATTTACTTTGTCTTCTGTTTCATCCATATTGGAGTCTCCATGCCAAATTAAAAAAGGTTATGGGAGTCAAGAGCTTTCACGTAAACACTGAGTGTACAAATCACACAGCTTGGCTGCACATGTACAACAAAAGTCATGGCTACATTATGAAATGTTATAGGCTTTGATTATCTCATTCTGCTGCGTGGATCCAGCTGGAGCGGTCCAGCTGTATTCACCAGAGAGGGTCTTGAGGTTCATCCTGGCCTGCTGCTCAAAGTTCAAAGTTCAAAGCAAATTTATTACTCAAGCACATGTATGTCACAATGCGCTACCCTGAGATTAATTTTTTTTTCACAGCAGAACGAAGAAATACAATAGAATCAATGAATACCTACATACAAAGACTGACAAAGAGCCAATGTGCAAAAGAAAACAAACTGTGTGCAAGTAGTAAATGAATGAATAAGTCAATACCTAGAACATGAATTTCAGAGGCATTAAAAGTGAGTCCATGTGTTGTGGAATCAGTTCAGTGTTGAGATGAGTGACGTTATCCATGCTGGCTCAGGACTGATGGTTGAAGGGCAATAACCGTTCCTGAATCTGGTGGTGTGGGACCTAAGGCTCTTGTACCACTTTCCTGGTGGCAGCAGTGAGAAAAGAGTATGTCCTGAATGGTGGGGGGCGTTTGATGACGGATGTTGCTCTCTTGTGGCAGTTCTCCTCATAGATGTGCTCAATGGTGCAGGGTGGTGGACTGGACTGCACCTAGCATTTTTTGTAGGCTTTTTTGTCTTTGGGCATTGGTATTTTCATATCTTCCTGTGATGCACAACTAATCAGGATACTCTGCACTGTGCATCTTTGAAGTTTGCCAAAGTTAGGGATGACATGCCAAATCTATGCAAACTTCTCAGAAAGTAGCAGCGCTGCCGTGCCTTCTTTGAAATGGCATTTACGTCAAGGGATTTAAAGTTCACTGGCTCATGGACCAATTTCTTCCTCCTGTAGTCCACAATTTTTCCTCCACAACTACAGTATAATGAATATTCAACTCTTATTACTAGCACGACAGAATGATAGCGGGTCTTCAAAGTTTAAACCACAAGAAGGAGAACAAGGAAAATGAACCAGGGACATTACTCTGTCCACGGCCAACTTATCCAATTGAGCTATTCAATTATTCTTTCTTCCTTCTACTTTCTCTGCTCTGCAGTTACCTGGATCACAAGACTCCTTGAATTTGTTCTGCCTCTTGACGAGACTGAAGCAACTCTGTGACAACTCCAAAAGCCTGTCTTTTTCCTATGTCCCTCAATATTGATTTAAAATTAGTAATTTACTTGGCTTCAATGTCATTTGCAGAAGAGAATTCCAACCTTCATTTATACTTTATACTGATACTTTACTTTATACTTTATTGACGCCAAACAATTGATACTAGAACGTATAATCATCACAGCAATATTTGATCTTGCGCTTTCCGCTCCCTGGATTACAAATATTAAATATTAAAAATAGTAAAAATTAGTAAATATTAAAAATTTAAATTATAAATCATAAATAGAAAATAGAAAAATGGAAAGTAAGGTAGTGCAAAAAAACCGAGAGGCAGGTCTGGATATTTGGAGGGTACGGCCCAGATTCGGGTCAGGATCCATTCAGCAGTCTTATCACAGTTGGAAAGAAGCTCTTCCCAAATCTGGCCTTACGAGTCTTCAAGCTCCTGAGCCTTCTCCCGGAGGGAAGAGGGATGAAAAGTGTGTTGGCTGGGTGGGTCGTGTCCTTGATTATCCTGGCAGCACTGCTCCGACAGCGTGCGGTGTAAAGTGAGTCCAAGGATGGAAGATTGGTTTGTGTGATGTGCTGCGCCGTGTTCACAATCTTCCACTTTTGCTGGCAGAAATACTTCCGATGTTACTCTCAAAGGGGCTGGGTCTAAGTTTTTTTTTTAAGACTTTATTTCCTCACTTTTGAATCGGGAGCAATGGTTCAGTGTTATTTACTTTATTTAAGGATACAGTGTAGCTATAGGCCCATCCATCCAAACAAGCCTGCATTTTCCAAATACGCCAAAGTGAACAATTCACTTATCAACATTTACATCTTTGGGATGTGGGAAGAAATCCACGCAGTCACAGGGAGAACGTACAAACTTATTACAGTCAGTGGCAGGAATTGAACCCAGGTCACTGGTACTGTAAAGTATTACGCTAACTGCTATGCCACCATGCTGCCCTGTATCATTCGAAGACTGTTCTCATTGAACTCCCTATATGTATCCACCTGTACGCTTTTGATGCTGGTCAGTACGTGGTTGGGAGAACACTTGGAAAAACTAGGCCCTCAGCTGATGGAATTCAATAAGGATCTCATGTCTAATTACACCTGCTAAACAAACAAACCTTAATGAGCTAGTATTTATCCTATTAGTTCCTTTAAATCTTTGAAATCAAATAACAGTCTTCTAAATTCTGTAGTCTGTCCAAAACTCCTCAAGCTGTTTCTCTGCATCAGAATTCTTGTGCAATCTTATTCTTTGGAGAGTTGGTATGTTAAAGCTATATTAACTTGACGACAGGAAAAGTTCACAAGTTGCACATGCATGGTCAAAGAGCACACATTAATCCAAACAATGTACCCTAATTATACTCCATTGAATTTTATATATTTAAAAAAAAGTCACAGACATTAAATTATATTATAGATCTTATATGCAGGTATTTTTTTTTACCGTGCCCATGGTCTGCTCTTTATTAAACTATGCTATTGCTTTGCACTGTTGTAACTATATGTTATAATTATGTGGTTCTGTCAGTTTTAGTCTTGGTTTGTCCTGTGTTTTCTTGTGATGTCATTCTGGAGGAGCATTGTATCATTTTTTAATGCATGCATTTCTAAATGACAATAAACGAGGACTGAGTGTCCTCATAATCTAATCTAATATAATCTAATCTAATCAATGCATAAAATAAAGAATGTGATCTGAATTTGTACACTGGTCAGAGCACAGAGGAGTAGGGCTTGTGGAACTGCTCTCTCAGATCTCCACCGATCCTGACCTCCTCTCTGTGCAGTTTTTGCACATTCTCCCTCTGACTGCAAGGGTTTCCTCTGCATGTTCTAGTTTACTCCCACATCTCAAGATTTGTGGATCTGTAGTCTAATTGCCCTGGTGTAGAGATGAGTGGTAACATCTAGGGGTTGCTGAGGAGAACATGGAAAGATTTTTAAAAGGCAGGATTAATATAAATAGATGCATTATGATTAGCGTGAACTCAGTACATCGAAGGGCCTGTTTCTGTGCCATATAACTCGATGATAGGGAGAGGAGCAAATGTCACTCTGTATAGCTAATTCTGAGTGATTAGGAGTATGGAAGACAGTTAAAAGTTTTGCTTGACTGATGCCAGAATGAAGAGGCTAGTAGGAAAAGTTTGACAAACTGTTGTCTTTGCTGGAACGATTTCCAAACTGCATTGTTTTTTTTTTCAAAATCATGAATAACGTGAAGGAATGAGACATTAAAACGGGACTAGATTTTCATCTTTGGCATCTAGAAAGAAGACGAACCTCAGGATTGTATACAACATACATACTTTGATAATAAAAGTACTTTCAACTGTCCAGCTCCATTGCATTAGCAGGAGCAGCTCTGAATATATCCTTCAGCTGTGCCAACTATCCTGTAATTATTTGAAGATTGTGAAGTGTGCTACATTGTGGTATGCAAGGAGGAAATTGGTGAGCTTCTGATTCAGTGTCAGGGTAGTGTGTTCTGTTGACATTGCTCGCAGTGCACTCTTTGGACTCTGAACAAATCTTTCCGCCACGCATTTATAGCTGGGTGGCACAGTGCAGATGTAATACGTCTTATTCCACTTACTTACAGGAATGACTGAAACTATTCCACAACAAACTGTGATCCATTGTCACTGACCAAGTGCCCTGGGTCACCAGTCCTTGAGAAGAGGCTTCTCAACACATCAGCAGTGTGCGAGGTTGTAGTGAAGGCTACTGGGAACACTTCTGTCCATTTTGTAGCTGCATCAACTACAAGCAAGAAATTCATGCCCATAAATGGTCTGGCAAAATTCACATGAATCCTCTGCCAGGGCAATGCAGGCCATTCCCAGGGATGGAGCAGATCTGCTCTAGGCATCTTCTGGGAGTTCTGCCTCATATTCTAGCCATTTTGGGTGGCCATGTAGACCTGAATCATGGTGGGATCATTTCTGGTCTCCCTTTGGGTCATATCTGCTGTAAAATGGAGAGTTTCAATTTGCTTTAGGGATGAATGTTTTAAGAGGAGTGTCTTCCTTCATAAATTTTTCAGGTGCATTCTTTTCCAAGAGTAAATAGGACAATCCATCAGCATTTCTGTAATTAGCTATCCTCTTGAATTCGATCTTGTACTACTGCGCCCTCCAAGAAGCAGAGCTCATCTCTGCATTTGTGCTGCTGCTGCTTACGGAACACCCTAATTCTGCGGATTGAAAATGAACACTGGTGGCTGATGGTCAGTAATGACAGTAAACTCTCTCCCATACAAGTTCTGGTTGAAACACGTTACACGCCAAATCAGACTCAAGGCCTGTGCGTAATTCTACTCTGCAGCTGTAAGGCAGCGGTCCCCAACCACCGGGCCGCAAAGCATATGCTACCAGGCCATATGGAAACGATATGATATGGTGATATGATTCAGCTGCACCTTTCCTCATTCCCTGTCATGCACTGTTGAGCTTGAACGCATGCGAGGTCATTACGTGCGCGTCATCCATGTCAGCCCGGGAAGGAGATCAACTCCTCGAGCTTGCAAATGATGGTGGGCTGAAAAGTACGTTTGACATAACATCTCTGCTGGCATTCTGGATCAAAGTCAAGGCTAAATATCCTGAGATAGCCACAAAAACACTGAAAACGTTGCTTCCATTTCCAACATATCTCTGCGAACCGTGGTTTTCTGCAATGAATGCAACAAAAACTAAATTGCGGAATAGACCGGACATAAGGAACCCCCTTCGAGTATCGCTGTCTCCCATCACCCCTCGATAGGACCGTCTTGTTGCAGGACCGGTATGCGCAAAATCACGCATGTGCACTGGTGCTCGCGCAAGGCTTCATGATCATGGTAGTCTTTCTCGGGGTAAGCTCAACGTATTTGACGGCTACTCTTGTCCGTTGGCAACCATAACCCCCCCCACCCCTATGGTCGGCCGGTCCTCAAGAATATTGTCAATATTAAACCGGTCTGCAGTGCAAAAAAGGTTGGGGACCCCTGTTGTAAGGGAATGGGATGCAAAGGCTATGGGATGTTCACTTCCATCACTCATAATTTGAGATCTGACTGCACCTATACCATAAGGCTAGGTGTCACAGGTAAGCTTCTGGTGTAGATCATAATATGTGAGCACAGTGTTTGATGTCACCATTTCCTTTGCCTTTTGGAAAGCTACCTCACACTGGTTTGTCCATTGCCATTTCCTCCTGATCTGTAGTAATGCATTCAAGGACTGGAGTACAGTAGCCAAATTTGGCAGGAATCTTTTATAGTAATTGACAATTCCAAAAAAACGGCCACAACTATGACACGTCCTCTGATCTTTTGGCGTCCACCACTGCTTGAATTTTCGCAGTGCACTTGTGTCAATAGTGTGACCACAGCAAGTGATGCTTGGTTTAAAGATCAAAGTTGCTGGTGAACGCAGCAGGCCAGGCAGCGTCTCTAGGAGGAAGTACAGTCGACCCTTTGCCAGTCCTGACGAAGAGTCTTGGCCTGAAAAGTCGACTGTACCTCTTCCTAGAGATGCTGCCTGGCCTGCTGCGTTCACCAGCAACTTTGATGTGTGTTGCTTGAATTTCCAGCATCTGCAGAATTCCTCGTGCTTGGTTTAAAGAATTCACATTTGTTGAGTTGTGCTCTGAGCTCATAATCTAACCTTTTTAACACTGTCTTGAGATTTTGAGATGTTCCTTGTCATCCTTACTGGTACTGTGCTCCAGTCTTTGAATGCATTACTACAGACCGGGAAGAAATGTCGTCCAGGAAAAACTGAGTGCCTTGGCAGCCTTGAAGCACCTGGTCTATAGCTTTCTGCCAAAGTGCAGGTGCTTCTCCAAAAAATAAGCCTAATGTAGTGAAAAAGCCCTTTGTGAGTGTTTATGCTAAAAAACACTTTGACTCTTCTTCTATCCCTATCTGCAGGTAGGCATCAGCTAAATCCAATTTGCTGAGGTGTTGCCCTCCAGAAAGGTTTGCAAAGATATCCTTTATCCTGGACAGGGTGCATTGATCCACTTACAGTACTGGGTTGAAGGTGACCTTAAAATCATTGCAGAGCCTGACAGACCCATCCTGCAAGGCTTCTGGAATCAATGGTGTTGCCCATGGGCTCCACTCAACTGTGGAATGAATTCCTTTAGCCTCCATGCCACCAAGCTCACTGGCTACTTTATCACTGATGGTATAAGGAACCGGATGGGCTTTGCAAAACATTGCTTTGGCATTTTCATTTAACACTATTTCACACTTGACTTAATTGAGTTTTCCAATGCCATCCTTGAATACTGCTGGGGCATCATCCAGTACCTGTCTTACTTCACTTTCAGTTGCCTCCATTGCAGGGGATGTGCATGCAAATGGTGGATGGATCTCCAGTCAAGCCGTAGTCAATCACATCCACACAATGCTGGCCCTCCTGTTCTTACCACATACAAGCCCAATATGGCTTGCTGATTGTTGTACTTCACTGTTACAAATGCCATTTCCACATGAGTTACATTTTCTCCAGTATAAATTCTTAGTTATATATCTGCAAGCGTCAGTTCAAAATCTTTGAAATGCCATTCAAACTCATTTTGTGGAATGACTGAAACAGCCGAGCCAGTGTCCAATTCCATTTTCATTAATTTGCTGTTCACTTGTGGTGTAAGTCATATTGCTTATCTCTTGTTAGTTTTCAAATTGTAAACCTCGCATCTACTCAGTCCTGTGGCACTCTCATCATCATCAGATTTTTCATCAACTGTATGCAGATTAGTATTCTTTTAAAAACTGCAACTTGACTTTTTAATCTTTTTTTCCTTCCCTGTGCAGTCCATTTATTTTTGTCTGTCCAACATGTTATTTGTATGTCTCCTATTTTGTTGCATTTTCTTCATGTTTCACCTTTAAACCTGCATTGGTCCAATGCACGTGAGCTCCTAGCTCCTACCACAGCAATAACACAATTTATTCCGTCAAGCAGATTTCTGTTTAAACATTGCAATTTTGTTCATGCTCACTTTAATTCCTCACTGCAACTTCATTGCATTTCTGTCTGTAGATTCTATTGGAACAGTGATTTCAACAGCTGTTTTAAATTTGAATTGTGCTTCAATTAGGAAACATTTTTGAATGCTTTCTTGTAAGATTCCACAAGCTAAGTGATCTCTCCATGCATCATTAAGCCCATCACTGATCTGACAATGCTCGGACAATCCCTTCAATTTAGCCACATATGCTGAAATGGACACCCTTCCTTTTCATTCCGTTTACGCAGCCTAAAGTGTTCTGCAATCAACAATGGTTTCAGTTCAAAATGTTCCCACATTACTTTTATTATAACAGCAAAGCTCATTTCAGCTGGTTTGGTTGAAGCAGTTAAGCTTCTAAGCAAACTGTATGCTTTTCCACCTAATACACTCAGTAAAACTGGCACTCACTCTCCATTGGCTATTACATTTGTTTCAAAATACTGTTCAACTTGCTCAGTATACATCAGCTAGTTATCTTTTGTCCAACTGAATATATCTATTGTTCGGATGTAGCCAGACATTTCTGTTTTTTTTTAATTTATGGTTATTATCACCCAGTACTCACTGCTTATGAACCTGTGAATGTATCTGTTTTCTGCCTTCTATTAAACTTGAACGCTCCAAAGGTTAGGGAGTCATTTTGGGTTCATTTGAAACTCCCTCATTACCACCGTTAGATTTTGTAACTCCAAAACATAAAACTAATGAAAAAAACAAGGGAGCTGGGGAGCTGTGTCTAAATTTTGCTTTTACTTTCACCAAGACATGCAATTATGATATGGTGGCATAATGACATATGCCATTCACTTACTTTTACCTGTAACCCATATTGAATTATGTAAACAACAAAATGCTTGATCACACAATATATTTACAATATTACTCTAACAACCTATTCCTGATCTCCACATTGGAACGGAACGCGGAAGCCAGGAGCAGCTGACCTGTGTGCTTTGGATAGCCAGCCATTCTCTGTAGAGCTGCTAGCCAAAATGCAGGCAATCCTGCTCATGAGATATAATACCATTCACTTGTTTGAGCAATAATTTTTCTTGTTTTAATGAGCCTGCTATTTTCAGACTGTGTATTCTGCACCTTGTCCACAAACAGAATCCTCGTGCTCTAGAGTTTGAAATCTGTGTCTCAGATGTGGAAATCCAGCTGAAAGGCTGCATTCTTTTTTTTACTACATACAGCAACATTTTGCTTTCTTTCTGCTTGAAGGCAGACTTTATTATGGGCAGGTTTCCCAGTAAAAATAGTTCCAGGTGGGACAAATTGTGCAGAAAAATGGACTGCAAAATAGAATGTTGCAGTTAAGTAACAGCTTCACCTTTTAGGAACACTTTTTGTAGAAAACCAAGACCATCTGGTTATCTTATGGATGGACAGCAAAATGTTGTCATTTAGATTATGATGTAAGAGGAAGGAAAGGGTCAAATAAGCACAGCGTTTTGAGGCAGTGAAGAAGCTTTAGATCTGATATTTACATGGAAGCAAGACAGTCTAGCATTTTTGGGAGTAGACCCCTCTTTATCTATGGCTCTCACACCAGACCCAATTTGATCACTTGGCCCTTCCCTTTAAAATAAAAAGCATAGCCAGGGAGAAGCTGCTGAATTAGCCAATATTTACTCCAATCAGCAAAGATACACATGTATTTGCACTCTTATTATAGGATTGAAGGATGGTAATAAATTTAGTACCGAGTGAGTCAGTAGGTTAATTGGTAAATTGCCCCCAGTGTATAGATGTTTAGCAGAATGTGGGGTGGGAGAATTGATGAGAAGATGGGAAGATTAAAGGAACTAGAGTAGGATTAGTGATTGATGGTCAGTGAGGACTTAGGGGTGTCAAGGGCTTGCTTCCATGCTGTATCCATCTGTGATTATACTGCCCAGGACAGTGCCTAAATATTAGCGTTGGCAGCAAACAGGAGAATTTGTTTAGTGGACAGGTAAACAGCTACAACTTCTCTTCAGATTTGAAGAACAAATCTCCCTCCCACTCCTGTGCTGAAGCTGGCCAAACAGCTAACATGGCAGCACCCCCTGCAGCAGGCCCCATCCCGCATTGGGAGGTCAGCTCATTTGGATATGTTTGTGCTGCTGCCAGCATGAATTAAGAGCCAGAACTGTGGGTGTGAGCAGTAATAAAAAGATTGCCTGTTGCCTTTAAAGAGTTTATTTTTACACCTTTGAACAATTATGTTCCACTTGAGCCAAGCAAGCAGGGACATAAACCCTGTGTGACCCTTTTTCGGTGGAAGAGTCACCCAGGAGAAAAACTTCAATCACCACATCAGGCCTCATTTCTTCCCTGTGCGCTCAGGTGATAGCCTGCCTTGTGGGGGAAACCACTTTGAGCAGTGTGGTGTGCTAAGTGCTAGCGCAATCCAACCTTTCTCCAGCACTTCTGTTTGCACTGAACATAGAATAACCCTCAGTTCTCTGCACCAAAAGAGAAAAAAATCACCAAATTACTCTGTCACTGCTCAGCACCTTGCATCTTTCTTTTAACATTTCAGTTTCTCTCTTAAGATTCACCACTTCTTTTGGTGTTGTCGGTATTTTCCCAGGATCCTCTTTGAATTTCTGTTAACTCATCTCATTTGTCAGACTAACCCAAATAACCTGCTGCTTTGGCCAGCAGTGCTGTTCTGTAGTTTATTCAGTGACTGATAACAGTTCACTTCCTCCCTTCTGTTGACTCCTCAGAAATCTCCTTTGGAGGGCTCGCACTTTGCTGGTTTAGGGATCTCAGTAAGCTCCTGCTGCTATGAGGTTTACCGTGTCAGTGGATTAACTTGTTGCATTACTGTTCTGCCTATATGATTGATAATTCAATCATCGCTCCTTTTCACATTTCCATTAGCCCTGTGTAATTTGATATTTGACATATCTGAAGACATCTGCACCTTGGTGTTTACTGATGGTTATCTGAAAATGGAAACAGGGAGGCCTGACCTGAAGAGACACGTTCTTTGATCTGCTCTTTCTTTTTCTTCCCTGTAGGGAAGCACCTGGCCTCTGCCCAGGGCTCTTCTTTGATGAAATAACCATGATTTCCTTCACTCATTATTTGCAGTGAAACTGTAAACATAATCACAGAGCAATTGAATGGTACCACCCGACAAACTATCCTCCAATTCTCTTTGTACAAGAAGATTGCACTGATCTAAGTAAACTACCCAATCACCAATAGAAAATTGATAAAATAATTGGGAATAAAATATCCCATAACTTCTGCATGCATCTTGTCCCGCAGTCCATGTCTAGTACTGCTTTATAGTTACCTTTAAATTAAGAAGTTAAAACAACAAGCAGTGATACATATGTATCTAAGCCAGTTCTCCCTTTGAGTAGATGAGACTTGTGAATGAATTGGGGTTGTCACTGAACTAGTAATGCTGAAAAGTAACTGAGAATTAGACCAGTGATGCAGAGGTACAATCCCATCACAGCAGCTAGAGGAACTCAGAAAATTACATCAATTCACGGACCGCTGATGAGGGGTCTCAGCCTGAAAAGTTGCCTGTTTATTTCTTTCCACGGATGCTGTCTGACATGCCGAGTTCCTCCAGCATTGTATATGTTTACTCAGTAATTAGAGGACTGTCATTAAAAACCAATTTGATTCTGTCATGTCCAGGAGAGAAGAAAATCAGCCCTCATGATTCTGGCTAATTTATTTGTACTGCAGTGACACAGATCTGCTTAATCCTGAGCTACTTTTTTAAATGCCCTCACAATGCATTCAATTCAGTGTTAACAGGGGGGCAGAGGGAACATTGTCAGTGACATCCGCATCCTACAGATTATTCTTTTTTAAATCCAGAGTTATTTTACATGCTTAAGGAAGTGAAGAGAATGGAAACATGAGACTCAACTTGACCCTCACAGGAGGAAAGTTTCAGATCTAACTCAGCTAGTAAAGCTTGTTTTTCTTTGGTTCTGAAAGATAAAGTGATAGCAGATTTACAGAGCAAAAAATATGTTTTACACCATGAAGATCACCCAGTAGCTGTAAAGGAAAAAGACAGGTTAGTGTTTCAGGCTCAAACCTTTCCCCAGCTGAATAGGTTCTGGCAAAGGGATTTTTCTTTTCTGATTACAAGTGCTCACTGGCATGTCCACAATTTTCTGCATTTATTTCAAATTTTCTAAAATTCTAGAAGTAATCTTAATGAACATCTTACATATGTGAAATAACAGAGATTACAATTACTTCTCTGTCCAGCACATCTGTAATGTGAATAAGTATTGTAGAAGCATTAACTGAAAAGAGACTAAAAAAACACCTATGGGTATTACTTGGTTTGGAAAATGTTTAGCCT
Source organism: Mobula birostris (assembly GCF_030028105.1). Classification (NCBI taxonomy): domain Eukaryota; kingdom Metazoa; phylum Chordata; class Chondrichthyes; order Myliobatiformes; family Myliobatidae; genus Mobula; species Mobula birostris. Next base: position 51,931,266 of record NC_092386.1, read on the forward strand.
ATTTGACCCATAGACACACAGCTGTCATGTATAAGAATCAGAAGCAGGAGCAAGGCATACAGCCCCTTCTGCCTGCACTGCCATTCAATGACTTCGCAGCTGACCTTCTCTCCTACAGCCAGTTTCCTGAACTAAAGTAAATGATCAAAGTACGTATATGTTACCATACACTGCATTCAGATTCGTTGTCTTGCAGGCATACTCTGTTTAGTGGTCAGCGCAATCACTTTACAGCTCCAGCCTGTAAACTCTGGATGTGGCTCCCATAACTGTACGTAAGGAATTTGTACATTCTCCCTGTGACTGTGTGGGGGTCCCCCGCCCTCCACCCCGAGTGCTCTGGTTTCCTCTCAATCCTAAATACATACAGTTAGGGTTAGTGAGTTTTGAGCAAAGTTTGAAGTTCAAAGTAGATTTATTATCAAAGTACATATCTGCCCCCATATACAACCCTGAGATTCATTCTCTTATGGGAAATCACAGTAAATATAAGAAACACAATAGAATCAATGAAAGACCGCATCGGGATAGATAACAACCAGTATGCTAAAAAAAACCAAACTGTGTAAATACAAAAGAAAGATAATACTGTAAAAGAAATAATCATAATAATAGCAATAACAGCCACTAAAAATCTACGCAACAATCAGATAAAACTTCTAAGGATATACTTTCATAAATGAATGGAAGAGCATGACCCTCCATGGAAGACACTCCCGCGATCTGAGCAGACTAGATGTTGACAAGGAAGCATCGAATGAATGCCTGGCTTAGAGTTGGTGACCCCCTTCCCAGAAATAGAAGGGTTCTTTGTGGCAATACAGGACCAGGTGGTTAACACAAAAAATTGCCAAAAATACAGAATAAAGATCAACAAATTCAAGATGATAAATGTAGAAAATGGCAAGAAAAAAACAGAAACAATCCAACACACTACAGGATCCTGTAGCAGTTTAACACAATCTGATTACTTACACCGGCACAATCAAGTGGCAAACGTCTTTCATTAAAATCTTGCTTTAAAATACAATCTCATAAATGAAATCACACCTTACTATAAGTACAAGCCTGATACAGTTTATAGAGTCAGAATACCACAAATTATATTATGATCAATCAGATATTACAGATAAGACAATCCATAATAACCATTCGCATATAATAGTACAGGATAAACAAGAACAACTTATTTAATAGATATAGCCATTCCAAACACATGTAACTTACAGAAATCAAAAAGTAAAATACACCATAAGTATGCTGAATTAAAAGAGGAAATTGAAATAGTTTGGAACATGAACAAGGTATACATTGTCCCGATAGTAATACTGTATCTACAACTGGTGTCATCCCAAAGGCACTACACAATAGCATTTAACAATTGGGGCTACACAGTTAAATCTATGTAAATCTTCAGAAAGTCACAACACTGAACATCACTAGAATAGTATGAAAGTTCCTAGCAATTCAGAAATGAGCGTGCTAGGCTTTGCCTGTACCTCAGGTTTTACCAGCTTGAGCCGAGAAGAAGTAAATAAAAATACAATAATAATAAACAAATAAACAATAAATCTCGAGAACATGAAATGAAGCGTCATCGAAAGTGAGTCAATAGGCTGTGGGAACAGTTCAGTGATGCAGTGAGCGAAGTTGATTGAAGTTATCCCCTCTGGTTCACAAGCCTGATGGTTAAGTGGTAATAACTGCTCCAGAACCTTGTGGTGTGGTTCTTGAGGCTCCCTGATAATGGATGCTGCTTTCCTGAGACAGCACACCATGTAGATGTGCTCAATAGTGGGGAGGGCTTTACCCGTGATGGTCTGGGCCGTATCCACTACTTTCTGGTGGAGTCCAGTGACACTCATGGGCTGCCCAGCACAAACGATGCCGTTCACTGTCTGTTTCGATATACGTGTGACAAATAAAGTAAATCTACTTTTCTAAGAATCTGTGTGTAATGTTTATGAAAGACTCCACAAATTTTCAGTAACATTTGAGAACTTAAAGTAATTAAAACATTAATAATTTTACATTTATCAATCTGAGCAGCAGCAAGAATTGATTAAAATCAGTGAAATTTAGTTCAACAAATAATACACGTAACTACATACCAGTGTACTGGCAGTTCCACAAGTCTTGGCATGGAAGGACTGCCCTGTTATGCTCACAGTCTGTGTTACTTTTCATCCAAACTGAGCTTCCAACCCCATGCTCTTTCCAAAGTTTTCCAACTTCCACCTCTCAGATCACTCCTCGACAGTCCTGTCTGTATTCACCTGCTGCCAAAGATCTCATTCATGCGTTTCCAGCCCTAGATTTGTTTATTCCCATACTCTCCTAGCCAGCGTACCATTTCTCTTCCACACAAACTTCAGCTGATCCAAAACTCTGATGGCTGCATCTGATTCTGCATCAGGTTCAACTTATAACTCCAAACGACAATGGCTCAAGTTCGCATTTAAAATGTCCATTCTCATGGTCAGTTCTCTTATCAACGTTGCCTCTCCATCTCTGACCTTCTTCAGCCGCACTGAGAACTCTAGTTTCTTCTGCTTCAATCCTTTCATTTGTCTAAACCAGTCAGACTAGTCAACCTTGTCATTAATGCTTACACAGCCTGACTGACTACTGTTCAGAGAAGCACGTCGGAGGATTTCAACGAGCTAATGCACCACATAAATGAAAGCTATTGTTGCCAAAAACACAAATAACAACATTTCAAAGTTCAAAGTAAATTTTATTATCAAAGTACATATATGTCACCATATACAACCCCGAGATTCATTTTCTTGTGGGCATATCTATAGAATAGTATCTTAAGTAGGATCAATGAAACATCAACCAGAGTGCAGAAGGCAACAAACTGTGCAATAGCAATAAATAACGAGAACATGAGATAATAAGATTGGGTCATTATTAACTCCCTTTAATCAAAATAACCACCTGAAATCATGTACTTCTGCCATGAAAGCTACTAAGTTGATTCATATCATCACTAAAAATTCTACTCTTCATTCAACTTTAAAAGATGAAGTTATTTTAAATGACTGTTTGAAGGCACTTTGATTCAAAGATCTGTGAAACAGTTGCGTTACCATTCTGATAGCCAAGTATACAGATCATCTGCCTCATTACTGACTAAATGATTCCACAGTCAGCCCATGACATCTACTCCAAGTACCATAAAAGCTGCAACTCATAAATTGCACAGTGGATTCAAAGTTAGTCAGGAAATTATTTATTAAGAGAATGTTATAATTATCAAATAAAGGTTTTGAGAATAAATTATGTAGATCTTCATGTAGTAAAGTACCCCAGATTAAAACAATGTCTGCTCTTTTAAGTACCTGCTAAAACCAGTTTTTTCAAATGAAGATAATTGCAGGTGGAAATTTCACAGTGCATCACTGGAACTGTAAGAGAAACTTTTATTTATTACAAAGGGTAAAACTTCTGATCAATGTTTGGTTTTTGTCCTTGATTAAGCTATATTAGACTTTCAGATTCTAACATGAATAATTGTGATCCATTAGTCAACAAGCAGTCAATCTACCTGATTAATTACAAATCAAGGTTAGCAAACAGGTCAATAGCAATGGTTCAAAATGCAATTCAAAAATGTTTCTTAGAAGTTTAAGGTGACATATGGACCCAAGATTCATGTAAAGTAGGACAGGCTATTTTCCTGGCGCTTATCCTTGTAACTAAGCACATCTTTCCCTCCCCACCCCTGCTTTCCGCAGGGATTGCTCCCTACGCGACTCCCTTGTCCATTCGTACCCCCCCCATCCCTCCCCACTGATCTCTCTCCTGGCACTTATCCGTGTAAGCAGAACAAGTGCTACACATGCCGTTACACTTCCTCCCTTACCACCATTCAGGGCCCCAGACAGTCCTTCCAGGTGAGGCGACACTTCACCTGTGAGTCGGCTGGGGTGATATACTGCGTCCGGTGTTCCCGATGTGGCCTTCTATATATTGGCGAGACCCAACGCAGACTGGGAGACCGCTTTGCTGAACACCTACGCTCTGTCCGCCAGAGAAAGCAGGATCTCCCAGTGGCCACACATTTTAATTCCACATCCCATTCCCATTCTGACATGTCTATCCACGGCCTCCTCTACTGTAAGATGAAGCCACACTCAGGTTGGAGGAACAACACCTTATATTCCGTCTGTGTAGCCTCCAACCTGATGGCATGAACATCGACTTCTCTAACTTCCGCTAATGTCCCACCTCCCCCTCGTACCCCATCCATTATTTATTTTTATACACACATTCTTTCTCCCACTCTCCTTTTTCTTCCTTTGTCCCTCTGACTATACCCCTTGCCCATCCTCTGGGTTCTTCCCCCCGCTTGTCTTTCTCCCCAGACCTCCTGTCCCATGATCCTCTCATATCCGCTTTGCCAATCACCTGTCCAGCTCTTGGCTCCATCCCTCCCCCTCCTGTCTTCTCCTATCATTTGGGATCTCCCCTCCCCCTCCCACTTTCAAATCTCTTACTAACTCTTCCTTCAGTTAGTCCTGATGAAGGGTCTCAGCCTGAAACGTCGACTGTACCTCTTCCTAGAGATGCTGCCTGGCCTGCTGCGTTCACCAGCAACTTTGATGTGTGTTGCCAGGCTTTTTGAGTTCATCTGCAATTTCCTAGTCCTAAAAATTCTGCAAACCTATTTGTCAATTAGTTTCCATGGATTTTGTATCAATGTTCTTCCTTTGTATGCAATATTTTGAGTCAGTCATACTGCCCAGAAACAAGCTAACCTTGGGCTAACCATATCCATTCTATTAAATATCTGCTAAAACAAAACTTTGAAATCTTAGAAAACTACAATCTTAGAGCACAATTTCATTCCTTTAACTGTCTTAGATTCACCCACTGTGACTGCACCAACCTTCCAAGAACTCAGTTATGATGCAAAAGTATCAGTAAAATATACCATTCCTAACTGTGACCATTATTCCACTCATTCCCCAATATTATGTGAGATTTAGCCACTCACTTGTTAACAATATTTGCATAAATAACTATTACAGTTTTAGCCCCAATAGAAAAACAACAATAAACTCAATTAGTAACTCTGCCACCAAATTCAAAATAGCATTTTATTGGGATAGACCAGTGTATCCCAATCTTTTTAGACCAACACCCCCCTAAAGCACCTTCATTCTTGCCATTGCCCCTCTTAGTCAAAATATACTTTCCGGCACCTCCACAGTGTAAAAACACGTCTACCATATGGTAACATGAGAAAAAATTATTCTGCTTTAAATTTTTATTTATCTTTAAAGCTAGCTTACACAGTACCTGTGCACTGTACAGCAGCTTCAACATCAATGTGATCCTCCAGCTTGGAGATTTTTAGCAGGAGTTGAGATACCTGATTCAAGTTGTGACAGTAAAAGCCTCAAGTCCCCACGCGTAACAATGTCCAAGCAATTTCTGTTTTTTGTGAGTATGTGAAGCCTCTTTCAACAAGGTAGGAGGATTGAAATGCAATGAAGAGCAGATTGGCTCTTCACCAAAGACCAGGAAACTTCATATGAGAGTGTAGCCACATACCACAAAAGATGACATTTTTGAAAAGCTTTTTTTCTTCTTCATCATTCTGAATTTTGATAATTTCTTCTTGCGAGGCTTCTTCCTGTCCTTCCACCTTGCAAACAAATGGGTTAATGACCCTGTCCGCAATTTCCAGATCATTCAAATCCTTGAATCAATTCTGAAAATCCTTCTTCTATGATTGCAGGTGTAAGCAAGTATTCTTGCAAATCACCGTCTGTGAAAGAGAGTGCCATGCTTTCCATGCACGGAAACTGTGAGAACATTCTTCTCCCAATGTTTTGCTTATATATTTCCAATTTTCTGATAAAAGTGGACACTGCACTTTTTGCCTAGATTAAACTGAAATTCTCATCCTGCAGTTTCACATTTAGAATGTTCATTATGTCATATGGATCGGTTAGGTGTGCCATGTTATCACAAGGAAATTTAAACTTGTTTCCCAAGCTCCTGTTCACTTTGAGCAAAAATACATCCACAGTGTCAAAAAGATCAAAGAAAAGTTTTTAGCAGCAGCCTTTTGACAACCAGTGTGAAGAAGCAAGCATTCAAATTCTTCATCATTATCTTGGAATAATGAGTGAAATATTCTACTATTTAACTGATGAGCTTTAATTTTGTTGTTAGCAGATATTACAAGAGTCATGCTTAAAAAAATACATTGGCTTTGGTTTTTGGCTACGAGATATCGATGATGAATTACATAATGGATCGTAAACAGACTTGGACTTTCTTATTTCACAACTGTCACTAACCCAGTATGGTGACCTATCATATACGAGGGTTGATTGATAAGTTTGTGGCCTAAGCTAGATGAGGTCAATTTTAGAAAACCTAGCACATTTACTTTTCAACATAGTCTCCTCCTACATTTACACACTTAGTCCGGCGGTCGTGGAGCATACAAATCCCTTCTTTGTAGAAGTCGGCATCTTGGACCTCCAGAAAGTGGTCCATAGGAGGAGTGATTAATAAATTTGAGGTCTAAGGTAGAAAGAGATGAGTTATACAGCTCTCGTTACATTAGATTAGATTAGATTATAAGGACACTCAGTCCTCGTTTATTATCATTTAGAAATGCATGCATTAAGAAATGATACAATGTTCCTCCAATATGATATAGAAACATAGAAAATAGGTGCAGGAGTAGGCCATTCGGCCCTTCGAGCCTGCACCGCCATTTATTATGATCATGGCTAATCATCCAACTCAGAACCCTGCACCAGCCTTCCCTCCATACCCCCTGATCCCCGTAGCCACAAGGGCCATATCTAACTCCCTCTTAAATATAGCTAATGAACCGGCCTCAACTGTTTCCTGTGGCAGAGAATTCCACAGATTCACCACTCTCTGTGTGAAGAAGTTTTTCCTAATCTCAGTCCTAAAAGGCTTCTCCTTTATCCTCAAACAGTGACCCCTCGTTCTGGACTTCCCCAACATCGGGAACAATCTTCCTGCATCTAGCCTGTCCAATCCCTTTAGGATTTTATACGTTTCAATCAGATCCCCCCTCAATCTTCTAAATTCCAACGAGTACAAGCCTAGTTCATCCAGTCACAGAAACACAGGACAGACCAAAACTAAAACTGACAAAAACCACATAATTGTAACATATAGTTACAACAGTGCAAAGCAATACCATAATTTGATAAAGAGCAGACCATAGGCATGGTAAAAAAAAGTCTCAAAGTCCCGATAGCCCCATCATTTCACGCAGACTGTAGGAGGGAGAAACTCTCCCTGCCGTGAACCTCCAGCGCCGCAAACTTGCCGATGCAGCACCCTGGAAGCACCCAACCGCAGCTGACTTTGAGTCCATCCAAAAACTTCGAGCCTCCGACCAGCGCTCTGACACCAAGCACCGAGCACCATCCTCTGCTGAGGGCTTCGACTCCGTCACGACCGCCGAGCAACAAACAAAGCCGAGGACTTGGGGCCTTCCCCTCCAGAGATTCTGGATCACACAGTAGCAGCAGCAGCGAAGAAGGCATTTCAGAAGTTTCTCTAGATGTTCCTCCGTACTCTCACGTCTGCCTCCATCAAATCAGGATTGTGCACGGCACCCTACTTGACAGATAACAGATATTCATCACCAGAGTGGCCACTGTGCACTGCGTCGCGTCGCCATCTTCTCCTCTCTCGGAGAACCTATGCACGTGCATGTGCAGTTCAACTGTTTGAGTGATTATGCAGAAAGTTTGAAGTTAATAACTCATCTCCTTCTACCTTAGGCCACGAACTTATCAATCACCCCTGCGGTGGACCACTTTCTGGAGGTCCAAGATGCCGACTGCTACAAAGAAGGGATCCGTATGCTCCACAACCGCTGGGCTAAGTGTGTAAATGTAGGAGGGGACTATGTTGAAAAATAAATGTGCTAGGTTTTCTAAAATTGACTCCTTCTACCTTCGGCCATGAACTTACCAATCACCCCTCATATGGTGCTCCACCTGTTGTACTTTCTGTAATTCCTGTTTCTTAGCAGGATTAGAATTCAATACCTCACTGCCTTCAGGCACATAGAGGTTGCACCGTACATATTCATCCGTCATTAACTGGGCTAAGTTAAAATTACATATTAACACAAACTGGGACTATCAGATGTTGACAACAGCAGCAAGTGGATACAGTTGGTCAGGTCTCATGCCTTGTTAGGATGCTGCTTACCGCTCCCCACCCAAGAATGTTGAACGCTCCCCCATCGACTTCTATTTCTCCTAATGCCCCCTTAGGACACATATCTGCTCCCCTGGGGGGTGGTACTGCCTCCATTGGGAATCACTGGGTTAGACAATAGAAGAACACTTCTAAAAGACACAAAATTGTTTCTTGCCACTATAATAAAATTGTCATCTGAATTTAACATTTCTTTAAAAAATTAGATTGATCAAAGCTGATAACATTTTCAGGGTTAATATTAAAAAGTCATTTATTTTTATTCTGATCAGCTGGAAACTAGAAGGTTTCCAAAAAGAACTCAGATAATCCTTCAGTTATATGTTTCTCGAGATGATTTGCAGCAGTCTGTAACTTCTTTAGATGTCAAATCTATTTTTTTGATCTGGTGTCTGATATTTTGGCCCAAATAAAATTTTACAAACACTTGTCACCAAATTAATGCAAATGTTTGCTTTTGCAGCCTATCCAATGTAAGAATACTTTGCCCACTTTACTTTACTTTTACCGTTTACATCTTGAAATGATAAGGAACCAAAAATTCACAAAAGGGAAAAGGAGCACATGAGATCTGAGTGACTGCGTGATTTTAAAGACTGGAAAACTAAATAAAGGAATGACTGTGATGGGAGATGCTTTTAAACTGTGAATTCTGTGCCAGATCATTTGTAAATCTAAAGTAAGGATTGGGAAGGAAAGATTAAGTTAAGAGAGAAAAGATAATAAAAGATAGTTAACAAAATAAAACAAAACTTAACAATTTTTAAATCTGCCCAAAAATGTTAAAAACTTGAAATTTGAATCCACTTATAACGAGTAGTTTTTGGTAAGAGAGAGGCCATATGGCCTTTGTTGATACTCATCATGTCACTAAAATTGCACGTATATTTGTAATTTAACAGCTCTGATTCTCTGTACAGCAGGGGTCCCCAACCTTTTTTGCACTGCAGACTGGTTTAATATTGATAATATTCTTGTGGACCGGCTGACCGGGCCGGGGGGGTGGGGGGGGGCGCGGTTCGCAGTTATTCAAGTAGGGTTAAACTCACCTCAACATGTCTTTTAAAGTTAGGGTTGCCAACTTTCTCACTGCCAAATAAGGAACAAAAGTAGCAGTCGAATACGCGATGGTGTTTACCCTGAGAAAGACTACCATGACCATGAAGCCTTGCGCGGGCACCTGTGTGCGCATGCGCATACATGCCGATTTTCTTCCACAAATCAATTTTGACTTAATCTTCCCGACTACACTGTACATACATTACTTCTACTTTATATAGGCTATGCATTATTCATATCATTCCTGCTTTTACTATATGTTAATGTCATTTTAGGTTTTATGTGTTATTTGGAATGATTTGGTAGGTTACTTTTTGGGTCTGGGAACGCTCAAAAATTTTTCCCATATAAATTAATGGTAATTTCGGCACGAACGTTTACATTGGAACGCTTTACCTTAGTGGGGGAAATACGGGACAAGGGAGGTCCCCTATGGGACAAACCAATTTAGTCCACTACGGGATGTCCCGGTGATACGGGGCAGTTGGCAGCCCTATGTTCAAGTTCAACAGCGTGTGACAGGGAATGAAGAAAGGTGTCGCTGACTCATATCGTTTCCTCACGGCCCGGTAGCACATGCTTTGCGGCCCAGTACCGGTCCGAGGCCCGGTGATTGGGGACCACTGCTGTACAGAATATTGTCAGTATCATTCCTTAAAAAGTATGTTGGAAATTCAGTCCACTAATTTGGCTAGCACCTTTCACAAAACCAACAGTGACAATGTTTAATGTCAATTCTAATTTGACAGCAAATTCTGTACCCGAGGCTTAGGAAACATTTACCAAACTGAGTTGTATTCCATTAGACCATAAAATAAAGGAGCAGAATTAGGTCATTATAAATATCAATGCATACTACAAGCCTTTATACACTTGAGGAGGATCTATATTTGTCATGAGATTTGTTGCTTTGCAGTAGCAGTGTGAGGCAATGCATAAAATTTACTACAAATTACAACAAAAACATATAAATAAATAAACAATGCAAAGGAAGGCAAAATAGAGAAGTAGTGTTCATGACTTCATGGAACAATCAGAAATCTAATAGCAGCTGGGAAGAAGCCGTTGATAAAATGTTGAATGTGCTTCTGCAGGCTCCTGTACCTCCTCCTTGATGGCAGTAGTGAGAAGAGGGCATGTCCTGCGTGGTGCGGGTTCTTCAAGATGGATGCCACATTCTTGTGGCATTGTCTTCGGAAAATGTCTTCGGTGGTGCAGAGGAAATTGCCCATGATGGAGGTGGCAGTGTTTACAACCCTCTTTTTTTCCAGTTCTATACATTGACGCCTCCATATCAGACACTGATGCAACCAGTCAGAATGCTCTCCATGGTACACGTGTAGAAATTTGCATGAGTCTTTAGTGACCTACCAAATCTCCGAAAACTCCTAATAAAATATAGCCGCTGCAGTGCATTCTTCATATTTGCAACAATATAGCCCAAGGTAGATCTTCAGAGATATTGAGTGCGATGTTATTGTGACATCACTTAATCAGCCAATCTATCTCACTCCTGAACATCTCCTCACCTCCATCTGAGTTTCTGCCAACAACAGTTGGCTCATCGGCAAATTGATAGATGGCGTTTGAACTGTGCCTAGCAACACAGTCACGAGTGTAGAGAGAGCAAAGCGATGGGCTGTGCATGCATCCTTGAGGTGCGCCAGTGTTCTTTGTCAGCAAGGAGGAGATGTTATTTCCAATCCACGCTTATTGAGGTCTCCCAGTGAGGAATTGCAGAGGGAGTTAGAAGCCCAGGTTTTGGAGCTTGTTGAGGGATGACAGTGTTTACAGCTGAGCTGTAATCAATATACAGGAGCCTGACTTAGGTCTTGCTGTTGTGCAGGTAGTCCAGGGCCGAATGGAGAGCCAGTAAGATTGCCTCCACTGTAGACCTATCATGGCGGTAGGAAAATTGCAGTGGATGCAGGTCTTCGCTCAGGCAGGATTTAATTCGAGTCATAACCAACCTCTGATAGAACTTTACGAAGTCAATGTAATAGATGTACTACTGGGTGAAAGGTGTTGAAGCAGCTCAACTTGCTCTTCTTGGGCATGGGTATGATTGATGCGCTTTTGGAGCAGGCTGGAAGCTCTAACTGCAGCAGTGAGAGAGTGAAGGTGTCCTTGACCACTCCAACCAATTGGTTGGCACAGGTTTTCAGTGCTCTACCAGGTATTGATGTCAGACTCTGAGGCAGGTATTGCAGGGTCACCAGATGTAGCACGGATTCACACAAGTATAGTTTTAGTCTCCCTTTCAAACAGTGGATTAAAAACATTCAACTCACTGGGGAGTGAAGCATCACAGCCACTTATGAGTGAGGTTTCACCTTCTAGGAAGTAAGTGCCTGCAAACCCTTCCTTAGTTGAACTACATCAACTTTGTCTTTGACTTCTCTCTGACTACTTTTTCACTCTTAAGATAGCCTTCCACAGGTTGTACTGGACTTCTTGCAGAGTTCTAGATCACTAGTTTTGAACACTACAGATCTAGCCCTTAACAGACTTCAAATCGGCTGCTTCATCCATGGCTTCTGGTTTGGGTATATCCAGGATGTTCTTGAAGGCACATACTCACCTACACAGGTTTGAATAAAGTCTGTGACAACTGCAGCGTATTCATTCAGATGAAGATGAGTCCCTGTATATTGTCCAATCCACTGACTTACTCCTCTGCCTCCCTTAAGCATGTCTACGTCGACTTCACCAACAGTGCTGAGGCCCTCAGTCTCTGCATGTATGCTGGGAGTAGAAGTAGAGCCAGGTGATCGGACTTGGCAAAATGTGGGTGTGTGATGGCATGGTAAGTGTTCTTGGCGGTGAAACAGTGGTCAAGTGTGTTGCCTCTACTAGTTTCTCAGGTGATATATTGGTGGTAGTTGGTCAGAGACTTCTTCAAGCTGGCCTGGTTGAAGTCCTCGCAATGACTGGGAAGCATCAGGGTGTGCTGATTCATGACTGCATTGTGCTCAGTTCCTCCAGTCTCTTTCTGGTGTTGGTCAGGGGTGGGATGTATATTGCATTCAGGATGATGGTGAAGAATTCCCTCAGCAGAATGAATGGGTGACACTTGACCACCCAATGTGCCAGTTTGGGGAAGCAGGACTGAGACAGAACCACCACATCTGTGCACCATGACGAGGTAATTATGAAGCAAATACCACCGCCTCGGCTTTTACCTGACATGACTGTTCATGTGGTGGAAGGTGGAGCCCGCGGGCTGAAGTACTGTGTCCAGGGTGCTGGGGGTGAGCCATATCTCTGTAAAGCAAAGTATGTAGCAGTCCCTGATGTCCCTCTGATACTGTAATCTTGTTCTGTCTTCATTTTTATTTCCCAGAAACTTTACATAAGTCAGGAAGATAGGAGTGGGAGGGCTCAGGGCCCTGCATTTCAGTTTTAACTGCAGCCCAAACTGGTGGCCTCACTTTCTTAAAGGGAAACTATGCTCTGTTGTGTATTTAATATTTCAGTACTATTTGAGTAATCCTGTATGTATATATACAGATATATAGGTCGTTTAAATAATTCAATATAGGTTATATGTATAAATACAGTGAATTACATACGTCATCACGAAACCATGTGATACGTGCGCAACTTGCTTAAAGTAAACACAAAGTTAGACTTACATTTCAGACTCACAAGTCTTCCTTTGAATTAGTTTAATGTTTTGAAGCTACAAAACATAACACACTCACTACTTGGGTGGTCTGCAGTCTGAAGTCTGCTGATTTTGAAGACTGATAGCTTGTTTTGAATGTCTTTAAAAATTGTGAGCTTCAGAAATACCTACGACTGTGATTGTAGATTTCAGCTCTCGTAGACCCTAACGAGAGTGCTTGGTGATTACCTTGAGAGCTGCACACAAGAAGTCACTACTCTCCAGTGTCATCTTGTCATCAGCACATGTCAAACTTACTCAGGGCCATCACCCATGTACGTGCTGACTGACCCATATCATTTCCCTGTCAGGAAACACTGGAAACACCTAATCTTTTTCAATTCTCTCCCTGTGCACCTATCAACTCTCACCTCCACCTGCCCACCAACCTTTTGACATTACAATCTCTTGTTACTCTACTAAACCTCGGGACAATTGTTTCTACATGTGAAATAACAACTAACATACAAGGTTTGTTGAGGAAACAGGAGAGAAGTAAGCCAAGCAATTGCAGGCAAATCAGTGTAACACCAGTAGTGGACAATTTAATCAAAACAAGTAACCGGTACTAATTATCATTTAGGAGATCATATTAATCAAGAAAATCGGTTGAAGAGTAACAAAGAGGGTCAGTGAGCTCAGTGTGTCTAGTGTAGTTTACATAGATTTTAGAAGTGCTTCTAACAGGAGCCCATAGGTGTAAAAGAGCATCGATATAAGGTAAAGTGAAGATCATCTTGGGTGTATGGGGTGTCTAGTGTGTGGTAGCATCTCTGGTAGTGGGACCTGCCATGCCCTTTTTCAGGGCAGCTCCTCCACCTTTGGTCCCCACCTGGTGCTCAGCTCTCATCTGTGGCTCCAAGTAGCTGTAACACGCACAGCGGCCACACCCCGGTAAATCGTCTCGGCAGACAGGCTAAACCAGGTGAGGGTAGCTGACGGATCTTCGACCCTCGGTGAGGTAAGGGGTCTACGTATCCCAGTGTGTGAAGTCTGGCCATGGCAGATTGAGTGGAGAAGACGGATTAATGGTCCAACAGTCAAGAAGGCAGGTCAGCAGGCGTTAGTGGAGCACTAAGAGCACGACAAGGCACCTAGACATCCTGGTCATCCACTGCAAGAAGTGGCGTCCTCTTTAAACTCACCCGGCAGAAGGCAAAGGCAAACCATTGTGTAACCTGCCATGTACATGATTTCCCAATATGTCAGCGCGGCATGGAGGGAAATCGTCTGCCAACTGGAAATTCCAGATGCGACCTATGACGACGGCGAAGATTGTCTCAGTGGCAGGAGGTAAAAAATTGATTCATGTTTCAATGGCTGAAAAATTGCTTGCACAGGCAGTCTATGTACTCTACAACAAATGCTGTGTCTTTGTGATGTATGTCAGTGGTTTGGATTTCAACATGCAATCATGATTATGAAGTATTCATTCAGTACAAAAGTCATATGGAAATCAATCTGAGCACAAAGTGAGGCAACACATTTTCAGAAGGCAACAACAATCAAATAAATGTCAAAATACTGACAAGAGGGAAGTTCACGTGGGTGCCAAGGGATCATTTAGATAAGGAAGTCAGGGTTTACAAGATCACAGCAGTTACAAAAGACTTCTTCAACTATAGCTGGAGTGATGGGAATACTCTGGTTACCCATAGGTGAGGCATGTGATAACACAAGATAAAGCAAATAGGAAATTTACAAGGATGTTGCCAGAAACAACTTGGGAATTTTAGATATGTGGAAAAATTGGAAGTAGAGTCTTTTTTCTAAAGGGTTAAGGTGTATAAAATTAAGAGGAACCAAAATAGCTTTCTGAGCTTTACTCAGGTAGAGGTCAGTAATGAGTGAGCGATGATTTAAGAAAGACAATGATTGGAAAGATAAGGGAATTTTTTTCATTTGAGGGCAATAGAATCCATTGCTTAAACAGGCAGTAGGAGTAGAAAAATCCATCACAATCTACTTGATACTCCTTGAAGTGTTATCACCTATAATAAATAAGCTAAGAATGCAGAATGGATAGTTCTTTTTTGCCTGACATCGACAGAATTGTGCATCTGGGCTCATTCTCAGCTCTACATTTCTATGATTCTGTGAAACCGAATACAAAGAAAATAGTGAGCTGTGGCCCTGTAATTTGCTAAGATAATTTCCTGGAAGTGCTACGCCCTGTTGCAATGATGGATAGTGGAATCCCCTCTGATATTATAAATGTAGTTGGTATTAATTTCCTTGGATATGTTAGCAATTCAAAAATACTTTCAGTCACTCTTCACTAATACTTTCAAGTTCAAAAGTAATCAAAGTTTGAACAATTATGGCAAGGTCTAATTATCATACTTCGGTGCACAAAACAGCTTAAGTTAGCTCAGGAATCAGTTGCAGGAAAGAAAGAGATTCGCATTTTACATCATACTTCTGACCTTTTTTTGTGCCAAGTTCCATCAGAATTGAAGTTGGCTAAGCATGCAACTTCAGAATTTGGAACACTTCACAGGTAGTGACCCGAGAAAGACCCATCCCTTATTTCAACAACGGAGAAATGTTGCTTAAGAAATATCAGGCATAAATAGAACCTTGGAAAACAAACAACTGAAGTTAAAACATATTTAAGTGGTTAATACTACATTTCAAAGTGTGAAATGACTGAAGTTTCTATATTTGATGTTGAACCAATGTTGGCTACACAGCTAGACTTAGATTCTTTTAAAATTACCATCTGGATTTCATTTTAAAGTTAGGTATTAACTCCTATTGTATTTGTAGCTCCCTTAGAAACCAGTTGTACTTCCTCGAAGTTTGTACCAAATGCAAAATTTCTTTTCATTCCCCTGCTCCTCTTTCCTCTTGCACACACACAAAAACACACATCAAATAAGTCTGAGCACGACATAGGTGCTGGGAAGCAACTATATACAATCAGGAAAGCTCACCAATGTCTCTAAGTTCTGAAGAGGCTAAAGAGAGCAGGACTGCACACATCTATACTTGTGTTATCCTAACAAGATGCATCACTGCTTGGTACAGAAACTGCACTGGAGCAGACAGGAAGGCTCTGGAATGGGTAAGCAAAATTGCCCAATGCATCACCGCCATCAACCTACCAACCATTGAAGACAAATACAAAAGGTGCTGGAATATCCATGAAGAGCTCCACCTACCCTGCTCATGGACTGTTTGTCCCACTCCACCAGAGAGGAGATTACATAGCATCCATGCTAGGAACACCACAATCAAAAACGGTTACTTTCCTCAAGCGGTAAGGCTGATCAACACCTCCATCTATTAACCCATCCCCTCCACAGCTCTACCATCGCTATTTTATCATTTTGTGTCAGTCACCTTATGTTCAGATACTCCTGTGTCAAAAGTCACTTTATGGACATACAACGTATCTATGTATATAAGCAATCTTACGTATTTATATTTATTGTGCTTTTAAAAATTATTATTATGTTCATCTTATTGTGCTTTTCTTTTGTGTCGGATCTGGAGTAACAATTATTTGATTCTCCCTTACACTTGTGTACTGGAAATGACATTAAACAATCTTGAATTGTAAAGAAAATCAAATTGTAACAGAATAATTATCATCAGTGGCTACTTCCTAGAATACATCTGTAATTCCTTGGGTATTCAAGCAAATCTTACCCGTATCCTGCAGGACTTAGACCAAATACAGGATCACTGATACTTATGTCATACAAAGACCAACCAACGATAATCTCCATCAAGAACTTGATGTCTGGATATAGACAGCAGATTCTCTAACCCTAATCACTGGGGTTTAGCAACACTATAATCACTTTGATCACTTTGGACTGAAATGGACTTTGATTTATTTTCTAATTATGTTCTTTCTTGCAAAAAATGTTTAATTTCTGTTTCTCTTGCAAATGTGACTTATATGATGGCGTGTCCTGTGATGCTGCTGGAAGGAAGTTTCCTATTGCATCTGTGCATACATGTACTTACTGCATGCATAGAACAATACACCCAACTTTGACAAAATCTACCAGCATCAGCATTGTGGCAGGGTTTTGAGGAGAGGTGTGATGGATGGAATCACTGTTAACCACAAACAAATCAGACTGGCTACCCACAGGTCTGAAGGTGGGTACTTTGTAGTGAGTGGCAAGCCTCTCCATTTCCTAAAAGGTATACTTCAGGGATGGGATTGCATACTCTCATTTTGCCACAATAAATGTGGGAGCAACAATACATAAAGGGTCTCAATAACAGTCACATGGTTGACCTCCTTAAAAGTCCAAACACTGTCAAGGCTGCATGGTTTCTCAGATGTGAAAGCATGGCAGCAAATTACCAAACTACTTTGACACCATTTTCAATTTCCGTGGCAAAGGCAGCAAACTTTAGGATCACAATCAGAATCAGGTTTAGTATCAACGGCATACGTCATGAAATTTGTTGACTTTGTAGCAGCTATACAATGCAATACATAATAATAGAGGAAAAAACAGTGAATTACAGTAAACACATATATTAAATAGTTAAATTAAATAGTAGTGCAAAAACAGAAATTAAAAAGTAGTTCATGAGTTCAATGCCTACTCGGGAATCAGAAAGCAGAGGGGAAGAAGCTGTTCCTGAGCCAGTATGTGTGCGTCTTCAGGCTTCTGTATCTCCTTCCTGATGGTAGTAATGAGAACTAGGCATGACGTGGGTGATGGGGTCCCTAATAGCGGACACTGCCTTTTTGAGGCATCTCTCCTTGAAGATGTCCTGAATACTACGGAGGCTGGTGCCCAAGATGGGGCTGACTAAGTTTACAACTCTCTGCTGCTTATTTCAATCCTATGCATTAGACCCCCCCCCAGACCAGACGGTGACATAGCCAGTTAGAATGCTCTCCATGGTACATCTGTAGAAATGTTTAAGTATTTTTGGTGACATACCAAATCTTCTCAAACTCCTAATTAAATATAGCAGCTGCCGTGCCTTCTTTATAGCCGTTACTACCTCCAAACGTATCCCAGCATGGGATCAATAAGAAAAAGTTTTGGCACTGAATAAGATGGAATTGCAACTGTCTAAGATCATTTTTTTCTCCTTTTTACTTTGTCCCTTTTATTGTATTTAATATAATTTGGTATTCGCACGGGGCTCACTCAGCCTGCTGCTGTTGTGAATAAAATCCACACGTAAATGCATATCATGCCATTGTACAATTGCATCAA
This sequence comes from Mobula birostris, assembly GCF_030028105.1. Lineage (NCBI taxonomy): Eukaryota > Metazoa > Chordata > Chondrichthyes > Myliobatiformes > Myliobatidae > Mobula > Mobula birostris. The sequence continues at coordinate 51,949,434 of NC_092386.1, forward strand.
TTTTATCGCTTTGTTAACTACTTTTCTACATGGCACCTCACAAAAGGCGTAGTGCATAATAAACACAAGTCTAATTTGAACAGCCACAATTATTCTCAAAATTTGATTAAATTAAGTGGCTAAATTTGATCTAATTAGTAAACATAATGAAAATGCTAAACAAAGGAGCATGTGTAGTCCTTACAATCCATCAAGCCTGCTCTGCAATTTAATATCTTGGCTGCTGTGATCATCGGTCTCAATTCACTTTCCTGTTTTATCCCCGTCGTCATTGAATCGTCTACATTCAGAAAATCGCAGCCTTGAAGATAATTAATGATTCTAAAAAGCAAAATACATCACAATTTAAATATTAATCCCTTTCCAGTCCTGAGCTGAGTATTGCCAATGTTTTCTGATAATTATTCTCATAAGACATAGAAACTAGTAGCTGAGTTAATCCAGACTACACTGCAAAGCTGGTTTAATAGTTCCATTGCTTGACTTGACAAACGCTTGTGCACATTCATCTGACATTTTGAACATTTTGATGATAATTTCTGACAGTTACAAGCTTCCTTAGTAAGACTAAGTGATTTAAATTATAGGATTTGCAGATACATTACTAAGGCACATTACAAAAAAAAATCACACAGGAAACCACAAACCACATACTTGCAGGCACTTTCCCTCCAATTGAAAAATGCAGTAACCTCACCTGAGGCCAAATGCTTCATACTTCATAATCATTGTTTCTTTGAACTTTATCCAACAAATATGCATATTATCACCTAATTATTTAAGAAAATGCATTTAAGTGCGATAAAATTTCCACATAATTAGGGGAGGTTTGATTTGTAAGGAACACATTGATGAAAGGTGCCTTGCGCACAAGATAATATTGAAAACTCTCATCCATCACCAGCAGGCTGCTGGCTCAAAAAGATCCCATGGTAACCATTTTCTGCAGATATAACGGTTGTTGGATACATCATATAGGGCAATTAGTACATGTGTTATGACGACTCTGTTGATGAATTGCTTACAATATATTTTTCTTTTGTTTTCTTTCTTCTTAGGGTGTGAAAAAATTACCTTCCCTCTGCATTAAACTTCTGCATTTTTTTCTGCCCTCTACTCACATTCACAGGTTAACAAATTCTTTTGATACTGAGCTCCATCCTGGTGCCTTCTAATACATAGACGAGGTCAGCAAAGAAACAGGCCTTCAGTCCACAATGTTGCGCTGATCAAATAAATTAATAATCAAAAGGCCAATTAAACTAATCTCTTCTGACTACACAATGTCCATATTCTTCCATATTCCTCATATTTGTGTGCCTGTCTAAGGATCTTTTAAATGTCCCAAATGTCTCTGGTTCTACCACCACCCTAAAAGAGTCCAGGCACCCACCACTCTGTGTAAAACAAACCTGCCCCTCACATCTCCTTTGAAATTACCCCCTCTCACCTTAAATGCATGCCCTGTGATATTTGATATTTCGACCCTGGGAAAAAGACACTATCAGCTCTATCTACATTGTCTTGTAAAAGTATTCAGCATTCATTTGTTCACATAAATGAGTATTACAGCCAGAGATTTTGATAAATTTAACTGAGAATTTTGTTTCTGAATCACATGTTCCTTTTCTCATGGTAGAGCATAAAAACACGGAAACTGTAAAGCATGAAAAGCTAAAAATTCAAAAACTGAAACACCAGCAGTTCAAAAGTTTCATCCTGCTTTGCTCAGTACTTGGTACAACCAACTTTCACAGCTTCTGCAACCAGTAGTCTTTGCACAGCCTAATTGAATAAGCTTTGCCGATTCCTCCGTGTAAATTGCTCAAGCTGTGCCAGGTTAGTTGGGAAATGGTGGTGGACAGCAATCTTTAGATCTTGCCTGAGATGTTTGATTGAGTTAAGGTCAGGGTTCTGACTGGGCCACTCAAGGACATCAATTTGCTTCATTTCATTGCTCTGTGTCATTGTCTTGCTGAAAAATGAACTTCCTTTCCACTTTAAGCTTTCTGGCAAAGGCTAGCAGCCTTTTATTCAGGATCTCTCTGTATTTAGCACCGTTCATCTTCCCATCAATTCAGACCAGATTTCCAGTCTTTGCTGCTGAAAAGTATCCCCATTGCATGATGTTACCTCCACCATACTTTACAGTAGGGATGCTGTTACCTGGCTGATGCACAGTATTAGGTTTATGCCGTATGTACCACTTAGCATTGAGGCCAATAAGTTTCACTTTAGTCTCATCCAACCACAAGACCCTCTCCCACATCATTACAGTATCTTCTAAGTGATGCTTTGCAAAGCCTTTATAGGCAAGAATAGGTTTTCATTTTTTAGTAAATTGTTGACAGTTCTTGGAATTTTTCTTTTGATTTGCCAAGATGCACAGTGTTTTGTAGATTAGCTCAAAAATCCTACTTTATATTTTAAATTCAGAAAATGAGACAGGAAAATATGAAAATAGCTGTGGGGGGGGGGTGAATAATTTTTCAAGGCTTTGTGTGCTTCACATAATGTTCTCAACTTTAATCAGATCTTCCCTCAACCTCCACCACTCCAGAGTAAACAATTCAAGTCTGTCCAACCTCATTATAGCACATGTCCTGTAATCCAGGTAGTACCTGGATGCTGGTAAACCTCTTCTGCACTCTCTCTAAAGTCGCAACATCCTTCCTGGTAAACCTCTTCTGCACTCTTTCCAAAGCCTCGACATTCTTCGGCCTAAGCATTTGGCTCAGCTGTGGAAGCCTAGGATCTCAGGCCTCTGGAGACGAGTGGATTGAGGTCGGTGTTGTGACAGCAGACCCGTGTGTCGTCGGGGGAGATGGAATATCTGCGGCTGTGTGCCCAGAGAATCGTGATCTTTGGGCACAGAGCTCGATAAAAGCAACATAGTGGACTTGTAACATCATAAACCAGCCAGTTGTTTGTTGTGTCTCCCCGCTCACTGTGAAAGTGGAGACATCTCTTTCTCCCTTATCAGGGAGAGAGAGAACCTGTGGTATGTCGAATGCCGGGTCAACAGTGTAGTCTTTGAGGTAATTGCAAGTCGGTGTCTTTGCTTTTGCTTTGCTCACACTTGAGTGCTCAGTGGTGGGTGCCGATGCTTTTTTTTGCTGGTGGGGGGGAGGGAAGTGTTGCTTGCTGCCACTCACACATGGGAGGGGAGAGCTGGGGGGGAACTTTGAGGTTCTAACATTTAACTGTCTTTCATTCTTTGGAGTACTCCTTTCTTTTCGTGGATGGCTGCGAAGAAAAAGCACTTCAGTATACATTTTCTCTGACATTAAATTGTACCTTTGAAACTCTTTGAAGAGCCTGATGGTTGAGGGGTAGTAACTGTTCCTGAATCTGGTGTGAGTCCTGAGGTTCCTGTACCTTTTTCCTGATGGCAGCAGTGAGAAGAGAGCATGTCCTGGGTGGTGGGCAACTGTGATGATGGTTGCTGCTTTCTTGTGATAACGTTTCATGCAGATATACTCAACAGTGTGGAGGGCTTTCCCAGTGGTGGACTGGGCCATATCCACCACTTTTTGTAGGATCTTCCATTAAAGGGCTTTGGTATTTCCATACCAGGCTATGATGCAGCCAGTCAATATATTATGCATCACACGTCTATAGAAGTTTGTCAAAGTTTTAGATGCCATGCCGAATCTCCACAAACTCCGAAGGAAGTAGAGGTGCTGCTTTAATTTCTTGGTAAGTGCACTTAAGTGCTGGGCCCAGGACAGATCCTCCGAAATAAATATGCAGCAGAATTTAACGTTGCTGACCCTCTCCACCCCTGATCCTCTGAGGACTGGCTCATGGACCTCTGGGTTCCTTCTCCAGAAGTCAATAATCAGCTCCTTTGTCTGGCTGACATTGAGTGAGAGGTTGTTGTTATGGTATCACTCAGCCGATTTTCAATCTCCCTCATGTATGCTGATTCATCACCACCTTTGATTTGGCCCATGACCGTGGTGTCAGCAAACTTGAATATGGCATTGGAGCTGTGCTTAGCCACACAGTCATAAGTGTAAAGTGAGTAGAGCGGGGGCTAAGCACACAGCCTGATCAACATGCTGCACAGAGCAGAGAAACGAGAAGGAATGCAGTGAGATTTCCCCAAGAGTCAGACTTGATAAGCCAAATGGCTAAGTGGGCTCTTTCTCTACTGTAAGGAACAATTAAATCATTGCTTGCTGACTTAATTTGATGGCAACAGCTTTTTAAACTTGTCCATTTGAGTAGCTGCTGCACAATGATTGCCTGTCAGTCATAGAACCTACTTGGTCTTTGATACTTTCAAAAACAAATAAAATCAATCAGGAAGCCTAACACTGCCAGGCTGCACAGTCAGCTGGGTTACTGCTCATGCAGCAATAAAAATAAACAGCCCCCAGTGAATCACCGGGAAAGAGTTCACCAGAAAATTAAAATGATGTGAACTAATGAGTATTTCCACTTTGAATTAAAATCCAAGCATTTAGACAATCTGGGCTGTTTAAAAAGCTCACAAGAGAAAAATGTGGCATTGGACCATGAACCGGCTTTACCTTCCATAGCCTGGAATTTGCTGCGTGTGTTGCCCCATTTGCACTCACCACTGGAGGTGTCTATTGGCTGTGAGCCCAGCTGAGATGGAAGCTGAACTCATAGATAATTCTGAATGCTCAATAATACGGCACAGTTAGACAGGCAAGATCAAATCCCACTCACAAATGGCAAAGCCTTTTTACATTCAAAATAATACAAATATTGAAAAAAAACTAGTGTTTCGAAGTGATTACAATATTAAAATTGAACTAAAAAATTAAACCATTTAAGAATACTTCTGTGTACATAAACACCTCTCTTTCAAGAAAGAGTTAGATTGAGCTCTTAAAGATAGCGGAGTCAAGGGATATTGGGAGAAGGTAGGAACAGGGTACTGATTGTGAATGATCAGCCATGATCACAGTGAATGGTGGTGCTGGCTCGAAGGGCTGAATAGCCTACTCCTGCACCTATTGTCTATTGTCTATTTGACAACAGATTCTTGCCAGTGATGTTAAACATCATCACCACATGGAAGCTAACTAACAATTCCAAGTTTAATCCAAGATTGTATTTTCAGGAAAGCTCACTTATAAGATAAAATATATTTCTGATTCTATAACTGCAAAACCAAGACTAAATACTGTGAATATTCATGAACTGACTAAGGATCAAATCCGATACAAATCAGACAGAATAAGTATGCTGGGCAAATGTTCCGAAAATCTGTGCCATTCATAGCCAGCAATGAATTTGGGGGAATTCAACTCGTGTCAAAGGCTCTCTATCACTCAGATTTCTAATTGACGTCCAAAAGCTGAAGGCAATTCCAGTCTGTGGTTTTATTTTTGGCAAGCATCTCAAAGAGACAGAGACTCTCAGCAGAGCTTCTGCTCTTCATACGACCAGGCAGAATGTTGATGCTAGCACATAATGCAGTAGGTCTCCAGGGTCTCTTCTGGTCAACATAGTGCTCAGCTGCGGTCTCCATCAAGGTTGTGGCTCAGACTTGGTTGTTTTTTTTAGGTTCGTAGTGATGGTTTTGGATTCAGAGAGGGGAGTTCAAAGTTCAAGTTCAAGGTAAATTTATTACCAAAGCACGTGTATGTCACCAGATACTGTACAAACCTGAGATTCATTTCCCACTCACAGTAATTACAAAAACACAAAAAAGCAAGCAGAGTAATAATAATTATAAATACATAAGGAATAAATATCCAGAACGTGAGATGAGTCCACAGTTTCTGGGAACACCTCAGTGTTGGGATGTGTGAAGTTATTCACTCTGGTTCAGGAGCCTGACAGCTGAGGGGTAATAATGGCTCCTGAACCTGGTAAAGTGTGTCCTGAGGCTCCCTACCTCCTTCCAAATGGCAGCAATGAGAAAAGAGCATGGCCTGGATGGTGCGGGTTACAAATGAATGCTGCTGCTTTCTTGCAATAGCGCTGCATGTAGATAATGATCAATGGCATGGAGAGTCTTGCCCATGATGGACCGGGCTGCACCCAATTCTTTTTGTAGGCCTTTCCGTTCAAGGGCCCTGGCGTTTCCATACCAGGCCATGATGCAAACAGTCAATATACTCTCCATCACACATCTAAAGAAGTCTGTCAAAATTTAAGATGACATGACAAATCCACACAAGCTTCTAAGAAAGTAAAAGTGCTGCCATGCGTTCTTTGTAATGCTGGACCCAGGACAGATACAATGAAATGATAACACCAAGGAATTTAAAGTTGCTGACCTTCTCCACCCCTGATCCATGATGAGGACTGGTTCATGGACCTCCAGTTTCTTCCTCCTATAGTCAACAATCAACTCCTTGGTCTTGCTGACATTGAGTGAGAGGCTGTTGTTGCGCCTCCACTCAGCCAGATTTTCAATCTTCCTCCTAGATGCTGATTCGACGCCATCTTTGATTCAGCCAACAGCAGTGGTATCGTCAGCAAATCTAAATATGGCATTACAGCTGTGCTTAGCCTCAGAGTCATAAGTATGAACAAGTAGAGCAGGAGGCTGAGCACTCAGTTTTGTGGTGCACCTCTGCTGATGGTGATTGTGGAGGAGATGTTGCTGCCAATCCAAACTGGCTGGGGTCTGCAAGTGAGGAAGTTGGTGATTCAGTTGCACAAGGAGGTATTGAGGCTTATTGATTAGTTTTGTAGGGATGATAGTATTGAATGCTGAGTTATAGGCAATGAAGAACATCCTGGTGCATCCATCTTCACTGTCCAGATGTTCCAAGGTTGAGTGAAGAGTCACTTGAAATGGCATCAGCTGTTGACTTGTTGTTATGAAAGGCAAATTGGAGCAGATCCAAGTTGCTCCTCAAGCAGGAGTTGGTATGTTTCATCACCAATCTCTCAAAGCACCTCATCACGGCGGATGTAAGTGCTACTGGACGATAGTCATTGAGACAGCTTACCATGTTCTCCTTAGACACCGGTGTAACTGAAGCCTGCTTGAAGCAGGTGGGTACCTCAGACTGCTGAATCAGGAGGTTAAACATCTCATTGAATACTCCAGCCAGCTGATCAGCACAGATCTTCAGTACTCGTCCCGGTACCCATCTGGATCTGATACTTTCCATGGGTTCACCCTCCTGAATGATGCTCTCACGCAGGCCTCAGAGGTTGAAATCACAGGCTCGTTGGGGCTTTGAGAGTTTGTGAAGGTGCCTCCTTGCTTTAATAGTCAAAGTGAGCATTAAAGGCATTGAGCTCATCTGGGAGCGAAACCTTATTACCTATGTCACTTGGTTTCACTTTGTAAGAGGTGACAGCATTCCAGCCCTGCCACAGATGTTGAGCATCCTTCAGTGACTCAAGTTTAGAAGAGTGATGTAGGGAAATTAGAGTTCAGGCCATTGTCCAGACCACTGCTTCACATTTGAAAGCCAGTGATGTTCTCGTGGTTGGATGTTGGATTGGCAGTCTGGCAAGAATGCGGGGAGGTGCCACTCCCCCCAGGCAAGAGATTGGAGTTCTATAGAAACATAGAAACATAGAAAATAGGTGCACGAGTAGGCCATTCGGTCCTTCGAGCCTGTATTCATTATGATCATGGCTGATCATCCAACTCAGAACCTTGTACCTGCTTTCTCTCCATACCCGCTGATCCCTTTAGCCACAAGGGCCATATCTAACTCCCTCTTGAATATAGCCAATGAACTGGCCTCAACTGTTTCCTGTGGCAGAGAATTCCACAGATTCACCACTCTCTGTGTGAAGAAGTTTTTCCTCATCTCGGTCCTAAAAGGCTTCCCCTTTATCCTTAAACTGTGACCCCTTGTTCTGGACTTCCCCAACATCAGGAACAATATTCCTGCATCTAGCCTGTCCAATCCCTTTAGAATTTTATACGTTTCAATAAGATCCCCCCTCAATCTTCTAAATTCCAGCGAGTACAAGCCTAGTCGATCCAGTCTTTCTTCATATGAAAGTCCTGCCATCCCAGGAATCAATCTGGTGAACCTTCTTTGTACTCCCTCTATGGTAAGAATGTCTTTCCTCAGATTAGGGGACCAAAACTGCACACAATACTCCAGGTGTGGTTTCACCAAGGCCTTGTACAACTGCAGTAGAACCTCCCTGATCCTGTACTCGAATCCTCTTGCTATGAATGCCAGCATACCATTCGCCTTTTTCACCACCTGCATGCCCACTTTCAATGACATGTACAATGACATCCAGGTCTCGTTGCACCTCCCTTTTTCCTAATCGGCCACCATTCAGGTAATAATCTGTTTTCCCGTTCTTGCCACCAAAGTGGATAACCTCACATTTATCCATATTAAATAGCATCTGCCATGAATTTGCCCACTCACCTAACCTATCCAAGTCACCCTGCATCCTCTTAGCATCCTCCTCACAGCTAACACTGCCGCCCAGCTTCGTGTCATCCGCAAACTTGGAGATGCTGCATTTAATTCCCTCATCTAAGTCATTAATATATATTGTAAACAACTGGGGTCCCAGCACTGAGCCATGTGGTACCCCACTAGTCACTGCCTGCCATTCTGAAAAGGTCCCATTTATTCCCACTCTTGGCTTCCTGTCTGTCAACCAATTCTCTATCCACATCAATAGCATATCCCAATACCGTGTGCTTTAAATTTGCACACTAATCTCCTGTTGGGACCTTGTCAAAAGCTTTTGTAAATCCAAATATACCACATCCACTGGTTCTCCCCTATCCACTCTACTAGTTACATCCTCAAAAAATTCTATGAGATTCGTCAGACGTGATTTTTCTTTTACAAATCCATGCTGACTTTGTCGGATGATTTCACCGCTTTCCAAATGTGCTGTTACCACATCTTTGATAACTGACTCTAGCATTTTGCCCACCACCGATGTCAGGCTAACCGGTCTATAATTCCCTGGTCTCTCTCTCCTTCCTTTTTTAAAAAGTGGGGTTACATTAGCCACCCTCCAATTCTCAGGAACTAATACAGAATCTAAAGAGTTTTGAAAAATTATCACTAATGCACCCACTATTTCTTGGGCTACGTCCTTAAGCACTCTGGGATGCAGACCATCTGGCCCTGGGGATTTATCTGCCTTTAATCCCTTCAAGTTACCTAACACCTCAGTTTCATGTCAGTGTCCAGTCTTGATTCCCTCAGTTTCTCCATCTCACTAGACCCTCGGTCCCCTACTATTTCTGGAAGATTATTTATGTCCTCCTTAGTGAAGACAGAACCAAAGTAGTTATTCAATTGGTCTGCCATGTCCCTGCTCCCCATAATCAATTCACCTGTTTCTGACTGTAAGGGACCTACATTTGTCTTAACCAATCTCTTTCTTTTCACATATCTATAAAAGCTTGTACAGTCAGTTTTTATGTTCCCTGCCAGCTTTCTCTCATAATCTTGTTTCCCTTCCTAATTAAACCCTTTGTCCTCCTCTGCTGGACTTCGAGTTTCTCCTAGTCCTCAGGCGTGCCGCTTTTTCTGACTAATTTGTACGTTTCTTCTTTGGAATTGATACTATCCCTAATTTCCCTCGTCAGCCACGGGTGCATTAGCTTCCCTGGTTTATTCTTTTGCCAAACTGGGATGAACAATTGTTGTAGTTCATCTGTGCGATCTTTTAAATGCTTGCCATTACATATCCACCATCAACCCTTTAAGTATCATTTGCCAGTCTATCTTAGCTAATTCACAACTCATACTTTCAAAGTTGCCCTTCTTTAAGTTCAGAACCTTTGTTTCTGAATTAACTATGTCACTCTCCATCTTAATGAAGAATTCCACCATATTATGGTCACTCTTACCCAAGGGGCCTCGCACGACAAGATTGCTAACTAATCCTTCCTCATTGCTCAATACCCAGTCCAGAATAGCCTGCTCTCTAGTTGGTTCTTCGACATGTTGGTTCAGAAAACCATCCCGCATACATTCCAAGAAATCCTCTTCCTCAGCACCTTTACCAATTTGGTTCACCCAATCTATATGTAGATTGAAGTCACCCATTATAAATGCTGTTCCTTTATTGCACACATTTCTAATTTCCTGTTTAATGCCATCCCCAACCTCACTACTACTGTTAGGTGGCCTGTACACAACTCCCATCAATGTTTTCTGCCCCTTAGTGTTATGCAGCTCTACCCATATCGATTCCACATCCACCCAGCTAATGTCCTTCCTTTCTATTGCGTTAATCTTCTCTCTAAACAGCAACACTACCTCACCTCCTTTTCTTTCATGTCTATCCCTCCTGAATATTGAATATCCCTGAATGTTAAGCTCCCATCCTTGGTCACCCTGGAGCCATGTCTCTGTGATCCCAACTATATCATATTCATTAATAACTATCTGTACATTCAATTCATCCACCTTGTTACGAATGCTCCTTGCATTGACACACAAAGCCTTCAGAATTGTTTTTACAACACTCTTAGCCCTTATACAATTATGTTGAAAAGTGGCCCCTTTTGATTTTTGCCCTGGATTTGCCTGCCTGCCACTTTTACTTTTCACCTTACTACTTTTTGCTTCTACCCTCATTTTACACCCCTCTGTCTCTCTGCACTTGTTCCCATCCCCCTGCCACATTAGTTTAAATCTTCCTGAACAACAGTAGCAAACGCTCCCCCTGGGACATCGGTTCCAATACAGCCCAGGTGCAGACCGTCCTGTTTGTACCGGTCCCACCTCCTCCAGAACTGGTTCCAATGCCCCAGAAATTTGAATCCCTCCCCTTTGTACCATTTTTCAAGCCACGTATTCATCTGAAATATCCTCCTATTTCTACTCTGACTAGCGCGTGGCACTGGTAGTAATCCACAGATTAGGAGTTTATCTCCTAACTCCCTAAATTCACCTTGTAGGAACCTCATTCAGTTTTTTACCTATATCGTTGGTACCTATGTGCACCACAACCACTGGCTGTTCACCCTCCCACTCCAGAATGTCCTGCAGCCGCTCAGAGACATCCTTGACCCTTGCACCAGGGAGGCAACATACCCTCCTGGAGTCTCGTTTGCGGCCGCAGAAACGCCTATCTATTCCCCTTACAATCGAATCCCCTATCACTATAGCTCTCCCACTCCCTTTCCTTCCCTCCTGTGCTGCAGAGCCACCCATGGTGCCATGAACTTGGCTGCTGCTGCCTTCCCTTGATGAGACATCTCCCCCAACAGTATCCAAAACAGTATATCTGTTTAGGAGGGAGATGACCTCAGGGGACTCCTGCACTACCTGCCTACTGCTACGCTGTTTAGTGGCCACCCATTCCCTTTCTGCCTGTGTAGCCTTTACCTGCGGTGTGGCCAACTCACTGAACGTTCTATTCACGACTTTCTCAGCATCGCGGATGCTCCAGTATGAATCCAATCGCAGCTCCAGCTGCTCAATGCGGTCTGCCAGAAGCTGCAGCTGGACACATTTCCTGCTCACATAGTCATCAGGGACACTGGAAATATCCCTGATTTCCCACATGCTGCAGAATGAACAAACCACGGGGCTAATCACAGCTGTCATGACCTACCCAATACGTTGCCTCAACTTTTGAAATGTGGACGTGGAATGTTGCCGGCTGCCTCGGGAGTGGTATGGGCCTCACTGGGAGCATGCTCCTCCTCAGCCTCTGCTCACTTCAGCCAAAGCAGTAGGCACAAGGACCGATGATACCCCTCAGTATGTGAGCCACTGAGACCGGAGTTCAGGACCCAGTGTTCAAGGTCTTGTAATCAGCAAATCCAGGGTTTGGTGTAGTCATCCAGTGTTCACATTCGTCTTCATCAGTGCGTCCTGGAGTTGGTACCTAAGATCAAGCCTGAAGGCCAATGGGAAATAGCGAAGTTGGGGCCTGATGTCTGAAGCCCTGGCTCTACAATTTTGCATATTCACTGGAGCCTGGAGGTCCTGAAACAGCCTGTCCTGGGGTTAGGAAACTGTCTGTGTGTGCATGGGTGGGTGTGGAGACACTTGTAGGCTGATCCCAGTGCATCCTTAGGTTGTGTTGGTTGCTAATGTAAATGATGCATTCACTTTATGTTTTAATATACATGATAAACAAATGAATATGACTCTGAATCTGGAAGGATATAAGGCTGTGGCCCTCCATCCTTTTCATCACAGCTAGTTGACATATGCACCTAATTCTCCCTCAGGAATCTCAAGGAAAATCCAAGAACATGAGAATAGGATGGAGACCTAATCTTAATGGGTGCATTCCTCTTTTCCTTTGGTTCTGTGGTTATGAACTGTGGTCCTCTAGAGAGTTAAGTCTACCCCACAATCTACCTGTTACAAATTACTCCCCATCACACAAATTCTCTTGTTTTCCTTGTATGTGTCAAACATACATTCCACAACTGTATAGCAGATGTGGGAACTAAGTTCTCTGAGAGGATATTAATGGACTTTCAGAGATGGTATATGCAGCTACGAAACTGAAAGTTAACAACTGTGAACGCTTTTCTGAAACTCGCATACTGCAGTTGCATCGTTACAGAAGACACAACAAACTTTGAAGCTGAAAAGTTAGCAATGCTACCACTTGCACTTCAGTAGTGGAGGGTTTGTCCATGATGAAACTATTTGGAAAAAGTCCAGTTGTTGTAATGGGTTCATCCTTCGAACTTATTTTGAGACAGCATTTGGAAGTACACATGTACTGTAGATGTGCTGTTGGTGTTGATCATATTGACATGATGGATGTAAACTATTAAAATCTTGTGTCAGGAAACATAGAGCCAAAAGATAATGGAGATAATTTAGCAGTAAAATATACTTTACTAATAAACTGCAAAACAACAAGCCACGAGGGGCCACAAAACAAGAGAGAGCAGATACTTCACACAGCAGACAACAAGGTAACTGAAGGCTATGAACAACTGGTTGAGGCTGGCTGGTTTGATGGGTGAACAAGGATTGTGGATGAGAGCTGGGTTTAAATAGGCTGCAGGGGATGAGTTAGAAATGAGTGGCAAGTGACTCCTGTTAGCTGGCTGGAGACTGGAAGGTTCCCATTTTGTGCAGTCCTGGTAACTTTTCAAATTAAAAATATAACTGCACTTATATCATTAATTGTTAGAAGATGCCATATAAGGCTGATAAAGTTTGTGAGGAAGTTCTCATTCTCCTTCAGTGATCCCCAACCATTGGACTGTGGATCAGTACCAGGCCACAAAGACGTGCTACCGGACCATGAGGAAACGATATGATTTGGTGATATGAGTCAGTTGCACCTTTCCCCATTCCCTGTCACACACTGTTGAACTTGAACACCTCCCCCCTCCCACTGGTCGGCCGGTCCGCAAGAATATTGTCAATATTAAACTGGTCCGCAGTGCAAAAATGGTTGAGGACCCCTGGTTTAAATTACAAATTGCCTTTTGAACATGACTGTACTGTACTCAAAACTGGGTATAAGAGACTACATCTGTAATGCTACAATAATATTTCCGTTGTCTACAATTCAGTCCGTTTCTCTCTTAATGCCTGTAAGACAAAGTTTTACATGTTGTGATACTTCACTTTGCTAGCCATTGACAGCAAACTCATCTGCCAATGTAAGAAAGATCACTTTCATTACAGAAGAAAGTTTTTTTTTTCCTTTTAAATTGAGCATTAGTTTTAAAATACCAGAAAATCAAAATTTCTACCGATTTCGAATGCAAAATCCCACATGGCGGGTGGGTTTGAAAGATCACATCCATTACAGCCAGCATGTTGTAAGAACATATTAGTTCAAAGAGATTAGGGTAACATTATCAAGCACAGTTTCAAAGCTTAAACAGTGGCATCAATGTCAGAAACACTGAGATGTGCTGCTTCATTAACACACATTGCTGTCTATTTGAAATTGTTACAGATTCCTACAGTATAGAAACAGCCCTTCCAGTCCAACTCGCCTACACCAACTGTATTGCCTACTTTGCCTAGTGAACTTGTTCCATCTGCCTGCATTTGGCCCACAGCCCTCAAACCGCACATATCTATTTATCTTTTGCTAATGTGCCTGCCTCAACTAATATTTCTGGTGGCTCATTCTCACTATACACTACCCTCGGCATGAAAATATTGCTCCTGATGTTACTGTTAAATATCTTGGCTCTGTTCTTAAATCTCTTATTTTTAACTCTCCTGCCTGGGAAAAAGACTGTGTGCTTTCACCTTGTCAATGCCCCTCTTGATCACACACTATATATCTCTATCAGGTCACCACTCAATCTCCTATGCTCCAGAGAACAAAGCCTTGGTCTGCCTCTCTTTGTAACTCATGCTTCCAAGCCCAAACAATATCCTGATAAGTATTTTTTGCTACACTCTTTCCAGTTTAGTAACATCTTTCCTGTAACAGGGTGACCAAACTGTACATAATACTTCAAGTGAGGCTTCACCAACATCTTATATAAATTCAGCATTATACTCAATGCCCCGACTGATGAAAGCCAGCGTGTCAAACACTTTCTTCACCACCTTATCTAGCTCTTTCAGTAAAACTCCTAAGTCACTCTGTTCTATAACACTCTCCAGGGCCTTACCATTTACTGTATGTCCCACCTTGCTTTGATCTCCCAAAATACAGCGCCTTACATTTATTTGATATGAAAGCCATTTGCCAATCTTCAGCCCACATACTTAGTGAATCAAGATCCCTCTGGAATGTTTCCTACAACACCAGCTATTTTAATATCATCTGCAAACTTACTAACCATGCCATGTACACTTACATCCAAATCATTCATATAAATATTTATACAAGGAATAAAATATTAAAATCAACAGAAGAAATTTAGGTGTGCAATGAAAACTGTCGATATATCTGTGCCAGAGCTGAAATGTTAACTCTGTTTCCCTCTCCACAGAGCATCTGAGCCACATTTTCAACTTTCATTTCAGATATACAGTAGGTTTAATTGTCATAACAAATGACAAAAGAAACAAGTGAAGATAAATATCACCTGGCTATCTGATCTTGAGAAACATTGAGCATAAATCTTTCAGGGTTATTTTCTGGACATGAGGCAAATCTGTGGACTAAAAGAACCCAAACCCAAACTGACTTTGATCTTTGGGGGGGGGAGGGGGAGTGGCATTTCCATTTTCTCAGGGAGTTGCTGACATTTGTTGCGTACTCCAAAGCAGCCTACTGCTCAGCTAACAGCTCAATCTCTGCTCCGCTCTGTAAACAAGATGTTGGAGTAACATAGCAGGTCAGGCAGCATCTGGGGGGGGGGGGGGGAGGAATGGAACGAGATTTTGCATTGTGACCCCTTCATCTGGATTGAAACATAGAGAACAGATAGTGGGAATTAGAAGGTGAGGTGAAGGGATGGAGAAAGAGTTGTTAAGGGATATGTGGATCCAGCTGAAGATGGGCAGATGGAGGAAAGAAGAGTGGAAACAGCAACAGTGGCTGGAGGTGATAGAGGGAAGCCACAATAGATTGCAGGTAATACAATCTGATAGGAAACGAAGATGCAACATGGAATCAAAGAAGGGAGGTAGTGTGGGCAAGTGGAAACAGTAGGAGGAAGGATCATCATGGGAAGAGTATATGGGTAATAGGCAGATGGAGTGGGAGAGGTGAAGAAAGAAACAAGGAATGGGTGGAGGAAGAGTTGGGAGGAAGCTTGCAATGTTGTTGGAAATAGCAATTGGAAAAATGGTTGAGCCCATTAAGATTATTGCACAAACAAACAGCTGATTGTGGCGTTAAGGAAGGGAAAGCAGTTTCCAGTTCCTGGGCATTAGCATCTCAGAGGATCTATCCTGGGTCCAACAAATTGATGCAATCATGAAGAAGGCACGCCAAAGGAGCTTGAGGAGCATGTCACCAAAGACTCAACCAAATTCCTACGGATACACAGTGGAGAGCATTCTGACTGGTTGCATCACAGCCTGAATTGGAGGCTCCAAAGCACAAGATCAGACAAGGTTGCAAAGGGTTACAGACTCAGTCAGACCAGTATGGGTACAACGCTTCCTACCACTGAGGAAATTTTCAACTGCAGTGCCTCAATAAATAAATACAAGGAATTTAGCAGATGCTGGAAATCCAAAGCAATGTGCACAAAGTGCTGGAAGAACTCAGCAGGTCAGGCAGCACCTATGGAAATCTCAGGCTGAGACCCTTCTTCAGGACTGGAAGGGAAGGGGAAAGGCACCAGAATAAAGAGGTGGTGGAGGGGAAGGAGAATAGCTAGAAGGTGATTGCTGAAGCCAGGTGGGTAGGAAAGATAACGAGCTGGAGAAGAAGATAGGAGATCTTCATCTGATAGGAAAGCAGAAAGGGAAGGAGGAGGGAACACAGGGGGAGGTAATAGGCAGGTGAGAAGAGGTAAGAGGCCAGAGTGAGAAATAGAAGAAGGGAGGAGGGGGAAGGATTTTTTTTACCAGAAGGAGAAATCGATAGTCATGCCATCAGGTTGGAGGCTACCCAGACAGAATATAAATGAGTGTGAATGGAAATGGGAATTAAAATGTTTGGCCACTGGGAAATTCCACTTTTGGCCGATGGAGCGGAGGTGTTCAACAAAACGCTCGCCCAATTTACTATGGGTCTCACCAGTGCAGAGGAGGCCACATCGGGAGCACCAGACACAGTAGATGACCCCAGCAGATTCACAGGTGAAGTGTTGTCTCACCTGGAAGGACTGTTTGGGGCCCGAATGGAGCTGAGGGAGGAGGCGAATGGGCCACTGCTGGAATACGTGCTGGGAGAGAGATTAGT
Source organism: Mobula birostris (assembly GCF_030028105.1). Taxonomy (NCBI): domain Eukaryota; kingdom Metazoa; phylum Chordata; class Chondrichthyes; order Myliobatiformes; family Myliobatidae; genus Mobula; species Mobula birostris. The sequence goes on from NC_092386.1 coordinate 51,966,141, forward strand.
GGGAAGGGATGAATGGAAAAGGGAATCTCAGAGGGAGCAATCCCTGCAGAAGATGTAGAGAGGGGGAGAGGTAAAGATATATTTGGTGGTAGGATCCCTTTGGAGATGGTGAAAGTTGTGGAGAATGGTGTGTGGATGTGGAGGCTCATGGGATAGTTGGTAAGTACAAGAGGAACTCTATCACTGTTAAGGCGGTGGGAAGGTGAAGTGAGTGCAGTTGTTTGGGGAATGGAAAAAATGCGGTTGAGAGCAGCATCAGTGGTAGATGAAGGGAAACTCCATTCTTTGGAGAAAGAGAATATCTCTGATGCCTTGGAAAGGAAAGGAGCAGATATGGCAGAGAAGAAGGTACTGAAAAAATGGAATAGCATTTTTACAGGAAACAGGGAGGAAAGAGGTATAGTCAAGATATGCCTGGGAATCAGTAGGTTTGTAAAAGATGCTTATCTCCAGAGGTGGATCCAGAGAGATCAAGAAGGAGAATGGAGGTATCAGAAATGGACCAAGTGAACTTAAGGGCAAGGTGGAAGTTAGAGGCAAAGTTGATGAAATTGCTGAGCTCAGCATAGGCGCCTGAAGCAGCACCGATGCGATCATCAGTGCAATAGAGGAAGAGTTGGGGAACATTAGCGGCGAAGGCTTACAACATGGACTGTTCTGTGTAGCCAGTGAAGAGGCAGGCATAGCTGGGGCCACGCGGGTGCTTATGACTACCCATATGGGCCCCAACAAATGCCTCATTAAGGTGACATCATTCATTAGGGACCTTCACCATCCAGGACATGCCATCAAGGAGGAGGTACAGCAGCCTGATGCCCCACTTTAATGTCTTAAGAGCAGCTTCATCCACCCACCCCCCCCAGCATCAGGTTTCTGAATTGATAATGAATCCTCTTTTGAGCTATTGACAAACGTTCGTATTTATTTTTTGTGACTTCTATAATTTTTATGTTTTCCACTATATTGCTGCCATAAAACAAATTTCACAACAGATATTAGTGATAATAAATCTGATTCTGATTCCTCTGCCTTTGAAATGAATGCTTCAGGCCCCTCCATTGTAAAACTCTGAAAGCAGTGCCTGAGATTAATTCCATATGAAAATGTACATGCCATCCCGCTGCAGAATTCTGGGTCAGTAACGTCATTTTGCTGCCGTATTCTTAACAGATCATATACTCCACTCTATTTTATGTCTAACTTTAAAAAAATAAGGATCTAAATTTAAATAATACATCAGATGTACATTCCATGTCCTACCATATTTACATGAGGGATAATAAATATGTCAGAACAAAAAATTCTGTTATGGTTTTAGTGAACATATTCAAAACATTGACATCAGTAAAATTAATTTGTGGGGCTTAAATTATGAAATTCTCTTGATGGCCACCCCAGTCTTAATCCTTTGACTAACACGCTTAAACAGAGTAATCGTTCATTTACCTCACTGTGGAATCTTGCTAAGTGCTGACTGGCTGCTCACATCTCAACAAACAACCAGGACTGATTGCTTATCTACGTGTGACTTTTAAAAGCTACATACTGTATATCATTCTGGAAGCAAAATGATAATTCTGCACAACTAACATTTACCACTGGCTTAAAATTTTATTGGTATAAAGCATTCTTGCAAAGGTTTTTTCCCCATCCAAAACCAATACTTCAAGCCCACCTTAAGATAGATTCAGTTGTGCCTGAAGAGCTTGGAACATCCTTTGGAAATTCAGGTGCTACAGAAATGCAAAATTCTTCCTTCCATAGTATAGAGTATAATCATAATTTTGAAGTCTGCGCTTCTTTTGAAATCATCTTCCCTCATGGTTAAAAGATCAAATATTTTACAGGTATCCATGCTATAAGATCCAGACTGCAAGTCTGAGGTCCTGGAGAACTCTGTAATAGCCAGAATATATTTGCTTACTTTAATACTTTTCTTATTTAACTTTGAATCTGATCTGAAGTTTGGAAGCGTTAAAGCAGGGCCAATTATTACAAGCTGCAAAAAAAGTTACATGGAAAGTCTGCCGTCTAGCCTTAACAACTTCAAGTGAGTCTCTTAAGTCTACTTACTAAAAGTGCAAAAGAAACTGCAGTAGAACTGTGAGACATGTAACTACAAAACAGCATGAGTATATTCTCCAACACTTTACGAACTTTCATTCATTTTCTTAAAACATTCAAACTTTACAAAAAAAAAGATTCTTCCTTATCCAAATATTAAATCAATGAGCAACTACTTCTTATTATTAATGAAATTGAACTCTGTAACAGAAATAACACCTGTTGAATCAGGAACACAATGATTTTGTGTTCTTAACTGCCAACTGCACTAGAGTTGACAAGATCAGTAGGACAGCAACTACTTTTCATGGAAGGAGATAAGCACGACTGGCACATCTCTAGCACTCAAATGTTGTATGATGGCTGAAAATATTCCCCCCACCCCTCTCATGTGATAATGCTATTTTGGGGCCCTCTAAACTATTCTGAGTACTTAATGTATTAGTGTATTAGTAATTATTAATGTATTAATGTATAGGGTGTCAGGGAAGGGTAGCACCTCTGGTGCAGGAACATGTCACGTCCTTTTCAAGGCAGTTAGTCCACCATTGGTCCCCACCTGGCACTCAACTCTCATCTGTGGCTCCCCGTAGCTGTTTGCATGCGACAGCCGCCACACCCCGGGTAACGGCTTTGACAACCAGGTGAGGGTAGCCGACGGGTCTCAAACCCTCGGTGAGATAGGGAATTGTCTATCCCAGCATGTAAAGACAGACCCCAGTGGACTGAGCGGACGAGACTAATGGAAGGTCCAATGGTCAAGGCGGCGGTCTCTGCAAGCATTGTGGAATGTGTAGAGCACGGCTAGACACAGGAGATGTCCTGGTCATCCACTGTGCCTAGTCCCATCCCCAGTCATCTCGACTTTGTCTTGCCACTGGATCCAGATGGAAATTGCAAAGAGAGAGTGAGGCTGATGCTGTGCAACTCTCCCGCACGTAAATCCAAATCAAGTACTAGTCTCGACACCATCATCATCATAATGGTGTTAAGGTCTTTATCGACGACGACAATGGACGAACAAAGTACTTAATGCATATTTATAGCATCACCATCATTCAGCAGGGAAAGAAGCCCTTCAGCTCACTGTCTATACTGACCATCAAGCATACTTAGGCTAATCATCCATAACTCTATTGTATTCTCTCCAAGTTCCCACAAACTCCTGCCGTAAGAAACAAGTTACAGTGGCCAGTTAACCCACAACACGCTTGGAACAGGAGCACCTGATGGAAACTTGTGGGTTCACATGCAAACACAACATAGACAGCGGCCGAGGTCGGGATTTAACCCAGGTCATTGAACCTGTGAATGAGTGCTTCTACACACTGACATGAAAATAATGACAGCTGATCTAAGATTCCATTGATGTCAGTTATACTTTAACTGATGCATAGTCTGATAAGTGGCAGGAAGTATTTCACCACATATTAACAGCACCTGAGCAGATAGTCCCTCACTCAACAACCTTTCACTCAATGCCAGCAAAACCAAAGAGCTGATTATTGACTAAACCGGAGGTCCATGAGCCAGTCCTCACCAGGGGATCAGAGGTAAAGAAGAACAGCAACTTTAAATTCCGCTGTGTTATCGTTCAGAGGATCTGACCTGGGTCCAGTGCATAACTGCGATTACAAAGAAGGCACAGCAGCACCTCTATTTTCTTAGAAGTTTGCAGAGATTCAGCAGCTCATCTAAAACTTTGGCTAACTATTATAAATGCATGGTGAAAAGTATATTAACTGGTTGCATCACACCCTGGTATGGAAACATCAATGCTCCTGAAGAGAAAAACATACAAGAAGTAGTATATAGAGCCTATCCCATCACAGGTAAAGCCCTCCACACCATTGACCATATCTACAGGGAATGCTGTTGCAGGAAAGTGCCTCCATCATCAAGAACCTCCACCATCTAGGCCATGCTCTTTTCTCACTGCTATTATCAGGAAGGAGGTACAAGAGCCTCAGGGCCCACACCACCAGGTTCAAGAACAGTTATTACCCCTCAACCATCAGCCTCTTGAACCAAAGGAGATAACCACTCACCCCAACACTGAACTGACTCCACAATCTATGGATTCACTTTCAAGGACTCTACAACTCAGGTTCTCAATATTTTTTTCCCTTTTTGCATGTTCACAATTTGTTGTCTTTTGCACAAGGTTTGCTTGTTCATATTTGTCTGTAGTTTTTCATTGATTCTATTGTGTTTCTTTGTATTTAATATGAATGCCCACAATAAAATGAACCTGAGGGTAGTAAAGTGTACACACTTTGACAATAAATTTACTTTGAACTTTTGAACTTTGAATCTAACAATAAATAAAATTAAAGCTATTCTGTAATTATAATCATCATCCTCTGGTCATCTGCTATGCCCTAAGCATGAGCCTAGCTTATTTGATTCTCTAATATTGTCCAAAGTGATGGAAAGTTACATCATCAGTAATGATGACTGCCAAAACACCACAGTATTAACCACCACAATCCGTCTAATCAAGGAAGGCCCAGTGCCAACTTGCTGAAGGGTTCAAAATAAGTAACTCCACTCCACATTGTTCTCTGCGTGTATTCTCTGTATTTAAGTGTATTGCGCCAGTAGGAAAACCAAACAATGTGAACTCCTGATTATATAACAAATGAACTGCCAGCACATAATGAAAAGCTTGTCATTTTTGTGACACCTATCCAGTCTAGAGGAATCAAGAGATTATGCTGTATTTAACAAGCTTGTCAGCAAGTTAAAACAAGATTTTAAAGTTTAGACACTTAAGGGGTAACTAGGGAGAGATTTAAACTTCCTCAAACATCTCTAAGTTCGAAACTTTAATACTGCTGTCAGCGACAAGCATGCATTTCCATTGCCAAATATCACGCTTTAAAGTATAAACCACCCAACTTACCTTGAACTAGCTTCTGACATCTGCAGAGCCTTTTTGATCTAAATGATGTTTGCCAGCATCAGATTTCCGAGTGGGGTGTCATCAGGAAGTGTGGAGGACATCCCATTCCTTAAAACATGTGCAGCAAACAGTAGAGATAGCAGCAAAGACTTTCTGCTACTGATATATCAGTTCAAAAAAATCCTAAGCCATGCAGAGTGGTTACATGGATCAAGCCATCAGAAGAACTGATAGAAGCCAAATATTATTACGGAGTTTAAATTATTTGCTGAGGAACTTGGATAGGAAAAGAGTTCAGGAATGTGATACAATTTGCCGACAATGCCTGTTGATAGATGGTGATAGTTCACCTTACTGCAGTGAGGAAGGACACCTGGTTGAATGGTGCCAAATACAACAACCACTCACTCAATGTCAGTAAAACTAAAGAGATAATTATTGATTTCAGAAAGCAGAACGAGAGCGGATATGCGACCGTTTACACTGAGTGATTAACAATGGAGAAAGTCAGCAGCTTTAAATTCCTGAGTGTTAAGATATTGGATGACCAGTTCTGAGACCAGCAAAAAGCAATCTCTAGAAAGGCACAGAAATGTCGTTACTTTCTTATAAGTTTATAAGGGTTAGCTTGTCACCAACTATTCGATCAAACTTTTACAGATGTGGTAAAAGCATCCTGACTGGTTACAACATTACCTCACAACGTACGGCAGTTTGAATGACCAAGAATGTAGGAAGCTGTCGAATACATTGCAGATATATCTCACCCATCATCAGTAGGCCTACAGGAGGCCAGACTCAAGAAGGCATCACCCATCATGTATGACCCCCACCACCAAGGCAATGCCCTTTTCTCACAGTTACAACTTTGAAATTCAACAGCACCAGTTACAATAACAGCAACTTCCCTTCAACAATACTGTTCTTGAACTATTCTGCAAAACCCTAATTACTACAGTCTAGCAACACCTTTTCATCACTTTGCACTAAAATGGACTTTTTCATTTTCTGTTCTAAATATTTTATTTTTTATAAAAATGTGTGTATAATATTTATGCTTGCTTTTCTTGTGAATGCTGTTTGCATGATGCTACATGCCTGTGATGTTACTAGCATGTAAGTTTTTCCTTCCACATTGCATACATGTACTTGACAATAAACTTGACTTTGAATTTGATGCTGGCAAATGGGATTTGCATAGACAGGTGTAAGGGGGTTTCGACTTTTATGTTATTGCGGAGGCTAATTAAAATGGCGTCTTTGTTATGTTAATCTGGGGAATGCGGCTTTGTTGTGTTAAACGCTGAGAAAGTTTGTGCTAGCAGCTTGTTTTGGTTCAGAGTGTGATAAGAAATATGTTATTAACCAATTGGGATAGTTGTTACGTTTTTGGCTTATTTGAACATACTGTATGCGCGGGGTTTTGGGAGCAGAAGGTGGGAAAGAGAGTCAGAGGACGGACCAGGTGCTGTGATGTCCGCTAACAGGGTCAGACCCCGAGGAGGGCGTTCGGCGAGGAGAGGAGATGGAGACGGACTCGTGTGGAGCGTCTGGTCGACCACCGTTGTTGGTCCCAGGCGGCCGGTCGAGGTGGTCCGAGGGGTCGCAGGGTGAAGAAGAAGGTCCTTGAGCTCCAATTATTTTGTGCACGAAGAGATTGAACTTTGATAAGTGTGGCGCCTGTTATTTTCCTTTTATATTTTATTCTCTATTAATTATATAGTTCCAGTAATATCTATAAACTGTAAATCATTTAATCGTATCTGGTGTATTGTCTGTTATTGGGGCGGCGTGGGGTACCTCACACAGCATCCACACAAACTATTACCCAGTTTGCCGGGGGCCGAGGGCTGTTTCCCTAGACAACAGCGAGCCGAGCGAACCTGAGGGTGGCTGGGGGGCTACACAGGCATCATAACCGGCATGGATGGGTTGATCTGAAGGGCTAGTTTCTATGATGGACAACTCTATGACTCTATCACATTATTCATTCAAATGTAAACAGGACAGCTGCAGGAGCTGCTGGAAGGTGACATGATACATCATCCAACAGCCTTAGGGGCTCCATTCCGGGTTTGTGTAGGGTTTACTCTTTATAGTCATAGTCATAGTCATACTTTATTAATCCCGGCGGAAATTGGTTTTCGTTACAGTTGCTCCATAAATAATAAATAGTAATAGAACCATAAATAGTTAAATAGTAATATGTAAATTATGCCAGTAAATTATGAAATAAGTCCGGGACCAGCCTATTGGCTCAGGGTGTCTGACCCTCCAAGGGAGGAGTTGTAAAGTTTGATGGCCACAGGCAGGAATGACTGCGTATGACGCTCAGTGCTGCATCTCAGTGGAATGAGTCTCTGGCTGAATGTACTCCTGTGCCCACCCAGTACATTATGTAGTGGATGGGAGACATTGTTCAAGATGGCATGCAACTTAGACAGCATCCTCTTTTTAGACACCACCGTAAGAGAGTCCAGTTCCATCCCCACAACATCACTGGCCTTACGAATGAGTTTGTTGATTCTGTTTGTGTCTGCCACCCTCACCCTGCTGCCCCAGCACACAACAGCAAACATGATAGCACTGGCCACCACAGACTCGTAGAACATCCTCAGCATCGTCCGGCAGATATTAAAGGACCTCAGTCTCCTTAGGAAATAGAGACGGCTCTGACCCTTCTTGTAGACAGCCTCAGTGTTCTTTGACCAGTCCAGTTTATTGTCAATTCATATCCCCAGGTATTTGTAATCCTCCACTATGTCCACACTGACGCCCTGGATAGAAGCAGGGGTCACCGTTACCTTAGCTCTCCTCAGGTCTACCACCAGCTCCTTAGTCTTTTTCACATTAAGCTGCAGATAATTCTGCTCACACCATGTGACAAAGTTTCCTACCGTAGCCCTGTACTCAGCCTCATTTCCCTGGCTGATGCATCTAACTATGGCAGAGTTATCCAAAAACTTCTGAAGATGACAAGACTCTGTGCAGTAGTTGAAGTCCGAGCTGTAAATGGTGAAGAGAAAGGGAAACAAGACAATCCCCTGTGGAGCCCCAGTGCTGCTGATCACTCTGTCGGACACACAGTGTTGCAAGCACACGTACTGTGTTTAGCCTTCTCTTCTCCCGAAGATACCCACTGGGCAGTGGGACCCGTAACCCTGGATAGGGGCCCATACCGGGTACTGTCAGCCGAAGCCAACTGAGCCCAGACTCGTGTAAGGCAGGGTCGTCACACCCTGTAGTAGTGACATATGGAGCCACTACCCACTACCCAACATGAGAATTAGTGCCCATGAAACTACCACATAGTTTTAAAAAAAACATCTGATTCAAGGATGTACCTCAGGGAGACAAATATGCCAGCTATATGCATTTTGGTGCAAATGTGATACCAGACACAGACACAGAAATAGGCTAGAAAGTCTGTCAATTAGTAATTGGTTAATACAAGGAAATTAGCAAGGGCAATAAATTTTTATCCTGCCATGAGTGCATTTAAAAAAATGAGGACATCTCCTTGCTTGAAAACTTCCTTAGCTGAGTTAATGAGTACGCTCGCCATATGCACCCTATCCCTCAACTCAATGTTCCCTCTAAGGTGTGCCCGTGTGCATGCGCACACACCTTTTGCTACTAGTGCACAAAGGAATTTCAACTGTGCACAAAAGGTTGTCACCCTCTACCTCGTTGACATGTTGAGTATATTTCACAAATGTACACAATCATATTTCTTTTCCAGTTTCTGATGTGGATGGCATTGACAATGTGGAGTTTGTGATGATTTCTCACAGATTTTAGAACTGGTTATTTATACTGTTTTTATTGAAGAAATTATTGATTCACCATGTCAAATTCCAAAGAAGCAAAGGGCAAGAAACACAAAGGAACTACTAATTCATTTAGAGCGAATGGCTTAATGAAACAATAGAAACTGCTACACTGAAAGCTCATGAAGTCAGGAACGTGCAGCTATGAGAAATATTTATGTACAATACAGAAACTGGTGTTACCTGTGTGTATTGTCATGATGCAAAAGTTGCTGAGAATTTGCAAGTGGGAAGAAGTGGAGTGATATTTGGAAATGACATTTTAAAGGGTCATTTAGCAAGCAAATAGCATTTGGACGGTGTGCAAAATCTCAGGTGAAAAAATCCTTCATTACCCATTGCAAGCCTGCTACGTATGTCTCGTGCAGATAAACAAAAGCAAAACAATAACACCCAGAGGAGATTAAAGTTCATTGACAGTGTTTTGCTTACTTTTAAAATGAATACCTTTATATATGAAATTCAGTGCACACATGTTGTTGTCATTGGGCAAAGAAATTGCATAGCGCAAGATTTTTGTGCGCACTGGTCATTACAAAATAGAGGGAACAGTGCCTCAACTGCATCTAATATGGAGATTTTCCCAAAGGTATCTTTGGTATTAGCCATGTAATTCTCTGCTTAATGGTAGAATAGTAATCTTAGCTTTCATTTTTATTTAATAAATGATAGATTTAGTTTGACCAGGAAAATACCTCCCTCACTGGATTGAGCAAGGCTGAGTAAAACTCTTTAAACATTTTTGTTAATGATCTATATTATCACCAGCTCTTTGCTCACAGTGGCCAAACAGACCATAAATTTCACTGTCTGTCAATGCCTTCTGAATGTCATAATTATGCTTGAAAAGGAGAAGCTGTTTCAAATGTTGAACTGAACCAATGCATACAAGAAGTTATTTAACTACTTCTGACAAATAGCAAAAGAATTGCAATAGAAGCATCATAGGCTGGAATTTGATGACACTGGAAAAATGCACCGAACTATCAAATTACTGTATATTTTCACAATGTGCTATAATTATCAGTAAAAATAAAACATGGTCATACAAGCCCAATGCCTGAAGCAGGTGTTTGATCATTAATGGCTTATTGTTTATCTGAAGCAAAAAACACAGCTTGCTTCAGGCATAGCAGGAAAACATGGCCAAAAAGTAATCGAATCATCCTTCCTTAAAGGAACTTCGCAAACTTTCCTTTGAATAAGGAGCTGGGTAATGGAATATTGCGACAATCTGCCCTATGCAGAATATAATATTAATTATAGGATCTCACTCAGCTCTTACCCAAATATTTTACTTCCGTTCCAATCAATTTGCTCCTTTCTCATTACTTCCCCTGAATGTCCTGTCTGCCTTTCTCATGATCTATCTTCATCAAATAGAAAGCTAACATCATTTTCCCACTCTCAGAACATGAAGAGAGTGTTAGATTTTTTTTAATATTAAGGAAGTCAAGTGATATGGCGTTCGGGCAGCAATGTAGAGCTGAGGTAAAAGGTAGGGTATTAGCATATTCTTATTTGAATTTCTTACATACTTCCATTGACCCAGCCCTCTTTCACAACTTGCTACTCTCATTTAACTGAGCTCCAAGGCCCAATATAAACTGGGCCACGGGTCTATTCTGCTGGTGAAGCAACTGTGTATAGTGACTAATCTGCAACAGCAGCTCACGAGGGCCCTTTCCTGAACTGAATATTTGCATATCACTAAATAATTTATTGTTAATCCTGTGTAACAACTGCAAAACGTTTTGCTAATCTGACATCGACTGAACAGTGTTTGTTGACAACATCGTCAATCTACAATTTACAAGATATGTGGCGGAGCTCACATTAGTCTATAGTACAGCAACCAAAGTCAATTTCTTCAGAAAACAATCTAGTCTGGATGAGGCAAGCCGTTTAGAGAGCACGTGCCCAAATTGGTGATAAACTTCTAAAAAATTCTTGCAGGCCATAGTAATTTTGAATAGAAATTATCATTGAATAATGAAGTAGTAACAGTTATTATGGACTTTTTAAGGAACAGGATGAGCCTTGTTGCTTACTTATGCGGATTTGCTGTTGTTCCATTAATAAATGCTTACCAGAGACAAACTGAAATAAGTAAAGCATTTTAGAAAACCTACCCAAGTATTATCAATATTAATCTTTTAAAAAGACAATTTAAGTAACATCATACATTTCTAAGTAGTATTATTATTGCAACCATTTACTATCCAGATACTGATGAGTACACCAGACTTGCAAGGATTTCAAAACATATGATCCAATGTCATGTTCTTATAGCCACCTAGCTGGCACCAAGTCAGCGTGAGATGCCATTTCACTCCCTTGGGTTGTAAGAAATCAATTGCTGCTTCATTTGGCAGTAAAGATCATTATTATGAATCTATTAATTTTTATACATTTATTTAAAGAAACAGCACAGGAACAGGCCACCCCAATCCAACAAAACAACGAATTTCACAACATATGTCAGTGATGATGAAACTGAACCTGATTCTGATTCTGGACTAAGATCAGTATCCAACAGAATCATCCTATATAAGAACTGGATCTCTGTACCTCCCTCTGCAACTGGACACTCCACCTTCTCATTGACAAACCTCAAACAGTAAGGATTTGTGACACCACCTTCCCCTCAATGATCATCAAAACATGGGCACCTTCAAAGCTGCACGCTTAACTCTGCGCTACTCCTATACACACGTCTGTGGTGGCTAAGCACAGCTCCAGTGCCGCCTTCTAATTCACCAACAGATTGAATTAGAATCTGAGTAGTAGTGCAACAGCAAACTCTTGTTTAATGCCAGTAAACTACAGAGCAGATTATTAACTTCAGGAAGGCAAAGGAGGATGAACATGAGGCAGACCACATTGGGTACTGGAGGTGGATAAGTCAGCCTCTTTAAATTCCTGGATGTTAACAAATTGGATGACCAGGCCTGAGCACAGCACATACTTGCAATCACACCTACAACTTTACTTTCTTATAATGTTAAGAAGGTCCAGCTTGTCACCAAACACTGTAACAAAGTTTTACAATATCTTGACTTGGTTCATCATGGTCTGGTACAACAACTCAAATGTGCAGAAACACGTGAAGCTGTAGAGAGTAGTGGACATCATGGGCACGTCCCTCCCCACCCTTGACAGTATCTATAGATGGCACTGCATCAAGAAGGCATCATTCATCATTAAGGATCATTACCATCCACGCCATGTCATCTTTTTGCAGTTACCATTGGCCCATAACCCTCCAAGTCCCTCCACTCCATGTACATATCCAAATGCCTCTCAAATGTTACAACTATCCCCATCTTGATCACTTCCTCTGGCAGTTCAAACAGCTGATGTTGAGTGTCAGATTGTTGCTGCGGCACCATTCCACTAGTTGGCCTATTGTATGCCCTCTTGTATGCCCTCTCGTCATCACCTGAGATTCTACCAACAATGGTTGTATCATCAGCATATTTATTGATGGTATTTGAGCTATGCCTAGCCACACAGTCATGCGTATATAGAGAGTGGACTAAGCACACACCCCTGAGGTGCGCCAGTGTTGATTGTCAGCGAGGAGGATATGTCATTACCAATCCTCACAGACTGGGTCTTCCAGTTAGGAAGTCAAGGATCCAATTGCAGAGGGAGGTACAGAGGCTCAGGTTCTGCAACTTCTCAATCAGGATTGTGGGAATGATAGTATTAAATGCTGACAATATGACATATGACAGGCCTTTCAATCCCGGGATCATTTTTGTGAACCTCCTTTGAACCCTCTCCAATGTCAGCACATCCTTTGTTAGATAAGGGGCCCAAAACTGCTCACAATACTCTAAGTGAGGCCTCGCTAGTGCTTTGTAAAGTCTCAACATTAAATCTTTGCTTTAATATTCTAGACCTCTTGAAATGAATGCTAACATTGCATTTGCCTTCCTCACCACCTACTCAACCTGCAAATTAAACTGAATAGAACTGATTTTTAGCAGGAAACAGATGCAATGATATTGAATGTATAGCACTAATTTGAATTAATTAACACAAAGATTTCTCCAATGTCAATGATTTGCATTCACAGTGAAAACTTTAAACATTTGACTGAAAGTTTTACTATCACATACGTACTTTTAATGATGTATATGCAGAATTATTGTCCTATTCCCAGTCAAATGTTTGCACGTAAGTTTAGGATGCAGCAAAAAAAAAATCAGAATAAAGCTACCTATGGAAATAAGCCAAGCAATAATGCACAAATGTTTCCTCAATGCAACAGATGTGGCTAATTTGAGATTCAAAATGTATGACTATTTTGGCTACACCTGGCAGACAGCAGAAATTATTTTCCTGTGCATCAAATATTTCGTAATACTAACAACAGGAATTTTACGAAGTACAAAGCTAAAACTGGACCACAAAGGTTTGTTTTGATCTGCAAGCACTAAAGACATGGCATACAAGTGTTAGCACAATAAACTTCACCTCTAAATTTCATTTCCATTGAAGACAACGGAGTCCAGTTTTGACAGAAAGATGTAATGAACACAGACATTCATACTTGAAACCAAAACTGAATTCCTAGATGACTTTTAAAAGCTTAAGGTGTTGATATATTTACACTTACCAACAGTGTCACAAGGCTCATCTTTCTGTACACAGAAATCTTTCCTAAAATGAAAATAAAAAAATAGTAATAATGCGTATAATCCAGAATATCTAGCAGTTGACTACATTTCCTAACTATTGATACCAACCCACAGCCTTCAGATCGCACAAATCAACCACCAAAAGTCTCCTAATTATTAATGTATCTCCAACACTGACTAAATCGTAACCTTCAAACTTTCCTGCTTATCAATGGCTGTGAACCTGCTTCCTTCCAATGTTCACCCTCAGGCCAATTTCCCTAAATGCTGGACAGATGCAGTGTTAACTTGGAGCTGATTCCCTATCCTGCTGTAAGTCTGAATCAGTAGCACCGCAGAATTTCCATGTAGTGACCACAAACTAAACACTTGTTTACTAGCACATGACCAATATCTATTGCAAATTGGTAGGTCTTGGGCTGTTTCTAGGCATCCATGCTGTTAAAAGTCCCCTGGGTTACTATTTTAACTTCTCTAATTCTCTCTAACCACCCTTTTAATGTAACTGAATCGCAAACAAAAATACTTCCCTTATTCAGTTTATTAAAACACTGTTATGATTCTAATATTCCTTATTTAATTGTCTTATCACTCATGAAAATAGGCTCATTTTTATGCTTCATCGTTGCAGTTTCTTCCATTCTTGATATCATATTATAAATCAACACTGCATATAGTTTTAATGTCCTCTCTATAAGTAACCAGTCAGAAATGAACATCATAATTGTAGTGTAATGCTGTATGCTGGAAATTTATAATTATCTTTTTACTTTTTGCCATCTTTCATTGTTCAATGGGTAAAATTTTGACTAGTTTTGAGCTTTCAAGCTCAGACCCCAACTAATGCAAACTGCACAGGCATAAATAAAGACCTGAAGTCAACCCAAAACTGGGTGCCAGAACACATCTACACAGAGCAATCCATTGCTGCTCACTGTAACCACAAAAAGAAATGAAAGCCTAAAGCATAACGCCATAAATTTCAATTTCTGGCTGTACTTGTACTTTCAAAATGTTATCGGAAAAGATTTATTCAATCTTGCTTCATCTACAGCCTTAGCCCCCTTCCATTGAGTGCATATTTTCAGCCCTCTTTTTCCTCCAAGATGCAAAAAAACAACTTCTACGTGCAAATTTTATCTTTTACCTGACCAACTTTTGTTTATCTGTTCATATCCTGCCGTTTCCTTACAGACAGTCTACTATACCCTTCACTGTGCATCATCTTCAAAGATCAGTGTTGAACAATCTAGATACTGAAAACATCAGTATATATCAATAGCAAAAATTGTATCTTGCAATAATACCTGCGTGAAGGCAGAAGGCCACGGGTGTTCCTCCTCCCTTTTCTTTCTTCCATGGCCTTCTGTTTTTTCCTTCTCCAGCCCTGTATCTCTTTCACAAATCAACTTCCCACCTCTTTTCTTCATCCCAACCCCTCCTGGTTTTACCTGTCACCTTGTGTTTCTCTCTTCCCTCCCTCCACCTTTTAAATCTACCCCTCATCCTTTTTTCTCCAGTCCTGCTAAAGGATCTTGGCCCAAAACATCGACAGTACTCTTTTCCATAGATGCCGTCCGGCCTGCTGAGTTCCTGCAGCAGTTTGTGTGGACTTCAGATTCTAACTGTATATCGCAGATTCTAACCATATATTGTGGATTCTAACCATGCAATGTGGATTCTAATTGCATGCTCTAGATCCTAACTGCAGTTTGTAGAATTCCTTTCCTCATTTGGTTCTTTTGTCAGTCGTCACCATTCTATGCAATTTGACTGCTCTGCTGAAGGGAACAGCTTCTTTCTATTTACTGTGTGTGGATTCTTTATTAACTTCAGGATCTACGTTGGATCCTCTGTCAAATTTCTCTATTCCAACAAGAGCAACTCAACCTTTGTATCTTCTCTTCTTTACTCTTTCTAAGGCTTCACATTTTCCAAATCTACCTTGCCACTTTCAACAACCTTTGAATATTTGTACTCCCAGGTTTTACTGTTCATGTAGCCCTTTTACAACTGTGCCCCCTAGATTGCTTCCAATTTGTCTTCCTAGTGAAATGTAACACTTGGCAAGGTTCTGCATTAAACTTGATGTACCATGTGAATGCACATTATACCGAACTGTTTACATCCTCCTGGTATATTACTTCTCTTCACAGTTAAACACGTACCAAGTTTTGTGTTGTACACCAATTTGTATAACATGCTTTTTATACCCATGAGCAAGTTATCAACTTATATGAAGTAGTGCCAGAGTAGTGACTCTGAGGAAACATTCTACTGCCTGGAAAATAACTAACTACTACTCCACTCTTTTTCCTTGAAGCTGCTACTGATCTTTTATTCAATCTTGGTATTCAGATTTGATCACATCAACATTATTTTCTTATCAACCCTTCTGGTTACACTTAAAAAAATTTAAAACAGTTAAATATGACTTGTCCTTAACTGATCCACACTGGCTCTAAATGACAAATTTAATCAAAGTAAAATCTTATTCTCTATTTTTACCTTGTTATCAGAATGGCCGAATCAATGGCAGGTAAATCTTCTCTCCAACTACTGGACATATCACTATTGAAATAATTTTTCTTTCCAAATTCTTCATGTTGCCATTTGCAGAAACTTTCCAACATCTTCTCCCCATGGTACCCTATATAAAGATCTTCCTGCAAAGGAAGAACAGCAGTCCATTTCACCTACATACACATAATTTTCTCCACGAAATCTATGCCTCCATAGGTTTTGATAGTTAATGTGAATTAACACCAAAATCAGCTGCTTTATCTTTAATAGCGTGAATTTTCCATTAAACAACAGAGAAAGAAATTATTTCAACTATTTTGCTACGACATTTCTGAATTAATATTTATGGAATTATATTTCATTCCAAATTGCCAGGAGGCTTTTGTGCACTTTAATAAAGTACAAATTTGTAACAAAATGAGAGTGGCTTTGCTGCTGCAATCAGGTAAAAGTACCTTGATACAACCATGTTGAAGTGGAATATATTATTTCAACCACTCCCCACCCCCGGCTTTTAAAATTACTTGTTGCTGCTGAGGACAATGTCTAAAAAAAACATATTGCAAGACAAAAAAAGAGGTTGTAGCATTATTTGATTAAAATATTTAAATATATATTTTGGTGTGCTTGTTTAGTGGGAGTGATGAGCAGGAGCAAATATTGCTTGGTGTTAGTGCAGATCAGGAGTAAAATCAAACTTTGTGAGATAATTAGAAGAAAATATGTGCACAACTACATCGTATAATCCTGAACAGTAGCAATCAGTCAAGATTTTCTTATCTCTTTATTGACTAATGGACAAGTCTACATATTGGATCTGTTCAAAGATACCTACTGTATAAGCAGACACACAGGGACAAGCAATTCAACAGACAAATGAAGGTATCAGCAGGTTTAAATTATAGGGTGACTGCATTGCATTCACTCACATTTCAAGGCAGTATAAAATCTGATCTGACAAACTGACATTTGCATCTTTAACTCTATAATTAATTAGTATTTTTCTTACCGGACTCTCATGAAGCAGAACAAGCTTTGTCACTCGAAGGTTCATTTGTATGCCAAGACTCTTATGCTGGAATAGATTGAAAACCTACAAAAAAATAGTATGCTGTTAAAGTAGACGTATAGATTTTAGAAACATTAATCACCAGGACAAGTGAAATAAACATTAGAGCTGAAATTTAACAGATATTGTGTTAATGAAAATATCCTGTTAACAATGATGGATTGGGGACGAGGAACTTCAATATTTTTAATTATCTGCTGCATATTACCTTCTATCCATTTATACTTATCCATGGGAGTTTTTGGTCTATATACTTCCTTATTATTATGATCAATTCTTTCAGAAGTCCACCTCCTTTATTAATTAATGGAAGTTCAAAATCAAAATTTTAACTGGCTTTTTTTAAATCAGGAAGGAATGGTTTGCTGGACATTTTCTTTTCTTGCAATAGAATGTAGGCTAAGGAATAGCGAGTGTAGGTTTAATTAAAAGAATTACTCACAGTCATGAAAATGAAATGATATGGAAGGCAGTGAAAGTCATCAAACTCCAACCAATCATAGGTAATGGTCCAATCAGTCTTTTGGACAGATGGACTTTAAAAAGTCTGAATTTCAATAAGAGTAGTAAATAGATATGGATATAATTATTGCTATTAAGTACAAATCCTTAACAGAATTATGAAAAGCACATTGGACATAATCATATAGGCACATAAAGGATACAATGTTGCTTATTCATTCTTGTTTTTATTCTACTGTGGGACTTGGCCATCATTGGCAAGAACAGCATTTGTTGATCTTGTCTAAATACCTTCAAAAAAATTTCTAGAAAACTACAGTTCTAAAGTTTTCCATAATTTGGACCTAGCAACAATGGAGGAAGTATTGCTACTTATTCTCCTGTTAAAGCGCTCTAAAGCTTGGGAGAAGGCCACAGGACCGTTGGCCTTATTTTTTCTGATAATTGTTACGTACCCCGTAACTGGGTTGCCAAACCAGCAGAAATGGACCACTCAGTTGGAGTCTGGATTACTGGAACTAAGAAAGTTTTATTAAAGAAATAAGCAACACAGTACTCTAATAGTAAGGATATAAATGCAACAGGTTAGCAATGAATAAACACACATGTACACAGAACTAGGATGATAGGGTCAATCAGCTGTATCGCAGTCTAGGGGTAAAATGTTCAATCACAAGTGACAGAGTTCAGTTTAGTTCAGTTCGCAGTAATCGCCGTCGTGCCGTTGGGGAGAGAGAGAGCGAATGCTGATATTCAAATCAGATTCAACAGACGTTTGATATTCCTCGCAGTTAGCTTTTGGGCGAGCCCTTTGTAATGTCTTCTGAAGTCACAGACTGTGACCCCTCCGTTTCAGATATGATCGTTCTTCAGCGGTGAACCCGGCACCCAGGCAAGGGTGGACACACACCAGGTTCCCGCTGACCGTATCTTTCCACCCTGTGCATCTATGGCTGGTCCCGCGACAGTCCTCCAAAAACTCCCACTGACTTGTGGGGGCGCACCGCTTCCAGGGTCTCGTTACCTCGTGGTGTCGTTTGTGGTGTCTTAGCGAACCTGCCCCTTTTTATCCCCCTGCTGGGGTATCGCCTGTCCATCACACTTCAAACAGTTCAGGGTTCAAACGGAGCCGATCTTGACTATACCCAGACCGGTGTCTCCTTCCGTTAAACTCTCTCGTCTCTTCATTAACATTCCCAAATGCTGCTCCATTGTCTTACTTATCTCTGTCTCCTGAAGACAGGTGGCGGATCAACTGTTGATCCCACTGGTGCCAGCCCAGGACAGTTAACATCTTAGTCTATGTGTACTTTTGTAACCCTCTTTCGTCACATAATGCAGATTACATTTCAGGAGATACAAATGAGGAAGATTTGACAAGTTGCTACTGCTTGTCTTGTAGCTGGTCTACACAGTGAGTGAAAGGAGGGAATGTTTAAAATGACTCATAGGCTTAGCCATTTGTTCATGGATGGTGGTGTTGGGGTTGCACTCTTCCATGAAAATGGAGAGGATTCCAGCACAACTGTAAAATGGATTTTGAAACTCAGAAATTGAACTACTCACATTGTATTCAGCTTCTGATTTGTTCTCATGATGACAAAATTGTACGGCTGATTCATGAAATTTTTCAAAGATCTTCCATTAAAGGAAAGCAATTTTAAGTCAAGGAAGCATAATTAGGTCCTTAATTGTTGGAGATGCTCAAGGTAGTTTTGGGCAAATATTACTTGCCATTTATTCACTTCAGCCCCATGATCTCCGCATGTATTTGTGTACCGCTTCATCTTTTGAGTAACAAAAAAACAAAATGGAACAAAGGGCAATCCTCAATAAATGTCTTGATGGAAGAAAGGCCACCAATAGCACAGTTGAAAATGGATTGACCTAGAATATAGTCCTGAGAAACTCATGCAGCAACGATCTGGGGGTTGGGAACTGGCCTTCAACAAGTACATTTTCCTGTGTTCTTTGATTCCAGAGGAAGAGTCTCCTCTTGATTCCCGCCAACTTCAGCTGTAGGGCAGTCACTCTAACCTCACACTTCAGGAGCTATCAAATCTATAACCTGGCGATTGAACCAAAGGAAGGATATTAATCATCTCCATCCATAAAGATTTTAGTGACCATCCTGAGGTATCAGTTCATCAGACTTACAATAGAGTACACCTGGACTGTATTCCCAGTGTAGATGCTGGATTACACAATATTATAACCTCAGGTGCACAGTCAGCAGCTATCTGTTCAATCCATGGGAAGCTTTGGAGGCATTACAATATCACAGTATGTAGCAGCGTATGCTGATCTACTGCTGGACCCAGATGCCTCCCCTGCTTCCCCCCGCATCTATCCATCCACTTTATAAATGTGTCCTGCAAGCCTTCATAAAAGAGTCAAAAATAACTGCAAAACGTATTGACGCGATGGGCAGTATTCCTGGTGGGAGGTGTGTGCTAGCCCACAACTATTCTGTTCTGGTGAGGGAAAAACACTAGACTGGAAGCCCTACGATCTATCTATCAAAATGCCCTAGGGTTTGGGACACAATGTATGGATTGGAAGAACTTCCACTTCAAGCCTGGTGCATGAGAAATTAATGGGAAAACCTTCAATTCAGTTGAACTGAATCACAGAACCATAAAATTCATAAAGTTTGCAACACAAGAAGGGACCTCATAGTCCCCACCAGAGAAAATTAGGTTTTCACAGATCTCTTTCTGCAGAACTTTACTGCATTTCAGAATCTTATCTGGGTACCTTACTAGATGTAATGAAGGTTTCAGCTTCTGCCACTGTTATAAGTACTTAATCTTGCAGTACTTCTTGTTTCTGTTTAGTGTTTTTTTATAATATAAAGCAAAGTTTTCAGCTTTGTGGTTTCATATTTAGCAAAATTCTAAAAAAAAGCTGTTATTTATTCTCACCATATTCATCACAGTCAGGATAAATCTCCTTACAGCATCAGCTCCATGATAGTTGACCATTGCTGTGTCGGCAACAACAAGAGTCTCGACATTGTAGTCGGGAGATAATTTATATGTGTACCTCCGGCCTCTTCCTTTGTCCAAATGCCTTTTGTTTTTAGCTCTTCTTTTATCTGTAAAAAATATAAAACATCTTAGTGACATATTGTGGCAATACGGAGAGAGATAGCAATGACATTTTTTTAAAATAGAGATTTAATTCTGAAACTATTCACGCAAAGGCCAGCATTAGCATGACACCTTACAACAAAAGGCTTGCAGCTGATTTGCCATCCCAGCAGGACTTCCAGTGTACTTTGAAACAGTTGGCAGCTAAAATACTGCTTTCGTATGAGACCAGCTGATAACATACGGATGTTAACAGCTGCAGGAAGATAATTTGCTGCCCAGGTCACCTTTGCTATCCTTCCTGAGGTTAGAAAGAAGTGATTGATTTACTCTGGAAGCTGAAAATAAAGCTGTCACCAAAACAAATGTATCTTTGAAAAATAGTGCTATGCCATCTTTTATGTCAACTTCAAAGAGGACAAGCAGGCTCACCTCAGCTTCACATCTCATGTGAAAGACAGCAGTTCTGCAGTGTAGTACCCTGTCAGTATTGCCCTGGAGTGCCTGCCTAATTTTTTGATTTTTGTCCTTGAATCTCTTAAATGAAACATCAACCCAGAACTTTCTGACAGTGAAAAAACACAATGTTGTCTGATTATTTCCACCCTTGGGACATGAGCCAGTAGTTAAAAGCAGTCCCATCACATTAATCCAAATACAACTCTGTGAGTGTTTTACTTTCCCTCATTATTGTGTTACCTGTAAATCTACAATATGCTGTTAAGGCAAACTAAATCAGTCCCCACCAGGAGACTCAATGTTGCCTTATGAATCTGATGACTGACAGAGCATCAACCTCCATCACACCGTCAACATTGAGAAACTTAACCACAAAATTGCAACTCCCCATGTTTAAACATACTTCCACACATCAGCAAACAATCCTTAAATCATAGCACATCTCAAAAGAAGCCATAACCTAACCACTTATACAATAAAACTGGAACAGTTCACGCATAGAAATGCAGCAATTAACTTCTTCATGTGGATCTCTCACTGAGAGATTGAAGAAGTACCATTATGGAGTATATGTAACACGAAGTCATCAGGCTAAGAGTTTTTGACATTTATTGGCCTGCTTCACTACACAATAGATAAAGTTCAGAAAAGTTCTTGACTCACGGTCACTTTCTCAAACCTAGCACCATAAGGAAAAATCATTGGAATTCCACAAGTAAATTGGTGTTTGTGATAGCAGCAAATTTAAAAAGGGAAAAGGAGGGAATCATATAATTTTCACCAAATCATTGATTTCTCTACTGGCTTTAAATTTGTTTTAATGTTTATTAAAATTTTTGAATCTTCGATGTTGAACTCACTTCTTTGGTTTTTAGCAACTTCCCCTCTTTGATGTGTGCCAAACAGATGGTTAGTTTCTCAAAAAAATAGTCTGAGAATGTCTGCAGAATTTACACAAAAAAATGTACAGACTTGTGATACTAGGGATTTGCACCAAATACTATTTCGCCAAAAGCATCCCTATTTAATGAATTTCCTTTCATATGGTTTAGTAATTTTGGATGGAGGCCATTATCCAATATATTTTGATAATAGATATTAAATGGTCAATATTTCTGCTTAATGTCATCTAAAATTATGTTATTCTGGACTGATATACAGTATATCTCTCAAGTAACCACTTAGATGTGAATTAATCTTGTGATTAGTGTACACAACAAAGGGTTCTTGTTCTGATCTTTGCCCATCATTTACTAGTTCTGTAGCTGACCAGAACCAAAAGATAAACATTGCAAATAGTCACTATCAAAGACAGCGGCTATACTTTATTAGGAGATTGAAGAGATTTAGCATGTCAACAAATGCACTCAAAAACTTCTATAGTTGTACCCTCAAAAACTTCTATAGTTGTACTGTGGAGAGCATTCTGAAAGGCTGCATCACTGTCTGGTATGGAGGGGTGACTGCACAGGACTGAAAGAAGCTGCAGAAGGTTGTAAGTCTCGTCAGCTCCATCTTGGGCACTAGCCTACAAAGTACCCAGGACATCTTCAAGGAGCGGTATCTCAGAAAGGCAGCATCCATTATTAAAGACCTCCAGCACCCAGGGCATGCCCTTTTCTCACTGTTACCATCAGGTAAGAGATACAGAAGCCTGAAGGCACACACTCAGCAATTCAGGAACAGCTTCTTCCCCTCTGTGATCTGATTCCTAAATGGACATTGAAGCTTTGGACACTACCTCACTTTTTTAAAAATATACTGTATTTCTGTTTTTGTACATTTTTAATAACCTATTCAATGTACATAATTGATTTACTTGTTTATTTATTATGATGTTTTATTTTATTTATTATTATTTTTTTCTCTCTCTGCTAGATTATGTATTGCATTGAACTGCTGCTGCTAACAAATTTCATGTGACATGCCGCTGATAATAAACCTGATTCTGATTCTGAATCTGATATTTTGTAATGATTAGTGCCTGCTTTGATGATGTTATGGTTATGTTAAACTATGAAATAGGATTGAGAATAATAGTGGCAAAGCATTTCAAAGCAGGATAAAAATAATTAGGTCAATGGCCATTTCTGCTGAAGGTAGCACATCAAAATGAGCCAACATTACAGAGCACCACCAGTCAATAATTATGCTTGAACTTGAATTTCTTATGCTGGTGTGGATGTGTTTATGTTCTACAGTCAGATAGTAGCAGAGGTATGTTCCAAAGCAGATCTTCAGCACTGCTAGCTTACCACGTCTCAGGCTTCAATACACTGCAGTACACAAAAGGCCTCAGTTATTTTAAATAAACTTCTTGGATGTTCTATTTACTTAACTATTTTAACCACTAAGTAACATTAGGAATATTATTGCAACATAACTTTCTGTGTTCAGTGACCTTGGCCTATAACACTCTCCAAACTGCTTAACACTAATGGACTTTTCTAGATGAAACGATATACTGAGTAAAATGACTTTACTACAGATATGACACACTCATAAACTCAAATTACCTCACATACTAAACTCTCTAATCTGAATCAAAAAGAAATTCTAAACACAAGGGATTCTATAAATCCTGGAAATTTTGAGCAACACACACAAAATGCTAGAGGAACACAGCAAGACAGGCTGCATCTATGGAGGAGAATAAAGAGTTGATGCTTTGGGCTGAGATCCTTCATCAGGAATAAAGGAAATTGTTGTTTGATAGGAAATTGGGATCAGATCCATCACTTGCTGCACATCTGACTCAGCTTAGCATTCTACTGATTTTACTAATGACTCCCTGTGCAAACGATGTGGTTGATCTGATTCTACCAATTTCCTTCAATCAGCTAAGGTTAATTCTGCAAAATTTTCATGGGTACAGAGCCAGCAATTGTTTTGTGACTTTCACAGTCCACAGCATCTCTACAGGATCATAAAAGCAATGCCAGCAGTAAGTTGGCAGTCACACAACTGCAAAGAACTCAGTGTAGGTGCAGGTTTAGTACATAGTGATAGCAAAATCTGGTGAAGTACAATGGATCTGTTATGATATCAGTGCTGTGCAATCTAATCAAAATTCAAATCTCACCAAGGCAGCTGGAGAATTTAAATTCCACTACTCGAATAAAAAAACAGTGGCAATGGAAGCTACTGCACTATCACTAATGTCTATTTGGATTATTAATATACAGGAGAAATTCTGCAAGTACCAGAAATCCAAAGCAACACACACAAAATGCTGGAGGAACTCAGAAGGTCAGGCAGCATCTATGGAAATGAATAAACAGTCAATGTTTTGGGCCGAGACCCTTCTTCAACACTCGGGTATTTAACTTATGTAACATTTTCTTGCTTTTTTAATGTAGATGTCATTTTTTATTTTAAAAGGAGTAACACTTCTGAAATATTAAAAAGAAAACTATCATTCCAACCTGTTAATGATTCATTTACCAATATTGCCTAAAGTAATTTTTTGATGTACATGTATGGGATTTTCATCTGTTCACTCTTGTTTTACTCCAAATGGGTAGCACATCTGCCATCTTTCTGTAATGCTTCCTCACCGTGTGTTACTAGTACACTCGTGACAAAAGTATTTATGCCTGCTATGCAATAATGATTTTTTCCCATATAGCATGATAAAATTATTATTAGTACTAATTTGGATTAATACGGACAACAAGCTCCATTTATGTACCCTGTGCTATTACGAGTTTGGTCCTAATAAATATTGAAAACTATAAAATGTGACTCCTAATCAGTAAAGCACAAGTGAATAGATGAAAATCCCATACATTACTTCTGGCAATATTAGTAAATGAATCATTAACAGGTCTGAATGACGGTCTTCTACCCAATATGTCAGAAGTGTAATTCCTTTCAAAAAACAAAAAATGCCATCTATATTAAGAGTGCAAGAAAATACTGCATCAGTTAAATACTTGGTGTCATATTGCGAACTGTACTTTCTTGGCTATGAAGCACAAGATCATACGGAAAAATTTTGTTGACCTTTAGACATACTGCACAGAACTGAAAACTTTCAAACAGAGCCTAAAGATTCTGCTGGAAGAGTACCTGCAGAAATTCCACACAAAGTTTGTGATGTCTGTTTTTCAGCTGGTTTTTCGTCCATCGATCGTTTCCTTCTGTACACACGATGTGCGTATCCTGTTACAGCCATGGTATGATTCAGTGGTTCGATAAATATAAACTCTTCATTAATCTGAATAAATCCCATCTAGAAAATTGAAACAGAAAGAACAGTTAAAAGAAGTCTGTATTTAGATATCAGTGAATCTACTGCATGTGCTCATTTTAGGCAAACAGCGTCACTGTAAGGTGTGTTATAGGTTTCTGCCATTGCCCAACGCCGGCCCCTTAGGCCTGAGTCAACGTAGTAGTAGTAGTAGTAGTAGTAGTAGTAATGCTAAGATTTAGGCCTGGATCCAAAGCAATCAAACAGGATAAAAGTCCTGTACTTCTCTGAGACAGCTGATAAGATGAAAGGTTAAATATGTTTGCATGGACTAAATTTGCTTCTCAAAACAAAGCTAAGTTAAAATTGAAAGGCCACACTGGTAGAGTTGGAGATGTTCTGGAGTTTTACTGTATCAAAACAATGAAAGAGAATCCTTCCTTGCATTTGCCCCTTGTTACCTGGCCTACATTTCTTCAATTTTGTCAAGGAGTTGACAAACGGAAAAATGTTGCAATATCCAGTTTGCTAATTCCTAACTTTGATGGCTAAGCTTACAACCTCCACCTCATTTCCCAGATTCTTCAGAAACTCCAAACCACTCACACAGTAATCTTTTGGAATGTCTTCTTCGTTCCTAGAACACCCAGTAGGATTGATGTAGCAGTGTGACAATATCAATAGAAACTGAATAAAATTTAGTCAATTACCTGTTTTGGCTAACTGAGCTACAAATTCATTGCAGTCAAGAGTACCATAAAAATGTGTACATACAGTATATACATACACACATATACAATAAATACTGTACTTGAAAAAGACACTGATTAAAGTGATCACATTTATGACCCCTATGATTAATATTTTCAGCAACCACTGCTGGCTAAATATTCAAAGGGTTTCAACCTGAAACATTGACAATTCCTTTCCTCCCACGAATGCTGCTGGAACCACTGAATTCTTCCAGCAGATTTCTTGTTACTCCAGGACTAGAGCGATTTAATAGCTAGTTTGAAAATTGTAATTTATGATTACATTTAAAATTATAAGGCAGTTGCAAGTAATTCAGAAAATATGTAGCTCAGGTGGTTGATGGTTGGGTTGAGTTGTTCTTCAAGCCTGGCAACTTACTTGCAAATGCTTCGTCTTCATTTGAGGAGACGTCATCAGTGCAATGTTAATTGTGGCGTGTCCTCTGAATGCTTGGCCTATATACATTTATCAATTTGTAGCTGATTGGCCATCATTTTGGAAACTCAATTGTTATGTGGGGAGGAAATCTCATCACTAATTGGTTGTGTGGCAAAATTTGTGCGTTGTGGTCTGGAAATTTGCTCACATTGGCTCATAAACAAGATCAAGAAATTAATTTGCATGCCATGTATTTGCTTTCCCCATGACTTTCACTGATGCCCAGTAGAACTTGTGCCCCTCCCGACCTTCATGGGTAGAGACCAGGGAGAGTTGGTCACGCCACTTTACAGCCAGCTGATATTCATGGATCCTTGTGGAGAGCTTCCTCCCAGTTTGGCTGACATAATATTTGCTGCAGTTCCTGCATTAGATTTTGTAGACTGTACTGGCCTTGCCCAGTAGCTTGGTTTGTTCTTTTGGTCTGCAAAGTACTCTCCTCAACATTACTGCTGGCTTATTCATGACCGAAATTCTATGTTCTTGGCAAAATTCCAGACGACATCGCAGGAAGTTTGCCACACAACCAATCAGCACTGAGATCTCCACCACACATCACAACTGAGTTTCCAAAATGATGACTAATCAGCTGGTTGATAAGTGTATA
The DNA here is from genome assembly GCF_030028105.1 of Mobula birostris. Taxonomy (NCBI): domain Eukaryota; kingdom Metazoa; phylum Chordata; class Chondrichthyes; order Myliobatiformes; family Myliobatidae; genus Mobula; species Mobula birostris. The sequence goes on from NC_092386.1 coordinate 51,993,184, forward strand.
AAGGCCAAGCATTCAGAAGACACCCTGCAATTAACAGCACAAAAAACTTGCATATAAATTGCCAAAATTGGAGAACAACTCAACCCAACCGATAAGGTATTTATTCAATGATGTCATTATTGTTATGGCTATTATTTTTTTTTCCTTCCTAACTCCATGCTGTCTTTCTCTAGCTAAAAGTATTTGACTTTACATGACATTCAACACTGGAATCGCAAATGAGGTACAGGAGTTCTGTTAATTAAGTTGTCATTCATAGTGTCCTCCCCTTTTCGTTAAACCTTCCCATTGTCCACTTCTAAACTTCAAGGAAGAAATTTGTCTATGGCCACTAACACTAAATGCCTACAGGAATATTGACTACTAGTTGTAGCTTCCTCCCACCTATTCAGCCCTGTTGACATTAATGGGTTTTGCATCAATAGAGCAGGTGCAACCAGCGGACAACACCCACCCCAGTCTAATGCAAGCAACAAAAGTGAAATTTTGAACCCTCTCTTATCTCTGCTGGCTTAACAATAACTGGTGAAAAGTATCTCTTAAATCTAAGCAACAACGCAAAATTAGCTCAAATCTGAGCTCCTTTCCTCCCTTTTGAGCTGTGCGATCCACTAACAAAACTGCCTAGAAGGAATTATTCTTTACTTCTACGGGCTATACTAGAAGCAATAAAACTTAGTGAAAGCAATGTTGATTATACCTAAAGGTTACAGTACATGTGAACGTGTTCTTCTCATAGGGCTGCAGAATTCCATTGCACTATTTGGAAAAAGCATGACATTTCTGGAAGAAGATGATTTTAATAACAGATACCAAAGCTTGCCACTGGGTGGTGCCTTCTATAGGCCAAAGTGTATCAAAGCTTCCTTCCCTTTACTAAATTGGGAATTTACAATAAATGGATTGTTCCTTTTTGTATGAAAAAGCAAATGAAATTGAACTTAGAACGATTTTGATTTCACCTCTAAGAGTATATAGAGCAATAATGCAACCAAGAAATCCCATTGCAATGGCGAATCTATTAGGAAGAGTCTCCTTTCAGAGGAAGGTTCTGGACTGTGTCTATAACTAAACGTCTTCAGCTTTTTACCCCCTAAAATTTTCCCATGTCATTTGTGGCATAACAGTATTCATCATCCCCTGGAAGGAGCAACCAAGCAGGTTGGAAAGGAAAAAATAACTATCTTACACCATTAGGCCAAAATATAATGCAGCAGAGTGGAGTGGGCTGGGGATAATGATCTCATTATATGGTTGGTAACTTTAAAATCCCATTGACCTCGATGTTCCAGGGAGCTTGACTTTAAAAAAAGAGTCCACCACCCTGGTACCCAGATACCTGCATTTGACAAATGTTTCCCACTAGAATATAAATCGGAGACCCATAACTCAAAAAAGACGCCCAGTGTCACTATTCAGGATTATGACCCTCAATTCAGTGACAGCCTGCAGAGAGAGTGAGGCTCAGGGCTTGTACTCACTGGAATTTAGAAGAATGGGTGGGGGTGGATCTCATTGAAACCTATCAAATGTTTAGAGTGGATGTGGAGAGGATGCTTCCTGTGGTGGGGTAGTCTAGGGCCAGAGGGCACACCCTCAGAACAGAAAGACATCCACTTAGGACAGAGATGAGGAGGAATTTCTTTAGCTGGGGGTGGTGAATCTGTGGAATTTATTGCTATAGACGGCTGTGTCCAATTTAATTAGATCAATATCAGTCTATTGCCTTGCCTGCAACCATTTGCTTTTTGTAACATTTACTATTTCATAAATAAAGGCTAAATATACAATATATCAAAGAGGATTCTTTTCAAGGCCCATTTATGTTGTTATGTTATCTCACGATCAATGTTAAACAAAGTAATACTTTGTGGACTAACGCACACTCAGAGCTTGTTCGTCGCTGGCCAGGAAATTATACAGACCTGGTGATATAGTTTAAATCTGAGAGTTACAGAACATTAACTAAGTCTTAGTCTTATATTCATATCTTTAGTAAAGGCACAACCATAATTTTAAACAAGAGAAAGTCTGCAGATGCTGGAAATGCAAAGCAACACACATACAATGTTGCAGGAACTCAGCAGGCCAGGCAGCATCCATGGAAATGAATAGATAGTCAACGTTTTGAGCCAACATACTTCATCAAAATTGAGAAGGAAGGGGGAAGATGCCAGAATAAACAGGTAGGGGGAGGGAAAGGAGGCTAGCTGGAAGGTGATATGTGAAGCCAAGTGGGTGGGAAAGGTCAAGGGCTGGAGCAGAAGGAATTTATTAGGAGAGGAGAGTGCATCATAGGAGGAAGGGAAAGAGGAGGGGACTCGGGGGAAGTGAATGGCAGATGAGGAAAGGTGAAAAGTCAAATTGGGGACTAGAGGAAGAGGGAGGGGTGGGGTTTTTTTTCATGAAAGGAGAAATCAATATTCATGCCGCTGAGATACAAGGTGTTGCTCCTCCACCCTGAGGGTGGCCTCACCTTGGCACAAGAGGAGGCCATGGACTGACATGTCTGAATGGGAACTGGAAATAAAATGTTTGGCCATGGGGTAGTGAAGTATTGCCTCACCTGGAAGGTCTGTTTGCGGCCCTGAATCGAGGTGAGGAACGAGGTATATGGACGGTCGTAGTACTTAGGCCATTGCAGGGATAAGTGCCGGGAGATTGGTGGGGAAGGATGGATGGACGAGGGAATCACGGAGGGAGCAATCTCTGCAGAAAGTGGGGTGGGGGGGGGGTGGGGGGGGAGGTAAAGATATGTTTAGTGGTAGGATCAATCATTATTACAAAGCAGTTATCCAGATGAGACCAAAGCTCTGTAATTCACACTCTTCAGCCAAGTCACTAAAATTGGAATGTTTAAATTCATTGAGAATTTTTGAAGATAATAGTATGGTAAAAGTAAAATACCATAACTCTAGATTATTTCTGTTGCAATTAGGCTGATGGTTTGAACCTAATTTTCTCAATACAGTGTTTCAGAATATATGGTATTAGAAATGTAAAACAAAATATTGTGATTACTTTTGAAGATGGATTAAAGGAAATGGCTCAACCTTGTACTTCTCTAAAGTGAATTTGACACGCTAAATTGCAACAGGTGTAGAACTAACTGGTGGTCAGACTTTCAAAGTGTAACATGAAACGTAGTAATGTATGTCAGATTTGAATGGCAAAAAAAAACAAATACTTTCACTTTTAAAAAAAGAACAGAAAATGGAGCAACTGAAGTGAACCACGTGTCATCTTCTTAAGATACCAAGCTAATTTGACGCTTTTCATAAATTTATGAAGGTAAATGTCTAGTCCAGTGGTTTTCAATGTGGGCCATATGGCCCCCAAGGGGTCATGCAGGATTTCATAGGGGCCACAAGTTAAAGAAGAAGAAACTAAGGGTAACAGTTACAAGGAAAAAGCTGTAATCTCATCCCATGCAAAGAGATTATTACACTTCCCTTGAAAAACTCAAACTTTCCAGCAGCAGTATTGGACGTTGTAAGTTCACGAAATTTCCCTCACTGGCAACTCTTAAAATAGAATTACAAGATGATGATCACTTGAAACAACTGCACACTGAGATGGAATTTCAGTTCAGAGACCTGCTGGAGATGCATGTTCCAGATTGGGTGGTGGATCCATTTGGGGTGAGTGTGAATGATGTTCACACCACATCGCAAGAATGTCTTATTGAGCTGCAGAGTGATAGAACAGCTCAAGCAAAATTCTCAAGTGTAGCAAGCCAAATTTCTGGATAACTAGTTGTTATGCTTTGTAACTTCAAAACATTAAACTAAGGCTACATCCACACTAGACCAGATAATTTTGAAAATGCCGGTTTCACGTAAAAACAACAGGCATCCACACTAGGCATTTTTGAAAATATCTCTGTCCACATTAAAGTGGATATTTGGGCAAATCTCCCCCTGTTGGGCATGCGCAGGACACACAGAAAACAAGCGAAGAGAAAACCATATACTTGGTGCGCGTTTGTCCAGTTACAGACTAGAAAAACTTAAGAGAAAACTGCCAAACGTAAGATTTGGTGCCTGTTTGTCCAGAACCATTTCCTACAGCCATAGTCTCTTCACTGATGAAAGGGACGACAGCTACAACTAAATGCAATAAGGCCTGTTACTGGGCAAAAATGAAACTTGCTGTTACCTCATTTGTTTGCCTTTACTTTTGCCATGTCTTTGTGTATTATTTTGCTGTATTTAACATGTGCAATAAAACGAGTTACTGGGCAAAAGTGACAATTGCATCTATTGAATGTTTGCGCAAGCAATACATTAATAAAGCACCTTGTTAAATGCATAAAACTTGTCTGCATCAGTGTTATCTTGTATTTCCATACAATGCTACATTAGGCTGTGACACGTCTATTGTCAGATATTGTTGTGGTGTTGGAGGTTGCGTTCAAGAAAACAATGAAATGCCGTGCTGCTGCCACCATTTGTTCCGGCACGTCATGACAGCGGTTTTAAAAATAGCCGGTTACCCCGTACACACTACGCCGGATATTAGGCGTTTTCAGATTTATTCACTCTGGAGAGCATTTCTGGAAAGCTCCGTTTTCAGGGGAGGAAAAAGCCATTTTAAAGTGGACAGAGGGTCAAAATGAAGAGAAAAAGCTTCGGTTATGGATTTATCCGGTCTAGTGTGAATGTAGCCTAACTTAAAGGATGACATGAGAGTCCAAAATGTTTCATACTTCTAATGATTCCTTTCTTTTTGGCCTTCCATTCATCCAGCTGGGCTTTGGTCTCAGCTTTTACTTTTACAAGCAGCTTTTTGTCTCCTACTTGAAGTTTATGCAATAACATTAATGCACACAGAGTAGATTCTGGTTCTTTATACTCACAAAAGCTGAATGCTTGCAACTTTCCTGATGCTTGTTAAACTCTCCTCCAGCTTAACACCAAGCCACATTTCGCAAGTAACTGCCTGATTAACACATCAGAAGCTTTCTCAGATATGTTGGCTGCAAAAACTGTTGTAGTCAGATCAGTGCTTTCGTCAATTTCACAATTCCTCTCAGTAGCATGATCCTTCCTTGGTCGAATGTGCTTTCTAACCAGAGGCACAGAGGTTGGCACCAACACCTGTTTCTCCTTTGTTGTGCAACGGTTCATGGTGTTCGGCATGGAGATAGCTCTGGCATCATGTAGTACCTTTCTTAGTTCACTTTCCATTGGCTTCATTACCGGGCATGTGGTAGATGAATCTCCAATCAATTTCTAGCTGTCTCAGCCAATCACAATGCTGGCCCTCCTGTTTTTACCACATGCAAGCTCACTGTGCCTTGTTGGTTGTTGTATTTCACCGTTGTTTATGTTATTTCTATGGTTTTTCTATTCCCACAGAAGTTATCTTTTCTCCAGTGTAAGTTCTTAGTTGGATATCTGCGGGCTTCAGTTTGGTATCTTTGAAATGCCTTTCAAACACATTTTGTGGAATGACCGAAACAGCCGAAAGAGTGTCCAATTGCACTTTAATTCATTTGCCCTTCACTTTTGGCATAAGCCATATTGCTTGTTTATGTTAATTTTCACACTGTTAACGTCAAAGCTACACAATCTTTTGTCACGCCTATCATTATGAGATTTTTCATCAACAGTGTGCAGATCAGTGTTCGTTTTGAAACTGGAACTTGAAATTTTATCCTTTTCCCTTCGCTGTGCAGTCCATTTATTTTTGTCTGCTCAACATGCTCTTAGAATGTGTCCTATTTTGCAGCATTTTCTGCAAGTTTTGCCTGTAAACTTTCATATGTCTGCTGTATGTGAGCCCCGCCACAACAGTTACAAAATTTGTTCAGCCTGGCTGGTTTCTGCTTAGATGATGCAATTTTGTTCATGCTCACTTTCATTTGTCTCTGTCTGCGGTTTCCATTGAAACAGCAATTTCCACTGCTCTTTTAAACGTAAGCCGTGCTTCAGTTAAGAGCCATTTGTGAATGCTTTCTTGTAAGATTCCACAAACTAAATGATTTCTCAGTGCTTCATTAAGCCCATTACCAAACTGACAGTGCTGAGCCAATCTCTTCAATTCAGGCACATAAGCTAAAATGCACAACCCCTTCTATTTGATTTCACTTATGAAACCTAAAGCATTCTACAATCAACAATGGTTTTAGTTCTAAATATTCCTGCATTACTTTTACAAAGCTCATTTCTGATGGATTGGTTGGATCAAGGCATGCACATGTCACGTGGTGGACATGTAATTAACTTATTTTTACATATAACCAGTAATGAATTATTTCAACTAACAAGAATGCTTAATAAAACAACATACGGTGTATACAAGATTACTCAAATATTATTGAAGTATTAAATACACAACACTAGTGATATTCAAAATAATTGTCCATAGTTTTGGGAGAAAGAAAAGTTGTTTTGAATTGGATTTCCCATCTCTTATCTGGTTGAATGTAGTTTCAGTCAAGCTCTTCACCTGCTATCAAAAGCTCGTAACCATCTTGACATTAAGAAAAGAGATGATCTTCAATTATCTTTAACCAAGTTGCAACTAGATAATCAAAAACTTATTAGTTTGCACCACTCACAAAGATCTCACTAAATACCCAAAGTAGCAATATTAAGCATATTTTCATTGCTTGTTGGAAGAATGTTATGGATATTATAAATAAAGTGTCCTAGTCAGAGCTTTGAAACAGCTTTATTTTTCACATACACCTAGAACATTGTATTTAACATATAAAATACTTATAACCTGTTAAAACATAAATATTGACAGTATATTAGAATAATTAGTAGAGATGACCAAAAAAAAACCATTAGCAGCCAATGGAGGCTATGGAGGTGGAGGCCAGACACCAAACACCACATAGGCATCATATTCAAAATACTTCAACTTGAGAGAAAATGGAGAATGAGATTTACCAGGATGCACAATAACAGCAACAGATAGTGGATGTGGCAGATGTATCGGTGAGTTTAGGAGACATGAGCATTCTCAGCCATTTACCAAGTTTATAAGGAGAAATGTTTCTATTTTAGCTAATATTATTGAGAAAGATAGTGTCATTGCTGGTGACAGGGGTAGCATCTAAAACTTAGCTGAGGCTATGAACTGTATGTCTCGCCGAAGACATCACGAAAAACTTGAGAGGACATTTTAAGCTGGTGATGCCAGTGATTTTCAAGGGATATAAATTTATATTAAACCAGGCTCCAGAAGAAATGTCTGGTGAATACATGGTCAGGCTAAAGACAAAGGCGGGCAATGCAGGAATGCTAAGGGAAACATTACAAGACTCTAGTGTGGGGATATAATGCTTAAAGAAATGCGTAGAATGACCATCAGCTTTCAGGTGGTGCATAAAAAAAGAAGCATTTTATTCTCAGGGCATAGTTCCAAGGTGCCATCAGGAAACAAGCCCATTGAAATGATAACAGAAGTCTTGTTTTCTACATTGCTAAATCATGTGGAAAATTCATGTGGGTTCAGCAGATAACTCATGGACCAGATGAGCAAAAAAGGCAAAGTTCAAAGTACTTTTATTATCAATTATGTACTCTATAAGCAACCTCGAGATTCGTCTCATTGCAGGCAGCCACAAAAAAGAAACCCAACAGAACCCATTTTAAAAATGAATCAATAGAACCAACTTTTTTTAAAAAAAACAGCCAATATGCAGAACAAGAACAACAAAAGTAAGCAAATAACATTCAGAACTGAAGTTCATGAAAGTGAAGCCACAGTCATGAAGCCAGTCACAAGTGATCCAGGGCATGTTGGTTGCAGGCCACAGCGTCAGTTCAGCGGAGAGACTGGTATACCTCACAAGCAGCAAGCTGAACACTGACCCATCCCATACAGCTGGCCCCAACACCCTGAGCTTTTCAATATGGCCTGGAGCTTAAATTAACCAAAAGCGGATCTTCTTCACTCTCAGATGCAAGCCCTGTCACTTCGATACACCCTGAGGCCGGGGACCCGCCACCTCAATTTGGCCCATACTCAACCATTCCAATTCAGCCCAGCACTCAAATCGTAAAACGTTCCTCACTCTCAGTCCCAGACCCCACCACCTTGACTCTACCTCTTATTTACCCCTCGATCGTGACCCCACTAAGGAGCACCAGGCCATTGTCTCCCACACCATCACCGACTTTATCCACTCAGGGGATCTCCCATCCACTGCTACCAACCTTATAGTTCCCACACCCCGCACTTCCCGTTTCTACCTCCTACCCAAGATCCACAAACCTGCCTGTCCTGGCCGACCTATAGTCTCAGCTTGCTCCTGCCCCACCGAACTCATTTCTGCATACCTCGACACGGTTTTATCTTCCCCCCCCCCTCCCCGGTTCAATCCCTTCCGACCTATGTTCGTAACACTTCTCACGCTCTTAAACTTTTCGATGATTTTAAGTTCCCTGGCCCCCACCGCTTTATTTTCACCATGGATGTCCAGTCCTTATATACTTCCATCCCCCATCAGGAAGGTCTCAAAGCTCTACGCTTCTTTTTGGATTCCAGACCTAATCAGTTCCCCTCTACCACCACTCTGCTCCGCCTAGCGGAATTAGTCCTTACTCTTAATAATTTCTCCTTTGGCTCCTCCCATTTCCTCCAAACTAAAGGTGTAGCTATGGGCACCTGTATGGGTCCTAGCTATGCCTGCCTTTTTGTTGGCTTTGTGGAACAATCTATGTTCTGTGCCTATTCTGGTATCTGTCCCCCACTTTTCCTTCGCTACATCGACGACTGCATTGGCGCTGCTTCCTGCACGCATGCAGAACTCGTAGAACTCGTTGACTTTGTTAACTTTGCCTCCAACTTTCACCCTGCCCTCAAGTTTACCTGGTCCATTTCCGACACCTCCCTCCCCTTTCTAGATCTTTCTGTCTCTGTCTCTGGAGACAGCTTATCCACTGATGTCTACTATAAGCCTACTGACTCTCACAGCTATCTGGACTATTCTTCTTCTCACCCTGTCTCTTGCAAAAACATCATCCTCTTCTCGCAATCCCTCCATCTCCGCCGCATCTGCTCTCAGGATGACGCTTTTCATTCTAGGACGAGGGAGATGTCTTCCTTTTTTAAAGAAAGGGGCTTCCCTTCCTCCACTATCAACTCTGCTCTTAAACGCATCTCCCCCATTTCACGTACATCTGCTCTCACTCCATCCTCCCGCCACCCCACTAGGAATAGGGTTCCCCTGGTCCTCACCTACCACCCCACCAGCCTCCGGGTCCAACATATTATTCTCCATAACTTCCACCACCTCCAACGGGATCCCACCACTAAGCACATCTTTCCCTCCCCCACTCTCTCTGCATTCTGCAGGGATCGCTCCCTACACAACTCCCTTGTCCATTCGTCCCCCCCATCCCTCCCCACTGATCTCCCTCCTGGCACTTATCCGTGTAAGCAGAACAAGTGCTACACATGCCCTTACACTTCCTCCCTTACCACCATTCAGGGCCCCCAACAGTCCTTCCAGGTGAGGTAACACTTCACCTGTGAATCGACTGGGGTGATATACTGCGTCCGGTGCTCCCGATGTGGCCTTTTATATATTGGCGAGACCCGACGCAGACTGGGAGACCGCTTTGCTGAACATCTACGCTCTGTCCGCCAGAGAAAGCAGGATCTCCCAGTGGCCACACATTTTAATTCCACATCCCATTCCCATTCTGACATGTCCATCCACGGCCTCCTCTACTGTAAAGATGAAGCCACATTCAAGTTGGAGGAACAACACCTTATATTCCGTCTGGGTAGCCTCCAACCTGATGGCATGAACATCGACTTCTCTAACTTCCGCTAAGGCCCCACCTCCCCCTCGTACCCCATCTGTTACTCATTTTTATGCACACATTCTTTCTCTCACTCTCCTTTTTCTCCCTCTGTCCCTCTGAATATACCCCTTGCCCATCCTCTGGGTCCTCCCCCCCCCCCCGTCTTTCTTCCCGGATCTCCTGTCCCATGATCCTCTCGTATCCCTTTTGCCAATCACCTGTCCAGCTCTTGGCTTCATCCCTCCCCCTCCAGTCTTCTCCTATCATTTTGGATCTCCCCCTCCCCCTCCTACTTTCAAATCCCTTACTCACTCTTCCTTCAGTTAGTCCTGACGAAGGGTCTCGGCCTGAAACGTCGACTGCACCTCTTCCTACAGATGCTGCCTGGCCTGCTGCGTTCACCAGCAACTTTGATGTGTGTTGCTTGAATTTCCAGCATCTGCAGAATTCCTGTTGTTCACCTTGGTTCTGACGCTTTGAATCACCTCCAAGTCTGCTCCAGCAGCCAAACGCTGAATCATTCCCGCCCTCGGGCCTAGACCCCACCTCCTCAGTTCAGCCTGTACACACCATGTCACAACCATCCTGCACCTTCAAGACCTCAGATCAGACCACAAACATGCCAGGTCATTCAGGCTCGACTCTGGAAGAGAAGCTACAGGTCATTGACCATTTTCAAGAAAAAATGTGACTAATAAAGTAGTTAACAGTTGTTTTTGCTGCCAGCCAGTCATTGCTGTGCTTCACCAGTGCCTTCTTGAACCGGTAAAAATGGCAGGAGGGCGATAAAAAAATTTGTGGGATGCAAGAGGCAGGGGGCCTTGATCAGAGCCACCAGTCCTGAGAACACTCATTCAAGATGGTCCAATACTGCAACAGCAACATGGTGTGAATCCTTGCCTGTGAAAATGATAATCCCTGCTTCCTTCAGCAGTGAAGGATAAAGGTACTGAGCGGTCCAGCTGGGCTACTACTATACACACAGGAGAGTCAGGCAATGTAGAGAGAAGCTACAGAAAGTTGTAAAATTAGTCAGCTGCCTCAAGGATGCAAACCCCGGTAGTATCCAAGATATCTTCAAGGAGAGGTGCCTCAGAGAGGCGGTGTCCATTATTAAGGACCTCCACCCACTCTCCCCCATCACCCAGGACATGCCCCCTTCTCATTGTTACCATCAGGAAGGAGGTACAGAAGCCTCAAGGCACACACTCAATGATTCAGGAACAGCTTCTTCCCCTCTGCCATCTGATTTTAAATGGACATTGGAACCCATGAGCCCTACCCCACTTCTTTAATTTCTGTTTTTTGTACTACTATTGTTAATTTAAGTATTTAATATACATATATATACTTGATGTAATTCAGTCTTTTTCCTCTATAATTATCATGTATTGCATTATCCTGCTGCTGCTAAGTTGACAAATTATGGAAATGGAGTGATATAGATCATATGCAGGCAGATGGGATTAGTTTGGATTGGCATCATGATTGGTGCAAACACCATGGGCAATGGGCATGCCCCTGTGACATACTCTTCCATGTTTGGTGAAACAGGAAAGGTCTACTGTCTGCAGAAAGTCAGACTGGGAGTCAGAATGTAAGGCAGTGTAAAAACAAAGGTAGAAGAATAGAGAGCTTTAAGAAGCACTAAGGATTGGATTGTAGATTCAAGACATACAGTAATGCACTGAACACAAACATATAATTCGTATTTGTTAAATAGGATGCCGTGCACAATCCTGATTTTATGGAGATGGACGTGAGAAGCACGGAGGAACATCTGGAGAAAACTTCTGAAATGCCCGGTTCACTGCCGCTGCTACTGTGCAATCGAGAATCTCTGGAGGGAAGGCCCCAAATCCTCAACTTTGCCTGTTGCTGGCGGCCGGGGCTGGGGTTGAAGCGCTCGGCAGAGATGGTGCTCGGTGCTCGGTGTCGGAGGGCTGGTCGGAGGCTCAGAGTTTTTGGACGGACTGAGAGTCGGACTGTGGTCCGACAGGGTGCTGCATCAGCAAGTTTGCAGCGCTGGAAACTCATGGCAGGGAGAGTTTCTTCCTTCTACCATCTGTGTGAGATGTTGGGACTTTTGAGAGACTTTGAGACTATTTTTTACCATGCCCATGGTCTGTTCTTCTATTAAATTACGGTATTGCTTGCACTGTTGTAACTATATGTTATAATTACGTGGTTTTTGTCAGTTTTAGTCTTGCTCTGTCCTGTGTTTCTGTGATATCACAGTGGAGGAACATTGTACCATTTCTTAATGCATGCATTACTAAATGACAATAAAAGAGGACTGCATGTCCTCATAATCTAATAATCTAATCTAATTATAACTATTGAGTTGCTGATAAGACCCCTTAGTCTCAGTGTAAATTTTTTTTATGAACAGTTTGCTGTATACAAGTGACATGAGGAAGGTGGTGTTCGTGAATACATTATAAGTTGTAATCACATTTCTGAAGACAATTATGATAGACCAATGACTGCAGAACAGAATGTGACCCCAGATACAGGTTTCCCCCCGCCATCCAAAGGTAGAGCGTTCCTATGAAACGGTTCGTAAGCCGAAATGTCGTAAAGCGAAGAAGCAATTACCATTTATTTATATGGGAAAATTTTGGGAGCGTTCACAGACCCAGAAATAACCTACCAAATCATGCCAAATAACACATAAAACCTAAAATAACAGTAACACATAGTAAAAGCAGGAATGATATGATAAATACACAGCCTATATAAAGTAGAAATACTTTTCCACAATCATTACTGCGCTACTCTCCGTAGCGAAAATCGCACGCAAGCGCCGTCAGCAGAAAATCTCACGCAAGCGCTGTTGGCAAAAACGCGCAAGCGCTCTCCTGTAACTTTTAAGTGATGAAGCTGTCAAATCATACCAAATAACACGTAAAAATACACAGCCAATATAAAGCAGAAATAATGTATGTACAGTGTAGTATCTCTTACTGGAATTGGGAAGACAGCACAAAGCACACATGATGGTGTGTTAGACTGAATCGTCGCAGGTTGGCTGGTGCAGTGGCCCCCACCCTCCGGGCTGCAAACCGATACATTGCTGTGAAGAACGCAGGGGTCCAGCGGTAGCCGGGAGGTACACAGCACATCTTTAAGAAAAAACCCGAAACAAACATGGTAATTAATTAGGTGACGTCCGTAATTGTCGGCCCAGATCAGTGCCGATTTCCGATTGCGTCGTCTCTGATCTGGGCCGACAATTACATGTCGGCGGCACCTAATTAATTAGCATGTTTATTTTGGCTTTTTTCTTAAAGATGTGCTGTATGCCTCCCGGCTACCGCTGCATTCTCCGCTAATCTGTCCGCGGCCTGGGTGTTGGGGTGGTGGGACACTGGGGTGTCATCTCGTCGTCTGTTTCCATTAGAACAGGCAGCTCATCTTCTTCTATCCCTGCCTGCCTCGATGTCGAAGGTCGAGGTTCGTTGTCTGCTGTGGCTGATGTGGAAGGCTTGCTTGACTGCTGAGCCTCGCGCATTTTTCTATCACACAGTTCTTTAATAAGGACTCAAACCATCCTGCAAATATCCCCTAAACCGACGTACCCTTTCAAAATTAAAGTCGTACTTTATCATTACTCATATGGTTTCCATTGCTATCCTTTTTTCTTCCAATTGCATCAGCTCTTCATCTGTCAGTTCTTGGTGATGGGATGCCAAAACCTCTTCAACATTATGTTCGTCAGCTTCCACAAGCCAAACTCACATTGTCCTTACTTCGTTCACCACGATCAAAACGCTTAATTATATCTAGTTTTACCGTAACACCCTTACGAGCTCCTTCAGGCTTTTCCGATACCATAGAAATCATCTTGCAAACGGCTGCTCACAGGTACGTGTTGAAGCAAAGCAGTTCCGAATCCGGGGGAGAGCAGCTGCTCGGGGCGCACTGCCTTTTATCGCGCGCTGAATTTTCTTTTTCGTAACAGTGAAAAGACCTTCTGAAAGCGAAAACAGGGTGCTAATGTAGGTCTTTCAAAACAGTGAGGTTTCGTAAAGCAAACGTTCGAAAAGCGGGGGACACCTAGATTTATGTGGTCCTTATAGAGAAGTGATCCACTGGGATCAAAAGTTCCTGGAGTGGGTATTGCAGTAATTTCTTTCAGCAGAGACCAGGAGAACAAGATATCAGAAGAGTGAATTAATTAACTGATCTTATATAAATAAAATGATAATGGCTTGCACTATTTCCTTATCTTTTAGTAGGGCACACAAGTTTAAGTATCTTATAAGCAATTACACCATGTGATATAACTTTTAATACATTGTTGTACATAGCTCTACCATAAATCAAAAATCACTGCTTTCAGTAAAGGGTATTCTGTTATAGGAATCACCTCTGTTTATTAGGTACAAAATTAATTGGCCACTGGGGGTATATGAGGAGAAAATGCTGGATTTATAGAGGATCCTCATCAAACTGAGCTGGTTGGGTCAAACAGCCTGTTTCCACATTATTTATAATTTCTGTAATTTCAAAGTAGCAAAACAAAAGGCAAAAGAAAAGTATACTTGTTGCTAAAAGATGAGTCAAGTGCTGATGAAATAGTTACAAGCTGCCATGATATTAGTGGTATGGAGGTAAGGTGAGGGAACTGCAAATTCTCAGAACACGTGGACTATTGAAAATGTAGACCAGAAGTGCAGTGGTCTTGGTGAACCTAAGTTCCCAGGCCTGATCGAAAGCCTGAGTGACTTTGTTTCCATCTGGAATAGAAATTGGCCAAATGAAGGATATCCCATTTTATTGTAGTTTCAAAAGGGACTGTAAAAGTGTAAATGCTTTATGTAATTACTTGCCTATCTCACAAGTAACAAGTTACACTCATTTAAAAATTTTCCAAAGTTATTTTCTATACTCACATCTATTCAAGTACCATCTCTTCTATACAGCCATCAAAAAATGGATGTAACCGTAATCATATGACTCCTCAGTAATGCCGAGACTATCTTGCTCTCTATCATCCATAGCATCACACGGCTGAAACTAGGCCATTCCAGGATACAATGCAACATGGTGCTCTGTTGGTCACTAAAACTGCAATTCACCACCCAGTGAGTGTTTGGGAATGTTGTACAGTGTTTTGATCTCATTAAGTCAGAACAGTGAATTTGGCCATGAAATTTCTAGTGGAAATGGGCAGCTGGTTAATAGAGGGAATGGGATTTTACACAGACTGCCTATAATTTCATGCCTGGTTCTAAGCAGCAAAGAAGTTAATCAGTAGCATCAGCAAGTTGTCTAATGCTTTTGAATTTCATTTCACCGATACAACTGTAGAGTACATTCAGTCTTTCCATTCAGTTAAGAACTTCTGGGCATTCTGCTCTTGAAATGAAATTCAACCTGCCAAAAATTGGGACTTACAATGCACCTTTAGAATTAATGCAGAAAGTCCAAAATTGCTTACACAGGATGACATATGCAATCCCCTGCCAGTAATGGAAGAGTCAGTGGAGTGCTCACCATACCAACATTCATACGACTAAGTCCAACTGAATGACCTTCAGAAGATGTGTACAATGTACTGACCAAACAAAAATGTTTTAGTTACTGGCTTTGGTGAACATTTGGAAGATCTAATTGTCACCGCTAAGAACACATCCTACTCCCTCCTGTAAAATAAGCCATGCTGAGAGAGATCTCCGATTACCCTCAGCTGCTGGTCAAATTTAATACTCTAGCATGTTCAACCAAAGTAATGTTTTCTGGATTAATTAATTTATTGATTTCTCTTTCTGGAAGGGCAAAGAAAGACTAATGACCTGTTCTCATGACAACAACCATTTCCTCAAACGTCAGCAAAACAAAAGAACTGGTTATTGACTTCAGTGCACATGGTCCTGTTAAAATCAGTGATCCTGAGGTTAGGAGGGTTAAGAGTTTCAAGTTTCTAATGTGAACATCACCAATAAACTGTCCTGATCCCACCACGTCCATGGCCAAGGAAGTTCACTAGCAACTCTACTTCCTCAGGAGGTTAGAGGAATTTGCAATGTCTCCTTTGACCCTAACAAAGGTTTATCAATGCATCATAGAAAGTATCCTGTCTAGATGCCCCATAACTTGGTCTGCATCACTGCTCTCCCCTTGACCACAAAAAGCTACAGAGTTGTGAACACAGCTTAGCAAATCATGGAAAACAGCTTCCCCTCCATGGGTTTTGCCTACATAATCAAAGATCCCACCCACTTCAGACGTTCTCTCTCTCCCCCTTCCCCAGACTCGATTGCACCTTCTATCGCCTATTAAATATTCGCTACTATGATAAGAGTGGTTCTTGAGCTCACAACCTATCCCATTGTGATCTTGCACCTCACTGCCAACTTTCTCTGTACTGTAACACTTCGTTCTGCACAGTTATTGTTTCACCTTGTACTACCTCAATGCACTGTGTAATGAACAATATGCAAGGCAAGCTCTTCACTGTATCTCAGTACCTGTGATAATAATAAACCAATTTTCCAATTTGCGGGAATCTGGAGTAACAACTCAATTGGTTAAACAGCATCTGTAAAGGGACAGGAACTGACAATGTTTTGGATCGAAATCTTGCAGCTCAAAATGCCAATGATTCTTCACACCGCCCCACCTCCCTCCTCACCCCGATGCAGTTCAACTGTTAGGTTCCTTCCTTATTCTCTTAGTTTGAATTTGTGTAGTTTCAATATTCAGTTACCGATTTCGATTGCCAGTTTTACACATAGCAAAGGAAAATCTACCCCCACAGTACTGAAAAATAGAATGCTGTTCCTGTACAAGAGGACAGCATGACCTCAAGACAAACCAATGGTCAAAGCCCATGGAGGTATGAGGACTTCTTCCTCTCTTCTGTTGCTGTGTACTTCATGTGGCTCATACCCCAGGTTTTTACCTGTTTTCTTCATATATAATTACCAGTCATGCCATACCAACTAATTTTCATTGTTCAAATAAAATACTATACATAATCATTTGATATCAAGGATTTGAATAGATTTCCTGCCAATAATATTGTAGAAACACTGTACATGTGCCAAATTTGCCTCTGGGGGTAAACTTATTTGGAATAAATAAATGAAAAATTTGATCCAAGTGTGCTTAGGGCTCACACATTAACATTGAAGTTTCTGCATCACTGTTTCCAATCTTTGGTTACAAATCCATTAAATACAGGAAACACTTATCAGGTCTAAAAATGATGCAATAAAAGGCAGCATGCTATACTGACAAATGTGGAGTGGTATTATAGGACAATGTGGTAAACCATGTCAAAGGCTACAGAAAGAACAAGAAGGCAACATGCATTGTAACCCCTCCCACTAAGATTTGAACTTAAAATCTTGATGGAAGGATGCTGAAGATGCCCATGGAGCTTGGAAGAAACAAACCATTCAAAGATATTTTTTGAAAGGAATATATGGAATGCCTAGGAAAAACAAGAAGCATTATAAAAACAATGTATAAGATAATGTTCTAGATGAACTTAGCAGGTAAGGAAGCCTCTGAGGAGAGGCTCTTGACATTATGGGTCAATACCCTCCAGCTGGATGAAAGATAGAAGGGAGATAGCCAGTATGAAGAGGTGCGCGGGAGGGATGGAGCAGGTGCTGGCAAGCAGTAGGTGGATCCAGGCTAGAATAGGCGACAGCTGGATTGGAAATTGTGGCAGAGGCTGGATGCAGATAGGCAGATAAAGCAAAGGGCTGCAGATGATGGAATCTGATAGGAAAAGAAGGAGAAGTATGAGCTCAAGTTGGGGTGGCAGGTGGGAACAGTAAAGAGAGGTTATTCACTGAAATGAATTGCGGATGATTGGCAGATGGAATGGATAGCGGAGGGGAAAGAAAGACGTTTACGGGAGACTGGGTTGGGTGTAGGAGGAACTGGGTAGATCAAGTGGGGAGAGAAAAGGATCAGAGGGGGAGCAGGTTACCTGAAATTGGAGAGCTTGGTATTCATGGCCTGGAATCGTGCGCTACCCGAGTGGAATATGAGGTGTTGCTCTTCTTGTTTGTGTTTAGCCTCACCTCAGCAATAGAGGAGGCTGAGGATGGGCAGAGTGGTGTGGGACTGGGGGTGGGGAATAAAATATGGCTGGCAAAATGGAACTACAGTACACCAGAGGCTCAGCAAGCGATCACCTGGCCTGTGCTGTGCCTCACCAATGGAGGGGAGACCACATCAAGCACTACATGTAATGAATAAGGGTGGAGTAGCGGTAGGTGAGTATCCTGGAAGGACCTGGATGGTGGTGAGATGTAGGGACAGGAGTTACACCTCCCATAGTCGCTGGGCGATGCCTGGGGAGATACTGGTGACAAAAGATGAGTGAACCAAGGAGACCTGGAGTGCACAATAATTCAATGTTTCTTCTCTGTTTTTGTGCTTTTGAGATCTGTAAGTGATGCTGAAAATATGTTCACAGAAGTGAACATCATCTACACACATACAATAATGTACGGGTGGTGTATTATGCTTGGAAGTTGTATAACGTTCTGTGCTGGACATCAGCGAAATGCCAGAATGTTTTCCAGTCACACCAATGCAAAGGAAAATTCACTGGCAATATTTTCACCTACATAAAAGGTAGAAGTCCAAAGAAATGACGCAGGCATTGCGGAATGCTCTATTTTGGAAATTTGCCGGTACCTTTTTGAATAAGTTTTAGCATTGAACAAGGGAATCCTGGAGTCACGATGGGAAGATTAAATGCAAAACCCACACTCATGTAACGGGAGCATCCTGTGTGAATTCAGGAGACCGACAATTGGGTCGACTTGAACCCAATACAGATGCGCCTCCTGTCGGTCCAATCTTGAACGAAAGCGCGAACCTAAGGGGTGTGAAATTGCCTGGCCCAGATAACATGGAAGTCATTCAAGGAGGACAGCATTCCCGCACAGCCCTAACAACAGTTTTGCAAAGAATCTTAGAACGGACGTGGTGTTATATGTCAGAATCACAAACAGTTGCCAATTTCTAGTTTAAAAACAAATGAAGGAAAATTATTTGAAAAAGTGCAAGCAAGTATATGGATAAATAACTTCTTTAAGAAAATGGTCTTATAAACTACAATGCAAAAAAAAAATCAGAATTTTGGGGGGGGGGGGAGGAAGTAAACTTATTCCAAAAAAGAGCGGACCTGGATCGCATCCTCACCAAGGTTACAATTATTAACATTTTATTATTTCTAAGTTGAAATATTGTGCCAAATGCATTGGAATTGTAGGCAGCGGGCCAGTGAGTATCAGTGGTATTTGACAGCTGTGCACTTACCAGACCCCCGCAGGTGCTGAAAGAGGCGAGGGAGCCCCTGGAGTTGTGCACGAAGCCGCTGTAGTAGCAGGCGTGTTCGGCGCGGTATGAGCGCACCGAAATGTGGTGCCGGCTCCGGCGGCTGTGCACGGCGAAGCTACCGGAGAGGAAGCGGCTGTCCCTGGTCAGGCTCAGGTACAACTCCCTGCCAAACGCCGGGATCTTCAATTGCAGCCCCGGGGGAGAGGGCGAGGAAGCGGGCGAGGTGGAGGATGAGAGAGAGGCAGCGGCGCCGCGGTGGCCGGGCGGGGCAGGAGCCTGCAGCTCCCGCGGGTAAAACTCCTGCGACTCGTACTCGTCCCCGTTGGAGATGGAGCGCACCTCTCGGGATGTTATCCCGGGGCCAGCTGCCGGTTCACCCCGTACCGGATACGCTCTACCATCCTGAAGAACGGCCGGAAAAACGATCTCAGATTCTTCTCGGAAATTCTCGAGACCTGTGTAGAGGGAGGAAAATAAAACAATTAATGCAAAAATAATATTTTTAGGGATCGGGAAATTTTACCTCAGGAGACTTACTGCAATCATTTTGAGTCCTGTGCATAGAGTACTGTATTTTAGTATAAAATGTAATTGGGTTAAAAACGATTTTTCCTAGAATGTGTAGAATCAAACGCTGAATTTGATGTTTATTTTAGAGAAAAAATCCTAACTTAATGCAAAGCAAGCTTCAATAAAAAGTTACCTACCTGAAACTATTGCATCCGTGAAATACAGTAGATAGAAAATATAGGAAATGTGACTCTGCAGCATTCTTGTATTCCCTCAGTACCCTGTATTTAATGTTAAAAAATAATCCTTGTTATAATCAGCAACCAAAAAAAAAACCCTCTTTGGGTTAAGAATGAGAACGGTGAGGCGTTGGCTGTTTCTAGATTCCTTGTATTTTTTTTATAGGTTAAGGAAGGCTGCTCTTACAGTAATGAAATGTACTAGTCAGAGAGCGGCTGCTTCCCTGTCTGTCTCTCTCACTCACTCGCTCGCTCGATCTCACATGGTTTGAGTTTCCGAATGAATGAATTCGAGTCCCGCGGAGCTGAGCTCTCACCACACACACACACCAAGGGCTTCCCCCGAACTGCAATCCAGCCCTGATTGGTTACAGTAACTCACAGAGTGAGTATGTGTGTGGATGTTCGTGCAAGAGTTTAATACAAACAAAGCTTATGATTTATATAATACGTAATGTTTAAGTTTATTAGCTATAAATGTTATGAGGCATTAGAGTTGTTTTTGATGTATTATTAAACAATGGAATTGATTGTCAGCTGGGCACGTTTATTCACAGTTTATCAGAAGGAGGCAGAATTTTAAGGTTAAGCTACTTTTGATGTTATCACAACATACGAAAACAAGATTTAAAGAAAATGGAAAATTGTATTGCATGGTTGTGTTTCGAAGTTAGTTGTGGGTGGGAGCAGAAACTGGAACAGACTTAGAAGCACGAAAGCTTTTTTTTAAATTTTACAGGTCAGGTAAAAAAAATAGAACGTACACTACTGTGTGGAGCACACACACACACACACACACACACACACACACACACACACACACACACACACACACTCTCTATGCAAGTCCATGCATTTTTGAGATCGCTGTTGTGCCATAGTAGTAAAATACATGTTGCCAGTTCCCATAATTAGGGCTACTGATTTATGGTCTGTAATTTTAACATAGCCCTCAAGTAAATAAATGGCATGTTTGGGTTAGCCGTTCATTTTATATCCTACACAACTCTGCCTTCCAATGTGATTTTATGTTATGGGCGTATGTAAGAATGTTGGCTCAAAACGGCTTGTGAATCAGGCTAAAATTATCCCCATGGGACTGAAAGAGGGAGTATAACTTTGAATAGTGGTGTAAAAGAGGTGATGTTGACAAAGCTAGCCATTTTAAGCAACACCCAAAGTCAATTGCAGAGAAAAATACATTGAGTAAATATTGAGCACCCTATTCATTATCTCTCAGTTAATACACTTAACCAAAATCATCTAACACAGATTTACATTCTGTTTATTTTCTGGGTTTCCAAGATTTTTTTCAGTAATGAGATTTTATTTTCTTATCTATATTAATCTTTGTCAGAATACAAGGAACACGGGGTCTGGTTTCAATTCCTTACATTGGTTCACTTCAGTTTCCTAAGTGCAAATAATCGAGAAAATATAATGTAGCTCTTGTAAAGATATGGTAATATATTTGAAGGAAATGGTGTCTTTAATGCAAGGTTGCACAAACTTGGAATATGTATGGAGAATTTACGGCTGGGTCTCTTGGGAGATACTATTTCCCAAAGGGGAGAGATGAACAATTTGAGCATGATTCTCTAAAACTACTCTTATCCTTCAATGCACATGCATTGGCCCAGAAATTCACTGAGGGAGGTTCGAACCTTGTCTCTCTCTACTATTGATATCTCTAAGACAGCTAGAAAAATTGTGGCGATGCTACTTTAAATGAGCTGATAATCACCAGTTTGGTTCTGGGTACATCTGGTTGCATCCATGCCACTGAGATGGAATTTCATTAGCAACAGGAACAAAAATATTGAAAGCATCCTCTTATGTTTCTTTGCTTGTTCTGACAAAGTCAAAGAAGCAGTTGGTTTCTTGAAATTGGCCCTGGAGTGTTTAATCACCTTCCCCTTCTGACCCCACCTTCCGCAGGTCTGAGACGCACTAAACTAAATGTAAAAAAGGGCATTGCTAATATGCCTTTTAAAGTGCTTTACTGCATATTTTAAAGACCTAATCACTGCCGTAGTTTTTTTTATACATGCAATTGAGCTGGTGAAGGGCGCTAAAAATGCACCCATACTGATAAAACTTTGTCATTCCCAAGAAATTGCCCTAAGAAGATAATCTCCCATTGTGAAGTCTGGTAGGGAACTTCAGAATGTATTGTTGGATATGCAATAGTCAACCTGTGCATAGCAAAAATACAATGTGATAATGACCATATAATTTAATTTTTCGTAATGTTGTATGAGAGAAATGTCTTGCATTTAAATGAAAATACTCCTACCCATTTGTGGCAATCCTGTAAAAGGTCTGCACCCACGAGTGCCAGGATGTTCATCAGGATCGAAGCGTTATTAAAAGTTGAACAGGAGAAAGTCTGAAGATGTTGGAAATCCAAAGCAACACATTCAAAATGCTGGAGGAACTCAGCAGGCCAGGCAGCATCTATGGAAATGAATAAACTCTCGACTTTTTGGGCCAAGACCCTTCAGCAGGATATTGAAACTTGCTGCCCATGAGTTTTGCTTCAAGGCCAATGTCTTTGCAATATTTGCCGTAAATTGGTGCTGAGCAGCAGAGATTGTATTCACAGTGGCACAGATCTAAGAATTTTCTGTTCAGCTAGATATTGTGGAATTATTTAAGTATCAATAAGCTGAAGAAGTAAAGTGAAAATCTGACATTTACAAAACACTTTTGATCCTTTTATAAGCTTTTTTAGAGAGGCTGGCTGCACTGTGCAGAAAGTAGGAGCCTCAAACTTCAATCCTCATTGGGTAGAACTTCTTGGCAATGATCTAAGATCATGACTACAATACTTAAATGGATCTTAAGATGAGAAGTCCCCACTGCTTTAAGATTGGGCACCTGGTTCATGGGCTGAAGGGCCTGTGCTGTATGTGTTCTGTTATATATTACCTGTTGTAGATTTTTGGAGAAACTGGAGATACTGTGCAGTTGAAATTACATACTAATGCAAAAAGTTTCAACAAGTGGATTTGAACTTACCCCTGTATGCAAATTCACATTAATTTTCACTGTTCATCAGTAAAACAATTTCAAATGTTCATTTGGAAGTTACAGATCAACTACCCTTTGCCTACCAGAGTTATCAAACCCATCTATAACCTAAAACAATATCCTTGTTTCCATACTAACTGATATCAGCCTTACATCAACAGCTAGTTTGTTAATCGCCAATATGGCAATGAGACCCAAGAGGATACATTGTCACTGTCTCTTTAGCAGGCAGTAATCTCAGAGCAAATAACTTGCCCTTCAAGGAACCCATCTACTTTTCACAACTTTGATCGGGGAGTTTCTCACTAATAAAGCAAGAAACTAATTCCTAACTATAGGCAGCTGAAATCAACTTTGAATTCACGCATATCCTATCTGGGTCCACTGTAAACCTTTCCATATAGAATGAAAAGACTTCTTTTGTTGCAGGACATTCACAACAGCTGACAATGAATGTAGTAGGGGGAGGGGGCAGTGGGATCACCTTAAATTGTGCAGCCATAGAATTTCTTCTGTCTGTGAAATATTCAACTGAAGTGTACACTCAGTGGCCACTTTGTTGGGTACACCTGTACACCTGCTCATTAATGTAAATATCTAATTAGCCAATCATGTGGCAGCACCTCAGGGCGTAAAAGCATGCATGCATGGTCAGTGCATGAAAGCATGCTAACATCAGAATGGGGAAGAATGAGCTAAGTGACTTTGACCATGGGGTGATTGTTGGTGTTTTAAGTGATTCATAAACTGCCAATCTCGTGGATTTCAGAGTTTACAGAGAATGGTGTGAGAAACAAAAACCATCCAAGTGGCAGTCAATCCATGGGTGGAAAAGCCTTTTTAATGAGAGAGGTCAGAGGAGAATGGCCAGACTGGTTCAAGCTGACAGGAAGACGACAGTAACTCACATAATCACATGTTACAACAGTTGTCTGTAGAAGAGCATCTCTGAATATGCAGAACACATTGAGCATTGAAGCAGAAGGGCTAGGGAAGCAGAGCACCACAAATAGATACTCTGGCCATTTTACCAGGTACATGAGGTACCTAATAAAGTGGTCACTAGGTGCGGGTAGGTTGAAAAACTCATGAGCATCCTATAATCAACCTTTGATACATATGATATCAAATACACACATTGAATATGTGGCTTCCTGAAAGACTTACACCATTTCACTCTGATCTTTGACTGCAAAACAATACAGATCTACACTGAAATGACATTTTGCTGTAAAATCTCAGTTAAAAAAATACTGGACATAACCTTCTCTGGGTGATTTAAGAAACAATGTTTTCTAGGAAGTAAAGATAACAACCCTGCCGATTGAGACCTCCCTCCCAATGTGCCAGATGCACATTGCCCACAAAGCCCACTTGTTTCAATAATGGAAGATTCTGTGATGTGGAGATTCTGCTAGATTAGGAAAGGTGGCAAAATGTACCATCGCACTTTAGTAAAGATTTAATAGTTCAGATCATTTTGGAGCCTCAATAGTATTCCTGTCAGATTACATAGCATGTGTTTTGATTGCACGTAGACTTCCAGTTACTTCAATATCCTCAAGAGGATACTAGGGATATTAATAGTGTTTTAGTATTATTATTTTGAGACAATTAATGAACTATTATCCCTGCTTCACCAACTATGCTAATGTATAGAATATATGAATAGTATTTTATTAGGCAGTTTTGATGTCAGTTTCATCAGAACCTCATTTCTTTCTCAAAACTCTGATTATTTTTAAGGCATAAGACTGAATGCTCTAAGTTGCAAACAAAGGGCAGTCTTCTGAGCAGACCTTCCATTTTGAAATGATCCAGAAGATTTCCAACCGATGGGATTAACCTGGAGATGGACACCTAGGAGTTTTCCAGAACAAACAACTGGTAAAATTCGGTTCCAGAATTCATGACAGACTTGCTAGTTGCCCTTTAATGCCCATCAAATATTCTTGAAAGCTGCATTTTTGTATGTTTTCTCTTAGTTATTTTCATTTGCAGGATCATTCACAAGATCCAGGTGCAACATTAATCCTAGTAACTTCTTACCAGCTGTGGGAAGTTTACCTTTCTGCTGTGAACAACACCTGACCCTACACATTCATGCAGCATCTGCTCTCATAAGTGATTGACCAGATATAGAACGGCCAGTCTGAAAAGGCTTTATTTGACAGTGCAGGATTTATGAGATTTATAAATGTTATTTACTTTCCAATGAAGTTCTTCTCTTGCTGACCTAATAAAGCTTTTACTTCAAAAATTTATGATGCAAAATCAAGGCAGCTTATTCTTCCGTCCCAATGTAATTTTAACCACTAGGGAGGTTCAGTTATGCTTTAGCACAAATGCCATCCCAATACACTCACCCTACACAGTACATGTATTGTGTAATATATTGGGTATTAGCTGTAAAATAATATTGTATATTGAAATCTCGCAATAATCAATTCGTAAATGAATCCTTTTTTTAACTTAACATAATATTAGAGCAAGAGATTTTTTGAAAAATGTATTTTTGGTTATGGTTACACATCCCACAAACCCTTTTGCAAAGTATGAAAATTAAAACTGTCTTTCAGATGTTAATTGCTTTCTTCTTCAGATACTCCACTGGTCTATATTATGGAAGATACAGTTTGCTGGAAATGACCCAGTTTATTTTAATGGCTTCTATCAATCTGAACTAGTTTGAAGCCAACATACAGCTCAATAAAGACTAGATATTATTGTAAAACACTAAAGATATTGAGAGAGAGTCAACTACCCAGTGGTGGGGGAGGAGGTGAAATCTGAGAGCCAACCTATTATATAGCTTGTAGTTTGAAACATTTGATGGAGAGGGCTTTGAATGGAAAGTATTTCTTTATGACATGTTTCTCCTTGAAGTTTCCTTTAACCTAATTTAGAAAGAGTCACAGACAGATGCATTCAATGTTGAGGATGTCCAGGTATACTTTGAAAGTCTGATACTTGGCTTGAGCTAGGAAGGCAGACTGAGCAAACGTAGTTTACAATCTATAGATAAGGAAGTTTAGTGATTATCTTAAAATAGAGGGAGTAGACAAAATAGTTTGTGAGAGATCTGAGCACCAAAAGTCATAAGGTTAGAATTCATGAGCTGTGCTGCTGGATTCCTTGACATAATTGCCATTTGCTGAACCAGTCCAGCTATAATGGTGAAAGCAATACAGGCTCGGTGGGACATAAAATGTATTTAATTGTGAGATAGATGTAAGGCTCGGTACTTAAATTTCTGCAAAGTTTATCTTCCTCTTCCTTCTACCTCCCCAGAACCAATATTGTAGCTAACTGCAATAAATCAAATTCCAATATTATCACTTTTTCTGCAATTTCCATCTTTGAAGGAAAGAGGTCTTTTCAAAAGAGATCAATCCGCAGATCTTTATTTTCAATAAGGGTCTCTAGCTAACTTTTCAGCTCAGTATCAGAATATTTCTGTCTAAGAGGATATCAGTGAAGTGTTTGGGTGTGAGTCCAAACACTCACAGCTACAAAATACAGGAGATGTTATAAATGCTAATTCAGCTCATGTGGAAACACAGTTTATTATACATCAGAAACATTTCATTTGTGCTAAGTGGAAATGAAGTACATAAGCTGTACAAGTGTCCATAGCTTACAGAATGAAAACAGTGCTTTCATTGTATTTGTCAGACAGTACCCAGAATCTAAACACATCAGTACTGGCACTGTGCTAAACCTGTTACAGAAAGCCAGAAGATGATTGCACAAAACAGCACCCTAACCCTGCCAAATTATGACTACTGAAAGATCGGTAATGATGTAATTATAACTTCACTGAAATCCATCTGTTAGTGGGAACTGTTAACTTACAGCCCGGTACACTGCAATCAGAGTCATACAGGCAGTCACTTCACCCTGCATAAATAAATGAATGAATGTCTGAATAGACTTTTCTTCCACAAACTGTATGTCGATTAAAATATATGATTGCCCACATACCATTAAAACTTGTGGAATGTTGCCCGCTGTATAAATATGTTGCCAACTTCCATGCACAGATGATTTCTTGTTACATTCCTTCTGGCAAGCCTCAGTACAGGATAATACAATCAACCCAATTCTGAGAACTCCCATTATACCCGAGACTTAATAAAATGTATGTTATACTTACTAATTACATTAATGAATACAAACAGATAAACAACGTTAAAAAAATATAAATACAGGCTATGATGATACGTGATTTTTCAACAGGCAAATCAGGTGGTTAAAATATCTGGTTCCTGACAACTGATGTGAATGTAATAGAGTACAACAGAATTATGTGTTCAGTTTATGTCAAAAATATTCCTTTCGATTACAGCATCAAGAGATTTTGGTATCCCCTCTTTGGTCCTCTGCTTCCTATACTGTGTTGGACAGGCAAACATGCAGTCTAGGACAGGAGATCTATTAATGGAACCCTTTTCTGTCAGCTAACCATCTTTCCCAAGTCTTTTTGGATCCAGTGTAAAATTCCAGTGATGAAGATTGGATGCTTCTTCAGGCCTTCCCTGAACTTGGGTGGTGAGAAGAGGTTCAAATGAGATAGTATACACAGTTGAGTACCATTTCCTCCCAGAAGACAGTATAATAAAGATGACATTTTCCTGAAGTATTTGGGGCAGGAAAGTTCCAAGTGGCTTGCATTTCATTAGTTTCACCTGGATTAAACACCGAGGAGCAAAACAAAAGAAGAACAGTTTTACCCTTTGATACATTGATGAATGAAACTAATCTGAAATTTCTAGCCTGTAAGTAGGGAAATTATCAAAGGACAAGCTAAATGACATAAGTATTCACTTTTTAAAATTTATAACCTTTTCCCCAAAATTTGATAAATACTCCTTGCTGAGAGAGATTGTCGGACCAAAGTTTTTTACATCACACAATAAGGAATAAAATGAGGCTAATAGAATCATCATCCATTTTCATTATTCCTCCTAATTTTTCTTTGACTTATGATGCCAAAGATATACAAGGATGTAAACAAATTGAGTTATTGAGCTAATTTGATGTTTTGCTACATACATTTGTTGTTTCATTGGGCAACAAACAATGTCTGCTGCTCCAAATTCCAGCATTTCCAGTGCATTGTGTCTCCATTTTATTTCAGTGACAAATACTATCATGAGTGGATCTCAGTTTCACTTATTGGAAGCACAAGGTGAGGTTAACATACAAACTTGTATGATTTGTGGGTGCCACACTCAAACAAGGACAGACATATTTGGGACTGCACTAAGGAGGAAAAAACAATTATCATTCTCATCAATGGCGAGGAACTGTTGCTTTGACCTGTGGAATACGTGACGTGGTGAAGGACTTCTTCTTCCCACTTCGGGTCTTCTTACATATTGAATGAGTTTCCATTTGGTGAAAAGCTTGGAAGTTGCTGTGGGCCCAAATATGGAACAATTGTAAGAATATGAGTGATGAGGACACTGTCACTCTTTTATTCATCTGTTAATTTAATCCTGCCATTAATTGATATGTTTCTTTGGCAATTTGTAGACCTCTTATAAACTTTGTATACCTTTAATATCTCTCTCCTCCTCTTTCCTAACAAAAGCAAAAACAACTTGGTTGACGATTCCTCAGAACTAATTAAATCTTCACATTTTACTTGAAAGTGTCTTTTATGGGAAGGTGTTCATGCATGTGTAATTACAGTAAGTGTTTTTTTTAATCAAGCATATGATTGTGCAGTCAAATCTTTTCTTAAAAGATAATGAATTCCCAGGATAACAGATTGGATAAATGTTTACATAGTTGGTGTGGCTCTAGTGGTACATTGTATGTTTTTACATTGCATTTTTAGCTCCTGGAAGCATTCATTGCAATAATGACAGGAACACAAGCAAAGCATATGCAAATCTGGGTGCTCCTGTGTCCTCCCACAGTCACAGGATGTACAAGTTAGTGAGTTAATTGGTCATTGTAAATTTTCCCATGATTAGGCTAAGGTTAAATCGAGGTATGGTGGGCAGTATGGCTTGAGGGGTTGGAAGGGGCCATTCCACACTGTATCTCAATAAATAAATAAATACACAGGTAAGGAATCCATAAAAGCATAAAAATCAATTTTATATAGATTAAAGTTGTTCACTTGTCTCGAATAGTAAAAGTGTGAAAAATCATTGTGTATTTAAAACAAAATTCTGCAAAGTCAATTCCACACAGAAGACTGTGTCATCTCCTATGGTTACTTGAATTGACTCATGGATTATAAAGATATGTGAAAATTATTTGTTCATAGCAAAGTGTAACAGTGATGCAAAACTAAAATTTGTTACCTTAACAGCCCATCACCAATAATGATCTCTTTGATATAAGCCATTGTTCTTGGTTTTAATATGATTCTTTTGAGGACTTGAGGAAGAAGGTTACTGATATTTAGCTGACGCATGAAGGAATCCCAAATATTTGGTCTTTATAAAAACTGATCTTCATGATTTTTTTTGTAAATTGGTAATCAAAATATCAATTCTGATGATTCTTGTCATTAGTTCTTGCTGAAGTAAAATGTTTCCTTCTGATGCATCAGAAGTTTGTGGCTGTGACAGCATAATGCTCGTTTATTCTACATGTTGATTCCCTTTGCTTTGTGGATTCTAGTGAGAACATGAAGTTTTTAAACCCATTTATGATAACAATCATTTTGAGTATTTAAGGATCCAGTCACTAAATATTCAGCTCATCTGAGCATGACTCATCAGTATCATTAAGAAGATTGGAACTATATACTTGTGTCTGATGTTTGCCAGGAGGAGACTTTATCTTACATAGAATGAAGATAGAATAGTTCAAATGTCTTCAAGCACTTTCTAGAAGGAGAAAACGTGACATCGGGGATGTGGTCTTTTACAATTTAAAAAAGACAAGCTCCACATTGCGATATCATTGTTTTCAGAATACTGTGACAGTATGTGCTTCTTGGTTGAATTCTGAAAATTATTCAATAGTGTTTACATCTGTGATCGAATCAACAGATGCTTGTAACTAAAGCTGCATTGTTACAGACATTTGTTTCCATGCTTAAAACACCAAGTTCTTCATAAAATTGTACTGTTGGTTAGGCTTGCTATCTTGAATGACCCTCAAGATATCAACTAAATTGGTAGGGACAGTCATCACTGCTTGCAATAAAGCCAAGCAAAGCAAGGTAGTAATAATAATAACATATGAAACAGAAAGCCAATGTAGAAATGAAATTAGATATTTGACTATCTTGGTATAAAATGAAGTAGTTGAGGCATGCAATGGAAGTTTCTGTCAGTTCTTCAAATATGACCCAGGTGTAACCTCAGAGAGGTATATATTATAGAAATAGTTCCTTACCATATGTCAGTAATAAAATAAATCAGTCTTCCTTCAATTTTTTATGAATGCACAAATCTTGGTTTAAAGAAAATTTTATATGCTGGAAACAACAGCAGCAGAAAACCTAAATGGAGGGATTGATATACCTTGGTTGAAATAATTTTTTAACAGCTTTATTAAGCCATCAGCTTTAGTTATTGTGTGGCGTTTGTTTTCTCGGCCCATTATCTCCCCTGTTAAAAAGGTTAATCACTGTTGGTTTTCTGAAGGTGCTGCTTATGGTTCTTATGAATGGCTATGTTTCTGATGCAACATTGAGGTAAGTTCTTTAATAGTTGTCAATTTGAGGCGAAAAACATAAGAACATAAGAAATAGGAGCAGGAGTAGGCCATCTGGCCCTTTGAGCCTACTTTGCCATTTAGTCAGATCATGGCTGATCTGACCATGGACTCATCTCCACCTACCTGCCTTTTTCCTTATAAGACAACTCCAAGCACAAGTTGAAGAAGTGCAAATACCTTCTGTTGATTTATCACTCAACTCACATCATTAAAACCAGATTAATTGACCATTTACCTCACCAATATTTGTTCATCTGTTCTGTGCAAGAATTAGCCACCTCTCTTATCTATATTACAATATTGACTAGAATTCCAAGTTGAATAATTGGGATGCCCTGACTCAGTAAAAAAAAACAGGTTTTCATGATTTTTCTACTTGGTTAACATGAAAAACTTCATGTTTTGCATTATTTCATTTTTTATAAATCATTATTTGATCTAATGCAAGGGGCACAGGACAAGATATCCAGCAAATATTAAATCAGTGGTTCCAGGTCTTGCTTAAAAGGCTTTGGCCCAGGGATTTCATGTGAAATATGTATAAAGCTGGGAAAAGAGTCTCCTTGCTCAGTCACCTGTGCTAATCTATCAGAGCCCAAAATTCAGTTCTTTTATCATTATGGATTATTACAACAGAGAAGATCCATTCAGTCCATCAGGCCCATGCATGGCTGCTGGAAGAGCTGTTATAATGCACACAGACAGTATCCATCTTCAGGATCAAACCCAATTCACTGGAGATGTGAAAAGTAGCATTAACTTCTACACCGCCACGTCTCCCTCAGCCCAGAGAAAGATCATAATCAGAATCTGAATCAAGTTTACCAACATCGAGACATTTTATGAAGTTTGTTGTTTTGTGACAGCAGTATAGTGCAAGACATAAAACATGATTACAATTTACAAAAACAATAAATAAATATTTAGTGCAAAAGGGAGTAATCTTAATAGAGCCAGGGGTGGACCAGAGTTTTTGAGGGCCAGGAACAACACTCCTGCTACTTATAAAAACTGAAAGTGTCCTGGTTTGTTTTCAGGTCAGTCTCCATCAGTTTCTAAGAACTACTGATAATGCTACTCAAATCCTCGATCAAGGTTTTCCAACTTTTTTTTATGCCATGGACCTTTACCATTAACAGAAAAGTGCGTGGTCCCCAGGTTGAGAAATCTTGGCCCTGATCAACGGAATAGAACATGTGTCATCCATTTTTACTTAAGTTTTATGATAGGACCTTAATGCTCATATATAATCAGCCTTATGAAGTATATACATAAATAGGAACGTTTATGTTTCCTTCTTTCTCTGTGCTTTCAAATCTTCTTTCTATTACTCTTCTATTTACTTTTGCAACACGATTACTATTCAAGAAACAAATATGCATTCAGACTATTTTTTACTTTTCAAAGCTAAAGGAATAGTTCAGGTCAAGTGAAGTTTATTGTCATTTAACTACATACATAAATATACATAATGTATATAGAAGTGAGATATTTCTTCGAACCAAGGTATAAAACCCATAACACACATAACACACAAAAACTTATGAAGGGTAAAATCTACAGACGAATCACACATTAAAAAAATTAAAGTGCATTAATATTAAATAGAA
Organism: Mobula birostris; assembly: GCF_030028105.1. NCBI lineage: Eukaryota > Metazoa > Chordata > Chondrichthyes > Myliobatiformes > Myliobatidae > Mobula > Mobula birostris. The sequence goes on from NC_092386.1 coordinate 52,025,350, forward strand.
CAGATTAACCAGTGATACATCGATTATGATGTGGCCGGGAGGTCAGAAGCCTAATGGCCTGGGGGAAGAAACTGTTTCTCATTCTGACCGTTCTTGTTTTTATGAACTGCAATCTCCTTCCTGATGGTAGAAAATCAAAGAGGATGCTGGATGGCTGGGTGGGATCCAGGGATCTTAATACTAAGTGTTCTGTGTATGCAGCGCTCCTGATAAATGTCCCTGATGGCTGGTAGGGCGTTCCCTATCATCTTCTCAGCAGTTCTCTCAGTCTTTATAGGGACAAGGGTTGATGAGAGGAATGTAAAATCATGATAGATTAAATAAAGAAAATTTGTTTTCAAAGGCTGAAGGGTCAGTATTCTATTAGAAGAACCAGAGGTAATTGAGATTTCTTTTGTACCATGGTTAAAAATTGAAATACATTGCGTGATGAAACGGAGGATGGATTCAACAATTTAAAAACAGGGAAATGGATAAAAACTTGAAAATAAGAACTGAAGAGATTTGGAAAGAAGAGAAAATGGGTTATCATTTGAAAGAGACAGTGTGGAAACAAGGTGTAGATGGTCTCGTTCTCACTGTTTCATAAGCCCATTATATGAATAGGTACAAAAAGAAATTTGAAACAAAGGAAAACTGAAAACAAAAAGAAAAAGAAAACAGAAACTTGATTAATCTACAATAGAAATGTCAGCGTTGCAATTAACTGTTCAAGATACCATGGTAACAGCATAATTGCAATGCCTGAACCAATGCAATGTAGCCATTCAGAACCACGGTGGATTGACAATGAATGGGAAAGGCACATATTTAACTTTGCCACACCAATATCACTGTGGACATGTGTGCTTTGTTTGAGAAGTTTGGGCTCCAGTCAAAATAGTAGAGGTATCCTCTTGGACCTTAATTTATTATTATCTGCTCCAGACTCAGCTTTTATCTGCAATATGAGATAATACTGATAAGTTTAGTCTTTTTAAAAATATGTGTGAACTGATCCCGGCACCATTTCATTTTTCTGTCACTAAATGGTGAGATACATTCTCTGCCTGTCATAAACAGCTATATTGAACTTTGAATGAAGTAGTATGTCTTCAGTAATCATTAGTTCTATTTTTTTTTCAGAGTAATTGTTTTCACAGCTGGAACTGTAGCTTACACAAAAAGAGTGATCTTCACCTCGATCATGCATTAAGTGAGATTTGTTACTTGGTGGTCATTTAGAAAATTGGATGTTTTAATAATACACAGAATATAAATGATCAAATCAATGAGCAGAGGACAGATGGAATAATTTAAACTCACATTTATATTTAAAATGGAAAATAGATAATACAACAAAAGGAACAGAATCTGAGCAGAGTGAAGAGAAATAAATAAATATTAAACTAAGGCGAATGATTTAAAACCACTTTCCTCCTACCCTGGAGTAGGCTATTATGATAACAGAGATTTAAATGAGGATCTTACAAAGGATAAGCGCTGACATGGTACATTGGACTGAAAGGCCTCTGTCTGTACTACTGTACTATCAGATCACTTTAATTCCACCTTGTCTGTAAAACAGCAAACAAGACATCAAATGCATCTTTTTATACAGACTGCAGGTGGGATATATTGGGCTGGATGGCTGGAGATCTGATGAGCACCTCAATTAAAAAAAATCTTGTTTCCTATGAATAATTTAACCGATTCTGCTGTTTCAAAATGGAATTTCTCCACTGATTGTCATGCAAATCTGAAATATTTATCAAAGGTTTTGATGAATCTATTGGAATTATTAAGCCTTGGTCAATGGGTCAGGGTAAATGTGGAAACAATCCTATCCACCAGAGGGAAGTAAAGAGCTGATTATAAAACAGCTCAAATTGGTGGTTGTGTTGAGAGATGTGACATGAAGTATGATCATGTTTGCACTATTCCTTGAACACATTAAGCATTTTCAATGAAATTCTCGTGCATTGGATTTAATACAGCACATCAAATACTGCAATGTCTCTCTTGTTGAGTGAGAAAGTGATCAGATGAGCCTGGACAACGTTGAATTGTTCTCACTGGAGTATTGGAGGTCAAGGGAGGGCAGGAGATCCGAGAGAAGTATTTGAAGTTATGAGAGGCAGAGAAAAGATAAATGTCAAATAGTGGGAGGTACAACTTTAGAATGAGAGGGACAAAATTCAAAGGAGATTGACGAGGCACAGTTTTTTTTAACATAGAGAGTGATAGGTGTCTGGAACGCACCGACTGAAAAGTGGTGTGAATAGATAACAGCAACAATTAAAAGACATTTAGGCAGGCAGAGAATGGGGACACTATAGCTCTTATGTAGGCAGATGGGATTAGATTGGATTGGCATCATGGTTTGCACAGACACAATGGGCCAAAAGGCCTGCTTCTGTGCTACTCTGTGGATAAGAATTTCTTTTTATCAATAATTTTTGTCATACATTATTATGGGTCACCTCATTCTTACTTGCTGTTCACTTTAGTAATGAGTAACATGCCCTTCAAGGCTCTGAACATTTGCTAGCAGTGATAGATTGTATGGGTTTATTAATGTCATTCACCAGGTACTTTAAGAAAGGGTTATCAGTGTTTTTCACACCAATAAGTGATGGGTTTGGATGTAATTTCAGTGGAAATCAAAACTGAGGCAGCTAGCCAGCAGGAGAATCACTTGCTGAATGGGAGAACTGAGCAATGATTATTCATGTTAATTGTTTCTAACCGTACCTTTTATTTTGGATTTAATTTATAAAATTGACTGAATGAATGGCAAATGAATCAATATTATACTGTTTTACTGTACTATTGTGTGGTTCATAGGTCTGGCCTGTAAGTTATTCAATTAATTGTACTTAGATTCTCACCAGTCCTCCAAGAGGACTACAACCTGTCATGGGGTTTGGAGGCTTGCCTACCTGAATGACATGGAGAGCTATGCTGGCTGGAGTCAGGGCCTTGTGCTTTGTGTCTTGGCAGGGTCACCAATACAGGTGAGGGATAGAGGCCAGACTAAAGGTGGTCCACTGGTCCTCTGGTCCTCTGGTCCTCCAGATTTGGGAGTTCTTCTCAGAGCTAGCAACTCTGACTGGTCAAAAAACAATTGTTACGGAAACAGCAATGAAGAATCCTTCCATATGGACAAAGATGGAGGACCTTCATTGCTGCCCTAAATGCCAGTGGTGTAACAGACAGTAAGTAAGTAAGATTCTCACCAATAGATACAACAACAAATTAAATGTCACCAGTAATCAATAGACCTTAGGATCCTAATAGAATCAATCAAGGGATACAGATGAGAATAGGAGAGTAACACTGATCAGATACATTCTTGTCAGATGGGAGAGCAGGGACAAGGGGATGAATGACCAACTCCAGCTTCTATTTCCCATGACCATGTTAAAACCTGTATGCATCTGACACACAATTATAACACATGTCAAAGTGCTGTAGCTGGTGAAGAAGTGAAAAGTAAAGTTTTGTCATTCTTTTCCAAACCGGATTATTTACAAGCATAGCCAATGTACAGACTTCCTTTACTAATAGTTGTTCCGAATATTTGTTTCAAGTTTCTTGGAAATTGGACACTCTAGTTAAAAGAAACTGATGAAACTGAAACGGCACTGCTTTAGTCTCCTGCTGTTGTAAAATTTTGCTAAGGTTCTGACCAGTCTCTTGACTGAGCCCCACCTTTGCTTCTCAACCTCCATATCCCCTGATTTCCTTAGTATCTATTTCCAAAACTATTTACAATTAATTGAGCCTTGGGATTAAACGCATGTCAAAGAATAATACAGGAAAATGTAACATTAAATATGGTCACATTCAGAGTCAATTTAAATCAGTTTCAATTATTTGTTGTCAGGAATGAAACTTGAACATTTTGTAAATAATTAAATAAAATCTTTAAAAAATACCATTTCACTTGATATTTTACTTATAGTTGAATTGGACAAAGATGTAGATGGGCCGATATTACAAAAATGGTGGAGTTGTAGATAAAAGGAAATCATTAATGGATTCAGCAGGGCATAGACCAGCTGGAATAAGAGCAGAAAAGTGGCAGATAGAAATTAATTCAGACAAGTATGAGGTGTTGCTCTTTGGGAGGTCAAATGAACAATGAAAATATACAGTAAATGGATGTACAGAGGCTTGGGGTGCATGTCCATAGCTCACTCAAAGTGGCAACTCAAGTAGGTGGGGGCCTTTATCAGTGAGGGCATTAAGTATAAGAGCTGGGAAGTCATATCACAGCTGCATAGAACTTTGGTCAGACCTCATTTGGACCATTTTGTGCAGTTCTGGTCACCATAGTAAAGATTTGGAGGCTTTTGAGAGGGTGCAGATAACTTTCAACGGGATGTCCCTAGATTAGGGAGTATTAGGTATAAAGCGGCGTTAGACAGACTTGGTTTGTTTTCTCTGGAGTGTTGCAGGCCGAGAGAAACCTGATAGAAGATAAAGACAGGTACAGATAGTTAGTTTCCCAGGGTGGAGATGTCAAAAGCTAGAGACCATGGCTTTAGGGTGAGAGGGGAAAAGTTTAAAAAAGATCAGCAATGCAAACTTCTTTACACAGAGTAATAAGTGTCTGGAACATGCAGCCAGCGAGAAGTGCTGGGAGCAGAGAGCATAATAGCAATACCTGAAAGGCATTTAGATGGACTGTTATTTGGGTGTTAGTTTACTTGTTGGTCGAAAGCCGCTTCCATCGTGCTGGTCATTGATTGGCCTCTTTGAGGTATGTAGCAGCTCTTACCCATTGGTTGCCTCATGTGCCACGTCACCTGTGTCCAGTTTCAGGCACCTCAGGGGTATAAGAATAGCATGTGAGGAGGTTTGGCATCTTTCCCCTGTCCCCAGGGTCCGTTTCACATTGAGGTCGCGACCAGTGCTGAAGAATCACTGGAAAAGTATGCTCCAGTCTCAGAAGCCCGCATGTACTTTTAGCTAAGTGTTTCTTGAATGTTTAGTTTTGTAGTTTGTATAACTTAGGGGGGGGGGGACTTAGATGTTTGGTCGAATCTTTTACTGTTTGTAAATGAATGATTAATATGCTTATTTATATTCAGTGTCTTCTGTCTCACACACTGAACCAGTGAATTGGCATGGACACATGAACAGAAGGGAATGAAGGGATAGGGATGATGTGCGGGTGGGTGCTATTAGTTTAGGTTGGCATTGTGGTCAGCATGGACGTTGGGGCCAAATAGTCTGTTCCTGCACTGTACTGTTCAATGTACCATGTTTTATATGAGAATGATTATCTTGATCTGAGCTGCATGCTTTTAGAATCATGGTCTGAAGTAACTAAATTGGAGAAGAATAATAAAGGTAGAATAACAAATTGCCAGAAGAAATTAGTTGAAGGCCTTTTGAGAAAATAAATAATCCATTTTCTTAAGTATAAAATACTAGACTTTAGCAAGTCTTTATGTTTTGAAGAAATTAATCTGAGGTTGTTCTACTTCACCACATTGAATCTCAGGAGATACATCCTTAAGGTAAAAATTGATTTCTGTCTGAATTGCAGATGAGCCTATGATTGACCAAGCATCAGTGATTAAACAGTTCTTTGATGTTGCTGATAAATGTTTAAACAGAATAGAATAAGCATAAAAAAGGAAGAAATTCAATGAGTAATTCATGTCTAATTAATATTTACAAAGGGAGGAATCTTTGATTAAGGGTGGATTTGAAAGAGAGGGGTAGTTAGTTTCAACTACCTTGTTGAGTTTTCCAAAAGACAAATATTTGGTTGTAAAAGTACCATTTCTAACATTATAAAAAATGGACCAATTCAGAGTTTAAGTTTCATTTCAGTGGAATCCAATTCTGACAGTGTGTTATTTGAAACAGTAAACGAATCAGCACAGAATCAGTCATTGCATGAATATTTTCTCATTGGATTGTATGTAGGATTTGATGTTCACTAGGCATTTAATTATTTAAAACTATCTCATGCATCCAGCAGAATTTAAATATATTATAATTGAAGCAAATAATATCTAATCAAAATACAAATCATGTTTAATAAAGTTCACTAAAATCACATTGTACTAAGAAATAATTGAAACATTGGAGTTTGGCAAAGTAATCCGGAGTTAATTTACCCATTGTTTTATAAATCTGTGATCTGTGAACCACTTTGAAATCATTGACTTTAGCGACATATGGAAGGCACAGATTAAGGAGCAAAACAAATAGGTTTTCAGATCCTGTGCCAACCCTGATTAGGATCTGAGAGGTAATTCCTCAGCATAATGCTTGGCCATACTGCTGCCATCAGTGCCGGGGGGTGGGGGAGAAGGTGGGAGATGTAGCACTGAGTATAGAGACAGGTTCGTCACCTTTTCCCCACCACAATCCCAATCTGTCAGTAAATTCCAAAAGTACAGTGAATACAGGTAAATCAAGGACCTACGTTTCAGCTTACATGGTTATGCATCCACTGTTTAAAAAAGAACCACTAGCCAAAGCCAAAAAGACTCAGCCAAAGATTTGCTTTGCAGACCATCTTACTCCACAAACAACTTGGTTTCCAATCAATGCTCTTCATTGTTGTTGTTAACTGGCTGTAATCCATGTTTGTCAAAGCCCATCTGCCACTTCTTTACACTTAAATATAGGGATTTAATAACATTTTGATGCTGTGAAAATCACTGGAGCCCAGAGTTGATATGATTAACTCTAATAGACTACATGTATGAAATAATTTCTCTGCATATTCAGATGATCCCTCTTTGAGGCTCTAAGAATCTCTGGTCATGTTCCCAAACTTACATGAAGCTTTTGACACTAAACTTTTTAGGAATGATCTTTGAAATACTATGATCATAGTTACCAATTTGACTTAAGTGGTTGTATGCTATTTTTTTCCAAACAATTGACGTCTGCAAACCCCTTTGTAGAGAGAGTACTTTGTGGTCTTTCCCATCATGTTGGGAAACTCACCAAAGAACCAATCCCCAGGAAGATGTGCAGACAAAGGTAGAACAAGATAAAAAAACAAGCTCCTTTCTGGCAAAGATCTGATGTAAAGTTCTGGCCAAACCGATCGTTCAGCTTCAAAAAGGAACACAGCAATCTGTCTTACAGATACCAACATCAACCTTCTTTATGTGGTGGTTTAGATTATCCCTGTTTTACCTTGCCCACACTGATGGAATATTGAGCATTGATTGCAAAATTTAGGGAATGTAATGATTATGTAAGTGGAATACATCTTTGCTTCAGCGCCAGACACAAGTTTGTATTATCGTTTTCATCTACTTACAAATTGTTTATCTATTCAATTTATATTGCATGTGCTTTCTTTTGCTTCGTGGACTGTTACACTGCAGAAGAGTTTGGAGGCAATAGCTTCTTTGAGAATAAATTTTCTTCTGTCACGTGACTTACTTTTTCTAAATTTCCTGTGGCTTCTTCACACTAAGTAATTCCCTTTCCTGTTCCCCAAGCTATCTGGATAGCAATTGAATAGAAAGTGCGTATCATGACATCTATAATTTCCTTTTGTATCACCAGCTACATACTTGTTGTTGGCAGCAGGGTTCTTTCTCCTGGCATTAAGAGTCACATTGGTAACCTATTCTTCCTGGATAACGGCTCTGCTCTAAACAGCCTCATTGTGTGGTGCAAAGTTCTATTATTCAAAGTCAGGAAATCAGTCTCAAAATCCAACACTACCATTCCATAAATTGTGCGGAGATTTAACAAAGGACTTGTGCCTTCCACAAAAAACTGATCCTGAGTGAACAGGACAGTGGATACGTATTTCAGTGCAAGGATTTCCTTGTCATCAGCTGGCTACTGCTGGATAATATGACTACCTATATGAACCAATCAGGAAATCCAGTTCAGGTCAAAATAAAAGAGAGAAGAGAGAAGATCAGAGAGCTGACTATATGAACTGGGTTTTAGTGTAATTGAATGCTTTAGCATGGGAAGTTGCTGAAGTCAAAATCATCATATTTCTAAAATGAAAATTGAATGTAATTGAACTAGTGGTAGGTACTCATTACACATAGATCGTAAGGGGTTTAGCTTCAATTTCTCTAGCAAGGTACTAGCATGGCTAGAGTACAGTGACCAGCTGCATTATGCATCTTAAATCTCCACAGTTATACAATCAGAAAATCATACAAAACAGAAGAAAGCTTTTGGCACTTTGTTAATATGGCAATTTGTTGAAATATTTACCTGACTGGTCCCATAGATGTGTTATTTTTCCATAGACCTGAAATACTTCCCTAAACCTATAGCTCTTTCAAAGTTAGTGCTGGACATCCAACAGTTCCCGTTATTTAGAAATGTCACATAGAAAGGTACTGGGAAGACTAAATGCACACTGCTTTCTGAGGATATGGGATAAAAGTTCTGAATCTGTCTCTATACTCTGAGCTGTATCTCCCACCTTCTCCCCCCACCCATAGATTGTTTTGATCCTGAAGCTCAGGAACATCTTGCATCAATTTCCACAGTACTGTCTCTTTAGTGTTACTGGATGCAATTGATTCCCTTATAGTACACATCATGTGAAGAACCATTGAGAAGGGCTATAGCAAAGATATTCATCACAATGCAGTTTTATTTAATGTTCTTAATGTGCTAGCAGAGCGTACATCAGCACCTTTTTTTCCTTCTCTGAGTTACCTTCCTGTCATGATAGTATAAATAAAGGTGAAAGAATTATTTGCAGTCCCTCAAGCAAACTTTTCCAGCGTTAATCCAGATGCTTGTGCAAACAAGATTAAGGAAAATCTTTGGTTCTATGTTACATGAGAAGAAGCTTGGAGAGAGAAAGAGATCTTTCAAACTTTTAGTTAGAGGGAAGGAAATCTTAATTAAAACCTTCCTCTGGCTACAATAGCCTTTCTTTACAATTCAGAATGTTATTTTGTGACCTATACTGTGATGAACTAATCTTTTCGGCCTCAGTGCCAGATTCATGCAAGGTTTTCTGTCGATGTGAGCTTTGCATTTTATGTACATTGTGAAACGAAGAGAACAGCAAATTAGAAAAAAAGAAACACATAATGTAACTGTTGTTCTGTGAACTAAGTTGCTGGAGAAATACTGAAGCTGGTGATATAGAAGTCTTTATTCAGTACAATAAAGGCCAACATGGGAATGAGTGTCCACATCACAGGGCAAGGAGAGTAACAGAAAAACACGAGATGACAGAAATTGCAAGTGTGGAGGAAGAAATGACTGGAGCCAATTTAATAAAAATTAAATGGAGATGTGAAGGATGTTTGTAAAGTGTTGAGGCAGAGAACAAAACAGCACAGCAGCCATATTTGCTGATCAGAGAGAGCCTGAGGGAGAAAAGGTAGTCCTCCCACAGCCAGATGACCAAGTCAAGGGAAGGGAGCTGCCTGAAAAGGCAGGGTTCACTCCCCAGTGGATAGGTGACACTCAGGACAAGTGACAGCAGAGTCAAGGCAACGAGCGGAAATACTGGGCTCAGGTTAAAATGTATAACTCACCTTCTTCACAGACAGAACAAGGGATCAAGTCTGCCCAGTAACAACAACATTACAGAGGATTTAAGAAATAAACACCAGCCTGCTGCTTCACATCTGACCCCTCCTGATGGAAGCAGGCGTGCAGATGAACGGAATGAGAGCACAAATGCAGAAGACAGAGAGCAAGCCTGTCAGCAAGATGCCAACAGCGTGTAACGGTAATGGTACTTTGTAATGAAGGTTGGTTCTGTGAGGTAGATGATTAGTTGTATAGATAGCAGTAGAAAGATATTGGGGAACTAGATGGGAAGGAGTCTGAGTTAAGGCAGAGACATTAGGTTCCATAACCTCGATGGCAAGGCAGACTGAGAAAAAGAGAAATTGCTCACAGCATCAGAAGGCAGCCACCCCAGCTGAATGGGGCATGAACACAAATGAGCTTGGCCCTTTCACTGGTTGGGCCAGCGACTGAAAGACAGTCCGGGACGGGACGCCACTGGAGTGAGGCCCTTGCACCTATTCAAATGGAGACCACACCAAACCCTCCAGTAGCAAGATCATTTTGATAACCTTTTGTCCTGGCATGGAATGTGAACTGTTGCCTGTGAACCTGAGACAAGGTTACCCTTGCTGTGACCCTGCCCTCAGAGTATCTACTGACAGCCACTACTGAAAGTCTTAGCTATTAAAGATTGAATGAGAGAAGAGGATGCGATCAAGTTCATGGAATATTTTGCTGCCATCTCTGCTTAGTCTTGTAGCTAGCCAGATGATAGCGTAGATGTAGATACACATAAGGACATGATAAGTTAGTAATTGGGGAAAGGATCCAAAGGGAAGTGCATTTTTACTGCTCTACTTAATTAGATCCTCCTTAAAGATTGGCCTTCCTGAGATAGATTTCTGTCCAAGGGGCCAAGAGTGGGATATGCTAGGGAGTATTCTGGAGTTATGTGAATGTACTATTAATTCAAGCAAGAAGCAATCTTCAGTTTTTATTGTAAATTGCTGACAGTAAACTGAAGTTAGAAGCCCACAGACTAAGAGATATGGTCTGCAAAATAGTGACCATGATAAGTTTGCATACGATAGATAGTGTTGTGAGACAGGGTGAACAGTTGTGAAAGGTGATTACTAACTATACAGGATGCCACAGGTACACTCGTTCAGGATGCTGTAAAGTAATATACCTGTTTGTGTGTTTTAAGAATATGTTTGAAACTTTGGGGTAATAGACTTTTATATGGCATACAATGGGTACTCATCATTAGACAATCCAGGGAGGGATGATATAGTTTTCCTCAAAATGCTGATGGAAGGTCTAAGCTCAGTTGCTCAAGAAGTGTTTGACTTGGGGATAGCAATGGGATCGAACTACTCTGAGATTGTATTATGGGCCAGGGACTTGGACAAGAGAAGGGGGTAAGAGAAGTCATTAAGTGGCTTTAAGGGTGAGTGCAGCTGCTGTGAAGACATAGAGCACTTGCACTGTGTGCCAGCAACTGAGGCACCTAGCAAGGGAGTGATTTTTGGTTGTGCCCGAACAATGAGGGTACTGTCCTAGGGATCGACATACTAAGTAAGGTAGGTGCTATCATGAACTCAGGAGAAGGAGAAATAACGTGGACAAGACTGGGACTGCTAACATGTGTGATCAACAGAGCAGACAACATGGACCACAGAGAGACAGCAATCTCAAGCAGGGAAGGGAGTCAAGACAATGTGTATAGATCATGTCAGGAATCCAAGTGTGGGGGACAAGCACAGTGAAGAAGTGTTAAAAGTAGTGCAGCTGCCTGCAGAGGCAGCAGAAATTAATGTAAAGGCAGTAAGGACCAGAACAGAACCTGCCTGGTTTGATGCAGGTCAATTAACACAACCCCATTGTCTTAACGTTTGGCTGATACATAAACAATGTTACCATTTTGCAAACTATATCTCAGTCTGTGGGCTTTTAACTTCAGTATACTACTGGCAATTTACAATAAAAACTGGACTGGTTCTTGCATGAATTAATATCTACTATATGCACATAATTGTCAGAAGGACAATGTCAAGATAATTATGGGGGATTTTAATATGAAAGTGGATTGGGAAAGTCGGGAAGGTAATGGATCTCAGGAGAGGGAGTTTATAGAATGCCTACAGGATGGCTTTTTGGAGCAGCTTGTCCAGAAGCCCACCAGGGGACCAGCTGTTTTGGATTGGGTGCTGTGTAACGAACCTGAGGCGATTAGGGAGCTGGAGGTAAAGGAACCTCTTGGAAGTAGTGATCATAATATGATTGAGTTCAGTTTCAAATTTGAAAAGGAGAAGCTGGTATCAGGTGTATCGATATTTCAGTGGAACAGGGGAAACTACAGTGGTATGAGAGAGGAACTGGCCCAAGTCAATTGGAAAAGTAAACTAAATGGAGGGACGGCAGAGCAGAATTGGATGAAATTCCTACAAGAAATAAGGAAAATGCTGGAAAAATATATTCCAAGAAAAAAGAAAATTATGAATGGAAAAATGGCACAAATGTGGCTAATGAGAGAGGTTAAGGCAAAAATAAGAGCAAAAGAAACGGTGTACAAGGAAGCAAAAATTAGTGGGAAAAATGAGAACTGGAAGACTTTCAAAAACTTACAGAAAGAAACTAAGAAAGTCATTAGGAAAGAAAAGATGAATTATGAAAGGAAGTTGGCAATTAACATAAAAAAGGATACTAAGAGTTTTTTTAAATATATGAAGAGTAAAAGAGTGACAAGGGTAGATATGGGACCGACTGAAAATGATGCTGGAGTAATTATAATGGATAACAAAGAGATGGCGGAAGAACTGAATGAGTATTTTGCATCAGTCTTCACAGTGGAAGACATGAACAATATACCTGATAGCCAGAGGTATCAGGGAATAGAATTAGGTACAGTCAAGATAACTAGAGAGAAAGTGCTTGGGAAGCTAAGTGGACTAAGAATAGATAAGTTTCCCGGCCCGGATGAGGTGCACCCAAGGGTTCTGAAGGAGGTGGCTTTGAAGATTGTGGAAGCATTGGAAATGACCTTTCAGGAATCAATAGACTCTGGCATGGTTCCGGAGGACTGGAAGGTCGCAAATGTAGTTCTGCTATTTAAGAAAGGAAGGAGGCAGCAAAAAGAAAATTACAGACCTATTAGTCTGACATCGGTGGTTGGAAAGATATTGGAGTCAATCCTCAAGGACGAGGTTATGAAATACCTCGAGGTGCATGACAAGATAGGCCGAAGCCAGCATGGTTTCATGAAGGGAAGATCCTGCCTTACCAACTTATCGGAATTTTTTGAGGTAATCTCGAATAAGATTGACAAGGGAGAGGCTGTGGATGTTGTGTATTTGGATTTTCAAAAGGCCTTCGATAAGGTGCCGTATATGAGGCTGCTTAATAAGATGAGAGCCCATGGAATTATAGGAAAGATATTGAAATGGGTGGAGCATTGGCTGATAGGCAGAAAGCAAAGGGTGGGAATAAAGGGATCTTATTCTGATTGGTTGCCGGTTACTAGTGGTGTTCCGCAGGAGTCGGTGTTGGGGCCGTTTCTTTTTACGATGTATATCGATGATTTGGATTATGGATTAAATGGTTTTGTGGCCAAGTTTGCGGATGACATCAAGATAGGTGGAGGAGCAGGAAATGTTGAAGAAACGGAAAGGTTGCAGAGAGACTTAGTCAGTTTAGGAGACTGGGCAAGGAAATGGCAGATGAGATACAACGTTGACAAATGTACGGTTGTACATTTCGGAAGAAGAAATAATCGGGCAGATTATTATTTAGATGGGGAGAAAATTCAAAAATCGGAAGTGCAAAGGGACTTGAGGGTCCTCGTGCCGGATACCCTAAAGGTTAACCACCAAGTTGGATTGGCGGTAAGGAAAGCGAATGCTATGTTGGCATTCATTTCAAGAGGAATAGTGTATAAAAGTAAGGAGGTGTTGATGAGGCTCTATGGGGCATTAGTGAGACCTCATTTGGAATACTGTGTGCAGTTTTGGGCCCCCTATCTTAGAAAGGATATACTGATGTTGGAGGGAGTTCAGAGAAGATTTACGAGGATGATTCCTGGAATGCAGGGGCTAACATATGAGGAGCGTCTGTAGGCTCTTGGATTGTATTCATTGGAGTATAGAAGAATGAGAGGGGATCTCATAGAAACGTTTCGAATGTTGAAAGGGTTGGACAGAGTAGATGTGGAAAGGTTGTTTCCCTTGGTGGGTGAGTCCAGGACAAGAGGCCATAGTCTTAGAATTAGAAGGTACCCAGTTAAAACAGAGATGAGGAGAAATTTTTTTAGCCAGAGGGTCGTGGATTTGTGGAATTCGTTGCCACATATGGCTGTGGAGGCCCGATCATTGAGGGTGTTAAAGGAGGAGATTGATGGGTATCTTATTAGTCAGGGTATCAAGGGCTATGGGGAAAAAGCCAGAAATTGGAACTAGATGGGTGAATAGTTTAGCTCATGGGGGAGCTGCGGAGCAGACTCGATGGGCCGAATGGCCTACTTCTGCTCCTTTGTCTTGTGATCTTGTGAATTCCAGAATACTCCCTAACAGTGACCATTTTAAAATGTTCATTTACAACTACTTTTTCTTGTAATATTGCCATTGCCCAGCACTGAACTCTTTTTGACTTGCTCCAAAGGGTAGGAGAGATAATTTTAACTAAAACCTTTATCAATTATTATTGTCAATGATAATTTACTATTAGAAAGAAAATTGATCATTTTAATTTGTATCATGTTTATCACAATGTCATGAAAAGCAGTAAAGCCCATTATGTGCTTGTCAAGTGTAGTCAGTACACAGCATTGTGCAAAGCAGAAATAATAATAATCTGTTTTCACAAAGGCAATGAGTGAGGGGGAAAGTGGTGTAAATATTGCCTGGGGCACTTCACTTCTAATAATGCTGTGGAAAACCTGGAGCAAAAAGTCACATTTGTGGTTAAGGTGCCTTTTTCTTGCTTGCTGTACTGGCATCCATACTCTTCCAGATGTGGGAATTCCAGATCTCTGCTACCTTTCAAGTGAAATGGACCTTCTGGTTTCACTTCTAAATGGTATGGTTCTAATTTTTACGTTATAGATAGGTAGATACTTTATTGACCCCAAAGGAAATTACAGTGTCGCCATAGCATTACAAGTACACAGATATACAAATATACAATTGTTAGAACAGAAGTAAGAAAGAATAAAAAATTAGTTACCCCAAACAGTCTAAGAGGAGGGTTCATCGCTTCCCCAGCTATAGGTTGACTCATTATCGAGCCTCATGGCTGGGGATAAGAATGACCTCACATAGCGCTTTTTGGAGCAGCACAGTTGTCTTAGTCTATTACTAGAAGTGTTCTTGTGTTCTAGATTCTGCAACAGAGGAATTATGTAGCTATGTTATCACTTCAATTCTTATTCTTCCTTACCACGCCATTGCAATTTCTCCTTGCTGCCAATACAATCATTGAGTTGATCTGATAATACTCACCACCACCTCCATCCTACTTTCTTCTTGCCCTTCACAAATGTTCCCCCTTGCTCTGTCAAAATCCCTTCCTTTTAACAATCCAGGCAGTTAAAGGACACCCAATAGTCTGAGCAACTTAACCAGCTGGACACCGAAGGACATCCGGTAGGCATGTGTAGATCATTGGGTCTCTTTAAAAAGAGGCCCAATATCAGATGCAGTCTGTTCAGTGTGGTGATTATTACCTTGACCAGTTACCTCACGTCCATGCAAAGAGATCTCTAGACCATGATTTTAATTATGCCCCAGCTAACAAGTTTCATACATTTGGCATTATAGCTTCACTTTAAAGGTAAATCCTCAAGTTATGTAAATACCATTCCAATCAAGCATTTTCTTATAATTCTTGAGATTAGCATGTAAATAAATAAATTAAATTTATTTTTCTTTGCTACTCTAATTGAGACATTAACCCCCAAAAAATAATGTGAGTATCCATCTATATTAAATCCAAGAGAAAACAATTTCATATGAAGAAGAAGAAAGACTTCTCCTATTAAATCTACTCCATTTTATCTGACTTCTTCCATTCCATTTGAAAGTTGGGAATTAGATAAAATGTAAATGCTGTCACTAACAAGCAGCTTTCTCAGGAATTTAAACTGCGGTACTGTCAGTAGCAGCTCAAAGTCAGCATTATCTTGCCACAAGTCCCTATATGTAGCATTTCAGACAATTTCTTGGCAGCATGATGTGCTATTTTGCAACGTCGCTTCTTACAATCTGATGCAGATGAATACTTGGCTGATAAGTTAACCCAATCACTAAATCATTAGCGAGGAAATATTTCAATATTATGCACTCGGACTCGACAGTAGAGCACATGCTTCGGAGAGACCATCAATCAGCAGTATCTCACCCTTTTCCAGTGCTATCTCCATGTAAGTGAGAGTAATTGGAAGTAACATTTTCACATTGAATTCTACATTTGAAGTTCAGTTTCAGCGATTTCCAATATTCAAAAGTTCCTGCAGATTCTGTTAGAAACTAGAGTCTGGAAGTAAAAAGAAAATATAGATTTTGTAAGAAACGTAAATTGGAATACTGCTTTATTGTAAAATTGTAGATATTAAGTGAAAAAAGGGAGGATGGGTAAAGTACCGGTGTTACAAATTTTTATAATTGGGACATTTATTTATTTTTAAGGAAAAATAAAAAGGTACATTTGTTCATTCATGAGATGTGGACATCACAGATATTATCCATTCCTGCTTTCATAACTGGAACCTGGAGCAAAAAGCAAACTGCCTGAGGAACTCAGTAGATCAATCAGTAAAAGGCATGGTTGACTTTTTGAGTTGACATCCTATGTTAAAAGTCTGGTGGGATCAGTCCTGACGCAGGATCTCAACCCAAAACAGGCCATCCTTTCGCCTTCACAGATGCTGCCTGACCTGCTGAGTTTCTCAATAGTATGTTAATTACTCCAGATTATTTTGCTCTTTGATCCTCCAGTACTCCCCACCACTTCAGTATTTCAGAGAGTCTACCTTAGCTTCAAAAACAAAACATTGGCAATAGTGACAATTGTTTGCAAGTATCCCTGTAAGAGCTGACATAAGATAATAAGGAGAGCTTTTTGGAGTAGCTTATGCATTGTTCCCATGAAAACAAAAGTGAGTAGAGATATTGGAGGTTAAGCAGATTCATAAGATCACAGAAACTCATTTCGATTCTGGACACTTCACAGCAGGTCTATGGCATATCCATGGTCCTCCCATTTGTTGCTGCTGTTGAGTACTGGAGCAAAACGAAAGCAATGGGCGAGTGAATGTTTCTAGTCATTTAACCAATCAGTGGATGCTGTTGGACAATAGTTTTGCATGAATGCCAAAGATTAGGATGAGAAGCACCAATCAGGGATATTATAACCTTTCTGATTAATTCCCTGGAGGGTTCTCTGCTATCGTATTTATATTTTAGATCACCCAGAGGAAACCAGAAGAAGCTAAAACATTTATTTCCTGATGATTTCAAGGCTGTGCTTCATTTATGTCAATTATTGGTAATTAAGTCTTCAGCAATTACAATTGATTTTTGTGGCCAGACGGTTAGTGTACTGATTCCTTTAGAACACATCTGCATTTATCTGAGTGAGAATCCATTTCAGCAACTGTTGGCAGCAGTAGATACAGTAGAATTTATCTTACATATGTCAGAACATGTCAGACGAAACATTCTACAGGTAGTGCAGGCCAACAACATTCCCGATTTTGTCAAACTTTAAACTTCAGAACTTCATACAGTGGAAACAGGACTAAATATATTGAGCAGGTGTCAGTTTAGGTGATCTATATGCTTTCAATAGAAGGAAGGATCCATCATACCGTATGCAGTTTAAAAAACATTTGGTAGCGATTTTTTCATCATCTTTCTGTGGCAATATGTTGTTAAGTATGCATTCTGTTTCACAATATGGGAACAATGCATCAGAAAATTAAATTGACTACCTTGAAAGAGAGGTTTATTCTCAGATAGTACTGTGTCTGTAGTCATAATGTATCTTAGTTCATGGGAGGGGTTTATCCAAATTGTTCTTACCAAACAAGAAAAGCCACTTGTACATCTACCTTGTAGACGGTCATATTCTGCATGGAGGTCGGTGACCAGTGGGGTGCCTCAGGGAACTGTTCTGGGACCCTTACTCTTCGTGATTTTTATAAATGACCTGGATGAGGAAGTGGAGGGATGGATTAGTAAGTTTGCTGATGACACAAAGGTTGGAGGTGTTGTGGATAGTGTGGAGGGCTGTCAAAGGTTACAGCAGGACATTGATAGGATGCAAAACTGGGCTGAGAGGTGGCAGGTGGAGTTTAACCCAGATAAGTGTGAAGTGGTTCACTTTGGTAGGTCAAATATGAAGGCAGAATATAGTATTAACGGTAAGACGCTTGGCAGTGTGGAGGATCAGAGGGATCTTGGGGTCCGAGTCCATAGGACGCTCAAAGCAGCTGCGCAGGTTGACTCTGTGGTTAAGAAGGAGTACGGTGTAGTGGCCTTCATCAATCGTGGAGTTGAATGTAGGAGCTGAAAGGTAATGTTGCAGCTATATAGGACCTTGGTCAGACCCCACTTGGAGTGCTGTGCTCAGTTCTGGTCGCCTCCCTACAGGAAGGATGTGGAAGCCATAGAAAGGGTGCAGAGGAGATTTACAAGGACGTTGCCTGGATTGGGGAGCATACCTTATGAGAATAGGTTGAGTGAACTCAGCCTTTTCTCCTTGGAGCGACAGAGGATGAGAGCCATTGATCGTGTGGATATTCAGAAGCTTTTTCCCAGGGCTGAAATGGTTGCCACAAGAGGACACAGGTTTAAGGTGCTGGGGAGTAGGTACAGAGGAAATGTCAGGGGTAAGTTTTTTACGCAGAGAGTGGTGAATGCATGGAATGGGCTGCCGGCAACGGTGGTGGGGGCAGATACGATAGGGTCTTTTAAGAGACATTTAGATAGGTACATGGAGCTGAGAAAAATAGAGGGCTATGGGTAAGCCTAGTAATTTCTAAGATAGGGACATGTTCAACACAACTTTGTGGGCTGAATGCCTGTATTGTGCTGTAAGTTTTCTATGTTCTATGTTCTACCTGACTTTCTGTTTTGTCAAAAGGACAATACAGTGAATTTAAACATGTTGCTGCCAATTTCTCACCAAGTGGAAACAAAACTACCCCAAAAATGCATCACTACAAAGGCTTGGATATCAAACTGTACTGAGTTCCAGTCTGTGTAGCATCTTTATGGTGGGTTGGGGTTAATAAGTTAAAAGGCAAAGGCATGCTCAACAATGTGGACTGTTTTCCCAAGAAGTGTCCAGAAACAATATCCAGTCTAGATCTGACTGATGAACAATCCACTGGCAAGCTCACATTGTCTAGGGTTCTGTGATTCTATGGAATGAGCTGGGGTGTTCTCTCTATAGACATCAAGGTCATCGGACTTTCAACCTGTTTGACACAGGAGCTTTCCAAGTTGTCCCCACCATGATTCCCAAGTTGTTGCTCACCATAGCATCAGGGAATGCTTGGGCAACTGTATCCATAATATATATCAGTGATTTGGTTATGGGAACAGTAAGCATTATCTCAAAATTCACTGATGATACTAGGCTGAGTTAGATTGTGAATTTGAGGATGATGGAAAAGATGCTTCAAGCCAACCAAATATATGGGCAAAAGGATGTTAAATAGAATAACATGGATTAATGTGAACTTCTTCAGCTTGGTAGGAAAAGCAGAAAGGCAAATTGTTTAAATGTGGTTAGATTGAGTGCAACTGATTACTATGATGCTGGGATTATCACCATTGCAGAGGAAGTTAGCGTGACTAAGTTTGTATTTCAGAGAGTTTACAGGAGTGGGAGGAGGTCTAAATGAAACTTAGAACTTTCTGACAGGGAAAGACAGACCATAATGAGGAAGTTGTTTCTGCCGGATGGGGACACATTCTTAGGTTAGAGAGTTAGAGATTTAGGACTAAGGTGAGGAGAAATGTCTTTACCCCTCACTCAGAGAAACACTGAACCTTTGGAATTCTCTCTCATGGGGGCCAAGTCACTGAATTTATTTAAGAAATCGATAGGCTAATTTCTCAATGCAAAAAAAACTTCAGTAGGCATGGCAAGAAAAGAGGAATACAGATTTGGGACAGAGGATCAGCCATATTGAACGAAGAAACAGGATGAGGGGTTACACGGCCTACTCTTGCTACTTGTTTATGTTTCTAAAAATGAAAACAAAAAGATCTGCAGGTGTTGGAATTCTGAGACACGAACACAAATAGAGCTGTCCTGTTGTGGGTGACCCACCTCCTGATATTCTGAGGTCTTCTTACCGTTTATGAGACACAAGTCAGGAGTGCGGTGGAATACTCTCTATTTACCAGTAAATGTTCATGATCAACTCCCTATTCATCACCTTAAGCATTCATTTCCTCCACCACTGGTGCACACTATTTAGGTGCAATGCATGTAGGCTTTTTTTAACTGTACTCTCAAATGACTGATTTCTGCTACGGAGGACAGCAGGTATAAGAAAACCTCTGCATGCAGGTTCAAATTCATGTTATGTGCAATTATAATTTGAGAATACAGTATAATCTGTTCCTTTTATCATCATTAGAATTAAACCCCAAGCTCCTTTCCCCAATAATATTATGGGCATTACTTCACCAGAAAGTCTGTAAAATTCAAGAGAGAAGCTCACCTGTATCGCCACCTCTAGGACAGTCATGGATAAATAATACTTGTAAATCTTACCAGTGATATCTGTATGCAGTTACACAAAGAATGGAATTGAAATTGCAGCGTCTTTCCATAATAAATATATATTATACATGCCATACTGTGTTACAGTTGATTCTACAAAATGTACAGTCCACTTAACTGAGGGGGTAAATGTTCCTGCAATGCCATTCAACCTCAGAGGTCTACAAAGGGAACTATTAAAAACTATATGACCTTGCACAAAATATAGTTCTAACAAGTATTTAAAAGTTAAATTTTTTTCATCTTTGTTTCTCAGTTTTCCCTCTCTGAATCCAAACTTTCTTTTTACCTTCTGTATTTATTTTGACTCTATTTCATACTTTGTTTTCTTTTGCCATCTTTAAGTGTAATTGTGAGAAAGTCGATTAGCAATAATTCATCAGGGATCTAGATGCCTCATTGGCTTTGTACTTCAGAAATAAGCAGGAGAAAACAATCAGAGCTGAAAGCTGAGGCTAATTATTTATCTCGTACTCTTCACCGGTTGATGCCACTCTCCACAGCAAATTTAATGTCATTAAGCTGAATGAATTACCTTTGTGCCTTTAGATATATAGAGTGAAGATTTAGTGCCTCGGCGTTCAAACTGGGAAATGGGTCCCTCCATGGGAAGGTCAGTTTTAGATGCATGCAGACTTGGGGAGTGATGTGGGAGGCACAGTGTGTGGTAAGGTTAGAAGAGGAAGACAATTATAAAAGTAAATTCTTTTTTGCAGTGTTTATGAATTGATTGGAAAGTGGTGAGGTAGTGGAGGGAAGCAAGCAAAACAAATCCCTCTGATGTGGGCACAAAGAAAAAAAAAGTTAGGGAACCTCCAATTTAATCCATTTACACATAAGGAAACAATTTATTTTTGCCTTTCATGTTGGGAAATGGGAAAATATGCTTCCAGCGTATTAAGCTGAATGAATCGAATTATGTTGACATTAAGAAGAAAGTTCTTGCTATCATACTGAGAATAAAATAGTTCTATGGTGTCCCTTGTGATCAAGCATTGTGGCCCAACAGCAGTAATACCTGTATACAGAGCTACAGTTCTTTTCTCCTGGGGAAATAGAGGAAATAACTGTACAAAGACAATTTACCTGGAACTATTGTGAAGTAGATGTGAAAACGAACATTGTCACAAATACAAGAGGGGTCCACAAAAAGAGTTTACCTTGAATCACGGGGCATTTTTCAAGAAACAATGTCGATCATTGACTTCTCCTTGGACAACAGCATAATAAGTGCAGAGAATGGAGAAGGCTTTGGTGTTTTGCCTGCATTGCTGTCCATTACTTTAATTAGCCTCACTAAGACCTTTGAACATATGCTCAGAATGCTCAAATTGCTTAAAAAGATTGGCTCTCCTCAGATTTCTCAGTGTGATCAAGTTGTTTCTGGAGGATATGAAAGGTACTAGTTAATACACTGGCTCTGCAGTTGAGTCTTCCAGCAAAGAGATGAGCACCCAGCAAGGTTTCATCCTTGCTCCAAATTTGTTGAGCATCTTCTTTGTGTTTCTGCTCAGCACATTCTCAGAAGAGCAGTACAAGGAATATACTGTACCTCCGCACAAGAAAAGCACCCAACCCCTCTGATCGCAGGGCAAATACAAAAGGGCATACAGTCCTCATCAGAGATTTACTGATTGCAAATTATGTGGCAAATGACAAAGGAATACTGTATTGCCATTACTTTATCTACCAATATTCCCATACATACGAGGATTTTATGCTAAAAAATCTAATGGGGCAATATGTTGTTGGGTAGCTCTATCCCATCTATAATTATGTTTTAGTAATTTTGACCAAGTTTACAGGATTCAGCATCATTAACACCATTTCACTTGATCTGCACATCAGTAAACTTTTGGTTGACCAAAAGGTGTAAATGAATTACAAACTGTTAGATTGCATAATGTTCAGTTTATAGTATGTGTGAAGCAAATGACGTTAGGGTTCTACTCTACAGTAACAAGACCTAGACAAAACAATCTAATCAAGAGAAAAGACTAAATAGTTTCTGTGTCACTACCTATAATGTATTCTGGAAAAAAACTTTAAAGGACAGTCATAAATGATAATGTCCAGGATCACACATGGATTGTAGGCATATCAATACTACTTAAATAATGATTCATTAGACTTAGGTGCCAATGCCTATATTTCAGCTCTAGATATCAAAGTTGACAACTGAGATGTAATTGCTCAAAGTCATAGTTAGTTAAGCCAGAAGCTCTGCAAAGGCCTTCAAAAAGCCAAAGAGAAGCAAACACAATATGCAGGAGGGAAAACAGTGCGTAGGAAGAACAAACAGCTCGCAGCCGTGGCTGTACAACTTAACGTGTAGCAGATGCAACCAGGACTGCCTCTTGCACATTGGCCCCTACATCATAGAAGAAGCTGCACTGCTGCAGAGAAAGGATACCTTCCAGGGCACAAATCCATAGTCTTTCAAGTCAACAAAAAGAAAAACAAGAAGGAGGGAGAGGAGAAGAAATTTGTTTCCTATGACAAATGGAGAAGTTAAAGATAGAAAACAATTCACTTCTGCAGAATTGTGTACTTCAGTGAAACTAAATGTTCAACATACTTTTAACCTCTCTTTTTACTTCCCACCGCAAATGAGGTCACAAACAGCTCTGTGCAAATACTTACATAGCACACTTTAAATAAATACTATTTCCAGCCTGTTGAGAGAAAAACAAATATATCCTGAAAACAGTAGTTGCCAGGTTCCTTAAATTGATCTACATAAACACCTTTCAATTTGTAATGGGATGACCTCAAAGTGAGCAGCTGAGGTTTTTGTATTAGCTTTTCGAAGACTAATTTGACTGATGTTAAAAAGACTCATCTATGCTCATAGTTGTAACACAACAGCGTCAAATAAAGCTCAGAAAATTGATTGTACATCGAGTAATGTAAAGGAACTATTGATGGGAAGGAAAGAAGTAACTAGAATATGTAACTGCAACCTTTGGGTCAATTGCTGAGATTACAACAACATTCAGTTAGATGCCATTAATATGTCAGAACAAATGATCATGCAACATTTAATTAAATGTGTGGGGAAAGGGAGCAACTTATCAGTGGAGAGAACAATGGGAGGTGGAAAAATTTACCCAGACTGGCAGAATTACAACTTATTTCAGCAGAAATATCTCTTTAAAAAGCATCCCATGAAGAAATTCAAGAGACAGTATTCATTAGCCAAAGGAATGCCTCAGCCATTGTTGAGTCGAAGTAAAACTTGGAAGGGAACTGACAAAAGTGATCACAGAATAAAGTGCCGAGAGTGAAAAAAGTTATGCACAGCAGCTTCATAAATCTGTTCAAAGCTTGAGCTTACGGACCTGGTAATGATGATACCAATTGTGGATTAAAACTTTATTTGGGTTCATTGCATTGATAGAGTATGGCAGGAAGCATCTTGCTCTGTGTCATTTGAATGAAAGAGCAGTTTGCAACCTTGGTGAAAGTATTGGCTTTGTTTGTAAGTATGTTCCTTTCGGAACACTAATGATTTATGAAAATGAGCCACTTATTATCGAGATATTACACAAACCTGCGAGTCTTGGTAGGGAAATCCAAAGCACAAGTACAACAGAAGTTTTGTTTTGCTGAACTGTATGCATCCTGAAATGTCTTGGTCTATCTGTTGCCTTCCTGCCATAATTAAACTCGTTTGTCTGAGAATTGTTTCTCTTATGTGGCAAAGCTATTAACCATTTATTTTTAAGTGGTTAATGCTTCCCCTAAGAGGATCCATTTGATTTTCCATTCATTAACTCAAATGAATGGAAACTTGGGCAATCTCCCTTTGTGCATTCCATCTGTCCAATTTTTTTGTATTCACTATGTCTAGATAATCTAATAGCCCAAGGCAGCAAACAAGAAAGTACATCAAGATCAAATTTTACTGGAGTTCAGGGGTCAATGTACTTAGATATTGCATATCTGCAATACCCAAATGCAAGATACAATAATCCCATGGCATAATACAGCTCAACTGTTGCTGGGTAAAAATGATAGAGGTCCCTAAATAGTAATATTATAGAGTATCTTCACCATGAGGACAATGGTGGTCCAAGGAGACTATAACCACTACCTTCAAGTTGACAATTAATAATAACTATTAAATAATATTCGGAAAGAAAGATCCTGGAACTCAGAAAGATTCATCAAGCAAGTCAGTACTTCTGGAGAATAAAATGGAGTTATTGTTCCATGTGTTTCTTCTTTTAAGGGCATTAATCTGAAAGGTCATCTCCGTAATTCTTTTTAATGATGCTGTCTGATCCACTGAGAATTTCTAGCATTTGGTATTTTTAATTACATCCATTAAATTTTGACATTCATGCTGAAAAAAAGATTCAAGGATTCAAAAATTCAGATTCAAATTCACAGGTTTATTACCAACCTGTGCATGTATGCAGTATGCAACCCTGAATTTTGTTCCTCACGTACAGTCATGAAACCAAGAACCATGGAACCAACCCATTCAGAAAAAACGATCGAACACCAAACACCCCTCCTGCCCACATGCAAATAAAGTGGTGCAAAAGGCAACAAAAAAGACAGAGAAAAGCACAGAATATAAAACACAAAACCAAAAGGAATATTTCAGTTCATTTCAGCTCAGTGTTCATTAGATGCAGATCACCCTAAAGTAGGACAAAAAAAGCAAACATCAGTGGAACTAGAACTAGAACACATCGTTAAAACTGAATTAGAGTCCAAGTCTACAATCCTTGTTGATTAAACTTTGCTCCAGCACCATCTGCTGAAGGCATCAAGGGAGAGAGAGTGAAATCATCCAAACACAAGGGCCTTCTCTCAGGAGAGGCGAGCGAGAGAGAGAGTGAGAGACCGCCACATGCAGACACATTCACCAGCAGCAGCAAGAGGCTTGTAGGCGCTGTTGAGCACTCGCTCGCCCTCTGCAAATGTCTCAATGATTTCAATCTTCCTTGGCTCTTTAATCAGCGAGGTTGGTACGAGATGGAGTCGATGATGAGCCCGCGTCCCACCACCCGGCTTCCTGACCCCTCCTCACCGCACTCTTTGGTGGCAGCCTTGTGGAACACTCTCAGAATCTGCAAAGTGCTAGCTCACCCGATCGGTCTGAAATTACAGCTCCAGAATGTAGATAACAGGCTCTAACAGAAGCAGAACCATATCTGAAATAAAAAGAAGATGTAAAAGAAGTGAAAAGAATTGCTACCTACACAGTCTTGAGGATGTCAGCTTTGGTAGCATTATTCACTGGCGCTATCTTCTTCTGGAGTTTTTTTTAAAGGGTTTTTAAAATGTACTTTTAAAGGGCTTATATCAGTAATTAGCTTGAATGCTCCTGTGCAGTATCTTGAATGATACATGCTGAATATGGATTGCCAAAGAGATCAATGGACGACAGACAGAATGGCCAGATTTAACAATATCTCACCAACTTATCTGCAGATCTTTATATATATATATTTGACTCTGTTCAATAGTGTCTTGGCCAACATTGAGCAAGTTGCAGAGTTATGCCATCTGCTTGAAACTTATGCCTTAATTAACCTGCATGGTTGGAATGGCACCAATTATTGAGATGACCTTTCTACCATCGCCAAGGAGTCATTTTCAGTATCAGTTAACATGACAATTGCACAGATAGCAAACAAGTTGGCGAGAAAACTTGTTTTTGATTTGTTCCGTTTGCAACCACATCTGCTATAACAAAATGCATTTTTGACTAGTATGATCTGACAATAGATTCCCAGTTTGGGACTGATGAAGTTATTACTAATGAAAACTCTTGATCATAAATGGGGAAAACTGTGTACAGTAATGCGAAATTTGTTCTTTAAAATATCTCAGCTAGTCCATAACATACCAGAACTGCCATAGAGGTCAGAAGCCGGAATGTCAGGGGCCACAGCACACTGGCTTTCAATCAAATTGGCGGCCTGCTTGTTGCATTCATTTTTTTTTAAACAAGTAAACTGTTCTGGTGCAAAAACTGCACTGTGAGTGAAAGATTGTTTTTAAGAAAAGATATGCCATCCTGGAAAATGAGTGAATAGTACTACAGTTATTTCATTGTTCTCTCTTTTTTTCCTATTTCTTTCATATTCCAGAGGATTAGAATATAAAAGCGAGGATATAATTTAGAGGATTTATAAGGCGGTGGTGCGGGCCTCACGGAGTATTGTGAGCCGTTTTGGGCCCTTTATCTAAGAAAAGATGTGCTGACTTTGGAGAGGGTTCGAAGAAGGTTCAAGAAAATGATTCCAGGATTGAAAGGCTTTATCAAATGAACTTTTGATGGCTCTGGGCCTGTACTTACTGGAATTCAGAAGAATGAGGGGGACCTCGTTGAAACTGATCCAATGTAGAAAGCCCTGGATAGAGTGGATGTGGAAAGGTTGTTTTTTATGGTGAGGGCATCTAAGACCAGAGGACACAGCCTCAGAATAGAGGAACATTTGTTTGGAACAGAAATGAAGATGAATTTCTTTAGCCAGGGAGTGGTGTATCTGTGGAATTCATTGCCACAGGTGGCTGTGGAGGTCAGGTCACTTGGTATATTTAAGGCAGAGGTTGATAGGTTCTTGGTTAGTCAGGGCATGAAGGGATATGGGGAGAAGGCAGGAGACTGGGGCTGAGAAGGAAATGGATGCCCTGTCTGTCCTTATTTCACATTACCAAGGGGAAGCATGATTTCAGTAAGTCAGAATCAGGCTTATTATGACTGACATATTTGATGTGAAATTTGTTGCTTTGCCACAGCAGTACTCAGCAAAGATATAGAAGTTATTATAAATTGCAAAATCAATAAATAATATTAACAAAAGGAATAACGAGGTAGTGCTCATGGGATCATGATCTGTTCAGAACTCTGTAGTGGAAGAAGCTGTACGTAAACCATTAAGTATGGGCCCTCAGGTGCTGTATCTCCTCCCAATCGTGGTAACGAGGAGAGGGCGTGTCCTGGATGACAAAAGACCTTGGTAATGGATTCCGACTTCTGGAGGCATCAGCTCTTGAAGATTTCCTCGATGTTGTGGAAGGTTGTGCCCATGATGGAACTGGTTGAGTAGAAAACCATATGACATAGGAGCAGTGTGAGACCACTCGGCCCATCGAGTGCTCCACCATTGCATCTTGGCTGATTTATTGTCCTCTCGCGCCCATTCTTTGATCATTTCCCTGAAACCTTTGATATTCTGACTAATCAAGTACCTACCAACCTCCGCTTTCTATATACCATGCTCTGGCAAAAGAAAATCCTCCTCATCTCTATTCTAAATGTATGTCCCCATTGACTATGTCTGCATTCTTTTATACTCTGAGTTGCTGCCACATGATTGGTCGATTAGACATTTGCTTTAATGAGCAGGTGCACAGGTGTACCTAATAAAGTGGCCACTGAGTGTATGTCGTGAAACTTGACGTTTTGTGGCAGCAGTATAGTATAAGACATAAAATATTACTATAAATTCAATAAATAAATAATGGGTCATTGTTCATGGGTTCATGAAATGATTGGAAATGAGAGGGGAAGAAGTTGTTCCTAAAATGTTGGGTCTTCCAGCTCCTGTACCTCCTCTCTGATGGTAATAATGAAAGAGTGAAATCAGATTCAGATTCACTTTCAGACTCATTTTCAGTTATTTATCGGAGGTAAGTTGAAACGTACTATGAAAGGTGATGGCTGCTCTAATAACCAATAGAACCCAAGGCTGTGCTGGAGGCAGCTTGCAAGAACCTAAGAACTAAGAGCACAAAAATTAGGAGCAGGAGTAGGCTGTCTCGCCCATTGAGCCTGCTCCACCATTCAATAAAACCATGGCTTATCTGGCCATGGATTCATCTCCACCTTCCTGCCTTTTCCCCATAATCCTTAGTTCCCCTACTATGCAAAAATCTATCTAACTTTGTCTTAAATATATTTACTGAGGTAGCCTCCACTGCTTCATTGGGCAGAGAATATCACAGATTCACCACTCTCTGGGAAAAGCAGTTCCTCCTCATCTCCATCCTAAACCTATTCCCCCGAATCTGGAGGTTATGTCTCCTCATTCTAGTCTCGCTTACCAGTGCAAACAACCTTCCTGCTTCTATCTTATCTATCCCTTTCATAATTTTATATGTTTCTATAAGATCTCCTCTCATTCTTCTGAATTCCAGTGAGTACAATCCCAGGCAACTCAATCTCTCCTCATAGTCTAACCCCCTCATCTCTAAAATCAACCTGGTGAACCTCCTCTGCTACACCTCCAAAGCCAGTATATCCTTCCTCAAGTAAGGAAACCAGAACTGCACGCAGTACTACAGGTGTGTTCGCACCAGTATCCTGTACAGTTGCAGCATAACCTCCCTGCTCTTAAACTCAATCTCTCTAGCAATGAAGGCCAACATTCCATTTGCCTTTTGATAGCCTGCTGCACTTGCAAACCAACCTTTTCTGTTTGTGATTCATGCACAAGCACAGCAGCATGTTGTAATTTTTTACCATTTTAATCATAATCTGCTCTTTCATTTTTCCTTCCAAAGTGGATGACCTCACATTTGCCAGCATTATACTCCATCTGCCAGATATTTGCCCACTCACTTAACCTATCTATATCTCTCTGCAGACTCTCCATATCTTCTGCATAATTTGCTTTTCCACTCAATTGAAGTATCATCAGCAAACCTAGATACACTACGCTTCTCCCATCTTCCAGATTGTTAATGTATAACGTGAACAGTTGTGAGCCCAGCACCAACCCCTGGGGCACACCGCTCACCATTTATTGCCAACCAGTGTAACACCCGTGTATCCCAACTCTCTGCTTTCTATTAGTTAACTAATCTATCCATGCTAATACATCAACCCCAACTCTATGAATCCTTATCTTATGGATAGGTCTTTTATGTGGCACCTTGTCGAACACCTTCTGGAAATCTAAGTAAATAATGCCCCTCTGTTTCCCTCTATCCACTGCGCTCATTATATCCTGAAAGAGCTCCAGTAAGTTTGTCAAACAGGATCTGCCTTTGCTGAATCTATGCTGCATCTGCCTGATGGATCCATTTCTTTCCAGATGCCTCGCTATTTCTTCATTAATGATAGCTTCAAGCATTTGCCCAACTACAGATGTTAAACTAACTTGCCTTTTGCCCACATCCCTTTTTGAACAGTGGTGTGACATTTGCCGACTTCCAATCCACCAGGACCTGCCCAGAGTCCAGAAAATTTTGGTAAATCATCACCAAAATCTCTACTATAACTGCTGCCATTTCTTTCTGTACCCTGGGATGCAATCCATCAGGAGCAGGGAACTTATCTATCTTCAGGCCCACAAGTTTGCTCAGCGCTATCTCTTTACTGATAGCTATTGTATCCAAGTCCTCACCTCCCATCGTATCCATAACATCTCTCTTTGGCATGCTAGATGTGTCCTCCACTGTGAAGACGGACACAAAATAGTCATTCAAAGCCTCAGCTATCTCCTTATTACTCAATATCAATTCCTCCTTCTTGTCTTCCAAGGGACCTACATTCACTTTAGCCACCCTTTACTGCTTTATATAATTATAAAACCTTTTGTTATTTGTTTTTATACTTTGTGTTAGTTTATTTTCATAATCTAGTTTCCCTTTCTTTATTGCTTGCTTAGTACCTCCACTCATTCTGGCACCAACACAGCACGCCCACGGTGCTCAGCAGAACAACACAAGCAATGGTAACAACTACAGAACAACAAAACAATAATAGTCAAATAAGCCCCTACTTCCCTAGCGCCCACCCACCCACTTAGACAGTTGTCTAACCGGAGGTCAGGTCACCTCAAGACTCATGGACTCACAGACATTTGGCCTTCATCTCTCCCTGTGGACTCGCAGAATCAGGAATATGGCCATTGGGCCTTGACTTCTGAACTTCCAATTGACCTTCGGGATTCAGTCTTTAGTATTGACCCCAGGACTTGTCAATGTCAACTAATGAGGGCCCCAAAATCCAGGCCTCAAATTCTGGACTTGCCATTGACAGGATCCCAGAACACTAGGCCTCAAGCTCCAGTCTCACTGATTTGCGTAATTGGGAAGGGGTGGGTGATTCACTGGTCTGCTGGGCCAACATCCAATCATCACACGTCCACATCAACAGCCTTTGGCCACAGAAAGCAGAATGGAAACCTGGACGCTGGCACGACCTCCAATTCACCCTGACTCCCTAACTCCCCTCTCTGTCCCTAAAACCATCCCTACAAACCTAAAACAACAAATAAGTCTGAGCCACAACTGTGATGGAGACCACACCTCAGCACCATCTTGACTGGAAGATGTCCCATATAGTGAGGATTCTTAAAGATGGATGCCACTTTCTTTAGGCACTGCCTTTCAAATATGTTCTTTTATTGTGGGGGAGCTTGAATCTGTGATGGAACTGGTTGAATCTACAACCATCTCGGCCTCTTTTAATCCTGTGCATTGTACCTCCGCATCAGGCAATGATGCAGCTGGTTGGAACACTCTCCATGGTGCATCTGTAGAAATTTGTGAGTGATTTTGGTGACATACCAAATCTCCTCAAACTCCTAATGAAAATGGCAGCTATCTTGCCTTCTTTATAGCTACATAGATATGTTGGACCCAGGATAGATTCTCAGAGATATTGACACCCAGGAACTTGAAATTGCTCGCTCTTTCCACTTCTGATCTCTCCATGAGGACTGGTGTGTGTTCCCTCATCTTACCCTTCCTGAAGTCCACAATCAGTTCTTTGGTTTTATTGACACTGAGTGTAAGGTTATTGCTGTAACACCACTCAACTAGCTGACATATCTCACTCCTTAACACCCTTTCATCACCATTTGAGTTTCTGCCAACAATGGTTGTGTCACCAGCAAATTTATAGATGACATTTGAGCTGTGCCTAGCCACACAGTCATGGGAGTAGAGAGTAGAGCAGTGGGCTAAGCACACATCCCTGAGGTGATCCAGTATCGATCATCAGTGAGGTGGAGATGTTATTTCCATTCGCACAGATTATGGTCTTCCGTTTAGGAAGTTGAGGATCCAGTTGCAGAGGGAGGTACAGAGGTCCAGGTTCTGGAGCTTTTTGGTCAGAACTGTAGGAATGATTGTGTTCTACGCTGAGCTGTAGTCAATAAACAACAACCTGACACAGGTATTTGTATTGTCCAGATGATCCAATGAGAGCCAATGTGAATGCATCTGCCATAGAACTATTGCGGAAATAGGCAAATTACAGTGGGTCCAGATTCTTCCTGAGGCAGGAGTTGATTCTAGCCATGACCAATCTCTCAAAGTATTTCATCAATGTAGATCTGAGTGCTACTAGACAATAGTCATTAAGACAGATCACCCTGCTCTTCTTGGGCACTGGTGTAATTGCTGCCTTTTTGAAGCAGGTGGGAGCTTCTGAATGTAGCAGTGAGAGATTGAAAATACCTTTGAACACTCTGCCAGTTGGTTGGCACAGGTTTTCCGAGCCTTACCAGGTTTTCCATCAGGTCTGTCACCTTGCGAGGGTTCACCCTCTTGAAAAACAGTCTGATGTCAGCTTCTAAGACAGAGATTACAAGTGCTGCAGGGATCCTCATAGCTGTCATTTTATCCTCCATTTGAAAGGGCTATAAAAGGCATTGAGCTCATCTGGGAGTGAAGCATCACTGCCATTAATGATGTTGGGTTTTGCTTTGAAGGAAGTAATGGCCGGCAAACCCTGCCAGAGTTGACATGCCTCTGATGTCATCTCCGACCTCGATCAGAATTGTTCCTGTATTCATTCAGACTTGAAGATGAATCCCTGAATACAGTAAAGTCCACCAATTCAGAGCAGTCTTGTAAGCACTCCCACACCTCCCTTGTCCATAGCTTCTTGGTCCTCACTATTGTTGCTGCAGTCTTGAGTCTCTGCCTATACTCAGGGAATAGAAGTGCAGCCAGGTGATCAGACTTTCCGAAGTGTGGGTGTGGGATAGCGCAGTAAGTGCTCTTGAGTTGTGCAACAGTTGTCTAGTGTGTTGTTTCCTCTGGTACTATATGTGATTTGTTGATAATGATTATTTAGAGACTTATTTATTTGTTGGTAATAACTATTGAGAGACTTCACACAGTTTATAGTTTTTGAATGGAGATGATGGGTCACAGGCTTCTCACAAAGCCATAGCCCTAGCCAAAACCTTCATCTTTCCTTGATCTTAGCAGTGACCTGTAAGTTTTAAGATCGGCTGTCTACAATACAAAGCAATTTGTATTGTCAAGCCAAGAGTCTTCTTCTGAAGTTTACCCCTCGGTGCCTTGCTGATCTGTTCTTGCTTGTTGCTCTCTGGTGCTTCCTGTGTATCTCTGTAACAAACCAAAATCTACTCCAGCTTCTAACTTACTTGAGATGACAGGCTCTGAACTGCCACCTATGATGGTGGAGCGACTGAGATCATGCTTACATCCTTTCCCATATCCTCTTTCTTTCTCCTCTTCCAGATCCTCCAGGTGTTAAGGTGAATCTTCTTCCTGGGATCTTTTGCTGTTAAACTGTCAATTGTTGGGATACAGTTCCAGTGTTCTCTGAAGCTGGATTTATGTAGTGAGACTTTACATAGTCATGTGTGAGTATAGTGTTAGCGACTGAGGGAACAGGAGTAGTTGCAAGTGTATAAGGAATCAAGATTGGCACATCTCAATGGGTGGTGAAAACCATGTATGGCATGTGGCAATATTTTCTAGCACTGATTTTGCCACCTGCACAACCTTTCTTCACGCAGACAAGTCTCATGCACCTGTGCTTCTTCTGTGAGTTGCGTACTGCTGATGTCAACAAAGCATGTAGCGATCAGAGTAGTGACTTTGATATCTCACATGGTTGCTGAAGTGTAGGTTTAACCCGTGAAGGATTTGATAGCTTGGGTTCTGTGAAAACCAATGTATAGTGAATTGGTAGATGCAATGTTTTAAGACTGTGATGCTTTTATTCAGAAATATCTTTGTCGGTTTGGATCAAATTTTGATGTTTTATGCCAAAGCATTGTACTAATGTTCTTATAACAATGAGGATCCATTTTGGAGCAAAGCGTAGAGATCCCTCTATATCAGGAGTGCCCAACCTGGGACGCATGGACCCTCTTGTTTAATGGTATTGGTCCATACCATAAAAAAGATTGTGAACCCCTGCTCTATATCCTCACTAACTCCTCCAACAGCAGCTATACTAAGTACCTCCAAGGTCTCTCAACTTTTCACCCACACCCTCTTCCCAATTGCTGGACGATTATTGCTGGACATCCCTCTTCCAGTCTATCTCTGATCTCTCTCTCTTGATTGCTGAGCCATGCTAAGAAGCACCACTGCAATACTCACTCATTTACTATACTGCCCACCTTCACTTCAAGTGTACAAGTGGAGAATGTCCTACCAATTAGCATCAATAGCAATCCTGAATCCTTCCAATATAGGCACCCAGGTCATAGTAATGTCTTTCATTCTCAACGTTACAGGCTTTCAAATAATGTGACGTATTTACACTGCTAATTCTTTTAAACTCCACCACCTTTTAAATGATGATGTGTAAGCTGTAAAGTGTACTGATAGTAAATACGTAGATGCAATTCCCATTGTGAAGTTATGGCAGCAGGGCAGGAGCCATTCTCAGGTCCATGATGGAGTTGTATATTTTGAGATGCAAGTGAGGTCCATTTGTTTAAAGGTGCAATGTTCTTCTATAAGAATCTTGCACTGTCCAGCCTGCTCAAAAAGGCCAAAGAATTGTATAATATAATGTTCCCTAAAGTTAGAAGGTAAGAAAACACTCTTCACATCGGTGACAATGTGGGAGTAGAAATTCGCCTTTGGTCACTTGTACATGAGATGTAGAAACCGGGTTTTTTCTTCAAGTGATTCCATTAACTTCAGCTCTTTTTTTAAATATATTTTATTTAATTTTTTTAAAGAAGAAATATAAGGACTCATTAAAAAAATTAATTCAAATACATTAATAAGTCCGAGAGAAAAAAAGAACACCTATCCCAACAGCATCTCCCCGCATTTAGAAAAAAGGAGGGAGAAAAAAAACAAACATAAAAGACAGAGGAAAGGAAGGAGAGAAAAAAAAAGAGAAAAAAAAAGAAAAAGAAGAGTAGACATCCAGCTCTCAGAGTCAGTTTAAAATACAAATTAAAGAAACTAGCTTATAATAAGGGATATATTAATTTTAAAAAATTAAAATAAATAAATTAAACAATATGGGCATTTAAGTAATCCATATATGGTTGCCAAATCTCAATGAACATAGTGTATCCATTCCGAAGGATGTAAGTAATCTTCTCAAGGGGTATACAGCTTTGCATTTCTTTATTCCAATGATCAATACGTACAAGGGAATCGGATTTCCATGTTACCACTATACATTTCCTGGCCACTAACAACGCAATTTTAATAAATTTGGATTTATTCCTAGGGAGGTTAACTTTCAAAACTGCTAAGTTCCCCAGAAGAAACAATTCTGGGTCCAGAGGGAAATCCATCCCCAGAATCTTTCCCAGTACCTCCCCCAGTTCTATCCAAAAGATCTCAGTTTCGTGCATAGCCAGGTGGAAAGCAAAAAGGTACCAACATCTATGCCACACCTGAAACACTTGTCAGAAATTTCTGGTTTATTTTTATGTATTTTTTCACGTGTGGGATACAACAGATGTAAAAAATTAAAATGTATCATTCTGTATCTCGAGTTGATAAGAGTGGTAACACTATCCAAGCATAGATGTGACCAACATTGATGATCAACTGCAATGCCCAAATCTGACTCCCATCTCTCCCTCGATCTG
Organism: Mobula birostris; assembly: GCF_030028105.1. Lineage (NCBI taxonomy): Eukaryota > Metazoa > Chordata > Chondrichthyes > Myliobatiformes > Myliobatidae > Mobula > Mobula birostris. Next base: position 52,060,428 of record NC_092386.1, read on the forward strand.
TATATACCAAGCTTTGGGCATTGGTCCTGAAATAAAGAATACATATTAGAAATAAATTTCATTGTATTCCCCTTTTGAATTAGAATCTCCATGTCTGAGCACCCTGGTAGAGCCAGTGATGGACCCAAACAGTCTCTCAAAAAAGATCGTAATTGGAGATAGCAGAAGAATGTGTTATTAGATAAATTATATTTATTTTTAAGTCCCTCAAAAGACATAAATTGCTTCTGCTGATTATAACAATCTTCAATGCGCCTGATGCCCTGTTGATACCAGGTGACTAGAAATTTATTAACCAGAGTCATGGGTATTAATCTGTTCTGAGATAGAGGAGTCTTTGAGGATATTCGATTTTTTAGACACATAAATTGTTTAATTTTTTTCCCAGATATAAATTACATGTCTCAGTAAAGGATTGTCGGTTTTCTTTTTAATTAATCTGGAGTCCCGTTTATATATAAATTCTTCTGCCATCTCTTCTCCTACCATATGTAAGCAAATTGTAACCCAAGAAGGAATAGTTGTCTCATCAAAAAAAGAAGCAATAAAACATGCTTGTGCAGCTAAATAATATTTTTTAAAATCTCACAGTTTTAACCCTCCCAATTTATAGTCCCAGGTCAATTTTTCCATGGAGATTCTAGATATTTTACCCGACCATAAAAATAGACGAATATGTCCATTGAGAATCTTTAAAAAATTATTGGATAATGGGATAGGTAAAGACTGAAAAAAATACTGGTCTTGGTATTATCTTCATTTTTATACAGTTTACTCAGCCCATCAACTTCAGCTCTTCAGTATTTCCCCATATACTGCATATCAAAACTGAGTTGAATATTCCAGAGAGATCATTTCATTCCCAATGAAAGACTGAACTTGAGAATCCAATAAACTAGTGTAATGCCCTGGGAAAGGTTTCACTACTAATGTAATGGTTTTTCTGTAGCATCAGTGTTTGGGTTTGGGCTTTGGAATGTGCGCCGGTCAGTGAGAGGAGTGTTTTTTTCTTTCTTGTGTGCCCGGGAGTGAGGTGTTTGCGGTCTTCTGTTCAGTGGAAGATGGAGAGAGAAGATGCCTGAATGGGGAGCTCGTAGACAGACAAGAAACCATGAGCTCCAACATACGTGTTAGACTGTTCCATTAAAGTGGGTCCTTTATTTTTGTTTTCTTTACTAACCCTCTAGTCAAATTAAGAATGATAAAGCTAAATTGTTTAATCGCATATGGTGTACTGTTTGTTTTTTCGTGGTACTGATTTGTAACAGGGGAACACATCATGCAGCATCCACACAAACAAGAGGTTTTGCACCTCAGATTTCACACGTTTGGCAGGCCAGAGACTGTCTTCCCTAGACTAATGCCGTCCGCTGAACGTGAGAGTTGCAATTGTGGGGGTATCGTTCTGGGACTGATTTTGTTGGATGCTGTGTGATGGCCCTGAGCATTGAACCAGTGAGTTATATGTTTAAGTTTGTGCTACTATGGATGCTGCCGGGGTGGAGGGGTGGTGTGCATCCACAGGGTTACCGGTAATTAATGCGCGCCTGTTGAGTGCGGTAGATATTCGTACTCCTGATGAATTGTTAATTTGACTTTTAAGTACTGTTAAAGCTGTAGGCAAAGTTACGATTGTGGGGCAGAGATTTGATAAAATGGCGGGCATAGACTTTGTTTTAGTTCAGACTAGCGCTGACGTAACAGCAGTGGGACTGCCGGGTATTATTGGGGTGGGGGGGGCGCCATGGACTGTCCAGACTTTCCGGGGAGAGGAGAGTGTAGATGAGCGGGCTGAATTGCAAGTCAAATCTGCAGTAGCTGGGGGCGGAGACTTCAAAGACAGGGTGCTCTCGTTTCTCCTGAGCGATGGGAAGGAGTGGTTTGATTTGAAATGTCTAATGAGTCCCCATCCACCAGGGAAGAGTAAGAATTCCGAGTTAGTATCTGCCCTTACCTTTCTGGCGAATAAATGGAAAAATGCCCAGGTCCAAAGTACCAGCTATGGTAGGCTCCGCCTATTCTCTGGAATAATGCCCACCCCTAAAGGGCAGAACAGCCCTCTCAGTAGTCTGAGGAGTGGCAGTGCTCTGATGACATAAAGCAACAGAGATTGGTTGAGAGTTTGAGGGGGCGGGCTGCTGACGTGGTGAGAGCTGTAAAGTCCCGGTACCCCCTAGCCATGGCTGCGGAGTACGTGGGAGCTCTGGAAAGTGCATTTGGCGTGACAGGAAGCCCAATGGAGCTCATGACGGGTTTTCAGAACATGCATCAGGAGAAGCGGGGAGAAGCTTTCTGCCTACATCTTTCGGCTAGACAGGTGGCTAAATTACTTGTGGCGCGGAGAGGCCATTCAGGCGGCTGAGGTGGATCAGTTAAGAATGGATCAGATAGCAAAGGGTGCACAGTCCCAGGACCTGATCTCGTAAGACCCGTCCCCCCTTCCTCATTTGTTGACCTGAATAGAGAAGTATGAGAGAAGGAGAATGTGTCGGAGGCCTCTGTAGGCAGGGTACAGTCCTCGGTAGTAGTCTGCTGTGGTGAAGTGACCAAGGATAGACCGCCCCAGGGATTGGTAAAGCTGATTGTGGCAGAGTTGAGAACTGAGATGTCCCAGTTGTTATCAGTGGGTGTGAAACCGCCCCCCTCCATATGATGGAGCTGATATGGGAGCAGATCCTGCAAGGGGACAGACTATGTGGAGGGCTGCTAGCAACTGGTGTCACGCGAGGAGGAGAGTGGCCGGTATTGAAGTGTCCCTCTGCGGTGAAGAGGGACACTTCAGGCAGAAGTGTGAACAATGGGAAACCCTTCGGTGAGTGAGCCCCCAGGTACCTACGCAGAGAGAGTCGCAGGGGAAACTTAAAAGAGACCCAGTGAGGGGATGGCCTGGCATATTGAGGTGGGGGGAGAACACATTCCCAGCCATACACTTTTTGTCTCTCTTCCCTCCAGGAGAAGGCTCAGGAGCTTGAAGACTCGTACGGCCAGATTTGGGAACAGCTTCTTTCCAACTGTGATAAGACTGCTGAACGGATCCTTACCAGGATCTGGGCCGTACCCTCCAAATATCTGGACCTGCCTCTCGGTTTTTTTGCACTACCTTACTTTCCATTTTTCTATTTTCTATTTATGATTTATAATTTAAAATTTTAATATTTACTAATTGTTACTATTTTTAATATTTTTAATATTTAATATTTGTAATCCAGGGAGCGGGAAGAGCAGAATCGCTGTGATGATTGTACGTTCTAGTATCAATTGTTTGGCGACAATAAGGTATAAAGTCTATCAAGGAACACCCAAAAGCAAAGAACCATATTCCAGAAGAGTTAGTGGGGCCAAGCTCCAGTGTATCACTACAGATAGAGGGTATTTATGCTAGAGCCATACTTCACACCAGGTCTCAGGTCACTTTTTTGTACCATTCATTTTACAACCAGCATTTGACACACTCACCATTGATGCCATTCAGTGCACTAGAGATTTGGGGTCTTAGTGCGGGTGATTACCCGTATGATGGCTATTTGTCCGTGAAGATGGAGTTTTCGGAGGCCGATGTGGAAGTATCTGAGGCCCTTGATACATTAGCACTAGTTTGTCCAGACACTGTTGAGAAGGACGGCGTTTCAATTTTTGTAGGGACCAACACTCTTCCTGTGAGGAGGCTCACGGGAGCCTGCAAGGAGAAAACTGGAGAGAGCTCCCTGAGGACATTGTCCGTTCACCCGGTGTTTCGAGCTGCTTTTGAGGAAGTGCGTGTCTGCATTGGGCTGGATAACAGGTTTAGATAAGGGACTGTGTGGTTCACCCAGTCCAAACCAATCATGTTACGACCCAGGGAAGTAGCGATGGGAAACCCCAAATTTCCTGGAAGGCCCGAGGGCAAGGACCTCTTGGTGGACACTCCGGAAGACCACAAAGAGGAGTCAGGCTTACCTGCTGGGGTACTGGTGAGGCCCGAATTGCAGAAACCCTCAGTTGTGCAGGTGAACAGGATGGCAGTGATTGTCAGGAACACTATGGAGAGGGAGGTCACCCTCAAGTGGGGGATGCTGCTGGTGCATCTGTTCCCAGTGATGTTATTGTCTAGTGTCCCTGTGAGACGAGCTGGGGAGAAACTATTGGAAAAAGGGGGAAAGTTGACTGCAGAGTCATTCAGCTTCGGGACTCCTGGGTACCTGTGGGTTGGAAGAGGAGGTTGGTAGAGAAGATGTTGAAGCTGGAAGGTGTCTTTTCCACTGATGAGTTTGATGTGCACGCGTCACACTATCTGGGTGACCAAGGACACCCCGTTCAGAGAGAGGTCGCAGCAACTGGCCCCTGCGGAGGTGGAGGACGTTCGGCAGCATTTGTATTAGTTGAAGGAAACACTCATCACTGAGTCCCGAAGCCCCTAGGCATCTCCAATAGTAGTGGCCAGGAAGAAGAATGGGATGGTACGGATATGTGTGGACTATAGGACTCTGAACCAGCGTACCATCCCCAAGCAGTATATGTTCCCAAGGATTGAAGATGCGCTGGCCTGTCTGAGTGGTGCGAAGTGGTTCAGCGTGCTGGACTTGAGGAGTGGATATTACCAGATCCTCATGAGTGAGGCTGACAAAGAGAGGATGGCATTTTTATGTTCCTTGGGATTTTTCCTGTTCAAAAGGATGCCCCAGGGCATATCAGGAGCTCCTGCAACCTTCCAACATGTCATGGAGAAAACGGTGGGGGATATGAAATTGCTTGAGGTATTGGTATACCCGGATGACCTCATAGTGTTTGGGTCCACCTTGGAAGAACATGAAGAGAGGGTACAGAAGGTGCTGGGCTGCCTGAAAGCTGAATGGTTAAAACTTTCCCTGGAACAGTACCAGTTCTGCAAGACGTCAGCTATATTGGGCACATAGTCTCATGAGGTGGAGTAGGTACAATCCGTCTAAGATAGAGGCGGTGACCACCTGGCCAGGGCCCCAGACTGCGAGCGCTTTGTGCTCATTCTTTGGGTTCTGTGGTTACCATCGGAGGTTCATGAAGGAACATGCAAAAGTGAGTCACCTGTTGAATTAGCTTCTGTGTGGTCACCTTCCCTTGTGAAGAAAGGGAGGAGGACAAAAGGAGGGGAAGGTAAAAAGTATCTTAGCCCTTCGGAGCCTTTTGGACCAAGGTGGGTGTGAAATATGAAGAGGCCTTTCACTCGCTGAAGGAGATGCTGACCCAGGCACCTAAACTGGCTTTTGCAGACCCCCCGATTGCCATATACACTGCACACTGATACCAGCAGAGGAAACTTAGAGGGTGTCCTATATCAGGATCAGGGCAACAGGTTGAGACATAGAAACATAGAAACATAGAAAATAGGTGCAGGAGTAGGCCATTCAGCACTTCGAGCCTGCACCGCCATTCAGTATGACCATGGCTGATCATCCAACTCAGAACTCTGTACCAGCCTTCCCTCCATACCCCCGATGCCTTTAGCCACAAGGGCCAAATCTAACTCCCTCTTAAATATAGCCAATGAACTGGCCTCAAATGTTTCCTGTGGCAGACAATTCCACAGATTCACCACTCTCTCTGTGAAGAAGTTTTTCTTAATCTCGGTCCTAAGAGGGTTCCCCTCTATCCTCAAACTGTGACCCCTCATTCTGGACTTCCCTAACATCGGGAACAATCTTCCTGCATCTAGCCTGTCCAATCCCTTCAGGATTTTATACGTTTCAATAAGCTCCCCCCTCAATCTTCTAAATTCCAATCACTATAAGCCTAGTTGATCCAGTCTTTCATCATTGAAAGTCCTGCCATCCCAATAATCAATCTGGTGAACCTTCTTTGTACTCCCTCTATGGCAAGAATGTCTTTCCTCAGATTAGGGGACTAAAACTGCACACAATACTCCAGGTGTGGTCTCACCAAGGCCTTGTACAACTGCAGTAGTACCTCCCTGCTCCTGTACTCGAATCCTCTTGCTATAAATGCCAGCATACCATTCGCCTTTTTCACCGCCTGCTGTACATGCATGCCCACTTTCAATGACTGGTGTATAATGACACCCAGGTCTCTTTGCACCTCCTCTTTTCCTAATCGGCCACCATTCAGATAATAATCTGTTTTTCTGCTTTTGCCACCAAAGTGGATAACCTCACATTTATCCACATTAAATTGCATCTGCCATGAATTTGTCCACTCACCTAACCTATCCAAGTCACTCTGCATCCTCTTAGCATCCTCCTCACAGCTAACACTGCCGCCCAGCTTCGTGTCATCCGCAAACTTGGAGATGCTGCATTTAATTCCCTCATCCAAGTCAGTAATATATATTGTAAACAACTGGGGTCCCAGCACTGAACCTTGCGGTACCCCACTAGTCACTGCCTGCCATTCTGAAAAGGTCCCGTTTATTCCCACTCTTTGCTTCCTGTCTGCCAACCAATTCTCTATCCACATCAATACCATACCCCCAATACTGTGTGCTTTAAGTTTGAAAACTAATCTCCTGTGTGGGACCTTGTCAAAAGCCTTTTGAAAATCCAAATATACCACATCCACTGGTTCTCCCCTATCCACTCTACTAGTTACATCCTCAAAAAATTCTATGAGATTCGTCAGACATGATTTTCCTTTCACAAATCCATGCTGACTTTGTCCGATGATTTCACCGCTTTCCAAATGTGCTGTTATCACATCTTTGATGACTGACTCTAGCATTTTCCCCACCACCGATGTTAGGCTAACCGGTCTATAATTCCCCAGTTTCTCTCTCACTCCTTTTTTAAAATATGAGGTTACATTAGCTACCCTCCAATCCTCAGGAACTAGCCCAGAATCTAAAGAGTTTTGAAAAATTATCACTAATGCAACCACTATTTCTTGGGCTACTTCCTTAAGACCTGTTGTGTTTGTCAGCCAGAGTCTGCCGCCCTCTGAGAGAAACTGTCTCACACACAAGTTGGAGATTCTGGTGTTGAAATAGCCTGTGGTAGATAAACTGAGTGACTACCTCTATGGTGTCAAGTTTGATGTGAGGGTGGACAACAGTCCCCTAACTTAAATCCTGACCTCAGCGAAATTGGATGCCACAGGCCACCGGTGGTTGGCAGCGTTGTCTGCCTATGATTTCAGCCTGAAGTACCGGCTGGGAAGTAGGAACATTGATGCTAATGCTTTGTCCTGACGTGCGCATGAGGGTCTGGACAAACAGGAAGAGTGGGAGAGCGTTCCTGCCCCGGGAGTGAAGGCCATGTGTCAGTTTGCCATCACGGTGAAGGCAGATTGAAGGCAATGGCAGGATCGAGCAGTAGATCAATTGGGAGCTTCTGATGGTGTCATTCCACAAGTTTACTGCTCTGAAGACAAATCTGTTGCCAGAATTGAGTTCTGGGGAACTGGCAGCTGCTCAGCGAGATGACTCAGGCGTCGGTACCAGTTGGTCAGCGGTCGAAAAGGGAGACATGGCTCAGGCGGAGAAGGCGGAACACGCCGCGATGCCTCCATTACTGAGAGAATGGCCCAGGTTGAATTTGCGGAACCAGATCCTATACCGGGTCACATCACCTCCGGACCGACCTCGGCATTCCCAGCTGGTTCTGCCAGAGAACTGTCAGAGGATCTGTTGAAGTCACTTCATGATGATTCTGGACACTTGGGGGTTGAAAAGACATATGGATTGCTCAGAGACCAGTTCTACTAGCCCCAAATGAAGTTGGATGTCAAAGAATACAGCAAGTCGTGCATTTGATGCACACAGTGGAATACACTGCCTGCGTTGGCAGCTCCCTGACCCACTTGCAGGCCCCTGGACCTGCTGTGTATGGATTTCCTGTCAATAGAACCAGATGTCAGCAACATGGCGAATGTCTCCACCAGATAGGTGCAGGCTTTCTCTACCAAGGATCAGAGGGTGTCCATAATGGCCAAAGTGTTATGGGAGAAGTCTTTCAATTATTATGGCCTCCCAGGTGGATACAGAGTGATCAGGGATGGGATTTCGAGAGCAGACTCATCCATGAGTTACTAAGCATGCTTGGAGTTGAGAAGTCAAGGGCAACTCCCTGTCATTCGCAGGGTGAACCCCAGCCCGAGAGGTTTAATCGGACCTTGCTAGACATGCTCAGGACCTTGGAGATCAGCAAGAAGAGCAGGTGGAGACAGCTTTTTGGACATCTGGTCCACAGTTACAACTGTACTCGAAATGAAGTTACTGGGTTAGGAACCACCAGATAGCCTGACCTATGTAGCACTGGGGGAACAGAGCGTGGCCCCTACCGCTGTGGGTTGATATGTCACTGCCTTTTACACCTGGGTTGTACTTTGTGCTTTTCATGAAGGGTTAGCAAATTATCTCAAACTCATGAGGGCATGACTAAATTTGGCGGAGGGAGAGTGTAACGCTCTGGGAAAGGTTTCACAGCTAATGCAATGGTTTTTCTGTAGCAGCAGTGTTTGGGTTATGACTAAAGACAACAGGGCTTTGGCATGTGCACCGGCCAATGAGGGGAGTGTTTTTTCTTTCTTGTGTGCCCAAGAGTGAGGTATTCACAGTTTTTTGTTTGGCGGAAGATGGAGAGAGAAGATGCCAGAACGAAGAGGTTGTAGACGGCAGGACGTAGTGGACTTGGAATGGGGTCGGGAGTCGACGCCGCCCGGGAGGAGTTGATGGAGGATTAACAGACGGGAAACCATGAGCTCCAACATGTGCATCAGACTGTTTCATTAAAATGGTCCCTTTTCTTTTTGTTCTCTTTACTACCCCTCTAGTCAAATTCAGAATTATAAAGCTAAATCCTTTAATTGCATATGGTGTACTGTTTGTGATTTCAAGGTATTGATTTGTAACAGGGGAACAGATCACACAACATCCACACAAACAAGAGGTTTTGCACCTCAGATTTCACAAGTTTGGTGGGCCAGGGACTGTCTTCCCTAGACTAACGCCGTCGGGCGAACCTGAGGGGTACACTAGGCATCTGCATCCAGCATTTTGCATTGGTCTCCTCTTTATCTATTTGGGAAGTTGACAGGAATTTATTAAATTTTTAAAAAAAGCACAAGATTTTATAGTCACTTTGAGAAAATGCTCCTGTGTGACATTTGATAAAATCATTCATCCATTTGTGGCACTTGAGGGTAACAAGGTACTTCATATGGACTTTAAAAAAAAATTAAGCCTACACATAGCTTATGGGTTAATGACTAGTCCTTTCTGAGTTCTGTTTAAATTTTCAGTACAAATGATTGTAAAGGAAAAGGATTATTTTGAGCAATGAGGTGGCTGAGGTTCAGTAAGAAAGAAAGTGCATTTGAATTGAATGGTGAGGATCTTACCCTGTTGTGATGCCACTGAATGCTTTCCAATATTGGGGCTGAATTTTCATTAATTCTTTTGTTGTTGCAGCTGATGATCTTGTTTTCTGAAAGAAACTGAGTCTCGTTCTTCCCACCTAGCAACAGAGAATGATCCCAGTGTCGCACCTGCATTCCTCACCTAGACCTCTTGCACATTGTTCTTTATGCAGACAATTTATAACTGCTAACAGTTTGGGTACACCTCCTACATGTGAGATACTTAAAAATGTTGTAAGTGAAGCTAATTTCACTTCATTCAACTTCCCCACTACAAAAGAGGCACACAATCAATAAATTTTTGTTGCTATCTTCTGCGATTTTGATTGGGGCGAACTGGCTGTGCGGCACGTGGCACAGCACTATTTTGAACTGAACTGAGCTGAAACTGAACATTCCTAGACTGTTTTATTGACTTTGGGGTTTGATGCTTTATACTCTGTGTTGTTTGCTCTTTTTTTGCTGTTTGCACGTCTTGTTCTTTTTTGAACATTGGGATTTGATGCTTCTCTTTCAAAGGGTTCCTTAGTTTCATGGCAGTCTGCGAGAAGTCAAATTTCAGGATTGTACATTGCATACATACTTTGATAATAAATGTACTTTGAATCTTTGAATCTTCTAAATAGCTTTGGTTGCACTGTAGGCTCATGTTATTAACACACTGACATCAATTAAAGCTGATGACCTCGTGGAGAGGCTTGTACAGCACAAAATTTCCTCCTGTGCAAACACTTTCAGGCACGACTGAATTCCTGGGTCTCATGTTCTATCTTAGACATAAGCTGAATGCACAGCCACATGTGATTAACACTATTTGAAATACACAGAAAAGTTAATGGAACAGCAAACAATTGCTGAATTGAGTTAAGTGATTTGCCTTGACATAAGTCATGGTAGAAAAAGAATTGATCAAGTATGTGGTAAGAGAGGTTAAAGTTTGTGCAATTATGGGGATTATTATTCACCTAAGGAAGTAGTTCAATCTGTTTCATTTAGTGCACAATTTTAAGTGCTAAGGTCAGCTGATCCTCTTCAACGGAAGCCCCATGGTGCATGTCTACATCAGATGACTTTTCACACAGCTAAATATTATGGTGGGTGGGAAGCTAATTGTCAGCATGGAAGCTGACAAACAGTGAGGCTTTTAAAAGAATGTTTCTGTTAGTCTTGGACCAGAATACTGATTCCATGTCCAGAGACAAAGAAATTACTTTCACATTTTCTCTCTGTTTTGTATTTTCTCTCACTTCTAATCCTCAGATTTGTCAGCACTTCAATCTTTCCCAACTCTCTGGACTAGAAACTCGACAGTCCCTGCAACAGAATGACAAGGAGTTAGTCCTGAGCAGAGGACGCCATGCATCTTGCTAATGAATTAACCCTGTTTTATTGGCCAACTGTGGTAGTACCAGTGGTCCTCCGCTACATCACGAGAGAAAAGGGGGCAAGCAGGAAAAAGGAAGACATTTGAACGGAAGAAAAAAGCACTTTGATTAAATGGAACTGATCAAGACATAGGGGGGCAACAAAAAGAAGAACTGAGAGAGAAGAAGTTGAAGTGAGAGAATGGAATGTGATAGGACATGGGGTGACTAGGACAGGAGATGAAATTGAAAAGAAGAAGGGTGAAGGAGGAAAAGAAGTGGTTAAAAATTTCAGAAAGAAATAGGGAGCCATGATACTAGTGACTGAAAGATGAGGGAAGCAACTGGTCAAGGCCCAGGAAACATAGAAACATAGAAACATAGAAACATAGAAAATAGGTGCAGGAGTAGGCCATTCGGCCCTTCGAGCCTGCACCGCCATTTATTATGAAGCCAATAAAAGTTCTTTTGAATCAGCTGAGCCTCTAATAATATTATGTGATGAGGAAAATCATTGATACCTCTCAAGCAAACATGTTCTAATATGTGATGCATGCAAAAAATAGTATTGTCAAAGTTCATATATGTCACCATATACAATCTGAGATTCATTTTCAATGGGTATACTTAATAAAACCATAGAATAATAACCATAACATAATAATAACCATAATCAATGAATGACCGCACAAACTTGGACATTCAATCAGTGTGCAAAAGATAACAAACTGTGCAAATACAAAAAGAAAGAAATAATAATAAATAAATAGGCAATAAATGAGAACATGAGATGAAGAGTCCTTGAAAGGGAGTCCATAGGTTGTGGGAACATTTCAATGATGGGGCAAGTGAAATTATCTCCTTCAGTTCAAGAGACTGAGAGCTGATGGTTAATAACTGTTCCTGAACCTACTGGTGTGAATCCTGAAGCTTCTGCATCTTCTTCCTGGAGGCAGCAGTGAGAAGAGAGCATGCCCTGGGTTGTGGGGCTCCCTGATGATGGATGCTGCTTTCCTGTGGCAGTATTTGATGCAGATGTGTTCAATGGTGGGGAGGACTCTACCCATGAAGGACTGGGCTGTGTTCATTACTTTTTTGTTGGATTTTCAAGGGCATTGGTGTTTTCACCTCAAGCTGCAGCCGCTCAATATACTCTCTACTACACATTGATAGAAATTTGTCAAAGTTTTAGATGCCATACTGAATCTTCACAAATTCCTAAGGAATTGGAGGCACTACTGTGCTTTCCTTGTAATTACGGGAAAAATCCTCTGAAATAGTAATACCGAGGAAGTTAAAGTAGCTGACCCTCTCTATCTCTGGTCCTCCGATGAGGACTGGCTCATGGGCCTCTCATCTCCTTCTCCTGAAGTCAATAATCAGCTCCTTGATTTTGCTGACACTGACTGACAGATTGTTGTCATAGTGCCACTCAGCCAGATTTTCAATCTCCTTCCTATATAATGATTCATCAACACCTTTGATTCAGCCTATGACAGTGGGGTTTAAATATGTTATCGTACCATATTTAAGTTCATACATTTCGATAAGCATGATTTTTGGTGAATGATAGCATGATTTCTATGGGGCTTACAGTCTAAAACTCAGTCACTCATGAAAATCTGCAGTCAATGATACAGCAGAAGGGCTCCACTCCATTGTGTCTCACAGCATATGATTTTTATGCCTGTCTCGGGTAAAAAAAAAACATGTTTGCTTGAGAGATATCAATTATTCCTAAGTAATTTCAGGAGTGCCAGCTGGTATTAACCCATGCAGATCCGCCTCATGTCTGCCCCTCTTAAGTTGGAGGTGAGCAGCAAATCATTGTGTACAGTACTTTAAAAAGCACTAGTAGTGATGGCAGCTCCACCATAGGAATGGACACTTTGTATCACCGACACTATTTTTGGTATCTGGTGAAGGACATAGATGCCTCGACAAATTCCTGAATCAAAATAAGGTCAGTGGAAATTGCAATAATTCCACTTACAGAAAACACAAATGCATAATCATTGGCTCAACACCCATCATAACTTCATCACGCAAATTTCTCAAGAAGTACTCATAAAACGCTGGAGGTACTCAATGGGTCATGGAGCATCTATGGAAAGGAATAAAGAGTTCATGTTTCAGGCCGAGACTCTTCATCAGGACTGAAAGGAAGGGACTGAATTTTGCCCGAATAAGAAGGTGGAGAAAGGGGAAGAAGTGTAAGCTAGAAGGTGATAGGTGAAGTTAGGTGATGGGGAAGGTTGTGGAGGGGTTTGAAGTAAGAAGCTGGGAGGTAATAGGTGGAAAAAGTTAAAGAACTGAAGAAGAAGGATTCTGATAGGAGAGGAGAGTGGAGCATGGGAGAAAGAGGAGAAGAGGCACCAGAGGAAGGAGATAGGCAGGTGAAGAAAGAGGTAAGAGGGGAGACAAAATGGGGAATGGAAAAAGAGAGAAGGGGGTGGGGGAATTATCTGAAGTTAGAGAAATTGATGTTCACGCTGGCAGATTGGAGGCTACTTATCACTGTCTGCAATTCACCATTTCATTCAAGATTCTACATATACTCTCTATTCAAGCAGAGGAGAATTCCTGTCTTTCACTGAAAAGAGAACATCCTTCAAAGCATTGATTTTGCAAGTTCAAAGTTCAAAGGTTCCGATCTCCTACAACACTTCATTCGGCAACACTGGCAAGGAATCAGGTCATCCACAGGCTGCAGGGCCACACCCCGAGGGTGCACATCCTCCAGGCCACTCCTGGAGATATCAAAAATGCAAGGCCACTTGGCGAGATCCGAGAGTGGGAATCTACCAGCATGAAAAACCGCAGTTTGAGTGCAGCTGTAGATCATGGACTCCAACAGGTCTCCAGCCACCTTGAAAAGAAAAGGGGCACTAGAGAGAAGAATTTAAACTGTTTCACAGATGAACTGGAAGAAGTCACCCTATGATGCCGTCTTCAGCTCTGCCCTTAATGGCACTCACCTCTTGGCTTTGTTAATTCCAGCAACATCAGTGATAATTTTGCTCTCTAGCTTGACCTGAAGGTTGGATTGGATTGAGGAGAAAGGCCTTGAACAATCAATCCATCCAGTATGAGGGGTGAAATATGCTGGCCACAATGTTTTCTCATAGAATCAATATGTTGTGTGAACTTCCCAGAAGTGCCAGTTGTGACTATTTTCCTTCCAATGGTGATATACAATTTTGATGTTCAGGGAATGATGGCAATTCATAAAGAACTTCAGATTGATACCTTAAGCCCTGAGCCCTTAAGCCCATTATTCCGGAAGTCCACAACCTGAGAAGATGAATCTCAGAGTTGTATGTGGATACGTGCCTTGATAATAAATTAACTTTTGGACCTTGCGAAATCATTGTTTTGAATGATGTTCTCCACTCAAACTCAAAAAGAAATTCTCCTCTGCTTGAATAGAGAGTATTTGTAGCTTCTTGAATGGAATGGTGAATTGCAGACTGTGATAAGTAGTATTTACCAGAATTGCCAGCAAGAACAATATGAAAGGCAAGGCATTCTTGATACAGTGACCTATGTCACTACAAGTGGAGCAGGTCATAGGAAAATTTGCAAATAATGCTCTGTCTGCACAATGCCAGCTTTTGCGTGGTTGATTCTGGACTCTTTATGCTGGGTATACTTTCATTGTGCATTCCCATCAGCCCTCTCCTACAGTTTACTAGTCTGAGTCTTCAACAGAAGGGTTATTTGCATTCCTATCTATGTTTGATCAGAAATATACATATCCTTTCTGTTCACTGACCATTTCTGCTCAGTAACCCACCCTAACCTGATCCTGCCTCCATGCTAATTTTAAACTGCATGCAATGTCAATAAATGAAATGATGGCTTTCACTCAAAGTTGGAGTGTGATGTGTTTTCATCTTCTTGTTTATCTGAAAGGACAAAGGCACAAGAGTAAGGTTGTGAGAAAGGAAGGAAGGGAGAAAGGAATGTTGCCTACTAATATCACTTCCAATTGTAAATGAAAAAAGTTGATTGGATGAGGGGATATGGGGTAAACAAATGAAGATTGGGCCCGAAGATACCTTTAATGTCTATTGCATTAGCCCCACAGCTAGTCATAACCCTCAGTAACACCAATTATGGTGGATATTCTTCCTCTATATGGGTAAGGTCAGGCAGCTGCATATCAGCATCATGACATTAGGTGACCTAATCAGCAGGGGGATGAGTAGATCAGTGAGTGGCATGCAATGAGTTAGTAAGATGTGACTCTCAGAGTTGAATAGGAAATTTTGTATGTGCCAAGTGGGAGATGTACTATAGGTGTGAAGGTGGAAAAGTGGTATGAGTCATGATTGATAAAAAAAATGTTGAGTAACTGAGTATTGGAGGCATTTTTCCAGAAAACATTGCTATAGACATGTGTCATATGGTTTTTGAAGATGAAGTCAAATGACCTATGCCATTCTGTGAACTTTCCCATCACTCCATCCAGATCCTCAGAGCGTGGTTCTTTTACTGATTATCATGCCAACGCATTTGAAATGACTCTGATTAGCTGTGGATCAATCACATCTATCCTTGGCCTTGGGAAATCAGCCAGGATAATCAGAGTCCTCACAGCCTGGCCATTCCCAATTCTTCCACCTTCCATCCAGTAGAAGATGTACAGAAAATGCTTTAGAACACATATCATCAGGCTCAAGGACATTTTCTGTCCTGCTGTTCTAAGATTCCTGACTTGATTTTTTGTACAATAAAGATAAACACTTGGCCTTCTGATGCTCCTTCCACATTATTTTTCTATCTGCACTGAACTTTCTCTGTATTAGTAACACTATATTCTGCGTTCTGTTATTTTCTTTTCCTTTTGTAGTACTTCGATGTGTGAAATGAGCTGTTTGGATGGCATGCAAATGAGTTTTTCATTATTTGTTGATATGTGTGACAATAATAAGCAATTACCAGATACTTTCCTCAACTTCCTGCCCAGGGACTCCGGATACACAGAAACTGTGTAGCTCATCCTCTTGCTTGCTATTCTAATCAATGTTCTTTGTATCATCTGTTCCAGAATACTGTTCAACAGCTGCTTCAGTCAATGCACACTTTTCTTTTTAGAAGTGTGGCTTGTCATTAAGTATTGCATTCCACCATGTGTTGATGTTGGAGAGAATTAATTGTTAGTGCAGCTGATAAGGTTCAATTTAAGTTGGTACTTTTGTCCTGGATGTTGTTGGGCTTCTCGAAAGCTGTTGGGGTTGCTGTCATCCAAGGAAGCGGAGAGTGTTCCATCACATTGCTATTCTATGCCTTTAGATAGTGGAAGGCACTGTAATGTTAGAAGTTGAGACTCTTGCATAGAATACTTAGCCTTTGACCTGTTCTAGTTGTCACATTGTTTATGTTACTGATTCAGTTGAATATCTGACCATTGGTGACCTCCAAGATGTTGGTGGGTTGGGACTAAGTGATAGCAATGATATAGAATGTCAAGATGAAGTGGTTCAGACCTCTCTTATTGGAATGCTCGTCGTCTGTCATCTTTGTGGTGTAAATGTTGCTTGTAACTTATCAATGTGTGCCTCTTCATTGTCTGGGTGTTGCCGCTTGCAAGCATGGACTGCTTCATTTGCTGAGGAATTGTAAATGGATTTGAAATTTGTGCATTCAACAGCGAACGTCCTCATTTCATGATGGAAGGAAGATGAAAGTTGAAGTAGTTGAGGATGGTTGGGTATTGGACACCTTCTGGGGAACTCCTGCAGTGATGCTCTGGGGCTGGAATTATTGGTTTCCAACTACAGACCCTTTTTGTGTGAGGTATGACTCTCATCACAGGAGTGTTTCCCCTTTGATACACATTCATTTCTATCAGGTTGACTCAATACCACATTTGGTCAAAATCCACCTTCAAGGGCAGTTGCTTTTGTTTCAGGCTGGAATTGAGTTCTTTGCTCAATGTTTATGCCAAGGCTTTGATGGGTTCTGGCACTTTTGAGACCCAAAATGGACGTTGATGAGTTTATTGTTGGTTAGCAAGTGCCAATTGAAGGCAGAATCAACAATAGCTATCGTCACTTTTGTGACTATTCGAAGGTGATTTGTTGGATTGGATTTGCCCTGCTTATCATTGACCATCTGTTGATTTGTGCAACATAAACAGCATGAGAACTTTAACTTCCAAGGGAGATCATTTGACAGAGTAGGCAAAATTAAACTGTGAGTTCAGACTCCTTTATGGGAAATTGTGGATAGAGTTTAATCATGCAGTGTGTTCACCATTTTCAGAGCTAATGAATTTAGACTCCATTGAGTTTATACATAGACAATATGAAACTTCAACCCAAAAGAATAATAATTACTATCATCATTCGAGTACTTATTGAGCAGTGGTTTTAAAATATTTTTCCAATAAACATGTGTTCTTATGAAAAATGTATTCAACTACTCTGAACAGAATTTTGTTCCTAATCCTTCCACCAATTTGTTTACTCAACTGAAAAGCAAAACTAAGTTCCCTGAACTACCACAAAGCCTGAACCTTCTTGGGATTAAACATTGCTTTATTTCTTTCTTATATACCATTGGATGAATAATTTCTCTAAGTATATTGGAAGAATACAAAAGCCACTCTCTCCCATGTATTCCTCTGGCAACAGATGAATAATAAAAATGTTGAAGCTGCATAAACCTTAGCAAAGGATTATAAAAATGTCATCTTTGACTTGGAATACATCTTATCCTCTGTACTCTTGTGCTTTAATTGGGCATAGAGCATCTGGATGATTTGGAGGGCTGACTTGCTGATTTACTGATTGTTGACTATCATCACTCAACTACTTTTAAAACCTATACTTCTCCAAACAACAGGCCTCCGACAGATCTGATACATCAGTCTCCAACCTTATTATTTAAATTAATTATTTACCTTATTATTTCAATAAATGTTTGGAATATATTATATCTACCTCTAACTGTAGGTGTAAACTTTCTACATTGTGAGTTATTAGAATTTAGCAAGAATACAATTACACCACACTTTTGAAAATAAAACTGAAATTCCGTCAGACCTCTAAGTGTGTCTTGAATGCTTCAATGAGCTACAAAAGTGAAGTTGCCAATATCACTGGCAACAGTGCAACCTTTCTCAATAAGCTCAATGCATTCACGGCTTGTTTCAAACAGAAGGTCAGGGAAGTGCAACCCACCTATATAAGGTTTGATGCACAGTCACCATCATAGAAGTCAGATGAGACTTGCTAAAGGCTAACCCATGGAAAGTGACTGGCCCAGAGGGAGACCCAAGCCATGATTTTAGATCCTGCACCAACTAACTGACAGGAGTATTTTCGGAAATGTGTTATTTCTCTCTACTCCAATGTCAGGTTCTCACTTGCTTAAGACCACTATCATCCTGAAGCCAAAATAATAGATTAAGATCGTCTTAATGACTATTGCCCGGTGGTTCTAATATCCATCATTATGAAGTGCTTCAAGAGGCTGGAAATGACACAATCAACTCCAGCCTTCCACTGCAATTCACCTACCACTGAAATAGATCTTTGGTGGATGCCATCTTTCTGCCCTACATTCATCTCTGGAAAATTTGCATAACAAAAGCACCTATGTTAGACTGTAACTTTACCTATAACATAATTCCGAACAAACTCACCACTAGTCCCTGACCAACAGACCACAGTACGCAAATATAGACATCAAAACCTCTGCCATGACCATCCTCAATGCTGGTGTTCTGTAAGATTGTGAGATTCAAATCCTTAGGTATAAATATTATGAACAAGTTGCCCTGGTCCTGCTACATGGTGTTACATCCAAGAAAGCACACGGATGTCTCTACCTCAACAGAAGGCAAAGGAAATTCACCATGCCCCGATGAGCCTCAGCAATTTTATAAATGCACCATAAAAAGCATCTTATCCAGGTGCACCAAATATGGAAATTGCTCTGCCCAAGACCACAAGGAAGTGCAAGGAGTTGTGAACATAGCTCATAATATCTTGCAAATTGACCGCCCCTCCACAGACTCTGTCCTTACTTCCCATTGTCTTTGGAAAGCAGCCAATATAATCAAGGATCCCTTCCATCCTGGTTATTCGCAACGCTCTGCTTTCCTGTTGGGCAGAAGATACAAAAGCCAGAGAGCAGACTCAAGGACAACTTCTATCCCACTGTTAAACAGATTCTGCCAGGGTCATCCACTGTGTAGATCAGCCCATGAATGCTCACCAAGCCACAGCTGCAGGTCCCTGGCTTCTTTCTCTGGGTTGGCCTGATGGTTCGCTGCTGACAAAGACTATTAAAAATTGCTTTTGGTGTTGTTTTATTATTGTCATATCTACTGAGATACAGTGAAAGACATTGTTTTGTATGCCATCCAGACAGATTATGCCTTACATAATTACGCTGAGGGAGTAGAAATAAACTAGAATACAGGATATAATGTTATAGTTACAGAGAAAGTAGACAGTAGAATGCAGGTAGACAAATTGCAAGAGGTAGATTGGGAAATCAGAAGTTCAAAAGTTCATCTTTCAGCATATGAATTGCCTAGAGTTCATATGAACCCACTAAACCCAAAGAGACTGGTGTGACTGCAGGGATGGTGCATATGCTGTTTGTGAGATGTAAGCTGGCTTGATAATAATCATTTCTAGCTTTTGATTTTTTTTATGTGTATTGAAATCCGAACATTGCTGAGAAGATTTTTTTATTGTCAATTCTTAAGGGTGTTTGTAAAGGTTGTGTCAAGCTGCCTTCACGAACCATGGCAAACTGTCTAGTGAAGCTACCCCTGCACTGCTTTTAGATAGGAATAAAAATAATTTTCCAAGTTAGAATGGTTTTTGACTTGGAAGGAAAGCTGCAGGCAGAAATATTCTTATGTCCCCGATGTCTATGCTTGGGGAGTGCCTCGGAGTAGCCTTGTTGAATAAGTACTGTGCTCTTTGAAATAGACCTAAATACATAACCAATAAAGAAGAAAATTGATAACATATTTGACAAAGTTAACTTACAAGGCAAGCTGAAGAAATGTTATTATGAAGACCCAGCATGCAAATGTTTACATCTTATTGCTTAAATTGGTTGCAGTTGGGTTAAAGACTAAACTATTTATGGATCAAATAAATCAGAACAAAAAAAAGGGAATGCATTTAAAAGGTAGATCAGGCAGATAGTCTCTCAGTATAAGTGAAATCGCTTCCTGAGAGAGGTTAATTACCAAGGCTGTATTGCTGATGCTGAACTTAATTTTGCTCTGAGCCTTGCTAACTAATGGTTTTTCTTTGAATGCAAGCCTTAGATGTGCATAATTTAAAGACCTCATTGATGTTCATAAATCTCATATTAAGCCATTTATTAATTGCTCCTATTGAATAAAATGAATAGCTCACTTGTCTTAGAAGACATTCCACCTCAACAAACAAAGTTGTTGAAAAATGTGACTTAGTGGTGCTTCTCTCAGATGCAGCAAGGTGCTAGCTGCCCTTTTCATTCCCTGCACGTTTCCCCACCAGCTATAAATAGTGATTTTTGATCAGGATACATGTTCAGAACCAACTTCCATCTTCTTTCATGCTGGACCCTGAATTGAGGTGACCATGTCCCAAATATTATTAACAGAGAGAAGAAGCCTCAGAAGAGACATACATTCCTCTATTTTTCCCTACGTGCTGCCAACTGATCTCCCATGAGGTGAAATAATTACCGCATTCCTCAGGGATCTCTGACCCTGTTAACTTGACCCCTGCTTCTTGTACTGCAGAGCAAGTTTTGATACAAGCTTTGGATCAAGTGGTGAGTTTCCAGTTGATATCAGACATTCAATTATAGTGAGTGCAGAAATGTATAATCCAAGAAAGAGAGCATTATCGAAGGATCCAAGTGAGCAATATTATCCTCTGTAGGGGCAAGTAATCTTCCCTATCCACCAGTTTGAGCTTGTTCAGGCACATATGACAAAAGTGAAAGAGAAAAACCTAACCACAATACTTATCGTTCTTGTTTTTTATACATTTTTTCACAATCCATATTGTCTGTTTATCTTTTGCAAAATGGAAAACATATCACGTTTACATTTACTATTGATAAAGGCTCTTTAGTTTCCTGTGACTTTATGTGCATCCTCACTATATCTTTGACTAGATTTTTTGAGAAGTCAGTGCAATAAGAAATATCTTATAGACATAATTCAATCAGTATAAAGCCAGTTTGCAAAATATTCCCTGTATATTCAGTTAAAAAGTGATGGCAAAAATGAATAGTATCAAGTCTATGATTGGAAGTACTCGAGGCAACATGGCAGTTCAGTGATGACAGGATTGTAAGAAGGTTAGTTGGACAAGCCATGTAAATACAGTACAAAAACCATGTTGAGTGACTATCTTATAGATTTACAGGTAGTCTCTAGTCATTTAGCATAGAAATGGGCTTTTCAGCCCATCCTCTCCAAGCTGATCAGAAATGTTAACTTTGTTTCCTTTTCTACAGATGCAGCTTGATCTGCTGAGCATTTCCAGTATTTTCTCTGGAAAAGACCGATTTCCCCAAAAGGCTCTAAAAGAATCCATGAGAACCCTAAATAACATAGCAAAATCATAATGTATAACTTAGATAGTCGCCTTAGAAGCCTGAAGATCAGCACTGAATAATTTTCAGGTGTGAGTGATGCAGGATTCGGCTGTTATCACTGATCATTTCTGCTTCATGTTTGATAAGGCAAACTGGCGTATTTTAAGTAAATTTCACCTCTTTGCTTTCCCTGGAATTAAAACTAACACAAAACTTTTCACTTTTCATAACAAGGGTCTGTACGGAAAGAAGTTTTACTTGCAAGCTCATCATTGTCAGTGTCAGTAATAGCCTAGTCCCAAAATGTCAATTGTTTCAGCGAATATTGCAATGTTTCCTTTACGATTGAAGAAAGAACAATTTATCGGATCAGATATTGGAAAATGAGGGGTTGAATCAGGATGTGATCTGGACTGTGAGCTGAGAGTGTGGGAGACAAAATGGTTGGGGAGGTGATGACTAGAGTTCCTTGCCAGGCCTGAAGGCTGGAGGTCAGGTGGCCTGAAGAATTAGGAATATTAGCGCTTTGAGCGATCAGAAGATTGTGAATGGAGAGCAGGACTGGAAGGGTGGGCAGGTTTCTGGAGTCAGAACCAGTGTATGTGGAGTAATTGAGTTTTGAGATTGAGATCAGTATCTAGGGTGAAAAGAGTTTGGTGGGGGGAGGGGTGAAATAGGAGGAAGGAAAGTGTGTATGTCACATCTTAGTATGAAGCCGCACCATAGAAACGTGGTTGCTCAGGGAGGGAGTAACAAGTGACATGCACCTAATGTGGAAAAGATGCCAGAAGCATAAAACTGATTCATGCCCAGAGATATTAGCGTGTTATAAAATGAATTTGAATTATGGTGTTCCTCTCTGTTCAAAGTGTATAGTGCTAAGAGAAACAGCAATTGAATTTCTAAGCTACAGAAATGTACCTCTTGCATACTTTCCATGAACTTGGACCAAGTTTTATATGCTAAAGTATTTCATTCTACAATAAAAGGCCCAGTTTCTCAACTGCTCCGGATAGTTGATAATCAACATGCCTGTTTGACTAAACTTAAAATGTGGCAAGGTACTGTAGGTAAAATTATTTTTAATTCTAATCTATGTGTCTAATCTATTGAGACTGCTAAAGGCCCATATGTTCTACAACCATCTGTTCTCCAGATTTGCTTCCAGAGCAGGAAAGGAGGTGTGAATTGCATATAGGATGGTGATGATTGTTTCAGTGAGACACCAACTTTAAAAAATGGCTTTGTCTCTCTACCACCCTCTGAGGAGGAATTAAATCTATGATGATCATTATATGACTAATGCTACTAATGACCATCTGTAATGGCCTCATAAAAAGAGGTATCTGATACAACAATGATGGTCACTACCATCAGTTCCAAAGTAACATAGGCTTTGGCTACGACTCTATGGCCCAGCCTAAAAGATACCAGCTGTTTCTTTATGTCCAGGAAACATTCCTCTGACAGGAATAGAGTCAGTCTGGAATTTGGAATTTGGCTTCTGTGAAAGTTATGTGCTGGGAGAATTCCAATCTCAGTTCCTCCAAGTTCAATAGGAGGCTGTCAAGAGGGAACAGCTTGTGCTTCTCTCCTACAGGGAAGAAAGCAAGAATCTTTCAAATCTCTTGCTCACAGCTAATTTTCCAGGCAGGTTGCCTGTATAATGGTAAATAATGTAAACATTTTGGATTCCTCTTTAAGACCTACTAACAGTTTCGTTTTCTCTCAGGTCAACAATTGCTGCATTGCCGATTGCAGTAGGAACAGCAAAATATAGCTGAGAATAACAAATTGATTAAACACTGGGGCACTTTAATCCCTGACCTCTCAAGCTTGGCAGCACAAGACTAATTCTGGGAGGAGTGGGTAGGAGAGGGTAAAAAAATATATAACATTACTGATTAGATAATGTGCTTGTATTTTAGAGAAAAATAGAAAATATCTTTCACAGCTATCTTTTTTTCCCCCCATTTGCCCTGATTTATCTTCATGAATGTTGATAGAATATTTCATAAAAACATCATTTGGAATTGTATATCCTGCATATTCAAAACTGACTTACATATAATATGTATGACTGATAATTTATTTTTTAGTTTATTGTTGTGAGGACTTAATGTAGGTTTTGTCAGTGTTACACCTAAAAAAGTTTGTTCCAGTTGTTTGCACATTCTAAGAGCTGGATCTGAAATGTATTTCCATCAAGAGTTCACTCTGTTCCTAGTCTGCTTGGAATGTACATAAATTTTGCTGCATGCACCTGATATATCATGGTGCAGATATGATGTGTCAAATCTGATTATATTGGATATTATCATATCAATTCCTTATCTCAGGAACATTAACTTCAGTCAAAAGTTCATTCTGTTCTCACATCTGCTTGGAATATGCATAAACTTTGCTTAGTGTACCTGGAATATGATAGTGCCTAATGTCCCTAATGTCAAATTTGGTTATTTTGGATATTTGTCATAGAAAATTCTTTTCTCAGGATCTGTAATTGGTCCAAAATGAACACCTAACCTTATGGTGCTGTGTCTTGAAAGTCTTCTATTCCTCCATCACTCACTAATAGATAATGAATAGGAACCCAAGAATTACTGCTTTTGAAAGCATAGTCTTAGGGCAGGAATATGACCATTGTAAGGTATTTCTTAAAGAATATGTGGTGGTCAACAGCTACTAAACTAGTACAGATCAAATGCTTTACTCTCTTCCACTAGTTATAGAATTTAACTTTTATTTTGCATCTTTTAAGATTGATCAGAATCCTAACACCAGTTTAAGTGCAGTGATAAATGTAGCAACTGATCCTTAACACCAACATGCAATTTTGACATGCAGGAGGGATTACTTAATCCATTGACCATCTCCGTACGGATTTCAAAACCTCGAATAAAGTATGCCAGCAGAAATTGCAAGACAGAGTAAAATTATGGCAGTAAGTGAAATCTACCTCTGTAAGTTATAATGTCTGGTGTAATTCTCATGTGGCTGAATAGAAGTTACAAGTCAAGTCAAATTTATTTATAAAGCACATTTAAAAACAACCCATATTGACCAAAGTGCTGTGCAAACCATAACAGGTAGCTAAAATCACAAATACAAGAAACACAGATATAAACAACAAGGCACACAGCTTATAGGCACAAAAGAAACAACACATGAGCCTAGGCACAAGCTAAAAAATCAGCCACATCAGGAAGATTCAAATGCTAGTTTTGAGCCTGGACTTAAAAGAGTCAATGGAGGGGGCAGATCTGATAGGGAGGGGAATGCTGTTCCACAGTCTGGGGGCTACAACAGCAAAGAGCCTGTCACCCCTGAACTTAAATTTAGATCGCGGGAAAGCCAGGTGCCCCAAGTCAGCCGACCTGAGGGACCTGGAATAATTGAAAGTCTGACTGCTCAGAAAGAGGAATGTCCATATATACTGTTCTTCAAATTGCATAGGTGGGGAACCATCAATGGAGAATTTGTGAGAGTTGTTGGAAGTTGTTGCTCTCTCTACTTCCTCTGATGAATCAGAATCAGAATTAATATCAATGGCATATGTTGTGAAATTTGCTGTTTTGCTGTAGCAGTACATTGCCATACATAATAATAAAAACAATAAATTACTGTACAATGAGTATATATAAAAAATAAATTAAATAAGTAGCAAAAAAGAGAGGGAAAAATAATGAGGTACTGTTCATGTATTCATTGTCCATTCAGAAATCTGGCGGTGGAGGGAAGAAGCTGTTCCTGAAACAATGAGTGTGTGTCTTCAGGATCCTACACCTCTTCCTTGATGGTAGCAATGAGAAGAGGGCATGCCTTGGGTGATGTCCTTAATGATTAGCTTCTCTTTTTAACAAAAAGAAGGCGTGTTTCTTTCTGCCTCAAAAGCCTGAGCAACCCATGCCTTGTGTGACTAGCAATTTAATGTCAAAAATGACTCTGACCGATTATTTTTAAAGTTTCGGAGATTAATTTGTTAAGGTACAAGAAAAGTGCAAATAGGTGTAATGTTGAATTAGGTTCATAGGTCTAGCGAGTGAGACAGAAAACACTGGCTGTGAATAAGTATATTAATCAGTTATTTACAAACAGTAAAAACTTGACCAAACATTCATGTTCCCCAAGTTGCAGAAACTACAAAGCTGAATATTCAGCAAACATACTTAGTTAAAAGTGCGTGCAAAGCATACCTTCCGAATGGTTATGTGCACTGCTTTCCTTATGCAAAGGAAGAGAGACCAAACCCCTCACGGGCGCAATTTTATACCTGGGACGTTTGAAACTGGACACCGGATGGCTAACCAATGGGAAAAGCAGCTGCAGTTTCTACGACAAAGCGACTTTTGACAAGCAGAATATCCCCCACAGAATACTCCACCCCTCGCAAGTTGCGAACATGGTGATCCAACTCTCAGACTACTTTGACTCTCACAAACTCCCTAAGTTATGTATGAAATACAAGAGTGCAATACTCAATACTGTAAACCCAACAGTCATCCCCATTACACTACAGTGGTCTAGCAGTCCCCTTGTTCCCCAACAGGATACCAGCCTCATCCCGAAGTGTAATAGCCAATGAGCTGGTCTCCCATTTAATCTTATACACTGATACTCAGGTGTGATCAACCAGGTGAGTGATGTTCTCCAGCTTGTCAGGAATGTAGGTGCAACATTCTTGACTAATAACAGTACAAGTGCTACCTTTCTTTGTGAGCAGGTAATCTAAATCAGTTCCCGGGACAGTCTGATCTCACCGTGCTGAGAAAGGCTATCATTTAAAACCTTCCTTTCGTTGTAATAGTCCTCTTGTCGACCAGCATGGACAAGGTGCTCATCTAGGGCACTGGGGTGGCATACATGTGGCACCACATATCAACTGCATCACCATGTGGGAACCACGGGTAGGCCGAGGAACTGCACATCCAGTAAGTGCCATTCAGTGTCCAAAAAATGCCGAACTTCACAACACCATTTGGCACAGCCACAGCTGTCCCAGGATACTGTTTCTGCTCACACTTGCCATTCACCTTGCACCTTGTACCTGTACTCAACATACCACCTCTGCCAACACTCCCTCAGGTGGGGAAATCACTCTAAGAGTCAGGACCTTCCAATTAAGCAAATTGCATGCATAGAAATAATAGCCCTTAAAGCACTACGCCATCAGGGTAACCAAGGCTCAAGTTCCTTAAGGCTGTTACCATACTCTGGGTCAAAGTTGGTTGGAATAGACTGCTCACTCCCCGCTCCCCCAAAACAGAATGCTTAAACCCGAGAAGCCAGATAATTTCTCCCGAAAGTCTTTTTCTTTGTCAAAGGGATCAATATCCCTTTTTTAAAGAAAGGGGCTTCCCTTCCTCCACTATCAACTCTGCTCTTAAACACATCTCCCCCATTTCAAGTACATCTGCTCTCACTCCATCCTCCTGCCACCCCACTAGGAATAGGGTTCCCCTGGTCCTCACCTACCACCCCACCAGCCTCCGGGTCCAACATATTATTCTCCATAACTTCCGCCACCTCCAACAGGATCCCACCACTAAGCACATCTTTCCCTCCCCCCTTCTCTGCATTCCACAGGGATCGCTCCCTACGCGACTCCCTTGTCCATTCGTCCCCCCCATCCCTCCCCACTGATCTCCCTCCTGGCACTTATCCGTGTAAGCGGAACAAGTGCTACACATGCCCTTACACTTCCTCCCTGACCACCATTCAGGGCCCCAAACAGTCCTTCCAGGTGAGGCAACACTTCACCTGTGAGTTGACTGGGGTGATATACTGCGTCCGGTGCTCCCGATGTGGCCTTTTATATATTGGCGAGACCCAACGCAGACTGGGAGACCGCTTTGCTGAACATCTACGCTCTGTCCGCCAGAGAAAGCAGGATCTCCCAGTGGCCACACATTTTAATTCCACATCCCATTCCCATTCTG
The DNA here is from genome assembly GCF_030028105.1 of Mobula birostris. Lineage (NCBI taxonomy): Eukaryota > Metazoa > Chordata > Chondrichthyes > Myliobatiformes > Myliobatidae > Mobula > Mobula birostris. Next base: position 52,087,624 of record NC_092386.1, read on the forward strand.
ACATGTCTATCCACGGCCTCCTCTACTGTAAAGATGAAGCCACACTCAGGTTGGAGGAACAACACCTTATATTCCGTCTGGGTAGCCTCCAACCTGATGGCATGAACATCGACTTCTCTAACTTCCGCTAAGGCTCCACCTCCCCCTCGTACCCCATCTGTTACTCATTTTTATGCACACATTCTTTCTCTCACTCTCCTTTTTCTCCCTCTGTCCCTCTGAATATACCCCTTGCCCATCCTCTGGGTCCCCCCTCCCCTTGTCTTTCTTCCCGGACCTCCTGTCCCATGATCCTCTCGTATCCCCTTTTGCCTATCACCTGTCCAGCTCTTGGCTCTATCCCTCTCCCTCCTGTCTTCTCCTATCATTTTGGATCTCCCCCTCCCCCTCCAACTTTCAAATCCCTTACTCACTCTTCCTTCAGTTAGTCCTGATGAAGGGTCTTGGCCTGAAATGTCAACTGCACCTCTTCCTACAGATGCTGCTTAGCCTGCTGTGTTCACCAGCAACTTTGATGTGTGTTGCCTCAATATCAGTGTATCACTTTCGTGATGTAATAAGGCATCTTCATACAAATTCAGCAGTCTGATCTGTTGGTCTGGTGTGCAAATTCAAACGCCATCCCCAGGAATTTATCACAGGGTCTCCCACCACAAGGCAGCTTCCATCACTTTGCCATTCTGTAATGTGGACGATACAAAGGCACTTGCTCCTGATTCATCACTGGATATTTAGAAAACACAAAAACAACAGAACTACCGGAATTAGTCCCAAATGTTTATGTCCCTCTGAAATGTTGGCATCTCATATCCGGAATAAAGTTGCTCAAATTTCTATCCCATCAACTTAAATTTCTTATGGCCAGTATGAAATGAGTCATCCCTAAAACCAATTGCATGGGGAAAAAGTAACAAAGGAACATGTAACAGTTTAAGAAATCAATAAATAAAGTAACTAATTAAACAAACACAAGTAACAAAGTAGCAGATTAGAACACAAAGCACAAAACCCATTCCTCTTCTTTAAAACCTTGTTTGGTACTGCAAAAACTCAAAATAAACAGTTGATTTCTCATAGAGAACACTTATCAGAGAAGAACTGAGAAGGAAAAGACAACTGATTGGGGCCCAACACATTCACAAAGACTCTAAATGGCAAAGTCCTCACATACACACAAAAGCAAACTGATACATGTAGCCTCGTGTTTCTCTGCATTCAAATACTTCACACTCTGTTTAGAGAGAAGTGGGATGCAGGTCAAATGCCCCCTCCCTACAACAATGAGGCATGAATGTTCTAGCCAAACATCCGCCCCACGATTCCCACTGCTATCGAGCGTTAGCCGATGTCCTTTGCAGGGAATCCTGAATGGAATTCCAGGAATCTGGTGGAGGACAAAAGGAGCCCTTATCTGCAGCGGGCTTGAAGAATGGCCCTTCCCCCTCAACAGTCTTCCTTCCTTGCTTCTCCTCACAGTACTTTCTCCATATTGCATAGAGGGTGGTGGTGGGAGCCCCATTTACCTGTTCTCCGGGATCCCGGCTTTAAGTAAGGCTAAAAACATTTCTTTACAGAATATACGGGATCCCCACTCCCTGTCTGCTTATCCAACATCAGACCCTGGCTACATACGCACTCTAAACTTTGTAATAATTAAATCACTGTACTAATAGGATGACCAACAGCTGATGCCATTAAAGACAACACTACTCCTTTTATTGGAAAAGCCACTGACATAGCCACATGTCCTATCATTCCAGAAGTTAATTCAACATTCTCTGGCCAGATACCACTATCATAGTATAATTCTGGGTGATAAGAGCACACTAGCATAGAACTTTGGTATCCTCCTCTACTGTGCTCCGTTCCACTGGGGTTTTAAATTCCATTCAATGAGAGAATGATACTTAAGTTTAACTGCTACCATTATCCAATCCCATAGTCATACATTATGCTTGGGGGAAGCAAGCAGTGTCCTCAGGGCCTTACTGATCATGTGTTGGGATGATAAGTTCCCTAAGGCACCCACCTCTCTATTAGATAGGCTTACTCTGGTACCCCCCTCATCCCATATCCTCAATAACCGAAGACTCCCCAGCCTTTTGACTGTACCTATCCCCTAAAATCGCTGATTCCTTAGCAGAGAATTCCCTGATCTCTACGGTCTTGAAGGTATCCATTACACCATCCCTCACATATTCCTGACCCTCCTCTACCTCCCCCTCCTGAGAGGAAGAAGCCGTAGGCCAATGCTCCGATAGCAGATCTGGGAATGCGTGATCACTGGCCTGGCCCACACTGTTTCAGACACATAAGAGAGAGGGTGATCATTCTGAGAATTCAGTCAAGGGGTCCACGCTACCCTCTTTCCCTTATTTTCATCATCAGGCCAGACATCTCCATCCCTCAGCCCCAGAGTAGGATTATCGGCCTGCCTCATTGAAGCTCGAACCTTAACAGGGTCGTGCTGCCAACCAGTTCGGCGTGCAGCGTCTAAGTGCTGTAGCTCCATTGGCTCTATATTTTTATCTTGAGGAGCTTGAGTCTGGACCATCAACAATGATTCTCTCTGAATAATACAGTGCTGACTGAGGTTTTTCAATTTATTCTTCAGACCCGTAATGGTTTTATACTGATGTCTTACAATCACTGTAAACAGTCAGAAAGGATCCCACCGGATATCCTTCCTTCTGGGAAAACCCATTGATTTAAGTGTGAAAAATAATGTGGTGTTCCATTTCAGCCCTGGCAAAATCTAACTGTTCTGACCAATACATTGACATTCCACAACACATTTGTAGGTTAGAGAGACTTCCAAAGCGTGCACTATGACCTGTCCGACCCGGAACTCTGCATCTTGCATGGGGGGGGGGGGGGGTTCTCTTTTAAAAATAACCTTTTAAAGAAATGCCTTTCTGCTGAAAAAGCCAAATGTGCTCACAGCGCCAAGATATAACACTAAATCAGGTCCGTGGATCTGTTGAGTGAAACAGAAAACAATGACTGCAAATAAATATATTAATCATTTATTTACAAACAGCAAAATTCGAGGCCATGTTCCCCAAGTTACAGAAACTATAAAGTTGCATATTCAACAAAATTTAGTTAAAAGTACGTACAGAGCATACCTTCCAAATGGTTATGTGCACCACTTGCCTTAAACAATGGAAGAGAGAGCAAGCCCATTCCATGTGCTGCTTTACACCTGGGACATTTGAAACTGGACACCAGGTGGCTAACCAATAGAATAAGCAGCTGCAGTTTCGAAACTCACCAATCACCACAAAGCAACTTTCGAAAGGCAGAGTAAGCCAACCTCCCCTCACCCACCACAGGACAATATGTCTGGTCTCTGTCAGCATGGATGGATTCTTCCAAGGAGAAGACACCAAAGTATTTATGATCTGAAACGTGTCAAAAAATCGAATACATTAAAACTTTCAATTGAATAAACAGATTATTAAAATGAAATAAACAATAGCCCTTCCCTCAGGCTATAAAATTAACAAGGTAAGTTCAAGTTTACTGGGTTATTGCACAATTCTGAGAGGTAGATAAGATAGAAAATAGGCCATTACGGTATTTTTCAACAATAGTGACTATTTAGAAATAGTGGTACATGGTCCAAATGTGGATATACCTTTTGTATTTGGATACACTATGTAGTATGACTTTTGATACTATACTAGAGTCATAGAGTCATACCTCAAGGGATTAGGCCCTTTAACCCTTTATATCCATACGACAAGCACCCTTTTAACTAATTGCTACAGTAAAGACAAATTGCAAAAGACTGTGCTTGAATTCTCTTGAATATTAAGATGGGAGCTTGTTATCATTCTGTGTAACTTCCTGAATACTTGATTAACATTCCTAAACGCAAGTGCAGCAGTGAGGAACTCACATCTTGTTATTTCCAGCTTGATGGTTGCAGCTGCGTGCCATCTGGGTCTCAGTGGGTTATCTCTTCCAGTGCAACCACATCTCAGAATTAGAATTAGAATCAGGTTTTAATATCGCTGGCATATCTTGTGAAGTATGCTGTTTTGTGCAGCAGCGCTTTGCCATATATAATTAAAAAGCAATAGATTACAATAAGAGATGTATATTAAAACAGTAAATTAAGTAAATAATGCAAAAAAAGACCAAAAAGAAAGAAATAAAGTAGTGAGGTAGTGTACATGGGTTCAGTGTGCATTCAGAAATGTGAATGCACTGGGGAAGAAGTTGTTCCTAAAAAATCAAGTGAGCATATTCAGGCACCTGTACCTCCTCCTTGAAGGTAGCAATGAGAAGAGGGCATGTCCTGGGTGGTGGAGGTCCTTAATAATGAATGCTGACTTTTGAGGCATCGCCTTTTGAAGATGTCCTTGATGCTGGGGAGGTTAGTGCCCGTGATGGAGTTGGCTGAGCTTGCAAACTTATGCAGCCTTTTCCAATCCTGTGAAGTGTCCCCTCCATACCAGCTGGTGATGCAATCAGTTAGAATGTTCTCCACAGTGTATTTGTAGAAATTTACGGGAGTCCTTGGTGACATACCGTCTCCTCAAACTCCTGATGAAATATAGCTGCTGTCGTGCTTTCTTGTTGCATCAGTACGTTGGGTCCAGGATAGATCTTCAGAGATGTTGTCACCCACGAACTTGAAATTTCACCGTTTCCATTTCCAATCCCTTGATGAGGACTGGTGTGTGTTCCCTCGACTTCCTCTTACTAAAGCCCACAATCTTACTCACATTTAATGCAGGGTTGTTGTTTCAATGCTATTCAATCAGCTGATCTGTCTCACTCCTGTACAACTCCTTGTCACCATCTGAAATTCTGCCAATGTGTAACCGGCAAGTTTATAGATACTGTTTGAATCGTACCTAGCCACACAGTCGTGGGTGTAAAAAGAGTAGAGCAGTGGGCTAAGCACAAATTCTTGAGGTGCACCAGTGTTGATTGTTAGCAAGGAGGAGATGTAATTTCTGTTCTGCGCAGACTGTGATCTCTCCAATGAGGAAGTCAAGGATCCAGTTGTAGAGGGAGGGAAGTACTGTAGGCCCAGGCTTTGGAGTTTGTTGATTAATACTGAAGAGATAATGGCATTGAACACCAAACTGTAATCGATAAACAGCAACTGGACATAGTTATTGCTATTATCCAGATGTTCCAAGGTTAAGTGGAGAGCCAATGAGATTGGATCCACTGTAGACCTGTTGTGATGATAGACAAATTACAGTGGATCCAGAGTCCTTGTTTAGGCAGGAATTGACTCTGTCCATGACCAACCTCTCAAAGCACTGAGGCCCTTCACCCTGCTCTCCATGAGCACTGATATAATTGTCACCCTTTTGAATCAGCTGGGAACCTTTGACTGCAGCAGTGAGAGATTGAAAATGTCCTTGAACCTGGCTGCCAGTTGGTTGACACAGGTTTTCAGTATCCTGCCTGGTACAGCATCAGGGCCTGATGCTTTGGGATGGTTCACACTCATTAAAGGTGTGCTGAAATTGGTCTCTGGGTCAGAGTTTACAGGGTCACCGGATGCTGCAGGTATAGTTTTATTTTCCTTTTCAAAGTGTGTATAAAATGCATTGAGCTCATCTGGACGTGAAGCATCAGAGCCATTCATGATGTTAGGTTTTGCCTTGGAGAAAGTAATGGTCTGCAAACTCTACCAGAGCTGATGTGCATTCAATTCCATCTCTAACTTCAACCAGAATTGTTTTCTCGCTCTTAAAATAGCCATCTGCAGGTCACACCTTGACTTCATGTACTGTATAGTTCTGGACCATCTATCTTGAATGCCACAGATCTAGCTGGCAGCAGACTACAGGTACTCTGGTTCACCCATGACTTTTGGTCTGGGTATGTCTGGTATGTTCTCAAAAGCACACACTCATCCACACAGGTCTTAATGGTCGATGACAACCGTGGCGGATTCATTCTGATCCAAAGTTGGTTCCCTGAATATCGTCCAGTCCTCTGACTCAAAACAGTCCAGTTAACACTCTTCTGCCTCCCTTGACGATACCGTCTTAGTCCTTACCACTGGTGCTGCTTGTCTTTAACCTCTGCCTTTACGCTGAGAGTACAAGTACAGCAAGGTAATTGGGCTTTCCAGAGTGTGCCCATGGAGTGGCACGATAAGCATTCTTGATGGTGGTATAACCGTGGCCAAATCTGTTGGTTCCCCTGGTTCTACATAATGGTCACTCTAATTTGTAATGACCAGTGTGCGTAAAAACCTTGTGTTGTGCAATTTTTTGCCTGGTGAGAACGACATGTGTGCACTGAATAAGTTCTTCAATAAAAGTGGTATCAATAAGCCAGTTCTAAAATCTGCAGACAGATCACTGCAAACTCCATGTTGTCAACACCATTTACATCAGAAACCGGAACAGGAAATGTGATTGTGTACGATTATGAAATATACATAACATGCCAACAAGGAAAAGGATGACAACCTTTTGTACGCCAGTTAAATTCCTTTGTGCGCTCATAACAAAAGATGTGTGCGTGCACACACGTGCACATCTTCAAGGGGACGTTAGTTCCACAGGTGATATGTTGGTGCTAGTTGTTCAGACGCCTCTTCCAGCTAACCTGGTTGAAATTCCTCGCAATCAAAAGGAAGGCATCCAGGTGCGCCGTTTCATGACTGCCGATCGTGGTGCTCAGCACCCCCAGAACCTGCCTGACATTGGCCTGAGGGGAATGTACACCGCTACCTGGATGATGGCAAGAAGATCTCTCAGCAGGTCAAATGGACGATACTTGACCACTAGCTGTTCCAGGTCGGGTGAGCAGGACTGCGACAGAACTGTCTCTCTGCAGAAGCTTTGTCTTCAGGGAATTCAGCCTTAAATGGGGCTTTTTGTATCTTTGATAGGAGGATCTAAGTCCTTATGCAGGAAAAAGGGCAGTGTTGCTCCATTAGTTTTGGGAGTCAGACAAGCAGCAAGTAGTCATAGTCATACTTTATTGATCCCGGTGGAAACTGGTTTTTGTTACAGTTGCACCATAAATAATAAATAGTAATAGAACCATAATAGTTAAATAGTAATATGTAAATTATGCCAGTAAATTATGAAATAAGTCCAGGACCAGCCTATTGGCTCAGGGTGTCTGACCCTCCAGGGGAGGAGTTGTAACGTTTGATGGCCACAGGCAGAAGTAGGCTGATAATTTAATGGTACTACAGGAAGCAAGTCATTGCAAGCCACTGGAGTAATGTCCTTGGCTATCTCAGAACTATGCTATCAAATTGCCTGAATGTTGACACTGAATTTGAAGAAAGCATAATTGAAGAATGGCACAATGCACTTCTAATTTATTTAGGTACTTTCTGATGACTGGAGGATGTTGTTGATTCTTATTTGAGCAGAAACAGCTAACAAGTATTTGAATAAACTATTATTTTATGTAATCATTTTTAAGATGATTAATACAAGTTGGCGAGACTAGGATGGCTATAGCTTATACGCCCTCATTCAATTATCAGCAATGGTGCTGATAATTTAATGCTCGTTGCTGAACCTACTACTGTTTCTAGGTTTTCTTTCTACTCCACTGGAAAAATTTCAAATCCACTTAATCATAGAATCATTAAAATTATGCAGCCCAGAAGGAAATTATTGAAATTTGCATAGCTATCCCATGCCTTTGAAAGTAATAGTCCTGCATTACTGCCCAGAAGAACATGAAAATATTGGAAAAGGAACAGGCAGGCTGGCCTATTCATTCTCCATAATTCCTGATGGATTAGGACTGAATTGCTCCTTCACTTATTGAAATATCTCTTGCTTTCCATGGAACCAAAGTATTTTCTGAAATATTGTATATTTTAAACTCATTTTAATTGGAAGAGGCACTTTCTTTCATACAACACCATTCTGTGTAAGCCCATTCTCACTTGCACTCAACTTCCACTATGCTGTAGGCTCGAAGAGAAAAGTTCCACACACTCTTAACAATGAACTGAGAGCCTCATGCTGCTGATTGTATACACCAACACGTCCACTTTATCCAGAGTCCGAACAGACATGCTGTCCTCTTACTCTGTTTTTTTTTCGCTTAGCAGAACCGATCACATTGCTAGAGTGTATTCTGGACTGAGGGTATATAATAAATATTAATTTCACCAGCAACAAATCTTCAGATTTGAATATGGATTGCAGATTGAATTTAAAATGCAGCTCAGAACAATTAGACTCTGCTGTCTGCATATGCATGAATCCATGTAGAGTCAGTGGAGATCAACAATCATTTTGGGTGTCTGGAGTGTGGGTGTGAAGAAGGAGGTGTGTTGAAACTATATGTAATTCAAATGAAGCATTGTAAATAAATTATAGCTGCTATTACCTTTGATCTTTAGCATATAACAATGTCATGTAATATTAGGTCGGGGGGAGGCCCTCTTCTTCTATGAGAATCTCAATATGATGCCTACTGCTCAGTTTGTTGAATAAAACTCTTCTATGTTCACTATTTTCAGTGTCTCTCTGGTCATAACATTTGGGGGCTCTCATCCAGGATATGTTCGTGAATCATCGTGTGGCCAGCAGTCTAAGTGGGTGAGTATTTTTAAAATTAGCACTCACATTTGATTCTCTTCAGCTCGGTGACCACGGGATCACGAAGTATCACAAACATGGTAGAGAGCTGAACTGGTGGACGTAAAGCAGTGTGTGTGTGTGTGTGTGTGTGTGTGTGTGTGTGTGTGTGTGTGTGTGTGTGTGTGTGTGTGTGTGTGTATTTATGGAAAAGATTAGACATTTTTGTATTAATTTAGTGAGACAGGGCCACCAGCTGTGAAGGGTGGTTACTGACCATTAGGGACGCCAGTGGAGTATGTGTATTCTTGTCTGGGGAACTATAGTAACAGACGTGTTTGCGAGTGTGTTTGTGTGTTTTAAGAATAAGTCTGTAACCTTGCTGTAACAGTTTCTAAATGTCAAGCGATATAACAGGTATTATGAGTTCAGACACACATAAATGGCAGATTACAGAGTTTGTACTTCATGATTTTAAGTATGTACTGTTTAATTTTTGTCCATCATTTATATTTTGCATAGTATGGGAACTAATGTGGAGATATTTTAAGGAGAGGTTACATACAGATAGATCTATCAGTATGGCACCATTTGAGGATAGGTAACATCAGATCGAGAACCCTGATGACCCAAGCCAGTGCTTGACCTTGATTACGACCATTCATAAGCTCTTCAACCTGGGGAGAAGGAGAGTATTTTGTCAGAATTGCCCTCACTTAAAGTCATTTGTGGGAATGCAGAATTCTGGCACAAGCATGGGGAAATGATTGAAATTCACTAGATGCATCCTAAAGATATCCATGTGTTGGTAAAAGCAAAGTGGCTGAAGAATATGTGGGACAGTATAGCCCGGGGGTGCAGGATGGTACATGGGCAATGACCGGGAACATGAGCAATGAACTGAGATATTGCTTCTTTAAAGGGGAAGTGAGGCAGTGATTGGGGGGAGGTGAGAGTAGCTGGGAAATGACAATGGCAGTGAATCAAAGAACTGAAGAACCAGCCTTGGATTATGCAGAATGTAAATAGCAAGCAGATGAGGTGTATTCAGGATTGGGTAATCCCGTGAGGGATGATCCAGTCTTCCTGAAGTTGCTGAAGGAAGGCCAGAGCTCTGCCCATCAGCAAGTTTTAGATTTGGGAACAGCTGTAGTATCACGGGCCAGTGAGATGGACCAGAGGAAGTGGCAGAGAAGTTGTAAAGTGGCTGTAGTGAAAGAAGCTGCTGTGACACCACAGAGAACTTGCTTTGCATACCAGCAACTGGCCATGTAGCATGGAACTGCTAGAGTAGATGTGAGAAAGTTAGGGAGATGACTTGTTACAGCTTCACTTTCTCAGGCCATGGTTTGAGACAGTGCTCTGAAAAATGCAGAAAGTGAAAAAATCACTTACCAAAGTAGGTAGAATCCACAGCAGTACCCTCTCTTTCTGAATTGGCTGCTGACCAGATTATAGAGCTGGTGAGGTCAGACAGATGCTGACGGCAGCCTCGACTGCCAGTGGTGATCATCCACAGATGTACACAAGAGGTTTAATAGGGGGCCGGCAATGTGAAATGTTCACGGACACGGGATCATCTGTATCAAATACTGATCTACCCTTGCCCATGACTGGACAGCTGATTAACATTACAGGGCAGGAGGTGAAACAATGAGGGCAGAGAGAGGTCAGCCCCAGGTACTTGTGATTGAGGGGATCCAGCTTCCCGTAGATTTCTGGGTGTCCCCAAACAATGAAGGTATTATCCTGGGAATAGACACACTGAGTAAGGCAGGTAGTATCATAGACCCAGGAAAAGGAGAAATAACATGGACAAGACAGGGACAGTGAATATGTGTGACCTGCAAAGCGGCCAACATGGCCCATAGAGAGACGGCAGCCCCAAGCAGAGAGGAGAGACACGGTGTTGTGCGGGAATTATGTCAGGAGGTCCCAAGGGTAGGGGATGAGCGTAGTCAGGAGCTGTCAGAAGTAGTGCAGTGGCCTGAGGAGGGAGCAGTGATTAAAGTAAAGGCTGACCGGAAAGGGGATAGTAAGGAGCCGAAGGAGAACGAGTGGGCAGACATCAGTGCAAGCAGGGCAACAGGAGAACAAGAAGCAACAGAAGTTACAAGTGTACAGGAAGAAACTACAACTGTCAATTTAGTAAGATTTCATAGAGACGTGAAGGACCACTGTAACCAGGGTAACATATTGAGGGATGGTGCCAAGCAGATGCAACGTATTGTGGATCAGAAGGAGCCAGAGGAAGAGAAGATAATTCTGCCACAGCTAGATGACCAAATCATGGTAAGGGAGCTTGTTTCACTCCCGGTTGGATAGAACCAGAGCCACAGGCAGTGCTCCCGACAGAAAACAAAGGCAGCCAGTGGAAGCACTGGACTCAGGTTAAACTTTATGCCCCATCTCCTTGTCACCCTCACAGACAAGACATGTACCCGGTAACAATGTCATTGCAGAGCACTCAAGTGATGAACACCAGCCAGCCGCTCAGCCATGACCACACTTGACGGAAGCAGACCCGCAGCAAACGCAAAGAGTGAGGACACCGAGAGAGTGCGACAACAAGCTCTGACTAGAATGTTAACTGTGCTCTGTAATGAAGGCTGGTTGCTGAAGATAGATTATTAGTTGTATAGCTCATAACAGGAAAAAAGTATTGGGGAAAACAGGTGGGAAGGGATCTGAATTACAGCAGACACATCAGGGTTCCACAACTTCGGTGCATGGCAAACTGAGAAGTAAAAATAATTACCACGGTTCCTGAAGGCTGTCACCCCAGCCTGCATAGGGAGTGAATACAAATGAGCTGGGCCCTTTCAGCAGTCCGGCCAACGATCCAATGGACAGTCCGGAAGGGGGTGTCACCGGGGACAGGTCCTTGCAGTCATTCAAATAGAGACCACCCCAACACCTCCCGTACATCAATGAGAAGGGCCTGTGAGTCTGTCATATTTACTGGTGTCCCTGACGAGGGAATAACCATTGATTGCCACTGCTGAGTTTTAGCTATCAGAGGATGAAGGGGTGAAGATAACGAATGTGACTAAACTGTAGTCGATCAGCAGGGGAAGAGGCAACAGGCATACGAATGCCAGAGCTCCATTTTAAAGATTGTGGTCAAACATCTGGAACAATCTCTGCTTAGGGTCTCATACGTAGCCATTGTGGATGATAATGTAGATGTAGACACACGTAGGGGTATGATAGGTAATTGGAGAAAGGATTCTGAAGTACAGGGCATTTGTGCTGCCCTATTTAATTAGATCCTCCTTAAAGTTTGACTTTTCCTGGAACAAATTTATTTTTGTCCAGGAGGGCAAAGAGGTGGGACTGTTAGGCCATATTCTAGAGTTAGATATATAGCAAATATTAATTTCACCAGCAACCAATCTTCAGATTTGAATGTGGATTGCAGATCGAATTTAAAACACAGCTCACAACAATTAGGCTTCTAATGTCTGCATATACATGAATGCCACCTAGAATCAATGGAGATTAACATTCACTTTGGGTGTCTGGAGTGTGAGTGTAAAGAAGGAGGTGTTAGAAAACTACACGTAATTCAAAGGAAGCACTGTAGATACATTGTAACTATAGAATTGTCCTGCTGTTACCTTTGATCTTTAGTATATAAAAATGTCATGTAATATTGGGCTGGGAGGCCCCTTCTTACAAGAGTGTCTCAATATGATGCCAATTGCTCATTTTTGTTGAATAAAACATTTTTTATACTGACCAGCTCCAGTGTCTCTCTGGTGACTTTGTTCACATCACAACAACATCACAAAGCTGTTGTCAAAGGCATTATATTTTCCCCATCTTTCCAGTGCTTCCCGAGTTCACTGGACACAATCTGTAAATCGAGTATACCAAAACCTGCAAAGCAACTCTGACACTTTTGAAACTGTTAGGAGCCTCCTTGTCCCAGAATAATGCTGCTTTTCTGGCCAGCCAATAAATGCCCTGCTCTGTGAAGTGAGACAGGGCCAATCCTCATGCAGAGATATATTGAGGAACACCTCAAACCATGCTGTTCGCTCTTCTCAGTCAGGGTCTCAACCAAGTTTGGCTGGTGATCTCTTCAATGCTCTTACATACCAGTACTTACTAACAATTCCTGGTTGTCGTGCTTAGCAATTCTGCCAATACCTCAAACTGTTACAGTTTTATCATCACTGTTGATTGTTATGTAAGTTTCTTTTTGTTTGGACGCAAGCACTTTCTTTTCTTCTTGTTTCACAAGGGGTCTTTGCATCCATGCTGCCAAGAACATCAGAACAAAGCAAAAGTATTTCATTTTGCCCCTCCCTCCTGCTCTATGTTCCACAAGATCATGTATTTCCTTTCGTAAATCCTACATGCTTTGATATCCAAAAACATCTTCATACCTGCATTAAATACATTCTATAACTGAATAAAAATCAATAGCATTGAATTTACATGTAGAATGTGTATATCTTATTAATTCAGTTCTATACTTACATTGCGTTTTAGTACTGCGGTGGTTATTTTATTAAACATTTTTCAAAATTCCATTCACAAGGCAACATACGCACCAACTAACCTTCACTGTTATTGTGTAATGGACTTCAGTCAAGTCAGTCATCTGCACCTTGTCTTCAAAAAAATCTTATTTTGGATATGAACAACAAAGTCACAGCAAATCAGGTGACACTTGAAACCACTGCTGAAGGATATAGTTCTTGCTCATAATTCAAGCATCTGTAGTACACTTATGTCTCTGTTACTTAACGTTGACTGGATTGATCTAGTTCAAGATTAATAAGAGAAGAACATTGATTTGTGTCAGTGACGTTGACTGATACTTTCTACCCTTTAATTTCAGTAATGGGACTTATTTAAGAGAGAGATGGAGTGGAGAGTCAGTACAATGAGCTTTCATTTGGGATAGAATCAATACAGAGCATTTCCCAAAGGACAATTTTAATGCATGACCTGCCAGATCTTAATGACTACCCATAAGATAACATAATGTCCAGAGGGACCAACCAAAAAGATAAGGATTATCTAGATATACATTGACAGTTCTAAGAACGAGGAATATTTTTGAGGAAAGAAGAGATTAGCTTTGTGCATTAGAAGTAGTCTGTTTTGGTTATAAATTGATGCTGAAGGAGCCTACCAGTTGAGGACAAGGATAAAGCAGCATCTAATTTCATTACTCCCAGTATAGATGAAAGTTGTTATCATATTGCAGAAAATAGCATTAGTTAAGCAACCAAAGTGGTGTAATTCCTTGTGGATCCAGAGGTTTTTGCAATACATAAATTATGCTGAAATAGTCACGGAAAGGTCATACTAGTCAGAACTTTACATTGTCTTTAAAAAAAGCTCCTTACATAGAGTGACACATAGTTTAAACTGTCAAACTGTGTTATTTTTACTTGACTTCAACAGGTTAAACAGCATGCTTGTCATAACTGAGTCCTGTTACAATTCAGCTTTACCATTGTCGTTTATGCAATGTATATATTCATTCAGTTACTCATGTCTCACTTGCTTTGTGAAAAAGGAGCTGATTTTGTGACAGGCTAACATTGTGTGAAGAAATCTGGAATGTTCAGTTTGAAGACTCGATATGTCAATAGTTTAAGTGTGCTGCCTTGGAACTAAACCATTACCTCTTTAGGTAAACACGTTTCAATGTATTTATGAGGATATTTCATATGTCAGTCTCACTCCAATGGCCAAAGTCTTGAGACTTGGCTCAGCATCAGCTCCACTCTCAGCGCATCCCCATTTTACAATTGCACTGATATGTTTTTCTTTACTTCTTTCAATAAAATATGAATGCATTGCAAAGTTCTGTGTGAATATGGCCTTTAAATAAATTAATGTAAAGATGATAGTTTGTTCCCCTTAGCCCTACTTCTCTCCCCCGACATGTAGGAAAATTTAAAAAAATACACACGCTATCATTTTTGATACCTAATTTGTTTCAGGTTCCTTCCAGGAGTGCCTCTGGAATATGGTCAAAAAACATCTTCTTTTCTTTCATCTCTGTGTGCTGTCAGCTTCTGAAGGACTGGACCACCCACTTGCTCCATTCAGTGATTCCCCCAATAGTTCTTTTCATGGAAGCAGCTTCTTGCACGACAGAATTAGGTGCTCAGGGTGAAGGGGAGTCTACCTAAGTGTGGAGGATGTTGACACTCATTGTGCAGCAAGTAAGACTCCAATAAGCCAGTTCAATGGTTGTACTTTAATGAATTGTTTTGACTTGAATTGAAACCAATAAACCAAAATCTAATGCACAATATTTTCTGCGAATTAAAAATAAAATCGATAATTCCAAACATTCACAGTAGTCTCTGGATGAATTTATTTTGAATGACTATATTCAAGCTTTGAAAGTCACTATCTTGTCCTTCATAGTCTGCACCCCCAGAGCTCTCCTCCCCAGCTCTATAGCCAATATACTGCCACATATTTAGACTCTAAATTTGACCAACGGAACAAATGAATGTTAAAACTTTGATTTTAGATGACTGCCATTCCATTCTGCTCTATTTGTCACAATGGGAGGCACTGGGAACAGACCCAAATACAAGACACAGACACTGAAGTACTAGGAACAGGACTTGACAAGAGAACTAGAGTTAGGGACAGGACTGGATGCAGACAAGGAGTTGGGACAGGAGCACAGACTAGGCTAGGGAAGCAGGACCAGGACAAGGGACTGGGAACAAGAAATCTGGGTGTGGACTCCGAGCCAGAGACTGAACAAGGACCCAGAACCTAGGTCCTGACTCGGGCTTGGACCCCAAAACTAGGTGAAGACGTGACAAGGCTCGGGTTCCTGGAGATCAGGTGAGGACGTGACAAGGCTCGGGTACTTCGAGGGGACTCCTGGGCAGAACGCGGGACTCCACCCCACGGAGGCAAGGACAGGGAGGGATAGACCCAACCGCGGGGTAGTGGCAAATTGCCTGGCTTACCCGACAGAGGCAAGGACAGGGAGGGATAGGCCCAACCACCGGGTAATGGCAAACGGCCTGGCTTACCCGACAGAGGCAAGGACAGGGAGGGATAGACCCAACCGCAGGGTAACTGCAAATGACCTGGCTTACCCGACGGAGGCAAGGGACAGGAAGGGAGCTAGGTCCGGGTGGCTTCAAGACTCAAGGCAGCCAGTAACCTCAGCGGGCTACAGAACAAGCAAATCCATATCTCAATGACTGCACTAGCCTTCCACCGGTGGGTTACCCCAGGAGAAGACTGATGAGATGACCCAGCAACCACACTCAATCCCAGGGCCACTTATATTCCCAGCCCCAAGATGAGTATCAGGTGCCTATGGTTAAGTCCAACCGAAACCAGGGACAGCCAGAAGACCCAGAGCCCGGAGTCCGCAGACTGGACCGTGAACTGGAATGCGGACTTTGGACTTGACCATGACACTATTCCTGTGCAAAAGGATTCAGTCTTGGACTTCTTTATATTAGAATACAGAATGTTAACAGTGTGGTAACTTCTATTTTGAAAAAGGCACATTCGACAACTTCATGCCCAAAGAAACAATTTTATCTCGAATGTCAAAACCGTTATGTATATACAGAGGCTTTCACAGCCCATATGGCATGGCAGGAACACTATATACAAAAGCACACCGGAAGTAAAAAGAACGGAAGTAAAACCCCCACCCCATTATTCTAATTAGTATTAACTTACTTTTAATAATGCTCACATTACAACACTTCTCCCCCTTTAAAATCCAATATTCCCAAATGTAAAAACTAGGAAATAAAAACGGTGGTGTAATTAACTTGCGTACCCCTGAAAACTTATAGTAGTATCTCAGCAACAGTTTACCAATACAAAACATCTGGAAAACATGACAGATTCAACATTCAATCTAACAACACAAAGTAAACTGTCCCTTCAAAGACTCAGTCTGTCAGGAGGTTTACAAGTGTGTTGTGATCTGCGCACTACCCCCGGTGACCCAGCAGGCACCGCTGGTGAGGGTGCTTTGAGTGGGTCTAGTGTTGGGGGCATGAGAGGGGTCTGTGTGTCTGCGTGAGACTATCCATCCTCCTCAGGGGACCCCGACCCCTATGCCAGCATCTCGCCCTCCGGCAAAGTCACTGGTGGACGTGCTTCCACCATAGTCTGACTCACAAATGGAAACTCCATGGAACTGTCTGCCTCTGAGCTGGTATCATGACGCAGGCGCACACGGTCCTGATGTCTGCGGAAAACACATTCATCAGCCAGCTTAACAACATAGGAGACGGGACCACTCTGCTTAAGAATAACCCCAGGCAGCCATTGCTGATTGTTTCTCACATAGACATTGTCATCCGGTTTTAACTGTCTCTCTTGTGCATGTTGAGCATGTCCCTCCTTCTGCTTTTCCTGCTTTCTCTCCACTTTTGCCTTCATGTCCGGGCGCAGCAGGTCCAATCTTGACTTGGGCCTACGCCCCATCAGCATCTCTGCTGGAGTGCGGGCAGTTGTAGTCTGTGGCGTGAGGCGGTATTTAAACAGGAAGTTGAAAGCCAAATGCTAAGAGAGTCCCCGTCATCTGCTTCAGGCCTTTCTTCACTGTCTGAACAGCCCTCTCAGCCAAACCATTGGAGGCTGGGTGGAAAGGGGCTGTCTGAATGTGATGAATGCCATTCTGCTGCATGAACTCACTGAACAGCTCACTGGTGAATGTCGGGCAATTATCAGTGACCAGAGTGTCAGGTGGCCCGTGGACTGCAAACACTTGCCTGAGTTTGTCTATGATTGAGGGGGCTGTGATGTTGCTCATGATGTGAGCTCCAATCCATTTAGAATGCGCATCTACCATTACAAGAAACATCTGCCCCATAAAAGGGCCAGCAAAGTCCAAATGTAGCCTAGACCAGGGATGGTCTGGCCACTCCCATGGGTGCAAAGGAGCTGGTGGTGGCATATTCTGATTAGTCTGACATTGCGTGCATGATTTTACCTTGTTCTCCAGATCCTGATCCATTCTTGGCCACCAAACGTAGGATCTTGCAAGGCTTTTCATTCGAGACACCCCTGGGTGAGTCTCATGAATTTCCGCTACAATCTGTGAATGGCCGGGGGAGGCACGATGACCCTCGCCCCCCAGAAAATGCAGCCATCCTGCAGACTCAGTTCTGTCTTGCGTCTGGTGTAAGGCCTCAGTTCCTCTCCTTCCACAACTCTGGGCCAACCTTGTAAAAGAAAAGTCTTGACTTTGGACAGGACTGGGTCCCTCTCTGTCCACTGCTTGATCTGGGTCGCCTTTAAAGGTGTCTCTGACAGCCTCTCCAATGTAAACACAGTCTCTGGAGGCACATAGGTAGTGACAAGTGTCTCAGGTAAAGATAGTCGACTCAGTGCATTGGCGTTATCCCCACCCGCTCTGTACACTATAGTATACTGGTAGGCTGACAAGATAAGAGCCCAACGCTGTATCCTGGCTGAGGCTAGCGGCGGGATGCATCTAGTCTCACTGAACAGGCTCATCAGTGGTTTATGGTCCATATAAATTGTAAATACGCGTCCATAAAGGTACTGATGAAAGCGTTTTCCCGCAAAAAACATGCCCAGACCTTCTTTGTCTAGCTGTGAATAACCCTTCTCAGAGCTGTCAGGGTACATGAAGCAAAACCAACAGGCTTTTCTGAACGACCTCCATTACATGTGAGAGAACTGCCTTGACTCCATAGGGCGAGGCATCGCATGCAAGGGTGATCTCCTTGTTTGGGTCATAGTGAACAAGCAGCTTCGCTGAGCGGAGGAGTTCTTTTGCTTCCTTGAAAGCTTTCTCCTGCTCTTCACCCCACTGGCACTTAGTGTCATTGTGAAGCAGCTTATACAGTGGGGTCAAAACCCTTGAGGGGTCAGGAAGAAACTTGCCATAATAATTCATCATGCCCAAAAATGATCTGAGTTCCGAGACAGTCTTAGGGCTTGGGGCTTCCTTAATAGCTCTCACTTTGTCCTCCACAGGGCAAAGCTCCTCAGCTGTGATCTTGTGTCACACTCGATGCCAGGAACACACATTTTCCACGTTTCAACCGCAGCCCTGCGTCTGAGAGTCTCTTCAGCACCTGTTCTAAATTAGCCAGATGCTCCACAGTCTTACCTCCACAGATACTTATCAGTCTGAAGGCTGGTAAGTCCCCGGGTCCTGATGGTCTGCATCCCAGGTCCCCGGGTCCTGATGGTCTGCATCCCAAGTCCTCGGGACCTGATGGTCTGCATCCCAGGTCCCCGGGACCTGATGGTCTGCATCGCAGGTCCCCGGGACCTGATAGTCTGCATCGCAGGTCCCCGGGTCCTGATGGTCTGCATCCCAGGTCCCCGGGTCCTGATGGTCTGCATCCCAGGTCCCCGGGTCCTGATGGTCTGCATCCCAGGTCTCCGGGTCCTGTGGTCTACATCCCAGGTCCCCGGGTCCTGATGGTCTGCATCCCAGGTCCCCGGGTCCTGATGGTCTGCATCCCAGGTCCCCGGGTCCTGATGGTCTGCATCCCAGGTCCCCGGGTCCTGATGGTCTGCATCCCAGGAGGAGGTTTTAGAAATCGTGGACGCATTGGCAATCATTTTCCAATGTTCTATAGACTCAGGATCAGTTCCTGTGGATTGGAGGGTGGCTAATGTTGTCCCTCTCTTCAAGAAGGGAGGAAGAGAGAAAACAGGGAATTATAGACCGGTTAGCCTGACGTCGGTGGTGGGAAAGATGCTGGAGTCAATTATAAAAGATGAAATTACGACACATCTGGATAGCAGTAACAGGATCGGTCCGAGTCAGCATGGATCTACAAAGGGGAAATCATGCTTGACTAATCTTCTGGAATTTTTTGAGGATGTAACTATGAAAATGGACAAGGGAGAGCCAGTGGATGTAGTGTACCTGGACTTTCAGAAAGCCTTTGATAAAGTCCCACATAGGAGATTAGTGGGCAAAATTAGGGCACATGGTATTGGGGACAGGGTACTGATATGGACTGAAAATTGGCTGGCTGACTGAAAACAAAGAGTAGCGATTAACGGGTCCCTTTCGGAATGGCAGGCAGTGACCAGTGGGGTACCGCAGGTTTCAGTGCTGGGACCACAGCTGTTTACAATATATATTAATGATTTAGATGAGGGAATTAAAAGTAACATTAGCAAATTTGCCGATGACACAAAGCTGGGTGGCAGTGTGAAATGTGAGGAGGATGTTATGAGAATGCAGGGTGACTTGGACAGGCTGGGTGAGTGGGCAGATGCAGTTTAATGTGGATAAATGTGAGGTTATCCACTTTGGTGGTAAGAACAGGAAGGCAGATTATTATCTAAACAGAGTCAAGTTAGGAAAAGGGGAAGTACAACGAGATCTAGGTGTTCTTGTACATCAGTCACTGAAAGCAAGCATGCAAGTAAAGCAGGCAGTGAAGAAAGCTAATGGCATGCTGGCCTTCATAATAAGGGTAATTGAGTTAAAGAGCAAAGAGGTCCTTCTGCAGCTGTACAGGGCCCTGGTGAAACCACACCTGGAGTACTGTGTGCAGTTTTGGTCTCCAAACTTGAGGAAGGACATTCTTGCTATTGAGGGAGTGCAGTTTAGGTTCACAAGGTTAATTCCCGGGATGGCGGAACTGTCATATGTTGAAAGATTGGAGGAACTGGGCTTGTATACTCTGGAATTTAGAAGGCTGAAAGGGGATCTTATTGAAACATATAAGATAATTAAGGGATTGGACACGCTGGAGGCAGGAAGCATGTTCCCGCTGATGGGTGAGTCCAGAATCAGAGGCCACAGTTTAAGAATAAGGTGTAGGCCATTTAGAACGGAGTTGAGGAAAAACTTTTTCACCCTGAGAGTGGTAGACATATGGAATGCTCCACCCCAGAAGGCTGTGGAGGCCAAGTCTCGGGATGCTTTCAAGAAAGAGATGGATAGAGCTCTTAAAGATAGCGGAATCAAAGGTTATGGGGATAAGGCAGGAACTGGATACTGATTGTGGATGATCAGCCATGATCACAGTGAATGGCGGTGCTGGCTCGAAGGGCCGAATAGCCTACTCCTGCTCCTATTGTCTATTGTCCACCTCCGTAGTCCCTGTGATCAAAATATCATCAAGATACACTACTACGTGCAGAATCCCCTGCAGCAAAGTGTCCATTGTCCTTTGGAAAATGGCAGGGCTGGACGCCACTCCAAACCAGGCGATTGTACTTGAATAATCCCTTGTGCGTATTAATTTCGACATACTCCTTTGAATCCTCGTCGAGCAGCAGCTGTTGGTAGGCATGGCTCATGTCCAGCTTTGTGAACAGCTTACCCCCTGACAGGGTCGCAAACAGGTCATCCACCCGTGGCAATGGGTACTCCTCCAGCCTAGAGACCTGATTCACCGTAAGCTTATAATCCCCACATATCCTCACCATTTTGTCTGCCTTCAAAACTGGAACAATGGGAGCTGCCCACCTTGAAAACTGGATGGGCTCAATAATGCCCAGCTGCTGTAGACGTTCCAGCTCCTCCTCAACTTTGCCTTTCATGGCACAGGGCACTGACCTGGGCTTAAAAAAATGTGGTGTTGCCTCAGGGGTGACATGGAGTTTCACTGTCACGCCCTTCAGTGTTCCCAGCTCGTCCCTGAAAACGTCACTGTACCACTGCAGAATGTCTTCCTTCGTATGTGCATACTTAATTTCATGCCAGTTTAGCTGGATTTTATGAAGCCAATCGTGACCCAAAAGACTGGGCCCCCTGCCCTTAGCTATCACTAGCCTGGCTTCAGCCTTCTGAACCCCGGCTGAAATGTCCACATATAGGGGAGAAGAAGATGGCGGCGCAACACAGCGTGCGCGGCTGCTCCGAAATGATATCGTATTTGTAAGTAGTATGCCGTGCACAATCCTGATTTGATGGAGGCAGACGTGAGAAGCACGGAGGAACATCTGGAGAAACTTCTGAAATGCCCGCTTCGCTGCCGCTGCTACTGTGCGATCAAGAATCTCTGGAGGGGAAGGCCCCAAATCCTTGGCTTTGCCTATTGCCTATTGCCTGTTGCCGGGGCCGGGGTCAAAGCGCTTGGCAGAGATGGTGCTCGGTGCTTGGTGTCGGAAGGCTGGTCAGAAGCTTGAAGTTTTCGGACGGACTCAAGAGTCGGCTGTGGTCGAGTGTTTCCAGGGTGCTGCATCGGCAAGTTTGCTGCGCTGGAAGCTCATGGCAGGGAGAGTTTTTCTTCCTTCCCCGTCTGCGTGAGATGATGGGACTTTCGAGAGACTTTGAGACTTTTTTTTTACCGTGCCCATGGTCTGTTCTTATCAAATTATGGTATTGCTTTGCACTGTTGTAACTATATGTTATAATTATGTGGTTTTTGTCAGTTTTTCAGTCTTGTTTGTCTTGTGTTTCAGTGATATCATTCTGGAGGAACATTGTATCATTTCTTAATGCAAGCATTACTAAATGACAATAAAAGAGGACTGCGTATACTCATAATCTAATCTAATCTAATATAACACCCCTAAATAAGGTATGGGTTGCCCTATATAGGTCCAAAGTTTGAGCTTTGACGGTCTAATGGGAGGCAGATTGGACCCCCATGTCCTCCTGTAGGTCTCCTCACTAATGACCGATGCAGTAGCCCCTGAATCAATCGCAAATTTAATGTCTTTTCCCCTGACAGTGACGGTGGCATAATGTGATTCAGGTACATCCTCATCTGTTTCCACTGCAAACATGTAGGCACACACTGACTCTTCATCTGCTTCTTCTAGATGGTGTGTGGCTGCCTGAGCCTGTTGAGCTTTACCCTGTCCTGACTTAATCTTACCCTTTGAACTTCTGCGTTTTTTAGCTAAATGTCCCTTTTTGCTACAAGCATGGCAGACAGTGTCTTTGAATTTGCAATCATTTGCATAGTGCATCCCTCCACACTGGAAACATTCCACCCGCTTTGCCTGTTTACCAGTCTCCCTCCTGACTTCTGCATTGCTGCCGACTGCGACCCCCCATGTCCTTTCTGGATATCCTTGACATTTTTAGCAGCCATCTCCATGCCTTGGGCAATCTCTAAGGCTTTCTTGAAAGTCAATGGTGGGGTTTCCCCTAACAGGCGGCGTTGTATGCCGTCATTATTAATGCTGCATACCAATCGATCACAGAGCATGTCATTCAACACCGCTCCGAAATCATAATGCTCTGACAGTTGCTAAAGCTCGGCCGCGAAATTGGCCACAGACTGACCTGGCTTCCTGAAATGGCTGTGAAACTTACATCGTTGGACTATCACAGAAGGTTTCGGATTGTAGTGGTTCCCCACGAGCTTGACCAGTTCATCATATGGAATGTCCCCTGGTTTCCGCGGTGTGGCTAAATTCCTTATTTAGTTTGTAAGTCTTTGCCCCACATACACTCAGGAGAATAGAGCGCTTCTTAACCTCCTTGGTAATTCCATTAGCACTGAAAAAATGTCCCAACCTTTCCTCATACTCCAGCCAGTCATCCGTTATTTCCACAAATTCAACGATAGTCCCAAACGTAGCCATCTGAATGTAAGGCCCCTTATCGGCTCTGCTGCTCCCATTCGAAACGTGCCGAAAAATATGTGGCGACTTCTACTTTGAAAAAGGCACAATCGACAAATTCATGCCCAAAGAAACAACTTTGTCTCGAATGTCAAAGCTGTTATGTATATACAGAGGCTTTTACAACCGATACGGCATGGCAGGAACACTATATACAAAAGCACACCAGAAGTAAAAAGAATGGAAGTAAAACCCCCCATGCATTATCCTAATTAGTATTAATTTACTTTTAATAATGCTCACATTACAACAAACAGGAATCTGATAAATGTGTCTTTGGTCAAGGTAAATAGTATAGAGTTATTTCCAGGTTGTAGAACTTGGGAGCTAACTGAAGACATGGAACACCAGTCTAACTTGGCACCAAATCACATAAAAGTCTCAGAATTAGAGCTGTAATCATGCATTTACTGGATGCCAAATGGGAACAGCATTTGCATGCAGACACCTAATTACCATGAAGCATGCAGTGCAACAAGATGCACATGGATTAAGGGCGCAAGGCTGATCTGAAGTTGTTGCAGCTAACTTCCAATTGCCTACCTCTTGTACAGCGCAACACAGTATTAAATAGAGTGAAGGGCCCACCAGCAGCAACATTTAAAGGATTATGAGGTTAATGTCTGTATTATTTATCTTGGCTCTGGTACAAGCTTTTGCATTGTTGGAGGTTTCTTATTCTTGGCTGATGTTTGACTACCCTGTGGGGTGCCCTGTCTGGTCTTATAGAACTTTTTTTTTGTATAAAATATTGTGCTATAAGAAGTTGTGTGTAGGCGTATGTTGAAGATTGAGCTGGGGAGGAGAAGGAGAATAAAGAGAGATCATAAAGAGCAGGCCAGGATGCTAAGCAGAGGGAAAACAACAGGAGGCAAAATAGAGGGAGAAGGTGAGAAATGAAATTTCAAGTGAGGACAGTACTTATTGCCTGTGCTCGGCATTGACAAAAATAGAACTATGATCTCCATTGTGATATCCAGCTTGTCTTCATTACTGACCGTGACATCATCTTCATTATGGCAACACAGAAATAAATACTACCAGAAAATCCAAATTCAAGAATAAAGCTCTAAATTCAATAATGGATTGAGGTGAAGATATTTGATCCTTCACATTGTCCTAATGGCTATGTTCCTTTCCTTACGTTCTCTCAAGTTGCACTCCTAGTGGCTGCATCGAGGGGCAGAAGGACCTTACAGAGGTAAGGAGGAGTTTTTTTAGCTAGAGAGTAGTAAATCTGTGGAATGCACTGCTACAGACTGCAGTGGAGGCCAAGCCTGTTCATATATTGAAGGAGAAAGTTGATAGTTTCCTGATCGGTCAGGACGAGAAGGCAGTGTATGGTATTGCTTGGGATCCGGGATCGGCCTTAATGGAGTGGCAGAGCAGACTCAAACAGGCTGAATGGTCTTTTTCTACTCCAATGCCTTCTGTTCTTAAGGACATGGGTGAAATACAGCAACTGAAAAAAATAGAAGTAGGCCAGTCAACACTTAGAGTCTGCCACTTTTCCAACATTTAGTACAACATATCTATTTTCTCCCCATTTCCCTTGATTTCTTTAACCTTTACAATCATATCCAACACCGATGTGACTGCATACTTAATGAGGCAACCTCATCTTACATTCGATAGAGAATTCTATGCAATACATTGCAGTTGGCTTGAACAAATTGGGCCGGGGGTCCCATTTTTGTGTTGTACAGCTCTCTAACTATATAACTCTAATTCCACAGCTTCACCAGAAAATAAATTTCTTTTCTTCTCAGTCCCACCTTGTATCCGGAAACTCTCGCCCTTAGATTTGGGCTGTCCCACTAGCAGGAATATCTTTCCTGTATCTTGGCTGTCCAATCTCATCAGGATTTTAGAAGCTGTTCTTTTAAAATTGAGCAAATAGAAACACAATCATTCCCATCGCTCTTCTTATGTTAGTCCTGTCATCCAAGGAAGACATTAGTCAAGTGAACCTTTGTTTCACTCCCTCCAGGAGACTGCTCGTTGTTATGGAGGATGACCTCATAGTTCTGGCTTTAGAGACGTAATGATAGAAACCAGACCTAAACACATAATACAGTAATGCAAACCCATGGTACTCCATTTCAACAATTCACTTTCTTTGACAGAAATGTGTGGCAATCGTCTAAGATTTCAATGCAGTTCTCAGATTTTGGTGGAAAGTGTTCAGGAAGCAATGAAAACCAAAGTATTAGCCCCAACTGCTGCATGATGGCTGGGTGCACAGTGAGTTGGACAACATTTGGATGCTGGAATGGTTGGAATCTAAGCCTGTGTGAAACCCTGTACCAATGATATTATTATATATTTTATGTAATATTATATTATATTTCTTATGATATACATAGAAAAAAGGCCATTCATCAGTTCAGAGAAGATTCAAGAGGATGTTGCTAGGACTGCTGGGCCTGTGATATATGGAGAGACCAGATAGGCTGGGACTGTTTTCCATGTGTAACCTCCCCTCATCCAGCTGGTATGTTAACTTGGCTTGACAGCTAACTCTGCTAACAGCCACATGACTCAGCAGTGAGAAGGCCACCTTTCACAAACAATATACAGCTCGTGTCTGTATGATTTGAGGTTCAACCAAACAGGAACATCGCGATGTTTCGATTAAAAAGGCCTTGATTTGAGCAAGTGTTGTGTGAATACTGTCCATACACAATTATCAGTCAGCAAGAAATAACAGATCATGCACTGTATAAAATTATAAAGAAAGTATATTTACTAATTTCAGCTTTATCAAACAGTTAGTAAGAGAAAGAAAAGAAAGAAAAGAAAAAATATATAAAAGGGCCCATTACAGATAAACAAGTCTAAATGTGCACCTGACTGTTGGAGCCCATTTCTTTCAAAAGCTGGGTATAGCCATTACTTACAGCACCAAATCCATGGTCTGCGTGAAAACACCAGCCACAGTCCAAACTTCACTTGAAGTCCACCTTGAGCAAACTGACTTTCTCTCTCAGGAGTATTGGCCCTCCTCCTTGAAGCCATTCAGCTGCACTTCTTGCAATGGGGACTCTCCTTCCCATGGCATTCTACGGCATCTACTCTATGTCCCACTCCGTAGCTCCCACCAAAACAACCCCAAACCGGACTACTATCCGTCACAAATCACTCTCCGGCCCACTCTCTCCAGAACTTTCTCCAGACCCACCATCCTGATCGGCTGACACAATATTCCTAAGCTGAATAGCAGGGCTTCTTATCTTAGCTGAAACCAAAACTTTCTACCAACAGGACACACTATGTTTGCAGAAAACTTCCAAAATGAATACAAGGTTCCTAAGGAGCCATGTATATGGTGGGAAGACTTTGCATCAATTGATCCAGGATAACTAATCTCTGACTAGCTCTTATCCAGTTTAAAATCTGGTGAATGTTAATCCCCAGAATACTGATGGTGGAAATATTGAACATCAAAGAAAGGTATTTATGCTCTCTTTTGTTGGAGATGGTCATGGGTGCCGCAGTAGCTTAATGGTCAGTGTGATGCTAATACAACTTGGGGAAGTCATAGTTTGGAGTTCAATCTCGACATCCTCTGCAAGGACCCTCTGTATATCCTCCCTGTGGAATGTGTAGGTTTTCTCCAGATCCTCTGGTTTGCCCCCGCAGTCCAAAGGGGGTCATTGTAAATTGTCCCCTAATTAGATTATGGTTAAATCAGGGTCTTTGGGGGCTGCTTGATTTTCTGTGGGACTGAATATTGTGCCAGCATTGGTGAACATTCCTGTTTCTGACATTATGATGGAAGACTGTTCATTGATAATAAAGCTGAAGATGGTTGGAGCTACAGAACTTCCTTGAGGGACACTAACAATGTTACCTTGGGGCTAGAATGCTTGTCTGCTGACAATAACTATCATCTTTTATACAAGATATAACATCAACCACTGGAATATTTTCCCTTTATTGCCCATTGACCAGATTGACTTTATGAAGAGGAGGTGCATAGATAATTTTCCACATTGCTGGGTTTATATCAATATTTAAACTAGATTGAATATATCTGCTGATTGGCACAGCTTATGTGCAGGTCTCTAGTACTGCATCTGGGATGTATCTGGCTTCCTACCTTTATTAAATCTTGATATCTTGTGGTGAAAATCAAATCGCTTGGAGACCGGCTTCTGTGATGATGGATTTCTCAGAAGGAAGCCAAGATATATTACCTATTCAGCGCTTTTGCCTGAACATGGTTGAAAATGCTTCAGCCTTTTCTTTAGCACCAATGTTTTGGGCCCTGCCATCTGAGATGAATATGTTCTTGCATTGTCCTCCTGTCTTTTGTATTTGTCCATAGCCATTTACAAGCAGGTGTGCTCATTCTGCAGAGCTACAATTTGTTCCATCAGTTGTGAGATTGACTTGCTCAGTTCAGTACCTGCTACTTTCACTGTTCAGCAAACCTGTATCTTTAGCAGTCTGTTTAGAGCCCTGTATTTCATTAGGCTAGCACATCATCATTTGCCATTTGTCAGACACATAAATCTGGAGGAAAGCTGTTATACATGGTTGATGTTCTTCACATGTTAACTGGCTTCCTCGTGTAGGAGCTTCAGATGCATAGAAGACCAGAAGAGAACTACAAAGTAACTAATCAGATTTACAAATTGAGTTTTAGATGAAATTCTTTTGCATGGTAATAGAATTTCCCACCATAATTTGCTTTTAAAATGAAATTTCAACATACACATGTGGTTCCATTCCAGAAAGGCATGAATTAGATTAGTCCTTTGTACCATAAGTATTACAATCATGTGACATTCTAGGGATTGGATGATATTAGATCATTATTAAGTTCCAGTTCTGTACACATATCCTAACTAACTAAAATATACTAAAGAACTTGTAGCAGAAGGAGAAGGAGAGCGAGCTTGCACCAGTCTACATTGGGGAATCAGCAGTGGAGAAAGCAACTTCAAATTTTTGGGCATTAACATATCAGATGACTTGTCCAGAGCCCAGTACATAGATGCATAACAATAATCACTATGGTTTATTTACACCATTCAACCACTTTGCACTAAATTGACTTTGTTGTTTTTTTGTTCTTGTTATGTTTTCTTGTAAAAGTTGTGTATAATTTATGTTAAATATATATTTTTCTTGTGAATTCTGCTTACATGGTGTGCTTCTGCATCCTTGCACTTGTGAGTGTGACAATAAACTTAACTTTGACATTCATTTTCTATAAGAGGACCAAATTATTTGTTTAATATTAAAGACTGGTAATCAATTATGAGGAAGAATTCAACGTTTCAATGTTTTGTCATTATTTGTTGGTAATATTTCATATATTAGGAGATAATCTGTTTTGTATTTGTACCCCATAAAGGTTTCCTGACTCAGACATCTGAAAATGCTGAAAAGTAAGAGCGAGACAGCTCTAACTATTGGTAAGGTGCCATACATATTCATTGCACAGTACCTCCTTAAGATGTGACAGATACCTAAGACGTGATGTGATGTCTCCCATTTAAAGTCTGCTTAGCCAGAAACTCATAAAGCCTGGCATGAAAGAGAATTTTGTGCAGCCGTTTATACTGTCCTGAGTTATACTAGCAAATAAACTCACCTCTCCAGCTGTGCATACCTTGGCAAAGTTTAAGTGATGTTTTACCTTTTGTGTTGAGCATAAAATACTTTCACAGAAGGATAAAACTTTAATAATGATGAAATTAAAGTTTATTTCAATAAAATATTCAATTTATACATACTGTATATATATATATACACACACACACACACACACACACACACACACATAGATAGATAGATAGATAGATGTATACATACACTAATAAATAATTGGGGAGAATAACATCAGTTGTAGACAATTGAAATAAACAAAAGGGTCTCCAAAAGCCAAACACAAAATAAATTTAAGAAGTAATACTGCAATCCCAGTTGACAAATCTCAGCATTTCCATTGTGTAGTTCATGGTCTACTAATCCAGGTTCAACAAACAGTGCTTAGTTCTCCAATTAAGCACTTACATGTACAAACAGAAGTTTGAACAATGATACTGTTTATGAGAGACGTCTATAATCAGAGGTGATTTATGAACCTTTGCCAGTGATATTTTGGATTTGGCACAGAATCAAAAAATACTGTTGATATTAAGATTTTATTAGAATACAAGTTGAAGTGGAAGTGACTGTGACATGGAGAAATTTAAAGACCTGGGCATGTCCCATTAATATTTGTAGATACAGTTGAATTAGAGGTCTTACCCCTGAAACAGGTGCAATTACGGCATATCTGTTCATTACTGTATATTGTAGGGTAGAGAAGAGCTTTGTGCTCCAATACATGATTTCTGACTGCAGTAATGGCTCTACTCACAGATGGATGTCATCAGTATAAATAACAGATCTTTGCAATGCTAGACTGCACCCTTCAAAAGGAGGATGTTTTGTAGCCACAGCTGATGTATGAAGATTTTTGTGAGTTGAACTTGACCAGCAAAGGACAGAAGAATGGCTCAATTCATAGGGATCAGGTTTTCAGGTATTTGGATGTTGCCTCTGATTGCTCAGTGGAGGGGATGGAAACGAGAGGTGCCCCATATGTGCAGCATGTTCAGAGGGCAATACCAAGAGTTTAGTCTAAAATCATGGAGAAAGTCTTTGTAAAAAATTAAATGATCTTCTACAAGGTTGATAAACGCATTATCAATTTCCATATTCCTGCTGAATCTACCACTGTGGTCAACCAGAGATTAGTCTATTCCATCCCTATAATTCATCTACCAGCTAACATTCATAAGCTTTAGCTGAAGCTCCCACGTGCATTTCTCAGCTTGATTGCACTTAGAAGTGGACTCCAATAGATGAAGCCACAAAAGAAAGCTGATGGATATCAGTAATGAAATGGTTGGAGCACTTGTAAGACTGCACTAAGATCAAAATTCAATACTGATAACCAGAGTGCAAATTGTGGTTTGTTTTTTTTTAATTAAATGCAATCATGAACAATAGCCAGATCAGAAATGCTGATCAAGTCAGATAGTTCCCAAAGACAACTCTGATAGGCCAATCAGATGTTTCACTGCTGCTCAGTGATAGAACACAAAAAAATCATATGTACAATTAAAAAATATTAGAAATACTGGAGTCGTGATGATCATGATGAGGTTTGCTGGAGAGAGACATTTATACACAGGCTGCCCTCCATAATTCAAAGAGATTGAAGGATAAGGTTGCAGGGTGACAAAACGTGGCAGGAGCACTCGGAACTAAAAACTAATCCCTCCCGGGAGAAATCAGCACCTGTTCTTTCCACACTGTTCTCCAGCAGTTTAAGGACTAAGTCCAGCTGGAACATAACTCACAAATGTTCTTGAAAGTCAGGTATTAGCCCTACCTACCAACAACCAAGCATTGCCATCCTGGTCCCCTTCATGATAGCTTATGAAGAAGCATGTGACTTCCCTCCCAGAGATGATAGGTGTTTGTGGGCGCGACTCTTTGGTTTGTGGTACTAAAGGCAGTGTGGCTGTCTGACAATTCCAGCAGACTGGGTTAGATTCTCGGAAACTTTCTGCCCGGAGTTTGCACAATCTCCCTGTGTCTGTACGGGTCTCTCCCAGTTACTCCTGCCTCCACACACATCCCAAAGATGTGTGCCTGGTGCATTAATCGACAGCTGTAAATACCCTTAGTTATCATAGTTGGTAAGAGAATCAGGGTCATTGTTAAAGGGCATGAGAGAAAGAAAAGGTCACAGAGAAATAAATTGGGGAATGAGATTGCTGGGATTGTTCTAATAGGTGGCACAGATTTAACAAACTGGAGTCACAGAGTTAAATAGTTATAGAGTACAGAAACAGGCCTTTTTGTTGATCTCATCATGGCCAAACAATACATCTTCCTGAGTTTGTCCCATTTGTCTGCTTTGGTCCATGTCCCTCTAAACTATTCCTGCCTATGTACCAGTACAAGTACCTTCTGAACTTTGTAATCACGCCTGTTCTGCTATCACCTCTGGCTGCTTATTCCATATACCCACTACCCTCTATATGAAAGTACTTGCCCCTCATGTGCTTTTTTAAATCATTTCCCTCTCATCATAAACCTCCAGTTTTACACTCCACTTCCTCTGGAAAAAGACTGTGACTCTCTACATGATCCATGCCCTTTGTGAATCTACAAACCTCTATAAGGTCACCCTTCAGCCTCCTTAACAGGGAAAACAGTCACAGCCCAAAGAATCGCTGAAACCCTCTCAGCAGCAACCTTCTCTGCACCCTCCCTAGCATAATTATTTCCTCCCTATAGTATGGCAGCCAGAACTGCTCACAATACTCCAAGTGCAGTCTCACCAACATCTTGTACATCGTGACATGATATTCCAGCTCTTGTACACAATTACCCGAATGATAAAGGTGATCCCTTCCTTGCCACCCTGTCTACTTATGTTGTCACTTTTAGGGAACGATGTATTTGTATCCCTGGGTCTCCCTGTTTTGTAACACTGTCCAGGTCATGAAAATCACTGTATATATTCTGCCCTGCTTTAGCTTACATCAATTTGCAGTTGTCTGAACTAAATTCCACCTAGCATTCCTTGGCCTACATTTCCAGTCGGTCTAGATCTTGTTGTAACCTCAGACAACCATCTTCGTTTTCAACTACACCATACCTGGAGTCAAGCCTCGAGTCTCTTCAAAGAGTAATACTGACTTCTCTGATGTTCTTCATGGAAATTTGGATGTTAACACCTCCACAACCCCATTACTCCACCGTATTCCCAATACTCAATTTGACTTCCCCATCAATCTCCTCACTGACATTCTCAGTATCCCCCTGGTGCCCTCATTACTCTCTCATAGATCATCTCCCTGTCAACAATCTTCCCACATTTTCCATCAGCCATCATCTCCTCTCAAGTTCAAGTTTAATTATCAATCATACATGAACATAGCTAAATGAAACAGCATTCCTCTGAGGTCAAGGTGAAAAATACACTACTGTCAGCACCCAGCACATAACACAGATATGATTTCAGAAATACAGAGAGTCACAAATAAAAAATAATGAGACCAAGTCCTTGAGTGTCATGACTACAGATTGATGATAAATTGTCCAGGTCCAGCTCGTCCACTTTCCACTGAGTGAACACTGGAGAAGAGCACTGGCAAGAGAGGCCAGACCCCGAACCAGTATGGATTCCAGTGCACCCATGGAGGCCCCTGCTCTCTCTCACACCACTTCAGTGACTCCTCCATGGGTGGCTGCAACAGGGGACATCGCTGCAGGAGGGGCCTAGACCGTGCCACAACCAAGGCAACGCAGCTCGCCCGCTGTCGGTCTTGCCAAGGAACCAGTGAACCGGACGTGCAGTATTCTACATTACCAATGTCCAAAAGGTTCTTGCAATCATTATAAAAATGTCCAAGGCAATCACTCACACAGCGCTCTGTTCAATGGTACACAACAAGTTCAGGTGGCAATACTATAATAATATGCATTAAGTCCAGATCCATTACCATTGAGCAGCTCAGATAGTCCTGCGTTTCTTGAGGTTCTTAATATCCAGCAGTGACTTGTGACCATAAAAAAGAAATACAAGATGAACAAAACATCTTTGATTGGACCCGGAATGGCGGCAGCGTCCAAACACACCGCCATCTTACCGGAAGATAATATCCAAACTTGGATAATACCCAAAAATTCCTATAACCTCTCTTACCCTGTTCTTTTCAGCCTGATGGCATGAACATCTATTTCTCAAACTTCCTGTAATGCCCCTGAAACTCCCTCCCCTTCACCATTTCCCATCCCCTTTTCCCTCTCTCACCCACCCTCCTCACCCACCCATCACCTCCCTCTGGTGCTCCTCTCCCCTTATTCTTTCTTCCACGGCCTTCTGTCTCTTTCACCAATCAACTTCCCAGCTCTTTACTTCATCCCTCCCCCTCCAGGTTTCACCTATCACCTGGTGTTTCTCTCTCTCCTCCCCCCACCTTTCAAATCTACTCCTCAGCTTTTTCTCTCCGGTCTTGCCGAAGGGCTTCCGCCTGAAACGTCGACTGCCCTCTTTTCCATAGATGCTGCCTGGCCTGCTGAGTTCCTCCAGCATTTTGAGTGTGTTGCTAGGATTTCCAGCATCTGCAGATTTTCTCTTGTTTCTTTTCAACCCTGTCTGTTTTCTCTCCAATCTCACCCAAAGCCCTCCTGGTCTCTTCCCCTCCGCCCCTTAGCAATCTTCCCCTTAACCTTACAGCCACAGATCTTCACCATCTCCACCCACAAAGCACCTCTCACCAATTACTTTTCCGCCATCATCACCCTTCCACACAGCTTGCTCACAATCTCTCTGCAGCTTTTGTTTCTCACTATACTCTAAGATCACAGATGAAATACACCTGTGTGCAAGGTTAGAATTGTCAGTTCTACCATTCTACACAGCCCTCTAAGGATCTTGTAACACATCCAACTGTAAAACATTCAAGGATTTCTAAGCCATAACCTTGAAATTAGACTTTGACCGTAAGAGGCCAGTTATTTTTTTTGCCAGCAAAAAGAGGAAAGCTAGATTTCATTACTTCGAACATACGTGGATGCTGAGATAATTAGAGCTTTCAGAATTGAGATAAATAGATTGTATTTAGCCAAGGATATCAAGTATATAAAGCTAATGTGCTAAATGGAGAAGAGCAACAGATCAGTCAAAAGTGAAACTATGTAATGTTCGGACACTCAGTTAGAGCACATCAGAGGAAGGCATGGGATTGATAGCATCTGAATGGTCCATTCTGCTGAATAGCCAAGGTTTTATTATTGCTGTGTCCATCATGTAGCGGCCAGCAACACACCAATAGCAGAAGAAAGTTTCAATTCAAGCTGTAACTTGCTTATACAGCCCTAGCAAAATCTCTGCTGCATGTAATCATATGTGCACCTAGTCCATTTCCTATCAGTTAAAACTTTAATTTAACATTTGGAGTATGCTGCACTTCTATGGTCTGATCTCCTAAATTAATTTCATACAGGTTTGAAAACTGCCTGGATAGAGTAAGTACCTTCTATTAAAAAGGAAGGGATGAACATTAGTATAAATGTACAGTGGTAAGAAATTGTTAACATTGAAGAGCAATAAAAGAATGTGAAGAAATTATCATCTGAGAAAACTAAGAAGTTAAACACAAGGGAATCTGAGTAAGAAATCCAGAGTAACACACACAAAATGCTGGAGGAACTTGGTAGGTCAGGCGGAAAGGAATAAGTAATCTATGTTCTGGGCCAAGTATTATAAAGAAAACTTATAGTGAGGGAACACAAGTGAAGAGTATTTTACAAGTATATCAGTACTTCAGAATTGATAAACGTAACATGAGACTATTTTCGGGAGTGGATTATCAAATGAAAGGTCCGCTGGAAAATACAACAGTGGAAGGTTTGTTGAAAGAGAGGTGAATATTAAAGTTGCAGAAGCACAAATAGCCACATTAAATTGGAGGAAAAGAAAATATCAATGGGGTTAAGGGAAAACTAAGCAGTTGGGCCTGAGGGAGAACATTGTCATGCTTCTAAAATGTATGGCACAGAAACTGCTGGAAATATTAGAGCAAATTGAAGCATCAGCCTTTATTAGCATTAGATTCCATTAGTTCCAATTCTCCACAGATTGCTGAACCATTTGGTTAATTGTTGACACTTGTCACACTTCACATGCAATGAATAGTTGAAAAAATTAATATCAAATAGGTAACTCACGTGGGGCAGCGAGTTGTTGAGGGGCGACTTAAGGTGATGGGGAGATTGCAAATGACATTTCATAACTTCACCAGAAAAGCATCATGGTGATCCAACCATTCAAGAAGGAACAATCATACAGAATAGAATGACATTGGATTATCTCCTGGCAAAGAAGGGAGGTGCCTGTACCATTATAGGCCAGAGGTGCTGTATATGCATCTCTGATGAGTCAGAAAATAGAACAGATTTGGCTAACCACATCCAATGGTTGGTAGATAAGAAACATTACATAGGATATCAGTTCCATAACTGCTATATCCTAGGAAGGAGCTATGGAGTGTCAGAGGTTGGTGGGCTACCATAGCGCACTGGGGTGTTACTATAGCCATTTTGCTTTTATGCTTAGTAGTTTTGTGGTTTTCTTGTATTATGATGGAGCGTCTGTGGGGATTGCATTAAAGCCCATGGGCAGAAGGTAATGGGGTTGTGACATTTGAGTGGTGGGTGTACCATACTTGAGACGTTTGTGCTTGTTGAATGTCTCACCACCACTGTGACCTTGAACGTGACAGAACTAGCTGCGGGAGCTCTGATTACGACTATGGGAATAGAACCATTGTTCTGGGGACATGAACGTAAGGTGAATACAGGGGTGGGACTTGTGAAAAGTAGTGACCAGTGATGATTGGCTCTGGTTCGGTGGTTTAAGCTGGTGCTAATTTATTAGTACACCTACTGCATTCCATATCAGCGGAGAGTGTATAAAATAGAGTGTTTG
Source organism: Mobula birostris (assembly GCF_030028105.1). Classification (NCBI taxonomy): domain Eukaryota; kingdom Metazoa; phylum Chordata; class Chondrichthyes; order Myliobatiformes; family Myliobatidae; genus Mobula; species Mobula birostris. The sequence continues at coordinate 52,123,231 of NC_092386.1, forward strand.
GGGGTGCTTGCTGGTCGTGAACTGTGCAGTGGATCAGCAGAACAGAGGGATATGCTGAAGTAAGGGGGGCCTGCGCATAGCTAGATAAGCTTGCTCTGTTCTGTCCTAATAAACATAGTTTTGCAGTTCTATGTAGATCATTGGAGTTCGTGTCTTTCTGTTTAACCTAGTCGATCCGGGAACCTATGGTGTCACGTAATATGAGCATAGGGAATGAGGGAAGAGGCCGTGAAGCAGCATCTCAAAGGTAGTAATGGCGCCATGTGCTAGTCGAGGCAGGAATTGAAAGATAGAACAGATGAGTGAGTGGCTGAGGAACTGGTGCAGGCTACCAGGTTTCAGCTTCTTGAATCCTTGGAACGTATTCTGGGAAAGGGGTGACTCATGCAAAAGGTATGGGTTGCACCTTAACTGGAGGACAATGCTGAGATGTTTGCTAGTGCTGCTTGAGAGAGTTAAAATTAGTTTGACAGGGGACTAGGAATCAGAGCACCAGTTCAGAAAGTGGGGGGATTGAGTGGAGGGTAGATGTCATGACCAGTAAGAACAGGCAGGGGCAAGGTAATGAGCACAATGGGATGGGTGAGTTGAAGTGTGTGCATTTTAATACTCAATGAATCACGGGTTTTGGTGATGAACTTAGAACATGGATCAGTACATGGAACTATGATGTTGCAGACTTGGTTGAGAGAAGGGCAAAAATGGATACTTCATGTTACAGGGTTTCAATGTTTTAGAAAAAGCAGGGAAGGAGATAAAAGGGTGAAGTTGTGCTATTAACCAGGAACAATATCACAGCTGCACTGAGAGGGGTCATCCATTGAGTCTACATGGATCGAACTCAGTAATAGGAAAGATGCTATCACTCTGATGAGATTATACTACCAACACCCATCAGCTACTAGGAACTGATATGCAGGAAAAGCTATAGAACAATAGGGTTGCTGTAGTGGGTAACTTCATTTTCCTTACTATCGAGTTGGACCTCCTTAATGCAAGAGGTTTAGTTGGGGCAGAATTTGCTAGGTGCATCCAGGAAGGTTTCTTAAATTAATATGTAGATAGTTCAGCAACATATTGGACCTAGTGATGAAAATGAGCCTGAGCTGGTGACTGGCCTTTCAATGAGAGAACAATTTTGCCAAAAATAATCACATGTTTTAAGACAGTTAGAGATAACGATAAGTATTTACCTTGCGGGAGAGTATTAAAATGGAGCAATGTAAATTACAAGAGTATTAGGCAGGAATTAGGGAGAGTTAATTGGGAACAATTGGGAACTTGCTTTTGGGCAAGATCATATCTGAAATGTGGAAGGCATTTAAGCAAATGCACAGAGTACAGGGCAGGTATGTTGTGGTAAGCAGGAAAGACAAGGAAGGATATTGAGAGATGTGGTGAATTTTGTCAAGAAGAAGAAGGAAATATATTTCAGAATTAAGAAATTAAAATCAAACAGAGCCTTCAAAGATTATAAAGAATCCAGAATAAAATTCAAGAAGGAAATTAGGAAAGCCAGGAATGGTCATGCAATTTCCTTGGCAAGTAGGATTAAAGAGAATCCCAGGGCATTCTTTACATATATCAAGAGGATAACTAGGGAGTGAGTAAGATCCCTCAAGGATAAAGGAGGGAACACATGCTTAGAGTTGGAGGATGTGGGTGAGGTCCTGAGAGAGTATGTTCCATCAGTATTTAACAGTTTTGACCAATATCTTTGTGTCCTCTATGGCCCCGGGCAAGGCACCAGAGCACTGGCAAGTAGCTAATGTTCCATTATTCTAGAAGAGAAATAGGGATAATCCTGGAAACTATAGACTGGGGAGTTTCATGTCCATGGTAGGAGAGGATCCTTAGGGATAGAATTTATGAGCATTTGGAAAACCACAGTTTATTTAGGGACAGTCAACAGAGCAAGAGCAAATCATTTATTACTAATTTGATCGAAATTTTTGAGGAGGTGATGAAGGTAGAGCTGTAGATGTTATGGGGCACAATATTATCACAGCTCGGGATGTCAGAGCTTGGAAGTTTCTGGGAGCAACTTGGAAACTGCAGGAAACCCAAAGATGGTGGGGTATTCTAAAGGGAGAATGAGGCAACCATTACTGACAACAGAAGTCAAAGACAGCATAAGCGCAAAAGAGAGACTCGATAATATAGCAAAAATCTGTGTGAAGGTAGAGGATTGGGAAGTTTTTAAAAACCAGCAGAAGGCAACTAAAAAGCCATAATGAAAGAAAAGATGAAATATGAAGGCAAGATAGCTAATAATATAAAAGAGGATACAAAAAGTTTTTTCAGATAAATAAAGACAAAAAGAGAGATGCGAGTAGATATTAGACTGCTGGAAAATGACACTAGAGAGGTAGTAAAGGAGGACAAACAAATATTGGACGAACTGAAAAAGTATTTTGTGTCAGTCTTCACTGTGGAAGACACACATAGAATGCTAGAAATGTGAGAATGTCAGAGAGGGGACAGATGTGACTGTTGTTACTATTACTAAGGAAAAGGTGCTGGGGAAGCTGAAAAGTCTGAAAGTAGATAAGTCATCTGGACCAAATGGACTACACCCCAGTGTTCCAAAAGATGTAGCTAAAGAGACTGTGAAAGCATTAGTAATTATTTTTCAAGAATCACTGTATTCTGGAACCATTCCACAGGACTGGAAAATTGCAAATGTCACTACCTTTAAGAAGGGAGGGAGGCAGAAGAAAGGAAATTATAGTCCAGTTAGCCTGATTTCAGTTGTTGAAAAGATCTTGGAGTCTATTACTAAGGATGAGGTTTTGGGATATTTGGAGGCACATAACTACATGGGCTAAAATCAGCATGGTTTCTCTCAATGGGAAATCTTACCTGACAAATCTGTGGGAATTCTTTGAGGAAATAACAGGCAGGATAGACAAAGGAGAGTCAGTGGATGTTGCTTACTTAGATTTTCAGAAGGCCTTTGCCAAGGTACCCACATGAGGCTGCTTAACAAGATAAGAGCCCATAGTATTACAGGAGAGATACTAGCTTGGATAGATTAGCTGACTGACAGGAAGCAAAGTGTCAGAATAAAGGGGGTCCTTCCTGGTTGGCAGCCCATGACCAGTGGTGTGCCACAGAGTTCAGTGATGGAACTGCTTATTTTCACTTTATACGTCAGTGATTTGGATGAAGAAATTGATGGCTTTGTGGCCAAGTTTGCAGATGATTTGAAGGTAGGTGGAGGGGCAGGTTGTGTTGAGGAAACAGAGCCACTGCAGAAGGATTTAGACATTGAGAGAACGGGCAAAGAAATGGAAGATGGAATATAGTGTTGGGAAGTGCATAGTCATTCACCTTGGCAGAAGGAATAAAGGCATAGGTTATTTTTCAAATGGGAAGAAAATTTAAAAAATTAGAGATGCAACGGACTTGGGAGTCCTTCTGCAGGATTCCCTTGCAGGTTAAGTTGGTAGTAAGGAAGGCAAATGCAATATTAGCATTCATTTTGAGAGATCCGGAATGCAAAAACAAGGATATAATGCTGAGGTTTTTTTAAGGCATTGCTCAGACTGCACTTGGAATATTGTGAGCAGGTTGGGCTTTATGGCCTCTTATTTAAGAAAAGATATCCTGGCATTGGAGAGAGTCCCGAGCAGGTTTATGAGAATGATCCCAGGAATGGAGGGGTCAACATATGCAAAGCGTTTGATGGCTCTGAGCCTGTACTTGCGAGAGTTTAGAAGAATGAAAGGAGATTTTATTGAAATCTATCAAATATTGAGAGACCTAGATAGAGTTGATATGGCGACCATGATTCCTGTAGCGGGGGAGCGTAGGACTAGAGGGCATAGACTCAGAATAGAGGGATATCCATTTAGAACAGAAATGAGGAAATATTTCTTCCACCTGAGGATGGTGAATCTGTGGAATTCATTGGGGGCTTGCATAGGTGTGTCATTTGGTTTTCTATCAAAGCATTGAGCTCGTAAAGAGAATGCACAAGGTTCACCCAGACAGCACAAAAGGTCAAGATTGTACCTGAATCAATGGAACTGTGAGGTAGCAGCTTCTGCTGCCATCCATGATCCATATAAATTTACAGGTCTGTCCTTTATAATAAAAATATTAGTTGACTCTCTACGTCCTACTGCTCTGCATAGAGCCAGAAAGCTGTCAAAGATCATCAGTTCTGATAAAGAGTCTCAGCCGAAACGTCAACTGTTCATTCATTTCCATAGATGCTGCCTGACTGCTGAGTTCCTGCAACATTTTATGCATGTCTGTCTGGATTACCAGCATCTGCAGAATCGCTTATATTTATAATCTCTCAGAGAGATTCCATTAGCATGGTGGTAAATTTATAATTTTAAGTTAAAGTCCTTCCTTTCTTGATTAGCAGAATTGTTGTTACTCTTACATTGATAAACCCGCCAAAAGAACCAATTGAACATTTTGAGGAAAGTATAGAAATATTAAAATAACAACTCATTCATGGAAGTTTAGATGACTTAGTTAAGTAACTACTTTTATGTAAATTATGGAATCATATTCTATAATAATATAATTCTTATTGGAGGCAGCCAAAATTTGGACAGTCAGAATCTGAATTGCATTATTGGATGTTTTCCAGTTTGGGTGAACATGATGTACAAGTTCCAAGCATTATTCTTCACTGAGGACAAATACCCAAAGGGAAGTGTGTCAATGACTATTGCACGTCATTAAAATCTAAAGAATTTTACCTCTTGATTGGAATCAGAATCAGGTTTACTATCACTGGCATACTATACGTCATGGAGTTTGTTGTCTTGCAATAGCAGAACATCTGCTGATCTCTTTGCATCTGCTGATTGGTTTCTGTGAAAAACAAACTACCACCATTTCAAGTGAAACATTCCAAAATGAAATGTATCTCTTATGAAACATCTGTCATTTTTATGGGAATTAAAAGCAAAGATAGGAAGCTATCACTTTACCTCTGTTTTTAACATCACGTTGTCTTTGAAATGCTTATCTATGTTGTCAAAAATGTGACCATCCAGGAATACAATAAGTTGAGAACAGTAACATGAGTATAACCTTTTTTCACACCCCTTTTCAAAATGTTCAATCTGAAATTATCTGATTTCTGGTAAGACTATAAGACCATAAGATATAGGAGCAGAATTAGGCCATTTGGCCCATTGAGAATGCTCCACCATTTTATCATGACTGATCCATTTACCCCTCAACCCCAATCTCCGCCTCTCCCCTGTATCTCTTCATGCCCTGACCAATCAAGAATCTATTAACTTCTGCTTTAAATATACATAAAGACTTGGCCTCCACAGCTACTGGTGGCAATGATTCACCACTCTCTGTTTAAGGAAATTCCTCCTCATTTCCATTCTAAAAGGATGACCCTCTATTCTGAGGCTGTGTCCTCTGATCATAGAGTCTCCCACCATAGGAAACATTCTCTCCACTTCCACTCTATCAAGGCCTTTCACCATTTAATAGGTTTCAATGAGATTATCTCTCATTCTTCTGAATTCTAGTGAATACAGGCCCAGAGCCATCAAACGCTCTTCATGTGACAAGCCATTCAATCTTGGAAGCATTTTCATATACTTCCTTTGAACTTCCTCCAGTTTCAGCATATCCTTACTAAGATAAGGGGCCCAAAACTGCTCAGAATACTCCAGGTGAGACCTCACCCATGCTTTATGAAGTTTCAACATTACATCCTTGCTTTACTCGCTATTATTTAAATTGCAAGTGATTTGTTATTGTAAAGATTTTAAAACTTTACTGAAGGGCAAAAGGGGAATTGCTGACAAACTTTCTTTTTCTCTTCCATTTTTGATGTGTATGCTTGCATATGTTGCAAATTCTTTACATTATGCTTGGGTATCATTTGTATCTAGAGGCTACTAGAAAACCAAGTCTTATTGGATTACTTGAAATAAACATGTTAGAGGTCTGAAGTATCTATCTAGCCATAGTAAAGATGACCCTCTTTCTTACATTAGAGTTGCATTGGATTAAGGTATTTATTAAAACAAATGTATAAGAGATTGGGCACTGACATGACATACGTTGGGATGAAATAATGGTGATGAGTTCCAAAGAGGTAACCGTGTGCCTGTGTCATGTGTATTTTAATTTTTTGAATTAGAGAAATCTGTGAAACCTTGGACACAGATGTACTTAGAATACTAATTTTTTTTGTTCTACACGTACAATTAAATCTAGAAATACTGTTCAGTTTGAATATTAAAAACTTCTAAAAGCTGAGTTAAAGAAAAATTAACCTTGACATCGACGGGAGGAGAGAGAGCAGCGCGCTGGTGAAAAATGATATTGTATCTGTTAAATAGGGGCCATGGATAATTCTGATTTGATGGAGAATGGACGTGAAAGCACAAAGGAACATCTGGAGAAATTTCTGAAATGCTCGTTCGCTGCTGTCGTTACTGTGTGGTCGGGAATCTTTCAGAGGGTAGGCCTCAAAATCCCCAGCTTTGCCTGCTGTTGGCGGCGGAGGTTGAGGTCGAATCGTTCGGATAGAGATGGCGCTCAGTACTCGGTGTCGGAGAGCTGATTAGAGCTCGAAGTTTTCGGATGACTCAGAGTCGGACTGTGGTCGGCATGGCAGGGAGAGTTTTTCTTCCCTCTCCCGTCTGCGTGAGATGTGGGACATTCGAGAGACTTTGAACTTTACTGTGCTCATGGACTTCTTCATCAGGTTATGGTATTGTTGCACTGTTGTAACTATATGTTATAATTATGTGGTTTTGTCAGTTTTTTTCAGTCTTGGTCTGTCCTGTGTTTTGTGATATCACACCGGAGGAAATATTGTATCATTTCTTAATGCATGCATTACTAAATGGCAATAAAAGAGGACTACGTGTCTTCATAATCTAAGACCAAGTTGATTTCTATGAGGCTATTCAGCATTGTGGACTTTTCCAATCATCTCTACTAAGGGTTCCATGCTAGTGTAGCAGTTAGTGTGACGTTGCAGCCGCTTGGGGCATCAGAGTCCAGAGGTAACTTCCAATGTCCTCTGTAAGAAGATTAGTGCGTTCTTCCAATGTGCATGTGGCTTTCCTTTGGGTACTCTGGCTTCATCTCAGAGTCCAAAGGTGTATCAGTTAATATGTTAACTGGTCATCATAAATTGTCCTGTGATTAGGCTAAGGTTAAATCAGTGGGTTGCTGCACAACACGGCTCAGAGATCCAGAAGGACCTATTCCACGCTCTGTAGACAAACAGATAAAAAATGAACAAAAAAAAAACAAATAATCGGTGGTTCCATTGTTGCAGATCAAAGAGGAATTTTCTTCTGAGAAGTTTCCAATTTCTCTAATTTCCTATGGTAACTACTTCCAGGAATTCGCTTTTAAGGACTTTATTGGTTGTTCACAGCCTAACTTTACATCAAGCCGTAACTGGAACTCGTAGTTTTTTTGAGACAGACTTCCTGAAAACAAGGCATCTTCTGTAGGCATCACTTCTAAAAACAAAAGAGAGAAAGCTTTACAGTTTTTAGTGGTAGAAATGATTAATGGCACAATGTCGTCACTCTATGAACAGTCATGTCATTTTGCACTGCCATTTACATTTCCTGTTCAAATGTTATGTCAATCAATTTATATCAGTAAAGAAGGTCATTCATAAGGGAACTGGTATCTCATGATTAGTCATGATGAAACAAGTAAATTTAATTTCTCGAAAATAAAACATACAAATTTGTTTCAAAGTGAACAGAGAGTAAGAGCTGTTCACAGCCAAACTTTACATCAAGCCATGAACGACACTAATAGTTACTTCAGACATGACTTCCTGAAAGCGGGTGGGTCTTGTAGTGGGCTAAAAGGTTATTGGGGAATAGTTTGGAAATAAGGGCCTAAATCTGCAACAAAAAAAAAGGCTGGCTAAATTTATTCAAACTGTCAGACTACATTCATGGTGATGTGACATCTTTGACTAATTCTGTCCCCATGACTGACTAGCCCTCTAAAATTCATTGCTCATTCTCATACAGAAAGACCACTTAGATAAGACTGTTCAAGCTGCATAGGACCTGCCAGAAAGTGTGAATATTTCAAAAAGCAGGCAGAAGTTGATTGAGGTGGAATAAAAGTGCTGAACCTACTGTACGTTTTTTTTAAATGTCTGCCAGAAGTCCTGAACTTCTAGGCAGATTGTTTTCAGCTCTAATGACTTAATATAATAATAGAATCAACTCAAAAACCAGAAAAGCCTTGACTCCAATAATAGAGGAATGGATTGAAAACAAGCAATTTGTTCAGAGGCAGACATACTCTTAGAGTTTCATATTTCCTGGTGACACAGAAGGAAGTGATCCAGCCCTTCAAGTCTAGGAAAAGGTATCAGAGCATTTTTTGTAGTCCCAGACCTCCCGCCACACCCACTTATTCTTCTGAAATGTGTTTTCCTCTCATGTGCCCATGAACTTCCTCTATTCCCTGTCACCCACACTGCGCTAAGGGCCGTTTACAATAGTCAGGGTCGCTAACCTGCATGACTGTGGGGTCTGGGAAGGAATTGGGGCAGCCAAGGGAAGTTTACCAAGTCAAACAGGGGACATGCAAGCTCCATGCAGCAAGAAACCGAGGTTAGAATTGAGACCAGAGCAGCAGCAGCACCTCTGTACTACCCAAAAGCATAACAGGATTAATCAAATTAAGGAACTACAATATGATTTCAGATTTTAAAAAATTATAAGAAACGCTCTCCCTGCACTTCAATTGTATTCCATTTTTATTTTCATTTTCCTTCTGCTTTGGTTCTGTCCTTTTCCTTTATTTTAATCTTCTCTTTCATCTTTCTCTTTGTGCTGTTTAACTCATTGCTTTTCTTTTTGCTTTTCTTCCACCATCTGTCCATTTTGGATTCTGAGTAAAATGGATATGCAATGGATGAAAATCATCACTGATGCTATTAGCATGAGTAAATTATGAAGGACAACAGATCAGCAAAAGGCAACAACTGGTAATAGAGTCCATTTAGTATGAATGTAGTTTGCAACAAATAGTTTCCTTGGACGATTCAGCAAAACTTGAAAAAAAGGGTTACTATTTTTGGTCTATGTTGAAAATAATCAAGTACACTTTCAAGTAAAGTACAGTCTCATCAGTCCAGAAGTGCATCTGTTTCCAGCATTTTGGGATTTTTTTTTTTCAGATTTCCTGTGTTCCAGGTTTTTGGTTTTCATTAGGTGTATGGCTCCTCCATACACACCAAACCATAGTACATATTCAAATACCTGTTACAACTCTACATTTTTATAATTAGCTAAAAGTTCTGATCCAACTATTATCTTAATCAAGTATACTAGACTACTAAACAGGCATATGGAGGAATTTAAGGTGGGGGGTTATATGGCAGGCAGGGTTTGAGGGTCGGCACAACAATATGGGCCGAAGGGCCTGTACTGTGCTGTACTATTCTATGTTCTAAGTTCTATAAATAGGCTTGGCTGATAGGTTAGAAGCTTACCAGCATTTGGCTCTGTTAGATGTTGGATTAATCCATTGAACTCTCTCCGTTCTAATCATTCCTCCTCTTTTTAAATTGTTTATTCTACTGATCCCAGGACTTAACATTTCCACACAAGTTCCATTGAACTAATGGAGCATCTTATGATTATTGTTGTAGTCCTGAGTTATACAACACCAAACCACTGTTTTGTGCCAACCAGCAAGTACTCATGTATATGAATGCTAAGTTTTTTCCCCCATTAATCCTATCAGCTCCCCTAGGATTCTACTACTCACCTACACTCAAGGGGCAATTTACAGCATTTCATCTATCAATTGCTTGACCTACGTGGGTGGAAACTGCTGAGGCCAGAGAAACTAACAGCCATAGTGAGCCGTGCAAAGGGAGTGTTTCTTTAACAAAACTGGTAAGTTTGACTTGCATTATTTGATATCTTGAGTGCAGCCCTGTAGAAATTATATTGTATAGATATGCCTGCACATACTTTTGTTGTTTGACTCATTAAAGAGGAAATAATTGACTCTGCATGCAAGTTACTTGACATGCAAATAATTTCATGCTGCTCCAGTATCATCATAAATCAACACTTTATAGAACAGCGCTTAATAAAACCCATGAAAAAAATTGCACCTGCAATTTACTCAAATAGTAAAAACACTCCAGCACATATTTTTACAAAGATCACTGCCAATTATTTGTTCCTTAAGTACTGTCTGATGTAAGACTGTTGTCAAAAATATACACTGAGTGGAAAAAAATAGGCCAGCAGGAAATATGTGCAAGGGTTTGTACATTTTAATAAAAATAAGTCTAATAGAAATGTGAAATGGAAATAGTTTGGTAATTTTCTTGCACTTGTCTTCCAAAGACAACTTTCCTTTGACAAACTGACATATTTGGTGTTTCATTACTGAACGTCATCATTGTAATTCTGCATGGTGTTGCAACTCAGTTTGTGATCCAATTAAATGAGACAGTCCTACAGTTATTTACTTTATTTGAAAATTAACCATTTCCTCACCAATACATTTGGAAAACAGAAATAGAGCTAATTCTTTTTTTTACACTTCGCAGAATTTCAAAATACAGCAGCAGAACAAATGTCTCTGCTGAAAACTGACCTAACTATACACTATATGCAGCAAATTTTTCAGGAACATATAGCCTGAGTTTCACCATATTTTTGCCTTAATCAGCAGTGATACTTGCACCAATATACATGATCTCCAAACACAGGGAGCCGACACAGCACCACCTTTCCTCCAGCCCTGGCTACACTGGGGTGGGAAATGATCTTACCTCAAAGCCATGCTCTGTAGAATGCAAAATGTCCATGTCTGATATGACGTCTATGAATGGCAAATAGACTATAGACTTTTTTTTGTCACCTTCTTGTTCAATGGCTGATGCCAAAGCAGATGCAAGCCCTTAGTGCTGTGAAAGGAGAAAGGCAGGTATGAAAATGAGTGGAAGTAATTGTCATTATTGGTGATCTCTGCATTGGCAATGGGCACAGATTCAATAATATTCCGTGGCCAATAATATTCAGTATTGCTTCCTCCAGGCCATCAATGTGACATGGGAACTCCCTTTGTCTCTTCAGTCAAACTGAACCTCTGTAAGATTCAACTCTGCCACAATCTGCTCATATAGAGTTGCTTGTGGATCTGGAGCAGAATCCTGCTGACCCCGACAGCATTTTAATTGCCCATCCCACTCCTCCTCTGATGACCATGGCAGTGAGCATGTGCAGAACCTGTTGTGATGTCTTTACAGTGATCTCATGATGCAATAACCAAATCTTAATAAAGTTCACTAGGCAAGCACAGATCTTCTTGGAAGTGCCTCCTGAATGTCTTACAGATATAACAAATACACCTTCTGTGAAGAAAACCTTTCAGTGTTGCTCAGAAAGGCAGCAGTGAAATGGAAGTACTAAAGAATATATTGCCATCTCCTCAAACTGCCATCAGTTTAAACTAGTTTGACAGAGGGAAGGAAAGCAGGGGATGGAGCAGCTGGGGTAAACATAGATGATATGGAATGTCTGTGAAGGAGGATAAGCGGTGGATAGGGCATTTATGCAGTCAGTTGGTTAGGTTAAAATGTGTCTACTTTAATGCAGAATGCACCAGAAACAACGGTGATGAACCTAGAGCATGGATCAGTACTTAGAACCATGATATTGTGGCCTTTACAGATACTTGGCTGTCACAAGGGTAGGAATGGCCCCTGGATGTTCAAGAATTTAGATATTTCAAAAGGGACAGGGAGGGTGGAAGGGGAGTTGAGGGAATAGCATTGCAAATCAGGATAGTATCGCAGCTGCAGAATGAGAGGATGTCAGTGCGGGTGGAAGTCAGAAACAGGAAGGGAGCAATCACTCTATTGGGAGCATTCTATAGACACCCCCTCCCAAAAACAACAGAAATCAGGAAGCATATTTTGGAAAGCTGCAAAACTAACAGGGTTATTGGTTATTGTCATGGGTGACTTCAACTTTCCTAATGTGGAATGGCATTCTTTTAATGCAAAAAGTTTAGAATAACAGAATTTGTTGAATGTGTTCAGGAAGGATTCCTGACACAATATGTAGACAAGCTGACTAGAGGAGTGGTCATACTGGACCCAGAGCTAGGTAATGAACCTGGTCAGGCGACAGAACTCTGGGTGACCATTTCAGAGACAGTGATTACAATATGATACTTACCATAGCCTTGCGGATGGTACGGGAAAGTATTTAATTTGTCGGAGTGTGAGTTATGATGTTATTAGGCAGGAACAGATTTACTCTGGAAAATGCACAACAGAAATGTCGGGATTGCTTAGATAGCACTTGCATGGGATTCTGGAGGGGTTTGCTCCACTGAGATAGCAGAAGGATGACAGGGTGAGAGAAGCATGGTTGACGAAGGATGTGAAACATCAGTCAAGAGGATGAAAGGAGCACAACAAAGTCTTATGAAGCAAGAATCAGGCAGGGTTCTAGAGAGTTATTAGGTAGCCCGGATGGAGCTTAAGAATGGATTTAGAAGATTAGAGGGAGACATGAGAAGACCTTGGTGAGTAAAATTAAGGAAAACCCCAAAATGCTCTACATGTACCTGAAGAAAAGAAAGATGAATAGAGTGAAGGCAGAATTGGATATACAGGTGTCCCCTGCTTTTCGAATGTTCGCTTTACGAAACCTCACTGTTACGAAAGACCTACATTAGTGCCCTGTTTTCGCTTTCAGAAGGTGCTTTCACTGTTACGAAGAAAGGCAGCACGCGAAAAAAAATCAGCGCGCAGTAAAAGGCAGCACGTGCCCCAAGCAGTCGCTCTCCCCCAGATTCGGAACGGCATTCTTGCTGGCATTGCTTAAACACGCGCCTGTGAGCAGCCATTTGCAAGATGAGTTCTAAGGTATCGGAAAAGCCTAAAAGAGCTCGTAAGGGTGTTACACTTAACATAAAACTAGACATAATTAAGCATTTCGATCGTGGTGAACAAAGTAAGGACAAAGTGAGTTTGGCTTGTGGAAGCTGACGAAGATGATGTTGAAGAGGTTTTGGCATCCCATGCCCAAGAACTGATAGATGAAGAGCTGATGCAATCGGAAGAGGAAAGGATAACAATCGAAACCGAATGCAGTAGCGAAATGAACGTGAAGCAACTGCGTGAGATTTTCGCTGCAATGATAAAGTACGGCTTTAATTTTGAAAGGGTACGTAGGTTTAGGGGATATTTGCAGGATGGTTTGAGTCCTTACAAAGAACTGTATGATAGAAAAATCCAGCAGTCAAACAAGCTTTCCACATCAGCCACAGCAGATGACAAACCTTGACCTTCGACATCGAGGCAGGCAGTCATAGGAGAAGATGAGCTGCCTGCTCTAATGGAAACAGACAACCATGAGATGACATCCCAGTATCCCACCACCCCAACACCCAGACCCCAGACAGATACCGATTCGCGGAGAATGCTGCGGTAGCCGGGAGGCACAGAACACATCTTTAAGAAAAAAGCCGAAATAAACATGCTAATTAATTAGGTGGCTCCCAACACGTAATTGTTGGCCCAGATCAGAGACGACGCAATCGGAAATCGCCACTGATCTGGGCCGACAATTATGTGCCGGGCGGCACCTAATTAATTAGCATGTTTATTTCAGCTTTTTTCTTAAAGATGTGCTATGTGCCTCCCGGTTACAGCTGCATCCCTGCATGCTTCGCGGTTCGGTATCGGTCGGTGGCCTGGAGGTGGGGGCCACTGCACCACCCAACCTGCGACAACTCAGTCTAACACACCGTCATCAGTGTGCTCGGCGCTGAACCAATTCCGATAAGTGATACTACACTGTACATACATTATTTCTACTTTATATCGGCAGTGTATTTTTACGTGTTATTTGTTATGATTTGGCAACTTCATAGCCTAAAAGTTACTGGAGAGAGTATTTCTGCCAACAGCGCTTGCATGAGATTTTCTGCCGACAGCGCTTGTGTGAGATGTTCGCTACGGAGAACAGTGCAGTAATGATTGTGGAAAAGTATTTCTACTTTACATAGGCTGTGTATTTATCATATCATTCCTGCTTTTACTATATGTCACTGTTATTTTAGGTTTTATGCGTTATTTGGCATTATTTGGTAGGTTATTTTTGGGGCTGCGAACGCTCACAAAATTTTCCCATATAAATAAATGGTAATTGCTTCTTCGCTTTACGACATTTTGGCTTACGAACCGTTTCATAGGAACGCTCTACCTTTGGATGGCGGGGGAAACCTGTACAGTAGGTTACTATGGGAAGCAAGGGAATAGATTGCTCTGCCTTTGTCAATGATCCTTGCATCATCACTGGTCACAGGAGCAGTATCAGAGGATTGGAGGGTTGCAAATTTTATTCCTTTGTTCAAGGAAAGTAATAAGGGTAATCCATGCAATTAGAGACCAGTAAGTCTTGTGCCAGTGGTGGGCAAACTATTGAAGATGATTCTTAGAGACAGGATTGACAAGCACTTGAAGAAGCATAGTCTGATTAGGAATAGTCAGCATGGCTTTGTGAGGGGCAGCTCTTGCCTCACAAACCTGACTGAATCCTTTGATAAAGTAATAGAACACATTGATGAAGGCAGAGCAGTGGATGCGGTGCATATCGATTTCAGTAAGATGTTTGTGGTAAACCATATATATAGGTTGTAACTGGGTTACCTGTCTGGACACGCCTGGACACACCTCTCTGCTGACTGCTCCTGTGGCTCCTCCCACAGACCCTGAATAAAGGCGATTGTGTCACTGCTCCTCCCTCAGTCCAGGACAGACATACAGCATGGACGTGGATCCATTTCTTAAAATTACTGTTAATAAAATTGATGCACTATCAATTACTCCAAAAGACTGGAAGTAGAGTAAATACTGAAAGGCTTTTATTAACAGTAAAATGGATCCATGTCCATGCTGTATGTCTGTCCTGGACTGTGGGAGGAGCAGTGACACAAAGGCATGGAACACGTCCTGAGACCCGACAAGTTAGACCTCAACCCCCAAACACCTGAAGCCGGAAACGCTTTCGAACTCTGGCTGGCCGGCTTCGAATCATATCTGGAGGGATTGAAGTGACCGAGTCCGCCGCGAAGCGCAGAGTTCTCCTCTCCAGGGTCAGTCCACGGGTCTACTCAATGATCAGAGACCAGCCGAGCTACGATGGCGTGATGAGTGCCCTCAGAAGACAATACTTGCGACAGGTAAACACCGTCTATGCGTGACATCGCTTAGCGATGCGGCAGCAGCGGCCCAGGGAGTTGAGTGCTGAGTTCGTCTGGGCCCTACATACAGTCGCGTGGGCCTGCGATTGCTGTGGGGCGTGGGCTGACAGCCGAACAGCATGCGGAGCTCATAGTAAGAGACACCTTCGTCACGGGGACCAGGTCGGTGTATGTGCACCAGTGGCTGCTGGAACACGCCGATCTTACCTTATGTTTGGCGACTGAGCTGGCCGACATGCTGGAGGCTGCTCTGCACAACACTGACGCTCTCCAGGCACGCGATCTCCCGACGGCCTCGTGGACGCCACAGACACTGCAACCCGTCAGCAAATCGACCACGGCTGCTGCCAGTCGTGAGTCCGTGAAGTGTTACTTCTGCGGACACGAGAAGCACCCCCGGAAACGCTGCCTGGCACGAGAAGCTACGTGCTCCAGCTGCGGAAAGGAAGGCCACTTCGGCAAGGCCTGTAAGTCCAAACCGCGAGTGGGATCGAGCGGCACCGCGTGCGAGGCATGGGGTCGCCATTTTGGCTGTCGCCATCTTGCCTGCACGCCGCCACCATGTGCGAGACATGAGGGCGGCCATCTTGGTCGGCGCCACCTCACACCGCCTACGACCCATGGGTGCTCATGCACCCCACTGCGCCGGACCAAGACAGTGACTCAACTCTGGTCTCTGTGACCCTCGACCAAAGTACTCCCCACCAGCTTGCAAGGTCAATGATGGACATCCTGGTGGAGGGGCGCAGGACAAGCTGCCTGTTTGACACGGACAGCACGGAGAGTTTTATCCACCCGGACACGGTGCAGCATTGCGGACTCATGACACGGCCGGTAAGCCCGAGGTCACCATGGCTTCCGGGTCGCATACAACAGACATTGGGGGGGGGGGTTGTGTAGCGACGCTAGTGGTGCAGGGCACAGAATATCGAGACTTTACATTACTGCTCATGCCTCAACTGTGTGCCCCTGTGCTACTGGGGCTCGACTTCCAGAGCCACCTGAAAAATGTGACAATGGGGTATGACAGGCCCCTCCCACCAATCACTGTTGGAAATTCTCAGTTTTGTAGGAATATGTCACATACCCTGCTACTGACCACACACACACACACACACACACACACACACATACACCGACCTGCACATCCCACCCAACACCATGCCAACTGCCACACTACCGACACCACTTGCGGCCTCTCTACTCTCAAGATCCCGCCCCCACCGCTGTTTGCCAGCCTGACCCCTGACTGTAAACCTGTGGCAACTAAAAGCAGAAGGTACAGCGCGGGGGACAGAGTCTTCATTAAGTCGGAGGTGCAGCGGCTGCTCAGGGAGGGGGTCATTGAGGCAAGCACAAGTCCTCGGAGGGCCCAGGTGGTCATTGTTCGGAACAGGGAGAAATATAGGATGGTTATGGACTATAGCCAGACCATCAATAGGTTCACGCAGCTCGACGCGTACCCTCTACCCTGCATTGCGGATATGGTCAATCAAATAGCACAGTACAAGGTGAACTCGACCATAGACCTAAAATCCACTTACCATCAGCTCCCCATCCGCCAGGAGGACCGCCCTTACACTGCCTTCGAGGCGGACGGCAGGCTTTATCACTTCCTGCCCGTCCCCTTCGGTGTCACGAGTGGTGTTTCTGTCTTCCAGAGGGTAATGGACCTTATGGTGGACCAGTGCCAACTGAAGGCCACATTCCCATATCTGGATAACATCAACATCTGCGGTCACGACCAGCAGGATCACGACAACAACCTCCAAAAATTTCTCCAAGCCGCCAAAGCTTTCAATCTCATCTATAACAAGGACAAGTGTGTGTTCGGAACCACCCGACTTGCTATCCTTGGGTGTGTCGTGAAGAACAGAGTCATTGGCCCTGACCACGACCGTATGCGCCCCCTGTTGGAACTCCCTCTTCCCAACATCCTCAGAGCCCTCCAAAGGTGTCTGGGCTTCTTTTCATATTACGCCCAATGGGTCTCTAACTACGCAGACAAGGCCTGCCCCATGGTCAAGTCCACCACATTTCCCCTCTCAGCTGAGGCCAGTGTGGCCTTCAGCCGCGTAAAAGGGGACATTGCCAAAGCAGCAATGCATGCGGTGGACGAGGCCATTCCCTTCCAAGTAGAGAGTGACGCCTCCGACTTCGCGCTGGCTGCTACCCTCAACCAGGCGGGAAGACCGGTGGCGTTCTTCTCCCGTACCCTTCAAGGCCCTGAAATTCGGCACTCCGCAGTGGAGAAAGTGGCCCAGGCCATAGTGGAAGCTATTAGGCACTGGAGGCGCTATCTCGCCGGGAAAAAGGTCACCCTGCTGACTGACCAGTGCTCAGTCGCATTCATGTTTAGCAACCAACAGTGGGGTAAAATCAAAAATGATAAAATTCTGAGGTGGAGAATCGAACTCTCCACCTACAACTATGACATCATGTACAGGCCTGAGAAGCTCAACGAGCCCTCCAATGCCCTATCCCGGGGAACGTGCGCCAGTGCGCAGATCAACTGGCTATACGCCCTACATGTAGATCTTTGCTACCCGGTTAAGCCCGGAACCTGCCTTACTCCCTTAAGGAGATCAGGACGGTGACCAGGGACTGCCAAGTCTGTGCAGAGTGCAAACCTCACTTCTACCGACCCAAAAAGGAACAACTAATCAAGGCCACCCGCCCCTTTGAGCGACTGAGTGTCAACTTTAAGGGCCCAATTCCCTCCACCGATTGCAATTTGTACTTTCTTAACGTAATCGACGAGTACTCGCGGTTCCCCTTCGACATCCCCTGCCCTGATATCACTACCACGTCAGTCATAAAAGCCCTGCACAAGCTCTTCACTCTGTTCGGATACCCATGCTATATCCACAGTGACAGAGGGTCCTTGTTTATGAGTGACGAGCTGCGCCAATACCTACTGGCCAGGGGTATTGCAACTAGTAGGACGACGAGCTATAATCCCCGGGGGAATGGACAGGTGGAGAAGGAGAATGCCACGGTGTGGAAAGCCACACTCTTAGCCCTCAGGTCAAAGGGACTGCCGGTCTCCCGCTGGCAGGAGGTCCTTCCCGAGGCACTCCACTCCATCCGCTCCCTGTTATGCACAGCCACTAATGCCACTCCTCATGAACGGCTCTTTTCTTTTCCCAGAAAGTCGACCACTGTGATCACCCTACCAACTTGGCTGATGTCCCCGGGGCCAGTGCTGCTCCGGAAACATGCAAGGAGCAATAAATACTCCCCGATGGTCGAGAGGGTTCACTTACTTCATGTGAATCCCCAGTATGCCTATGTGGTTTTACCTGATGGGTGGGAGGACAAGGTCTCCATCCGCGACCTGGCGCCCGCAGGAGCACTGGGCCCCTAGCCTGAACACTCCGTGGTGACTATTGACCCCGTATCCACCGATATATATACCCACGAGACACCGCGCACTCCAAGCCCTACACAGACACCACACGACACTCCTATACCAGGCGCGACGCACACGCACGAGGAATTACCGATGCCTAACATACTGACACCTCAAGTCAGGCCGGAGCCAGCACAACCGCCATCGCCGGTGCAATCACCGCCGGTGCTACGTAGATCACAGCGACGGACTCGACCGTCTGATAGATTTGACCTGTAAGTATACTTGTTTTAAATATTGTCAGTCACTTCACCCCCAGGACTCTCTTTTTTTTAAAAAAGGAGGGGTGAATATGGTAAACCATGTATGTAGCTTGTAACTGGGTTACCTGTCTGGACATGCCTGGACACGCCCCTCTGCTGACTGCTCCCGTGGCTTCGCTCACAGACCCCTGAATAAAGGCAATTGTGTCACTGCTCCTCCCTCAGTCCAGGACAGACATACAGCATGGACATGGATCCATTTTACTATTAATAAAACCCTTTCAGTATTTACTCTACTTCCAGTCTTTTGGAGTTATTGATAGTGCATCAGTGTTTGATCAGGTTTCTCATTGTAGGCTCATTCGGAAAGTCAGAGGGCATGGGATCCAGGGAAACTATGCTCATTATAGGAAAGGTGTGGAAAACTAAAGGAGGGTGCAAAGGAGACTTACTAGGATGCTGCCTGGATTAGAGAGCATGCCTTATGAGGCTAGGTTGAGCGAGCTGGGCATTCTGTCTTTGGAGTGAAGTGGGATGAGGTCTGACTTGCTCGAGGTGAAAAAGAAGATAGAAGGCATAGAGAGCGTAAACAGTCAGAGACTTTTATTCTGAGGGCTGAAGTGGCTATATAAGGGGGCATGATTTTAAAGTGTTTGGAGGAAAGAATAGGGGGGATATCAGAGGTAGGTATTTAACACAGAGAGTGGTGGGTTCATGGAACACGCTGCCAGGGTGGTGGCAGAGGCAGATACATTAGGGCCATTTAAGAGGATATAGCTGGGCACATGAAATGGAGGGCAACAGGGGAGTGAAATGTTAGGTTGATCTTAAAATAGGTTAAGTGGCCAGTACAACATCGTGGGCTGGAGGGCCTGTACAGTGCTGTAGTGTTCTATGTTCAGTGCTGCCACACTCTTGCTAGAGTTTGTAAGCAAGTGCAGGAAGTGTCAGAAAAGTATAATCTCTTAGCATGGGATTTATGTCTGTAAGTTAACAACAATCATTCTGAGCATGTTTCATGAATTTATATCTATTCATTAATATTCTTCTGCTGCAGACATTGAGTTACTTATCTGACTGATGCCTCACCTAATCCCTGAACCATCTCTGCAACTTGAAATAAAGGTTCACCTGAAGAAGTAAGTTGCCTCTGATGAGTTAAAACCATTAACTATGTGGCATACTGACCCACAACAAGTTATGTCACAACTCAGTGGTTTAAATCTCATTTTATAGGAGATGCAGATACCTTTATTACAGTTTTCATTTGTGAGGATTATCCTTCACTTTGGTTAAAATACAGAGCTCAAAGAATTCTTCTGGTTTTGTGCTCATCATATTCCAAGTGGAGTACAGTACAGTATTGAAATTTGATTTTAAAACTATAATGAATGCTTAATATTTATAAGGATACATTTTCCTTCTGTGGGTTTAGATGATTTTAAGTGCTAGTCTGCTGTGAAAAATACTTGGCTTCCCACTGTCTGGGTATGGATGAAAGTATGCTCACTGCTGGAAAATATAATATAAAATATGGCCACTGCCTGCAACTTCATGCCACAAACTGGTTAAAATATACCAGCTTTTTAAATCCAAAATGACATATCTTTAAATATTCCCATGTCTGTTTGTTGATAGCACAAATCGTCATGCAGGAAACCACTTCTGAAGGTGGTAGAAATGTGAAATATTACAATCAAAGTGGGCATTTTTCTCCATGATAGAATGCAGCTGAAATACAGGAGAAAGTTGAGATTTCTATTTCTTTCCACAAGCTAGAGACTTTGGATGAGTAATTAATGCATTTTTTCCAGGCATTTTAAACTACTATGCAATTTGTGGTATTACAAAATATTTCTGCTCACTGAAAATATGTTTATGCAAATATTTCTATTTCACTCATTGTTCAATCTGGGATGAAATGGTGGTAGGGATTCTGGTACCTTTATTTATATCAAACAATTTAGTTTGGAAACAACAATTCCGGTGTCTGATGGATGGAGTACGTTTTTAGAATAAAACTGATGGATTGCTTGTTTAAATACTTCGGGGCTTGGTTCTCAACCAGCATAAAGCGGTTTGGGCCAAGTCTGTCTGTCTCTGGCACATGCTTCCTTCATTTAATTCAGTTCTGTCAATCTCAGCATGACGTTAGATGCAGCCTGTGGCAAAGACTGGGAGAAACAAGTCATCAAGGCTAAACAGAAGCTGGTTAAACGGGTTGAGAGATAATAGTGATAAGGTATATAAACTTGTGGCATTGATCTATGTGGCCTGTTCTCTATTACACAATCATCCAAGGGATCTTGCTCTTTGCAAGCATGTCTAAGGCTGAGCAGATCTACAAATAGGCCTCAGAGAAAGCGGGAGGAGACTCCCCAATCCTTTGTTTGCAGCTTCCTCCTGGACTGTGTACTGTCCAAAGTATTAACATGAAATGAGATACGAACTGTCCCACACTCTGAGAAAGCTTGTTCTGACTATATGGGTTGGGAGGAAGTGATGTATCATAGAAGTTGGCTTTATCAGCCACATGGCAACTTCATTTATTTTTCTTTCAGCATTGGGATTTTGGAAACAAAAGGAAAATGAAAGAAATAGACATCGGAAGGTACATACGCATCCTAGGAGAGGCACAGAAAAAAAGGGTTCCCTTAAATCATTAAATTCAATATCAAGTCCTAATGGCAGTAACAAAAACAAACAAAATGCTAGGTGCTGTTTTTTGAGTCTGGGTTGGCGTTCTTGAAGAAAATATCCTATCAAAAATGGTGGATATTAAGACAAACTGAGTGACCGCTTTACAGAACACATCCCTTCAGCTCACAAATGTCACTTAGCTTTCTGTCCATTTCCAATCCCACCTATGTCTTCATCTCCAACATTGTGCTAGTGATGTCCATTGCAATTTCGAGGAACAGAATGTCATCTTCCATCTGGATGTATAACCACTACCGACACTTAATATAAGATTGTTAAATTTAACCTTTTGTAAGCCATGGACGTGGCTGTATCTTCTTCTTCCAACCTGCCTCATTTTTCCTTTCAATCTCCAACTGATGCTTTTAAAATTAATTGTTACCTTGGCAAGAATAGTCCTCCACTGATCACAGACATCTTATTTATGTACTTATTTTCTTTGTACATTAACAGGAGGCCATTTAACTGATTGAATGCCTCCCAGAGCAATCCAGTAATTCCATTTCACTAGTTACTCCCTGCATTTTATTCTTCTCTGACATTCCTGCACTAGAGACAATTTATAGAAGCAAATTAAACCATCAACACAATTTTAGGATGCCGGCCAAAATCAGAGCACCTGTGGAGAAACCACTGTGTTTATAGCAAAAACGTACTGACTTCATACAGACAGCACTGGAGGTCAGAATGGAAACCTCATCCCTGGGACTGTGAACCAGCTGCACTGTCTGCTACGGCACTGTGTCACCCTTCCATGTTTTGCTTGCCTTCTCAATGGTTTTCCAGTTCTGATGAAGGTTTTGTCCCAAGGCACTGACTTGTATTCTCTCCTCATCGATGCTGCCTGACCTGCTGAGCACTTCTATCATTGTCTATCTGCAGTTGTCCTGCTCTACCACAAGGACATCTGCCTGTCATAATGCTCACGGACGTTTCAGCCCAGGTGCACCAGCAATCTAGCAAAAGAAATGACCAACATGGGCAGCTGACGATGATCTCTGCCCTTTGTGTACTTCAGAGGGTGTACATGTAGAACTGATAGCAACCAAATTCACTAAACCAGATTTGTCAAGGTAAGCTGAATATGAACTAGGAGAATCAACAATATTTGATGGTCTATACTCCTAGATTGTTACTCCTACAGTAACTTATACAGGGTTTCAAATTGTCACTGAAAATTGCTCCAATATGCAATCGGAATGGTGTACCACTGCCCTTAATTAACAAAGAAGCATACATGAATGCCATTACAGCTCAAAAGAAACAAGTGTGTGTTCATACAGAAAGAAGTGGTTTATCTTGGGTTAAGGGTGAATAAGCATGAGTTGCAAACAGTCCAAGAAAAAGTAAAAGCAGTTGAGAAGTTAAGGAAAACTGAAAGCACTCCAGAATTTAGGTAATTCTTGGGCATTTCTGCCAAGTCTTGCAACAGTACAATTGAAGAAACACAAGAAATGGAACTGGGACAAAGAGCAGCAAAAGGCACATCAATTATGTTGGAACAATCTAGGGAAAGAGTTAGTTCACTGTGACATAACAGACTTCATATTATGGAGGAGGTACCATAATAATCTGTGTAACGAATGGTTGTTGAGAAAATCCAATTGCGTTTGTGATAGTCTGTATAGGTTGCTGGAGAGTGAGAAAAATCCTGTGAAAGTTGTGAAAGGAGAGTTGGAATGGGTCTTTGGAGTGACAATGTTTTCATGGCTCCATCTGTCTAAGTAGACAATGGATGCACCCGTTCCAGGGCGCAGACCTGGGCGATGAATATGGAGATCCTGGGCTGCCCAGACATCAAGATCCCCCTCTCGGCCTCGCGGATGTGGTCCAAAGGAATGCGAAGCGGTACATTTGGCATCAGATTGGCTGCAGGAGCTGCCGGGAGGTGACGTGATACGTCATCCAACCGCCTTAGGGGCTTCACTCCGGATTTGTGTAGGGTTTACTCCTTAGCCTTCTCTTCTCCCGAAGATACCCACAAAGCAGTGGGATCCGTAATCCTGGATAGGGGCCCATACTGGGTACTGTCAGCCGGAGCCAGCTGAGCCCGGGACTCGTGTAAGGCAGGGTCGTCATGCCCTGTAGTAGTGACATATGGAGCCACTACCCACTACCTGTGTGTACCTGTACACACATATGCTTTATTAGCTTCTATATTGGGCAAACTTTTTTACACTGGGTCACAGATCAAAAGTCTCAGTTGTAATTCTTGGTTCAAGGTCACCGATATTAACAATGAATATATTGAGAACGCAAGGATAGCCTAATCCTTTCATTTAGGCACATAAAAATAATGATACAGAAAGAGGTTCTTTTGTTAATTGTGTCCGTGCTGGTCAAGATGAATTAATCTGACTAAAATTTCCTGCCTGTGCCAGGTCTGTAACCCTGCAGATCAAAGTTCTTCCAGCACGTTTTCAAAGCTTACTCATTCTTCCCTCATCCCATCTCCTCACAAATCCTTCCTCAAATTGTTTTTTATCCATGTCCCATGTTTTCGACCCCTCTACAGAAAATAGGTCCTTGCTACCTAGACCTTTCATAATTCTATACATCATAATTATGGTTTTCCCACCTCCCGCCTGAAGACAAAAAGCCCAGTTTACTGGTTTTCTTCATATCTACCATTTTCCAATCTTGACAATAGATTAGAAATATCTTTCTGTATTCTGTTCAGTGCGATCATACCATTTCTGTAATCACATCATTCCCAAATTGTATGTAGTTGGTTTATGATTGTCACATGTAGCAATTAACAGTGAAAAACTTTGTCTGCCTGCCATCCCAATGACTCATTCCATACACAAGTACATTGAGGTAATATGTAAGAAAAAAAACACAGAATGCAGAGTATAATGTTACGGTTAAAGAGAAGGTACAGAACAAGTAATCAGTAAGGTACAAGGAACAAGGCAATGTAGACCAAGAGCTGAAGAATCTTTTTTTTTGTATCAGGGGTCTGTTGAGAATCTTGTAACAGCAGGACAAAAGTTGTCTTTGAGCCTGGCTTCTCAAGATTTTGTATTTTCTGCCTGATAGAACTGGGGAAGCAGGGTGGAGTGGGGAGAAGAGAGAATGACTGGAGCGAGAGACTCTTTGATCATGTTGGCTCCCTTCCACAGGCAACAGGTAATATACAGAGAGTCAGTTGAGAGGAAGATGGTTCCTGCCTATCTCAAAAACCAGCCTCCCCTCCACTGACTCACGCTATACTACCTACTGCCTCTAGAAAGCAGCCTCCTCTTGCCCCTGTCATTCTCCCTTCTCCCCCCTTCGGAGAGCAGTTGCCATAAAAAGCTGGGATACATCCTGATAAGGTATTTCTATGGTGCCTCTGTAAAACTTGGTGAGGGTTATGGGGACATGACAAATTTCCTTAGCCTCTAAAGGCATAGAGGCACTGGAATTGGTCATAGCGCCCTGGTGGCTGGTCTAGGACAAATTATTCATGAGATTTACACTTAAAAACTTGATGGTCTCAACCATCTTCACCTCAGCACTATTGATACAGATAGGGGCATGTATTCGACTCTGCTTCAAGTCACTGACCAGCTCAGTTGTTTTACTGACACTAAAAAAGAGCCTTGTCTTGACATCATGACACAAGGCTCTCTCGCCATCCTGTACTCTGTCTCATTGACTTTTCAGATAAAGCCCACTAAGATATTGTCATTTGCAAAGATGTAATGATAGGCACTCGCATAGGCCCAGCTATGCCTGTCTTTTCATTGGCTCTGTGGAGCAATCCATGTCCAAACTTACACTGATAACACTCCTCACTCCACATAGCAGGGTGTGGGTTCAACAGCTTGGAAAAGTTAAGGATAAAGTAAAGGGAAAAGAGAACGCAGGGGAGGTTACAGAAGTCTCCAGAATAAAGTAAAAGATAAAAAGTTCAGGAATGGCAAAGAATTTAACTTCTGTTAATGTTGAGACAAAATTGAAAAGGGTGATGAATATAGAACTGAAAGTGTTATATTTGAATGCATGCAGTATATGAAATTAGCTAGGTGATTTTGTAACACAGTTACAATTGGCAGGTATGATGGACGTTGTGGGCATCACTGAGTTGTGGCTGAAAGAAGATCACAGTTGGGAGCTTAGCATCAAAGGATACTCATTGTATTGAAAGGACAGGAAAGTAGGAGGAGGGGTGGGATGGCTCTGCAGGCAAAAAATAAAATTAAGTTCTTAGAAACAAAACGACATAGAATCATAACATGTAGTGTATAATTCTTGTGGACAGTGCAAAGAAACTGCAAGGGTAAAAAGACCCTGATGAGAATTATATACAGGTCTCTGAATAGTGGCCAGGATGAGGGGTACAAATTAGAATGGAAGATAGAAAAGGCATGTCGAAAGGGCAATGTTATGATGGTCATGGGGGATTTCCATATGCAGGTAGATTGAGAAAATCAGGTTAGTAGTAGATCCCAAGAGAAGGAATTTGCAAAATGCCTACAAGACGGCTTTTTAGAGCAGCTTGTGGTTGAGCACATTAGGAAAAAGACAACTTTTGATTAGGGGTTGTGTAATGAACCAGATTTAATTAGGGAGTTTAAGATAAGAGAATGCTTAGGAGGTGATTGAATTCATACTGGATGTTCAGAGAGTGATCTAAAATCAGAAGTATCATATTAAAGTGGACTAAAGAGAGCTACAGAAACATGAGAGAGGAGCTGGCCAAAATTGATTGGAAGGGAACACTAGCATGGATGGCTCCAGAACATCAACGGCCGGAGTTTCTGGGAGAAAATTAGAAGATGCAGGATAGATACACCCCAAAGAAGAAATATTCTAAAGTGACGATGATGAAACCATGGCTGACAAGGGAAGTCAAAGGCAGCATAAAAGCAAAAGAGGGCATATTATTGGAAAGCTAGAAGACTGGGAAGCTTTTAAAAACCAATTGAAGTCAACTTTAAAAAAAAGAAAATCAGGAGAAAAAAAAGATAAAATATGAAGGTAAACAAGCCAACAATTTAAAAGAGAATACAAACAGATTTTTCAGATATATAAAGAACAAAAGATAGGCAAGAGTGGAAAACAGACCTCTTGAAAATGATTGGTGAGATAGCTGGGGCAGGGGTGCGGAGGGAAGAGAACAAAGAAATGACAGATGAACTTAATAAGTGTTTTACATCAGTCTCCACTGTGGACGACACTAGCAATTTGCCAGGAATTCGAGACTGTCAGGGGCCAGAAGAGAGTGCAGTCACTATTACTAAGGGGAAGTTACTTGGGAATCTGAAAGGTCTGAAGGTAGACAAGTCACTTGGACCAGATGGATTACAACCCAGGTAGCTGAAGATATAGTGGAGGCATTAAATGAAATCTTTGAAGAATCACTGTTTTGTGAAATGGTTCTGGTGCAGTGAAAATTACGACTGAGAAGGTACTCAGGAAGGTTAGTGGTCTGAGGGTGCATAAATCTCCTGGACCTGATGGAATGCACCCTCAGGTTCTGAAGGAAGTAGCTGGGGAGATTGCGGAGGTATTAACAATGATCTTTCAAGAATCGATAGATTCTGGCATTGTACTGGATGATGGGAAAATTGCAAATGTTACTCCGCTATTTATTAAGGGTGGGAGGCAGCAGAAAGGAAACTATAGACCTGTTAGCCTGACATCAGTGGTTGGGAAGTTGTTGGAATCGATTGTTAGGGATGAGATTACAGAGTATCTGGAGGCACATGACAAGATAGGCCTAAGCCAGCATAGTTTCCTGAAAGGAAAATCCTCCCTGACTAACCTACTGCAGTTTTTTTGAGGAAACTACAAGCCGGGTAGACAAAGGAGATGCAGTATATGTGGTGTACTTGGATTTTCAGAAGGCCTTTGACAAGGTGCCACACATGAGGCTGCTTAGCGAGATAAGAGCCCATGGGATTACAGGAAAATTACTAGCATGGGTGGGGCATTGGCTGATCGGCAGAAAACAGAAATTGGGAATAAAGGCCCCTTTTTCTTGCTGGCTGCTGGTTACCAGTGGAGTTCCACAGGGGTCGGTGTTGGACTGCTGATTTTTACGATGTATGTCAATGATTTGGACTATGGGATTAATGGATTTGTGCTTAAATTTGCTGATGATACAAAGGTAAGTGGAGGAGCGGGTAGTGTTGAGGAAACAGAAAGCCCACAAAGAGACTTAGATAGCTTAGGGGAATGGGCAAAGAAGTGGCAAGTGAAATACAATGTTGGAAAGTGTATGGTCATGAACTATGGTGGAAGAAATAAACGGGCAGACTATTATTTAGATGGGGAGAGAATTCAAAATGCAGAGATGCAAAGGGACTTTTGGGAGTCCTTGTGCAGGATACCCTAAAGGCTAACTTCCAGGTTGAGCCGGTGGTGAAGAAGACAAATGCAATATTGGCATTCATTTCTAGAGGTATAGAATATATGAGCAGGGATGTGATGTTGAGGCTCTATAAGGCACGCGTGAGAACACACTTGGAGTATTGTGTGCAGTTTTGGGCTGCTTATTTTAGAAAGGATATACTGACGTTGGAGAGGGTTCAGAGAAGAATCACAACAATGATTCCAGGAATGAAAGGGTTACCTTATGAGGAATGTCTGGCAGCTCTTGGGCTGTATTCCCTGGAGTTCAGGAGAATGAGGGGGGATCTCATAGAAACATTCCGAATGTTAAAAAGCCTGAACAGATTAGATATGGCAAAGTTATTTCCCGTGGTAGGGGAGTCTAAGATAAGAGGGCACGATTTCATAATTGAAGGACATCCATTTAGAAAAGAGGTGCAGAGAAATTACTTTAGTCAGAGGGTGGTAAATCTGTGAAATTTGTTGCTAAGAGAGGCTCTGCAGGCCAAGTCATTGGGCGCATTTAAGGCAGAGATATATAGGTTCTTGATTAGCCAGGGTGTCAAAGGGTATGGGGAGAAGGCAGGGGAGAGGGGATGACTGGAAGATTTGGATCAGCCCATAACCAAATGGTGGCAAAGAATCGATGGGCCGAGTAGCCTACTTCTGCTCCTATATGACTGGAAAAATGCAAATGTGTTGTGTTCACTCACCTGAAACTACTGATGAGACACAAAGAAAGGAGATGGAAGCAAGCTGGAACATGAAATAAACCTTAATTGAGTAAAACTATGCAGCTACTAAAACTAAGTAGTACATCCTAAAGCACGAATACAGTATTTAAACAGATTACCCAAGAGCATTTGAGACATTGTTAGGGACAACAACCAATCCATGAAAGGCAGTCTGGGATTGGTTGTTAACTGACCAATAGGCATTCTTTGCTTCAGACCAACGTTAGACCTCCCTCTTGAAGATGATTACCTGCAGGATTTCAGCCACGGATTGACTTGGATTGGCATTCAGTCCTTCTTAATTGTTGCAGGTTGTCACTTTCTTGTGGTGTTGCTTGCGGCTGTGCTGGCACTGGTGATTGGTTTGGTTGGGGTAAAACAAGTTCTTCTAGGGGGAAATGAAGGTCCAGGTCTGAGATTGATGATCTCCCCAACATATCTGTTGTGCCTTCAGAAACATGACCGCCAGGGATGACTGTCTACGATAACTTTGTCAAGCACTTTTCCCATTTGTTTGGCAATCTGATCTGGTACACAGGGGTCTTGCTTATTGTAATACTGTCTAGCACACACTACTGCTCCAGGCTTAAATGACTTCAGCCAGTGATTAAGGTCTGTGTGGCTGCCTTTGTGCACCTGACCATCTGCTGTCTCAGATATTGGACGCTGTGGCAGCATTGCATCCAACCCTATGTGTGGTTTTCTTCCCAAAAGCGCATTAACTGGAGACTTACCCTCAAAGCTTGGATGTGGTGTAATTTGATAAGTCAGTAGAAATGTGTTGAGAGCTTCAGCCAAGGCTCTTGATTTGATGGTATCCACAAGCCTCTCTACTTGGCCATTGGACTGTGTAGGATGTGGGGGTGAGTGGATAATTCCACTGTTCTGCCAGAATGCAGTACACTGCTGTGAACTGAATTGGTTGCCACTGTTAGAAACCAGCGTTTTTGGCATCCTAAAGCAGCTGAAAATCTAGAGCATCTGTTGAACAGTAGCCTCTGTTGTTGTTGACTTCATAGTTAATACTTCTGGCATTTTGGAATAGGCACCAACCGGAGAAGATAGGTACCCAGTTGATTGAGCCAGTAAAGTTAATATGTACTCGACTCCAAAGTCTGGTAGCCTGATACCATGGTTATAGATCAGCTTCACTTCGATTCATTGCTACCACAGGACACTAAGTACACTACTTACGTAAAGGATGTGATACCTTCATCTGTGCCCCGCCAGTACACAAAGCTTCTTCTCTTTGCTTTCATTCGACTGATGCCCGGGTGACCATGGTAGAATAGTTTCAGTACTTTTGGTTGAGAGATTCATGGAATCACTATTCTGTCTCTAAAATTTAGGCAGGAGTGCACATTTGAGAGCAATGTGTGATGTTGGTAGAAGAGTACATCTTCCTCAACCTTGACTGGCCATCCGTCAACGAAGTATCTGAAGGTACACGTGTCTCCCGGTTTTCGAACGTTTGCTTTACGAAACCTCACTGTTACGAAAGACCTACATTAGTTACCTGTTTTCGCTAACAGGTGTTTTCACTGTTACAAAAAAAATCAGCGCACGCACCGAGCAGCCGCTCTCCCCCGGATTCGGAAGATGAGTTCGAAGGTATCGGAAAAGCCTAAAAGAGCTCGTAAGGGTGTTACACTTAGCGTAAAACTAGACATAATTAAGTGTTTCGATCGTGGTGAATGAAGTAAGGACAAAGTGAATTTGGCTTGTGGAAGTTGAAGAAGATTGTGTTGAAGAGGTTTTGGCATCCCATGACCAAGAACTGATAGATGAAAAGCTGATGCAATTGGAAGAAGAAAGGATAACAATCGAAACTGAATGCAGTAGCGAAGTTGTCCAGGAACTGAACGTGAAGCAACTGTGTGAGATTTTCTCTGCAATGATAAAGTACGACTTTAATTTTGAAAGGGTACGTCGGTTTAGGGCATATTTGCAGGATGGTTTGAGTGCTTACAAAGAACTGTATGACCTAAAAATGCACAAGGCAGATCAGCCAAGCAAGCCTTCCACATCAGCCACAGCAGATGACGAACCTCGACCTTCAACAATGAGGCAGGCAGACATAGAAGAAGATGACCTGCCTGCCCTGATGGACGATGAGATGCCACCCCAGTGTCCCACCATCTCAACCCCCGGGTCCCAGACAGATATCGATTCGTGGAGAATCCAGCGGTAGCTGGGACGCACCCAGCACATCTTTAAGAAAAAAGCTGAAATAAACAAGCTAATTAATTAGGTGCTGCCCGGCACGTAAATGTCGGCCCAGATCAGAGGCAATTGCCGATTGCCTCGCCTCTGATCTGGGCCGACACTTACATGCCGGGCAGCACCTAATTAACTCGCTTGTTTCTGCTTTTTTCTTAAAGATGTGCTGGGTGCGTTCCTGGCTGCCGCTGGACCCCTGCATTCTTCGCGGATTGGTATCGGGTCACAGCCCGGAGGCTGGGAGCCATTGCACCACCCCAACCTCCAACGACTCAGCCTAACACACCATCATCAGTGTGCTCGGCGCTGTCCCAATTCCGGTAAGTGGAATTGT
Source organism: Mobula birostris (assembly GCF_030028105.1). Lineage (NCBI taxonomy): Eukaryota > Metazoa > Chordata > Chondrichthyes > Myliobatiformes > Myliobatidae > Mobula > Mobula birostris. The sequence continues at coordinate 52,154,395 of NC_092386.1, forward strand.
ACATACATTATTTCTACTTTATATCAGCTGTGTATTTTTACGTGTTATTTGGTATGATTTGGCAGCTTCATAGCTTAAAGGTTACTGGAGAGTGCTTGTGCCATCTTTTTGCCGACAGCACTTGCACCGTGTTTCTGCTGAGAGCGCTTGCATGAGATTTTTGCCGAGAACAGTGCAGCAATGATTGTGGAAAAGTATTTCTACTTTATATAGGCTGTGTATTTATCATATCCATTCCTGCTTTTACTATATGTTACTGTTATTTTAGGTTTTATGTGTTATTTGGCATGATTTGGTAGGTTATTTTTGGGTCTGCGAACGCTCACAAATTTTTCCCATATAAATTAATGGTAATTGCTTCTTCACTTTACGACATTCCGGCTTACGAACTGTTTCATAGGAACGCTCTACCTTCGGATGGCGGGGGGAACCTGTACACTGAAGGCAAGGATCTGCAACTGTTTCTGTTCTGATCTTGTTGGCCATGACTGGAAGACTTTCAGTAGTATCTGATATAACCCGGTAGACTTTATGATCAACTGAAATCGCAGCCATGACTGCATCTTTGTTTTCAGTACTCTGCTGATTTAAAGCTCCGGAAATGGCATCTGCCTAACCAAGTTCCCGGGTTGCCATGTACTTGATTACAAAATGATAGGCTAATAACATCATTGTCCACCTTTGTAGATGTTTAAATGTATATATTGAGATGCCTTTCTCAGACACAAAGGTGGACAACAGTGGCTTGTGATTAGTATGGAGAGTGAAGCGCCTGCCATAATGCATCTTGTGGAAGTTCTTCACAGCAAAGATGATTCCCAAAACCTTCTTCTCAATTTTTCCATAGTTCCATTCTGCTGCGGTCAGTGATTGGGCTGCATGCATACTTCATACTTTATTGTCGCCAAACAATTCATACTAGAACGAGTATGACAGCATTTTCGGAATTGGGATATGACAGCACCCAACCCAGCGACAATGATTGACAGCTCTGGGTTGAAATGCGTGGAGAAGGTCAGACGACAGAAAATTTTTCATCTGATCAAAAGCTTCCTGGCAATGTTTGGATCATTTCCTTGTTGAGCAGGGCATTGAGTGGCTCCCTCAGCTAGTGCATTGCTGGGAGGAATGCTAAATAATGACTGATCATACCCAAAAATGACTGTAAGGTGCTGACATCTGATAGTGGAGGCATCTTTAAGATAGCAGTGATGCTGGGATTTGGGCAACAACCGTGGTCACCTATGATGAATCCCAGATACTTGATTGAAGACATCAAAAGACTGCCTTCTTCTACCCATAGTCCAAAGTCTTGTAGTTTGTTCAAAACATGGTCCAGACATTGGCATGGTTCTGTCTGATCCCTGCCCATCACAATTATGTTGTTGAGGTAAGCAGCAACACTGTTAGTACCCCTCAGCATGGTGTTTATAAGCTGTTGGAAAATTGAATGAGCCATCCTTACCACAAAAGACAGAAGAAAGAAAACAGCCCCTTATTCTGTTAAAATGGGAAGAAGCTCCTGTTTCAGCCAAGCTCAACTTCGCAAAGTAACAATTATCATGCTGCCCACATCAGTAGTTGACAGTTTTGATCACACCAGTTTGCTGCACGTGATGTACCTCTTACTTCACGATTGGTAAAGCTGCAGGTGGTACTGGTCTTTTGGGACAAAAGACTGGCTTTGCGACGGGACAGAGATGAAGTTCTACTTGTTGCAGTTGCAGTTTGGTGTAGCAACCTAAACAGAATTGTAACACTGCGGGAGTGGCGCCGTTGCATGAGCTCACGCACTGATAGTCGACTGACATGATGTGAATGGCCAATATCTTCGTACAGGCCTCATCCAGAGATCAAGCTTGTCTATTCTGTCAATGCCAAAGATATTCAGATCTAGCTGGTCTGTTGGAGAACACACACCGTTGACTTGATTACCATTCAGCTTCACCATGCAGTGCAGTTTGCCACTCAGCTAGCTGAAGGGTTCTACCCGATGCACTATAAGCAGTGATGAATTTCTTTGACTGGGGGTGGGATTCAAGTGCAGCCTTCTGTGTGACCATAGCATTGGCATTTGCTGCAAAGGTGTTTCTTGTATTGACAGTTTCTTGTGTACTGCCACGCACCACAGTTCTAACAAGCTGTTGTTGGCCACTTGGAGGTCTGCTGAGCGATGATGTTCGGGGCACTGGAACTTGCATTGACATGGTTCTGTTTGTCCAGACTGGAATCATGTTTTAGATTGATCAAATGCTGACATTTTCGAGCGACAGTTTGTAGAGATATATCAGGGTTTTGCTCTATCTGGCCAGAAGCCGTTTGATAATGTCTGCATCACCAGATGCCAGAGGTCCACACAAAAAAAAACAAAATCTGACATTTGAACTCATTCAGTCATGTTACCCAGCTTGAACTTTTCACAGTTGGGATTGACGACACCGGCATATGTGATGAAGTCATCGGTGTCATGCTTAATGAGTTTTAGGCAATGGCAACGAAGACTGAAGAGAGATGACTGATCTCCAAAATACTTGTTGGCTATTGGTCAGTTTTGTCAGACATTAGGACACGTGGGTTTTTAGGCAGGATGAATTTGAAATGACATTCATGCTCAGCAGTGCCAAGCTTTTAGAGCAAAGCGTGTGATTTCCACAAATCATCTTTACTGGCGAGCTTGACCCAGAAGTTATCTTCATCACATTTGAACCAGGATTCAAACACAACTCCTGAAATGGCATTGAACTGGAAAAAAGTGCAAAACACAAAGTAAATGTATTATCAAGATACATATATGTCACCATATACAACTCCGAGATTGATCTTCTTGTGGGCATACTCAATAAATCCATAATAGAATAATAATCATAATAGACTCAGTGAAAGACTGCACCAACTGAACATTCAACCAGTGTGCAAAAGACAACAAACTGTGCAAATAGAAAAGGAATAATGATAATAATAAATAAATAAGGATAAATATCGAGAACATAGGTGAAAAGTCCTTGAGAAGGAATCCATAGGTTGGATAAACATTTCAGTGATGTAGCAAGTGAAGTTGAGTGAAGTTATCCCCTTTGGTTCAAGAACCCGATGGCTGAGGGGTAATAACTGTTCTTGTACCTATTATAGAAAGATGCTAGCATGGATACAAAGTTAGCTGACTGGCAGAAGGCAATGAGTAGGAATAAAGGGGGCCTTTTCTGGTTGGCTGCCAATGATGAGCGGTGTTCCGCAGGGGTCAGTTTTGGGACCACTTCATGTTATATGTCAATGATTTGGATTACAGAATAATGAGCTTTGTGGCCAAGTTTGCAGACCATACAAAGATCAGTGGAGGGGCAGGTAGTGTTGAGGAAGCACAGAGTCTGCAGAAGGACCTGGACCAATTAGGAGAATGGACAAAGAAGCAGCAGGTGGAATACAGTGTAGGAAATTGTATGGTCATGAACTTCATAGAAGGAATAAAGGTGTAGACTGTTTTCTAAAGCCATAGAAAATTTAGAAATTGGAGGTGCAAAGGGACTTAGGAGTCCTAATGCAGGATTTTCTAAAGGTTAACTTGCAGGCTGAGTTGATAGTAAGGAAGGCAAATCAAAGGTTAGCATTCATTTCAAGAGGACTAGATTATAAAAGCAAGGATGTAATGCTGAGGCTTCATAATACAGACAGCATTTGGAGTATTGTGGGCAGGTTTGGGCCCCTTTTCTAAGAAAGGATGTGCTGGTATTGGAGAGGGTCCAGAGGTGATTTGGGCCTGCACCTGCTGGATTTTAAAAAATGAAAGGGGATCTCATTGAAACCTAGCGAATGTTAAAAGGCATAGATAGAGTGTACGTGGAGAGAATGTATCCAATAGAGGAGATTCTAGGACCAGAGGGCACAGTTTCAGATTAGAAGGACATCCCTTCAGAACCGAGATGAGGAGGAATTTCTCTCGGCAGAGGATGGCAAATCTGTAGAATTCATTGCCACAGGTGGCTGCAGGGGCTAAGTCATTGGGTATTTTTAAAGTGAAAGTTCATAGACCCTTGATTAGTAAGGGCTTCAAAGGTTACAGGGAAAAAGGAAGGAGAAGGAGGTTGAATGGGAAAATAAATCAGCTACAGTTGAATAGTGGAGCAGACACGATGGACCAAGTGCCCTAATTCTGCTCCTGTATCTCATGCTTCATGGTCTTATAGCTCAGATAACGCAAGTATAAATTAATCAATGCTACTTTCATGCATTATTGGTTATTTGTGTTTGTTGGATGATATAGTAGTGCAGCAGCGCTGTTTCTGATAACTGAGTAGAAGCAGAATGCACTGTGCCTTTAAAATTATGTATTCTTGCATGTGGTTGAGGATATATTTCAAACCAATACATCTTTACATCACTAATCTAAGACCTGTCATATACTGACCTTAGTCTGGTTAACATTGAAATCTGTCTTGCATTCTTTATTGAATAAGTGGAACTATAACCAAAGAGATTGTGATGGGAGCAAACTCTTGTCCTAAAAATGTCCTTTCATTTTTTAGAAATTCTTAGCAAGACCAAATAAAATCACCTAAACATTTAAGGTTGCTGTTATACACCAGACTGATATTGCTGAGAACCTGTTACAAGGAGAAAACTTATCATGAGATCTAGTGCACCCAGACATTGAAATAAGTTTCAGAACTACCACTTTCAAATTATATAGTATCTGTCCAAAACTTCATTATATTCAGTACTTCCTAAGCATATTGACTACATACTTTATGGTAAACAAAGTAAGCATTATTATATAATAAACATACAAGACTCCTTCACAGACATTCAAAATACTTGTTCTCCTTTAATTATGGGATCTTCATATCTCAAGATTTAATTACTCCAATTTTGGTAACTGTCCCTTTAACTGTTAACATCTTAACCTCTGGGATCCTTTATTTCCTTTCTTCCTTAAAATAAATGCACAATAAAATCTGTTTCTTTAAGTAAATTCTTCATCATCTACTTTTAAATATTCAAACATGGTTGAACATAAAATTCGGTTTCACTGTTCTCCTATGAAGCAACTATAGCTATTTTACTATGTTAAAGCCACTTTATGAATACAAATTGTTGCCATTTTCTCTACTTCTTCTGTACGAATTTCTGCTTTGTTTTAAATCAATTAATAAAGTGGAATAGATCTTTTTGTAAATATTTCTGTTCTACAATTTTAAATTTTATACATAATTAACTACATGGAACATTTTCTAGAATGCATTAGCTTCCTGCTTCTCTGAGGCCACTTGTGCTTCCTTAATGTAGCCCTACCAATATACTGGCACCTCCTAGTGACTACTGAGTGCATGTTTGTGATGTTCTTCTGCTGTACCCAATCCACTTCAAGGTTTAATGTGTTCTGCATTAAAGAGATGCTCTTCTGCACTTCACTGTTGTAATGTGTGCTTATTTGAGTTACTGTCACCTTCCTGTCAACTTGAACCAGCCTAGCAAATCTCCTCTGACCACTCTCATTAAAAGGCATTTTCACCCATGGAAGTGCCACTCACTGGATTTTTTTTCACACCATTCTTGATAAACACTAAAGGCTGTTGTGTGTAAATCCCATGAGATCAGCAGTTTTTCAGATACTCAGACCAACCCATCTGGAAATCATTTCACAGTCAAGATCGTTTAGTTCACATTTCTTCCCCATTCTGATGTTTGGTCTGAAAAACCGAACCTCTTGACCATGTCTGCATGCTTTGATGCATTGAGTTGCTGCCACATGATTGGTTGATTAGATAATTGCATTAACACGCTGGTGTACAGATTTACCCAATAAAGTGTCCATTAGGTGTACCTTTCATACAACTTTCTAAATTAAATTATGTTCTCTCCCTAATGAAATAAAACAAAAACATCACTCTGAAGCTGTTCCCTTGCAAGCATTTTGAGAAAGTTGTTTAAAAATACAGCACACCTAATTGTCTCCTATCCCTTAAAAAGAGAAAAATCAATACATTTCATAAATCAGATCTCTTCACCTATTAGAGGAAGATTGAGTCTGATGATTACTTTCAAGAATAATTTGATAAAGGCAGAAATACCTGTATAAGCTTGAAAATACTCAATTAGATCCAAAGGTAATAAATTCATCCCTAAATGAACTGTGCCTGATATCTATGCTCATAACACCAGAAACATTTAAAAATTTGAAATCCCATTTGAAATGCCTGAAGTTCCAATTGCCCAGCGCGCTCTACAGACGCAAGAACACAAGCTACTTCCATTAGATTTTTGCTAATGATTTACAGCCACACTATTCAACCATGCTGTTTCTTGGAATCTGTCCGACTGCTCTATGGAACACCAAAATAGCCGGCAAATATCAAAAGTTAGTCCAAGCCAGAAGTTAATACCATCTTATAAATAGGATTTCTGCCAAGATATAGCATGGAATTGTTAGTGGTATTTTTATTATTGTTTAGCACACTGTAAAATAACAGACACATTGTTGCTAAGCGTCCTGATCTCAGACCTGGAAACCAGAATAAGACAAACATAAAGGGTTATTCTCTTGGGTTTCACAAACATTTGTTTCACTGAAGTATTACACATAAACACAGCTACACATACACACAGGGAGTTAGCCTTAAATAAAACCAATGGTGCAGAGAGTGGTGGATAGTGAGGTCACAACATATGGCCTCTGTCCATTCTCTACAAAATCAACTTACATTTATTGAGCACCAGTAATGTGGTGAAATTACTTTGGACAACACATAACATCATAATCAGACAAAATATGGCATCAAACCATATAAAGAGATAGTAGAACAGATGACTAGAAACTTGGTCAATGAGCAGGTATTAGAATGTCTGCCTTGCTCCGAGGAAGATAAGTAATTAAAGGAATACTGGTCTTGAGAGTATCTGGGAGCAGTGTGGCTATAAAGCTATACACCCTGCTCTTATGTTGCATTGGAATATCATATTACAACACCCCAAGTTTACCAAGACAGCTTCCAATAGTTGAAAATTTCATGCTTTGCTGGCATTGCTAGTTAGAGTTCTCAGCATTTGTCACCGCACCTGCCAGAAAGTTTCAACACTCTCAGATAAATACAAAAGCCCCAAACTTACTGACTGAGCTCCCGTTCCCTCTGCCACCAGTGTCCTTGTGAAATCCAACAACACAGCATGAGTTTGTTGAGATTCAACAGTGGCCTAGAGTCCTACATAAGGGAAAAACCGTAATTGGGGTGGCATGACAGCTTAGTGCTTAGCACAATGCTTTACAGTACTGGCGACCAGGGTTCAATTCCCACCACTGCCTGTAAGGAGTTCGTACATTCTCCCCGTGACTACGTGGGTTTCCTACGGGTGCTCCGGTTTCCCCCCACAGTCCAAAGACATACCAGTTGGTAGGTTAATTGGTCATTATAAATATTCCAATGATTAGGCCAGGATTAATTTGGGGGATTGCTGGTGACACAGCTCAAAGGGCCTATATCATGCTGTATCTCAATAAGTAAATAAAAACACATACGAAAGAAATTGTGCAGATTTTAGAAGTCCAGAGCAACACACAGAGCTCAACAGGTCATCTATAGAAATGAATAAACAGTTATGACCCCTCTTCAGCACCAGAAAGCAAGTGGGAAGATGCCTGATTAAAAAGGTGGGGGGAGGGGAAGGAGGATAGCTAAAGGTGATGGGTGAAGCCAGGTGGGTGGGAAGGGTAAAGGCTAGAGTGAGAGGTATCTGATAGGAGAGGAGAGTGGACCATAGGAGAAAGGGAAGAAAGTGCAGCACCAGGGGGACGTGATAAGCAGGTGAGAAGAGGTAAGAGCCCAGAGTGGGGAATAGATGAAGAGAGGAGGGAAAGGGAATTTTTTTCTAACCAGAAGGAGAAATCGGTATTCATGCCATCAGATTGGAGGCCACCCAGGCAGAATATGAGGTGTCGCTCCTCCACCCTGAGAGTGGCCTACAGATATGGAGACAGAGAGATCAAGAAAGGGAAGAGAAGTGTTTGAAACTGACCAAGTGAATATAAGGACAGGGTGGAAGTTGGAGGCAAAGTTGATGAAATTGACTAGATCAGCATGGGTGCATGAAACAACACCAATGTAGTTGTCAGTGTAGCGCAGGGAGAGTTACTTCAAACATGGACTGTCCTAAGTAGCCAACAAAGAGGCAGGCATAGGGGCATAGGTGGGGCCCATCTAGGTGGCCATGGCTACCCCTCGAGTCTGGAGAAAGTGGGAGGAACCGGAGCAGAAATTGTTGCAGGTGAGAACCTGTTCTGCCAGGTGAAGGAGGTTGGTGATGGAGGGGAACTGGTTGGTTATTTTGTTGAGGAAGATGTAGAAAGCTTTAAGGGATTTTTGATGGGGAATAGAAGTGTATAGGGATTGGATTTCCATGGTAAAAGAAAGGGTGCCAGGGCCTTCCCAATTTACCGCAGTCAACTTACAATTTATATCGTTGCGTTTTGTTTATTTGTTCCCAATAATTTCTGTCCCTTGCTGTTTCTCAGCTCCAACCAATCTACTTCTTGATTTTGTGAACCAAGATCCTTCTATGTGCTACCTTTTTCCCAGTCTTAATTATAAGAGCTAAACTCACTTCTTTTCCATTTTGCCCAGATCATTTACAGCTAATTATTCTGGAACAATTTATGCCTTTGACAATTTGCCAAGATGATTATAAAACCGTAAGACACAGGAGCAGAATTAGGCCATTCGGCCCATCAAGTGTGCGCCACCATTTCCTCATGGCAGATCCATTTCTGTCTTAACTTGATTCTTCTGCCTTCTCCCCATAACCTTTCATGCCCTGACTAATCAAGAACCTATCAACCACCACCTTAAATGCACCCAATGACCTGGCCTCAACAGCCACCTGTAGCAACAAATTCCACCGATTCACCACCCTCTGGCTGAAAAAATTCCTTCTCATCTCTGTCCTAGATGGATGTCCTCTAGTTTGAGGCTGTGCCTTCTAGTCCTGGACTCCCTCACCAAAGAAAACAGCCTCTTCACATCCACTCCATCTAGGCCTTTCAACATTCGAGAGGTTGCAATGAGAATCCCCTACTCATTCTTCTAAATTCCAGTGTATTCAGACCTTCATGGAATCATTCTCATGAACCTCCTCTGAACCCTCTCCAATGTCAGAGCATCCTTTCTTAAACAAGAGGCCCAAAACTGCTCACAATACTCTGAGGCCTCAACAGTGCCTTATACAACTTCAGCATTACATCCTTGTGTCATGGTCCAGACTGTGAAGTCCGCATTCCGGTTCACGGCCCGGTCCATCGACCCTTGCTCCAGGTTTTCCTGTCTGCCCTGTTTCTGTTCCTGTTGAGCACTAATTGAGGCAGCTGATTCTCATTGGGGCTGGCTGCATAAATACCTCCAGTGACCAGGGCGTGGCTGCTGGATTGTTCTTGTCCTTACTCCTTGTAACCCTTCCCCTGCCTTCTGTTTCCTCACCTGAAGCCTTGCCTTGTCTTGCTGGTAACTCTCGCCTCACCTGAAGTTCTTGTCTCGCCTTGCATTGCCTTAAGCCTTGTCTTGTCTTGTCTTGTCTTGCTGGTAACTCTCGCCTCGGCTGAAATTCTTGTCTCGCTTTGCATCGCCTGAAGCCTTGCCTGGTCTTGTTGGTAACTCTCGCCTCATCTCGCCTGAAATCTGGTACTGGAGCCACCCTGTACCTAGCTCCCTTCCTGTCCCTTGCCTCCACTGGATAAGTCAGGCCGTCTTGCCGTTACCCTATGGTTGGTTCTGTCCCTTCCTGTCCCTTGCCTCCGTCGGGTAAGCCAGGCTGTCTTGCCGTTACCCCACGGTTGGTTCTGTCCCTTCCTGTCCCTTGCCTCTGTCAGGTAAGTCAGGCCAGATTGCCATTACCCTGTGGTGGGTTCTGTCCCTTCCTGTCCCTTGCTGCCGTCAGGTAAGTCAGGCCAGATTGCCGTTACCCTGCGGTTGGTTCTGTCCCTTCCTGTCCTTCGCCTCCATTAGGTGGAGATCCACACCCTGCCCAGGTGTACTGCGCCCGGCCCAGGATTACCGCGCCCTGCTCAGGAGGAGCTTCAAGACCCCAAGCCTCGAGCCTTGCCCCAAGCCAAGCTTCAAGTCTCTGGTCTCAAGCCTCGTCTCAAGTCTGAAGACTCCAGCCTTGTCCTGTCTGCCAGCCAAGTCACGTCCTTGCCTGGGTCCAAGCTAGAGGCAAGACCCAGGTTCTAGGTCCTTGGCCAGTCTCTGGCTCGGAGTCCAAGCCGGGGCTCCTAGTTCTCTTGTCCAGTCCTGTTCCGGGATCCCAGTTTTCGTATCCTAGTCCTGTCCCTAGTACTTCAGTGTCTGTGTCTTGCACTTTGGTCCGTTCCCAGTCACCCCCTTATGATACCTTGCTTTTATATTCTAGTCCTCTTGAAATGCAAGCTAACATTGTATTTGCCTTCCTTGCTACTGATTCAACCTGTAAATTAACCTTTAGGGAATCCTGCATGAGGACTCGCAAATCCCTTTGTACCCTGGATTTTTGAATTTTCTCCCCATTTAGAAAATGGTTTATGCTTTTATTCCTTCTACCAAAGTGCATGACCGTACACTTCCCAACACTGTATTCCATCTGCCATCTGTTTGTCCATTCTCCTAAACCGTCAATGTCCTTCTCCAGTCCATCTGCTTCCTCACACTACCTGCTCCTCCGCCTACCTTTGTATAGTCTGTAAACTTCGTCTCAAAGCCATCAATTCTATCATCCAAATCATTGACATATAACATAAAAAGAAACAGTTCCTATACAGACCCCTGAGGAACACCACTGAGGACCAGCAGGCAATCAGAAAAGACTCCCTTTGTTCACACTATTTGCCTCCTGCCAATCAGCCAATACTCTATCCACTGCTAGTATCTTTCCAGTAATCTGGCTCTTAACTTGTTAACTTATTATTGACTCATTTACCTTCATTTCTCATCTTCCACCCCATCTTCTGATTTTTTTTTAGTTGCCTTCTGTTGATTTTTAAAAATGACACAATCCTTTAACTTCATGTTATATTTTTAATTAATATGCCCTCACTTTTGCTTTTATGTTGGCTTTGGCTTCCCTTGTCAGCCACAGTTGCATCATCCTGCCTTTAGAATACTTCTTTCTCTTTGGAATATGTCTATCCTGTGCCTTCCAAGTTGCTGCTAGAAACCCCAGCCACTGATGCTCTGCTGTCATCCTGTTAGTGTTCCTTTCCAATCAACTTTGGCTGGCTCCTCTCCCATGCCTCTGTAATTCCCTTTACTTCTTTGCAATACTGATACATCTGACTTTAGCTTCTCCTTCTCAAACTAGAGAGAATTCTATTATATTATGATCACTGCTGTCTAAGGGTTCCATTACCTTAAATTCCCTGATCATATCCAGTTCATTACACAACACCCAATCCAGAATTGCTGATCCACCAGTGGGCTCAACCACAAGCTGCTCCAAAAGCCATCTGGGAGACATTCCACAAATTCGCTCTCTTGGGATCCAACATCAACCTCTTGGGATTCCAATCTATCGCAGCGACTCCTCTGCTTGCATCTTCAGAAACAGCTCTATTTCCACCTTTAATATCTTTATTTTTCCCTTTCAAGGTTCTTTTGAAGACTCTGACTTGGAGACACATGCAGACTTCGGGTCTTTGCGGGAATGGGACCTGTTCTCGGGGTTCCATGACTGGCCATTATTTGACATACCAAGGGTTTGGCCTGAGAGTATCGCTCGTGTTTGGAAGCCTAAGATCTCAGGGCCCTGGAGACGGGCAGATCAAGGGTCGGTGTCACGGCAGGAGACTCGTGTGTCGTTGGAAAGGCCGGAAAATCTTTTGCTGTGGGCCTGAAGACCCAAGATCTTTGTCATCTTTGGACACAGAGCTCGAAAAAAGTGATGAAACGGACTTTTAACATCGTGAACCAGTGGGTTGTTGTTATGTCTCCCGCTCACTGTGAAAATCGGGAGACACCACCCTCTCCCTTATTAGCGAAAGAGAGAACCTGTGGTTTGTCAAATGTCGGATGAAATGCAAAGCCTTTGGGGTAACTTTGGTCTGTGTCTTTGCTGTTGCTTAGCACATGCTTGGGCTCATTGATGGTACCGCTGCGCTTTTTATTGCTGGTGAGGAGGGGAGGGGGATCATTGCTTGCTACCGCTTATGCGCGGGAGGGGGGAGCTGGGGAGGGACTTTGGGGTTCTCATGTTTAACTGTTGTTCATTCTTTGGGGTACTTCTCTGTTTTCATAGATGTTTGTGAAGAAAAAGCACTTCAGGATTAATATTGTATACATTTCTCTGACATTAAATTCAGCCTTTGAAGCTTTATCTGCGTATTGAAATCCCCCATGACTAACATAAATTGTCTTTTTGACATGCTTTTGCTATCTCTCGCTGTAATTTGTAGACCACATCCTGGCTACTTTTCACAGGCCTGTAAAAGCTCCCATTAGGGTCTTTTTACCCTTGAAGTTTCTTAATTCTACCACATGGATTTTACATCTTACAATCCTATGTCACCTCTTTCTAAGATTTGATATCATTTTTTAACAGAAGAGTTTTTCATCCTCCTCCTCTGTCTACCTGCCTATCCTTTTGATACAATGCATATCCTTGGATATTAAACTCCCAACTACAATCATCTTTCCACCATAACACCATGATATTCACACATACACGCCGATCCCTACCTGCATTACAAGGTCATCTCCGGATATTGCATGCATTCAAATATAATACCTTCAGTCCTGTATTTGTCATCTTTTTCAATTCTGTCCTCCATTACATTGCAACCCATCCCACTGACATCAATTTTGCCCAATGATCTGCCTGTCCTTCCTGATAGTCTCATTATACACTACCTCCACTTGTAAATCAACATTCCTATTCTCAGCCCTATCAATCCATTCCAATCCACCCTCAAAATTAGTTTAACCTCTCCCCAATAGCTCTAGCAAATCTGCCCTCAAGGAAATTGATCCTCATTGGGTTCAGGTGTAGCCTGGCACTTTTGTACAGGTCATACCTTCCCCAGAAGAGATCCCAATGGTCCAGAAATCTGAAACCCTGCTCTCTGCACCAATTCCTCAGCCATGCATTCATCTGCCATATCATCCTATTCTTGCTCTCACTGGCATGTGGCATAGGCAACAATCCAAAGATTTCTACCCTGGAGGTTCTGCTTTTCAGTTTTCTACCTAACTCCCTAAATCCTCTGAGCACCACCTCTTTTTTCCTACTTGTGTCATTGGCATGAATACATACCAAGAATTTTGGCTGCTCACCCTTCCCCTTTAGAATGCAGCGAACCCAATCTGAGACGTACCTGCCCCTGGCACCTGGAGGCAACATATCATCTGGGTGTCTCTTGCACATCCACCCAAGCCTATTCTTGTCTAAGCACTTTCAGTCAAAGCCTCTGCACTCTAACACTGGTCCGCTCCAACAATGGCCACTCTGCTTGTTCCTACCTTATTTTTATTTGCCCTTGTTAATGAAACATGATATGATTAGGCTGCCAGAAAAATCCAAAAGCCTGTGAACACTACTTTTAAATGGCTTGCCCCTACCTGTATGGCACCTCCTCTGTTGGCTCGATTGGGCTGCTGGAAAAAGACAAAAGCCCACCAGTGCTACTTTTTTTAATCACTTTGTAGATGTGCTCAATGGTGTGGTAGCCTTTTTCTGTGATCGACTGAGCTGTATCCATCACTTTTTATAGGCTTTCCTATGCTTGGGTATTGGTGTTTTGATACCTGGCCATGATGCAACAAGCCAGGATATTCTCCGCAGTGCATCTATAGAAGTTTGTCAAAGTTTTACCGTTTGTAGACCAAATCTGCTCACACTGCTAAGAAAGTAGAGGTGCTGCCTTCGCTTCCTTAAAATGATACTTACAGTATGTGCCCATCCCAGGAGAGATCCTCTGATAACAGCAAGTAATTTCAAGTTACTAATCCTCTCCATCTCTGATCTCCTGCTGAGGACTGGCTTATCGAACCACACTCAGTTTCTTCCTCCTGTAGTTAATAATCGGCTCTTTGGTTTTGCTGCTGTTGGGTGAGAGGTTGTTGTTGTGGCACCATTCATCTGGATTTTCAATTTCCCTTCTGTATGCCAAATCGTCACCACCTTTGATTCAGCCCAAAAACACTGAGTAAAAATGATCAATTTAATAAAGGCTAACTGAAAAACTACATTAAAGAAACAGAGATTGAAATGAAACCATCTGTTTGTTGATCAAAATCAGAATTTTGTAGACTCTGTACTCTGTGACCACTGAATGTGGTGTGAATGCTGGAGCAGAAACCAATGATTTATACATATTGCCATGTAAATTGATCAATTGGTTTATTATTGTCACATGTACTGAGGTAGAGTGAAAAACTTGTCTTGCATACTGTTAAATCAGATCAAATCATTAGAATAGTGCATTGACCTAGGACTGGATAAGGCAATAATAGAGGGTGTAATAAAGTATTACAGTTGCAGAGAAAGTACAGTGCAGGTAGACAATATGGCAGAAGGTCATAAAAAGGTAACTGGTGAGGTTTTAAACAATAGAGATTTTACAGATGTTGAAAACACACAACATTCTGAAGCAACTCAGGCAGCATCTATGGAGAGGAATAAACTGTTGATGTTTTGGACTGAGACCCTTCATCAGAATAAGTTTGTGAGGTCAAGATTCCATCTTATTGTATGAAGGACCTGTTCCATAGTCTTAAAACAGCAGGATAGGACTGTCCTTGCACCTGGTGATGCATGCTTTCAGACTTTGGTAACTTCTGCCCGTTGGGAGGGTGGAGATCGGAGGAAATCCAGGTAGATGCGGTCTTTGATTATGTGGCTATATTACCAAGGCAGAGTAGGCAGACTCCATGAGGATGGGGGGGGGGGGGGGGGGAGGCTAGTTTCCATGATGTGCTGAATGTGTCCACAACTCTGCTGTTTCCTTGTAGTCATATAGGATGCTTTCTACGGTACATTGATAAAAATTGGTGAAGGTCAAAGAGGACATGCCAATTTCTGTAGCCTCCTAAGGAATTAATGGTTCTGGTGAGCTTTCTTGGTTATGGTGTCAACGTTATTCTACCACGATGGGCATTTGGTTCACTCCTAGGAATTTAAAACTCACACCCCTGTTGACTTCAGCACTGTTGACGTTGCCCTTCCTAAAGCCAATAACCAACTTTTTTGTCTTGCTGAAATTGAGGGAAAGATTGATATCATGACACCATGTTACTAGGCACTATGTCTACTTCCTGTACTCTGTTGCATAATTATTTGAGATAGGTCCAACTATAATTGTATCATGAGTGAATTTGTAGAAAAGTGTTTCCAGCCCCCTCAGTTTATGGTAGGGGTCCATGGCATAAAAAAGGTTGTAGATGAAGTTAGAGCAGAATCTGTTCACGCAGGCATGAGTGTATAGGGAGTAGAACAGGGGACTGAGGACACAGCCTTGTGGAAAACAGTCTCGAGGATAATCATGGTGCAAATGTTGCTGCCTATTCCTTACTGATTGCAGTTTGTTGGTTAGATAGTCAAGGTTTAGCAGGTGTCTTGTCAACGATAAAGTTTCTGTTGCACTTCTGGACCTGTGGACCTTTGGTAGGTGTCTTGTCAAAGACAATGTTCTCAGTTTCCAGTGTCACATTGCTGTCAGTGACATCACCACTGAGAGGCAAGTCCAGGGACTGAAATGCATCCATCTCGTTGGATGCAATCCACTCAGGTGTGTTCTTTGGCTGAGCATCCAGTAGCTGGTCCACATGACGTCTCCATGTCTGATTTCCAACATCCACTGTGTGCATCAGTGGTCCAGTTCTTGTAGCTATCCTACTGGGTGTCCACTTGTCTTCTTGGTAATCATGCACTAGGGCTTCCAGTCCAATCTTAAAGCTCCTTGCTGATTTACTTGGCAACTAGCTGAACTGTTTATTCAGCACTTCCCTCCATAGATCTGGATCAGGGGGTCTATGCGAGATCTCAGATTCCTGTTCATGAATGGCATTGCAGGTGTTCGATTGTCATTGCATGAACAGAGTGCTGATACACAAAAAGGAAGTTGTCCACTTTGTGCTGTAGTGAAATGTCCTCTATGTGCATCGCTTTAATGGACTCCCTGAAGGTTTGGATATTCCTTTCTCCTAATCCATTTATTGCTAGGTGGTGAAGAGCTGACTTGAAATGTCTGATGTCATTTGCCTTCATGAATAGTCAGAATTCTTCTGACGTGTGTTGTAATCCATTGTAACTCACAATTGTCCTGGTAAGCCATTTCTGGCAAAGGTAGCTCTCAGTGCCGCGAGAGCTTTTGCTGATGTGATTGACTTCATTTGTATAACCTCTGGCCACTTTAAATGAGCCCCCACAGGAATCAGGA
Source organism: Mobula birostris (assembly GCF_030028105.1). Lineage (NCBI taxonomy): Eukaryota > Metazoa > Chordata > Chondrichthyes > Myliobatiformes > Myliobatidae > Mobula > Mobula birostris. The sequence goes on from NC_092386.1 coordinate 52,170,776, forward strand.
ACATGGAGTCCATGAATGGCCTGGTAAAGTCAAAATGTACTCTTTGCCATAGTGAAAATGGCCGCTCCCCTGGTTGTAATGGTGCCTGTGGGGGTGCAATTTGAACTTTTTGGCATCCCGGACAGCTTTTGGCTAAGGCTTCAATCTGTTTATCTATCCCTAGCCATCACATGTAGTGCTGTGCGAGACTCTTCATCTTGACAGTACCCAGGTGTCCTTCATGCAGATTTCTGTACAGTCTAGTGCACAGAGTAGTTCAGCAGTGATCTTGAAGCGAACCCAGTCGGGCGCACAGATCCATCTTTCATACTGTGTGACAAAACAGCTCCAATGTCATAAAGAGACGTATCACATGCCAGTTTGATGGGCAGGGATGGGTCATAATGGGTGAGCAGTTCATTGGATGTTATTAGTCTTTTTGTTTCCTTGAATACTCTTTCACATCTTCCTGACCATTCCCACTTTGGTCCTGTCTGTAACAGTGCATTCAATAGATGTAGCACTATAGCGATGTTTGGGAGAAACTGGTGGTAGTAGTTTACGTGACCTGAGTTGTGACATATTTTCCCAGTTTTGGTACCTGTAGTACTGCTTCAGCCTTCTCTTGTGACTTATGTAAGCCACAGTTGCTTGTCAATGACATGCATTCTCAAATTCCATTCTCAAAAAACTCATATTTCTCTCTTTGTGTACAGATCATACTCACTTAGCCTGGTAATCACTACCAAGTTTCCAGAGGTGTTCTTCATCATTCTTGTCAGCCACAGTAATGTCATCAAGGTAATAGATTGTGTTCCTGGAATATCTTGGAGCATGTGGTCCATTGCTATTTGCCAAATTGCTGGATCTGCTGCGATGCCAAAGACGAGATGATTATACTGGAACAGTCCCTTGTGAGTGCTGATTGAGAGGAATTTCCTGCTTGACTCCTTAATCTCCATCTGCAGATAGGCTTGTGACAAGTCAATCTTTGAAAACCTCTCCCCCACTGTCAAAAATGCAAAAAATGTCTTCTAGTCGTGGCAGGATATTCTGCACAGCATGCAGCACCAAGGTGATGCTCACCTTGAAATCCTCACATATTTGAATGGCCTTCCCTTTCTTGATCAGCAGGACAATAGGCATGGCCTCATCACTCCACTCAACCTTGGAGAGAATTCCAGATGCCTCCAAGCTCTGCAGTTCAGCACCCACTTTAGAATATAGTACGCAAGGCACTGGATGTGCTTTGTGAAATCCTGGTGTTGCTGCTTCATCCAGTTCAATTCTGGCCTTTATGCCTTTCAGTTTACCAATACTCTTCCCAAACACCTTCTCATTAGCATTAATCAGCTGTGGTAGTGTCTGGTTAGTGCCACCATTTAGGCTGCCATTGCCTACTGATGTCACACTGACAGCTTTGATTGAGTGCCAGTCTAGTTGAATTTTTCACAACTATTCACACTGTAAAGTTCTAGCTCTATACTTTTCATTATATAAAGCTCTAACTGTTGTGTTTGGCTTCCATACATCACATTTACTTTCAGTTTGCCTTTGGCAGACTCCTTTTCACCTATGTACATCTTTAGCATCACTGAGGTCTTCTTTAATGGTATCTCAGAAAACAATCTGTTATAGTCAGCCTCTGGAGTTATGGACAAAGCTGACCCTGTTTCCAGCTCCATTTTCAGTTTTACACTGGACATATCTCGTGACTCAGATGATTTTGTGATCTACTTCAGTTATTCTATGCAGTTCTAGGCATGACAGTTCAGCTTTGTGAGACTCTATGTTGTCTGATTCTGGTTTATATTTGGTAAATTAATGCATTTGCAGATTTTTTTTCTTTGAACCAACAGTCATTTGCATCACAGGATGATTTGCTATTGATAACATATCTGACTTTTTGCACCTTGCAGGGATATTTTGTGTACTTCACATTCTAACCTCCTTTTCTGTAGTTCTGCCATATCCTTTGCTGCAGTCTCCAATGATATTGCAACGGTTAATGCCCATTCTAAGGTTAGATCTCTTTCAGAGCCTCTTTGGAGAGCTTTGATAATGCTTGCCCCATACAAGCCTGTCCCTTAATGCATCAAAGAGTCCATCTCTAAAGTCACACTACTGGGAAAGTTTGAACAGTTCTGCAATGTATCCAGAAATGCTTTCATCCTTTGACTGGTTTCTTTTGTAAAATCTAAATCTCTCAGCTGTTACCAGCAGTTTCAGGCTCAAGTGATTTTGTAAAATTGTAACAACTTCATCAAATATTTGCTTACTAGCTTTAGATTAGATTATGAGGACACGCAGTCCTCTTATTGTCATTTAGTAATGTATGCATTAAGAAATGGTACAATGTTTTTCCAGAATGATATCATGAAAACACATGACAAACTGACTTTAAAAACTAACAAAAACCACATAATTATAACATAGTTACAACAACACAAAGCAATACCATAATTTGATAAGAACAGACCATGGCACAGTAAAAATCTCAGTCTCTCAGAAGTCCCATCATCTCATGCAGGTGGTGAACCTCCAGCGCCGCCAACTTGCTGATGCAGCATACTGAAAGCATCCGACCACAGTCCGACTCTGAATCTGTCTGAAAAGTCCAAGCCTCCAACTAGCTCTCCGACACCAAGCATCGAGCACTATCTCTGCCGAGCACTTTGACCCCAGCCCCAGCAACAGGCAAATCCAAGGATTTGGGGCCTTCCCCTCTGGAGATTCTTGATCGCAGTAGCAGTGAAGCAGGCATTTTAGAAGTTACTCCAGGTGTTCCTCCGTGCTTCTCACAGCTGTCTCCAACAAATCTGGATTGTGCACGGCCTCCTAGTTACACATACAATATTCATTTGGAACAGCTGCGTGCACTGCATCACACCACCATCTTCTCCCTCTTCCCTCCTCTCTGCTTTGCAGGGGTTACTAAGTTGCGTAAGAGAGACTATGATGTTTCACCTATTAAGCTAAGTGTAGGGGCTTTCTTTTGCTCCTCTACATTGTTCACACTACAAGTCAGTTCCATCCTTTTGATATATGACTCACAGCTTTCATTAGCGGTATCAAATTCATCAACATTCCCAACTGAAACCATCACCATGTTATTTTCACTTTAAATTCAGCACTTTTTTCACTCTTACTCACAGGTCCTTTGGCTTTCTCATGCTGCTTAACTCTTGTTGTTTTGTCCTGTACCTGTCAGTGCAGTTTGGAATATTTTCTGACCTTACAGGTTTGTACTCATTGCTTTTTTTTTGTACCTGTGCAAAACTAAATATTTGTTCAATAAAAGCACACATGCCAGAGATGGATTTAACTGATGTATTCACATTGGAGAGAGAGAAAGAGAACAATGCGCAGATGTAGACAAGAGCACGTGCACAGACAGCAGATCAATGCATAGTGCTGGGGGGAGGGGAAGAGATTATTCCTCTAAAAGAAATAGATCCATACATTATAGTCCTCCTGAGTACACAGTCCTCAACATACTTGCTGATAAAATCTGTGACAGTGATGACAAATCATTTAGGCTGGCTACTGAGTCTTTGAACACAAAGTAGTCATGTGGAATATCAGCTATTTCCTCAGAACAGCACAGAATGACTTTCTCTACCAGATCCTCACATTTCAGCTTCAGTTTGAACATAGCAAGAAGGAGCATAGCTGGGTGGTCTGATTTACCAAAGTGCAGGCAACCTAATTTCCAAATGACATTTCACAGAAAGTTAGAAAATAATAATGCATGGTCTGCATCATTTTAGATTGAATATGCTTAATTATTTTGAACTCCTACAATGTTCTCACATCTACACTATGTACATACATCTATTGATGCCTCTGGACACATCTTCAGTGATGTTCCTGGAATCATTGGGTGTTTCGGGTCTTTCAACATCATACAACCTCCTCCAGGTGACCCAGCCAGGGCTGATCAGGCCCCAGCTTGTGTCCAGATGGCTAGCTACTTATGACTCCATGGCTCCTCTTTTGAGCCACAGCCATCTTGAGGCCCTCTGCCACATCAGTGGTACTGCAGATGGCTCTCCTCTTCCCCTCTCCCTCGATGCCCAAAATGCTGAAGGCTCTAACTAAAGAACAGGCTACGAATCCCCTACAACCAACCTCCACTGGGAGACACCTTGCTCTCCATCCAGCCTGCTGTGAGTAAGATGTTTTGGAGCCTTCCTTCTCCAAACTGTTCAGCTGCGATACTATCAGTAATTGTTGTCATGGCTTGCAGCTTCCTATCAACCCCTCCCATTGCCTCCAGAATCTGGTTAACATTCATCAAACTGCTTCCACAGTGAAGTCATGTTAGCTGCAGGCCATTTGATCTGCCTCCTGTTAGACTTCATGTTCGAGGGATTAGTTTGCAACACTTGGAGGTTCCGGGCACTATGGGGTGACTCCGGGCCTTCATCTCACCAGGTTGGACACCTGTGCATTGTGCTGCTCCTGCTCCCGCCAAACACTTCATCCTCGCTTGGTGGATCTTCAAGCCGCGATTGTGCTTGACCACATCGGGTAACATGCCCAGGCAACACACAAAATGCTGGAGGAACTCAGAAGGCCAGACAGCATCTATGGGAAAGAGTAAACAGTCAATATTTCAGGCAGAGACCCTTCATCAAGACCCAAAACATCAATGGTTTATTCTTTGAGCTGCCTGGCTGACTGAGTTCCTCCAGCATTTTGTATGTGTTGCTTTGGATTTCCAGCATCTGCAGATTTTTTGTACTTTAAGTAAAATTCCCAGCAAGCTAAATGGAACAAATAGAATAAAGCACATTACTAAGGCTAAACTGTTTGAATATTTTTGGCTTAATATTTGTTTGGGGCTTTAATCAAGCAGGTAGGAATGATTGTAATGTTAGCCAAATTGAGATCACTGGAGTTGTAAACTGTTGAACTGCTCTCATAGTCAGCCTCTCTAGAATACATGAGGCTAAAGCTGAACAATTGTTGCAACACACAAAATGCTAGAGGAACTCAGCAGGCCAGGAAGTATCTATGGAAAAGAGCACAGTCGACATTCCAGGCCGAAACCCTTTGGCAGGACTGCTTCAACCCAAAACGTTGACTGTCCTCTTTCCTATAGATGCTGCCTGGCCTGCAGAGTTCCTCCAGCATTTGGTGCATGTTGCTCAGGTTTCCAGCATCCGCAGATTTTCTCTTGTTTGTGGCTGAACAATTGTTGATGGGCAGCTCATGTTTTGTGCTTCTCCAGGCACCAGATTGGAAAAGGCACATTGGGACTTCTGATATAACCAGTTTCAGTCCCTCTAAGATCTGTTGCTTCAGATATTTGCTGCATGTTGGAACTGAGCAGAGCATGGTGGAATCCAAAATGGAGCAAGATTTGCATATTGTAAGTGGCTGTGTCTTTTTTTTAATATATAAACTGTTCTTCTATTTCATAGGCCATCCCAAAACTGGAACTTGCCTGAGGTTAGCAACGTAGGCGAGCAGATGCTGCAAATTTTGTCTTGCCATTGCTTGTTTCCTGCCCAGAAATTAGGATGAAAAATCATTTTTTACTTAAAATAAAGATCAATACAGTTCCTCAATATCTGAGATTTTCCAGTGTACAGCTAAGTCACTAAGAGCCATCTCTGCATGAACAAAATATTGTGGATATTGCAAATCTTCAGTTAAGATTTCTGGAAATACTCAGTATTGTCTGTGGAGAGAAAAAACAAAGTCAATGCTTCATGTCAATGGCCTTTGAATTATTTCTAGTTTAATCTCCACCAGAAATAGTCTGTTGTTCAGTTGCAAACAGGAGTTGCTTGTAGTTTAATCTTTACTCTGTGCAAAGTCAGCTGGTTCCTCAGACAGTATTGATGCTACAACTGGCTTCCTCTAACCTGAATTCCAGAGAAGAACATTTGGAAAACTTTCTGCCCTGCTGTCCAGCAATATTTTATGAAAGAGCTTGAAGATTGTGTGAGAACAACATTATGCTCAATACTCAAACTTCCTGAATGTGTATAAACTGCTTAAGGTCATTCATCTATCAATGAGTCATTAGAGAGAGACTTGCAATTTACAGAATTAAAGTATAGCCATCAGATTCATGAATGGGCCAGGAACCCATGAACACTACTTCAGTCTTTGTTCTTTTTTTATACTTATTTATATATTGCATATACCACAGTTAATACTGAAATCAATAGAGCCCAAATGGTTAACAAGTATATACAGTACATTGCTTTGATCAGCACATTTCATTTTGCAACTGCAACAATGTCTTCTGGTAACTGATTGTAAAATGGAGAATATTTGCAAACAGGAATTCTGCAGATGCTGGAAATTCAAGCAACACATCAAAGTTGCTGGTGAACACAGCAGGCCAGGCAGCATCTCTAGGAAGAGGTACAGTTGACGTTTCAGGCCAAGACCCTTCATCAGGACTAACTGAAGGAAGAGTTAGTAAGAGATTTGAAAGTGGGAGGGGGAGGGGGAGATCCAAAATGATAGGAGAAGACAGGAGGGGGAGGGATGGAGCCAAGAGCTGGACAGGTGATTGGCAAAAGGGATATGAGAGGATCATGGGACAGGAGGTCCAGGAAGAAAGACAAGGGAGGGGGACCCAGAGGATGGGCAAGGGGTATAGTCAGAGGGAGAAAAAGGAGAGTGAGAGAAAGAATGTGTATAAAAATAAATACATGGGGTACAAGGGGGAGGTGGGGCATTAGCAGAAGTTAGAGAAGCCGATGTTCATGCCATCAGGTTGGAGGCTACCCAGACAGAATATAAGGTGCTGTTCCTCCAACCTGAGTGTAGCTTCATCTTTACAGTAGAGGAGGCCGTGGATAGACATGTCAGAATGGGAATGGGATTGGGATGTGGAATTAAAATGTGTGGCCACTGGGAGATCCTGCTTTCTCTGGCAGACAGAGCATAGGTGTTCAGCAAAGCGGTCTCCCAGTCTGCATTGGGTCTCGCCAATATATAGAAGGCCACATCGGGAGCACTGGACGCAGTATATCACCCCAGCTGACTCACAGGTGAAGTGTTGCCTCACCTGGGAGGACTGTTTGGGGCCCTGAATGGTGGTAAGGGAGGAAGTGTAAGGGCATGTGTAGCACTAGTTCCGCTTACAAGGATAAGTGCCAGGAGGGAGATCAGTGGGGAGGGATGGGGGGGGGACAAATGGACAAGGGAGTCACGTAGGGAGTGATCCCTGCAGAAAGCAGAGAGACGGGGAGGGAAAGATGTGCTTACTGGTGGGATCCCATTGGAGGTGGCAGAAGTTATGGAGAATATGTTGGACCCAGAGGCTGGTGGGGTGGTAGGTGAGGACCAGGGGAAACCCTATTCCTAGTGGGGTGGCGGGAGGATGGAGTGAGAGCAGATGTACGTGAAATGGGGGAGATGCATTTAAGAGCAGAGTTGATAGTGGAGGAAGGGAAGCCCCTTTCTTTAAAAAAGAGGACATCTCCCTCATCCTAGAATGAAAAGCCTCATCCTGAGAGCAGATACAGCAGAGACAGAGGAATTGCGAGAAGGGGATGGCATTTTTGTAAGAGACAGGGTGAGAAGAGGAATAGTCCAGATAGCTGTGAGAGTCAGTAGGCTTATAGTAGACATCAGTGGATAAGCTGTCTCCAGAGACAGAAAGATCTAGAAAGGGGAGGGAGGTGTTGGAAATGGACCAGGTAAACTTGAGGGCAGGGTGAAAGTTGGAGGCAAAGTTAATAAAGTCAACAAGCTCAGAATATTTGCAATATCATATTAAAAAGAGGTACAAAAAGAACAAAGATTGATGAAGTAGTGACATTTAGCAGGTTTATTGCTCAGTAGAATGGGTCAACCAAGTAAATGGAAGCAACTGAGGCTATTGACAGTGAAATAGTAGTCTCCAAACAGAATGGTCAAGTTCTCTGAGTGAGGCCACAAAAAAAACTTGTACAAAGAAACACCCTGTTCAAAAATAGGGAAGACAATGAAGCCCAATTTCTCCAGTGGAGAGAAGTTTGGGGAAAATAATCCAGAACAATATTAACAGTCCAGATTTTATAGACTTAATGTTCTGATTGAAATTGTTGGCATTTAGTTGTTGAAGTGGTGGGCAGGGCAGGGGGTGGGGGGTGGAATCAAAGTCTTCTATATGAAATAGGAGTAACACCAGATGTGATAAGAAACTTTAAATCTAAAGGCAGAGTTTGTTTCATAGTGGGTTCATTTTTGAACATTTTGGTCAGGATGGGGAGCCTAAATGAATGGGTCCTGTAATTTAGTAAAGAAATGGTGGGAATGTGAGAGTGGGAGTCTGGATCCATAAAGGATTGGAGTTCAGTTGGAAAAGAGTTTGGAGATATGCTGGAGAGATCAGGTGGGACTGAGGATAGGAGTTTATGGATTATATGATGAATATTGGACTCTGATAAAAGGAGCAATGATCAGTGAAGTGATAGGGTGACAGATAAATGCTTAGTTGGAGATAGAGAACATTAGGACAAATTTCACAGTTAGGCTGGGTTTGAAAGGATCAGAAGGTCCTTAGAGAGTTGGATGTACAGATTAATAAAGGCACAAATGTCAGGTTTCAGTGGGACTCAAGTGCAGACCAATGAATACTTTTTCACCAGGATTTATTAGGGAGCACAAAGGCAACAGTCTTTCAAAAACAGAAAGCAGGCACAAATCCAAAATGGCAGGCAGAGGGCTTACCAGGAAAGGCAATCAGGCAAGGGCAGACAATCCAGAGCACACAGGCAAAAATCAGGTCCAAGAACAGGCAAAATCAGTTAGCAGAAGTCACAATAACAGGCTAGAACAACACAGGTCAGAACTGAGCCAAACTAACAGAGGATGCTAGTCAAGGCAGGGTTTAAATGGACAGGGTAATGAGTGAAAATTAGACACAGGTGGGTGCCAATGAGGAGACAAGTAGGTAATTGGAGGAAGTCCAAAAAAGGAAAGGGGCTGGGCCAGAACCCACATGGCCAGGTGAAAGAAAACAGAAATTAAAGACTGTCATGATCCAGAGCTACCAGCAGAGGACCTTTGACCCAGTGTTCAGGCCGGATCCTTAACAGTGAATCCTGTCAATTCAAACAGGCATTAGAAAAAAATTCTTAATAAACTCTCTAGTATATGTGTAAGAAAAAGTGATAGAGAATATGTACCTGCTTTATCCAACGATCCCTAATAATTTAAGCCAACTTCACTAATGTGGCATGAAAGTTAAGATGAACATGCTCTTTAATGGAGCATTTTCAAACTGTTGACCAATGTAATGCCAATGCCATCAAACCAAAAGCCCTGGATGAGCCAGGAGGTTCATCAACTGATGAGGGCTAGACCTGTGGCAGTTAAGTCTGGTGACCCAGGTCTGTACAAGAAAACCAAGTATGACCAGATAGCGGAGGGCTATTTCAAGAGTGAAGAAACAACTCCGAGCAAGGTTGGAGGCGACATCGGATGCACGGCAACTCTGGCAGGGTTTGCAGGATATTACTTCCTACAAAGCAAAACCCAATAGCATGAATGGCAGCGATGCTTCACTACCAGATGAGCTCAACACCTTCTATGCCTACTTTGAAAGAGAGAATATAACTAAAGCTGTGAAGATCCCTGCTGCACCAGTCACCCTGTGATTTCTGTCTCAGCTGTCAGGCTGTCTTTCAGGAGGGTGAACTCTCACAAGGCAGCAGTTCCCAATGGAGAATCTGGTAAGGCTCTGAAAACTTGTATCAACCAACTGGCGGGAGTATTCAAGGACATTTTCAACCTCTTGCTGCTACGGTTGGAAGTTCCCACCTGCTTCAAAAAGTCAACAATTATACCAGTGTCTAAGAGTAGTGTGAGCTGCCTTAATGACTAATGTCCAGCAGCACTCACAGCTATGGTGAGGAAATGCTTTGAGAGGTTGGTCAAGGCTAGAATGAACCTGGGCCGACTGCAATTTACCTATCACCATAATAGGTCTATGGCTGATGCATTTTGAATAGCTCTTTACATAGCCTTAGATTACCTGGACAATGCAAACACCTATGTCGGGATGCTGCTTGTTGACTATAGCTCAGCATTTAATACCATCATTCTTACAGTCCTGATCGATAAGCTCCAGTACCTGGGCCTCGGTACCTCCCTCTGCAATTGGTTCTTCGGCTTCCTAACCTGAAGACCACAATCTGTCCTTCTTGCTGATGATCAACACTGGTGCACCTTAGGGATGTGTGCTTAGCCCACTGCTCTACTCTCTCTATACCCATGACTGTGTGGTTAGGTATATCTAAAATGCCATCTATAAATCTGCTAATGATACAACCATTGTTGGTAGAATCTGAGATGGAAATGACAGGGTGTACAGGAGCAAAATATGCCAGAGTAGCTGGGTGGTGTTGAAACAACGACCTTGCACTCAATGTCAGTAAGACAAAAAAGCTGATTGTGGACTTTAGGAAGGGTAAAACGAAGGAGCCAAACCAATCCTCAGAGGGATCAGAAGTGGAGGAACTGAGCAATTTCAAGTTCCTGGGTGTCAAGATCTTTGAGGATCTAAACTGGTCCCAACATATTGATACAGCTATAAAGAAGGCAAGACAGTGGCTATATTTCATTAGGAGTTTGAAGAGATATGGTTTGTCACCTAAAACACTTGAAAACCTCTGTAGAAGTAGCATGGAGAACGTTCTGACAAGCTGCATCACTGTCTGGTATGGGGGGTGGGAGAGGATGAGAGGGGCTACTGCACAGGACCAAAAGGAGCTGCAGAAAGTCGTAAAATTAGTCAGCTCTGCCTTGTGTACTAGCCTCCGTAATATCCAAGACATCTTCAAGGAGAGATGCGTCAGAAAGGCGGCATCTATAATTAAAGACTCTCATCACCCAGGACATGTCTTCTTCTCATTAGCACCATCAGGAAGGATACACAGAAGCCTGAAGACACACACTCAGTGATTTAGAAACAGCTTCTTCCCCTCCGCCATACGATTCCTAAATGGATGTTGAGCTCATGAATACTACCTCACTTTTTTTAATATTTCTGTTTTGCACTATTTTTAATCCTACTATTTAACATACATGTATATACTTACTGTAATTGATTTACTTATTTATTTTTTTCTTTCTGTATTATCACGTATTGCATTGTACTGCTGCTGCTAAGTTAACAAATTTCACGATACATGCTGGTGATAATAAAACTGATTCTGATTCTGTTAAAGAATACAAATGTCAAACTGACGCTGTATGATTTACTGTGGAATGAAATTACAAACGGTGAATATTTTAAGCCTTATAGTTTAATTTATTGAAGAGCTTATTAACTCAGAGAAGATTTTCAAGTTTCCATGTCCAGTTGTATTGAATTCACAAAACCAAAATAATTGAAAATAAAAACAATTCATGTTTTCTTGTCAATCAATCACTACTAAAGTCATGTACAAGACCATTCAGTTATATGAAGATTATCCAAAGATTTTTGACTATGTGTGCCACATTATGAGTCAGTAGATTACTCTCCTAATCTTGTTAAATTGCCAATTTTAAGCAGCAGCTACTGAGGGATCTTGGTAAGCTGATTTGGTATCTATCTACCCAAAATTGCAACAAAGCTCTAAGCACAATTTTTCAAACTTCTAGACCATGAAATTCAAGCAGCAGAAACTAATACTTTATAAATTTACAGTGAATGTCAATAGAGGTAATTTTCCTGAGCTCTCCTATTTTCATTGCCCAGACTCATTGATGCTTGTGGCCCCGCAGGTTGTTGTTTGGACCTCCCTAAATTATGCCATTATTTCTCAACACTCTAACTCTTTCGAAATTCTATCCTTGAATAACAAAGGCAAGGATATGAAACCTTTGTTGTACTGGTTTAGGTCTGTGAGATGCTTATCTTTATAAACAAACCCTCTGGCAAAGCTAATTCAGTTTTACTGCTTGTCTCATGCTGATTACTATCTGAAATGCACACCAATAGAATGCAACATAGCGCAAGGGAGCAATACAAACAAGAGAAACTTGCCTCTGGAAATTTGCAATTTTGTAACTGAAGAGCAGAGGCAAGTTTATCCCTAAATTAGAAACAGATTTTTTTCAATCTAGCAGTCAATTCATACATTTCTCCTCTACTTTGCAGTTGCAGAAAGGATAAGGAAAGACCATTATATCAAAGAGTTGCCTTGACTGCATCACAAGGTTCACTTTTGATGTGCACTAAGTAGAACTGTTAAATGATATAAAAATAATCTCCAGGCAGAAAAAATCTACAAATAAACTCATGGAGTTGCTTTCCATAAGAGCACTGAAATAGTAAAATTGACACCTTGGATGGATTCATGTCATTTACTAAATCTGAAGGTGAAAAAGATTAGTGATTAGCTTTATTTGTCACATATACATTGACATATACAGTGAAACGAATGGTGTGCGTCAATGATCCACACAGTACAGGGATGTGTTGGGAAAGCCTAATAAAATCAGCATCAGAGATATGCAATAAATTATGCATTAAGTGATTAACAGACTGAAATTGAAACATTAAGAATTTATCACTATGAAGGTAGGGATAGGGCTTTTACTGTTCAGTACTTTTACAAAATATTTTTATAAGACAAGATTATAATAACTATCTAATTCCATTGTTAATAAATTTGCAACTATAAATAATTAAACCTCATTATGGATTTATTATTTATTTCAACAATCCTTATCAAAGAATATTCTTTATCTATTTGAAGCACATACCTTTAAGCCTGCCCTAAGTTATCTTCATTTGGAATTCCCCCTCCAGTTTCATGATACAGCTTTGATTAATATTCTGCAGTATCAATTAAACAGAACATTTCTTTAAAATAAAAGTTCAGAAGCATAAAGTCATCGAAAATGTGTAAAGATTATTTGACCTCCTATACTGAGACAATGAACTTTCATTGCAAATTTCTTCTAAGTGTAAAAAGGGTTCCCATCAATTAACAAATAGAACATTAAAATATTCTTAACCGGATCTGTTATTTGTCTGTAATAGATTTCCTGATTTATGTGAACCACCTTATTTAGTATAAACAATATCAGGGATGCAGTATACCTTTAGGTTTTGCCATGCAATTTCCAAAACAAAATTCAGCAGTATTAAACAGTTTTAAAAATGCCTGTATGCAGAAACCAATCAAGGTCAGGAAAGTCTTAAATTATCCTTAATATAAAGAATGGCCACAGGAGGGTGACTGTTGCTAAAAAAAAACAGCATTCCAACAAGGAATCTACCTAGTCGAAAGGAGGATGAGTACATTGGGTGCGGCCAAATATTGAGCATGCAGCTGAAGTGGCCTTTGGCTCATTCAGGACCTCTTAACGTTGAGTGAATGATTAAATTAAATTTGTGGTTACCTTGATTGATACTAAACAGGGGCACAAGCATCAGCAGGGATCAAACATCCTGATGGCAGATTATTTCTTAATTTTATTCTTCCCCATATAAATGTGTGCATCAGACATAAGATTAGCTATTGACTATTTTGTGATGATGTCAACGGTTGCCAAGTCTGACTGGGAGTATACTTTCAGGTATCATTGTATGACCTCCTGACTCCAACGACCTGGCCCCTGAACTCTTTGGTCACCCGACGAGTCTGTCCCGTTGTAAATTGCTTTGCTCCACCATCTGGAAATCAATAAGATTGTTCATTGTTAATCTGGGTGATTCTTAATGAATAGCCTTTCAATCCCCTGTCTCATATTTTTCGGGCTTGTAAAATATTCAAAGGAATACTTGCTTTCTTTTAAGTTTTCATCAGTGCCCCTAGTCACTTGTCTGGAAATTCCAGTGCAATGATGGAATATTGGCAACTCTGCCTTCACTAAAGTTGAATTTAAACTCTTTCATGGGATATGTCCAATAGATTTATCACTGCACAACATGTACAAAGTAAGAATGAGCATACTGCTCAGAGTGATTGCAAAGTTACTTATGCGTTCATTTATATTCTCTTTACAGAATAAAATCTAAAATGCATAAAACCAGATAGAATAAATCCTAGGTTAAATGAGTGAGGCACAAACAGTTCAATGTCAAGAGAAAGAAAATATGGTTGGAATGGCAAATGCTTGATTTTACTAACAAGTATATCTAACACACCACCTAGTGGAGGAAATGCTGGCTTCTTTACAACAAATTATGTTGTAAACTGAGCAATTCTCAGTTTTGGAGCTACAGGAGATGTTGAAACGTGGAACAAGCAAAAACTGCTGTAAGTCTCTGCAGTCTCCAAGAGGATTCTGGGAGGCAGAGGCAGCATGCGCGAGCCTTGTGGTGAGAAGGCTGAGGGGCGCTGGCCGATGTTCGATTCCATTTTGTTGATTAAACTTCCATTGTTCACCAATTAAAGTGATGAGGGAGATTGAAACATCGAGGTGAATATGAAAGGTGTGTGCCAGCTTTCTGCCTTTTGATCGCTGGTGGGATCACTCTGCTACAGAGAGGGAACAGCCTGTGTGAGAGAGGGGGATTGGGCAGGGGGGGGGTCAATGTTTCTGTTCTGTTTTTGTTCATTTTTTTGTGCAGGGAGGAGGGATTTGGAGATTGATGATTGTGCTGCCATTCTTTTCTTCCCTGGTTTCATGGCTCTCTGGAGAAGAAGAATTTCAGAATTGTATACTTTGATAGTAAATGAACCTTTGAACCTTTGAAGTACTCTAGGTCAGGCTGCAACTGAGGAGCCAAAAGGATGATTGGCACTTTGGGTTTAAACCCTGCATCAAGACCGAGTGCGTAGAGGGTGGATGGAATCAGATAGGGGAGGGTGATGAGTCTGGATAACAAAGGGTGGGGTGTGGGAGGAAAAGGTGAAAAAAGGAAGAGAGAGGCCCTGAGCGATCTAGTGAGAATGAAAAAGAAACGCAGGACAAGTGGGTAACCTGCAATTGGAAATATTGAATTCAGCTAACATCCCCTGTGTCCCTTTCCCATTTTCACTGGCCCAGCCTGAGTCTCTTTCCTTTTGATCTCCTTTTCAAAACTGGAGGATTGAAAAGATTGGAAACCGGAAGATTGGGAAAACCTTAAAAAGCAACAAAGAACAACAAAGCAAGCAGTAAAGAAAGGGGAGCTAGATTATGAAACTAAACTAGCACAAAATATAAAAACATAAAGTAAAAGTTTTTATAATTATATAAAGCAGAAAAGGGTGGCTAACGTGTAAGGTCCCTTGGAGGATGAGAAGGGAGAATTGATATTGAGTAATGAGGAAATGGCTGAGGCATGACTATTTTGCGTCAGTTTTCATGGTGGAGGCAATGTTTTAACATGCCAAAGAGAGATGGTATGGATGTGATGGGAGGTGAGGACCTTGATACAATAGCTATCATTAAAGAGGTAGTGCTGAAGAAACTTGCGGGCCTGAAGATAGTTCCCTGGTCCTGATGGAATGCATCCCAGAGTACTGAAAGAAATGGCAGAAGTTATAGTAGAGGCTTTGGTGATAATTTACCAAAATTCTCTGGACTCTGGGCAGGTCCCAGTGGATTGGAAGATGGTGAATATCACACCACTGTTCAAAAAGGGCGTAGGTAAAAGGCAGGTAACTATAGACCAGTTAGTTTAACATCTGTAGTCAGGAAAATGCTTGAAGCTATCATTAATGAAGAAATAGCGAGGCATCTGGAAAGAAATGGATCCATCAGGCAGACACAGCATGGATTCAGCAAAGGCAGGTCCTGTTTGACAAACTTACTGGAATGCTTTGAGGATATAATGAGCGCAGTGGATAGAGGGGAACAGATGGACATTATTTACTTGGATCTCCAGAAGAAATTTGATAAGGTGCCGCATAAAAGACGTATCCATAAGATAAGGATACATCGAGTTGGGGGTGAGGTATTAGCATGAATAGAGTGTCAGTTAACTTATACAAAGTAGAGAGTTGGGATACATGGTGTTACTCTGGTTGGCAATAAATGGTGAGCGGTGTGCCGCAGGGGTCAGTGCTGGGCCCACAACTGTTCACGACATACATTTATGATCTGGAAGAGGGGACCAAATGTAATAAATCTAAATTTGCTGATGACACTAAATTGATTGGAAAAGCACATTGGGCAGAAGAGATGGAGAGTCTGCTGAGAGATATAGATAGGTTAAGTGAATGTGCAAGGGTCTGGCAGATTGAGTACATTGCTAAAAAATGCAAGGACATCCATTTGAAGAGCAGATTGTTATTTAAATGCTAAAATTTGCAGCATGTTGCTGTGCAGAGGGACTTGGGAGTGCTAATGTATGAATCGCAAAAGGTTGGTTTGCAGGTGCAGCAGGCTATCAAGAAGGCAAATGGAATGTTGGCCTTCATTGCTAGAGAGATTGTATTTAAGAGCAGGGAGGTTACACTGCAAATGTGCAGGGTACCGGTGAGGCTGCACCTGGAGTACTGCGTGCAATTCTGGTCTCCTTACTTGAAGAATGATACACTGGCTTTGGAGGCGATGCAGAGGAGGTTCATCAGATTGATTTCGAGATGAGGGGGTTAGACTGTGAGGAGAGACTGATAACACAAAATAATCTAAACAAAATAATCTGTCTACACAATGGGTAGTAGAAGGAAGCGGAACTATGAGGGAGGTGATAGACAGCTACTGCCATGATGAGGCTAAACTCAGGTTGGAGGAGCAATACCTCATATACCGCTAGGTAGTCTCCAGCCCCCTTGGTATGAACATAGAATTCTCCAACTTCCGGTAATTCCCTCCCTCTCCCTTCCCCTATCTCTATGTCACTCTGCCCCCTCTCCCAGCTGCCTATCACCTCCCTCATGGTTCTACCTCCTTCTACTACCCATTGTGTTTTCACCTATTCCTTCTTCACCTTTCCTGCCTATCACCTCCCTGCTTCCCCTCCCCCACCCCTTTATCTTTCCCCTTACTGGATTTTCACCTGGAACCTACCAGCCTTCTCCTTCTCACCCTCCCTCCACCTTCTTTATAGGGCCTCTGCCCCTTCCCTCTTCAGTCCTGATGAAGGGTTCCGGCCTGAAACATTGATCGATCTTTTCCACGGATCAACACCGATCAAAGTTGCTGTTGTTTTCTGTTGTGTGCTGGGGCAGCAGGCTGAGAGTAGCAGACACCTACAGAATCAACAAACTCATTCGTAAGGCCAGTGATGTTGTGGGGATGGAACTGGACTCTCTGACGGTGGTGTCTGAAAAGAGGATGCTGTCTAAGTTGCATGCCATCTTGGACAATGTCTCCCATCCACTACATAATGTACTGGGTGGGCACAGGAGTACATTCAGCCAGAGACTCATTCCACCGAGATGCAGCACAGAGCGTCATAGGAAGTCATTCCTGCCTGTGGCCATCAAACTTTTCAGCTCCTCCCTTGGAGGGTCAGACACCCTGAGCCAATAGGCTGGTCCTGGACTTATTTCCTGGCATAAGTTACATATTGCTATTTAACTATTTATGGTTTTATTACTATTTATTATTTATGGTGCAACTGTAACGAAAACCAATTTCCTCTGGGATCAATAAAGTATGACTATGTCTATGACTATAAAGTTGCTGGTGAACGCAGCAGACCAGGAGGCATCTCTAGGAAGAGGTACAGTCGACGTTTCGAGCCAAGACCCTACGTCAGGACTAACTTTTCCACGGATGCTGCCCGACCTGCTGAGTTCCTCCAGCGTGTTGTGAGTGTTGAGGAGAGATTGAGTCACCTGGGACTGTACTCGCTGGAGCTCTGAAGAATGAGAGGAGATCTTATAGAAACATATAAAGTTATAAAAGAGGTAGATAAGATAGAGGCAGGAAAGTTGTTTCCTCTGGTAGGTGAGACTAGAACTAAGGGACATGGCCTCAAGATTCGGGGGAGTAGAATTAGGATGGAGAAGAGGAGGAAATATTTTTCCTAGAGATTGGAGAATCTGTGGAATTCTCTGCCCAATGAAACAGTGCAGACTGTCTTTGTAAATATATTTAAGACAAGGTTGGATAGATTTTTTTATAGTAGGGGAAGTAAGGACTATGGGGAAAAGGCAGGTAAGTGGAGATGAGTCCATGACCAGATCAGCCATGATCTTATTGAATGGTAGAGCAGGCTCAGTGGGCCAGGCGGCCCATTCCTGCTCCTATTTCTTATTTTCTTATTAGGTTCAATCACTTCATGACCCTACCCCTGCACCTAGAGTCATTAGCCTCACCCAGCTACTTGTGTTGGCTTATCACCAATATATCTATCTATCTTGGTTTCTTCTACCTTTGTTCACCTTTCCTCTCCTGTTCACCCACCTGATTCCATCTGTATATCATCCTTCCCTTGCCTGGTTTCACTTTCACCTACCAGCCTCTGTCTCACCACCATCCTTTCACTTCTAATCCACTGGCTATCTTCCCGTTACACTTTCAGTGCGGATACAGGGTCTCAACCTGAAACATTGACCATCCCTCTACCTCCACAGATGACGTCGGTCTTATTGTATTTTTTGTACAATTGTTATTATTAGTTTGGTGTATCAGATGTGATGTATGCCTGTTTTCTTTTCAATCTGTGCAGATGATCTTGGTTTGTACCAACATACAGATCATGTCTGCACTGACACCACACCAGATTCACACAATCATCTGATACAATGAAAAGGTGAAACTTGAGAACAACCTAAAGAAAAACAATGAGAAATTCCGCTGGAAGCCTTGAAGGCAAATAATCAAGCTCCAGGGACTTTTTTTTGTAATTTGATGTAGTAACCATTCCAACTTTCAATAACCTTCCTTTCATTCCATATCTTAAAAAGTCTTCTGCTGGCTGGATCACATCTAGATCCTTTTTCAAAGAGGTTGATGAATCTATGTTCCACAGCTGTCTGTTCCAAAGGTTATCAGCCCTGTAAGAAGCAAATTTTGCCTGATATATTTTGAATTCTTTCTCTGTAATATAAGTATTTATTGGCTATCCCTGGATCCATAATGAACCTTGCATTGGATGTTATCCATATGGCCAATTTTGGATGGTAGTCTTATTTGCAACCTACTACTGACATCAATAAAAAGCAACACGAGGAAAAATAAATAGTAGACCATTGTTGTTTCCAATCTTCCCCAAATAGGTCAAATTAAATACCACCCAATCAGAATGCACTATCTGGAGGTGCTCAGTCATGTCCTCTCTTAGTCAAATTCTTTGATGAAGAAAACATCAGTCACTTAAATCTACCCAATTACAAAGAAAACTACCAACACACTGGCCTTCAAGTCTTCAAGATTCCATGCTATATGAGGTGACTAAAACTGGGACTGTACCCAAGACAGTATCTTAAAATTCTTACCAATTATATTTTCAGTCTTGTATTTCATTCCTTAATTAAAAAACCTATATGCCTCCACCAAAGTCATTTTAAACCTGCATTTTAAATAGGTCAAATATATTGCATTGAATTTATCAACATTAAACAAAATAAATCACCAGTGCAATTGCTTCGGTTTTCATGTGTGCTGAAAATTAAGTAGGTAATGGCACTGAGATGGGGAATTCTATTTTCTCTTGGTAATAATCTAAACAGTCATTTTTGGATTGGCCATCTATTTGCAGCTTGACTTTCTATATCAACATAATGAATGGAAAAGAAATACAAAGAAGATAAAAAGTTATTTGATCAATCCATTGTTGTCTACTTTGTAGCACCAGACCAGCAAATGTTAAAATTACTTCCAAAGATTGCACTACTGTTGTCTTCATAAAAGCAAAAATAAATTTGGTAAAGAGCAAAGCACATTGTCTAATGGCCATAACATAGAGCAATCATAGTGACTCTCAACACAAACACATGTAACCAAATCATACTTCAGTGAGGAATCCAAGCATGAATCCCGTGGATTCAGGTTACTATCAAAAACTGGAATACTACCTTCCAAAAATTGCAATAAATTTGCTTTGACAACACCTCCATTTTCAAAAACACTTGTGAGAATCTTCCTTATTTGCTGTTCTTCTTAAGTGACTATAAAATATATTACCAATAATCTGTAATGCAACTAGACTACAATTCATATTAAGCTAATTATCTTGTACACCTCCAGAAGGTTCTCAAAAGTTCTTTTCTCCCCATAGGCGCTGTTCAACCCACTGAGTTCATCCAACAGGTTGCCTGTGCTAGAGAATGTGTAAATTGAGTAACAAATACTAACATGCACACCAGGCTGTGCTTTGAGATGATATGCCAGTAAACAATGATTTAAATAGGCAAAATTCTTCAACCTCTGATATCCATTTTGTTGGTGCACAAATTCTGAAATGGACACATCACTTTGAGAAAATGATTAGAAAATAATAAAGGCTGCAGTTTCAACGTCATAATAGTGTTGACAAATTTGCCATGATGTTTATGATGGCTTATTGGAAGTGGGTAGAGGTTTCTGCCTGCAGGTTAATAATGTCACTGAGATGGCTGGAAGTTTTGTTCAACTTATTGAAATGTTTTGAAGTCAACCTAGTGAATAGATCCTCGGTAGGTAAAGGGCAAATAATGCGGGAAGCTGATTCAAAAAAAAACTGTAGCAATTTAAAGAAACAAAAATTTCCTGTTGGTGAACGAAAATCAAAAATTTGCAAGTCAAGGAAATCTGAAAAAAAAGCAGAAAGTACTTGAATCACTTAGCAGGTCAGATGGAATCTATATAAAGAGAGAAAAAAAGGTATTTATATATTAAAGTATAAAATAAAAATTAGATCAAGACATATTAACTTTACACTAAAAATCACATAAATAAGTGTATAATATTTTAACAGAAGTTTCATGCTATTTTAAATTCCATTTTGTTTGCATTAATTATCTGGGGGATTACAATCCAGGCACATAAACTTCAATTTGGAATTGGAAATGGAATTGTCACATGTACTGAGATATTGTGCAAAAATTATCTTCCAGATTGTTCATACAGATCAACTTATCACACTGAAGTAGAACAAGGTATAAAATGCAGAATAAACTAACAGTTACGGATAAAATACATTTCAGATAAATATCAAATTGCATGGTAGATTGTGAGGTTAACAAGGTAAATTGTGAGATTAAGAATCTATCTTATTGCACTAGGGAACCATTTAGTCTCATAACAGTGGGGTAGAAGCTGTTCTTTTCTTGAGCCTGGTGGTTCATGCCTTCAGGTTTTTGTATCTTCTGCCCAATGGACGAGAGAAGAAGAATGTCCAGGGTGGGTGGCATCTTTGATTATCTGGCTGGTCTACTGAGACAGCAAGACAAATAGATAGAGTTCAAAGAGGAGAAGCTGGTTTCCACGATGTGCTGAGCTGAGTACGCAATTCTCTGCAGTTCTTTGCGGTCGTGTGCAGAGCAATTTGCTAAGCTGATATGCATTCAGAAAGAATACTTTCAATGGTGCATTGATAAAAAACTGGTAAGGGTCGAAGCGTCACGTCGAATTTCTTTAGCCTCCTGAGGAAGTGCTGGCAAGTTTTTTTGGCCATGGTATCAACATAGTTAGGCCAGGACAGGATATTGGTGATCTTCTCTCCCAGGAACTGGACCTCTCAACCTTAGAGCCGTTGATGTAGACAGGAGCTCCACCCTGCATTCTGAAGTCAATCGTTCAATAGTTCCATTTAGTATCAGAGAAATGTATGCAATATACATTCTGAAATTCTTCTTCTTCACAGACATCCACGAAAGCAGAAGAGTGCCCCAAAGAGTGAGTGACAATTAAAGCGTTAGAACTCCAAAGCCACCCTACTCCCCCTCTCCCACAACCAAGCACCAGCAGAACAAACAACCATCCCCCACCCCCAGCCGCTTCCACAAAAAAGGCATCAGCACCCTCTACCCACCAAGCAAGCAATAGCAAAGTCCCCAGTAAAGAGCATGGTCAGAAGTACAACAAAAACTAATCGTTCCCCTGACAATTTGACATGCCACGGGTTCTCTCCCTCCCTAATAAAGGGAAAAAGAGGTGCCCCCTTTCATAGCGAGAGTGGGGACAAAACAAAACAACTCGCCAATTTACGGTGTTAAAAGTCTGTCATACCGCTCTTTTTCCTGAATAATGTGACCCGAGAATTGGCAACAAACTCCTAACCACCAACGAGAGAGAGGGAAAGCATAACTTGCTGAGTACAGAGCCTTCAACAGCTGGTCCGCTGTTCCAATCTTCCATTCTCTCCCGTGACAATTCAGTTGGCGGCAATGGCTTAGAATCAGCCCAACCACAGGGCTACGAACACTCGGAACCCCAAAAGTGCACTCGTCTTCTCGCCTGCCTTCTAGGGATATCAAAAAGCAGCGATTTGTGAGCCCCCGGCAGCGGGTCCCACCACCACAAAGAACTGAAGTCTAACTCCAAGACAGGGTCTTCAACAGAAGATCTGAAAGACATTAAAGGTAGAAATTAAGCTGTTGTCGTAGATGAACATGAAGGAGTCGCAATTTAATACCATCGTGACTTCACCTCCGTCTATGTCAACGACCTGCTCTTCAGTTTTGCTACTCATTGTGGGGAAAGGTCGTTGTCATGACACCATGTTATTAAGTTCTTTATCTCCTTCTGTACTCCAGCTCATCATTATTTGAGATACGGCCCAATATGATGGTATCATCTGCAAACTTGTAGAGTGGAATCTGGCTATATAGTCATGAATGTACTGGAGTAGTGTAGGGAGATGAGGATGTAACCTTGTGGAGCATCCAGTGTTTATAGAGTAATCATGGATGACATGTGGCTGCCTATCCTTACTGATTCATTTTTTTAGCTGAAGAGTTTGCTAGCCAGCAATTGCACATCTTTACACCATTAAAAACTCACTTAGAACTCACATGCAATGAATTATAGCAGTTTCAGGATACTTATAGTGAAAACTGTTCTCAAATGCCGAAGACGTGGCCCTGCTGGATTACATCAATTATATTAAATTGGTTTGCATCAATGGTGCTGACGTAGAGATGGTTGAGAGCTTCAGGTTCCTAGTTGTAACAACACAAGTTGCTCGCACTGGTCCAATTACACACACTTTAGATGTCATGATCAAGAAAACACACAAGCACCTCGCCTTTCTCAGCAGGCCCCAGAAATTCATTATGTTCTCAATGACCCTCACCAATTTTTATTTAATCAGAATCAGATTCTTATCACTGACATATCGTGAAATTTGTTACTTTGTGACAGTAGTACAGTATAATATATTAAAAATACTGTCAGTTACAACAAGAAATATAAAATAGTAAATAAGTTGTGTAAAAAGGAAACAAATAGGAGGTGGGATTCATGGGGGGTCAAGAGATCTGATGGCTGACAGGAAGAAGCTGGTGTCTCAAGTGCGGAGCAAGGGTGGACCAAGATGCAGGACACAAACACGTTCTGTAGGGTTAACGCAATTGAGTTTATTACTTGTTACAAGGAGAGCAAAGCGGAAGCAGGAGTAAGCGTAATGGACAAGGACTCAGGCCCTGGACTAGGTTGGGACTCAAGGTCTGGGCTGGGACTTGGACACGGACCTCAGAGCTTGGACTTGATACTTGAACCTCAGGACCCAGACATGGACTTGGTACTTGGGACTCAGACACAGGACAAAGAACACTGAGCCAGGACTCCTTCTTTGACATAGGATATGGAGCCGGGACTCCTCTTATTCATTGGACAGACTCAGACACAGGACATAAAACAATGAGCTGGGACTCCTCCTTAGACACAGGACGGAGTCGGGCCTCTTCTTGACACAGGGTCAGGACCCTTCTAGGGTACAGAGCCGGGACACCATTTAGACGCAGGACATGGATATGGAGAACACACAACGATAGACAGTACTATACCTGGGCACAAGTACGCTCCAAGCAGTGGCCGGCTCTTGACTCACCCCGGTAGGTTAACTTTAACGGACCTACTCTGGCAAGGGAAGGTGACTTGCTGGCACTGGCTTCGCGAGGAGACTTGGCTTGCTCCGGCCGGAAACTTAGTTGGCTTCGGCCAGATGACATTGGCTCGACTAGCTTTGATGACTTCGTTAATGCTCCATAACGTTCTCGCGCCAGACGGCTGAAGCCGGAGACTTATAAACTGTTGGTTCAGTTGAGAGTAAATTGCCTTTAATCACCAAGCCTGGGGAACATGGGAAAACAGGGAATTAAAGGGAAATAGGGAGTCAACGGTCTGGATCATAACACAAACAAAGTAAATATAAAGGGAACCTGATCCGGACCATGACTGCTGGTGCTAAATTATTGAGTATGTGTTTTCAGGCTCTTCCACCTCTTCCCTGATGATAGCAATAAGAAGTGAGCACATTCTGGCTAGTGAGAGTCCTTAACAATGAATACCATCTTCTCAAAGGATCGCATTTTGACTAAGTTCTCATTGGTGGTGAGGCTAGTGCCCATGATGCAACCTACCGATCCTGTGCATTGGTGCCTCCAGGCCAGACAGGGGGGCAACCAGTCAGAAAATCTCTCCATGGTGCATCTGCAGAAATGTGGGTGCAACACAGGGAGCATCCTATCCAGATGCATTACGGTTCTGTATGGCAACTGCTTTGCCAGAGACCACAAGAAACGGCAGCAAGTTGTGGACACAGCTCAGCATGTCACAGAAGCCAGGCTCCCTCCCCACCACAGACTCTGCTTATGTTCCTTGCTGCTCAGTACAGCAGCCAGCATAATTAGAGACCTCAACTACCCTAGACATTTTCTCTTCTCCTTCTTCCCATCAGACAGAAGATAGGAAAGCTTGAAAGCAGGAATTACAAGGCTTAAGGACAGCACCCATCCCGCTGTTATAAGGCTATTGAATGGCTCCCTAGTACAATAGGATGGACTCTTGACCTTTTACAATTTATCTCATTATGACCTTGCACCACATTGCAACCTTTCGACTGCACTTTCACTGCATTTTGTTATCGTTTTATCTTGTACTACATCAATACACTTTTGTAATGAATTGATCTCTATGAAAAGTATGCAAGGCAGGTTTTATTATTTTATTATGCACGTTGGTACATGCTACAATAATAATAATAATAAAACAATTTATATCTTAATATAATAATTTACAGATCTGAAATTAAAGACCTAAAGTGATGAGACTTTGCAAGAGGTAAAAAGATTGGTGGGAGAGAGGTTGATGAGGCAATGTAAGCATGTAAGGGCTATTTTTACCTCATTCCTTCTCCTTTAAGATGTTGATATGCTATAATTGAATAATAAATTAGATATCCGCAAAATGCTGAAGTACAATTAACATAACACAATTATGGTTTGATGTCACCATAGGGATCATAATTTATTTGCTTGAAGAATTTCTATGGAGATTCTATCAGATGTTTTCCAAAGTTCTGACCAGTGACTGAGAGGGCTGTCATAAAACTGAAGACAGGGATTGCCTTGAACCATAGGGAGAGGAGCATGGAAAAATGGCACCAGTGATTTATGCAGACCCAGGTGACTTCTTTCAGTTCATCCATAGAACAGCTTATTCTTCTTCTCTTATGTCTTTTCTTTCTTTTCAAGGTCGTTGGGGGTCTATCAGAGTGCGTGATATTCAGTTCAAGCTATAATTCTTCACAAGCGATGGGTTTTCAGGCCGGCTGTGTGGTCTGTTGGTTCTCTACCTCCAGGAATGGCCTGGAACAGCGGCCCTATTGATGACCCCATGGTTCCTTGCAGGTGTGGGAGACCGAAACATCGAGACAGCAGGTGGTGTGTTTGCTAACCGCTGGCTGCTTTTGGAAGAAGATCCCTGTACTTGAGTGATTTTTCTCTCTCTCTCTTCTGATGGAGAGTGAGAACCTGTCGGTCCTCAAGATGGGGCCGGGGGCAGTCCGTGAAGAGGTGATGTGGAAGATTGTAAGATTGAAGCAGCGAGCTGCTGGTCTCTAATCTCGTTGTTGCAGGAGCACCACTCTCTCCCGAGCTGGAGAGAGAGCTTGTCTGAGACACCGAAGACTGGGTTATGGATTGTAGCTTTGATGGACTCTAGATCAAGGTCCCTATGGGGGATTTTGCTGTTGCTTGCATGGTGGGGGGGTGGGGTGAAGGGATCGGTGTTTTTGCTGGCGCAAGTGGGGGGAGGGAGATTTGGGGCTTGGATGTTCTGACATTCATTCTAAGAGGTCTATTGCTTCATGGATGTATGTGAAGAGTACAAATTTCAGGCTGCATATTGTATACCTTCTCTGATATTAGAGGAACCTAAGTCTAAATCTAAACCAGAGGTCGTTTTGAAATATAAATTTGCACACAGCAAACACAACAGATACATTGGTGCCTGTGGAAGAATGCTGTGCTGACTCAGTTTGCAGAGATCTTCCAGGGCACTGTGTGCATGAGGTTCTGGTCTATTCACTTCATAGACTTGCTGCAGCTTGGAAGGAGACCATTCAGGCTCTCAAATTCGGGCCCAGCTCTATGTAAGCATGATGCAGCAATCCTGTTCACTGACCTTTCTCACAGTCTCACAAATCCTTTCCTTTCAGATCCTTATCCAGCTCCCGTCTAGAATCCAGATTTGATCTCCCTCTGACACCACACTTGGCAGTGCATTCCAGGCCCTAAGCGCTGTATAAAAAGACTCCTCATGTCACTGAGGATTCTTTCCAAGTTCAAGTTGAAGATTACGGTTGTGGTCAGAAATATCCAGGGTATAAATGTCACGAAAATTAGATTTTTTTCCAGCAACAGCATAGAATGTTATGAACATGACGAACAGAAGTGAACATAAGCTTAAATTAACTTAATGACAAAATAAACAAAGTAAACATAATGATATTAGTGCTAGTTGAGAGAGAAAAGAATTATGGTCTGCAGTAGTGTTAGGGTTTTTCAGGTCAGTTCAAGATCCTGATGGCAGTGTGGAAGAAGCTGTTGTTGAACCTTGAGGTATGGATCTTCAGGCACCTGTGCCTTCTGTCTAAAGGCAGCATCAGGAAAAGGGCATGGCTCAGATAGTGGGGGGCCTTAATAATAGATATCACATTCCTGAAGTATTTCCTCCTGAGGTGTGTCATTGGTGTACCTATGATGGAACTGTCTGAGCCTCTATTCCCTGTAGTCTCCACAATCCAATGCAGTGGAGCTCCTATATCAGGTTGTGAAGCGATTGGTCAGGATGCTTTCCATTGCACATCTGTAGAAGCTTATCACAATCTTCAACGACACACTAAATTTCTTTAAACCCCTGTGGAAGTTGGGTCACTGGCAATCTTTTACCAGTCCACTTGGTTTTATGTACCCTATCCTCGACCCTCCAACATTGGAGTTTCTCTCTATCTGCAACACATACTTCACATAACTCTATCAATTCTCATCACCAGGTCCTTTGATTCTAGAACAATCCAACTTCTCCAGTTTATCCATAAAATTAAAGTCCCTTATCTCTGAAGTTATGCCGGCTGGTGGTGTAGTGGCATCAGAGCTGGACTTTGGGACGGGCAGTCCTGAGTTCGAATCCAGCCGGCTCCTGTGCATGCTTTCCATCCGTGCTGGGTTGAGTGTCGAGCTAGCAACTCCACCTCGTAAAAAAGAAATTGCATGCTACAGAAACATCAACAGCAAAAAGTTGATGGCCTATGCTCTCTCGTGAGTTTAAAGGCAATTTTTCTTCTTCTCTTTTCTTCTCTGAAGTTACTTTCGTACTCCTGTTCTGCACCCTCTCCAAGGTATTTTCCTGAAGTGTAATATTCAGATTTCATTTAAACCCAGAGCCCGGATACAAGTTTCAATCCAAAACATCAACAATTCCTTTCCACAGGTTCTGCCTGACCCACCGAGTTCCTCCAGTGGATTGCTTGCTTGTGACCAAACCAATGTTTTGTAAAAATTCATTATGACTTCCTTGTTTTATACTCTATACTGCCAATGCAAGATCCCATGTGCTTTCTCAACCTGACCTGTCATTTTCTTGCATGCAACATGTCCTACCTGGTGGGCATCTGTATATTGACAAGTTATGTTTACAGAAGCAATTTAACTAAAGAAAATACAGCCATAATTATCCAACAGGGTCACCATGTAATTATGTGGGTGGGGGAGTGGAGAGGTTAAAACACTTGACAATAGTTTCAACCAGAAGGAATAGTTCTGTTGAACTGCCAGGTTATTCGCATGCAGATTGTGAACTTTGTGACTGATGATTCTCACATCCTTCATTATGCAATTGAAGAAGTGTTAAAGTATTTTAATCGGACTGTCTGTAGAACACAACAACTCTATTAGTCTATGCAGCTGTTTAAATCATCAGTGGGGGTGAGGGATTTATTGAGGCTGAGAAAAGAATGGCAAGGCTAAATTATGTCAAAATTGCAGCAGCATTAGTCATCTATCATCAAAATCCTTTTACACATCTTTCTGGATCATTTTATAATTGATGACTTCATTATTTTGTGACATCTGCACACCACCATCTGACACATTCAGGCGATGTGAAAAATGGGATTTACTTGTGGGAGTTTTTTTTCCCCTCATTCAAAGCAGCAAATTAAAAACTCCTGGACACAATAACGTGACCTGACATGTACACAACAAATGCAGATGCCACAGAAATCCCTGCAGTAACTGTTGCTGCCTTGTGGCAGGGGAAGGATGGGATCTAAGGGAATGCACTGGTAGATACAATTTTGATAGCTATCTCTTACATAGAAACATAGAAACATAGAAAATAGGTGCAGGAGTAGGCCATTCGGCCCTTCGAGCCTGCACCACCATTTATTATGATCATGGCTGATCATCCAACTCAGAACCCTGCACCAGCCTTCCCTCCATACCCCCTGATCCCCGTAGCCACAAGGGCCATATCTAACTCCCTCTTAAATATAGCCAATGAACTGGCCAACTGTTTCCTGTGGCAGAGAATTCCACAGATTCACCACTCTCTGTGTGAAGAAGTTTTTCCTAATCTCGGTCCTAAAAGGCTTCCCCTTTATCCTCAAACTGTGACCCCTTGTTCTGGACTTCCCCAACATCGGGAACAATCTTCCTGCATCTAGCCTGTCCAATCCCTTTAGGATTTTATACGTTTCAATAAGATCCCCCCTCAATCTTCTAAATTCCAACGAGTACAAGCCCAGTTCATCCAGTCTTTCTTCATATGAAAGTCCTGCCATCCCAGGAATCAATCTGGTGAACCTTCTTTGTACTCCCTCTATGGCAAGGATGTCTTTCCTCAGATTAGGGGACCAAAACTGCACACAATACTCCAGGTGTGGTCTCACCAAGGCCTTGTACAACTGCAGTACTTGAATCCTCTTGCTATAAATGCCAGCATACCATTTGCCTTTTTCACCGCCTGCTGTACCTGCATGCCCACTTTCAATGACTGGTGTATAATGACACCCAGGTCTCGTTGCACCTCCCCTTTTCCTAATCGGCCACCATTCAGATAATAATCTGTTTTCCTATTTTTGCCACCAAAGTGGATAACTTCACATTTATCCACGTTAAATTGCATCTGCCATAAATTTGCCCACTCACTCAACCTATCCAAGTCACTCTGCATCCTCTTAGCATCCTCCTCACAGCTAACACTGCCACCCAGCTTCGTGTCATCCGCAAACTTGGAGATGCTGCATTTAATTCCCTCATCCAAGTCATTAATATATATTGTAAACAACTGGGGTCCCAGCACTGAGCCTTGCGGTACCCCACTAGTCACCGCCTGCCATTCTGAAAAGGTCCCGTTTATTCCCACTCTTTGCTTCCTGTCTGCTAACCAATTCTCTATCCACATCAATACCTTACCCCCAATACCGTGTACTTTAAGTTTGCACACTAATCTCCTGTGTGGGACCTTGTCAAAAGCCTTTTGAAAATCCAAATATACCACATCCACTGGTTCTCCCCTATCCACTGTACTAGTTACATCCTCAAAAAATTCTATGAGATTCATCAGACATGATTTTCCTTTCACAAATCCATGCTGACTTTATCCGATGATTTCACCGCTTTCCAAATGTGCTGTTATCACATCTTTGATAACTGACTCCAGCAGTTTCCCCACCACCAACGTTAGGCTAACCGGTCTATAATTCCCCGGTTTCTCTCTCCCTCCTTTTTTAAAAAGCGGGGTTACACTAGCCACCCTCCAATCCTCAGGAACTAGTCCAGAATCTAATGAGTTTTGAAAAATTATCACTAATGCATCCACTATTTCTTGGGCTACTTCCTTAAGCACTCTGGGATGCAGACCATCTGGCCCTGGGGATTTATCTGCATTCAATCCCTTCAATTTACCTAACACCACTTCCCTACTAACATGTATTTCGCTCAGTTCCTCCATCTCACTGGACCCTCTGTCTCCTACTATTTCTGGAAGATTATTTATGTCCTCCTTAGTGAAGACAGAACCAAAGTAATTATTCAATTGGTCTGCCATGTCCTTGCTCCCCATAATCAATTCACCTGTTTCTGTCTGTAGGGGACCTACATTTGTCTTTACCAGTCTTTTCCTTTTTATATATCTATAAAAGCTTTTACAGTCAGTTTTTATGTTCCCTGCCAGTTTTCTCTCATAATCTTTTTTCCCCTTCCTAATTAAGCCCTTTGTCCTCCTCTGCTGAACTCAGAATTTCTCCCAGTCCTCAGGTGAGCCACTTTTTCTGGCTAATTTGTATGCTTCTTCATTGGAATCGTTACTATCCCTAATTTCTCTTGTCAGCCACGGGTGCACTACCTTCCTTGATTTATTCTTTTGCCAAACTGGGATGAACAATTGTTGTAGTTCATCCATGCAACCTTTAAATGCTTGCCATTGCATATCCACCGTCAATCCTTTAAGTGTCATTTGCCAGTCTATCTTAGCTAATTCACGTCTCATACCTTCAAAGTTACCCCTCTTTAAGTTCAGAACCTTTGTTTCTAAATTAACTATATCACTCTCCATCTTAATGAAGAATTCCACCATATTATGGTCACTCTTACCCAAGGGGCCTCTCACGACAAGATTGCTAATTAACCCTTCCTCATTGCTCAAAACCCAGTCCAGAATAGCCTGCTCTGTAGTTGGTTCCTCGACATGTTGGTTCAAAAAACCATCCCGCATACATTCCAAGAAATCCTTTCCCTCAGCACCTTTACCAATTTGGTTCACCCAATCTACATGTAGATTGAAGTCACCCATTATAACTGCTGTTCCCTTATTGCACACATTTCTAATTTCCTGTTTAATACCATCTCTGACCTCACTACTACTGTTAGGTGGCCTGTACACAACTCCCACCAGCGTTTTCTGCCCCTTAGTGTTACGCAGCTCTACCCATATCGATTCCACATCTTCCCGGCTTATGTTCTTCCTTTCTATTGCGTTAATCTCCTCTTTAACCAGCAACGCCACCCCACCTCCTTTTCTTTCATGTCTATCCCTCCTGAATATTGAATATCCCTGAACGTTGAGCTCCCATCCTTGGTCACCCTGGAGCCATGTCTCTGTGATCTCTTCTTGGAACTTCCACAAAACTTATAGTGTAACAAATGAACAAACTAAAATAAGAACTGCGCCTTTGGAAAAGAACACTATCATCCTTTTTCCTTTGATATTAAAGAAAATATGAAGACGAATAAGAGAAGGCAACCGGAAGGCCCTCCGAGAGGTGGGATGAAAGGTGAGCCCAAAAGGATGAATTACACGGCAATGACTGGAATGATTATAGACAATGAGGTAAAGATCCTTCAGAGGTGCAGGTGTGGATGGGAGAACATGATGACACATAGGGGGCTACGAATCCATCAGGTGAGAACGAAGTGCAAAGAGGTAAGCCAACCGTGACCTTGCAATGCAATGGCAGGTCAGACAAGAGGGACCCGAAGCCGGGTAGAAAACCACAGAGCTGAAGGACCCAGCATTGCTGGATGTGATTTGTTGGTAGAGAAAGAAGCCCAATAATGGAGGGTAATCCCCTAGTATATGAGCACACAAACTCACCTGACAACCCCCATCCGTCCACAAAGCTAAGAGCAAGAAACCCGGGAAGGAGGCTCAAGATCAAGTGGTCAAGTGGCAGAGGCTGGACCTGGACCTCAATGCGATCCTCGAGCACGCATTACACAGCCGAGTGGAAAACAAGCTTAACTCATTTGGAGACTTCCCCTGCAAGGTGAGTAGAGATGGGTTTGTTGAAGTTGACGTCAAGTGAGTCACTGCTCCAAGAGAAAAGGGAAGAAGTGAGACTGACGTAGAGCAGCTGGTATGAAGGTGGCACCAACTATGGAAGAACTGGAAGAAAGCTACACAGGAGGAAAAGGTGGCCTTGAAACTGTTATGGAATGAAGTGAAGTAGAAGCTGCTGCAAAGGACAGAGTACATTTGAAAACACAGGAGAAAGAAGAGGAGAGAGAGAGAGAGAGAGAGAGAGAGAGAGAGAGAGAGAGAGAGAGAGAGAGAGATTTTCTTCAAGAATCCCTTCATAGCTGTTGGAGGATATAAAGAGTGGAAGCTGGAATCCACTTAAGAGGAGTTGGAGTAGTATATCAGGGGCCAGTACAGTAATCGAGCGAGTAAAACTTCCCTTGGATCACCAGGGTATGTTCCACACTCAGCTCCCCTAAACATCCGGTTTGACACCTGCCCCACCACCACCCAAAGCAAAGTCAGAGAAGGCATCAAAAAGGCAAGGTCAGCATCAGTTGAAAAGTCTCTGTCATGGCTAGGAGGGTGACCAGCTACCACACGGGCAATGGATACATTGACACCAGCTACCAGAAGGCAGGAGCTTCAGGCTTCCTGGGATATGTGAAACGTGCATCATTGATACGGGACCAGATCCAACGAGCCAAGCGTGAGAAAGGTGACCTACATGTTATGTGGGTGGGTCTTACGAATACCTCACCAGCTCGAAAACTTTGCGTTCTTTTACACTCCCAACTTTATTAGAAGTCTGGTTTCTGATTACTTCAGTGACCTCCAGATGGGTTTCTCTTTTTGAGATTTTACAGTGGGTAGCTGCAGCTCAAAGTAGGCATTGCAATGGGGTGTTCCATCTCTCCCATCCTGTCTGTGGCTGCCTTCGAGATCCTCCTTATTGGAGCAAGGCCGGTGGTTGAAGGGAAACTACAGTCAGGGCAGAGGCTTCCTCCACTGAGAAGCTACATGGATGAGGTCACAAGCATCCTTCAGCCAAGAAGGCTGCTGAAGAGGCTGGACGAGCTAGTGATATGAGCAAGGATGAAGATCAAGCTCTCCAAGTCACGAAGCCTATCCCTCCAAAAAGAGGTCAGAAGGGGGCGAGGAAATACCATAGTTGGCCAGACTGCCCATCTAAACCCTTGGGATGCAGTACGCTGCAGAGTTCTCTGACTCGCAGATGGAAAAAGGATCACAGAAACAGCTGACAGAGGGCACGGCCAGAATCGACCAGAGTCAACTACCGGGAAAGTATAAAGTGTGGTGTTACCAGCTCACACTGCACCAAATGGTGATGCAGCCCCTGAAAATGTGTAAAATTCCCTCATCAACAGCCAGAAGGATAATAAATATAAGGCAGCTTGGAGTTAATGAGGTACTCGAGGAATATAAAGAATGTAAAAAAAATCTTAAGAAAGAAATTAGAGAAGCTAAAAGAAGATACGAGGCTGCTTTGGCAAGTAAGGTGAAAATAAATCCAAAGGGTTTCTACAGTTCTCAAAAGGATAGAGAGGGATAAAATTGGTCCCTTGGAGAATCAGAGTGGATGGCAATGTGCGGAGTCAAAAGAGATGGGGGAGATTTTGAACAATTTCTTTTCTTCGGTATTCACTAAGGAGAAGGATATTGAATTGTGTAAGGTAAGGAAACCAAGTAGGGTAGTTATGGAAAGTATGACAATTAAAGAAGAGGAAGTACTGGCACTTTTAAGGAATATAAAAGTGGATAAGTCTCCGGGTCCGGACAAGATGTTCCCTAGGACCTTGAGGGAAGTTAGTGTGGAAATAGCAGGGGCTCTGACAGAAATATTTCAAATGTCATTAGAAACGGGGATGGTGCCGGAGGATTGGTGTACTGCTCATCTGGTTCCATTGTTTAAAAAGGGTTCTAAGAGTAAACCTGGCAATTATCGGCCTGTGAGTTTGACATCAGTGATGGGTAAATTGATGGAAAGTATTCTTAGAGATGGTATATATAATTATCTGGATAGACAGGGTCTGATTAGGAACAGTCAACATGGATTTGTGTGTGGAAGGTCATGTTTGACAAATCTTATTGAATTTTTTGATGAGGTTACTAGGAAAGTTGACGAGGGTAAAATGGTGGATGTTGTCTATATGGACTTCAGTAAGGCCTTTGACAAGGTTCCACATGGAAGGTTAGTTAGGAAGGTTCAATCATTAGGCATTAATATTGAAGTAGTAAAATGGATTCAGCAGTGGCTAGATGGGAGACGCCAGAGAGTAGTGGTGGATAACTGTGTGTCAGATTGGAGGACGGTGTGTAGCGGTGTCCCTCAGGGATCTGTACTGGGTCCAATGTTGTTTGTAATATATATTAATGATCTGGATGATGGGGTGGTAAATTGGATTAGTAAGTATGCAGATGATACTAAGATAGGTGGTGTTGTGGATGATGAGGTAGGTTTTCAAAACTTGCAGAGAGATTTAGGACACTTAGAAACGTGGGCTGAAAGATGGCAGACGGAGTTTAATGCTGAAAAATGTAAGGTGCTACATTTTGGTAGAACTAATCAAAATAGGACATACATGGTAAATGGTAGGGTATTAAAGAATGCTGTAGAACAGAGGGATCTAGGAATAATGGTGCATAGTTCCCTGAAGATGGAATTTCATGTGGATAGGGTGGTGAAGAAAGCTTTTGGTATGCTGGCCTTTATTAATCAGAGCATTGAGTACAGGAGTTGGGATGTAATGTTGAATTTGTATAAGGCATTGGTAAGGCCAAATCTGGAGTATTGTGTACAGTTTTGGTCACCGAATTATAGGAAAGATGTCAATAAAATTGAGAGAGTACAGAGGAGGTTTAATAAAATGTTGCCTGGGTTTCATCTCCTAAGTTACAGAGAAAGGTTGAACAAGTTCAGTCTTTATTCTTTGGAGCGTAGAAGGCTGAGGGGGGACTTGATAGAGGTGTTTAAAATTATGAGGGGGATAGATAGAGTTGACGTGGTTAGACTTTTTCCATTAGAGTGGGGAAGATTCAAACAAGAGGACATGGGTTGAGAATTAGAGGACAAACGTTTAGGAGTAACATGAGGGGGAACTTCTTTACTCAGAGAGTGGTAGCTGTGTGGAATGAGCTCCCAGCAGAAGTGGTTGAGGCAGGTTCTATGTTGTCATTTAAAGTTAAATTGGATAGATATATGGACAGGAAAGGAATGGAGGGTTGTGGGCTGAGTGCAGGTCGGTGGGACTAAGTTAGGTAAGAGTTCGGCATGGACTAGAAGGGCCAAGATGGCCTGTTTCCGTGCTGTAATGGTTATATGGTTATATGGTTATATGGATGGATGGGATGACCATGTCGTACATCTGGAAATGGCTGGGGCTGCCTCGGTGTTTCTCAGACACTGGCCTCTTTGGGAAGAACATGTTGCATTTGCCACTGAGAGCTATCAGCATGGGATACAAACAGGAGACAACCTGACTGGTCATTGAGCTGAGGGAGTCCACCAATCCACTGGTGCGCAGTGCCAATGCCCCAATCCCTACTGGCCGTAAATGGAGAGCTCAAGACTAGACCATCAGCAGGCTGCAGCACCAAGAGGTTGTTGGCAGAGTCCAGGCTGGACATGTAGGACTTGGCTGGGGGAAGGCAGCACAGTTCTGGTCAAGGCCTCGAAGAAAGTGAGGAAAGCTGTGGTAGTGGAGGAGACTTCAAGGACAGAGTAGGAGCACTACAGGTTGAAGATCGTGGCACAGGACCACCAGGGAAGCTGGACAACATGGGAGGACACCATCAACAGGCCATTCACCTGGTCTGACCTGTGGAAAGTCCCACAAGCCAGACTCAGCTTCCTCATCCGGACAACTTATGAAAACTTGCTCTGCCCCCAAAATCTTCACCAGTTGTTCAGGCAGTGAGGATAGCCTCCCCCCTGTGTGATACCACCAATGCCAACCGCCAACACATCTTGGCAGGATGCAAAACTGCACTGTCAAAAGGGCACTGC
Source organism: Mobula birostris (assembly GCF_030028105.1). Lineage (NCBI taxonomy): Eukaryota > Metazoa > Chordata > Chondrichthyes > Myliobatiformes > Myliobatidae > Mobula > Mobula birostris. Next base: position 52,206,783 of record NC_092386.1, read on the forward strand.
AGATGGCGGCACGACTGGGTCCTAAAGAAGCTGGCGGAGATCATAGAGACCTGCTGGAGGGATGCGAGACGCAGCCTTCTCCAGTGGCCCAACAACTCATCCCATTTGTTAAGGTTGGTAAGAGCACTGAATGCACCCACCCAAGAGCTCCTTCAGGACCCTTCTCCACAGCCAGTGAGTGGAATGTAAGGGCAGATCTCGGCAGGCCGCTAGAGTTCCCCATGGATATCACCACCACATCTTTCCCAGACGTAGTACTGTGGTCCACGGCTGCCAAGCCAGTCCTCCTCATTGGGTTAACCAGCCTACGAAAGGAAGAAGTGGAGGCTGAAGTACTCAGACCTGGCAGCTGAGTGTAAGGAAGATGGCTGGAAGACCATCAGCTACCCTGTGGAGATAGGACGCTGGGGCTTTGTTGGTGCATCGACGACAAGGTTACTTCGTGATATGGCAGTGACTGGAGTGAGGCTCAGGAGGGCTACCAGAGAGTTGGCTGAAGAGGCAGAAAAGGGCTGTGGCTGAAGAGGCAGGATAGAAATTGGGGGACTGACTAACACCTTGGAAGGTGAAGGCGTCGGCAGGGAGATATCCCTGTCACTGCTCCACCACTGCTGGGGGTGCCGCAGACAGCAATGCCAAGCAGGAAACAGTATCCTCCTGTAAATCTCACTTTTAAAAAATTACAGTAAAAGCTCAGAATATAACTCTGTCACATATTAATCCTTTGAGTATTGTGGGCCTTTGAGTTGACATTTGATCTGAGTCTCGGTCAACCTTCTTCAAAGATTCAATATTGCATCAATGAAAAAAAAACAGTGGCACATAAAAAATGCCACTTGTAGTATGTTCATTTCAAAATGTGATTGCCAATCTTCATGCAGCAATTCCAAGATAGTCTCAGCAGAAGTAATAAATGTCAGTATTAGACGAATTGTGAAGCACTGTTACAGTATAATCTAATATTTTCTTTTTAAATCTTTTTATTATTTTTTCCAGGATTATAAACAAAATAACAAAGTTGATACAAAGAGAATGGAATAATCTTATTGTTAATAAACATGTACAGAAAATATTTCAGGTAACACAGGTATAGTAGACTTCCAAACTCACTATGTAATTAATCATAGAAAAAAAGAAAAAAAATACAAAGAAAAACCCCAAAAAACACTAAATACTAAACCCAAAAAAGCAAACGGAAAAAAACAAGGTTAGACCAATATCTTAAATCGAACAGGTTCAGTAATGTTGTCAACTCCGCTCCTCTGTTCATATATTTTAAGTTAATATGAAGGATTCGGAAAGGTCAAATTACGCCATATGGAAGTGTTGAATAAATCTAATATTTTCTTATTTAGAGATATAGCACAGTATCAGGCCCTTCTGGCACAAAGAGTCAAGCGCCCAATTACACGCATGTGACTAATTAACCTGCTAGCCCATACTACTTTGGAATGTGAGAGGAAACTGGAGCACATGGAGGAAACCCACACGGTCACAGGGAGAACGTACGGACTCCTTACAGACAGTGGTGAAATTGAACCCAGGTTGCTGGTACTGTAATGGCATTACACTAACTGCTACACTGCTGTGGATTGTTCGCTAGCATTAAGTGTCAACTCTTTCTCAGAGATTTTGAATGAGAGTTTTTATATTTATTGCCTTTCTGGTATCCTAGGATTTAGTTTCCATGATATACCATGCCATTGCCTCTCCTTGGCTATTGGCAACAAGTATATACCCTAACTCAAGAATAACTCTAATTAAGATTCTACCCCAACAAAATCCTGAAAAGACTGCAAGTGAGGTGACGAACTACACACTGAATAAATCAGTCAGGGAGTTGAATTTAAAAGGTGGGAAGTCGGGCTGGCAGATGGCGCAATGACATCGTCGCCCGTCCCCGGGAGCGGAGGTTCCCGGGTTCAAAATCAGTCAGGTCCGCTCCCGAGTATGCTTTCCACCTGTTCCAGGTTGAGTGTCGAGATCGCAACTTGACCTCATAAAATAAAGGGAAAATGCTGCGAAAATGTCTGTGTGGGGGTGCGCCACACAGTCTCTTTCTCTCCCGTTCCGCGTCTTGTAAAAAAGCCATGAGAAAGACATCATCATGGATGCATGCACGCAGATGCACATGCACAGACGTGCACGCACACACACACAGACGCACACGCACAGACTCGCGTGCACGCAGGCACACACCAAAAAAAAAGGTTGGAAAGTTGTGCTTAAGCTGAATAAAACTTTATTAGGCCACATTTGAGGTATTGAGTACAGTTATTGTCACCACATTCCAGGAATGATATGGAGGATTTGCAACTCATGCAAGAAAGATTCACCAAGCTGTTGCCTGGATTAGAGAGCATTAGCTATAAGGATAGTTAAGACAAACTTGAATTGTTTTCTGTGGAACACTGGAGACTGAGGGGTAACTTGATAGAAGAAGAGAAAATAAGCAGCAGCATAAGTAGGGCACACTACCAGAGTCCTTTTTACCTCAGTGTGTAAGTATTGAATACTAGACAGCAGATGAGAGTTTAATGGAGATTTATGAGGCAATTTTTTTTTTGCACAGAGTGTGGAAGATGCCTGGATTGTAATGCCAGGGGAAGTGGTTGAACCAGATTTGGTAGCAACATTTAAGAGGCATTTAGACAGATCACAAATGGATAGGGAATAGAGGGATATCATCCATGAGAAGGTAAATGTGCAATTTGAATTGGTATCAGTATTTATCACTCTTCCTAAGAAACCTGGAGGAATAGAATGTGAATTACATAGGATCATAAGTTTAATGAGACATATCACCAAGATACTTCTAAGAATTTTGATGACAAGAGCTAAAAGTAGGATACAAGCTGAAATAGGAAAAGAACAATGTGGTTTTGTGAAAGACAAAGGTACAAGAAATGCAATATTGATGTTAAGGATACTATCAGAATGAGCTATTCAAGTGCAATAAGATTTGTTTCTTTGTTTTATCGATGACACAAAAGCATTTGATAAAGTGAAGCACAATAAGTTATTTGAAATATTACAAGAAACTCTATATCTAGATTCGAAAGACCTCCACCTAATCAGAAATCTGTACTGGGAACAAACTGCTGCTGTAAGAATAGATGGAGAAGTGAGTCAGTTTACAAAAATCAAGAGAGGTGTTAGACAAGGGTGTGTTTTCTCCCCTGATTTGTTTAATGTGTACAGTGAAACAATATTACAAAAAATAAGAGACATCTTGAGAATCAATGTTGGTGGTGAAAACATCAATAATTTCAAATATGCGGATGACACTGTGTTAATTGCAAGTACAGAGAAAGAACTACAAAACTTAATTGATATAGTTGTTGAAGAAAGTGCAAAAATGGGCCTATCTATCAATTGCAAAAAGACAGAATATATGGTGATATCCGAAAAGAAGGAGAATCCTATCTGCAGGCTGAGAATAAACAGGGAAGACATAAAACAAGTACAGAACCTCTGCTACTTAGGAAGATGGATGACATCAGATGGCAGGTGCAACATGGACATCAGAAGAAGAACAGGGATGGCAAAAGACACCTTTACGAGAATGAGGAGTATACTGACCAACACTAAACTAGGCATGACAACCCACCTCGGAGTACTGAAATGTTACGTTTAATCAATCATGTTATATGGATCAGAATGCTGGACAATATCTAGTAACATAAGGAAACGAACTGAAGCAGCACAGATGTGGTTTTCGAGGAGGATACAAAGAACACCGTGGACGAAACGAATATCTAACGAGGATGTCATGAACAGAGCAAGAACAAAAAGAGAAATAATGTATGAGATCATGAAAAGGCAACGTAACTTCATTGGACATGTGATCAGGAAAGAGGAGTTAGAATGCATGGTAATTATAGGAAAGATTGAAGGGAAGAAAGCAAGAGGAAGACAAAGACAAATGATGATGGAGACAGCAGCCAGAGAACTGGAAATGAATAACAATGAATTGATCCACTTGACCCGAAACAGGAGAGTTTGGGCCATGGCAGTCAAAGCTCAATCTAGGCATGGCACCTGATGATGACGATTGTGGACAGGTACAGTACAGGGCTACTGTAGGAAACTTTGTCACATGGTGTGAGCAGAATTATCCGCAACTTAATGTGAAAAAGACTAAGGAGCTGGTGGTAGACCTGAGGAGAGCTAAGATACCGGTGACCTCTGTTTTCATCCAGGGGGTTAGTGTGGACATGGTGGAGGATTACAAATACCTGGGGATACGTATTGACAATAAACTGGACTGGTCAAAGAACACTGAGGCTGTCTACAAGAAGGGTCAGAGCCATCTCTATTTCCTGAGGAGACTGAGGTCCTTTAACATCTGCCGGACGATGCTGAGGATGTTCTACGAGTCTGTGGTGGCCAGTGCTATCATGTTTGCTGTTGTGTGCTGGGGCAGCAAGCTGAGGGTAGCAGACACCAACAGAATCAACAAACTTATTCATAAGGCCAGTGATGTTGTGGGGATGGAACTGGACTCTCTCACGGTGGTGTCTGAAAAGAGGATGCTGTCTAAGTTGCATGCCATCTTGTTCAATGTCTCCCATCCACTACATAATGTACTGGGTGGGCACAGGAGTACATTCAGCCAGAGACTCATTCCTCCAAGATGCAGCACAGAGCGTCATAGGAAGTCATTCCTGCCTGTGGCCATCAAACTTTACAACTCCTCCTTTGGAGGGTCAGACACCCTGTGCCGATAGGCTGGTCCTGGACATTTCATAATTTACTGGCATAATTTACATATTACTATTTAACTATTTACAGTTCTATTACTACTTTATATTTATGGTGCAACTGTAACGAAAACCAATTTCCCCCTGGGATCAATAAAGTATGACTATGAATATGACTATACTATGCATCATGATTTGAAAGGTTTGTTCCTTTGCTGTATTAGACCATAAGATATTTTAGCAGAATTAAGCCAGTTGACCCATCAAGTCTGCTCCACCATTTCACCATGGCTGATCCATTTTCTCTCTCAGCCTTCTCCCCATATTCCTTCATGCCCAGACTAATCAAGAATATATCAACCTTTGCCTTAACTATTCCCAATGACTTGGCCTCCACAGCCACTGATTCTCCTTTGTCTACCCAGATTGGTTACTTCTTCAAAGAATTCCAACAGATTTGTCAAGGAAGATTTTCCCTTATGGAAACCATGCTGACTAAGACCTATTGTATTATGTATATTGTTCTATATTCTATTCTCAATCTGCTTAAGCATGTTTAATCATCTTACAAACTTCAATTTGTTCTCCTGCACTCAAGGGGGTATAAATCTAGCCTGTGTAAGGTGACTTCATAATTTAGCTTCTCTGGTCCTCATCTGCTTCTGCAGTCTCTTGTGTCTCCAGCATTCTGATGAATCTGTGCTCTACTGGAAGCTTGTGTATTCTTTTTGAACTACAGTGGCCAGAACTCAATATGGTGCTACTCACTACAGCTCATCGGAACACTGTACATTAGAGGCATAACATGAGGACCTTTTGTGATAATAACCAGTTTAGTTAGTAATTGAAAAGCAAAAAAAAAATTCTACAGTTGCTGAAAATCAGAATTCAAGACAGAGAGTGCTGAATGACTTGTCATCAACCTGAAAAGTTACTTATTTCTCCATCGATATTGCCTAATTTATAGCATTTTCTATATTTTTTTCAGCATTTAATCAGCCTTAGAGATTATATTGACTGGCCATGCTTTTTGCTTATTCCTGTATTCAAGTGATGAAACATTTCATCCACAGTTCTTAACATCATTGCTTTTAGCAAATAATGTGATCCTTCATTGGTCCATAACCGATCATCTCATGATATCACCCCCGCACAAGCCACTGTATTAAATTGAAATAGATTGCCTGCAACCTTGCAGTGCTTTTTGACTCCAGGCTTGAGTTGCAACCCTTTAGACCTCGTCAAATTTCTACTCAGTCACATTTCCCAAGCCTGTTCTCCATGTGGGTGGCCTGATCTCTCAACTTAGAGCCATTAATAGTATGTCTTCATTCTTGACTTAGATGAGCCATGTGCTAACCTTGGGAACATTTGTAACAAGATTCAAAGTCAGACTTGCCAAAAATTGCTCAGCCTTTGTATATGTACAACTGTGTAAAACTCAGGTTTACAATTTTAGAACAAGTACATGTGTACAAACCTTGGAAGTAAAAGTTGGCCTGATGTTACTCTCTGATCTTTATATTTACCAATCACAAACTGCAAGACCAAAGTTGAAAAGCTGGACATATACAATTGTCTTGATTTAATTTATTGAATATATGTTAATGTGGTAGAAATGTCTGATTGTCCTGTGGCTTTTATTCAGAATCAGAGTCAGGTTTAATATCACCAGCACGTCATGAAATTTGTTAATTTCACGGCTACAGTGCGATGAAATACATGATAAGTAAATGTATAGAACAAAAGAAAAGACTTACATTAAGTATAATATATGTCTATTAAACAATTAAAATAAGTACTGCAAAAAAACAGAAATAAAAATGTAGTGAGGTAGTGTTCACGATCTCAATGTCCGTTTAAAAATCAGTTGGCAGAGGGGAAGAAGTTGCTTCTAAATCACTGAGTGTGTGCCGTTAGGTTTCTGTGCCTCCTTCTCAATGGTAACAGTGTGAAGAGGGCATGTCCTGGGTTATGGGAATCCTTAATGACGGACACCACCTTCCTAAGGCACTGCTGCTTGAACATGTCTATGAACATATCTTGAACATATACTATACAGGCTAGTACCAATGATGGAGCTGACAAATTTTATAAGTTTCTGCAACTTATTTTGATCTTATACATTAGCTGCGCACCCCCCCCCCATACTAGATGATGATGCAGCTAGTCAGAATGCTCTCCGCAAGAAGTTTTCGAGTGTTTTACTTGACAAACCAAATCTCATCAAACTCCCAATGAAATACAGCCATTGTCTTGCCTTCTTTACAGCTGCATCGATATGTTGTGTCCAAGTTAGGTCCTCAAAGATATTAATACCCAGGAACTTGAAATTGCTCACTCTTTCCACTTCTGATCCCTCTATGAGGATTGGTTTGAGTTCCCTCGACTTACCCTTTCTGAAGTACACTATCAGCTCTTTGGCCTTGCTGACATTGAGTGTTAGGTTGTTGCTGTGACAGCACTCAACTGACTGGTATATCTTGCTCCTGTATGCCCTTTCATTACTATCTGAGATTCTGCCAACTACGGTTGTATCATCAGCAAGTTCACTCTTGCACAAATAGTCTAATAATCTTGCCTGTACATATAGGATGAAGTTTTTTAAAGTACATCATTTTAAGAGTACAAAAGTAAAGTCTGCACAACAAGCAATACATTCTCATGCTTGAGAGAGGTTGTTAATATTGGTACAAGGAAAACTTGGAACTTTTTCTACTTCATACAGTAATAAATGTGGGAAGGTTTTACAGGCTGGAAGCAACAAATGTGAATGAAAAGTGATCACAATAGCATATCCCTATCATATTAAATTGCCCAGTTCTAGTAAGTTCACTCCCTAAAATAACATCAATGGACACATGCTGGTGTACTAGCTTTCCATTTTCTAAATTCATGTGACAGAGAAGATCAAAAATTAAATAACAGAGTATATTGCCTCATACTCAAAATGACATTTCTGCTAAATTCACCAAGGAACGAATCTTACCTGCCAAGAATAATTCAAATTTACTGCTATCAGAAGGTGTTTAATCAGGCTATTAATGGTAGTAGTTATTCTCCTTGGTACTATCGGTGGGTGCCTTGTGCACTGTAATACGTTATTAACTTGAACACTCATTAGGTATTATTGACCTAGAAAGATACCTTATTAAATCCATAACCACCAAACTTCATAAGCCTCTTCACGTGTATTTTGCATCAGTCTTCACTGTGGAAGACACTAGTAGTATACTGGAGGTTTGAGACTGTCAGGGAACAGAAGTGGGTGAAGTTGCCATTACTAGGGAGAAGGTTCTTGAGAAACTGAAAAGTCTGAAGGTAGATAAGTCACCTGGACCAGATGGTGTACACCCCAGGGTTCTGAAAGAGGTGGCTGAAGAGATTGTGGGTGCATTAGTAATGATCTTTCAAGAATCAATTGATTCTGGCATGTTTTTGGAGGAATGGAAAATTACAAATGTCACTCCACTCTTCAAAAAGGGAGAGAGGTCGAAGAATTATAGGCCAGTTGGTCTGACCTCGGTGGTTGGGAAGATGTTGGAGTCAATTGTTAAGAATGTGGTTTGGAGTACTTGAAGGCACGTGATAAAATAGGCCAAAGTCAGCATGGTTTCCTTCAGGGAAAATCTTCCCTAACAAATCTGTTGAAATTCTTTGAAGAAATAATAAAAATGATAGACAAAGGAGAATCAGTGGATGTTGTGTACTTGGATTTTCAGAAAGTCTTGACAAGCTGCCACACATGAGGCTGCTTAACAAATTAAGAGCCCATGGTATTACAGGAAAGATACTAGCATGGAAAAAGCATTGGCTGATTGGCAGGAGACACAGCGTGGGATTAAGGGAGTCTTTTCTGGTTTGCTGCTGGTGACGAATGATATTAGTGACTACAGGAATCTCTGTTGGGACTGCTTCTTTTAATTTTATATGTCCATGATTTGGGTAATGGAATGGATGGCCTTGTGGCCAGGCTTGAGGACGATACAAGAGTAGGTGGAGGGGCAGGTAATTTTGAGGAAGTAGGGAGGCTACAGAAGGATTTAAACAGATTAGGAGAATGGGTAAAGAATTGGCAAAAAAATTTACAGTGTTGGGAAGTGAAAGGTCATGCACTTTATAGAAGAAATAAAAAGTGTGGACTATTTTCTAAATGGAGAGAAAATACAAATATCTGAGTTGCAAATGGACCTGGGAGTCCTTGTGTAGGATTCCCTAAAGGCCAATTTGCATGTTGAGTCGATGATGAGAAAGGTGAATGCGATGTTAGCATTCATTTCTAGAATATAGAAGCAAGGATATAATGTTAAGGCTTTATAAAGCACTGTTGAGGCCTCACTTGGAGTATTGTGAGGAGTTCTGGGCCCCTTATGGTTGTGCTAACATTGGAGATGGTTCAAAGGAGGTTCACAAAAATGATACCGGGATTGAAAGGCTTGTCATATGTGAGTTTTTGAGGCTCTGGGCTTCTACTCACTGGAATTTAGAAGAATGAGGGGTGACCTCATTGAAACCCATCGAATGTTGAAAGGCCTCAATAGAGTGGGTGTGGAGAGAATGGAGCCTATGATGGGGGAGTCTAGGAACAGAGGACACAGCCTTAGAATAGAGGGGTGTCCTTTTAGTACAGAGGTGAAGAGGAATTTCTTTGCCCAGGAATCTGTGGAAGTCATTGCCACAGGTGGCTGTGGAGGCCAACTCATTGGATATATTTAAGGTGGAGGCTAATAGATTCTTGATTCATCGGGTAATGAAGGGATTTAGGGAGAAAGCAGGAGATTGAGGCAGAGAAGGAATATACATCCGCCATTATAAAATGGCGGAGCAGACTTAATGGGCCAAATGGTCTAATCCTGTTCCTATATTTTATGGTCTTATGGTTCATATAGCTTTTGGCTCACACAGCTTACTTTGCAAAATAGTTTGCTTGGAAAACTTGTTCTACTTTTTACAGCTCCTCACAGGCCACAAAGAAAGCTGAACAATACCCAAGATGTTACTCGCTGTACCAGAAGCAATTGTGACAAGGCCATTTTTCTTAATACAAGCTCTCCCGCTGCAAGTTCAGAAGGAGCTCAGCCAGACTCCTGGAGAAATGGCATGAATGGTTTTATCTGCCTGGCCATCTTGCTTCTCCAAGGATTACAATCATTTTCCCTAAACAGTTGCCATGGAAATTCCAGGTGCATTTTTGTTTAGCTGATGATACAAAAGGATGTGTGAGAAAAAGGATGCTCGCAGATAAAGAATGGACTTAGATTTTAGATGTAAATATATTACAGTTGTACTTCTTCAAATAGCAATGCGCTTTTCTAAAAAGATAATATTTTCCACACTGCTCTGCCTGCTCCACCGTCTGCATAATCTGCTATGGACACAGTTGCACTCTCTTAAAGGCTCACGTCTATCTGTACTGGAAGCATCATGGTAGGGTAACAGTTAGAGAGACCCTATTACTGCTTGAGGCATTAGAGTTCAGAGTTCAATTCTGGTGCATTCTGTAAGGAGTTTGTACGTCTCCTTGTGACCGTGTGGGTTTCCTCTGGGTACTCTGGTTTCCTCCCACAGTCCAAAGAGGTACCATTTAGGAGGTTAACAGATCTTTGTAAATTGTCTTATGATTAGGCTAGAGTCAAATAGGTGGTTTTCTGGGTGCCACGGCTCGTTGGGGTGGAGAGCCTGTTCCGTGTTCTATCTCTAAGTAGATAATACTCTTCCTGTAACTGTGACATATTTTTACCATGACACACACTATCATCATCTCCTTCCTCCCGTTGGGTCAAAATGTCACAAAACTGCAAAATTATCTGAAACAATCCCAGCAGGCTAGAAAGTAACAAATATCACACAAATATTCAAGAATGTAAGAAAGGAGCAATTAGGGAAAACAGACCAGAATTTGCAAAATGCTAGAATCTGTTATTAAGGTTAGAGAAACCTATCGTGGTTTTATGAAAGGGGATGATTGGCATACCTCATTAAGAATGTACAGTATAGTCAGTTTAGAGAAAGGGAGATTAATAGAGATGGTACTTCTAGATTTTCAAAAAGAATTCAAAAGGAAGTACAAAGCAAAAGATCGATATATACAATAAGACTCACAGATTTGGGGTTGTCAAAGATCAGTAACGATTGATCTAATGACAAGAACAGAGAGTAGGATGATTTTTTTTCGATTGGCATGTAGTTACTGGTGGAATATCACAAAGATAAGAAATTAATCTTCAGCTACTTACAACCTGCAGTCATGGCTTCGACGAAAGGATGGAGTATAATTCATCCAAGTTTGATGATAAAACAAAATTAACTGGAAAAATACACCATGAGGAGGATGCCAAAAATCTGGAAAGGAGTACATTTTTTGGACAAAAAGATGTACTTGCCTTGGAAGTGGTGGTGTGTAAATTCACCAGAATGGGGAGAGGAGTTTCCGTGTGAGGAGAAATTGAACAAGGTTGCTTTGTACTCACTAATGTTTAAAAGAATGAGGCATAACTTGTCTGAAAAGTGTAAGAAATTAAGAGCGGCAAGGTCTGTTCATTTTCTTTAGTGTAAGTTTGGTGGAATATGTCTATTTGAGATACTCTTAATCTAGAAGGGCCGAGATGGCCTGTTTCCGTGCTGTAATTGTTATATGGTTATATAATTAGATACAGTGGGTCCTTTTTACGTAGAGCAGCAACAATCCATGAAGTTTGGGGGATTTAGACATGGAGTTTAAGGGCAAAACAATGTGTGATCAACAGAGCAAAAGACAGCAGGAGCTCCCTATGGATCCAGAAGTACCTGGTCAAGAACTGTTTTGCACCCATCCCCAGGTATTGAACCTCACTTTTAAAAGAAAGAAGTTTACAGAGCATGATAGACTGGTCGAGTAATTGGAAAAATGAGCCAAGGAACTTTCAGCACAAGTCGGTTAGCATAGATTTCATAACCAGTGTATGCAGCTTCCAAATGTATTGCCTAGAAAACATGCCATCAGCCTCAATGGAAAAGAAAATAGGATGCCAATTCATTATTATATGTTTTGTGCTATTGATAAAAGTCAGTTTCACCCTACAGTCTCATTACATAGCAGGCTAGCAAATTCCCTCACACTAACTCATTGGAGGTCATTCAGATTTTCTCCGCCGGTGTAAGTTGGGAGATAGAGAATTGGAAGCTTGACGTAAGTATCACCCATTTAAATTTCATTTGCAGTTAGAATTATTCATAAAACATAACATTTGAAGATGATGTTAAAAGAGAAATACAGGAATTTTACCAATCCTGCAAAATCAAGCAATGAATAAATTTTATTTTACTTATTGTAAGATATTGTCCTCTTCCCAGATGTGGATACTGTGATTGGGGAATCATAACTAAAGCCAGAAGTTGGAGGCCTGACGTCTGTGAGTCCGGATCCAATATTTGTGAATCTGAGAGTCTGGGGCCAAGGACTCTGGAAGTGGAGTGGCCTGTCTTGGGTTTGGGGGCCTGCCTGTGTGTGTGGGAGGGTGGGTGGGAGGAAGGGGGTTTGTTTTGTTGTTGTTGCCTGGTTTTATTGTTGTTGTTTGTGTTGTTCTGCTGAACATTGTGGGTGTTGTATGTTGGTGCTAGAATGTGTGGCAACACTTGCAGACTGCCCCAAACATATCCTCAGGTTGTGTTGGATGGTCACGTAAATGATGCATTGCATTATATGTTTTCATATACATGTGATAAATAAATGATCAGAACATAACAAAAGTAGCAATAAACATAAAGAGATAATATTCTGGTTTATAAACTGTATCTAATATTACCTGCTAATGAGGAACAATTTGATCCCATTCCATATTGCGAAGAAAGCACACCAATTCCTCTACTTCGTGAAGAGTCTGCAAAGATTCAGCAGATCATCAAAAACCTTGGCAAACTTCTATAGATGTGTGATGAAAAGTGTATTGGCTGGCTGCATTAAGGCCTGGTATGTGAACACCAATGCCTTCGAGTAGAAAACTCTACAAAAGGTAGTGGATTCGGTCCAGTATGTCATGGGTAAAACCCTACTAACCATTGAGCACATCTACATAAAACAGCACTGTAAAAAAGCAGCATCTATCATCAAAGACCCTCACCACCCGGGCCATGCTTTTTCCTCACTGCTGCCATCGGGTAGCGTCAGGACTTGCACCACCAGGTTCAAGAACAATAACTACCCCTCAGCCAACAGGTTCTTGAACAAAAGAGGATAACTACACCATTTAAAGGCACGTTTATCTTGTTATTTTATGCTCATTATTTATTGCTATTTATTTATTATCTGCATTTGCAGTTTGTTTACAGTTTACAGTTTACAGATTCTGTTTACAGTTACCCTTCTATAGATTTGCTAAGTATGTCCATAGAAAAAGAATCTCAAGGTTGTATGTAGTGACATGTATGTACTCCGATAATAAATTTTACTATGAACTTTGTACATTGAACATGCGAGACGTAGGTTTATGATACTCAGGTTTACTAATGATACAACATTTGTTGAAGACAAAATTGTAAAGAGAACGTGGAGGAACTGTGAAGGACTATAGACAGATTACGTGAATGGACAAAGGTGTGAATAAAATGTTATGTGACCGACTTTGGTAGAAAAAGTAGAAAGGTGAGAGATTGGGAAATACACTCAGTGACCATTTTTTAAATACATCTGCGCACCAGCAGCTTAATGCAAATATCTAATCAGCCAATCATGTGGCAGCAACCCAGTGCATAACAGCATGCAGGCATGGTCAAGAAGTTCAGTTCAAATATCAGAAAGGGGAAGAAATGTAATCTAAGTGATTTTGATCATGGAATAATTGTTGGTGCCAGATGGAATGGTTTGAGTATCTTAGAAACTGGAGATCTCCTGGGATTTTCACGCGCAGTCATCTCTAGAGGTTTCAGAGTAAAACATCTAGTGAGTGGCAGTTCAGTGAGAAAAAATGCCTTGTTAATGAGAGAGGAGAATGGCCAGATCAGCTCAAGCTGACAGTAAGATGATAGGTATCTAATAAAGTGGCCACTGAGTGTATGTTCATGGTCTTCATCTCTGTAGCCCAACCATTTGAAGGTCTGATGTGTTGAGCATTCAGGGATGCTCTTCTGCATACTCCTGTTATATTGTGTGGTTATTTGTTACTGTTTCTTTCCTTTCAGAGCTTGGGGAGGAGGAAAGATGGAAATGATATGGGTGTGAAATATGGAAACAGGAAGTCAGGAGGGATGGGTATGCTGTTGAGAAATGCAGGGAATGAGGGAATTGAAAAGCATGGGAAATGGGTCAGAGGCACTATTGGGAACTTTGGGAATGGGATAACAGAGGGCTAGTCATCTGGAAAGAAAGATGGAAATTTTTTCTCAGGAGATGGAGGTAGGAGAAGACAGATTCAAGGGACATGTGGCCAAAGGAGATAGGAGAAAGAAAGTTACGTTTTGAACTCCAAAACTTAAAAACGAATTGAAAGGGAAACAAGAGAACCCTGAAATAACTTGTGTACATTTGTTTTTACTGTAGTGAGACGTGTGGTGGCATGACAACGTATGCCATTTTATGTACTTCATATGTATAACCATAATAAATTATATAATCAACAAAGAATGCTTAATCAAACAACATATTTACAATATTATTCAAATATTGCTAAAATATTAAATACACAAAACTCATCCCTGCTTAGCTATAAACTCCAATTCAATAGAGAATGCATCTCAACTATATAGACAGTGTTCTATATAATACATCTACTATATGAACATCCACAGTATAGTAAATTTTAAATTGTCACATTCAGGCCTAATTATTTAATCACTGTGGAGGATTTCTTACTTCTGTGGGACAACATTTTTCCTGACAAGGGAGGTCACTCTTCTTGGCAGTTAGGATTTGTGGCTGAAGACAATCTCAGGTTTTGGTGTCCCATCCATAGTGGTTGTAGGAGTTGAGACTGCAGGAAGAGGTTCTGACAGCACTGGACAGATTTCTTCTCCTTTCTCAGCTTATTTCTCTGGATCTTCTTTGATACTTGCTTCTCTCCTCGTCCCAGCTTCATTATCTCTCTATAATCCGCTCTCGATCCCTTTCTTGGTCGTGCTTCCTATTCTTATTCTTGCTTCTCTCACATTTCTGTCATAGTCTCACTTACAGTCCTGATCCCACTCTTTTTCTTTCTCATGTTCCTTCACTCTTTTCTGCCTTACTCTTTCTCATTCAAGTTCTTTCTCTCTATCTCTACTCTCCATTTAAATTTCTCGTCTTTCTTTTTCTTCTTCTAGTTTCTTATGAGTATCTCTGAATTTTTTAATTTCTCTAAAGTCTGGTTTATCCTTTTCCATTTCCATGGCACTTATGTCATTCTCCTCTTTCTTTTCCTTTTTCTTCTTTCTACTTTGTGCATCTTGAGCTTGGGAAGGTGCATTCAGTTCACTGGAATATTCTCTTACTGATCCTTATACAATCTGATCTCTTCTCTTGGTTTCCTCATTCAGAAAACCACCTGACAAATCTTCTGCTTTCATATCTCCATTGACTCCTTTCTTTTTGCCTTTCCATTCATCCAGATGGGCTTTGGTCTTTGCATCTACTTTTACAAGCAGCTTCTTGACTCCCACTTGAAGTTGATTAAACAACCTAAATCCAGGCAGAGTAGACTCTGGTTCTTCATACTCACAAAAGCTGAATGCTTGCAACTTTTCTGAAACCCCCAGAACTCTCTTCCAGCTTAAAACCAAGCCACATTTCACAAGTAACTGTTTGATTCAAAAACTCTTGTAGTTGGACCACTGCTTTTGTACCTTTCATGATCTCTCTGAGCAGCATGGTCCTTCCTTGGTCCAATACATGTTCCAACCAGAGGCACAGAGGCTGGCACCAATAACTGTTTGCCCTCTGTTGCTAAACAGTTCATGGTGTAAAGCATCATCCACCAGCTTTCTTAATTCGCATTCAGTTGACTTTGTTATAGGTAATGTGGCATGCAAATGGTGTATGGATCTCCAATCAAGTTGAGGTTGTTTCAGTCACCCATATTACCACAATAGTGGCCCCTCATGTTTTTACAGCATATAAGCTCAATTTGGCTTGATGGTTGTTGTATATTGCTACAAATGTCTTTCCCACAGGAGTTTTCTTTTCTCCAGTATAAGTTCTTAGTTGGATGTCTGCAGGCTTCAGTTCAGTATCTTTGAAATGCCTTTCAAACTTATTTTGTGGAATGTCTGGAACAGCCGAGCTAGTGTCCAGTTCCATTTTAAGTAATTCGCTGTTCACTTCTGGCCTAAGCCATATTGCTTGTCTATTGCTTTCACAATGTAAATCTCAAGACTACTCAGTCCTGTGTTATTCTCATCATTATCAGGTTCTTCATCAACACCATGCAAATTAGTGCTGTTTATGAAACTGCAATTTGCCTTTTTAGTTTTTTGCCTTCCCTCTGCAGTCCATATATTTTTGTTTGCCTGACATGCTCTTTGTATGTGTCCTACTTTGTTGCATTTTCTGCAATTTTTGCCTTTAAATCTCTATTGGTCATGTGAATGTGAGTCCTTGCCACAACAATAACACAATTTGTTTGGACAGGCCAGCTTCTGTTTTACTTTCATTGCTGACTGTAATTTAATTGTGCCTTTCATGCATTATTCTCTGGCTGCTGTTTTCATTGATAGAGCTATTTCAACTGCTCTTTTAAATGTAAGTTCTGCTTCAGTTGGGAGATTTTGAATGCTTTCTTGTAAGATTCCACAAACTAAGCAATCTCTCAGTGTGCTATTAAATCCATTATTGAACTGACATTGCTCAGACAACATCTTCAATTCAGCCATGTATGTTGAAATGGACTCCCCTTCTTTTAATTCCGCTCATTAAACCTAAAATGATCTGCAGTCAGCAATGGCTTTGGTTCTAAATGTTTCTGCATTACTTTCACTATATCAGCAAAGCTCATTTCAGCTGGTTTGGTCAGAGCAGTCAAACTTCTAATTAAACTGTATGCCTTTAAACCCAGTGCATTCAGAAAAACTGATATCTGATTCTTATCGGCTATTCTATTTACCTTCAAATATGACTCAATTCACTCAGTTAACAAAATCCAGTTATCTGTTGTGTAATGAGATGTATCAATCTTTCCAATGTAGCCAGCCATTTCTGCTCTCTTTTAAAAAAACTATGATTTTTATAACCCAGTACTCACCATTTATGAACCGGTTAAATTAGTTCATTTTCTGCCTTTTTAAAACTAGATCATGTCTGTCTCTTTGGAAGAATATGCGCTGCAATTTTTTTAACAACCATTTCTCACAGCACTTTTTTTTAACTCGAATGTCTTGCTGTGCTTCAACAGGTAGGTAATCATCTCAGATTCATGTAAAACATCCTCATCACCACTGTTGAATTTTGTATCTCCAAAACATTAAAAAAAACTAATTGAAAGGAAAATAATGAAGCTGGGAAATAACTCGTGTACATTAATTTAGCGAGATGTGTGCACATCATGATAGCTTGGGAGCGTGATAACGTATGCTATTCACATACATCACATGTAAAATCATAATGAATTGTATAAGCAGCAAAGAATGCTCAATCAAACAACATATTTACAATAATACTAAATACAGATGAAATATTAAATACACACAGAAGTGACTAAAGATGGGAATAAACAGTTGACGGTTCAGGCCCAAAGCCTTCATTGGAGCCATTTCTGAAGAAAAGTCACAATTCAAAGCGATGACTGTTCATGCCCCTTCATAGATGCTGATTGATCTGAGTTCTGTCAGTATTTTGTGTGTGTTGCTCACAATTGCCAGCATCTTCAGAATCTCTTGTGTTTAACAGACGCAAGATACTGTGGTGGTCAGAAGTCTTAAGCAGAGAAGCATTGTGAAGCTCGAAGAAGATGGTCTTGTTTGAGCTTCTTTGAGTCCCACAACCTCCCTCAGGGCTCTCTAGCTTCTCCTTTTTCATTACAAAGGATAAACACCTCTTCTAAGAAGAATGCTTGTCAGCCTTCAGCCAGACCTTCTGGCTTCCTCCCCAATGATTGTTCAATAGCTTTCCTCTTCTCAGTTGTCTGCGACAGGTGAAACATCTTAAAACAACATTAGAACTAGAAGTGGGTCAGATTGTTGTTGTTTGTTGTTGTTGTTCGTCCTTCGTAGTCGAAGATGACCATGGCTTCAAAGTCAAATGGGAGATTGGTGGCTGTGGGTTCAGAGGTGACTGATGAGGCCAATCCGGGCCCTGAAGGCTCGCCCTCATGTGGGACACAAGTGGATGGGTGCTGTCGTGGCAGTGGATGCTGGTCGGGCCTTGCGCACGGCACGCTTTCGTTGCGCCTCAATGATGCGCCTGACTTCAGCTGCACGGGCTCCTGTGGTGATCTTGCTGCGCCAAGCTGGACGGTTGAGGGCAAGCGTCTCCCACGTGTTGATGTCGACACCCAGGCCTTTGAGGGACGCTTTGAGGCAGTCTTTGTAACGTTTCTTCTGCCCCCCGACTGAGAGCTTGCCCTGACACAGTTCTCCATACAGCAGTTGCTTAGGCAATCGGCTGTCTGGCATTCTGACCACATGTCCGGCCCACCTGGCTTGAGCTTTCAGCAGGAGGGTGTAGACGCTGCAGAGCCCAGCTCGTTCCAGGATTTCCGTGTCGGGGACTTTGTCCTGCCACCTGATGTGGAGGAGACTGCGGAGACAGCTCAGGTGAAAGTGGTTGAGCTGTTTGGCGTGTCTGCAGAAAACAGTCCAGGTCTCGCTGGCGTAACGGAGGGTGGTAAGGACCACTGCACAGTAGACCCTCAGCTTGGTGGTAAGGCTGAGTCCTCTCCGCTCCCAGACGTTCTTACCCAGAAGTGGGTAAGATAGTCCTAGAGTGACATCATATCAAGATAAAGGGAAGAGAAAAAATGAAGTTAGGTTAGACTTGCTTGACTTCACTTAGTTGATCATGATGAAGGCCTATGAGGTAATAGTACAGACTGGTTGATTAGGTATACAACACACTACAGATGTTCGAATCTGTAGGAAATAAATAATATTTGATGAAAACAACAGGAATTCTACGGATGCTGGAAATTCAAGCAACACACATCAAAGTTGCTGGTGAACGCAGCAGGCCAGGCAGCATCTGTAGGAAGAGGTGCAGTCGACGTTTCAGGCCGAGACCCTTCGTCAGGACTAACTGAAGGAAGAGTGAGTAAGGGATTTGAAAGTTGGAGGGGGAGGGGGAGATCCAATATGATAGGAGAAGACAGGAGCGGGAGGGATAGAGCCAAGAGCTGGACAGGTGATAGGCAAAAGGGGATACGAGAGGATCATGGGACAGGAGGTCCGGGAAGAAAGACAAGGGTGGGGGGGACCCAGAGGATGGGCAAGAGGTATATTCAGAGGGACAGAGGGAGAAAAAGGAGAGTGAGAGAAAGAATGTGTGCATAAAAATAAGTAACAGATGGGGTACGAGGGGGAGGTGGGGCCTTAGCGGAAGTTAGAGAAGTCGATGTTCATGCCATCAGGTTGGAGGCTACCAAGACGGAATATAAGGTGTTGCTCCTCCAACCTGAGTGTGGTTTCATCTTTACAGTAGAGGAGGCCGTGGATAGACATGTCAGAATGGGAATGGGATGTGGAATTAAAATGTGTGGCCACTGGGAGATCCTGCTTTCTCTGGCGGACAGAGCGTAGATGTTCAGCAAAGCGGTCTCCCAGTCTGCGTCGGGTCTCGCCAATATATAAAAGGCCACATCGGGAGCACCGGACGCAGTATATCACCCCAGCCAACTCACAGGTGAAGTGTTGCTTCACCTGGAAGGACTGTTTGGGGCCCTGAATGGTGGTAAGGGAGGAAGTGTAAGGGCATGTGTAGCACTTGTTCCGCTTACACGGATAAGTGCCAGGAGGGAGATCAGTGGGGAGGGATGGGGGGGACGAATGGACAAGGGAGTTGCGTAGGGAGCGATCCCTGCAGAATGCAGAGAGAGGGGTGGAGGGAAAGATGTGTTTAGTGCTGGGATCCTGTTGGAGGTGGCAGAAGTTACGGAGAATAATATGTTGGACCCGGAGGCCGGTGGGGTGGTAGGTGAGGACCAGGGGAACCCTATTCCTACTGGGGTGGTGGGAGGATGGAGTGAGAGCAGATGTACGTGAAATGGGGGAGATGCGTTTAAGAGCAGAGTTGATAGTGGAGGAAGGGAAGCCCCTTTCTTTAAAAAAGGAAGACATCTCCCTCGTCCTAGGATGAAAAGCCTCATCCTGAGAGCAGGTGCAGCGGAGATGGAGGAATTGCGAGAAGGGTATGGCGTTTCATCTCCATCTCCGCCGCATCTGCTCTCAGGATGAGGCTTTTCATTCTAGGACGAGGGAGATGTCTTCCTTTTTTAAAGAAAGGGGCTTCCCTTCCTCCACTATCAACTCTGCTCTTAAACGCATCTCCCCGATTTCACGTACATCTGCTCTCACTCCATCCTCCCACCACCCCATTAGGAATAGGGTTCCCCTGGTCCTCACCTACCACCCCACCGGCCTCCGGATCCAACATATTATGCTCCGTAACTTCTGCCACCTCCAACGGGATCCCACCACTAAGCACATCTTTCCCTCCCCACCCCTGCATTCCGCAGGAGTCGCTCCCTACGCAACTCCCTTGTCCATTCGTCCCCCCCATCCCTCCCCACTGATCTCCCTCCTGGCACTTATCCGTGTAAGCGGAACAAGTGCTACACATGCCCTTACACTTCCTCCCTTACCACCATTCAGGGCCCCAAACAGTCCTTCCAGGTGAAGCAACACTTCACCTGTGAGTCGACTGGGGTGATATACTGCGTCCGGTGCTCCCGATGTGGCCTTTTATATATTGGCGAGACCCAACGCAGACTGGGAGACCGCTTTGCTGAACACCTACGCTCTGTCCGCCAGAGAAAGCAGGATCTCCCAGTGGCCACATATTTTAATTCCACATCCCATTCCCATTCTGACATGTCTATCCACGGCCTCCTCTACTGTAAAGATGAAGCTACACTCAGGTTGGAGGAACAACACCTTATATTCCGTCTGGGTAGCCTCCAACCTGATGGCATGAACATCGACTTCTCTAACTTCCGCTGAGGCCCCACCTCCCCCTCGTACCCCATCTGTTACTTATTTTTACGCACACATTCTTTGTCTCACTCTCCTTTTTCTCCCTCTGTCCCTCTGAATATACCTCTTGCCCATCTTCTGGGTCCCCCTCCCCTTGTCTTTCTTCTCGGACCTCCTGTCCCATGATCCTCTCGTATCCCCTTTTGCCTATCACCTGTCCAGCTCTTGGCTCTATCCCTCCCCCTCCTGTCTTCTCCTATCATTTTGGATCTCCCCCTCCCCCTCCAACTTTCAAATCCCTTACTCACTCTTCCTTCAGTTAGTCCTGACGAAGGGTCTCGGCCTGAAACATCGACTGCACCTCTTCCTAGAGATGCTGCCTGGCCTGCTGCGTTCACCAGCAACTTTGATGAATATTGGATGAAGTTGGTTGGTCCTGAGGTAACGTCTCAAATTGAAACATTGATAATTCCTTTGCCTTCAAGGATTCTGCTTCACCCATCGAGTTTTTCCTGCACTTTGTTTTCTGGGTGATTGGCCGATAACAGAGATGACCCTGAGCTTCCCATTACCTACACTTTAATTCTCAATATTATTCTTGTTCTGACCTATTGGTCTGTGGCCTCTGATATTGAGCTTTTGCTCTGAAACATTAGTTCTGTTTCTCTTCCCACAAATGTGGTCTGACTTGCTGAATATTTTCTGCATTTCCTGTTTCTCTTTTAGAGCTCATAGCACTGGAGAGTTATCCATAATTGTGGAAACGCTGAGTTAGAATGATGACGTTTTTGCTTTCCGAGGTACAGGGAGGCACTGGTTAAGGCTATTTCTTCTCTGTATAATCTAAAGTCTTGGATAAATGCACAAAAGTTATGGTTGCTAAATTTGCTGACGATGAAAATAGGCAGGAAAGTAAGTGATGTGTAGGACATACAGAGGCTGCAGAAGGGAGATAGGTTCTGAGTGGGTAAAGATCTACCCGTTGGGTATAATGTTGGAAAAGGTGAAATTATTTGGTAGGAAAAATAAGAATGAAGCAATGTTCTAGCTTATGGTTCAGAAAAGTCTGCAAGTGTAGCAAACAGGGAAGTTAGGTGAAAGTAATCATGTATTCTTCATAGAATTGAATACAAAAATAAAGAGATAATGTTATGTTATATAAGCACTAGTGAGACCCTGTGTAGGCTATGGTTTGCAGTAATGGTATTCTAACTTCAGGGAGAATGTTTATACCTTCAAAGCAGTTAAGAGGGCTAAATAACTAATACCTGCATTGGGTGTGTTCTCTTAAGAGGAAATGTTGGACAAGTTGCAGTTTAGAAGTATGAGAAGGAAATTGAATCAGAATCAGAAATACGTTTAATACCATTGAGATATGTGATGAAGGTTGTTGTTTTATAGTAGCAGTATAATAAGATATACATACTTAAAATAAATTAAATAAGTTGTACAAAAGAAAGCAAAGATATGAGGTAGCATTCATGGGTTGCTTTATTGTCTGTCCAGAAATCTGATGACAGAGGGGAAGAAGTTGTTCCTAAAACGTGGAGTGTGTGTTTAAGCTCCTGCACCTCCTCATTGATGGTAGCATTAAGAAGCGGATTCATACTGTATGATGGGGCTTTAATGATGGATGTCATCTTTTTGTGGCATTGCCTTCTGCAGATGTCCTCAGTGCTGGGGAGGCCACGGCCCATGGTGGAACTGGCTGAGTTTGCAACGTTCTGCAGCTTTTTCCGATCCTGTACAGTGGCTCCTCCACATAAAATAGTATTGCAAACAATGGGAATGCTCTCCACAATACCTCTGTAGAGATTTGCCCACGACTTTGGTAAAATACCAAATCTCCTCAAACTACAAATGAAATATAGCTGCTGATGTGCCTCCTGCCAGATGGTTGGCACAGGTTTTCTATGCTCTACCAGTATACCACCAGGACCTGATGCCTTGTGAGGGTTCACCCTCTAGGAAGATGCTCGTGAAAGTTGTAGAAAGATGAAACAGAAAAGATCTGGGGTACCAACATCCTTGTGGGTTGGTTTGCTAGAACTGTTGGGGAGGGCTTAAACTAATTTGGCAGGGGATAGGATCCAGAGTGATGGGGCTGAGGCTGCCTCCAAGGTCCACAATACTTGGATTAAAGCTGAGTGAGTGAGAGTGGGGTTGGGGCTCGGAGGGTAGGGGAGTGATGGGCTTAGTGGGAGATGGTTAAATAGAGCTGGATTTGAAGATGGGTGCAGTAGTCAGGTGTTATGAATGTTGGCTAGATATCGGGCAGAGACCTACATTATTCAATACTTGGCGTTAGGCACCAAGTGAACTTTCAAGTTGCGGAGTCCTTCCTACCACTGAATGTGGCTGTTTGGCTGGTGAAAAGGCTAGGCATTGCGCGTGCAATCAGAAAGCCCCTGCACCTGGGGAAATTCAGCAATACAGGGAACATGAAAGCTGGGCCTCCTCAGCCATTAGAGTCAAAGACTGCAGCTGCAGACAAAAGTCAGCAATCCAACTGTTCTGCACTCTGAACCAATGCCAAGATTCAACCAAAACTGATATATTGTGCTGCTTATCCGAAACGCTCACACTAATGTACAATTTTTTTACTGCATCTGATGCATGTACAAATCTCAGGAAGGGCCATCTCCTCAAAGAAATGTTTAATTAAAAAGCTTGCCTCGCTCATATTCGCACATAAGATCTCAAGTGATTGTCGATTACCATTCTGTATGAAACTGTACAGCAGTTGGGTGTAGGGTTCAAAGTTGAAAGTAAATTCTATTATCAAAGTGCATACAGTATATGTCACCATATACAACCCTGAGATTCATTTTCTTGTGGGCATACTTAATAAGTAAATCTATAGAACCATAACAGAACCAATGAAACACCGCCCAAATGGGGCTTTCAACCAGCGTGCAGAAGAGAAACTGTGCAAATATAAAAAGAAGAAATAAAAATAATAAACAAATAAACGATAAATATCGAGAACATGAGTCCTTGATAGTGAATCCATTTGTTGTGGGAATGTTTCAGCGATGGGGCAAATGAAGTTGAGTGAAGTTATCCCCTTTGGTTTAAGAGCCTGACGATTGAGGTATAAGAACTGTTCCCGAACCCGGTGGCGTGAGTCTGACGTAGTACATATCAGCCACTGTCCTGCATTCATTCAACCTCCCAGAACTATTTTTGCTTATTTAGTTTGTCCAGATACAATCTGGAGAGGGTCCACTCTGTCTCTACTTAAGTGGCAAGTTTAAACAGCCAAGCCATATTGATAATGCATTTGTGGATTCACCTGTTTGGGTGATTCCTGTATCTCTGCAACACTCTTCAGGTCCATGAAGATCCTCTATTTGTCATTGCTTATCCTCAAGCGCCCCATGGTCCGCAGTCATTCTCAGACAAATGGTCAATCTATCAGCCCAGTATATGGAGAGGAAAATGTTGTTGATATTTAGCTCTGAAATAAAATTACAGTAGAACGAAAAACGCTAAAATAGATTGCATCAACCAATATGAAAAAGCCAGGGATTAGAGAGACCATGCTGTGAATGCAGCTCAACAGGATTCTGAGGTTCCATAGCTTGAATCTATTTTCCCCATTGTATCACATTTTGTAAGAGGAAATACATTCCTAAAGGAAGCTTTTCTCTGTTAATGTCACTTCAGTAATTCTTTGGCACAGCTCCAGTTTGCACTACTGCACCTTGCATCATTCCATTGTTTTATGTTCCTATTTATTGTTTTATTTATTATTACAATGTATACAGTTTAATCTGTGAACTTCACATGAGCAATGACTTTCATTACACCCTGGTGTATATGCCAATAAACTTAACTGAATATGTTGCCCCTCAGGGCCCATGGTCTATCGGTAAGGGGGTTTTGAATGCATCGTAGTCAGAAGAGAAATGGTGGTTGTTTTAATAAACTGGAAATAGTTTTACAATATACCATTGTACAACTATCAAAAAAGGAGATTGGCTTGCCTGTTTCCAAAGCAAATCCCTTTACTGTGAACTGGCAGACTGCAAGATCATTGCCCTTGGTGAATTAGTTCAGTTCTCTGGAAACGCTTTTTTTTTCCACATAAATTTCCTAAGAATGAATTTTTCTTCCAAATTTCAAAATGTTGGTAGTGGCTTCTGAAATATGTAAGGGTGTATTTCCATTATGCAAACCCCCATAAAGTACACTGTACCTGGGCAGGTTAGGGTGTATCAGTGAGAGCTCCATTTTAAGACCTTCTCAAACCAACAGCATGCAGTCCAAAAAGGACACCACTTCATTTCATTGTTTCTCACATTTCGAATATTTGAGTTATTTTGCACTCTCTGGAAAATGGCATTACCACCTAATATTTATGGATAAAATATACCTAATGCTGGTTTAAGGGAGTGGTTCTAATATTGGACAATAACATGGCTTCTCAAGCAGCTCGTGGTTTACCTTCAAGTAAACAGAAAATAAGAGGAATGTTGTCATCAAATTTTCATCCATTATAACTATATTAATGTATGTTCAAATAAACTTTGAACGCAGTGTAATATAATAAATCCTAAATTGATATTTTAGCTGAAAAATCTGTTAACTCCAGTGATCTTGCTGTTTTCAAATCTCCTGTTAAACATGAAATCTCATTCTGACGCAACACAAACTGAAAACTGTGCATATTTACAGCAGTTTCCTCGAAAATTATTACCCTCAAGAGTCACACACATGTAACAATTACTTACCAATGTTCTCATCATGCAGGCTGTTGTTAACCTTATCACTATGAAGCAAGCTAGATGGCTATGACCCAGAAGCATAATAAAACAGATGCTGACAGCATTGTCCTGGCAATACATCTGAAATATTTGCTCTTGGGTTACATAAGTGACCTCTAACGTGCAAGAGAAACTGAAGCCACATACTTGTCTCATTTTTTTAGAGACAGCATTGCTTATCATGAATATTAGTGTAATAATTGCTGCATATATAAATTCAGATTACACAAGTACATTCCCACATAATTCAGATAATGTTAAAATACTACTAAAGCTAATTCTCTGTGGACCATTTACAATGGTAAAGGGTTTGTAAATTCTCTTCGTGTTTCAATTTGCAGTATCGTCAACTATGTAGTGCAGCATTTAGGGACTGGTGTTATGACTTGAAATGAACATGCATGGATGAAAACAGAAGTTAATTGATTCAGCAATTTCACTTCTTCATCATCCCTTCAGATGCACAGTACTGTGTAATGTACACCGGCTATGATAAGGCGTGCAGACTTTTTCCACAGTTCTTGGCTCAGGATCATAGACAAATTCCTAAGAGAAGAAACAGTGGCTTCACAAGATTAAAACCAGCACTGGCAGGATTATCCAGACACACTGACTGCATTTCTGTCATGGACTGAGCCCCACACGCCTATTCTGCATAGTAGAAGCTAACCCAAAAAATGCTAGTGTTAAATGCCACACCTAAATGCCTCATATTTTCATTTTACAAGTTAAAATAATAAGAGAAATCTACAGCTCATACTTGTGCACTCTCTGCTTAAGCTGTTGTTTCAAAGAACATTCCTTCTACTTCCTTTCCACATTTTTATATTTTCATGGCTGATACACCCTTTAGCTCAACTTAAGCTTTATTCATCAGAAACCATCACTGACTAACAATTGTGTTTGAATCTGTATTTGAACAGGCCACTTGGGGAATTCTGCTGCAAAGCCAACACAGCAAGAAATATAAAAAGAGCAGACATAATCTCATTCGCAGCTCAAAGTTACAGAAGGACACCTGGAATATAAATGCATCTGGATAAGCTAAGGCTTTATGTGATTAATTGCCAGCTGTTGTCTATAAGAGATAGAAATATGTAGAGGCCAATAGAAAATTGTTCCTGCAGAGAACACTTGCTGCTTGCTATTTTTTGCCATGCTCTTTTGAAAGACACCCTTGTTGCCTTCAGTCAAAATAAATAACAGTACAACTAAAGAAGAGTATTTCTTTGCCTTCATATCTGTTTTCATGACGCTGTTTTAAGGTATTAACATGGAGGCAGAAATGAATTGCTGGGCGTGGATTATTGGTAGTATTCTTCAATCTGAAGTGAGATTGTTTCTTCAAACTCTGCCACTGAGACTCAAGAGCATCACCTCAGTTTTGAGGAGGTGCGTTGCCGTAGGTATAGCATTTTAGATAAATTGCTATTCTGAGGTCACACCTATCCTGTCAGACAGACCTTAAAGATTTAATGACACTACTTGAAGAGCGGTGATCACCTCCCCAGTATCTTGGCCAACACTTCTTCCCAAGGTAACATCAGTAGTACAAATTATCTTGTCAATTATCAACTTCACTAAAACTATGTGAGTGTGGATATGCTAAAACATTTGGTGTTACCTCTGTTTAGAAAAGCTTAGAACATGCATTTACTTCCAATTTCAGAAGCCTTAATTTTATCTTTCTCTGGTTGTGGGATACTGCTCTGGGCAAATTCTCTTCAGCACTTCCCTAAGTTACCACTATAATTATACTTCAAAGGAGTCTCCCGGATATGAAGAATTGTGAGATATTCTGACCTTGCAATAGGTGTTAAATAAATGCAGACTCCCTCTGACCATAAACTGTTCCACAAAACTATCCTGGATAAAGAGAACACTTAAATTATAACAAAGCTGTTTTTTCCATATTTTCATATTAAAAGCGTGTTACTATCTGTGAACACTGATTGTAAATTCCAGGCATTGGTGGATGCAGAACAAGGCAGAGAAGGAGCTTCTCAAATTTAGTCACATATTTGTTGAGGGTGGAATACAACCTTCTTTTGGGCTGTTATACAAAGTAAGTGGAATAGAATCTGTTATACTTCCTCCAAACTATTCCTTTGTGTTGACTTCAGTGAGCCAAGTGTCTACTAGCTGATGATCAAATACCATTCTACAATACCCGTCACCAGCACTCCACACCTTTCAAAACAAAATATTGAACAAAAAGAGAAAATATTGAAAATACAAGTACACAGGAGGCCAGTCATTCAGTTCTGATAATAGTTCATCCACCTTAAAAATTATCTTCGTTTATCGCTTCATATATGCTGCCTTACATTCTGCATATTTCCAGAATTCTATTTTTTTCAGAATCCCAGCATTTATGGTTTTATTTCACAAAGACTGAATTTTAGCACACATCCTCCCAAAGACGTGGACTTCTGGCCATTTAGTTTAGAATAATATTTGACGTATTTATTTCAGCATGCTCAACAGTGCTGGCACAAACCTATTTGTAGTGTGTCATAGATCAGTCTTTCAGTAGACTGCAATTGCTCATGAGATTGAAGTTAAGGTGATACATTCATAATTACTACTAGACAGTGGGGTGACCCGTTGGGGCACCCTTTGAGAGAAGGGTAGTGCAGTCTGATGTGACCAGAATGAACATTACATTTTCCTGAATGCTATTGCTATCTCTTTGATTTGGAAATTAAAGAAGAAAAACTCAGCTTATTAAAGAAGAAAGATGCATAGCAAGACAAATATGTGATCAGAATGAACATTAAGTATCCATGAAGTAAATTTGAAGGAATCAGGCTTGCTGGGTTGGGTCTAGAATTAAATGTCCGATGTAAAGATGGATTTGGCCTTGAAGGATTCCATCAATTCCTAGTTGGAATGACTTCTTTGGCACCAAAGGATGTAATTTGGAAGAGGTAGTTGTATTATCTGATGTTCTTCCTGAACACGTTTGCAATAGGTTCATCATTGCTGTACAAATTGAGGAGTTCATTAGGTAGAGGCTGCAAATTGCCTATCCAGACCTTTCCCTTCATACAGCAGAAATGTGTGGTTTCTCCAGTGAATAGGAAGGCACGACAGTGAGGGCATACTCTCGTCATCGAACCAACATCAGCAGAAATGTGACGGCATGCGAGTCGTGCATTTTGCCTTGCTCTTTCTCTGTCGATGTATGTCGTCGAAAGCAACCATTGTCATCATCAGCAACTCTCGCAATAATTACTCTGTGCCGCATATTCTCGAGTTGATCTTTCCTTTTCTCCTCTGTCTCTTCCTCTTTCCTCCTTTTCTGCCTGTTTTTGTCATTCTGGAGACATGCAGCCCTTTGATCCTTCATCTCTTCTACCATTTGTTCTTTCTCTCTGATCCTGGAGTTGTGCGGCCCTGGCCTGATCGGATTCTTGCTCTCTCCCTCTCCTTGCCGCTTCCCGATGACGTTTGGCATCATCTGTTGACCATAATGTCCCCCTTCTCTTTCCACACTGCATAATTAGGCTATCCATATATTTTTACCCTAATGCTTGATAGAAGATAGGAAGCAGTAACACCAAAGCCTCCAAGCTGCTGAGGCCAGCCGCGCGCATGCATCGGGCTGTGGCGTCGCGATTTCCACGATGGCCGATCGGGTCTCTGGTGAAAGGCAGCCAGTTGATTTCCGGCGAATGAGCAATTTTATATGAATATATAACCCTGAACTTTGCCTGCATTCTGTAAGTTAGCGCATTTTAATTTGATTTAGCCAAAAAAAGTGCCGCTGTAATGCACCGTTTGCACTAATTGGAGGTCACAAACAGACAAACAGACAGACAGAGCATGAGAGTTTTAGTAATTTTGTCACGTACCCTGTGACGGGAATAAAGAACCAGCAGAAATAGAAACCACTTTAGAGTCTCGTATTGCTATAAACTACTAATATTTATTAGTAACTACACAATACAGTAATATAAATGTAGATAAATCAAACAGGTTAGCAATGATTATATATAAAAGTAAGTGTGGAATATATATGTATGAAAACCAAGCTTCTTTAAGTCTAGGGGTAAAAAGATACAGTCTTATGATGTTGAGTAAAGTTCAGTTCAGTTTGTAGTACTTAGTTGAGTAGTGATGGAGGGAGAGAGAGAGAGAGAGAGAGAGAGAGAGAGAGAGAGAGTGAGTTGAGTCTTCAGGTGAGCTGATGCCATTGATCTTCTCGTTGTCCTCCGAAATCTTTTACAAGTCACCGACTATGACTTTAACCGGGGGACCGGTCTTCTGTGGCGGAGCTGTCACCCAGGCGACGGTGGACACATAGACAACCTCCCACCAGTCAACCCCTTCTTCACCGATGGAATAGCAACTTGGACCGATCCTCCAAAACTCACTTTCTCTGCGGGCACAACAATGCTCATTCAGTGTCCAGATCATGTGTCCTGAGGTCTGTATCATCTGACTTCCTGTTTATTTCACCAGGCTGAGCATCACCTGTCATTCAAAGGGTCCCTCCCTCCTTTGTCTGTAAAGGAGTGCACAAGCAGGCAACAAGTCCTTGAAGAAATATCAACAATCTGCCCTTGGTCACCATAGCAACCTTCGAGCTGCTCAGTGCTGTCTCCAACCCCAAACTCAGTAAAAATCCAAAGTTACTTCCAATGCCTTAAAGTGACAGTCCAACCATTAATCTTCCTCTCTCTCTCTCTCTCTCTTTTCAAAAGCAATGTATCATAGTAAATAACTCTGTCTCTCTCTCCTTTCCAAACAAGCCATCAATGATGAAGGTCTCTCTCTGTCTCTCTTCAAACAGTTAATAGGGGCACTCCAGGATGCCCTCACAGTCTATAGATTACTGGTGAAAAACAAAGGTAAGGAAAATAAATTATAAAACAGACATAAATTTTGTAATATAATTAAAAGAAAGAAAGCCTTTATAGGTAAAGAACAAGGAAATAAATATGTTAACTTGGTAACCATGAAATGCATGACTGATTTTAGGAGTTTCACAAATGAAGATAATCTAAAATCTGAAGATTGTCTGCTTATTTCTGCATAGTATGACAGGATACATGCAGTGAAAATGAACAATATATCATAATAATAATCAAAATTCTGCAGTTGTTTAGTGCCTTTGCAAAGTAGAAGCACCAATTAAAATTGAATGAATCATATGATGTTCATCTTCCAGTCTACTGTATGTTTTACAATACGTAAATTCCATTTACGTGATAGTTTATACTTCTTGTTTGGGTTATCTTGTTATAAAATTGAATTTGATTTCTCATTATCCTTTTTTACTGTTCCATAAAACTATATCTTCTGAATTAACATTTTCTTTGCAACCCATCTACATTATTGTAAATGTACTGGAAATAACTTGTTTACATGGGCTACTGCATTTTATTGCAGAACCTCATCACTCATTAGTTCTAAAGAAAATATCTCTATTTGTGAAGTTTAAAACATAATGAAAAATCAAATAATGAAAGGCCTGAATAGAGTTTCCATTTGTAGGAGAGTCTAAGATCCGAGAGAGGAGCCTCAGAATAAAATACATCCATTTAAAACTGAGATGAGGAGGAATTTAAGCCAATGGTGAATATATGGAATGCATTTCCACAGGTAGTAATGGAGTCTATCTCATTGTGTCAGGAAATGTAGAGGAAGCTTGACTCAGAAGCAGAGTAGTGGAGACAAATTAGCAGTAAATGATATCTTACTAATAAACTGCAAAATAACAGGCTATGAGCAGCCACAATACAAGAGAGAGCAGATACTTAATACGAAAAGGCAACTGAAGGCCAGGAGTAACTCTCAGAGGCTGGCTGGTTGCATGGGTGAACAAAGGGCTGTGGATGAGAGCTGGGTTTAAATAGGCTGCAGGTGATGAGTTGGAAATGAGTGGCATATGACTCTGTTATCTGGGTGCGTCTGGGTGGTGCTTGCCTGTGTAGGCCTGACAGGACCTCCTCTCCTCTCCGAAGGCCCAAGAAGATCTGGATAGGTCTGGTAGCACTCCGTTTAGCGATGGGTCCAAGATGGAACTGGACAGCACCCAAGAACTCTCCTCCAAGTTGTACACTTCCTAGTTAACCAGGTACAGCCCACCACCTCCACGACAACATGAACCCATCAACCAGCAAACCGTGTATGCTGGGCCACCTTCCACCGTCCTCAGTTCTGGAGGTGCAGACTCAGGTGGGTTGAGTGATCCACAGACAATGGACTTGGGACAGGACTCATGGAAGATAGGTGTGATCCTGAGGGATGGTGGCAGTGGAAGACTGCAAGTGACTGGGTTGATGGGATGGGTAACCTTAAAGGGACCGATAAGCTGGGCTGAGAGCTTGTGTGAGTCAGTGCACAGTGGCAGATCTCAGGTGGACAGCAAGACCTGGTCCCCAGGCTGGAGTAGTCTGGTTGGGCGCTGATAGCAATTAGCTTGATGGCAATATGCACGGTTGGCAGTTACGATGACCCTCAGTGCCCTCTTCCAGTTATTCTGGCATCAACAAACTAACAGCCTAGTAGGTGGGACCCCCACCCCACACTATTGGCTCATCCACAGGGAACAACAGGTGTTAGTAATCATGAAGCACTTTAAAGTACCATACCTGTGGCAGAGGAGGTGTGTAGTCTGGGGGACAGTTCAGCCCAGAACAGATACTTCTTCCAAATGGAAGGGTTAGAGGCAGCGAAACACTGTGCAGGAACCTTCTTCACTTGCAGAATAGCTCTTTCTGATTGTCCATTAGTCATAGTGGATGAAAGCCAGAAGACAAGCTCACTGAGGTGCAGAGCAGGGGGTAGAAGTCTCGCCGAAAGTGGGAGACAAATTCTGGGCCCTGGTCCGACGCAGTCTCCTGAAGGAAACCGTGGAGGTGAGCCATAGGTTACAGCACCAGGTCCATCATCTGAGCTGCTGAGAGAAGTTCGGGGAGGGCAATAAAGTGGGTCGCCTCGGAGAACCAGCCCACCACTGTCATGATCACCATGGCCCTGTCGGAAAGTGGCAATCTGGTGATGAAATCCATGGTGATGTGGGATCACTGGCATTGAGGGACCAGCAGGGGCTTCTGGCTGGAGGAACTGGACTGTGCACGTTGAGGGCAGGCAGCGAGGAGCTGATGTACATCTGGAATCATGGTGGGACACCAGAAACGGCATCACAGAAAATCCAGAGTCTGTCATGCATCTGGATAGCTGGAGAGGGCAGAGGAGTAAGCTCAGAGCGCATGACCACCAACGCACTTGTGGTTGTCAGGTGTGTCAGACTTGTGCCATAGGGCCTGACGGAAATGGTTCCCAAAGTCCTAGACAATGGGGGACAGGATCTGGGAAGATGGAATAATGGGCTGAGGGCCAATCTCCATTTACTGTACACTGTGTCAGACTGTTGTTACAGGTTGTCTGCCTTAGTGTTTTTAGAGCCGGGTCAGTGGAGATGGTGAAGTTGAATTGCTTAGAGAAGCGGGCCCAGTGAGCCTGATATAGGTTGAGTTGGCGGGTCTGTTGAATTGATGCAAGGTTCTGGTGGTCAGCCCAGATCAATCGTCCAAGGCCCATTGGGTAGAGTGTAGCTCTCAGTCTGCTACTCCATAACAACACTGTGTAGAGTTGAGCTTGCTCGAGAGGAAGACATAAGGGTGCATCTTGCTGTCTGGTCAATGCTGGGAGAGGACGGCCCCAGTGCTTTCATCAGATGTGCCCATCTCTACAACCAGAGGGGTTCTGATGGTATGATGGTGAAGTGTCTCGGGCTCCTCAAAATCATGGTCTGTGGCATTTGGTGAGGGATGTAGTGTAAATGAGTAGTGATTTGGCTGTAATTCCTGATGAAACAGTAGCAGATATTGGAGATGTCCACAAAGCACAGTAGCTGTTTAAGGGAATGCGGACAGGACCATTTAATAACAGCACACACTTTCTCTAGCTCCTTGTTTATTCCTTGGGGTGAGAGGACGTAACCCAGGAAGGAAATTATTGGGGTGTGAAACTGGAACTTTTCTGACTTGCAGCACAACTAGTTTTTAAGGAGATGCTGAAGGACTGAACAGATGTGACAGACTAGGTCTTGGAGATCCTTAGAGAAGATAAGAACATTGTTAATGTGGATGAATATATAACTGTGTAGTATGTCTCAGATGATCTTATTGATGAACTCTTGGAAAACTGTCGTAAAGTCCTAAAGGCATCAACAGGTACTCATAGTGGCCAATGAGTGTTAGGAACATTGTCTTCCGCTTATCTCCCTGGTAGATGAGGATCAGGTTGTACAAACTCCGTTTGGTGAAGATCTGTGCCTGGCCGAATGTTTGGTGAAGATCTGTGCCTGGCCGAATGTTTCGAAGGCACTATCCATCAAGGAAAAAGGGTAGTGATTCTTAATGCTGATTTTACTGAATCCACGGTGGTCAATGCAAGGACGAAGAACCCATCTTTCTTTTTGACAAAGAAGAACCCTGCGCTGGCTGGGGATCGGGAGTGATGAATGAAGCCATGCTGTAGTGCTTTGGCAATGTAGTCATTCATGGCTTGGGTCTTAGGAGAGGAGAAGAAGAACAGATGACCTCAGGGAAGGGTAGTGCCTGGGAGGAGGTCAATTACATGTGGTCAGTGAGGTGACAGTGTGCTGGCTTCTCTTTTACTGAAGGCAAGGGCCAGGCTGTGGTATTCCTGTGGGAGTTTGGGAAAGTCTAGGGTTTCCTCTGTCTCCATGGATTTACAGGATGAAGTCAGCTAAGGTTGCAGGAAATTGGGTCCCCAACTGTGCAGGGAATGGGGTGACCAGGTAAAGTGAGGGTCATGAGTGGAGAGCCAGGGATAACCCAAAATGAGAGAAGTGGTGGGTGAGTCAATAAGGTGGAATTGGATGGACTCATGGGGATCTCTGATGCTCATCTGCTTAGGCCGTGTGCCCACTTTGACCACCCCAGATCCCACATCAATGGCCGTGATGCAGAAGGGGTAAGAGATAGGCTTTGAGACTCAACATAATAAAGGCTAGGAACAATTGGCTGAGGCTGGCTGGTTTGATGGGTGAACAAAAGGCTGTAGATGAGAGATAGGTTTCAATAGGTTGCAGGTGATTAATTGGAAATGAGTGGCAGGTTATTCCTGTTAGTTGGGTAGAGACTGGGAGATGCCTATTTGTGCAGGCCTGACATGTTGGGAGTATTTAAGGCAGAGAATGAAAGCGTCTTGATTGGCAAGAGGTTCAATAGTTACAGGAAGCAGACAGGAGAATAAAGCTGAAAGGAAATCAGTCACAATTGAATGGCAGAGTAGACAATGTTTGCCAAACTGCCTAACTCTGCTCTTATATCTTCTAGCTTAATGAAATCACAAAATATCCATTTGCTCTATCATGTCTATTCTATTAACATAATTACATTAAAGGCAAATTCTAATCTGATCTTTTTTTCCCATAAAAATGTTCCTTCATGCTGAATAATGGTGTGTAATGATATCATATTTACGGTCAGGGTCAGTGGGCATAGCAACAAATGCTAATGAAAAACACCAATACAACAATATTCATAATTGGTCATATTCTCATTTTTTCATGCACAAACACATTTCACACACCACACTTCCATTTCCTGTTAGAAGTGTGGACTTAAACTCTGACTTCAGTGGCAGACAAGTTGGAGAGGTGACAAGTGTCATCATGTCAACAGGATCTGTTAGTTGGTTGCCATAGGGCCAGCAGCCTATGCAATTTTATAGAACACATTCATTTACAATCCCCTATCTCAGTAAGGATAGACAGCAGAACATACTAGAATTATCCTTAACACTGCTGCCCCACAAGGCTGCGCCTTTTGCTTCCTACATAACACCCTATCCATGCACAACTGTGTATTAAGATTCTGCTCTAATTCGATCTACAAGTTTACAGATGATACACCTGTAGTGGGGCAAAACTTAAATAATGATGAGAAAGGAGTACAGAAAGGAGATGAGAACCTAGTGACATAGTGCCAAGATGACAAAATTTCCCTCTGTTGTCAGTAGAACAAAAGAACTTGTCATTGGGCTCAGGAAGCAAGGTGCTGCACACGTTCCTGTTACATCAATGGTGCTGAGGTGGAAATGTTCAAGAACTTCAGGTTCGTAGGTGTAAACCTCACCTGTTTCTTCCTGGTCCAGCCATGTAGACCATGGCCAGGAAAGTGCATCAACACCTGTACTTCCCCAGGAGGCAAGAGAAACTTAGCATTTTCTTATTGATCATCAGCAATTTTTAATGATGCACAACAGAAAGCATCATATCTAGATGCATCACAGCTTGGTATGGCAATTGTTCTGCTGAGACCGCAAGAAACTGCAGAGAAGCTGTGGACAGTGCTCAGAATATTGCAAAAAAACCAACCTCCCCTCTGTAGATTATGCTTACTCCTCATTGTCTTGGTAAAGAAGGCAATATAATCAAATATAATATAATCTACTCACCCTGGATATTGTCTCTTTCTCCCGCTCCCATCAGGTGAAAGATATAAAGGCCTGAAAGCAAGTACCACAAGATTCAAAGACATCTTCCATCCTGCTATCGTAAGACTATTGAATAGACTTCTTGCACAATAAGATGGATGTCTGATCTCACAGTTTACCGCCTCCTGGACTTGCACCCTTATTGTCTGCCTGTCCTGCTGTTTCTCTGTTTGGCCAAAAAGAATGTCAGTGTAGAAATCAGTGAATCTGAATGAATCAAGGTCTGTTGAAGTAGACAAATCAATTTTCTTTGTTCTTGCCATGTGTTTGAAGGAGATGGAGGTTGCCATTTTGTGACGTTGCTCCGTAACCTCCATCTTGTGAGCTAATTCTTGCTCTGGGCTAATCTTATCAGAACAATTGAATGTTGAAACAAGGTGTTTCTGCTATTGACCTGGTAAACCTGAGATTATTCATTCTCAGACTGTGTAATATGTATTGTGTACAATGGCAGGCTTTCAGAAGTAATCTTGCTATCTTGGTCCAGTGTCTGAGTGACCTAGTTTGATTAGTTTGAGCCAGAGTCAAGGAGAACAAAGAGCCATAAATTACCAATTGTCTCTTGTGGAAGAAAGGCAATAAATAGATGCTGGCTTGGACCAGATCCAATAAGAAGGTGTTATAGGTCAGTCAAATAACCCATAGCCAATGGCACTGAAATGCAACATTTGAACTGGTAAGGAATGAATATAAAAGCAAACAGTTTGACCGCAAAAGCAGCAATAACTTGCTCTAGAGATCCACCATTGTGGACGCGGAGTACCCCATGTACACGTGGAGATCGGAGCAGGACCACAAGGAGCAGATGCCAGCACAGACTCTTTATACAGGTATTGCTTTTCCTATTCTTTGACTGTTCATGGGGGTTGGCGGTGGGGGTCAGGAAAACTTAGTAGGTGTGCACACAGGTATTCAGTTGCATAAATTCACATGCTCTTCTGTAAAGACAATACATTGTAATGATAACACAATATTCTGCATTCTGATATTGTTTTTCCTTTTGCACTACCTCAGTGTAATGATCTGTATGGATAGAATGCAAAACACAGTTTTTCACAGTATCTCAGTACATGTGGCAGTAATAAACCAATTAGCAGTTGCACCACGAAGCTCTTACATGTTGTGACTCATCAATTAAATCGAATTAGGTATAAGTGCTACTCAATTACTGACTCCAGGGAGGGTGAGATTTCTCAGCAAGTCTGCCCCAGTGATCTGAAATACAATCTACAATGTCTTAGTCTATTTTCAAAAGCAGGTGATCACACAAAAGGAAGTGCTTGGAAATACAGTTAAGCAACAATCCAACACTCCTGATCTAGCATGTTTTCCAGATTATTGGAAGTTATTTTTATTAGTATCCAAACACACCTTTATTTCATTGCTGTATAATTATTTTTCCAGTCATTCCAATGAGTTTGAAGAGAGTGGCAAATATGCAAGCTCTCTGGGCTGTATCTCTGGTTGCAAAGCTGCTTTCTTTCCAGAGCATTGGAGTTACGGACTTGACCCTGGTTCCGGCTGCACACCTATCCTGCAATTTGGGATCTAAACTCACCATACACTGGCCTCCTGAAATAGAAGAATCTGGTACTGGAAGATGTACACTGTTGGTCTGAGGACTGAGATGAGCTTCTACATGACTGTTTTAATTCAGTAGACTGGTCCATTTTCAAAGACTCAGTTGCCAGCCTACATGAGTGTGTCACCATCATCAATCACTTTATCAGTAAGTGTGTTGAGGACTATGTGCTCAATTCAGGTATTCTCCAACCAGACACCATGGATGAACATCACCAATGCAGACGTCATGGCCAAAAAAGCTCACCAACACCTCTACGACTTCAGGATGCTAAACAAATTTGGCAAGTTTCTGTCAATACTTACTCATTTTGATGGATGCAACATTGAAGGCATCCTATCTGAATGCATAATGGCTCGGTATTGCAAATGCTCTGCATGTGACTGCAAGAAACTGCAGAAAGTTGTGGACACAGCTCGGCACATCACGGTAGCCAGCCTCCAATCTATGGTCTCTGCCTATACTTTTGACTGCCTCAGTAAAGCAGCCAGCTAAATCAAAGAATCTATCCACTCCGAGCATTCTAGATTTTCTCCCTTCCATTGGGTACAAGATACAAAAACCTGAAAGCATGTACCACCAAGCTTAAGGACAGTTTCTACCCTGCTGCTATAAGGCTATGAAATAGTTCCTTAGTATGATAAAATGGACTTTTGACCTTGCAATCTACCTTATTATGATCTTGCACCTTATTGTTTACCTGCACTACACATTCTCCATCGCTGTTAGACTTTGTTCTGCATTGTCAATGTTTTACATTTTTCTACCTCAATGTACTATGTAATAATCTGCTCAATATGAACAGTGTGTAAGATATGCTTTTCACTGTATTTTATGTGACAATAATAAACCAGTTCCAATTCCATTTCCAGCTCCCTGTTTTCACCACATGCTGCTTTCACTCTGGATACTCTGCCTATTTTCCAGACTTCTGACTAAACCTGATGTCAGACCATCAAAAATTCACAAATTCTGCATTAGAAGAAGGTATAGGAACCTCAGGACTCACACCACCAGGTTCAGAAACAGTTATTATCCGTCAATCATCAGTCTCTTGAACCAAAGGGGATAACTTCACTCAACTTCAATTGTCCCATCATTGAAATGTTCCTGTAACCTATGGACTCACTTTCAAGGACTCTACATCTCGGGTCCTTGATATTTATTCCATATTTGTTTATTAATTATTGTTATTTTTCTTTTTGTATGTGAACAGTTTATTGTCTTTTGTACAGTGGTTAAACACCCAAGTTGGCATGTCTTTCGTTGATTCTGTAGAGGTTATTATTCTGTTATGGCTTTATTGAGTATGCCCACAGGAAAATGAATCTCAGGGTTGTATAGGCTGACATATATGTAGTTTGATAATAAATTTACTTTGAACTTTGAACTTACATTATCAGAGTTTTACTATACTCCTCTACCCTTTAGTTATCAATGTTAGCAGAAGATACCAGCAGTCCAGCTGTTTCTTATGTCCAGCTCAGCATACACCACAGTGATCAAAATGCAGACATCATTAACTTTGTGTCTGGACCATCGTGATCTCCAATTTACAAACAGTTGATTACTAATGTAATTAATTATTGAATTCATTTGATATGTTTGTTGAGATATCAGTGATGTTCTGCATATTTGCAAATCCATATTGAAAGAATTCAACACATTTTTTCATCAGATGTTCTACATTTTTTGAAGCATCGTATTCTCCCTGGCCTCCTTACTTTGGCAGTGTGTAGAAACTGCACAAGTAACATGGTCTATTCTGCCATGCCTAAGATGATTCTTGCTCCTGGGTTATTAACATAAGACCATATGGTATAGGAGCAGAATTAAACCATCTGGCCCATCGAGTCTGCTCCGCCATTCAATCATGTTTGTTCTTTTTTCTTTCTCCTCCTCAACCCCAGTTCCTGGCCTTCTCCCCGTAACCTTTGATGCCATGTCCAATCAAGAACCTATCAATCTCTGCCTTAAATACACCCAACAACCTGGCCTGCACATCTGCATGTGGCAACAAATTCCACAAATTCACCACCTTCTGACTAAAGAAATTTCTCTGCATCTCTGTTTAGAAAGGGCCCCTCTATCCTGAGTCTGCGCCTGCTTGTCCTGGACTCTCCCACCATGGGAAACATCCTTTCCACATCTACTCTGTCTAGACCTTTCAATATTCAAAAGGTTTCAGTGAGATCCCTCTCACTCTTCTGAATTCCAGCGAGTACAGACCCAGAGTCATCAAACGTTCATTGTATGATAACATGCTCCAGAGGACAGCTTGGTGTCTTATCTCTTGGGACTATCATAAGAATGAAGCGATGAAAATAACTCAAGACACCCTACAGACTAAAAATCACAGGTTTCCTGTCTATGCTCAGGAAATGTGTACTTAAGACCATAAGCCCATAAGATATAGGAGCAGAATTAGGCCATTTAGCCCATCAACTCTGCTTCATATTTCATCATGGCTGATCTATTTGCCATTTCAGCCCCAATCTCCTGCCTTCTCCCTGAATCCCTTCGTGCCCTAATTAAGAATTTATAAACCTCTACCTTAAATATATCCAATGCCTTGTCTTCCATAGCTGCCTATGGCAAAAAGTTCCACAGATTCACTACCCTCTGACTAAAGAGATCTAGCAGAAGGAGGTCCAGAAATATTTACATTTTCCCTTTTTATTTGTAAGCACTATACTTGTGAATCATTACTGACCAAGGCTTATTTAAAGACAATAAAAATAGTAGGTATAATTATACATATTCATCAGCACTGTTCCATAGATTGCTTGATTTTGCTGAATTTTGTAGATATTTTGTCCTTCTCATTACTTTCCCACATGATTTTCGACTACTGGGTATTTTAAAAATCACTCAAAATAAGTAGAAATTTAATTTCGGTGACAAACAAGAGAAAATCTGCAGATGCTGGAAATCCAAGCAACACACACACAATGCAGGATGAACTCTCAATAATTTCTCAATCAACTCCTCCCACTTCCTTCAAATAAAAGGTGTAGCCATAGGCACTCACATGGGTCCCAGATATTCTTGCCTTTTTGTCGGACACATGGAACACTCTACGTTCCAAGTCTACGCTGGTATCATTCCCCAACTTTTCCTATGACTGCATTGGTGTTCCTTCCTGCACCCATGCGGAACTCGTCAACTTCATCATCTTTGCTTCCACCTTCCACCCCATCTTCAAATTTACCTGGTCCATTTTCAACACCTCGCTCCCTTTTCTCGATCTTTCTGTCTCTATCTCTGGAGACAGCTTATCTACTGATGTCTATTAAACTGACGGACTCTCACAGCTACCTGGACAATACCTCTTCCCACCCTGTTACTTGTAAAAATGCCATTCTCTCAATTCCTCCTTCTCTGCCACATCTGCTCTCAGGATGAGGCTTTTCATTCCAGAACTAAGGAGTTGTCCTCCTTCTGAAAAGAAAGGGGCTTCCCTTCCTCCACCATTAACGCTGCCCTCAACCGCATCTCTTCCATTTCATGCACATCTGCCCTCACCCCATCCTCCCGCCACCCCACCAGGGATAGTGTTCCTCTTGTCCTCACCTACTACCCCATCAGCCTCCGCATCCAGCACATATTTCTCCGTAACTTTTGCCATCTCCGATAGGATCCCACCACCAAGAACGTCTATCCCTCCTCCTGCACCACCCCCCCCAACTTCCTGCTTTCCACAGTGATCACTCCCTAAGCGACTCCCTTGTCCATTCATCCCTCCACCTGGCACTTACCCTTGCAAGCTGAACAAGTGTTACACCTGCCCCTACACCTCCTCCCTCACTACCATTCAGGGCCCCAAGCAGTCCTTATAATTGAGGTGAAACTTCACCTGTGAGTCTGTTGGGGTCATCTACTGTATCCTGTGCTCCCAGTGGGGCCTCCTGTATATCAGTAAGACGTGACATAGATTGGGAGACCGCTTTGCATAGCACCCACACTCCATCCGCCAGAGATGCGGGATCTCCCTGTGACCATTCA
The DNA here is from genome assembly GCF_030028105.1 of Mobula birostris. Taxonomy (NCBI): domain Eukaryota; kingdom Metazoa; phylum Chordata; class Chondrichthyes; order Myliobatiformes; family Myliobatidae; genus Mobula; species Mobula birostris. The sequence continues at coordinate 52,248,389 of NC_092386.1, forward strand.
GTTTAATTCCACTTCCCATTCCTATTCTGAAATGCCACTCCACGGCCTCCTCTACTGTTGTGATGAGGCCACACTCAGGTCGGAGGAGCAAAGACCTTATATTTCATTTGGTAGCCTCCAACCAGATGACATGAACATCGATTGATCGAATTTCCAGTAATGCCTCCCCCCAATCTTCTTCACCATTCCCCTTTCCTGTTTTCTTCTCTCACCTTATCTCCTTACCTGCTTATCACCTTCCTCTGGTTCTCTTCTCCCTTTTCTTTCTTCCATGGCCTTCTGTCCTCTCCTATCAGATTTCCTGTTCTCCAGCCCTGTATCTCTTTCACCAATCAACCTCCCAGTTCTTTACTTCACTCCTCCCCCCTCCTGGTTTTACCTCGCATCCTGTAATTCCTCCTCCCCTCCCCCCACCTTCTTACTCTGACTCCTCATCTTTCGTTTCTCCAGTCCTGATGAAGGTTCTTGGCCCAAAACGTCAACTGTATTCTTCTCCATAGATGCGGCCTGGCCTGCTGATTTCCTCCAACATTGTGTAAGCATTGCTTGTAGTTTCAGGGTGTTGTTGAGAAATAAATGGTAGCAGACTTCAGTGGAACAACTGGTTCCTTGGCACCAGTAGAGAGAAATCTTAAATGCATCAGAGCCTTACATACAAACAGCTTTAGCCCATGAATGACTAGGGTTATCTGGTAACATCAGGTAGTAAATATCCCTTCCACAAAACAATCATGTCTATTCCAGATGCTATTGACTTCTTCTCTTTATGTAGTAAGTACCTCATTGTGTCTTATGAGGCTGTGTTCATATGTGTCTAGGTAGCCGTGACTAATTCAGACACACTTAAACAATATTCAGAAATCAGGGGCAATTGCAGATGATAATATTCATGTTCATAAATACGATAAAGGTGGAAAGAACAAAATGACAATTAACCCAGTAAATTATAACGCATTCACTTTTTCCCCATCGACACTGAGATCAGTTCATTTTCACTGCTGAAGTTGCTACTGCTTCTCTGATTCCATATGTGGGAGCTAGTTTCCAGGACTTGATCCAAGTGACCTTGACTCATACATGAATTAGTTGGCTATTTCATTTTGATTGGGAGAAGGGTGAATCACAGCTGGGCCAATACCAACATCTACACAATCTTCAGCTATGATTGCTGGATCGGGATCACAGAACCACAGAATGACAGAAAATTTATACTGTAGGAGGCCTTTTAGCCCTTTGTGGCTGTGATGATCAAAAAGAACTCCCCAGCCTAATCCCACCTTCCAGCTCCAAGTCCGTACCTCTACAGGTCATGATTTCTCAAGCGTATTTCCAAGTACATTTTTTCAATATTGTGAGAGTTTTTTTTCACTACTGTCATACCTGGCAGTAAGTTCCAAATCCCCACCAATCTTCGTGTAGCAAAGCTTTTCTTGATCTCCTCTCTAATCTTTCTACTAATTACTTTAATCTTTTTCCCTTGGTTTTTGATATCATGCTGAAGTAAATAAATCATTCCTATTTACTTCATCTCTGTACTTCATTCACCTCACTTGACATTTACCTTGGTCTACTCTGTTCCAAAGAAAATAATCCTAACATCCAATTTTTCCTCACAGCTACAATTTTCCAATCCTGACAACACCATTATAAATCTCCTCTGTAACCTTTCCAGGGCAATTGCATCTTTCCTGTAATGTGGTGAGCCTGCCACAGACCATTGCTTAAGATCCTAGCTTGCATGATATCAGGTAACAAACTTAGAATGGAGTCCTGTTTCTGAAAGCAGTCATATTTGAAAAGGATGTTTCACAGTAGCTCCCAATCAACTAGGACAAAAGTTTTGTTGAGTCTGAAGCAAGCCACGTACAGTAGTTAATTCACCTCCCCGTGTTTTACTTTGAAGTGTCACACCACGATTTGTGACTTATATTGGTCGGAATCTACCTGTCAATTGAGGGAGCATTGGTTTGGCCACTGGGGAAGGAGGTTGAGCAAAGCCCTTGCAATTGGCAGAATGCAGGGAGATCCTTCTGTAGTTACTGCAATAGGATTTGTGTCCTTGATTTGAAGATGGTCATAATTGCCACATTTCTAAAATTTACTAACATATCCTTCTCTTCCCAGTTAGAGATTTGTATCTGAAGTTCTTCTGTTCCAAATTTTACAATTTCTGCAGGGATATAATCTGCTTCTGAGGACTTATTGTTTCTTATTTGTCATGTATTCTTTTTGACTTCTACTTGTTGGTGATGCTGTGGGATTCAGTCAAGGATCCCTTTAAGTAGGAATTGTAGTTAAGGACTTCTTCCAAGTGTTATTTCCAGCAGGTATTTCTTCCAGTAGGTCCTTGATAACCTCTCCTATGTTCTTGCCTCTCAACAAGATTGGCTTTTGAGTGTTTGAGTTCATCGAGTCATTGAGCAGATGATGCCTGGGCATGTGTGTGTGGAGACCAAACACAAAGTCCCCGTCCACTTGGTCTCCAAACACACACATGCTCAGATGGATTGAGCTTTATATGCTACCGAAGAAAGATCCTCTTTCAACCTGGCCCAGCTGCAGAATACTGTTCTATATCAATTTGGTGAACTGGACAGCAGAAATCTCTGCTCTGTTACAATTAGCAGACATGAACTACCTAAGTAAACACCTTTAAAATTATGGGGAAATATCACCAACGCCATCTCTACAAAATCCTCCAAATTCACTGGCATGGTAAGTAAACCAATATCAGCATCCTCTTCCCAGCCAGTAATGTTGGGACTATATATATAAAATATATGTTATGCTTTGTAATTTCAAAATATTAAACTAATTCAGAGGAAGACATGGGTGTCCAAAATGAGAGTCGAACTTCAAGTTTTACTTAAAGCAAGGTGCGCACTATCATGTGGTGGAGTGAGGGCATTTACAATTCATGCATTTTTACATATAACCATAATAAATTTTATAAACAACAAAGAATGCTTAATCAAGCAACATACTGACAAGATTACTCAAATATTACAAAAATATTAAATACCTAACACTCCTCCCTGTTTGGCCATTAACTCAAACTTAATAGAGAAACCATCTCAACTGTATTCACAATATACTATAACTACTATACAGATATCCACAGTGTAGTCAATTTTTATATTGTCCCATTCAGGCCTAAAGATTTAATTGCTGTGGAGGATTTCTTACTCTTGTGGGATAATGTCTTTCCTGATAAGGAAGTTCACTCTGCTTGGCAGGTGAGACTTGTGATGCGAAAACAATCTCAGGTTCTTGGGCCTCGTTCATGATGGTTGTAGATTAGTCTAAGCTGCAGGAAGTGGTTCTGACAGCTCTGGACATCTTTCTTCTTCCTTTCTGTTCTTCTAGTATGTGCATTTTGATCTCAGGAAGGTCCATTTATTTCACTGGGGTATCCTCTTATTAATCCTTCTATTGGTTCCTTTAATACCTGATTTTTCCTTTTGGTTTCCTCATCTACAGCATCATCTGACGAATCCTCTGTTTTCATATCTCCATTGACTCCTTTTTTTTGGCCTTCCATTCATCCAGCTGGGCTTAGGTCTTTGCATTTACTTTTCCAAGCAACTTTTTGTTTCCCACTTGAAGTTAATGGTATAACCTTAATGCATGCAGAACACATCAGAAAAGCTGAATACTTGCAACTTTCCTGAAGGTCCTCAGATACTCTACCAGCTTAAAATATAGCCACCTTTTGCAAGTAACTGCCTGATTAACATATCAGAAGCTTTCTCAGATATGTGGCCTACAAAATCTGTTGTAGTCAGGCTACTGCTTTCATCACTTTCACAATTCTTTTGAGTAGAATGACCCATCCTTGGTCCAATATGCTTGGCACCAACACCCGTTTGTCCTCTTTTGGACAATGGTTCATGGTGTACAATATGGAGACTGTTGTGGTATCATCCTGTATCATTCTTAATTCACTTCCAGTTGACCCCATTACAGGGGATGTGGCACGTAAATGGCGGATAGATCTCCAATCAAGTTGTAGTTCTTCTCAGCCAATCATGTCCCCACCATGTTACCACATACAAGCCCAATGTGACTTGTTGGTTGTTGTATTTCACCATTATGAATGTCATTCCGACAGGAGTTATCTCTTCTCCAGTTTAGGTTCTTATTTGGATATCTGCAGGCTTCAATTCAGTATCTTTGAAATGCCTTTCATCTTATTTTGTGGAATGACTGAAACAGCCAGCCAGTGTCCAACTCCACTTTAATCAATTTGCCATTCACTTCTGGTGTAAACCATGTTGCTTGTTTATTGTTAGTTTTCACAATGTAAATCTTAAGGCTATGCAGTCCTCAGTCACTCTTGTCATTATCAGATTTTTCATCAACAGCATGCAGATTAGTGCCCTTTTTAAAACTGCAACTTGACTTTTTATCTCTCCTCTTCCCTGTGCAGTTCATTTATTTTTGTCTGCCCAACATGCTCTTTGTATGTGTTCTATTTTGTTGCCTTTTCTGCAAGTTTCACCTTTAAACCTGTATTAGTCTGGTGAATGAGAGCCCCTGTCATGAAGGTAACACAATTCTTTCAGCCAGGCAGGTTTCTGTTTAGTCAATGCAATTTTGTTCATGCTCATTTTCATTGCTGACTGCAACTCAATTGCACCTTTGTCTGCTGTGTCCATTGATACAGCAATTTCAACAAGTCTTTTAAATGTAAGTTGTGCTTCAGTGAGGAACCATTTTAAATGCTTTTTTATAAGATTCCACAAACTAAACAATCTCGCAGCGTATCATTAAGCTCATTACTGAACTAACAATACTCTGATAACTTCTTCAATTCAACCACATACGCTGAAATGGGTTCCCCTTCCTTTTGATTTTGCGTATGAAATCTAAAGCACTCTGCAATAAACAGTGGCTCCTGCATTACTTTCACAATATCAGCAAAGCTTAGTCCTGCTCATTTTGTTAGAGCAGTTAAACTTCAAAGCAAACTGTATCCCTTTTTACCCAATGCACTCTGAATTAGTACTTGTTTCACATTGGCTATTCCATTTGCTTCAAAATATTGTTCTATTATCTCAGTACCTGCTGAGCACTCGAAAGCATCAATCTTTCCGATGTAGCCAGCCATTTTTGCTCTTTTTTATGATTATTATCACCCAGAACTCATTTTTACGAGCCCTGAATTCTTCTGTTGTCTTCTCCATTTGTAACTTGACTGTCTCTGCACATGCTGCGCTTTGCTGTTTTTTCACTCACCATTCCTCACTGTGCTTTTATTACTCAAACATATCTCTGCACTTCAACAGGTTAGCCGCCATCTCGGGCTCATTTTAAAAGTACCTCGTCGCCACTGTTATGCTTTGTAACTTCAAAACATTAAATTAATTCGATGGAAGGCACGGGGCACCGGAATGTGAGTCTAACTTAGTACTTTACTTCAAGTGAGTCTTGCACATACTACCTGGTATTGACATGATGTATGCAGTACATGTATTTTTACATATAACCACAATGAATTATATAAACAACAAATAATGCATGTCAAACAATATATGTACAAGATTACTAAATTGTTATTGAAATATTAAATACATAACAGTATATATATCATCATCAGAAATTTCTGACTCATGACATTTCAGAATGAAATGGAAGAATTTAGTACGGCAGTGAGAAAGAGCCGTGAAAGTAATGGAACTAGTGCATCTGCTCCCAAAAACACCAGCCCGCATGGTAAAGTACCTCCTATCTCACTGTACTTCACATTACTGACTTATAATTCACCTCAGATCTAGGGTAGAAACGCATCATTTTCAACCATGAGGCTCTACATAAGATGACAGGAAAAACTTTGTGATTAGAATTGTATGCATTACTCAAGTTTAACTGCAGAAATACACAGTTCTAAAACAACCTCTCATATTTAATAGCTAGGCGAATGTACCTTAGATAATTGTACGATTATTTTCTAATGGTCCTGACACTACATGGAGTGTACGTTTTAACAAAGCAGGGATGAGAAATTGAATTAGGAACCATTCTTGTCTGCATGGCTCAGATGCCCACTAAAAGACTAAAGGAGCCTTTAAAAAATGAATGCTAACATTAAAAGAAACTGACATAAACAGTAGTATGCGTGCTTCTGGTACACACATGCATTACATATTATTTCACCTGTGAAATATTCCAAGGTGTCATGGATAACCATAACAAATGAAACTTGAATGGTATAAAAAGAATGGTTGCCACGTGGTGGATGGTTTACTTCTGGAAGTCCTACATTAAATGAAATAGTTCAAAAATTGCTTGGCCGGCACTTTAGAATTTGCAGCAGTACAGATGTCAAACACATCCAGCAGATGTGGCTAAGGCACTCACCTATGCTGCCAGCTGGAATCAAAGTACGCATTCTTCATTCTGCGGCTTAAGCCAAGAATGAACACTGTGAATACACCATAAGTTCATACTTCACTATCTGCACTACAAATTGTGGCGGATGCTCCGCCACCTTTTTTTTAAACATGGTTTTTCTTTGACACTCGTATATGATCACAGTTGGAGGATTAGAACTCCTTCTCCCCTAATCCTCTAAACTCGCTGATTTTATCACAATGAAAATAAAAAGCTCAGCTACCAGATGTATCCCATGGACCAAACAGCTATGAATAACCTTTGTAAATGTGGTTGAATTGAAGTGATTTTTGGATAAAAACATTAATTATTTATATCTCCTATTCTAAATCAAAACACGCACATCTGAAACACAAAGGGATTGAAATTCACCTTAAGCAAATGTGCAATGACAGCTACTGGTTTCATATTCTCACTAATGATGATAAACAAAAGTGAATACTGTTGATTGGAAAAACACAGCTGCTAAAAAGATAATAGGTGCAGATAGTCAGTTATGTCTAATAAGTAAACCAATAGGCAAGAAATAAGAGTGGGTGCAGGTAGTTCAGTTCTTAAGCCTGTTCCATCATTTAGTGAGGCTCTGATCATTCTCTTACAGTAATTCTGCATTTCCTCTTCAAACACATATCTCTTGAGTACATTATATCCAAGAATCTCTTGACCTGTGAATACACTTAAACATGACTATAGGAAATTCAAAAGACTTATATCCATTTAGGTGAAGACATTTTTCCTCATCTCAGTTGCAAATGGTTGACTCCCTCTCTCTAGTCTAGCCTTATAGGCCTGCAGTATTATCCTTCTAGGAGTTACCGTCAAGTTTATTTTGAGTCTGATATGTTCCATTGTAATCATTTTTCAATTTTCTAATCTCTAGGAACTATGATCCTGATCTACTCTATCTTTCTTCATTGGACTATCCACTGTGTGTAGCCTGCTAATTAAAATAAGACCTATACAGTATATGCATATACATTTTATGGAGTCAAATAATTGTGGTGTTAGGTAAGGCAATTAATTGATCACTAATGTCCTTCTGTCACAACCACGGATTCAGCAGCACGCTAGATATGGCAATTGAGCCTGTTAATATGCACGTGTCAGCTAATTATTTCATTGTGATAGTATTTAACTCCATTCATTCCATCGTAGTATTTGTCTAGACTTGAACACAGCAATGTTTTGTTGCCTGCTTACATTCAACCTGAGAAATTGGACTGTCGAATCAACTAACTCTGAAGACTAGCGGTATTCGTTTTACATTTAGTTGTTCTTTTCGGCTGTAGTGTAGGTCTTATTTTCCATTTGTGAGTTTTAGTTAATAGCCCCGTTTGGCCTAGTGTTTATTGTTTTCTTTTCCCCATAACACTGATTGCATTAAAGTCTGTGAACTAACGACCAGTGTCAGTGTCTCTCACTCCACACTTGGGCGATGTCTGCACCGGGCGACAGCTTTGGGAAGAAACATCATAGTGTTTTTCCTGTCTGGGCTACATATGAATTCAGTCTGAAACTTTATGGAAGATAATAATTGTTGCCTGTCCTTATTGTCCACATTCCAGAAGCAATTTTTAATAATAAATTCCGTTATATTTCTTGCAGTATTGCTTCTCAGGTACATAGGAAGTTCTTAGCTAAGCGACTTGTGACATCTTCTTGTTCTGAAGGGGACTACAGAATTGCAATTTTTTAACCTACAGGTCTTCATTCATCAATACGACTATTCTATTTTTTTAAATTTTATGTTGTTCTTTGACTTTGTAGATTACAGAAGGAGGAAACCAGAGGTCCATGAGCCAGTCCTCACTGGAGGATCAGAGGTGGAGATGGTTAGCAATTTTAACTTTCTAGGTGTAATTATTTCTGATGATCTGTCCTGGACTCAGCACATAAGCGCAATTACAAAGAAATTATCGCAGAGCTTATACTTCCTTAGGCGTCTGTGGAGATTTGACATGACATCTAAAACTTTGACAAACTTCTATACATGAGTAGTGGAGAGTCAATTGACTGGCTGCAACACAGCCTGGTATGGGAACACCAATGCCCTCGAATGAAAGATCCTACAAAAGGTAGCGGTTATGAGTCAGTCCATTATGGTAGAGCTCTCCCAGTCATTGAGCACACCTACATGAAGCACTGTCGCAGGAAAGCAGTGCCCGTCATCAAGGACCCTGACCACCCAAGTCACCCTCTCTTCTCGCTACTGCCATCAGACAGAAAGTATAACAGCCTCAGGACTCACTCCACTAGTTTCAGGAAAAGTTACTACCACTCAACCATCAGGCTGTTGAACCAAAGGAGATAACTTCACTCAACTTCACTTGCTCCATCATTGAAATGTTCCCATAACCAATGGACTCACTTTCAATGACTCATCATCCATGTTCTCAAAATATATTGCTTATTTATTTATTGTTGTTGTTTCTACTTATTGTATTTCCACAGTTAGGTATCTTCTGCACTCTGGTTGGGCGGTCCTTCATTGATTCTGCTATGGTTATTCTTCTATAGATTTATTCACTACGCCAACAAGAAAATAAGTCTCAGGGTCACATATGGTGACATCTATGTACTTCGATAGTACATCCTACTTTGAATTTTGAACTTTGCTCACTTCAGAACAGAATATATCCATTTCATATTATTAATATGTCTTAAAAATTGACTAAATAAAATATGGTCAGCTTGTCAATTTGTACCTTATCTTGAAAGTACCCATGAAATAGTATGTCGGTATACAAAGCAGTTATAGTTTCCTCAGTCCGGTAATTCATTCAGGAGTGGAAGTGTCCAACTTCCATTCTAGTTTTATGGATTGTGAGGTGACTGATGATGCCAACGTGGGGCTCACAGAATCTGCCAGAAGTGAAACAGGAAGTACCTGATTGAGCAGGCAAGTAGGCTGTTTGTGAGATGGTTCACACCTTCCTATTTTACACGGGGCTTCCATGAGCTCCAGACAGAAGGAATATAGGTTCTCAAAGCCATCTTGAATGATCCTCCTCTACTTTGAGTGAGAGATCACAGGCCAGGAATTCCCACCAGTTGGACTTTTTCACAGAGGCATTGATAACATCCTTGAATCATTGCCTCTATCCACCTGGCAACCCCTCACTGTAATGACTATTAGGACTAGGTGCCTGTTTCAGGAGTATGATGCCAGGCATAAGAACAACATGTCCTGCCCATTGAAGTGAACTGACTGAAGTTATAGTCATGGTGTCATAGCGTTACACAAGATGGAAGCAGGTCCTGCAACCCAACTCATCCATGCCAGCCAAGTCACCTACCTAAGGTAGTCCCATTTAACTTCTTTTGGCCCATCTCCCTCCAAGCTTTTCCTATCTGTTCAAATGTCTATTAAACATTGCATTTTTACCTACCTCTTCCATTTCCTCTGGCTGCTCTTTCCATAAACTCACCGCACACCTGCTTCTCGGATCCCCTGTAAGTCTCTCCCTTCTCAACTTATATCTATGTCATCTAGTTTTAGACTCCCCTACCCTGGGAAAAAGACTGTGAGCATTCACCTGACCCATGCCCCTCATAGTTTTATATATATTTTTACAGTCACCACTCAACCACCTGCACTCCTGGGGAAAAAAAAACCCAGCCTATCTGATCTCTCCTTACAACACAAGCCACCCAGTCATAAGTACGATCTGGATGCTGGTGGTGTTGGTTTGGCAAAGGATGTTGAGAGGAGTTCATTTTCTCTTCCAATGGATCTGGTGGATTTCTCAGGGGCAACTGTAGCAGCATCTCTCCACGCTGTGAGGAGACCGCTGTAGGTAGTCTGAACAAAAAGAAAAGTTGGGACTGTTGCTGAACGGTTTTAAGTTTCAAACACTCAATGCATCTAATTCATAGTATCCTGAAATTTGAGTTAATACCACTCTAAATATGTTGACTCCCCTACTCAAATCAGAGCTGAACAGTGTTCCACTATTGCTGTTCTCCAGAAGCAATTACGGACAAAAATAACATATCCTAAATGGTGAAAATCCTGTATTTTTTTTCAGTTAAGACCTTATTAGGCCAGGGCTTTGTCTGGTTGAGATCAAATCCTTGAAAATTAACACAGAAGAGTTTATCCTGGTGTCCTGGCCAAAACCTGTTCTTCATCCAACATTATAGTAGTAATTGCCAATTTCTTTTCACATTGTTATTTGCAGAAGTTTGGTTTGTGCGTAAATCAGGACAGTAACTTAAATAAGCTGCAAATTATTTATGATAATGGGCATAAACCATTACTTTCCTTTCTTCAGGTTTCTCATCTCTTTGCTAATTCAATTCAATTCAAGTTTAATTGTCATTCAACCAAACATGAATATCCATGAATACAGCCGAACGAGACAGCGTTACTCTGGGGCCAAGCTGAAAAACACAGTACCAACAGTCACACACGGCACAAAGCACACAGAGGTATCTGTAAGCTACTGCCACGCAATAAAAGAGTCCAGACGCGAGCCATGAGTGTCGCAGGATCTGCAGGCAACCGCAGTAGAGCTTGTCTTCTGCCGAGCGAACACTGGGGGCAGCACTGACTCCAGCCTGAACGCCACACCACACCGCCGCCCTCCCCTATGGAAAGCACCAGCTCCAATGCCTCTCTCTTGGCGGCTATAAACAGGTGACACCATAGCTTGAGGCCTAAATACAAGATAGCAATTACATACAGGATATGAATAAAATACAACCACTCAAAATATCTATTGAGAGAGTTTAATACCTGATTCCATGAATACTAAAGAGCATAACGAATCTTGTCTTTTGCTAAGTGAATACTTGAGAGGGGGGTGTTGGCAGCACCAACTCCAGCCCGGATGATACACCATGCCGCACCCTGTGGAGCATACTGGCCCTGATGCCTCTCTTCTGGTGGCTTGAGGCCCTGAGTACAAATGAATGCCGCAGAAATCTGCAGTCGACCACAATACAGCTTGTCTTCTGTCAACCGAACACTGGGGGGCAGCACCAACTCCAGTCTGGACTCCGCGCCACACTGACCCCAGTGGACTGCACCGGATTCGACATCTGTCTCCTGGCGGCTGCATATAGCTGACACCACGACTTGAGCCTTTGCGACCCAAGTCACACAGCTCTCCTGCCGTCCATCTCTGCTCTCAACCAACAAATCAGTGAATCAAACTTGCAGCACTCCTCATTAACAATGTCCAAAAGGGTCTTGTGATCACAAGAAAAGTGACCAAGATGGTCACCTGTCTTTTGACTCAGGCAGCAGCACCATGCAGCCCTTTTAAGTCCTTAATGTATAGCAGGATCTTACAATCATAAGAAAAATACATTTAAATAGGACCTTTTGTTGACCCCATGGAAGCCACTGTGAGCAAACACACCACCATTTTACCAGAATAACCAGGATTAAAGAAGGAAGGTGTTAATTAGGTGTTTCAGCCTCATTTCATTAGTATTTCAAAAGCCAAGTTACTTTCTGGGAGGAAATTGATCAAATGTCTTTGTCCTGACCCTATTTCCTCTGTTACAGCACATCAAATCTTTTAACTCATGCCTTATTATACAAACGCGTTGAGTCAGGTGCATTTCTGGCTTAAATAATGGAATTTCTGATACCAGGTATTAAAAAAAATGTCTAGGTTTTTGCTCTGCTGCTAGTTTTCAAATGAGAAGGTATGTCATGTCTTTTCCCTTTCTCCTGATATGTATCAGATCACATTTCTCCACATAAAATTTAATTTGACAAATGTCTGTGCAGTCTACCAACCAAGTTCATGTTCTGCTGCCAGTAGTGAAGAGTTATGCTCACATCCACATTTGGGTTGTGTGGAATTGAGGGAAAATTGATTGAATGCTAACATTTCTGAAACAGACGGAATTTTAGAATTCAGACAGCATCAGAAGATTTTTGGATGTAGTCTGCGGCTGCTCTGTCCTCCTGCCAGACGGGGTGGCAAGCACACAGCAACTTACTAAAGCACACAGTCTATTCAGACTGTTAGCTAATATTAGACGCATCGTGATTGCAGTGTTCCATTTTGAAAGCTTTAGATTACATGAAGACACAGACTTTGCTGTGCAGGATCAGATCTCCAGCTGTAGCTGAAAGAGATGTCAGCCCAGAAAGTTTCTAGTCTCTTTGTAGCAACTTTTTCGATTGGGAGCAGCAAGCTTCTGGTTTTCGGGTGTGGTTCAAATTCACCAGAGTTTAATTCCTTTGAAAATACAGAAGTAATTCCAGAGAAAGAGGAGAAAGGTGAAAAAATACACCTGTCCTCAAAATGGTCTGCAGATGGAAATGCCAGGCTAATGAATACATAACCTGATCTGTCAGAAATTCCATTATTTAAGCCAGAATTGCACCTGACTTCACTCAGATCTGTATAAAAAGGCATGAGTTACTTATTTAATTTGCCATACCAGGAAGTACTGTGTTTCACCGTCTCTGACTGCCCACAGAGAATCAGCTACTTGAATGGAACGACTTGATATTTTTACACAAAACTGTAAGGAGGTTCAGGCAGGGAACATTTGCCCCCACCCTTCTGTCATAAGAGCTTTTAACACAAAGAACTCAACCGGCATTTTTACGTACACCTTTTTGACAGAAGTAGAACAGAACCGGGATAAAGTAGAAATAAGAAAGGGGCTTTACGTAACAGTGACTAAAAGAAAAATATATTCTAGAAGATATACAAATATTTGAGTTCATTGTGATCTATCAAGAATGTACAAGGATAAGGAATCCACTGGATTAGGAAGGAGGGGCATTACAGGAAATCTGAGCTGAATTCTAACCTGACAGGACCCATCCATTTCAGTGTAAACTGGAAGTGATTAGGGGATTGGGAAAGGGAAAGGGTAGTGGGTGCCACGGTAAGGTTATGGAGGCTGAAGTTAGCAGAAAGCTGGCTATAAAATTACTCAATTACCACCATAACTGCCTACATCCTATCATTCTCCTCAACTTCCATTATTTACAACGTAACCCCACCACCAGCCACATCTTCCCCTTCTCTCCACTTCCTGCTTTCCTGCATCACTCTCACTGTGCCTCCCTGGTTCATTAATCCCTCCTCTCCCAGGGATTGTCTCCATAGCTGCCAGAGGTTTAACACCTGGCCCTAAATTTCCTCCTTTTCCACCAGCCAGCACCCTGAACAGCCCTTCCAAGGGACAGTCTTTCACATGCATAACTGCTAATCTTGCCGAATGCTCCCATTGCAGCCTCCTCTACATTATTGATACCAGATGCAGCCTTAGCAAGCATTTTGCCAAACACCTTTGCTCCATCCACTGTAGCTATCAGGACCTATCTACTGCTAGGCATTTTAACTCTCCCTTCCATTCCCATGTCGATATGTCTGTCCTTGGCCTCCTCTATTACCAAGCTGAGGCTAAGCTCAAGCTAGATCAATAGCAGCTGAACAGACTACAGTCTCGTGATATGAACATTGCATGTTCACACTGCTCTCCATCTGTCCCCTTCTGATCTACCTGGCTCCCATCACCATGTTTCCTTCCTCTTGTCCCATTTTTCCGTCTCCTGTACACTCCTCCCACTTTTCCCCTCAGCTCTTCCACCCGCTCCCTTTAACCTATTCTCCATCACCCTCTCCTATTATGTTGTATCTTCTTCAGCCCTTCGTCACTCCTCCCAGCTTCTAGTGACATTCTCATTCTCCTCCCCCCATCTGTCTGTCAACTACAAACCCTCCCTCCCACATGAATTCACTTATCACCTGCCAGCTCTTGATCCACCTCTTCCCTCCACTTATTTTATACTGGTTATCTCCCTGATATCTTTCAGTCCAGATAAAGGATCTTGACTTGAAACATTGACTGTCCATTTCCTCCCATAGATGCTGCAGGATCTACTGAGTTCCTCCTGTGTTTTTTGTGTTGTTCCAGATACTAGCATTTGTGACCTCTTGCATCTCCCTAAGGATATACCAGTCACTGGCTGGCTCCTTTAAGCTGAGTGTCACAGGCTGAACAGTGTCCTCAAAAGAGCCGCGTTGTTAATTTTTGGATATCAATAGCTCAGATAGAGTGAAGGATAATATAGTGAAGAAATTCAATTGATTTATGATGCATTACTTTAGGAAATTGCATATACTGGGAATTCTCAGTCCACCTTACCATACCTGTCATTTTGCCTAACTATGCTGTAGGTTCAAAGTTCAAATTAAATTTATTATCAAAGTTCATATCTGTCTGTCTGTCTAGGTACCATATCCGATGCGGACTTTGGTGACCATGGTTTTCCATATAGATCTATCTTTCGTTTTTTGGATGACTTCCATTTCCTCGATGTGTAGCCACCTGGCTATGCTTTTGATGTACATAAGCCGAGGTCTTCCTCTAGGTTTGCTCCCCTCGATCTTTCCGGAGAGTATGAGTTTTTCTAGTTCATCTTTCTGCATGATGTGACCTAGGAATCTGAGTTGTCTCTCTCTTATTGTTGGTATAAAGTTCATATATGTCACCATATTTATTTATTTATTGAGATACAGCACAGAATAGGCCCTTCCAGTCTTCGAGCTGCGTTGCCCAGCAATTCTCTAATTTAATCTTAGTCTAATCACAGGACAATTTTACAATGTCCAATTAACCGACCAATGTCCTAAGCGGTATGTCTTTGTACTGTGGGAAGAAACTGGCAGACCTGCAGGAAACCCTCACAGTCACGGGGAGAATGTACAAACTCCTTACAGGCAATGACGCATCGCTGGTACGGTAAAGTATTGTGCCAACCACGATGCCACCATGTCACTTTAAGATTCATTTTCTTGTGGCTAATCACCGTAAACACAAAGAAACACGTTAGAATCAATGAAAAACCACACACAAAATAGTCAACCAATGTACCAAAGACAACAAGTGGTAGAAATACAAAAAGAAAAACAAGCAAATATAGTAACAGTAATAATAATAAATAAGCAATAAGTGTTAAGAACATGAGATGAACATAAGTTGAAGGTGAGCCCATAGGTTGAGGGAACAGTTCAGTGAAGTTGAGTGAAGCTGAGAAAAGTCATCCCATCTGGTCCAAGAGCCTGATGGCTGAGGGTTAATAACAGTTCCCGATTGTGGTGATGTGGGTCTCAAGGCTCCTGTATCTACTTCCCGATGGCAACAGTGAGAACAAAGCATGGCTTGGTGGGGGTCCTTGATGATGGACGCTGCTTTCCTGTGACAGCGCTCCTGATGGGCTCAGTGGTGGGGAGGGCTTTACCCATAATGGACTACTCATTGTGTGCTTTTTCATTCAAGGGCATTGGTGTTTCCATGTCAGGTCATGATGCAACCAGTCAGCATAATATCCATCGCACTTCTATAGATGCTCGTTAAAGTTTTAGATGACATGCTGAACCTTCACAAACTTCTAAGAAAGTAGAGACGTTGCCTTGCTTTTTTGTAATGGCACATACATGCTAGACTCACGATAGATCCTCTGAAACGATAACAGTGAAATGAGGAATTTAAAGCTGCTGGTTCTCTCTGCCTTTGACCCCCAACGAAGGTTAGCTCATGGATCTAGGGTTTTCTCCCTTCTGTAGTCAATAATCAGCTGTTTGGCTTTACTGGCATTCAGTGAGAGTTGTTGCTATGGCACCATTCAGCCAGGTTTTCAATCTCCCTCCTATATAATTCGTCATCACCTTTTCTTCGCCCAACAACAGTGGTGTCATCAGCAAACTTAAAGATGGACGGGAGCTGTACTCATTCCACCTTCATCACAAATGAGAGCTTTTGAGGAAGGCAATTTTTTTCTGTGACAACAGAGCCTTCCAGATAGTCTGACAAATTCAGTTTTCAGTGGTGAGCTTGAGAAAAATAGATCAGTGAAATTCCTCTCCCTGATCATAGAGTTTTGGTTGAATTATTTCTGTGCTGCACACTGTGATCTCTGATAGTCCAGTGCTCTGGGATTTTGAACGCGGGAGCAAGACTGCATGTGGGGAGTGGGTGTTCGCAGTCGATAGGGAGATTCCCATGTCCACGTCACCCATCGTTTGTCCTTGGCAGTCTCTATGGGAGAGTTACAGTACATTAAACTCTGATTTGGCTCCAATGGCACAGAACTTTGTAAACTCCTCATGCAACTCCCAGTGGCAACCAGACGGTCCACATGTTTTCATATGATGACATAGCTCTGTTCTTTATGTAATTTTGCTTATTTTCACTCATTTTTTGCAGATAACTGGTTAGCACTATACATACCACAAGTCAGGTGTGCCAAAGTAGAGTATAATTTCAACTTCTAAACAGAGAAGTTTGTGTCTACAACTAGCTCTCTTCATTTTCAAAATGAATGCAAGACTACTGCTGGCCAGCATCCGGGCTGGCCAATTCATGTCTAAATCATGGCAACCTTACAGTTACGTTGTTGAGCTACTCTCTGAACTACATGGAAAACTGCCTGCTCCGTATAACATTAATAGAGGACATTTTTTATCCAAGTCCAGAATTAATCCTTAGCTAGTTCTGAACAGAGTATCTCTTGGACATGACTTGCCCTGAAGTCATCCGGAAGACACAATGGCCAAGATTTTGTAGTGAGAGATGAGTAATGTAAATGACATTACTTAGTGGGTCATACTTTTGTGGAGGCAAAGGAATGTTTCGAGTTGAGACTGTGCATCAGGATTGAGAATAAAAGGTGGTGAGGGGGAGCGATGTGACTCTGTGGCTCAGAAGGGAAGGGGAGTTTAAGGCAGAACTGGAGGGAATGGGGGTGGTGAGGAGAGTGAGGACCATTGCACTAGAACAGACAGTGGAGTAGTTGTGGAGAAGGACGTTGTTAAGCCTGCATACAAAGTCAGCAATCAAAAGGTTGAGCATGGTGGGACTAGAATTCTGAGCTGCATATATTTCAACGCCATAAGCATTGTAGGACAGGCGAATGAGCTTAGGGCATGGATCAGCACCTGGAATTATGACAATGTCGCCATTAGTGAGACTTGGCTGCAGGAGGGGCAGGACTGGCAACTGGTTGTTCTGGGGTTCCATTGTTTCAAACGTGACTGAGCTGGAAGGATTAAGGGGGGTGTTGTGGCATTACTAGTCAGGGAAAGTGTCATGGTTCCATTCAGTTAGGACAGATGGGAGAGCTAGCCTAGTGAAGCATTGTGGGTAGAAGTGAGGAATACGTGAATGGGATTATATTATAAACCACTTAACTGTCCGTGGATCTAGAGGAGCAGACTGTGCAAGAAACATAAAATTGTGATAGTAGGTGATTTTAACATTCCACATATCGACTGGGACTGAATGGGAAAGAGTGTCAAATGTGTTCAGGAAAGTTTCCTTAATCAGTATACAAAAGTCCCAGCTAGAGAGATTGCAATGCTATGCGAGATCTCCTATTAGGGAATGAGACAGGGGAGCTGACAGAGGTTTGTGTAGGGGAACACTTTGCATCTAGTGATCATAAAGCCAAGGTAATTATGGAAAAGGATAGGTCTGCTCCTCATGTTGAGATCCTAAATTGTTGAGATCCAAGGAAGGCGACGGGCCCAGATGGCGTCCCAGGGCGGATTCTCCGGGCTTGTGCAAGCGAACTAGCTGGGGTGTTTGCTGACACCTTCAACTGCTCCTTGCTTCAGTCTAAGATCCCCTCATGTTTTAAGAAGGCAACGATAATCCCGGTGCCAAAGAAGAGCAAGGTGGCATGCCTGAATGACCATCGACCTGTGGCTCTGACATCAATTGCTATGAAGTGCTTCGAGAGATTGGTTATGGCACACATCAGCCACAGCCTACCAGTCAACCTCGTCGTTTTGCAATTTGCCTACTGGAGCAACAGGTCAATGGCAGATGCAATCTCTCTGGCCCTACATTTCTCCTCAGGACACCTGGAGAATAAAAACACATATGTAAGGCTCCTTTTCATTGACTACAGCTCTGCCTTTATTACCATCATTCCAAATAAACTGATTCCTCAGCTCCGGAACCTGAGCCTTAGCACTCGGATCTGCAGCTGGATCTTCAACTTCCTCACAGACAGGACCCAGGCTGTAAAAATAGGGGACAAGCTCTCCTCTACAATCACTCTGAGCACCGGTGCCCCACAAGGCTGTGTACTCAGCCCTCTGCTGTACACACTGTACACCCATGATTGTGTAGCCAAGTTTCCATCAAACTCAGTATGTAAGTTTGCTGATGACACCACAATTGTAGGCCGTATCTCGGGTAATGATGAGTTTGAGTACAGAGAGGAAATTAAGAACCTGGTGGCATGGTGCGAGGACAATAAGCTATCCTTCAACGTCAGCAAGACGAAGGAATTGGTTGTTGACTTCAGAAGGAATAACGGACCACCCGACCCCGTTTACATCAGTCGTGCGCAAGTGGAACAGGTCAAAAGCTTTAAGTTCCTCGGGGTCAATATCACAAATGACCTGACTTGGTCCAACCAAGTAGAGTCCACTGCCAAAAAGGCCCACCAGCGCCTTTACTTCCTGAGAAAACTAAAGAAATTTGGCCTGTCCCCTAAAAGCCTCACTAATTTTTATAGATGCACCGTAGAAAGCATTCTTCTAGGGTGCATCACAACCTGGTATGGAAGTTGCCCTGTCCAAGACCGGAAGAAGCTGCAGAAGATTGTGAACACAGCCCAGCATATCACATAAACCAATCTTGGACTCACTTTACACCGCACGCTGTTGGAGCAGTGCTGCCAGGATAATCAAGGACATGGCCCACCCAGCCAACACACTTTTCGTCCCTCTTCCCTCCAGTAGAAGGCTCAGGAGCTTGAAGACTCGTACAGCCAGATTTGGGAACAGCATCTTTCCAACTGTGATAAGACTGCTGAACGGATCCTGACCCAGATCTGGGCCGTACCCTCCAAATATACAGACCTGCCTCTTGTTTTTTTTTTTTTTTTGCACTACCTTACTTTCCCTTTTCTATTTTCTATTTATGATTTATAATTTAAATTTTTAAAAAATATTTACTATTGACTTGTACTCCAGGGAGCGCGAAGCGCAGAATCAAATATCACTGTGATGATTGTACGTTCTAGTATCAATTGTTTAGTGACAATAAAGTATAAAGTATAAATTGGAGAAAGGCCAATTTTGATAGTATCAGAGAGGATCCAAAAAGTGTGGATTGGGACAGACTGTTTCCTGGCAAAGGTGTACTTGGTAAGTGGGAGGCCTTCAAAGGTGTAACTTTGAGAGTACACAGTTTGCATGTTCCTGTCAGAATAAAAGGCAAGGATACAGATTTAGGGAGTTTTCAAGAGATATTGAGGCCCTGGTGAAGAAAAATAAGGATGTGCATATCAGGAATAGGCAGGCAGGAGTAAAATGAGGAGCTGGAGGAGTATAAGAAATGCAGGAGAACATGTAAGAAGGAAATCAGGAGGGTTAAACAGAGGGATGAGGTTGAAAGCAAGATGAAGGAGAAACCTAAGGCCTTCTACAGATATACTAAGAGCAAAAAGATAGCAAGAGTCAAAATTGGTCCTCTGAAAAATCAGAGTGGTAGTCTATATGTGGAGTGAAAAGAGATGAGGCAGATCTTAAATGTATTTTTTTCATCTGTATTTACTTGGGAGATGAACACAGTGTCCACAGATGTCAGCCAGAGCAGCAGCAAGGTCATGGACCCTATACGGTTTACAGAGGAGGAGAAGTTAGCAGTCTTGAGGCAAATTAAGATCGATAAATCCTCAGGACTTGACAAGGTGTTCCCTCAGACCCTGTGGGAGGTTAGTGGAGAAATTGTAGGGGCCCTAGCAGAGCTATTTTAAACATCTTTAGCCATGGGTGTGGTGTCAGAGGATTGGAGGATAGCTAATGTTATTCTGTTGTTTAAGAAGGGCTCTAAAAATTAGCCAGGAAATTATAGGCCTGTGAGACTGATATCACTAGTGGGAAAGTTATTGGAAGGTATTCTAAGAGACCCAATACATAAGTATTTGGACTGACAGGGACTGGTTAGGGATAGTCAATGTGGCTTTGTTTGTGGTAGGTTATGTCTATCCAATTATATAGAGTTTATCTAGGAAATTGCAAGGAAAGTTGATGAAGGCAAGGTATGGGAGGTTGGTAAAGAAGGTTCAATCTGCTGTTCAAGAGGAGATAGTAAATTGGTTTAGACATTGGCTTTGCGCGAGATGCTAGAGGGTGGTAGTAGATGGCTGGCTCTCTGACTGGAGGCCTGTGACTAGTGGTGGCTGCAGGGTCCATTGTTCTTTGTCATTGATATTGACAATCTGGATGACAATGTGGTAAACTGGATCAGAAAATATGCAGATAATATCAAGATTTCGGGTATATTGAAGACTATAAAAGCTTACAATAGGATCTGGACTAGCTGGAAAAAAGGGCTGAAAAATATCAGATGGAACTTAGTGCAGGCAAATTGCTCTACAGGAAGATCAACCACGGTAGATCTTACATGGTGAGTGGTAGGGCACTGCAGAGTGCTATAAAACAGAAGGATCTGGGAATACAGATCTATAATTCCTTGAACGTGGTTTCACAGGTAGATAGGGTCACAAAGAAAGCTTTTGGCACATTAAACTTCACAAAGTTAAGGGGAAGTTTGATAGAAGTATACAATATTTTGAGGGGGTATAATAGGGTAAATGCAAGCAGGCTTTTTCCACTAAGATTGGGTGAGGTTATGGGTTAAGGGTGAAGGGTGAGAAGTTTAAGGTGAATATGAGGGGAAACTTCTTCACGCGGAGTGTGGTGAGAGTGTGGAACAAGCAGCCAGTGCGAGTGGTGGACGCAGGTTCGATTTCAACCTTCAAGAGAAGTTTGGATAGGTACCTGGATGGGATGGGGTGTGAAGGGTATGGTGCATGTCCAGATCAATGGGATGAGGCAGATTAATGCTTTGGCATGGATTAGATGGGCCAAAGGAACTGTTTCTCTGCTGTAGCGTTCTATGACTCTATAACTCTATTCCTTGATGATTGTATTTATGACTCTCCAGCAGCCTTTATGAAATGTACTGTATGTGTTATTGATTTTAGGAGTTTGTATTCATATGGCATAACTGAATGAGCAACAGGTTGTGAAATGTGATAAGTATCTAGGTTTGGTAGTGGAGACAAATATGATGGAGGTGTTTCAGAGTCTCTTAGGTAGGTGCATGAACATGCAGGGAATGGAGGGAGATGGACCTTGTGTGGGCAGAAGGGACTAACTTAATTAGGCATTTAATTACTAGTTTAATTAATCTGGTCCAGTGTCGTGGGGTGAAGGACCTGTTCCTATGGTGTACTGTTATTTGTTTCAGAATTAGAATGAAGTTCAAGAAATGAATGAATGAACCAGGATTTATTTAACCTCCTTGTTTGACAATATTCCATGCGTTACAGCTAATCGACAAGGTCAGATACTATCATAAAGTAAGAATTTCAGTTGCAGGATAAATGTTTAGTCAGAAAATGCAGCCACAGAACCAAAAATGTATCACGTTGCACTTTCGAATATATTGTTTTACTGATATGATAGAGCCAGTTACAAATATAGATTGGAAATTGTTGCATACAGGACACTTTCCTCAGGAATGCCTACAATGAATTCCAAAGCTACTTTGAAATTGCATCAATGTTTTGGGCCCAGGACTGATCCTCCAAGATGTTGACACCCAGGATCTTAAAGCAACTCTCTCTTTCCAGAAGTCCTTAATGATGATTAATGCATGTTCTCATCCCTTCCTAAATCCCATACTCAATTGCTTTCTCTTGCTGACGTTGAGTGCGAGGTTGCTGTTGCAACACCACTCAACCAGCTGATCATTCTCACTGCTGTGTGCCTCCTCATTGCCATGCAATTAGAATTACCATATTTGTTAAAGCCTAGAATGAAGCTTGAAATATAATTGTTTCAGAGCAATGAACAAATCGATGCGTTCACAAAAATAATACCATCTTATATGCTAAATGATGAGCCCTGAACTTGCATGGGTAACTTCATTCACTTCAACACTGAACTAATTCCATAACCTACAGATTAATTTTCAATAGCTCCACAGCTCACGTTCTCGGTATCGTTTGTTTTTTTTTATTTACACAGTTTGTCTTCTTTTGCATGTTGATTGCTTGTCAATGTTTGGGTATGTCTAGTTTTTCATAGGTTCTTTAGTTTCCTGTAAATGCTTGCAAGAAAATGAATCTCAGGGTAGTATATGATGACATATGTATAGGTACTTTGATAATAAATTTACTTTGACTTTGAACCCTTAATCTCCCATTCTACCTTCCTGTGACCCTTGTACTTCACTTTTCTTCTGCACTGTGTCTTCTCTGTAATTGCAATGCTATATTCTGATTTCCTTTTCCCTACCTCAATATACTTACTCATGGAGTGATCGATCTGGATGGCATGCAGACGAAAACTTTTCATTGCAACACACACGAAATGCTGGTCAAACTCAGCAGGCCAGGCGACATCTATGGAAATGAATAAATAGTCGATGTTCAGACCGAGACCCTTCCTCAGGTCTGAGAAGGAAAGGGGGAGATGCGAGAATAAAAAAGGTGGGGGGGAGGGGAAGGAGGCCAGGTGGGTGGAAAAGGTCAAAGGCTGGAGAAGAAGGAATCTGATTGGAGAGGAGAGTGGACCATAGGAGAAATGGAAGCAGGAAGGGACCCAGGGGGAAGTATTAGGTAGGTGCAGAGAGGTAAAATGTCAGAGTTGGGAATAAGGGAGTGGGGGATTTGTTTACCAGAAGGTGAAATTGATATTCATGCAATTAGGTTAGAGGCTACCCAAATAAAGTATAAGTTGTTGCTCCTCCGCCCTGATGGTGGCCTCATCGTGGCACAAGAGGAGTCCACGGACCAACATGTCGGAACGTGAATGGGAATCGGAATTTAAATATTGGGCAATGAAAACGCTTTTCATTATTTTTTGTTACATGCTACAATAACAAAATAGTTCCAATCCTATCAAGTGCTTCCACCTCCTTTCCCCTATTGAGGACTGGTTCGTGATAATCAGCTCTTTGGTTTTCCGATGACGTTGAATGAGAGGCTGTTGTAGCACCATTCAACAACCAGTTTTTCAGTCTGACTGCTGATTCATCAACTCCTTTGATTCATGCTGCAGCAGTGGTATTGTCAGCAACTTAAACAGAGCACTGGCCACCCAATCATAAGTATAAAGTGAGTAGAGCGGGCTACACCTGTGCTGAGGGTGAGCGTGGAAGAGATGTTGTTGCCAATCTATACTAACTAAGCTCTGCAAGTGAGGAAATCATTTTATAGTTCCATGCTAACTATTACAGATTGCTCCTGATTATTTAATTAATTATTCCGCTGTGATAGTATTTGTATTTCTGTATGTGGATTATTATTCCAGACCTTTAGATCCAAACTAAATTACGATAGTCCATCATTAGCCTCAGCCCTGGTTACAGACTCATATCCCAAAGCTTTTAAGGATTTTTACATACCATGGAGCTGATCTTTATGACTCTGATTTTCTATCTAAATGCAAAATGAATTTAAAAAAAAAGGATTATTCATTGGATGGGTGTGTTTCTTTCATAAATCAGAGGACGTACACACTGTGTGTGATTTTTATGAAGTAATTGGCATTGGGGTCCAAGCCCCAGAGCATATTGAAGCGACAGAACCCAAAGTTTGGATGACGATTTAAGTGCCAGGCCAGATTGAAAAGGAAGGTAAGGGTGTCAAGGCCCAAGGTGAAGATCGGGCCGGTTCAGCTTGCTGCTCCGCGACACTTACTTGGCTTTGCGCTAAACTGAGGATCTGTGGCTGTAAACAGACTCTCTTTCATGGGCTTCAATTCTGAACACTATTTGTTTGCTTTTATTGTTTGAGTGATTTGTTTCTTTTCTGTGCACGTTGAGTGATTGACAGTTTACTTTTTTTTAAAGGGTTCTGTTGGGTTTCTCTGTTTTGTGTTTGCTTATGAAGAGACAAATCTCAAGGTTGCATAATGTATACATACTTTGATAATAAATGATAATAAATAACTTTGAAATTTGAACTGTTTTATAACATACCTGCCAAATGAATCTATGTTACTTATGGGATAAGATGAAGCTGAGTATCCAGAAGATGTTGGTAATCTTTTGAGAACCTGATTGCTTTTGGCCCTCCTGAGTGTTGTGTATACAAAATTGCGCCCATTTGCCATCCAAATCATGATTCCACCAGTGTTTCTCTGGTCTTTGTTTCATATTGGTTAAAACGGGAAGATAGTTGCTGTACTTGACCACTTATGTCAGAATCTGTCCACTTCTAAAAATTTACAGGTATGTAAATAATGGGCTGTGTAAAAGAAGGGCTAGAGTCATATCCACTTCCTGAGGAGACTGACATCCTTTGGAGTACGTAGGCCTCTCCTTCACATGTTCTACCAGTCTGTTGCTGCCAGTACAGTCTTCTATGCGGTGGTGTGCTGGGGCAATGACATCAACACGGGTGTTGTCAACAGGCTCAGAAAACCGATCAGAGAGGCTGGCTCTGTTAGGGGAATCAAACTGGACACACTGGAGGCTGTGATAAAACAAAGCACCCTACAGAAAATCCTGGCAATTCTGAACAATGTTTCACACCCTCTGCAAGCCACCTTGGCTGACCAGAGGAGCACTTTTAGTAATAGACTAAAACAACTGCACTGCTCCAAAGAGCGCTATATGAGATCATTCTTGCCCTCGGCCATTAGGTTCTATAATGAGTGAACCTATAGCCGGGGAAGTGATGTCCCGCTCCTGTTCAATCGTTTGAGGTAACTTATTTATTTTATTCTTTCTTACTTCTCTTCTAGTAGTTGTATATCTGAGCACTTGTAATGCTACTGTGATACTGTAATTTCTTTTGGGGTCAATAAAGTATTGATCAATCTATCTATCTATAAAATTGGTTCTAGTACAGCCTTGTAGGCTTGCCAACTTTGATAGAACTTAATACCTGCTCCCTGATCTACTGAGGCACTTTGTAACTTTGGTAATGGGCAGCAACTTGGAGGTTAGTCATGAATGTAGATTTGATAATAAAAGTGTTAAGTTTTATGAGAATCATAAGTGAACAAAGGCAACTGATAGCCTTGCTGAACCTTGTTGTTAGATTTCAGTCCCTGACTGGTGTTTCAGAAAAGTAAAAGTAATTAATAGAACCCTGATAAATTTGGAAATATTCTACCAGGTAACTTTTATTTTGGGAAAGCAACAGCAAAGACACAGACGTTCAGTACCCCGAAGACGACTCGTCCACCTGGTATTCAACACAGCACAGGCTCTTTGTCTCTGTAATAAGGGAGAAAGGGGTGTCTTCGTTTCACAGTGAGAGGGGAGACATAACAAACAGCTCACTGGCTTACTATATTAAAAGTCCATTGTGTCGCTTTTTCCGAGCTCTGTACCCAAAGATCTCAGGTCTCCGGGCACACAACCTTAGATCTTCCGACTACCACGACACACTGATCCCTGCTAGGACCCCAACCTGCGATTCCCCTGTCTCCAGAGCCATGAAATCTCGGATCACTGAAGGCAAGCGAAGATCTTAGGATGCGCCCTTGGCGTGTCAAATAACGGCCAGTCATGAAACCCGAGGGCGGGTCCCATTCCCGCAAAGAACCGAAGTCAGCGTGTAACTCCAGGTCAGGGTCTTCAAAAGAACCCTGAAAGGAAAATAATAGAGATATCAAAGATAGAAATAGAGCTGTTTCCAAAGATACAAGCAAAGGAGTCACCGTTAGACGCCATTGACTCTCCTTAGCTCCTCCATGCTGAATCTCAATAAATAGATGAATAAATTACCTTATACTCAAAGAAATGTTTCTGAGGTCCACTGAAAATTGAAAGCCAAGAGATTAACAAAAGGCTTTATCACACTGCCCTTTGACTTTTACTTATTTGTTCCCTTTACCTTTCTCAGACAAAATTTTGTTAAGCATTTATGGCTATCTTTAGAATCTAATAAGCTAAAAGTCTTTGTAGATCCAAAGGTCGTAAAAGTTTCATCACTAGGATTTACAATGCCCAGGTGATGGATGAAGGCTGGTGATATAGAACATTTTTTGAATGTTTGAGAAGGATTTTATTTTAAATGGTGTAAAATTACCTTACATTTTCATCCTTGTGGAATGCTTTCATGTTTTTCATTTATTTATGTTTTATTTTTACAGCAACCTATTAAAGTTTCTAATTTAGTTACACAACATTGGCTGCACTTGTATGCAAGTGACGTACATTCTCGAGAATTTTGCCAGATCGTTGTAAAGTATTATGAAATGCATATGTTTTTAAAAACTGATCTTTAAGAAGAACTTCAAGCATTAAATTCCTTTAATTTAGCTTTCAAAGTGTATTACTGTAAATATTTTTAGGTTCCTTCGCCATCTCCCTCTCCCACTCGAGACTCCAAAGACTGTCAACTTACTTGTGAGCGTGTGTATGAAATAAAAGACTACTTTTCATATCTGCCAACTGTGTCTCTCTGGTGACTTCGTTCACACGACAACCTTCGGGGGCTCATTGGGGATGCCTTTGCGACCCAGTGTGTAGCCAGCAATCAGCAGTCTAAATGGGTAGGTATTTTTAAAATTAGCGCTCACACTTGGACCTGTGGTTATGGGATCACTAGGTATCATGAGCATGATAAAGAGCTGAACTGGTAGATACAAATTTGTGTGTGTGTATGTACATGTGTATTTAGGCAAGGGACTAAACTTCGTGCGTTAGTTTGGTGAGACGGGTCTACCAGTTGCGAAGGGTGGCTATTGAAGGTTCAGGACACCAGTATTTTAGCATATGCATTTTTGAGTGTGTGTGTGCCTTGGTCTAACAGATGTGAAGGAGTACAGCAGGTGTTTAGACGCACATAAGTAGCAGATCGCGGTGTACGTACCCTATGGTTTTAAGTGTGCACGGTTTAACTTCATGTTTTGCGTAGTGTGGGTATATTTCAGGGAGAGGTTTTACCTATATATATCTGTCAGAATGGCACCTATTGAGATCAGGCAAATGTCAGGTCGAGAGCCTTGAAGACCCAAGCTAGCCCTTGACCCTATTTATGACCAATCATAAGCCCTTCATCCCTGGGAGAAATAGATGATTTTGTCAGAGTTGCCCTCACTTAAAGTTGCATATGGGAACTCAGAAATCTGGCACTCTAGGAATTCACCTTAAATATGTTAGTAAAAGTGAAATGCCCAAGGAATATGTGGGACAGTATGGCCCATGGAGCGCAGGATGGTACATTGACAACTACAGGGAATGCCAGCAATGAAGGGAGATGTTGCTTCTTTAAGGGGGACGTGAGGCAGAGACCGGGGGAGGTGAAATTAACTGAGGAATGATAATGTCAGTGACTCAGAGATCTGAAGAGTCAGCCATGGAATGTGCAGAACGTAAGTATTGGACAAATGAGGAGTATTCAGGGTTGGATAATCCAGGGAGGGAAAACCCAGTCTTCCTGAAACTACTGAGAGAAGGCCTGAGCTCAGCCCAGCAGGAAGTTTTAGATTTGGGGATAGTGGTGGGATTGACCTACTCTGCGATAGTTTTATTGGCCAATGAGACAGACCAGAGGAGAAGAAAGAGAAGTCGTAAAGTGGCTGTAGTGAATGTAGCTGCCGTGACATCACAGAGAACTCGCTTTGTGTGCCAACAGCCGGGGCACGTAGCAAGGAACTGCTGGAATAGACGTGGGGGGGTGGTGGGTAAAGGAGAAGATTTGTTACGGTTGTGACTTCTCAGGCAATGGTTGGAGGCAGTGCTCTGAAAAGTGAGGAGAGTATAAAACTCACTTACCAAAGTAGGCAGAGTCTACAGCAGCACCCTCTCTTTCCGATTTGGCTGCTGTCCAGATTATAGAGCTGGTGAGGTCAGACAGATGCTGACGGCAGCCTCGACTGCCAGTGGTGATCATCCACAGATGTACACAAGAGGTTTAATAGGGGGCCGGCAATGTGAAATGTTCACGGACACGGGATCGTCAGTATCAAATACTGATCTACCCTTGCCCATGACTGGACAGGTGAAACAATGAGGGCAGAGAGAGGTCAGCCCCAGGTACTTGTGATTGAGGGGGTCCAGCTTCCCGTAGATTTCTGGGTGTGACCAAACAATGAAGGTACTAACCTGGAAATAGACACAATGAGTAAGGCAGGTGGTATCATAGACCCAGGAAAAGGAGAAATAACATGGACAAGACAGGGAGAGCGAACGTGTGTGACCCGCAAAGCAGCTAACATGGCCCACAGAGAGACGGCAGCCCTAAGCAGAGAGGAGAGACAGGGTGATGTGCGGGAGTCATGTCAGGAGGTCCCAAGGGGAGGGGCCGAGCACATCAGGAGCTGTTAGAAGTAGTGCAGCAGCCTGAGGTAGTTACAATAAAGGCTCACCAGAAAGGGGATAGTAAGGAGCAGAAAGGGAACGAGTGACAGACATCAGCGTGGGGAGGGCAGTGGAAGAACAAGAAGCAACAGAAATTACAAGTGTGCAGGAAGAAACTACAACTGCCAATTTAGTAAGGTTACATGGAGATGTGAAGGATCGAGCAAAACAAGAACAGCACATTGCTGATCAGAGAGAGCAAGAGAGATAGGAGATAGCCCCCTCACAGCTGGGTAACCACATCATGGTGAGGGTGCTATTGAAAACGCAGGGTTTGCTTCCAGATGGATAGGACCACAGCTTGTACTTTTAACAAATGACATTTGTGTCTGTGTGCAGACTCGACGAGGCAGCCAGTGGATACTATGCAACTCGCCTTCTTGTTGCCCCCACAGACAGAGTGGGTGATCAAGTGTACCCAGTAACCGTGTAATTACGGAGAGCCTAAGTGACAAACACCAGCCAGCCACACCAGACCTGACCACAGTTGATGGAAACAGACCGACAGCAAACTCAAAGGCAGAAGACACTGAGAGCATGATAGAAAGCTGTCGTGCATGTTAAAGTGTAATGGTATCGGTACTCTGTAATGAAGGCTGTTTGCTGAAGGTAGGTGATTAGTTGTATGGCATCGAATAGAATAGAATGGGGAAAATAGATGGTGAGGGATTTAAATTACAACAGAGACATCAGGTTCCACAACTTTGGTGACATGGCAGTCACCCCCTCCTCATCCTGAATGGGGAGTAAATACAAGTGAGCTGGGCCCTTTCAGTGGTTGGGCAAGCGATCGACTGGACGGTTCGGAAGGGGATACTATTGGGGAGAGATCCTTGTAGTCATTCAAATGGAAACCACTCCAACTCCTTCCTATACATTGATGAGAGGCCTGTGAGCCTGATGCACTTGCTTTGTTGGTGTTCCTGGAAAGAAAGAGTTTTACCTACAAGAGAATGAAGGGTGAAGACAAGGAATATGACTAAGCTGCAATCAGTCAGTGGAAAAAGAGCCAACAAGTATATAAATAAAGCTGCATTTCACTGTCGTCAAAGTTATGGAATGATCTGTCTGCTTAATGTTTTGTAGGTAGCCATTAGGGATGATAGGATAGTTATAGATGCAGGTAAAGTAATTGAGGGGAATTCCGAGGCGGGGCGCATTTTTGCTGCCCTATTTGATACCATCCCTGGCTATGACTACCTCACTGAACCAATAGAGACAGTCTAGAGACTGTTGTGTGTGAAAATCACAGGAGATCGGCAGTTTCTGAGATACTCAAATCACCCCATCTGAAAGCAACAATCATCCCACAGTCAAAGTCACTTAGATCTTATTTCTTCCCCATTCTGATGTTTGGTCTGAACAACAACTGAACCTCTTGATCATGTCTGCATACCTTTCTGCATTGAATTGCTGCCACATGATTTGTTGATTATATATTTGCATTAATGAACAGCTGTACAGGAACACCCAATAAAGGGGCCACTGAGAGTATATCAAATAATTGTTCTCTGAATAATGTCTCAGCAATTTGACCACAGAAAATTAGAACTGAACCTACGTTGTTGAGATGGATCCAACAACATCATCTCTCCTTTCCTTATAAAATTCTACTAACAATTCTGAATTGTTAGGGTTGTCTAAACAGAGATTGTAGCCATAGTAATAGGCAATTTCAGTTAGATGAACATTAACATTCCTAATGTCAGGAAGTGTGATGTCACTCTTATCTTATCAGCAGACTTCTGTCTGTGGAAATTACTGTTCACTACTATCAGCCATATAATTTGCTGTTTTGTTATCTCAAAATACTGCCCTATCATCTAAAGATTAAGAGAGGTTTCGTTTTAGCAGTTTTACTCCTTTACTGAAGCTGGTTTGGCTCAGGCTCATTGTATTTGTTATGTCAGATAAGTTCTCAATGAGATAATCGAGAATTTTAATTCAGCTTCTCTAAAATATTTTTTTCTGGATATACCAATATAAGAGGAGATCCTCAAAGTCAAATCAAGTTTCCTGTCAAAGTACGTGTATGTCACCACGTACTACCTCGTGCTTCTTGCAGGCATTTACAAGAAATAAAAAAATTTAATAGGATTTATGAAAAACTATACAAAAACAAAGGCTGACGAACAACTAACATGCAAAAGAAGAAAAACTGCAAGTTAAAAAATAAGTAAATAAATAATACTGAGAACATGAGTTATAAAGTGTCCTTGAAAGAGAGTCTGTAGGTCATAGAAACAGTTCAGAATAGTGGTGAATTGAAGTTAACCATGATGGTTCAGGGACTGAATGGTTTTAGGTTAATAGTTGTTCCTGAACCACGTGCTGTGGGATTTAAGGTTTCCATATCTCCTGCCTGATGGTAATAATGAGAAGATGACTCAGCTGTATCCATCACTTTTTGTAGACTTCCATTCTTCGACATTGGTGCTTCCATACTAGACTGCGATCCAATCACTCTCAATATTCTCCACTGAGCATCCATAGAAGTTTATCAGAGGCTTAGATGACATGTTGAATCAACACAAACTTCGAACAAAGTAGAAGGACTGTTGTGCGTTCTTCGTGATGGTACTTACATGTTAGTCCTAGGACAGATCCTGTGATATAATAACGCCAAGGAATTTAAAGTTACTGATGCTCCCCACCTCTGATCCCTTAATGAGGACTGGCTCATGAAACTCCAGCTTCTTCCTCCTGGAGTCAGTAATTCTGGAGTATTATCACTGCAGTGGAGACACAAGATGCTGGAAACATGGAGCAACACACGAGCTAGATGAAATCAACAGTTCAGGCAGTATCTGGGGAGGGAAATGAACAGTCGATGTTTTGGATCAGGATCAAATATTGACTGTCCCTGTCCGTCCATAGATGCTGCTGGCTCCCAAAAGTTTGAGATGGCATTCCAGTTTACTTGTAGTTCGAAGGTAAAGGAATTTCATTAAAACTATTATTGATAACACTTATTAAAAATAAATTGTGGTAAACTATCACCACAATCATTGAGGAAGTGAGTGAAGGCAAAGTGAATTTGGGTGTGCCCGGCTGGTGCATTGCAAAATCAGTGCATTTGAGTTGGAGCGATGCTGGTGGGAATGAAAGATTCAGAGGGGAGAAAATGGGACAGGGGAGTTCTGATGCCCGTTCAACTAACCCAGGTATGAGGGTGGATTGCTCTAAATGCCAAGCCAAAATGGAGAGGTCGAGAATGGCTTCTTTGGCAGTGAAATCCAGGTCCACAGCAAATCGATGGGTAGGTAGCGTGTTCAAGGCCTGGAGCAACTTGCTGCAGCGAGGTCCAGGTCCTAATGCGAGGTACAATCCGCTGTTTGTACATTCTAAATGCCAGCCCATATATACTGGAAAGGTAGTGTGTCGAGGGTCGGCCAAGGTTGGATCGCTCGGGGCACACAGCAGATTTGGAGAGGTTGAGAAAGGCTCCTTTGCCAGAGAAATCTAGGCCTGGAGCGATTTGCTGATGGCAGGGCCCAGGTCCTAGTGCAAGGTTCGGACAATTTTAAATGCTGGCCAAGACAATCTGAGGGCTTCTCTCTCGACGATGTTAAGGCTGTGAGGCAGCCCCCCGGCTGCTGTGCTTCGCATCCGTGAACTTTGCAGCGATTTTCCCTGCTAATATGGTGAACTGAATACTGAGGCTTTGGGCCTGCTCCGGGTTGCTCCGGGGATTTGGATCTCTAGACTCAATTTGGTTAGGACTGCTGTTCTTGTTGCTTGCTTCTATTGTTCATATGATTTATTTTGTTTTTTTCTTCTTTCTCTGTGGGCACTAGGGGATTGGTCGTTTTTTTGCAATTGGGTTCTTTCGGTTTCCTTGGTTGTATAAATTATACATCTTTGACAATAAATGCACGTTGAAACTTTGAAACTTTGACCCACTGAGTCCCTCCAGCTCCCTTAGGTAATTGCTACAGTCCACTGGTTTCCATCAGTGGGTCCCCAGTGTCCACTACCACCAAGCATCTTAATTACCTCTCCAATGGAATGCTAAAATCACAGACATTTTTGACACAAAAGGTGCTATTTACTAGAGTTAAGTGCAGCTATATAGGTTATTCCCCCTTTCCATTTCACATCTAAGACATTAATTGCTGAACCTTTCAACAATAGTAAAGATTCTACCCAAGCCATTGTTTCAGGAAGTGAGTTCCAGACTTGTACCATTTATTGAGTGAGAAGGTTTTTCTTTATCTCTTTTCTAACGCTTCCTGCAATTAACTTAAATCAATGTCCCCACTTATTTGTCATACATCCATATCCATATCCAATTGAATCTCTTCAGTCTTTTAATTCCAGAGGAAACCAGCTCAGTCTTTTCAGTCTTTCTTCATATTGCACTAGGCTCATAAATCTCCTGTCTTCAGCTATCATTTTTGCCTGAAAGGATAAGTGAAGGCAAGTGACTTGTTTATGTAAAATTCATTTTAATTAATATTAATATATGTATTTGATTTTTAATATTTTAAAGATGTTAAAAATTGATATTGGATAATTTTTTTTAATTTTTTAAAAGTATTTGCATATGCTTTAATGTTTTTTCAACATCTTTTTGACACACCTAGGAGACCTGCCGCTTCACAGCCGTGACCCTGGTCACACATCTGGTGTGTGCACGATTTCCCTGTGATCATGAGGATTGCTCCCATGTGCCCCATCTTTCTCCCACATCCCAATAACATGCAGATTCATAGATTAACTGGCCACTGTTTATTGCCCATGGTATGGAGATGAACAATAGAACCTGGGGAACTTATTAGGATTGTGGAGCAAATAACATTGGAGTAAGGTGTTTGATTGTCAATGGAGTGAATGAGTTGTTTTTGTGCTTTGTGAATCTCTGATTGACTCTGTGACTTACTGATCAGCAAGAATTGAAGAACAGGGGAAAAGGCCTCCTGAGAAGCCAGTACTTCATGGGACAGCTGCTGAACGAAGCACTGAGTCCAGCAGTAGAGCAGCAGGTCAGGTCGCCAGTGCATCCCATTTCATGTTAAAGAATGAAGGCCCTGAAATCCAGAATATACCACATACACAACACATGCTAACCATCGACTCTGTGAGCTCTTAGCACAATCAGTCCGAACAGCATTAGAACTATTTTATTTCCATCTCCTGTGACTTAGTTTCTACTTGCGGAACACAGCTCCTCACAGAATGGCCACAGTCGGAAGAGTACTACGATGGAAGGACCTACACTGTCACTAAAGGAAAGTGTGGACAGGGACATCCTGCAACATGGGGGAGAAGATGGTGACGCGACGGCAGTGTGCGCAGCCACTTCGGTGATGATATCTGTTATTTGTCAAGTAGGGGACCGTGCACAATTCTGATCTGATGGAGATAGACGTGAGAGCACGGAGGAGCATCTGGAAAACTTTTGAAATGCCCGCTTCGCTGCCACTGCTACTGTGTGGTAACCGGAATCTCCGGAGCTGAAGGCCTCGAAATCCTCTGCTTTGTGCGTTTCAGTGGCCGGGGAGAGGTCGAAGGTGCTCGGCAGCGGATGGCGCTCAGGAAGCTGTATCGGAGAGGCTGGTCAGAAGTTCGAAGTTTTCGGACGAATGGACTCAGTGTCAGCTGTGGTCAGCTGCTTCCAAGGTATCGGCAAGTTGACGGTTTATGGGAGGGAGTTTCTCCCTTTTGCCACCGCTATCAGGGACTCAGGAGTCGATCGACTCGGGACTTTGAGACTTTATTTTACTGTGCCCATGGTCTGTTCTTCATCAAATTATGGTATTGTTTTGCACTGCTGTAACTATATGTTATAATTATGTGGTTCTGTCAGTGTTAGTCTTTAGTTTGTCCTGTTTTCTGTGATATCACTCCGGAGAAACATTGTATCATTTCTTAATGCATGTATGCATTTCTAAATGACAATAAAAGAGGACTCATAATCTAATGTGAATAGGAGGTGTGGGCAGGTTCCCATGTGAACT
The DNA here is from genome assembly GCF_030028105.1 of Mobula birostris. Taxonomy (NCBI): domain Eukaryota; kingdom Metazoa; phylum Chordata; class Chondrichthyes; order Myliobatiformes; family Myliobatidae; genus Mobula; species Mobula birostris. Next base: position 52,283,071 of record NC_092386.1, read on the forward strand.
GTATTTCTCACTTGCCTAGGCTGCAGATTTTACACTCAGCAATTCGGTACGCTGATCTTGCAGCTTCAAGACTTCATCCTCAATATCAAACACAAATCACACCAACAATCAAGTATCTATAGTAAACCCATTAATCACAGCCTTGATGTTTAAAATAATCATTAACCATGGACATAGTGCTCACCCCTGCAGAACACAACTGCAATTCCAGTTTAGAAAATTTCCAAAGACCTCGGACTTCTGGTTCTTGCATTGCACTCAATGAACTAATTTTGAAACCAAACTGATATTTTTCTTAGGATCCTGTGGCCTTTGGCTATCATATATGCAATTCAGTCAAATCATCACCACATGATCCCCCCACCGTCGAATCCATACCATCTTCTCATAGGAACCTGTGGGCAGAAGGCACAGAAGTCTAAGGTCCCGCACTACCACTTTCAAGAATGGCTACATACCTCCCCTCAGACTCCTTTTCCTGAAACAACCTGCACACCCCTAACCAGAAACAGGCTTAAAATCACCGGCATATGACATGAACTTTGTTGTCTTTATGGCAGCAGTACATTGCAATACATAATAATAGGAAGCAATGTGAATTACAGTACATATATGTAGTCCCCTGGTAAGCCTCAGGCTCTCTCAGCTCGCTTCCGTCCGGGGGGAGCAGCTTTCAGCCCCGCCAGACTGGGTAATCAAGTTTGTGTTGTTGCTGTGTGATGTACCCCACCCCACCAAATAACAGACAATAAACCACATGCGATTAGATGATTACACTTTATAGATCTTACTGGAACTATGTAATTAATAGAGATAAAATATAAAAGGAAAATAAAAGGCGCCAAACTTATCAAAGTTCAACTACTTCATGCACAACAGTTGGAGCTCAATTAACAGAGTCTTCTTTCCACCATTCGATCCCCTCCAACCCCCTCGACCCGCCACCTGGGACCAACCACAGTGATCAACCAGACGCTCCACACGAGTCTGTCTTCGTCTCCTCTCCTCGCTGGAGACCCTGGGCCTGGACTCCCGCTCGGGGTCCATCCCGCCACCCAGCTTACAGCATCGCGTCTCATCTCTCTGCCCCCATCCACCTTCTCCCTCAAAGCCCGCGAAAAACAATAGCTTACAGACACACAAGTAAGAATAACATCTATCCCAATTAGTTTGTTTTTCTCGTTATCAATAATATAACCCAAACAAGCTGCAAAAGAGAAGCACTTTCTCAGCAGTTAACATAACAAAGAAGCCATTTTATTCTAACATAACAAAGAAGCCATTTTCATTAGCCTTAGCAATAACATAAAAGAAGAAGCCCCTTACACTCTCCCTCCAGCAAATTTAGTCGTGCCCTCATGATTTCTAAGTAATTCGCCAACCATTCCTACAGCCACAAAAACCCAATCCAGGTACAAACAGTCACATTGCTCCCCAAACAGTAGACCTTACGCCCTGTTCCACGGGTGCTACATAGGCCAACCTATCTGGGAGTTTCCTAATCCTCCAAGACCTCCGTACCCCCTCACCTAAACCCCTCAGGCTCAGACACTACTGGGGATACCTCGGGTCTGCTTGCCAACTCCTCTCTCAATCTCTCACTCATGCACCCACTGCAACTTGGAGCCCCTGTACCGTGTCTGGGGCCTCACTGCTTTTCCTTCCAGGTCCTGCAGTAACTCAGGCTGCCCACAGCTAGCCCTCCCCACTACACCTGACTCAGTGGGAGAAGGGCCAAAAGTCTCTTCCTCAATCAAGGAGAAGTTAGCGAAAGGCAGCATGTACCACACATCCCGCACCTCATCCTTCGAATCCATATTCTTCCTCATTCCCTCGATCGGTAGCTGCAGTTTGATTTTCTCCAAACTGAAGCACTTAGCCTGGGCTGCTTCTGCAGCCTCTTCAGCCTCCTGCAGTCGAGACGTCAGCTTCTTCTCTGACTCCTCCAACTCTCGCCCCAGTCTCAGCAGTTCTGACTCACGCTTCGTGTCCACCTTCATCTGGGACCCAATTACACCACTAGCTTCTTTCAATCTGTTCTGGATCGATTTCTTGAGTTTCTGCTGATCCTTTCGAAGGTTAGTCATTGTTTCGTCTCTCTGGATTAATTCATCCGTACATGGCCACAGTTTCGGCTCTGAATTTCGTTTCCCCGTCTCCACTTTGACAAGCGTGAACTCCAATTCTCCAATGGTTGTCCGGGGCTCCGGCACTTGCCTCACATCATAGTCCCCCAAGGCGAATCCAAACCCTAGGCGATTATCCACATACGCCAAAACTCCAAGCACCTCCACATCCCCCATGGTCTTCCTCATGCCCCGTGGGAAGGTTTCAGGGGCTCCGGATATCCCCTGTGACATCTTTTTTGGACCGGAAGAATCCTAGGGGACCTATAACGGCCATCTTTTCCTTGTTGGCTTCACTCATTGGGATCTGGCAACATCCACTCCTCAGCTCCAGCACATTAAACCACGTCGCACCATTCAGACAGACCATCACGACTTTGGCCCTCAGGACCGTATTCTGATCAATGACGGTGCGTCTGTTCAGAGTCCTGTAATCCACACACACGCTGCCTACGTCTTCCACGGCTGCAGGGTCCAGTCACCGCGACCTCTCTGTCACCGAGGTGTCTTCAGCGGTCAACTCCCTTCCCTCGTGGTATTTCAGAGCATCTACTAAGAGGGTCTCACCCTCAGATACTTCCTCCAGGCCGTACCACAATAGGCTCTCGTTTAAATTCGGTACCAGCCCAAAGCTGCTACACACGTCCTCACAAGCAGCTCGAAACACTGGGTGCACAGACAATGCCCCCATGAACTCCAATTTCACTGACCAATAATCGTCTTCTGGATAATCACTGGCACTGGTACCCCAAATCTCCAGTGCCCTTAAGGTTGTCAAGGCTAAATGCTTCAGAAACCAGTTGTAAAACGAACTGTACAACAACTTGACCTGCACCCCAGTGTCGAGGATGGCTTTAGCATAGCTTCCATCTATCCGTAACGACACACAGGGGTGTGGTCCCTCTAAGCCTTCAGGAATAGGGTCTTTTCCTTTTGGACGTTCCTTAGTACAATGCTGGGAACGTGCTCCCCAAGAGAGCCCTAGGCATTCCCCCACTGGGCCTCCACTAAGTTTGGCGTCACCTCTCTGATCAGCTGAACAACTGAGGGAGGGGCTGATCCCCTTAAGTGATCCCTCTGGCACTGCAAGCAACTTAGCTGCCCCCCTAGCCAGAGAAGTTACACGAAAAGCTTTTCCCCAGTCTCTTGACACAGGTGTGGAAAGCCCCCCAGGCAATGCATTTTACTTCCAGTCAAACCAGACGCATTTTTCCCACTTTCAGATAACTGGCAGCTGTCACTACGGGGTAATTGAACCTGACAGTTCTAACCCCGTCAACAGCCCGCCTACTCAAACTTTCAACCAATTCCTGTCGCTCTCCCTCAACCGAGCACTGCCACCCATCTAACAACTGAGAGATCCGCTCCACCCACATCTTGTACGCCTCCGCCCATTTAGGGGTGGACATTATCCCAAAAGCCAGGCGGAGCCTGCCATAGCTGGAACATTTATTCGCAAACACTATCTCCGAATCAGACCACTCTTTTCTCTCTCTCCCAACAGTATGGACAGCCCATGGTCCCACATCACCGGGGGCACCAATAGACACTGGCAGTCCCACCACCAACTCATCAGCGCTAGTCTGAACTTGAACAAAGACCCCACCCAACACATGCAGTAATAACCAGCAATCCCACTGAGACACACATTACTAACCGCAATCCCACAGAGACTCAGCAGCACTGATTTAAACAGGGCAATCACACAGCACCCCACTGAATCAAATCTCGGACAAAACCCCCAAATGTAGCCCCCTGGTAAGCCTCAGGCTCGCTCAACTCACTTTCGTCTAGGGGGTAGCAGCCTTCGGCCCTGCCAAACTGGGTAATCAAGTTTGTGTGGATGCTATGTGATGTACCCCACCATGCCAAATATCAGACAGTACACCATATGCGATTCATGATTACGCTTTATAGATCTTACTGGAACTATGTAATTAATAGAGATAAAATATAAAAGGAAAATAAAAGGTGCCAAACTTATCAAAGTTCAACCACTTTGTGCACAACAGTTGGAGCTCAATTAACGGAGTCTTCTTTCCACCATTCGATCCCCTCCAACCCCCTCGACCCGCCACCTGGGACCAACCATGGTGATCGACCAGACGCTCCACACAAGTCTGTCTTCGTCTCCTCTCCTCACCGAATTCCCTGGGCCTCGGACTCCTGCTCGGAGTCCGTCCTGCCACCCAGCTTACAACATCGCGTCTCATCTCTCTGCCCCCATCCGCCTTCTCTCTCAAAGCCCGCGAAAAACAATAGCTTACAGACACATGAGAAATAATAACATCTATCCCAGATGGTTTGTTTTTCCCCTTATCAATAATATAACCCAAACAGGCTGCGAAAGAGAAGCACTTTCTCAGCTGTTAACATAACAAAGAAGCCATTTTATTTTAACATAACAAAGAAGCAATTTTCATTAGCCTTAGCAGTAACATAAAAGAAGAAACCCCTTACATATATACAAACGTTTGTATAATAGTTCAATTAAATAAGTAGTGCAAAAACAGAAATGAAAAAAGCAGTAAAGTAATATTCATGGGCTCAATGTCCATTCTGAAATTGGACGGCAGAGAAGAAGATGCTGTTCCTGAATCGCTGAGTGTGTGCCTTCAGGCTTCTATATCTCCTTCTTGATGGTAACAGTGAGAAAAGTGCATGCCCTGGGTGCTGGGGGTCCTTAATAATGGACGCTGCCTTTCTGAGACACTGCTCCTTGATGATATCCTAGGTACTTTGTAGGCTAGTACCAAGTTGGGACCAACTAAATTTATGACCCTCTGCAGCTTCATTCGGTCCTGTGCAGTAGCCCCCTCCCCCATACCAAACAGTGTTGCAGCCCGTCAGAATGCTCTCCACAGTACATCTATAGAAGTTTTTCAGTGTTTTTGTTAATATACCAAATCTCTTCAAACTCCTAATGAAGTATAGCTGTTGTCTTGCCTTCTTTATAGCTGAATCAATATGTTGGTACCAGGTTAGGTCCTCAGAGATCTTGACACCCAGGAACTTGAAACTGATCACTCTCTCCACTTCTGACCTCTTTATGAAGATTAGTATGTATTCCTTCGCTTACCTTTCCTGAAGTCCACAATCAGCTCTTCCATCTTACTGACATTGAGTGCAAGGTTGGTGCTGTGACACTACTCCACTAGTTGGTATATCTCACTCCTGTACACCGGCTCGTCACCACCTGAGATTCTACCAACAATGTTTGTATTGTCAGCAAATTTATAGATGGTATTTGAGCTATGCCTAGCCACACAGTCATGACTGTAGACAGAGTAGAGCAGTGGGCTAAGCACACACTCCTGAGGTGCACCAGTGCTGATTGTCAGTGAGGAGGAGATGTTATCACCAATCCACACAGATTGTGGTCTTCCATTTAGGAAGTCGGGGATCCAATTGTACAGGGAGATACAAAGGCCCAAGTTCTGTAACTTATCAATCAGGATTGTGGGAATGATGGTGTTAAATGCTGAACTATAGTCGATGAACAGCATCTTGACATAGGTGTTTGTATTGACCAAGTGGTCCAAGGCCATGTGAAGAGCCTTTGAGATTATGTCTGCTGTTGACCTATTGTGACGATAGGCAAATTGTAATGGGTCCAGGTCCTTGCTGAGGCAAGAGTTCAGTCTAGTCATGACCAACCTCTCAAAGCATTTCATCACTGTAGATGTGAGTGCTACTGGGCAATAGTCATTAAGGCAGTTCACATTATTCTTCTTTGGCACTGATATAATTGTTGCCTTTTTGAAGCAAGTGGGAACTTCTGCCCATCGCAGTGAGAGGTTGAAAATGTCCTTGAATACTCCCGCTAGTTGGTTGGCGCAAGTTTTCAGAGCCTTACCAGGTACTCCATCGGGGTCTGCGGCCTTGCAAGGGTTCACCCTCTTTAAAGACAGCCCAACGTCGGCCTCCAAGACAGAGATCACAGGGTCACTGGGTGCAGCAGGGATCTGCACAGCTGCAGTTATATTCTCCCTCTCAAAGTGGGCATAGAAGGTATTGAGTTCATCTGATAGTGAAGCATCGCTGCCATTCATGCTATTGGGTTTTGCTTTGGAGAAAGTAATGTCTTGCAAATCCTGTCAGAGTTGTTGCACATCTGATGTCACCCCAAACCTTGTTCAAAATTGTTTCTTCACCCTTGAAATAGCCCTGCCCAAATCATACCTGGTCCTTGATGGTGATGGCAAGAAGAGGGTCTGGATGGTGAGGGTCTTTGATAATGTATGTTGCTTTCATGTGGCACCACTCCTTGTTAATGTACTTAGTGATGTGGGGGGCTTTTCCTGTGATGGATTGGGCTGCATCTACAACTTTCTGTAGCCTTTTTGATTCCTGGGCAATTGGTGTTTCCAACCAGGCCATGATGCAGCTTCTCAGGAAACTCCACTGTGCAACTATAGATGTTTGTCAAGGCTTTTGGTGATATGCTGAATCTACGCAAACTTCTAAGAAAGTAGAAGTGCTTTTGTGCCTTATTTGTGATGACACTTATGTCCTGGACCCAGAAAATTCCTTTGCTGTTCTCTGGTTTTCACTCGATGCTGCTCTCCAGTGTTCGCTCAGTGGAAGAACAAGCCGTACCAGGACAACTTACCATCAGTCTACAGTCATGCCACTCAGGGATTTTGGCTATATATTTTTTTTTTCGTTGTGACTGTTTGTTTTTCTGAAATCTTAACCATATGTGCTATTTGTGCTGTGTGCTGTGTGCTGTCGGTAATGTGTTTTCACCTTGGCCCTGGAGGAACACTGTTTCATTTGCTATATTAATGTATGGTTGAATGATAAATAAATTTCAACTTAAATTTGAAGCTATTGATACTCTCCACCTCTGTTCCCCAAATGAGGTCAATAATTAGCTCTCTGGTTTTGCTGATGCTGTGTGAGAGGTTGTTGTTGCGGCACCACTTAACCAAATTTTAAGTCTTCCCCCTACATGACGATTCGTCACCACCTTTGAATGGTACCTTCATTGGTATCAAAGTTCAATATGGCATTGGAGCTGTAGTTTCCCACCCAGTCCTAAGTATAAAGTGAGTAGGGCAGGGGGCTAAGCATAATGGTGCACCTGTGCTGATGGTGAGCATGGAGGAGATGCTGCTCCCAGTCTGTACTAACTAGAATATATCAGCAAAGGAATCAAGGATCCAGTTACACGGGAGGCGCTGACGCCCAGGTATTGGAGCTTAGTGGTGAGTTTTGAGGGGATGATGGTGTTGAATGCTGAGCTGATGTCAATGAAGAGCATACTGATGTATGCATCTTCATTCTCTGGGTCTTCCAGTGTTGTGTGAAGAGCCAATGAAATGGCATCTGCTGCTGATTTGTTGTGATGACAGGCAAACTGGAGCAGATCCAAGTCATTCTTCGGGAGGAGTTGATACGTTTCATGACCAACCGCTTGAAGCACCTCATGAAGGTGGATGTAAGTGCTTTGGACGATAGTCATTGACTGTTTTGGACTTCTTGGACACTTGGTATGATTGATGCCTACTGGTACAGGTGGGTACCTCAGACTGCCAAAGGGAGAGGTGGAAGATGTGCGTTAATGCTCCAGCCAGTTGAGTGCATTTAGGTGATTCAAAAATCTGTTTCTTTGCCTGAGATGCCATTTCAGAGTAGATGGAGGCATTTATCTGTGAATGGGTGTGTAGTTAGCTGAAAGTTGGGAGATATGGCAATGACGTTGAAAATCATTGTGATCTTGAACCCTCTATGAAAAGAGCAGTCCAGTCAAAAATGACTACCTGCTGACTGTTACATATCACATTGATGACAGCCGTGGAAGATCCAAATATAGAAATAGGGTACAAGTTCCATGTTCAAGAGTTGTAATGAGCTTTTGACGTGCTTTAAAAGTGAGAGTGCTAACATAATCTTTATAAATTTGCAGGTAACTTTAAAAAAAAATCATTGCTTGTTAACATTACTAGAGACATTAACTTGATTGTGGAGTTGGAAAGATAAATTCAGCAGAAATTCATACATGCAGCCTCATTTATAACTTTCTGGTTGACTTTGGGAACTCTCAATGTATCTTGTATTTATCCTGTTTACTGTTTATAGTAGGTTCAAGATTGATGGTCTTAAAGTGACATTATATGTTTTGGAAAAGAACAAACTCCACTCTAAATTTTAATGGAAGTGTCCTTCAAGCTGTTATATATTCTCTACATTACTTTGCTATTATTTACATTTGTGGCATGTTTGGTAATTGGAAAGTATCATATATAATTCACTTCTGGGAAATGTCGCAGTTTTGTCATAGCCATCCAGCATTTTGCTGAAAAGTAGTTCTTAGGACTGAAACCCTTCCAAAGGAGATCAATTTCAAGTTCTCCAATGTTACCATTTCTCTATTACAGAATTTATTTCTGCCAGTGAGTGTTGAGATCATTGAAAGTCCCAGAAAACAAATATCACATTTCTTCCAAGACAGTCTGAGGTCAGGGTTTAAATTTAAAAACGTCCTGTTTTTTAATCTTTTATATATTGCGTCTGATGATTTTAATGTTTAATGTATGATTCCAATTAGCAGATTTTATTCCACAGTTTTGCTAGTAGCAGAAGAGGAACGTGAATAAGAAAGAAACTAACCAGTTACATTACCCACCCTTTCAACATTCTTGTTGCATTTTAGCAAATAGTGAAAAGGAAGGTTCCAGCCAGCTGAAAGCAGACCATATTTTATACTAAAATTGCACATAAAATGTGGCTTAAATAAAATAGTAATGAAAGCAGCAAAAAGTTATAATTTTATGTAAGATCTTTCTTTCAGATCAGTGTTATTTAAAATGTGAAAAGAAAGATGAGATGAGAGGGTGTTGGGAAACATACTGTGCATTGTGATTTTTATGAAGATTGATCTGCGACGATGTGACCTGGCCAGACTGTACACAAAGGAGGAGCTCCCACTTTACTGATATGCTTTATATGGCCTATCAGTGTTAACCATGCTACAGACACCCAGAATACTCTGCACAGATCTAAGCACCTCACACAAAGGATGATGTATGGCATTTCAAGGGAACGAAGGTAAATTTACCAGAATAGACCTGGGATTAATTCACATGGAGAGATAATGCCAACTCTCTGTCTGGAGAAGCATTCAATAAATGCACTGCTATAAAAGGTTTAATAACCTCACACTTACCATAGATATGAGTGAAGAATCATCAAATCACAAATCTCTGAATTGATTTTTAAGTGTTATTGTAATTGCACCCATCCAGTCAAGAGGAGAGCATTCAATGGCATTCATGGCATCTGTTTTATAGATGCTGGAATTCAGGAATTGAGTAATCCACAGGAAAATTGCTCTAATGTGAATTCTCCAATCAAGTCCAGTTTTCTGGTCCATTGTACACCCAGACTATTGGAGGAGGATTTGGTGATGGGCAAAAACATTGAAAAACAAGCAAGGTAGTTAGTCCTGTATTGATGGGTATGATTGTTGTCTGTCAGTTGAGTGGAGCAAAATTTCCTTATCGCTTACTGCAATTAAATGCAGTGTTTGCCATATGATGTTCATGCACGTCATCTGTTGGATCATTTCTGGCAAATATTGTAACACCAAAGTTCAGCAGAGCACACAAGGATTGAATGTCAATCTGTTACCTGTGTACCTTTCCTGTCTGCACTAGCAACACCATAACCCCAACACAACCTATGGTATGGTTTATATACATTAAATTCTTGCAAAAAATTCATACATATTATTAGGGGCAAATTGCTGACATTTTATGGATTAATGATAGGAATATTGACCAGTTTTCTGGTCCTGGTAGTTATCCAGTCACCTGCAGTGCATTGATGTGAATGTTTAGACATTACAACCATTATGCAGGGCCTTGGAGAGATCAAGAAAGCAATATTATGTGCTGTTTTGATCTCCATCCCTAACCACAGACATATTTTTCACAGCAAAATTTCTCCAACCTGATTTGTTGAACGGTAGGACATTTCTGTGATGGGAGTGGGTCAACTTGGCCTGAATTCATTGTGGTTTAAAAGAATAAGAAGAGATCTCATTGAAATACAAAGGGCTCAACAAGCTCAAAGCAGGGAATGTATTTTTTCTCATTGGTTGGGTTTTGAATTAATAATTGGGGGTTATAGGGTAAATCTATGGAATTCTCTATCATAGTAGGCTTTAGAGACCCAGTCACTGATTATATCCAAGCAGGGGATGGATAGATTTCTAGACTCAAGAAGCATCAAAGGGCTTGGGGAGAAACTGAAAATATAACATTGCATTCAAAGATTAGCCATGATCATATAGAGAACAGGCTTGAAAGGATGAATGGTCAGTTTTTGCTCTTATTTTTCTATGTTTTTATCTTCGACGTTGGTGAAACAGGGCTTACTCTGAGGCTCCCTATGCGGTGAAATCTTACTAACAGGTTTTGTTTAGATTTATAGAGAAAAAGTATTACTTCAGCAGAGGAACAAAACTGAAAAAAACAATTGAAGATGAAAGATATATCCTTGCTGACTTACATGAATAAGAATTCAATTTCAAAATCCTTTCAGATTCCTCCATTGATCATCTCTCTAATCTCTCCCACTTTATAATCCTTCATGGTGTCTGTGTTCCTCCGTCTCTGGCCTCTTAGTCATTCTTTAATTTAATTACTCCACCATCAGCTTTCAAGGCTCTGAGTGCTGGAATTCTCTCACTAACTTTTCTACTTCATTTCGCTTCTTTCCACTTCCTTTAATTTAATATATCTATGTTTCTATGAAATCTATATCTTCCATTAAGTTTTAGGCTACTTACTCTCATTCCTCTATGTAGTCTGATACCTATTTTTGTTTAGTAACTAGCACTCTAGTCAAATCAAAGTATTGGCATTCAATCACCTGACCTGGTCCATCTTTTCTTGCCACCACCTCAATTTAAGACCACAAACACCCCTGCTTCTGCAGCAAATCATATGACCCAAGCCAAAGACATCCCTAGACAGGAGCAATGAACTATAGTGTACTAAAGGATGTATAATGAAAGAAGATGTAAGTTATTAATCCTCAAGTACTCCAGAAGTCCTGTGCTCTACAAGCATAACTTAATGACATGCACTAATGTTTGAAAGACATATGATGACTTTGCGCATTTAAACTCTTCTCCAAAGAATTGAATATGTCAGCTGACATTTGCAAATTACTCCAATTAATGGAAGCAAATATTATTTTTCCACAATTCAATTTAACTTGTCTGCAGTTCAGGTACATCTCTTTGAAGATTGACTGTAGCTAAGGTCTTATTGACAAGTGCTCCTGTCAAATATTTGGGGAGGTTTTACCACAGTAACAGCTCAATATGAATTGAAGTTGTGGTTTTTCATGTTAAGTTCCATCAATTATATTCTTTAAATTACTTTCCTTAGCTGGAATTAGTTTTTCCATTTATAATTAATTTCAAAAGTCCTTTAAAATTCAGCACATTCCTAATAAATTATTCAGGAGATGGCCAAAATCCTAAAGAGCTCTGTAATCTAATCTCTCTAAACACTAGATAGCTGTTGATTTTGGCAAAATACTGGGATTAGGGTAATGAAAACAGATTTATACACATTGTTTAGCTGTTTAGCTGCAGGCTTTATGGAGAATGATCATAGGATATTGCCAGTTAAATGTTCAATGAGGATGAATAAATTGAAAGGATTTTAATCAAGAAGCAGCTTCTACCCTTTCTGTTAGAAACAGGAGCAAAAGTGGGGACAAGAGGAAAGGAGTCCCTTGTTATCTTTGTTCAGCCCTTATTCAGTTGGTGTGCATTACAGCATTAAAAACATTGAAGACTCACAGCTTGAGCATTAATGTAGCAGTCATATAGTTCCTTAATATTTCTGGCACTTTTGATCTGTTGCTCATACAAGTCTGAGGAGAATGAATTTAATTCTAGCACCATTCACCCAATGTGGCCATGTCGGGGTGTTTCCTGCCTTTAAACAATTTCTGAATGTTGGGAATATCAGACCCATATAAAACAGTCACTCCTCCAATCATCTACACCATGAAAAATGGATAATTTTGACAGATGTGAAGGGTCTCAAAGCTTGCTTGCTGCTTTCTGGCCTTCCGTGCATTTTAACACATTTCCTTCTCAACCATTTACTTGTTGAGGCTGGTTCTCACATTATGTCAATCTTATCATCTTACTACACGGTTTCTGTGCCTCCATTACCTTGCCCTCACTTTCTCAATTTGTATTCAGATCAGCCCTGGACATGTTGCACATTGACATCTTCTAACATATTCTTAAAAGTGGTGAGGAGAATCACTGAAGATACTGATGGAGATAACCAGAGCCATCTCTTATTGAAAGGATAAAGACAACCTTAAATTTGTGCTTCACTTTTCATATATTTGGATTTTCAGAAGGCTTTGATTGAGTCTGCCGTAAAATGTGGGTACGCAAAACTAAGATGCTTGGGGATGTGGGGTTAAAGATTTAGGATTTCCCTCAAAGGACTGTGAATTGGTGGCATTCTTTGTTTGTTTATTTATTTAAGATAAAATAGATAATTATGCCTCTGGTTCACAAGCCTCTGAGGGAAATCCTAAATCTTTAACCCCACAACCCCAAGTGCTTTAGTGCTGCATACCCATTTTCTCTGATTTATAAGGCTGCAAAGTCTAATTTGCAGAACATATTTAAGAAAGAGGTTAATAGCTAGACACAAAGGGCATCAAGTGATATGAAGAAGGAGCAGGTATATTGTATAGACATCAAGGATCAATCATGATTGCATTGAAGAGGGTAGTATCTCAAAGGAACAAATAACTAACCTTAATACTGTTATACTATTATCGCTCGCATGACATTCTGAAGTGGGAGGGTGATCAGCCAGATGTCGTGGTGCACATCGGTACCAATGACATAGCAAGGAAGAGTGAGGAGGTCCTGGAAAGTGAGTATAGAGAGCTTGGTAGGAAGTTGAAAAGCAGGACCTCGAGGGTGGTAATCTCAGGATTGCTACCTGTGCTACGTGCCAGTGAGGGTAAGAATAGGATGCCCTGGAGAATGAACAAGTGGCTGAGGAACCAGTGTAGGGGGCAGGGTTTCAGATTTCAGGATCATTGGGACCTCTTCTGGGGCAGGTGGGACTTGTACAAGAGAGACGGGTTACATTTGAACTACAAGGGGACCAATATCCTTTCAGGGAGGTTTGTTAGTGCTATTGGGGAGGCTTTAAACTAGATTTGCACCGAGATGGGAACCAGAGTGCCAGAGCTGACAGTGGGGCTGGGGTGAAAATAAATTATGTTAAAAGTTCAAGCAAAGCCGCAAATCGAAAGGTTGTGAGTGGTGGTAAAAATCTTCTGAGGTGTATATATTTCAATGCTAGGAGCATTGCGGGGAAGGCCGATGAGTTGAGGGCGTGGATTGACACGTGGAATTATGACGTTATAACAATTAGTGAAACTTGGCTACAGGAGGGGCAGGAGGGGCAGGACTGGCAGCTTAATATTCCAGGGTTTCGATGTTTCAGATGTGATCGAGGCAGAGGACTGGAAGGTGGGGGAGTAGCATTGCTTGTTAGGGAAAATATTACAGCAGTGCTCAGGCAGGACAGATTAGAGGGCTTGTCTACTGAGTCCTTATGGGTGGAGCTGAGAAACAGGAAAGGTACGGGCACATTAGTGGGGTTGTATTATAGACCACCCAATAGTCAGTGAGAGTTGGAGGAGCAAATCTGCAGAGAGGTAGCAGGCAACTGCAGGAAACATAAAGTTGTGGTGGTAGGGGATTTTAATTTTCCACATATTGATTGGGACTCCCATACTGTTAGGGGTCTAGATGAGTTAGAGTTTTTAAAATGTGTTCAGGAAAGTTTTTTAAATCAATATATAGAGGTACCAACTAGAGAGGATGCGATATTAGATCTCCTGTTAGGAAACCAGTTCGGACAAGTGACAGAAGTACGTGTAGGGGAGCACTTTGGTTCCAGTGATCATAACACCAGTAGTTTCAACTTGATCATGGACAAGGATAGATCTGGTCCTAGTGTTGAGATTCTAAACTGGAAGAAGGCCAAATTTGAAGAAATGAGAAAGGATCTAAAAAGTGTGGATTGGGACATGTTGTTCTCTGGCAAGGATGTGATCCATAAGTGGAAAGCTTTCAAAGGAGAAATGTTGAGAGTGCAGAGCTTGTAATGTCAGGATTAAAGGCAAAGTGAATAGGAATAAGGAACCTTGGTTCTCAAGGGATATTGCAACTCTGATAAAGAAGAAGAGAGAGTTGTATGACATGTACAGGAAACAGCGCGCAAATAAGGTGCTTGAGGAGTATAAAAAGTGCAAGAAAATACTTAAGAAGGAAATCAGGAGGGCTAAAAGAAGACATGAAGTTGCCTTGGCAGTCAAAGTGAAGGATAATCCAAAGAGCTTTTACAGGTATATTAAGAGTAAAAGGATTGTAAGGGATAAAATTGGTCCTCTTGAAGATCAGAGTGGTCGGCTATGGGCAGAACCAAAAGAAATGGGGGAGATCTTAAATGGTTTTTTTTTGCATCTGTATTTACTAAGGAAACTGGCATGAAGTCTATGGAATTAAGGGAAACAAGTAGTGAGATCATGGAAACTGTACAGACTGAAAAGGAGGAGGTGCTTGCTATCTTGAGGCAAATTAAAGTGGATAAATCCCCAGGACCTGACAGGGTATTCCCTCGGACCTTGAAGGAGACTAGTGTTGAAATTGCAGGGGCTCTGGCAGATATATTTAAAAATGTCGGTGTCTACAAGTGAGGTGCCGGAGGATTGGAGAATGGCTCATGTTGTTCCGTTGTTTAAAAAAGGATCGAAAAGTAATCCGGGAAATTATAGGCCGGTAACTTTGACATAGGTAGTGGGTAAGTTATTGGAGGGAGTACTAAGAGACAGAATCTGCAAGCATTTGGATAGACAGGGACTTATTAGGGAGAGTCAACATAGCTTTGTGCATGGTAGGTCATGTATAACCAATCTATTGGAGTTTTTCGTGGAGGTTACCAAGAAAGTGGATGAAGGGAAGGCAGTGGATGTTGTCTACATGGACTTCAGTAAGGCCTTTGACAAGGTCCTGCATGGGAGGTTAGTTAGGAAAATTCAGTTGCTAGGTATACATGGAGAGGTGGTAAATTGGATTAGACATTGGCTCAATGGAAGAAGCCAAACAGTGGTAGTAGAGAATTGCTTCTCAGAGTGGAGGCCTGTAACTAGTGGTGTGCCACAAGGATCAGTGCTGGCTCCATTGTTATTTGTCATCTATATCCATGATCTGGATGATAATGTGGTAAATTGGATCAGCAAATTTGCTGATCATACAAAGACTGGAGGTGTAGTGGACAGTGAGGAAGGTTTTCAAAGCTTGCAGAGGGATTTGGACCAGCTGGAAAAATGGGCTGAAAAATGGCAGATGGAGTTTAATACAGACAAGTGTGAGGTATTACACTTGGAAGGACAAACCAAGGTAGAACATACAGGGTAAATAGTAAGGCACTGAGGAGTGCAGTAGAACAGAGGGATCTGGGAATACAGATACAAAATTCCCTAAAAGTGGCGTCACATGTAGATAGGGTCGTAAAGAGGGCTTTTAGTACATTGGCCTTTATTAATCAAAGTATTGAGTATAAGAGCTGGAATGTTATGATGAGGTTGTATAAGGCATTGGTGAGGCCGAATCTGGACTATTGTGTTCAGTTTTGGTCGCAAAATTATAGGAAGGATATTAATAAGGTTGAAAGAGTGCAGAGAAGGTTTACAAGGATGTTGCCGGGACTTGAGAAACTCAGTTACAGAGAAAGGTTGAATAGGTTAGGACTTTATTCCCTGGAGTGTTGAAGAATGAGGGGAGATTTGATAGAGGTATATAAAATTATGATGGATATAGACAGAGTGAATGCAAGCAGGCTTTTTCCACTGAGGCAAGGGGAGAAAAAAACCAGAGGACATGGGTTAAGGGTGAGGGGGGAAAAGTTTAAAGGGAAAATTAGGGGGGCTTCTTCACACAGAGAGTGGTGGGAGTATGGAATGAGCTGCCAGACGAGGTGGTAAATGCGGATTCTTTTTTAACATTTAAGAATAAATTGGACAGATACATGGATGAGAGGTGTATGGAGGGATATGGTCCGTGTGCAGGTCAGTGGGACTAGGCAGAAAATGGTTCGGCACGGCCAAGAAGGGCCAAAAGGCCTGTTTCTGTGCTGTAGTTTTTCTATGGTTTCTATGGTTTCTATCCTGTTTTTTTATAATCCTTTCAGTTCATCCTAAAACACTGCAATCAATGGAATGTTTTTGCAGCACGCAATTTTTTACTCAGTAACATAATAATGGTAATATAACTTTGGATTTAGACTGGGAAAGATGAAAGGTGGCTGAAGTAGAGCGTGGAAAATGCCATCAACTTTCAGGGCTGCATAGTCTCTGTTTTGTTTCATGCCCTGTGTAACTACTTTTAAATTGATTGAAATGGTAGATGAGGTCTCAGTTTAGACTAAGTAAACATTAATGAGGGTGACTCACAGAAAGTGACCAGAAAAAAATTATGTGGAAAAATATATGGAAATGAAAGAACAATTTTTTAAAAATTCCGGTTTACTTTTACACAAGTAAACACGAAAAAATCTTCCAAAATGTAAGAGAACAATATATGTAGATGGAATGAGAAACTTAACAAAAATATTATTTAAAGGAAGTATAGGAGAAACAAATTGAACTGCAAGCTAATACATCCCTGGGACCAGATCCTGGGTTCTGAAAGAGGTGGTACAGTAATGGAGTTTGTGTTGCAGTGGTTATCATCTTCCAGTATCCCATAGATTCTTCAATGGTTGCCACATATTGGAAAATAACAAATTTACCCCCTCAATATAAGAAAAGGAGAGAGAAGGAAAATGAGGAATTTTAGACCAGTTAGCCTGATATCTGTCATTAGAAGAGTACATCACAGGGACAGGAACTTCAGCCCATGATATCTGTGCAAGTTTAAACAGCACAGTCTGCCTGAACATATTCTATGTCCCTCCTTCCCTGCCTATCTGTGTGCTTTTCTAAATGCTTAAACCGTTGTATCAGCTAAACACAAAGGACAATTCCATACTTACAAAGTATAGACAATGCTTTCTTTTGAAACTACGTACAAACTTCACACCTCATATTTCACATCCATACCACAAATGCCAGCATCATCTGGACTGGGACTCACAGCTTTTAGGAATGCATTGTTCCAAACTAAATCCACAATACACTTTCAAGGAACAGAAGACTGGTAGCCAAAGCTATTTGCTAGATGTAAATGACCTAAACCCAGAAATCACTCTAACAGTATGCACTTCTGGTTGACACATTACAGGAAGGACATGGTAGTATTGATGAGTATGTAGAGGAGATTCACCAAGATAGGAAGAGATTGGATAGGCTGGGTCTGTTTTCATTAGAATGAAGGAAGCTGAAGGATAGCTGATAAAGGTACATAAAATAAGGGGCATAGATAAGGTAATTTGTTAGAATCTGTTTTCCCCAATGTAGGGGTGTCATGAATGAGAGTAAATTATTTTTAGGTGAAAGGAAGGAATTTTAAAGAAGATTTCACTGGAAAGCAATTTTATTACACAGTGTGTGGTGGAACTTGCTGCCAAAGAAGGTGGTGACTCAGATACAACTGTATGTTTAAGAGGCATATCTAGTCAGGCACTTGAAATGGGAAGGGATAGATTAGTTGTATTAAAAGTTAACTTCATTTGTCACACGCATATCGAAACGTTGAGGCATACAGTGAAATGCATCATCATTTTGCATCAATGGCCAGCACAGTTCAAATAACTGCTGGGAGTAACTCTCAAGTGTCAGCTTGCTTCCAACACTAATGTAGCTCGCCCACAACTTACCGACTCGAACCCATAAACGTCTTTGGAACGTACTGTATGAGAAAAGTGGAGGACTCAGAGGAAACCCACACGGTCATGAGGAGGACACACAAACTCCCCACAGACAGTGGCGGGAACTGGAGCTCAGTTGCTGATCACCAGCACTGTAAGGTGTTCTGCTAACTGCCATATTACTGTGCCAGGCAAATGGGCAAGATCAGCTCGCACGTGCAGGACTGAAAGGCCCATTTCTGTTCTATACATCCATATGATTATGTGACTCTACAGCACTGAAGTAACCAAAAGCACATTGGGTGACTGCAATGCATAGTAGTGACCCTGAGATTCCACTTGCCCCATGACTTTACTTCACCAACCATCTGTCTCTGGCATCCTGCACTGTTAGAATAAAGTCGATATTATGCTTGCGAGACAGCACATCATCTTCAACCTGGGCATGTTGCAGCATTTTGGACCTAACCTCAGGCTACCTGTGCACTTTGTTTCTATCAGAAATGCTGTATTTTATCTATCTGTAATATTGGCTCAGTTTCTCTCTCTTCATTAAAATAGCTGGACCTGCTGGACAGGTCTTACAGCCATTAAATTTCCAAGTTTGATGTTTATACTTTGTCTTATTTGATGATTTTTTTTTCATTTTCTCCTTCCCTCTCTCCTTGCTTCCATAATCTTGACAATGTATTCATATGGTAACTTCATCTTCATCTTAACAGAGATGTTCTGGTTATCCTATCCGTCCCTCCCTCACCTCAAAAACTTAAGCCTAACCTGTTTACTCACTTTTCCAGTTCTGATGAAGGCTCTTCAGCTTACCTGACTGTTCTTACTTATTAGAAATAAGTAAGGACGTTCTTACGTTCTAACGTTCTTACTTATTAGAAATATTGGGACTCCGTTCCAAAACCAGTAATCTAGATGTTGATCATTTAAATTCCATCCAAGCAGGCTCAGAGTGCTTATCTGAATCTAAGCTTTTACATTATTCATCCAAAGCCTCAACTCCCTAAGTTGTTTATGAGATCACACTAGCTCAAGAAATTCCATATTGAACAGAGAATTTAATCACTTTAATGCTTGCTCCTTAAAAAAAAATCAATTCCATTCCTAATTAGTTTCCAATTTAATCATGTTAATTAATGCATTATTTACTGTTTTATCTGGGAATCTAATATTCAGCTGAGGCAAATAATCTCACTAAAATAATTACTGGCGTCTACTTAATTAGGCATTTGTATCTTTTATTTCTGTACTCATTAGTTGTTACATGGCATGCACATTTGAAAGTCACCAAATAACCTTTCAGCAAAATGAAGAAATAACTCAGAGACAAAAAGGAAAGAAGAAACAAGATGGAAATGGGATTTGGTTTTCTGTAGGATATTTCTATACCTACAGGTCCATTTCTATTTTGAAATATTAATTCCTAGTACTCTTTAAAACAATAAGTTGTGTTAATTGATTTGACCTTACATATCACTGAAAATTTGATTTGCGCTATGGAGACAGCAAGTGCCTAGTTTCTGTTTAACTTTGGAAAGATTAGTTACACAATTCAAATAATAAAATAATGGAAAATATAAACAGAACAGTATTGGAATATTGCACAAAAGTAATTTCTATGTAGAGATCAATATTATAGGCAGAAGAATAGAAGCTATAATATTACAAAGAACTTAATCACCATGAAAGTATGGCTTATACACTGTGCATCATTGATTACTGGAGATTTGTGCAAAAAAATCTAGCTTATTAACTACACAGAATGTGCCGGCATAATGCAGCAGGACAGGTGGCATCTGTGGAAAAAACAGTAAACATTTTGGATCAAGACACTTCACATGTCCATTTCCCTCCATAGAAGATATCTGATCTGTCAAGTTCCTCCACCACCTGTGTTGCTCCTGATTCCAGCATCTGCATGGTTATGCTTCTTTCACTTATTAACCAGTTTATTGAAGTTTCTTTAAGTAAACACTGAGGTGAGAGATTTGTCAGAAGCTTAGTTACCTATAGAATTTCTGCACATTTAAATAATGTGCATGAATATGCTGACTGATATTACAAAAATGGGTAGTCATAAAATAATACTTTTCATAGGAGAAGGGAATGTTTCTGTCTCCTAGACAATATTTTTAAACAGCTTATGCCATGTAAACAGATTAGTTGCAGGATATTTGCTTCAAGAAAATTTGCATCCCTGTTTGCCAGGTAACCACAGGCTTTATATTACAGAGTCATGAATTAGCCAAGTGCCCTGGCATATCCTGAAACTGTCAGGTACAATGGAAGCTCAAAGAATCATTCAGTACAGAATAGGGACATTTGTCCCTCTAAGACCATACTGACCATAAACACCCATTTACATTAACCATACATTTAATTTACTCTCCCCAATTCCCCTCAACTTCTCCCCAGATTCTATCATTTACCCTCACACTACAGAAAGTATACAGTGGTTAATTATCCTAGGAATCCACACATTGGGGATGTGAGAGTAAACCTAACCACCCGGAGGAAACCCACAGAGTCTCAGGAAACATGCAAACCTCAAGCAGGTAGCACCAGATGTCAGGAATAAACCTAAATGACTGGACTATAAGGCAGCTGCTCTTTCATGCATCCTCAAGCCCCCAAAGACTTTAACCCTACAATGGACGTGAACAAAATGCATTACCTGAAATTGGAAATCATCAAAGTAGAATCACGAACATGATATCATTAATGCTAACTATAACCAATACCATAATAAACTGCTGCTCCATTGTTTTATTCCCTTCACTAAGATACCATTAGGTCTGTCTGTCTGTCTAGGTACCATATCCGATGCAGACTTTGGTGACCATGGTTTTCCATATAGATCTATCCTTCGTTTTTTGGATGACTTCCATTTCCTCGATGTGTAGCCACCTGGCTATGCTTTTGATGTACATAAGCCGAGGTCTTCCTCTAGGTTTGCTCCCCTCGATCTTTCCAGAGAGTATGAGTTTTTCTAGTTCATCTTTCCGCATGATGAGTCCTAGGAATCTGAGTTGTCTTTCTCTTATTGTTGGTATGAGCGATCGAACTGCTTGGGCTCTTCTGAGAACTTCTTCATTTGATATGTGTGTTGTCCATGATATTTTTAACATTCTCCTGTAGAACCACAATTCAGCTGCTTCTAGTTGCTTTTCCATTGCTGGAGAAATGGTCCAGCATTCACTTCCATAAGTCAGGATAGAATAAATGTAGCACTGCAGTATTCTGTTTTTAGTGTACGTGCTCATCTTTCTGTTTGTTAATACGGTCTTCATTTTTTGGAAAGCTTCTAATTAGGTACCATTACTAAATAAATATTAACTGTTGCAGAACCCCAATGATGAAGGTGATATATTACACTTACAATTGAAACATTGTAATAGATTCTATAAGGTATCCAATTCTTTATCATATTTGATTCCACAACGATAATTTTAATTTAACTCTTTAAAAGGAAAAGAGATTGGAGTGGATTTACCATAATTTAACTAATGATAAAAGAGAGTTAAACTGCATGAAGTGTAAAACAAGTGACTAATCCAGCTGGATTATGTGAAATTAAAATACCTTCCATATCTCATGAAAGGTCTCTGTGACCAACAGTTGTAAAATCTTAGTTTATCAAGGACAAGATTATTCAAGGGAAGGAATTTTTATTTTATTTATCTTATGAACTTAATCTCTAAATAATAAATTTTATGATATTATCTTGGACAGCTTTTTTGGTGTTTTCGCTCTTCCTTCCTTCCTCTCTCCTTCACTTTCTTCCTTATTTGAAAAAAAAGAAAACTGCAGATAAAGAATGTCCTTAAGTACTGAGAAGTCATTGATAGCAGTAGAACAAAACAGTAGATATAGAAAAGATTTTCAACATTAGCTATATGTATTTAACTGATAAAAGAAATATCTTCTGATTTTGAAATCATACGGCATTTCACTATCCATGTTTATATCGAGTTTTGAGATATACTATTTAGTAGCAGTTTGGTGAAATATTGTAAGTCATGCAACAAATTTCATGTCCTCTTTATGCCTCAAAAGCCTTTTCTTAGAACAAAATAGGGTACCACAGCAATTAAAATTCTTCCTTTCCTTGTTTACTACAGATTAATTTCACCATGAAGCCTCTGAACTGATAGCAAGACAATATTTTATACTTGAACCAAACTTAAAGCATAAGCAAAAATGGAGAAGAGTAGATCAAATAAAGATAATTTTTACAAGACACAATTTAGCCCCTTGTCTAGCAATTATCATCTTCATTTTGCTGATTTGGAGTGAGCGAATGTCAGCAAGGAATACAATTACATGTACCACTTCATTCAATGCCATTTCTGGTTATATGCCTGCATCTTTTGGATTGTTGGGCAGTAATTTACTTAAAGTATTAATTTCTGGAGATCATCAGTGTGGCACATGTTAATTGTCCATCATTAATTGTCCTGGAGAACTTGTGATGTGCCAACTCCTTTAATGAAGGAACTCCCATAATGTTGTTTGGATTTAAATCCAATGACAATAAACAGCAACATTTTTCAAAATCGGGGGAGTATGTCACCTCAGTAGGAACCTTTAGGTGGTGGCTTTCCAATGTATTTTCTCCCTTTGCTCTTTACACTGTAAAGATTGTGGGTTGGAAAGGTGCTACCAGCTGAGTCTGAGCAAGTAACTGCAGTTCATCCTTCACGTTGTACAGACTTTGGCCACTGTGTATGGAATGCACAGGATTGTAGATCCCAATCAGAAAAGTCGCTTTTCCCTGGATAGCGGCAAGGTTTTGCGAGTGGTTGGAGCTGAATTCATCCAAGCATCACACTTCCGGTGAGTGCATTTTAAGTGGTGGAAAGATTTTTAGATGTCAGGAATTGATCAGGACCGAACAACATCTGTACATCCTATTGCTACCTTGTCTTAGATCAGTTAACTCCATGCAGAGTAAAGATCTAATGCTGATTTTTTTCTGGTATCTTTGGCTCATTTATTTGACATCACAATAGACTAATGCACTGGGGAATAGCAAAGATACTTCTAAAATATATTCATTTCAGCAGATGATATTGAGCATTTTTTTTTTACTTACCTTCCATGTATTTCACAATCTACCCCTGAGCTAGGGCTTTACTCTTTGGAGAGAAAGAGGATGAGAGGAGACATGATAGAGGTGTTCAAGATAATAAGAGGAATAGATAGTGGATAGCCAGCGCCTCTTCCCCAGGTCACCACTGCTCAATACAAGAGGATATGGCTTTAAGGTAAGGGGTGGGAAGTTCAAGAGGGATATTAGAGGAAGGATTTTTACTCAGAGTGTTTGGTGCGTGGAATGCACTGCCTGAGTCAGTGGTGGAGGTAGATACACTAGTGAAGTTTAAGAGACTATTAGACAGGTATATGGAGGAATCTAAGGTGGGGGCTTATATGGGAGGCAGGGTTTGAGGGTTGGCACAACATTGTGGGCCGAAGGGCCTGTACTGTGCTGTACTATTCTATGTTCTATGTTCTATGTTCAAAAAGGCTTTCAAGAGACTTGAAATTAGTGGCTGCAAAACAATCTCATTAACGGCTTTAAGGTTTATGGTCAGGGTTTTCTCTAGTTGAAGACTTAATATAGATACTTCAATATTTCATCTGATGTATCTGTATGAATGGGAAAATTGGCAGCTCCTCCAATTTTAAAGTCCTAGTTTAAAAAAAATTGAGAGAAGAGGTTTAAGTCAATGTTTCAGATTAAGGCCCTGCAGTATTCGTTATTTCAAGTTTAAGAGTATTAAGATATTAACTTCTTAAATAGTTTAAAAATAGAAAACGTTTGGCAGCAAAGGTTTTCATCACACTCTCCACTCAGGACTTTGCCTGAATTTCTCACCAGAGAGATCCTCTCACAACAAATATCACATGGTCAAATGCTGACTGGCACTTTTTAACTCCACATATGCTGTTCTTTTAGCATTCTTTTTTTAAAATTCCACATTCCAACATCTGTAGTTTCTTCCATATAAGTAGTGGAGGAGTTCAAGGTGGCAAAGTGTAGAGTTGTGTTAACACTGAGGGGCTCCAATGACCAAGCTAGCAGTCACAAGATTGGGCTAAAAGTGGGCCACCAGCTCGACCATAGACCAGGTGGTGAGCTTCCTGTAATTGAGAGACATCATCAGCAACCCATGCCCAGGATGGCAAGGCCTAGGCTCTGCACTCTTCCAAAGTTGGAGGTGTGCAAGTGCAAGGGATAGGCGTGACCTGATCTGGGCAGAGGTACAGAACTACGAGGACAAAAGGTGGACATCGAAGGCAGTGGAGTTAGAGTCACAGGGCACCCAGACGAAATGGGAACTTCCCAAGCACAAGATCACTTGGGCAGAACTTTGGAGACTGGAGCCCTTCCACACTTCTTTCCTTCTACGGTCTGTGTATGACACTCTCCCTACACCACCACAGCTGCAACATGGGGGCCAAGAGAAGACATCAGCTGCAAGCTTTGTGATCAGCAGGATTCAGGATGCAAAACAGCTTTAACACAAGGACAGTATAGGTGGTGTCACAATAAGGTCCTGCTGTCCCTTGCTGACACACTGGAGCGGGAGAGGTGTAAAAAGAGACCGGCTGGCAGAGAGACAAACAGAGCAGTCATTTTCATCAGGGAGAGGGCCACTCCAATCATATCAAGGAGACCTAAATCCATGCTGCAGCAAACTGGCAAATGATGGGAGATGAGGGTTGATGTGGGGAGGAAGCTGCACTTCCCGGTGGTGGTGTAAACCACACTTTGACCAAACATTAAACATGTGGTCCATCGAAGGCAAGAAAATCATCCTGGTGGAGCTCACAGGACCATGCAGGAAGAATGCAAGGAAGCTCATGAGAAGAATGCCCTGAAGTACCAGTCCTTAGGCCAGGAGTGCAGAGACAGAGGATGGCAGACGTGGCTGTTCCCCAGTGGAGATCGGCTGTGGAGGGTTCCCGGCAAGGTCGGCATGGAGGTTGTTGTCTGTGTTGGGCCTTGATGAAAAGAGCAAGAACCAAGCAGCTCGCAGGATGAGGGAGGAAGCAGAGAGAGCCTCTTACAGGATATGGAGCAGGCGAGAGGAGTTGAGCTGGACGTCAGGAGCAGACGGGCAGTGGCCTGGCCACCACTGCTGACCCGCCAACTGGAGAGTGTAGTAGTTAAGGGTTGAAACGCTCTATGAGGGTTGATGACATCTGCTCCTGGTCAAAGGCTACAGTTACCTCATCACGTAACTGAAGAGGGCACTCCGGTGTATGATGCAAGCATATCAATGTTTCAGATTAAGGCCCTGCAGTATTTGTTATTTAAAGTTAAAAGTATTAAGATATTTAACTTAAATAGTTTAAAAAGAGAAAATAGACTCAGTCCTACCAAAGGGTCTCGGCCTGAAATGTCGACTGTACTTCTTTCCTTAGAAGCTACCTGGCCTGCTGAGTTCCTCCAGCATTTTGTGTGTGTTGATTTGTTCTTGTATGTTTTCTATTACCCAGGAACTAGAAAAGCCAAATCGGAAAAGCTTATCATCAGAGCAGCAGAACTAGGGGCAAGTATGGGTCATTCAAACCTTCTCTGCTCTTTATCAAGCTCAAACCTGATCCTTCACCTCATTTTCCTGGACTCTTGATTAACTCAATTTCCACATCACCAGGTTTAGGAATGGTTCATATCTTACACACATCAGGCTTCTGAACTGCCCTGGACAACTTAATTTACCACAGCTTTGAAGTGACTCTATGCCCTACAGCCTCATTTGCAAGAATGCTTTAAAAAGCACAGTTTGCCTTCTTTTACACATTAGTTGTGCGTCAATCTTTGTGTGTTTATGTATAGTTTGTCATAAAATTCTATTGTATTTATTTTTCTCGCAAGATAGTATATTGTTAACATATGTATATCCACTCTGCTTTGATAATAAATTTACTTTGAAATTTGAACTGTGACTGGGACTCTGGATTAGAATATTCTAAACATTCAACACCCTCTGAGTGAATACATTTCTCCTTATTTTAGTTCTAAATGGGTTGTTTCTATTGTCACAGGTAAACAGCTGTTATTTGTCCTTTAGATGGATCATCTTATTGTCAGCATCCCTGTGGATGGCTGCCAAAATACCTGGTAACGTATCCTTGGAAGCTTTACTCATAGTTTTAAGACAATAAGACAAATTAAACCACTCAGTTTCTCCAGTCTGCTCTGCCATTCTATCATGGCTGATTTATTATTCCCCTCAACCTCTCCTGCCTTCTCCTCATAACCTTTGACATCCTAACTAATCAAGAGCCTATCAAGCCCCACTTTAAATATACCCAATGACTTCAACTCTACAGTCTTCTGTGGCAATAAATTCCATAGATTCCCACCCTCTGGATAAAGAAATGTCTTCTTATCTCTGTTCTAAAGGGACGTCCCTGTATTCTGAGGTGTGCCCTCTCATCATTTGTACTCAATTTCTTTATTAAAACAGAAGGCTAAATACCTAACTATTTGAACAAGTTTCTTTATACACTTCCAATTCTTGCAATTCCAAATTCATCGTCATGGTCAACAGGAATGGATAATGAAACATCTGATTCTTCAATGTTCTGCAACTTGATTTCCTCATCAGGAGACCACAGTTAGTGTGGATTGAAAATAACATCTGCTCCTCACTGCCAGTCAACACAGGCACGCTTCAAGGATGTGTTCCTAGCCCAATATTCTACTCTCTCTATATTCATGGCTGTGCAGCTAGCACAGCTGAAATGTCATCGATAAACTCACCAATGACACAGCTGATGTTGGCAGAATTTCAGATGGTGACGAGGAGGCGTACAAGAGTGAGATAGATCAGCTAGTCGAGAGGTGTTATGACAACAACCTTGAAGTCAACATCAGGAAGGCCAAGGAATTGATTGTGGACTTCAGGAAGGGAGGTTGGGAGAAAACACATCAGTCTTCATCAAGGGATCAGCAGTGAAAAGGGTAAGCAGTGTCAGGACCTGAGGTGCCAACATCTCTGAAGATCTATCATGGACTCAATATATTGATGCAATTACGAAGAAGGCCCACCAGCAGCTATATGTCATTAGGAGTTTGAAGAGATTTGATATGTCACCTGGCAAATTTCTCAGCTGTAACATGGACAATATTCTGACCGACTGCATCACCATCTAGTATAGAGGTATGGATGCAGCAATGCACAAGATTAGAAAAAGCTGTAGAGGTTTGTAAACTCAGGCACCCACATTATGGACACAAGCCTTATTGCCATCGATGATATCATCAATAGGCAAAACTTCGACAAGGCAGCATACATCATTAAGGATCCTCATCATCCAGGGCTTGCGTTCTGCTCATATACTACCATCAGGGAGGAGATACAGGAGTCTGAAGACACACTCTCAATGTTTTAGGCACAGCTTCTTCCTCTCCACCATCAGAATTCTGAACAGTCCATGAATCCATGAACACTTCTACACTTTTAGTTCTCTTTTTGCATGACCTTGTTATATTTCGCATTGTAATTTATGGTAATATATTTATGTACTGCACTATATCGCTGCTGCAAAACAACAAATTTCACGACTTACGTCAGTGATAATAAACCTGATTCTGATTCTGAATCTGATTCTAAAATTGGAACAGTGGTCAGAGATGTGTTGGTGTGCAGTTTGTACTTCAGAGCAAACTATCAACAAGTATCTATCAGGATAATATGATTTTAAAGTTCTACCTTGGCCAGAGCTGAAACAATATAAAGGAAAGGCAATACCCATAATGTCTACTGTAATAGTTTGTATTTGGCACACATTTTAAATTGAACAATATAGTTGAAAAATCAGCAGAGTTGTGCATAAAATTACAGTACATTTGAATACTTTCTCAGCCCCATCCTCTATTCTCTTTTCACCCATGACTGCTCTACCATTCACTCCCCCAACACCATTGTCAAATTTGCTGACGATACCACCCTAATAGGCATCATATCAGACTGTGATGAGACAGCCTATACGGAGGAGGTACAGCATTTGACAGAATGGTGTTGTCATAATAACCTGGACTTGAACATCACAAAAACCAAGGAGCTGATAGTAGACTTCAGGAAATCAAAGTGCGTCGAGCACTCTGCTCTGCACATATACGGGAAAGAGGTGGAGAGAGTAGAGAGTTTCAAGTTCCTCGGCGTCCACATCTCGGCTGACCTCACCTGGACGGCCCATATCTCTTATCAGGTGGGGAAGGCCCAACAGAGGCTCTACTTCCTAAGGAAGCTAAAGCACGCTCTCCTTCCTCATCACCTGCTGAGCAACTTCTATTGGACAACTATAGAGAGCCTCCTGACGTATTGCTGTGCAGTGTGGTTTGCCAGCTGCGCATAACAGAACAGGAAGGACTTGCAGCGGGTGGTGAGGGTAGCAGAGCGGGTTATTGGCACAACATTACCCTCCCTCAGAGACATTTATACTGGCAGACTTCAAAAGAAGGCTACTTGTATTTCAAAGGATCCCACTCATCCTGGACATCACCTGTTTTCCCCTCTACCTTCTGGGAAGAGATACAGAGCATTAAGGATGAAAACAAAGAGACTCCTTAACAGCTGCTACCCACAAGCAGTGAAATGTATAACACCCACTTCCCTTCTCCTGACCCCCTCCTAAGACGGTGGCAGCTAAATGCATCACACTTCCAGGAATGGCAGGTGTACAATAGTCCTACCCCCCCCCCCCCCCATCCATATATTACTAACTTTGGACTGCACTCCTGAGGTTTTAGAGTTTATTTTATGTATATATTCTTTGTCATGCTGCAAAACGTTGAGCTGCTAAACTGTGTTTCATTGCTCCACAACAATGATAATAAAGATATTCTTCTTCTTCTTTCCATTATATCACATGTAAATGTTCAATAAACGTATTATGTTCTTGTTCTTTTTTATCCCACTGGTGCTTATTAAAACTCCATTACAGATAGTGCAAGGCCAATTCTGAAACCACTCCTTTGCCTTTGTCAAGGAACACAATGAACTGCCAGAAACTGAGAAGCTAAATTTCAAATAAGAAGAGAACATTTACAAACAGAATTTGTAATCATTCATCATAATCCTTTTTTTTTAAGAGTAGATCCTTCCACAATCCTGAAAACTGCTGCTGTTTACTTTTATTCAGTTTAGTTAAACAACTGGATGCCATGCAGTGTCAATTGGGACAATGGAAAATTAGTTATTGTGCATCTTCGCATAAAGAAAAATCGTTTGATATAAGGTAGGAAGTAAATGTGTATGAGAAGCTTCCCTCAAATTACTTATATTGAAATTAGTTGCACTGTATTTTTTTGAGACTTTTAGCCATAATATGGACATTGCTCCCAAGCACATGAAATCTGTTGTGAGTCAGTCTCCTTAGAGGGAGCACAATGCAGAGACCTTTGTGGGAAGTGTGATGTAAACTGGATCCTTTTTGTCAGAAATTTGAAAGACACTTTTTTTCCTATTTTTAAAGTAGCCAACAGGCTCAAAGACTTTTAAAGTTGGCATGACAATATTCAGCACTGTAGAACAGTGATCAGCACAAGATTGTTGCAACATAACAGGTTTGAGGAGATACAGGAGAGTGTGCCAGAGGAAAGTCCATTCATCCTCAGTAAAGTGAGTTCCATGTTGGATAAGGTTGACTTCCATTTAACTAAATGTGGTTATAAATACAGTGGATTTGGGTTAATTGGGACACATCTGGACCAGTATGATTTGGCCCAATTAAACAGCTGCCTCAGTTATCTGAAGTTTAATGGAAATAGTTAAAAAGGTATAAAAAAGTCAAACTGCCATTTAACTGAGTAACAAATATTGCATTTAAATGAAATACAGAACAAATCAGAACACTACCAATGTTACTACAGTACTGTAAAACTTTATATCAGTTCGTAATGGTTATGGAAAGAAGAATTCATTGAGCGTACGCTGGCATAGTATTCAGTTAGTAAGTTATCCATCCTCAGCACCTTAAAGCATCGAGATTTAACGGTTTCCCCAATAACCAACAATTTCTTTGTATCAGTACCTGACATATTTAAACAACAACAGAGTAACGTAATCCATTGCTTTCTTTGAACCTGATTGTGTTGCATGTTTGTACCAAATGGAACTGTTTGGCATGGTATGATAAAAAAAAGTCCTGTTTCATTGGTTTTGTAGATACCATCTGTACAACATTTTTGAAGCAATTCAAGGAGTTTTGTCGATTTCCATGTTTCTGCATCTAGAGGATCAGCACGACCTTTCTCACTGTGTGCTTTCTTCAGTTTAGTATGGTTCCTACCTTTCCATCAAGTCAACCAACCATCTTTTGCTTTAAGATCTTTGTAATTTAGCTTCTTAGCTAGCTCCTTTGGCTTGTTTTTTTACATTGTTAGGTTTCCTGGTTTCCTGACGATTACAAATGATGTTCCTACAGTATGGTTACGAGGTGAAGGAAGTCAATCAGGGCCTTAAAAGGGCCAACGGAAAAACCAAGGAGTCTAACAACAAGGAGAAATCTGTCACTACCACCTGTCTTCCCTATATTTCCATGGTTTCTGGAAGGATCACGAGGATCCTGAGGAAATACCGGATTAATACCATTCACAAACTCATAAGGAAGCTCAAGTCAAAGCATATGTTGGTCAAAGATGACCTGGGACTCAGGATGGCTGGATTTTACAGGATTCCCTGTGAATGCTGAGCAGCATATATCAGCCAGATGGGGAGCACAGTGGAAAGCCGCATCAAGGAGCATGGAAAGTGTATCCACTTCGGTTCTCTGGAGAAATCGGTGGTAGCAGAACACTGCATTTGCAATGTCCATAGGATTGACTTCGATGGTATAAAGCTACTGTGCTGTGCCAAATGCTTTTGGGACTGCCTAGTAAATGAAGCCATTGAAATAAAAGTAGAGGAAAAGAATTTTAACCAAGATGAAAGTCTCACTCTAAGTAAGCACTGGAATTTGACTGTAAGCAAAGTGGGAGAGTGAAAACCTGACTGGATGAAGACTAACCAATCAGGAGGGACAGACTATGGGGGTATAAATACCACCGGACTACACATGCCTAGGCATCATCCCTGATGAAGATGGCAGAAGTTGTCATCGAAATGTCAGTTATAATCAATACCTGTACCTGGCTGGAGTCCTGAGAAGAGTTTATTCATCATATATGCTGGGAAAGCCCTAGATCCTTTTTTTATTACTGGTATTATAGTTTGAAATTATTGACTTTGTAAAACATAATAGACTTCTACGTATCCTTCACTTCCAGTTCCATTTTACTACTATGCAATTTTCTTATACAGACCTAAGAACAATGCTGGTAGCCAGCTTTTATTTTTTTTAATCCATTGAGGTGAATTTATCTCAAGTTTTTCATGCTGAATTAAATCACTCAACAAATCATCACAACAAGCATCTTTAAAAACAAACTCTATTTCAAAACTATATGGAATAGAAAAGATACTAAAACTTTGCCAATGCAAATACTTATGGAAATAGGTCACATCGACTCTGACTCAGTTCATCTGTTAATGAAACACTTGGCTGCAGTCATCAATGCCTTTGTTAGCTCTAAATCAGTGATTATTCCATAACACTCATACCAACCTTCCTGTTCCCATCCTTTAATTTATCTTAATCCATATTTCTAAATCCTCACTTGGTCTCACTTCTTCATATTTTTGTTATAACTTTGATTCAATCATACTATTTTTGGTGGATGTATTTTCATCTGAGAAGGTCTTAATCTCAGGAATTTCCATGGTAAACCTTTCTACAACTCATTCTTACTTTGAGAGGCATATTGTTCAAGTATTTTGCAACTTACATTGAAATGAACTTAAGTGGTTTGGTGGAAAATTATATTTGATTAACCATTTGTGAAGTAGGATATTTCAGTGCAGTTTATAAATGCATATCATAAAAACAGAAAATGCAAGACAATCTGCATCAACATTTCTGATCAATGACCTTTCATAAGAAGTGGAAAAAGTTGGAAATGAAACATATTAGGCTGCAGAGAAAGTGAGGAGGGAAAGAATGACAGTAAAGGGAGGGGCAACATTTCTTCGCCTCAAACCACCCTCCTCTCTGTAAGTTACAATATATTTCAAATCAAAGTTTTCCTAATTATGACAAAGGGTTATTGACTCCAATCATGAACGTGTTTTATCCTCTCCACAGAGGCTGCCTGACCTATTGTGTATGTTTAGCAATTTTTATTTTGTTTCAACTTTCTATCATCTGATGTTTTTTTTTCCTCCCCTCTTGAAAATGTGTGTTGGTAATGGCCGATGGTGGAATACTTTCAGCAAAGCAAAGGAGACTTCTAGCCTGAAAAAAAATTGGGCCAGATCTGTCAGCGGAAATATCAGGACCGATTGGACGTCCCTCAAGAGGAGATGAATTGGGAAAGAAAAAGAGCAGGCAAGTCCACATAAATTAGTTAAGGGAAAATCTTGTTCATAAAGCTTTATTGTACATTTCTGATGATGTAATAAAGCATGTAGATGAACATTGATATGTATATCTGTGCTCTCAAAAGACTTTTGAAGTATCATGTATAATACTTAGTAGCAAAATTAAAGCTGATGGGATAAAAGGGACATTGGCAGTAAAATACAAAATTAAATTTGGAATGGAAAACAGAGGTTTGTGGTGAATTGGATGGAAGGTGCTATACAGTTGGGTTCCCTAGACTTCACTGCGAGGACAACTGCTGTGTTTCATAGACATTAATGACTTTAACATGGGAGCCTAGGGCATAACTTTAAAATATGCAGATGAATCAAATCTCAAAAGCACAATAAATGGTAAGGAAGGTAGTAATAGACTTCAAATAGACATAGACATTCCAGTGGAACAGGCAGACATATGAGAGATGAAATTTAATCTAGAAAATTGTAAGATGATACGGAAAGGTTGTATAAATGAGAAGAGACAAAAACAAGACCACTGATGCAATTTATAGGGTCACAGGCTGACATATTGGTATTTGTACACAAATCTTTCAAGGTGGCTGGAGAGCCTAGTATGACAATTAATACAATATACTGCAGCATTCTTTTTAAAAAGGTCATCATTTACAAAATGGAGAAAATTAAGCTGAATCTTAACTTTGCTTCCAGATGTTGTATTGTGTCTATTTTAGGCAATATAAGAAGGAAGGGAAGAGTTTTGTGAACTTGCAAAAGGGACTTGCAAGAATAACTTTCAATAAAGTAGAGAAGCTGGGTTAGGGTTAGGGTTAGGGTTAAGGTTAGGGTCCACATACAGCATAGCATGCTAAGTTAAGATTTGAACACAAGGGATTCTGCAGATGCTGGAAATCCAGAGCAACACACACAAAATGCTGAAGGAACTCGACAGGTCAGGAAGCATCTAAAGAGAGCAACAAACATTTGACATTTTGGGCTGAGACCCTTCACATGTTGGGCATGTGGTCAAGTGGTTAAGGCATTTGCCTAGTGATCTGAAGGTCGCTAGTTCGAGCCTCAGCTGTGGCAGCGTGTTTGTGTCCTTGAGCAAGGCACTTAACCACACATTACTCTAGTGTCTGTGTGAGGAGTGGCGCCCCACACAGACTTCCACTTTGCGCCTTGTAAGGCATGAAAATGCCCAACGCAGGCCTCTCATGGTGTAAGTCAACGTTCCCCCCACCCCCTTCATCTGGACTTGAAAGGAAGGAGGAAGAAGCCAGAATAAGAAGTTGGAGGGAGGGGAGGAGGTCAAGCTGGCAGGTGATAGGTGAAACTGGGTGAGGGGGAAGGTGGATGGTTGGGGGAGGGAGGATGAGGTAAGAAGCTGGAAGGGCTAAAGAAGAAATCTGAAAGGAGAGGACAGTGGACCATGGAGACAGGGAAGAAGGAGGGGCACCTGAGGGAGTTGATGGACAGGTGTGGAGAAGAGAAGGGGTAAGAGAGCAGTCCAAAATGGGAAATGAAAAAGAGAGAAGTGGAGGGAGAAGCTAGAGAAATCAATGTTCATGCTAACATTGAAAGCTAAAATTTGACTGAAGTGCTTACAGTCATGAATAGTTAGATAAAGAGGACAATAATCCAGAGGCCATATGATCAATAAGAGAACATGCATATTTAATTGCAATTGTATAATTGCTGACCTGATAGGAATTATATCATGTAACAAGTAATTAAGATCTTGTATGCACTGACCAATAGAAGTGAGAAAACAGATTCAATAATGGGGAGCATTATTAATAATCGTTTTAGATACTGTAACAATACAGTATTTCCTATATATTTCAGTTTTCTGTTTGTTTTTCCTTATACTGTGAGAAATAGTTTAAATATTGGATACAAAGATACAAAGCATAAAAATTTCTACTTGCTGTAATTGTAGACTCATTTGCGAGTTAGAAGTTGTGGATTCAAGCCATAATACCAACTCATTGACTAATCCAATACTTCAGTCCAGTACCGACTGCTTGTTGGATTGTTGGAAGAGCTGTTTCTTGGATAAGACATTATACTAAGGTTTCATACACATTATCAATTTAATATAAAAGGACTACCACTGAAGAATGGGTAATTTTTGCCGTATGACCCGTCAATGTTTCTTTCTCAACTACTAGCTTCAAAAAAGATTCATGCATCTCTATTGCCTATTGTGCCTGCTTTGTATAAATAGTTTTTTGTGTTAATCTACTATACGACAGTCAACATAGTCCAACAGTTCATTGTTAAGATCTTTAAGACATTCATAGGTTGTAAGAGGTGCAAAGGCCTTTTTTATTAATTCTTTTCTAAACATTTCCGTAAAATATCTGTAAAAGTAACTGTTCTGATGACTTTAAAAATCACAATGAAATTACATTGAGTGGCTACACCATGCTTAAATATAAATAATTCTATTATTTCTGTTTTGGATCTAATCACAAATCAAGCTGTTATTCTTCAGAATCTGTACAGTCAAGCTCTGTAAGAAACATTTAAAGCCATGAACAGATGATTTATTCATAATCACAAAAAAGTCTGTATCTATACATAGAATCTGCGTAAGTTACTATAACAGAGGTATTGAAAAGTATAGTCAAAGGCGTTCTCCAAAGGCATGGTTAAATTACATGTATCAGAGAAGACTGCCACTTTATGAGGGTCTGGATTCAGAGGCGTTCTTCACTTCCAGCTATTTCCTTTTGCAAACACCATTACCAGTAGATTTTTCCACTTCTGTCATATAGGGATATGAATGAGGATTTTAAGAAACATTTTAAAGGGCCCCATTTGCTGTAAAACTTTGATGCAGTTATATTGTATTTGTAATTCAGCCATAAATGTATTCCATCTGGTGCTTTCTGAGGAAAAATTGCATTCCGAAAGATGCATTTCAGAGAGAAAAGAGAAACTCAAAAAGACGTGAAATCAAACAAAGAAAATGCCTCCAGAAATGTGAGAAGACAGCAGCTTCAATAGCAACTTAAAACTAAAATTAATGTTTCAGGTGAAGATCTGCTTTGGAGAGGGGAGCTGAAAAACATTGTTAGGCATGGACAAGCTCGAGTGGAGAGAGGACAAGAGATTAAAAACACAGATTCAGGAATGCTGACTCCTGTCATGGAAAAGGTGTTGGTGTTTCTTTTGGAACAGTCAGAAAGTGGTGAAAATTAGGGTTGGAGTGGGTGTTGCAAGATTGATATACAATCTATCCCAAAGACATTCCAAAACAAGGATTAAAGTAATAAAAGAGCTCAAAACTAACTGGCTTAATACAGGCAGGGTTAATTCTTCTTTTTTCATACCAAAGAGCTCATGTGCCCATAAAGTTCAAAGTTCGAAGTAAATTTATTACTAAAGTACATATATATCACCATATAATACACTGAGGTTTATTTTCTTGTGAGCATTCACAGTAGGTACAAAGAACACAATAGAATTAATGTAGAACTATATATAAACAAAGGTGAACAAACAAGCAGTGTACAAAAGATGCCAAATTGTACAAATACAAGAAAAATAAAATAATAGTATATAAGTAATAAAAATAATATTGAGAATATGAGTTATAGAGTCCTTGAAATTGAATCTCTGAGTCTATAACATGTGGAACTTGTGTTGGGGTGAGTGAAGTCATCCACACTGATGGATGAGGGGTAATAACTGCTCCTGAACCTGGTGGTGTGAGGCCTAAGGCTCCTCTACCTCCTGCCGGAAATAGTAGTGAGAAGAGAATATGGCTTTGACGATGGGGTCATTGATGATGGATGCTGCTTTCCTTCAACAGCGCTCCTTGTAGATGTACTCAACGGTGGGGAAGACTTTACCTGTGATGGTTTGTGCTGTATCCACAACTTGTTATAGGGCATTGGTGTTTCCATACCATGCCATGATACCACCAGTCAGTATACTCTCTACTGTGCAACTATAGAAGTTTTTCAAAGTTTTAGATGATGTTCTGAATCTTTGCAGACTTCTAATAAAGTAGGGGTGCTGCTGTGCCTTCTTTGTAATGGCAGTTATGTGCTGGACCAGGACAGATCTTCTGAAATTGTAACACCAAGGATTTTAAAATTACTGATCTTCTCCACCTCTGATACCTTAATATGTATCCCTATACCCTATAATACTTATAATACCCTGTAAGTAATATATGGCAAACAAAAATGCGGTGACATTTTTAAGATAATAATGGGCAGCCAGTGACAAAAGCTGTCCTCAAAATAAATCAGTCTCCCAAACCAGGAAAATAATTATCATGCAATAGGTGTCCAGATGTTTCATCTACTACAGCAATGAACTGCACTTTACTATGTTTTTAACAAACATTTTATGACTTAGCACTGCATGTTGGTTTAAATAACATCGACTAAAGAGCTCATCACACCTGATTCCAAGGATGAAAGATCCATGTCTAGATGTCTTCCCAGACCTGAGATGAACCAGGTATCAAGTCAAGTCAAGTCAAGTCAAACACAAGGAATTCTGCAGATACTGGAAATTCAAGCAACACACATCAAAGTTGCTGGTGAACACAGCAGACCAGGCAGCATCTCTAGGAAAAGGTACAGTCCTGACGAAGGACCTTGGCCCGAAACGTTGACTGTACCTCTTCCTAGAGATGCTGCCTGGCCTGCTGCGTTCACCAGCAACTTTGATGTGTGTTGCTCAAGTCAAGTCACTTTTTATTGTCATTTTGACTATAACTGCTGGTACAGTACGCAGTAAAAACGAGACAACGTTTTTTCAGGACCATGGTGCTATATGAACAATACAAAAACTACACTGAACGACGTAAAATAACACAAAACTACACTAGGCTACAGTCCTACCCAGGACTGCATAAAGTGCACAAAACAGTGCAGGCTTTGCAATAAATAATAAACAAGACAATATTTTTACATACCCCGTGGGGTCTTGTGACTGTCTTATGACCATGATGTAATTGAGTGTCTTGTGAGCATGATGTAATGGTCTTGTGGAGGTCACATGATATAATTTTCCCGCCAGTATGAGGTCACATGATGACCTGTTCTCAACAGGTTTATAACGGGAAACCCCTTGTTGTTAGGCAGGTTTTTTTTAGTTTGTCAGTTACTTCGTTATGCTGCGCACTTGTCTCGTGACACAGTTTCATTCTAAAACGGAGTTTTACTTTCTATTTTAACGTGCAAAGATTGGCACTAGCAGTTTCGCCAATAGCTG
Source organism: Mobula birostris (assembly GCF_030028105.1). Lineage (NCBI taxonomy): Eukaryota > Metazoa > Chordata > Chondrichthyes > Myliobatiformes > Myliobatidae > Mobula > Mobula birostris. Next base: position 52,320,760 of record NC_092386.1, read on the forward strand.
CCAGTTTTTTGTGTTGCATCTATAATTTTTACTTTACAGTCCAGGATTGGAGAGTGAAGAAAGAAGTGAATAAAGTTGGAGTCGTTTGGCGGTTTTATAAAGGATCGACCTTATTAAGTCTTCATTCAGAAATAGTGACATGCATCTGAGATAACTCCTGCAAGAGCAGGGAAGTTTGTGCAGTGTTCACTCGCCAGGAAAAGGTCAATTCCTTTAAGCCGTTTCATTTCCTTCGTCGTGAACCCTTTGGAGAATCAGCAGTAACATCACGTCTTCGAAGAAATCCATTTCCAGAGAAGTCTCTCCTTATTGACTGTGTAAATCACTCGGACTTTCGAATTTACCACTTTAAGAACTGTGTTCGAAATTACCATTTTAAGAACTGTTCCAGAGTTGCCGTATAGCAGTTAAATTCCGGTTAAGTTATTCGTTTGAATATTTTTCTGCTATTGTTGAGCAGAGTTTAATAAATGTTTGTTTGTTCATAAAAGCTGACTGAATTATATATTCATTGTTGCTGATTACGTAACAATATGTACAGTAGAGGGCAGTAGGTTGGTGTCAGTCCAGGCTCTGGGTATTGAGGAGTTTGATGGCTTGTGGGAAGAAACTGTTACATAGTCTGGTCGTGAGAGCCTGAATACTTCGGTGCCTTTTGCCAGATGGCAGGAGGGAGAAGAGTTTGTATGAGGGGTGCGTGTGGTTCTACACAATGGTGTTTGCTTTACGGACGCAGTGTGTGGTGTAAATGTCTGTAAAGGCGGGAAGAGAGACCCTGATGTTCTTCTCAGCTGGCCTCACTATCCGCTGCAGGGTCTTGCGATCCGAGATGGTGCAATTTCCGAACCAAGCAGTGATGCAGCTGCTCAGGATGCTCTCAATACAACCTCTGTAGAATGTGGTGAGGATGGGGCGTGGGAGATGGACTTTTCTCAGCCTTCACAGAAAGTAGAGACACTGCTGGGCTTTCTTTGCTATGGTGCTGGTGTTGAAGGACCAGGTGAGACCTGCAACCATTGACCTTTGTCCATTTCTGTGACGTTTTAACCATATACAAGCCCTGATTCTTTTCTTCTTCCAAGCATCCTAGAGAGCCATGATAATGGGCAATTTGTAACAACTTGCTTATTCTCTTCAGAAGGCTTGTGATTCTGGGGACAATCTATAATAGTGTAAGAAACTGGACCAAAAATAGAAGCTATTAAGGCTTAAGGTTGAAAGTTGTGGATAGTGTATCAGTAACAACCTGGGAGGAAGAGCTGTGGAGAGATCATGGCATTTTAGGCATTGCTTCTACCATTCCTTCCTCAGCTGTATGTTGTCCAAACCAGCAATGTTGTAGAATGAAATATGAAAACTGGCTGTAAATCTGCAGGTATGACACTGTTTCCCTTGCATTATTATCTAAATTATCAGCGGATTATCAGCACTCAATTGCCCACCATTGAGAACATCTACCATAAACGCTGCCTGGGCAGGGCGAAAAGCATTATCAGGGATGCATCTCACCCTGACCATGGACTTTTCACTCTCCTCCCGTCCAGTAGGTGCTACAGGAGCCTCTGCTCCCACACCAGCAGGCACAGGAAGAGCTTCTTCCCTGAGGCTGTGACACTGCTGAACCTCACATCACAGCGCTAAGCAGTATTGCACCCATATTGTACTGTCTCAGTACTTTTATATTTGTGTGCTGTAGCACTTTTTTTATTTGCAGTTATTTTATAAATAACACTATTCTTTGCATTTCTGGTCAGATGCTAAATGCATTTCAATGGCTTTGTATCTGTACTCAGCACAATGACAATAAAGTTGAATCTAATGTAATCTAAACAATCAGAAAGGCTAATTGAAAAACAAGCCCTAGGCCTATTTAGAAAAATATATTCAATGAATATCATAGATTCACATATTGGTAAAGGTTTAGACAGCTAGACTGGAGATGACCAGATTATCAATTGCCAATCCAGTTTTAAATGATTGATTTAATGCACATATAATATTTTGTTTTTAAATCTCTTCCTTGGTATTACACACAAGAGAAATTACCCTAAACGATGCACACAAAATGCTGGAGGAACTCAGCAGGTCAGGTAGCATCTATGCAAATGAACTAACAGTCAATGTTCCAAGCCGAGACCCTTCTTCAAGACAGGAAAGGGTCTTGGCCCAATGCATTAACTGTTTGTTCATTTCCATGGATTCTGCCTGACCTGCTGAGCCCCCCCAGCATTTTGTGTATGTTGCTTTGGATTTCCAGCATCGATTGAATTTCCTGAGTTTAGAGAAATTGTCCTGCCATTTATTGGAAAGCTGCTGTAGTTTTTGTTCCCTCCACTTTTAAAATGTTCTATTTTTCTGGTCACACTGACGTTGTTTGATGTAAAATAGTCCGTTTACTAATGAATCAGTTCTAACTCATAACTGATTTACTATAACCAATCAATACCTGGATATCAAGGCAGAGCCAGAAAATAATTTTACTTCTGTTTCAATTTAAACTTGATGGTAATAAGTACTTATTGCTTTTGAAACTAAGTGGTTTATTTATAACCTGATTGGTTGGGAGGACAAATGGACCCACACACAGCCATGTTTACTTGGGAGCAATTTCTAAACTGGACAAGTCAGGGACGGAGTGGGAAATGAGAAGTAAAAATCTCAATTGCTTTGAAATTTTAATGAAGTGAGGATGAGAACTGGGGTGGTTAAAAAGCCTGCCTTTAGGAGATGGATAGTATATATGTAAATATTTCTACTGCCTGATTGCTACGAGTCCCTCCGGCTTTGCCAGGCCTTGGGGAAATTCTATGGAGCACTGCAAGGCCAAAAAAAAGACCACACAGTACTCCAAATGCAAATCTGAGAACTTGCTGAGCAATTGTACTTCATTTACTGTGTTCTGATTTGCTCCTGATGTTATCTGTGGCCCATAGCCTCCTGCCCCACTCCCATTCCCGAGTCCTCCAAGGATCCCACTATCATAAAAGATGGTGCTGTAGTTACACCTAGCAGCCTCAGAGCTTCAATAGATCTAAGTCTGATCCTCAAGTGGTCGGTAGAGTTTGTATTTCTCCCCAGGACATAGTTGTTCTCCCCATACCACCCATCTCCATCCCTATTGCTTACGGAATTCCTACCTGGGTGGTTTGGTTTCCACCCACATGCGAAAAATGTGGATGATTAATAGCTTAATTGGTTATGGTGAATTGGCCCAAGTCTAGATGGATGTTGGAAGAATTGGGAAATCGGGGTTGAGGGTGTTGTTGGTAGGATTGATTGAAGGAGAAGAAAAAATTAGATCAGTGTGAATAGATACCTGTTGTTGGCACAGACATGCTGAGCCAAAGTGACTGTTTTCATGTTGTGTGTCTCTATGACCCTGCAAGTCACCTCTTTACTGTCCCTGTTTTCCATAAACCTCTTTTCCAATTCCTCTCGTTCTCCATCTCCTAAGCATGATCTCTGAGTTCTTCTCTTCTCCTATTGTAACTTGCTTCACGTTGATCATTCTACAGCCTGCCAACCTCTTGATCTGGTTGGCTGCAACAGGAAATGAGTGAAATGTAGTGAATCACATTCATCAGGACATAAGGGGACCAAGACCTTCATAGACTTAATGACGTCTCTGCTCTCCTCTCACCACCTTGCTGATACTGAGACTTTTGCTACCATTACAACATTATTTTGTTATTACTAACGTATTTGATAACTCTAAACTATAAAATCATAGATTAGTTTACTTCTAATAATTACTATTAACAATGCATAATTTTTGCTATCTACCTAAGAAATGCAGAAGTCATGAATTCAATTGCCATCACTACTAATAGCTTAGGGATATTACCTATGAGAGGCATATTCTAGTGAATGCCCAATCTGCAATCAGTCAACAATATCTACCTGAGCCTATCTGATGAAATAAGGAAAATAGTTAAGGCAAAATTCCAAATAGTCTGTCAGAAAATGTACAGCTAGATTATAAAAATCCTTTGTAGCCTCTATGATTAGAACCAGCTCTTCTGAGCAGCTAACAAGTCCCTTGGAAACCAAAATAAAAATATGTATCACTATCCAATAATATCATTGGGCTCTGACTGCCATTTTAGTCGGCCAGTGGAATAGGGGCATTAGCACAGGACTTTGAGGCAAATGGTTCTAAGTTCAAATCCAACTGGCTCCTTGCATGCTTTCCATCGTGCTGGGTTGAGTATTGAGTTAGCAACTCAACCTCATTAAAAAACAGTCAAATGCTACGGAAACACCTGATACACTACAAGGAGTGAAAAGGAACAACAGTTGACTGCTATTTTAACCACCTCATTGGGCTCTGACTGCCATTTTATCTCTATCTCTAGAATAGGGAAATATTCACTGCTATGCCAACCAAATCAAGCAGTACGAAAAAGATGTGGGATCAAAAGAGAAGAGTTGAGACTGTATCTTTTTCTCTCATAGAGCTAAGAGAAATACCTGAAATGAATAATTCTTCCCCCAGATGGGGCGTTGGGCTCTTGCCCACTTTCTTTCAAAATACTGTGCTGATGTGCCTCCACAAGATTTTCATGAAAACCTTGTCTTCTTGCTGTCAACCATTTAGTTCCAGTGGAAAGCATCTTGCTTCCTTAATTCCTACTCCACCCTCTGTCTGCCTCTGTTGGGCGACAGACTGGTAACATAAGTTTTAACTTATCATTCATTCACATTCATAACTCATTTCAATTTTATATGAATTATGTCCCTCAGATTTATCCAGTTTTAATAGTGCATGTGGAAAAGATTACATTGATTTATTTAATTTATGTTGAATAAACAGCACTGTGATTATTCATATTAAAGGCATTTTAAGTACTCTCTACAGAGAGAAATATAACATCTAAATTTATTTCCTAATGGGAAAGTTGTTTCAGCACTTACAGGGTAAAAAAGCAAGACAGTAATTGACAAAGCAAACACAGTTTCTAATTCTTATTTTACACCTTTACATTATAACTACTTTTACCTTAATTGAAAGGAATAGAAGGATGGATGAGATATAACTTATCAGACTGAAGTGGAAATGTATAAGCACAAAACTAAATATACAATTTAGAGATTAGCATATTGATTGAGAGATTGAATTCCAGGCCTAGAAATTCTGTTGCATTGCATAATGTGAATGTATGATATATAATACAATTTTATCAATAAACTGTTGTCTACAAATAATTGGGTACTTAATGCACATTTATGCAAAGTTTGTGCATGGAGTTAGTGAACATGTGCAGTTACGTTCAGCAATGAGCTATGAGTCAGAACACCAGTTTTGGGAATATACACAATTAGACTATACTAGGTTGGGAATGAATGCATCTCCGTTTAATAAAATTGCAACTGGTTGAAGCCCCTCTGATGGCCACAAAAAACCACAAAAAAACCACAACTGCCTACCAAACCACAAAATACACCAACAATTACATTTTAATGACAATGGAAAAGAAAAAAAATCAATCTATTAGATTGCTCAATTATTCAAATATATTAAAACAATGTTATGCGCAAGTCCAAATCAATGTTTGCTGTCAATATCAACTTTATTTTTTGGACAAAAATTCATGAATATATCCAATGCAGCAACACTTGTCTCAAGAAACACATCCATTTAACTCTTAGTCTTCTTTAATGTCATAGTCTAAACTTATTTTACATCCTTTAATCAATTTCTTAAAAAATGTTCCATCTAGCTTCTCTTCACATACGAAAGGAAACACACTTCTGGCTGATATGAAATTGGCTCCTGTTCTCCATATTGGAGAGGACGGGTTAGGAGGTAAACTAGTACCAACAAGAAAGTATAGTACATAGCCATGCTTCTATACCATTGTGTATTTGAATATAAATATCACAAAATAATATGTAGGCCATGGTCTAGGGTTTAAAAAATATAGGCACAGTTCTGAAAAGTTTCTGTTTGTTTCATTACTAAGCAGGAAGTAATGGAAATATGGGATTAGTGTAGATGAATGCTTGATAGTTGACATGGATTCAGTGGGCAGCAAGATCTGTTCTGTGCTGTATGACTCAGTTTAACAAAGAGAATAGAATCATAGCACAATTTCCAGTTAAAGAAATGATTAATATCTTCACACTCATGTCATGATCTTTGAGATTCTAGATCACGAATTGCATTTGGATTTTCTAATCTGAACTATCCAAAGAGTATAATGTGCTTGAATAATGTGCTGATGCTGATGGAGAATCACAGTGTAGGATCCTCCACCAGGTTCTCCTCCTTCATGACAAATGGTTATGATGAGTTAAACCCTGATCCAGATAACTATCTATAAACGTCAGTGGCCCACGGGAACAATAACCACCATCAAATCTAAAGCAAGTGTCTGCAAGAATAGCCTCCTAGACTGGGGAACACAATCTTTTACACAGCAGTCATCGTTTCTATTTTTGTTAAAAGTAGAATCCAAATTATGATTTTTTATTCTATAATATGGTAAAAGTACTTTAATATTGTAACAATCTAGTGGATTACTTTATGTATTTTATGTATTTCCAAGCCATCCCAGTAAGCTTTAAAGCAATTCTGTAACATTCAAATAGGTAGCTGCTAATGCAGCAAAATTCCAGCTGACACCTCTTGAATTCATACTAACTCTTCAACAGATTCAGAATTTAATTGTTTCTGGATTTTGCAATCAATAAGCAAAACATCTCAGGAGAAGACTTTGCCATCTTTTTTTTTTGGAATTTATCAATTAATTTGGTTACCAATTCTGTTATCTGTGGAAATCTTTCACTTTATCAAAACCAATCATAAATTTAATCACTTCGTTCAAATCTTCTCTTGACTTCTACTTCTGTCAGGACTACATCTACATCTTCTCCAGTGTCTCCACAAAATTAAAGTCTTCTGCCTGCAACACTTCTAGTAAATTACTTCAACACTCTCTCCAAGACTTTGACAACCTTCCTCAATTGTAGGTTACAGAGCTGAATATAATCCATCTGGGGCCTATCCAATGTTTTGACTGGTCTGCTGTAACTTCCTTGGTTTTGGATTATAATTATGCTATTAAATAAGCCAAGGATCCCACCTACTTTGGAAGCAGCCTCCTCAATGTCTTCTGTAACCTTTCAAGGCTTGTCCATCCACTCTAGTGTTTTGTTCCATTTAAATAATATTGTCTTTCTGCATTGTTTCCTCATCCACCCATTTTGCTAGTTTATGTCTTCTTGAAGTCTGTTACTATCTGCTTCTGCTACATTTCTGAGTTTTATAGAATTTTCAGACTTTAGAAGTTTACCTGTGTACTCCAGCTTAGATCATAAATCTTCATATAGAAGAACAACTGATCCAAAAGATACTGAGTACTACATATGTTACATGTTCAAATGCACTTTTATGGATTAATGTTGAGCTCTTAAAAGTTATTTTCCATATTTATTACACTGATATTCCTAGGATATCAACTACATATTTTCTTCCAGTCTGAGGAACAATACACAACTGCCCTCTACTTTTGGTCCATCATAAAATTGTTAAGCCATTGTCAATGTCCTCTCTGTTCCAAAAATAGAGAAGGCTGCATTGAACACCAGCTTCCTTTACGGTGTAGTGGACTAATTTGATTTCTCTCAAAAAAAATTTACAGAATCATTGACATAATCACGTACAGCTTGTACTGACACTCTGTTCCTATCTCTCATGGCTCTGCTCTGTCTTGAAGTTAGAGCATTTTCGCCAAGCTAAGGGAGAAATAAAAGATTATTTCAGGTGGATACCTATGTACCTGTAAGCAATCTGCAGAAAAAAACAATCCAAATTTACCCACATTAGCTGCCCAAATCCAAGAAACACACCCAAAATTCAGAGATGGAAATACTTAGTTTTGTTTGACAGCACGATTTAACAAATAAAGGAAATGTCCCCTCTTCCAGTTTGCAAAACCTTCTTGCCTAGATTGCTCAGAGTCACAGCAACAAAGACAGTGCTCATCTAATTCATGGCATAATTTAGGCTGTGTCCCGACAAATGGTTCCCATAAGTCTCCAAAGATCACAGGACAGTTCTACATGGTGTGTAGAGTAAAACATTCCCAGATTTAATAATTAACCTCAAACTACAGTACATAGTTCACTGGAGGTCAGCTGGGATAGCCAACACATTCACTTTTCTCTTCAAAAGATGAAGAATATTGTGATAACAGACCAATGCTCATTTGTTAACAATATTGGTTACATTAATTTATGGCTTAATTAATACACAAAATGAAAATGATACTATTAGCCTTTGAGACAGCATTATACTTTTCTGGGCAGGGGTGATTGTTATTGCCAATGTGATTTGTGCTGATAGGGGCTGACAGATTCAATGGCCTGTGATTTTCCTTTTGGCCCTAGTACTGCATAGCATTGATGCAACAGTTTAATGTCTAGATCAGTTCTTAATATAAGTATTCAGAACCACATGTGGCTTTCCAATATTTACAGCAGGATCCATTACATACTCAAACCCGCCTTTCTGGATTAAGGAGACTCCATCCATGTGAGTTCTTAAAGTTATTTTTCACTTTAATTCTAATGATATTTTTAGTATCTTAAAATCTTTTCTTTTGGTTATTTTATTGGCTTTCTGTTTTTACATAATTTCTTGACAACGTTACCTTTTATCAGTCTCCTTGCTTTCTGAATCACATTCAAAATGCTTCTTTTCAAACAAGAAAACATTCGCAAATGTTTTAGAAAGCTCAATGTAATTAAAGCTCAGAGAGGAAACTGCAACAAAAAGTTCAGATATGAAAATGACTATTGCAGTAGAAATATTCAGTCCAGTTCACTGAGCAATATAACTACATGTCCCAGAGTCCCTGGCCAGTTAGTAGGACAACTTAAAATTAATTATAGAAACTGCTTTGAAAGTCTCCCAATTACTAACTTCTTAGTTGAAGTAGCACAAATTAGAAGGAGAAATACCAAAGACATTAAAGCGAAGTTACCAATGGAGGGTACCATGTCCCATCAACCACAAAGAATAAACATTTGTGTAATGATCACTAGGTCTGTTAAGCCAGGTCAACAATACGCTTTTTTGCATAAACCAGCAATCAACCGATATTACAATGATTCTTGCAACCAGCCTTCACCCTTCAATAGTTTGAAGATACTATCAAGCTCTTCAATATGCCTTGAGTCTTGGTATATTTTTCAGTCATTATTGGCATTATTGGCCCAATGTTATGACCAAAATATTGATCAGTGAGGTCAGGACTTCATCTGCTTACCCACCAAATATGAAAAGGAAATACATAACAAAATTTCACTGCCCATCTGTATTTCAATTTATTTAAGTTGTGCTTTCTTGATACACTGTACATTAGATTTCAAGCCCTTTGGATAATATTTGTCCCTAATCTACTGCCAGTAATGCTGCACAACTGCACTGAAGGCTACTATGCAGTGGCAGTATAGAAGTTTTCTTACACCTCTTTCAAAACTATTAATAATTTAGTTATCAAAACAGAAGAATTCTGTGCTCTACCATAAAAATTGTTTGAGCAAAGACTCAGTACTGCAATTGGATCCTCATAAACAATTTTTGGTCATCACTGCATTTGGGAAGACTGAAATATTTGCACTTGGATTCACCTTTGGTTTCATTTGAGTTTATTTAAAACCTTTTTAATGGCAATTCACTTTTGTAATTGTTTACGTTCCTCCTCTTTTGATGAACTCCCAGTACCTGTCTTAATTGTCTGCATGTTATTATGCATTGAGTTGCTGCCACATGATTTGCTGATTAGATATTTGCATTAATGAGCAGATATACAGGTGTACCGAATAAGTTGACCACAGAGCATACAATACAATGCATTCAAAGTGAAGCAGGCAAGAATGTTGAGGCAACAATTGTGGAACAGAATGTGCAATGACTACGTGTATCGGAGTCAACCTGGGAATGTGATCCACTGGAATAACCAGCAATTAAATAAACTGCTGGAATAGCTCAGTCAGTCAAGCAGCATATAGGAAAGAAGAAGAAATCCAGGGAGGTGGGTAGGAGAATGATGGGTAGATGACAGGCAGGAAAAGTGATGAGTTTTGGTAATGAGGGAATGAGGGGGAAGGAGAAAAAGGATGAGTAAAGGAAGAGACCCTGAGTTGACCAGTAAGAGTGGGAAAAGAGCTTGGGGAGTGAGTCATCCAAAATTAAAACATAGCTGGCTGAGTACTGAAGACTTGAACTACTCAATTGGCTAGAGTGTTTAGTGGTATCTTTAACCTCATGTTTTGGCAATCTGAAGTAAGCATCTGCTTCAAGCAGGCTTCAATAATACTAGTGCCAATAAGTAGATGGTAACAGGTCTCAATGACTGTGGTCCAGTTGTACTTACATCCACTGTGATGAAGTGCTTTGAAAGGTTGGTCATGAAGCATATGAACTCCTGTCTGAGGAGTGATATGGACGTGCTCCAAACTGCCTACCTTCACAGCGGGTCAATAGCAGATACCATTGCATTGGCTCCCTACTCTGCTTTGGAGCATCTGGACAGTGAAGGTGCATACATCAGGTTGCCTTTCATTGACTACAGCTCAACATTTTACACTATCATCCCCTTGAAATTATCAATAAGCTCCAAGACCTAGACCTCAATACCACCTTGTTCAATTGGGTCCTTGATGTCCTCATTTTCAGACCCAATTGGCACGGCATCTGCTCCACAATCACCAACAGCACAGGTGCCTGTCAAGGTGGTGTGCTTAGCCCCTGCTCTATTCCCTTTATACCTATAATTATGCTCAGTACGGTTCTAATGCTATATTTAAGTTGCTGATGACACCACTGGAATTGGCCGATTTGAAGGTGGAGACCAATCAACACATAGAAGGGAGGTTGAAAATCTGGCTAAATGGTGCCATAACAACCTCTCATTCCACATCAGCAAAGCCAAACAGCTGATTATTGACTACAGGAGAAAAAAAAAAGGAAGCCCATGAGCCAGTCCTCATTCGGGGTTTTGAATTGGAGAGGGTCAGTAGTTTTAAGCTCCTTGGCATTATCCTATCAGAGGGTCTGTTCTGGGACCAGCACGTAAGTGCCATCAGAAAGAAGGCACAACAACACTTCTACTTTCTTGGAAGTTTGCACCGATTTGGTATGTCATCCGAAATTCTGACAAACTTCTATAGATGCACAGTAGAGAGTATCCTGACTGGTTGCATCATAGTCTAGTAAGGAAACACGAATGTCCAAGAATGGAAAGCCTTCTACAACTGTACAACTCAAGTATTTAGTATTATTTATTTACTTACTTAGTTTTTTTTTGTATTTGCACAGATTGTTTCCTTTGCACATTGGTTGTTTGTCAGTCTTTGTGCCTATTTTTTCATTGATTCCATTGCTCTACTGTAAATGCCTGCAAGAAAATGAATCTCAAGGTAGTATATGGTGACATGCATGTACTTTGATAATAAATTTACTTTGAACTTTTACATTGAGCTGTAGATTCAACTCTCAGTAAATGAAGAGACCATGAGGTTCATTGAATTCATAGATGGTGGACTTTAGAATGGTTAATCTACTTACACAACCAGTCAGGCAGCAACTGATGAAAGGAAAATGGAGTTAGCATTTCAGGTCGATCATCATTCCTAATGTGAAAGAAAATTAATTTGAAACTTTAACTGTTTCAAGTTTTCTACAGAACCTGACTTGCTGAGTACTTCCTGGGTTTTCTGGTTTTATTTATTCTGGCTCAGATTTTTTTTCTGTAGCAGATATGAAGGTTATGGAGAGAAAATATGGTATCCCCAGCATGGCCAGGAAAGCTCACCAACACCTCAAGAGGCCGAAATTTAGCATGTCTGTCAACCCCTTACCAATTTTTATCAATGCACCATAGACAGTATCCTATCTAAATACATCACGGCTTGGTATAGAAATTGATCTGCCCCCAGCTACAAGAAACTGCAGAGTGTGTACACAGTTCATCACATCACAGAAACATGCCACCTCTCCATGGGCTTTGTCTACACTTCTCTTTGCCTGAGTGAAACAGCCAGCACATTAAGGACCCCACCCACCCTGGGCAATCTCTCTTCTTCCCTCTCCCATCAGTCAGAAGGTATAAAAACCTGAAGACACATACCAGCAGGCTCATGGATTACTCTGCTCTACTGTTATAAGACTATTGAATGGTTCTCCAGTAAGATAAAATTGATTCTTGACCTCACAACCTACCTCATTTTGATCTTACATTTTATTGCCTACCTGCACTGCACTTACTCTGTAGATGTTACACTTTATTCCATATTATGTAGTAATACCATGTATCACTTCAAAGCACTATGTAATGATTGACTTGTAAGAACAGTATGCAAGACAAGCTTTTAACTATAGCTCGGTACATGTAACAACAATAAACAAATCCTAATACAGTTCCACAGTTTAGTCTTACAACAAAGACTTATATGAAATTCCAACTCCATCTTGTGGAAACGGCTGTGACACAATCAGTCTATTGCCCTGCTTTAACGTATGGGGCAGGCGCAACAATAGCAGAGGATTAAAGCTTAGTGATTCTACATATTGAAGCAGGAGACAGGATCAGTCTTAGCTCAAAGGCATCAACATAAATGAATGAGAACAGGGAATTTAAATTGTTCTAACTTTGTAATAACGTCCCATGATAGATAAGGGATTACTTGAGGTTTAATATATCATCACTTTCATATCTATAAAGCCAAAAATCATAATGCAAAGAATGTTTTGTACCAATATATACAGTGCTAAAATATCTGCCACACATTTAGCTTTCTAATGGAACCGTCCTTATCCAAGATCAATAGGTGACTATGTATTTTAGAAATAGGCAAATATTCCTGCACAAATTAACATTACATTATACAAGAATTTGTGGCCTTCAAACCAACCTGTCACCTAATGGCAGATGTTCCAGCTGTGACGTATTCTAGACTTTAATATTTATACTGGGATCAAGAAACCTTGCAGCTGTACTTCAATATTTTAAAAAATCCACGTGAAGTTTACATTCCATGAAGTAATTCTGACTTTGAGTTATACTGTATATGAGGTCATATTGGATCAATTCCAAATTATAGATCTCTCATGATCTTAATTTTCAATGACTCTTGTCTAATTTATTTTATACCATTTCCCAAAGAAAACAACTATTCCTTGTGTCTAAAAGCATTCCATCAGAGAGTTTCAGTCTAGAAATCTGCCTTTCATTGTCATATATTTGAAAATTACTTAATTACTACCTGCTGAACCAGAACTGAAAGGTATGTTACATCCGAGGAGGGGTTGAAGATATTATTGATAATTTAACACGTTTACCTTTTCATCTATCAGGTATTGTCAGGTCATTTTCTGCAGGTGCATTTCTTGCAAAAAAAAATTTGCTCATTATCTTTTGATCTTTTCTTCCACTTGTTATGACGGAGAAAAATGCTCCATTCAGAGTCAGTGATGGGCAGATTTATTTAATGACTGTTTAGTGAAGTTTAAATAAATACCATTTAACTGTTAGTGAATAACTGCCTCACGAGTTGTAATTCTTCAACTGTGGAGGGAATTTATTTAGCCTACAATGGTTCATTATTTGAACTCTAGCAATTTTGTTTCCATCCTCTAAGTTATTCAGTTTTGTAACCATTGATCTTTTATGAACTACTATTCTACATGAGACTATATGCTGACTATAGCTGAATACTCACATATTCTATTATACATTCTTTTTCCTCCTCTGTGGAGACAAATTCAGGCTTATTGTCTGACAGCTTGCTTCTACAGAGCAGGTTGTTGAAGATCAATGGAGTAGCCTGTTGATGATTCAACATGGAACACGAATCTCCATGGTATCCAGGGCATCTTCAAGGAGCAATGCCTCAAAAAGGTGGCATCCATCATTAAGAACCTCCATCACCCAGGACATGCCCTGTTTTCATTGCTACCATCAGGAAGGAGATGTTGAAATCTGATGGCACACACTCAATGATCCAGGAACAACTTCTTCCCTCTGCCATTGGATTTCAGAATGAACATTGAACCAATGAACAAAACCTCACTACTTTTTTTTATTTTTGCACTACTTATTTAATTTTACTGTATATATATTTACTATAATTTGTGTTTTTTCTCTATTATTATGTATTGCTGTGCAAAAACAACAAATTCCACGATATATGCCAGTGATATTAAACGTTGGATTCTAGTCCAATAGGATGATGTGTGATATAGCCTGCTAAGTTTTTTTTTCCACTTTGGAATTTTCAGCGGTTTTTTTTACTCAAGAAGGTAAGAACCATTGCTTATATTGAAGTTTTCTCTTTACCTCTCTTTAGACTACCTGGACAACACAAGACCCATGTCAGGATGCTGTTCATCGACTACAGCTCAGCAGTTAATACCATCATTCCCACAATCCTGATTGAGAAACTGCAGAGCCTGGGCCTCTGTACCTCTCTCTGCAACTGGATCCTCGACTTCCTAACTGGAAGATCACAATCTGTATGGATTGGTGATAACATATCCTCCTCACTGACAATTAACACAGACGCACCACAAGGGTGTGTGCTTAGCCCACTGCTCTACTCTCTATATACACATGACTGTGTGGCTAGGCATAGCTCAAATACCGTCTATAAGTTTGTTGACAATACAACATTTCAGGTGGTGACGAGAGGGTGTACAGGAGTGAGATATGCCAACTAGTGGATGGTGCCGCAGCAACAACCTGGCACTCAACGTCAGGAAGATGAAAGAGCTGATTGTAGACTTCAGGAAGGGTAAGACGAAGGAACACAAACCAATCCTCGTAGAGGGATCAGAAGTGGAGAGAGTGAGCAGCTTCAAGTTCCTGGGTGTCAAGATCTCTAACCTGGTCCCAACATATCATTGTAGTTATAAAGAAGGCAAGACAGTGACTATACTTCATGAGGAGTTTAAAGAGATTTGGCATGTCAACGAATACACTCAAAAATGTCTATAGATGTACCATGGAGAGTATTCTGACAGGCTGCATCACTTTCTGGTACGGGGGAGGCTACTGCACAGGACCGAAAGAAGCTGCAGAGGGTAGTAAATCTAGTCAGCTCCATCTTGGGTACTAGTCTACGAAGTACCCAGGACATCTTCAAGGAGTGGTGTCTCAGAAAGGCAGCGTCCATTATTAAGGACCTCCAACACCCAGGGCATGCCCTTTTCTCACTGTTACCATCAGGTAGAAGGTACAGAAGCCTGAAGGCACACACTCAGCGATTCGAGAACAGCTTCTTCCCCTCTGCCATCCAATTCCTAAATGGACATTGAACCCTTGGACACTACCTTACTTTTTTAAATATACGGTATTTCTGTTTTTTTTGCATGTTTTTAAAGTCTATTCAATACACATACACTGTAATTGATTTACTTATTTATTTATTATTATTTTTATTTTTATTTTATTTATTATTTTGTTTTCTCTTCTATGTCTATGCATTGAACTGCTGCTGCTAAGTTAACAAATTTCACGTCACATGCCGTTGATAATAAACCTGATTCTGATTCTGATTCTGAACAAGTAAACTTTCCAAGTGTTGTAGTAATGCTACCTCTATTTGAATGTAATAAGTTAGTGAAGGTAGTGTTCATGGGTTGTTTCATGGTCCACTCAGAAATCTGAGGGCGGAGGGAAAGAAGCTGCTTCTAAAATGTTCAAAGCTCGAAGTACATATTTTGTTAGATTATGAAGACACATAGTCCTCTTTTATTGTCATTTAGTAATGCATGCATTAAGAAATGATACAATATTTCCTCCGGTGTGATATCACAAAACACAGGACAGACCAAGACTGAAAAAACTGATAAAACCACATAATTATAACATATAACATATTTGTCACAAAATTGTACCTTGAGATTCTTTTTCTTGCAGTATTTACGGGAAAATAAAGAAGTACAATAGAATATACGAAAAACTATACATTGCTAAGATTAAGAAACTTCCAGTGTGGAAAATTGCAAATTGTGCAAATAATATTTTAATAAAGTCAACAAAGAATAATGAGAGCATGAGTGTCTCTACTTCCTCAGGAGTTTGAGAAGTCTCAGCATGACTTCTAAAACTTTGGCAAACATCTATAGATGTGTAGTGGAGAGTATATTGACTGGCTGCATCACAGCCTGGTTTGGAAACACCAATACCTTTGAACGGAAAATCCTACAAAAAGTTGTGGATATGGCCCAGTCTATCATGGCTAAAGCCCTTCCCACCATTGAGTCCATCTACATGGAGCACTGATGCAGGAAAGCAGCATCCACGATCATGGACCCTCACCGCCTAGGACATGATCTCTTCTCACTGCTGCCATCAGGAAGGTGGTACAGGAGCCTCATGACTCACCAGAAGGTTTCGAAACAGTTATTACCCCTCAACCACCAGGCTCTTGAACCAGAGGGAATGACTTTATTTGCCCCATCACTGAACTGTTCTGAAAACCCATGAACTCATTTTCAAGGACTTGTCATCTCATGTTCTTAGTATTTGTTTATTTATTTGTTATTATTATTTCTTTTTTGCTTTCTTTATGTATTTGCACAGTTTGTAGTCTTTTGCACACTGATTGTTTGCCCTGTAGGTGTGGTCTTTCATCGATTCTATTATGGTTATTGGATTTATTCAGTATGCCCACAAGGACATGAATCTCAGGATTGTATATGGTGACATATATGTACTTTGATAATAAATTGACTTTGAACCTTGAGTTGTCAAGTCGATGAAGATGAGTCTATAGGTTGTGGAGGCATTGAGGCGAGTGAAATTATCCACCTTGGTTCAGGAGCCTGACAGTTGTGGGGCCCAAATATTCCTGAACCTGTTGGTGTGGGACCTAGGGCTCCCATACCCCTTGCCCCATACCTCCTGTATTAGCGAGGAGAGAGCATGACTTGGATGATATAGGGTCCTTGCTGAAGGATGCTGCTTACTTGTGGCAGCGCTCCTCATATGGGGAGGGATTTGTCTGTGATGAACCACATTTTGCAGACCCTTTCATTTTTGGGCTTTGGTGTTTCAATACCAGGCCATGATGCAAACAGTCAGCGTACTCTCCACATGCACCATTGAAGTTTGTCAATGCTTTAGAGAATGTGCCAAATGTGCACAAGCTTCTACGAAGGTAGAAGCACTGTCATACCTCCTTTGTGGCGGCACATTCTTGCTGGTTCCAGGACAAGTATGGTAATGCCAAGGAATTTAAAGTTACTGATCCTCTCCACCTCTGATCTCTCAATGAGGACTGGCTCATGGACCTTCGGCCTCTTCCACCTCCAGTCAATAATCAGCTCTTTGATTTTGCTGACATTGAGTGAAAGGTTGTTGCTATGGCATCATTCCACCATTTTTTCAATCTCCCTTCTATATGCCGAATTGTCACCACCTTTGATTCAGGCAACAGAGGTGTTATCACTGTTACATAATTTACACAAACAGACAACCGCCTTTCAGACAATACCACAGGAATCACGCTCCAAAAAGTATGCCACTGGCCATACAGTTCTCCATGTGCCCTTAAATTTAAGTCATTCTTTCTTTTCAAGTCCTCACAACTCCTCACCACAAAACCTTTCTCCAATGATAATGATTTGCAACAAATTTTAGAATTAAAAGGTGGGAGGCCCATAGATACTGTCTGACCTGTCGAATTCCTCCAGCATTTTGTGTGTGTCGTTTTGGACTTCCAGCACCTGCAAAATTTCTCATGTTTAGAAATAATCAAGATTACTTTCTGATCTGATACTGCTACAGAGAGGTACTTTTATCAGTTATATAATTTTATCATATATACAGTGGCATGCAAAAGTTTGGGCACCCTTGATCAAAATTTCTGTTACTATGAATAGCTAAGCCAGTAAAAGATGACCTGATTTCCAAAAGGGATAAAGTTAAAGATGACACATTTCTTTAATTTTTAAGCAAGAAAACTTTTTTATTTCCATCTTTTACAGTTTCAAAATAACAAAACAGGAAGAGGGCCCGAAGCAAAAGTTTGGGCACCCTGCATGGCAGTACTTAGTAACACCCCCTTTGGCAAGTATCACAGCTTGTAAATGCTTTCTATAGCCAGCTAAGAGTCTTTCAATTCTTGTTTGGGGGATTTTCGTCCATTCTTCCTTGCAAAAGGCTTCTAGTTCTGTGAAATTCTTGGGCCATCTTGCATGCACTGCTCTTTTGAGGTCTATCCACAGATTCTCAATGATGTTTATGTCGGGGGACTATGAGGGCCATGGCAAAACCATCAGCTTGCGCCTCTTGAGGTAGTCCATTGTAGATTTTGAGGTGTGCTTAGGATCATTATCCTGTTGTGAAAGCCATCCTCTTCATCTTCAGCTTTTTTACAGATGGTGTGATGTTTGCTTCCAGAATTTGCTGGTATTTAATTGAATTCATTCTTCCCTCTACCATTGAAATGATCCCCATGCCACTGGCTGCAACACAAGCCCAAAGCATAATCAATCCACCTCCTGCTTAACAGTTGGAGAGGGATTCTTTTAATGAACTCTGCACCCTTTTTTCTCCAAACTTACCTTTGCTCATTGTGACCAAAAAGTTCTATTCAAAAGTTTCAGAGGAACACCTAAACAAGCCTGACGCATTTTGGAAACACGTCTTGTGGACTGATGAATTTAAAAAAGAACTTTTTGTCTATATATATATATGTGCAGAATTAGGCCATTCTGCACATTCAATCATTACTGATTTGCTATCCCTTGCAACCTCATTCTCCTGTTTTCTCCCCATAACCTTTGAAGCCCTTACTAATCAGGAATCTCTCTACCTCCTCTTTAATTATACCCAATGACTTGGCCCCCACAGCTACCTGTGGCAATGAATTTCACAGATTCACCACTCTCTGGATCAAGAAATTCCTCCATATCTCTGTTTTAAAGTGATGCGCATCTATTCTGAAGCTGTGCACATTGAGCCTAGACTCCCCCACTACTAACATCATCATCTCCATGTCCGCTGTATCTAGGCATTCCAATATTCAGTAGGTTTCAATGAGATCTCCCCTCATTCTAAGCTCCAGCGAATACAGGCTCAGAGCGATCAAACACTCCTCATACGTTAACCCTTTCATTCTCAGGATCACTCTCCTGAACCACCTCAGACTCTCTCCAATTCCAGCACATCCTTTCTCAGATAAGGGGCACAAAACTGTTCACAATAATCTGAGTGCGGTCTGACCAATGCTTATTAATGCCTCAGCATTAGATCCTTACTTTATATCCTGGTTCCCTTGAAATGAATGTTAAAATTGCATTTACCTTTTTTACTATTGACTGAACCCACAAGTTAATCTTCAGGGAATCCTGTACTGGAATTCTCAAGTTCCTTTGCACCTCTGATTTTGGAATTTTCTCCCCATTCAGAAAAAAGACTATGCCTTTATTCCTTCTACCAAAGTGCATGACCAAAGACTTCCCCACACGGCATATCATCTGTCATTTCATTGCCCATTCCACTAACCTGTCCAAATCCTTCCACAGACGCCTTGCTTCCACAACACTATCTGCCTTTACACCATCTTCCTATTATCTTGGCCATTAAAGTTATCAATTCAATCATCCAAATCATTGACATTGCGACAGAACAGGTTGGCAATGCCAATTCTCCCACTAACCTTGCCCCTTTGCCTGGTTAGTCACTCCTCCTCGTTCTGTCCTTGGTCCAGTTTCCTCAGTAGTTCACACACTTCGCCCTCCCGTTCTGCAGTTCTTGGGAATTCACCACTTACACACCCCATCAGTAAGACCAGCTTGGCTAATCAAAACAATCCCTTCAGTTAACATGCTCTACTGGTTTATAACTCATAAAAATAAAGATTCTAGATACAGGGATTCCAAACAGTTTCATTTGTTTTCACCTACACTGTTATATCCATTTGTAGACAAAAGACTTGAGGGACAGTTTGGGATGTCCTAAAATAATGCCTGGGTTAGTAGGAGCAGGTGCCCGACACCTGATGCAGGCTTCACCACTGGTGTGGAGGGTGGATCTGACGGTTGGTGAATAGTTATAATAGAAAGTTAAAGACAAAGCGTGTCATGGAGAAAATGTCTGTAAATTTTGTACACACGTTTGTTTTCATTTGTCTATTTTTAAATACTTTTTTTCTTCACAACTTTTGGGCAGCTATTGCATTTCTTTCACTTAGCACTAAATAAGACCCCCTGCACCAATATGCTGTTATAGCTTTCCATCTGTTTTTTTTTCAAAATGGTGACCATCATCGAGCACACTTACCCATACCTGATAGCGAGATGTGACAGACATATAAAATGAAAAGAAATGGTCCCAACACTAGTCACTGGCAGCCATCCAGAAAAGCCCCCTTTATTCCCACTCTTTCCTCTTACCATCAACCAATCTTCTGTCCACATTTTCTTGTAATACCTTAGGCTTTTCTATTGTTTTGCAGCCTCATGGGCAGCACCTTGCCAAAGGCCTTCTGAAAATCCAAGTTCACAACATCCAGTGATTATGCCTCATCTATCCTGCTTATTACTTCCTCAAAGAATTCCAACAAATCTGTCATGTAGACTTCAGCCTATATTATCATTTGCCTCCAAGTACCCCAAACTCTCATCCTCAGGAATGGACTCTTGCATCTTGCCAACCACTGAAGTCAGTGTAACTAGCCTATAATTTCCTAAGGAGTGGAGTTACATTTGCAATTTTTCAGTCCTCTGGACAACAGGGAATCATGTCTATTCCCTAACTATACTATCTCCAACCACAACTACACTTCTGTTTTCTCCCTTCCCCTCTTGAATGGTTTCGTGTTCCATGGGAATATAGTGCGGTTGCTCATTCTTCTTATAGCCCCCACTCTCATCCTCATACAGAACAACAATCTCAGACCTGCTGAGCAAGCTTGGATCCTCCTACGTTCCTCACTCGCAATCACATCCTCTTCCCTCTGGGCATAGAACAATTCTGAGGTAATTAATCTACTGGGCACGACTGCCTCTTGAAACAGTGGAAGAATCACATTCATTCAACATTTGCCACGCTATTTAATTTTGAAAGCATGCTCCAGATGCCTGAATCATTGACTGTTTGTTCCTTTCCATAGATGTTGCCTGACCTCCTGAGTTCCTCCAGCATTTTATGTGTGCTATTCCATATGTCTCGATCAGTCTACAGATATTTTAGAATTAATATAATGTATTAAATACATGAAGGTGTGCTACCCTCAGCTAAACAAGCTAATAATTAGGAGTCAATTGGATGGCGAATCCCCAGCTCCAAGATTTACTTGGAATTCTCCGATATTGTCACATTTAATTTGGCTTCTAATTTATCCTAAAAGTCAATGTGAAGATAAATAGTTTGGAAAGTGCACTTAAGAAATACCGTAGTACTGAATTGGTAGATAAACAGATAAAACTGCAGATGCTGCAATCTGGAGCAAAGAAGGAAATTAAATATCTTCAGAACAGCTAGCTGGAACAAGGACAATGCATAACACATTCCCCCCCCCAACCTTATTATTCTGGCTTCTGCCCCCTTCTTTTCCTGTCCTGATGAAGGGTCTTGGCCCAAAAATATCTACTGTACTCTTTTCGATAGATGCTGCCTGGCATTTTCTCCAGCATTTTGTGTGTGTTGCTTGGATTTCCAGCATCTGTAGATTTTCTCTTGTTTGGAATCAGAGACACATTCTTATTTGGGACTGGGGAATGAGGTAAGCCTTGGACCAGAACCAGTGAAAGCTGGCCACAGACTAGCCCGCTAAGTCAACAGAACTAATGGAATTTAAGTATATAGTTTATAACTGATAAGAATAGAGAATAATAATGAGTTAGATTCTAACTCCAGGAAGGCTTCAGAAGCAGCTAAAATGTTTCCCTTCCAAGAAAGTACACAGGACATTGTATGGAGAAATAAAGTTAAGAGTAGAAGCGAACAGGATATTGCAGAAGCAAAGTAACACACAGCTGAAGTATACCTTCGGCTTATCAGGAAGACAATAGTGGTAGGCAAACATGCCAGTACAGTGCCCAAATCTGCTTCTTCAATGATGGTAATGTGGGTAATTACGCTCTGAACTGTAGAACAAACCGTTCATATGTAAGGTAACATAACTGGTGGAAATGTACATAATTCACAACCACCTACACTGATTTGAGGTTTCACTTTAAGAGGCTGGTCTGACATGTTGATGTATTTATACAAGAGATTTTTAGCACACTTTTGTGCCCAGGTTTTGGAGTTCAATAAAACATATCATGGGTTCAATAAACATAAATAGTCTCACTTTGTATTATTTGTGAAAACCTACATTGGTGACCCTGATGCTCTAGGACAATTCCAGAGTTATTGAACATGTTGGCCAATGAAGTCACTTTGAAACTGCTGGAGGTTTGGGAGCAAAATGCCATCACTTGGTTTGTACAAGCTGAGGACCAGTTCACTCTGTGAAAAATCTCCACCGACAAAACTAAATTTTACTTTGTGGTAGCACCGTGCAAATCCATGGTTGCGAAAGTGGTGAGTCTTCATAACCACCTGCCTGAGCACGATAAATACCGATTGCTGAAAACTCACCTTTTACAGACTTTTGGACTGCCGAAATCTGAGCTCACCAAACAGTTGCTCCCTTTACCAGGTCTTGGCGATGGTAAGCCTTCAGAGCTGTCTCTCCTCAGACATCACCATCCTTGTTTTATTTTTAAAGAACTGTCAATGCAGCAAAAGCCTAATCCAGTCCAGATCGTCCTCTCTAATGCACCCGAGAAGGATTACAGGGAGTATGCTAAAATGGCTGATAGTCTACATTCAGCCGGGCAGCGGTAAATCACTCCTACTTCTTTCTCTACCTGAATAAGCTCGGTCAGCAATGTCGCAACTTAAGGATGCCCTGCGCTGTGAGACAGACGACTTCAGGCCTGTGCTTTTCCAATGCTTGTTTTCGTACAAACGCTAGGACGTGCCAACCACCTTGCAGCTTCGACAGTGCCAGCATATCGTGACATCAGGGGTCTGTGAACACCGTGGGTCCCAGCAGCCAGGGTCATCTAATATTCATTACGGACACCCTTCCAGGGCGACGCTTCTTGGGTGACATGGGTGCTCAAGTGGGTGTACTGCCAGCACCGACTATTGATGAGAAGGCAAAGAGCAACGAAATCTCACTGGAGGCTGCCAGTGGCAACAGGATTCAGACCTACAGGACATGATGGTGACACTCTGCTTCAGTGGGCGATGTTACACATGGGAACTTGTCCTGGCTAAAGTAGCTAAACCTCTGCTCGGTACAGATTTAATGTTTGCCCAAGGAACGTTAGTTGATCTTAAGAACAGCCAGCTGGTGGATGTCAAAGACTTCGGGTCGTTACCCTGCTCCCCCAGTAAGTTCCCCATAGTGACTCTGTCAAGCGCATATATCACTGCATGTGAGTTCACTCGACTGCTGGGCGAATTCCCAAACCTCACCAAGCCCACATTCTCCACTACAGTCACAAGACATGGGGTCGAGCACCACATTTCCACAACTGACCCACCAGACAATGCCGGCATGAGTAAACTGGACCCAGGAAAGCTGGCAACCGCAAAGGCTGAGTTTGCCAACTTTGTACTCTGGTCAAATAGTCCCTGGGCTTCACCTCTCCGAATGGTCCCCAAGTCCAATGGTAGTTGCCACCTATGTGGTGATTACTGACGCCTTAATGAGGCCACCACCTCGATCATTACCCAGTCCCACACATTCAAGTCTCTCTAGCATGTTTAGCTGGAAAGTCAAATTTTTCCGAAGCGGATCTAGTTAGAAGTTACCATCAGGTGCCTTGTGTGCTAAGAGGACATCCGTAACAACAGCTATGATAACACTGTTTGGCCTTTCTGAGTTTCCGTGCATGCCTTTGGACTGAAAAATGCAGCACAGGCTTTCTAACGGCTGATAGACTCTGTATTAAAAGACTTAGGTTTTCTTTTTGTTTTCTTTGTCACCAGTGCATCCAAATCTGAATATGTATCTTATCTCCGCGCACTTTGAGTGCTTAAGCCAACAGGGGTTGATTATTAACCCTGCTAAGTGCCAATTTGGGTTGTTAATCATGGACTTTCTCGGCCATCGCATTTCCACAGAAGGTGGGAAACTCCTCCTATCAAAAGTACCCACTGCTATGGATTTCTCACCCCTCCCTGCACCTCTAAACTCCCTGACAGGAGTTTTTACGCATGGTGGATTTCTATCACTACTCCATTCAGCGAGCTGCTGAACTTATGCTCCCCCTGTAGAGTGTGCTTGAAGTTAATACCCCTAATCAAGTGCTTGACTGGTCAGCAGACATGACCAGGGTACTTGATGATACCAAATGAGCTCTTTCTAACACGACCATACAGGCACACCCGCTCTCCGACACTCTCATGGCAACTATTGACACCTCAGACTATACTGTGGGTGCCATGTTGGTTGGTCGGAGGCGTGTCACAGCCAGTCAGCTTCCTCATTCAGAAGCTCTGTCCCCCTGAAATGAAGTATGCTACTGTTCATAGACTTCAGTTCAGCATTCAACACAACCATTCCTCAGAAACTGATCGGAAAGCTGAGCCTACTGGGCCTGAACACCTCCCTTCGTAACTGGATCCTAGACTTCCTGACTGGGAGACCTCAGTCAGTCTGGATTGGAAGCAGCATCTCCAACACCATCACACTGAGCACGAGGACACCCCCAGGGCTGTGTGCTCAGTCCACTGCTGTTCACTCTGCTGGCCCACGACTATGCTGCAACACACAACTCGAACCACATCATCAAGTTCGCCAATGACAGGACCATGGTGGGTCTCATCAGCAAGAATGATGAGTCAGCATACAGGGAGGAGGTGCAGCGGCTAATGGACTGGTGCAGAGCCAGCAACCTGTCTCTGAATGTGAACAAAACAAAAGAGATGGTTGTTGACTTCAGGAGGACATGGAACGACCACTCTCCACTGAACATCGACGACTCCTCTGTAGAGATCATTAAGAGCACCAAATTTCTTGGTGTTCACCTGGCAGAGAATCTCACCTGGTCCCTCAACACTAGCTCCATAGCAAAGAAAACCCAGCAGCGTCTCTACTTTCTGCGAAAGCTGAGAAAAGTTCAACTCACACATTCTAAAGAGGTTATATTGAGAGCATCCTGAGCAGCTGCATCACTGCCTGGTTTGGAAATTGCACCATCTCAGATCGCAAGGCCCTGTAGCGGATAGTGAGGCCAGCTGAGAAGATCATCGGGGTCTCTCTTCCCGTCATTACAGACATTTATACCACACGCTGCATCCGAAAAGCAAACAGCATTATGAAGAACCTCACGCACCCCTCATACAAACTGTTCTCCCTCCTGCCACTTGGCAAAAGGCACCCAAGTATTCGGGCTCTCACGACCAGACTATGTAACAGTTTCTTTCCCCAAGCCATCAGACTCCTCAATACCCAGAGCCTGGACTGACACCAAACTACTGCCCTCTACTGTGCCTATTGTCTTGTTTATTATTTATTGTAATGCCTGCACTGTTTTGTGCACTTTATGCGGTCCTGGGTACGTCTGTAGTCTAGTGTAGTTTTGTGTTGTTTTACGTAGTTCAGTGTAGTTTTTGTATTGTTCATGTAGCACCATGGTCCTGAAAAACATTGTCTTGTTTTTACTGTGTACTGTACCAGCAGTTATGGTCGAAATTACAATAAAAAACGACTTGACTTGACTTGACTTGAGCATGTTTGACCTTGAGCTTCTCAGTGTCTATCTGACTGTCCACCATTTTCATTTTCTTCTGGAAGGTCGCAATTTCACAGTGTTTATTGACCACAAACTCCTTGTGCATGTGATAGACAAAATATCAGACCCTTGCTCTGCAAGGTAGCAAATCCACCAGGCCTACACATCCGAGTTCACAAAAGATATACAACGCATCATGTGGAAAAATAATGGTGTGAACAATCGCCTCTCAAAGCGGTACACATAGGGGTTGATTATGCCGGCATGTCAGACGACCAAATTACTGACCCAGAGATCCAGGCTCACTGAACAGCAGTCATGCACTTGCGGTTGGTTGACATTAAGTTCGGGGAAGCTGGGGTTTCTTTCTTAAGCAACGTCCCAACCGGTTGCCTTTGCCCCATCGTTCCCACAAACTAGAGACAGACTGTTTTCAACTCCGTCCATATGGGCTGGAAGGCTTCACAGAAACCGGTTGCACTGAAGTTTATTTGGCACAACCTCAGAAAGAATGTGCATGATTGAACTGCAACTTGTGTGGAGTGTCAATGAGCAAAAATTAATCATCATGTGCAGGCACTGTTGGCATCTTCTGAGGTCCCTGAGTGATGATTTGACCATGTCAATGTGGACGTTGTTGGTCATCCCCCAATCCCCCATGGTTTCACACACATTCTTACCATGGTGGACCGTGCCTCCAGGTAGCCAGAGGTCGTCCCTCTAGCATCAGTGACAGCCGCAGACGTGGTTTTGGTGTTCATCAGCACCTAGGTTTCTCAGTTTTACACTCCATCTGATATTTCCTCAGACTGTAGTCCCCAGTTAATTTCAGACCTCTGGGCTGCAATGGTCCAGAACCTCAGCATTCGGATACGTCACACCCTGGCGTATCCCCCGCAGTCCAATGGCCTATGTGAGCAGTTTCACCACTCCTTAAAGACTACTCTGAGGGCTTCCCTGACCGATGAGTGTTGGCATGATTGGCTCCCATGGGTTCTGTTGGGGCTCAGAATTGCTCCAAAAAAGGAACTGTAGTTATCCATGGCTAAGTTGGTATACGGGAGACGTTACGAGTGCCAGGTGATTTTATTCTTGTACCATGACGGTCTGGTCAGCCTCTCAACAGTGTTCCACTCTCGGTAAATTCAATTCCTTTTCACCTATTCCTAACTCCCATCATGACATACAACAGTCTTGGGTTCCTGTTGAGCTACATTCTGCCTCATTTGTTTTTGTCTACCATGATGAACACCAACATCCCCTTAGGCCCCCTTACAATGGCCCGTTCTGTGTTTTGGAATGGGGAGGAGTTACTTCCATCATAGGTAGGAGGGGTAAACCTGAATGTATTTCGGTAGATCAGTATAAACCGGCCCATCAGATTTGGAGTATTTTGTTGCCATGCTCGTGGCATCACAAAATAACCATGAGTGTGTGAACACGCCTCTGGACAAGGGAGAGGCACCTGTGGTTCCTCCATCCATGGAACACAGGACCTGAGCCACGTGGCTTGTTCGAGCGCCGGACAGGCTCACAATGTTGGTTTCAGTGAATTCTGGGGGAGGGGGGCTGTGTAGAGTCATGTAATTGGTAAAAATGTACATAATTCACAACCTCCAACATTGTGTTGTGGTTTTGCTTTAAGAGGCTGGTCTGACGTGATGACGTTATTTCTTAAAAGATTTTTAGCAAGCTTTAGGTTTTAGGTTTTGCAGTTCAATAAAATGTATTATGAGTTTCATCAAACATAAAACACCCCACCTTGTGTTATCTGCAGAAACCTACACAATAATCTGGATCCTATTATAGATCAACGATTCGAGTTTGAGGGGGGCGTTACGTGATGACGTGGGATTGAGACATGTAAATCCAGCTCTCCCGTAAAAAATCAGCAAAGTACTGTTTAAATAAAGTAAAGTTAATAAATACTTTCCGAAAACTACTTATAAACTTCGTAAGACTACTCTACGATATGCCTCGTAAACCACAACAGAAGAAGTCTGTTGTTGTGAAGTCGCCGCTAGATGGGAAGAAAAAAGGGCCTACTGCAGCGATGGAGCCTCAGATTCAGGTTGGATCTCCTTTAGAGGAGACGCATTTTATATCTGGCGTAGAAGAACAGGGAGTAATGGCGGCAGTAGCAGTCTCTCAGAAGAAGATGCCGGAAATGCACATGCGCAAAGAAGTACGCATGCGCAAATCGACAAAACTTAAACTACAAGAACTGATGGCCACTGCAACTGAAAGTGATTCAGAGTCAGAATTAGATATCGCAGAGAATATAGATGAAGAAGACGAGGAAGAACTGGAAGAGACCGGAAGTAAAGGAGACGACGGAGACATAAGAGAGGCGTTATTGCAAGTAACAGCTGAACTAAGAAAGTTAAGAACAGGGCTTAGAGACGTGAAGATGTGCTATGATAAAGCTATGAAAAGACAGGATAAAATGGATAAGAAACTTCAGAAGATGGAAAGAACAATGGAGCATATTAACGATACAGTGGAAAAAACAGAAAATGATGTGCTCGTCTGGAACACGGAAAGAAATCGACTCTTGGAGAAAGTGGACGTGTTGGAAATTTTAGTAGACGTAATAACATTAAAATTGTTGGTCTTAAAGAAGGTATAGAGGGAGATAATCCAATAGAATTTTTTCAAAGATAGATCCCGAAAACTTTGCAAATGAAAGAGGAAGATCAATCAATTGAAATTGAGCAGGTACATAGAGCTCTAAGACCAAAACCACAAGATAACCAATATCCACGATCAATTTTAATAAAATTCTTAAGATTTCAAGATAAAGAAAGGATTCTACAGGCAGCTGCTCAAGCTGCCAAGAAGAGAAAAGAACCACTGATGATAGAAGGGAAGAAAATTTTTTTCTACCCTGACATAAGTTATGAACTTTTGAAGAGAAGGAAGAAATTTAATCCAGTGAAAAAAGCCCTATGGGATCACGGTTATCAATTTATATTGCATTATCCTGCAACACTGAAGATTTTTTTGACTGGTGGAGAAAAAAGATTTTTTGATGATTACCGGAAAGCGGAGGAGTTTGTGCGAGATTCTTTGAATATTCACCAGATACAAGAACAAACCCAGGGGAGCGAGATGGATTGAAGATGAAGACTGGATCAAGGAATAGTCCTGTTGGATTTTTAGGCGGATGAATATATAAATATATTATTAATTATATGAGAGAGGGGAAGAAAGGTTAAAATTTGAGGAATACTAGTAGGGAATAATGACATTAACTTTTTATATATATATATACACAATTTTTTTGTTACGGGGGAGCTGAAAGAAACACTGACCAATCGCTACGTTATTCATGTGTGCAACGTGGCAGTAGCCACGACACGCACAATGGAGGGGGGTAGTGTTGTGTATCTTTTCATTCACAACATTAGTGGGGGGGTATTTTATTTTTTCTTTTTTTGTATCTCATCTACTTTTTTTTTCTTTTTGCCTGGATGATTGGGGGGGAAACACATAGCAATAAAGATTTGAGTTTGAGAAATCTTGCAAATTACTGGTGCTTTGGTTAATGTCTTCCTTTAAACTGGCCCATGAGAGAAGAAATACTTAATTTTACATCGCTGATCCTTTCTTCTGAAACAATGCATCCTAGTTCCAAGTAACTCAATTAATATAGGCTCAATCTTCTTAATGTTTTTTCGTATCCCCCATATCCTAAGAATCAATCTCGTGAAATTTCTCTACACTGCAAGCATATCTTCAAATGTGGAGGTCAAAACTGTGTTTTTTTTTTAATACTGCAAACACCTTGCAATAAAGGACAGTATTCCAATAGCCTGCTTGCTGAACCAGAAAAATGACATTATCTGTTTCATATAGCATGGTCCCCAGACACCTTTCCAAAATAGATAACCTCATTTACGTATTCCCATAGTATATTCCATCTTTCAAATTTTTGCCCAGTCACTTAAGCTATCTACAGTACATATATCACTTCGTGAGCACTGCGTGTGCTTTTCACAATGGCTAGGCCACCAATCTTTCTTTGATTAGCAAATTTGGCTGCAGACATTTCTTCTCTTCATGAAAATTATTAGTATAGATTGTAAATAGTTGAGACCACCTTAATGATGCCTGTAGCACCACACTGATTGTCTATCCAAATATGGCCCAGATAAGAAAATAATATTGTCACTTCTCTGTTTTCAAAACTGGCAATTACGTACCTAAGCAAATATTCATTGTTTGTCAATGGATTTGATTTTCTCTTCATCAATAACTGGACAAACATACATCAATTACATGCATTGTTACACATTTGCAATCGACACCTGATGTTTATATCATTCCATTACATCAAAAGACACAAGTGTTTTAAGAGTGAAATATAGTATATATTTTTTCTAAATTGATGCATAATCCCAGATGCTTTAGATTGAACCATCTGTAAACCTAATGATATGCAACAAATTAATGGGATATGGTCCCCTTGTACTCAAACAGTCATTGACACATTAAGGTATATGCATTGTCAACATTACAGTAACTTTTAAGAAACATCCACATTGTCTGTGAGCTATCAAATAGTCAGAACAGCAAAACTAGTGAAATAAAGCAATGGTGGGTCTAAAAGAAACCTCAAAATATCAAAGAAGCTCAACATAAAATTAAATTAAAGCACAAACCAATTTAAAATTAAAAACAGGAAAATCACTGTAAAATTATAGAATGGGAGGAGTCCATTCAGCCCCTCCAGGTTTTGCTGGACTTAAATTGATTTCCTTGGACCTACATCATATATGAATAGAAAGATAACTTTAATATTGCCCTTGCAATGAACTGTAGAGATGTCACTAGTAAAGTAGTAAAACACAAACATAAGAGTGGACAGAGCTGCATAAACGTCTAGCAAGGATACAGGAATGCAAAATCTCGGCATTTACAGAGCTGGAAAATATCACTTCAGTTCATTTGGCCAGTCCCAACGTTTGAAAGTTATGAAACACAACTCAAATACTCAGTTTTCGAAGTCCTGCTAACTTATTCATTTCTGTCATATGGGCTTCATAATATTTGTCTTGACTGTTGTTGCTGTATTAGTTGATCGCAGCAGTGATAGCAGTGGTACAATTAGCCTCAGGACTGCTGTGTTAAGAGTCCTATGCCTGATCCATATTCGGTGCCCATGCTGGAAGTGTAAATGTGCATACATCAGTTTGCCAAAATAAACACATTTTCTATATTTGAACTTCTAAATTTATAATAAAATGTGTTGTTATGTGCTTGCTACCTTTAATTGGCTCCTGATCTAGCAACAGTTTAATCTCAAAGTTCTTGTTCTGGAGCACAAATTATTCCATGGTCTTCTCATTCCTTATCTCCTAAACTTCCTCAAAATCGAGACTTCTATGAGATCTCAGCATTTCTCTGTTCTGCCATGTGCCTTTATTTACTTCACAGGGCTGACTCATTTGCTTCATTGCACCACCATTTAGCTGTATATCCATGGAAGGACGTTGGGCTAGCAAGTGCTGTGGATGAAGACCAGCAAGGACAAGGGCTGGTGACTGCCGGGTCATCGAGTCCTCCCGGGTTAGTGGGTTCCAGGATTGGAGGTCCATGTGGGCAGGAGGTTCAAGTCTGGATTCGAGATCCCATTCACTGGCGAGCCTGAAGTTTGGGATCCTATCACTGGCAAATCCGGAGCTCGAGGATTGAGCCCTGGAGTCGATACTGAAGATCCAAACCGGAAGATTGAAGATCTAAAGTTGGCGAGTCTGGAAGACGAGGCCCAATAGCCAATGCCATGAGTCTGCGAGCCCAATGGGGAATCTAGAGGCTTGATGTCTACGAGTCCATGAATCCATTGAAGACAGAAGTAGAATTTTCTGGGGTTGGAGCATTGTTAGTGTGTGTCAGTGGGAGGGAGGAAAGTGATTTGCTTTGCTGTTTTATTGTTTTGTTGCTGTTGTTCTGTTCCTGCCTGTGTTGCTCTACCGAACATTTTGGGTACGCTATGCTGGTGCCAGAATATGTGGCAAAACCTACGGGCTGCCCCCAGTACGTCCTGAGTCTGTGCTGGTTGTTAACACAAACAACCCATTTCACTGTATGTTACAATATACATGTGACAAATAAATGAATAAATAATAAATTCATTTATGACTTGTTTTCTCTTGCCTTGCACTAGTATCATTATTTTATTATATTGTTTAGTTTTATTACATACAGTGCCTCTAAAAGTATTCAACAACCCGCACCCCCCTCCCAGAAGTTTTACGACATCAAATCACAGTGGATTTTATATGGCTTTTTTGACACTGATCAACAGAAAAGACTCTTTTGTGTCAAAATGAAAACAAATTGCTACAAGTTATTACCACAAAATAATTGATTGCATAATTACTTACCCTCTTCAAGTTAGTATTTAGTAGATGCATCTTTGTTAACAATTGCAGCCTTGAATCTATGTGAATAGGTCTCTATAAGCTTTGCACATCCGCACACTGCAATTTTCCCCCATTCTTCTTTACAAAACTGCTCAAGCTCTGTCAGATTGCAGGCGTATTTTTACTACAATCAATTGAAACACCTTTTGTTGTACACTAGTGTTCTCCATTTAACTAATTATGTGACTTCTAAAACCAATTGACTGCACCAGTGATGATTTGATGTGCCATATTAAAGGGGGTGAATACTTATGCAATCAATTATTTTGTGTTTCATATTTGTAATTAATTTAGATCACATTGTAGAGAACTGTTTTCACTTTGACACAAAAGCGTCTTTTTCTATTGATTGGTGTCAAAAAAAGCCAGATTAAATTCCACCATGAGTCAATGTTGTAAACCAATAAGTTGCAGAACCTGGGCCTCTGTACCTCCCTCTGCAATTGGATCTTTGACTTCCCAACCAGAAGACCACAATCTGTGCGGATTGGTGATTGCATATACTCCTTGCTGACGATCAACACTGGTGTACGTTAGGGGGGGTGTGCTTAGCCCACCGCTCTACTCTCTATATACCCATGACTGTGTGGCTAGGCATAGCTCAAATACCATCTATAAATTTGCTGATGATACAACCATTGTTGGTAGAATCTCAGGTGGTGATGAGAGGGCATACAGGAGTGACATATGCCAACTAGTGGAGTGGTGCCACAGCAACAACGTAGCACTCAACATCAGTAAGACAAAAGAGCTGGTTGTGGACTTCAGGAAGGGTAAGACGAAGGAACACATAGCAATCCTCACAGAGGGATCAGAAGTGGAGAGAGTGAGCAGCTTCAAGTTCCTGGGTGTCAAGCTCTCTGAGGATCTAACCTGGTCCCAACATATCGATATAGTTATAAAGAAGGCAAGACAGCAGCTATACTTTATTAGGAGTTTGAAGAGATTTGGCATGTCAACAAATATACTCAAAAACTTCTATAGTTGTACCATGGAGAGCATTCTGACAGGCTGCATCACTGTCTGGTATGGAGGGGCTACTGCACAGGACCAAATGAAACTGCAGATGGTTATAAATCTAGTCAGCTCCATCTTGGGTACTAGCCTACAAAGTACCCAGGACATTTTCAGGGAGCGATGTTTCAGAAAGGCAGCGTACATTATTAAGGGCCTCCAACACCTAGGGCATGCCTTTTTCTCATTGTTACCATCAGGTAGGAGGCACAGAAGCCTAAAGGCACACACTCAGCGATTCAGGAACAGCTCTGCCATCCGATTCCTAAATGGATATTGAATCTTCAGACACCACCTCACTTTTTTTAATATACAGTATTTCTGTTTTTGCATGTTTTTTTAAAACCTACTCGACATATGTAACTGATTTACTTGTTTATTTATTATTTTTTTTATTTTATTCATTTTTTGTTCTCTGCTAGATTATGTATTGCATTGAACTGCTGCTGCTAAGTTAACAAATTTCACATCACATGCCGGTGACAATAAACCTGATTCTGATTCTGACATGAAAACTTCCAAAGGGGGTGAATACTTTTTACAGGCACTATATATAATTTATGTTAAGATATGTTTGTCATCTTGGTAATGTACTGATACTGTTGGAAAAAAAACAATCCTCATGGTTTTTGTACCCTGAACATATATGATTATGCCAATAAATTTTAACTTTGTCTTCATCGTAACTGGATCAAAATAGTTGAAAATTTTATCTTGCAAGATATACTCAGTGGCCACTAAATGTTGTTTGTGGTCTTCTGTTACTATAACCCATTCACTTCAAGTTTCGATATGTTAGGTGTGCACCACTGTTGTAAAGCGTTATTTGAGATACAGTCACCTTTCTCTCTCATTAACAAGGCATTTTCATTCACAGAACTGCCACTCACTAGATTTTATTTTGGCTTTTCACATTATTCTTTGTTATCGCTAGAGAATGCTGTCTGTGAAAATCCCAGGAAATCAGCAGTTTCTGACATGGTGAAACCACCCTGTCTGGCACCAACAATCAATTCACAGTCAAAGTCACTTAGATTACATTTATTCCCCATTCTGATATTTGGTCTGAACAATAACTGAACCTCTTAACTATATCTGCATGCTTATATGCATTGAGTTGCTGCCACATAATTGGCTGATTAGATATTTGCATTAATAACCAGGCGTACCTAATAAAATGGGTATTGAGTCTTTACCAAATAGGCTTAAGTAGTTCAAGAAAGTAACTCATGACATCCTGCATTTTGTTACTCATTCATATATATTGTTCCTTCCTCTCAGTTCCTGCTGATCTAAATAGAGACAACATACCAATCACTTGTCAAAAGTTCTTCTCAGAACAAGTCTTCTGGTCATCAAAATTCAAAGTTATCCTGAAATCTACCTACTAGTTTTCTTAAAGAGTTAGTTCCCACTCCGTTACGATCCTGCATAAATTACCTGGTAATACCTGGTAATAATAAATCTTCCGCTTATCAAGAAGAATGGACTGAACTAGAGACTAAAATCAGGCAGGATGTAGACCCAATAGTGCACCTGAGCTTACTATTGGCCTGCACGTCAACCAAAGTCAATATTTACTCCCACTATCTTTGTTTGCAGATTATGTCTGAGTCTCAAGTATAAGCCATGAGCATTCTACATGGCTATTAAGTGCAAATCTAGCAGTATTTTTCATTAAATTCCACTCAACTGAAATTGGAAAACTGTCAGAATGTATTTCTGATCCCTTTTTAAACTGATAGATCATGGACAAACGTTTTCTTTCAGTAATCTCCTGCCACTTTCTGAAAATATTTAAAAAACATCTAATCCTTTTCTTTAACATCATACTAAATAAGGCCTGGGAACCTGTGCTGACTTCCCAAGCCTATCTAATAAATGTAATATCATTACCCTAGATATGTGTAAGCTACATATTTTAGTTTTAGTTTTATCCACTACAAGAGATAGAGGTAAGTCCACTATTAACAGCATCCCCACAGTTCAAAATAGTTGATTTTGCAATAATATACAGTAAATAAATGTGGTCTTTAGAATGTTTAGTCAACAATGCTTGAAGATAAGTAAATGTTAAGTGAATTAACGTACTGTTCATGAGACTATCAAAAAGGCAACCATAGCACGAAAGGTTTAAAAAGAAGACCGCCATATCCAGTGGGCAGCGGAGTGAGAGGCAGCAGAGTGATAGAGCTTTGGCTCAACAGGCTTAGGTGGTAACGGGAAGAGGCGAGTTAAGTTTGCCTGTGTTAACTGCGGAAAGGAAGTAGTATGAGTGTGAGGCCAGTTTTCTGTGTTCGGTGTCAGATGTGGGAGGTCCTGGAGTCTCCCAGCCTCCCGGACAGCCATATCTGCACCCGGTGTGTCGAGCTGCAGCTCCTAAGGGACCGCATTAGGGAACTGGAGATGCAGCTCGATGACCTTCGCTTGGTCAGGGCGAGCAAGGAGTTGATAGAAAGGAGTTATAGGTAGGTGGTCACACCGGGGCTATGGAAGACAGGCAAGTGGGTCACAGTCAGGAGAGGGAAGGGGAAGAGTCAGGTACTAGAGAGTACCCCTGTGACTGTACCCCTTGACAATAAGTACTCCTGTTTGAGTACAGTTGGGGGGGACAGCTTACCTGGGGGAAGCAACAGAGTCTGGCCCCGTGGCTCAGAAGGGTAGGGAAAGGAAGAGGATGGCAGCAGTGATAGGGGACTCTATAATTAGGGGGTCAGACAGGCGATTCTGTGGACACAGGAAAGAAAGTCGGATAGTAGTTTGCCTCCCAGGTGCCAGGGTCCAGGATGTTTCAGATCGCATCCAAGATATCCTGCAGTGGGAGGGAGAACAGCCAGAGGTTGTGGAACATATTGGTACCAATGACATATGTAGGAAAAGGGAAAAGGTCCTGAAAATAGACTACAGGGAGTTAGAAAGGAAGTTGAGAAACAGAACCACAAAGGTAATAATCTCGGGATTACTGCCTGTGCCACGCGACAGTGAGTATAGGAATAGAATGAGGTAGAGGATAAATGCGTGGCTGAGGGATTGGAGCAGGGGCAGGGATTCAGATTTCTGGATCATTGGGACCTCTTTTGGGGCAGGTGTGACTTGTACAAAAAGGACAGGTTGCACTTGAATCCCAGGGGGACCAATATCTTGGTGGGGAGGTTTGTTAAGTCTACTGGGGAGAGTTTAAACTATAATTGTTGGGGGGTGGGAACCGAACTGAAGAGACTGGGGAAGAGGAGGTTGGCTCACAAATAGAGAAATCTTGTAGGGAGTGTGAGAGGGAGGATAGGCAGGTGATAGAGAAGGGATGCGCTCAGACTGAAGGTTTGAGATGTGTCTATTTTAATGCAAGGAGTGTTACGAACAAAGCGAGTGAGCTTAGGGCGTGGATCAGTACTTGGAGATAATGATGTGGTGGCCATTACAGAGACTTGGATGGCTCAGGGGCAGGAATGGTTACTTCAAGTGCTGGGTTTTAGATGTTTCAGAAAGGACAGGGAGGGAGGCAAAAGAGGTGGGGGCGTGGCACTTTTAGTCAGAGATGGTGTCACGGCTGCAGAAAAGGTGGACGCCATGGAGGGATTGTCTACGGAGTCTCTGTGGGTGGAGGTTAGGAACAGGAAGGGGTCAATAACTTTTCTGGGTGTTTTTTATAGGTCGCCCAATAGTTACAGGGATATCAAGGAGCAGATAGGGAAACAGATCCTGGAAGGGTGTAATAATAACAGAGCTGTTGTGATGGGAGATTTTAATTTCCCAAATATCGATTGGCATCTCCCTAGAGCAAGGGGTTTAGATGGGGTGGAATTTGTTAGGTGTGTTCAGGAAGGTTTCTTGACACAATATGTAGATAAGCCTACAAGAGGAGAGGCTGTACTTGATCTGGTATTGGGAAATGAACCTGGTCAGGTGTCAGATCTATTAGTGGGAGAGCATTTTGGAGATACTGATCACAATTCTATCTCCTCTATCTAGAGAGATAGGAACAGATAAGTTAGAAAAGCATTTAATTGGAGTAAGAGGAATTATGAGGCTATCAGGTAGGAAATTGGAGGCTTAAATTGGAAACAGATGTTCTTAGGGAAAAGTACGGAAGAAATGTGGCAAATTTTCAGGAGATATTAGTGTGGAGTTCTGCATAGGTATGTTCCAATGAGACAGGGAAGTTATGGTAGGGTACAGGAACCGTGGTGTACGAAGGCTGTAATAACTCTAGTCAAGAAGAAAAGAAAAGCTTACAAAAGGTTCAAAGAGCTAGGCAACGTTAGAGAGCTGGAAGATTATAAGGCTAATAGGAAGGAGCTTAAGAAGGAAATTAGGAGAGCCAGAAGGGGCCATGAGAAGGCCTTGGTGGGCAGGATTAAGGAAAACCCCAAGGCATTCTACAAGTATGTGAAGAGCAAGAGGATAAGATGTGAAAGAATAGGACCTATCAAGTGTGACAGTGGGAAAGTATGTATGGAACCAGAGGAAATAGCAGAGGTACTTAATACATATTTTAATTCAATATTCACTATGGAAAAAGATCTTGGTGATTGTAGTGATGACTTGCAGCAGTCTGAAAAGCTTGAGCATGCAGATATTAAGAAAGAAGATGTCTTGGAGCTTTTGGAAAGCATCAAATTGGATAAGTCGCCAGGACCGGAGAAGATGTACCCCAGGCTACTGTGGGAGGCAAGGAAGGAGACTGCTGAGCCTCTGGCGATGATCTTTGCATCATCAATGGGGACGGGAGAGGTTCCGGAGGATTGGTGGGTTGCAGATGTTGTTTCTTTATTCAAGAAAGGGAGTAGAGATAGCCCAGGAAATTATAGTCCAGTAAGTCTTACCTCAGTGGTTGGTAAGTTGCTGGAGAAGATCCTGAGAGGCAGGATTTATGAATATTTGGAGAGGTATAATTTGATTAGGAGTTGTCAGCATGGCTTTGTCAAGGGCAGGTCATGCCTTATGAGCCTGATTGGATTTTTTGAGGATGTGACTAAACACATTGATGAAGGAAGAGCAGTAGATGTAGTGTATATGGATTTCAGCAAGGCATTTGACAAGGTAACCCATGCAAGGCTTATTGAGAAAGTAAGGAGGCATGGGATCCAAAGGGACATTGCTTTGTAGATCCAGAACTGGCATGCCCACAGAAGTAGTTGTAGATGGGTCATATTCTGCATGGAAGTCGGTCACTAGTGGGGTGCCTCAGGGATCTGTTCTGGGACCCTTACTCTTTGTGATTTTTTTATAAATGGATGAGGAAGTGGAGGGATGGGTTAGTAAGTTTGTTGATGACACAAAGGTTGGAGGTGTTGTGGATAGTGTGGAGGGCTGTCAGAAATTACAGCAAGACATTGATAGGATGCAAAACTGGGCTGGGAAGTGGCAGATGGGGCTCAACCCAGATAAGTGTGAAGTGGTTCATTTTGGTAGGTCAAATATGATGGCAGAATATAGTATTAATGATAAGACTCTTAGTAGTGTGGAGGATCAGAGGGATCTTGGGGTCCGAGTCCATAGGACACTCAAAGCAGCTGCGCAAGTTGACTCCATGGTTAAAAAGGCATATGGTGTATTGGCCTTCATCAATCGTGGAATTGAATTTAGGAGCCGAGAGGTAATGTTCCAGCTATATAGGACCCTGGTCAGACCCCACTTGGAGTGTTGTGCTCAGTTCTGGTCGTCTCACTACAGGAAGAATGTGGAAGCCATAGAAAGAGTGCAGAGGAGATTTACAAGGATGTTGCCTGGATTGGGGAGCATGCCTTATGAGAATAGGTTGAGTGAACTTCTTGGAGCTACGGAGGATGAGAGGTGACCTGACAGAGGAGTATAAGATGATGAGAGGCATTGATCGAGTGGATAGTCAGAGGCTTTTTCCCAGGGCTGAAACGGTTGCTACAAGAGGACACAGGTTTAAGGTGCTGTGGAGTAGGTACAGAGGAAATGTTCAGGGTAAATTTTTTACTCAGAGAATGGTGAGTGCGTGGAATGGGCTGTCGGCAACGGTGATGAAGGCAGATACGATAGGGTCTTTTAAGAGACCTTTGGATAGGTACATGGAGCTTAGGTAAGCCCAGTAATTTCTAAATTAAGGACATGTTCGGCACAACTCTTAAAGGGCCTGTATTGTGCTGTAGGTTTTCTATGTTTCTATGTTTCTAGAATAATACATGGCTACATCCAGTTAAACATAACCTTCCACATCTCCCTAGCTACACATTGTTATCTTTCACATGACTGTAATCTCATTTTAATGCAGCCAATCTTTGCTCTCTCCAAACTG
Source organism: Mobula birostris (assembly GCF_030028105.1). Classification (NCBI taxonomy): domain Eukaryota; kingdom Metazoa; phylum Chordata; class Chondrichthyes; order Myliobatiformes; family Myliobatidae; genus Mobula; species Mobula birostris. The sequence continues at coordinate 52,360,223 of NC_092386.1, forward strand.
TCACTCCTGGTTTTATATGAAGTATTATCAGACAATATTACAGCAGATGACCTGCAGTGGTTAAAAACTTGAAATACATATTTAAGAAAAGGAACAGGATTGTTCTTTAGTCTCTTGTGCCTCCTCCATCATTCAAAATGATCAAGGATGAACTTTCTCTCAGTATCATTTTGCTACACTCACCTCGTATCCCTTGATTTCTTTCTGTCTAAAAATGTACTGATTTCTATTTTGAATACATTTTGTCATTGTATCACACTACTTCACTACTCTCTGGATAAATAAATGTTTTCTCATCTCAACTCTGGGACAGTGACCCTGTGCTCAAGCCACCCTAAGCAAGGGAAATACCCTTGCATCTGTTCCTCAAATCCCCATAGAAGCTTTCAACATTTCCGCTTTCTACTAAGCCAAAGGGAATATAGGCTCAGTCAGCTTTATCGCTGACCATTTGACAAACTCATCATCACAGGAATTAACCCAGGGCAACTTCAGTGCACTCCATCTGTATACTTCCTTAGATAGGGAGACCAGACATAACATTCCAGGCAAAGTCTCACCACAGCCCTATATAATTGCAGCAAGATGTTCATTCTAAACACTTGCCTTTCTTATTGCTTGCTCTACCTGCACGTTTATACTCAATGACTCACATACAAAAAGACACTTAGATCATTCAAAACAATCTTTGCCACTTAAAAATTCACTGCTCTACTGTTTTGTCTACCAAAGGCCCAAGGGTTCGAAGGATGGCAGTAAACATTAGTCTTGTTAATGATGTCCTCATCCAGTAAATGAATATAAGATTCAACATAATTTTATTGATTTTTATTTTGAGATACAGTGTGGAACAGGGCCTTCTGGTCTAATGAGCCGCTCCACCCTGCAACCCATCTATTGGGTCGGCATGGCAGTGTAGTGATTAGCACAAAACCTTACAGTACTAGTGACCCAGGTTCAATTCCCACTGAGCACTGTAAGGAGTTATTTTGCCTATTCTGTGCTGTATCTCAATAAATAAAAAACTCTAGCCTAATCACAAGACAATTTACAATGACCAATTAACCTACTAAATAGTATATCTTTGGACTGTGAGCACCCAAAGGAAACACTCAGGCTCACAGGGAGGACATACAGACTTCTTACAGAGGACACCAGAATTGAACTCTGAACTCCAACGCCCAAACTGTAATAGCGTCACTGTAACTACTACGCTACCTTGGTGACCAAAACGAGACTCGAAAGGCTAAATGCATCTCAAGATACCATTGAAATTACTTTATCTAGTTACTACTTTGAGATGAAAAAATACATGGATGTATCTTAGAAGATTTAAAAGATTCAGACATATTAAGCAAGGCAAAAATTATAACTCAATGTGTCAGTTTACATGAAAATTAAATAATCGGGGATGCTGAAAATCTGAAATAAAAACAGAAAATGCTAGAAACATTCAGAATCCGTCAAAAGGGAAACAGGGTTAACATTTCAGGTCAAAGAACCTTCTCTATTGAATAACTTAAACTCTACTCCATATCAATGGTGTAGCCATGGGAACTCACATGGTCTAAACAATCCTGTCTTTTGGGGGAGTAGGTGGAACAGTTTTCATTAAGTCCAGCTCAGGCCTCCTCCATCAACCCTTGCACAACATACAGGATTTGAAAATTTCGTTAATTTTATTGCCAGTTTTTAACCTCCTCCCAACCTTACATTTTCCATTTCCAACACTTCCCACTTCCATCTCAGGGGTTAAGCTAGCATCAAACATCCATTACAGGTCTATAGACTTATGCTGCTATCCAAACTCTGTTTCCTGTCATCCTGCATTTTTAAGGATTCTATTCCATTTTTCCATTGTCTCTGATGATAAGGTTTTCCTCCAAAGGTAATTCTGATATGCCTTCCTTCATCCTGAATGATGGGTTACTTCTGCCAAAGTTGACAAGATCCCTTGACCTCATCTCATCCATAACGAGCATCTTTACATTTTCTATCTTTCCATTTCATAGAGCAAGAATAGAGTTCCCTTGGTCCTCATCATCCACCTCACTGGTGTCCATATTCAATGGTCATCTTTTGTAGTTTCCCTTGCCGAAAATGCCTCTTCTCCTCCTTTTAAGCATTTCAAAGAGATTATACCCTTTGTGACTTTAAAGTTCCATTCCCACCATCCAATCAACTTCTGCCACAGACCCAAGCAAATGCCAAAGTTGCAATACCTGTTCCTTCACCATCTAGAGAGCCAAACAATCTTTCCTGCTTAAGCAGGAACTCACATGCTTTATCCAACCTAGTGTACCAGATTTGGTGTTTGAAATGTGGTCTATTTGTATGCAGATTGAGTGATGGCTTTATAAAGCACTTATATTCAGCACATGGGTATAACTCAGAGCTCTCTAGTACATGCCATCATCCCACTGTTCTATCTGTCTCTGACCTTATACATTGTTATAATGAGACTCAACTGAAGCATGAGGAATAGCATCAATTGACTAACTGGGGAAGTCGCAGTGTTCTGCTTTCAATACCTAATTCTACAAATTCAGGTCATTCACTTTCTCTGCCTCAAACACTTCTGCGTCAGTAATCCTTCTATAATATTAGTTCGGTATTTCTCTCTCCATTAGCAGAGTCTGACCTGCTGTGCACATCCTGTTGCCCTGTATTTTGCAACTTTTTACATTAATCTGTTTGTATTCTCACTCACAGACTCCTCCCATTAACCAATGATGTGAAGGTCTTCACAAACTAATCCCACAACACTAAGGACCCCCATCATTAAGGGCCCCATCATACAGGACATACTCTCTTCTCATTCCTACCATCGAGGAGGAGGCACAGGAGCCTGAACACACACTCAAAGTTTAAGAAACAGCTTCTTCCCCTCTGCCATCAGATTTCTGAATGGACAGTGAACCTTTGGCCCATCCAAACTTCCCGCAATTTTTTTATTTGTAACTCATGACAAACTTACTTCCTTGCTTTCTCAGTTCTGATGCAAGATCTTTGAACAGAAATGCTAACTGTTTCACTTTTCACAGATATTCGTGATAAGTGTGGAGGTGATGCAAAGATAGGAGGAAGGCCAGGTAGTGTTGAGAAAGCAGGGAGTCTGCAGAACACTTGGACAGATTAGAAAATGGGTAAAGGAGTGACAGATGGAATACAGCGTAGGGAAGTGTATGGTCATGTACTTTGGTAGAAGGCATAAAATTATTGACCCATTTCTAAATAAAGAATAAATTCAGTAATCAGAGGTGCGAAGTGACTTGGGGGGACCTAGTTCAGGATTCCCTAAGTGTGAACTCGCAACTATAAGGAAATCAAATGCAATGTTTGGATTAATTTTGAGAGGACTGGAATATAAATGCTGAAGCTTTATAAGAATTGATAAAACCACATTTCAAAGTGAAATATAGGTACATACTATCCAGAGATTCATCTTCTTGTGGGCATTCACAGGAAATGCAAAGAAATACAATAGAATCAATGGAATCATTTGGAGTGTTGTGAGCAGATTTGAGCACCATATCTGAGGAACGAGGGTCCAGAAACGGTCTAAAGAATAATCCCAGGAATAAAAGGGTTAATATATGTGGAGTGTTTGATCACTCTTGGTCTGTACTCAATAAAATTTACAATAATGGGGGGTTGGAAGTTGCATTCTCATTGAAACGTACTGAAGTGAGAGAGGGTAAAAGGAGCAGATTCTGGCAAGGTTGGTCTTTTTGGACTGCACTGACGTGAAAATTGTTGGCATTAGAGGCCTAACCCTTTAAGACAGAGATGAAGAGGTACTTCTTTAAGCAGAGGTTGGTAAATCTGTGGAATTCATTCCCACAGATAGTTGTAGAGGCCAAGTCATTGGGTATACTTAAAGTGAGGTTGAATAGGTTCTCGATTAGTCAGCATGTCAAAGGTTACGGAGGGTGATGGTAATGGAGGAGAATAAGCATGAGAGGCCAAGTTACACGCCCCATGCTCAGCCCAGCCAGCCAGATTCACGCCTAGGACCACTCACCTCGAAGTCTGGTGCAGATGCCACTACACCACCGGCCAGCTATTTGTGAAATGTACTGTTGCTATTTTGATTAAGTGATTTAGTTACTTAGGCAAGTCAGTAATTGTGACGCAGATATTTTTTAAAAATATAATTCTCAGCCTCTGCTTTCTAGTTGAAGCTGGTGGAACAGAATTGGTCAATGAAGCAATATTTAAATCTGAGCACTCAGTTCGTCCTGTTCTTTCATACTTTTGGTCACTGGGCTGGCCACCTATCGCCTATATTTATTTAACTTTTTCTACCACAGTCCAAAGGAAAACTCAATGATTTATCTTCTAGGGTTTCAACTAATGAAATGCAAAGACCAGGAACAGTAAATAAATGATAAAAAAGACAGGTGCAACTAAGAACTCTATGATAAATACACTGACGCACACTGGAAGCAACTCAGAAGCATCAGACTGACAGGCTCCACAGGAGAAAGGAAAAGAAGTTCAAAACCAACCAGACACTGTTCAGCAGAGATGAAGAGGATAAGAGTAAGCCAACTGGGGAAACTGGAAACAGATGAGAAGGAGGAAATTTTGCATTCTGACACTGTGAGAAAAGCAGTTTGAAACGGAACAGGAAAACAGAGTGAGAATCAGACCTGGGAAGCAAAAATCACAAAGCACAGAGAGTGATAGAGGAGACACAGCCAGGATAAATATAACTGAACAGGAAAAAGGCGAGACCATTGAGATTTCATTTTTTCCTCTCTGTCATTTGCACCAATGTTTGAAAAAAGTTTTAAAAATAGAGAAGTGCTCATTTGTGAATTTGGTGCAGGTCGGTGCAGGGCTGCAGATAGTGCTCTTTATATTGCATGCAAGCATCTCCACCAAAGAACAAAGAAGATGCACAAAATTGGCATACTGCCAAAAGTCTATGAAAGCCAAGAGGTATTTTAGCAATCCAGTTACTCAGTCATCACAATAAACATAAGTAATGTTGAAAAACTGTTATGAAAGTGCATCTTGAACTCATCTGCAATGCAAGTCCAATCTGAAATGGGTTGAGCCCGAGTCAGCATTGAAAATTGAGTGCAGCTTATGCCTTAGATGATCAGAAAGGCTTTGAGAGGCTGATGAATCAGCAACCAAGTAAGAAATGAACAATAGTTGGTTTATTTATTTAATTCTTAGGTTATCTGTCCGAATCCCCAAGTCCACTTTGCAAGTGTACATGTGAGCAAATGGGAGGGAAAGGAATTGGCAACGTATTAGTCGAGTCTATGTGGTACGTTGAGCAAGATCATGCTCCATGGTTGAGGTACTATAGCTCTTATGCTGCGACTCCCCAGTGGAACTTACATGTGGAACTTAATACCCCATCCTCTATTTTTACACAAATACCCAAGCAACCCTTTATCATTTGTCGCTCAGCACACACTTCCCAGATATCTGTCTTTTCATTTAAGTACTTTTTGTTGAAGAAATTGGTGCAGGCTACTCATTAAAGGGCAGACAACCAAAAAACCCTTACGATAAATAGGGAGACAGTCATGTAGCTCACAGCAAATTCACTGTTACAATGAGGCATAATGCCAGTTTCAGGAATAGGGGAATAATACCTCTTCACTCATATGGGTAGATTGCAGCCTTCCTGATGTAAAACCAATTCTCTAATGTTAGGTAACTCACTCTTTCTCTAGCCTGAATAAGAAAAGGCCATTTCCATCTGTCATCAGTTCCTCTCATCTGATTTGTATATTTTGCCCTGCTGATCACATTCTACGGCCTCACCATCAATAACCATGATGCGATGCCAACAAGCAGCATAATACATTTGCAACTGCACACTTTAGCCCATATAGACTTGCCCTATCAGAGGGCAATCTCTTTGTTCTACCCATCCCTCTTTCACTCTGACCAAGAACAAACTTGTTCATTTGCTTTACAAACAAGAGAAACTCTGTAGATGCTGGATATCCAAATGACACACACAAAATGCTGGAAGGGTTTCAGCATGAAACATTGACTGCACTCTTTCCCTTGATGCTGCCTGGCCTGCTGAGTTCCTCCAGAATTTTGTATGTGTTGCTTATCTGCTTCCTAGTTCTGATAAAACATCTTGGAAATGAAACTTTGACTGCTTCTTGTTCTGAGATATACTGCATTGAGAGTATCTGAGTGATTCCAGCATTTATTTTTTGTTTTGTTTTGATTCCAGCATCTACAGTTCAAAAAAAATCATGTCACTCACAGTGAGCCACTCTGCTCATGCCACTATATACTAGCAGCATGTGTGTTGTAAATGAGAAATCACTGCAGCCTTGACATCCCAGTGAAGGACAGCATGCTCACTACTTTCTAATCCACTTGTCATTTCCTTCATCCTCAGGTGCAAGGGGTTGCTAACCCTTTCTTAACTGCTGCCAGTCTTGCTTGCTTGTCCAGCAGCACCACTGGAGACTGAGTAACAGGCTTGGCCCAGAATTATGTGCACTCAGCTGAGAAGAATGATTGATGAACTTCATATGCTGGCATTCGTTTTCTGGTGATGTAACTAGCACACTTGAATTTGGGATGTGTAGATGTCCTTTGTCCCATCTAGACTCTTCTTTGTTGTTGCGTCTGGCATCAGTTGAGCCAAACACAGCTCCACCAAGGTTTTAAGACTGCAGTAATGGTTGCAATGGAGAGAAAATAGGCATCCTGCATACTGACTTCTATACTGTGGTGGTCGTGACCTGTTTGCTCTTTTGGATCTTGGTGCAAATATTAGATTTGCACTTCAGGTGACTAATGCAGGCATGGATCTGTGGCCTGCTCCAACAGATCACTTCTAACTTTACGATGTTAAAGTAAACCAGGTCAGGTGGATTGGAAAGGCAAGGTTTGGGGACCAGTGACAAAGGCTGGGCCGGTTCTGTTGGCTGCTCTGTGACATTTACTCTTCTCTTTGCTGCACTGAGGCCGAGGCTTGGAGTCTCCTCCGACTACTCTGGGCTTCTTGTCAGATTTCCACTAAACGCTATTTGCTTACTGTCATTCTAAGTGCTATTTGCTTACTTTTATTGCCTGCATGATTTGCTTTTTTTCTCTCTCTCTGCACATTGAGTGATTGTTTTTTTATGGGTTCTTTCAGCTTTCTTCTTTTGTGACTACCTGTAAGGAGACAAATCTCAAGGTTCTATATCATATTTATACTTTGATAACAAATGTAATTTGAACTTTGAACTTTTGACCTTATTTCATCTCTATCATAATTTATTTTTCAAGGAAGTTTGAATTATACTTTATGTGCTGATTTAGTCACAGATGTAATGATTCTTGATACAGTCACACAAGAACTATTAGGCTTATGCTTTTATGTATTGAAGGATACTGGTTTAGGGAGTATTCTTTTGCTTGAAATAGTAAGGTAGTTTTAGCAAAGCCAGCATCTAGTCACAATATTTACAATGTTCTAATACTTTTTTCAGCAACAGCAGATGTGATTGGATTTAGAATAAACTCCTCTCACTGGTACCACAGAGCAGAAGGTACAGGAGCAAGAAGGCCCACATTCGAATTCTCAAAAACAGCTGCTTCCCCTCCACTATCACATTTCTGAATGATCTATGAACCCTTATTTTTTTTTCTGAACTATTTATTCATTCTGTCCTTCCCTATCAGAAGCCCTGGATGAACCAAGATGTCCGCAGTCTGCTGAGGGCCAGATCCAAGGCATTCAAGTCTGGTGTCCAAGAAAGTTACAAGGTCTAGGTACAGTCTCCAGAAAGCCATCACATGGATGAAGTGGCAATTCTGACCCAAACTTAAATCAATGAAGGATGCTCGACAGTTGTGGCAGGGCTAGTCTACTATCAATTCCTACAAAGTTAAATCAAGCGGCATAGATGACAGCAGATCTTTGCTTCCAGATGAGCTCAACACCTTCAATGCTTGCATTGATCATAAAACCTGGAGGAGCCATCACACATGTCCTATTGATCTTATAATTTCAGTCTCTGATGCCAACAACCAAGCAGCCTTCAGGACGGAGAACCCACAAAAGCCACCTGGCCCAGATGGGGTACCTGGCGAAGTACTAAAGACCTCTGGTGATCAGCTGGCTGGAGAGTTCACTGAGATCTTTAACTTCTCACTTTGGCTGTCTGGGGTACCCACCTGCTTAAGACAGGCTTCAATTATACCAGTACCGAAGAAGTATATGGTGATCTACCTTAATGACTATCATCCAGTAGCACTTATATCCAGTGATGAAATGCTTTGAGAGGTTGGCGATGACGCATATCAACTTCTTCCATGAAGCTACTTGGATTCACTCCAGTCTGTCTACTGGAGCAACAGATCCACAGCAGATGCCATTTCAGTGACTCTTCACTCAGTCCTGGATCATCTAGACAGGAGAGATGCATGAATAGGATGCTCTTTAGCGACTACAGTTTAGCATTCAATACTGTCATCCCCTCAAAACTAATCAATCAGTTCCATGACATTGGCCTAAGTACCTCCTTTTGCAATTGGATCATCGATTTCCTCACCTGCAGACCCCAGTCAGTTTAGATTGACAACAAAATCTCCTCTATGATCTCCATCAGCACAGGTGCATCACAAGGCTGTGTGCTTAGCCTGTTTTACTTGCTTTACATTTATGACTGTGTGGCTAAGCACAGCTCCAAAGCCATATTTAAGTTTGCTGATCATCGTAGGCCAAATCGGAAGTGGTGATGAATCAGCATATAGGAGGGAGACTGAAAATCTGGCTGAGTGGAGCCATGACAACAACCTCTTACACAACGTCAGCAAGACCAACAACTTCAGGAGAAAGAACCCAGAGGTCCATGAGCCAGTCCTCAGAGAATCAGGGCTGGAAAGGATCTGCAACTTTAAATTGCTCACGTTATTATTTCAGAGGACCTGTCCTGGGCCCAGCACGTGAGTGCAATTATGAAGAAAGCACGGCAGCACCTCTACTTCCTTAGGAGTTTGTGATGATTTGGCATGACATCTAAAACTTTGACAAGCTTATACAGATGTGTAGTGGAGAGTACATTGATTGGCTGCAACGCAGCCTAGTATAGAAATACCAGTGCTCTTGAATGGAAAATCATGTAAAAAGCGCTGTATACAGTCCAGTCCATCGCGGGTAAAGCCCTTCCCATCATTGAGGATATCTACACGAAAAGCTGTCACAGCAAAGCAGCGTCCATCATCAGAGACCCCCAGCACACAGGCTATGCTCGCTCCTCACTGCTGCCATCAGGAAAAATGTTAAGGAGCATCAGGACTCACACCACCAGGTTCAAGAACGGTTATTATCGCTCAACCATCAGGCTCTTGAACCAAAGGTGATCTCTTCACTCTACTTCACTTGCCTCATTATTGAAATATTCCCGCAACCTATGAACTAATTTTTAAGGACTCTTCATCTCATGTTCTCAATATTTATTGCTTACTTATTTACAATTATTATTTCTTTCTTTCTTTATGAATTTGCACAGTCTGTTGTCTTTTGCACATTGAATAACACCTTAGTTGGTGCAATATTTCATTGATTCTATTATTATTATTCTATGGATTTTTTGAGTATGCCTGCAAGACAATGAATCTCAGGTTTGTATATAGTGACATATATGGACTTCGATCACAAATTTACTTTGAACTTTATTTCTTAACTTATAGTAATTTTATGTATTTGTACTGTACTGATGCCACAAAACAACAAAATTCACTTCATACAAGACGGTGATTCTGAATTATTGCCAGGTTTCTAGTGTTTATTTTACATCAAGCCACAAAATCAACATCTACCCCAAAATCGACATACAAATCATAAGAGGTCTTGAAAACTATAAAAATCTCCCCACAATATATGTGCAGTGGTCAAATAATACCACAAAAATACAAGGAATCTGAGTGACATATACAGTAGTGAAAACAGGCTCTTCCCCTTATTGACTTTCCTTGTTAACATAGAACATAGAACATAGAATAGTACAGCACAGTACAGGCCCTTCGGCCCACAATGTTGTGCCAACCCTCAAACCCTGCCTCCCATATAAGCCCCCACCTTAGATTCCTCCATATACCTGTCTAGTAGTCTCTTAAACTTCACTAGTGTATCTGCCTCCACCACTGACTCAGGCAGTGCATTCCACGCACCAACCACTCTCTGAGTAAAAAAACCTTCCTCTAATATCCCCCTTGAACTTCCCACCCCTTACTTTAAAGCCATGTCCTTTTGTACTGAGCAGTGGTGCCCTGGGGAAGAGGCACTGACTATCCACTCTATCTATTCCTCTTATTATCTTGTACACCTCTATCATGTTTCCTCTCATCCTCCTTCTCTCCAAAGAGTAAAGCCCTAGCTCCCTTAATCTCTGATCATAATGCATACTCTCTAAACCAGGCAGCATCCTGGTAAATCTCCTCTGTACCCTTTCCAATGCTTCCACATCCTTCCTATAGTGAGGTGACCAGAACTGGACACAATACTGCAAGTGTGGCCTAACCAGAGTTTTATAGAGCTGTATCATTACATCGCAACTCCTAAACTCTATCCCTCGACTTATGAAAGCTAACACCCCATAAGCTTTCTTAACTACCCTATCCACCTGTGAGGCAACTTTCAGGGATCTGTGGACACGTACCCCGAGATCCCTTTGCTCCTCCACACTACCAAGTATCCTGCCATTTACTTTGTACTCTGCCTTGGAGTTTGTCCTTCCAAAGTGTACCACCTCACACTTCTCCGGGTTGAACTCCATCTGCCACTTCTCAGCCCACTTCTGCATCCTATCAATGTCTCTCTGCAATCTTTGACAATCCTCTACACTATCTACAACACCACCAATTTTTGTGTTGTTTGCAAAATTGCCAACCCACCCTTCTACCCCAACATCCAGGTCGTTAATAAAAATCATGAAAAGTAGAGGTCCCAGAACAGATCCTTGTGGGACACCACTAGTCACAATCCTCCAATCTGAATGTACTCCCTCCACCACCACTCTCTGCCTTCTGCAGGCAAGCCAATTCTGAATCCACCTGGCCAAACTCCTCTGGATCCCATGCCTTCTAACTTTCTGAATAAGCCTACCATGTGGAACCTTGTCAAATACCTTACTAAAATCCATATAGATCACATCCACTGCACTACCCTCATCTATATGCCTGGTCACCTCCTCAAAGAACTCTATCAGGCTTGTTAGACACGATCTGCCCTTCACAAAGCCATGCAGACTGTCCCTGATCAGACCATGATTCTCTAAATGCCTATAGATTCTATCTCTAAGAATCTTTTCCAACAGCTTTCCCACCACAGACGTAAGGCTCACTGGTCTATAATTACCCGGACTATCCCTACTACCTTTTTTGAACAAGGGAACAACATTCGCCTCCCTCCAATCCTCCGGTACCATTCCCATGGACAATGAGGACATAAAGATCCTAGCCAGGGGCTCAGCAACCTCTACTCTCACCTCGTGGAGCAGCCTGGGGAATATACCGTCAGGCCCCGGGGACTTATCTGTCCTAATGTATTTTAAAAACTCCAACACCTCCTCTCCCTTAATATCAACATGCTCCAGAACATCAACCTCACTCATATTGTCCTCACCATCATCAAGTTCCCTCTCATTGGTGAATACCGAAGAAAAGTATTCATTGAGGACCTCGCTCACTTCCACAGCCTCCAGGCACATCTTCCCACCTTTATTTCTAATCGGTCCTACCTTCACTCCTGTTATAGCATCATCACTCTATATTAGTGTCAATCAATAGAAATTTTCAGCACAGAAGAGACAATTCAATTTGTCTAGTCCACACCACCCTTTCGCTACAGCAATTCCTCCTTGTACAGATATTTTTCCTAATCTACTGAATAGCCATCCTGTGCCTGCACTTTAGTAAGTCCAATCATCTGGCTATACCAGTATATCAGCAGAGACTGAAAACTACTGCACATGTGGTGAAGATATTGTCAAGAGAAGCAGAGGACCACTTCCAGGACTGCTTTGAATCAGTGGACTGGACCTTATTCAGATATTCACCTTTGTATCTGGACCCTGTGATCTCCATCTCAGAGGCCGATGTTAGGCTGTCTTTAAAGAGAGTGAACCCTCACAAGGTGGAAGGTCCCGATGGAGTACCTGGTAAAGCTCTGAAAACCTGTGCCAACTAACTAGCAGGAATATTCAAGGACATTTTCAACCTCTCACTGCTATGGGCGGGAGTTCCCACTTGCTTCAAATAGGCAACAATTATACCAGTGCCTAAGATGAATAATGTGGGCTACCTTAATGACTATCTCCCAGTAGCACTTATATCAACAGTGATGAAGTGCTTTAAGAGGTTGGTCATGACTAGACTGAACTCTTGCTTCACCAAGGACCTGGACCCATTGCAATTTGCCTATCGCCACAATAAGTCAATGGCAGACGCAATCTCAATGGCTCTCCAAGCGGCTTTTGACAACCTGGACAACACAAACACGACAGGCTGCTGTTCATCGACTATAGTTCAGCATTTAATACCATCATACCTACAATCCTGATTGAGAAGCTGCAGAACCTTGGCCTCTGTACCTCCCTTTGCAATTGGATCCTTAACTTCCTAATTGGAAGACCACAATCAGTGCGGATTGGTGATAACATATCCTCCTCGCTGACAATCAACACTGGTACATCTCGGGGGGCGGGGTGTGCTTAGCCCACTGCTCTACTCTCTATATACACATGTCTGTGTGGCTAGCCATAGCTCAAATACCATCTATAAATTTGCTGATGATACAACCATTGTTGGTAGAATCTCAGGTGGTGACGAGAGGGTGTATAGGAGTGAGATATGCCAACTAGTGGAGTGGTGCCACAGCAACAACCTGGCACTCAACATTGGTAAAATGAAGGAGCTGATTGTGGACTTCAGGAAAGGTAAGATGAAGGAACACATACCAATCCTCATAGAGGGATCAGAAGTGGAGAAAGTGAGCACCTTCAAGTTCCTGGGTGTCAAGATCTCTGAGGATCAAACCTGGTCCCAACATATCAATGTATTATAAAGAAGGCAAGACAGCGGCTATACTTCATTAGGAGTTTAAAGGGATTCGGTATGTCAACAAATACACTCAAAAACCTCCATAAGATGTACCTTGAAGTGCATTCTGACATGCTGCATCACTTTCTGGTATGGGGGGCTACTGCACAGGACTGAAAGAAGCTGTAAAGGGTTGTAAATCTAGTCAGCTCCATCTTGGGTACTAGCCTACAAAGTACCCAAGACATCCTCAGGGAGCGGTGTCTCAGAAAGGCAGTATCCGTTATAAAGAACCTCCAGCACCCAGGACATGCCCTTTCCTCACTCTTACCATCAGGTAGGAGGTACAGTAGCCTGAAGGCACACACTCAGTGATTCAGGAACAGCTTCTTCCCCTCTGCCATCCGATTCCTAAAAGGACATTGAATGTTTGGACACTACCTCACTTTTTTTTTAATATACAGTATTTCTGTTTTTGTACATTCGTTTTTAATCTATTCAATATATATAATTGATTTACTTGTTTTTTTTTAATTTATTTATTATTATTATTATTTTTTCTCTGCTAGATTATATATTGCATTGAACTGCTGCTGTTAAGTTAACAAATCTCACGTCACATGCCGGTGATAATAAACCTGATTCTGATTCTGATTCTGAATGTGCAACGGCTGTCACTAACTTTAGGACCTGTGTAGATGACACTGCCTTCGAGAACATACCGAGTTTTCCCAAACCAGAAGCCTTGGATGAACCAGGAGGTTTGCTGTCTGCTGAGGGCTAGATCTGTGGTGTTCCATATGTAGCTAGAGACACAGTCAGCTCCATCACAGCTGTGACAGGGTTTGCATGACACTACTTCTGATAAGGTGAAACCTACAGCATAACCTATAACCGATATTGGTGAGACCCATCGTAAACTGGGCCACCTCATCCCTTTTCCTTCCTATGTGGTTGATACCAATATGTGCCACGACCTCTGGCTGTTCTTCAAGGTATCATGGACGCGATCAGAATCATCCCGGACCCTGGCACCTGGGAGGCAAACTACCTCTTTGACGGCCTTTAACAGGGAGTACAGGTTTCCCTCGCCATCCGAAGGTAGAGCATTCCTATGAAACGGTTCATAAGCCAAAATGTCGTAAAGCGAAGAAGCAATTACCATTTATTTATATGTGAAAATTTTGTGAGCGTTCGCAGACCCAAAAATAACACACCAAATCATGCCAAATAACACATAAAACCTAAAATAACAGTAACATATAGTAAAAGCAGGAATGATATGATACACAGCCTATATAAAGTAGAAATACTTTTCCACAATCATTGCTGAACTGTTCTCCGTAGCGAAAATCTCATGCAAGCACCATCGGCAGAAAATCTCACGCAAGCGCTCTCGTTAGAAACACGGCGCAAGCGCTCTCCAGTAACCTTTAAGCTATGAAGCTGCCAAATCATACCAAATAACACATAAAAATACACAGCCAATATAAAGTAGAAATAATCTATGTACAGTGTAGTACCACCTACCGGAATCGGGACAGCATCGAGCACACTGATGATGGTGTGTTAGACTGAGTCGTCGGAGTTTGGGTGGCGCAGTGGTCCCCACCCTCCGGGCCACCAACCGATACATTGCCGCAAAGCATGCAGGGGTGCAGCGGTAGCCGGGAGGCACACAGCACATCTTTAAGAAAAAATCAGAAATAAACATGCTAATTGATTAGGTGCTGCCCGGCACGTAATTGTCGGCCCAGATCAGTGTCGATTTCCGACTACGTTGTCACTGATCTGGGCCGACATTTAAGTGTGGGGCAGCACCTAATTAATTAGCATGTTTATTTCAGCTTTTTTCTTAAAGATGTGCTGTGTGTCTCCTGGCTACTGCTGCATTCTCCGCAAATCAGTACAGTATCTGTCCGTGGCCTGGGTGTTGGGGTGGTGGGACACTGGGGTGTCACCTCGTCATCTGTTTCCATTACAGCAGGCATCTCATCTTCTCCTATGACTGCCCGTCTCGATGTCGAAGGTCGAGGTTCGTTGTCTGCTGTGGCTGATGTGGAAGGCTTGCTTGACTGCTGAGCCTCGTGCATTTTTCTATCATACAGTTCTTTGTAAGGACTCAAACCATCTTGCCAATATCCCCTAAACCTACGTACCTTTTCAAAATGAAAGTCGTATTTTATCATTACTCATTCAGTTTTGATTGTTATCCTTTCCTCTTCCAGTTGCATCAGCTCTTCATCAACCAGTTCTTGGTCATGGGATGCCAAAACCTCTTCAACATCATCTTCGTCAACTTCCACAAGCCAAACTCACTTTGTCCTTGCTTCGTTCACCACGATCGAAACGCTTAATTATGTCTAGTCTTACGGTAAGTGTAACACCCTTACGAGCTCGTTCAGGCTTTTCTGACACCATAGAACTCATCTTGCAAATGACTGCTCACAGGCATGTGTTCAAGCAATGCCGGCGAGAATGCCATTCCGAATCCAGGGGAGAGCGGCCGCTGGGGGTGTGCATTGCCTTTTATCGCGCGCTGATTTTTTTCTCACGCTGAATTTTTTATTGCGCGCTGAATTTTTTTCGTAACAGTGAAAACACCTTCTGAGAGCAAAAACAGGGTATTAATGTAGGTCTTTCATAACAGTGAGGTTTCGTAAAGTGCACGTTCGAAAAGCGGGGGACACCTGTAGAATGAATTATCCACTGTCAAAGGTGACAAGCAATTTGGAATAAATTTTATATACCTTAATGACTAATATAATTACTATAATAATTCACAGTAAAACACTGATCATTTTTAAAATAAGAAATACTAAAATAAATAATTATAAAAATAATAATAAAAACAATTTCCAAAATTTAAAATAGATGCAGAAAATACTAGAAATATTCAGTTCAGAAATAAATGTTAATTCTATTTCTTTTTGCATACATACTGTTGAGTAACTCAACGTACTTTTGTCTTCGTAACATCCAGATTAGGAATCCACTTCAATTTGCATCAATCATTTGAACAAATACTTAACACATAGGGCAACAAGGTAACTGGACACTAGGGACAACTGATTGAGGGTGACTGGTTCATATAAATGAACAAGGATTATGGATGAGGGACTGAGTATAAATAGGCTGAAGGTGGTGAGTTGGAAATGAGTGATAGGTGACTCCTGTTAGCTGGGTGGAAACTGGCAGGGGCCTGCCTGTACAGTCCTGACAAGAATCCTTAATGTACCCAGGACTTGAAAATTCAAAGTAAAATTTATTCTGCATACATGTCATCACATACAACCCTGAATTTTTTTTTCTGCAAATCTATAGAACAGTAACTGTAAACAGGATCAGTGAACTATGCAAATACAGATATAAATAAATAGTAATAAATAACGAGCATGAAATAAGAAGATAGAAGAGTCTTTAAATGAGTGTAGTTATCCCCTTTTGTTCAAGAGCCTGGTGCTTGAGGGGTAGTAACTGTTCTTGAACCTGATGGTGCGAATCCTGAGGTACTTGTACCTTCTACATAATTGCAGCAATGAGAAAACAGCATGGCCTTGGTGGTGAGGATCTTTGATGGTGCTTGCTGCTTTTCTAAGGCAATGTTTCATGTAGATCTGCTCAATGATTGGGAGGGTTTTACTCATGATGTACTGAGCCGAATCCACAACCTTCTGAAGGATTTTACGCTCAAAGGCATCGGGGTTCCCATACGAGGAGGTAATGCCAGTCAACACACTTTCCAGCACACAAATATAGAAGTTTGCGAAGGTTTTCGATGGCATGCCGAATTTCCACAGACTCCTGAGGAAGTAGAAGCACTGTTATGCTTTCTTTACAATTATATTTGTAAACATGTCCTCTGAGATAGTGACACCCAGGAATTTAAAGATACTGACCCTCTGCATCTCTGATCTTCCAATGATTACTCTCTCCGATTTCCTCTCCTGACATCTACAATCGGTTCCTTGGTCTTATTGATATTGAGTGAGAAGTTGTTGTTATTACACCACTCAGCTAAAATTTCAACCTTCTTCCTGTATGCTGATTCATCACCCCCTTTGATACAGCCCACAACAGTGGTGTCATCAGCAAACTTGTACATGGTGTAGGGGCTGTACTTAGCCACCCAGTCATAGGTGCAAAGCAGGTAGAGCAGGGGGCTAAGCACACATCTCTGCGGTGCTGATTGAGATTATGGAAGAGATTTTTTGCCTATCTGAACTGACTGGGGTCTACAAGTGAGGAAACACGGGGTCAATTGCACAAGGGGATATTGAGGCCAGGTCTTAGAGCTTAATGATTAGTTTTAGAACATATAGAACATAGAATAGTACAGCACAGTACAGGCCCTTCGGCCCACAATGTTGTGCCCACCCTCAAACCCAGCCTCCCATATAAGCCCCCACCTTAAATTCCTCCATATACCTGTCTAGTAGTCTCTTAAACTTCACTAGTGTATCTACCTCCACCACTGACTCAGGCAGTGCATTCCACACACCAACCACTCTCTGAGTAAAAAACCTTCCTCTAATATCCCCCTTGAACTTCCCACCCCTTACCTTAAAGCCATATCCTCTTGTATTGAGCAGTGGTGTGCTGGGGAAGAGGTGCTGGCTATCCACTCTATCTATTCCTCTTATTATCTTGTACACCTCTATCATGTCTCCTCTCATCCTCCTTCTCTCCAAAGAGTAAAGCCCTAACTCCCTTAATCTCTGATCATAATGCATACTCTCTAAACCAGGCAGCATCCTGGCCTCTGTACCCTTTCCAATGCTTCCACATCCTTCCTATAGTGAGGTGACCAGAAATGGACGCAGTACTCCAAGTGTGGCCTACCCAGCGTTTTATAGAGCTGCATCATTACATCGCGACTCTTAAACTCTATCCCTCGCCTTATGAAAGCTAACACCCCATAAGTTTTCTTAACTACCCTATCCACCTGTGAGGCAACTTTCAGGGATCTGTGGACGTGTACCCTGAGATCCCTCTGCTCCTCCACACTACCAAGTATCCTGCTATTTACTTTGTAACCTGCCTTGGAGTTTGTCCTTCCAAAGTGTACCACCTCACACTTCTCCGGGTTGAACTCCATCTGCCACTTCTCAGCCCACTTCTGCATCCTATCAATGTCTCTCTGCAATCTTTGACAATCCTCTACACCAGGGGTCCCCAACCTTTTTCGCACTGCGGACCGGTTTCATATTGTCAATATTCTTGCAGACCGGCCGACCGCGTGGGGGGGGGGCGGGGTAAAGGTTGTCAACGAACAAGAGTAACAGTCAAATACGCTGGATTTCCCCGAGAAAGACTACAATGACCATGAAGCCTTGCGCGGTCACCAGTACGCATGCGTAAATTACGCATGCGTGTACGATTTTTTTCTTATGGATTTTGGCGATTCTGTTCCGGGGGGGATGTTAATCACTACCGGAATACAGATGACAATTATCTAATACACTTAATTTCGTTTCTAAAAGGGTTTTTCTAATGAATTTAATATTAAACACACAGCGCATATTTTCCTCGCATGATAAGACAATTGTCAGGGGAGGACAGGGGAACGAAGTAAATGTTGAATGAACTTCCAGTAGAAGTGGTAGAGGCAGGTTCGATATTATCATTGAAAGAAAAATTGGATAGGTATATGGACAGGAAAGGAATGGAGGGTTATGGGCTGAGTGCAGGTCGGTGGGACTAGGTGAGAGTAGCGTTCGGCATGGACTAGAAGGGCAGAGATGACCTGTTTCCGTGCTGTAATTTTTATATGGTTATATAAGTCAATAGCATCATAACATTTTAAGTAACATTTGGATATTAAACACGCAGCACGTATTTTCCCCCTATGAAAATATAAAACGATTGCAACACACCAATATCGCTGAATCAGTGGGAGCCCTGGGCTTGTTTCCCTGCAACAAGACGGTCCAATCGAGGGGTGATGAGAGACAGTGATACTCGAAGGGGGTTCCTAATGTCCAGTCTATTCCGCAATTTAGTTTTCGTTGCATTCATCGCAGAGATACGTTGGAAATGGAAGCAACGTTTTCAGTGCTTCGTGGCTATCTCAGGATATTGAGCCTTGACTTTGATCCGGAATACTTTTCAGTCCGTCATCATTTGCAAGCTCGAGGAGTTGATTTTCTTCCCGTGCTGAAATGGATGACGCGCGCGTAATGACCTCGCGTGCGTAATGGCTCAACAGTGGGCGTGACAGGGAATGAGGAAAGGTGCAGCTGACTCATATCGCCAAATCATATCGCTTCCTCACGGCCCAGTAGCGCATGCTCTGCGGCCTGGTGGTTGGAGACCGCTGCTCTACACTATCTACAATACCACCAACCTTTGCGTCGTCTGCAAACTTGCCAACCCACCCTTCTACCCCAACATCCAGGTCGTTAATAAAAATCAAGAAAAGTAGAGGTCCCAGAACCGATCCTTGTGGGACACCACTAGTCACAATCCTCCAGTCTGAACGTACTCCCTCCACCACCACCCTCTGCCTTCTGCAGGCAAGCCAATTCTGAATCCACCTGGCCAAACTTCCTTGGATCCCATGCCTTCTAACTTTCTGAATAAGCCTACCGTGTGGAACCTTGTCAAGTGCCTTACTAAAATCCATATAGATCACATCCACTGCACTACCCTCATCTATATGCCTGGTCACCTCCTCAAAGAACTCTATCAGGCTTGTTAGACATGATCTACCCTTCACAAAGCCATGCTGATTTTCCCTGATCAGACCATGATTCTCTAAATGCCTATAGATCCTATCTCTAAGAATCTTTTCCAACAGCTTTCCCACCACAGACGTATGGTTCACTGGTCTATAATTACCCAGACTATCCCTACCACCTTTTTTGAACAAAGGGACAAAATTCGCCTCCCTCCAATCCTCCGGTACCATTCCCGTGGACAACGAGGACATAAAGATCCTAGCCAGAGGCTCAGCAATCTCTTCTCTCACCTCGTGGAGCAGCCTGGGGAATATCCCGTCAGGCCCCGGGGACTTATCTGTCCTAATGTATTTTAACAACTCCAACACCTCCTCTCCCTTAATATCAACATGCTCCAGAACATCAATCTCACTCATATTGTCCTCACCACCATCAAGTTCCCTCTCATTGGTGAATACCAAAGAGAAGTATTCATTGAGGATCTCACTCACTTCCACAGCCTCCAGGTACATCTTCCCACCTTTATCTCTAATCGGTCCTACCTTCACTCCTGTCATCCTTTTTTCCTTCACATAATTGAAGAATGCCTTGGGGTTTTCCTTTACCCTACTCGTCAAGGCCTTCTCATGCCCCCTTCTTGTTCTTCTCAGCCCCTTCTTAAGCTACTTTCTTGCTTCCCTATATTCCTCAATAGACCCATCTGATCCTTGCTTCCTAAACCTCATGTATGCTGCTTTCTTCCACCTGACTAGATTTTCCACCTCACTTGTCATGCATGGTTCCTTCACCCTACCATTCTTTATCTTCCTCACCGGGACAAATTTATCCCTAACATCCCGCAAGAGATCTCTAAACATCGACCACATGTCCATAATACATTTCCCTGCAAAAACATCATCCCAATTCACACCCGCAAGTTCTAGCCTTATAGCCTCATAATTTGCCTTTCCCCAATTAAAAATTTTCCTGTCCTCTCTGATTCTATCCTTTTCCATGATAATGTTAAAGGCCAGGGAGCGGTGGTCACTGTCCCCCAGATGCTCACCCACTGAGAGATCTATGACCTGACCCAGTTCATTACCTAGTACTAGATCTAGTATGGCATTCCCCCTAGTCGGCCTGTCCACATACTGTGACAGGAATCCGTCCTGGACACACTTAACAAACTCTGCCCCATCTAAACCCTTGGAACTAATCAGGTGCCAATCAATATTAGGGAAGTTAAAGTCACCCATGATAACAACCCTGTTATTTTTGCACCTTTCCAAAATCTGCCTCTCAATCTGCTCCTCTGTATCTCTGCTGCTACCAGGGGGCCTATAGAATACCCCCAGTAGAGTAACTGCTCCCTTCCTGTTCCTGACTTCCACCCATATTGACTCAAAAGAGGATCCTGCTACATTACCCACCCTTTCTGTAGCTGTAATAGTATCCCTGACCAGTAATGCCACCCCTCCTCCCCTTTTTCCGCCCTCTCTATCCCTTTTAAAGCACTGAAATCCAGGAATATTGAGAATCCATTCCTGCCCCGGTGCCAGCCAAGTCTCTGTAATGGCCACTACATCATAATTCCATGTATGTATCCAAGCTCTCAGTTCATCACCTTTGTTCCTGATGCTTCTTGCATTGAGGTACACACACTTCAGCCCTTCTACCTTACTACCTTTACACTGTTTATTCTGCTTCTCTTTCCTCAAAGCTTCTCTATATGTTAGATCTGGCTTTACTCCATGCACTTCTTTCACAGCTCTATCGCTCTGGGTCCCATCCCCCTCGCAAATTAGTTTAAACCCTCCCGAACCATGCTAGCAAACCTACCTGCAAGGATATTGCTCCCCCTCGAGTTCAGGTGCAACCCATCCAATCTGTACAGGTCCCACCTTCCCCAGAAGAGATCCCAATGATCTAAAAATCTAAAACCCTGGTCCCCAACTCCTCAGCCACGCATTCAACTACCATCTCCTCCAATTCCTGATGGCATAGTGGTGTTAAATATGGGGTTCCATCCTTCAACTCTTCAAAGAGTCCACAGACAAAATGGAGTGACAGGTGCATTTGCATGACTCAGGCCATTACATTTACTCTTATGCTTAATGCTGACCTTTTCCAATATTTTTTGGAGGAGTGTAACCAACCTGCGCATTTTTAACAGCTTATCATAAGTCCTGGAATTCTCTTTACAGCCATACACCTTTGTAAAGGTTCACAGCGAGAGCCTGAAAATCTTGAATCACTTTGCTTGATTTGGGAGTCTCTACTCAGCAAAGGCCGATATCAGTGATGAAATGCTCCTTCATTCTCAGTGTGCCAGCACAACCTTTAGCCAGCTGTGGAATGGATGGCAAGGCTGCAGACCCAGCCCAAAATACACTGTCTACCAGACACAGTGATCCTTCTCTGCCCACATGTTTTTAACATTTCAGCTACTTAAACAGGCACCTCATGGCATTGGAGAGACCATAAGACACAGGAGCAGAATTAGGCCATTTGGCCCATCGAGGCTGCTCTGCCATTTAATCATGGCTGATCCTTTATCCCCTTCTTCAGCCCCACTGCTCAGCCTTCTCCCCATATCCTTTGATGCCGTAGCTAATGAAGAACCTATCAAGCTCTGCCTTAAATACCCCCAATGACCTGGTCTCCACAGCGGCCTGTGGTAATAAATTTCACAAATTCATGCCCCTCTATCCTGAGACTGTACCCTCTTGTCCTTGACTCCCCCACCATGGAAAATATCCTTTCCACATCTACTGTCCAGGTCTTTCAACATTCAAAAGGTTTCAAATGAGAACCCCCTCATCCTCCTAAATTCCAGCAAGTACAGACCCAGAGCTATCAAGTGTTCCTCGCAAGATAACCCTTTCATTCCCAGAATCATCTTGTGAACCTCCTTCGAACTTTCTCCAATGTCAGCACATCTTTTCTCAGATGAGGAGCCCAAAACTGTTCACAATACTCAAGAGGAGGCCTTACCAGTGTCTTGTAAATCCTCAGCAGTACATCACTGCTCCTGTATCCTATACCTCTTGAAATGAATGCTAACATTGCAAGTGTCTTCCTCACCACCGACTCTATCTGCACGTTAACCTTTAGGTTGTTCTGCACAAGGACTCCCAAGTCCCTTTGCATCACAGTTTTTGGATTTTCTCCCCATTTAGAAATAATCTGCATATTTATTTCTACTACCAAAGTGCATTACCATGCATTTTCCAACACTGTTATTTCATTTTTCACTCTCTGCCCATTCTCTTAATATGTCTGAGCCCTTCTGCAGCCTGTTTCTTCAACACTACCTGTCCCTCCACCAATCTTCGTATCATCTGCAAATCTGGCAACAAACCCATCTATTCCATCATCTAAATCATTGATATACAACATAAAAAAAAAGTGGTCGCAACACCAGTCTTGATGAAGGGTCTGGGCCTGAAACATCAATTGTTTACTCTTTTCCAAGATGCTGCCTGGCCTGCTGAGTTCCTCCGGCATTTTGTGTGTACTACTTTTATTTCCAGCATCTGCAGGTATTCTCTTGTAAGTGACCAATATGCTGTATCTGAACCTACAAAACAAAATGGAGGTTAAACCTTTAAGAGTTTTATTTTGTTTCTTCCAGGCTGCTGAGAGCAGGAACCAGCAAACACTGCCATGAAGATCAACTGAGGCGGCATATGTTGGAATCAAAACAAAGGCACAAGACAACCCTTGAAGAAGTGTCTATTGATGTGGAAGAGAGCAGATTCGATTAGTTAAATGTATTTATTATCACTTAAAATATTAACTTTACAGCACAAGGCTAACATCTTCACCCAAGACTGAGGTCCCAATTACAATCAGCGAGGCTTGTTGAGAATGCCTCATCATTGACAGACATCAGATTCCCAAGACAGAAACATCCCCACTTACTTGCATGAATTCACAAGCACCTATAAATGCTCAAAATGGAGAAGGAATTATTCAGCACGGCAGCCATGACACTGAGTTTATGCATTCAGACAACAAAGAAGCCCAGTGTAAATAGCAGAAAAAGGATTCTACATCCCTTAACACAACTCCTGCGCCACTGCAGGTCTCACACTACCCTGATCAGTCCATCAGAACACAGGGAACTGGAATGGAAGCAAAATTCCCACAATACTGAACAGACACAAGAGACTGCAGAATCTGGTTCCTGTTTCATAGCTGTTAAACAAGGATAAGGGTTGAGGTCCTTCCTGAACTTTCCCCTGAATCCCTCAATCTGACTCTTTTGCAATGTTTGATCACTATTAAAATTCACATTTGGTTGAAAGGATGTGACTGCCTTCAGGAAAGCAACATCCAGGTAATTCTTTCCATGCCTGGTATATCACAGCGTCTGGAGCTTGGACTCCAACTCAACAATTCTGAGCCATAGCTCCCTGAGTAACCAGCACATGCTGCAGATGTACAGTGGTCAATGTGAATCATAATGGGGTCCATCAGGTCCCATATGTTGTAATTGCATCACTTCCGCTTCTCAACATTCACTGTAACACTTCCTTTATTAGGTCAGACTTAATTATTTCAAATGCGTATTTCCCATCTGTGCTAACATCTGCTGATTTAAGTTTTTAGTTCAGTCAGAAGAGACTGAATAAATGTTGGCCACTTACCTACCTGCTGTCATGTAATATCATATTTTGGAGTTGACAACTAAGAACAGGTTGTGACTGACCCTGGGTCTCCCTGCTCACATAGGCATTTGCTCTTTACGCTTTCTCAGCCTCCTCATCTCCTGCTCTTTATACACAATAGGCCTCTCAGTCTTCTGATTTTTGCATTCCCTGATCCCTAATCCCTGACACTTTACACTCTGTCAGTCTCTGAATCTCCTCCTTGTACTCTCAATCTTCCCCTGCTTACAAGATAAAATATTGCAGCACTTTTTTAAAAATTTTCATCTTTGTCTCACCACAAACCTGCCCTTGAATAATTTTTTTTCCCCTTCAGATAATCAAGTACTGTAACCTGGCCAAGCCAAGGAGCAAACTGAACTCAGCACTTCCAATTAGCAGCTCAGAGGCAACATTATTAATGCAGCAGGAGATAATTTAAAGCCAAGATCTGCATACAGTTGGGCACTGGCCATGTACCTTGCTGCCAGTGAAGGTTGAAAGAAGGAATATCAGAAGTCAGAATGGTACTTTGAGCAGCTTGCAAAAGAAGGGTGGTGGTTGGAGATTTACGTTGTGGGAACTCTGCATTGATCAGTGTTTTTACAGACCTGTCAGAAAGTTTGGTCTAGAAATAGTCTTGTGTTATTTTTCAGCCTTTTCCAGACTTAAAATAACACAACAAAGCTCTACGAAAGATTACATAACTGTACAATGTTTATCAGGAAGACCAGGACATACAAAAACTTGTAGTCAAATTTTTTTGCAACTGCCAGCACTTAAACACACTTCTGAGAAGTTACCAGTCAACTCGTAAAGGAACACACACAAACCATGAGTACTCTCCCAGCATCTGGAGAGGGATTTGTTGCAGATGGTTTTACTAGTGATTCTTAAGGGTGAAGAATGTGTTGCCGTTTACTGAAAAAGGACATCAGAGGCTGGTGGATCATATCTCTCACTGGAGGAGGGGTGTCCTCTATTCAAGGGCGTAATCTGTACAGCCAGCTGCTCCCGAAAGGAAGCGCTAGGGGTCAGGAACATGAGCCAGGTGTGTGGCCTGAGACGAACTTGTTCATGTAAGCAAAATGTTCGGAAAGGGCCCGTGGCAAACTTAGGCCAGATGTGAGGCAAAAGCTGGGAGCCTGGAACTGAGCTGAATATGTGGCAAGGAAAGGGAACTAGGGGTGGGAGCAAGGTAATTGAGTATGGAGGAGGGCGGGTGGATTGTCACAGGGAAGGATGCAGTGTGTCAGGTTCTGTGCCTGAGCAAAGGTATGTATGTGTGTGTGTGTGTGTGTGTGTGTGTGTGTGTGTGTGTGTGTGTGTGTGTGTGTGTGTGTGTGTATATATCTATGTCTGTTTGTTCATTTTTACGTGTATTCATGGGACAGATGTGACACACACCAATGTGTAAACATTAATATAAACGTAGCAAAGTTTGATTGTAGTTATCTTGTTGCCTTTACAAGAGGATTGAGCCTTTGCCTTGTCAGGCCCTTGTGAAGGTAGTGTGTAATAGTTCCCTCAGCTCAAATTAAATCAAAGGCAGCCAACTTGCACTTAACAGAAACAAACCTGAATACTGCTCTTCCATCAAAGCCAGGAAACCCAGGTGTTTTGGTGTGAGAATTGCCTTTTTGAACACACCTGTGGGTTTATCTTCTTTTAGAGGGCCGATACCATAAAACATTAAAAAGCTTGGTGTCCCAGTGGTTTATCAACAGGATCTTGTAACTTAGGATATCAACAAACTTGCTAATTGTTCTATGTATGAATGCTCATATCAAAATCATGTGGACTGATGGCTCAATTGAAGATGATGTCCAAACAGACTGCAGTCATCATAAACAGACCTGACCTGGAGGCTACAGATGAGGCCCAGGAATTCTACTTCGACCTCAAAAAGATACTGATCTGCATCCCAGGTGGAAACAAACTGATTCTCCCGGGGAACAAAGGTGTGGGGGAAGTATAACCTCCGGCAAGGCTTAACCAGCAAAAGGATGGAGTAGGGAAGACTAATCTCGACAGGGTCCTCCTCCTGATTAAGTTCTTGAAAGTTGCCAATGTCCTCTTCCAGACCCACTCAGTCAGCTCCATTAGGCAGACCATATCATGCGCAGGCCTGTCATCAGACACTGTAATAGACTTCTGATTTCTATCACAGGAGCAGATTACCAAGCTGCCAGATAAAAGGATTCAAGCTGGATTCCAAGATTCAGTGTTCAGACGTCTTGCTATTCATTCTGGATGCAAGTGATCTGGATGTGAATGTACATGGAACAATTAGCAAGTTTGTTGATGATACTAAACTGATAGAAAGGCAGATTGCAATGAATTATAAACAGATCTTGATCAGTTAGGGAGATGAGCTGAGGAATGGCAAATGGATTCCAGGTAATGCATTTTCGATATTCTGACCAGGGTAGAAACTATGCCAGTGAAATGCAGGGTACTGATGAGAATTGTAGAACAGAAGGAGCTGGGAGTACAGAGGAGCAGTTTGCTGAAAGCAGCTGTACAAGTAGACAGGGTGTTGAAGAAGGTATTTAGCATGCTGGCCCTCATCAGCCAGGCCACTGAGTTTTGGAGAATGGATATTTATATCAGCTGTCGGTGAGATCACACATGGAGTATTGTGTACAGCTTTGCTCACCCTGTTCTAGGAAAGACATAGTCAAGCTGGAGAGGGTGCAGAAGAGATTAATGAAGATGCTGCCTGGACTAGAAGATCTAAGTTATAGGGAGTGGTTGATCAAACCTTGGAGTGTAGGAGAATGAGAGGTTACCTCATTCAAATCATGAGGGTTATGGCTAAGGTGGATATTTAAAGTCTTTTTCTCTCATATGGGGGGGGGGTCCAAAACTAGGGAGCATGAGAGGGGAAAGATTTAAAAGGGACCTGAGGGGCAATTGTTTCACACAGAGTGTGGTGAGTATATGGAATGAGCTGCTAGTGAACATAATATCAAGGGTGAGAAACTTAGTGTTGTGCTGCACTGGGTTTGTGCGATTTTGAGTATGTCTTTGCCTTATTTCCAACCGCCTGACATATAGACCATGCTGTTGGATAGCTGAGTAATATTATTGTTAAAGAAATAAAATGATGCAACACTATTGCCCTCTGTTGGAAATGTTTAAAAAGAAATGCTAAAGACACAAATATTCATGTGAAGCTGGTTTATCAACACCATGCTTATTAAACAATCATACACAAACTGTAAATCTGAAGATGCTGGAGGTTTGAAATTAAAATGTTTGGAAACACTCAGCAGGTGTGGCAGCATCTGTAGAAAGAAAAACTGAATTCACATTTCATTTCAAAGAATCTTAATCAGAACTGGGAAAGAGAGAAAACAGGTTCATATTAACTTGCAGAGAAGATAGAGGATAGATGAATGGGTCAGAGCAAAGCTCCAAATATGTGAAATCAGGATGCCAAGGGGATAAGTTTATACTGAAGTAACCTAATTATAGGTAAGGGACAGTCATAGGAAAATAACATAAAAAGAGAAACTGGTGAGATGATAGCTTATACAGAGAAATTACAAACAAGGTATGCGAAAGCTCTGCAATGAGTTGTAGGGACTGCCAAGTAAGTCAAACCATTTTGATGGAGAGAAAATGGAGCCAATATTACAAATGGATGACTTGCAACAGAGTTGGCTAGTTCTGAGACAAACAGAGAGAACGAGTTACCTGAAGCTTTTGAATTCAGTGTTGAATTTGGAAAGCTGCATCATGTCCAGATGGAAGATGAAGTTCTACTCTTTAAGCTTACATTGGCTCCTGTTACAACAGCGCGGGAGGACTCAGACAGATAGACATGCACAATTAAAGTGGTAGGCAACAGGTAGCTTGGGGTTGATCTATTGCTGTTCATTCAGAAAGGCAAGATAATGAAGCTTCTAAAATAAAGAGGCAAATGGTAGTTATCTTAGCTTGTGGGAGAATGGCTTGGTGTGTCAGGTGCTTTCCCTGAAAAGTCATATAGCTATATTTTAAGCAATGAAGAGTGCCATAGAACTTCATAGCTTTAGAAATTGTTAGGAAAACAGAACAAAGCTAGACTGAGTTCCTGTCTGGTCTCTGAATTGGATGTAAAGGATCCCATGTCATTCTTCAGAAAAAGAGAAAAAAAATTCCCAATGCCCTGTCCAATATTTGTCTCTCACTCATAAATAATAAAACCTGTTTTCAAGTCATCATCTCATTGCTGTTCATAGGATCTTATTTTGTTGCATTTTCTATAATAAAACAGTAAAAAAATACTATTTTATTGGTTGTGCGCATCTTTGAGACATCCTGAGAGTGCGCCCATAATGATGGTGTTGAGCTCAAGCATCATTGCCACTTGCTG
Source organism: Mobula birostris (assembly GCF_030028105.1). Lineage (NCBI taxonomy): Eukaryota > Metazoa > Chordata > Chondrichthyes > Myliobatiformes > Myliobatidae > Mobula > Mobula birostris. The sequence continues at coordinate 52,388,923 of NC_092386.1, forward strand.
GCAGTTCAGAGGAGGATCTTCAACAAAGTATTCTTCAAGGTGTTCATCAAAGATCAACAGGTCCTGACTTAACAGTTTGAAGTTCACAGTAAATGTATTATCAAACTACAAATATGTTACCACATACTAACTTGAGGTTTATTTTCTTGAAGGTATTTACAGGAGAAAAGCAATACAAGAGAATTTTACAAAAAACTATGCATAAACAGACAAACACCAACACATGGAAGAAGACAAACAGTGTAAATAAAAATAAAATGTTTTTAAGAATCCTTGAAAATGAGTCTGTAGATCATAGAATCACTGTGATGAATGATGTTATCCATACCATTTCAGGAGCCTGATGGTTGTAGGGTAATAACTGTTCCTGAACCTGATGGCATGGATCTTAAGGCTTCTGTACACCCGACCTGATAATAGTAGTGAGAAGACTGCATGGCCAGGATGTTGGGACTCTTGGATCATAGATGCTGCTTTTCTGGGGTAGCACTCCATGTGAATGTATTCACTGATGGGAAGAGCCGTGCCTGTGATGGAGGGCTGTATCCATCACTTTCTGTAGCCTCTTCTGTCCGTGGACATTGGTGTTTCTACACCAGGTTGTGATGCAACCATCAGGATACTTTCCACTGTGCACCTAAAGAAGTTTGTCAAAGTTTATCAAAGGCGTGCAAATCTACTCAAACTTCTAAGAAAGTTGGGGCACTGTTGTACCTTCATGGACCTCTGGCTTCTTCCTCCTGTAATTACTGTTGGTTTTGCTGACATGAGTGAGAGGTTGTTGTGGCACCAATTAACCAGATTTTCAATCTCCCTCCTATATGCTAATTTATCACCACATTTGATTCAGTCAACGGTATTTGTATCTTCAACAAACTTAAATGTAAAATTGGAGCTGAACTTGGCCACACAATCATAATAATAAAGCAAGTAGATCAGAGGCCTAAGCACACAGCTGTGTGGTGCATCTGTGCTGATGGTGACGATGGAGGAGATATTGTTTCCAAGCTTTACTGACTAGGGACTGCCAGTGAGGAAATCTGCAGCCAATGATTAATTGGACCATAGGGATTGCCCAGAAGCATGAAACAAGTCAAGAAAATTGCCCCATACCAGATGTACAATGGTGCAGATCTATCTGACTTTAGATGAGATTGTGGAATGAAGCAGTGAATAAACCTCACTACATGGATTTGCTGTCACTCTCCAAGAGAATGATCACATTCAATGAGTGCCTCTCAGTATTCTGAAAATTTCCAGTGGAATAGCTATTGAGACTAACTGGGGTTCAGTTCCTTCCTCAAAATGAGGGGAAGGGGGTTGCATGTAATGAACAAGCTAGAGGTTCACCAGACACTTGTATAGGCCACAAAAGGTTAACGTGCAATTTATTAAGCAAGCGCCAAGGTTACAGAGGCCAAAACTAGCATTGTATTAAGGCTTCTTGAGGGAGATCTGAGGGACTACCAACAGCAATATGAGCTAAACTTTTGTTTCAGATTGTACCTCAAGCCTGCTTGTTTTTTTTTTTCCAAACAAAATCCAAACTTTATGTGGTCTATCAGCTCAGCAATTTCTCAAATTTAAAACTTTTCAGCTCCATGCTATGGATGTGATATAAGACATTAGTGTCGACTGCTGTGTTGCACAGTTTATGAGATGAACATTAAAACATAGACTCATATCTATATAGTCCCTTACCTGTCACTAGTAGGATATCTGAACAATAAAGAGCTTCTGTACACTGTTATAAGAAATATAATGTAAAGTAGAGAAAGTATATGAGTTGTGGTCCACTCTTGTGAGGTTCAGGAAGTACATTTAGTTATCAAAATTGTGAACACAGAATGTACTGTACCAAAAAAGAATTCAAGAGACAATGATAGACTGAGTGAATGCTAACAATGTATTTCAAAGAAGAAATAATAGTCCAACACACTACAAGTTGCATTTCTATGAATTTCAAGATTATATTTTGAAAATATGAAAAATCCATGTTGAACACCTTATATTCTGTCTGGGTAGCCTGCAACCTGATGGCATGAACACTGACTTCTCAAACTTCCGTTAATGCCCCTCCTCCCCCTCGTACCCCATCTGTTATTTATTTATTTATTAAATATACACACATTCTTTTTCTCTCTCTCCTTTTTCTCCCTCTGTCCCTCTCACTATATTCCTTACCCATGCTCTGGGCTTCACCCCTCCCCCTTTCTTTCTCCCTAGGCCTCCCATCCCATGATCCTCTCATATCCCTTTTGCCAATCAACTGTCCAGCTCTTGGCTCCATTCCTCCCCCTTCTGCCTTCTCCTATCATTTTGGTTCTCCCCCTCCCCCTCCCACCTTCAAATCTCTTACTAGCTCTTCTTTCAGTTAGTCCTGACGAAGGGTCTCGACCCGAAACGTTGACTGTACCTCTTCCTAGAGATGTTGCCTGGCCTGCTGTGTTCACCAGCAACTTTTATGTGTGTTGCTTGAATTCCCTCTAGATCATTCTTGGATTAGAACATTGGAGTAGATTGACTCATTATGATCTCTATGGTCCATTCCTGTTATTGTTTCTTCAGGTATTCCGTGGAATTTCATTTTAAACTGGAATCAGAAAGACTCAATCATACATCACAACATTCAGAATGGAAATGATAACTGTCAGCTGTAAGAACTTGCAAAGTGAGCATGTTGCAAGTTTTATCTTGTCCTTCCATTAATGGGATTAGATCTGCTCTTCTAAAAATTATGCTGAAATTTTGTAATTTGTTCTGATGGTTTAAAACCAATACGACTGGATTATAATTTATTCAATGAATTTTAAACATACTGAATTCACCCAAGGACACACTCTAACATTAATTGAAAGTAAATAACACTCAGGTTTTGATTAAATATACGTCTCTTCCAAACACAATAATAATTATTCTTACTGGATTAATATTTTTTCTGATGATTGTTTCATCAGATTGTTCTGATGATTGATTTTTCCTGATGATTGATTAACTGAATAAGATGTTGCCTAAGTTTTATTGGCACTCTCCAGTATGCATGCATCATTTTGGCAAAATGCCTATCAAGGCTGAAACTTGACTATTTTTTTCCATCAACTGTAAAGAATGATGAAATCTGTTACTTTTCTTATCAAGTTTCTCGCTGTAACTTTTTCTTCTTCTCCTCCTTTCTTGAAGTCACTGACTCCTTGCCAAATTACTATCCCATGGTCACCATTCATTCCTCTGCACTCCTCCTCTCCCCCACCCCGGTTCCACATCCAAGTGAGCATTATTCATGAAAGAGCCATAACAGTGACTGTTGGCAGGACAACCAAATGTGGAGAGCAACACAGTTCGATAGTCCACACACGTGCATTTCCAACAGAGGTTAACATGAGTAACAACATAAGTTTTTTTTAACACAGTCCATGCACAGAATCTTTGTAGAACAATTTGCACAGCTGCAGAAAGTGTAAATAGGAAAGGGGGTTGGCAAAAGAGAAAACAGACTGGATTGTAATGGGTGCAGCCTAAAAGTTGAGTTGGATGTTTTTAAGAAGTCTTTTTGGACGAGGCAGTGATGTGGATTAAGGAAAAGAACTCCAGGGGATATAATAGCTGAATGATCTGCCACAGATGGTGAAACAGAGGGAGTTAGGGACAAGGAGTAGATTACAGTAAAACATGAGGAGTATGTTTGTGGGGACCTGCAGCTGGTGGAAGTTGCTGAGTTGGCCTGAAATGGGAGCATGTGCTTAGAAACCAAGGACAAAGGCCCTGAAATAAGCTCACTGGGTCAAGGAGTGGCAGTGATACCTCACAAGGTCGAGACTGATGGAGAAATATGAGGCTATATGAACTTCAAGGTAAAAAACACTAGATGAGTTATGGAGGCAGGAAATCCTGAGAGAAAAGCATTTGAGACAAATCAGATTTAAATTGTTAAATAATAAGCAGAAATTGGAACCTCGTCTCCTTAAATTAATAATGTTAAATTTATCTGAAATCAGTGAACTCGCTGCAGGCTAGATACTGAACTTGGATCCTGCCCAACCTGCATCACCTATCAATGGATGGATGAATATCAAAACTATCAGACAGTCATCTGAAAGTATCACTCTTAATCGTCGTCCACCATATTAAGTTATGATAAACTGAGCAGCACTCCAGTCTCAAGCACCTGTTTACTTTTGTGTTACTTGTCTAAAATATGCTTTAGCTTTCAATCCTTTATGTCATTCATATTGCTTCGGCTTCACATCCTTTCTAGGAAGAAGAAAGGCTCGGTGTGTTCAATCTTTTAGTGCAGGAAGAGAAGTGGACCTTTTGCCCACCTGATTCCGTTCCACCTTTTCAACAGATAAGTGGCTTGGCAATTGAATACGCTGACTATTGCTTCATTTCCCTTGCCACCCTGACCTATACACAAGTCATGAAAGCAGCTGGAGACCATTTAATCCCTTACACCTTCTCTGTTATTCATTAAGATAGGAGCTGATCTATTATTTCAACGTCACTTTCCTTTGATAGGACCATTAATTACTTAGTTCCATTTATTCCTAGCCAGCATCAAATTACTTTAAAATCTAAAAATATATATTTATATTTGTGCTCTGTATAAGAAACAGTGATAAGGAGCTGACAGTTTGTTTGTGCCTTTTTTCCCAGCCCAGATGATGCTTCAAATGATTGTAGTGTCTCTTCCTATCTGTAAGGGACTGGAATAAATTCAGAAACACTCTTGGTCGAAAAGGCATGAGTTACATTTTTGAACTAAATATCCTGAATTTTAAATTAATTACTAAGAATTAAACATCAGTCTACCCCTAAAATCAGTTGGAAAATTACAGAGTCACTGACTTGGCAAACAGTCGCACACATAGCAACACACATCAAAGTTGCTGGTGAACGCAGCAGGCCAGGCAGCATCTAGGAAGAGGTACAGTCGACGTTTCGGGCCGAGACCCTTCGTCAGGACTAGCTGAAGGAAGAGCTAGTAAGAGATTTGAAAGTCGTTTGTAAGTCGTACACATAGCAAGTTTTATCAAAGAAAATAGCTGAAATAATTGCTTTTGTTGCTTTGAAAATTAATATTTAGAATAAAATGTATGTTTTTTTATTAATGTAAAATTTAAAATATGTTACACAAAATACTATTTCAATCTCTGTCAAGTTTGTTACTTTAACATCTTTTGTTTTAATAAACCTGCTGGTGCATTATAAGGAAATGATTCTTATCAATGCCGATCAATACATAAAATCCCTGTTCAGTATTTAATGAAATTCAAAGCATTAATACATTGGTAGCAACTGATGAAACATCATGAAAATCTGTTAGGTATCGTCACCTAATGTACTTTAACATCTGGTTTTGCATGGCATGGAAGAAAAAGTTTCATAAACTGATTTTGCTTTGTAAAATAAGATTGAAACAATGGATTTGTTAGTTGTGGCTGAAGATTTTGTTCATTCATGGCCACAAATTGTTTTTTTCATTGCAGCTGTTGAAAGACAGAGATTGAGATCAAAGCACTGCTGTAGAGTACAGTATTAAAACAAATGTAGCATAAAGGAAAACAGATATTAAGAGAGATGAAAATGAAAAATAATACAGGGAGATAAATTATAATTGAAAGAATGACATCAAGAGAATGCAAATGTATTCAACAAACACAAACATTTATAACTACATATACAAGCATCACATTTATTTATATTGTTTAATGAAATGCATATGCCTCACTCCTGTGGATATTGACCTTATATGGAGATACATGAGAAATACGACAATAAAAACTGAAACTAGTGTTGAAGCTATGAAGCTGCCAGGAAAAAAATTAGCACTTGAAAGGCAGATACTGAAAGCATTGCAAACAAAAGTTATTTTGCAAAACTGCACAACTCTAACAGTGCAGTTGAGATATAATACTGCTCTGAGACTTTCTGTCATTTCCATTTTCTCAGTTTGCTTCCATTTTGGAATTGAAGGTGTTGTCTTATGCTGCAAAGGTATTTCATCTTCAGTACAGCCCCACTACCTCTTGCAAATGAGTTAAACGTGTTAGCCTATGCATTTGAAAGCCTGTAGATTATCCTACCATGGCAATGTCACTATTGAGTTCATATTTGTTCTGCTGGATTTCTATAGGAATATTTAACAACAGGGATTAATGGATAATGTTCAACATTAGAAATCCAACAGATTTTATTGGACCCTGGGAATCTGCAGCCAGTAGGAACATAACAAGTGGCAAAGTAGAATGAGAGCAGCTAACCATGCTTGAAATGGAAAACATATTCGGCATATTCTGCTCTTAGTGGCTTCATGTTACATTAGTCTTTAATCAGTCAGGCATAGGTAACTTTATAAACAAATATTCCAGTCACAATTGTCGTTAATTGGTTGGTCCTGCCCTATCTGTCATGATGTTTACCATCATATTCCATACTCTTGGAAGAAATATTAGCATGCAAATTTCTAATGCCAAAATTCCAGAATATAGTTGTTATGTGCCTTTATATTTTACATTGTTCCAAGAATGCAATGGTTCTATGTAATCATTTTTCAGGATAATTGCATTGTACATATTAGAGGAACAATGGATAGGACAAATAACAAATCTGCAGATCTTCCATTTATTCCTATGTTTTATAAAGATTGCAAACTATGGTAATATTTGCTCACAATGTTTAATTTCTTCCCCATTTTCTATGGCAGAAGATCTAAAATGACCAATTCATGCAGATTATTGCTTTAAAGTGTGAACACTGAGGTTAAGAAAACACATGATGGACAGAGGTAAACTAGTCCATTGTGTTTTCACCAGCACTCTGAAGATAATATTGATGACTTGTTATCATCCTTTTTCACAAATCCTGGTAGCAAAGGTACGGCGTTAATACTTGTTGTTCATCCCACTTTCAACACAATCTTTCTTGACTTACAATTACATACTTTTATTAGAATAGGTTGACTTTAAAACTGCCGGAAGTTCAAAGTTCAAAATAAATTTATTATCAAAGTACATATATGTCACTATATAAAACCCTAAGATTAATTTTCTTGCAAGCATACTTAATAAATACCATGGCCATAATAGGACCAACAAGGTGGACTACCACTGTGCAAAAGACCACAAACTGAGCATATACAAAAGAAAAAAAAAAGAAATCATAATAAATAAATAAATACATAAATACATACATAAACAAAAAGCAAGCAAGCAAGCAATTAATATCAAGAACATGAGTTGAAGAGTCCTTGAAAGTGAGTTCATGGGTTGTGGGAGCAGTTTAGTGATGGGGCAAGTGGAGTGAAATTATCCCCTTTGGTTCAAGAGCTTGATGGTTGAGGGGTAATGACTGTTCCTGAACCTGGTGGTGTGAGCCCTGAGGATCCTGAACCATCTTCGGGATGGTAGCAGTGAGAGGATAGACATTACATCTGATCACAGCAACATAAGTGCACCTGGGGCTCTGGATCTTAATAAGTGACGGATAAGCAGTGTCTGATTAAATCTGATTCTGTTTCATAAATCAGCGGTGGGAGGAGAGAGAGCAGCGCGCCGCGCGTGCGCAGCCCTCTGGTGAAAATGATATTGTATCCATTAAATATGGGCTGTGGACAATTCTGATTTGATGGAGACAGATGTGAAAGCACAGAGGAACATCTGGAGAAATTTCTGAAACGACCGTTCGCTGCTGTTGTTACTGCGCGATCGAGAATCTTCCCGAAGGAAGGCCTCAAAATCCCCGGCTTTGCCTGCTGTTGGCAACCAAGATTGAGGTCAAATCGTTCGGGTAGAGATGGTGCTCGGTACTCGGTGTCGGAGGGCTGAATGGAGGCTCAAAGTTTTCGGACGACTCAGAGTCGGACTGTGGTCAGGCAAGGCAGGGAGGGTTTTCTTCCTTCTCCCGTCTGCGTGAGATGTGGGACATTTGAGAGACTTTGAACTTTTTACTGTGCTCATGGACTGTTCTTCATCAAGTTATGGTATTGTTGCACTGTTGTAACTATATGTTATAATTATGTGGTTTTGTTAGTTTTTTCAGTCTTGGTCTGTCCTGTGTTTTGTGATATCACATCGGAGGAAATATTGTACCATTTCTTAATGCATGCATTACTAAATGACAATAAAAGAGGACTGCGTGTCTTCATAATCTAAAGGATAGAGAGTACAACAGTGGAATGACTGAATCTGATCCAAAATTGAGAAATAGACAGGGAAAGATAGGTAGGATGCAATGTAAGAGAAAAGAAACAAAGCAAAAATAAGAATTGCATTCTAGGTATTAAATTTTACCTTTTTGAAATCTCTTAAAAATGTCTCAGAGAACTGAACCATCCTCCCAATAGACAATTTAAGTTAAAGCCTATGCTTAAATCAATCAACTTTGGCCAGTTAAAATCAAGAGCACAGAGGACTAAAACACCAGCAGGAAACCTCATGACAGAGACAAACTTTTAAGGTGGTCGAGATAGCCCACATGGCAAACACAGGGAGGTGGAAAGTTAGATGAGGAGCAGACCTTGAAAGGTTGTGTGGGTAACCAGGGTGACAGGTGGATCAAACAGACCCATCCCATGAGCTACGTACATATCGCTGACTGTTTTACATTCTGCATCACCGTAGTAGAGCGATCCATTTAGTTCCAGTCACCTGAACTTTCTCCATGACTGCAAAATGTTTTCTCTCAAGTGTCTATGCAATTCACTTTTGGGAACTTAGATTGACTCTATCTACACTACCCTTGTCAACAAAGAACTCCATCACTGGAGGTCAATACATCATTGCATAAAAATGCATTGCCTCAAATCCCCTCTATCTTTTCCCCATCATTTGAAATCTGTGTCCCCTTGCCCTTTCCAAACCAAACATGATTTTCTATAACCCCTGTGCACATTTTTAATCTTTCAGCAAAATCTGGCACCATGGAGAGCAATAAAAGACAAACTCTAATAGACTGTTAACTTACAATGTGCAACTTGACCTCATTTTAACCTATAAAATGTGGAAAGGCCTTGATAGAATAGATGTGGAGAGAACGTTTCCTATAGAGGCAGCCTCTAAGATCAGAGGACACTGCCTCAAAGTAGAGGGGTGTCCTTTTAGAATGGAGATGAGGAGAAATTTCTTTAGCCAGAGAGTGCTGAGTCTGTGAAATTTGTTGCCACAGGTGGCTATGGAGGCCAAATGATTGGGTATATTTAAGCCAGAGGTTGTTAGGTTCTTGATTAGTTGGGCCATGAAAGAATATAGGGAAAAGGCAGGAGATTGGGGCTGAGAGGGAAAATGGATCAGCCATGATGAAATTGTGGCCTAATTCTGCTCCTATATGGTCTTATGGGTTGCTTATTCAAGCACTAGTTCCAGTATTGTTTGAGAAATTATCTGTCATACTTTACGAAGGTTTTGAAGACCTGGTCTGCAAACAATGCTGAAATGCATTTGTTAAGTGAAGATTTTCAGAAAACATCTGATTTATGTGCTGTTGATGCAAATGTTCTGCCAACATAAAGGATTTCTGCTTTCAAGGTAAGATAGGAAAAGAAATCAGAATAAAACAACTGCAGTCAAAGACACAGACTAGAATCTAAGGTGTAAGATCATCATCTAAACATAATTTTACAGAATTTCATGGTTGTAAAAAGATATTAGAATAGCTTCACTTTATTTATTTATTCTAGCTGGGGCTGACAGTAAGGCTACACAGACATTATGGGGTCACACTGAGAGTGTGTTACGTTTACTAATGAGTCTTGTGTAGGATGGGCAATCATCCAGCAACAATAACTTTTCATGAAGATAAAATTCTTACTAATAAAACAAACTATTCTGTCTCTTCTCCTTCAAGCTCAATACCACTGTTATATTCCCATTGCATTTTTCAAGGAGTAAGTGATAATAGTAAAAACAAGTTTCATTTTCCATTTCAATACTGAAGAATTCACAGTGAAGTGCAATTAATTCAGTCACAAGAGGGATGAAATTTCATTTTAAGATTAGATAAGATAAAATTAGTCTTATTTGTCACTTGTATGTCGAAACAGTGATACATACAGTGAAATACATTGTTTATATCGAAGACCAGCACAGTCCATGGTTGTGCTGGGGTTCCCCGCAAGTGACATCGTGCTTCTGGCGCCAATATCGCGTGCACATAATGTTCTAGCCCTACTCTATATGCCTTTTTGGAATGTGGGACGATCCTGTAGCACTGGGAGAACATACAAATGCCTTACAGACAGAGACAGGAATTGAACCCAATCGATTCGGCAACTGGCACTATAATGCATTGCACTAAACGTTATGCTACCATGCTGCCTGGTTTAAAATCGAGCTGCCTGTAGAAAATCCAAGGATATCTACACTATATACTTCTGTGGCTTTTAAACTGAGTCACCATACAACTGCAGTACTCCCTGGTCTTCCAATTAATTAGGATAATGGTGATGTGCATGGTTGAACTTTGGTTGTAAAAGGATTTTGGAAACATGAGGAATGCTTCCTATTGTGTTTGTTGATGGTTGTGTAACCCTCAGGTTCGGCTAGTGGCTTACTCGAGGGAGAGACAGGCTCCGGCCCGGCCAAACTTGAGAAATCTTGTTTGGGTGGATGGCGAGTGATGTCCTCCCTTGTTACAAATCTGTACCACGAAATAACAAACAGTACACAATATGCAATTAAACAATTGAGCTCATTAATTCTTAATTTGATTATAGGGTTAGTAAAGAAACAAAAAAGAAAAAGGGCCCATTCTCACGAAAGAGTCTAACGCACAATGTTGGAGTTCACTGTTTTCCTGTCTGTTTGTTCTCCATCAATATCTCCCCCCCTCCCACCCCACCGGGCATCAACTCCCGACCCCATTCCAAGTCCACTCTGTTCTGCAGTCTACAACTTCCCTGTTCTGGAATCTTCTCTCTCCATCTTCCGCCAAACAAAAGCCCGTGAAACCGTCTCTCGGGCACATAAGAAAGAAAAATGTGCCTCTCATTGGATGGCGCATATTCCAAAGTCCCCTTTATCTCTAGTCATAACCCAAACACCGCTGCTACAGAGAAACCATTGCATTAGCAGTGAAACATTACAGAGAGGTCATTACATTAGCAGTGAAACCTTACAGCACGTTAAAGTTGCAATTGGAATCACCAGCGTACAGCCATCATTATAGTAATCATATACTAGATATCTGTACACATGCTATTAAATATGAATTCTACATAGACCTAATCAGCAAAGACTGGTCATGCAGCAACTCCCTGGGGAAAACATCAATTGGAACTTGTTCCAAACCACACCTGAGACCCCATTGAGTTGTTTCCCACTGACTTCAATGGGATCTTCAAAACAATGTCTGTATATAAGGAGCACCGGGAAAGATAGATGACATTTTAACAATTATTTTGCTGTGGTTTAATATAATTAATGTATTCTGTGTTTTAATTAACTTACATTATAATTTAATATATTTGAATTATTTATTTCATTTATTACTTTCCAATTGCATTGTGCATGGGAGGGTGGTGATGGTGGAATGCAAGTGTTCAGAGATTGGTTCTCTGTACTATGTTGCCTGAGGCCGAGACATCACACAGCCAACATCTAGCAGGATAGGTTGCCCAGGTAATGGTAGGTGGGAAGTTGGTCCAGGTATAGACAACAGAGACTGTTCAACATGATGGACTTAATGGATTCTAGAAATGAAAGCACAACGACCAGAACAAAGGAAATGGAGTATGGATGAGCCATGCTTGCTCTGGACTGCACCCCGGGTGTCCTTGTGTTTTCCTTCTGATGGAAGGAAGAAGTCTGCTGGACCAGTGAAGGAGTCATAGCTAGAGTTAACTACTGAAGTATGCAGCATGCTCCTGAATTCAATGCTGAAAGTGATTTAGTGACCTCATCCAATCAGGAAAGTTAAATACATTCACAAACCATTCTCTCTATCTCTCACGTCACTCTCTCCTTGCGTTTCTCACCCTTCTCCCTAGAGCCTCGGCTTTTCCCCTTCATTGCCATCAGTACTGACATGGCTGTTCGGCAAAAGAGGCAGAGAAGATTCACGAGGACAATGCAAAGAACAGAACATTTCAGTTATGAGGAGAGGCTGAGTGAGCTGTGGTTGCTTTCTTTGGAGCAGAAGGGGATGATGAGGGATCCTAATAGAGGTCCACACATTTATAGGAGAGATAGATGTAATAGATAAACTTTTTCCCATGATGAAAGTGTCTAAGACTAGAGGGCACAGGTTTAAGCAAAAGACTAATAGGTTTGTAGGGAATTTTTTTACTTTTTTTATTTAGAGATGCAGCAGAGTAACAGGCACTTCCAGCCCAAAGAGCCCATCCTGCCCAATTACACTTACCTAACCAATCAACCTACCAACCCATACACTTTGGAAACCAGAGCACCCAAGGAAAGTCACAGGGAGAATGTACAAACTCTTTATAGATAGCAATGGGAATTGAACCCCAGTCACTGTCATTGTAAAATGATGTGCTTGCCACTACGTTACCAGGCCCCCCTAAAATTATCTACAGCTGCATCATGGTAACAGGCCTTTCTGACTTCACAAGAGCACACTGGCCATGAGACCAATTAACCCCCTAACCCATACGCCTTTAGAAGGTGGGAGGAAACAGGAACACCCAGAGGAAAGGCATGCCGCCACGGGAGAACTTACAAACTTCTTACAGACTGTAGCGGGAATTGAACCCAGATCCCTGCTTCTGTAATAGTGTTACACTACTGTGCTGCTCTGCTGAAGAGTGTTTTCACCAGAGGGTGCCTGGAGTCTGGAACATGCTGCCTGAGAGAGTGGTGGAAGCAGGTGCTGTCATAACACTTAAGCAGCAACAGGACAAGAAAAAGCCATTGCAGGCTATGGACTAAGTGTCTGTAAGTGAGATTATTATAGATAAGTTCCTGAAAATCAGCAAGGGTCATCTTTATGTGATATTGGGTACTCTGTCATGACCACCATTGCAAATATTCTCCTTTCGTCGGTCAAATGCACCATCACTGATAGGCATTAATCTTATCTTCCCCTTTGTACAAAAGAAAAGAACATGAGACTCCACAGAAAGTCAGAGAATCATTGTTGGTCCTCTATGGAGATTGCATTTAACAGCAGGATTGCAGGGATTACAGGAATTACTGTTGAAGGAAAAGATTAAGTCCGCGAATTCAGGTAATATGACTGTGAATTAAAATTAAAACATTGCAATCTAAAATATGTTCAGAGTGGTAGACAAAGAGGAAAAAAGGCAGAGGTGGAGAAGTATGCTGATTCAGAGTAACCTAAAGGCTGTTGAAAACAGGACACAGCCATAAGGAAGACAAAAATGGAATCCATATGAATAAAAATAAATTAATAATCACACTTATGGTCGTTATTGAAAAGATTACCAAAAATTGGAGGGACAATTGTGTATATGCAGTAATTTGAGGAAAATAATAAAAATTAAGGTATAATATTCAGTGGGATTTTGTGTACACTAATGTTAATTGGACAGAAACAAAGGGAATGGAACAAGTTAGTTTCTCCAATGTGCACAGCACTCCTTTATAAACCACTATGGGAGGAAAACAAAACAGAAAGAGTGGATTTGCTATTGGATCTTGTAATGGGGAATGAATCAAAGCAGATAAGAGATGGGAAAACAGCTAAGCAATAATGATTTCAATATAATATGCTTTGAGTTGATAATATAGAAAAAAACAAAAATATGACCAAAACAGGTTAATGGCTTGGGAAAAAAGTACTCTGATGCAGAAGGGCTGAAAGAAGAACTTGATAGACACTGTAAATTGGGAAATGATGTTGGCAACAACAGCTAGAAACATTTAGATAAAATATTGGACTAAACATTAAGAACAAAGTAAACACTTACAGCACTCCATGATGAAGGCAACAAGTGACATTGACGAAAAACAGAGCGCAGAGTAGTGGGCACGGAGGGAGAACGTGAAGGGATGACTCAAGATCACAAAACCATTTAAGAAGACAGAGGACAATGAAATGAAATTGTTATGGATAAAACAAAATGAGAAAATATTTTACAGGCTTATCAATATATATAAGAAAGGCTGGTTTAGGAAATGGGTCATTAAAGGACAGGCAGGGTAATAGCAGGAAAATGACAGAAATACTAAATCATCATTGCATGCTATTGTTTAGTACAGAGATAGAACAAACTGCTACAATTTTGGATAATAAAATGAATGGTGGGTTGCTATTGAAATGGACATTTAAAACAGAGAGAGAGGGACACATTACATAAATTAATCAAGCATAAATAATATATCCTCTGGTTCAGATAGAATGCATTCAAGAATTTCAATAGATCTCGGGAAAAGATGGTGGGAGCATAACTACTTAGCTAATAATCTGCTAACCTAAGTTGTAGCTAAATTAAAGTTCATATTTATGAAAGAGGGTAAACATGTCTGGAGAATTCAATCCAGTCTACTGAACACTGACGTTGGAAAAATAATGGAATCTTGACTAATGAAGAAAGAGAGAAACATCTAAAAAGTTAAAGCATAATGATGAAATATTAACATTGATTTTACAAGGGAAATGTTTATTGAGTCTACTGAAGCAATAACAGAGACAGTAGATACACATAATATAATCCATATAATTTATCCAAAGGACTTCAGTAAGGCACTCCACTAACAATAACAGGTCAGGTCAGAGAGTGCAGAGTTGAAGACAAAGAGAAGAATGAGTGGATCAATGGCTTCAAGACAGAAAACAGAGATTAAGAATAAGTTTATCTGTTCACAGTGGAAGAAGTTAAGTAGTTATATTCACCACTGATTAGTGCTGGAACACTGCTCTTCACAATTAGCAATGAAGATTTAGACACTAACTTCAGAAACACAATTTCTAAATTTTGTATGTTACTAAATTGGGAAATATTCAACACTGTCATTCAGATATCACAGATTTTGTAACAGTCAATTGTAAAATCTGTGAAAAGCTACAGGAGAAAATTTGTAATTTTGTAGAATAAGCAGATAATTGAAAAATAAAGTTCAGTGCAGATAAATGATATATTTTGGTTGGAAAGAAAGCCAGGTCAAATTACTTAGAACTTGTGGCTCGAGGTAAAACAGAGGAATGAAAGGGATCTGGATATAAACACACCAATCAATGAAACTTGCAACACAGGTTAGCAAGACTGTAAAGAAAGCTAACCAAGCACTAGGATTGATTTTTAGAGGGATAGAATTGAAGAGGAATGTTATGCTAAACCTATATCAAGCTTTGGGTAGAATACTGAATAAGATTCTGGTTACAGCTTTATAAAATGGTTTAGAGGCACTGAGGCAAAGACCTACAAGGACAGTTTCAGAAATGCAAGGGTTTCTCTGACAGGCTGGGATAAAAAGCTTGGGACTCTTCATGAGAAAGGATGGCTGAAGGATAACATAATTCAGGTCTTCAAAATTAGGAAAGGTTTCAACAGCATGGACATTGCAAGAATTTATCTTGTGGGGAAGAGCATAATTGGAGTCCATTAACAAAACATAATCAGCAAAAAATCCAACAGGAAATTCAAAGGATTTTTTTTAACCCAAGAGTGTTGAAAATGTGGAATATGTTACCAGACAAGGTGTGATTGACACAAGTAATAGTCATATTTACAAGGAAAACATATGAGCATGAAGTAAGTAGAAGATTGCACTAATAGTTTTATCATGAAAGGATGCGGGGGGGGGTGTCTCAAAGAGAGCAAAAAATGTTGGCATGGACTAGTTGGGATGAGTAGCCTGCTTCTGTATTGTACATCTTGCAGAACCCAATGTAGTTGCAGAAGAAGAGAAGATCAGAAATGTGGGATACCTGAATGGAAAACAGGGACAGTGGTGAGGGGAGCCTGCTTTATGATGATGCAATTAAATATAACCCAGATAAATTGCATAGGACACTCATGCAACATGGACTTGAAGTCAAGAATGAATCAAAAATGATCATATGCGTAATGGAAAATTTAAGACAATCTTGATATTTCTAGTTATCTTTTTCTACATTGCTGTGTCCTTTGTTTTATAAGAGGCTAAATATTACACAAATATGGTCTAATTCCTCAACTCATTCCTTAATCTGTCTTGATGCAAATATTGAGCCAGAAATTATACCCGTTCCTTCTTTTTCTTAAGCCCATCATCCTTTCTCATGCAAAGGCCACCAACAGCAGCTCAACAGAGTCCTCTGTCCTGGGCTAGTCTTTCAAATTGTCCCAGGTGTAGCCTATCTTCTCCTTTCCCAAGGATGAGGTCTTTGGAACTTCTATTGGCACTTCTATTGCACTGGGATTTTATGGGATGGGGTTGCTAGTCCCAGGCAGGACTCTTCTCCTTTCACAACCGGGCTTGGGACCATCCATGGCAAAATTAACTGTTCCTTACTTTTGGAATAAAGGAAATTGCAACTTATGGGTTCTGTTCCTGGATAAAAATCTCTTTTTAAACTCATGACTTTTTTTTACACAATTTGTAAGGATTGAGCCAATTGTTCCAGGTATGTTATCATTGGCAGCTACTTTTAGGTTGCTGTTTATGAATTTACATTCATCACACTTACCACTTAGAAATGCCACCAAGTGCCAATTTTATTTGATCTTTTAAGTATACTGTAAACATAATTTCCCCTCCCAACACTACAACCATTATGCAGAATACCTATAAAGTTTAGAATCCTGGATAGTTAGGAATGTGTAATAAAGTTGTAAAACATTTCACTGTTTCTGACAACATAAAAATTATCTTCAGAAACCCACAATCATCTTGCAGGTTTTCACTTTGGTTGTTTCCTGTGCATTTGGTTGCCAGTGCTACTTACTGTGAAATCATAATATTGCGCAGATATTGATCAACATTTTTAAAAGGCATCATCACTGCTAAACATTAGCATTGGTGTGAAAGAAAGGGAAGTATCAAGAGACATTTGTTTTGTAAATCTAAAGTGGGATTAAGAACCTATTCTAATTTACAATGATACTGATTATTGTTTGAAATAATTGTTAATGGGTGCATCAGAGATGGACAAAACATATTAACATAGATTGCAAAGGTCCTAATCCTAGATTAATATCTAGGAGGATGAGAGGTGACCTGATAGAGGTGTACAAGATAATGAGAGGCATTGATCATGTGAATAGTCAGAGGCTTTTCCCCAGGGCTGAAATGGCTAGCATGAGAGGGCACAGTTTTAAGGTGCTTGGAAGCAGGTACAGAAGAGACGTCAGGAGTAAGTTTTTTACGCAGAGAGTGGTGAGTGCATGGAATGGGCTGCCAGCGGCGGTGGTGGAGGTGGAAATGATAGGGTCTTTTAGAGGCTCCTGGATAGGTACATGGAGCTTAGAAAAATAGAGGGCTATGGGTAAAGCCTAGGTTGTTCTAAGGTAGGGACATGTTCAGCACAGCTTTGTGAGCCAAAGGGCGTGTATTGTGCTGTATGTTTTCTATGTTTCTATGTTTTTTAATAGAAAGTATTTTGCACAATACTAAGGTGTTTGGAACATATACTGTAGAGCATTGTTGTATCCACAATTAGGGTAAAAATGGGAACTGAAAAGTCAGATCCACAAATCCAAGATCCACAAACCTGCCTGTCCTGGCCGACCTATTGTCTCAGCTTGCTCCTGCCCCACCGAACTCGCTTCTGCATACCTCGACACGGTTTTATCCCCCCTTGTTCAATCCCTTCCTACCTACGTTCGTGACACTTCTCACGCTCTTAAACTTTTCAATGATTTTAAGTTCCCTGGCCCCCACCGCTTTATTTTCACCATGGATGTCCAGTCCCTATATACTTCCATCCCCCATCAGGAAGGTCTCAAAGCTCTACGCTTCTTTTTGGATTCCAGACCTAATCAGTTCCCCTCTACCACCACTCTGCTCCGTCTAGCGGAATTAGTCCTTACTCTTAATAATTTCTCCTTTGGCTCCTCCCACTTCCTCCAAACTAAAGGTGTAGCTATGGGCACCCGTATGGGTCCTAGCTATGACTGCCTTTTTGTTGGCTTTGTGGAACAATCTATGTTCCGTGCCTGTTCTGGTATCTGTCCCCCACTTTTCTTTCGCTACATCGACGACTGCATTGGCGCTGCTTCCTGCACACATACAGAGCTCGTTGACTTTATTAACTTTGCCTCCAACTTTCACCCTGCTCTCAAGTTTACCTGGTCCATTTCCGACACCTCCCTCCCCTTTCTAGATCCTTCTGTGTCTGTCTCTGGAGACAGCTTATCCACTGATGTCTACTATAAGCCTACTGACTCTCACAGCTATCTGGACTATTCCTCTTCTCACCCTGTCTCTTGCAAAAATGCCATCCACTTCTCGCAATTCCTCCGTCTCCGCCACATCTGCTCTCAGGATGAGGCTTTTCATTCTAGGACGAGGGAGATGTCTTCCTTTTTTAAAGAAAGGGGCTTCCCTTCCTCCACTATCAACTCTGCTCTTAAACGCATCTCCCTCATTTCACATACATCTGCTCTCACTCCATCCTCCCGCCACCCCACTAGGAATAGGGTTCCCCTGGTCCTCACCTACCACCCCACCAGCCTCCGGGTCCAACATATTATTCTCCGTAACTTCCGCCACCTCCAACGGGATCCCACCACTAAGCACATCTTTCTCTCCCCGCCCCCCTGCATTCCGCAGGGATCGCTCCCTACGCAACTCCCTTGTCCATTCGTCCCCCCCATCCCTCCCCACTGATCTCCCTCCTGGCACTTATCCGTGTAAGCGGAACAAGTGCTACACATGCCCTTACACTTCCTCCCTTACCACCATTCAGGGCCCCAAACAGTCCTTCCAGGTGAGGCGACACTTCACCTGTGAGTCGGCTGGGGTGATATACTGCGTCCGGTACTCCCAATGTGGCCTTTTATATATTGGCGAGACCCGACGCAGACTGGGAGTCTGCTTTGCTGAACACCTACGCTCTGTCTGCCAGAGAAAGCAGGATCTCCCAGTGGCCACACATTTTAATTCCACATCCCATTCCCATTCTGACATGTCTATCCACGGCCTCCTCTACTGTAAAGATGAAGCCGCACTCAGGTTGGAGGAACAACACCTTATATTCCATCTGGGTAGCCTCCAACCTGATGGCATGAACATCAACTTCTCTAACTTCCGCTAATGCCCCACCTCCCCCTCGTACCCCATCTGTTACTTATTTTTATACACACATTCTTTCTCTCACTCTCCTTTTTCTCCCTCTGTCCCTCTGAATATACCCCTTGCCTATCCTCTGGGTCCCCCCCGCTGTCTTTCTTCCTCCTGTCCCATGATCGTCTCATATCCCTTTTGCCTATCACCTGTCCAGCTCTTGGCTCCATCCCTCCCCCTCCTGTCTTCTCCTATCATTTTGGATCTCCCCCTCCCCCTCCAACTTTCAAATCTCTTACTAACTCTTCCTTCAGTTAGTCCTGATGAAGGGTCTCGGCCTGAAACGTCGACTGCACCCCTTCCTAGAGATGCTGCCTGGCCTGCTGCGTTCACCAGCAACTATTATGTGTGTTGACTGAAAAGTCAGATTTCAGATTGCAATCTGTCATCTGATGTCCACTGGGAGTACTCCTGCTGCTTAGTATACAGAGCACTTGCCTGAAACAGGCAAGAAACACTTCAGTATGCAAATCAGGGTGGAGTATAGGCATTACTCTCTTTAAAATTATCGCACAATGCGGATTCCAAGTTCACCTTAGTTTTTCCAAACTCCAATATTCTAACGATTGAAATTTAACCTGACAACAAGAGCTATACAGAAACATGGCAAGAACTAATACACTTTGGCTTCAAGCCGGGTGCACGTTTCGATGACAAACTCTGCCATCTTCTTCAAGGATGAAGAAGATAAGAACTATTTACTGGGTAGCTCAGGATTTTAAACTGGGTTCACCACTCTCTACCTCCACAGCCTGCCAGATGTCTGTTCAGTAACCCTGAGGCCTGTTGATGCTGTCATTGATGAAGTGCATAGGACACCTGGCTGGTGTCTTACAGTTTGTCAGCGACATGAAAGAGAGGCACAAAAGCTAGTTTTGATTGCACTTCAGGATTCTTCCTTTTGGTCTGGACTTAAAGTAACCATCCTACCTAGCTCACACTCACATTTTATACCAAAACCTAAGGGTTCTAGAAGGTTTCATTCTTTCCAGGCACTGCAGCAAGCAGATCCATCTTTTATCTGACAAAGGATTTTGATGGAAGTTCAGTAGGTTGGAAAATTAGTCGAGTTTACAGAATGGAGAGATGTGGGCTGTGCGCAGGCAGGAATGATTCATTTAGTTCAGTGTAAATCACATGACGTTCTGAGCTGAAGGACCTGTTCCTCTGTTTACTGTTTCGTGATCCATATTCTATTTGTCTTTCCAAAGATGCAGCAAGATCTGCAGAACATTTCAAGTTTTCCAATTTTCTGCAGAGGATGAAGGAAGTCTGGAACTTACTACCCAAATGCATGGCTGAAGAAAAAGGTTTTATTGCATTTTACGAGTAACTGCAAGTGATACAATCTGAAAATAGAGAGCCAGGATGTGGGATTAATCTGAGAAATCCTTCTGGAGCAGTGGGCTGAACTGCAGCCTTCAATGTTGCAAATTTCTGCAGCATTACAATCCTGTGGAGTCTCCTCAGGAAAATACATTAAGACTGAAGCATCCACTTGAACTCCTGCTTTTGAGTTTCAGAGCTCCATTTTGATATTTGAACAGATGAGGTGGAGCCTTGCTCACCAGATCTGAATAACTATCCCTGATCATTTGGAACTGCTGTACCGTGTACAAATCCGAAATCTGAAGAAGAGAGAGGAATGTTTGCCTACAGAAAAGTGAAGGAGAAAGAAAGAGGAAGAGGAAAGAGGAACACATTCAGATTGTCTGGTGTGGGAAGGACTGGTAAGCCACTCGAAATACAGTCCTGAAACCCCAGCATGAATGATTCCTTATGTCCCTTGGCCAGAGAGTTGTGGATGCTGCATTAGTAAATATAAGCTAAGACAGGTTTTTGGCTTACAGGGAAATAAAGTGTAATGGGAATGGAATTGAGGTTTAAGATTAGATCATTCATGAACTTGTTGAATGGCAGAAGCTCAAGAGCCAAATGAACTGCTGCTCCTATATCTTATGTTCTTGTTCAAGCTGAACACACTCAAATCAAATTATTTTGGCTTCACTGTCGTTCTTATATACATGTCCAAAATAAATCCTAAATAAATAATTTTAAAGAAAACAAAGTCTATTTACTTTTCCATTTGACATATATATTTATTATATTTATACTATTTAGAGATACAGCACTGTGAAAGGCCCCTCTGGTCCAACAATCTGTGCTGCCCAATTACACCCATGTGACCAATTAACCTACTAACCCATACATCTTTGGAAAGTGGGAGAATAGGAGAGCACCTGGAGGAAACCCTTGCAGTCAAGGGGAGAATGCACATGTTCCTTACAGACTGTGGCGGGAATTGAACCTGGGTTTCTGGCGGCGTAATAGTGTTATGTTAACCACTACACTACCATATGATTTCTCATCTCAATGTTTGCTTTCTTTTATTCCTTGTTGGTAAAATTGGAGGATACACCAAATTAGAGACGCAGTTAGGTCAAGTGTAAGGAATGCCTCCAGCTGTCTTTTCAATTTATGCTTGTGCCTGGGTGCCGAACCAGAAAAAGTGTCCCTTAACAGGCTCTGTCTACATTTCATTGCAAATTACCTGCATGCAAAGACATTGTTATTTTCATCTTACTTACAATAAACTTGGAATATTTACAATTGCTAATACTTTGTTGTTGGCTTCATCTCACATCGTTGAGGCCCTTTGTTGGTCAGGGTCACCATGGGTGTTGTGCCCCAGCTACCTTTGTGATATGCAAGCTAGTATACAAGCCAGGGCAGTACGATATGACGTGCAAGCTGTCGCCCATGTAGCAGGCTCCGTCTCTCCATGCAGTTAATGAATCCAAAGGAACAGCAAAAACCGATACAGTTTGGCACCATCGGCTTTGCAGGAGTTGTCAGTCAGCATTGAGCTCAATGTAGAACTGCCTTAGGGATTCCAGCGCTGGAATTTTCCTTGGGGTTTACTCCCAAAGTCTTCCCCATGTGTGGGTATAGCCGCAAGGCAGCAGAAGTAGGAGATCAATGTTATCCTTCTCCTAGATGAGCTGCCAACCATGGCTGTTGAGCCCCATCGGCCAGAAGCAACTAATTTTAAGGTGCTAGTAACCTGCATTTGCCCCTCCTCCAGTCAGTAGAAATGGCTCTGCTGGGCTTAGTAGCTAAGCTACATATGAAGTCCAGGAGCAGGACTTGGTTGTCAAAGGCTATTTGAGATGCGCACCATTGGGAGCACTTAATAGGCAGCAGGAGCTTATTCCCAATACAAGCCCCGGCTATAACAACCTTAAGGAACCATCTTACAACAATGCCAGCCATATGATCACTTACGTACAATTCTAATTCTGAATGAAGTGATGACATGATGCAACACCCGACTAACTGTAAACTTGCCTGCTAACACATAGATAAAATATTAGGCCAACGTGCAAAAGCCATTTGTAGTTGTTAATTATGAGGTAAATTTGAAAGAGTAACTTTCTCAAGTATAAGAACATTTTTGAAGACATTTTAAAGAATAGTCATTAAAGACCCAAAATGTTAGGCAAGTTGGTTTATTATTGTCAGTTTATTACAGAGAGAGTGAAAAACTTGTATACTTTTCATGAAGATCAATTCATTACAATGGTACATTGAGGTAGTACAAAGTGAATCACGGACAGAATGCACGATAAAGTGTTACATTTACAAAGAAAGTCTAATGCAGGTAGGCAATAAGGGGCAACGTCATTATGAGATAGATTGTGAAATCAAGAGTCCAACTCATTGAACTAGAGAACCATTTAATACTTTTAAAACAGTGGGATAGAAGCTGTTTATGTGCTTTCAGGCTTTTGTATCTTCTACCTGATGGGAGGGGACGGAAGAAAGAATGTTTGGAATGCATGGGGTCATTGAAATTTGGTGGAACATTAATTGTATCTAGGATGTGGTTATTAATATATAGTAGATAAAGTAGTTTATGTAAATAAACAGCAATAATGTAAAGAGTAAGAGAAAGTCATTGAATTGAAACAAGCATATATTGCTGAGTTATTTTCACCATTCCAACATTAGCTTAGTTTCAGACAATGAGAGCTGCCAATTTATCTTCAGGTGAGCCTCTTAAAATTTCCTCATTTTCCATCTGGTAAATAAACACACGGACAATTCTCACCGTTTGTACTTTATTTTTTACCCCTTTTTTCTGGTGTAGAAAGTGAAAGCTGAGAACTGTGAAGAATATTTATTCAGGTTAGAATCATCAGAGGTCTTAAGATCATCAGATTTTAAATTATATGATTTTGAGAAAAGATGGGGTTCATTTGCTCATTATTATTGTTTGAGTTCATTGGTAGATTTCCTCCATGATCTAATTGTAAATTTTTGGTACTTTTTTTTTCTTGCTGGCGGTTTGATGTTTATCTTTAGAAGCTTTTAGTATGACACATGGCTCAGGGGTTGAACACCTAATGATGTTTTTTTCCCACCTTTTCTTGCTTTGTAGAATTTTTTTACTATCACCAAAAATTTTTCAATCTTTAAGATAATGTTTTTTTTGAGACATTGTAAGTGCTGCTTACTTTGATGTACTCATGTTAATTTTGGATAATAATAATAATAAAGAAAATTTGAAAAGATTTTAAATTATAAAAAGATTTTTACTTTCCTAGTTTGTCTCACATTGGATTCAATTTTTCACATCTCTTATTGTACATGATTTGATATTCAATTCACCACTTCAAAAACTATGCCCTTTCACAACTCAATTATCAGTCTTAAAATCTGATTACTCAGGAGGTGCAAAGTTATTCTAATCGTTCATTGAAATCCAAGATGCTTAGTTGTCCTCAAACTGAATACACTTACAGCAAAGCAAAACACTTTTGAACAAAGGGTGCAATAGTTGAGTTAATACGATATGAAATTCATTGCAAGCACTGGCAGAATATCATAGAATGTATGCAAAAAAAGATCAAAATAAGAGAGGAAAGTGGAATATCTGCTTATCCCAATGGAATTAAATTATTTTGATATATTTTAATTACCCATATTTCTTCTTGCTCATCTGCACCCTAAAGGCAATTATAAGCTTTTCCAAGTTCAAGAAACTTCTTCTGCTTTTACAAAGGATATGGAAACATGGTGTGCAAAAGTAAAACAATTTTCATAAAACAGAATTATTGCCAAGAACTACTTACAAATAAGGATATGTTGACTTTAAAATTTAACATAGTCTTTGAGGATGACCTTTATGTTTTGCTCTGGTCTTTTGAATCATTTTCTTCAGATATCCGTCTCTGCAATGTACATAAAAGCAAGAACGAGAATGTCACACTTAATTTTCAGCAGCAGGGAGCAGAGCTAATGGCACATTTGAAGGCATACATTTGAATTGTTTTAGACTGCAGTCTGTTTACTGAAAACTTCAAAACAGAATGTAACCAATGAAAGTGAAGGGTATTGCTCTGTGCCAGACCTATGGAGGAGAAATACCATGCTCCTCCAATAATGGTCATCCACACACCCTTGATTTTTATTTCTTTGCCATTTTATGTTGTGCTTTTGAGCTACAAAATGCAGTCTCATCTTTTTATGTTTACCTGCCATTGGAAATTTGAAATGAACTTGCAAGGTACACTTCATCAGGACTTTATTAGCACTGCTTTATTTCAAAAATTCTCTGTGAAGGGTAAGGACCAAATTGCCTAACAGTTTCCACATTTTATAAGAATCACCTGGGGAATTATGAATCTTTGTGCTTCTTTCCTTGAACACGACAAGAATGGCAACTACAGTACATATACTCAGAGGTGGTTGTTAATGGAAAAAATTATGAGAATTTGGTAGCTAATGTAAAGAAAGAATTTTGACTGGAACTTCATCTCCAGTTGTCACATTAATACACTCCAAAATAACCTCAGGATGATTTACTCACCTTACAAAATGTATTCCAGTGGACTGATTTTATGCGGGAGAATACAACAAGCTGATGTTACTACTTAACATATTTGGAAATGGATAATAGGACATTTGTATTTTTACAAATCTTTTCACATCCACTGGTTGCTGTTGCCTTAATGAAGCAGTCAGTTTGCAAACAGCAGTTCCAAAACTGGAATGAGATAAAAGCCCAGTTTGTCTTTCATGAATAGTGTTACTTTTAAGGGATAAATAATGATCCAGACTTTAGAAGCATTTCTGCTCTTCCAGAATTAGGTTCATGTTCTCTTTTATGCCAACATGGATGGACAGATTTCTCATCAAACATTTTTTTTAGTCAAGTGGTCAACGCAGTCATCAGTGTTTCTCACCAAAAAAAAATTTGTCCCTTTTCTCTTTGCTTTCATTTCCAAATAGTTACCCATTCTGGCATATGAAAAGCAGTGCTTACTGTATTTATACCAAGAAGTTTGAAATAAACTGACGGCAGTTTACACCACGAGGGGAGATACATTAAGTGGCAGATACTGCAATACTTGCAGAATGGAGAAGCTGTTTTCATACCAAGGTGCGAAAGACAAGTTGATACAATCACATTCAACCTCAGATGCTTAATCGACCAGTTTTGCAAAAGTTTCAGTGAAATTAGCGAATAGTCAAGTTATAAACTGTACAGGAACTCATGAATATAAAATCAAAAAGACACATGTTAATTGGTGCTTTCCAAATAAATAACCCCAGTATTATCCACTTTTGGTACCTACATCTTAAATACTTAATTTATTTCACAAACTAGGTGCTAAGTAACAGACTGTCAACAGCTAAGCACTATAAACAGTTTAAACTTCATGTGGACAAATCTAAACTACCCCGGCCTGCAGAGAGTTGCAGGTTGAGAATTGGCACTTGCTTTATTTGCTGCCTGATTTTGTTTTCCATAAGGGAAAGGCAAAATCAGTTAGGTTATAAAACTCGTGAGTGGTTGAAATGAATTTGCGTTCTAAACAAAAGTCATTGCATTGTTTTGAAAAATATTTTCCCACTCTGAATCCCTGAATATGTACCTAGTTATTTTAGCACTGAAATTAATTCGACAGATTTCAATAGAACTGAACTTCAGATGCAGGCTGCAAGTACTGACACAACCACAATATATGTTTAGTACTACTGACTGCAAATCAACTCCTAGGTAAATATATTTGAAAGTAGATTCTGAGATGTCTGCAAACCCAACATGGGCCTCTCACAGAATCTACAGTTATGGACACAGAATTTGGTTGCGCTAGCTGCTGAATACTAGGGCCCCTGCCTTGTATATATAAGAAACAAAACCAGATGTGATTCATTCAATTCTGATAGCTTACAAATCAAAACCTTAGTTCTCCTTAGTACTAATCTCCTACAGGCCCACTAGCACTAGATTCGGCCTGTTTCTTGGTTTATGGGGGGTGGGACACAAGGATGGTGAAAGAGAGAGATTTCTAATTTTCAGGTGTTCAGGCGTTGAAGCATTTTTAAAAAATTATTGTTTTTCTCTCAATGGTTCTCATAAAGGGGCCTTGTTCCCCATGGTCCAGAAGTTTTGCGCGATAATTTGCTTTTACTGCACAGTTTGACCTGAGGGATTGCAATGACCCCTGTGGCAGTGACCTGCTTATTACATTCAGCATAGCCTTCTATTTTATTGCCTCAATCTTCTCAGATTGGAGCAATAGTATATGCATACCAAAGCTCTTACGGGCCAGCTTCAAGAAAAGCTTCTGTTTGCAATTATTGAACTAAAATGAATCACAAATGAACCTGACAAATTATAAAACAGTAAAACTCCTAATAATCATTAAGTGTAGTTGCAGTAAATGGCTAATTGTTCTTTCAATAGTTGTTCCAGTCACATTAAATTGCTTTCTAGATCAAGGATCCAAAGTATTTGTATTTTAATCTATTTAGAAAATCCTCTCAAAACACCCAAATCGCCACTCCAACATATCAAGCCACCCACACCTGTGGAATATCAATTAATTGATATAGGAGGTATCTCTCCTTATCTGTCTTTATCACGACAAACCCTTTTATAAACAGGTTAATCACAAAACCTGAAGGTTACAGACCACCAGTGTGTGCAGTGATAGAGCTTTAATCAAACAGTTTACCAGCCTGGAGCACTGATAAGCTCTGTGGTGTTTGTCCAGTTAAAGGCCACTGCCGTCTCAAAGTTACCTGGAGTTAAGTGGAAACAATCCTTCTGCGATTGCAACAGAGATCCCTACCCACCCCTTTCCTGTTTTTTTTTAATATCCTAGGCCAACCATGTAGACTGACCTAGCTAAGGAATCAGATTGCCAAGTCAGTGGTATTGCCACTCATTTCCAATCTTCCATTTAATTCTAGGGTATTTCAACGTACAAAACAAAGGCAGCCTTCCTTCACCAGTGTTTCATTTATAATAAACAGCTGAAATTATCACTAGTTAGCAACCGCCTGATAAAACAATTTTCTCTGTTTTTGGAATTCTAATATCATGATGTAGTATTCTACATCAGCTTTAAATGTGGTTAACACAAGCACTAAATTAGGGACAAATGTCTGTCCCAAAAAGCAAACATTTGTCTGTACAAAGTGCTAATAGAAATATTTTAGCCAAATTTCAGATCTCAAAAGAGAACTATCAATAGAACTGCAAAATGTTTCTCTATTTGACTCATCAATTCATAATAAGCTAGTTACAAATATAACAGGGCCATTTGTACATATATTGAAATATGTGCATATTATAGCTTTGCCGTTGAGCAAAATTTTGCAGACTTCATATTATTATAAGATTACACGTTTGATTAATGTAACAAAGAGGTGCGGAACAAACACAAACGTCTACTGGAAATCCATAAATTGCATTAAGTGCATATCAAGTGATTTCAAATCAATAATTTTTGCTATTGCAAAAATGCATGCAAATTATCAAGGGTCCATGGAGAACCTGATACACAGGTTTCATTTAAAAAATACTTGCGTCTCAGTTGCATTACTTATGACTCAGTTTGTCCCAAGATGCATAATTTAAAAAGTATATTTTGAAATGCAGTACACAGTTGTATGAAACACCAATTTCACAAACAAAAATGTGAACAGTCCTTCCAGGTGAAGCAGCACTTCACTTGTGAATCTGCTAAGGTCACTATTGTGTCCGGTGCTCCCATTACAGCCTTTTCTACACTGGTGAGACCCATCGTAAATTGGGGGACCACTTCTTCAGGCACCTTCGCCCCATCTGC
The DNA here is from genome assembly GCF_030028105.1 of Mobula birostris. NCBI lineage: Eukaryota > Metazoa > Chordata > Chondrichthyes > Myliobatiformes > Myliobatidae > Mobula > Mobula birostris. The sequence goes on from NC_092386.1 coordinate 52,417,250, forward strand.
CAAAACCAGAACTTTTCAGTGGCCAAACACTTTAATTTCCTTTCCCATTCCGAAATGTTGGTCCATGGCCTCCTCTTCTGTCAAGATGAGGCCACCCTCAGGGTGGAGGAGCAGACCTTATATTCCATCTGGGGAGCCTCTAACCTGATGGCATGAATATTGACTTCTCCTTCCGGTAAAAAAAATTCCTCTATCACTCCCCTCTTCTTCTATTCCCCACTCTGGCCTCTCATCTGCCTCTCGCTTCCCCCTGGGTCCCTTCCTCCTTCCCTTTCTCCTGTGATCCACTCTCCTCACCTATCCAATTCCTTCTTCCCCACTCCTTTATCTTTCACACCCACAAGGCTTCACCTATCACCTTCCAGTTATCCTCTGTCCCCTCCGCCCCCCACCCCCGCCCCCCATCTTGTTATTCTGGAGTCTTTCTCCTTCCTTTTCAGTCCTGAAGAAGGTCTCGGCCCAAAGTGTCAACTGCTTACTCATTTCCATAGATGCTGCATGGCCTGCTGATTTCCTCCAGCATTTTATGTGTGTTGAAATGTGAAAATGTTTAATAATCTTCTTTAATGACGTTGATGCAGGGGGAAGGCAGGAAATTGGGGCTGAGAGGGAAAATGGATCAGACTTGGTGAAGAAGACTCGATGGGCCACAAGACCTAATTCTGCTCCTCTATCATATGGTCTTATGATTGCCCAGGACATTAGAAATAAATTCTCTTTTCATTGTCAAAATAATATGCTGGGCTTTTTATTAGTACCTACAAGAACATGGAAGGACTTAAGTTCAGCATCTGAAGGCAAGTGCCTCAGAAAGCACAGCACTCACATACTGTAATGCTGCAGTACTGACCGGAACACTTTGCTTACACATACTGTAGATAAGAATGCTATCTATGTACTGCACATGGCAAGGTTCAAAATATATTACTGTATGTGACATATTTTTCAGGATATTATATGAAAATTACAAAAATGCATTACATAGTGGATTTTAGTCATTACAGGCAGGTTTATAATGGTGAATTTTTTTTGTTAATTTCTATCCATCTAGAATACAAGCAATTGTTCATCTTATCTTGTCTGGCTGTACCAGTAACTGTCTCTATTACAGTACGATTTTAAACCTTGCCTCCATTCTGCAGTTCCCCTCTCTTGTCAATCCATCAGAGAAAGAAAAGTTTTGCATTCAGTAACAATAAGCAATCTACTAGAAGAATTTGGTGGGTTGGGAAGGATCTACAGGAATTGTCAATGTCTCAGGTCAAAAGCCCCTGGATCAGGACATTCAGTAATGTGAGTTCAAAGAGAGAAGAGTCATGAAATGACCGTCATTAAACATTCACAAGTCAGAACATCCATCTTGTTTCACATCTACCTGGTATATTGAGGGAAAACAGGTGTTTAATAAATTTAAATGTGAACAGATTTATGTCTGTTTGGGGTCAACAAATCCCAGGATTAAGGGGTATAGCTATGGGGCGGAGCAGTGGACTGGAGATAAATCAGCTACTATCTTATTGAGTGGTGAAGGAGTTGTATTATTTACACATGTTCCTGTTTCAAGGTATTATGTTCTTAGTTCTTTCTTAAAGTCTGAGGAAAAGGATAATGTTATTGAAGGTTTTTCACTTAATACACACGTGGAATAAGTGAGCCTATTACCATTCCAGAATGGCATTGCAGTCATCTTCTGTACTGAGAATGGCATTGCAGTCATCTCCTGAACTGAATCAAACGTGATAGCCGAAGTTATGAATAAACCTGCAACAGTTTTGGATTTAACAATAACTTTTAATTGATGCCTCAGAAAAATTCTAGCCTGGGGAATAACTTAAGTTTCTGTCTCTGTTTCTCCACCTCATTTTTGTGATCTCAAAGATGGAAAGGTTGATGAGGGAGTGGTAGTCAGTGGAAGCATTGTATTTCACATTGATGAGTCTAAAACCAGAAAAGGAACCAACTTTAGGCTTATCCTGTAAATTCAACTTCACACCAAGCTCAAAAATACCTTACAAGAACAGAAAAGCTTCTCAGATAAATTTATCCCCAACATTTCATATTCTACATTTCGTAAATGGAAATAGTATACAAAATAGCACCAACAAATCTATTTCTATTGTGGACTATTTAATATTATTTGTACAGTTAAAATGAATATAATGCTTCTCAGACAATTCATAATGTGATTGATGAACTTCACTTTGGAGAATATTATAATACACATCCATTAATCTCACAATTTTTGCAAAGAAACACAGAACTCATGGACAACAAAGATACTGGCTAGACATTAAATGATGTCAGACAGCAGACTTTGCTTTACTCTTTGGTTCCATTACTATTAATGGCAACATGTCAGTGGATCTATTAAGTATCACTGATGTATGCTCTGAATTTGGCCAAATATATTTGAGCAACTACAGCTGTTGGTTATTGTTGGGATTTTCTGGTCAGTACTGCCATCTGCTGATAAAACAGCATTGGCCAAATTTTTTTATTTCTTAATTTTCCCCCTTCCTACATAGAAATTGTCATTGATGAAGAGTTAACGTGCATGCACACAACTGAACTCTACAATAAATGAGGCGATGGCCAGCATGCAAATAAATTGCCGGTGAGACCTCTATTTAGGTATCAAGAGAGTAAGCACTGGCAATGTGGGATTACGCCAGGCTGGGAGTCCAGACTTTAAGTGAATGCCATCTGTACATACTAAAGCAAAAGCCTTTGGACAGCGATCAAGAAGATGGGACAAAGAAGACATTTCCCATCTCTTACTCTGCCAAAGAAAATTGAAACAGTCTTCACTAGCTCAGGACAACTAATCCAGCAACAACCGGGAGTCAGACCTAAAAACTTCAGTTTTCATATGGTTCAGTTTAACATTAGGTACTAATCTTTATCATTTGGGAGCCAGCCTTGTACCTGGCAAGGATAAGGATCAGCTCTAAATTTTAAATGCCTGCCTGAGCATCTGGGAATGATTCCACTATCTTAAGCCTTCAAAGTAACATAAAGGAAACATTAACTTTCACAGGGCAACACCCGATAGCAAACAACAACATGTAATTACACAGTGCTTTTAATGCAATAAAATCTCCCAATGCATTGTCAAATAAACTTTGATATAAAGCCACATATGGAGATGAAGTCAAAAGACCACATGTTTGTTAAAGAACATATAAAAAGACAAAGATGCTTAGGGAAAGAATTCCAGAGGTTTGATCCTGGGTGATTTCAGGCATGGCAGGCAGTGGTGGATTAAGGGCTGGACAAGAGGCCACCATCTGAGGAGCATAGATAATCAAAGAATTGTAGATCTGAGGATATTATCACGGGAGAGAGAAGAAGAAAAGCCATTTCTACCACCACAGATGCAGCAGACAAAGTGTCATGATTGCTCTGGATAAAGAGGGCAGATCCGTGGGTTACTGCTAGAGCACAGGCCGGGGTCTGATCAACCCCAGTCAGGTTGCCTGGGCGAGGGAGTGTGATGTTGAAAGTCCCGAAACACCTGACGACCCCAGGTAACATCACTGATGATGTGCCCTAGCTTAGCATCATGCAGATGTTTCTGTAAGAACTCCCAGTTATTTAGTACAATAGACTCGACTTCACACTGGAACCGTGGTCCATGTAATTTTAATCGAGAAAGACTGAAGCTTAATCAACAGATCCCATATTGCTTAGAATATATGCTATTTTATTTAAAATTGTATTTAAGGTACATATGAGAGGTCATAATCATCGACTATTGTTGAAGATTGATCATTGATTCTACCATGCCTGAACTTTGCCTTCTTACTCTTGACATTTCTTTGAGATGTCCTCTCATTTCCGTTGTTTATCCCTCGCTTGCCTCCAGCTCACCCACTACATTTAAAATGACAGCAAACCTCAATCTTACAATTGATTCAATGATCTATCTCTATGCAGCTTAAATTGGACTACAAGTCACTGATAATTAAGAAATGAAATAATGATTGGAAGTAAAAGATTATCATACCATCATAATGACAGTAATATTTAGAATTTTGTCAATGCTAAGTGTGGAGAGTTATTAACTTCACCATGAAATAATATATTGGTTTTTACTAGGAGTATGTATATTAAGTGCAAAATATTTAGAGAATCTCTACGTCAACCAGTTCATATATTATCTTATATTTTCTTTTATTAGCATGAACCTGAGAAGAAAACCCTACATAACATTACTAGAGTGCTTTCTTTGTTCTTACTATCTATTCCTAGGTACTTCCTGAGATAGATTGATATGTAAGTTCTAAATAGGGGGCGCCTCTTGCTTGTTGGACTTGGATGGACCAAACTGACATCTCTGAATTCTTGGTTAAGCAAAAATCAAGTGTGGTTACTTCTCACTTATTGTGAAGTGATAAATTCATGACTGTTATGATGCAGAACAGGATAGTAGCATGAGTCAGGGAAATAAAAGTCAGATCTGAAATCATTCCCATTTTTGCTTAAATTACTTCTTTGCCTAAAATACTTCTTTTCTATGCTTACTTAGGAGAAAAGTCATGGTTATTCAAGAGATAAGAGAAACAAGTGAAGATGTTTTGGAGACACTTATATTGACAGTGAGGAGGTATTTGCAACCTTACAGTGCATTAAGGTGGACAAATCCCCAGAGCCTGATTGAGTGTATCTTTGAACTTTGTGGGAGACTAAAGAAAATATTAGATTAGATTCAACTTTATTGTCATTTTGCTGAGTACAGATACAAAGCCAATGAAATGCAGTTAGCATCTGACCAGAAATGCAAAGAATAGTGTTATTTACAAAGTAACTGCGAATAAAAAGTAAGTGCTACAGCACACAAATATAAAAGTACTGAGACAGTACAATATGGGTGCAATACTGCTTAGCACTGTGATGTGAGGTTCAGCAGTGTCACATCCTCAGGGAAGAAGCTCTTCCTGTGCCTGCTGGTGAGGGAGCGGAGGCTCATGTAGCACCTACCGGATGGGAGGAGAGTAAAAAGTCCATGGTTAGGGTGAGATGCATCCTTAATAATGCTTTCTGCCCTGCCCGGGCAGCGTTTATGGTAGATGTTCTCAATGTTGGGCAATTAAGTGCCGATAATCCGCTGGGCAGTTTTCACCACACGCTGGAGTACTTTGCGGTCCGATACGGGACAATTGTCATACCACACTGAGATGCAGTTGGTGAGTATGCTCTCAATGGTACAGCAGTAAAAGTCCGTCAATATCCTGGGACAGAGGTGAGCTTTCTTGATGCTCCGCAGGAAATAAAGGCGCTGTTGCACCTTTTTGATCAGGATGTAGGAGTTCAGGGACCAGGTGAGATCCTCAGAAATGTCGACACCAAGGAACTTGAAGCTTGATACACACTCCACTACAGCTCCGTTGATGTAGGTGGGGACGTGAGTGTGGCTCCTAGCATGCCTGAAGTCCATAATGATCTCCTTGGTCTTCTGGGTGTAAAGGGTCAGGTTGTTGTCCGCACACTACGCGGCCAGGTGCTGGACCTCGTCCCTGTAGGCCGTCTCGTCATCCCCTCTGATCAGGCCAACCACCGTGGTGTCGTCTGCGAACTTGATTATGGAGTTCGAACCATGTACAGGAAAGCAGTCATAGATGAAAAGGGAGTACAGAAGAGGGCTCAGCACACAGCCTTGAGTTTTCAGGGTGAGAGTGGAGGAGGAGAAGTTGTCTGACTTAACTGATTGGGGTTTGTTAGTCAGAAAGTCCAAAGTCCAATTGCAGAGGGTTGAGCTGAGACCAAGCTGATATAAACAGTCCCTTGTGTAGATATTTGCTTGTCATTATTCACTGGTGAAGTTCCTGAATATTAGAAGGTGGCTAATGTTATTCTGTTGTTAGGAAGGGTAACAACGACAAACCAGAGAACAACAAGCAACTAGCCTGACATCAGTAGTGGGGAAGCAGTGAAGGGACACAGACATGAGAAAATCTGCAGATGCTGGAAATCCAAAGTAACACAGACAATATGCTGGAGGAATTCAGCAGGCCAGGCAGCACCTATGGGAAAGAGTAAACAGTTGACGTTTCAGGCTGAGACCCTTCTTCAGGCCTGAAGTAGTGGAGAGAATTCAGATGAACAAGATCTACCAGCATTTGAATAGAAAGAGTCCAGTCAAGAGACTTGTATGTGGGTAGTCAAGCTTGATGAAAAATTTCAGAGATTTGTAAGAGGTAACCAAAAGCCAGAAGACTCACACTCAACATTTCGGGAGCAGCTTCTTCCCCTCCACCATCAGATTTCTGAATGGACAATGAAACCATGTACACTACCTCAGTACTTGTTCCTCTCTTTTTGCACAACTTGTTTAATTTAATTTTCATTTTTCACATATACATTCTAATTTATAGCTTTTGCAATGCACTGCTGTCACAAAACAGTAAATTTCATGATGTCAAAGGCAGGAAATTGAGATTAGCTGGATGGACACCATAGTTGCCATTGACTCGTTGAGCCATAGGGTCTATATCCAAGGTCTATGACTCCATGATTCTGATTGGTTCCTTAGCGATCAACAACTTGTGGCTCCAGCTTATGACTATTGTATGTGCTGTATTTCACAAGAACTTCACTTTAGAATGTCCTGAGATTGTGAAGAGTGCCATAGAGATACATATTCTGTCCTTTTTTTTAATAACATCCAGACTTTTTCATAGTTTAGAGTATGACTGAAATCACTTGATTACAGTCCTCCTCTGCCCATCCATTTATCCTGGCTTCCACCATTTTCTTTTACAATCCTTACGAAGGGGTTTTAGCTTGACACATTGACAATGCACTTTCCTACATAGAAGCTGCCCGACATGCATTTTGTGTGTGTCAGATGCTCCAGATTTCCAGCATCTGTAGTCTCATTTGTGTCTCACTGATTTTCATGAATGCTGTTTTCCAGTAAACTCATTCTCTTTTTTATCATGTCAAAATTATAGCAAGAAAAGGTAAATTTGAAGAAAAATTTGAGTGACATAATTTAAATCGGGCTTCTTTATGAAATAATTTTTGAAATAATTAACCATTTAGAAATTACCACACAGTATTTGCTGGTTCTATATTAGCAACCCTGTGTTGCAATGCAACCAACAGTTTTGACAATTAGATGATGATAAAGCATGAACTCGTGACTTTATCTAAAAGAAAAGGGAAATAGCAAGAGGAACAGTTATGAAGTGTCGTAACAAGGGCCGGAGGTGGACACACTCAACCTCTTTACTGCAACAGTAAATCAATTCAATAAATTACACTGAGTGCCATTACTACTGTGCAACATCACTATTAAATGCTTGGATTAGAGATTGATGGAACAGGTGTACACTTCAAAACAAATACTTAACTTAAAACCAAACAGCAAGGGTACGATGCTGAAAAAGGTGTATTATCTGTCATGCTCAGAAATAATATTGCTAATAAAAAAAAACTCAAAGCAGAAGAATTATTTATGAGCTTAAGTATACAAGGTTTTCTAATGTCGGGATATGTTCATGAGTTCGCTTGTAAAAGAAATCTGTTCCTGATGAGTTTTCCAGTCTATATGTGAGGTTCTGTAAATCAGAAGCATGAACGTTTCAGCGATGCTCCCTTTGTTGGCTTAGTTACACTGCACTGACCCAATCCATTCCTTTATTGCAATGTAACTAGTTGGCAGCGAGCTTGTGGTTTCTTTTGAGTGCTCTATAATGGTCTACAGTTTTAGAACAGAACCACAGTGTTTATACTGAATTTCCAGAGAACAATTTCTGTCCGAAATAAATAGCTAAGGATGATTATATTCATTTAAAGATTTACCTTTGGCCAAAAAAAGTAAGTCATCATGACATAAAATAACCATATAAGATTTCTAAGAGAAACAAAACTTAATCTTACTGATAAAATTTATCAGATAATTATATTCAGTTATTTGACTAAACTTGGTCTTTAGCAGGCAGATAATTACATTTTCATCGAGAAGTAATGCCAACTGTTGGATTTGTAGAATTTCTCCAGCTTGCGGTTACTGATCTGATTAAAATCTTTGTCCAGCTAAATTCAAATCATGGTAGCATTGTGGTCTGACGCTACTACAGCCCGGAGTGTCAGATTTTGTTGTTCAATTCCAACACTCTCTGTAAGAAGTTTGTATGTCCTTCCCTTGAGTGTGTGGGTTTTCCCAGGTGCTCCGGTTTCCTCCCACATTGCAAAGACATACCTGTCCGTAGGTTAACTGGTCATTGTAAATTATCCTGTGATTAGTCGAGGGTTAAATAGGTAGACTGCTGGGTGATGCAGCTTGGTGGGCCAGAAGGGCCTGTTTCAAGCTGGATCTCTTGAAAGAAAGTTATTAGCATTAGACCGAAAACCATGGAACCAAGTTGCAATCAAGTACTGTTTATTCATCTTGATCAAGAAGTGACACAGTTTTTGTTTATCAAAAATCACAATACAATTTCTCTCCTGGGGTTGTTTTCATTAAACAATACCGTTCTAGGCAAAATGTATTTGATCTCATACATTGTGTCCTTTGAAAACTTTTAACATAGTTCCACCTTGATGATTAATGACAAAGGGAAAGCCAAAATGAAATGTGGTGTTCAGTGAACAATTAATTTTAGCAGAAAGAGTAGTATTATATTACTTAGTTTTAGTGATCTGAACACACAATACTATGTATTCCAATAGACCATGAGACCATAAGATATAGGAGCAGAAGTAGGCCATTTGGCCCATCGAGTGCTCTGCCATTCAATCATGGGCTGATCCACTTCATCCAGTCATCCCCACTCCCCTGCTTTCACCCCATACCCTTTGATGCCCTGGCTAATTAAAAACCTATTTACCTCTGCCTTAAGTACATCCAATTACTTGGCCTCTGATAGGAATATCAAAAATGTGCACTGCACCCACTTCAGTTAGATTTCCACTGTCTTCATTCAGCTTTAGTTCAGGCTCTTTCCCATTTTGATTTGATGACTTAGAGGCCTGTAATTCCAACCCCTGCAATGTAAACTCTGCTCTTTAGCAATTCACCAATTGCTATGCAAAATTTATTTGCCATTTTCTATTGTCAACGCTTCACTTTGCAATGACTGTTCAGCAAACTTATAACATTCTGCAAAATAATGAAACGTTTCTGCGGCTCTGACGTGGAAGGCTTTCCCCTTGTTCTTCTGGCACAACTGGATTTGTTCATGGTTGTGAGTCAGAGGGCTATTAGCAACCTGGAAGGGGCAGTTGGTGGGGAGCTGAGGGGCAGGGTAAGCAGTTGGCAGCTCTGGGAAGCTCTGATCTTTTCTGATTAGCTGCTGTGAGCTGCTCATCAATATGACTTACATGTTTGAACGTGGAATTATTTTCTGTGTCACTTAATGTACTTAAGAGTACTTCTGATCCCATGTCTGCTTCCCATATGTTCAGTTAGCACAGTAATAGCAGAAAGACTATAAAATAACCAGACTACATTATGAATTTAATTTGACCATAACTTAACAGCATCTGTGACCTTTTTTGGGGGGCAGCAACATAGGAATACTTATGGATCATTGGGATATAATTCTGTTCTTTACCAATCAACAACTTTTTTTTCTGCACATCTCCAAAGCTCTGTTCTTGACAGTTCAAGTGAACTGTTCTTTCTCTGTTCAAAAAAGTGCTATGTTGGAAACACACCTATAAAATATTGGAGATTAAAGATATTTTTCTACTGCTGTTAGTCTCAAAGTATGGTGGAATTATTTTGGCTCAGATTTATCTGTTTCGAACAGGCATTTTGGGAGGATACTATATAAAATGAAGTATTTATATTCAGGAGTTTTTTTTTCCCCATGCAGTAAAAATAGTTAGAAAGTAAAACAGAAGCAATTGTGCAGATAATATAATCCAAAATAAGTACAACAATTTCACTGGATCAGCAATTCAGGTAGGATCGAAAGAAAAAAAGTAATTTAAACATCTAACTGGATAATTCTCATTCCTACTAAATTCTTCAACCACTTTTCCCACCAATAGATTTTAGTGGCCAGTTCCAGTTTACTTTCACCATTGATAGCATCCATATGGACAGAAATCACAGTTAGTCTTTAAGTTTAATAGCCACTGATAGCTGGTGGAGAGAACAATTTCCTTCTCAGAGAATCCCACAGAATCAAGAATAACTTACTTTCAACAATCAATCTGCCATATGTGCAAGGGAAGGAACAGTCAATGTTTCAAGTGAAAACTTTGGTTCAGTCCTAACCTACTGAGTTCCTCCAACATATTGTTTGTTGCTCCAGATTCCATTTCTGCAGTCTCTTGTGTCTCTGCAACCTAGTTTTTTTTATTGGTCTTTCAATTTTTGAGGTAGATAATTAAGAAACATAGAAAGATAGGAAACCTACAGCACAACACCGGCCCTTAGGCCCACAATGCTCTGCCAAACATGTACGTACTTAGAAATTACCTAGGGTTACACATAGTTCTCTATTTTTCTAAGCTCTATGTACCTATCCAGGAGTCTCTTAAAAGACCCTATCGTATCCAACTCCACCAACGTCGCCGGCAGCCCATTCCACGCACTCACCACTCTGTGCGTAAAAAACTTACCCCTGACACCTCCTCTGTACCTACTTCCAAGCACCTCAAAACTGTGCCTTCTCGTGTTAGCCATATAGGCCAGTGTGGGAGCTATGACTCTTCCATAGATGTGTCAGGAGGTGTCTGACGGAGGGCTGGTGTAGATGGATTGGTTAGATTGTAAGATGGCCATTCTTTCTACTGCTTAAGTAGCATTTTTGTGCATTCCTGGGGCACTAGGGAAGAAAATTAACACATAATCTGTTGACGCCAATTTAGTGCCATATCAAGGCAGCATAGTTTCCTAGGCGGCAAGTGCACCTCGAACTGCTCATCAAGCCTTTGTTTCTGTGATGCTATATTGTAAAAGCATGGTCAGCATCTGCTAGTGTTTAAGTTTTTCAGAGTGGCCCATAGAGCTGTCACTGTGTAACTAGTGAGTGAATTACAGAGATAATTGACTACTCCATCAACTAACATTATTTTCAAGTGATATGATAATGTTTCTCACAATTAAAATGATAAAATCTTGATAAACTCTTCCAGCTGATCGTCTGCACTCCATTATCTCACATCTGTATTTTGAAGTGTCTCTGCAACATAGCCTGACTCCAACCCATGCATCTTTCGCACAAAACAAATTGCTATTATCAGAAATGTTCTGGTTAAACTGGCAGATAAATAACTGTCTCGAATTATAAAGAAAATATTACAAAAATCAATAGCTTTATCAACATTTGTGTAGAGAAATGGTTGGCCAATACTCAGAAATGTTCTTTCTGAAGCACAAGCGCAATTCCTTTAACAGGGAATGAAATCTGGATCGCAACAATAAGAAATCTTAAACATTAGACCACCAAGAAATACAATTCTCTAGAGGCTACATCATCTGCCCCAGTATGTTTGACGTGCAGCAAAACATTTGATTTAGATTGTTTTGATTTTTTTCTAGTGCTATTCTTCAGCTTACGATTGTTAATCATTTTGTGCATTCCGATCCTAACTCTGGTGATACTGCACTTGAGAGTATTGTGGTTGTTGCTTTCTGGGATGGATGTGATTTTAGGTGGAGAAAGTAATGAGGAGGTTCACTACGACAGTATCTAGATTAGAGGGCTTTTCCTATAGGGCGAGATTGAATAGGGTGGGCCATAGTGAAGGACATAATAGAAATTTATAGGATTATAAAAGGCATAGTTAGAATAGTTAATCTCTTTTTTTCCCACGGTAGGAGTATGAAAACCAAGAGCGCACAGGTTTAAGATAAGAGGGGAGGATATTAAAAATAATATATGTGTTTTTTTTTCCCAGAGATTAGTTGATATTTGGAGCTAACTGTCATAGGAGATAGTGAAATCAGATATAATTGCTACGTTGAATAGGCATTTAGACAGTACCTAATAGGCTAGGCATCGATGGTTATGGTCTTAATGTGTGCAAATGGAATCAGTGTAAATGAGCAAAAATGCATTGTGAGCTGAAGAGACCATTTCTGTGTCAGATAGTTCCATAACTTCATGGCTCTTCCATTTTCCTTTGCTGCTCTTTTTTTTTACATGACTAGAGCCATCAGTTGCTTTATCTTCTGTTGCCATTCATGCAAGTTTATGGCTGTTGGCCTGTTGTTAATCAGTGCATAGCTACTTCGGATTGGTGTTTGTTAAATCTGGCAAATCATAAATTTGCTGAATTTGGTAAATCATTCAACCCCTGTTCTATGTTTACAATGGTAAGAAACTGGGATACATTAAAGTCCTACAATTGTTATTCCAGTGGGTTGGTTTTTCTTTCAATTCTGAATTTAATGAATGATTCATCAGCCCCAGAACACCTACAGTTAGTATCCAAATTCTGAGCAGAACATAATTACTTGACAAAAATTATAAAATGTAATTACTTGAAATTACACCTCAACCACATTCTGAAAAAAGACATCTAATGGGGATGGAATATTCAACCGCATTTTAAGTTAACCTAGTGCTACATGGAATCAATATTTCAAATAATATCAATACATTAAGGAGCAGATGCGATAAAGATAGGAAAAAAGGAAGTAGAGGTAAGTCATGGTGACAGGATAGGATACTCATTTGGAGCATAAAGTTTGTACAAAAAAATAGTTTCTGAACTGAAACTATATGCCTTTCTGGATGTTGACCACATCTCTTTCTTCAGCTTCAGAAAGATGTTATGTTACAATCACACTCTTCAGTTTGAAACTGCATTGTATCTCAGTTTTCTATGATAGTTTACAACGTGAACAAATAAATAAGTACAAATATTCTTCACTTTGCAAATGTTTGATTTATGATATTTGCTATAATGTTAGTGATTCACTGGTGTATGTATCTTTGATTTACAATTTTTTGCTGAACTCAATAGTAGGCTTCTCTCTGTGCTCTGTACTCTCTTAATTAAATGAAATGTTTATGAGGAATACAACCACTTTTGTAAATCAAAACAACAGCAAGTTTTTAATCTCCTAAATAACTAAACTTTTAGATTAATATCTCCTAACAGACCTCCTATCTTATTGTGTTTTTTTGACACTGCAGAAGTTAATTGATCTAAACGTCCATTCACTTCTCACTGATCTGAACAGGTTCAGTTCCTTTAACTACCTTAAAAGAGTTGGCCAAAGAGATTTAAAAAAAACATATAACAAATTCCTAAAATGATTCAGTTCTGTTCACAACTAATTACACCTCACTTTCTATGTTTGAAGTAAATGACTTGATTCCTGTTTGACTCTGAAAGCTGTGGTAACAACCAATATTTGTGTAAATTTTGGCTGTGACCATCAAAGGGAATCCATCTGGCTTTTAATACTCCTGGGCCCTAAGATCCAGTGGCAGGAAAGGATGGAATTGCAGCAAAATCTTAATGGGAGGCTGCAGTCTGGATTGCCAAGTTTCTGTCTATTCCTGCAATTCTTGATTGGTATGGTGGACAGTCATATCTACCATCCAACACCCTCATCACTCCATCAGTAGTTCCAGGGCATAACTAAAAGTATCCTCAGGGCAAACCAGCGAGCTTGGCCAAGGTAGGTATTTTATGTCTAGTAGATTGCATACTACTGAGACCTGAAGCTCAGCGAGCTGGAGAACATGCCAGTGAATATAAGTGATCTGAAGATTAGTGAGCTGAAGAACATGCCAGTGAATATGAGTACTCTGAAGCTCAGTGAGCTGGAGAACATGCCAGTAAATATGAGTGATCTGAAGATTAGGTCTTCATTCCCTTGGTACTTTCAGCCCAGTTGGGGACTCAGTTGTACTCATTCAAGATCCACCATAGCGACAGAACACTGTTCTGCTTATCCACTGAATTCTAGGCCTTGATTCTTTGGCTATAAACTGCCCCTTCCAAATAATAAGAGGATTCAGGACCTACGATATGTCTGAGAACTGGAGCCTAAATTATTGGGATGCTTGTTCCATTAGCATGATGTATGACTTCATCGCATATGCTAGAAGTACTTCGGATGAGCTGTATCCATAGAGATTAGCATGGAACACTTTGCAAACCATATCTCTTAGCAGCCAGCCCCCTGCTGTGGACTGTAAACAATGCTGTTTGCAAAGCTGTCCTTTAAACTTCAAGCTGATTGCAGCTTGCAATTTACAATAAGAACTGAAAACTGGTTCTTGTTTGAATTAATATCTATAATACTCACATTATTTCATAACTCTAGAATAATCTCTAACAGTGCCCTACAGAAATTGGAAAACCAAAGTTCAAAGGTTCAAAGTTACATTTAATGTTAATGAAATGTATACAATATACATCCTGAAATTCTTTCTCTTTGCAACCATCCACAAGAACAGAGGAGTGCCCCAAAGAATGAATGAGAGTTAAATATTAGAACCCGAAAGCCCCCCTAGCTCCCCCTCCCATGTGTAAGCAGCAGAAAAGCAACAATTTCCCCTCCCCTACTGAGCACTCAAGTGTGAATCAAAGCATCAATAAAGACACACACTTCCAGTACCCCAAAAACTACACGTTCACCCGATAATTTGACATACCACAGGCTCTCTCGCTCCCTAATAAGGGAAAAAGAGGTGTCTCTGTTTCACAGTGAGAGGGGAGACATAAAAACAACTCGCTGATTTACAATGTTAAAAGTCTGTTGTGTCACTTCTTCCAAGCTCTGTGCCCAAAGAACTCAGGTCTTGGGCACACAGCCAGTAGCCAGCTTGCTGCTTTCGATCTTCAGTGTTCCACGACACACCAATTTCCTGCCAAGGCACTGACCTCGAGTCTGCCCACCTCCACAGCCACGATATCCCGTAACCCTGAAGGCGCACTAGTCTTCCAGGCTGCATCCTTGGTATATCGAATAGCGGCTAGTTGTGAGACCCCAAGAGCGGGTCCAATTCCTGCAAAGAACCAAAGTCAACGTGTAACTCCAGATGAGGGAAAAATAACCAAAGTCAACGTGTAACTCCAGGTCAGGGAAAGGGAAAAAAATAGAGATATTAAAGATAGAAATAGAGCTGTTTCCGAAGATGCATGCAAAGGGGTCGCCATTAAGCGCCATCATCTCCTAAGCTCCAGCCCTTAATGGAGCTAAGCTCTTCACTTTTGTATTTTCAGCAGAAGTTTTAGTTATGAATTTGCCCACACAGAATTTTTCTGCTGACACTGCAAGCTTAAATTCTGTGCAACTGTCTTTCTAATATTCTGAGCTCATCTACAACTTGGATCTTCAGGTTGATTTCTTTCCCATATCAGAAAGATTTACACTGTTTTTGAATACTGCTGTTTTGTCTGGTTTGATTTTCTTTCCAATTTTATCTGCAGCAGTTAAGCAAACAGTTAAGCAGCATTGATGCAAAACTTTTTGTTGAATACTGCTTGAACTAAGGCAACAAACATGTTCCTCCCTAAAAATTTCTTCATACTGCACAGATTTGTAATTTTCTAAAAAAATAATTACATGCTTTACCTTGATTGCTAAAATATTCTGGGGTCTGTATACCAGTGTAATTATGGACAATCTGCAAAGTAGAATCACTCCTTGGAATGTTAGGCCTGTGTTGAGAATAGTCAGAATGCATGGGAATTCCATTCACCATTGAGACTGGCTTTCAGAAAGTACTGAGTACTCATAACCAAAGCATCACCCTAGCAATCAATCATTTGATTTTCTGTAAACCTTAGACTATATCCTTTCATAATTTCATGGCAGATCCATAACAGAGGAAGAGTTCCAAGCAATCACCATCCTTGTCCTTCCTGAAGCAAGTTTAAGATCTGCCTCTTTGGAAGCAAGGAATACTTCATTGAAAATTGGCTCATGCCACTTGTGAGAGGATAAACAGCCTAAAAAAAAGAATCACAAGGTCCTTCACTAAACAAATCACTGATACATAGACAGTATTTTTTGTTGGGAATCATTCTGAAGGTATGACGTTATAGACGGCATAATTGTGGATTAACTAAAATAAGGACCACCCTTCAGGAAATAAAACTGGTACAAGATTTAACTTTCCAACTGATACTTTGTGGATAGTGAAATCAATCATTGGGTGTGAGATACTCTGATACCGTCCAATTGAAACAACAAGGGGAATGTTCCAGCTATTAGTACATTGTTATCCCTGTCACTTAATGCACCAATCTATTGTGCACCTTAACCTTCTGATTAGTTGCATATTCATGGTGCCATCTAACAAAATTGTAAGTAAAGCTATATTATGGGTGTCTTGAGTTTGTACTGAGACTTTTGGAACAGGTACTTGAATATTCAAAATAGCTCTGCTAGTTGGGATGTGTTACCATTGTAAATATGTAATTCTATAAATTTACTTGACTATATTCCAAATGTTAAAGTTAAGTAGGTGATTTTAGCAATAAAAACTATACTTAATCATTTATTATACAAAGTAAATTTTATTATCAGAGTACATACATGTCACCACATACAACCCTAAAATTATTTTTCCTACAGGCATACTCAGCAAATCTATAGAATAGTAACTATAACAGGGTCAATGAAAGATCAAGTAGAGTGCAGAAGACAACAAACTGTGCAAGCGCAAATATAAATGAATAGCAATAAATACCAAGATAAGGTGTCAAAGTGAGATCATTGGTTGAGGGAACATCTCAATAGATGAGTGTAGTTATCCCCTTTTGTTCAAGAGCCTGATGGCTGAAGAGAAGTAATTGATCTTGAGCCTGTCCTGAGGCTCTTGTACCTTATACCTGGCGGCAGCAGTGAGAAAAGAGCATGGCTTGGGTGATGAGAATGTTTGATGATGGATGCTACCTTCCTACGACAGTGTTTGACGTAGATGTGCACAACGGTTTTGAACTTGGTGTTGAAGAAGTACAAAGCACCGTGTCAGGAGAATGAGATTCCTCTGGATTCTGCTTGATTCTCTCTCTTGGAGGTTTGCTCTGTGAATGAAGACCTTTATATTTTCTAGCTTCAGCTTCCAGTAAGTGACTAAGTTTTAGTCAGTAAAAATATTCTTCAGGATGACCAGGAAATTGATTGACAAAAATAAATTCCAAAATAGATGAAGTAGAACTGCAAAGAAACACCTTCATGTTCAAGTAGAAAGAGATTACCAGAATTAAGTGTACAGTAGATGTGCACTGGTATAAACTTACGAAGTTATAATGGTGAATAAGCAAATGAGAAGGCATTAAATTAATGCTGATCTGACAGTGAAGAGTTAAAATTGCATTCTAACTAGCAAGGGAATCAGAATTCTAGGAAGAATGAATTTAAAGAAGTTGGTATACCTGGGTATAAGTTACCAGGAAGCACCAACCATCCTAACAAGTTCAGGATTCATATGTGTTATGTTGCAAACTGGACTTTGGAATTGTTATGGATTAAATTTGTAGTAGCCCCCCCCCCAACAGGTTACATTGCCCACTGAACCTGCACCAAGGTGGACCTGAGGCAAGAAGACAAATTCTGTTCCTTTTGATATTTTACTTGTTCATTGATTTTTCATTTGTTTCAAAATACTGCTGAAAGTCAGGATCTTTCAGAGACATTACTAGTAGTTGGCTATATTAGAGAGTGGATGACCAGTTCTCCACCAATTACATGATGGCATTAAGTCATGCAAGGCCCTCCACCAAGAATGACCTTAAGTTCTTAAGGTCATAATGAACTAGATTGTGAGGTGAAAACAGGATGGAGGATATTGCAAATAAAGGGGAAAGTTGTGTCAATCAGCTAGTTATGTATTAAATTCGAGGATTTTTTTATTCATCCATGGGATATGAGCTTCATAGGCGGAGCCATTTAATTGTTCAATCTTAATTGCCCTTAAGAAGGAGGTGGTGAGCTGCCTTCTTGAACTGTTGCAAACCTTGAGGTGTGGGCATATCCACAATGCTATTTTGAGGGGAGTTACAGGACGTTAATCCAGTGATGGTGAAGAAACAGTGATATATTTCCAAGTCTGGATGTTGTATGGCCAGGTGGTGGGGTTACCAAGTTTTTGTTGTCCTTGTCCTTCTAGCTAGTAGAGGCCATAAATTTGGAACGTGATTTGAAGGAATTTTGGTGACTGGCTGCTATGCATCCTGTATGTGGTACAAACTGCTACTGTTGTAGGTCTGTGGTAGAGTGAGTGACTGACTGTCAAGCATTTTGCTGGACAGTATTCCATCATGTTCCTGACCTGAACCTCGTAGATGGTGGGCAGGCCTTGGGGCAGAAGGCAGAACCCCGGCCTCTTATTAGTAATGAGATCTCTGAGTCAGAGTGGGAAACGTGTAAGGAGTCATTGGTAGAACATCATGAATGATCACTGTGGTGAGTTCTGTTCAAAATGCAAGCAACATTTCAAGTTAAATGGTAGCCTATTTGAAATGCCAAGCACTGCCATGTTGAATGGCAGATAGTGCTGTAAAAGATAAAAGTTGCAATTAAAGGTTCGATCGGCGTCAGGTATAGAATGCATATTAGAGTATGACAGTTTTGTAACAGTTTATATTACACCTTGGGTAACATTATTTGTCACATCAGTTTGTTTTAATCAGCTTTCAAATGACACTTTGATTGAAAGTTTTAATGTTCACAAGAAGTGATTGGTTTTAAAATCACAAGTCACTGCCATATAAATAAAGACAATGGGCAGCCACTTGACACAGGTGGTGTGGAAGCTTGCAGCACCAACAATTAAAAGATCAGGTTCAATTCCCATTGTCATCTGTAGGGAGTTTGTACATCCTCTCCATAACCATGTGGACTTCTTCCAGTTGCTCTGCTTTCCACCCACATTCAAAAGACGTGCAGGTCAAGGTTAGTAAGTTGTAGGCATGCTATGTTGGCGCCAAAAGTTTTGGCGACACTTGCGGGTCACCCCCAGCACATCTCGTACTGTGTTGGTCATTGATGCAAATGTCACATTTCACTGAATATTTTGATGTTCATGTGACAAATAGTTATCCCCGCACAAACAATATACCACAGTGAGTTGTGAAGTGTACCTGGTGGCTGGGAACAACCATCTACAGAGGGAGACAAGAGATGAATCGGCTATGCATAAAAAACAATGGATATTTTACAGTTAAAGTGTTTGGCACCAGTTAGAGTAAGTGAATAAAATATTGTTGTATTTATGGCTCTCTAACCATAAAAGTACTTAAATGTATTTTAAAAGTTTAAAGCATATTAATGCTTTCAGAACATCATGGAGCACATTAATTTTATATGGGATTTGCGTCAAGTATTTAGGAGAGTGACTATATCTTTTTATGTTCTGTGAGAATTTGGTGTCCCCAACCCTTGTGGATAATGAGAATCCCTTTTATAACTTCTGTAATTATTCATGAGAACAAAATGCATTTGGCCAGTAGGTTGTAATATACTATTATTAAAAACTAATGTTATCTGCAATATTGGATGAAACAAATAAAGTTACCTCTATGTTGGCAGATGAAATTTAATGCAGGCAAGTGTGATGTTTTGCACTTTGGTAGGACCAGCCAGGGTAGGCCTTACAAAGTGAGCAACAGCAGGGCATTGAGGAGTGTGGTAGAACAAAGGGATCTTGTAAAACAGGTATATAATTCATTGAAAGTGGCGTCACAGGTAGACAGGGTCATAAAGAAAGCTTTTGGCACATTAGCCTTCATAAATCAATGTACTGAGTACAGAAGATGGGATGTTATGTTGAAGTTGTATAAGATGTTGGTAAGGCTTACTGTTTTGGTCTTCTACCAACAGGAAAGATGTAAACAAGGTTGAAAGAGTGCAGAAAAAATTTACAAGGATGTTTCCGGGTCTGGAGGACCTGAGTGATAAGGAAAGATTGAATTAATTAGGACTGCTTTCTTTAGAGCATAGAAGACTGATAGGAGATTTAATAGAGGTATACAAAATTTTGAGGATTGTGGATTGGGTAAATGCAGGCACCGTTTTTTCACTAAGGTTGGGTGGGAATACAACCAGAGTCATGCCTTAAGTGTGAAAGGTGAAAAGTTAATGGGAAACATAAGGGGAATTTTCTTCACTCAGAAAGTCGTGAAAGCGTGGAATGAGCTGCCAGCACAAATGATGCATGCGAGCTCAATTTCAACATTTAAGAGAAGCTTGGATAGGTGCATGGGCAGTAGGGATATGGAGGGCTATGGTCCCAGTGCAGGTCGTTAGGAGTAGGCAGTTTAAATGGTTTTTGGCATGGACTCAATGCACCAAGGGCCTGTTTCTGGGATGTACTTCTCGAAAAAAATTGGTCTTGACATTTTGCGGTTCATTTTTTGCTTATTAATAATCCTCCTTGTTTTTATGACGTAAAAGACAGGTGATTAGTTACAAATACTGACTTAGGCTGAAAATAGTTTATACACATAAATGTCAAACCATGTTAGTACTACTACCATTTAAAGTTTTATATCAAGCTGAAACATCTGAAAGCACCCCATTTGATGAATTACTTTTGAAGAACACTGATCAAACAAAACATTTATCCAGCAACTTCCTGCAAACATGAAAAGAGATCAGTTCTCAGTTAATCCCCAAGTTTGTTTTGGTCAATGAGTCACATTAGATGAGAGAGAAATATCATCCTGGATATTGGCAGAACTTCCTGCTTTTCTTTGAAATAATATCAAATCTTTACCAGCCTTCTGAAACACTGGAAAAGTTGAACAGCAGCCTAATTTAACCTTTAATCTGAAGGGCAAATAAATTATAGATCAAAGTCATATACAATGGGCAGAGTGAATTTTCCCTGGTCATCGCCAATGCCTGCACTCTTGGAACATCTAAGGGAGCCTTGGAGAAGGGCAGGGGGAGGTGGGTTTGACGGTAATTGGAGAGTTTTGTGGAAGTGATTAATCTAAAGATATCCTAGGAAGGTAACTGTGATTTTCTTTCCCATCTGTGGTCATGTCAATGGCAGTGAAGCCAGACTTTGTGAAATACAAATCTGCCATTCCCACATTTTCAGTCATTTGTTCCAGGAACTCAGTACACTACTAACCAATACAAAATCCACGTATATACTTCCAATGCCTAAGGTCACTCTGAGGGGGATGGTGGGTGGAGAGATTTATCTTCAGAAGGGAATATAATAGACAAGTGCAGATTGGATGCCTAAAACATTCTCAAAATCTTCTTAAGTTCACTCCATGCATATATAATTGATGATAATTCATTTATGCTCATCAGGGTTCTGCCATTGTGATGTGCAACTGACCAGCTACTATTGTGCATATTTTATATATTTCTGTGTGTACATATAAAACCAAATTGAGCAGCCAAGTTATGCACAGAAGGGTCCCAGAATTAGTAAGGAGATAGATGATCAGTCACACTTACCTCTCTTGCTCTTCCTCAGATAGTGCTGTGATCTTGTACATCTACTGGAGCGGGAAGGCAGAGCATCTCAAACGCCAACACATCTGAAATCCCAACACATCTGGATTGCACAATGATCTACATAACCAGAGCATTAAGTAGGATTACATGCCCAAATTCTGAAGAAATTGCCAGGTTACTAATACATTAGGGACTGGAATCATAGTGAGAGAATACATAGATAATCTATTACACAACAACCAGCCTTCAAAACTATTTTCAGATGAATTGATACTTGCAACCAGTGAATGGTTTTGAAATAGCCAGCAATATCTGTGTAAGCACTTTTGAAATAACAAGTGCATTGTCACAACAGGCATCCACTTGAGATAACTGAAAACTGCCTACTATAGACAATGATTGCTTCCTTAACATGTACACAGATATAGACATAGTTATTCCGTATTGTGTTATGTTTTGTAACTCCAAAGCATAAAACTAATTGCACTCTTTCAACCTTGTTTACATCTTTCCTGTTGGTAGAAGACCAAAACAGTAATTGCAGCCATTTCAAGTTCAACCACCTTGAGTGAGACCGGAGCCTTGCTGTGTCAAGATAAAGAACTGTCTATTGTTGAGTTGGAACTGTC
This sequence comes from Mobula birostris, assembly GCF_030028105.1. NCBI lineage: Eukaryota > Metazoa > Chordata > Chondrichthyes > Myliobatiformes > Myliobatidae > Mobula > Mobula birostris. The sequence goes on from NC_092386.1 coordinate 52,439,228, forward strand.
TCTGTGTCCATGCCTGCACTAGGTAGGTCTGGCCATTTGCTGCTACCTAGTGTTAGGAACTGTCTAGTCGTGTTCAGCATTCTGTGTATGAGTCCTGGCCCTAAGTTCTGTTCCCAAGGAGGGGTCCTGGCTCTGTGTTCCATGTCCCTGTGTTCCTGTCTCTCAAGTCCAAGGCTCTGAGTGTCCAATCTCCCAAGACCATGTCATGTCTTTGCCTAGTTCTGGGGTCTGAGCCCGAGCCAAGACCCAGGTTCTGGGTTCTTGTCCAGTCTCTGGCTTGGAGTCCAAGCCTAGGCTCCTAGTTCCCAGTTCCTTGTCCTGGTCCTGCTTGTCTAACCAATGTCCTAGGCCAAGTCTGTGTTCTTGTCCCAGCTCCTAGTCTGTGTCTTGTCATATCCCTAACTGTAGTCCTGTCCTATCCCTAGTACTTCAGCGTCTGTGTCTTGCTTTTGGGTCCACTTACAGTGCCCTTTATGACACCTTCGGCCTCCATGTAATCTAGCTCACTGACTACTTTATCACAGATGGTACAAGGAATCAGACAGGATTTGTAAATCTTGGGTCTGATATTTTCATTTGACACCATTTGCCCCTGATATGTTTGAGTTTTCCAGTGCATTCTTTGAACACTGCTATGGTGTTATCCAATACCTTCTTAAATTCATTTTTAGTTGACTCTATGGTAGGGGGTGTTACATGCAAATGGTGGACGGATCTCCAATAAAGGTGTAGTTGTCTCAGCCAATCATCTCCCTGCAATGCTGACCCTCTTGATTTCACTATATACAAGCCCAAAGTGACCTGTTGGTTGTTGTGTTTCACTGTTATGGATGTCATTTCCATAGAACTTATTGTTTCTTCCAGTATAAGTTCTTGGGTGAAATTCCTCTCAAACTCACTTTGTGGAATGACTGAAACAGCTGAACCAGTGTCCAATTCCATTTTAATTTGCCATTCACTCAGGTTCAGGAGATTTATCCACCCTCAGACCATTAAACTTCTTGAGCACCTTCTCAGTCATAATTTTCACTGCACAAATTTCACTTCCCTGACACTCTTGAATGTTCGGTGTACTGCAGACGTCTTCCACTGTGAAGACTGATGCAAAATATGCATTCAATTCCCCTGCCATCTCTGCATCTCTCATTACAGTATCTCCAGCGTCATTTTATATTGGTCCTATATCTACCCTCGACTCTTTTTTACCCCTTATATACTTAAAAAAAGCTTTTAGTGTCTTCTTTGATATTAGTCGCCAGCTTCCTCTCATAATTCATCTTTTCTTTCTGAATGACCTTCTTAGTTTCCTTCCACAAGTTTTTAAAAGCTCCCAATCCTCTATCTTCCCACTAGCTCTGGACCTGTACTCACTGGAGTGGCCTAGGCCCTGAATCCTGGTGTTCTGGTCTCTGGGCCTGTACTCACTGGAGTGCCCACATTCCTGAATCCTGGTATTCTGGACTCTGACTCTGTACTCACTGGAGTGTTGAAGTCCCCGAATCCTGGTGTTCTAGAATCTGAGCCTCTGCTCACCAGAATGCCCATGGCCCTGAATCCTGGCTTCCTTGTATGCCCTCTCTTTTGCTTTTACTTTGGCTCTGACTCCACTTGTCAGCCACAGTAGTGTCCTTCTTCCCTTTGAAAATTTTTTATACCTAAATAAAAGCAAAATATAAAAATAGAGTACTGTAACCTTATAATCAAAACATGGCACCATAGATGGAGACAAAAAGCCTGCTTTTGTTTGTTGTTGCTCAGCTGCTTATTCAGGTATTCCCCCAGAGCTGCTGTGATGCTTTTGTTGCGCTGCACACATTGTTTTCATTATATTGGTGGTATGTCATCATTTTTAATGTTAGGTACAAGTGAAAGACAAATACTGCTTACCAGTAGCACATAAATTCAGAGTCAGAAATGATGGCAATCCCAAGCTATATCATATAGATTCCAAAATCCTTAACACTTCTAGCCCCAAGCATTTCAGATAAGGTGTAATCAACCTGTAACATAGAAACATAGAAACATAGAAAATAGGTGCAGGAGTAGGCCATTCGGCCCTTCGAGCCTGCACCGCCATTTATTATGATCATGGCTGATCATCCAACTCAGAACCCTGTACCAGCCTTCCCTCCATACCCCCTGATCCCCGTAGCCACAAGGGCCATATCTAACTCCCTCTTAAATATAGCCAATGAACTGACCTCAACTGTTTCCTGTGGCAGAGAATTCCACAGATTCACCACTCTCTGTGTGAAGAAGCTTTTCCGCATCTCGGTCCTAAAAGGCTTCCTCTTTATCCTCAAACTGTGACCCCTTGTTCTGGACTTCCCCAACATCGGGAACAATCTTTCTGCATCTAGCCTGTCCAATCCCTTTAGGATTTTATACGTTTCAATCAGATCCCCCCTCAATCTTCTAAATTCCAACCAGTACAAGCCTAGTTTATCCAGTCTTTCTTCATATGAAAGTCCTGCCATCCCAGGAATCAATCTGGTGAACCTTCTTTGTACTCCCTCTATGGCAAGGATGTCTTTCCTCAGATTAGGGGACCAAAACTGCACACAATACTCCAGGTGTGGTCTCACCAAGGCCTTGTACAACTAGAGTAGTACCTCCCTGCTCCTGTACTCGAATCCTCTTGCTATAAGTGCCAGCATACCATTTGCCTTTTTCACCGCCTGCTGTACCTGCATGCCCACTTTCAATGACTGGTGTATAATGACACCCAGGTCTCGTTGCACCTCCCCTTTTCCTAATCGGCCACCATTCAGATAATAATCTGTTTTCCTATTTTTGCCATCAAAGTGGATAATTTCACATTTATCCACATTAAATTGCATCTGCCAGGAATTTGTCCACTCACCCAAACTATCCAAGTCACCCTGCATCCTCTTAGCATCCTCCTCACAGCTAACACTGCCACCCAGCGTCGTGTCATCCACAAACTTGGAGATGCTGCATTTAATTCCCTCATCCAAGTCATTAATATATATTGTAAACAACTGGGGTCCCAGCACTGAGCCTTACGGTACCCCACTAGTCACTGCCTGCCATTCTGAAAAGGTCCCGTTTATTCCCACTCTTTGCTTCCTGTCTGCTAACCAATTCTCTATCCACATCAATACCTTACCCCCAGTACCATGTGCTTTAAGTTTGCACACTAACCTCCTGTGTGGGACCTTGTCAAAAGCCTTTTGAAAATCCAAATATACCACATCCACTGGTTCTCCCCTATCCACTCTACTAGTTACATCCTCAAAAAATTCTATGAGATTCGTCAGACATGATTTTCCTTTCACAAATCCATGCTGACTTTGTCCGATGATTTCACCACTTTCCAAATGTGCTGTTATCACATCTTTGATAACTGACTCCAGCAGTTTCCCGACCACCGACGTTAGGCTAACGTTAGGCTATAATTCCCCGGTTTCTCTCTCCCTCCTTTTTTAAAAAGTGGGGTTACATTAGCCACCCTCCAATCCTCAGGAACTAGTCCAGAATCTAACGAGTTTTGAAAAATTATCACTAATGCATCCACTATTTCTTGGGCTACTTCCTTAAGCACTCTGGGATGCAGACCATCTGGCCCTAGGGATTTATCTGCCTTTAATCCCTTCAATTTACCCAACGCCACTTCCCTACTAACATGTATTTCGCTCAGTTCCTCCATCTCACTGGACCCTCTGTCCCCTACTATTTCTGGAAGATTATTCATGTCCTCCTTAGTGAAGACAGAATCAAAGTAATTATTCAATTGATCTGCCATGTCCTTGCTCCCCATAATCAATTCACTTGTTTCTGTCTGTAGGGGACCTACATTTGTCTTTACCAGTCTTTTCCTTTTTACATATCTATAAAAGCTTTTACAGTCAGTTTTTATGTTCCCTGCCAGTTTTCTTTCATAATCTTTTTTCCCCTTCCTAATTAAGCCCTTTGTCCTCCTCTGCTGAACTCTGAATTTCTCCTAGTCCTCAGGGGAGCCACTTTTTCTGGCTAATTTGTATGCTTCTTCTTACATTTAAAACATTTTAACATTTTAAATCCAGTCTTAACCTCACAGACTCCTTTCATTCAAATTAAAAATAATAACATATTCAACAGATTTTCAAAGCTTTTCGTTTTAACATTCACATCTCCACGTTCCACCTTTGCAGTGTGTTTAGAAGATATACATTCATCTGAGCACCATACACAAAATGCCGCAGATACTCAGCAGATGAGGCAGCACCTATGAAACTACTGTAAATAAACAGTCGACATTTCGAGCCGAGACCCATCATCACGATTGGAAAGGACGGGGGAAGAAGCCACAATAAGAAAGTGGGCAGAGGAAAAGCAGCTCAAGCTAAAGGTCATAGGTGAAGCTGGGTGGGTGGAATGAAGTAAGAAGCAGGGAGGCAATAGGTGGAAAAGATAAAGGGCTGGAGATGAAGGAATCTGATAGGAGAGGAGAGTGAACCATGGGAGAAAGGGAAAGAAGAGGGGCACCAGGGACAGGTAATAGGCAGGTCAAGAGAAGAAGGTAAGAGGGGAACCAGAGTAGGGTTTCTCCATTCCCCACTCTGGCTCCACTTCTCACTTCATCTTAGGGAAGATGACCAAAAGCTTAGTCAAAGAGGTACTTTTTAATGGAGGAGGGTCGGACAAGGTTTAAGGATGGAATTGTGGAGTTGGTGTGATAGTTCAATTTGCAGATGAATCAGAATGCTTGAATTGCAGGAATTGAAATATTTCGGTAGTTGTTTGACCAGCAGGGAAAGGTTACAGAGAAAGGAAGAGCTGAAGTTTGTACTTGGAAAGATTTGAAAGAAAGGGAATTTTAAAATGAAGATATTGTTAACTGGGAATTAAGGTAGGCCTGTGAGTTCAAGATAGTAGGCAAGGAGACTGAGTGATAAGTAGCAGAAGTCTGGGGGACTTCAAGTTTGCACGGCCTAAGGCAAGTGGGCCCAGCGAGTGATGCAGTCGGCTGGTCAAGTGAACATATAAAAAAGGCATGGATGAGCGTTTCAGCAGCAGATCAGCTGATTAATAAAACAATATTGTCAGCTGATTTTGGCATTCAGATGGAATAAAAAGTATGCTAATTAGTTGCTTTAACTTATTTGCATAAAAACTTTTTTGTTTTTGATGAACACCATTAAAATAGTCAACTAATATCTTCCATGTAACATAATGTCTAGGCTTTCCTCAGATTCTTTCACTACCTACACATACTGCCTGTCCACCCACCCACTGGATCCCCTTTTTTTTTACCTTGAGCCTGTCCCTTTCACAAAGCTTGATTGTAAATCCTATCACCTGGCAGGGCCACAAACAAGCCACAGGCTGAACCTGTAGCCAATGTCTTAAAGAGCTTGAATAGCTTCAAACACCTCTAGCACGAAGGTGTATTCATTAAATTATTCACAAACAACCCAGAAACATGACAACAAATCTCACAGCCACAGCTGTAGAGTTTAAATTTTGTTAGTTAATTAAACTAGCTAACTGGCACGAGAGAGCAGCTTCTTCAAGCTCACCTGTGGAAACAGCTTGATTTCTATCTTTAATGTCTCTTTTTTGACCTTTCAAGGGTTCTGTCAGTGCCCTTGACCTGCAGCTGCACTCAAACTGCAGTTCTTTACTGCAATGGTTCCCGCTCACCGACCGTTCATTTCTCGATATCCCATGGATGTGGTCTGGAATACGAGCATGCCTTCAGGATGCTGAGGCTTTGGAGCCCTGTGGACGAGTGAATTCTATGGCAGTGTCGCCAAATCAAGCATCGCATGCGAAAACTGACTCTGAGGAATAACGGATCAGCTTTCGGAGGTCTCTGTACTCAGTGAATCTCTCTCTCTCTCTCACTGATGGGGTTTGCTGCCGATTCTCGAGTTGGAGCACTCACAATTAAAAGTGATGCAGCAGACTTTAACATCACAATCAGAGTTTTTCTTTTGTTTTGTTAGTCTCTACGCTTGGTGTGTGACATCTCTGCCCGTCTGTTAGGGAGAGAGAAATCCTGTAGCATGTTGAATTGGTGAACGATTATATTTTGTTGCACTGCAGATCATGGTCGATTTGAGGGCTTTGCTATTGCTTGCCTGGTGGGTGGTGGGTGCTGATGTTTTTTGCTGTAGTAAGAGGGGGAGAGGGAGGGGGCGGGTTAAATCTAGCTGCTGCTTATGCATGCAAAGGGGAGTAGGGCTTTAGGGTTCTAATGTTTTTACTGTCACTCATTCTTTGGGGAACTCTTCTGTTTCCGTGGATGTCTGTGAAGAGCAAGAATTTCACGCTGTACATTATATGCATTCTCTGATATTAAATGGATCTACTGAATGACTGTAGTACTTTAAAAGTAGTATGTCTCACAAATCCACATTGCTCGTTGGTTCTGCAAGGAAATCTGGTCTCTCCTACAGGTGACCTCAGTCAGAGACTCAGAATAAGACCATTCAGCTCATCATTCACAAGATCTCCCTGCCTCAACCAGTGCCTTGCAAGCTTTTTTTTTTAAGTCTCCTACCTGCCACAGAGAGTGCAACAAAGGTTCACCAGACTAATTGCTGGGATGGTGGAAGTGCTGTATGAAGAGAGTTTAGCATGATTAGATTTATATTCACTGCAGTTTAGAACAATGAAAGGAGATCAAATTGAAGCTTAAACATGACTGACAGGGCTAGATAGACTGGATGCTGAAAGATGTTTCCCTGACTGGAGCAAATGGGAACAAAGCTCAGGTTGCAGGCTGATTGAAAAGAATTGTGTTCTGCTAAAATCAACACACTCATACACATGCAATCATGTCTTATTTTATCCTTCAATATATATTTGTGATTTAGAACTGAGGTGAGGAGAAATTTCTTCACCCAGAAGGTGGTGGATTTACTGCCTGAGAGAGCTGCCAAGTCATCGAAAACATTTAAGCGATAGATATTTCAAGAGGCACCAAGAGGGTTAAGAGAGTAGGGATATAGTACTGAGACTGTTGAACAGCCATGGTAAAAATGACTGTCTTGCTAGTTAGAAAAATACTATTAGATTTGATTGATTAGTTTTGGGGGTCACCCCGACATACCAAGAGAAATCTCTGGCACTTATTCTCGCTCTGTGGCTCAGTAAGGCAGGGGGCAGAAGGGAAGAATGATAGTGATAGGAAATTCATTAGTTAGGGGAACATACAGGAGTTTCTGTGGACGAGAAGAAGACTCCTAGATGCTATGTTGCCTCCAAGCTCCAGAGCTGGAGACGTCTCCGATCGTACCCAGTGCATTCTAAAGCGGGAGGCCGAGCAGACAGAAGTTGTGATACACATTAAAATAGCTAGGACAAGGGATGAGGTCCTGAAGAGAAAATACATAGAGGTAGGAAGGAAGTTAAAGAGCAGAAACTCGAGGGTAGTAACATCTGGATTGCTGCCTGAGACATATGCCAGTGAGGGTAAGAATAAATACATGGCTGAGGAATTAGGGCAGTGGGCAGGGCTTCAGATTTGTGAACCATTTGTACCTTTTGTGGGGAAGGTATAACCTGTACACAACGGATGGATTACACATTAGCTGAAGAGGGACTAATACGACTTACAGGGAGGTTTGCTAGAGACGTCGGGGAGAATTTATATTAGGTTGGCAGGGGTTTGTGTACAAGAGAGTTAGGTCAGCTGATATTGCAGTTGGTGTAAAGGTAGAGGCAATGTGCAGAGAAATTGTGAGGACTGACAGGCAGTGGACAGGACATGAATGCAATCAGATGGATGAAATGTGTTTACATTAATGCAAGAAGTTATGGGAACAAGGGTGATGAACTTAGAACATGGATCAGTACATGGAATTACAATGTTGAGGCCATTACTACAACCTAGCTGTTGAAAGGGTAGGATTGGCTGCATGATACTGTAGGTTTAAATGTTTCAAAAGGTATAAGGAGAAAGGCAAAAGAGGATGCAGGGAGTGGAATTGCTAATCAAGAATGCTGTCACAGCTGTACGAAGGGAGTACATTGTGGAGGGAAGTCAGCAATATTTCCAGTGAGAGTATTCTACAGGCCCCTATAGAACACTGAGGAGCTGAGAAGTAGGCAGATTTTGGTAAGTTGCAATAACAGGGTTGCTTTGTGGGTGACTTCAACTTCCCTAATATTGATTTGCACCTCCTTAGTGCGAGAAGTTTAGATGGGGCAGAATTCTTCAGGCGTATCTAAGGATTATTGACAGCATGTGGACAGGCTTACTCGAGGAGAGGCCATAGTAGGCAGAGCACTTTGCAATGACCCTGGTCAGGTGACAGACCCCAAGGTGGGTGAGCATATTGAGCACAACTTCCTGACTTTCAACATAAGATATAGAACAGCACAGCAAAGTGCAGGCCCTTCAGCACACAATGTTGTTCTGACCAGTTAACCTACTCCAAGATCAATCTAATGCTTCCCTCCCCCAGAGCTCTCCATTCTTCTTTCATCCATTTGCGTATCTAAGGGTCTCTTTAAATGTCTCTATATGTATCTGCCTCGACACACCACTCAGGCAACATGTTCCATGCACCCATCACTCTCTGTGTAAGAAACCTGCTGCTGACATCCCCATTGTACTCTCCTCGAACCCTCCTAAAATTATGCCTTCTTGTATTAGCCATTTACTCTCTGGGAAGAAAGGCACTGGATGTCCACTCATCTTGTTCACCTCTATCAAATCACCATGCATCTGTCTTCAAGCGAAAGAGAAACCCGAGCTCGCTCAATCTTCCCTCATGAGACACGCTCTCTAATCCAGGCAGCATCCCGGGTAAATCTCCTCTGCACCCTCTTCTAATTTTCCACATCCTTCCGATAATGAGGCAGAAAGAACTGAACTCAGTACTCCGACTGTGGTGAACCGGAGTTTTATAGAGCCATAACATTATCTTGCATCGCTTGAACTCTGTCTCCCAATTAATTAAGGCCAACACACTAAGTGCCTTCCAGAGCACCCTATTTACCTGTGCAACAACTGAGGGATTTTAGCAGAGCCAAAAACAAGGATAGGAGTAAACAATATGGGAAAGCTCTTATTGCGGGGGGCGGGGGGGTGCTAAATATGATCGTATTAGGCAGGAACTTGGAATTGTAAATTAGGAACTGATGTTCTCAGGAAAATACACAGCAGAAATGTGGAGGTTTTTTAGAGAGTACTTGCACAGGTTTCTGGATGGATTTGACGAGAGACATGGAATGACTAGCAGGGTAAAGGAACTATGATTGACAGGAGAGGTGCAACACTTAGTCAAGAGGAAGAAGGAAGCATACTTAGAGTTTAGGAAGCAAAATTCAGCCAGGGCTCTTGAGAATTATAAGGTAGCAAGGAAAGAACTTAAAGAAGAGACTTAGGAGGGCTAGAATAGGACACAAGAAAGTATTGGAGAGAAAGATTAAGGCAGACCTAAAGACATTCTACACGTATGTAAAGAATAGAAGGATGGTGGGAGTGAGGATAGATCCATTCAGAGATAGAGGGGGAATGTACTTAGTATTCCAGATCGGAGAGCGTTCATTTCAATGGGACACTTGTTGGTGATGATGTGTGTCAGTTTTGACGTAGGGTTTCCAACCTGAAACACTAACTTTTTTTTTCTTTTCCCATAGATACAGTCAGACCTGCTGAATATTTCCAGCATTTTTTGAGTTTTTTTTCCCAGTTAAATTAACTGCAGACAGATGGCATTCTTGGACTGGAAACTTCAATCATCCAGAAAAATAAAGAGCTTTACAAGCACCTGAAGGCTGGATTCGCTCAGGAAACATGTGACTTAAAGAACAGAGGGTGGATGGAACAAGTCCAGGAGGACCAGCAACTCATTGATATCAGAAGCTGTGGCAATTCTACAAGGTCACCAATAACATCTGTGGGCCAAAGACCCAAGGGCCCACCCTATCTATAGCTGAGAACAGAAAAAAGTTTAAAGGACAAAGCAGCAGCTAGCATCTGCTGGAAGGAGCTCTTTGAAGAAGTCCTCTTTGAAGAAATCCTCTGTGAGTCTGTCCATTCGCTCTTGACTCCAGCCCACAGCCAACTATTCAGCCTAACTGCTCCACCAAGAAGTTGAAAGGAACATTTGCCTATTTAAAAACAATAAAGTCTTGGCAGTGAACAGTAGTCTGCTACAGGCTATTGGCATTGAGAAATTTAAATATCATTTCAAAGTTCAAAGTAAATTTAATATCAATGTGTATGTTACCATATACTATTCATGAGATTCATTTCCTTGAAAGGCACTTAAAGGAAAATAGAAATACAATAGAATTTTACAAATTTTATAACATATATAATAAAATCAAATTAATTAATCACTATAAAATAGAATTTCATAAAATTTTATAAAGTTTTACAAATTTTACATACAGAAACAGAAACTGACCATCAATGTGCAAATGAAGACAAACTACAAATAAAAGCACTATTGAGAACATGAGTTGTAAAGAGTCCTTGAAAGTGAGTCTGTAGATCATAGAACCTGTTCAGTGTAGTGGTGAATAAAGTTGAACATGCTGGTTCAGGAGCCTATTGGTTAGAGGGTAAAAACTGTTCCTGAAACCAGTGGTGTGGGATCTAAGATTTCTGTACCTCCTGCCTGATGGTTGCAATAAGAAGAGTGCATGGCCTGGCTGGAGGGGGTTTGTGATGATGGATTCGGATTTTTTTTTGTGGCAGTGCTCTATGTAAATGTACTCAATGGTGGAGAGGGCTTTGCCTATGATGGGCAGAACTGTATTCACCACTTCCTGTAGCCCTTTCTGTTCCTAGGCATTTCTACTGGAAAGAAGAGGAAGTACCAGAGGAAGACCGGAGTGTACTTACTAGATCTAAGGAAATACTGTAAGCATGCTGATCTTCTCAAAATTTCACTGTGTGGAATGGTCTCTCAGCTCTCTGTCACAGGGAAATGCATGTTCTACAGCAGCCTCTTTAACAATCAACTGATGGGCTATATTCTGATCTGAATTTTCCTGAATGCAGAGTTTTTTTCTCTCCTAAAATGCCAACTCCTCTTTAATGTAGTGTCATAAGGTGGTGGCTGGGAACGGACCCAAGTGCAAGACACAGACACTGAAGTACTAGGGACAGGGCTAGGACATGGACACAAAAACCGGGAACCCGGAACAGGACTGGACAAGAGAGCTAGGAGCCCGGGCTAGGACTCCAAGCCAGAGGCTCGAGACCAGAGGCTTGAGGTTTGGGGTCTTGAAACTTGGCTTGGGGCGAGGCTTGAGGCTTGGGGTCTTGAAGCTTGGCTTGAGGCTAGGAGTCTTGAAGCTTGGCTTGGGGTGAGGCTTGAGGCTTGAGGTCTTGAAGCTCCTCCTGGGCAGGGCGCGGATCTCCACCCGATGGAGGCAAGGGACTGGAAGGGACAGAACCAACCGCAGGGAAACGGCAAGACGGCCTGACTTACCTGATGGAGGTAAGTGACAGGAAGGGACAGAACCAAGCGTAGGGTAATGGCAAGATGGCCTGGCTTACTCGGCGGAGGCAAGGGACAGGAAGGGAGCTAGGTACAGGGTGGCTCTAGGACAAGACTTCAGGCAAGATGAGGCGAGAGTTACTAGCAAGACAAGGCAGGGCTTAAGGTGGGGAAACAGAAGGCAGGGGAAGGGATACAAGGAGTAAGGACAAGAACAATCCAGCAGCCACGCCCTAGTCTCTGGAAGTATTTATGCAGCCAGCCCCAAAGAGCATCAGCTGCCTCAATTAGTGCTCAACAGAAACAGAAACAGGGTAGATAGGAAAACCTGGAGCAAGGGTCGATGGATTGGACCATGAACTGGAATGCGGACATCATGGACCGGACCATGACAGTATCCCCCATCTACAGGAGCCTCCTGCCAACCAAACAGGTGGGTGGTAGGGTATTTAACAGAAGGGAACCCTGGGTGGCAAGAGGAAAACGACAGTGTCTGTGTCACTGGGTCCATGGTTGGCTGGATCGTTCTGTCATGAGGTGGAGGCTGGGAATGGATGCAAGTGCAAGACACAGACACTGAAGTACTAGGGACAGGACTAGGATACAGGGTGAGGGCTAGTACATGGACACGAAAACCGGGAACCCGGAACAGGACTGGACAAGAGAGCTAGGAGCCCAGGCTTGGACTCCAAGCCAGAGGCCTGAGGCGAGGCTGGAGACCAGAGGCTTGAGGCTTGGGGTCTTGGAGCTTGGCTTGGGGTCTTGAAGCTTGGCTTGGGGCGAGGTTTGAGGCTTGGGATCTTGAAGCTTGGCTTGGGGCGAGGCTTGAGGCTCAGGGTCTTGAAGATTGGCTTGGGGCAAGGCTTGAGGCTTGGGGTCTTGAGGCTTGAGGTCTTGAAGCTCCTCCTGGGCAGAGAGCGGTACTCCTGGGCAGGGCGCAGTACTCAACCCGATGGAGGCAAGGGACAGGAAGGGACAGAAGCAACCGCAGGGTAACGGCAAGATGGCCTGACTTACCTGACGGAGGCAAGGGACAGGAAGGGAGCTAGGTACAGGGTGGCTCCAGGACAAGACTTCAGGCAAGACGAGGCGAGAGTTACCAGCAAGACAAGGCAGGGCTTCAGGTGATGCAAGGCGAGATGAGAACTTCAGACCAGGCGAGAGTTACCAGCAAGACAAGGCAAGGCTTCAAGCAATGCAAGGCAAGACAAGAACTTCAGGCGATGCCAGAGTTTCCAGTAAGACAAGGCAGAGCTTCAGACGGGGAAACAGAAGGCAGGGGAAGAGATACAAGGAGTAAGGACAAGAACAATCCAGCAGCCACACCCTGGTCTCTGGAGGTATTTATGCAGCCAGCCCCAACGAGAATCAGATGCCTCAATTAGTGCTCAACAGGAACAGAAACAGGGTAGACAGGAAAACCTGGAGCAAGGGTCGATGGACCGGACCATGAACTGGAATGCAGACTTCACGGACCGGACCATGACATGTAGTCTTTTACAAGCAGATGTAAATATAGCATGTGTGGCTTTAGGTTCTATGGATTTTCTGCCTTTAATAATTTTGCACTGTGCACTATATTTTGCAGCAAATGTTTTCTGTCTGTGCTCAAGTAATGCACAGCAAAAATGTCCTGTTTCATACTTGACTCATTTAATAATCAGCTTGGGCAGCACACAGATATGTCAGCATGGCCTGGAGAAGTTGAAAACAATGAGCTGGCCTGTATTTTTACAAGATTTGCAATTGGAAAAGTACGCTGATTTTTCCATTTGTGATCTTGTTCCAAGTTTACAATACAGAGCAATAAACAATGTTGCAAAACAATCTTTTAAGGTGTTGTCATATATTTGTTCATGTACATTGACAATCTTGGATAATCCAAGGTATTGCTTCCTCAGGTAGTGTGGCTCAAGCTCTGGGTAACATGGAATTGACTTATCAATCAATATCATCCGCCTGCTCTTGCATCTTTCTTTGTGGTGTTGGGTGGTCTGCACCTCCAAAAAGGTCTCTGCACTAATGAGCAATCTCCAGTGTCCCTCTGCTGATCCACAGCATTCTGTGCTTAAACATCTTCAGCTGTTCAGATCCAATTCCACGTATAAAGGCAGCCAGCAGCCAATAAGGAGCTGATGAGAATCCTGGCCCTGCGGTGTTGTCGTGGCTGTCCGCGGGGGGACGAATCTCAGAATTGTGTTCTGTATACATACTTTAAATCTTTGAATGCTTCCTTTGGGAGCATTGACAAAAATGAACTTGAAATATACATTTATTTTCCAGACATGATTACATTAATAAGGAATATCTTCTGATTACAGAAACAGATTAATGTTTAACTTTATTACCCAAGGCAGGAGAAATTAAAATTGCTTAAAGCTTACTTCTCTTCTTTCAACAAAAATAATTATTATCAACGGAGTCAAATTAAAGGTGGCTAAAAGAGGAGGGAAATCTTCTCCTGGCATGCAGTAGACACTAATGAGTTGTTGGACCTGATTACACTAATGGCTAGCTGGTACTTCTCTATGGAGCCTATGGCAATATCAGAGGCGCTGCTCAATTTATTGAGCCGTGGAGCTGGTACTGTTAGCATCTAGCTTCTCTGATTTACATTCAGCTATAAATAGCAGATTTGAGTGAGGCTGTCAATCTTAATTAAAGTTGTAAATGACTGTAAGGTTTTTGTCCTTTTTATATATTTGAGTTTTCAATTAGGAGTAATTTAATGTGCAAAGAAATAATGTTACTTTTAAATTTAAAAGCAATTTCAATTGCCTCTGATTATCAGAGGCTGTCAAAGTTTGGAGTGGAGACGTCATTAGGAACCACCACAGAGAGGCCTGGTCACCCTTTGCAACCCCTCCAGATCATAGGATACCTGTGGAACCAAGGGCCCTAAGCTATTGGCAGCTACATAGCACCAGAGCATAGGTCTGTCTGGAGACTGCACAAGAAGCAAGCGCAGGCAATTGCGTCAAGTAAGATTCAGCCCATAATTTCTAATCAGTAAGTCGACAAAACACCATATTGTTTTCTTCAGTTTAGAGTATTCCCCCAGGATGACTTACTTTCACTCCAGTTCTGAGAAGCTGCATTTACCAAGAAGAGAAAATCTGCAGATGCTGGAAATCTGTGCGTTTATTCTTTTAACATAGGGTGGTCATGGCACATTAGCTAATAGAGTGCGGTCTTGGTGCAATGGAAAGACAGTCTATGATGATTAAAGTCTAGGGAAGAACACAGAAGGAGGGAGGGAATCAGAGTGAAGTGAAGGACATGGGTCTAGGGAAAAGGTAAGAATGTGTGGTGCTCAGAGGGTGCATGTGTTTGTGGGTGTGTATGTCACATACATATGTGTTCTAAGTCATCCAACAGATTGTAGGCAAACGAAGCAAATGAGGGAAAGGGGAAACACTGAGAGGGATATGGATGATTCAGTTATGTACTTTCCTCTCTGCTTCTCAATTCTCCCCCACCTTCAGCCACTCCCCGCACCTTATTCCCTGTTAGTCTCTCCAATATCCCTTCACCCAGTTCCTTCCCTCTTCCTTTTTTCACCTGTCTCTTCTCACAGCTTGGCCTCCCTCCCTTCTCCAGTTGCCAGTTACGTCAGTCTGCCTTCCGTCCAGTGATGTTCACTCTTTACACTGTCTGTTGCCCCATCACTCCAGTCTGAGCTGCTGCATGGGAAGAAGCCTGTGGTCTTTCACAGCAACTCTACTCCATGCTCCGATGTCATTAGCCACTGCCGCAGTGAGAATGTGACTGATTCCTTGTGCTTTGTGAGCAGGTTGACAGTTCCTTGTTAACTCCTAGACTATGAAGGCGGATTCATCCTATGGGGATGGGAGCAAATCTCCAAATATATCGATGCCTAAGCAAGGTTCCAATGTCTTGATCGTTCATTTACAGCAAAGATTTATTATGCAGTTGTAAAAAGGGTTTTTATTTCATTTTCCTTTGAATTGTCATAATCTCACATTAAAGAAGCAACTTTACATTTCAGGAGCTATTTTGGTTAATTAGCAAATCAGCACAGCTTTTATATGTGATAATCATTTAACTGAAGTATATTTAAGTGCATTATTTACATGTTTATATTTCCCTTCCATAACAATTCACATTATTGCACATTTTCGATAATTGCCTTTCTACTCTGTCTCCTGTGGCACCTGAGCTCTGCGGCTATAACCCGTGAAACAAGGCTACTCAACACTTACAATGCACCAAACTTCAACGAAGCTGCCAGGAGATTTCTAAAGATGTATTCTGACCGGCCGCATGATCGTCTGGCATGGAGGCGCCAATAGACAGGATCGGAAAAAGCTGCAGAGAGTTGAAGCCTCAGCCAGCTCCATCATGGGCGCTAGCCTCCCAACTCATTGAGGACATCTGCAAAAGGCAATGCCTCAAGAAGGCAGCATCCAATGTGAAGGGTGCTCACCATCCAGGACGTGCCCTCATCTCATTAGTACTATCAGGGAAGAGGTAGAAGAGCCTGAAGGCACACACTCAGTATTTTAGGAACATTGCTTCCTCTCCGCCATCAGGTTTCTGAATGGTCTATGAACCCAAAGACACCACCTCATTATTCTGTTTTTGCACAATATATTTATTTTATATATAGTCTGATTGTAATTTACGGTAATTTTATGTATTGTACTATACTGCTGCTGCAAAACATTGAATTGCACTAAATATGCCAGTGACCATAGATCTGATTCTGAAGCCCTGTATCGGTACTACTTGTGCTAAATTTTTGAAGTTAAGCATCTCCCTAAAGTCTGCATTACATTCAAAAGAATGATCAATGTCTGTGAAGCCTCTTATGTTTGGAGCTGATCTATTGTCAGTCTTTGTCAGCTTTGAGCCTGATATAATGCCATTTGATAAAATCGCAATGGGGAAAAAAGATTAGATGTCTCCCACAAATGAAAAATAGAAGTTACATTTTAGTATTTTAGTAAACAATTCCAAATGGAGTAATTATATACATTGAAAATAGTTTCTTTCCACAATTCTTATCTTCCTATCAGTTTATAAGGCAGCTTCTTTTCGACATCTGGCCAATTTAACGATCAATGCAGGGAACACTAGCAGGCTGAAGTACATCACTGAAAAGGAAGATTCAGCATAATTTTCAAAAAGAATACTGAACTAACACTTGGAGGGAAAATTATTCAGTGCTTGGGGATTAAAAAGCACTATTGCATTCTTTAGAGCAGAGACTGTTCAGAAAGGATCTGAGAGAAGTGATTAAAGTTATAGAGGGTCCAGATAAATTCATAGACTCATGGAGAGATAGACCATGAAAACTGGCCCTTCAGCTCACTGACTCTGCACCAACAGATCCTGCATTAATCCCATTTTTATTCCATCCATGTCTTTGGATCAATTTAGACCATGTCTTTCCATCAATTTACGACCATCCATGTCTTTGGAGTGTGGGAGGAAACCAGAGGAAACACAGCAGTACATAACAAAGATATAAAAATCTATAAATGACTAAAATAAATAAATAGTGCAAAAAGGTAGAAATAACAAGACAATGTACACGGACAGTGCGGGAATCTAATGATGGAAGGGAAAAAACTGTTCCTAAATTGTTGGGCATAGGTCTTCTTTCCAATGATAGTAACATGAAGAGAACATGTCTAGGACATGGATGGAACCTTCCTAAGGCTCTGTCTATTGAAAATGTCCTCAATAGTGAGAAGGGTTGCTGGTCTCTAACAATGTGAAGCAGTGGCTTTACTAACTGTACCTAGTATATAGAAATGCAAGGAGCAGCATCAATGTTTATTTAATCTCAAAAAGACCTTTGACCCTGTCAATAAATATCAATTGAAGATTACCCTTTGCAATTCCAGTTGTCTACAGAAATGAATATCTATCCTATGTCTGTGTAGGAAAGAATATGAGTAAACATCTTAACCAACACCTTCACAATAGATCCAAATGTAGCACAGACTGGAGTCAAACAAGGCTGTTTCAGAATTTATAAAGGGGAGCTGTTCCTACTGACAAAATGAAAACCAGAGGGCACAGAATTTATGTCATTGGAAAAGGAACCAACAGTGACAAAAGAAGAGCACTCTTCAGGCAGAATGTGATTAAGATCGGAATGAACTACCAGAATGGGTAGTGGAAGCAAATACAACATTTCAATAAGAAATTGGAAACTATTTGAAGGTAAGGAAATTTCAGGACTATAGTGAAAGAGCTAAGGAAGGGGACTAAGTAGGGATTTCTTTTAAAAAGCTGGCATGGCTTTCCTCCGTTCTATAACTATTCTGATTCATTGATTCAATGGACTGAGTGTCAATGTGGGCAAAACCAGCCAAGTGACCCACTATGCTGAATTGATGAAGGAGGGGGAACCTCAGCAATGGTTTCATTGCTGACAATTTTGCACATACGTATTTTTTCTAAGCCATTCTTTTCACAATGAATTTTTCAAAGAGATTTTTTTCGGTGCTTGACTGCTCAAAGTGTGAGTTTGCTTATGCTTTTTGCTCCCACCTCTACACATTTGGAGACAATGAATTGAGTGAAAGTGCATCTGCAGAGGTGAGTACAAACTAGACGCTGATGCACCTGCACACACTTAGAGCTGGAGACCAAAGAAAAATTTCTCCCCTTTGCTTCTGCATCGGTTCATTGTCAGTTAGTTAATACTTAGCCGAGAGTGAAAATAAAAATGATAACTCAGTAAAAGGATAAATAGGACTCTTGACTTATATCAGCATATGAATCTTCAGACTGATAGCAAGCAGCCTGAACTGGCAGCACACTGTGTTCCAGGAAATAGTGCTCTCAATGTGTGTACAAGTTTTAAAAGAGCACATGGAAGTGATATGCATGGAAAAGGTTGCTATTATCTAGTATCTACGAGTAAATGCCTTCTTTTTAAAAAATAATGTGAGTTAAGTCTATTAAAACCCTAGGGGCAGAATCTAAGCTTAAAGCAAACCACGTGGAAACTTAACTACTAGGTTAACCTGTTCCATTTGATTTATTTTGACTTGCTTTTAAATTTTAGCCTGAAAATTGTGAATCAAATGCTGGCCCTGAAAATATGCCATGGGACATTAATGTGCAAATGTTTAACATGTGCCCATGAAACTGCTCTCTGCAGTTTTGCAGAGACCTTCATTTCTGAGGTGCTATTATCACACAGTTTCTAGGTCAGTGTCTATTACCTATTCAGATGTCTGGAACAGAGCTTGCAATTGCAATCTAGATTTATTTCTAGAAATAATTACTTCTAGTGTGATTATTCTCAATAATACTAACCACTATATAAATGAAAGTATGCCACTTAACAAACTTTTCCCAAAGTACCTACTTTTAAAAGAAACCTATTTTTTCCGATTGTTCAGTGCTGTTTACCATTATTCTACCATGTTAAAGAAGACCTGGGCACTCCCAGTGCTGATTTTAACCCAAATGCTTCAAAATACACAAGAACCTACTCAGCTTATACTGTACATGTACCTACCTCAAAAAAATCTCCTTGCTGTCTTTCACATGGACTCATATACACATGCTCACATATATAGGACATGCATGCACAAATGCATATAACTAACATACACACACATACATGTGCCCAGACAAAAAAATAAAAATAAAATTAAACTGTGCATTGCTTCATTACTAGTGCCTAATTTCTAAAAGTACAAATCTGCTACATGCTGAAAACTTAATTCACAATCAAAAGATCAAAAATGCTAGAAAACAGAAATTTTACTGGCTCTACTTTGAAAACTGCCTTGCCTCTCAAATTATTACTTATTGTAATAAATATTGATGACCGAAATAATATATTGGCGACAATCTCCAGTTCAGCATCATGGAAGTTAACCACTTTTAGATTGTGAAAGATAGTCTTCATAGCTCCAAAACCATCTTGTTATTAAAGTGAAAAGCTGTGTCACTTCAAAGTTAAATGAAATGAAATATTAGTGGAAAGCACAACATGATAAGTGAGCTTTGAAGCTCCGAAATGCCACAGCTTTGATCAAGCTGTCTGTTAGTGAAAAATTTCAGATAAACCAGGCAGAGTTACTAAACATTGCCTTATCTTCAAAGGTAAATATTTACTTCAATTTTCCAAAGATTTCCTGTTCTATATTACTGGTTACTGAGCTGCATTATAAATGATTGCTTCTGAGAGAATGACTTGTGGGAATGGATGGAGAAGACGATTTGTATTCAAAATGTTAGTAGGTCTGAGTTCTGCAGTCAGGATGACAGAAATTACAAATTCAGCAGGAAGCTTTTCTAGTTGTCCCTCTGGCATTTTTTTCAGTGTATTTTGCAATGGGATCAGGTAGCAAAAGGAAGTGTGTTCATTAAGTTGAATATATTAAAAAGCAATAGCAATGTAAAGGAAACAACTTACCTGTTCTAAACTATGCACTTGTTTTGTCCATTTCTAATGCATTTGTGTTGTTCTTACATTATAAAATGTTAACATAATCTTTGATTCACAGCCTTATTCCAAGTCAGCAAAATCTAACATATTTTGATTGATGGTAGATTGAAGAATTCCTGATCTACTAGCTCGCCATTTCATTACGTGATACACATTTTCATAAATGTTAATTCCTAGGAATATTAAAGTTTAATGTTCCTAGGAATGCATGGAAGAATCCATATACAGATACATTATTTCTATTTTCCTGGCAAAGTAAGGTTCCAATTGCTTGAAAATTTGCAGTAGCTGAAATATACTATACAGTTTATGTGATGTGAATATTTATTATGCTTTACATTCTGAACAGCATTGTATTAAGCCTGTTTTATCTTCATCTCTAAACTCAGTGATATTAACTTGGCATAATTTGTAGCAGAAAATCTATTGACATCTGACATCTACTGACTGGGCTTGTTGGCACATGTAGTAGTCATTAAAATTTCTGCACGTCAATTTGATGAAAATGCCTCCTGTTAATGGGAAGGGAACCAGGCATCAGATACCAGGAGAAGCAACTGTGCATTTCCCTAATACTGGAGACTGAACAACTGTGGAATTAACTGTGCAAGGACAGAGCAAGATATAGATTGGTTTAGACAGCACTGTCAAGATGCTTCTAAACTTTTCAAATCAACCTGGCACTTAGGTCGGTCAAACATCACTCAGGGCTTAAGTAGACAGGCCTCGAATCTACCTCTCCTCCACTCCCATCTTGGTTCACTCCACTCACCCCGACTTCACCTCGCACCCGCACGCTTCGACCCTCAACTCAGCCTTGCCTTCACTGGCCTCCCCATCATTTGCGGTGATTGCTTACCATGAGTTTTACAAGAACAAGTGTTATTAATAACGCGTTTAGTTGTATTCTTTGTTTTGTTTGCTACCAGTAAGTAGTCACTGGGATTCACTAGCCCCGTCTTAAACCAGAAGTAGAGGTGCTGCCGTGCTTTCTTCATAATTAGACTTATGTGCTGAGCCAGGACAGGCCCTCTGAAATGATAACACAGAATAATTTAAAATAGCTGACCTTCTCCACCTTCAGTAGTTGATTTAGTTTGCTTTTAAGAAACATCAGTGAAGTATCAAGTTTTATAAGATATCGGAGCAGAATTAAGCCTTTTGGCTCATCAAGTCTAATCTGCCATTCAGTCCTGTCTGTTTTATTATTTCTTCTCAATCCCATTCTACTGCCCTCTTTGACCCCCTTACTATTCTGCAAGACTACCTTACTAATTTGCAAAAGTCTTTGTTATGTCACAAAAACTTTGGCAAATTTCTCTTAACATACGTTTTAGAGCAATCTGACTGGTTGCATCCCAGCCTGGCATGAAGGCTCTGTTACACAGGATCAAGAGGCCGCAGAGTGTTGGAGAATCAGCCAGCACCATCGTGAATGCAACTTCCACACCATTGAGGACACCTTCAAGAGGCATTGCTTCAAGAAGACAGCATCCATCATTAAAGGCCCTCACAATCCAGGACATGCCCTCTTCTCATTACTACTGCTAAGGAGAAGGTGCAGGAGTCTCAATCATTGACCCACGCTCAGATATTCATGAACAGTTTCATTCCTTCTGTCATCAGGTTTCCAAATGCTCCGTGAATGTACGGACATGATCTTATTATTCTACCTTTTGCCTATTTATTTATTTTGCAGTTTATACTAATTTTATATCTTTGCTTTGCACTGCAGCTGAAAAACAAATTTCAAGTCATATTATATAGTGATAATAAACCAGATTCTGATTCTAGTCAGGAACCTGTCAACCTCTACCTTAAATTATCTCAATGACTTGGCCTCCACAGCCAAATATGGCAATGAATTTCACAGATTCACCATCCTCGGGTTCACAAAATTGCTCCTCATCCCTGTCCTAAAGGGATGGCCTTGTATTCTGAAACAGGCCCTAGACTGTCCCACTACTGGAAATACCTCTCTATCCAGGCCTTTTGGCATTCAAAAAGTTTCAGTGAGATTTCCGCTTATCCTTCTATATTTCAGTGACTAGATACACAGAGCCATCGAACACTCCTTATATGTGTAACGTGCTGTAAGGTTTCACTGCTAATGTAATGGCTGCTCTGTAATGTTCCACTGCTAAGGCAATGGTTTCTCTGTAGCAGCAATATTTGGGTTATGACTAGAGATGATGGGGCCTTTGGAATGTATGTTAGCCAGTGACTGGGATTTTGTTCTTTCTTGGGGGAATTGGAGCAGGGATTTTGTAGTCTTTTGCCAAGGAGAGATGAGGAGAGAAGACATGAATGGAGAGAGCTGGCAGACCGAGGGACAGTGTGGAGGAGGAGCGAGGGTATGAAGGTCAGCTACGCTCAGAAGAGTTCAACGAGGAACAAGTGAACAGAACTGTGAGCTCCAACGTTGCGCATTAGACCGTTTCATGAGAATGGGCACTTTTTTTTGTTTCTTTACTAACCATATAGTCAAATTAAGAATTATAAAGCTCAATCGCTCAATTGCATACTGTGTACTGTTTGTTATTTCATGGTACTGAGTTGTAACAGGGACACACCACGCAGCATTCACCCAAACAAGATTTCTTAAGTTTGGCAGAGCCAAGGGCTGTCTTCCCCTAGATTAAGCGGCTAGCCAAACCAAGAGTTACAATTGTGGATTGATTTCATTGGATGCTGTGTGACTACCCTGAGCATTGAACTAGGGGTAGATATTCGTACTCCGGGTGAATTGCTAAATCCCCTGTCAAGTACTGTTAAAGTTGTGATTGTGGGACGGAGGTTTGATAAAATGGCTGGCACATCTGTTCCTGGTGACGGTAATGTCTAGTGTCCCTGTGAGACAAGACGGGGAGAAACTATTGGAAAAAGGGAGAAAGTTGACCTCAGAGTCATTCAACTTCGGGACTCCCGGGTACCTGTGGGTTGGAAGAGGAGGTTGGTAGAGAAGATGTTGAAGCTGGAAGGTGTCTTTTCCATGATGAGTTTGATGTGGGTTGTTCCAAGAGCACTCGTCACACTATCCGGGTGACCGAGGACATCCCGTTTAGAGAAGGGTCGCGGCGACTGGCCCCTGCAGAGGTGGAGGACGTTCGGCAGCATTTGTGTAAGTTGAAGGAAGCTGGGATCATCACCGAGTCCTGAAGCCCCTATGCGTCCCCAGTAGTAGTGGCCCGAAAGAAGAATGGGAAGGTAGGGATGTGTGTGGACTATAGGACTCTGAACCGGCGTACCGTCCCTGACCAGTATACCGTCCTGAGGATTGAAGACGTGCTGGCCTGTCTGACTGTCTGAGTGGTGCGAAGTGGTTCAGTGTGCTGGAGTTGAGGGGTGGATATTACCAGATCCCCATGAGTGAGGCTGACAAAGAGAAGACAGCATTTATATGTCCCCTGGGATTCTTCCAGTTCAAAAGGATGCCCCAGAGCATATCGGGAGCCCCTGTGACTTTCCAGCTGGTCATGGAGAAGACGGTGGGGGATATGAACTTGCTTGAGGTATTGGTATATCTGGATGACCTCATAGTATTTGGATCCACCTTGGAAGAACATGAAGCGAGGCTGCTGAAGGTGCTGGGCTGCCTGAAAGCTGAGGGTTAGAACTTTCCCTGGACAAGTGCCAGTTCTGCCAAACATCTGTTAGCTATGTTGGGCCCATAGTATCATGGGATGGAGTAGCTACAGATCCGGCTAAGATGGAGGCAGTGACTACTTGGCCAAGACCCCAGACTGCGAGTACTCTGCGCTCGTTCCTTGGGTTCTGTGGTTACTATCAGAGGTTTGTGAAAGGTTATGCAGAAGTAAGTCACCCTTTGAATCAGCTTCTGTGCGGTTACCCTCCCTTGGGGAAGAAAGGGAGGGGGAAAAAGGACAGGAGGGTGGAGACTATCTTAGCCGATCAGAGCCCTTTAGACTGAGGTGGGATGTAAAATGTGAGGAGGCCTTTCAGTCACTGAAGGAGCTGCTTACTTAGGCGCCGATGCTGGCTTTTGCGAACCCGTTTGCCATATGTACTTCACATGGATGCCAGCCGAGAGGGTTTACGGGGTGTCCTCTATGAGGATCAGAACACCGGGTTGAGACCCATTGCATTTGTCAGCAGGAGTCTGTCGCCCTCTGAGAAAAACTATCCTACACACAAGTTGGAGTTTCTGGTGTTAAAATTGGCAGTGGTGGATAAGCTGAGTGACTACCTCTATGTGTAGTTTGAGGTGAGGATGGACAACAACCCTCTAACTTATATACTGAACTCGGAGAAACTGGATGCCACAGGCCATCGGTGGTTGGCGGCGTTGTCTGCCTATGATTTCAGCCTGAAGTACCAGCCGGGAAGCAGGAACATTGATGCTGATGCTTTGTCCTGATGTGCACATGATAGGCTGGACGGGGTCGAGGAGTGGGAGAGTGTTCCTGTCCCAGGGGTGAAGGCCATGTGTCAGTTTGCCATCACGGTGAAGGCAGACGGGAGGCAAGGGCAGGATCGAGTGGTAGATCAATTGGGAGCTGCTGATGGTGCCATTTCACAAGTTTACTGTAACCTGACGGCTCTAAAGACAAACCTGTTGCTGGAATTGAGTTCTGGGGAAGTGGCAGCGGCTCAGCAAGATGACCCGGGCATCGGTACCATTTGGTCAGCGGATGGAAACGGAGACAAGGCTCAGGCAGAGAAGGCAAAATGCACGGCGGTGCCTCCATTACTGAGAGAATGGCCTTGGTTGGAGTTGCGGAACCAGATGCTATACCGGGTCATGTCAGCCCCAGACTGACCTCAGCGTTCCCAGCTGGTTCTGCCTGAGAAGTATCAGAGGATTGCGTTGAAGTCACTTCATGATGATTCTGGACATTTGGGGGTGGAAAAGACCTATGGATTGCTCAGAGTTTGGTTTTATTGGCTCCGAATGAAGTCAGAGGTCAAAGAATATTGCAAGTCGTGCACTTGATGCATACGGCGGAAGACGCTGCCTATGCAGGCAGCTCTCTTGTCCCACTCACAGAATGTGGGGCCCTGGACCTGGTGTGTATGGATTTCCTGTCAATAGAACTGGATGCCATCAATACAGTGAATGTGTTAGTCACCACGGACCACTACACCAGATATGCACAGGCTTTTCCTACCAAGGACCAGAGGGCATCCTAAAGTGTTATGGGATAAATATTTCATTTATTATGGCCTCCCAGGTGGATACATAGTGATTAGGGACGGGATTTTGAGAGCAGGCTCATCCATGAGTTACTAAGCATGCTTGGAGTTGAGACATCAAGAACCATGCCCTATCATCCGCAGGGTGATCCCCAGCCCGAGAAGTTTAATTGGACCTTGCTAAACGTGCTCGGGCCTTGGAGATCAGCAAGAAGAGCAGGTGGAGTCAACATATTGGACATCTGGTCCACAGTTACAACTGTACCCGAAATGAAGCTGCTGGGTACTCGCCATATTATGTGATGTTTGGGTGTGAGGCGAGCTTGTCCATTTCACCTTTGTTTTGGGACTGATGAGGGCGACTTACCGCCAAAGACTTATCTGAAGTATGTGCCTGATATGAGAAGAGAGCTGAAAAGGGCTTATGAATTAGCTGGGGTCACAGCTGCCAAGCAGAATCAAGGAAATAACAGGAAGTATGATCAAAAGGTGAGGTTCTCCCAGCTTCTGCCGAGAGACTGGGTTCTCATAAGGAATTTGGGGCTACCTGGGAAACATAAGTTGGCAGACCGCTGGGCGGCTAAGCTCCATGTGATGAAGAGTCAAGTGCCAAACCCACCAGTTTTCCAGGGACGAGGAGAGAAGACATGAATGGAGAAAGCTGGTAGACCGCCAGACGGAGTGGAGGAGGAGCGATGGTATGAGGGTCGGCTACGCTCAGTGGAGGTTGACGAGGAACAAATGAACGGAACCATGAGCTCCAACGTTGCATATTACACTGTTTCATGAGAATGGGCCCTTCTCTTTTTTTTTGTTTCTTTACTAACCAAATAGTCAAATTAAGAATTATAAAGCTCAATCGTTTAATCGCATATTGTGTACTGTTTGTTATTTCGTGGTACTGAGCTGTAACAGGGGACACATCACACAGCATCCACCCAAACAAGATTTCTTAAGATTGGCCGGGCCGAGGACTGTCTTCCCCTAGATTAAGTCGCTAGCCAAACCGAGAGTTACATATGTTAACCTTTTCATAAGACCATAAGACATAAGAACAGAATTAGGCCATTCAGCCCAACAAGTCTGCTCCACCATTTGATCATGGCTGATTTAATTTCCTTCTCAATATCACTCTTATACCTTCTCCCCGTAACCTTTGTCAACCTCACTAATCAAGAACTTATCAACAGCCACATTAAGTATATCTAATTGCTCAGCTTCCACAGCCATCTGTGGCAATGAATTTTTCATATTTACTACCCTCTGGTTAAAAAATATTCTCCTTTTCTCTGTTCTAAAGGGATATCCTTCTGTTCTGTGGCTGTTCCATCTGGTGCTAGACTCTCCCACTATTGGAAACAGCCTGTGCATGCTCACTCTATGAAGGCCTTTCACTGTTCATAAAGTTTGAAAGAGATTTCCGTTCATTCTTCTAAACTCTAGCCAGTACAGGCCCAGAGCCATCAAGTGCTCCTCATATGTTAACCCTTTCATTCCTGTGATCATTCTCCTCTGAACCCCTCTCCAATGCCAGTACTTCCTTCCTGGGCCCCAAAACTGCTCACATTTCTCCAAATGTGGTCTGACTAGAGCCTTACAAAGCCTCAGTATTACATTGCTGCTTTCATATTCTAGTCCTCTTCCAGTCAAGATGGCGCCTGCGTACCACGCTCTTTCAGCTTCTGGGTAGATCACGAAACCATAAGTTTCACATTTTTTCACTTCCTTTATGTCTTTTATGTTTGTCTTTAATCTTGAATGTCATTCAGGAACTGTTGCAGCCTGTGATTTGCAGTTTGGAGGTCATTTGGGTGTTTAGCGCTCTGCAGTCTTCGAGAAGATTCCTGGAGACAGAAACAGCACGCCCGAATCTTGTGGCAAGAAGGCTGCGAGATAGGGCATGAGCCAATGTTCAACACCATTTCTCCACTGAAAGCTTCCATTGTTCGCTGATTAAAGTGATTGAAACATCAAGGTACATGCAGAAGCTGAGCACTAGCTGCCTGACTTTTGATCGCTGGTGGGATCACTCCGCTACGGAGAGGGGAGACTGTCTTTTGATTGCTGGTGGGATCACTCCGCTACGGAGAGGGGAGACTGCCTTTTGAGCACTGGTGAGATCACTCTGCTACGGAGAGGGAAGACTGCCTTTTGATCACTGGTGGGATCACTCTGTATGGAGAGGGAAGACTGCCTTTTGATCACTGGTGGGATCACTCTGTATGGAGAGGGGAGACTGCCTTTTGATCACTGGTGAGATCACTCTGCTACGGAGAGGGGAGACTGCCTTTTGATCGCTGGTGGGATCACTCTGCTGCTGGAGAGGGAAAGGCCTGCCTCTGTGCCTGGAGTTTTCCGCATTTTGGATATGGACTTGGACTATAGCCTTTCTTTCAGCCTAATAGTTTTTTATATTCTGTGTTTTTTTGTCCGAACTTTCTCATATTTTTGTGTGTGGGAGGGGGGATCTGGGGTTCGATGTGCCTGTTCTGCTTTTGTTCATTTTTTGCATGGGGTGTAGGAATCTGGGCGCTAATGATCATGCTGCTGTTCTTTTCTTTCTTGGTTTCATGGCTATCTGGAGAAGAAGAATTTCAGAGTTGTATATGATGATAATAAATGAACATTTGAACCTTTGAAGCTGGTATCTTGCCGGGAATATCTTGGCCTCTTGCTTCATGTGCAGCACCTTGTCTTCTAAAAATCCAGGTGAACAACTACCACTACCTTTCCTTTCTCTGTCTGCCTCAAGGAATTCCAACAACTTTATCAAGCAAGAACCATGCTAATCATAAACACAAGAGATTCTGCAGATGCTGGAAATCCAGAGTAACACACACAAGGAAGGAACTCAGCAGGTTGGATAGCATCTATAGTAGGAAGAAACAGTCGACGTTGCAATCTAAGATACTTCATCAGGACAACTTTCTCCTATTTTATTATGTGCTTCAAAGTATTTAGAAACCTCAATCTTAATAATGGACTCTACAACTAACCACCTACTGAAGTCAGGCTAACTGGCTTATAACTTCCTTCCTTTTGCCTCCCTCTGTTCTTAAAGAGTGGAGTGACTGTTGCGATTTTCCAGTCCGCTAGTTATTGCAATATTGTGTGCCCGCTCTTTTCCTTTAATCTATCTGTTTTTGAATTGCCTCATTCTTCATTTAGAGTGCTTCTTCTTCTTTGGGATGAAATGATCCTGCATCTTCCAAATTAGTCCCAGACCCTCCTGACATTGCTGATCTACCACAATCTCTGCTAGTGCCTCCTTCAAATCAGCTTTGGCCAGCTCTTCTCTCGTGTCTCTGTAATTACCTTTACTCAACTTTGATACAGGTACATCTAATTTTAGCTCTTCCCTTTCAAACTGCAAGGCAAAATCTTTCATAACATGATCACTGTCTCCTGAGGGTTCCTTTACCTTAAGCTATCTAATCAAATCTGATCCATTGCACACAAAATCCAGAATTACCTTCCCTAACAGCTCAACTACAAGCTACTCTAAAAAGCCATTTTGTAGGTATTCCACAAATTCCTTCTCTTTGGGATACTGCACCAACCCGACCATCCCAATTTATTTACATATTGAAATCCACCCATGATTATTTTACTATTCCTTTTCTATTTTCCATTTTAATAGGACCGCACAAAGGCCAGTATGTAACTCCCATCAGGGTCCTTTTACCCTTACAGTTTCTAACTATTCTCATGAGGATTCTACATTGTCTGATCCTATGTCCCTTCTTTCTAAGGATTTCATTTTTTACCAACACAGCCCCCTCACATCCTCTGCCCACTTGCATGCTTTTTTTAATACCATGTTGGATGTTTAACTCCCAGCTGCATTCTTCTTTTAACCATAATTCTGTGATGCCCACATTATACCTGCCAATTTCTACACTGTGCTATAAGCTCGCCTACCTTATTTTGAATACTGAGTGCATTCAAATAGAAAAGTTTCAGTCTTCTCCATTTTGTCTCCCTGTCACTAGAAGTTATAATCTTATCCCTCTCTAATCTTTCCATCTTTTTCTTTGTTCTGAAGACTTCAGCCTGCATTCTCCTTCCCTCATAATTTATCCATAATTTCCCAAGCTGTTGAACCCACCCCTTACCTACTTAGTTTGAAGTTCAATCCACAGCCCTTGTTAAGCGATTCACAAGGACCCTGGTCACAGCATGGTTCAGGTCCCTTGGGATAGGTACCCTTCTTCCCCAGCACTGGTGCCAATGTTCCATGAATTCAACTCTACTTCTCCCACACCAGTCTTTAAGCCACACATTTAACTCACTGATGTTATTAACCCTGTACCTATTTGCATGTGGCTCAGGTAACAATCCAGAGATGATGACCTTTTTGGTTCTGCATCTTAATTTAATCCCAAACTGCTCAAATTCCCTCAGCAGGGCCTCTTTCCCTGTTCTTCCTACATTGACGGTGCCCACATGGATCAGGATGATTGGGTCTTTTCCTCCTCCCACTCAAAATTCCACTGCAGATCACCTGCCTGTCTTTTCTATGATATACTGTATATCCTTGGATATTTAGGTCCCAGCTTTGTTCTTATTTCAATCATCACTCTGTGATGACCATAATTTTGTACCTGCCAATTTCTAACTGCACAACAAGCTCGTCTACCTTGCTTCATATACTGAATTCAGTACTCAGGACAGCAGGTCTTAACATTAAATAGGAGGAAAATTGAGACCAATTGATAAGTGGAGGCTAGTTATTGAGGGGAGGAATGACAATAGAGTAAAATGTTCTGCTTTTGAGATTCTCTGATAATCTATGTAAGATGTGGTTTAATCATTGCACCTAGATTTCATAGCTTTGATTCAGAGACAAAGGTCTATTTGGAGCTGGTGAGGACAATAGTAGAAGGTTGTAGGTGCAATTATAGTACTTGAGGATAAGCGCTATTTTTATCTGAAACTTCAAAAAAATTATAGTAGACTACTACTACTACTACATCGACTCAGGCCTAGGGGGCCGGCATCAGGCACGATGACGGACTCTCCACTTCTCCCTCTCCCTCATCAGTGTGTTCAGTTCCTCTACCTTAGCTGCGTTGCTGTCTTCTAGGAGCATGTTGACCATAGTCCTGGGAGGGCGCCCAAGGTTCATCCTCCCGTGCTTGGGCTCCCATATGATGACTAGGCTGGCAGGTAGCTCGGGGTGGCATAGACAGTGCCCCGCTAGTTGCAGCCTTCTCACCTCGATTTTAGTGGTGAGCATCAGTAGGTTGTTACAGAGCTCGACGTTCATCATGTGCTGTTGCCAACTCACGTCAAGAGCCATCCGGAGCATTTGTGTATAGCAACCATCTAGAGACTTTCGCATCGTCTTGGTGAGTGTGACGAATGTGAGACGTGGATTACGGTAGAAGTTTAAGTTAATTTGTGGGAGGATTAGCAGGTAGCCAAGGAACAAAAAGGGTGGAGGCAGAAATATATGGCGAATTTTGCATGTAATTGGAAGAGCCATTTTCTGTAAGGCTACAGGATAGAAGGCAAGAGAGTGGATTAACCCAGGGTTCCAGTTGTGGTTGATATGGACATGATGATCAGATGTTCTCCTGTTGTGTCTTAATTTCCTGGATTTAAAGGAATTTTTTTAATTCATAGGCTCTCCATTCACTAAACCATTACATTTTGAGTTAATTCAGCTACTGTATAAAATTCCATTATGACAAAATAGGACTGAACTAAATCTGCATGGATTTATGAAGGGAAAATTATGTTTGACTAAAGGTATGGAATTTTTAAGAATGTAACCAGCATAATAAATAAGGTGGAACCAGTGGATGTAGAGTGCATTTATTGATGATACCAAACAAGATGGGATCGTAAATATTACTTACTTACTGCCTATTACACCCCTGGCGTTTAGGTCAGCAATGAAGGTCCTCCATCTCTGGCAGCGTTTAGGGCATCCTTCATCATGTCAGTAGCTTCCTCTCAGTTTTCACTACTGTCAGTCATGCAGATCCCAGATGGAGACTCAGGAATAACATTGCACTCAGATGTAGAAGGATTCTTCATTGCTGTTTCCAGAACAATTTTGTTTTACCAGTCAGGGTTGTTAGCCCTGTGCTGAACCCACAAACCTGGAGGACTGGTGGACCACACTTAGTCTGACCTCCACCCTTTGACCTTTTCGGCATAGGTGACCCTACCAAGAGGCAAAGCATAAAGCACTGACTCCTGCCAACATAGCTCTCCGGGTCATTGATTGTAAACATAAAGGAGGACGTAAAGAGGCTTCAAAGGTTCAAGCTAAGTGAATGTCTTGAAGATGGCAAATGGAATATAATGTAGAAAGTTGTGAGATCACGTGAACCCAAGTAGCGTAGTGGTTAGTGCAATACTGGTACAGCTCAGAGCATGGGAGATCAGAGTTCAGTTCCGATGTCATCAGTAAGGAGTCAGTACATCCTCTCTGTGCAATGTGTGGATTTTCTCCAGATGCTCCAGTTTCCATCCACAGTCCAAAGACATACTGGTTAGTAGGTTAATTGGTCACTATAAATTGTCCCATAATTAGGCTGGGGTTAAATCGAGGGTTGCTGAATTGCGTGGCTTGAAGGGCCTATTGTGTGTTGCATCTCAATAAATAAATTATCCACGTAGTGCATATTACAGTGATAGTTATTTAAAGAGACTTAGGTGTGCTTGTACTTAAGTCATTGAAGGTCAAAACACAGCTTTTCTTGTATCATGTATCTTTCTTTATTGAGATATCAACCCAAGGCAAAAAGAGATGGTATTAAAATTCTGCAAAATCCAAATTCAAACAACCAATGTAAGGAATACCCCAATGTGTGTGCCTGTTGTTAGGGGCTGACAGACATCACACAATCCCAGCAGAGAATCATTCGTCTGCTTTCTATCAATCATTCACATAATATTAATAGAATTGGTATTAGACCATCTATTTCTTTTTATCCATTTCAATCATTTAATGATTTTTTCTTCCACTATTCCTAATTCAGGAGAAAATGAAAGAGGTTATCAGATGTAATCAAACTACAGACTTGTTTTCTCCTCCTATTCTATCTCTTTACTTCTAGGATCCTTTTAAGAACTATCCTTTGATGATTATTTCTCATGAATAAGCTGCCCCTGGGCTGCATTTCCAAAAACACATGTAGTCAAACAATACCATTTCTTCACTGCCATCACCTTTATCACTCCATTTACCACACACCTTATTCCATATTCAGTACTGGATATGCTGAAATTTCCATATAAAAGCAGGAAATTCTGGAAACACCAGAGGTCCAGGCTGTAGCAGATTTGTGCCATAATACATCTATATTTGAAGCTCTCCTCTATATCTGCTTATTACTGTTAGGTTTGTCTCTTCTAATGTCCTCCAGACCTGGTGCCTTCCACAAGCTTGCTTTCATCCAAATGTTCACTTCCTGTGTCCTAACAGCATCAAAATATCTCTACTTGGGAATCAGTATAAATATTAAAGTTCCCCAAGATTGTTAAAGGTTAATATATTGATCTAGTTAATGCAATGACTTACAATATTGAACAGTTAGGGTTGTTGCTAATTTGAAATTGGAATTTGCCTTTTCCACACCCTACACACATCCAGTCTATGTATATGCTACACTGCCCTCCAGAGGCAACATTGAAACATAGCACTATTAAATTCTTCTCATTGATTTAAACAGGAATCTGCCAGTCAAGCTATAATCTCTATATGGCTAATCACAATATATCCTTTAATCTTGATCCATGTTTTCTTCTCCCATTTGTCTTACACTTTTACCTAACATATAAGCATTTGTCCTTTTAATACAAATGTATTTCACATCATTTTTTTGTGTTGAAAACTTTTCATTACCTTTTCTTTTAAAATAAGTGCTAATATTCTAGCCAGTACCTCAATGCTGGGGGGGGCCGGGGGGGGGTGGACATGTATAAATTCAAAATTAGCTTGCCCATAAAAGGTATATTCTGCCTGGAAGTCAGTGACCAGTGGTGTTGTTCTGGGACTCCTGCTCATTGTAGTTTTTATAAATGACTTGGATGAGGAAGTGAAACAGAGGGTTTATTAGTTTGCAGATGCTATTAAGATTGGTGATAGCGTAGAAGGTTATAACAAGACATTAATAGAACTTGGCTGAGAAATGTCCGATGGAGCTCAACACAGAAAAATGTGATGTGATTCACCTTAGGAAGTCAAATTTGAAGGCACAATACAGGGATAGTGGCAGGATTCTTAGCAGTGTGGAGGAACCAAAGGATCTTGGGATGCATGTCCATAGGTCTCTCAAGGTCGCCACACAAGTTGATAGGGTTGTTAAGAAGGCGCATGATGTAATGGCCTTCTTTTGTCAAGGGATTGAGTTCCAGAGCCTTGAAGTAACATTGCAGCCCTATAAAAACCTGATTAGACTACATTGGAATGTTGTGGTTCAGTTCTGATTGCCTCATTAGCTGTGCATTTTGAATTACATTTTAACTTATTTATGGTAATATTTGTTTTATGTGTTGTGCATGATAAATGTCTTATGGGAGCAGCATGGTCTGGAGGAACAGTGCCTCAATTGGTTGTATATATGTAATCAGTTGACAATAAACTTCAACTTGAACTTTGATGTGGAAGCTTTAGATGGTGCAGAGATTTACCAAGATGCTGTCTGGGTTGGAGATCATGTTTTATGAGGATAGGTTGAATGAGCTTGGGCTCTTTGGAGCTAAGAAGAATGAGAGGTGACTTGATAAGAGTTGTACAAGATGAGAGGCATTGAGCAAGTAGTCAGCTGGATACTTTTTCCCGGGGTGGAAATGGCTAATAAGAGGGGACATAATTTTGAAATGACTTAAGAAAATAGAGTGGGCATGTCAGGATAGCTTCTTTTAAAAGAGAGATGGGTGTGTGAAATTCTCTGCCAGGAGTTGTGGTAAAGACAGATACATTAGGGATGTTTAAGAGACGCATGAATGATACAAAAGGAAAGGCTATATGAGATGGTTAGATTGACTTAAAAGGTCAACACAACCTACTGAGCTGAAGGGCCTGCACTGTGCTGAAATGTTCTATGTTTTATAGAGTTGCAAGAGTTTGTGAACCCTTTTCAATTACCTGGTTTTCTATATTACTCATAAAACGTGGCTGATCTTCATCTAAGTAACAATAATAGAGAAACACAATCTAGCTAAACTAGTGACACAAACAATTGTACTTCTCATCAATACTGTGTACACCATTTAAACAATCACAGTCCAGGTTCAAAAAAAAGTATCTGAACCTCTGGGGTAATGCCTTCTACAAAAACTACTTGGAGGCAGGTGTCCCAATCAATGAGATGAGAATGGAGGTGTGGGTTGTAGATGTCCCCTGCTCTATAAAAGACACACAAAGTCTTACTTTGTCAAAGCAGGTTACTGACGCTCTCCCCTTCTCAAGAAAGATCTGTTTATGTGCAACACGCCTCAAACAAAACAACTCTCAGAGGACCTTAGACGAATAATGCATGAGCTGGAAAAGGCTACAAAAACATTTCTAAAGATCCGAGTGTTCATCAGTACACAGTAAAACAAATTATTTACAAATGGAGGAAATTCAGTACTGTTCCTACTCTCCCTAGGATTGGGTGTTCTTAGTCATAGTCATACTTTATTGATCCCGGGGGAAATTGGTTGTCGTTACAGTTGCACCATAAATAATTAAATAGTAATAAAACCATAAATAATTAAATAGTAACATGTAAACTATGCCAGGAAATAAGTCCAGGACCAGCCTATTGGCTCAGGGTGTCTGACCCTCCAAGGGAGGAGTTGTAAAGTTTGATGGCCACAGGCAGGAGTGACTTCCTATGACGCTCTGTGTTGCATCTCGGTGGAATGAGTCTCTGGCTGAATGTACTCCAGTGCCCATCCAGTACATTATGTAGTGGATGGGAGACATTGTCCAAGATGGTATGCAACTTGGACAGCATCCTCTTTTCAGACACCACCGACAGAGAGTCCAGTTCCATCCCCACAACATCACTGGCCTTACGAATGAGTTTGTTGATTCTGTTGGTGTCTGCTACCCTCAGCCTGCTGCCCCAGCACACAACAGCAAACATGCTCGCACTGGCCACCACAGACTCGTAAAACATCCTCAGCATCGTCCGACTGATGTTAAAGGACCTCAGTCTGCAAATATCACACCCAGAGCACAACATGCAATGCTGAAGGAGGTGTAAAAGAATCCAAGGGTAACAGCAAAAGACCTGAAGATATCTCTAGAAGTTGCTATCTTTTCATGTGCCCACTATAATAAAAACACTGAAAAAGAATGGTGTTCATGGAAGGACACCACAGAGGAAACCACTGCTGTCCAAAGAAAAACATTGCTGCATGTCTAAAGTTTGCAAAAGACCACCTGGATGTTCCACAACACTTTTGGGACAATGTTCTGTGGATAGATGAGACAAAAGTTGAATTTTCTGGCAGAAATTCACACTGCTATGTTTGGAAGAAAAAGAGCACTGCACACCAACACGGAAACATCATCCTAACTGCGAAGCATGGTAGAAGCATTATGGTTTGGGGCTGCTTTGTTGCCTCAGGGTCTGGTTAGCTTGCAATTGATGAGGAAACAATGACTTCAAAATTCTATCAAGACACCTTACAGGGGAATATCAGGGTAATGGTCCATCACCTGAAGTTTAGTTGAAGTTGGATGACGCAACAAGACAATGGCCTGAAACACAAGAGTAAATCAACAACAGAATGCTTTTAAAAAAAAAACAAAAAATTATGTTCTGGAATGGCCAAGTTAGAGTCCAGACCTTAACCCAATTGAGATGCTGTGGAATAACCCAAAGAGGGCTGTTCATGCAAGGTGTCCCAGAATACCGATGAACTGGAACAGCTTTGTAGAGAGGAATGGTCTAAAATTCAGGAGCTAGAGGAATTATTTGATGGAGGTTATTGCTGCTAAAGGAGGTATTACCAATTACTAAACAAGGGTTCACATACTTTTTCCAGCCGAGACTGTGAATGATTGAACAATGTGTTCAATAAAGGCATGAAAAGTACAATTGTTTGAATGCTATTAATTTAGGCATTTTGTGTTCGTCTATTATTGCGACTTAGGTGAAGATCACACCATATTTTATGAGTAATTAATGCAGAGAACCAGGTAATTGCAGAGGGTTCACAAACTTTTTCTTGCAACTGTATATCTGCCTATCTTTCTTCCTATGGGGAGAGGCTTTGGATCCTTTATAGCTTTTCTCTCAGGTATCCGATCACAGCAGGTCAATGATTCCTTGGGAGCATACATGTACCAATTTAACTGGGTGGGTGTAGTCCCATTTGTTAAATGCTTTTATGAAAAAAAAAGGCTGATATGTCTGAAAAGCAGAGACAAGTGTCATCTATTAACTCCATATAAACAAGATATTTTAAAGTCTTCTTAATCACAAACTCTCAAACCTGGTGTCTACACATTGACACAGCAAAGCAACAATCTGCTGAAGGAGCTCCATAGTTCATGCAGCATGTGGTAGAGGGTAGGGAGAGAAATTGTTGGCATTGAGTTAAAATCCTGCTTAGAGATCCTGGATTAAGCCCACATCCCAGTCATTTAATAGCTTTGGAAGTAAACTACTATATAAAGTCAACTGGTTTCCCACCATTGTCGCCCGACTTTGCCAATCAGCTGTGCAAATCTTCTTTGGCAAAGTATGAAAGGAGCAGCCAAAATGAAAAGAGAAACCTTAACAATTAGTTAAAGTAGTTTAAACATGATGAGACTAGCCAGAGGAGAATAATTGCTAGAAATCCTCCAGAATAAATTGAAGACACTGAGGCATTAATCAAGTCACACTGTAACTGTAGACAGAACGGCTCCTTACCTCCAACCAGTAAGGGCACTCAGAAACACTACCTACTTTTTAACAATAGTGTACTAACAGCCTGTTTAAAGGATACCATTACAAAGGACAAAGGTGATTACGTTACAGACAACATGAGACGTCTGGTGCTATGGTCACGGAAAAGCATGGTCTATAGTTTGACAGGATTATTACATTTACACAAGTATAAAAAAGTTGGAGATTATCTTTTTCATGCTATTCAATACCTTAGGTAACATAATTTAACCAGTTCAGTCTCCTTTACTGAATTCAATTACAGCTTCTACCATCTTTGACTCAAGGCTGATAGTTACACGTCTGATTGCCTCCAAACAAAAGGAAATCAGGTATAACAGTGTGTATTTTAAAGCAGTTAATTGAGTGCAATAGTTTACAAAATGACTACAGAACAAAATGTAATTGCATTTACAAAGTGCACAATTAATCAAAAATCATGCAAATCCCTCAGTATACAATTCATACCTGCTTAAATATGCACCTGTTAACCTGCATGAAATACTATTCCATAATATTCAAAGCCTGTGATAACATTTAGACAGAAAAATTTAACTATAAAAAGATATTGCTACCAGAACAATTCTAAGCAATTATGTCTGATGTCCCTTGTATGCCAAAATTAAATATGTCTCCAGGTTTTTTCCCCAATGAATCTTTTGCCAGATGCCTTGACATTGTTCAGACCTTGGACAGAAGTCCAGACTCCGGAGCACTTGCCTTGATGAGGTTTTGAATTTCCTTGAAATGGGGATGTTCCTTATCGCCAGTTAGTTGCAGAAGTATGGCTTCACTAGTAGTAACTATAATCCCTGTACGAGCGAGGCGCTTTGAAAATAAATAAAAGATTAAATAAAACTTCAAATACCACAAGTTCTGTGGTAACAATGCTGCAAACAAATCTAGCTGTGTTTTAATTTCCTTCCCCACAATCAATTTCCTCCTCCTGAAGGTCACTGGAGAATCAGTTGACATAACCTCACCATTCCTAAGGACCTCATCCAGAAGGCTTTCTTTTGTGTGTCAGCCTAGTGGCTTCAGTGCCTGAAATTTTTTTATCCTGTTCATATTCAGTAGTTAAGGGAACACATTTCACAGCAAGAGTCATTAGATATAGCTCAGAAATTAAAATCATGATTGCTTTCTCCTCAGCCAAAACATTTTAAGGCCATCTTTAGCATCCAAACAGATGAATCAGCAGAGCACAAGGATGGAATTGGGAATGCAGTCCAAAGCAACTCTGAATTGAACATTTGAACCTGTATGCTGATTATGGTCCAGCTGGTAGGATCCCAGGTCAGAAAATTAGGATTGAAGCTGAGTACAAGAACATACTGAGGGAGCATGCTACTACTGAATATCCAGCTATTCAATTAAATCCTAAATTTTGGTCTCATCTGCTCTCAAGCAACACACAAGATGTGCAAATAACTCAGCCAGCATCTATGGAGAAAAATGAAGCAGATGAAGGGACTTGACCCGAAAAGTTGACTTTTTATTTCCTTCCACAGATGCTGCCTGAGACATTGACTTGACCTATATGTAACCCTTTAACTGGAAACAGTTAAATCGGTAATTATCTTATCGCTGTTTGTGAAGCCTTGCTATGTGCTAACTCACTGCATCAGTTTGCACATAATTAGTGATTACAATTTAAAGGCAATTCAGTAGCACTCCCATCTACTGTGAAGAAATGCACTGAGAAATGTCACGGCTAGCATTAACTCC
Source organism: Mobula birostris (assembly GCF_030028105.1). NCBI lineage: Eukaryota > Metazoa > Chordata > Chondrichthyes > Myliobatiformes > Myliobatidae > Mobula > Mobula birostris. The sequence continues at coordinate 52,477,852 of NC_092386.1, forward strand.
TGTCTAAACACGTACCTGGACTGGCCACAATCTGCCTTCTGCTATAATAGGTCTACAGCAAATGCAATCTCACTGGCTCTCCTCTGACCCAGAAAACAGCAATACCTATGTGAGGCTGCTGTTTGTTAATTACAGCTCAGTACTGAACACCATAGCAGCTTCAGTACTAATCAAAAAGCTTCAAAACCTGGGTCTCTGTACCTCCCTCTTAAACTAGATCTCCAACTTCCTCATCGGGAGACCACAGTCAACGTAGACTGGAAATAGCATCTCCTCTGATAATCAATACAGCCGCACCTCAAGGGTGTGTGCTCAGCCCACTGCTCCACTCTCTACACCCATGACTGGGTGGCTCGGCATAGCTCAAATGGCATTTATAAATTCACCGATAACATAACTGTTCTAAGCAGATTTTCACATGGTGATGAGGAGGCGAATTTATGGGAGACAGATTGATGGTTGCACAACAACATTACACTCATTGTCAGTAAGTTCAAGGAACTGATTGTCGACTTCAGACAAGGGAAGTTAGAACTCACACCAGTCTTCGTCGAGGGGTTAGTAGTGGAAAGGGTGAGCAGTTTCAAGTTCCTTGGAGAGCATTCTAACTGGTCGCATTACTATCTGGTATGGAAACACCAATGTACAGGATCGGAAAACGTTACAGTAAACTCAATCAGCTCCATCGTGGACATTACTCACTGCATGATCGGGCAAGGTGATGCCACAAGAAAGTGGCATCCATCAACAAGGTCTCCCACCACCCAGGGCACACCCTCTCATTACTACTGTCAGGGAGGAGGCACAGAAGCACGAAGACAACATTTTAGGAGCAGCTTCATTCCCTCCGCTGTTAGATTTCTGAATGGTCCTTGAACTCATGACCACTACCTCACTGTTTTGCTCTTTTTGCACTAATTTTTTAATGTAATTCATTGTGGCTTATGTATCGTACTGTACTGTCGTGGCTATCCCTCGAGGTCGAGCAGTACTGTACTGCTGCCCCACAAACAAATTTCACAACATATGTCAGTGACAATAAACCGGATTCTAACTGGCTGCAAAAGAATGTTAGAAGTCCCAGAGGAGAGATGGAAGATGTTAAATCATGAAGACAGACAGTGGTTTTCTAACGACTGATCAACTAAAGTGCTTTCCAGCATATCTACAGTATTTCTCCCAACTGGAATCTAATTTAGAATTCACAGAAGGAATGAACTCAAAATTTGCCTTCCGGCCAACTGAATCCACATTGTCCATCAAGCACTCATTTTTACACTAATCTTAACCTAATACATTTTATTCTCCTCCAATTTCTGTAAATCCAACCACCACCCCCATCCACACATAAAGAAGCTACCATTTTTTTCCAACACACATTCAACGCACAATTTATAGTAGACAATTAACTTACCAACCCGTACATTTTGAAAAATGTGGAGAAATCAGAGCATTTGAGAAAAACTATGTGGTCACAGGGAGAATATGCAAACTCCATACAAACAATACCGAAGGTCAGGACTGAGCCCGGGTTGCTTGTGCTGCATGAATAGCTGCACCACTCTGCCACCTTAACTCCAATGCACCATTCTAATGAATCACCACTGCAACCTCTCCAGTGGAACCACATCATTCTTTCATTTAACATAGTGACTGAAAATGCACATAGTTACGCCAAGTTAGCAGCCTGCTGGGTCCAGTTTCCCCATAAGCCTCTGCCTGTGGTGCACCAAGTAGTATTAATCAGTGGCTTCCTTTGTTCTAATTGAGAGTAAGAAATAGCATACAGGAACGCAGCAGAAGGAATTCCCTGGAGTGCAGAGGAATGGCAGCAGAAAGCAGAGATCCATGTACATTACAGAGCTGTACCTTGTCTCTCGTCTGCCCCAGATGAAAGAAACAATGCTCAAGATCCCCCCCCCCACAAACGATCACTCTATTCTTTTGTAGAATCATCTCAGCTAGATTTTCTTAGGATTCAATAAGAAGCAAACTTGTTAACCCAACACACCATGGTTATGTATCCCTTATATAATCATTTACCAGAGATCCATTCCAGCAAGTTTACATACTGAACAGAATAGCAACTTTTGAGTATCATGCCACATATGGATACAAATAGAGACATGAACAGGAAGAGGAGCAGAAAAATCCTCAAAGGAAAAAGCTACGTCTCTGCAATTTGACAAAATCAGTAAACCAGAACACAATTCTATCTGAGCATGAGAGGTTTTTGAGGTAATAAGGATATTTTTCCCACAGAAAGCAGAGGATTGAAGGAATCTACCAAGTGCATAGGGAGATTTTGAGGACCAATGCTCATTGTTAGATAGCCAATTTCATGTGCTGTCTCCAGCATAAGTTCCCACTGGATAAGTTAAAGGTGTCAGTTTATTGGTGTGTTAAGTATGCTATTTTACTGGGCAGAATTTCTGACAGTCTGCCAAGACAAACAGTGATAGCAAGGTGTTACTCTAAGTGTTAATCAACACTTAATACTGACAAAGAATATTTATCACAACAGGATAGGGGAATGCACTGGCTTTTGCCAGAAGCAAATGTTGTTAAAGTCTGGAAAGAATCCAGGTAATAAAACTATTTTTAAAATATATCTGTACATACATATTACACAATTTGAAGTTAAACTCTTACCTCTAAAGCAAACATTCTGTCCATCATACTTCTTGAAGAAGTTGCATCAGCTACAATATGCACTTCAAGGCCTCTCCCAATCAGATCCAGAGCAGTTTGTTGTATGCAGATATGAGTCTATCCAAAAACAAAAGCAAATTACCAGTTCTTTCATTAAGCAGCAGCCCATGTCAAATTTGTAAAAAAAAATTATTAGCTACGAATAGTCAGAGGGAAGTGGTTTCTATTTATGTTTGAAGACAGAACAAAAATTAAATCCAGAATAGTTTGAAGAACTCATCAGATATATGTATTTAACTATTTTAGTCTGGTTCTTGGTGATCATGAAAACAGTAGCGTTGTTATCTAAGTGCTACAATCTTCACTTGAACTAAGTATGGATCGACTCTAAAATAAAGTATGCTCTTACTTGCTTGTTAGGGAAAATATTACAGCAGTGCTCAGGCAGGACAGATTAGAGGGTTTGTCTACTGAGTCCTTATGGGTGGAGCTGAGAAACAGGAAAGGTATGGCCACATTAGTGGGATTGTATTACAGACCACCCAATAGTCAACGAGACTTGGAAGAGCAAATCTGCAGAGAGATAGCAGGCAACTGCAGGAAACATAAAGTTGTGGTGGTAGGGGATTTTAATTTTCCATACATTGATTGGGACTCCCATACTGTTAGGGGTCTAGATGGTTTAGAGTTTGTAAAATGTGCTCAGGAAAGTTTTCTAAATCAGTATATAGAGGGACCAACTAGAGGGGATGCAATATTGGATCTCCCGTTAAGAAACGAATTAGGGCAAGTGACAGAAGTCTGTGTAGGGGAGCACTTTGGTTCCAGTGATCATAACACCATTAGTTTCAATTTGATCATGGACAAGGATAGATCTGGTCCTAGGGTTAAGGTTCTGAACTGGAAGAAGGCCAAATTTGAAGAAATGAGAAAGGATCTAAAAAGCGTGGATTGGGACAGGTTGTTCTCTGGCAAAGATGTGATTGGTAGGTGGGAAGTCTTCAAAGGGGAAATTTTGAGAGTGCAGAGTTTGTATGTTCCTGTCAGGATTAAAGGCAAATTGAATAGGAATAAGGAACCTTGGTTCTCAAGGGATATTGCAACTCTGATAAAGAAGAAGAGGGAGTTGTATGAAATGTATAGGAAACAGGAGGTAAATCAGGTGCTTGAGGAGTATAAGTAGTGCAAGAAAATACTTAAGAAAGAAATCAGGAGGGCAAAAAGAAGACATGAGGTTGCCTTGGCAGTCAAAGTGAAGGATAATCCAAAGAGCTTTTACAAGTATATTAAGAGTAAAAGGATTGTAAGGGATAAAATTGGTCCTCTTGAAGATCAGAGTGGTCGGCTTTGTGCGGAACCAAAGGAAATGGGGGAGATCTTAAATAGGTTTTTTGCGTCTGTATTTACTAAGGAAGCTGGCATGAAATCTATGGAATTGAGGGAATCAAGTAGTGAGACCATGGAAACTGTACAGATTGAAAAGGAGGAGGTGCTTGCTGTCTTGAGGAAAATTAAACTGGATAAATCTCCAGGACATGACAGAGTGTTCCCTCGGACCTTGAAGGAGACTAGTGTTGAAATTGCGGGGGCCCTGGCAGAAATATTTAAAATGTCGCTGTCTACAGGTGAAGTGCCGGAGGATTGGAGAGTGGCTCATATTGTTCCGTTGTTTAAAAAAGGATCGAAAAGTAATCCGGGAAATTATAGGCCGGTAAGTTTAACGTCAGTAGTAGGTAAGTTATTGGAGGGAGTACTAAGAGACAGAATCTACAAGCATTTGGTTAGACAGGGGTTTATTAGGGAGAGTCAACATGGCTTTGTGCGTGGTAGGTCATGTTTGACCAATCTGTTGGAGTTTTTTGAGGAGGTTACCAGGAAAGTGGATGAAGGGAAGGCAGTGGATATTGTCTACATGGACTTCAGTAAGGCCTTTGACAAGGTCCCGCATGGGAGGTTAGTTAGGAAAATTCAGTCGCTAGGTATACATGGAGAGGTGGTAAATTGGATTAGACATTGGCTCGATGGAAGAAGCCAGAGAGTGGTGGTAGAGAATTGCTTCTCTGAGTGGAGGCCTGTGACTAGTGGTGTGCCACAGGGATCAGTGCTGGGTCCATTGTTATTTGTCATCTATATCAATGATCTGGATGATAATGTGGTAAATTGGATCAGCAAGTTTGCTGATGATACAAAGATTGGAGGTGTAGTAGACAGTGAGGAAGGTTTTCAGAGCCTGCAGAGGGACTTGGACCAGCTGGAAAAATGGGCTGAAAAATGGCAGATGGAGTTTAATACTGACAAGTGTGAGGTATTGCACGTTGGAAGGACAAACCAACGTAGAACATACAGGGTTAATGGTAAGGCATTGAGGAGTGCAGTGGAACAGAGGGATCTGGGAATACAGATACAAAATTCCCTAAAAGTGTCGTCACAGGTAGATAGGGTCGTAAAGAGAGCTTTTGGTACATTGGCCTTTATTAATCGAAGTATTGAGTATAAGAGCTGGAATGTTATGATGAGGTTGTATAAGGCATTGGTGAGGCCGAATTTGGAGTATTGTGTTCAGTTTTGGTCACCAAATTACAGGAAGGATATAAATAAGGTTGAAAGAGTGCAGAGAAGGTTTACAAGGATGTTGCCGGGACTTGAGAAACTCAGTTACAGAGAAAGGTTGAATAGGTTAGGACTTTATTCCCTGGAGCGTAGAAGAATGAGGGGAGATTTGATAGAGGTATATAAAATTATGATGGGTATAGATAGAGTGAATGCAAGCAAGCTTTTTCCACTGAGGCAAGGGGAGAAAAAAATCAGAGGACATGGGTTAAGGGTGAGGGGGGAAAAGTTTAAAGGGAACATTAGGGGGGGCTTCTTCACACAGAATGTGGTGGGAGTATGGAATGAGCTGCCAGACGAGGTGGTAAATGCGGGTTCTTTTTTAACATTTAAGAATAAATTGGACAGGTACATGGATGGGAAGTGTATGGAGGGATATGGTCCGTGTGCAGGTCAGTGGGACTAGGCAGAAAACGGTTCGGTACAGCCAATAAGGGCCAAAGGGCCTGTTTCTGTGCTGTAGTTTCTATGGTTCTATGGTTCAAAGGTGTAAATTCTAGTTTTCCTCCTACAGATATAACCAGTAGCAGAATTTATGATGGCTCAGAGCACAACAAGAAGAATTTTCATGACCATAATGCCTCTTGTAAATGCTCTAATCATTTACTATTAAATTCCTTGCTGTTATCAACAGTTTTCCTTATGTTGGGCTCGGTCACAGGGAAGGGCTTGCTCTCTTGCAAAGTCCAATTCAGTCTTTTTGCCTCCAATATTCTCCATTAGTTGCAGTACACACCAAAATTTGCATTTATGTATTTTTCCAAACCAATTCAAAAAGTTGCCTTCAGATTACAATGAACTTTGGGATAAAGTGATAAGTGGGGTACTTGAAATGATAAACAGGTGATATTCTACAGATGCTGGAAATCCAGAGCAACACACACAAAATGCTGGCAGAACTCAGTATCAGGTCAGGCAGTTCTGAAAATCAGCCCAAAAAATCAACTGTTAATTTACCTCCATATACTTTGTGTGTGTTGCATAAAATGGTGTGCTTAAAAAGTGTCTTAGAAGAGGGAGGGAATGAATACCACAAAGCATAAACACAAAAATCACTCTTTGACAAAGCAGAAGGCAGCATCACACTTAAGTACTTAGATATGCAATCCATGAACTGCAATTTGCAGATACTCATGACCACATACTTTGAGCCATCATGGTCAGATGCCTCTTCAGAACTTCAAATGAGACCAAATTTCTCTGGCGGCCCCCAGGCGATGACAGGATTCTATCCCAGAGTACAGTTTGGAAATCAGAAATGAACTAAACAGTATGTGGGAAGAGGATCACAAAAAAAAAGCTGTGACAGGAGAATGAGCAGGCGTGGGCAGAGCAGCTGTCAGCTGGACACACTGACTCAATGAGGGAATGAGTCTGCTCAGCATTCTCGGCTTCGTGTGAGGGAGGTGGGGTGATGGTGGGTTATAAATTCATATGCAAGGGCCCTGTTCCCACCTGGGAAAATATGCCTGTAACTCTGCATCATTCCCCATCCATGTTGCCATTCTCAAATGGTAGTTTGCATGTATGGGCTACCCATAAGTCAGGCGCTCGTACCCAGGCTGAACTGTACTCCTAACCAGCCCTGGCAAGAGCCTTGCTAATTTGTTACTTGCCTGTCTCTCTTGAAAAGCAGCTTTTCAAATTCAAGATCAGTGGTTTACCCTTACCAAATCACAAGCAGAGTGAACAGATTTATCTCAAAAAGGTGATAATAATTAGGAAAAACATATCAATCATATCCATAATGTATATCCATATATAATACACAGACAGAATATTCACCTATTTATTTTTTGAGACGCAGCGTAGAATAGGCCCTTTGAGGCACGCCGTCCATCAGACCCTGAGTTAATCCTAGCCTAATCACGGGACAATTCAATGACCAATTAACCTAACAACCGATATGTCTTTGGACTGTGGGAGGAAACCAGAGCACCTGGAGGAAACACAAGCAGTTGCAGGGAGAACGTACAAAAGCCTTACAGGAAGCGGCAGGAATATGGCATGTGAAGAACAAAGTTAATGTATACAAGATCAGATATCTACCTACCTCCACTCCAAACAACACGACACTTTGAATGCTCGGGATTTCATTCAGAGCTGCTTCCACCTCGGGTACAACCATTGAAAATTTAGTTTTAGGCACAACCAACTTGGCTGATGTGACATCAATTTCTGCGACAGTACTCCCAAGTCCTTTTGGATATTGTTCAGTAACAATAACAGGAATTCCCAAAATGTAGGCACCCTGCAGCTGGTGATAATATTCAAAATAATGTTGCATAAGTACACACTGTGATATACAGTAACATTTCATAAAACTATTTCGCAACTCTTAATAGCCCATATTACTTAAGACAATTATATTTTAATAACAAAGGAATATTCACAGCACCAAGAGAAACACTACAAAAACACATTTTTATGTGAATTATTCAAATAAAAAGCAAGACATATGACAGGGTAGTTCATTATAAAATTAAAGATGAATTAATACCTTGGTAAAGTGAACAAGAAGAAGGAATTTCTCGTTTGATTAGTTATGACTAGAGTTGATTGGTACTGCGCAGATGCAACAGAAGTGTTCCTGCGTAGGTCCGGCAAACAGCTTTAAAAATCCAGTCTCTATAAGGAGAGGTACTACCTAACAGAGCACTACCAGTCATTGTCAGAGCAGTGTGAGTCAGTAGTAAGGCCTTGGTTCAACAAGGCTTTGGCAGAACAGGCGGAGCAAGTTAAGAAGGTAAGTTCATTCCTCATTTTTTACTACTTTTTTCCTGAATTAACTCTTGAGAGAATAGCAGGTATGTCTGCAGAGCCAGTGTTCTGTTCTGGGTGTTAGAAGTTGGATTTCCAGTCTGATGGCCACAAATGCACCATGTGGACTGAGCTGCAGCTCCTTAGAGACCATGTTAGGGAACTGGAGCTGCAGTTCAATGACCTTCGGCTTGTTAGGGAAAGTGAAGCAGTGATAGGCAGGAGCTACAGCAAGGTACTCACCCCAAGGCTACAGGAGACAGATAAATGGGTGACCATCAGGAGAGGGAAGGGAGAAGTCAGATAGTGAAGAGCACCCCTGTGGCCATCTCTCCCCAACAATAAGTACTCCATTTTGAGTACAGTTAGTGGGGAGACAACCTACCTGGGCTGTAATATGATTCAATTCATACAACAATTTGAAAGGGAGATTTATCAGTATCGCAATGGAGTAAAGGTAATTAGAGGCCTGAGAGAGGAGCTTGTCCAGGTGAATTGGAGAAGGATACTAGTGGCTTGACGGCAAAGCAGAGATGGCTGAAGTTTCTGGGAATAGTTCACAAGGCGCAGGATAGTTATGTGTCCCAGAAGTTGTTCTCAAATGGCAGGGGTAGGCAACTGTGGCAGACAAGGGAAATTATGAACTGCATAAAAGCCAAGGAAAGGGGATATAAGGTAGCAAAAGTGAGTGGGAAGTTGGATGATTGGGAAGCTTTTAAAATCCAACAAGAGGCAACTAAAAAAGCTATAAGAGAAAAGATGTAATACGAGTGCAAACAAGCCAATAATATAAAGCAAGATATTAAAAGCTTTTTCAGTTATAAAAGAGTGAAAGGGAGGTGAGAGTTGACATTGAACCACTGGAAAATGATGCTGGTGAGATAGTAATGCAGGACAAAGAAATGACAGATAAACTTGATGGGTATTTTGCATCAGTCTTCACTGTGGAAGACACTAGCTGTATACCAGAGGTCCATGAGCGTCCGGGAGCAGGAGTGAGTACCATTGTTACTACAAAGGAAAAAATGCTAGGCATACTCAAAGGTAATAAGGTGGATAAGTCACCTGGACCAGATGGACTACATCCCAGAGTCCTGAGAGAGGTTGCTGAAGAGATAATGGATGCATTGGTCATGATCTTTCAAGAACCACTTGATTCTGGCATGGTCCTAGAAGACTGCAAATGTCACTCCACTCTTTAAAAATGGAGGAAGGCAAAAGAAAGGAAATTTTAGGCTATTTAGCCTAACCTCCGGTTGTGAAAGTGTTGGAATCTATTATTAAGAATGAGGGTTCGGGGTACTTGGAGACGAATGATAAACAAATCAAAGTGAGTATGGTTTCTGTAAAGGGAAACTTTGCTTGTCAAATCTGTTAGAATTCTTCAAGGAAGTAACAAGAAGGGCGGACAAAGGAGAGGCAGTCGATGTCATTTACTTGAATTTCCAGAAGACATTTGATAAGGTGCCACACGAGGCTGCTGAACAAGATAAAATCCAATGGCGTCACAGGAATGATACCTGCATGGATAGAGGACTGGCTGACAGGCAGGAGGCAGCGAGTAAGAATAAAAAGGGTCTTTTCTGGTTGGCTGCTGGTGACTAGTAGTGTTCTTCAGGGGTCAATAGTGGGACCAACTCTTTACGCATTGTTTACCAACGATTTGGATAATGGAATTGATGGTTTTGTGGCAAAGTTTGCAGATGATACAAAGATAGGTGGACGGATAGGTAGCGCCGAGGAAGCAACATGATTGCAGCAGGACTTAGACAAACTAGAAGAATGGCAAAAATGTTGCAGATGGAACACAGTGTTGGAAAATGTACGACAATGCTTTTTGGTAAAAGGAACAAAAGTGCAGACTATTATACTCCCAGAAGGTTAACTTACAGATTGAGTCTGTGGTTAAAAAAGGCAAGTGCAACGTTGGCATCTGTTTTAAGGCAATAGAATATAAAAGCAAGGAGATAAAACCTACTGAATGTTGAAAGGGCTAGATAGGGAGGATGTGGAGATGATGTTTCGTATGATGGGCATATCCAGAACTAGAGGACACAGCCTCAAAATTGAGGGGTGACTTTTTAGAACAGAGGTAAAGAGGAATTTTTTTTTAGCCAGAGAGTAGTGAATCTGTGGAATGCTCTGCCACAGACTGCAGGAGGTCAAGTCCATAGGTATACTTAAGGCAGAAGTTGATAGTTTCCTGGTTGGTCAGGGCATCAAAGCATATGGTGAGAATGCAGGTGTATGGGGTTGAATAGGATCTGGGATCAGCCATAATGGAATGGCAGAGTGGACTCGATGGGCTGAATGGCCTAATTCTGCTGCCATGTCTTACGGACTGAAAGAAAACATTCGAATTCGGCTATCAGTTAACACAACATTAAAACTCCATAAGGGATACATACAGAACACCAGACTGGGAGGACAGGCAGGTGGAGAGTTTAATGAGTTTTATGAGGGCACTGGATAAACACTCAGCAGAGAAATACAAGCACTAGGTTCTGTTTAAAATCGGGGACTAGCTAAATTATTTGTAGTTTCTCTAATGTAATCTACTCATTACTACTATTGCAGAAGACCATGTAGATTGTAGAAATAAAGACATGTCACTGTCTGGGGCCAAAGGGTAGTGAAAGGACCCTTTTTGTAGATGCACTGTAGAAAGCATTCTTCTAGGGTGCATCACAACCTGGTATGTAAGTTGTCCTGTCCAAGACTGGAAGGAGCTGCAGAAGATCGTGAACACAGCGCAAACCAATCTTCCGTCCTTGGGCTCACTTTATACCGCACGCTGTCGGAGCAGTACTGCCAGGATAATCAAGGACATGACCCACCCAGCCAACACACCTTTTGTCCCTCTTCCCTCTGGGAGAAGGCTCAGGAGCTTGAAGATTCGTACAGCCAGATTTGGGAACAGCTTCTTTCTAACTGTGATAAGACTGCTGAATGGATCCTGACCCGGATCTGGGCCGTACCCTCCAAATATCCGGATCTGCCTCTCGTTTTTATTTTGCACTACCTTACTTTCCCTCTTCTATTTATGATTTATAATTTAAATTTTTAATATTTACTATAGATTTGTAACCCAGGGAGCGCGAAGCGCAGAATCAAATATCACTGTGATGATTGTACGCTCTAGTATCAATTGTTTGGCGATAATAAAGTAAAGCAAGGAACTGCCTCAACATTAAGGGACAGCAAGTGATATACATAAACCAGCCACCACATACAATATTAACAAGAGGTAGTGACAAAATAAAATACAAGGCCAGGTTTAACAGGGTGAATGTCAGCAACTGACACCACTGCAGAAGGAAGCAGGTTAAATGGAATGAAGATTGAAAGATGTGGGGATGGAGTAAGATTTAATTGCAATGTACATAAAGAAGTGTTCGCAAAAGACATGAGGATGATCTGGACGGAACAATATTAGTACTGGGAAGATTTCGAAGGAGATCTTCATGAAGTGGTTTGCACTATTTCATGATTTTAAAAGGCATACAAAGTAAAACTTGTTTTGCAAATTGGTAAAGTAGTAATAATATTGACAAGCATCTGTAAACCAGAGCAGATAAAAGGAAACAAATAGCTTCAAGTAAGAACAGCAGTACAATAATCATGACACTCTTTAATCAGAGCACGGATTAGGTTAATCAAACTTGCAAAGGTAGCTAGCTCCAAACACAATTCATATAATTCATTTTAACTACTTTCCTAGAGCAATGCATTATAAATCTGGTAATGGATAATGAAAGAAATTTTATATATAAATTTCCTCTATAGTAAAAGATCTCCCAAAACCTAATGATTATAATATGATGAACTCTGCATTCTATTTCGGAGGAAACAAACTTGGGTCAGAACAATTGTGTTTAAATTAATAAAGGAAATTACAATAGAATGAGGATAGAATTGACTAATGTGGATTGGGCTGACAGATCAACTAGAAAAGCAACAGGCAAACAGTGGCAGCCATTTGAGAAGGTTAATCCATTTCACTCAGTAAAAAAACAAACTCCAGTGAGAAAGAAAGATGGGACAAGGAGAGATGAACCAATCACGGATAACAAATAAAGTTAAAAAGAAATCATAAAAAGGAGTAAAATTTGACAGTAGTCAAAAAAATTGGGATAAGTTCAGAATATAGCAGAGGATGACAAAAAAGATGAGAAAATAATCTATGATGACAAACTAGTGACAAATACAAAAATTGGTAAGAATTCCTTTAAGAGCATAAGAATGAAGATAAGTCCTAGGGAATATTGATCTCTAAAAGAATAAGAATGGGGAAGTAGCCATGGGAAAAAAGAAAACAGCAGAAGAGTTAAACAGATATTCTGCATCATCTTTATGGTAATAGTTACTATAAAACATTCTAATGATACAGAATACTGAGAAGGAATTAAATACAACCACCGTCACAATAGAATTGGTACTAAGGAAAATAAAACAGCCTATGGTTAGTTAATCTCTTTGCCTCGATGGTTGCAATATAGGATCCTAAAATTCATTAGTCCAAACAGTAGATGCAGGAGTTGGAATATATGTTCATTGCTTGGGAGAAAGGTAGCAAATGGACGGTAGCCAAATTTTAGGAGGACAAAAAATAAGTGAGAGGGCTAGTTATGAGTAGGATGCAAACAGTTCAGAAAGAGGTGCTGATATGTTTGGTGAGTGGGCAAAAAGTTGGCAGATTAAGTTTAGTGTGAAATGTGAAGTTACTCATTTTGGAAGGATTATTTACATGGAAGATTACAGAAAGCTGCAGCACAAACTAATGAGAGCCCCTGTGCATGAAACACAAAAAAGCTGGCATACAAGTACAGCAAGTAATGGGGAAGACTACTGGAATATCAGCTCTTACTTTAAATGGAGTAGGAGTTTAAAAGTAGTTAAGTCTAAATATACTCATACCATAAGCTGTTCTAGAGCACTGTGAAAAAATTTAGTCTCCCTCTTTAAGGAAAGATATTTCACTGGAAGCAGTTCAGAGAGGATTCACTGAGATAATCCTTGTGAAACTCTGTGGAAAGGGTAAATAGTCTGGGATTCTCTTCACTGAAGTTCAGAAAAATGAAAGGCCATGTTATTGAAACAAATGCATCTCTCACGACACTGAATATTTCCTCTCATGGGAGAATCCAGAACCAGAAGGCAATTTCATTAATGACTTTCCTTCAATCATTAGGTCATAAATAGTGATATTCACTGATGGCTGTACAAAATTCCGCTCCATTTGCATCTCCTATGATAACGAATCAGTCAACAGCCAAGTGCAGTAAGATCTGATCATCCAGGCCTGGGTTGATAGGTAGCACACAACATTCAAACAATACAAGTGACAAGCAATGACAATATCCAAAATCCGACAATCACTATGTGACATTCCATCACTATCAAAATCCTAGAAGTCACCATTGACCAGAAACCGAATTGGAATAGCCATGCAAAAAAACGTGGCTACAAGAAGCAGACCAGAGGATGGGAATCCTGCAGCAAGTAACTGACCTCCGAACTCCCCAATAACTGTCCACCAACTACGAGGCGCAAGTTAGGAGTATGATGAAATGCTGCACTTAAGCAACTTGGAACTGTACAAGACAAAGCAGCCTGCTTTGACAGACACCACATCAACATCCATTCACTCTCTGTACCACTACACACAGTAGCTATAAAAGCATTAGGATACACTACTTGGTAGTTGCCTTCTAAGCCACACACCGTCCTGACTTGGTGTCCCTTCACCATCACTAGGTCAAAATCCCAGAACACCTTCCGTATGGCATGGTGCTTATACACGTTGAGTACCCCTTATCCGAAATGCTTGGGGCTGGAAGTGTTTCGGATTTTGGAATACATAATGAGATAGCTTGGGATCATCATCAGTTCTGACTGAATTTATGTGCTACCGGTAAGCAATCTTTGTCTTACACTTGTTCATCACACATTTGTACTTCACATTAAAAATTATTACATACCATTAACATAATGAAAATATAATGTGCGCAGGGCAACAAAAGCAGCATCGGAAGAATACTTGAATTAGCCGTTGAACAACAACAAACAACAGCAGGCCTTCAGTCTCCACCTACGATGCCGTGTTTTGATTAAAATATTACAGTACACTGTACTTGTATTTTCTTTTTAAAAAAGTTTTATTTGAGGTACAAAAACAATCAGCATTATAGACTGGTTCTGGTGTTAGATTTTCATCAGGGACAATCTTCAAACAATTTATCTGCTGCTTCGTGATCAGTGGATGCTTTATCTTTAAATTTTTTTTAAATCTTTTAAAAATTTAAGGCAATGCCTTTCCTTAAGTATTCACAACTGCTTTCAATTTTCAGTTTGTAATGATAGAACTTTGCTTGTTTCATGATTAGCACACTGTGCGGCAGCGTATGTTCACTCCAACACTGATGAATCTATTCTTTCAATACACGATTGAGATCTTCATTTGTTGCTTTATGCAGTGCTTGTCCATTTTTCATTAACTTTTGTTCCTTACATATGTGAGGTCACTTCTCAGAACTGTCTGTGGTGTGCAGAGATCTGCACTTCATAAGACCATAAGACATAGGAGCAGAATAAGGCCAACTAGCCCATCGAGTCTGCTCCACCATTCAATCATGGCTGACCGTTTTTTTAAATCTCCTCCTCAATCCCAGTTCTCGGCCTTCTCCCTGTAACCTTTGATGCCGTGCCCAATCAAGAACCTATCACTCTCTGCCTTAAATACACCCAACGACCTGGCCTCCACAGCTGCATGTGGCAACAAATTCCACAAATTTACCACCCTTTGGTTAAAGAAATTTTTCTGCATCTCTGTTTTGAAAGGGTGCCCCTCTATCCTGAGGCTGTGCCCTCTTGTCCTAGACTCTCCCACCATGGAAAACATCCTTTCCACATCTACTCTGCCTAGGCCTTTCAAGATCCAAAAGGTTTCAATGAGATCCCTTCTTATCCTTCTGAATTCCAGTGAGAACAGACCCAGAGCCATCAAATGCTCCTCTTATGATAACCCTATCATTCCTAGAATCAACCTTGTGAACCTCCCCTGGATCCTCTCCAATGCTAGCACATTTTTTCTAAGATAAAGGGCCCAAAACTGTTCATAATACTCAACATTTTCCCAACCACTGAGGTCAGGCTAACTGGTCTATAATTTCCTTTCTGCTGCCTTCCTCCTTTCTTAAAGAATGGAGTAACATTTGCAATTTTCTAGTCCTCTGGCACCATGCCAGAGTCCAACAATATTTGAAAGATCATTTTTAATGCCACCACAATCTCTAATGCTACCTCTTTCAGAGCCCTAGGGTGCAGTTCCTCTGGTCTGGGTGACTTATGTACCTTTAGGTCTTTCAGCTTTTTGAGCACCTTCTCTCTTGTAACAGTAACTGCACCCACTGCTGGTGTCTTCCACAGTGAAGATGATGCAAAATACTCATTTAGTTCATCAGCCATCTCTTTGTCCCGAGTTATATTTCCGCCTGCCTCATTTTCTAGCGGTCTTATATGCACTCTTATTTCTCTTTTATTATTAACATACAGTACTTGAAAAACTTTTACTATCCACTTTAATATTATTTACTAGCCTGCTTTCATATTTTCACCCTTTCCCTTCTAATGATTTTTTTTAGTTGCTCTCTGCAGGTTTTTAAAACTTCCAAATCCTCCATCTTCCCACTAATTTTTGCTTTGTTGTATGCCCTTTTTTTTTGCTTTTACAATAGCTTTGACTTCCCTTGTCAGACATGGTTGTACGATTTTACATTTTGAGTTCACCTTTGGAATACACATGTCCTGCACCTTGCTCATTTTCCCCAGAAATGCACGCCATTGCTGCTCTGCTGACATCCCTGCCAGCAGCTCCTTCCAATTTACTTTGGCCAACTCCTCTCTCATACAACTGTAATTTCCCATATTCCACAGATATACTGCAATCTCAGTATTTACTTTTTCCCTATCAAATTTCAAGTTGAACAATCATATTGCGATCACTGGTTCCTAAGGGTTCTTTTACCTTAAGCTCCCTAATCACCTCCGGTTCATTACGTAACACCCAAACTAGTATAGCTGATCCCCTAGTAGGCTCAATAACAAACTGCTCTAAAAAGCTATCTCTTAGGCATTCAACAATGACAAACTCTCTTGAGATCCATTACCAACCTAATTTTCCCCATGTTAAAATCTCCCATGACTACCATAACATTGCCCTTTTGACTCACCTTTTCTATTTCCTGTTGTAACCTGTGGTCCACCTCCCAACCATTGTTGGGAGGCCTGTATATAACTACCATCAACGTCCTTTTACCCTTGCTGTTTCTTAACGCAACCCACAAGGATTCAACATTATCCAATCCTATGTCACATCATCTGGGAACCTTCCCAGCACCTTGTGGAATCTTCCATTTGTGATTTCGGAGGTATTCAGATTTTGGAATTTCAGAAAAGGGGTACTCAACCTACACCTTCTCCACAGTAGGGGTGGGCAATTAAATGCTGGCTTAGCCTGTGAATCCCACATCCCTTGAATATATATAAAAAAACAGAAGCAATCATTTACATCCAAGGTAAGGAAGAATCACCTCTCTCAAAAGCCTGTCAGTCTCTGGAACTCCTTGCTACAGAACAAGATCATTTTGAGGATATTTAAGGCTAAGATAGATAGATTACTAATCAGAAAGCACTGCAAATCACACTTGTGACACAATTATCATTCCAAGGGCATCATTCCCAGAGATGTGCAGAAAATTACACAATATAAAATATATGCAGAGATCTAGAAATGGCAATCTAGGTTTTTCATCTTGATAAACCCTACTAATCAGAAAACCTAGATTACTGCATCATTGCAAAAGAAATTATACCAGCTACTAACTATAACCTCTGAACCAATATTCAATTCAATTCAACAGCAAGTAGCGTTGTTTTTCTGCTTCTGCAGATATCAGAAATCGGGATATGTGGTGCCCATTTATGTGGCAATAACCCTCCAAGAAAATGACATCCTGACACTTCTGATACATTCATACCACATTTGTAAAAATCTGTCAAACAATATTCCAGTATTATGCTCAAAAACCCTTTGCAGAGCAGTTAAAAGCTTGAGTGCAGAACCAATATTTCTTTCACAGGAACACTGATTACACATCTGAAAACCAGAAAGTGAAATGATATACACACACGAAGTAATTTTGATAATGTAGGATATTCCTGTATACTCCGAAGCAAATAAGTTATAATCATTGCCCTGAACTGCAAAAGGAGGCATACATTTTACAAACAATTTTGTTTTTATATTTAAGGTTAACTGATCATTTCTAAATGAATAAATGACATCATGAAAAGCTGTTCTTGACATAAAAATGTACAATAACTTACCTTTAAAAATAATGGATACCATTGTTTTACCACAGAATTGCCAAAAAAAATTTCAAAACAGCAACAACTTGTCTTCTTGCATCCCAAGCTCTCATGTGGGAGTGCTAGCTAGCAAAATACAAGTTTACTCATGGAGGTAACAGAAAAGATGGCCAAAAACATCTTAGGTATTCAGGACAATTGAAAAAAGGGAAAATATAGAGATCTGAGGGAGCATTAAGTACTTGGGAGCTTGTTAGCTGAACTCATCAGTTGATGGTGTGATTGATCAAGAATCGATGAGGGCCAGAATTGAAAATGCACATCTCAGATGGTTACAGTGCTGGAAGAGATCAAAGGTAGAGGGACGCACACAGTCACAAGACCGGAAATCCAATTATAAAATATTTGAATGAAGGCTGAGGGTTAATATAGACCAAGAAGTACATCTGAGAGCTGACTGGGACCTTGTGTGTAAATGCATTTGTGTCTTTATACTGTAATGCAGATGACAGATCTAATTTCAGAGTGAACAATAATAAACATAAATAAACTTACCAGTCTTTGACCCACACTTATGATATCTCCAAAATACTTGATTGCTGGCCTGAACCTTTCTTGCATATCACAGCAGAAAAACACAGTACTGGAAGCTACAAGGTTTCCAAGTGAAGTCATCTGGTAAAAACAGAAAAGGAATCACATCACTAATGGCTATTCCACTTCCTTCTGTCCTCAAGGCAACAAATACATGGGTATGCATAAAAGCAAAGGGGAAAGGTCCATTTACAATATCACAATCGGCCTTTAATATTTTTCACTCAGTTCCTTGGCACCGAATGTCTATGTGCAAACTGAATACATTGGACAGTGCATCCCAAATAAATTACATAATAGCAACAATTTGTATACTTGCACCTTTGACGTGGTGAATGCCCCAAGACACTTGGTGTGAGCTATATCAAACACAAGACCTCTCAAGGAGATAATATGACAGTTAGCCAAAAGCTTCTTAGGTATTCGGAAGCATTCTCTTCGAAGTTTTTCACAGCTGATAATAAGAATCTAGCTTAAAACTGACAGTGCCAACCTCCTCCTACATAAGATATCCAAGGTGCTTTGAAAGATGATTACAGTTTTGATCCTGTGAAATTCAGTGTTGTACTCATTTGAAACTAATCGGCAAGTTCACTTATTTGCAAGGTAAATTACTGAGCCACAATTTTTCTCCCCTGCTAAATGAGGAAGTATTTCAGGTCATTCCAAATGGATGAAAGCTTTCTTTCTCTTCTGACTGCAGAGCAAATTTATGAAATTAATGCATGCAGTCTCATCTAATGAGTTTGCTCATTCAGAAGAATCAGTCCATGCTAGACCACTTGAGCTTCCTTCCATTGGATGAAATTGCTCATTTACATGCATTAATCTTATGATTTATTTCACATTCTCTCTCGCTCCCTCACCCTAACCTTTGCCCCCCATATGGTTGTCAGTGCCTCTTTAAAAACATCCATTCTATTTATATCAATGGTCATAAGTGGCCTGTTCTCGCTGCTCTTTTAGTTAAAAAAAAGTTTACTCTGAATTTTATGTTGGATATGATGGTTACTTAGATTAAAAGGACTGAATAATCATGAGTAAGATCAAGGAATTTCATTAATCTACTACAAAGGGACTGAATAATCATGAGTAAGATCAAGGAACTTCATTAATCTACTACCTTTAAATTGTTTATGATGAACTCTTCAAATAAGTGTGTGTAATTCCCTAGAACTTGCATGGTTTCTCTTGATGAGCTGCAAAAGAAAACCTCACCAGATCCTCCTCACCGACAGGTAATCGTACAGTATAGAACAAAAATAATTAATTATCAAAAACATTACAATTGCACCATCAATACAAATGCTTATATACTACATTTATCCATTCAAATTGCATTTCACAAATTTGCAGAAGATAAACTGCATACAAATAGAACTCCAGTAAAGAATTAGACAGACTACTGATCATACATTAGAATCACAGGGCTGAAAACAATGTGGCTGATAATTAGGTGCACGTACCAACAAGCAACTGAAGATTCCAGTTCATTACAGCTTCACTGATTGTCAGGTGCAAAGCATGCCAATACAGTGGGGAATTAATGTTTATCGCTCTAGTGTCAGTTGATGGAATTTTCACGTAGGAAATTTTTTGGCGAGAAAATGATTACTGAAGAAAAGGTACTAATTTAGGTAATGATTTAGTTGCTGGATGCGCAAGTCATCTGTGCTGCAAAACGAGTGAAGAGAAAGAAATGAAGAAATATTATTTATTTAGTGATACAGCACAGAGTAGGCCCTTCCAGCCCTTCGAGCCACGTCGCCCCAGCAACCCCACAACCAGATTAACACTAACCTAATCACAGGACAATTTACGATGTCCAATTAGCCAACCTGCTACATCTCTGGACTGCGGGAGAAAACTGGAGCATAGGGGGGGAAATCCACGCATTCCATGGGGAAGATGTGCAGACTCCTTACAGAAGGGTGCTAGAATTGAACTTTGAACTCCAGAACGCTGTGGGCAGTACTAGCGTCACACTAACTGCTACGTCACTGTGGCACCCAAATATAACAGGGGTTACTCAAATTATTAGGAAACTGTGCCTCTGTTCAAAAATTTCCATCTTCAAAAGGAAAATTAAATCTTATAACTATCAAAATATTTAAGGTACTAGTTGAAAAAACCCTGAAAAGCCAGTACCAACAACAATTTTAAGGGTACAAATAAAAAATACCATAAGAATATTCCAGAAGTCCTTTGTGATTGTTTACTAATGTGGTTAATTCTAAACAAGTCTTTAATACATAAAGCCCATGCCTCTTATCAACTTAAATGCTTCAAACAAATTAATTTGTTATATTTCTACTGGGACCATTGCATTACAAATAATCAATCTTTGCAAAGACCAGAGTTAATTAGCTTATAAATCTCTACAGATGTTTATTTGGTAAAATTATACCATATGGCTCTTATGGTAATTAAATCGACACTAGGTGAGAGGACAAGCGTAAAGCATTCTCCAAAGGATAATCAAGCAGATATGAAGAATTGCAGGGCCATAGCAGCTCTTCTCAAGTGTAGTAGGAATTTTTAACGAACTCGTGCCCAACTAGATTTGAAGAATTCACCAAAAAAGTGCGTTTGCTAGCACCTCACAGCACAAGAAGCTGGAGTCACTTAAAATGTTAATGAAACTGTGCAGTGTGATATTGGGCAGAACTGTGGCATAACATTATCTTATTTCATGTAATTTGCTTGGATACATTTGGCTAAGATTCTGACAATAAAAATGTCAGAAATTTCCATTATTATACTATAAGACTTACAGCAGCTGCAGCATTTTTCCACATACGTGATCTAAACACAGAAATTCTGAAGCTGCTGTCAATAATCCAGCTTATCTCAACAGATGTGCTGCTTTTCCAGACTCTTCCGGCCTAATAATCTCAAGAAATCATTGAGTGAGTGAGCTAGAATTTCTGTAATTTTAATAAACAGTTCCTTTCACAAAATGCTTTCAAAATTATGCATTTATAAAAATGTGGGCTGTGAATGAATTTTGAAATAGGATAGCAAGTTTAACAAACCTTTTGGTTGTAAAATTTTATGATGCAGATTGCAATGTTTTCAGATAAATATTTTAAAATTATAAAATGACTTCACTTTTGTTGTTTACAGAACGGTATTGCAGTTTTCACCTAATTGAAAGTAAATATTCAAAACCTTTTAAAAAATGTTTAGAATGCTACAATGCTTTCTTTCCTCATATCCCATGTGTACAATTGGCTGTCCAGTCAGTATAAGAACACAGCCCTGGATGCAGGGGTTTCTCCTGAATTTAGACACAACAATCAATGCGAGAAAAGTTGTAGTTCACACAGCATGGTGGTGCTGATTCAAAAGTTGTAAAATTCAAAGTATATTTATTATCAAAGGATGTATATATCACCATTAACTACCTTGAGATTGACATACTTGCAGGCATTCACTGGAAAACAAGGAAACACAATTGAATCAATGAAAAACTACAAAGAGTGACAACCAACCAATGTGCAAAAATTAACAAATACTGAGAATTTGAGTTATAAAGTCCTTGAAAGTGATTCCATGGGTTGTGAAATCCGCTCAGAGTTGAGGTGAGTAAAATTATCCACATTGGTTCAGGAGTCAGATGGTTGCAGGGAAGTACCTTCTGTTCCTAATAAAATGGCTACTGATTGTAGATGCACAGTGGAGAGTATCCTGACGAGTTGCACCACGGCCTGGTATGGAAACACCAACACCCAAGAAAAGTGTCTGCACTCCAGTCCATCACAGGCAAAGCCTTCCCCACATTGAGCACACCTACAAGGACTCAACAGAGCTCAAGAGAATATTTCTATATACAGGTGCCCCCATTTTCCGAGTGTTCACTTTACGACACCTCGCTGTTACGAAAAAAGGCAGCGCGCGCCTGAACAGCCAAGCTCCTTCCCCGGAACTGCATTCTAGCCGGTATTGCTTAAACACGTGCTTTATCTCAATTTATTTTGTGCATCCGTTAGCAAGATGTGTTCTAAGGTATCGGAAAAGCTTAAAAGAGCTCATAAGGGTGTTACACTTAGCATAAAACTAGATATAATTAAGCGCTTTGATCGTGGTGAACGAAGTAAGGACACTGTCCGCGCGTTGAATTTGCCTGCGTCCACCATTCGCACTATTTATACGCAGAGAGAGAGAACCCGGAAAGCTGCCGAAGTTACTGTTGGTTCTGCTCGTAGCAAAGTGGTCTCTCTTAGTCGGCATCCAATAATGGATAAAATGGAAAGCCTATGGCTTGAGTGGATTGATGGGTGTACAAAGCGTGGCGTTCCATTAAGTTTCCTTATACTTAAGGAGAAATCAGTCAGTCTTTTTAATAAGCTGAAACAGAAAGCACTGGACGATGGTGATGAAAGTGTTGTGAAAGTGGAATTTAAAGGTAGTCATGGGTGGTTTGATCGGTTTCTGAGGCGAGGGCAGCTTCATAGTTTAAGCAGTGGTCCCCAACCTCCGGGCCGTGGACCGATACATCGCCGAGAAGAATGCAGCAGTAGTTGGAACGCGCCCAGCACATCTTTAAGAAAAAAGCCGAAATAAACAAGCTAATTAATTAGGTGCCGCCCGGCATGTAAATGTCGGCCCAGATCAGAGGCAATTGCCGATTGCGTCAGGTGATTATTCGTATAAGCAAGTGTTTAACTGTGATGAAACTGCAATTTATTGGAGTCTTCCCGATTCCAGTAAGTGAAACTACATCGTACATACATTTTTCTACTTTATATAGGCTGTGTGTTTTTATGTTTTTTGGTATGATTTTGCAGCTTCATAGCTTAAAGATTACTGGAGAGAGTGTTTCTGCCGAGAGCGCTTCCGCGAGATTTTCACTGTGCTAAACAGTGCTGCAGGAAAGTATTTCTACTTTATATAGGCTGTGTATTTATCATATCATTCCTGCTTTTACTATATGTTACTGTTATTTTAAGCTTTGTGTGTTATTTGGCATGATTTTGTAGGTTATTTTTTGGGTCTCGGAACGCTCAAAATTTTTTCCCATATTAATAAATGGTAATTGCTTATTCACTTTACGACATTCTGGCTTACGAACCATTTCATAGGAACACTCTACCTTCAGATAGCTCAGGAAACCTGTAATAGAAAGAATATTTTTCCATGGCTGGAAGCCTAGGTCAAGAGGTAGGCCACTTAGCCCCGCAATGGTGAGAAATTTCTTCATGTATTCAAAACTGAAGTTGACAGATTAATGGTTATTAAAGGAATCAAGGAATATGTGACATGACAGAAAAATGGTATCACTACAGATAATCAGCCATAGCAGACATCCTCATTCATTTTTGTATGTGTCCTTTTTGCTTGCTTCTCCATTCACACTCACCAACCAGATTTCCCCTTTAGCTTTTTTTTTTAGGTGAAACAATTAAATTTTTTGAGAACCTTCTTCCACATTGACGCAACTTTATCCTTAGTTAAGGACAGGTTGCACTTGAATCCCAGGGGTCCATTATCCTGGCGGGGAGGTTTGTTAAGTCTACTGGGGAGAGTTTAAACTATAATTGTTGGGGGGTGGGAACCGAACTGAAGAGACTGGGGAAGAGCAGGTTGGCTCACAAATAGAGAAAGCTTGTAGACAGTGCAAGAGGGGGGATAGGCAGGTGATAGAGATGGGATGCGCTCAGACTAAAGGTTTGGGATGTGTCTATTTTAACGCAAGGAGTGTTGTGAACAAATCGGATGAGCTTACAGCATGGATCAGTACTTGGAGATATGATGTGGTGGCCATTACAGAGACTTGGATGGCTCAGGGACAGGAATGGTTACTTCAAGTGCTGGGTTTTAGATGTTTAGAAAGGACAGGGAGGGAGGCAAAAGAGGTGGGGGCGTTGCACTGTTGACCAGAGATAGTGTCATGGCTGCAGAAAAGGTGGACGCCATGGAGGGATTGTCTACGGAGTCTCTGTGGGGGGAGATTAGGAACAGGAAGGGGTCAATAACTTTACTGGGTGTTTTCTATAGGTCGCATAATAGTAACAGGGATATCGAGCAGCAGATAGGGAAACAGATCCTGGAAAGGTGTAATAATAACAGAGTTGTTGTGATGGGAGATTTTAATTTCCCGAATATTGACTGGCATCTCCCTAGAGAGAGGGGTTTAGATGGGATGGAGTTTGTTAGGTGTGTTCAGGAAGGTTTCTTGACACAATATGTAGATAAGCCTACAAGAGGAGAGACTGTACTTGATTTGGTATTGGGAAATGAACCTGGTCAGGTGTCAGATCTATTAGTGGGAAAGCATTTTGGAGATAGTGATCATAATTCTATCTCCTTTACAATGGCATTGAAGAGAGATAGGAACAGACAAGTTAGAAAAGCATTTAATTGGTATAGTCAATTAATGGAAAAAAATTATATTTATAGAGATCCTTAGAATTTTTAATAATTTTAACACCAAGATAGGTAAAGTAATTTTTAGCAATACCAAAAGGTACTTGATGATTTGGATCCGAGTAATTATTAATAGGAAATAACTCACTTTTATGTAAATTTAATTTATACCCAGAAAAACTACTGAATTCAGAAAATATAGATAACATAGAAGGAACACACATCAAAGTTGCTGGTGAACGCAGCAGGCCAGGCAGCATCTCTAGGAAGAGGTACAGTCGACGTTTCAGGCCGAGACCCTTTGGCAGGACAAAGGGTCCTGACGAAGGGTCTTGGCCTGAAACGTCGACTGTTCCTCTTCCCAGAGACGCTGCCTGGCCTGCTGCGTTCACCAGCAACTTTGATGTGTATTGCTTGAATTTCCAGCATCTGCAGAATTCCTGTTGATAACATAGAAGGAATAGATTTCCTCCTAGGATCTGAAATATAAACTAACAGGTCATCTGCATATAACGAAACCATGTGTATTTTGTCCCCTCTCTTAATACCCTGAACAGTATTAGACTCTCTAAGAGCAATAGCAAGGGGTTCTAAGGCCAAGTTAAATAATAAAGGGCTAAGAGGACATCCCTGCCGAGTACCTCTATATAATCTAAAATAGGGAGATTTTTGATTATTAGTTATAACCGCAGCCATAGGAGCATGATAGATCAATTTAATTCAGGAAATAAATCCCGGGCCAAGATTAAATCTTTCCAAGACCTCAAATAAGTAAGACCACTCCACCCTATCAAAGGCTTTCTCTGCATCAAGAGAAACAACACATTCAGATTCTTTAGATGGAGAAAAATGAATAATACTTAATAATCTTTGAATGTTAAAATGCGAATATCTATTTTTAATAAATCCAGTTTGGTCATCGGAAATAACAGTAGGTAAAATATTCTCAAGTCTATTAGCCAAGATCTTAGAAAGAATTTTAAAATCCACATTCAATAGAGAAATTGGTCTACATGAAATGCATTCAGATAAATCTTTATCTTTTTTAGGAATTAAAAGAGATCGCAGCTTCATAAAAAGTATTCGGGAGAGTCCCAGAGGATATAGAATCAGTGAAAATTTGACATAAATGAGGTATAAATATATCAGTAAAAGTCTTATAAAATTCCACTGTATATCCATCCGGTCCCGGAGCGTTAGCTGATTGGAGAGAGGATAAAGCACTTGCTATTTCCTCTTGTTTAGTAAGGGCATCTAATGTATTCATATCTTGAATAGAAATTTTAGGTACATTCAATTTTTATAAAAATTTATAAAAGTAATATTGTCTGAAAATTCCGATGTACAAAGATTAGAATAGAAATTCATAAATATCTTATTAATTTCATAAGGATCTACCATTGCAGGTCTTCGTATTTTCAAGATCTGTCTTCTAGCCATATTTGCTTTAAACTGACCAGCTAATAGTTTGCCTGACTTGTCTCCATGTATATAAAATTGGCCTTTGGATTTAAGAAGTTGCTGTTCAATGGGAAAAGTCAAAAGCAAATCATGCTGTGCTTGGAGTTCTACCCTTTCCTTAAAGAGAACTTCATTAGGCATTACTGAATAAACTTTATCTATTTCTTTAATTCTATTAGTAATCAGTAAAAGTTCCACCTTAGTTTTCCTTCTTAAAACTAGTGAATATGAAATTATCTGTCCTCTAAGAAAAGATTTCATCGCATCCCAAGTAACTAAATTTGACATTCCCTCAGTTGAATTTAATTCAAAAAATAGAGAAATTTGCTCTTTAATAAAATTTACAAAAGTTGAATCTTGTAACAATGAAACATTAAATCTCCACTGAGGTATCTGAGGTATCTGAATATTACCAGAAAACTTCAAAGTTAGTTTCATAGGTGCATGATCCGACAGCACAATCACATCATACGCACACTCAACAGAGGGCACCAATCGCATATCCAGCAAAAAAATAATCAATTCTTGAACACTTACGGTTTACATGTGAAAAAAAAGAAAAATCTTTTTCTTTAGGATACTTAAATCTCCAAATGTCGACCAGACCGTATTCTAATAGAAAAGAATTAATACAAGACGCAGCTTTATTAGGAAGCGACGGATTGGTGGACGATCTGTCAATCGACGGATTGAGATAGCAGTTAAAGTCACCACCCATAATCAACTTGTATTCATTTAAATTCAGCAATACAAAAAACAGCTTCTTAAAAAATTCAGGGTTATCTATATTAGGTGCATATACACACACCAAAGCCACCTTTTGACCACATAACAGACCAGTGACAACTAAGGGGATTTTAGAATAAAAATAGATACCCATCTTATTTTATTTACTGATAAAGATTGAAATAAGAGTCCCTTCCAAAATTTAAAAAAGCGATTTTCATCCTGCCTACAGATATGAGTCTCCTTATCTGCATGGTGTTTTTAATTTCTTAAAAATCTTTCTGCGCTTAATAGGTTGGCTCATACCACTTAAATTCCAAGATATTACATTAATTTTATTAAGATCCATATTTAAAGTTTAATTTTAAAATTTTATAAAGTAATCTAATGCGCAGGCGCAACCAAAATCAGAAGAAAGGGTGAAGCATGACTCCATCAAAAAGAAAAGCAAGATGGTTGACAAAGAAATGCTTTCTGAGTGGTTGCCTATAACATTATCATTAATAGGTCAAATTAATGCTATTAAAATGATAGTTTTACCAAAATTCTTATATATATTTCAGGCAGTTCCTTCCTTTGTTCCTAAAAAGTTCTTTGACAGAATAGATTCTACAATCTTATCTTCTATTTTAAACAATAAAAATCCTAGATTGAGTAAACCCTTATTGTAGAAATTAAAAAAGGATGGTGGTATGGCTTTGCCTAATTTTAGAATGTAGTATTGGGCAATTAATATTTGATATATTACTTTTTGGATTCACTATTCAGATGTACATGATGGTTGGATTTGGAGGAAAACTCAGTGAAAGGATTCTCTTTGGCCTCTTTACTGGGAGCTCCTCTTCCCTTTTTGTTTTCTAAGATTAGCAGACAAGATTTTAATCCCATTATTAAACATACATTAAGAATTTGGTTTCAGCTTCATAGATTTTTTGAGTTAAATAATTTTATTCTTTTTAGTAATAGCCATCTTGGATAAGGCCTTTTTAAT
Source organism: Mobula birostris (assembly GCF_030028105.1). NCBI lineage: Eukaryota > Metazoa > Chordata > Chondrichthyes > Myliobatiformes > Myliobatidae > Mobula > Mobula birostris. The sequence continues at coordinate 52,505,384 of NC_092386.1, forward strand.
TTGGAAAACCAAATGAATATTGTTTTTAGGGGACTGTTTAAAGTCTTTTTCTCAGTTAGTGGATAAATATGATTAAACTAATGTATACTTTTTTAGATATTTACAAACTAGGAATTTTTTATTTGGTTTGTTGCCAAATTACCCTTCTGCTTATCCATCTAATATGACAGATGCTCTCTTTCAATTTAAACCATTTCAAAAAGGGTTGATAACTAATCTATAAATGGTTATTGAACTCACAAATGATATCTAATGATAAAATTAAATGTGCTTGGGAATCGGGATTTCAGGAGGCATTTTCAGATAATCAACTGAGTAAAATTTTTCATTTGGTTAATAACTCATCTATTTGTGCCCATCATTCCCTGATACAGTTCAAGGTAGTGCATCTGGCCCACATGTTAAAGGATAAATTAGCGCGTGTTTTTTCCAATATCAATCCTGTTTGTGACAGATGTAATATTGAGGTGGCCACCTTAACTCATATGTATTGGTCTTGTATAAAGCGAGATAACTTTTGGAGAGATGTTTTTAAAATGCCATCAAAAGTCTTGAATCTGGATCTACAACCTAATTTGCTGATGGCAATTTTTGGGATTATCCCATCGGAAGCAGGAAATATTCAATGTATGATAGCCTTTTCGACTTTATTGGCTAGGAGAGCCATTTTATTGAAGTGGAAGGATTCTAATCCACCTACGGTCTTTTATTGGCTTTCCTCCATTATGTCCTCTAAGTTTAGAGAAAATAAGAAGTCAGACATTTGATACATCCTTTAAATTTGAGCAAATCTGGTGACCTTTTATTCAATATTTTCATGTAATTTGATTTATTACTCCTCCAATTTTTTTCCCCCAAAGTTTTAGATTTAATCAGAAAGTCTTTCATTTTTTTTAAAGTAGTATAGTAGGGTTTTTATCTTCATTTAAAATTCAATGTTTTTCTTTCCTCTTCATGAACTGATTAAGAGGAGAATTGCTGTTTTCTTTTTTTATTATATATTTTATACTAGCTTAACAATATGTATGATTTTGATAATGTCTATCTTAATCTCAGTTTGTATTGTTATCGATATATATATCAGATAATTCTCTTCTTATTGTATTTATGTTCCTTTTAAATCAATAAAAAGATTAATAAATAAATAAAGAAAGAAAAGCATTTAATTGGAGTAAGAGGAATTATGAGGTTATCAGGCAGAAAATTGGAGGCTTAAATTGGGAACAGATGTTCTCAGGGAAAAGTACGGAAGAAATGTGGCAAATATTCAGGGGATATTTGTGTGGAGTTCTGTATAGGTACGTTCCAATGAGACAGGGAAGTTATGGTAGGGTACAGGAACCATGGTGTACAAAGGCTGCAATAAATCTAGTCAAGAAGAAAAGAAAAGCTTACAAAAGGTTCAGAGAGCTAGGTAATGTTAGAGATCTAGAAGATTATAAGGCTAATAGAAAGGAGCTTAAGAAGGACATTAGAAGAGCCAGAAAGGGCCATGAGAAGGCCTTGGCGGGTAGGATTAAGGAAAACCCCAAGGCATTCTACAAGTATGTGAAGAGCAAAAGGATAAGACGTGAAAGAATAGGACCTATCAAGTTTGACAGTGGGAAAGTGTGTATGGAACTGGAGGAAATAACAGAGGTACTTAATGAATAATTTACTTCAGTATTCACTATGGAAAAGGATCTTGGTGATTGCAGTGATGACTTTCAACAGACTGAAAAGCTTGAACATGCAGATATTAAGAAAGAGGATGGGCTGGAGCTTTTGGAAAGCATCAAGTTGGATAAGTCACCAGGACCGGATGAGATGTACCCCAGGGTACTGTGGGAGGCAAGGGAAAAGATTGCTGCGCCTCTGGTGATGACCTTTGCATCATCAATGGGGACGGGAGAGGTTCCGGAGGATTAGAGGGTTGCGAATGTTGTTCCTTTATTCAAGAAAGGGAGTAGAGATAGCCCAGGAAATTATAGGCCAGTGAGTCTTAACTCAGTGGTTGGTAACTTGATGGAGAAGATCCTGAGAAGCAGGATTTCTGAACATTCGGAGAGGTATAATATGATTAGGAATAGTCAGCATGGCTTTGTCAAGGGCAGGTTGTGCCTTATGAGCCTGATTGAATTTTTTGAGGATGTGACTAAATACATTGATGAAGGAAGGAAGAGCAGTCGATGTGGTGTATATGGATTTCAGCAAGGCATTTGATAAGGTACCCCATGCAAGGCTTATTGAGAAAGTAAGGAGGCATGGGATCCAAGGGGACATTACTTTGTAGATCCAGAACTGGCTTGCCCACAGAAGGCAAAGAGTGGTTGTAGACGGGTCATATTCTGCATGGAGGTCAGTCACTAGAGGGGTGCCTCAGAGATCTGTTCTGGGACCCTTACTCTTTGTGATTTTTATAAATGACCTGGATGAGGAAGTGGAGGGATGGGTTGGTAAGTTTACTGATGACACAAAGGTTGGAGGTGTTGTGGATAGTGTGGAGAGCTGTCAGAGGTTACAGCAAGACATTGATAGGATACAAAACTGGGCTAAGAAGTGGCAGATGGACTTCAACCCAGATAAGTGTGAAGTGGTTCATTTTGGTAGGTCAAGTATGATGGCAGAATATAGTATTAATGGTAAGACTCTTGGCAATGTGAAAGATCAGAGGGATCTTGGGGTCTGAGTCCACAGGATGCTCAAAGCAACTGTGCAGGTTGACTCTGTGGTTAAGGCGGCGTACGGTATATAGGCCTTCATCAATTGTGGAATTAAATTTAGGAGCCGAGAGATAATGTTGCAGCTACATAGGTCAGACCCCACTTAGAGTACTGTGCTCAGTTCCGGTCGCCACACTACAGGAAGGATGTGGAAGCCCTAGAAAGCGTGCAGAGGAGATTTACAAGGATGTTGCCTGGATTGGGGAGCATGCCTTATGAAAATAGGTTGAGTGAACTCGGCTTTTTATCTCTGGAGTGACGGAGGAAGAGAGGTGACCTGATAGAGGTGCATAAGATGATGAGAGGCATTGATCGTGTGGATAGTCAGAGGTTTCTTCCCAGGGCTGAAATAGTTGCCACAAGAGGACACAGGTTTAAGGTAACACAAATCAAAGTTGCTGGTGAACGCAGCAGGCCAGGCAGCATCTCTAGGAAGAGGTACAGTCGATGTTACGGGCTGAGACCCTTCGTCAGGACTAACTGAAAGAAGAACTAGTAAGAGATTTGAAAGTTGGGCTGCCGGCAACGGTGGTGGAGGTGGATACAATAGGGTCTTTTAAGAGACTTTTGGATAGGTACATGGAGCTTAGTGAAATAGAGGGCTATAGGTAAGCCTAGTAATTTCTAAGGTAGGGACATGTTCGGCACAACTTTGTGGGCCAAAGGGCCTGTATTGTGCTGTAGCTTTTCTATGTTTCTATCACTGTTTAATACAAATTGACTTGAGAGCATTAATCCAAGAAGAGTAAAGAAGTAAAATTGCAGCTAAGTAAAATTTGATTAGACCACACTTGGTGCATTATGTTCAATTCAATTGTGGCGCATCAGAGGCTGAGGACAGTCGTGATAAAAATTCATGAAGCAAAGACAGAGTAGATGTCATAAATCTTTTATCCCCCAAGAGCAGAAATGTCAAATACTAACAGGTAGCATTTATGGTGAAAGGAGAAAACTTTAAAGGAGATGTGCAGTACAAGTTTTTTTTTATTTACACAGGATGGTAGGTATCTGAAATGAGCTGCCAGCGGTAGTGGCATTTAAGAAATTTTTAGATTGGCAAGTGAATATTCACAGAACAGAGAGATATGAATAATATATAGGCAGGAAGGATTTAATTTGAATTTGTCTGTGCTCAGCACGGATATTATGGGTGACGGGCCTGTTTCTGTGTAGTATTGGACTACATCTTCAATTTCAGTACATTAAATGTTACATGAACTGAACATCTGATCAAATCAATGATGTTAGCAACATAGCAGTATCACTCACTTAAATGAAGCTACTGGTGAAAAATCAGAGAAAGCTATTTATTATAAATTAGTACTAAAATTTAAATATAGATGCCACTCTATGAAATATCAAAATGTATATTAAAATACATTTGTCCACCATGGTAATCCAAGCTAAACCATAGTATTCATACCTCACCATCAGATATAAAAAAAATTACCAACAGCCCCATGAAGTCAGTAATCAAATCTATTTTTTTCTTGAACTCATTTCGTGAATTTTGAATGAAGTTCTACATTCTTGATGCATTGCTACCTCAATACAAATAATTACTATGTCTTTCTATGTCTATGTCAAGTACTAAAGTCTTAATAATAAGTAAATGGTGGGACATATAAAATTTCAAAAATATTTCCAATTCTGAAATCCATTCACATCTAAAAAATGAAATCAGACAATCATATGCAGGTAATTTAAAAAACGATTAAGCAGGCCACATGCTTTGTGTAAAATCTAAAAGGTCTATACAAATTAGATTCATCACTCCAGAGCATCTGTACCCAGATCAGCTTCATTAGTAAATGGAAGTGTGAATCGTTCACATCTGTCACTGCACCATGACCAGCCTGAGAAATGGAGATAGGTTGTTAGGCACACAGCTGCAGTTTTCTAATCGATTGAAAGTCTAAAAGAATGATTATTGGCTAAAATAAATATTATGCGTTGTTTTTGGATAGAGAACTGCTTACCGTATGGATGTAATATTAGCAATGTATTATTACAATGTTAATTAATGAAAACGTGTCACTTATTATTCTTTCAATTATTTCATTAGGTGGTGACTAATGATCCTCTGCACATTTTGTACATGCACACTTTGAATTATGGTTTGTATGCATACAGTACGCCGCTCCATCAAACTCTGGTACCTTTGTCTAGAGGCCAAAGCTTCGCGTTTGATACTAAGCATTTGGAGACAGTGCAATACGGACAATGCACAGAGCGGCATAGTTAACGCACATAGTCATACTTAAAATCAGCTCTGCTGATGGATGCCGACTTTTTTTTGAACAAGAATCATCAGCATATCCACCTTTTTACAAAAAAGCTAAGTGACATTCACATTCAATACTAAAATACAATGCGAATGATGTAACGAGGGGGTATCAAAATAGAAGACTACGAAAAAAAAATCCTTTCTTGACTAGCTTTACCTGCGTAGTGCGACTACGCGGAAGATAACAAACATGTCACTTTGTATGCAGAGCCACGCTCTAGCCACATCTCACAGACTGAGATTGCAATCTGAAAACAACCAGTTGATGCATGCGGCAGTACACTTGTTACCTGCAAACCCCAGTGCAAGCCGATTTCCCGTGGCACTGCTATTAATTCAGCACTTGGATTGCACTGATTGAGCCTAGCGCTTTGATCCGATGGGCACAGCCGATCACCTCATCTCCGCTCCCGGACTACGGGGCCGTACAAGGGAGTGGGCGCAGCGGCACTACTGAGCTGTGAGCATCGCCGCCCCGTCGGTACTCACCGGCACCTGCAGCGAGACTAACCGGAGTTTGCACCTCTCGGTGACCGCAAACCCTTTGGGCAGGTCGATGTATTCGCCCCATTCGGCCGAATACTGCTGGATGACGAACTTCCGATGCACGCCGATCAAGCCCCCGTACAGCGACAGGAACTTCTGGATCAGCACCTCGTGGCCCGAGCCGGCGGGCACGGCGCACGGCCGGCAGAAGGACGAGAAGCAGAACAGCACCGGCACCTGCGCCTCCGCCATCTTCAGCTGGGCTGCCCGAGTATCCACCCCCTTCGGCTCTAACCGTGACATCCACAACACTGGAGTCAGCACTTCCCCATCCGGCTCCACACACGGCGACAAACACCGCGAGCTGGCTACTCACAGCCCAGCCTGGGCCGACCCGCCTCGACGTCACCAAACCCCGCCTCCCCGGTTACGACATCGGGCCCCGCCCCTTTCCGGCCTGACCCCGCCCCATCTTGACAACGCTCGGCTCCTCCTTCGCGACCGAACGTCACTGGGAACGCGGCCCCTCCGTTTGGTTTCAGACTATTCAATCTGACCCCATTTGGCCTCAAAATACGGTATCAGAAGCACGTCCTTTGTTCACGCTCTGTAGTAATCTGACCCCTTTCCCCCCCTCCCCAGACACTGGGCTTGAAATGTTAAATATTCCCCCTTGCACAGATGCAGGCAGACCTGCCTTGTGTTTCCAGCAATTTCTCTGTATTTGGCACTGCAGGTGCAATCTGTGCTCAGGAACGGTTATTACCCTCCAACCATCAGGCTTCTGACCACCATCAATAATTACATGCACCATAACTCTGAACTGATTCTATGAGTTACAGATGCACTTTCAAGGACTGTTTACAACTCAAGTTCTCAGTATTTTTTAATTTGCAAAATTTACCTTCTTTTGCACATTGGGTTGGTTATCTTTGTTTATATCTTTTTTTGGTAAATTCTATTGCATTTCTTTATTTTACTGTAAATGTAAGAAAATAACTCAAGGTAGAATATGGTAACATACATACTTCATTAATAAATTTATCTTGAGCTTTGAACTTGGACACTCCTTACTCTGTTGGACACTAGATTCATAGTTATATGGCACTGAAGCAGAACCTTTGGCCCAACTAGACCAGATGCTAATTCCATTGGCTTGCACTTAGCCCATACCGATCTAAAGCTTTCCTAACAATGTACCTATCTAAATATCTTTAGATATTATCCATTGTAATTATACCTCCCTCTACTCTTTCCTCTGTTGACTTATTCCATATACCCATCACCCCATGTGGGGAAAAACTTGTTCTTCTAGTCTCCTTTCATTCGTTTAACTCTCATTTTAAATTTATGCCCTCTATGTCACACCGCAGCTTTTGGTGAGGGTTGTGTGACCTTATGAAGGTGTGGACATTAAAAATCAGACAGCAGCCCACAATAGCATATTCAGTGCAAAGCTGTTTATGGTGTGCTAGAGGTGAAAACTTTTAGAATTACATTCAAATATATTCCCTCTCCCCTCTGATTCAACAGGGGATTAAAGTAGTTATTTTTATAACCCTTGTGAAAAACTTTCTATTGATTTCTAAGAAAGTATATGTATCTCTAGATCACTAAGGGTTATTGGTGTGGGGATTTTAATGCACATAGTTCACCATGGAGCTGTTCATGGAATGATGGTAATGGTTTGATTGTAGAAAATTTTTTAGGTATCTCATATCTTGTATGTCTTAATGATGGGAGGTACAAGATTTAATGTTCATAATAGTTCTGAAACTGCTAGATTAGATTAGATTATGAAGACACACAGTCCTCTTTTATTGTCATTTAGTAATGCATGCATTAAGAAATGATACAATATTTCCTATAGATTTAACTATAGTTTTAAACCTTCTGGGTGGGATGTTATGGGTGATGAAACATTGAGGAGTGATCATTTTCCTATATTTATAAGCTTGTGTTTGGATTTATATAGAGGCCAGGAGAGCACTTTTGGGAGATGGAATTTTGGTAAAGCAAATTGAGAGAAGTTTGAAGTTTCATGTGATGAACATCTGTCAGAACAGAATGTTGAGAATGATGTGGATTTTTGTAATGAAAGGTTATGTCCCATTATTCATCAAACTGTGTTGCAAGTGATTCCTATTTAAAAGGGCATTAATAGGAGAAAGGCTGTACCATAGTGGACTGAGGAGTGTGCAGAGGCAATTAGGGAGAGAAATCAGGAATTTCAGAAAGCTAAGAAGTATCACTTGGCAAGAGACCTTATTAAGTATCAAAGGACACAGGCCGGATGAGGAAAGTGGTGAAGATTGCAAAAAAAGTTTACTGGAGGGCATATTGTAATAGTTTTGCAGGGATATTAAATTTGGAGATGTTTAGGGAATAATTTTAAAAAAGGGAGGGTGGGATTTCTAGGGATAATAATACTCCTGTATTGATTAAAGAAGGTAAAATGATTGTTACTGAAATAATGATTGAGTTATTGGCTAGGCCATTTGCTGCAATTCATAATCAAGATAATTTAAGAGAAGGGGTTAAACAATGTAGGGACAAGGTTCTAAGTGAAGGTTTTGGAGGTGTTGGAAGCCAGCTGTAGCAAAGATAGTATTACAGATGAAGAGTTTCCTTTGAGTGAATTTAAGAAAGCTATTAATAGTACAGGTCAGATGGCTCCAGGAAAGGATGATATATGTTATTGTATGATTAGACATATGACTGACAACTTTCTTAAGATAACGCTAAAATTTTTAAATCATATTTGGAGGTTAGGTCATCTTCCTTCCTCATGGAAAATGGCAGCAGCGGTGCCTATTCTAAAACCTGGGAAATCCCCATTGGATCCTTCCAATTGTTGGCCAATATCATTAACATCTCATTTATGTAAACTTTTGGAACTTATGGTGATAGAGGGTTTGAATTATTTTTTGGAAAAGAGAGGTGATATAGCATTTTATCAGAGTGGATTTCAGAAGGGTAGAATGACATTGGATTCAGTTTTATATTTGGAAGATGATATTTGGAAAGCACAGGTAAACAAAGAAGAAGTTACAGCAGTATGTTTTGATATTGAAAAGGCATGTGATATGTTATGAATGGAAGGACATTTGATTAAATAATGGAAATTAGGAGTGAGGGGAAGATGGTATAATTTTTTTCTGAGTTTTATTTGGACATTTATGCAGGTATATTCAGTTTTCCATGCCGTAGAGAATAGTACCCCACAAAGCAATTTGTAGCCCTTTATTATTTAATATTATGATTAATGATATCTTCTCTGAGATAGGTACTGGGGTGGGTAAATTACCCTTTGCAGATGATGGAGCTTTAGGGATTAGAGGTAGAAATTTAAATGTTACTGCATATTGGGTGTAATTAGCGATTAATAAGTTTGAATAGTGGGCAAATGGATGGAGATTTAAGCTTTCAGAAGCTAAAATTCAAGTTATGGGTTTTACAGGGAGGATTAATAGACATGCACTTGATTTGAAATTATAAGGCCAAACCCTTGAAGAAGTGTCAGTGGTAAGATTTCTAGGCATGTGGGTGGATGATAAGCTGAGATGGAAACACCATATCAGTAAAATAATTGATAAATGCAAATAAAATACTGCCAGGTATCTATGTGAATATTCTTGGGGTGCTACATGAAAACTTTTGTTGAACATTTATATTGTTAAAGTTAGATCTGTCCTTGATTATGGCTGTGGGGCTTATGGATCAGCTTCATCTTCAACTTTAAAATGTTTGGATGTGATGCAAGCGAAGGTTTTAGGATTGTGTTGTGGTGCTGTAAAGTGGCCCCCCCCCACCCCGTTTCAGCTTGACTGGTTGAAATGGGCCAAATACCCTTACAATTGCAGGGGTTGATGTTGATATTAACAAACTGAGTTAATTTGAGGGGGCAAGGAAATGATCATTCTGTTAAAGGTTTGTTTGGATTATGCCATATGTCCCACTGTAGCTTTCTCAGTAATCCCATCTTGATTTTTCCAATGACTTTAGATGATTTTCGGTTACATGATTTAATAAAGTCTAAGGATTCTGTTATACTTGAGGGCTTGTTGGATTTTCAGTATATCAAGTGAAATTATTATGATCCATTTTACAAATGGATCAAAAGATAATTTAACTGGGAATGTGGGTGTGGCTCTTTTGTGCCTGATTTACAGGTAGCAATGAAGAAGCATCACGCTAACCATTCATCAGTAGATACAGCAGAGCTGGTTGCCATCATTTTGGGTTTACAGTGGGTGGAGGAAATTTGTCCTTGCAAAGTTGTAATCTGTTCAGATTCCTTTTTGGTTTTGATGAGTCTTGAAACAGGTCATCCTAGCAGTAGGTCAGATTTACTGATGGAAGCTCATCAAACTTTATTTAATTTGGTTTGCATGTCTTTTTCTCATGATACCCTGCACACAGAGGTTTTGAAGGGAATGAGTGAGTTGATTGTTCAGTTAAAAAAAGTTGTTAGAAGTCCAGCTGTGGATATAGAGCTTCCACTTAGCAAATCAGAAACTAAGGGGTTGATCTGGATAAGAACTGGGATTATGACAAGACTTGTGGATAATGGGTATAAGGGCAGACATCTTTACAGAATACATAAAACTGTTGGATTGATGGGAGAAGGGGGTAAGACAAGAAGGGAAGGAATTATATTAACTTGACTTAGAATTGGGCATACTATGCTTAATTATTCCTTATATCTTGTAGGAAAACACCATTCTGGGTTGGATAGATTTTGTCATCATTATGAAACAATTGAACATATACTATTATAGGGTGAAACATACAAGGTTGAAAGAAATCAAATGCAGGCATCATTGCAATCTTTAGGAGTTGCTAATTTTCCTTTAAAAACTTTATTAAGTTATCGAAGTAACTTTAATTTAATTCACAGTATTCTCTTTTGTGATTTTTTTGCAATTCTCTGCACTACACTCCAGTCCAGTTGGTGGCAGTAATGCACCTGTAAGTTGGACTGTCAACTGCCATTGAAAGACAAAAGAGGAAGAAATTGGGTCCCCTCCCTGAAACTGGAAGCATCAACAAACCAAAGAACGCTACTGCCCTGGAGTACAAACAAAAGTGTTCACGCTGTGTATAAGCCTAGCGTGTGCACCCTATAAGTGTAACATCAGCTCTGCCAGACAGGAATAATGAGAATTACAGAGCTACTAGGGGTGGGGAAGAAGAAACTACTTGTGGCAGACTTGCTCTGTCACAATTTCCCAATGTGGAGAAAAGGACTGTGATTATCTACCCTATCTATGACCCTCAAAATTGGAGAAAACTCTATGAGGTTTCCAATGTTCTGGGAAAACAGTTTTAGCCTTTGCAATCTCTCTTACAACTAGACAGAGTATAAAGTTAACGCTGGATTCTTAGCCTTGTGGAGGAACAAAGAGGTCTACGCATCCAAGTCCATAGATCCCTCAAAGTTACCACTTAAGTTGATGGGTGGTTAAGAAGGCATGTGGTTTAGTGGTCTTCATTAGCCAGTGGGATTACTATAGATAATGCTACAACTCAGTAAAACTCTGGTCAGACCACACTTGGAGTATTGTGTTCCATTCTAGACAACTCATTATAGGAAGGATGTGGAAGCTTTGGAGATGGTGCAGAGGATATTCACCAGTATGCTTCCTGGATTAGAGAGCATGTTTTATGAGGAAAGGTTGAACGAGCTAGGGATTTTTTTTTTGGATAGGTGGAGGATGAGAGGCAACTTGATAAAGCTGTATAAGGTTATGAGAGGCATAGAAAGAGTGGACAGCTGGTACCTTTTTCCCAGGGCAGTAGAGAACCTCCTTTTAAGGTGAGTGGAAGAAAGTTTAGGGCGGGTTGTCAGAGGTATTTTTTTTACACAGGAAGTGGTGTTTGCCTGGATCGCAATTCCAGAGTGATGGTAGAGACTGGTAAATTAGGGGCATTTAAAAGCTCTTAGATGACACATGAATGTAAAATCAAAACAGAGGGTTACAAGTTGTACAGGAGGGAACAGTTAGACTGATCATGGAGTAAGTTAACATTGATTGCCACATCAACATGGGCTGAAAAACCTGTACTGTGTTTTACTGTTTTATGCTCTATGTAGTGCTGGAAACATGCATAATACTTGAAAATTCTGTGGAAAATAAAACTGTTCATATTTCAGATCCAATACTGTTTGTCAAAAGAGGAAAAGAGAATGAAGTATTGTTGGTATTAAGGGTTTCATTATCTTTGAAAACAGATTAATCTCAAGATCAGATCAAACTTATCCCATGGTTTTAATAAAAGCTGAGGCTCTGACTACAGTTTTTTACACCTCTCTGGTAAATGTATACTATTGTTTAAGAAGGAAGGAAGGGAATAACCCAAATATGTGCAGACCAGCTTGTTTACTTTCAATGATAGCTAAACAATTAGAATCTATTCTAAGGGTCAATACAAACCTTCATTTAGAAAAACCCAGATTAACTACAGTCAAGGTGAATTTGTTGAGGAAACATCATGCCTGCCAAACTTGACTGATTTTTTTTCCTCTGGAAAAAACAAGGAGGATGAACATATGCAGTCTGTATGACTTCTATTTGATTTTACATGCCAATATCTTTTTCTCATAGTCTCTCAGAAATGTTATTAGCAAAATTCTACATAAGGTAATGATTGATAGGTGCTGTAATACTACTATCTGTTGGTTCCCGTTTAGATCAGTAATATAGATTCATAATGTAGACACAAAGAGACAAGACACAATAAAGAATGTTGTATATGATACAAAAGTAAGCTCTGAAGTTGACTAAAATACAGAAATTAGGACTAGAAGTATGTCATTGCCCCTTTTGAACCTGTTTTGCCACCTATACAATAATAGCTGACACCCTTACTCCCCAGTTTCCTAATGCCGTTTGTGTTGTGTAATTAATTCCTTCTTAAATATATTCCATGACTTGGCCTCCAATGCCTTCTGTAGTAGCGAATTGCAAGATTCATCACCCCTGAGTGAAGATTCTACCTCTCTGTTCTTCTGTGATTGCCACCATTGCATTTCTTATAGCACTGTTTTAGATATCCCTACTATCTTTGTACGAATCTGCATTGTTGCCTTTGTTGCTGTATCTATTGTTTTTATTATTAAACGAGCTTCGTGCAAGCAGGAAATTTCATTGTACCCTGCTGCATATGACAGTAAACTTACTTGAATCTGAATCTCATCCTGATTTTATTTTTGCAGAGAGCAGTATCTTGGGTATATACTTAGGTAGTACTCCATCTTGGGTACTAACCTGTGTAGTATCCAAGGCATTTTTAAGGAGCGATGCCTCAGAAAGGTGGTGTCCATTATCAAGGACCCCCATCACTCAGGAATGCCCTTTTCTCATCGTTATCATCAGGAAGAAGGTACAGAAGTCTGAAGGCACGCAGTCAGCGATTCTTTCCCTCTGCCATCCAATTCCTAAATGGACATTGAACCTGTGAACTACCTCACTTTTTTAATATCTATTATTTCTGTTTTTGCAGTATTTTTAATCTATTCAATATACATATGTATACTCACTGTAATTGATTTACTTATTTATTTTTTATTTCTATACTATCATGTATCGTATTGAACTGCTGCTGCTAAGTTAACAAATTTCACGACACGTTGGTGATAATAAACCTGATTTTGACTCTGATTCTAATCTGTCCCCAAATAGACCTGTTCTCTACTACTTCCTTTATACTCCTCACACTTAAACACATTCCTATACCAGCGTGCCGTGGTCCGGTTGTTCTTTCTTCCCCCACAGCCCCTATACTTGCCTCCAAGGATTATAAAACCCTAAAATCCGCCAGACACAAGCAAGTATTATTTGTTTATTTTATTTAGAGGTACAGCACGGTAACAGGCCTTTCTAGCCAAATGAGCTCGCACATCCCGATTAACCAATTAACCTACTAACTCGTATGTCTATAGAATGTGGGAGGAAGCCAGGGCACCTGAAGGAAACCCACACAGACACGGGGAGAATGTATGAACTCCTGACAAAGAGCAGTGGTATTGAGCCCAGGTCATTGGCACTATAATATCGTTATGTTAACTGCTACGTTACCATGCCGCCCCAATTATCTACAATAGTACCTCCTGAATCCCATGCACGCCTCACTTGGTATGGCAGCAGCTCTGCCCAAGACCAGAACACTGTGCAGAGAGCTGTGGACACAGCTCAGCACATCACCAAAAACAGCTACCCTCCATGAAGCCTACACTTCTTGCTGCCTCGGTAAACACAATCAAAGATCCCATCAACCCTGGATAATCGGAATCAGAATCAGGTCTATCACTGACATATGTTGTCAAATTTGTTGATTTGTGGTTGCATTACTAGTTCAAGACATAAAAAAATTACTATAAATTAATTACTAAAAAATAGTGCAAAAGAGGGATAGTGAGGTAGTGTTCATGGATTATTAAGAAATTTGATGGCGGGGGGAAGTAGCTGTTCCTAAAATGTTGAGTATGGGTCTTCAGGTTCCTGTACCCTCTCTGTGATGGTAGTAATGAGAAGAGGGCATGTCCCAGGTAGTGACAGTGCTTAATAATGGATGTCACCTTTCGAAGATGTCTTTAATAGTGGAGAGGCCTATGCCCGAGATGAAGCTGGCTGGTTCTATAAGCCTGTTCAGAACTCCTTCGATCCTTTGCATTGGAGCCTCCATACCAGGCTGTGATACAACCAGCCAGAAGGCTTTCCGCTGTACATTTGTAAAAATTCACTAGTCTTTGGTGACCGTACATTTATAGAAATTTGCTGGACTTTGGTGACTCATGAGCAGAAGATATAAAAGCCTAATAGCACCTACCTCCAGGCTCAAGGGCATTTTCTATCCTGCTGTTATAATAAGTGGTTCCCTTGGACAGTAAGATGGGCTCTTGACATCATAAACTACCTGGTTATGGCCTTGCACCTTATTGTCTAGCTGCGCGTCACTTGCTCTGAAACGCTGTAATTCTGTTACCGCTTTTCCTTTGTACTAACTCAACGCACTGACATGATGAAATACATGGGTGGCATGCAGAACAGAGTTTATCATTGTGGCTCGGTACACGTGACAATAATAAACCAAGTTTGCAGCCTCCCCTTCATTGACTTTGTACTTCTCACTGCCTCAGGAAGGCAGCCAACACAATCGTAGACCTCTCCCACCTGGTCATTCTCTCTTTTTCCTTCTTCCATCAAGCAAAAGATACAGAAGCATGAGAACACAGACCACGAGGCGCAAGGACAGCTTTTATCGTGCCGTATAAGGCTCTTGAACAGAGCACTTATAAGATAAAGATGAACTCTTGATCTCTCTATCTAGCTTGTCATGGCCCTTGCACCTTTTTCCTCATTTGTATTTCCTCAGTAACTGTATCACTCTGCTACATTTTACTTTTTTCCCCATTTTTTTATTACCCTGATGTACTTATGAATGGTATGAATTGTCTGGATGGCGTCCAAATAAAAGCTTTTCACTGTGTCTTAGTAAAGGCGTACGTTAGTCTTGTGAGACCATGGACCTGCACCTGGAAAGTCTTCACTCTCCAGGGCGCAGGCCTGGGCAAGGTTGTATGGAAGACCGACAGTTGCCCATACAGTAAGTCTCCTCTCTCCACGACACCGATGTTGTCCAAGGGAAGGGCAAGGGCCGATACAGCTTGGCACCGGTGCTGTCCCAGAGCGATGTGTGGTTAAGTGCCTTGCTCAAGGACAAACACGCTGCCTCGGCTGGGGCTTGAACTCACGACCTTCAAGTCGCTAGTCCAATGCCTTAACCACTTGGCCATGTGCCCACATTGTCTTAGTATGTGTGACAATAATAAACCAATCACCAATTATCACTAATCAGTTTAGTATTAATTATTTACCTTATTAAATTAATTAAGTAGTTACGTACTGTAAGTTAACTTAAAACCTGCCTTACCTGTGACATGACTGCAGATTCCATTATGCAGTTTTTCAAACTGTTCTCATGTAACCTTCAACCATTCTTTTCTTGAACCAACTGGCACCACTCCAATCACTAGAGTTCAGCAACAGCATGAGCACTTTGCACAAAAATGGAATTTGCTGTTTTAAAGCAACACACATAAAATGCTGGAGGTACTCACCAGCTCAGGCAGCATCTATGGAAATGAATAAACAGTCGGCACTTTTGGGCTGAGACCCTTCTTCATGACTGGAAAGGAAGGGGGAAGAAGCACGTTGAGTGTGTTGATTTAGATTTCCAGCATCACCAGACTTTCTTAGTTAATGATTTGTCGTTTTAGTTATAATTATGTTTTTCTTGTAAAAATTATGTTTATTTATGGTTAATTTACATTTTTCTCATGAATGCTGTTTATTTGATGCCATCTGCCTGTGATACTGCTGCAAGTAAGTTTTTCATTATAACTGTGCATACATGTGTTTGTGCACATGACATTGAACTTGATCAACACACACAAAATGCTGGAGGAACGCAGTAAGTCAGGCAACATCTATGGAAAGGAATAAAGAGTCGATGTTTCACTCTGAGACCCTTCATCAAGATTGAAAACTTGGCTTTGTTCTATGTACAGATGGTATCTTCGTTCCTGCTCTTTTCAGCTCCCTGGGCATGCAGATACAGGGAAGAGGAACGTTTTTAACTGCAAGAAGATATAAATGTGACAGTAAATTAGAAGATGGAATTTAGTGCCACAGAATTATACAGCACAGAAATTGGCTGTAACTGATAAGAATTCACACAGAGCCCAGAGTTAAGCTTCAGAACAAACTTCCTGGCAAGCTGACACGATAACAGGGGAGTCACTCATCCTGGAATGAATGTTCCATGATCCAAAGTTTCCATGATTCCTGCACTACTTCCCTTTTTCCCTTTCATCTGTACCCCACATTGTGCTGTGTCTGCATAGAGAGAGGAAAGCCTTTTGCAATGTTAAGCTTCAACATCTATGCATTATCCAAGCCATCAAGCTTGTGTGCTACATAACTTGTGTATAAGGGAATTGTCTGTCAAAGGACAGCTTATAGGAGTTATGGAATAGGAATAGCAGGTATTAATACAAACAAGAACCAAACAGTCTTCTAATGCAAACCAGCTGAAATATAAATTAAAAGCAATAATCCATTTGTAAATTTGAAAGTGTCTACAGAGCATAGGCTGCTGGCCCACTGCAGAGGACTGGCTGTGTCATTTAATGAACAGTTCCGGAAAGGTCTGTTTTGTCACTTAATATGCTGGTTGTTTGTACAGTATATTCAAGGGGCCATCCCTCAACATTGTAATAGCAAAGGTGTATTTTAGGAATTTGGAGTGTGCTCAGAGGTTTTGAGATCAGCTAGCAGTATTTGAATATTCAAAGAGGTTCTGCTAGTTAGGATGTGCTCCCTTTGTAAATATGTACTTCTGCAAAATTAACCTGCTACATCCAAAATGTTATGATTAATTTGGTAAACATAGTGTTGAAACTGCAGTTTCAACTGCAGGGGTCGAAATGCTCAGCAGAGATGGTGCTCGGTGCTCGGTGCCAAATAGATGGTCGGAGGCTCGGAGTTTTTCAGACGGACTCGGAGTCGGACTGTGGTCCGATGCTTCCAGGATTCTGCATCAGCAAGTTTGCGGCGCTGGAGGTTCACCGTCTGCATGAGATGATGGGACTTTCGAGAGACTCTGAGACTTTTACTGTGCCATGGTCTGTTCTTATCAAATTACGGTATTGCTTATCACTGTTGTAACTATATGTTATAATTATGTGGTTTAGGTTAGTTTTTAAGTCAGTTTGTCATGTGTTTTTGTGATATCATTCTGGAAAAACATTTTTATCATTTCTTAATGCATGCATTACTAAATGATGATAAAAGGGGACTGCGTGTCCTCATAATCATAATCATAATAATAATCATTTATTGTCATCTTTGTGTTCAAAATGTATAAAACATTGTGTGCTAGATTCTCTTCAGCAGATTTTCTACATTGAATAAAGACTTTATCACCGGCTCAGTGTCTCACTGGTGACTCAATTCTTGAGTCACCAGTGAGCCGGTGATAAATTCTTAATCACAACATTTGGGGGCACCAACCTGCTTCTTCACATCTGATCATTTCAGATAGAAGCAGAATATTGGATGCAAGTGAAGGAGAATGCAAATGCAGAACCCAGAGAGAGTATGCGTCAGCAAACTCCGATAAAATTGTTGAAGTGTAACAATAGTTCTACTTTGTAATGAAGGCTGGTTTTGGGAGGTAAGAGTTTAATTTTATAAATTAGAATAGAAATACATTGAGAAAAGGGAGGAAGGGGGACCAAACACAACAAATTCCACGACCCTGAAAGCCAGGCAGACAAGTCAAGAGGGAAGGAGAGAGTGAGAGAGTGTGAGGGAGAGTGAGTGTGTGAGAAGGAAGAGTGTGTGGGTTTATATGTGTGTGAGGAGAAAGAGAGTTAGTCATTCGAAAGCAGCCTCACTCTAACGTGGGATTGCAATGAACACCAAAAGAAATGCGTCTTTTCAATATTGGGGATATCAAGCAAAAAGACGCACCAGCAGGGGGTGCTATTGGGGTGAGATGCTTAGCTCACCCCAAAATCATTATACAGACAGATCATAGGGACTGAGTGATTATTCTGACAATGTTCTGTAACGGCATAGAACATGAACTGCTGCCTGTGATGCTGAAATGAACTAAGTTACCCAGCTAGTGCCACTTGCCAATGCAGTAACACTGGCGGCCCTGTCTGATGGTTTCAGTTATAGATTGAATAGGCGATGATAAAGGTCCATTGTACACTGCAATGAACTGGCAGGGAAGGAGGCAACAAGCAGTGTCATGAATGACAAAGACCTCATCTTGAAACACTGATCAAAATCACTGAGAGTATAAATGTAACCAAGAAAAGAATGTGGAACATTTTATTATCATCTCTGCTAGATTCTTGTAGATAGCTGGTTACAGTCAATAGATATTATAGATGTACAGTAAATCCAGAGAGGACAATGGTAGGTTGATAGTAAGAAAGAGACTGAGCAAAATAATATCTGCTTGTCATGATGAATAAAGACTTTCATATCCATCAGTTTCTCCAGTGACTTAGTCAGAGTCTCAACAGTGTGTATTTCCATCTTCTATGTACAATGGCAAGCTTCCATCCTGGAGTTTATGTGTTGTTGTTAGGCTAGTAATGAAGCACAAGTGTTCATTTTAGCTTGCATTAGGGTTAACCTATTTATGCTAATCCCATTTTCCTGCATTACATCTGAAGCCTTTTAATGCCTTGACTATTCTAGTGCCTGAATATATGCCTCTCGATACTGTAATTGCATCCATCAGGTCCCCTGGCAGCTTGTTCCAAATATAAAACACTTTGTGCTGAAAAACATTCTTCTATGACTCCCCTCTCAATCCTTCTCACCTTAAATACAGATCATTTTGAATTACACACCCCACATGGGAAAATATTGTCTCTACCTATCTTATCAATGCCTTTCTCAAAATGATATACCTCATCAGGTCACCCCTCACCCTTCACACCCCAGGGAATAAACCCAGCCTATTCAATCACCCCTTCTAACTAAAGCCTTCCAATTCTGGCAAGATCCTGGGGAATCTAAATCACTTCTGCACAATCTCCAAATGAATTATATCCATTTATTCCAGAGAATTGTGTGACAATGAATTTGGAAAGATGCAAAAAGTTGACAAAATATAAATGATTTCTATCCACAGGTCTTTAAAGCCAAGAAGACAGGTTGTCTAAAAAGTATAAAGCATACTTCTTTTGTTACTCAGGACATGAAATATAAGAACAAGGTTTAGCTAAAAGTATATGCAACACCAATTAGGCCATAGCTAATCATATAATAAAAGTGAATAATTTTGGTGACCACTTTACAAGAAAAAAAATGCTCGTACTGAATATTTCTGAGGACATTATCAGGACCAGAAAAAAATGTAACTAGGAGGAAAGATCAGATAAGCTCTGAACAAACGAGGCTGACTGGAGATTTAAATAAAGTGCTTAAAATTATGAAGCAGCTAAGGTAGAGGGAATAGAAATGATTTGTTTAACAATAACAAAGGTATCAAAATGAAAGACATAGGTTCAAAGTAATTGTGTGGAATAAATACTTCTCCCCAACAAGAAGATAGTGGGAGTCTATAACTCACTGCATTAAAGGGTGGAAGAAGAAATAGAATCTGTACTTGAGGACTCCTGACCTGCAAGGTCTTGCACCGAGTGTTTTAGGTGTGATTAGGTTGGTCATTGCTTTGGTTGAGTGGCACAGATATGAGAGGGTGAGTGATCTCCAAAGATCCTGCAAAGTTATATTGAAGACTCATAAATTTACACTAACCTCATTACATACAGATACAGATGGGAATGTATGATTTTTGGTTCTGGTTAATCTGATTTCCGATCCTGACTAATTTCCAATCATAGCCATAAATTACTACAGCCCATCAGCCCATCTAGTCCATGCCAGCCTGGTTTTCTGCCTATTCCCATTTACCTGTGGTCAGACCACTGCTCTCCATACTTCTCTTAAACACAAAATAATCTGCAGATGCTGTGATCAAAACAACACTTTCAGTACGCTGGATGAACTCAGCAGGTCGGGCAGCATCAGTTAGAAATGATGGGTCAACGTTTCCAGCCGGAACCCTTCGTCAGGACTGAAGAATGAAAGACGGGGAAGGATTTGAAGAATGCACAATCCCCTTAAATATTTCACCTCTCACCCTAAATCTATAACTTCTAATCCTAGTCTCTTCTACCTCTTATAATTTTGTCCACATCTATAAGATCTCCTTTCATTCTCCTGTACCCCAGGGAATAAAGTTCTAAACTATTCAACCTCTCCCCATGACTTAGTTCCTTCAGTCCTGGCAAGACCCATGTAAAATTTTTTTTCTGTACTGTTTCCTGTAGTTAGGTGACCAGAACTGCACACAATACACCAAATTCAGTCTCACCAGCACTTTATACACCTTTAACATAGCATCCTAGCTCCTGTACTCAATGCTCTGATTTATGAAGGCCAGAGTGCCAAAAGTTGACTTTTTACCCTATGACGTCAGTTGAAAGGAATTATGGGTCTATATTCCCAAATGGGATGGTGGGGTGGAGATATGTCTTTGCCAAAGGAGGTGTAAGACACTCCTTCCTTCAGTCTGCCTGCAAGTCATCCTTGGGCAGATGAAACACCTGCCTAGTGCCCTTGATCAGAGTATCGTGAAGCTCTGGGAAAAGGTGGAGAATGGTCATATGAGCAGCTGGTGCATAACACAAGACCTGGCTATGCAACCATTGATGCCAGACAATCTCTGAAGAGTATTCTTCATGGCTGGGGTCATCCGTCTTGTAAAGACATTGCCCAGCAGAAGACAATGGTAAACTACTTCTGCAGAAAAATTTGCCAAAACAATCATGGTTATAAGACCATGATCGCCTACGTCATATGACACAGCAGATAATGATGATGATGGGTACTCCATCTTGGATACTAGCCTACAAAGTACCCAGGACATCTTTAAGGAGCAGCGTCTCAGAAAGGCAGTGTCCATTATTAAAGACCTCCAGTACCCAGGGCATGCCCCTTTCTCACTGTTACCATCAGGTAAGAGGTACAGAAGCCTCAAGACATGCACTCAGCGATTCAGGAATGACTCCTTCCCCTCTGTCATCCGATTCCTAAATGGACATTGAACCCTTGAACACTACCTCACTTTATTAATGTATATTATTTCTGTTTTTGCATGGTTTTTAATCCATTCAATATATGTATACCACAATTTATTTATTTATTATTATTATTTTTCTTCCATATTAGATATTGCATTGAACTGCTGCTGCTAAGTTAACAAATTTCAGATGCTGGTGATAATAAACCTGATTCTGATTCTGATGATGATTCCCAAGTCCTTCTGTTCTACCACACTCAATGTGCCTTATCATTCACTGTGTAAGTCTTATCCTGTTTTGTCATGTCAAACTGCAACACCTCTCACTTAAATTCCATCTGCTATTTTTCAGCCTATCTTCCCAACTGGTCCAGATCATTTTGTAAGCTTTGATAGCCTTCCTCACTGTCCACTATGGCCCAATCTAGGTTTAATCCACATTTTTACTGGTCTAGTTACCACATTATCAATACAGATGCAAAATATTCATTTAAGATCTCCCCTTTCCCCTTTTCAGCTCCATACATAGATAACCACACAGCTTTTTAAGAGGACCAATTTTGTCCCTTCTATCCTTTTGCTCTTAATATAACTATAGAACCCCTGGGATTCTCTTTCAGCTTGTCTGCCAGAGCAACCTTAAGTCCTCTTTTGGCCCTCATAACTTCTCTCTTTACAGTTCTTTTGTCTTTCTTAAACCCCTCCAGTCCCTTATTTTATCCTTAAGCCTATACCTGATATGTGTCTCTTTTTTTAACCAGGGTCTCAAAATTCTTATACTCCAATTTTGATGATACTGACCAGTGAGACACAAGAGACTGTAGCTACTGTAGGTAAAGCAAAATCATTCTGCTGATTTTGACTGAGGGAGCAACAGTTGGATCAGTGAGGTATTATCTGATCCTCTTTGTAAAAATAGCCATGGAATATTTTATGTTCATATGAGACAGCTCAATTTAACATCTTTTCCCTCACATTGCAATGGAGCATGAGCCAAGAGTTTTGTGCTCAGATTTCTGACATAAGTCTCAAACCCACAACACATTCAATCAATAGCACCAAATGAGTGACAGCTGTAGTTTTCAAATATCTGCTTAGGATATTGTGTTTGATTGTGCATATGGTTCAAAAAAGATGGAATATAAAAAAATCCTTTAAGGCCAATATTATACTTTGTTAGAGGATTCTGTTTGAGTTATTTCAATATATTTCACCATACTGATAAGGAAGTTGACTGAAGGAAGTTATTTTATGTTATTCAATGGCAAAAGAGTACCTATGGATAGTTGATGTGGGTTTCTTTGATCTGAAGCAAACTGGAAACGCAGAGGGACAGTGCAGCTGTCAGTTTTAAATTCTGTTCTTCAATTTAAGTTCTCTCTTCATTTTTGTTTTAATTCATGCTACAAAGGTTTATCGGCTTCTACCTGATAATTCTAAATGTTTACTTGGAGAACTAACTATAACAGATTGCAAAAAGAAGGATCATGCTCGAAAGGTCTGATAAAGGTCTTTGAAGAGATGAAGTATACAGTGAATGACAAATTACACTGCTGTTTAAAACCCTTTGACAGGATATTACAGAGGAGAAGATTAAGTGTGATGAAATTCAGAGACAGATTGCAAATTGGATTGAAAATTGTTCAGAAGGAGGGAAACAACAGGAATCCACAGCAGTTCCTTGCAATGTCTGGAAATGGACAGCTGTTTCCCAAAGGTTTTTGTCCTTGAAATTTTTCTAACCATTGTAGACATTTTTAATTACACTATTAGAGAAACTACAGCCCACATTTGTCTCTGCAAAATAAGTAAGTCTTTTAATCAAAACATGCTGGAAGTCATCTGCAAACCTTTTTGTTTTTTATTCATTTAGGTCTAAATCATAAATACATACAGTATTACAAAAACTAAGAGACTCAGTTCTGAGCCCTGTAGAATCTGCCTTCTAACCACAAAAACATCGGTTAACCATTACCCTTGATTTTCTGCCACTGAGTTAATTAGATCCAATATGGTGCTCTTCCTTAGATTGATGAGGTTTCATTATCAGTCTGCAATACCTCAAAGGCATTGTTAACGTTCATGTAGACCACATTAAGACTATATTAAATGCACCTTCTCCAACGGCCTTCCTTAAATCTATTCAAAAAATTTTAACTGTTCAGTCAGGTGCAATTGCCCTTGAACAAATCCATATTAACTATCCCTGCTTTTCTAAGTGGAGGTTTATATTGACTCTTAGAAGTATTCCATTATTTCCTCTGGCTTCAAAGTTAAAATATCATGGATTTAGCATCCTCACAGCGTCTTTAGAATTCTGCACTACTTTTCTGGCAGAATAGCCTCTTTTTTAAAAGGAAGTGCTTTACGATGTTGGCGTTGGAATAGACAAGTGAAACACAATTAGAGCATAGTTTAGATTTACCTTTATGTGATATGCAGGTTTCAACTAACAAGCTTGTCTTTCCATTTCCTGAGAACTCTGCAGTTCCTCATGTTTAATTCACTACTACTGAATTAGATTAAGAAAGAGACACGAGAAAGATAACTGTCCAAAAGTCTAACAAGTTCAGCCGTTTACAGTAAAGTGCTTACAAGAAATTTAGATACATGAACACATAAATTAAACAACATACTTTAATATCTCTATACAAAAGATTTATTTCATAATTTCTCTCAATCATGAATAATAGTGCAGTTGTCAATGTCACTATGCTTCATGTTTTTAATATATAATGTTGACAAGGAATATTAATTAATTATGGCATCAATAATTTATGTTTAAATGTATCAGATTTTGTGGCTGGTACACATTATGACTTTCGTGTGGATTACTCGAAGCATAGAATACAACATTCCTATGACTTTAAATGATATCAATTTTATAGCATCTAATATATAAAAAAGTTGAGGAAAACTTATTGAAATTATTTCATGCTTTATTTGTCCAGGCACACCTAGCTCATCAAATTACTGGGTGGCAGTATGGGAGTTGATTCAAAATTGCAAAAGCATCCTTTAATTAAATGAATTACTGTATTCAAAGTATAGTCAAGTACAAAAATTGAAATCACAGAAAATCAACTTTTAAGTGCTGAAACATTATGATAAAATTCATGACTATTTAAATAAATCTATTGATCTTGGTGAGAAATTTATCCACAACTCTCCTTATATGGTGCTAAAACATATAAACATTACATGAAATATGAAAAAAAGCTTCTAACTGCACGAGATTACAAAGAAACTGCATGGAATTCTTATTACATTTAAATTATTATTTGTGCGGAATAACTCGGTGAATAAATACATCACCTTAGTACAGGAACTTCGATGGAGAATGGTCGTTCTGGATTTAATTCATTGATCTCAATCAAGCAGTAATTCCCTCCATCTTCTGGACACTCATGGCTCAGACTTACAGCAACTGAATTTTTTTTTGGTTCATAGGGACAGAGCAAGGCGTTAGCAATCAGGCTAGAGTCTAGGCCCCCGCCCCACATTTGAAGGCCAGCGACGTGACTGTGTGACAAATGACATCTGTGGACGAAGACAAGTAAGGACAATGGCTGCTGTTCCCCTCCCCATGTCAGGCAGCACCCCCCCCCAGGTTGGTGGGTCAGAAGTCCATGCTGGGAGGAGGCACAAGGGCCAGTGACACCCTAGGAACATGAGTTGATGAGTGATAGTAGGAATGAAATGGATACTGTGATTAAGATTATAACTGTATATTTAACAAGATTATTGGGATCTGGGTGAAGAATTTAAATGTGTCTTATCGGTGGTGCATGACAACACCGGAAACCATCTGGGAGGATTTATAGCATTGCTTGGTCAAAAAAGAACTAGTGCAGACTTCTTTTAAATAGCTTAGAACCTTTTTAAAAATGTATTTAATTTCAAGATTCATTTTGTTACAGAAATCAAATTAAAATCATAAACAACTGAACAATTACATCTTCTGATGAAATATACCTGGTATTAAAATTAATGCCAGAAAACTATCTGCTAGTCAAGTGGTCATATTGGATTCCTGTAGTCATAACAGCAAAATGTGCACATCGAAAATATGGCTCATAATTTTATCTTGAATGACAAAATCTGGTTGTAGATTTGTTCTGTCATCGCGATGTAAGATTTCTCAATAGTATCCAGGAAATACAAAGGCTCACTTATTGTCTTCAGATTAAATCCTTCTTCTACCAATTTGAATTTCTTTCTCTTGAATGTTCCAGTTATATCCATGGTTTTCTAAATTACAGTAAAACAAATAGAACTCATTACAATTTATAAACGTTCCCTAAAAGAAAAGCATTACTTTATTCAGTGTGCACAATTGACCTTCATCTTCAGATATCACAAGTGTAAATGGCTGCCAAGCGGGTCACTGGATCTAGCTTGATGTCTGCATTGCAGCATTCTACAATGGTTGGATACAGATACAATTATATTAAAATTAGAGCTCAACATCTCTTTGCATCTCAAACCAGGTTAAATAGTCCATGGACCTCTTCTGTTATGTTATTGGGGAACAGTGTCCTTGGTAGGCTCTGCATTCTGGGTTGATCCTGATTATGGGAAGCTGGACCAAGATCATGGTGGGGTGGTGGATACACATCACAACCAGTCTTGGTGTCCAGTTAATGTAGTCCAAGTGCAATGGTAAACAGGGTTAGGAGTAGTAGAGGATTGGGAAGCAAATTTATCATGATCCAGTCTAGATCTATTCAAATAGTACCCACTACCTTCTCACCAAAGATAACTACAATATGCACTTCAGCTCTACTTAGTTTGCTTACTATAAGACATGGCAATTTGTCCATTTTAGAAATGTAGCTGCAAAGATCTTCAGATTATGACATATTTCAACAAATACATCCAAACGTGTCACTGTTGCCCAAATAACAAATAACCTAAATGAATAGTTACAATAGTATCAGCCTATGCACTACTAACGATAGATACATTTAAAAAATTCTGTTACGAAGTGGCATTTTACAGTTTGTAAATGTTCTTAGCATATTTCCTTCCTTCATCCACGGTTCTGACATAAAGTGCAAGAAGTTTACATATGTTTTCAGTTTGAAACTTTCCACATTCGTTCTTTCTCATCTCAGGATCTACTCGCCACTTTCCTTTAACCTTGGGGCAGATGTCACAGTAGTCTTCATCATTTAAAATTACCCCATTGGTCAGTTGGAATATAGATCCCTCCAACAAAGAAACACTCAAAACAGTACAACCGTGGCTGACAAGGGAAGTCAAAGTTATTGTAAAAGCAAAAGGGAGGGCATACAATCACGCAAAAATTAGCAGCAAGGTAAAGGATGGGGAAACTTCTAAAACTTCCAGAAAGCAACTTGCAGAATCATTAGGAGAGAAAAGATGAAATATGAATGCAAGCTAGCAAAGAATATCAAGCTGGACAGAAAAAGCTTTTCCAAGTATGAGAAAAATAAAAAAGAGATGAGAGTCGATATAGGGTGTCTGGAAAATGAGGCCAGAGAAGTAATAATGGGGGACAAGATGATGGCAGATAAAATAAATGAGTCAGTCTTCACTGTGGAAGACATGAACAGTGTGCCAGGTGTTGAAGAGTGTGAGCGAAGAGAAGTGAGTGCAATTACTGTTACAAAAGAGAAAGTGTTCAAAAAGCTGAAAGACCTAAAGTTGCATAAGTCACTCCGACCAGATGAACTGAACCCTGGGGTTCTGGAAGAGGTAGTGGTAGAGATTATGGAGGTGTTAGTAATGATCTTTCAAGAACCATTGACTTTGGCATGTTTCTGGTGTACTGGAGAATTGCAAATGTCACTTCACTCTTTAACAAAGGACGGAGGCAACAGAATGGAAATTATAGACGAGTTAGCCTGATGTCAGTGGTTGGGAAGATGTTGGAGTCAATTGTTAAGGATGAGGTTATGGAGTACTTGGTGACACAGGACAAAACAGGACAAAGTCAGCATGGTTACCTTCAGGGAAAATCCTGCCTGATGAACCAGTTGGAATTCTTTGAGGAGATTACAAGTAGGATGGATAAAGGGAATGCAGTGGATGTTGTATATTTGGATTTTCAGAAGGCCTTTGACAGGGTGCCACACATGAGTCTGCTTACCAAATTAAGAGCCCATGTTAGGCATTACATGAAAGTTATCAGCATGGTTAAAGCATTGGCTGATTGGTAAGAGGAAGCGAATGGGAATGAAAGGATCCTTTTCTGGTTGGCTGCCAGTGACTATTGGTGCTCTGCAGGGGTCGCTGTTGGGATCGCTTCTTTTTATGCTGTATATAAATGATTCAGATGATGGAATAGAAGGCTTTGTTGCCAAGTTTGCAGATTATACGAAGTTTGATGGAGGGGCAGGTACTGTTGTGGAAACAGGAAGGCTGCAGAAGGACTTAGATTAGGAGAATGGGCAAGAAAGTGGCAAATAGAAACATAGAAAATAGGTGGAGTAGGCCATTCGGCCCTTTGAGCCTGCACCGCCATTCAGTATGATCATGGCTGATCATCCAACTCAGAACCCTGCACCAGCCTTCCCTCCATACCCCCTGATCCCTTTAGCCACAAGGGCCATATCTAATTCCCTCTTAAATATAGCCAATGAACTGGCCTCAACTGTTTCCTGTGGCAGAGAATTCAACAGATTCACCACTCTCTGTGTAAAGAAGTTTTTCCTCATCTCGGTCCTAAAAGGCTTCCCCTTTATCCTCAAACTGTGACCCCTCGTTCTGGACTTCTCCAACATCGGGAACAATCTTCCTGCATCTAGCCTGTCCAATCTCTTTAGGATTTTATACATTTCAATAAGATCCCCCCTCAATCTTCTAAATTCCAGAGAGTATAAGCCTAGTTCATCCAGTCTTTCATCATATGAAAGTCCTGCCATCCCAGGAATCAATCTGGTGAACCTTCTTTGTACTCCCTCTATGGCAAGGATGTCTTTCCTCAGATTAGGGGACCAAAACTGCACACAATACTCCAGGTGTGGTCTCACCAAGGCCCTGTACAACTGCAGTAGTACCTCCCTGCTCCTGTACTCGAATCCTCTTGCTATAAATGCCAGCATACCATTCGCCTTTTTCACCGCCTGCTATACCTGCATGCCCACTTTCAATGACTGGTGTATAATGACACTCAGGTCTCATTGCACCTCCCCTTTTCCTAATCGGCCACCATTCAGATAATAATCTGTTTTCCTGTTTTTGCCACCAAAGTGGATAACTTCACATTTATCCATATTAAATTGCATCTGCCATGAATTTGCCCACTCACCTAACCTATCCAAGTCACCCTGCATCCTCTTAGCATCCTCCTCACAGCTAACACTGCCGCCCAGCTTTGTGTCATCCGCAAACTTGGCGATGCTGCATTTAATTCCCTCATCAATATATATTGTAAACAACTGGGGCCCCAGCACTGAGCCTTGCGGTACCCCACTAGTCACTGCCTGCCATTCTGAAAAGGTCCAGTTTATTCCCACTCTTTGCTTCCTGTCTGCCAACCAATTCTCTATCCACATCGATACCATACCCCCAATACTGTGTGCTTTAAGTTTGCACACCAATCTCCTGTGTGGGACCTTGTCAAAAGCCTTTTGAAAATCCAAATATACCACATCCACTGGTTCTCCCCTATCCACTCTACTAGTTACATCCTCAAAAAATTCTATGAGATTCGTCAGACATGATTTTCCTTTCACAAATCCATGCTGACTTTGTCCGATGATTTCACCGCTTTCCAAATGTGCTGTTATCACATCTTTGATAACTGACCCTAGCAGTTTCCCCACCACCGATGTTAGGCTAACCGGTCTATAATTCCCTGGTTTCTCTCTCCCTCCTTTTTTAAAAAGTGGGGTTACATTAGCCACCCTCCAATCCTCAAAAATTAAATATAATGTTGGAAAATGATTGGTCATGCACTTTGGTAGAAGAAATAAATGTGCAGACTGTTTTCTAAACGGGTAGAAAATTCAAAAATCTGAGATGGAAAGGGACTTGGGAGTCCTTATGCAGAACCCCATAAAGGTTAGTTTGCAGGTTGAGTCAGTGGTGAGGAAAGTAAATACAATTTTAGCATTCATTTCTAGATATCTGGAATATAAAAGCAGGGATGTGATGCTGAGACCTCACCTTGAGTCTTGTGAACAGCTTTGATCTCCTTATTTAAGAAAAAATGTGCTGACATTGGGGAGGGTTCAGAGGAGGTTCACAAGGCTGATTCCGCGAATGAAAGTAGTATCATATCAGGAACGTTTGATGGTTCTGGGCCAGTACATGCTGGAATTTAGAAGGATGGGAGGGGGTAATCTCATTGAAACATTTTGGATGTTGAAAGGCCTAGACAGAGAGGATGTGGAAAAGATGTTTCCCATGGTGGGGGAGTCCAGGACAAGAGGACACGGCATCAGGATGGAGGAGCATCCATGTTAAATAGCAAAGAGGATAAATTTCTTTAGCCAGAACGTGGTGAACTTGTGGAATTTATTACCACAGGCAACTTTGGGTGTATTTAAGGCCAATATTGATAGTTTCTCGATTGGCCATAGCATCAAAGGTTATGGGGAGTGGGGCTGAGGAGGGGTAAAAAAGGATCAGCCATAATTGAATGGCGGAGCAGGCTTGATGGGCCAAATAGTCCAATTCTGCTCCTATGTCTTATGGTCTTATGGTCTAACCCTTAGGGGCAAGTGATCATAATATGATTGAATTTACCCTGAAATTTGTGGAGGAGAAGCCAAAATCAGATATATCAGTATGACAGCGGAGTAAAGGGAATTACAGGGGCATGAAAGAGGAATTGACTGGAATTGATTGGAAAAGACCACTGGCAGGGATGACGGTAGAGCCGAAATGGCTGGAATTTCTGAAAACAATTTGGAAGGCACAGGATATATATATCCCAAAGAGGAAGAAGTATTCTAAAGGAAAGGTGATACAACCACAGCTAACAAGAGAGTTCAAAGCCAAAGAGAGGACATATAATAGAGCTATGATTAGTGGGAAGTTAGAGGATTGGGAAGCTATTAAAGGTGACTTGAAGGTGACTAAAATGTCATTGAGAAGGTAAGGATGGAATACAAAAGAAGCCAGCAATAATATTAAAGAGGATACCAAAACTTTCTTCAAAAGGAGGTGTTGTGGATAGTGTGGAGGGCTTCAGAGGTTCCAGCAGGACATGGATAGGATGCAAGACTGGGATGAGAAGTGGCAGATGGAGTTTAACTCAAATAGGTGTGAGGTGGTTTATTTTGGTAGATCAAATATGATGGCAGAATATAGCATTAATGGTAAGACTCTTGGCAGTGTGGAGGATCAGAGGGATCTTGGGGTCCAAGTCCACAGGACACTCAAAGCTGCTGCGCAGGTTAACTCTGTGGTTAAGAAGGCATAAGGTGCATTGACCTTCATCAACCATGGGATTGAGTTTAAGAGCCAAAGAGGTAATGTTCCAGCTATATAGGACCCTGGTCAGAACCCACTTGGGAGTACGGTGCTCAATTCTGGTCGCCTCACTACAGGAATGACGTGGAAGCCATAGAAAGGATGCAGAGAGAGTTACAAGGATGTTGCCTGCATTGGGGAGCATGCCTTATGAGAATAGGCTGAGTGAACTCGGCCTTTTCTCCTTGGAGCAACAGAGGATAAGAGCTGACCTGATAGAGGTGTACAAGATGATGAGAGGCATTGATCATGTGGATAGTCAGAGGCTTTTCCCCAGGGCTGAAATGGCTAGAACTAGAGGGCATACTTTTAAGGTGCTTGGAAGTAGATACAGAAGAAATGTCAGGAGTGAGTTCTTTACACAGAGAGTGGTGAGTGCATAGAAAGGGCTGCCGGCGGTGATGGTGTAGGCGGAAACAAAAGGGACTTTTAAGAGACTCCTGGATAGGTACATGGAGCTTTGAAAAATACAGGGCCATGGGTAAGCCTAGGTAATTTCTAAGATAAGGACGTGTTTGGCACAGCTTTGTGGGCCGAAGGGCTTATATTGTGCTGTAGGTTTTCTATCTTTCTATATATAAAATATAAAGAAAAGGCGAGAGTGGATATTGGATCATGGGAAAATGATGCCGGACAGGTAGTAATGGGGGACAATGAAATAGCAGACAAACTGAATAAGTATTTTGCATCAGTGTGGAAGACGCTAGCAGTTTGGTGGAAGTTCCAGGTGTCAGGGCACATGAAGTGTGTGGTTACCATTAACTAGAGAGAAGGTTCTTGGGAAACTGAAAGGTTTGAATGTAGATAAGTCACCTGGACCAGATGGTGTACACCCCAGAATTTTGAAAGTGGTGGCCGAAGAGAATCATGGAGGCATTCATAATGATCTTTCAAGAATCATTAGTTCCTGGAATGGTTTCTAAAGACTGGAAAACTGCAAATGTTACTCCACTCTCCAAGAAGAGAAAAAGGCAGAAGAAAGGAAACTGTTGGCCAGTTAGTCTGACCTCAGTGGTTGGGAAGATCTTAGCATTGATTATTAAGGATGAGGTCTCAGGGTACTTGGAGGCACATGATAAAATAGGCCGCAGTCAAGGAGAAATCTTGCCTGACAAATCTGTTGGAATTCTTTGAAGAAGTAACAAGCAGGTTAGACAAAGGAAAATCGGTTGCTGTTGTATACTTAGATTTTCAAAAGGCCTTTCTCAAGCTGCTACACATGAAGCTTCTTTACAAGCTATAAGCCCATGGTATTACAAGAAAGATTCTAGCATGGATAATGCAGTGGCTGATAGGCAAAAGAGAAAAGGTGGGACTAAAGGGAGCCTTTTCTGACTGGCTACCGTTGATTAGTGGTATTCTACAGAGGTCTGTGTTGGGACCAATTCTTCCAACGTTATACTGTATGTCAATGATTTGGATGATGGAATTGATGGCTTTGGTGGAAAGTCAGCAGAAGATGGAAGATAGGTGGAGGGACAGGTAATTTTAAGGAAGTAGAAAGGCTTCAGAAGGATTTAGACAGATTGGGAAATGAGCAAAGAAATGTCAGATGGAATACAGTGTCGGGAAGTGTATGGTCATGCACTTTGGTAGAAAAAATGAAAGGGTTGACTGTTTTCTAAATAGAGAGAAAATATGAAAAACTGAACAAAGGGTTTCCGGAGTTGTCGTGCAGGATTCCCTAAATGTTGTCTGTGGTGAGGAAGGCAAATGCATTGTTTGCATTCATTTCAAGAGGATTGGAATATAAAAACAATGATACAATGTTGAAACTTTATAAAGCACTGGTGAGACCGCATTTGGAGTATTGGGAGCAGTTTTGGGCCCCATTTCTTGGATAGAATGTGCAGAAACTGGAAAGGGTTCAAAGGAGGTTCACGAAAATGATTCCAAGATTGAATGGTTTGTCATATGAAGAGATTTGATGGCTCTGGGCCTATATTCTCTAGAATTCAGAAGAATGAGGATGACCTCATAGAAAGCAATCAACAGTGAAAGGTCTTGAGAGAGTAGATGTGGAGAGGATGTTTCCTATGGAGGGACAGTCTAAGACAAGAGAACACAGCCTCAGAATAGAGGGGCATCCTTTTAGAACAGGGAAGTGGAGGAATTTCTCTAGCCAGGGAGTGGTGAATATGTGGACTTCTTTCCGTCTGCCAGCTGTGGAGGCCAAGTCTTTATGTATATTTAAGGAAGACATTGATAGATTCTTGAGTGGTCAGGTCATGAAGGGATACAGGGAAAAGGCAGGAGACTGGGACTGAGAGGACAACTGGATCAGCCATGATGAAATGGCAGAGCAGACTTGATGGGCCAAATAGCCTAATTCTGCTCTTATAACTTATGGTCTTATGATCTTAAAAAGCATCCTTTCACCCTTATCTGTTCTATCCATTTTCAGACTCTATGGTTAACTTTTATTGCCTTTTGAAGTTGTTTCTGAAATTTGTAGTGCGAGCGGAAAGTTCTAGTTTTCATGATCCATGTGGGTACCAACAACACAAGTAGAATGGGAAAGAGGTTCTGCTAAGGGAATTTGAGCAGCTAGGGATTAGATCAAAAAGATCCAAAAAGGTGGTCATCTTTGGATTACTACCTGGGTCATGTGCAAATTAGCACAGGGTCAAGAAGATTAGAGAGTTAAATGCTGGTGTGGGAGAAGTGACTTTGAATTCATGGGAAATTCTCACCAGTAGTGGGGAAGAAGGGAGCTGTACCACTGGAACAGGCTCCACCTGAACCGTGATGGGACCTGGATCCGAGCAAATCGCATAACTAGGGCTGTGGATAGGGCTTAATCTAAATGGTAGGGGGTTAGGTTCAACAGATTGGAGAAGTAATGTAAAAACGAACAGTGTAAAGATAAAGAAAACAAAAAAGATAAAAAAAGAGAAAAGTAAGAGTGGAGTGAAGAAAAGTCAAGTGCAAAAGAGTAAAATATTACAAGATTTTAAACTCACAATGAGTTGAATATTTGAATGCCAGTAATATTCGAAACAAGGTCAGTGATCTTGAGACATAGATCAGCACAAGGGGTATGATTTAATGGCCATTACAGAGACGTGGTTGCTGGATGGACAGGATTGGGAATTAAATATCCAATGTGACGAGAATACACATAAATTAAGATGTTTGCTGGCCTGGGCTAGCAACAGTGGCATCAGCAGTTGGTCTGCCACCTGTCCTCAGGGGAGGGAGTGATAAGGAACAATGAAGCAGCATGTGGAGTTGTTAATGAAGGAGCCATCAGTCTGGGTATTGTCAAGATCGGCTCCCCCTTTGAACCCTGAACTGTTTGAAGTGGTGGACAGGCAATACCCCAGCAGGGGGATAAAAAGGGACAAGTTCGCTAAGGCAGGACACACACACGACACCCCGAGGTAACGAGACCCTGGAAGCGGTGCGCCTCTCACAAGTCAGTGGGAAGCTCTTGGACGGCTGATCGGGGGATCAGCCTTAAACGCACAGGGTGGAAAGGTACGATCAGCGGGAACCCGGTGTGTGTTCGCCCTTGCTTGGGTGCCGGGTTCACTGCAGAGAATCGACCGTATCTGGAGGAGGGGTCACAGTCGGTGACCTCAGGTGACATCACAAAGGACTCGCCCGAAAGCTGCTTGTGAGCAATATCACCGGTCTGTGAGTGGAAGCCGTTCTGAATGATCAGTCGTTCTCGTTCTCTCTCTCCCTCCCCCCACGTTGTCCATCGCCATGGCAACGATTACTGCGAACTGAACTAAATTGGACTGAACTTTGTGTCACTTTGAAATTGGTCATTTACCCCTAGACAACGATAGAGCTTGATTGATGCTGTTATCTTAATTCTGTGCACATGTGTGTTTATCATTGCTGAACTGTTGCATTTATTATCCTTTCAATTACTGTGTTGCTCGTTTCTTTAATAAAACTTTCTAAGTTCTAGTAATCCAGACTCCAACTGAGTGATCCATTTCTGCTGGTTTGGCAACCCAGTTACGGGGTACGTAACACCAAGGACATCAGGTAATATGAACAGATAGGCAGGAAGGTAAGGGGCTCTTAATTAAGGATGAGATCAGAGCAATAGTGAGAGATGATATAAGATCGAAGGAGCAGAATGTTGAATCCATCTGGGTAGAGATTAGTAATAGTAAAGGGAAAAAAGTCACTGGTGGGAGTTGTTTTTCAGCCATGGAATAATAATATTACAGTGGCACAGGCAATAAACAGAGAAATATCTGAAGCATGTAAGAATGGAACAGCAGTTATCATGGCGGACTTTAACTTGCAGAGCGTATCTCTCTGCAAATGGACCTTGGACTTTCTGACTAACAGTCCCCAACCAGTTAAGTTAGACAACCTCTCCTCCTCCACTCTCACCCTGAACACCGGCATGCCTCAAGGCTGTGTGCTGAGCCCTCTTCTGTATTCCCTTTTCACCTACGACTGCGTTCCTGTACTTGGTTCTAACTCCATAATCAAGTTCGCAGATGACACCACGGTGGTTGGTCTGATCAGAGGGGATAATGAGACAATAGACAATAGGTGCAGGAGTAGGCCATTCGGCCCTTCGAGCCAGCACCGCCATTCACTGTGATCATGGCTGATCATCCACAATCAGTATCCAGTTCCTGCCTTATCCCCATAACCTTTGATTCCACTATCTTTAAGAGCTCTACCCATCTCTTTCTTGAAAGCATCCAGAGACTTGGCCTCCACTGCCTTCTGGGACAGAGCATTCCATACATCCACCACTCTCTGGGTGAAAAAGTTTTTCCTCAACTCCGTTCTAAATGGCCTACCCCTTATTCTTAAACTGTGGCCTCTGGTTCTGGACTCACCCATCAGCGGGAACATGCTTTCTGCCTCCAGCGTGTCTAATCCCTTAATAATCTTATATGTTTCAATCTGATCCCCTCTCAGCCTTCTAAATTCCAGAGTATACAAGCCCAGTCGCTCCAATCTTTTGACATATGACAGTCCCGCCATCCCGGGAATGAACCTTGTGAACCTACGCTGCACTTCCTCAATAGCAAGAATGTCCTTCTGCAAATTTGGAGACCAAAACTGCACACAGTACTCCACGTGTGGTCTCACCAGGGCCCTGTACAGCTGCAGAGGGACCTCTTTGCTCTAATACTCAATTCCCCTTGTTATGAAGGCCAGCATGCCATTAGCTTTCTTCACTGCCTGCTGTACTTGCATGCTTGCTTTCAGTGACTGATGTACAAGAACACCTAGATCTCGTTGTGCTTCCCCTTTTCCTAACTTGACTCCATTTAGATAATAATTTGCCTTCCCGTTCTTACCACCAAAGTGGATAACCTCACATTTATCCACATTAGACTGCATCTGCCCACGCACCCAGCCTGTCCAAGTCACCCTGCATTCTCATAATATCCTCCTCACATTCCACACTGCCACCCTTTGTGTCATTGGCTTTGTGAGACGGCCTACAGGGACAAGGTCCAGCACCTGGCTGTGTGGTGTGCCGACAAGAATCTGGCCCTTAACACTCAGAAGACCAAGGAGATCATTGTGGACTTCAGGCATGCCAGGAGTCACACTCATGTCCCCAACTACATCAACGAAACTGTAGCGGAGCATGTATCAAACTTCAAATTCCTTGGTGTCCACATTTCCAAGGATCTCACCTGGTCCCTGAACTCCTCCATCCTGATCAAAAAGGCGCAACAGCGCCTTTATTTCCTGCGGAGCATCAAGAAAGCTCACCTCTGTCCCAGGATACTGACCGACTTTTGCCACTGTACCATTAAGAGCATACTCACCAACTGCATCTCAGTGTGGTATGGCAATTGACCTGTATCGGACTGCAAAGCACTCCAGTGTGTGGTGAAAACTGCCCGGCAGATTATTGGCACCCAATTTTCCACCATTGAGAACATCTACCATATATGCTGCCTGGGCAGGGCAAAAAGCATTATCATGCATGCATCTCACCCTAACCATGGACTTTTTACTCTCCTCCCATCCGGTAGGCGCTACAGGAGCCTCCGCTCCCACACCAGCAGGCATAGGAAGAGCTTCTTCCCCGAGGCTGTGACCCTGCTGAACCTCACATCACAGTGCTAAGCAGTAATGCACCCATATTGTACTGTCTCAGTACTTTTATATTTGTGTGCTGTAGCACTTACTTTTATTCACAGTTATTTTGTAAATAACACTATCCTTTGCATTTCTGGTCAGGTGCTAAATGCATTTCATTGGCTTTGTATCTGTACTCGGCACAATGACAATAAAGTTGAATCTAATCTAACACAGATTGGCTGAATAAAGTTAGTCCAGGAAGTCCTGAGGAGGACTTCATAGAATGCATCTGTGATGACTTCCTTAAATAGCATGTTACTGAACCTACAAGGGAACGTGCATTCTTAGATCTGGCCCTGTGCAATGAGACAGGTAAATTTAGTGATCTTGTAGTTCAGGATCCTCTTGGAAAGAAATGACCACAGTATGATTCGAGTTTCTCACTCAAATGAAGGGTACAATAGTTCAATTTAAAACCAGTGTATTATGCCTAAACAATGGAGACCACAAAGGGATGAGGGAGGATTTGGTGACTGTAGACTGGGAACACAGGCTATATAGTGGGACAGTTGAGGAACAGTGGAAGACATTCAAAGAGATTTTTCAACAAAAGTATATTCCAGTTAAAAGTAAGGATAGTAAGGGTGGGGAGAACCAGCCTTGGATAACTAAGGAAATAAAAGAAGGCATCAAACTAAAAGCTTGTGCATACAAAGACGCCAAGAGTAGTGGGAAACGGGAAGAATGGGAAAACTTTAAGAAGCAACAAGGAATGACGAAGCAAGTAATAAAGAAAGGGAAGCTAGATTATGAAAACAAGCTAGCACAAAATATAAAAAAGGATATTAGGAGTTATTTCAAAATTATATAAAGTGGTAAAGGGTGGCTAAAGTGAAGATAGGGGCAATTAATATTGGGTAATGAAGAAATGGCAGAGGCTCTGAATGACTATCTTGTGCTGGTCTTCATGGTGGAGGACAAGTCTAACATGCCAAAGAGAGATGTTATGGACGTGATGGAAGGTGAGGACCTCGATGCAATAGCTATCACTAAAGAGGTAGTGCTGAGCAAATTGTGGGCCTGAAGATAGACAAGTCCCCTGCTCCTGATGGATTGCATCCTTGGGTACTGAAAGAAATGGCAGAAGTTATAGTAGAGGCTTTGCCAAAATTCTCTGGACTCTGGGCAGGTCCCAGTGGATTGGAAGATGACGAATGCCATGCTACTGTTTAAAAAAGGATGTAGTTAAAAGGCAGGTAACTATAGGCCAGTTAGATTAACATTTGTAGTTGGGAAAATGCTTGAAGCTATCATTACAAAAGAAATAGCGAGACATCTGGAAAGAAATGGATCCATCAGGCAGACACATCATGGATTCAGCAAAGGCAGGTCCTGTTTGACAAGTTTACTGGAGTTTTTTGAGGATATAATGAGCACAGTTGATAGAGGGGAATAGATGGACATTATTTACTTCGATTACCAGAAGGCATTCAATAAGTTGGCACATTAAAGACTTATCCATAAGATGAGGATGTGGAGAGTTGGGGATGATGTATTAACGTGGATAGAGGATTGGTTACCTAACAGAAAGCAAACAGTTGGGATACATGGTGTTATTGTGGTTGGCAATCAGTGGTGAGCAGTGTGCCACAGGGGTCAGTGCTGGACCCGCAACTGTTCACGATATACATTAACGATCTGGAAGAGGGGACCAAGTGTAGTGTGTCTAAGTTTGCTGATGGTAAGAAATAGAGTGGAAACGCAAATTGTGCTGAAAAATTGGAGAGTCCGCAGAGAGATATAGATAGGTTAATTGAGTGGGCAAGGGTCTGGCAGATGGAGTATAATACTGGTAAATGCGAGATCATCTAATTTGGAAGGAAAACTGGAAGAGCAGATTATTATTTAAATGGTACAAAATTGCAGCATGTTGCTGTGCAGAGGGACTTGGGAGTGCTTGTGCATGAATTACAGAAGGTTGGTTTGCAGGTGCAGCAGGCTATCAAGAAGGCAAATAGAATGTTGGCCTTCATTGCTAGAGGAATTGACTTTAAGAGCAGCGAGGTTATGTTGCTACTGTACAAGATACTGTTGAGGCCGCACCTGGTGTACTGCCTGCAGTTCTGGTCTCTTTACTTGAGGAGGGATATACTGGCTTTAGAGGTGGTGCAGGGCAGGTTCACCAAGTTAATTCTAAAGATGAGGGAGTTAGACTATGGGGAGAAATTGAGTCACCTGGGACTGTATTTGTAAGTATTCAGAAGAATGAGAGGAGATCTGAGAGAAGCATATAAAATTATGAAAGGAATAGATAAAATTGAGGCAGGAAAGTTGTTTCCACTGATAGGTAAGACTAGAACTAGCAGAAATAGCCTGAAGATTTGGGGGAGTAATTTAGTGGATGGCGAGGAACAGCTTTTTCCAGAAATTGATGAATCCATGGAATTCTCTCCATAACAGAAACAGAGGAGGCTAGCACAGTAAATATACCTAAGGTTGGATAGATTTTTGTATAGTAGAGGAATTAAAGGTAATGGGGAAAAGGCAGGTAGGTGGAGATGAATCCACGGCCAGATCAGCCATGATCTTATTGAATGGCACAGTAGGTTCAACAGGCCAAATGGTCTACTCCTGCTCCTATTTCTTATGTTCTGATGCTCAGCAGGCTTTACATATTTTTGGTCAATTAGGAATATATATGCACTAAAAGCTTCGTCAGAGTTGCCCATTGCATTAAATACAGAAAAACAGGAATGGGAATAGATTATTCAGCCTGTTGAACTTGCTGGGAATTTAATACAATTAAGCCCGATCATCTACTTTGATATCCCATTTGTGCTCTTCCTCTATTAGCATCTAGAAATTTATAAATCTCCTTTGTGAATCTATTCAACCATGTGCCCCCTAAACCCATGTAGTAGAAAATTCCACAAATTCACCAACTTCTGAGTGAAGACATTTCACTTTCTCGGAATCTGAAATATGCAACTCCATGTCTTGAGAGGGCAATTTCCTTGTTTTAGATTCCCCAGAATGACACATATCTGAAACATTACTCATTTCTCTGCCTGACCTTCTGAGTGTTTACAGTATATTCTGCCTTTATTTTTAACTTGCAGGTGACAGTTCTCAGCCAATGGCTCCACCCAGCTCCAACGCCGCTTCTCAGTACAGTTCACGGTTCTGCTCTTGATTTCCATGATGCTCTTCAAGGCATCACCTTCCACATTGGTAAACACTTAGTTCCATCCCAATGCCACGTTGCTTAATTCTGCAACTAGCACTGTTGGGTAAAATCACACATCCACCAACTCATGGGTGAGTCTGAGCTTTCACCAACTGAATTCTGACACAAGCAAAGTTATTCTGTTTGTCGCTGTTTGTGCCTATGATGAATTTGAATTTCTCAGACTTCTTTCTGGCATGATATTTACAGTTGCTCCAGCGAACCTCACTGTATTATTCTAAGCAATATAGACCAAAATGACTTGGGGTGTTACATAAAGTCATCCTTGATCTGAACTAGATAATCAAATTGATCTCAAGTTTCTCCAAACTTTGTTTCCAGATTTAACCAAACAGGTGAGACTACACATGAATTGCTAGCCTGCCTTAGTTTATGGCTGGTAATTTAACAGGCATAATCAGAATAAAATTGAATTGATGAGAACAAAAATATACACCTGTTACATTGAACTCCATGTCAGTAAGTTGTCTTGCTTAACTCTGAACTATCAACCTGCTTAACCCTCTCAATGACACGACAAATCATATCTTTTAAGTTTTTTTGCTTTACAGATCAACTGATCATGTTATTCATGTAGGGAACAGCTCTCCCGGTCAAGATGGTGCCAGTGAACAACGATTCCTCAAGGGCCATCTTTCAGATAGTCAATCATTTCAGGTTTTTTATGT
This sequence comes from Mobula birostris, assembly GCF_030028105.1. NCBI lineage: Eukaryota > Metazoa > Chordata > Chondrichthyes > Myliobatiformes > Myliobatidae > Mobula > Mobula birostris. Next base: position 52,545,926 of record NC_092386.1, read on the forward strand.
CTATTACTTGTTCTTTTTGTCTTAATTTCATTTTTGAAACTGTTGGAGCCTGTGACTTCGGATCTGTAGTTGGATCGTGTGAGCTAGTGCCCTGCTGTCCCAGAGAAAACTCCAGGAAACAAATGCGAGCAAGAGCTGCTGCAAGGAGAAGCTCAGAGATGAGACGAGGGTCATGATCAACGACATTTTTCAATGATTAAAGCGTTGAGGAAGATTGAAATATTGAGGCAAATGTGGAGGGGCTGCTGGTTTGTGTCACTGCCTCGGAGGGGCCGCCGGTTCGCGTCACTGCCCTCGGAGAGGCGGCCGGTTCGTGTCACTGCCCTCGGTGGGGCCACCGGTTTGTGTCACTGACCTTGGAGGGGCCGCCGGTTCGCGTCACTGCCCTCGGAGGGGCCGCTGGTTCGCGTCACTGACCTCGGAGGGGCCGCCGGTTCGCGTCACTGCCCTCGGAGGGGCCGCCGGTTCGCGTCACTGCCCTCGGAGGGGTTGCCGGTTCGCGTCACTGACCTCGGAGGGGCCGCCGGTTCGCGTCACTGCCCTCGGAGAGGCAGCCGGTTCGTGTCACTGCCCTCGGTGGGGCCGCCGGTTCGTGTCACTGCCCTCGGTGGGGCCACCGGTTTGTGTCACTGACCTTGGAGGGGCCGCCGGTTCGTGTCACTGACCTTGGAGGGGCCGCTAGTTCATTTAGCTACCATAGGATGGGTTGCTGGTTCATGTAGTTGCACTCAGCAAGGCCCTTGGGTCCGGATGCTCTTGGAGATGTTATCAAAATTCTGAGATATATGGATTGAACTGTGGTTCATAGTGGCCTCTTTCAGTTCTATGATTGTTTTTTACGTTCTCACCCATTCTTTATTGTTGCCAAATGGCGGGCTGGGGGTTTGGGTGATCTGTTAGTTTTTATGTGAGAGAGGGGTTGGGTGGGTTTAGAATTTGCAAGTTTTGTTTCTTATTCTTTTCATGCTGGGGGGGGGATTGATGTCTTTCTTTCAATTGCTTCTGTGGTTTTCTGTATTTTATGGCTATTGGAGAAGACAAATCTCTGAGTTGTATTCTGCACACATACTTTGTTAATAAAATGAACCTTTGAACCTTATTCATTGTTTTAGTTGGTCACTTGATTTTTTAAAATATCTCTGTATTACTCAGTTTTTATATGCCTATTGAATAGTAAACAGTACTTTGGAATTGAAGATGATAGTCCTATGTTATTACTCTATGAGCAAAACTATCACATTCATATGTGGTAGGATGAATGACCATTTTAGTGAGAAGTCAAACTTCAATTATAGGTTAAACGCTCGTTCGCTGCTGTCGTTACTGTGTGGTCAGGAATCTTTCGGAGGGTAGGCCTCAAAATCCCCGGCTTTGCCTGCTGTTGGTGACCGAGGTTGAGGTCGAATCGTTTGGACAGAGATGGCGCTCAGTACTCGGTGTCGGAGAGCTGATCAGAGCTCGAAGTTTTCGGATGACTCAGAGTTGGACCATGGTTGGGTATGGCAGGGAGAGTTCTTCCTTCTCCCGTCTGCGTGAGATGTGGGACATTTGAGAGACTTTGAACTTTTACTGTGCTCATGGACTTCTTTATCAAGTTATGGTATTGTTGCACTGTTGTAACTATATGTTATAATTATGTGGTTTTGTCAGTTTTTTCAGTCTTGGTCTGTCCTGTGTTTTGTGATATCACACCGGAGGAAATATTGTATCATTTCTTAATGCATGCATTACTAAACGACAATAAAAAGAGGACTACGTGCCTTCATAATCTAAATCTAAAAAAAACTGATTAAAGTATCTGTAAACATTGACCTGAATCCTCAGGAAGCGGGGGTAAGCATAGTTTGGCAGATGTTTCACGACGTGGTTATATATCTTTTTTCCATCAAACACTTGATCTGGTTTCAGGATGATCACTGCCATTCCTATCCTGCCTTCATATCCTGTGATATGAGCAAATACAATGGTTAGTTAAAATTTGGCTGAAGTTAAAAATAAACAAAAAATTACAAAATTGTTTCATTTCTGACTTCAATATACATTCTGATTTTTCAAATCTCACATTTCATATAAACTTAAATACTTCAATTTTAATTAATTCTTCCCAAAATTTAATTTATAGAAATGAGACTGATAATACTTTCATATCTTAGCATTCGTCTATTTTACACCTTCAATGCTGATGAGAAAGGTTTTCTGGATACAGTATGAAATTTTAGACATGCAATATCATGCCTTTCCATCCCTCCTCAATTCACAACCCATCATATAGCTTCAGAAGCCTCTAATAAGTTTTCAATATGAATTATAAACTTTCTTTTAGAAATAAACCAGAGTTGTAGTGTTTGAGGGAACAGGTTTTTGCTCTGCAGGCATGATAGATTTGCCAAAAAAAAATTAGCAATCGCTTTTGCCCCTCCTTCGCACTTTGGCCAAATGTCTAAAGTTGCAACAGACTTCAAAATAAGGGGGGGGGGGGAACATAATTAGCTAAAAGAAACCTGAAAACAGAATTGACCAAAGTAAAGGGGAAGAGGAAGGAACAATGAAGGAAATAAGATGGTTAGATTTTTTAAAAAAATGTTCAGTTTCATATATAACAGGATTAAGGAAGGTTGAATTTTGAGGATCTATTGATATATTAAATATAATGACAAGATAAAGTAATAAAGGATGAGCATTATAGTTTTCAGCATAATTTGACAAAATACGTAAAGAATACAGCTAAAGCACCAGGAGGTTATGTTGTATCTGTACTGGTGCTGGTGAGACTGCACCTGGAACACTATATGCACTTCTGGGCTTCTTACTTGAGAAAAAATGTACTCGCTTTGGAAACAGTGCAGAGGAGATGCACCAGGTTGATTATGAAGATATGGGTTTAGCTTTTGAGACGAGGTTCATTTGCTTACGACTTTATATGCTGGAATTCAGAAGAACATATAAAATTACGAAAGGGATAGATAAGGCAGAGGCAGGGAAGTTGTTTCCACTGGTAGATTAAAATAAAATGAGGGGACGTAGCTTCAAGATTCATGGGAGTAGATACAGGATGGGGATGAGGAGGAACTGCTTTTCCCAGAGAATAGTGAATCTGTGAAATTCTCTGTCCTGGTTAGCAAAAGAACCTACCTCATTAAATATATTTAAGAAACAGTTAGATAGGTCTTTGTATAGCAGGGCAATTAAGGCCTATAGGAAAAGGCAGGTAACTGGAGCCACATCAACCATTGAATGGCTGAGTAGGCTTGACTGGCCAGATGGCCGACTCCTTCTTCTATTTCTTATTCATAGAGCATGATAAGTATTAAGAAATAGATTCCTGCAATTGCCTTCTCATCAGCCATCTTAAAACCAATCATTATTCCTATAAAAGTCAAGGTAACGAGCTGCAAGTCTCTCTTAGATCAACTCTTTTTCTAGCGAAACTCCTTTGGACTACTGACTTGCCTCTTCCACTAATTTCACACTAAATAAAAATTCTTTCCAATTCTTTAATGTCTTTCACCCTTTCATTCTTCACTAGGGCCCATTACTTTTTTTTACCTCTGTATTGAGAGTCACAGAGACACAGCAGAGAGAGAGGTGTCTTGGCCAAGAGTATTTGCACTAACCATTAATCCATTTAATAGATTGTGGGAGGAAACTGAAATACCCAGAGGAAACACATCTGGTCACAGAGAAAAAGTAAAAACTGCATACAGACAGCACCTGAGGACAGGATTAAACCAGTCTCGGATGCTGCTAATAGTAGCTCTCTGATGCCTGGGGTACTTGGGAAATACACCACCAGATGATGTGCAAGGCCTAATTAACATAAAATTAATTCCGTTTTTGAAAATACGAACTTAAGATTAGTTTTTCACGGCAATTCTTCACCTGTAATAGGTACTCCATACACGTTGGCTTCTTCCACCATATCCAGCAGTCCAATTATTTCAGCCACTTCTGTGGTTGCAACATTTTCCCCTTTCCACCTAAAAATTACATCCAGCAAGATGAAGTATTTTGCAAAACAGCAGTTAGGTCTAATATTTTCTGGTTCAATCCTTAGCACATATTGCTGCTAAGAAATTAGCTCCACACACCCATTTTTAATGCACAGAGAACACAGAGCACACCCATATTACAATTTCCACATCAGATCAAGAGATTAGCCTTGTTGATACTTATCCAGCACCAGATGCACAGCAAATACAGCATGGGTTAGGAAGCAAATCCATCCTCTGCTAAGGAGGAAATTGGACTGGATAGGGGCAAAGAAGAGAGAATCCAGTTATATGGTCCTGGCAAGATGAAGAAAAGGGTCTTGTTGAAAAAATTTGGGCAGCTAAGGTCTAAATTTAAAAAAAACAAAAACACAAAAGATAATAATTTAAATTTGATCCTGCATTTATAAAATCATGAAGGCTTCGTCTAAGAGACTGGTGTTAGAGAAGGTGTTTTGTCACTGGTATCAGCACTGGGGAAAGGGGGAATTATTCTGTTCCGATGTTCTACATTGAAACCACATTATAGCAAATCGAATAGCAGAAGATGATGCTCTAACCTAATTTTTTGGCAGAAAGGAGTTATAAGGCAGCCCCAGTGGAGAAAAATCTAGAATATAAAAGAGAAAGAGAACAATGATGCAGGACAGAAAAAAAGAATTGGGTTAAGGGTAACCAAATTATGTCCAGAAGGGACAGAACATACAAACAAAAGGATATTCTAACAAATGGGAAATATCCAATAAAGATGATACAGTGCAAAAAGGACCATAGTACAAAAAATGTTAGGAAGACAAATCTTAAGATATCCTAGGTATCTGAAAAAGTATCAAAATTAGTGAATTAACAGCAAAATAAATGTAAACAGATATAACATAAAACGAGTGTGTTAATAGCACAATTAAAATGGAAGCTGATTAAACAGCACTGCCAACATGGCTGCTGTGAGAACAAGGGTGGCAGATGAATATCTAAAGATATTTAATACTTGGGAAGAATAAATGGAAAGCAAAAGCGATTACAGAAACATAGAAAATAGGTGCAGGAGTAGGCCATTCAGCCCTTCGAGCCTGCACCGCCATTCAGAATGATCATGGCTGATCATCCAACTCAGAACCCCACCCCAGCCTTCCCTCCATACCCCCTGACCCCCATAGCCACAAGGGCCATATCTAACTCCCTCTTAAATATAGCCAATGAACTGACCTCAACTGTTTCCTGTGGCAGAGAATTCCACAGGTTCACCACTCTTTGTGTGAAGAAGTTTTTCCTAATCTCGGTCCTAAAAGGCTTCCCCTTTATCCTCAAACTGTGACCCCTCTTTCTGGATTATGGTGGTGTTGTCAGTTAACCATAAAAATCAAGCAAGGGGAGTGTGAATGGATATTGTCTCAGAAATTCAAGATGTGCAAGCAGTCCGGCTGAAACCTAAGAAGCCCCAAGGGGATGAAAGCATTCATGGCATTCTGTATAGGCTTCAAAGCTGGAGTGATAACTTTGGTGACAATATCAAACAGAAAATTAGTGATACATATAAAAAGGGCACCACAGTAATCATGGTTGACTTTATTGTAATATTAGATTGGTTAAACAAAATTGGCAAAAATGGGGTAGAAGATGAATTTCTCGAGTGTGGGCCATTTACGGTTAATGAATGGGTTCTGCTTCAATGGACATTCAGAAGTCAAAACCGTCCACAAAATGGAAAATACACAAAAGTTGTTCAATATGGTAACTGCATTTCCACAGTATTGTAATGAACGGTATCAAAAGGATAAGGCTGCTAAGAAAGAACAATTACTAAAAGTGAAGAGAGCAGAAACTAGATGTGTCATTTGAAGGGACAAATGTATATACGTACATCAAACTTTTGAATCTAATAACGTTCAGAGCTTTTTAATAGTTGGATGTTCTAATTTCTGGAGCAGCCTCTGTGTATAGGATGGTTATTAGCCAGCTAGGAAAAAGGCTTTCTAGTTGGGCATTATGCAGTGAGAAGGTATTAGTTAACAATATTGTGGAAAGCTTTTTAACAATAGCATTAAGATGGAAGGTAAAGCAGTTCCATCCCAAATTAGGATCGTTAATTTAAACGAAGGAAATTACAAAGGTATAAGAAGTGGGTTTGCTAGGTACTCGCTTCATTAACAGGCAACAGTGGACAGGCATTTAAGGAAGGAGTGCAGAAATGAAACTTTAAATTTCAGTGACCTGTAAAGAAAACAGCTTATAAAAGTTAAGAATGCTATTAGATTCAAAATAGAACTATATAGGTTTGTCAAAAAAGTGGCTGGTCTGAGAATTAAAGAACAAAGTTGAGAAGAAAGAGAAAGAGAAGGGGGGCGGGGGGAGAGAGAGAGAGAGAGAGAGAGAGAGAAAGCTGTTTCACAGTATGTGAAAAACATTAGTGAAGGTAACTGTAGATTCCTTAAAGTAAGATATGATAGAATTTATAATATGAAACACAGAAAGACAAAAACAATTACAAACACTCTGGTTCTGTTTCAAAGAATACAGATAACTTCCCAGAAATGCAAGCAGACCAAGAATCTTACGTAAAGGAGGAATTAATGAAAAGAAATTACTGACTCTGAATGTCAATAAGTCTCTATGGACTGAAAATCCAGATTCCAAAGTATTGTGCAAATAGTAGATACATTGTGTTATAACTTTCAAAGTTCTACAGAAAAAAAATGAAAAAAATAACTGGTATTTTCTTGGGATGGCATGCACTGACTGCTGATATACCAGAGGAATAATGAATACTTATGCTCTTCTAGTCACAATATGCATTAATGATTTGATTAAGTGAAGGAAAAAAAATTGATTTTCCAATGACACTAAACTGAGTGGGTTGGTGAATTGTGAGGAGGATGCAAAAGACTTCAATATGAATTGAACAAGTTATGTGAATAAGCATTAAGTTGAATTTCACACATGTCAAATATTAACAGTTAGCAATGAAATTAGCTAGCCCATATAATAAGTAAAAATCAATGCTCTCAAACCATGATCGCAAGTGGAGAAAACAAAAAACACTCTATTTGGCCCTAAATCAACAACTTATCTTGCCAATTTTAGTATACAAATAAAATGTTGCTATCTTAGTCCCTACAGGTCATTCACAGTTTACAGCTGGGTTTCATTTCTGTGAACATTTCCTAATCCAAACAGTTTGTACATTGGAAATGCAGATGTGAACTGAATTTCAACTTGGCAGATGACGCCTACAGCCCCACAGTTACCAGAAAATTCAACCTGTTGGTCTCCCAAACTCTTGCTTGTATGTAGGAGCCGTGAATAAGTTGGGCATTTATATCGAGTAATAGTCATCCAGTCATTCAGTACTGAAGCTGGATCTTTAAAGATCTTTAATTGTTAACTTAAATGAGTTGTATTTTTCATCCTAGATGAAAATAATTTAATACTGTAAGTTTCACAGTTTATAATTTTTACCTAAATGTGTCTCCAATCCGATCACAAAAGTAAACATAACCATCTTCTCCTTCAGACAGAAGGTCCCCACTATTGAAATACACATCACCCTTTTTAAAAACATCTCTGAGAAGCTTCTGTTCTGAAAACTTCTTGTTTCCAACATAACCACTGAACGGATTCCACTTAGTCACTGAAGATATGAGGAGTCCTGCCTCACCTAATATTGGAGAAGAACAGGTTGATTCAATAAGTTTTCAAATAGAACACAGTAAGAATGCAAAGTTGGACTACACTGGAACAAGACACACATTCCTACTCTATTTGGCTGCTACATGGGAGAAAGTAGCTGTGTTTATCTAAAGCCTTTCACAATTTGCATCCATTGTAGTTATTCTATTGTATTCACTGTTGAAATACATACTGTGATGTGGCAGTAAATTTCCACAAATAAAAATTTAATAAATGGAGATAGGAAAGTCAGCTCCAACTGGCTGCACCATCACATTTACTTTCAGTGATGGTGTACAAGGATAATCAGAAATCTCTGCAAATCAACATTTCCCAGAGCAATGAGGCAATAAGCCCAGTGTGAAGTGTAAAGAGTTCTTGGTAGTGGACTGGGAAAGTAGGAAAAGGTCAGTGATAAGCAATGCTAACATTTAAACAACTATTTCATAATGCTTATCCCAATCAGAGAGAAGTCAACAAAGGAGGACAAGGAAAACATTAAACCAACAAATATAAAGCAGGCAAAGGTAATGTTAGCTCAGATAGTGGGGATAGTGTTCCTTAATCAAACTGTGCTTTGCAGTTGTGAAGGCACTTTCACATGTATTCTTTTTTAAAGATATGTAGTTACATATCTTTGCAACACTTTGAATATTATTTCCACGCTAAAGAAGTAAATTGTCATTCTTTTGTTCTTAAATGTTAACATACCTTTTTTAACTATTTCACATCTTCCTTGTTCATTCCTTATGGGCTTCTCATTCAGAACATCAAATTTTACCAGTTTATATGACAACAATACCTGAGAAATAAAGTAACTGGATAAATTATACCAGATGCAAGACAAGACTAGCAATTCCAGATTAAATACTTGTCTCTACAAAACTCATGATAATCTTCAAATTGTTCAAGTAGATTTCGGACCACTAGAATATGAAGGTGAAGAGGTAGCACTAGGGGACAAGAAAATGGCAGACGAGCTGAATAAGTATTTTGCATCAGTTTTCACTCTGGAAGACACTAGCAGTATGCCAGAAGCTTGAGAGTGTCAGGGGGCAGAAGTGTGTGAAGTTTCCATTACTAGGGAGAAGGTTCTTGGGAAACTGAAAGGTCTGAAGGTAAATAAGTCACCTGGACCAGATGGTATTCACCCCAGGGTTCTGAAAGAGATAACTAAAGAGATTGTGGAGGCATTAGTCATGATCTTTCAAGAATTAATTGATCCTGGCATGGTTCCAGCAGAAGGGAAAATGGCAAATGTCACTCCACTCTTTAAGAAGAGAGAGAGGCAGAAGCTCAGTGGTTGGGAAGATGTTGGAGTAGATTGTTAAGGATGTGGTTTAGTCAGCATGGTTTCCTTAAAGAAAATCTTGCCTGACAAATCTGTTGGAATTCTTTGAAGAAATAACAAGCAGGATAGACAAAAGGAGTATTTTGCGTATTTGGATTTTCAGAAAGTGTTTGACAGGGTGCCACACGAGACTGTTTAACAAGCTAAGAGCCCATAGTATTACAGGAAAGATACTAGCACGGATAGAGCAATGGCTGATTGGCAGGAGGCAAAGAGAGGGATAAAGGGAGCCTTTTCTGATTGGTTGCCAGTGACCAGATTTGTTCCACAGGGCTCTGTGTTGGGACTTATTCTTTTTACGTTATACGTCAATGAATTGGTTGACAAAATTGATGACATTGTGACCAAGTTTGCAGAAGATAGGAAGATAGGTGGAGGGCCAGATAGTTTTGGGGAAATAGAGAGGCTACAGAAAGAATAAGACAGATTAAGAGAATGGGCAAAGAAATGGCAGATGGAATACAGTGTCAGGAAGTGTAAGGTTATGCGCCTTGGTAGAAGAATTAAGAGTGTAAACTATTTTTTTAATGGAGAGAAAATTTAAAAAAATCTCAGGTGCAAAGGGACTTGCGAGCCCTCAGGTAGGTTTCCTAAAGGTTAACCTACAGGTAGAGTTGGTGATGAAGGCGGCAAATGCAATGTTGGCATTCATTTCGAGAGGAATGGAATATAAAAGAAGGGTGTGATATTGAGTCTGTATAAAATACTGGTGAGGCCTCACTAAAGACCATAAGACAATGCAGCAGAATTAAACCATTCAGCCCATCAAGTCTGCTCCGTTATTCCATCATGGCTGATCCCAGATCCCACTCAACCCCATACACCTGCCTTCTTGCCATATCCTTTGATGCCTTGACCGATCAGGAAACCATCAACTTCTGCCTTAAATATACCCCCAGACTTGGCCTCCACTGCAGTCTGTGGCAGAACATTCCAGAGACCCACTATTCTCTGGCTACAATAAATTTTCCTTACATTTGTTCTAAGAAGCCATCCCTCAATTTTGAGGCTGTGCCCTCTAGTTCTGGATACCCCCACCATAGGAAACATCCTCTCCACATCCACCCTATCTAGTCTTTCCAACATTCGGTAGGTTTCAATGAGATCTCCATGCATTCTTCTAAATTCCAATGAGCACAGGCCCAAAGCTGCCAAACGCTCCTCATATGTTAACCAATTCATTCCTTGGATCATCCTTGTGAACCTCCTCCGAACTCTCTCCAATGACAACACATCCTTTCTGAGATATGGGGCCCAAAACTGTTGACAATACTCCAAGTGCAGCCTACCTAGTGTCTTATAAAGCCTCAGCATTATCTCCTTGCTTTTATATTCTATTCCACTTGAGATAAATGCTAACATTGCATTTGCCTTCTTTACAACTTGCTTCGTACGCGGTGCCCCACTACATCAGAGAGGCATGGAGGGAAATCGTCTGCTAACCAGAGAAACTCTGGATGCGACGTACCTTTCCTTTCCTTTACCACAAACTCAACCTGTAAATTAATCTTCTGGAAGCCTTGCATGAGGACTCTTAAGTTCCTCTGCACTCTGTTGTTTGACAATAGTCTGCGTTATTGTTCCTTTTACAAAAATGCACTATCATGCATTTCCCAACACTGTATTCCATCTGCCATTTCTTTGCCCATTCTTCCAATTTGTCTAATTTCTGCTGCAATTGCATTGCTTCCTCAGCACTACCTACCCCTCCACCTATCTTCGTATCATCCACAAACTCTGCCACAAAGCCTTCAATTCCATTATCCAAATCATTGACAAACAATGTGAAAATTAACAGTCCCAATACTGACCCCTGAAGAACACCACTAGTCACTGGCAGCCAACCAGAAAAGGCCCCCTTTATTCCCACTGTGCTTCCTGCCTGTCAGCTATTCCTCTATCCACACCTGTAATTTGCCTGTAATGCCATAGGATTTCATCTGGTTAAGCAGCCTCATGTGTGGCACCTTATCCATAAGACCATAAGACAAAGGAGCAGAAGTAGGCCATTCGGCCCATTGAGTCTGCTCCGCCATTTTATCATGAGCTGATCCATTTTATCCTATTTAGTCCCACTGCCCCGCCTTCTCACCATAACCTTTGATGCCCTGGCTATTCAGATACCTATCAATCTCTGCCTTAAATACACCCAATGACTTGGCCTCCACTGCTGCCTGTGGCAACAAATTCTATAGATTCACCACCCTCTGACTAAAAAAATTTTTTCGCATTTCTGTTCTGAAAGGGCATCCTTCAACCCTTAAGTCATGCCCTCTCGTACTAGACTCCCCCATCATGGGAAACAACTTTGCCACATCCACTCTGTCCATGCCTTTTAACATTCGAAATGTTCCTATGAGGTCTCCCCTCATTCTTCTAAACTCCAAGGAATACAGTCCAAGAGCGGACAAACGTTCCTCATATGTTAACCCTCTCATTCCCGGAATCATTCTAGTGAATCTGCTCTGTACCCTCTCCAACATCAGCACATCTTTTCTTAAATAAGGAGACCAAAACTGCCCACAGTACTCCAAGTGAGGTCTCACCAGCGCTTTATAGAGCCTCAACATCACATCCCTGCTCCTATACTCTATTCCTCTAGAAATGAATGCCAACATTGCATTCGCCTTCTTCACTACCGACTCAACCTGGAGGTTAACTTTAAGGGAATCCTGTACGAGGACTCCCAAGTCCCGTTGCATCTCAGAACTTTGAATTCTTTCCCCATTTAAATAATAGTCTGTCCGTTTATTTTTTCTGCCAAAGTGCATAACCATACACTTTCCAACATTGTACTTCATTTGCCACTTCTCTGCCCATTCTTCCAATCTATCCAAGTCTCTCTGCAGACTCTCCGTTTCCTCAGCACTACCGGCCCCTCCACCTATCTTCGTATCGTCAGCAAACTTAGCCACAAAGCCATCTATTCCATAATCCAAATCGTTGATGTACAATGTAAAAAGAAGCAGCCCCAACACTGATCCCTGTGGAACACCACTGGTAACCGGCAGCCAACCAGAATAGGATCCCTTTATTCCCACTCTCTGTTTCCTGCCAATCAGCCAACGCTCTATCCACGTATGTAACTTTCCTGTAATTCCATGGGCTCTTATCTTGTTAAGCAGCCTCATGTATGGCACCTTGTCAAAGGCCTTCTGAAAATCCAAATATACAACATCCACTGCATCTCCCTTGTCTAGCCTACTGGTAATTTCCTCAAAAAATTGTAATAGGTTTGTCAGGCAGGATTTTCCTTTAAAGAATCCATGCTGAGTTCTGCCTATCTTGTCATATGCCTCCAGGTACTCTGTAACCTCATCCTTGACAATCGACTCCAACAACTTCCGAACTACCGACGTCAAGCTAACAGGTCTATAATTTCCTTTTTGCTTCCTTGCCCCCTTCTTAAATAGCAGAGTGACATTTGCAATCTTCCAGTCTTCCGGAACCATGCCAGAATCTATCGACTTTTGAAAGATCATCGCTAATGCCTCCGCAATCTCCACAGCTACTTCCTTCAGAACACGAGGGTGCATTCCATCTGGTCCAGGAGATTTATCGACCTTTAGCCTATTCAGCTTCCTGAGTACTTTCTCTGTCGTAATTGTGACTGCGCACACTTCTCTTCCCTGCCACCCTTGAGTGTCCGGTATCCTGCTGTCTTCCTCAGTGAAGACTGATGCAAAATACTTGTTCAGTTCCTCTGCCACCTCCTCATCTCCCATTACAATTTCTCCAGTATCATTTTCTATCGGTCCTATATCTACTCTCACCTGTCTTTGCCTTCAAAGGCCTATCAAATGCCTTCTGAAAATCCAAGAAAATGATACCCATTGCCTCTCCTTTGTCCACTTTATTTGTTACCTCCTTGAAGAACTCTAACAGATTTGTCAGGCAAGATTTCCCTTTATAGAAACCATGCTGACTTTGACTTACTTTACTATTTACTCTCCAAGTACCCTGAAACCTCATTCATAATAATAGACTCCAACACTTTCCCAACAACTAAGGTTAGGCTAATTGGCCTATAATTTCCTTTCTTTTGCCTTTCTCCCTTCTTAATAAGTGGAGTGACATTTGTAATCTTCCTGCCCTCTGGGACCATGTAGAATCAAGTGACTCTTGAAAGACCATGACCAATGCATTCATTATCTCTTCAGCAACCTCTCTCAGGTCTCTGGGATGTAGTCCATCTGGTCCAGGTGACTTATCCACCTTGAAGTACTTTAAGCAATTTTGAGCCCCTTATTTAAGAAAGGATGTGTTGACATTGGAGAGGGTTCAAAGGAGTTTCACGAAGATGATTCTGCAATTGAAATGCTTGTCATATGAAAAGCGTTTGATCACTCTGGGCCTTTACTCACTGGAGTTCAGAAGAATGATGGATGACCTCATTGAAACCTATCAAATGTTGAAAGGCCTCTACAGAGTGGATGTAGAGAAGGTGGAGAGTCTAAAACTAGAGGACACAACTTCAGAATAGAGGGGTGTCTTTTTCCAATGGAGATGAAGCTGAATTTCTTTAGTTAGAGAGTGGTGAGTCTGTGGAGGCTTTATCATTGGGTATATTTAAGAGAGGTGGTTGATAGATTCTGGGTTGGTCAGGGCATGAAGGGATATGGGGAGAAGGCAGGAGATTGAGGATGCAAGGGAAATGGATCAGTCATGATGAAATGGCAGAGCAGACTCGAGAGGTCAAATGGCCTATTTCTGCTCCTATATATTATAGTCCTATGCCTAAATAAATATTAGATTAAAGGTTACCAGTGTTAATTTTGTCCTTCTGTGAATGCACTTCACACTCAATCACAAAAGGAAATTAGCTACATTAATGCATACTTGACACCTTTGCATAGTTATCAAGTTCAAATTTATTGTCATCTGACTGTACATGACAGATTATCTGGATTATTTGACTGCCAAAAGAAACAATGTTTGAAGCTGTCCTTCCTTCACATAAGGATCTTTCTCAGCCAAAGTTTACTTTTCAAGTAAATCTAATTGAAAGATTTAAGAATATACAGTGCCTATAAAATGCATTTACCCCTCTTGAAAGTTTTTCATGTTTTATTGTGTAACAACATTGAAACACAGTGGATTGAATTTGGCTTTTTGACTTTTAGACTATGAAGACAAACAGTCCTCTTTTATTGTCATTTAGTAATGCATGCATTAAGAAATGATACAATATTTCTTCCGGTGTGATAACACAAAACACAGGACAGACCAAGACTGAAAAAACTGATAAAACCACATAATTATAACATATAGTTACAACAGTGCAACAATACAGATGTCCCCCGCTTTTCGAACGTTTGCTTTACGAAACCTCACTGTTACGAAAGACCTACATTAGTACCCTGTTTTCGCTTTCAGAAGGTGTCTTCACTGTTACGAAGAAAGGCAGTGCGCGATAAAAGGCAGCGCGCACCCCTACCAGCTGCTCTGCCCCGGATTCGGAACGGCTTTGCTTAACCACGTTGCATTGAGCAGCCATTAGCAAGATGAGTTCTAAGGTGTTGGAAAAGCCTGAAAGAGTAAGGGTGTTACACTTAGTGTAAAACTAGACATAATTAAGCATTTCAATTGTGATGAACGAAGCAAGGACAAAGTGAGTTTGGCTTGTGGAAGTTGATGAAGATGATGTTGAAGAGGTTTTGGCATCCCATGACCAAGAACTGATAGATGAAGAGCTGAAGCAATTGGAAGAGGGAAGGATAAAAATCGAAACCGAATGCAGAAGTTGAAGCAACTGCGTGAGATTTTCGCTGCAATGATAAAGTACAACTTTAATTTTGAAAGGGTACGTAGGTTTAGGGGATATTTGCAGGATGGTTTGAGTGCTTACAAACAACTGTATGATAGAAAAATGTGCGAGGCTCAGCAGTCAAGCAAGCCTTCCTCATCAGCCACAGCAGACGACAAACCTCGACCTTCGACATCGAGGTGGGCAGTCATAGGAGAAGATGAGCTGCCTGCCCTAATTGACGATGAGATGATACCCCCGTGTCCCACCACCCCAACACCCGGGCCCCAGATACTGTACCGATTCACAAAGAACGCAGCGGTAGCCGGGAGGCACACAGCACATCTTTAAGATAAAAGCCGAAATAATCATGCTAATTAATTAGGTGCCGCCTAGCACGTAATTGTCAGCCCAGGTCAGAGACGATGCAATCGGCAGTCACCTCTGATCTGCGCCATTTACGTGCCGGGCAGTACTTAATTAATTAGGATGTTTATTTCGGCTTTTTTCTTAACGATGTGCTGTGTGCGTCCTGGCTACCGCTGCGTTCTTCGTGGCAGTGCATTGGGTCGGCGGCCCAGAGGGTGGGGGCCACTGCACCACCCAGCCTGCGACAACTCAGTCTAACACACCATCATCAGTGTGCTCGGCGCTGTTTTCCCAATTCCGGTAAGTGATTCTACACTGTGCATACATTATTTCTACTTTATATCGGCTGTGTATTTTTACCTGTTATTTGATAGATTTGGCAGCTTCATAGTTTAAAGGTTACCGGAGAGCACGTTTATGCCAACAGCGCTTGTGTGGGACTTTCGCTACAGATATCTGTGCAGGCAATCATTGTAGAGAAGTATTTCTACTTTATATAGGCTGTGTATTTATCATATAATTCCTGCGTTTACTATATGTTACTGTTATTTTAGGTTTTATGTGTTATTTGGCATGATTTGGTAGGTTATTTTTGGGTCTGCGAACGCTCAAAAAATTTTCCCATAAAAATAAATGGTAATTGCTTCTTCACTTTACGACGTTTCGACTTACGAACCGTTTCATAGTAATGCTCTACCTTCGGATGGCAGGGGAAACCTGTAATATAACTTGATGAAGAAGTCCATGAGCACAGTAGAAGTTCAAAAGTCTCTCAAATGTCCCACATCTCACGCAGACGGGAGAAGAAAGAACACTCCCTGCCATGCCGACCACAGTCCGACTCTGAGTCATCCGAAAACTTCGAGCTCTGATCAGCTCTCTGACACCGAGTACTGAGTGCCATCTCTGTCCGAATGATTTGACCTCAATCTCGGTCGCCAACAGCAGGCAAAGCCGGGGATTTTGAGGCCCACCCTCCGAAAGATTCCCGACCACGCAGTAACGACAGCAGCGAATGAGCGTTTCAGAAATTTCTCCAGATGTTCCTCTGTGCTTTCACGTCCATCTCCATCTTCTGATCAACAGAAGAAGTCTCTTTCATGGCAAAGTGAAAACAGATCTCTAAAAAATGATCTAAATTAATTACAAATATAAAACACAAAACAATTGATTGCATAAGTATTCACCCCATTCAAGTCAATAATTAGTAAATGCACCTTTGGCAACAGTTACAGCCTTGAATCTATGTGGATCGGTCCCTCTCGGCTTTGCACATCTGGACACTGCAATTTTTCCAGAAATTTGTAGTATCCAGGTGTGCAAACCTGCTCAAGCTCTGTCAGATTGCATGGGGACCATGAGTGAACAGCCCTTTTCAGGTCCAGCCACAAATTCTCAATTGGATTGAGGTCTGGATTCTGACATGACTACTCCAGGACACTAACTTTGTCATTTTTAAGCCATTCCTTGGTAGCTTTGGCTTTATACATGGTGTCATTGTCTTTCTGGAAAACAAATCTTCTCCCAAGTCACAGTTCTCTTGCAGACTGCATCAGGTTTTCCTCCAGCATCACGGTTGACATGGTGTGTCTTTGATGATGTGCAGTGATTGGCTTACGCATAGTGTTTAGTTTGATGGCCGAAGAGCTCAATTTTGGTTCCATCAGACCATAGAGTCTTCTTCCAATTGACTTCAGAGTCTCCCACATGGCTTCTGGCAAACTTTAGCTGAGGTTTCATGTGAGATTATTTCAACAATGGCCTTCTGTTTGCCACTCTCCCATAAAGCTGCGACTGGTGAAGCACCCAGGCAACAGTTGTTGTATGCACAGTCTCATCTCAGCCACTGAAGCATGTAAGTTCTCTAGAGTTATCATAGGTCTCTTGGTGGCCTCTTTCACTAGTCCTCTTCTTGCACAGTCACTCTGTTTTTAAGGACAGCCTGCTCTAGGCTGATTTACAGTTGTGTCATATTCTTTCCATTTCTTGATGATTAACTGAACTGTACTCCAAGGGATATTCAGTGACTTGGAAATTTTCTTGCATCCATTGCCTGACTTGTGCTTTTCGATAACCTTTTTGCAGAATTGCTTGGTGTATTCTTTTGTTATCATGGTATAAATTTTGCCAGCAGTTAGACTTTCCAGGTACAGGATATATTTTTACTACAATCAATTGAAACACCTTGACTGCACACAGGTGATCTCCATTTAACTAATTATGTGACTTCCAAAACCAATTGGCTGCACCAGTGATGATTTGATGTATCATATTAAAGGGGGAGTGAATATTATGCAATCAATTATTTTGTGTTTTATTTTTGTAATTAATTTAGATCACATTGTAGAAATCTGTTTTCACTTTGACATGAAACTGTCTTTTTCTGTTGATTGGTGTCAAAAAATCCAAATTAAATCCACTGTGATTCAATGTTGTAAAACAATAAAACAAGAAACTTCCAAGGGGGTGAATATTTATAGGCACTCTATATAAAGTACAATTCTACTGTTCTTTTAAGCCTGTTTGGATTATCATAGCCTTTGAAAATGGAGGCAGGAATGTGATACCAATATTGAGGCTGGCTTATTGCATTGCCTTCCAAAATGCTTACCATCTCAAATCGTTATCAAGACAATAATACTTAGTGAAGTTGTGCACTTAATTCTATGTGACCTTCAAGAGCTTCTTTAATAAAATGATAGATGCATCTTACAAAACTCTGGATAATCTTTGGAAAAGTGATAATGGTAATGTTATGAATGTTCTGTTTAATGAATGGGAAACAAGAGAAGATCAACTGATATCAGATTCTGAACTTCATTAACTTAGCATCAACTGGAAATACAATGGAAGTCTTAATGAAGAAAACCCAAAATAGCAAGGCATTATAGTATCAAGTGAGAAGCATATAAACTTGATTAGCAGATATGAACACAAGAAATTCTGAAGATGCCAGAAATGTTGGGTGCCATACAGAATGCTGGAGGAACTCAGCAAATCAGGCAGCACGTAACGGAGGAGAATAAACAGCCATGCCTTGTGCCAAGACCCTTCATTAGGACTGGAAAGGAAGGGGCAGATGCCAGAATAAGTAGATGGGGGTTGGGGAGGAAAGAGTACAAGCTGACAGGTGATAGGTGAGACCAGGTGATGAGGAAGGTAGGTGGGTGGGGGAGGAGCAACCTGGCTGAGTGGTGTCAAAAAAACAACCTCTAACTCAATGTCAGCAAACCAAGGAACTGATTATGGACTTCATGAGAAGGAAACTAAAGCTCCATGAGCCAGTCTTCCGTGGAGAATCATAAGTGCAGAGAGTTAGTAACTTTAAATTCCTAAGTGATATTATTTCAGAGGACCTGTCATGGGCCCAGCAAACAAGTGCAGTTATGAAGAAAGCACAACAGCACCTCTACGTTCTTAAGTTTGTGAAGATTTGGCATGGCACCTAAAACTTTGACAAACTTCTATAGATGCGTAGTGGAGAGTGTATTGACCGGCTGCATCACATCCTGGTATGGAAATACTAATGTCCTTGGACAGAAAATCCAACAAAGGGTATGGATATGGCCCAGTCCATGTGGGTAACACCCGCTGTTAGGGCATTTTTGGGTTAGCACATGTAGCAAATAACTTCAGCAACGGACTCCAGCCACCAATCTTCAAATGTGAATATGGACTGTACATTAAATTTAAAATGCAGCTCTGAACAATGGGTTCCTAAAAGCCATGAATCGCAGTTAATGGGAAGACCAGACAATGCTAATTAAAATGCATTTAGATGTCGTGGTGTGGATGCAAAATGGGAGGTGTGAAGTTTGTGTTTATTTCAAAGGAAGCATTGTGGATACATTGTATATTGTCCTTTGATCTTTAGTGCATAAAATGTCCTGTAGTGTTGGGTCGTGGAGGCCTTTTTTTCTCTGAAAGAGGTCTCAATATGATGCCTACTGTGTCTCATTTAGTCAAATAAAAAACTGCTTCCTATCTACCAGTGCTTCTCTCCAGCGACTTTGTTCATGTGACAACACCCTCCCTGCCATTGAGCACATCTACACGAAACAATATCATAGGAAAGAAGCATCCATCATCAGGGACCCCCCATCAGCCAGAGCATGCTCTCTTCTCACTGCTGCCATTGGGAAGAAGCTACACGAGCCTCAGGACTCACACCACCAGGTTCAGGAACAGTTATTAACCCTCAAATATCAGGCTCTTGAACCAGAGGGGATAACTTCACTCAGCTTCAATTGCCCCATAACTGAAATGTTCCCACAACTAATAGACTAACTTTCATGAACTTTTCATCTCTTGGTATTTATTGCTTATGTAAGGGGTTTCTTCTTTTCTGTTACTGCTAAAGTGAATAAAATGGCTTCATTATGTTAAAATAAAATGGCTTCTCTGTGATGTTAACTGCTGAGACAGTGGTTCTCTCTCTAGCAGCTTGTTTTGGATTATAATTACTGCTAATGAGAATTGTATTCATTTGCTAACCAATTAGGATAGATGTTATTCTTACTTGTGTGTCTCTAAGCTATTGTTTTCGCGGGCTTTGGGGCAGAAGGCGCGATGGGGACAGAGAGAAGAGATGCAATGCTGTAAGCTGGGCGGCGGAACAGATCCCGTGCAGGAGTCCGAGGCCCAGGGTCTTTGGCGAGGAGAGGAGACGAGGACAGACTCGTGTGGAGCGTCTGGTCGACCACCGTGGTTGGTCCCAGGCGGCGGGTCGAGGAGGTCGGAGGAGATCGCATGGTGGAAAGAGGACCCCGTTCATTGAGCTCCAACGGTTGTGCACGAAGTGGTTGAACTCTGATAAGTTTGGCGCCTTTTACTTTCCTTTTGTATTGTATCTCTATTAATTACATAGTTCCAGTAAGATCTATAAATTGTATTCTGTAAATCTCATATGGTGTACTGTCTGATATTTGGCATGGTGGGGTACATCACACAGCATCCACACAAACTTGATTTCCCAGTTTGGCGGGGCCGAAGGCTGCTTCCCCTAGATGAAAGTGAGCTGAGCGAGCCTGAGGCTTACCAGGGGGCTACACTTATTTATTTATTTATATTATTGCTTCTTCTTTGCATTTGCATTGTTTCTTGTCTCCTGCACTCTGGCTGGATACCCTAGTTGGGTGGTTGTTCATTGATTCTATTATCGTTACTACTCAATAGATTTGTTGAGTATGCTCACAAGAAGATGAATCTCAGGGTTGTATCACGGTGAGATAGATATATATAGATATACTTTGATAATAAAATTTACTTTGAACTTTTGATAATACCACCTAGTCAACTGCTTGAACAAACTCCTAAAAATTCTAAATTAAAGAAAATTATAGGACCATAAGACATAGGAGCAGAATTGTGCCATTTAGCCTACTGAGCCTGTTCCACTATTCTATCATGGCTGCTTTACCACCCCTCTCAACCCCATTCTCCTACCTTCTCCCTACAACCTTACTATTCAAGAAACTATCAAACACTGCTTTAAATATACCCAATGACGTCCTCCACAGCTGACTGGCAGTGAATTCTACAAATTCATTACCATCAGGCTAAAAAAAATTCCTCCTTATCTAAAGGGATGTCTTTCCATTCTGAAACTATACCCTCTGGTCCTAAACTCCCCACTATAGACAGGGTCCCAGACTCCTGTTCGCATCTACTCTATCCAGGTCTTTCAATACTCGATAGGTTGCAGAGAGATGCCACCACCCCCCATCATTCTTCTAAACTCCAGTAAGAACAGGCCCAGTGGTATCAAAGCTCCTCATGCATTAACCCTTTCATTCCCAGGATCATTCTCATGAACCTCCTCTAGACCCACCCCAATGCCAGCAAATCCTTTCTTGGATAAAGGGCCCAAAACTACTCACCATATTCCATGTGCAATCTCACCAATGCTTTATAAAGCCTCAGCATTACTTCCTTGCTTTTATATTCTAGTCCTCTCACAATGGATGCTAACATTGCACTTGCCTTCCTTACTACCAATTCAACCTTCAAGTTATTCATTAGGAAATCCTACACGAGGACTTCCAAGTCCCTTTGCAACTGTGACTTCTTAATTTGATCACCATTTAGAGAATACTTACTTACTGCCTGTTAGAATGCTGGTGTCTAGGGCAGCAATGACGGTCTGCCATCTCTGGCAGTGTTCAGGGCTTCCTCTTGCTTTTCAACACTGTCAGTTACACAAGTCCTGGGTAGAGACTCTGGAATACCATTGCACTCAGATACAGAAGGGTTCTTCATTGCTGTTTCCGTAACAGCTTTGTTTTACCGGTCATGGCTGTTAGCCCTGAGCTGAACCCCTGAACTTGGAGGATTGACGGACCACTCTTAGTCTGTACTCAACTCTTTCACCTGTTTGGCATGGGTGACCCTACCAAGGGCCAAAGCATAAAGCACCGACTCCAGCCAATGTGGCTCTCTAGGCCATTGAGGCATGCAAGCTTCCAAACCAACACAAAGTTGTGGTCATCATGGAGCATTTAGAGAATAGTCTATGCCTTTACTCCTTCTGCCAAAGTGCATTACCATACACTTCCCTACATTGTATTCCATCTGTCACTTCTTTGCCCATTCTCCTAATCTGTTTAAATCCTCTGCTTCCTCAACACTACCTCCCCTCCATCTATCTTTGTATCAAACACAAACTTAGCTACAAGCCTTCAACTTCACCCTCCAGATCATCGATGTATAATGTGAAAAGAAGCACTCTCCCCTATTACTTTATCCTTACTTTTACAAACTGTTGAATCCATCCTCCTACTGCTCAGTTTAAAGCACAATCCACAGCCCTAGTTACATGATCTGCCAGGACCCTGGTCACAGCATAGATCACGTCCCTCGGAACAGCTCTCTCCTTCCCCAATACCAGTGCCAATGTTCCATGAATTCAAATCCATTTCTACCACATCAATCTTTGAGCAATATGTTAGGCATTCTGATCCTCATACCCTTTGCCAATTTGCACAAGGCTCAGGTAACAATTTAGAGATTTTTCTCTCTTTAGTTCTGCATTTTTATTCTGCTGCTAGTTGTTCAAATTCTTCAACAGAACTTATTTCATTTTTCATCCGACATCATTCGTACCCGCATGTCCACGACAACTGGATCTTTCTCTTCCCACTGCAAATTCCTCTGGAGGTCAAAGGAGTTGTTCTGAATTCAGGCACCAGGAAGATAACACAGCCTTGATCCTTGTGACAGAGAATTGCGTCTATTACCCTGACAATACTGTCCCCGATTCCCTTCCCCATCCTGAATGGCTCCCTGAGCCACAGTGCCATGGTTCAGTTGCTCATCCTTTCTACGGACCTCACTCTCATCCTCACAGGGAGCCACAATCTCAGACTTGTTGGGTAAACTGAAGGGCTAATGCTCCTCCTGCACTATCCCTGGCATTCCCCCTACCTACCTGCCTCATGTGCAGACACACCCTCTTGATGACAGACAGAACTTGAAGTATTTAATCTAACAGGTGTGACTGCCTCCTGAAACACAGTGTTAGGTGACCTCCCCTCTCCCTGAAGCATCGCAAAGTTTGAAGCTCAGTTCCCAGGTCATCAAATGAGCCTGAATTCCCTGAGCAGCCAACACTTGTTGGAGATTAGATCATAAGAAACCCGCAATGGGGTCCACCAGCTCCCACATCAGGCAGCTACAATGCATCACCTGTTCCTGCATCCCTATTTTATTTAATATGTTGTGATCTGGTTTCTTCTTAGTTATTTAAAACAAATACTATATATAATGTTGGTAGTGGAGTGGAGATACGTCTCTACCAAAGGTGATGTAAGGTGCTCCATCCCGCTGATAGCCTGCAGGTCACTTGGGAAAGGTGTAGTATCTGCTTAGCCCAATAACCTCCCCCCGGACCGATCAGGGACACATGACGCCATCGGAGCAGGTGGTGAGTAGTCCTATGAGCAGCTGGTGCATTTAAGTCCTGGTTATGCAACCACTGACACCAGGCAATCTCTGAAGAGTATTGATAGTGGCTGGGGTTACTTGTCTTGAAAAGATACTGCCCAGAAGAAGGCAATGGCAAACCACTTCCGTGGAAGAATTTGCCAAGAAAAATCATGGTTATGGAGAGACCATGATCTCCTACATCGTACAATGAATGAACTATTTATTATGAAAAATCCTTACCTGCTTCTCTCCTGTGCTTCCATCTCTTTTTGCCGAAGCTTCTCAAACCAAAGCCTCCACTCTAAAACTGTCTCCCACAATGGCTGCTCCACTTAAATCTTGTTTCATTTCATTGGCTCAAGCAAAACTCATTCCCAATGAGAATTGCTTTTGTCAACAGATGGGACATCAAGTGGATGGGGACATTTTTTTCCAGTTGCCACTTTGTACACAGTTTCTTTAAAAACTTGCTATCAAGGAAGTTAGTGACCATATCACATTGATCTATTTGGGTAAAACTACCAATAGTATATAACCATTATGATTGGAAAATACACTACTGTCTACAAAATATTGGAATATTTCAATATTTTTGCATTGTTATAGAACTTTAATGACATAAGCATGGGATTGGAAAGATAATGCCTAACTGACTTCTTCAGGAGTATTCTTAATAACAATTGGTTCCTTGATAAGAAAATAGTAAATTGGATATTTTAGATATGGAATTACCCTCAAGTAGTCATATATAGCAAACATAAGTATAAGGAAAAGGAATTTATGATCTACCACTGATGAATTACTAAGACAAATTTGGAATTATAATTGAATTGCAAATGAAATTGGTTTATTATTGTCACATGTATTGGGATACAGAGAGAGGAGATGGGAGAATGTGAAAGTTGGAACACCAAAATCATAATTAAAAGAGCACTGAGCATGCCAATGTTAGTTGTTATATTCATAGCAACACCAGTTTTTTCAGTTTACTATGTACTGTTCTGCTAAATTCCATCTGCGACCGCACCACTATAATCCTTTTTTATGAATTCACTATTTCTCATGTCATCTACAAACTTAATTATAACTCCTATATTCCTAAACAATTATTTTTATATATTACAAATGAAAAAGGTCTCAACACCCATCCTGGCAGTATCCCTCTTGTTACAGATTTCCAGCTGATAAACATCCCTACACCATTACTCTCTGCCTCTCCCCTAACCAATATTGGATCCAGTCTGCCAGCACGTTATAGATCCCTCATGCCTTAACTTTCTGGATCAGCACACTCTACACAAGCAATTTTTTTAACTCTTAAGACTGAGCCTCTGGAACCTTTTAGTTTCAAATATTTACCTTGTGGATTAAAAAGGTTGATTAGAAATGGCTTGAATGAAAGGTCTTCATCATGGTATAAAACATCACCCCTAACTTAAAACAAGAGAAAATCTGCAGATGCTGGAAATCCGAACAACACACACAAAATGCTGGAGCAACTCAGCAGGCCAGGCAGCATCTATGGAAAAAAGTACAGTCGACATTTTGGGCTGAAACCCTTCAGCAGGGCTGGAGAGAAAAAGGCTGAGGAGTAGATTTGAAAAGTGTGGGGGAGAGGAAAGAGGGCCACCAGGTGATAGGTGAAACTTGGAAGGGAAGAGATGGAAAAAAGAGCTGGGAAGTTGATTGGTGAGATGAGGTGAGAGAGGGAAAAGAGGATGGGAAATGGAGGGTAGGTGTTTCTGGGAAGTTTGAGAAATCTATGTCCATGCCATCAGGTTGAAGGCTACCAAAACGGAATATAAGGTGTTGTTCCTCCAACCAATGTGTGGCCTTATCATGACAGTGGAAGAGGCCATGGATAGACATATCAGAATGGGAATGAGAAGTGGAATTAAAATGGGTGGCCACTGGGAGATCCCACTCGTTCTGGTGGATGGAGTACACAGATGCTCAGCGAAGCGGTCTCCCAATCTACGTTGGGTCTCACCAGCATACAGGAGGCCACACCAGGAGCACCGAACACTGTAAGTGACCACAAAAGACTCACAGGTGAAGTGTCGCCTCACCTAGAAGGGCTGTTAGGGCCGTGGATGGTGGTGAGCGAGGAGGTGTAGGGGCAGGTGTAGCACTTGTTCCACTTTCAAGGAAATATGCTAGGAGGGAGATCAGTGGGAAGGAATGAATGGACAAGGGAGTCGCGTAGGGAGCAATCCTTGAAGAAAGCAGAAAGTGGGGCGGGGGGGGGGTAGATGTGCTTGGTGGTGGGATCCCGTTAGAAGTGGCGGAAGTTTTGGAGAATTATGTGCTGGAGACGGAAGCTGGTGGGGTGATAGGTGAGGACAAGGGGAACCCTATCCCTGGTAGGGTGGCGGGAGGATGGGGTAAGAGCAGATGTGCGTGAAATGGGAGAGATGCATTTGAGGGCAGAGTTGATGGTGGAGGAAGGGAAGCCCCTTTTTTTGAAAAAGGAGGACATCTCCTTCGTTCTAGAAGGAAAAACCTCACCTTGAGAGCAGATGCAGCGGAGACAGAGGAATTGAGAAAAGGGTTTTCACAAGTAGTGGGGTGGGACGAGGTGCAGTCTAGGTAGATGCCAGAGTCCGTGTGTTTGTAATAGACATCGGTGGATGAGCTGTCTCCAGAGATAGAAACAGTGAAGACCCCTAGGTAGAGACCCTTAACTTAATGTGTTGGTTCAACTCTAAATTAATACACAAATGTGGCAATACTTCATATGAACAGCAAGTTGAAATCAGCAACCCCAATTTTATGAGGCTGATAGTAGAGTGATGTAAGTCGTCCAGCAGATTGTGGTAATTTGTAATCATATTTTTTTCCTCACTAGGAAGGTTAAGATACTTTACAAGCAGAATCTGGATTTTAAAGTACAAACTATGACTTGCCAGTAAGACAGGTTCACACACAAGATGGACGTACACTCGGAGGCCACTTTATTAGGTACAAGAGGTCCCTAGTAAAGTAACCACTGAGTGTTTGTTTGTGGCCTTCTGCTGCTGTATCTCATCCATTTCAAAGTTTGGCGTGTTGTACATTCAGAGATGTTCTTCTGCACACCACTATTGTGAAGCATGGTTATTTGAGTTACTGTTGCCTTCCTGTCAGCTTGAACCAATCTGACCAATCTCTTCTGACTTCTCTCATTAACAAGGCATTTTCACCCAAAGGACTGCTGCTCACTGGACTTTTTTTGTTTTTCACACCATTCCCTGTAAAGTCTAGAGACTGTTGAGCATGAAAATCCCAGGAGATCAGCAGATTCTGAGATATTTAAACCACCCCACCTGGCACCAACAATCATTCCATGGTCAAAGTCACTTGGATCATATTTCTTCCCCATTCTGATGTTTGGTCTGAATAACAACTGAACCTCTTGACCATATCTGCATGTTTTTTATACATTGAGTTGCTCCCACATGATTGGATGATTAGATAATTGCAATAACAAGCAGGTGTACAGTTGTACAGGTGTCCCCGGCTTTTCGAACGTTCGCTTTACGAAACCTCACTGTTACGAAAGACCTACATTAGTACCCTGTTTTCGCTTTCAGAAGGTGTTTTCACTGTTACGAAAAAAAATTCAGTGTGCGATAAAAGGCAGTGCGCCCCGAGCAGCCGCTCTCCCCTGGATTGGGAACTGCTTTGCTTTAACATGTGCCTGTGAGCAGCCGTTTGCAAGATGAGTTCTATGGTATCGGAAAAGCCTAAAAGGGCTCGTAAGGGTGTTACACTTATGGTAAAACTAGACATAATTAAGCATTTTGATCGTAGTGAACGAAGTAAGGACAACGTGAGCTTGGCTTGTGGAAGCTGATGAAGATGATGTTGAAGAGGTTTTGGTATCCCATGACCAAGAACTGACAGATGAAGAGCTGATGCAATTGGAAGAAAAAAGGATAACAATCGAAACCGTATGAGTAATGATAAAATACGACTTTAATTTTGAAAGGGTACGTCGGTTTAGGGGATATTTGCAGGATGGTTTGAGTCCTTATTAAAGAACTGTGTGATAGAAAAATGCGCAAGGCTCCGCAGTCAAGCAAGCCTTCCACATCAGCCACAGCAGACGACGAACCTCGACCTTCGACATCGAGGCGGGCAGAGATAGAAGAAGATGAGCTGCCTGTTCTAATGGAAACAGACGACGAGATGACACCCCAGTGTCCCAACACCCCAACCCCCAGGCCACGGAAGATACCAATTCGCAGAGAATGCAACGGTAGCCGGGACACACACAGCACATCTTAAGAAAAAAGCCGAAATAAACATGCCAATTACTTAGGTCCTGCCGACACGTAATTGTCGGCCCAGATCAGAGACGACGCAATCGGAAATCGGCACTGACCTGGGCTGACAATTACGTCTCGTGCGGCACCTAATTAATTAGCTTGTTTATTTCGGCTTTTTTCTTAAAGATGTGCTGTGTACCTCCCGGCTACCGCTGCATTCCTGCATGCTTCGCGGCAATGTATCGCTCGGCGACCTGGAGGGTAGGGGCCACTGCACCACCCAACCTGCGACGACTCAGTCTAACACACCATCATCAGTGTGCTCGGCAAGCTATCTTCCTGATTCCAGTAAGTGATACTACACTGTATATACATTATTTCTACTTTATATAGGCTGTGTATTTTTACGTGTTATTTGGTATGATTTGGCAGCTTCATAGCTTAAAGGTTACTGGAGACAGTGTCGGCACTTGCGTGAGATTTTTGCTACAGAGAACAGTTCAGTAATGATTGTGGAAAAGTATTTCTACTTTATATAGGCTGTGTATTTATCATATCATTCCTGCATTTACTACATGTTACTGTTATTTTAGGTTTTATGTGTTATTTGGCATGATTTGGTAGGTTATCTTTGGGTCTGCGAATGCTCACAAAATTTTCCCATATAAATAAATGGTAATTGCTTCGCTTTACGACATTTCGGCTTACGAACCGTTTCATAGAAACGCTCTTCCTTCGGATGGCGGGGGAAACCTGTACTTAATAAAGTGGCCACTGTGTGTACAAGAATACACAGATTTATAAATAAGTAAAATATGCAGTCACTCTCAATAATTAAATGAAATGTTGAATAATTGAAAGGATGACTAACCGCTGAACAGAATACCTCCTAAACTGTGGACAAAATTTAATTATCTTCCTATTACATCAGACAATGATGGATCGGATTGTCTGGGTTCCTATGAATTCTTGCATCTCAGTAACTTGCTCCAAGGACCCTACTATTACCTCTATTCTTTATGGTAAGTTTATTTTCATGCTAATTTTCATATTTTTGCATTATAGCCATCTTCTACAGGGAAACATAAAATTTACTTGTTCAGTATGATTTAGATTAGTTTTACTCATAACGGTTTATTAATTGATCAAACTAAGCAAAGCACTCAAAACTTACCTGAATATGCATTATTTACTCAAAAGAAAAAAAATTCATTCTGGAAAGAAATATATTAAGCATCCAATTCTGAATCAACCACAAGCATTTATTCCCCTTTTTGCGAATCTTGTTGGAGCCTAATATCCCACTAATAAATGCAAATATCCTTTAGTGACTACTTTTACCCTAACCAGTTGCCTCTTCTCTACATAAGTGGAGGTTACATTTTAAAATAGGATTCATAATTCATAAAGCATGCTTATTTGGCAAGATTCTCAATCAATACTAGTTCTTTTGTTTTCTGGTACAAATAAAAGACAGAAATAGTCCAAATTTATCTGTAGCCAAATTCAAAATATTCTTTATTAAAAGACTTGGAACAGAATCCCCACCTTATACTGACTAAACGCGAAATCTGAAACTAATCTGTACCTCGGATATGGATCTGTTGCAAATGCTATTTAGTTCTTCACTCTTCCTTTCTCCAGCAATTTTTAGTTTACTTGTTTAGCTTGGCATCACTTGAATATCTACCCACTCCCAGTCAAAGGACAGAGGTGCATATATATTAATGCTAGTAGGAAAACAATTGCAAGAAATAACCCATCAAAGAGCAACCTGTATAAATTATATTTTAAACTGCAGTACATTGCTATATTTCTAACAAGGTTTCAGATGGGTGAGCAGGGATTTTAGAGTCGAACACTGTAAATAGGAGTCATTTAATTTGTCAAGCATCCACTTCAATTAATTTTACTCCCAAAATTATAACATAGGAAAGCAGAGCACAGAAACAGGCTTTCCGACTCAGAACGTTGTGCTAAACCAATTAAATTAGTAATCATATAGCTAACTAAGCTATTCTCTTCTGCCTACACAATGTCCATATCCCTCCACTTCCCTCACATTCATGTGTCTATCTAAACATCTCTTAAAAGTTTCTTAATGTCTTTGCTTCTACCACCACTCAAGGCAGCGCATTTCAGGTGCCCACTAGTCTCAGTGTACAAAACTTGCCCCTCACATCTCCTTTGAAATTACCCCCTCTCACCATAAATGCATGCCTTCTGGTATTAGACATTTCAACCCTTGGAAAACAATATTGTCTCTCCATTGATGCCTCTCATAGTCCTATAAAACCTCTATCACCCCTCAGCCTCCAGCACTCCAGAAAAAACAACCCAAGTTTGTCCAACATCTCATTACAGCACATTGTAATCTAATCCAGGCAACAACCTGGTGAACCTTTTGCTCTTCTCTAAAGCCTCGACATGCTTCCTATAATGGGGTGACCAGAACTCCATGTCATACTCCAAATGTTGCCTAACTAGAGTTTTATAAAGCTACAAAATAACATCCTGACTTTTGAACTCAATCCTCCAACTGATAAAGGCTAGCATGTACTATGCCTTCTTAACCACTCTACAAATCTGTATAGCCATGAACCTGGACCCCAAGATCCCTCTGCTCTTCAACACTGTTAAGGATCTTGCCCTTAATAGTGTACTGGCTCTATGCTTTTGACCTACCACAGTGCAACACCACATTTGGTCTGGTTAAACTCTATCTGCTAATTCTCCGCCCATATCTGCAACTGATCTAGATCGTGTTGTATTCTTTGACTGTTCTAAGCTATCCACAACAACACTGATTTTCGTATCATCTGCAAACTTACTAACCCACCAATCTATATCTTCATCCAGAAATTGTTTTAATAGTCTCCCTTAGAGGCAAATATTAAACAAAATCATCCAGCCAATTTATCCATGAACTAAATACTAGCTCACCTTACGAAGAAAAGTGCTTCGTCCCACAGCTCCCACTTTGCCTGTGTGATTCGTGAAGAAAACATTTCCTTCTGTTGCACCATAAAACTCACAGATCTTAATGTTGCCAAAACGCATGAGAAATTCTTTCCAGATATTAGACCTTATGCCATTTCCAACAGCCATGCGTACTTGGTGATTTTTCTCTCCTTCTGACTGTAATCAAAAGAGGGTGAAGAGAGATCAATGGCACAATTTAATAAATTAAAGTGGAACAGAAATTGTGTATTACGCATTAGGCATAAGGTAACCACTGCAGCTTAAAACAGATACTGCTATAAGCTGTTATCCTACCTGCATTTAAAACCATCAAATAGAGGAAGAGAATTAGGCCATTTAACCTATCAAGTTTGCTCCACCATTTCATTGTGGCTGTTCCATTTTCCCTCAGCCCCAATCTCCTGCCTCCTCCCTGTAACCCTTCATGCCCTGACCAACCTATCAACCTCTGCCTTAAATATACCCAGTGGCTTGGCCTCCACAGCTCCCTGCGGCAACAAGTTTCACAGATTCGCCACTCTCTAGCTAAAGAATTTAAGATATTCCTCCTCATCTCCGTTTTAAAAG
Source organism: Mobula birostris (assembly GCF_030028105.1). NCBI lineage: Eukaryota > Metazoa > Chordata > Chondrichthyes > Myliobatiformes > Myliobatidae > Mobula > Mobula birostris. Next base: position 52,576,769 of record NC_092386.1, read on the forward strand.
GACATCCCTTCTCCACCCCCCCCCCCCCGCATGATGTCTCTAATGTTGAGGAAATGCATTTGTGGACATTGAATGAGTAAACTAGATTAGAAGAAATGCAAGTGAAACACCACTTCATTTGGAAGATCCGTTTGGATTCCTGGATGCCGGGAAGAGCAGCGATAAAAGTATAGGTGGTCCATCTTCTGTAATATATGGGGAAGTGCAGAAAGGGGTGTGACTGGTCAGCTGAACGAACAGAAGAACACAGAGTTTTGATAAGGATGACCTCTGTAACTTACCCTCATGCAATCATGGTCTCATCTTATCAGAAATATTCCTTTCATCCTCACCAGCATGCTGACGCACTCTCTGTAGTCTAAATCTAAATAACTTGCTCTCTTTATTACTCGCAGAAATGGCAATCTAAGGAACTTGTATTTAACGTGGTACTGTTTTGTGCTACCAAAGTAATAAATAACTAAGCTAAATTTAATTAAAATATATGCAGAATTCCTGTCAAACTCTCCATTAAAATAACAATAAAGACACTGGAAAGTGTTATTTTTCATTTGACTCTATTTCTCTATCTTCCGACTTCTCACTAATAATCTTCAATCTTACACTTTCCACCAATTAATTCATCTGTCAGATAGCAAAAGTTTATCATAAAATCAAAGACTCAAACAACTTTTCTTTTTAGGAATTCAAACAGTATTCAACATTCGTAGTTGCACAGTATTTACAATAAAGACAATCAAAAAATTACATGTCTGACAAGCAAATAAGCTCTTGTGTGGTACACACGCTGAGTTAAATGAAACACTGATTTTAGTAGTCTAATATCTTTTTGAGGGTAAATGCTGACTTGCACTAATCAAAGGCTTAAGGTTTCATTTACTTGTTGACAAAGCAGACATCTGAAATTCTTTTTCTCTGGGTAGTAATGAAACCAAGAAGGAAAAGAAAGGTAGCACGACAATCAACCCCAAAATCCCCCTCTCGGTTCAAATAAAAATGAACAGGCACATCAATCCCCAAATCCCTGCTCCTGCACAAAAAAAGAACAGTAAACACCTTCATATTCCTGCCTGCAGTACAACTGAAGGAGTTTTCATAACCTTCCAAAATCATGGGAAAGAAAGACTTCCATCATAGAAGTAATACCTTTGGCTGATTACAGAGATAGCGACAGAGTTCTCCAATATACAGGAATACTGTAACGTTATACTTTTTGCAGTCATTCCAGAACTGAGTGGCTGAGAACTTCTTCTTCAGCACACATGTTGCACCTGAATGGACACAAGAATACAGCTTTTAAACATTTGGACAATGGCTTTAACACAGCTCCCCCACTCATATACTATTAATTATCTGAGTTTCCTAGATAATTACTGCTGCAGGGAAAAGGATAAAGGTTAATAACAGAGTGTAAACTATGAAAGAATGGTGAAATATTTTGTACCAATTTTAAGACCAATATTGATTGCATCAATGGGTAAATGCATCAAGTGATACAGAATTGCACTAAAAAGAAATTAAAACTGAAAATATTGGAAAGCATAGCAGTTCTTCAGTGCATCAAAGAAAATATTGATCGATAGGGTAAATCAATGGCTCTATGAATGCTAGTCACCTACCCTTAGGCCAAGCAGGTTCTTCTATCTTGGACCAAGGCACAGGTTTCTACTGCAGTCCAGCTTCTTATATCAGTTTGATCCAGAATAGTGTTTGGTCCAGCTAAGCAATGGCATGACAGCTTTGACAGCTGGTGAGACCATGTCCTGGCTCCCTGACTGACAAAGTCAAGGATTACACTGATCGTCTGCATTCCAGTGATGCAGCTCAGAGGGCAGAGTAGCAGGTTCTTAATCTCTTCCTGATGCCAAGCTTTGGGACTTCTGTTAAACACTACCAGCAAAAGTGGTAACACATTCTGCTTATGTTGAAAATTATTTATCAGCTTCCTTCATTCTGGAAGTTGATACCTATTTCCATTGACTTTGATTTTTTTACCATCATCTGATATTTTTTCTTTCCTCTCATTAACTCTTTCCATGCATCTTCTTCTATGGATCTTCAATCTTTTTTGGCTTATATTTCAGTGGAAACCAGCTTGCTTCTAGTGTTTAGTCCAAGTAATAATTTTATAATGACTTCTATTATGTAAGATGTTAAGAGAAAGGGAATGCATTTCCTGATCTTTGATTTACATCAAATTAATTGATTTCAATTAATCTTCAAAGATTAAATAATGTTCAATTCATCTTCAAAGATTTTGAATTATCAAAGACCCACAGAAGGAGAAAAAGAGTAGAAAAATCAACTAATTCTCCCTTCTCAACCACTAACCTGAGTGAAGATTGCCCTTAGAAAAGTACACATGGCTGTTAGATAATTTTCCCTTCCAGATTTACCCGAGGTGCTGGCATACAAATAAACAACTTTGGTGACAACAGTCAAATGACATTTGGATATACAAATGTCTTTTGGGAAGTTAAGAGCTAGGTCACTTAGGAGAATGTCAATACTCACAAGTAGTCTCATAGAAAGAAACTGTAAGTTATTGACTACTCAAATCTCAACTCTCTGCATTTTCACAAATTCCAATAGTAATGAGTTTTTAAACTCACAAGTGTAACATTAAAAAAGACAGCCAATTTATCCTCATCCAAAAGAAATGCCAAATATACTTTAGCAGTACTGGATTGCCAATCACGGATATGAGTACTGAACCTAGTTGATACTCAGGCTGAAAAGTGTTATGACTCCACAAAATAAGTGTTATGACTACACAAGATAAATTCAGCAGACTTCGACCTGCCCAAAGATCAGTTTTGGATTAAGTCAATTCATTTTCATGACAATTTATTAAAGTAGCAATTGGTCATTTAATATATTCCAGGAGCAAACATACCGAGCTCAATGCAACCACAGACTCCTAAGAGAGAGGCCGCACCATGATATAGAGGAAGCGGCGTGTAGACGATATCATTCTTAGTGACTCCAAAAGCCCTCAATGTAAAACTTGCCTTCAAGGTCTGTTGATGGGTTACTATAGCAGCCTTTGGTAAGCCTGGTAACATGAAAAAGTAGTTTGAAAGAAATAAACTTTACATGAATGACAAAAAAAGATACATGCAAATACCACAATATTTTACTGGTTTACAGAGAATTATTTTCTTCTGATAAAATGGAGCAAAGTTTAACAACATACATTACTTAAGTACATCTCCAATTTTTAAACACTAATCCTTTTTCCTATTTCATGTATTGGTTATCAACATGCTGTTATTTTTCAACACAAGAGATTCTGCAGATGCTAGAAATCCAGAGTAACACACGCACAATGCTGGTGGAACTCAGCAGGCCAGGCAGCATCTAGGAAAAGAGTATGGTTGACGTTTAGGGCCAAAACCCTTCAACAGTACTGCTGAAGGGTTTCTGCCCGAAATGTCAACTGTACTCTTTTTCCTAGATGCTGCCTGGCCTGCTGAGTTCCTCCAGCATTTTGTGGGTGTTGCTCACATTTCCAACATCTGTAGATTTTCTCTTACTTGAGGTCAGAAGCATCTATGGAAAGCAATAAAGAGTCAACGTTTCAAGCCAAGACATTTCATCAGGACTGAAAAGGAAGGGGGAAGAAGCCAGAATAAAAAAGTGGAGGGAAGGGAAATAGTACAAACTAGAAGAAGGGGAAGGAAGGTGCATGAGGAAGAGGTTGAAATGAGACACTGGGAGGCAACAGGTGAAAAAGGTAAAGGACTGAAGAAGGAATCTGATAGTTGTGGAGATAGAACCAAGGGAGAAAAGGAAGGAGAGGCACCATGCAGGTGATAAGCAGGACAGGTGAGAGGGGAACTAGAATGGTGAATGGAAGAAGAGAGAAGGGGGAGGGGCGATATTACCAAAAGTTAGAGAAATCGATGTTCATGCCATCAGATTGGATGGAATATGAGGTGTTGCTTCTCCAACCTGAGAGTGGCTTCATCTTGATAGTAGAGGACGCCATAGACCAACATGGGAGTGGAATTGGAATCAGAATGGGTTATTTTTCATTTTGTTCATTTCATGGTGCCTGGGTATTGCTGACAAGACTTGTATTTATTGCAACCCCCTAAATGTATTTGAAAAGAAACTGGTGAACTGCTACTAGCACTTTTATAGTCTAACACTGTCATCCAGAAATGCACTATTCTGCTAGATAAGGATTTAGACACAGCAAGAAAGGAAGTACAGTAATGGACTTCCAAGTCAGGATAGCGTGTATCTTGAATAGCATGCAAATAGTGCTATTACTATGTACAAGCTACGCTTGCCCAAAATGAAGGAAGCTCTTGGTTCAACAGTGAAGCAAGTAATTATGTTATCAAATGATGTTACACTGGGGTTGGAGGGAATAAATGTTTAAGCTTGAACATAGGATGCTCATCATGCACATTGCTTTATCGTGTCAAAAAATATCATCAGTATTTAAAGAAGGATGTAAAGTAAAACCCATACAAGAGTAGATGCAGTTAGACAAGTTACAGGACACAAAGTGGTTTGTTAAAGAGAACCAAGAGAAATTAGGTGGAAGTTTATTATTTAAAATAATTATGGTAAAGGTGTTAATTTAGATTGGCTAATTATATTAACTGGATAATTGATAAATTGTGGTTAATGAATATATTAAAAGAATTTATAGGCCCATAAAAACATTTGCTATAAAGGGGTAATGCAGAAGTCCTTTAGCATTTTGTCTCAGCTTCACCAGTGCTTGATCTACCTGTGCATACCTCTGGAAAAATTGCATGTGTTCTTTGGAGCTTTTCCCCTTAGTGCACATTATCAGCATGTGACTTTAGGCATCCTCCATACCTGGTGAAACCAACCAATATTGCCCAGTATATTCAGGACGAGAGGTAGTGCAGTAGTCGAGATACTGGATTAGCAACCAGAATGACTCATAGATTCATCTAACTTTGAACAGCACCTTTGAGCCACTTAGCCCACAAGAAGCCTCTTTCTTTCTGTTTCAATCTTTTTATTAAGTTTCAAAATTAAACATAACAATAATAATAATGATACATAGAGATTGGAATTACAATAGTAACAATTAACATGTACAAACACAGATTCCAAGTAACAAATATAGTTTAGCCTCCTAAACTCATAGTAACTGACCATGAAAAAGATATTTTATAAAGAGAGAAAAAGAAAACCCCCTAAACTAAAAAAAAGACAAACAAATCTTGGGCTGTCATATTACATCAGCTAACATTATTATTTGTCGTTAACTCCGTTCCTCTATACATGAACAAAAAAATTACTACAAAGGATTCAGAAAGGGTCAACTTATATCACATGAAAATATTGGATAAATGGCCTCCAAGTTTCTTCAAATTTAACCGAAGGATCCACAGTACCACTCCTAATTTTTTCCAAGTTTAGGCATGCTATCGTTTGGGAAAACCACTGAAATGTAGTGGGGGGATTAGAATCTTTCCATTTAAATAAAATGGATCTTCTGGCTATTAATGTAACAAATGCAATTAGACGACAAGCTGACGAGGATAAACGACTAGAGTCTATCACTGGTAGTCCAAAAATTGCAGTAATAGGATGAGGTTGTAAATCAATACGCAGAACTACTGAAATAATATGAAAAATATCTTTCCAATATTTTTCTAGACGAGGACAAGACCAGAACGTATGTGTCAAGGAAGCTATCTCAGAATTACATCTATCACAAACAGGATTTATATGGCAATAAAAATGAGCTAACTTATCCTTCGACATATGAGCCCTGTGAACCACTTTAAATTGTATCAAGGTGTGTCTGGCACACATTTAGGAAATATTGACTAATTGAAGAATTTTTTTCCCATTTCTCTGTAGATAAAGATATTTGAAGTTCTCTTTCCCACTCATACTTAATTTTATCAGATGTACCTAGACGTATTTTCATAATCAGATCATAAATAATTGCTATTAATCTCTTCTGATAAGAGTTTAAACCTAAAAATGTTTCTGTAACTTCAATTTGATGTGATATTGGAAAGGAAGATAAAGTAGTGTTCAAAAAGTTTCTAATCTGTAAATATCTGAAAAAATGTGATCTAGGCAAATTATATTTATTAGACAACTGTTCAAAAGACATAAAACAATCATCCATGAATAAATCATGAAAACATGTTATTCCCTTTGTTTTCCATAGAAGAAAAGCTTTATCAATTCTAGATGGTTGAAAGAAAAAAATTAGATATAATAGAACATGACAGGATAAATTTGTTCAATCCAAAAAATTTACGAAATTGAAACCATATTCATATTGTAAGTTTAATTATTGGATTTATCATTTGTTTATTCAATTTAGTAAGTGCAAAGGGAAGTGCAGCTCCTAGAATAGAAGCCAGCGAAAAACCCTGTACAGACTCCCGCTCAAGATTCATCCATCATGGAAATTGAGTTTCATCCAATTCTTGTGTCCAAAACGTTAAATATTGAATGTTAATGGCTCAGTAGTAAAATCTAAGATTCGGCAAAGCCAATCCGCCTTCTTTTTTTGATTTCTGTAAATATTTCTTACTTAACCTGGGATTTCTATTCTGCCATATATATGAAGAAATTTTAGAATCAATAATATCAAAAAAAGATTTAGGGATAAAAATTGATACTGCCTGAAATAAATACAAACATTTAGGTAAAATAATCATCTTAATAGTATTAATTCGACCAATCAAAGATAAGGACAAAGGGGACCATTTAGTAAACAGTTGTTTAACATGATCAGTTAAGGGTAAAAAAATTAACTTTAAATAGATCCTTGTGCTTCTTAGTAATTTTAACACCTAAATAAGTAAAATAATCAGTAACTAATCTAAATGGTGCTTGTCTATAAATTGGAACTTGCATATTTAATGGGAAAAGGACACTCTTATTAAGATTCAATTTATAACCAGAAAAACTACTAAACCGAACAAATACTGGGGCCCATATTGGGGGGGGGGGGAGAAGATGGCATCGCGACGACAGCGCACACGGCCACTTCGGTGATGAATATCTGTTATTTGTCAAGTACGGGACTGTGCACAATCCTGATTTGATGGAGACAGACGTGAGAGCACAGCAGAACATCTGGAAAACTTCTGAAAAACTTCTGAAATGTCTGCTTTGCTACCGCTGCTACTGTGTGGTAACCAGAATCTCTGGAGCTGAAGGCCTCGAAATCCTCGGCTTTGCATGTTTCAGCGGCCGGGGCGAGGTTGAAGGCGCTCGGCAGAGGATGGCGCTCGGGAGGCTGTATCGGAGAGGCTGCTCGGAAGCTCAAAGTTTTCAGACGGATGGACTCAGGGTCGGCTGGGGTTGGCTGCTTCCAAGGTATCGGCAAGTTGATGGTGCCTGGAGGTTTATGGCAGGGAGTTTCTCCCTTTTGCCGCCTGCTATCGGGGTCTCGGGAGTCAATCGACTCGGGACTTCGAGAACTTTTTTTCACTGTGCCTATGGTCTGTTCTTTATCAAGTTATGGTATTGCTTTGCACTGCTGTAACTATATGTTATAATTATGTGGCTTTGTCAGTGTTAGTCTACGGTCTGTCTTGTTTTCTGTGATATCACTCCGGAGAAACATTGTATCATTTCTTAATGCATGTATGCATTTCTAAATGACAATAAAAGAGGACTGAGTGTTCTCATAATCTAATCTAAATAGTGTTATTACTGCAGGGATGGATTTCTCTGGGTTAACGAGATATATAGCAACAGGTCATCTGTATATAGTGATACTTTATGAGTCCCATTCCCACGAATAATGCCAAATATATTAGGTGAATCATGAAGAGCAATTGCCAAGGGTTCCAGGGCAATAACAAGAAGTAAAGGGCTTAAAGGACAGCTCTGTCTAGTACCTCGAAAAAGCCTAAAAAATGGGGATCTCTGATTATTGATAAATACAGCAGCCAGAGGTGTACGATATGTCAGTTGAATCCAGGATATAAATTTTGAGCTGAAATTAAATTTCTCAAGTATATGAAATAAATATTCCCATTCAAGTCTGTCAAATGCCTTCTCGGCGTCAAGCACAATAAGACATTCTGGAGTTTTAAATGAAGTAGTGTACACAATGTTCATTAGCCTCAACATTAAAATGTGAGTAACGATTTTTAATAAATCCTGTCTGATCTTCGGAGACAATTTGTGGTAGTACCTTCTCTATTCTAATTGCTAATACTTTGGAAAAGATTTTTGAATCCACATTCAACAAAGATATAGGTCTAAATGATGCACCTTCAGTGGGATCTTTATCTTTTTTAGGAATTAATGAGATAGATGCTTCATAAAAGGATTGTGGTAATTTACCTACAGATAAGGCATCTTTAAAAATTCTACATAACCACAAGAAGCCTCAAGCACCCACCTACACTAATCTTGCTCTAATCTCCAATTTATTCTTCCAATATTCCCATTAACTGGCAGCAGCTAGTGATGCACAATAAATGCCGGACTTCGATAAATTTTTAAAAAGTTATGATGCAACTTATGAATTTTTGTATTTTAAACAGGGCAGTAAATCATCTTTGGTGAGCAGTGCCAAACCCTTGCACAAGTATTATTCACTGGTTGTACTCATCTCTGCATTTTTATTCCTCCACCTACAGTGGAATTGAAACTTAAGTGAATACAGCCTCTAGCCACAATAACTGCTCGTGAATTTTACTCCAACAATGAGAAATATCTTCTCTACCTCTAATTCATTAAAAACGCAAGAATCTAATGCTGACAAAGTGATAAAGTTCTAGAGCATGAAACAGAACTTTTGGCATGCCAAGACAGTGCTGACTATTAAGCACTCGATTATACTAATCCGATTTCATTCTCTCCACATGCCCACACATAAGGGCAATTTACACTGGCCTGTTAACCTAGCAACCAATGGGTGGAAATGAGAGAACCCCGGGGAAATTTGTGGCCATCACCGAGAAATACAAACATTAACACATTGACAGCACCTGAGATCAGAATCAAGGTAGCAGTTCTACTAAATGCACCACTTTAAAGAGATTTACATTCCTCCTACCTCATTAAAGTTTTGCCATTTAGCTTGCATTACATTTCCTCATTTTCTTCTCGTGAATTAAGAGACTCGTGAATTGTGATGTAAGATTAGAAATGTTTCTATTGTATAGAATATTATGAAAAGCAGCTGAGAAGCAGAGACAGTGGTAGAACAATTCTCCTTTGCTGTTGGTATTTAAAAAAACAGCATTTTAATTGATAGGGCTGTTAGGGTCACAGTAATCTACACTACGGGGTTTAGCTTTCTTTTAATCAATGGTACTCTGTGCACGCTACATAATAAGTCTAACAAGAAGATATTTCATTTATGCTTGGATTCCCACCTCCCATCTCCACGAAGAATAAGACTGCAAATTCCTAGAAAGAACAATAAGTTTCATTCATGGGTATCTACAATATGCTGCTATAATACATCTCAGTGACCCTATCAGACCAGGAGACAATCTACAATTCTCAATGCCTACGGCTCACACACAACATCATTAAAGATCCATCCCATCCCTAACATTTCTGTTCAATCTCCTGCCACTTGGTAGGAGATACAGAAACATCTTAGCTGAGGCATTAAGACCAAAAAACAGCTCCTTCCCAAGGGCTGTTGTGCAGTTAAATAATGCTACACCACAGTTGTAAATACCAAAGTCTGTAACAAATTTGTTGTAAACATGGGAATTCTTAAAAAAATAATTAATTGATTGATTGACTGACTGATTAATGAATTATTAAGTCACGCCACACTGTAAATATCTGTTTTGCACAGACTGGAGGAGCACTGCAATCTCAATGCTTTGAGCAATAACAACTAAATTCTACTCTATGGTTTTGTTTTGTAGTCTTCCTCTTTAACCACTCCTGTACGGAATACAACACCTAAATGGTTCATGGGACGAAGAAGTAGAAAATTTTTCTGATATGAGTAACAGTAGAAATATCACATAGAATAAGACTCTTAGTAGTACTTATATGTTACTTGCAGTGGGCATGGTGTTGATCAACGAACATTCATACCAAGGAGGAAGAAGTGGAAAGAAATAATAAGTATTGTAGAAAAAGACAAATCAAAAGCAGATTATTGTCTTTTAAATTACTATATTCTAGTGAACACAAGTCATGCTGCTGAAGAACCTGTGCTAAACAACTGGCTGGAGTGTTCACCAATATCTTTAACCTCTCGCTTCAGTAGTCTGACGTTCCCACCTGCTTTAAGCGGACTTCAATTATACTGTTACCTGGGAAAATTGTGGTAACCTGCCTCAATAGCTATGTATCCAGAAGCACTTACATCTACTTCTGATGAACTGCTTTGAGAGGCTGATGATGAAATGTATCACCTCCTGCCTGAGTAGAGACTTGGATCCACTCCAATTTGCCTAACAGCACAACAGGTCCACAATAGATGCCACTTTGTTGGCTCTTCACTCAACCCTGGAACATCTGAACAGCAAAGATGCATGTATCAGGATGCTCCTTGATGATCATAGCTCAGCATTCAACACTATCATCCTCTCAAACTGATCAATAAGCGTCAAGACCTTGGCCACAATACCTCCTTCTGCAATAGGATCCTGGATTTCCTCACTTACAGACCCCAATCAGTTGAGTTTGGCAACAACATCTCCTCTACAATCTCCACCAGCACAGCTGCACAGCTCCAATGCCAGATTTACGTTTGTTGACGAAACCACTGTCAGTGTTCGAATCAAAGGTGTTAATGAATCAGCAAACAGTAGAGAGATCGAAAATCTGGCTGAGTGGTGCCACAACAACAACCTCTCAATCAATGTTAGTAAAACCAAGGAGCTGACTATTGATTTCAGGAGGAGGGAAACAAAAGTCCATGAAGCAGTCCTCAGTGGAGGATCAGAGGCAGAGAGGGTCAACAACTTTAAATTCCTCAGTGTTAATATTTCAGAGGACCTGTCTCGGGCCCAGCACATGAGTGCAATAATGAAGAAAGCAGAGCAGTGCTTCTACTTCCTTAGAAATTTGTGAAGATTTGGGATGACATCTAAAACTTTGACAAATGTCTATAGATGTGTGGTGGAGAGTATACTAACTGGTTGCATCACAGCCTGATATGGAAAAACCAATGCCCTTGAACGGAAAATCCTTTAAAAAGTAGCGGATACAGCCCAGTCCAAGACGGGTAAAGCCCTTCCCACCATTGATCACATCTACATGAGGTGTTGTTGCAAGAAAGCAGCATCCGTCAAAAAGGCCCCATACCACATATGCCGTGCTCTCTTCTTGCCACTGCCATCAGGAAGAAGGTACAGGAGCGCCAGGACCCACACCACCAGATTCAGCAACAATTATTACCCCTTAGCCATCAGGCTCTTGAACCAGAGTGGATAACTTCACTCCTCTTCACTCACCCCATCACTATACCGTTCCCACAATCTATGGACTCGCTTTCAGACACTCCATCTCATGTTCTTGATATTTATTGCTTACTTTTTTTCTCTTCCGTATTTACACAGATGTTGTCTTTTGGGCGGGTAGGGTTAAGATGGCACCAGGTGGTTGCCTCTTTAAGCTCATCTGTGAAAACCGCTTAAATTCCTCTCTTTAATGTCTCTTTTTTTTTCCTCTCAAGGTGGTTGGGGTTCTATCGAAGTCCCGATCAGCAAGTGGCACTCAAACTGCAGATTTTTGATGGCAGAGAAGTTCCCGTTCCTGGGGCTTATCGGCCAACCATTTCCCGCCGTTCTCTAGGTACAGCTTGGAAGACGGCGCCTCTGTAGTGTGGCTGTACACAGCCCTGTGGAGGACGGATTCCAGGCCGGTGTTGCGAACTGAGGTACTCACTGCAGCCGATGTACACAAAAGCAACGCGGCACACTGTAATATTGTAACAGCAACTGTCAAGTCTCCCCACTGGCTGTGAAAATGGGTGATATCTCTCTGTGGCTTGTTAGTGAGAGACTGCCAGTGGCATATCGTACTGTGGGAGAAACAACAGTTTTTGTTGACTGCAGATCGTGGTCTTCCCTTGAGTGCCTTGCTGTTGCTTGGAGAGTGGTGGGTGCTGACGCTTTTTGCTGAAATGGGCAGCTGGGGAGGGGTGGTTAAGGCGTTGATGCTTGCTGCTGCCTAAGTGGGGGAGGGGTTAGAGGGGTCTTTGGGGTTCTAATGTCTTTCTATCACTCATTCTCTTGGGATTCTTCTGTTTTTTGTGGATATCTGCAAAGACAAGTATTTCAGGTTATATACTGTATACATTCTCTGATAATAAATGAAACCTTTTGAAGCATTTGCTCATTGCTTGTCTATCCTGTTGAATGAGATTTTCATTGATTTTATGGTGTTTCTTGTGTTAACACCTTGCAATATCTTTCCAAGGTCGAGGCAATTTCGACTCTTTTTATGTAAGAATGTAGGTTTGCACCAGCAAGTGACAATTCCTTGGGTGACATCTTCCAGATAGTCAATTATTTCACTTTTTCTATGTCTTCCACTTTTTCTTTTCATCTTAGTTGTATTTCTGAAGTTACATGTGACTTACAGTTCGGAGTTTGATCGAGTGACTCAGCGCTCTGCTGTCCCCAAAAGTATTCCATGAGAGGAGCACAAGCATGAGCTGTGTTGAGGGGAAGCTCAGAGACAGGGTGAAGGGCCATGCACGACTCCATTGCTCACCAATGAACAGGTCGAGGAAGATTGAAACATCAAGGCGAATGTGGAGGAGAATAAAGGCTGATTTACACTTGTGCGTCAACTCAACGCCGTAACCTACGCAAGTGGACTACATGAGTTGTAAGCATTTGTACTTGTGCATTGGTGTGTCTGCGTCGCTCTGCAATTCGGGCACGTCGCGCATGCGCACACACCTGCCGTGCAAGGTTTCATGGTCATGGTAGTCTTTCTTGGGGTAAACAAGTTTAAAGCGAGCGTCTTTTTTCGTAAAAGTGAAATGTGTCCTCCACAATTTTGGAGGTCTGTAAATCTTTATGGAAAGCATTGCAGCCAGAGTTCCTTCCCTGCCCTTCAGTCGGCCAATGGGAAGCTACTGCGGCGTAGGAGGAAATACGATGATCCCAGGAGGACCAATCACAGTTGTGGCATTCTGCATTGCCGCGACACGTAGTTACATTATGGGAGAGGTGCGTGTCAGGCTACGGCGAAGGGTACCGCGCAGGGTTCGCGGCGACACCGTAGGTACGGTGTCAAGTTGACGCAATAGTATATATCAGCCTTAAGCAGTCACTTTCTACAGAAGGCTGCGCTGCTGTGGCGAGTGGTCACTCTCTACGGGGGCTGTGCTGTGGCGAGCGGTCACTCTCAATGAGAGGTCACGCCACTGTGTCAAGTGGTCACTCTCTACGGGAGGCTGTGCTGTGTCGTGTGGTCACTCTCTACAGGAGGCTGTGCTGTGTCGAGTGGTCACTCTCTACGGGAGGCTGTGCCTTGTCGAGTGGTCACTCTCTACAGGAGGCTGTGCTGTGTTGAGTGGTTACTCTCTACGGGAGGCTGTGCCTTGTCGAGTGGTCACTCTCTACGGGAGGCTGCGCCGTGTCGAGTGGTCACTCTCTACGGGAGGCCGTGCCGCTGTGTCAAGTGGTCACTCTCTACGGGGGCTGTGTCGTGTCGAGTGGTCACTCTCTACCGGAGGCTGTGCTGTGTCCAGTGGTCACTCTCTACGGGAGGCTGTGCCATGTCGAGTGGTCACTCTCTACGGGAGGCTGCGCCGTGTCGTGTGGTCACTCTCTACGGGAGGATGTGCTGTGTTGTGTGGTCACTCTCTACAGGAGGCCACACCGCTGTGTCGAGCGGTTGCTCTCTATAGGAGGCTGTGCCATGTCGAGTGGTCACTCTCTACAGGAGGACGTGCTGCTGTGTTGGGCGGTCGCTCTCTACGGGAGGCCGTGCCACTATGTCGAGTGGTCACTCTCTACAGGAGGCCACACCGCTGTGTCGAGTGGTCACTCTCTACAGGAGGCCACGACACTGTGTCGAGCGGTCACTCTCTACAGGAGGCCACACCGCTGTGTCGAGCGGTCACTCTCTACAGGAGGACGTGCCACTGTGTCGAGTGGTCACTCTCTACAGGAGGACGTGCCACTGTGTCGAGTGGTCACTCTCTACAGGAGGACGTGCCACTGTGTCGATTGGTCACTCTCTACAGGAGGCCACGACACTGTGTCGAGCAGCTGCTCTCTACAGGAGGACGTGCTGCTGTGTTGGGCAAGCAGCTAACTGTCCTCTAGCACCTCTCACAACCGCTGTCAACGTCCTGACTAGTCGTTCTAGCTACTGACTTCAGTCCCATCACTGTGCAACTGGACAATCTGGCAGTGCTGAAAGGAGACTGGACAACCCTGTTCGAAACAGTTAAAGACGCAAAGATGTGTGATGCCTTTAGCACCCCGTGTACTATTGACCCAGAACAGGCAAAAGACCTGGATAGATGAATTCTTTATGTTGAATGCAGTCACAGTCAGTGTTTTCCTATCACCACTACCTCCTTTGAACCTGTCAGTTACAGGGATCCAGAAGACAGGCAGGGAGATGCAGTTGAGTGTCAAGCCTCTGACCCTAGGGAACATTGAGGAATTAAATTGGGATTAAATAAGTCGGAGGTCTGTGAAACCCCTCTTTGTCTCTCTGATTCACCGGTGGGAAGCAACTAAGGAGAATATCAAATGGTTATTCATCTCCAAAGGTTTTCAGAAAGCCAGACAGAGTCAGAGAGAGTTGTGCCAACTCCAGACAAAATTGCAGAACCTTCTCCTTCTGCAGTCGAGGAGGGTGGATGTGAGAGAGGAAGTCTGAGAGTGAAGAGCTGACAAGCTATGGTCTTTGCCACAGAATTCTTCAAGGTCACCTTCTGATCAAGGGTTTGCTTTGTGGACCAGCATGAGACATGCTCATGCTTCTTTTTCCAAAAGGTTCACAAGCAAACATTATGATCCTTAGCCTTAAGGAAGAGGACAGCTCAGTAACATAACTGACTGAAGATCTGCAGATCCTTTTATGCCAGTCTGTCTGACAGTAAGATCTTAAACAGAACAGCCTCTTAGAATTTTCTGTCTTCTATTATAGAGGTGCTATATGGCAGTAAGTGTGAAAGTATGGATCAGCCACTGTCCCTGAAGGTGCTGACTAGCTCCATGGAGAGGGAATCAGAAATTGGACCTAGCTGCTTTCACACAGGTATCAGTAGTACAGTCCAACTTAATATATAGAAGTCAGATAGTTTCCCCATCAAGTCTGGAGTCACACACGATTATCCATTCTCCCTGTATTGTTTATGCATTGCATTGAACCCTTTGCCAAATACTACAGGAAGACCTAGAGTATAAGAGCGGTGAGATCACCAGGCAATGAAGGTACACATGTCAATCCCTCCCATACATGAACAATGTTGCTATCTTCTACTTGGACCCACAGCCAGTTTTAAGATTGATCAGCATCTGCAACCAGTCTGAGTTTGCATCAGGGGCAAACTCTTGTTCTTCCAGCACAGCAAGACGCCTGTAAGGGAATGCTGACAGACTGGAACAGTGCAGGCTTCAGGAGTACATGCTGAGGGATTCACTGACGCTCAATGCACCCAATGTTAAGGCACTGGGGAGAAGGAGCACTGTCTCAGTTCTTTCTGCTACTGCACATGGAGAGGCAGAGTTGAGCGGGGATACCTCTTGAATAATGAAAATGGTATCACCTCAGGGAACCACATGCATGGAATTGGCTCTACGTTTGTGCCTTTTTTCTTTATACTACTGAATATAACAACCATGAATGTAAAAGTTATATGCAGTTTCTTCCTTTGCATACACTTTATATAAAGAATAAATTTCATTTGTGAAGTTAAAAAAAAGTCTTTCTTCTGAACTCTATGAAGTTAAGCTCATTGCAACCTTTGCTCACAATATCTGCACTGAGTCATATTCACAAATTACGCCTGCATTTGCTCACCTATATTATCTCCCAGCTTTTGCCTTGGATTTTGAAATTCAACATCTGCTTTTCAGATTCTTCCACCCTATGTCTCTTCCTCCCTATGTAGTCCACTCCAGGCCTGTCAATCTCCAGAATAACTGCACCCCTCCAACTCTGGATCTTTACATGTCCCGAGTTCTAAATTACTCTGATACTAACAGTTCTGCTTTAAGAATAATGGCAGCTCACATTCTTAAAAAAAGCTTCTCCACAGGACAAATTAAAGAGTAAACTAGAAATCCTTAGTATAGTACCTGTTGTTCCTGAAGTGAATAAATAAAGAAAGGCAGAGTTCAAATGGACTGTAGATTGCCACGTTGCTGGCACAGGACTCTCAGGTGCTTTTTCTACTTTATCTGCAAGAGTATCCACTCCTTGGTATACACAACTTTCTGCCATGACCCATACTGATATATCCTTCTCCTTGATGTTTGCAAGAACGTCTTTCACAGCATCAATTAGATCTGCAGGTCATGAAAAAAAAATTAACACAATTTCTCATATATAAAAAATTTAGACATTACTAATCATCTACTGTAAATCCAAGAAAATAACAACTTAAACAGTCTTCTACTGTTTTAGTGTCATTTGATCTACCAACTCACCTTCATTCTGGTAATTATTAAAGAGGCAGAGGAATAGGACAACCATCAAAAGTAGAGCAATGAAAATCAAAATGTACCAGATAGTTGAACTGAAGTAGTTTAGAAGATGTTAGAGGGAAGTGCAGAAGTGGGTGGGACGGAGCCCATGGGCGGCATAGTAGTGTAGTGGTTACCACAATGCTCTACCTGGTCCAATTTCCTTGACTGCCTGTAAGGAGTTTGCACGTTCTCCCCGTGAACGTGTGGGATTCCTCCGGGTGCTCCAGTTTCCTCCCACAGTCAAAGACGTACCAGTTGGCAGGTAAATTGGGCATTGTAAGTTCTCCCTTGATTATGCTAGGATTAAATTGGGGGTAGTGCGGCTCATGGGGCCTATTCCATGCTGTATGCCAATAAATAAAATAGTATCCTCCTAAAAATAATGAAAAAAATGACACCTTAGGAAATGTTGGGTAGGTTTTCTCCAGGAGCTTCAGTTTCCTCCAACAATCCAAACAGGTGCTGATTGGTTAATTAACTACAATAAATCACCCCTTTATCAAGCTTAATGTCAAAAAGAATTAAAGGAAGCTCTGGGACATGAGTGGGAGAAAATATATTACGTAAATACAGGGAAGTAAGGAAAAGAGGAGTAATCAAGGTTGTATAATTTATATATTCTTTGACAATAAACATACTTTAAATTTTTGAATCATTGAATATAAGTAGGATGGTGATGCACTATCAATTACTCCAAAAGACTGGAAGTAGAGTAAATACTGAGAGGCTTTTATTAACAGTAAATGGACCAATGTCCCTGCTGAGTATCTGTCCTGGACTGAGGGAGGAGCAGTGACACAATCGCCTTTATTCAGGGGTCTGTGAGAGAAGCCACGGGAGCAGTCAGCAGAGGGGCGTGTCCAGACATATCCAGACAGGTAACCCAGTTACAACCTATATACGCAACACAGATCAGAGTTGCTGGTGAACGCAGCAGGCCAGGCAGCATCTCTAGGAAGAGGCACAGTCAACGTTTCAGGCCGAGACCCTTCGTCAGGATTAACTGAAGGAAGAGTTAGTAAGAGATTTGAAAGTGGGAGTGGGAGGGGGACATCCAAAATGATAGGAGAAGACAGGAGGGGGAGGGATGGAGCCAAGAGCTGGACAGGTGATTGGCAAAGGGGATATGAGAGGATCATGGGACAGGAGGCCCAGGGAGAAAGACAAAGGGGGGGTAAACCCAGAGGATGGGCAAGGGGTATAGTCAGAGGGACAGAGGGAGAAAAAGGAAGGTGAGAGAAAGAATGTGTGTATAAAAATAAATAACGGATGGGGTATGAGGGGGAGGTGGGGCATTAGCGGAAGGTAGAGAAGTCAATGTTCATGCCATCAGGTTGGAGGCTACCCAGACGGAATATAAGGTGTTGTTCTTCCAACCTGAGTGTGGCTTCATCTTTACAGTAGAGGAGGCTGTGGATAGACATGTCAGAATGGGAATGGGATGTGGAATTAAAATGTGTGGCCACTGGGAGATCCTGCTTTCTCTGGTGGACAGAGCGTAGATGTTCGGCAAAGCGGTCTCCCAGTCTGCGTCGGGTCTCGCCAATATATAGAAGGCCACATCGGGAGCACCGGACGCAGTATATCACCACAGCCAACTCACAGGTGAAGTGTTGCCTTGCCTGGAAGGACTGTTTGGGGCCCTGAATGGTGGTAAGGGAGGAAGTGTAAGAGCATGTGTAGCACTTATTCCGCTTACAAGGGTAAGTGCCAGGAGGGAGATCAGTGGGGAGGGATGGGGGGGGGAACGAATGGACAAGGGAGTCACGTAGGGAGCGATCCCTGCAGAAGGCAGGGGGGAGGAGGGAAAGATGTGCTTAGTGGTTGGATCCCGCTGGAGGTGGCGGAAGTTACGGAGAATAATATGTTGCACCCGGAGGCTGGTGGGGTGGTAGGTGAGGACCAGGGGAACCCTATTCCTAGACCCCTGAATGAAAAGCCTCCAGGACGAGGGAGATGTCCTCCTTTTTTAAAGAAAGGGGTTTCCCTTCCTCCACCATCAACTCTGCTCTCAAACCCATCTCCCCCATTTCACGCACATCTGCTGTCACTCCATCCTCCCGCCACCCCACAAGGAATAGGGTTCCTGTCCCATGATCCTCTCATATCCCCTTTGCCAATCACCCGTCCAGCTCTTGGCTCCATCCCTCCCTCTCCTGTCTTCTCCTATCATTTTGGATCTCCCCCTCCCCCTCCCACTTTCAAATCTCTTACTCACTCTTCCTTCAGTTAGTCCTGACGAAGGGTCTCGGCCTGAAACATCGACTGTACCTCTTCCTAGAGATGCTGCCTGGCCTGCTGCGTTCACCAGCAACTTTGATGTGTGTTGCTTGAATTTCCAGCATCTGCAGAATTCCTGTTGTTTACAACCGATATATATATGGTTTACCACAGATGGCAAGGCAGCAAATTGCCTCACCCTTCTTTGTTATGTCTGGTTACACATATAATCCCATGGAAACCAGATTTAACATTGTACAACACATTTCCAGTTAGACTAAGGATTTCCACAGCAAATTCTGTCTTATAGTAAATTAACAGATAAAACTAATACTGCCTTGTTCCATTTGGAAGCAAATCTGTTGATTCATGAATCCTTAGCTAGCTGAATACATACATAATTACACTGTCTTTCCTGCATTTACTACGCTCGCATAGTTTCTCTTTCTAACTTACTGCTCATTACGCCACTGGCATTTAGGACAGCATTGAAAGTCCTCCACATCTGTCTCTATAAATGTATTCTTCATTGTTATTTCCATAACAATTGTTTTTTGACCAGTCAGGGTTGCTAGCTCTGAGCTGAACCCACAAACATGGACGACCGGTGGACCACGCTTAGCCTGGCCTCTACTGGCCTATACCTGTTTGGCATGGGTGACAAGGCCCTGACTCCAGCTAACATAGCTCTTCTGATCATTGAGGCACACAAGTTTGTGGCCCTCTTGGAAGCTTTCTAATAGCATGGTTGAAAATATTTACAGCACTTAGGTTGCACAGATTCTTGAAAGGGGTAGGAATTTATCATGCTTTTCCCATTTATTCCCTTCATCGTTCGCAAACAGCCTGACTCTTAGATCTGCATCAGGGCTTCAAAATATATAATCATCAGGTCAAACCCATTCAAAACTTTTCTGGAAACTGTTTTGCTATCTATCAAAGCTGTCAAGGTTTCTCAGTGTCTTTAAATCCACTGTTTTAAAAACATCTAAAAACTAGTAATTTGTTGCACACAATTAAAATTCTTTCAAATTTGTAAATGCTCCATCAATCTTCAGTGAGGGAACATTGCCTGCAAATCAGCAACATAGCCTGGTAAGCTAAATAAAGACTTCTACATTCATGCAGAAGCCTCAAATTTTCCAGAATCTATAGGGGTAAAAGCTAGAAACTTCATGCAAAACTTTCAGCATTTTAATAGCAAAATCTAGGCCATCATTTCTCTCAATTACTGGAAAGCTATCATAATGATCAATTCTCATTGGTCAGCATATCAAAGTAAGCAAGGCTGAACATCCAATACTCATTTCAGGAATCTTTTAATGATATGATTTGTAATAGAAATATCATCTAGGGGTGTTGTCGTCAATATTCATGTATCACTTTCGTAATCAAAATATCTAGACAAACCTGAATTTCAAGTAACTTATTACCTAAAGGAACACACATCAAAGTTGCTGGTGAACGCAGCAGGCCAGGCAGCATCCGTAGGAAGAGGTGCAGTCGACGTTTCAGGCCGAGACCCTTCGTCAGGACTAACTGAAGGAAGAGTAAGGGATTTGGAAGTTGGAGGGGGAGGGGGAGATCCAAAATGATAGGAGAAGACAGGAGGAGGAGGGATGGAGCCAAGAGCTGGACAGGTGATAGGCAAAAGGGATACGAGAGGATCATGGGACAGGAGGTCCGGGAAGAAAGACGGGGGGGGGGGGGACCCAGAGGATGAGCAAGGGGTATATTCAGAGGGACAGAGGGAGAAAAAGGAGAGTGAGAGAAAGAATGTGTGTATAAAAATAAGTAACAGATGGGGTACGAGGGGGAAGTGGGGCATTAGCGTAAGTTAGAGAAGTCGATGTTCATGCCATCAGGTTGGAGGCTACCTGGACGGAATATAAGGTGTTGTTCCTCCAACCTGAGTGTGGCTTCATCTTTACAGTAGAGGAGGCCATGGATAGACATGTCAGAATGGGAATGGGATGTGGAGTTAAAATGTGTGGTCACTGGGAGATCCTGCTTTCTCTGGCAGACAGAGCGTAGATGTTCAGCAAAGCGGTCTCCCAGTCTGCGTCGGGTCTCGCCAATGTATAAAAGGCTACATCGGGAGCACCGGAGCAGTATATCACCCCAGCCGACTCACAGGTGAAGTGTTGCCTCACCTGGAAGGACTGTTTGGGGCCCTGAATGGTGGTAAGGGAGGAAGTGTAAGGACATGTGTAGCACTTGTTCCGCTTACACGGATAAGTGCCAGGAGGGAGATAAACTTTGCCTCCAACTTTCACCCTGCCCTCAAGTTTACCTGGTCCATTTCCGACACCTCCCTCCCCTTTCTAGATCTTTCTGTCTCTGTCTCTGGAGACAGCTTATCCACTGATGTCTACTATAAGCCTACTGACTCTCACAGCTATCTTTTAGCAACTTTTATGTGTGTTGCTTGAATTTCCAGCATCTGCAGAATTCCTGTTGTATTACCTAAAGGGTCTTGCCATGTTTAGTGACTTACAAAACAAGACCTACAGACTGGCAGTAATATTCAAATTTTATTATAAGATTGCATCAGACCCTTCATCTACTTTTAAATAAAATTACTGTTGCGCTTTGTATGACAGAGCTTGTGTAAAAGGAAAACAATAGAGATTGTCAGCATATTTTCCCGTTACTGGGGCAATTTTTTGTCATTTATTTGGCAGTATCTCCATCTGGCATCAACTGAAGAACAAATCTGCTGGAAGCAAAACAACACTGTGAATTGTTTTTGAGTTTTCAATCCTAAATTAGTAAAATTGAAGCTGAGCAAAAGCTTCCAATGACTACTGTCACAGTTATGTTATTGTTTGTATCAAGTTGGCAACTGAATTATTGATGATTCTGAGAAAAGCACCAAAAATACTAAATAAACATCTATAATATTTGAATAACGATCACAGGGACACTCACGTGAATCAGTAAATAGTGGCAGGGGCAGTGTAATAGCTACAAAATTTTCTGCAAATATAAGTTAAATAATAGCACATTTATAAAAGACAGTGGATTCTAGTCATTTGGGTCATCGGTTTAACAGGGCAGCCACTTATTTGGGACAACTCTTAAAGAACAAAAACTAATTGAGAAAATAGCGTCAGTTGCATGTACTTGTGTTATGTTATCCATCTGAGCCAATGATTTTTGATAATTTAGTTTTATTATTTTGACTTTAAACATTTCAGACCCTTGCAAAGATGCCATGAAAAGATTTGACAATAGCCGAGAAAATTACCCTCCACCGAACCCCACTCAACAGCTTTTCTTCTTCTTCAAAAATCTCCTTCTTAAGCCCACTCTCCGCCACCTCCAGTTTAAATTCCATGCAGAATATTTTGGAGGATCAAGAACCAAGAACCAAGAACATCAACTGGCAGAAATCTATAATTGCATGCTTGATACATCAGCCAGATAAACTGCGAGAAGAATGGGCATTATTCAGGGGACAACAGCGAACATCCCAAATACAAAAGCATGAAGGTAGAGATCCAAGATGTTCAAGAGTTCCTCAATCAATGGTTATCCATTGTAACTGGGTGAGGTGTGCATGTCAGTGGACCAATGTTAATTAAAAATCAAGTCAGGGGAGCTAGCTGAGAAGCTGGTCATGAAGATTTTGTCTTGATGGAAATGTTGACACCACATTAAATTCAAGAAAGCATACAGTGAGAAAGGTAGTGCTGATTCTGTGTGTGCAGAAACATGGAAATCTACAAAATTCCCTGACTTGCTTCCAAAAATTTGAGCAGATGATATCTACAATGCTGATTAGAGGCCATTTTTTTAAAATATTGTGGCACACCGAACAGTTCCCTTGGCTACAAACAAGTAATTAAAATAAGACCATAAGATATAGCAGCAGAAGTAGGCCATTCAACCCATTGAGTCTGCTCTGCCATTCAATCATGGGCTGATCCAATTCTTCCAGTCATCCCCACTCCCCTGCGTTCTCCCCATATCCTTTGATGCCCTGGCTACTCAAGAACCTATCTATTTCTCCCTTAAATGCACCCAATGACTTGGCCTCCACAGCCGCTCGTGGCAACAAATTCCACAGATTTACCACCCTCTGACTGAAGTAATTTCTCTGCATCTCTGTTCTAGATGGACGTCCTTCAATCCTAAAGTCATGCCCTCTTGTCCTAGACTCCCCTACCATGGGAAATAACTTTGCCATATCTAATCTGTTCAGGCCTTTTAACATTTGGAATGTTTCTATGAGATCCCCCTTCATTCTCCTAAACTCCAGGGAATACAGCCCAAGAGCTGCCAGATATTCCTCATATGATAACCCTACCGTTCCTGGAATCTCATGAATCTTTTCTGAACCCTTTCCAATGTCAGTATATCCTTTCTAAAATAAGGAGCCCAAAACTGTACACAATACTCCAAGTGTGGTCTCACAACTGCCTTATAGAGCTTCAACATCACATCCCTGGTCTTATATTCTATACCTCTAGAATGAATAACAACACTGCATTCACCTTCTTCAACACTGACTCAACCTGCAGGTTAACCTTTAGGGTATCCTGCACAAGGACCCATAAGTCCCTTTGTATCTCTGCATTTTGAATTCTCTCCCCACCTAAATAATAGTCTGCCCATTTATTTCTTCCACCAAAATGCGTGACTATACACTTTCCACTTTCATTTGTCACTTCTTTTACCATTCCCCTAAACTATTTAAGTCTCTCTGCAGGCTCCCTGTTTCCTCAACACTACCCGCTCCTCCACCTATCTTTGTATCATCAGCAAATTTAGCCACAAGTCCATTAATATCATAGTCCAGATCACTGACATACATCATAAAAAGCAGCGGTCCCAACACCGACCCCTGTGGAACTCCACTGGAAACCCGCAGCCAGCCAGAATAGGATCCCTTTATTCCCACTCTCTGTTTTCTGCCAATCAGCCAATGCTCCACTCATGCTAATAATTTCCCTGTAATTCCATGGGCTCTTCTCTTGCTAAGCAGCCTCATGTGTGGTACCTTATCAAAGGTCTTCTGAAAATCCAAGTACACCACATCTACTGCATCTCCTTTGTCTACCCTGCTTGTAGTTTCCTCAAAAAATTACAGTAGGTTAGTCAGGCAGGATTTTCCTTTCAGGAAACCGTGCTGGCTTTGGCCTATCTTGTCATGTGCCTCCAGACACTCTGTAATCTCATCTCTAACAATCAACTCCAACAACTTCCCAACCACTGATGTCAGGCTAACAGGTCTATTGTTTCCTTTCTGCTGCCTCCCACCCTTCTTAACAGCAGAGTAACATTTACAATTTTCCAGTCGTCTGCTATAATGCCAGAATCTATCGATTCTTGAAAGATCATTGTTAATGCCTCTGCAATCTCTCCAGCTACTTCCTTCAGAACCCGAGGGTGCATTCCATCAGGTCCAGGAGATTTATCCACTCTCAGACCATTAAGCTTCTTGAGCACCTTCTCAGTCGTAATTTTCACTGCACATACTTCACTTCCCTGACACTTTTGCATGTCCGTTATACTGCAGATGTCTTCCACTGTGAAGACTGATGCAGAATACACATTCAGTTCATCTGCCATCTCTGCGTCTCTCAATACAGTATCTCCAGCGTCACTTTCTATTGGTCCCATATCTACCCTCAACTCTCTTTTACCCTTTATATACTTAAAAAAGCTTTCAGTATCTTCTTTGATATTAGTCGCCAGCTTCCTTTCATTATTTATCCTTTCCTTCCTAATGACCTTCTTAGTTTCCTTCTGCAAGTTTTTAAAAGCTTCCCAATCCTCTATCTTCCCACTAGCTTTGGCTTCCTTGTATCCCTCTCTTTTGCTTTTACTTTGGCTCCGACTTTACTTGTCAGCCATGGTAGTGTCCTTCTTTCATTTGAAAATTTCTTCTTATTTGGAATATACCTGTCTTGCACTTCCCTCATTTTTCGCAGAGGTCCGGCCATTGCTGCTCTGCTGTCCTTTCTGCTGGTGTCACTGTCCAGTCAAATTTGGCCAGTTCCCCTCTCATGCCATTGTAATTTCCTTTACTCCACTAAAATACCGACACAATTTAGCTTCTCCTCAAATTTCAAAGTGAACTCGATCATACTGCTTAAGCTCTCTTATCACCCTCCGGATTATTGCACAATACCCAATCCAGGACAGCCACTTTCATGTTAAAATCCCCAATGATTATCATGACATTGCCCTTCTGACATACCTTTTCTATCCCCTGCTGCAATTTGTAATCCACATCCCGGCTGCTGTTTGGAGGCCTGTATACAACTGCCAAGAGGGGCCTTTTACCCTTGCCATTTCTTAACTCAAACCATGGAGACTCTACACCTTCCCATCCAATGTCATCCCTTTCTAATGATTTAATATCATTTCTTATAAAAAGGGCCACACCATCCCCTTTGCCTACTAACCTATCTTTCTGATACACCATATATCCTTGGACGTTCAGCTCCCAATGGCAGCCATCCTTGAGCCAAATTTCAGAGATAACCACATCGTCATACTTGCCAATCTGTAGGTGAATTTTAAATCGTCCATTTTATTTTTTATGCTGCATGCATTCAAATATAACACTTTCAGCCCAGTATTTGTTGTTTTACGTTGTAAATCATCTCACTGGCTGTGATTATGCCTCATCTTCTGCCTGTCCTTCCTATCATCTGTGTTGCATGCTATCTTTGATTTATTTGTTTTCCCCTTCCTCAGTCCTATCACTCTGGTTCCCATGCCCTGGCCAAATTAGTTGAAACCCTCCCTAATAGCTCTATTAAACCTGCATGCTAGGATATTGGACCCCTTTGGGTTCAGGTGTAACATATCCTTTTTGTACAGGTTGTACTCCTCCAGAAGAGGACCCAATGATCCAGGAACCCAAAGCCATGCCCCCTACACCAGTCTCTCAGCCATGCATTAATATTCCTGATCATGCTATTCTTGATTTCATTAGCATGTGGCACAGGCAGCAGTCCTGAGATTACTACCCTGGAGGTCCTGCTTTTCAGCTTCCTACCCAACTCCCTGAATTCTCTCTTCAGTACCTCCTCCCTTTTTCTACCTATGTCACTGGTACCAACGTGTGCCAAGACTTCAGGCTGTTCGTCCTCTCTCTTCAGAATACTCTACAGCCGATCCAAGACATCCCGTACCCTGGCACCTGGGAGACAACACACCATGCGGTTATCTCTATCAGGTTAAAAAAATGGATCACATAATGAATCAATGATATAAAACCCCTTCCCTGGTCCCTGCCGCTCTGAAGGAAGCAACCCAAGTTTGTCCAACGCCTTCTTATAGCGCACGCCCTCTAAATCAGGTAGCATCCTGGCCAACCTCTCCAGCATTCTCTTCAAAGCCTTGCCATCCTTCCTGTAAACAGGGCAACCAGAACTGAATGTAGTGCTCAGTTTTGCAACCTAACTAGAGTTTTATGAAGCTATAACTTCCCAACTCTTGAACACAGTCTTTAACTAATAAAGACAAGCATGACATGTATCTTCTTTACCCACCTATTAACCTGTGCAGCCACTTCCAGCAAGCTGTGGACTTGGACCCCAAGACCGCTCTGCATAACACTATTAAGAGTCTTGCCATCAACAGTGCACTATCACCGTACATTTTATCTCCCAAGCACACCACTCCACATTTGACCAGGCTAAATGCCATGTGTGTTTGCTCTGCCAATTTTTGCAACTGATTTACATCCTACTGCATCCTTTGCCAGTTTTCTGTACTATCCACAACATTGCCAATCTTCATATCATCTGCAAACTTACTAACCCAGCCATTTATAATTTCATCCAGGTTGTACCACAAACAGCAGAGGACCCTGTGAAATACCAGTCACAGACCTTCAGCCAAACTAAATCCCATCGAACATTACCCTCTGTCTTCTATGGGCAAGCCAATCCTGAATCCAATTTACAGTGGATTCCATGCCTCTTAAACTTCTGGATGAGCCTCCAATGAGGGACCTTGTCAAACCCCTTACTAAAATCCAAGTAGACAACATCCACTGATATACCTTCCTTAAATGACCTCAATCACCTCCTCAAAAGCACAATCATTTGTAATGTAATTGCAATGTAACTGAATGGATGTAGAGATAAACCCAGTTTAACAGCAGTGATGTGCGAAGTTCTTGAAGCAATAATGATGGACAAACAAGTGTGCATTGAGTAGCTAAAGCCAGCTCAGAATTTTTAAAATCTTGTTTATCCCACTGGATGGATTTTAGTATTAGAAAGAGAAATGCAGTTGCTGTGAAATATAGGGATTTTCAAATGGTGTTTCATAAAATAGACTTGCCATCAATATTAACATTCTGGTGAAAAAGAGGCATTACAATCCATCTGGATAGAAAATTCACCAAATATTGGGCTGACTGGAAGTACACAGAGAAGTTTCCCTTTGGTCAGTACAAGGACCACTGTCATTTTTCCAAATGTTTATCAATGACTTTGACTTGGGTATACAGGATACTATCTTCAAGTGTGGTGAATTCCAGTTAATTGGGATACACTGGGACTATTTTGGCCAAACTAAGCGGCTGCCCCAATGAGCCAAAGTTTGATGGAAATAGCTAAAAAGGTATAAAAAAGAAAGTACTATTCAATTAAGTAACAAATTATGTATTTAAGTGAAATACACAAACTATTGATATACTACAGTATAAATCTGTGTATTAGTTCGTAACAGTTACTGATGGAAGAATTCTTCTGGTATATGCTGCCATGTATTGTCTGTCCAGGGAGGGGTATCACCACTAGAGAAGGGGCTTGTTATGCAATGTCCATTCTGGGACAGTTCACTCACTTTTGGCCCCTATCAGGCACTCAGCTCTCACCTGTAGCTCCAAATAGCCATTTGGATGTTACAGCAGCCACACCACAGTACACCGCATCGACAGGCTGGCTAAGCAAGGTGAGGGCCGTCGGCAGGCCTTGTACCCCGGTGAAATAAGGACATGCCAGTCCTAGCAAGTAAGGTCGGCTCCAGTTGATTGGGCAGATCTAGTGAGATGCAGTGACCAAGAAGGCAGCTCTACAATGCTTTGAGGAGAGCAAGGGGCATGATAAGGTACAGAAGTCATGATTATCCACTGCAAAAAATGAAGACACCAGTTTGGAACAACTACATGTACCACTGGACCTAGACTTCTGAGGTCAAGAGGGTGAAACTGTCCCAGTGCAATGGATTTTGCACTTTAAACACTCTCCCACACAAGTTTCATCATCATCGTCGATGGAAAACCAACACGCTGTCATGTCCTTTTGATTGACTGTAAAGGAACAAGATTACCACAGGCACCCAGTGCAGATAAAGGATTGTCTTCACACAATGCTTTCAATGATTGCAACCTCCAAATCTTCATTGACATTGCAACATTTAAGGTGATTGTCAATACCTTCAAATTCTTCATAGTACCTAACTTGCTGAAGTAGTGAAATCATTTCACTTTCACTTCTGGCTGTTTCTGGATCTCCAAGCCTGAATGCTTGAAACCACAGCAAACAAAACAATTCTAAATTGTCTTACAGCTTATTTCTCGTCAACTATCTGTGACAAAAATCACAGCTTGTTGAACACAAATGCACACAGCTAATGCTATTTAAAAACTGTTCACTCTAAGCACAGTGCAGTGTCTAACGGCCACACAAATTTATATGATGGACGGTAGTTAGAAACTGCTCGGCCACAGTCTCCTTTCCAATTAGGCGGCATAGTGTCCCAAATAAATGAAGACAATCCCTGCTATTTTCTCAATTAACTTTTGTTCCTTAAAAGTTGTCCCAGATAAGTAGCTGCCCTGATTGATTGATGGACCAATTAACCAGAATTCACTCTGTGTCAATGACAATAATTATGGAAACAAAGCGATCTGTAAAGTGGTTAGTGAAAAATGTCATTGAATACTAAAATGTACAGATACTTGGCAAATCAAATTTAATGCTGAAAAGTGGGTGTGTTATATTTTAGTTGGTTGAACAAGAAAACCAATAAACTGGAAAATACAACTAGAGGTTTACTAGAATAGGTAGAGCGCATGTAGTGTCTGTTGGAGATGTCATGGCCCAGTCCGTAAAATCCGGATTCCGGTTCACGGTCCAGTCCATCGTTCCTTATTCCAGGTTTTCTGGTTTTCCCTTTTTCTGTTGGGTGCTCTGAGGCAGCTGATTCACATTTTGGGCTGGCTACATAAATAGCTCCTTGGTTCAGTTTCAGTTACTTAGGGATTTAGAATATATGTCTAGTGCACATTCCAGAGCAGAAGGTGGTGGTAATGCACCATTAAGCTGGATGCCAACTGCTGTAAAACAAGATACAGACAGACTGACAGTTTCAGTTGCCTGTCATGATAAATGATATCTTTGATCAGGTAGGGACAGGATTTGGCAAATCATTGTTTGCAGATGATGGTGCAATCTGGAAAAGAGGAAGAAACATCAAGTATATATTAAGGCAAGTACAAAAGGCTTTAAGATCAGTTGAAAACTGGGCTAATAAATGGGGTTTCAGAATTTCTGCTTCTAAGTTGAAATATATCATTTTTGGCTTTAGAAGAAAGATTCCTGATTGTGAATTGTGCCTATATGATTCTCCACTAGAAAAAGTTAAGGTATTCAAGTTTTTAGGTGTCTGGTTTGATGAAAGACTTACTTGGAGGGTTCATATAGATAAAACAATTGGAAAGTGTGAGGAAAGTTTTAAATGTTATGAGAAGTATTGCTGGATGTGACTGGGGAGCAGGGTGGGAAACTGTACTTAATAAATCTAGCTATGATTAGTCATAGTCATACTTTATTGATCCTGGGGGAAATTGGTTTTTGTAACAGTTGCACCATAAATAAATAGTAACAAAACTGTAAATAATTAAATAGTAATATGTAAATTATGTGAGGAAATAAGTCCAGGACCAGCCTATTGGCTCAGGGTGTCTGACTCTCCAAGGGAGGAGTTGTAAAGTTTGATGGCCATAGGCAGGAATGACTTCCTATGTCGCTCTGTGTTGCATCTCAGTGGAATGAGTCTCTGGCTGAATGTACTCCTGTGCCCAACCAGTACATTATGTAGTGGATGGGAGACATTGTCCAAGATGGCATGCAACTTGGACAGCATCCTCTTTTCAGACACCACCGTGAGAGAGTCCAGTTCCTCCCCACAACATCACTGGCCTTACGAATGAGTTTGTTGATTCTGTTGGTGTCTGCTACCCTCAGCCTGCTGCCCCAGCACACAACAGCAAGTATGATCGCATAGCGCACTAGCCACCACAGACTTGTAGAACATCCTCAGCACTGTCCAACAGATGTTAAAGGACCTCAGTCTCCTCAGGAAATAGAGATGGCTCTGCCCCTCCTTGTAGACAGCCTCAGTGTTCTTTGACCAGTCCAGTTTATTGTCAATTTGTATCCCCAGGTATTTGTAATCCTCCACCATGTCCACACTGACCCCCTGGATGGAAACAGGGGTCACCGGTACCCTAGCTCTCCTCAGGTCTACCACCAGCTCCTTAGTCTTTTTCACATTAAGCTGCAGATAATTCTGCTCACACCATGTGACAAAGTTTCCTATCGTAGCCCTGTACTCAACCTCATCTCCCTTGCTGATGCATCCAACTATGGCAGAGTCATCAGAAAACTTCTGAAGATGACAAGACACTGTGCAGTAGTTGAAGTCCGAGGTGTAAATCGTGAAGAGAAAGGGAGACAAGACAGTCCCCTGTGGAGCCCCAGTCTGCTGATCACTCTGTCGGACACAGTGTTGCAAGCACACGTACTGTGGTCTGCCAGTCAGTTATTAGATCAGTTATAGATTATGGTTGTATTGCTTATGGTTCTGCTGCTATGGCAGTGCTTGGAAAACTAGACACTGTGCAGTCCAAAGCACTTGGACTCTGTTGTAGAGCTTTTAGAACAAGATCGGTCCTGGCATTATGTGTGGAGATGGGAGAAGTGCCCCTACATTTAAGACGAATTCAGCTGGCCCTGCAGTATTGGGTAAAACTAAATGGATTCAATCACAGCTGCCCACCAAAGTGCCTTGCAGGGGAAGTC
This sequence comes from Mobula birostris, assembly GCF_030028105.1. Lineage (NCBI taxonomy): Eukaryota > Metazoa > Chordata > Chondrichthyes > Myliobatiformes > Myliobatidae > Mobula > Mobula birostris. Next base: position 52,607,670 of record NC_092386.1, read on the forward strand.
AGAGCGCCAAAGTAAAATTAAAAGATCCATTTTTAGATTTGGTTAATAACTGGGCTGTGAAATTGAAAGTGACTGAGGAAGACATAGTTGACCAAATTTGCTTTAAGTGGCAGGAGGATTAGAAAAATGAATTAAGGGGCAGGCATTATTTTTCTAGTCACCCACTAGTTAAAAAGTCTCAGAGATATGGTGAAATTTACAAGACTTAGGTTGGGGCATTATGTTAAACTATTATTTAAAGATAATAGGAAAACATCCTACTGGATTATGTGACTGTGGTAGTCCAGAGACAGTCCAGCATGTTTTGCTGAGCTGTAATCAATACAAAATTGAAAGAAACATGTTGTTCAAGAGGCTATCTGGCTTAAATTTATTTTGGTTTGCTATTCAATCTTTGTTTGGCCATCAAGAGAATCAACATCTGATTGAAGAGTTTATTATTCAGTTTATAAGTGAGACTAGTTTATATTCAAGAATTTGAGTTCCTTTAAGTTCTATAATTAATTATACATTGGTGGTGACAGTGATTCAGATTCAGTTGTTGGGGGGCCAGGAGTTGGAAAGCTGGGGCTGGCTGCATGATGAATGTGGCGGGTGTTGGTTTGATGCTGGGCTGACAGGCATTTGGGGCTGTTGATTGAGTGGGTGGGTACTTTGGCGTGGAGGAGCCTAGTAGTTTGGAAAGGGTTAGTTTGTGGCCTATGGCTGCAAAAAGGGGGGGGGGGGGGGTTGAGATTGAAGGAGGAGGGTGGGAGACTGTGGAATACTCCAAAAGTAAGGGTAGCCAAAAAACGGGTGCATCAAGTGAAAGACCTGAAGTAATGGGGAACAACAAATTGAGGAAAATGGGTGAATTGGAGGAATTTATAGTTCTGCATAAAAATTAAAGGTCAGGAGGAAGGGGAAGGAGGATTTAGAGCCCTTAATCCTTTGAAAGTGGCAGCAGCATTAGAGAACCAAATAGGTAAAGGATTCCAGGCCAAGATTTTGTCTGAAAATTTGTTGCAAAGATATTGACCAGTATAACAGTGCTAAAATGGTGGGAAAATTGGTTGTGAAAGTGAAGTGTATTACTCCGAAAGGAAGGGAGTTAAGGGGGTAGTGTATGGTATTTGGTCTGGCATGACTGAAAAGGAAATTTTGGACAATATTGAAGGTGGTCAGGTGATTGAAGCCAGACGGTTAAAATCGAGAGAAGGTGGTAATTGGGATTCCCCTGTTCCTCTGGTTTTTGCAGGTGATGTTCTTCCAACTAGAGTCTATCTTGGGTGCATGTGTTATCAAGTTAGAGGATACATTAGGCCTCCCTTACGCTGTTATAATTGCCAGAGATTTGGACATGTTGCTGGTTCAGGTCGAGGTAATAGAAGATGTATGAAGTGTGGAGAGGATCATGATATTAAAGCATGTAAGGCAGCGGTGCCTAAATGCAGTAACTGTGGAGGGGTCCATACAGCAGCGTTCAGAGGATGTGAGTATTTTAGTAAGGCAAAGCAGATTTAGGATGTTAGTATCCAACAAAAAATATCATATGCTGAGGCGGTAAAGAAAGTTGATAGAGAGCAAAGAATAAATAATCACTAAATACCTCCCAGTTGTCAGGATCAGAGTACAGAGGAGCTTTGTATGTATGAAGAGGCCAATAATTAGTATTTGGATGTTTTTAATATTACAATGGAATGCAAGAAGTTGATCTGCAAATGGTCAAGAATTAAAAAGATTTGTTGGAACTTCTGAAGACAAGCTGATTTGATCTGTTTACAGGAGACATGGCTAAAGCCTCATTTAGATTTTGTGATCCCTGGATATGATAGTTTGAGAGCTGACAGAATGGGTAAAACTGGTGGAGGGTGTGCAACTTTCATAAAAACAGGACTCCAGTTTAGAAGACTTGATTTTAAATCTAACCCTGAAATCGTAGCTGTGGAGGTTTGGAGCTCTCGTGGTCAAATAACTTTGATTAAGTTTTATAATCCAGGTACAGGTGTCCCCTGTTTTTTTTGAAAGTTCGCTTTACGAAACCTCACTGTTACAAAAGACAGAAGGTGTTTTCACTGTTACGATAAAAGGCAGCGCGCACCCCGAGCAGCCGCTCTCCCCCGGATTTGGAACAACATTCTTGCCGGCATTGCTTAAACACGTACCTGTGAGCAGCAGTTAGCAAGATGAGTTCTAAGGTACTGGAAAAGCCTAAAAGAGCTCGTAAGGGTGTTACACTTAGTATAAAACTGGACATAATTGAGCGTTTCGATTGTGGTGAATGAAGCAAGGACAAAGTGAGTTTGGCTTGTGGAGGTTGACGAAGGTGATGTTAAAGAGGTTTTGGCATCCCATGACCAAGAACTGATAGATGAAGAGCTGATGCAGTTGGAAGAGGAAAGGATAACAATCGAAACTGAATGCAGTAGCGAACGGACCGAAAGTGAAGTCATCCAGGAACTGAATGTGAAGCAACTGTGTGAGATTTTTGCTGCAATGATAAAGTACGACTTTAATTTTGAAAGGGTACGTAGATTTAGGGCAAATTTGTAAGATGGTTTCAGCACTTACAAAGAACTGTATGATCTAAAAATGCGCGAGGCAAAGCAGTCAAGCAAGCCTTCCACATCAGCCACAGCAGACGACGAACCTCGATCTTCGACATCGAGGCGGGCAGATATAGAAGATGACCTGCCTGCCCTGATGGATGAGATGACACCCCAGTGTCCCACCACCCCAACCCCCGGGTTGCGGACTGATACATTGCCGCGGAGAATGCAACGGTAGACAGGACGCACCCAACACATCTTTAAGAAAAAAGCCGAAATAAACAAGCTAATTAGTTAGGTGCCGCCCAGCATGTAAATGTTGGCCCAGCTCAGAGGCGATTGCCGACTGCGTTGTCTCTGATCTGGGCCGACATTTACATGCTAGGCGACACCTAATTAATTAGCTTGTCTATTTCAGTTTTTTTCTTAAAGATGTGCTGGGTGCATCCCGGCTACCGCTGTACCCCTGCATGCTTTGCGGATTGGTATCGGTCGGTGGCCTGGAGGGTGGGGACCACTGCACCACCCCAACCTCCGACGACTCAGCCTAACACAGCATCAGTGTGCTCGGCGCTGTCTTCCCAATTCCAGTAAGCGATACTACATTTGTACATTGTACGTACATTATTTCTACTTCATATAGGCTGTGTATTTTTATGCATTATTTGGTATGATTTGGTAGCATCATAGCTTAAAGGTTACTGGCGAGAGTGCTTCTGCCGAGAGCGCTTGCGGGAGAAAAAGGAGAGTGAGAGAAAGAATGAATGTGTGTGTATATAAATAAATAACGGATGGGGTACAAGGGAGAGGTGGGGCATTAGTGGAATTTAGAGAAGTCAATGTTCATGCCATCAGTTTGGAGGCTACCCAGACGGAATATAAGGTGTTGTTCCTCCAACCTGAGTGTGGCTTCATCTTTACAGTAGAGGAGGCCATGGATAGACATATCAGAATGGGAATGGGATGTGGAATTAAAATGTGTGGCCACTGGGAGATCCTGCTTTCTCTGGCGGACAGAGCGTAGGTGTTCAGCAAAACAATACCTTATATTCCATCTGGGTAGCCTCCAACCTGATGGCATGAACATTGACTTCTTTAACTTCTAATGCCCTACCTCCCCCTCGTACCCCATCCGTTATTTATTTTATACACACATTCTTTCTCTCTCCTTTTTCTTCCTCTCTCCCTCCAACTATACCCCTTATCCATCCTCTGGGTTTTCACCTCTCCCTCTTTTCCTTCTCCCTGGGCCTCCTGTCCCATGAACCTCTCATATCCCTTTTGCCAATCACCTGTCCAACTCCATCCCTCCCCCTCCTGTCTTCTCCTATCATTTTGGATCTCCCCCTCCCCCTTTCAAATCTCTTTCTAGCTCTTCCTTCAGTTAGTCCTGACGAAAGGTCTCGGCCCAAAATGTCGACTGTACCTCTTCCTAGAGATGCTGCCTGGCCCGCTGCGTTCACTAGTAACTTTGAGTGTTGCTTGAATTTCCAGCATCTGCAGAATTCCTTGTGTTTGCGTTTTTGAACATATACTGCGTCAGTTTCAGTTTCATCTTTGTGTTGGAGACCACATGCGCGCTCTTCTTTTAGCTAGTGTCTCCACCCGCCCTGAGTAACGGGCAAGGGGGTCGCGTCAAACTGCCATCGGGCTTGAACCGACCCCACATTTGAAATTGAAAAGCCGGCCCGCGCTCTGCCCAACCGCCACTTCCTTAACAGAAACCGCATTAATATTTTAACTTCAAATACATTCTTATGAACTTTGCTTCTATAATGTTTCTTTGTGGGTAGAAACGGAGCTCTTCATGGTTATGCTGCACGCATGGCATCCACCTTCACACCTTCCCGATCCAAGATGCCGTGAAACCGGAGGTGACGTCATCACATGCCACGATATACCGTAGACAATGAATTTAACTTTGTTAAACTATAACATAATTATCAACCTTTAACTTGATAACTAGAAAATAGTTGCAAACAAATCACTTAAAGCATAGACCCAACAAAGTCAAATAAATGCCTTAAGGGCAACACACAGAATGTTTAATTGGATCAAAGATTTCCTTAAGGAAAGGACAATTCAAGTAAGAATAGGCAGAACAAGCTCCAAGTCAGTTAAAATTGGTGGTGGTGATGGTGTAATCCGTCTGTGTCCACGCCTTCACTAGGTAGGTCCAGCCATTTGCCACTACCTAGTGTTGGGAACTGTCTCGTCATGTTCAGCATTCTGTGTATGAGACCTGGCCCTACGTCTTGATCACAAGGAGGGGTTCCGGCTTCGTGTTTTGAGGTTCCTGTTTCCCAAGACCACGTCACGTCTTTGCCTAGTTCCGGAGTCCAAGCCCAAGTCAAGACCCAGGTTCTGGGTTCTTGTTCAGTCTCTGGCTCGTCACGCGATCTGGGGTCTGAGTCTGAGTCAGACCCAGGTTTCGGGTCCTTGTCCAGTCTCTGGCTCGGAGTCCTTGTCCAGGTTCCAAGTTCCTAGTTCCTCGTCCAGGTCCCGCTTTCCTAGTCATGTCCTAGCCCTAGTCTGCATCCAGTCCAGTCTCTAGTCAAGTCCTGTTCCTAGTACTTCAGTGTCTGTGTCTTGCATTTGGGTCTACCACCAGTGCCCCACCCTTATGACAGGAAGTAGCAGGACAATTTGAGAAATAGCTCAGAGAAAGATAATGGCCAAGCAAACAGAAGCATTCAGATGAGAACTTATGTTTGGATATTGATTTTGAGACCTTGCTGCTCTTGAAATGCATGAAATCTCTGTCATGGATGCAACTTAGTTCACATTCTTCCACTTAATTGCTTCATGGGCCTAGTTCAAGGACTTGTTTAGCTATAAGTAAAATTTTAAAAATTAAATTTTAAATTTTTCTTAACTAAAAGTAAAATTAACCTAATGACCCCACCAGCTGCAATACAGGTCTAGTATAAAGTGTTAGGGCTCTGAATGAGTAACAGACCCCTGGCATCAAGCCTTAGGCACATAATCTAACCTACAACTTCTGGTACCTTTCAGGTGAGACGTTGCAATAAAATTTCACCTGCCCTCTTGATCATTTGAATATGGTCTTCTGGCATAAATGAGCTGAGTCAATACATCTTGCCCCCTCATTTATACCCCATTTTTCGGTTTTGTGTGCATTAATGTATTTAATGTTAGCGTTTATTTTTACCATATATATTTTTTACTTTAAGCTTTCCACCAACACCTTGGTGTATATGACAGTAATTCTATGTATTTGTGCAAGTTGTTACCAAAACTTAGCCGATCATTTGCCTGAATAAGACCTATGTGCAAACAGCTAAACAAATCAGGTTTATTGTCTCAAGCATAAACACTGTGCGGCAGAGGTGCAATGAAAAATCAGCTCGCAGGAGGATCACAGGTACGTAGGTACAGACAACACAAAACACAAATTACACAAAAAGAAAATGGGCAAAAACAAGACCTGAACGCAAAGGGACAGACACAAGCAGGGGCAAGTCCAAGGCAGTACAACACAATCGTATTGTTACCTCACCCAGACTTCTAGCGCCTGTGCAAAATACAAGAGCTTGGTGCAAAGCAACAGATTATTCCTCGGTGCCATCAAACTCAACCAACACGGAAAATCCAAGCGCTACCTCGGATTCTACTTTTTCTCTCTCAACTTGTATTAATGTCGTGTGAGTGAAATGTATTATGTTAACTTGTGTTTGTAATGTACTATGTTATTTTTATACATACCCTAGGTATGTATGCTTATGACAATCAACTTGAAACCTGAACTTGGAGAGGGGATAGAAGAAAACCCCCTGGCTACCCCATTGTCGGGCGTTGGGAAGTTAAGAAATACACGCCCCTCCTTACCTGCTCCGACTATGAGGGTCTTGGCGCCCGAGTTGTCCAGGCAGTGCAACAGGGACCGTGCGTGCAAGGTGGTATTGAGGAACGCTGCGATGCAGCCCAGCTTGCACAAGCCGAACCAAACACACACGAAATCGGGCTCATTGCTCATCAGCAGCGCCACAGTGTCCCCAGCTCGCAACCCGGCCCACGGCTGGGCGCAGACCTGGGCGATCCGGTTGCTCCTTCGGTCCACCTCTCGGTAAGTGAAAGAGCAGCCCTCGTACAGGAGCAAGATCTTGTCTGGGTTCGACTTCGATTGCAGCTCGAGGCGATCGAGCACGGTGGCCACCCTGCCGGTCAAGTAGCCTCGCAGCAGTCTCAAGCTGAAGCTGGCGACCCGGAGCGCCAAGAGCGCATCGTACCACAGATTCAGCAACCTGAGCTTTAGTAGCAGAAATACACCCAGTGCTCCAGCCACGGCCGCCGCTACTACAACAGACAGCATAGTGCCCGGGCGTCTGCTCTCGCTCACAGTGCACCACTGACTCCTCCTTCCCCGAGCCTCCCCGGTTACTTTGCGATCCCTCGATCCTCCCGGCTCCAATCACGTTACAGATGGAACATCCCTCCTCCCTGTTTTCTCAACTCCCAGTAAATAGAAAGAGCGATGACCAACAGTGCAAGTAATTCTTTTTCCAGCAACAGATAACGGCGGATATACTGCAAGTGTGGTACAATGCAAAAGAAGTTTAGCACTCGTTCACCAGAAGCATGCAGTCTTTTTCGTAAGCCTGCTTTATTTGAAACTATGCATCTAAATCAAGAGACTGGCATGATTAAAGTTCCATGCACCATAAATAGGCAATGCCATACGTGGAGGTTTATGGAGACTGCTTGCACTATCATGATTTTGTCTTTTTTTTGCACTAAAGTCTCATTTTTGTTCTTTTTTTCTCTCTATATTTTCACTTGTGTAGATATGTGTGTGTTGTCTATACTACCTGCCTGTGATGTTGCAGAAAGCAAGTTTTCATTGTACCTCTACTTCACCAAACTTGCAGATATGATGATAAATTCAATGAGTTGATTTGGGTTCGGTCGAAGCACAATCTGTCACAATGGGGTGCTGGGAACGGACACAATTACGAGACACAGACATTGAAGTACAAGGAACAGGACTTGACCAGAGTAGGGATGTGACAGGATTCAGACCAGGAGCAGGGCCAAGAACGCAGACTTGGTCTAGGGAAAGTGGGACCAGGACTAGAAACTATGGACTAGGAGACAAGGCTTGGACTCCAAGCCTGAAACTGGACAAGGACCCAGAACGTGGGTCTTGCCTTGGGCTCGGATCCCAGAACCAGGCAAGGACATGACATGGCTTCAGGACAGGATGTGGCTGGGGTCTAGAGGCCTGAGCTTGGAGACAGGCTGGGGTCTTGGCTCTTGAGGCTGGGGTCTTGAGTCTTGAGCTTGGCTGCAGATTGGGGTCTTGGGTCGTGAGCTTGGAGGCTGGGGACTTCAGGCTTGAGTTCTTGGAGCTTGGTTGTGGGATCCTCGAGGCTTGGGTTCTTGGAGCTTGGCTGCGGGATCCTCGAGGCTTGGGATCCTGAGCTTGTGAAGGCTAATAACTCGGAGGCTGGAATTCGGAGACGGACTGGGAACTGAACATCAGCACAGAGCCGGGACTTGTCCTTTGGAAAAACTGGGACTCATCGTTAACATGACACTAACATGAGACAGGACAGAACATAGACATAGAGCTGGGACTTACCCTAAGACAAGCCAGGACTCAACTTCATGTCCACACCAAGGTGGGACAGGTCCCTCCATCAGGTAATGGCAGAACGGCTGGACTTGCCCAACAGGGGTGAGGACAAGACAGATCCCCCCACAGGGCAACAGCAAAATGGCCTGATTTACCTCAGAGGCGAGGACAAGAAGAGACAACACCAAATAACGACAGACAGTTCCATCTCTGCTCTGGGATAGCTCAGTCTCAGTTTGGTCAGCAAACTCAGCTGGCTATGGAAACGGCCAGATCTTACCTAGCTCAGAGTAGCTGTCAGCCACTCAGCTGGCCTGAGAAACAGCTGAATCCATACCGCAAAGACAGTTCCAACTACTGACAGCAAGGCTCCATGAGGGGATGGTTCCCCAATGGGGCCTAAAGATGGCAATTGGCTGCTCCAGTCTTCTACTGGCAGGTTGCTCCCAGGGGATCTTGACAAAATAAACCAGCAACCCACTCTCAACCCCAAGGCTACTTATATTCCAAGCCCCAAGATGGGAATCAGGTGCCTATGATTAACTCAAACAAGGGACAGCTGGAAGACCCAGAGTCCTGAGTCCACAGACTGGACCGTGAACCAGAATACAGACTTCACGGACCGGACCATGACAGTACCCTTCCCTCCCCCCCCCCCCCCCATTTTCTACGGGAGCCTCCGGGCGACTGAAGAGGCTCTCCAGGACTACGGACAACTCGGACGGGTGGGTAAGAGGTTTTGGCACTAGGGAGTCCTGGATGGCAAGAGTTCATTTCCAGTGTCTGTGTTGCTGGGTCCATGGTTGGCTGGTTTGTTCGCTCACAATGGGGTGCTGGGAATGGACCCAAATGCAAGACACACACTGAAGTACAAGGAACAGGACTTGACTAGAGTAAGGACGTGACAGGATTCAGACCAGGAGCAGGGACAAGAATGCAGACTTGGTCTAGGGAAAGTGGGACCAGGACTAGAAACCATGCACTAGGTGACAAGGCTTCAACTCTGAGCCCGAGACTGGACAAGGACCCAGAACCTGGGTCTTGCCTCTGGCTCAGACCCCAGAACCAGGCAAGGACATGACATGGCTCCAGGACAGGACATGACTGGGGTCTAGAGGCCTGAGTTTGGAGACAGGCTGGGGTCTTCAGGCTTGTGTTCTTGGAGCTTGGCTGCAGGATCCTCGAGGCTTGGGTTCTTGGAGCTTGGCTTGGGATCTTGAGCTTGGTTGCTGGCTGGGGTCTGGGATCTTGAGCTTGAGAGACAACACCAAAGAATGACAGACAGTTCCATCTCTGCTCCGGGGTAGCTCCGAGTCTCAGTTCAGCCAGCAACCTCAGCTGGCTACGGAAACAGCCGGATCCCTACCTAGCTCAGAGTAGCTGGCAGCCACTCAGCTGGCCCGGGAAACAGCTGAATCCATACTGCGAAGACTGTCCAACTACTGACAGCAAGGCTCCATGAGGGGATGGTTCCCCAATGGGGCCTAAAGTTGGCAATTGGCTGCTCTAGCCTTCCACCAGCAGGTTGCTCCCAGGGGATTTTGACAAAACAAACCAGCAGCCCACACTCAACCCCAAGGCTACTTGTATTCCAAGCCCCAAGATGGGAATCAGGTGCCTATGATTAACTCAAACAAGGGACAGCTGGAAGACCCGGAGTTCTGAGTCCACGGACTGGACTGTGAACCAGAATGCGGACTTCACAGACCGGACCATAACACAATTAGGGTGATCATTTGTTTTTGTGTTGTCTTAATATAGGACAACAGTTCTTGAATACCAGAGGAGACCCAAGAACAAGAATTTCCGGTTGTATATTGTATATATTCTCTGATATTAAATGGAACTGTTGAACTATTCACAACCCACCCTATATAAAGAAGTGCAGAAAATTGCAGAAATTACCAACAAAACTTCCCCCTACAAACTTTTTTAAAAATTGCTTATTATTAAGTATTATTAACAAATAAAATAAAACCTGGCAATAATTAATTCAACTATTGGACTTCAGATAAGCCTAGATCTTCCTTCCTCCTGTGGATGATCTCTTTACCACAATCTTTTCTAATGTCTATCTGTTTTACAACAGACTATCATATAAGACTGAAGTCAAGGTCAAGATTTCATCAAGTAATCAAAATAGGAGGAGGAGAAGATGGCGGTGTGACGCAGCTTGCGCGGCCACTCCAGTGAATGATATCTGTAATCTGTCAAGTAGGGGGCCGTGCACAATCCTGATTTGATGGAGCCAGACATGAGAGAACGGAGGAACATCTGGAGAAACTTCTGAAATGCCTTTTTCACTGCCGCTGCTACTGTGTGATCCAGAATCTCCGGAGGGGAAGGCTCCAAATCCTTGGCTTTGCTTGTTGCTCGGTGGCCGGGATGGGGTCAAAGCGCTCGGCAGAGATGGTGCTCAGTGTTGAAGGGCTGGTCGGAGGCTCGAAGTTTTCGGAAGGACTCAGTTGGCTGTGATCAGGTGCTTCCAATGCATCGACAGTTGTCGGTGTCTGGTGGTTTATGGCAGAGAGAGTTTCTCCCTTCTGCCGCCCGCTATCGGGAGTCAATCGGAACTTTGAGACTTTTTTTTACCATTCCCATGGTCTGCTCTTTATCAAATTATGGTATTGTTTTGCACTGCTGTAACTATATGTTATAATTGTGGTCTTGTTAGTGTTAGTCTTTGGTTTGGCTTGTTTTTTTTTGTGATATCTCTCTGGAGGAACATTGTATCATTTCTTCATGCATTTCTAAATGACAATAAATGAGGACTGTGTGTCCTCATAATCTTTAATCTTTTATTTATTAAAAAAAAAACCTACATTGTAGAAACTCAGAGCCATAAATTTTCAGGTGACCATATTGTGATGATTATTGAAAAATTTGTTGAGCAAAGGAAGGGTTGATCAGATAGGCACAGTATTATTCAAGCAACACACACAAAATGCTGGAAGAACTCAGCAGGTCAGACAGCATCTATGGAAAAGTGTAAACAGTCAACGTATCAGCCCCAAGTATCAATGTTACTTTTGCCAGATCTGAGTATTCCACCATATTTTTGTGCATTTTTTAAAAATTATTGTGCTGTTTTTCAGAAAATGGCACTTTCTGTATGCAATCAGATATACATTAGGAGATCATGGATTCTGTATTTACCCATTCATCAAAAAGATAGTTCCCTTCTGTTAAACTTAAAGTAGCAATCTTGCTTGATATTGCCAGGCTTCATGGAATATTATTTCAATTCCTACATATACCTCAACAAGACTTGCAAAAGCTGCTCCGTACACGCCACAGATCTCTGCTGGTGCTAATAATGCATTCCCTGAATTAATGTACCTACCTTTATTCAAGTATTGCAAGAACATCCTTGTGTCTGAGCTTCTGCAAAGTTACTTTGAAGGACAAAGATTTGCAGTGCAGTTTCAGTCACTGATAATTCATTTTTTTTCTCCACAGTCTGTGGCATCTTATGAAAGATTACTGTTTGTTACTAGCAAAATCAAGCCACAATTTAGTACGAGTCTTTAAAGACATATTTTAACTTTGATTTTTTCATTAAAATTGGAAATATGCCATTGTCCCTCAAAAATCAACAAAATTGTACCCTTGTCACACAACATGACTTTCAGTTCTTCTACATGAACAATGTAAGTATTTATAAACTTTAACAGCAAAATACTCCAAGCCAAATGGAAGACAATAATCCATTATTCTTAGGCAGTGTGAGCACCACAATCAATACCAAATACCTTTTTCCCTGCCCCAATCTGCAACTTTCGCTATACATTGATTTTGCAAACCTACTTAGCACAGGCAAAATTTATATTGATATTATTTACACAAATGCTTCAAGATCAATCAGTGAGCTGATAATTCTTGATAAGCTAATGATATTATTGTTGCTTTTTTCCAAGGAGGGGCTTGGGGGTTTGCTGTTATTGTCGCTGTTGTTTTGCGAGGGAGGGGTTTGATACTTCATCTGCCGTTTTCTGTGTGGGCAATCTGTTACCCTTCCTGCGATGGAGGGATGGGGGGGGGTGTTTGGGATATGCGAGTTTTGTTTATTTTTCCTTTTCATGCCGTGAGGGGTTGACATCTTTTCTTTCAACAACATCCATGGTTTTTCTGTATTTCATGGCTATCTGGAGAAGACAAAAATCAGAGTTGTATTGTACGTGCATAATTTGACAAAATTAACCTTAAAGCTTTGAATGAAATTAACATTGCAAGTCAGATGATTCAGAAAGCAGAGACGTGATTATTGTTTTTTCCGCAGTCATTGGGAGTAAATAATGCACTAGAACTAGGAGCAGATTGAAGTCTTTGTTAATGCTTTCAGGCTATAGGAACGCTGCTTTAACCTACCAGTAATTTTTCTGTCAACAGTGGTACCAAGGCTTTGAAATCAATAGTCTTGGAATTTGACATGAAATAGCATAAGTTTTTTAATGAACTGTAGTGTAAAATCACTGTGTCTGATACGATGTCAAAGGTGCAAAGCAAACAGTCCGCTGTTATGTTTTGTAACTCTAGAAATAAATCAAAAGAAATGCACGGAACCAGGAAATGTGTGACTACTTTGTTTTTACTTTTGTGAGGCATGCACGTATGACATGGTGGCATAATGGTGTAAATGACAAAGAATGCTCAATCAAGCTTGCTTACACCATACACCGGGATGCTCTCTTCAGTTACCTGATGGGGTAACCGTACCCTTTGGTCAGGAGCAGATGTAAACAGGTGCTGCCCAAACTTCATTGAATGTTTCAACCCTCAACCACTACACTCTCCAGTTGGTAGGTCAGCAGTGGTTGTCAGGTCATTGCCCTCCTCCTCCTGACTTCCAGCTCAACTCCTCTCACCTGCTCCATATCCAGCAAGAGGCTCTCTCTGCTTCCTCCACCATCCTGCGAGCGGCTTGGTTCTTGCTCCTTTCATCAAGGCCCAGCGCAGACAACAACCTCCATGCTGACCTTGCCAGGAACCCGCTACAGCTAATCTCCACTGGGACTAGCCACATCTGCCATCCTTTGTCCCTTCACTCCTGGACTAAGGACTGGTACTTCAGGGCCTTCATCTCGTGAGCCTCCTCGCATCCTTCCTCCAAGGTACTGTGAGCTCCACCAGGATGATTTTCTAGTCTTTGGTGAACTGCGGTCTGGTCAAAATGTGGCTTGCACCACCTATAGGAACTGCAGCTTCCTTGCCATATTGACCCTCATATCCCATAATTTGGCAGTTAGCGCAGACTGGAGTTAGGTCTCTTTGATACAACTGGAGTGGCCATCTCCCTGATCAAAGTGGCTGCCCTTTTTGCCTCTCTGCCAGCTGATCTCTTTACACCTCTCCCGCTCCAGTGTGTCAGCAAGGAACAGCAGGACCTTGTTGTGGCACCACCTATACCGTCCTTGTGTTAAAGCTGTTTTGCACCCTGAATCCTGCTGATCACAAAGCTTGCAGCTGAGGTCTTCTCTTGGCCCCCATGTTGCAGCTGTGGTGGTGTAGGGAGAGTGTCATACACCGACCGTAGAAGGAAAGAAGTGTGGAAGGGCTCCAGTCTCCAAAGTTCTGCCCAAGTGATCTTGTGTTTGGGAAGTTCCCATTTCATCTAGGCGCTCTGAGTTCCAACTCCACTACCTTCGATACCTGCCTTTTGTCTTCACGGTTCTGTACCTCTGCCTGGACCATGTCACACCTATCCCTTGCCCTCACTCATCATTGGAAGTGTGTGTAGCCCAGGCCTTGCCATAAGACCATAAGACATAGGAGCAGAATTAGGCCATTTGGCCTGTCGAATCTGCTCCACCATTTAATCATGGCTGATCCTTTTTTTCTCCTGCTCAAACCCATATCTCGGCCTTCTCCCCATAACCATTGATGCCAGGTCCAATCAAGAACCTATCACTCTCTGCCTTAAATACACCCAATAACCTGGCCTCCACAGCTGCATGTGGCAACAAATTCCACAAATACACCACCCTTAGGCTAAATAAATTTCTCCACTTCTCTGTTTTGAATGGAAGCCCCTCCATCCTGAGGCTGTGCCCTCTTGTCCTAGACACTCTCACCATGGGGAAACATCCTTTCCACATCTACTCTGTCTAGGCCTTTCAAGATCCAAAAGGTTTCAATGAGATCCCTCCCCTCATCCTTTTAAATTCCAGCGAGCACAGACTCAGAGCCATCAGACATTCCTTGTTAGATAACCCTTTCATTCCTGGAATTATCCTTGTGAACCTCCTCTGGACCCTCTCCAATGCCAGCATATCTCTTCAAACATGAGGGGCCCAAAACTGTTCACAATAGCCAAGGTGAGGCCTCACCAGTGCCTTATAAAGCCTCAGCACCACATCCCTGCTCTTGTATTCTAAACCTCTTGAAATGAATGCTAACATGGCATTTGCCTTCCTCACCACCAACTCAACCTGTAAGTAAACCGTTAGGGTGTTCTGTACAAGTCCCAAGTCCCTTTGCATCTCAAATTTTTGGATTTTCTCCCCATTTAGAAAATAGTCCACACATTTATTTCAACTACCATTCATTTTCCAACATTATATTTCATTTGCCACTTTCTTGCCCATTCTCCTAATTTGTCTCAGTCCTTCTGCGGCCTCCCTGTTTCCACAATACTACCTGCCCCTCTGCCAATCTTCGTATCATTTGCAAACTTGGTAACAAAGCCATCTACGTTTGTATTTCATCATCTAAATCAGTTAAATACAGCATAAAAAGAAGTGGTCCCAACACTAACCCCTACGGAACAACACTAGTTACTGGCAGCCAACAAGAAAAGGATCCTTTTATTCCCACTTGCTGCCTTCTACCAATCAGCCAATGCTCTAACCATCTTAGTAACTTTCCTGTAATACCCCAGCCTCATGTGTGGCACCTTGTCAAAGGCTTTCTGAAAGTCCAAATATACAATATCCACTGCATCCCCTTTATCCATCCTACCTGTAATCTCCTCAAAGAATTTCAACAGGTTCGTCAGGCAGGATTTTTCCTTAAGGAAACTATGAGACTTTGTCCTTTCTTGTCCTGTGTCACCAAGTACTCTGTCACCTCATCCTTAACAATTAACTCTAACGTTTTCCCAACCACTGAGGTCAGGCTAACTGTTCTATAATTTCCTTTCTGCTGTCTTCCTCCTTTCTTAAAGAGTGGAGTGACATTTGCAGTTTTCCAGTCCTCTGGCACCATACCAGAGTCCAATAATTTTTGAAAGATCATTTCTAATGCTGTCCTAGAGTGCAGTTCATCTGGTCTGGGTGACTTAGGTACTTGTAGGTCTTTCAGCTTTTTGAGCACCTTCTCTCTTGTAATAGTAACTGAACCCACTTATCTTTCTTCACACACTTCAACATCAGGCACACTGCTAGTGTCTTCCACAGTGAAGACTGATGCAAAATACTCAGTTCATCTGCAGTCTCCTTGTCCCCCATTATTATTTCTCTTGACTCATATTCTAGTGGTCCTATATGCACTCTCATCTCTTTTTTTTATTTTTTACATACTTGAAAAAGCTTTTACTATCCACTTTGATATTGTTTGCTAGCTTGCTTTCATATTTCATCTTTTCCCTTCTAATGATTTATTTAGTTGCTCTTTGTAGGTTTTTAAAAACTTCCCAATCCTCTATCTTCCCACTAATTTTTGCTTTGTTGTATGCTCTCTCTTTTGTTTTTACATTAGCTTTGACTTCCCTTGTCAGCCACATTTGTACTATTCTGTTATTTGAGTATGTCTTCACTTTTGGAACACGTATATCCTGCACCTTCCTCATTTTTCCCAGAAACGCATGCCATTGCTGCTCTGCTGACATCCCTGCCAGCTCCTTCCAATTTACTTTGGCTAACTCCTCTCTCATAATTTCCCTTACTCCACTGAAACACTGCTACTTCAGACTTTACTTTCTCCCTGTCAAATTTCAAGTTGAACTCAATCATATTCTGATCACTGGTTCCTAAGGGTTCTTTTACCTTAAGATCCCTAATCACCTCCGGTTCATTCCGTAACACCCAGTCCAGTATAGCTGATCCCCTAGTAGGCTTAATGACAAACTGCTCTAAAAAGCCATCTCTTAGGCGTTCAACGAAGTCGTTGTCTTGAGATCCATTACCATCCTGATTTTCCCAATCGACCTATGTGTTAAAATCTCCCATGACTATTATATCATTGCCCTTTTGACAAGCCTTTTCTATTTCCTGTTGTAATCTGTAGTCCACATCCCAGCCACTGTTGGGAGGCTTGCATATAACCGCCATCAGCATCCTTTTACTCTTGCAGTTTCTTAACTCAACTCACAAGGATTCACCATCTTCCAATCCTATTTCACTTCTTTCTACTGATTTGATGCCATTCTTTACCAGTAGAGTCACGCCTCCCCTCTGCCTACCTTTCTATCCCTCTGATGCAACCTTGGACATTCAGCTCCCAACTACAACCATCCTTCAGCCATGATTCAGTGATGGCCACAACCTCATTCCTGGCAAACTGTAATAGTGCAACAATTTCATCCACCTTATTTCTTATACTCTGCACATTGAGATACAACACCTTGAGTGCAGTCTTTGCTACTCTTTTTGATTTTGCATTCCTAATGTACTGATACTCGCTCTGTTGGCTGCGACTATGTCCCAGCACCTGCCTGCCCTTCCTGACAGTCCGACTGCACGCTATCTTTACTTTTTTTACCATCCGTCCTATCCTGAGTCCCATCACACTGGTTCCCACCCCACTGCCAAATTAGTTTAAACCCTCTCCAACAGTTCAGACAAATCTGCCCATGAGAATATTGGTCCCCTTTGGGTTCAGGTGCAACCCATCACTTTTGAACAGGTCATACATTCACCCAGAAGAGATCATAATGATCCAAGAATCTGAAGCCCTGCCCCCTGCACCAGCTTCTCAGCCATGCAGTTATCTGCCAGATCATTCTGTTTCTACACTCACTGGTGCATGGCACAGGCAGCAATCCAGAAATTATTACCCTGGAGGTTCTGCCTCTCAGCTTTCTACCATGCTGGCAAAGGTTGCCAATGATGCCCCTCAATTGTAAGGAGCTCACCACCTGGGCTGTAGCCGAGTTGGCGGCCCACCTTCAGCCTAATCTTGTTGTGACTCCTGCTTGGTTTATTAGCTCGTCCTCAGAGCCCCTCAGTGTTAACACAACTCGAGACTTTGCCACTTTGAACTCCTCTACCGATGACAACAACAGCTGCAGCTGGCCTGATCTTATGTGAAGCCCCACTGAAGAAAAACTTGGATGGATCCCCATCCACCTCCGCAGCTGCTTGTTGACTTTCTGCTCGATGCCTTCCACAGTGGTCATGGGGAACTCGTATACTGTACCATGAAAAGCCAGAGCAGCCTTGGTAGAAGATCATGTTGGTACAGCCATTAGTGGGGTTTGGGGTATGTGAGTTTTGTCTTTTTCTTTTTCGTGTGGGGAGGCGTTGGAGTCTCTTTCAATGACTCCCATGGCTTTTCTGTATTTCATGGCTAGCTGGAGGAGACGAAAATCAGAGCTGTATCGTATATGCATACTTTGACAATAAAATGAATCTTACACCTTTGAATGAAACTAACATCGTAAGTCAGATGATTCAGGTAACAGAGCCATGTTTATTGCTTTTACCCCGGTCACTGAAAGTAAATAATGCACAAGAACTAGGAGCAGATTGCAGTCTTCGTTAATGCTTTCAGTCTGTAGGAACACTACTTTAAATTACCAGTAATTTTTCTATCAACAGTGATGCCCATTCATTGAAATCACTAGTCCTGGATTTTGACATAAAAGAACAGAAGTTTTTTAATAAACTGCAATGTAAAATCACTTTCTGATACTATATCAAGGGTGCATAGCAAACAATCCCCTGTTATGTTTTGTAACTCCAGAAATAAATGAAAAAAACTTGGAGCCGGGAAATGCGCGACTACCTTGTTTTCACTTTTGTGAGGTATGCACATATGACATAGTGGCATAATGGTGTAAATGACAAAGAATGCTGAATCTACAATATATCTGCAGTATTACTGAAATATTAATTATACAACATCCCACACTCATCTGCTCTATCTGACTTTACAAAAGTATGTGTAACCAGTTAGAGATGTACAACTCATAAACATGAGAAGGCCTACAGATGCTGGAAATCCAATGCAACACGCACAAAATGGTGGAGGAGCTCGGCAGTTCAGGGAACATCTATGGAAATGAATAAACAGTAGATGTTTTGTCCAAGACCCTTCTTCAGGACTGAGAATGAAAGGGAAGGCACCAGAATAATAAGGTGGGAAGAGGGGAAGGAGGCTAGCTGGAAGGTGATAGGTGAAGCCTGGTGGGTGGGAAAGGTCAAGGGCTGGAGAAGAAGGAATCTGATAGGAGAGGAGGGTGGACCATAGGAGAAAGGGAAGGGGGAAGGATCCGGGGCAAGTAATAGGCAGGTAAGAAGAGGTAAAAGGTCAGAGTAGGGAATAGAGGAAGGGAGGGGGGGATTGTGAAATTTGTTTACCAGCAGGAGAAATCGATATTCATGCCATTAGGTTAGAGGCTACCCAGTGTTGCACCTCAACCCTGAGGGTGGCCTCATCTTGGCGTGTTGGAATGGGAATTGAAATGTCTCGCCACTGGGAAGTTCCACTTTGTGGCAGATGGAGCGGAGGTGCTCGACAGGTATCATCACTGTCACGGAGGCCACACTGGGAGCACCAGACACAATAGACGACCCCAGCAGATTTGCAGATGAACTGTGCCTCACCTGGAAGGACTGTTTGGGGCCCCGAATCGAGGTGATGGAGGAGGTGTATGGGCAGGTATCGCACTTAAGATGTTTGCATAAATGTGCCAAGAGGGAGATTAGTGGGAAGGTTTGAAATGACAAGGGAATCACAGGGGGAGCAGTCCATGTGGAAAAGAGGAGAGGAGGTGTGGAGGTAAAGATGTTTAGTGGTAGGATTCCTTTGCAGGTGGTGGAATTTGCAGAGGATGCAGTGTTGGATGCGGAGACTCATGGGGTGGTGGGTAAGGATGAGAGGAACTATCAGTGTTAAGGTGGCGGGAAGATGGGATGAGTACACAGGTAATGTGGGTGGGAGAGGCATCAATAGTGGAGGGAGAAAAACCCTGTTCTTTGAAGCAGGAGGACATCTGTCATGCCTGGAAAGGAAAGCCACATCTTGGAAACCGATGTGGCGAAGGCAAAGGAACTGAGAAATGGGAATAGTATTCTTACAGGAGGTAAGGTGGGAAGAGGTATAGTTAAGATAACTGTGAAAATCAGTAGGTTTATAAAAGTTGTTGATTGACACTTGTCTCCAGAGATGGAGACCAAGAGATCAATAGAGGGGAGGGAGGTGTCAGAGATGGGCCAAGTGAATTTAAGGGTAGAGGCAAAGTTGATAAAATTGATGAGCTCAGCATGGGTGAATGACGCAGCATCAATGCAGTCATCAATGTATTGGAGGAAGAATTGGGAACTATCACCGGGGAAGGCTTGGAACATGGACTGTTCAGCATAGGCCCCAGCTATGCCTGCCTCTTTGTTGGCTATGTAGGTGCGCATAGCTGCCACTTGAGTTTGGAGAAAGTGGCAGGAGCCGAGGACCAATTCTGCCAGACAGAGGAGTGTAGTAGTGGAAAGGAATTAGATGGGTCTTTTGTCAAGAAAGAAGCGGAGTGCTTTGAGGGCTTCTTGATGAGGGATTTAAGTGTATCGGGATTGAAGATGCATGGTGAAGATGAGGTGGTGTGCAGTTATTTTGTTCAGCATCCTTGTGTTTTTATTCAGAGGCACCGAGTATTATCCTTTCCACTGCTACCTGCCATATATACACTCATTTGTCAACCTGTGTTGCATATTCCCTCCACAACCAAACAGAAAGGAGGTTCCATGGGTGAGTATGAGGTTCTATATGAACATAAGAAATAGGAGCAGGAGTAGGCCATCTGGCCCGTAGAGCCTGCTCCACCATTCAATAAGATCATGGCTGATCTGACCTTTGACTCATCTCAACCTACCTGCCTTTTCCCAATAACCCTTAATTCCTCTACTATGCAAAAATCTATCCAAGCTTGTCTTAAATATATTTACTGAGGTCGCCTCCACTGCTTCATTGGGCAGAGAATTCCACAGATTCACCACTCTTTGGGAAAAACAGTTCCTCCTCATCTCCATCTTAAACCTATATCCCCAAATCTTGAGGCTATGTCCCTAGTTCCAGTCTCACCTACCAGTGCAAACAACTTTCCTGCCCCTATCTTATCTATCCCTTTCATAATTTTATATGTTTCTATAAGATCTCCTCTCATTCTTCTGAATTCCAGTGAGTACAATCCCAGGCAACACAATCTCTCCTCATAGTCTAACCCCCTCATCTCTAAAATCAACCTGGTGAACCTCCTCTACTACACCTCCAAAGCCAGTATATCCTTCCTCAAGTAAGGAGACCACAAATGCACGCAGTACTCCAAGTGTGGCTTCACCAGTACCCTGTACATTTGCAACATAACCTCCCTGCTCTTAAATTCAATCCTTCTAGCACTGAAGGCCAACATTCCATTTTCCTTCTTGATGACCTGCTGCACCTGCTAACCAACTTTTTGTGATTCTTGCGTAAGCACTCCGAAGTCCCTCTGCACAGCAGTATGGTATAATTTTTTTTTACCATATAAATGATAATTAACACTGGACAATGAATTTTTTCAGAAGTGTTGCTTCCTCAGAATATTTTTTGTTTATGGTAGACTGCTTGAAGATGAACATTCAAATATAATTTCAGACTATTTGTATCACGTAGGAATTTGGAGAAACAACAAATTAACTTTTATTGAATATAATGTGTTTAATTGCATAATGGCGCAAATGCTTTGCAATATTTCAACTAACTTAAAAATATTTTGTTAATGATTTTCATTTGTACTCTGTGTCTGAGGTTTCTTGCTTAAGTGTCCAACAATAATTAGCCAGCATTAATGGATTCCAGTTGCCCTGGTATCTTTTCTCCATGACTGCAATGTTCTGGTGAAACGTTTCACCATGCTCACCACTAACAGCACCAAAATTGCAGGGAAGAAGTCTAAATGGGAATGCAGAAAATGAATCTTTAGTGACATGTTGCATTTCATGGTTTTATATGCTTGAAGCATGCTTTCAACCAGCTGCATGTAGTTTGGTGCTCTGTAGATGCCAAGAAAAATTTCAACAACTTCCTTGAATGCCTTCCATGTGATTTTGGCTGGTCCCACTAGAAATTCTTCAAATTGCCTGTCATTGATGACCTGTTTGATTTGTGGACCAACAAAAATGCTTTCCTTAACCTTGGCATCAGTTATTCTGGGAAGCATCTGTCTCAAATATAAAATCCTTCATAGAAATTTTTGTACCTGGTGATAGAAAATTCCATCCTTATAGTCCTGAACCCAATAATTATTACTAAAACCTGTCCTGCCATGCCTGGGCAAGATAGGAAATTTTCCAGCTTACATTGTAGGCAACATTTTAATTGACTTGAATTATGAATTGAAATAATAAACATAAGTTTATTTAAAAAATGGTGCGTGATGGGAAAATTTCATGATGATTTTCATGATCAGTAGCCCAAAATTCATAAGGTACACCTAAAGGTATTCAGGAAGCAAAATCTTTGTTGTCCAGTAGATTATAATCTACTCTCTCAATTTTCCTTCAAAACTGGATGACCTCACATTCACCAATATGTGCTCCATCTGCCAGACCCTTGCTCTCACTTAACCTAACTATATCTCTGCAGATTCTTTGTATCTTCTGCACAATTTGCTTTTCCACTCAATTTATTATCATCAGCAAACTTAGACACTCTACCCTCGGTCCCCTCTTCCAGATCATTAATGTATATCGTGAACTGTTGTGGGCCCTACATTGACCCTGGGGCACACCGCTCACCACTGATTGCCAACCGGAGTAACACCCATGTATACCAACTCTCTGCTTTCTATTCATTAACTAATCCTCTATCCATGCTAATACATCACCCCCACCTCTATGCATCTATATCCTATGGATAGGTCTTTTATGTGGCACCTTATAGAATGCCTTCTGGAAATCTAAGTAAATAACGCCCATCTGTTTTCCTCTATCCATTGCGCTTATTATATCCTCAAAGAACTCCAGTAAGTTTGTCAAACAGGATCTGCCTTTGTTGAATCCATGCTGCATCTGCCTGCAGGATCCTTTCCTTTCCAGATGCCTCGCTATTTCTTCTGAAATTATAGCTTCAAGCATTTTCCCAGCTACAGGTGTTAAACTAATTGTCCTATAGTTACCTGCCTCAAGAACCCTGAGGCCTCATCCTTAATAATCATCTCCAAGGTCTTCCCAAGCACTGAGGTCAAACTAACTGGCCTACAGTTTCCTTTCTTCCGCCTTTCTCCCTTCTTGAAGAGTGGAGTGACATTTGCTGTTTTCCAGTCTTCAGAAACCATTCCAGAAACTAGTGATTCTTGAAAGATCATTGCAAATGCCTCCACGATCTCTTCAACCACCTCTTTCAGAATTCTGGGGTGTACACCATCTGGTCCAGGTGACTTTTCTACTTTCAAACCTTTCAGTTTCCCAAGAACCTTCTCTCTAGTTAATGGTAACCACACACTTCATGCCCCCTGACACCTGGAATTTCCACAATACTGCTAGTGTCTTTCCACAGTGAAGACTGATGCGAAATATTTATTCAGTTCATCTGCTATTTTATTGTCCTCCATTACTACCTGTCCAATATCATTTTCCCATGGTCCAATCTCCACTCTCGCCTCTCTTTTACACTTTATGTATCTGAAGAAACTTTCTCTACCTGCCTCTTTAATATTATTGGCTAGCTTACTTTGGTATTCCATCCTAACCTTCTTAATGTCTTTATTAGTCACCTTCAGCTGATTTTTAAAAGCTTGCCAATACTCTAATTTCCCTTTAATCATAGTTCTATTATATGCCCTCCCTTTGGCTTTTTTGTCGGCTTTGACTTCTCTTGTTAGCCATGGTTGTGTCATTTTTCCTTCAGAATACTTCTTCCTCTTTGGGATGTATATATCCTGTGCCTTCTGAATTGTTTTCAGAAATTCCAGCCATTGCTGCTTTGCCATCATCTCTGTTAGTGTTCTTTTCCAATCAGTTCCAGCCAACTCCACTCTCATGCCTCTGTAATTTCCTTTCCTCTCTTGTAATACTGTTACATCTGACTTTAGCTTCTCCTTCTCAAATTTCAGGGTAAATTCAATCATATTATGATCACTTGCCCCTAAGGGTTAGACCATAAGACCATAAGACCATAAGACATCGGAGCAGAATTGGGCTACAGGTATCCCCCGCCATCCGAAGGTAGAGCGTTCCTATGAAATGGTTCGTAAGCTGAAATGTCGTAAAACGATGAAGCAATTACTATTTATTTTTATGGGAAAAATTTGTGAGTGTTCGCAGACCCAAAAATAACCTACCAAATCATGCCAAATAACACATAAAACCTAAAATAACAGTAACATAGAGTAAAAGCAGGAATGATACGATAAATACACAGCCTATATAAAGTAGAAATACTTTTCCACAATCATTACTGAACTGTTCTCCGTAGCGAAAATCTCACGCAAGCACTGTCGGCAGAAAATCTCACGCAAGCGCTGTTGGCAAAAACACTGCACAAGCGCTCTCCAGTAACCTCTAAACTATACCAAATAACACGTAAAAATACACAGCCTATATAAAGTAGAAATAATGTATGTACAGTGTAGTATCATTTACCAGAATCGGGACAGCGCTGAGCACACTGATGATGGTGTGTTAGGCTGAGTCGTCGCAGGTTGGGGTGGTGCAGTGGTCCCCACCCTCCGGGCCACCAACTGATACCGAACCGCGAAGCACGCAGGGGTCCAGCGGTAGCCGGGAGGCACACAGCACATCTTTAAGAAAAAAGCCGAAATAAACATGCTAATTAATTACGCGTTGGGCGGCACCTAGTTAATTAGCATGTTTATTTCGGCTTTTTTCTTAAAGATGTGCTGTGTGCCTCCCGGCTACCGGAGCATTCTCTGCGAATCGCAGGGTTGTGGGACACTGGAGTGTCATCTCGTCGTCTGTTTCCATTAGAGCACGCAGCTCATCTTCTCCTATGACTGCCTGCCTCGATGTCGAAGGTCAAGGTTCGTTGTCTGCTGTGGCTGATGTGGAAGGCTTGCTTGACTGCTGAGCCTCGCGCATTTTTCTATCATACAGTTCTTTGTAAGGACTCAAACCATTCTGAAAATATTCCCTAATCCTACGTACCCTTTCAACACTAAAGTCGTACTTTATCATTGCAGGGAAAATCTCATGCAGTTGCTTCACATTCAGTTCCTGGACGATTTCACTTTCAGTCCGTTCGCTACTGAATTTGGTTTCAATTGTTATCCTTTCCTCTTCCAATTGCATCAGCTCTTCATCTATCAGTTCTTAGTCATGCGTTGCCAAAACCTCTTCAACATCATCTTCGTCAGCTTCCACAAGCCAAACTCACTTTGTCCTTACTTCGTTCACCACGATTGAAACACTTAATTATGTCTAGTTTTGCACTAAGTGTAACACCCTTACGAGCTCTTTTAGGCTCTTCCAATACCTTTGAACTCATCTTGCTAACGGCTG
Source organism: Mobula birostris (assembly GCF_030028105.1). Lineage (NCBI taxonomy): Eukaryota > Metazoa > Chordata > Chondrichthyes > Myliobatiformes > Myliobatidae > Mobula > Mobula birostris. The sequence continues at coordinate 52,632,440 of NC_092386.1, forward strand.
CTCACAGGCCCGTGTCTAAGCAATGCCGGCAAGAATGCAGTTCTGAATCCAGGGGAGAGCGGCTGCTCCGGGCGCGCGCTGCCTTTTATCGCGCGCTGATTTTTTTCGTAACAGTGAAAACACCTTCTGAAAGTGAAAACAGGGTACTAATGTAGGTCTTTAATAACAGTGAGGTTTCATAAAGCGAATGTTTGAAAAGCGGGGAACACCTGCATTTGGTCATCGAGTCTGCTCCGCTATTCAATCATGGCTGATCCATTTCCTGACTACAGATGTTAAACTAGCTGGCCTATAGTTACCTGCCTTTTGCCTACATCCTTTTTTGGACAGTGGTGTGACATTCACTTCTTCCCAATCCGCCAGGATTTGCCCAGAGTCCAGAGTATTTTGGTAAATTATTACCAAAACCTCTACTATAACTTCTGCCATTTCTTTCAGTACCCTGGAGTGCATTCCATTAGGAACAGGGGACGAGTCTATCTTCAGGCCCACAAGTTTGCTCTGCACTACCTCTTTAGTGATAACTATTGTTTCAAAGTCCTCACTTCCTATCGCATCCATAACATCTCTCTTTGGTATATTAGATGTGTTCTCTCTATTAAACCATCTTCACTTGCCCCATCACTGAACTGTTCCCAAAGCTATGGATTCATTTTCAAGGATCCTTCGTTTCATATTCCCGATATTTATTTATTTGTTTGTTAATTTTTCTCTTTTGTATTTGCACAGTCTGCTGTCTTTTGCACACTAGTTATTTGTCCACCCTGCTGGGTGCAATCTTTCATTGATTCTATTAAGGTTCTTGGATTTATTGAGTAATCTCCAAGAAAATAAATCTCAGGGTTGTATATGTACTTTGATAATAAATTTACTTTGAATTTTGAACTTTGAAACTATAGGGGCACCTATGCCATGGCTGAATCACAAATTATCCCATTAGGACAGGGCACATGATCACCCTAAAGTAAGATGATAATTCTCAGAAGTCAGTGATCAAGTATGTTATCTATAAAGCCAAACAGTGCTGACAGAGTGCCAGGTCACTTTTATTTGTCTGGACTTCTTTACAATCCAATCAGTGAGCTGCCAATACCAGTAAAGAAAGGTTTATGGTCTAAATAAGTGTGCATTTACATTATGGCATTCATAGCCTCAGGTTGTTCTAAGCTGAGCCAATGGAATAATTTTTTGAAAGGAAGTTATTATCATAATATACTGTAGGCAGCACTTTTTGTACATAGTATGCTTCTTGATTGGTGGCAGGTGGTAAGTGTCCAAGTGAGTAGTGGGAGCTTCCATCTGCACCAGTGCTTTTTTAAAGGATTCTTCATAATTGGGAGGATGGAACGTCAGGCCTGAAACCTTGATTTAAAGACACCCTGAAGCAATTTAAATGGCATGTGCATTTTTCTTAATGCATATAGTAGTGATATTAAGGTGTGTGGTAGATGGAATGTACAGAGAGTGATCAGCACAGCACAGTCCATCACAGACTTTTCACTTCTTTCCATGCAGTTGCTTCAGTAAGTCTAATCGTATCATCAAGGATGTTTGTCCCTCTAATCAGGAGTTGGATGAATGGCAAATGTCTCGAACGTTATTTCTAGACAACTTGGCAAACAAGGAACAACAATCACATAATTAATACTCTCATTAGAAAGCTCCTGTTCATATCCCTTAATACTTGGCAGATACCCCTCTTTGCCCATAAGAATGAAACCTATTTCTGCTTGCTCTTACTTTTCTAAAGCCTGTTATTGCCTCTTTTTATTAGCATCATGGAGTCATAGAGCAATAGATGATGGACGCAGGCTCTTTGGCCTATTGAGCCCATGTTGAGCCAGCTAGGCCCAATTTCCTGTGCTTGGCATATCCATACCCCTGCATGTACTTATCTTAAGTGCTCCTTCAATGATACTATTATACTGCCTCAATCACTTCCTCTGGCAGCTCATTCCATCTACTCCCTCCTCAGTTGCCCTTCAGGTTCTTATTGAATCTGTGCCCTTTCTATGGCCCCTAGCTTTTGACTCTCTTGCCCTGGGGTAAAGACTACTTCCATCCATCTTATCAATGCCTCTCATTGTTTTCAACATTTCTATAAGGTTGCCCCTCATTCTTCCATGTTCCGAGAAACAATACTCCAAATTCAACCTCACAACTTCAACATAGGTTTCAACTCCTATACTCAATGCCCTAATTTATGAATGCCAAAGTGCTACAACCTTTCTTTGTGACCCTACTTTCAAGACATTATGGATCTGTATTCTCTTTGTTCTACCACATACCTCAGTGCCCTGTGTAATTCTGATTTGTTCTCCCAAAGTGCAACACCTCACATTTACTGCATTAAATCCTAAATGCCATTTCTCTGCCCAGTTGTTCAGTTGGTCCACATCACTTTTCGAGCTTTGATAGCCTTCCTCGCTGTCGACTACACCTCCAAACTTCGTGTCATAGTCATTCCCAACTAATTAAGCTAATGAGACCTAATCTTTCCAGCCTGAGCACACTGATATCCCTCCAATCCCTGCATATTCACATGGCTATCTAAGAGCCTCTTAAATGCCTCTGTCATACCTGCCTCCACCAATACCCCTAGCATTGCATTCCAGGCATACATCACACACTGTGAACAAATAAAACTTGGCCCGCACATCTCCTTTGCACTTTCCTCCTCACCTTAAATGCATGCCCTCTAGTATTACACTGGGGAAAAATGCGAGCTGTCTGCTCTATCTATGACTGACATAATCTTATAAACTCCTATCAGCCACACTACCAGGTTCAGGAACAGTTATTAACCTTCAACCAACATGCTCCTGAGCCAGCATGCATAAGTTCACTCATCTCAACTCTGAATGGATTCCACAACATATGGACTCACTTACAAGAACTGTACAACTCATGTTCTCAGTATTGTGTAACACCCTGGGAAAGGTTTCACTGCTAACACAATGGTCTTTCTGTCGAAGCAGTGTTTGGGTTATGGTTAGAGATAACGGGTGCCTTTGAATGTGAGCTGGGTACTTGGTTCGGCAGGAGATGAAGAGGGAAGGCGCTGGAGAGAACTTGTTGTAGGATTCAACCTGGTGGGGGACTGTGGTTCAATGGAGCAGAGGTCCGCAGTCAACTGAGGATTCCTTCTAGAAGAGTTGAGCTCCAACTTGTGCACATTTGACTGTTTCTTCTTTCTTTACTGACCCTTCAGTTAAGATTCATAAATATAAGTCCTTTAGTTGTATGCAGTGTGCTGTCTGTTTTTCTTAGCACTGCATTTGTAACAGGGTATCAAATTACACAGCATCCACACAAACCGGAGTTTGGGGTGAGAGAGCCGTCTCAATCTCATGGGTTTGGCGGGACTGGACTGGAGTGTATCTTCCCTAGACTTACGCAGCCAAGAAAACCAGCAGGGTTTCGTTTTGTCTGTTTATTAATTTTTTATTTGCATAGTTTATCTTCTTTTACACATTGGTTCTTTGTCAGCCCTTGTTTATGTGTAGATTTTTCATTGACTCTATTGTATTTCTCTTTTCTACTGTGAATGCCTGTAAGAAAATGAAGCCCAAGGTAGTATATTTACTTTGAGCTTTGATCAGGCCTACCGTCAGCCTCTGCCACTCCAAGTAAAACAGCCCTAGGTTGTCCAACCCCTTCTTACAGCACATACCCGCTAATCCTCTTTCAATCTTTTTTACATTGATTTAAAAGAATAAGGATAAATACAAACCAGAGGAGAAATTATCTCAAATACATATTTCAATAACAGTACAAAGAAAGAAAGGAATATACACAGTCAAAATCGTATATAGTATTAAGCTAATATAAAGAGAGAGAAGAACCACTGCTCCTGTTAACAGTTCATAGAAAAAAAGACTCAAGATCTTTTTTCTCAATGTACCCTCTAATCCAAGCAGCATCCTGGTACACCTCCGCTGCACTCTGTACAAGTCCTCGATATCCTTCCTATAATGAGGCAACCAGAACTGAATGCGGTACCTCAGAGTCCTGATGAAGGGTCTTGGCCCAAAACATCAGCTGCTTAGCCTTTTCCAGAGACGCTGCCTGGCCTGCTGAGTTCCTCCCGCATTTTATGTCTATTGCTTTGATTTCTATCATCTTCAGATTTGCTCTTGTTTGCAATACCGAACGCAAGTTTTATAAAACTGTAACATAACTTCTTGACTCTTGAACTCAGTACCTTGAGTAACAAAGGTAAGCATGCCATACCACTACCACTCTGTGAACTTGTGCAGCCACTTTCAGGGAACTATGGACTTGGACTCCACGCCATCAGATCACAGGTTAAGGAATGAGAGTTAAAAAAGGACAAATAAACCTGTTAGCCTGTCATTGGTTTGATTGAGGCAACCAGAACTGAACACAATACTCCACTGGTCAAATCAGAGATTTATAGAACTGCAACATTACCTCATGACCCTTGACTCAACTTCCTAACTAAAAATCATAAAGATCCGGGATCCCAGAACAGATCCCTATGGAACACTGCTCTCCAGGCAAAATACACTCCATCTACGACCATCTTCTTCTGTGAGCAACTCAATTCTAAATCCATGCTGACAAGTTTCCCTGTGAGATTCTTTTTTATCCATTTACGGGATGTGGGCATCATCAGCTAAGCCGGCATTTGTTGCCCTTGAGAAGGTGGTGATGAACTGCCTTCTTGAATCGCTGCCGTCCCTGAGGTGTCGTCGTCATCGTGGCTATTCCTCGAGGTCAAGGGTGATGGTCTTTGTTCTGTCTAGAGCGAAGATACCTGTGCGTGTATGATACACCTATATAAGATCACCTCTCATTTTCATATATCTCTTCTACACTCATTCTTGCTGTATAGGATCTTTTATTTTACAGAGTGACTAAATTGAACACATATTCTAAATGCAGCCTCATCAATGTTGTATGCAACTTCAACATCCTAACTTCTGTATTTACTGGCTAATGAAGGCCAACATTTTAAAAACCTTCTTCGCTGCCCTGTTTGCAATGGCATTTTCAGGAACCATGTACTTGTACACTTGGTCTCTCTGTAACACTGTACTTGTACACTTGGTCTCTCTGTAACACTACTGCTAAAAGTGGTTGCTTCATATTAGGAAGTTCTTTACAAAGTGCATTCTAAAATTTTATATAAGTAGTATCTTTAAACACCTTCCATTCACCATTGACTTTTCAAAAGAAGAATCCATCAGTTACATCAGATATGACCTGTTTGGAAAACCATGTTGATTCTGTCTGATCATTTGAAAGGTTTTAGTGTACTCATTGATACTGTTCTTAATTGTAAACATTAGTAATAGAAACATAGAAACATAGAAAACCTACAGCACAATAAGGTCCTTCGGCCCACAAAACTGTGCCAAACATGCCCTAACCTAAGAAATTATCTACGGTTACCCATAGCCCTATATTTTTATGAGCTCCATATACCTGTCCAGGAGTCTCTTAAAAGACCCTATCGTATCCGCCTCCACCACTGTCGCCGGCAGCCCATTCCACACACTCACCACTCTCTGCGTAAAAAAATTATCCAACGTCTCCTCTGTACCTACTTCCAAGCACCTTAAAACTGTGCCCTCTTGTGCTAGCCATTTCAGCCCTGGGAAAAAGCTTCTGACTATCCAAGCGATCAATACCTCTCATAGACAGATTGTGGGATTGTAATTTGGTTTATCTCCTTCACTCTTCATCCTTCTTGAATAAAAGTGTTTCTTTTACAACTTTTACTTCAAAAAGACAGTTTTCAGAGCAAGAGAAGTTTGGAAGATACCTATTGGGATTTCTGCAAAGTAAATATTGATTATGTTTTGCATTCTTTCATCATCATCAGTGATGCCAAATTGGCAAATTTTCCAGATCATTGGATGTTATTCCAATTATAACCTGACACAATATTAATTCAGTTTTTTTAAATTTTCAGATATTGTTCAGTAATATAATAGAATTTCTGGTGAGTGTCCCAAGATTAAAAGGAACAGGAAACTAGGTCTCAATTTGTGTAAAGTGAGTGCAGGAAAGGAGAAACCAGTGTGTCAATGGAAACAAGGGAACCAGGGCCCCAATATGTTATCTGGAGCACGGGAGCCATGGTCCTGGAGTGTTAATAGGAGCACAATAATCCAAAGTCATATGGTGAATTAAATGATTATTACTATACTTGCATACTTTTTATTGATTTTGATATCCCTTGTGATTTTTGATGCTCTTTTGCAACTTGCTCTTTTCACCTTTTCTGCTACTTTGCACGTTGCAAAGGCTGTGACCTGGGCTTACTTGCTGAGTTATAAAGCATCTATAGCTGTGAAAATGCACTTTGACCAATTTCACAGCTACCTTGTAAATTAATGTTATTGATAGACTGCAATAAAATTTAATTATTTCCCTTTCTGTCTTCTGTACTGATAGGATAAACTCGATTTCTTAACAAACTTGCTGTTTAAATAAATTTACTTCTGTACTACATTTCACTGGATAAACAATTATTTATGTGGCTTTTTGGTTGGGTTGAGTTCTTCTCCAATTTGGCAATCCATTTGCAAACATTTCATCAGCATACGAGGGGATACCATCAGTGCACTGTTCACTTGTGGTGTGTCCTCTGAAAGCTTGGCCTTTATGTACTTATCAATCAGTCGATTAGTCCTCATTCGGGAAACCTAATTGTGATGTAATGATGGGGTCTCGTTGCTGTCTAGTTGTGTGGTGAACTCTAAGGCTTTATTAGCTTAAAAATGGGTTCCATGTCTACATGTCTGTTTACAGAATTGTTTGTGGAAAACCATGCTTCTAGGAATTTGTTTGCATTCCACATATTTGCTTGAGCCATGATTTTCACTGATGCCCAGTCTAATTTATGTCTCTCTTGATCTTCATGGGTAGAGACCAGGGAAAGTTTGTCATGCCACTTTACAACCAGTTGATGTTCATGGATCCTTGTGGATAGTTTTCTCCCAGTTCGGCTGACTCTCCCAATTAACCTTCCAACTGACACATCTTTGTGAAATGGGATGAAACCAGTGCATCTGAAGAACATAGTTACAAGGAAAATGTGTAACCTCCAGACAGATGGTATCTGAGATCAGGATTTCCACTTTTAAGGTTCTGGGAGTGAAGTTTAAAAAGGGGAAAGCTTTGCGGGAACTCGGCTATAACCGGCGCACCAGTCGTGTGTTGGAGAGCAGAGGAGGTTCAGGCATAAAAGGGAGACACTGCCTACTGGAGCAGTCATCAAAGGAGCGGTTATCGTCGGAGTGGTCTGAGACAGAGTGGTAGGGCTTTGTCTCAATCAGGCTTCGGCAAGGTAAGTGGGTAAGTGGACTTTGTTTTTTCCTTGCATTTTTTGAGGAATAGAGAGCATGTCTGCAGGGTTAGTGTTTTGCTCTGGGTGTCAGATGTGGGAATCCTGGGAATCTTCCAGTCTCCCAGATGGCCACATCAGCACCAGGTGCATCAAGATGCAGCTCCTGAGAGACCATGTTAGGGATCTAGAGCTGCGGCTTGATGACCTACAGCTTATAAGAGAAAGTGAGCAGGAGATAGATAGGAGCTACAGGGAGCTAGACACCCCGAGGCTGCAGGAGTTAGATAAGTGGATGACTGACAGGGAAGGGTTGGGAAAAGCTCAGATAATAGAGAGCACCCCTGTGGCCATCCCCCTCAGTAATCATCTCGTTTTCGATGTTGTTGAGGGGGGTGACCTGACAGAGGACGACCATGGCGATTGGGTCTCTGGCACTGAGCCTGGATCTGTGGTGCAGAAGGGAGAAAAGAAGTTGAGAAATGCGGTAGTCATAGGGGATTCCATAGCTGAGGGGAACAGACAGGAGGTTCTGTCAGCCTGATAGAGATACCCGCATGGTGTGTTGCCTCCCAGGTGCCTGGGTACGGGATGTCTCAGGTTGGGTGCTTATTTGAAGGGAAAGGGTGAACAGCCAGAGGTCTTGGTATACATTGGTACCAATCACGCAAGTAGAAAAAGGGAGGAGGTCTCCTGACGAGAGAATTTAGGGAGTTGGATAGGAAGCTGAAAGCAGGACCTCTAGGTTAGTAATCTCAGGATTGCTGCCTGTGCCATGTGCTAACAAGTGCAATAATAGCATCAATCTGCGGCTGAGAGACTGGTGTAGGAGGCAGGGCTTTGGGTTCCTGGATCACTGGGGCCTCTTCTGGGGGAGGTATGACCTGTATAAAAAGGATGTGTTACACCTGAACCAAAGGGTTCCAATATCCTAGCAGGCAGGTGTAATAGAGCTGTTAGGGAGGGTTTAAACGAAGTTGGGAAGGGGTTGGGAACCGGAGTAACAGGGCTGAGGAAGGGGAAAACAGAAATAAATCAAAGATAGTGTACAACAGTGATGATAGAAAGGACAGGCAGCAGATGAGGCATAATCACAGCCATTGGGATGAGTTACAGGGCAATAGAGGTGTGGTGCAGTTAAAACAGAAAGCAACAAATACTGGACTGAACGTGTTATATTTGAATGCATGTAGCATAAGAAAAAAAATGGACAATCTTGAAATTCAGCTACAAATTGGCAAGTATTACATTGTGGCCATCTCTGAAGCTTGGCTAAAGGATGGCTGCCATTGGGAATTGAATGTCCAAGGATATACAGTGTTTTGGAAAGATAGGTTAGTAGGCAGAGGGGGTGGCGTGGCTCTGTGTATAAGAAATAATATTAAATCATTAGAAAGGGATGACAGAGGATCAGAAGGTGCAGAGTCTCTATGGGTTGAGCTAAGAAATGGATGGCAAGGGTAAAAGGACACTAATGGCAGTTGTATACTGGCCTCCAAACAGCGGCCGGGACGTGGATTACAAATTACAGCAGGAGATAGAAAAGCTGTGTCAGAAGGGCAATGTCATGATAATCGTTGGGGATTTTAACATGAAAATGGATTGGGAAAACCAGGCCAGTACTGGACCTCAAGAGAGAGAAGTTTGTAGAATGTCTTAGGACAGCTTGTTGTTGAACCAACTAGGGGATTGGCTGTGCTGGATTGGGTGTTGTGCAGTGATCCAGAAGTGATAAGAAAGCTTAAGGCTAAGGAACCCTTAGGGAACAGTGATCATAATATGATCGAATTCACTTTGAAATTTGAGAAGGAGAGCATAAATGTCGGTATTTCAGAGGAATAAAGGAAATTACAATGGCATGAGAGGGGAACTGGCCAAATTTGACTGGACAGTGACACTAACAGGAAGGACAGCAGAACAGCAGTGGCTGGAGTTTCTGAAAAAAATGAGGGAAGTGCAAGACAGATATATTCCAAATAAGAAGACATTTTCAAATGGAAGAAGGACACTACCATGACTGACAAGTGAAGTCAGAGCCAAAGTAAAAGCAAAAGAGAGGGATATAAGGAAGCCAAAGATAATGGGAAGGTAGAGGATTGGGAAGTTTTTAAAAATTTACAGAAGGAAATTAAGAAAGTCATTAGGAAGGAAAAGATGAATTATGAAAGGAAGCTGGTGGCTAATATCAAAGAAGATACAAAAAGCTTTTCTAAGTATATAAAGGGTAAAAGAGAGTGGAGGGTAGATATAGGACCAATAGAAAATGACGCTGGAGATATTGTATTGAGAGACGCAGAGATAGCAGATGAACTGAATGCGTATTTTGCATCAGTTTTCACAGTGGAAGACATCTACAGTATAACGGAGATTCAAGCGTGTTAGGGAAGTGAAGTACGTGCAGTGAAAATTATGACTGAGAAGGTGCTCAGGAAGCTTAATAGTCTGAGGGTGGATAAATCTCCTGGACCTGATGGAATGCACCCTCGTGTTCTGAAGGAAGTAGCTGGAGAGATTGTGGAGGCACTAACAATAATCTTTCAAGAATCGATAGATTCTGGCATTGTACCAGATGACTGGAAAATTGCAAATGTTACTCTGCTATTTAAGAAGGGTGGGAGGCAGCAGAAAGGAAACTATAGACCTGTTAGCCTGGCATCAGCTAGTTGTTGGAATCGATTGTTAGGGATGAGATTACAGAGTACCTGGAGGCACATAATAAGATAGGCCAAAGCCAGCATAGTTTCCTGAAAGGAAAATCCTGCCTGACTAACCTACTGAAATTTTTTGAGGAAGTTACAAGCAGGGTAGACAAAGGAGATGCAGTAAATGTGGTGTACTTGGATTTTCAGAAGGCCTTTGACAAGGTGCCACACGTGAGGTTGCTCAGCAAAATAAGAGCCCATGGAATTACAGGAAAATCACCAGAATGGGTGAAGCATTGGCTGATTGGCAGAAAACAGAGTGGGAATAAAGGAATCCTATTTTGGCTGGCTGCCGGTTACCAGTAGAGTTCCACAGGGGTCAGTGTTGGGACCGTTGACTTTTATGATGTATGTCAATGATTTGGAGTATGGGACTAATGGATCTGTGGCTAAATTTGTTGATGATTCATAGAAAGGTGGAGGAGCTGGTAATGTTGAGGAAACAGAGCCTGCAAAGACGCTTAGGTAGAAGTGGCAAATGAAATAAAATGTTGGAAAGTGAATGGTCATACACTTTGGTGGAAGAAATAAACAGGCAGACTATTATTTAGATGGGGAGAGAATTCAAAATGCAGAAATACAAAGGGACTTGGAAGTCCTTGTGCAGGATTCCCTAAAGGCTAACCTCCAGGTTGATTTGGTGGTGAAGAAGGCAAATGCAATGTTGACATTCTTTTCTAGAGGTATAGAATATAAGATCAGGGATGTGATGTTTAGGCTTTGTAAGGCACTGGTGAGACCACAATTGGAAGTATTGTGTGCAGTTTTGGGCTCCTTATTTTAGAAAAGATTAACTGACATTGGAGAGGGTTCAGAGAAGATTAAAGAGAATTATTCCAGGAATGAAAGGGTTACCATATGAAGTACATCTGGCAGCTCTTGGGCTGTATTTCCTGGAGTTCCGGAGAAAGAGGGGTGATCTCATAGAAAAATTCCGAATGTTAAGTGTCCTGAACAGATTAGATATGGCAAAGTTATTTCCCATGGTAGGGGAGTCTAGGACAGGAGGGCATGACTTCAGGATTGAAGGACGTCCATTTAGAACAGAGATGCAGAGAAATTACTTCAGTCAGAGGGTGGTAAATCTGTGGAATTTGTTGCCACAAGCAGCTGTGGAGACCAAGTCATTGGGTGCATTTAAGGCAAAGATGGATAGGTTCTTGATTAGCCAGGGTATCAAAAGGTATGGGGTAAAGGCAGGGGAGTGGGGATGACTGGAGGAATTGCATCAGCCCATGACTGAATGGTGGAGCACACACAGTGGGCCAAATGGCCTACTTCTGCTCCTATATCTTATGGTCTTATGAACCTGAATTTCTGGTGCATTGTGGAGCCGGTTCTAGAAACACAGGGCCACCCAGATTTCATTTGAGTATCTCAAAGCAAATCAAAACAAAATACATATATTTAATACACCCTAGGGTGAGAAATTTTCAGTGCATGATAACAAATTGATAGACCATTTTATACCTCATCTGATGTTTATTTTCACTGCCTTCAAAATCCCCTCATATTCCCATACATGGTTAAACATATAAATGAGCACATAATTTACTGTTACTGGTTAAGAGATCAGCTTTCCAAAAAAAAAATTGACTATTTTCTTCAAATGATTCCATGACGTATACAGCTTCTTTTTAATATATTACTCAGAATGCAGCATAGTTCAGTACACTGTCAATATTGCAGCACAGTATTCAGTTAATACTGAAATGAAAAATCAACTTGGCTTTTGCCCTGCTTTTTGGATCTGAGTTGGCTTATAATGATCTGACAAACCATGACCTGTCTTTTCCTCTTTTATACTATTTATTTATTTGTTGTAACTGATAATACTTTTTATATCTTGCATGATATGGCTGTCACAAAACAACTAAATTCACTCAATATGCCAGTGATAATAAACCTTATTCTGATTCTGAACGCAAGATTTTGACCTCAGAAAATCCTACACAAAAGACCAGAATGGTTACAATAATGAAGGAAGCCATTTGACTCATTAAGCTATCAGTAAAAGCAAGCGAATTACTTCCCTGACCTCACTCCCTCATACTCTCACAAAATCTTGTCTCTCAGATACCTGTTTTCCTTCTGAATGTTGCAATGGAGTCTGCTCCAGTACCTTACAGACCTTTCCAGCCTCTAACAACTCATTGCATTAGAAGGCTATTCCTTGTGTCACTTCTCTTCTTTTGCCAATCATATTCAATTTAGTCCCCTTGGATTTTGACTGCCTACCGCTGAGGACTGGGTTTGACCTTAGTGGTAGGAGTAGATATTGGGTTCATCCACTTACCCTTTCTTGAAAATGGTTTAGCATTTGCATTTTCCTAGAAATGGGGAACCATCAGAAGACTACAGATGTGACCCCTGCGATTTCCTCCCTTCCTTTCCTCAGCAGTCAGAACCCTGGAACTTATTAATTATAATTGCACTTACCTTTCTAGTATCTTTTCTATCAATTATAAGTCCATCTGCAATCAGAGAGCACTACAGCACAGAAACACTCTTTGGCCCATCTAGTCCATGCTGATTTTTTAAAACATCCACTTGCTGTGACTCCAGCAGTACTTAATTAATTCATACTCAATTACACTTGATGTACAGAATTCAGTTAGTAGGTCAGCCATGCCCTACGCCTGCACAAGCAGCTGAAAGTATTCATTTAGTAGCACAGCCATGCCCTATGTCTGCACAAGCAGCTTTCTTTTATTGACTCCAGTTGGCACTGTTTTTTCATGCTGCAATTCTTTTCTTGTTTATACACCTGTCACATCTTTTTCCATTCCCCTTCATGTTTACTTACTCTTTTCTCCATCTCACTTTCCCCGACCTTTCTGTAATTAATCTGATTCACAATTGTGTTAACAATCTAGCATCAGTTATATGCTCTTTTCTCTATTCAATTTCTTTATACTTTCAGCCATCCAAGGAACTCTGATTTTACCTTCTTTACCTTTTTCCCTCATGGGAACATACTCACATTCAAATTGAAACATTTCTGCTTTAAAAACCTAACACAAATGTTTACCTGCTAAACTTTGCTTCCTATTTACAGCTCCTGGAAAATTCTACACAATCTACACATGTAAGCCATTGGAGCCCTCTGTAGATGCTGCCTAACTTGTCGAGTGGTGACACCATAATAACAAAGGGAGAAGGGGTGGGGGCTGGTATTGCCTTTGGAAGTCAGTTGTAGGTAGCAAGACTCTTTCTTATTGGAGATGGTCTTTGCATTTCTAGTGTAATTGTAATTTGTCACTTCTCAGCCCAATCCTAAATGTTATCTAGGCATTGCTGAAGGCAATCATAGGCTGCTTCATAAGCTCAGGTGTTGCAAGTGAAATTGAAAGTTGTGCAATCATCAGCAAACTTCTCCACTTTTGATCTGATGAAGGAAGGAAGATCTTTCATGGAGCATCTGAAGGTGGTTGAGCTTAGGGCCCTATAGTGAGGAATTCCTGCAGTGATCTCCTGGTGCTGGGACGTTTGACTTTTTTTAGCCATCTTCTTTGTGCGAGGTAGCAGTCCAGCTATTGAATTATTTTCCCTTTGATAGTCACCTATTTCAGTTTTACCGGGGCATTATGAAGTCAGATTTATTGAAAAGCTGCATTGATGTCAGGAACATGAATCTCAGGAATTCTTGGACCAAGGCTTGGTAAGATTAACCCATATTGAGCATCAGTCAGTGAGTTATGCCACCTGATAGTATTGTTAATGATAGCTGCCATCACGTTACTGATGATTGAGTGGATTGCTACAATGCTGACATCTCTTTGACCGTGAGGAAAATTGACCAGGCACATCATGTTCACAAAAGTCTAGACAAACCTAATCCAGCCAATTATCATCCAATCCCCTACAGCATCTTGGATAAAGCCGTTCAATTTAAAATTATGTAAACTAGGCCATAATCTTCTGCTAATGAAAGTTTCTCTGAAGATCTTATGCAAAATAATGATGCAAGTACACTGATATAGTCTAGTTCCACATCATTTTGTCAGTTTATAATGTCTTCAGGCCCAACAAATGCAGTGTAAAATAGCTCTGTTTAGCTGTTAATGATCTCTACTCTCTTGTAGACCTAATATAAGACAATTCAAAGCATAAAGCCCAGTCCCTCTCTCTCTAGACACAGGAAAGGTACTCTAAGTTCTCAATCAGTCTCTAAACAGTTTACAAGGGCTTGGGAACAAATTGTAATGAAAACATGGGACAGCAGTTGCTTTCTATACTGAACTCCAAAGTACAAGACAAAAAGGAAATTAATTTTGACTATTTTTGTATGTGCTTAGTTATATTTGACAATTTCCCATTATCAGAATCTCATTTGCTTTGCTATGATCTTTTATCCAGCAGTCTCCATTACCATTTACTTTCAGATATTGTTCCTTTAGTCTGATTACTGATGTGAGATCATGCGCCCACCACTGTTCTTAAGAGAAGAATGTCACAAATTGATCATACACTCAGGTCAATGTTATTCATGCAAATAGTTTTAGTTAAATATGTGCAGATAAATTAAAATTAAGAGCTAATATCCAAAAGCTATTTCAGCAGGACACTGACAAGTTATTTAGCAACATAGAAATCTACAGCACATTACCGGCCCTTTGGCCCACAATGTTTTGCCGACCAGGTAACCTACTCTAGAAACTGCCTACTATGTCCCTACTGCATAGCTCTCTATTTTTCTAAGCTCTATGTTCCTATCTAAGAGTCTCTTAAAAGACCCTATTTCATCCGCCTCTACCACTGTCGCTGGCAAAATTAGATTAGATTATGAGGACACTCAGTCCTCGTTTATTGTCATTTAGAAATGCATGCATTAAGGAATGATACGATGTTCCTCCAGTATGATATCACAGAAACACAGGACAGACCAAGACTAAAACTGACAAAAACCACATAATTATAATATATAGTTACAACAGTGCAAAGCAATACCATAATTTGATAAAGAGCAGTCCATGGGCATGGTAAAAAAAAGTCTCAAAGTCCTGATAGCCCATCATCTCACGCAGACAGTAGAAGGGAGAAACTCTCCCTGCCATAAACCTCCAGCACCACAAACTTGCCGATGCAGCACTCTGGAAGCACCCGACCACAGCCGACTCTGAGTTTGTCCGAAAACTTCGAGCCCTGACCAGCCCTCTGACACCAAGCATCATCTCTGCCGAGCACTTCGACCTCGCCCCGGCTGCCGAGCAACAAGCAAAGCCGAGGACTCGGAGCCTTCCCCTCCGGAGATTCTGGATCACACAGTAGCAGCGGCAGCGAAACAGGCATTTCAGAAGTTTCACCAGATGTTCCTCCGTGCTCTCACGTCTGTCTCCCTCAAATCAGGATTGTACACGGCACGCTACCTGACAGATAACAGATATTCATCACCGGAGTGGCCGCTGCACGCTGCGTCGTGCACCATCTCCTCCTCTTCATGTTTTGCTATTTTAAATTATTTGCATAAATAGATGCTTTTGGTCAAATCTGTATTAGTACTTTCATGCTCCAAAAAGAGAAAAATAGGATCGTCTCCGAGGGAGAGTCCACTCTTGGACCATCAGTTCATTTCTCTAACTATCAGATGTTGTCTGGAGTTGAACTATGCTGTGAATAGTGAAGGAAACATGGAAATGGAAATGATAGTGGCATGGTCAGTTACTCAGTAAATAGGTCAGTGAATGGTTGAAAAAAGAAATGTAATGACCAGGCATCCCAGTATTCATTGTGAACAGCTCATGAGCTGTATCTGAAGACATAAGGATGACGCAACTTGTCCATGTCAAGCTAATGGGGTCCAATTACCCACATCAGGCTGACAGCTAGGCTACCGGTTTGGGGCATCAGGTCTAGGTGAAATGCCATCTTACTTTTTATATAGTTATCCAGCAGAGGGTGCTCAATGCCAGTCAAAGAACAGCACTGGTGATCTGCTGAAATTAAAACAAATATTTTCCGTTTACTATGTTAACGTTTCTTTCCCCTTTAATTCCACACAGTATTTAAGTTTCTGTTTTACAGGAAAGCCCTAACCTTTCTCTTTTAGTAATTCTTTTCTACATCAAGCTGGATTAGAGCAGCTTTTATAAGTCCATTTTGTTAGTAAACTACCCGATTACTTTATTATGTCACCATCAAACTTGTAAAGGGGCAGAATGTTTTTATGTGGTCCATAGTTCATGCAGGATTGCCTTGGTCACACAGAATTCCTAAAGCACAATTTATACACCAATGTTCCTGCAGCAACCACATCCAGATTAGAATCTTCCAAGATTTTATTGGAAGCCAAAGCCAGGAAGCTTTATTATGGGATTGGAAACTGGATGTTTATTCTAGGTGGTGTTTTCATTTCATGCTTTCTTCCAGATTACTGCGTTTACATTTGAGCATATAGAGAGGACTCCTGGAGACTGACCTGTAAGTTGTAGAATTGTTTAAAACTCAGTGGATGGGAAAGTTACAGTGCCATTCACATAGATGGCCTTCTTGTTTGTAGCTTTGCCACAGCGAATACAGAGATGAACAACATTGGCCAAATACATTGATTTAAAATTTAAATATTTCACATATTGCTACATTTGGATATACAGCCATTTGGTATGAGTGCTGGAGACACGGGGGATTGCAGATGCTGGAACCTGGAGTAGTACCGGATATCCTGAAAGAATTCAATGGTTCAGGGAGCATCTGTGGAGGAAAATGGACGGATGATCTTTAGGTGGAGGTCCTTCATTTGGACTTGATGCCATAACCAAGGCCATAGCCAAGGTACAGATTATTTAAGTGGCAGTAACCTAAAGTATTAAAGCAGGGGTTCCCAACCTTTTTTATGCCATGGACCAATACCATTAAACAACCCCACAAACCTGCAGCCACTACACTACCCTATCCACCAGAGCCCTACATATTCATCACACAGAACTCCACAACCTGATCTCTCCCAACCCAACATTTACATCTAACAGCCCTACCCTCAAACCTAATCCTAAGGTCCAAGGGAGCACACATTCCCACCAACCATAGGCACACCCCAATGAACTCTGGCCACACCCCCACAAACCTGATGGCTTGTGTAAGGAGGGGCAAGATCCAATAAAGGCAAGTGTTGGACCTGGTTAATAAAGGTGTGGGCCAAATCAAAGTGGCAGAGTTGTATGACACTGAATCTCAAGTGATGAGATCAAGGAACACAAGAGGGCTGATTCGCCCACTGCCTGAATAATCTACTAGGCTGGGGACCACTGTATTAAGCTAAGTTGTCCCACTGTTTTCCCTATCTATTGATCCTTGCAGCTTTTCTTTAAAGGTGGTTACTGAATATTAATCTGGATTCCAGTGTCACATAGAAGCTGGTACTAAGATATAACTCACACAAAATGCAGGAGGAACTCAGCAGGTCAGGCAGTATCTATTGATAGTACTGATGAAGGATCTCATCTCAAAACTTCAGCTATTTATTCCTCTTCATAGATACTGCCTGACGTGCTGAGTACCTCCAGCATTTTGTGTGTGTGAAGCCCTGCACTCACTTCAGGACGTTTTTTAATCTCAGAGATGCACAGGCCATTGTCCCGAATAACTTGCTAAAGTTAGAGCAGTCAGATGCAATGAAGGAGGTGGGGATTTTTAAATAAAAACAGGTCATATGGTATTGTATGCTGTCGAAAGGTCAGTGGATGCAATACCAATAACACTGGAAGGCAAGCTTTGCATATGTGGTCAGGGCAAGCATTTGCTCACAGCAGTTTCAGTGTGCTGTAAAACCAGCTGTTCCCAAGGGTCAGATGCCTTGGTAATCAGACTAATCCTTTGGAGGGTAATCAGCTGCAGTAGTTGTAAATCACAACATGATCTTGTTCTGTAGCTCCAGGAATCATTGGCTGGTTTCCCCATTTTCAACAGAGTAATGACCACGGCTTAATCTTGGATTCAAACAAGTTGGCCGGTCTCCATCATATTTGAATATTTGTGAAGAAGTACTCTTGATCCATTGTTCACTGATGATGAGGAAATCCTGCAGGGACTCCATCCTTCCCAGCAGTCTTTCCATCTTTTGCTGCAGTCAAGTCAATAATAACTTCATCACTGAGGAACCTGTCCAAGGGTTCAGGGGCCTACCGTGCCATGTGGAAATTGAAAAAGGGAGAATTTACAGCTAATGGTGTCACAGAGGCAACCAGGCACCCAGTGGCTTCACAGTTGATGGAGCATAACCACAGGAACCATTAAGTGTCTTAAAACTATCACTATTTTCAGTCAGACCCACGAATGGTACAGCTGGCCAATATATTTGTTCTGAGCAATCCGGACTCCACATCAAGACATTAACATCAAATTGAGTGCTCAGAAGCTTCATATGTGTTGTGATTTAATTGCTTTTCCTTGAATAGCTTTGTTTTTTCAACTACGTTCAGGCCTACTCAGAGTAAAACTTTGTATTCATAAATCTGCTCATGATCATTGGATAATAACTATCCCATCAGACTGGGTCGGTTATACATGGCAATGTTCAGATACTTCATCAATCTTTCAGCATGTTCCATTCAGTAAAAGAAATAAATGAAATTGTACGATGTTAGTGTATGATGACAGGTCTGAACTGCAACAATATAACCTGCACTACTAAAAATCAGTCAATCCTTCAGCAAATTTATCTGACTAGAGATTAACGTTTTGCTAACTCTCATGTTAATTCCAAGATGAGAATTAGTTTTTTGAAGGACCCATTGAACACAAAGATCCTGGAATAATCCTAACACCTAAGACAGAGACACAAGGACTCGAATTTGCTGCCAACTGAAGAACCTGGGTTTGGTGGCCTGTCTTTCTGACTTTGGTCAACTTCTACAGTAAGCTGAGAGAAATAACGGAAATGGATCAGTGAAAAATCATACAGCCAATTAGGAATATGTAGAGACAGGAAGGGCACCCTTGGGATCCAGCCTCTGCATCAATATCATAAATTATACTTTCTATCCCAATGTTGTTCATTTGATAATTCATGACAAGATCCAAACATTCTGAGCAACACTTGTCTGTATAGGAGTGCAGCGTAGATTCACAAGGTTAATTCCTGGGATGGCGGGACTGTTGTATGTCAAATGATTGGAGCGACTGGGCTTGTATACTCTGGAACTTAGAAGGCTGAGAAGGGATCTTATTGAAACATATAAGATTATTAAGGAATTGGACACACTGGAGGCAGGAAGCATGTTCCTGCTGATGGGTAAGTCCAGAACCAGGGGCCACAGTTTAAGAATTAGGGGTAGGCCATTTAGAATGGAGTTGAGGAAAAACTTTTTCACCCAGAGAGTGGTGGATATGTGGAATGTTCTGCCCCAGAAGGCTGTGGAGGCCAAGTCTGTGGTTGCTTTCAAAAAAGAGATGGATAGAGCTCTTAAAGATAGTGGAATCAAAGGTTGTGGGGATAAGGCAGGAACTAGATACTGATAGTGGATGATCAGCCATGATCACAATGAATGGCGGTGCTGGCTCGAAGGGCTGAAAGGCCTACTCCTGCACCTATTGTCTATTGTATGACTTCCTTCATTAATTCAGTGGAGCCACCTTTGAGATTATTTCTAGGCAGCCACTCCTAATGTATGGAAAATGATCTGACTCCTTTTCAGGGTGAAGACATAAAAAATTGCTGTTGCTATGATCTGAAGCAACAACAGAGTACTGGAAAAAGTCAATGGTTGAGGCAGCATCAATGGACGGAACTTGATTGTTGGCATTTTGAGATGAGGTTCTTCATCTGCACTGAAAGAAACAGAGGACAGAGCCGGTATAAACAGGTAGAAGGAGGGGAGGGATGTGGAGCAAGAGTTAGTGGATGACAGGTGGATCCAAGTGAGGGTGAGATAGATATTCACAGTTCTGGGGCAGGATATCTCACGTTTGCTAAGCTTGCTTTCTAAATAGAAGCTGCCATGTGAAAGATCAAACACGTGTGTAAGTAAATATCCAGCTAACAGTTTGTTTAGGTTCTGGTCATTGATGGAAGTCAGTCTTCAGTTCTTAGAATGTATATTGAAAGTAGTATTCAGCTTGAAGTAGAAAGTACTCTCTATAGAACAACTTTGAAAACAAGCTCTGTACTTTGAAGATGCTCTGCTGGTGTAGAAGCAGATGCTAGTCACTGCACCTGCTTTACTGCTTGAAAGATGCAGTATAAGACAATGGGTTGTTTAATTTATGTTGTTTCAAACAGACTTTTAAGTTGCTTAAGCTTGCAGAACAGACAGATATCATTTAGCATATCAATAACTGATGTGTTTATAGTTGAAAAGTTTTATGTGCTCAAGAAAGTTAGCTTCACCGTATTTACAGCCTTAGTTGAGGTCGATATCTCAAAAGCTTTTAGACTGCTTGCTTTAAAAGGATAACTGAGGAAATGTCATAGGCTTGTAAAGTCACCCGTGGGAGAGAAAGAGTATAAACATAGAGAGCAGTTCAAGCTTATTAGGAATGAGATAAAGAACATCAAGAAGAAACTATGGAAGAAACATAATTGAACAAGAATTCCTCTAACTTGGTTTCTGTGATGGAAGGTTCATTTGCCTGCAACTTATTGGCATTTCTTTTTAGTTTATAGGAATTGTACCAGTGTTTTTGAAGATCCTTAATGCTTTGTGCTTTGGAAATGGTTTGTAATTTGGAAATGTACGAGATAGAAATCCTCTGAGTTTTAAATATGTTTTAAGGGTGGTGTTTGGATTTATACATGCATAACTAAAATAAATGAACTGTGTGTCACTAAAGTAAATGAACTTCTTTGTTAGCTGGAAATATTTTATCCTTTGTATGGAAAGGGGACCCACTGCTCAAATAATGGGTATTGGCAGCTAAACTCACTGTAGACAATAAACAAGGAAGTAAACTAGATTTTGAAGATTGTGTAGTTATATTATAATCTGCTTTTAGTGAGAGTACCTATTTATATTCAGAGTGCTTAAAGTCTTCATTTAAGTTTAGAACTTCACTGTCATGGTCCGGTCCATGAAATCCTCATTCCGCTTCACGGTCCAGTCCATGGACTCAGGACTCCAGGTCTTCCAGCTGACCCTTGTTTGAGTTAATCATAGGCACCTGATTCCCATCTTAGGGCTTGCAATACAAGTAGCCTTGGTGTTGCGGGTGGGCTGCTGGTTTGTCTTGTCAGTTCCCCTTGGAGCAACCTGCTGATGGAAGGCTAGTGAAACCATTTGTAATCTCTATGCCTGGGTGGAGGACCACTGCTTCATGGAGCCTTGCTGTCAGTAGTCGGAGCTGTCTTTGCGGTATGGATTCGGCTGTTTCCCAGGCCAGCTGAGTGGCTGCCAGCCACTCTGATCTAGGTAGGGATCTGGCTGTTTCTGTAGCCAGTTGAGGTTGCTGGCCAAACTGAGACTTGGAGCTACCCTGGAGCAGAGATGGAACTGTCTGTTGTTCTTTGGAGTTTGTCTCTTCTTGTCCTTGCCTCTCTGGGGTAAGTCAGGCTGTTCTGCTGTTATCTCACGGGGGGGGGGGGTCATCTCTTGTCTTCGCCTCTGTGGGGTAAGTCAGGCTGTCTTGCTGTTGCCCCGTGGGGGGTCATGTCTTGTCCTTGCCTCTGTGGGGGTAAGTCAGGCCGTCTTACTGTTGCCCTGCCGGGGGACATGTCTTGTCTTTGCCTCTGTTGGGTAAATCTGGCCGTCCTGCCATTACCCAACAGGTGGACCTGTCCCACCTTGGTGTGGAGATGAAGTTGAGTCCTGGCTTGTCGTAGGATAAGTCCCGGCTCTATGTCTATGTTCTGCCCTGTCTCATGTTAGTGCTGTGTTAAAGGTGAGTCCTGGCTTGTCGAAGGACAAGTCCCAGCTCTATGTTGATGTTCAGTTTCCAGTCTGTCTCTCAGCTCCAGATTCCAAGTTATCAGCCTCCTCATTTCAAGACGACGATCCCGTAGCCAAGCTCCAAGAACCCTAGCCTCAACGATCCCGCAGCCAAGCTCCAAGAACCCTAGCCTCGATGACCCCGCAGCCAATCTCAAGTCCCAAGACCCCAAGCCTCGAGGATCCCAAGCCAAGCTCAAGACCCAAGACCCCAGCCTCAAGCCATTGTCATGTCCTTGCCTGTTTCTGGGGTCTGAGCCCTAGGCAATACCAAGGTTCTGGGTCCTTATCCAGTCTTGGGCTCGGAGTCCAAGCCTTGTCTCCTAGTCGATGGTTCCTAGTCCTGGTCCCGCTTTCCCTAGCCCAACTCTGTGTTCATGTCCCTGCTCCTTGCCTGAATCCTGTCATGTCGCTACTTTAGTCAAGTCCTGTTCCTTGTACTTCAGTGTCTGTGTCTTGCATTTGGGTCTGTTTGCAGCACCCCATTGTGACATTCACAGACAGCAAGCCCAATACCATTAGAATTGGTGCCCAATGTGGTCATGTTATACCAAAAGTATTATTTTAGAAAGTTATTATTTATCAATAGTTCAACTCAGAAAGCTTTTGACACCCACTACGGCACCTCACCTAGTACGATAAAATGGTCGACTTCCTGGTTTCCAGCAATTGCGCAGGCAAATGCTGCTTGATATTGTGAATGTGTTAATAGTATAACAGAAATATGGGATATTACACCAACTGCTCCTCAACTTGAACAGGATGAATATTTTATTCTTGAAGTCAGAGACAGGAATGATGAAGGGATAGAACAGAGTTGGATGCAGAGTAGACAGACCAAGCCCTGCTGTACGCCTCGCTGGACTCAGACCATCATAATTTGTACCAGATCCCAATAATGGGACACTAATCCGTGCCTGGAGACAACAAACTTGCCCCTTTTTAGGTAAAAGTCAAGCACCCAGGTATAGATCACATGCTTGTGTGATAGAACCTGGTGACCCAATGCATAATCCCAATACATAGGGATAGCGTGTATTCCTAGATTAGATTAGATTCAACTTCATTGTCATTGTGCCGAGTACAGATACAAAGCCAAAGAAATGCAGATTGCATCTAACCAGAAATGCAAAGAATAGTGTTATCTACAAAATAACTGTGAATAGAAGTAAGTGCTACAGCACACAAATATAAAAGTACTGAGACAGTACAATATGAGTGCAATACTGCTTAGCGCTGTGATGTGAGGTTCAGCAGGGTCACAGCCTCAGGGAAGAAGCTCTTCGTATGCCTGCTGGTGTGGGAGTAGAGGCTCCTGTAGCACCTACCGGATGGGAGGAGAGTAAAAAGTCCATGGTTAGGGTGAGATGCATCCTTGATAATGCTTTTTACCCTGCCCAGGCAGCGTTTATGGTAGATGTTCTCAATGGTGGGCAAATGGGGGCCGATAATCCGCTGGGCAATTTTCACCACATGCTGGAGTGCTTTGCGGTCCGATATGGGACAATTGCCATACCACACTGAGATGCCATTGGTGAGTATGCTCTCAATGGTACAGCGGTAAAAGTCTGTCAGTATCCTGGGACAGAGGTGAGCTTTCTTGATGCTCCGCAGGAAATAAAGGTGCTCTTGCGCCTTTTTGATCAGGATGGAAGAGTTCAGGGACCAGGTGTGATCCTCGGAAATGTGGACACCAAGGAATTTGAAGCGTGATACATGCTCCACTACAGCTCCCTTGATGTAGATGGGGATGTGAGTCTGGCTCCTAGCATGCCTGAAGTCCACAATGATCTCCTTGGACTTCTAGGTGTTAAGGACCAGGTTGTTGTTGGCACACCACGCGGCCAGGTGCTGGACCTTGTCCCTGTAGGCCGTCTCGTCATCCTATCAGGTACATATGAAGTGGCACCTGCACCAGTAAACCCTAGAGGTAGTAAGGAGGTTTGGAGAACATGATTGGGAGCATGCATTCAAATTATTAAAGCGTTTGACTATAGCCACTAAAAGAAGAATACAGGGACAGGTTCCTGCACAAGGAGCTGCTGCAGTTTCCCCAGTACAATCTTCCCAACAAGTTATTGGGCCTTTGAGTTCAGAGTTTGCAGGCAATATGCCAGACAATGAAGGAATTCTGAAGAGCCTTTTTCAGACTGCCAGGAGGTTACAGGCTTCCTGGACCTTTCATACTCCCCAACATATTCATCAATTCTTAATACTGTTATTTCCCGTAGCTTTGGCACCACCTCCACACCAGAGTGGAAATCCAGATCAGATACAAGTGTGGATTTATAAACAATTAAATGAAAAAGATTTATGCAGTAGACTTAGTACTGTATTGAGTGAAATAATCAAAAGCTAAAGCTTAATATCAGTTTAAAAGACTAGAGAACAAATGGCAGGGGGAGACTGGGACCCAGTTCATTCAAGATTGTTACCTCTTTATCCTAGTGTGGAATGGGCCCTTAATCAGCACCCAATACATAAATGATTTCACGTTCTTGATGGTAGCAGGATTACTGCTTGTTCCCACCCAAGGACAACAAGGTGCAAGCACAGGGTCCTCCCCTTTTCCTTCTAAAGGTTATGTCAGATGAGTAAAAAAAAGTCATCAAACTAATCATATTCCTGGGGCCATTCACATTTACTGCCTTCTCCTACACCAGCTGCTCAGCAGGGAAGAGGTGACTAACAAACAAAACAAGTTCTCTGGAGATCGCCTGGCTTAGGAAGAGTAATTCACCTGCAAATGAGATGGCTAGACACTAGGTACAGGAATGCTTTAGGTCCACCCCACTTCTTTGCGGAAGGTAGTCTTAACAAGGCCTGCCTCATTATTCACGCTCTAAATGTACAAAGGAACAGGGCCCATCCCAAACGTCCACTCCCTTCCCTGCATCTCACCGAAAACAAAATGCAAAGAAGAAAGCTAACATTCATGTAATAAAAAACTGCATGGGAGAATTTTAGCAACAACTCTAATCAAAATACTCCATCTTCACATCTTTGCATCATGAATGGGGGTAGGAGAGGTTCCAGAGGATTGGAGGGTTGCAGATGTTGTTCCCTTATTCAAGAAAGGGAGTAGAGTATAGACCAGTGAGTCTTTCTTCAGTGGTTGGTAAGTTGATGGAAAAGATCCTGAGAGGCAGAATTTATGAACATTTGGAGAGGCATAATATGATTAGGAATAGTCAGCATAGCTTTGACAAAGGCAGGTCATGCCTTACGAGCCTGATTGATTTTTTTGAGGACGTGACTTAACACATTGATGAAGAAAGAGCAGTATCTAGATGTAGTGTATATAGATTTCAGCAAGGCATCTGATAAGGTACTCCATGCAAGGCTTATTGAGAAAGTAAGGAGGCATGGAGTCCAAAGGGACCTTGCTTTGTGGATCCAGAAATGGCTTGCTCACAGAAGGCAAAGAGTGGCTATAGACAGGTCATATTCTGCATGGAGGTCAGTGACCAGTGATGTGCCTCAGGGATCTGTTCTGGGACCCCTTCTCTTTGTGATTTTTATAAATGACCTAGATGAGGAAATGAAGGGATGGGTTAGTAAATTTGAGTACACAAAGGTTGGGGGCTTGTGGATAGTGTGGAGGGCTGTTAGAGGTTACAGCAGGACATTGATAGGCTGAGAAGTGGCAGATGGAGTTCAACCCAGATAAGTATGAGGTAGTTCATTTTGGTAGGTCAAATATGAAATCAGAATATAGAATTAATGGTAAGACGCTTGGTAGTGTGGAGGATCAGAGGGATCTTGGGGTCCAAATCCATAAGACATTCAAAGCTGCTGTGCAGATTGACCCTATGATTAAGAAGGCATACGGTACATTACCTCTCGACTCTTAAACTTAATTGTGGGATTGAGTTTAAGAGTCAAGAGGAAATGTACAGTTATATAGGATTCTGGTCAGATTCCACTTGGAGTACTGTGCTCATTTCTGGTCACCTCACTACAGGAAGGATGTGGAAACTATAGAAGCGGTGCAGAGAGGAGATTTACAAGGATGTTGCCTGGATTGGGGAGCATTCCTTATGAGAATAGGTTGAGTGAACTCGGCCTTTTCTCCTTGGAGCGATGGGGAATAAGGGATTACATGATAGAAGTGTATAAGATGCTGAGAGGCATTGATTGTATGGATAGTCAGAGGCTTTTTCCCAGGGCTGAAATGACTAACACAGTTAACAATAGTTAACAATGGCTTAAGAAAGCTTATGGGGTGTTAGCTTTCATAAGTCGAGGGATAGAGTTTAAGAGCCCCGAGGTAATGATGCAGCTCTGTAAAACTCTGGTTAGGCCACACTTGGAGTACTGTGTCCAGTTCTGGTCACCTCACTATAGGAAGGATGTGGAAGCATTGGAAGGGGTACCTGGTTTAGAGAGTATGGATTATGATCAGAGATTAAGGGAGCTAGGGCTTTACTCTTTGGAGAGAAGGAGGATGAGAGGAGACATGATAGAGGTATACAAGATAATAAGAGGAATAGATAGAGTGGATAGCCAGCGCCTCTTCCCCAGGGCACCACTGCTCAATACAGGTGGACATGGCTTTAAGGTAAGGGGTGGGAAGTTCAAGGGAAGGTTTTAGAGGAAGGTTTTTTTACTCAGAGTGGTTGGAGAATACTATACAAGTATATGGAGGAATTTAAGTGGGGGGTTATATGGGAGGCAGGATTTGAGGGTCAGCACAACAATGGGGGCCGAAGGGCCTGTACTGTGCTGTACTATTCTATGTTCTAACAATAGCACAGTTTTAAAGTGCTTGGAAGTAGGTACAGAGGAGATGTCGGGGTAAGTATTTTTACGCAGAGAGTGGTGAGTGCATGGAATGGGCTGCCAATGATGGTGGTGAGGTGGATACGATAGGGTCTTTTAAGAGACTCCTGGATAGGTACATGGATCTTAGAAAAATAGAGGGCTATGGGTGACCCTAGGTAATTTCTAAAGTAAGTACATGTTCAGCACAGCATTGTGGGCTGAAGGGCCTGTATTTTGCTGTAGGTTTTCTACGTTTCTATGATGAATAGGACACAGGTGTTCCTGTTCTCATCTTTCCATATGACAAAATTCATATTGTTAGCAAAATTCAACGCTGCCTTTTGATACAGCAACAGACATTACAGCGGAACCGGTGCTGCAAGGATTGACTCTCCCTCAATGTTGGAAAAAAAACAAAGGAGTTGATCATGGATTACAGGAGGAACGGAGAAAGTCTAGCCTCTATTGCATCAATGTAGTTGAGAGGGTGAGTAGTTTCAAATTACTCGGTGTACACATCACTGAGGATCTCACCTGGACTGTACATACAGGCTGTGTGGTGAAAAAACACAACAGCATCTCTTTCACCTCAGACAGCTGAAGAAGTTTGGAATGAGTCCCCAAATCCTCAGGACTTTCTACAGGGGCACCATTGAGAGCATCCTGACTGGTTGTGTCACTGCCTGGTACGGGAGCAGTACTACCCTCAATCACAGGGCACTGCAGAGAGTGGTGCAGCCAGCCCATTGCATCTGTGGACAAGAACTTTCTTCTATTTAGGACATTTACAGCAGTAGCTACATTAAAAGGGCCCAGGGGATAATCAGGAACTCCAGACGCCCCAAACACAGAACTGTTTTAGCTGCTTCTGTCTGGTAAATGGTACTGCAGCATTAAGGCCAGGGTCAACAGGCTCTGGGAGAAATTATTTCACCAGGCCATCAAATTTATGAATACACAGTGATCTGATTGCATATCTGACTGTACATTGTATCTCACTGTACATTCATATACACTAAACAATTATGTACACAATCTTAGTGTATGGGCAATATCCTCCCACATTGCCCTTCTATATTGCTTGTACATTGCAACGAGATGCAACATAAAGATTTTTACTCCCTCATGTTTTAAGATGGATGTAAGAAATAAGATTCTAATTCTATGGTTTCTATATGCTTATTGCAGTATAACCACTGTAAGGGGACAAACCAGCTTTTATAGAAAGAGTTTGCGGCTTTGAAAACTGATAAGAAACTACCAATGATTGAACAGAGAGCTACCATAGTTAGATATTGGGAATGGTAAACACTTTTACAAGATGACACCTTAAGGTGAGAATACATTCCTGAGAGCTATATGTTACAATCGTTACCTGTCATGGAAGATGCAGAACCATTTTCTCTATGACCTGATATGGCCTCGGAGTACTATTTTCAATATGGTAATGTGATGGATCAGTAATGAAAATCCAGAAAGATGGATACACCCCATGATAATCCCTGCTTCTGATTATAAAAGCAAAGCTTTTTTTAAAATCAGAAACTGAATTTTGAACTAAATGAGTTGCAAACATATCCTTTTAGGGAGTCATACAGCTCAATCTACAGAGGCTGAAGCCCTGGTATTATGTCTATAACAAGTAAATACAACAGAGCCAGTATGATATGTATTGACTCTAATTATGTTAGGAATGCAGTAGAAATCTATCTGGTCAACTCTTGGGTGGAGAACACAGAGATAAACTGCATCCACATTTGTGCATGTGGAAGAGTATTTATGAATAATTATGAACATACTGCAGACTTCTTACACAGCTTTGATAATAAACTAAGTAATAAGCAAGTAAACCAAATTGTTGGGATGGACCTTATTATGGTAAGGGAGATCGGAGTTTTGGTAGTAATTAAGCAACAAATAAGAAAAAAACAGGATGAATTTTTAGGAATTGTGTGTGAAACCTGCAGAGTGCAGTTCCAAAGGATTTCCATTATGGTACAAATATAATGCTGATGGTGAAGGTGAGGTTTGAGTTTACCACCCTATAAAAGATAAGAAGCAAATACCTCCTGCCCACAAGTGAGAGGCACTGATTCGAGAAGCCCTCCAAAGACTCGGATACAATCATGGTGGCAGACAAATTAGCCATGTTGTACCAGTGGCCTTGCATGTTGAGTGATTATAACAGATTTGTTGCAAATTGTAAAGAATAGCCAGCCTATAATGAAGGAGCAGTCGCAATAAGACAAACAAAACCAACTGCACCATGATTACATAGGCCTATGTCTGGCATCCTAAGGCAATGCACCTTACCAGAAAGCTAATAGGTATATTCCTGTGATAATTGATCGTTTTACGGGATGTACATGGTTAGTCTCCATGACTGTGTGAGACTGCAACCATCACAGCACTCTAAAATTCCATATTCCCATATGCTGGCACTCCTGCCTGCATACATACTGACCAAGGGTCTTCCTTCAGTTGTAAAGACCTTTAGCCATGTGTGAACAAACAGGCATACTGGCGAAGTACATTCTAGCTGTAATAGTGTGGCATGGCAGAGAGAAGGAATCAAAACATTATGTGAAACCTGGAAAAACTAGTCTACTCCAGAGGCAAAACAGGCTATACAAATGTCTGTAGGCAAAGGGTTCTTTGTGGAAATAGCAGTACACAAGAATGTTGCACTATCTTTTAATCTACAATGTCCACCTAAATATAACACTGATCCCTAACTCAGGCCAGCCATCACCTGCACAGGAATTGAGTTCATGGGAATTAAAGAAAAAGCAGAAGAAGCTGACAAGACAGTTTGGAGACCACAAAAAAGGTACTAGGTCCAAGAAAATAAGCTCCATAAAAATAATTCTGTCCCTAGCTCCCATCCTAGATGGAAGTCTCCTTCTCTCATTACTGAGGTCATCAATAATAGCACTGTGGTAATCCAGACCGGCAGGGGAAACAAAGCTGTAAATAAAACTATCTCCAGAGATAATTGGAAATCTGCCCCAGCAGGATTTATTCCTCCAGAATGAGTGGAACTCTTGTTTTAGACCTGCACATAGGTCCAGCACAGAACCTCTATACCCCAACGGGGGAAGCAGGGTGAGATGTAGTGAAAAGATAAAACACATGTTTAGATTTGATAAGCAATGAAAACAATCCTGTTACTTGCTGAAGATCTTATAGGTACATTGACCAGGAATAATACAACCAGAATGCATTGTTGCTTTCAGAGTAAGGAAGACTCAGACTCCAGAAAGAAGTGTTTCTTTTGCTGTATTTTAGTTTTAATATTTGTGCTTGTAATAATATTGCTCTCTTCTGCCTTACTTACCATTTGCTTTTTCACAGGCTAAATTGTACTTACTATGGACATTGTCTCATCTGAATTGAGGTATATAGATTAAGGAGATCTGTGAACAATGGTGATTCTAATTTATATATCACTAAGGGGTCCTTACCTCTTGGTCATATGTGAGCTAATACACTGAAACCCTTAATCCTTGCCTCTGGCAAAGTAATTGTTCCTATAAATTGAAACATTCACTCTCATCGCATTAAAGATGAAGTGAACATAGTAGATGGGAAGACAAAGAATGATTAATGACACCCTGACAAAACTGAGAGATTCCTGCCCAGGTATTGAAGGGAAACTAATAGAGATATCCCTTGACATGGATCCCTCTACACTTGAAGTAAAGTGCATCATTGAACGATCCCACTCAAGGGAACATAACAATGAAACCATTAGACATTGTAAAAAAAAAAGTTTATTTAAAATACAGACTTCTACCTTAGACGGCTACCTTAATGCACTTTTCCTTTATGGCCAACAAATATATCAACATACTTACTATGAGGATGTTAAACATTTCAAAATGGATCTAGTACTTTCCTGGTGTATATGACACACAAACTCTTGGGCTTCCAACCAGGTTCAGGTGTCTAGATAGACTGATGTTTCGATGACAAACTCTGCCATCTTCATCAGGGATGATGTCTAGGTATGTCTAGTCCATTGGTTTATATACTCAGCTCCTGTCATCTGTCCCTCCCATTTGGTTAGTCCTCAAACAACTGGAGAAAAAGAATTTCAACAAAGGCGGAGGTCTCACTCTAATTAAGAACTGGAATATGATTTTAAACAAGGTGGGACTGCAGAAACCTGACTGGTTGAGGATTAACCAGCAGTGCGGGGGGGGGGGGGGGAACAGATGACGGGAGTTGAGTATATGTACCACCAGACTAGAAATGCCTAGGCATCATCCCTGATGAAGATGGAGGAACTTGTCATTGAAACATATGTTAATATCAACAGCTGGACCTGGCTAGAAGCCAGAAAAGAGTTTATTCATGGAAAGCATTTTCATTTCTCCATTTATGGCCACTGTTCCACTCCATTGTTAAATGTAGAGGTACCATGACAAGTTCTGCATTTCTAGGTTATATTCAAAATAGTTCAGTAAAGCGTTTGATCCAATTTTTTGCAAGGGGGGATAAGATGGAAAGATGTAATGAAGCACAAGGGAAGAGACATGAAAATGTTTTCCTCCCTGGCCAACTGAAATTGATAAGCTTTTAGAGTATTTGGTCCCAAAGACCAGGGGTCAGCAACCTTTTTGCCTCTGTGGGCCAGATCACATATTAATGAGCGGATAGTGGGCCAGATAAATGCCATAAAAAAACTTGAAATATGGGAATTACCCACTTAAATACATCTAGTTATGTTTTGCCTCAAATTAATGAATAACGCATGCTAGAAAATAATTTGTGCTTAACCAAGGATGCCAATTAGTAATCAAAGAACTCAGTTTAGTTGCAATTTATTTCAATCAAGGCATCTTTTGAATCTATTAAAAGGACACAAAGAATCTTTAAACATAAAACGTATGAACATGATGCATTGAATGGTGGTAAATTAAGTATAATAAAAAAGAAAATTTTAATGCAAATAGTTGATAAATCAATGTGAAACTTGGTGCTGTTTGTTGCTTGAAAGCTTCACAATATTGGGTGTCAGACTTGTTGATGCCAAGAGCAAGACATTATCCAGACGGGCATCGTCAATCTTGTTCTCAAATGGTTCTTGGTGTGCTTCATTTTTGAAAATAATTACTCACGCAGGCAAGTGCTGCCAAACAATGATGCCATCTTTTTTGCATGGTCCACTCAGTGAGGATACTTCCCACTTGGATGAATATATTTTCTATAGAAGTCAAGCACTGACACATCTTCAGAATGAAATCTGGATCTCAATATGTTGTCACACTGCATCTCAATCAATTCCATTTGAAAAATTTCTGATGCAGTGTCCACTTCCACATCAAATGGAATAGCAAACAGCTTGAACTTATTTGCATGCAAGCGAAAATCAGCAAAATGAGATGAAAACTCTTTTCTCAATTCTTGGACCGTATTCACAAAAATGCCTGGATCTTGTGCTTTAGTTTTTTGAAAAGTGGGAAAATGTGCACAATTTCCTTTTTGAAGCTGGTACTCCCACAATTGCAGCTTTCTTTCCACTATTGCGGGTCTCATAATGTCACCTGATATTTGCCACCTTCTTCACAGCAACATCTTCTAGGCAAATGAGACAAACTGGTTTCCCAGCTAGCTCGATGAAGAAGTAATCTAGTGCCCAAGTGTCTTGGAAATTTTGGCACTCAGTATCTACCTTCCTGCATTTTGCATTCATTGCCATTGGAATTTTTTTCTTCAACTTTATTTTGAAACACGAGTTATTCAACAAGTATCGTAGCACATGTAAATATCTGATATTTAGTGTGGATTTCGTGTTAAAACACAGTGATGCTGTTTCCGTTTACAAATTTGAACAACCCCATCTGAAAACGTGCACGGAGAGTATCTAATACATATTAATAAGGTAGTCTGCCTTCCCGTCATTCGTATATACCTGTGTTTGGATTGGAAAAAAACAGAACCTGGGGCCAGTGTAACAAGATGCCATGTATGTCCTTCAGTGTGGTTGCGTGAAACACTCAGAATAAGGAAAATTCGCTTGCGGGCCACATCTGGCCCATGGGCTGTAGGTTGCCCACCCCTGCCATTATATCTAGCCAGATTTCCTATTTTCTCCTAATCAAACAGTTGTGAGTGTTGCATGCTGTGGTGTAAATAATACATTCCAATGAACATTACTTCAGAATTATCTTACAAATTCAATTGTACTTCAGATAGACCTTAACTATAAGTTGAAAGGGAAATAAGCCTATAACAAGTTTTACTGTTGGAGACCAATTGATAATGCTAAATTTTGGGATTAGACAGATAACATTACTCCCAAATAGACAATACTACATACATAGACAAACCTTCAATTATTGCTGTGTGGTCAGTTGCATGGTGTTACCATCACCAGGCAGAGAGAAAAGAAACAATTCAGCCCTAAACAATTTTCATTATTTTTTTGAAAAAAAAGTATTTGAGCAAAATTGCCTGTACAGCCGTGCCTTGACGGTGGTCCTTCTCAAAAGAGTACTAATATGATTTTTTGGTTCACTCAGAAAGTAAAAATTTCTGATGACAAAAGTTGTTCAGGCATATTGCTATCAGAGGATTGCTCACTTTTTAAAGTTTATAGTGGAAATGACTCTTTCAGTAATTTGAAGATTTGATCTATGTTGCGATTCTCAAGATAGAAAGGCAAGTCCAGATTTAAGGAAAATTTATGATAGATGAAACAAAGAATGCGCTAGAATAGGGATTCCCAACCTGGGGTCTATGAACGCCTTGCTTAATGGTATTAGTCCATGACATAATAAAGGTTGGGAACACCTGTTCTAGAAGTACTCGATAGACATCAACAATGGCTAGTAGAAGTTTAGTCAAATTAAAAGAATGTTTCTCTCTACATTACGGGAGTAACTGAACTGACACAATCGGACGAGTGAGGTACCTTCCCTTACAAGTTTCCCTCAAAGGCTCACACTAAGCCTCTGACTGCGTTTATACTCTAGCTGAAAGCTCTAGCCAAGACTTTCCCAGCTGTTGCAAATTTAGTCTCTGCAGCAGCAAATATAGTTTCCGGGTATATTGGCACTACATTAAATTGGTCGAAGATTTCTTTTGTAGTTTTCCCATGGACAACTCCCCTAGCTATTGGAATTATTGTTTTTGTACAGTTCTTTCTGTTAACATATTGACGCCTGTAAGGATGGATACCTACCCACTATGTTAACTCCTATACCTAACCTGCACAACCACAGGTTATTTCTCGGGTGTTTACTTTGCCATACGTTGCCTCATACTCATCTTTTACCTATTCATCTAGTTCGTCCTTACTCCTGAAAGAGTGAAGAGTAGGTACTGCTGTAATCATGTTATCCTTGCCCCTCTCCTTTTCCTACATCTGGTCACTAACGTTGTGTATGGGCATGTATGTTTCTTACCCTATTTTGGTGGGGGGGGAGTGGGGGATTTGGGATGTGTTTGTTGTGAGTACTTTGTCTAAGAACACAATCCCACGGAAAGATGAGTCAACAAACATTGTTTTTCACTTATCTATTTAGATGCTTTACTTTTTAAATTGGGTAACTTTTTTTATATAATATGGTTCTTAAGATTTTGTAAATGTGTTATTCATTGCTAATGATGGCATAGTTGACTTTTAAAACCATCCGTCTCACTATGTCTTATGTGTTATGTTATTGAATGGTAAAAGACTTATCAGGGAGAGAAAGATGTCTACCCCTGGGGTACGCTATACTCCTGACAACCTTATTACCTATTCTGTTGTGATTTCTTCAGAAACAGAGATGTAATCCTAGAGTTTCTGAAGTCTACGAAGTGTTATATTTTCACAAGATAGAATTATATGAATGTGTTTTACTTGCTATTTGGGTGGAAGTATATATTGTGTATGTGATGCTCCTACAATACAACAACTAAGCATACTAATACTGCTATTCATTTTATACTTAATGTTAATGGATACATTTGTATTCTTATTTGATAGACTTTCACAGTTTGTCAGAATAGATTGAGTAGACTTGCACAGTTAAAGGTTTCTGGGAAAACACAGAAGCTGGGAAGAAGGAAAACTTGAACAATTATACCCAGAATCCAGAATCTCTAAAATTGGAAGGAACTTATATAGATGGAATGATTGTGATATTGTAGGATACCAATGGGTGTTCACTCCCATGGGAGGGACATAACCAACCCTATATTGTGACATTTCTTGGGAGCTTAGAATTAAAGATATAGACAGAATTCTCAACAGGAGAACTGTACTCTTCCTTATTTTTGTAAGTATTTCATTTTATGTGTATTATTACATTGTGAAATCAGGTAACCTATAGATATTATTCTCTATAATTAAAATGTGAGATTACTAATCCTTAGGCAAAGGAAGACAGCAAACACAGTCAGTAGCTTGTTTACAAGACGTGTTTTCAGAAAACCTGAGTAAAGTTTCGCACTTAACATAGAACATAGAATAGTACAGCACAGTACAGGCCCTTCGGCCCACAATGTTGTGCTGACCCTCAAACCCTGCCTCCCATATAAGCCCCCACCTTAAATTCCTCCATATACCTGTCTAGTAGTCTCTTAAACTTCACTAGTGTATCTGCCAACACCACTGACTCAGGCAGTGTATTCCACGCACCAACCACTCTCTGAGTAAAAAAACCTTCCTCTAATATCCCCCTTGAACTTCCCACCCCTTACCTTAAAGCCATGTCCTCTTGTATTGAGCAGTGGTGCCCTGGGGAAGAGGCACTGACTATCCACTCTATCTATTCCTCTTATTATCTTGTACACCTCTATCATGTCTCCTCTCATCCTCCTTCTCTCCAAAGAGTAAAGCCCTAGCTCCCTTAATCTCTGATCATAATGCATACTGCCAGGCAGCATCCTGGTAAATCTCCTCTGTACCCTTTCCAATGCTTCCACATCCTTCCTATAGTGAGGCGACCAGAACTGGACACAGTACTCCAAGTGTGGCCTAACCAGAGTTTTATAGAGCTGCATCATTACATCACGACTCTTAAACTCTATCCCTCGACTTATGAAAGCTAACACCTCGTAAGCTTTCTTAACTACCCTATCTACCTGTGAGGCAACTTTCAGGGATCCGTGGACATGTACCCCCAGATCTCTCTGCTCCTCCACACTACCAAGTATCCTGCCATTTACTTTGTACTTTGCCTTGGAGTTTGTCCTTCCAAAGTGTACCACCTCACACTTCTCCGGGTTGAACTCCATCTGCCACTTCTCAGCCCACTTCTGCATCCTATCAATGTCTCTCTGCAATCTTTGACAATCCTCTACACTATCTACAACACCACCAACCTTTGTGTCATCTGGAAACTTGCCAACCCATCCTTCTACCCCCACATCCAGGTTGTTAATAAAAATTAACTTCATTGAAAGCAATGCAAACACCCCTGTGAAAGAGATGAACTATTTTCATCTTATTGAAAGACATTGCCTGCTGACCTGATGGTGACACAAGACAGTGATTCAAACTTGCATCAAGGAATTGACAAGAACTGATTGTAGGGAAGTAGATTTTAATGATGGACTAATATGGACATTAATGTGTCACTGTTGTAAGTTTATGGATAAATTATAATAGTGACTTTCCTTTGAGGTTTTGGAAATATGTGCAACTGAGATTAAGGAAGTCTAAATAGAAAAGCACCCAGGAACCCCTACATTGGGAAGTACTCGATGAGTTCTTTGAACATGGCTTTAAGGTAAGGGGTGGGCAGTTCAAGGGGGATATTAGAGGAAGGTTTTTTACTCAGAGTGGTTGGTGCGTGGAATACACTGCCTGAGTCAGTGGTGGAGGCAGATACACTAGTGAAGTTTAAGAGACTACTAGACAGGTATACGGAGGAATTTAAGGTGGGGGGTTATATGGGAGGCACGGTTTGAGGGTCGGCACAACATTGTGGGCCGAAGGGCCTGTAATGTGTTGTACTATTCTATGTTTAACATCAGAGTGAAGAGAGCCTTTCTAGCACGGGTACTAGAACTGATGGGGGAGTGAAAGTCTGTTCCCAAGAGGAGCCTTGATCTCAACGCTGATATCAGTAGGAAGAAGTTGGGTTAGAAATCTTCATTTAGCTGTGGGGCGGGGGGAGTGGATATTCACAGTTCTGGACAGGAGATCTCATGTTTGCTAAACTTGCTTTCCAAATGGTAGCTGCCAAATGAAAGATCAAAAGCAGATGTAAGTAAACTTCTAACTAAAAGTTTGTTTTGGTTATGGTTGTAAATGGAAATCAGACTTAAGTTATTTAAAATATAAATGGAAGCAGTAATCAGCATGAAGTTAAAAAGTACTCTCAAGTGTTACAATTTGCACCCATCCACATGAGCTTCTTGACTTTAGATGGCCCCGACTCTCCAGAATATGGATAGCTGGCACGACCCTTTTAAAGATTCAGGCCTGCCCCATTAATTGGAGGTCATGTTTTGGTAATATTTAAGGAGTGGCTGAAATGAGGTCTGCTGCTCATCTAGATTAGAACCCTGTCTCTTTTTCAGTCTCGTATTCTAGTCTCAGATACTCAGCACTTGGGTCCTAACCATCCTTGCCTCAGTCTCTCGGCACATCTAGAGAACAACTTTGCAAACATGCTCTGCATTTTCAAGATGATCTGTCTGTTAGAAGCAGATGCCAGTCACTGCACCTGTTTTACTGTTCGAAAGATACAATATAAAATAATGGGTTGTTTAATTCGAGTTGTTTCAAACAGAAGTTGATTTTTAAGCTTTTTAGTTCAAGGAAGCTTGCAGAACAGAAGGATAATATCATTTAGCATATCAAGTCCTAATGTGTTTATAGTTGACAAGTTTTATGTGCTCAAGGAAGTTAGCTTCACAACATTTACTGCCTTAGTTGAGGTCTACGTCTCAATAGACCATTGGTGTTAAAAGGATATGTGAGGAAAATATGCATGTGAAGTTACCCAAGTGGGGGAGAAAGCGTATAGATGTGGAGAACAGTTATTAGAAATGGGGTAAAGAACATCAAGAAGAAGCTATAGAAGAAACATGGAGAGAACAAGAATCTGTTCTTTCAGCTTCGGTTTCTGCAATGGACGATTCATTTGTCTGCATCTTATTGGAATGTCTTTTTAGTTTATAGGAATTGTACGTATGTTTTGGAAATCCTTAATGCTTTGTGCTTTGGAAATGATTTGTAATTTGAAACTATGTAAGATAGAAATCCTCTGTGTGTTTTAAATGTGTCTTAAGAGAGTTGTTTACATTTAAATGTGTATCAGTAAAGTAAATGAACAGCGTTTTAAATCACTCTGTTTGGTGGAAGTATCTTCTCCCTGGTAGGGAGAGGGTAATGAATGGCAGCTAAACTCGCCGTGGAGAATAGAAAGAGAAGTTAACTCGTTTTTGAGATTGGGTTAATCT
Source organism: Mobula birostris (assembly GCF_030028105.1). Taxonomy (NCBI): domain Eukaryota; kingdom Metazoa; phylum Chordata; class Chondrichthyes; order Myliobatiformes; family Myliobatidae; genus Mobula; species Mobula birostris. The sequence goes on from NC_092386.1 coordinate 52,670,488, forward strand.
TCCTTTAGTGAGTATTTGTGGCTACTTATATCCAATAGGGCTTACTGCCTTCATTTGAGTTTAGAAATTCACAGTCAGCAAACCAAATGGCATCACAAGAGGGTGATAGGCAGTTGAGAGGCAGGGTAAGGGGGGTTGGTGTCAGAAGCTGGAATTGAGAAAGAGCTGAATATGACAGGAGAGGAAGATGGAGCATAGAACAAAGGGAAGGAGGTGGTTGAAATATCAGTAGGTGGAGTGTGTGGTTGCTGGGCAGAAACAATGTGAATGAGGGGAAAGAGATAGGAAAATGGAGGCTAGGTGGATCAGGAGGAGAGAAAATAAAACAAAAGGGAAAGGGACAGAATGGGATTGGTTACTGAAAGTTTGGGATTTCAAATTTCATGCCACCAGGTTGGAGACTACCCAGGCAGAATAAGAGATGCTTCATTCTCAGGGTGAATGGTCTTTCAGGTGCCCTTTAAAACTTAGACATCAGACTATCAAATTGGGCATGGCAAGTTGAATTTTAGGCTGATGGGGTTAACAAGCTCAAGGGGTTAACTTCTATTCCACAGCTAAAGGATTTGTTAAATGGCAGGAAACAGCAAAGTCCTAACTGTTCATAAACTGAGAAGAATGTAGGTAATTCAGAAATACCACATCTTAATCCATCACATGTAAATAGACTGAATTGTATAAGCAAATATGGCAAAATAATACATAAACACAAGAGAATGTAAGCATATGGAGCTTACCCATATTTCTACGTTAAAAATGCAGTGGATTCTGGTTAATTGGGACACATGGGGCCCAATACATTTCGGTCCAATTAAGCGGCTGCCCCAATTAGACAAAGTATCATGGAAATAATTAAAAAGGTATTAAAAAAAGACAAATGATCGTTTAACTGGGTAACAAATTATGTACTTCAATGAAATACAGAACAAATTAGAACACCTCCAATGTTATTACTGTAAAGCTGTGTATTAGTTCCTAATAGTTATCAACAGAGGAATACATTCAGTGTATGCTGGCGCATTCTGTTGATGGACTGCAAATGAACAATCAGCTCAGACACCTAGTGTAGATAATGGCCTGCCTTCATACAACGCTATTGACAATTGCATCCTCCAAATCTTCACTTTCATTGTAACGTTCAAGATGATTGTCGATACTTTCAAATTTTTCATCGTTCCTAACCTACTGAAGTAGTGAAATCATTTCATTTTCATTCCCAGCCACTAATGGCATCTCCAAACCTGAATGCTTCAAAACAGCGCTGAACAAAGCAGTTCGTAATTGTCTTCCTGCTTGTATCTCGACAATTATCAATTTCAAAAATCTCTGCTTTTTGAACACAAGCATATGCAACTGATGTTATTTAAAAACTGTTTGCTCTCAGCACAGGGTAGTGCCCGACAGTCACACAAGTGCACACATCTGATGCTGGTTAGAAATTGTTCAGCAACTGTCCCCTTCTCCAATTAAGTGACATAGTGTCCAAAATAAACAAAGGGAATCCCAGTTATTTTCTTGGTTATTTTTTGTTCTTTGTGGCTGCCCCGATTAACCAATGGCCCAATCAACCGGAATCCACTGTATTGAAAATAACATGGTTCTTTAAGGTTGCCGTACCCAGGATTGGGGTGTTATGTGGGGGATGTTGTAGTGGGGATGAACTCCCACTACCTATTAAATGCACCCAATGGTATGTGCCTCAAATAGCTCCTGGATTTTATGTGTGGCTTAGTTACTAAGGCTGCTGACGGAAGAAACGGCAAAGGCAGGTTCCTGGTGCCTTACAAACCAGTCGCTCCTAGCAGAAGGGGTTCGTCAGCTGTGGTTGACAGCTCACCTAGGAGAAGGAAACCTCCACTACTTTGCTATGATACCCACTCACGGGAAAGATTTCGGGTGTAAACCCTGAGGGAAAACCCGGAGCTGGAGCCCCTAAGGCATTCCTATACTGAGTGCAATGCTAACTGGCAACTCCTACGACACTGTTGGTGTGAAACTGTATCAGTCTCCGCCATTCCTTTGGATTCATTAACTGTGTGGAGAGGGGAAGCCTGAGGCATGGACAACAGCTTGCTCTCCATATCATACTGCCCTGGATTGCGTACCGGTTTGCATATGGAGTGAACGTTGACAGCTAGGATGCAGAATCCACAATCAACCCCGATCAACGGTGGCCTCAGAAATAACATAGGCTGCATCAAGGAACTGCAATCTTCTTCATGCAGATTTCCAGTGTTCTGCTCTAGGAGACTAAAAGTACAAAATTTGCAGTGTTATTTTGTTTGTTGTTGAATTATTGTATTTTGCTTTAATTCTAATTTTCTCTCTTTCTCCACCCCAAATCCTGCTCCATGGAAGCCATTGATTCTTGGGCAAAGTTCCACAAGCATTGGCTACACTTTGTTATTCCCAGCCAAATAATGATTCAGTGGAGAAGTAAGAGTGGGACAAATTTAAACCAGTGGTTGTGTGCTAAGAGGGTGATAATTAGAAAAGAATGATAACAGCATGACTTAATATCCTTTGTGTTTAAGTGAAGTCTGTTGGACTACTTTCATGCCACAACATCTGCAATGTACTTTACTGCTTCCTGAGACAGCAAACATTGAAACAGGACATAGAACATTACAGTACAGGAAAGATTATACTGTGTGGAACATGATTTCAAATTAAACTAATCCCTCCTGCCTACACGTGATCCTTGTGCCTCTGTTCCGACATATTCATGTGCCTATCTGAAAGCTTCTTAAATGTCTCTATTATATCTGCTTCCACCCCCAACCTGGCAATGGGATCCAAGCAGTTAGTACTCTGTAAAACTGTGCCATGCACATCCCCTTTAAGCTCTCCCTACTCACCTAGAAGCTATACACGCTAGTATTTGACTTTTCTATCTTGAAATAAAAGATCTCACTGTCTAATTCTGACCAACCGCCGTATCTATGACTCTCGTAATTTTAAAACTTCTATCAGATCTCCCCTCAGCCTCTGACACTCCAGAGAAAATAATCCAAAATTTTCCAAATTTACCTCATAGCTAATACCTTGTAATCTTGGCAGCATCCTGGAATACCCCTTGGCAACCTCTCCAAAACCAATACATTCTTCATTTAATAAGACTTCTGTTGTTTGTATTGGGATGACTAGCATTACACACATTGCTCCAAATGCAGCCTAAATGAGGTTTTACGTAGCTGCAACATGACTTCCTGACTCGTATACTCAATGCCTCAACTGTTGAAGACAAGCACGCTGGACACCAGCTTTACCACTCTATTTAATTGTATAGGCACTTGCAGGGAGCTATGGACCTGGACCCTGAGATCTCTCGACACATTAACACTTGGGTCTTGCCATTAATTGTAAACTTCTAACCTACATTTGACCTCTCGAAGTTCAGCACCTCACACTTCACCAGATTTAACTCCATCTGCTACTTCTCTACCCTGTAACTGATCTATATCCTGCTGTATCCTTAGACGGACAACCTTCCTCACTGTTCATAACTCCATCAATCTTTCTGTCTGCATTAATAACCAACCCATCTACATTTTTTTGTTCAGGTCATTTTTATATATTACAAATAACAGGCTTCCACCCTTTCACCACTACCCCCTGTATTCTAAGGGCAAGCCAATTGCTTGCTATGTCACCATGGATACTATGCATCTTAATCTTCTGGATCAGCAGATTAAGTCACCTTTGTCACCTTCTCAAAAAACTCCCTAATTTCCTGAAGTACTATTAATTTTCCTCTGTTAATTTTACCGAGCATGTGTCCTTAATTCAATTTCGATTGCCTTGCGGTGTGTTACTTACTACCTTGCTCCTTTAATGTTAATACTGATGCAAAGGTTGTCCACGCAAATCTCATTCTTCCTGCCCATGCAGACACAGGCATCACGTGGGACCACAGGGTGAGAGGTCGAACCACTTTATCTTCCATTTCCATGTTGCCTTTTGCCATTCTCCCTGTCATAGTATTGGGATTAGTTGTCCCTCTGCTACAAGGCATTGTCAGGCCAAGGCTATCTATCATTTTATTTAACTCTGCAAGCATGATGTCATCCAGACTAAACACAGCTGTACTCAAGATCTACGTCAGCTTGTGCCTGTTGCATTTGAAGTTATATAGAATTGGCCTTTATGTGGATGGAATCATGGCACCAAGTGACGTTAATACTTACAATGTGGTTCGTTTGTTTGGATGGCCTGTTAGAGGTATCGCCTAAAGAATGTTACTACTCAGTGATTATTCATTTGATTGGCGGCACCTAAGACTCTGCATCCATCTAAGTAAAGCTCGCAAATGGAGCCTGCCACTCTTATTTTTGCTGTTACCAATATGCAGTGTCCTCACTCCTGTGTTCTGTGAGGTGGGGGGGGGGGTGCATCTTCTGGAGTCATGGAGCTGTAAGGCACCAAGTTGGACTCTTTGTTCCATTACATCCATGTCGATATTTATGCCCATCTACACTAATCCCACTTACCCATATTGGGTCCATATTCTTCCATGCCTTACCTGTTTAAATGTCAGTATAAATATCTCTTAAATGTAGTGATTGTATCTGATTTTACCACCACCTCTGCCAGCAGATTCCAGATAGCAACCAAATTCTGTATAAAAACAACTTTCTCCTCCAATCCCCTTTAAAACTCTTTTATCTCACCTTAATCCTATGCCCCCTATTGTCTACTGGGAGACATACAATATAATATAACACCACCATAAGAGAGATCACTCCTCTCTTATTCTTAAATTCTACCCTGATAGCCTCATAAGCTTCATTCCAGGATATCCTCCCGAAGTAATATTCTTGACTTTTCCCTAATCAGTAGTGCAACTATCTCTCATTCTTTTCCATCCTCCTCTATCACATCTGAAACTTCTACATCCTAGAAAATATCCCTGCCAATCCTGCCTTCTCTCAAGTACGCTTCTGTTCTGGCAAAAATATCATGATTCCAAGAAACAATCCATGTTTTCAGCTCTCCTGATTTACCCCTGAGGCTCCTTGCATTAAAAATGAATGCAAGTGAACTTGTCAACCCTCCCATGCTCCCTAATGAGTATTTCCTAATAGGCAAGATGGTAGTCTACTGGTTAGCATAAAGCTTTACAACACTGGCGATTAAAAGATTGGTGTTCAATTTCTGTTGCTATCAGTAAGGAGTTTGTCTGTTCTCTCCATGGTTCCTCCAGATGTTCCAATTTCTTTCCACATTCCAAAGTTGTGCAGGTTTGGGTTAGTACAGGTAAGTTGTAGCTATGTTGGTGCTGGAAGCATGGTGACATTTGCAGGCTGGCCCCAGCACATCCTCCGACTATGTTGGTCATTGAAGCAAAACCATGCATTCCTCTGTATGTTTTGATGTTTCAATGTCCATGTGACAAATAAAACTAATCTTTAATCTGCACCACCCATTGGTCTAGCTTCATTTATCCTCTTTATTTGAGTCTGTCTCCCCACCTGCTACATTGCTGCAATGCTTCCTATCACCCTGCCAGATTAGTTCAAACCCTGTTGAGTAGTGTGATCAATGCCCTTGTAAGGATATCACTCTCTTTCCAGGATAGGTGCAACCCTATGAGCCTTGCTGGGTCCTAATCACTCTTGACCCCTTTTCCCAAAACAGCTTAGCAAGAAAAATATCTTTAAAATAGGAATCATCCTTTAATTGTACATATCTATTCAGTCTACTTTCTTTCTTGATTCACCCTCACACTAATTCCTTTTCTGGACAAATTCTTTGGTTGAGGTTGTTAGAGCAATATTTGGATTTAGCACATTTAACAAATAACCTCAGCCACCAATCTGCAAATCTGCAAATGTAGATTGTGGATTTAATTTAAAATGCAGCTCCGAACAATATGTTCTTAAAAGCCTTGAATCACAGACCAGGCAGACTAGGAAACAGACAGTTAATGGATTGTCTACATATGCATGAATCTAATCAACATCCCATTGCATAGATACAACAATAATTAACTCTTATTTTGGGTGTGAAGGTGGGAAGATCCAGACATTTTAAACCGTTACATATATAGTTGAAGAGGACATTGTAAATATGAATTTGTTTGAATTGTCCTGAAAATTTAGCATATAAAATGTGTGCAGTGTTGGGCACTTACATACCTTTTCCTCCCCGAAATGGCCTCAAAATCATGCCTGCTGTATCTTGTTTTGTCAGATAAAGAGGCTGCTTCATGTCTATCAGTACTTTTCTGCAGTGACTTCATTCACACAACAACAATATCAAACACATCTTTATGCTGCACCTAGTAACACAATAATAACCCAGAATTACACTGTATTTTATTTAATATTTAAGTAATATTTGAGTAATTGAGCTCAAATATATATAAGTATATATATATATAATTTATATATCGATTAAGCTTTCTTATTCGTTTAAATAATTAATTTCAGGTTATATAAATCTAAATATGTGAATTGCTTACATCATCACACTACCATGTGAAGCGTGCATGCCTCACTTAAAGTAAGCTAAAGTTAGACCCACATTTTGGATTCCATTGTCTTCCTTTGAATTTATTTAATGTTCTGAAGTTACAAGACATAACACAATGTAAACAGAATTAAAAAAAACCTACATGCAAGCCTACCTGTTAGTGTAAACACCCCACTGAGTCATTGCTTCCAACAGATCTTGAGCTTAGCGTCAGTGTCCAAATTTCAGGTGATTGTCTAATATCATTGTTTGAAACTAAACCTAAACTAGCAGGTATCCATACACCTGCATTGAATGGTAGAATTCAATGGGTTGGGACCAGGCATGGAATTTTGTTTTTGTGTTTTTATTTTCTACAGGTGATGTAGGAATTAATTACAGGTACATTACATCCAGCCAGAAAAAGTATTTTAAATTTAGCATGGATAGACAATAAACTAATGATCCTGGCTCAGGTTCAGCAAGACTTATGATTCATTCAGGGTATTAATTTGCTCTGAAGTAATGATACAAATGGCACGAATTTATGTGCTAATTTTAAAGTAGTTTGTTGATATCCGTGGCCATGGGTTCAGAAGATGTCAGTTGCAGGTGGTACCTGCGAGACAAATTGAGACGAGCATGTAACATATTCACAAGCAGCAAAAAAAGGCCTTACCTCTACAAGAGAGCTAGTATGCTTTGGTATGGGACATACACTCAGTGATCACTTTATCAGGTACACCTGTATGAGGAAGAAGTTGTGATCTAAGTGATTTTGACTGTGGAATGATTGTTAGTGCCAGATGGGATGGTTTGGGTATCTCAGAATCTGCAGATCTCCTGGGAATTTTACGCACAATAGGCTCTAGAGTTTACCCGGAATGGTGCGAGAAACAAAAAAAACATTCAGTGAGTAGCAGTTCTGTGGGCAAAAATGCTTTGTTAACGAGAGGGGTCAGGGGAGGATGGTCAGACTGATTCAAGCGGCCAGGAGGGCGACAGTAATTCAAATAACCATGCATTACAACAGTGTGCAGAAATCATCTCTGAATGTATGACACATCAAACCTTGAAGTGGATGGGCTATGGCAGCAGAAGACCATGAACGTGTTGAAATTGCAGGGGCCCTGGCTGAAATATTTAAAATGTCGCTGTCTACAGGTGAGGTGCCGGAGGATTGGAGAGTGGCTCATGTTGTTCCGTTGTTTAAAAAAGAATCGAAAAGTAATCAGGGAAATTATAGGCCAGTAAGTTTAACGTCGGTAGTAGGTAAGTTATTGGAGGGAGTACTAAGAGACAGAATCTACAAGCATTTGGATAGACTGGGACTTATTAGGGAGAGTCAACATGGCTTTGTGCGTGGTAGGTCATGTTTGACCAATCTGTTGGAGTTTTTGGAGGAGGTTACCAGGAAAGTGGATGAAGGGAAGGCAGTGGATATTGTCTACATGGACTTCAGTAAGGCCTTTGACAAGGTCCCGCATGGGAGGTTAGTTAAGAAAATTCAGTCGCTAGGTATACATGGAGAGGTGGTAAATTGGATTAGACATTGGCTCGATGGAAGAAGCCAGAGAGTGGTGGTAGAGAATTGCTTCTCTGAGTGGAGGCCTGTGACTAGTGGTGTGCCACAGGGATCAGTGCTGGGTCCATTGTTATTTGTCATCTATATCAATGATCTGGATGATAATGTGGTAAATTGGATCAGCAAGTTTGCTGATGATACAAAGATTGGACGTGTAGTAGACAGTGAGGAAGGTTTTCAGAGCCTGCAGAGGGACTTGGACAAGCTGGAAAAATGGGTTAAAAAATGGCAGATGGAGTTTAATACTGACAAGTGTGAGGTATTGCACGTTGGAAGGACAAACCAACGTAGAACATACAGGGTTAATGGTAAGGCACTGAGGAGTGCAGTGGAACAGAGGGATCTGGGAATACAGATACAAAATTCCCTAAAAGTGGCATCACAGGTAGATAGGGTCATAAAGACAGCTTTTGTTACATTGGCCTTTATTAATCAAAGTATTGAGTATAAGAGCTGGAATGTTATGATGAGGCTGTATAAGGCATTGGTGAGGCCGAATCTGGAGTATTGTGTTCAGTTTTGGTCACCAAATTACAGGAAGGATATAAATAAGGTTGAAAGAGTGCAGAGAAGGTTTACAAGGATGTTGCCGGGACTAGAGAAACTCAGTTACAGAGAAAGGTTGAATAGGTTAGGACTTTATTCCCTGGAGCGTAGAAGAATGAGGGGAGATTTGATAGAGGTATATAAAATTATGATGGGTATAGATAGAGTGAATGCAAGGAGGCTTTTTCCACTGAGGCAAGGGGAGAAAAAAACCAGAGGACCAGAGGAAGGGTGAGGGGGGAAAAGTTTAAAGGGAACATTAGGGGGGGCTTCTTCACACACAGAGTGGTGGGGGTATGGAATGAGCTGCCAGACGAGGTGGTAAATGCGGGTTCTTTTTTAACATTTAAGAATAAATTGGACAGATACATGGATGGGAGGTGTATGGAGGGATATGGTCCGTGTGCAGGTCAGTGGGACTAGGCAGAAAATGGTTCGGCACAGCCAAGGAGGGCCAAAAGGCCTGTTTCTGTGCTGTAGTTTCTATGGTTTCTATGGTATACTCAGTGGCCTCTTTATTAGATACAGAGGTTACCTAAAAATCCTGTACCTGCTTCTACTATTCCATTCCTATAACTAGCTTTCTTTTCTATAAAAATAAATTTGTTTCATATTTATATTGATAATAGAAAGAGTAAATGGTTGAAACACTCAGCAAGGTATAATGAAAACCAGAGTTAACAAATCTGTTCAAAACTGCCCCATTTTAAGAACAGGAACAGGACACAAAAGGTATGCAGACTTAAGGTGGTTACATTATGAGCAGGTGGACTTAATCAAGAACATCAGCCTTTCAGTCGATATATATGTAATACATGAAAATTACTTTTTAGAGTAAACAATATTGTGGATAGATATTGATGCTGCAAATACACCTGCACGAACGATGCAGAACAGCAGCACAGAACTGGCACGGTTCCGACTGAAATGGGTTTAAATGTCAGCAATCCATTGCTGCCACTGTAAAGAGAACTGTTGAATGAAGTGGTACAGATATTACAGGATTATTTCAATCCTAAACCATTAGAAATTGTGCATAACTTACCAACTTGGAACTAGTAATCAGAAATCAGGTGAGTTTGTATCGTTCAGAATCAGAATCGGAATCAGAGTTAGGTTTATTATCACTTAGCAGCAGCAGTTCAATGCAATACATAACCTAGCTGAGAAAAAAATAATAAATAAAATAATAAATAAACAAGTAAATCAATTACAGTATATGCATTGTGAATAGATTTTTAAAACGTGCAAAAATGCAAATACTGTTTATTTAAAAAAAAAGTGAGGTAGTGTCCAAAGATTCAATGTCTATTTAGGAATCAGATGGCAGGAGGGAAGAAGCTGTTCCTGATTTGCTGAGTGTGTGCCTTCAGGCTTCTGTACCTTCTACCTGATGGTAATAGTGAGAAAAGGGCATGCTCTAGGTGCTGAAGGTCCTTAATAATGGATACTGCCTTTCTGAGACACTGATCCCTGAAGATGTCCTGGGTACTTTGCAGGCTAGTACCCAAGATGGAGCTGACTAGATTTACAGCCTTCTGCAGCTTCTTTCGGTCCCGTGCAGTAGCCCCTCTATACCAGACAGTGATACAGCCTGTCAGAATGCTCTCCACAGTACAACTATAGAAGTTTTTGAGTGTATTTATTGACATGCCAAATCTCTACAAACTCCTAATAAAGTATGGCCATTGTCTTGTCCTCTTCATAACTACATTGGTATATTGGGACCAGGTTAGATCTTCAGAGATCTTGACACTCAGGAACTTGAAACCACTCACCCTCTCCACTTCTGATCCCTCTATGAGGATTGGTATGTGTTCCTTTGTCTTACCCTTTCTGAAGTCCACAATCATTTCTTCTGTCTTACAGACGTTGAGTGCCAGAGTGTTGCTGCGACTCCACTCCACTAGTTAGCATATCTTACTCCTGTATGCCCTCTCATCACCACCTGAGATTCTCCCAACAATGGTGGTATTTGAGCTAAGCCTAGCTACACCCTCATGTGTATATAGAGAGTAGAGCAGTGAGCTAAGCACACACCCCCAAGGTGCGCCAGTGTTGATTGTCAGCGAGGAGGATATGTTATAACCAACCCGCACAGATTGTGCCAGGTTTTCCATCCTTGCTGGGTGAAGTGTCACGCTAGCAACTTGACCTCATAAAATATAGAGAAAAATGCTAAAGATTCAGCAATGTTGCCACCCGATGTGTTACAAGACGCAGAGAACACCAACAATGGTACAAAATGCCTGTAGTTCACAGTCATAGAGCATTAATAAAGAATAGAGTTCCAAATCTGAGTGAAACAAATGGATATTGTGGTTACAATGCACTGGAAACCATTCACAACACGAATCTCAGTACAAAACAGCAATGTAACAAGAATAAAGAAGGAGATATACCCTCAATTTTTTACAGTAATTCCAAAGCCAAGGCAGTCAACTAAAGCAATTCTGATGGTATGATATTTCTGCTGAAGAGAAGTTTTGGAAACAGGAAGCCACGAGAGGTACAACATTGAAACCATGTGGACAGTGGAGAATTGGAGTGAAAGAGAATGTATGTGGTGAAAAGTCAAACTTCAAGACACAATTATAACTAATTAGCTACTGTATCACCATAAGCATCAACACAACTGCAGATTGCTCACTACAGTCAGTGTATATGGATAAGGAGTGGTCAACAATACTTGGCAATAAATATGTGTCATAAGAAAGAAAACAAAAGTTAAGGGGAGTGTTCCCTCCTCAGTGCTGTAGTTCATTCCTCCACTGACCCTCTCTCACTTTCTCCTGGCACTTTCTCCTGCAATTATAAGCAATACAACATCTCCTCTGCCTTTTCCCCACCATCCAGGGACTCATATACCCTTTCCAGGTGAAGTAACAATTCAATTGTACTCCTTCCAAATTAACAAACAATACTCTGCACACTATGTAGTTTTTATACTGGAGAAACCAAAGACAGACCAGGTGAGTGCTTTAGTCCACAAGAGTGACCTTTTCTGTCATTTTAGTTCTTCATCCAGTTCCCATTCTTCTCCTGGTCTTTGAATTCTTTCACTATTCCAACTAAGCTCAATGTAAGAATAAGAAACAGCAATTCCTTATCACCACAGGGTCATTCAGAGAAACAACCTTTCAAGTTTATGTCAGAAAGATCAGTTCTGCTTGACCTGCTGAGTATTCCCAGCATTCTGTTTTTATGTCAGATTTCTAGTCCCTGCAGTGTCTTCTATTTGACAGTTCCAACATTGTATTATTCCATTTATTGTTTCCAGTTATTTCTTATTTGCGGCTCCACTAGGCAGAACCTTTGGAATTAACCTACTTCTCCATGCTCTCTCAGTTTGCTTGGTCAGCACCTCACCACAAGGATCGCCTTTTTTCCTTCTCAACCCTCCATCTTCTCTGTTTAAATATTTGATTTTACATAGAAACATAGAAAATAGGTGCAGGAGTAGGCCATTCGGCCCTTCCAGCCTGCACTGCCATTTATTATGATCATGGCTGATCATCCAACTCAGAACCCTGCACCAGCCTTCCCTCCATACCCCCTGATCCCCATAGCCACAAGGGCCATATCTAACTCCCTCTTAAATATAGCCAATGAACCGGCCTCAACTGTTTCCTGTGGTAGAGAATTCCAGAGATTCACCATTCTCTGTGTGAAGAAGTTTTTCCTAATCTCAGTCCTAAAAGGCTTCCCCTTTATCCTCAAACTGTGACCCCTCGTTCTGGACTTCCCCAACATCGGGAACAATCTTCCTGCATCTAGCCTGTCTAATCCCTTTAGGATTTTATACGTTTCAATCAGATCCCCCCTCAATCTTCTAAATTCCAACGAGTACAAGCCTAGTTCATCCAGTCTTTCTTCGTATGAAAGTCCTGCCATCCCAGGAATCAATCTGGTGAATCTTCATTGTACTCCCTCTATGGCAAGGATGTCTTTCCTTGGATTAGGGGACCAAAACTGCACACAGTACTCCAGGTGTGGTCTCACCAAGGCCTTGTACAACTGCAGTAGTACCTCCCTGCTCCTGTACTCGAATCCTCTCGCTATAAATGCCAGCATACCATTCGCCTTTTTCACCGCCTGCTGTACCTGCATGCCCACTTTCAATGACTGGTGTATAATGACACCCAGTTCTCGTTGCACCTCCCCTTTTCCTAATCGGCCATCATTCAGATAATAATCTGTTTTCCTATTTTTGCCACCAAAGTGGATAACTTCACATTTATCCACATTAAATTGCATCTGCCATGAATTTGCCCACTCACCCAACCTATCCAAGTCACCCTGCATCCTCTTAGCATCCTCCTCACAGCTAACACTGCCACCCAGCTTCGTGTCATCCGCAAACTTGGAGATGCTGCATTTAATTCCCTCATCCAAGTCATTAATATATATTGTAAACAACTAGGGTCCCAGCACTGAGCCTTGCGGTACCCCACTAGTCACTGCCTGCCATTCTGAAAAGGTCCCATTTATTCCCACTCTTTGCTTCCTGTCTGCTAACCAATTCTCTATCCACATCAATACCTTACCCCCAATACCGTGTGCTTTAAGTTTGCACACTAATCTCCTGTGTGGGACCTTGTCAAAAGCCTTTTGAAAATCCAAATATACCACATCCACTGGTTCTCCCCTATCCACTCTACTAGTTACATCCTCAAAAATCTCTATGAGGTTTGTCAGACATGATTTTCCTTTCACAAATCCATGCTGACTTTGTCCGATGATTTCACCGCTTTCCAAATGTGCTGTTATCACATCTTTGATAACTGACTCCAGCAGTTTCCCCACCACCGAAGTTAGGCTAACTGGTCTATAATTCCCCGGTTTCTCTCCCCCTGCTTTTTTAAAAAGTGGGGTTACATTAGCCACTCTCCAATCCTCAGGAACTAGTCCAGAATCTAACGAGTTTTGAAAAATTATCACTAATGCATCCACTATTTCTTGGGCTACTTTCTTAAGCACTCTGGGATGCAGACCATCTGGCCCTGGGGATTTATCTGCCTTTAATCCCTTCAATTTACCTAACACCACTTCCCTACTAACATGTATTTCGCTCAGTTCCTCCATCTCACTGGACCCTCTGTCCCCTACTATTTCTGGAAGATTATTTATGTCCTCCTTAGTGAAGACAGAACCAAAGTAATTATTCAATTGATCTGCCATGTCCTTGCTCCCCATAATCAATTCACTTGTTTCTGTCTGTAGGGGACCTACATTTGTCTTTACCAGTCTTTTCCTTTTTACATATCTATAAAAGCTTTTACAGTCAGTTTTTATGTTCCCTGCCAGTTTTCTCTCATAATCTTTTTTCCCCTTCCTAATTAAGCCCTTTGTCCTCCTCTGCTGAACTTTGAATTTCTCCCAGTCCTCAGGTGAGCCACTTTTTCTGGCTAATTTGTATGCTTCTTCTTTGGAATTGATACTATCCCTAATTTCCCTTGTCAGCCACGGGTGCACTACCTTCCTTGATTTATTCTTTTGCCAAACTGGTATGAACAATTGTTGTAGTTCATCCATGCAACCTTTAAATGCTTGCCATTGCATATCCACCGTCACTCCTTTAAGTGTCATTTGCCAGTCTATCTTAATGAATTCACGACTCAGACCTTCAAAGTTACCCCTCTTTAAGTTCAGAACTTTTTTTTACTTCTGATGAAAAGTCATCGACCTAAAATTGTCCATGTTTATTGTGTGCGATATTTCATCGAATCTATTGTGTTTCTACTGTATACTCCAAGGAGCAGGACTATGTATTGTGCAACACACTGAAGCTTAGTCCAGCTGCTGTAATGATTGTTTGGGGCAAGGCCACGTTATACAATGTTTCTACTATTTAATACTGAGGGATTTAACCTTTGTGTAATAATCGCACTAACACATCACTGATTTGTTTGGGAATAAACAACTGATGCCATGTTGATATAAGTTAAATATTGTAAGTGGATATCACGATATATTTGTTGCAGGGGAATGAAGACAATGCTGTATTGCACAACTTCATAGTTAATGAGGGGAAAAAAGCATCTCTTTTCCAATCAGTAGTTTTGACTGACTGAATGGTCCCCAACTGCCTGCTTAATTTTCTGTGATTCTAATCTCAAGCAAAAGGGAATTGGATCAATATCTGAGAAGCTATGTGGGGAAATGGTAGGGCAATGAAGCCAACTGGATTTCACTAATAGCTTCCTGCTGCACCTTCTTCCTGTGATTCCACGTCTTTCCAGTTTTCTTTCTCCAGCGTGCTGAGTTGAAGAAACACATATCCCATTGTTCACTGTGGTGCCAGGTAGTGTACTGCCCTCACCCCATCATTATCAACTCACTGTTCCAGCAAATTTGTGGATTTCTTAAAATTTAAACATATTTGAATAAATCTAATTAGCAAGTTATGTTGTGGTAATCCACTTCCAGCAGAACCTGCACCATTGGGTCAACAGCAAAGCTTATAATTACGCACTCTTTTGTGTTTTGAAGTTTAAATGACTGCCATATTTTGAGGATATAGTATATGAATGCTGGTTCTCTGTGCATAAAGAAATACTGTGTAACTGAGATTATATCCATGATGTCAAATCAGTCCCACTTAATTTCTTTCTGAAATTCATCCACAAAAGACCAACTGAGTTTGTGCAACTTTGCATAAGGAGCTATTCAGAATTTTCAATTGTAATTTGGTCAGTGTGCTGGCATTTTCCCTATTGCTCCGGGAAACTTCGTATAAATTAACAACGTAAAGTTTGTTCCATGTGTAGAAGCAGATTAATAGCCTGCTGTTGGATTTGAGGTGGTAGGACGTGCTGTAACAACACACAAAATGCTAGAGGGAATCAGAGGGTCGGGTAACACCATATGTAGGGAAATGGACAGTCCATGTTTCAGGCTGAGACTCTTCATCAGGACTGGAAAGTAAGAGGGGACATGGCCAGTATAAAAAGGTATGTGTGGGGTAGGGGTGGAGCGTGAGCTGGCACACGATCGGTGAATCTAGGAGAGAGGAGGTGATAGGCAGGTGTGCGAGGGGAGAGTAGTAATGATGCAAGAAGCTGGGAGGTGAGAGGTGGAAGTTACAAAGGGCTGAAGAAGATGGAATCTGATAGGACAGTGGAACACGGGATAAAGGAAGGGGCTGAGGAGTGGAATCAGAGGGAGGAATGTTCAAAGTTCAAAATAAATTTATTATCAAGATCGGTATATGTTACCATATGCTATCTTGAGATTAATTTTCTTGCAGGCATTCACAGGAAAAAAGAAATACTCAATAAAATTTTACAAAAAAAACTATACCTAAACCAAGCCTGAGATACATTCAATGTGCAAATGAAGACAAACTGTGCAAGTAAAATAATGGAGAACATGAGTTGTAAAGAGTCCTTGAAAATGAGTCTGAGTGTCATAGATCAGTTCAGAGTGGTGGTGAATGAAGTTATCCATACAGGTTCAGATGGATGATAATTGTTGAGTGATAACTGTTCCTGAACCTGGGGTACAGGCTTCTGAATGTCCTGCCTGATGATAGTAGTGAGAAAAGGGCAAGGCCTGGCTGATGGGGTTTTTGATGATGGCTACTGCTTTCCTGAGGCAGCGCTCCATGTAAATGTATGCAATAATGGGGATGACTTTGCCTGTGATGGACTGGACAGAATCCACTACTTTCTGTAGCATTTTCTTGTCCTGAGCTTTGCAGTTTCACTGCCAGGCCGTGATACAACTAGTTAAGGTAGTCTCCAGTGTGCATCTATAGAAATTTGTTAAAGTCTTTGATGACATGGCAACATAAGAAAATGGATGCGCTGTCATGCTTCATGCTTTCTTTATGACGACACTTATGTGCTAGTCTCACGCCAGATCCTCTGATATGTTAATGCCAAAGAACTTCAAGCTCCATTTCTCAACCTCTGCTCCCTAATGAGGACTGGCTCATAGACTCCAGCTTTCCAGCTTCTTCCTCCTGTAATCAATAATCATCTGATTGGTTTAACTGACAACGACTGAGAAGCTGTTGTTGTGGCACCATCCAACCCGATATTTAATCTCCCTCCTGTATGCCGATTTGTCACCACCGTTGATCCAGCCAACAGCAATACTTGTATGAGGGGGCGATGGACAGATGGAGAGGGCAGCGAGGTGAAAAGAAATTGTGATATGGTTGGTAAGATAAAGAACAATTGGGGGGGGGAGAGAGAGGTGACAGAGGGGAATGGTTGGCAAAGTTAGAGGAATCAATGTTTGTTCCATCAGGTTGAATGTGCTTTAAGCAGGAGATGGTAAACTTGAATAATGGAAGCCCTTGATGCATCCTACACTTAAAAAAAGATTTGTTATTGAAAGTCAAGGCATGTAGTAATTAAAGGGCTATGTATGTAAAAAACACACTTTCAAAAACTTCTTGAAAGAGCAATTAATTTTGCTTACAGCTAATATAGCAACAATATATTTTCCTCCTTACACACAATATGCTGGAGGAACTCTGCATCTACGGAGGGAAATGAACAGTCAATGATTTGAGTTGAGACCCTTTATCAGGACTTTGTCGTCTCTGAACCTGCTTCCTATGCCCCCATTCACCGAGCCCTTCTCTCAGCCTCAACTTTCCTCTTGGACATTCCACTCTTGCTTTCTACCCACTCTGAATCTTTCTATCTCTGAGTGCTGACTGGACTTTGACCATCTCAGTTTCACCACTCCCCTCATATAATCCAACCTCAACTCAATTGAAGGTATATCCTCTCCATTCTTTCTAAGCTAATCACAGTCTTTCCATCAAATTGCCAGGTAAGTGCAGTGTTGTTGTAGTCAGCATTGTGAAGCATCAGGCCACTGTCTCCTTCACCATCAGTGAACCCATCACCTCCAGAGATCTTCCTTGTACAGTCCCTACCCCACACTTCCTATTTCTACCCGTCCTGATGAAAGGCCTTGGCCCAAAATGTCAACTGTTCATTTCCCTTCATAGGGTTGCCTGAGCTGCTGAGTTCCTCCAGCACTTTGATGTGTTGCTCCAGATTTACAGCACTTTCAGTCTCTTTATATCTTTATTTTCCTTCATAAGCATACATATCAATTTGATTTTGCCACTTGGAAAACTGGTGGTACATTTTAAGGATCCATTTTGTGTACGGATCAGAAGACTCCTCAGCATCTCCTATACAGACCATGTCCGAAGTGACAAAGTATGAAGAACTATCACCCAGCCCATAGTACAGAAGAGGAAACGGAGATGGTATGGCCACATAACAAGATCAAGCAGACTCTCAAAGACTATTCTTCAGGGGAGGGTGCAGGGGAAAAGAAAAAGGGGCAGACAGAGGAAGAAATGGGCAGACAACATGGCAGAGTGGACTGGAGAGAGCTTTGCCACAACCCACAACCATGAGAGATGGAGGCAATTGGTGCCCGTTCATCTTCACAGCGACCCTGCCTCTCAGGTCGGCTGCCGTATCTGTAACTGTAAATGTATATTGCATTAGAATGTATATTTCAGAGCTTCAGAAATCAGCTCAAAAGACATTCAAATTATATTCCATTATATAGTATTTCATTGATCTACTTGCTTCATTAATTATACCATATGCAGTGATTTCTTACCATTATTTATTTATTGAGATATAACGTGGAATAGGCCTTTCCGGTCCTTTAAGCCATGCGCCCAGAAATCCTCGATTAACACTAGCTTAATCACAGTACAGTTTACAATAACCAATTAACCTACTAACTGGTGCAACTTTGGACGGTGGGACAAAATCGGAGCACCTGGAAAAAACTCACACATTCCCTAGGGAGGATGTCCAGACTCATTACGGATAATGTCAGAACTGGACTCCGAACTCCGACAGCCCGAGCCGTGATAACATCACGCTAACTTCTATGCTACCACGGTGCCTGTTTGGTCAATATGTTCATGGAAATGGAATATGCCTCCAATATGAATTAAAGGTCCAATGGCATAAGACGTCAGAACTATTGGAAATGTGAGAAGTTCACAAATAATTTGGTCTTTTGGTAGTTTTAACAATAAGGTGAGTTCATGCTGGAAAATACAGATGCATTAGCAGCAATTGTTTCAGATCCTCTCTCTCACCCTCCCTCCTCCCTCCTCCCCCACCCCCACCACCCAAACCTTTTTAGATTCACGTGGTCTTGGTTCTCTCTGAGAAGCTGGAACACATAATTCTGGTTAGGACTGCAAATGGCCTTTACTATATAGTTGCTCAGCTCCTTTAGCACAAGTAGTCTGCCAGACTCCCTGAAATTGTTGCTAATTAGAAGCGTTCATCAACCAGTGTGGAAACAAAATCCTTCAAAAGCTTTCAAAGCAGCCGACACCACTTCATAATTTATAACCTTAGAAATGATACTAAACATTAGGACAGGTTTACTGTAAAAACTGAAACAACAGTTTGAATATTATAATATTTTGATTATTGTTTTTCAATACCGGAACATTATTTTGAGGAAAATATTTCTTCAGCTTAAAAAATGAATTGAGTATAATTTTCCACAAAGAGCATACTATAGTTCCCCAGTCATCCAGCTGGCAAAGCCGTGAGAAGCTTGACCAAGTTGCTTCCAAGTTTTATCACTGGTTGTATTCACTTAGCTGAATCCTACCAGGACATCATAATAACCCTGTGCCCCATGGGTGTGGGAAGACAAAGTCATCCATGTTCTAATT
Source organism: Mobula birostris (assembly GCF_030028105.1). Lineage (NCBI taxonomy): Eukaryota > Metazoa > Chordata > Chondrichthyes > Myliobatiformes > Myliobatidae > Mobula > Mobula birostris. The sequence goes on from NC_092386.1 coordinate 52,689,762, forward strand.
GTTGGTCATTATCCAGAGTTTTCTGATGAAATGCACATGGTCAGATACTGGGCAGGACAGGAATGAATTCAGATTTGAGGCCCCCTGCTGTTTAAGTGGTGAACTGACACTTATTGCTGAGAATCACATATGGAGGGTAGACATTTGGGCAAATAATGGAGGGAATCGGTGCCTAATGATTTTCAAACAAATAACAAACTCAAAAAAGTCAAAAGATAATGAAGTCATAGAAGGAGCTGAGAAAAGTTTTCAGTGTCAGTGAATAAGTTGTTTACCAGTTGATTCCCATTTCGTATTTGCTGCACAAACATTCCATTCTTTCCTTCTCCGTTTTAGTTGTATTATTATTTATGAATATGTGCCAATCATATCAATTATGTTTTCATTTGAAAGATTACTGGAGCCTTCAACTGTAAGACAGCTGAAATAATACACAGTGAAAGGCTAAAGATGGAGATAAGTTTCCAGGAACAACTGTTTAAAATATAATTCAAAATTTATAATAAATTGATTAAGCAGTACATTGGAGTAGATTTATGTTGCACCAAACACGTGTAGCTCTCTCCCCGGGCTCATACACAGACTTGGCTCATTGGCTGGCTCTGCTAATAGCCTTTGGATTCAGCGGTGTCCACCTTTCGTAAACAATATATATCTAGGGTCTGTATGATTTGGGGTTCAACCAAACAGGGACATCGTGATGTTCCAATTAAAGAAACCTCGATTTAAACGATTGCTGTGTAATTGCTGCCCATACAGAATTGTTGGTTGACCAGAAATAACAGATTGTATACCGCATAAAATTGTAAAGGAAGAATATTTACAAATTTCAGCTTTATCAAACAGTTAACTGAAAATAGAAAAGAAAAAAAGTAAATAAAAGGGCCCATTACAGTTAAGCCAGTCCATTGTTCACAGACAGTTGGAGCTCATACTGGAGCCGTCTTTTACTTGAGCTTTGGGCCCATGATCTGCGTGAAAGCCCACCCCACATTCTGAACTTCCCTCGAAGTCCAACTCAAACAAACTGGCTCTCTCAGGAGTATTGGCTCCTTGGAACCATTCACCTGCACAAAGCACTTCATGCAACGGGAACTCGCCTTCTAATGACATGCCATGGCATTTTCCCCAGAAGACTCGCTCACCTCTCCATAACCAGAAGACTCTCCTTCAGAAAAGCCTTCCCCACAGTCCTCTAGCACCTTCTGTCACATCCCACAAACCTGATTGGCTGACTCACATTCCTAACTTGGACACCATGTGTCCTTATCTTTAGCCAAAGCCAAAACAGCATTGCACACTGGTTTTACAGTAAGCTGCCTGTATAAACTACCCCACAGCTGAGTAGTAGAAATCTTAACCAGAGTATTACGCATGCATAATTTTTTCCCCGATAGTTTCACTCATATAGAAAGTGATATCTTATGTGATGTAACATTATATACACGAACACTTTGGTATAATTGTGGATCTATTCCCTTCTTATACAGTTAACAATGAACTTGTATTCTGAGATTGTTAAATAGGATTGGCCTCTATTATTTGGATATAAGTTGATTTAATAATTTTAAAACAATGCCCTACTCATCATTTTTAACAGCGAGAGCCTCTATAAAGATGTCTACATTACTTAGAAGAATGGGTGGCACTCTACTTGAGAGCAAAGTATAATTTATAGCACATTTCCTGATATCCAACTACCATGAAAATTAGCCACAGGCTTTCTTCCCATTCTCTGTTTTCTAATCACCCCTTAAGTCTCCTGTAAGTTTCAGTGGATGAGAAAACAACAATAAAGGGGATACAATTTTCCCGAATCTGCCAGAATATCTCCAAGGCCATTGTCTATTAGGTTGGGACAGGGATGACTTTCATTAGTTGCTGGGGGCAGCCATCAGTCCCAGGACTTGTGATCAATGTACAAAGTGGCTTATTGGCTTTGCAAAGACAGCAGATGTGTGTATAGATCTTTAATTTTCTCAACACCACTTTGCTCAACTACTCCAATCTGGCACTACTCTCCATAAAGTCATTCAGCATATGGTCAAATGATACCTTTTCCACACTCTTCATGCACACGCACCTCTTCCATTCACCCTGCCTCATTAGACAATAATATTATTGCACAATGAAAGATTTGATGGAGGAGAATTAATTCTAAAGTTAAATCTTGAAAAATAATTTTGAGTACCACCAATTATATATGAGCTCCCCCTCCCTCTTTTTCCTTCCACCTGCACAGATTGCAGCAAAAGCAATAACAGAGGCTGTAATTATCTGTAACACCCTGGTAGGAAAGTGTGGATTCCTCCCGTGCTAGTTCCCGGGAGAGCAACTTATAATTTTAGGTTCCTGCTGTCCCTGAATCTCTTGGCCCTGAATCAGAAGGTTATGCTTAAATTTCCAGCATCAGGAGCCTGAACGGAAAAATTTATGTTGACTCTTCTGTGCAAATACTTAAGGGGTATTACATTGTGTAAAGTACTGATGGTACTGTAGATGCAACCTTAAACCACGGTTTACGAGGGCTTGCTAAAGATGAGACTATTTTGATGAATAGAGATGAAAGGATCAGAAGATTTGTTTGACCAACACCATAATACAATACAGATTATCTGACCATTATCACACTGAAATTTGTGTTTGCTGCTAACTTTCCTACAACAGTCCTTCACGAGTAGTATGGAAGGGTCTTTGATGTGGAACACTAAGCTTGCTTCTTGTCCCACAAATGTAGCTTCAGCCGCTGAGCAGTTCCAGCAATTTCTACTTTTCATTTTAGCATAAAAGGGATGTGGATAGGTCCCAGGCACGGGTTTAATTTCCTTCAGTCATGTTGTCATGTTCTGTCAAATGCAGTATGTCCAACTCAATATTATGGACCTTCAAGGTGTCTGCATTAAAGATTCTGAGACCCACCATGACTGTTGGAGGACAGTTAGTGTTTAGCACAAAGCTTTACAGTTCAGATGACCTTGATCCATTCCTGCCGCTTGCCGTAAGGAGTCTGAACATACTCCGCATGACTACATGGGTTTCCTCCAGGTGCTCTGGTTTCCTCCCACAGTCCAAAGGCGTACTGGATGGTCGGATAATTGGCCAGTGTAAATTGTCCAGTGATTAGGTTCGGATTAAATCAGGGAATTGCTGGGCGCATGGCTTGAGAGGCAAGAAGGGCCTATTCCTTACTGTATCGCAACAAAAAATACATAAATATTTAATTTAGTAAAAGCTAGAGGCAGCAACTTAGCTAATGAAGTGGGTTGAAAGGTATGCTCCAAAGATACCCCAAAAAAGGTGCGGAGACAAAGCCACAACACGGAACAACATGTGTAAATAGCAATATTATAAACAAGTAATCTCACACACAGGCGAAGAAACGGCCCTGATACTGTACATCCTGTGTAGATGGTCCTGTGAATGGTGTTAAAACATTAAACAGCTAAGCGGAAGAAGAGACTCCAAGAACATTTCCATCTTCATTGATTGTGGGATTTAGGTGAGCGTCAAAGGCACTCAAGCACCTTTGATGGTTCAAGTAAGCATCTTGCCATCACCTTCTCAAAGGAAGCTGGAGAACAACAATAAATACCAGCCCTCATCTCACAAATGAATAGAACAGTATCATTGGTCCATCAAAATGAGTGGTCCAATCCTGTCATAAATGAAATAACGTGCAAAAGCACGCAGTTTTTAACTAGTGGTCACTGGATTATGATCAGATGCAAGAACATTGACTGACCTTGCCTTTCTCAAATCCAGTTGTACTGATGTCGTTTGTAGTATCCTGCTGTTTATTCAAAGCAGAACTGTGTTAATGGGAACCTTCTTCTGTTTAAATTGGAAGCTTATTGTGATGTCTAATATGCCCAAGGTTTATGTATATTTTACTGAAGATTATTTATTAATCACATAAACATTTGTTTCTTGATGATTGATTTTCTCATATTCAGTTTGTCAGAAAAATGCCTAATTTCATTGAAGTAAGAGAATAGAAGGCCTCTGATTTCCTCCTCATTTATGATACTGCATATATGAATTTTAAGTAAGTCTCCAATATTATCCATTTGCAGATTTTAAATGAAAAACACATAAATAATGCCTTTAGTTAATACTGTTTAAACAAAATATTACCACTTGTTGAGAACTGTGGTTGATTACATTTATATTTTAAACAGATCTGTTTATAAATCTGAATCCAATTAAAATAGCAATGTTTAAATTGAAGCCTGGAAATGCACAACATTTTTTCTGATTATACCTTATCATTTAATTATTTTACTGCTAAACATGATGAGAATATGTAAATATGTTGCGTTGCATTCTTGTGCTTTAAGAGTTGTCATGGGGTAATTCAGCACAAGAACATTCACATTAATCCCATTTTCCTCTTGTATTCCCCCCGAGCCCTCCTGCTCCCATTTTTTGCCTTCCACCTATGCCAGGGCTGCAGGGGCAATCTACATAAACAATTATGTGGTTGGCACATAGGAAACCAGAGAACCTGGAGAAAACTCACACAAACACTGAGCTAAAATGTAAACTCCACACGCACAGCATCCAACATCAGTATTAACCTCAGTCTCTGGAACTGAGAGGCAGCAGCATGCTGTCCTACAGCAAACAAGAAGTTTTCTGACTCTGTTCTGTGCAAAATTATTTACTCTCTAAAAATGAAAACATTAATCATTATAGTGGAATAATATTTCTTGGATGCCATCATCCCTTAATTACCCCTATGCTGCATTTACTTATGCACAAAACTTTCTTACTAATTAACCTTTTTCCATTGACAGCTTTAGAGTAATTGATGTTGCTGTCATGATAGTGAAATACCAAAGACAAGTTAAAACTTTACCACTAACATATAATGTGGGCTCTTGACTAAACAGATGGGAGATGTTGAATGAAATAAATTCCCTTGGATTGGAGGATTATCTACTATGTAAAGATGAGTGGGGTTAGCATATTATGGAGGAAACAGGAAAGATATGTAGTTTCCTAAAGTGAACTGGGAATATAGAAGGATACCCAAGACAAAACTGATGGTAATCCTGATGTTCCACCACAGTTCTTCAATCCAATGTCTGTGCCTTATGAAACTACAAGAAGCTTATTGAACCTGTTAAATGCCCACTTTAGGATGATGGACCCATTAAGATTTGTGCTCCTTGCTTCAGTCTAAGATCCCCTTGTGTTTTAAGAAGGCAACGATAATCCCAGTGCCGAAGAAGAGCAAGGTGGCATGCCTGAATGACTATCGACCTGTGGCTCTGACATCAATTGCTATGAAGTGCTTCAAGAGATTGGTTATGGCACACATCAGCCACAGCCTACCGGTCAACCTCGACACTTGGCAATTTGCCGACCGGAGCAACAGGTCAACGGCAGATGCCATCTTTCTAGCCCTACATTCCGCCTTAGAACACCTGGAAAATAAAGATGCATACGTAAGGCTCCTTTTCATTGACTGCAGCTCTGCCTTTAATACCATCATTCCAAATAAACTGATTCCTAAGCTCCAGAACCTGGGCCTTAGCACTCAGATCTGCAGCTGGATCTTCATCTTCCTCACAGACAGGACCCAGGCTGTAAAAATAGGGGACAAGTTCTCCTCTACAATCACTCTGAGCACTGGTGCCCCACAAGGCTGTGTACTCAGCCCCCTGCTGTACTCACTGTACACCCATGATTGTGTAGCCAAGTTTCCATCAAACTCAATATATAAGTTTGCTGATGACACAACAATTGTAGGCTGTATCTCGGGTAATGATGAGTTTCAGTACAGAGAGGAAATTAAGAATCTGGTGGCATGGTGCGAAGACAATAACCTATCCCTCAACATCAGCAAGACGAAGGAATTGGTTGTTGACTTCAGAAGGAGTAGCGGACTGCATGACCCAATTTACATTGGTGGTGCGCAAGTGGAACAGGTCAAAAGCTTTAAGTTTCTCGGGGTCAATATCACAAATGACCTGACTTGGTCCAACCAAGCAGAGTTCACTGCCAAGAAGGCCCACCAGCGCCTTTACTTCCTGAGAAAACTAAAGAAATTTGGCCTGTCCCCTAAAACCCTCACTAATTTTTATAGATGCACCGTAGAAAGCATTCTTCTAGGGTGCATCACAACCTGGTATGGAAGTTGTCCTGTCCAAGACTGAAAGAAGCTGCAGAAGATCGTGAACATGGCGCAGCACATCACACAAACCAATCTTCTGTCCGTGGACTCACTTTACACCGCATGCTGTCGGAGCAGTGCTGCCAGGATAATCAATGACACAACCCACCCAGCCAACACACTTTTCGTCCCTCTTCCCTCTGGGAGAAGGCTCAGGAGCTTGAAGACTCATATGGCTAGATTTGGGAACAGCTTCTTTCCAACTGTGATAAGACTGTTGAACGGATCCTAACCCGGATCTGGGCCATACCCTCCAAATATCCAGACCTGCCTCTCGGTTTTTTTGCACTAACTTACTTCCCATTTTTCTATTTTCTATTTATAATTTATAAATTAAATTTTTAATATTTACTAATTTTAACTATTTTTAATATTTTTAATATTTAATATTTGTAATCCAGGGAGTGTGAAGCTCAGAATCAAATATCGCTGTGATGATTGTACGTTCTAGTACCAATTGTTTGGTGACAATAAAGTATAAAGTATCAAGTATCAAGTATAAAGACTATAAGCTGACTGTGAATTGTCATTCACTCTGGAAAGAGTATCCCATTCAGAGAAACAGAATACATTTCAGTCTGAGTGCCAACTGTTTACTGAGTTGGATATGACTCATGCATATCAACAAAATGTTACAGGATCAGTCTAAGAAATGTTTGTCACTCACATATGCTAGGGCTTGTTCAGATATGATTGATTACCTTTTGAAATTTCAACTGCACCTGTTCTCTCCAGATAACAATGAAGGGGCTGCTCAAAGACGTTCCCAAGTTTGCTAAATACTTGGATGATTTCCTGTTTAAAAACTCCTGAAGAAACAAGTGTTGATGTAATCCGTAAGAAGCATTGACCCTGCTGGATAAGGCAAACCTGTGTTTCAAGACAAACAAAGTACCTTCTTGGTGAACAAGGTACCATGTGGATACTAAGGGACTACAACCATTCAAGAGAAGGTAAAACTTATTTATCAGTACTCTGGTCTTAACTAATCTAACTGAACTAGAGGAACATACAGCATTTTGAACAACTGTAATTAATTCTTGCAGTATCTTGAAGTGATTTTAGCTCCTTTGCATTGCTTGGTGTGAATGGATGAGAGAAGGAAGTGAACTGAAGCTCAGGAACAGGCCTTAACAGATGGAGAGTTAATTAAATCTTGTGAAGCTTTACCATATGGGCTGTGTTGCCTCATTCAATGGGCAATGGTTCTGTTCAAAGTACTGACAAGAACAGATAAAAAGTACTTTTAATTGTATACAGAAAGTTCAGCTATTTTGTTTAGGGTGCAGTATGTACAGTATAGACCTTTTTTCATCGTTTATATAGATCACAGACCTCTGGTTTTCTGTTCCAGTGAAATGAAGCCAGTGTCATATATCATTTCACCAGTGATCAAAGGGAGGCTTTGGCCTTCAGACTGTATAAACATACATAGAAACATAGAAGCACAATACAGACCCTTCGGCCCACAAAGCTGACCCGAACATGTCCCTACCTTAGAACTACCTAGGCTTTACCCACAGCCCTCTATTTTTCTAAGCTCCACGTAGCCATCCAGGAGTCTCTTAAAAGACCCTATCATTTCCACCTCCACCACCACTGCCAGCAGCCCATTCCACACACTCACCACTCTCTGCGTAAAAAAACTTACCCCTGATATCTCCTCTGTACCTACTTCCAAGCACCTTAAAACCATGCCCTCTCGTGCTAGCCATTTCAGCCCTGGGGAAAAGCCTCTGACTATCCACACAATCAATGCCTCTCATTATCTTGAACACCTCTATCAGGGCACCTCTCATCCTCCGTCGCTCCAAGGAGAAAAGGCCGAGTTCACTCAACCAATTCTCATAAGGCATGCTTCCCCAATCCAAGCAACATCCTTGTACATCTCCTCTGCACCCTTTCTATGGTTTCCACATCCTTCCTGTAGTGAGGTGACCAGAATTGAGCACAGTACTCCAAGTGGGGTCTGACCAGGGTCCTATATAGCTGCAACATTACCTCTTGGCTCTTAAACTCAATCCCACAAATACGAAGTTTTTCAAAGTAGAAAAGTACCGTGGAAACACAAATGCACACATTCTGTTGTTTTCTGATGCCAGGGATGACTGCAGATGAAGGAACACAGGGCTAAGTGCTGATGCTGGATCATTTGGAGAAGTTACCTACGAATACAGTGCAAATCATATAACTGATAGAAACAAATCCTATATTGCTTCAGACAGTGTTCAAACACTCTACCAGAGAGAGAGAGAGGAGATCTCCAGCAAAGTTGGAACATTTATTAAATGATGTTGACTTATGTGTTTCATCCCAGTAGGGGTCATAATGCTTCTGGGACCTTACCTTTAACACCATTTGGTTGATCTCTGCAAGCGTTTTGTGCCAAATATGTTCTCCAGCAGATTAGGCTTAAAGGAAATAAATAAACCTTCAATGGATGGAACTCAGTCTCCATCTTTGAATGGCTGCTCAGAGGAGGGGAGCATGGGTGATTGGTGAGTCAAAGAGGAGAGAGGCGAAACTTGAGATTCAAAGGTAAGCAATGACTTCTTTTACAGGAGTCCCAGTCTGATGACGTGTCATTAGAAGTTGCTATTCAAGATAACTTAGCCTAAATTTCTCTATAACACTCCAGAAGGATTACTGCCTGAGACATGATGATTGGCTTAAGAGAAAACCACAGAACAAACCATGAATGTTGTCACCAAGTTTCTATCTGGGAATTATTTTTTAAAGTAAAAGAAATAGCTTTATATAACTAAATTCTTTGCAGGTATAGAAGCCCAGTGTAAGGTACTTCATTAAGGATTTTAAGTGCTCAAGCAGATATTTCCACCACTTCAGTAGATTTCCTCTGCAAAACATTCAGCATTTTTTTTTAATGAATACTGGTCCCGTTTGAAAAAATATGTTAAAATAGATACTGTGTAGTTAATCAATACTGAACATATTTTTCAGAACATTTGGTAGACAAGAGTGATATTTGAATATAATCATTATAAAAGTTAAAACATGAAAAGATAATCCTCTGTTTTATCGCTAACTATGACTTAAAGGTGGCAATATTGTACATTTCTGCTGACTTGTATAACAGAGAGATTTCACTCTCTTTACATGAACAAGCTATTTCTAATGTCTCAGAATCAGAATTAAAGTCAGGTTAATTACCACTGTCTTATATGATGTGGAATCTATTGTTTAGTGGCAGCTGTATAGTGCAAAGATATAAGTTACTATAACATTGTTGTTGGTGTTGTTCAGTCATTTAGTCGAGTCCGACTCTTCATGACCTGATGGACCATAGGGTCCACAGGGTTTTCATGGCAAGATATGGAAGTAGATTGCCAGGCCTTTCTTCCGTGCAGATACTGCTGCTGCCCAGGTTGGGTCCTGGCTGGGTTTGAACTCAGGACCATCTGCCCTGAGGTCCAGTGCTGATGCCACTACACCACCAGCTGGCTATACTATAAATTACAAAGTAAATAAATATTGCAAAAAGGGAACAAGGTGGTGGTATTCATGGGTTCTTGGACCATTCAGAAATCTGATGGATGAGGGGAAGAAGCTGCTCTTGAATCATTCAACGTGTGTCTTCAGGCTCCTGTACCTCCTCCCTGATGGTAGTAATGAGAAGAGGGCATGTCCTCAGTCAGTGAGGGTCCTTAATAACGGCTGCCTTCCTGAGGTACTGCCTCTTGAAGATGTTCTCGGTGGTAGGAGGGGTTTATGTTTGTGATGGAGTTGGTTGAGTCTACAATCTGCAGCAGATTTTTCTGATACAAAGAGGTTGGAAACCTGAAGTATAAATGGAAAATGCTCAAAATGCTCATGAAAACAGGTATCTACAAGGAGAGAAAGTTAACATTTTAATTTGACGACCTTTCACAGAACCAGTGCAGACACAGGAATGTGACAAATATTTAGACAGAACAAGTTGATGCACTGCAGATACCAGACTCATTGCTTACTCTATCTTCAACCTCACTACTCATGTTAGATTTTTATAAATCCTGCTCCTCCAAATAAACTCCAAATAAAAACAGACAATGTTGAGCAAGTTAGGCAGCCCCTCTGGAAAGAGGAACAGAGTTGACATTTCAGGTCCAAAATTGTCAGTGAAATAGTTCTCTTTCTGCAGAAGCTACAAAAACTTTTGAGTATTTCCAGGATTTTCTTTTTCTTATATTACAGATTTCCAGTATCTTCAGTCCTTTGCTTTTATACCTAACTGACCCCCTTCCAGACTTTCTATCTCCATTTCCAGCCTTTTGATTGTGATTTCAAGAAGAGATGGGAGTTTCTACAAGAGTCATTCTGGACTGTGATATTCAAATTTCAGTGTTAAAGCTGGGTGGTCTATCACATGCGCAAGTTAGTAGATGCTGCAATGGAAAATGCACTGGCATGTATCGCCATATATTCTGGGAGTATATGGGATGGAGGGGATGAACAGATTGGTGCCTTGGTGGAGAAGGTGGAGTGAATGTGTGTACCTTAAACTTCCTGAAGGCATTGAGAAAGGTAAGGAGCATGAACTTGCTGTACTCTATAAAGAAAGTAGCAATTATACTCTCATTACTGCCACTTTTCCAGAACCCTTATGCGTCAGTGTGTTGACACCCATGTGATAATGGTGCTAGCAAATGAAGACCAAGCTCTAAGATCTGGGGTATCCTGTGCTGAGTGCCAGCAGCCTTCTAACACACTGCAGCCATAGGATCACACAAAGGCACAAGGAAGCCAGACACCGAAGAAGTATTAAGACTGGCTTAACATGAACTTATAAAGTTGATATCAGAATGTTTATTTTGTGTAGGTTTTTATTCTCGCATTATGACCAAATGGTCAGTGTTATTGTCCAGAGAGAAAGAAGATAACATGGGGACTGCTAATGAATTGGGAATGAGGCAATTTATTTACTGGAGTTGTGGCGAGATGACTTATTCTTGACAAGTGTGGTCTAATTGCCAATAACTTTCTTTATCTCTTCTTCCTTTCCTCCTTTTACTGTTCATTCCAGTGTTGAATTCAGAACATTTTTTAAAAACTGCTTGCAGTTTTTTGCAACTTCAATCAATTTCAGAAAGCAACAAAACTTGCATAACAGATGAAAGTTATAATCAGCCAGCAATTAATTTTTGGAGCCTAAAGTCATACACTCAAGTTCAATCCAGGTTAACAATCATACGTTCCCATTTACATTTTGTACTTAGCTATTAAAGCCAAGAATTTCTTTTGCTTTGCCCTTTTGCAAATAATATTATCTTTTTCTGAAACATTTATCTTCTCTTCTGCATCATTCAGTTTTCCTCCATTTATATAATTGCTGTCTTTTCGGTGAAATATTAGTAACATTGGATATGGTCTGTGTTTTTGTCCTGTCATCTTCTCCAATTTCCCTAGCAGCTTCTTTGAGCCTTTAGAAATCGTTTTTACTAAGCTTTTTGCTTAACCTTTCCACTAAATTTGTGCAGTACTCTGTCCAGTCATATTTCCAAATCATTGAATAGCATTGTGAATAAAATCGGTCTCAAACAGAAGCCGGTGTAACACCACCAACTTCTTTCAGCCACCATTAGAATTTCTAATAAGATCATAAGAAATTTCTTCACTGCCTATTTTAATGAATCCATGAATGTAATTAATTCAAATTAATATCAAAAAAAGAAATTTTAATCCAGTGATCATAGAAAATATTTTGTGTCTTGTCATTAATTAATGTAGTTCGGGGTAACTGAGTTCGTCCAGTCCTGATAAACTGATTGCTGCTTGAGCAACAACGTTCATGATCTGAAGATATCGTCTGGTGGTATAGGATCTGAGAACTGTATAAACAATAGTATATTTGGTACAAACCAGAAATTCCTGATGGAGGACACATTTCATCTAACATATGTGGTTGAATAGAAACTAGGCTTCTATTTACATTAGTTGATATCCTAATTGTTTATAAATTCCTGAACGTTTCTGGAGTCTTATTATCTTCGACTAACTTTGGTATAAAATCTTAACATACATGGGAATAGATGAATGTTGAACAGTTACTCCCCATGGTTTTAGCGCTGCTGGAGAAAGCACTACCGTAAAAGGTAAGGTAAGTCCACCAACGGAACAGCCTTAAAATGAACAGAGCAAGCAAGTATGAACACTGAAGTTACTGGTGTCAATGTCATTCAGCAGACAAAGAATTCACTGTATGAACAACCTACATAGAATGGGAAGGATGGCATGTATAATACTTTCTGGTGTTGTTGTTAGGTCTACAAAAGTACAACATGTAATTTCTTTGTGGTTAGAATTATAGTGCTTCCATTATCTTAACTACACTATAATGGCAAGTCTTTGAAGGTTCATCCTATGCATATACATGGTTCAATAGTTTCCGATCAACATGAGGAGGAAAGTGGATTAATTCCCCACACATAATTCCTCTATGTGGTCAGCACATTAAACAAGATCTTCCAGTTTTGAATGAAAGTTTGCTTTGTCATTTAGAAGGAAGAGGCTACAATTAACCATTGGCATTTACAATAATATATAAGGACTAATATCTCAAAATGTAACCAGATTGTACAACATTCCATTTTCAAGTAATGAACATTCTGTGGTTCTGTCAGATCTAATTGCTTTAGAATCAGTAAAACTTGGAAAATGTGCAGTAAATGATTTACAGCTGGTCTGATATGAATGATATGTGTTTGGTGCCTGGTTAACCGTTGCAGAATGTTGGAGTGATTGTCTGTAAAGCACTCAGAAATGTTGCATCAGTGTGGAATTCATTGAACTGATAAGAAACATCTGCCAGAACTGATCCTCACTCTGAACAGTTTTTTCCTTTGGCTCCTCCCACTTTCTCGAAGCTTGAGAGGTAGTCATGGGCACTCACGTGGGCCCCAGCTATGCCTGCCTTTTTGTTGGCTACGTAGAACAGTCCATGTTCAAAGCCTTCCTCAGTAATACTCCCCAACCCTTCTTCTGCTGCATTGATGGCTGCATTGGCACTGCTTCATGCATCCACGCTGAGCTCATCAATTGTATCAACTTTGCCTCTAACTTCCACTCTGCCCTTAAATTCACTTGGTCCATCTCTGACAACTCCCTCCCCTTTCTTGATCTCTCTTTCTCTATCTCTGGAGACAAACTGTCAACTGACATCTTTGATAAACCAACTGATTCCCACAGTTATCTCAACTATGCCTCTTCTCACCCTATCACCTGTAAAACTGCTATTCACTTTTCTCAGTTTCTTCACCTCGGCTGCATCTGTTCTCAGGTTGCAGCTTTCCATTCCAGGATATCAAAGCTGTCCTCCTTCTTCAAAGAACGGGGTTTCCCTCTCTCTACTATTAATGCCACCTCACCCACATCGCTTCCATTTCCCATACATCTGTGCTCACCCCTTCTTCCTGCCACCTTAATAGTGATAGATTTCCTCTTGTCCTTACCTACCACCCCATCAGCCTCTGCATCCAACACATTATCCTCTACAACTTATGCCATCTCCAAAGGGATCCTACCACTAAATGTATCTTTACCTCTCCCCCCCCCACCCACCACCCCGCTTTCCATAAGAATCGCTTCCTCCGTGATTCCCTTGTCCATTCACCCTCCCCTCAAACTTCCCTCCTGGCACTTATCCTGTAAGTAGCAGAAGTACTACACCTGCCCAAACACCTCCTCCCTCACCTCCATTAAGGGCCCAAATGAGGCAATACTTCGTTTGTGAATCTGATGGAGTACTCTATCTTGTCCAGTGCTCTGGATGCGGCCTCCTCTACGTTGGTGAGACCCATCGTAAATTTGGGGACCGCTTTGTCGAGCACCTCCGCACCATCCGCCACAAGTGGGACTTCCCAGTGGCCAAACATTTTAATTCTGATTCGCAGTTCCATTCCAACATGCTGATTCATGGCCTCCTATTGTACCAAGAGGAGGTCACCCTTAGCATTGAGGAGTAACACCTTATATTCTACTTAGGTAGCCTCTAACCTGATGGCATGAATATCGATCTCTCCTTTCAGTAAACAAATTCCGCTCCCCTTCCTCTGTTCACCACTATGACCATTTACCTCTTCTCACCTGCCCGTTACTTCCCATTGGGTTCCCTCCTCCCTCCCTTTCTCCTATGATCCATTCTCCTCTCCTATCAGATTCCTTCTTCTCCAGCCCTTGACCTGTTCCACCCACCTGGTTTCACCTATCACCTTCCAGCTAGCTTTCTTCCCCTCCCCCCTCCTTTTTATTCCGGAATCTTCCCCCTTCCTCCTCAATCCTGAAGAAGAGTCTCAGCCTGAAACATTGACTAGCTATTCATTTCCATAGATGGTGCCTGACCTGCTGAATTCCTCCAGCATTTTGGATTTCCAGCATCTGCAAAGTTTCTCTCGTGTTTATGCCTAGAATATCATCCTCGGCATACTGTATAACAAAATATTCTGTGCATTTTTCACCGCTTTTGAAATTTATCTCCACTGAAGTCACAATTATTTATCCCATGAGGAGAGAGGACGACTACCTTTTGCTCTCCTTTCAGGATTTTCCAAAGCAACTTTGAGCCAAATTTGTACTCTGAATGATTAGTTACTGTTACAACATTATTAATATCATACCATTGTACAAAAAGGAGGGTAGGAATAAATCAAATAATTATAGGACCCTTAGTTTACATCAGTAGTTGGAAAATTATTGAAAATCCGCCTATTCTGTATCAACCTTCATTTGCAAAGACTATGAATTTGCTGAGGAAAGGATACAATTTCCAAAATAGGTTGAATTTTTTGGGTAAGTGACAAAAAGGGGCAATGAAGTAAGTGTGATGTTAACAAGACTTTTAGTATGGTCTCACGTGGGGGATGGTTACAAATGGAGAGTGGAAAATTATATTTAAGTTTCTCAATGGCAGGAAGCGAAGGGGAAAGAATGGTTATGGAACATTGTGGTGCTGCAAGGAATTATCAATGCAATACCATCACTCTCTTACTTTATATATAAGACAGAGTAATGATCTAGATCTAAATTCAGGTTAATGGAGAGAAGCTTCACTCGTCATACAAAAAATGGCCATATAGTTGATGCTGAGGAAGATTTAGTCAGTTGGGCAAAAACAAAGTTAACAGGGATTTAATCCTGAGAAGTCCAAGGAAATGATTTGTGGTGCAGCAGGCAAAAGAATGTACAATATAAGGAGGGTTGTTGAGTGATGAGGAGGAACACTGAGACTGTGGAGTGTACATACACAGATAAAAAATGAAAAGTCAGTCAGTTCAGTGGCAAACTCTATCGATTCCTTTATTAGCCAGTGCACGGAATGCAAGAGCACAGTCGTTGCAAAAAGACCTGGCACTGTGGTTCATTGGAAGGAAGAAAGCTTCCAACTTCAGGAGGATATACTATACATGGTCTGCTGGCTAAGCAATAAAGTAGCAAATCAAAGTTAATTCAGAGAGTATTTGGGAATGTCTAGCAAGGCAAAGGAAGATACAATAAATGAAAGCATGCTGAGACATGTGGCGGTCCTGAGGGATCTCAAAATGTCTTTCTATGGACCCTTAAATCTACAAAGAAAGATAAAATTCTGCTCCTATGTTTTGTCTAATAAGGCAGTTCAAAATCAGAATCAGAATTAACATCACTGGCATATGTTGTGAAATTTATTGTTTTGCAGTAGCAGGCCAGTGCAATAGATAGTAAAAATCTATAAATTGCAATATGAAATATACATACAAAATTAAAGTAGTGCAAAAAGAGAGCAAACAAATACACAGGATACATTGCTCATTGGCTGAGAAAAGACTGTAAGAGAAAAGAGACATTGCTTTATTGTGGGTATCAGTTAATTGTTGTCTCATGCACAGAGATACAGTGACAAACTTTTGCTTACTTGTCACCAAGACAGGTCATTCCATCCTGAGGAATATAAAAACAATGTAGAATATAGTGTTCTAGTTACAGAGAATGTGGAATGCAGGTAGACCATAAAGAACAAAGGTAAATGAAGAGATCAGTAGTTCATCTTTTAGAGTATGAGAGGTCCTTTCAGGAGTCTGACAGGAGTGGAATAGAAGCTGTCTTTGGTCTTGGTGATACATGTTCTTAAGATTTTGTATCATTTGCCCAACAGAGAGAAGGGAAAATATCTGGTGTGGGAGAAGTCCTTGATTATTTTGGCTGCTTTCACAAGGCAATGGGAAGTGTAGATGACAGTCAATGGAGGGGAGTCTTGTATTGGACTGGGCTGTGCTCCCAACTCTCTGCAATCTCTTTGGATCTTGGGCAGACCAGTTGCCACATCAAAGTGAGGTGCATCAGGATAGGACGCTTTCAGTGGTGCATTTGTGAAATAGGTGAGAGTCATTGGGGAAATTACAAATTTCCTTTGCTTTATGAGGAAGTGGAGGCATTGGAGTGGCTCTGTGGGCATAACATCCACGTAGTTTGTCCAGGACAAATTGTTGGTGATATAGCGGAGTCTAACAAAGGTGTCCATTATCTACAGTAGATGTTCCAGAGATGAATGTAGTGTCAGCGAGATACTACCAGGGACCTGTTTTAGCAAATTTAGTGGGTTGAGGTTGTCAGAGAGGCTCAAGTTGATGTGCGCTATGATCAGCCTCTTGAAGCATATCATGTCGGAGCCAGTGAACGGTAGATATTCAGGTTGTGCTGGAACTTCATATCATGTTAGGCTGGGACTTGAATATTGTGGATATTTCTGAGCACCACATGTAACTACCAGAAAGGGTACAGACGAGGTTTACATGAATTTCACTGGATCTCTAGAAAATTGTGAGTACAGGTTTCCCCTGCCATCCGAAGGTAGAGTATTCCTATGAAACAGTTCGTAAGCTGAAATGTCGTAAAGCAAACAAGCAATTACCATTTATTTATATGGGAAAATTTTGTGAGCGTTCACAGACCCAAAAATAACCTACCAAATCATGCCAAATAACACATAAAACCTAAAATAACAGTAACATGTCGTAAAAGCAGGAATGATATGATAAATACACAGCCTATATAAAGCAGAAATACTTTTCCACAATCATTGCCGGCACTGTTCTCCGAAGCGAAACTCTCACACAAGCCCTCTCGGCAGAAAATCTCACGCAAGCGCTGTTGGCAAAAACACTCCCTCCAGTAACCTTTCAGCTATGAAGCTGCCAAATCATACCAAATAACACATAAAAATACACAACCTATATAAAGTAGAAATAATGTATGCACGGTGTAGTATCACTGACTGGAATTGGGAAGACAGCGCAGAGCACACTGATGATGGTGTGTTAGACTGAGTCGTCAGAGTTTGGGTGGTGCAGTGGCCCCGGGCAGCGACCCGATACCGATCTGCGAAGAATGCAGCGGTCCAGCGGTAGTCGGGAGGCACACAGCACATCTTTAAGAAAAAAGCAGAAATAAACATGCTAGTTAATTAGGTGCCGTCCGACACGTAATTAATTAGCATGTTTATTTCGGCTTTTCTCTTAAAGATGTGCTGTGTGCCTCCCGGCTACCACTGCATTCTCCTTGAATCGGTATCTGTCCGCGGCCCGCGGTTTGGGGTGGTGGGACACTGGGTTGTCAGCTCGTCGTCATCTATTTCCACTAGGGCAGGCAGCTCATCTTCTCCTATGACTGCCCGCCACGATGTTGAAGGTCGAGGTTCATCGTCTCCTGTGGCTGATGTGGAAGGCTTGCTTGACTGCTGAGCCTCGCGCATTTTTCTATCAGACAGCTCTTTGTAAGCACTCAAACCATCCTGCAAATATCCCCTAAACCTATGTACCCTTTCAAAATTGAAGTCGTACTTTATCATTGCAGCAAAAACCTCACGCAGTTGCTTCACGTTCATTTTGCTATTGCATTCGGATTTGATTGTTATTCTTTCCTCTTCCAATTGTATCAGCTCTCCATCTATCAGTTCCTGGTCATGGGATGCCAAAACCTCTTCAACATCATCTTCGTCAGCTTCCACAAGCCAAACTCACTTAGTCCTTACTTCGTTCACCACGATCAAAACGCTTAATTATGTCTAGTTTTACGCTACGTGTAACACCCTTACGAGCTCTTTCAGACTTTTCCGATACCTTAGAACTCATCTTGCTAATGGCTGCTCACAGGCACGTGTTTAAGCAATGCCGGCGAGAATGCCGTTCCGAATCTGGGGGAAAGCGGCTGCTCGGGGCGCGCGCTGCCTTTTCTCGCGCACAGTGAAAACACCTTCTGTTAGCGAAAACAGGGAACTAATGTAGGTCTTTCGTAACAGTGAGGTTTCGCAAAGCGAACATTCGAAAAGCTGGGGACACCTGTACATATAAAATTGGAAAAGCAAGGGTTGTTTTCTGTGACACAGACAGGGCTGAAGGGACACAACTGAGGTGTAAATGAGGCCTAGTCAGAGTAAATAGTAAGGACTTTTTTGCAAGGTCAAAACCCAGGACCAGGTGTGGTTTCAAAGTAGTGTAATTGGAGAAAGGATTGGAGTGGAGATGTGGAAAGAGGTACTGGAGAAAAAAATCTTGATCACATTTAAATAAGATGTGTTGGTGTATGTATTTGGATGTGTACATGAAGAGCCATTGTCTGCAAGGTTACCGACCTAGAGTAGAAGGTGGAATTAGAACACAGGATGTATAACACAGTACAGGGCCTTCAGCCCATTATGTTAAACCAACCTTTCAACCTCCAGCAAGACCAATCTAACCCTTTTTTCCTAAATAGCCTTCCATTCTTGTTTCATCCATGTGCCTATCTAAGAGTCTCTTAAATGTCTGTAATGTATCTGCCTTCACCACCTCCCCAGCAGTGTGTTCCATTACCGCTATATGTAAAAAATCTACCTCTGACAGCCACCCTGTACTTTGCTCCAATCACATTACATTTATGCCCTCTTGTATTAGACTTTGCTGCCCCAGGGAAAAAGTGCTGGCTGTCCACTCTATTTATACCTCTTATGATCTTATACACCTCTGTCAAGTTGCCCCTCATCCTCTTTCACCCCAAAGAGAAAAGTTCTAGCTTGCTCATACTTTCCTCATAAAACATGCTCTCTAATCCAGGCAGCATCCTGGTAAATTTCTCTTGCACCCTCTCTAAATATTTCACAGCATTCCATTAATGAGGTGACCAAAGGTGCTCTAACCATAGTTTTATAGAGCTGCAATGTTACCTTGCAGTTCTTGAAATCAATCTCCCAACTAAAAAAGACCAACACACGATACACCTTCTTAACTACCCTATAAACTTGCATGGCAACTTCGTAGATGTATAGATGTGGTCCCCAGATAACTTTGTTCCTCCTCATTGAGTTTGGAAGCTCTTTTTTGACTGCTGCAGATGGACTTAATGGCCTTCTTTCAGGTTGTAAATTTTCTATCACTTTATCGTTTTATTATGATGTGAGAAATGTGGCACTCAGTTCCTGCACCATAAGTTCCCATAAATGCAATGTAATAATAGCCAGATAAACTGTTTTAGTAATGCTGAGTGAAGGATAAATGTTGGCTAGGTTATCAATGTTACTCGTCTATTCCTCTTTGAAAATGTACTGTGGAATCCTTATTCATCCATCCGTGAAGGCCATCTGGCAGAAGATGCCCTCTGCAGTGCAGCATTCCCTTACATTGGATCTTCAGCTTAGAACTTGGTGACCTAGTTTCTGCCATGGCGTTTGAACAAAGGATTGCCAATGTGAATCAATCCAAATATCTACTTCAAAGCCATTTCTCTCCTTTCCATAAATGCCTGGACCAGAAATATGATGATACAAATGGAAAGAAAGACACTACAAAGCTATCAAAAAGCAGATAAATCCAGAGAGAAAAAGATATTTTTGTGCACATTTAGTTGTAATAGGAAAAGTTGTTTCCCTGTAGCTCAGTGGAATTTTCATTTCCTGTGCACTTTTCCTTCAGTTTAACACTTCTCCAAACTATACTAAGAGTAGGGCAATATACAAAATTCCTCTGTAAGGAGATTTTCAACCTCATGGAAAATTGGTAATTCTTGTTCACTCACAGATCAGTCAGATTCTACCAACCCCCATCATTCCCTCTGAAATGTTGCCATTTAAAATCTAACATCCAGGCTGCATTCTTCATTCTGCTTAAATATAATTTGTTACATATATTTTGATGCTTTTTCCCATTGAGGTCATTGTTACTCCCACATTAGTGCCATTTCAGTTTGGTGCAAATCTTTGTCACATCTAACAGTGTTCATCAGGGAAATCATCCAGACTCCATTTACTTTTCCTACAGCCCACAGTTACAGGCTTTCTGCTGAACCTATTCTTCACCAGTCTGAACAGGTCCTACTTATCTCCTGGGGTCACTTTTGGGGCAGCATCCGTTCATTCAATAGTAATACTCACTTATTGCTTCCAGTTCCCTTTAGAGGCTGCCTTTATCTGCTGCATTTCAAGAACGTGTAATTTCTTAATAAGCAATACCATTGTGAAGTTGGCAAGGTCAGCATGGTATTACATTGAGAAACTTGACCACAGGGATCAATGAACTGAACAGTTAAAGAGCTCTGGCTCTTCCAACTTTTTTTATGGATAGTGTTCAAGTGAGACATGTCACTTTTAACCCACAGAGTAACCTTGAGGTCTCAGTAGGATTGGTTTGTGTATTCATAAAAGAGAAACTAGAAATTATGCAATGCTTGTGCACTGAACAAGTAATTGATGCCAATTTGACCTGGTCATAAAATTCAAGTTTTCACTTCATTGTGATGAATGAATCATTTAGGCAGTGCCAATAATATTAGTTGGGACATGTCCATATTTTCCATTTGTGGGAAACAAGAACACTAGCTGCCTCTAAATTAAACGTGATGGCACCACTTAAAGTAAAGATTCTTGTTATCTCCAGTCCCCGTTGGAAGTCATTCTGAGGAAGTAAGACATTTGGATCAAACCATGGCAGGGAACAGGAACTGTCATTTTTCCTGATGTACCATTGAGAAACTTAGATAGACAGACGGAGAACACTGAGGGGGTCAGGAAGCTCTGCTAGTCCATCATGAAGTCTCAGTTGCAATGAGCAGTAACATTACTAATGAAACACTTGGAATCTAAACTCAGTGCTGGAAGCGCTTAGCAACCTAATATCAACAAATCTGTTTCTAATAACTTCACACTTGCCACACTGCTCCATGTGACATACATACTTCTGATGTTTCCCTAATAACAATGAAGCAACCTTAGAAGAGTTCTTCACAATGCCACTCTTTTAGGGGCATATTAGCTGCAGTTCCACACAAAGATAGGCCAGCAATCGTAGGAGGTTGACTGCCTCATGACTAAAGTTTTTAACGACTAGTTCATTCCTCAGTTATCATCTGATTGTACTTATTTAGTGCAATGGTCCTCTGGTCAAATCTGCAGGATGTTCTTCACCTCGCTAAAGGCAAGGAAGACCAGCAGTTTGGGAAAGAAAATGTAGATGGTATTGATTTGAAACTTTAAGTGGTATATTATAGCGTTGTGAAGAGGACCTCAGAAACACATTGAGTGATTTTCTGCATACTTTACAATAATTTAGTAATGTTTGTGCAGAAAATCTACAACTAAAGGTGTTCTACTTTACTATACACTTCACTATTGTTAGTGTGTGCCATAAATGTATCATCATGATGAAGGAATGAAAGGAACGATTAAGTAAATTGTTTTGTGTGGATCTGGAATATGTGCTAGAAACAGAAAATAAAATGAAGGAGGAATTGGGTAAACATCTGGAAAAAAATAGTAGATCTTGATGAATGTGATAATAGCATAAAACAGGCTGATATGCTAGAACATTTCGATGTTAAGAAAGAGGATATGTTGGAATGTTTGAAAAATGGGATAGATAGGTTTCCAGGGCCAGGCGGGATGTACCCCAGGTAAATATGAAAAGCGAGGGAAGAGATGGCTGAACCTTTGGCGATGATCTTTGTGTCTTCACTGGCCACAGGAATAGTACCAGAAGACTGCAAGGGCGGTGTGGGGGGTGGGGGTTGGGGTGGGGTGGCAGTGTTGTTCCTTTGTTCAAGAAAGAGAATAGGGATAACCCTGAGAATTATAGAGCAGTGAGGCTTACTTAAGTGGTGGGCAAATTATCGGAGAGGATTCTTAGAGACAGTATTTATGAGCATTTCGGAGAAGCACAGTCTGATTATGGATAGTCAGCATGGCTTTGTGTGTGGCAGGTCATATCTCACAACCCCGATTGAATTTTAAGGATGTAACAAATGAAGGTAGAGTAGTAGATGTAGTGCGTATAGATCTCAGTATGGCATTTGATAAGGTTCCCTATAGCAGGCTCATTCAGAAAGTCAAAAATTCAAAGTTCAAAGTAAATTTATTATCAAAGGACACATATGTCACCATATACTACCCTGATATTTATTGTGGACATTTACTGTAACTACATAGAAACACAATATAATCAAATAAAAACTGCACACAAGAAACACAAACAACCAGGGTGCAAAATACAACAAACTGCAAATACAAAAAGAATAAAAAGTGCGAAGTAATAATAATAAATAAACAAGCAATAAATATAAAGAACACGAATTGTAGAGTCAGTGTGTAAACTTATTTATTTATTAGTTTGTTTGCTTGCTTGCTTGCTTATTTATTTACTTATTTGTGAAGGCTGGCAGGAGGGAGGCCAGCCAAGAGTGAATGAAGAGATAACAAAATGTGGATGAGGCTTTCAGCAGCAGATTGAGCTGAAGACAGAGCCAGGCAATGACAGTAGAAATACAGAGCCTGGAGATTAGTGTGGTTATGTGGTCAGTTTCAAACATTTGCCAGAGAAATGGTTGGAATCCATGCCTAGGCAATGGAGTTTGGGGAAGGAACTGAAGATAATGACCTCAGACTAACTGTATCTATTTGGAGGAAATTTCATCCAGTATTCAATGCCTCACAGGCAACATTACAGTTTAACGTTAGAAAGTCATGACAGGTGATTTTGAAACAAGCTGGGAGCCATCAGAATTCGCATGGAAACTGATGCAGTATTTTGGATGTTGTAAGCCCAGTGTAAGCAGAAGAAATTTGAGAGAATTTCAAGGATAGATGTTTGAGAGTTACTGTGGGAGTGAGAAGAGGAGTCAATTTGGGTTACTCTGTGCTTTTAGAGTTAGAGAGCACTACAACATAGAAACAGGCCTTTGGTCCATCTAGTCCATGTCAGACTGTTCTTCTGCCTTTTCCTATCAACACTCCCGTCATCATGTACTTCACCAAACTCCTCCTAAACGTTGATATCAAACCTGAATTCACACCTCCGAGTGATGAAGTTCCCCCTCAGGTTCCCTTTAAATATTTCACCTTTCACTCTAAATCTATGACATCTGGTTCTAGCTTCACCCAACTTGAGGGAAAAAAAGTCTGCTTGCATTCATCCTATCTACATTCTTCATAATTATGTATATCTCCACGAGATCTCCACTCATTCTCCTGCGCGCAAGGGAATAAAGCCCTAACTATTCAATCTTTAACTGTAACACAAGTCCTGGCAAGATCCATGCAAATTTTCTCTGCACTTTTCACGTTTATTGATATCTTTCCTGTTGGTAAGTGACCAGAACTGCACACAATACTCCACATTGTGCCTCACCAATGTTTTATACAACTTCAATATAACATTCCAACTCCTGTACTCAATACTTTGATTTATGAAGATAAAAGTGCCAAAATGTCTTTTTGTGGCCCTAAAGTTGTGGTGCCAGTGTCAAGGAATTATGGTTTTGTATCCCCAGATCACTTTGTTCTACCACACATCTCAGTGCCCCATGTAAATCCTACCATAGTTTATCCTGCCAAAGTGCAACACCTCATACTTGCCTGCATTAATTCAGTAGTCATTTTTAGCCTATTTTTCCTGCTGTTCAGATCCTGCTACAGGCTTTGATAGCCTTCCCTGCTGTTCAGCACCCCCAGAAAATCTTGGTGTCATCCACAAATTTGATGATCCAGTTTATCACATTATCAGCCAAATTATTAATGTAGATAACAATGGACCCAGCGCCAATCCCTGCAGCACACCACTAATCACTGGCCCTCAATAGAGAAGCAACCATCTCCGACCATTCTCCAGGCTTTTCCTACTAAACCAAAGTTGAATATAATTTACTACTTCATCCTGGACGCCAGGTGACTGAACCTTCTGGGCCAGCCTCCTATGCCAAAGGCCCTGCTAAATTCCATGTAGACAACGGCCACTGTCTTTCCTTCAACTTTCTTGGTAACCTTCTTGAAAACTCTAAGGCTGGTTATACATGACCCTCCATGGACAAGGCCATGAAGGCTGCCCCTAATCAGGCCCTGTTTATCCATATACCATATTCAGTCCCTTAGAACACCTTGCAATTTATCCAGAGCTGATGTAAGGCTTACCGAGCTATAATTTCCTGGCTTATTCTTATAGCTGCCCTTGAACAATGAAACAATATGAACTATCCTCTGAACTATCTTCAACATCTGGCCTGTGGCTAAGGACATTTTAAATACCACTGCTAGGGCCCCTGCAATTTCTGCACTGGCCTCCTCCAAAGTCCAAGGGGACTCCTTGTCAGGCCTTGGGGACTTATTCTCTCTAATGCTCCTCAAGGCACCAAGCACTTCCTCTTCTGTATCTGGATATGGTCCATGGCCTCACTCTTGTTTTGCCTCAGTTCTATAAACTCTGTTTCCATCTTCTGAGTACAAACTTTACAACTCTTCCCTTGGAGGGTCAGACACACTGACCCAATTAGTGATTATATCCATTGGTTGGAAGGATTCAGACAAGAAGCTCCTAAAAAGAAAGGTGGAAATTTGGGAAGCTGTTTGGGGCTTTAGGGAGGAGGTGATAACTGGAGATGGACTGGTAATTTAGTTAGAGGCAAGAGTCAGGGGAAGTATTTTAACAAATGGCTTTGAAGGAGAGGGGCAGTAGCTAAGAATTTAATGAACTGATCAGGCAGGGAAGATGGTTGGTTGTTAGTCTACTCAGAGATTATGAAGTGCACAAGATTTGTATGGAGCTTTGATGTCCATTTCCTTAATGAAATTGCCTATATAGAGTCATCAGATTTGAATTATTTCTTCCCACATCCACCATACTCCCACTCCCTCAATGGAAGAGCAAGAGTGCCAGCATAAACAGAGCAATGTAATTAGTGCTTCAAGTTTGCACTGACAGTTTCCACTAAAAATGTGGATACAGGAATTTATAATGGAAATATAAAAACAAGCACAGAATCCTTTCTAACTTCTTCTGGGCTCTGATATCGATTGCCCTTATTCTGTGATGTAATGCCAAGCATTCTAAATCTGGAGTATATTTTTCAATCAGACAGAATATTATAAACGTCGTCAAACTCAAAGCATGCTTCAGTAATACTTCATTTATTACCTCAAGGGTTTGGCTACTGCACAGTCATTAAAATTATTCATTCTTCATACTGTTTAACTTGAGAAATGATTTGGTGGGGTAAATGAAAGAAGCACTATTATAGAGGTGTACTGATCAGTTAAATGCCAATTTTATGTTGATTTTACTGGATCTAAATCATAAAATTGGGTGGTACCCATTATGTGGATGTTAACTTGGCCGGTGTCAATTGGTTTCCAGTTTGGCACTCAATACCTGCAGGTATGTTTTAGCACCAGTTGTGTCTGCCTTCAGTTTACAAGTGATATTATATTGTGTGATACTATTATCCGCCAAAAAATAAAGCTTAGGCTAAACGTGGTCTCGATCAACAGGAGTGGGCACCAGGATTACCAACTGGAACTCAGTAGTGTAACTAATGTCGTTTCTTAAGAATCGAGCATTCAGGAGGAGAGTAGATCATCAACATGGGGCTTCCTAATGGGCACACATATTAGGCAGATGTTGATCCCAGGGGATCATGGGTTTGCACCTCTGGTGGACTGTGTCCTCTCCGGGGTGCAAGCCTGGGTGGGAAGATTTGAAGAACCAGCTGTTGCCCATGCAGTGGGTTTCCCCTCCCCATGTCACTGATGTCATCCAAGGGAAGGGCATGCACCGATACAGCTCAGCACCAGTGTCATCGCAGGGGTTGCCAACACCAAACTGCCTTAGGGACCCCAGCTCTGGATTTCTTCCTTGGGGTTTACTCCCGAAGCCTTTCCCATGGGTGGGTATGTCTGCAAGGCAGTGGAGGTTTCGGAGCAAGAGGACTGTGGGTAAATGGCTAAGGATTTCCAGAGTGAAGGCAGTTTTACTACTTGGGGTAAAAGAGAGGCAAGACTGCACAGGCGTATGATGTCAGCCAGTAGAGCGGGAAAGGTTTAAAAAGAAGACCGCCACATCCAGCGGGCAGCAGAGTGAGAGGGAGGTAGATTGATAGGGCTTTGGCTCAATGGGCTTAGGCAGTAATGGGACGAGGCAAGATAGGTTTACCTGTGTTAATTGCGGAAAAGAAGTAGTATGTGTGTGAGGCCAGTTTTCTGTGCTCGGTGTCAGATGTGGGAGGTCCTGGAGTCTCCCAGCCTCCCGGACGGCCATATCTGCACCTGGTGTGTCGAGCTGCAGCTCCTAAGGGACCAAGTTAGGGAACTGGAGATGGAGGTCGATGACCTTTGCCTGGTCAGGGAGAGCGAGGAGGTGATAGAAAGGAGTTATAGGCAGGTGGTCACACCAGGGCCATGGGAGACAGACAAGTGAATCACAGTCAGGAGAGGGAAGGGGAAGAGTCAGGTTCTAGACAGTACCCCTGTGGCTTTACCCTTTGACAATAAGTACCCCTATTTGAGTACTGTTGGGAGGGACAGCCTACCTGGGGGAACCGACAGTGGCCATGCCTCTGGCACAGAGTCCGGCCCTGTGGCTCAGAAGGGTAGAGAAAGGAAGAGGAAGACAGTAGTGATAGGGGACTCTATAGTTAGGGGGTCAGACAGGCGATTCTGAGGATGCAGGGAAGAAACTCAGATGGTAGTTTGCCTCCGAGGTGCCAGGGTCCAGGATGTTTCAGATTGTGTCCAAGATATCCTGCAGTGGGAGGGAGAACAGCCAGAGGTCGTGGTACATATCGGTACCAATGACATAGGTAGGAAAAGAGAGGATGTCCTGAAAAAAGACTACAGAGATTTAGGAAGGAATTTGAGAAGTAGGACCGCAAAGGTAGTAATCTCAGGATTTCTGTCTATGCCACGTGACAGTGAGTATAGGAATAGAATGAGGTAGAGGATAAATGCGTGGCTGAGGGATTGGAGCAGGGGTCAGGGATTCAGACTTCTGGATCATTGGGACCTCTTTTACGGCAGGTATGACCTGTACAAAAAGGATGGGTTGCACTTGAATCCCAGGGGTCCACTATGCTGGCGGGGAGGTTTGCTAAGGCTACTGGGGAGAGGTTAATCTAGAATTGTTGGGGGGTGGGAACCGAACTGAAGAGACTAGGGAAGAGGGGGTTGGCTCACAAATAGAGAAAGCTTGTAGAGAGTGTGAGAGGGAGGGTAGACAGGTGATAGAGAAGGGACGTGCTCAGACTGAAGGTTTGAGATGTGTCTATTTTAATGCAAGGAGTATTGTGAACAAAGCAGATGAGCTTAGAGCGTGGATCAGTACTTGGAGATATGATATGTTGGACATTACAGAGACTTGCATGGCTCAGGGACAGGAATGGTTACTTCAAGTGCCAGGTTTTAGATATTTCAGAAAGGACAGGGAAGGAGGCAAAAGAGGTGGGGACGTGGCACTAGTGATCAGAGATAGTGTCACGGCTGCAGAAAAGGTGGATGCCATGGAGGGATTGTCTACAGAGTCTCTGTGGTGGATGTTAGGAACAGGAAGGGGTCAATAACCTAACTGGGTGTTTTTTATATGCTGCCCAATAGTAACAGGGATATCAAGGAGCAGATAGGGAAACAAATCCTGGAAAGGTGTAATAATAACAGAGTTGTCGTGATGGGAGATTTTAATTTCCCAAATATCGATTGTCATCTCCCTAGAGCAAGGGGTTTAGTTGGGGTGGAGTTTATTAAGTGTGTTGTGGAAGGTTTCTTGACACAATATATGGATTAGCCTACAAGAGGAGAGACTGTACTTGATTTGGTATTGGGAAATGAACCTGGTCAGGTGTCAGATCTCTCAGTGGGAGAACATTTTGAAGATAGTGATCATAATTCTATCTCCTTTACAATAGCATTGGAGAGAGATAGGAACAGACAAGTTAGAAAAGCATTTAATAGGAGTAAGGGGAATTATGAGGTTATCAGGCAGGAAATTGGAAGCTTAAATTGGAAACAGATGTTCTCAGGGAAAAGTATGGAAGAAATGTGGTGAACGTTCAGGGGATATTTGTGTGGGGTTCCGCATAGGTACGTTCCAATGAGACAGGAAAGTTATGGTAGGGTACAGGAACCGTGGTGTACAAAGGCTGTAATAAATCTAGACAAGAAGAAAAGAATAGCTTACAAAAGGTTCAGAGAGCTAGGTAATGTTAGAGATCAAGAAGATTATAAGGCTAACAGCAAGGAGCTTAAGAAGGAAATTAGGAGAGCCAGAAGGGTCATGAGAAGGCCTTGGTAGGCAGGATTAAGGAAAACCCCAAGGCATTCGACAAATACATGAAGAGCAAGAGGATAAGATGTGAAAGAATAGGACCTAACAAATGTGATAGTGGGAAAGTGTGTATGAACCGGAGGAAATAGCAGAGGTACTTAATGAATACTTTACTTCAGTATTCCCTATGGAAAAGGATCTTGGTGATTGTAGTGATGACTCGCAGCAGACTGAAAAGCTTGAGTATGTAGATATTAAGAAAGAGGATGTGCTGGAGCTTTTGGAAAGCATCAAGTTGGATAAGTCGCCAGGAATAGATGAGATGTACCCCAGGGTATTGTGGGAGGTGAAGGAGGAGATTGTTGAGCCTCTGGCAATGATCTTTGCATCATCAATGGGGACAGGAGAGGTTCCGGAGGATTGGAGGGTTGCGAATGTTGTTCCTTTATTCAAGAAAGGGAGTAGAGATAGCCCAGGAAATTATAGACCAGTCAGTCTTAATTCAGTGGTTGGTAAGTTGATGGAGAAGATCCTAAGAGGCAGGATTTATGAATATTTGGAGATGTATAATATGAATAGGAATAGTCATCATGGCTTTGTCAAGGGCTGGTCATGCCTTACGAGCCTGATTGCGTTTTTTGAGGATGTGACTAAACACATTGATGAAGGAAGAGCAGTAGATGTAGTGTATATGGATTTCAGCAAAGCATTTGATAAGGAATCCCATGCAAGGGTTATTGAGAAAGTAAGGAGGCATGGGATCCAGAACTGGCTTGCCCACAGAAGGCAAAGTGTGGTTGTAGACGGGTCATATTCTGCATGGAGGTCGGTGACCAGTGGTATACCTCAGGGATCTGTTCTGGGACCCTTACTCTTCGTGATTTTTATAAATGACCTGGATGAGGAAGTGAAGGGATGGTTTAGTAAGGTTGCTGATGAAAGAAGGGTTGGAGGTGTTGTGGATAGTGCGGAGGGCTGTCAACGGTTACAACTAGACATTGATAGGATGTAAAACTGGGCTGAGAAGTGGCAGATGGAGTTCAACACAGATAAGTGTGAAATGGTTCATCTTGGTCAAATATGATGGCAGAATATAGTATTAATGGTAAGACTCTTGGCAGTGTGGAGGATCAGAGGGATTTTGGGGTCTGAGTCCATAGGATGCTCAAAGCAGCTATGCAGGTTGACTCTGTGGTTAAGAAGGCATACGGTGTATTGGCCTTCATCAATCATGGAATTGAATTTAGGAGCCGAGAGGTAATGTTGCAGCTATATAGGACCCTGGTCAGACCCCACTTGGAGTACTGTACTGTGCTCAGTTCTGGTTGCCTCACTAGAGGAAGGATGTGAAAGCCATAGAAAGGGTGCAGAGGAGATTTACAAGGATGTTGAACTCGGCCTTTTCTCCTTCTCCAGGATGAGAGGTGACCTGATAGAGGTGTATAAGATGATGAGAGGCATAGATTATGTGGATAGTCAGAGGCTTTTTCCCAGGGCTGAAATGGTTGCCACAAGAGGGCACAGTTTTAAGGTGCTGGGGAGTAGGTACAGTGGAGATGTCAGGGGTAAGTTTTTTACTCAGAGAGTGGAAAACGCGTAAAATGGGCTCCGCCAACTGTGGTGGTGGTAGATACGATAGGGTCTTTTAAGAGACTTTTGGATAGGTACATGGAGCTTAGAAAAATAGAGGGCTATGGGTAAGCCTAGTAATTTCTAAGGTAGGGACTTTGTGGGCTGAAGGGCCTGTATTGTGCTATAGGTTTTCTAAAATCAGAATTTTCCTTCTCCACATATCACCTACATAAAGGAACCTTCAAGCACTTATGGATGGTGGTTAGATAGATAGATCACTTCACCCCTGGCAGCTATGCCTAAGTAGCTGAATTCCAGGAAGCAGAATATCCTCCCTACACTTCTTTGCTGTTGAATTCCATTTTCTTGCTTTGGGATATTCTATAAGCCTACTGCTTTACCCAAACTTCATGTCATCTACAGTCACATATCTTTGTGACTCAGAGCCAAGTTTTTTGGTAATGACATTATTAAGTAACCTGGGATAGTTTACTTTGATTAAGGTGCCATATAAATACAAACAGTTGATCCTGATAAATATACCTTGTAAATGTAAAAAAAAATTCCATAAGACCTTCTACTTCCTCTGATTATTGGAAACTTTGTTAGCTTTTCAAAATGTAATTAAATGAACCTGCAGAGAGAGCCAAAAATAATTTCTGTTCTTCATTGATACTCCAAAAGCGCAGCTGTAAGTAGGAAAAAAATTACAAAAACTAAAGAATTTTTTAAGAATATAGTCAGCAACATTTCATAATAGAAGCTTTTAAACGCTCTCTGAATTGCAGTTTGATTTCAGTCCAAACATTTTCCGATAACTATACTCTAAACTAAATGGGACTTGTACTATAAATGCAAATTAGCTTCCAATGGAGAAGAGAGCTTGATAGTTTAGGTGGTAGTCCTTTGCCAGACTGAATTGAAGCTATAATTTAAGATGTTTTATTTTTGTTTACTTCCTGGATCACATGTGCTATGATGCTCCAATTGAGACTAGTTAATCCAGAATAGGATTTGAGTTCTTAGCCTGTTTAGTGTATGTCCTGTTTGTTGGCTTTATACACCAGGGCCGTGGAGCTAAATCAGGTTGATTCTGAACTACTTTATTCTGGAGTAACAACTAATGATACATAAAATTAATAGTAAACATCAATTGCTTTCATTTCGGGGTTTTGCACGGAAGAGAAAGTTTATTCCAGTTTGTGTAATGGAAAACTATAATTTTATGTATGAGTTACTAACTCCAAAACTGATTAGATTTGTCCAAGTGCATCAAAGTAAATTGATATAACTGTAGTTATTCCGGGAATGATTCAAATTATGCACATCAGAGATAATTACACTGAAAAACCTGAAAATATTAGAATTATGCTCTCCCTAACTAGTAAATGTGTGTTTGATATAAGCATCCAAAGACTGGAAAAATTTAATGCAGGAAATAGTGAAGAATTATTTTGAATGTTCAGTAAAAATAAGGAGGCTATGAATGGAATAGCTTGACACTGCTGTTATAAATAAAAATACATTGCAATGGAAGCTGATGAATGAATATATTTAAAAGAAAGCATCCTAAAGTAAAGAAAGCACAGTAAAACTGGAGCAACACCCCGCTTTTGTGCCTGTGACAGTGAAATAGGATTTGGATAGCTCTACCGTGGACTCATACTCTGCTGAAATTTATGAGTGCAGGATAATGTAATTCCAAAAGTCAGGAAAAATAAAGCTTTTCTTGCTGTTTTAAAGGCAGGTAGCTGGCCTTTCAGTTAACTATGAAATGCAATCATTCCTGGCCTTGTTTATAATTATGTGAGTCTATAGAACTGCATTCATCTCTCAGGTAGAAAATAAAATAAATACAGCTGTATTGAATCAGAGCCGGCTAGTTTTTTTTTCACACAACAATCTGTCAAAGCAACTCATTTTCAACTAGCATTTGGACAGAATTATTTAGATTTAAGCCAAATGTATCCTCAATCTATAGACATTACAGACTGGTAGGAATGTTATTGATTGGTTCTGTACAATGTTTTTAAGATCGAAATGACCATAGTTTATTGTTTTATGGGGGGACAGGAAAGCGAGGAAGGCAAAATTATGTTTCCTGACATTTCATTGCTGTTCTGTTCTGTGTGATGTACAAATGAGATGAAGCTTGATGATAAGCTCGACATTGAATTGTGGAATGACATTAAGTGGCAGGAAAACGACAAGCCTCAGAAGTTATTAAAATCTGTAGAAGGCTGTGAGTGATAAACATTAAGTTATGAAGGAATCTCATATATTAGCTAAATGTATTCTATTCTAGTCTGTCATTGTGATACACCCACTTGCGTGAATATGCTCAAACCCAACGATGCATTCCAGGACAAAGTTCAAGGTACATTGATTATCAAAGTATGTATACAGTTTACAACCTTGAGACTCGTTTTCTTGCAGGCATCCACAATACAAAGAAACGCAATAGAACCTATTCTTTTAAAAACCCACATGACAAAGACCATCAAGCACCCAAAGTGTGAAAAAAAACAAATCGAGCAAACAATAAAAAAGAAAATAAAACACGGCAGAGACCCCGAACATGAGCCCACAGCTGCAGAGTGAGTCAGCACTGAGGTGAGCGAAGCCGGTCCAGGGGTCCGATGGCTGCAGAGTCAGTTCAAAGCTGAAGCACCTAGGTCAAGTTGCACAAATACTAAGATAAAGGAAAACACTCGGAACGTGAACAGAAAAGTCCGCAAAAGTGAGTCCAGAGCCTGTTCGATGATGAGGCGATGAACCCGGGCAGGAACCCAATGGCTGCAGGGCAACAACTGTTCCTGAGCCAGGTGGTAGAGGACCCAGGACTCCTGCACCTCCTGCACAATGGCAGCAGCAAGAAGAGAGCGAGAGAGGTCAAATGCAGGCATACAGTGTTAAGCACCCATTTGCCCTCTGCTCTCGGCCTCAGTTATTTCAGTATCGCTCAATGTTTCATTTGGCGTGGAGAAATGGAGCAGATGTCGGGTTCATGTTCCACCATCAGCAATCGATGGCTGTATCTGCACTCTCCACCCTCATCCTTGTGAGAGGTAGATAGATAATAGATACTTTATTGGTCCCAGAGTCTCAGCAGCATCACAAGTGCACAGATACATAAATATATGAATATCAGAAGAGAAGAAAGAGAGAATAAAAAATAAGTTACCTCAAACAGTCTAACAGGAGGGGGTCAACACTTCCCTGGCTGTAGATTAACTCATTATAGAACCTAATGGGGGAGTGTAAGAATGACCTAATACAGTGCTTTCCGGAACAGCACAGTTGTCTTAGTTTGCTACTAAAAGTGCTCCTCTGTTCAGCCAAGGTGGCATGCAGAGTGTGAGAAACATCATCCATAATTGCCCGGGTTTTTCGTAGAATCCTTTCTTCAACCACAGTCCCAGGCAATGCAACATTCCTTCAGCACTTTATGTGAGTTTCTTGGATTTATTGTTCATGGGTTCATAAACTTGTCTCTTTTCTGCCTTTTATTTGAATTTGACCAACTTTCTCCCCTTGCAAAGAAAAAAAAGTGCTGCATTGCTTTTGTTTTACTCAACTGTTTCTTGCACCCCCCCCCCCCCCCCCCCCCGTATCCAGTTATCTCGGTCTGGCCTCCTGTATATTGGTGAGACCTAACATAGATTGGGAGACATCGATTTCTCATACTTCTAGTAATGGCACGCCCCTCTCCTTCACCATTCCCCATTCCTGTTTCCCTCTCTCACCTTATCTCCTTACCTGCCCTTCACCTCCCTCTAGTGCTCCTCCCCCTTCCCATTCTTCCATGCTCTTCTGTCCTCTCCTATCAGATTCCCCTTTCTCCAGCATTTTATCTCCTTCAGTAATCAACCTCCAAGCTCCTTACTTCACCCTATCACCCTCTCCCGGTTTCACCATCACCTGCCACCTTGTACTTCTTCCTCCCCTCCCCCCATATTCTAACTCTGACTTCTCCCCTCCCTTTTGAGTTCTGAAGAAGGGACTAATCCCAGTATATCTACAATTTACTCTTTTCCATAGATGCTGCCTGACCTCCTGAGTTCCTCCAGCATTTTATGTATTTTATCTTACCTTAAATCAGGGTAGTCTCCAACCTGATGACATGAATATTGACTTCTCCATCAGGTAAAAAAAAAATGTCCCTCCCCCTCCTCACTTCTTCTGTTCCCTAATTAGGTCTCTTAACACTTCTCACAGGCTATTACCTCCCCCCGGTACCCCTCCTCCTGCCATTTCTCTTATGGTCCACTCTCTTTTCCTGGCTATCTGTAAGGAGTTTGTACTTTCTCCCTATAACCATGAGCACTTCCTCCAGGTGCCCCAATTTCCTCCCATATCCCAAAGAGGTAGGTTAATTGGTGACTGTAAGTTGTCCCTCGATTCTTCTTTGGTTGTCCATCGATTTTCGATGTTGACTGAGGCCTGGGTAAGGTTGTATGGAAGATCGGCAGTTGCCTATGCTGTAAGTTTCCCCTCTCTATGCCACTGATGTTGCCCAAGGGAAGGGCACCAGGACCCATACAGCTTGCCACCGGTGTCATTGCAGAGCAATATGTGGTTAGGTGCCTTGCTCAAGGACACAACACACTGCCTCAGCTGAGGCTCGAACCAGCGACCTTCAGATCACTAGACCGCCGCCTTAACCATTTGGCTATGCACCACACAAATTGATTAAACTAGGATTAAATAGCAGAATTACTAGGTTATGCAGCTTGAAGGGCTGATCCCATGCTGTTTCTCAATAAACAAACAAAGAAATAAATAACGCACATCAAAGTTGCTGGTGAACGCAGCAGGCCAGGCAGCATCTCTAGGAAGAGGTGCAGTCGACGTTTCAGGCCGAGACCCTTCGTCAGAACTAACTGAAGGAACAGTGAGTAAGGGATTTGAAAGTTGGAGGGGGAGGGGGAGATCCAAAATGATAGGAGAAGACAGGAGGGGGAGGGATAGAGCCAAGAGCTGGACAGGTGATAGGCAAAAGGGGATACGAGACGATCATGGGACAGGAGGTCCGGGAAGAAAGACAAGGGGTGGGGGACCCAGAGGATGGGCAAAAGGTATATTCAGAGGGACAAAAAGGAGAGTGAGAGAAAGAATGTGTGCATAAAAATAAGTAACAGATGGGGTACGAGGGGGAGGTGGGGCCTTAGCGGAAGTTAGAGAAGTCGATGTTCATGCCATCAGGTTGGAGGCTACCCAGACGGAATATAAGGTGTTGTTCCTCCAACCTGAGTGTGGCTTCATCTTTACAGTAGAGGAGGCCATGGATAGACATGTCAGAATGAGAATGGGATGTGGAATTAAAATGTGTGGCCACTGGGAGATCCTGCTTTCTCTGGCGGACAGAGCATAAGTGTTCAGCAAAGCGGTCTCCCAGTCTGCGTCGAGTCTCGCCAATATATACAAGGCCACATCGGGAGCACCGGACGCAGTATATCACCCCAGCCGACTCACAGGTGAAGTGTTGCCTCACCTGGAAGGACTGTTTGGGGCCCTGAATGATGGTAAGGGAGGAAGTATAAGGGCATGTGTAGCACTTGTTCTGCTTACACGGATAAGTGCCAGGAGGGAGATCAGTGGGGAGGGATGGGGGGGACGAATGGACAAGGGAGTTGCGTAGGGAGCGATCCCTGCGGAATGCAGAGAGAGGGAGAGAGGGAAAGATGTGCTTAGTGGTGGGATCCCGTTGGAGGTGGCGGAAGTTACGGAGGCTGGTGGGGTGGTAGGTGAGGACCAGGGGAACCCTATTCCTAGTGGGGTGGTGGGAGGATGGAGTGAGAGCAGATGAACGTGAAATGGGGGAGATGCGTTTAAGAGCAGAGTTGATAGTGGAGGAAGGGAACCCCTTTCTTTAAAAAAGGAAGACATCTCCCTCGTCCTAGAATGAAAAGCCTCATCCTGAGAGCAGATGCGGCGGAGACGGAGGAATTGCGAGAAGGGGATGGCGTTTTTGCAAGAGACAGGGTGAGAAGAGGAATAGTCCAGATAGCTGTGAGAGTCAGTAGGCTTATAGTAGACATCAGTGGATAAGCTGTCTCCAGAGACAGAGACAGAAAGATCTAGAAAGGGGAGGGAGGTGTCGGAAATGGACCAGGTAAAAGAAATAAATAGGTAGATAAATGAATGAATGAGTCAATCTCATTTATTATCCTCTAGCCCTTTACCTTTCCTACCCACCTGACTTCACCTCTTACCTTCTAGTTATCATCCTTCCCCTTTCCCCAACCTTTTTAATGCTAGTGTCTTCCCCCTTTCTTTCAAGTCCTGAAGAAGGGTCTCGGCTAAAATGCCGACTGTTCATTCATTTCCATAGATACAGCCTGACCTGCTGAGTTCATTTTGAGAGTGTTACTGGTGATTCTTTTGTGCTATAGTGGGATTTCTGCTGGAGCTCAGCTCATTATTGTATTTGTTAGATGATACCGGTGAGAGTATAAATGGATACACGGATATAGATCTTTAAAATGAAACATTCAGGTACAAGTATGGAAAGTTAGCCATTAAAATCCAAATGGTTTCCTAATTTGAACTGCAAAATGGAAAAGAAGACATTTGTGTAGCATTCATTAAACTATCACACACTCTTCATGCCTAGTGATTGAAAGGAAGTGCAGGATTTATTGACCTTCATTGTTTTCTCAACTTTTTAAAACACATTGAAAGCCCGTGTCCAGTTAACCTTTCACAGATGAATTAAATACTGAGAAATTAGTCCATACTTGTGCAAAAATCTTCTTAGCTGACTGCTTGTAAAAAGCATCTTTCATTCTATTCCAGGTCTGTTATTTAGTGTTACAATAAACGCGAATCATCCTTAGTTTACTTTAGACTCAAACTCCACAGCAGCACCTCTTTCACCTCAGACGGTTGAGGAAGTTTGGTATGGGCCCCCAGATCCTAAGAACTTTCTACAGGGGCACAACTGAGAGCATCCTGACTGGCTGCATCACTGCCTGGTATGGGAACTGCACTTCCCTCAACTGCAGGACCCTGCAGAGAGTGGTGCAGACAGCCTTGTGCATCTGTAGATGTGAACTTCCCACTATTCAGGACATTTACAAAGACAGCTGTGTAAAAAGGGCCCAAAGGATCATTAGAGACCCGCGTCACCCCAACCACAAACTGTTCCAGCTGATACCATCCAGGAAACGGTACCGCAGCAGAAGAACCAGGGACAAATGGGCTCCAGGACAGCTTCTTCCACCAGGCCATCAGACTGCTTTATTCATACTGATGCAACTGTATTTCTCTTATATTGAGTATCCTGTTGTACATAATATTTATTATAAGTTACTATAAATTGCATATTTAGATGGAGATGTAACATAACAATTTTTCCTCATGTATATGAAAGATGAAAGTAATAAAGTCAATTCACATCAATTCCTAAATGGGATTTCCCTCAGAATCAGGTTGATTATCACCGCCATGTATCGTGAAATTTGCTAACTTAGCAACAGCAGTTCAGTGCAATACATAATCTAGAAGAGGAAAAAATAAAGTAAATCAATTACAGTATACATATATTGAATAGGTTAAAATCATGTAAAAAAAACAGAAGTTATATTAAAGTGAGATAGTGTTCACGGGTTCAATGTCCATTTAGGAATTGGATAGCAGAGGGGAAGAAGCTGTTCTTGAATTGCTGAGTGTGTGACTTCAGGCTTCTGTACTTCCTTGCTGATGGTAACAATGAGAAAGGGGCATTCCCTGGATGCTGGAGGTGCTTAATAATGGACACTGCCTTTCTGAGACACCGCTCCTTAAAGATGTCTTGGGTACTTTGAAGTCTAGTACCCAAGATGGAGCTGACTAAATTTACAACCCTCTGCAGCTTCTTTCGGACCCCCATACCAGACAGTGATGCAGCCTGTCAGAATGCTGTCCACAGTCCATGGTACATCTACAGAAGTTTTTGAGTGTATTTGTTGACACACCAAATCTTTTCAAACTCCTAATGAAGTATAGTCGCTGTCTTGCCTTCTTTATTACCTCAATGATTTATAAACACAACACCTTTTGATTCCTAATTAATTTAGTTAATTGTGCTCAAAAGTTAACTCAATTATCTTTTAAAAATATTCTGCTTTAGAAGCCTATAAAATGAGCATTATCATGATGTACTTCCTGAACCAAGATTCAAGGGAAAAGAACTTGCCTCATAAATCTCCTTTACATTTTCCCCCTCTCATTTTAGATCTATGCCCTCTACTACTAAACAATTCCACCCAGAGAGAAAGACTCTATCTACCAATTTTACAACTCTCATAATATTAAGTACTTCTATCAGGTTCCCCCCGCCCCCACCAAGCATCCAAAGCCCCAGAAAAAACAATCCAGGTTCAGAGAGGGATATAAAAGAGGTGGGGGTGTTGTGCTACTGATCAAGGAGAATGTCACGGCTACACCTAGACAGGCCATCCTGGAGAGCTGATCCAGCAAGCTAATGTATGTAGAGGTCAGGATATCTATGATAGGGATTTTCTATTGGCTCCCAATAGACCACAGGTGATCAAGGAAGAGATATGTAGGCAGATAATAGAAGAAGTTGAAAGCAACAACATTGTTGTAGCAGGCGACTTTAATATCTCCAAACTCTGCCCCATTAATACTGAGTGGGAACAATGCCAGAGCATTAGTGGGACAGAATTTGTTAGGTGCATCCAGAAAGATATCTTGAAACAGTATGTTGATAGATCAATCATGGAGGGGGCCATGTATTGGGCAATGAGGCTGGTGATCAGAAATTCAGTGTGCAAGCATTTTGGGATCAGTGGTCGTAACTCTTAAACTTTTCAGATGCTTTTGGGCAAGGATAAGCCTTCACCTCAGGGATGAAGGGAGCGGGGTATGGCTGAGGGGAGATATAGTTTTTGACATGGGGAGTTGGGGAACGGAGAAGAATGTAAGAATAAAAATGTGACTAAGGTAGAGTAAGTGTTAGTGGATGTTAATGGTCAGTACGGAGTCACTGGGCAGAAGGACCTGCTTCCATGCTACAGGTATATCTCTCTTTGACCATGACACTCCCATACCTGGCTTCCTCTCCCAGATCTTCTCAGAATTACCTTTATAATGCACTGATCCACTTTTCTCTCTCCACCAATACTCATTCACTTTCTTACTGAATGCAGGTTGGCTGACCACTTTGCAAAACACTATTTAGTGTTAGAAGGGCAACTGTGAACTTCCAGTTGCCTGGAACCTGATCATCCCACTCACACTATATTTGGCCATCAGTGCTGGAGTTGAGTGGGTGAAGTGGTCCCCACCCTCCAAGCAGACCATTGCCTTTGTCAGAGCTGGGGAGCAGCCAATACCTGCCAAAAGAACATCTGCAGGCATTCTGACCTCTGCAAGGGACTGGCAGCTGTTGGTGGACATTGAAGGGCAGCTGAAGTTCCCCAACCATATCGCAGCCACCACCCTGCGACCAGACATTGTCGTAGTGTCTGAGTCTACTAAGCAAGTGGTGCTGCTGGAGCTGAGAGTCCTGTGGGAAGATAGCTTGGAAGAGGCCTTTGAAAGGAAGCTCTCCAAGTACGCAGGACTGGTCAGCAACTGTCAGCAGGCTGGATGGAGAGCGAGGTGTCTCCCAGTGGAGGTTGGTTGTAGGGGATTCGTAGCCCGTTCTTTAGTTAGAGCCTTCAGCATTTTGGGCATCGAGGGAGAGAGGAAGAGGAGAGCCATCCGCAGTGCTACCGATGTGGCAGAGCGGGCCTCAAGATGGTGTGGCTCAAGAGGGGAGCCATGGAGTCATAAGTAGCTAGCCATCTGGACACAAGCTGGGGTCTGATCAGCCCCGGCTGGGTCACCTGGAGGAGGTTGTATGATGTTGAAAGACCCGAAACACCCGAAGATTCCAGGAACATCACTGAAGATGTGTCCAGAAGCATCAATAGATGTATGTACACGGCCTCCTATACTGTTCCAATGAAGTTCAATATAACAGCACTTTATCTTCTGACGGCATGCAACAGCCGACTTGACTTAATCTTATATTCAACCACTTCAGATAATTATGCCTTATTCCACTTCTGCAACCCCCCACCGCCAGTATTTCAGATTTCATTCTTTTTCTTACTTACATGTCCTCCACACTTACCTTTATTACATTCTTTCAGACTGCACCACCACTTGTGCTACTCAGTCTCCGTTTCCTCACTATCATAGTACTTCCATTTTGTTCGCTATCCCTGGCTTCATCCTGCTCAATCAAAATGTGTTTCACTTCTATCTTTTATCGGTTATTATGAAAGATCATAAACTTAATACTGTATCAAGTTGGAAACTCAAAAGGAAATGGCACCCATTACTAAGACCCTACTTTCCAGGACATGGTCTCAGCTTGTTACTAATATTAGGGAGGAGGTACAGGAAACTGAAGTCTCACATTCAGTGATTCAAGACTAGCTTCACCCTAACTGTCATCAACTTCTGAACCGTCAAGGAACAGTACTTTGTATTGTACTTATATATTTTTTGAAATTTATAGTAATTTTATTATAGTACTGCCGCTACAAAGCTACAAATCTCATGTCATACAAGTCTGTGATGATAAATCCAATTCTACAGATGTTGCCTGACATGTTGAGTATTAAAGTATATTCTGTTATTACTTCAGATTTCCAGTGGTATTTTGTTTCTCACATTTAAATTAACCCAAAGCCAAATAAGTTGAAAACAATACTCATTTTAATACTACACGGAAGAACAGTAAGGTTGAATGACAGAAATTTAAAGCACATTCTATTTCAACATATCTCTAAATTAAGCACAATGAGACGAGAAATTCATGCATCAGCATTGGGTACATCGATAATAAGAGGGGTTGCAACCTTGTTAAATGTTGCTCAGTTTTCCTTAGATCTGTCACATGCTGCCCTTCATCTTCCTTCATGATAACGGCAAAATGGTCCAGACATTCCTCAGTTTATGAACGTTCAATTTAAAGGTTTTTGCTGTAACATTGTTACCTCTTTTGCCTTCAATTTGTTAATCTACATTCACATTTAGCGTGCCATTCTCTGTCCTCTGAATACCCCATACCAAAAAATGCATAATATATTTCATCTAGCCTTTTCAGTTTACAACAGCTTACATAACTAAACATTTTCCAGGAATGCAATCTCTTTTATAATTAGCAAAATGGTCATATGCTCATAGGGGATGCAGTAACTGGAATTTTGAAGTCCTATCAGCAGAAGAGTTATTGGAGTTTCCATACCTATAAATTTACTTAAGAATTAACGAATCTAAGATTAAAGATACAAAATGTCCAAACAAAGCACAGGAAATGTATGATGAAGGAACTCCAGTGACAATTGATAGTTGTCAGTGCCAAATAACATTCCCTACAAGGCTTCATGGCACACATTCAAAGGAGCAGATTTTCATATTTATGCATCTGTCTCATAATAAATTAATTTCAGCCAAAATGTCTATTGTGGATACATGTGGGCTAGATCTTCAGGGA
This sequence comes from Mobula birostris, assembly GCF_030028105.1. Taxonomy (NCBI): domain Eukaryota; kingdom Metazoa; phylum Chordata; class Chondrichthyes; order Myliobatiformes; family Myliobatidae; genus Mobula; species Mobula birostris. The sequence continues at coordinate 52,731,520 of NC_092386.1, forward strand.
AAGATAACTTTCCTATTTTGGAATATGGTTATTTCTCTTTACTGTATTACTAAGAACGCAATCTGGATAAAACTTATGAACATTGTAACCTTTCCTTTTTAAATCTCGACTACACAAATCTTGAAAAGTTACTTGATTGAATTGTGCTTATGTTGTACCACTCTTCAACATCCAGACCCCACCCCATGCTGTTCCCACAATATCATTTAATCTTCGCAAACGCATGAAGGTCAAATCGAGCTCCAGGCCTCATTGCTTTAGGCAGAAGATCCTGAGGCTTTGTAGTCGGACATTTAAAAGAACTGAAATAGATTTAATAGATAGAGTAGATTTTGCTTTAAATTACAGCATCTGCGGTCTCCTCTCTCTCTCCAAAACAGATTTAAATTTGAATTCATTGGAATTTTTCTGTGCTGTACATTCTTAGTTTCTAGAGGTATTTGATAAGGTATCTTATTAAACATTATTGTAGAAATTCAACAATTGTTGTGTAGGAGACGTTAGTATGGACAGAAGATTGGATGGTTAAAATCAAACAGAAAAGACATTTATAGATATTGTTTTAGTTGACAAGAGGTAACGAGTGGTGCGTTATAGAGATCTGTGCTGGTGCTTCAGCGTTTCAGAATTCTTCTCTAGTTGGCTGTTAAGATTGCTGAAGACACAAATTAGAGGTGGAAGTGTGAAGAGAATGTAGGGAAACTGCAAACAGATACAGGGAGGTTAAGTGAGTGACCTAAAGATCTGGCAAGTTGAATACAATGTGAGAAAATGTGAAAATACTTTATACTTTATAGTCGCCAAACAATTGGTACTAGAACGTACAATCATCACAGTGATATTTGATTCTGCGCTTCACACTCCCTGGATTACAAATATTAAATATTAAAGATATTAAAAATAGTTAAAATTAGTAAATATTAAAAATTTAAATTATAAATCATAAATAGAAAATTGAAAAATGGAAAGTAAGGTAGTGCAGAAAAAAACCTAGAGGCATGTCCGGATATTTGGAGGGTGCAGCCCAGATCCTGGTCAGGATCCGTTCAGCAGTCTTGTCACAGTTGGAAAGAAGCTGTTCCTAAATCTGGCCGTACAAGTCTTCAAGCTCCTGAGCCTTCTCTCGGAGGGAAGAGGGACGAAAAGTGTGTTGGCTGCGTGGGTCATGTCCTTGATTATCTTGGCAGCACTGCTCCAACAGCGTGCGGTGTGGCGAGTCCACAGACGGAAGATTGGTTTGTGTGATGTGCTGCGCCATGTTCACGATCTTCTGCAGCTTCTTTCGGTTTTGGACAGGAACCTTCCATACCAGGTTGTGATGCACCCTAGAAGAAAGCTTTCTACAGTGCATCTATAAAAATTAGTGAGGGTTATAGGGGACAGGCCAAATTTCTTTAGTTTTCTCAGGAAGTAAAGGTGCTGGTGGGCCTTCTTGGCAGTGAACTCTGCTTGGTTAGACCATGTCAGGTCATTTGTGATACTGACCCCGAAGAAGTTAAAGCTTTTGACCTGTTCCACTTGTGCACCACCGACGTAAATTGGGTCATGCGGTCCACTATCCCTTCTGAAGTCAACAACCAATTCCTTCGTCTTGCTGACGTTGAGGGATAGGTTATTGTCTTCGCACCATGCCACCAGGTTCTTAATTTCCTCTCTGTACTCAAACTCATCATTACCCAAGATACGGCCTACAATTGTTGTGTCATCAGCAAACTTATGTATTGAGTTTGATGGAAACTTGGCTACACAATCATGGGTGTACAGTGAGTACAGCAGGGGGCTGAGTACACAGCCTTGTGGGGCACCTGGTGCTCAGAGTGATTGTAGAGGAGAGCTTGTCCCCTATTTTCACAGCCTGGGTCAAAAATGGGTACCAAAATGTATATTTTGGTGGAAAAAAAATTTTAAAAAGGAGGCATGTCAATTACCTGAATAACAGAAGATTGCAGAGCTCTGAGCTGCAGGGAGATCCAAGCATCCTCCTGCATGATTCAAAAAGATCTAGAATGCAATCACTGCAACTAATTAGGTAATGTAACAGAACATCATTGATTAAGGGGAATAGAATACAAACCAGGGAGCTTATTTTTCCGTTGTAACAGGCATTGGTGAAACCACATAGGGAATACTATTATAGCGCTGGTTTCCTTATTTTAAAAAGGGAACTAACATCTTAAAAGTTGTTCAACAAGATATCGTGCACTAACTTTCGGATAAGCAGGTGTCTAATGAGCAGGCTGGTCTTGTGTCTTGTGGAATTTGGAAAAGAACAGGGAACTGAACAGAAACATGCAGGATTCTGATTTGCCATGATTGGTTTCATATGGAGAGGTTGCTTTCTCCAATGGAGGAATCTAGAATTAGGGTCATTGTTTCAAAATATAGATTGTCCATTCAAAACAGTGATGAGTATTTTTTTCTATTGGATGGTCATGGGTCCTCAAAGGAAGGTGAATAATTTTTAAGGGAGTGAAGGGAAATTCACTGAGCCGGGATAATGAGTTGCTACAAATAGATATACAAACCTTATTTACATGAATGGGCTTGTACAACATACAATATGTCCGTCTGTGAGGAATAGGATACTTGAATTCCACCCTGGACTCAGTGCTCATTCCAAAAGGGCAGCAGGTGACCGGGTGCACTGGCAAAGAATCTCCAGAATGTTCTTGGACTCATGTTGGTAAATCCAGCATTGTTGCACTTGTTTATTAGGTGTAAAACAATATTAAGAATGAATTACAGGTTCCAATCTTCTGTACAGCTATGGGGTTCCACAGTGTAATTCCTCTGAGCATTTGCCTTTACACAACAAAAACCTCAACATAAATCATTTGCAACTGGAAAAGTACAGGACGTTTGCACTCTCTTTTAGACAAGCACATACATCGATTGATTCACTAAAATATGTCCTCATACTGTGATCTGACTTGAATTGAGTTCAGATTTGCAGCATTTGGGACCAAATGTGCTACTCTAGAAACTTTACTGACCAAATTACAATGAAGCAAACAAGATAATTTAGCAATTGTTATTTAAAAGATAACAGAGTCATGGTACCACTGAAGTGTTCCCACAACCTACGTACTCACTTTCAAGGACACTTCACCTCACATTCTCAATATTTATTGCACATTGGTTGTTTTGTCTGTCTTGTTAGGTGTGGTCTTTCATTGATTCTATTGTGTTTCTTGGTTTCACTCTATGTGCTTGCAAGAAAATGAACTTTAGCATTGTACAGGATGACATATGAGCTTTGATAATAAATTTACTTTGTACTTTATACTTACACAACATAGAAAAAGGGTCATTCTTAATAATATTAATTGACAAGCAGTGAAACATCAATAGTTTTACTGTCATGTAATACATTGTAAAGCTCCATGACTAGTCAGAATATTATGTTTAATTGTCCCTCCTAGGCAATAAAACTCAGGCAAACTTTATGAGGCACTGAGGCATTGTCATAGATTCAAGCTTGTGGATGCATTGTTGAATAAATGCAACATCATTTCCTAGATGGCTGGAAAAGATAAGCAGAACATCAAATAGGAGAGTTATCCATGTGTTCTAGCCAAAATTATTTCTCAATCAACATCAATGCAATCGAACTATCTGTTCATTTATGCATTATTTTCTTGGGAGTTTACAGTTGTAAGCCAGCCGCTGAATTATCTGTATTACACCTCAACATAAATAATTAAAGTATTTGAAGGCAACTTGTCATGTGCGTCTTCCTTTTCTCAATATCCCAAAAAATTCTATTACTCATAATAGCAATTTACATATATCACTTTTGGTTTAAATTTTATGCTGGAACAGAAGTTTCAAAAGAGCTTTCTATTAATTAGCCAGACAATCTCCAATCAGTAGAGAGTTCGAACAAGCATTGGGAAGTCTCTAAGTCAAGAGCCAGATGTACTAGCCTTTTCTTTTAATGGCTGGAATTAATTTAACCTGCTACAGATGAATATAGCACTGACCTGTGAAACACCAATACTCGTTATTATCATTGAAACCACAGTTCAACTTCAGCTGAAAGACTTATTTCCCACAGTGCTGTGAACTGCTCTATAAATAGATCAGAGAAGAAAATAACTTGAAAAAGTAGTTGTTATTTCACAGAGTACACTTAAGGGTCACTAAAAAAAATTGCTTAACTCTTTTTTTTGCATCTGCATTGTGCAGGATATCTCCAATCTGCAGTGGAAACAAAGGAGATTTATGCACATTATTCAAATGATATTCTCATGGAGGCATATTGCTACTACATTTGTCTCTAATATGCTAAGAAATAGCACAGTTGCTGCATTATGTACATAAAACATTATACAACTGTTTTCTGTATCCCAGCTTATCATACAAGTTAGTATTCCTGTCTTTGAAATCTCTAAGGCAAACATGGTTTGGAATTCTTTGTTCATTCCTTGTGGGCAATGTTGTTCATAGGTACTTTAGGATCATCTTGTTGATCCAACTTCAATATATAAATGGGAAAGGGGACTTTGAATATAAATAATGATTTACTATTTGTCTTAGAAACATCTCCACATGTTTCACATGCAATGAATCATTTTGAAGCACAAAGGAATATGTTTAACATTATTTTATTCAATTTATTGCCTAAAATAGATGTACTAATAGCCAATTTAAAACAGCTGGACACTGTATTTAATCTCCATGGGAGCTGAAGCCTCTGGTAAGTTAGTTATGGTCTGGTTAAAGATACCCATGGCAGTTGCATGAAATGAGCATACTTAATTTCAATTTAGAAATTTGGATCCATTTTAAAATATAAAACATGAAGATTAGAGGCGATAGAAGTTAGAATATTGGCAGTGCAAGAAGTGAACTCAAGATGGGGTAGGTGAAGTGGTTAAGTAGCCAGAAAAGCACTGGGAACATTAAAATAGATAATTTGTGTACAACCTAGAAACGTACTCCTGAACTCCAACAAACTGTTCTGAAGCTTTGTGATGGGAATGGTGTGGCACAGAGCAGACAGGGAATGAAAACCAAAATACACAAAAAAAAGCTAAATTCCTGTTGGAAATTCATGCTTGTCCCTCCATAACCCTGGAGCCGAGTGAAGATTCCAGCCACAGATAAGCTAATACAAGGTAGACATAGGTGCTACTTTGTAGATATAAAATAGGTAGATTGGACAGAAAAAATGACAGGATCAAAAGATCAGCCTTGAGTCACATAGGACGTATATGTTAATAATTTGGTTCAACTGTTAGCAAGAAGGTCGGACAGAATTTACAGCAAAGGGATAGTGTCTGTTATAAAACAGTAAACCAATGTTTTGTGAGATGCAAAGTTACAACTCATCCAGGACTCCTAATGAATGGATTGAGTGATAACATAAAACAGTAGAAGATCAAAGGGAGGTGGAGAGGGAGAGCAGAAACAAAGATCCTGTCAGAATTGTAGGATGGTTGTAAATAAGCTACATAGTAGCAACTGTCTCAGAATGGATAAATTAAGTCATTTATTCAAGATATTTTATTTGTGAGTTTAGCTACCAAACTACCAGATTAAGTTATTCCTCGAAAGTAGTACATTTCGGGAGTGGTTTTTGGATGGGACCAGGACATAGGAGCAAAATTAGGCCATCTGGCCCATCGAGTCTGCTCTGCCAGTCAATCATGGCTGATCCTTTTTCTTTCTCCTCCACAACCCTAGTTCCTGGCCTTCTCCCTGTAACCTTTGGTGCCATGTCCAATCAAGAACTTATCAATCTTTGCATTAAATACACCAAATGACCTGTTCTCCACAGCTGCATGTGGCAACAAATTCCACAAATTCACCACCTTTGACTAAGGAAATTTCTCCAAATCTTTATTTTGAAAGGGTGCCCCTCTATCCTGAGCCTGTGTCCTCTTGTCCTAGACTCTCCCACTATGGGAAACATCCTATCCACATGTACTCTGGTAGGCCTTTCAACATTTGAAACGTTTCAATGCGATCCCCCCTCATTCTTCTGAATTCCAGTGAGTACAGACCCAGAGCCATCAAACATACTTGTAGGATAACCCTTTCATTAACTTACATAGAAACACAGAAAACCTACAGCACAGTACAGGCCCTTCGGTCCATAAAGTTGTCCCAAAAACGTCCCTACCTAAGAAAAGACTAGACTTACCCATAACCTTCTATTTTTCTAAGCTCCATGTACCTATCCAGCAGTTTCTTAAAAGACCCTATCGTCTCCACCTCCACCACCATTGCCGGCAGCCCATTCTACGCACTCACCACTCCCTGAGTAAAAAAAACTTACCCCTGACATCTCCTCTGTACCTACTCCCCAGCACCTTGTGTCCTCTTGTGGCAACCATTACAGCCCTGGGGAAAACACCTCTGACTATCCACATGATCAATGCCTCTCATCATATTATACACCTCTATCAAGTCACCTCTCATCCTCCATCGCTCCAAGGAGAAAAGGCTGAGTTCACTCAACCTGTTTTTATAAGGCATGCTCCCCAATCCAGGCAACATCCTTGTAAATCTCCTCTGCACCCTTTCTATGGCTTCCACATCCTTCCTGAAGTGAGGCAACCAGATCTGAGCACAGTACTCCAAGTGGGGTCTGACCAGGGTCATATATAGCTGCAACATTACCTCTCGGCTCCTAAATTCAATTCCATGATTGATGAAGGCCAATACACCGTTTGCCTTCTTAACCACAGAGTCAATCTGAGCAGCTGCTTTGAGTGGCCTATGGACTCAGACCCCAAGATCCCTCTGATCCTCCACATTGCCAAGAGTCTTACCATTAATAGTATATTCTGCCGTCATATTTGACCTACTAAAATGAACCACTTCACACTTATCTGGGTTGAAGTCCATCTGCCACTTCTCAGCCCAGTTTTGCATCCTATCGATGTCCCACTGTAACCTCTGACAGCCCTCCACACTATCCACAACACCTCCAAGCTTTGTGTCATCAGCAAACTTACTAACCCATCCTTCCACTTCCTCATCCAGGTCATTTATAAAAATCATGAAGAGTAAGGGTCCCAGAACAGATCCCTGAGGCACACCACTGGTCACGAACCCCCATGCAGAAAATGACCTGTCTACAACCACTCTTTGCCTTCTGTGGGCAAGCCAGTTCTGGATCCACAAAGCAATGTCCCCTTGGATCCCATGCCTCCTTACTTTCTCAATAAGCCTGGCATGGGGTACCTTATCAAATGCCTTGCTGAAATCCATATGCACTACCTCTACTGCTCTTCCTTCATCAATGTGTTTAGTCACATTCTCAAAAAATTCAATCAGGCTCATAAGGCATGACCAGCCCTTGACAAAGCCATGCTGACTATTCCTAATGACATTATTCCTCTCCAAATGTTCATAAGTCCTGCCTCTCAGGATCTTTTCCATCAACTTGCCAACCACTGAAGTAAGACTCACTCGTCTATAAATTCCTGGGCTATCTCTACTCCCTTTCTTGAATAAAGGAACAACATCGGCAATCCTCCAATCCTCCGGACCCTCTCCTGTCCCCATTGATGATGCAAAGATCATTGCCAGAGGCTCAGCAATCTTCTCCCTTACCTCCCACAGTAATCTGAGATGAATTTCATCCGGTCCTGGTGACATATCCATCTTGATGCTTTCCAAAATCTCCAGCACATCCTCTTTCTTAATATTTACATGCTCAAGCTTTTCAGTCTGCTGCAAGTCATTACTACAATCACCAAGTTCCTTTTCAATAGTGAATACTGAAGTATTCATTAAGTACTTCTGCTATTTCCTCCGGTTCCATACACACTTTCCCATTGTCACACTTGATATTCTTTTGCATTTTATCCTCTTACTCTTCACATACTTGCCAAATGCCTTGGTTTTCCCTTAATCCTGCCTGCCAAGGTCTTCTCATGGCCCCTTCTGGCTCTCCCAATTTCCTTCTTAAGTTCCTTCCCATTTTCCTCATAATCTTCTAGATCTCAAATATTACCTAGCTCCCTGAATCTTTTGTAAGCTTTTCTTTTCTTCTTGACTGGATTTATTACAGGCTTTGTACACCACAGTTCCTGTACCCTACCATAACTTCACTGTCTCATTGGAACATACCTATGCAGAACTCCACACAAATATCCCCTAAACATTTCTCACATTTCTTCCGTACATTTCCCTAAGAACATCTGTTTCCAATTTAAGCTTCCAATTTCCTGCCTGATAGCCTCATAAATCCCCTCACTCCAATTAAACGCTTTTCTAACTTGTCTGTTCCTATCTCTCTCCAATGCTATGGTAAAGGAGATAGAATTATGATCACTATCTTCAAAATGCTCTCCCACTGAGAGATCTGGTACTCTACCAGGTTCATTTCCCAATACCAGATCAAGTACAACCTCTCCTCTTGTAGGCTTATCTACATATTGTGTCAAGAAACTTTCCTGAACATACCTAACAAACTCCATCCCATCTAACCCCTCGCTCTAGGGAGATGCCAATCGATATTTGGGAAATTAAAATCTCCCATCATGACAACTCTGTTATTATTACACCTTTCCATGATCTGTTTCCTTATCTGCTTCTCAATATCCCTGTTACTATTGGCCGGCCTATAAAAAACACCCAGTAAAGTTATTGACCTTTTCCTTTTCCTAACCTCCACCCACAGAGACTCCATAGACAATCCCTCTATGGTGTCCACCTTTTCTGCAGCCGTGACACTATCTCTGATCAACAGTGCCATGTGTAGCACTTGTTCCGATTACAAGGATCAGTGCCAGGAGGGAGATCGGTGGGAAGGGATGGGGGGGACGAATGGTCAAGGGAGTCACGTAGGGAGCAATCCCTGCAGAAAGCAGAGGGGTGGGAGGGAAAGATATGTTTAGTGGTGGGATCCCATTGGAGGTGGCAGAAGTTACGAAGAATAATATGTTGGATCCGGAGGCTGGTGGGGTGGTAGGTGAGGACAAGGGGAACCCTATCCCTAATGGGGTGGCGGGAGGATGGGGTGAGAGGAGATGTGCGTGAAATGGGAGAGATGCGTTTGAGAGCAGAGTTGATAGTGGAGGAAGGGAAGCCCCTTTCTTTAAAAAAGGAAGACATCTCTTTCGTACTGAAGTGAAAAGCCTCATCCTGAGAGCAAATGTAGCGGAGACGGAGGAATTGCGGGAAGGGGATGGCATTTTTACAAGAGACAGGGTGAGAAGAAGAATAGTTCAGGTAGCTGTGGGAGTCCATAGGCTTATAGTAGACATCAGTAGATAAGCTGTCTCCAGAGATAGAGACAGAAATAACAAGAAAGGGGAGGGACGTGTCGGAAATGGACCAGGTAAACTTGAGGGCAGGGTGAAAGTTGGAGGCAAAGTTAATGAAGTCAACGAGCTCAGCATGCGTGCAGGAAGCAGCGCCAATGCAGTCGTCGATGTAGCAAAGGAAAAGTGGGGGACAGATACCAGTATAGGCTTGGAACATGGATTGTTCCACAAAGCCAACAAAAAGGCAGGTATAGCTGGGACCCATATGGGTGCCCATGGCTACACCTTTAGTTTGGAGGAAGTGGGAGGAGCCAAAGTAGAAATTATTAAGAGTAAGGACTAATTCCGCTAGACAGAGCAGAGTGTTGGTAGAGGGGAACTGGTTAGGTCTGGAATCCAAAAAGAAGCGGAGACCTTAGAGACCTTTCTGATGGGGGATGGAAGTATATAGGGACTGGACATCCATGGTGAAAATAAAGCGGTGGGGGCCAGGAAACTTAAAATCATTGAAAAAGTTCAGAGCATGAGAAATGTCACAAATATAGGTAGGAAGGGATTGAACAAGGGGGTATAAAACAGTGTCAAGGTATGCAGGAATGAGTTCAGTGGGGCAGGAGCAAGCTGAGACAATGGGTCTACCTGGACGGGCAGGTTTGTGGATCTTGGGTAGGAGGTAGAAACGGGAAGTGCGAGGTGTGGGAACTATAAGGTTGGTAGCAGTGGATGGGAGATCCCCTGAGCAGATAAAGTCGGTGATGGTGTGGGAGACAATGGCCTGGTGCTCCTTAGTGGGGTCACGATCGAGGGGTAAATAAGAGGAGGTATCCGCGAGTTGTCGCTGTGCCTCGGCAAGGTAGAGGTCAGTACGCCAGACTTCAACAGCACCCCCCTTATCGGCAGGTTTTATAGTAAGGTTAGGATTAGTGCAGAGGGAGTGGAGAGCAGAGCGTTCGGAAGGAGTGAGGTTGGAATGGGAACAAGGTGCGGTGAAGTCAAGACGGTTGATGTCCCGTCGGCAGTTGGAAATAAATGATCCAGAGCAGACAGAGGACTAGAATGGGGTGTCCATGAAGAGAAAGAGGGTTGAGATGGGAGAAGGCGTCTCGGAACAAGTGCTACACATGCCCTTACACTTTCTCCCTCACAACCATTCAGGGCCCCAGACAGTCCTTCCAGGTGAGGCGACACTTCACCTGTGAGTCGGCTGGGGTGAAATACTGCGTCCGGTGTTCCCGATGCAGCCTTCTAAATATTGGCGAGACCCGACACAGGCTGGGAGACCTTTTCGCTGAAAACCTATGCTCTGTCCGCCAGAGAAAGCAGGATCTCCCAGTGGCCACACATTTTAATTTCACATCCCATTCCCATTCTGATATGTCTATCCACAGCCTCCTCTACTGTAAAGATGAAGCCACACTCAGGTTGGAGGAGCAGCACCTTATATTCCATCTGGGTAGCCTCCAACCCGATGGCATGAACACTGACTTCTCTAACTTCCGTTAATGCCCCACCTCCCCTCGTACCCCAGCTGTTACTTATTTATTATAACTAATTTTTTTTCCTCTCTCTCTCTCTGTCCCTCTATTTTCTCCCTCTGTCCCTCTCACTATACTCCTTGACCATCCTCTGGGCTTCTCCCCCTCCCCCTTTCTTTCTCCCTAGGCCTCCCATCCCATGATCCTCTCATATCCCTTTTGCCAATTACCTGTCCAGCTCTTGGCTCCATCCCTCCCCCTCCTGTCTTCTCCTATCATTTCAGATCTCCCCCTCCCCCCCCACTTTCAAATCTCTTACTAGCTCTTCCTTCAGGTAGTCCTGACGAAGGGTCTCGGCCTGAAAAGTCGACTGTACCTCTTCCTAGAGATGCTGCCTGGCCTTCTGCGTTCACCAGCAATTCTTATGTGTGTTATCCAAGTTTCTTTCCTGCGTCCACAGAATTCCCTGACTGCCTTCCTCTTCCTTTCCCTACCCGTCTGAGCCACAGGGCTGGATTCTATGCCAGAAGCACAACCACTGTTGCTTCCCCCAGGTAGGCTGTTTCCCCCCCCCCCTCCCAAAGAGTACTCAAACAGGAGTACTTTGTCATAAAGGAGGGGTGCTGGTGGCAGACCCAAATGCACGACACAGTCACTGAAGTACTAGGAACAGGAGTTGGTATGTCAAGAAAGCAAGGGAAGTCAGACCTGGACGAGGAACTAGGAACTTAGAGCCTGGACTAGTGACATGGAACTCCAGAACCAGAGCCTGCACAAGGACCCAGAACCTGGATCTTGGTTGGGACTCAGAACCCAGGTCTTGATTCGGAACCCGGGACTAGGATCTTGGCAAGGATAGGATGTGGAACTCCTGCACAGGATGAGAACACAAAGCCTTGACTTGGACAGGACGAGGTTCTTAGACGTGGCTTGGACCGGACGAGGACTCCTGGACAGGAAATGGGAACCCCAGCACCTGGCTGGGCAAGGTACTCCTGGGCTGAACGAGGCACATGGACAGGATGAGAACACAAAGCCTTGACTTGGTCGAGGGAGAGACAGGAACGCAGAGCACAGAGCCAGGACCCCTCCTAGGGTGCAGGACGTAGGGCCGGGACTCATACACAGAACACTGAGAGACAGATCTCCACTCAAGGTAGTGGCAAACAGCCAGACCTACCCAGCAGAGGCAAGGGCACAAAGAGACGGTCTCCAACACAAGGTACCAGCAAATGGCCGGACCTACCTAGTGAAGGCATGGACACAGAGACAGTTCAAAACAACCATAGGCAGTTCCTTATCTTGCTCCAGCAGTTGAACTTGACAGCAGTGCAGGCGAAGGTTGCAGGCAAGCGTTACAGGTAAGGCAAGGCTTCAGGCATGGCAAGGCTTCAGGCACTGGTTGCAGGGCAAGCCTTTGGGGAAGGGGCAGAGAAGGGATTCAGACAGGGGTTTTTGACAGGAACAATCCAGCAGCCAAGTCCTGGTCTCCGGAGGTATTTATGTGTCTGCCCAAATGAGAATCATGTGCCTCAATTAGAGCACCCAACAGAACAAAGGAAAACCAGAAAACCTGGAATAAGGATTGATGGACCAGTCTGTGAACCGGAATGCAGACTTCACAGACTGGACCATGACATACTTATTGTCAAGGGATACAGCCACAGGGGTACTGTCTAGTACCTGACTCTTCCCCTTCCCCCTCCTGACTGTGACCCACTTGTCTGTCTCCCGTGGCCCTAGTGTGACCACCTGCCTATAACTCCTTTCTATCGCCTCCTCACTCTCCCTGACCATACGAAGATCATCGAGCTGCATCTCCAGTTCCCTAACACGGTCCCTTAGGAGCTGCAGCTCGACACACTAGGTGCTGATGTGGCTGTCTGGGAGGCTGGGAGGCCCCCCCACATCTGACACCGAGCACAGAAAACCGGCCTCACGCACATACTAAAACAACAGGAATTTTGCAGATGCTGGAAATTCAAGCACACACATCAAAGTTGCTGGTGAAAGCAGCAGGCCAGGCAGCATCTCTAGGAAGAGGTACAGTTGACGTTAGGAAGGGTTTCAGCCTGAAACGTCGACTGTACCTCTTCCTAGAGATGCTGCCTGGCCTGCTGCGTTCACCTGCAACTTTGATGTGTGTTGCCCACACACATACTACTTCTTTTCCACAATTAACACAGGTAAACCTACCTCGCCTCGTCCCGTTACCGCCTAAGCCCGTTGAGCCAAAGCCCCATCACTCTGCCACTTCTCACTCCACTGCCCGCTCAATATGGCAGTCTTCTTTTTAAACTTTTCCCGCTCTACTGGCTGATGTCACACGCCTGCGCAGTCTTGCCTCTCTTTTACCCCGAGTAATAAAACCGCCTTCACTCCAGAAATCCTTAGCCATTCACCCGCAGCCTTCTTGCTCTGAATCAAACCTTGCTCCAAATCTTACTTATTTCAGTAAGAATCTGTTCCAGGGAGCTGACCATTTTGGTATTAATGTAAACAATGAGGCAGATTTACTTAACAACTTTATAATGCATAAGCTAATTGGGATCAGGTAATTACATTTAAAGAAGATAACAAAGCAAGAAGTGCAAAATGATTAATATAAATCCAAAATAAGGATAATGAAACATAGCTCTTTTCCCGTTCTTCAGGTGCAAGAGCTCTGGTTGCGAAATAAGTAAGATATAGGCAGTCCCCACATTACAACAGGGTTGAGATCCTGTGAACTGGTCTGTTTGAAAGTTGAAAATGAACATAAGAGGAAGATATGCTCTGGCATCCAGCCTCACTGACTCAGTGAGGGAATCTCTGCTTAGCTCAACCAGCCTTCGGGTTTTATGGCTCAGAGATGGTGATGGGGAGTGGGGTAGAAGGCACATTGAAATACCCTGTTGCCACCAAGAATAAAATGCCTGTAGACCTGCAGTTTCCAACAAAGCCATCCCCACCTATCCTGCCAGTCTACCAAATGGTCATTCATATGGATCGTCTGTCCATAGTCAGGTATTTATAATCCAGGGACAAATTCCATTGGTTTTCCCAGATATATAATGCTTTAAAAACAGTCTTTCAATCCATCTGCTTTAGCATCTCATGGAATTACTGGTAGTATTTGACTACAGTCTCCAGTCAACACTAAAATAATACCTCCCATTAATTTGTTATTGCTTCCAAAATTTATGTAACAGCACAAAATGCTTCTGTGGCTGCTTTGTTGGCCATTGTACATTCATCCCAGACAATGCTTAAAATTTATTAAATTTATTTTCCTTTGTCATTCCTTGACCAATGTTTCATATTGGAGACACCATATTAAAAGGGAGTTTAAAAGTTAAAGGTGCTCTTTCCCCCATCAAAAATGAAGGAGGAATGTCTAATGGTGCCACAATCAGGGCAATCACATCTTGTCCTCAAACTTTAGTCAGAAGTAGATTAATGAGGATTGTTTTTTCACTCCACCTGAAGCATTCAAAAGAAAAGTTATTTTTTAGTCATCGTAAATAGCCTCAGTGATAGTATCGATGGCAATTTTTTTGGTATGTTACTAAATTTGGTTCTTTCTCTCATTTGGTTCAAATGCTACCAGTCATCTAACTGATTTAAATTGTAGCTGGTTTCTTGCAGGAATTCAGTGCATAAACTTTTGGCTTTTCTTTGTGGTTCAGGCAGACCAGAAGAACATGATCAGATCCACCAAAGTACCTCGTACCTCAAAAGTAGATCTGAAAAACCTCATTAATTTAAATGTTCTGTAGGGGCCTCCTACAGTTTTTTTTGTAAGAGAAACCAAGAGTGTAGTGCACAACTGTCTTCTAAATCCAATTCACATGCAAACTTTTATATTTCTAGGTTGCTTCAATACTGAGCAATACGTGACATCCAATGTTCTTATGATGCTCTGCAATATCCCATTCTATTTTACAATGATAGATATACTTTTGAACAGAGACAAATAATCCCAATTTCAAAACAGCCATTGTAAAAGAAAATCTCAGCAATGTACGTCAAAAATAAATCTGAAAAGAATATCATCAATTTTCAATCAATTTAGTTACATTTGGATCATTAGTATCTTAAAAGAGGTTAAGTTAAAAACTGGCCATTTTAGAATAAATTCGGAATGCCTTCTTCAGGAGTATATGGTTAAACTAGTCACTCAGTAGCCATTAAAGGATCAAGAAGAAAAACATTCAGTTCAGTGAAAATGCCAGTTAAAAAAAAACATCCACTGACCTGAAAATGTGTGTATGTGTTTGACAACCCACATAATACTGTGTGGAGTGAATAAAGCGATTTATGGAAAATGAATGAACACAGTTGACAACACCTTACTCTGATAAATTAGTTAATGTCAAAATTGCAAAAGAAATTGTATTCCAACTGATTGTACGTTCAACGAACCAGACAATGTCGCTCCGAATTAAGTTCTAATGGACAGCTGCAATCACAGAGTTTGAAATTAAGGCAGGAATTTCCCTTGAAAAATGCCTCAAGCAATTTTTGCTATTAAGGAACTTCAGAAATTTTCTGTTTGCTGAAAGATTTCTGGTTGAACTCAAAGTGTAATTTCAATAAATATGATCTCAAAATTATCTTTAAGTCCTTCTGCTCACCTCAAAATCAGAAAATATTAAAATCTTACAGCAGATGAGAAATTATTTGGTGCATGTTTCCATACTGCTTATTTGAGTTCCCCTTAAGTACCCACAGGCCCTCTAGGTACTCCCAGGAATTCATACATTGTGATCATAATTTATACTAAATAATTTGAAAACACATGGTAATAGTCTGAATAAAATAAAATGCATGCATCTTGGATCCTTAAGTCAGCTGCTAATACAATACAAAGTAGGTATAACTAAATCATCTCTAATTTCAAACAGAAACACAAATTGCTAGAAATACAGATTAGGCTGTATCTGTGGAAAGAGAAACAGGATTAACTCTTCAAATTATGAGCCTATCTAATGAGGTGTCTTCAACTCTAGCTGGTAGCGGTTTCTCGTTCCACAGATATTTCAAGCATTTGTTTCAGATTTCCAGTTTTTAAATGTCTGATTTTTGTTATCTAATTTGATTTTCTATATGATCTGATTAGATATAAATACCAACCATAGGTGAAGTGCTACTTTCATTGGCTATGGTGCGATGTTTGTCACAATCCGTTTAGCAACTTTTTCCCCATGGAAAGATCATCACTGCACATGTACAATAGAGAGAAAAGGGGAGTGGTGAAAAGCATTGTGAGCTTTTTGAGATGTGAGACAGAGGTGATCTTAATGTTTGCTTTTCCATCGTTTTGTCCAAGTTCAAGTTTTTTGTCATTGGCACAGGCACATGCCTGGGATAAATGGCATAAAAATTAGCTCTTTTTTTTTTACAACAGCAGCACAGTACATTAAAATAGGACTAATATAATTTACATAAACTTAGAAGAACATAAATTATATAATCTATACAATCATTTCATTTTTTCTCCACCTCCATTAATCTGTTCCTTCAAATATCAGGAGCAGAGTGAAGGAGTTTTCCAACAAGGTTCTTTGACAGTAAGTGATGAGCTCAGACAATACTTAGTTCATCTATTTCTAAAAGACACTGCTTTGCCTGTTTTTCAATTATCTAATTGCTTCTTAAACAGTTCATTGCCATATACATGGAAGTCCATTCCAAGAATCACTACTGTATGAGAAATAAATTTAAGTTACTAGCTCTAAATTTTGCTTAATTAATTTGCTCGTGGTTTCAAGAGCCAAATTAATTTATTCTTTATCAAACTCTTTCAGCTAATTAACTCAAATCTACTTCTAAGACCAAACTAAGTACCTTTCCAGAATGTCTCTGAATCTTGAAATTAATTTGTGCACAGAATCCCAACTAAAATAATACAGGGTGAGTGAGTCACATGGGTTTGGTGCACTCAATGTGCAGAATCATCTCTTCATTAGACAGCTGCAGTCTGTCCATGGAACTGGAATCTTGCTCTTGGTATGCAATTGTTTGCTTTGCAGTACACCAGTCTTTATAGTACAGACATCCATCTATGCAATGCCTTTAAAAAGTGGTGGAAATACATCCGACTACCCTGACCTGGACCATCTAGTGGTA
Organism: Mobula birostris; assembly: GCF_030028105.1. NCBI lineage: Eukaryota > Metazoa > Chordata > Chondrichthyes > Myliobatiformes > Myliobatidae > Mobula > Mobula birostris. Next base: position 52,748,330 of record NC_092386.1, read on the forward strand.
AATGTCGTCCATTGTATCTGCCCAGGGAGTTTTCCACCATCATCCAGGTTTTTACATTTTCCGCCATACATTCCACCTCAGACCACTGTCAGGCAGGCACTGGAGGAGCTGAGCAATGTAATCAGTGGGCGCAAAACTGTTCACGCTGATGCCTTTCCTAACATTGCGGGAGATCTCAGCCAGATCAGCTTGAAGAAGTCTCTGAACAACTACCACCAACATATTCACCTGCAGAACCAGAGGAATCAACACACTTGACCACTGTTATACTATCACCAAGAACACTTACCATGCCATCCCACGCCTACAATGGAAAGTCCGATCACCAAGTCGAACTTCTACTCCCAACGCTAAGCAGAGACTAGTGATCTCAGCACCAATGGTGAGGACCAAGAAGGTGTGGTCAAAGGAGGTGGAGGAATGCCTTATTTAATTAATTTGAGATACTGTGCAGAATAGGTCCTCCTGGTCCTTCGAGCTGCACTACACAACAACCCCAGATATAACCCTAGCCCAAGCACAGGACAATTTACAATGACCAATTAACCTACCAACCCGTACGTCTTTGGACTGTGGGAGGAAACTGGAGCACCCAGAGGAATCCCAACCAGTCACAGGGAGAACATAGTGTTATGTATTGTAACTTCAAAACATTAAATTAATTCAAAGAAACTCCCAGGAGTCTGGAAATGCAGGTTTAACTTCAAGTTTACTTTAAGTGAGACTTACACGTATCATGTGGTAGCACGATGATATATGAAATTAATGTATTTTTATATTTACAGTGTTTATATATAATTTCTCAAATATGAAATACACAACACATACAAATTCTTTACAGACACGGTGGTGGGAAATGAACCCAAGTCATTGGTACTGTAAAGTGTTCTGCTAGCCACTACACTACCATGCCACCCCAAGTGCTTCCAGGACTGCTTTGAGTTAGTGGACTGTCAATATTCAGGGGTTCATCTTCAAGTCTGAATGAATATGCCATAGTTGTCACTGACTTCATCACGACCTGCATGTGGATGAATGTGTACCTTTGAAAACAGACAAAAAGCCATGGAAGAACCAGGAGATTTGTAGTCTGTGAAGGCTTGATCTGTGGCATTCATGACTGGCGATCCAGAGCTATACAAGTAGTCCAGGAAATCCACCTTAAGGGCAAAAAAACTATTTTGATTGAGGTTAGAGATGTGATCAGATGCACCTCAGCTGTGGCAGGGTTTGCAGGCCATTATTTCCTACAAAGTGAAATCTAACATCATGAAAAGCTGTGATGCTTCACTCCCAGATGAGCTCAATGCATTTTACACCTGCTTTGCAAGGGAGAACAAAACTTCACCTGTGCAAATCCCTGCAGCATCTGCAGACACTGCGATCTTTGTCTCGGAGGCCGACATCAGAACATCTTTCAAGAGGGTGAATCTTTGCAAGGTGCCAGGCCCTGATGGTGTACCTAGTAGGGCTCTGAAAACTTGTGTTAACCAACTAGTGGGAGTGTTAAAGGACATCTTCAATCTCTCGCTGCTGTAGTCAGAGGTTCCCACCTGCTTCAAAAGGGTGACAATCGTGCCAGTGCCTGAGAAGGGCAGGGTGAGCTGCCTCAATGTCTATCTCACAGTGGCACTCACATCTACTGTGATGAAGTGCTTTAAGAAGTTGGTCATGGCTAGAATCAACTCCTATCTAAGCAAGGACCTGGACCTGTGCAATTTGCCTATTGCCACGGTAGGTTTACTGTGGATGCACCCTCACTGGCTTTCCACTCAGCCTAGTACTGCAGCTTAATGTGAAAAAGACTAAGGAGCTGGTGGTAGACCTGAGGAGAGCTAAGGTACCTGTGACCACTGTTTCTATCCAGGGGGTCAGTGTGGACATAGTGGAGCATTACAAATACCTGGGGATACGAATTGACAATAAACTGGACTGGTCAAAGAACACTGGGGCTGTCTACAAGAAGGATCAGAGCCATCTCTATTTCCTGAGGAGACTGAGGTCCTTTAACATCTGCCGGGTGACGCTGAAGATGTTCTACGAGTCTGTGGTGGCCAGTGCTATCATGTTTGCTGTTGTGTGCTGGGGCAGCAGGCTGAGGGTAGCAGACACCAACAGAATCAACAATCTCATTCGTAAGGCCAGTAATGTTGTGGGGATGGAACTGGACTCTCTCACGGTGGTGTCTGAAAAGAGGATGCTGTCTAAGTTGCATGCCATCTTGGACAATGTCTCCCATCCACTACATAATGTACTGGGTGGGCACAGGAGTACATTCAGCCAGAGATTCACTCCACCGAAATGCAACATGGAGCGTCATGGGAAGTCATTCCTGCCTGTGGCCATCAAACTTTACAACTCCTCCCTTGGAGGGTCAGACACCCTAAGCCAATAGGCTGGTCCTGGACTTATTTCATAATTTACTGGCATAATTTACATATTACTATTTAACTATTTATGGTTTTATTGCTATTTATTATTTATGGTGCAACTGTAATGAAAATCAATTTCCCCTGGGATCAATAAAGTATGACTATGACTCACTGGGAGACCACAGTCAGTGTGGATCAGAAATAACACTCCTCGCTGTTGATCACTGTTGGAGCACTTCAAGGATGCATGCTTAGCCCAATGCTCTATTCTCTCTACACCCACGGCTTTGTAGCTAGGCACAGCTATTGCTGGCAGAATTTCAGATGTTGACAAGGAGTTGTAAAAGAGTGAGACTGTGGGGTGTTGCAGCAGGTCAACTTTGCACTTAATGTCAGTAAAACCAAAGAATTGATTATGGAAGGGGTTATTCAAGGGAATACACACCAGTCCTCTTCAAGGGATCAGAAGTGGGAATTGTGAGCAGTTTCAAGTTCCTGGGTGTCAACATCTCTGAGCCCAGCATATTGATGCAATTACAAAGAAGACATGTCAGCAGCAGTATTTCATTAGGAGTTTGAGGAGAACCAGTATGTCGACAAATATGCTCACAAATTTCTACAGGTACATGGTGGAAAGCTTTCAATCTGGTTGCATGTCTGATATGGAGTGGTAATTGCACAAGAACAGAAAGAGTTGCAGAAATGTGTGAACTCATCCAGCTCCATCATTGCCACTCGCCTCTTCAGTATCAAGGACTCTTTCAAAATGCAATGCCTCAAAAAGATGGCATTTGTCATTAAGGACCCCTATCGCCCAGTTAATGCCCTTTTTTCATTGCTACCATCAAGGAGGAAGTACAAAAGCCTAAAGAACACACTTAATGTTTCAGGAACAGCTTCTTCCCCACCACCATCAGATTTCTAAATGAACAATGAGCCCACAAACACTACTTTGTTTTTTTTTCCTGCACTTTTTACTGTAATTTATAGTTTTTATTATGTATTGCAATGTACTGCTGCCCCAAAACAATAAATTTCACAACATACTGTATGCTAGTAATATTAAACCTGAATCTAATTCTGATTATTTACCTCCCCTTTAAGAGTTGTAAACCAGGCATGAATTAGTTTAGCTCAGCAAGTGTATGGGGCTATTTAAAATCCTATCCTTAATATGTGCTGTCGGAGGCCCTCCCTCCTGGGTGCTCAGGTTCTTGAAAGAGCACAAAAGACATGGACAAATAACACCTGGTTCCTACCATTCAGACACGGTTTCCTGTACAAGGCCCAGTCAGTGTGATAATTGCATATACGTGAAATAATTTCAGTGGAGTGGTGTCAAATGTGTGTTGCAAGAATTGTGCACTCACACCTTTCTGTGTGTGCATTATGCACACACGCAGCCACACATCTGTAACGTGTAAGGTCCCAGTCACATTCACAAATTGAATTTATGTTACAATTCAGTCACATGGTATAGTAAAACTATAGAGTTGAATTTCATCACAATGTAGATCTCTAAGTCTAGGGATCAGACATAAGTTCTTTGCAGCAGAAATTAGGACCATAATAAAAGGAAAATAGTTTTCGTGAGAGTTGATTTTTTATTTTGCTTTTGTTCATGTGCCCTAGTGTAACTAGAAACTAATGATGCTTTCCAAGTATTGGTTGATTGCCAGAGGAGATGTCTCATGGCCAATGTTATGTGTCTGCTGGAAATTTTATATTTTAACATAGGCAGAAATATATACCATGGATCGGTCTCTTGATCTAAGCATGTAGTCCTAGCTAAAATGTTGATGGTGTTCTTGGCTTTAAGAGCACCCACCATCAGTAGTAGATATCTATTCAAAAGTAAATATTACAGATGCTTGGAATCTGAAACAATACAGAAAGTGCTGAAAGTATTCACTAGGTCCGGCAGCATCTGCGAGTTAGTGTTTCAGGCCAACAACCTTCCATCAGATCTTTCATGAATCAAGGGATTTTCTAAAGCAGCAGTTTCCCAGATGGGAGCTGGTCAAATTTCTGTACAAATAAAAAAGTTTCACAACCTTACTTTAAAATTCCTGCTTCTTTGTGATGGTCCAACATTTCACATACATCTTTGATCACTTTTTGTTTCAGGGCTAGCTCTTAGGGATTCTTTTACAGAACAGCAATGCCTCATTATTAGAAATTTCCCCCTTGATTTTAATTCCCTCCACAGCTTCAGCTCATGTAACCTCTTAGCAGCTCATTGCAGACTTACAGGTTCGGCCTCCTGGACTTCCCGTCTTCGTCATCCCAGCGCAAGTTTTTCCATACTTATCTGCTATTGAGAAAATAGTTCACATTAAAATATTTCACTCACTCTTTTTCAGATCCACCAATTTTCCCCATAAAAGTCAAGTACAACGACTATACACTCCTGCTTAATTCATCCTAACTTAGCCATTTTACAATCTTCCTTTTTCATCTCATTTACATCATCAGCAAATTTGGATACTCTTGCTTCTATGACCCCATCAATGTCATTTGTACATTTGATGAGATGTGCAGACTACAGTATAAATCACAAGCAAACACCTCTTGCTACGTTGGCTAATCAGAAAACAACTGGTACTCTTGGTTTCCTTGCCTCCCATCAGTAACCAACTCATGTCACAAGGTTACCACCAATTTCTTGTTCTTTCCTATTCTTAGTAGTATTGTGAAGGCAAATGCATTAATGAAAGGCTTACAAACAAATGCCTCTTTATAGATAAATTTCTTCACACAATCACTACATTATTCACATGATAAACTGAGCAACAAACACAAAATGCTGGAGGAACTCAGCAGGCCAGGCAGTATCTACAGAAAAGAGTAAACAGTTGACATTTCAGGCTGAGATCCTTCATCAGGATTTCTAACATCGACAGATTTTCTCTTGTTGATGAAGAAACTGTTACTGTTTTATGATCACCTCTGAATTACAACATGAAAGTAGAGGAATCAAGTTAGTTAGCTTCTGAAAAGGGTTAATAGTTTGAAAAAGGTTAATAGTTAGGGTAAGACACTTACCAGGTTTCCTTAACTTCTCTATTTTTTTGTTCCAACATCATTTATGTTTGAAGGAAAACACCCTTCCTTTAACATATGCCTTGGTCATTACTCTTCTGCAATAGGATTGGGTTTCTGTTGCACTGGTTCACATATAATCATCAGGATACCATCTGTGTGTTACAGATTCATCCTTGATGATGTTTACATTGCTGGAGTTTAGTCAGATTTGTTCTTCATTGATCACTGATAAGCAGCATGTGTTTCTCATTCTCTGGCACCTTCCACAGTGTTCCTTACTGACACAGGCATAACAAGCAATGTTAACATGTAAACAATTAACTTCACACCTGATTTATTAACAACATTCCTTGTGCAGTTGAAAGAATGTATTTAGAAGAAGACTGAAGTTATAATGCCCACTATACTTCAAGAGTTTTAAAGTAGGAATTAAGATGAATTGTCATGTTAAGCATATTTTGGACCACCAGTTTTTAATTGCCAATGAAAATATAATACTTTGCTCTCCCAGTCATCCAAAATAGTAACAATAATAATAAAATGGCACTTCCTGAAAACAATTATCAGGAATCCAGGCATGTGTGCTCTGTGATATTTCACACACTGACTTTAAAATGCACAAAAATAGAAACTGAACCTCTATATTATTGTATCCACTCTCATGAGATGCCCATGCCTGTATTAACTGATGTCTCTGTGTCTTGCCAACCTCATGGCCACAGCCATACAGTGTGGAGGAAGGACAGAAGCCAAGATCCAACCAAAGCCTGCCCCAGTGACAGTGGGCAATATCATAGGCCTTGTCTGCTTTATCTACAGTCTCTGGCAATCAGAATTATTGAGATACAGCCCAAAAAGACTGTTAGTTCAAAAATATATAAAATATTAGCCAAAAAAAAGAAAAACATATATTTGTTATCATACATTCTTTTGCAAATTGATTGGAATTATTCATATTAATTAAAGTACCCAAAGCACAAAACACTTGCCTTCATTTTCCTAATCCATCCATGTTACTGACCCCACTCAGACATATAGGACCTGTCAGCTGTGGCCAGTGTAATGCCAGAGGTAGAGAAGGAGTGCATTTGGCCTGTCACCTCGGAACTTTACGGATATGTCATTGGATTCAGTTCTGCATACAGTGACAGCACAGGTCAGATGTGTCAACATCTGCACTGAACAGGCATGCGAGCTCGGACCTCACTGCATTGCCTCCAGCTAGCAGCTCCCCACAGAACAGCTGGCTGCCTGTCAGCCTAATCAGACCCTATATTTGTTAAAATAGCTGACAGGAACATTTTTACCAGAACACAATAGAACATTTCACAGAACACATTATGCAAATTTAACCATCCGTGTTCAGTGTAAAACATTTGACCTGATGAATATCAAAATCTGACAACTTTGGGGCATTGTGGTTCACAGACCTTTCTTGTTCATAAGACCATAAAACGTAGGAGCAGAATGAGTCTGCTCTGTCATTCCATCATGGCTGATTTGTTATCCTTCTCAGTCACATTCTCCTGCCTTCACCCCATAACCTTTGACACCCTGACTAATCAAGAACCTATCAACCTCCTATCAATATATCAATATCAACCTATCGATATACTCAATGACTTGGCCTCCATGGCCACCTGTGGTAATGATCTATTATCCTCTGGCTAAATAAATTCCTCTTCATCCTTGTTCTAAATGGATGTCCCTCCTGTCTGGGGCTGTGCCCTCTAGTCCTAGATTCACTCACTGTAGGGAACATCTTCTCTACATCCATTCTCTCAAGAACTTTCAATATTCCATAGGTTCAAGGAGTTCCTCCCGCCACATTCTTCTAGTGGGAGGAACTAAAGATGATGCCAGAGGTTTTCACAGACCTGGGCGACTTCTTCCAGCCCATCCGCAAAACAGTTTAAATTTCTCTTCCCATGTCTGTTTTTGTCCTTTTTAAGGTGGCTGGGGTCCTGCTGGAGTCTATGATCTACAGCTGCACTCAAACTACATTCTTCACAGGCTGTGGATTCTCACTCTTCAGAACTTGCCAAGCAGCCGAAATTTTGGAATCACCAAGAGCAGCTTGTAAGATGTGTGCCTTCAGGGTGCGGCCCTGTGGACAACTCAATTCCTCGTTGGCTCCCTGAAGTGTCACAGGATATCGACACTGCGGGCACATCTGCCAGAGGCCTCTGCACTCAAGCGATCTCTCCCTCTCTCTCTCGCTCAATGGTGAGACACAGTCTGCTGATTCTTGAGTCAGGGAAAACGCAAATAAGCGATGCTGCAGATTGTTAACATCGAAACAATCGCCTCACCTTTTGCTGTTGCAGAAGCAATATCTCTGTCATTCGTTAATGAGAAAGAGAGTCTGTTGAGATGTCAAAGTGTTGGGATAGACAGTAGTTTCTGATATACTCTAATTCATGGTCTCTGGGAGCATGGTGGGTGGTGGGGGGCTGATGTTTTTGCTGGAGCAAGTTGGGGGGAGAGGGGAGGGTTGATGTTTTTTGCTGCTGCTTGGGCATGGGAGTGGGGTCATCAGATTCTAAAGTTTTCTGTCATTCATTCTTTAGGCTTTTTCCTCTCTGTTTCGTGGATGTCTGCGAAGAGTAAGAATTTCAGGTTTTATACTCTATACATTCTCTAATATTAAATTGAACCATTGAACTATTGATTGAGTACAGGCCTAGAGCCATCAAACAGTCCTCATAGGTTAACCCTTTTATTCCTAGAATCATTCTTGTGAACCTCTTCTGGAGCCTCTCCAATACCAGCACATCCTTTCTCAAACAAGGGGCCCGAAACTATTCACAATACTTCAAGTGTAGTCTAACCAATGCCTTATAAAGTCTTAGCATTGCATCCTTGCTCATATATTCTAGTCCTCTTGAAATGAATGCTAACATTGTATTTGCCTTCCTTATCACCAACTCAACCTGCAAACTAACCTTCACAGAATCCTGCACAAGGACTCCCAAATCCCTCTGCACCTCTGAGTTTTCAGATTTTCTCCCCGTTTATAAAATAGTCTATCCCTTTATTCCTTCTACCAAAGTGCATAATTGTTCACTTCACTACACTATGTTCCATCTACCACTTCTCTGCCCATTCTCCTAATCTTTCTTCTCACATATGAATTATGTTTACAAAGTAACACATTATGCAAGCAATGCATGCTTAATGAAATATATTTACAATATTTCTCAAAATATTACTGAAATTTTAAATACACCACTCCTCCCTGCTTAGTGATAAACTTCAACTCAATATAGAATGTATCTCAACCCAAATATCCAATGTTTTACACTCTAGTAGTTGTATTATAGACAGTAGTATACTGTGTGTGTATATATACACACACACAGTATACTATATAATTCAACTACTATATAGACATCCACAGCATAGTAAATTTTAATCACATCTTTATCGCATCCGCAGAATTTCCTGTCTGTTCCCCTAACTATTGAATCCCCTGTCACTACCGCACTCCTTGATTTCTTCCTGAGCCGTGCAGCCAGACTCCGTGCTAGAGACCTGTCGCTGCAGTTTCTCCCTGATAGGTCATCAACCCTAACTGTAACCAAAACAATATACTTATAATTGGATAGTACGGCCACAGAGGTACTCTGCACTGCCTGGCTATTCCTTTTCCCTCTCTTGACTGTTACCCAGGTACCCACTTCCTGCAACTTAGGGGTAACTATGTCCCTGTAGCTCCTATCTGTTACCTCTTCATTCTCCCATATGAGCCAAGAACTGATCTGTGGCTCCAGTTCTTTAATATGGGAATCTAAGCGGCTACAGTTCAGTGCACTTTGTGCCGACGTAGTTATCAGGGAGACTGGAGGCTTTCCAAATTTCACACAAGGAACATACCACTACCTCTGGACCCATTCGTAGCACACTAATTATGCACTAACAGAAAAAAAACTTACTGGAAACTTACTTTGAGCCTGTTTCTCTGCTTGCCCAGGACTTTTCTCACAGAAGCCTGTTGAGCCAAAGCCACTCCAACAATACCTGCTCTATTTACACCTCCATCCTTTTTATTGGCTCAAATAAGACTCACTCCCAATGAGATTGCAGTTTCAAAATGGCTCCTGCCCTGCAAGATGTTGCTCTCTCACTCGCTATTCTAAACAAATTCATTGCTTTCTTTTCTCAGTTATCACACTAAGCTCCCATTCCCCTCCCACTTACTACTTTACTGAGTAATTCTTTCCATTGCATTCCTTGTCTGTGAATGCTAGTGTGACAATTGTCTGATAATTCACTGCTGTAAAGTTAAAAATTGTCTGTCACTAAGCAGCTGGACAATTTGGCTGGATTTTGCTGCTGGTTCTTGTCATGTGATATTTGTCTGAAAGCTCATTGATGTGGACCTTGAGACAGTTTAAAATGAGGTTTGCCTGGTGTTGCTCAGTATCTTGAGTTCAATGTCCAAACTACAAATAAATTTAGGCACATAGGGACATTACTTTGTTATTCCTCATGTGCAAGGCAAAAATGTTAAATAGGCTGAGAGAAGGTCAAAAATATGTTTGCAAACAAAACAATACAGAACATGTTCTTAACTTATCAATTATTTTGGATTCCACCTGGACAGCTAGAAAAGGACTTAAGGCAGCCTGAAGAAGAGCAACAGTAGAACTAGGCGATGTATTTATTAGATCTACATGGACATGGACATTTCTTCGGACATAGATTACCAAAAGTTATCTCCTGGTATTTCCAATGAATCTTTAATTGATGGCAGTCCCATATTCACTAGCTTCTTCCACTTTACAATCAAGGTCTCTTCTCTCTTGTCTCAAGCAGATCCATTCTGGTTACCCAACATCTTCCCAAGGCTTGGTGGCTGGAGCCTCGTGTCATTGGTGTTCCCTCTCACTCTCTAGCCCAGCTCTCCATTAATCAATGTAGGTCAATAAAATGTTAACTACTGTAGTTACTGATTTTCAGGTTAGCAACGTCATTCCATACCAGAGCTTGATACTTTCTTCCACCCCTTTTTCCTGCCAGAGCTGAGAGTAAGCACATCTGTCAATGTGAAGCATCAGAGCTTCAGAACCAAGAATAAACATTGTCTTCCCTTGGTGTTCCTCTCAGCCCCCATCCACATTCTGACAGTAATCAAGAGCGATAAGTTTGGTTAATTTTTCCATCGCTAATACGTGAGCTTTGAATAAAGAACCATTTTGCATTTAAATGAAGAGTTCCATGTCCTCACATATTTCAAAATTCTTTACTGCCAATGAATTTCTTTTGAAATGCCTTCAGTAAAAAAAAAATTCAGCAGATGCTGGAAATCCAAAGTAATACAGACAAAATGCTGGAGAAACTCAGCAAGTCAGGAAGCGTTGATGGAGAGGAATAAAGATTCGATGTTTTGAGCCAGAATCCTTCATCAGGACTGTCTTGATGAAGGATATTGGCCCAAAACATCAAACCTTTATTTCTCTCCATAGATGCTGCCGGACCTGAAGAGTTTCTTCAGCATTTTGTCTGTGTTAATCTGAAATGTAATTACTGTTGCTTTATCTCGAGTTCTACAAGGTTGATCAAAAGTTCAAAAGAAAATGATGAGGCCCTGTTAGCTAAGTATATCTGTAAGGTCCAATATTATACAAATATTAAGATAATTTTCTTTGTGTTTCTAGCCTAAAATGGGAATCTATATTGCCCAAGATCATCTCGGCAAACTTCCATGGGAGACACGGTCCCTACATCATATTGTAGTAAGTTAATATCATCTAAAAATGTTCTTGTGGCTTTCTACAAACATTTCAGTGAACTGTGTCAACAGAAATTGAGCACGTATTTACTGAAAGAATACACATCAGCAGAAGCAAATTTTAATACAAATCCAAATCAAAAATGAAATTAGTCCAGACATAATCCATGCAATCTCACATTTACAGACAAGCATTTATTTAGAAAAGTAACTGATCGGTTTTGTGTTTTCTTTTGTTAATTTGTCAAATATATCTAAACTACTGACGTGCAAGGCAAAGTGGAAACACTTGCAGCTGAGAATTCAGCATAAACATTCTAAATGAAAGTAATCTAAAGTTTTCCCCATAATTAATCCCAAAGGGTACAGTTAACACACTAGCAAAGCAATAACGTATTTAACAAGTCATCTGGCAACATATGTAGAAAGTTGTGTTATTTTCATTATTTGGCAAGTGAAGTACTGTGTTCAATTCAGAATACTTTAGTTGGCAACAAAATCAATAGGGAGTAGAAATTTGGTTCTGTTGCCATTTTATCTGAAAATATTTTAAAATAGAAATTTCATTAAGATGCCTTTCTTCAATACATAATGCATGATTATTTTGGCCTTGATCATAAGATGGGCTGTTAAAATACTTGGAATTGTTTGAGTCAGACATTGCAGAAACACTTTGCTACAGGGCACTGTACACCTGAGACTGTTTGTTTCAGCTTAAGAAAAGGTTTGTTATTCACAAAGAGTAAAAAAGCCAGCTTGGTGCAAAACCCCAAGGTATTCACTCATAAATATTATGAAGCCCTGTTGCATTATGTAGAGATTGTCACTTGGTACAGTGCTAATGAATGCTCCAATATCAGAGGTATCTTTATCCAGCTGCTAAGTAGAATCTCAGCCTTCTTGTTGGTATACACATAATGCTAAGAATACCATGACAGTTACAGATAACAGAGGCAAGTCATTTACCCCAGATGAAAACAATATTTGCATGGTTTTTAATATGTCAGATGTGGAAGATAAAAAACTGTAGCTTCATCCGAAACAACACACACAAAATGCCAAACGGAGGAACTCAGCAGGCCAGGCAGCATCTATGGAAAAGAATAAACATTCTACCTTTTGGGCCGAGACCCTTCATTGGGACTGGAGGATCATTTGAAAGATTGAAATGAAAGGGAATTATTTAGATAAACTCAGATTGGGATATGTTTAAAAAGACAAGGTATCACAATTAGTAAAGAATATAGGAAGTTAAACAACTTCATCCATTTAATCTATTTAAAAATGACACAATTATATGAACTATTAAATACATTTTGTTGAGCGGACAATGAATTGATTCTTTAAAGTATAGTCTATTTTTCCTTTCAAGTTTCTCTATTTAAGTTAACTACTAATTCAATTAGAAGTCTGCTTTCGCATTTAAAAAATATATGGGAAGTTACAACCCCAGATTAAGGTTTGAAGGACATGGAGTAATTCTATAGGTTGGATTAAGGTTGGTTATCATAATGAATAGTATTTGAATGAATGAGTCACTTGGAAGTAAAGGCATGTCACGGGATCTGTGCATTGGATAAAAGGAATGGAATTGTGATATATCTATATTTGCTGATAATATACTGTATAGCCAGGTAAATTACCTTACAGAGGTAACAAAAGTAAGGCAATCTAGACTAATCCCTGGAATGAGAGGGTTGTCCTTTAAAGGGAGTCTGAACAGAATTATATTTTCTGTATTTTTGCATAATAAGAGGTGATTTCATTGAAACTTTTAAAATTTTTGCATACCTTGACAGGTAGGTGATGAGAGGTTGACTTCCAGGTTGAAGGATTAAAATAAAGTGAGTGACATATGTCTTTATGTAAGGATTTGACCACTTAAAACTGAGGTATGGAGAAAGAGAGTGAACATTGGAAAATCTCTACACCATCTGATAATGGTTGTTCAATTATTATAATCAAGTTAGATCTCAATAGATTTTTGAACTTCAGGTGTGGGGATCAGGTGGGAACCAACAACTGAGGCAGAAAATCAGTTCTTATTTACTGAAAGCAGAACAGGGTCAAGAGCCTTACGGTAATCTCTGGTACTAATTCTGATTTTCAGTTGTTATTGTAGAGTAAAAACAGAAAAACAAACCCAGTGGATCCCTGCAATATTTATATTGTACAGGAGTCCTCTGACATTTTTCTTCATCCAATTTAGTAATCTTATCAACATAAACCTCTCTCTGCAATGCACTTATAATGCATCTCTTCACCTCATTTGTGATAGGAAGTTCCATGTGTTATCCACTCTTTGGGTAAACAACTATTACAAGGATTAACCCTCAATAATAATGACCAGTCAGGCACAGAAAGAGTCTGTATTTATTGGCTCAGTTCACATGCACATGAATTTAAACAACTGAGTACCTGGGTGCACATCCACTAGGTTTCCGTGACCCTCCATGAACAGTCAAAGGTGGAAAAAAAGGTAGGAAAAACCCAGGAAAAGGAGTTTATGCCTGGTCAGGCACTCTTTCTCATCCCATGCAATTTCCAATTTTCATCCACTTCTGTGATGGTTGGTCTCCACAGAGTTGTCCCTGCCTGTACTCCCAAAATCCTCCATTCTTATTCTTTTCCTTACCAGATTAATCTGTGATGTTTCAATTTTGTGGGCTCAAAGTCATCTGACTGATCTGTGTCAGCTTCTCATTGGATGTGACTGATGTCTAGAAGCAGTATTGCTTTATAGCTCTCCCTTCAGCCTTGTGACCTAGGCAATGTTTTTTGTTCTGTCCAACTCAGACTGGTTCAAACCAGTCTAACCAGGTCAGCCAAACACTGGGCCAGACAACCAGATCGCAGGTTGTTCCTTACATAATAAACAGCTTCTTATTTGAGAATGGTCTCAAGTTTAGCAGATAATCAGTAGAAACATCTTGTTTCCATGTTCAATTTCACTGATTAAAATATCCTGCAGAAAGAATTAGTTCTCCAAACAGTTCACAAAATGGTGCTGCAAGGACAGTCTCATAAAATGGCCACCTCCATTCCTACAACCACACGCCAAGAATAAAGACTTTTGCTTTGTCTGTTTCTACCACCCTTGCCTCATTCCTGTTCATTGATTTGCAGTTTGTAGTGCTCTCTGGCCAACACAAAATTCTCCCAGGTAAATTTTTGTTAATATTTTTGGAAGTTAAATTATAACCTTAATTATTATAATTGGTCAATTGGCCAATTATTACAATTGGTCAATTGGCCAATTATCACAATTGGTCCTAAACAGTTCAGTTGTAATATTGTGCCTGTTATCAGGTTAGTAGCCAGTGCAATATTTCACTACTTCAGTTGAACTGACAAGTATGCTGAGCAAATTGATTTGAAAATTTTGCTTGCATGACCTGCAAGGATATTGTTTAAGTTGTTCTTTAAGATATTAACCTATGCTGAACAGAATTGCACTGTTAGATATTAAACTATATTAAACAGAAATTTGGTTGACATGAAAACATAGTGATAAATTTGTAGGGTTTAGTGCATGTAATAAAGTTGCTTATAAAATTCCCTGGGTTACAATATTTCTTAGTGAGATGTTAATCAGTGAATGGGTACGCTGAACTAACATCTGTTTACAGGAACAACTAGCAATGCTCAATAAATATTTAATATAAATACCAGAAACATAACCAAAAAGAAATAAAGAAATCCTACATTAAGGGAACGTACACAATAAGCTGTCATGTTGAAGAATATATTGGATGAAACTGTAGTGTGGAAATTCGGCATCCCTCCTATAAGCTATTCAAACACAAGAATTTAGGCTAGTACTTCAGTAAAACGAAGATGCAATGCTTTACTGAAGCATTGGTGTTGGTGTTGACAACTTTTGGAAGAGAAAAAGTCCTATATGACTCATTACGGGGGCATGAAAGGTCTCACTCTTTTCAAGTAGATCAGGAAAATGAACTCCAGTGACCTGTTTAAATCAATATCACAAAAAAAGGATATTATCTGTGGTGGGTACTCTGAGCTCTGCAGAATATTTCTTACTACGGAGTGCTTCGGAATAACCCAAGGCTGCAAAATGTGTATAGAAATGCAAAAGCAACACACACAAAATGCTGGAGGAACTCAGCAGGTCAGGGTATGGAAATAAGTAAGCAGTTGATGTTTCAGGCTCAGATGTTTCACCAAGACTGAAAAGGAAAAGGGAAGGTGCTAGAAAAAAAAAAGATGCAGGGTATGTAAAGAGGACAAGTGAGAAAGTGATAGGTGAAGCTGGATGCATGGGAAAGGTAAAAAGGCTGGAGAAGAAGGAAGGAATCGATTAGGAGAGAAGAATGGACCATGGGAAAAAGGGAAGAAGGAGCAGGGGGGAGGTGATAGGTGGGTAAGGAGAAGAGGTAAGAGGCCAGAGTGGAAAATAGAAGAAGGGGGAAGCAGAAAAGAAAAAGAAAAAAAGTACCAGTAGGTGAAATCAATGCTCATGCCATCAGGCTGGAGACTACCAAGATGGAATACAAGTTGTTGCTCCTCTGTCCTGAAGGTGGCCTCATCATGGTAGAAGAGGAAGCCATGGACTAACAAATCAGAATGGGAATCAGGATAGAAGCTTAAATGGTTGGCCACTGGGAAATTTAATTTATTGTGGATAGAGTGGAGTGCTCGACAAAGTGGATGACAATTTGCATTGGGTCTCACCAATGCAGAAGAAGCCACATTGGGAGCAAGACTCAATTTCATAAGAAATGAAGACTATCAACAGAGATTTCCTACAAATTTTATTATATCCCAAGCAAAACAGTGCTTCCTTACATATTGCTGAATTAACATTGCTGAACTAGTTCAAGTAACTATTCTTCCTGTGTAATCTGTCTTCGTTTTTCTATAAAAGGCAAACTCATTTGCAAAGGGATTTTTAACCAATCACACCATAGATTGGCCATGTCAAAATTGCCCTAAAATTAGATCCAGATTCACTGATGGAATATCCAAGTAACAATCTCACAGTAAGTACTGGCAAATGGGTGAAAGATAAAATTCCTAGAGTGTTATCTATTCTAGGCCCAAAGCAAGGAGTCTGGATTCTTTTTTTACCATCTGCATCCAGAATGCCATTCTTCATCAATGAAAGTGATAAAACAAGGAATTCCTGTAATGCTAGATTGCCTGAGGAACAAAACAGATTATATCATTGACCAGCAATGCCAAAATTCCATTAGTTTTAGTACTATTGTTAATGAGCACACTACCAATAGAAAGAGAAAATTCACATGTTTTTCAGTATTTCTTGCATTATTTTAGGTAACACATTGCATAACAAAGTGGAAAGTTGGTGTGATACTTGAGAACCGATATTTGTATAGGTGGCATGAAAAATAAACTTCTTAATTGTCTCTCAGTACATATGGCAATTAAAAACTAACTTACCAATTCAATGACTGTCAGAACACTGGCATAGAACATAGAACAGTATAGCGCAGACACAGGCTCTCGGCCTACAATGCTGTGCCAAAACAATTGTGTTAGTAATTAGTGCATCTGAGTCTCAATTCTAATATTATTTTTGCCATTCTGAACTGTATGGAGAGAACAGTCCCTGTACTGGAGCAGGTCAACATAAGATTTACCTGACATTGGATCTTATTCTGTTCTTGGTGATGTGACACTTACATTCAGTCTTTGCAGGTATTAGCCCTTACATTCCCGTGGAACGTGGGTAATCAATCAACATCAGAAATGGTCTTTGTCGTTATATCATAGAGCAGGACACAGTCTACTTCCGTTTTCAAAGGAGTGAGGCAGAGTTGTATTTTGCTTTAATGAGGAGCATTAAAACTCTATTGTTTTTTCCCTGACCACTGTGTCAAAAAGTCATTGAGGGACTACAATGGAACAAGTGTGTGTGTGTGTGTGTGTGTGTGTGTGTGTGAGAGCATGCACATGCTTTTTACTCATGAATTTAGCGATAAATCATGGAATAGGCCCTTCTGGTCCTACGAGCCAAGCTGCCAGCAGCCCCCAATTTAACCTAGCCACAGGACAATTTACAATGACCAATTAACCGGCCAGCTTTGGACAGTGGGAGGAAACCAGAGAACCCAGAGGAATCCCACACATTCCACGGGAGGACATACAAACTCCTTAGAAGACACTAGCGTTGAACTCTGAACTCCGATGATCCGAGCTACCCACATTTCCTTTGTTGGAGGGTAGTACATCCCCATGAAAATCTCGAATTAATTTCACACACCTGCTAGCCCATTGCAAGGCCACTCTGCCTTGAGGATCCTCATACTTAAAGTGCTCCATGCAAGTGCACTGCAGGTACTGGCAGGGAGGAACAACTATGGTCCTTGAGGAGTACAAAAAATGCGAGTGAACACTTGAGAAGGAAATCAGGAGGGCATAGAAGGCATGATGTTGCTCTAGCAGAATGACTATCTGAATGACTATCGACCTGTGGCTCTGACATCAATTGCTATGAAGTGCTTCGAGCGATTGGTTATGGCACACATCAACCACAGCCTACCGGTCAACCTCGACGCTTTGCAATTTGCCTACTGGAGCAACAGGTCAACAGCAGATGCCATCTCTCTGGCCCTACATTCCTCCTTAGAACACCTGGAGAATAAAGATGCATATGTAAGTCTCCTTTTCATTGACTACAGCTCTGCCTTTAATACCATCATTCCAAATAAACTGATTCCTAAGCTCCGGAACCTGGGCCTTAGCACTCAGATCTGCAGCTGGATCTTCATCTTCCCCAGGCTGTAAAAATAGGGGACAAGCTCTCCTCTACAATCACTCTGAGCACCGGTGCCCCACAAGGCTGTGTACTCAGCCCCCTGCTGTACTCACTGTACACCCATGATTGTGTAGCCAAGTTTCCATCAAACTCAATATATAAGTTTGCTGATGACACAACAATTGTAGGCCGTATCTTGGGTAATGATGAGTTTGAGTAGAGGGAGGAAATTAAGAACCTGGTGGCATGGTGCGAAGACAATAACCTATCCCTGACCTGGTCCAACCCCCAAGCAGAGTCCACTGCTAAGAAAGCCCACCAGCGCCTTTACTTCCTGAGGAAACTAAAGAAATTTGGCCTGTCCCTTAAAGCCCTCACTAATTTTTATAGATGCACCGTAGTAAGCATTCTTCTAGGGTACATCACAACCTGGTATAGAAGTTGTCCTGTCCAAGACCGGAAGAAGCTGCAGAAGATTGTGAACACAGCGCAGCACATCACACAAACCAATCTTCTGTCCTTGGACTCACTTTACACCGCACGCTGTCGGAGCAGTGCTGCCAGGATAATCAAGGACACGACCCACCCAGCCAACACACTTTTCGTCCCTCTTCCCTCCAGGAGAAGGCTCAGGAGCTTGAAGACTCGTACGGCCAGATTTGGGAACAGCTTCTTTCCAACTGTGATAAGACTGCTGAACGGATCCTGACCCGGATTTGGGCCATACCCTCCAAATATCCGGACCTGCCTCTCTGTATTTTTGCACTACCTTACTTTCCATTTTCCTATTTTCTATTTAAGATTTATAATTTAAATTTTTAATATTTACTATCAATTTGTAATCCAGGGAGAGGGAAGCGCAGAATCAAATATCACTCTGATGATTGTACGTTCTAGTATCAATTGTTTGGCGACAATAAAGTATAAAGTAAGTAAGGTAAGTAATAAGAAAATATATATTAAGAGCAAAAGGATAGCAAGGGACAAAATTGTTCCTCTGGGAGAACACAGTGGTCATCTATGCTTGGAGCTGAAAGAGATGGGGGAGATATTAAACTGATTTTTTGCACCTCTATTTACTTGGGAGAGAAACACAGAGTCCATAGAAGTGAGGCAAATCAGCAGGGTGGTCATGGACCGTATACAGATTACAGAAGAGGAGGTGTTTGCTGTCTTGAGGTAAATTAGGGTGGTTAGATCTCCAGGGCCTGACAAGGTGTTCCCTTGGACCTTGTGGGAGGCTAGTGCAGAAATTGCAGGGCCCTAGCAGAGGTATTGAAAATGTACTTAACAATGGGTGAGGTGCCCAAGGATTGATGTTGTTCCATTTTTTAAGAAAATCTCTAAGACTAAGCCAGGAAATTAATGACTGATGAGCTTGACATCAGTAGTGCCCAAGTTATTGGAAGGACCAGATATTTAAGTAACTGGATAGACAAGGACTAATTGGAGATAGTCAACATGGCTTTGTACATGGTAAGTTATGTCTAACTAATCTTATAAGGTCTTTCGAGGAAGTTACCAGGAAAGTCACCAGCTGGAAAAATGGTCTGAAAAATGGAATGTTGAATCGAATGTGAGGTGTTGCACTTTGGGAGGACAAATCAGGTTAGGAGTTACAAGATGAGCACCGAGCAGCGCAATAGAACAGAGTGATCAGGGAATACAGATCCATAATTCCTTGAAAGTGGCATCACAGGTTATAGCGTCATAAAGAGAGCTTTTAAGGGGTGAGGAGTGGGAGAGACACAAAGCCAGGGAGGTAATGACAAAGATTCTGTTAATGTATGAGGCACTCCTCGACATATAGCACTGCAGGAAGGAATATCATGAACAGACAAAATTTGTCAGGTTGAAAGTTTTTCTTCCCACACGTTATTGAGACTTACCACATAAGGTTGCAAGATTCTGACCAGACAGTAGGTCACACTTCCCACATGCAGTAACCGCTCCCTCTCTCTGTCTTGTGCACTGAAGAACAGAGAAGACTCCATTTCCCTCCTCCAATCTCTTACAGTCTCTGTAATAACATATGTTTAGGCTCCATGTAGTCCAGTAGTTTCTAAACAGTAGTTATGCCCCTATTGGCAAATGCTAGGACACAATATCTCTTTCAAGCAAGCCTTGAAAATATTCACTAACCAATCAGGAGTACAATATAGACTGGATTGAATAGTCTTCCCTCTTTAATACCTATAAATGCAAACTCAACTGATTTAAGAGACAATATATCCAATGTTACTTTGATTTATTCTATAAAAACTGTTTGGTGCAAAAATAATTTGTTGAATGCTTTGCAGACAGACCATCTGATCATTCGAAGAATCATAGAAAAATACAGCACAGGCCCTTCAGACGAACCAGTCCATGACGGCCATGGTGCTCAGCTAACTGGTTCCATTTCCTACCTACTGTGATATGCCTCTTCACCTTTCCAGGAACCCATACCTTCTGTTAAATAATACAATTGTTCTTGTCTCAATCACTTCCTCTAGCAGCCCATTCCATATAGTTATCATCCTCTGTGTGAAAAAGTTGCCCCTCAAGCCCCTTCAAAATTTTCTCCTCTCACCTGAAATCCGTGTTGCCTTGTTCTGGTCTTCCCACCCTGGGGGAAAGACTCCTACCTTCCATTTTATCTATGGCTCTTATAACTTTAAACATTTCTGTGAAGTCACCCCTCATTCTCCTACATTCCACGGAATCAAGGGCCAGCCTAACCAACCTCTCCCTTTAACTCAGGACCACACATCCTTGCAAATTTTTCCTTTAACTGGCGAGCACAGGAAAGATTCATTGTGGGAGGAGATGAAAATAAATTCTATGGTAATTTTTTTCCATCTTACTTGTAAATGGATTGTTTACAGGAATGCATGTAGGGAAGATGATTTTAAATGCTTGAGCTTATTCAGTTTCTTGATTGGTTGAAAACTCTCTGTTAAGTGGGTAAAGTGATATTTCTCTAACACAGCGAAGTTTATTATGGAATATTTTAAATTAGCAAACATTAAGAGGGGAAACAATGGAATTATGGTACTTCAGATGTTTTACCTCTGATTGTTTAGTTCTCTTCAGGATGCAAGTTCTTGATGGTTCAGAAAATAATTATACGAGTTGTGGCTGATCTAAGTAAATGGCATTATTGAGATGAAAGACCGGTTCTTGATTCATGCCTCACTGTCTTCTTAGTTTACTCCTGCTTCTTGCTTTTATTTTCATTGCTTGTCCAAAGTCAGAATACAATTTCAATAAGAGAATTCACAGCTGCCTTTGTATTTGAGAGACTTTGACATAATATTGTGACTGTGACAACCACAAATGGAAAACATTCAGAGTTTCAGAATTACAATGAATTACATACATAAAATGGCATTACTGAAGGAGTACTAAGATGCCTATTGGAGCTGAATGTATGAATTAACAGACATATTCTGTTGGCCAGCATCTGATATAGCATAAAGGACTGATGTTTTCACATCTGTTAAAAATCTTGGCAAAAATAAAGCACAATAGGTACTTTGTATGTTTGTGTTCCAAACAAACAGGAATGCAATTATACTGAGAAAAACTATGATAATCATTTTCTGCATGTGTGCTTGACATTTATCCGCTTGAAAATTCCTGGGAATTTGCTCTTTGGCCTAGATGAGTCGAGTGGGATTCATGTGTACCAAAACTAAAGGAGGATGCCCGTGTCTTTGCCCCAGAATCAAAGTCATTTGGCTTCACTTCCTGCAATGGATCCAAATACACTGAAGCCTCACAGACTGGACCTTTGATCCCATATGCATAACATTATCATCCATTTTCTGAATTTTGACCAAGTGTGACCACACAATATAGAAATTGCAGCAAGCAATTTCCATAATGTATTTCTCCTCTAGGACAAGACAGCAAACAGTGCCAGGGTTATCAATCTGCATGAAGAAAATGAGCCAACATCTGGATTTCGATACCAAATAAAGAGGAAGGATGCCAATAATTAGGTCACTCTGGTCAGTAACATGGACAGTGGAAATGTGAAAATGTATTTTAATATTCACTGCTACCATTTGTTCTTTAATCTTTTCAGGACGATCTCTTCCTTTTAAGAAGATAACAAAACCACAGATCAAGACAGAATGGTGCTCGATAATACCAAAGTTAATGAGGTTGTTCTTCCACTCCAGCAGAAGAGAGTGAAGAGGATAATGGAGTAGGTTAACTCTACTATTCTCATCTTTTTTGGGTGACTACTCCCCAACTTGTCATTCAATCTTGGCTTCTATTGAGGAACCCGGAGACATCCACTAGATATACTAAAGCTTGTGTAGAAAATGTTCACCATTCAGTCCATGTTGTCTTTTTGCTACTGCCATTGGAAAGGAGGTGTAAGAGCCTTAGGTTGCACACAAACAGGTTCAGAAAGAATTATTACTTTTCAAGCTTCAAGTTCCTGAAGCAGCATGGTTAACTTCACTCAGTTCAACACTGAACTGATTCCACAACCTATAGACTCACTTTCAAGGACTCTACAACTCATGTTCTCAGTATTACTTATTTAATTGTTTGTTTGTTTGTTTGTTTATTATATATAGTTTGTCTTCTTTGGCACATTGGTTGTTTGAGTGTAGATTTTCATTGATTCTATTGTATTTCTTTATTCTACTGTGAATGCCCACAAGAAAATGAATCTCAACGTAAATACTTTGATAATAAATTTACTTTGAACTTTGAATGTTATAAATGGGAAAACACAGACAATAAGGAAACCCAGGGTTGCAGATATATGTCATGATGTAACTGAGCAAATGTGTAAGGCATGTCACAGTCCAGCTGCAGACCATGAGGGCTGTGGCCATGAAGAAAAGAATTTTGTTGAAGAATGAAGCATGCATGAAGATTCCGTGTGTCCTCTAGAACATGTGCAATGCCTGAACAAGCTATGGAGTGTACAGTGGAAAGTTTAACTCATTACAAGGTACCAGATATTCTGGCAATTGCAGGAGCCTCTGCAGATATCCTTCTGTTTCATAAGTTGTGGTAAATACATCAAGTCAATGTGAAGATATGGAATGAAACATTGAGAGTATTAAGAAAGCTTTAGGAAATTCAGTATCTACAGGATGGTAACATATACTCAGAGACATCTCAGTGGTATTACAAACGCAAACAACAGGAATTCTGCAGATGCTGGAAATTCAAGCAACACACATAAAAGTTGCTGGTGAACGCAGCAGGCCAGGCAGCATCTCTAGGAAGAGATGCAGTCGACGTTTCAGGCCGAGACCCTTCGTCCTGACGAAGATGCTGCCTGGCCTGCTGCGTTCACCAGCAACTTTTATGTTTGTTGCTTCAGTGGTATTACATCATGTTCTCAAAGCATCTTGAATATTTCAGATTTGTTATGGCCTGTTCTTCCACAGATGTCTGATAACCAGAATCCTATTCCAGGTACATGAATCTTAGTGAGTATTGTTTCTCTTCACCCACCCATTTACCTAAAGCCCCAGCCTTTGAGTTTTTAGGACAAGCTTAATGTATTTTTCAGAATTAGTCTTTTCTACATTGTCTTTTTTGGAAATTTTATGAGAGGGACTCACTCCATCCCAAAATATTTGCCATGTTTTCAGTCATGTTCTGACTATCAGACCCAGGAGTTCCAGTATTAAATATAGAAGAGTCAAAAAAGAATGGGGAAAAAAGTCACAAGGCATATGCACAAGTTCACAGTTATGTTTTTGAAGACAAGAATAACAAATAAATGAAAAGTTTGATAAGCAGTCTATTTGGTGTTTGTGAATGAAAATGAGTAACTTTTCATTTTAGATCAAATCTGAAGATTAGCGCGAAAATAAGAATTTAGATTAGGTCACAGTGAAAATGATAAGAAATGCTGATGTTTAATGAGCTTAATTTTTAACTAATAATAACACACCAAATGAATCTATCAGCTGACAAGCATTCATTGCTACTAGACTTGGTTCCTTTTCTCAATCAAGTGTTCTAGAATCCTCTGAAATATGTGGCATTAGTCCTTTTCTGATTGCAGTATTACAAAACCAAAACCATGTCAAGCACTAGTAGTTCCACAGAAAAGTGTTGTGAGACTGAGGAAAATCCCTCATTCCAATTAAAACTAGTGTGATTACTTAATCTTGGGCACGCATTGTTGTTCAGCTATTGGAAAAGGATTCTGGGTGCCAGCCAACAGATTGGAAAAGGATTCTGGGTGCCAGCCTATAGAGGCAAAAATGTTCATACGTCACTAGCAATCAACTTTAGTGTCTGAGTTGCTCCTCTCTATCACTATAAAAATGCACCTATCCCACAAATTTCCTTTGATGACAAAGTGCAGCTGAAAAATCAAACTTACAAATTACTGAAAGCATCAAACCAACTCCCTGTTCCTTATGTAAGCACATGTTGGCCATTGTTTATTTGAGGAAAAGAAGTTTTTGTGGATTATACAAATACAGAGGTTTGCTTTTAGGAGTTACAATAACAATTCAGCCATCCCTGGGAAATTCAAGAATTCAATCATCTATTTGAGAGGAATCTAAATAGAGCAGGTTGAGCTATTTTAGAAATGCAGAATGAAACTGAAAATTTGAGACTTGTGGCTATAGTTAGAGATAGAATTCAAAGTCAAAGCTAAGATTACTGTTATATACACAAGTACATGTATGCTCAGATGCAGTGAAAAACTGATTTACAATAGCATCACAGGCACAGAACATCAGATAAGATGCATTTACAAAAAAAAATCAAGCATAAATTACATATAATTTTACAAGAAAAACACAATTTAAACAATTTAAAAATCAAAGTCAATTCTAGTGCAAAATGATCAGAGTGGTTGAGGTAGTGATTAGGATTTTGCTGGTTGATTCAAAAGCAGTTGAAGGGAAGTAACTGCTCTCAAACCTGGTGGTGTGGGACTTCAGGCTCCTGATGATGGCTGAGAGAAGGTGGCTTGGCCCAGCCAGTGGGGATCTTTGATGATACATGTTGCATTTTAGAGGTAACCCTTTCTGAAGATACTACCTATTGAGAGGAGGGATACACCCATGATGTATCAGGCTGAGTCCACCACCCTCTTCAATTTCTTATATTCCAGTGTACGAGGGGTGATTGATAAGTTTGTGGCCTAAGGTAGAAGGAGGTGAGTTATATAGCTCTCGTTACATGCCCGTGCAGTTCAACTCTTTGAGTGACTATGCAGAAAGTTTGAAGTTAATAACTCATCTCGTTCTACCTTAGGCCACAAACTTATCAATCACCCCTGCTGTGGACCACTTTCTGGAGGTCCAAGACGCCGACTTCTACAAAGAAGGGATTCGTATGCTCCACGACCGCTGGACTGAGAGTGTAAATGTAGGAAAAATAAATGTGCTAAGTTTTCTAAAATTGACTCCTTCTACCTTGGGCCACAAACTTATCAATCACCCCTCGTGCTTGAATATCCTTATCAGATCATGATGCAACCGTTAGGGTACTTTCAACAGTACTTCAGTAGAAGTTAATTGCAATTCTGACTGCAACTACAATACTGCCTCTTAATCAGTAAACAGCAAAAGCTGAGCCTTTTGGAAATCTCAGAGAGACTCCTAGTACTCAGCAGGTCAGGAATCATCTAAACAAAGAAACTAGGTCAGCCTTTTAGGTCAAGGATTTTTCACCTGAACTTAGATCAATTATCATTCATTAGAAGTTAGAGAAGTGAGAAAAAGATGAATGAACTGCAGCTTCGGGAAAGAAAACGACTGGAATAAGCACTGGAAAGTACATTTGGATCTATAGATGCTACTGGATGAGTATTGTTAAGATAGTCTGGCTCTCTTCTGGCTTTGCCTGATTAATCTCACTTCACTTCAAGCCTCCTGCTGCTCCTCTACCTCCAGGATATAAATCACATAAAGTGAAATTCCCATGGGAAAGACTGTTGTGTAGCCATCATATCCTCTCTTATCTTGAAATAGAATACATTCCAGGGATAACAGAAGTATAGAAGTTTCCTGTTGATAAGAATGATTTCTACTAGTAGAGATATTGTAAATATATCTACAAGTAACTTCAGTTAAGTATCATCTTAACCAAAGATATCCATTTTGATGAACAGGTTACATAAAAACACACCTTTAAAACAGAGAAGAAAGGAACAAGAAGGCTATGGGAGTTGGGTTAACTGTTTTCACCCTGTCCTAACTCTACCATTTGCATGGATGAAAATTTCTTGGATTGCATCCATGTTCCCCCACTAGAAGCTAAATTGCTGTTCTCAAGGCAACACCCAATTTATGCCGTGCTGATCCAGGTAATAGGGAAGCAGGATTTCATTGTAATTTATCCGTCCAATTTTTTATCAATCAAGGGCCAAACTCACCAAGTTGACGAAGGGTCTCGGCCTGAAACGTTGACTGTGCCTCTTCCTAGAGATGCTGCCTGGCCTGCTGTGTTCACCAGCAACTTTTATGTGTGTTGCCAAACTCACCAAGTAACTTCGGCAATTAGTATGATTTAACAACTGAAAGTTAGGGATTGTTTCAATGGTTTCGAAGATTTCAAAAGTACATTGAATGTCAGAGTAATATATACAATATAGATCCTGAAATGCTTTTTCTTTGGAACCATCCACGAAAACAGAAGAGTGCCCCCAAAGAATGAATGACAGTTAAATGTTAGAACCCCAAAGTACCCCCCAGCTCCCCCCTCCCACATGTAAGTGGCAGCAAGCAAGGATCCCCCTCCCCCACCGGCAAAAAAAAAGCATCGGCACCCCCCACCGAGCACTCAAGCATGAGCAAAGACACAGACTTCCAGTACTCCAGCGTCTACTTGTTCACCCAGTATTCAACATACCACAGGCTCTCTCTCTCCCTAATAAGAGAGAAAGAGGTGTCTCCGTTGGGCATATGCTTGTAGTCTGCACCTTATTAAACACAAGGGGTTGGCATCACTAACCGAAAACCTGAATTTAAGTAGTAATTCCAGATTTCTAAGATTTTATACATGTCATATTTAAATTTTCCTTTGTTTACAATGATCTAATCAGCATCATGAAGTCCCTTCTATACTTGTAGACATTTCCTCTAATCTTATCCTCACAAAATACAGTAATTTCAGAGAGCACGGGCAGCATTCAGCTGGCTGCTCTGTCAGCTAAATCTGTGCCAAGCAATATTTTCAAACCATAATCTCACAAAATTGAATATAAGGATAAAATTACTGGACTAGAGTGTAGCCTGTATTTGTCTGTGGCATGCATTAAACCTAAAATGAATTATATGATACCCAAATAAACTTGTTAAAATTCATGTTAAACTACAACCCAGCCAAGGGTCTATACCAAATGAGTTATTAAATACTAGGTCATTAAAACTCATCATATTGTATTATTTTAAATCCATCTTAAATTTTTTTTTTCCTTTTTGAACTTCTAAAAAAATTGCTTTATCAAAAGGAAAAGCAAGAGACATGTGCCCACATTTCTATATCGGGGCAATTTTTAATCATGTCAACATTTAACATGGTTTCAAATTACTCCTGGCCTGACTCTCATTCCCTTAATCAATGTTGCACTGATTAGTGCCTTCACCAAAAATTCTGAGTTCTATGGTTAGTTAACCACTACAATAGTGATGATGAAAAACACTCCACAGTCTGATAATTATTCTAGCTGTTATGCTTTGACAAGATCAAATGTGTGAACATCAGATAAAAACAGTATACATTTGTTTCATGATTACATAGCCTACTGTTGCTCAAAACTTCAGTGTTAAAATTAAACCAAGGATGATTCTCAGGAAAGTTTCAGAACTTATGTAATTGAACTCTAGGATAAATTTGTAACATCAGGAGAGATAAGTAGAGTGATGGAATATGGAGGTATGTAAAGTACTGATAATATACCAATTAAATTTTTTTGAAATTTAGTTTGTGTTGCAAGATAAAAAAAATATAATAGTAAATATGTGCATGTAAAGTTCCCTAAATTTGGGGGGAAAATGAACCAGATGATCCTGCCGAAGGGTTTTGGCCTGAAACGTTGACTATACTTTTTTTCCCATAGATGCTGCCTGGCCTGCTAAGTTCCTCTAGCATTTTGTGTGTGTTTCCGGATTTCCAGCATCTGCAGATTTTCTGTTGTTTGTGAACCAGATGATCTGCTTTTTTTTATCAGTTGAGAGAAAATGTCAACCAGGTCAAAAGGCATAACCTGTCTGTGCATCCATCATACAACGGTGTGGAACATTGGTTGAAAAAGAAAGAGTAGAGGAGACTTCAGCTGCTCTTTTACAACAAAGTGTGCGTTTGCCACTAAATAGGAGTATCAACCTAGATTTTCTGTACTCCAGTCTCTGGAGTAGGAGATGACCCTGCACTCTTCTGACTCAGGGACAACTGTCAATTGAATCACAGACATAGACATAGACATACTTTATTGATCCTGAGGGAAATTGGGTTTCGTTACAGCTGCACCAACCAAGAATAGAGCATAAATATACAAATACAAAAAACACAAACAATCAAACAACAATATGCAAACTATGCCAGATGGAAATAAGTCCAGGACCAGCCTATTGGCTCAGGGTGTCTGACCATCCATGGGAGGAGCTGCAAAGTTCGATGGCCACAGGCAGGAACAATCTCCAATGACGCCCAGTGTTGTGTCTTGGTGGAATATGGATGGTGTCCAACAGCAAAACGTTCAATATCCGGGCTACAAACACATTCCTTGATCGTAATATGACCAGGATTGCACCATCTTTTGTTAACCAGAACAGCAAGCACCCAACTCCTTTACGCTTACTGCTTTCAGTGCACTTCCGGTCAGCCCAAACAGTCTGGAAGCCCTCCATGGAAGAGTTTTGGTTGGGCTATAAGACCATAAGATCAGTCATATTTACAGATGGATATAGTTAAAGGATAAATGGAAATATTACAAGGAAAAATTCATGAAAAGGAAAACAACAGTTATAAAGCACAAGGCTCCAATGTTGGATTAAAACATTTCAGTTTGGCTTAACCCATCTCTGGGCAGCAAAGAGAAGATCTACTGAACATACCTTCACGGAGTAAAGGGCAGTACCTCTTTCTTTATTTGAAAATTTTGTGTTTTGGAAATAATTGAAGCCAAAGTGGGAGAATAGTTTTGGAATTTAGATACCAATTGGAGAAAATTAAGAAAAGATGTGAAGCTGTCTCTTGTCAGCAGCTTTGACTGAAAATGGAATTTCAGATTTCATGTGAAAATCATACATAAACTGGATTTAAAATAGACACAGCAATCTCTTGGCTAAGCTGCAAAACAGAAGGCAGGGTCGCAGCCTGCAAAAAAAAACAGCTGATAAAACCGTTTATGTTAGTAGCTGAGGACGAGGTTTTAAATATTTATAACTTTCTTTGATTGTTCTTTAATTTAAAATCACCCTTATAACCCAGGGACTTCTGCAGAGTTTTATTTTCCCTGGCCATACTACTGTATGCAGGTACCTTTAGAGACTAAACAACAAAGCAGAGTCAGAACACTACAACAAAGAAGCAAGCCCTTCAGAACTTCTGTTCTGCCTATTCCTATCGACCTGCCCTTGGACCATAGCCCTCCATACCCCTCCTATCCATGTATTTAACCAAACATCTCTTAAATGTTGCATTTGAACCCACATCCACCACTTCTGCTGGCAGCTCGTTCCACCCTTGGAGTGAAGAAGCTCCCCCTCAGGTTCCTCTTAAATATTTTGCCTTTCACCCTTAACTTATGACCTCTAGTTCTAACCTCACCCAATCTCAGTGGGAAAAAGCCTGTTTGCATTCACCCTATCTAAATTTAGTATACCTCTGTCAAATCTCACTTTATTCTTTACTCATCGGCAGCTAACCTCAATGAGTATGCCTCAGCTGTCACGGACTTTATTTGGAAATGCATGGAGGACTGTGTGTCTCGCAAGACGATCCGGGTATTCCCTAACTGGAAACCTTGGATGAATTATGAGGTCAAGTCCCTTTTAAAGGCTAGAGCTGCGGCTTTTAGGTTCGGGGATACCAGTCGCTGCACGGAATCCAGGTGTGAACTCCGGAAAGCCACTAAGGGCGCCAAGAGGCAATATCGAGCCAAGTTGGAAGCCCAGGCTAACCAGAGGGATGCCAGTAGACTATGGCAGGGTCTAAATGAGATCACTGGGCACAAAGAAAAGGCTGGGAATATCAATAACTGTGGCGCTTCTCTTCCTGACGAACTTAACGTATTCTACGCAAGATTCGAACAGAAGAGGAGCGTCCCACTCCCTGGTGGCATCGAGATTCATCATCACCGAGGAGGACATTAGAAGGGCCTTCCTGAAGATAAATCCAAGGAAGGCGATGGGCCCAGATGGCGTCCCGGGGCAGGTTCTCCGGGCCTGTGCAAGCGAGCTAGCTATAGTGTTTGCTGACAACTTCAACTGTTCCTTGCTTCAGTCTAAGATCCCCTCGTGTTTTAAGAAGGCAACGATAATCCCAGTGCCAAAGAAGAGCAAGGTGGCATGCCTGAATGACTATTGACCTGTGGCTCTGACATCAATTGCTATGAAGTGCTTCGAGAGATTGATTATGGCACACATCAACCACAGCCTACCAGTCAATCTCGACACTTTGCAATTCACCTACCGGAGCAACAGGTCAACGGCAGATGCCATCTCTCTGGCTCTACATTCCTCCTTAGAACACCTGGAGAATAAAGACGCATACGTAAGGCTCCTTTTCATTGACTACAGCTCTGCCTTTAATACCATCATTCCAAATAAACCGATTCCTAAGCTCCGGAACCTGGGCCTTAGCACTCAGATCTGCAGCTGGATCTTCAACTTCCTCACAGACAGGACCCAGGCTGTAAATAGGGGACAAGCTCTCCTCTACAATCACTCTGAGCACCGGTGCCCCACAAGGCTGTGTACTCAGCCCTCTGCTGTACTCACTGTACACCCATGATTGTGTAGCCAAGTTTCCATCAAACTCAATATACAAGTTTGCTGATGACACAACAATTGTAGGCCGTATCTCGGGTAATGATGAGTTTGAGTACAGAGAGGAAATTAAGAACCTGGTGGCATGGTGCGAAGACAATAACCTATCCCTCAACGTCAGCAAGGCAAAGGAATTGGTTGTTGACTTCAGAAGGAGTAGCGGTCTGCACGACCCCATTTACATTGGTGGTGCGCAAGTGGGACAGGTCAAAAGCTTTAAGTTCCCTGGGGTCAATATCACAAATGACCTGACTTGATCCAACCAAGCAGAGTTCACTGCCAAGAAGGCCCACCAGCACCTTTACTTCCTGAGAAAACTAAAGAAATTTGGCCTGTCCCCTAAAACCCTCACTAATTTTTATAGATGCACTGTAAAAAGCATTCTTCTCGGGTGCATCACAACCTGATATGGAGGTTGTCCTGTCCAAGACCAAAGAAGCTGCAGAAGATCGTGAACATGGCGCAGCACATCACACAAACCAATCTTCCATCCATGGACTCACTTTGCACCGCACGCTGTCGGAGCAGTGCTGCCAGGATAATCAAGGACATGACCCACCCAGCCAATAGACTTTTCATCCCTCTTCGCTCTGGGAAAAGCCTCAGGAGCTTGAAGACTCGTACGGCCAGATTTGGAAACAGCTTCTTTCCAACTGTGGTAAGACTGCTGAACAGATCCTGACCCGGATCTGGGCCATACCCTCCAAATATCCGGACCTGCCTCTCGGTTTTTTTGCACTACCTTACTTCCCATTTTTCTATTTTCTATTTATGATTTATAATTTAAATTTTTAACATTTACTAATTTTAACTATTTTTAATGTTTATAATATTTAATATTTGTAATCCAGGGAGTTTGAAGCGCAGAATCAAATATCACTGTGATGATTGTACATTCTAGTACCAATTGTTTGGTGACAATAAAGTATAAAGTACACTCCAGGAAATAAATTCCTAACCCATCCAACCTTTCCCCATAACTCAGGTTTTCAACTCCTGGCAGCATCCTTGTAAATTTTCTCTGCATCCTTTCGATCTTGTTGATAACTTCTCTGTAGGTAGGTGACCAGCACTATATACAATACTCCAAATTAAGCCTCAGCAATGTCCTAAACAACTTCAACAGAACATCCCAACTCCTGTACTCAATACTCTGATTTATGAAGGCCAATATTCCAAAAAGCTCTCTTTATAATCCTATCCTGTCTATCTGTGATGACATATTCAAGGACTTAATAACATGCATTGCCAGATCGCTCAGTACCCTACTCATGTAAAACAAAAAAAAAATTCTTAGATACAGTGATGGAATTTCGAATATTTGGGGCAATTCTTAAGGTTCCTTAAGGTTGCCAAGTTCCTTAAAGTAGTCATAGCTGGGAGAGGGTAGTGGGAATAAGCTCCCACTACTTATTAAGTACTCCAATGGAATGCATCTCAAGTACCCTCTGACAATGTAGTCCAACTTCTGGCCTTCACATGTGGCTTAGCTACTAACCCCTGTGGAATCCTTTCTACTCAATGTCAGGGAGTGTAGACGAGGCTCGACCCAAAAGCAGAACAGCAGAAAAGATTTAGCAGTAAATGATATTTCAAAGTTTCATTTACTATCAAAGTATACAAATCTGAAATTCTTTGGTTCTCCGGGTAGCCATAAAACCAGGAAAGAAAAGAAAGGCAGCGCGATCATCAACCGCCAAATCCCACCTCCCTGCTAAAAATGAACAAAAACAGATGAGGCACATAACCTCCAAATCCCCCCTCCCGCACAAAAACTGAGCAAAATGGATTAGGCACACGGGCACCCAAAACCCCATCCCCGCACAAAAGTGAACAAAAACAAATCAAGCACATCGTGCCCCCCAATCTCTCCTCCCACACAAAAAAATGAACAAAACGGAATAGTCATTTTGACCCCCAAATCCCTCCTTCAACACAAAAAAAACAAACAGAATGGATCAGGCATTTTGACCTCCAAATCCCCATCCCCACACAAAAGAATTGCTAATCAGCTGCAAAATAACAAGCCATAAGGGGCAACAAAACAAGAGAGAACAAATACTTCACACAACAAGGCAACAAGTTAACTGAAGGTGAGGAACAATTGGTTGCGGCTGGCTGGTTCGTATAAGTGTACAAAGATTGTGGGTAAGAGCTGGGTTAAAAAGAGCTGCAGGTGAAGATTCGGAAATGAGTTCCAGGTGACTTCTGTAAGCTGGGTGGAGACTGGGAGATGCCTCCTGACAGGACCCACTCTCCTATGGCCAGCACCCGATGGCCAGGACAGTCTGGATAGGTCCAAATGAAATTTCCGATGAACAATGGATGCAAGATGACTTTGGACTACTCCCAAGACTGTACAGACTGCAACGCAGTGGGCTACCTAGGAAACTTGTCACCACTTCAAGATCACCACGGCCCCATCGGAAGGTGACAGACCAATGATGAGATCGATGGCGCTGTGGGTCCACTGTCATTGAGGGACCAGTAGGGGCCCAGAGGGCCTCTGGTTGGAGGAACTGGATTAGACACATTGAAGGCAGGCAGCGACAAACTGATGTACATCAGCAGTCATGGTGGGCCACCAGAACCAGTGTCATAGAGTCCGTCGTGCTCCTGGATGGTGCAGAGGGGTGGGTCCAGTGGAGTGCTTCAGCGAACACGGCCACCAGCACGCACGTGCCGTAGTCAGGTGTATCAGCCGGAGTAGCTTCGTGCTGTAGGGCCTGGCGGATCTGCTTCTAAAAATCCCAGACAATCGGGGTGAGGATCTGGGAGGATGGAATAATAAGCCGAGGGGCAATCTCTGCTTCAGCTGAGTTGAACTGTCGTGACCAAACACATTAGCGTACTTGGAACTGGGTCAGAAAAAGATGGTGAAGTTGACTTGCTCAAAGAAGAGGGTCCAGTGAGCCTGACGTGGGTTGAGTTGGTTGGTCTATTGAAAGTTTATAAGGTTCGGCTGGTCAGTCCAGATCAGGAAGAGCTCGGTGTTTCCCATCAGCCATTGTCTCTATTCCTCCTGGGTCCATGTGATGGTGAGCAGCTCCCTGTCTCCTACTCCATAGCAGAACTGTGTAGAGTCGAACTTGTGCATGAAGGAAGCACCATGGTGTGTCTTCCTGTCCGGACCAGACTGGGAGAGGTTGGCCCTGGCATCCGTATCAGATGCATCAACCTCTGCCACAAAAGGTAGGGAGAAGTTCGGATGGTGGAGAATGGGGTTGGTGGTGAAGTAGCTCGAAAAAGTGGTTGTGGCAGCAGACCAGGTTACCCATGAGCAAAGTGATTTAGTGAGGGAGGTGAGAGGAGCAGCAGTTTGACTGTAGCTCCTGATGAAATAGCGGTAGAAGTTGGAAAAGCCCAAGAAAGGCTGTAGCTGTTTGAGGGAGCACAGCTGGGGCTATTCAACAGTGGCATGCATATTCTTTGGGTCCATGGTTATGTCTTGGGGTGAAAGGACGTAACCCAGGAAGCAAATGACTGGGGTGGGGAACTGGCAATTTTCTAATTTGCAGTGCAGCTAGTTTTTGAGGAGATGATGAAAGACTGTGTGGAATGACAGATGTGGTCTTGTGGGTGTTTGGAGAGATCAGGGTGTCATGGAGTAGAGGAACATATAACTGTCTTGGAGGATCTCATTGATGAAGGCTTGTAAAACCAGGCAGTCTGTTACAGTAGAAAGACGAAAACCATCACCAGGCATTCGTAGGGGCCATAGAGTCATAAGAACAATATAGCACAGAAACCGCCCCTTTGACCAGTCCGGCCCATACCAATCCATTAATCTGCCTAGTCCTATTGACCTGCAGTTTCTTTACAACTCTGTCTACCTGTGGTGCCATATTCAAGGAATTATGGATCTGTATTCCCGGATCCTTCTGTTCTAACAAACTCCTCCATGTTCCAATGCTCACCGTGTAAGATCAACCCTGACTGGTCCTCACAATTGTCTGCTGTCTTTACCTCCCTATCTACCTGTGACGCAACTTCCAAGGAATTATAGATCTGTATTCCCAGATCCCGCACTCCTCAGTTCCTGACTGCTCACCGTGTAAGTCCCACCCTGTTTGGTCCGCCCAAAGTGCAGTGCCTCATACTTGCCTGCTTCAAATTCCGTCTGTCATATTTCAGCCCATTTTTTGAGCTGCAAACTTTGATCGTCATCTTCACTGTCAACTATACCTACTGCCTTAGCGTCATCTGCAAATTTGCTGAATCGGTTTACCACATTATCATCCAGATCGTTGATATAGATGACAAACAACAACAGTCCCAGCACTAATCCCTGCAGCACTCCACTAGTCCCAGGCCTCCAGTCAAAGAGCAAGTCATCTGCTGCCACTCTGTGGCTTCTCTCGTGAAGCCAGTGCCTAATCCAATTCACTACCTCATCTTGAATGCCAAGCGACTGAACATTCTTGACTATCTCCAATCCATCTGTCCCTATCTATCCAAATACTTACAGTAAATCCCTTAGAATACCTTCCAATAACTTTCCCACTACTGTTGTCAAGCTTAACAGCCAACAATTTCCTGGCTTATTCTTAGAGCCTTTCTTAAACAATGGAACAACATTAGCTATTGTCCAATTCTCCAGCACCTCACCAGTGGCTGAGGATGTTTTAACTATCACTGCTAGGGCCCCTACAATTTCTGCATTAGCCCCCCCACAGGACCCAAGAGAACACCATGTCAGGCCCTAGAAATTTATCTACCCTAATTTGCCTCAAGGCAGCAAACACCTTCTTCCCTGTAATCTGTATAGGGTCCACAACCTCCCCGCTGCTTTGCCTCACTCCGGACTCTGTGTCCATCTTCCAAGAAAACACAGATACAAAAAAATCACTTAAGAGCTCTCCTATCTCTTTCGGCTCACACATAGGTTACAACTCTGATCTCCCAGAGAACCAATTTTGTCCCTTCCTATCCTTTTGCTCATAATCTATCTGTAAAATCCTTTAGGATTCTCCTTCACCTTGTCTGCTAGAGCAACCTCATGCCTTCTTTTAGCCCTCTTGATTTCTCTTGTCTTTCTTGTACTCCTCAAATACTTCATTTTTTCCTACCTAGCTATACCTGAATTGCACCCCCATTTTCTTAACCAGGGCCTCAATTTCTCTTGAAAATCAAGGTTTCATAAACCTCTTATCCTTGCCTTTTATTTTGACAGGAATATACAAACTCAGTACTCTCAGAATTTCACTTTTGAGTGCCTCCCACTTGCCAACTACACCTTCACAAGAAAATAACCTTTCATAACCCACACTTGCCTGATAATTTCTGATGCCATCAAAATTGGCCTTTCTCCCATTTAGAATCCTTTTCCATAATTAGCATGAAACTAATGGCATTATGATCATAAGATGCAAAATGTTCCCTTACACAACCTTCTGTTATCTGCCATGTCTCATTCACTAATAGATCTAAAATCACACTCTCTCTAGTTGTGGCTTCCATGTATTGATTTTGGTAACTTTCCTGCACACACTTCCCAACCAGCCCTTTTAAAGTATGGGAGTCCCAGACAATAGGTGGCAAGTTAAAATCACCTACTAGCACAACCTTAAGTTTCTTACAACACTCTGCGATCTCTCTACAAATTTGCTCCTCTAAATCCCGTGGACTGTTGAGTAGTCTATAATATAATCCCATTAATGTGGTCATACTGTTCTTAGTCCTCAGTTCTACCCGTAAAGCCTCACTTGATGAGCACTCCAGTCTGTCCTGACTGAGCACTGCCATGGCATTTTCCCTGACTACTAATGCCACCCCTCCCCCTTTAATCCCTCCCACTCTATCACGTCTGAAACAACAAAACTCCAGAATGTTGAGCTGCCAGTCCTGCCCCTCCTGCAACCAAGTCTCACTAATGGCTGCACACACACAAAACGCTGGAAGAACTCTGCTGGCCAGGTAGCATCTATGAAAATGAGTAAACAGTCAACTTTTCAGGCCAGGACCCTTCATCAGGACTGGAAAGGAAGCAGGACGAGATCAGAAATAAAACGTGGGGAGAGGGGAGGAAGATGGACTAAGTGGCAGGTGACAGGTGAAACTGGGAGAGGGGTGTGGTATGAAGTAACAAGCTGGGATGTTGA
Source organism: Mobula birostris (assembly GCF_030028105.1). Taxonomy (NCBI): domain Eukaryota; kingdom Metazoa; phylum Chordata; class Chondrichthyes; order Myliobatiformes; family Myliobatidae; genus Mobula; species Mobula birostris. Next base: position 52,785,307 of record NC_092386.1, read on the forward strand.
TAGCTGAAAGAGATAAAGGGCTGGAGAATGGGGAATTTGATAGGAAAGGACAGGCGACCATGGAAGATAAGGCAGAGGGAGAAGCAACAGAGGGAGGTGATGGGCAAGTAAGAAAAGAAGGTGTGAGAGGGAAACAATAATGGCGAATGGTGAGGGAGGAATGGGTGCAATGACAGGAAATTTGAGAAGTCAATGTTCATGCTACCAGGTTGGAGGCTCCCCAGATTGAATATAAAGTGTTGCTCCTCCATCCTGAGCGTGGCCTCATCATGGTAGTAAAGGAAGTCATGGACTCTCACTCTGGAATGGGAATGGGGAGTAAAACTAAAATGGGTGGCCACTGGGAAATCCTGATGTTTGAGGCAGATGGAGTAAGGTTGCTCGATGCAGCACTCTCCCAATCTATTTTGGGCTCCCCCATATACAGGAGGCCACACCAGGAGCACCAGATATAGTAGATGACCCCAACAGACTTGCAGGTGAAGTGTCACCTCACCTGGAAGGACTGTTTGGGGCCCTGAATGGTAGTGACGGAGGGGGTGTAGCACTTGTTCCGCATCCAAGGGTAAGTGCCAGGAGGGAGATCAGTGGGGAAGGACGAATGGACAAGGGAGTCGTTCAGGAAGCAAACCCTGCAGGATGTGGTGAGTGGGGTGGGGAAAAGGAAATGCGTGCTTGGTGGTAGGATCCCATTGGAGATGGCAGAAGTTACAGAGAACTGAGTGCCGGATGCAGAGGCTTGTGGGGTGGTAGGTGAGGACAAGAGGAACCCAGACCCTCACTAATGGCTACAATGTCATGTCCTCGTGCTGATTCGTGGCCTAAGCTCATTTACTTTTCCTACAATATTCCTTGCATTGAAATATATGAAGCTCAGAACATTACTTCCACTATGCTCAACCTTTTCATTCCTGACCTCGTACACAGGCTTCACAACATCTTTCTCCACAACCACTCCACTATCTGTTCCAGCACACTGTTTCCCACCTCTTGCCACTCTAGTTTAACCTCACCATGCAGCATTAGCAAACCTTCCTGCTAGGATGTTAGTCCCCCTCCAGTTCATGTGCAAACCATCCCTTTATCAGGTTTGACTTTCCTCAGAACAGAGCTCAATGATCAAAAATCTGAAGCCTATAACATCTCCTTAGTCATGTGTTAAACTAAATCTGGCCTCACTAGCACTTGGCATGGGTAGCAATCTTGAGCATTCAACCTGGAGATCCTGTCCATTAACTTGGCACCTAACACCCTGAACTCACTTTTCAGGACCTCATCACCCTTCCTACCCATGTCATTGGTACCAATGTGGGCCACAACCTCTGGCTGCTCACCCCTCACCCTACTTAAGAATGCTGTGGAATCGATCCGAGATGTCCCTGACCCTGGCACCCAGGAGGCAAAATACCACCCAGGAATCTCATTCTCGTCCACAGTATCTCCTTGCTGTTCCCTAACCAATAAATTCAGTAGCACTACAACAGGCCTCTTTTTCCCCCTTCCTTTCTGAGCCACGGAGCCAAACTAAGTGCCAGAGACCTGACCCCTGTGGCTTTCTTCTGCCAGGCCATCCTCACCCAACAGTATCCAAAGCTCTGCACCTGTTGTTGAGGGGAATGACCACAGGGGTACTCTGCACTGGTTGCCTATCACCTTTTCCCCTCCTGACCGTGACCCAGTTACCTGCACTTTGGGTGTAACTACCTCCCTGTACGTCCTGTTTATCACCCCCTCAGTTTGCCGAATGATCCAGAGTTCATCCGGTTCCAGCTCCAGCTCCGTAGCACGGTCTGTTAGGAGCTGCAGCTATTTGCACCTCTTGCAAGTGTAGTCACCAAGGGCACTAGAGGTCTCCCGGCCTTCCCACATCCCACAAGAGGAGCATTCCACTATCCTGCCTGGAATCCCTACTATTCTAAATATACAATAAGAAAGAAAGAACGAAGGAATAAATAACGAAAAAATTCATCTACCTATGGCATACGCCTCTCCTCACCAAAGCCTTGATGAGCCAAAGCCTCAACTCCCCACTCAAACACTGGCCCACTAACACAACAGCCACACCCACAACAGCCTCTCTGCTTAAACCTAACTTCTTTTTATTGGACCTTGCCAAGCGCCTAATTATGTGCAATCTAATTCCTCTTTGTAAACTGTGGTGAGCAAAATATGCTGACTGCCCAGGCTCAATTCTTTTAAACTATGCAATTCAATATCTCGTCAGCAACAGTGGCGTGAAAAAGGTGCCAACTGCCCCGTTCGCTTTTATCAGGTCAGTAGGTGTCATGAACACTGTCTTTCATTCATCATCCTGGCAGATGCGGTTGTGCACGCTCCGTAGATCCAGTTTGAAGTTCTGCACCCCGCAGAGAGCTTTGTACCTGCTATCCAGCAAAGGGAGAGGGCAGCAGCTCTTAATGGTGATTTTGTTAAGTCCATGGTAGTCAATGCTGGGACAAAGACCCCCAGCTTTCTTGTTGATGAATAAGAATCCTGCACTGGCTGGGAACTGGGAAGGATGGGTGAATGAAGCCATGCTGTAGCATTTCAGTGATGTTGTCATTCTTGGCTTGGATCTCAGGAGGGAAGAGGGAAAACAGGGAGGGGTGGTGCCCAGGGGGAAGCGATCTTGCAGTCATGTGGTCTGTGAGGGGCAGGGTGTTGGCTTTCCTTTTACTGAAGGCAACGGCTAATTCATGGTATTCCTGCCGGAGATTGATGAGGTTAGGAGCTTTCTCCATCTCCTTGGACTTGCCGGGTGAAGTCAGCCGAGGCTGCGGGCAGGTGGATCCCCAGCTCAGCAGTGAACCAGATGACCAGGCTAAGTGAGGGGCGTGAGTGGAGAGCCAGGGGTACCCCATGATGAGAGGAGTGATGGGTGAGGCGATTAGGAGGAATTGGATGGACTTGTGGTGCTCCCTGATGCTCATGTAGATGGGCCGTGTGCCCACTCTGACCATCCCAGACCCCAAGGGGCATCTGACAATGGCCATGATGCAGAACAGATGAGAAATAGGCTTGGTGGAGAGTCTAGGCTACAAGCACAGATTTGGGTTACTGACACATTAAAACCAGTTGCCCTGGGCAGATGGGGCTCATCAGCCATGTTTGGCAGCTCATCTCGGAGAAGGAAAACTCTGATCTCAAACCTCCGCTGCCTTGCGGTTATACCCACTCATGGGAAGGCTGAGGGAGTAAACCCCCAAACGAAAATCTGGAGCGAGCATCCTTAAGGCAGTCCTACATTGAGTTCAATGCCAACTGGCAACTCCTGTAATGCTGCTGGGGCCAAAGTGTACCTGTGTCTGTCATCCTTTGGATTTATCAGCTGCATTAGAGGGTGAACCTGCTGCATGGGCAACAACTTGCTTTCCGTATTGTACAGCAGTGCCTTGCATATACAGCAAGGATGTAACATGGCTGGTCAATCCTAACCAATGGAGGGCCTCTGGGAAAATTCCCATCCTATCTTCATTAACCAGTTGGACAGATAGGCTGTTGAAATCAGGAAGGAGACACACATCTTTCCTGTGGTTATCTATTCTAAACCGCTCTGAAACTCACTCCCTGCAATTTATTGCTTGTGACTTTCCTTTGATCTTTTCCAGTGGCTTTCTGTGTTCCAGACTTACAAAGCTACTAAGCTGACCAGTCAAAAGTTCTCCCAGTTTTCAGGTAAAAGAATGACCTACAGTATATTAATAAAGTTAAAGACTAGAATTTGAGGCTTTCACTCAAACTACTGAGACCAGAGTTCACTGATGTTCACTTCAGCTTCACCCCTGACAGTTTAGTGCTCTCAGTTAAAATTGAAGAATTACTTAAGCATTACAATGGCTTATCTCAACATTACTATTCCAGTTGCTGAGGTAATGAGACAATGTGGTGAGCAGCTTATGCAATATCTAGTAACTTACTATATGCTTGGGTATCTACATAATGGACATACAAACCCACACCCAGCAGAAACTAAAACTATGGGTTTTGATTAATAATTGATTAGCTTTTCTTATGAAAACCTCAGCTTAGCAGGGAATGTGAATGTCAAAATCATTTGGTCAAACTTCAGCAGAGGAGCTTCAGAAATAAAGAACAGATATTTGTATCCCTTGTATAGGATCCACCCTAATCTACATAAAATTGACAGAATGAGCACTAGGTTACATATCAATCAATAAAGTCCATTAATTTGTAGTTAATATTTATGTAAAATATCCATTATAATTACGATTAATTTATCCTGCTCAGAATCATGTCATCTTCACCACATCATTGAACAGTAGTTCTCAAAATTTTGACATTTTGACATAAGAAATTGAAATGAAAAAGCAAAGTATTGCAAAAACGTTGTAATCTGAAGATCAGGCAGCATCAGTGGGGTGAGAAATATGATAAGTTCATCAGGTCATCAAAACGGAAACAGCAATTGTCTGCAGAGGTTTTGTATCACCTAAAGATCTTTACAATGTTCCCTACTTTTATCAGAGAATCTGACCCTGCGTTTGGTTGCCAGCTCGGGATAGAACCCACCCCCCGCACCCTGCACTCAGCAGTACTTTCACTAGTCAGCCTGATTCCAGGGTCAGTTTTCAACAAAATCATTACCTTACCCCAAATGATTTAAAGTTGAACTATCAAAGCGACATTGAAATCAAAGTCAATCAGCAGAGTGTTAAACTAACTCTTTCCGTAGCATCTTCCATCTGACTCTCAATCAGCATATCCCACTGCCATATCTTCACCACAATCTTTCTTTACAAAGACAAGTTAATTAGAAAACAAAGCTCTTGCGCCCAATCATATTCTTGCAGAGGTTGTTTTCAATGAACCAGCTCATATTGAGCTGGTTATTAATCTGGATGCTCTCATTAAAATTACCCATCTTCCTTCTGAATATAAGACACTCTTGGAGATTCGCATCAAAAGGAGCAAACTCTGAATACACTTTGAAAAGGTACTTTTCGAGACTCCAGCCACCTCATGAGAAAATAGAAACTTCAGAATAGGAGTCCATTAGTTGAATCAGCTCATTCTGTCTTTATCAAGGGGAACTAGAAAGAGATTCTAAAGACTTTACTGTGATTGCTAGGAATGTCTAGTGAATGAATGGAGGAAGCACATTCCTGGCTGAGGCTGAGAATTCCTTCTGTTCAGTTAGTTAACTCGCTGTAAGATAGATAAACCCTAGCATAAAATTGTCCATCAAAGCTTACTGTATGAAGTATAAATCAAAGCCTGATTTTTCCCTTTATGGACACATAACTGATTATGGGAGCCTGGGGCTTTACTCCAGACATTGTGTGCTTTTTCAGTTGGTCTAAGATCCAAAATATTTGACACTAGCAATTGCTTTTCAGTATTCGCTCTTATTTGGAGAGATGGGGCTCGTCAGCGGTGGTTGGCAGCTCATCTGGAAGATATACTCGGATCACAAACCCCACTCCCCTGCCTCGTGGCTATACCCACTCATGGCAAAGTCTTCAGGAGCGAACCTCCAGGAAAAATCCAATTCTGGAGTCCCTAAGGCATGCCTACATTGAATTCAATGCTGACTGGCAACTTTTGCAACGCCGCTGGCTCCAAACTGTAACAGTCCTTACCATTCCTCTGGATTCATCAGCTTTGTGGAGAGGGGGAGCCTACTGCATGGGCAACAGCTTGCTGTCCATATTACATTGCCCAGCTTGCATATCAACAGATAGATACAACATCCATGGTTGACTCTGACCTGCAGAGGATCTCCGGTTGTTCATTCTCAATTATCAGTAAACATCAATATCACAAACTTTTGAGAGTCTAGATTCCTATTATAAAATGAAGCTCAGGGTTCAAAATGGAGTAGTTCATGTTTATGCCAATTGATATGTAAGTTGACCAGTAAAAGTCGATTTGTCGAATCTTATGTTCAGATAAATGACCAAAATGCCAGATTGGTCAAGTTATCAACTATTTCATCAATATATGTGACTGCTTGAAGAGCATCAATAATGATTATAGCAGCTGTCATCTAATTACATAGAAACATAGAAAACATACAGCATAATACAGGCCCTTCGGCCCACAAAGCTGTGCTGAACATGTCCCTGCCTTAGCACTACCTAGGCTTTACCCATAGCCCTCTATTTTTCTAAGCTCCATGTAGCCATTCAGGAGTCTCTTAAAAGACGATATCGTTTCCGCCTCCACCACCGCCGCCGGCAGCCCATTCCACACACTCACCACTCTCTGCATAAAAAACTTACTCCTGACTTCTCCTCTGTACCTACTTCCAAGCATCTTAAAACTATGCCCTCTCGTGCTAGCCATTTCAGCCCTGGGGAAAAGCCTCTGACTATCCACACGAACAATGCCTCTCATTATCTTGTACACCTCTATCAAGTCACCTCTCATCCTCCATCGCTCCAAGGAGAAAAGGCCAAGTTCACTCAACCTATTCTCATAAGGCATGCTCCCCAATTCAGGCAACACCTTTGTAAATCTCCTCTGAGCCCTTTCTATGGTTTCTACATCCTTCCTGTAGTGAGGCGACCAGAATTGAACACAGTACTCCAAGTGGGATCTGACCAGGGTCCTATATAGCTGCAACATTACTTCTTGGCTCTTAAACTCAATCCCATGATTGATGAAGGCCAATGCACTGTATGCCTTCTTAACCACAGAGTCAACCTGCGCAGCAGCTTTGAGCGTCCTATGGACTCGGACCCCAAGATCCCTCTGATCCTCCGCACTGCCAAGAGTCTTACCATTAATACTATATTCTGCCATCATATTTGATCTACCAAAATGAACCATCTCACACTTAACTGGGTTGAACTCCATCTGCAACTTCTCAGCCCAGTTTTGCATCCTATCAATGTCCCGTTGTAACCTCTGACAGCCCTCCATACTATCCACAACACCCCCAACCTTTGTGTCATCAGCAAATTTACTAACCCATCCCTCCACTTCCTCATCCAGGTCATTTATAAAAATCACAAAGAGTAAGGGTCCCAGAACAGATCTCTGAGGCACCCCACTGGTCACTGGCCTCCATGCAGAATATGACCCGTCTACAACCACTCTTTGCTTTCTGTGTGCAAGCCAGTTCTGGATCCACAAAGCAATGTCCCTTTGGAACCCCTGCCTCCTTACTTTCTCAATAAGCTTTGCATGGGTTACCTTGTCAAATGCCTTGCTAAAATCCATATGCTGTAAATTCTGGTGTATAAGCTGAGAATTTGGCCCTAAAATTAGGGGGTCGGCTTATACAGAGGGTGCTAACTTTGGAAAAACGAATACACGAAAAACAGGTTGTATTTATTGGCTGTTTTTAAGTCAATTACAAAAGAAAATACAAATGCTCATGAAATCTACACAAAAGAAAAGATCTACAAAACACATTCTATTTCTCAATTTACTTGTACACACTGTTGTTGTCAAATGTTCAGAGCTTGAAACTCTCACACCCTTCATTATCTGACTCTCCGAAAATCTAGTGGCTGGAGCACGGACGTCAAACCACCGGGGATGACTGCAATGTCCGTATTTTCAGCTTTCAATGCTGCTTTTGTCTCACCTGACAACTGCACTTTGAACATGTCCCAGACAAGTAGCCACTTTTCCTTCCTGAAACCTTTGGGATGTCGATGCCACACCTCTTTAACCCATTTCAAGCAACCCGCTTCGTCCATCCACCCGTGTTCTTGAACGTAAACAACAACAACCCACGGGAATTTTTCTTTCTTTGAGAATGTTTTCCTCTTAAAAATCACCATCGGTGGTGGTTTGGTCCCATCAGCCATACACGTTAACATGAAAGTAAAATGTTGCTTCTCGTGTCCAGTTGTTTTGACAAGGACTGTTTTCTCCCCCTTCTGACTGACAGTGCGGTTGCCATCAAAATCAAAGAACATTGGTGTCTCGTCCATGTTACCAATCTGTGAGAGCGGGTAAGAATGTGCCTTTCAATACTTGATTACAAACGATTGGAAGGCCATAATCGTATTCTCAAGGTCATTCGGCAACTTCTGAGCAACCTTTGTTTTTTGTCTCAACACAAGATCATGTCTATTCATAAATCGAGTGCAGCAATTTCGTATAGCTTTCAAATTTTCGCTGACGTCATGGTGTTTTTCATCCCATTTCAACGCTTGAACTCGAATCATTTCTCTGGTAGCAATGTATCCAGACGATCGCTGGTGATTCACCCACTCTAAAATTCTTTCTTCCAGTTCTGGCCACTGGCATGTTTTCCTGCGGTTTGCTCATTTCGTCTTTGGCATTTCCCACAGCGTGTCTTCTGCCTTTCTCCACTCTCTCACTTGTTTCTCATTTACACTGAACTTCTTAGCAGCTGCAGAATTATTCGTTTCTTTAGCAAAATCAACAACCTTCAGCTTGAAGCCAGCATCATATCGCATTCGTTTTAATCTTTTGTACATGGTGGTCACAAACTTAATACTGAGTACACGTACTGATCCCACTTCCCCGTGTTATGTTTTAACGAGAATACGATGAGCATTAAATGGTTTCACGGGGGTGACATTTCAGAGGATTCTTTACCATTGGGAACCTAATCCAAAACTTCCTTAAACAACAGGAATTCTGCAGATGCTGGAAATTCAAGCAACACACATCAAAGTTGCTGGGGAACGCAGCAGGCCAGGCAGCATCTCTAGGAAGAGGTACAGTCGACGTTTCAGGCCGAGACCCTTCATCAGGACTAACTGAAGGAAAAGTTAGTAAGAGATTTGAAAGTGGGAGGGGGAGGGGGAGATCCAAAATGATAGGAGAAGACAGGAGGGGGAGGAATGGAGCCAAGAGCTGGACAGGTGATTGGCAAAAGGGATATGAGAGGATCATGGGACAGGAGGTCCGGGGAGAAAGACGGGGAGGGGGAACCAGAGGATGGACAAGGGGTATACTCAGAGGGACAGAGGGAGAAAAAGGAGAGTGAGAGAAAGAATGTGTGTATAAAAATAAATAAAGGATGGGGTACGAGGGGGAGGTGGGGCATTAGCGAAAGTTAGAGAAGTCGATGTTCATGCCATCAGGTTGGAGGCTACCCAGACGGAATATAAGGTGTTGTTCCTCCAACCTGAGTGTGGATTCATCTTTACAGTAGAGGAGGCCGTGGTTAGACATGTCAGAATGAGAATGGGATGTGGAATTAAAATGTGTGGCCACTGGGAGATCCTGCTTTCTCTAGCGGACAGAGCGTAGGTGATAGCAATCCGGTGCTCCCGATGTGGCCTTCTATATATTGGCGAGACCCGACGCAGACTGGGAGACCACTTTGCTAGGATCGCTCCCTACGCGACTCCCTTGTCCATTCGTCCCCCCCATCCCTCCCCACTGATCTCCCTCCTGGCACTTACCCTTGTAAGCGGAACAAGTGCTACACATGCCCTTACACTTCCTCCCTTACCACCATTCAGGGCCCCAAACAGTCCTTCCAGGTGAGGCGACACTTCACCTGTGAGTTGGCTGGGGTGATATACTGCGTCCGCTGCTCCCGATGTGGCCTTCTATATATTGGCGAGACCCGACGCAGACTGGGAGACTGCTTTACTGAACACCTACGCTCTGTCCGCAATACACCTCCCATACATGTATTTGTCCAATTTATTATTAAATGTTAAAAAAGAACCCGCATTTACCACCTCGTCTGGCAGCTCATTCCACACTCCCACCACTCTCTGTGTTAAGAAACCCCCACTAATGTTCCCTTTAAACTTTTCCCCCATCACCCTTAACCCATGTCCTCTGGTTTTTTTCTCCCCTTGCCTCAGTGGAAAAAGCCTGCTTGCATTCACTCTATCTATACCCATCATAATTTTATATACTTCTTATCAAATCTCCCCTCATTCTTCTACGCTCCAGGGAATAAAGTCCTAACCTACTCAACCTTTCTCTGTAACTGAGTTTCTCAAATCCTGGCAACATCCTTGTAAACATTCTCTGCACTCTTTGAATCTTTTTAATATCCTTCCTGTAATTTGGTGACCAAACCTGAACACAATAGTCCAGATTCGGCCTCACCAATGCCTTATACAACCTCATCATAACATTCCAGCTCTTATACTCAATACTTTGATTAATAAAGGCCAATGTACCAAAAGCTCTTTTTACAACCCTATCTACCTGTGACACCACTCTTCCGGAATTTTGTATCTGTATTCCCAGATCCCTCTGTTCTACTGCACTCCTCAGTGCCCTACCATTTACCCTATATGTTCTACCATGGTTTGTCCTTCCAAAGCGCAATACCTCACACTTGTCTGTATTAAACTCCATCTGCCATTTTTCAGCCCATTTTTCCAGCTGGTCCAAATCCCTCTGCAAGCTTTGAAAAGCTTCCTCACTGTCCACTACACCTCCAATTTTTGTATCATCAGCAAATTTGCTGATCCAATTTACCACATTATCATCCAGATCATTGATATAGATGACAAGTAACAATGGACCCAGCACTGATCCCTGTGGCACACCACTAGTCACAGGCCTCCATTCTGAGAAGCAATCCTCTATTACCACTCTTTGGCTTCTTCCATTGAGCCAATGTCTAATCCAATTTACCACCTCTCCATGTGTACCTAGCTACTGAATTTTCCTAACTAACCTCCCATGCGGGACCTTGTCAAAGGCCTTACTGAAGTCCATGTAGACAATATCCACTGCCTTCCCTTCATCCACTTTCCTAGTAACCTCCTCAAAAAACTCCAATAGATTGGTCAAACATGACCTACCACGCACAAAGCCGTGTTGACTCTCCCTAATAAGTCCTTGTCTATCCAAATGCTTGTAGATTCTGTCTCTCAGTCTCCCTCCAATAACTTACCCACTACCGACATCAAACTTACCAGCCTATATTTTCCCAGATTATTTTTCGATCCTTTTTTAAACAACGGGACAACTTGAGCCATTTTCCAATCCTCTGGCACCTCACCCGTAGACACCGACAATTTAAATATATCTGCCAGGGCCCCTGCAATTTCAACACTAGTCTCCTTCAAGATCTGAGGGAATACCCTGTCAGGTCCTGGGGCTTTATCCAGTTTAATTTGCCTCAAGATAGCAAGCACCTCCTCCTTTTCAATCTGTACAGTTTCCATGATCTCACTACTTGTTTCCCTTAATTCCATAGACTTCATGCCAGTTTCCTTAGTAAATACAGATGCAAAAGACCTATTTAAGATCTCCCCCATTTCTTTTGGTTCCGCACATAGCCGACCACTCTGATCTTCAAGAGGACCAATTTTATCCCTTACTATCCTTTTACTCTTAATATACCTGAAAAAGCTCTTTGGATTATCCTTCACTTTGACTGCCAAAGCAACTTCATGTCTTCTTTTAGCCCTCCTGATTTCCTTCTTAAGTATTTTCTTGCACTTTTTATACTCCTCAAGCACCTTATTTACTCCGTTTCCTATACATGTCATACAACTCTCTCTTCTTCTTTATCAGAGTTGCAATATCCCTTGAGAACCATGGTTCCTTATTCCTACTCACTTTGCCTTTAATTCTGACAGGAACATACAAATTCTGCACTCTCAAAATTTCTCCTTTGAAGGCTTCCCACTTACTGATCACATCCTTGCCAGAGAACAACCTGTCCCAATCCACACTTTTGTAGATCCTTTCTCATTTCTTCAAATTCGGCCTTCTTCCAGTTTAGGACCTCAACCCTAGGACCAGTGGTGGGGCTCATCAGCAAAAATGATGAAACTATGTACAGGGAGGAGGTCAAACACCTAGAGAACTGGTGCAGGGATAACAACATGATGCTTAGTGTCACCAAGACCAAGGAGATGATCATCGATTTCAGACGGTCTCAGCCTGAGCACACACCCCTCAGCATCAGCGGCTCCACAGTGGAGAGAGTGGAGAACATCAAGTTTCTTGGGGTGCAGATCTCGACAATCTCGCCTGGTCCAGGAACACCACTGGGATTGTGAAACGGGCCCAGCAGAGATTGCCTTTCTGAGGAAGTTTAAACAAGCATCACTCCCCACTAACATCTTAACTACATTCTACAGAGGCGTGGTTGAGAGTGTGCTGACCTTCTGTATCACAACCTGGTACTCCAGCTGCAGTGCTGTCAACAAAAAAGCCTTGCAGAGGGTGGTTAGGGGAGCAGAGAAGGTTATTGGGGTCTCCCTACCTTCTGTCCAAGACCTCTTTCAGAGTCGATGCCTCCAGAAGACACGATACATCATTAAAGACCCCTCACACCCTCTCCATGAACTGTTTGTTCTTCTGCCATCAGGCAAACGTTACAGGAGCATGAAAATTAAAACCACAAGGCTACTAAACAGCTTCCTCCCACAGGCATTCAGACTGCTAAATAGCTGCTCTAGCTGACTCTGCTTTGGACACTTTTAACTTGCACTGGACACTTATAACTGATTTTAACTGACATGTGGCTGTTGTGTTTTACGATTTATTGTTATGTTTATTATTTAGTGCTGCGTTTGTTATGTTATGATTACACTGCCCCTGAGAAACGTTGTCTCATTCTGCCCTGCAGAGCTGATGTATGGTTAGAATGACAATAAAATTTTTTGAATCTTTTGAATCTTTGAATCTTTATCCATGATCAAGTTGAAACTAATGGTGTTATGATCACTGGAACCAAAGTGCTCCCATACACACACTTTCGTCACTTGTCCTAACTCGTTTCCTAATAGGAGATCTAATATCGCATCCCCTTTAGTTGGTACCTCTATATATTGATTTAGAAAACTTTCCTGAACACATTTTACAAACTCTAACCCATCTAGACCCCTAACAGTATGGGAGTCCCAATCAATATGTGGAAAATTAAAATCCCCTACCACCACAACTTTATGTTTCCTGCAGTTGTCTGCTATCTCTTTGCAGATTTGCTCCTCCAATTCTCGCTGACTATTGGGTGGTCTATAATACAACCCCACTAATGTGGCCATACCTTTCCTGTTTCTCAGCTTCACCCATAAGGACTCAGTAGACAAGCCCTCTAATCTGTCCTGCCTGAGCACTGCTGTAATATTTTCCCTGACAAGCAATGCTACTCTCCCACCTTTCATTCCTCTGCCTCGATCACATCTGAAACATCGGAACCCTGGAATATTAAGCTGCCAGTCCTGCCCCTCCTGTAGCAAAGTTTCACTAATTACTATAACGTCATAATTCCACGTGTCAATCCACGCCCTCAACTCGTCGGCCTTCCCTGCAATACTCCTAGCATTGAAATATATACACCTCATAAGATTTTTACCACCACTCACAACCTTTCTATTTGTGGCTTTGCTTGAACTTTTAACATCATTTATTTTCACCCCAGCATTTTGCAGAATCACTCATGTTTATGATTGGACTTCCCAACCCTGTTGCGACAAAATTAAATATTAAATGGCATATAGATTTCAGCACTTACAGTGCCTATAAAAAGTATTCACCCCCCCCCCCCCCAGAAGTTTCCATGTAACGTTGTTTCACAACACTAAATCTTAGAGGATTTAATTTGGCTTACTTTGACATTGATCAACAGAAAGACTTTTTCATACCAAAGTGAAAACAGATCTTTATAAAGTGATATAAATTAATTACAAATATAAAACACAAAATAATTGATTGCATAAGTATTCGCCCTCTTTATTATGACACTACTACAGCCAATTGGTTTTAAAGTCATATAATTAGATAAAGCTACACCAGGAAGACAAAGAACTATCCAAGCAACTCCACAAAAATGTTATTGAAAAGCACAAGTCAGGAGATGGACACAAGCAAATTTCCACATCACTGGATATCACTTGGAGTACAGTCAAGTCAAACATCAAGAAATGGAAAGAATATGACACAGCTGTAAATCTGCCTAGAGCAAGCCATCCTCAAAATCTGAGTGACTTTGCAAGAAAGGGACTAGTGAGGGAGACCACAAAGAGATCTATGACAACTCTGGAGGAGTTGCAAGCTTTAGTGACTGAGATGGGAGAGACTGCACATACAACAACTGTTGCCTGGGTGCTTCACCAGATGCTGCTTTACGGAAAAGTGGCAAAGAAAGCCACTGCTGAAAAAAACTCACATGAAATCTCAGCTAGAGTTTGTCAGAAAGCACGTGGGAGTGTTGTGATCCGGTCCATGAAGTCCGCATTCCGGTTCACAGTCCGGTCCGTCGTTCCTTATTCCAGATTTTCCAGTTTTCCCTTGTCCTGTTGCGTCCCTTAATTGAGGTGCATGATTCTCATTTTGGGCTGGCTACATAAAGAGCTCCTGGGTTCAGCTTCAGTTGCGGGATTGTTCCCTTCCCTTCACCTTCCTCCTGAAGCCTTTGCCTGTAGCCTTTGCCTGGAGCCTCACCTGCTACCTTCGCCTGAAGCCTCGCCTGCTGATTTCGCCTGAAGCCTCGCCTGCTGCATTCACCTGAAGCCTCAGCTGAAACCTTTGCCTGAAGTCTTGCCTGCTACCTTGCTTATGTCCACACCTCTGCTAGGTAGGTCTGGCCATTTGCCACCACCTTGTATTGAGAACTGTCTCTGTGTCCATGCCTTCTTAGGTCTGGCTGTTTGCTGCTACCTTGGGTTGGGAACCGTCTCTTTGTGCCCTCGCCTCCGCTGGATAGGTCTGGCCATTTGTTGCTACGCTGTGTGGAAATCTGTCTCTCAGTGTTCTGTGTATGAGTCCCGGCCCTACGTCCTGCTCCCTAGGAGGGGTCCTGACTCTGTGTAGAGCCCCGGCCCCAAGTCCTGTTCCCAAGGAGGGGTCCTGGCTCTATGTTCCATGTTCCTGTTCTCCCTCAACCAAGGCTCTGCGTTTCTGTTCGGGAGTACCTCGCCCTGCCCGGTGCTGGGGTTCCCTCGTCCTGTCCAGGAGTCTCACGTCCAGTCCTGTTGCCACACCTCGTCCCGTAGCCATGTCTTGTCCTCTCCTATATCCGGGGTCCGAGCCCGAGTCAAGACCCAGGTTCCGGGTCCCTGTCCAGTCTCTGGCTCGGAGTCCTTGTCCAGGTTCCAAGTTCCTAGTTCCTCGTCCAGGTCCCACTTTCCTAGTCTAGTCCTAGTCCAGGCCCTGTATCCTAGTCTCGTCCAAGGCCTGTGTCTTGTCCAGCGTTATATCTTCCTCCCTTCCCTTGCTTGCTTGACACACCTAGTCCTATTCCTAGTACTTCAGTGTCCATGTCTTGCAGTTGAGTCCACCACCAGCGCCCCTGTTATGACAGGGAGACTCTGAAGTCAGCTGAAAGAAGGTTCTATGGTCTGATGAAACCAAAACTGAGCTTTTTAGTCATCAGACTGAACACTATGTTTGGTGTAAACCAAACACCACACAGCATCAAAAACACACCATTCCTGCTGTGAAGCATGTTGACGGCTGCATCATGCTGTGAGGATGCTTCACTGAAGCAGGCCCTGGAAGGCTTGTGAAAGTAGAGGGGAAAATGAATGCAGCAAAATACAGGGAAATCCTGGAGGAAAACCTGATGTAGTCTGCAAGAGAACTGTGACTTGTGTTGAGATTTATTTCCCACCAAGATAATGACTTCAACCATAAAAACAAAGCTGCACAACAAAGTTAATATCCCAGAGTGGCCAAGTCAGAGTCGAGACCTCAATCCAATTGATAATTTGTGTCTGTACTTAAAGAGCTGTTCAGTCATGATCCCTATACAATCTGCAAGAGCTTGAGCAGATTTGTAAAGTAGAATTCAGAAAAATTGCAGTGTCCAGATGTGCAAAGCTGATGGAGACCTATCCACTCAGACTCAAGTCTGTATTTGCTGCCAAAGGTGTATCTACTAAATACTGACTTGAAGGGGGTGAATACCTGTGCAATCAATTATTTTGTGTTTTATATTTGTAATTAATTTGAATCACTTTGTAGAGATTTGTTTTCACTTTGACACAAGAGACTTCTTCTGTTGATCAGTATAAAAAAAGCCAAATAGCCAAATTAAAGCCACTGTAATTCAATGTTGTAAAACAATAAAACATGAAAACTTCTGGGGGGGGGCAGTGTGAATACATTTTATAGGCACTTACACCATGTCAAGGTGTGAATGAAAAGTCATCATGTGAAAATGATTAGCTAATGTTTCTGGCCTTGACTGTAATTACTCATGACTTTTGTTTTCTAGAGGGCTTCATGCAGTAAGAACGAATTTGCCAATGGTGAAGAAAATACTGGAATCTTCATCTAAAATCTATGGATGAAGCCAACTGAAGGTGCAATGTGCACAGCATCCTCTTTGATACTTATACTTCATGGTGGAACCAGTATCCTGACAATTCAAGCATAGGAACTTAAGAAGCTGTAGAGATGGCGGACCAATCCAATACATCTTTGGCACATCTCACCCCACCATCAGCAGTGAAGGTATTTCCTTGCTCTTTTTATAGGGCTCCATCATGCTCTCCCTCTGAGGTGAGTTAGAGGTGGGAATTAAATCCCTTTCATAGCACTGATGCCTTCAACAAGTTTGTTTGTTTGTTCATTTACTTACTTATACATACTTGTTTATAAATAAATAATTACCTGAAACTGCGGAATTCAACATTGAGTCTAAAAGGCAGCAACATGACAGAGCCTGAGATGGGGTGCTGCTGCTCAAGTTAGTTTTAGGCCACATAACATGTTGAAGGTCACACTCCAATTAGTCAGGGTGAGACTAGAATGGTGATCTAAAGCAGCAAGTAACAGGAAACTCGGGGTTGATGTACTGATCAAACACAGATGCTCCACAATGTGGTCATCCAACCTGTGCTTGGTTTCTCCATTGTAGAGGAAATTACATTGTGAGTACCAAATGCAGTATGCTGGATTTGAACAAATGCAAGTAAAGGACCATATGGGTCTTCAGATGGTGGAAAGGGATGAGATGAAACGGAGGGCCTTTGTATCTCCCATAGTTGCATGGAACACACCAAAGGGTGAACAGTTGGTGGGATGGAAAGATGGACCATGGAGTTACAAAGGATGCCGTCTCTTTGAAGTGCTGAAAGGGAAGGGAGGAAGCAATATGTCCTGTGTTGAAATCTTGCTGGAGTTTGTGGAAATTGTCAAGGATGATTGTTTGGCTGCAGAGTCTGTTGGATTGGAAGGTAAGGAGCAGTGGAATTCTATTTCTAGCAAATGCATTTTTTAAAAATTATCTTTATTTGGATATGCATAACTCCCTGTAACACAGAATTTGGTGAGGTGAGTGTAAGAAGGAAGCAAATCACAAGATCCTGGAGGAAGTCAATGGGTCAGGAAACATCTATGGAGGGAAATGGACAAAATTTTAGCTTGACACACGTCATCAGAACTGGGGAGATCCAGATGAACAGTTACGACCTGAAACATTCTCTGTCCATTTGCCTCCTGTCCCACTGAGTTCTTTCAGCATCTTGTATGTTTCTTCAGATTTCAGCATCTGTAGTCTCTTGTGTCTCCTGTATAAGAAAACTCCAAATTTTTGCAAATGTTTGAGTTTCAATATAATTTAAATCATTTTCTCAGATATTAAATTTCATTAATATATGAAAATCCTACCCAATTTAACAGAAGATATATTGGATCATCAAATAAATGTGTATAGTGATTTTCAATGCATTACTTTGAAAGGAGAAGCTAATAGAGGTCACTGAAGTCAGGAGTAGCAAAGGAGATGGCGGACCAATCCAATACATCTTTGGCACATCTCACCCCACCATCAGCAGTGAAGGTATTTCCTTGCTCTTTTTATAGGGCTCCATCATGCTCTCCCTCTGAGGTGAGTTAGAGGTGGAATTAAATCCCTTTCATAGCAGTGATGCCTTCAACAAGTTTGCTTGTTTGTTCATTTACTTACTTATACATACTTGTTTATAAATAAATAAAAAAGCATGCAGATGGCCAAATTCTCATGGATTTAGTACTTGTTAGATAGACCTTGAAAAGAAAAGCTATACTGGAGTTAAAGGTAATGTTACTGAGAATACAAATGAAACATTTATTAGCTGGAAACAGGAAAAGTGAAATCACCCACTAGAACAATAATACTTTGTTAAGATAAGCCTATTATCACGGCATGTGAAATACAAGCAGTTAATGGAAGCCTATGAAATACAAAAAGTTAATGGATATCAATATAAAAAACTGGCTTTATCTCTATACTCTAAGCACTCTGGAATTCTCTATTTTTCCTTTGGGTTTCCAGCATCCACATTGTTTTATTTACACAAGGGAATGCAGATACTGAAACCTTCAGCAACTGAAAATCTGCAGGAGGAATTCAACAAGTCGAATCATATCTTTGCAGGAAATGATTTTGGGCTTGAACCCCTACATCAGTGTTTTCTTATTTTACCAAATGAATGAAACTCTCCATAATTGTCAAAAATCAAAAAGTGCAATAGCTGCTCCAGTTGAATCAGAAAATTATAAAGAGTATGGTTTTGATTATGTGCGTGCTCAAGAATGACTTGCAATAATAGTTAGAAAACCTTCATAATTCTGTGTGAGGTCATTGGAGATTAAAAAGAACTGTACCTATATAAAATGATACACAGTCCTGCTAACTTATCACTCAAGCTTTGAAGGGGAAAATTAGCAGCAATATGCCCAAGAATCAATGACAAGTTTCATAAAAGACTCAGCAACTGAACTTCTTCAATTGTGATCCCAGAATATTTGTCAGAATGGTCCAATGGTATCCTCTATTGTAATCACTGGTATCAAGACACAAAAATTAAATCCTTTTTGAAGGCATTTTGTCTTACTCTGATAGAAATTCTGGTTTTCTTTCATTCGTGGAATTTTTGCTCTGGGTTACAGCCACTGATGCCAACCCTGCATGCACACTAAGTGCAATGCTTTGATCTGATCACCAAGGGGTGTTAGAGTCCTCCAGACTCTGATGCTCACCCTCCCCGATTATCAGTTGAATGTTTGCATCTGTACCTCCTTTTATTATCAGTGCATCTGTGCCTTGTTTCGTTTCTCTATTTAAGTCCCCTCTGTTTTGTCTTTGCTGAGCCTTGAATTCAGAATCGGAATCAGAATCAGGTTTGTTATCACCGGCATGTGACGTGAAATTTGTTAACTTAGCAGCAGCAGTTCAAAGTAATACATAATATAAGAAAAAAACATAGAATAATAATAAAAAATCAATCAATTACAAGTATATGTATATTGAATAGATTAAAGATCACGCAAAAAACAAAAATACTGTATATTAAAAAAGTGAGGTAGTGTCGAAGGATTGAACGCCCATTTAGGAATCAGATGGCAGAGGGGAAGAAGCTGTTCCTGAATCGCTGACTGTGTGCCTTCAGGCTTCTGTACCTCCTGCCTGATGGTAACAGTGAGAAAAGGACATGCCCTGGGTGCTGGAGGTCCTTAATAATGGACGCTGCCTTTCTGAGACACCGCTCCCTAAAGATGTCCTGGGTACTTTGTAGGCTAGTACCCACAATGGAGCCGACTAGATTTCCAACCCTCTGCAGCTTCTTTCAGTCCTGTGCAGTAGCCCCCCCTCCCCCATACCAGACAGTGACGCAACCTGTCAGAATGCTCTCCATGGTACATCTACAGAGGTTTCAGAGTGTTTTTGTTGACATGCCAAATCTCTTCAAACTCCCAATGAACTATAGCCGCTGTCTTACCTTCTTTATAACTGCATTGATATGTTGGAACCAGGTTAGATCCTCAGAGATCTTGACACCCAGGAGCTTGAAACTGCTCACTCCCTCCACTTCTCATCCCTCTATGAGGATTGGTATGTGTTCCTTTGTCTTACCCTTCCTGAAGTCCACAATCAACTTTTGTCTTACTGACGTTGAGTGCCAGGTTGTTGCTGCAACACCACTCCACTAGTTGGCATATCTCATTCCTCCCATCGCCATCTGAGGTTCTATCAACAACGGTTGTATAGTCAGCAAATTTATAGATGGTATTTGAGCTATGCCTAGCCACACAGTCAGGGGTATAGAGAGAGTAGAACAGTGGGCTAAGCACATACCCCTGAGGTGCACCAGTTTTGATCATCAGCAAGGAGGAGATGTTATCGCTAATCCACACAGATTGTGGTCTTCCGGTTAGGAAGTCAAAGATCCAATTGCAGAGGGACGTACAGAGGCTTAGGTTCTGTAACATCTCAATCAGGATTGTGGGAATGATGGTGTTGAATGCTGAGCTACAGTCAATGAACAGCATCCTGACATGGGTGTTTGTGTTGTCCATGTGGTCTAAAGCCATGTGAAGAGCCATTGAGATTGCATCTGCCATTGACCTATTGTGGTGATAGGTAAGTTGCAATGGGTCCAGGTCCTTGCTGAGGCAGTTTAGTCTAGTTATGACCAACCTCTCAATGCATTTTATAACTGTAGATGTGAGTGCTACCGGGCGATAGTCATTAAAGCAGCTCAAATGATCTTTTTTAGGCACTGGTGTAATTATTGCTGTTTTGAAGCAAGTGGGAACTCCCACCCGTAGCAGTGAAAGGTTGAAAACGTCCTTGAATACTCCCGCCAGTTGGTTGGCACAGGTTTTCAGAGCCTTTCTAGGTTCTCCATCGGGACCTTCTGCCTTGCAAGGGTTCACTCTCTTTAAAGACAGCCTAACATCGGCCTCTGAGACAGAGATCACTGGGTCATTAGGTGCAGCAGAGATCTTCACAGCTGTAGCTGTGTTCTCCTTATGGAAGGTTAAGTTGAAGGAGCACATACTAATCCTCATAGAGGAATCAGAAGTGGAGAGAGTGAGCAGTTTCAAGTTCCTAGATGTCAAGATCTCAAAGGATCTAACCTGGTTCCAACATATAACTACTCTGTGTGTAGTGATTCTTGAGTCCTACCCCCCCATTTTCTACAAACCAATCCTCAAGTAAAGATTCTTCATTCAACTCTATCCTCACCTCTGGTCTCCTCTGCACTCGGGTCCACCTGGTCTATGTATCTACTGATAGTCCATGGGTTAAAGATATAGAACTTTACCAATACAACCCCAGTTCAACCCAGCCTGAATCAACTTTGTTACACTAAGAAATAGCTCCCTATCCAGGGCGATTGTTTGACCTCAATCCCACTGTTAGTCTACCCCATACAAAGGTTACCACACAAGTACTGGCTCCTGACTGGAGCAAACTGAGATACTTACAGATTCTCCCTTCCACCCTATCATAATTCTTCTTGAATTTCTGATCATAATGCACATAGAACTGAGAGATACTGGGAATAATGTTTAGGACTTTATTCAGCTTTCCTGACTTTCATCACTATCACTTTTCAAACCAAAACTGAGTGCTAGAACAACTGATGACAATCCTGCATCAAGCTCAAATCCTTACCATATTTTCAATCAGGACCTTAAAACCAGCGCTCCTCTGCCCTTTTTATGTGGCCCCACCTTTTCTGCTGCTGCAGCGTTTCTTCAGAAGCAGCAATGTTAATCATTTTCTCTTCTGTAAAGGGAGGCTATACCACAGTGGCAGGGATCCTGATGGCTGTCTCCCTTTCAAATCAAATGACACTTCCTCCCACAAAATCCATCAGGGCGGTGTGAAACTGAAAGGTCACGTCTGGCCCACACATCTTGAAACCTATTTATGTACAATTCCAGATCTATTTCAAATTATAAACTGGGCAACTGGCATCACACAGCATGCTTTAGTTCCAACCAGGTAACATTGATTGATTGATGCAAAACTTTAGTTTTTAAGCATACATATCACCGTAAACATTAAGGAACCATTTCTTTATGGCTTGTAGGAAATTCCATTTCGTGGGACAAGTTCCTTTTATATTTAGGCAGAGAAGCATTCAAGTAATAGTATTTTAGGAGGGGAAAGAAGACTGCAAGAATTTTCCAGTTCACCAAGTTTAAATATCGATCTGAATGAATGCTTCTCTCAATAAACAGACTAATTAAAAACAACATCAATGTAATGAACTATAAAGGTTGAAACAGTGGTGAATGAGAGACAACTCGAAATTGTATCCCCCAAGTTATGAAGGGAGTATTCAGACATGGTTTCCAATTCTATGTGGACTCCAATTAATCTAGCTGCAGTGTTAGTGTGTCCATGTGTCCTTGTGCGTGCGTGTGCGTGTGTGTGTGTGTGTGTGTGTGTGTGTGTGTGTGTGTGTGTGTGTGTGTGTGCCTGTGCGTGTGCGTGTGTGTGTGTGGGATTGTGTGGACCTTGCACTTGCACCGAAACTAGACCAGTATTATAGAATGGTCTGTCTGCTCTCATACACACAAATCTTTGTATTTTATTCAAAAATAAAATTAGCCACAAGCAAATTCAAAATTGGATTGCCAAATAATTGCTCAAGAGTGATGAATGCTGATGTCATCCTCTGTCTACTGTCTAACATTGTATCCAGAAGTGCCCTTCAGCATTCATTATCTTTAAAGGAATTCTTGTAACATTTTACCGCTGAATTCTGAATTGTACATAATAGGACTGCCAAGAAATACAGTATTTTGTTTGGACCAGGCTCATGTTTGCACTTGGCTTTCGAAAAACTGCGCCTGGATGATTACTGAGGAATTTTAGATCCAGATGCAAGGTATGTCTCAACAGGTCCCTGTTTATACGCTGGAAAAAGAAAGTGACCTTTAAGTTATATCTAAACATTCTTTATTTTAATTTGAAACAGGTTGAATATTATAAACCAAATTTAGAACAATCCAGTAGCTCAAACAATGAGACATAAGATTCTGTTGCAAGGAAACCTAAATTGGACCACAACTTGACATATTGACCTTTGAACTTCATCACTCTCTTCATCTTGGAGCTTAAGTTCCAACTTTTTCTGCCTGTAGAAATAATGGACAGGTATATGTACAATGGAAAGAAGAGTTTTGGTTACTGAACATTTGAAATATATTTTAAAATGTTGCTGAGTATGTGTACAATCAACTGAAACACTAGGTTTGAAATTATTTGAAACTTCAAGGGCAATTATTAAAATTCTGGAAGAACTCAGCAGATCAGGAAGCTTCTTTGGAGGGAAATGATCAGTTGGCATTTAGGGCTGTGACCCTTGGCTAACCTCCTGAAGTCCTCCATCATTTTGTGTGCATTACTCAAGATTGGCGCCACAGCAACTTAGCGGTTAGTGTGATGCTATTACAGCTTGGGGTGTCAGCGTACAGAGTCCAATTCCGGCATCCCCTGTCAGAAGTTTGTACATCCTTCCCGTGAGTGCATGAGTTTCATCCGTATGCTCGAGTTTCCTCCCACAGTCCAAAGATGCTCTGGTTTGCAGGTTAATTGCTCATTGTAAATTCTCCTGTGACTAAGCAAGGGTTAAATAGTGGGTTCACGAGGAAATCTGCAGATGCTGGAAATTCAAGCAACACACATAAAAGTTGCTGGTGAACGCAGCAGGCCAGGCAGCATCTCTAGGAAGAGGTACAGTCGACATTTCGGGCCGAGACCCTCCGTCAGGATGAAGGGTCTCAGCCGAAATGTCAACTGTACCTCTTCCTAGAGATGCTGCCTGGCCTGCTGTGTTCACCAGCAACTTTTATGTGTGTTGCTTAAATAGTGATGTAGCCCCCTGGCCAGCCTCAGGGTCACTCGGCTCGCCGCTGTCTAGAGGAACAGCTCTCGGCCCCGCCAAACTGGGTAATTAGTTTGTGTGGATGCTGTGTGATATACCCCACCCTGCCTAAATAACAGACAATACACCAGATACGATTAAATGATTTACAGTTTATAGATATTACTGGAAATATATAATTAATAGAGAATAAAATATAAAAGGAAAATAAAAGGTGCCACACTTATCAAAGTTCGATCTCTTCGTGCACAGACTGTTGGAGCACAGGACCCTTCTTCTTCACCCTGCGACCCCTCGGACCACCTCGACCGGCCGCCTGGGACCAACAACAGTGGTCGACCAGACGCTCCACACGGGTCCGTCTCCGTCTCCTCTCCTCGCTGAAGCCGTCCGACCCCGTTAGCGGACTCACAGCACCTGGTCCCTCCTTTGTCTCTCTCTCCCGCCTTCTCCCCCGAAACCCCACGCATACAATATCTTACAGATGCACCAAAAACATAACAACTATCCCAATTGGTTCATAACATCTTCTTATCAGTAACATGATTCAACAAACTGCTAGTGGGAGGACTTTCTCAGCATTTAACATAACAAAGAAGCTCTTTCAATTATAACATAACAAAGAAGCCATTTTAATTAGACTACACAGTGACATAAAAAATAGAAACCCCTTACAGTGGGTTGCTGGGTGGTGTGGTTCATTTGGCCAAAAAGGCCTGTTTCATGTTGTATCTCTAAAGTCAAAAGTGAAATAAAAATTCCTGCATCTGCAGAATCTCTTGTCTCTCTGTAGTACTTCGAGGACAACTCTCCATCAGTGCTGGGAGAAGATGGGTAATAGGAAGTTACAATATTATAAAACAATTACATGGTAGTACTATAATTGTTATATAGCAAATTAGATAAAACAATTTCTGTGTTCCAGTGACTCATACTGGAGCATCAACGTTGTTTCCCATGGTACCACAGACGTTCTGTAATCTTCTGGACTCTGTCTTCCAGTGGGATCAATGATGCTAGAGAGCCCAAATTAAAATCTTACTATTATTACAGACAAGCAATTGCAGGTAGGATTTCTGCATGATTTAATTCTGGAAACCCCAAATATACTGTGTAAATATAGTTAGGAACGCATTGTTAAAAGTCCGGATGTTGCTGTTCTATGATCCTTGGTGGCCTCAAGCAATCAGTTCAACTCCATACTAAAGAGTGATCCAAAGGTAAAAAACTGCAGGATTGTCTTTTGGATTTAAGAGCAGTGAAACTCATCAGGTTCAGGTATAGACCCACTAGACCGAGCATCTGATCTGCTCACTATACAAGACTGATTAAAACAGGACAGTATAAATTATAAAGTTATATAACCCAGCCAGACTGTCCTATCTAGTTAGTCTCATCTGTCCATGTTTTCCCAAAGTCTGCTGAACCTCACCTATCCAAGTATTTATCTAGACGGTTTTTAAATGCTGATTAAGTGTCTGCCCGAATCACTATTTCTGGCAATGCATTCCACACACTTTGTATGAAGAAGCTGCCTCTGATGTCCCCTTTAAACCTGTCATCTTTGATCTTAAACCTCGGCCCGCTTATTTAAAGAATACCTTTCCTGGGGAGAAAAGATTATGTGCTTTCGTCATTAATGTTCCACCATTAGGGACTCCTACGAGGCGTTTAGAGAGGCACATGAATGTGAAAAAAATGGAAGGATATGGACGTTGTGTAGGCATAAGGGATTAGTTAGATTACTAATTTATTTGGTTCAGCACACCATTGTGGGTCAAAGGGCTTGTTCCTGTACTGTTCTGTTCTGCGTTCTGTGTTCTAGGCACGTAACCCCCACCACTACCCCCACCCCCACCCCAAGTCCAAGCAATGTCCTAGGACGTCTTTTCTGCACTCTTTCTAGTTTAATAAACTGTTTCCTATAAAAGGGTGACCAAAGCTTTACACAATACTCCAAGTGTAGCCTTGGCACTGCCTTATATACCTGCAACATGTCTTCCCACCTCCTTTATTCAGTGCCCGGACCAATGATGGTGACAGTCCCAAAGGCCTTCTACACCACCTAATGTATATTTGATGGCACTTTCATCGACTGTACACTTCCATTCCTCCGTCCCTCTGTTTCACAACACTTCTTTTAACAAAAAAAAATTCCAGTAATGATGCTATCTCTAGTATGACACATAATACTGAATACAGTTTATTCTGATGGCAGAAAGACATCCAGTATTCAGTTCATATACTGGTTTTTAGAAACTGCACCATGCAACATTCTTCACGCAAGGTGCTTTGAGGTGTCAAGAAGAATCCTCAAGTAGGGAATGATAAGTCATGGCATTTTAAGCTTGTAATATAGAGATCAGTGTCTTGAATGTCTGATGATGCAATAGGCTAATTTAAGAGAAATACGGATTTTTCTGCATTTAAAAATAAACTTTATTCCTGAAAATACATACATGGAGGAGAGGTGGCAGTTTATTCTTTACACCAGCTACAACACCGCCATGTCATCCCTCGGAAAGAACGAGAGGAAAATCCAAGATTGGTTTGACTCTCACCTGTCTGAGATGGAACCTGTCATCGATGCCAAGAGAGAAGCTCTGATCAATTACAAAAGAGACTCGTCAGAAAAGAATCTCACTGCACTGAGAATGGCAAGAAACAACGCTCAAAGGACGACTAGACGCTGCACAATTGACTACTGGCAGAACCTGTGCCAGGACATCCAGACCTGCGCCGACCGTGGCAATGTGCAAGGCATGTATGAGGGGATGAAGAAAGCCTTCGGGCCCTCTGCTAGCAAGATCGCTCTGTTGAAGTCCAAGGACAGTGAAGTCATCAAAGACCGTGCCAAGCAGATGGAGAGGTGGGCCGAGGACTACCAGAACCTGTACTCCACTCAGAACATGGTCACTGAGTCAGCCCTTGCCAGTATCCCTGCCCAACCTGTCATGAAAGAGCTGGAACTACCCCCAAAAGAGGAAGAACTCAGCAAGGCCATCAACTCGCTTGCTTACGGCAGGGCACCAGGCAAAGATGGTGTCCCTGCAGAAGTGATCCAGTGCGGGAAACCAGTGTTCCTAAGGCATCTTCATGAGCTGCTCTGCCAGCGCTGGGAGGAGGAATCAGTTCCCCAAGACATGTGAGACGCAAACATCATCACATTGTTCAAGAATAAGGGAGACCGCAACGACTGTAACAATTACAGAGGCATATTCCTGCTCAACACCATTGGCAAGGTGTTGAAGTGGTTCTAAAGCGACTGCAGACACTGGCAGAACGTGTCTACCTTGAGTCCCAGTGTGGCTTCAGAGCAGAGAAATCCACATCGACATGATCTTCTCACTCAGGCAGCTACAGGAGAAGAGCCGGGAACAGAGACAGCCTTCGTACATTGCCTTTATCGATATAACCAAGGCTTTCGACCTGGTTAGCAGAAGAGGCCTCTTCGCACTCCTGAAGAAGACCAGATGCCCTTCAAAGCTGCTGAATCTCATCACCTCTTTCCATGATGGCATGCAGGGGACAGTACAATTCGATGCATCATCCTCAGGGCCCTTCCCCATCCAAAGCGGAACGAAGCAGGGTTGCGTCCCTGCCCCAATGCTCTTCGGGATCTTCTTCTCCCTGGTACTGTTGTATGCTTTCAGGATATCTGATGACGGAGTGTACCTACACACTAGGTCCGACGGCAAGCTCTTCAACCTTGCACGCCTCAGAGCAAAGACCAAAGTGCGTCAGGTCCTGATCCGGGAGATACTCTTCGCTGATGATGCCGCCCTGATGTCACACACACAGTCTGGTCTTCAGAGGCTAGTCAGTTTCCTGGCACATGCTTGCCAAGAGTTTGACCTCACCATCAGTCTGAAGAAGACAGAGATCATGGGCCAGGACATCAGCGAAGCCCCCAGTATCAGCATTGGTGACCTCACCCTGCAAGCGGTAGATGAATTCACCTACCTAGGATCGACAGTCTCCAGCCATCTGTCCCTCAATCCAGAGCTCAACAGGCGAATAGGGAAAGCCGCTGCTGCTATGGCCAAGCTGACAAAGAGAGTGTGGAAAAACAACAAGCTCGCCACAGCCACCAGGATTGCAGTGTACAGAACCTGCACACTGAGTACTCTTCTCTACGGCAGCGAGAGTTGGACAACCTATGCACGCCAAGAGCACCACCTCAACAGCTTCCACCTACGGTGCGTGCGTTGGACCCTGGGCATTTCCTGAAAAGACTGCGTGCCAAATAAGGATGTCCTGGACCAGGCCAATATGCCAAGTATGTATGTCCTTCTCACACAGAGACGGTTGCGCTGGCTTGGCCACGTCCGCCGCATGCAGGATGGCCGCATCCCCAAGGACATCCCATACGGAGAACTCGCCACAGGATTCTGGCCCATAGGGCTCCCACTGCTGCGTTACAGGGACGTTTGTAAACACGACCTGAAGTCTGCTGATATCAGGGTGGACACTTGGGAAGAGACAGCTGCAAATCGCTGCACCTGGCGACAGGCTGGACATACAGGCATTACCAATGCAGAGGAAAACGAACTCGACTGTGGTCGGACAGAAGAGAGAGAAGGGAAGCTGCGACAGTGACCACCCAGCCGCAGCCATCAGCCTTCGTGTGCAGCAGCTGTACCGAGGACTGCCGCTCAAGAATCGGCTTATTCAGCCGCAGGCGACGCTGTTCCACACCCAACCGAGTCCTAAACCGGGCGCATCCATTGTCTACTTAGACAGACGGAGCCATTAATAATTAATATACAAGGAGTACAAGTAAAAAGTTCATAGTGTCATTGTTTATATACTCATAGTATTATCAGTGCTATACACTTGTACTGTAAGGGACATTCTCTGTAGAGTGCACCAACGCAGCAAGTATGGGCTCATGGGATGACACAAACTTCAAGAGTTCGAGGGGGTTTTACACTAGGCTTATCCCCTCAATGCCTAATGGCATCAGGACCTTAGACTGCTGTCCTTTCCCACAAAGCCTTTGCATTGGTTGGACCATTCTTCAGCACATCTCTTAGCACATACGCTTGCAAGATGGAGTTTGCCAGTTCGCAGCATTCCCTTGTGTACATCTTGTGGCACTGAAAGATTAACAAGTTTCAGGCAGACCAAATTGTAGCTGCCAGCAGTGCTTGATGTTTGTCTCTATTTGAGTCCCTGGGAAGTGCCTATAGGTTGGAGAATCAGGTTGCTGAGGGTAATCCTCAACTCGGACAGTTGCACTCTTTTCTTGACCTTTGCATGTCCACAGTCTGCAAAGAAGTGGGTGGTCGCTTCATGCTCATTGCAGCCATTCTGACTGTGCAGGAAGAATTTATGGGGAAAATCCTTCTCAACACCAGCCAAGTGAGATCTTGATGCTTGATAATAAGTTCTGCTGATGAGGCATTCTGCCAAATAGCTTTGACTGTCTGCTCAGGGAACAATCCCACAAGATACATTGTGTCCTTCTCTGACAAAATATTCAGATATGGCACAAGTGCAGACAGAGACACACACACTGAAACAGGTCAACAGTTCACTGACTAATGAGAACTGTTGCAGAATTTAAAGGAAGAGAAAAACAATAAACGTTAGGCCAACAGGGCTGTTAACTAAAACTCTCAGACTGAATGTTAATGCCAGCGCCACGCTGGAAGCAATAGCTAAATACTAAATGAATAGGGCTCCTTGAGAACATCAATCGAAATGGTAGTCTTCTTTCCCAGAAAAGGATGAGGGTAAGCAGGAAGCGTAAATGTTGCTGCGCTTTTGGTCAAGTCTCAGCAAGGCTGAAATGAAAAGAAGGAACTAAATACCACCATAATGAAACACCAATTAGCAGGATCATGCATACTCACAAGTGTGATTGCCGAACCCATTCCTCAGTCCACCTGTGCGGGTGCATACACCCTGCAGCAAAATCAGTAGTTGTGACGTTCTCTGAAATATCTCAGGACATTCCGTGCTAACCACCGCTTGGTGAACTCACGATCAAGTATGTTTCTCTGAAAGAACTTTACCACGAAGGATAGGTAGCTGTTGACAGCAGGGAGTATAAGCATTGCTATGTTTTTGGTCATATATCAACAAGACTAAAACAAAAAAAAGAAGTTAAATACCACATAATGAATGGAATATAGATTGGCAACAAGACTATGCCTTTTCTTTGCAATATCAGACAGCTGGTGATACTTGATGTTTGTGTAGCTTGGTTCTATGAACAGTTTGATGAAGCTATATAGAAAGGTCCTATTAGATATCATGAAACAAGTGGATGAAATTCAACAAGGAAAGCTGGAAATTGCTGAGAATTGTTGTATATTGTTTTAAAATGGAAATAAAGCTATCCCCTTTTAAAATATTGGGATCTTTAAAAATTCATGAGAATTCATTCTTTTAAAAGAATAAACCCACAAAGGAGCTAGAGGAAGTCAATGGGTCAAGCACCATCTATGGAGGCAAATGGACAGTCAACTTGCTGACCTGCTCCAACTCCTTTGAGCATTGTTACAGATTTCCAATATCCGCAGTCTTTTGTATCTCAAAAAATAAACCCAGCTGTTTAGTTATAGCCCTGGAGAACTAAGAGCTACGGCAGGAGCTATGTTGATTCTTCCGTGTAGTATCTTGTTACTGGAATACATAATTGGCAACATGAAGATAGTTAATTGTGACCAAAGAACTTGAAGAAGTTTCCTGCTATTCTTTGTATTCAAAATATTAGAGGAGGGGCCCCAAATCTCTGCCAAGGAATTTTCAAAATATGTGTGAATAAATTTCTGACAGAACGTTCTCCTGACTGCAATTTCATCCCAATAATTTCAGACTGAGAATTTTAAAGGAGAGAGTGTGTTGGATTTTCACTTTTCAGGGTCCAAGAGGCTTATCACTAATGAGTTTCGAGCACAGTAACATCGCTTTCCAAATAGTCAGAGTTGATTGTGACAAAGTTAAACTTCTAACCAATATTCTTTCCTCAGCTTCTTTTGTAAATTAGTAAATATTGAGGTACTGTAGGTCCATGTTTATTCAATGTAAGACAATTGGCTTATGTTAATTGGCCTGGATCAAACCAGATAACACTGGCAAAGTTACCTGCACCATTGTGACTAAGTTCAAGGAAGCTTGTATATCAGACTGACTTTATCACTTAGCACATCAAACATGGTCACAGGTATAGTTGATCAATCAGTGGTTGTGGTATTTGTGCACTCAGAATCAGCCCTCACAGCATTAATTTTGGGTGTCTGAGGTCTGTAACCCGGAAATATTTTGACCATTTGTGTGAATTTCCATCAGCACAGATGCACCACAAGGCTGTGTGCTTAGCCCCCTGCTCTACTCACTTTACACTTAATGGCTGTTTGGTTAAGCACATTTCCAATGCCATTTTCAAGTTTGCTGCTGACGCTGCTGTTGTGGGCTAAATCAATGGTGGTGATGTATCATTACACAGGAGGGAGATTGAAAATCTGTCCAAGTGGTGTCATAACAACAACCTCTCACTCAATGTCAGCAAGACCAAGGAACTGATTATAGACTTCAGGAGAGGAAAACCAGAGGTCCATGAGCCAGTCCTCATCAGAGGATCGTAGGTGGAAAGGCTCATGAACAAAAGGGAATAACTTCACTCAAATTCACTTGCACCATCATTGAAATGCTCTCTCAACCTATGGACTCACTTTCAAGAACTCATCGTCTCATGTTTTCAGTATTTATTGCTGTTTACTTATATTTGCATTTGCAGTTTGTTTTCAGCACTCTGGTTGGGCGGTCTTTCATTGTTCCAGTTTTAGGTACTATTCTACAGATTTGTTGAGTATGCCCACAAGAAAACGAATCTCATAGTATATGGTGTCATATATGTATTTTGATAATAAAATTTAATTTGAACCTTGAACTTTGGATTTTGAATTACTGCATTCCAGAAAAGGTTTCTGAAAAACATTACATGCATATAATGTCAACTAGTAGCAAAACAGCATCAATGTTAGAAAGCATTTGGGGATTGTTATGAAAGACAGAAAGATTGTGTGACAGAAAGACATACTCGAATCCATTCCTCAACTGTTGGCTTCTGTGATAGACGACTCGTTTATCTGCAGCTCATAGGTATGTTCTTTTATTTCACAAGAATTGTAAAGAACCTGTGTTTGGATATCTTTTATAGTTTATAAATCTTTTGGAATTTGGAAATCTTTTATAAATCAGAAATCTTCTGAGTTTTAAGCCTGTGTAAAAAAACTATTTGTCTAAAATTAAACATGTATTATTCAAAATAAAATAATCTGTTTTTAAACTACTTTGTTAGCTAGAAGTATCTTCCCCCTGGGTGGGGGGGGAGGTTATCCACTCAATTAGTGGGTATTGGCAGCTAGATCTCATGGCAGAGACTAGACTGGGAAGTAAGCTAGTCTTTGAAAAATAGATTGATACAGTATAACTTCCCTATATTGAAGGTACCTATGAATATATATATAAGATAGGAGTTGAAATCTCCTTTTGAATTTAGGGCTTTGAAGAACAGTGAACCCAATAGCATCAGAAGAGATAAGTGCTATTATATCTGTTGGCTCCACAGTATTGCTGTTTACAGGGCAAAATTACAGATTTCTCTGCCAACAGAGCATCTTTTAGTGAAAACAGTAAGTTCTCAATAAATGATGGTTTTGGTACAACCCTGTATCAGCAGTCATTCCATGTGGCTTTTAATGAAGTATTAACATAGTTGATGTTCCTTGATTTGCAACCACACCACTGACGACAATTTGACAGTCAAATATTTTATCTTTCTGTTACCAGAGGCACAGTGCGAGAAGATTTGTGTGAAATATGGATACAAATAACAATACCCTGGATTAATAGGGATCTAAAATTTCAACTTCCTTACAAGTGAATTATTACCAAATGCTTGATTGCCATTAGCAAGTTAGATATCAAGAAATGGATCTTCAAGTGCCTCCTGGCAATTCTGTGGGCAGAAGGACATGGGAACAGGGTCTTTATACAAATTATCAGAACCTGGAGTTCAAGAGATTCCAAGAATTATTGCTTTTCCTCCTAAGTGACAAGAACTTGTACATATGATTGACAGTTCCATCTCCCTCAACTTTTACCCCCCCCCCCGCCAGCTTCTTTAAGGCTAGCAGAAAGATCACTGGAAATTCTGTGAAATCATTTGAAAAAATGCACATTGTTCCAATCATGTTCTGTATATCAGCGGTCCCCAACCACCGGGCCGCAAAGCATGCGCTACCGGGCCATGAGGAAACGAAATGAGTCAGCTGCACCTTTCCTCATTCCCTGTCACGCACTGTTGAACTTGAACATAGGGTTTCAAACTGTCCCGTATTAGCCGGGACATCCCATATATTGGGTTGTCCCATACGGGACCGCCTTTTTCCCGTATTTCCCCTGCTAAGGTAGAGCGCTCCTATGAAACCTTTCGTGCCGAAATGGCGTAAAGCGAAGAAGCAATTACCATTAATTTATATGGGAAAAACTTTTGAGCATTCCCAGACTCAAAAAATAACCTACCAAATCATACCAAATAACACATAAAACCGAAAATAAATAACACTAACATATAGTAAAAGCAGGAATGATATGATAAATACACAGCCTATATAAAGTAGAAATAATGTATGTACAGTGTAGTCAGGAATATGAAGGCAAAACCAATTAGTGGGAAAAAATTTGGCACGTACGTGTATGCGTACATCACATGCGCACGTCACGCATGCTCACACAGATGCCAGTGTAAGGCTTCATGGTCATGGTAGTCTCTCACGGGGTAAAGTGTCCCGGGATTTGACTGCTACTTTCGTCCCTTATTTGGGAGTGAGAAAGTTGGCAACCCGAACTGTAAAAGACATGTTGAGGTGAGTTTAACCCTACTTGAACAACCCCCCTGGTTGGCCGGTCTGCCAGAATATTGTCAATATTAAACCGGTCTGCGGTGCAAAAAAGTTTGGGGACCCCCGTTGTATATTAACTCTGTTGGTGCACCATAGCAGAATATACAGTTATTTATTTCACTTTAATGGAAGATTTATTGACATTGCTGCTTACAAGTACGGTGTAAGTATGTCAGCTCTTGCCTCTGAGTCAAAAGGTTGTGGATTTTCCCTTGCAAGAGAATTGAGTACAAAATGCTTGTTGAAATGGGAATGGGGAATGGAATTAAAATGGATGGTCACTGGGAAACCCTACCTGTTGCAGATGGGGAAAAGGTATTTTGCCCTGTCTGCAACAGGTAGGAGTTCCTGGTGGCCAACCATTTTAATTCATTCCCATTCCAACAAGCATTTTGTATTCAATTCTCTGGTGATGGACTTCTGCCCACAACCTTTTGACTCAAAGGCAAAAGCTAACATACTTACACTTGTAAGCACGAATGACAATAAACTCTTGCGTAATAGTGCCGAGAGTGCACAGCAGTCCCATACGAATTTTATGAAGTTGTTAAATTTAGTGCCTAATTCTCAGACTACTGTTACCACATGGTTGGTGGAGATTTGGGGGTGGGGTGCTGGCTGCTGGAGTCTCTCTGGTGTTTGTCCGGAACAGATATCAGGAATTTCAATTTTTCATTTTTCTACCCATTCATTCTAGTGTTTGTAAACTTCCTAACTAGCACTGTACAGCTGCACATTGTGTGTTCTCAGCTTAAAGGGAAGGAGAGTGAAAATCCTCCATCAAAATGCTAAGGAATTTACTCTCTAGAGTCAACAGATTGATCTTTAACATCTTGCTATGTTTATACATCCGCTATTTAAGTCCATTTGCTCTAACTGGATTTATGCTGCTAATACAACAGTTGTTAAATGCTTAGCAAAAATCCAATATTCTTGACAAGTGGCAAGGCTGTGTAGAGAGCCACAGATAATCATGAATCTTAATGCATTGCTGCTTCGCATGGCCTTCTAGGGAGTAAGCCAGCAGGATGCCGAAGGCCTGCTCTATAGATTTCTTGTCACAGAATGATTGTTACATGCTCCTTACAGGTTCATGGGCTATGAACCAGTTATAAATGGTTAGTGGTTGTTCCTTATTGCTCATTAACTATCATTGGTTTGCATCAGGGCTCAAATGCAACCACTACAGTGGACGGCAGCAGACCAAAGCCACTGTAGCAGTTATAAGAAAGGATCTCTGACAAAGACCAACATGACCAGACGGAT
Source organism: Mobula birostris (assembly GCF_030028105.1). Classification (NCBI taxonomy): domain Eukaryota; kingdom Metazoa; phylum Chordata; class Chondrichthyes; order Myliobatiformes; family Myliobatidae; genus Mobula; species Mobula birostris. The sequence goes on from NC_092386.1 coordinate 52,819,985, forward strand.
ATTGAAGGAATTAAAATCCACTGGTTTCGGTGTAGGGAAGAGATAACCATGCAGTGTGATGACATTGGGTTTGCTGACCACAAAGATTCTAAACTCAAAGATCTTAAGACCTATCAGATATAAGTAGTCACAAATACTCCCACTAAAGGGAGATAATACTGTAACGACCTAATCTTCAAAGACTGGATTACTTCCCTGTTTATTCTCTGTGGGAAGTTTTTGCTGCCAGTACCCACAATTGAGCAATGGGTCCCCTCTCCCTACCAAGGAAAAGATATTTGCAGCTAATGAAGTAGTTTAAAACACAGTTCATTTATTTACAGTGATACCTGTTCGAATCTACACATTCTTAAAACATGCTTCAAACTCAGAGGATTTCAAGCTTAAACATTTATTTCCCCAATTATAAACAATTTCAAAAACACAAAGCATTTTTTAACTCAAAGAATTTCCAAAACACAGTCATACCATGATGCGCACAAGCAGGTCATCCATCGCAGGAACTGAACCTCGATGAATGGACTCTATCCACCCCACCCTCCACTAATCACTCTTCTTGACGTTCTTCAACCACTCCTGATAAGTCTGAACTTCTCTCTACATTTCTACCCTTTGTCAACCACTTGGGTAATGTCATATGGATATGAACTTCCCTCAGAAGTTCTTTCAACACAAATGGTCTAAAAACATTGTGAAGATACAGTCCTTCAGCTACCTGCTATTAATACTGAAAAGCTGTGAAACTCACTTCCTTCAGCACATAAAACCGTCCAACTGTAAACACATCATAGTTATTAAAATGCTAATATTGTAGGATAATATAATTGGTGGAAATATAGATAATTCTCAATCACTGACATTGAGTTGGGGTTTCACTTTAAGAAGCTGGTCTGACACGATGACATAATTCTGTAAAGAGTTTTTAGCGTGGTTTGAGTTAAGTTTTCTGGTGTTCAATAAGTGAGTTGCTACAGCATTCCTGGAATGTAAAACACCTCACACCATTTAATTTGCAAAAATCTTCATTAGTGATCTCAATGCTCTAGGATGATTCCAAGTTATTGAACATGTCAGACAATGCAGTCACTTTGAAACTGCCAGAGTTTTGGGAGCAAAATGCCATCGCTTAGTTCATACAACTGAAGGCTCAATTTGCACTTCAAGAAGTCTCTGCCGACAACAACAAATATTTCTATGTGGTAGCATCACTCAGTAACTCCATGGCTGCAAATGTGGTGAGTCTGCTTGAACACACGCCTGAACACAATAAGCACTGATTGCTGAAAGCTCACCTTTTACAGACTTTTCGACTACCAGAGTCTGAGCACACCAAACAGTTGCTCTCCTTACCCACTCTCGGACCTAATGGACCACATGCTGTCTCTCCAGGGAAATCACTATTCTTGTTTTATTTTTAAAGAGTTCTTCATGTAGCAAATGCCTGATCAAATTCATATAGGCCTCGCTAATGCAGCTGTGATGGACTACAGGGAGCTGTTAAAATGGCTAATAGACTACACTCAGCTGGGCAGCAATGGATCATTCTTCCTCCTTTCTCTGCCTCAATAAGCCCAGCCAGCAAGGCTCTCAACATAAGGATGCCCGCACCTGCAAAACATATGACAGCTTTTACCATTCTCGCCTCAGTAGGAATGCTTGGAAGTGCCAACCGCCTTGCAGCTATGATAGTGTCAGCACATCAGGTCATTAGAGATCCGTGAACTGCATGTATTCCAGCTGCCAGGGTCACCTACTGTTCATTACGGACACCTTTTCAGGGTGACGCTTCTTGTGTAACATGGGCGCTCAGGTGAGTGTGCTGCCAGCATCACCTATTGATGAGAAGGCAAAGCGACGAAACCTCGCTGAAGCCGCCAAAAGCAGCAGGATCCAGACCTACTGGATGCAACAGGTGATGGTCTGCTTCAGTGGGAAATGTAACACACGGGACTTCACCCTGGCTAAGGTAGTTAGACCTCTGCTCGGTGCAGATTTTCTGTGTACCTGAGCACTGTTGGTCTATCTTGAGAACTGTTTGCCTGTGGATGTCAAGGATTTTGGGTCATTATCCTGCTGTCCCCAGTAAGTTCCCCACAACAACTCTGTCAAGCGCATACACAACCGCGTGTGAGTTTACTCAACTGCTGAGCGAATTCCCAAATTCACCAAGCCCACATTCTCCGCCACAGTCACAAAACATGGGGTCGAGCACCACATTTCCACAATGACCTGCTAGTCTGTGCCAGCGCGCGTTCACTGGACCCAGAAAAGCTGGCAGCCCCGAAGGCTGAGTTTGCCAACATGGAAAGACTTGGCATTGTACGCCTGTCGAATAGCCTCTGGGTTTCGCCCTTCCATATGTTGGGCCGATGGCGGTTGCTGCACATGTGGTGATTAACAATGCATTAATGAGGTCACCATCCCTCATGTGGTGATTGTTACCCAGTGCCACACATCAAGCATGCTTAGTCAGAATGTCAATTGTATTTAGTTACGGGCTACCATCAGGTGCCTGTGTATTCAGAAGAGATTGCCAAAACAGCTGTGATTACACCATTTGGCCTCTGAGTTTCTGAACATGCTGTTTGGGCTGAAAATGCAGCACTGACTTTCCAAAGGCTGATGGAGTCTATATTAAAAGCCTGTATTAAAAGACTTGGATTTTCTTTTGTTTCCTTGAATGACATACTTGTCGCCAATGCATCCAATTCCAATCTATCCCATCTCTGCAGGCCTTTCGAGTGCTTAAGCCAACACGGTTTGATTATTAAACTTGCTAAATGCCAGTTTGGGTTGTCAACCATTGACTTCCTCGTCCACTGCATTGCCACAGAAGGTGTGAAACCCCTCAAAAGTAGCCGCTGTTATGGATTTCCACCACCCCACGCTAATGAAAAATTATAGGAATTTTTAGGCCTGATGAATTTCTGTCACCGTTTCATTCTGAGAGTTGTTGAATTTATAGTGAGCTTAAAGGCAATATCCCTAATCAAGTTTTTGATTGGTCAGTAGACCTGACCAGGGCGTTTGATGACACCAAACAAATTCTTTCTAACTGGCACACCCACTTCCCAAAGCACCCGTAGACATTACTGCTGATGCTTCAGATTGTGCTGTGCACGAACAGTTGGTAGGAACTGTGTGGCAGCTGCTCGCCTTCTATAGCTGACAGTTCCAGCCCCTGAAAGGGAGAACAGCACATTTGACCGTGACCTTCTCAGTCTTCATCTGGTTCTCTGCCATTTTCGTTTTCTTCTAGAGGGTCGCCATCTCACATCATTCATTGACCACAAGCTCCTTATGCACGCAATGGCCAAAATATCAGACTCTTGGTCTGCATGGCAGCAACACCACCTGGCCTACGTATCAGAGTTCACAACTGATATACAACATATCAAGGGGAAAAATAATGCTGTGGCTGATTACCTCACACGGCCAGCATTGGGGTTGACTGCGCCGGCATGGCAGCCAACCAAGCTGTTGACCCAGAGGTCCAGGCTTACTGAACAGCAGTCATGGGCCTGTGGTTGGCTGACACTAAGCTTGGGGAAGCTGGGGTTTCTCTCCTGTGCGATGTCTCAAACCAGTCACCCTCGCCCCATTGTGCTCGTAAACTGGAGGCGGACTGATTTTAACTCCATACGTGGCCTCTTGCATCCGGACTGAAAGGCCTCACAGAAGCTGGTTGCACTGAAGTTTGAGTGGCATGGCCTTAGAAAGGACGTGCATGATTGGACTGCAGCCTGTGTGGAGTGGCATTGGGCAAAAATTAGCTGTCATGTTCAGGTGCCATTAGCAACTTTTGAGGTCCCTGAGCAATGGTTTGACCATGTCAATGTGGACCTTGTCGGTCCTCTTCCCCCCTCCCGCAGTTTCACACATCGCCTTACCATGGAGGACCGTACCACCAAGTGGCCAGAGGTCATACCCCTGGGTTGTTCGGTTTGCCACCCCTTCTGATATTTTCTCTGACTACGGTCCCCAACTCATATCAAATCTCTGGGCTGCAATGGCCCAGAACCTTGGCGTTAGGCTACATCACATGACAGTGTATCACCCGCAGTCCAATGGTCTATGCGAGCAGTTTCACCATTCCTTAAAGGCTGCTCCGAGGGCTTTCTTGACTGATGAGTGTTAGTATGATCATCTCCCGTGGGTACTGCAGGGGCTCAGAGCAGCTCCAAAAGTGGACCTGCAGTTGGCTATGGCTGAGTTGGTATACAGACAGCCGTTACAAGTCCCAGGTGATTTCATTCCTGATACTTTGACCGCCTGGTCGGCCTCTCAACAGCGGTCTCCTCACCTCAGTAAATGCAATTCCTTTTCACCTATTCCTACCTCCCATCATGGCATACAGCACTCCTGTGTTCCTGTTGACCTACGTTCCACCTCGTTTAATTTTAACCGCCATGATGTACACCAACATTCCCTTAGGCTCCCTTACGATGGTCGTTCTGCCTTTTGGAATGGGAAGAAAAGAGGCAAGAAGTGTAAACCTGAATATATTATGGTAAATAACCTTAAACCTGCCCACCAAGATTTGGAGATTCCTCTACCACGGCCCTGACATCACGCCCACGACATGACACACACCTCTGGACGAGCCAGAGTTACCTGCTGTTCCTCCACCCTCGAACCATAGGACCCGAGCAGCATGGCTCATCTGAGATTCAGACAGACTCACAATGCTAGATTTAGTTAAATCTTGGTGGGGGGGGGGGCTCTGTGGGGTTTCTCTTTAAGAGGCTGGTCTGATGTGATGATGTAATTACATAAAGGGTTTTTAGTGCACTTTGTGTTGAGTTTTTTTAGTTCAATAAATGAGTTGCTACGGCTTTTCTGAAACATAAAATGCCTCACGCCATTTACTTTGTGAAAACCCACAATATTATCTATGTGTTCTGCAAGCATCCTTGATCAAGCAACATAAGAGTCAGCTTGTCTGTTTGAAACAAGCTGAATTGAAACAACCCATTGTCTTGTGCTGCATCTTGAGCAGTAATAAAGCAGATGTGGTGAACTAAACCTTACTTCTTCCAGATGGAACATTTACTACCCACAAAGCTTGTTTGCAAAGTTGGTCTTTAGATAATTATAACTGAAGGTGATTAGCATTTTCTATTTACATTTCTAGAACTGAGGACTGACTTCACTTTACGACCAGAAGTCAAACAGCTGTTAGTTGGAAGTATACTCACATCTGTTTGCGATCTCCAAAGTGGCAGACGCTATGTTTAGAAAGCAAGATTAGCAAATAGCTAAGAAAGGGGAAAAAAGACCTATTGGCCAAGAAGTGAATATCCATCTCAGCTGGTATTGTAAGGTGATATGCATCAATTGCACTCTGCACTATAGGTAATCCTGCATCCTTGCTAATTTTTCCTCCATTTTCTGCTTATGTGCTGTTGCAAGAGGGAAGAAAACAGATCTTTTTGAATAAGAGCATTAATAACTTCCATTATGTAACAAAGGATAGAACTTTTGATCCTCGATTTGACTTTGGGAAAAGATGGGGCTCTTTTGCCTGCTACTATCATTTGATTTGAGTTCATTAAGATGGTCTCCTTCTGATTCTTGGGTAAATGGATTTGGTTGGCGGATTGATGTCTTTTTTTATACAGAAGCTTGACTGTCGTATAGCTCCGCGTTTGTTTTTTACTTCTTTTTTTTTGTTAGCTTTTTTTTTGTTTTAGTTAGTAGGGGTTCTTTTTTCCTTCTTTCTTTTTTCCCAAAAAAAAAGAAACAAAGGATAACAAACTAAGATCTCTAGCTCCAGCTGGAAGGAGCCAAATACATACCCAGGGCAGATATGGCATCCTGCTGAATACCCCATACCCCTTCTATGTTCAACTAGCTTGGCCTGCTCCATGATCTCTCTCCTGCTCATTATAGCACCACGTCTGTGTCTGGCTTGTTCAGAAACCCTGAAGTCAGCAAAAAAATCTTTGAGCCCCACCGGACAAGTCTCTGGTAAAGTTTGGAACTTGCGGCGGCTATAAAATACGTGATCAAAACAGGAGTAGCAATAGCAAGAGGAAATCAAACAACAAGGAGCGGGTTTCCTCTGGGTGCTCCAGCTCCACCCAGAGACCAGAACTCTACTGGTTAGTTGGTTAACTGGTCATTGTAAATTGTCCTGTGATTAGGCCAGGGTTAAATAGATGGGTTGCTGGGTGGTGCGGCTCGTTCAGCCGGTTAGGCCAGAGGGGCCTGTTCCGAGACATAGTGCTAAATAAATAATAAATAATTAAATAAAGAAACTGTAAGGAATAAGTAGTTGGTAATTCCATTAAATGAGGTAGGGGAGAATCTTTCCTGCTACTGAATATGCTTCCAGTAATTTCAGCTTCAGAGTTGAAGCTTTGATCTCAAAATGGCAGCACTGGCATTGCAATGATGATGTTGCGATCTCCCTGCTCTACATTCCTTCGATGGGCACTCGCAGAACACAGTAAAGTCCTTACCAATGTGGTGTCTGTGAATGCCATTTTAAAACCCTAGGGGCATTCATAACATCATAAAATGGACACCCGAAAAAGACAGATACTTTTTTTCTGATCATGCTTAACCATTATACCCATGTTGTCAGTTTCCATAACAAAATGCAAACAAAAAAGAATTGCAAGTGTAATTGCTATTAAATCATCTGTTTTCTTCATCTTTAAGCTTTAGGGAGTTCCAAGTTCAATGCTAGTGATATAGCATTGTTAGTTCAGCAGAAAATATTTCCAAAAATATAAACAATTGTATTCATTGTATCATATTGAAAAAGCAGGTTGTTAATGTTTCCTTAGCTGGTTGCTTGCATTACTAAAGGGAAAATGTCCCACTGAGTTATAACTTGTTTAACTGCAAAAACTACTGCTAAAGCTTCCAGGCAAATGGAAAATGTCACGTTATTCCTTTCCATTCTTCACCATAACAAAGTTGTTTCATTGAGAACACACAAACACATTGTAGTTAATATGTGTGCATGCAAAAAGAAAATCAAACTCAACATTCAGATTCAGGTTTATTTATCACAGGTACATCGAAAGATACAGTGAAATGTTTTATTTATATTAACAAGCAACATACTCAAAGACATGCTGGTTGCCACACAGACTAGTGTCAACAATGTTCAGCAGAACAACAACACAGAGCACAACAAGCAACCAAACAACAACAGCAAAACAATCCTCGCTCCCACCCACACACATAGAAGTTCTACAACTCCAAGACACATTCAGTCTCCAGGCTTTGGCTATCAGGGTTCAAAATCTGGATGTCTTATCGACTCCAGACTAGACGATGACGGGATCCCATATTCTAGGCTCAAACCCCGTTGTGCCAACTGACTGGCCCTCTTGCCTCCTGCTTCCATGCACCCATCTAATCTTGGGACCCACCAGCCTGGGATAGACCAACATCCATGGATGTCCTTCATCATCCATCCATGTCACTGGCCTTCAAGTGTGAAGTGAGGGCATAGACTCTGGACATCCTTAGTCCCACGTTTACATCATTGGCTTTTGAAAGCAGAATAGGGTCTCGACTCCAGAGGTTCTTCATTACCGTTCCATGTCATTGGCCTTCCAACGTGGAGCAAAGGCCTAACCTCGAACTCCTCCACTTCCCTGTCCCCAAACAATATTCTAACCTCTAATGTCATCATCTCTCTCTCTCTCTCTCTAGCTATCCATCCCATAGAATGATGATGGTTCCTTTCAGTCAGTTAGAGGGGTGTTACCCCACTCCTCAGAAAGGAACAGCATGTGCGTGAGTGGATTTTAGGTGAGTAGGGGGTTGCACAGGTCCGGCCCCACCCTCTCGACATCCCCTCCCAGATCCAGCGGCACGGTGGGGTCCAGGACGGCTGGGGGAAGTTCTGTTGCAGTGAATGTCCAGACCAAGCTTTAATGCAAGGGATGCCCTTTCCGCACTTCACGGCACGTGTTTGCTAGATGGCCGTTGACCCTATGAGAGGGTTCATCCGCCCTTTGACAGGTCTTGTTTTTCATCCTGCAGGGTGTCTAGCCACCCTCCTCACCAGGCAAGCCTGGTGAAGGAGGCGATTTAGTCACCGACCACCCGACCATGTGACAGGTAATACTGGGTTGCATGGTACCAGTAGCACTCCGACGAGTGACCTGACCACTGTCATCATATCACTGTCCATAAACCTAAACCTAACTCTTCTCTCTGTCCCCAAGACTATCCCTACAAGCTTAAAAAACAATTAAGTCCGAGTCAAGATCTCGACAGAAACTACAGCTTGGTGCTATCTTAATTGCAAATGACTTAACCCAGTGACCTGATGACCCAGAAAGAGCTTAAAATCTTTAAAAAAATGGTTAACTCTTTCCCAGATAAAATAATTGGATACTTTTAAGAACTTAATTATAGACTCTTTAGAAAATATTTATCCCCTTTATCAGTTCCTTAGGTCATATCAGCAAATGCAAAACATAGGGCTAGAAGTACTGCAGTGGCTGGAAAAGATGGTACTGGCTTGCTCTGTGGTGTGCTAATGACTATCTTGTTCATCGATTCATTTAAGCCCAAAGCAGGATGAACCACTAAACTCCTTTACATGCTGAACTATTGTAGACAATGCAATTAAAAATATCGGGGGAATCTAGGAAGAAGGCCTGGTCGGGGGTATTAAGAGGGATGAAGTTCCTGGGTGGGGGATGGTCACCAGGTCAAATTTGGTATGGCGGGGTGAGAGATGATAGGGAAGGGGAGAGTGGCATGGGTGGTGTAGAAGTGCAATGAGGTTCAAGATTTGAGGGAAGTGCAGAGTTGGTGGTCAGAAGTCCAAAAGAGCCTAGTAGCGGTGATAATAGGTGGGTATTTGGGTCATCAGAGGGTGGTGGTATATGCTGAGTGTGTAGAGTGTAAATTGGTACTGAGGAGGTGTTAGGACCAGGACTGTTAGGATGGGTAACTTCCCCTAGGCTGTGAGACTCCTGAATTCCCTGCCGCCCATCCAGGTCTTATCACTTATGAAGCGCCAGTGGTGTTATACTGTTTACTTTTAGACCTGTGTGTCATAAATGTACCTTATGGTAAATACCAATCTTCTAGAACATATTCTGGAATGTATTTCATTATTTGTTAATTTATTTGTAGTGATATTTCTTTGATTTGTGTGAGTTGCATGTACTGTGTTGTGCACCTTGGTCTGGAGGAAAGTTGTTTCATTTGGCAGTATATCTGTATATGGTTAAATGACAATAAACCTGAGCTTGAATGGTGGTTGATTGTGTGAGGTCAAAGAGCAAGCAATTAAATTACTTGAGAAGGGTTCCTAGCATCCAAATCTAATCTGTTCAAGGAACCCTCTTATAATATCTGGTTATTTTGGGACTGTCTAATTACAAATGCACCCCAGAATGTAGAGACCAAATTTCTTCAGCAATGCTGCAAATGATTATTGCACTGGGTACTGATAAAGAAATCAAACTATTGGCATAAGGGCATCTTGCAATTGCGTTACCACTCACATTTCCAGAGCAGCTTGACTTGACCTGGAAATACTTGTAATTGCCTTTGGTTCAGGAAACAATCAAGTTTCACTGACATATTTGCTAAAATATCATTTGTATCTGAATGTAAGACATGGAGCGGAATTATTATTCAAATAGATTAATACTCATATTTGGTACAAAATTTGAATAGACTTTTAGTTTACTTAATGCAGAGTCACAATGAGATACAATTATAACAATGCAGAACAGTAAAATATTCGGTGACTATATCACATTATGTATCTACCATTAGTTTCAGTGTAATTATGGAGAAGGACAGGACTGGACCTAGGATTGAGATTTTTGATTGGAGAAAGGCTAACTTTGAGGAGATGCGAAAGGATTTAGAAGGAGTGGATTGGGTCAATTTGTTTTATGGGAAGGATATAATAGAGAAATGGAGGTCATTTAAAGGTGAAATCTTTATGTTCCTGTTAGGTTGAAAGGAAAGGTTAAAAGTTTGAGAGAGCCATGGTTTTCAAGGGATATTGGAAACTTTGTTCGGAAAAAGAGAGGGATCTTCAATAAGTATAGGCAGCTTGGAGTTCATGAGGTGCTCGAGGAATATAAAGAATGTAAAAAGAATCTTAAGAAAGAAATTAGAAAAGCTAAAAGAAGATACGAGGCTGCTTTGGCAAGTAAGGTGAAAGTAAATCCAAAGGTTTTCTGCAGTTATGTTAGTGGAAAAAGGACAGTGAGGGATAAAATTGGTCCCTTGGAGAATCAGAGTGGATGACTATGTGCGGAGCCAAAAGAGATGGGGGAGATCTTGAACAATTTCTTTTCTTTGGTATTCACTAAGGAGAAGGATATTGAATTGTGTAAGGTAAAGGAAACAAGAAGGGTAGTTATGGAAAGTATGACAATTAAAGAAAAGGAAGTACTGGCACTTTTAAGGAATATAAAAGTGGATAAGTCTCCAGGTCTGGGCAAGATATTCCCTAGGACCTTGAGGGAAGTTAGTGTGGAAATAGCAGGCGCTCTGACAGAAATATTTCAAATGTCATTAGAAACGGGAACGGGAATGTGCTGGAGGATTGGCGTATTGCTCATGTGGTTCCATTGTTTAAAAAGGGTTCTAAGAGTAAACCTGGCAATTATCGGCCTGTGAGTTTGACGTCAGTGGTGGGTAAATTGATCTGGATGATGGGGTGGTAAATTGGATTAGTAAGTACGCAGATGATACTAAGATAGGTGGTGTTGTGGATGATGAGGTAGGTTTTCAAAGCTTGCAGAGAGATTTAGGACAGTTAGAAGAGTGGGCTGAAAGATGGCAGATGGAGTTTAATGCTGAAAAATGCGAGGTGCTACATTTTGGTAGGACTAATCAAAATAGAACATACATGGTAAATGGTAGGGCATTGAAGAATGCTGTAGAGCAGAGGGATCTAGGAATAATGGTGCATAGTTCCCTGAAGGTGGAATCTCATGTGGATAGGGTGGTGAAGAAAGCTTTTGGTATGCTGGCCTTTATTAATCAGAGCATTGCGTATAGGAGTTGGGATGTAATGCTGAAATTGTATAAGGCATTGGTAAGGCCAAATTTGGAGTATTGTGTACAGTTCTGGTCACCGAATTATAGGAAAGATGTCAATAAAATTGAGAGAGTACAGAGGAGGTTTACTAAAATGTTGCCTGGGTTTCATCTCCTAAGTTACAGAGAAAGGTTGAACAAGTTAGGTCTTTATTCTTTGGAGCGTAGACAGTTGAGGGGGGACTTGATAGAGGTGTTTAAAATTGTGAGGGGGATTAATAGAGTTGACGTGGATAGGCTTTTTCCATTAAGAGTGGGGAAGATTCAGACAAGAGGACATGAGTTGAGAGTTAAAGGGCAGAAGTTTAGGGGTAACATGAGGGGGAACTTCTTTACTCAGAGAGTGGTAACTGTGTGGAAAGAGCATCCAGCAGAAGTGGTTGAGTCAGGTTCAATGTTGTCGTTTAAAGTTAAATTGGATAGATATATGGACAGGAAAGGAATGGAGGGTTATGGGCTGAGTGCAGGTCAGTGGCACTAGGTGAGAGTAAGAGCTTGGCACGGACTAGAAGGACCGAGATAGTCTGTTTCCGTGCTGTAATTGTTATATGTTTATATGGTTTATGGTGCATCGCTTGGAGAATTGCTACTTTTGTAATGCAAGAGGCAAAGCAGGTTATTTTTGTACAGTAAGCTCCCAGGGATCGCTGTGTGTTATATGGTTATATCAGAGATTTTGCAATAATTTCAAGTGAAGAGGCTTATTTATTCTTAGCCATAATTTAGTGGTGCACAATTACATTGTGCAGTCAGTTGGAAATACTTATTTCTCTGTGTGGAATATTCTTTTGATTTCATTCTGCACACAAAATAATTCAATAATGAATGCCTTGCTTTGGAGAATGACATAATGATGTTCACGCCTTTGTACAGTTGCTCATATACATCACTTAAGGCATTAGGAATTTCCGAATTTGCACAGACAAAAAGGAGCACAATTGGAATTCTTAAAAATTGGCTCAAAGATGCACATTTGGAACAATTTCAATCTCATTCTTCATTACCAGAGCTTTTGCTGTTAAAGAGGAAGGCAGATCCATTGAGAATGTACTTAATTATCAAACATAAGATTATATTCCAGAGGATTAAACATGTATGTCTCATTGTGAGAATGAAATCATCAATTTGCTAGAAATCAAAAGAAATCAGGCTTTGGCCTCCCTGGGCAAATTTCTGGGGATCTAGAAGCTTGTGATATATGTAAATGTACCTGATTTTGAGATGTTAATGCTGGAATTAATTTTAACACTTTACCACTGGAAAGTGATGGGTTCAGCTGAAGGAATGTTTTTTCACTTTTTAAAGTCATTGCAAAGTAATCTTATACAGCATAATTAAAAAGTTTTCAACCAAGTGCCATGAAATTCCTAGCTAAAATTGCTTCCAGTGTACCAGAATCAATAAATTTGAGTACGTGTAAAAAGCAAAGTATAACATACATAATTTATCTAATAGTGGTTGTGTGGCCCCTTTAAGGATTGCAGCATGTGATCAAATGGACTCTGTAACAACATTTAGGCAGTGATCATGAATCGAAAGTCTCTCTACATATAGTTGATTCTACTTATCGACTCGCAACAGAAGAAAGGTCAATGTCTCCCTGCAAGCTGTTTTAGAGCCAGAGTGCCATAAAGTCATACAGCAGGGAAACAGACTTATCAATTATTGGGTCCACACTGACCATCACCCACTCACTTACACTAATCTACACTAATCCCACTTGCTGTTATCTGCACATTCCCATCAACTCTCTCAGGTTCTACGCCTGACCTTCATTCCAGGGACAATTTACAGCAGTCAGACAACCTACCAGTCTGCACTTGAGCACCCAGAGGAAATCGACATCAGTCACAGGAAGAACGTACAAATTCCACACAGGCAGGATCCGAGGGCAGAATTGAACCTGGTTTTTCGACACTGTGTGACCGCGACTCTACTAGCTATGCCACTGGGCCACCATCATGGCACCATTGTTTAATAAAGCACACTGTTTGCAATGACCTTCAGGTGAGCAGAACCAGGTGCGCGGCAAACTCAGGGCTCCTTAGTAGAAATTAACAATGAAGATTTATTCAGAGAATAATACAGGGAATAATCAATCTAAGAGCGCACAGAACAGTAGTCCACACAGAAGTCAAATCCAGGATTCAGCAATGATTTCTGGTCCAGAATAACTTTAAATAGAACATAAGGAGGAGGGGAGGAGAAGATGGCGACGCGATGCAGCGCGCGCAGCCGCTCCGAAATGATATCGTATTTGTATGTAGGTACTGTGCACAATCCTGATTTGGTGGAGACAGACGTGAGAAGTACAGAAGAACATCTGGAGAAACTTCTGAAATGCCTGCTTCGCTGCCACTGCTACTGTGCAATCGAGAATCTCCGGAGGGGAAGGCCCCAAATCCTCGGCTTTGCCTATTGCCTGTTGCCGGGGCCGGGGTCAAAGCGCTCGGCAGAGATGGTGCTCAGTGCTCGGTGTCGGAGGGCTGGTCAGAGGCTTGAAGTTTTCGAGACGGACTCAAGAGTCGGCTGTGGTCGGGTGCTTCCAGGGTGCTGCATCAACAAGTTTGCGGCGCTGTGAACCCATGGCAGGGAGAGTTTTTCTTCCTTCTACCATCTGCGTGAGATGATGGGACTTTCGAGAGACTTTGAGACTTTTTCTTACCGTGCCCATGGTCTGTTCTTTATCAAATTACGGTATTGCTTTCCAGTGTTGTAACTATATGTTATAATTATGTGGTTTTTGTCAGTTTTTTTAGTCTTGGTTTGTCTTGTGTTTCTGTGATATCATTCTGGAGGAACATTGTATCATTTCTTAATGCATGCATTACTAAATGACAATAAAAGAGGACTGCATGTCCTCATAATCTAATCTAATCTAATCTAATCTAAAACACAGGAAACCTATCCGGGTTGAAAACAAAAACTAATCAATTAAGAACATGAAGCATAAGGAAACTGTATTCACATAACGAGCATCCTGGAAAACACAGTGACAGCTAAGGCTATGTCCATACTACGCCGGATAATTTTGAAAAAGAAGCTTTTTCTCTTCGTTTTGACCTTCTGTCCACACTGAAACGGCGTTTTCAGCCCCCGAAAATGGAGATTTACAGAATCGGTCTCCAGAGTGAATAAATCTGAAAACGCCTAATATCCATTGCAGTGTACACAGGGTAACCGGAGCTTTTTAAAACCGCTGTCATGACGTGCCAGAACAGATGGCAACAGCACGGCATTTCATTGTTTTCTTATTATTATTATTACTACTTTACTGTCGCCAAAGAATTGATACTAGAGCGTACAATCATCACAGCGATATTTAATTCTGCGCTTCGCAGAACCTAACAATTTCAGAACAGACGACAACGAGACTGAAGCCAGAAGAGACAGAAATGTACTCACCAAATACTTTGACCCATAGCTTACTGAATAAATAAGTATACTCACTTTGCCCTGTTTTCTGTCCTTGCTTGTGTGAAGGTGGTTTACCTATTTATGCAAGTACTTCTCTGACAATAGATGTGTAACAGCCTAATGTAACATTGTATGGAAATACAAGATAACACTGATGCAGACATGTTTTATACATTTAACAAGGTGCTTTATAAATGCAACAGAGTTAGTCAGTTTTTCAATGTTCATCGTCAGCCGGGTCATACTGTCCCTGAACTCCCTGTCGGTTGCCTCCATATGCTCCAGTATTTGGTTTCTTTTAGTTTTAAGTCCTCCTGTGTGAAAGCCAAGAGCAATTCCTTTTAAGTTTTTCTACACTGTAACTGGACAAACGCACACCAAGTATATCGCTTCCTTTTCGCTTGTTTTCTGTGTGTGTCCTGCGCGTGCCCAGTAGGAGAAGATTCGCCCAAATATCCGTCTAATGTGGATAGAGATATTTTGAAAAACGCTTAGTGTGGACGCTTGTCGTTTTTACTCGAAACCGGCATTTTCAAAATTATCCGGCGTAGTGTAGACGTAGCCTTAGAGATAAGAGAAGTCATTAAAGAATTCCAATAACCTCAAATAAATGACATTCACATGTGTGCACGGACATCGCACCCCACAGGGTTTATGACACTGCTAGTTTAACTCACCAGCTTTCCACCAAACTTTGATACCAATACAGTGCCTATACAAAGTATTCACCCCTCTTGGAAATGTTCATGCTTTATTGTTTTACAACATAGAACCACAGTGGATTTAATTTGACTTTTATTAACGCTGATCAACAGAAAAATATTCTTTTGTGTCAAAGTGAAAACAGATCTCTACGAAGTGATCTAAGTTAATTACAAATATAAATCACAAAGTAATTGATGGCATGAGTACTCATCCCCTTCAAGTCACTATTAAGTAGATACACCTTTGGTAGCGATTACAGCCATGAGTCAGTTTGCATAGGTCTCTACCAGCTTTGCAAATCTGGACTGCAATTTTTCCCTATTCTTCTTTATAAAACTGCTCAAGCTCTTGCAGATTGCATGGGGATCATGAGTGAATAGCCATTTTCAAGTCCAGCCACAAATTCTCAATTGATTGAGCTCTGGACTCTGACTTGGGCACTCCAGTACATTAACTTTGCATTTTTTAAGCTTTCCTGTGTAGCTTTGTCTTTATGGTTGTGATCATTGTCTTGCTGGAAAATGAATCTACTCCCAAGTCACAGCTCTCTTGCAGACTGCATCAGGTTTTCCTCTACCTTCAATATCCTTCCAGGGCCTGCTGCAGCTACCACCATGGTTCTGTGGAGATGCTTCACTGAAGCAGGACCAGGAAGGCTCGTGTGGGTAGAGGGTAAAATGAATGCAGCAACATACAGGGGAATCCTGGAGGAAAACCTGATGTAGTCTGCAAGAGAACTGTGACTTGGAAATAAATCCATTTCCCAGCAAGACAGTGATCCCAACCATAAAGACAAAGCTACACAGGAAAGGCTTAAAAACAACATTAACTTAAGACAGAGTCCAGACCTCAATCCAATTGAGAATTTGTGGCTGGACTTGAAAACGGCTGTTCACCCATAATCCCCATGCAATCTGACAGTGTTTGAGCAGTTTTATAAAGAAGAATAGGGAAAAATTACAGTCCAGATTTGCAAAGCTGATAGAGACCTATCCACTCTGACTCAAACAACAGGAATTCTGCAGATGCTGGAAATTCAAGCAACACACATAAAAGTTGCTGGTGAACGCAGCAGGCCAGGCAGCATCTCTAGGAAGAGGTGCAGTCAATGTTTCAGGCTGAGACCCTTCATCAGGACTAGTCCTGACAAAGGGTCTCGGCCTGAAATGTCGACTGCACCTCTTCCTAGAGATGCTGCCTGGCCTGCTGCGTTCACCAGCATCTTTTATGTGTGTCACTCTGATTCAAGGCTGTAATTGCTACCAAAGGTATATCTACTAAATATTGACTTGAAGGGGATGAATACTTATGCCATCAGTTATTTTGTGATTTATATTTGTAATTAATTTAGATCACTTTGTAGTGATCTGTTTTCACTTTGACATGAAAGAATCTTTTTCTGCTGATCAGCGTTAATAAAAGTCAGATTAAATCCACTGTGATTCAATGTCACAACATGAAGACTTCCAAGGGGGTGAATACTTTTTATAGCAGTGTATATAAAGGTGGTATCCTAATCAAGTCACACAGAATGGAATCAGGACTTTTGGTCCATTAAGTACATACAAACTATCAAGCACCCATTTACATCACTTCTGCACTAAAGTTATACCACATTCCCCTCAACCCCCCCCCCCATGATTCTACAGTCACCCACACACTGTTGTGACTGTCAACAAAGTCACTGGAGAGACTCTGAAGCTGGTAGATATAGAAGTTCTTATTCAGCAAAAGCAAGCAGGAATGATATGGAATCAGAATCAGAATCAGATTTATTATCACCGGCATGTGACGTGAAATTTGTTAATTTAGTAGCCGCAGTCCAAAGCGATACCTAATATAGAAGAAAAAAAAACAAAATAATTATAATAACAAATAAATAAATCGTATTCAGTATACTTTATACAGTATACGTATATTGAATAGATTAAAAATCATGCAAAAATCAGAAGTACTATTTTTTTTAAAGTGAGGTAGTGTCCAAGGGTTCAATGTCCATTTAGGAACCGGATGGCGGAGGAGAAGAAGCTGTTCTTGAATCGCTGAGTGTGTGCCTTCAGGCTCCTGTACCTTCTATCTGATGTTTGAAAATGTCCTTGAATGCGCCCGCCAGTTGGTAGGCGCAAGTTTTCAGAGCCACTGTTGGAAACAGGGAGACACTCTTGGAAGAAGAGATCTCCCTGACCCAATATTTCATGACTTTTTAATATGCTAAAGATCTATAGTTACAATGTACCCATAATGCTTCCTTTGAATTACATATAATTTTCAAACACCTCCATCTTCACACCAACACTCCAGACATCCAAAATGAATAACAATCCCCATTAACTCTGGACTGCCTTCATGCATATGCAGACATCTCGGGTTAAATGGAGTGTTTCTTTGTTTGCAATTCCGATCTGCAGCTCCAATCTACAATTGGAATATTTTAAACTTAATCTACAATCCACATTCAGATCTGAAGACTGTTTGGTGTGGAAATTAATATTTGCTATATTCTATAACTCCAAAATATGCCCTAGCATACACCAGGGGCAATATACAGGGGCTAATTAACCTACTAATGTGCATAATTTTGGAACGTAAAAGAAAACTGGATCACAGATCATCCAGTGGAAAGTGTCATGGTCATGGGGTGAATGTGTAAGCTCAATACAGACCACAGTGGAGATTGGAATTGAACCCAGGTGCCTGGAGTTGTGAGGTAGTAGCTCTCTAATCCTGACAGGAAAACTGCAACTGCTGTGAAATATAAACATTTTGTTAATTTGGTCTACACGGCTAAACACATCTTCACTCAGCTAAAGCAGAAAGACTAAGGGGTGGAAGTATGGAGCACCAGCAAAGAAAAGTGGCAAATTGTTGAATATATATATCAAAAACATCGATTAGTTTGTTCAAATCACTTGGAAAAATAAGCACATTCTTTGCCACTGTCAGAATTAGATTCCATGCCAAATTGATCACCAGTGAAACCAGACACATTCTACATGGAATGAGGTTGGATACCTGCCATTGCAGTCCTGCACAGTAGATAAAAGTTATTTTAAAACCTAGCACCAAAGTATATTGACATTTTATGAGAGCAACCGCAGCTATAGAACATATCTGCTTCTCCCAACATCTGGCATGATGCTATGCATAAAAATTCTGCTCCAGATGTGCAAATGAACATTTTTAAAGGGATGTGTCAAGTTAAAAAATAGAAAATGGCAAACTTGACAGAACAATTTATTGCATATCAACCTGCAATGGTGCTGCTCAGGTGACTGAGTATTCAAAATTAAATTATTGCCTTTCTTTTAATCCACAGAAGTCAGTTAAAAACTAAAAACTAAAAACTAAAAACCCTGTTTTACTACTTTTCCAGCTACCTTAGTCCCTGATACCTTAAAGCCTTCTTTGTAAATTCATTGGAATTGGTAGGTGCATTATTTGGTTAGGTTTAAAAAAGACTGTAAATGGCAGTACATGAAGGTGGAAAAAAGGGAAAACTGAAGGGGAAGACTAAACCGAGGAAAGATTTCATGGGTATCAGTACGTGTAGCAAAAGACACATTTTAGCATTTAAACTAGCAGCTACCCATCAGCTCTGTACCAATTCAAAGTTTATGTATCAATGTTGTGCAAGTTACACTTCTATTGAAATTTGGCACTAATATTAAGCCATTTCTGTAGATGAGAAACCTTTGCACCTGAACCAAGAAAACTCTCATGGACTTCAAATAAAATTAGGTGAGCTAAGAAACTTCCCATTTCGAAACTTAGGGGTTACAGTACAATCACCCAACTAATATAATTGAAAATTGATTTGCTGGAAAGAATCTCCCAATGCATGGCTGCAATGTGAACCAATAGTCTATTTATAAACTCCAGGAGCAGCAGCTGATCACACGATAATGTTGTTGTGGTAGTTAGGATCACGTTGATAGCTGATGTTCAAATATTTATCAACCAGTGTCTTTGAACCGTATGGTTGTATGGCTAGAACAACAAGGAGAATCTTCAGCTAACTTGCTACACTTCAGCCATTGTGCAACATATTCTACAGGTGAATGGAGGGCCATAAGGTTATAAACAAGTTTTGCACTGGATGCAAAAGTTAAATTGGGAAAGAAAGAAAGGTCACTCAGGAAGGAACAAAATCTCCTAACAAAACAGTGCTGTGTTTATTAAAAGAATCTAGTCCTAGGCCAATTGTCCTGTGAGCAGGTAAAAGCCTTGAAATATTACACTTCACATTACTCACAAAGATTTTCATTCCTTATTTTATATATTGAGAAATTTATTATTAGTAGCTTTAGCCTATAATTGTTTTGCAGGTTCATGTGATATTCATCACAATTTTAACAGATATATTGTTTTAAATAGGTTAGTGCTTTTCTTAAATTAAAGTTTTAAAAAATCTTACGTAATATTTGGACATCACTTACCAATATATCCAATACTTTATAACATAACATGATAATGAACAGGGATTTAACTTCAAAATAGTTTCTACTAATAAATCTTTTGGATAAAATTAATCTTATCACTATTCTAATGCAGCCTTTTTTTATTTGAATAGTAAACACTTGAATTGCAATCCCAAGTCATTCAAGAATAAAATTCTTCTTTCAGGAATCTGAATACAAGTAATAAGATTTATTCAGTTCAGTTTCATAACAATGAGTTATCCTCATCTATTCCTAAAACCATAGAGCTATTAAAACTGAAAGGGAACTAAATGCTCTACGGCCACAAATCAGGTTTTGATATTGTATTTTATTTATTATCTTTACTCCATTCAGAACCATCATTGGAATATTGGCAGAATTTCTTCTCCCTCTAGGCAGATAAACCTTAATTCAGAGAAATACAACAGGAAGAGGAATGAGGAGAAACACTAAAACATCTTAAGTTCCAGTTCCAAGGAAACCATGGTAATCCTTTAATGGTAGCTACTTTAATGACATATTCTTCACCGTTGAAAGTCTGATGAAAAAGGCAAATGACCTCAGGATAGACAGATGGATATACAATATTGAAACAGGGCTTAAAGAGCAGCATATGGCAATTCAGATATCTTGGGTACAGAGTTTTTAGATGATATAGAAGAAGGAGAGTTGCAGGTAGCAACTTAAGTTTAAGAAAATTTAATGTGATGCAGAAAAAAGATATGTTGGGTAAGATAATTGAAGAAGAGCAAAAACCCAAGTAATTTTTTCAGATGTGATTAACTGGCAGGACACAAAAATTCAACAATCCTAATATTAACAGGAATATTGATAGCACTGAATTCAAACATCGGCAGGAAATGTCCACATCACACGATTTGTACCAGCAGACCAACCTCCAGAGCACCAAATAACATCAAAAGATGGAAGCATTCTGCAGGTTGCTTGGGATTGGAAAATGGACATGGACTTGGGAAAAAAAAGCTTGTGTTTCCCCCTAGACATTGCAGCTACAACACTCCAGCCAGACATGGTCCTGTGGTCTACAACAGCCAAGCTGGCATATGTTGTGGAATTGACAGTACCATGGGAAGATGGTGTTAAAGAAGCTTATGAGAGGAAAAAGTCCAAGTGCTCTGAACTGGCAACTGAAGCTGCCCAGAAGGTCTGGAAGACCAAGAATTTCCCTGTAGAAGTGTGTTGCAGGGGATTCATTGCTACATCTACGACTAGTCTATTGAGGAAGATGGGGGTGAAGGGTCACTCCCTCCAACAAGCAATCAAGTCCTTGTCAAATGCAGCAGAAGAAAGCAGCAACACACATCAAAGTTGCTGGTGAACGCTTGAATTTCCAGCATCTGCAGAATTCCTGTTGTTTGAGAAGAAAGCAGCAATTGGATTTGGATTAAAAGGAAAGACAACAACTGGGTTACAAGATGACGACAGGAGGATATGGAACTGAAGGGGGTGTATCTGGGACGCCATGTCGTGGGCTTATCAATGAAACATCAAAGAAGGAGGGTGCCCACCTGATGACCCCGATGACGTACCTACCCTCCCTCCTTGTCACCACTCCAAGCCTATTGCCGACATCAAGAGTGCCGACTTACCACAGGGATTGAAACATCAAGTCCTAGTAGCTCTACTGAATCCTCAAAGTTGATTCAGAAATTCTTTTAGACAACAGGTTGCAATTCAGTAAGCTGGGCAATTGGAAGGGATGCCAATGGGGACCACTATGCATCGAGCAACAGCATGTCAATTAGATTTAGAAAATTTATTAAAAAGCAAACAATTTTACTAAGCTTAAATTTGATATGGCTAACTTGGACTTAACCTGCGAGTAAATTTTGTATCAGAATAATGCAAAACATTCAAGAATTAAAAAGCAACAATGTTAACGAAATATATTCTGATAAAAATGTACAAGTCTCGCAAAACAAGAGATTCATGCAAGTTAAGGGGTCTACATTGGAAAAAAAATTGAAAACTTTGATAGTAAATGTTTAATACATTTTTAAAAATTCAGGCACTGTATATCAGTGTCACTGGTAAAACCAACAAGTAATGTACTTCCTGAATTATTCTTGAAAAGATAGTGATGTACAAGAAGTTTACAGAGTATTCAATGCAGAGAAATAAGAGGGGAAAAACGAGCAATTAACATTTGCAGAAATGAAAGATGTTTGTTTTGTATGAAGTTAATTTTCAGTTGCTTTAACAAGAAAGGGGAAAATACAGGCACAATTGATAAAGAAAATGAATGTGAAATATAGGAAAGAACAAACATAGTAAGAAAGGAATCATTAAAAACTTTAGCACCTTTGAAAATGAATAAATCACCAGACTTGAATAAAATATATCACAGATTGTTAAGAGAAAAAGGGGAGGAAATAGCAGAGGCTCCAAGTAATATTTTCCAAACCTCTGACTGCAAATATGGTTTAGTGACTAAAGGACTACTAACATTTTACCATTAATTAAAAAGGGGAAGAAGGTCTGAATTGAGTAATCACTCACCAATCAGTTCTAATTTTTATGGTGTGTAAATCACTGGAAATAATCTGGGAAATGGTATTCATCATCATTACAAAGGCATAGACTAATCAATGACAGTTTCCTTGGCTTTCTGTGGAGAGGTTTGTTTCTGAAAGATATGAAGTTTTTTAGGAAGTTAAAGAGAGCCTTTATGAGGGTAGCACTTTTGATGCAGTTATCGTGAATTTTAGCAATACTTTTCATAAGGTCTAACATGACAGACTCATCAGAAAATTAAAAGCACATGGGATCCAAGGGAAAGTGGCAAGCTGAATCCAAAATTGGCTCCATACCAGGAAACAAAAAATAATGTTTAACGGACCTTTACGTGTCTGTAAGGTTGTTTCCAGGGCGGTTCTATGGAGCATAGCACTTTTTGTGATTTAGATTAAAATAACAGATCCTGCTAAAGAAGCTTGTAGCTGATATAAAAAATTTGTCTTGAGGATGATAACAATAATGTAAGCTCTAGATTTCAGGAAGATATCAATGGACTAGTTACCAGATGAACAGAAAGTGCAAAGGTAATACACTATAAAATAATAGTAGGATGATAAGATGTATTGACATACATAATGAATATAGAGTCCACAGAACCCTAAAGATGCCAGAGCTGTGAGAGAATTGACTAATTGAATAATTTCCTTTACTAAGGTATAAAATATAAAGCAGGAAGGTTTTTCTAAAACTGTATAAAGTACAAGTTATAAAACTGCTAGAGTATTGCATTCTTTTCTGATCAACAGTTACAGGAAGGATGTGATTGTACTCAAGAGAATACAGGGGAGGCTTGCAAGAATTTCACCAAGGATGGAAAATGTTAGCTGTGAGGTTGAACTTGCTTTATTATGGCGCGAAGTAAGCTGTAGGGACAGATAATTAAGATGGGTAAAATTATAAAGCACCAGATAGTGAGAAGAGAGATTAGCAATTAAGTGACATATATTTATGGTAATGGTCAGAAGGATAGCGTGATGAAGAGAAACTTCAGCCTCAGCATGGACCATACTGCCTGAAAAGAGGGCGGACGTGGAAAACCTTGTTGGATTTTAAAATCATTTTAATAGCAGTTGAAATAGCCCTCAAAGCTACAGACCTAGAGATGCAAATTGAGAATACTCCCATTCATTTAGTTTGCACATGCGTGAAGATCACATAAGACCATAAGACATAGGAGAAGAATTAGGGCATACAGCCCATCGAGTCTGCTCCACCATTCCATCATGGCCGATTTATTATCTCTCAACCACATTCTCCTGCCTTTTTCCCATAAATGGTGATACCCTCATTAATCAAGAACCTATCAACCCCGCTTTAAATATACTCAATGACTTGGCTTCCACAGCCATCCATGGCAATGAATTCCACAAGTTCACCACCCCAGCTAAAAAAATCCTGCACATCTCTGTTCTAAATGGATTTACTGCTATTCTGAGGCTGTGCACTCTCCACATCCACTCTATCTAGGTCTTTCGATATTTGATAGATTTCAATGAGATCTCACCTCATTCTTCTAAACTCTACAGGCCCAGGGCCATCAAATACTCCTCATATGTTAACCTCTTTCATTCCTGGAGTCATTCTCATGAACCTCCTCTGGACCCTCTCCAATGCCAGCACATCTTTACTTAGATAAGGGGCCCAAAACTATTCACAATACTCAGTCTAACCAATGTGTTATAAACCTCCAGCATCACTTCCTTACTTTTATGAAAGTCAGTGACAGTCACATCTATGATGTTTTCAGCCTCCAGAATGATCCTGAGTACTTCCAGCTGAGTACTTCCTTGTCAGTCAGGAGCTGAAGTTGGGTGGACTTCCTGCAGATGTAGTCATAAGTGAGACCATTAGGTACACGGCAATCCCACATCTCATGGGAGAAACATTCCACTGCATTATCTACCACCCTGTCTAGACCCGTTATACCTCTAACTTCTCAAGCTTAAGTTCTAGCTTGTGCCTGCACTTGTCCAAGCTTGTTGAGCCAAAGCATGGCCACCCTAACACTGTCCACTCCAACTATAGCCACTCTGCTTACAACTTGCTTCTTTTTATTGGCCCCTGCTGAGTGCCTAAAAAGATTGTTAGGATTACAGACTGCCGAAAAGTTCCAAAAGGCCCTGAACTCTTTTTAAAAATTGTGCTCCCTCACGAATATTGGATCTGCCGATAAAGAAGTGGGCTGCTATGTGTTGTAAATATTTACTACCCTTTAAAATTGCCTTAGTTGGAGCATTGGATACCATTTTGTCCATCATAATTAATGAAAGGGTATTACAGTATTGAAAAGGGTACAGGAGAGATTTCTAAAAATGGGACGGGAGATGAGAGATCAAAGGGAAATGGTACATGTTATTCTTTTTAAAGGTTAAAGTAAGAATATGTTGACATGGCAGATAAACGTATGGTTGAAGAATTGATGCAGGGGTAGGGTTTCAGATCACTGGGACTTCTTCTGGGGAAGGTATGACCTGTACAAAAGAGAAGGGTTGAACCTGAACTCGAGAGGGACCAATATCCTTGTGGACAGATTTGCTAGATCTATTGAGGAGAGTTTAAGAGGTTGGCAGGGAGATGGAAAACAGAGTCAGCTAATGGCGCAGTTGGTGTAAAGACAGAGAGACTGTGAGGAAGGATAGGCAGTGGATAGGGCATAAATGCAGTCAGTTGGATGTGTTGAAATGTGTTTACTTTGATGCGAGAAGTAACAAGGTGATGAACTTAGAGTATGGATCAGCTTTATTGTGACATTGTGACCATTATAGGGGACTTGCCTGTTACAAGGGCAGGAATGACTGCTGAATGTCCTGGAGTTTAGATGTTTCAAAAGGAACAGGGAAGGAGGTAAAAGTGTGGGAATGGCATTGCTAATCAGGGATAATGTCACAGCTGCAGAAAGGGAGGACGTCTTCTGGATCAGTGCGGATGGAAATCAGAAACAGGAAGGGAGCAATCACTCATTTGGGAGTTTTCTCCAGACAACACCCTCTCCCCCCAATAGCAACAGAAATATTGAGGAGCAGATTTTGGAAAAATGCAAAATTGTTGTTATGGGTGACTTCAACTTCCCTAATATTGACTTACATCTCCTTAGTGCAAAAGTTATAGATGCAGCAGAACTTGTTACATGTGCCCAGGAGGATTCCTCACACAATATATGAATGGGCTGACCAGAGGAGAGGTCACACTGGATCCAGTAGAAGGCAATGAATCTGACCAGGTAACAGATCTCTCGGTGGGTAAGCTTCTTGGAGACAGTAACCACAACTCCCCAACCTTTAGTGTAACCTTGGCTGGGAATAGGAGCAGACAGTATGGGAATGTATTTAAGTGGGAGAGGGCAAAATATGATGCTATTAGGAAGGAACTTGAGAGCGTAAATTGGGAACAGATGTACTCAGGGAAATATACAACAGAAATGTGTAGGATTTTTAGAGAACACTTACAGGGGTTCTGGCTAGGTTTTTTTCCATTGAGGCAGGGAAAGGATGGTAGGCTGAAGGAACCATGGTTGACAAGAAACGTGGAATATGTAGCCAAGAGGAAGAAAGAAGCGTACTTAAGGTTTAGGAAGCAAGGACCAGACAGGGCTCTAGAGAGTAAGGTAGTTAGGAAGGAACTTAAAAATGAACTAAGGAGAGCTAGAAGGGGGCAGAAGAAGGGTTTTGTTAATAAGATTTAGGAAAACTCCAAGTCATTCTACAAGTACATGAATACCAGGAGGATGACTAAAGTGAGGGTAGGAATGATCAGGGATAAAAGAGGAAATGTGTCTGCAGTTGCAGAAGGAAGGGAAGGTCCTTAATGAATACCTTGCTCTGATATTCCCCAGTGAGAGGGACCTTGACAAATATGAGGTCAGTGTAGAACAGGTTGATATGCTGGAATATAAGAGGATGTGCTGAAAAACATTAGGATAGATAAATCCCCGGTGTCAAACGGGATATACCCTAGGTTTCTACTGGAAGCGACAGAAGAGGTTGTTGCACTTTTGGTGATGATCTATGCTTCCTCATTGGACACAGGAGTGTTGCAAAAAGATTGGAGAATGGCAAATAGTATCCTTTTGTTCAAGAAAGGTAATAGGGAGAATCCAGCAAATTATAGACCAGTGTATCTTACATCAGTGGTGGGCAAACTTTTCGAGGGGATTCTTAGAGACAAGATTTATGAGCATTTGGAGAAGCATAGTCTGATAAGGGTTAGTCATCATGACTTTGTGAGGGGCAGGTTATGCCTCACAAGGCTGATTAAATTCTTCAAGGAAGTGACAAAACAAATCGATAGAGGCAGAGCAATGGATGTCGCTTATATGGATTTTGGTAAGGTGTTTGATGAGATTCCCATAGTAGGGTCATTCAGAACATTAGGAGGAATGGGATCCATGGAAAATTGGCTGAATGGATTCAGATTTGGCTTGCCCACAGAAAGCAGAGGGTCATAGTAGATGGAGCATATTCTGCCTGGATGTCGCTGACCAGTGATGTCCACAAGGATCTGTTCTGGGACCTCTGCTTTTTGAGATTTTTATAAATAACTTAGGTGAGTAAGTGGAAGGGTGGGTTAGTAAGTTTGCAGATGACATAAAATAAAGTTTGGTGGTATTGTGCAGTGTGGAATATTGTCATAAGTTACAACAGGGCATTGATAGGATACAGAGCTGGGTTGAAAAATAACAAATGGAGTTCAATCTAGAAAAGTGTGAAGTCATACACTTTGGATGGTTGAACTTGAAGGCAGAATACCAAGTTAATGGCAGGTTTTATAGCAGTCTGGGGGAACAGAGGGATCTTAGGATTGACGTCCATAAATACCCCAAAGTTGCCACACAAGCTGACAAGGTGGTTACAAAGGTGTATGGTATATTGGCCTTCATTAGTCATAGGATTGAGTAATGTTGCATCCATTTGAAACTCTAATTAGACCACACTTGGAGTACTGTGTTCAGTTCTGATCACCTCAATATAGAAAGGATGTGAAAGCTTTAGAGAGGGTACAGATGAGATTTACCAGGATGCCTCCTGGATAAGAAAGCAGGTCTTATGAGGAAAGGTAGAGTGAACTCAGGATGTTCTCTTTTGTGAAGGAGAATGATAGGTTACTTGATGGAATTATATAAGATACGAGGTATAGATGGAGGTATAGACAGCCAGCACCTATTTTTCCAAAGTGGCAATAGCTAATATAAGAGAGCATAATTTTAATTTGATTGGAGGAATATATAGGGGAATTTCAGAGAAGGGTGTTTTAACCCAAGAGTGTACAGGCATGAAACGTACTGCCAGGGTTGGTGGTAGAGGCAGATGCATTAGTGATATTTAAGCTGGTTAAAAAGTCATCATAGGCCTAAGGGCTTGTACTGTGCTATACTGTTCTGTGTTCTATGTTTTGTTGTAAGGGGAAATTCATTCATAACCATTAAACTGACAAATATTTGAAAAGAAGAAGAAAATTGAAAAGAAATTCTTTTACTAGTTACTATACCCTATAACTAATTCTCCTACCATAGTGCCTCTCTGTGCAACTGCAGGAGATGTGGTGTTTTATATCTCCTATCTTTGCATCTTCCTGAACATAAGCAGTCTCTAAAAATTAAACAACAATTTTATTGACCCATACCAGCGAGGTATAGATTAGATTAACAGCACAAATGCAAACTTCGGATTACATCCATCCAGTTCACTGCACATGGATGAGCTTTCAGTCACCTGTCAGTTTAACAACCCTTCCCATTCCTACTCTGAACTCCATGCTCTTGATTCTTACACACTCAAGGAGCAGGCTTTCATATCCATGTAGCTTGCTGCATATGGTTATCGTAACAACGATATTTATAGAGAAAAGGTAAGGAGGAAGGAAGAACAACATTACAAACCCATTTGCTCACAGTGAAAGCAAAGAGAAATGATCAATACAATCCAAACCATATATCCGTGTTTTATCAAAGCTACAGGGCATAGGATTAGAGTAAGGGGTAAGAAGTTTAGAGGAGATCTGAGATAGAACTATTTTCACTCAGATGGTAGAAATCTGCCTGAGTAGATGATGAACCAAGTACTCACAACATTATTACTAGTTTATCACTTTATTGTCGCCAAACAATTGATACTAGAGTGTACAATCATCACAACAATATTTGATTCTGCGTTTTGTGCTCCCTGGAGTACAAATCGATGGTAAATATTTTAAGCATGCTGACAAATATTTGTATCATCAGGACATAGAAGATTATGAACCAAGTGCTGGTAAATTGGATTCCAGCTTCAATGTGTCTTTGCTGGTCATTTTGCACCTTCATACTGTTCCACCAGAGCTGATTTCAGGCTACTGACATAATAGGGATTGCCACAGGTGGACACAGAAAGAATTAGCATTGTGACATTGGTAAATGATGAATGCTGTCATCTCAAGAGAAAGCAAAGGATTCATTCTCACTGAGCCACTCTCAGTGGCTTGAGGCAGTGTCTTCAGCAGTCTTTGTCTTGTGTTGGACACCAGGATGCTGGAGCACCATGAGGAACTATGAAGACTTGAGGCTCTTTTCACCGTTAATCCCCATGATGGCAGCAGTATTAACCTTACTGCAAACTGATCTGAATAAGTATAAGCTCAGTTTGCCCAACCAGAGTCTGAGCTCCCACTACTCCACTCAGACCTTGTACAGCTCCTCTTTATGCTGCAAAGTACACCAAGATATCAAGACATAAGAATTGCTGCATGATTCTTAGGTCTAGAACCACTGAAATTTAGTTAGCCCCACTGCCATGTCGGGAAGAATGGCTTGGGTACCATGCCGTGCCCAGTACAAGGCTAGTAATGGATTCCTCCGTCTTCCTTGGAACTACGTTTTTGATTTTCAACAGCCTCCCAATGCACAAGGCATTTCATTACTTCCACTCAATACAGACTGTTTCTTTTTCTGCAGATGAGCCAATATTAGTCCTGAATTCTTTATAGCAGAACATGTCAGTAACTTGCCCTCCTCTGGGGCTGCACTTCTCCCTATTGGCCATTCATGTCCAGAAAATTACAAAACACAAATCCTGTACCTGAGCTAAACTCTGAAGTGTGCGTATGATGTCTTTGAGCTGCTTGGTGGCAGACTTCAGATGAAATGCCTTCACCTTTTCATTTTCATACTGTTCAGCAGCCTGCCCAGTGAAGTTGAATACCCCAACAAATCGAAAAGTGAAAGGCACTACCAGGTTTTGATGAGGGTAGAGAGGGGATATAAGAGGTGTACCCTCACACTGCCTGCAGCTTGTAAATCAAGATAGGTTGTGGAATGAGGAAACACTGGAATGCTTTGACTGTCAATGGTTTCAGTCATCCACACTACCAGTTGTCTTGGGCACTGTGATGGCTACACCAGCTGGGGCAGCACTCCCTTTGATTGGCATGCAAGATGATGCACACTTTTGTTATTGGTGTTGGCTATGCATTGACTTCTCCTCCAAAAGTGTTAAGGTCTAAGTTGGTACAATATTCCTGAGTGATAATTAATAGTCACCAGTGTGTGCAATCAGTCTAAGGTTTGGAAGGATCATAAGTGTGATAGAAATTTCAGGAAGATGATTGGCTGGCATCATAAAAGATTTGTGGTTCTATGGAAGGAATATAGTACTCAAAGTTCCTTTCGTTGACCTTAACTATAATGTGTATGATTGTGTCTGGAATAAACTCCTCTATCTGTTTCAGCCATAATACACCTCCCCCTTAAAAGTTCCAAGAGAAGCCATCTTGATTTTGGCATCAGCTACTTGAAGTTGAACTTTGAAGTGACATGCCAACAGACCAATTTCCCCCGGGATCAATAAAGTATGACTATGACTATGACTATAATTAACAATAGATAGTCCAAGAATGATGGATGTCTTCACATTCTGTGTGCATCTCCTACTTCAAATCAAGTAAGCATGGATAAGTCTATGCCACAATTCTAGCTCAGGTTTTCCAGACCAATTCCCTATGATTCCAATCCCTAAAATGTGTACTCATTGTAAAGAATGGGTATTTGATCAATGTATAAAACGAGACTGGTGGTATTCTGTTCTAGTATGAATCACTCCTTCCAAGGGAGAAGTAGTAAGAGAAGAAAATAGGAAGGTAGTGGAAAAGATGGAAATACTTCTATATACTCAGCTGGGTTGTGTCATTTTAAAATGTTCCCATAGGCAACTAGAAGAAAAATAACATTACTTCAATGTTACCAGAAATGATTCAGGTTCATTTAAATTGCATATCATTTTTCTTTTCAGTAACAAGCTGTCTGTAACATATGCTGATGTAATTTTTTCCATATTCATGGAGGTAACAAAGGTTCCTTGAAAAGGGATTGTATGAAGAAATAGGAGTCATTCTGATGGTTTTTTTCATTAGATTTCATCATTTATTTTTACTTTTAAAATAGCAATTCCCTTCATTTAAAGACAGTCTCCATGCATAAAGGCAGATTACACAAACACGGACTGTCAACATGATTCATGATCATTTGTCAATCTCTAAATATCACTTCAGTATAATGGAAACTCAGTGACCTGATGGATAATGGAAATAAGCAAATAATTAATATTTCACTATTCAGACTGTTGCAAAGGATAAGCAGCTCACTGTACAAACATTGACAGGTGATTGGATTAGGAATACAAGTTTATATGTGCATACAATAAAAGGCTGAGAGAGATTTCGCAAAAATTTGTGCATCCTTTATTTATACTCTACAAAATAGTTCAAGTAAACTGGTACAGGAAATACATGACAAGCTTTCCCTTAATCAGACCTCAATTGTCTCCATTCCAGTTACACTACAGTGGTCTCTGTCTTAGTGTATAGACTTCCACTAGTCTAGATGTGAGCAGCAAGTTTTCCTTCCACACCTTACAACAGAAATTATTATGGAGGAGGGGAGACAAGGTGGGAATCCATACGCAAGTTTCTTGCTTGCTGGTATACCTTCATTTATTTGATACTTGGAGAATAAATTAGATGTTTATCATTCACCAATTGATGATTCTGAAGAAAAAGATTTTTAAAACCATTTTTCGTTAATCCAGAATGATGACCCAAGGATTTCTGGGCCTACTGGTGTTACTGACTTTCCAGTTTTCCTCATATACTGGGTCCAAATTTGGTTTCAAATTTTCAAAAGCAGCAACCTTCTAAAGCTGGTAATAATATTTAAATGTTATGACCACAAAACAAAATGTTAAGTAAAATTCCATGTATCTTCATTTTGATCACAGTTTTGCTTGCAGCACATTTTAAAATCTATTTCTTACCCTTCTTTCAGTCATAACAAATCTTCAAATCCTTTTATTTTCCTGGAAGATTTGTTAGTCATTTCTTAGCTGTTAACATTTTCTCACATAATTGAACATGTAACTAAAAGAAACTCCTGGTTTGCATAATTGGTCATGACTAGGATCCATTCAGAATAAAAATCTATTAATGAATGAATTTAAATTTGTTTATTTAAATCTTACATCCATCCCACAACATGAGGGAGTAAAAATCTTTGCATTATGACTCCATCACAATGCAGAAGCATGTGAATTTATAAGTCGAATGACTTGTGGAAAGAAACTCTCCCGTAATCTGTTGGTCCTGGCTTTTATGCTGTAGTACTGTTTGCCAGATGGAAGCAGCTGAAACAGTTTTTGGTTGGGGTGACTGATGTCCCCAGTGATCTTCCAGGTCTTCTTTATGCAGCTGCTGTTGTAAATGCCTTCAATGGGGAGAAGTTCATTTCCACAGATGCACTGGTCTGTCTGTGCCACTCTCTGCTGTGCTCATCAATCAAGGTCGGTGCAGTTCCCATACCAGGCAGTGATACAGCCAGTCAGGATGCTCTCAATGGTGCCCCTGTAGAAGGTCTTGAGGATTTGGGGGCTCATGCTGAACTTCTTCAGTTGCCTGAGGCGGAAGAGACGCTGTTGTGCTTTTTTTGCCACATAGCTGTTGTGTACAGTCCAAGGGAGCTCTTTGGTGACGTGTATACTGAGAAACTTGAAACCACTCACTGCAGTCCCCTTGATGTTGATCGGGGCGAGCCTGTCTCCATTCTTCCTGCATTCCACAATCCAGCTCTTTTGTTTTTTGGACATTGAGGGAGAGGTTATTATCTTGGCACGACTGTGTCAGGATTTTAACCTTTCCTCTGTAGGCTGTCTTGTCATCGCTAGAAATAAGGCCGATCAATGTCGTGTCATCTGCAAATTTGATCATCAGATTGGAGCTGTGTGTGGCAGCACAGTCGTGGGTGCAAAGGGAGTAGAGGAGGGGACTCAGGACACAACCCTGGAGGGTATCTGAGTTGAGGGTCAGAGGGGCAGAGGTGAGGGAGCCCTTCCTTGCCACCTGTCAGTGATCTGATAGGGAGTCTAGGGTCGAGCTTCACAAGGCGGGGTGCAGGCCAAGGTCCATGAGCTTCCCATCAAGTCTGGAGGGAATTATGATGTTGAATGCTGAACTGTAGTCCAGGGACAGAATTCTAACATATGCATTCCTCTTCTCTAGGTGAAATGAGATGGGAGAAGGTGAGATGTTTTGCCAACTGCACAACAGAGCCTTTCTGGATATTAGGTGCAGACTTACTAAAGGATTTCTCTCCATAAACTATGTATAAGTTTTGGATTTATTTTTACCTGAACACCTAATCTATTTTTGGTCTGCCTTATTTGCTAGTGTTGGATATTTCTATTGTTGAATTGTCCCCCAATGGCGAGATCAGTGAGAATTAAATAAAATGTCCTTTCTTCTTGGACTGTCCCTCAAGACTGAGGATGATTTACTTCCACTCTGGCTTTATGGATTCTGACGTGATAAATGAGCTGAATGTAGGAAGCACATTCCCTCCCGCAGGTGGACCAGGTAGTGCATGGCAGGGCATCTGGGTGAGTTGATTGTGAGCTGGGCTACTCATTCTACTGCTTACAAAGAGCTTCTGTATTCTTCCCTTGCATGAACTTGAGGTTCTTAGTACCATCGTAATCATCCTTCTCCATTGAGCCTGTGGTGCAGGAACACACGAGCGGGCCAGAAATTCCCATGGATTAGTGGAGCTGTTACAATTTTTCAAGGAGGCTTTGAGCACATCCTTGAATCTTATCTTCTGTCTTCCTATGAGAGAAATTAGGATAGAGTCTATTTGGGAGACTGGTTGGGCCTTTTCGAAGCAGCCAGTAGTGGATAACTAGGGCCTTCACTCTTAGGATACTCATCTGTGAGCGAGCGTTGACACAGATTCACTATCCCAGTTAATTTGGAAGATTTTGAGGAGACATTAGTGCATTGATATTTGGCCAGTCTAATAAAAGTGGGTTATTGTTGATATTTGCTTATAGGAGCTTAGGAACAATGGCGCCTAATGGCAACTCCTTTGCTTGCATCTTTGGAAACAGCTTTATTTCTATCTTTAATATCTCTATTTTTCCCTTTCAGGGTTCTTTTGAAGACCCTGACCTGAAGTTACACATCGACTTTGGTTCTTTGCGGGAATGGGACCTGATCTCAGGGTCTCACAACTGTCTGCTATTTTATATACCAAGGCCGCAGCCTAGAAGACTAGCGTGCCTTCAGGGTTCTGGGATTTTGTGGCTCTGGAGGTGGGCAGACTGGAGGTCAGTGCCTCAGCAGGAAACTGATGTGTTGTGGGAATACATAGAAAATCGAAAGCAGCTGGCTGTGTGCCCAGACACCCGAGTTCGCAACAGTGACGCAACAGACTTTTAACATTGTAAATCAGCGAGTTGTTTGTTATGTCTCCCCTCTCACTGTGAAACGGGGACACCTCTTTTTCCCTTATTAGGGAGAGAGAGAGCCTGTGGTGTGTCAAAATAACGGGTGAACGAGTAGTCTGTGGGGTACTTCAAGTCCATGTCTTTATTGATGCTTTGCTGCACGCTTGAGTGCTCAGTGGGGGGCGCCAATGCTTTTTTGCTGGTGGGGGTGGGGGGTTGTTGCTTTGCTGCTGCTTATGCATGGGTGGGGGGAGCTGGGGGGGGGGACTTTAGGGTTCAAATATTTAATTGTTATTCATTCTTTGAGGTACTCCTCTGTTTTTGCAGATGGTTGCGATGAAAAAGAATTTCAGGATGTATAGTGTATACATTTGTCCGACATTAAACGTACCTTTGAAACCTTTAAACTCATTTATCGATTTTGCTTTTATCCCTCCTCTATTCTGTTTCAATAAACTGGTTCTAAACAAAAAGTAATCATTTTGTGTTGAGTTGCGTATTTATCTTTCCGACATTAAATCAGTGCCTACCCATCGAAAATGCTTTATTGGCTGCTAATATGACGAAGGGTGCTTAAAAAAGCTTGGATTTAGGTATCACAATTTCTTGTTAAAATATTTTTGCCTTTCGGTCTTTAACATTTCCTTCCAAATGGAAAACTTAGTCACTTGATTAGGATTAATGTACAGGTCTCTGACCATTCTTCATGTGGAAGGTTACAGAGTGCACATGGACAGTCTTTTCAGACATACAACCAGCCAAAAGCAAAGGGATCAAAACTGAATGCTATCCTGTTCTCACCCAATAGCTGGTTGAACAAATTTTTCCACTGAGAGCCTTTGGATAATGATCAGGAATAGGAACCATGAAAAATTTTACCCCTGGAGCACTAATACTAATTGTAACATTCCTGTTGTCATCTTGCCTAAAATCAACTAATTGAACAGAGACCATGAATTGAACCTGGGGCCCTCTTGCCTGTATGGCTGAGCTATATTGTACCTTTGCCAACCAAGCCAGCTATAACTTGCTTAGCTAAACGGGCCTCTTTGAACCCAAAACAGTCTCAATAGGCAAAGATCCAAATACTAAAAAAACACAAAATTTACTAGACTCGGGGGGCTTTCATTGAATCTTGACTTTGGGTGTTCTCTGGCCAGAAAGGCTTAATACTACACTGAGTGCTGCATTTCTCATTCAAATCATTAGCTCAGGGTTCAAACTATTTCATGTCTTCACTACCCTCTTTTCGGTAAACCTCTCCAACCTACAATTGTCCAAGATGGTTGGACTCCTCCAACTCTAGCATCCAACACCTTCCTGATTTTAATCATTGCATCACTGGTACCTGTGCATTCGTTCAGCTGCTAAGGCCATAGGTTCTGAGACCCCATCCTGAACTTCGTACTTTTCTGCATCTTTTCCTTATTTGACATACAGTACATCCTGAAAATACTGCTTGACCCAGATTTTGCTCATCTGCCTAATATTATCCATTTGTACTCAATGTCAAATTCATTCTATAAAGGTCCCTCCAAACATTTTGGAGCTATGTTAAAGGCAGTATATTTATGCAATTTTTTGTTTTTGCTTTTTGTGGGGAAAACAGAGCCAAAAATTTCCTCGTGTTAGGTAGATAAATCAAATTTATTCTACCGCTTACAGGAAATGCAAGTCAAAAATGTTGGCAGATATCAGTTGTTTTGATAAGATCTCAATCTTGAAGCACATATGTCTGAATTTGTGTGTCAGGAGTAGATAGTTAGGCCTAGGCAGCACGAGGTTAGATGGTCATGACTAATCCAGAGTAGATTTACAAATGGTGGTCTTACTTTTAATTTAAATCACACAGTCAGCAAATTGAAGCCTCGGCTTTCTGTCCATGCAGAACTAGCAGACTTCCAGCATCAATCCAGCATCAATCATGCTCTGAGGCAGCTTTTTGGTTAATTAATTGCCTAGACAAACTCTCAGACCACTGGAGGGAGGCTACAGACAGAAAATACCAGAGAACCAGCCATATGCAATTACATTAACCCAGAAATTACACACTAACGTTGCAGACACAGAAGCTGATATGAAGATTCCTTCATAGTTAATGTGCCAAATGTGATGAAAATATTAGTTTAATGCCAAATACTTCTTTAAACTAAACGTTAACTCCTACGCCTGTCTGAGATTTACCAACTGTTAAACTACAAATTAATGGAAAATTGCTAATGTTTGAGACTGTTTAGTTAATGTCTTGATTGTGAAAACTGAGTTGGGTATCCATATAAGAAAATAACAAAATAGTATTGAAATGAAAGAAGAACAAGTTGTACAGAACATTGGTCAAAGGTATCAACAATATTCAATTTAGTTTTCAGCACCTTAGTAAGATTATATTGGTCTTGGAAGGGTTCCACTCAGTTTTGTCAATATAACACGAGGTTTTGAAGAGTTAAAATATGAAAACAAGTTGTATAAACTTTAACATGAGGAAATCTGCAGATGCTGGAGTTTCAAGCAACACACATAAAAGTTGCTGGTGAACGCAGCAGGCCTGGCAGCATCTCTAGGAAGAGGTACAGTTGACATTTCGGGCCGAGACCCTTTGCCAGGACTAACTGACGAAGGCTCTCAGCTGGAAATGTCGAATGTGCCTCTTCCTAGAGTTGCTGCCTGGCCTGCTGCGTTCACCAGCAACTTTTATTTGTGTTGCTTGTATAAACTTGATATGTATTCCCTTAAGTTTAAAAACTTGCTGGATGATCTAATCAAAATGTTTCAAAAGATTAAAGGATCCAATAGGTTACTGTTTCCTCTTGGGAGAATCCGGAAGATGAAGGCATAACAATATAAGATATCAAATGGAAATCCAGGGCTCTTTTGTTCAATCCATGGTGAAAATCTAGAACTTCTACTCTTAAAGGTCTGTGAATATTGTGTAAACATGACTTGAAGACACAATCAACTTTTCTGTGACGTACAAGCCTCAATACAAATGGAGCAAGTATACCGAAACAGAGTAATGATCTCCTGGAATGAATAGTCTACTCATGTTCTTATCCCAGCAAAGATAAACATTAAAATTATATTTGGCCTTCTTTGAGAAACTGACAGAAATATCAATTTGTTTTCCAATGCTAATACAGAAGTGTAGTGCAGTTCCTGCTATTGGTCCTTCCAATTCTCATTCAAAAGTATATGTACAGAATAGGACTCCAATTTGTATAAGTGGTCTCCTGACTGGAATAGAGTGTCATTTCACAATCCTACTAAAGATTGTAGAGGCCAGAGAGGCTAGCTTAGTAAGTGATAAATGAACTAGTGTCATTTTCTGACTTTAACTGGCCTGTTTACTCATGGAAGCACTTATATCACACCCGGTGAATGTTGCTGGGAAGATGAAAGGCACCAATATTAGCAGTTACTTGGATTGAAATATGATTTTCACAAGGTGGGCACCGATTTGGAAGGGACTCACTCAATCACGCAAAGAAAACTCAGGGCTTAGGAAATCTCATAGGTCGAAAAAAAACATTCAAGTTTAAAATAATTGCTCTAGCTGTATTATCATGTTTTAACTCCTTTCCTAAATTCCTTTTGGCTTCCCTTTCTTTTTATCCATTTAAATTTGATCTAGCTCTTCAGATTTTTTTTTATTGTAGCACGCATTGTGAAGTGAAAGATTATGAATGTTGAATGAGTAAATGGTTTGGATAAGTGGCGTGTCTTTCCCTAATCCAGACCAATAAAATTAAATTTTAGCTTTGCTGAAAGATGGTAACTTTAATATGTCAATAAAGCTTAGTCACAAGAAATTCTGCAGAAGCTGGAAATCTTGAGCAACACACACAAAATGATGGAGGAACTCAGCAGACCAGGCAGCATGCTACCTCCCTGAAATGGTGGTGATACCTCCCTGAAATGAGTTTTTGCAGGGTGGGATGTCTGGCATCTGTGGAAATGAATAAGCAGTCAACATTTTGGGCCAAGTCCCTTCATCAATATCACCATAATAGAACCTCAGATCCCTTCCTCCCACCTTATTCTGGCTTCTGCCTCCTTCTTATAGGTCTTGTCCAAGACATTAACTGTTTATTCTCCTTCATAGATGCTGCCTGACCTGCTGAATTTCTTCAACATGTTGTGTGAGCATGCCAAAAAAGCTGCTTGCACCAAGCTATTCTAGATAAGATTTAACTCCAAGGAAACACTCTAATTGTGCATCTCCATTAGAAAGACAAAGGTGGAACAAAACGCAGTAAGTTCTCTTAAGTTTGGACTGATACAGAAACAGGAAAGATCCAATCTATTTTCTGCTGGTATTAGGGCAAACTCATCATTTCATGGGACAAGTTGTTGGAATTGTGCCTTACCCATCAAGGCAGCCCAACTCACTCAACACACATCAAAGTTGCTGCTGAACGCAGCAGGCCAGGCAGCATCTGTAGGAAGAGGTGCAGTCGACGTTTCAGGCCGAGACCCTTCGTCAGGACTAACTGAAGGAAGAGTGAGTAAGGGATTTGAAAGTTGGAGGGGGAGGGGGAGATCCAAAATGATAGGAGAAGACAGGAGGGGGAGGGATAGAGCCAAGAGCTGGACAGGTGATAGGCAAAAGGGGATACGAGAGGATCATGGGACAGGAGGTCCGGGAAGAAAGACAAGGGGGGGGGGAACCCAGAGGATGGGCAAGAGGTATATTCAGAGGGACAGAGGGAGAAAAAGGAGAGTGAGAGAAAGAATGTGTGCATAAAAATGAGTAACAGATGGGGTACGAGGGGGAGGTGGGGCCTTAGCGGAAGTTAGAGAAGTCGATGTTCATGCCATCAGGTTGGAGGCTACCCAGACGGAATATAAGGTGTTGTTCCTCCAACCTGAGTGTGGCTTCATCTTTACAGTAGAGGAGGTCGTGGATGGACATGTCAGAATGGGAATGAGATGTGGAATTAAAATGTGTGGCCACTGGGAGATCCTGCTTTCTCTGGCGGACAGAGCGTAGATGTTCAGCAAAGCGGTCTCCCAGTCTGCGTCGGGTCTCGCCAATATATAAAAGGCCACAGCGGGAGCACCGGACGCAGTATATCACCCCAGTTGACTCACAGGTGAAGTGTTGCCTCACCTAGAAGGACTGTTTGGGGCCCTGAATGGTGGTAAGGGAGGAAGTGTAAGGGCATGTGTAGCACTTGTTCCGCTTACACGGATAAGCGCCAGGAGGGAGATCAGTGGGGAGGGATGGGGGGGACGAATGGACAAGGGAGTTGTGTAGGGAGCGATCCCTGCGGAATGCAGAGAGAGGGGGAGAGGGAAAGATGTGCTTAGTGGTGGGATCCCGTTGGAAGTGGCGGAAATTACGGAGAATAATATGTTGGACCCGGAGGCTGGTGGGGTGGTAGGTGAGGACCAGGGGAGCCCTATTCCTAGTGGGGTGGCGAGAGGATGGAGTGAGAGTAGATGTACGTGAAATGGGGGAGATGCGTTTAAGAGCAGAGTTGATAGTGGAGGAAGGGAAGCCCCTTGAAGCTGAAAGCTTGTTCCAGGCATGAAATGAGTATAAGTGTACATGATGTTACAAAATATGTAACTTTGTCATAACAACCAGGATGATCAGCAGAATCCTATTTACAAAGTTATGTGGTATTCCATAACAGCATAGAAATTGTGTAAGGAATACTTTTTATAACTGGAGACTTAATTTAAATGTAAAATGGATTACATGAATTTGTGGTTCTATGCACAACGGTGGCTGGGCAGGTAGCTTTGATGTCAATCAGTGTGGAACACAATTTTAAAGTAACTTCTGAAGAGGAGTGTGATTATGCAACTATTCCCAGAATATGCATTAATGTGTATTGTTGTTGAAGTTGTTCCTTTTCATGCCTTGAGGTGCCGTTTCCTCAGTATTTAACTGTTCTTTTACGAGGCCGAGTTGCTAGCTCGAT
Organism: Mobula birostris; assembly: GCF_030028105.1. Lineage (NCBI taxonomy): Eukaryota > Metazoa > Chordata > Chondrichthyes > Myliobatiformes > Myliobatidae > Mobula > Mobula birostris. The sequence continues at coordinate 52,859,795 of NC_092386.1, forward strand.
GCTCAACCCAGCATGGATGGAGAGCATGCAAAGAGCCAGCTGGATTTGAACTCGGGACCATTCAACTCAAAATCTGGTGCTGGTGCCACTACACCACCGGCTGGCTAATTAATGTGTATGATCTTACTTAACAGCCCAGGACCCTTCTTGGCCTTAGCACCGTGTATCTTCTGTGTGTACAAGTATCACTTGGCCACTGATCCATATAATCCTTGTATATACATATTCCCCCATATAATTGAAATTAGAAGCTACAGTGCCCTAAATTTGCCATATACTAATAAACGGTCACCTAAATTGTGTTAGAAATATAGAGAAATCACATTAATGCATACAACTGAAGTGTTCATCACAATCTTATTTTGGCAGCAGAATGGGAGCAGCTCAGAAGAAATTCCTGATCTTGATGTGAATTGTTGCAGTTCTCATAAATGCTATTAGCCTTAAGATTTTCTTTGGGCACTATTTGAGGTAAAACCATAATCTTATACCAATAATTTTATAACTATACTTTCATAAAACAAATACTACAGTTATATAGTGAAAATCATGCTTTCCATCGACACCCTGTGCAGTGTCTTTACAATATAGTCAAAGCAAACATATTTAAGGAAATTACATTTTAAAAAATTGTGTGAAGAAAGACCTAATCTTTTTTCACTCTCAATGTAACTTTCTTCGGTGTATGATGAAGTCTGACATTTCACAATTTGGGCATTGAGAAACTTACAGCAGTAAATGAAAATCTGGTTGGGTCAAATTGTCATAGTTTTACTTTGGCCAGAAGAACAGACCCTGACCTCCTGTCACATATTTTATTTTTCTAGTTTTGCATTACATTTGTCGCTTCTGCTATCAATTTGGGGATTTTTAAACATTTCAGTCGTCCATAAACTGTTTATAGAAACAGATGTCTAGAGGCTAAGCAGTCTTATGAGAAGGGTAGTTTTGAAATAGGACGTGAGTCATTGCTTCCTATTTTTACTAATATGTTACACCGAAGGATGACATATCAATGCTGATAAAAATTTTAAGCTTTAATTTTATCATCTGTAACTGCTAACTTAAATGAAAATCTCCTATTGGAGCAATTGGGTATTATATTCCCTAATTAACTTCACAAACCTTTCTTCTGTATTACTTTCTTCATCGGACTCCAATTGTTGAGTGTATGTCTTTAGACTCCTCCCTGATGGCAGTAAGAGAAAAGGACATGTCATGAGTGGTAGGGTTCCTTAGTGAAGGTTGTGGTCTTTTTGAGACATTGCCTTTTGAAGGTGTCCTCGATGGCTGGGAGGCTCTGCCCATGATGGAGTGACAAAATTTACAACTCTCTGCAGTATTTTTTTCGATCCTGCATTGGCGCCTCCATACCAGTTAGAATGCTCGCCTTGGTACATTTTTAAGTAATTTAATAGAGTCTTTGGTGACATTCCAAATCTTCTCAAACTCCTAATGAAATTTAGCCACTGTCATGTTTTCTTCTTAATCGCAATGATATATTGGAATCAGGATAGATCTTCAGAGATGTTGACACCCAGGATTTTGAAACTGCTCACTCTTTCCATTGCTGACTGCTCGATGAGGACAGGTGTGTGTTTTCCCAACTTCCCATTCATGAAGCCCACAGTCAATTCCTTGATCTTTACCTTGGTCAATTCATTGGTTCAGAGTAAGATCAAAATTACTAGGTTGCGTGTAGAATAGGCACCATATGAATGAATTTCTGACCCTGCATCTAATCTGTGCCAATAGTATGGCTGTCACTATATTGGTGCATTCTGTAAGGTACTCAGGTCATGCATATCCATGAGAATCCTCAATCACTATCATTGCATTCATGTCCATTTATGCACCTGATGAAATAATCATTCACACACAGTAAGGTCTCAAGTTACATACAGTTCAACTGGCTGGCTCCCCCCTTACAATGTATCCCACACAACTAACAAGTGTTAACGCTGCTGCTCCCAGCTCTGTATGATATGCAGGGGATAAAATTAAATAACTCTTGAAAATTGGAATGGAATTGTGATTAACCCAATCCATTGTTCTCAGTATAGGCTGCAGGGTAACATTCTTCTGCCTGCTCATTTCTGTGGTTGCTGAGTGCAGCCAAACCTAACCACTGTTTGGGTGATTGCCCATTTTTGTGGGTGGTAAACATCACATGAAAAAGAAGCCTGCATTACTTATATCTGACTTGGTCCACTTAAAAAGAAGGTGGCTGTGGGAGATGCTGGCAGCTAGTTTTGGAACTCAATATGACAGAGGAGAACAGAAATGAAACAAATAAGAAAATAGTCAGATGACAAACAAATTAAATTCCAAAAAATACCTTACCTGATATCTTATTTTAACCAATTTTTACAACGTATAGGGGGAAAAAAAGCACAAATTACAACAACAGTTTTTTGGCTGAACTCAATAGGACAAGCAACATCCGAGGGAGGAAAGGAATCATTGATATTTTTAAAGTTGAAACCCTGTGTCAGCCCTGAAGAAGTGGATGAGGAACATCAGGAAAAAGTTGCATCTTCCCTTTTGATCGTTCTGGTGCCATTATTGCAATGTTTTCCAGTAAGTATCTTGCTTAAGAATTTGTGTGCTTATGAAGAAAGCAGTCATAACATTTGTTTCCCATTTGTATGTACAAAGTGCATGTAATTTTAGAAATGTAAACAAAAATAATTGGTGAGAATTCTGAGAAGGCCAGGCAGCATCCACAGAAAGAGAAAAAGCCAACATTTCAGGTCCAAGACCCTTCATCAATACATAATCACATCTCGCACCATGCACACACTTACAAGTAGTGGAGTGTTACTACACTGAAATGGACCTTTCAGTGCACCAAATCAACCACCAAGGAGTCATTTACAGGAAAATTCAGATAACTTGGTGTCTGATTATTCAGTAGTCCTAGTGATTCAGCGTCAGTTGTCAGTCTGGAATATGAACTGATAGTTCAAAATCAGCAGAGTGTACATCCAGAGCTAAGGCTCAGGCATATGGCAGGCCTGGGATTGGAATCCAGACTATCAGGAGTCTGAATCTTGGATATATTTGTGGGTAGAGACGGGTTCTGGAGTGCCAGAACACTCAGTGGCCACTTTATTAGGTACACCTCTACACTGCTCGTTAATGCAAACATCTAATCAGCCCACCAGTGATAGAAACTCAGTGCATAAAAGCATACAGACATGGTCAAGAGGTTCAGTTGTTGTTCAGACCAAACATTAGAATGGGAAAGAAATGTGATATAAGTGTTTTTGACTGTGGAATAATTGTTGGTGCTAGACAGGGTGGCTTGAGTATCCCGGAAACTGATGATCTTCTGAGATTTTCATGCACAATCATCTCTGAAGGTTACAGAGAATGGTGCAAAAACCCAAACACAAAAAATTAAGTGGCTAGCAGTTCTGTTGGCAAAAATGCCTTATTAATGAAGGAGGTCAAAGGAGAATGGCCAGACTGCTTATAGCTGACAGGAAGGTGACAATAACTCAAATAACTCAAATAATCACATTTTACAACAGCAGTGTGCATAAGAGTATCTCCGAACGCACAACACATTGAACCTTGAAGTGGATGGGCTATGGCAGCAGAAGATCACAGGCATACATTCAGTGACCACTTTATTCAGTACAGGAGGTACCTAATAAAGTTGCCACTAAGTGCATATTCCCACTAACTTTAAATTCACTGGTTTATTGGTAAACTTATTACACTACTGTGTAAGATATTGATAAAAATTAAATAAAAGTGATTTAGTATGAAGAAGAGCAAAATCCAATAATCCAGGTCAGGCACCACCAAAGTCCTAAGTTCGGGATGTTTCTCAGAACTCCCACCGCTTCCTGAGGCATTAGCTATGCGTTTGATATTCCTCCTCGACTTTTTACCTATTCCTGAGGCCCAGTTCAAACATTATACATAATATGAAGCAAATGAAGTTAACATTTGCTCTAGGCCAGTGATTCCCAACGGGTGAGGTTACATGTCCTAAGGGGGTGTTAGGGAAAATAAAAGTCGTTTGGGGACATTCAAGATCCTTGGGGTGGGGCTGGGTGGCAAGCAGCATCCTACCTTGAGGCACAAGACCTGACCGAGCAGGTACTTCCAAACAAAAAGAATAAGGCACTGGAACACAGGAAGAATTATATGTCTGCAGGTGGTAAGCGTTTGTAATCATAATGCATCTGCAACTCGGCAACCTCATCCGACCTTACCAACCAAACAGACATTATTAGGGATGCATAAATTAGCACCAAACTGGCTGGTGGCGTAGTGGCATCAGTGCCGGAGTTTGGAGCGAAGGCTCCCGAGTTCGAATCCAGCCGGCTCCCTTGCATGCTTTCGATCTGTGCTGGGTTGAGCGTCGAGCTAGCAACTCGGCCTCGTAAAAATAAGAAAGCCTGCTAAAAAAAAACGCCGTCATAACAGTGTTCCGATGACTTCACTCAGAGTTAAGGGCTTTCTTCTTCAAATTATCACCAGGGTGCCCAACAGTTCCCCTCGACTCGCAGCACAGAAGAAGTCTGTGCAATTTAACAGTTGATAAGTCAAGTACACCATCTCAACTTTCTCTACTGATCTATGGAAAACTCCTGTAATATCTGCTAAAAGCAAAATTATACCTCATCCATTAAATAGCAGAATATTTTGCCAGTATGCCAAGATAACGATGAAGAGCTTGAATACTTGTTTCTTCGTACTGAAGTGTATTGGCTGTCAAAAGACTGCTGCTTAAAACACTTCTTTGATCTTTTTGACACTGTGGTTAAATTTTTGCTCAAAGTTGACAAGAGCTTGGAAGACAAGATTGAATTTCTACGTGGAGATGTGATATACGTAGCTGATCTGTATGACAACATGAACATTCAATATATGAAACTGCAGGGTGAGAATTTCAATTTAATCCAGGCAAAATGTATCGTGTCCACTTTTAACAGAAAAGGGATGGAGGAGGAGAAGATGGTAGTACGTCGGCAGCGCGCGCAGCCACTTCAGTGGTGATGTCTGTTATCTGTCAAGTAGGGGACCGTGCACAGTCTGATTTGATGGAGACGGACGTGAGAATACAGAGGAACATCTGGAAAACTTCTGAAATGCCCACTTCGCTGCCACTGCTACTGTGTGATAACCTGAATCTCCGGAGCAGAAGGCCCCGAAATCCTCGGCTTTGCGTGTTTCAGCAGCCGGGGCGAGGTCGAGGGTGCTCAGCAGAGGATGGCACTCGGGAGGCTGTATCGGAGAGGCTGGTTGGAAGCTCAAAGTTTTCAGGCGGATGGACTAAGTGTCGGCTGTGGTCGGCTGCTTCCAAGGCATCGGCAGTTTGACAGTGCCTGGAGGTTTATGGCAGGGAGTTTCTCCCTTTTGCCGCCTGCTATCGGAGACTGGGGAGTCGATCGACTCGGGAACTTTTGAGACTTTATTTACCTTGCCCATGGTTTGTTCTTCATTAAATTATGGTATTGCTTTGCACTGCTGTAACTATATGTTATAATTATGTGGTTCTGTCAGTGTTAGTCTTTGGTTTGTCCTGTTTTCTGTGATAACGATCCGGAGAAACATTGTATCATTTCTTAATGCATGTATGCATTTCTAAATAACAATAAAAGAGGACTGAGTGTTCTCATAATCTAAAATTGGAACTATATAAGCAAAACATTGGGAGGAGAATGTTCTCACGGTTTCCCTGCATGGAAAGTATGGCACTCTCTTTCACAGACGGTGATTTGCAAGAGTACAGCTTACACCTGCAGTCACTGAAGAAGGATTTGGAATCGATTCAAGGATTTGAACAATCTGGAAATTCTGGACTGGGTAGTTAGCCTATTTCTTTGCCAGGTGGAAGAACAGGAAGAGAGCTTAAAGGAAGAAATTATCAAAATTCAAAATGATGAAGAAAAAAAAATGGTTTTCAAAAATGTTGGCTTTTGTGGTATTTGGCTACACTGTCATATGAAGCTTCCTGGTCTTTTGAGAAGAGCCAAACTGTTTTTCATTTCCATCTTCCTACCTTATTGAAAGAGAACATAAGAACATAAGAAATAGGAGCAGGAGTAGGCCATCCGGCCCATCGAGCCTGCCCCACCATTCAATAGGATCATGGCTGATCTGCCCATAAACTCAGCTCCACCTACCTGCCTTTTCCCCATAACCCTTAATTCCCCTACTATGTAAAAATCTACCTAACTGTATCTTAAATATATTTAGTGAAAAAGCCTCTACTGCTTCCCTGGGCAGATAATTCCACAGATTCACCACTCTCTGGGAAAAACAGTTTCTCCTCATCTCTGTCCTAAATCTTCTCCCCTGAATCTTGAGGCAATGTCCCCTAGTTCTAGTCTCACCTACCAATGGAAACAACTTTCCTACTTCTATCTTATCTATCCCTTTCAAAATTTTGTAAGTTTCCATAAGATCCCCCCTCATTCTTCTGAACTCCAGAGAGTATAGTCCCAGGAGACTCAATCTCTTCACATAGGTTAACCCCTTCATCCCTGGAATCAACCTGGTGAACCTCCTCTGCACTGTCTCCAAAGCCGATATATCCTTCCTCAAGTATGCACACAGTACTCCAGGTGTGGCCTCATCAGTACCCTGAATAGTTTCAGCATGACCTTCCTGCTCTTGAATTCAATCCCTCTAGCAAAAAGGCCAACATTCCGTTTGCCTTCTTAATAACCTGTTGTACCTGCAAGCCAACCTTTTGTGATTCATGCACAAGCACTCCCAAGTTCCTCTGCACAACAGCATGCTGAAATCTTTCACTATTTAAATAATAAAGGAGGGGGAGAAGATGGCGACATGACGCAGCGCTCACGGCCTCTCTGGTGAATGTTATCTGTAATCTGTCAAGTAGGGGGCCATGCACAATTCTGATTTGATGGAGACAGACGTGAGAGTACAGAGGAACATCTGGAGAAACTTCTGAAATGCCCACTTTGCTGCCGCTGCTACTGTGTGGAAACCTGAATCTCCGGAGCAGAAGGCCCCGAATCCTCGGCTTTGCTTGTTTCGGCGGCCGGGGAGAGGTCGAAGGCACTCGGCAGAGGATGGTGCTCGGGAGGCTGTATCGGAGGGGCTGGTCGGAGGCTCGAAGTTTTCGGATGGACGGACTCGGTGTCAGCCGTGATCAGCTGCTTCCAAGGCATCGGGAGTTGTCAGTGCCTTGGAGGATTATGACAGGGATTTTCTCCCTTTTGCCGCCTGTTATTGGGGACTCGGGAGTCAATCGGGACTTGAGACTTTTTATTTTACCGTGTCCATGGTCTGTTCTTTATCAAATTATGGTATTGTTTTGCACTGCTGTAACTATATGTTATAATTATGTGGTTCTGTCAGTGTTAGTCTTTGGTTTGTCCTGTTTTCTGTGATATCACTCTGGAGGAACATTGTATCATTTCTTAATGCATGTATGCATTTCTAAATGACAATAAAAGGGGACTGAGTGTTCTCATAATATAATCTAATATCTGCTCTTCTATTATTCCTTCCAAAGTGGATGATCTCACATTTATCAACGTTGTATTCCATCTGCCTGACCTTGGCCCACTCACTTAACCTATCTATATCCCTCTGCAGACTCTCCACATCCTCTGTACATTTTGCTTTTCCACTCAGTTTAGTGTCATCAGCAAATTTGGCTACGATACACTCAGTCCCCTCTTCCAAATCATTAATGTAAATGGTAAACAGCTGCGAGCCCAGCACCGACCCCTGTGGCACCCTACTCACTACAGACTCCCAACAGGAGAAACACCCATTTATACCAACTCTCTGCCTTCTATTGGTTAACCAATCCACCATCCATGGCAATACACTTCCTCCGACTCCATGCATCCATATCTCATTTATAAGTCTCTTGTGCGGCACATTATCAAATGCCTTCTGGAAGTCCAAGTATACGACATCCACCTGTTCCCCTCTATCCTCCGCACTCATTATGTCCTCAAAGAACTCCAGTAAGTTTGTCAAACAGGACCTGCCTTTTCTGAATCCATGCTACTTCTATCTACTGGAACCACTCCTTTCTAAATGTTTCACTATTTCTTTCTTAATGACAGCTTCAAGCATTTTCACGACTACAGATGTTAAGCTAACTGGCCTATAGTTGCCCGTCTTTTGCCTACATCCTTTTTTAAAAAGTGGTGTGACATTTGCTGCCTTCTAATCCGCCTGGACCTGCCCAGATTCTAGAGAGTTTTGATAAATGATTACCAATGTGTCTACTATAACCTCTTCCAATTCCTTCAGCACCCTGGGATGCATTCCATCAGGACCAGGGGACATATCTACCTTCAGACCCTCTAGTTTGCTCATCACTATCTCTTTAGTGACAGAGGCTTCAGTGCAGTGAACCACATACTCACAAAAAGCAGAAACAGATCGGACATTGTTACGTATGGGGACATAAGGCTTTTGCTTTCACAAGTTGAACCAGATATATCAACTCATGCTAAATCCATCAAGCTGAAGGATCATATTGATATTGAAGCGGTTGTACAGCGCACAGGTATTGTATAAGCTAGGTTTAAAGACTAATAAAAATTTTAAGCAGCATTTTTTTTCTCATGTTAGCATATGGTAGTAGACATGTTTTTACACTATGGGAGTGCTGGACAGTATATTGTGCCTAAGAGTGACGTCAATAAGTATGAAAGTGCTTTCGGGGGGTGTTGGGCTAAAAAAGGTTTGGAAACACTGCTCTAGACCAACACAAACTCTGCAGTTATCATTGAACCATGGTTGCCAGTACTATGGACAGAAGTAAGCTCTCCTCCTACACAACTCCAGCAAACTTGTTATTTTCCTCTAAAATATTCATGTGTAGGGTATCCAAGCTGTTGGCATTTCCTTTAAGTAGATAATACAAACTGAATTTTAACCACATACAGTACTGTGCAAAAGTCTTAGGCACCCTAGATTTTATATAAATTTAGTTTTAGATGTTTATGTTTTGTCTTCTGCAGTAGTTAGTCAGTAAAAAGAGCAAAATTTAGATTTTCAAATTTATTTTCCAAAAAAAATGAATACTACAGAAAAACTTTTGTAGTTCATAAAAGGAAGTAACATAGTAAGTAATAGATCACTTTTCAAATGAAAACTTAATTACTTTGTAGGTATATAACCAAGTGCATGATTAAACAAAGATAACAAACAAGATAATCCCCCACATCCCCCTCGTACCCCATCCGTTATTTATTTATATACACATATTCTTTCTCTCTCTCTCCTTTTTCTCCCTCTGTCCCTCTCACTATACCCCTTGCCCATCCTCTGGGTTTTTCCCCCTCCCCCTTTTCTTTCTCCCTGGGCTTCCTATCCCATGATCCTCTCATATCCCTTTTGCCAATCAACTGTCCAGCTCTTGGCTCCATCCCTCCCCCTCCTGTCTTCTCCTATCATTATGGATCCCCCCTCCCCCTCCCACTTTCAAATCTCTTACTAGCTCTTCCTTCAGTGAGTCCTGACGAAGGGTCTCGGCCCGAAACGTCGACTGTACCTCTTCCTAGAGATGCTGCCTGGCCTGCTGCGTTCACCAGCAACTTTGATGTGTGTTGCTAGAGGTAGGAAAGTTATTTCCACAGGTTGGTGAGACTAGAACTACAGGATTCAGGATTCATGGGAGCAGATTTAGGATGGAGATGAGGAGGAACTGCTTTTCCCAGAGAGTGGTGAATCTGTGGAATTCTTTACCCAATGAAGCAGTGGAGGCTACCTCAGTAAATATATATAGGACTAGGTTGGATAGTTTTTGCATAGTAAGGGAATTAGGGGTAATGGGGAAAAGGCAGGTAGGTGGAGATGAGTCCATGGCCATATCAGCCATGACTTATTGAATAGTGGAGCAGGCTCAACGGGCCAGATGGCCAACTCTTGCTCCTACTTCTTATGTTCTTATGTTTAAACAGGATGCTGATAACCAATGACATAATGAGTTGAATGAACTAAACTGATTACCTGAAACAGAAATAGGTGTAGAAGGAATCAAAAGGGGTGAAGGACAACTTGACTAAAAGGTAAGGGTGTGGCAGATGTGACAGTCTGAACTTCAACTCATTAGTTCTTACGCCATGGCATGAGTGAGCATCACAACAAGACACAAGGTGGTAATCCTGCATCTAAGCAGAAATTGCAGCAGAGCAGTGTCAAGATGTGCTGTCCAAGCTCTTCCGAAGGAGCACAAAGAAACAGGCAAGGTTGAAAACCCGAAACGTAATGGTAGGCCACAGAAACTGAGTGCAGCAGATGAAAGATTATCAAGCTGCCATCCCTTCTATATCAGAAGAAGTCCAGCACTGCTATTAGCTTTGAACTCACAGAAACCACTGTAACCCAAATACAGTCCAGAGAAGTCTTGTCAGAAGTGATCTTCATGGAAAAGTTACAGCAGAAAAGCCATTCCTCTGAAGTGGAAACAAAGCCAAGAGACTCATCATTGCACAAAAACACAAGGACTGGGGTGCTGAACAATGGCAGTAAATGCTCTGGACTGATGAGTCAACATTTGAAATGCTTGGCTCTAACGGGAGGCAGTTTACCCATAGAAGAGCTGGAGAGTGCTACCTGGATGAGGGTCTACAGCTCACACTGAAGCACAGCAGAGGTTCCCTGCAGGGTTGAGGCTGCATTTCTGCAAATAGAGTAGTTGATCTGGTCAGAATTAATGAAATCCTCAATGCTGAGGAGTACAAGCAGATTCTCATCCATCACTCAGTACCATCAGGGAGGAATCTGATCAGTCCCAACTTCATTTTACAGCAGAAGATGAGCCCAAGCACATGGCCAAGGTCATAAAGAACTATTTTCAGACGAAAGAAGAACAGGAAGTTCCACGGCAGATGGTATGGCCTCCCCAGAGCCCTGATCTCAACATCATTAAGGCTGTCAGGCATTACCTGGAGAGACAGAAGCAAACAAGGCAGCCAAAGTCTGCTGAAGAACTGTGGCAAGATCTCCAAGAAGCTTGGAACAGCCTACCAGCTGATTTTCTTATAGAAATGCACAACAGTGTACCTACGAGAAGTGGAGGCAAAGGGTGGTCACACCAAGTATTAATTTTATTTGTTTTTTTACTGTTTACTAATCTTTATAGAAATATTGTTGAAATTTGGAAACGTTTACACAGTACTGTATCTTTCAATCAGTATCACACAGGAGCAAGCAAATGAACACTGCACAAACACAAGAGATTGTGCAAATGCTAGAAATCCATAGCAACACACACAAAATGCTGGAAGAACTCAGCAAGTCAGTCGGCTTCTTTGGAAGTAAATAAACAGTCAACATTTCAGACTGAGACCCTCAATCAGGAATGGAAAGGAAGAGAAATATGCCAGAATAAGAATGTTGGAGGGATGGGGAAGGATGACAAGCTAGAAGAAGAGAGAAAGGGAAGGGACGTAAAATAACAAGAAGTTGGATAAACCAATGTTCATGCTATTAGGTTGGAGGCTACTTAGATGGAATATGAGGTGTTGCTCCTCCAACTCTGAGAGAGGCCTCATCATAGCAGAAGAGGAGGCCATTAACTGACATGCCAGAACAGGAATAGGGAAAGGAATTAAAATGGATGGCCACCAGGAAATCCCACTTTTTGCAATGGAGTAAAGGTGGTCACCAAAGTGGTCCCCCAATCTGTGTTGGGTCTCATCAATGTAGAGGAGGTCACCTGTGGAGCATTGGATACAGTAGATGATTCCAACAGATTTGCAGGTGAAGTGATGCCTCAGCTGGAAGGACTATTTGGGACCCTGAATGGAGGTGAGGAAGGACCTGAATGGGCAAGTGTAGCGCTATTCCATTGGCCCCATTAATCTTCTTCCTGGCACTTATCCCTGCAAGCAGCAGAAGTGCTACAACTGCTCATTCACCTTCTCCCTCACCACAACTCAAGACTCCAAACTGTCCTTTCAGGTGAGGTAACACTTCATCTGCGAATCTGTTGGGGTTGCATACTGTATCCGGTGCTCCCTGTGTAGTCGCTTTGTTGAGCACCTCTGCTCCATCTGTAAAAAGTAGGATTACTCAGTGGCCAACCATTTTAATTCCTATCCCTATTCCCATTCTGAAATGTAGGTTCATGGCCTTGGCTTCTGCCATGATGAGGTCTCTGTCAGATTGGAGGAGCAATATATTCTGCCAAGGTAGCCTCCAATCTGATGGCATGAACATCGATTTCTCCATCTTCCATGTTTTCCTTCTCCCTCTTCTCTTTTCCAATTCCCCACTCCATCCTGGTACCTCTACTCCTTACCTGCCTATCACCTCCCCTGGTGACCCTCTTCATTTTCTTTCTCCCATGGTCCATGGTCCACTCTCCTCTCCCATCAGATTCTTTCTTCTCCAGCCCTTTACCTTTTCACCTATCACTTCCCATTTTCTTTCTTCCCCCCCCCCCACCCCTTACCAACGTGGCTTCTCCTATCACCTTCTAGCTTTACCTCCTTCCCCTCCCCACCTTCTTATTTTGGCATCTTCCCCCTTCCTTTAGAGTCTTGGTCTGAACCATTGATTGGACAGTGCACGTGAATTAAGATCATTGCTGCATGTTCCATGAGTTTGATATATAGATTTAGCAAATCTGTAATTATTAACATACACTTTCAGCACTATAGGATCGTGATCAGGTCTAATGATTAATTTTGCACAGGAAATTGATCACGGAGTGCTTAAAATATATGGTGTGTGACTGAAATTCCATGTCCATTTCTTTTAACAGAATTCTCCTTTGTTATAAAAAAGCACACCTGAATCCCCTAGAGAAAGACTAAAGTGAGGATCAGACTTTCAGCCATCAACCTAGGCACCCAACAGACATTGATTTTTTTCAATGCATTGCAGTTGGATATTTAGGTGAAAACTCTGAAATGTTTAACATTCAAATCACAAAGAGAGAAAATCTGCAGATGCTGGAAGGTTTAGAATGTTATTTATACTGGTTAATTCTATTAAAACATTGAGAAGTCTTTTCCTCAGAGAATCATGACAGATTATCAAATATTTTAAACATTAATGCATAGAATTAACTAAATTTCTGCTGTAGAATATTACTGTAATTACAACAGAATTCAAAGAATTTGAAAAAAAATCACATTTTGTTAAGCTTTTCATTTTCACATAATAGGTTTGAAATAGTATCACTTATTTATTTTGTCCGTAAACAAAAAACAAAATTGAAAATGTTTTTTTGAAAATGCACAAATAAACACACCATAGATCTGTTGTGTTTCTTTGCTTCTCCGATATAAGACAACAAAGACAGGATTTCTGCGCTTCAAGTAAATTTGGTATTTGTCAGTTTTCTCATAGATGCCCATTGCTACAAAGCACATGGTTGTCACAGTGCACTCGTGCAAATACTGTATACTTGCCTGAATTGATTCACACTAGTCTGGCTATTTGTTGCTTTGTGGAGTAGTTACACAAAACACATCTGGTTCCCTATCCTATCAGACACATGTGCAATTTTCTTTCAAGTATAATGACTGACATTCCAGGGCAGGTTTATGTTCGTGTAAACAATCAACTCTGAACAGGTTCATTTTACATTGTACACTTATTCTGGCATGTGCTTTTTGCATAACAGGTTGTATTTTTTCTGGTTGATTTCTGATACTTGACATTTTATTACTTACTGAGGAGTTATCCATTACTGAACTTTTTGGCGTCATTCTGGATGCAAAATGAATACACATTGAATGGTTGGAAAAAATGTAAATGTATTTTGACTTGGCTAAAGACTAACATAATGTGTTAGTTACTGCCTGAAGTTTCTCCAACTCTGTGTGTCCTTGCCCTTAGCCATCTTCTCTATTGTGCCCAAGGTGTGGGTGGGGGTTCAGAGCTTCATTCATAGTGCTAGTAGCTTCCACGCAGTTTTCTCTATGGTCAGTCATGCAAATCCCAGGTGGATACTCAGGAATACTTTGCCAACAGATATAGGATTCTTCATTGCTGTTTCTACAGCACTTTTTTTGTGACCATTCAGGGTTGTTAGCCCTGAGCTGAACCCCTAAACTTGGGGGACCAGTAGCCCACTCTTAGTCTGGCCTCTACCCTTGGACCTATTTGACGCTACCAGGAGTCAAAGCGCAAGGCCCTAACTCCAGCCAACATAGCTCTCCGGGTCTTTGAGGGATGCAGGGCACCAAACCCTATGACAAGGTTGTGGTCGTCCTGGAGGAACATAATGTTTGCTAGCCAGAAATAAGGGCCTACAAGATCTAACCATAGGTCCAGATATAAGATAAAGTAGTTGTTCATATTCTTAACCCGTGCTTTTGTTGTTGTATGACTTTGAATAATTTGATAGAATAATACCGTCACACACAGATTTAGGATTTTTCATTGCTGGTTCACAGAAATAAGCATGCATATTTCCCAAAGATTCCCCATGAAGTGATCCAATCAGAATCGTGCAAGAAGAAAGTTAAGGAGAATTAGAGAGATAGTGAACAGCAGAAAATGTCTGAAACTGCACAGTAATTTTTCTCTTGAGGACTGCTCATGTTGCTTTCCAAGAATAGAAGATAGAAGCAACATGTTTATGATTCTTTCTTTGATTTTTTTCACATTCTCAAGAATCCATAAATATTACACAGCCAACTTTTTTTTTATGTGTAGTCATTGTTTTGTTGGCAAATTGGACAGGTAACTTGCATTCAAGGTAAGGCAAACAATAATTGAAGCAAATGATAATTGCCCAGCCTGGCTAAGGGAGTTGTGCACAGATTTTCAGTCCAGACAAACAAGACACAATCATGATCCAAAATTTTCCCTGTGTTCAGTGTACTTTTTACTGACTGAATTATGAGATATGTCTTGATAGGATCAACAATTGTTCGAAAACCTTTGAAAACAGTTCAGTCTTCTCTGTTGAACTCACATGCTGGATCCATCTGTGGTAGAAGATGAAGATATTCATAGAATCTGGTTATCCATCTTTATTCTTATTTGTGATGGCCTCAGTTTGTGAGATAGTTGCGATTTATCCTTTGTGTTTAACGTGAAGATTGATTTCCATGGTAACTACCAAAGAGTCAAAAGTAAGTGAGTGACATGAGTAGGCTGAAAATCGTTCAGATCCAGCTTTATCCTGCAAAAGTCTCCAGCTGCCTTTCATCCCAGTGAAAGACTCATTTCACTTGAGATGCAGGTAATTTAAGACCTGCTTCTTACCCTGAGATATGTAAAGGAGACATTCTCAGAATCTCTAACAAAGCAACACTCTGTTAGTGCGACACTGAAACACTGGCCCAGATTCTACGAGGGGTGCTTAAATCTAGGTTCTTCAAGAGTCTTTCCTTTATGGATCCTACAATACTTACATTTGTGCCTGACAGTGTTGTGCATGTGCTATTATCAAAAAAAAGCTCAGGTCAAAGTTGCTGAATTTCATTCACATCAGATACAGATAGATATTCTGTTTTAAATTAATTAGCAAATACTATTTCGATTGTGTTTCATTCTCATCACCACCACTATAAAATTTAGATGTTTTAATCTGAGCCTTCCTTTCTACAGCAGATTTATCAGTTGTAATCATTTGATGTTGGCAGTGCAAAAACTTCTTCAGCATCATATTTGTTCATAGACCACGGCTTAGAAATTGGGTAGTGGGTGCAAGTTGAGTGAAAGGAATACTTCCTGCATCAGAATGAGTGGATCCACATCCAAAAACACATCCAAGATTTCTGTTTTCTTCTGTCTTTTTAAATACTTCTGGAAGATACCTCACTTCTGATAGGTGTAAAAAGGATGCAGCTTTGAAAATTGGTTGATGTTCTTCTGAAGATAACTCACTATCTAATGCGTAGAGAGTCCATATGGTATGCATGCTGCTAGTGGAGATGTTGATGGCCATTTCTTTACTCACTAACCTCAAGGCTGGATGAAATTCAGGAGCAGACTCTTCCTCGTTGTTATCCAGAATCAAAAATGCTAAATATTTGATGTTCTGTTTATAGTGTGAAGTGTTCAATAGATTCACCAAGGTCCAGGAGCTTAAACAAAATGATCATTCAATCAAAAAGCTCCCACAGACAGACTGTGACACATTCTACACAGATAGCAGAAAGCAATTGAAACTGTACTTAAAGAAAGTAGCAGTCTTAAGTCAACAGCTACCCTATTGCAACTAATTCTTGAATCCATGAATACATTCTCACTACTTAATTTAACTACTGTGCTTAATATCTATATACTTACTGTAATTCAGTTTTTTCCTCTATTATTATGTATTGTATTATACTGCTGCTGCAAAGACAACAAATTTCATGACATATGCCAGTGATAGTAAACGTGATTCTGATTCTTATTCTGAGTATCTAAATATATAAATGCACAGACTGAACTGGGATGGATAAAATAAAAATGAATTTCTTATCACATTTTCAGTTCACCATAAGACCATAAGATGTAGGAGCAGAATTAGGCCATTCAGCCCATCGAGTCTGCTCTACCATTCCATCATGGCTGATTCCGGATCCAACTCAACCCCATACACCTGCCTTCTCGCCAAATCCTTTGATGCCCTGACCAATCAGGAAACTATCAAGTTTCACCTTAAGTGTACCCAGGGCCTTGACCTCCACTGCAGTCTGTGGCAGAGCATTCCATAGATTCACCGCTTTCTGGCTAAAACACTTCATGGACCAGACAACATCCAAACCTTTGTATTTGATGTCTTGCTCCCTAAAGGTACCTGCACCTCTAGCCAGGCTCTTCTAGTACTGATACAACAGTGACATCTACCTAATGAGGTAATATTGAGATGTTTCCATAATGGGAGAATGTGGTAAAATACAGTTCTTGAACAAAACACAAAACCCTAATCACTACTGTTTAGCAAAACTATGAATACTTTCCACTAAAATTGGCTCTTATATTATTTGATCTGTGTTCTTTATTTTTTTAATTGAGCATAATTTATGGATTTTTTCTTGTAAATACTGCTTATGTGGTGTTATTTGTCTGTGATGCTGTTGCATGTAAGTTTTTCATTACACCTGTGTGTACATTACTTGTACATGTCTCTCAACTTTGATAAGCCACTTTGAAGATTAGGAAGTAGTCATTGATAACAGAGTTGTGTTTAAATTTGTTTTTGGAGGCAGGTGAATCTCTGGAATTCCCTGCCCTAAAGGATTATGGTGGCTAGATCTTTGAGGGCATTTAAACAGAATTTTTTTGAAAAATCAGGGAATCAGATGTTATGGGGAACCTGTGCATAAGAGGAAATGAGGCCTGGACAAATCAGCCACGATCATATTGAAAGGGCAGGACTGAAAGGCTGAGTGTTTATTCCTGTTGATATTTTCTTACATTCTCAAGTTCGTACATGGAGGTGTCAGGCAATGACCATCTCAAACAAGAGAAAACCTCACACTTAATTTTGAAATTTACTGGACACCTCATCCTGAAGATCATTATCAACCAGAAACTCAACAGGGCCATGCACAAAACAACCTTGGCCACAACAGGTTGGAGACTAGTGGTAGGTGACTTTTGACACCTCAGGTTCTTTCTACGAACTACATGGTATAAGTCTGGAGCACAATGGGATATTCTTCACTTGCCTGGATGAATGCAGCAATGACGAGCTTGACATCATTCTGGGAAATAAACACCTTAGTGAACTTGCATGCCATGTGGCTGCAGTGTATACCATTGACAAAACACATGATAGTTTTTTACTCGGGCTACCATGAGAGCATTTCCAAGATCCTTTGCCACCAAGAAGGAGAAAGAAAGTAGGTGCATGGGAAAAGGAAAACCATTTACAGATTCCCCTCCAAGTCATGGACCATCATGAAGCAGAAATATACTACTGGTCTTTTATTGATGCTGGATCTAAATCTTGGAACACCCTCCCCAACAGTACTGCTGGAAGTACCTTCTCTAGAAGAATAATAACAGTTCAAAAGATTCTCCACTGCCTTCTCAAGGCCAATAAGGTATGCAAATAAATGCTGGCATTATCGGCAATGCCCAGATCCCAATAAAAATTAAAAAGGTTGCACAGTTCTTGTTGCCACTCCTGTTTTTGGCTGCCTGCTGAGATGATCCTCGGAAGAGTAACTAATCAAACTGATACCTGTTTCTTTCTCTTAAATTCTGGGCTTGGGAGAAAGTCACATGTAAAACCAAAACTGAAGACAAATCCAGGTGGGATCAGAAGGGTTGTAGAGACAAAAAAATAAGAATGATTGCTTGATTGCTGCAGGGTTTTGTAAATGTTAATGACAATTTTAAATATATTATGAAACTAAAATCTGATTTGAAGAACTAAGCTAAAGAAGGCTGCTCAACAGAACTAAACATTAAACAGAATGCAATCAAGTACACATCAGATGAGTTTATGGGAGAAAAAGGTCCATCAATGGAAGGGTTTGAGAAAGCAAGTCTATTGTAGTGGCAGCTGCCAAAGCTGTCTGGTTCAGCCTCAACAAATGATCAGGAAGAAGGATGGAATATTTTTTAAAAAAGAACTAAGTTATTTGCTGCAGCCAAAAACAATACTTCAATATTCATTTGGAAGAAATAATATTCATAAAGTGGGTTGTCTTGCAATGTAAAAACATACTTTAGGATGAGAGTATACTTATACACTGCGCAAGTAAGTCACGTGTGTGTGTGTGTGTGTGTGTGTGTGTGTGTGTGTGTGTGTGTGTGTGTTGGTGAGGGTGGGTGGTGTAACTGAGCTGGAAGGCTCAGCAGTGCAAATAAGGAACAAATAGCCTACAGGAATGTGGTCTTGAAGATAACTTCTCTTAACTACACGTCACGGGATTATAGCACTCATTGTGGGAATCTGGTTACTAATTGAAACAGGAGAGGGGAAAGGCTTAGGAAAACTTAATAGACCTGTTTCAAAATAGGTAGAGTTGAATCATATTGATCAATAAATACTTCTTAAGTTGATCTAAATTTGGATTTTCTTTGCCGCACCACATTTCATGATTTAATACTGGAAGTTATTTGCAATGCACAGAGCTGGACGGTGAAGAAGTAATTATGAAAAATGATGGCATATTGGTGTACTGAAAAGGCTAAGGAGAATGCAAAAAATGGACAATTCCACTTAGCCACAAACACATATGAAACTATTCATAGCTATGACAAGCAGTACTTTGGTGTTGCTAACACAGAGGAACCTGTACTGGAATTGGGGCTGGCTGGAAATGGGAAGGTTGCACTAATAGTTTAATTTTAAGACAGATGGCCAGAACATTTGGAGGCTAGAATACATTTAAGGATACTAAAGAAGAAAGAACATTATTTGTAGAAGATGAACACACCAAAGCTCTGTTGTTTTGGCAAGGTGGGTAGTGGCATGAATTTCAAAGCAAAATCAGTGTCAGAAAGAAATGAGTAGTAATAATACCTAATTAGCATGCCATCCTGGGGAGATGGTTGAAAAATAAGGAGATTAAAGGAGAAGAAATTGAAGTGGGTTTGGTGAAAGTGGGTGGGAAATGAAAAAGAAACCAGATTGATGTGGAATCGGCTCAGAATTTTGACAAGGAGTGGAAAGGGGAGCTTGTATGCAATCAAAGGAGAAACAACTGCATAAATATTCACAACAGAGATGGAATAAATCCATCTTTGTTGCATTTTTAATAATTGATACATTTTATGTCACTGTTTTGCAGTTTTAAGTCACTGCAAATGGTATAATGTGAGTAGTGTATTATAATTTCTTCTGAATGCTTAACAGATCCTACAAATGTGAAACTCATCCCTGACTCACAAGCTGGAAGCAGTCTTTGTGCATCTGAAGACCACTTCCTATTCATTATTAACTCATTATCTACACCAAAGCCCTTGAACAGAAAATCCTACAAAAAGTAGTTGATATGGCCCAGTCCCTCAAAGGTAAAACCCTCTTCACCATTGAGCACATCTGCATGGAGCATTGCTGTGAGAAAGCAGCATGCATCATCAAGGACCCCATCAACCAGTTCATGCTCTCCTCTTGCTTATGCCATCATAAAGAAGGCACAGGATCCTCAGGACTCACACCACCGGATTCAGGAGCAGTTATTACCACTCAACCCTCAGGTATTGCTCCTGAACCAGAGGGGTTAAGTTCACTCAACTTTACTTGTCCCGTCACTGAACTGTTCCCACAACCTATGGATTCTTCATCTCCTGTTCTCGACATTTATTTCTTATTTATTATTATTATTACCATTATTATGTTTTCTTTATTTTCTTTCTTTTCTTCTGCCCCATTGGTGAATCCTTTCATTGTTTCTATTATGATTATTGGACTTATTGAGTATGCCCCCAAGAAAATAAATCTCAAGATTGTCACAAGTGACATATATGTACTTTGATAATAAATTTACCTTTATTGTGCTGTAGGTTTTCTATGTTTCTATGTTTCAAACTTCGAAATTAATGCTCCAATCAAACGATTGAAGTTTATCCAGGATCTCATCAGAAGTTTAGCTCTTGCAATTTATGGCATGTTTTATAAAATTAGGACAGTCTAGTTTTGGAGGCATATTATCACTTTGATTGGTTAAATGATTTGCTAGTTGCTTGTGATCCATTAGATCATCCACATGACTGGCACAACGGATAATGGTCAACTGCATTGCCACAATTGAAACAGAGCTCTTAAAATATAAAACTTCTCTTTCATTTGCAGGTCAAAAAAAAATTCTCAGATCCATGACAGCTCAAGCAGCAGGTAACTGGGCAACTACAGAGGGAGGCTCCACCGTAGGTTTTCACTCAACAGGGAAAGATTTGAGGGACCCATTAGACACCTCATATCATCAACAGGGGACATATTTCCAAACTTTCAGAATGGACCATGATCCTGGGGGAACACATAGCAATTTAACCTTGTGTAAGTACAGTACAAAATGTTTATAGAAATTACCTGCCAAGGAAAGATAAGTAAACAATTTATTTGATTTAATTGTGTATGTTTAAATGCTCATTTCAGTGTGTGTTTGCATGGGAAAAACTTTTGCTTTTTTTCAATGGGACCGAACAGTTTTGTATGTCAGACTCATTCACGAGTGTTCAGCATTCAGCAGATGAGCCCCGGATGTGGCCTCATTAGACGTTAAATACTTTATGTCAATGGCTGTTTGCTCTGGGAGCCCTGCTCAGTCCTGGGCTTCATCAGTAAACTGGGTGCTGATTTCATGGTGGAAGAATGCACTGGAAGAAACAATGTGATTATAGTTACAGGCAATTGGTAATCATAGGGAGGGGGAAAATCTGTCCCAGTGAGAAAGTTATTCACACTTTTTTCCGAGTAGTGGCAAACATATTTCCTACAATGTGAATTAAGTAATGGCAGAGCTCTGAAGCATAACAGAACTCAAAAGAAACAGACTTCAACCATGTTCATAACTGTCTGGAGTTCCAAGCAAATTTTACCCTGAAAACGTCAAATGAGTGGAATGAAGGTTTCAGAAAAAACAAGGAACAGCAACAGCACAACTCAAGTAACTTGGACATAAATGCACAGATATTTCTCACCATCAATTTAAGCCATCAGGTTGCTAGCAGCATTTTATTTTCATCAACATAAAAGACTACATGAATTTGAAGGACACAGTTTCCTCCAAGACCAACGAGGACATGAGTGGAAGGCAAGTGTGTGTGCTCAGTGCCGTCTACCTACGAGTAATCGGCCTCTCTCTCCCTCTTGCTCGTTGCTGCCGGAGTATGGTGTCGGAGTCTTGAGTCTTGGGCAAGGTTTAATCGATGCAGCTTGTGGATTGGACTCTGTAGTTCACGTTACAATGTGTTTCTAGTTTCTGCTTGGGCCTTTTTTTGTAGCTATTTTGTGCGATTTTGATTGAGGCGGACTGACTCTGCAGCCTGCAGTCAAGAAACAACACAGCGCTAGATTGAAATGAACTGAGCTGAAACTGAACATCCCTGGACTGCTTGGTTGACTTTCTGGTTTGACATTTTACACCATATTCTGTGTCATTTGTTTTCCTTTGCTGTTTGTGCGATTTGTTCTTTTTCTTACACGTTGTGGTGGGGGCGGGTTTGATGTTTTTCTTTGAACAGGTTCCATGGTTTTCTTTGTTCTTTGGCTGTCTGTGGGAAGGTGAATCTCAGGGTTGCATACTGCATACATACTTTGATAATAAATGTACTTTGAATCCTTGAATGGTTATCTCTCATTCAACATTGCCAAGCAGAGTTCTGTTAATTAATCTTTTACTATTTGCATGAGGAATTGTGCTCAAATTGCCTCTGATGTTTCCTGGACTAGAACAGGGCCTAGACCTGAAAATAATTTCAAATGGCCTGGGATGTAATGAAAACAGTATATAAATGCACATCTTTTTTTTTTGATTTTCACTTGACATTCAAAACTTTGGGATATGCTGACATGTGAAAAGTGCATCAACAGTGCAACTTCTTTCTGTGAGGCACTGCAGAAATCTAAAGTCACTTTTTCAAGGAATCAAAGGTTCAGAAAAAAGTTTCAATGGTTAAAAGTCTCAAGTATTATCAAAGCATGTATCCCTATACAACTCTGAAATTTGTATTTTCCAGATAGCCACGAAATAAAGAAAGAACATAAAAAGTCATTCAGAGAGAAACATCAAACCCGCCCCTTCCATACAAAAAAAGAGCGGCATCCCGATCATCAACCACACCCCCGACCCAAAATGGATCAGGAACACTGACCCCCACAAAACAGGACCTCCCTCTTCACCCCTCGCTGGTGAACAGATATGCAGCATTTCTTTCAAGGTCTGAGCGGAATTGAGCAGAATTCCATCCTGAATATCAGTCTGCACATCTGTGATACAGCCGTGATTGCATTTCCATTGTTATTCAATTATCACATACCTATGTAACCTCATAACATGTAATCAAATTTTGAAGACTACATGTATCCTACATGCAGTATTTTAAATTGAGGTAAGGTAGACATTTGCTTTTGTGGTAACATAATTCACGTTCATGCAGCCCTAGAGAACTAGAACCTAACTGAATTAATAAAAAGTAAATATTTCAGACAATGTGCTATAGTTATCATTTAAAATAATACAAGACAGAAATTGCTGGCATAAAGGGAACGTGTATATTAATGTACTGCAGTACTATACTGTGTTTCTGGTGCGTCAAAGGGTGTGGCCAGCATTTCCTCTCCAGTCTGGTAATTTGCAAGGACCCAAAAGCACAGCTGCAAGAAATTATCATGCCATGTCTCCCTGTAGATTTACAATATTCGTGTGTCTGCATTAGCTTGATCTACTGATTTCTCTCATTCCACTGTGTTGGAAAAACTACACAAGCAGTTCAGAAAACATTATGTATAAAATATGCTACTTATGGACTTTATGAAGAAAACTGTTCTCTTAACTTTGCAAGAATTGATTTTTAAATGCTTGACAGTACATTATTAAGATAATGATTCAGGGTAACTGTACACTAGGACCTTATACCATTTATGCAGGAAACTCTGTTATCTGATATAGACAAATGAATAGGGATCTGTTCTTGCCTTTTGCTGGTTTCTCTCTTAGCTACCAGCTGCTCTGATGTGGCGGGTATTCAACCAATCCATTTTAAAACACTCATGTGCTATGCATATGGAACCAAGAACTATAAAATTTGTGCAAGCTATACAATGCCATATGTGTATGGATTGTTACTTATTATAAAGGCCTTCTATAAGTTTGTATGAACACTGAAAAGAGGATGAATTCACATATGTACCCCACTTGTACAGAGTATTGTTTCATCTAGACCACATAAAACAACTATCTGATATTCCACTGGTGGCTTAATGCTTTTATGTATTACCCACTGTGGTGACACACCATACAAAGCTTCAGCTTCCAGGATAGGTCCCAGATGCTTATGGCTACTCTCAGGAAAGCAGTGACTCATCTGTGTCAACTGGCCTAAATGACTGGAAAACAAATAACATCTCCCCTTAAGTGCTATCCAACAAATTCTGTAAGTTCAGTTGTCTATATGTTGGAGAAAAAGAGAGCTGGTTATAATTAGGATGCAACAAATGATTGAATCAATAGATAATGACATGTACAGGGGTATTGACAAATGCCACCTTCCTGTGAAAGTCTTGCAGAAAAGTACAGAGGTATTATCAAATGTCTCTTCAGTATAAAAGACCCAACAGATCCAGCCCTGTAAATGGCTGAGTCTGAGAAAAAGCTGCTTAAATATCCAAATGAGGTTTTCCAAAAGTTGTTTTCTTTAATACAACTGGATATTGCATATACAATATGCCTTCTCTTCAGAGGGAAGGTAAGTTTAATGACCTAAACATAATGGGCAACTCAAAACACGAAAAAATCTGCAGATGCTAGAAATCCAAAGCAACACTCAAAATGCTGGAGGAACTCAACAGGCTGGGCAGATCCATGGAAAAGAATAAACAAATGACGTTTTGGTCCAAGACCCTTCATCAGGACTGGAAAGTAAGAGGAGAAATCAGAATAAGAAGGTGGGGTTGGAGGAAAATGTACAAGGTAGTAGGTGAAACCAGGAGAGGGGGATGGTATGAAGTAAAGAGCCAGGAAGTTGATTGGCAAAAGAAATAAGGAGCTGGTGAAGGGGGAATCTGATAGGAGAAAACAGAGATGTTGAGGGTCGGCACAACATTGTGGGCCGAAGGGCCTGTACTGTGCTGTACTTATTCTATGTTCTATGTTCTATGTTAGAAAGGCATGGAAGAAAGGGAAGGGGGAGGAGCATGAGAAGGAGATGATCAGAAGGTAAGGAGGTAGAGGTGAGAGAGAGAAACAAGAATGTGGAATGTTGAGGGAGGGGGAAAATTACCAGAAGTTTAGGAAATTGATGTTCATGCCATCAGGTTGGAGACTACCCAGACAGAATATAAGGTGTTGCTCCTCCAATCTGAGTTTGGTTTCATCGTGGCAGTAGAGGAGACCATGGACTGACATTTCGGAATGGGAATGGGAAGTAGAATTGAAGTGGGTGGTCACTGGGTGATCCCATTTTTCGTGGTTGACGGAGCAAAGGTACTTGGCAAGGCAATCTCCCAATTTACGTCAGGTCTCACCAATAATACAGGAGGCCACACCGGGAGAACCAGATACAGTAGATGACCCCAGCAGATTCGCAGGTGAAGTATCGCCTCACCTGGAAGGACTGTTTCGGGCCGTGAATGGTAGTGAGGCAGGAGGTGTAGTGGCAAATGTGGCACTTGTTCCACTTGCAAGGATAGGTACCAGGAGGGAGATCAGTGGGGAAGGACGAGTGGATAAGTGAGTTGTGTAGGGAATGATCCCTGTACAAAGCAGAAAGTGGGGGTGGGGAGGTAAAGATGTGCTTGGTGGTGGGATCCCATTGGAGAACTATTTGCTGGACGTGGAGGCTGTTGAGGTGGTAGGTGAGGTCTAGAAGAACCTCATCCCTGGTAGGGTGGTGGAAAGATGGGGTAAATGTTAATGTGCATGAAATGGAAGAAATGCAGCTGAGGGCAGCGTTGATGGTGTAGGAAGGGAAGCCCCTTTCTTTGAAGAAGGAGGACATCTCAGTAGTTCTGGAATGAAAAGCCTCATCCAGGGAGCAGATGTGGCAAAGACTGAGGAACTCAGAGAAGGGAATGGCATTTTTACAAGAGACAGGGTGGGAAAAGGTATAGTTCAGATAGCTCTGAGAGACAGTGGGTTTACAAAAGATATCAGTAGATAGACTGTCTCCAGAAATGGAGACAAAAATATCGAGAATGGTGAGGGAAGTGTCAGAGATGGACTAAGTAAATGGGTAGAAGTTGGAGATAAAGTTGATGAAGTTGACGAGCTGAGCATCGGTGCAGGAAGCAGCACCAATGTAGTTGTTGATGTAGCATAGGAAGAGTTGGGGAAGCAGTGCTAGTGTAGGCTTGGAACATGGACTGTTCCACGTAGCTGACAGAAAGGCAGATATAGCTGGGACCCATGTGAGTGCCCATGGCTACGCCTTTGGTTTGAAGGAAGTGGGAAGAGCTGAAGGAGAAATTATTGAGGGTGAGACCAGTTCCATCAGACGGAGGAGAGTAGTGGTGGAGGGGAGCTGGTTAAGTCTGTTGTCCAGAGAGCTTTAAGGCCCTCCTGACGGGGATGGAGGTGTATGGGGACTGTACGTCCATAGGGAAAATGAGACGATCATGGCCAGGGAACTTAAAGTCATTGAAAAGATCAAGAGCATGCAAAGTGTCACAGATGAAGGTAGGAAGGGACTGAACCAGCTGGGAATAAAACAGAGCTGAGGTATGCAGACACATGTTCAGTGGGGCAGGAACAGGCAGAAACAATGGGTCAACCTGTGTAGTTAGGTTTATGGATCTTGGATGGGAGGTAGAAATGGGAGGTGTGGAGTAAGGGAACTATGTGGCTGGTGGCAGTGTATGGGAGATTGCCAGAGTTGATAAGGTCTGTGGTGGTGCGGGAGACAATGGTCTGGTGCTCCTTACTAGAGTTCTGATTAAGGGGTAAATAAGAGGAGGTGTCTGAGAGTTGCCCCCTGGCATTAGCAAGGTAGAGGTCAGTTTGCCAGATGAGTACAGCACCTCCCTTAACTGCGGGTTTGATGATGAGGTTGGGGATTAGTGCAGAGAGAGTGGGGAGTAGCACATTTAGAGGGAATGAGGTTAGAACTGGAGAGAGGAGTGTTAAAGCCAAGACCGTTGATGTCTCCCTTGTAGTTAAAAGATCCAGAGCAGGCAAAAGGCCAGAGCAGGGTGTCCAGGTAGAGGAGGGGGGTTAAAGATGAAAGAAGGAGTCATCAGTGTGGGCTGGAAACCCATTGCCAAAGAAGTAGGCATAGAGACGGAGGGGGCGGATGAAGAGCTCAGTGTCATGGCAGGCGCAGAACTCACTGAGATACAGGCGCTGGGGGACAAGGGGGAGGCCCTTACACCGAACATTCTGCCTCAGAGAGGGGAAGGTCAGAGGGAATAGTGAAGACCTTGACGCCCCAAGCTGTAACAGTGTCGTGCTAGCCGCTAAGCTATTGTGGTGCCCCACATAGATTTTAACATGTTGCAGCTTAGTTATAACCTTGAAAACATCATGCCCATCTTTGTAGCACCATGATAGGCTAGTTCTAATTCCAGCCATTGTTTGAATCAAATTGTAAGACAGGGCTACTGAAAGGGTAGTGGTCAAGGAAAACCACAAAATTAGAGGACTGGTAGAGTCTTCTTTAATGAACCACTATTGCCTAGAAGGACAAGTCAACAGCCTCAAGGGAATGTCGGATCTGCAATTTCCAATATACCCTCACCATCCTCACTTGGCAGGTTATTACCAAAGAATATATAGTGGAACTTCACATTCCACACAATATGATGGAGTACCTTCACCATAAGTAGTGCTGTGGTTTAAGAAGAAAGATCACCACCACTTGCACGAGGCCAAATAGGGCTTGGCACCAATGACCACATTCTATGAAATCAATTTCGGAGTATATAATCTGGATTCATGATATGGTGAGTAATGACATAAAATGTAGTTTTCCACTGTAATGTTCATCCAATTTTGCTGACAGGAGCCAAAGAATATTATTGCAGTCTGCAGTTAAGTAGAGAAGAATTTTGGAAAGAGATCTAAAGCTAACATTGAATATCTACTTGCTCATGCAATGACTAGTGACTGTCTTGGGCAATGACCCTGAACATCTTTGTAGGAGTCTTCATTAGAAAGCCTTCAGATACATTGCTGCTCTGTATAAAAGAAGCACACTGTGGTTAATTTCTGAACTACTATTTTCAAGGTGGGGAGAGAAACTCAGCTACCTGCATGGCTTGTCATGTTAAAGTTAATAAAAACATTTTAGGAAAGTCAATATTTTATTACAGGCACTGGCACACCTATAGTTTCTCTTTAATTTAATTAAGTTTATATCACTTTTTTTGAATTATAGCTGGAAATGTTTTAATGGTTGATAACAAAATAGCCATAGACTTTAAAAATGAAGTTCTTTAATTTTGGTTGTATGCTGTCTTGATACTGAAAGTATTATTTTTTTTGCTTTTTGTTAATTTATGAGATATAAGATTGTTGTCAAAGTCAGTATTTAATGTTTATCCTTCATTGTCCTTAGAAGCAGAAACTGGTCAGGAAATAACATGGCTAATTACTGCAGTCCCTGTAATAAAGTTACATATGCAGTAGAATACACTGGGTAGAGTGTTAAGGGATTTCAACAGAACAAAGATGAAAGGGCTTTTACATTTCTAATTCAGGATAGTGAGAGACTTGGACAGGAACTAGCAGGTTATGGCATTACTGAAAAACTTCTGCCCTCGCCGTTCTTTAATAGTGAAACCCTAGATAATTACTGCAGGCAATTTTATCCTGCATTCAGCACTTCTGCCTTTGTCTGGATCACTACTGTTATCAGGCCAGGTGCTGACAGGCCCTGGGAAAAACAAACTGATCATTTGTAAATAGGCCAAAGATAATTAGAATTTACCCAATGGTACCACCAACAGTTACTTTCATCACTCTACTGATGATTGAAAGACTAACAGAGCAGTAAACATCTGAGTTAGATTTATGCTACTTTTTTGAAAAGCCTGCGCTGTGGCAGTTGTCCATATTGTCAGGTTTATGGCTGTTCCAGGTTAGGATGGAATTTCTCCGATGTACAAATTCCCATCAGTATAGCCCAGATATTTCCCGTGACACTTAAGTTTAGCTGTTTCTTAAGGTTATATGGAATAAGCAGAATCAGCTGGACACTGACATCTATTATAGTGAGAACTTAAGCAAAAAAATGAAATAGAATCATTCAAATGATGCTTTAAATCAGTGGCTTCCAAAGTGGGCACTATCATTCCTGCTGGGGCCAGCATGAATTTCTAAGGAGATGATAAAGATAAAGGAGGGTATGGTGGAGGAGGCATTCTGTAGCAGGGGAGGCAATTGACAGATTACAGGCTTAATTTAGGAAACAAATTAGACTATAAGACCATAAAACATAAAAGCTGAATTAGGCCATTTGGCCCATTGAGTCTATTCCGCCATTTCATCATGGCTGGTGCAGTTTTCCTCTCTGTCCCAATCTCCTGCCTTCAGCCCATAACCCTTCATACTCCGACCAATCAAGAATCTAGCAACCTCTGCCCTAAATATACATATGGACTTGAACTCCACAGTTGCCTGTGGAAATTTCTCCTCATCTCCATTCTAAAAAGATGCCCCTATACTCTGAGACTGTGGTCCTCTGGTCTTGGACTCTCCCACCAACAGAAACATCTTCTCCCACATTCATTCTATCAAGGTCTTTCACCATTCGATAGGTTTCAATGAGGCCACCCCTCATTCTTCTGAATTCCAGTGACTGCAGGCCCAGAGCCATCAAACACTCCTCATATAACAAGCTGTTCAAACTTGGAATCATTTCTGTGAAACTCCTTTGAACCCTCTTCAGTTTCAGCACATCCTTTCTAAGATAAGGGATCCAAAACTGTTTACAATACTCCAAGTGAGGCCTCAACAATGCTTAATAAAGTCTCAATGTCACGTCCTTGTTTTTATACTCCAGTCCTCTTGAAATGAATCCTAACATTGCATTTGCTTTCCTCACCACTGACTTAACCTGCAAATTAGCCTTTACGGAATCCTGCACAGGGACTCCCAAGTACCTTTTCACCTCAGTTTTCTGTATTTTCTTTCCATTTAGAAAATAGTCAACCCTTTCATTTCTTTTACTAAAGTACATGACATTTGCAGTATTCGAGTCTTCCGGAACCATTCCAGAATCTAGTGATTCTTGAAAGATCATTACTAATGCCTCCACAATCTCTTCAGTCACCTCTTTCAGAAGCCTGGGTGTACACCAACTGGTCCAGGTAACTTATCTACTATCAGACCTTTCAGTTTTCCAAAAACATTCTCCCTAGTCAAGGTAACTTCACACACTTTATGACCCCTGACACTTGGAACTTCCTCCATACTGATAGTGTGTTCCACAGTGAAGACTGATGCAAAATACTTATTCAATTCATCCGCCATTTCCTTGTCCCCCATTACAACACCTCCAGCATCGTTTTCCAGTGGTCTGATATCAAGTCTCATCTCTCCAACAACATTTTATGCATCTGAAGAACCTTTTGGTATCCTCTTTAATATTATTGGCTAGCTTACTTTTGTATTCCATCTTTACCTTCTTAATGACTTTTTAGTTGCCTTCTGTTGGTATTTGAAAGCTTCCCAATCCTCTAACTTTCAACTGATTTTTGTTCTGTTATAGGCCTTCTCTTTGCCTTTTGTGTTAGCTTTGACTTTTCTTGTTAGCCACAGTTATGTCATCTTGCCTTTAGGATACTTTTTCCTCTTTGGGATGTATATATCCTGGGCCTTCCGAATTGCTTCCAGAATTTCCAGCTATTGCTGCTCTGCTGTGATCCCTGCCAGTGTTCTTTTCCAATCAATTCCGGCCAACTCCTCTCTCATGCCTTTGTAATTCCCTCTAATCCACTGTAATACTGAAACATCTGACTTTAGAAAACCTACAGCAAATACAGGTCCTTTGACCCACAAAGCTGTGTTGAACATGCCCTTAGCTTAGAAATTATCTAGGGTTACCCATAGTCCTCTATTTTTCTGAGCTCCATGTACCTGTCCAGGAGTCTCTTAAAAGACTCTATCATATCCGCCTCCACCATCGTCGCCGGCAGCCCATTCCACCCACTCACCACTCTGCGTAAAAAACTTACCCCTGACATCTCCCCTGTACCTACTTCCAAGCACCTTAAAACTGTACCCTCTCGGACTAGCCATTTCAGCCCTGGGAAAAAGCCCCGACTATCTACAAGAACAATGCCTCTAGTTTCTCTTTCTCAAAATTCAGGGTGAATTCAATCAAATTATGATCATTTACCCCTAAGAGTTCTTTTACCTTAAGGTCTCCAATGAATTCTGGTTCATGGCACAATAGCCAGTCTAGAATAGCTCGATCCCCTAGTGGGCTCAACCACAAACTGCTCTAAAAAGCCACCTTGCAGGCATTCTCGAAATTCCCCCTCTTGGAATCCAGCACCAACTTGATTTTCCCAATCTACCTATATATTGAAATACCTCATAACCCCATAACATTGTCCTTTTGACATGCATTTTCTATCTCCTATTTTTAGCTGTAGACCACGCCCTTATTTCGGTTTGGGGGTCTGATATAACTTCCACCTCTTGCTGGGAGTTATATACAGACCACGCCCCCCCCCCCCCCCAACAATGATTCAACATCTTCCAACCCTATGTCACCTCTTTCTAATGATTTGATTTCATTTTCTACCAACTGAGCGATGCCACCCCCTCTGCCTTCCAGACTGTCCTTTTGATACAATGTGTATCCTTGAACATTAAGCTCCCAGCTATAACCTTCTTTCAGCCATGAAATCACTTATTATAAGAATGTCATCCTTAGTACCTCGTAATTGATTACAATGATCATGTAATCACCTCATGTCTTGCTAACCCACCATTCTCTTTGCTTGAAGTGCATTATAGTTGTTGAAAAACTAATCAGTAAACTCCAAGACCTGGGCCTCAATACCACCTTGTGCAGTTGAGTCATAGATTCCCTCACTTGTAGATCCCAGTCAGTTTGGATTGGCAAAGATATCTCCACCACAATTTCCATCAGCATAGGAGCACCACAGAGATGTGTACTTAACCCCCTGCTCTACTCATTTTATGCTTATGACTATGTGGCTACGTAGCACTATGTACTGTACACGTTTGCTGATGGCACCACTGTTGTGGGCCGTATCAAAGGTGGTGATGAATAGGCATACAGGAGGAAGTTTGAAAATTTGGCTGCATGGTGTAATTACAACAACCTCTCACTCAATTTCAGCAAGACCAAGGAACTGATTGTCGACTTCAAGTGAGAGAAACCAGTAATCACCGGAGGATCGGAGGTGGAGAGGGTCAGTAGTTTTAAATTCCTGGGTGTTCACTATCTCAGAGGACCTGTCCTGGACCCATCATATAAATGTAATTGCAAAGAAAACACAACAGCGCCTCTACTTCCTCAGGAGTCTGCGGAGATTCAGTATATCATCAAAAACCATGGCAAACCTCTATAGATGTGTGATGGAAAGTGTGCTGACTGGCTGCATTACAGCCTGGTATGGGAACACCAATGCCTCTGAGCGGAGAATCCTACAAAAGATAATGAATTCAGCCGAGTACAAGCCCTCCCGACCGCTGAGCGCATGTACGTGGAGCATTGCAGTAGAAAAGCAGCATCTGTCATCAAAGATCCTCACCACCCAGGCCCTACTCTTTTCTCACTGCTGTCATCAGATAGAAGGTACAGGTGCCTCAGGACTCACACCACCAGGTTCCAGAACAGTTACTACCTCTCAACCATCAGGCTCTTGGACAAAAGGGGATAACTGTGTTCATTTAAGGACTCCTTTATCTTGTTATTTCATGCTCATTATTTATTGTTATTTATTTATTATCTGCATTTGCACAGTTTGTTTACAGTTTACAGTTCCTGATGTTTACAGTTTACAGATCCCGTTTACAGTTACTGTTCTATAGATTTGCTCAGTGTACCTGCAGAAAAAGAATCTCAGGACTGTAAGTGGTGACATGCATGTACTCTGATGATAAATTTTACTTTGAACTTTGAAAACGTGCTGGCCTCTGCTAGAAAGCTTAAAATGGGGAGGAGGCTTGTCTTTCAGCGGGACAACAACCCAAAGCACATTGCCAGAGCAATCATGGAGTGGCTTCAAATGAATAAAATCAATGTCCTTGAGTGGCCTAGTCAGAGTCCTGACCATAACCCAATCAAACACCTTCAACAAGACCTCAAAACTGCTGACAACCATCACTCCCCAACTAACCTGGCACAGCTTGACTAATTTTGCAAAAGGAATGGGCAAATCTTCCTCTATCATGTTGTGCAAAGCTAACAGAGACTTATCCAAAAAGACTACTGGTTGTATTAGCTGCAAGAGTGGTTCAACTAAGCACTGAGCAAAGGGGGAATTACTTCTGAATTGCTGACATTTCAGTTTTTGAAAATTTAGTTTTTCATACTTCAAAATTTTCCCTGTTTTGAGGACTTTACTGTGAAAAAAAATGAGCAATGTAATTCACAAATCAAAATTCTCAGTTAAATTGATCAAAATCCCTGGTTGTAATACTTACCTATATGAACAAAGGTTTGGGAGCCGAATTCTTTTACAAGGCACTGTAAATGTGGAAAGCCCCATATAACCGGAAAAGAACTGATCTTGTCAGCAGTAAGACAAGATCTGCTTACTGCAGACGGTAAGCAGATCTTACCGTCTGCTTAACATGGTCTTGCATAAGTCACCAGACCAAATAATTAAAGTGATCCCGTTCAGTGGTGACTGTGTTCGAAGATGAATAGATGTAATATCTGAGAATGTAGAAGGCACATTGTGCAACATACTTAGGACAATAGAATTTTGTTCTGCAGTTGGATGAGTCAACTTTGCCGGACAACAAACTTTCGCTTCTTGGTCATGTTTGCTTCATGAAAGATGAAAGCATGGATCAACAGTTGTTATTTCCAAGGGAACTAAAAGCAGAAATGAATGGAGAATCAGTATTTTGGGTTATTGAGCAATTTTTCAAAGAGAAGGACATTCCACTCACCAACATTCTGTGCAACAAATGGGGCACATTCAATAACAAGAAGCCACCATGAGGTCATTACTTTCTTGAAAAAAGCTGTACCTAACATGTCACAAAAACCAAAGTCATCAACTACACAAACCATTAAATACTATTATCATAGCAATAAATAAAATTTAGGTCCCATGCCCTTAATTCTCGATTATTTCGAGAGCTTTGTATTGAGAATGATGAACAGTTTGAATACTTACTGTTGCACGCAGAAGTCAGGTGGTTCTCAAAAGGAAACTACCTAAGATGCTTCTATGCACCTTTTGAAACTGTGATAAAATTCTTTGAAGGCTTGAATGCTTCATTCAGTAATCAACTCAAGAATATTAGGCTTGACATTGCTTATTTGTCAGAATTATTCACAAAGTTTAATGAAATCAATCTTCAATTGCAAGGAAATGATGTGAACCTCATCAAAGTCAAATCAGTTGTCTCCACATTTCTGTCCAAGTTAACCCTATTTGTGCAATATTGGCCATCATGATGTATTCCAATTTCTGAATTGGAAGAGAAAGAAAGAATGCCAGATGAATGATCTTTAAGTATACTGTGGTGAACTGGGTGAGCTGCATAAAGACATGTCAGAGAGATTTCAGGATCTTCTCGCAATCCAAATTCCCAATTGGGTAATAAATCTATTCCTGAACACTTATAATCGGGAATTAACAGGAACGATAGAGGAAGGACTGATGTCGCTACAGAATGACTTTGAACTGAAGCTGAGGTTCAAAAAATCATATCTTGCTTTTGGTTATAGAAGCAAATTTCTAAATGCTATCCTGCACTGTGGAAAAAGATCAAACTGTTCTTTATTGCTTTACAAACATCATATTTAGTGGAGCACAATTTCAATGTAGTCACCCAACTTTTTTCAAAGCACTGAAACAGACTGCAAATTACTGAACATGGGGCTTGGAGTCTCCTTCTGAGTGACATTCAGCCTGATGTTGAGAAGTTGATATCACTGCCCCCAAGCCAATCCATCTCATTGAAAGTTGAAAAAGCAATGAAGTAGTGAATTGTTGGACGACTAATGTATGCTCTAAAACCATTGATGGAAATTTTTTACTATAATTAAATAAAGAAATAATTTTATTTGAAGTTTTAAATAGATTTAAATATTTTTGCAGTTATTTGACACTGCTTTGAAGGTCCAGTTTCTATTTTCTTTCACTGTGTATCATAAATCAAAATTCTTTATAGCTTTTATGTAATGGCTGGAAAGGGAGGAGAGGGTGTTGGGGATGTGGTCAGGGATCCAAGGGGGTAGTAACAGAAAAAGTTTGGGAGATACTGCTTTAACTCAAAGGTCCCTGCATCTCTATAAGACCATAAGACACAGGAGCAGAATTAGGCCATTCAGCCCATCGAGTCCGCTCTGCCATTTCATCATGGCTGATCCCAGATCCCATTCAATTCCATACAACTGCCCTATCACCAAATCCCTTGGTGCCCCAAGGAATCAGGAATCTATCAACTTCTGCTTTAAATATATCCACAGACTTGGCCTCGACTACAGTTTCATAACCATTCCACTCACCACTCTTTGGCTAAAAAATTCCTCCTTACTTCTGTTCTAAAAGTTCACTCTCTCAATTTTGAGGCTGTTCCTTCTAGTTCTGGATACCCCCACCAGAGGAAACATCCTCTCCACATTCACCTTAATCTAGATTTACAACATTCGGTGAATTTCAATGAGATCCTCACACATACTTCTAAACCCCAGTGAGTACAGGCCCATTCATTCCCAGAATCATCCTCGTGAGCCTCCTCTGGACTTTCTCCAGTGACAATACATTCTTTCTGAGATAAGGGGCCAAAACTGTTGACAATATTTCTTCAAGTGGGTATCATATACCAGTTGGGGTGTATAGGGGTGTCAGGGGGGGGGGGGTAGCACCTCTGGTGGGGGAACATGTCGCGTTCTTTTCAAGGCGGTTTGTCCACCTTTGGTCCCCACCTGGCACTCAGCTCTCATCTGTGGCTCCCCGTAGCTGTTTGCATGCAACAGCGGCCACACCCCGGGCAACGGCTTCGACAAGCCAGCTAAACCAGGTGAGGGTAGCCGATGGGTCTCAAACCCTCAGTGTGATAGGGAGTTGTCTATCCCAGCATGTAAAGACGGACTCCAGCGGATTGAGTGGATGAGACCAATGGAAGGTCCAACGGTCAAGAAGGCGGTCTCTGCAAGCGTCGTGGAACATGCAGAGCAGGACAAGACACAGAAGACGTCCTGGTCATCCACTGCGCCCTTTCCCATCTCCAGCCGTCTCGACTCTTGTCTTGTTACTGGATCCAGATGGGAATTGGGAAGAGAGAGTGAGGCTGATGCTGCGCAACTCTCCCTCACTTAAATCCAAATCATGCGCCAGTCTTGACACCATCAATTGGTG
Organism: Mobula birostris; assembly: GCF_030028105.1. Lineage (NCBI taxonomy): Eukaryota > Metazoa > Chordata > Chondrichthyes > Myliobatiformes > Myliobatidae > Mobula > Mobula birostris. The sequence goes on from NC_092386.1 coordinate 52,895,847, forward strand.
TTGAGGTCTTCATCAACAACGATGGACGAAAACGAACGAATGATATACCGTTTGCTTCTCATCTAGACAGGCATTTCAGGATGCTGCTGTCATCTTGCAATCTATGCCGTTGCTTTCTTCAGAGATTCTTTCAGTGGTTTTTAACAAAGATGAAGGAAGTACAGCAGTAAGAAGCAGCAAGTGGTTCCCATGATCTTCTTGATTTTAAAGCTGTACATTTTCATAGTGTTTGGAGTTAATTTTTTGAAGGACCCTGGGCAACTTTTGGCCATGTTACTGTACCTCCACCTTGAGACAGGGCACATATTGGGATAGTGATGGAGGTTGGCTCACAGATATCTTATGCCCTATTCTGTGCCTCAATTCTGCAAGAATTACATTATGTGCCAATGTCAGATGTTCCAATATAACTGTGAACAGTCCTTGCTTCTAGTAATCATTGCAGATTGATATAAATTTCCCAAACAGATAATTAAAACTCCCATTATATTCCTTATTCATTTTTCACTAACTTTAACAATTCACTAACTCTAAAGAATAGCTAAAGGAGCATAGCACTTTTGAATAGAAAAGTCATTTAGAGTACAATTATTATTTTGACAGCCAAAGTTGAAGATGTTGCGCTCCATCTTCTCTCAAAAAGTCACTTTTGTTCATGTCAAGCCACAGGAAAATCTGTCAAACCTAGTTATAAGATTAGTCCAGCTCTCACTTTTGTGAGAGGCTTCAGTTATAAATGGAATTAAGCTCCAAGGCAGATGATCCCAGCTCCAGCTTAAATGACTAAATAGAAGATGATTGATGTAGTGGAATCTTCTGTCTGTATGTCAGAATTTTAAATTGGAATAATGGAAATAAGGTTATAGAGTCATATGGCACAGAAACAGGCCCATTTGCTTGTATTTGGCCTGCATGGCTCTAAACCTTTCCTGTTCATGTACTTGTCCATGTACCTTTTAAATGTTGTTAATATATCTGCCTCAACTACCTCCTCTGGCAGTTCATTCTATACACTGATCACCCTCTGGACAAAAAAAATGCAGCTCAAGTTCCTATTAATTCTCTCCCTGCTCATTTTAAACCAATATCTGCTAGTTCTTGATTCCACAGCCCTGCCAAAAAGACTATGTGCATTTGTCCTATATATGCCACTCATGAGTTCATACACCTCCATAAGATCATCTCTCATTCTCCTTTCCTCCAGTGAAAACAGTCCCAGCGTGCTCAATCTCTCTTCATAACTCAGTCCCTTGAGTCCCAGAACATCCTCAGAAATTTCCTCTGCGTTCTTTCCAGCTTGACATATTTCATATAGCAGGGTGACCAATATTAATCACAATATTGCAAATATGGCCTCACCAACTTCTCGTGCAGCTACTATATAACATTCCAACTTCTTTTCCCAGTGCCCTGACTGAGGATGAAGGCCAGTTTGCCAAAAGTCCTCTTCACCACCCTGCCTATCTGTGATAACACTTTCAGGGAACAATGCATGTACTCTGTTCTACAACACTCCGCAGGGCCCTACTCTTCACTCTGAATATCTTATCCTGTTATGTCTTTCCAAAATGCAACTCCCACACATATCTGAATTAAACTCCATTTTCCATGCCCACTTACCCAAATGATCAAGATCCCTCTGTAAATCCTAATAATCATCTTTACTGTTCACAATGCTACTTGTCTCACCATCATGTAAATTTTCTTATCTTGTACACTCTTAACAGAATCATTTAGAGTTTATGTAGTTATCTACATAGACCATTCAAAGAACTTGGGCATCCTAAGTTCCCATCCCTAATTGCCTAATTGTTCCTGAGATGGTGAAGTTGAACCTCTTGATTCACAATTCAATAGTTTGCTAGACCATTTAACAGGTGAATTCTGTCATACATAAGATACACTGATTAAGACTTTTTGATAATGGCAAACATTAATTTAATTTATTTTTGAGACTTTTTTAAAAGTTCAATGATCTATGAAGTAGCTGAACTATATATATTACAATTGGTTAGTGTCTGCATCTCAACATGGATCAAAATTTGAACAAACTACTTGAAATGCAATTTCACTTCATTTGTGTTACTACCAATTGCAGACTTTAGAGAAGCAAGAGTAAGGACTCTTGCTATTAGCATACTTAACAAAGTCCAAAGTTCAAATTTATTATCGAAGTATGTATACTGTATATAATCTTGAGATTCGGCTCCTTGCAGGCACTCACAAATCAAAGAAACACAATACAATGAAGACCGACAAGAAAGCACATACAATGAAGACCACAAGAAAGCACATACAATGAAGACCACAAGAGAGCACATACAATGAAGACCGACAAACATCGAATGCGCAAAAGCGCACAAGTCATGTAAACAGTTAATATATAGAACATGAACTGCAGACACCCCAAAAGTGAGTCTACAGCTGTAGAGTCAGTTCAGCGCTGAGGTGGATGAAGCCGGTTCAGGAGCCTGATGGCCACAGAGCAACAACTTCTTCTGAACCTGGCACCATGGGACCCAAGATATGCACCTCCCACCCGATGGTAGTAGTGAAAAGAGAGGGAGACAGGTCAAATGCAGGCAGATAGCACTGAACACCAGTTCAGTTTTTGCTCTTGAGCCCCAAAACTTTAATCAGGAAATTTTGTATGTTATTCAGATATAGAATAATCAAGAGAAATGAATAATGTTATTCTCTTACATTCATTATTACATTTTACTTTTGAATTGGAGATTGTTTGATGTTTACTAGGCTCAAAATTCTCAGTATATTGAGATGATTTGAACCTGATATTTAGATATTGTCAGGACAAAAAGACCAGGTAAAAGGGGATGACAACATCAGCTACATGTTCTCATGTTAATTGGCTGTGATTCCTGAAGCTTTTGGGACGTGAGGACAGTATTTTTTGGGTGGGAAGAGAGAAAAGTGGTGGTAATGATAGCTAATACAAAGATGAAAGTCATGTGACACTACTTACATGTGAAATGGAGGCAGGGCTTCCTAGCTAATTCCTCATATCTTAATAATTATTATTATTGTATCTAGGTACACATGCCAATGTCTGTACCTGAATCTTGCCTGTGCAATTAATGCTGCTAGATTTTGTCCTTTAAATTTACAGAAAGTTCAGTAGCTCTTGGAGCCTTTGTGGAAAGGGAGGCAAGTTAATAATGTTTTCCAGAACCTGCCTGATCTGCTGAGTATTTATAGCATTTTCTATTTGTACATCTAACCTCCAGCATCTGCAGTTTCTTTGCTTTTGATGTCTTTTCTTGGATATGTTTATTTTATGGCATTTACATGGTGTACATGTCTGGTGCAACTGATTATCAAATATGGTCATTGGCCTATCTCAAATTTCCACTGAAAGTCTGTGATGACCTGCTCTCTTGACATGCTGTGGTCCACATGATATATCTACTCCCATACTGCTTTTTGACAGAGATTGCCACAATTTTAACTCATCAACATTGAATATATACAAGCTATTTGCTAATCATAATGGTGTTCAACTTAGAAAATTTCATCATATTCCTTACTTGTACCATGCTGATATGGGAAAGTATATGAAAAATCAAGAGAAGAGCCAATGATCACAGAATTCTTAGCCTCTAATGCGCTGTTGTAGTACAAGTATTTATCTGTTTATGCAGTTAAGTTCTGGTTCATTGATTAATTTGTTTAAATTGCTGTTCATAGATATTTTAAATTATTTATATTTCTCCTAGGTTAGCTTCAAGAGAAATGACAATGACACTTTTGAAGAGAGATAACATTAGCAGTACAGTCTTTATATATCTTCACCCAATTAAATAATAATTTGCAGGAACTGTAAAACATATGCTTGACCCAGATAATTTTAATATTAAATAATGTTAAGTTGCCTCTAGTGATATCCAATTTGTATCTCTGTTCTCAATATTTTATCCTCCTTTTTTTTAAAATTAAAACAGTTTTTTCCGTGAACTGTTCAAAAGTGTTAGTTTCAGAAAGAATCTCTGTAGTAACTTTCTGACATTCCCCAGTGCCCTTCCTTCTTTGGTCTGCATAAAAGAGTATGTACATTCATATTTTTCGGACATGAAGGTCATCTTGCCTTAACATAACAATAACGTACAGTTCAAAAGATTAGAAGGCATGGTTTTGAAACTGAAATAGTTTTTGTGCAATCCTTACTTGCCAAGATCTTGTAGTATGTCCTGGCATCTGTTGGCCAATTCAGACTGACCTACATACTTCTACAATAGGTGGAATTTATTTCTTATTGTGCCCACTGTTAGAAAATCCTGCCAAAAGAAATTATATTACTTTATATAAATCAACTTCTATACAGTGTCTACTTTGTGAATCTGATTGTTACATCGATTAGGGTCCTGTTTATCAATTGCAGCTTGGAGTTCAATACTATCATCCTCTTACTACTAACCAACAAGCTTCAAAACCTGGACCTTTGTATTTCTATCTGCAACTGGATCCTTAACTTCATCATTAGGATAGCAAAGTCAGTGCAGATCCGTAATAACACCTCCTCATCGCTAACCATCAATAGAGCCCACTTTAAGGATGTGTGCTAAGCCCACTGCTCTACTCTCTTTACACTCATGACTGTGTTGCTAGGTACATACCAAATGCCACCTATAAATTTGTCAATGACACCACCATTGTTGACAGAATCTCAGATGGCAGCAAGGAAGCATGCGGGAGTGAGATAGATTGGCCGATTACAACAACAACCTTGCACTCAACAAGACCAAGGATTTGATTGTGGACCTTACGAAAGGAAAGTTGGGAGAGCATACACCTCACTGAAAGGTCAACAGTAGAAATGGTGAGTAGTTTCAAGTTTTTGGGCATCAACATCTCAGAGGATCTATCCGAGGCTCAACACATTGATGCAACCACACATAAGGCACACCAGAAGCTCTACTTCATGGGAGTTTGAGGAGATTTGATATGTCACCAAAGACTCTTCCAAATTTCTACAGATGTACAGTGGAGAGCATACTGACTGGTATGGAGGCCCAATGTACAGGATCAAAAGAGGCTGCATAGTGTTGTAGATTCAGCCACCTCCATCCCAGGTATAAACCTCCTCACCATTGATGATGTCTTCAAAAGGTGGTACCCAAGAAGACAATATCTGTCATTAAGGACTGATCCTTCCCTCCTCTTCTGATTACTACTGAACAAAATCCGAATGCCTGTGATTGGGGGTAATATATCAGCACTGACTGAGGGCAGCTTGATAGATAGAGCACTCTGTCTATTAAACAAGTCTTGGTCATTGGCAATATATTACCCCTAATCACAGCTGTTTTAATTTTGCTTAATAACTTCTCACTTACCAAAGACTTTGCATCCCAATGCCAAGGGTGGTAGTAGAGGTAGATACATTAGGGACATTGAAGAAACTATTTGATAGACACATGGATGACAAATAAATGGAGGGTTATGTGGAAGAAAGGGTTAGATTAAAAGTTTGGCACAACCATCTACCACTGGGGAGGAGGACAGGAGCCTGAACACCCACACTCACATTTATCTTTATCCGTTATTCTAACTTTCTGGTTTTAGCATAATACCTCATTCACCAGGATTACATTTTGGGTGGAGCTACTGAATCACGTACTAACAGTCAATAATTTCCCCAATAAATCAAATAAGAACAAATGAAATAATCTTAGTACATGAAAGTGTGTTCATCCTTTATTATTTTACAGTGTGAGTACCATAAGTAAGGTCTGCAACATTTTAAGTACATGACATATCAGAGCAGATGGTTAAATAGAACTGAGGCAAAACAGGAGTGAGGTGATTGACTGTATCCGATTACAGAAGGGGAGGTTCTGGCCTATCAAGGTGTTCCCCTTGGCCCTTGTGGGAAGCTAGTGCAGAAACTGCAGGGGCCCAGGCAGAAATATTTAAAACATCTTTAGCCATGGGTGAGGCACTGAAGGACTGAAGTATAGATAATGTCACTCTATATTTCAGAAAATGTTCTAGGAATAAATCAGGAAATTATAGCCCAGTAAGCCTGATGCCAGTTGTGGGTAAATTATTGGAAGATATTCGAAGGAACAGGAAATATATGTATTTGGATAGACGGGTCTGATTAGGAATAGTCAACATTGCTTTGCATGTGGTAGGTCATGTCTAATCAATTTTATCGAGTTTTTAAAAAACATTACCAAGAAGGCTGATAAAGAAAAGGCAGTGGACATTGTCTACACAGACTTTGAAAAGGTCCCACATGGGAGTTTTGTCCGAAAGGTTAAATCACTTGGCATTCAGGATGAAGTAGAAAATTAGATTTAGCATTGACTTAGTGGGAAAAAACAGAGAGTGGTATTAAATGTTTGCCTCTCTGACTGGAGTCCTGTGACTAGTGGTGTGCTGTAGGAATCGGTGCTGGGTCCATTGTTACCTATCATTTATATTAATGATTTCGACGAATATGTGGTAAACTGGATCAGCAACTTTGCGGGTGACACCAAGACTGGAGGTGCAGTGAACAGCAAGGAAGGCTATCAACGTTTGCAGTGTAATCTTGACCAACTGGGAAAATGGGCTTTAAGATGACAAATGGAATTTAATGCGGACAAGTGTGAAGTGTTGCACTTTGGGAGAACAAACATGAGTAAGACTTACATAGTGAATGGCAGGGCACTAAGCTGTATGGGAGAACAAAGGGGCCTCGGAATACAGCTCCATAATTCCTTGAAAGTGATATTACAGGTAGATAGGGTCATAAAGCTAGCTTTTTGCACATTGGCCTTCATAAATCCTGGCACTGAGTACATGTGTAGAGATGTTATGTTTAAGTTGTACAAGAAGTTGTTGAGGGTTAATTTGGAATACTGTGTGAAGTGCAGGTCATCTACCAAAAAGAAATATGTCAATAAGATTGAAAGAGTGCAGAGGAAATATACAAGAATCTTGCAAGACTTGAGGGTCTGAGTTACAGGGAAAGGTCAAATAGGTTCAGATTTTATTCCCTGGAGCATTGGAGAATGAAGAGAGATCTTACAGAGATAAATACAATTTTTAGGAATATAGATAGGGCGAATGCCTGCAGGATTTTTCCCCTCAGTTTGTGAAAGAATAGAATTAGTCATAAGCTTGGGTGAAGGTAAATATTTAAGGGGAAAGTGAGGGGAATCTTCTTCATTGACCATTTGATTTGATTCATTCAGAAGGTGGTGTGAGTGTGGAATAAATTTACAGCAGAAGTGATAGATGCAAGTTCAAGGTAACTTTGACAGAAGTTTGGATAGGTGTATGAATGGCAGGGATATGAAGAGATATAGTCCGGGTGCAGTTAGATGGGACACAACAGAAGATCAGGCCAGCATGGACTAACTAGATGGGCTGAAGAAACTGTTTCTGTGCATAAGAACTCTATACACCAATGATTATTACCTTCCGATTTTGTGACTGGTGCTTGCTCTTGGCCATGAACAAGAAGACATGAAGTTCAAGAGTGTAAGTGTTGACATCCTGTTGTTGCTAACAACACTGAAAAACATTTTCTCTCCATAGGCAATTCCATGGGATTGAATACAACATGCTACTGCTCAGTTCTATAATTCCAAGTAGCTGATGAGGAGAATGCAGCACCAATAGACTGCCACAAATGAAGCAAGAAGTATTTTACAGGAGCAGACATCCCACCCTGCAAAAACTCATTTCAGGGAGGTAGCACCATCAATTTGCGGGAGACTCCCAGAACTTCCGGGAGAGGTGGGATGTCTGCAATAGAGTAGCTCCTTAGCAGCTAGCCAGCTAGTTTAAATAATGTTAGCTATGCTAATGAACGAATGACACCTGTTAAACTCACCTCAACATGTTTTTTACAGTCTTAACCCACCATGGGCAATAGAAAAGTCACTGTTGCAAACAGTGCAGAGAGCAACACTGTCATTATTTTTGACCCCTATTAGGCAGGGGTACACTTTAGTGTAGTCTGGGGTGACGTATGTTTCATACTTTCTTTTTATGGAACACTCTCGCTCTTGCTTTTGCTCTCGCTCTCTCTCTCGCGCACCTGCGCTCTCTCGCTCGTGGTCGCTCTCACTCGCGCTCGCTCTCTCGTGCTTGCTTTCGCGCTCTTGCTCTCGCTCTTTCTCTCGCGCGCGCTTGCTTTCTCACTCTTGCTCTCGCTCTCTCGCTCTCTCTCGTGGTCGCTCTCACGCTTGCTTTCTAGCTCTCGCTCTCTCTTTCTCCCTCCCTCTCGCTCTCGCGCTCTCTCACTCGCGCCCGCTGTCTAGCGCTTGCTTTCTTGCTCTTGCACTCGCTCTCTCGCTCTTTCTCATGCGTTCTCTCACGCTCACTCTCAAAAAAATCAATTTCCGGGCATTGTATATAATTTGCAGACATCAGGGAGCCACTATTAATATGCGGGAGACTCCCAGAACTTCCGGGAGAGATGGGATGTCTGCAGGAGGGTTTGGAAGGTGATACAGTCCTTCTACCATCTATGCTGGGCTTCAGACTGCATCTCAATGTTACCTAAATGTTCCCTTCTCCATTTTGACTGGCTATGAGCTAGGAATCAGTGGGAATGTTACATTTTAAGGAGGCTTTCAGATCATCTTTGATTCTTTTCCTCTGGCCAGTTGTAATCCTTCACTATGAATGTGGTCAAAATAGAGTATATATTTTGGGCTTCTGGCATTGGAAACGTGAACGACATGGCTTGTCCACAGGAGTCAAATGTAATTAGGGCTCTATACTGGGATATTAGTTGGTAGATTTGGCCTTCTCACATCATATGTCACTTGACCTCAGAGAAGCCTTAATTAATATCACTTTAGGAAGAAGGCAAATGTGATTGCAGTGGGTAGGAAGATTCTCCTTACTCCCTGCCCACAGAGAAAAAATAATCAACAAAAACTTCCTCAGTCATCTCCTTCCACTGAACCTGTCTGCTCCCGAAATAGCGGTATGGACCCTGTCCACCTAGAGACACAATAGGCATGATCTGAACTTCAAAGCAACTCCAGGCAAAGTGTGGGGACCAATTATAATGCCTGGCCTTTCTTGACTTCACAAAAGCCTCGGTCAATCAAGAAGAACTATGGAGTATTCTTCTTATATGTCTACAGAAATTCACCTTAATCTTAAGTCTGCTGCAATGATGTCCTGCAAACTGTGATACTAACTCCTGAATCCAAAATAGACCCAATCTCAATGCAGATTGATATCCAAATTTGTTTCCGCCACAATACTTTGTATTTCTCATCACAATGCTATACATCAGTTCTAAGTTCAAACTACATCATTTCTACACTGAACCTTAAGCCACTTCAACTTTAGTCTTTTTAATACATTACATAGAAGACTTTGACAAACGTACATGTTGGAGTCCAAGCTCCAAGTCACCATTTACTCATTCACTGCAAAATATGAGAGAATATTCCTTACAATCAACATCCACAAACCAAAAGGGCTCTGCCACCATGCTCCTTGTGTATAACACTACTCTCTACCATTATTGGTCACATTACCTCCCAAGTAAACTTGGACCACTTCCCATATCTCTGCAGCCACCACTTACCAACAGAAGACATTCATGGTAACATTCACCATCATTTTCAATGTGCCAACACTATATTTGTCTGTTTGAGGAAAAGAGTGATGATCGGGAGCCCAAACCTTGGATAAAGCTAATGGTCTAATGGGCAACAGTGATCCTTTCCTTCTCATTTGGTTGAAGGCCTGGACTACCCAAAACAAGATTTAGTTGTAAACTAATATAGCATATTATAAGGATGAAATAAGTTACTGCAAAAAAAAAAGATGTTTGTTTTTCTAGAATTATTACCATGGAAACAGATCACTTGGTCCATGTCAAATATCATACAGCCATCAATGTTAAAACCTTTTTATTTTTCCCTCATTTCCATCAAATCCTTCCAGTGATACACTGATACACTTGGAGCAGATAATAGTCGCCCATTTATACATCTTTGGAAATATAGGAGTAAACTAGGGCACTCAGTGGAATCCTATGCCATCCCACAGAGAGCTTGCAAACTCCAAACAGGTAGTACATGTTAGGATTGAACTTGTATTAGTGGAGCTGTGAGGCAACTGCCCTACTACATGCACCACTTCAACATTGTACATTGTAGAGAACTATGTGCTGCACATTGAGCCACTGTATATTTTAAAAGTCCAATATGAGTGTAAATTTCATTTGCCGTTAAGATCTACTTTTGTTTCAGGCAGGGACAAGTGCCACACCTTAGGGTTAGGAAGAGTCATGTCACTATGGAAGCCTTTGAACTGCATAGTTCAGTTCAAATTATGCATGCAGGGCTGCAATGCAGCAGCTATTTCGAATACAGCACAGATCAAGGTATACATTGCAATAGAATACAAATTAGATGCTGTATACAATGCTGGAAAATGTGTTTTGCCAGGTTATCATCCAGCTCAAGGTGAAATATACCCGAATATGGCAGCTTGATATATTCCAGTAGGATACAGTGTAGTGCTGTTTTTCATTTATTCCTTTAATATCACCACTTTTATTCAGATATTGGACACAATAGGCAATATTTATGGAGGATGCAATGTTTGTTTATGGTATTGAAGAGAGTTCGTGAGGGTAACCTGCTACAGCTTTTAATATACTGTATTTGCCTTTGGTGTTCAGAATTCATGATTACCAACAAAAACGATCATGTCCAGAGACAATTTAATCTGATTCTTCGATATACGTACAATGAAAAAGAACTAAACCTTAAGGGAAAATAATATTGAATCCGATATATTATTTAAATGAAAAAAACAAAGTGAAGCAAATTTTTAATGTTATTGTAAACAGCATTCATTGGAAATCCATGCAATTTATGGCACTCAAAGGTTCATAAAGCATAGCTGCAATTCTTGGAAAGCTCAAGATTTGATTAAGGTCCAGAATAGAACTTCTAAGTTTAGATTACAATGAACAAAAGGGATACCTCTCAAAGTCCAAACCTATGTCCCCACCATGAGCGGTGGAAACAGGTAAGGCCAGTCAACAGAGCTCTGGTATAGTTGTACAGGCCAATCCCCTGTACAAAGGATGCAAAGGATTGCAGAAGCATTGATGAACCCCAACCATACCATCGACTTCAGAAGACTATGGAGAGAAGAGATTATCGATGGCCTATGCTCCACTGGGAGCCAAGTAAGTAAGTAAGAACAAAAGGGATCAAAACATGGCATCAAACTTGGCTTAATGTTAGAGAAAATGCAACCTTTTGTTTGAAACAACACAGAAGTGCGTAGTGTAAGACAAATTCTTTTCATTATTAGTGAGGTTTGAAGATGTTCTATCTTACCAAATACTAGGATCAATATTGCAAAATACTAAATTTTGCTAATTTGTCGTCTTTGAGTATTTTCAGATTTGATTAGGGATCTTAAGGTAAAGGAACCCTGAGGAGGCAACAATCACAATATGACAGACTTCACCCAGCAAATTGTGAAATAGAAGCAAAAGTCAGATGTATCAGCAATACAGTAGAGGAAAGGGAATTATAGAGGCATACGAGAGGAGCTAGTCAAAGTTGATTGGAGGGGTACACTAGCTGGGATAATAGCAGAACAGCAATGGCTGGAGTTTCTGAGAGAAACTCGGAAGGCACAGGAGAATTACGTCCCAAAGAAGAAGAAGTATTCTGAAGGGAGCATGACACAACCATGGCTGATAAGGGAAGTCAACACCAACATAAAAGACAAAAAGACAGCATATAACAGAGCAAAAATTAGTGGGATTTAGAGGATTGGGAAGTTTATAAAAAACCAACAGAGGGCAACTAAAAAAGCTATACGGAGGGAAAAGTTGAAATATGAAGGTAAGCTAGTCAATAATATCAAAGAGGATAGCAAATTTTTTTCAGATAAAAAAAAGTAAAGAGAGGTGAGAGTACATTTTGAACTGCTGGAAAATGACACTGGAGTTGTAGCAATGGGGGACAAGGATATGAAGATGAACTAACTAAGTATTTTGTATTCATCTTCACTGTGGAATACACTAGCAGAACGCTGAAAGTTCAGAGAGTGTCAGGGAGCAGAAGTGAGTGCAATTGCTATTACTAGGGAGAAGGTGCTTGGGAAGCCAAAAGGTCTTAAGTTGAATGAGTCATTTGGACCAGATGGACTGCACCACAGTGTGCTGAAAGAGGTGGCTGGGGTATTGTGGAGGCATTGGTAATGATCTTTCAAGAATCACTAGATTCTGGCATGGTTCCAGAGAACTGGAAAATTGCAAATGTCACTTCACTCTTCAAGAAGGGAAAGAGGCAGAAGAATGGAATTTTAGGCCAATTAGCCTGACCTCAGTGGTTGGGAAGATGGTGGATTCTATTGTTGAGGATGAAGTCTCAGGGTACTTGGAGGCAAATGATAAAATAGGCCAAAGGCAGAATGGTTTCCTTAAGGGAAAATCTTGCCTGACAAATCTGTTGGAATTCTTTGAGGGAATAACTGGCAGGATAGACAAAGGAGAATTGATAGATATTGAGTACTTGGATTTTCGGAAGCCCTTTGTCAATGTGCTAGGCATGAGGCTGCTGAGCAAGATAGGAGCCCATGGTCTTACAGGAAAGATAAAGATACAGAATGGGGTAGAGAGGGAAGATGGATTACCCATGATGAAAAACCAGAGCAGATATGATGGACCAAATGACCTCTTACTGCTCCTATCTTTTATGGTCTTCGCACTGCATATGAAGCCATTCCTCTCCAGCATACTCCATGAACAAATAACTCAAAATATTGCAATGTTTGTAATCCTCTTAAATGTGTTGAGCCAATTACACTGATTCAATTTTATTCAAAATAGCTCGGGGAAATGTCAAAACATTTTCGTTCATAATTCACATTTAAGCATTAAATTATAGTAAATATTCAGTTTGTCATTTGACATTTATTTTATAGCCCTTCAGCGGTTTCACCTTAACTACAAATATAATTATTAAATTTAGTTCTTTATTTTTCAAAAGCAGTTTTTATCGTTATTTTTAAGACACTTATTAACTGAGCTCCTTGTATTCAGTGAAATCCCACAGACGGGGACAGTTTCAGACATCAGTGGCTTTAGTATGCCATACTTGGCAATGTAAGATGTAATGATGGGTAAATGAAAGTATAGCATATAGCCATTCAGAGTAAGTGTGCGGGTAGTCCTATTATTAACCGTTAAACTTTTATTTTAGTATTTCTAATGCTGTGAGTCCTCTCAAAGTTGCTGTTCTGATTGAATTACTTTGCCGGGATTCCACATTTCCCGACTAGGCAGAGTTTTGGGACACGTGGTTACACACGTGTCTTAAAAGTTAAATGTTAAACATTGAAGGAACCTTTAATGACCTCATGACCTCAGATAATGCCAATGTGCATGGGTGACAGCATCTGCACTGTTTAACATTTAAATTAACTCCAGACGTTGTTATGGAAGCATCTAGGAGTCAGTAAAAGATACCCTGGGCAGTGTTTAAGTTTGACTTAACATCATACTGGAGTTGTATTCCTTATGATGTCAGATCTAACTGAAGAATGCATAACCCATGGAATGTCATATGCTTCACTTCAGTAAAGTTGACCCCAACTAAATTTAAAAGTGTTACCTAAAACATTATCAACCATGCAATATGGAAACAGATTTGAAATGGAATTTGCATTTAATTCATCACATGTGGTAAGTCTTTCTTTCAAATAATTGGTGAATTAATAAATAAAATCGATTACATGCTTTCACCAATTATTTGATAACTGTTTTCTTGTGTTTGGCAATTCAGGAACTGCAAGTTATCTTCAGATTAACAATACTAAATTGGAAAGCTAACGCGAAAGTTGCGGCATTGAAGTACCTTACGAATTTTTGTTTTGCAAATCTGTGCATTTCTCCTGAAAATATGCTTTTACGTTAGCGGATCCTCTCTGGAAGTTAATGAGAGCTGCGTTTTAAAAAATGTACTGGTCGTCGGTTCAGTATCGAAAAACTTTTTAAACTGTCACTTTGGGAATTGGCAAGAGGCGCGGATCCGCGCTCAGCTCTGATGCTCGATAGAGCGGCGCCAGGGAACGACGCTCGGCCGGGACAACGAGCCCAGGTGTGGGAGCAGCCTGTGATTAACCTGCCGCCGATAGTTCCGGAGCAGCCTCTCTGAGACTGGGAAAATTCCACTATCGCCTTCTTCGCGTTGGCGCATCGCCCCCTTTTAACAAGCAGAAAATTGCCAATAATCTGGAGGGACCAACGTAGTATAGTTGAGGTAAAAGATTGAATTTATTTTTTCCGTATAATTTACGGTAACTTGCACTGACTAAAACAAAATATAATAAATCTGCGGAATAGCGGGGAAGACATCCGACCCCTCTCCCGTTTCGTTTACACCACCCAGCAGAGCTGATGAAACGAATGTGCATTGTGCAGGCGCATTGCTCTCCTCCGCCTGAGTCCTCCCCTCAGCCCACGTGCTTGCAGTCGCCCCCATTGACAGGAGCCAGTGAAAAGCCGCCGGTCAGTACGCAGACTTCCAGTCTCAGTTCGCCTGACTTGGCGGCTTTTTGTGAAGTTCTTAACAACGTTTTGACTCTATAACTGGACACGTCCCCCCCCCCCCCCCAGCCCTCTTCTCTCTGGCTCTTAACATTGTACTCCTTCCCCTCTCTAACTGAACTAGTTGGAATTTTTTTTGGGGTCCCGACACTGTCCTTTCGGCTGCGACAACAAAACTTTAAATCTTTTGTTTTGCACTTTTCAGTAAAGCAATCATAACGTTTACCGGACTTCTGCAGCGGTTGAGAGGATACCGAGCCATATCGTGGCCGCTAATTTAATTAACAGACTTTTGAACTTGCGCTTTTTAAAAAAAGAGATTGATCTGGAAATCCTTCAGAGCCAAGGAGCGAGTGTGTTCCCAGGATGGGGATACGGTGCTGTTGGAAATTTTTGCTGGGATGTATAGCTATAACAGGCTTCGCGGTGGAAAAACTGACGGGACAGCAATATCCAAGAGGATTTGAAGCACAACGATTCAATCCAAATGACATGAGGGAAGCAAACAACAGAGTGAGGCGAAGAGGCCAGCATGATCTGCTCAGAGGGTATACACCTTTTTATTAAGATCAAAATGCTTTGGTTTGAATATTTATTTATATTTTAATGCAAACTATAACGGTTGGAATATTAAGGTAAGGTATTGTGACAATTGTGAAGCCAGACTTTCCGCTGAACTGTCACCAACCAAGATTTTTCAGTATGAGCATTAAGTAAGTTCCTAGATCTCCAGGATTTCTATGCAGGAATTATCCTCGAGATGTGTTTATGTGTAACAATGATCCGACGCATGCAGGGTCAGATTTTATCTGATGGAACGTGAAAGGAGAATGCTGAAAATTTGATCATCTCTCATTTGCATTAACGGCGATCAACTCCGGTGTTTTATATGTCCAGTTTTCGAAAGTGATAATTTTTATCTTGTTTGAAGACTTTGAACATTATGATCAGTTAAAAGTTCATGAGCCAAGTTGGTTTGTCGTGGTTATTGTCTTCAAAACTTTGAAATGAATAATGTTGTATTTGATGCCTTGTGAATATGATTATTAGGTCCATAGAATATAATTTTTTGAATCAAGGGAAAGATCCTCGATGAATATGGGCAAGTTGGTCAATTATTTTTCTTAACAGGAAGAGACATTCTGTAGAGCAAATTTAATAATGTTAGCAATTGACAAATTAACAGTTTCTACCCAGAATTGCCAGATTTATGATAGGCTAGCAGAAACGAGAAAGAAATCGGAAGACAGAAAAATATTAAGCTTAATTTGCCAAGTTTCCATTCTTGCATATATTATTTGTGCAACTGAAGGCTGTATTTAGAAAATAATCTCCAAATTTAGTTTTATTTGTGAAATACAATTTGGTTACAACTAAGATAGAGTTTGGGTGTGCTGTGGTGTTGACCATTATTTCCTTTAAAGTGATCTGTTTAAAATGTTATGATTTCTGAATGGTTTTGATTTTAAATATATGCGTCACAGGCCAAATGTCTGTGGATCTCGATTTCACTCCTACTGCTGCCCGGGATGGAAAACGTTACCTGGTGGGAATCAGTGCATTGTCCGTAAGTGCTGTCATTCCTACTTTTTTCCATTTTATACAGAACCATGTGATACTGAATGGTGCAATATAATATTTTTAACATGTAGAAATGTTTAAGTAAAATATATACAACTTACATGAAAATATCTGGACACAAATGTACAAAAATCAAGATGATTTGTTCATGTATTATCTTTGTTATTATAAGTCTTTAGTTTCTCTTAAGCTATTATTTTAATCACAGAGTTTAAGTTACATTTTAGGTGCAGATGGGAAATTATAATTTGTATTTGAACAAGCAAATTTTTTCCTTTATTGCCAGTGTCAAATGAAATCAAGACAAAGCCTAAACTGCAATTTGAGTACCAGGTTGTTAAGACATCAGTTTGGGAATCACATTACCTTATGTTTGGAATGCTGACAGGCAGAAATATTTCCATCAGAATAGCTAAACACTGAACTTGGGTGGAGAGTTCACTCTGTCAGCTAGATATGATGTTGGTGCAACAGTTAAATTATTGGGTTTAGTAATCAACATACCTCGGTAAGTGTTCCAGAGTTCATATTTCACCACAGAAATTGTGATTTTTTTTTTAGAAAGCACTCTGCTCATGCATATTCATGATCACAAGAATACTTTGTAAATACACACCTTAATCATTGATGTCCTTCTGAGGAGCAAGTCTACTATCCTTCCTAGCCTGGCCTATATATAACTCCAGATTCATCGGTGTAATTCACTCTTAAACTGCTGTAACAAGCCTCTCTATTCCCTATCCCTAATTGCCCTCTAAATCAAACACAGGTCTTTCCACAAACATTCTTATCCTCATTAACCAATGAATAAATGAAAACAACACACATCAAAGCTGCTGGTGAACACAGCAGGCCAGGCAGCATCTCTAGGAAGAGGTACAGTCGACGTTTCAGGCTGAGACCCTTCGTCAGGACTAACTGAAGGAAGAGTTAGTAAGAGATTTGAAAGTGGGAGGGGGAGGGGAGATCCAAAATGATAGGAGAAGACAGGAGGGGGAGGGATGGAGCCAAGAGCTGGACAGGTGATTGGCAAAAGGGATATGAGAGGATCATGGGACAGGAGGCCCAGGGAAGAGGAAAAGGGGGAGGGGGGAAACCCAGAGGATGGGCAAGGGGTATAGTGAGAGGGACAGAGGGAGAAAAAGGAGAGAGAGAGAAAGAATGTGTGTATATAAATAAATAACGGATGGTACGAGGGGGAGGTGGGGCATTAGCGGAAGTTTGAGAAGTCAATGTTCATGCCATCAGGTTGGAGGCTGATAAATGAAAGAAGCAACTTCACAAAAAAGTGCAGCTTCATTTTTGCAGAACTCATAATGTTGGCTTTGCAGTGTTTCAACACTGGAAGTACCTAATTGGGTCCAAAATAAATTGGCTTTTTTTTTTTTGTCCATCTTTTGTCATTTGCTATATGCAAAAAGCTATTTATTTGGTGCTTCCAAGAATTATTTTATGATTTCTAAAATCTTCTTAGTTTGGTGTACCAGGTGTTGAATTCAACTTCAGTTATAGAGTCATACAGCTATATAGCAGGCAAATTGGCCTTAGGCTCAATTAACTAAAGTGAGCTCATCCTGTCCATGTTTTAATGCCATAATTTTGTACCTGTTTCTATACCCTCCTTTAACCAATGAATAAATGTACCATGTACAAAGTCAGAATTGAGTATTGTATGCTGAAGTACAGGTGCAAAGACTTGCGGCAGCAGCACAGGTGCATAGTATCATGTAAGTAGCATTTACAAGAAAGACACAAGTTAAACATAAAATATACATAATATTAACAAAGAAGCACAATTAGAACAAAAAATGAAGTCTGTTGTAACACTAAGTGATCAGGATGATCATAGTAGTGGTAAGCTGAAGTGATGCTTCCTCTCCACACTTCAAACATGCATCACTGGTTTTGTACTCCCCTATCCTGGGGAAAAGACTGGCTATTCACCTTATCCATGCCCCTTATATAAGTACTTCGGGGAAAAATGGCCCTTACCTATGAACCCTCTCCTTATAACTAAAATTCTTCTGTTCTGGTATCACACTCATAAATCTGGCATCTTTTATCGTTTAATGTGTCTTTCTATCACAAGATGTCCAAAACTGTATGCCTAATGAGGCCCATCTTGTACAACTATTTCATGATGTCCCAATGTACCCTGACTGATAAAGGCAAGTGTGCCAATATCAACTTCATCGTTCCGTCTACCTGTGTGACCACTTTCACAGAACTATGCTTCTCTCTTTGTTCTACAGCACTCACAGGGCCCTCCCATTTACTATAAGTCTCGCTCTGGTTTGTCTTGCCAAAATGCAATACCTTGTATTTATCTGAATTAACTCCACTTGCCATTCCTCGATTCCTTCCCATTCATTAAAGCTAAGGAGCAGGGATGTGATGTTGAGGCTCTTGGAGCACTGTGTGCAGTTTTGGGCTGCTTATTTAAGAAAGGATGTGCTGACGTTGGAGAGGGTTCAGAGAAGATTCAGTAGAATGATTCCGGGAATGAGAGGGTTAACATATGAGGAATGTTTGACCGCTCTTGGACTGTATTCCTTGGAGTTTAGAAGAATGAGGGGGGACCTCATAGAAACATTTTGAATGTTGAAATGCATGGACGGAGTGGATGTGGCAAAGTTGTTTCCCATGGTGGGAGAGTCTAGTACAAGAGGGCATGACTTAAGGATTGAAGGGCGCCCATTCAGAACAGAGATGCAAAGAAATGTTTTGAGCCAGAGGGTGGTGAATCTGTGGAATTTGTTGCCACGGGCGGCAGTGGAGGTCAAGCCATTGGGTGTATTTAAGGCAGAGATTGATGGGTATCTGAGTAGCCAGGGCATCAAAGGTTATGGTGGGAAGGCAGGGGAGTGGAACTAAATGGGAGAATGGATCAGCTCATGATAGAATGGCGGAGCAGACTGGATGGGCCGAATGGCCGACTTCTGCTCCTTGGTCTTATGGTCTAATGATATTTCTCTTCTCTTGCTGAGGCGTATGCACACTTTTTTTTTTGAAGATTGCAGTCTTCCCCATGGCTCTGGCTGCCATTTAACCATACATTTCTTTGTGAGTACCCCCTGCAAATTTGGAAGTGTTGCACTGAGAGGATCATACTCTCAATGTCCAACTTTTGTGTGATCCTGTACAGTGCATTATACATATCCAAGCCTAATATTTTAGTGGTCATGATGCATTTATTATCTGACAACTCTATGCAATTTGTATTTGAGCTGCAAGAGTGACTAGTGATGAACAAGGTGAGGTGCCTCTTGATTCAGGTGGATTCTACTGCACGTAAGGGCAGCATGTGTAGAATTAATATTATGTCACCAAACAGTGGTATTGTGTGCATAAATCATCTGCTCTGACAATAATAGAGAGTAAATGCAGGTACCTTAGGAGTGTAAGTGTACAGAGGAACCTTGTGATGCATATCCCTGTCGTGCTGAAAGTGGTGACACAGGAGAATAGAGAGCTGAAGAGGCATTTGGTATGCTTGTCTATTTAGGCCGAGGCATTGAGTATAAGAGCTGTGATGTCAGGTTGCAGATGTATAAACATTGGTATCACCACACTTGGAGATTTGTGTAAAGTTATTGTTACACAATATAGGAAGAATGTGGTAACAATAGAGGGAGAGAATGCAGACGTGAATCATCAGGATGTTTGCAGGAATGCAGGTCTGTATTTGTAATGAGGAATTGGTTAGACTGGATTTATTCTCACCAGAATGTAGGAGCGTGAGTGGTGGCTTTGTAAGTATTTATAAGGATCTTGGTAGGATGGAAAATCTTTTCAAGCAACACACACACAAAATGCTGGTGGAACGCAGCAGGCCAGGCAGCATCTATAGGAAGAAGTACAGTCAACGTTTTGGGCCGAGACCCTCCGTCAGGACTAACTGAAAGAAGAGATAGTAAGAGATTTGAGAGGGGGAGGGGGAGATCCAAAATGATAGGAGAAGACAGGAGGGGGAAGGAAGAAGCTAAGAGCTGGAAAGTTGATTGGCAAAAGGGATACAGAGCTGGAGAAGGGGGAGGATCATGGGACAGGAAGTCTAGGGGGAAAGAAAGGGGGAGGGGAGACCAGAGGAAGATGGAGAACAGGCAAGGAGTGGTTGTGAGAGGGACAGAGAGAGAAGAAAGAAAAAAAATGGGGGAAATAATAATAAATAAGGGATGGCGTATGAGGGGGAGGAGGGGCACTAACGGAAGTTTGAGAAGTCAGTGTTCATGCCATCAGGTTGGAAGCTACCCAGATGGAATATAAGGTGTTGTTCCTCCAACCTGAGTGTGGCTTCGTGTTGACAGTAGACGAGGTCGTGGATAGACATATCAGAATGGGAATGGGACATGGAATTAAAATGTGTGGCCACTGGGAGATCCTGCTTTCTCTGGCGGACAGAGCGTAGGTGTTCAGTGAAACAGTCTCCCAGTCTGCGTCGGGTCTCACCAATATATAGAAGGCCACACTGGGAGCACCAGACGCAGTATATCACACCAGCCGACTCACAGGTGAAGTGTCACCTCACCTGAAAGGACTGTCTGGGGCCCTGAATGGTGGTGAGGGAGCAAGTGTAAGGGCAGGTGTAGCACTTGTTCCAATTACAAGGATAAGTGCCAGGAGGGAGATTGGTGGGAAGGGATTGGGTGGGGGGAGGCGGCAAAGAATGGACAAGGGAGTCACGTAGGGAGTGATCCCTGCGGAAAGTAGAAAGTTGGGGGGGGGAGGGAAAGATGTGCTTTGCGGTGGGATCCCGTTGGAGGTGGAGGAAGTTACGGAGAATGATATGTTGGACCCGGAGGCTGGTGGGGTAGTAGGTGAGGACAAGGGGAACCCTAATCCTAGTGGGGTGGCGGGAGGATGGAGTGAGAGCTGATGTGCGTGGAATGGGGCAGATGCTTTTGAGAGCAGAGTTGATGGTGGAGGAAGGGAAGCCCCTTTCTTTAAAAAAAGAAGACATCTCCTTCGTCCTGGAATGAAAAGCCTCATCCTGAGGGCAGATGCAGCGGAGACGGAGGAATTGTGAGAAGGGGATGGCATTTTTGCAAGAGACAGGGTGGGAAGAGGAATAGTCCAGGTGTTCCACCAGCTTTTTGTGTGTGTTGCTTGCATTTCCAGCATCTGCAGATTTTCTTGTTTTTGCATTTGGAAAATCTTTTACTCAGGACTGGGGAGTCTTGAACTTGTGTGTGTAGTTTTACGGTGAGGGGGGAGAAATTTAAAGGAAATCCAAGGGGCAAGATTTTCACACACAGCACAGTGGCTCTCTGGGATTTGAGGCAGATACAATTATAGCATGTAAAAGCCATTTAGACATTGTGTATCCAAAAAATGCATGGTGGTATACAGGCCTAATGCAAGGAAATAGGACGGTGTAGATAGGGATCACAGTCAGCATGGATGAGTTCAGACAAAAATGTCCATTTCTGTGCTATACCATTTTCGTGTTACTGTGAATTTAACTTCCTGGACTTCTCTGGAATAGGCCTGGTGAGCAGGTTTCAGATTTATGCTAGTCTTCTGTATACTGTACAACCCTGTCAAATCAATGTCTTAGTCTTTAATATCAATAATATTCCAAGCAGCTGCAGGGCAAGAGGAGTGGAGTAAAGATGGTTTCTTTTTGTTCAGTCTATCTTGTATCACAATCATCATAAATTCATTATTTATCATTCTTCTGAACAGCTGGATGGCCACAATGCCAAAACAAAAGTCAGCACAAAATGACCATACAAATCAAATTTATAATTCCAAACCTGCCTAGGTCTATACCCGTAGTGTCTACATTCTTTGTGGTTCCCACACAGTGGTTGCAGTGTGATTGATAGAAAAAGCTACTGATTGAAAATCAATTGGATGGATATCCCTGAACTCCACTTTATTAGCCAGTTAATTTTATCCTTCTCATCGTGTTCACCGATTCTGATAAATGAACATCAAGCCAATAGAATTTTTGGCCTTGTGCTGCTTGGAACTGAGGTTGGACTTTCCAACATGCTTGAGGCTGTGAGCCTTCAGAGGAAGCAAATGTTTTCACTCCACTTGTTGAATTGGATCATCCTCATGAAAGTTCCTGTGTTCAGTGCAGATGTAGACCTGAACTGGTCTTAATACCTGGGCAGTGCTGGAGAACAATAACTTCTCTGTCACCTTATTTATATAATAATATATAGATGAGAAATACTGAAATAAAGTTTAAATTACCAAGGAACAACTTTATTCGCCATATGCATGTACGTGCATGCGGAATTTGCTGTGTTTTGTTGGTCAGGGTGTGACATGCAACAAAGAACAGCAATTACAAAATAAAAAGAATTGTAAAAAAACATTAGAAGTTAAAAGCAACACACATCAAAGTTGCTGGTGAACGCAGCAGGCCAGGCAGCATCTGTAGGAAGAGGTGCACCTCTTCCTACAGATGCTGCCTGGCCTGCTGCGTTCACCAGCAACTTTGATGTGTGTTGCTTGAATTTCCAGCATCTGCAGAATTCCTGTTGTTTGCGGTTAGAAGTTAAAATATGGATATGGAATATAATGTGCATAAATTCATACCAGTGTGCAACCTTTATCCCTATCAGTGCAGTGACAGAGATAAAGGATGGGTGGAAATACCACAGGGAGAGCGAAAATAGGTGATTTATGTATATGTGTGTTCTGAAGGTCGTCTTGCAATCAAGCATTACACTAGGATTGTGATTTTTTTTATTTCAGACAATTGATAGAAATAAAGATCGACTTTATTTGTCACATGTACATCGACACATACAGTGAAGTGCATGTCTTCGATCATTTTATGTCAACGACCAGCACAGTCTGTGGATTATGCTGGGTGCATGTCGCAAGTGCTGCCCTGCTTCGGACACCAACATCACATACCCATAACTCACCAACCCTGACTGTGTGTCTTCAGAATGTGGGACGAAATTGGTGGAAACCCATGCAGTCACTGGTGTTGTGAGGCAGTGGTTCTTCTCTCTGCAAAATGACAGCCCATTCGTGCAATTTATGGCAGGATGGCAAACTGCCGTTAGTTGTTCGGTTGACGAAAATTTTTGAGACACTAGAATGTTGGATAAGCAGACTGACTATTAAACTCTGGAGGTGTCAAGATAGGCTCTGGTGAGGGGTAGTCGAATGTCCTAACCCCAAATGCACAAACTGAAGCTTTGTATTTATATGTTTTCAAGCAGCAGACTGTAGAAAAGGGGATAGTGGGGTGAGGGTTGAGAAATAGAGAGTGTGGTGTAGTGACTGAGGACATCAGGTGCTACAGTAGATTCCCATGGCACAGAAGATGTAATGGTGCAAGGCAAGGGTGAGATTGGAAGCCAGTGAAGATGATTAATGGTAAATAAAAATGGAACCAAGTGAGTGAGGTCCTGCTCAGTTGATAATGACTGTGGTGGAGGATTTTTTTTTTATCAATCATGTCAAAGATCAAACAGAATCGAGAGGGACAAGGATAGGTTCCTTTTTTTTTTGCAATCGGATTGGATATAATTTGTTTTCTGGTAAGAGATGGATCAATGGGCAAAAACCTGACTGGAATGTTTTAAATAAGATTTTGGTCCTGAATTTGGGTGAAAGCAAAAGATGCAAGGACTTTGGCGATAATGGTGTATGTGGAGAGAGATTCTAGTTTGCTAAGACAAAGGGTATTTTAGTGGATGGGTAATGATTCTAGATCTGAAAGAGTGTTAGATATTGCTAGAAATTTGCAAATAGAAGCCTGGGAAAGGATCCACAGAAGATTGATGGGCTTGGAGTCAAAGGAGCATGATATCATGTTCCACATAATAAGTGGCTAACAAATTACCAGAAATTTGTATTTATAAACAAATACTTTTCATTTCAAACAAAATCTTCTGAAGTAACTGAAATTGGTGTTGGCTTCTAGCACAGGATGTGGAATAAAGAGCCTTGTCTAGCACATTAGTATGTATGATATTGGCTTTAGATGTTTGAACAATTTCGGCAAATGGAATGAAAATGTTTGCTTTCTCTAAGAGGCTCATGGTTTCAAATATGTTGGAAAGTCTCATTAGTTCCAAGTGGCACAAGGCCACAAAACAATCTATTGGCTAGGTACTCATTTATCAGAGGCAGTGAACATAATGAGAAGGTTTTTTTTGGGGGGGGGGGGTGGAAATTGCCTGGCTAGCACACTAGGCTACAGAGCTGAAAGAAGGTCATCAAAATTTTTGTAGGACCTGATAGTTATATATGCCTAGGAGAGAAAATGACACTCCTTTTTCAATTCTCTTGCATTATTTTTTGGTACTGTATTATCCGGATGGACTGATGAGCTCATTTTTATTAGTCTTAAAGGGCTTTAAGGGACCTGTTGTGTATGTAAAATGTTAATTGCAAGTACAACCAGATAGATGAAAGTGAGAACAGGGCAATGAATTAACATTAGTGATCAGAAGTAGTGGTGTTCACTCATCCTGTATTTGGTTTCCCTAACATAGAAGTGCTATTTGGTACATGGTACCGTATGCGAATAAGCTCTTCTCGGGGTTCCAGCTCGGTACAGGTATGGATTTTAAATGACATTTTGATGACAAACTCGACCATCTTCATCAGGGATGATGCATTGGTTAAAGTTGATGCCTGCACCCGGGTGGAAGCCCGAGAAGAGTTTATTTGTCATATACGCTGGGATGGTATGCTACTCCATAAAAGAATCATAATAAATTACTCTTTCATCTGCAAGATATAGTTGGTCCCTGAGTAGTGAAGACAAAGCATATGACAGTTATTGAATATCCTATGTTTGTGGAAGAAGGTGCCAAGTAATGTTATTAACATTTTTTCTCAACTATGAAAAGTTCAGCAATTCTAATGCTTTGTAATTTAGTAAAATGTTGCAAGAAAGTAATCCAATAATTCCCTTGATTTTCTCATCAGTGGTAAACAAATAATAATAGCATTTTTATATAGAAAGAACTTGTCCACAGACTTCTCATGAAGTTCGTACGGTAAGTTGTGGTCACTTGAAATTTAAAAAAAAGCACAGAATGTTCTACCAGGATCAGGTACTACTGTGAACTGAGCAAGTAGTGCCTTGTTCCCATAACCTTCAGAGGTATGTGTGTGGGGGAGAAATTTCCCCTTGCTTGGTAATGATAAAGAAGTGATACATTGAATGCATCAGAGCTGAATTTTGAAACCAGAGTACGCTATGCTAATTTTACTTTGACATACTTATTGCTACTAAGCAAGGGAAGAACATCTAAACAGTATTTGTAAGTTAGAATACAATTTAAAATGTTTACCAAGAAAAATAAAATGTGAATGAAAATGAGATTGTCTTTGAAACGAAGGCAAAGGTTTAAAAACAAACTTCAAAAAAAATTCAGTAATAATTAAAGAAATTTATATCTTCATCAATGTGAGATCTATTTTCAATTCCTCAGATTGCAAAGATTGTTTTACGGTAATTAAGGTGTGCATGCCTGTTAATTTTCATTTAAATTGGATGGATAAGTCTTAAATTTTCTAGCATGTTTGATGTCTTATAGTTGATAAGTGCAACAGTCATAACCTTTAAATGTGGCACAACTTTTAAAGCTGTAGGATAACACTGACAGAACTTCTGTGCATGACCGCTTTTATACAAGGAGGTATATATTATAGTCTAATTTGCTTCTCAATAGTGGTGAGCAAGAGTGTTTTCCCATTCACTTTTACCACATAATCTAGGCCAATATATAATTAAATCAGAAATGCATTCTTAAATTCCATATTTGAAATTTTGTTTACTTGTATCCACTGCTTCTCATCTGCAGCTATTTGTCGAAATACCTGTGGTGATGGATTCTGTTCACGCCCCAACATGTGCACCTGCTCCAATGGACAAATCTCCCCGAGCTGTGGGACTAAGTCACGTAAGTTTCTCAATATTTCTTTTACCACTTTATTGCTTGTCTGTCACTATTAGCCGAGTGAAACTTTAGATTGTGTACTTCAGCAACACATACTGAATTGCTATAATGTGCAAAACAGTACATTTTTTTAAATAAAGGAGATTGATAATGATTGAAGCTTTTTAATGATTCACTTTATGATAAGAATTTATAGTGGCTTGGGCAATATTGTTGGAGATCCTATCTAATCTTTCATAAAACTTTATAATACTATGATATGTTTATCGTTCAATGATTATACTATTTCTTCTCTGGAGCTAGTAGGAAATTAATGGTAAATTAATACTATTTTGTAGTTCAACAATGCAATATCAGATGTATGAATGGAGGGAATTGTGCAGAAAACCATTGCCAGTGCCAGAAAGGATACACAGGAACCCACTGCGGGCAACGTAAGTAGATTTTACTGATGGATATGTGATTAAAGTAATAGTTTAACTGTAAGATTAGAATGCATCATTGTGGCCCAGTGCTCGGAAAATGTTGACATCAAACTCCCACACAAATTTAATCTGTTTTAATCAATGGATTTTTTTTCTGCTGTCATTTGCTTTTTATAGCAGTTGCAATTGAAATTCTACTATTCATTATTTGCAACAGTACAGTAAATCTATTTAAAATATATTCCATATCAGCATTTAAAAAAATAAAATTGCTGATAGGGCTAACTTTTAAATTTGATGGAAATAATTAACTTGATTTTTCTTGTGAAGTTGGAATTGCCAACATTTCTGTCTGTTGCAGTTTGGAATCTTAAGATTTGTATGCAACTTCGGAACTCTCAAACATTCCGAAGGTGCTTCCTGGCAATATCCCAGTTGTGTTTTGTGTACAATCATTTATGGAGTACAGTGCCGAAACAACTATTTTCCTACAGTTTCCAAGTAACTGTGCTGGGAAATCAGTTTTCTGAATCCCACCAACTCTATTAATTCCAAAGGAAAGAAACTACTTTGAAAGAGAGTTGCATTTATAATGTTCTTTTATTTTGAATAAGTTGAAGTATGACAAATGTATTGGCTTATTATATCTTTTAGTGTTTTAAATTTTATTTGCTTTCAAAATAATCATTTTTAATTTGCATGTTATTAATGCCAGTGTTCTTCATATATATTTTAAAATATTTGTGAAACCGAAGAGATCCTCAAAAACATTCAAAAATCAATGACTGTTTTATCAGTTGATAGACCTGGGAATTTGATTGGCCGGATGATGCTAGATTACTGTTCTATAGGAAGACTTGTTTTTTTTTAAATCACTGTAAAGCATTGATAAAAGATGGGAAATAGCACCAGTCTATCACAAGACTAAGAATTCTGTATGTGGCTCTCCATGAATATTATAATAACTAAATTTAAAGTAGTTACTCTTTGAAAGAAAGTAACAGCCTGGTGTAAGAATTGTTTTGTTGCACAAAAGTAAAATGAAGGTACTTTTATACATTGAGAAATATGGGGGAAAAATCAAGACAAATTTGATCTGCGAACCTTTTGAGATTTTTAGCGTTCAGGAACTAGGCAAGAAGAGCAGATGTTAGGATTAGATTTCCTTTCCCTTCATGACATCACCCGATAAATTTTCAAATGGGTAGGAGCTTTGTTTATGGGGAATTTTGTTACAGACGTCCGTGAGCCATTTTCCTTGTTTATGTGGTTTCATATCCATGAATTTAAATTGACAGAAGATCATAGATGAGTAAATCAGGATAGGTGATTTTTCAATCTCAAATTCTTGGATTGACATTTTTATGCTATAAATCTTGACATAGAGAGTTCTGTTTTGAGCCATGCTTTGTTCACTTGTTTATGTGAATTGTGTCATATGCAGAATTTCATTCTATTGTGGTGTTCAGTTCTTTTTAACAAATGATTCTTTAATTCCATAAATACTAACAAAATAATCAAACTAGTCAAACCAATCAGATCATAAGGAGAGCAAGGCTTCTGGGGTTAGTACAAGAAAGTGGTGGTGGTTGTCTCTCGGGGTCTGAGGAAGACTAAACATTGTGCAGTCATCTATGGATACGCATGTGGCTTTGGAGGCTGAAGATCGAAGCACACATGCGGTTGCAGGTTGGTCATGGAGTGGCGGTTGTTAGGACAGGTGCATACACAGCTTTGTGGCGTTGGTCTCGTGCTGCTGCAAGGTGCTGATTTCGGTCATCCTCAAAGTCAGATGCAGCTTTTCTGATCAGGGCGCGCCACGCAGCCCTGTCAGCTGCGGACTCGTTAAGTTGTCAAGACTGGAGGTCTGCTCATTTGATGTATGATTTTAGGTTGCCTTTGAATCTTTTTTTGGGGCGGCCCTGATTGCGACTGCCATGCTCAAGCTCACGTTAGAGCAGCTGCCTAGGGATTCTTGCTTCACCCATGTGGATTACATGGCCAGTCCAGAGTAGCTGGGCCTGGAGGATCCTTGCCTCAATGCTTGTGCGGTTGGCTCTGTCCAGGACTTCCTGGTTGGTGATTCGGTCCTGTCATCGAATCCTCATGATCAACCGCAGAGAGCGCATGTGAAACTGCTCCAGCTGTTTGATGCGCCTGCGGTACAGGTTCCAGGTTTCACAGCCGTACAGGAGAGAGATGAGGACCACAGCCTTGTACACCTTCAGCTTGGTTGAAAGCTGAATGCCCTTGTGCTCCAGAACTTTGATACGGAGTTTCTCGAGTGCCTGGCTGGCTTTCTGGATCCTTGCTATGATCTCTTTGTCAAGGGATCCATCACTGGAGATGGTGCTTCCTAGATACTTGAAGCTCTCTACATTCTTCAGGACAGTGCCATCGATGGTGATGCATGGCTGAGGAGCGTGACTGTTTGGTGCAGGTTGTAGGAGAACTTCTGTCTTACCGAAGCTGATTGTCAGGCTGAACAGATTTGAGGCTGCGGAGAACTTGTCGACAATCGTCTGCCGGTGGTTCTCCTGGTGGGCCATGAGGGCACAGTCATCAGCAAACAGGGCTTCATTGATGAGCCGCCTCAATGTTTCTGTCTTTGCAGCAAGGCGTCTCAGGTCAAACATCGATCTGTCTAGGTGATATCTTATGTAAATACCCAGGTCTAGGTCCTTAACAGCATGCTTCAGCACTTGGATGAAGAAGTTGAAGAGCACTGGTGTTAGAATGCACCCTTGCTTCACGCCACTTGAGATGTTGAAAGTCTCAGATGGGGAACCATCTGAGAACACTTCTCCTGTCATGCCATCGTGGAGCAGGTGGATGAGTATAGTGAATTTCTGCAGGCAACCAAGCTTTCTAAGGATGATCCACAGTGCGTTTCTGTTGACCGTGTCAAACACCTTTGTCAGATCAATGAAGACAGAGTATAATGTCATGTCCTGTTCCAGGCACTTCTCCTGTATCTGTCTCGCTGCGAAGATCATGTCAACAGTGCTGCGTTCGGAACGAAAGCTGCATTGCGACTTGGGAAGGTTCTCTTCTGACACTCTTGGAATCAGTCTGTTGAGGATGATGCGGGTGAGGATTTTTCCGGCAATGGAAAGTAGTGAGATGCCTCTGAAGTTCCCGCAGTCGGTCCTTGAACCTTTATTGTTTAAGAGGGCGATTATCGTTGTGTCTCTGAGGCCAGGGGGCACCTCTTTTTCCTCCCAAATGCTAGTCAGGTTGCTGTGGAAAGCCTCAAGTGATTCCTTGCTGAGTGCCTTGTACAGTTCAACAGGTAGCCCATCCTTGCCAGACGCCGTGCCACTGCTCATCTGCGTGATAGTCTTCTTGACTTCATCTATCGAGGGAGGATCATCTAGTTCCTCGTGAATATGCTGTTGGGGGATTTGGTCCAGAGCAGACTGGTTGACCGATGAAGGGCGGTTCAGGAGCTGGCTGAAATGCTCTTTCCATCTGTGTTGGATGCTCTCTGTCCTTTAGCAGTATTGTTCCATCAGTGGACAACAGTGGAGATGAGCCAGATCTTGAGGGGCCGAAGATCATCTCGATGGAGTTGAAGGGCAGCTTTGAGGTGTTGATGTCAATGAAGCGTTGCACCTCTTCAGCTTTCCTATCCCACCACAGGTCATGCATCTTATGAATTTCCCGTTGGGCATGGGCCTGAAGGGACTTGAACCACTCTGTTTTGGGAATAGAGCTTGGGTTGTTTTGCCACTCCATGAATGCTTTGTTCTTCCTGGCCAGGAGATCTTTGATGGCACTGTCATTCTCGTCGAACCAATCTTGGTGGTTCTGGTCTTTGGGGCCAAGGACTGATTTTGCTGTCTCCGTCACCATCTCTCTAAATTGATTCCACTTCTGGATTGGCCCACCAGTTAGTGGTCCGTTGGCAGACAGCTTCTCATCAAGGCTGGCCTGGAACTTGCGAAGATACAGCGGCTCTTGGAGTCTGGCGGTGTTAAAAGCTGTTCTGATGAACTTAGGGGTGCTTGGAATGGTGGGGAGCAATACGTAGTTTCAATGTGGTGCGGACAAGCCTGCAGTCAGTCAAGCACTCCGCTCCTCACATGGCTCTGGTGATGAGGACATCCTGGATGTCTCGGCGACGTACTATAACGTAGTCGATCATGTGCCAGTGTTTGGATCTTGGGTGCATCCATGTTGTCTTTTACCTGTTAACCAGCCTGAACACTGTGTTTGTGATGAGGAGGTCGCATTCTGCACGTTTGCTAAGGAGCAAGAGGCCGTTGCTTTTCATATTGCCAATACCATGTTTGCCTAGAAACCCTTCCCAGCAACTGTGATTGCAGCCTACTCGGGCAGTGAAGTCACCAAGTAGGATTAGTTTGTCGTTGGTAGGGACTGAGCAGAGACCAGTGCTAAGGTCGGCGTAGAACTGTTCAATAGTCGCGTATTTGCTGGTCACGGTGGGGGCATAAGCTCTGATGACTGTTGCGTGTGTGTGTGTGTGTGTGTGTGTGTGTGTGTGTGTGTGTGTGTGTGTGTGTGTGTGTGTGTGTGTGTATACGTTGTGCAACAAGAAAGCAGCACTGAATTAAAAGATTATCCTTGACATGATTGAATACTGGGACAGGAGCATGGGTCTGAATGGCTAATTTGTGCTTCCATTTCATATTATCTTATGCTGTGATACCGAATGCCACTAACGGTCTCCAAGTAACTTCATATTAAATTATTTCACAAAGAGAAATAAAACATTGTATTTCTCATTGCTATTTATTAAAAAAACTGGTATCAAAGAGGCTCATTTTCTTACTAGTGTCATTCAATCCTTGAAATACTAATTCAAGTAGGATGATTGGTGATGGTTGCTTTCATGTTAACTCATTAAAATTTTTTGTGTGTGTGTGTATATATATATATATATATATATATATATATATATATATATACACACACATATACATACACACACACACACCCACCCCTGGTTTTCTGCCTCTGACAGAACAAGTCGTTGCAATTATTTCTCTCATTGGAGACATTTTTATTTCGTAAGACTAATTTAAAATAAAGTATTGGTATACTGTCTGTGATAAAACGTTTTTTTTCTGATGGGTTTTATGGTTTATCTAATTCCAGTATTAAATAGGTGTGTTTTCCTGCATTTGAGGGATAACAACCATAAGATATAGGAGCAGATTTAGGCCACTTCGCCCATTGAGTCCGCTCTGCTATTCGATCATGGCTGATTTAAATTCCCCCAGTTCTGTCTTCACCCTATAACCTTGGACACCATTACCAATCAAAAACCTATCACCTCTGCTTTAAATATACCCAATGACTTGGCGTCCACACTCAACTGTAGCAAGGAATTCCACAGATTCATCATATTCTGGCTAAATAAATTCCTCCACATCTCTGACATCCTCTTTCTACTTAACTCCAATGAGTACAAGCCCAGAGTTATCAGACATTCCTCATACGTTAATCCTTTCATTCCCAGATCATTTTAATAAACCTCATCTGGACCCCCTCCAGTGCCAGCACGTCCTTTCTTAGATATGGGGCTTAAAACTTCTTCCAATACTCCAAATGTCTCAGCACTACATCCTTGCTCTTATATTCTAGTCCTCTGAAAATTAATGCTAACGTTGCATTAATGTTCCTTACTACTGACTGAAACTGCAAGTTAACCTGAGTTACTCCCAATATTTCTCTGATTCCTGAATTCGCCCCTTCCATATAGAAAATAGTCTACGCTCTTATTCCTTCTACCAAAGTGCATACCCATACATTTTCCTACACATTTCCATCTGCCACTTCTTTGCTCATTCTCCCAATCTGTCCCAGTCCTTCTGCAGGATCCCTGTTTCCTTGACACTACAGGTTTCCCCCGCCATCCGAAGGTAGAGCGTTCCTATGAAACGGTTCGTAAGCCGAAACATCGTAAAGCGAAGAAACAATTACCATTTATTTATATGGGAAAATTTTGTGAGTGTTTGCAGACCCAAAAATAACCTACCAAATCATGCCAAATAACCCATAAAACCTTAATTAACAGTAACATATAGTAAAAGCAGGAATGATATGATAAATACACGGCCTGTATAAAATAGAAATACTTCTCTACAACGATTGCCTACACAGATCTCCATAGCGAAAATCTCACGCAAGTGCTCTTGGCAGAAAATCTCACGCAAGCGCTGTTGGCATAAACACGTGCTCCAGTAACCTTTAAACTATGAAGCTGCCAAATCTACCAAATAACACGTAAAAATACACAGCCTATATAAAGCAGAAATAATGTATGTACAATGTAGTATCACTTACTGGAATTGGGAAAACAGCGCCGAGCACACTGATGACGGTGTGTTAGACTGAGTCATCGCAGGCTGGGTGGTGCAGTGGCCCCCACCCTCCGGGCCGCCGACCCGATACATTGTCGCAAAAAACGCGACGGTAGCTGGGAGGCACACAGCACATTGTTAAGAAAAAAAGCCAAAATGAACATGCTAATCAATTAAGTGCTGCCCAGCACGTAAATGTTGGCGCAGATCAGAGGCGATTGCCGATTGCATCGCCTCTGATCTGGGCCGACAATTACGTGCTAGGCGGCACCTAATTAATTAGCATGTTTATTTCGGCTTTTTTCTTAAAGATGTGCTGTGTGCTTCCCGGCTACTGCTGCGTTCTTCGCGAATCGGTACAGTATCTGTCCGGGGCCTGGGTGTTAGGGTCGTGGGACACGGGGGTGTCATCTCATCGTCGATCAGGGCAGGCGGCTCATCGTCTCCTATGACTGCCCGCCTCGATGTCAAAGGTCGAGGTTCGTCGTCTGCTGTGGCTGATGTGGAAGGCTTGCTTGACTGCTGAGCCTCGCGCATTTTTCTATCATACAGTTGTTTGTAAGCACTCAAACCATCCTGCAAATATCCCCTAAACCTACGTAACCTTTCAAAATTAAAGTCGTACTTTATCATTGCAGCGAAAATCTCATGCAATTGCTTCACATTCAGTTCCTAGATGACTTCACCTTCGGTCTGTTTGCTACTGCATTCGTTTTCGATTGTTATCCTTTCCTCTTCCAATTGCATCAGCTCTTCATCTATCAGTTCTTGGTCGTGGGATGCCAAAACCTCTTCAACATCATCTTCATCAACTTCCACAAGCCCAACTCACTTTGTCCTTGCTTCGTTCACTACGATCGAAATGCTTAATTATGTCTAGTTCTACGCTAGGTGTAAAACCCTTACTCCTTCAGGCTTTTCCGACACCTTAGAACTCATCTTGCTAACTGCTGCTCAATGCAACGTGCTTAAGCAATGCCGTTCCAAATCCGGGGCAGAGCGGCTGCTCGGGGCGCGCGCTGCCTTTTATCGTGCGCTGATTTTTTATCGCGCGCTGCCTTTCTTCATAACAGTGAAAACACCTTCTGAAAGCGAGAACAGGGTACTAATGTAGGTCTTTCGTAACAGTGAGGTTTCATAAAGTGAACGTTTGAAAAGCGGGGGACACCTGTACCTGTTCCTCCAACTTTTGATTCATCCACAAACTTGCCCACGAAGCCATCAGTTCTTTCATTTCAGTTATCATCACTACGTGCCATGTTGTTTGACATGGGCAATCAAGGTCTTCCATCTGTCTTTATTCTGAGAAGTTCTAAGAAGTTCTTCAAACCTTTTGCCTGTCCATCCTTTGATGTAACTCACGAATATTGTGGGCTGTTGACTGCGACTTTTTCTTCTCTCAGTTTTTCACAACACTGCAAGATGTTCGAGCTTCTCTTTCCTCAGTACGTGTCCCAGAAATTCTGGATGCCACTTCCTGATTGATAATATCTGCTTGCTTATTACAGCTTTTTTTCAACACTTTTTCATTTGCTGCTCTGTCTTTCCACGATATTTTCATCATTCTTCTCAAAAATCATATTTCTGCAGCTTTGAGTTTTCCCTCGTTTTGATATCGTTCACCATTTGCTTCCATGTGTTAATATGGAATGAATGTAGCACCGCAACACGTGAGTTTCGTACCCATAGAAATTATATTGTTCTTTAGTATCTTGTTCAAACATGCATTTAGCAATCCAAATCCTAATTTCAACATTATCCATGCTGTCAGATTTTATTGTGCTCCCTAAGTTACTGAACTTCCACGTCAGTTTAATTGTTTCATTATCCACTTTCAGTTCACATGTGTGTCTCTTTTTTGTGACAACGTCTTCTTGCACAAGTTTATTAACATAGTGGACCCAACACTAACCCCTACAGAATGTCTCTAGTCACCGGCAGCCAACCAGAAAAGGTCCACTTTGTCCCACTTTTTGCCTTCTGCCAGTCAACCAATCTTCTGTCCATTCTTGTATCTTTCCTGTAATACCATGGGCCCTTAACTTGTTTAGCAGCCTTATGTGTGGAACCTTGTCAAAGGCCATCTGAAAATCCAAGTAAGCAACATAACAACATCTATAGACTCTCCTTTGTCTATCTTACTTGTTGTGTCTTCAAAGAATTCCAACAGATTTGTCAGGCATGATTACCCCTTAAGGAAACCATGCTGACTTTGGCCCATTTTATTGTGTACCTCCAGTACCCCAGAACTTTTACCCTTAATGATGGACTCTTAAATCTTGCTAATTACTGAATCAGGCCAACCGGCCTGTAATTTCCTGTATTTTTCCTCCCTTAAAGAGTGGAATGACATTTGCAATTGTCTAGTCCTCAGGAACCATCTAGTGATTCTTGAAAGATCTCTAGTAATTCCTCTGCAATCTCTTCAGTTACCTCTTCTACAACCCTGGGGTATAGTCCATCTGGTCCAGATGACTTATCTATGCTCAGACCTTTCTGCTTCCTAAGCACCTTCTCCTTAGTAATAGTGACACCACTCACTTCTGCCCTCTGACAAAGGCAAATATCTGTCATGCTGCTAGTGTCTTCAACAGTGAAGACTGGCGCAAAGTGCTTAAATTGTCCGCCATTTCTTTGTTCCACATTACTACCTCTGTAGAAAATTTCTAGATGACACCAAGATTGGGGATGTAGTGGACAGGAAGGAAGGCTATCAAAGCTTGCAGCTTGGACCAGCTGGAAAAATGAGCTGAAAGATGGCAGATGGAATTTAATGTAGACAAATGTTAGGTGTTGCACTTTGGGAGGATAAACCAAGGTTGGACTTGCACAGTGAATGGTAGGGCACTTAGGAATGTGGTAGAACAGACAAATCTTGGAATACAGATCCATAATTCCTTAAAAGTTGTGTCACAGGTAGATAGGGTCGTAAAGAGAGCTCTTGGCACACTGGCCTTCATAAATCAAAGTATTGAGATACATGTTGAAGTTGTATAAGTTGTTAGTGAAGCCTAATTTGGAGCATTGGGTGCAGTTCTGGTCACCAACCTACAGGGAAAATGTGAATAATAATGAAACAGCACTGAGGAAAATTTACAAGGATGTTGCTGGGTCTTGAGGATTTAAGTTATAGGTAAGGTTGAATAGGGTAGAACTTTATTCTGTAAGAGTGTAAGAGAGTGAGGAAGAGGTATACAAAGGCATGAAGCGTATAGATAGGGTATATGCAAGCAGACTTTTTCCTCTGAAGTTGTGTGAGACTAGAGGTAGATTTCATGGAATAAGGGTGAAAGGTGAATTGTTTAAGGGGAACATGATAGGGAGCTGCCACCCTCAGGGTGGTGAGAGTGTGGAATGAGCTGCCAGCAGAAATAGTGAATGTGGGTTTAATTTCAACATTTAAGAGAAATCTGAATAAAAACATGGACAGGAGGGGTATTGTCTAGGTACAGGTTGATGGGACTAGGCAGAATAGTTTTGCATGGACTAGTTGGGCCAAAGGGCCAGTTTCTGTGCTGTAGTCCTCTATGACTCTAGCAATATAGATCAACTTCCACTATTTCTCTCATGTACTTCTGTACTTCTGCTTCATTCCTGTA
Source organism: Mobula birostris (assembly GCF_030028105.1). Lineage (NCBI taxonomy): Eukaryota > Metazoa > Chordata > Chondrichthyes > Myliobatiformes > Myliobatidae > Mobula > Mobula birostris. Next base: position 52,932,228 of record NC_092386.1, read on the forward strand.
GATTTTCCTCCAGACAGGAGAGCTGTGGATTTATCTTTATTTCCAATGAAATTCTGTTTGTGCTGCTTGGAAATGTGTTTCTGAGGAACTTGGATATCGGAGTCAGATATTTATTTAAGAAATAAAGAGATATGTGAAGGAGGCTGGTGGAAGTTGCTGATATAGTTTACTTTGCTACTTTCATAGAAACTTTAAAATATTGTCACCAGTGCTGAGATTTTGTATTGCTTTTTGCATTTTTAAATTGGATTTCAACTCACCTACCCTGTTGATTTTTCCCAAAGTTACATGGCAATCCTTTGTTAGGCATGAAAATTGTTTGTTGTAGATCTATCCAAGTGGAAATTAATTAACTCTTGATTATTACACATTGCACAGTGTGGATATTCAAAAAAAATGCATTCTGAGTTAATTAACTTTTGTATGACAGTTTCATGAAGAGCTTTCAGTGCAGGTGGACATCTGCCAAAGCCATTGAGTGTTTCCGCAAATATTCCCTTGTGGTACTTAGTATTTCATTTGAGTACATATCACTATTCTTCTCTAACACTTGGGAATCTGAATGTGTTGACATTTGTAAAACTTTACAATTTCTCCATGTTACAGCTGTCTGTGAAAATGGTTGCCAGAATGGTGGTCGCTGTATTGGACCTAATCGTTGTGCCTGCGTGTATGGATTTACTGGTCCCCAGTGTGAGAGAGGTAAGAACGAGTCTTCTTTGATTTCTGCAGATAGATTCAATAAACGTAGGAGGAGGAGTTGAAAGGTGTACTGAGTTTCTGATAAAGCAAAGATGAGGAAAAAAAAATTAAAGGCATTTGCCATGGAAGTTACCAAAGCATATTGTGCTGCTTGTTATGGTGCCTTGTAATGATTAACTACTGGCCGGCTTAGAAGAATATGATGCCACTGTATATACTGAATGTATGAAAACAGATAGCAAGCTCTTCGTCTAGCATTATTTCTTTGATTGCAAATTAAAAGGAAGCATTATAGTTGGTATTAAAATGAAGCTATTTTATGACAAGTTCTTTTCAGAAGAAACCAAAGTCAGCATTTGAATAACCAAGGCATTTGGCATTTAAACCAAAATGCCAAATATCTTTTCAGCTTGGTTTCTGTCAAAATGATATTTTTGAATTGATTTTTTTTTTTGCAAAAGTGTCTAGGTCCAGTATCAACTAGATATAGTCCTAATTAAATTCCCAAGATTCTCCCTAAACTGTAGGGTGAACTTCAAGCTGTCTGTCAGATGAGACAGACAGAGCTGCAGAAAGCTAATATTGACTTTGTCTGGTATCATAAAAAATCAGTAGACAAATTCCTGGGAGGTTGGAGGGTGATCTACCTAAACTACATAAAAACTTAACTTCAGTAACAAAAAACAAGTGAGTAACTGGAGTAATATTGAGCACTGTTGCTAGTGAAGAAGGTTGCTTCACATTCTCTCGTACTCGGGTTAGGGCAGTCTAGCTCCAACATTAAGTTCCATCCATTTCCTGGGAGAATGTTCACTAGCTTGCTGGTGTGCTGGACAGAGTCTCTGGAACCTCAGTATGCCTGCCCCCAAACTTGCCATTTTCCCCCCCTTTTTCTGACAGTTGCTGAGCTCTGATGCAGGGTGGTGCATGCTGTGCACCATCTCTGCCTCGTGCTGTCTCTCTGACATTTCTCTCTTCTTTTCTCTGGCCAAATAACTTAAAGTTGGCATTTTCAAAATAAGTTGCGATACAGGCAGGGACTTGTAAATTGTTATTATTAATTTTAGTGATTTTTTTCATTTCAGAAATTTGACATCTGAATTAATATGTGAATATTTGATAGTTAAGTGTCATATGTAATTGCTACAGAGGACATGGCTGTCCATCAGGAGGAGCATATATTTGGAAAATAGTCACTTCTAAAGGATTACAGTAAAATATATTGTCATTGGAGCCTTGCACAACCTAATCGATTTCTCAACTTGCTCACATTGAGTGTGAGGTTGTTACTGCAATACCACTCAATCAACGATCTCTCTCTTTCCTGTACACCAGCTCACCACCATCTGCTATTTTACCAAAAATAATAGTGTCATGGGCAAATTTATAGATGACGTTCGAGCAGTCGTGAGTGTAGGGAGAGTTAGAACAATGGTTTAAGCACGCATCCTGAATGTGTGCCTGTGTTGATTGTGTGCAAGGAGCAGATGTTATTACTGATCTGCATTGGCTGTGGTCTCCTGATAAGGAAGTTGAGTATCCATTTACAGGAGGTGGTACAGAGGCCCAGGTTTTAAAGCCTGGTGATTAGAACTGAGGGGATGATGGTGTTAAGTACCAAGCTGTAATTGATTAAACAGCAGCCTGATATATATTTTCCATTTGTATAGGTGCTCCAAAGCAGAGCAGAGAGCCAGTGAGATTGCACCTGCTACATGTGTGTTGTGACTCTAGACAGTTTGCAGCAAGGGCAATTTTTTTCTAAGATAGGAGTAATTTATAGCCATAGCCAACCTCCTAATGCACTTCATTATGGTGACATGAGGCAATGCTTACTGAGGCAGCTCACCCTACATTTCTTGGGTACAGTATATTTGCTGCTCTTTTTGAAGCAGTGGGAACTTTAGACCTCAGCAATGACAGGTTGCAGATGTCCTTAAACTTTCCAGCAGTTGGTCAACACAGGTTTTCAGTATTTGGCCAGGTACACCCTTGGGCCTAATGCCTTGCGTAGGTTCACCCTCTTGATGGATGTATTGACGTTGGCCTGTGATACAGAGATCAAAGCATCACTTGGTGCTGTGAGGATTTGCACAGGTGAAGTGTTATTCTCCCTTTCAAAGCATGCATGAAAAAACATTGAGCTCATCAGGGAGTGAAAATCACTGCTATTTGCTTCTGCCTTGTAGGAAATACTAGCATGCAAACCCTTTCACGGTTATTGTGTGTCAGATTGTGTCTGGAGCTTGACGCAGATTTGCCTTTTCACTCCCTTGATGGTCTTCCGTAAGTCGCACCTACAGCACTAGGAAATATGCCTGTGGAGTAGAGGAGAAATCTGTGGACTGCTCTAAAGCTTTCCTTCCCATGACAGCCCTAAAGGGAATGGAATATAGCTGACTTAAAACAAAATAAGTATCCACATGGAGGTACAGCGTCCTGTACTTCTGCATCTAAAATAATGAGTTTCTTTTGGGGTGGGTGGAAAACTTGCTCATGGCCCTTCCATAAATGGCTTGGAATATGGCATATCCAGGCTCCGTACCTACATATCACCTACACATTTGGCCCTTGTCAACCTATGTGAGGAGGATTGCATCACTTGACCCAGTGACTTGTGGGGTCTGTATATTTCACAACATTTGCTGCAAGACTTACAGTAGGTCTGAGCTGGTTAAATCCATAAGATAAATTAGTTGGCACCTGCACAAGAATTTGCAAGTTTATATTAAAATCTAATCTAAATAAGATGAAATGTTCTGGAATCAGCCCACAGACCAAACTAGCTGACACCAGGCACCGGGTGTCCCAACCTCTTGCCTTTCCTGGTTGTGGATGGCTGAATGAATAGCAGCACAGAGAATGGGGTCCAAACAGCAAGTAGGGTTTGGGTATCAAATCACAATTCCCCCACCTCTGGCTGTCAAAGCACTGTAAGCATTTTAAAATGTTTAAATGCCCTCTTCTGTACTCCCTTTTCACCTATAACTGCGTTCCTGTACATGGTTCTCACTCCATAATCAAGTTCACAGACGACACCATGGTGGTTGGCCTGATCAAAGGGGATGACGAGACGGCCTACAGGGACAAGGTCCAGCACCTGGCTGTGTGGTGTGCCGACGACAACCTGCCCCTTAACACCCGGAAGACCAAGGAGATCATTGTGGACTTCAGGCATGCTAAGAGCCACACTTGCGTCCCCATCTACGTCAACAGAGCTACAGTGGAGCGTGTATCAAGCTTCAAATTCCTTGGTGTCCACATTTCCGAGGATCTCACCTGGTCCTTGAACTCCTCCATCCTGATCAAAAAGGTGCAACGACACCTTTATTTCCTGTGGAGCATCAAGAAAGCTCACCTCTGTCCCAGGATACTGACGACTTTTACCGCTGTACCATTGAGAGCATACTCACCAACTGCATCTCAGTGTGGTATGGCAATTGACCCATATCGGACCGCAAAGGACCCCAGTGTGTGGTGCAAACTGCCCAGTGGATTATTGGCACCCAATTGCCCACCATTGAGAACATCTACCATAAACACTGCCTGGGTAGGGCAAAAGGCATTTTCAAGGATGCATCTCACCCTAACCATGGACTTTTTACTCTCCTCCCATCCAGTAGGTGCTACAGGAACCTCCGCTCCCGCACCAGCAGGCACAGGAAGAGCTTCTTCCCTGAGGCTGTGACCCTGCTGAACCTCACATCACAGCGCTAAGCAGTATTGCATCCGTATCGTACTGTCTCAGTACTTTTATATTTGTGTGCTGTAGCACTTACTTTTTATTCGCAGTTATTTTGTAAATAACACTATTCTTTGCATTTCTGGTCAGATGCTAACTGCATTTCATTGGCTTTGTATCTGTACTCAGCAAAATAACAATAAAGTTTAATCTAATCTAAATATCCCTGAGACTATAGAAACTATTCTATTGATGTAAATAATAAAACAAAACACTAAAACTCAAAGCAATTAAAAAGTATTTAAATTAACATAAGACAACTACTTACCTCTAGTCAAAGGTTTAGCTGGAGCCACCGTTCTTGTTCTCGTTCTTCACGGTGTAGAGCAAAGGGTCAGTAGGTGCATCGGGCTCCCCTCTCCAATTTGTCAACTTTCTGATGCCGGACTCCAGGTTGAACCCAGTGGCATAGTTGGAAGTTAACTCTATCAACATCTCATTAGTAATCAGCACATCAGACTGACTTTTGCCTGTATGTGCAGAGAATTTAAAAATGTTTTGACTGGTTTTTGCTGTTCGCTTTGGACCGGCAATCCATCAGCATGATTCACCCCATTATTTTGTGAGCTTGGAAGGCTTGTTTCAGTTCTTTTACACCTTCTGTAGTTAAAAAAAACTACTATTTATTTGGCATCATTTCAGATCTCAGGATGGCCCCAAGATGTTCTGCAGCCAGATCTTACTATTGTCAGTTACTACAAGAGCAAAAGCAGCAACTTGTTTGTACGCAGGAAGGTTTTTCTAGTATCAAACGGATGACCAGATGAGCTGATCTATTTTTAGTGTGCAAATTCAGGGGCTTAGATTAAAGATTCTCCCAAAAACATCACCTCTAACAATCCTGCCAAAGGGTTTTGGCCTGAAATGTTGACTGTATTTTTTTCCCCAAAGATGCTGCCTGGCCTGCTGAGTTCCTCCAGCATTTTGTGTGTGTGTACCTATAACAATTCTGTTTTCTTTAAATGATGAACAAAGTATTGGCCTTGGATATACGTTCAACCCCCAGTTGACTTGAGCTCAGAACTTTCTGATTTGAGTTTAGCCAGCTGGATCAATCTGATACATGAACTCCTTGTGCTGTTAATTTACAGCTCATTGTATACATTATGTTGTGATTGCTACTAAGGATATTTTTCACAAAAAAAAGTCAAATGCTCCCTGATGATGTAAATGGTGAAGGTGTGGTCTAAACACTAGATTCCACAGCTGAAGGCACATGATTGCAAGACTAACCCTAAACTAGGAATTAGAAAGTAGGTTGCCTTTGATTTGACTTTTAAAAGGAAGCATACAAGTGCTTTGATCTAGTTTCTTTCATGTTTCCTTGGTTTTTGTTTCAAAGCTAGATCCTAAACTTCAGTTTTTCACAGGAGTTACTTGTGTCAGGAGGAAAAAGAAGAAAATAGAATGTTTTCCTAAAGCAGTAATGAACTAGTTTGTCAATGACACCTAGAGAAAGCTGTCATTTTACTGAAGATATAATTTGGCATTATTCCTGGTGCTGCTCCTGGATTGTGAAGACAGCAGATGGCAATTTTATTGTAGTTGTTCAGAGCAGATGAAGACTACAGCAAGCAAAATGATAACAGCAGTGTGCATTACTCAAAGAAACCACATCAAAGCATATAACCTTCAGAGGGGCAAATGCTCCCTAATCCATTTGCTCATCCTTACCACACTGTGCTCCAGATGTGTCTCCAGCTGTTTTATTGCTTCTGATTTTAAACTATGGAGAAGCACAGAACCAAAGTTAAATTTCAAGTTTGCATGCATTTTGAACTTTAGAGACAAGCAAATCACTTGAGTTTTTGTCAGGTTTGTGTTTAAAAAGGGAAAGAAAACTTTTGCCCAATGCTCATGGCTTGAGTTCCAGGAAATTCTGTTTTTCAATATTTCACTGGATGAAGGAGTCTTTGTGCACATACAGCTGCAGTGTTTATTTACCAAACCAAATTTATCTGATAAGCTTGAAAACGATATGTTGTCACAAAAGTAAATAAAACGTCTCTAATGCTTGGCTTCTGACTGGTATGCAAGTGGTACCTCCAGAGCATGGCTTGGAAATTCCATCATGTAGTGCTGCTTATTGCAGAGCTTTATGAGTGAAAATTAACTTCTTCCAGTATGAATTTCAACAATACACATGCCCTTACACTTCCTCCCTTACCACCATTCAGGGCCCCAAACTGTCCTTCCAGGTGAGGCAACACTTCACCTGTGAGTCGACTGGGGTGATATACTGCGTCCGGTGTTCCTGATGTGGCCTTTTATATATTGGCGAGACCCGACGCAGACTGGGAGACCGCTTTGCTGAACACCTACGCTCTGTCCGCCAGAGAAAGCAGCATCTCCCAGTGGCCACACATTTTAATTCCACATCCCATTCCCATTCTGATATGTCTATCCACGGCCTCCTCTACTGTAAAGATGAAGCCACACTCAGGTTGGAGGAACAACACCTTATATTCCGTCTGGGTAGCCTCCAACCTGATGGCATGAACATCGACTTCTCTAACTTCCGCTAAGGCCCCACCTCCCCCTCGTACCCCATCTGTTACTTATTTTTATACACACATTCTTTCTCTCACTCTCCTTTTTCTCCCTCTGTCCCTCTGAATATACCCCTTGCCCATCCTCTGGGTCCCCCCCCCTCTTGTCTTTCTTCCCGGACCTCCTGTCCCATGATCCTCTCGTATCCCTTTTGCCAATCACCTGTCCAGCTCTTGGCTCTAACCCTCCCCCTCCTGTCTTTTCCTATCATTTTGGATCTCCCCCTCCCCCTACAACTTTCAAATCCCTTACTCACTCTTCCTTCAGTTAGTCCTGACGAAGGGTCTCGGCCTGAAACGTCGGCTGTACCTCTTCCTAGAGATGCTGCCTGGCCTGCTGCGTTCACCAGCAACTTTGATGTGTGTTGCAATACTTTTATCCATGGATTTTTGCATCACTCCAAAATTTTGACTAGGCAACTTCCTTGTGTGGCTCACATATTGCGTGGATAATGAATTGCTGATTGAAATTCAGTGATATTTTTCCAAAGTGAGCCTGTCATTATCAATTGTTAAACCAAGTAGAAATTTGTAAAACTGCCTCTGTGGAGATAGAAACAGTTGAAGTTTCACATTGAGGACTTTCGCCCTTGTGGAGTTGAATGCGGTGTTTGGATTATCATGGTACTGCAAGCTGAAATCAGTGCATCCCTCTGCCGAACTTGGGATCTGGAGTTCTCGCCTTCACAAAAGCTGTGAGGTAATGATACTCCTTTCTGCAGTGCTCATGATCTAATGGGTTCCACCCTTGGAGACTAGATGTACCGTCACTTTCTGCCGGGCATGCAGGGCTGTAGCTCTAGATGGCTTCAGGCATATTCTATCCTTTCAGTTATAAAGTATCTGCTATGGATCTCCTAAACTGAAATGTCCCTTCCCTCTCTTCTATTCTGTGGATATCACCACTTGTACTAGTATTAAGTATGTGCATTTTCTTCTAAGGGCTAGAGATATGTTTTCAATGGTGCAGGGATAGAAGTGAAATACCAGTCTTAACTTCATTTTGTAATAATTATCATTAGGCTCTTCAACTGAAAGCTAAATGTTCTTGGGATACTCTTCCATTTTTGGTTTAAGGAAACTTAGTATAATGAGAAATATTAATAATTTACTGTATATTAAGAACATCCATATTTGAAAATATCTTGCATTGACAACATTATTTAATGAACCTCTTTAAGCCTCCTATCAAATTTCAGACATAGGACTGCTATTTTACAGGTTTACAGCAGATCAGACACTTTGAGCTATTATTATCTGCTAGCAAAAATTATAAGTTCTCTTTATTTTACTGGAGTTTCCTGCAAATGGGCACTTAGCAATTCAGAATCAAGTTTAATATCACCGGCGTATGTCATGAAATTTGTTGTTTTGTGGTAGAAGTACAGTTCAATACATAATAAAGAACTCTAAATTACAATAAGAAATGTATCTTTAAAAATGTAGTGCCTTTTTCAGCCATCACCTGTCTATTCCCTCTGGGGACCCCCTCCTTCCCTTTCTCCTATGGTCCACTTTCCTGTCCTATCAGGTACCTTCTGTAGCTCTTGACCTTTCCCACCCACCCGGCTTCATCAATCAGCTTTTTATTCTGGCACCTTCCAGCTTCCTTCTCAGTCCTGAAGAAGGGCTCTGCCTAAAACATTGACTTTCCATTCGTTTCCATAGGTGCTACCTGACCTGCTGAGTTCCTCCAGCATTGTGTCTGTGTGTGCGTGTGCGTGTTGCTATAGAGAGTAGCTGGCCAAATTGATCGGAAGGGGACACTAATGATGATGGTAAAGCAGCAACAGCTGGAATCTTGGGAGTAATTTGGAAGGTTTAGGACTGATTCATCTCAGGAAAGCAGCATTCTAAAGGGAGGTTGAGGCAACTGTGGCTGACAAGGGAAGTCAAATACAGTATAAAGGCAAAGGAAAATGGTATAGCAAAATTAGTGGGAAGTTTTTTTTTAAATAAAAGGCAATCAAAAAAGCAATAAGAGAAAAAATGAAAATAAAGTAACCAATAATATAAGATGTAAGATGTTTTTTCAGATGTATAAAGAATAAAAGACAGGCAAAAGTGGACATTGGACCACTGGAAAATTATGCTGAATAGGTAGTAATGGGTAACACAAAAATAGTGGATGAGCTGAATAAATATTTTGAGCCAGTGGATGACACTGGTAGCGTGCCGGAAATTGGAGAGTTCAGGGGGGCAGAAGCAAGTGTAGGTGCTCGGGAAGTTGAAAGGTCTGAAGGCGGATAAGTTACTTGGATCAGATGGACTGCATCCTAGGGTTCAGAAAGAGGTAGCTGAAGAGATTTTCGGACATTGGTAGTCATCTTTCAAGAATCACTAGATTCTAGGATGGTTCTGGAGAACTGGAAAATCACAAACATCATTCTACACTAAGTGAGGAAGCTAAAAGAATGGAAATTATAGGCCAGTTAGCCTGACCTCAGTAGTTGGCAAGATGTTATAGGCCATTATTATGGAGGACAATTCAGGGTTCTTGGCGGCACACAATTTTGAAAAGGAAAACATGCTGAATTCAACCTAAGAGGAAATCTCGTCTGACAAATCTGTTGGAATTCTTTGAGGAAATAACAGACAGGATAGAGAAAAGAGAATCAATGAATGTTGCTTGTTTGGATTTTCAGAAGGCCTTTTACAAAGTTTTACACATGAGGCTGCTAAACAAGATAAGAGTGCATGGTATTAGAGGAAAGGTAGTAGCATGGACAGAAGATTGGCTGGCTGGCAGGAGGCAAAGAGTGGGAATGCCTGCCCCAACTAGTGCTGTTCTGCAGACGTTAGTGTTGGGTCTGCTACTTTTCACGTTTAGATGTTAATGATCTGGATAACAGAATTGATAGCTTTGTGGCCAGATCTGCAGATGATATAGATCTCAGTGGAAGGGCAGGTAGAAGGAGGAAGTGTCCAGAGCACTTGGATAGAATGGAATACGGTGTGGGGAAGTTTATGGTCATGCTCTTTGGTAGAAAGAACAAAGGCATACACTATTTTCGAAATGGGGAGCACATTCAGAGATCAGAGGTGCAAAGGGACTTGGGTAGTTCGAGAGCTGGATTCCCTTAATTCCCTTGCAGGTTGAGTCAGTAGCAAAGAAGGAAGTTGTATTGTTAGCTTTTATTTCTAGAGAACTAAAATTGCCAAGTCTTTATAAGACATTGCTCAAACCACATTTGGAATATTGCGAGCAGTTTTAGGCCAAATACCAAAGAAAGGATTTGTTGGCATTGGAGAGGGTCCAAATGATATTTGTAAGAATAATCCTGGGAATGGGAGGGTTAACATATGAGCAGTGTTTAATAGTTCTGACCTGTGCTTGCTGGAGTTTAGAAGAAAGGGGGGGATTTTATTGAATCCTACCAAATATTGAAAGGCCTAGATAGAGTGGACGTGGAAAGGATGTTTCCAATAGTGGAAGCATCTGGAGCCAGATTGCACAGCTTCAGAATAGAGGGACATCACTTTTCAACAGAGGTGAGGATGAATTTCTTTAAGGTTGTGAATCTCTGGAATTCATCACCACAGATGGCCGTGGAGCCCCAGTCATTGGGTATAGTTAAAGCAAAGGTTGATGGGCTTTTGATTAGCAAGGGTGCCAAAGGTCATATGGGTAGTTTGGAGAATGGGGTCGAGAGGGAAAATAAATCAACCATGATCGAATGACAGAACAGACTTGATGGGCTGAATTGCCTAATTCTGCTTCTGTGCCCAACGATCTTATGGGGTGCCTAAATATTGTCTGAGCTAATATACTGGTTATATTTTCAGGCACCCATGGGATATGGTAAAATGAAATTAGTGTTTCCCTCATATAAATATGAAATAAAAGATTTGTACCGTGTATCTCTGTAAACTGCATAAGGCAGCTGATTATGTCCATAGCTCAGAGAATGCTCTGAACATTTTAAGTATAGTGAAACCAATGATAATATGGGCTGTATCAATAGTGAAACATGATTTATACAGTTGGACTATGCAATTGGTCATACTGCTTTTAAGATCACTAATTCTCCATTATGCTTTCAGTGGCATATTAACCTTACCTTGCCAGTAGATTTGGAAATAAAATTGAAACAGGATGGTCAAGGCACAAAGGGATGCAATTTACAACATAAATCAAAGATTACATTGTTCTAGGAAATTCAAGTCATTATATACTAAAGCTGGAGGCTTTTTAGGAATTATGCTTCAATGCACTTTGGTTTGGAAAGCTCTCATCTAAAGAAACAACTAACTCCGTGCATGTTTTACAGATTGTACTCATGATATACAGAGGTCATTGCTTTTAAATTAGCTATAAATGAGAGATTTGAAAGGATTCCTTTTTAACTTTGGGTAAATGGGGGCCTCTTGAAAGTTCTCTGAAGTGAACAGTGCAATTTAATCATAATCCTTGTTTCACACAAAAGCTTTTTTCTCTTCACAGTCCACAATCCAGCCAGTATCATCAGATTGCCTGAAGAGCATGCATTGTTTACTTTGTTTGAAATTTAGAATGTAAGAGGTAAATTATTCATGATTTAAAGTAGGTTGCTTTATCCAGTACATTGATAATTGCAGCATTTATCTTTCAGATTATACCATTGGTTTTGTTTCGATTATATGCAAATTGCTGATTATATTTACAGAGGTTAAATCCTTTAAAGCAGAGCTCTACATACCTAACCAATTTAAGATTTGTTAGTTTGTAACACAATGTGTCTCTTAGTAACAGTTAAAATTTGGAAAATATGAATAATTTGACAATCCTCAGGCATGGAGAGAGTTTTACCATTTAGATTTATTAAAAATAAAAGCCACAATAATTTGTACCATATTTTGATTGGTGTGAAATTCAACTGTTATATTGCTTTAGAGGAAACTATTAGCTGGAGAAGAAGTAGTTCTACTCGAAGGCCCTCTTTAACAAAAAATAAGTTTTCAGGCTAAAGGAACATTATTTGAGAGCACACACATTGAAATCGTGTGCTGGGATTACAGGTCAAGTAAGATCTACTGAACAATGTGTATTGCTTGGATTTCCAGCATCTGCAGATTTTCTCTTGTTTGTTAAAGATTTACTAAATTTGACTTTCTTTATGTGGATGGTTTTATGCATTCCTGCCAACTCTCAGTTCCAACCAATTTCACAGAGGGATTGTTAAATTGGTATGTAGACTTCTCACTAGCACTTAAAAAGGACTAAATGTCTACATGTTGCCTGAACAGCATTGGGCATATTTCAGGCACACTTCTGGTTTAATAAAATGAAACTGGAGTTTGATACTTGTTTCTGTTTTTGAATGCTAACTTCAGCTGTCAAAAATGGGTATAAAGTTCAAAGCCAGCACAGCCTTGGTATGAAAACAAAAAAAGGGAATCAGGGAAACTCTGGGAAACTCTCTGGGGTGAGGTCAAGGAATTGGGTTATGAAACACGACTACGGCTCATTGTAACAGACTGCTTGAGCCTGCTTCCAGATGCCTTTTAGATTTCATAAGTTATGTCAAGTTGAAGTGATTTCCTGACGATCACTTTGACTTAAGATTGTTTATTTTTAGAAGATACAGTTTTCAAAGCCTATGATGTTCAACCAGACTATTATGGTGACAGGAGGTTTGGTGACAGAACATGTAACAAACAAGAGAAAATCTGCAGATTCTGGAAATCCAAGCACATGTGTTAGTTCCTGGAAGGACTAGGCCTCACCTATTGCATAGATACAGGCCCAGCCTGTTGATGCCCTTTTCAATCCATTCATTCCAAATAATATGTAATCTAGATTTTTTTTTAGTTGTGAGGTTAACATACTAGATGGTGCTTTTAACAGTATGCATATCTCTAGATTTAAAAACACTACGCTTGAATAATATTATTTTCAATCTTCTGGCCTTCATCTGTCATATGTGCTTCATCCATGGTCTGCAGAAGAAAAATCGGTTCAATTGAAATGTGGATCTCCAAACCTCCCTCTATTCTGAGGCTGTGTCCTCTGGTCCTAGATTTCCTCCACCATGGGAAACATTCTTTCCACATCTGCTCTGTCTAGGCCTATCGACTTTCGATAGATTTCAATGATATTTCCCTCATTCTTCTAAATTCCAGCAATTAAAGGCACAGAGCCATCGATCAGTCCTCAGAGGATAAGCCTTTCAATCCCAGAATCAATCTCTTATTTCTCCTCTGAACCCTCTCCAACATCAACATATCCTTTATTAATTACTGGGGCCAAAACTGTTCACAATACTCCAGGTGAGGCCTCACAAGTGCCTCAGCATTACATTTTAGTCCTCTCGAAATGAATGCTAACATTGCATTTGCTTTCCTCACCACCAGCTCGACCTGCAAATCAACCGTTTGGGAATCCTGCATGATGACTCCCAATTCCCCTTGCACTTTAGATTTTTGAATTTTCTCCCCATTCAGAAATAGTCTGTTTTTACTCTTTCTACCAAAGTGTATGACTATACACTTCCTGACACTATATTCCATTTGCCACTTTTTTTGCCCATTCTCCTAATCTGTCCAAGACATTCTGCTGCTTCCCTTCTTCCACCCTACCTGTCCCTCCACCTATCTTCCCATCGTCCTCTAACTTGGCAACAAGGCAGTCAATTCCGTCATCCAAATCATTCACATACAACGTAAAAAGAAGAGGTCCTAACACTAGTCCCAGCCTAACACTGCTAGTCACCAGCAGCCAATCAGAAAAGGCTTCCTCTATTCCCAGTCTTTGCCAATCAGCATATGCTCTATCAATGCTAATATGTTTCATGTAATACCATGGGCTTTTGTCTTGTTAAGCTGCCTCGTGAGTGGCACCATGTCAAATGCCTTCTGAAAGTCAAAGTATACAATGTCCTCTGATTCTCCTTTGTCTATTCTGCCTGTTATTTCCTTAAAGGATTCAGATAGATTTGCCTGGTCCAAGTGACTTATCTACCTTCGGACTTTGAGTTTCTCAAGTACCTTCTCCCTAGTAATAGCAACTACACTCATTTCTCCCCCCTGACATTCTTGAACTTCCAGCATACTGCCACAGTGGAGACTGATGTCACCTCTTTCTTATCTAGATGATTATCTAGATCATCTATGGAAAATGTTCTAATAGCAAAGCACTTAATAAAGCAAAGAAAGAACTTGGAAGCGAACAGTTTTCTGTAACTGCTAATAAAAATGAATTGATGCTATCCTGTATAGTGATGTAATGATCTGGGCTACTAAGAGAGTACCTGAATACTACTTCACATAAGGTCCATCACTGTGTAGAAAAATATGATTCTGTTTGTGTATTCAGAGTCAATGGCAAATTTGCCATTTTTCAGAAAATGGGAGTAGAGGAGGCCTCTCCCCAGGTTTACTAGAATTGCTTAACCAGAAATGAAAAATGGGTATCATCATTGTAAATTTCTGATTTATCCTTCTTGGTTTGTTTCTTTTTTTTGTCTTAACTGTAATTATTGCAATTCAACACAAAAATTGAATCACCTTGTAATCGTTTTGACGATAAATACAACTTTTTAAATATTTATTCTGAATGTTAACAGTGGTCATAATTTGCAAAGAAATTCACAAGATCACAAGACAAAGGAGCAGAACTAGGCCATTCGGCCCATTGAGTCTGCTCCGCAGCTCCCCCATGAGCTAAACTATTCACCCATCTAGTTCCAATTTCCGGCTTTTTCCCCATATCCCTTGATACCCTGACTAATTAGATACCTGTCAATCTCCTCCTTAAACACCCTCAATGATCAGGCCTCCACAGCCATATGTGGCAAGGAATTCCACAAATCCACAACCCTCTGGCTAAAAAAATTTCTCCTCATCTCTGTTTTAACTGGGTACCCTCTAATTCTAAGACTATGGCCTCTTGTCCTGGACTCACCCACCAAGGGAAACGACCTTTCCACATCTACTCTGTCCAACCCTTTCAACATTCGAAATGTTTCTATGAGATCCCCTCTCATTCTTCTATACTCTAATGAATACAATCCAAGAGCCGACAGATGCTCCTCATATGTTAGCCCCTGCATTCCAGGAATTATCCTCGTAAATCTTCTCTGAACTCTCTCCAACATCAGTATGTCCTTTCTAAGATAGGGGGCCCAAAACTGCACACAGTATTCCAAATGAGGTCCCACTAATGCCCCATAGAGCCTCATCAACACCTCCTTACTCTTATACACTATTCCTCTTGAAATGAATGCCAACATAGCATTCGCTTTCCTTACCGCCAATCCAACTTGGTGGTTAACCTTTAGGGTATCCTGCACGAGGACCCCCAAGTCCCTTTGCACTTCCGATTTTTGAATTTTCTCCCCATCCACATAATAATCTGCCCGATTATTTCTTCTTCCGAAATGTACAACCGTACATTTGTCAACGTTGTATTTCATCTGCCATTTCCTTGCCCACTCTCCTAAACTGACTAAGTCTCTCTGCAACCTTTCCGTTTCTTCAACATTTCCTGCTCCTCCACCTATCTTGGTGTCATCCGCAAACTTGGCCACAAAACCATTTAGTCCATAATCCAAATCATCGATATACATCTTAAAAAGAAGCGGCCCCAACACCGACCCCTACGGAACACCACTAGTAACCGGCAACCAATCAGAATAGGATCCCTTTATTCCCACCCTTTGCTTTCTGCCTATCAGCCAATGCTCCACCTATTTCAATATCTTTCCTATAATTCCATGGGCTCTCATCTTATTAAGCAGTCTCATATGCGGCATCTTATCGAAGGCCTTTTGAAAATCTAAATACACAACATCCACAACCTCTTCCTGGTCAATCTTATTCGAGATTACCTCAAAAAATTCCAATAAGTTGGTAAGGCAGGATCTTCCCTCATGAAACCATGCTGGCTTCGGCCTATCTTGTCATGCACCTCGAGGTATTTCATAACCTTGTCCTTGAGGATTGACTCCCAATATCTTTCCAACCACCGATGTCAGACTAATAGGTCTGTAATTTTCTTTTTGCTGCCTCCTTTCCTTTCTTAAATAGTGGAACTACATTTGCGACCTTCCAGTCCTCCGGAACCATGCCAGAGTCTATTGATTCCTGGAAGATCATTTCCAATGCTTCCACAATCTCCAAAGCCACCTCCTTCAGAACCCTTGGGTGCACCTCATCCGGGCCGGGAAACTTATCTATTCTTAGTCCACTTAGCTTCCCAAGCACTTTCTCTCTAGTTATCTTGACTGTACCTAATTCTATTCCCTGCTGCCTCTGGCTATCAGGTATATTGCTCATGTCTTCCACTGTGAAGGCCGATGCAAAATACTCATTCAGTTCCTCCGCCATCTCTTTGTTATCCATTATAATTACTCCAGCATCATTTTCAGTCGGTCCCATATCTACCCTTGTCACTCTTTTACTCTTCGTATATTCAAAAAAACTCTTAGTATCCTTTTTTATGTTAATCGCCAACTTCCTTTCATAATTCATCTTTTCTTTCCTAATGACTTCCTTAGTTTCTTTCTGTAAGTTTTTAAAGGTCTTCCAGTCCTCATTTTTCCCACTAATTTTTGCTTCCTTGTACGCCGTTTCTTTTGCTTTTATTTTTGCCTTAACCTCTCTCGTTAGCCACATTTGTGCCATTTTTCCATTCATGATTTTCTTTTTTCTTGGAATATATTTTTCCTACATTTTCCTTATTTCTTGTAGGAATTTCATCCAATTCTGCTCTGCCATTCCTCCATTTAGTTTACTTTTCCAATTGACTTGGGCCAGTTCCTCTCTCATACCACTGTAATTTCCCCTGTTCCACTGAAATATCGATACACCTGATACCAGCTTCTCCTTTTCAAATTTGAAACTGAACTCAATCATATTATGATCACTACTTCCAAGAGGTTCCTTTACCTCCAGCTCCCTAATCGCCTCAGGTTCATCACACAGCACCCAATCCAATCCAAAACAGCAAATTTTAATTTGATCCACCCTATAAATTTCACATTAGAATAACCACATTATTTAAAGAATGAAAAGAGATGTTGATGTTTTTAAATTGTAAGTAATTGTTTCTACGTATGCATTTTAATCCATCATGGAAATTGGACCAAACATGCAGTTTGGCCCCATTTGCAGTGTATTGTCTAGGTTAGCGCAGCAGATAATCTCAGATCATCAGGAGCAACATGCTAAGAAGAGGCCAGATGAGTATTAAAATCCAGGCCTATCTTTAGGCTACTTATGGTTTGGTTGGGGCAAGATTTCCCTTCCAGTCAATAAAAGCAAGGTTTGCTGTTTCTTGCATTAGGCTATATTATTTTTATTCTTGCCCTAAGCCTTCCATCTTGCCACCAGTTGCGTGCGCTATTCCCCTTGCCAATATGTCAATGAAGATGGGTGCCAGACAGGATTCTGCCAATACTTGCTGAAATCAAGAAATTAAGATGGCAGTGGGCTTCCACGATCTTGCTTTGCAGTATTACTTACCTGCTCCACACATTTACCGTATGTCCTGCAAAACCAAAAGAATAAGTATCAACAAAATTTTTAATCATAGTTATTATCACAGTTTAACTCCATTGTACTGCTTTTGTAAATGACTGAATTCCAGCTGTAATTCTGTACATATGTTGGGATCAGCTAAATTATATACTTTCTATGAATAGAGAGTTTTACTTCAGAAAATTAGAATTTTCTAATGTATATTTTTCTGTGAATTGATTTGGAGTTTATTTAGAAGAGCCACAGCTATATTCACACTTCCAAATAGCCAAAATTAAAGGTGCTACATGAGTGAGTTAAAAGACTAACAAACTATCTAAAATGACCAACACTCTTACAGCTTTATCATCTGACCTGACAGTTGATCCACGGCTCTCTAATCATGTATCTCTTTAGTGTACAAGTAGGAGCCAATAATGGTGGGGTGAACTAAACAGCACAGTTGAATAGATATTGCTTTTTCTTTGTTTCTTCAGTCTAGGGATAGGTTTTCCTTTGATTGGCAATGGTCTGTATTTTAGGAGGAAATGGTGTAAATGGTCCATATAATTATGGATATTTCCTCACATGTTTTGTTATTAGTTGTCTTGATATTTTTATATAAGGAGTAAAGGTTCTATAAGGGGGGGAAAAAGGCAGTAGCTCTGAGACTGCCCGATCTAATGGGGTTATGCTACAGCTGGTGGTGTGAAAAAGTGTCAGAGAGCTGGTATTCATTTTTTGCGAGGTAGTTCACCTAACCATAACAGCATTGCCTGTGTTAGGAAGTCTGACAATATTAGAATTGGCTTTTTGGTAATCAGTGCTGCCCAAATTCAGTGGTTCTAGCCTTTGACCATTTCTATTCATTGCTATCTGAACCCAATCATAAACAAAATATTGTAAAAAAAGAGAAATTGCAACGGTCTCCAAACTTCAGAGGCTTGCAAGTGGTTAATTCCTTCAGAATTGAAAGGCGGGGGGAGAAAATATCAAAGAAATTAATGAGCTGGGTTTTTTTTTCAACTGTAATACTTAAGCAGGTAGAAAAATTAAAATAAATATTTGCAGATACCAGAAAACTGAAATAAAATTGAAAAATACTTGAATTACTGGGCTTGTCAGGTAACATCCATGCCAAAAGAAAACAGATCTAATGTCTTGGATCAGTGACCTCTCATCCGAATTAAAGGGCATTCAGCACCTTGCATCAAGGTATTAAGTTCTATGGGGATAATTTTGTGGGCTCAATTATGGGCACATAATTAATTTTGCTTGATTTTCATACTCAGTATTTTTGAAATTCCATATTTAGGAGATCCAACTGGGGGGAAAAAACTGATATGGTAATTCTTCAGAGAAGTGGAGGAAATGAACTATCACCACTGTTTACTGAAATTCCACAAGTTCAGCTCTGTTTATATTGATTTGTTCACTCTATAATTCATGCTCTTCTAATGGAAATTACAGAATCATATCTCAGCAGATTCCAGAATTCTGAATCAATATCACTGTGTGACCAGGCTGGACTTTATTTAACCCTATGCAATCTGGATAAACTTTTTTCAAAGGTTTTTTTCCATCCACAGATGCTGACGAGTCTGAGTATCTCTGGCATTTTTTTTGTTTCCATATTTCTGGATTTGCATTTTTGCTTACATTTATGTTTGTTCTCAGGCAAAATTATGTACTTTAAAATAGCGTCCATGTGACCCTAACAAAGTTCTTTTAATAGCAAAGCATCAATTGGAAGGGTTAACTGCAAACAGTAGATTTACTGTGAGTATATCTAAAAATGCTCCGTGGACTTTGTAGACAATAGATGTAGGAGTAGGCCATTCGGCCCTTTGAGCCAGCACCACCATTCACTGTGATCATGGCTGATCATCCACAATCAGTACCCCGTTTCTGCCTTCTCCCCATATCCCTTGATTCCACTATCTTTAAGAGCTCTATCTAACTCTTTCTTGAAAGAATCCAGAGAATTGGCATCCACTGCCTTCTGAGGCAGAGCATTCCACAGCTCCACAACCCTCTGTGTGAAAAAGTTTTTCCTCAACTCCGTTCTAAATGGTCTACCTCTTATTCTTAAACTCTGGCCTCTGGTTCTGGACTTCCCCACCATCGGGAACATATTTCCTGCCTCTAGCATGACCAATCCCTTAATAATCTTATATGTTTCAATCAGATCCCCTCTCATCCTTCTAAATTCCAGTGTATACAAGCCCAGTCGCTCCAATCTTTCAGCATATGACATACCCACCATCCCTGGAATTAACCCAGTGAACCTACACTGCACTCCCTCCATAGCAAGAATGCCCTTCCTCAAATTTGGAGACCAAAACTACACACAATACTGCAGGTGGGGTCTCACCAGGGCCTTGTACAACTGCAGAAGGACCTCTTTACTCCTATACTCAACTCCCCTTGTTATGAAGGCCAACATGCCATTAACTTTCTTCACTGCCTGCTATACCTGTATGCTTACTTTCAGTGACTGATGAACAAGGACACCCAGATCTTGGTTGTGCTTCCCCTTTTCCTTACTTGACACCATTCAGATAGTAATCTGCCTTTTTGTTCTTGCCACCAAAGTGGATAATCTCACATTTATCCACATTAAACTGCATCTGCCATGCATCTCTCTACTCACCCAACCTGTCCAAGTCACCCTGCATTCTCATAACATCCTCCTCACATTTCACGCTGTCACACAGTTTTAAATCATTAATGTGTATTGCAAATAGCTGTGGTCCCAGCACCGAGCCTTGTGGTACCTCACTAGTCACTGCCTGCCATTCTGAAAGGGACCCATTAATCCCTACTCTTTGTTTCCTGTCTGTCAACCAATTTTCCCTCCATGTCAGTACCCTACCCCCAATACCATCTGCTCTAATTTTGCCCTCTAACCTCCTATGTGGGACCTTATCAAAGGCTTTCTGAAAGTCCAGGTACACTACATCCACTGGCTTTCCCATGTCCATTTTAATAGTTACATCCTCAAAAAATTCCAGAAGATTAGTCGAGCACGATTTCCCCTTCGTAAATCCATGCTGTCTTGGACCTATCCTGCTGCTACTATCCAAATATGCTGCTATTTCATCTTTTATAATTGACTCCAGCATCTTCCCCACCACTGATGTTAGACTAACTGGTCTATAATTGTCTGTTTTCTCTCTCACTCCTTTCTTAAAAAGTGGGATAACATTAGCTACCCTCCAGTCTGCAGGAACTGATCCTGAATCTATAGAATATTGGAAAATGATTACCAATGCATCCACGATTTCTAGAGCCACCTCCTTAAGTACCCTGAGATGCAGACCATCAGGCCCTGGGGATTTATCAGCCTTCAGTCCCATCAGTTTACCCAACACCATTTTCTGCCTAATACGAATTTCCTTCAGTTCGTCTGTTACCCTAGGTCCTCTGGCCACTATTACATCTGGGAGGTTGTTTGTGTCTTCCCTAGTGAAGACAGATCCAAAGTACCTGTTCAGCTCATCTGCCATTTCCCTGTTCCCCATAATAGTTTCACCCGTTTCTGTCTTCAAGGGCCCAATCTTGGTCTTAACCAATTTTTTTGCTCTTCACATACCTAAAGAAGCTTTTACTGTCCACCTTTATATTCTTGGCTTGCTTACCTTCATACCTCATCTTTTCACCCCATATTGCCTTTTTAGTTATCTTCTGTTGCTCCTTAAACGTCTCCCAATCCTTGAATTGTTTCTTTTTGGAGCTTAAGAATTACATTCTGACAGCCAAGTATACTTCAGGACGTAATGTAATGCCACTTTCAATTGTTTAACTCTCTGTTAAGAGTCCAAATTTGGGCTATATTTGTATAACAGTTATGCGTGGAAAGGCCTCTGGTTTCCAAGGGACAGGTGCCTGCATCATCAAACATAGATGACAAATTGACTAGAAAATATCCTTACATTAAGATCATTCTATTCGCTGTACCACTGACTCTAATGTTTTATAGTTGGACAATATAATTAATTGTACAGTATTTGGAATGTAACATGTAAACAAAAAAAGTCCCTGACTTTGGAAGGAACAGTAATAAAAGCTGCATGAATTCATATTAACTGGGCATCTTACTATAGAACATAGAATAGTACAGCACAGTACAGGGCCTTTGGCCCACAATGTTGTGCCAACCCTTAAACCCTGCCTCCCATATAATCCCTCACCTTAAATTCCTCCATGTGCCTGTCTAGTGGTCTCTGTAATTTCACTAGTGTATCTGCCTCCACCACTGATTTGGGCAATGATTTCCACGCACCAACCACTCTCTGAGTAAAAAACCTTCCTCTAATATCCCCCTTGAACTTCCCACCCCTTACCTTAAAGCCATGTCCTCTTGTACTGCGCAGTGGTGCCCTGGGGAAGAGGCACTGGCTGTCCACTCTATTCCTCTTAATATCTTGTATACCTCTGTCATGTCTCCTCTCATCCTCCTTCTCTCCAGAGAGTAAAGCCCTAGCTCCCTTAAGCTCTGATCATAATGCATACTCTCTAAACCAGGCAGCATCCTGGTAAATCTCCTTTGTACCCTTTCCAATGCTTCCACATCCTTCCTATAGTGAGGCGACCAGAACTGGACACAGTACTCCAAGCCATCTCACCAGAGTTTTATAAAGCTGCATCATTACCCCGTGACTCTTAAACTCTATCCCTCGACTTATGAAAGCTAACACTCCCTAA
The DNA here is from genome assembly GCF_030028105.1 of Mobula birostris. Classification (NCBI taxonomy): domain Eukaryota; kingdom Metazoa; phylum Chordata; class Chondrichthyes; order Myliobatiformes; family Myliobatidae; genus Mobula; species Mobula birostris. Next base: position 52,954,365 of record NC_092386.1, read on the forward strand.
GCTTTCTTAACTACCCTATCAACCTTGAGGCAGCTTTCAGGGATCTGTGGACATGTACCCCTAGATCCCTCTGCTCCTCCACACTACCAAGAATCCTGCTATTTACTTTGTACTCTGCCTTGGAGTTTGTCCTTCCAAAGTGTACCACCTCACACTTCTCCGGGTTGAACTATATAATTCATGGAGGTGAAACTCAATTATCACGAATGACTACAGGGTTAGGAAATACTTTCATGGGTTTGATTCCACAGGAATCTCCAATGTGGATGGGGCCAGCTGTTTCCTTTGCTGTCCTTCCATGTGGAAATGAGGTGAACAGGTGATGCTCAGATGAAAGTATTGTAGTAGTTCCATCCAGCAGAAGCATTTCCCTACAAAGTTACTTTGAGCATGAACAACTCAAATTTTCAGAGAATGGGCTTTATAGTCCAGGACCTAGAAATGTGTGGCTTAAGTTGTTTGCATTTGATAGGCTCTGGTCATCTCTGAATAAGGAGTGATGGGTTTTCTTTGCTACAATAGCAAGGGATGTCTTTAATGACTTTGATCAGAGTTGTAAAGACTGATCTATTAAAGAGTTCAAACAAAGAACAAAAAATAGATTAGGCATAGTTTTGGAAAGTTACAACATATCAAAGGATATAGGGAGACAGCAAGAGAGTTGAAGATGGGCTGTTACTTGAAAGAATAGTTGCTTTTACTTTGAGATGTGTTAATGACATCAGATTTGAAGGAGAGAAATTATTATATTGTAGCGGTGTGCTACACACAGCGCTAAAATAACCACACGTAGTCGGTGAGTTAGAGTTGTGATGAAAGAGATTTATTCAAACTTCGTGGCCTGCATTCAAGCCTTCCCATTTCCCGCCCTCCCTGGCGGGACTGCTTTGGGGAATGCATATTCCCAGACCCTTTCTGCGTGCGGGATCTTCCCCCTGCTGGTGAAGATAGCCTGGCGCCCTTTTTGGGGCTGACCTCTCTGCCAGCGCGCACCGGTTCGTGTGTGCTAGAAAGTGGGTCGAGACATAACCCCCCCCCCCCCCAGATCCGGCGATACCTCCCCCAATGTCCACAGTCTGGATCAGCCTCTGTTTGGGAGGCCTGCCCCTGCGCCGCGGTGCCTGAGCCTGGACCGGCTGCGCCAAGTCCACATGGGCTGGTTTGAATTGGTCCACCGTGAAAACCTCCTCTCTCCCCCCAATGTCTAGCACAAACGTGGACCCATTGTTCCTGATCACCTTAAACAGCCCCTCGTAGGGCTGCTGTAGCGGTGCCCAGTGTCCGCCCCGTCGTACAAAAAGAAACTTACAGTTCTGCAGGTCTTTGGGTATGCAGGTCGGGCTCTTTCCATGCTGTGACGTGGGTATGGGGGCCAGGTTACTGAGCCTGTCACGTAGTCTGTCCAGAAAGTGAATAGGAATAAGGAACCTTGGTTCTCAAGGGATATTGCAACTCTGATAAAAGAAGAAGAGGGAGTTGTATGACATGTATAGGAAGTAGGGAGTAAATAAGGTGCTTGAGGAGTATAAGAAGTGCAAGAAAATACTTAAGAAAGAAATCAGGAGGGCTAAAAGAAGACATGAGGTTGCCTTGGCAGTCAAAGTGAAGGATAATCCAAAGAGCTTTTACAGGTATATTAAGAGCAAAAGGATTGTAAGGGATAAAATTGGTCCTCTTGAAGATCAGAGTGGTCGGCTATGTGCAGAACCAAAGGAAATGGGGGAGATCTTAAACAAGTTTTTTGTGTCTGTATTTACTAAGGAAACTGGCATGAAGTCTATGGAATTAAGGGAAACAAGTAGTGAGATCATGGAAACTGTACAGATCGAAAAGGAGGAGGTCCTTGCTGTCTTGAGGAAAATTAAAGTGGATAAATCCCCGGGACCTGACAGGGTGTTCCTTCGGACCTTGAAGGAGACTAGTGTTGAAATTGCAGGGGCCCTGGCAGAAATATTTAAAATGTCGCTGTCTACAGGTGAGGTGCCGGAGGATTGGAGAGTGGCTCATGTTGTTCCGTTGTTTAAAAAAGGATCGAAAAGTAATCCGGGAAATTATAGGCCAGTGAGTTTAATGTCGATAGTAGGTAAGTTATTGGAGGGAGTACTAAGAGACAGAATCTACAAACATTTGGATAGACAGGGACTTATTAGGGAGAGTCAACATGGCTTTGTGCGTGGTAGGTCATGTTTGACCAATCTGTTGGAGTTTTTCGAGGAGGTTACCAGGAAAGTGGATGAAGGGAAGGCAGTGGATATTGTCTACATGGACTTCAGTAAGGCCTTTGACAAGGTCCCGCATGGGAGGTTAGTTAGGAAAATTCAGTCGCTAGGTATACATGGAAAGGTGGTAAATTGGATTAGACATTGGCTCAATGGAAGAAGCCAAAGAGCGGTAGTAGAGAATTGTTTCTCCGAGTGGAGGCCTGTGAATAGTGGCGTCCCACAGGGATCAGTGCTGGGTCCATTGTTATTTGTCATCTATATCAATGATCTGGATGATAATGTGGTAAATTGGATCAGCAAGTTTGCTGATGATACAAAGATTGGAGGTGTAGTTGACAGTGAGGAAGGTTTTCAGAGCCTGCAGAGGGACTTGGACCAGCTGGAAAAATGGGCTGAAAATGGCAGATGGAGTTTAATACAGACAAGTGTGAGGTATTGCATGTTGGAAGGGACAAACCAAGGTAGAACATACAGGGTTAATGGTAAGGCACTGAGGAATGTAGTAGAATAGCGGGATCTGGGAATACAGATACAAAATTCCCTAAGAGTGGCGTCACAGGTAGATAGGGTCGTAAAGAGAGCTTTTGGTACATTGGCCTTTATTAATCAAAGTATTGAGTATAAGAGCTGGAATGTTATGATGAGGTTGTATAAGGCATTGGTGAGGCCGAATCTAGAGTATTGTGTTCAGTTTTGGTCACCAAATTACAGGGAGGATATAAATAAGGTTGAAGGAGTGCAGAGAAGGTTTACAAGGATGTTGCCGGGACTTGAGAAACTCAGTTACAGAGAAAGGTTGAATAGGTTAGGACTTTATTCCCTGGAGCGTAGAAGAATGAGGGGAGATTTGATAGAGGTATATAAAATTATGATGAGTATTGATAGAGTGAATGCAAGCAGGCTTTTTCCACTGAGGCAAGGGGAGAAAAAAAACCAGAGGACATGGGTTAAGGGTGAGGGGGGAAAGTTTAAACGGAACATTAGTGGGGGCTTCGTCACACAGAGAGTGGTGGGAGTATGGAATGAGCTGCCAGATGAGGTGGTAAATGCGGGTTCTTTTTTAACATTTAAGAATAAATTGGACAGATACATGGATGGGAGGTGTATGGATGGATATGGTCTGTGTGCAGGTCAGTGGGACTAGGCAGAAAATGGTTTGGCACAGCCAAGAAGGGCCAAAAGGCCTGTTTCTGTGCTGTAGTTTCTATGGTTCTATGGACTGCTGCAGGTTCTTCCTCCTGCCCCCTTGGGGCTGGTATGAACTCTTCTGGGACGACCAGGGGTGCGCCATACACCAACTCGGCCGACGAGGTGTGCAGATCCTCCTTGGGCGCCGTGCGGATTCCGAGCAGGACCAGGGAAGTACGTCCACTCAGTTAGGCCCTTCCAGGCGGGCCATGAGAGCCAACTTCAGGTGACGGTGAAAACGCTCCACTAGTCCGTTCGACTGTGGGTGGTAGGCAGTTGTGTGGTGTAGCTGCGATCCTAAAAGGCTGGCCATAGCTGACCACAGGCTGGAGGTGAACTGGGCTCCCCTGTCAGAGGTAATGTGGGCCGGTACCCCAAAGCGGGCTACCCAGGTTGCAATCAGTGCTCGGGCGCAGGATTCGGAGGTGGTGTCAGTGAGCGGGACCGCCTCTGGCCATCTGGTGAACCGCTCTACAATAGGAGGTACCGCACTCCTCGTGACACTGGCAGGGGCCCCACGATATCCACATGAATGTGGTCAAACCTCTGGCGGGTGGGTTCGAACTGCTGCAGCGGAGCCTTGGTGTGCCGCTGCACCTTGGCTGTTTGGCACTGCATGCACGTTTTGGCCCATTCCCCGACCTGTTTACGAAGCCCATGCCACACGAACCTGTTGGAGACCAGCCGGACAGTTGTCCTGATGGAGGGGTGCGCTAAGTTGTGAATGGATTCGAAAATCTGCTGGCGCCAGGCTGCTGGGACGACGGGGCGGGGTTGGCCGGTAGCTACGTCACATAGTAGGATCCTCTCACCTGGGCCTGCGGGGAGGTCTCGAAGCTGCAAACCGGTTACTGCAGTCCTGTAACTAGGGATCTCATCGTCTGCCCGCTGTGCCTCCGCCAGTGCTGCATAGTCCACCCCCTGGGACAGGGCCTGTATGGTCAGTCTGGAAAGTGTGTCCGCCACGACGTTGTCCTTTCCCGTGACATGCCGGATGTCCGTCGTGTACTCAGAGATGTAGGACAGATGTCGCTGCTGGCGGGACGACCAGGGGTCGGACACCTTTGTAAGCGGTTTGTGGTCTGTGAACGCGGTGAAGGGCCTACCTTCTAAGAAGTACCTGAAATGCCGGATTGCCAGGTATAGTGCCAATAGCTCCCGGTCGAAAGCACTGTATTTGAGTTCAGGTGGTCGTAGGTGTTTGCTGAAGAACGCCAGAGGTTGCCAGCGACCCTCGATGAGTTGTTCCAGCACTCCACCGACTGCTGTGTTGGATGCGTCCACCGTGAGGGCAGTAGGAACGTCCATTCTGGGGTGCACTAGCATCATGGAGTTTGCCAAGGCTTCTTTGGTTTTAATGAAAGCGGCTGCAGCCTCTTCGTCCCAGGTAATGTCCTTGCCCTTACCCGATATCAGAGTGAACAGGGGGTGCATGGTACGGGCTGCTGAAGGGAGAAAACGGTGGTAGAAATTCACCATACCCACGAATTCCTGCAGGCCTTTGATAGTGTTGGGTCGGGGGAAGTGGCGGACCGCGTCTACCTTGGCGGGCAGAGGGGTTGCCCCGTCTTTAGTAATCCTGCGGCCCAGGAAGTCGATGGTGTCGAGTCCGTACTGGCATTTGGTCGGGTAGATTGTAAGGCCGAATTCGCTCAGGCGGGAGTAGAGCTGGCAGAGGTGGGACAGATGCTCCTGACGACTACTGCTGGCTATGAGGATGTCGTCCAAATAGATGAATGCAAAGTCCAGGTCGCGTCCCACCGCATCCATTAGCCGCTAGAACGTCTGTGTGGTATTCTTTAGACCGAACAGTATTTGGAGGAATTCGAAAAGTCTGAAGGGGGTGATGAGTGCTGTTTTGGGGATGACGTCCAGATGTACCGGGATTGGATGGTATCCCTGGACGAGGTCTACCTTGGAAAAGATCCTTGCGCCATGTAGGTTTGCTGCGAAGTCTTGAATGTGCGGCACAGGGTAGCGGTCTGGCGTTGTAGCCTCGTTCAGTCTGCGGTAGTCACCGCATGGTCTCCAGCCCCCCGTTGCCTTGGGCACCATGTGCAGGGGGGAGGCCCATGGGCTGTCAGACCTTTGTATGATCTCCAATTTCTCCATCTTCTTGAACTCCTCCTTCGCCAGTCAGAGCTTGTCCGGGGGAAGCCTTCAAGCACAGGCGTGGAGGGGTGGTCCCTGGGTCGGGATGTGGTGCTGTACTCCGTGTCTGGGCATGGCTGCCGTGAACTGCGGTGTCAGTACTGATGGGAAATCTGCCAGGACCCTGGTGAGTTCATCGTCGGACAGCGTGATGGAGTCCAGGTGTGGGGCTGGCAACTGTGCTTCACCCAGGGAGAACGTTTGAAAAGTCTTGGCGTGGACTAATTGCTTTCCTTGCAGGTCGACCAGCAGGCTGTGGGCTCGCAGAAAATTCGCCCCCAGGAGTGGTTGGGCCACGGTGGCAAGTGTGAAGTCCCACGTGAACCGGCTGGAGCTGAACTGTAGCCACACCATGTGGGTGCCGTAGATTCGTATTGTGCTGCCATTTGTGGCCCTCAGAGTGGGTCCCGGTTCTCTGTTGCGGGTGTCGTAACTCGATGGAGGTAAGGCACTGATCTCCACTCCGGTGTCGACCAAAAAGCGGCGTCCCGACTGCTTGTCCTAGACATACAGGAGGCTGTCCTGATGGCCAGCCGCCGTAGCCATCAGCGGCGGCTGGCCCTGGCGTTTCCCAGGAATTTGCAGGGTGGTCTGCAGTGGCGGGCCTCTGTGCCCCACCACTGGTAGTAGAAGCACCATTGTTCGTTGGGCTCCTCACTCCCGTCGCCGGGTTTTGTAGGTTCTGCTGCCGGGCCTGGTCTGGTCTGCCGTTGGGCACGCGGCTTGGTGATCTGTGCGACTGACGCCCCTCTCTCTTTCCTGGCATTCCACAGCACATCTGCCCGGGCCGCCACCTCCCGGGGGTTGCTGAAATCTGCGTCGGACAGCAGCAGGCTTATATCCTCGGGCAGTTGCTCTAGGAATGCCTGCTCAAACATGAGGCAGGGTTTCTGTCCTTCAGCCAGGGCCAGCATCTCGTTCATTAATGCTGACGGTGGCCTGTCTCCCAAACCATCCAGGTGCATTAAGCGGCGTGCTCGTTCGCGCCGTGAGAGTCCAAAAGTCCTTATGAGCAGGGCTTTGAATGCTGTGTTTTTGCCGTCCTCCGGAGGCGACTGTATAAACTCCTCAACTTGTGCAGCAGTCTCCTGGTCGAGGGAGCTCAGCATCTAGTAGTAGTGAGTGGACTCCGAGGTTATTTGCCGAATGTGGAATTGTGCTTCTGCTTGTTCAAACCAGAGACGGGGTCGCAGCGCCCAAAAGCTTGGCAGTTGTAACAAAACTGCATGAACAGATGCGGCGTCGGTCATCTCTGGTCCCGATATCATTTGGGCCGTTGGGGTCACCAATTGTAGCGGTGTGCTACACACGGCACTAAAATAACCACACGTCAGTGAGTTAGAGTTGTGATGAAAGAGATTTATTCAAACTTTGCGGCCTGCTTTCAAGCCTTCCCGTTCCTGCTCTCCCTGGGCAGGACTGCTTTGGGGAATGCATATTCCCAGACCCTTTCCGCGCGCGGGATTTTCCCCCTGCTGGTGAAGATGGCCTGAAGCCCTTTTTGGGGCCGGCCTCTCTGCCGGCGCGCACCGGTTCGTGTGTGCTAGAAAGTGGGTTGCCACAATATTACTGAATTTCTTGAATATATAATTCTTTAATTTTTTTCAATGTTCAAATTGTTTGTGACTAATAACCTCGAATGGGAATACTGAAAGATGCTGTGGTTTTAACAAGAAGAATCATACCCTAATTTTTTCATGGCTTACTATTGTTATTTGTTGATCTCACTCGTAGTTCTACTGCAACAAGACATGTTTACCAACATCTGTAGTAATTTGTGGCTTTTGTGTGGGATGTGGTTTGACATCCTTGGTGGTGTTGCCTCACACTCATTTGAATTGATGGTCTTTGGGAAAACAGCCAGACCGTGAGATTATTCAAGTGCAAGCATAATTTTCAGTTCATAGAATGTGGAAAAGAGCAGGGCAGGAACGGACCCTTTGGCCCGCAATGTCGGTACTGACCTTGATGCCAAATTTAACTAAAACCTATCTACCTACGTTTGACCCGGGTTTCTCCATTCCCTGCATGTTCCTGTGCCTGTCTAAATGTCTTTCAAAAGCATTTCTCATGTTTTCACAGCCACCCCACCAGTCTCTGTGTAACGAAAAAAAAACTAATATATCACTCCCCACCCCCCCCAAAAAAGCTATGGAATGCAGTTTTTACGTTGCATGCTTGCTGTGCAACTAAACTTATCAATTTGCCAATTATCCATCCTTTATATTTTGATACAGACCAACATTTTACATAGCCAATTACTGGTGGTTAGCAAACCACATTATCCAGTTTGTATGCAAAGTTCAAAGTAAATGTATTATAGAAGTGGCTGCATGACCTTGGCCTCACTGGAAGAGAGATCAAGTCAACCAGCACGGCTGTAGCTGAGGCAGCAGAGAAAGGATCAGCATAGGTGTAGACCAAGTATGTCCAGAGGGGCAGATAGTCAAACAGTGTATACGTATCTTGCATAGACACCTGAAGAGTAGACTATCTGTTGGATGGAAGTGTAGATGGGTTTGGGGAGTCGGAAGGTGAGTTACATCCCGCAGGACTCCTAGCCTTTGACCTGCTGTGGTAACCATGGTGTTTATGTGTTCAGTTCAGTTTCCTGTCAATGGTAACCCCAGGCTATTGATAGTAGGGGATTCAGTGATGGTGATGCTACTGAATGTCAAGGGACGATGGATAGAGCCTCTTGTTGGAGATGGTCATTGCCTGGCACTTGCATGGCTCGAATGTTACTTGCCACTTGTCAGCCCAAAGCAGGACATTGTCCAGGTCCTGCTGCATTTGGGTACGAACTGCTTCACTGTCATGCAAAGAAGGCAACAGAAATGTGTTACAGGTTGTGGTGATAGAAGGCCATGAAAACACACCTCACTGAGGGCTTAAGTGAAGTTCAAATGATCAACAGGGGAGGTTCCATGATACTTGAAATATGAAGTGATTTGTGTTTGCAGTTCTTTAACCTTCCTAGTTATCACCTGATCAGTAACTTTCGTTGACCAGAGTGGTGGTGCTCAGCAACACACTGCAAATCCCTCAGAAGTAAAGTTATGGATTTACTTTTTTACATTCTGCAGCTGAAGTAAAATAAACTACTTGTCCTGCAATAGATCCTTTCCATTTAATCATTCATCACTTTCTGAGATTGACAATTTACCCAGAAATTCCCTGATGATAAAACATTATAAATGTACAGAAAATAAGAGTTCAAGGAAAGACCATCTGTTTTATTCCCAAAATGCTGCAACAATTCCCAAAATGCTGCAACAATATGAATTTGAGGGATTTAATCTTGCATAGGAAACTATCAGTGACTCATTCAATCTACTCCTAGCTTATTGTTAAATACTTTAACTTGTTTGCAAGCAGAAATGGTTCTGTAGATTTGTTTAAGCAGATGATCTATGAATTATAAAGTTATATCACATGTAGTCAAGACCTTTAGCCCAACCCATTCATTCCAGTCAAGTTGTCTACCTGAGCTATTCCCATCAGTTTATGACCCATATCCCATCAACTTCCTGGGTGTCAACCTCTCTGAAGATCTATCCTGGGCCCAACATATTGACGCAGTTATGAAGAAGGCATACCAGCCACTAAATTTCATTAGGAATTTGAAGAGGTTGGGTATGTCACCATAGACTGTCAAATTTCTACAGATGTACTGTAGAATGCATTCAGAATGGTTGCATCACCATCTGGTGTGGAGGATCAAAAATACCTGCAGAGGGTTGTAAACTCAGCCAGCTCCATCATGGACACTAGTATCACCACCGTTGAGGACATCATCAAAAGTTGATGGTTCAAGAAGGTGGCATCCATCCTGAAGACATCTCACCATCCAGTACATGCTCTCTTATTTACTACCATCAGTGAGAAGATATAGGAGGCTGAAGATGCACACTCAGATTTTTGGAAAGAGTTTCTTTCCATCTGCCCTTGTATTTCTGAATGGACATGAACATTACTAATTATATTGCTCTCTTTTGCATTATTATGGTTTTATATTCTTTTTGTAACTTATAGTAATTTTTATGGATTGCACTGTACTGCTGCAACAAAACAATAAATTTCACAACATATATCGGTGATAATAAATCTGATTACAATTCTAAAAATTTCCTATCTATGTACATATAGCCCCCTGGTAAGCCTCAGGCTCATTCAACTCGCGTTCGTCTAGGGGGAGCAGCCTTCAGCCCCGCCAAACTGGGTAATCAGTTTATGTAGATGCTGTGTGATGTACCCCACCCCGCCAAATAACAGACAATACACCATAGGTGATTTACAGAATACAATTTATAGATCTTACTGGAACTATGTAATTAATAGAGATGCACTATAAAAGGAAAGTAAAGGGTGCCAAACTTATCAGAGTTCAACCACTTCGTGCACAATCGTTGGAGCTCAATGAACGGAGTCTTCTTTCCACCATGCGATCTCCTCTGACCCCCTTGACCCATCGCCTGAGACCAACCACGGTGGTTGACCAGAGCGCGTCCAGCACATCCTTCCTCTTCAGTTCTCCTCCCGAAAACCCTGGGCCTCGGACTCCCGCTCGGGGTCCATTCCGTGGCCCAGCTTACAGCATCGTGTCTCCTCTCAGTCCCAATCGCGCCTTTTCCCCAAAGCCCACGAAAACAATAGCTTACAGACACACAATAAAGAATATCATCTAACATCTAACCCAATTGGTTGGCAAATGAATACAATTCTGGTTATCAGTAAAATAAAAGAAGTAACCCCTTACATACAATACCTGTTTAATTGTATTTTGAACATTGTTACTGTATGCTCCTCTACAGCTTCCTCTGACAGCTTTTTCCCTGTTCCCACAATACCCTCATGAAAAATTTACCCCCCCTCCCTCCAGGTTCCTTTTAAATCTTTCTCTTCACCTTAAACTGATGTCCTCTAGTTTTAGGCTCGCTTACTCTAGGTAAAAAAACTGTGAACTTGGCTGTCTATGCCCCCCTTGATTTTGTGTAGTTCTAAATCGTCACACTTCAGCCTCCTTTCCTGACTCCATCTGCTGGGGACCTGTTGCTGCAGTAGGCAAATTGGAGTAGATCCAAGTTGCTTCTTTGGCAGGAGTTGCTGTGTTTTAGCACCAACCTCTCAAAATACTTTATTACTGTGGATGCACGTACTACTGGACAATAGTCATTGAGCCAGGTTATCACATTCTTCCTGGGCATCGGTATAAGTGAAATCTGCTTGAAGCAAGTGGTTACCTCGGACTGCTGAAAGGGATGGTTAAAGATCTCAGTGAACACTCCAGCCAGTTGATCGGCACAGGATAAGCCTCACTTCTGTGGTACTTGGAGGCACATGATAAAATAGGCCAAAGCCAGCATGGTTTTCTTGAAGGGAAATCTTGCTTGACAAATCTGTTAATAGTCTTTGAGGAAATATCAGGCAAGATAGACAAAAGAGAGTCAGTTGATGTTGTTTACTTGGATTTTCAAAAGGACTTTGACAAGGTGCTGCACATGAGGCTGCTTAGCAAGGTAAGAAACCATGCTATGACAGGAAAAATACTAACATGGATAGAAGACTGGCTGACTGGCAGGAGGCAAAGAGTGGGAATAAAGGGGGCCTTTTCTGTTTGGCTGCTGGAGACTAATGGTATTCCTCAGAGGTCGGTGTTGGGACTGCTTCTTTTCACATGTATGTTAATGATTTGGATGTCGGAATTAATGGCTTTGTGGTTGTGTTTGCAGATGCTACATATGGATCAAAACATACTAGTATTTAGCAGAGGTCATTCATAAACTGGAGTTCCAACGCCAACCCTTCTGATCTTGTATATGAATGGATGATAGTAGATTTGCAGTAAAATTAAAAGTAAGATGTGATTAAAGTGGATATGTCTACTTCCTGTTGCTACTTATTGGGAGGAGGTACAAGAGCCTGAAGACCACACTCCATGATTCAGAAATAACTTCTTCCCCTTTGTCATGAGATTTCTGAAAGATCCATGAATGATATCTTATTCCTTTTGGCATTAATTTATATATTTTTGTAACTGTAGTAATTTTGTCTTTGCACTGTACTGTTGTTTCAAACCAACAAATTTCACATCCTTTTAGTCAGTAATGATAAATCTGAACAAAAGCCAAAACCAGACACCAAATTCTTCCAAGTAGTATATTAGAAGTGTGCTGGAAAGTGAATGTTGCTTAACATTCTTAGGATATCACTGGTACACTTTGAAGTCTTTGGCCACATTCTTTCTGTTGTGCCTGTACAACTACATATCAAATAAATAAAGGCACACACTCAGAAGAGAAGTTAGCGTTCATGTTCACTTTGTAGAGAGAGCCATAAACAAGAAAATCAAAAGAGAGAAAATCTGCAGATGCTCGAAATCCAAGCTACACACACAAAATGCTGGAGGAACTCAGCAGGCCAGGTAGCGTCTATGGAGAAGAATAGAGTTTCTCACCTTATCTCCTTGCCTGCTCATCGTCTCCCTCTGGTGCTCTTCCCCCTTTTCTTTCTTCCATGGCCTTCTGCCCTCTTCTATCAGACTTCCTCCTTCTCCAGCCCTGTATCTCTTCACCAATCAACTTCCCAGCTCTTTATTTCATCCCTCCCCCTTCAGGTTTCACCTATCACCTGGTGTTCCTCTCTCCCCTCCCCCATCTTTTAAATCTATTCCTCAGCTTTTTCTCTCCAGTCCTGCTGAAGGTTCTGGCCTGAAATGTCAACTGTACTCTTCCCCATAGACGCTGCCTGGCCTACTGAGTTCCTCCAGTTTTTTTGTGTGGGCCACAAATCAATGTGCACATGTGAGTTATCAGTCAATAATTAGTGCTAAGGGGAGTCATTGTGCTAAAAGATCCATACATTACACTTTCATTCATTCGCATCCACACTGAGTGCATGATCAGAGTGCATATCTCTTATTTGTGGGCCAGGTGCACTTTGCATCTGGCCTTGTGACTTAAATACTGAGGATGGCTCACGTAAGTAACATGAACCTGTTCATTTGAATAGGATCTCCAAAGATGTGCAGTTAAGGGGTTTGTTTGTGCTTATTTATTTTAATTATGCTTGCTATATTTAATTTATAGCACTTGGATATTTTTCTGTCATTATATTGTGTGTAAAATTATCTTTTGAACTCTTGAACTTTAAAGTTGTTTACCATTAAAGACCTTTAACAACAGTTCAAATCATTTGGACATCAAGCCAGATTAGTGGGACGGAATCAGAGTATCCAGCCAGCCTAGGCCTAGTCATTACTTGTGTCCTGCTTCATTTCATGGGATGACGGTGGTAACTGAGCCTTGGCTGCAATCAAATCCACAAGACCACTAAAGTAATTGTGGCAATAAGGAGCAGTGTGAGTAACTGTCTGGATCAGACAAGATCTGGCCTACTGTCTGTGTAACACAATTTCAATTATATTAAAGAAGGGTCACTCCATTTCAATATGGAAGCCAGCTGTTGAGATGCTTTGTTATTTATGCACCATGGAATTCCAAGGAAAGTGTTAACAACTGTGGCTGTGGTACTGCTATTACCAAGTTTATTGTGAAGTAGTCTGGAGTTGATAATCAAAAATTCAGTGTGCATTTAGGAAGTTGAGTAATGGTATAGTGATTCATTGAACAATACAGGAAAATTCCTATTGACTTTATCTATTTCATGTCAAGGTGATTTGAACTTTGAAATAAAGAGATACTAGGCAGCTGCTCTAATGCATTTGGAGCCCTTTGCTAAAATGGCACAGAGAGTTTCAGCAGGACTGTTTGTTCTTTAATAACCCATGTCTATCCATTCAGGCATATAGCAAAGGCTTTGTTTTTTTTTAAACTTGTTTACGGACATAGTACCATAACATTAAAATAAAGGCATCTGTTAGTCCGTTAGTTGCGAGACCATGGATCTGTGCCCGGAAAGTCTTCATTCTCCAGGCCACAGGCCTGGGCAAGGTTGTATGAAAGACCAGCAGTTGCCCATGCTGCAAGGCTCCTCTCTCCACGACACTGATGTTGCCCAAGGGAAGGGCATTAGGACCTATACAGCTTGGCACCAGTGTCATCGCAGAGCACTGTGTGATTAAGTGCCTTGCTCAAAGACACAACACTCTGCCTTGGCTGGGGCTCGAACTCACAACCTTCAGATCGCTAGGCTAATGCCTTAACAGACACCCCACCCTACAAAAACTAATTTCAGGGAGGTAGCACCATCAGTTTGCGGGAGACTCCCGAAACTTCTGGGAGAGGTGGGATGTCTACAATAGAGTAACTCCTTAGCAGCTAGCCAGCTAGTTTAAATAACATTAGCTACGCTAATGAACGAATGACACCTGATAAACTCACCTCAACATGTCTTTTACAGTCTTAATCCACCATGGGCAATAGAAAAGTCACTGTTGCAAACAGTGCAGCGAGCAACACTGTCATTACTTTTGACCCCTATTAGGCAGGGTACACTTTAGTGTAGTTTGTGTTGAGGTACTTTTTATATATTTTTTTGGAGATCTCTCTCTCTCTCTCTCTCTCTCTCTCTGTCTCTATCTAAAAAATTAATTTCCATGATATTGTATATAATTTAAGGGCATCAGGGAGCCACTATTAATATGCGGGAGGCTTCCAGAACTTCCAGGAGAGATGGGATGTCTTCCTTAACCACTTGGCCACGTGCCCACACACCATAACATTAAAGTGCATTAAAAAGTGATATGAATATAGTTCCATCTTGATGTAAGTGACATATTCTTTCTCCAACATGATATACAGTATTGACAGAAACTATATTTTACGCCAGAGTATCACTGAGAACAATTTTCTGTGGATAAGTGTTTCTATAGCCCTCTTGGGTAAGAATTCCGAAGAGTCACTACATGCTAGGTGAAGAAGATATTCTCAACTCGGTACTGAATGGCCTACCCATTATTTGAGATAGTAACTCCTGGCTTTGAACAGCCTGTCAAGAGGAAATATCATTTATACTTCCACTCGCTCAAGTCCTATAATCAATATTTAGCGGGAATGCTGCTGAATATTTAGGCATAAGATCAGCTGTGCAAGTTGGAAACTTATAAGAAATGCCACTCTCTTTTAATTTGCAATCATGAGCAACCCTAGCCCTGATCACTAGCTGTGTTACCAATGTGCTCTTCTCACGTCATCATCACATACTCCAACTAAGAACCCAAAACACCAAGTAACATGTTCCTGGTTACCTGGCTGTAAAATTGAGAAAATCTCTCCAATATTCTTTCATCTTTCCCTTGAGGTCTGTTTTCAAAGTATTATAAATGTTAATACAGTATGATTCCATACTGCATTGTATAATCTTGTAATTGGTGAAGAAGTACTGTCACTGAGATAGACCCTTGACTGCTGCCTCAGTTCAGGGCCAATAAAAATGTAGAAAATATGCTAGCGTTGCCAGTTATGCCCATAAAAAAGGAACGAATGGAAAAAAAAGAAGTGTTTTCAAGTCTGCACTTGCTTTCTAATTAAAACTGTGTTATGTACCCATGTAATTACCAGCTGTGATTTTTTTTATATGTGGTATTGTCTAAAACTGGGTGACTGTGCTTCTTAACAAAATGAGAATGAAACCATCGGATCCTGTTTTTGCAAAGGAAGCACAGATTTTAATTGCAAAAATCAAAGAATAGGAATTTTCTGCAGTGGCATAAATCAGCATTTGTTTCAGAACCTGCTGGTGAATAGAATAGGTACTGTCTCACTAAGATAAAGCATAAGTGTGATCAACCCCAAAACAAATTGGCAACATTATGTTGAATTCATTTCAAATTTTAATTAACCTGACTAAATCTTGCAGCTAAAAACATGGCACACAAAATTGTTGAATGACACATTGAATTTTTAGTTCAAGGTGTCTGAGGGTCAGAGGACAGAGGTCAACCTTAATAAATTGGGTTTTTCTCTGCTGGAATTTTATTGGGATCATGTGATAAATAGGGAGCTGAAAGATGCACTCAGTGGCCACTTTATTAGGTAAACCTGTATGCTTGCTCATTAATGCAAGTGTCTCATCAGCTAATCATGTGGCAGCAGCTGTGTGCATAAAAAAACATGCAGACATGGTCAAAAAGTTCAGTTGTTGTTTAGACCAAACATCAGGTTGGGGAAGAAATATGATCTAAGTGACTTTGAGCATGGAATGATAGTTGGTGCTGGACAGGGTGGTTTGAGTATCTCAGAAACTGATCTGTGATTTTCACACACAGCAGTCTCTAGAGTTTACAGGGAATGGTGTGGAAAAACAAAAATAAAATCAAGAGAGTAGCAGTGCTGTGGGTGAAAATGCGTTGTTAATGAGAGAGATCAGAGGAGAATGGCCAGATTGGTTCAAGCTGACAGGAAGGTGACAGTAACTCAAATAACCATGCTTTACAGCAGTGGTGTGCAGAAGAGGATCCCTGAATGCCCCACATGTCGAACCTTGAAGTGGATGGTCTACAGCAGTAGTAGAACAGGAAGATGTGCTCAGTGGCCACTTTATTAAGTACAGAAGGTATGTAATAAAGTGGCCGACTGAGTTATGTTTACTCCAGATTTCTGTTCAAGTGACAGACTCTGTCTTGGGAATGCAGTGTGAGTTTGCCCTTCGTTGGTACTTAGCTCTAAATTAGTTGCTCAACAAAGTGTTACAACCGCTGTAAATACTGCCATGTTGCTACACCATCCGTATGGGTTCAGCTCGGCCATCGTTTTGCAAATCAGAAGTACTCAGATGACAATGGTCCTCAGGTTGCAGATTCACTGGAATTCACCTTTTCCCTAAGTACTTTTGGTGACAGAACCACATTTTTGTTGAAAGGCCAACTTGGTTATATGCAGAGCAGCACATACTGGAGGAACGCAGCATCCATGGAAATGAATAAACAGTCAATGTTTCATGCCAAGTCCCTTCGTCAAGCGTGGAAACAAGCCAGAATAAGATGGGAGGGAGAGAAAGGAGTACAAGCTCGAAGGGGATAGGTGAAGCCAAGTGAGTGGGGGAGAGTGGGTGGTGAGATGCATCTATTCTTCTGTCTTTCAATTCAGTATTCTTCTGCAGTTGCAGAAAGTAGACTTGTAATTTGCAACAGGGTTTTGGTTGATTAGGTGGTCCTTGACCTTGTTCTGTTCAACTTCCTGTTTAGGAAGAGAGTACAAGGGAGAAGGTACAAAGCAGAAGCAAACCAGATTTCAGAAGGCATTATTTTAAAATGGAGAGAAGGCCATTTCTTCTGGCAGTCTATTTACTCACTTGCTGGACATATCATCATCTGTCTAATATATAGATGTAAGCACCACCTGAAACAGTTAGGTATAAGCAACTTGGTTAATTTTGTTTCTGAGCCCAGTAGTAGCGCTTCTGTGGCTGACTTAGGTAAGATCAGCTAATAGACGACAATCCAGGAACAAATTTGTATGCTGTTTAGTCTGTATGTTTCAGTCACTTTGAGTCATTGAAATGAGCCTTACTTTAGCCATAAAATGTGACATCCTATTTTGTGTCGCCGATGGGGAATTGTGTCTAATACTTTTGAGAGAAATAGACAAATCACTGATGCATTGAAAATAATTAAACTTCTACCACAAAAAAACCTTAGGATGTACCCTTATGTGGAATGGAAAGATTTGAGGCTGTTTTATAGTCTATTCCTGGCAATGATATTGATATAAATCTGTAGAACTATTTTTAAGAAAAACTGATGTAAAATCTGTAAAGTTACATCTTTGGTTTTGCAGGAAATTACATCCGATTGAATTCAATATATCTTCAAGTTAATGCAGTTGAAAACTGTTCCATGGCAAAAAAAAATAAAGATCAGTGTTTGCAATCTGCAGTCTATAATGCCAAAAAATCTGATCAGGTCTTAATTCTCCCTTTCTCCCCCTCTCTCATTATTCCAGCCCACACTTCCTCCCAGTGCAGTTCGTATTTAGTCTTATTTGAAAAGTTTGGAAGAGTTGCTCATGTGGCACACATCCCAACTCAAATAGATTAATCTGATATGTGAAAAAAAGCGTATAAATGGTATTTTAATCCCAGAGAAACTTATTTTTTTTCTGCATAGTTTAGTTCCTCAAAGTCAAACCTATTATAATGTTTTTTTTTTAAATCACTGGAAATGACCTCAGCCTAGAGGGAGATCTTTTTTTAAATAGTGCAAAGCAGAAACAATAGTTGGCAAATTAAATATGTTTTTCAAATGACAATGTAATACATATAAAACAGTAACTTAACGCACACAAAATGTGGCCCCTTGTGGATCACAAGCATTCAATGTAAATATCATAAACATACCATCTCATTTGACACAGAAGCATTTTATTTCTTCATTTCATTTTTGAGAATCTCTCAGGAACAGAGCTTTTTTAATTGAAAAAATTATCCGTAAATTTGAAAGTGTTCTGTAAATTTTATTAATGAACTAGTAAACAATATTTTAAAATGTTTTCTGTGGTTGTAGAATGCTATGGGGAACTACAGAATAGTTCGTAGCCAGAAGTCTGGTTGGAAAATTTCTGCTGCTATGCTGATTTCTTAAAAAAAGGTTGCAACTTTAAAAATTGCATTGTAATTCAAATACTAAGGAGCTAGTAGTGTGAGAGGGATGTGACAGTGGGTGGACAAGTGTTGCAGAGAAGGTTTCTGTCAATGTAATACAGTGGCGATGAGAGTAGCAGGAATCAAATGTACAAAGCCCTGGGGGAAAGATTCAGGCAAAAGAGAAAGGCTGCCAGAGCTAAAGCAGTCAAGCCGTGCTGGCATGCCATGAATATCATTATGGCTTATTTTCTTGACCAAAGGAAATGAATTTGTTCATACCCTAACTCCCATAACTATTCTGAACCAATGCCAGAGATCAAGATAATTTTGGGTGGAGTAGGCTGGAGAAATAATCAGCCCAGGATCTGGGGAGTTGGAGTGGGTAATCAGAGGGGCATTGGCAATCAGAGATTTATTCCAGGACCTGAATTACATTAAAAATTAGAGTTGGAACACATCAGAGAAAAGACAAAACAACATTTTCAGAATTCCCTGCCTCGGGGAAAGTTGGGTAGTGTTCATTCAGTTAATGCAAAATCAAGAATTAACTCTCTTCACTTAAGGGCCTACTCTACTATGACATATCCTGTATTATGATTCTAAATTGTACATTGTACAAATGAGTTGGAAAATGTTGCCTGGATTGGGGAGCATGCCGTATGAGAATAGGTTGAGTGAACTCGGCCTTTTCTCCTTGGAGCGACAGAGGATGAGAGGTGACCTGATAGAGGTGTACAGGATGATGAGAGGCATTGATTGTGTGGATAGTCAGAGGCTTTTTCCCAGGGCTGAAATGTCTAACACAAGAGGGCACAGTTTTAATGTGCTTGGAAGTAGGTACACAGGAGATGTCAGGGGCAAGTTTTTTTAAATGCAGAGAATGGTGAGTGCATGGAATGGGCTGCCGGCAACAGTGGTGGAGGCAGATACTATAGGGTCTTTTAAGAGACTACTGGAGCTTAGGAAAATAGAGGGCTATGGGTAACCCTTGGTAATTTCTAAGGTAAGGACATTTTCGGCACAATTTTGTGGGCTGAAGGGCCTGTACTGTGCTGTAGGTTTTTCTACGTTTCTATGTGTATTGTGTGCTGTTAATACTACAACCTGCTGACAACACTACACGTTTTTTGAAATTGTGCAACCCTTGCAAAGGACCCTATAGTGTTTAATGATTGAGTTGTAAATTAAATTCCCTTTTGTAGTAAACAAAGAACATTGTGCCTTACTGAAGATTTATAGCCATCTCATAGTACTCAATGAGAGATGGGAGATGATGGTGTATAAAGGAGATGTCCTCGCAATAGTGCGTGACATGAGATATTAATAAACGTTTTAGTGCTCTTTCATGTATCAGTAAGTCAGGTACAAGAATGATCTTGTAGACTTCATATCAGTCTTTCCCAAACTTTTTAGGCCAACACCCCTCAAGTACTTTCATACTTGCCAACACCCCCCTAAAGCACCTTCATATTTGCCAACACCACTCTTAGGCACAATATACTTTCCGGCACCCCCATAGTGTAAAAACATGTCTACCAAATGCTAACATGAGAAAAATGATTCTGCCTTAGATTTTTATTTGTCTTTAAAATTAGCTTACACACGACCTGTGCACTCTACAACAGCTTCAATATCAATGCGATCCTTGAGCTTGATGGTCTTTAGCAGGAGTTGAAATATCTGGTTCAAGTTGTGAGAGCAAAAGCCTCAAGTCCCTACATGTAACAATGCCCAAGCAGTTTCTGTTTTTTTTCATAAATATGTGGTTCACTGCTCTGAAGCCTCTTTCAACAAAGTAGGGTGATGGAAATGCAATGTAGTTTGGCTTTTCTCCAAAGACCAGGAAATTTCATGTGATACTGTAGCTGACATTTTTGAGGAGCATTTTCCTTCTTCATTATTCTGAATTTTGATAATTTATTCTTGCAAGCTCTCTTCCTGTTCTTCCACCTTGCAGACAAATAGGTTAATTACTCAGTCCGGAATTTCCAGATCATCAACATCCTTGAATTGATTCTGAACATCCTTCTTCAGTGATTGCAGGTGTAAGCAGTACTCTTGCAAATCACCATCTGTGAAAGAGTGCCATACTTTCTATGCAGGGAAAGTGTGAGATTATCAGCTTTTCCACACTTTGCTATCATTTTGGAAATGTTATACGAAGCAATGAGACTACTAACGAGGTCATTTTTATTTAGCTTTCTTGGCAAATGACTCTAGTGTGTAGCACTCTTCAAATGCTGCTTTCACCTCTGGAACTGAGTAATACCATAAGTAGCCTCTTCAGGGTGCCTTTACAGAACTGTTCCTACAACCTTGAGGGTTTCATGGCTTCATTAGACAGTACAGTATTTGAGTATTCCAAATAAAACACATGGCGCATCACTGATCTGATGGGAATGAAATAAAACCATAATCCAGGTACTCGCTGTAGTTTCTGTTTCTCAGCAGGATTAAAATACAAAGGTTCACCATCTTCAGACTCAGATATCGTGCCATATGTATTTATACAACATTAACAGGGCCAAGTTAAGATTAAAAATCAACACAAGCTGGGAATGCCTGTTGGATATTGACAGCAGTGGTAGCGGCATTCAAAGGAATGGTGAGGCGAAGATGAAGATTGTCACAGCAGTGAAAATTATGTTGACAAAGATTCAGATTGGGATCTGAAAGTTAGTCGGGATAGAGCTGGTGTTTGCAAGCTACCCTTATACTATTCTAATTAGTGTGATCGACCAAGCACACAAGGTCTCATATCCCAAAAGATGGTTCTTGACTGCATATATGAAGTTGAGGTAGCTTTAAACACCTCAAGAGGAATCCTCAAGGTTTGCAAGTTACTAATTGGCTCTGTTTCACCGTTTGGTTCTGGCCAGCGTTGTATTGTGGCGTGGCCTGTTTTCTGTAGATCTGTAGAGAAAGTTGAGAGAGTGTACTTGACTTAACAACTGTTAAATTGCATGAACTCATTCCATGCCACGTGTCAAAGGGAATTGTTGGGCATATTGGTTGCTAATTTATGCATCCCAATAATGTCTGTTTGGTTGGCTAGGTCGAATGAGATTGCCAACATGTTGTGACAACAAGTGTTCACCACCTGTAGAGATATAGTTCTTCCTGTGTTCCAGTGACTTATACTTTTTTTTGGGAAGTGCCCGGTCTACTAACAGTCAGTTGGGTCTCGTGCCTCAAGTTAGGGTGGTGCTTAGCACCCCCCCAAAGATCTTGAATACCCCCTGACAACTTCCGTTTCCCCTACTGCCCCTTTCGGACATATAACTTCCCCCGTTGGGAATCACTGCTTTATGTAAATTGCAATAAATCCTTAATTTTAATTGCAATTATTTCTTTTTCATTGAATCATACGCTATTGAGTGTTATGGTATTACACAGTCTAATTTCTGGAAAAATGTTTGTGTAAAACTAAAACATAGAAGAGTAGAGCACAGGAACAAGTCCTTCAGCCTGCATTGCATATGCCAACTGTGATGCCTATTTAAAAATGCCCCTTAAATGTCACTGGCATATTTGCTTCCACCACCACTACCCCTAACAATGTGTTCCAGGCACCTAATACTGTGGTTTTTTTTTAAAAATGTCTTGCACATCTCCTTTTCACCTTAAATCTATGCCCACTATTTATTATAAGACTTTTCTATTCTGGGGTGAAAGACTCCACACTGTCTACCTATCTAAGTCAGTTACAGTTTTATATACTTCTGTCAGGTTGACCCTCAGCATCTACAGCAACAAAGAAAACAATCCATGGTTGTCCAACCACTCCTTATAGCTAGTACTGTCTATCCAGGCAATATACTGGTGAACTTTCTTTGCACCCTCTCTAAAGCCTCTACAGAGCTGGAATATGAACTGCCAACTTTAAGACTCAAGGGGCAAACCACTTGCCTTCTTTATCACCCTGTCTACTTGTGTTGCCACTTTCAGGGAGTTATAGATTTGCATCCCAAGATTGTTATGCACAGCAGGATGCTCTTAAAGATCCTGTCATTGTCTGTACACTCTCCACCCATATCTCCAGCTATTTCCAGCTGTACCATTTTACAACCTTCTTCACTATCCACACCTCTGTCAATTTTTATGTTATCTTCAAATTTATCAATCAGTTCCACCTACATTTTCAGCCTAATGATTTGTATATTCTCAGAGACCACTTTCTTATTAATGCAAATATCTAAACAGTTCATCTGTCTACTCAGTGGAGGAATGGGGTCACCCTGAGAGTCAATTTAGATTTGAGGGACAAATGGCCCCTTTCTGTGTGATGAGAGGATATAGATTAAGGGACACTAGTCTGGAATATTTTATTCTAATAGAAAAAAGTAGAATTTTTGTAAAGAATTTATTAACCTGTTGAAAAAGCAATACATTTACAATTGAAGCTACCATTCCCAAGATTTGTTAAAAGAAAGCAATACAGACATTTTGTCATTTGTTTTCTCGCTGATGAAATTTAGAACCAAGTATTTTTTTTTCGCAAATAAACAAACAATCTTAGAGCAGATGTTGAAATTAACCTGCTGCATCTTTTTGTGAAAAATATAATTTTCTATAAACATTACAAGCATAAGTAAAGAATAAGGTTATTTCTTCAGTGGTTGGATTGGGGCATGACTCCGCAAGCATGTGGACGTCAGCCAGTGAGAACGGCGAGGAGAGTTTAAAAGTGAGAAGGCTTTACAGAGCGGGCAGCGGAGGAGCGGGCGACAGTAGAGGGAGACAGAATAGAAAGACTTTGGCTCAACGGGGCTTAGGCGATAATGGGTCGAGGCGAGGGAGGTTGCCTGTGTAGAGTTAGAGTCAGGAAGCATGTGTGTGTGGCCGTTGGTCTGTGCCTGGGTGTCAGATGTGGGAAGTCCTGGAGACTCCCAGCCTCCCCAGATGTCCATATCTGCACCAGGTGCATCGAGCTGCAGCTCCTTAGGGACTGGGTCAGGGAACTGGAGATGCAGCTTGATTACCTTTGTCTGGTCAGGGAGAGTGAGGAGGTGATAGAGAGGAGCTATAGGCAGGTAGTTACACCGGGGCCTCGAGAGACAGACAAGTGGGTAACAGTTAGGAGAGGGAAGGGTAAGAGTCAGAGACTAGGCGTACCCCATTGGCTGTCTCCTTTAACAATAAGTATTCCTGTTTGAGTACTGTTGGGGGAATGGCATATCTGGGGGAAGCAACAGTGGCCGCACCTCTGGCACGGAGTCTGGCCCTGTGGCTCAGAAGGGTAGGGAAAGGAAGAGAATGGCAGCAGTGATAGGGGACTCTATAGTTAGGGGTCAGACAGGCGATTCTGTGGACGCAGGAAAGAAACACAGATGGATGTTTACCTCCCAGGTTCCAGCGTCCAGGATATTTCTGATCGCATCCACAATATCCTGAAGTGGGAAGGAGAACAGCCAGAGGTTGTGGTACATATTGGTACCAACGGCATAGGCAGAAAAAGGGAAGAGGTCTTGAAAGCAGACTACAGGGAGTTAGGAAAGAAGCTGAGAAGCAGGACCTCAAAGTAGTAATCTCGGGATTACTGCCTGTGCCACGTGACAGTGAGTACAGGAATAGAGTGGAGGATAAATGCGTGGCTGAGGAATTGGACCAAGGTGCAGGGATTCAGATTTCTGGATCACTGGGACCTCTTTTGGGGCAGGCGTGACCTGTACAAAAAGGATGGGTTGCACTTGAATCCCAGGGGGACCAATATCCTGGCGGGAAGGCTTGCTAAGGCTATTGGGGAGAGTTTAAACTAGAATGGCTGGGGGGTGGGAACTGAACTGAACTGACGGAGGAAGAGGCAGTTGGCTCACAAATAGAGAAAGCTTGTAGATAGTGCGAGAGGGAGGGTAGGCAGGTGATAGAGAAGGAGCACACTCAGACTGATGGTTTGAGATGTGTCTATTTTAATGCAAGGAGTATTATGAACAAAGCGGATGAGCTTAGAGCGTGGATCAGTATTTGGAGCTATCATATTGCGGCCATTACTGAGACTTGGATGGTTCAGGGGCAGGAATGGTTACTTCGAGTGCCAGGCTTTAGATGTTTCAGAAAGGATAGGGAGGCAAAAGAGGTGGGGGCTTGGCACTGTTGATCAGAGATAGTGTCACGGCTGCAGAAAAGGAGGAAGTTATGGAGGGATTGTCTACGGAGTCTCTGTGAGTGGAAGTTAGGAACAGAAAGGGGTCAATAACTCTACTAGGTGTTTTTTATCGACCACCCAATAGTAACAGGGACATCGAGGAGCAGACAGCGAGACAGATTCTGGAAAGGTGTAATAATAACAGGTTGTCATGATCGGAGATTTTAATTTCCCAAATATTGATTGGCAACTCCCTAGAGTAAGGGGTTTAGATGGTATGGAGTTTGTTAGGTGTGTTCAGGAAGGTTTCTTGACATAATATGTAGATAAGCCTGCAAGAGGAGAGGCTGTACTTGATCTGGTATTGGGAAATGAACCTGGTCAGGTGTCAGATCTCTCAGTGGGAGAGCATTTTGGAGATAGTGATCACAATTCTATATCCTTTACCATAGCATTGGAGAGGGATAGGAACAGCCAAGTTAGGAAAGCATTTAATCGGAGTAAGGGGAAATATGAGGATATTAGACAGGAACTTGGAGGCATAAATTGGGAACAGGTGTTTTCAGGGAAACGTACGGCAGAAATGTGGCAAATGTTCTGGGAATGTTTGCTGGAGTTCTGCATGGGTACGTGCCAATGAGACAGGGAGAGGTTGGTAGGGTACAGGAATTGTGGTGTACAAAGGCTGTTCGAAATCTAGTCAAGAAGGAAAGAAAAGCTTACCAGTGGTTCAAAAAATTAGGTAATGATAGAGATCTAGAAGATTATAAGGCTAGCAGGAAGGAGCTTAAGAAGGAATTTCGGAGAGCCAGAAGGGACCATGAGAAGCACTTGGCGGACAGGATTAAGGAGAACCTCAAGGCATTCTACACGTATGTGAAGACAAAGAGGATAAGATGAGAGAGAATAGGACCAATCAAGTGTGACAGTGGAAAAATGTGTATGGAACCGGAGGAGATAGCAGAGGTACTTAATAAAAACTTTGCTTCAATATTCACTACGGAGAAGGATCTTGGCGATTGTAAGGATGACTTGCAGGGGGCTGAAAAGCTTGAGCATATAGATATTAAGAAATAGGATGCGCTGGAACTTCTGGAAAGTATCAAGTTCGATAAGTCACCGGGACCGAATGAGATGTAACCCAGGCTACTGTGGGAGGCAAGGATGGAGATTGCTGAGCCACTGGCAATGATCTTCGGATCATCAATGGAGATGGGAGAGCTTCCGGAGGATTGGAGGGTTGCGGATGTTGTTCCCTTATTCAAGAAAGGGAGTAGGGATAGCCCAGGAAATTATACGCCAGTGAGTCTTACTTCAGTGGTTGGCATGTTGATGGAAAAGATCCTGAGAGGAAGGATTTATGAACATTTGGAGATGCATAATATGATTAGGCATAGTCAGCATAGCTTTGTGAGAGGCAGGTTGTGCCTCACGAGCCTGATTGAATTTTTTGAGTACATGACTGAACTCGTTGATGAAGGTAGGGCAGTAGATGTAGTGTATATAGATTTCAGCAAGGCATTTGATAAGGTACCCCATGCAAGGCTTATTGAGAAAGTAAGGAGGTATGGGATCCAAGGGGCCATTGCTTTGTGGATCCAGAATTGCCTTGCTCACAGAAGGCAAAGAGTGGTTGTAGTTGGGTCATATTCTGGTGACCAGTGGTGTGCCTCAGAGATCTGTTCTGGGACCCCCACTCTTGTGATTTTTACTAATGACCTAGATTAGGAAGTGGGGGGATGGGTTAGTAAATTTGCTGATGACACAAAGGATGGAGGTGTTATGGATAGTGTGAGGGGTTGTCAGAGGTTACAGTGGGACGTTGATAGGATGCAAAACTGGGCTGAGGAGTGGCAGATGGAGTTCATCCCAAGTAAGTGTGAGCTGCAAACATGAGGAAATCTGCAGATGCTGGAAATTCAAGCAACACACACAAAATGCTGGTGGAACGCAGCAGGCCATGCTGCATCTATAGGAAGAGGTACAGTCGACATTTCAGCTGAGACCCTTCATCAGGACTCCCGACGAAGGGTCTCGGCCCGAAACATTGACTGTACCTCTTCCTATAAATGCTGCCTGGCCTGCTGCATTCCACCAGCATTTTGTGTGTGTTGCTTAAGTGTGAGGTGGTTCATTTTGGTAGGTCAAATAGGATGGCAGAGTATAGTATTAATGGTAAGACTCTTGGCAGTGGGGAGGATCAGAGGGATCTTGGGGTCCGAGTCCATAGGACACTCAAAGCTGCTGCACAGGTTGACTCTGTGGTTAAGAAGGCATACGGTGCATTGGCCTTCATCAATTGTGGGATTGAGTTTAGGAGCCGGGAGGTAATGTTGCAGCTACATATATAGGACCCTGGTCAGACCCCACTTGGAGTACTGCTTAGTTCTGGTCACCTCACTACAGGAAGGATGTGGCAACCAGAAAGGGTGTAGAGGAGATTTACAAGGATGTTACCTGGTTTGGAGGGCATGCCTTATGAGAATAGTTTGGGTGAACTCAGCCTTTTCTCCTTGGAGAGGTGAACTGATAGAAGTGTATAAGATGATGAGAGGCATTGATCGTGTGGATTGTCAGAGGCTTTTTCCCAGGACTGAAATGTCTAACACGAGAGGGCAAAGTTTTAAGGTGCTTGGAAGTAGGTACAGAGGAGATGTCAGGGGTAAGTTTTTTTTTACGCAGAGAGTGGTGAGTGCGTGGAATGGACTGCCGGCGACAGTGGTGGAGGCGGATATGATAGGGTCGCTTAAGAGGCTTCTGGATAGGTATATGGAGCTTAGAAAAATAGAGGGCTATGGGTAACCCTAGGTAAATTCTAAGGTAAGGACATGTGTGGCATAGCTTTGTGGGCTGAAGGGCCTGTATTGTGCTGTAGGCTTTCTATGTTTCTATAATACGTAACATGCAATTTCATAGTGTGGTCCAAGGTATTCATAAAATTATTTATTAAATTGATCAATTTTGATATTAAAATGAACCTTCCAAAAATTTAATCAATGAAACCTGGTCAGCTCTAAGTAAGCAGAGTCTGAAATTGGAGCTTTTCAACTGGTTTAGTGTCTTGGAAAGAACATTTCCAATCCATCTGAAAGATTATCATTCAGTATGACATGGAGATGATTCCTTCTAATGGTCGTATGGGAAATCATTTCAACAAGATTATTTCCACATTGTGCCTTGGTCTATTCTAAGCTAGCCGATCAGAGAAAACAAAAAAGAATTTTAAAACTGGCCCATCTCCTTACGTTAGAAGGCAATATGAGCTATGTTTTCCATTCCTGATTGCTATCTAATGATGCCATTGGAAACTATGCATGTGTGAATGTTCGAGTAAGGATACGATTAAACTTAACTTCTGACTTCTTGCATTTACAGGGAATTAATTCTTAACAGTTTATAACTTGCTAATTTAAATTTATCAGCAAGTAGTATTAATCGACAATATAATTTTGCTACCAAATTGTCAGCAAGTTAAAAATGGAGAGGAAAATAAGAAATAAGATTATGAAAATTATGATTCCTTCCACATGGGAAACAATTTATTAAACTTGTAAAGTAGCTAATGATATTTTTTTTTGCCATTCGGTGTTTTAACGCAAATAGGCAGTCACATAAAGGAGGTTTCAGTGGGTTATTCATGCATGAAAATCTTTACAGCAGTATGCAATTCAGAATCAGGTTTATTATCACTGATATATATCATGAAGTTTTTTGCTTTGTGGCAACAGTACAATGTAATACATAAAAGATATTCCTGCAAGTTACAATGGGAAATATAAATAAATAGTGCAAAAAGAGCAAAATATAGACGTAGTTTTCATGGGCTCATGGACAGTTCAGAAATCCGATAGTGGATTGGAAGAAGCTGTTCCTAAAATGTTGTGCGTGTGACTTAAGGCTCCTGTGGCACCCTGTTGAGGGTAGTCATGGGAAGAGGGCATGTCCTGGATGATGGGAGTCCTCCTATCTAAGAGTCCTAATGTATCTGCCTCTACCAGTGTGTTCCATACACTTGCCACTCTTTATGTAAAGGACCCATCTCTGACACCCCTCCTTTCCTCCAATCACCTTAAAACTTTTCCCCCTCATATTAGCCACTTACAACCTGGGAAAGAGTCTCTGGCTGTCCACTTGATCTATGCTTCTTATCTTGTACACCTGTATCAAGTCACCTCTCATTGTCCTTCTCTCCAAAGAGAAAAGCACCGGCTCGCTCAGCCTATCCTCATACAACAATCTGTCAAATCTAGGAAGCATCCTGGGAAATCTCCTCTCACCCTCCCTAAAGCTTCCACATCCTTCCTATAATAAGGTGACCAGAACTAAAAATAGTATTCCAATTGTGGTCCAACCAGAGTTTTATAGAGCTGCAACATTACCTAGTGTCTCTTGAACTCAGTCCCTTGACTACTGAAGGCCAACACACCATTACCTTCTTAACCACTCTATCAATTGCATGGCAACTTTGAGGGATCTATGGAAATGAACCTCAAGATTCCTCTATTCCTCCATACTGCTAAGAATCCTACCCCTGTATTCTGCCTTCAAGTTTGACCTTTCAAATTGAATCAATTCACACTTCTCGGCATCGAACTCCATCTGTCACTTCTCAGCCCGGCTCTGCATCCTATCTACTTCCTGTGTAACCCTCGACAACCTTCTACACTATCCACAATACCACCAAACTTTGTGTCATGTTCAAACTTACTAATTCATTTTTTCATCCAAGTCATTCATAAAAATCACAAGGAGCAAGGATTCCAGAACAGACCGCTTTGGAACACCGCTGGTATCAGACATTCAAGCAGAATTTGTTCCATCTACTGCCAACCTAGGCCTTTGTGGGCAAGCCTATTCTGAATCAATGCAGCTAAGTTTCTCTGGATCTCCTGACTTTCTAAATAAACTATCATAGGCTACCTTGGCAAATGACTTACTAAAATCAATATACACCACATCCACTACTCTGCCTCCATCAATTTGTTTTGTCACTTCCTTGAAGAATTCAATCAGGTTCATGAGGCATGATCTTCCCCTCACAAAGCCATGTTGACTATCCCCAACTAGACTATGCTCCAAATGCTTATAAACCTTGTCTCTAAGAATCCTCTCCAATGTTTTGCCCACCACTGACGTAAGATTCAAGATTCAAAAAACTTTATTGTCATTCTAACCGTACATCAGCTCTGCAGGGCAGAATGAGACAGCATTTCCCAGGAGCAGTGCAATCATAACATAACAAATGCAACACTAAGTAATAAACATAACAATGAATAGTAAACACAACAGCCACATGTCAGTTAAAATCAAGTTAAAAGTGTCCAAAGCAGAGTCAGCTAGAGCAGCTATTTAGCAATTTGAATGCCTGTGGGAGGAAGCTGTTTAGTAGCCTTGTGGTTTTAGTTTTGATGCTCTTGTAATGTTTGCCTGATGGCAGAAGAACAAACAATTCATGGAGAGGGTGTGAGGGGTCTTTAATGATGTACCGTGTCTTCTGGAGGCATCGACTCTGAAAGAGGTCTTGAACAGAAGGTAGGGAGACCCCAATAACCTTCCCTGCTCCCCTAACCACCCTCTGCAAGGCTTTTTTGTCGACAGCACTGCAGCTGGAATACCAGGTTGTGATGCTAAAGATAATAACTTAGTTACTTACAGGGCATAGCCCCCCAGCGTATTCTTGCCAGAGTTCTCTGTCCTGGGCCAGTGTTTCTAGTTGTCCCCAGGTGTAGCCCATCTTGGTGTATCCTTACTTTTCCAGGGATGAGGATTTTAGAGCTTCTGTTGGCGTTTCTATAGCTCTGGGTTTTTACGGGATGGGGTTGCCCGCCCCACACCCAACTCTCCTTTTGCAGCCGGGCTGGAGTTGTGGGGGAGGGAAGAGGTAAACCGTCCATGGTGGAGTTGACGCAAGACGCACTGCTCTGTGATTCCAGGGTCATCTCGATTACCTTTCTTGAACAAATGAATAGCATTTGCCTCCTTCCAGTCCCCTGACACTACTCTTGTGGCCAGTGAGGATGCAAAGTTCATCAAAAATGCAGCAGTCCTTTCCCTCATTTCCTGTAGTAACCCGAGTTATATACCCTCTGACCTTTGGGACTTAACCTATCATCAGGTTTATTTTTTTAAAAAAGTTCCATCGCATCCTCTTCCTTAGCATCAACATGTTCCAGCATTTCAGCTTGTTCTTTGCTAACTCACATTTGTCAGGGTCTCTGTCACTGGTGAATATTGAAGCAAGGTATTTATTAAGGATCTCCCCATCTCCACAAACTTGGCATGTTTCCTCTGTTATCAGTGATTGGTCCTATCCACCTGTTCTTCACACGTGCAGATTGTCTTGTAGTTTTTCTTAATCCTACTTGCTAAGGTCTTCTTATGTCCCCTTTTAGCTCTCCTAAGTCTTAAGCTCCTTTCTGGCTACCTTGTAACTCTGAAGAGTCCTATCTGACCCTTGCTTCCTAAACATTAAATATGCTTCTTTCTTCTTTTCGACTAGATCCTTCACATCACTTGTCAACCATCCATCTCACTCCAGTACAAATTTCACGTCACATGCTGGTGATAATAAACCTGATTCTGATTCTGTCATCATCTGAGATTTCACCAACAGTTGTGTCATCGGCTTATTTATAGGTGGCATTTGAGCTGTGCCTAGCCACACAGTCACAAATGTAGAGAGAGTAGAACAGCGGGCTAAGCACATATCCTTGAGGTGCGCCCGTATTGTTTGTTAGCAGGGAGGAGATCTTATTTTGGATCAACACTGACTGTGGTCTCCCAATGATAAAGTCAAGGAGGAAGTCAATTTTATTCTTACCTGATGATGATATTCCATGGAATTGCTGCCTAGCTGCCAGATCAGGGAGCCCAGTTTTTCTCTATGTATTGTTATAAACCAGCAGCAATAGATATGAATTTGAGTCGAGATTTCATAAAATAAATAACAACATTTATTAACCTCTACTCAAAAACATGGAACAGTAAATGAACGATTAACTTAAACAGATGTTACAGCATTATGTGTCTATAGTTATCAAACAGTCTTATTTAAGCACAGTCTTAAGGTGGTGATTTAATAAGTCCAAATGATTCCTGAAATATTCGAGAGGAGAGACTTCCCAAACCAGCTTTAGAACAGTCCCCGAAGTAAAGACGTCACTGCTGACACTGATCCCAGCTGGAATGCCTTGTCTGAAGTTATGACGCAGGATATGATTTCTCAAAGTAATTGACCTTTCAACAAAATGATCATCGCACAAGCCAAACCGTGTCAGAGTTAACATGCATGCCACGTACGAACAGTTCCAAATGTCAGTCACACCCCTTATGCGCCAAATGCCACTGGTTAACCCCAATCCTTTTTTGGGGTTCGTTTGGAGGTGTGGATTCTTCACTCTCACTCTTTCTTCTTCTCCGATGGCGTAACTACCAACGGTGGACTCCCAACAAAACGAACTACGCAACAACTGCAGCCTCCCCTTGTATACCAGTTGGAACATGCCATCGCATGACATCACATCACCCCACATCACAAGAAAGTTATATCATTCCAATGGCACGAAACCATTACATCATTCGAATAGCATAAGACAAATACATCATATTCACGGGATACTCACAGGACAGGTAACAGTATTTTCCTGTTGCAAGTTGGAGTGTCTCAGCTATTCCCCACTCAGATCAAATCCAGAAAGCAAATAATAAAATGCAATCTCTGGTTCAATTCCCTGTGCTGCCTGTAAGGAGTTTGTATGCTCTCCCCATGACCGGGTGGATTTCCTCCGGGTGCTCCAGTTTCCTTGCATAGTCCATGGTTGTACCGGTTGGTAGCTTAGTTGGTCATTGTAAGCTGTCCTGTGATTAGACTAGGGTTAAATCGGGAGTTGCTGGGTGGTGCAGCTGAAGGGCCTAATCTGCGCTGTGTCTCAATAAAATAATAAATAAATCAGCTATATGGCTCTTAAATGCTGATAGAACATCTGAATAAACCATGATTTAGAAATTGAGAATAGTACCTCCTCTATAAAGCATTTCAACCACCGACAGGAATTGTGTTTTATCTATAGACATAACAAGAGCAACTGTCATGAACAGTGCCCAGACAAGTTGTTCTGATCTGCTCAGTGTTCTAGTGAAATTTCCCACGCATTAAACGTGGCTATGATTTTTAAAAAATAGCAAACATAAAGAATGAGCTTTTTACAATCAAGGAAGTTCAAAATCATTCTGCTCCTACAATAATAATCTAACATGCCTAATCTTAAATTTCACCAGAAGGCTAAAGTCGATTGAGAGGAAATGATCAAATTACACAGACTTGCTGAGATAGGTGGTGAAAGAGTCCAGATAAAAACTCTGGTTATTTGCAATTATTGCATCATATTTTGCCATGTGAACACTCTGAAAAAAAGTTCCTCTTTAAACTAAGTATTGCACTCTCAATGAAAAGTATTGCAATAGCTTAGAAAATAAAACATACTGTATTATCTGCATGTAGGCAAAACTTCCATGGTCATTTCTAAACTGGAGGGATATAATACAGGTTTCCCCCACCATCCGATGGTAGAGCGTTCCTATGAAACGGTTCGTAAGCCGGAATGTCATAAAGCGAAGAAGCAATTATCATTTATTTATATGGGAAAATTTTGTGACCGTTTGCAGACCCGAAAAATAACTGACCAAATCATGCCAAATAACACATAAAACCTAAAATAACGGTAACATATAGTAAAAGCAAGAATGATATGATAAATACACAGCCTATATAAGGTAGAAATACTGTTCTACAATCATTGCTGCACTGTTCTACATAGCGAAAATCTCACGCAAGCGCTCTCGGCAGAAACACGGCACAAGCACTCTCAACAGAAACCCTCTCTACAGTAACCTTTAAGCTATGAAGCTCCCAAGTCATACCAAATAATGCATAAAAATACACAGCCTATATAAAGTAGAAATAAATGTACAGTGTAATATCACTTATTGGCATCGGGAAATCAGCACCGAGCACACTGATGATAGCGTGATAGGCTGAGTTGTCGGAGGTTGGGGTGGTGCAGTGATCCCCAACCTCCAGGCTGCCGAGCAATACCGATCCACGAAGAATGCAGTGGTACAGCGGTAGCCAGGACGCACCCAGCACATCTTTAAGAAAAAAGCTGAAATAAACAAGCTAATTAATTAGGTGCCGCCCAGCACATAAATGTTAGCCCAGATCGGAGGCGACGCAATCGGCAATCGCCTCTGATATGGGCCGACATTTACGTGCTGGGGCCAGGTGGCACTTAATTAATTAGCTTGTTTATTTTGGCTTTTTTCTTAAAGATGTGTTGGGTGCACCCCAGCTACAGCTGCATTCTCCGCGGCAATGTATCGGTCCGCGGCCCGGAGGTTGGGACCACTGGGGTGGTGCGACACTAGGGTGTCATCTCATTGTTGTCTGTTTCCATCAGGACAGGCAGGTCATCTCCTTCTATTTCTGCCTGTCTCGATGCCAAAGGTCGAGGTTCATCGTCTGCTATGGCTGATGTGGAAGGCTTGAAAAACGACTGTATGTTTGACTGCTTAGCTTTGCGCATTTTTCTATCATACAGTTCATTGTAAGCACTTAAACCACCTTGCAAATATGCCCTAAACCAACATACTGTTTCAAAATTAAAGTCGTTCTTTTCTGCAGCGAAAATCTCACACAGTTGCTTCAAGTTTAGTTCCTGGACGAACTTCACTTTCGGTCCGTTCGCTACTGCATTCGGTTTCAATTGTTATCCTTTCCTTTTCCAATTGCATCAGCTCTTCACCTATCAGCTCTCGGTCATGGGATGCCAAAACCTCTTCAACATCATCTTTGTCAACTTCCACAAGCCAAACTCACTTTATCCTTACTTCATTCACCATGATCGAAACGCTTAATTATGTCTAATTTTACGCTAAGTGTAACACCCTTACGAGCTCTTTTAGGCTTTCCCGATACCTTAGAGCTCATCTTGCAAACTGCTGCTCACAGGCACGTGTTTAAACAATGCCATCTAGAATGCAGTTCCGGGGGAGGAGCTTGGCTGCTTGGGGCTCGCACTGCCTTTTATCGCGCGCTGCCTTTTTTCGTAAGAGTGAAAACACCTTCTGTTAGCGAAAGCAGGTAACTAACAGCAAGGTTTCGTAAAGCAAACATTGGAAAAGTGGGGGACACCTGTAACTTGTTTAATCTTTATATTCTATTCAGCCACAGACAAAGTCAAGGAGTATTGGAGAATGATGAGTGTTGTTTAAGAAAGACAATAAGGATAATCCAGCAATTTGTAGGCTGGTTAGCCTTTTATCGGTGGTGGCGAAGCTATTGGAGAGGGATTTTAGGAATAAAACTTAACTTACATTTGAAGAAACATGAAATTATTTGGGGTAGTCAGTATGCCTCATGAATATCATTGAATTTTTTTTCCCCAAGAGGTGACAAAGATGACTTATTTGGGGTGGGCAGTGAATGTTGTCTACGCGGACTTCAGTAAGGCACTTGACAAGGTCCCTCAAGGAAGGCTGATCCAGAAGATTGAGATACATGTTACTGACAGAGAGTTGGTAGACTGGATTTGGGATTGGCTTGACAATTGAAGACAAGGGGTCATAGTGGAGAGAACCTTCTCTGACTGGAATTCTCTAACCCGTGGTGTACTGTGATCAATACTGGGATCTCTGTTTGATCTGGACCAAATGTAGATGAGTTGATTAATAAGTTTGCAGGCAACATCAAAATTGGTGGAGTTTTGGATTGTAAAAAAGGTTGTCAAAGAATGCAGCAGAATATAGATCAATTGAAAATATGGGGGGAAATAGAAAGTGGTGTGTAATCTGGACAAATGCAATGTGTTGCACTTTGGGAGGTCAAATATAAGGTGAACGTATACATTAAAGAGTAGAACCATGAGGATCTTAGGGTGGTAGTGCTTAGTTCCCTGGCAGTGACAATGCAAGGTGGTAAAGAAGGTGTACTACATGTTTGGTCGGGATATTGAGTATAAAAGCCAGGAAATCATGCTGCAGCCATATAAAATTTTGGTTAGGGCACATTTGTAGTACGCTGTGCATTTCTGTTCACTGACTTAGTAAATAGGAAAGTGGTGGTGGCTTTGGAGAGGACATAGAGGAATGTTACCTGCATTAAGGAGTATTAACTATAAGAAAAGTTTGGACGAACTTAGATTAATTTCTTTGGAGCATCGGAGGAAGTGGAGGGGACCTGGTATATGTGGTGTAGATAGTCAGTCTTTTTTCTAAGGTGGAAATATCAAGAATTAGAAGGCCTGGCTTTAAGGTGAAGGGGTGGGGGAAGTTTTTGAAGGAGGCAAGTTTTGTGGTAGGTGCCTGGAATGTGCTGTATGGGCTGTAGTGGAAGCAGATATGATGGTGACTTTAATAGATATATAGGGGTGGAAAGATATAGACAATTGCAGGCAAATGGATTAGATTAATATGGCAAGAACAAAGATGATCGAGGCGCAGTAAGTAAGCATTCATTTATGCAGTGCTTCTGTGTTTCCAAGAAAAAACAAGATTGTAATTTGGAATAGAAACCAAGGCTAACTTGTTTTTAATCTACAGATGTAGCAGACAGTAGAAAATAGTTTAAATAATTGAAAATGGTTTAAATTAGATTCCTTGGTAAAATTTGGATTCAGATAATTTTTTTTTGCTTAATGTTACATTCGACCAATTTAGAAGCTGGTGGTTTCTTGAGATCTTTAATGATCTTCAGATGCATTGATGGTCCCAAAAACAATAAAATATCATACTGGTTTCCCCCGCCATCCGAAGGTAGAGTGTTCCTATGAAACGGTTCGTAAGCCGAAATGTCATAAAGCAAAGAAGCAATTACCATTTATTTATGTGGGAAAAATTTGTGAGCGTTCGCAGACCCAAAAATAACCTACCAAATCATGCCAAATAACACATAAAACCTAAAATGACAGTAACGTATAGTAAAAGCAAGAATGATATGATAAATACACAGCCTATATAAATTAGAAATACTTCTCTACAGCCATTGCCTGCACTGTTCTCCGTAGCGAAAATCTCACGCAAGCGCTCTCGGCAAAAACACTCTCTCCAGTAACCTTTAGGCTATGAAGCTGCAAAATCATAACAAATAACACGTAAAAATACACTGCCGATATAAAGTAGAAATAACGTATGTACAGTGTAGTTTCACTTACCGGAATTGGGACAGCGCCAAGCACACTGATGATGGTGTGTTAGGCTGCGTCGTCGGAGATTGGGTGGTGCAGTGGCCCCCACCCTCTGGGTAGCGAACCGATACCGATCTGGGCCGACATTTACGTGCTGGGCGGCACCTAATTAATTAGCTTGTTTATTTCGGCTTTTTTCTTAAAGATGTGCTGGGTGCCTCCCGGCTACCGCTGCATTCTCCACGAATTGGTATCTGTCCGCGGCCTGGGGTTTGGGGTGGTGGGACACTGAGGTTTCGATTGTTATTCTTTCCTCTTCCAATTGCATCAGCTCTTCATCTTTCAGTTCTTGGTCATGGGATGCCAAAACCTCTTCAACATCATCTTCGTCAACTTCCACAAGCCAAACTCATTTTGTCCTTACTTCGTTCACCACAATCGAAACGCTTAATTATGTCTAGTTTTACGCTATGTGTAACACCCTTACGAGCTCTTTTAGGTTTTTCTGATACCTTAGAACTCATCTTGCAAATGGCTGCTCACAGGCACGTGTTTAAACAATGCCGGTGAGAATGCCGTTCCGAATCCGAGGGAGAGCGGCTGCTCGGGGCGTATGCTGCCTTTTTTTTCGTGTGCTGCTTTTTTCGTAACAGTGAAAACACCTTCTGTCAGCGAAAACAGGGAACTAATGTAGGTCTTTCATAACAGTGAGATTTCGTAAAGCGAACATTCGAAAAGCGGGGGACACATGTATTTGAATAAGATTATAATACTCTGACCACAGTCAATTTAACATATCAGACCAAATAAAAGAATAATTCATACACTCAACTATTTTTTGGCAGGCTTCCTGAGATTTTACATGAATAAAATTAAAATATTATTAGCAACACGCACAAAATGCTGGAGGAACTCAGCAGGCCAGGCAGCAGTTGACGTTTCGGGCCAAGACCCTTCTTCAGGATCTCAGTCCGAAAAATCGACTCTTTACCCTTCATAACCAATTTCCCCCGGGATCAATAAAGTATGACTATGACTATAAATCATAGATCTTTATATATCATAGATGCCGCCTGGCCTGCTGAGTTCTTCCAGCATTCTATCTATGTTGATTTGGATAGACTTTCTGTAGACTTTCTCTTGTTTGTTTTTAAAATATTATTAGCCTTTTTCTGATATGTTATGAAGAGTGAGATACATTTATGAAATTTCACTCCAGACACACAAAATTGAACAGGGAAATAAGTTTCAGTGAAATTGTACATGGAGATTATGGAAGCTTGATTTTTAATTCATTAAATATAGTCAAGGTCTTCCAGGATCCACATACCAGATGACTACTTCAGTTTTAAATGCAAGAAGCATTTGGTATAATTAACTTCTGTTGTCATTAATCTATATGATAGTATCTGTAACAATGTACACTTGTATAAATGGTAAGCATTTACAAACAATATGCTTTGATTGTTAGAAGGGGACATGAGTGAATCATGTCATCCAACAGAACTATTGGAACTGGAAGTGATGCTGCAAACTACAGTGAACATGTGGCTCACTGCATTGACAAAGCCCTTTCATACTACCATGATCTGCACTATCAAACATCATTGTGTTTGAGCAGAAATGTCTGGACATTTTCTTTTGTCTCTGGTATAAAACCTAGAAGGGTGTATATTTGAGAGGGCTAAATGTGTAATTTTCACTGTCTTTTAAACTATCGTCAAACTACAGAGAACTAAAAATCTGTTCAGCAATAGGGACTTCCACAGGAATTTAGACTGTCTATCTAAAGTCTGATGGGCGTGATGCATATTGGAACATTCCGCTGAGTATCAGACAAAAAGAACCAATCAAGGATCTGACTGATTTGTTGTTGTTATTTTCCTAAAATAAATTAGTTAATCTGGAAATATTCTTATTTGTCCTGATCTACAACTTTAGCACAAGCTTGGTTCAGTAGAAATTTAAACTGTGAAACAACACGTTGTGAGTTCAAACTCAACGGTTGAATATATAATCTAGGTTAACGCTTCCTAACAGAAGTGTATTGCAGAGTTAGAAAAGCCATCTTTTGGTTGAGACAGTAAATTGAGACCCCACAGTGCTAGAGCTGTAGAGAATATAGCATGGAAACAGAACATTTAGCTGAGTCCATGCCGACTATCAATTACAAATTTACATGAATCCTACATTAAAGTCGTTATTATTCTCCCCATATTCTCATTAACTTTCATTTGGGAAGACACCATCAGTACAATGAGAAACATTATTAATGCTTCAGACTGATGGGCCTTCATCACAACCTGGTCTGCAGGTTAACATAGAATATAGAACAGTACAGCACAGGAACAGGCCCCTTGGCCCATAATGTTGTGCTAAACCAATTTAATTAGTAATCAAATGGCTAACTAATCTCTTCTGCCTACACAATATCCATATCCTTCCAATTTCCTCACATTTATGTACCTATCTAAATGACTCCTAAAAGTCTCTAGTGTTTCTGCCTCCACTACCACCCAGGCACACATTCCAGGCAACAACCATTCTATGTAAATAAATAAATAAAACTTGTTGCTCACATCTCCTTTGCAATTACCCTCTCTCACCTTAAGTGCATCCCCTCTAGTACTAGGCATTTCAATGCTCGGCAAAAGATATTGCCTATCTACTCTTTCTCTGCCTCTCCTAATCTTATAAACGTCTTTCAGATCTCTCCTCAGCCTCCTCCACTCCATACAAAACAATCTTACAGCACATGCCCTCTAATCCTGGCAACATTTTGGTAAATCTCTTCTGCACCCTCTCCAAAGACTCAACATCCTCCCTATAATGGGCAACCAGAACTATATGCAATACTCCAGATGCTGTCTAACTAGAGTTTTATAGAGCTGTAACATAACTTCCAGACTTTTGAATTTAATGCCCCGACTAATAAAGACAAGCATGCCATAAGCCTTCTTAACCATTCTGTTAATCTGTGGTCCACTTTTGAAGAGCTATGAACTTGGACCTTGTTGTGTATGTGGCTGGGTTACACTACAAAGCTATAAATAAAAATGCTGGAGACGGGTGCTAAGTTAACAGGGTTCTTTACTGACTGAAATCGAACTGAACACAGACGTACAAATCAATACGCACCTAATAGCGCATGCTCAATATGCGCCTAATAGTGCATTCAATGACGCGTTACTACAACATAAAGTAGTCCCCTATTATAATGTAGGCTATACAGTACACTCCTCCCCTTTTATTTTAATAGTGTATCAACTTTTTTTTACTGTGGCACAATGCTAAACAAATATGTTTACTCCTATCATACAAACACCTACCATTTGTTTACTTAGTAACTTAATATCAAATTATCACAAAGTAATGCAATAGTATCAAATTATAACAAGCCTTTCTTTTTACTTTTGGTCTAAGACTCAATTACAACTCAAGTCTCGGGGGGGGGGGTACTCTGCCCACTGTGCCATACTTCTCCAGATGGTGATTACAGTGGCATGCAAAAGTTTGGGCACCCCGGTCAAAATTTCTGTTACTGTGAATAGTTAAGTGAGTAGAAGATGAACTGATCTCCAAAAGTCATAAAGTTGAAGATAAAACATCCTTTTCAACATTTTAAGCAAGATTAGTGTATTATCTTTGTCTTGTACAATCTTAGAGTGGAAAAAAAGGAAAGGAGCACCATGCAAAAGTTTGGACACCCCAAGAGATTTGCGCTCTCAGATAACTTTTACCAAGGTCTCAGACCTTAATTAGCTTGTTAGGGCTATAGCTTGTTCACAGTCGTCATTAGAAAGGGCCAGGTGATGCAAATTTCAAAGCTTTATCAATACCCTGACTCCTCAAAACTTGTCCCAACAATCAATAGCTATGGGCTCCTCTAAGCAGCTGCCTAGCACTCTGAAAATCAAAATAAAAAATGCCCACAAAGCAGGAGAAGGCTATAAGAAGATAGCAAAGAGTTTTCTGGTAGCCATTTCCTCAGTTCGTAATGTAATTAAGAAATGGCAGTTAACAGGAATGGTGGAGGTCAAGTTGAGGTCTGGAAGACCAAGAAAACTTTCCGAGAGAACTGCTCGTAGGATTGCTAGAAAGGCAAATCAAAACCCCCGTTTGACTGCAAAAGACCTTCAGGAAGATTTAGCAGACTCGAGTGGTGGTGCACTGTTCTACTGTGCAGCAACACCTGCACAAATATGACCTTCATGGAAGAGTCATCAGAAGAAAACCTTTCCTGTGTCCTCACCACAAAATTCAGTGTCAAGAGTTTGCAAAGGAACATCTAAACAAGCCTGATGCATTTTGGAGACAAGTCCTGTGGACTGATGAAGTTAAAATAGAACTTTTTGGCCGCAAAGAGCAAAGATATGTTTGGAGAAAAAAGGGTGCAGAATTTCATGAAAAGAACACTTCTCCAATTGTTAAGCACGGGGGTGGATTGATCATGCTTTGAGCTTGTGTTGCAGCCAGTGGCATGGGGAACATTTGACTGGTAGAGGGAAGAATGAATTCAATTAAATACCAGCAAATTCAGGAAGCAAACATCACACCGTCTGTAAGAAAGCCAAAGATGAAAAGAGGATGGCTTCTAAAACAGGATAATGATCCTAAACACACCTCAAAATCCACAATAGACTACCTCAAGAGGCGCAAGCTGAAGGTTTTGCCATGGCCCTCACAGTCCCCCGATCTAAACATCATCGAAAGTCTGTGGATAGACCTCAAAAGAGTGGTGCATGCAAGACGGCCCAAGAATCTCACAGAACTAGAAGCCTTTTGCAAGGAAGAATAGGCGAAAATTCCCCCAAACAAGAATTGAAAGACTCTTAGCTGGCTACAGAAAGCATTTACAAGCTGTGATACTTGCCAAAGGGGGTGTTACTAAGTACTGACCATGCAGGGTGCCCAAACATTTGCTTCGGGCCTTTTTCCTTTTTTGTTATTTTGAAACTGTAAAAGATGGAAATAAAAAAAGTAATCTTGCTTAAAATATGAAAGAAATGTGTCATCTTTAACTTTATGCCTTTTGGAAATCAGGTCATCTTTTACTCGCTTAGCTATTCACAGTAACAGAAATTTTGACCGGGGTGCTCAAACTTTTGCATACCACTGTATGTCCCAGCAGTAGCAGAAGAAACAAGTGAAGCTGTAGCAAAATTAGTCATATCTCGCAAGAGTGTCATGCATTTTTCGTAGCTTTGGGTTCCAAAAGAAGTGGTTGGTGATCTGCTGTCTCTGCTGGTTATTCAAAAGTCGGGGCAATCTAATGACTCACAGAAAGATCAGTACTTTACCAGTAATCTTTCACCTTTTGAAGAAGCAGTTGATCGAAATCCTGTTGTTGATTCGATTGTTCTTAAGATGCTGTTATAAGTACAGTTTTGCTGATATTAAGGATTACCTGCAGTGCTATCTGAAGTTCAAAATAAACCAAATCTTAGTCAAGAAAATGAGACTGAACTCTGTGCACTGTTTCTGAATTGTCTGAAGGATTCTATGTATGAAAAATCCCAGTTGTGCACAGTGCAAGAAAAGATTGTTTACCTGGCTCAAGAGGGAGAAATCCTACAGATGCAAATTCAGCACAAGTGTGAAAATACAATAATAGAAACCTTACAGTTTGTGGCCAGAATTCGCCTCTGTTTTGATGCTGTTTCCCAACTTCTTTGTGCAAAACAAGACACATTGGCTGAGGATTCAAAATATGTATGTGCAAAAGAAACTTCCCTGCAAAGGATTAAGTGTATGATTCTCAATGGAGGAAATGATTGGTTCAAGATTTATCTTGTGCGAAAGCTGTTCCACTTGAATGGGATGGATTTTGTCCAAGAGCTTTTAAGGGATGACCAATTTTCATGGATCTTCCCCAAGGAAATTGTTCAGGAGAAGACGGATATGCTAGTCTTTTCAGAGATTTAAGCTTATTGAGAGTTTGCAGATCTTCCATTATCTGTTCATCTGTTAACAAGTAATTTAACTGCGCAGGTGCAGGTTTTCGTCTTTTGTCTGTAATTGGAACAGGGTCATTAGGTCTCCTCCTTAGTTTCCTAGTCATTATTGGCTTTACCTCCATAGAATCTCCTGTGAGTTCCATTGTTAGCCTCTCATTCTCAATCATCTTTTTCTTTTCTTCTAACTCAATCTTTTTATCTTCAAATTCCTTCTCTGCTGCTTTCTTCTCAATATAATTCTTTTCCACTTGTTCTGTCTCCAGTTGCAGAAAAAGCTGTGCATTTCGTATTCTTTCCTTGTGTTGTTGATCTAGTTTCTTCATCCTTTTCTGATACTCCTGCAAAGTGCCTTCCTGTAACTGCTGTAGCTGTCCTTTGAGAGATGTCAATTTCTCCTGGTACATCTGCTCTTTTACTTCCAGGTAGTCTTCATTCTCCTGCTTATTGGCAATATCTGTCTCCCTTGCATCCTCTGTATCTTCATCCGAGTCGCGGCCACGGATACTGCGTTCGTCCTCATCATCGAAGCTGTCTAGCTGCTCCTTGTCATTGTAATAGTCGACAATGGGTGAGAGGAGAGCTGCGGACATCTTCCCCGCCAAGCTGCCCTCTGTTGACATATCTAGTGCCTTGATGGTGTGCCAATCCAACTAGATTTTCCTGAGCCATTCACATCCCAGCAACGGTGGTCCTCCATTTTTCAGTACATGGAGGTTCAGCTGCTGTGTTTTGTCTCTGTAGGTCACTGTCACTTTAATTTTACCTTTGGGACGCACTCTCTGTCCTGTGTAAGTCTTTAGCAGTAGTTGAGTTCATTTCAGAGGTATGTGAGAAAACAGTCATTTGTAGTCGTGTACAGAGATCACTGTTAAAGCTGAGGCTGTGTCCAACTCCATTTTTAGTCTCACGCCCGCCACTTGTGGAGTGATCCATATTACTCTTCAATCATCTGTCCCTTTCACGCTGTGAAGTTGCAGACAAGACAATTCGCTTCCGTCGGATTTGTTTTCATCAGAACTGCCTTCTTTCATTTTGTGCACCTTGTTATATTTTCCTTTCTGGGGTTTCTTGTCTCTCTGTATTTTGACCTTTTTCTGCTGTTTACTAGCTTTGCATACTCTGCCAATGTGACCCTGTTTGCCACAGTTTCTGCATTCTTTGCCTATAAACCAACAGTCATCTGGGTCATGTGACCTGTTTCCACAACAGTAAAATTTCTTTCCTTCATTTCTGTTCAGTGACATTTTATTTGTAGCATATTCCAGGGATTTTTGTTGTATCTCGGAAGCACCTCGTGTGGCTATTTCTGTTGATATTGCAATGTTCAGTGCCTTCTCTAATGTAAGGACTTTTTCACCCAGGAGCTTCTTCTGTGTGATTTCACAGTGCATGCCGCACACTAACCTGTCCCTCAATGCATCCGATAGACCAGCTCCAAATTGACAATGTTCTGATAATTTGCGCAATTCAGCACAATATTCAGAAATGCTTTCATTTTTGCTGATTCCGATTGTGAATTTAAGTCTTTCAGCAATGACTAGCAGTTTGGGGTTTAAATGCTGTTGGGGAGTGTCTA
Organism: Mobula birostris; assembly: GCF_030028105.1. Taxonomy (NCBI): domain Eukaryota; kingdom Metazoa; phylum Chordata; class Chondrichthyes; order Myliobatiformes; family Myliobatidae; genus Mobula; species Mobula birostris. The sequence goes on from NC_092386.1 coordinate 52,998,266, forward strand.
CTATTTGCTTAAACATTTTGTCAGCTGGCTTTTCAGGGGTTAACAAGCTTCGTAGCAGGCTGTATGTTTTTGCTCCCATAATACTAAATAAGATGCTGACTTTCTTTTCATCATTAACATCGTTAGCATCGCAATATAACCACTCTTTCAATGTAAGTTGCCCATTCTTCAATGCCACTATCAAATGTTGTAATAGTTCCAATCATCGCCATCTTTATTATGTTAATTAAGCCCCGTTCTCCCCTTAGTTTCCTTTTTGACTCACGTGTCCTTTTTGCTAGCACCACGAGCACACTCTGTCTAGATGTGTGTGTTGCTTCTTTTTATCTCCCCTCTGGGGCAGGTAGACCGTCAGCTCTGGGGTTCCGTGCCAGCTGTGGTCTTGCCAGGACGTGCTGCAGCTCCGACTGTGTCTCTTGGTCTCCTGACGTTCCCAACCTGTGGCTGTGCTTCCATTTCCTTTCGGACTCGCGGCCTTGCTCTGCCTCGGCTTGTACCTTGTGCTCTTCTTCCGAGTGTCGTTATCAATTAAAACACGGCGTTCCAATACGATGTAGGTTCATTAAACTCGTCGCCAATTTGTTGTGTATGTGGCCGGGTTACACAACAAAGCTATAAATAAAAACGCTGGAGATGGGAGCTAAGTTAACAGGGTTCTTTACTGACTGAAACTGAACTGAACACAGACATACAGATCAATACGTGCCTAATAGCATATTCAACAACGTATTACTACAACATAAAGTAGTCCCTTATCATAATGTAGGCTATACAGTACAGGCCCCTAGATCCTGCCCTTAACAGTGTACTGTTTCTTCGCATTTGAACTACCAAGGTGCAAGACTTCGTACCTGTCCAGGTTAAACTGCATCTGCCATTTCTCCACCCATATCTTCAACCGATCTACATTCCGCTGTATTCTTTGCAAGTTGCCTCTGCTATCCATAACACCACCAATCTTTATAGAAGAGTCAGAAAAACTACAGCACAGAAACAGGCCCTTTTGCCCGTTGAGTCTGTGCTGAATCATTTAAGCTGCCTAGTCCCACTTACCTGCATCTGGACCATACCCCTCCATATCTCTCCTATCCATGTACCTATCCAAACTTCTCTTAAACATTGAAACCAATATCACATCCAGCTCTTGTGCTGGCAGCTCGTTTCACACTCTCTCCACCTTCTGAGTGAAGACGTTTCCACCTTCCACTCTTAACCCATGATCTCTAGTTGTAGTCCCATCCAACCTCAGTTTGCTTGCATTTTACCCTATCTGTACCCTTCATAATTTTGTATAACCATCAAATCTCCACTCTAGCTTTTACATTCTAGGAAATTAAGTTCTAACCTATTCAATCTTTCCTTGTAACAGGGTCCGGCGGAACATATTATCAGGCCCTGGGGATTTGCCCATCCGAATTTACCTGTAAACAGCAAACACCTCCTCCTCTGTAATCTGCAGAGTGCCCATGACATCGCTGCTGCTTTGCCTCACTTCTGTAGACTTAGTGTCTATTTCCCAAGTAAATTACAGATGCAAAAAATCCATTAATGATCTCACCCATCTCTTTTGGCTTCACACATGGATTACCATTCTAATGTTCTAATGTCCCTTGCAACCCCTTTGCTCATAACATATCTGTAGAATCCCTTAAGGTTCTCCTTCACCTTGTCTACTAGGGCAACCTCATGCCTTCTTTTAACCTTCCTGATTTCATTCCTAACTGCTCTCTTGCATTTCTTGTACTCCACGAAACACAGATTTCTGGCCTTTATACTTTGTTGCTTTTAATTACTATTTAATTAATTCTCCCTTCTCTTCCAGGAATGCCCACCTTAAAGAAGGCCTTATCTTCTTTTACTTTCTCCATACCTGCTGTCTGACTTTGAGTATTTCCAGTATTGTTTTCACTTCAGATTTACAGCATCTACAGTTTTGTGTTTTTCAAATCATTTGGGATGTCCATCAAATGCTGGGGCCAATGTTTATCCTGTAATTGAAATCACTACGAGTGCTTATCTTAAAATTATAACATTACGATGCACATAGAATTATGTTGGCTCTTGCATATCCTGTTTACAATGAATGTAATTCAAATGTAAATTGTTCTGAAATCATAAAAAGTGTTATTTAAATACAACTCTTTATTTCTTCTTTTGGAAATTACTCTATCAGTTGCAAGTACTGATATTCCACAGTTTCAACATAACTGTATAAACAGCAGCTCTCTGCCATCCGTTTTTCATGACTTCTGGGTCTGGAAAGTAAACAGTTTATAGATTCTTTCACATTCCACAAAACCGATGGAGACTGAGATAGAAAAGTGGAGATGGTAATACAGTGGATTCTGGTTAATTGGGACACATCGGGACTAGTAGCAGTACATTTTGGCCGAATTAAGTGGCAATCGCAATAAGCTGAAGTTTCATGCAAAGAGTTAAAGGGTACAAAAAAAAACAATTCAGAACACTACCAGTATCTTTACAGTACGATAAAACTGTACTAGTTCCTGATGGTTATCGATGGGGAAATTCATTTGGAATTCATTCATTAGATGGAGATGAGAGGGTGTACAGGAGCGAGATATACCAGTTAGTTGAGTGTGTCACAGAACAACCTTGCACTCAATATCAATAAGACGAAAGCGCTGATTGTGGACTACAGGAAGGGTAAGATGAGAGACCACAAACCAATCCTCAAAGGGATCAGAAGTGGACAGAGTGAGCAATTTCAAGTTCCTGGGTGTCAAGGTCTCTGAGGATCTAACTTGGTTCCAACATGCAGCTATAAAGAAGGCATGATAGTGGCTATATTTCATTAGGAATTTGAAGACATTTAGTTTGTCACCTGAAACACTTGAAAACTTCTATAGATGTACTGTGGCGAGCATTCTGACAGGCTGCATCACTGTCTGGTATGGGGGAGGGAGGCTGTTGCATAGGACCGAGAAAGCCACAGAAAGCTGTAAAATTAGTCAGCTCCATCTTGGGTACTAGCCTCCATAATATCTAGGAGCGGTGCCTCAGAAAGGCGAAGTCCATTATTAAGGACCCCCGTCAACCAGGGCACACCCTCTTCTCATTATTACCATCAAGAAGGCAGAGTAGCTGAAGGCACACAGTCAGCGATTCAGGAACAGCTTCTTCCCCTCTGCCATGCGATTCATAAGTGGGCATTGAACCCATAAATACTGCCTGCTTTTCTTGTATATATTATTTTTGTTTTGCTATATATATAGATACATACACACACACACACACACACACACACACACCTGGTAGTTTTTTTTCTCTTCTATTGCGTTGAACTGCTGCTAAGTTAACACATTTCACGACACATGCCAGTGATAATAAACCTAATTCTGATTTTGATTTGCTGTGCTCTTTTGATTGACTGTAGATGAACAAGATCAGTGCAGCCACATAGTACAGATAATGGTCTGCCTTCATACAAGGTTTTAGACGATTGTATCCTCCAGATCTCCATTTAACATTGTAACATTCAATGTAATTAACTTGCGAAGCAGTGAAATTGTTTCATTTTCACTCCAGGCTATTTCTGGCATTTCCAAGACTGAATGCTTGAAATTGTGGTGAGCAAAACAGTTCTGAATTGTGTTATTGCTCATTTCTTGCCAATTATTGGTGACAAAAATCACTGATTTTTGAACACAAACACACACAACTGACACTGTTTAAAAACTAATCACTTTAAGCATGGCGTAGTGTCTAATGGCCAATCAGGTGAATACGACTGATGCTAGTTAGAAACTGTTCAGCAACAGTCTCCTGCCCCAATTAAGTGGCATAGTGTCCCAAATAAATGAAGGGGATCCTGGTTATTTCCTCAATTTAGTTTTTGTTCTGTAGGACTTGTCCCAAATAAATCTCTGCGCCGATTAAACAATGGCCCAATTAACTGGAATCCAGTGTAGTTGGAAAGGTGCCAGTGTCCAGAGGCACTTTAAGTCCTCAAACCAAAAATTACTGAAAGCTGAGTTCAGATTTATTTATCATATGTACAGTGCCTATAAAAAGTTTTCACTCCCCTTGGAAGTTTTCATGTTTTATTGTTTTACAACATTGAATCAGTGGATTTAATTTTGCCTGTTTTAAAAAACACTGATCAACAGTAAGAAGACTCTTTCTTGTCAAAGTGAAAACAAATTTCAACAAATTGGTCTAAATTTATTGCAATTATTAAACACAAAATAATTGATTATATAATTACTCACCCTCTTTAAGTCAGTATTTAGTAGATGCACCTTTGGCAGCAACTACAGACTTGGGTCTGTGTGGATAGGTCACTGTCAGCTTTGCACACCTAGACAATGCAAGTTTCCTCATTTTTCTTTACAAAACTGCTCAAGCTCTGTTATATTGCAAGGGGATTGTGAATGAACAGCCCTTCAAGTCCACCCACAAATTCTCAATTGGATTGAGGTCTGGACCCTGACTTGGCCACTCCAGGACATTAACTTTGTTGTTTTTAAGCCATTCCTGTGTAGCTTTGGCTTTATGCTTGGGGTCATTTTCATGCTGGAAAACTAATCTTTTCTTGCAGACTACATCAAGTTTTCCTCCAGATATCCTTGTATCTTGCTGCATTCATTTTATCCTCTACCTTCACGAGCTTTCCAGGGCTTGCTTCAGTGAAGCATCCCCACAGCATGTTGCAACCACCACCATGTTTCACAGTAGGGATGATGTGTTTTTGATGATGGGCAGTGTTTGGCTTATGTCAAACATAGCGTTTAGTACAATTGTCAAAAAGCTCAATTATGGCTTCATCAGACGATAGCACCTACTTCCAGCTGACTTCAGAATCTCCGACATGCCTTCTGAGCAATTCTACCTGAGATTTCATGTGAGTTTTTTTCCCCCCAACAGTGGCTTTCTCTTTGCCAATTTTCCATAAAGCTGCATCTGGTAAAGCACCTAGGCAACAGTTGTTGTATGCACATTCTCTCCTCTGTCAGTCACTAAAGCTTGTAACTCCTCCAGAGTTGTCATAGGTCTCTTGGTGGCTTCCCTCACTAGTCCCCTTCTTGCAGTCACTCAGCTTTTGAGGGTGGCCTGCTCTAGGCAGATTTACTGTGGCGCCATATTCTTTCCATTTCTTGATGATTGACTTAACTGTACTCCAAGGGATAGTCATTGACTTGGAAATGTTCTTGTATCCATCTCCTGACTTGTGCTTTTCAATAACCTTTTTGCGGAGTTGCTTGGAGTGTTCTTTTGTCTTCATGGTGTAGTTTTTGTCAGGATACTGGCTCACCAGCAGTTGAACCATCTTCTTCTTCTTCTTCTTGTGTTGTTTTATGGCAGTTGGCAAACCAGCTTTTAGGTGCATTATCGCTACCTGCTAGACTGGATAAACAGGAGAAGGGAGAAGAATTGCATTCCCTATATTCTATATAATAAACCTGAGTCTTTCAGATACTTCATGATCCGGATCTGTATTTCTCTTGAATTCCCACTTAAAATGTCTTCTATACCCACATCAGTTTCTTTGTTTATCTTAAGCTCTCCTATCATCTTCACTCTTTCTTTTTGATACTACTTACATTTTATTAATACATGTTCAACTGTTTCTGGTTGATTACAGTATTCACACAACCCAGCTGGATGTCTCCCTATTTTATGTAATGTGTAATTAAGATTAGTGTGTCCAATTCTCAAACGACTGATGATCACTTCTGTCTTTCTATATCCACTTGACAATCTTTTGTATCTGACTTGCCTCTGTATTTTGTACAGTTGTCTCCCTGTTTCACTCTCATCCCAGTGCTTCTTCCATGTCTCCTCAATACATGTTTTAATAATGCTCTTGACTTCCGCTTTGCTAAGAGGGATCTGGACCTCTATTATAGACGATTTGAGCGATTGTTTAGCTATACTATTCACCTTTTCATTACCCTCCACTCCACAATGAGCAGGAACCCAAAGAAAGCTTACTTCTACCCCATTTTTGGACAGTGTGTATAACTTGCATAAAACCTCCAATAAAATATCCTGTCTACTTTCTGATTTTCTTGATTTGATCAAGGTTAATGCAGATAAACTGGCTGAACAGATTACAGCCTTTTTGATATTATTTTCTTCTATCCAAGATAATGCACTCAATATTGCCATTAATTCTGTTGTATACACTGATAAATGGTTTGATGTTCTTTTCCTGATACTATTTTTGCACTGAGGAATGTAGACTGCAATGCCTGTGTGGCCAGATTTAGGGTCTTTTGCTCCATCCGTAAATATTACAAGTTCATTTCTAAAATGCGAGTCTATATATTCTTGTACTATCTGTTTGATTCCATAGTTAGACTTTTTTTAAAAGTTGTTGCAGGTTTTTATCTGCCGTATGCATTGTAAGGAGCATTGGAAGAACATCAGATATTGGAACTGTAGGGCTATATTCCATTTTGTGTGGACCATATTTTTGTGGGCTGCATCCCTGATCCATCTAACGCTATTATAACTTGACTTATTATGTTCCCAGCAGTCTTTTAATATAGCTTTAGCTGGATGTGAGTAGTTATGTCCCATAATGTTAACCCAGTAACTTAGCATTAGCTTTATTCTTCTAAGTCTTAATGGCATTTCCCCCATTTTGACTTGAAGAGCTGATATAGGTGATGTTCTGAATGCACCACTACATATCCTGAGGGCCTGAGCTTGCTCAACATCTAGCATTTTTAAATTACTTTCTGCAGCTGACATGTAAGCTACACTTCCATAATCCAATGTAGCCATCATTAAAGCTTGATAAATATTTAATAGCGATATCCTGCTGGCACCCCAGTCCTGTCCGGCAAGACCCCTCAATAAGTTATTTATTTTTTTACATTTGTTTGTAATTTTCTCGATTTGCTTTTTCCGTGTACGTTTCTCATCAAATAACAAACCAAGGAAATGAATTACCTTTACTTGCTCTAATTTTTGTTCATATAATTTCACGGAAACTGATTTGTGACTTCTTGAGAAACATATCACTTGCGACTTGTAGACAATTTGAAACCCCATTTATTTGCCCACTCCTCCACTTTATTTATTGCATCTTGTGTTTTTCATATATACAAGTTAAATTTCTTCCCTTCACCCATAAAGCCCCATTATCTGCATATAAGGATTTCCCCACACTATGTTCAACTTGCGCAAATATGTCATTCATCACTATGGAAAATAGTAATGGACTGCAGACACTACCTTGTGGTGTTCCATTTTCAACCAAATATGTCCTGGAGTACTCTGTTTCCACCTTGACTTGAATTGTTCGACCAAAAAGGAAGTCTAGAACCCAATTATATAATTTTATTTCCACCCCTAGTTCTTAAAATTTAATTAACACTCCCTCTTTCCAGAGCATATCGTATGCCTTTACTATGTCAAAAAATACTGCCAGGACCATTTCTTTATTTGTTTGAGCCTTCCTAATTTCAGATTCCAAGCTAAATATTGAATCTACTGTATTTCTTCCTTTACAGAAACCACTTTTGTAGGGAGAAACAAGATTTCTTTTTTCTAGAAAGTATGTAAGCCTATCAGTTATTATTTGTTCCATAAGTTTACCTAGCCGTGAAATTAGTGCAATTAGTTTATAATTTGTTGGGTCTGATGAATCTTTACCAGGTTTTAATACTGGAACAATAACAGAATGTTTCCATGCAGTTGGTAGTTCACCTATTTCCCATATTTTATGAAACAGTCTCTGTAGAACTAGAAGTGCACTTCTTGATAAATGCTTCAGCATTATACCCCATACTTGATCCTTCCCAGGAGAAGTTGGCCGCACATTCATAATGGCTCTTTCTATTTCTGTTATGCTAATAGGTGTATCCAGCACTTCTGATGTTGTTCTTTTGTCCGTAATTCCTGAATTTTGCTTAAGCCTCTCCTCCTTTTGCTGTCTCGCCTCGACTGTCAAATTCTCCAAGCTATGTATGTTTACAAAAGGGCCAATATTGCTACTTTTTCTACATTGTTATTTGCCATTTTCTCCTTACTTTTTAGCACAGGAATCTCTTTACTACTTCTTATACCATTCATTTTCCTTATCATGCCCCATATTTCGGACAGTTGAGTTTCTCTTCCAATTTTGTTACAATACTGTCTCCAAAATGCTCGCTTTGCTTGTCTGATTCTTTTCCAAACTTCTGCTTGTGCTCTTTTATATTGTATTAATGCTTCTACTGAATGTTGTCTTTTTAACATTTTAGATGCTTTATAACTTGCTTTTATACTTCAACTACATTCACAATTCCACCATGGAACATTTTTCCTCTTTCCTGTACCTTTACTTTTCGGAATTGTTTCTCCTGCTGAATTTATAATTGCTGTGACCAGTTTATCATTCATTTCTTCAATATCTGATATATTTTCATATAAAGTCTTTGTGCATCTTACTTCACTTCTTTTTTGAAATATCTCCCACTCTGCCTTATTTAGTCCACCTTGACACTCTAGATCCTACATTTTGTTCTATTTTAACCTGAATCCTTGTGAGTAAGGGATAGTGATCACTTCCTACTGTAGCTTATTTCAATATGTTCCAAGTACTGATTTCTGCTAATTTTCTACTTGCAAATGTTAAGTCTATTGCAATTTCTGTGTTTTGGGATATATTATATCTCGTACCTTCTCCATTATTTATACATACCAGTTTTTCATCATCGAGAAATTCTTCTATGACTAATCCATTTTCATCCACATTTTTACATCCCCATAGTGTACTGTGTCCATTGAAATCCCCACACCATATTATTTTCCCTTGCATCCTACCACCCACTTTGTTTAATGTATCTTTGCTTAGTCTTCTACATGGATTATATTAATTTATTATTACCAAGCTTTCTCTGCCTATCCATATTTTGATTATTATTGATTCATACTTCTGCCCTATGTTGAGTATATTATATCTCATCCCACTGGCTATAAATATTGCTACTCCTCCACCATTGCCATTGCTTCTATCCCTCCTAATTGCTGTATATCCTTGTAAAACAAAATCTAATTGTGGTTTCGACCATGTTTCTTGTATACATAGAATCTCAGGTTTCTCCTTAAGTTCTGATACATATTTCTTAAATTCTTTACCATTTGCGGTAAGACGACTTGCATTCCATTGCAAAATATATATTGCCATTAAGATCCCTCCTCCCCTACCTGTGATCTGTTTGATCCTCCATTCAGCGTTTCTTCAACTGCTTCCCACCATAGGCCCGTAATACCAAGATATTTTTCTGCAGACTTGACTATAATTTTAATTTTTTCTGTTCTTTTGTCTGTTTGCGCTGAACAGTTAATTGCATCTACCATAAACAGTATGAAATCTTTTCTATTCATTATTAGTGTGCCCTTATTTATTACATTACAGCCCTCACAGTTCACCAGTTTAATATTCTCTGTATTTGTTTGCTTAGTAGCTTTCTCCTTTTCAGCGAAACCTTTCACTGCCTCAGCATAACTAATCCCTTGAGTTACTTTAACATATTGTATCTCAGCTGCCTTCTTGCTAATAATGCACCCTTGATAAGCTGCACTGTGTTCCTCGCCACAATTGCAACATCTCAGCCTAGTTCCCGCCTCACACTTCTGGTATTCATTTTCTCCAGCACATCTCCCACATCTTTGTTTCCCTCTGCAGACCACCGCAATATGCCCAAATTTCTGACATTTAAAACATCTTAAAGGCGTTGGTATGGTGGTATATATATTCTGACCTCATAACACATATACCCTAAATAAACTTTAGTTGGCAATCTCTCTTCATCAAAGTTAATCATCACTGATAAACTATCACACTCTTTTCCATCTCTTGTAACTTTCAAACGTTTGGCCTCAATAATCTTTGTTCCTTTTATGTTCTGTTTAATCTCATCCATAGTAACTTTTGTTGGTATCTCCGAAATAACTCCTGTAGTCCACTTTCTATTGTCGAGTATTGAGCATTGTACTTTTTTGCTGTCTATTTTATTTAATCTTATCACTTTGCCTTGCTGAGCGCTATCCCGACATATCACTTACAGCGATCCATTTCGTAATACCTTGGCTCTTTTGACTTCACCTGTAAGTTTGTTGATTACCTTCGTCAAATGAATCAGGTTCAATCCCCAAAAGATGCCCCGTCTTCACTCAGTTTTATAATTGCTTTAATCTCACCTTCTTTCAATTCTTTTGCTATCCTTTTTCGATCATCCCCTGACCCCTCAGAATTTGACTGCTCATACCTGTTTTCTTTTCTTACTCTTTACACTGCATTCCTCTTTCTCACCATCTTCCATCTCTAACTCACTTCCCGAATTGTCACTTCCTCCTGCCATCCTCCATCCATTCACAGTCTAGTTGTTTAGCCAACCGCTGTCATCATCCTCCGAAGAACCAGCAAAAATCAAAAGCAAAACACTGCAGGCAGAACTCCAATCATCTCCCCCTGGCCTCAGCAGTTGGACCTTCTTCTTTTTCTTCTTCTTCTTCTATTTCCGGCTGTTTAGACGCATCCAGGCGTATTTCAGCCCTCCGCAGGATGTATATTTAATTATAGAACTTCAAGGAACTCAAATTCTCGAATACAACCTAGTCTCACGAATAAACTGAATAATAGACTCTTCAATCAGATGTTGATTCTCTTGATGGCCAAACAAAGGTTTAATAGAAAACCAAAATAAATTTAAGCCAGATAGCTTCTTGAACAACATGCTTCTTTCAATTTTGTATCGATTACAGCTCAGCAAAACATGCTTGACTGTCTGTCACTGGACTACCACAATCACATAATCCAGAAGGATGTTTTCCTATTATCTTTAAATAATAATTTAGCCCACAATGCTCCAACCTAAGTCTTGTAAATTTCACCATATCTCTACGACTTAAAAGGTAACAGTCTGAGACCTTTTAAACTAGTGGGTGACGAGAAAAATAATGCCTGCCCCTTAGTTCATTTTTCCAATCCTCCTGCCACTTCTTCTCTATACCTTTTTTAATCCTACTTTTCAATTCTGCTCTGCCTAGGGGAACTCTAATTTCTACTTGCCTTGCTCTGTAAGGAAGACTTTGCAATGCCATCCACAATTTCATTTCCCTCCACCCCAGCATGCCCAGGTATCCATGAAAATCTAACTGCACAACCCATCTTCCCTATTCTAAACAGCACTAAGAGAATCTCAATAAATATGTCAGGATGAGCTTTTGATTTACTCTGACCAATCTTAACTCCAAGTTGAGACACATACATCCCAAATCCTGCCCTACTGCTCTCTGGGTCCACTGAGCTATCAGTAAAAATCTTCAGATAAGATCCCCATTTATTATCTAAATATTCATTTGTGATCAACGCTGATGAAATTGCACTGCTTCCTTTAAGCTGAAAAAGGAGGAATAGGTCTGCTTCTGATTCTGGAAAGAGCCAAAAGGGGATGGGTGGCAGGCAAATTTGGTCAACTATGTCCTCCTCAGTCAGTTTCAATTTCACAGCCCATTTATTAACCAAATCTAAAACAGGGTATCTTTTAATTTTACTTTGGCGCTCTGACTTCCCCTGCAAAAGACACTTTGGTGGACAGCTGTGATTGAATCCATTTAGTTTTACCCAATACTGCAGGCCCAACTGATTTCGTCTTAAATGTAGAGGCATTTCTCCCATCTCCACACATAATGACAGAACTGATGTTGTTCTAAAAGCTCCACAACAGAGTCTAAGTGCTTTGGACTGCACAGTGTCTAGTTTTCCATGCACTGCCGTAGCAGCGGAACCATAAGCAATACAACCATAATCTATTACTGATCTAATCATAGCTAGATATATTAAGTTCATAGTTTCTCGCCCTGCTCCCCAGTCGCATCCAGCAATACTTCTCATAACATTTAAAACTTTCTCACACTTTCCAATTGTTTGATCTATATGAACCTTCCAAGTAAATCTTTCATCAATCCAGACACCTAAAAACTTGAATACCTTGATTCTTTCTAGTGGAGAATCATATAGACACAATTCACAATCTTTCTTCTAAAGCCAAAAATCATGTTTTGGACAGAAGCAGAAATCCTGAAACCCCATTTACAGTTAGACCTTCCAGATACAGGTGTATTTTCACTACAATCAATTGAAACACCTTGACTGCACACAGGTGATCTCCATTTAACTAATTATGTGACTTCCAAAACCAATTGGCTGCACCAGTGATGATTTGGTGTGCCATATTAAAGGGGGTGAATACTTATGTAATCAATTACGTTCTCTTTCATATTTGTAATTAATTTAGATCACTTTGTAGAGATCTGTTTTCACTTTGACATGAAAGATTCTTTTTCTGTTGATCAGTGTCAAAAGGAAAGCCAAATTAAATCCATTGTGATTCAATTTTGTAAATCAATAAAGCATGAAAACTTCTAAGGGGGAGGTGAATACTTTTTATAGGCACGGTATATGGAAACGTATAGTGAAAATTGCCATTTGCGTTAACGACCAACACACCCTACTTTGCAAAGATATTTAGTGAGGCCACACATGAATATTGGGTACCGCTCTGGTTTCTCTACCCTAGGGGAGGTATGCTTGGTAATGATGACAAGCAACAAAGGTTTACCAGATTGATTCCCGAGTTCATGGAGGATTTGGTGGTGTTGTTATAAGAGAAGAGATTTAGCAGATAATGCTTCTACTTCCTTGAATTTAGAAGAATGAGAGGCGCTTTTGTTAAAATCTGCAAATTTTTTGAGCTTAATCTGCCACTTTCCCTGTCTGGTGTATCTGGAACCAAGGTTCCATTCCAAAATAAGATGTAGACAATTTAGAACTGATATGAGAAAACATTTCTTCATCCAGAGGCATTGAAGCTTTGGAATTCCCTACCCAAGAAGACATTGGTGGGTTTTTAGTGAAGGCTGACAATTCTTGAATATTGTAGGGTTAGTTTTAATCAGTTTGAATTTTGTTGAATGGAAGAGCAATGAGCAATCACTGTTGCTTCTGTTTCTTTGTGTTCTTATGACTGGCATCATTTTTAATAACATTGTTATTACCCGTACATCCACTTGACCCGAAACAGGAGTGTGTGGGCCATGGCAGTCAAAGCTCAATCTGGGCATGGCACCTGATGATGATGATGATTACCTGTACACCTTTGGAATGTGGGAGAAAACCACAGCACCTGGAGGAAAGCAGCACAGTCACAGGCAGAATGTACAACTCCGTAGACACAGCGACTGTAAAGTGCAATGCTAACTGCTGCACTACTATACCATGATAATGGTTCAGGTGCTTCCATAGGTTTTGATTATTAACTGTTATAGCAGGGTTTTGGTATTATTCCAGCCTTGATACTCAATGGCTAGACAAAAGTTAATTTCATATATTGCATTCACCCTTTTAAATTCTCTCCTTTTTAATTTCCCTTCCACTTTTCTCCTCATCGCTGCTGCTTTAAGTAAAAAGGGAGATCACCCATGATCTTATTGGATGCATGAAGACGCTTGATGGATTGAAACACCTTACTTAGTTTATAGCACAGTAGTGCAGCTGGTGGAACTACTGCCCCACAGCGCGAGTCACCAAATCCAATCCTGATCTCTTGTTTTCCATGTGAATTTGGCAGTTTCTATCTAAGACTGCATGGGTTTCCTCTGGGTGCTCTGGCTTTCTACATTATTCCAAAGGTGTGAAAGTTGTTGGGTTAATTGTCCATTCAAAGTTACTTGTACTTTGTTGGAAAATCTGGAGAAACTGATGAAAATTTTGTTTGAATATGTTACAGAGCAAGTTAGTGAGGGAATAGGATTGCTATGTAAACCAGAACAGATTTGATGGCCCATATGGGCCCCTTCTGTGTTGTAAGGAAAAAGGGAACTATGGATATGAATACTGGCTGAATTAACCTTTTTTTTCCTTAGGTTGGAATTAGCTCATTCATTGGAGACTGGAAATAAGCTTCCTACTATATGCAGCTGTACTATATATTATTAGTTGAATGAATTGGATTATTCAGTGTTTTATGATTTCAACACTAACTGATTCTACATTATCATCAATTGCATCAATATCATGAATCAATACTTCTCTGATAGGTTCCTTAATTAACAATGTCATCTTGCTCTTTTCTTTATTGACCTGTTCTTATGGAACTTTGTATACCAGGAGTACAATTTGGTCCTGTAACCAAGACTCTGTAATAGCTATTAGATCACGCTCATATTTTTGCTTCTGTGATGTCAGCTCATCTATCTCTTTGCAATGTTACATTAATTCAAAGGAAGCTGCTAAGTTTCGATTTCTTTTTTGACGGTTTTGATTACCAAATATAGTTAGAGCCTGCCAAGGGAAAAGACAAGGAGATGTCAGATTGGGTTTAGCGTGGAAAAATATGAAATTATAATTTTTGGAAAGGAGATTGAGAAAGGAAGTTATTTCTTAAGTGGAATCAGAGTACTGAATATTGTGTTACAAATGGAACTGCAAAATATGTTAGTACGCGGGTACAAGCAGTTATAAGGAAAAGAAATGGAATGTTTCTCTTTATTACTGGGTGGCATGGTAGCATAGTAGTTAATGCTATCGCTTCACACCAAGTACCAAGTGCCAACCACTCAGTGTAAAAACAAAAATTGCCCCACACATTTTCTTTCAATTTGCCCTTATCCTCACCTTAAATGCATGACCCCTAGGGTTAGACATTTCAATGCTGGGAAAAAGATACTGGCTGTCTACTCTATCTTTTTCTCTTCTAATCTTATAAATCTCTATCAGATCTCCCTCAAACCCTGCTCTAGACAAAACAAACCACACTTGTCCAATCTGTCCTTATAGCACATGCCCTCTAATCTAGGCGGTATCCTGAAGAACCTCTTCTGCACCCTCTCCAAGGCAATGACATACATCAAATAATGAAGCAACCAGATGGAATGCAGTACTGCAGATGTGGCCTAATTAGAGTTTTATAAAGGGGCATCACAATTTACTAATCCTTTAACTTAATCCCTTGACTAATAAAAGCAGGCATTCCACAAGTCTTTTTTAACCACCCTGTCAACTTAAGTAGCCATTTGTGGGGAGCTATGGACTTGTGCCCCAAGATCCCTCTGCACAAAGACACTGTTAGTGGTCTTGCCTTTAGCACTGAACAGTCCCTTTTAAATGTGATCTCCCAAAGTGCAACACTTCACATTTGGCCAGGGTAAGCTCTATTTGCCATTTATTTGCCTAAATCTGCAACTATTTATTTATTGAGATACACCATGAAACAGACCCCTCCTGCCCTTCAAGCCACGCTACCCAGCAATCCATCAATGTAATCCTAGTCTAATTATGGGAGAATTTATAATGACCTACCAACCGGTATGTGGGAGGAATCCTGAGCACCCGGAGGAAACCCACGCAGTCACGGGGAGAATGAACAAACTGCTTACAGGCAGCGGTGGGAAATGAACCCGGGTTGCCTGTACCGTAAAGTGTTGTGCTAACTATTGTATTACCATGCTACCCCAAGTATCCCACAGTATCCTTTGGTAGTCTTCTGTGCCATCCACAGCATGACCAAACTTTGTATTATCCACACATTTACTAAATCACCCACCTACATTTTCATCTAGATCATTTCTGTGTATCATATACAGCAGAGGTCCCAATAGAGATCCTTGCGGAACACCACTAGTACCATCAACCACTACCCACTGACTTCAAATGTCAAGCCTTAATCTTCTGGATGAGTCTTCCATGAGGGGACCTTACCAAATACCTTACTAAAAACCATAGTGATGACATCCATAGGTCTCCCATTATCAATCACCTTCGTCACCTCCTTGAAAAAATGACCAAGTTAGTAAGACATGACCTGCCCCACACAATACCATTCAGACTGTCCCTAATTAGGCCACTGTTTTCCAAATTCCCATAAACCCTATCACTAAGAATCCTCTCCAGTAACTTCCTTACCATTGACATGAGACTCATTGACCTATAGTTTCCAAGATTATCTCTGTTTCCCTCTTAAATAATGGAACAATGTTAGCTATTCACCAGTCTTCTACGATCTCACCTGTGGCTAGAAGAGACATAGAAATATTGGTTAAGGCCCCATCAATTTCATTTCTTGCCTCTCACAATAATCTGGGATATATATCCGATCATTTCCTGGAGATATCGACCTTAATGTTCTTCAAGAGAATCTTCTTTATCTTGAAATGACCTAGTATAATAGCAGACTTCACACTTAGTTCACTGTCCTCCACATCCTTCTTCTTGGTACATATTAATGCATGCACTCATTTAGGATCTGACCCACATCTTCCACCTCCAAGCACATGTTCTTTTCTTTACCCTTGAGTGGTCCCATCTGCTCTCTAGTTATCCCCTTGCTCTTGATGTATACAAGGGGTGATTGATAAGTTCATGGCCTAAGGTAGAAGGTGTCAATTTTAGAAAACCTACCTAGCACATTTACTCTTCCTACATTTACACACTTAGTCCAGCGGTCGTGGAGCATACGGATCCCTTCTTTGTAGAAGTCAGTGTCTTGGGCCTCCAGAAGTGGTCCACAGCAGGGGTGATTGATAAGTTCGTGGCCTAGGGTAGAAGGAGATGAGTTATTAACTTCAAACTTTCTGCATTTTCACTCAGTGTTGAAATGCACATGCATGTAACAAGAATGGTATAACTCATCTTCTATCTTAGGCCATGAACTTATCAATCACCGCTGCTATGGACCACCTGGAGGTCCAAGACACTCTTGTTACATGCATGTGCAGTTCAACTCTTTGAGTGGTAATGCAGGAAGTTTGAAGTTAATAACTCATCTCCTTCTACCTTAGGCCATGAACTTATCAATCACCCCTGCTGTGGACCACTTCTACAAAGAAGGGATCTGTATGCTCCATGACCGCTGGACTAAGTGTGTACATGTAGGAGGGGCCTATGTTGAAAAATAAATGTGCTAGGTTTTCTAAAATTGACTCCTTCTACCTTAGGCTACGAATTTATCCATCACCCCTGGTACATAGAACATCTTGGAATTCTCTTTAATCCTACATGCTAAGGACTTTTTATGACCCCTCCTGGATTTCCTAATTCTCTTCTTAGTTCTTTCCTGGTTTCTTTATAATGCTGAAGGGATCTTTTGATGTTAGCTTCCTAAAGTTTACTTTATTGCCTTTTTCCTCTTGATTAAATTTTCCATATCTCTTGACATCTGCAGTTCCCTTTCTTTGCCATCCTTGTCCTTCCTTTTTACTGGAACAAATCTGTTCTGTTCTCCCTGTAGTTGGTCCTTAAACACCTCTCACATGTCAGATATGGACTTGCCCAAAAACAGCTGTTCCCAATTAACTAGTTCCTACCTAATATCCTCACAATTTGTCCAGTTCCAATTTAATCTTTTCCATTAGGTTCATACTTAGCTAGAGCTTTCTTAAAACTTAACTAATTTTGACCGCTATCCCCTAATTGTTGTCTCACTGAAAAGTCAGTTGCATGGCCAGGCTCATTACCAAATAGTATGTCCAGTATGGCTCCTCTTTTTGTTCGACTACCTGTATATGGATTTAAGAAACCCACCTGGATACCACTGACAAATTCTGCCCTGTCTATACTGCTTGTAGAAAGGAGAAAAATTGAAGTCACCCACCACAGCAAATCTATTGTTTTTACACTTTCCCTAAACTGCCTGCATATCTGTCCCTCAATATCTCAGTGGTTATTTGGGGTGGGGGGGCTCTATAGTACAATCCCATCAGAGTGATTGCGCGTTTCTTATTTTGCACCTTTCTTAGTTAATCCTCAGGAAAAAGACTGCTTTACGTTTCCTACTTCAGCTATTTGGCATCCTGGTTAAGAAAATTACGTATCTCTCTCAGTAAATGGAATGTTGTCATTAAAATTTGACAGTACAAATAATTACTTCCAAACTAGTGCATTTTAATCACCACGGAAACCTATAATAATATATAAAGTGTTGCAGATGCCAACTGTGTCCAAACACTTTGCACGGTGAAGTTCTGAATATTCCAGTAGCCTGAGGTATTGTAACATCTGCAGTGCAATCAAGATGCTACCTTGCTTTCTGCTTTAAGTCTACTGTCTTACATGGGTACCTTTATTTCATGTCCTTCCATTATGCTTTCATTAAGAACTTTTTTTTCTGTTTCTCCATTCATGAGGTATATTGTATGTTTTGGTAATGTTTGCATGTCAATCTCTTTCTTTTTCCTCACCTATACTAACACTGAGAGGCTCTCAAATGAGTTTGTTCCATTTTCCATAGTTCAGTTCCCATTCCTGCCTCCCTGAAGGATTTCTGTTAACCATGCTTTCCACTCCACAGACCTCCTTGATGGAACATTCTGTATTGTTTCCACTAGTGTGATGCTGTCACCAAACCTCTGCTTTCCCTCCATACTTCACACTGCCTGATCTGTTCCTTCCACAGCAATTTGGTGCAGCCCTGAGTAATGCTCAGCAATATATCACCCACTTTTGCAAACACAAGACATGCAGGACCCTTTTACTACCTTCATTCTCTCCATCCAGGGCTCTAAAAGTGTTTTTCAGTTAAATGTGTAGTTTTCTCATGCTTTCAAGTTAACATATGTATTTGAAAATCAAAAACTGCAAGTGCTAGTAGTCTAAAGTAAAAGCAGAAAATAATGAAAATACTGAGCAGTCAGGCAGCATTTGTGGAAAGGGAAACAGCGTTAACATTTCAGACAAAGGACTTCGGTCAGAATGCAAAAGAGAAAACAAGTTTTAAAATCACAAAGAGAACAGGGATGAGATGGATAAATCAAAGGGAATATCAATGTTAGGGTGAGCCAGCAGTACTGACGGGGTGATAAGATGACCAATGCAAGTTGACGACATAGGTTTATAGGAAAATAAGAATTTTCACATGCTTGTGCATGTCTTCTAATTTAATTCTAATACCTTGTTAAGTAAAATTTAGTTTCCATACAAAGGCAGCAGAATGTAGGTTCATTGGAATTCCTGAAATGTTTCTGGCCGTGGGGAAGTTATAGACAATAGGTGCAGGAGTAGGCCATTCGGCCCTTTGAGCCAGCACCGCCATTCACCGTGATCATGGCTGATCATCCACTATCAGTATCCAGTTCCTGCCTTGTCCCCATTACCTTTGATTCTGCTATCCTTAAGAGCTCTATCCATCTCTTTCTTGAAAGCATCCAGAGACTTGGCCTCCACAGCCTTCTGGGGCAGAGCATTCCATATATCCACTACTCTCTGGGTGAAAAAGTTTTTCCTCAACTCTGTTCTAAATGGCCTACCCCTAATTCTTAAACTGTGGCCTCTGGTTCTGGACTCACCCATAAGCGGGAACATGCTTCCTGCCTGCAGCGTGACCAATCCCTTAATAATCTTATATGTTTCAATAAGATCCCCTCTCAACCTTCTAAATTCCAGAGTATACAAGCCCAGTTGCTCCAATCTTTTGACATATGACAGTCCCGCCATCCCGGGAATTAACCTTGTGAACCTACGCTGCACTCCCTCAGTAGCAAGAATGTCCTTCCTCAAATTTGGAGACCAAAACTACACACAGTACTCCAGGTGTGGTCTCACCAGGGCCCTGTACAGCTGCAGAAGGACGTCTTTGCTCTTATACTCAATTCCCCTTGTTATGAAGGCCAGCATGCCATTAGCTTTTTTCACTGCCTGCTGTACTTGCATGCTTGTTTTCAGTGACTGATGTACAAGAACACCTAGGTCTCATTGTGCTTCCCCTTTTCCTAACTTGACTCCATTTAGATAATAATTCGCCTTCCCGTTCTTACCACCAAAGTGGATAACCTCACATTTATCCACATTAAACTGCATCTGCCATGCATCTGCCCACTCACCCAGCCTGTCCAAGTCACCCTGTATCCTCATAACATCCTCCTCAGATTTCATGCTGCCTCCCAGCTTTGTGTCATCGGCAAATTTGCTAATGTTACTTTTAATTCCGTCATCTAAATCATTAATATATATTGTAAACAGCTGCGGTCCCAGCACTGAACCCTGCGGTACCCCACTGGTCACTGCCTGCAATTCCGAAAGGGACCTGTTAATCACCACACTTTGTTTTCTGTCAGCCAGCCAATTTTCAATCCATGTTAGTACTCTGCCCCCAATACCATGTGCCCTAATTTTGCTCACTAATCTCCTATGTGGGACTTTATCAAAGGCTTTCTGAAAGTCCAGGTACACTACATCCACTGGCTCTCCCTTGTCCATTTTCATAGTTACATCCTCAAAAAATTCCAGAAGATTAGTCAAACACGATTTCCCCTTTGTAAATCCATGCTGACTCGGACCAATCCTGTTACTGCTATCCAGATGTGTCATAATTTCATCTTTTATAATTGACTCCAGCATCTTTCCCACCACCAACGTCAGGCTAACCGGTCTATAATTCCCTGTTCGTCCCTTCTTAAAGAGAGGGACAACATTAGCCACCCTCCAATCCACAGGAACTGATCCTGAGTCTATAGAACATTGGAAAATGATTACCAATGCGTCCACAATTTCTAAAGCCACCTCCTTAAGTACCCTGGGATGCAAACCATCAGTCCCGGGGACTTATCAGCCTTCAGACCCAACAGCCTATCCAACACCATTTCCTGCCTGATATAAATTTCCTTCAATTCATCCATTACCCTAGGTCTTTTGGCCACTATTACATCTGGGAGATAGTTTGTGTCTTCCCTAGTGAAGACAGATCCAAAGTACCTGTTCAACTCATCTGCCATTTCCTTGTTCCCCATAACAAATTCACCTGCTTCTGTCTTCAAGGACCCAATTTTGGTCTTAACTATTTTTTTCCTTTTCACATACCTAAAGAAGCTTTTACTATCCTCCTTTATATTCTTGGCTAGTTTACCTTCATACCTCATTTTTTCTCCAGGTATTGCCTTTTTAGTTACTCTTTGAAAGTTTCCCAATCCTCCGGCTTCCCACTTGTCTTTGCTATGTTATACTACTTCTCTTTCATTTTTATACTGTCCATTACTTCCCTTGTCAGCCCCGGCCTCCCCTTACTCCCCTTAGGATCTTTCTTCCTCTTTGGAATGAACTGATCCTGCACCTTCCGCATTATTCCCAGAAACATTTGCCATTGCTGTTCCACTGTCATCCCTGCTAGGGTATTGTTTCATTGAACTTTGGCCAGCTCCTCCCTCATAGCACCATAGTTCCCTTTGTTCAACTGTAATACTGACACTTCCAAGTTTCCCTTCTCCCTCTCAAATTGTAGATTAAAACTTATCATATTATGGTCACTACCATCTAATGGCTGCTTTACCTCGAGGTCCCTGATCAAATCCGGTTCATTGCACAACACTAAACCTAGAATTGTGTTCTCTCTGGTAGGCTCCAGTACAAGCTGTTCTAAGAATCCATCTCGGAGGGAATCCACAAACTCCCTTTCTTAGGGTCCAGCACCAACCTGATTCCTCCAGTCTACCTGCATGTTGAAGTCTCCCATAACAACTGTAGCATTACCTTTGTGACATGCCAATTTTAACTCTTGATTCAACTTGCACCCTACATCCAGAGTACTGTTTGGGGACCTGTAGATAACTCCCATTAGGATCTTTCTACCCTTAGAATTTCTCAGTTCTACCCATACTGACTCTACGTCTCCTGATTCTATGTCTCCCCTCGCGAGGGACTGAATATCATTCCTCACCAACAGAGCCACCCCACCCCCTCTGCCCATCAGACTGTCCTTTTGATAGGACGTATATCCTTGAATATTCATTTCCCAGGCCCTGTCCACTTGAAGCCATGTCTCTGTTATTCCCACAACATCATACTTACCAATTTCCAACTGTGCCTCAAGCTCATCTACTTTATTTCTTATACTCCATGCATTCATATACAATACATCTAATTCATTACTCCCCTGACCTCCCATATCAGTTCCTATATCACTTGGCCATCCTGTACAATCCCTGCTTGAGCTTTCTGCTCTGTTGATTCTGCTGTCATTCTTAACTTTTCTTATTCTCACTTTCCCTTTATCTCCATCCTTATGTTTCCAGTTCGTCCCCTCCCCCCCTCCCACTACTTAGTTTAAACACACCCGTGTTGCAGAGGCAAACCTGGCTGCCAGAATGCTGGTGTCCCGCTTATTAAGGTGCAACCCGTCCCTTTTGTACAATTCACCCTTACCCCGAAACATACCCCAGTGGTCCAAGAATGTAAATCCTTGATTCCTGCACCAGTTCCTCAGGCACATATTCAGATCCATTATCTCCCTGTTCTTGACCACTCCAGCACGGGGAACTGGAAGCAAATGCTTTTCAGCCTTCTTCCGAGTTCTCTGAAGTCGCGCTGTAGCATGTCTTTCCTCTTCTTCCCCACGTCATTTGTGCCGACATGCACCACCACTTCCTGATGTTCATCTTCACTCTTGAGGATTCCCTGCACCTGGAAATGTTGTTTGAGAGCTGGTTAGTACAGGTTTCCCCCGCCATCCAAAGGTAGAGTGTTCCTATGAAATGGTTCGTAAGCCAGAATTTCGTAAAGTGAAGAAGCAATTACCATTTATTTATATAGGAAAAATTTGTGAGTGTTCATAGACCAAAAAAATAACCTACCAAATCATGCCAAATAACACATAAAACCTAAAATAACAGTAACATATAGTAAAAGCAGGAATGTTATGATAAATACACAGCCTATATAAAGTAGAAATACTTTTCTACAATCATTGCTGCACTGTTCTCCGTAGTGAAAATCTCACGCAAGGGCTCTCGGCAGAAACACTCTCTCCAGTAACCTTTAAGCTATGAAGCTGCCAAATCATACCAAATAACACATAAAAATACACATCCTATATAAAGTAGAAATAATGTATGTACAATGTAGTATCACATGGGAATCTGGAAGACAGCGCCGAGCACACTGATGATGGTGTGTTAGGCTGAGTCGTCAGAGGTGGGGGTAGTGCAGTGGTCCCTAACCTCCAGGCAGCAAACCGATACCGATCCGCGGAGAATGCAGCGGTAGCCCGGACGCACCCAGCACACCTTTAAGAAAAAAGCCATAATAAACAAGCTAATTAATTAGGTGCTGTCCGGCACGTAAATGTTGGCCCAGCTCAGAGGCGACGCATAGGCAATCGCCTCTGATCTGGGCCGACATTTACGTGCTGGGCGGCACCTAATTAATTAGCTTGTTTCGGCTTTTTTCTTAAAGATGCGTTGGGTGCATTCCAGCTCCCGCTGCATTCTCCACGGCAGTGTATCGGTCTGCAGCCCGGAGGTTGGGACCACTGGGGTGGTGGGACACTGGGGTGTCATCTCATCATCGTCTGTTTCCATCAGAGCAGGCAGGTCATCTTCTATGTCTGCCTGCCTCGATGTCGAAGGTCGAGGTTCGTCGTCTGCTGTGGCTGATGTGGAAGGCTTGAAAAACGATGGTATGCTTGTCTGCTAGCCTCGCGCATTTTTCTATCATCTCATGCAGGTGCTTCATGTTCAGTTCCTGGATGACTTCAGTTTCGGTCCATTCGCTACTGCATTCGGTTTTGATTGTTATCCTTTCCCCTTCCAATTGCATCAGCTCTTCATCTATCAGTTCTTGGTCATGGGATGCCAAAACCTCTTCAACGTCATCTTCGTCAACTTCCACAAGCCAAACTTACTTTGTCCTTATTTCGTTCACCATGATCGAAACACTTAATTATGTCTAGTTTTACACTAAGTGTAACACCCTTATGAGCTCTTTTAGGCTTTTCCGATACCTTAGAACTCATCTTGCAAACTGAAGCTCACAGGCATGTGTTTAAGCAATGCTGCCTAGAATGCAGTTCTGAATCCGGGGGAGGAGCTTCGCTGCTGGGGGCGTGCGCTGCCTTTTTATTGCGCGTTGTCTTTTTTTTCGTAACAGTGAAAACACCTTCTGTTAGCGAAAACAGGTAACTAATGTAGGTCTTTTGTAACAGCGAGGTTTCGTAAAGCGAACGTTCGAAAAGCAGGATCACCTGTATATAATTCCGTCAATCTTAGGCCAATCCTTTAAATTGAAGTCGGAAGTGGGATTCTTGGTTAACTCTCCACCACTTGGCTATCAGGTGTAGACAGGAGATTAGGTCTTTTTCACTTTAAAGGGGTTTGAGTTTTGAAATGCCGCTAAGTTTCTAAGAAAAGGTTTCTCTGTGATCTATTTGAATGTGGATGAGATCAGTTGTATTCTCTGGAAGCAAATTTGCATTTCTATGAGTCAATGCAGCAAATATTTTCCTCTTTGGCTCTGTTACACTTTGGAAGATCTTAAGCTCACACCACTCAGTAGTTTAGACTTTCGTGTCACTGATGTTAAGCTGCAGATGCTACTGATTCTCCTTCCCCATGCATCAAAATGACCCAGCTCCTTCAATCTGGGAAAGGTGATGGCTTTTCAGTATTGTATATTCTCCAGAAAACAGAACTACCAAAGGTTTAGGACTTGGCTATTCTCTGCAACTACACCTCTGCAGCTGCTCAACAGAAATCAGCTAATAATCCTATGAACATTTAGAGGCAATTTTCAAATTCAAAATTAGAAGATACAAGTAGATGGCTTTGAATAAAACTGTAGTATTTTAATTTTCGTGGATTTTTTTTTTACTTTTTACTGACTCAGTTTCTGTGAAATCTAATGAGGATAAGGAGAAATTCTGCAAATTCTGCGATTTTAAGGTGGGAGATTGTTGAAAATATTGCAGTTAGTTTCACACACCTAATTCCAATTTATGACTCCTATTATTTACTGTGTGCTGAGTGTTCCTTTTAGGAGTCATAAATAGGAATTAAGTGTGTGAAACTAACTGCTATATCTTCAACAATCTCCCATTTTAAATAAACCAACTTGATCAAAGTAGGTAAAAAAAAAGAAATTGTCAGTTTGCATTTTTTAGTGTCACACCATCTGTTGAGAATCAAATATATAATAACTTTAACTGTAAAATAAAGGATTTTTATCCAATTTATGTAAATAGGGTCAATTCCAATTCACAAAAATTTACTCCAGTTTTCAACTGTTAACTGGATGATTATAATAATGCTGCAGATGTGAATCTTTGCTGTTAAAAGATTTATAATTTGTCTTTCTCTTGTCATCATTATAAAGCCAAAATAGTAGTATAGATTGTCGCAAAGTTATTAGTCCAGATATGTACATCCATATATACGAAGAAGCAGACATAAATTAGGAAGCCTGATTTATGTGCGTACATATTTTTCCCTACAAGTGGCAGTTTCCTATGTACATTGAGTGAATGGGGATACCTAATGGGAAATTAACTCAAATCAAAGTTCAAAGTAAATTTATTGTTTAAGTCACCGCAGTCATTGCAACTCGCTGTACCATTGTGCAGCATCTCCCGTCCTACAGGGTAGAGTCGGTCCGTGCACACCGATCCTCACTACAAATCTACACAGCGCAGGTGGGAAGATAAAAAGTCCTACAGCGATGAATTTTTGTTATTCTAATCTCTGGAGCTTTGTGCTTTAGCCTCTGTCTGTCTGCAGGTAGGAGAGTGACAGCCAATTGATCAGATTTACCAAAATGCGGTCTGGGCATGGAAAGATAGGCAGTCCTTACTTTAGTATAGCTGTGATCTAGCATGTTGAGACCTCTGATACTACAGATTATTTGCTGATGGCAATTGGTCAAGATTTTCTTCAAACAAGCCTGTCTGAAGTCCTTGACTATGATTTGAAATGCACTGGGATGGACTATTTCTTGAAGAGGATCTGGTGCTTTCCCAGTGTATATGATGAATAAACTCTTGTCGGACTTCCAGCTGGATATTTTGAGATTAAAATGAATAGTTCTTGGCATATTGTTTGTTGTATATGAAGGGTAATTATAAATTACTGCCATATTTTGCATGTTGATCTT
Organism: Mobula birostris; assembly: GCF_030028105.1. Classification (NCBI taxonomy): domain Eukaryota; kingdom Metazoa; phylum Chordata; class Chondrichthyes; order Myliobatiformes; family Myliobatidae; genus Mobula; species Mobula birostris. The sequence continues at coordinate 53,024,130 of NC_092386.1, forward strand.
TACTTCTAAAAGATTTGATTTACTTTTTGGATTCTGCTTGTGGTCCCAGACTCTATAATACTCTCTCTCTATATGCCCTATCAGCTACATTTAATATCTTGAAAGATTCACTCAAAACTCCTCTTAAATTCCAAAGAATCCAACCTGGTTTGAATCCTACAATAATATGGTCTCATAATTTAATTTCCTGAGTCAAAATATTGACCTGATTTATCTATCGTACACCCCCTGAAATAGCTCCTTGCAAATGCTTAAGTGTGTTGCACTGAACTACACACAGTACCCGAGGTGTGGCTAACAGATATTTTGAATAGTTGTAGTGCGACCTTTGCCCCTTCTGCACTCTTTTTGATGTAAGGTCAGTTGCCTGTTGATCTTTTAGATTATTTTTTGTCCTAAGCTATGACACTTTATGATTTGTATTGAACATGGCTTATTCCTGCCTTGTTGTCACTATCTCTAGCTTTTCACCAAATAGAGAATACCTTGTTGTCTCTTTGAGGTCTAAAATGGATGATCTCATTTTAGCTTTCAATGCTCATTGATTTTTAATTTAGAAAATTTTTAGTAATGTATAAAAACACTTACTTTTTTTTTGTAAAAGTTGAATATAAAAAGAAGGTATTTCACAGTTGAAACTACCTTTTCTAAAATACAGCAAACAACACTACGGAGCATTTTTTAATGACTGGTAGTTACATAGATAGAAGAGATTCCATGGACTTCATTTTAACCCTGTTTTCCATTATTCGTTAACAAAGCATATTGTTGTGTTTTGGCCTGCTCCCTACAGAGGTGGCCTGCTTAGAATGATATAATTAAGTTCTTTTATTTTTTACAAACAGATGGTTGCTTGGTTATCGTAAAAACTCGGAAATAGGCCTGAGAATGCAAAGATTTAAAATAAGGTGCCTGCCTTTGCTCTGTTATTGGTTGTTGGCAGACGCCTTCACAGGAATGCACTCTGACCCAGCTGATTTTCTGATTTTTCACTGCAGCACGGGCATGGGCCCAGGAAAAACTCCACTTATATATGATCCTTTTATTTTTAATGTTCCAAGCATTTGCTTTAAAGGGAGGCAATTCTAATGGGACATTTTTATTAAATTAGTAAATTGCAATGCTTTTCTTAGCTAAGTGGGCAGCTCACTACTTTGTGCACAGCTGTTTCTTAGTCTTTAACATGATCCATGTTCTTGCCTAAATAGCAACAAAGATGTCATTGAATTTGCTATGAAAAGCTGTATATTATTTCATTGAAGCTCCAGAACACCTGCACAAATCTTCAGTGGGAATTAGTTAATAAAACCACATGCAAAGATTTCCACGTCCCAGACTGGTGAAGGTTTGCTATGGCTCAGTTTATTTTTTTCTTAAAAGCGTATGATCATAGCATTAAATTGAAGTTAACATTTGTCCTTCTATTGACTTTTCCAAATGTTAACATATAATTGTGTGCATATGCTGATGTGCTTGCAGATAAATAGCTGTAACCTCCAACCAGTTGTAATTATCTTAATTATGTACATGTAAACCAAAGAAGCAAAACTGCTATAACTCTCAAACCCTAAAACTTGCATCTCCTAATAACTGAAATTTACTTAGTATCTAGAAGTGCATAGTTATTCAATACCATGTGAATAACTTTGTAATGGAAATTTAGTGCTTTACAAATATGATTACTCTGTTAGTTTAAAATGAACAGTCAAACTATTATAAAACCATAAGCCATAGGAGCAGAATTAGGCCATTCAGCCCATCAAATATGATCCATCTTTCCATCATGGCAGACTTATTATCCTTTCTAGCACCAATCTCCTCCCTTTCCTCCGTAACCTTTGATGACCTTACTAATCAAGAACGAGTCAACCTGTGCTTTAAGTGTACTCATTTGGAATCTGTAGAGAAGGGAGTGTGATAGTGATAGTAATAACGGGGGTGGGGGGTGGGGTAGAACATCATAAGAAACTTTGTCCTGTTCATATGCAACTCGTAGCTCAATTTTCTTCCTAAACTTCATGCTGCAGTGCCTAAGCAAAGTGTGGAGGGGAGGAGGGAGTCGGGGATGGCACATTGGCGTAGTGGCTAGCACAACACTTTACAGTAACAGTGACCTGGGTTCTTCGCCCACCGTTGCCTGTAAGGATCTTGTACGTTCTCTCTATGACCACGTGAGTTTCCTCTGGGGTTCCAGTTTCCTTCCACTGTCCAAAGACTGGTTGGTAGGTTAATTGGTCATTGTAAATTGTGTTATGTTTAGTCCAGGATTAAATTTCACTAACATTCCAAACATTGTATTTCTAAATTCTGTTGAATGCCTGATATCATAGGGTCTTGTGCATTATTTTAATAAAAGGAAATAATTTCAAGAACATCTGACTGGTAGAGAGACACATAGTTATTATATTGTTTATGAGTCAAAATATCACAGGGAAGTTTTCTGGTTTAAACTAAAGGATTATTCTGCTGTTTTATTCTCCAAGCAGTGGTATTTCCAATGGTGAAAATATAAAGTAAGGTTCCTGTAAATAAATACAAACATATAAACTTGTTATGCTATCACTGTATACACAGATGAATTGTCTACAATGTCCACAACTTGCAATTCCCAAAGTACAGGGCTTGGTTTAAAATAATCAATTTGAATTTTTTGTTTGAAAGTGTGTACTTTGTTGTAAACTTTTCCTTGATTTCTGAAAAGAATGTAACTCAAATACATAAATAACAGACAATGGAAAATTTGACATGTTTGAGTTACTTGCTATGTGAATTGGTCACGGAGGTGAGTGGAACAGGAGGAAAGGGGTGGGGTAAACTGGGATGTGTGCATTGAAGGACAAATACTCATCCTGGTATTTGCTGCTAATGTATAAATGATCTTTTTTTAAACAAAGGTTCTTCAGGATGAATATTAAAATTTTTGTTCATATGTTATTACAGATGCTTAATACTTATGGCACAGTTTTCACATTTTATGATTAAATTAAAAATGCATTGAACTGTGGGTTGATGATCAAATTTATCTGGAAGAAATATCTTGCAACTTCTGTTGTTCTGGAATCTAAGATCTAGGATATGCATAACCTGGATTTGTTCATGGAAATATTCTTGCAAATTGGATAATGACTTTATTAGAGATTATGTTATTAAGTGAGCATTCAGTAATCCAGATTTATAATCCAAACAACAAAGTCTAGAAATTCTTTGGCCGGATGGAATTGAAGGACTGAGTTTTGCAAGTCACCTTGTACAGGGGCTGCGGCCAGGATGTAATGACCTCGATTAGGTACCAAATTGTTGAATAGTTTGAAGAATTGGTGGGATTGAATAGGGTGTCAAGAGGTGAGCTGAGAGGAGTGAAAGAGACAGCATCATGTTGAGGGCAAAGGAGAGTGGGTAAGTAAAATAAATAATGCACTTTGGGAAACGGCAATGGAATACACAGTAAATAAGTGGATATTGAGGGTCTGAAGAGACAAGAGTTTTTAGAATCGATAAATGGCCTAAGATAGCAGAATAGGAAAATAAAGTGTGTTTAAGAAAGCACCAAATTAAGGATGTGATTGCACTAGAAAAAATAGAAATCAACAAAATGTGAATTATTGGTAAGAAAGTAAACTTGCCTTCCTGCATGGTGGACCTTCTTGAGTTGTCTCCAGACCTTGACTAACAGAACTGCCTACTGAAGTACCTTAGTGTGTGGTTTTCAATATTAGACGGTTGTCCACCATCATCTTAGATGCTTGTTTTCATAGCATTGATATCAGAAAGATGAAAAACTTGGGGGAAAAAAAGAAACAATGAGTAATTGAGGTTGACTTATCCTGCAGGGTAAAACCAAATATGTGACCATTTTCTCTTTCTAAAATATTCCATGATACTGCAGGGAATGTTGTCAAGACCAATATATGTACTTGCAGATAATGAAATTGGTCCACACAATGAGCAAATATTCTTAATTTATATCAATATTGTAATAAGAAAGTTGGCTTTCTCTCAAAAAAGATCTATGCTGTTACGATTGAACATATTTTTTGTTTCTTCACTGACAGATTACCGGACTGGTCCTTGTTTTACACAAGTGAAAAATGAGATGTGCCAGGGCCAGATCAGTGGCATCATCTGCACCAAAACACTTTGTTGTGCGACTGTTGGCCGTGCTTGGGGTCATCCATGTGAAATTTGTCCAGAGCAACCCCACCCCTGTCGCCGTGGCTTCATCCCTAATATTCGTTCTGGTGCTTGCCAAGGTACTTTTATGGAAGCAAACTTGTCTTTCACTGTTTTTAAATATCTATAGATAACATAGGTAGAACATAGTTGAAGTAAATCAGTGTGAAAATATTTGTGATTTTTATTGTAAAAATTGTTAAAATAGCTTAAAACTGATTTCCAGCATCAAACAACCTACAAGTTGTCTTAATATTCTTGATAGTACTAACTATTTAAATCCTAGAGTGTGTGGGTCTTTGTTCTCCGTGTGTAAATCCCAAATTTATTCAGCAATAGTTTGTACCATTATTTTTCTATTTGCTCCGTTATGCCAGGATTCATATGATTGGTGCTGGGGAATCATTTTAGATATCCTGTACGAGATTAGAGTTGCAGCCCAATAGATTATAATGTGTGTAATTCATGGTTTTTGTTAAGTGATTTTATGATTTGACTTTTAATAATTAAAAAAATAATTTTCTGAAGTTCTTATACCCTATTTCACTTTTGATGTTTTTATTCTTTTCTGTATATTTGGTAGTAAGTTTATTTTAGGGATGATATTATTGCTGTATTTCTATTTTGCACAGCTGCTTCTAGTCAGTTGTTCCATTTGGCTGGTGTTCTGAATTTACCAGATGGAGTCGAATCCAGCCCATCAGAAGTAACAGAAAAATAATTGTGCCTTTCAAATTTAAAAGATGTTAAATAACATAATTTAAACTTATTATAGCAGAATAATCTTAGTAGACATTTTTAAGGTCATTACCCTGTTAAAGAGAAACTTGCTTGCACTGACAAATCTTGGTAAGTAGCCATGAAATGATAATTCTGGAAAATTGGGAACTGGTTTCTCACTGGTTATTTCCTATCCAGTATCTGTTTATATTTTCCAGAGTCTATGCTCTTATTATAAATTTTCAGTATTTTACTTTTCCTTTTCAATCATCTTGAGTAGGTCAAAATTTAGATGTTTTGTAATTTAACAATTATTTGTTTTGAATTTTGATCCTTCTCAAATATCATCTAACAGTCATCGTACAATCTGATTATTTAAACTCAAATAAAAAAAATAGAAATCTAATTGCAGAAATCAGAGACAATTTTTTTGTTACAACTTTACTGACAAAGGGTTTTCAACCAAAACATTAGTTTCTCTTTCTTTTAGGGTGTCGATGAGCCTGCTGATCATTGGAAAAATTTTCTGTCCTTTCTGTTGAAAAGGCAGCTTTGTATTGTTGAACTTTGATTAGAAATTCAAGTGAAATGAAAGATGCCTGAGAGCGGAACTCTTTCACAGTGTCTCAATAGCAACATAATCTACTGAAGTGGTGAACACTGCACACATTAAAATGGACTGAAAGCAATTACAATCCTAAACTGAATCAGCTTGAATTTAATTTAGATTTTGAAATATTTTGCTTAACTTCAGTATTAAATATTTAATCAGAGCAGGTCTTTTTATACCAGCTATTATTCCCAACAAATGGCTTTGTTGCTGGTGACTTCGTAAAGAAATAGTAACCTGCCATTGCCTGAGTTGGCTGAAAATGCTTCTCAGAACACTAACAAACCTCTTGTGAGGAAGTGAAAAAAAAACAGCTACAACTTTTTATTATTGCAGAGATTGTTATCATTTTCCTGAAATTTAATGATGTGATTGTAGTCCATAACTTAGAAAACTCTTTTGATCTACTGAATCAAATGCTCTCAGGTTTTCCACAAGCCATCTAATGAATACCTACAATCTTCTCGGAATCTTTAAATTATTCCATAACAAGAAGAAACTCTAAGGAAAACGGTCTAGATTGGGAGAAAACTAAACAGCATGGAAAAGGTTCCCTTCAGAATTACTTTCTAAAGTACATTTCTTTTATGAAAATTTGCATCTGAATTCTATCAACACACATAAAATGCTGGTGGAACGCGGCAGGCCAAGCAGCCTCTATAGGAAGAAGTACAGTCAACGTTTCGGGTCGAGACCCTTCGTCAGGACTAATGGAAAGAAGAGATAGTAAGAGATTAGAAAGTGGGATCTCTTACTACAGGTCCACAAATCCCTTATCCGAAATCCTTGGGGCCAGTTGCATTTTGGAATTCAGAATTTTTCGGATTTCAGACCCCCCCCCGGCCCCCCCTGCCGATACCAAAAAACAGGTATGCTCAAGTCCCTTATTTAACCTGTATCAGTGCGGTGGAGTTTAGGACCCAGCGGCGCACCAAACCTACGCACGTCCTCCCGTATACTTTAAATCATCTCTAGATTACTTATAATACCTAATACAATGTAAATGCTATGTAAATAATTGTTATACTGTATTGTTTAGGGAATAATGACAAGAAGAAGTTTTATTTCCAACAAAAACATTCAATAAAACATAAAAATATACAGCTTCAAATGAACCGAACCAAACACATGGTAAATGACTTATTGGAATAAATGTAGAATATCACTGTCACTATAAAACTTCAGTAACTTGTCTTTCTGTTTATTTAAATCATAAACAGTGGTAGTTCCAACACTATTTTCTTCAGTAAGCGGCCGCACAGACACACCACGATCAAGCTTCTGCAATAACTCCACTTTCTGCGTTATTGATAGAGAAGATTCCTTCTCTTTCCATAGGGATATCTGCAGTTCTTTTTGACATTTTCACAGTGAAATTAAACACAAACTCAACAGTGAACACAAAATATCAGCGAACAGCAAATGCACGTGTAACCAGTACGAGCGCTGAGCCACAACTGACGTCTGGCGGCCTCTGCTAGTGCTGCCATGTCACACCTGAGTGACATCAGCTGTCGGCGAAAAAATCTTCGGTTTTCGGAGCTTTTTGGATTTCAGAATTTTGGATAAAGGAATGTGCACCTCTTTTTTTCTGTTAGTCCTGACGAAGGGTCTCGACCCGAAACGTCGACTGTACTTCTTTCTATAGATGCTGCCTGGCCTGCTGCGTTCCACCAGCATTTTGTGTGTATTGCTTGAATTTCCAGCATCTGCAGATCTTCTCATGTTTGCGTATCTGAATTCTAAATCTAAAATCAGGTATTTTAATGTATATTGCTTGCAGTTTATGTTGTAGAACCTGTCTAATGGTTATTCGATATTAAAAATGAGGTACAGTTAGAGCATGTTTAAAATTTTGTAAAACCCTGAGGTGCTTAATCCCAGTTTATGTTAATACTCAATTTCTATGTGCATGGCCTTGTGTGCTTAGGAGGTGCCAATTATGATTGCCCATTGCTACAAATTAAACACATAATTTTTGAAGCTTAGTGCAGCTGCTGAAGCTAGGCAGTGTTGTTTGATGTCATACTTACACCCGATTGCCAGGGTCAATGTGCTGTTTATGGAACAATGGTAGTAATAATAATAATAATAAGAGCACACACCCTGTAGGAAACCCATTTCACTTACACCCACCATGAGAAAAATGGAGATACCCAGATTGTTGCTTTGCAATGATGCTCTGAAAATTTAGATATGGTCACATTGCCAATAAGATTTAATGATCTTGTACACTTAGTTAAGGTCAATGGAAACCACAACAAATCCCATTTATCGACACACGTACTTAAATATATTCTGGTATTCACACACACCTCCGCACAGACATACAGTATTCAAACATTGGAAACACAGTAAATGCACACTATTTATTCTTGCATGGCAGTTCACCTCACAAATGCAGACTGCCGTAGCAGTCTAGTGAGTTATGGAGAGTATCCCATTCTCCATTAAACTGGCCATTGCTTATTTAATGACCATTAATAAGTGATAAGGAAAATTACTGAGAATAATGCTTTGTTCATATCTGATCTTCTTCCTCACATCACCCATGGCCCAGTGGCTGACTGTCTCTTTTACTTTTTAATGTTCAGATCTAGAGCATTCAGCAGCAGAGATATATTCAGAAGAGGAAAAGGGTCACCTCAATGCTTCTGGCACTCTATGTTGCACACCTGGACACAAAAGGGATCTCCAGGCATGCAGAAGTTTAAAATAACATCTTTATTTTCCTTTCGGGAAATACAGGAACACAAGTGCATCGGCTTACCATGCATGCTGCCGGGCCGTCTCCATTTACTGCATCACGTGCGCCCTCCCGGGCCCCCCAGGACTCCTCAGCTGCCCCAAGTGCCTGTATAAGCTTTGCCCCTTGTAACCATCAACCAACCCACAAAAATATTACTGTTGCTAGTGCAACTGAACATTAATCAAATTGTGAATGAACAAAATAACAAACCAAAGCAATAAAAATAATATGAACATAATATAAGAAAATTAGGGGGGTATCCAGTGTCCATTAATATGCTCCACATTACTATGGGTCCCACACTTTCCCCTTCAAAATGAATGTCGTCCTGTCATTATAGATTTCCCAGGGTAGTCGTGTCTTCAACTGGTGAGTTATAGTGGTAGGTTATAAAGGAGTCAGTCTTCCGGGATACTCTCTGTACAGCAACAGTCTTTGACATGACATACATCTCCCTCTTTATGTCATGTGTCAGCAACAGGCAGCACTGGCCAGATGATATCTTAAGTGCTACTCCTCTACTTGTGCGGGCTATGTACCTCGGACTGAAGGTTTTGACCCTATGTCTACCCCATAACCCTTTACACAGACCCACATGTCCTACTATATGCCTCACACGTGTTCCAGTGTCCTTCTATATATCAATGGTCTGTTTTCGACCGATAGTTGACCCAATGTGTTGTATGTGAGTGTCCTGGGTGGGTTTCCTTGTCAGAAAGGATACTTTCTTATGGGAGTTGACCGCTGCTCAAGATCCCTTTCATCTGCTTCATCAGATGACAGTGCCTGCTCAGAGCTCATCTCGTCTGCTTCATCAAATAGCACCTCTCGCTCGGCCCCTGCAGTTTCTCCATTCTCCATCTCTGGTTCCATCCTACCTTCCTCGCCCTCATCTGGACACTCAACTTCCTCACCGCCTTGCTCCAGTTCTCTGTCAGCTGCTTGTGGTTGGAACTCCTCTGCTTCCACTCTTAGCTGGCTTCTGAACGGCTCGAATGACTCTGCTGGTCGTGTGGTGATGAATCTCCAGTTACTCTCATCCTCTGAACTACTGTGCGGATCTCTATCCTTCTGCCTTTCCTGCCTTTCACTCTTCTTATCTGTGTTTGGTTTTTTCCTTTCGCATTTTCTTTTTCCCCTGTTCGTCTTCTTCCACAGGCAGAAAGTCACGGGGCAGTAGCAGGTTCCTGTGTAAGACTTTAGTCTTTCCTGGGCCTCTCTCAGGTCGTACGACGTAGACAGGACTGTCCTTGTGCTTCCTCTCGGTTACGATGTGGACTTGCTGCTCCCAATAAGACCTGAGCTTCCCGGGTCCTCCTCTGTCCCTGAAGTTCCACACCAATACTCTACACCCTGGCTGTAGTTCCACTCCATAAGTCTTCCGGTCATACTGCTTCTTTGCTGTATTTTGCTCCCTCTGAGCTGTCTGTGATGCCAGCCTGTATGCCTCTCGCATCCGCCTTCTCCACTCACTGGCATATTGGCTGTGAGGGGTGCTCTGGTCACTTGGTGTTAGGCCAAGCATAATGTCCACAGGTAGCCGGGGGCTTTTACCGTAGAGGAGGTAGTATGGGGCATATCCTGTCACTTCACTATGCGTATAGTTATACGCATGTACGACCTTGGCTAAGGAGCTCTTCCAATCTGATGTGGCTTCCTCTGTCAAGTTTCTCAGCATGGAAAGGAGTGTTTGATTAAATCTCTCAACCTGACCGTTTCCAGCTGGGTGTAAGGTGTTGTGCGTGAGCCTTGGATGCCACAGTATTCTTCCAGCTTGGAAAGCAGCTTATTCTCAAACTCCTTACCCTGATTCAGTACTGAGAACCATACACTCCCACTCAGGCTGTTCAACATATCTTGCACTCGAGGGATGGGGTGACGGTCAGGGATGGATTTTCGGTTCAGCTCACGGTAATCCACACACAGACGTAAACTCCCATCCTTCTTAGGGACACAGACAATTGGTGATGAGTATGGGGACCGGGATTTTTGAATCCATCCTCTATTCAGTAGGTCTTCCACATACTCCTTCACCTCCTTGTGGAGTGGTTTGGGTACAGAAGTGTAGGTGCGCCTTACGGGAGTTGTGTCGCTCAGTCTGATTTTTAACAGCAGAGATGGAATGCATCCCACATCACCCTCGTCTTTTGAAAATGCAGCACACTCTTCTGGCAGCATCTGTCTCACCTGTTCCTGCTGGTCTGGAGTCAGGTGATCAACAGACACTGGAGGGTCCCATGACTCATGTTTGCATGTGTCCTGCTGTCTTTGTTTCTCTTTGTGATTCTCAGGAGCGCTGGTTGTGCTGGCAGTGTTTTCACTCGTGCTGGCTGTTTTTGCTGTGTTTACACTGGCATTGACTGGCCTTACATCTACTGGGTAAATAGCCTTGATTTGCTGTAGCTGTCCCAGCACTGTGCGAGGGGTGAGAGGAATGTCATGGTTGCTGTCATTAGTGACAGGGATAGCCACCCTAGACCAATTTCTCTTCTGCAGGCAGATGACAGTGTCAGTAATGTTCAACCCCTCTGGCCACTTTGGGACCTCATCTGGTTCAAAAAGAACTTCCTGTTTTGCGGAAAGGGGCCCTGTCCTCACACTACGCTTAACCTCCCTGGTCTGGCCTGCTGGAATCACTGTCTTTAGTTTTCCAACTCTCACCACGCCCTCCTTGTCATTCTGGTCGCTGCTCTGCACTATGTGGATCAACTCATTTGCCTTTTTGCAGTCAATGGAAAAAGCGTCTCTTACCACAGCAGGTGTAACTTCTGGATGCTGCTCCATCCCATTCATCACCAGCTGCTCGATGACATTGTAGCCGATGATCGGTGGCTGTGCTACTCCGGGCTCATTACAGACAAGCACCGGCACAAGCAGCTCTGGCGTTGGGCCCCTATTTGATCCCAACTTGAACTTCAGCTCAACCCATCCTGCAAAGGGTACAGGTGTCTGGTTTGCTGCTTTGCCCACAAGTTTCTCGTTCTCACCCAGGAGCTCATCCGTGTTCCGTACCCCAATGTGTGGAAAGCAGGACTCTCTCCACTTTTCATTAATAATAGTGACCTGTGAGCTGGTATCCCATAATGCTTGTGTTGCTACTCCCTCAAAGAAACAATCCACCGTGCACTTCTCCCCGATGAGAGCTGTCAGCTTGGCTCGGTGATGTAAAGAGAGATGACTGGCGTAGATAGCACCCAGCATCTGTTGTTCAGCCTTCCCAAGTTTCTCAAATCCGCCTTCAGCTGCCTGATTCTCTCACAAAGAAACTCATGCACCTTGTCATCTGGTCCAGCTTGGCTTGGAGTTGATGATGCTGGGATTGTGACAGGCCGAATTGTTACATTGCTGTCAGATTTCCCTGTTTGCCTTCTTTGTCCTCTACAGCCCCTTGAGAGGTGCCCTGTCTGCCCACACTTGAAACAGTGTTCACACTGGTCACCTGTTCCCTGCTCCTGACATGCTTTACATCCTCTCCTAACACTCATTCTTACTTGGCGAGTGGGTCCTGGAGAGTTAGCTATGCTTTTCCTTATTTCACCCATTTCTTCTCTCAGCAGCCTGACAGTTTCATAAAGCTCTGTGTCTCCTCAACAAGCTACAGCAGGTGCTTTACGGCTCTTAGGCTTCACAACTTCGTCTGACTGCTCTAGAACCCCCACCCTGGCTCCGGCTGCACCCTGACTCTGCTGACTGCTCTGCATTTCTGTCTGTAATTCACTTACTTCTGGGACTCTGCTGCTTGTGTTCTTTCTTTGCTTGGACTGTCTTTCTGATTCAACACTGGCTGCTTCATTCACCCTGTCGATGAGTATTTCATCTGTCACTCTCTGATCGTCAAGATAAGGCTTAAGCTGAAACCTGATATGGTCATTTGACAGCCCAGTACTAACTGACCTCAAGAATCTCTTCTGGATGAGCTCGAGACTGTACTGTTTGTCTGACCCTACTTCTCTTGAAGCAAGTAACAGCTTCTCTTTCAACTCAATTGCTCTAAAGGGGAAATTTTGGGGAGACTCACGACTGTCTTGTGTTATGTTTACCAGTCTGTGATATAAATCTGTAGAACTGTCCTCGTTGAAATGTCCCTTTAATATTGTCTTCAGTCGAGGAAGGGTAAGGTCACTTTTTATCTCAAACATATCACGAATACTCAAGCCTGGACTGATTGACGTGATCACCGCTTCCATGACCTCAGCCTCACTGTGTCCCCTACTCAGGCCTCTGTCAATCTGATGCATCAGGTTTGTGTATGAGAATTTGTCCTTCTGTCCCCTTTCCCTGATCTGACCCCAGATCTTGAATTCTCTCCTTATTGTCACTTCCGGGAGCTGGTTTGCAGCTGTAGGCAGCACATTCTGTGGAGCTGAAGCTTGACTTGAAGATGCCCTGTTCACTCTTTCATTCAGCCTCCTAACTTCATCCTGCAGAGCTTGACTGTTTAGCTGGAGCTCTATGTATTCTTCTGCCAAGCTCATTTCTTCAGCTGTTCTGTGGCTGGTTTGTGCTGTGTTGACTGTTTTTTCCCCATTACTAGTGTTTCCAGTAATTCCTCTCATTTGCTCAACTGATTCTGTCATTGTCCTTAGATAACACTTCACAACATCCTCCTCTTCATCATTAATTGCATTGTCCTTAGATTCAATAATTAGTCTAATTAACGTTGGCCTTGTGGCAACATTTTCACATGAGATCTTAGCTCCCACATACACTTCTTTGAGCTGATCCAGTTGCAAAAGCCATAGTCTCTGAGACAAGGTCTCTGCCAACTCCTCCAGATCCATTATGTGTGAAGCAGCTACGCCTCGAAGCTGCGCGCTCCCGCTGTCAATCAAAGCGATCCATGTCCTCGCTGCCACACTGAGCACGACGTTAATTATCTTGGGTTTTGGCACCAAATATTTTTTGCACATTTGGACACAAAAGGGACTTCCAGGCGTGCAGAAATTTAAAATAATGTCTTTATTTTCCTTTCTGGAAATACAGGAACACAAACGCATCGGCTTACCATGCATGCTGCAGGGCCGTCTGCATTTTTCTCCATCACGTGCCCCCCAAGACCCCTCAGCTGCCCGAAGTGCCTGTATAAGCTTGGCCCCTTGTAACCATCAACCAACCCACTAAAATATTACTGTTGCTAGTGAAACTGAACATTAATCAAATTGTGAATGAACAAAATAAACCAAAGAAATAAAAATAATATGAACATAATATAAGAAAATTAGAGGGGATCCAGTGTCCATTAATATGCTCCACATTACTATGGGTCCCACACATATCCAGAAGTGGGATTTCTATGTGGTGGATCACAAAACATGCAAGGGCTGCCTATTTAAAAATGAGATGAGGTATTTTGATTCTAAGTAAGCAGAGTCACAAATGTGTGGAGCTCCTTATCATGTTGATCTGTAGGGGCACAGCCCTTGATATATTTGAGGCTGACTTGGATTTCTAATCACTAGGAGAATCAATGGTTATGGGTAAAGGGTGGAATGTGCAGTTGAGTAATGTGTGATCAGCCATGATCCTGTTGAATGATGGAGTTCTTGATGTCAGGCATCAGGTGAATGGCCCACACCTCTTCCTACTTATACTTTTTGGTGTTATGATGTGGTCAGTCCACCAGATCTGATTGATCAGAGTCATAATGCTTGGATTGTTGGCTGGGAAAGGTCATCAACGTCAATCTTAATTTAGAGTATTTTGCAGGATATCACTAGTGGTAATTCTTTGCATTGTTGATCACCATTGCTCAAGAAATTAGGAGATTGGTGCTCATTTTGAGTCTATGTCTTTGAACATCCTCTTGCAGGCAGAAGACTATGAAGGGATGCTGGAGTAGGCCATTCCTATTCCTTTCACCTTACTACTGTTTTAGCAGTGTAATTTTTCCCTGATTCTAGTGCTGAAATCTCCAAGGTGAATGAACTTGTTCTCCTTGGAAATGTAAACAAGGAACAGAGAACAGTCCAGCACAAAAAATAGGCCCTTCAGCCTACCATGTTGTACTGTACTAATTAAACTATGTTAATGATGCCTAATTATACTGATCTTTTCTTCTTGCACATGGTCCCTATTCCTCCATGCTCTGCATATTCTCGAGGCTATCTAAGAGCCTGTTAAAGATTTGTTTTTCAGAGCTCGGTCAAGATCTGAGGAAAATTAATCCTTCATTTCCTGGTCAGCATCATTTACATTTCCTGAGGTCCAGTAATCTCATACTTGGAATGTTTTATTGCCTGTTCTCTTTATCTTAGTTCCCACAGAGGAGCCCTGTCTCCTGAGACACAAAGCATTGTCTGGTAGTAGCATATGTCAAGTGCATTATGCAGACAGCCAGTATTGCTTATTAGTTTTAGGTGTAGCTTGTGCTTATAAGGAGCAACTGAAGCATAGAGTTATTTTCTAATATACATCTTTTGCAGAGGTGTTTGGTTTGACAGTCTCATATTTTCTCAAAACTGCAGGAAGTTTCTATTACTTGTGTCTGATACACTGTGGACATTTTCCAGATGCTTCATTATAATTTGCAGCCATTCTACAGCATTAACTGTTTTTCATGATGAATGACCCGTTTCCCACAATAAATAAAATTACAGAAATAGTCTTAAGACAGAGCATATTGATCACCAATCTATAAAATAATTAAGCACAAATCAGTAGAACTTTTCTGAAATATTTACAGGAAGGTTATAAAAATATTTTAAAGGCAATCATCCACGATGATCTCTAGATCATTCTCTATGTCGTTTTCACTTTTATGTCTCACCCCAAACCAGTATGGTTTTCTTCCCTCCTGTGATTGAGTCGTATCACCAATCTTCTTCTGGCCTCTTCTTTTGAATGACTGCATTGCAGATAACTGTAGGATCATTGCATATCATCGAGAAATGTAATCTTAACATGGTACCCACTCTGGATAAGTGCATAGGTAGGAAAGGTTTAGAAAGACATGATCAAAATACAACCAAATAGAACTAGTTCAGAAAGATACCTTGACTGACATGGACAAGCTGGCTCAAAGGCTCTATGATACTATGAGTTTGGAGAATTTGGTGGAGGCAGTTTTAATTATAGTTTACCACCTCATATGGTGCCTGCTGTAATTACCTAAAACCTCCAAAATATACAGGAGGGAAAGGATCACCGCTGACTCAGGTGCTGT
Organism: Mobula birostris; assembly: GCF_030028105.1. NCBI lineage: Eukaryota > Metazoa > Chordata > Chondrichthyes > Myliobatiformes > Myliobatidae > Mobula > Mobula birostris. The sequence continues at coordinate 53,039,541 of NC_092386.1, forward strand.
CACATAAAGGGTGGAGTTGTATTTGCTGGGACCTTCAATGTGTTCTTTCCAATAGGTGAAGACTGCTGATCTGTCCCTGCAACCCACCGTTAATTAATGCCTTGTAAAACTTAAGATTGATGTGAAAATCAAACTCTGCAAAGTCTGGGTATGTGAAATCAAAACTGAAAATGTAGAAAACACTAAGCAGGTCAGGCAGCATTGATTGAAAGAGAAATGGATCATCATTCAGATTGAGAACCTGGGAGCCTTGTTTGCGAAGAAAAATAACGAGTTAGTTTTATCTCTCCCATTTCACACACATCTGCTCTCACCCCATCCTCCCGCCACCCCACTAGGAATACGGTTCCCCTTGTCCTCACCTACCACCCCACCAGCCTCCGGGTCCAACATATAATTCTCTGTAGCTTCCGCCACCTCCAACGGGATCCCACCACTAAGCACATCTTTCCCTCCCCCCCCCCACTGCTTTCTGCAGGGATCGCTCCCTACGCAACTCCCTTGTCCATTCATCCCCCCCATCCCTTCCCACCGATCTCCCTCCCGGCACTTATCCTTGTAAGCGTAACAAGTACTACACATGCCCTTACACTTCATCCCTCACCACCATTCAGGGCCCCAGACAGTCCTTCCACGTGAGGCGATACTTCATCTGTGAGTCGGCTGGGGTGATACACTGCGTCTGGTGCTCCCAGTGCGGCCTTCTATATATTGGCGAGACCCGACGCAGGCTAGGAGACCGTTTCGCTGAACACCTATGCTCTGTCTGCCAGAGAAAGCAGGATCTTCCAGTGGCCACACATTTTAATTCCACGTCCCATTCCCATTCAGGTATGTCTATCCACGACCTCCTCTACTGTCAAGATGCAGCCACACTCAGGTTGGAAGAACAAAACCTTATATTCTGTCTGGGTAGCCTCCAACCTGATGGCATGAACATTGACTTTCTCTTTTTTCTCCCTCTGTCCCTCTCACTATAATTCTTTACCTGCTCTCCATCCTCTGGGCTCCCCTCCCCCTTTCTTTCTCCCTAGGCTTCCCGTCCCATGATCCTCTCCTTTCTCCAGCCTTGTATCCCTTTTGCCAATCAACTTTCCAGTTCTTAGCTCCATCCCTCCCCCTCCTGTCTTCTCCTATCATTTTGGATGTCCCACTTTCAAATCTCTTTCTATCTGTTCTTTCAGTTAGTCCTGACGAAGGATCTCAGCCCGAAACGTCGACTGTACCTCTTCCTAGAGATGCTGCCTGACCTGCTGCGTTCACCAGCATTTTTTGTGTGTGTTGCTTGAATTTCCAGCATCTGCAGATTTCCTCATGTTTGAGTTAGCTTTAAATGTTGAGAGGGCAGAGGCAAGTAGAAGAAAAGGAATAGTTGTGTGTCTCATTCCAGCTGAATAACTGAATGTTTTCCAGTAGAATTGTATGGTTTTGTCTACGTCCTAAATGCATAGTAAGTACATGCAGTGACCACTCCTGTATATGTCCAAACTGTCAAATTATTCTATTTCTATTCAATTAGTTTATGTTGTGAGTTACACACAGCATATTAGGTCAAATATCACGGAGAAGTACACCATGCTCCCTCTTCAGCAATCCTTGATTATTGACAAGTTTCTGATGATCAAGTTTAAAGTTTGATAGGAATAGCAGGGCTCTGCAGTGACTACAAAGACTTGTATCCAATGTGATCCGAAGGGTTTCATATTTTTGTGGGAACAGTGTTAATGTTTCTACTCAGTCCCCAGAAAGGCAGGGAACAAGAAAAGAGGAGCAAGTAATCAAGATTTGAAGAAGCAGAATTTAAAAATATTACCTTGAAGATTCAGAATCAGATTTAACACCACTGGCATACGTTATGAAATATGTTGTTTTGTGGCAACAGTACGTTGCAATACATAATAAAAAAAACTATAAATTACAATGAGGAAAAAAAATATAAAGATTTCTGGGAACAATGCTCCTGTTTTTACATGAGTGGTCGCTGACTTTTACCACCTGCCACTGATGGAATCATAGTGGTGTACTGAACTAACTGAAGAAGGAGGCCTCTCCAGCCTTCTGTAATTCCTGGCAGCAACAGAAAATTTCCATTTATCATAGTTTTCAGTTCCCCATGCATCAAGTCTCACATAGGGAAATAATTTCTATTTCCTTGAATAAGAGTGCAGAAGACAATCCAACCATACTGAGTTTCTCAGAAAGTACACTTCAAAAATTATTCCAAAGTGATTTACTGCACAAATTTGGAGCCAAATCTATTAACAGCAAATAGAAGGCAATTACTGCCAAAGGGTGTAAATAGTGTGTGCCTCCTGTCAAAAGATTCTCATGGTTAGTGTAGAGCGCATTGGAAGTTTGCAAGATTCTTGAATTATGATGTGTTCTGTGAACTAGGCTTACTTTGGGCACGCATTGATAGTTCCTGGAAGTTGTAAGGGAGGACAGGTACACAGGTTAATGAAGGCTTTTTACTTCTTTGTGGGGTCCTGGGAATACAAGTTGCAATATCGTGGAGACGGTAATTGAGGGTCTCAAAATGAGATTTTGTTGCCTGATCTGTTCAGGGGATTCCTTTCAATATTTTCCAGAGGTAGGGATGAGGCAGTTATTTTCATCTGCTGTATTTTCCACCACATTAATACCTGCTAGTGAGCATCTACAGTAATAGAGACTGACATTGTTTGCCTCAGAATCTGGATGACAGCACTATTATCCAACCACAACTAACAACAATGTGAGAATCACAATTTACCAGAAACTGATCTCCACTTAAGAGGCTGTGTTATTTTCAGTGGTGGATTTAACCTTCGGTCTTGCAAGATCTTTACATTATCTCCAAGGTCGATCGTGAAATTCTGTACAGAACCAAATATATTAAAGAATTCTTCCTAATTGCATCTACATGTACAATTTAGATTGAATGCCACAGTAGCGGTGTAGTAGTTAGCGTAGCACTGTTACAGCTAGGGGCATGAACTTCAGAGTTCAGTTCTGGATCCTCTGGTATGAAGTTTGTGTGTCCTTCCTGTGAGCGTGTGGATTTCCTCTAGGCGCTGCAGTTTCCTCCCACATTCCAAAGGCGTACCGGTTAGTTGGTTAATTGTTCATTGTGAATTGACCTGTGATTAGACTAGGTTTAAATAGATGGGTTGCTGAACAGTGCGACTTGTTGGGCCAGAAGGGTCTGTTCTGCACAGTATCGCTAAATAAAATGAAATTAAAAACCCTGTGAACATTGAAGAATTCTTATTTCTCTGGGTGCCATTCCAAAAGCAATGAACGAAGTTCAAGTGCATTCAGGACAAGACGATACATTTAAGTGCCAATTCCAGTAATAGCCAACACTATTTAGAATATGGATCTGATAAACCAGAAGTAAAATTGCAGGTTGAGAGGATAGTGAGATATCAGGAAATCAACTGTAAGACTGATCATTGTCAGTGGTCTGCTGGCTGCTGTCTCAGTGGTAGCTGCCCCCATATCATAATCACCATCGTTTCAATGTATCTCCATCTGTGGACCCAATAGGACTAGCTTATTGGTATAGCCATTACTCAGCAGCTTCTGCAACAAAAAGCACTTCATTGAAAGTATTTGAGTATACCTCTGTGATGTGCCATAGATGAACAGTAACCTGAGAGTGCGTGTTGCAGTACTGGTGGTAGTGGATATTTCACAAATGAATGCAGATTATTGAGGGAAGAATGTTGAATGTTAAATGTGTGCTGCAGGGATGGAAAGGTGTGTGTGTGTGTATTCAGTGTGAGGCACTGACATATTTGTAAAGACCAACTGCAGGAGTATTGAGGCCATGGTCACCCAGCGTCAGCTGCAGTGGCTGGGGCACGTGGTAAGGATGCCCTCATGTCAGCTACCCCGCAGAGTGTCATATGGCCAGCTACATCATGGTTGACGCTCAGCTGGAGGGCCAAAGAAGCGCTATAAGGATCAGATGAAAAATGCTTTAAGGAAGTGCAAGATCAGACCTGAGGACCTGGAGGAGGTTGCTACTGACCGTACCACTTGGCGACAGCTGTGTAGGGACAGGGTTCGTATTCTGGAGATGGAAAGAATAACCAGAAGACAACAGAAGAGAGCCATGAGAAATGCAACCATCGTTGCTACCACTACTATATATACATGTCCCACCTGTAATAGAGCTTGTGGGTCCAAGATAGGACTGTATAGTCATCAAAGATCTCACCATTAAAGGAGTGAACGCCGTCATCAGATTTCGATGGACAACCAAAGAAGTGTGTGTGTGTGTTGTTTTTGTAGAAGTAAATTGATGCAGTTTGTTTGTAAAGCTATTAAACTTTTTCTGTCTAACCATCAGTGTTTTCTGGGTTGGAGGTATGCAGACCATGTTTGTTAACCAACCACTCAATAGGGGTGGTCAGGTCAGCAATGAAGAAGCAGGGTGATGTTCATGCTCTTGTTTCACTATCCTTCTTCACAGTGGTCCCAAGTTGCTTTCAGCAATAAATGTGATCGGTGATATCCACTCCACCATCTCCTCCCATTTTATAAGATGCAGGCTATACATTATTATACACTGATTGGTTTCCATAAGACCAACAGAAATTGGAGCAGAAGTATGCCATTTGGCTCATTGAGTCTGCTCCGCCATTTCATCATGGCTAATTTATTATCCTTCACAATCCCGTTCTCCTGCCTTTTACCTTAACATCCTTACTAATCAAGAACCTATCAACCTCCACTTTAAGTATACCCAATGATTTGCCTTCCACAACCATCTGTGGCAATAAATTAATAAATTTCACAGATTCTCCACCCTCTGACTGAAGAAATTCCTCCTCATCTCTGTTGTAAAGGGATATCCTTCAATTCTGAGGCTGTGTCTTAACTCCCCTACTAAGCATCCTTTTCACATCCACTCTATCTAGGCCTATCTGCTATATATGTTTCAATGTGATTTCCCCCCTCATTCTTCAGAACTCCAGCGGGTTCAGTCCCAGAACCATCCAATCCTCCTCATATGTTCACCTTTTGATTTCTGGGATCATTCTTATGATCCTCCTCCGGATCCTCCCCAATGCCAGGACATTGTTTCTTAGGTAAAGTGCCTAAAACTGTTCACAATACTCCAGGTGCAATCTGACTAATTACTTATAAAGCCTCAGCATTACATTCTTACTCTTATATTCTCATCCTCCTAAAATGAATGTGAACATTGCATATGCCTTCCTTACCATTGATTCAACCTTCAAGTTAACCTTTAGGAACTCCTGCATGAGGTCTCCCAAATTCCTTTGCACCTATAATTTCTGAATTTCCTTTCTGTTTTGAAAATAGTCTGCGCCTTTATTACTTCTACCAAAGTGCACGAACATAGAGTTCCGTACACTATATTTCATCTGCCACTTCTTTGCCCATTCTCTTCAACTGTTCAAGTCCTTCTGTTACTTACAGTCTGTTGCAGAACTAAATGACTGGATTATTGCATCATCAGTTTAGCAGAAGAAACTGACCCCTATACCCTAAGGTGAATTATCCAAGTGACATGATAAACTGATTATCAAATTGAGAGATAATCATGTCAGTTCTGAAGGAAGCACATTGTGTTTTTGTTTAGTCAGCAAAACAGAGACCTAGTGCTTGTATTTTGCATACATTTTGCATGCAAAGAAGCTCTCAAAATATTGTAAGAAAGTTCGTAAGGGATTTAGAAGGTAGAGACCATTAGTGCAAGATGTGCACACGAGTCCATTTTCTCCTAAAACGGAAGCAAAATATGTTTTATGTAAATAATTTTATATATAAGTTGAAAAGTTCTATTAATGTTATACTTGAACTGAATCCAAATGCTGTCTAGACAAAATTCTATGAAAGCCCTGCAGTTGGACCCTACAAATTTGATAATCTTACGCAAGGCATTTACTTTTTTTTCAGTTAGCAGCTGCTGTGCTTATTAGCAACTTTTTCTAAAGACAGATGTAACTAATATTTGGAGTTTGACTGATTTTCAGTTTACTTAACAGAAGTGTTGTTCTCTTTCAGACATCGATGAATGTCAGGCCATCCCAGGCATGTGCCAGGGTGGAAACTGTATCAACACAGTGGGCTCCTATGAGTGTAAGTGCCCTTCTGGTCACAAACAGAGTGAAGTGTCTCAGAAATGTGAAGGTAAGCAGCTCATCTTACTGGTTTTACGTACTATATTTATTACTGCAGTTCAGCAGGTGTCATGAGTTTAATGAAGTTTGCATGCGGCTGATTGCAGTGCTTACTTCCAAGGATTAATTACCAGTTATGTAACTGGTAAAATGAATTAGCATTCTTTTCTGATTCTGCTGGACTTCATTTTGTTAATGTGCAACAGTAGATTGTCAGAACTGAACACAGATATGCATTTAAAATCCTGAAGTGGTTCTGGTCCAATACAATTGGCACAATCAAGTGTGTTCATACAATGCCAAAAACAATGAAGGACCTCAAATATACGGTACATCTGTAGTTTATCTTTGTCGTATTTTCTCACATCATACTAGGAACTGAGTTTGTTCCATTGTTGATTTCAGATCAATTGATTGCATACTTGAGGATGTAATTTCCAATGAAAAAATTAAGGCATGTAATGTCAGAAATACAATGTAATTGAAGGAGAGTAAATGGCAAATTCTGATGTGAAACTGTGCAGATTAATATTTTAATCTTAGAAAATAAACACGGATAGAGCAACCGAAGGATAGGGAAAAAAAGAATGGTTTCAGAAAATCGTTTGGTAACTGAAGTCTAGTCTAGTAGTTGAATAAGGTTTATTTCCTGATCTTTTGAAGTTTGTCCAGGTACAGAAATGGCATTGAGAGGCTCCTCTAGTTCTTGAACATTCCACAATTATATTAAGGCGGTTGTTAGTGTCAGCTAGCACTAAGGTAATGAACCTGATGTAATTGACTACTTCGAAGCTGGAAATTTTCAAAAGGAAGAAAACCTTTCTCTGGAAAAAGAAGTGAAAGAACCTAGAGCTCTCTGGGACTGCTGACATTCTCTACCGTCTGTTTGTATTTACCTAATTGGTTGTTCAACCTTGTAAGCAAGATCCTGAGTGTGAAAACTTTCTTTCAAATGCTTCGACAGCTAACTAAGCTATGTCCCCATATTTGCTAGCTGCCAAAGCTGTCAAGGTTTTAAAGATTCACAAACATACAAAAATGAGTATTAGATCACTGAAAAAATAATTGTCGTATGATAATCACAATGAAATGTGATTTACTCGTAGATTTCAATTTTGCATTTGATTATCACCTGCTATTTTATTTTGGCTAAATTTTGTAAAGGTGGCATAATGGCATAGAACATGGTGGGAGAGCTGCATCTTCAAAGTTCCAGTGAGCCAGGTTCAGTCCTGACTGAGTACTGCTTGTGCAGAGTTTACATATTTTTCCTTTCACTATGTGGGTTTCCCAGGGGTAGTCTTGTTTCCTTCAACATCCCAAAATGTGCTTCAAGGTGGGTTAATTGGTTACTGTAAATTACTTCATGGTGTAGGTATGTAACAGGAGCTTTGCGAGGAATTGATGGGGAAGTGAGAGAGAATAGATGGGCAGGAAATAAGTTGGGGTAATAAATTGATAAGATTGCTCTTAGAGCCAACATTGATTCAGTGGGCTGAATGGCTACCTATGTTGTAAGAAAATGAAAAATCAATCTGTTTTTATTAACAAAAGTAATGTTTCAAGTTTCATTAGGGGCTTTAGCATTATTTGTCATCCATGCTTAGATGCCATTAAATGGCTTTGATGGTAAGGGAAGATGAGGGCAAGTAATGTTTGAAACAGCCCACTACTATATTAAGTTTCCTAAAATACTATAAAATCACACAGGCCTTTCATCTTATTTACAGGTAGATTAAAAACTTTTGGATGTAAAGGAGCCTTATTTTATCTGCTTTTTCCATAAAGAAAGCTTGAAGCTGAATGGTTTGTTAAAGTAAACCGATCCAGATTAAGTTTCCTCACTTTCACGATGTCAAACCTTGTTTAACTCCCAGCTAAAAAAAACACATACATCTCTAGAATCAGTGACAAATGAGCTCGTTTTTATGTGGGAGCTTAAGGAAACTAGCCTTTTGAAAAAAAAATTGTTTTTGTAGGGTAAACAGTAATTAATGCAACTGGTCCACTGAGCAGTTTTAGTGCAGTGTTACAAACCTTAATTTCCATTCCCATAAAAGGTAAAGTGAGACCCAGAACTCTCTAAATAAGGGTTATTTACAAAATAAACATATCCTATTGTCAGAGGTTGCACAGTATTTGTTAACCGCGTTAATCATATTGAGAAATTGGTCATCCTTTCTCAGTTGTCAACACTGACGTTGTTGTTGAGTGTTGTCGAGTCGCTGTCGACAGCACATCACCTGGCACACAAAGGCATACTAATTATGAGCAATCTTTACCAGCTTGCATTTTCTGTTTTAGCAAAAATTTCATGGAACTGGTATTGGATGGCCCTGCATCATTGATACATAAAACTCCGGCAGTTTCCCATGGTTTTCCAGTGTGAAGAAACTCTCCACTGGGACTGCTCTTCTTGCACTAAAAGGAAATACTGTACTGACTGACAGCTGCAGAAATATTGCTAGATATCTGAAGCCAAAAAATATCAGCAGCTTGTGTATTCCGTGATGTAAAAGCTGCAGATGCTGGAAATCTGATATAAAAATAAAAAAAAATACTGAAAACACTCAGCAGGTCGGGCAGCATCTATGGAAAGAAAAAAAAGAGTTAATATTTCAGGTCAAAGCTGCCTGAGCTGCTGAATGTTGCCAGCATTTAATCCTTTACATCTCAGCTGGAACAACAACCTAGATACCCAGAGACCTATAGCCAACCAAAGAGAAAGGAAATGGCAAATAGGGGATACCAGTCATGCTCCACATCGTTACACTACTGCAAAAAAAAGTCCTGAAATCTCGGACCTTAACAGAGGGAAAGGTTTAGGCATTTCGATAACTAAGCAGCTTCCTGAATGGGCAGGGGAAAAATGAACAATCTGGAAGGTTTTTGTTACGTAACCGGCAACAATGAATATTAATCGAGACAGGTTTTATAAAAACAACCAAACATTTATTAAACACATATAGGCGATAAGGGGAAAAAAAAAGGAAAACTTTAACCGGAGGTTAAACAGGTACGCAGCTGTTCATCAACTCCACTCGGCTCTGGTTCTTAAAGCGTTAAATGCAAAAACCATTCTTAAAGCGATACAGTCAAATATAGTTCTTAAAGTGATAACTTTGAAGTCCAACAGTTTTACACATTCAATTGGGAGAGACTTCTCCGGAGAAAGATTTCTTCACCAGCGCACCTTTACTGCCGGTTCTGTCCACAGGATTCCCGGTGCCGAATAAACAGTTTAAATCGACTGACCTTAAATTCCTTTTAGAGAAAGAGCCTTTTTGCATGAACTCATTGTGCTATTGCAAGAGTTATCTCAATGCAGGTTCTCTTCAACGAAGACTCAATAAGGTCGATCCTTTATTAAACTGCCACCCGATGCCGACTTCTCTTGATCCTTCACTTTGATGAATTCTTCACTTTCCCTTCAAAACTGTCAGAATTGAGTAAACTGGCACTTCCAGCCACAAATTTCCAGTTCAAATACAATATCTTGTAAGAGAACGCACCTTCCGTTTTAAAAATGAAACTGCATCACAAAAACAAACACGCAACAGAAATGGAGGCACAACACGTTCTACCTGGAAATCTACAAACTCAAAAACCCACTGCGTCACCTGAGTCAACCCTTATATAGTCACGGGGCACGTCATCACGTGACCTCACATCGGCGGGAAAATCACATCAGGTGACTTCCAAAAGACCATTACAGCATTCTCACAAAAAACAGATCTCCTTGAGCATGTAACACTTTAAACTCACTCTGTTGGAGGAGTCAGTTCAGAAGCTGACTGTGATGCAAAGCAATGTTATTCAACCCCAAGGACTAGCTACTGTAAATCATATACCAGATTGTGGTCTACTCATTGGTCAACCTTACCCTTATAGAGATAGAAGCTTGCTGCAGTCATCTTCTGCATTTTACATTACAGGTTTCCCCCGCCATCCGAAGGTAGAGCGTTCCTGTGAAACGGTTCGTAAGCCGGAATATCGTAAAGCAAAGAAGCAATTACCATTTATATGGGAAAATTTTGTGAGCATTTGTAGACCCAAAAATAACCTACCAAATCATGCCAAACAACACATAAAATCTAAAGTAACAGTAACACATAGTAAAAGCAGGAATGATATGATAAATACACAGCCTATATAAAGTAGAAATACTTTTCCACGATCATTACTGCACTGCTCTCTGTAGCGAAAATCGCACGCAAGTGCTCTTGGCAGAAATACGCACAAGCGCTCTCCAGTAACCTTTAAGCTATGAAACTGCCAAATCATACCAAATAACACGTAAAAATACACAGTAAAAATAAAGTAGAAATAATGTACGTACAGTGTGGTATCACTTACGGGAATCGGGAAGACAGCTTGCCGAGCACACTGATGATGGTGTGTCAGACTTGTCGGAGTTTGGGTGGTGCAGTGGCCCCCACCCTCCGGGCCGCTGAGCGATACATTGCTGCGAAGAATGCAGGGGTCAGCGGCAGCCAGGAGGTACACAGCACATCTTTAAGAAAAAGGCCGAAGCCAACATGCTAATTAATTAGGTGCCGCCCGTAATTGTCGGCCCAGATCAGTGCCGATTTCCGATTGCGTCGTCTCTGATCTGGGCCGACAATTACGTGTCGGCGGCACCTAATTAATTAGCATGTTTATTTCGGCTTTTTTCTTAAAGATGTGCTGTGTGCCTCCCGGCTACCTTTGCATTCTCCGCTAATCGGTATCTGTCCGTGGCCTGGGGGTTGGGATGGTGGGACACTGGGGCGTCTTCTCGTCATCTTTTTCCATTAGAGCAGACAGCTCATCTTCTTCTATCTCTGCCTGCCTCGATGTCGAAGGTCGAGGTTTGTCATCTGCTGTGGCTGATGTGGAAGGCTTGCTTGACTGCTGAGCCTCGCGCATTTTTCTATCACACAGTTCTTTAATAAGGACTCAAACCATCCTGCAAATATCCCCTAAACCGACGTACCCTTTCAAAATTAAAGTCGTTCTTCATCATTACTCATTCGGTTTCCATTGTTATCCTTTTTTCTTCCAATTGCATCAGCTCTTCATCTGTCAGTTCTTGGTGATGGGATGCCAAAACCTCTTCAACATCATGTTCGTCAGCTTCCACAAGCCAAACTGACGTTGTGCTTACTTCGTTCACCACGATCAAAACGCTTAATTATGTCTAGTTTTACCGTAAGTGTAACACCCTAACGAGCTCTTTCAGGCTTTTCCGATACCATAGAACTCATCTTGCAAACGGCTGCTCACAGGCACGTGTTAAAGCAAAGCAGTTCTGAATCCGGAGGAGAGTGGCTGCTCGGGGCGCGCTGCCTTTTATCGCACACTGATTTTTTCACGCGCTGATTTTTTATCGCCCACTGAATTTTTTTTTGTAACAGTGAAAACACCTTCTGAAATCGAAAACAGGGTACTAATGTAGGTCTTTCGTAACAGTGAGGTTTCGTAAAGCGAATGTTCGAAAAGCGGGGGACACCAGTATGCCTGTTAAGAGCCACATGGATTATAGAGGTTAGGAAAGTACTGAACTTTATAGAGCACTTGAGACTCAGTGAATTTTCCTTTATTCATATACAGAGTGTTGTTATTGAGGACAGTGTTAGCCTAGATTTTGTGTTCCTTGCCTGACTCCAGGGAGCAGGATTTAGCTATTCAGGCAAATCGGTCAATTTTGGGATCTGGGCCTGTCCCAGCTTCCTCTTGAGAAGGTGATAGTGACCTTGAGAAGGTGATAGTGAGCCACATTCTTGTGAATGTACTCCAACAATGCTGTTAAGGAGGCTGTTGCAGAACTTAGAATTAGCAATGATGAAGAATCAATGATATATTTCCAAGTCAGTGTAATGTGTGACTTGAAGAGGTATCTACAGGTGCTGGTGTTCTGATACACTAGTGCCCATGTCCATGTTGATGGGTGATTGCAGTATATTTCTAGATGTGCACATTGGAAGGATATCTGCAGGTGGTGATAGTACCCATGTCCATGTTGATGGGTCACTGCAGTATATTTCTAGATGTGCACATTGGAAGGATATCTGCAGGTGGTGGTGTTTTGATACACTAGTGCCCATGTCCCTGTTGATGGGTGACTGCAGTTTATTTCCAGATGTCCACATTGGAAGGATACCTGCAGATGGTGGTGTTCTGATACACTAGTGCTCTTGTCCATGTTGATGGGTCACTGCAGTATATTTCTAGATATGCACTTTGGAAGGATGTCTGCAGGTGGTGGTAGCGCCCATGTCCATGTTGATGAGTGACTGCAGTGCGTTTCTAGGTGTGCACAATGCAGCCAATATATGTTGATGGCAAAGAGAACTAGGATGATTGATGAGATGCCAATCAAGTGGACTTTTTTGTCCTGATTCGAGCTGAGCTTTCTGGCATTGAACTCATCCAGTCAAGTGGGGAGATCTTATCAGGTCCTTGATTTGTGTATTGTCTATATTGGAAAGGGCATGTAGTATCAGGAGGTGAACTCGGACTTCAACTACTGCACAGAGTCTTGTCATCTTCAGAAGTTTTCGGATGACTCTGCCATAGTTGGATGCATCAGCAAGGGAGATGAGGCTGAGTACAGGGCTACGGTAGGAAACTTTGTCACATGGTGTGAGCAGAATTATCTGCAGCTTAATGTGAAAAAGACTAAGGAGCTGGTGGTAGACCTGAGGAGAGCTAAGGTACCGGTGGCCCCTGTCTCCATCCAGGGGGTCAGTGTGGACATGGTGGAGGATTACAAATACCTGAGGATACGAATTGACAATAAACTGGACTGGTCAAAGAGCACTGAGGCTGCCTACAAGAAGGGTCAGAGCTGTCTCTATTTCCTGAGGAGACTGAGGTCCTTTAACATCTGCCGGACGATGCTGAGGATGTCCTACGAGTCTGTGGTGGCCAGTGCTATCATGTTTGCTGTTGTGTGCTGGGGCAGCAGGCTGAAGGTAGCAGACACCAACAGAATCAACAAACTCATTCGTAGGCCAGTGATGTTGTGGGGATGGAACTGGACTCTCTCACGGTGGTGTCTGGAAAGAGGATGCTGTCTAAGTTGCATGCCATCTTGGACAATGTCTCCCATCCACTACATAATGGACTGGGTGGGCACAGAAGTACATTCAGCCAGAGACTCATTCCACTGAGGTGCAACACAGAGCGTCATAGGAAGTCATTCCTGCCTGTGGCCATCAAACTTTACAACTCCTCCCTTGGAGGGTCAGACACCCTGAGCCAATAGGCTGGTCCTGGACTTATTTCATAATTTACTGGCATAATTTACGTATTACTATTTAACTATTTATGGCTTTATTACTATTTATTATTTATGGTGCAACTGTAACAAAAACCAATTTCCCCCGGGATCAGTAAAGTATGACTATAACTACGTCTATTTGCCACAGTATACTCTGCTTCTGAATTGTTTTCATAGCCATGGTATTAATATGGATTGTTCAGTTGTGTTTTCAGTCAATAGTGGTCCCCTATATATTAGGGTACTTAGGAAGGTTATGCCATTGAATGTGAAGGATAGGTGACTAGATATTCTCTTGTTGGAGGTGATCATTGCTTTGCACTTTTGTAGCGTGAATGCCATTTGCCACTTTTTAGCCCAGGCCTTAATTTGCCTAGTCTCAATGTAGCTGCATGCTGGCATGGACTGCTCACTTGCTGAGGAGTTGTGAATGGAAGTGAACATTGTGCATCATCAGTGAACATTTTTGCAGTAGTGTAATGATGTGGAGCATGACTGGTATTCCCTATTTGCCATTTCCTTTCTCTTTGGTTGGCTTTGGGTCTCTGGGTATCTAGGTTGTTGTTCCAGCTGAGATGTAAAGGGAAGTTATTAATAAAGCAGTTAACGTTGATTGGGGCGAACACACTGCTCTGAGCAACTCATGTAATGATATTTTGGGGCTAGGATAATCAAATGCCGGCAACCACAACCATCTTCCTATGATCATTCTGCTTCGCACTCTCACTGAGGATAGGGACGTAGTTGAAGTCATTTCCTTCCCTTAGATGTTTAATGTCCGATACCCCTCCTGATTAAAGGTGGTGAGACCACGGAGCTTTGATGAGATCCTTTGGTTTTGAGATCACTTAGCTCTGTATATCGCATGCTGGTTTTGTTGTTCAGAGCACCATCAGTCTAGGCTTCATAATCTGTAGGTATGCCTGGTGCTGCTCCCTGCAAGCCCTTCTGTAATCCTCATTAAACCAGCTTTGAATCCTGGCTTGACAGTAATTGTAATGTGGAAGTTTCGCTGCTGATGATGCTGGCAGCACTTCTTGATGCCTAATTTGTGTGCCAGATCTCTTGGGAACCTATTGAGTTATGCGCACAATGAAATGGAAAGAATCCTCAGTGCAGACCTAGGACTTTGCCTTCACAAGGATTGTTTTAGTGGTCACTTTTACAAGTGCTGCAATGATCAAATGTTTTCGTGACAAGTAGGTTGGTACAAATGAGTTCAAGCAGATGTGGCTTTCGTTTCATTCACTTCCTGTCACAAACCCAGTATAATAGCTATGTCAAAGTCAAAGTTGAATGTATTATTATAAACAAGCCCATCTACACATGGATGCAATGAAGAATTTATTGCAGCAGCATTACAAACAAATAGGATTGAAGACAGAGCATTCACGGGAAAAAAAGATAAATTACTGTATATAAAATTATACAAAATGAACACAACTAGAATAAATAAAAGTGCAAAGTGTTCAAATTAGTGATAGTGTTACTATACTAAGATAGTAATTGGAGTTACGCAGATTGGTTCAGGAACTGAGTAGTCGAAGGGAAGTAACACACATCAAAGTTGCTGCTGAACGCAGCAGGCCAGGCAGCATCTCTAGGAAGAGGTACAGTCGACATTTCAGGCCGAGACCCTTCATCAGGACTAACTGAAGGAAGAGTTAGTAAGAGATTTTAAAGTGGGAGGGGGAGGGGGAGATACAAAATGATAGGAGAAGACAGGAGGGGGAGGGATAGAGCCAAGAGCTGGACAGGTGATAGGCAAAAGGGATACGAGAGGATCATGGGACAGGAGGTCCGGGGAGAAAGACAAGGCGGGGGGGAACCCAGAGGATGGGCAAGGGGTATAGTCAGAGGGACAGAGGGAGAAAAAGGAGAGTGAGAGAAAGAATGTGTGTATAAAAATAAATAACAGATGGGGTATGAGGGGGAGGTGGGGCATTAGTGGAAGTTAGAGAAGTCGATGTTCATGCCATCAGGTTGGAGGCTACCCAGACGGAATATAAGGTGTTGTTCCTCCAACCTGAGTGTGGCTTCATCTTTACAGTAGAGGAGGCCGTGGGTAGACATGTCAGAATGGGAATGGGATGTGGAATTAAAATGTGTGGCCACTGGGAGATCCTGCTTTCTCTGGCGGACAGCGTAGGTGTTCAGCAAGGCGGTCTCCCAGTCTACGTCGGGTCTCGCCAATATATAGAATATATAGAAGTCAAGGGAAGTATCTGTTTTTGAACCTGATGGTGTAGGACTTCAGACTTATTTACCTCCTACCCAAGAAGATGATATGGTCCGGATGGTGGGGATCCTTGGTGTTTTTGATGATAGAGATGAATGTGCTCACTACTTTCTGTAGCTTCTTGCGTTCCTGTGCTTTCGAATTGCTGTACTAGACCATTATGATCGGGATGCTTTCAAAGATACATATGTAGAACTTCGTTCAAGTGTTTGGTAACATGCCAAGCATGCTTAAATTTAAGAGGTTTTTCAAAATGTGGTGAGTCTGAATACCAGGTGAAAAGAGGAGATACTGAATTGTCTCAGCCTGAACATAAGCATGTCAATCTGTTTATTCAGGCTGTCTCCTAGCCTCTATCAGATGCTCAGCTCCCCAAGGTCTAAGCTACAAGATCTATGACAAGGCAACTTTCCATTTGGTATTACTTAAACAAAGAAAGTATGGCAGGGGGCTTGAAGTTCCTGTTTATCTCCTTACTACATTTTTTGTTTCTGGGGGCAGACCTAATTATATTCTTTTAACAGAAAGTTTCAGAAGGTTAAGTGGAGGGTGCAAGACAGGGTGCAGCAGTGTGGTAGTTTATGAGGGACCTGTCTATTGTAACTTTACCCCCTTGTAAATTTTTCTGACATTTTTTGATTTTTTTTCAAATGAATATTCCTCATATCATCGAATAATAAAGAACGAGGCTATTTAGCCCATTGTGTCCATGTCTACTCCCAGGGGAACAATCCCATTTGTTCTGTTTCCTTTTTCCATATTTTGCAATTTGCTTTCTCTCACACACGTCTGTCCCTCTTGAATTTTTTTTGCCATTAATTTGAAACGTCTTTTAAAGTAGTCAACCCATTTCTCAGTTAGATGTTGCATTTGTTCAACAGAGTCATGGAAATAATTTCATGATTGAGCTAGGATTTCTGGAGCTGCAGATCGCAACACTGCTGCAGCACTTAAGTGCAGTGAACAAGTAAATCTAGTGTAAACTGCAAACAGAGAAGAACCTTATATTTTCCTGTCTTTTCAAACCCCAATATCTAGTAACTTAGTCCATATTAAAGTTGGAAAATCACAAGCTGCTAAGCACCACAGGGTCAGGGATACATAGTTTTTTTTTCTCCCTAACGCAGATCAAAAGAAACATTGCTCATTTTTTAATGATTAGAAATAGATTTGCAAAAGCAAACATGGAAAGGATGTTATTTCTGCGGAGGTTGGATGACTTGCATGTGTGAATAATTCTTAGGATGGCCTCAAAATTTAGCATTATCAAAAAATGGACAGTAGCCAGTTGCCTTTTATCTTAATTAACCCAGGTTGGCATAAGAATCAGAATCGGGAAAGGAAAAAGAAATAGAAAAGGGAAAAACAACTGCAAATTACAGTAAGTATATATAAAAAAGTAGTTAGATTAAGTAAGTAGAGTGCAAGTAGTGAGGTAGTGTTCATAGGTGCAACGTCCATTCAGAAATCGGATGGCGGAGGGGAAGAAGCTGTTCCTGAATTGCTGATGGTAACAATGAGAACAGGGTATATCCTCAGTGGTGGGGGTCCTTAACGCTGAATGCCACCTTTCTGAGGCATCACTCCTTGAAATGACCTGGATACTAACTCTAACTTGCAGGAGAACAAGCATTTCCTCTTTCAACAGATTTGAGGTTCTAACTGCAGTAAGCTGAGGTAGCCTTAGCTGATTTCTGAGGAGGTAGGAGTGCCTAGTCCAAGGAT
The DNA here is from genome assembly GCF_030028105.1 of Mobula birostris. Classification (NCBI taxonomy): domain Eukaryota; kingdom Metazoa; phylum Chordata; class Chondrichthyes; order Myliobatiformes; family Myliobatidae; genus Mobula; species Mobula birostris. Next base: position 53,056,906 of record NC_092386.1, read on the forward strand.
TACTGACATTTTGGCTTATTTGACAGTCTTACTTAGAACAGCCACAATGGCAATTTGTATGTAAAATCAGATAATTTGTATTGGCACAATACTGGAATTCCTGCTGAGATTTGGTTAAGCCATATTATTGAAATAGCACGGAGGGAGCTACGGTATGTTAAACATGTTCATGTGCTTCTAAACATTAAGTGCCAAAAATTGGTGCCATTCATCACCACTATTAAAGTCAACCCTAACCCAAGAATAATTTAAAAGGAATTCTATACTCCTATGAAATAGAAAGTATTTGCAAAATAATCAGTATTGTTAAGCAAAGGATCATTTCAGTTTCAGCAGAGCTGAATCAACATAAGTTTAAAGTCAAATAGCCATTCTCATGGCTCGAAAGCAGAAAAGAATTGCTGTCCAAGCTGCTAGTCTGAGAGATTGGATGTATACACATGTAGAATAGAAGCCACTAGCCCCTTTTGCTCCTCTATTGTTTAATACGGAGATTATGAATTGTTTCCTTAGTTGCCATTTTCTTGTACAACCTTATATCGCTTAATTCCCTTACCATTCAAAATCATTGAATAGTTTTGGATGAGAGGACAACAATGGAATGAGATGAGCTCTGAGGAAGAAAAAGAGGGAGGAGGAGTAGCAGCTTATTGTACTCATGATACCCTTCAGGAGTGTTCTGGGCTCGGAAAGTATTCTTCTTCCACTGATTCTACAAATCTCACCTTTTAGGTGACATACAGAATGCTTCAACACCTGGAGTAGCTACATAGGCCTAATTTATGCATTCATACTTGCTTAATGCCACCTTTGTTTTCCTCAAAGTCTGTCATTTTTTTATGTGTGAGACTACAATGAGTGTTGGCAATCAATCAAAAAATAGTGTACGTGGCAATTCATCTTTTTCTAATCCAAACTATGTACTTCCAAAAAGGGCGGTTGATCAGGATGGAAAATTTCCTAGAATTCTCTCCAACTAAGTGCTACTGATTCCAGTGTGAATGACATCATCTGATTTATTCCAAGCCATCGACAGAATTTACGTCTTTCGTGTTCTGTAAAGCAGAGAAGTTGGTGTGCTATAAATTCAAAGTTCAAAGTACATTTGTTTTCAAAGTAGGTATACATCATACAACCTCAAGATGTGTGTCCTTAGAGGCAGCCATAAAACAGGAAAATCAAAAGAACCCAATAAACACCCAATGCACAAAGAGAAATCATGCAAGCAGTAAAAGTAAATAAATCTACTCCTCAGCTTTTTTTCACCAGTCCTGCCGAAGGGCTTCAGCCTGAAATATGGACTGTACTTTTTTCCATAGATGCTGCCTGGCCTGCTGAGTTCCTCCAGCATTTTGTGTGTGCTGCTTAAAGTAAACAAATAGCATTTAGAACGTAAGTGAGTCCTCAGACACAAAGCCCTGAGCCTCAGCCTCAGCAGCTGTTCAGCACATAGTGGAGTAAACAGCTCAAAGCCCAGAACGGGTGGAGCAGGCCCACAGCCATACAGGAGTAAATGATGCAGAGCCCACAGACACAAAGCCCAGAGCAGGCCCACAGCCTAAGTCCCAGTGCAGTGAAGAGTGGGGTTAACATCTCGGAGCCCAGAACAGCTGGAGCAGGCCTATAGCTTCAGCCATACAGGAGTAAATGTTGTAGAGCCCACAAACACAAAGCCCAGAGCAGGCCGACAGCCTCAGTCCCAGTGCAGTGAAGAGCAGAGTTAACATCTCAGAGCCCAGAACGGGTGGAGCAGGCCCATAGCTTCAGCCATACAGGAGTAAATGTCGTGGAGCCCACAAACACAAAGCCCAGAGCAGGCTGTCTGCCTCAGCATCAGTTAAAACTAGATTTTGGATGAAAAGAGAATTTTGTTTTAAGTTGAGAATTCTGGTACATTCCTCATCCTAATCAAAGTGGAGATACTTCCTTTATTTTCTTTTGAAGTATTTGAGAAAAAAGTGGTTAAGGTAAAGCTCAGAAGCCAAAATTTATAACTGCCAATATTTTCAGCAAAGTTAAGTTACTGACAGAAAAACATCTTTAGTATTCGATAATTGAATGCAGCAATGTGATGACAAGGATCTTTTTGACTTTTTGGAGAATTTGAATGTAGTGTTTTCAAGATTATGAATCGAGAGTATATTGTATAGTTGGATCTGTTCAAATTTAACTATTCAGATTCTGAGCTCACAAATATAAAATTGTACAACTGTTTAAGTTATACCTTTCATAAAACATTCTACTGAAGAAGTTAACGGTGAATTTTTCACATAACGTCGGAGCTTCCAAATTTCAGATCTTTGACATTAGCAATTTCCTTAGGAATAAAAGGCTTATTGTTCGTCATGCTGGTGAATAATGCTCATATTTCGTTTTATAGAAATGGAAGAGGGTTAGAATACAACTTACATTGAACCTTTAACCTACAGGAAACAATGCAAGGTGTTTTGGGCATAGAGGAAAGAAGAAAGAATGAAAATAGAGCATGAGATAGGAGATATAACTGCTGGCACTGTTGAAGACGTAAACTTTGATTACGGCTTTGAAAGTGCTGAAGAATGAACTAAGATGGAGAGTGTTCAGAAGAAAGTGTTGATCGGGGTGTTGGCTTTCTGTTATTCATACAGCTCTCTCAGCTTGTGCAAATCTGTTATATGGCATAGTCCAATGTTATTGCGTCCATGTAGAATCATTTGTTGCTATGCAGCACGATTCCAATAATTGTTAGATTCATTGCTTTAGATTATTTGTGGCTAGTCTTTTGTTCAAATCATGTCAGAAAATCCCTTAATTTCCATTGTTGTGCAATCTTGGCTCAAACCACGACTGACTGCAGTTCAGCCTGCTGCTGGGCTGTCACACACTCAAAATGCTGGAGACACTCAGCAGGCCAGGCAGCATCTATGGGAAAGAGCAAACAGTTGACGTTTTGGGCTAAGACCCTTCATCAGGACTACTAGGTGCTACTAGGAAGTACCCTGGTCCCATCCAATTTGGCACTATTAGGCTTCTTCATATACTCATGTTTCTTATTAATGAAGAAGGAGGCCATCTCACCTCTATCTTTGTATTCATTTGTTAACGGTTATGGACCTGGTTTGGCACTTGCTGTAACTTTGGGTTTGTAGTCAATTAAAAATTTAACATGATATACCTGCAAAATTCATCACCTATAATTAATTGAAGATTTTTAAACAGTTAATTTTTTATTTCTATTTGCTAACATTGAAGCAGTTTATACTTCTATGTCCTTTGACAATGATGCGTATGTTGTATGTTTATATGTCTATGTCATCTCTAAAAGCCTAATTCTGATGCAATTACAGTTTCTTTAGTCTTGTCTGATTAAAATGCACCAGCCACGCACACATAGTAGATTAAAACTTATATACTTCTAAGCCATCTTATTCCCTCATTATCAAATGTAGTTTTCCACTGATCTATCGGAGGATTCTCATTCTTAAAACACTTTGGTAACTTCCAACATTAGTAAACAAAAAGCAGGCATAAATGTGTGTGTGTGTGTGTGTGTGTGTGTGTGTGTTTTTCCCCATTAACTCAAATTGGAAGATCTACATTTTGAAATCAATGAATTAGTGGTGTGGAACTCCAAATTTCAGGTGGTTTTTGAGGTGACTTTGTTCTCCACATATTGATAAAAGAAAGCATCATCAACGAGATTATGGACAAAGGTTGAATCAAAGCTTGCTGAACTGAGTTGTGTGAACCCTCTTCCAGGAGTGCTGGCTATAGGCAGCTTTTTATAATAGTGAATTTTTTTGGTATAATCACAACAGTAAGAAAACTTTATGAGTGGAGAATAATTTTAGATGATGCAAAACAGAAATGTGTAATTTCCTGCTCTGTGTCCCTGGAAAGTGATAGCCATTAATCTGAACTTCCAAGCAGGTTGCAAGAAAAGTACAATCAACTTTTTAACACTGCTCATCCAGTCCCAGTGGCTAAAATTATACATCAGCAGCATAGCAGAGATATGGCTAGATGAATGCAACTTAGGCCTTGAGATTATCTGAACAATAAGGAATTGTTAACTTCTTGTTTGGAATGAAGAACACAGAAGTGTTAGGAAATTTTTGTTCCTAGTCTTGCTCTGGCCCATATTCATGAATCTCCTTGCAGCAACAATCTGTCTTCTAAATCCAAGTATGAAATTTGCCTTATCAGACAAAAACTGACCTTGAACTGCACAAGGGGATTCTAGGATGTGTAACCAAAAGCTTGTTGAAAGAGATAGGTAAATGGAATATTTTAAGAAAAAGATAGCGAGGGAAATCCAGACATCAGAGCCAAGAGTACTAAAGGTACAGGCACCAATGATAGGAAATAGGGATGCACAAGATGCCAGAATTGGAAGTAAGTGGAGTTTACTTAGGCACCCTGAGCCAATAGACTAGTCCCGGACTTATTTTCCATCTGGCATAGTTTGCATTTTGGTGTTTGATTGTTGGGGTTTTTGTATTGCTATACTTACGCTCTATTCTTGGTTGGTGCGGCTGTAACGAAACCAAGTTTCCCTCGGGATTAATAAAGTATATCTATCTATCTTTAGGAAGGTTTGTAGGGTTAAAAGAAGTTGCAATGGTTGGAATGAACAATGTAAGAAACACACAGAACTGAAAAGTTTAAATTTGTCTCTCCAGTTACTAATTTTCTGCAAATCTCATTCAGCTTTCCCTGTGCTAAAACAAAATATTGTGTGCAAATTTGATCTTGGGTGTGATTATAAAATGCATGGCATTGAATCAATCTCCCGCTTGCACAGTTTTCTTCATTTCCATTGACTGCTGGGCTTTTAAGTAGGCTGTGGATTCTACCCTCCTTAAAGTTGTTCGTAAAGTCAGCTGCCTGCCCTATAAGCTGCAATATTATTACATTGGCTAAGATCATTTTTTAAAGATCTTTAACTACAAACATAGGCATTGGCCCAAGGTGAACTCTGCAGTTAGATTTACAGTACATCTTTTTGGTTTCCCATTGTCAGAGCAAGATCGTTCATTTTATTTATAGGTCACCTCAAATACAGTGTTAAAAATCAGGATAAATCCAACTTTCGTAACATTACCTTCATCCACCACCTCTGTCACATCTTCAAAGAACTTCTTATTTTGGCTTGACATGCGTTTTATACACATTGCATTAAGTAAGGTGATTCCTGTTAAGTAAGGTTAAATAGCGTTTATATGGTAATAGAGAAAGGGTAATATAATTTAATCATACAGTACTTAATATTATTGTATGTTTATTGGTGTGTTTCTTTGATGTTAGAATATGGTTAGTGCATTTGAGGCACCAACTATTTATAGCATGAAAAGTCTGAGTAAATTGTAACTAATTATTTCCAGGTAAAATTTCACCTATCCTGTGACTGCATTCTGTAGAATTACAAACTGCAAAAATAAGCAATATTGAATTGGCTTTATTACTTACATCCTTCATATACATGAGGAGTAAAAATATTTATATTACGTCTCCATCTAAATGTGCAATATGAAATTTTTAGTAATTTATAATAAATATTATGTACAACAGGATAGTTAATATAACATAGAAATATAGTTGTGTCAGCATGAGTTAAGCAGTTTGATAGCCTGGTGAAAGAAGCTGTCCCAGAGCCTGTTGGTCCTGGTTTTTATGCTGTTGTTTCCTGGATGGTAGCAGCTGAAACAGTTTGTGGTTGGGGTGACTCGTGTCCCCAAAGATCTTTCGGGCCCTTTTTACACACCTGTCTTTGTATATGTCCTGAATAGTGGGAAGTTCACATCTACAGATGCGCTGGGCTGTCCACACCACTCTCTGCAGAGTCCAGCGATTGAGGGAAGTACAGTTCCCATACCAGGCAGTGATGCAGCCAGTCAGGATGCTCTCAGTTGTGCCCCTGTAGAAAGTCTTTAGTATTTGGGGGCCCATACCAAATTTCTTCAACTGTCTGAGGTGAAAGAAGCGCTGTTGTGCCTTTTTCACCACACAGCCGGTATGTAGAGACCACGTGAGATCCTCGGTGATGTTTATGCCGAGGAACTTAAAGCTGTTCACCCTCTCAACCCCAGATCCGTTGATGTCAATAGGGGCTAGCCTGTCTCCATTCCTCCTGTAGTTCACAACCAGCTCCTTTGTTTTTGTGACATTGAGGGAGAGGTTGTTTTCTTGACACCACTGTGTCAGGGTGATGTCTTCTTCTCTGTAAGCTGCCTCATTATTATTTGAGATAAGGCCAATCAATGTGGTATAGTCGGCAAATTTACTTAACAGGTTGGAGCTGTGAATGGCCACACAGTCATGGTTATACAGAGTAAAGGAGGGGGCTTAGTACACGGCCCTGAGGGGTACCTGTGTTGAAAGTCAGAGGGGCAGAGGTGAGGGGCCCACTCTTACCACCTGCTGGTGAACTGACAGGAAGTCCAGGATCTTGTTGAGCCTGGAGGGAATTATGATGTTGAATGCTGAACTGTAGTCCAAGAACAGCAATCTCACATACGCATCCCTCTTCTCCAGATGTATAAGGATGGCTTGTAGAGCTGTGGCTATTGCATCATCTGTCATTCGGTTGTGTCGGTAGGCTAATTGTAGAGAGTCAGTGTGGGTGGTACCATGTTGCAGATGTAGTCCTTGACCAGCCTCTGAAAGGATTTGCTTATTATTGAGGTAAGTGTGACAGGACGTCAGTCGTTCAGACATGGCACCTGGGTCTTTTTAGATACCAGAACAATGGTGGATGTTTTGAAGCAGGAGGGCAGCAAACCAAGCTATTTTCAGTTGCAAACAGTGTTATATATTCAGCATTAAAAAAGCAATTAAGTAAGATGAATAAGACTGGACACATGTACTCTGCTAGAGTTATAGATTGATTCTGCAACTTTAAACTTTGAACCATCTTCCAATTGAAGTTTCTACTAGGTTATTCTACATTAATTTAGACATTTGTCTTGGAATCTAACATAAAACTCAGAATGCTGGGTGTTTTAGCAGGGTTTTATTCAGATTGCATGTCTGAAATTTGCTTCTTTCCAAAGAGGCCTGAAATTATGAAAGTTACTACTATGAATTATGCCAGACTGGAAATTTGACTGATTCTCATAGAAATGATCTGGCTTTGCAATTTCTCATTCATTTGCAGATAGACAGAAAGAGATCTTTTTGACCATGCTCAGGAAATTAGATCATGTATTCTTTTATTGGGCAAACCCTTTTTAGGATGATGTGTGAAGACTTGAATGCAAATCCTCAGCTGATTTAATAAGATTATTATTGTCTTGGCTCATTTTTTTGAATGCAATAAATAAAGTGCAGCATCCATAGTTTCTTTTGTATGTCTTTTTAATAAGGTAATTGACAATGATGGACTCCTAACCAAATATCTTGTATTGAAGGATGACTTTTAAGCAGCAGCAGTGGCTGGTACAAGAATATATCAAATGTCTTCTATATGGTAGACACAATTCTTAAAGATGCATACATCCACAGTATTTCACAACTCTGGACAATTGTGAAAAGCTGCATTTGGCTTTAGTGCTGCTTATTACAGGTGTCCCCCGCTTTTTGAACGTTTGCTTTATGAAACCTCACTGTTATGAAAGACCTACACTAGTACCTGTTTTCGCTAACAGAAGATGTTTTCACTGTTACGAAAAAAGGCAGCGCGCAAAAAAAAACAGCGCCCGATTTAAAAAAAAGCAGCGCGCGATAAAGGGCAGCGCGCGCCCCGAGCAGCTGCTCTCCCCCCGAATTCGGAACGGCATTCTAGCCGGCATTGCTTAAACACGTTCCTGTGAGCAGCCGTTTGCAAGATGATAGAAAAGCCTAAAAGAGCTCGTAAGGGTGTTACACTTAGCGTAAAACTAGACATAATTAAGCGTTTCGATCATGGTGAACGAAGTAAGGACAAAATGAGTTTGGCTTGTGAAAGTTGACGAAGATGATGTTGAAGAGGTTTTGGCATCTCATGACCAAGAACTGATAGATGAAGAGCTGATGCAATTGGAAGAGGAAAGGATAACAATCGAAACCGAATTCAGTAGCGAAAGTGAAGTCGTCCAGGAACTGAACGTGAGGCAACTGCGTGAGATTTTCGCTGCAGTGATAAAGTACGACTTTAATTTTGAAAGGGTAAGTTGGTTTAGGGCATATTTGCAGGATGGTTTGAGTCCTTACAAAGAACTGTATGATCTAAAAATGCGCAAGGCTCAGCAGTCAAGCAAGCCTTCCAATCAGCCACAGCAGACGACAACCCTTGACCTTCAACATCAAGGTGGGCAGAGATAGAAGAAGATGACCTGCCTGCCCTGATGGAAACAGACGACGAGATGACACCCCAGTGTCCCACCACTCCAACCCCCAGGCCGCGGACAGATACCAATTCGCGGAGAATGCAGCGGCAGCCGGGAGGCACACAGCACATCTTTTAGAAAAAAGCTGAAATAAGCATGCTAAATAATTAGGTGCCGCCCGGCACGTAAATGTCGGCCCAGATCAGAGGTGATTGCCGATTGTGTCGCCTCTGATCTGGGCCGACAACTACGTGCTGGGCGGCACCTAATTAATTAGCGTGTTTATTTCGGCTTTTTTCTTCAAGGTGTGCTGGATGCGTCCCGGCTACCGCTGTACCCCTGCATTCTTCGCTGATCAGAGTGTGGGGGCCACTGCACCACCCAAACTCTGATGACTGAGCCTAACACACCATCATCAGTGTGTTGGGCAAGCGGTCTTCCCGATTCCGGTAAGTGATACCACACTGTACATACATTATTTCTACTTTATATAGGCTGTGTATTTTTATGTGTTATTTGGTATGATTTGGCAGCTTCATAGCTTAAAGGTAACTGGAGAGAGTGCTTTGCCAACAGAGCTTGCGTGAGATTTTCGCTACGGACAACAGCCGGCAATGATTGTGGAAGAGTATTTCTACTTTATATAGGCTGTGTATTTATCATATCATTCCTGCTTTTATTATATGTTACTGTTATTTTAGGTTTTATGTGTTATTTGGCATGATTTGGTAGGTTATTTTTGGGTCTGCGAATGCTCACAAAATTTTCCCATATAAATAAATGGTAATTGCTTCTTCACTTTACGACATTCCGGCTTACGAACCGTTTCAGAGGAACGCTGTACCTTCGGATGGCAGGGGAAACCTGTACAAAGAGTCAAAATCAACTTGTGTCCCTGGCCTTGTTAGATTCAGTTACCCCTACTGGATGTGTATCGATGTTGGATAAACACAGTTTAACAGTATGCAACACCAGATGTTGAAGGATACAATGTCAGGTAACTAATAACACCCTGGATCTGTTAGGAGCTGAGTTAGTTGCTTCATTTCAGTCAGGCTAGTTCCCAAACACTTGCAATTTGCCACACATCTCCAATGACTAGAAAAGTGAAAATCTTTTAAATTATTGGTATGTATGGAATGTAAAGCACTGTTCATCAAGGAAATCCTAGCTATTTGCTCAATAAGTTTTTGTTCACTAAGAGTAGTCCCACATAGGTGACTGCCCCAAATAACCGATGGCCTGAGTAACCGGAATGCATGGAGTCATTGAAAAGTACAGCGCAGAAAAAGGCCCTTTGGCCCATCTAGTCCATGACGAAACCATTTAAACTGTCTACTCCTAACAACCTGCACCTGGACCAATGCCCTCCATATCCCTATTATCCATATACCTATCCAAACTGTAGTTATGTGTCAGTGTAGTGTGTGGTTTGAAAAGAGACTTAGAAACATTAGTAATACCATGTGCCTGCTGCCCTTGACCACATGGTGGTAGAAACCATGGGTTCAGCAACTGGTGGCAAAGAGGCATTTTTCGTTTCTTACACACTGCAGCAACAATTTGCTAGTGGTTGAGGGAATGAAACGAAAATACTGCAGATTCCGAAAATCTGAAATAAAAGCAGAAAATGCTGGAGATATTCAGCAGGCAAGGCAGCCTCCGTGGAAAGAGACATTAATTTGTTGCATCATGACCTTTTCCATTCATCAATATCTGCACCTGGAAAACATTGCTTTCCAGATACAAAAATTGATGAAGGGAGAAGGGTTACCCAATGTATGAGGAGAGCTCTCTTGTATTATGTTTATTGCTACCGGATCTTTTACATTTACCCATTTACCTTGATTTAATGTCTCTTCCTTAGCACATACTGCATTGATTACATCAGCTCACATTTCTGCAGTTAATATTTATTTATTTATAGATACAGCATGGTAACAGACATTTCTGGGCCAATGAGCCCGCGCTGCCCAATTACACCATGTGACCAATTAACCTACTAACCCATTTGTCTTTGAAATGTGGTAGGAAACCGGAGCAAACCTATACAGTCACAGGGAGAACTTACAAACTCCTTACATTCAGCGGTGGAATTGAACGTGGGTCACTGGCACTGTTGTACCATTATGCTAACTGCAACACTCCTATGTCACTCTAATAGCATTTTTTTTATTTTTCCTGCATTGGCAGCTTTTGCTTTACAGTTTCTGGAGGCAAGCTGGAATCCATCAATTTTGGTACAAAATTTGTTAATTAACTCAAGGTTTTAACTAACTATCATGATATGGAAGTTAACTGTTTATTGTAAAATGCCGTTAGATCACTTTGCATTAACATCAGATTTTCTCAGCCAACATGCCTGTCAGATCTCTAGTTGTCATCTAAATTTTTGTGTAATATGAAACTTATAATTTTTCATATTGCAAAGTATTTAAGACTTGATCATTTTAGACATGATTCAATAAATCTTAATTAATCAATTTGACCTGTTGATGCAATTAGTGCACCAAACTTGAAACTATTTTTTTAAAAGAGCGTTCAAATTGTATCCAAAACTTCCAATCCCAGCTCCCTTATTTTAACGGCTAATGAATCTGCAACTTTTGGACAATTACATACTTCTGGTGAATTCATGTTCATCAACTGTAACTGCTGTAATTTTATGGGATTTATCATTATTCCATATGTACTCCTTTTTCTGCAGTTCTAAATACTGAAATTGTCCTGCCCTTCAACACATATTTAGCTTAAGGTTAAGAGCAGCTGAGCAGCTTCTTTTTAATGGAACTTTCTTTTTACTGGAAGAATGTTGGGTTGCATGAGTCCATTGTCCAACCTCGCTCATTGGAAAGATTACATAGATCTTAAAGTGTCAATTGCATTTTTACCTTGCTAAAAATATTTTTTTTAATCCTTGAATTAATCCTTTCATATCAAAAGAGTTTAAGCAAATTTTTTTTCATAATTCCCAGCAGGGAAAGAAACAGTCCTGGCAAGGAAAAATCTTTGATCCAAGATTGAACCTATAAGTATTCTAGCCCAATTTGCTGAGACAGGTTGAACTAATGTAGGAAGACAAATGCATATCTGGGTACTGATCAAATTATGTTTAAGGCAGATCCTCTAATAGCCCATGATCAATTGGTTGCGTGCCTTTTATCAGACTGTTTCTTTTGGCATGGTTCAGGTGCACAGTTCTGTTGGGAGTTCAACTCCCAGCTGATTGTTAAGGTCTGTTTCAGTATTGTGAGCACAAGGGCTCACTCAGAATAAATGGCTGGCTGATGGAGGACATTGAAGTCCTACCACCTGGCTAATTGGTTATTAAAACTGTCCTTGTTATTCAATATTCGAGAATGTACTCGACACGCTTTAAAGTAGAAAATAAATAAAATATATGTGTGCATACACACAAAATGTTGTAACTTAATTAAAAAATATTTATTTTAATTCAAATATTAATCACTCCACTTTCTGCCGGCAGCTGATCCTTCTATTTATATTAATCTGGCATTGGCTCAGCAGGCAAAGTTTCTGGCCTGAGACTTCAAAAATTGCAAGTTGGCTCTACTCCTTTGGACTCCATGACCAGTCTAGCAGTGCAGTCATAGATGTATTAGGGCCAATGTTCCCCTCAGCAGAAGCTTACTGTTCAGTCTGTGCATTGGTATAGCCGAGTTACGGGCTTGTCTGTTCCACAGAAGATCTGCACTGATACATAAGTATTTATTATTAGTAATTAGATGTTAAATATGGTTGCGCATGCAAGTATACAGATTTGTTCCACTGAGCGCATTTAGGTACATCAAGAAACTATAGCAAACTTGTAATAAGTTCAGTGGAGCAATGACATTAGAAAGCATCCTCTCATGCTTTGAATAACATTCTTCAAGCTGAAATTTAAGTAAGAATTCCAAATAATATATACTGTGTGATACTAATTTTAAAATGGATGTTTCATAGCACGTTCCTAATGCTTAATGTTGTGGTTTGGCAGCTATGTCTAAATCTACTATTTGTTGGATCACAGCTGCAGTTTGATTTCCAAATATTAGTGAGGTCTAGACAAAATCAAATTTTATTTAATTTGAGGCCCTTCAAATTCCCTTTAGAATATAATTGGCTTGATTGAAGTCTATTTGCCTCGTTCCAAAGCATTATTTTTTTATGACACCAAAGAAAGAAGGAACATTCATTTTTTTTAGAATTGGTCATGACCAGGGGACACTGTGTTGATCTTTACAGCCAGTGAAGCACTACTGAAATACAGCTGTTGTTGTAGTTCAGGGAACTGTTAAATTTCCTTTGTTGTTAGTAATTGGTATGTTACCTTTTGTTTGTATATCTCACAAGTGGGTAGCTAATGCATCAGATTTTATGATGGACAAGGCCATTGATTACAATTTTCATAAATGTGAAGAACAAAACAAGGATATCAGCAGATAAAGTTGTACAGTCCCATGCAGTAACAATAGAATTTGACTTAATCTGTTGCCAGCAGTTCTGGAAATACCAAAAGTATATGTGGCACAGTTAGTTGAGATGCTACCTCATAGCTCCAAAAACCCAGATTCACTCTGGACCTCCCCTATTTTATGAGTAGAGTTTGCATATCCCCACATATCCTAATGAGTTTCTCACCACTTTCCAAAATGTGAAGGTTGGGGACTGTAATTGCCCCTAGAGTGGTAAAATCTGAGGGAGCTGATAGGGGAGTATAAAATGGGGTTAATGTAGATGCATGCTTCAGCCTGGATTCATTAAGCCAGCTGGCACGTTTCCATGATATATGACTCTATGTTATAATTTGTAGAAACTGAATACTTACTGTAGCTGAATCCAACTTGAGTCATGATACACCTTAAAAAGATCTAATAAAACTTTACAAAAATGAGGTAGTTGTGAAGAAATGCAGCACTTGTTTAGATTCTCTAGTTTTCTAGTTCACTAAAATGGGAGAAATAGATTTTCCATTTCAGTTCATTATTTGTCAGTAGTTACTTTAAAGACTAGAAAGCCGTGTCCTTATCAATAGGAAAAATGTTGCTACCACATGTTTGTGGTATGATGATAAATGGAGATATTTAAGTTGTATAGTTGGTGACTAGAAAATTGACCAGTCTAAGTTGTTCAAGTGGAAGCAATTACCAAGTCCAAAACATTTTCAAATGAAAACTCATTTAATTAAAGCATACATTTCAATCTTAAGTTAATTGGCATTCTGAGAAATAGAAGAGAATCCATCATCAAACAAAGGAACTTACATTTATAAAGCATGACATCCCATTTTTATTGAATTAATTCTTGGAATCCCTGTTATTATTCAGAGATGTCATCTATTTTGCACATACTAAGGTCTCAAGAAGTCAGACATTTGATCATTTGAGACCTTAGTGAAAGCCCCATGCCTGTTTCTCATATATCCTCTTCGATAACACTGAATGGTCCTATTTCCACAAGTCTTTTGGACAGTTACTGTTCTGTAGATTTGCTGAGTATGCCCATAGAAAAAGAACCTCAGGGTTGTATGTGATGACATGTATGTACTATAATAATAATTTTTACTTTGAACTTTGAACTTCAGCGATCCTGACCCCATCTCCAGTCATGCACACCTGGCCCACAGTCTGGAACTTGGCCTTTCCGCTGAAATGAAATGAATTAATTCGGTATTTGGCCTGCAGTTTTTCAGCGTACCTGCTATGAAGCTGCACAAAGGTGGTGATCCACTTCAAAATCCCAGCAGGATCCTCCTCTTGCTCTCTGGATCCCCGACCCACATTCTGGAATAACGAGTGAGCCAGATGTTGCATCATCTGGATTTTGGAACAATTAGATGCTGGATTTTCGCAGTTGTACTAAAGATGGTTCTATTTGGCTCAGTTGTGTTCTGTGCATTCATACTGCTTTTTTAAATATTCAGAATTAATAAAAGTTATTAAAATTAATCACTTGTAAAAAGTTATTAAAATTAAAAATAAAACACTGCAAGATCCTTTGAACTAAATGAATATATTAAAATTAAATCAGTTAATTACAAATGTAAAATACCTGAAACCTGCCTATTTCCATTAAACCTGTTGCTGTCTGCTGAATTGAATTAAATCAGTGCTTACTCAACATTGAAAATTAGAGCTCCAACTTTATTCAGTGTAATTGAGGGATTAAGCTACACAAAGGTGGAGCTCCACTATTAAATCCACGAGGGATCCAATGTTAGGGCAGACTTGGGTATGTTTTCCTCTTCTGCTGGGTCATGCACTGAGATCCATGATGTGTAGACTAAGAGACTAAATACAATTGTGTCATGCCTCTTAGGATTATATAGTTCATGAATAAAAGAAATATTCTTGCTTTATGTTTTAATTAATTTCCCATTTTTATGTAGTATATTTCTATTTAAATTTTTGGATTATTTATAACTATGATTTATGGACATCAGTGAGACTTAGAAATAGCTAAGAAGACCTTTGGCCTTGGTAACCTCTCAAAGGACCTTCTGGTTTTGTGCACCTCATGCTTCTGTGCCTAAGGCAGAGTGGTTGTTTGTTGCTCACACTGCTTCAGGACAATTCCAATTTCTAAACTAATCAGTTTCTCAGAGCTACATAAAGTAATTGCAGGAACAGTGCAACAATAAGGTTAATGGCATTTCTTTACTTCTCTGTTGCTGAAAGAAACTGATTTTAGCTATATTAAGATTCCTCAGCCACTTCTGTGCTCATTTGCTCCCTTATCTATGTACTCTATTGTTATACGTATTTGGCATGCCTCCAATTTTGGTGTTGCCATAGAATCAATAGGTTTCAACAGATACATTTAATGTCAGAGAAAGGTATACAATATACATCCTGAAATTCTTTTTCTTCACAAGCATCCACAAAAACAGTGGAGTGCCCCAAAGAATGAATGACAGTTCAATGTTAGAACCCCAAAGTCCCCCCCAGCTCCCCCCTCCCCCCACAAGCAGCAGCAAGGCAACGAACCGTCTCACCCCCACCAGCAAAAAAGCATCGGCGCCCCCCCCCACCAAGCATTCAAGTGTGCAGCAAAGCATCAATAAAGACACAGACTTGCAGTACCCCAAAGACTACTCGTTCACCCAGTATTCGGCATGCCGTAGGCTTACTCTCTCTCCCTAATAAGGGGAAGAGAAGTGCCCGGTTTCACAGCGAGAGGGGAGACATAACAAAACAGCTCGCTGACTTATGGAGTTAAAAGTCTGTTGCATCGCTTTTCCTGAGCCCTGTGCCCAAAGAACTCAGGTCTCTGGGTACATTGGAAGCAGCACACCCACTGCTTCTGATCTTCCGTGTTCTCCCGCAACGCATCAGTCAGCAGCGCCAGCCTGGAATCAGCCCGCCTCCAGAGCCAGGAAAATCCGGCGCCCTGAAGGTACGCTAGTCTTCCAGGCCACGTCCTTGGCATATCGAAAAGCAGCTGGTCGTGAGGCCCTGAGAGCTATCTAGCACAGAAACAGGCACTTCAGCCCAATTCATCCATACCAACCAAGTTGTCTAACTGGGCTAGTACCATATAGAGTAATAGATTATTGTTATCCTCTATACCCATAGTTACTGATGTACAAGGAAAAAAAGGAAGTGGTCCAACGTTGATTCTTTGAGGACATTGTTTCTACTACTGTCCCGTCCGAGAAACAACTGTTTAGCTTATGTTGAGAAAATAGAATTGCAGTAATTTGCTGGAAGCATTTTACATTAGATTTTGTCAGTATTTGAAGGTCCTTGGAGGTGAAATTTACTCTATTCTCTTCATCAGCCTTTCCTGTTACCTTATGATGGTATTCAAAATTAATTTGCTTTTAAGCATTCAATTTAAACATTAATTTGTTGGCTTTATTACCCAAATTATGGTTGCTTTCTTTTTAAATTTTTAATCACTCTCCTTGGCATCTCTAATACATTACTCAAGTGTTCCACATTGCCACAAATGCAACTGTATTATAACCATTGCAATTATTAGATACTGAGCTAGAGCCTTGTTTTATTTGGCATGTGAAATGGGATTTTGGTACAAGAGTTAACTCTGCAACTCATTTCACATCTTCTGCTTCAACTATCGTAGTGCAGGCAGCTTATAGTATACCTATTTCTAACATCCTGTATGGTAGGAAGCAAACCCTTGCACTCACTTTATGGTATGGTTATTATTGCTTACTCCATTCAACCTACTTTTTTCTGTTCATAATTGTAATACAGGTATGTGTCGCTTAACGTCCACGATACGTTCTGTGAAATCGGACGTTATGTGATTTGGACATTGTGCGAACACCATATTGTATACTTAGCAAACCTATATGGAGTACTGCAGTGTACCTGTATTGACTAAATCCATGTCATTAGCAATTTCTCCATATCCAGTATAGGTCCTTCTCGCATTTTCGTGAGCCTTGTATCTTCAGTGAAACAGATCCTTTAACAACTTCGAGAATTTTTTCTTCGTTTTTCAGGATCGTCGGGATTGTCGAGTGTGACATGCCTAAATCCCGAGCAATAACATTCACTGGTTTTCCACCTTCATATTGTTTAATAATCTTTTGTTTCACTTCCAAATCAATATTTTTCCTTTGCCTGTTGCTGCTGCTATCACTAAGAGTGGCTTTGCTGCGTTTGGAAGTTATGATGCACTTTATGGTAATATTTTCAAAAGAAAGTTAAACAGAGGGATAATGCAACGATGCTCAAGAGACACAAGATTGGTTACATCCACTATATCCTGTTCTCCGATCGGGACTACAGATAGGCGATCGGACGTTAAGCGGTGCACACCTGTAATAGGTTCCATTTGCTCATCCTATTAGTTGTGCCAAAAATATGTAAAAACATCTGTCAGGTACATATGCAATATCTACACCTACACCTCCACCTTCAGTTCAAATTCCAAGCAAATTCATATTCAAACTCCTAAACCTAGGACTCAACACCTCCCTTTGCAACTGCGTCTTTGACTTCATGACTAACAGACCCCAGCCAGTAAGAATACTCAACACTCCCTACTGTACTTTCATACACTCACAACTACATGGTAAGCTTATGCTCTAATTCCATCTACACGTTCAGAGATGACGCCACTGTAGTGGGCCATATCTCAAAAGGCAATGTGTTGGAGAACAGGAAAGCAATAGGGAGCCACGTAGCATGGTGTTATGACAACAACCTTGCCCTCAATGTCAGCAACACAAAAGAACTGGTCACTGATTCCATGTGCTCCTGTTTACATCAATAGTGCTGAAGTGGAGAGTGTTGAGTGTTTCAAGTTCATAGGAGTGACCATCACCCATAGCCTGTCCTGATTCAATCACGTAGATGCCACAGACAAAAATGCTCACCAGCACTTCTACTTCCTTAGGAGTTTAAATAAATTTGGCACGTCACTCTTGACCGTCACCAATTTTTATAGATACCATCGAAAGCATATTATCCAGATGCTTGGTGTGGTGGACTGCTTTGCCCAGGACTGCAAGGAACTGCAGAGAGCTATGAACATAGTTCAGCACCGAATAGAAACCAGCTTCCCTCTATGGATTCTGTCTACATTTCTCCCCACCTCAGTAAAGCAGCCAGTATAATTAAAGACCCCACCCATGCTAAATATTCTTACTCCCTCCCATCAGGTGGAAGCTCTAGGTCCAAGTTTAAGTTGTGACACTGCTCAAAGTATCTCTGCTGATCTCTTTGCAAGAACATGGATACAATTTTTAGATTTTCAAGGCCGTTGAATTCTCCTAAAGGTATTTAGAACAATTGAAAGTTGATATATCTGATTATTATTTTTAATCGTTCTCTGCATATTATTTTTCCCCCAGATATTGATGAATGTAGAACACCTCTTGGTGCCTGTGACGGAGGTGAATGCACTAACACCATTGGTAGCTTTTACTGTTCCTGCCCCCATGGCTATAAAACATCTCCAGATGGTTCTCGATGTATTGGTGAGTAAGATGTACAAACTTGCAAGATACTGATTTTAAAAGTGAAAGCAAAGGTCTTCCAAGTATAACAAAAGTCCTTCATTCTGTTATTTTATTTGCTTTGGGTGGCCTTCTGAGAGTGTATTATGTGAAGGAAATAGTTCTGTATGAATTACTCAAAAGAATGTTTCTTTGAGAGTTATCTTCTGCCACCAGTTGATTTAATCTGTTGTTTTTAAAGTAAAATTATAGGACTGAAATAGGGAGGCATGGAAACTGATAAAACTATTAAAATCATAGTGAAAAATTCTGTTATATGGTTTCAAATCCTAACACTTCTGGTTATCTAAATAATTTATTTTAGACACCAATCCCTTCTGGTGTTTTTTTATTATTTCTTTTGGTTCTATTATTAGTGTCATGCAATATAGCAATAGAAAATTAAAATGCTTGATTTTAGGGAGAAGTAGTTTTTTACTGCAATTTGGTTCTTGAATCAACTGGCAAAACACAAATCACTACAGTTTAAGAAACACTATGACCACTTTCAAAATGCTGGAGGAACTCAGCGGGCCAGGCATCATCTATGGAAAAAAGCACAATTGACGTGTGGTGAATAGGCTGCTGAGTTCCTCCAGCATTTTGTGTGTGTTGCTTGGATTTCCAGCATCTGCAGATTTTCTCTTGTTTGTGACTAGGATCACTTCGATCACTTTGCAGAAAAAATGGACTTTGTTCTTTTTTGTTCTAATTGTGTACTTTCTTGTAAAAAAAGTGTATAATTATATTTAATTTATGCTTTACATGTGAATATGGTTTATACGATGCCTATACATTCAGATGCCATTTCATTAGGCATACCGGTACAACAGCTTGGTAATTCAAATATCTAATTAGCCAGTTATATGGCAGCAACTCACTGCATAAAAGCGTGAAGACAAAAGGTCAGGAGTTTCAGTTGTTATTCAGCCTAATCATCAGAATGGGGAAGAAATGTAATTAAGTGACTTTGACCGTGGAATGATTATTGATGCCAGACAGGGTGGTGGTTTGAGTATCTCAGAAACTGCTGGCATTTTCACGCACAACAATCTCTAGAGTTTACAGAGAATGGTGCGAGAAACAAAAAGCATCCAGTGAGCAGCAGTTCTGTGGGTGAAAATGCCTTGTTTATGAGAGAGGTCAGAGGAGGATGGCCAGACTGGTTCAAGCTGACAGGAACGCAATAGTAAGTCCAATAATCATGGATTACAACAAAGGTGTGCAGAATAGCAGCTCTGAACGCACTACATGTCAAACATTGGAGTGAGTGGACTACAGGAGCAGAAGACCACTAACATACAGTCAGTGGCCACTTTGTTAGGTACAAGAGGTACTAATAAAGTGGTCACTAAGTGTATATGTTGACTTTCTTCAAATTTGTTCTGTTTAGTCATAATGCTCACTCACATGACACTGATCGAATTCTTTAAAAATAGTTGTACAGACGCACATCAGCTCTACAGAAGGTTTTGGAGCAATTCTTTTTCTTTAACCTCAGCAGTAACAAATGTTGGAGGTTTCTTGCTTTATTGATAGGCAGTACATTAGTGCAGCCACTGGAGCAGCTTCATAACTCCAGCGTCCTCTGTTCAATTCTGACTATCCTCATAGAGTTGGCTTGTTCTCCCTTTGACCACAGGGGCTTTCTCTAGATTCCCAGCTTCCTCACACGTCCCAAAGACATGCAGATTGGTAGGTTAGTTGACCTCTATAAATTGCCCCTAGTTTGGCAGATCCTGGAGTAAATTGATCGGAATGGGGAGAGTAAAACAGGATCGAAGGGGGATTAGTGTAAATAGACGGATAATGGTCAGCACTACTAGAGCCAACAGGCCTATTTCCACACAGTCTGACTAATATTATAGATATTATAAAGTCTCTGGGCACCCTTTGTACAAATTATTTTTAAAAAGCTCATAATATTGTACTGAGTCGGATATAAGCTATCTATGTCGGGAATTAAATAATTTTCATTGTTGACGCTGATTGTTGAGAATTGTTTGGATTTGGTATAGTTCCCATTTGCAGTAGCTCTTCTGGAATCCACAGCAGACCAGGGTGGACTCCTGCTGCATTGAAACCAGTATTTTAAGCTGGTGTTAGGTCATTTGTTAATATTCAAGAAACAATGCTTTCTTTTTGGTGGGCACACAGACACGAAAAAATTAACTTGGGCAAGTTGACTTCACCATGATCCAAGTAAAAATGTGGATCAATCTAGTGATGAAGTGTCATCAATGTGCATATTTTTCACTCAAGAAAAGTAGGCAAAACACATACCAATTTTTGTCAACCAGTATGTCTCCTAGTATAATGTGTACATGTGCACCTGTTATGGAACTTTGTTCTTGTCCATTCCTGTTAGAAATTGGAGTAATGAGCTGAAATAGTTTGTGTGATTTTCCACCATAGATGGAAAATCTGAATTTTCAGTACAAACTGTCTTCACAAGAAGCCCTGTGCTAGGGAATGTTAACTTCCAAAGTTGACCTTGTCTAGTTTACCCTCATAAGAATATTTTGTTGTACACCAGTGATACATTTTCTTTTCCTAACTTTGATGAATGATGCATTTTTATAACTTTGATGAATGAAGCTGCCAAATCACTGACAATGTGTCTTGAATTATGAGATGTTTTATGCTGTGGACTGGTGCCTATTTAGATTAGAGTGAGGACTCTTTAGTTTTCAGTTACAGAATGAAGTATTTTTACCACTGTTTTTCTTTATCCTCTGTAATTCAACTCTGTTCTTGTGTTTCTTCACTAGAATAGCTCTTGATTTTCTTTCTTCTACTTTTTTCTTTAAACACACCTTTTACTCTAGTTGGATGTTCAGTCAGCATCCAACATACAGTATGTCCATCTGAATTTTCTTATTACAGTTACTAACTGACTTCTTCAATTTCCAACGTTTGTTTATATCAATTTCCCTTTTTTATGTTTTTTTTCTGTCTCTGTCATCTGGTTTTGTGTCCCATGGTGTTTTAATGAGACATGCACTGCAATACTTGTGCCTCAGTCTGTTAATGTGCTGCTGGTCTTTAGGCACAGACACCACACCAGATGACAAAAGGCCCATTATCCATTCATTTACATAAAAGTTAAAATTAAGTTATTTTACCATGATTGTAATGACACCTTTGACGGTCAGGGTCGAACATGGATATTGTGTCCTAGCTGCCTGTGATATGCAAGCCAGTACAGTACAAAATGGTGAGCAAGCTATTGCCCATGCAGCAGTCTTCTCCTCGCCACACAGCTGGTGAATCCAAAGGAATGGCAGAGACTGATGCAGTTTGGCATCAGTGGCATTGCAAGGGTTGCCAGTCAGCATTCAACTCAGCATAGAGACTCCAGCTTCGGTTTTTCATAGAAACATAGAAAAACTACAGCACAATACAGGCCCTTCGGCATACAATACAGTGCCGAACATGTACTTACTTTAAAAATGACCTAGGGATACCTATTTTTCTAAGCTCCGTGTACCTATCCAGGAATCTGTTAAAAGACCCTATCGAATCTGCCTCCACCACCATCGCCGGCAGCCAGTTCCATGCACTCACTACTCCCTGCATAAAAAACTTACCCCTGACATCTCCTCTGTACCTACTTCCAAGCACGTTAAAACTGTGCCCTCTCATCATAGCCATTTCAACTCTGGGAAAAAGCCTTCTGACTATCCACATGATCAATGCCTCTCATCGTCTTAGACACCTCTATCAGGTCACCTGTCATCCTCTGTCGCTCCAAGGAGAAAAGGCCAAGTTCACTCAACCTCTTCTCATAAGGAATGCTCCCCAATCCAGACAACATCCTTGTAAATCTCCTCTGCACCCTTTCTATAGTTGCCACATCCTTCCTGTAGTGAGGTGACCAGAACTGAGCACAGTACTCCAAGTGGGGTCTGACCAGGGTCCTATATAGCTGTAACATTACATCTCGGCTCTTAAACTCCACCCCACAGTTGATGAAGGCCAGTGTACTGTATGCTTCGGTTCACTTTGTTTGCCACAAAAGGTGGATATCATGGATACCCACTTCAATTCAACTTCCCATTCCCATTTCGACCTGGTAGTCTGCAGCCTACTCCATTGCCATGATGAGGCCAAAGTTCATATTCTGCAACACTTCATATTCTGTCTGGGTAGCTTCCAACCCAATGGCATGAACATCAATTTCTCTAACTTACCATAATTTTTCACCCTTTCCCTTCTCTCTTTTTCCATTCCCAATTCCATTTCTCCTCTCACCATTTCTCGGACCTGCTCAGTTCCTCCAGTATTTTCTGTGTGTTGCCCTTAGCAATCTATACCTTTTGCATGCTGCATCTTTTACTGTTATTGTCAAATTCTGCAGAAGGAGAATTAATTTTGACAGATGGTCCATTCTGGATGCTATCACCCATTTGTTATGCAATAACGAGGATGCAGAGTAAGCATTCCAGCCTGCTCTGGCTTGAGCTTTGAGAATAATGGAGAGAATTTGAGGGATTAGGATTTCCTCCAGGTTTACTCCCAAAGCCTTCCCTATGAGTGGGTATAGCTGCAAGTTAGCAGAGATTTGAGATCAGAGTTTTCCATCTCCTCGATGAGTTGCCAAGCACAGCTGACAAGCCCCACCTTCCTGAAGCGACTGGTTTTAAGGCACCAGTAACTTAAACCTCCCCATTTTCCCTTTGCCCCTTCTCCTGTGACTAGAAACTCTTCTTCTGGACTTAGCAGCTAAACAGTGCGTGAAGGCCAGGAGCTGGACTTGGTTGTCAAAGACTATCTGAGAAGCACACCATTGGGAGCATTTAGGTAATGGGCCTTTATTCCCCCCACCCCACCTCCCCTGCCTATGACAACCCTAAGGAACCAATAATGTAATGCTCATTATAATACTGAAGATTCCAAACAGAGAGCCAGTTAAATGCAAGGAAATTTACAAACGCTCCTACTGCACAGTGCAATTTAATTAGCATTGTGAATTACTTATAAAGTGATTTATCTTTTGCTTGGGATTGGAAAATGAACATAGACTTGGAAAAAAAAGCTTGTGTTTCCCCCAGACATTGCAGCTACAACACTCTGGCCAGACACGGTCCTGTGGTCCATAACAGCCAAGCTGGCATATGTTGTAGAATTGACAGTACCATGGGAAGATGGTGTTGAAGAAGCTTATCAGAGGAAAAAGACCAAGTACTCTGAACTGGCAACTGAAGCTGCCGAGAACGGCTGGAAGACCAAGATTTTCCGTATAGAAGTGGGATGCAGAAGATTCGTTGCTACATCTACGACCAGTCTATTGAAGAAGATGGGGGTGAGAGGTCACTCCCTCCAACAAGCAATCAAGTCCTTGTCAAATGCAGCAGAAGAAAGCAGCAACTGGATTTGGATTAAAAGGAAAGACAACAACTGGGCTGCAAGATGAAGACAGGAGGGTATGGAACTGAGGGGGGTGTATCTGGGATGCCAGGTAGCACCGTTGAGCCCTCTGGAGACATCGTGGGCTTATCAACGAAATGTCAAAGAAGGAGGGTGCTCACCTGATGACCCCGATGACGTACCTACCCTCCCTCCTTGTCACCACTCTAAACCCACTGCCAACATCGAGAGTGCTGACTTACCGTAGGGATTGAAACATCAAGTCCTAATAGCTCTACTTTTGATGAACGTTATTTTTGCGCACATGTAAATATTGTCTCATTTTTGCCTGGTTTGCAGTTCTATAAATATAATTTTTAATCTCTTTTAGCAAGTGAATATCAAAGGCTGTTTGAATATCTCAATCAATCAGAGATAAATGTATAGCAGCTTTACAGCTGACTGTAGTCTTGTAGAAACTTCTTACAAGTGGAAGGATTGCTAGTCCATGTTGCTTCCAAATTGTGATAGGTTAGATGCAGTTGCAGGTAACCTAATCTGTGTAATTAAATTACAAACGAGAAAGTCTGCAGATGCTGGAAATCCGAGCAATACACACAAAATGTTGGAGGAACTCAGCAGGCCAAGCAGCATCAGTGAAAAAAAGTACAGTCGACGTTTTAGGCCGAAACCTTTCGGCAGGACAAATTTGTGTAAAGTATGTTAAAATATTTGGTTTTAATTTGCAATAGAAGTAGTGACTTAAAGGAATGATTATTGTTCTGTCTTTTAATTGAGTGCTGCAGTTTAATCTGGAATCCAGCATTTGAGACTGCACCTCTTGGGGCTATCTATGCAACAGAAGTACAGCTGTTTTCACAATTTGCATTATGTTATTATGGCTCACAACCTCAGGCTATAGGTCGCTGAGTCTGACCTGATCTGGAAGTGCCTGTTGATTAGTGTGCTATGTACGCATTGATTTCAGAAAGTTGGTCGGTATATTTCAGCGCTTGGAAGTGTTCCAATAGTAGTAATTATGGGGTGCTAAGTACAATTTTATATGTAAATTATGAAGTCAGTCAATGATCTGGTAATTTATTCCATTTCTAATTGAAGGCAGAATGCTCTTGATATCAATAGCAATGTGCTTGACTTTTAACCACCATGTAAAACAGCCTAGCAAGTTAAACAGTTATACTGAAAGAGCAATTCGATTGACGGAATGTCTGCACCACCAATAGCACTTCAAGAAGGTAGCCTATTATTACTTCCTCAAGAACAATCAAGGGTTAATAATACTAAAGTAAGAAAAGGTTAATGATTCAAGTTTATTTATTACACGTACTACGTCAAAACATACACTAAATGTGTACTTTGCATTAACAACTAACACACCCAAAGGTGTGGCTGGGGGCAGCCCACAAGTGTCGCCATACATTCTGGCGCCATTACGCCATTCCCCCAATGCTTGGCAGAACAACAAAATAGAACACAGCAAGCAATAGAACAACAGCAGCAAAATAAGGCCCTGCTCCCGCCTCCCACCCATGCACACACACAGACCTCTAAACCCAAGACAGTCAGCATTCTTCAACTTTCAGCCTCCAGTGGACCCAGATTCAGGTTTGGATTCAGACACCGACACGCAGACATAGGCTTGCGGGCTCACGGAGATTCACAAACACACGTGCTCTGGCCAACGGGGCTCTATTTCCGGACTTCTGATTCGATCCTTGCCATCAACCACAGAAGCTGCCAAACATCAAATGCTAGGTCTGGAACTCTGGCTTTACTGATCTGCAAACCTACGGGATCTCTTCTTCCTGCCCGCATGGAACACCAACTCCATTACCCGCTGACAACTGACGCACCCTGGGTGGTCTTCATCCACATCACTGTCCTTCAAACACCGAGTGGAGAATTAAAATTCTGGCCTGTCCTCTAAGTCAGAGCCAGATCAGAATCAGATTTAATATTACTAGCATATGTCATGAAATTTGTTAAACTTTGTGACGAGAGTACAATGTAAATATAAGAAGAAAAACTAAATTACCTTAAGTATATATGTATATTAAATAGTCAAATTAAGATAAGTTGTGCAAAAACCGAAATTTATAAAAAGAGGAGTGAGATAGTGTTCAGTGTTCCAATGTCCATTTAGAAATTGGATGGCAGAGGAGAAGAAGCTGTTTCTGAATAGCTGAGTGTGGCCTTCAGGTTTCAGTACCTCCTTCCTGTTAGTAACAATGAGAAGAGGGCATGTGGTGGTGGTGGGGATTCTTGATGATGAAAACCACTTTTCTGAGGCAACGCTCCTTGAGGATGTCTTGGATACTATGGACGCTAGTAGCCGTGATGAAGTGGACTAATTATATAACTCTCTGTAGCTTACATCAATCCTGTACAGTAGCCCCACACCCCACTCATACCAAATGAAATATAGCCACTGTCTTGCATGCATTGATATGTAGGGAGCAGGTTACATCTTGAGATATTGACACCCAGGAATTTGAAATCGCTCACTCTGTCCACTTCTGAGCTCTCTATGAGGATTGGTATGTGTTCCCTTGTCTTACCCTTCCTGAAGTGCACAATCAGCTCTTTGGTCTTACTGATGTTGAGTGCAAGATTGTTGCTGGTTTATCTTGCTCCTGTACACCCTCTGACCACCATCTGAGATTCTGCCAACTCAAGTTGTATCATCAGCAAAATTATAGATGGCTTTTAAGCTATGCCTAGGCACACAGTCATGGATAAAAAGAGTAGAGCAGTGGGCTAAGCACACATCCTTGAGGTGCACCAATGTTGATTGTCAGTGAAGTAGAAGTATAGATATAGAAGCCCAAGCTCTGTAGCTTTTTGATCAGAACTGTGGGAGTGATGGTGTTAAACACTGAGCTATGGTCAATGAACAGCATCCTGATATAGGTATTTATATTGTCCAAGTGATCCAAGGCCACCTGGAGAGTCATTGAGATTGCTTCCATCGTAGACCTATTCTAGTGATAGGCAAATTGCAGTGGGTCCAGGTCCTTGCTGAGGCAGGAGTTGATTCTAGCCATGAACAACCTCTCAAAGCATTTCATCACCATAAGTGTGAGTTCTACTAGCCGATAGTCATTAAGGCAGCTCACACTGTGCTTCTTGGGCACTGGTTATAATTGTTGTGAAGCATGTAGGTACTTCCAACTGTAGTAGTGAGAGATTGAAAATATCTTTGAATACTGCCCCCTTGCGAGGGCTCACCCTCCTGTAAGACAGCCTGTCATCGGGCTCCAACGCAGGGCCATAGCAGGGATCCTCATAGCTGTAGTTTTATTCTCCTTCTCAAAGTGAGCATAAATGACATTGAGTTTGTCTGGTAGTGAAGAATCACTGCCAATCATGATGTTGGGTTTCGTTTTATAAAAAGTAATGTTCTGCAGTCCCTGCCAGAGTTGATGTGTATCCAATGTCGCCTCACTTGGAATTGTTTCTTAGCTCTTGAAATAGCCCTCTACAAGTCATAACTGATTTTCAAGTATAGACCTGGGTCGCCAGACATAAGTGCCGTAGATCTAGTCCTCAGCAGACGATGAACCTCCTGGTTCATCCACACAGGTTTTAATGAAGTTCGTGACAACTGCAGCATACTCATCCACACTCAAAGATGAATCACTGAATACTGTCCAGACCACCGATTCAAAGCAGTCCGGTAAGCGCTCCTGTGCTTCCTTTGTCCATACCTTCTTGGTCCTCACTACTGGTGCTGCAATCTTCAGTCTCTGCCTATACTCAGGGAGTAGAGCCAGATGATCAGACTTTCCAAAGTGTGGGTATGGAATAGTACCGTAAGTGCTCTTGATGGTGGTGTAACTGTGGTCCAGTGTGTTGTTTCCACTGGTACTATAAGTGATCTGTTGATAAGAATTATTTAGTGACTTTTTCAAGCTGGCATGGTTAACATCCCCAAAGTAATGGAGAAGGCATCCAGATGTGCTGTCCTATGCCCGTTGATTACATTGCTCTGTTCGTCTAGAATCTGTTTAACATTGGCTTGAGGTGGAATGTACACTGCTACCAAAATGATTGTTGAAATCTCCCCGGCAGGTAAAATGGTCGGAATTGATCGCAAGGTGTTCCAGATCTGGTGAACAGGATTGGGAGAGCATCACCATGTTTGTACACCATGAGGCTTTGATCATGATGCAAACCCCCTGCCTTTGATTTTAACATACACAGCAGTCCGATCTTGGCAGTGTATAGTGAACCCATCTATTCGAATTGCTGTGTCCCAAACAGAAGGAGTTACCATGAAACAAATTATGCAAATGGTCCTAATGTCTCCCTGATACAGTACCCTAGCTCTGAGACTTTCAATTTTTTTTTTGCCAGAGACTGTACATTTGCCAGCAAGATGGTCTGTATTGGGAGTTGAAAACCTAGCTTATTTAAGTACACAATTAGTCCATGACAATGACGTCGCTTCCACTGATGTCTTAAGGGGACAGTCCGATCTGTTGATTTTAAGCAGCAATAAATTGTTCAGTCTCATTACCAACTACGGACCTTAAATGCAATTGTGGTTCTCAGCTGCAGCAGGCTGCAACAGGAACATTTGATCGTTTCCATTGAGCTGCGCTGCTTCAAGTCATCTTAATTGGCACCCTGAAAGTAGATGATTTGATGATGCCTCAAAGTTCCTAACTCCCCTGTCTGTCTCCAAAACCATCCCCATGAACCCAAAAGAAACCTAAAACTAAGTAATTAATCTCAAACTGTCTATGAACAAAAGTAAATAATTATCAACAGCCAGCAATACTCATTTTGAATTGATTTTCAGAAAATTAAATACTATGAATAGAGTATTTCCAAATATTTTCATTATACTTACCTTTCAGGTCCAAATTTTGGGTAGCAAGCTCTTGTCAATTATTTGGTGTCGCGATAATAATCGTTGAGGATGTAGTCAGAAAGAGTGAGTAGAATAATTGATTTTGGATAATACAGGTGTCCCCTGCTTTTCGAACGTTCACTTTACGAAACCTCACTGTTACGAAAGACCTACATTAGTTCCCTGTTTTCACTAACAGAAAGTATTTTCACTGTTACGAAAAAAGGCAGTGCATGGAAAAACAAAATCAGCATGCAGCTACCCCGAGCAGCTACTCTCCCCCGAATTTGGAACGGCATTTTTGCCAGCATTGCTTAAACACGTGCCTGTGAGCAGCTGTTAGCAAGATGTGTTCTAAGGTATCGGAAAAGCCTGAAAGAGCTCGTAAGGGTGTTACACTTAGCGTAAAACTAAGCATAATTAAGCGTTTCGATCGTGGTGAACGATGTAAGGACAAAGTGAGTTTGGCTTGTGGAAGTTGACAAAGATGATGTTGAAGAGGTTTTGGCATCCCATGACCGAGAACTGATAGATGAAGAGCTGATGCAATTGTAAGAGGAAAGAATAACAATGGAAACCGAATGCAGTAGCGACCGGGCCGAAAGTGAAGTCGTCCAGGAACTGAACATGAAGCAATTGCATGGGATGATAGAAAAATGCGCGAGGCTAGCAGGCACGCATACTGTCGTTTTTCAAGCCTTCCACATCAGCCACAGCAGACGACGAACCTTGACCTTCAACAATGAGGCAGGCAGACATAGAAGATGACCTGCCTGCCCTGATGGAAACAGGCGACGATGAGATGACACCCCAGTGGTCCCAACCTACAGGCCGCGGACCAATACATTGACGCGGAGAATGCAATGAATTCTCATTGCACCCAACACATCTTTAAGAAAAAAGCCGAAATCAACAATCGCCTCTGATCTGAGCCGACAATTACGTGCTGGGTGGCACCTAATTAATTAGCATGTTTATTTCAGCTTTTTTCTTAAAGATGTGCTGTGTGCCTCCCAGCTACTGCTGCATTCTCCGCAAATTGGTATCGGTCGACGGCCCGGAGGGTGGGGGCCACTGACCATCATCAGTGTGCTCTGCGCTGTCTTCCCGATTCCTGTAAGTGATGCTACACTGTACATACATTATTTCTACTTTATATAGGCTGTGTATTTTTATGTGTTATTTGGTATGATTTGGCAGCTTCATAGCTTAAAGGTTACTGTAGAGAGGGTTTTTGCCGAGAGCACTTGCGTGAAATTTTCTGCCAAAAGTGCTTGCGCGGTGTTTTTGCCGAGAGCGCTTGTATGAGATTTTCACTACAGAGAACAGTGCAGGCAATGATTGTGGAAAAGTATTTCTACTTTATATAGGCTGTGTATTTATCATATCATTCCTGTTTTTACTCTATGTTACTGTTATTTTAGGTTTTATGTCTTATTTGGCATGATTTGGTAGGTTATTTTTGGGTCTGCGAACGCTCACAAAATTTTCCCATATAAATAAATGGTAATTGCTTCTTCATTTTACGACATTCCGGCTTACGAACCGTTTCATAGGAACGCTCTACCTTCAGATGGCAGGGGAAACCTGTAATGTACTGAGATAGCAGATCAATCTATAAGTGGGGGGATTGTATGGATTGGGAAATCATTGGGGGGAGTTTAGAATATTGATTGAGGGTTATAAACTTGAGTGAGGGCTTTGGATGTCCATACTGGGATGGGAAGCAGAAGGAAGGTCAAAAAGGGAACTTTATTTAATTGTGAATAAAAACAGGATATGCTGGATACTCGGCAGATCAGGCACGATCTTTAGAATAAGAGACAGTTAGTGTTTCAGGACAAAATCTCTTTATTTACTTAAGTGATAAACTTCTTTTTGTGATGAAGGTCCATGATCCCTTTGAAAAGAAGGGGGATATTCTATGACTGAAATGAAGTTTCAAAGGTACATTTAATGTCAGAGAAATGTATACAATATACATCCTGAAATGGATGTATGTCGTGGAACCTGATATGAAAAAAATTTAAGCCCCTCACCTCAGAAAATTAGAGAACATAGTTTGAGTCAGTGGTAAGCCCAGGAGAAGAGTATAGGTATTTTTTTTTACCTGACCTCAGTATCTTCCATACTTGCATGCTGCTGGACTATTAAAGTACAAACTTGTTAAGGACTGTTACTACTATAGCCGTGATATAATAATAACATAGTGAGGTGAGGTGGGTGACATTTAAAAATGCACACAAAATGCTGGAGGAACTGAGCAGGTCAGGCAGCATCTATGGAAAAAAGTACAGTCGACTTTTCGAGCCGAAACCCTTTGGCAGGACCTTCTGAAGGGTCTCGGCCCAAAATGTTGACTGTACTTTTTTCCATAGATGCTGCCTGGCCTGCTGAGTTCCTCCAGCATTTTGTGTGTGTTGCTTGGATTTCCAGCATCTGCAGATTTTCTCTTGTTTGTAACATTTTAAAATAGAGAAGTGGATTTACTGCACATTCTTTGAGGGGCACATTCTTTAAAATGGCCTGAAGGGTACTAAGAAAACAAAGTTTCTTTCCATTAAGAGGAACACTGGCTGTCACCCAATGTTGGACTCTCTCCCGAATCATTGTCTATGTCTCATTCAGTTCTGGTAACGTGCAAAGTAAGCTGACACATGAAAACCTGCATCTTCCAAGTTTTTGCTTGTAGTTCACCAGTTTGTGTTAGCGAGTTCCAAGTAGACTGAAGTCTAGTAGAGCAATCAACAGGTGGACAATAACCATACTTCGTTTGCTAATTTCCAACTGTGCTCTTTGTTTATTTCATAAATGTTATTGAAGCCAAGTTTATTTTAAATCATGGCTTATTGCTCATAGCAAGCTTACTTGCAACTAGGAGAAAATGCACTTCGTTGGAAAATTTGGCATTTATCATCTGCTGTTCAGCACTATAAATGTTGAATATATTCCTGTAGGATTCAAGCATGCAGGCCTGCATATGCTTGTGAGGTTGTTAGCATATACACAACAAACAACCAAGAATTATGCAGAGCAGACAGGTGTAAATGAAATATGATACTAATTTGATGGCTTTGCTGCTAACTTGGAAATCTAGATACTGTTTCAGCAGTCTGTAACCATGTAACCATATAACAATTACAGCACGGAAACAGGCCATCTCGGCCCTTCTAGTCCATGCCGAACTCTTACTCTCACCTATTCCCACCGACCTGCACTCAGCCCATAACCCTCCATTCCTTTCCTGTCCATATAGCTGTCCAATTTAACTTTAAACGACAACATCGAACCTGCCTCAACCACTTCTGCTGGAAGCTCATTCCACACAGCTGCCACTCTCTAAGTAAAGAAGTTCCCCCTCATGTTACCCCTAAACTTCTGCCCTTTAACTCTCAACTCATGTCCTCTTGTTTGAATCTCCTCCACTCTCAATGGAAAAAGCCTATCCATGTCAACTCTATCTATCCCCCTCATAATTTTAAATACCTCTATCAAGTCCCCCCTCAACCTTCTACACTCCAAAGAATAAAGACCTAACTTGTTCAACCTCTCTCTGTAACTTAGGTGATGAAACCCAGGTAACATTCCTGAAAATCTTCTCTGTACTCTCTCTATGTTGTCGACATCTTTCCTGTAATTCGGTGACCAAAACTGTACACAAAACTCCAAATCTGGCCTCACCAATGCCTTGTACAATTTCAACATTACATCCCAACTCCTATACTCAATGCTCCGATTTATAAAGGCCAGCATACCAAAAGCTTTCTTCACCACCCTATCCACA
The DNA here is from genome assembly GCF_030028105.1 of Mobula birostris. NCBI lineage: Eukaryota > Metazoa > Chordata > Chondrichthyes > Myliobatiformes > Myliobatidae > Mobula > Mobula birostris. Next base: position 53,089,173 of record NC_092386.1, read on the forward strand.
TGAGATTCCATCTTCAGGGAACTATGCACCATTATTCCTAGATCCCTTTGTTCTACTGCGTTCTTCAATGCCTTATCATTTAAGATGTATGTCCTATTTTGATTAGTCCTACCAAAATGTAGCACCTCACATTTTTCAGCATTAAACGCCATCTGCCATCTTTCAGCCCATTCTTCTATCTGGCTTAAATCTCTCTGCAAGCTTTGAAAACCTACTTCATTATCCACAACTCCACCTATCTTAGTATCATCTGCATACTTACTCATCCAAGTTACCATCCCATCATCCAGATCATTAATGTATATGACATATAACATTGGACCCAGTACAGATCCCTGAGGCATACCACTAGTCACCGGCCTCCAATCTGACAAATGGTTATCCATCACTACTCTCTGGCGTCTCCCATCCAACCACTGTTGAATCCATCTTATTGCTTCAATATTAACACGTAACAATTGAACCTTCCTATCTAACCTTCCATGTGGAACCTTGTCAAAGGCCTAACTGAAGTTTATATAGACCTCATCCACTGCTTTACCCTCGTCAACTTTCCTAGTAACTCCTTCAAAAACTTCAATGATTTGTCAAACATGACCTTCCACGCACAAATCCATGTTGACTGTTCCGAATCAGACCCTATCTATCCAGATAATTATATATACCATCTCTAAGAATACTTTCCATCAATTTACCCACCACTGATGTCAAACTCACATGTCGATAATTGTTAGGTTTACTCTTAGAACAATGGAACAACATGAGCAATACACCAATCCTCCGGCACCATCCTTGTTTCTAAAGACATTTGAAATATTTCTGTCAGAGCCCCTGCTATTTCCACAGTAACTTCCCTCAGGGTCCTAGGGAATATTCTGTCAGGACCCGGAGATTTATCCACTTTTATATTCCTTAAAAGCACCAGTAGTTCCTCTTCTTTAATCATCATAGTTTCCATAACTTCCCTACCTGTTTCCCTTATCTTACACAATTCAATATCCTTCTCCTAAGTGAATACCGAAGAAAAGAAATTGTTCAGAATCTCCCCCATCTCTTTTGGCTTCATACATAGCTGTCCACTCTGATTCTGTAAGGGACCAATTTTATCCCTCACTATCCTTTTGCTTTTAATATAACTGTAAGAAACCCTTTGGATTTATTTTCACCTACTTGCCAAAGCAACCTCATATCTTCTTTTAGCTTTTCTAATTTCTTTCTTAAGATTCTTTTTACATTCTTTATATTCCTCGAGCACCTCATTTACTCCATGCTGCCTATATTTATTGTAGATATCTCTCTTCTTTCGAACCAAGTTTCCAATATCCCTTGAAAACCATGGCTTTCTCAAACTTTTAATCTTTCCTTTCAACCTAACAGGAACATAAAGATTCTGAACCCTCAAAATTTCCCCTTTAAATGACCTCCATTTCTTTATTACATTCTTCCCATAAAACAAATTGTCCCAATCCACTCCTTCTAAATCCTTTCATATCTCCTCAAAGTTAGCCTTTCTGCAATCAAAGATTTCAACCCTGAGTCCAGACCTATCCTTCTCCATAATTATATTGAAACTAATAACATTGTGATCACTGGACCTGAAGTGCTGCCCAACACAAACCTCCGTCCCTGACCTATCTCATTCCCTAACAGGAGATCCAACACTGCCTCTTCTCTAGTTGGTACCTATGTATTGCTGCGAAAAACTATCCTGCACACTTTTTATAAACTCCAAACCATCCAGCCCTTTTACAGAATGGGCTTCCCAGTCTATGTGTGGAAAATTAAAATCTCCCACAATCATAACCTTGTGCTTACTACAAATATCTGCTATCTCTTTACAAATTTGCTCCTCCAACTCTCGCTCCCCATTTGATGCTCTATAATACACCCCCATAAGTGTTACTACACCTTTCCTATTCCTCAATTCCACCCAAATAGCTTCCCTAGACGAGCCCTCTAATCTATCCTGCCAGAGCACCACTGTAATATTTTCTCTGACAAGCAATGCAACACTTCCCCCTCTTGTCCGTGCTATTCTATCACACCTGAAGCAATTAAATCCAGGAATATTTAGTTGCCAATCACACCCCTCCTGTAACCATGTTTCACTAATAGCTACCACATTATACTTCCAGGTATCAATACATGCTTTAAACTCATCCACCTTTCTTACAATGCTCCTGGCATTGAAATAAATGCGTTTAAGAAATTTTCCACCTCTTACTCTCTGTTTATCACTAACAGTGCAAACAACTTTAATATTTTCTTTTTCGTCCTTCTCACCTACATCTGTACCTACACTCTGGTTCCCCTCCCCGCTTGTATCTAGTTTAAACCCACCGGAGCCTCTCTAGCAAACCTACCTGCAAGAATATTTGTCCCCCTCCAGTTCAGATGGAAACCATCCCACTGGAACAGGTCCCACCCTCCCTGGAAAACTGCCCAATTATATATAAATCTGAAGCCCTCCCTCCTGCACCATGTCTTCAGCCACGTGTTGATCTGCACTATCTTACCATTTCTAAACCCGCCTGCACGTGGCACTGGTAGCAATCCTGAGATTTGTATTCTGGAGGTCCTGTCCTTTAACTTGGCACCTAACTCCCTGAACTCACCTTTCAGGCCCTCCTCACTCTTCCTACCCACGTCATCAGTCCCGACATTGACCACGACATCTGGCTGCTCACCTTCCCTCTTGAGAATACCAAGAACTCGATCCGAGATATCATGGACCTTGGCACCAGGGAGGCAACAGACCATCCGGGATTCTCGATCTCTTCAACAGAACCTCTTATCTGTTCCCCTAACTATCAAATCCCCTATCACTACTGCTGTCCTCTTTTCCCTCCTTCCCTTCTGAGTTGAGGGTCCCATCTCGGTGCCAGAGTATGAAGAAATCTTCACCAGTATATTATAAACGTGATATCACCAACTTGCACAATATTGGTAATTGAGTTCAAGTGGCCATTTCTATGACTTATAGTGTTTAGTTCCTTCATTCTAACACTGACAGGTGGTGGTGATATGCCAACAAATGGAAAATTTACCAGATCTCTATAGACATTTATTCCCAGATGTAGAAATTGGAAGTCCTTCTCCTTAGGGGTCATTATGACTGAGAGAGTGAGTAAGAAGTACCAAAAAAACACGTAGGGTGTAATAATTTAATATTGCTTGCATTTTGCAGTCAATAACTAGCCAGTCCTTCAGCTGATTAATTTGTATGCCTGTAGAAACCCTATCTTTAATAATCTTTACTAATTTAATTTTTAATTTAATATAGTTAGTTTAGCATTCATTTTTATAATCTTCTTTCCAAACCATTTCATCTTCTAACTTGCACCATTGATATTCTTCTCTTTAGCTTCATAAAAAAATCAGTCTAGACTGGGTTCAACGATCTGGGATGCTCTGGCATTGTTTTCAAATAACTAGGGATTTTGTTTTTAGTTGTGGTGTCCACAAATTTATATTCCAGGATATGGATCCAAAAAGCGATGTAAAGCTCTCCAATTATGATCTAACGCTTGCAGAGGAATCCACTATTCTTCTTGGTGAAAAGACTAGAATGTGGATGAAATGTCCCTGCAAATGTTGCTGTTATTCTAGCAACGGTCACTTGAAGCTGCACATTGTTATTGTATATGAGTGGTAGTGAATGTGGTTTGGTCTAGAGGATACTTGGCTCAAGTCACATTTGTCTAAATAATCGACCCATCATAGGCACCTTCCGAAATACATTCAGACTCTGAGTTCCATCCTGCAGTACACTATTGTAAAATAGAAGCTAAATACTGCAGATATCTATTATGCTAGAGTTACTGGAAATTATGCAAAAGGTCCATTGAATGTCAAAGGTGAGAGCAGGATTCAAGATTCAGGATTCAAGTTTATTTATCACATGTGCATCGAAGTGTACAGTGAAATGCATCATTTGCGTTAACAATCAACCCACCCGAGGATGTGCTGGGGCAGCCCACAAGTGCCACCACGCATTCAGGTGGCGGTGTCCACATCGCATGTTTACAATGCTCAGCAGAACAACACTCAACATAATAAAACAGAACACAACAAGCAACAAAACAACAACAGTAAAGCAAGCCCTGTTCCTCCCTCGGATCCATGCATATACATAGTGCTCTAACCCCAAGGCAGGCCATCTTCTGTGGACTAGAGCTGACTGAGATTTCAGGCTAGAAATGCAGACTTTGGGCCTTCATCAGACCCAGTGACTCACAGAGATTTGCAGACCCGGAGGATCCGCCCAACGAGCCTCGAACTTCGGACTTCCAAAACGTCCCTCAGGCCTTGATCATTAGCATATATGAACCACCAATCACTGAACACCAAGCCTCAAACTCCAGACTTGCCGGTGATGGGATCCTGAACACTAAACCTCGAACTCCAGTCTCACTGATTCACGAACCTAGGGGTCATCGGACCTAGTTCCTTCTTCCTGCATCGAGCTCCAATTCTGGAACCTGCTGGCAACTTGCTGACCCTGGGGGTGGATGGTGTCCACCAGCCTTTGTCTATGCTGGTCTGGATGTCTGCGTCGCTGACCTACAAACGCAGAGCGGAGACTTAAGCCTCCGGCCTATCCGCCAATTCCCCCACATCCCTTTTTCTTAAACCCTTACCTGACTCTTAACTTCCTTTTGTGTCTCCAAAACCATCCCCACAAATCTAAGAGAAGATCTAGTACTAAAAATGGAATCGTCAGCACAGGTTTTGTCTTGGGAAACTGGTGAATTATACAGTCCTACAATATGTATACAGGCCCATTAGCCCACCAAATCCAGGCCAGTCATCAAGAAACCATTTATATTTATCTTATTTTCATTCTTCCCTCATTGCCATAAATTCCTCCCAGACTCTACTGCTCACTTACACACTGAGGACAATTTACAGTGACCAAGTAACTTACCAACCACATATATTAGGGATGTGGGACCAAACAAGAACATCCGGAAAAAATCCACAAAGTCACAGGGAGAACATGTGAACTTTACACAGACAGCACTGGGAATCAGAATCGAAACTGGTTACTTCAACTATGAGGCACCAGCTCTACTAACTAACACATTTCTGCTGACCCATTGCCTGACAGTAAGTGCTGATTACCACCCTGTCTCCTGAAGTAGAGAATGAGAAGCTGAGGGAGAAGATTATAAACATTAGGATTCAGGTAGTCAAATTTTCCAGCATGAGATGGAATGAAAATAATCATCAGTGTAAAAAAATGAGCTGAAGGAGGAGACCTGTGATGGATTGATACAAAGAATATACTAAATACCCCAATATACTTGATAAGGTCCCACACAGACTCTCTCAGGTTATAAGAAGTGAATTGAATCAAAGTGATTTTTTCCCCATTGTGAGAACAAGTTGTGTCGGGCATTGGAGGGTGACAGAAGAGGGATACTAGAAGGAGCTCCATTCAAGGAAGAAACATAGGGCCCCGACATTCATGATTTGGGGACGAAAGTGTATAGAACTTTGAGGTTTATGATGGAAGGAAGTTGGGTGTTACTTGGAGTGAGAAATTATTGAAATGACAAAGAGCATTAGGAAAGATGGACAAAGTACTGCAGATCCTGGAAATCTAGAGCGATACACACAATGTGCTGGAGGAACTCAGCAGGTCAAGCAGCATCTATGGATGGAAATAAGCAGTCAGCGTTTTGGGCTGTGACCCTTCATAGGACTGGACCCTTCATCCAGTCATGATGAAGGGTCTCGGCCCGAAACATCGGCTGTTTATTCCCATCTGTAGATGCTGCCTGACCTGCCGAGCTCCTTCAGCACATGGTGTGTATCGCATTAGGAAGAAGTACTGACATGGGGAGGAGTGCCTGGTTAGAGAAGCGAAAAGGTGAGATGAATCAATTCCATGAGACAACAATGTGAAATTGCTTTTATGCAGTGTATTAGGTTTACTTTCTAATCATGAGATTGCTCCAGACCATGAATGCCAAAGCAGAAGTATAGAATTCATAAACTCCTCTGAAAAAGAACTGGTTCACCACACACTTTGCAGCTGGATAAAGTAGTATATATATTTTTTGATTCATGTATCTATTGCCAAGTAACATAAAACCTTCCTAGCTTGAAATCCTGCCCTCTGCTAGGTTAGTTACTCTGAGCCCAGGCACAATGGATTTAAAGACACCAGACTGGAGACAGGTAGAGACAATGTTACTTCTGCTGTTTATTTTTAATCAATCCTTACACAAAGTGAGTATGAAGGACAGTTGAAAACTGAATCAAGCTTGGCAATGTGATCAACATACTTGAAAAGTCTGGCAGTTCACACTGTAAAGGCTCACATCTTAAGAATGCCTATTTGGATGAGGCTATGGAGAATTCCAAATAATAAGGAGTTCAATGTATTCAAGGCAGGAGGAGAGTAAGAGGAAAAAACTAGAAAAATATGTTTTTGAGTGGTGTTTGAAATATTCTATATTTTTGTACAGTACCTTGTAAAAGTATTCACCCCCAGCCCTTTGTTTACATCAATGAGTATTACAACCAGGGATTTTGATCAATTTAACTAAGATTTTTTATTTGCGAATCATATTAGAGCCCAAAAAAATGGAAAATTGTAAAGCATGAATAACTGAAAATTACAAAACTGAAATGTCAGCACTCCAAAAGTATTCATCCCCCGTTGCTCAGTACTTGCTGAACCCCCTTTTGCAGCAGTTACAGCCAGTAGTCTCTATTAGCTTTACTCAACATGATTGAGCAAGATTTGCCCATTCCTCCTTACAAAATTGCCAGGTTAGTTGGGATGCAGCAGTGGACAACAATCTTGAGGTTTTGCCGGAGATGTTCAGTCGGGTTAAGGTCACGACTCTTTGAGTGGGCTAATCAAAGACATCAGTTTTCTTCATTTGAAGCAACTCCATTTGATGCTACATCCACCATACTTTACAAAAGAAATGGTTTACCTGGCTGATGTGCAATATTAGCTATACTGTATGTTACATGTACCACTTGGTGTCAAGGTCATAAAGTTCCATTTTACTCTCATTCAACCACAGACCTTCTTCCACTTTACAGTATCTTTTAAGTGACACTTTGCAAAGTCTTTACAGGCAACAATAAGCTTTTTCAGCCAGGGCTTCTTCCTTACCACTCTTATGAAAGTACCCTTTTTCTGCAAGGCTTTAGAGTTTGTGGAACCATGAACTCAAATCTCCAGATACAGTCACTGACTTCTGCAGCTCACTCAGAATGACTGTTGGCATCACAGTAGCGTCTTGTACAAGTGCCATTCTTCTCTGGTGACTTAAGTTTAGATGGTGGCCTGACCTAGGCAGCGTGGCTGTGGTTTCATATTGTTTTTCACTTTTTCATGATGGACAGCATGGAACTCCAAAGTACAATTAGTGCCTTTGAAATGTTCTTGTACTCTTCTCTAGATTTGTGCTTCTCTATTATCATTTCCCTGACTTGTCTTCAATGCTCTCTTGTATTCATTTTGGTTTAGTCTGTTGAAAATCTATAATACTGTTAGACTTTACAGAGAAAGAGAGTATTTATTCAGGTGGTCCTCCAATTTTCAATATCTGCAGATTGGTGAGGTAATATACAGTATTGTACACAAGGAAAGTTAGCATAGTAATTACAAAACGGATGAATAATTTTTCTGCCTCACAATTTTGTTTTTAGTTTTTAGTAAATTGTTGACAGGTTTTGGAATTTTCCATTTGATTTGACATGCACAATGTTTTGTAGTTTAGCTCAAAAATCACACTTCAATTTATTTTAAATTTAGAAAATTAGACAAAATGTGAAAATAGTTATCGGGGCTGAATACTTTTTCAAGATACTGTATATGCAGCGAGAAAGTTGTAATAATGTAAATTCAATCAAGAATCTCGTTTTGTTCACAGATCAGCGAGCTGGGACCTGCTTTTCCCGACTGATTAACGGCGGTTGTGCTCAGGAATTAACTGGACGTTACACTAAGATGCAGTGCTGTTGTGAGTCTGGACGCTGCTGGGCCCTTGGTTCTGTTCCAGAGATGTGCCCAATTACAGGTTCAGGTAAGAAGAAATATGGTAATTCCAAAGTTAAATTTGCAGGATACAAGTATTCATTAAGAACCGTACCACACACACCATGGGATTCTGTGAGAGGATTGTGTTACCAGCTGATGCTCCTCAACAACCACCACATATCAGAGCACAATCTCCTTGTCAGCACTGCCACCTACTATCCCAGCGGCGTGTGCCTTTGGGATACATCTCAGAGCTTCCCTCTCCTGAGAATTGGGATGATTTGGAACCAGCCACAAGAGCTTCCCAATCATGAGAAATCTCACTGAAAACAGTGAGCATAAACTTCTTGGTCAGTAGACTGAAGTACGAGGTTTGAAAAATACACTCTATCTTACACACCTGCACGTCGTGGTGCCAGTTTATGACACATAAGCTTCACTAAGGTGTCAAAATGAGAAGGAAATCCTACCCTAACCTCAGTAGCTGTGATGAAGTTGACTTCCTGCAGAGCAAGGTGTTAACTGCCTTTAGAATGAAACTGCCATCTGTCTCTAGAAGCTTTTCCCTATGAATAAATAGGATGTTGAGGGTAGGATTGCTATTTATGTATTGATGGCAACAATACATGACAGGGTCATTTGTCTGCTTGTTCAAAGCCATTCCTTGTTGATTTTTTTGTGTTCTGCTCTCTTTATTTAGAAGACTGATTTCTTCTGTAGGCAGAAGCTACCTGTAGGATTTTGTCTGGAGGCATGCAGGGTTTCAAGACAGTCTACATTTTTTTCAAACCTCTGTAACAGTGAATTGCAACATTTTATTTTGGCTGCCACAAAATACTGACAAATGTCATTGCATAAATGTGTTTTTTTAATAGAAGCCAATGCATTGGTCAGTGGGAGAGTATTAATTGATTGCATGCAGTGAAGAATGGCAGTATTATGAAATTGTGAGCTCAATCGCCTTGCTTTATAATATAGAATGTTCTTACGTTTAATTACTTTCAGCTATTTTTAACAATGCTGAATATTTAATTTATGAGGAATCTGAGCGGTCAAGGAAGCAACAGCAAAAGATTTATTCAAGATTCACCTTAGAGACCAATGACGTGGATAGGAAGAAGGAGGAGGTCCTGCAAAGAGAGTTTAGGGAGTTAGGTGCAAAGTTGAAGGACAGGTCCTCCAGGGTTGCAATCTCAGGATTGCTACCTGTGCCATGTGCTAGTGAGGCTAGAAATAGGAAGATAATGCAGCTAAATACGTGGGTAAGGAGTTGGTGCAGGAGGGAGGGCTTCATGTTTCTGGACAATTGGGCCTTGTTCCAGGGAAGGTGGGACCTGTTCCGACGGGACGGGTTGCACCTGAACTGGAGGGGGACTAACATCCTTGCGGGAAGGTTTGCTGGTGCTGCTCCAGGGGGTTTAAACTAGATTTGCAGGGGGAGGGGAACAGGAGTGTTAGAGCAGATGGTGAGGTGGAGAAGGATAAAGGTCATGCGAGAACTGCAAGTATAGTGCATGGAGTAAAGCCAGATCCAACATATAAAGAGGCTTTGAGACAAAGAGAAGCAGAATAAAGGGTGTAAAGGTAGTAAGGTAGAAGGGCTAAAGTGCGTGTACTTCAGTGCAGGAAACATCAGGAATAAAGGTGATGAACTGAGAGCTTGAATACATATATGGAATTATGAGGTAGTGGCCATTACAGACTTGGCTGGCACCAGGACAGGAATGGATTCTCAATATTCCTGGATTTCAGTGCTTTAAAAGGGATAGGGAAGGGGGAAAAGGGAGAAGGGGTGGCATTACTGGTCAGGGATACTATTACAGCTAAAGAAAAGGAGGATAATGTAGCAGAATCCTCTTTTGAGTCAGTATGGGTGGAAGTCAGAAACAGGAAGGGAGCAGTTACTCTATTGGGAGTATTCTATAGGCCCCCTAGTAGCAGCAGAGATACAGAGGAGCAGATTGGGAGGCAGATTTTGGAAAGGTGCAAAAATAACAGGGTTGTTATCATGGATGACTTTAACTTCCCTAATATTGATTGGCACCTGATTAGTTCCAAGGATTTGGATGGGACAGAGTTTGTTAAGTGTGTCCAGGACGGATTCCTGTCACAGTATGTTGACAGGCTGACTAGGGGGAATGCCATACTAGATCTAGTATTAGGTAACAAGCCAGGTCAGGTCACAGATCTCTCAGTGGGTGAGCATCTGGGGGACAGTGACCACCGCTCCCTGGCCTTTAACATTATCATGGAAAAGGATAGAATCAGATAGAACAGGAAATTTTTAAATTGGGGAAGGGCAAATTATGAGGCTATAAAGCTAGAACTTGCTGGTGTGAATTGGGATAATGTTTTTGCAGGGAAATGTACTATGGACATGTGGTCGATGTTTATGGACCTTTTGCAGGATGTTAGGGATAAATTTGTCCCGGTGAGGAAGGTAAAGAATGGTAGGGTGAAGGAACCATGGGTGACAAGTGAGGTGGAAAACCTAGTCGGGTGGAAGAAGGCAGCATACGTGAAGTTTAGGGAGCAAGGATCAGATGGGTCTATTGAGGAATATAGGGTAGCAAGAAAGGAGCTTAAGAAGGGGCTGAGAAGAACAAGAAGGGGTCATGAGAAGGCCTTGGCGAGTAGGGTAGAGGAAAACCCCAAGGCATATTTCAGTTATGTGAAGAACAAACGGATGACAGGAGTGAAGGTAGGACTGATTAGAGATAAAGGTGGGAAGATGTGCCTGGAGGCTGTGGAAGTGAGCGAGGTCCTCAATGAATACTTCTCCTCGGTATTCACCAATGAGAGGGAACTTGATGATGGTGAGGACAATAAGATCGAGGTTGATGTTGTAGAGTATGTTGATATTAAGGGAGAGGAGGTGCTGAAGTTGTTAAAATACATTAGGACGGATAAGTCCCCGGGGCCTGACAGAATATTCCCCAGTATGCTCCACGAGGCAAGGGAAGAGATTGCTGAGCCTCCGACTAGGATCTTTATGTCCTCATTGTCCACGGGAATGGTGCCGGAGGATTGGAGGGAGGCGAATGTTGTCCCCTTGTTCAAAAAAGTAGTAGGGATAGTCCAGGTAATTATAGACCAGTGAGCCTTACGTCTGTGGTGGGACATCTGTTGGAAAAGATTCTTAGAGATAGGATCTATGGACATTTAGAGAATCATGGTCTGATCAGAGACAGTCAGCATGTCTTCGTGAAGGGCAGATTGTGTCTAACAAGCCTGATAGAGTTCTTTGAGGAGGTGACCAGGTATATAGATGAGGGTAGTGTAATGGATGTGATCAACATGGATTTTAGTAAGGCATTTGACAAGGTTCCACACGGTAGGCTTGTTCAGAAAGCCAGAAGGCATGGGATCTAGGGAAGTTTGGCCAGGTGGAATCAGAATTGGCTTGCCTGCAGAAGGCAGAGGGTCGTGGTGGAGGAAGTACATTGGGATTGGAGGGTTGCGACTAGTGGTGTCCCACAAGGATCTGTTCTGGGACTTCTACTTTTCGTGATTTTTATTAACGACCTGGATGTGGGGGTAGAAGGGTGGATTGGCAATTTTGCAGACGACACAAAGGTTGGTGGTGTTGTAGATAGTGTAGAGGATTGTCAATGATTGCAGAGAGACATTGATAGGATGCAGAAGTGGGGTGAGAAGTGGCAGATGGAATTCAACCCGGAGAAGTGTGAGGTGGTACACTTTGGAAGGACAAACTCCAAGGCAGAGTACTAAGTAAATGGCAGGATACTTGGTAGTGTGGAGGAGCAGAGGGATCTGGGGGTACATGTCCATAGATCCCTGAAAGTTGCCTCACAGGTCGATAGGGTAGTTAAGAAAGCTTATGGGGTGTTAGCTTTCATAACTTGGGGGATAGAGTTTAAGAGTCGTGAGGTAATGATGCAACTCTGTAAAACTCTGGTTAGGCCACACCTGGAGTACTGTGTCCAGTTCTGGTCGCCTCACTATAGGAATGATGTGGAAGCATTGGAAAGGGTACAGAGGAGATTTACCAGGATGCTGCCTGGTTTAGAGAGTATGCATTATGATCAGAGATTAAGGGAGTTAGGGCTTTACTCTTTGGAGGGAAGGAGGATGAGAGGAGACATGATAGAGGTATACAGGATATTAAGTGGAATAGGTAGAGTGGACAGCCAGCGCCTCTTCTCCAGGGCACCACTGCTCAATAGAAGAGAACATGGCTTTAAGGTAAGGGGTGGGAAGTTCAAGGGGGATATTAGAGTAAGGAATTTTACTCAGAGAGCGGTTGGTGCATGGAATGCGCTGCCTGAGTCAGTGGTGGAGGCAGATACACTAGTGAAGTTTAAGAGACTACTAGACAGGTATATGGAGGAATTTAAGGTGGGGGTTATTTGGGAGGCAGGGTTAAGGGTTGTGGGCTGAAGGGCCTGTACTGTGCTGTACTATTCTATGTTCTATGTTGTCACAAGCAGCTAGAGGGATTAGATCTATATTCTTTGGAATTTAGAAGAAGAGTGATTTTATTGAAAATACAATCATATTAAATGGGTAGGCTTGGAGGACGAGATGGCCTATTCTAGTTTCTATTTTCTTATGTTATAGTCGAAAATAAAGCTTGTAGTTCTCTTTCCCAGATTTACAGTGCAAGTATAGACTTTAAAAGAAGGATAACAGACACGAGAAAATCTGCAGAGGCTGGAAATCCAAGCAACACACACAAAATGCTGGGGGACCTCAGCAGGCCAGCTAGCTTCTATGGAAAAAAGTAAACATTCGATGTTTCGGACCCTTAATCCGGCCTGCCTAGTTCCTCCAGCATTTTGTGTGTGTGTTAAAAGAAGGAACTGATTTCAGTATTTCCTTGCTGAGCTAAGAATTTCTTGTCAATCTGGTTTAATGGGTTGCTTAACTGTGCTTAGTCAATTTCCTGCACTTTCGCTCCCTCAGTCCTTCCTTTTACTATGAAAGAGTTTCTTTTGTCCTTAGCTGTTGAGTTTTTCCAGCATTTTTGTGCTTTGTTTTAGATTTACAGAATCTGCAGATTCCTTTTTTTTCTTTTTCAGCATTGTGTTAATAATTAAATAATCTTATTTTATTTGTGTTGGAAGAAATAGAATTATTGGCCAGGGCACGACAATGAATTCCTAAAATCGCACCATAGGGTAAATGTACACTTACCTGAGATGCAAATTGGGCTTCGGCTTACATCTCATCTGAGACTTTAAATCTACGCAAGTGTGAAAATGATGATGTGATTAAGAAATGTAAAGTTAACCACATTTTCTTTTAACACAGATGAATATCGTAGACTCTGCATTGAAGGTGTTCCTGTTGTACAGGGCATTCCACACTATGATCCAAATTTTAGAACTGACAATAGGGGCTTTCCTAGATTTGACTTTCGTGGAGAAAGATACCCACCTGTTGTTCCTGTTACTCGACCTCACATTGTTAACGGCAATGCAAATGGACGTGACAGTACCCTCAATGGGCGACAAAGACTGCCAGATATCGGTAGGATATCATTATTCCATGCCTTTCTGTTTTTAACAACTCCCTTTAAACAAATTGAAAACATAAAGAGGGGTAATAAAAAGTTCTTTTCCAGTTCTGTAGTTTGTTAAGAAACATTCTGTCAATTTTATACAGTTTAATATTGCTGTGTTGGCCAAAATGTGCAGCATTTTCACTTCCATTTGTTGAGTGACTGAATGACAGTATGCGGGGGTGGATAACTTTTAATTTACTGTGTGCTTTACTATGATGCTCTAAATTAATTATTTTAAATTGGTACCATGATTGCTGCTACTTTACAAACCTGAGAAGACATCACTGGAAAAAAACCGAGGCACAAGGAAGACTGCAGATGTTGGCGTGGAGCATCACACAAAGATTGCTGGGGAACTCATCAGGCCGGGCAGCATCTATGGAGGGAAATAAACAGTCAAAGTTTCAGGGTGAGGCCCTTCATCTAGACTGGGGCTTTGCACTGAGTCCTGATGAAGAGCCTTGTCTCAGAATGTCAACTGTTCATTTCCTTCCATCGACGCTGCCCCCTCTGCTGAGTTCCACCAATAATTTTTGTGTGTTACTTAAAATGTATCTAAGCCTGGAAGAATACATCCCTGAAGTTTGGAGAATATATACTTAGAAACTGGATGACAAACCTTTTCTTGAACCCAGAGAAAATTATTCCTGGTCATATTACGCTATTCAGCAAGCATGCACACCTTCTGTAGCTTCTCACTTGCGTCCCCACCTCCCATCCACCTTTGATGCTGCACTTCCTAGTCTGTCTCACACATCAGATCCTGATCTCTCAACTCCACTCCCAAAAAAATGCAGTTGCATGCCAGATTATGCCAGCCACCATGATTTCTAATCACTCCATGCCCAAGAGATCTTTTCAATGTCATGACCATTATCACTACAATTAGCTTTAGGCTGATCCTGTCCCAACCCCCTATTTTCACTCTTTCAACGTCCAGCTATTCCAGAAGTCTGCACCAAAGTGCTGCTGGTAAACAGCTGATCCTCATGTGATAATATGAAGTGCAACAGAACTTGGAGGCAGCAGCAGAACAACGAAAGTAGTTGTTGAACCATCAACCCCATGCCATTCCAGCATACCCTCTAGGGTACAAAGGAATTTCTAGATTGGCATTTCTGCTGGCTGGATCTTTTGACAGATCTAGGTTCAAATAATATAACATAAAGGTTGCAGTCTCATGATTTATTGTTTCAAATACTAATTGAAAGATGCATGTTTGAATGCTAGGAAATGACAGAATATGCCTAACATTAAATACATATATGAATAACATTTGTATTTAAGTATGCATATTTAATGGTTTAAAATGTAAATACCCACTAATAGTTTGATGACAATTAGGCTGCAATGTCTGGAGTACAAAACCCTGTTAAATGAGTGCTCCCACGAGAAAATGTGGAATAAAAAAGTCACTTTATCATGATCTTTCCTTCCATTAGATCTTAGAAAATTATCATTGTGGAACTCTCTTTGCTTCATTTATTTTTGAGATAGATAAAACTTCCCCTAAACTCAAATGAGATGTGAAATATCTCCTTATCTCCCTCACAAAGCAATAATTGTAAAACTGCTAGGCAGAATTCAATCAGCATTAAAAATTGTGTTAAGGTTGAGAAGTTGCTTTATTTATGTGTTACAATGGGAATTTGTTCCAGGTTCGTTTACCATTAATCAAACAAAACCCGACCTCTGTAAGCACTTTCCCAATCTCTGCAAGAATGGACGTTGTATTCCAACACCCACTGGTCACCGCTGTGAATGCAATATGGGGTTTAAGCAAAATATAGCTGGAGAATGTGTTGGTAAGAATCAACAAAGTTTACAAAATGGTAACGCTTTAAAGTGTTCTCTTTAAGTGCCTTCACTATTCCTTATTGGTAGAAGATGGTGCAGGCTTTAATTTTGTATACACTATAGCTTTCCAGTTACTATGTGGTGAGACTAGTTTGCTACCAGTTACTTCTAATTAGTAACACAGGAAGAATTACCTCTCTTCATCCTTAAACCTTTATCATCAATTCATCTTCCTTAGCAGTTCTCAGTATTCTGCTAATTTGTTGTTTAACCAGGCACGATCAGCGTGAAAGTCTGTAGTAAATTGAGTGATACAGATCAGTAAATATATTAAAGTATAAATACTTATTTATATGAAATTACTAATATCAATATTCTATTAAGATATAAGATATACTAAGACTCTGCTTGTTATTGTGATATAAATTCAAGTCACCATACTGATAAGAATAGTTTCACATCCTCTGAATCTTACCCGTGTTATAAGTACCATCATATTGGTAAAGTCAACTTTCTGGGGATGGAGAGCTCAAATATGTATGCGACCCAATGAATGCATAAGCAAGGGGTTTATTGCCAATTTTAAAGCCCCATGCAGAATTTGGTTTTTAAATGAGGTAATAGGCTGACATGCACTATCTAGGAGGCCTCAATTATAACTGCAGTTTTGACAAAAGATAGGTGTTTACAACAAAAAATAAACTAGTAGAGCTTCATGAGCACCAGTAAATCCATTGTGCATTCTGAAGTGAAAGGCAGTAGCTTCCTGTGGGAGGAGCATCAGATATAAACTCTTCAAACAAAAACTCTAATGAGTCCAGGGCCCAGTGCTGGGTCGAAGCTCACTATGAAGAAGCACTTTGTCCTACTTCACATTAGAGCTAAGGTCCCCATGAGATTGAGTTGTAGATTTCTCTATGCTTTCCGTTTTCCAATGGATAACGGATAAGTGTGAAATGTGATTAGTAAGAACTCACAGAATTCTTCATTGGAGGAAACATTTAAAAGTATGTGTATTATTACACTGAGCTTTGTGAAGAGCAATGTTCAACTGAAAAGAAAAAAAATTTTATTAGAACTCAAATTGTTCAGGATAGGAATTATTGTAGGATGAATCAGTAAAGGAATTATACAGGTGTAACATTATGAAATAATTATTGTTAAGATTTGCCTGCAAGTAACAATATAAAATGTTTTTAGATGGTTTTTTTTTTAACAAACGTTTGAGACATGCGGCTTTCCTCTTGAGTTTTCACTCTTGTTTCAATTATTGGTCTCCTTAGATTTTGATGAGTGTACTTCAAGTCCCTGTACAAATGGTGATTGTATAAACACCCCAGGCTCCTACCATTGTAAATGCCACACTGGTTTCCAGAGTACCCCAACCAAACAATCCTGCATTGGTAAGTGCCATAATATAAAAGCTCTAAATCTCAGAGAAAATAGTAATTCTTGAAAAATGCACAATATTTCTGAGAAGGCATGTTTCTGTTTTGGATGTTCACAAAATTGATGAGTCTGTACTCCCAATCTAAGCATTCTCATTGCACAACAGTAAGAATGAAGGTTGTAGTGTATGGAATTCTGTTCCTGCAGATGGGGAATCCACAGGACTGAGGAGCCTGCAGTCATTTGAGGGAAAGAATAGCACATTTGCCAGGCTGTTGACCATGATATTAGTGTAGAGAATTCAAAAAAGATTTTAATGGAGCAGATTACAGAAAAAGGCTGATTATTAGCAAAATGAAATGAAAAGCAGAAAATATTGAAATACTCATCAAGTAATATTTGTGGAGAAAGCTACAGATGAAATATAGTCAACCAGAAATATTAATTCTGTTTCTTTCTCCAAAAACATTTCCTGGTTTGCTGTTTCCAGCAATTTGTTTTCATTTCACATTTCATCTGCCTCTTTTGTTTTTTCAATTAGCATGATGAAACATTTGGTGTAACAGAAAGTGTCATGATAATAGAGTTATAGTGTAGTCCAGAACTAACATAGCACAAGCATTGCATAGCATTGTGGCTGAACGTCTCCAGCATGGATTTGATGGTGATTTCCATAAGTGCATTTTTAGAAGACGTGCTTCAAAAGCAAAAAATACTGAGGATCAAAACAGGGGTCCAGCAGCTTACTGAGAAGAGCACAAACCCTGTGAAACTAAGCTAATATTTCCTGTTGAAGACCATTCATCAGGATTGGAAGGAAGATAATAGAAGTATTTTGTCACTTTCTCCATTCTGATAAAGGGTTTTTGACCTGAAACATTAACTCTGTTTCCCTACCCACAGACTCAGCCTGACCCACTGAAAATTTTCATTTCTATTTCAGATTTCCAGTGGCAGCAGTTTTTTTTTTAATTTTCCAGTCAACATTTTGAATCTGCTGTGTTTCATCAGACTGATTAAGGAATAAAATATGTTTTTCTGTAGTGGGGTAAGGATGTGTAGAACAAAGGGATATTTCTGGTCGGATCAGTGGAAATGGCTAATGGTAGTTGATAGAGGTAATGTAAGCCTCTTGGTCTGTGTAATGAATTATTAAAGTAGTGGTACCTGCCTGGCAGGCAGGACTTGGGAGAAGGGTAAGAAAAAAATTAAGCCTACATAATATATCAACAGAAAATGGAAATGCTGGAAAATCTAAGTAGGCCAGCTCATATACTGTGGAAAGGGAAATTATTAATTGTTTATCTCAATGACTCTTCATCAAAACTGAGAAAGAAAGAAATAAGGTGGTTGAGGTAGCATTTGAACCACAAAAGTGCCAGGCAAGGATTATCTCCAACAAGAATGAGTTCAGTTACCTCTCCTGAAAGGATGCTGATTGTCAATGTGAGTAACCATTGATCATAAATTTAATTGGGCTAGTGATAAATATTATCCCTCAAAGAGTAGTTGCAAGGCTGGGTATTCTATGGTAAGAATGATGCCTTCATTACCACTGAGATTTCATAGATATCAATACAAGATACATAGCCTTCACTTGCCTGGATGAGTGCACTGGATAGTGTCAAAAAAACCCTGACACGATCAGGAAAAATCATCCCACTTGATTAGTCCTTGATCCATATATATCCTTTTACTTTTTGTTGCACCAGCATCCTAGCTCTACAGTTACCATGTACAAAATTAAATTAACTTAGAAGCTTTCTTCAAAAGCTCCTTTCAAACTGATGATCTATACTGTCTGGAAAAACACCGCCTTCCAGTTCACCTTCATTCTGAAAAGACTTGAAGTTAACACAAACTTCCTGAGCTTCTGACAAAACACACCCCTAATAAATTCTAAAGATTTCCAAAAGCAGCAAACACTCCTTTTGTGAGTTGGTGTATGTGAAAGTTGTGAAGGGCACTCCACTGGAAGCTATTTATTTATTTTCTCCTTTTAAAGTTTCTTTCATTTGTTTTGTTGGTGTTACCATTGCAGGTTGTAGAATTTCAGGATATGGCTTAATTTATCCGAGAACCATCAAAGCCAGAAGAAAGTAAAAATTTTATGATTTTTGCATTGGTTAATTGTATGCTGTTACCTTTGGAAGCATTCAGGGCATTTTAACAATCTGAACTGAAACAAAAACCGCTTTATTAAACAGTCTGTATAAATTGCTGAAATTATCCACGTTAATGGCTGCTGCTAAAATACCAAACTCTTAGGGAGGACGTATGATTGAAGTTCTGTATTATAATTTTAGAAAACATGCATATTTTAAAGTAGTTTAGAAATTGGATGAATATAACGGTCGTTTTGACCTTCTGCAGATTGCACGATGTTTTTGGATGGACGTTGTCTTGTTTGGCTACACGGTTTGTTTGTTTGACTTACTCATTTTAGATCAGAGCTACATCCAAACCGCAGCATTTCCCAACGATTATAGAAAAGGAGCTTGGAAAGGCTCAGTATGGTTTTCTGCCGCGTATATTGACACACACTGTGCCAACGTAAGCAAAGTAAAAGTAATAGAAAGGGTTTATTTGACATGTCTTCAATACCGTTAAATACCAAGAATCTTAGTTTAGATTTCCTTTTGTTGCTTTATTATCAGCTTATATCAAAACTCAATGAGCATAGTTAAATGGTTTGGGGAAAAAAGCCGCAGTTGAAAATAGAACTGGATGTAAGAATGCTTATTTGTGATTCAAAAGATAAAAATAGGAAATGTAAAGGCAAAAGAATGGATAACAAAGAAAAATTAACAGACAAACTGAAGATTAAGAGACTAGGACTGAGAGAGAGAATAATAAAAAAAATCTGAAAGCATTCATCCTTCCAATTCTGTACTTTATTGTGACTGTATGGACTAGGTTCTGGAAGAATATTTTACTTAGCAAAATAAAAGCAAACAGTTCAATCCATTCATGAACATAAAAAGGGTCAATGTTTTCTTTGAGCATTCTTCCCCGTAAGTTTCACCATATAACATGATAGAATAATAGCAAAGCTTGATAAATATTAGAAATGCATTGTGTATGACCAACAAATAGTGAGAAATAATTGAAGAAGGGTTTTCCTCTTTAGGACTAACAAAAATTAGATAGGACTAATATTTCCAAAGGTATTTTCACCAGTGTGACTGCATGTAATGGAAGAAATGGACACAGAAAGGAAAGGGACTCAACCTATGCTAAATTAATGTGATTAAGGAATATATGTCACTTGGCTGAGACACAGCTCCCTCTCATTTAGATACAACAGGCTTGGATGGAGTCCATGTTACTGAGTGGCCAACCTCGGGTAGCACATAAAATTGTTCGCAAGTCTTTAAAACACTTGGGTCTCTCTAACAGTCTGGAGACATTGCTGAGCTTATAATGGAGTCAAGTAGGCTTAAATTTCATTGGGTCTTTGAGGCAGAATACAATGGGAACCTAAGTATTCCCTTGGTGTAAAGAAGCAGATCTCTACATCACAGAATTATGTCAGAAACAACTTCCACTTCATTCTCATTTCCAGAAGCAGTACTTAAGATGTGCCTTGTTAAAGGACAGAATCTTCATCAGATTGTACACTGCATAACAGAGTTAGTTATTGTCTTCACTGTTCCTTTCTATTAAAGCTCTTGGGTAATATGCAATTACTATATTACAAAAATAAATCATGAAGGTATTTTCTAAGGTAAATAAGCTTAGATCATTCAACTCAGAATTTTATCAGGTGTATTTGCAGTCATTGAAACATGCATTTGAGTAATCTTTTTTAATTTCATACTGTTACAACTTTGCCTTGTTCTATATTGTCTTTTCTTTCAGATATTGATGAGTGTATTCACAATGGACTTCTTTGTAAAAATGGCCGTTGTGTGAACACAGATGGAAGCTTTCAATGTATTTGTAATGCTGGCTTTGAACTAACTCCAGATGGAAAGAATTGCATTGGTAAGAAATTATTTCAGTTAAACTGAATATTAATGGGCATGCTCACTTCCTTTACCATCAGGTGCACCATTTATAATTTGTGAAAATTACTACTTTTATGAATTGAAATCTTAAAGATAATGTATGCACTTACTGTGAAATTAAAATTTTACTATGTAACTATTTTTAAAATTATTATAAGAAAAATAACCAAACCACTTCATTTAACTTTTCCATCCGGGTCAGTGACCCCATTCAAATGAGTGTGTCTGCATGAAATGTACCAGACTTGGCTAATAGAGGAGAGGAGGCCAGATACAAATTTTTTTCAGCCACTTAGGAAGAAATATTAAACAAAATAATCACAATCATACAATTAAATGAAAACCAATGATTACTTTCCATGTTTTTTAGATCACGATGAATGTGCCACCACTAACATGTGTCTGAATGGCATGTGCATCAATGAAGACGGAAGCTTCAAGTGCATCTGTAAACCTGGCTTTGTGCTGGCTCCCAATGGGCGATATTGTGTTGGTATGAGTAACTAGAGTGTCTAGTTATGATTTATTGAATTTCAATTAAGTTGTCACAAAGGGAACTAAAGCAGCAAAGAAAGTCAGCGGAAATGCAAAACATAACTTTCTCAGCTTATAGTATATTCCCAAATGGTCATACCTATGCTATAAAGTGTAAGTTCAGAACATCTTCATTCTCTCAATAGCTATAGAGAGCTGATCGAAGGGAAGCTAACCTGGGATTTCAAGGCTGATTAATGCTCAGATATTTGGACGGTGCTGCATTTAGTGTAGCTAATGCCTTTTAGCTTCAGTGACATTTCAATGCTGACTTCTGTTGTTATCTGTGTGGAGTTTGTACATCCCTTTGTGATCACTGAGGTTTCATCCAGTTTCTTCTCCCAAACCAAAAATGTGTTAATTGGCCACTGCAAATCATGCTTGTGTGTACTTATGTGACAGAATCTAGGGGACAGTAAATAGAATGAAAGGAGGGTAAAATGGGTCCTTAATGGTCAGCATAAGCTCAATGGGCGGAGGGGCTTGTTTCTAGATTGTACCTTCCTATTTTGTAGATTTGCAATTTTTAGCTCCCAATGAAGCCAAAGGGTGCACTTGCAGATGTTTTAGCGGGGAGTTGGGAATGAGAGAAAAACAAGCAGTCTCAATTCAATCTTGTAATCTCTTTTTTGGTGAGCACTAAAATTGGACCATTCATGGCGTGAGCTGTGCTCTCTCTACCATTTCCCAAAATAACTTCCAGCAAATCTAGCAGAGGCAATGCAAGGTATAGATAGTGAACTGTTGGGAGTTTTGCCATTTGCTATTGCTGAAAGCTTAGAAAAAAAACCTTTTTTTTAAGTGTTATTTTCTAGGTGTAGTTTTATTGCAAATTGCACGAAGCAAAAACAATATAAGGCTACTTCCTACAATGACCTTGCAACTTCTCCCCAAAAATTGCAAAAGCTCCATTTGGTTCATTGTCCAGCAATAGGCTTTGTATCCACGGAAGAGACAACATTGCTACAAATCGAAAGCAAATTATTCCTTACATGCATTGGATATGATATGTAGATGATAAGTTATTCCATGGCAATAAATGCATTATGTTATTGGAACTTAAAGAGAAATGAATAAATATTTTTCTTTGCTAATGCATTTGCACTTTATTTGCATACTGATGATGGCAGAAGAATACCTCATTGCTTATTAACTTCACGCCAGCACCCAGCAGAGCAAGTTCATCAGTCTCACTTCCCTTTTCATTATTTCCCTATTCTTTCTCGTACTTCTTTGATTTAAGATGTATTTTACACAAGCCAATTAGCCATACATAGATCGAACATCCTCAGGGAATTTTCAATATTATCATTTACCTGAATAACTATGCAATAACTGTATGACCAAGAGTTTATGTTATTTACCAGAAATGCATTCAGTGGCCACTTTCCTGGGTTCAGGAGTGGAACCTGGTGCAGTGTTCTGCTGCTGTAGCCCATCCACTTCAAGGTTCTATGTGTTGTATGTTTAGGGATGTTCTTCTACACACCAGTGGTTTAACACATGGTTGTTTGAAATACTGGTGCCTTCATGTCAGCTCAAGCCAGTCTGACCATTCTCCTCCGACATCCCTCATCAACAAGGCATTTTCACCCACAGAACTGCCACTCACAATATTTTTTTTTGCTCCATTCTTTGTAAACTCTAGAGAGTATTGTGCATGAAAGTCCCAGGAGATCAGCAGTTTCTGAGATACTCAAACCAGCCTGTCTGGCACCAACAATCATTCTACAGTCAAAATCACTTAGATCACATTTCTTCCATATTCTGATGTTTGTTCTGAACAACTGAACCTCTCGACCATGTCTGCATGCTTTTATGCATTAAGTTGCTGCCACATAATTGGCTGATTAGATACTTGCATTAATGTGCAGGTGTACAAGTGTGCCTAATAAAGTGGTCACTGCAGGTGTACCTACTAAGGTGGCCATTGAGTGTATTTGGTGCTGCAACAAATTTTCTGCATGCAATATCTTAGCGCTTTACCGTCTTAAAGTTTTCGTTAAATAAATGAATAAAAACAGAGCAATGCAAGTTACTACTTGTGCAAATGCAAAAAATTCCTTATTGAACTATAACTTTTGCAATAACTATAACTAAAATTATTTATTTTTAAGTACTGCTAGTAATTATTTTCAATCTCACTGATTTCAAGAGGTATCTGACAGAATGGTAGTGTGTTACAATGAATGATTTGTAATATAATAGGCCAGAATTTACCATTACCATGAAAATAATGACATCTATCTTTCAGTAGACTTGTCCTGATCTGCTTACTTTCTGAGTTTTTGCCTGCAAGTTGTTACAAGTGAGAGAAGAGCAGCAGAGGTATTTTTGAACTCGATAGGAAAATACTGTCTGTTTGATACGGCAAAAAGGAATCATTTAATGAGCAGTGCACAGTCTGAATCAGGACATACAGGTTACAGTAGTAAGTTTGATATACAATTAAGAACAACATGCAAAAAAATAAGTCGGAAAGAAAGATTGAGTGAAAGACATTATTGAAATAGCTCAGTTAAAAACCGAAAGAATGAAACTGCACACTGTCAGAAATTAAGTTTCAAGTCAGAGTAATTAATGGAAAGCATACCTTTTAAAAAGGCATAACTTTCTGTGAAACACTTAACTGGGCTTGACAATGCAATTACGTACTTAAGTGTTTAATAAATCCCAAAATATTGCGTGGTATGTCCTAAATCAGTATATTTTTTATTAGTCTTCATTATAAAAGGACTGGAGTATGAAAGGAAATAAATCTTTCTGCACTTATGCAGTATCTTGGTGAGACCATACCTGGGCTCCTTAGGAAATGAAGACCACTCTATCCTCAGAGGAAATGCAATAGACAATCAGTAAACTTATTCCTTAGTCAGAGGTGAGATTGAATGGGTTAATTGGCCACTGAATATTGCCTCTAGAGTAAGTAAGTGCTTAAAAAAAGCAAATGGGGATGTTAGTGAATATCTGAGTGAGAATGGGATGCAGGAGTGCAGGATACCATGATGGAAAGGGATTGCTCTGCTGGGTGTCTGCATAAACTCAGCTGGCTGAATTGTCTGCATCTGATAAATAGTGCCTGTTAGTATGTGAAATTGAGTAGACTGTACATGTTTTTCTTAGATTCAAAATGATAAGAGATTATATCCTGGAAACAAACCACATTCTTAAAGTTGATTCCACTCTTATTTCTCAGATTATTATGTTCTTATTTAAGTGGAGAACTAAACAACAGGCTGCTGTTCCTGTATAGCGTATGTCAGAGTAGTGCATTTTGGACATCATCCTCTGGGGTTTCACATTCACTGCAAATGTTCACTTGAAGTTTTTGTGTGAATCGCTTACAAATAGCATCCTTAGAATCAACATATTTTGCATATCTGGGCCTAATGTCATTGATGTTCTGTTGTGTAGTTTGAAATTATCACAAAATGTTAAAATGTAATAACTTCAAAATAATCTTTGAGAATACAAGTGGAGTGGTTTATATTGAGAATAAAACAGCGTGTTGTCATTGAGTACCTTTAGACTGAAAGGAAGAGAAAGGAAATGCAATGTTTCTACTTTACATGCATAGACTGTTAAGGTCGTGCGTTCACTGTCTTATATATGTTAGTGTAAGGTCAAAGTGAATCTGACTTTCATTTAAAAAGGGTACTTTTAACTAAGAATGAATAAAACATAATGGTATTAAAGAAGGATTTTTTAATGTTAGCAGCAGAACAGGTGCTATCATTTTGTAATTGTTATATAGACTGAAATAATGACATTGAGAATAAGATGACATGTTTTATTTTTCTATTCAGATACTGATGAATGCCAGACACCAGGAATCTGTATGAATGGCCGTTGCATCAACACTGAAGGCTCTTTCAGGTGTGAATGCCCCCCAGGCCTCGCTGTTGGTGTAGATGGGCGGGTTTGCGTTGGTAAGTTAGATTTTATAATTCTAGAGACCTGAGGAAGGACAGTTATAACACATCTGGCTGTCATTCGCAATTTATTCTTTCACAGGGTACCAGAATTCTTCATGTTTCAGAGATTCTGAGAACTCAAATTGCTTTGGAAATGTGAAATATTTTGCATTTAGGGTTAGACTATTTGAATGCCATCAGACTTACACATCTGTGGAAGAAAGCACAGAAGTAAAATCATTGAATAAAAAAGCTCAACCAGTCTTGTGTAAGAATAATTGAAGCTTCTGATGAACTGAATATTCAGCTTATTTATAAACTGTCATAATTAATTCAACAAAAAGAATTATGAATTACTTATCCACACACGCAAAATGCTGCAGCAGCTCAGCAGGCCAGGCAGCATCTATGCAAATGAGTATAGTTAAAGTTTTGGGCCAAGACTCTTCATCAAGACCCTCTCCAGATGAGTTCCTACAGCATTTGTGTGTGTTGCTTGGATTTGCAGCATCTGCAGATTTTCTCTTGTTCGTGAATTACTTACGGTAGTATTATTTACTGTAGTTAAGAGCATAAACCTTAAAACTGACCATTTAACTTGCATTGGTGTAAAATTTGCAGCCGATGACCTACTATTTCACCCGTGGTAAAATAAGGAGTAAAACGCGTAGAACATGCACAGAATGATGTTATTGAAGTCTCCCCATTAACATCAAACTTCTGCTTCCTCACTATGTTTGCTTGAATGATCAAAATGCCCATAATTGAGAATGCCTTTTAAAGGGAGATCTGCTTATGTATCAGCATGTGTTCAGTACTTTAGAGGATAGCACAAAGTTGGATGTCAATGCAGACTTGTATCCAACTATTACACCTGATGTAGAGATGTCTCTGCAAGTTTCTGACCTGTTTTCCCTAAGTCTAAATGGCAATGAATCTAAAGTTTCCACTTGGAAACACACAGGGTAGTGAATGGAGTTATTATGGGCAACACAATGGGTAATGGTTGGAGTTATTATTCTGAATATTTTTTAAAAGGTAAATTTTACCAAAGTCATATTTTACCAATTTATCGCATTTTAGCCAGCCTTTTTTTTTAGCTTAGGAACAAAACATAGGATGTGTTTACTGAACTAAATATAGGCATAATACATATTCTAGCATACATTTCATCACCTCTATTTCCCCATGTTGCCACATTATAACAATCATATTACTGGTTACTGCCCTTTGTAGTGTGGCATGTGGGGACGTCCATTAATGTCAACCAGTGGGCTGGACGATGATAGGCCAGAAAATAAGCACAGCACGTGAAGTGAGAGGAATTGCTGGGAATGTAACACTCATGGACTGTAGTAATGCTTGGAGGATGTCTTAATTTTCCCCAGTGTATCACTTGGAGCTGTAAAAGTTGAACCAGATGTCTAATGACTGCAAAAGGTCAGACCCCAATGGAGACTTCCCGAGCCGTCATATGTGGTTTAACATTCTCCAACAGAATTTTGTACTCTGTTGTGAATTGGTTAGAGACATGATTCTACTCATTCTGTTTGATCTGCAGTGTTTTACACAAGCCATAAAAATACATCCTTAATACTCACAGCTTGCTTTCAGTATACAAAAAAAGCCAACTAAATGTGAAGTATTCCCTAGTGATCTCAACAATGAAGTTCTATCAGTGAAGATATTTTCCACTGTTCCTCAAGTATACTATGATATTAATCTGTTCTTAAAAAAAATGCAAGAACAAACAAGAATGAAAAACTAACTAAAAGGGTCAGTTCTGTTTTAGTTATCAGTAGTTGTGAAATATTTGAAGTCTGGAGTTACAACAATACTGCAAACTCAACTATGTTTTCACTATCAGTTCAGAGAGGGAACAGTGAATTATAGCTCAGAAAAGTATTTGTGTTTTCAATACATTGTTTGCACAAGTGGTGAATGTTTGAGGCTACTCATTTGTCCTTTTGACACGACTTAGATGATCTTTGTCTCCAGCGCCATAGTTATGTCTTGACAACCAGTGCATTGAACAGGGCTTTGATAAACAGTTTTGACTTCAAAAGGAAAGTTTTTTGACTCATGTTCCAGATATAATGAGCCGCATCCAAGGTCTCTGAATGCTTCTTTATAGTGTGTTTTCTTTCATCATTTTAGACACCCACATGCGCAGCACATGCTATGGAGGAATTAAGAAAGGGCTGTGTGTCCGCCCATTCTCTGGAGCAGTGACAAAATCAGAATGCTGCTGTGCAAGTCTGGATAATGGATTTGGAGAGCCATGTCAGCCCTGCCCAGCAAAAAATTCAGGTATATTTTTTTTTTGACAAGATGCCAAAAAAAAGGGAATTTAAAAAGTTGACAAAATTGTACTCATGCCTAATTCAATACGAATGTACTCAGAGATGTTTTAATGGTCAGTGTATTAAACATGAGGACACCCAGTGCGGCAAACCTTACACCAAATCCCAGCCTAACGATACACATAGAAGCCTTGGATGTTAGTCCATAATAGTAGAGATGATTATATTTGATGCATTCTCATTATATTGAGTAATAATAAATACATTATGCAAACTAATGTATACGTAAATGCATTTAGTCTCAATTTGGTCCAATTCTTGAAGAAATTTAGAAATGAGAAAATAATGCCTTAATGGAAAGAGATTAAACTATGTTCAGTTATATTAATAATTAGCTTTTAAAATTTTTCTGTCAGTTG
Source organism: Mobula birostris (assembly GCF_030028105.1). Lineage (NCBI taxonomy): Eukaryota > Metazoa > Chordata > Chondrichthyes > Myliobatiformes > Myliobatidae > Mobula > Mobula birostris. Next base: position 53,117,074 of record NC_092386.1, read on the forward strand.
AACCAAAGGTGATAATATAACACTGATGTGTGGATTATAATGTTATTCCATTGAATGGCTCCTGAATTTTTTGCAGATTATTTACCAATGCTTGCGGACTTGTTTCATGTTCACCCGAAGGGCTGTCTATAAATATATCATAGTTTACTTTTAATTAAGCTTGTTCAGGGGATTTTCCAGAGATACCTATATTCTATACCAATTGCACCTTTAAGAGTGCACCTTTTCCGAGCTGGTCAGTAACTGTAGTTAATACTGATCTATTAAAAATGCCATGTACCACCACCTGGACAGGAGGGGAATGCCACACCTGGTTTATCACTGCATTGAAGGTGATTAACCAGCCAAGTTGCCCACTACAAGTTACTGACAACATGTCTATTTCGAGTGCCTTTCACAATGACAAGTGGCCAAAAGGCTCCATGCAGCCAGTGAAGTGATGTATGGTGTTCCAATACAATATTATAGTGCCAGAAAACTATAATCACTATTGCACTGTTGGTGTATACCCTGATTCCATGTAAGAAAATAATGCTCATTTAGATTGAAGGTGGAAGGAGTTATTTCTGTTTATGTCTCTGATGTTCTTTCTTTCATACATTTCTCCCAATCTTTCAGAATGTTCTCTGGGGTCCTTTAAGATCATCCATCCAAGGATCATGCATACAAGATATATATGCTTCATTTATTGTCAGTAAATTTCTTTACCATGTAGAAATATTCTGTACAATTTGGAGAACACTAACTAAATATTCTTAGTAATATCAAAAGTTTTCTTAGGCATTTTCATATTTATATAAAGCTATCATTAACGTTTTATTTCCATATTTTAGTATAAATATATTTAATAATTATCCACAGTTTAGCTCTGTCCTTAATGCTCATATGCTATCTGTACCCGTGTACTGGTTAACTATTGTATCTGGGGATCCATGCTATGTAATATCTATTTATTCCATATTTAAAATACAAACTGTGAATAACAGTGTAGCTATCTGAGCAACGAATGAACTTTCATAAAGAGCGCTGGGTGAAGAAATCAAGTATTTTTTGAATGCCAGTCTATTGACTATATAAAACCAGATTGCTGGTTCAATCGAATTCAGGAGGGCAAGGGTCACCTAAATCTTTGTAGTTGCAAGTTCTTTGAATCAAGAGACTACAAAAGAAAAAAAGTGAGGCATATATATCTTGTATGCATGATCCTTGGATGGGTGATCTTAAAAGGCCCCAGAGAGCATTCTGAAAGATTGGGAGAAATATATGGAAGAACGCACATCAGAGATATAAACAGATATAACTCACCAAGGAGAGGACCCTGAACCCAGCTCTCAGAAAGAAAAAACAGTCATCCTCGGAGTGAACCTGGCAAATTACTCTAGATCGGGCAGTATCCAGGTCTGAATACATATACGAATTATTAAAGTGTACTAAGTTTTGGAAGTTTTTTAAGATTATTGGTTCGTTGATAATATTTTGTGTCTCAGCTGTTCAAGTTCAGGATTACTTATTCTGTTTTTTACAGCTGAATTCCAGGCCTTGTGTAGCAGTGGAATTGGTATCACAGCAGATGGAAGAGGTAAACATTCATATCGTAAAGCAGAATCGGTCTGTGCTTTTTTCTCCATCTTTGTAGTTGTTGTTCCTGCTTTCAAAGTAATTGGCTGCTTGGTTAAAATTTTAATGGCTTTCAGACATCCCACCTCTCCCGGAAGTTCCAGGAGTCTCCCGCATATGGATAGTGGCTCCCTGATGCCCGCAAATTATATACATCACGGAAATCAATTTTTTTGAGAGCGAGAGCAAGCAAGCGAGAGCGCGAGAGAGAAAGCAAACGAGAGCACGCGAGTGAGAGTGTGAGAGAGAAAGCAAGTGAGAGCGCAAGAGCACGCGAGCGACCACGAGAGAGGGAGAGAGAGAGAGAGAGAGCGACAGCGCGTCATGGCAGAGTGTTCCAAAAAAAAAAGAAAATATAAAACGCACATCACCCCAGACTACACTAAAGTGTACCCCTGCCTAATAGGGGTCAAAAATAATGACAGTGTTGCTCGCTGCACTGTTTGCAACAATGACTTTTCTATTGCCCATGATGGGTTAAGACTGTAAAAGACATGTTGAGGTGAGTTTAACAGGTGTCATTTGTTCATTAGCATAGCTAACGTTATTTAAACTAGCTGGCTGGCTGCTGAGGAGCTACTCTATTGCAGACATCTCACCTCTCCCAGAAGTCTCCCGCAAATTGATGGTGCTACCTCCCTGAAATCAGTTTTTGCAGGGTGGGATGTCTGGGCTTTGCTGAATTGGGAAGCCTTGATTCATTGAAGAAATTTGTCAGTACCTTATTTTCAGTCGTTGGAAAGCATAAATTTATTTATTGCTCCTGAATTTGATAACCTTGTGATTTCTTGATCAACACAAAGAAATATTGCTTAGTTTTTAGTCAATGTAAGAAATAATCCCTTTCCCTAATATTTCCTTGTAGTTCACTTTCAATGTAATCCATGTCCCTGTGCTAATGCTGAGGTTTCCAGATGGAACCATCAGTATTTAGCCATATAAGCAGCTGCAACTCCACAACTTCAGTGCATGGGTTGATTTGAAAGGCCAAATCCATGTTTGCTGTGTTGTGGACCTAATGTGGATCCTTGCATTCACCAGATCAAACCTGTCATAGGATCTCAGACTAATTTCAGAAGGTATTAGGAGGTAAAGGCAAGTTACTTTTCAATTGCAGTGGATTCTGATTAATTGGGACATATTGGGACCAGGATATTTTGACCCAATTAAGTGGCAGCCCCAATTAGCTGATGCTTCATGGAAATAGTTTAAAGGCTATAAAAAATTTCCATTTAACTGAGTAACAACTTATATATTTAAATGAAATACAAAACAAATTAGAACTCTACCAATACTAGTACGGTACTAGAAAACTCTGTGTTGGTTCTTAATATTTATTATTGAAGAAATTCATCCAATGTATGTTGCTATTCACTTTTGATTGACTGTAAATGAATAAAATCAGCACTGACACCTAGTACAGATAATGGTGTGCCTTCATACAATGCTTTTGACGATTGTATCTTCCAAATCTTTATTTTCATTGTAACATTCAAGATGATTGTTGATTCCTTCAAATTCTTCATAGTTCCTAACTTATTGAAGTCGTGAAATTGTTTCATTTTCACTCACGGCTGTTTCTGGAATATCAGAGCCCAAATGCTTGACACTGCAGTGAATTGTCTTACTGCTTATTTTTCACCAACTATAAAGTGACAAAAATCACTGCTTTTCAAACACAAACACACAAAGCTAAAACTATTTAAAAATGGTTCACTTTAAGCACGATGTGATGTCTAACGGCCATGCAAGTACATATATTGGACGCTAGTTAGAAAGTCTTCGGCAGCAGTCTCCATCCCATTTAAATGGCATAGTGTCCCAAATAAATTAAGGGAATCCTGGCTATTTTCTTGATTAGTTTTTGTTCTTTAAGTGTTATCCCAAATAAGCAGCTGCCCCGAATAATCGATAGCCTAATTAACCAGAATCCATTGTATTTCACTGGTTTAGAATTTATAAGCAATTTTATTAGTTAACATTTTTTAAATAGCTTCAATTACAGTTGTTTTGAATTATCACAGGAATATAACTATTAAAATCAGGTTTTGCAGTTAGAGATGTGAGGGGATAAGGTGAGAGAGGCCTTTGTCATCTGTCAACTTTTGGGAGCAATGTCTGTTTACTGCATCACCATATATCCTGTTCAATCATACTTTGTGCAGATGCATTCTTTTACAAAGAGGCTTATGGTGTGTTTAACCTTACTGCAGTTAAGAGAGACTAATAATATTTCCTGTCATAGGTTTGTAAATCTTAACAATTCCATGTTATTACCATGCTTCCCAGTAATTTGATCCTCACAGATGCTGGATATACAAACATGTGGTCTGGTACTAACATCCAGACTCGAGACTCTATCTTCAGGTTGTGCAGAGTTAGCTAATTTAAACTCAAACCAAATGCAGGTGCAGTAATTAAATTCAGTGGCTGTAGGCAGTGTGGAAATTCTGTTTCTCTTTACTACTTCCAACCTTGTGGCTCTTGTGATGGCCAACAATTTGTTCAGCTTACCCTTTCAGCATTGTGCTTATACAGTAACATGCTGAGCTACTGGGCCACACTGAGTGAAAATATTGATGCAGAAGTTTTGAGATAATTGTGTTGCATACTGACAGCTTCAAAGCAGCCGCATTTGGAATATAATTTAAATTCATACAATATGCTTACCAATGTGAAAGGTTATGAAAGTTTTGGTTCCTAAAATATTTATCAACTACTTACCTTTTCTTTTTAAGAGCTTTAATGGATTCAAAGCTAACTTTAGAACTGAGTTTTAGAAAGTTTTTTTTTGCAGTAATTCAGTGGGAACTCAGTGGCACTGGTTGTCAAATGCCACGAGTACATTAAGGCCAAATTATAAGCATTAAGGGAACGTGCAGCACGGCCAGTGCAACTACTTCAACCTGCCATTCATATTCATTCTCCCATCAAAAGCATAGCTTGCTGCCAAGACACAGATATCAAACGAGCTAATTTGAATAGGTTGTGCTTGCTCTAAGTATTTCCATGAAGTTTTCCTACTGTCAGCATCTCTGCTTTATTTAATATGACAGCAAGCACTTTGGACATAAAACAATCCTTTTTCTATTCCTACAATTTTCTGGACCTGACAACTGCCTCCTATATATCATTGGCCCCCTCTCCAGTCCATTCACATCTTTACATAAAATCGTAAAGAATTGATTGGTCAATAAGACCACTGGTTAATTGAACTGATAGGTGAAGTTGAATATTTCATGTTTACCTGCATTGCATGTTACCTGCCTTAGACATTAAAAGACCAAAAATGCTGGAAGCACTCAACAGGTCAGGGGTTTTGAGCTGATATATTGACTCTTTTTCTCCTTCCACAGATGTCTGAACTGTGGAACGTTTCTAGTGTCTTTTATTTTAATTTCAGATTTACAGCAGCTGCAGATTGTTGTTTTTACTTTCAGAGTGGTACAGTTATTGTTGTAGACATTTCCATGTGGAACAATTTATATGATTATTAATGGATAATTAATGAACAAAAAATTAAAGTTCTTGGACCTTTGATTCTCAAAATGCATAGCTTACTAGAGCTTTTAAACTATCTCCGTGGTTCGTGTTTACCAATATGTTATTTGGGTTGTTATTCCACACCCATCTGAGAAAATACAGAAAAATTACCATTCACTAAACACAATTCATAAAAAAAAACTGTGATCTCAGTAACGAGTATTTATTTGTGTGTTATTTTTTAATGGACAGACATTAATGAATGTGCTCTGGATCCTGATATCTGCCCCAATGGAATATGTGAAAATCTTCGAGCTAGCTATCGTTGTATATGTAACATTGGATATGAATCGGACTTAAGTGGAAAGAATTGTGTGGGTAAGTATGATAGTAGATGCTTGTAATCAAAGGTTTATTTTTTCCTTATTCTTTCTGCTTCTCTTAACACTAGCCAGTCAAAGGAATATTTGAGAACCAAATCTAGTAAACGACATTTACAGAAAATCTTTCATCAGATGTTCTTTCCTTCGCCCTGTTAATATTTTTTAAACAAGTGGAGGTGAAAGTGAACCAGAACTAAGCCTGCAACCATACAGTAAATTTGACCAGGCAACTATATTTTGAAGTTAAAAACACCGCATATCTGTGACTGCACTTCAGTCTTTATTCTGAGCTTGTTTCCCCACTACACTCTCAATAACCACGTTGTCCCTGAATGCCGGCCGCCTGCAATGCCTAGAGTTGAAATAGTGTGAAAAAGTTGAAATCCTTTTAGTGTGTACTAGAAATTTGAAAACACACTGAAAAAAATTTATCCTAGCCCTAAAATGAATCGACTACCTGAGCAGGTCATAGATTGATACATGGTCTTAAGCTAAGTTACCAGCAAGCTGTTGTACCATGGTTGAATGCTGGCAGTCCATCATTTGTAGTCCCAGAGGTGCCTGTGAGCTGCTGCCTCAGAACACGCCAGGATCTGGTGACAACAAATTCAAAAGATAAAAGGAAGTAAAATGTTACGAAATGTTCTATATGGATTTAATTTCAGAAAACTCTAGATTTTGTTTTTCAGAAGAAAGATCATTTTGATTAATATAATTGGAGTTATTTTTGATAGCACATTTCTGAGCAATGAGGTAAGAGAAGCATTACTGAAAGTCTTTTCTTCTCCTATACATGTTCAACTCAAAGGAATTCTACATCTGTTTACCATGGACTATAGGGAGCCAAAGATCATTTGTGCTTTTGGCAAAAAATATCATTTCCACTCACATTTGTCAGAAATATTGTTTTTTTTTAAATGTTTCTCAAACTTTGCCTTTCTTTATGTATTTGTTTAAAGCTTTGCACAGAGAGGTAACTGCCATTGTGAAAGTAGCCAGCATGCAGTAATGTCTACTACATGATTACAAGTGTGTAGGGTATTTTGTTAACTTTTTAATCAGATCCTTGCAAGTTTCCTGTGTGCTTAACCCTTTCACAGGCATATCCATGACTCGGTTACTGGTTATAACTAGTGACTACGCTTTACTTTAAGAAACTCCAATCGATTTACTGGCTTTTGTGGGATATATTCTATATTCTGGTATCCTTTCAGCAAAAATACATAGCCTTTGTCTATGAATGATAAAGAGCTACAATTTTATGTTGACAGGGATATAGTTAAAAAAAAGATAGAAGCTCCATTCTTCATTAAATGGCAATGTATGGTATTTACTTTTGAAAATCACGGACAATTTTATCATTCTTTAACTTAACATGCTTATTCTCTGGTGTTCATTCTACTTTAATTATTTTCCTGCCCGTTCTGTTTTCTTGAAGCTCATGCTACAAATTATTGAACTGCTCAATCACAGTTCCATTTTCACAAAGTTATTGATTGCAATCCTGTAGGAAAAGCTTGGAGCATTTTGCTTTCTAAAGATGCCATATCTATGGAAGCTGCCGTTCTCCTTTCTGATTATTCAATTAAGAAGTCACTTGAATATTCCAATGAAGTAGAATAATCCATTTCAGTGGCTGTTGAGACTGACAACGGGCTCACACTCGCTAAAATGGATGTCCAGGGATTTATGGTTCATTAACAAGGCCCTTTTGGAAATTTAACAACAAGCCTTTGTTGACTTTTGTTGACTCTGTTAACATTGTGAGCAATTTTGGGTTCTTTATCTAAGGAAAGAGGTGTTGGTTCTGGAGAGTATGCAGAGGAAGCTCACAAAAATGATCCTAGGAATGAAAGGCTTAACAAATGTTTGAAGGCTGTACTCAGTGGAGTTCAGAAGGATGGGTGGAGGGGATTCTCATTGAAATCTACCAGAAGTGAAAAGGATGTTTCCATTGGTAGGAAAGTCTAGGATCCAAGGAACAGCTTCAGAATAAAGGGATGTCTCTTTAAAACTGAGATGAGGAGAAATTTCTTCAGCCAGAGGGTGAACAATCTGTGGAATTTATTGCCAGAGAGGGAACTAGAGGCCAATTCACTGGGTGTGTTGAAGGCAGAAATCTAAAGTTTCTCGATTGGTAACGAGTTTAAGGCTTATCAGGCGAAGGTGGGAAAATGAGGTTAAAAAAATCGGCCATGATTGAATAGCAGAGCAGACTAAATTGGCCAAATAGCCTAATTCTGTTCCTATATCTATTAGTCTTACTATTTTTATTTCCAGATTGAAGATTATCCCAGCTATGTAAAAGAATATGTACACATATTCTCTTTCTCTCTCTCCTTTTTCTCCATCTCTCCCTCTCACTATACCCCTTGCCCATCCTCTGGGCTTCCCCCCCTCCCTTTTCTTTCTCCCTAGGCCTCCTGTCCCATGATCCTCTCATCCCTTTTGCCAATAAACTGTCCAGCTCTTGGCTCCATCCCTCCCCTTCCTGTCTTCTCCTATCATTTTGGATCTCCCTCTCCCCCTCCCACTTTCAAATCTCTTGCTGGCTCTTCTTTCAGTTAGTTCTGACGAAGGGTCTCGGCCCGAAATGTTGATTGTACCTCTTCCTAGAGATGCTGCCTGGCCTACTGCGTTCACCAGCAACTTTTATGTGTATTAGTAGTGTTATTTTTGCATCCATTATAAAATTAATTCTATATGTTCTGAAACTGCCAGAATTTTGTTGAACCTCTGATAAAGGTAATGGTCTGTGAGTCATTTTATATCATATATGAATGCCTTTATAAGACTGGATTTCATAAACTAATTATCTGTTTTATTTTGTAAATTTAACATGGCAGCCATGACAGTACAAAGCTCAGTAGAATTAGTGTAACAATTGGCTTTAGTATCTGAGTTTTTATTGTGAAAAGGACTAAGCCTTCTATTGACTTTCTTTTGTTTACAGTTCATAATGAGCAACAAGCAATTTTATGTTTCTGAATGTAATCCCATTTGGAAATAATACGTAAACTACTAATCTACTGATTATATAAATTTGGGTCAGAAATTATGTCACCAGTGATAATTATTTACCAAGCTGAAAGGAGAGGAAATGACCATTTTTTAGCTGTGATTGATAATTTTCATATAAGATACTTTGATTATATGAGTACTTTCTTCTGTCTGTGATTTTTACTGCTCTTACCTTCTAGACATTGATGAGTGTGCTGATAACAGGCTCCTGTGTGATAATGGTCTTTGCCGGAACACACCTGGCAGCTACACCTGCAGTTGTCCAAAAGGTTACCTCTTCAAACCAGATTCTGAAACATGCGAAGGTGAGAATATTAGTGAATGCACTCCATCCCATTTGTCATCATTTAGCTTTACAAAATATCAGGCATCTGTTTTACATGAAATGTCTGCACAAATCACATCCTGAAAGATGTTTTTGTAATGAAGCAAAATGCATGTATTTCATAATGCCAAATGGAATATTGAAAACAAAGTTAATATATTTAGCTTCATTTTTTTCTAAGCAAGCTTGTTCTACGCCAGCGGGTCCCAACTTTTTTTATGCCATGGACCCCCACCTTTAACCCAGGGGGTCACCCCTGTTCTAGGCAGCAATTGATGTTACTTCAAACATTAAAGCAGAAAGAAAAAAGCCATACTTTCTTTTCTTTCTCACCCAGTTTCTTCCTAATGTATGTTCACTTTCCTATGCCAGTCTCTTGTGGATTGTGTCTGCTTCACTGGTTAAACAAATCACAAAAGAGAACATTGGGGAGGAGAGCCATTATTCATTAATGCTCTTAATTATAACTAGTCAGCAGTGAAGAGTATCAGACAGGATTAATATTTTCATTGGGATCATAATCAGCATTGCATTAGTTCTTCGACAATTGTCTGATGTATTTTATCAGTTTGTTTTCAAGTACAGTACTTGAGGTGACATATTATTTTTCCTATTGTCATTGTTAAATTGTTGGTTATTCATTGTCTGACATTCTCAAAGAGAAGCCAATAATTAAGCGTTACATTGTCTGCCTTAAACTATTAACTGCAGTAAAACAGTTCTGTGAGGACCCACTCATCAGCTGCTCAATGTCCAACTGTAACACCTGGTTTTGAGTTATTTCCTTACAAAGCATGATGGTTTCATACCCTCTCACTGGTATTTCATGAATTAACAACTTTTAGCCAGTCTAACTTCCTCAGATTCACTAGATGGACGTGTGTTTAGTCAGTATATTGCTTTCTGATTTCCATTGAATGTTTTTCCCCCCAAGAAATTGCTCTTGGTATTCTGTAAAAGATAAATTTAAAAAAGAAAACTGAAACCCTCACAGTCTCCCATTTTAATAAATTACCTGCCAGGACTCTGAGCTAATCTAAACTACACCAATTAGAGTGATGAGAAGTGAAAGGCTGTAGACAAAAGGACCTAATCAGGAGACAACCTTGTTTAACACCATCGTCCATCACATACACCAGCAAATATTTTCTTTCTTGCTCTATGCAAGATGGATCCTAGTATCCAGCTGGTTTTTCTCACTTCTGCTGCTTGTACCCACGGGGTCAGCATGAGATGCATGGCAAAGTTTTGGAAACTAGTGGTCATATTAACTCAAATGTGAGTCAAATTCTAGAGAAGAGGAAGGAACAGAGTAGACGTAGTCAAAATACTGAATAGAATACCCATTATATTTGACAGATGCTGTTTGTTTTCTTAAAAATTTTCTCAAACTCCTCAAAACCTTGTTTCCCATGTGATTGGCTCACTGTAGCTGAATCAGGATACTGTGGTTTGCAACATTTTAGTCTGGACAGTAAAAATTCTCCCAAATGGCAAAACAGAACTGATGTAAAACAGGTTTCTTTTAATGTCTTGTTTCCAGGTTATCGAACATTTTGTAAGTGGTAAACCAAAAGGTACTTTCCTTTTCTTCTCTAATATAAACCACACTCCTAACGAGAACCCTTAGACAAACACTAAAGCCATGAAGTTAGTTCCTGATTTGAAACAGATATCGTATATGGTCATAAGATGATGACTGCCTGAGAAAGCTTACAAATCTAAGCCTTGCTGTGGTTCTGAGATTCAGTAAACTTAAATGGGAAACTATGTTTATGTTTATTTTGGGGTATTCCAACAGGAGCTAAAGCCCATTTACTGTTTGCATAGCTCTGTTGGCCTTTGATAAATGTTCCAGAACATGCTGAAACAGCAGTTTCAGTAACTAAATGGAAAAACACTCTTGGGCTATGCTTTTTAGTTCAATTGCCTTTGATCCACTTGATCTCAAAACTACGAGACAGTCTTGAGTTTTCTGTTCTTTTTCAAGGTAAAAATTTTCTTCATTATGCGCTATCATTTCACCCTTTCTCCAGCCGCCGCTTCTGTCAGAACTGATGGCATGCTCAAAGCTATATGTGGTGAACATGAGAAGCTCAACATTCAGACTCATTTACTTGTGCTGAGGTTGAAGCATTCACTTCTCCTCTTGGCCTTGTATCCCCAATGTATGGATGGTTAAGGGCAAATAGACAAAGTCCTTATAGATAGCCTTGTTGCAGTGGTTTACTATATTACTAAAAAGAAACATTAGCTGCTAACTATAAATTATCACAGAAGAATGTAAATATATATTTAAACATTGTTAAAAATATCCATTCCCTTCTGAAATTAAAGAGATGAAGTTAAGCTTGAGATTGGACTCGTCGTTTTACAAAGATAGGTAACTTCTTTGAACAGATGACAAACATTATGAATTAATTTTATTTTAATCTAAGACACAAAATGCAAAGAAGATTCCTAAGACAGCACAGTGATTTAAGAATTCACATCTTATTCCAAAGACAAAGGAGAGAAGCTTCTGCTGGTTAAAAGTATTGACTGTTTATTTTCACTTAAAGGATAGTGCCAGTTGAATAGTAACAGTTAAGATAGAGTTGTGCCTTACTTAACAATAAATTTCCCTTGAGTATTTTTAAATGTAATTTTGAATTGCTGTTTTTAAAGAGCACTGTTATGATTTTTGTTGTGTGCTGACTGCTTGAAGCTGTCGATCGATAACCGTTTTTAAGAATGGCTATTCTGTTTCTCCAGATGTGAATGAATGTGAGAACAGTCCTTGTGTTAATGGAGAATGTAGGAATACAGCAGGATCATTCTCCTGTGAATGCTCCACTGGTAGCAAACTGGATTCAAGCAGAACTGTTTGCATTGGTAAGTCAGACAATTTCACTTTTTGTTTAAAAAAGCAAAATACATAATTCCAGGCCTGATAAAATATATTACATTGAAGTCTTTTTTTATAACATCTCAATTTACTTTTCCTCACAAATGAATTAATTGGAATGCCTCATGATGGAGGTAATTATACTTGTCTGGCACCAACACATTTAGATATTACACCATCTTCAGACTAGTATTTTTTTTACGGCTACTAGTGACAAATTTAAATCCTTAATAAATTGTAATTATTAACTTAATTTTAATAACCTATTTTGAAAAAAAATGTTTGTTCCCTTATTTTAAGATGTCAACTTTAATTTAAACCATTAATTTTGCAATGCAGTAGTTAATGTAATTGAAGTTGAAGTATCAAATTCAAGTTTAACTGTCATTCAACCATACACATGAATACAGCCAAATGAAACAGCGTTCCTCAGGGCCCAAGTCGCAAAACACAGTACCAACAGCACACAGCGTATACCAGATATAGTCACATTATCAGGAAAGCATACAGTCACACAAAAAAAATACAGCCCGAGTTCCTGAGTGTTATGGCCTGTAGGTTGATGGTGCATGGGATGTAGCCCTGCTCCAGCTAGTCTCTGGAACACTGGAGGCCATGCCCCAGACCAGTACAGATTCGAGAGCGCCCACAAAGGCCTCTGCTCTCTCCCACACCGCCTCTGGTGTCTCCCCTCCTGAGTGGCTACAACATGGCACGAAGGCCTGGTCTGTGCAACAATCAAGGCAACGCAGCTCCTCTGCTGTTGGTCGCGACGGTGAACTGGACTCGTGCTACTCTACATTACCAGTGTTCAGCAAAAATATCTGAAACGGTTTGTTGGACTGCACACCACTTCTGCACAATAACAGTGTGCAACAAATCCAGGTGACAATGCAGCAAGTCCAGCTGCCTCGCTATTGAGCAACTCGCTGATGGGGATATACAGCCATCTTTGTAACACCTTACATATTCTTATTTTCTGTAAAATGTTCTCAGCTGTGCACATCGGAATACCGTTTGGAATAATTGATGCAATATAGATGAGGGCTCAAACTTGACTTATGTTTAACCCTGAAACTCATTAAAGGGGCTGGCTATCGTATTTTTTTTTACTTCCGAGCTGAAAGTTACAGTGAAGTATCATTTTGTTTAATGTCTGGACTGTACTGGAAGTTGACTGAAATTGTACTGCCAGATCACAATGGATCTTTGAGAAGTGGCATGTAATGTTGTAATTATAGTATAGAAATTCTCAGCACACTGATGCAGTGTACCAAATCCACTAAAATTAAATTATAAAAATTTCCAGTGCTATTTCCTGAGACAGAAACACCATAGATTGGAAATAGGGTAATCTAAATTAATAAAAGCAGATAAAGCAAGCGACAAGGCTTGTAGAAATCTGATGAAGAGTCATTGAACTGAAACACGAGCTCTGTTTCTCTCCCCATGGAATGCTGCCTAACCTGCTGAGTATTTCCATCAGATTCTATTTTTATTGCATAGGCATCTAGACTTCTTTGTCTTTCTCAGTAGAAAAAAATGTAGTTTTTGGACTGAACTTGGACTTTGTATAAAATCAATGTACTATCAAAGGACGTTATTCATTCTATTGAGTACATGCCAATTCTTTATTAAAGCAATCTAGTCAAGCCTACTCTCCTACACGTTCTCCGCGACCTACCATATTACTTCCTTTCAAGCTATCCAATTCCTTTTTGAAAGCCTGATTGGATTTTCTGCTACTACTCTTAGAAGCAAAGTTTCAGACCATATTTCTGAGTAAAAAAATAATTACCTCCCCAAACTGGGTTGGGTCCATTATTAAGAAAGAAGCAGAGAGCTATCAAGTCATCCGGATTGGGGCCGGGGGGTGGGGGGGTGGGTGCGGGGGAGTTTAGAAGTGTATAGGGACTGAATATCCACAGTGAAGATAAAGCAGTCTTGGCTAGGGAACTGAAAATTATTGAAGCATGTGAAGTATCAGGGGCGCAGGGAGGAGGTGACTGAACCAAGGGAGCCAAGGTATGTGGACATGAGTTCAGTGGGGATGGAGCAGGCGGACACATTAGGCCTACCAGGACATCTAGGTTTATGAATCTTAGGTAGGTGGTAGAACTTTCCAGTGCAAGATACAGGAGTCTTTCAGGGTCGTCAATTATTTCTGGTGCTCCCAGTAAGGCTCCCTGTAAATCGGTGAGACCAATGCAGTTTGGGGGCCACCTTTGCTCTGTCTGCCGCAAAAGGCAGGATTTTGCACTGGCTGACCATTTCAATTCGACTTCCCATTCCCATTCCGAATGGCCATCCATGGTCTCCTCTACTACCATGATGGGATCAAAATCAGGTTGGAGGAGCAGCACTTTATATTCCTCTGTTTCAGTAGCCTCCAACCTTATGACATGACATCTATTTCACAAACTTCTGGTAATTTCTTCCCCTCCCTCCCCTTCCCTTTTCACATTCCTCACTCTGGTTGTCCTATCAACCCGTCTTTTCTCCTCACCTGCACATCATCTCCCTCTGGTTCCCCATCTTCTATGGTCCATTTTCCTTTCCTATTATATTCCTTCTTCCTCAGCCCTTTATCTCTTCCACCTATTCCCTTCCAGATTCTTCCTTCATTTCCTCTTCCTACACCCAGCCACCTTACCTCTCATCTATCACCTGCCAGCTTGTTCTCCTTTCCCTACCCCACCTTTTTATTCTGACTTCTGCCTCCTTCCTTTTTATTCCTGATGAAGAGTCTCAGCCTGAAACATTGACTGATTATTCCCCTCCATAGATGCTGCCTGATTCGCTGCGTTCCTCCAAAATATTGTATTTGTTACTCAAGATTTCCAGCATCTGCAGAATTTCTTGCGTTCATTAGATCTCATTGTTTCTTGGTCCACAAATCATCTGCAAGTGCAATTTCTCGCTGTCCCCTAATTCCTTCTGCACAGTCTTATCATCTCTTATGACTTTGGTTTCTCCAATATAACCCTGCAGCTGAACTTTTCCTCCAGGTCTTCTACATGCTTCCTAATGCTGGTGATCACAACTGGGCATGATACTGCAGTTGTAGTCACTAAGGCAAGGGAGAGAATAGGAAACCATTGAATATTTCTTTCAAGTAAGAAGAGAAAGTAAAACATTCATGGAATAATTAGAGTCAAAATAGGAAATTGTGAACTGAATTTATGGCACTGCTGAGCTGATTGCTAGCCTTGCTGTTGAGGATTGGTGATAACTAGAACTTCATTTCACCCAAAAAGTATTTTTGAATGTCTTGTGCAGTTCTTTCTGGTTACTTCAAGACTGTAATGATAAACAGCTGGGAAAGCTTTGTGATTCTAATACAAACATCAGTCTTTATTAAGAAAAATATTCTTCCAGATTAAGATTAGGCCAGCCCAGAAACATTGTAAACAAATTATGTTGTCAGAAGATCAACAAATACCTTTCCCAGCGTTTAATATGAGGATATGTTAAGGACCCACTCATACGTAGGTCAAGTGCGGGATATTCTGAGATATTTGTAACTAGAAAGGACTTATGATTTTGTGTAATTCTTTAAATTCTCTCACGATTTACAACAGACAGTGTGAAAGGAACATGTTGGTTGAACATTCAAAACAGTCGCTGTGAAGTAAACATAAATGGAGCCACACTGAAGTCAGAATGTTGTGCAACTTTGGGAGCTGCGTGGGGCAGTCCTTGTGAGCGCTGTGAACAAGGTACAGAAAACAGTGGATCAGGCCAACAACATTGACTGTATTGAAAATGTGGTACTTGGACTGCTCAAGACTTTTTAATGAAGAATAACAACTTGAAACAAAGCTTTTTTTTTGCTACTACACTAGGTACTTAGACTTAAGTTTACAATGATGTAAACTTACTTATGACAGAACATGAACAGCTAAATTGACCTGTGTAGTTCCTTTTTTTAAGAAAACTTTAGATTTTGTTTCCCAGTTGTTTGAGTGCTTTGAGAAAAATAACTGAACTGATATGTTCTAATATACTGATCTATTAGTGATAAATACCTTAACCATTCCTCTACTAACCACTAATGAATTTTACTTATTGATATTGTACAGGATATTAATAAGGCTGAATTGGTTCTTGAGTGTTCTTTCTTACTTTCTATAGAGATACAGCACAGTACAGGCCCTTCTGACCCAAGGAGCCTGTACCACCCAAGTACATCCTTCTGGTCAGTTAACGTATTAATCTGTACATCTGTAGAAAATGGGAGGAAACCAAAGCACCTGGAAGCAACTCTAGCAGTCACAAGGGAGAACATGCAAACTGCTTAGAGACAGCAGCAGAAATGAACCTGGGTTGCTGGCACTGTAATAATATTATGCTAACCACAATGCTACCACGTTGCTCTTTCTTCTGTTCCTTTTTTGATCCAAGAACTATTAGAACACAGAAGGGAGTAACTTACTCTTGGCCATATTTGCCTCCATATCCTCACCAGTGGTTGAGTACAGAGATTTCTTCTGAATCTTCTTGCTAGGTGTTTTAATTACTATACTGTATTAAAGATGGATTGTTTTAGATTCCATTTGAATATAAACTCCTTTTTATCCCAATTAATGTCCCTTAATAACTTTAATGTCTTCATAATAACTGCTGTGATCCCTCTTACCTCCCAAGAAAGTCCCAAGCCAATCAAATTTTCAAAAGCTTTCAAATGCAATGCCTTTGAGTTGTGGTATCACTCTTTTGCACTTTTCCCAATCTGTTTATAATCATTTTGTGAAATAAAATCAGAACTCTACAAAGTACTTTAAGGTGTGACTAATCAAAGTGCAGTGTAAATTTAGTAACATAGACTTACTAATTTGCTTTAACATAGAAAGAGGGAATTTCATTTCAAGTCCATGCAGGCTCCTTGTGGGATCACCTACATATTAGCAGTCCCTTATTCTTACCACATAGACATGTAATTTGTTTTCTCTTGTGCCATAGCTTCCTTTTTCATTATGGTGATGCCAAACTGCATGCACCTTAACACAGTTGGGCTCTTTATTTTCAAGACACAAAAGACTTCCTGAATCCTGTCAAGAATCTCACTGTTACCATTTATAGATCAGAGTAGGAATTTGTTTAGCAGGGATTATACTACTCTTTCTGGCCCCATTGGAAGTATGAAAAAGAAGTGCTTGTTTCGGCTTTTCCTACAATAACTTGAGGGTGTTACTGTAATTATCCCTTTCTTCCCACCAGTTACCATTGATCAGATCAGAACTTACATTTGCAAAGGAATGTTCCAAATTAGGCTGGGATCCTTAAAGCAACACACACAAAATGCTGAAGGAACTCAGCAGGCTAAGGAAAAGAGTACAGTCGACATTTCAGGCTAAGACCCTTCTTTGGGATCTCATTTCCATAGATGCTGCCTGACCTGCTGAGTTCCTCCAGCTTTTTGTGTGCGTTGCTCTGGATTTTCAGTGTTTGCAGATTTTCTTTTGCTTGGGATCCTTAAATTGCGGGTTAAGGCTGAAGAGAGAGGAAACAGAGTAAAATTTAGATTTTTGTACTTAAATTTGTATCTTTATTTATAGATACTGCCTGTCCAAGAGGGTATGCAAGAGTTAAGGGTGTGGCCTGTGAAGGTAGGAAAATGTCAAACCTTTAAAATTTTTGATACAAAAATACTTAGTACAACAAGATGAAATTTTGAATACAGAAAGAAGAATTTTTCATTAATGCAATAATTTCATGGTTTAACATATCATAAATGCTTCCTTGCCAATGAGGCATGTTTGAAATATAGTTGCTACTTGGATTGTATGTTCCAAGTGTCTCAGACAGAATAAAGTAAATGAGCAGATAATGGACCATGTGGGTCCTCTCTTGCATTTGGAGAATAAACCGCCAAATTTCGGCAGCTCGTGGTGCCCTGCTCTCCAAAGAGCAATTTAAAATTGAAGCTTGGAGTAATTTTGCATGGTCATTCGCCTAACTTTAGCAGTCTGCTTATGTGATTCGACACAATAAAAATCATCTCTTAAGGTTCACATCTAGAAAATGTTCTGGAATGGATAGCAGAAGCTGTAAATGAGATAGTTATATTTTCATGACATTGTGAAAACCTCACAATGTCATGATATAGTAATAGGTATATAGTAAGAGAAAATTTCACCAGCTCTTCCTCTAAAGCTTCCATGGGATACTTCTTGTGCATTTGAGAGGGAAGTTGCATTTTAACATCACAAATGCAAGATGGCTGTGAAAGTGTTGAATTTCCTCAGTACTGCTCTGAAATATCATATATTGCAGTCACTGAAATGCAAACTAAATACATTGCAGAGTTAAAATTCTCAGACAAAATGGAATTAATAAAATAATTGTTGCCATCATCATATTTCAATTAGCCCTGGGAGAAAACCAGGAATGGACTACACTGCCAAATGTTTCAGCCTATTTGCTTTGAGGACCACCAGGTTTCAGGTTTCTTAATAGATTTTCCACCATTTTGACGCAAACTTGGAAAAAATAGCCAATGCAGCAGACATATGCTGAAGTGGTTATATATAATTTCTTGAAGAAGTAGAGGAATGTAACTAAAACAGATAAACTTGATCCAAACCACACACCTCCCTATTTTCCCAAACCCCGACAAATGCACCAGCCAGCATCACAATGAACTGCTGTGCTAGATTATCACTGAGTTCTAGTGGAATCATGTGAGTGTTCTGAGTAAGAAAATCTGAGCTTTATTGTTCAGTACGTAGATACATTTTAAATTTACCACGTGGCAGATACCTTTAAAAAAAATATCCTTAGTATCACATTCTTTCTGCTTTATTTGTGTGATATGTGTAAAGAGAAGAAGGCTGATTACAAAACTACAGCTTGCTGGCATAGTGCCTCCAATGCAAGTAAATAATGAGCAAACTGGTGATCAATGTTGAGAATAGCCATAGACCTAATATATTTAAATTTTAAAATGTATAAATGAATGTGTCACCAACATGAAATCGGGCTTTGGTCATGCTCAGTAGAAGCAGAATCTCAGGTCAAACTGAAATCAAAGCTAATCTGGCTTAGACCCAACTCAGCTTTGAATAGGAATCAAAACTGCCACTTTCTTGGTCTATCAGATTGTGATCATACCACAGGGAATATTCTACCTACTGAGCTTTTGAAAGAACAAGTCCTTTTTTAAACATTCCTAAGAGAGAAAGGATCGTTTTTGATCTCCGATACTATGCAAAAGCTTGTGCCATATCCACTCTGAGCTCCATTTCTGAAAATTAGTTCCACTGAAGGCCTTGAACAAAATCTTAGGAATAAAGTAGTAACAATATGATGCAATTAGTGCACAGGATTGTCAACAAGTTTCAACTCCACTAGTTTTTTTCCTTACCAGGATATGCTTAAGCATTTACATTGATCGTTGACTACATTTTAACATATTATAGAATAAGCCAATAGAAACAAGAGTTAAGGCTCTCATTCTTTTTGTTACTTTGGACAGATGTGAACGAATGTACAGTCTTTCCTGGTATCTGCCCAAATGGGAGGTGTGTGAATACTCAAGGGTCCTTCCAATGTGAATGTCCTCAAGGACTGACCATAGATGGCACAGGCCGAATTTGTGTGGGTAAGAAATAAGTTGTCATGCTTTCCTTTAAATATAATAAAGATTTGGTTAGCATTAATTTTTAATATGTTACTTTATGTGCAAAAATTAGAGTGCATATTGTTCTAGCAGTGTAATGATTTGGTTTCCACTTTAACTTAAAGCTTATAATTTATGTAAAATACATAGATGTATTGGGTTATTTGTTTTTATACGATGTTAGAGATAGGTTACAGCTTTAGTTGATAGGAATGTACAGCAGACTTAATTCCAGGAATGAAATGTTGCATATTGCATCCAAATTTTACCACAAAGCTTTAAGAGTAAGTCAATCTGGGCTGGTTTGCTGCTCAGTTGGACCATCAGTTGTCTGTATTTTCACTCCATCAGTGTTCAAATTAAAATTGTTTCCATAGGTGAAACCTGTGTTATGGCCATTTGGGTAATGGAAATTTGCTCTTACAGAATTCTCAAATCATTGCCCAAAAGCTTGAGATACAGCATTAAATTTGGTCTCTTCGAACCTGTATGATAATTAGTTAATTAATACATACATACATACATAAAAAACCTTTTTTTCCCAACTCATGGATTTCAATGCAGCCACAGATGATCTGGTTTCACATTACAAAAGACTTGAATACAGACATTTTTCTAGAAACACAAAACAACTGTATCATGGGGGTTGTCCGTATTATAGTTTAAGTGAGAATCTCTGGTGGCAGCAGCAACTCCGCAGCATAGTCATTGTGTAGGAAAGATTACATTAAATTGGTCCACGTGCATCATTATGACCTCGTCAATGTCATCAAAAGAGGAAAAGCTAATCCTGTTTTCATAAATGCAGCATTTAAAAGAGCATCAAACCAGCCAAGAAGAGTCCATTGATGGTGTTGTATTTGTAATACAGAGTAAGATGCAGTAAATAAGATCCTTTTCTACAATAATATAAACAATTTTAATTTGCTTTGATTTCAGAAGCCACCATTGTAGGTTCATAACATCTCAAAATTCTTGTGAAAACCTGGACTTTTTTTTAGTTTTCCAACATACAAATAATAGAATGCAGATACAGTGAGAAATTAATTTAGCTATGTTTATGCTCTGAAGTTACAGTTTAATAGATCTTTGTTGTGGGCTCTCTGGCTACAAGACAAACCTGAGTGTACCATTTCAATTCTCCAAAATTTCAACGACGTTAGAGACGCTAGGTTTATTCTTGGTAACTTTCTAAATTGTCTTGCTGTCTGCTCTCAGCATCTGTTTGCTACTCAGACTTGCTGCTTTAGTTCAGAATATCACTCCATGCTATTACTAAGAAATAATTAACTTATGATAAGAATGCATAGAATTCATTAGCAGATGAGGCAGGAAAATTGTTTAGGTCTAGAGGGAATAAGGTTTTGTCCTGATAAATTGAAGAGGTTTGCCTTTGCAAAGGAGACAGGGAATGCAAAGTGTGTAGAGTATTGAGATAGTGTATGAAGAAATTATTGTCTGGTTGTACATTAGTAAGCACCTATGCTAATTTCTCCTGTATGCAGTTCATTTGCCAAGAGTTAAAAATAAACAGACATTGTTCATGTACTTAAAACTAGGCGGTAAATGTTCCCAAATTTTCACCAGAGTGCAAGTACCGCTGTGCTTTGTAGAACGAAAGGTATTTATCAAGTACATTTCAACTTGATACTCACTAGCTTCCCAACTGTGAAAGTAGGTAGAGCAAATTTAGTTTTGGCCATGGTAAAAATTGGCATTTATATTACGGTAGAATTATTTTTCCCTGTTCAGGTATATATATTCAGTGCACAATATTTACCTCTGATTTTATGTTGCACTTCAAAAAGAAAAATTAATTAGAAATAGTCATTTTTAGTTACTTTGTGCAATCTAAACATGACTCGAAAGATAGGAGCATGTTCTGAGACTGAGTACTTTAGGTATTTGGAAATAGAAGTCCTATTCTAGTCATTCTCATTAATTGCATACATATATTAGTGTTTGTATCTTATACTTGACTTTCAAAATTCAGCTCCTTCGAAGTCAATTTTCATTACTTGGACACTGCACCTAGTTGGCTTTTGACTTTAAAACAAACGCTAAAAACAAACTTGCTGTACGGCAAAATCCTGTAAAATGTTGTCAGGACCTTAGTTCAGGTATAGGTGGGTACCTACGATATTATAGACCTTCCATGATAGGATACTCTTATTGAAATGTGCTCTTTTGTAGATATCCGCCTCGAACAATGTTACCTGAAGTGGGATGAAGATGAATGTACTGAGCCAGTTGCTGGAAAATTCCGAATGGACGCCTGCTGTTGTTCAATTGGATCGGCCTGGGGTTTAGAGTGTGATGAATGCCCCAAACCAGGCACTAAAGGATACGAGCTTCTTTGTCCAAGAGGTCCAGGTTTTGCCAACAGAGGTGATATTTTAACAGGAAGACCATTTTATAAAGGTATGATAAAAGTCACTGCTTCTCCCAACTAAGGTCATGTCTATACAAGAAAACATAATTAGTTTTAAAATTTGAATAAAAGATAAATGAAAATGAAAAAAATATAAAATAAAAAGTACTTTTTATGAAGTTCAGTTGTCCGATCTAATCTACAATTACGTTATGCTAAGTAGTACAATTTGATGTGATAGACATGTCATTCAAAACACAAAAAATATCTCTGTAGAATGAAGCAGCATGAGTCTAGTTATTATCCAGAATCTTATACTGTAACTATAACCTGGTGCTTCATACTCTATTGTTCTTCCAGATGTCAATGAATGTAAAGTGTTCCACAACCTCTGCATTAATGGAAAATGCAGAAACACTATTGGCAGCTTCAGGTGTAAATGTGACAATGGATTTGCTCTGGATATGGAGGAAAGGAACTGCACAGGTAAGATAACATGAGCCAAGTGACCAGTGTCAACTGATAAACGGTACAAGGGATAAGCAAAATAAACACAACTGAAAGCATAACCATGACACAAACAGCATTAGTACCTGTAGCAACAACAGTGCCAGCAGTATTGACGGGGGGAAAAAAAAACAATATGAATAAGGGATGTCTATAAAAATTTGACCAGCTGTTCAGCAGGATAAATTGCACAAGTGGGACCAGTGTCACAGTCAAGATCATCTGCTTAAGCATTGTGAACAGGACAAATACTGGGAACAAACCCAGCAGCACAAATGCAGAAGATTAGAAAATATCGCCAATTGAGATAGCTTATGTCACATCCCACTTTATTCAAAAAAGCTGAGAGTAGTAAAAATGATAAGGTAGAATACTCAGCAAGCAGAATGCAGCATTGATATAAGAACAATCTCATGAGAGTGAAATTCTAAATAATAAGTATATAGTTCAAACTATTATCCCTTATCTGTTGAGTTGTAATTGAGGGCCATTTAGTTAATATTGAAGGGATAAGATTTGAAAATAATTTTGTACTAAAACCATAAATAATTAAATTTAATTAACATGGTCTAATTTTAGTTAATACACAATTAAAACCTGGAATTTTAAGCCATTTTTGTCTGATTTTTAGATTTGACAAAAGAATTCCCTTATATAAAGAAATGTTACTTTTGTAATAATAAATACTTTATTGATCCCTAGTGGGAAATACTTCCATTACAGCAGCAACGTTTAGAAACACACTTAGCAGTGTCTTCTAAAGTGCCTCTTACTGGAACTTTCCAACTAGAATAGGCTGCATCCTTACTCTCTCACTCCTAATTCATATGATTTCACTGACCTGTGATAATTTCAGCTGTCTTCATACCTTGTTTTCATAACTCTTGTTGTAAGTTACTTTTCCCTCAGTCATAGAGCAGCTATATTTAACCAGAAATATCCAGAGATTGCATGGCGTGAAAACAAATCTTTGATCATTTTCCTTACTCCTTTTTAATTCACTGTACAGCTGCCCAAAAATTACAAATTTCATGACATCTTGTATGTAGGTGTTAACAAACATGATTTTAATCCTGAATATGTTTTTCCCCTCTTTAATAAGACATTGATGAATGTCGCATCTCTCCTGACCTCTGTGGAAATGGAACTTGTGTCAATACTCCTGGAAGTTTTGAGTGTGAATGTTTTGAAGGCTTTGAGAGTGGATTTATGATGATGAAGAACTGTATGGGTAAGTATATTCAAAGATTACTCAACCAATTTCATTCCATGAAAGTGGCCAGTGATTTAGTTAATAAGTATATTAAGTATTGTCAGATGCACAGTTAACCTCTAATCAATACATGTAATAGAGTATAGATTAAACAAAAATTGTAGTTAAAAGCCGATAAGACTTGTTAGTTGTATCCTCAGAGCAAGAAGGAAGAATCCGAAAGGTAGTCACCTCAATCAGTTGGTGAGACAACTTAAAAGTAACCAGTGGGGTTCCTTAGTCATGTTTCAGAGTATGAATTTCTTGATTGTGTCCTTGGTTGGAGGATGCTCTTTGGCACAGAGGAATCTACAAGTGGAGAGAGTGATTCATTTGCATAAATGGAGGAATAGCTGCTCAAGGAAGCTTTCTCCTGATTGCTGTTGAATTTTAATTCTGTCACATTCAGCCATTTTTCATTGTGGAATGAAGATACCATTTTATAGCTCTGATCAACATCAGTTAAGAAAATGTATTAATGTAGGCGATCAGTGGCAGATTTAGCAAGATCATGAACATTGGTTCTAGCTTTAAAGTATTTAAGGGAGGATGTGAAGAATTATTTTTCTCCTGTAACTAGTGTGCTAGAGGCTTGAAACTCATTGCCTGAAAGGATGGTAGATGCAACAGCTCTCCATCATTTTTGAAAAGTACTTGGTTGTGTATAGGAAGAGCTGTGACAGCAGTCCAGATGCTAGAAGGTGCATTGGGCTGGGTAGCCCCTTTTGCGGTTTTCTGTGACCTTCTTTGCTTCAGTTAGTAGCAGCTTTATTGTAATGGTTGTGACGGATATTGTAAATATTTTTGAAGCCTTTAAACATATATACTCAGTGACAACTTTATTAAGCACATGTGTACACGTGCTCATTATTGCGAATATCTAATCAGCCAATTACGTGGCAGCAACTCAGTGTATAAAAGAATGCAAACATGGTCAAGAGATTCAGTTGTCATTCAGAGCAATCAGCAGAAAGGGGAAAAAATGTGATTTAAGTGACTTTGACCATGGAATGATTGTTGGTGTCAGACCGGGTAGTTTGATTATCTCAGAAACTGCTGATCTGGGGATTTTCAGGCAAACAGAGTTTCCGAGAATGGTACGAAAACCAAAAACATCCAGTGAGTAAAGATGTTAATAAAAGAAGTCAGAGGAGAATGGCCAGACTAGTTCAAACTGACAGGAAGGTGACAGTAAATCAAATAACCACGCGTTTCAACAATGGTGTGCAGAAGATCATCTCTGAACACATAACATGATTACTGAGTGGTATGGTAGCATAGTGGTCAGCACAGCACTTTACAATACCTGCGATTTGGGTTCAATTCCTGCCTCTGCCTGTAAGGAATTTGTACGTTCTCCCCATGACTGCATGGGTTTCCTCCTGGTGCCTCAGTTTCCTCCCAAAGTCCAAAAATGTTCCGATTAGTAGGTCAACTAGTCATTGCAAATTGATCCATGATTAGGCTTGGATTAAATCGGGAATTGCTGGGCAGCGAAGCTTTAAAGTGGATGGGCTACAGCTGCAAAAAGATCGCACGGGGGTTTCCACACCTCTGGCTATTTTATTAGGTACTCTCCTACACCTAATAAAGTGGCCACTGAGTATTATGCATGTGTGAGTGTATTTTATATATATACTATTATATTACATATACTATTATGACGTTACCATTTCTTTCCTTGTGCAGATATTGATGAATGTGAGCTAAATCCCCTGCTGTGCCGAGGTGGTACTTGTATAAACACAGAAGGCAGCTATAGATGCATGTGCCCTCCAGGGCATGAGCTTACTTCAGATGGCAGTGCCTGCATTGGTAAGAAAAACATATCTACTCTCAGGGGATGATCTGACCACTCATAGCCAACATTTTATTTTTTAAAACTCCTTTTTCTGATTTTTGAATTCTTTTCTGCAATATGTGAAGTTTTCTCCTTTCTTCCCATTTTTCAGATATCAATGAATGTTCCCTCAGTGATAACCTCTGCAGAAATGGTAAATGTGTAAATATGATTGGAACATATCAGTGTGCCTGTAACCCAGGATACCAGGCTACCCCTGACAGGCAAGGCTGTGGTGGTAAGATTCATTGAGATGTATTGAATATATAATTTATTTATAAAAGCATTTTACTGTCAACTGCATAGGTAACTACTTTTCAGTTTTGTATCTTACTACCTTAAAAATGCTGAGTGAATTGATCAAAACTCAAGTTGTCATTTTCACCAGTTCCTATAGTGGTTTCCGAGGATCAAAATATGACAAATTCACCTCCACCTGCCCAAATTGTTGCTTTAGAAAATCTTTAGTGTCAAATCAGGTTCTTATCTCTTTAGCAAGACGAGGTACATCAGACTTTGGCCTTAATGTGCAAGTGGAACCATATCCAGATTGATCCATTTTGGAAGTAGATGTTGGTCAGCACATCGCTATCTTATGTGTCAGGCCAAATATAAGCCTTAAGTTTATTTTACTGAATGACCTATCTCCTAAACAGGAATGAGTGAGTCCTCAGTTGGGCTCCAGTCATGATTCAGCTGCATCTCAGAAAGTCACAGAAGGTGAGTGGGACAGCACCTTAGTGTGGCCTCTTTCACTGATTTCTGTGTCCAGCCTTTATCTGTCAACTCTTAAGTCTCAGAAATAAAATGGTGTATTGACAAGAGGGCTATTTGTATCATTTCACTCCTTTTTAATTGTGTCTGACTGCTCCTTTCGATTTTTAAGAATGCTACTGCTTTACCACCACTACTACATTTGCCTTTGCACTGGCAGATGTTTTCACAATCTGGGGAATATTAATAAGCCCACTGTGCATGCTCAGTGGTCCAGGGTCATGAGTTACGTTTACATGGATGGCCTGCTCTGTCAAAACATTGCTCCATTCAGGAAAATTCCATTATCGCTTGATCTTTAAGAAATATTCTAATTTTCCTATCAGATTCTTTGTTGAAATCAACAGAATGGTAAACTGGTTCTGCCTTTATTAATTTCTCCCTTTTCCAATGATCATGATGGGCAGTCTTACAGTAGTTTATCGTGTGATTAATAATTCAGAACTCTCAACTCATAATCCAAGGACATGACTAAATATCAGAAAGCTGAGGATTTTAATTCAGTAAATTAAGGAATTTGGATTTTATTTTTAAACAAATCTCATGTTAATAGTGTTGATGATGTAATTATCAAATTATCATAAATCTCTTGGATTATCCGGAATAACACTTGCTGTTGTTACTTGCCTTGGCTAAATGTGAATTCCGATCGGTATTTGCAAACTCTGAAATACCCTGGCAATCTATTTATTTGTATTAAAAAGTTCTCCTCTTTAATAAGTTGAGAAGAAAACAAGATGCTTCAAACTGGCATCAAATTCAAGTTAAGCTGTGGGAAAATTCTTCCCCGTCAAGCTGAACTTGCAAAATCTGCAGAGCAAACATCTATTCACAGCTGTCTAGATGAGTCAGGTGCTCTCTGAGCATTTCTCAAATACACAATTTGTCCTACAGGCAGGTCAAACTGACGGGGGGTGTAGTACAGTGGTGTGCTATGCGGAATGGTTGGGGGGTCTGGGAGTTTTTAACAATGACCCTGTTTTCTACAAGGTTTCATAGCATGAAGTCAGATAGGAAAGATGGATGGATAAAGGGCAGCAGGCAAATGGGATCACCATTTGCAACTTTCCTTTCAAGCTACTCATCAACCTGACGTAGAAGAGAATCACTTTTGTGATTGCCACTGGGTATAAATGCTTAAAACTTTTTACCAATAGCCTATAAATGACGAAGCATCTCGGCCAAAAACGTCGACTGTATTTCTTCCTATAGATGCTGCCTGGCCTGCTGTGTTCCACCAGCATTTTGTTTCTGTTGAAAGAATTCCTTGGATGCTTTAACATGCTGACATTTTCCCAAACTTTAAATTTACCATCTTAAAGCATAGCTGTGGTATCAACCAACATCATCTCTTTTATGGGTGGATTTTTGCACTCTACTTTGAAGTTTTAGGTTACTGCTTAAATTAAAGTAGAAAGTTTGGAAAAGTTCCAAAAGATTTAACACTATCAGTTTTGATGTTGTGACATACTCTCGGTCTTAACCCTTTTGTATAATTTATTTAATGTAATGAAATAAGCATGTAAGCTGCATTTAGAATGACTAACTTAATGTACGTCATTACCAAACGTAATAATTAGCTAATCTACTTTTGCTATTTCCTTCATATTTCAGATATTGATGAATGTACTATCATGAATGGAGGTTGCGATACACACTGTACAAATTCAGAAGGCAGCTATGAATGCAGTTGCATTGAAGGTTATGCTCTAATGCCAGATGAAAGAACTTGTGCAGGTAAACTGAGAAGATATTTAAAAGTCAGACATCATTAGCTGTTACAGCAAGTTCATGTAATTTAGAGTTGAGCCATTTTAATTGGGTTGGATTTTATTACCATGAGACGGTTTGTTCTTAACTCAGTGAGATCTAGGAGGTCAATCTTGTTTGTAAATATCAATATTAAACTTAATTATTGAAATTTGTAAGTATCAAAATGCATAAAATATGTAAAATAAATGGAACATGTAAAATAAATTAAAACCATATATATAAATTAACACCATAAAATAGTGTTTCTTTATTTAAAGATAGACTTTGCATTGTGTGTTCCCTGCTGTTCTGCACTCCCACTGTGATCAGTGAGCCTGCTGATTCTGTATTAGGTTGAACCTGTTGCAAATTGAAGAATACGCCACCCAGCATAAATCTTGAAAGCCTCTGTTCTGCTTGAGGACTCCAGCCACAGAGCACAGACAGGGGACAGCTGATAGAGTCCCGCCAGAAGATTTATGACTTACATGTTTGTGTGCGAGTTCTGAAATTTACTGGCAGTTAATACAGTGAAGTTCTGGCAATTTAATGCAGAGTTTCTAGTATTCCACAGTGAAATATGAGCCTGCATTTCTGCTGTTAACCTGTAAAGGTCTGCTTAAGCACTAAAAATCAAGTTTATAATTCATCTCAATGTATTTTCCCATCTCTGAAAACTAAGTTTTTTTTAAACAGCAATGGAATAAGGATTATTCAAATACATGATTTTCACTCGACATTTATTGTCTTACTTCATTAGATATTGATGAATGTGAGGATAATCCTGATATTTGTGATGGTGGACAATGCACCAACATCCCTGGGGAATATCGCTGCCTGTGTTTTGATGGATTCATGGCTTCTATGGACATGAGGACCTGCATTGGTAAATATTAAAAAGGCAACATTTTTTCTGAAATAGTTTATAATGTTATGTACAGTTAATACAATGTAAGTACCTGACACATTCAGGATGTATTCGTAGCAACACTAATGCTACCATAAATTAGTTAATTGTTGCTGATAGTGACGTAAAGATGTGCCATTTCAGATGTGAATGAATGTGACCTGAACTCTAACATCTGTCTCTATGGTGACTGCGAGAATACCAAAGGTTCCTTTATCTGCCATTGCCAGCTTGGATACTTTGTGAAGAAGGGAACAACTGGATGTTCAGGTAGGGTCAACCAATAGCTACAAGGTGTGTCTTATTAAAAATCTAATGACATTAGTTTTAAGCTTTTTAAATATATACAACATAAAATGTAAAACGTATTTCATGGGTCTCATGTTATGACAATACTCTAACAATAAGAACTTTTTTTGGCAGTGCATTTTGGAAAATCGAGGACATGTTTGTTACTAAATGCAGGCAGTGAGTTCAGTTCTTTTCCCTCGAAGTGTATTTTTGAAAATCAAACTTCAAAGTACATTTATTAAAGTATATATACATTATAAAACCTTGAGATTCGTCTCCTTACAGGCAGCCCCAAAACAAAGAAACCCAAAAGAATCTATTTTTTAAAAAAAGACTGTCAAACACCCAATGTGCAGAGGTAAAGAAAACAAGTCATGCAAACAATAAAAGCAAGCAAATAGCATTCTGAACTGAAGTCCACGGAGACAGTCCAACCACAGATCCTTAGTTCAGCACAGAGCCGAGTAAACGTCACAGAGCAGTGAGCTGAATCAGCCCGTCTGTTACCTCAAGTCCCGACACCCTGACCTTTTCAATCTGGCCCAGCGCCAAAACCGTCATCTAAACATGGGGTTCAGTCACTCCGTTGCACTTTGCGGCCTGGACCCCACTGCCCCAATTCAGCCTGTACTCGACCTTTCAGGTTCAGCCCAGCGCTTAAGTCATCGTCCAAACATCGGGTTCAGACACCTTGATACAATTGCAAATTATAAATATCAGTGTTGATTGCAAAGAAACTTGGTATAATAAGACTTTAATTAAATGTAAGCCAGATTGGTAAAATCTCATCACAGCCAAGGATAAATCAAATCCTCTCTATGAGTGCTGCCTCAGAGTAGAGGACTATAAAATAACAAATAGCCAAGCTAAATAAGATTCAAATAATGCAACATAGGTTTATTAACCTCACTTAAATCTACCTTCCAACCCAAACATTTTAAGGACAGCGTTTCAAATTTCTAGGGTGTTTTTGTGTGAAAGGGGGCTTCATAATTTCAGTCCTAAATTGACTAGCTGTAATTTTGAGACCAAGCCATTTAACTTTTAAGGATTTAAACCTCATTGTTGCTGAGATTTCTTCACCTTTAATCTGATGTGTTATTATTAAATTAACAGTTGTATATCACTTTGTGCTGTATCTATTTTGGAAAATAATTTAACCTAAGTTATTTAAGTTACTGCATTTCACTAAACAATAAACATTTCCTCATTAAGGAAGAGGGAGCTGCCATGAATGAATAGAATAGGTTTAAACTGGTGAAGTGTGCGATTTATCTTCAATTGCCTTTAACAGAACAGAATTATCAGAGAGGCATTCTGAGAAAAGGCCATTCATTTTTCATTTCGGGTATACAGAATAATATAGCACATAATAGTACAGAGTAGTATAATAGTACAAGTTTCCCCCACTATCTGAATGTAGAGCATTCCTATGAAACCATCCATAAGCCGAAATGGCGTAAAGTGAAGAAGAAATTACCATTAATTTATATGGGAAAAATTGTTGAGTATTCCCAGACCCAAAAAATAACCTACCAAATCATACCAAATATTACATAAAACTTAAAATAACACTAACATATAGTTAAAGCAGGAATGATATGATAAATACACCGCCTATATAAAGTAGAAATAATATATGTATAGTGTAGTTTCACAACAGAATCGGGAAATTTGAACCAAAATCGATTTGTCAAAAAAAATCGGCACGTACATGCACGTCACGCATGCACACGTACAAGCATTCGCACGTCACGCATGCGTGCACACCTGCCCACGCAAGGCTTCGTGGTCATGGTAGTCTTTCTCGGGGTGAACACAAGTTTAAAGCAAGCGTCTCTGTTCATAAAAGTGAAAATCCTCTTTCTGTTAACGAAAACGGGTACTAATGTAGGTCTTTCGTAAAAGCGAAATGTCGTAAAGAGAACGTTCAGAAAGCGGGGGACACCTTATGGGCCCTTCAGCCCACGACACTAAGTTTTAGTAGATGTAGAAATCATTAAGTGTCAGAGAATAAGAACAAGAAAGGTAATGAGC
This sequence comes from Mobula birostris, assembly GCF_030028105.1. Lineage (NCBI taxonomy): Eukaryota > Metazoa > Chordata > Chondrichthyes > Myliobatiformes > Myliobatidae > Mobula > Mobula birostris. The sequence goes on from NC_092386.1 coordinate 53,148,142, forward strand.
TGTGGAAAAACTTTAAGATCCATGTTATTTGCTTGACTGAAGGAGCAACATTATCCTCAGTACAAGAGGAAAACTTTCCTGTCTTTAGCAGGGATATTTCTTCTCTGTGTGGAATAGGAGAAAAGGTTGGCTATTGCACTAGATTAGCAAACACACTGCATTACCTAGATACTGATTAAAGTACAGTGCTTAATGGAGGATACTATGCAAATAGCAATTTTTTCATAATATCCATTGTAAATATTTCTATTGTGTAAGTTATTCTTGTATCTGCAATGAATATTATTAGCTTCATCAAAAAGTTTCATAAGAGGCAAAATAAATAATTTGTATTATACTCTTCATTTTGCAAAGCAAGTCATAAATCAGTAACACAATTTTTTCAATGTTTTGGCAGTGATTTCTCTATCTAATAGGATATATGGTTGAAAACCAAGGTTACATCCAAAATGTATCTTCTATGATTATGTTGTCTTGTCTTTTTAGATGTTGATGAATGTGAAATTGGGGCCCACAATTGCGACATGCATGCTTCATGTGTCAATGTTCCTGGAAGCTTCCAATGCAGCTGCCGTGAGGGGTGGGTTGGTGATGGCACCTCTTGCATTGGTAAGTTTTCATGTTCGAGAACTAATGGACATTTGTTTTTATAAAGACAAAACTGCACGGAATTGATTTCAAGTTGAAAAGAAAGTACAAGATTAAAAAGTGCATTACGTCCAAGTTTGTGCAGTATGTAGGTAAATAAATGCCTTAGAGGAAAGAAATTACACTCTGGTTGTTTTTCTGACTATTGCAGCGTAATGCATTTGCAATGGCATTTTTGAATAATTTTGCACCAGAATCTGTTTTAGTTGGAAAATACAGTGCAGTAATTGTTGCATAGTTTTTCTTATCAGATCTAGAGGTTTATAACAGCGTATTTAAAGTGAATTCTGCAGTTGAGAAGAGTTGTCATTATTATAGAAAACAATTGCAATTTCAGAATTTAGGTAATACCCGTAATTGGAAAAGCATCCCTTAATGGTTTACAGATGCCTAATTTGAAAAAAAAAATGCATGGAAACAAAGACCAAAATAATAAGTGTGTCTTTTTTAGAGTTAATTTTTAAAGAGGAAAGAGAAAAAAATAATCAGGGAGGCTTATGATAGAAATTCCAGTGCTTGTACATTCTCCAGTGGCATGACAAAGAGGGCGGAGGTTAGACAAGAGGCCAATGTTAGAGGAAGACAGTTATTGTGAAGTGTTTGTGCAGCCATTGGTACAGACCAAGAAGAACTAAATAAAATTTATTTTGGTTCAGACTGGTGAAAATAAAAATTCACTGATTTAAATTACATATTTTCAGATGAAATGCAAAGTTTGAGAAAGATCTAATTTATAATCTGAATTTCTGAGAGTGATTACCTGTGGGATCTGGAGCATACAACTTCATTGCTACATGGAAAATCATGATTGAAAAATGGTAACTTCCACAGTCATTTAGATTATAGCCACCAGGGTTGTTTCAAAAAAGAAATGTCATATTCTGGAACAATTTCTGTACTACTGCAGATCATTGATAAAATACCCATTTCTCTGAAACCCTTCACACCACAATCCACTTTGAGTATTTTTTTCAAATTTTGACTTTAATAGTGGATCGGCTTTTGAAACTATTGCTGTACATCTGAACTAAAAATAAGTCTCCCTTGAGTACTCAAAAGGACCTTACAACAAGTAGGTTTAATTTTTAATCAAACATAAAGTTGCTTGAACAGGTCTCTTGATTCTTTTGACTGTCAATTGTATTATTATCTAAAGAAAAGAAAATTTATCTTTTTTTAAAATCAAGATTATGTTGTGGCATTTTGTTGAGCAATCAAAATAAAATCCAATTCAGTTACCACAAGAGTGCCTATGTTCTAAAATACAGACTCAATAACAGGTGCTGGAATGCAAATACTGCTCTAAGGGTGAAACAACATTATGAAAAATTAATTAATTTTGTATGGCACATTGGTTCGTTGTTCGTCCATCGTTGACGTCGATGAGGACCTCGACACCATTATGATGGTGTCAAGACGAGCGCGTGATTTGGATTTAAGTGAGGGAGAGTGGCACATTAGGAGATTAATAATTGTCCCAATACCAGAAAGTCCTTAATCAAAGTACACATGGTTTGCAGGAGAGGGTGACAGACCTGATTGATAGAGATATCCAGACAAATTAAGAAGTTTCTGTGTAATCTCAGAATGTTATCAAAGTGCACTGCATGACGTGGAGCAGCGTTAGCAAACTTCGTGATTCAGAATTGCAGTGTTAAGTTTTCTTGCATTCCTGTGGGATTGAATTTGGCTATGGTATAATGTGACTTGAGAGACTCTGCTTTAATAAATTGACTGAAGCTCCTAAACAAGCTTTTGGTGCCCAGTGGAATGAGGTTTATTTAAGATATGGCTTTGCCCTTACACTCCATTATCCAAGAGGAGACCTATAAGGCTCTTATGACGACATTGTTCTTCTACCTTGGGATGGCAATTGCTGACAAAGGTCTACTGTGCCAGTAATTTACCAATTCAGCTCATAATTCTGCTACATTTTCTTGTTACTTCAAGAAAGTGCATGGGATATAGAGCTCTTCCAACTGAAGAAGTGAGCAGTTTCATTTAAAGAAACTTGTAAATTTCTTATGATCTGACCTTTGCAATGTGGATGTTGATAAGACGATTATAGACTGCCTGAAAACTACAGGGAAACGGAAAGAGAAATGCCTCCACGCTTCTCATCTCAGTAGCCCAGAAATATTTTATTGTTTATTACTATTATCACTGTTCGCTGAAATTGAACATTGGGAAGAGTGAATTGTGTTAGAGTGTTTGGCATCACTCCAGAATTTCTCCGGAAGGCTTACTGGGCCCTATTCAGCATTAGCTGCTTCTAACAGTGTTATGTCACACCTCATAAAATGTTCTTTTCCAGTATGCCAGAGAAATAATCCAAAAACAGTTGTTCCCCAAATTGCCTCATCTCCCAATGGTCTGATTTTTGCCCCAAAGGCCCCTTTAAGTTGTGATGCCACCAATAACAGTTCCAAAAGGCATCTGACTCATGGTTTTTTTCCACACTTTTCCAACCATTACTTCCCCAACCCCCAACTTGACCTTGGTTCCAGATGGCACATTTTCCTTTCATTCTGTACTAAAGTTTGCAGTGGCAGGCCTGTGAATAGAAGTCCATTGTTGTGTTACACAATGAATGTATATAGTCACTGTAAAACCACACTGCACTTTATAGAGTATAAAATTTATAGACCTTAGGGTGTGGTTTATAGATGATACCATGACTCAATCATTGCCAGTTATAAACTACCAAGGCAGACTATCATGAGATGTTCCCTTACTGTGTATCAGTGGCATTTTCAGTTCTTAATGAATCTTGGACCCGGTTTTACATTTGTGTCAAGGAAGGAACTAATGTATAATGTGTTGTGTATTCCATTCAACTAATAAGGTGCCTTTTTTTAAATTGGTAGACCTTGACGAATGCAACAATGAAACTCATCATTGCAACCTCAACGCTAAGTGTATGAACACTCCTGGATCATATCGCTGCCTCTGCTCTGAAGGATTTAGTGGGGATGGTTTTATGTGTTCAGGTATGATGAATGAATGAATGAAACTGATGCTCTTGTTTAATAAAAATGCAGCCGTATATGAGGAGAGAAAGTGTACCATTTTGCTTTGCAATAAGGTTACATCATAACGTATTAAAGGACCTCAGATAATGCCTTCATCTCTTTATAGTTATGTGTAGATGATCAATTTTCATACAAATCTACAGGTATCAGTAGCCCTTTATTTCATCCAATTAGTTCAATTTTGTGTGTGAACACAGAGTATGAATTGGCAGAAAATTCTCCCAGCAGAGGCATTATTATTTGAACTTGATTCTCATCTCACCCCTCGCTACAAATCCAGTCACTCTTACAGCTGGCTGGTGGCGCAATGGCATCAGCGCCGGACTCTGGAGCGAAGGCTCCCAAGTTCGAATCCAAGTCGGGCCACCCCCCCCCCCCCCCCCACCCGAACATGCTTTCCATCCGTGCCAAGTTGAGCGTCGAGCTAGCCACTCGGCCTCATAAAGAAAAAAAGGGTTGAGTCAGGAACGTTCATATCGTGACCTGGTTAATCCGAAAGGAGACCAATCCTGACGCCACGCGCCAGACAAGGATGGCTGACTGATGCGACACGCTTAAAAAAAAAAACTCTTACAGCAAAAATGGTGATAAGGATAAGAAACTCAAGCCAACCGAAAATGTTACCATCTCCTTCCTTGCTTTAGTCACATTTGTCACATCTATACAGATTGCCAAAACGAGATTAGTTATCTCCTGTGGCATGGCACAAGAGTATATTGTGTCATATTTAAAAACAAGGCCAATTAGCAATTATTTTACTGATTGATGGCTGAGTAATACTTAAAAAAAAACAGATTGTTGGTTCTAATGCCCTAATACATCTACAGTTGTAATGTGCTGAGTACAGGCAGCAGTGTATTAACTTGTCTCACTCATCCTGATAGGATTATAGCCAGCTGCATTGCAGCCATGGAACGATTTTCTCTTCTGGAAGCAATGATTTACTGTAAGCTTTGAGAAACTACTGTGCTTGCATAAAACAAATGCCAAAGTTAAGAATAGCCTGCTAAGTTTTCAGAATTACATGTTTTGCATGTGTTTCAGTCAATGACACAAAACTAAGCTTGTCTAATACTTTAAGTTATCTAGTATGAAGTGAATAAATGGTGAAATTGGATTTCCAGAAATGTTATGGTTATATTACAGTGTGGAATCATCTCAAGAGTGTTGCAATAGCATCAGTTGCAAATATTAAAACAAGAATCCACAAAGACAATGTCGCAGTATGTAGAGTTTGCTAGTAGTGTGCTTTCTGTAGCTAAGCAGCATACTAAAAGATAGGTGCCATTTTATTCCCAAAACTTCAACCATTAATTCTTGTCATAGTGTGCATTCTGCTAATATTTAACATGATTAAAGATTCATTTCATCTCATGTTTGTATGAATAACGTTGCTAATATAAATCTGAAAAGCCAATTGTGCTGAAGTTGCATGGTTAACTATTAAAATAATTAGACTGAAATTTACTTATTAAAAGAAAAAAATTATTTTATTTACTGCAGTCACCAATGAGAGTATTCAATCATTGGAAACACTCATTCTGTTAAATAATTGAAAAAAATGAAATTGATGCTTAGTGAGGTAATAACAGCATTACTTTGTTGACTGTTATTTACAGATGTGGATGAATGTGCAGAGAATGTTAATCTGTGTGATAATGGCCAGTGTCTCAATACACCTGGAGGATACCGGTGTGACTGTGAGATGGGGTTCACACCAGCTTCCGATAGCAAATCCTGTCAAGGTGAGTAATCCTTGTAACTCTGATGGATTGTGACTAAGTCTGAATATATGTGGTGTTCTTTTCATTGGGAGTTGTTATTGAAAGTGTTCTCCAGTATACTTTTAATGAATAGATGACAGTAAGCGCAGCTCATGACAAAATGCCGAGCTTCCCCTATAGTGTGATGCGGCTCTTGACATCTCCAGTCCTTGACATCATAACCAGAGATAATTTTATTTTAAAATCACTTTATAAATGTGTAACAGCAAATTAAAATATGGATTGAACATATTGAGATTAGGTGCTGATTTTTAATCAGTTAATTAAGTGCACACATTACAAACACAGATAATGAAAAAATCCAATACAGCAGTCCTACACTAACAATGAAGCTATTATTAAAGTTGTCTTAACATTTAGGAGTATACCAGTGGTAGTTTTGTTCTGAATCTTGTGTTGTTTGTGTTGCTGAGTCTATGCTCATGTCTGCAACCAGGCAAAATCAGAACCTTTATCTGTAACTATAGATGTAAATCCGAGTTTGTCTTTTGAATTGGATCTTACATTATTTTTTACACCTCTAGAGATAGGTTAATATATTATGTCTCTGATGAAATACCTAAGACATCTTCAGGGAGAGGTGTCTCAGAAAGGCAGCGTCCATTATTAAGGACCTACAGCACCCAGGGCATGCCCTTTTCTCACTGTTACCATTAGGTAGGAGATACAGAAGCCGGAAGACACACACTCAGCAATTCAGGAACAGCTTCTTCCCCTCTGCCATCCGATTCCTAAATGGACATTGAATCTCTGGACACTACCTCACTTTTTTTTAAATATACAGTATTTCTGTTTTTGCACATTTTTTATCTATTCAATATACGTAATTGATTTACTTGTTTATTTATTATTATTATTTTTATTTTATTTATTTTTTTCTCCGCTAGATTATGTATTGCATTGAACAGCCTCTGCTAAGTTAACAAATTTCACATCACATGCTGGTGATAATAAACCTGATTCTGATTTTGATCCTCTATTAAATATAACAAAATGTAGAATATCAAGACAACTTGGATTTTCTCTCTTTTGTTCTGTCCTAACTGATCAAAACAGACTTACTAAGAATTTCCTGTACTGTTTGTCAAGTTATTTAGAGTCCTGGATGAATGACCTGATATAAGTTTACATCTCATTGCATCAACAGGAAGTTTAAAGTTCAGTTAGTAAATCAGAATTAAAATCTATGATCAGTAGTTGTGCCCAGGAAACAATACTAAAAAAACATTTGCACCTCTAATGCCAATTAGAGACAGAATTAGTTTGTCCTGTATGTGTTTCCAGTGATCATTTCTGTTCTGTTCAGTGATGAGCTTGCAAAAATTTTACAGCCGTAGCTACATCTTCTTGGTCCCATCCTGCTTGAGTCAGTCTTCCAGGCCATTTGTATTATTCTCCATTGAAATGTTTTTGAGCCTTCCAGAAACTGGAGCTAATGGAGGCACTAGGTAGATAGGAAGATAAATGTAGAGATTCGTGGAAAATAGAAAGTTAGACAACTTCCAAAGGTGATTGGTGATTTTAGCATGTATTATGAAGTTATAAATTTGTTTTGGATGTACATTTTTTTTATATGTTGGTCAACTGGATTAGTAACAGTGGGGAGATATGAGAATTTAGTGTTGCAGTTATTAGTGCACATTCCTCGCAAGTTTTTGCAGGAAGTTATGCTACATGCCATAGATAAAAGCAAAATTGATGCCCACTCTGGAATGGTGTTGCCCAGACAAGAGCTTCAGCATGCCATTGGTCTGCTCCATCATCTTTGTGTGGCAACATGGTGTTCACTGAACTTGTGCACAATAGTGACAGTTATGTATGGGTCGCACATTAAAATCATAAACCATTTTGTCAGCAGATTAGACTCAAACACCAAGCAGCCACTTTGGTTGCATTAGCGGCTAAATTGCAAGTAGCCCAACAGATTGCTGCAGAATAAAGGCATCAGGATAGACGCTGAGGTACTGCTAACAAATCTGGAAGATTCACTTCCATTGGTTTTATTTCAGATTGATGTGTGGTGATGCATAGCATTGTACACGCACATGTCGAAGCTTGCCATCCTGATTAAGCAAAATGGTCCCTCCATCTGCTGTTTTTTAGAAAGGATGATTAAAATGTAGTTGGCCTATTTTTTTTGTTAGGGAGCTTCTTTGACCCATCTCCCCTGTTCAACAGTCGACAGCCAACTGTGAGACATTACACATACTTCCAACTTAAGCTTGGAAGAAGATAGACGGTCATGTTAACAGCCACTGCAAAAACATTGAATGACTGATACTCCTTTGAATGGACATCCAGCTAATTCCGAATGCTACCACTCTGTCTGTAATAGCAGTTGCTGTCCATGATCAAAAGCAATGTTCTGGATGTATTTAACTATGGCATGAATCCTGGTTGGCCCAGCATAAGGTCAGGGAATAATTGTTGTGGTCAAAACAGGGTGTGAACAGTATGGCAAGTTATTTCCCAAACTTTCAGAATCCTGTTTTCATAGAAAATCCTGTTTATTGAATTGAGTATAATATTTGGTGTAGTTTGTCCTGTTTATTAAACTCTGAAGTACAATAGTATTAAACAATCTCTTATCTGTTCCTATGTTGTTGGAGCAATTGTAATATAAATGAAAATATTGATAATCATTAAATTTAGTTCTAAAGATAGATTGATTTCAGTGGAAATGACAATCTAATTGCAATGACAGAGGGAATGTACGGAGACAACTACCAATTCACTCATAAGAGGGTCAGTATTGAAGCTCTTTAAAGAGGATGTGCTTTCCATCTTAACATGTCACCTGCTAAATGCTGATGACCAGTTCTGCTTAACATCAGGAAATGAAGGAGATAAAGTATGAGAAATGATCTTCTCAACATTACAACCTTCCACCAAATTTCTGAGATCACCAAAGCTTGTTTCTAAATCTCACCAATGTTATGGTACCCTTTTTTCCACATTATTACTGCTGGCCTTCCAAACCATGACCACCCATTTCAAGCTCCACAAGCATGACTACCATGAGCTAAAGTATGAAATGATTTTGTGAACTTGCCTTGAAAATGAACAGTTTCTAAGGTATTAAATCATCATCCTAATAAAGCATAAGACCAGCTAATTTCATAATGTTAAATTTCTGTTGCAATTTAGTACGCAATTTGCCAGTTCATAATTAAATAAGAGCTGTTTATTTTCTCTCCCAGATATTGATGAGTGCTCATTTCAGAATATCTGTGTCTTTGGCACCTGCCTGAACTTTCAGGGTGTTTTCAGGTGTGTCTGTGATGATGGCTATGAACTTGACAGAAGTGGAGGTAACTGTACAGGTAGGAAAAGGACAGTTATGGAATTAAATTTTTGAAGGTATCAAGAACTTGTATCATATTTCTTTGTGTGTGGTAAGACAGGCCAATTGAATTATACTAATTTAGTCCACAGTTTTTCATCAGTTTCTCATCTTCATTGAAATAAGTAGGTCTTGAGACTTGTGTTAGTCACATAGTATTATTTCTAAACTACCAAAAAAGTGGAAGTGCCACAATTTAATGATAGAATTCCAAACATTGTTTTGTGCTTTTGCCGAAATTACGTTTATCTGGATCCTGTTGTATTCCTGTAAAGACCTCTGAAAGATTATTGAGAATGCTCCCATTCTTCAAAATACTTTGTTTTTTTTCTAGTAAAAATGAAACATCATTTTCTCTTTAAAAATTATTAAAAATTAACAACCAATGGTACAATGTCAGCTGAACTCAATCTTCAAGAGAGTGCTTGCCTTTGCTGGCTTGAAATACAGGGCCATTTATCAACCAAGAGGTAGTAATAAGATTCTCATTACATACAAATATATGAATCACAAACAGGAATAGGCTACTCAGCACCCTGAGCCTGCTCTGACATTCAGTGAAATCATGGCTGGTCTCAATGCAATCCAGCCCCACATTCCTGCCTAACCCTGGTAAATTTTTGGCGTTTTAGTAATCATGCTGATACAATTGCATTTCTGTGTTATATTGACAGTCCTGTTTACATACTATTTATTACAAATTACTATAAATTGCACATTACACGTTTAGGTATAACGTAAAGATTTTTACTCCTCATGTATGTGAAGGATTTAAGAAATAAATTCAATTCAATTCAAGCAACACACATCAAAATTGCTGGTGAACGCAGCAGGCCAGGCAGCATCTCTAGGAAGAGGTATAGTCGACGTTTCAGGCCGAAACCCTTCATCAGGACTCAAATTCAATTCAATTCATGATTTATCCACCCCTGCCCTAAAAGAAAATTCAATTACTGGCTTCTATTACTCTTTGCAGAAGAGAATTCCATAGATTTGTGATTTTCAGGGAAAAATAATTTCATCCTTCTTTTGAATTGTTGACCCTTTATTTTTAATTAAGCCCTCTCCATGTCACCCTGTCAAGACGCTTCAAGGTATTTTATGTTTATGTCAAAGTAATTTCTTGCTCTTCCAAAACTGCAGTGGGCATGAGCCTAACCTGTACAGCCTTACCTCACAAAGCAATCCACCTGTTCCAAATATCAGTCCAATAAACGTCTGAACTGCTTTCACAATACTTAAATCCTTCCATAAACACAGTACTCTAGATGCAATTTGACATTACCCAAAAGAAACTAAAACGTGACCCACCCGCTACTGTTGTATGAATTTCCCCTAACAATAACAAGTAATCTTCTGCTGGTTTTCCTATTTACTTGCTGTATCTGCACAGTACACTTTCTTGTGATCGTGCACTAGGACATCCAGAGCTCTGCAATCTGCGACAATGAAGAGAGTGTGTTTAATTTTAATTAGATAGTTTTCACACACTTCGCCAGATCTTTCCTCACTCACTTAATCTGTTTGTATTCTTTTCTAATCTCGTTAAGTCTGCTTCACAACTTAATTTACTATCTACCTTAGAACAATAGACAAATTTAGTAATCGTATCTTTTCTAGCCTTCATCCAACTCACAGTTTGTTCCTAGGAAACATTACATTATTGAAAATTATGTTATAAAAACAGTTGTATGAATGGGAAAAGGAAGTTGGGGACGTAAAAGTTTCAGACTCACAATAATCGGACTTTTCCCACAAGACTTTCATAAATAAAGATGTTTTTAATAACAATAAGTTTATTTTTTACTGCAAGCTAAAAATACTAAAGGTTGTGTTTTACGTTGTTTTATGTTGTTTAATAAAGCATCCTTGCACAAATCACATAGACATACAGCACACAAATAGGCCCTTCAGCCCAACTGAACCATGCCAACCAAGATTTCCATCTAAACAAGTCCCATAAGTTCGGCAGAGCTACACTGAGCACAACAAGCAACAGAGAGCAGCAAAAGCCCTGTTCCTCCCACCTGCCATTGCACATATACAGTCCTCCAACCGCAGGACAGGCCGTCTTCGGCCTCCAGCCTCCAATGGACTCATGGATTTACAACCTTGGGCCTAAACCTCCAAGTTCCCGATTGACCTTCAGGCTTTGATCCGGACCTCCAATCAGCTTTTAGGCTTTGATCCTGATGCCCAGTTGACCTTCAGGCTTTGATTTAGACTTCTGATTGACCTTCAGGCTTTGATCTAAACTTCTGATCAACCTTCAAGTTTCGATCTTCAGTATTGACCCAGGACTCACAGATAATGACAGGTGAAGGCCTGAGTTCCAAGCCTTGAATGCCACACTTGCCGATGACAAGACTCTGAACACTAGGCCTCAAACTCCAGAATCTCCGATGATGGGACTCCAAATATCCTCACCAGTGTGCCAGCCTGACACCCAATCATGCCCTTGTTCCTGGCCTTCAAACACGTAGCAATGCTTAGACTCTGGCCTGTCCTCTAACTTCCCCCACATCCCTGTCCCTAAGCTCTAGCCTAACCCCTAACTCTCCACTCAGTCCCCAAAACCATGCCTACGAACTATCTTAATATATATACCTGCCTCATCCATCTCCTCTGGCGGCTCATTCCATACATTGACTACCCTATGAGTGTAAAGGTTACCCATCAGGTTCCTATTAAATCTTTCCTATCTCACGTTATATCTATGCTTTCTAGTTCTCAATTTCCCAAGCTCGGGAAAAAAAAGGACTGTGTAAGACCATAAGACCATCTTGGCCCATTGATTCTGCACTGCCATTTCATTATGGCTAATCCATTTCCCTCTCAGCCCCAATCACCTGCCTTATCCCCTTATCCCTTCAAGAACCTATCAACCTTTGTCTTAAATATACCCAATGACTTGACCTCCACAGTTGCTTGTGGTGACGAATTCCATGGATGCACCACCATCTGGCTAAAGAAGTACCTCCTTATCTCTGTTCTAAATGGATGTACCTCTATTCTGAGGTTATGCCCTCTGGTCCTAGACACCCCCACTATATGAAACGTTCTCTCCATATCACTTCTATCAAGGCCTTTCAATATTTGATAGGTTGCACTGAGATTCCGCCCCCCCCCCAAATTCTTCTAAATTCCATGTATAGTTTTAGTCACCTGTTATAGTTAAAATAGGGCTTGGAGGGTTGTGAGCTGAAGGTGAACAACTAGGACCTGTAGGGAGGATGCTGAATGTGGGCCGAAAGGCCGGTTTCTGTGCTGTAGAACTCTGACTGCATAAGGAAAATACATTTCAAGCATTATCTGATGCCTAGTGCTCTTAGAGAGCAGATACAATGGGCTCCAAATTGAAAAATGTACAATGATAGAACTTTAATGAAACTGAATTCTTTAAGTGTTGACAAAGCTGTAAGAATGTATTCATCGTGAAGTGCCAAGGGCCAAAAGAAAAGCTGTAGCTTGTTTACTGCAAAAGATGTAGCCCCATGGTTCAGATAGATTTCTGGATGCAAAGAAATAAAAAAGCAATCTTCATTCAGTATAAATGTACAACTCACTTTGTATTACAGTTAAAATATTGACCTCACATATGCCCTCGTGATCTTATAAGTGCTATAGGATCACCCCTCATTCTCCTACATTCCACTGAAAACAGTTCCAAATTGTTTGAACTCTCTCCATAACTCAGTCCCTTGGGTCCCAGCAACTGAACACAATATTGCAAAAGTGGCCTCAGCAACATCTTGTCCAACAGCAACATAACATCTCAGCTTCTGTAATCAATGCCCTGACTGATAAAGACAGCATGCCTCAAGATTTCTTTACCTCCCTGTCTACCTGCGACACCTCTTTCGGAGAACCATGTATTTATATTCCAAGATCCTTCTGTTCAACAATACTTCCCGTGGCCCTACTATTCACTATGAATGCCCTACCCTGATAAGTCTTCCCAAATCCAACACCTTTCACTTATCTATATAAAACTTGATTTGCCATTTCTTAGCCCACTTATCCAGCCAATCAAGGTCACTCTGTAAAACCTGATAATGACACCAACTACTTTAGTGTCACCTGCAAAAGTATCGTAGAAGCAATTGCTTTGTATTTTCCTGTAACCTCCCATAGTGACATTGCCAGCCTATGTACTTCAGAGATTATTGTATCTGATTACTGTGGGGAGTTTAATTGAAGCAGTGATTTTTATTTATCCCATAGATTGTTTTGTTTCTGAAGACAGCTTTTTCTTCTGCTTCTCAATTACCAAAGTGGTTTTCTACTTCCTAATCAAAATTGTTTTATAAAAATTTCAGCCTGCATAATGCAAATAGTGTTCCCTAATTAATCAATCATGATACATATAATTCACATTCTGAAAGCACATTATAGCAGAACTACCTGTATATCAACTGGAAAAAATTCTGACACCATTCATTGCATCTGATTATGGTTAAGATGTTTATGCCTACTGCCTGTTTCCTCATAGTCAGCCAATCTTCTACGCAAACAACATGATATTTCTTACAACACAAACTTTTTTATCCACTCTTATTATGTAGCATCACATTGAATTTCTTTTAGAATCATTCATCAATTCCTCTTTATCCTGAATGCCTGTTACTTGTTCAAAGAACACACAAAAATTGGTCAAATCCAGTGGATTCTGCTTAATCGGATCAGCCACTTACTTGAGATAGATCTTAAAGAGCAAACACTAATCAAAAAAAAACCTGGATTGCCTTCATTTATTAGGGACACTATGTTGCTTAATTGGGACAGGAGACTGTTGTCAAACAGTTTCTAACTAGCGGTAGTCGTGTGAACTTGTGTGGCCATTTAATACTACACCAAGTGAACAGTTCTTAAATAGTCCCATTTGCATGCGTTTGTGCTCAAAAAGCAGTGATTTTTGTCACTGATAGTTGGCGAGGGATATGCAATAAGACAATTCAGAACTGTTCTGCTCACTGCAGTTTCAAGCATTCAGGCTTAGAGATGCCAGAAACAGTTGAGAGTGAAAATGAAACTATTTCACTACTTCAACAAGTTAGGAAATATGAAGGATTTGAAATCATTTAAGATGATCTTGAATGCTACAATGAAAATAAAAATTTGGAGGTTGCAACCATCAAAAACATTCCTGAAGGTAGTCTATTATCTGCACTGGGTGTCTGGCCTAATTTTGTTTATTTACAGTCAATCAAAAGGATACAGAATCATCTTACTTAGTCGTCTGTCGTATTCAACAATGACACTGAAACCTGTGTTGGAGAGTTTTTAAAGTGGAAAAGCCATTAGACTGGTCTGGTTCCACTCTCTTGACCTTGGAAATCCAGGTCCAGTAGAATGAGTAGTCATTATAAACTGGGGTCTTACTTGGTTGCAGTGGACAACCATGACTACATCTGTGCCTTATCGTGTCCTTCACTCTCCATGAAGCATTGCAGAATTACTTTCTTGGGCATTGGATCTCACTGTTGATCTCATCCGCCCCGTCCACCAGAGCTGACTCACATGCTGGGACAGGCATGTCCCTATTTCACCCGGGTATGAGACCTGCAGGCTACCCTCACCTGGGTTTAGCCTGTCTGTTGAAGAAGTGTACCAGGGTGTGGCCACTGTCGCATTCAAACAACTACTGTGAGCCACAACTGAGAGCTGAGTATCTGGCGGGGACCAGAGCTGAGTGAGCTGGCCTGGAATGGACACAGCAAGCCCCTTCACCAGAGGTGCTACCCATCCTTAGACACCCCATGCGTGGCAGCATATACCTGGATTCATCTGTTGATAACTCTTAGGAACTAATACATAGTTTTATAGTACTGTTTGTAGTGTTATAATTTGTTCTAAATTTCAATTAAAAACATAATTTGTTACTCAGTTAAATAGTAGTTTGTCTTTTTATACCTTTTTAACTATTTCCATGAAATTTAATTTAATTGAGACAACCACTTAATTGGGACAAGATGTTCTGGTCCCAATGTAATCCCAATTAACCAGAATCCACAGTATATGATTTTCCTTTCAGCAAACCATTCTGCCATTGCTGATATTGATTTTATTTTTTCTAAATGTTTTCAGCAAAGCTTCTAACATCTTCTCCATGTCAGATGCCAGTCTGTACTTCCCTCTTTCTGTTTTCCTCCCTTTATGAATAAAGGAGTTACATTGCTGTTTTCCAGTTTAATAGAACCTACTCTAAATTCGGCAATACTGTACAATTAAAACCAATGCATCAACTAGCCATTTGTTTTAAGACTGAAGTGTAAGTTCATCAGGATCTAGGAGCTTATCAGCCTGCACTACAATACCACTTCCCTGGTTATTAGCAGATTCCTGAGTTCCTCTTTCCTGTACTTCAGGAATAGAAACATAGAAAACCTACAAGACAATACAGGCCCTTCAGCCCACAAAGCTGTGCCAAACATGTCCTTACCTTAGAAATTACCTAGGGTTACCCATAGCCCTCTATTTTTCTTACCTCCATATACCTATCCAGGAGTATCTTAAAAAGACCCTATCGTATCTGCCTCTACCACCATTGCCAGCAGCCCATTCCACGCACTCACCACTCTCTCATAAAAATCTTACCCTTGACATCTCCTTTGTACCTACCTTAAAACTATGCCCTCTCATGTTAGCCATTTCAGCCCTGGGAAAAAGCCTCTGACTATCCACATGATCAATGCCTCTCATCATCTTATACACCTCTATCAGGTCACCTCTCATCCTCTGTCACTCCAAGGAGAAAAGGCCAAGTTCGCTCAACCTATTCTCATAAGGTATGCTTCCCAATCCAGGCAACATCCTTGTAAATCTCCTCTGCACCATTTCTATGGTTTCCACATCCTTCCTGTAGTGAGGGTCTGACCAATGTCCTATATAGCTGCAACATTACCTCTCGCCTCCTAAACTCAAACCCACGATTGATGAAGGCCAATGCATCATATGCTTTCTTAACCACAGAGTCAACCTGCGCAGCAGCTTTGAGTGTCCTATGGACACATACCCCAAGATCCCTCTGATCCTCCACACTGCCAAGAGTCTTACCATTAATACTATATTCTGCCATCATATTTGACCTACCAAAATGAACCACTTCACACTTATCTGGGTTGAACTCCGTCTGCTACTTCTCAGCCCAGTTTTGCGTCCTATCAATGTCCTGCTGTCATCTCTGACAGCCCTCCACACTATCCACAACACCCCCAACCTTTGTGTCATCAGCAAATTTACTAACCCATCCCTCCACTTCCTCATCCAGGTCGTTTATAAAAAGAGTAGGGGTCCCAGAACAGGTCCCTGAGGCACACCACTGGTCACCGACCTTCATGCAGAATATGACCTGTCTACAACCACTCTTTGCCTTCTGTGAGCAAGCCAATTTTAGATCCACAAAGCAACGTCCCCTTGGATCCCATGGCTCCTTACTTTCTCAATTAGCCTTACATGGGGTACCTTATCAAATGCCTTGCTGAAATCCATATACACCACATCTACTGCTCTACCTTCATCAATGTGTTTAGTTACATCCTCAAAAAATTCAATCAGGATATTACTGCTTTCCTGAAAAATTACATTCAATTTTATTTTAGCTTTATATTGGGCAATGTAATTGTAAAAAGATTACTATACATAGGTGTATTATGCATGCTAGTTTGGTTTCAGGAAATGCCTCCACAAAATCCATTGAATTTCTTCCTTAGAAGTATCTTAAGAAGACCTTGTAAACCTTTCTTGTGTTTGGACTCAGTGTTAGCTGTCAGTGCTGCAGATGTCAATCATTTTCAGATGATTCTGGCATGAAGAGTTAATATATGAAAACAAACTTGTTTTCATAAACGTTACGTATTCCCAAAAAGTTCAGATTGTTTAAAATGTTGAAGGAGTATGGTATTTAGGGTATTTAAAACAATAAAAATATCCAGTATTCAGAGGAATCTTTTCTTCTCTTGGGGAAGTCTGGTAAAACACAGTATGATGAGATAGCCAAACAGGTACTTGCTGAAAGTTTAAACTTGATATCATATCACTGTGAAAATACGCATTCTGTGTTTTTTTTACTTCCACAAGAGAAATCAAAAGTAAGCTGGCAGTGATGCTAGAAATCTAAATAAAAGCAAAAGGTGCAAGAACTGTGGCTCAGACAATATCTGTATAGAGGCAAATGGAATTAACATTTCAGGGAAAAGATCTATTATCAGAACAGGTGAGCCTTTGGTTATGGCCCAAGCAGTTCTTCATAATGTTTAGTTCATTGCATCAAGTCTGTGATCTAAGCCATGGATTTGGGTGTCTGTCACAAACCTCCGAAAGGTAACCAAAAATGTTAATTCTGAATTTATATTGTTTTGTAATCTCCTGAGAATCTTCTCCCAGTGGTAAGGAAACTAAGCCATAATGGAACAAAGCAAGTACAAATAGTTTGAAATTATTGTTAAGTTCTTGCAGTTAGAGATGATGCATGTCTATGTTTTTGTCTTTGGTGAAAATTACCTTAAGGGGTATTTGATTATATTACTAATGACTACCTTTTGGTAAATCCTGAAGTAGAACGCATGTTACAGAATACTATAACACAAGAATGGGCTCAAAGCAAAACATTCTTTTCATTAATTCTACAGATATTAATGAGTGTGCTGATCCAGTCAATTGCATCAATGGTTTATGTGTAAATACACCAGGAAATTACCTGTGCAATTGTCCAGCTGATTTTGAGCTTAATCCAACTGGAGTTGGCTGTGTGGGTAAGTCATTATTTTGTTAAAAACTTACGCAATGGCTTTTTTTCATGTATAATGTATTTCTTTGTGCTGTCCATGCAATAAATAATTTCCAGAAGAATTTCTAAGAATAATGGCAGGAATCATAATGAATAATGTGAGAATCATTAGGGATTGCATTGTGCAATCTGTTACCAAATAAATCAAAATTATAATCAAAGATTCCATAAAATAAATTAATATTATTAAGATAAACTGATATATGATTTTCACTGAACCTTAGATACTTCAAAATGAGAAACATTTGTAACCATCTCTCAATATCTGAAACTTTTGAGTAAAAATGGAGTTGAAGTAATCTTTTGGCTATAAACATGAATACATCATGAATTTTCAATCCATTTATTACTTCTCTTTTGTTACATAAAACAGTACAACACAAATAGTTCCTTCAGCCCATGATTTTGTGCTGAAATCATTAAATGCTTAACTAAGCTACACATTCATGTCCGCCTTAAAAGTCTCTGTCATATTTGCCTCGAGTACTACCCATGTCAGTGCATTCCAGCTCTACCCACCACTCTCCATGTAAAAAAAAAGTTGCCCTGTGTATCTCCTTTGAACTTGCCTCCTCTCACCTCAATGTATGCCCTCTGGTATTAAACACTTTGACTCCGGGATAAAGGTACTGGCTCTCTACTCTATCTATGCCTCTCATAATCTTAGAAACTTCAATTTAGGTCTCCCCTCAGCTTCTGTCACTCCAGAGAAAACAACCCAACTTTGTCGAAGCTCACCTTATAGAACATGTCCTTTGATCAAGCTAGTATCTCTGTAAGCCTCTTATGCACTTTCTCTTAATTCCTCTTAGAGAAACAGCATCTTCTTAGAGCTGCCATTTTGATGTACATACAGATGTCATGCGTAGGACATTCCTCTGTGCTGTTATTTCATCACCAACTTTCCTTTTCTCATGTTACAGAAACAAACAATATTGATGTGTAAAGGAAGCATACATGAAATCAATGGCAAAATGGGAATGAGAGTTTTCATCAAAATAGCTATGCTTAAGCATTTTGTTTTCCTATTTATTTCCTTTCTACAGTTGATTTTTCTGGAAACGTTTGTTCTTTTGGTACACTATGCTTTCAGTTGCATTATTTAACCTTACATTTCTGCAAGTAGGAAAAGAAATCTTGACTTTCTATTCTGTGTTGTATTGCTCAGTTGCTGCGCATAAAAGTATACAAGCAGTGACTTCTTTTTCTGAAACATAACATAAAGGAATTTAAAAAATAACTAAAGTCAATTTAAATATGCATTTAATGTAATTTTTCATGTGATTTGGAAAACTCATTAAGAAAATGTAGTATCTGTAAAGAGTGAATTTATTTTTGTCAGTGCCCATAGGCTGCATCTCCATTGGGTAGGTACAGTAGCACTGGTCCTCTTAATCTACTGTAATTCCTGCTATTTTATCAAATGAAGTTCAGAGCTGGAACTTAGTCTCAGAGAGGGAGTCTTGGGGCCATTCCATGAAATTGTGTGTTTTGATCAAAAACGAGGAAAAATGTACATCATCACATCCAGATGATGTGAATACTAACAGATAATTGTTATACTTTCTTGCATCTTGTTCATTATTTAAGGTATGGTTAATTAAGACACACCATTACAAACAATTAGGTTTTGTTTCATAGTACCATTACTCAGATAATTGATTCAGATATTTAACAACATTCTCAGTTTTATGATGATTAACTTAATATGAATATGACAAACATAAAGCATCAGCTGCAGTGTCTTTGACCAACACCAACAAACGTAATAAGATCAAGTGAAAATCTACCCCACAAATTTTGTCTGAAATTGTGTTGTCATTAAATGTCAGAAAAATTGTGCCTTACCTGTGATGTAAATGTTTGCTGAATATAATTTTCCTATTTCTGGGAAATAGATACCCGTGTTGGGAATTGTTATTTGGAATATGGCCAACGAGGTGATGGAGGCCTGTCCTGCAGTGTCGACATTGGTGTTGGTGTCACTCGTGCTTCATGCTGTTGCTCTCTAGGAAATGCTTGGGGCAACCCTTGTGAAATCTGCCCTGATGTCAATTCAAGTATGTACACTCCTTCATAGAACAGTTGTAGATCAATAGAAAGAAAGAAAATATGTGTATCCCTGATGCAAAAGCATATTCCAGTAGGAATAAGGAAATGATAAACAGATATCTAGTGCTTATTTGCAAAGTAGAAGACACATCGAGAAGTTTTTAATGCTGTGGTGAATTAGAAGTTGAATGAGATTAAAGAATGAGAACTGCATGTGAATTTAGTTTCTTCTAGCTTGTACTCCTCCTCCTCCCACTCCCAACTTATTCTGACTTCTTCCCCTTCCTTTCTACTCCTGGTGAAGGGTCTTGGCCCAAAACATCGACTATTAATACATCTCCATGGGTGCTGACTGACCTGCTGAATTCCTCAAGCATTTTGTGTGCATTGATGTGCATTTATCTGTTGCCTTCAACATTCCTTTCAGGCCATTGCATTTTGCCTTCTTTCCTAACGCAAGAGTCTGAAATTATTGTCAGAGAAATGGAACAGTCATTTAGCACTTAAATGAAGAGATATTTGTCCATAGAAAGCGTTGTGAGTCTTTCTGTCTCTCTCTCAATAGTTTGACACTATTCGACTTTGAAAACTTAGTAAATCATGTTTTTTGGGATTGAGTGGGAAAGTGGATGTATACTTTATACTTTATTGTTGCCGAACAATTGATACTAGAACGTACAATCATCACAGTGATATTTGATTCTGTGCTTCCTGCTCCCTGGAGTACAAATCGATACTAAATACTAAAAATTTAAATTACAAATCATAAATAGAAAATGGAAAGTGGAAGTTCATGAAGTTCAGTCGTGATTTTAGTGAATTGTGTAGAGGCTCAAGAGAATATTTGCTTCTCCAGCTCCAATTTCTATAGTTCACACACTATTAACATTATCCTTTATCTGTCACTTCCGCTGATAGAACCTTGTTGTAGTGTCACCCCAGACCAGCTGTTACATAGAAACCTATTCGAAAATCATTTTATTTTATCATTATACTTCAAAGCAGGATCAAGATTGTTTGATCTTCCAAATACTGAAAGGACCAAACAGTAACCTAATACTGAGCATAACAAAATTGTTATGGAAATCCTTTTAAAGTGAAGTTGCAATTTTATTAGCCATTAAGTCTGCTGCCTAGTTTTCCAAGGATTAGTTCTCTGAATTTAAATGGCCAGTGGGAGTTTTGTCAGTTCCCTAAGTACCATCAGGAAATCATGGGCACACTGCCGATGATTTTGGATCCAGTAAAATGAATTTCATGTACATTGCTTACACAATGTTCTGATCTGTGCAGTTGGCAGACAAAGTTTCCAGCCACAAACAGACTTGGAAAATTGGCCCTTTTATGCCTGAATCATGGACCAGTTTGACACAATATCCCAATTATTCTTTTAATTGGAGAGTAGTAAATGAAAAATTAGTTTTGCTAAATAATGCTTGTAAAAAATCAATAATCTTAGTGCCAGAATAAGTTTCTATAAAAACAGTATTCCTATATACGGCAATGGAACATGACATGCTAAAAATAATATGTGATGCCCTCTGTTGGTCAGGATCAATCCATGGATGTTGTGTCCTAGCTGTCTACATTGTTGGTGCAGCACCACCAATCAATATGCAAACCAATGCAGTACAATATGGAGAATAAGTTGTTGCCCATGCAGCAGGCTTGGCCTCTCCACACAGCTGATGAATCCACAGAGGATTTGCCAGTAAGCATTGAACTCAACATAGGACTGCCTTAGGGACTCCAGCTCTGCATTTTTCATCAGGGTTTACTGCGAAAGCCTTCTCCATGAGTAGCAGTTGATGTTTGAGATCAGAGATTTCCTTCTCCGAGGAGAGTTGCCAACCACAGCAGACACGCTCCATCTGCCTGGAGGGACTGGTTTTAAGATGCCAGTAACCTGCCTTTGTCCTTTCTCCTGTCAGTAGAAATGGTTCCGCTTGGATTAGTAGATAAACCACATGTGAATGCCAGGAGCTGGATTTGGTTGTCAGAGGCTATTTGAGAAGCACACTAGCGGGAGCTTAACCTCAATATTCCTTCCAGCTATGACAACCTTAAGTTGATTAATATTCATATATTTTAAGCTGTCGTGTTTCTGTATATTAGAACATGAACTTAAGCCTATCTTCTTCGCTTTTATAGAAATCAAATGTCTAACAGCTTTATGAGCAAAAACATTCAAGCTTACAAAACCAAGAACTCTGGTTACACACGTAAAATGTTGGAGGAACTCAGCAAGTCAGGCAGCATCAATGGAGGGGAATAAACAGCCAACATTTCAGGCCAAGACCCTTTGGCAGGACTAGAAAGCAATTAGAGTCATCTTCGGGTTCAGGGGCCTGTGTACATTTGGCCTTCTGGCATTTACACATACAGACTGTTCTAACAGTCCAAGATTGAGTAACATTAGAAACATTACAATTGTTGATTTGGAGGAAAAACAAAGCTTGAATTGTTTGAGTTCTAGCATCATGGTTGTCGTATACTATGGTGATTTTAAGAAGTAGATAATTTTGTTTTGAAAGAATATCACCACATAGATAATCATATATATTAGTACAGGGATGGCAAACCCTTTGTGCCCAAATAGTGATAATCTTCTAAAATATTCTCTTGCGTGCCATGGTAATTTTGAGCAGAGATTATCATTGATTAACGAATTAGTAACAGTAATGAACTTTTTAAAGGAAAAAGGATGAGTGGTGTTACTTATTTATGTGCACTCATTGTTTTACCATTAATAAAATTTTAAGAGACATTGAAATAACTGACACATTTTCAAAAACTTGTTCAAAAATTTAAAATATTTATCATTTTAAAGAAAAATAACAATGTTTCTAAATGGTATTGTTATTGTAACTGTTTAGTATCCAAATACACCAGGTCTGTCTGCAAAAATTTCTAAACATATAATTCAACAACATGTTTTCTCACAACCATCTAGCTGATGCAAAATGTTTCCTGTAAAACATCTCACAGTTCTTGGGTTATCAAAAAAAATGACTCTCTGTTTCATTTAGCAGAAAAGATAATCATGTATCTTTTTTATTGTGGACAAGAATCAAATGCAACAATATTTTTGTCTGTGCCATCTTGGGCATATGTCCCAAAGGTTCACCACCTCTGAATGAGTGTATGAGCAATACTGGAAAACTTACTTCATTTTGTGTTCAGTTGACGGCCAGTTCCAAAGATTGTGAGTTCAAATACCACTCTAAGCCAATAAAACTGTGCAAGTTAAGGGATACTGTACTGATAGAGATGTAATCATTGGGTGAAATATAAAACTAAGGCCCCTTAAGTAGAGCAGGAGGTATTTCCCTGCTGTTCCAGACATTAATTATCAGTGAAATAGGATATCTGGCTGTTTTCAAGTTGCAGTTTTTTAAGGGTTTGCAGTGCCGCTGCATTTCCACAGCTACAGTAAGGACTGCAAGTTAAAAGTACTTCTTTGGCTATCCCTAAAGCACCGTGACTTGCCCTGAAAGGAGAGCAGAAAGTTATAAGTAGACCCAAGTGCACTATTTTATAGAGATCCATGAGAACTGAAAATAAAGATGCATGATTGAACAAATCAAAACTGATTACCAAATACATGAGTGAACACAAAACTAGACTCCAGAGTGCAACAGTGTTTAAAATTCATCATGAAGTATTTTACGTAGCAGAGGTATCACCTTCTAATAAGATACTTAAGACATGGAAATTTCTGTAGTGGTGTGCTCAAAAAGACTCAATTTTCATTATATGTAAATAACAAAGTCAAGCATTGGTAAGAAAATTCCAAAGGTTGCTGAATCTTTTTGCTGAAATAACAATTTTGAATGCCTGTTTTTTATATTCACAGCTGATTACAAGATACTCTGTCCAGGAGGTGAAGGATTTAGACCTAATGCCATTACTGTCATCTTAGAGGGTAAGTATATGGATAATAGCTGTCTTGTAGAATGTTCTAACCCAATGCCCAAAGTACCTGAGCTTGTAAACTTTCTCTAAGTGAATTTTGCATCTTGCCATCAATAGTAAAGTGTCACACTTCTACTTCAGTTGTTGGAAATGGAGGAGAAACAATTGGGGAGAAAACAACACATGGCAGATGGAAGGAAAGAACCAAAGGAGGTCTGCCCAAACAGGCTTTTTCTGGTGGATGAGTGGAATTCGGCCAAACCGTGGAAAGGGAAACAGTTAATACAGTGGATTCCTGTTAATTGGGCCATCAGTTAACCAGGGCAGATACTTATTTGGGGAAACTCTTAAAGAACAAAAGAAATAGAGAAAATAGCCAGGATACCTTCGTTTATTTGGGGCAATATGCCACTTTATTGGGACAAGAGACTTGCTGCATGTTTAACTAGCTTCAGTTGGGTACGCATCATGTAAACGTTAGGCACTACACCATGCTTAGAACGAAGTTTTTAAGTAGCATCAGTTGTGTGTGGTTGTGTTCAAAAAGCATGGATTTTTGCCACTGCTAGCTGGCAAGAGATAAGCAGCAAGACAAGTCAGAACTGTTTTCCTCACTGCAGTTTCAAACGTTCAGACTTGGAAACGCCAGAAACGGCCGGAAGTGAAAGTGAAATGATTTCACTACTTCATCAAGTTGGAAATGATGAAGAATTTGAAGATTTTGACCATCCTATTGAATGTTACCTTTTGGACTCCACCAGACACTTAGCTGTCACCTGTGGCTCCAAGTAACTGTTTGCATTTGACAACAGCCACACTCTGGTATACTGCTTTGACAGGCAGGCTAAACCAAATGAGGGTAGCAGGCCAATCTCATACCCTGGTGAGATAGGAACATGCCTGTCCTAGCATGCGAAGCCAGCTGCAGCGGACTAGCAATGAGATCTATAGTGAGAGCTGCTAGGAAGGCAGTTCTGCTATGCTATATGGAAAACAAGGGACATGATGGGACACAGAAGGAATCATGGTCTTCCACTGCAACCAGAGAAGACCCCAGTTGTAACGTCTTCTCATCCCACTGGACCAGACCTCCAAATTTAACTGCCCCAGTGCAACAGCTTTTCCACTTGAAAAATTCACCCATGCAGGTATCCTGTCATCGTTGGACAACCACCAGTTTTATTGAGAGTGTTCGTATTTGTTCTGTACTTCACTTAAAATATATAATTTGCAACTTGGTTAGAAAGCAGCTTGTAGTTTTTATACCTTTTTAACTATTTCCAGGAAACTTTGGCTAATTGGGCAGCCACTTAATTAGGCCAAAATGTACTGGTCCTGATGTGTCCCAGTTAACCAGAATCCACTGGACTTGAGATCTGGGACAGGTAGCAACCAAACTTCCTAACAGTGATTCACTTAATCCTATTTTGTTCTAACCAATCCTCTGTCTTTTCTAATATATTAGCCACAACCTCTTGAGCTATTATTTTCTGTTTTAACTATTTGTATTGCACTTTGTAAAGGGCTTTTGAAATTTTGGATCACTTGAGCCAACTTATGAGCTGACTGCTTCACAGAGAACGATCTCATGCTGCTGCTGACCTCCCTGCTTTCTGATCAATGGTGTTGCACTTGCTACTCTCCAGTTCACTGCCAGTATTAAAAACACAGGAGGTTCTGCAGAAGCTGCAAGTCAAGAGCCACACACGCAAAATGCTGGAGAAACTCAGCAAGTCAGTCAGCATCTATGGAGGGGAATAAACAGCGTCTTCATCAGGGTCGCGGCCTGAAACATCAACAGTTTATTCTCCTCCATAGATGCTTCCTGACTTGCTGAGTTCCTACACCATTTTGTATGTGGCCTATTACAAAATCTAGTTAACAAAAGAAAATCTTCAGTAGTGCACCCACTATCTCTATAGCCGTCTCTTGTAGAACTCTGAGTTAGGACATTAGTTTTGGATTTTGGCCACTCTTAGTCTCATTAATATCATTCGTTTTCTACTTGTTTACTCTATCTTCTTTTTAATGTAATACTGTCCTTAATCTCTTTAGTTACTCACTGCGGTACAGTGAGTTTGTCTCCTTTGCCCTGAAGTTGTGAACAATTCTCCACATGTATTTTGCATCTCAGATATTGATGAGTGCCAGGAGCTGCCAGGCTTGTGTCAAGGTGGGAACTGTGTCAACACTTTTGGCAGTTTCCAGTGTGAATGTCCAGCTGGCTATTACTTAAATGAAGACACTCGCATCTGTGAAGGTGAGTTAAGGGTATATTTGGAAAAAAGTAACTAACTCCTGCAACTTTTCTATAAAATGCTATTGACCAGAAGTTTATCCACTATCAGTAGTGATAAATAGTTATATCAGTGCATGGTAGTCAGCCTCCAAAATTGGTTCCATTGCTATTCTTGGCAGAGTTCAGAGGTTGTAGGTTTGTAAGGATCTGATATTAATGTTAATCCCAGGCAAGTCTAAATTTACATGATGTTTTTGTCATCTCCTGTAAGAGAGAGGGAAGTATGTAGATGTGTGCCTTGCACTGTGTTCAGGTGAGAGCTTACCACTAATGAATACTTGGCAGTGTGAGAAAGCTGTGAAGGAAGTACATTATTTCTGGAGCAATAACATTTGAGAGAAATTGAACATGAATGTTAGCTTTGATCCTCATTAATACATGTTAGGTGGATGATATACGTATAGTTTGGAATAATGCCTTGGGCTAAAGTTGAAAATACTGGCTGATGTAAGTTATTGATCTTTTTGTTGGCATTAATCTTGTACGAAAGGTCTTTAAACTTCCTACAGTACAGGATCTATGTCCTTGTGTCTCATTTATTCATAGCTGGTTCCATTAACTGGATCTTCCCACTGCATTTTGAATAATATGTTGGAGGCACTCCTGGCACCTGAGGGAAGAGAACCATTCTCCATCTTTTTGTGCCTGGCCTGCAGATTAAAGCCACATAAAGGATTGGAATTTAGCATTGCCCATATTCAATATGTTTCCAGTTAATGTTGACTACTCTCAAAACTTCACTATGTTGTGGTATTATTTTGTTACAGGAGTTAGTTTATGTTCTTATTTCTCTATTAAGAACATTTACTCTTTAAAAATACTATATGGCCAATCATTGAAATTAAATCCATGAGTTCTGAGCAAGAATTTTATACGTCCTGCATCAAGTCATAGTGGCACAAATTAATATCCTGGTGCATATCTTTCTCTGGTACTCCAGTGAGTGAAAACATACAGGGCAGAGGACAGGGACATATATTGCATGCAGTAACGTTGCATATGAACAAATTACTCCGCTTTCAAAACTTTGTTCCATTGAAATCAATGGAACCAAATCAGGAGTGTAGACTTCAATGTACGTTGGCTAATACATCATATTTTGGTGAATGCCATGAAGGTAGATTCATATATTGTGTTGAAATGTGTTTCCTATTATAAGTAACCAATCTGCTGTGTATCGTTTGATAGATATTGATGAGTGCATCACCTATCCTGGTATCTGTGGACCTGGCACATGCTACAACACACTGGGCAACTACACATGTGTCTGTCCTCCAGAGTACATGCAAATAAATGGTGGAAACAACTGTATGGGTGAGTTTTCTGATTATTAATCAAAGTTAGTTAATGTAAAATGTAACTTCCATGAAGGAATATCCATTAAACACTTGTTCTTTAGTGTTGTTATTGAGGAAGGGCTGTCGATGGTTTGCAAGATCAAAACGTTCAGCAATTTCGTACATTAAGATGCGGGTTTGTTATTGGGGTTGTCAGGGGGAGAATCAGTGATCCACAGTGATTTTCATTTAAGTTCATTGCCTTGCAATTTCAAGTGTTTCCAGCTGTGAAATATTGTTTTGATTACAATGATGATGTTGGCAATCATATAAAGCTAGATGAATGTCATTTTAGTAAGCAGTCAGGATGTAAAGCTGTTCAGGAAATTGGTATTTCAGATATTTTCCTAAAGTTCTTTAATAACTGCAACCTACTGATTGTAGCTGAACTTGATTTCCAGTCTCAGCATTATTCAAAAGTCAAGCAGTGAGATAATAGAAAATGAAAGTTTGATTGTCAAAAAATTATAGACTCACAGAGTGATACAGCATGGAAACAAGCACTTCAGCCCAATTCACTTATGATGCCAGTTTGGCTCACTGAGTCATCTTATTTACCTGCATTTTGCCATTATCAGTTTAAACATTTCCTCTCCATGTAACTGTCCAACTG
This sequence comes from Mobula birostris, assembly GCF_030028105.1. NCBI lineage: Eukaryota > Metazoa > Chordata > Chondrichthyes > Myliobatiformes > Myliobatidae > Mobula > Mobula birostris. The sequence continues at coordinate 53,175,953 of NC_092386.1, forward strand.
CATTTTAAATGCCGTAATTAGATCTACCTTTACTATTTCCTCTGGCATATACTCACCACCCTCTGAGTTAAAAAGTTGCTCCTGAGATCCCCTTTAAACCTTCCCCCTCTCACTTTAGGGAAAAGACTGTCTAAATGCATTTATGACCTTCATGATGTTCTAAGCCTCTATAAAGTCACCCGTCAGTTTCCTAAGCTCTGAGGAAAAAACAAATCCCATACTATCCAGTCTCTCCTTATACCCCAAGTTCCCCAGTCCCAGGAACATACTTGTAAATCTTTGTTACAAGCTTTGCAATTTAATGACAGCATTGAATGTAATTAAACTGAATGTGCATTTTCAATATGACTTTTGCATATAATTCCTTCTATATTTAAATGGAAAGACAGTTATGAGAGTATTTCATTTTGAAATTACATGAGAAGTAAAGTTTGTTGAGTCTTTCTTTTGTTGAAACTGCAATCTAAAGATATTGCACATAAGAATATGGACAAATTATGTATCTCTCAAGCTATAAAGGGGAAACTGGTTAATGACATTGAAAATCATTGCCATTGTGCTACACAAGTATGGGAATCAATAAAGTTCTGTTTCATTCACATTCATTCTGAGTGACCAGCTATTTTGGGCAAATAGCAATAACCATTAGCATTGGAATCAGTTATACAGGCTCTATTTATAAATATTAAATGGTGTGGCTATTCCAAGCAGTCAATTAGATCTTTCAGTAGATTTGCACCACATTAATCCTATTCATCATTGAAATCAGCGATATGTCTTGGTAATTGGTTTAATTATAGAATAAAAAAGAAATTATGAACAGGGATAGAAGAAAATGAAATTTGCTCTTTTAGTCATTAACACTGGAATATTCCTGGATTTAGGCTGTCGAAAACACGAGTTATTACTATTGCTTACAGTAACAAAGGGAAGAAACTTAATATTGGGTTCAGAATGAAAAATTTTGAACTGAGCTCAAACTTAGGAAACTTAATACAAAGAGTATATTGAAGGTGTTTTATCTCATGGTTTACACTAGCTGATATGTATCATGTGAAAATCGCACGAAGATCAATATGACAGTTCCTTATAGGTATAACTCTGCAGTCCTTTGAGTTGCACTTGGAATTCACTAGCAAATGGCATCTAATAGAACGGCAGCAATATATAATTAATTCTTTTGATTAGAAACAACAAACCAGTTGGTATGTGTTAGTCCAAAATCCAACTAGATAATCTGTCATCTTAATGACTATGAAAACAAATATGTTTTTAGTTTTGGGTACACTTACTGTTTTATTTTCCAGACATGAGGAAAAGCTTGTGCTATCGGCATTATAATGAAACCTGTGAGAATGAGCTTCCCTTCAACCTAACTAAAAAAATGTGTTGCTGCTCCTACAACGTTGGCAAAGGCTGGAACAAACCTTGTGAACCCTGTCCGACACCTGCAACATGTGAGTCAATAGCTTGTCAACTGTTTTACACACATAACACTTCGCTCATGAAAGTGAAATGTTAAATGAAAAAATGTACATTTTTTCACTCAGGCAAATAAAATATTATGTTTTAGCTAAAATATTTAGCTTAAAGAAACAACTTGCGGGGTATTTCGAATTGTTGGAAAACCAAGACAAAGGAAAGAATGGATTTCATTTTCTCCTACGGTATTTAGTAGGCTCAGTGGCTAGAAAACACTGTGTGAGTTGAAAATGGAAGAAGTTACATTAGTTGTTTTTTTTGTGAATATACTTGTGCTCGCCAACTCTGGAATGAATGAAATATATGGCCATTCCCATGCTGAAGCTATAAGTAATACCTCGCTCTCTAGTTTTCATTACTTCCACTGAAAATTGGTGACAGGCACTCAATTTATTCTTGTCCTATCTCAAAATAGCAAGTATTAAATGTTTGTGGCAATGTGTGCCCTTGAGGAAATCAAAAACATCAACACACTCAAACATTTCGAGGAAACACAAAATGAAACTCAGCTGAAGCACTTACTTTGAACTTTTAATCAAACTGCTGAATTAACCAAAATTGCACTTTATTGAAAACAGAAGGCGTTGTATTAATGGTTCTATGTGTCCTTTTTGATCAATATGTACTTTGAAAGTGAAGCTACTCAAAATACTGTGATCAGTAATTCTATGCAGAGCAATATACTGTAGTTACATGTGACTGATCATTTCTTTCTATATTGCAACATCATTTCTATCTAAGCCACATGCATTTCAGCCAAGAAGACCAGAGGCAGCAAAAAATACAAAGATTTATAGATCATTAGAATGAGAAAATCTATTCAGTGGTTCATAATTCATCCATTTTGTAATGTCTCATTTTGACATCCAATGTTCTTTAACTTAAACCATTGTGTTTTTTTGCCTAGTCCACTGTTTTCAAAGTTCAAAGTCAACTTATTATCAAAGTGCATATATGTTACTGTATACCAGCCTGAGATTCATCTTCTTGCAGGGATTCACAATACGTACAAAGAAACACAATAGAATCAACAAAAAAACAGCGCACATAACATAACGTGACAACAATCAAACTGCAAAAAAATAACAAATTGAGCATATACAAAAAGAAAAATGGTAATAATACTAAATAAATAAGTGATAAATAATATCGAGAACATGAGTTGTATAGTCCTTGAAAGTGAGCCCATAGGTTGTAGAATCAGTTTGGGGTTGGGGTGAGTACATTTATCCACTCTAGTTCAGGAGCCATTTCTCTTCAAGCCTTTGGAGAAGCAACAATCAAACCCACAATATGCAATTAATTATACAGGACTTTTTTTTTTCTAAATGATTCTATATTACAAACTGTTAAATACATGATTCTACTGACCAGTCATTCTGTCCATCATGAACAATGCCCTGATTCAAGGGTGATGTCTATCAAAAAAAACGTGTAGGAATCCAATTCTGGAAAAATCAATCTGTTTGCAACAGGCGCAGGCATTTCCTCTGATTTTAAAGGACTTGGTTCCCTTTTTACTGACGCACTGCACCTTTTGAGGAAAGGATGTGTCTTTATGACAGTGTTGCATCACTGAGGATGATGGTTTGCTTTTCCCTGCTTGTGATGTCAGACATCACACCTCTCCCGGAAGTTCCGGGAGTCTCCTGCATATCGATAGTGGCTCCCTGACGCCCGGAAATTATATACAATATCCCGGAAATAGATTTTTTTGAGAGGGAGGGGGAGAGCGAGCATCCTGATTGGTCTCTCTTTGTGCTAAGAGTGGTTCCCAACCACCGGGCCGCAAGGAAACAATATGATTTGGCGATATGAAATGATATGAGTCAGCTGCACCTTTCCTCATTCCCTGTCACGCACTGTTGAGTTTTAACGCACGCGAGGTCATCAGTGACCCAAGACATGCAAAGGAATTAGGGCCGCCCGGCATGTAAATGTCGGCCCAGATCAGAGGCGATTGGCGATTGCGTCGTCTCTGATCTGGGCAGACATTTACGTGCCGGGCGGCACCTAATCAATTAGCTTGTTTATTTCGACTTTTTTCTTAAAGATGTGCTGAGTGCGTTCTGGCTACCGCTGCATGCTTCGCAGCCCGGAGGTTTGGGACCACTGTTATAATTGACTTATCACTATATTCATCCGAGGAAAATATGTGCTGTGTGTTTAGTATGGAATTCGTAGATAAACCCCTTTAGAAATGAAATTGAGTGTAGTAGCCACTTACAAGTGACTTACAGTTGACTTATCACCTATATTCCAGTCACGTTCAACACCCACCACCCTTCCTTGCACTCCCCCCCCCACCCCCGAGTCGGGCGGTCCGCAAGAATATTGTCAATATTAAACCGGTGCGCAGTGCAAAAAAAGGTTGGGGACCCCTGATTTAAACTAGCTGGCTAGCTGCCAAGGAGCTACTCTATTGATGTCCTGCGTGATGAGGCCAAACTCCCTGTAGACTTGCTTAAAGTTGTAATAGAATAAACATGATAATATAAGTACATATTTTAATGTCATATTTGCTGCATATACCCAACTTGATTTACAGATTAGACAAAATCACTAAACAAAGTATTACATAGTATGGGGTTGTGGTGGGTGGGTATGCTACCTTCCTGAAATGGTGGTGCTACCTCCCTGAAATGAGTTTTTGCAGGGTGGGATGTCTGTGATGTCTGCATATTTTTCCTTGACATATGCTTCAAGGTCTCTTTCTTCTGATCACCATAGGTATTCTGACTATGGGTCATTTGCTGGTAGAGGGCTCATTTGAAGAAGCAGGCATCTGGCATTGTATGCATTGTCCAGCCCAGTGATTTTGGGTGGATGTGAATTATTAGCCCAGTGCTGATAACTGAGGCTTCAATGAAGATGCTGAGTTTAATTAGTTGTATCCGTTATATGGGAATGGCAGGAATGGGCTGTAATCCTGGTTCTGGACTTCCAAATATTGGGACACACTTCCCTGCAACTAGTTTGTCTAGTCTTTTCAGAACTTTATAAGTTTTTATGAGGTTCCCCCTGAGTTTTCTAAACTGCAATGAATATAAGTCTACCATCACATCTTTTTTAAGCTCACTATTGATATGTGAATACTCAGTCTATAATTCCCCCTTCTCTCCCTCTTTTTTTTTTCTTCAAATATTTGAACTGCACTGGATTCCCTACAATCCACAGTAACTGATCCAAGATTCAAGATTCAGATTTATTTATCACGCGTGCATCGAGGCATACAGTGAACCGTGTTGTTTGCGTTAATAGCCAACACAAACTAGGGATGTGCTGGAGGCAGCCCACAAGTGTCACCACACATTCCACACCAACATAGCTTGTCCACAATGCTCAGCAGAACAATACAGAACAAAATAAAACAAAACACAATAAGTGGCAAATCAAATCAACAGCAGCAAAATGAGCTCCGTTCCTCCCTTCCATCCACAGACCTACATAAACAGCCCTCCGACCCCAGGACAGGCTGCCTTTGGCCTGCAGTGGACTCAGACTTGCAGACGCTGGGCCTTCGACTTTCCCAGCAGAATCACAGAAACTCACAGACTCGGAGCTCAGGCCATTGTACCTCGACGTCTGAGCTTCTAATGGCAATATTCCAGACTCCAAAAACTGTCAGAAAATGTACATCAATGCACCCACTATTTCTGAGACCTTGCTAAAGTATTCAAAGAAATAGTTTATCAGGCTTTGGGGATATATTGGCCTTCAAACCGATCACTTCTCCCATATTTCCCTACTATTACCGATTTTTTCAGTTCCTCCCGCTTAGTGGACATTCATCTCAATGCCTTGGGAGATAATTTTTGTCCTCTTTTGTGAAAATTGGCCCAAACTCTCTGTTTAAACAATCATTTATTCGTTTCTATTATAAATTTCCTTTCTTCTGGCTTAAAAGTTTTGTAATTCCTCTTGTTTTTTCCTCTCTTCACATTTCTATAGAATCTTACAGTCAGTTTTTATGTTGCCTGCAGGCTTCCTCTCCAACTTTATGTCCCTATTCTTAATTAATCCATTGGTCTTGAGTCACCATTTTATCACTTACCACTTTATCAGATCAATTAATATGTCTTCTTCTTGGATGTTCTACAGTCTAGTGAGGCATTGTAGGTGGAACTGAGGAATAAGAAAGTTATGACCACATTAATGGGGCTATATTACAGACCACCCAATAGTCTGAGGATTTAGAGGAACAAATTTGCAGAGAGGTCACAGACTGTTGCAAGAAACATAAGGTTGTTTTAGTAGGTAATATTAATTTCCTACATATTGATTGGAGTTCACATAATGTAAAAGGACTAGATGAGAGAGTTTGTCAAATGTGTTCAGGAAGGTTTCCTTAATCAATACATGGAAGTCCCAATGAAAGGATACTCGATCTGCTATAAGCGAATATGAGACAGGGCAGGTGACAGAAGTCTGTGTAGGGGAACACTTTGCATCAAGTGATCATAATGCCATTAGTTTCAAAGTAAACATTGAAAGAAGAAAATAGGTCTGGTCCGTAAATTGAGATTATTAATTGGAGAAGGGCCAATTTTGATGGTATCAGAAAGGATTTGGCAGGTATGGATTGGGACAGGCTGTTTTCTGACAAAGGTGTACCTGTTAAGTCGGAGGCCTTCAAAAGTGAAATTTTGAGAGTATAACACTTGTATGTGCCTGTCAGAATAAAAGGTAAAGATAACAGATTTAGGAAATTTTGTTTTTCAAGAGATATTGAGGCCCTGGTTAAGAAAAAAACAAGGAGGTACAGAGCAAGTATGGGCACATAGGAACAAATGAGGTACTCATGGAGTATAAGAAATACAAGAGAACACTTGAGAAATAAATCAGGAGGTCTAAAAGAAGGCACGAGGTTGCCCTGGCAAACAAGGTGATGAAGAATCCTAACAGACACTACAGATATGTGAGCAGCGAAAGGATTACAAGGGACTAAATTGGTTCACTGGAAGATCAGAATGGTAATCTGTGCATGGAACCAAAAGAGATGGGGGAGATCTTAAAAAGATTTCTTGTATCAGTATTTACTCGGAAGATGGACACAGAGTCTACAGAAGTGAGGCAAAGCAGAAACGAGGTCATGGACCCTATACAGATTGCAGAGGATAAGGTGTTGTCTTGAGGCAATTAGGATGTATAAATCCCCAGGCCTTGACAAGGTGTTCCCTTGAACCCTGTGGGAGCTAGTGCAGAAATTGCAGGGGCCCTAGCAGAAATATTTAAATCATTTCTGGCGATAGGTATGGTACTGGAGGATTGGAAAATAGCTAATGTTATTCTGTTGTTTAAGAAAAGCTCTAAAAAGAAACCAGGAAATTAAACGCCAGTGAGCTTGACATCATTAGTGGGAAGGTTATTGGAAGGTATTCTAAAGGACCAGTTATGTGACTATTTGGATAAGACCATAAAACATAGGAGCAAGTTATGTCATTCAGACCATCGAGTATACTCCACCGTTCCATCATCGCTGAGCCCAGATCCCACTCAACCCCTTACACCTGCCTTCTCACCATATCCTTTGATACCCTGACCGATCAGGACAGGAATCAATCAACTTCCACCTTAAATCTACCCACAGACTTGGTCTTCACTGCAGGCTGTGACAGAGCAGTCCATGGATTCACTACTCTGTGGCTAAAAAATTCTTCCGTTCTAAAAGGTCGCCCCTCAATTTTGAGGCTGTGCCTCTAGTTCTGGATACCCCCACCATAGGAAACATCTTCTCCACATCCAACTTATCTAGTCCTTTAGACAGGGACTGATTAGGGATAGTCAGCTTGGCTTTGTGCAGAGTAGGTCGTGCCTAACCAATCTTATAGAGTTTTTGAGGAAGTTACCAGGAAAATTGATGAAGACAATGGATGTTGTCTACTTGGACATTTGCAAGGCATTTGACATCCCACATGGGAGGTTGGTCATGAAGAATTCAGTTGATCGGCATTCAAGATGAGGTAGTAAATTGGATTAGACATTGACTTTGTGGGAAAAGCCTGTGAGTGGTAGTAAATGGTTGCCTCTCTGATTTTTGGCTAGTAAATAGTGGAGTGCCAAAGGGATCGGTGCTAGGTGCATTGTTGTTTGTCATCTCTATCAACGATCTGAATGATAGCGTGGTTAACTGGATCTGCAAATTTGTGGATGACATGAAGATTGTGGGTGGATTGGACAGGGAGGAAGACTATCAGAGCTTGCAGCGGGATTTAGACTAGCTGTAAAAATGGGCTGAAAAATGGCAGATGGAATTTAATGCAGATGAGTGTGAGGTGTTACATTTCTGTAGGATCAACCAGGATATATCTTACACACTGAATGGTAGGACACTGAGGAGTGCTGTAGAACAAAGGGATCTGGGAATACAGGTCCATAATTCACTAGAAGTGGTGGCACAGGTAGATAGGGTTGTAAAGAAAGCTTTTGGTACATTGGCCATCATAAATCTAAGTATTGAATACAGGAGACAGGATGTTATGTTGAATTTGTATAAGATGTTGTTAGGCTTAATTTGGAGTATTGTGTGATATTTTGGTCACCTACCTACAGGAAAGGTGCAAACGGGGTTGAAAGAGTGCAGAGAAAATTTGCAAGGATGTTGCCAGGACTCGAGTACCTGAGATATAAGGAAAGGTAGAATAGGTTATTTCCTGGAACGTAGAAGATTGAGGGGAGACTTGATAGAGGTATACAAAATCATGAGGGGAAATGCAAACAGGCTTTTTTCCACTGAGGTTGGTGGGACTACAAGTAGAGGTCATGGGTTAAGGGCGAAAGGTGAAGTATTAAAGGGCAACATGAGGGGAAACTTCTTCAATCAGAGAGTCGCAAGAGCGTGGAATGAGTTGCCAGTGCAAGTAACGTAGGCAAGCTTGATTTCAACATTTGAGAGAAGTTTGGATAAATACATGGAAGGGAGGTATGGAGGGCTATGGTCCCGGTGCAGGTCGGTGGGTCAAGCCAGTTTAAATGGTTTGATACAGACTGAATGGGCTGAAGGACCTGTTTCTATGCTGTGCTTTTCTATGACTAAATGCTGAAGTCTCTTGGATGTTCACTTCCCATCTCCGATCCTTCTGCAGTAATATTTCCATCATCCTGCTTATATGCTAAACGTCATGTTTATTTGCATAATTAATTCCTCCACTTTATTGCAAATGTCAAGCACATAAAAAACACAAATATTTGAGCTTAACTTTGTAACGTCCTCAGTCCCCAGAGTGTTATTTTGTACTGCAACCACGTTTATTTTACAACCCCATGTTTCCCTGTCTTTATAGTTTCTCCTTTTTCATCACTGTACCAAAAGTTTTAAAGTATGTATATCAGAACACTTTATGTGAACTCAACATGCCCTGTTCCATATGATTTATTCAATCTCCAAGTTCGATCATCCAATGTTTAGAAAGCTTTATTGAATAAATGCTTAGGTCATTACTTCTGTTAATGCTGTGAAGTGGATTTTGTACTTGTCAAAGTTGATGGACTCTTGTTGTGCTGAAATATCTGTCATTTAAGTTCTCTGAATTTAAGCAACTTCTACATTAAACTTTCAGGCTTGATCATTTCCCAAATATAATCCTGAGCACTAAAATCACAGGGAAGTTCACACTTTACAAACATATATTCTGTGTCTATTTAATTTACATCTATTTCAACATTGTCCATGTAAGAGAAGGAATAAAAGAATATTATGGAACTTCTCAAAGAAGAAACTATTGACTGAGAATGAGACAGGATAAATATCTATTTTGAGATTAAACCAGTAAGTTTTAATTGAATTATGGGTTCCAACCTGGCGTAAGTTCTATGGGCCAGCTGTCAGCCTGTATACTGGGAAGCCTGTGGAATTTCATAACACCCTCTACATTCCACAAAGGCATCAGAGATGGGTGCTGCCAATTTATTCTGATGCCAACACTGAAAGCCATGCATGCTGTGGAAAGTGCCAGCGTGAAGGCGAAAGATCTACTCCAAAGTATTTAAATATGACTTCTGAAATAAAGACTGAAACAGTAATCTCATAAAATAGATACTTAATTGATATTATTTTCACCATTTAGCCACATTAATCAGCACCATTTCACTTTATATTATTGTTACCTCTTTTACGTATTCACTAAGACAACGCATCCTTTCTATCATAATGTGCATCTGAAGTTACCTACCCCTCTGATACCAAATGCCAGAGTACAGAGTTTTCAGCTAAGCTTAACCTAGCTTATACATCCATATTCCTTAAATATAATTCCCAATTCCCAGGGAGTTCTAGTGACTTAGAGACATAAACAGGAACATCTATATTCTAAATATGATTGTGCATAGTCGAGCTCTCTTCAGAAACTCACCAGGACCACCAGACTCAAAAACAGTTACTTTCCCCAAGCAGTAATGCTAATCAACACCTCCACCCACTAACCCATCCCAGAACATGCCTGCCCACCACTACTTTATCATTTCCTATCAGAGTCACCTTATGTACAGACAGTCCTGTACCTAGCATTACTTTATGTACATACAATCAATCTATTTATATTTGCTATCTTATATATTGATATTTATTGTACTTTTTTATTCTTTTGTTCTTTATCTTGGGTTTTTTTGCGCTGCATTGGTTCCAGAGTAAAAATTATTTTGTTCTCCTTTACACTTCTATACTGGAAATGACATTAACTAATCTTGCATCTTGAATTGATTGAATCATAAATCAATAAATGTCAAAAGTGATTAGATAGAACAAGGAATCCTTGTTAGAACAAGGAATAAGTCAATAAACATGGAAAATTACTTGTGTATTGGATCTAAGAAGAGTTTGCATGATAGAATAACATTTAATTCATGGAAAAGTAATACACCTTTTTATTGATCTAATTATACATTTTAGCTAAATACCAGCTGTTGTGTGGAAATCAAGGTCCTGGTTATACCATTGACTTTGGAACCGGAAAACCTGTTGGTAAGTAGAGATGTTCCATTGTTAAATATGCCATAAAGTCCTTATAAAATATTTCATTTTGGTAGCTTTTGTATTAAAAAGATTTCATGGGAATCCATGATTAATTGTAAATCAAGAATCTCACACAATATGTAATCCCCATCTCCTAAAATCTTGGGAATTATGCTTCTCTGTTACACTGATACTCCAATGATGAGGGAGGGGAATAAGTTACAGAAAACAGTCACTACGCTAAAAAATCAAAGAACAAGAAAGTCTTAAGCCCAATTTAGACTAAAGCTGCTCTTGGGAACTGAATAAATTTACTCTGAAATCCTCCAACCCAACTGGATTCTACATTGCAACACACATCAAAGTTGCTGGTGAACGCAGCAGGCCAGGCAACATCTCTAGGAAGAGGTACAGTCGACGCTTCAGGCTGTACCTCTTCCTAGAGATGCTGCCTGACCTGCTGCGTTCACCAGCAACTTTGATGTGTGTTGTTTGAATTTCCAGCATCTGCAGAATTCCTCTTGTCTGGATTCTACATTGTAATGATTTCAATATAACATAAAACCAGGAAAGGTGTAAAAACAAATGTTCAATGAGAGCTCAACTACTGGTCCAAGTTATGAAGACAAAACCGGACTATAAGTATGAGTCATCTCTGTTGGTAAGATGCGTGTGAGGTGACTTGAAAGATAATATAGTTTGCTATTTATTTCGTTTCAAGGGAATTTCCAATTTATTTTCAAATATGCTACTGGAAATGCTCAAAACACAAATATTTTTGTAAGTATGATTCATCATAGTTGTTTGAGATTACTTGTTTAAAAAAAGGCTGAAATTTTTGTAAAGCTATGGGAGCAGTCTTGTGAGGTTCTTCTTCTCTTCTTCCTTTCAAAATGACAACACAGCCTTTGTTTAAAATAGCTATTTAACCCCAGAAACAGAGAGTTGGTCTCATTTTTTTTACAAATAGAAAGATAGCACTTAAATGAAATAAAGAAACATTTTGCTTCATTACAAATCAACAACATAGTGGAAAAAAAGGTTTTCATAACTTATAAATGAAATTATTATTGATTATGATCATTTTTACTTGTTGAGATTCCTTAACACACAAACATAAGTTAGCTAGAATGCTTTTGAAGCGTTGGAAATCTTGAAGCATGCTTTGTCTGTTTTCCTTTAGTAATACATTACTAAGTGCAGATCAGATTGCCTCTTAAAGCAGTTCAGCCATTCAATAACTTAGCAGATGTTCTGTAATTTACCTCCATATTCCAAAATTTGCTCAAAAGATATCTATCTCAGATGTAAAATTAACAATAAAGTTAGCATTAATTGATGCTAATCTCCAATCTGCTAATCAAATTTGCTGACAATACTACACTGATTGACCTAATCTCAAATAATAATGATGCAGCTGACAGAAGTCCAGCACCCTGACACAGTGGTGTCAAGCAAACAACCTCTCCTTCATTGTCACAAAAACAAAGGAGCTGGTTGTGGACTGCAGGAGGAATGGAGACAGGCTTTTGAGCACCTTCTCCCTTGTAGTAGTAATTGATGTTTGTGAAAATGAATTTCTAATCACATCTGTGTTCTGCATGTTTCTTGTCTATACCCTTTGGAACAGGGGTTCCCAACCCTTTTTTATGCCATGGACCCCTTAAATTACCTGAAGCTTCCATGCACCTCAGGCTAGGAACCCCTGCTTTAGAACGATGTCATTTCCTACACTTCCCAGTAAATTGATCTTGTTTTACTTTATCTTGCTTTAATGTCTTGAAAACTTGTAAGTTCCATGATCTACAGTCAGTGTATGTATAATTTCTCCCGGTAACTAGGACTCCATATTTGTTCCCAATAGATTGTACTGCATTCTCTCCAAGCTATGTTCTTCAAGTTGCTAGTTATTCTTACTGCAGCCTGGAAAATAATGTGTATTAAGTAAAATATTTATAGTTTACAATGCTTTGCAGACTTATTAGCATAGTGAAGCACCTGTTAGTAGGGATGGAGCCAATCATTCTGCCCAAAGTAATCTTTCACTTTCCTTCTAGTTAAATGTTAATGGTTCAAATTTTAAATGCTGATTTTGGTAGCTGTCAGAAGTATTTCTTCAGTACCTAAGTAGTTCTTCTGCTGGTCTTGTTTGAGCATTACCTGACATGAGAGGTTAGCCCTATATGTTATTCCTGAAAAAGTAAAGCAAGATCAAATTTCCCCCTTTGCTTGTATTGTATTCAAGGAACTAAACATTTCAGTCAAACATGCTGAAGTATTCAGTGAAAGTCACAATAAATACTGTATATAGAGTATTTGGGTCTAAACATAGTTTTCTTATCTCTAGATATTGATGAATGCAGAGAAATCCCAGGCATTTGTGCCAATGGTGTATGCATTAATCAAATTGGAAGCTTCCGCTGTGAGTGTCCAATGGGATTTAGTTACAACGACTTGCTTCTCATCTGTGAAGGTACTGTTGTATTCATTATACAAAGATTTCCAAACGTGATAAGTTGACCTTAGGAGTTCTATCTTGACATGCTAGATATTCTTAGGTTAGTATCTTTAATAACTGTAAACTATATGCATTTATTGATTGCTTAATGTTTGAAAATTCTCACCAGGGTTTGTTAGTGCATTTATAAATTATCCTGTAATGTTTGCAATATGACGTTCACTTTCCACACCAACAAAACACTGCAATCAAACTGCTTTGTTCTAAATGTTCAAATAATCTTTAATATATATTCTATAATGATTGTTACACATTAAAGCATATTTGATATTTGGAGCACGTTAACATTTTGAAACGAGAAAATCTACAGATTTGTGTATGTTGCTAACATTTTGAAAATCATGCTTAAAAAATAAAGGAGGGTGGGAACTCCTGATGCCATATCCTTTTACCTGGCAATTTGAATTGAATGGGAAGCTGTAAAAGACACCATTTCAGAGAAGATAATTGTAAATTATTTCTCTTTCCAGTGGAAAAGAAATGTTGGGCAAGCTGGACTTGTGTTATTTTCTTTTCCTTGAAGAAAATAATTTCATATTTTGCACTAATTTAGAGATATTGCAATCAAAGCTGACTTTCATTTGATGAAATTAGTTTGCTTAGTTGATGAAAAAGAACTAAAGAAATCAATTATGTTGTGAGATATTTGTTCGATTATATGGCCATAGAGCTGGTGACGGTGCATCAAGTTGTATTGGATCAGTGGATTCAACCTGCCTGAATTGTTTTTTACATTTGTAGTAACAAGTTATTCATCTCGCATCGAATATAAAAACAGAAAATGTGGGAAATACTCAACAAGTCAGATCACATCTGTGGGAAGAGGAATAGAGTTAATTTTTTGGGTCAAAGACCCTTGTGCTGTTCATATTGTATACTAGATTTTAAAAGTCCTAAATCAACAGATTATTAAAAATATTACTATCTTAGTCTATCTGTCAGAAAGACAATGAAAACAAAAAAAAGTTCATATCCAAGGTTATATTTAGCTCAAGGTAAACCAAAGTGAGGTATTAAGAGGAAAATGTTGACTTATTCAAATAATAATTTCATTTAAGTACTACATTACCAGAATTGACCACAGAATTCTTTAGCACATAAATCCAGTAGTCTCTGAATGGTGATTGAAGCACGGTTTCTAATAGTGCAGTTCATTGGCAAGTAATGCTTTCGGCCTGAGGATTTGATGGTACCTCCTGACTTTTCAGAAATTAAATGGAAGTCTAACCCTCCGATATAGTGACATGGAGGATGTGTGTCATTGCCTGCTGAAGATCTATGCTGCCACTATATGTGATATCTCAATGAAGAAAATCCACTGCCCAGCCTAAATAAAATGGTAGGCTCTGTAGATGTGAGTGAAGGACCTGGATGCCAGTTTGCTGCCTCCTGCTGGCCCCACTCAGGAAAAGCTTCCTTTCTGATTTCCCAGTCACTTTATTTCAGATCATATTCTTATTAATTGGATTACCCCTTTTTGCCCATATTCTGTGGCATCTTCCTTCTCAGTTGTCTCTCAGTGCCAAGCCATCAATCTTCCTGATTGTACCTTTCACCTTTTTCTTCAAATATGTATGCAAGGACCATTCTAGTAATACAGCAGCTTCAAATTCTGAGTCGCATCACTGAGGCTGCCAGACAACCCTTCACTGATGAGATGTGTAAAGGATAACCAGCAGCCTGATATCTGCAGCAAGTTGATTTCGTTTGAATATATTCAGAGACCCCAATATCAGATATGCCCACAATCTTAACATCTGAGCCTCTGTGTTCCAGAGTCCCATGTTCATTCCAGCTGGGAATGTTTAGGCTAGATTTCAGAAACTTGCTCCATTCTGAGTATTGTGTGTTTTTTATGTTTCTGGTTTAAATTGAATTTCAATAATCTGGTGCTATAAACAGAAAACTATTTTAAGGTCTGGGTTTCCCATTGTACTGTAGAGTTAAGTTTTATGTTGACAATATTCCAATAAAGCTTGTAATTTTAGTTTTTAAATGTCATTACAGTGTCACTGACAGTAATATGATCACTGGTGCTATTGATTTTATTTCAGATATTGATGAATGCAGTAATGGTGACATTCTTTGCCAAAGAAATGCAGATTGTATTAATATTCCCGGCAGTTATCGTTGTGAATGTTCTGCTGGATATAAATTAGCACAAAATGGAGCTTGCATTGGTAAGATTATGTTCTGTAAAGCAGATTTTATTGAAAATTACATTTATTAGCAGGAGCCTATAATAATATATCAGCAAGCAAATTGGTAAAAGTGGCTATTACCATTATTACTTCTTGCACTTATCACATCCCTATCATGGGAAAAGATATCCCTATGAGTGTTCCTCAGAGGTATATGGGGAAAAAAGTGTTAAACAAATGATGTATTCAGTTTATTGAGAGGGTTCCCACAGCAAGGGCTAAAGCAGCTGATGGAAATGATAGTACAAGAGTAAGATGCACAGGAATTCCAATTTGTATCTTGAAGAAGACTTCAGAAATAGAGAGAAATGAGGCCAAAAAGGAACTTCAACATATACTTCAGAAATTTAATGACGTATTAAGGGACTGGATAAGCAAACAGCATAGGACAGCAGTACAGAGGAAAACAAATGTTATCAGTTTGAAGTAGAATAACTTCACTGCTCTTTTCCTTATATTTACATTGCTACTACCTTTTTCCCCTGATTATTTTGTCACTGGTAGTATCAGGTGATGAAGATGATATGAAGTCAGAAACTCAGTTCAGGATTGGTTCAGTTTGCCGCATCTAGTGTGAAGAAACTGAAATTAGTGACAAGGTTTTGAGGCATCAGCTGAAGATAAAGGTTTTATTCCTGTCTGTGTTTAACTGGATGAAATTGTGATGTCCAAAACTCAAGAAGAGAATTAGGAGGACCGGGGGTGGGGGTGGTGGTGGCATGAAAGTCCTTGGCAAGAAGAATTAAAGAGAATCCAAAGGCAGTCTATACATATGTCAAGAGCAGGAGGATAACTAGGGAGAGGGTAGGGCCAGTCAAGGATAAAGGAGGGCACATGTGCTCAGAGGATGAAGATGTAGGAAGGGTCCTAAATGAGTACCTCATTTCTGTCTGCACCAAAGAACAAGGATGTGAAGGGTAGTGAGATCAGTGTGGTGCATGCTAATGTGCTCAGACATTTTGAGATAAAGGAAGAGGTGGTGCTGGTCTCATAAAGAGTATTAAGGTAGATGAGTCCACAGGACCTGATGGGATATACCCATGTTATTGAGAGAGGAAAGAGATGAAAATGCTGAAGCCTTGACCAAGATTTTTGTGACTTCTCTAGATGCAGATGATGCCCTGGAGACTGGTGATTAGCTATGTTGTTCCTTTGTTCAAGAAGGGAAATAAGGCTGCTCCCAGAAATTGTAGATCAATGAGTCTCATGTCAGTGGTACTGAAGCTATTGGAGAGGATTCTTAAGGACAGGGTTTATGAACAATTGGAAACTCATGATCTAATTAGGGACAGTAAGCATGGCTTTGTTTGGGGCAAGTCTTGTGTTACTAACTTGATTGAGTTTTTGAGGAGCTGACGAAGGTAATTGATAAAGCTAGAGCAGTGAATGTTGTCTACGTAGATTTTCGTAAGGCATTCGACAAAGTCTGTCATGGTAAGCCGATCCAGAAAGTTAAGATGCATGGGATCCACAGTGCATTGGCTGTTTGGATTCAGAATTAGCTTGTTGAAAAGGAGTAACATAAGATGGTATGAGGTCAAAAGTTGTTAACTAGAAATGTGGGAATGGGGTTAAGAAAGTGTAATGACCTGGAAGGGGTCAATTATTTGAAGGTAATGATGTTGCAAAATGTTCTTTTTTCTATCATTACCAAAAATTGTTCAACATGATTCTCTTAGATCGTAATGAGTGCCTGGAAATTCCAAATGTCTGCAGCCATGGTGACTGTATTGATCTAAGAGGAGGTTATCGATGTATATGTCATAATGGCTTCAAGCCAACTCCTGATCAGACCATGTGCATGGGTAAGTGAGGCTTTAAGCATTGTTATCAGCATCAGGGTTAATGGTGTGTTGTTTCATCACTGTGAATGTTAACAGATATGAAATGCATTAGTGAGCATCTATGTATGTACCAGCTAAAGTCGCTTGTAAACAGAGCAGCACGTAAATGATTTCATATTAAGCAAGTAAAGAAGAAACTAATAATGCATAACAAATTGATTATGAAAAAATCAAGTATTCTAAGAGAACAGAAATAAACACCAGCCAAGCAATGAGCAGATTTATTTATGTTTGTGAAACAAAAGATGCAACAGCTATTTGTTCTTTCACTTTTAACATAACGCTTGGCTTTTTTTTTTGCAGCACAAATGCTTACCAGATTATACAATATGGATTATGTAATAAACTAGTTAACAGAATAATTTAACATTTACAGATATCGATGAGTGTGAACGACAGCCTTGCGGAAATGGAACCTGCAAGAACACTGTGGGATCTTACAATTGTCTCTGTTTCCCAGGATTTGAGTTAACTCACAATAATGACTGCACAGGTGAGGCACAAACTAACAGTGGGGCTTCTAATGAGATTGTTTCTTTTGCAAAATGCTGTTAATTTAGTCTTGATTAATCCATAATTATTAAAAAGCAAGTTGCCTTAACAATGTTCAGCAATTGTCAATTTTGACTTGTAGGAATCTATAAATTTACAAAGATATTAATAGGCAAATGTCACATAAGTTGAAATTATTAAGATGTGTTTTTACATATATCACATATTTCCAGCAAATAATGCAGGTGGTTATAAACAATACAAATTATAGAGTTGTTAATAGAAAACAAGACAAGATTTAACACTTAATCTAGAGTACCTCTTTCCTTTTGGGTGTATTGCTGTGTTCCAGACTCTCAGGATCTGTGGGGAATTGTACAGCATCTGCTACATTAAATGGTACTGAGGAATGTACTTAACTGTCATATGGAATAATTGTAGTATTTTCATGGGAAATATTCCTCAGAAGGGTTTTGCCCTCTTAGACTAAGAAATTCCTCAGAAATTGAGTGGAAAAACAATGTTTATGCATAAATAAAGTTTCTACAAAGTAACATTAACAAAGTAATGCCAAAGAAATTCCTAGCCAATAGTCTGTTAGCTGATATTAAAAATTCCTTTGTGCTTTTTCTTCATACTTTTTACTTTCCTCTGCTACTAGAATCTGAAACTACACTTTCAGTTGGTAGAAACTGTCTTGACAACAAAGTTTTCACTCAATAGATTTAATGATGCCATGCTAAGGATTTTATATTTACATTTCCAGTTAGCAAATTTGTTGTACCTCTTCTACTTGGAACTCCAGTGTTCCAACATTGGACTTTTACTTCACCTTTTATTCTCAAACAAATAATAAACTACGGTAAGAAAGCTATTTGATAAATAAGAGAGAATGCACACTATTTTCATTGAAAGTATTTCCCATCACTCACACAGATACCGATGAATGTACCACCCTGTTTGGCCAAGTCTGTAGAAATGGGCAATGTTTTAATAGCATTGGCTCCTTCCAGTGTCTATGTCAGGAAGGCTATGAGCTTACACCTGACAGGAAGAACTGTATGGGTGAGTGTCCATTATTGACTTACACTCATTTTGAGAAATATTATTCTGCACATGGCTTACAAATACATTTCTGCTTATTTTCTGGAAAGATATCAATGAATGTGTGTTGTCTCCTACATCATGTGCTCCTGGAACCTGCCAGAACCTCGATGGTGCATACAGATGTATCTGCCCATCAGGCTATGAAGTGCAGAGTGAAAACTGTATAGGTGAGGATAATACTATGCTGCCTACATTTTATAAATGATAAGGCTTATACAAACTACTTAAGTTTATGAATCTGTGTACCTTTGAACTGTTTCAAATGCTGGAAATGAAAAATGCATGAAGTGAACTGTTACAAATATTCAATTCACCCGTATAATTATAAAAACTTTTGATGAGAATTGCCAATTTTGACAATATATTTCATTAACATTACAAAGATATACACTGAATGAATGTCTATTGAAGGTTGTAGCATTGAATGTTTTTTTTTCGGAACCTGTGCCCTCCATATTGCTGACCTTATCTAAAGCTATCCACTAATTCACATAATACTATCTGTAATGTTACTCTTATTTAGTAAAATAACTTTCCCTGTTCTGTAGATATAAATGAATGTGAAGAAGATCCTAATATCTGTCAGTTTGGTGATTGTGTGAATACTGCTGGCAGTTTCCAATGTGTTTGCCGTCCAGGCTTTATCCTCTCAGAGAATGGGCGTAGATGCTTTGGTAAGTTGGCATTTGTTTCCATTATGCTCATTTGGATATTTCTGTGGGTGCTAAAGGTATGTGTTCAGTTTGTGCGTTCTCTTTTGTGTACTAGAACTTAGTACAGCACAGTACAGGCCCTATGGCCCATGAAGTTTTGCCGACTACTTAATGTGCTCCGAGGTCAATCTAACTCTTCCCTCCCACATAGCCCTCCAATTTTTCTTTCATCCATATGCCCATCTAAGAGTCTCTTGAATGTCCCTAACATATCTGTCTCTATCACCACCCCTGCCCGTGTGTTCTAGGCACTTAACACTCTCTGGGGGGCGGTGGGGGGGAGAAAACTACCTCTGACATCCTCCCTATACTTTCCTCCAATCACTTAAAAGTGTGTCCTCTCATATTAGCGATTGCCACCCTGGGAAAAAGGTGCTGGCTACCCACTCTATCTCTGTCTTTTACATTATACACTTCAATCTAGTCTCCTCTCCTCCTTCGTTCCAAAATGAAAAGCCCTAGCTTGCTCAACCTTTCCTCATGGGACACATTCTCTATCAAGGCAGCATTATTGTAAATTTCCTCTGCACCCTCTCTAAAGCTTCCAAATCCTTCCTATCATGAGATGACCAGAAGTGAACACCATAATTGAAGTGTGGTCTAACCAGAGTTTTATATAGCTGCAACCTTACCTCGCAGATCTTGAACTCAATCACCCAACTAACAAAGCCCACGCATCATATACCTTTTTTAAACACCCTATCAACTTGCATGGCAACATTGGATTTAGGCCCTAATATCCATCTGTTCCTCCCCATTACTAAGACTCCGCCATTAAACTTGTACTCTGCTATCATTCGACCTCCCAAAGATCATCCCTTCAGACGTTACTGGATTGAACTCCATCTGCCTCTTCTCCGCCCAGTTCTACAACCTGATAATGTCCTGTTGCAACCTACAACAACCCTCTACACTATCCACAATTCCACCAACCTTCATTATTTCATCTGGAAACTTTTTAACCCACCCTTCCACTTCCTCATCTAAGTAACTTATAAAAATCACAAAGAGCAGGAGACCCTGCAGAACACCACTGGTCGCAAACTGCTGGCAGAATACACTTCATCTACTATCACCTTTTGCTTTCTGTCGGCAAGCTAATTCTGAATCTTAGAAACAAATAGAGATTTGGTCATGCGTAAAACTGAGGAGTGATTTTGTTAGAAAACTGTTGAAAATTAGATTAAAATAAATGATTTGCATTGAGTCCTGAATTTCCATGGAGTTTTTCCAAATTGCTTACTATATTGATAGAGAAACTCAACAAGATCATCTTTAACCATTTTTTCTTGAAATTCAGTGAACTTGCTGCAGTTAATCTAAATACAAATTTTGGAAATAGAGACCAATTGTTTTTATGTTTTGAGAAGACAGTGTTTAATATTGCACTAGATGTTTGCAAACTGCCTTGTTGTAAGTCTATTGTGAAGGTTATGTTGGTCTAATTTGACTCCCCAGATACACGTGAAAGCTTCTGCTTCACCAAATTTGACAATGGAAAGTGTTCGGTGGCAAAACCTTTCAACACAACTAAAGCAAAGTGCTGTTGCAGTAAGATGCCAGGAGAGGGATGGGGAGATCCATGTGAACTCTGCCCTAAAGATGGTGAAGGTAATGTACTTAGGCTTAATATTGGACCTTGCCCAGTTCAACCTTTACCTTTAGATAACATTAACTGTGGTAGCAATTCTATAGGGACCAACTTGTGGTACTGTACTGCTCTCATATATAGTTTTGCTTCCAAAACAGATTTGGATAAGGAAGAACATTAGGTCTACTCTTCCAGAAAGATGACTATCTATAAATGATTCCATAAATGATTCTGAAATTGCTTCTGCTGCCCTCTCTAAAAATCCCTAAAAATTTATAGGTAACTATTCACGTGAAGAGGTTCCATATCATAAACTTTCCTGGTGCTTATCTGAACTTGTGGTTTGTTTATCTTCATGCACTGCAATTGCCATTTTCCACCTACATATTGATGAGCTTTCCCTTAATTTCTTCTGCCTTTAAAAATAAATTGGGCACATTGAGAATGACAGCATGTGTGAATGTGTGACAGCATTCTGAGGCTTCTGATGAAATTCTGGGAAAACACTGTAAACTTAGTACTGCTTAATCTATTATATTTAGCAGGCAAAGTGCTTTGGCAGCATAAACCACATTGATCTCATCTTTGCCTGCAATGCATTCCTTGATGATCATTGGTGCAACTCTCCTCTGTACTGTATCATGTTCCCTTGCTAATTAAATTTTGTAACTAGATCGTGAACATTAATAACAGAATACCACATCAAGAGAAGATCCTACTGATTTAGATGTTATTTAGATGTCAGTCCTGCAAAGAAAATAATGTTACCTAAAAATCAATTCACACAACACTTTATATTTTTCAACAGTATGCAATCCAAAATTATGTGTATTCCATGTCAAATCGAGGCAATTATTAACTTTCCTTCCAGTTGCAAGTTACCATTTGATGCATTTGCATCAGCTGCAGAAAGGGATAATGCTATTCCTGGTGCAGTCCTCCTATTATAAAATGAAGGGAAATTTGGGCTGTTATCCTGGGGCATCTGTTATGTGGCACTACAAGGAAGACATGATCTTAGTCCTTTAGCACTGTTTTGAGAGGCAAGCAAATGAGTGAAATACACCCCTTTTAAGTACTATCTGCCTATTGCCCTGTATCAATCAACACTCCCTAAACCTTCCACCACATGCTCTGATTTTCTATATATCTTGCTGGCCTGGGGCCATCCTGTTCCTTCCTGCCTGTCTTAACTGTCTGTTTCTACCTCACCCAACTTCAAGTGCTTGTTACTTCTTTTAACTCATTCCCAACCTTAAATGCCTTTATTCGGAATTCCATTCTTCTCTTATTGCGCCTTAACTGATTTCTCCTTCTTGCTTCACTTGAACCATTAAGTCCTTAGCCGCCATTGAGAGCTCAAGATGTAAATTGATATCAATCAGTTGTGAAATAAATGTAACCTCTTTTACAGTTGCTTTCCTGGATCTGTGTCCATATGGTCATGGGACTATCCCTGGCTTTGGAGAGACGCGTGAAGGTGAGAAAAGCTGAATGTTACTGCAATGTTTATTTATCAATATATTTGCAAGGTTGCCTTAGGGATAAAGCCAGAGAGTGGTAGTAGATGCCTGCCTCTGACTGGATACCTGTGACTACTGGCATGCAACAAGGATTGGTTCCATTGGTGTTTCTCATCCATATTAATTGTTCGGTGATGATATGGTAAACTGGATCAGCAGATTTGCAGATGACACCAAGACTGGGCTGCAGTGGACAGCAAGGAAGGCTATCAAAGCTTGCAGTGGGATCTGTGCCAGCTGGAAAAATGGGCCGAAAGATGGCAGATGGAATCTGATGCGGTCAAGTGTTTGATGTTGCACTTTGAGAGGACAAACCAGGGTAGGACTTATACCAGGAACAGTAGGGCACTGAGGAGTGTGGTAAAACAGAGCAATCTGGGAACATAGATCGAAAATTACTTGATCAGTGATGACTCTTTATGACCCTGTGATACAAGTAATGCAAGTAGTGGATTACTTGATACCAATCATCCTGAAGTAATTTCAATGGCTCAAAACCTCCATTCCTGCCACACTGGACACTCACCAATGTGCTTACCGACAGAACTGCTCTATGTCATAACATCTGCTGTGCACCTGGCCCTGACACACCTATAGAACAAGGACACTTATGTCAGATTGCTGTTTCTGGATTTCATTTCAGCATTCAACACTACTGTTGCACAGACCTTTGTGAATAAACTCCTACTCCTCGGTCGAAATACACCACCGTGCAAATGTGTGTTGGTCGTCCTAACCAACAGGCTCAGATAGGATATACAACCAATCCGCCCCTTCCCATCATCTTCAACGTGGGTCCCTCCACCCCCCCCAGGGCTGTGTGCTGAGCCCGCTGCTATACACTCTGCTCACACGTGACGACACGGCCAAACACCCGAGTAATCACGTTGTCAAGTTCACCATTGTCACAACAGTGGTGGAGCTCGTCACCAGCAAAGAGCCGGCCTGCAAAGAGGAGGTGGAAGAGCCTGAGGCCTGGTGCTAGGCAAATAACCATCTCCTCCATGTCAGCAAGACAAATGAAACGGTTATCGACTTTAGGGGAACTCGCACCATGCGCACACACACGCTCCCCCCCCCCCCCCCCTTACGTCAGAGGCACAGCAGTGGAAACTGCAAGCAGTTTCAAACTCCTGGGAGTGTATATCTTGCACAAAGTATCATGGTCCCCGAACACATCCTACACAATCAAGAAAGCTCACCAACACCTCTGCTTTCTGAGAAGCTAAAGAGAGCTGAACTAGGCACATCAACACTCACAGATCCACAGTAGAGAGCATCATAACATGCTGCATCACTGCTTCGTACAGAAGCTGCACTGCGGCATACAGGAGGGCTCTACAACAGGTAATCGAAACTGTCCGGTGCATCACTGGCATCAGCCTACTTGCCATCAAGTGCATGTATGCAGAAGGGTAGAAAAGGCCAGTAATATCATGAAGGATTCCACCCACCCTGCACATGGACTGTTTGTCCCACCCCATCAGGAAAGAGGCTACGTAATATCCATGCCAGGACCACCAGAGTCAAAACCACTTACTTATCCCAAGCAGTAAAGCTGATCAACACCTCCACCCACCACCACGACTATATCATTACCTGTCAGAGTCACCTTATGTACAGATCCAGCATCACTTTATGTACATACAGTCTGTGATATTAAGGTGCACACACAAAATGTGGAGGAACTCAGCAGACCAGGCAGCATGTATGCCTTCTTGCGGAAGGGTCTGTGCCGGAAATGTTGACCCTACCTTTTTCCATAGATGCTGCCTGGCCTGCAGTATTCCTCCAGCATTTTGTGTGTGTTGCTTGGATTTCCAGTATCTGCATATTTTCTCTTGTTTATGTCTATAAGCTATCTTATGTATTATATATTTATCGTGTTTTTTTTTCATTATTGTGTTCTTTATCTTATTGTGTTTTTATTTGAGGCACTGGATACGGAATAACAATTATTTTGTTCTCCTTTACACTTGTGTACTGGAAATGACAATAAACAATCTTGAATTACGAACAAAAGATCATAGGTTAAGAATGAAAGGTGAAATATTTAAAAGAAATTTCTTCACTCAAAGGGCGGCATGAGTGTGGAATGAGTTGCCAGCAGAAGTAGTGGATGCAGGTTCGATGGTGACATTTAAGAGAAGTTTAGATTAGTACATGAATTTTTGTTCGTCCATCATCGACGAGGACCTCGACACCATAATAATGATGTCGAGACTAGCACGTGATTTGGATTTAAGTGAGGGAGAGTTGCACAGCGTCAGCCTCACTCTCTCTTCCCAATTCCCATCTGGATCCAGTGGCAAGACAGAGTCGAGACGGCTGGAGATGGGACTAGGTGCAGTGGATGACCAGGACGTCTTCTGTGTCTTGTCCTGCTCTACACGTTCCACGACGCTTGCAGAGACCGCCTTCTTGACCGTTGGACCTTCCATTGGTCTCGTCCGCTCAATCCGCCGGAGTCTGTCTTCACATTCTGGGATAGACAACTCCCTATCTCACCGAGTGTTTGAGACCCATCGGCTACCCTCACTTGGTTTAGCCGGCTTGTCGAAGCCGTTGCCCGGGGTGTGGCCGCTGTGGCATGCAAACAGCAAAAAGTACATGAATGGGAGGGCTATGGACAGACATGATCCACGTGCAGGTTAATGGGCTAGGCAGAACAGCAATTTGACATGGGCTGAAAGGCTTCTGTGCTGTAATGCTCAATGATTATGTACACTGCAGTAGATGTTTCAAACTATCTTAAGTTAAGAAAGACATGCATTTAAATAACATCTCCAATGACTCCTGGGAATCTCTGGACTATGACGTCTCAGAGTGGAGAAAAAGCATTCAGATGATATTAAGAACCTGGAGTCTGGAGCACCTAGAAAGCTGTACAAGAGGAGCATGCCATGTCACCCACAACCCACTGTTAGACAGCTCTGCAGCATTTGTAACTGAGCAGATTTCAAGGATCTGGATCATTGATGTTGAAAGAACATTCAACAGTATGCGGTTATAAAATATATTTATGAAAATGTAGGACAGAAAGGGATTGAAAAGCAATTAATAAAATAATAAGTCATCGAGAGTATTAATAAAGCAATGAATTTCACACTGTTCTGCCTGCCAGGGACTCTATAGAGATGATCGATGGTTATCTCAGGAAACTGTTCTTGGCACCATCCATGATCCTGGTCTCAGGAGTAGTCTGAGTAATCATAACCAAATTCCTCAATTATTCACTAAGATAAACAATTTCTTGTGAGAATCATTATGCTCTATCAGCAATTTCTATAAAGTAAAAGAAAAATAAATAAAAGCTCCATACAGCTGTGCATTACTCTTCGTGTGCCAGCTTAATATGCTTATAGCTAGATATCATTACAGTTTTAACTTCATCCCCACTACAGCTTTTTATGGAAGAGTTTTCAATTTCAACATTGATCTCATCAATCACCTCCAAAATCACAAAACTGGAGTGAAAGAAAGTCATCCTCAATCTTAAGGTGTTTCCTAAGAAGAATACAATATAAAACTATAGTCTTTTGGAAGTTATACACTTGAATCACCCACTGCTTTCTGACCAGAGCAAATGAAATGTAAAAATTAGAGAATCATCTCAGCACAGAGATCATCATTATTACCTTCTTTTTAATGGGTGATTGAAACTGCTTCAACCATCCTTTAAGGTAATGAATTCAAGAATATGTGTAATTTGACTTAACAGTTTTTCCTTGTATCATTTCATCATCTTTCTGCTAATCATTGTAAATAAATCTGCATTCTTTGGATCTCAACCCTTTTCCCAGTGGCAACTGTTATAATTTATTTAGTTTTGATTAAACCATCATAGTTGGGAACACTACAAATCTTCTCTCAAACTTTTATATACAAGCCTAGCTTTTCCAGTCACTCTGTTATAAACATAACTAGTCACTTCTGCTTGCATTTTAGTAATTTTCTTTCTATACCATTTATATTGTACACTGTGGATTTTAATTGTACCAAAATGTGTTTATTGTCTCTCTGTAGCATTAAATTTCATTGACAACCTATCCATCCCTTCCTCTAGTCTGTAATTTGTCTGTTGGAAATCTGCCACTAACCTCCACCCTATTTATTGTTCTCACAGTTGTATATCATTTGCAAGCTTCAAAATGAAGGCTGATAAACTGAAATGTCTACAGGAGTTGGTCTAATTAGCATAGTCAATTGTGGGTTGAAAAACAGTAAATCAGTGCACCCATAAACACTTACTTCAGCAGCCAATCAGCAAAAAAACAGATTATGGTAAATATAGGCTCTATCATGATTCTAAGGAAACATTGCAACTCCTCGTCAAATATATCCCTTATTTGCCTGCAACAAGATCTGGACAACATTTAGACAAGGCAAATACCACCTTCAACAAGAGTATAATTATTCGTACTCTTGAGGTTCAGAGGTACGACAATTGCTGGTCTCCCACCATCAATATTTTGGAAATAACCTGTTAATCTAGAAACACAACTATATCAGCCATATTAATACTGTGGTTATAGGATCAGATAGAAGACTGGATTTCCTGCAATAAATAATTCATTTCTGGATACTCAAAGCCTTTGAAGTATCTACATAGCACAAATCGGCAGTGTGATGGAACATTGTCCATTTGTCTAGATGAGCATAGCTCTAAATCATAAAATTCAGGACTCCACCCAGAGCAAAGCAGCCTGTTGGATTTGTACCAACTTCCATCACTGGTGCATGGTGCCTACGATGTTTACATTTGCAAAACACCCAGTGGTTCTTTTACATAGTTACTCATTGTTCTTGGCAAATTTTTCTGCAGAAGTGGTTTGCCATTGCCTTCACTTAATTACTCATCGTATTACAGCATTTCATACTCACATGACATATTCATATAAGCCCATAACCAAATCATGCTCCATAATGACTTGGTCAGATACTGTTGGTCTGCATCTCTGAAAGAAGAATCAATTAATAAAGGTACACTATCGCTTGAATTTATTGGATGGATACTGTGATTTGATCTGATGTACCTGTACTTAGAATGAAGTTTAATTTATTCATGGCAGTTGATTTACTGAAAAATGTTCTTTTTTCTGCAATACAGATGTTAATGAATGCTTTGAAAACCCTGGAATATGTTCAAATGGACATTGTATCAACACAGATGGATCATTCCGATGCGAGTGCCCTATGGGATATAGCCTGGACTACAGTGGAGTTAACTGTGCTGGTAGGGAAACCGTTATTGGTCATTTAGGGGAAATAATAAAATAATAGTGGGTTAGATTTTGGTGGTGAAAATTGATTTGCTTCCCACTTATACTCCAACCTTATTTCCATTCTATTGGACTCAGTGCAAAGGAAAACTGGGCAGTGTGTATCTGCTACCACACATTTTCTTAATAGTGCAAATTAACTTCAAAATGTTAACTACTGTTGTACTTTAATATTTATTCATTTGTTATGTGCTATGTTGTATAATGTAAGCCATCAAGGTCCTTCCATGACCATGATTGTTCATGGCAAACTTTTCTACAGAAGTGGTTTGCCATTGCCTTCTTCTGGGGGGTGTTTTTACAAGACGGGTGGCCCCACCCAGCTATTATCAATACTCTTCAGAAATTGTCTGTCTGGCGTCAGTGGACACATAACCAGCAATTGTGATATGCACCAGCTGCTCATATGACTATCCGCCACCTGCTCCTGTGGCTTCACATGACCCTGATCGGTGGTGGGGCGGGGTGGGCTAACAGGTGCTCACGTTTCCCAAGGATGACCTGCAGGTTAGCGGCGGGAAGGGGCGCCTTACACCTCCTTTGGTAGAGACATATCTCCACTCTGCCACCCGACATATATTATTTTCCACAAATCTTGAACATGCTCAAATTTGTTTGTGTACATTATCTATAAATATTCAGAATGTTAATTTATAATAGTTTAATGTTGCTGTACACAATAGTTGAAAACAGCACAAGTAAAATCTGGTAACCTTTGCTATTTCATAACAGACACTGATGAATGTTCCATTGGTAACCCCTGTGGAAATGGCACTTGCACTAATGTGATTGGTGGATTTGAATGCAGCTGTGACGAAGGATTTGAACCAGGTCCAATGATGACTTGTGAAGGTAACTCCTATTGATCATTATACAATCTGAAAGCTACCATTTGTAAATTTGGCCATGGTTTTCTGCTTTTGCAATATTTGTTGTGGTAGCACATTGATCTCCATAAAAGTGGCAGATGCCAAAATTAAGAGATGGGATGCAAGAGGAAACTGATTTTAGCTGGTGTTCAAATTCAAAATTTGCTTCTAAAAGATATTCCCGGAGCCTGTGGAAATTACTTTTTTGTCAGTCGATTGCACAGACATTTTGGCTCCTTGATCTTTAAATTTTCCTCACTCCTACCCAATGAATCACAGTATGTTAGACAGTCACTGATATGTTTAATGGTTTGCTGTCCTACTCGTCCTCGGACTGAAGGCTGAGCTATAAAGAAGCCCTTGAAAACTAATTACCCACATTACTTCAGCACTTCCCATTTCCTTTTCACCGTTGGATTTCTGGACCAATGAGAAACTTATGCAGCTGCAGTAAATTCAACATCAGGCTTCCAATTTCAATGAGGAAGTCAAATAATATTTCCCTACAATGCAGATACTTTTGAAATTACTGCCATAAATATAGCTTGTATTTGAATTTTGTTATTTTACTGTTTGATGTTTTAACTTTTACACTGCCATTTTGTAGAAGTGAAAAGGCCATTCCTTAATGAGTTTACAATTCTAGCATACAAAATAAACATGAGCAAATACCAAAACATTCTGCTGGGTCAAAAAGCTCAGAGATGCAGCGCAGAATAGACCTTTCCGGCCCAACGAGCCACCTATTTAACATTAGCCTAATCATAGGACAATTTACAGTGATCAATTAACCTATTAACTAGAATATCTTTGGGCTGTGGGAAGAAACTGGAGCACCCAAAGGAGGCCCATGTGGTCACGAGGAGAACATACAAAGTTCTTACAGGTGGCGCCAGAATTGAACTCTGAACTCTGATGCCCCAAAATATAATAGCATTGTACTAATCACAACACCACCTGGTGCCCAATATCTCCTAATGCTTCCCTGGGAGCAGCCTGTAGAGCAAGGAGTCCTATGTTAATCAGCTGCTTGGGAAGAATCTGGGCAAAGACCACTACACTCCTAGTCAGACTCTTTGCAACTCACAGTACACAAGGAAGTGGAAGAACATCTTATCCTTACCACAGCTACCTTGAGGTCAGCAT
The DNA here is from genome assembly GCF_030028105.1 of Mobula birostris. Classification (NCBI taxonomy): domain Eukaryota; kingdom Metazoa; phylum Chordata; class Chondrichthyes; order Myliobatiformes; family Myliobatidae; genus Mobula; species Mobula birostris. The sequence goes on from NC_092386.1 coordinate 53,205,671, forward strand.
GAAGTGAGATTCAGACTCCAGCTACACATGGAGGATCTGACTGTGAGGGTTCTTCTTGTCAAGCAAGTTTTTTGATTGTTTGAGAATTCTAATGATGAGGCATTCTGCGAAAGGGTTTTGACAACCTTATCAAGCAACAACCCCACAGGATCCACTGTCTCCTTTTCCTCAGACCTCTGTGATATTAAGTGCAAACAACTACCTCATTGACTATGGTTGACTTGCGTCTGAGTGATAAAGCAGTACAGTTTAGATGCAAGCTCTTTCACCACTTTATCTGTGTCGACCCCCATGACTTGTTATACTAAAGCCACTTACCTGCATTAATTCCTTACGTCTCCACGCCTTGCTCACTCAGGTACCTGTCAAGATGGCTCTTGTTACTGTTTCTGCCTCCACTTTCTCCAGCAAGTCATTCCAAGTACCAACTACTGTTTGTATGAAAAAAATTGTCCACAGATCCCCTTTAAATCCCATTCCTTTCGCCTTAAACTTATGCTGTGTAGTTTTAGACACCCTGACCATGGGAAATAGATACTAGCTAATCTATTCCTGTCTTATTTCTATATACTTCCATCATGTCACTTCAGCTTCCTTCCCTGCAGGGAAAACTAACCAAGCTTACCCAATCTCCCCTGAAAGCTCAAGTCCTTCAGTCCACACAGTCTGTACACAGATGGTCAAGTTTAGTTCAGACTGCTTGTAGATGCTGATCCAGCTGTGGAACACTTGTGGGTCCAAGCAGAAGGCAGCAATGGTATTCATGTAGAAGAGATACTTTGTTTTGAGTAGCTCCACTGCTTGGTACTATATTCTTTCAGATAGATTCGGCAAAAGGCTAAATACAGCACACAAATAAGAGAAGAGAAGATAGGAGGCAAGATTTTCCAATTAGAATTATGGACATTTAGAGCCTAAAATTTAGGATTTGACGGAAAGGATGTACAATGTGGCTCACCAAGAACTATTTTGTTCAGAGTCAATTATTATAAATTAAGTGATGCCCTAATCTTTGGGCTTTGGGCCCTACCAAATATTTTCTTAAAGCATGTTTTTGTAAACTCGGTCTTCAATTGATGATCAGGAATTAATGGTAAGATCCATGAAAGGGGGAGGGGTGTACAAGGATTTGGAAATGATTTTTCCTGAAGGACAGTAAGTAGACATTAAGGTTACCTAAATGAGTTCTAGCCTTATATATTTTTGTTGTTCTAGACAGTAGCTCATAAGAAACAGTGGCCTGTTTGTCATTCATTGAGCAACAACGATTCACAACTGGAAATGTCTGGTTGAATTTCAGAGAGGCACGACCCATTGAGAGAAAAGTCAATTTTAAAATGTATTGCATTGAAGAAAAAGCAGCAATGGGATCCAGTTTGTTGATTCCTCACTACAAAACTTAACTCAACAGATTGAATCCTTTGTCTCTGACCTTTGCCTTTGGTCATTTTCACCTTGAAAATAAACCTGATACACTTTGCTTTTGATCTGGTGCAGTGCACTCCTGACCTGGCTTTAGCACAAAATGGGGATGAGATCCCTAGGCATTGGGAGCTCTATAAAGTGGCTATGTCCCTAACCAGGTGAAAGCTTTTGTTTTCTGTAAGGAAAGTACAATTAAGGACCTTGTCTGTTCCCAAAATCTGCAGTCTCCCCAACTTGAGCTGGAAGTATCCATTCACGTATATTGCTCCAGGTTTTAGGAGAAGCTTCCACCTTCTAAAGAGCTATTCACCTTCTGTTTCTAGACTGTTTGCCTTCTTATTCCATATCAATTAAACTATGATGTTGACAGACTGATGCCATGTTCTTGACATGTTTGGTATTTAGATCCTATGATTGGGGTTAATCTTCACATAACTCTTCTTTTGTTAACCCATTTCCACCTGAATCCCATGTACTCAGCCGTATTAAAGTCCCTTGTCCATTCCCAATCGCTATGAGAGGCCCTCATTCTTTATGATTTTTTTCTGTCGGTCACTTCGTTTGTTTTCAGATTGAGTGTGAACAGTGTGTGATACTGACCTCTTTGGGTCCAGTGCAGGAGTAGTCAAAAAAAAGGATGATACTTAAGTGGCACCCTAACTTCTAACATTTTTACTTTTCAGATATAAATGAATGTGCCTTGAACCCACTGCTCTGTGCATTTCGCTGTGTCAACACCTTTGGTTCTTTTGAATGTACATGCCCCGCTGGTTACGCTTTAAGAGAAGATGGGAAGATGTGCAGAGGTGAGGTCAATTGATCGCGAGCAGTGCCAGTTCTAACCTTTTGCAAATTGAAAAACATTTGAGACTTTTACAGGAGGTGACCACCAGAACATGTGTCTGAATCCTGCATCACCAACTACAGCTTTGGCTGTCAGTGCATGGGTTGTCACATAATATACACAAATTAATAAACTTTCTGACAGAGAAGTACTATTACTGCACAGATAGTGGATTACCAAAGAAAAAGGTGAATCCATATATCAAATTTGTCACTGTGTCAAATGGATTTGACAGTAAAACAGCCAAAGTGAATATGAAAACAGTTGAAGGATATAAGCATAGAAACATAGAAAACCTACAGCACAATACAGGCCCTTTGGCTCACAAAGATGTGTTGAACATGGCCCAACCTTAGAAATTACTAGGCTTACCCATTGCCCTCTATTTTCCAAAGCTCCATCTACCTATCCAAAACTCTCTTAAAAGACCCTATCGTATCTGCCTCCACCAAAGTTGCCGGCGGCCCATTCCACGCACTCACCACTCTCTGAGTAAAAAACTTACCCCTGACATCTCCTCTGTACCTACTCCCCAGCACCTTAAACCTGTGTCCTCTTGTGGCAACCATTTCAGCCCTGGGAAAAAGCCTCTGACTATCCACACGATCAATGCCTTTCATCATCTTATACACCTCTATCAGGTCACCTCTCATCCTCCGTCGCTCCAAGGAGAAAAGGCCGAGTTCACTCAACCTGTTTTCATAAGGCATGCTCCCCAATCCAGGCAACATCCTTGCAAATCTCCTCTACGCCCTTTCTATGGCTTCCACATCCTTCCTGTAGTGAGGCAACCAGAACTGAGCACAGTACTCCAAGTGGGGTCTGACCAGGGTCCTATATAGCTGCAACATTACCTCTCAGCTCCTGAATTCAATTCCACGATTGATGAAGGCCAATACACCGTATGCTTTCTTAACCACAGAGTCAACCTGCGCTGCTGCTTTGAGCGTCCTGTGCACTCGGACCCCAAGATCCCTCTGATCCTCCACACTGCCAAGAGTCTTACCATTAATACTATATTCTGCCATCATATTTGACCTACCAAAATGAACCACTTCACACTTATCTGGGTTGAACTCCATCTGCCACTTCTCAGCCCAGTTTTGCATCCTATCAATGTCCCACTGTAATCTCTGACAGCCCTCCACACTACCCACAACACCTCCAGACTTTATATCATCAGAAAACTTACTAACCCATCCCTCCACTTCCTCATTCAGGTCATTTATATAAATCACGAAGAGTAGGGGTTCCAGAACAGATCCCTCAGGCACACAACTGGTCACCGACCTCCATGCAGAATATGACCCGTCTACAACCACTTTTTGCCTTCTGTGGGCAAGCCAGTTCTGGATCCACAAAGCAATGTCCCCTTGGATCCCATGCCTCCTTACTTTCTCAATAAGCCTTGCATGGTGTACCTTATCAAATGCCTTGTTGAAATCCATATACACTACATCTACTGCTCTTCCTTCATCAATGTGTTTAGTCACACCCTCAAAAAATTCAGTCAGGCTCGTAAGGCATGACCTGCCTTTCACAAAGCCATGCTGACTATTCCTAATCATATTATACCTCTCCAAATGTTCCTAAATCCTGCCTGTCAGGATCTTCTCTATCAACTTACCAACCACTGAAGTAAGACTCACTGGTCTATAATGTCCTGGGCTATCTCTAATCCCTTTCGTGAATAAAGGAACAACATCCGCAACTCTCCAATTCTTCAAAGCCTCTCCCGTCCGCATTGATGATGCAAAGAATCTCCAGAGGCTCAGCAATCTCTTCCCTCACCTCCCACAGTAGCCTGGGGTACATCTCATCTGGTCCCGGCGACTTATCCAACTTGATGCTTTCCAAAAGTTCCAGCACGTCCTCATTCTTAATATCCATATGCTCAAGCTTTTCAGTCTGCTGCAAGTCATCACTACAATCACCAAGATCCTTTTCCATAGTGAATACTGGAGTAAAGTATTCATTAAGTACCTCTGCTATTTCCTCCGGTTCCATACACACTTTCCCACAGTTTCACTTGATAGGTCCTATTCTTTCATGTCTTATCCTCTTGCTCTTCACATACTTGTAGAATGCCTTGGGGTTTTCCTTAATCCTGCCCGTCAAGGCCTTCTCATGGCCCCTTCTGGCTCTCCTAATTTCCTTCTTAAGCTTCTTCCAATTAGCCTTATAATCTTCTTGATCTCTAACATTACCTAGCTCTCTGAACCTTTTGTAAGCTTTCCTTTTCTTCTTGACTGAATTTATTACAGCCTTTGTACACCACAGTTCCTGTACCCTACCATAACTTCCCTGTCTCATTGGAATGTACCTATGCAGAACTCCACACTAATATCCCCTGAACATTTGCCACATTTCTTCCATACTTTTCCCTGAGAACATCTGTTCCCAATTTAAGCTTCCAATTTCCTGCCTGATAGCCTCATAATTCCTCTTATTCCAATTAAACATTTTTCTAACTTGTCTGTTCCTATCTATCTCCAATGCTATTGTAAAGGAGATAGAATTATGATCACTATCTCCAAAATGCTCTCCCACTGAGAGATCTGACACCTGACCAGGTTCATTTCCCAATACCAAATCAAGTACAGTCTCTCCTCTTGTAGGCTAATCCATATATTGTGTCAAGAAGCTTTGCTGAACACACCTAACAAACTCCACCCCATCTAAATCCCTTGCTCTAGGGAGATGCCAATCGATATTTGGGAAATTAAAATCTCCCATCACGACAACTCTGTTATTATTACACCTTTCCAGGATCTGTTTCCCTATCTGCTCCTCGATATCCCGGTTAATATTGGGCGGCCTATAAAAAGCGCCCAGTAAATTTATTGACCCCCTTCCTATTCCTAACCTCCACCCACAGAGACTCCGTAGACAAACCCTCCATGACGTCCACCTTTTCTACAGCCGTGACACTATCTCTAATCAACAGTGCCATGCCCCCACCTCTTTTGCCTCCTTCCCTGTCCTTTCTGAAACATCTAAAACCCTGCACTTGAAGTAACCATTCCTGACCCTGAGTCATCCAAGTCTCTGTTATGGCCACCACGTCATAGCTCCAAGTGCACCAAAAAAAAACCATTGAGTTCTATGCTAGGAAAAGTAGATGGCTGACATATTGTTACAAAAAAAAGAGCTAACTTATTGATGCCATGGCCTTTTCTTATGTGCAAAATATCCATGATTTTGCCTATTTCTGCACTCGCCTTTTATCTGTATTGTAGTTACATGGGATTTGAAAGTAATCCTGTCATTTGGTTCGAAGTGTTCCATGTCACTCTTGCACCTCCAATATGTCACGCTGTCCATATATCCTTGAAAATGACAGGAATTTCTAACTGCTAGTTTTCTGAACCTATCAACAAAAATGGTAGCAAAGCAGCTCTAAAAACTGCTCTCAATCAACAGCAAGTATCGATTGTGAATATTCTTGAGTATTATTTCAACAGTTATTGTTTTAATATGCTGTCTTGATTTTTCTGCTTTTAATTTTGAAGGTAACGTGCCTGTTGCAATTTCAGACAGCAGAGGTAATCCTGATAAGAATATACAGTTCTTCTCTTTATTTTGGCCCTTTATGTAAATTGGCTCTTTGCTTTGTGTTTCATCACAGACCTTGATGAATGTGCTCAGGAACTCCATGACTGTGAATCTAGAGGCATGCTGTGTAAAAACCTGATTGGTACCTTCATGTGTATCTGCCCACCAGGAATGGTCCGCAGGCCTGATGAAGATGGTTGCATGGGTAAAATGCTTTGTGACTACCTATAAAAGAGTTAAAATGTGATTGAATTATGTCACCTTGTGTAGTCTTACAAACACCAATTCTCAGGAGACTTCACCACAACGGGAAATGAATAGCCCTGCATGGCTTACAGCACAGTTAGAGAGAGTCCTTTTAGCCAAGATAAGTGCCCAAAAAATAATGAGAATTCTCTGAGTTCTCAGACCAAGTAAGGGAGCAATAGAGAAAATCTTGTGTGACACTGCAGGATCGTCACTGTTTGAAGTTAGATGAAAGTTGTTAACTCCTGGGCATTAGATCATGAACGGTGTAACTCACTCACTTCAAACAGGTGTGCCAAACCTACATGCCCGGATTTACTTGATTGTAACTTCCTCTGCCTTGAGGGAACTAAAGTAAAGCAATTCATTTACACATCTAATCTTGCCTTTTTTTCACCGTGCCCTGATCATAACCAGCTGTTTTCAGTCCTAGCTAGTACAATTGAGCCTCAAAGAGAAATCTTGTGCCATATATGCACCAATTTCTTTCATCTCATTTGCAACCAAGTACCTTTGCCCTCCATTACTCTCCCCTGTCACTTTGAGAAATTATCTTTCCTCCCTCAGCCTTCAGTGCCCCTGGGACTGCTGCTGTATTCAGTTAAGAGACATGAACATTTAGTCAAAGCTGCCTCTGAACTCCTGGCTGTGAAGCAGTGTGAGACTGATGCTTGGAATATGTTGGTCTGAGGAAAGGAAAGGCTTATGCATCGCCTTGAGCAACAGATACATATGTGAATGTGTTTTTAGTTGTTGTCGCTCCTCTTAAATCTCTGGTTTCCCAAGCTGTGGAAACTCGCCAACATGAGATAAAATAGACAAATGTGGAAATTGTCTAACATCTCGACGCCTACCTTATGCACCCCACCCCACTATCATCATACTGCAGTAACCTACATCATTGTAGGCAATAAATCAGCATTGTGTGCAAAAGCTCCTGTGCAGACAGATAAATTTCGAATTATGGGTCACTCTGAAGCGAAGTCTAATGGGGAAGTGGATTTTTTTTCATTGGGAGGTTAAGATCCAGGGTAAAATTAGAACTATGATGTTAATAGAAGAGTCTTTGCTTAAATTGTGCATTTTCTGTAATTTTAAAATAATTTTATTCAAGATACTTAAACATTTGCTCTCTATAATGCAAAAACTAAATCAAGATTACTATTAGTAGCATTTACAGATGAGATCACATTGTACCTCAGTTATTGTTTTGGCAAAGTCATATTTGCTTTGGTATAATCACAACTTTTTATTTAATTTTTCTTCCCATTTTCAGCCTCTGTCTTTAATATAGAGTCATAGAGATATATTGCATGGAAACAGGCCTATCATTCCAAATCATCCATGCCAACCAAGGTGCCTTCCTGAGCCAGTCCTTTTTGCCTGCATTTGGCCCATATGCCTCTAAAACTTTCCTATCCATAAACCTGCCAAATGACTTCCAAACGCTGTTAGTGTACATGCCTTTACCACTTTTCCTGACAGCTCATACCGTCTACTTACAACCCAAACAAATTGCCCTCAGGTACCTTTTTATTCTTTTTACTCTTGCCTTAAACCTATGCCCTCTGGTTTTAGAATTCCTACCCTGATAACAAAGCTATGTTCATCCAACTTATCTATCCGCCCCCCTTCATGATTTTATAATCCTCTATAAGATTTAGTTTGGATAGATGAGGCTTGATTGGCAGCTCATCTCGGAGAAGGAAAAATTTGATCTCAACCACCGCTGCCTTGCACCTATACTTACTCACTTGAAGACTTCGGGAGTAAGCCCTGGGAAAAATTCTGGAGCTGGAGTCCCTAAATTCAGTTGAGTTCAATGCTGGCTGGCAATTCCTGCAAAGCCACTGGTGCCAAACTGTTATCGGTCTCTGCCATTCCTTTGGATTCATCAGCTGCATAGAAAGGGGGAGCCTGCTGAATGGGCAACAGCTTGCCCTCCATATCATACTGCCCCGGATTGTGTACTGGCTTGCGTATCACATAGACAGCTAGGACACAATATCCATGATCAAATCCAACTGACAGAGAGCAATCACATAAGGTCATTTCTCAGCCTCCTTCACTCCAGCGAAAACAGTTCAAACTAATCCAATCTCTCCTTGTCACTCAGACCCTCCATACCCAGCAACATCCTTGTAAACCTTTTCGGCACCCTCTTTACTTAAACACATCCTTCCTATATGTGATCAGAATAGCACATAATATTCCAGGTATGGTCTCATTAATGTCTTGCACAGCTGTAGCATGTAGTCCCAACTCTTATACACAGTGTGTCATCTGATGAAGGAAAGCATGCCATATGGCTTCATCACCATTTTGTCTACCTGTGTTGCCACATTCAGGGAACTATGTACCACCCTCTGACTTATGCGGCTCCCGACAGACAACACTTCTTCTTTCGTAATATTAATGTGTTCCCGGACACTGAATTCCCTAGCTTCCAAGAGCTTATCTGTTGTATTATTCTGGAATTTTTCAGTTCTGTCTTACCACTAATCAGTTCACCTCAGAAACAAGTAGAAATGGTCTTTTTTTAATCTATTTCAAAAGCCACCTGCTGTAATTATATAAAAATATAAATTCTGCATGCTAATTCCTGTTAGTTTTATCAGTGATTTCTTAGACAAACTTCAGAAGATTTTAAAATAATATATATTTTTAAACTAAAAATTTCAGTGACTAAAAATATATTACTTTGCTATTTTAATAAAATATCTACTTCACATACTGCCTTTACAACTGACAAAGCTAAGAGCAGATGGGAATTCCATAGGAATATGTTAGTATAATTTTGTTATTCCCATTCAGTATGATTCCCGCTCTTATGTACTAACAAAGCCTGGCCTCAAAACTTAATCAGAAGATCCAAAGTAACTCAGTGCGATCTTGTCGAGAGGGGAAAGAATCAAAAGTAGTTTTGTTAAGGTTTGTTGCGCTTTCTTTAATATTTGATTTGCCTTGAATCTTGCTTCATTCTAGATGACAATGAGTGCAGGAGCAAACCAGGCATCTGTGAAAATGGACGCTGTATAAACATTGTTGGTAGTTACAAATGTGACTGTAGTGAAGGATTCCAAGCAACACCATCAGGCACAGAGTGCATTGGTAAGTCTAATTTATACTTATAACAGCAAGGAGGAGGCTATTTGACCTACCAGTCCAGGGCAATAATCTCATCAGTCTCATTCTTCCTCACTTTATTTGCCCTTGCCCCTGCAACTTATTTGCCCTTGCCCCTGCAACTTATTTGCCCTTGCCCCTGCAACTTATTCCATGTCACATGTACCCAACAATTCCCCTTTGATTCCTTTCGAAATGAGGGATGATTTACAGTGACCAATGAACCTACAAATATATCTCTGAGACGTGGGAAGAAACCCATGGAATTACAAAAAAGACATGCAAACACCATTCAGAGAACACCTGAGGTCAAAATCAAACCTGGATGCATAGCGCTGCAAGATGGCAATACTAGCTGCTGTACCATGCTAGACTGAAAATAAAGATTGTTAAGCTCAGTCAGAACACATGACACTGCCATGAACTGAGGTCTGCTTAATGGGCAGAAAACAGAGACTAGGCTGTAAGAGGTCACTTTTTAGATTGGGAGGCTATAAATGGTTGCCTGTTAACTTGAGTCCCAGTTGCTTGCAATCTTTGACAGTAATTTGAATGGAGGAACCAAATGCAGTATGTTCATGTTGGCTGATGATACAAAGCTGGGAGGCAGTGTGATATGTGAGCAGGATGCAGAGAGGCTGCAAGGGGATATGGACAGTCTAGAATCAGCTCTCATTCTCCTAAATCTTAAAGATTATTTGTCAAGTTCACTTACTTCTTCTTCGTTGGGCTTCTCTGGAGTTACTCTGGTGAGGGAAAATAGGTTGCAAGGAAATAAGGGGAAGGGTGGAACTGATGGGGTTCTCTGAGGAGCAGAGATTCCATAAGCTGAAGGGCCTTTTGTGTTGTATGAAATATCCTTCACATATACTGTATGTTCATGTTCCATATATTCCTGTGATAGAGGGAAAATAACAAAGATTTACCAGAGTTTAACAAGGATGTCATGAACAGAGCATACACAAAAAGAGAAATAATGTATGAGATCATGAAAAGGCAACGTAAACTTCATTGGACACATCATTAGCAAAGAGGAATTAGAATCCACGGTAATTATGGGAAAGATTGAGGGAAGAAAGCAAGAGGAAGACAAAGACAATTAATGATAGAGACAGCAGCCAGAGAACTGGAAATGAATACCAGTGAATTGATCCACTTGACCCGAAACAGGAGTGTGTGGGCCACGGCAGTCAAAGCTCAAACTCGGCATGGCACCTGATGATGATGATGACGACCAGTGATTCCGCGGGTGGTGGTTATGTCCAACGAGGAGATAGAGACCCAACTTACGCCCACTTGAGGTTTAGAAGAAATATATATATGTAATCTCATGGAAACATACAGGTATATATTTCTTACAGGATGGATGCAAGGATGGGAGTCACATATGCAAGAATGGGAGTCGCATTATCAGAATTAAGTGTTGACCATCCAGGACGTAGATGAGAACTTTCTTCACCTGGAGGCTAGAAAATCTTTTGAATTCTTCCCCTAAGAGTCTCTCGAGCAGTACTTCCCAACTCTTTCTTTGCCATTGAGCCTTACCATTAACCAAGGGGTTCATGGACTCAAGGTTGGGACCCCTGCCCTAGAGTTTCAGTTGCTGTAAGTTTTGAATGAACCAACTTTATATCTTACATCCTTCACATACATGAGGAGTGAAAATCTTATCATTACATCTCCATCTAAATGTGCAATGTGCAATTTATAGTAGTTGTAATAAATAGTATATACAACAGGACAGTCAATATAGAATAGAAGTACGATTTCAAGAGGGATTGATAAGTTTTAGCTAATAAGGGAATTAAGACATATGGAAGTCATGCAGAAAGTAACGCTGAGATAAAACTTTAGTCATAACCTCTTGAAATGATAGAGCAGATTCAGGAGGCCATAAGGCCTACTTTGCTCCTATTTCCTATGTTTCATATCAGAATTAAAGAGGAATTTTTTTTCTGATACAATGATAGAATTTTCCAAGTAACATTCAGTGTGCAAGTAGCACGGACTATTACAAGGAGAACCAAAGATACTGTGGAATTTGAGGATAATGGGGCAAAAGGAAAGTGATACTTGAACTGCTGGTTTCATCAACCTGGAGAAAAGCAATCTGTCTTCTCATTGTAGCCTCCACGTTACTTCATGCGGGGAAAACCTTACTTTAGACCAGGGGTCCCCAAACTTTTTTGCACTGCGGACTGGTTTAATATTGACAATATTCTTGCGGACCGGCCGACCCGGGGGGGTGGGGAGATTTGCCAATGGCCAAGAGTAGCAGTCAAATGCTTTGTTTACCCAAAAAGACTACAATGACCATGAAGCCTTGCACGGGCGCCAGTGCGCATGCGTATACCTGCCGATTTTTTTCCCCCTGCAAATCGTTTTTGGCGATTCTGTCCGGGGGTGGGGGGAGTGTTAATCATGACCAGAATATAGGTGATAAATGGCTAATACGCTCAATTTCATTTCTAAAAGGGTTATCTAGTGAATTTAATATTAAACACACAGCGCATATTTTCCTCGCATGAATACAGTGATCAATCAATTATCAGGGGAGGACAGGGGAGCTTGAAGTTAAGTGTTGAATGAACTTCCAGTAGAAGTGGCAGAAGCAGGTTCGATATTATCATTTAAAGAGAAATTGGATACGTATATCGACAGGAAAGGAATGGAGGGTTATGGGCTGAGTGCAGGTCAGTGGGACTAGGTGAGAGTAGCGTTCGGCACGGACTAGGAGGGCAGAGATGGCCCGTTTCCGTGCTGTAATTCTTATATGGTTATTATATAAGTAAGTCAATAGCATAATAACATTTTAAGTAACGTTTGGATATTAAACACACAGCACATATTTTCCCCGTATGAACATATAAAATCATTGCAATACACCAATATCGCTGAATCAGTGGGAGCCCTGGGCTTGTTTCCCTGCAAAAAGACGGTCCTATCGAGGGGTGATGGGAGACAGCGGTACTCGAAGGGGGTTCCTTATGTCCAGTCTATTTTGCAATTTAGTTTTCATTGCATTCATTGAAGAAAACACCGCTTCACAGAAAAATGTTGGAAATGGAAGCAACGTTTTCAGTGCTTTCGTGGCTATCTCAGGATATTTAGCCTTGACTTTGCTCCAGAATACTGGCAGAGATGTTATGTCAAACATAATTTTCAGCCAGCCATCATTTGCAAGCTCGAGGAGTTGATCTCCTTCTCGCGCTGACATGGATGATGCACGGCTAATAACCTCGCGTGCACTTAAGCTCCACAGTGCGTGTGACAGGGAATGAGGAAAGGTGCAGCTGACTCATATCGCCAAATCATATCGTTTCCTCGCAGCCAGGTAGCACATGTTTTGCGGCATGGTGGTTGGGGACCAGTGCTTTAGACTATTGGCCACAATATGATTAATGGTCCATGTAGGAAGAGGAATAGTTCAAATTAATGGTAGCACCTTAAGATCTTACGGATTCTCAAAAGTCATGGAATCAAAACTTAGATTAAGGTAGAAACTTAAAAATAACAATAAATAAAAAGTTGTAGAATAAAGATATAATGTTACAAATGAAATGACTTAATTATTTGGGGAGTCCTGATAGAAGTTAGAAACAAGTATGAAGAAATGAGAGTGAGGCCAATATGAATGATAAATATGGCAAAATTTTCCTTTTTTTGGCACAAAATAAGGAAACAACTAAAAGAGTGGGGAAAACAGAATCTGAAGACAGTGTGAGGCCAGTGTACAAGTATAGAGGTAGAACAGAAACTTCAGAAGGCCCTTTATGTGGGAAGAATGTTCCAATATATTTCATTGGAAGGACTGGCTAATAACATTAAGCACCAATACTATTTTAGGATGTTATCAAAATCTGACCAAAGATGTATATTTTAAGGAATGTCACAGAGCAGATAGAGAGATGAGGGTGATTTTAAAAAAATGTGAGCAAGGAAATTCCAGAGTTCAGGGACCAAAAAGCATTATCAATAATAATGAGGCAAGTAAGGGAGCTAGGGCTTTACTCTTTGGAGAGAAGGAGGATGAGAGGAGACATGATAGAAGTGTACAAGATATTAGGAGGAATAGATAGAATGGATAGCCAGCGCCTCTTCCCCAGGGCACCACTGCTCAATACAAGAGGACATGGCTTTAAGGTAAGGGGTGGGAAGTTCAGGGAGGATATTAGAGGAAGGTTTTTTACTCAGAGAGTGGTTGGTGCGTGGAATGCACTGCCTGAGTCAATGGTGGAGGCAGATACACTAGTGAAGTTTAAGAGACTACTGGACAGTTTGAGGGTCGGCACAACATTGTGGGCTGAAGGACCTGTAATGTGCTGTACTATTCTATGTTCTAAGTACAAACTGTACATGACCACAAGAAGCTACGGAGAACTATGGACAAAGTTCAGCAGATCAGAGGAACCAGCCTCCCCTCCATGGACTCGGTCTATCTTGCTGCCTCAGTAAAGCAACAGCATAATCAAAGACCCCCTCCACCCCAGACATTTTCTTTTTTCCCCGTCCCATCAGGCAAAAGATATAAAAGCCCAAAAGCATATACCACCCGGCTCCATCTTATACAGGAGGTTCCTTCAAAGGTCTGATAACAGGGAGAAACGAGCTGTATTAGGATGTATCCTACTGTTATCAGACCTTTGAATGAACTTCCTGTATGATAATATGGACCCTTGGCATCACAATCTACCTTATTATGATCCTACACTTTACCGTTTATCTGCACTGCACTTTTTTTTAGTAGTTTTTTACACTTTATTCTGCAGTTTTACTTTATTCTAGCTCAATGATCTGTGTAATGAATTTGATCTGTATGAACAATATGCAAGGCAAGCTTTTTGCTGTATCTTAAATACATGTGACAATAATAAACCAGTAGCAATACCAATATCAAATAAAATCAATTATAGAGAAGTGGAGCAGACCAGCCATTCAAGCTGTTTCTACAACTGAAGTTAGTAATGTGATAGTGCAGTGAGAGCCCAGAGAGAATGTAACACTATATATGGAGCTTGGGTGAAGATGTCATCGATGTGAGCTGAAGCAAGCTGGAGGCAGACAGCTTTACAAATATAGTCACGTAATATTGATTTTTGCACAGTGTTCAGGAGTGGTTGAAATTGTCTGGGGGATGTTTCATGTACAAGGGGAGTGTGGCTGAAGAAGAGTGAAAGAAAGTAATAATGACAAACACAAAATGATCAAAATGGCCACAGCAGTAATTTACAACATTCTAATAGAAACATTAGGGAAAATAGTCTGGTCAGATTTGTGGATATTAATGAAGTTGGAGGTTAAGCATGAAGAAAGAGGCAGGAAAGAAAGGTCATTGAATCTGGAAATGATCTGTGAGCCGGAGGAAAAATCGATGACTTAAGGCTGAGTAATAGTTTAAAGTGCTCGAAAAAAGAGAGGTTGTTCCGATGAGATGGTGATAGGTGGCGTTGCAGGCTCACTGTAGAATGTGATAAGAGAGATAATAGTTGTGAGGCTGTTCAGTGTGAATCAAATCTGTGAGTGGCAAGAGAAAGGAAGACTGAACATGCGATGTGAAGCAAGAATCAAGTGGATAAAATTGCTGAGGGAAATATGAAATAAATCATTTGTTATAAGAAGGGAGAGGAAAGGAAGATGAGTGGTGGTTAAAAGACTATTTTTTACAAAAATGAGATAGATTTATTAGGCTTGAATCTAGAACAAAAGCCAAAATACACAGGAAACAGAAGAGATTGCAGATGCTGGAATCTGGAGGGATTTGGTGGGTCAGGCAGCATCTGTGGAAGAAAATAGTCAGCATTTTTGGTCAAAGTCTTCATCTGGTCCAAAATATACAAATATTTGGATATAAAGGAAATACAAGTTACATTGTCATTGCAGGGATTGGATGGAAAACTTAAAATGGAATCAAATTATATTTGATAAAATGAAGGAAATTAATGGGTGACTGGCCTGCTCTGCAATATTTATATTCCTTTTAGATATTGCAATTGTAATAAAGTATCTTCCCTGGAATTTATCCATGCTAAAATGGATAAATTTCTTCATTTCATATGTCTGGAACTTAAAACCAAAGCCAAGCAGCACAAAATGCACTCTACCTCTCTCTTTAGTTCAGAGCATCTTGCCATCACAATACTATGAGCATGGGAAGCCTGCTCTCCCACACCAAGGTTAATAAAAGTGTGCAATTTAATTTACTGCAAGTAAGTAATACCTGCTATCTAATTTTCCTCTACCATCTTTTATCTCTCTGCCCATTCCCTAATCTATTTCCTTCCCATGAACCAGAGATCATTCCTAAGTGACAATCTTCCTTCCTCATACATTCGTAGACTTCCTTCCCCAGTGGAAATTACCAACCAAAGGATTATGATTTATACCTAATATCATTATGTACATTAAGTATTGTAAATGAATTAATCAGTATGAAATGATAATGACAAGAAATCCCATAAAGTTTGCATTCAGAGGAGCAATAGTACAGTGTTCCAGATTAACATCAAGAGTAGCATATTAACCCAGCTGGACTAATTTCTCAATTTTGACATTTGATTGCAACTCTCTAAAATATGCAACTGACTGTTCAGATGTTTATGTGCAGAAACTTGATGTTTGCATTCAAAAAAGCTCCTCCATTTTTGGAAGACTTTGTATTACTAGTCATTCTTAAGATTGATATGTAGAAGCCAATTTAGAAACAAAGAAGTTAACCCCTTTGTGCCAATGGGTTGCTGTAATAGTCTGAATTTTCTTTTGATTAGCTGCTATCTTAGTGAGAAACAAATCCCAATTACCTTCCTTGTAAGTTATTTATGCTTAAAATAGATAAATTCCTTCATTTCATATCTCTGGAAATTAAAACCAAAGCCAAGCAGTACAAAGTGCACTCTACCACTCTCTTTAATTCAGAGCACCTTGCCATCATAATACAATGAGTATGGGAATCTAGTTCTACACAGAAATTCATGCCAATAAAAATGCACAAGAACTCTGACAGTTCAGATGTTTATGTACTGAAAGTCACTTTATTGCATTAAATCTCAAGGATTTTAACTTGAGGCTTCTGCCCCTTCGATGGCTCTTATTGCCTCTTGCAGCATGCATCCTTCTTGCAAGAACTGAATTCACTTTGTTTCACTGCTGGATTTCCTCTGGCAAGAATCCAAGGGAGTAGTTGAAATGAAATGCTTTGGATGGGGCTCACTGGTCAACAGAAAGCTGCACTGTCCTATGGCTTTCACCAGTGGTGCCGTACAAAAGAACGTGCATTCAGATAGACTTCTGCAAGTTTCAATGAATAGCCTGAGGATATTTTAAGGGACACATAAATTTATGTTATTAGGCCTATTCTGGGAGTTCAGCGCCATCTCCAGTAGTGTGTCTCATATAACTGGAACAGACTGGTGACTAGAACATTATGCTCCCAGCAACTAGCAATGAATCTGCAATCTTACTTAAGCAAGTTGGTACTACTGGGGCTGGATCAGTAATGGATAATTCTCAACATTGGCACCCCACAAGTCTGCACTGGCACCACCTCTTCCACCCCCACCCCCACTTGACTCCCTATACCCTCAAGACAGAGTGGTCAGATCAGCGTATAGGACAGAGGTGTCAAACTCATTTTAGGTAACGGGCCGGATTGGGCAAAATGCGACTTCATGCGGGCTGGATCAGTTGTGCATGCATGAACACGCGCGCATGCTCCCACAGCTTTCATTGCCTTTGTTTTTTCAACCTGCTCTCATGTGTCTCAGTCTCTGCTATAACTACAAAGTGTTTCACTTTACAAATTGCGTTTCTTATGAAGAAGATTGCCTAGCAAGCATTATTTTTAGGATTGATATTAACTTACAGTCGTAGGCTACAAGAAAGTTGTGATGAGAGAGAGAAAAAAACGATACTATTTTGGCTAAGGTTGTTTTGGGAGCCACACCCTTTCCATTAATAAACCATTTGAAATTGAACATTAGCAGACACCAATGTAGACTTAACGAAACAAATTGTAAATGTAGGCTACACAACTGCACCTAATTTTTATTAGCCTGCTTCCAACAATCAAACTGAGACAATGAACGCAGTTAGCCTCTAATTTTTATTGAAGTGAACACATTTACAATAATAGAATAGTCAGAAAATGAATGAATCACAATATTATGACACTGAATATTTCATAATGCATTTTGCTTACATGTCGCAGTGCATCGAACAGTGTCACTCATTTTTCACTTGCTGCTTCCAGACACCTGACAACTCGTGGCTTTAACCAGCCTGTCAACATCAGGGACCAGTTTCTGGGCAGTTGTGATTTTCATAATGTCATTTAGATGTCTGTGTGTCAGCTGCGAGCGCAGTTTGGATTTGTTAATGTCTGCTCACAGAGATATGTCGTCCCGAACATGCAAAGGATCTTTTAGGCAAAGTCTGTCATCTTGGGGTACGTTGGTCCCAGGTATTGATAGAATGTGTCCAGACCCACAGTCTCAAATTTATATTTCAAAGCCGAGTTACACTGAATTTCAATTAGTTCCATTTGGAGTTTCTCTGGCACATCTGATGCTATGTTGACGGCAAACCACGAGGAAAATAGTGAGAATTCTTTCTCGAGCTGAGTGAAGACTTGGAAACTATTCTGAAACTCACGTTTCAGCTGTGATATTTTGTCCTTGTACCTGTCCATGTTGTCATTATTCCCATGAGCGACACACACAGACTGCAAAGAGGGGAAATGAGCTGGGTTGCTTCGTGATAGTTGCATCTCCCACAGACCTAATTTAATTTGCAAGGCATGAATGCTGTCGTAGTATTCCATAACAAGTTTGTTGCGGCCTTGTATGTTAACATTAAGCACATTTAAGTGCCCTGTTATATCCACCAAAAATGCAAGATCATGAAGCCAGCCTGGGTCATCCTACTCTGCCTGCCACTGGCTTCCCTTTCTTGTTCATGAATAGTCCAATTTTCGCACGTAATTGAAAAATACGTTTGAGCACAATCCCTCTACTCAACCAGTGGACTTCATTGTGGTACGGTAAGCCGTGTCCAATATTACTTTCGGACAAAAGAGTGTCAAATTGCTGATGGTTGAGTCCCTTGGCTCTAATAAAATGAACCGTTTTGGTTACTACATCCATGACATTGTCCATTTTCAGGCTGCTGCTACATAACCCCTCTTGGTGTATAATACAATGAAAATTCCAGAATTCCTGCTGTGGATTCTCTGTCTGAACTTTCTCTCTGAGTTTCGCAACAACACCTGCCTTTTTCCCCGACCATGGACGGTGCACCATTTGTTGCCACGCTGACAGCGTGACTCCAGTCAACCCCCAGTCCGTCCAAGGCCTCGACGAGGCTGGAGAAAACGTTGTTTGCCGTTGTGGTGTTTGTCATGGGCACCATCTCCACAAACTCCTCGGTGACGGTCAAAGATGCATCAATGCCACGAATAAATATTCCCAGTTGAGCTACATCAGTCACATCGGTGCTCTCATCAATTGCAATAGAGAAGGCAATAAATGACTTCGCTTTGTCTTTTAGTTGACTGTTCAAATCTCATGCAAGGCCCCACTGTATTTCTTGACAAGCTGATATTACCAAAAGCCTGTCTCTTCTCAGGGCACACCAGCTCAGCCGCTGTCAGCATGCATGCTTTGATGAACTCCCCCTCTGAGTATGGCTTCAACGCGGCAGCTATTTTGTTGGCAATAAGATAGCTGGCCTTGACAGCTCCATCATGAGTCTCTCGACTTTTGGTGAATACTGATTGCTGTTTTTTCAGAACTGCTTCAAGCTTGTTTACCTTTTGCGTTCTGAGTCGTCCTGCATACTTGTCATATTTTTCTCCGTGTGATGTCTCATAGTGTCGTTTGATATTGTACTCTTTTGCCACAGCCACTTGTTGGGAGCATATCAGGCATACAGGTTTGCCATTGACCTCACAGAAGAGAAAACGATCTTTCTAATCACCGTTGAATGTCCGACCTTCGATGTCAACTTTTCTTTTCTTGGAAAGCATTTTGAACCACAGCAGCAAACAGTCTCAGCCTTGCTACAGGTGTTACTAACCTGAGTACTCTGTGTGTTTACACTGTGTCTGACAATGTAAGTGGAGCCCTAGTGGTCTTCAGTGCGGGGTGGTAGGTGCTTATGCACAGCGGGTGGTTAACTGCCGCCTATTGTTTTCTAAGTGCACAGAACAAGCTGCCGGCGCAGCAGGTGGCACAGATAGCAGTGGGGGAGAGAGCGGCTGCTGTACAGATACATAATAAATCGTCGTGAATATACTTTTTTTCCCCAAATCATCCCACGGGCCAGATTGGACCCCTTTATTAGTTTGACACCCCTGATATAGGAGGAAGATTGAAAATCTGGCTGAGTGCTGGCATAACAACAACCGTACTCAATGTCAACAGGATCAAGGAGCTGATTATTGACTTCAGGACAAGGAAACCATGAGCCAGTCCTCATCGGAGGACGAGAGGTGGAGAGGGTCAGCAACTTTAAATTCCTTGGTGGTATTATTTCAAGAGGACCTGTCATGGACCCAGCACACAAGTGCAATTATGAAGAAAGCATGGCAGTGCCTCTACTTCCTTAGGAATTTGTGAAGATTCTGCATGATATCTAAAACTTTGACAAACTTTTACGGATGTGTAGTGGACAGTATGTTGACTGGCTGCATCACAGCCTGGTATGAAAACACCAATGCCCTTGAATGGAAAATCCTACAAAAGTGGTGAATACAGCCCAGTTTATCACAGGTAAAGCCCTCCCAACCACTGAGCACACCTACGTGAAATGCTGTTGCAGAAAGGCAGCATCCATCATTAGGGAACCCCACCACCCAAGACATGTTCTCTTTTTGCTGTGGCCATCAGAAAGAGGTACAGGAGCCTCAGGACTCTCGCCACCAGGGGTTCAAGAACAGTTATTACAACTCAACCTTCAGGCTCTTGAACCAAAGGGGACAACTTCACATGCCCCATCATTGAAATGTTCTCACAACCTATGGACTCATTTTCAAGGACCTTTCATCTCATGTTCTTGATAGTTATTTCTTATTTTTTATTATTATTATTATGTATTTGCACAGTTTGTTGTCTTTTGCACACCAGTTGATCACCCAAGTTGGTGCAGTCTTTCATTGATTCTAATATAGTTATTATACTTTATAGATTTATTGAGTATGCCCACAAGAAAATGAATTTCAACATTATATATGGTGACAGATATCTACTTTAATAATAAACTTACTTTGAAATTTGAACTTCAAAGTTTGAAATTAGTTCCATCTATAAGATTGTAGATAATGCCACTAGTGTGTATCATACCTCAAATAATGTTGAGTTGAAGCACAGGAAGTCGACGAAGAGTCTAGTAACAGGGCATCATGACAACAACCTTTCTCTCACTGTCAGCAAAATAGAAGAGTTGGTCGTTGACTTCAGGACGGGGCTGGTGCACATGCTGGTGGTTAGATTAGATTAGATTATGAAGACACGCAGTCCTCTTTTATTGTCATTTAGTAATGCATGCATTAAGAAATGATACAATGTTTCTCCAGAATGATATCACAGAAACACATGACAAACCGACTGAAAAACTGACAAAAAACCACATAACTATAACATATAGTTACAACAGTGCAAAGCAATACCGTAATTTGATAAAGAACAGACCATGGGCATGGTAAAAAGTCTCAAAGTCTCTTGAAAGTCCCATTATCTCACGCAGACGGTGAACCTCCAGTGCCGCAAACTTGCCAATGCAGCATCCCGGAAGCATCCGACCACAGTCAGACTCCGAGTCTGTCTGAAAACTCCGAGCCTCCAACCAGCTCTCCGACACCGAGCACCGTCTCTGCCGAGCGCTTCAACCCCAGCCCCGGCAACAGACAATAGACAAAGCCGAGGATCTGGGGCCTTCCCCTCCGGAGATTCTCGATCGCACAGCAGCAGCGGCAGTGAAGCGGGCATTTCAGAAGTTTCTCCAGATGTTCCTCTGTGCTTCTCATGGCTGTCTCCATCAAATCTGGATTATGCACGGCCCCCTAGTTAACACATACAATATTCAGAATGGCCGCGCGTGCTGCGTTGCGCCGCCATCTTCTCCTCCCTCCACCTTGGTTACATCAACGATGAAGCTGAGAAGTGCCTCTTCTTTCTTAGAAGGCTAAAGAAATTTGGCATGTACCCTTTGATCCATATTAATTGTTATTGATGCACCATAGAAAACATCCTGTCTGTATGCATCAGGGCTTGGTGTGGCAGCTGCTCTGCCCATACCATGAGGAACTGTAGAGAGTTGTGGACACAGCTTAGCACATCATGGAAACCAGCCTCCCTTCCACTGGCTATCTACACTTCTTACTGCCTTGGTAAAATAGCCAGCAAAGATCCCAACCACCCCAAAAATTCTCTCTTCTCCCCCTCCTATCAGGCAAAAGATAGAAAAGCCTGAAAGCACATCTCACCAGGTTTAAAGACAGTTTTTATCAAGCTGTTATAATAATATTGAATGTTTTCTTTGGAGGAAAAGATGGACTCTTGACCTCAAAGTTGAGACTTTGCACCTTACTACCTACCTGCACTGCACTTTCTCTGTGCTGTAACACTTTATTTTGCACTCTGTTGTTGTTTTACTTTGCACTACTTCAATGCACTATTGTGATGAATTGATCTGTGTGAACAGGCTGCGAGACAAGTTTTTTCCTGTACCTTGGTACTTGTGATAATAAATTAAATTACCAAAATGCTGTTTCTTAATAGAAAAAAGGCAAGTCTCTCATTCCTCAGTATGAAGCATATTTATTTAGAAAAGACTATAACTGAAGTATTTGCTCTGTTGGCTGTACTACTTAGAATAAACAAACCAAGTGCCTCAATCTCAAAATTCAAAGTAAATTTTATTATCAAAGTACATACTTGTCACCATTTATAACTCTGAAATTAATTTTCTTATGAGCCTACAATGTTAATGTTTCTTTTTGATAAACATTTTAAAATTTTTAATCCCGATTTTCCTGCCACAGACAATCGCCAAGCCTTCTGCTTTGCAGAGGTACTTCAAACAATGTGTCAGATGTCTTCCAGTAGTCGCAATTTGGTCACTAAGTCTGAATGTTGTTGTGATGGTGGCCGTGGCTGGGGTAACCAGTGTGAACTTTGCCCACTGCCTGGAACTGGCCAGTACAAAAAGTTATGTCCACATGGTCCGGGCCACACAACTGATGGAAAAGGTAAAGTAAATAGTTATGTTATGCATAATATTACTCCGATTGCCCCTTTTGATAAAAAGAGTTTAGTTTCTAATTAGTTTGTGAGGACAGTAGTAAGGAATGGAAATTACTTCTCACTCTTCTTACCATACATGTTTTTATTGAATGATAAGGAGAAATCTTAATAAAATGTTATCATAATTTATGAAAAAAATTAAATTGAATAAAATTCTTAGATAAATTTATTTCTCCGTTATTTGTAAATATGCATATAACATACACTTTTTATTACAGACATTGACGAGTGTAAAGTTTTGCCTAACCTTTGTCAGAATGGGCAGTGCATCAACACATACGGTTCTTACCACTGCCTCTGTAAGCGCGGTTACTCCTCAGACCTCCTGGGTACGGCATGTAATGGTAAGTAGAGTTGAACTCTCTTTTTAGTGTAATTGACAATATCTGAACATATGTTAATGTCAATTTTATAAAGTAAAAAAAAGTTACTGGGGTGGAAGCATTCTTGCATGCAGTTGACTGCTTTTGCAAGGAGAGCCTGGCGGGATGCCGTTGTAAATGTTGAAAGTTATGTATAACAGATAAGGACTTTATAAATAGGGAATCTGAATACAAGAGCAAGGAAGTCATAAAGGCTTAATAAATCTCTGGTCCTGCCATAATATTATGTAGAGGTTTTTGGTGATGTATTTTTAGCAAAATTTGTGGAGAGATTGTATAAGGGTCACCCTCACAGCTGCAACATTCTGAGTTCAATCCTGACCTCAAGGTGCCATGTATATGGCGTTTGCATGTTCTCCATTTGATCCTGTGAGTTTCCCCTCAGGTGTTCCAATTCCCAAGGATGTAGGTTTGTAGTTTCATTTGGAGAGTTGGGTGAGATAATAAGGTAATGGTTCAAGCCTTGAATTCAGTCAGCAGAAGCAAAATACATGAATGAGCGAACATCTGTTGATGAGAGAGCAGAAGCAGGAAGAAGTCCAAGACAATCCTTTGAAGTTTCAGTACAGCAATATATTAAAATTAGCTTTGACAAGTTACTACAAGCAATTCTTCAGCATTACAGGATTTCAATTTTTAGAGAAAAAATATTTGAAGATAATATCCAATTTTATCACAAGCACATGACTTTTTTGATTGCTACTAATACTTTGAAGTCTGTGATAGCTTATGTAAATTAAATGAATCATAACTGGTGTTAAAATGGCATTGAGTGGAAATGTCAGCCTGTGTTCAATCATGTTGTATAAACAGAAAGAACTGCAAGCAAGAAAATGGCAACAGATTCACTGAGACATAAATATTTGTGGTTAACTCAAATATAGAAGGAATTGTCACAGAATTAATTGTTGTTATTTTACATAAACAGATTTTGATGAATGTGCTCAGTCTCCAAAACCATGCAACTTTATCTGTAAGAATACAGAAGGGAGCTTCCACTGCTCCTGTCCAAGAGGCTACCTTCTACAGGAGGATGGAAAGACGTGTAGAGGTTAGTCAATGACACTTTAAATGTAGTTTGTGCTCTCAGTGCTTGTTGAGTTTTGCAGTCTGATAACGCATTGTGTTATTATTCCACATGTTGGTTTAATCATAGAGATAGTAAATCAAACTGAAAGCGATATTTGCTGAATAAAAGGTTGTTGCCTTCAGACAACACTTAAGCTAAGAGAGAGTAAGGTATATCATATTGTATGAGAGGGAAATACAGACAGCGGAGAGAGAAGCAGGAAGACAGATGAATAGAAAGAGATTAAATATATTTCAAGAATTCATTGCAGAAAAATTGTTTAACGTGAAATTCAGTGGAATTTGTAATTAGCTGTAAGATAAAGGAATGTGATTATAAAGTAACTAAACTAAGGTTTGATTAACAAGTCATATTTTAGGTTGCCCTCTGCAGAGTCACAAAAATCCAAACCCTACTTTGCGGAATGAAACTAAGCCACAAGACTCATTGACGTCAGCCATCAGGATCCTTTTGGAATTTAGCCCTACTTCAGATCTCATTTGCTTGAGCTGATATTATGTATACATTCAGTTGATAGATGGCTGAATACAATGTATATTAATTACAACCAGGGTTCAAAAAAGTTCTGATTTTGAACTATCTCCAAACATGTAAATTCACCTTATTTTGAATATTGTGTATGTTGTTTTAAGACAGAAGTTTATTCATT
This sequence comes from Mobula birostris, assembly GCF_030028105.1. Classification (NCBI taxonomy): domain Eukaryota; kingdom Metazoa; phylum Chordata; class Chondrichthyes; order Myliobatiformes; family Myliobatidae; genus Mobula; species Mobula birostris. Next base: position 53,230,284 of record NC_092386.1, read on the forward strand.
AATATAAATGATGCTGTTAGCTTGAACCATCTTGTCTGTTCAATTTTTTTTTATATCTCAGATCTCGACGAATGTTCAACGAAGCAACACAATTGTCAGTTCCTCTGTGTCAATACTATTGGAGGATTTACATGCAAGTGCCCACCCGGCTTCACACAGCATCACACTGCCTGCATTGGTAGGAATAGTCAATATCTACTCAAATAACTTATGTGTGTTATTACCCCAGGACCTTTTCAGTGAATATCCAGAGGAGTAATAAACTCAACTCATCTGTTGAGTCAGTGTTGGGCTTGCCTTGCATCAGCTGTTCTGTTTTCTGTTAGAAAAACAAGCCTTATAATGCACGTTGTTTACCATAAGGTGTGAGAATTCTAAACATGCAAATTACTTTGTAACATTTCATTTGGCTTCAGTCATGTGATTTCTTCCATCAGTCAGGTTATATCTACCTTTTCTCGTAGATAACAATGAATGTGCATCACAGCTTTCACTTTGTGGATCAAAGGGGCTTTGTCAGAACTCGCCTGGAAGTTTCAGCTGTGAATGTCAACGAGGATTTTCTCTTGATCACACTGGCTTGAACTGTGAAGGTATGGATTTTCAGGCCTAAATTTTTCAATGTAGTCATCTGCTAGGGTGCTATACATTATCCTATTTCATAACTGATTCTAAAGTTTGAAACCATGACATATCAGGATGAATGTTGCACTCTGTTAAATTGAAAATAATCAGGCTTGAGAGAGAGCAACTCAGTATTGTCTGTCTATGTATGTTAACCAGTAATACTATTTCACATTCTATTATCAGCAGTATAGCTGCATTTTCATACCCACCTGCTTGTCCTGGCTAATGAATTGTAAACAAGCAGTTAATATTAAAACATTATGAAATTAATCACTCCAAATCTTTAAAGCTGGGTTATGAAAAACAAGCCCTCTGCCAAAAGAGTGGGAGTATTGTAACATCAGAAAACCACTGAGTAGGCACTTGGACTTACCTGTCTGCCAAAGGATTCTGAAAATCTTAACAGATTCAATTAAGAATTCATTCTCTGCCTTCGGCCCAAATCATCTAAGAACCAAAGTTGGGCTTACCAAGTAGGGCAGACGTTCACCTTTGTTCTGGTTCATTTGACATACAGGGTTGATAATGCTTTTATTCTGAGGATGCTGGAACATACTGCCAAGTGCCCTTCCCTTCTATTCACCAATGTTTGTTTGAACTGACTCTCCAGCCTGTAAATTAACATAAAGAAAACTCTAATGGTGGAGTAAGATTTAGCCTATTTAATGACTTCACAATTCCATAGTATGTTTTTAATTCTCTTCCAGTACCTTGAATTTAACTAACCACAACTCAGTAATTCCTTGGGTTTAAGCACTGCACTAACCATCAAGCATCCATTCACACTAATGTGAAGATTAAGAGATTGGTGGACTAATGCACACCAGTTATTTTTATGAATTCTCACCACATGCACATCAACTCTACCAGTCCTCTACACACAAGGGGTAATATAATGACCAATTAACCTATCCCTCACAGATCGGAAACAAGGTTCAAAAGAAAAAAATACAAAGGTTATAAATTGTACAAGAAATAACACAATTAGAATGAAAGACAAAATACACTATAGTGCAAAGTGGTCATAGTGTTGCTATACTGGGGTACTTAAATGGGTTACACAGGCTGGCTCAAGGACTGAATAGTTAAAGAGATATAGCTGTTCTTGGACCTTGTGGTGTGGGAATTCAGGCTTCTGTACCCCTTGCCTGTTGATGACTGTGAGAACATGACATGGCCTGGATGGTAGGATTCTTTCATGAAAGATGTTTGGAGGGATATGGAACAGAAGTGAGCTAGTGGGATCATTTTGGTTGGCATAGACAAGTTGGGCTAAAAGGCCTGTTGCCAGGCTGTATTGCTGTATGACTCGATGCGGCTGGGAAGCAGAGCATGTGAGGGAAGTCCACATTGATCACAGGGAGAAACTCCACACAGATAACACCAGAGGTCCGAATTGCCCCCTGTTTACTGTGGATATAAACAGTAGCTTTATTATGTAGCACTGTGCCCCACTATAAGTTTGTCATCTCCAAAAGATCGTGAAGGAAATTTCTAGGCAAAATTCGGATGCAGTTTAATCTGGTCTTGCCTTAATTTATAACCTTCCATGAAATTTGTCAGTGAGTTACAACAGTTTATGGAATCAGACAAGATTTATTTTTGGCCAATAAAGCAACAGCATTAGAAGCATTAACTGAAATGATGTCTTGTGTCATTTCTCTTAATACTGAAGGCTTCCGGAAAATATATCTTTTTTGGTGCAATAAATGTCCATCTCATCCCTATATTTGTATTGCTTTCCATGTGCTCTACTCCCAGATTCTACACTCCAGGATAATTTTGGCTTGTTAGTTTATAATACATTTGCTTTTCATTTACAAGCTTGTGAAGTGATTCACAAAAGTCATTTCTGGAAATCCGTAAGTCTTCTAATATGAAAACCTAGACTCCTAGATACTCATTTAGATGACAGTGTTCAACAAGCAATAGAATTTTTTAATATTGTTCCAGTTGGCAGCTGCGTTTGTCATTTCTATTTCAGTTACAGGTGTTATCCCCTAAAGATAGATTAACTTTTTTTTATTTCATTTTAAATTTTAACTAAGACTGGCCATATACAAGGAGAAAATGTTCTACTTTAATTATTGATCTGATAGATCCAAGATGTGTATTACATTCCCAGTTGCACATTACAGTCAGGCTCGCACAGTAGCAAGGGACTGGTTTCAAGAGTCCTATCTTTATTGATGTGATTGTAATGAAGAATCTATCTAAAACAGCATGCTGTGCCTGCTTCTTCTCCCTCTGTTTTTCGTCTGATCCTATGCTTAAAGGTATTCTGTCAAAATGAAATTGGATAGTCATATAGGAAAGCTGTGGTAAAAGAAAGGGGTATGGAACTGACAGGATCGCTCTGCTAAAGGGGCATTGACCCATTGGACTAATTGCTTCAGTGCCATGACAATTCTTCGATTCTGTGCTGCAGTTCTATATTTGCATGAATATTATCTTGCACAGCTCGAGCAAAATACTGCCTGCAGCCAGGTGCAAGAAGTACTTAAGAATGCAACAAGCATATTCGTCTTTATTGCAAAGCGGTTGGAGTTCAGAGAGGGGAACAAAAAGTACTAAAATTTAGTTACAATTGCACAATTGGTGAGACCACCTTGGGAGAACAGTGATTTCAATCCCCTGATTAAGAAAGGACATGGTAAAATGTTTTGTTCACCGGGCTAATTCCTGGGATGAGAGAAATATCGTATCAAAAGAGGCTAAACAAATTCTGTCTGCATTCTTTGAAATTTAGAACAATGTGGGAAGGTCTTATTGAACCATGCAAGATCCTAAAGGGACATGACAAAATAATTGCTGAGATGTTTTCATGAGTGGGAGAGCCTCAGACAATGGGGCATAGTTACAAGCTAGTCATGTAAAACCAATAAGCATAGAAATTTCTTCTCACAGTAAGGAATTGATCCCAAGAATTCTCTACTCCAGATTAGTGGAGGCTAAATCATTTGAAGTGGAAGTAGTGCATTTTTAAAAGTTTAAGAGTTTTGTAAGCAACCCACAACACATTGCCGTGGTTCACCAGTGCCCTCTTGTAATTCTCCAAGCCTACCTTAGCCATCTGCTTCACTCACTTTATACTTATGACTGTGAGGGAAAGCAAAGCTCCAACGCCATATTTAAGTTTGTCAACAGCTTCACTGTCATTGGCCAAATCAAAGGTGCTGACGAATCAGCATATAGGAGGGAGACTGAAAATCTGGCTGGGTGGTGCCACAACAACAACCTCTTACTCAATGTCAGCAAGACCAAAGCATCATTATTGATTTCAGGAAGAGGAAACCGGAGGTCCATGCGCTAGTCCACATCAGGGGTTCAGAGGTGCAGGGGGTCAGCAACTTTAAGTTCCTCAAAGTCGTCATTTCAGAGGATCTATCCTGGGCCAAGCACACATGTGCAATTATGAAGAAAGCACAGCTGCACCTCTGCTTTCTAGAAATTTGCGAAGCTTCAGCATGTCTTCTAAAACTTTGACAAGCTTTTATAGATGTGTGGCGGTTACATCATGCCTGGTATGGAAACACCAATGTCTTTGTATGGAAAAGCCTACAAAAAGTAGTGGATATGGTCCAGTCCATCGTGGGTAAAGCCCTACCCACTATTGAGCACATCTATATGGAGCGCTATTGCAGGAAAGTCGTATCCATCATCAAGGACCCCACCATCCAGGCCATGTTCTCTCCTCGTTGTTGTCATCAGGAAGATGGTACAGGAGCCTCAAGGTCCATAATACCAGGTTCAGGAACAATTATTTACCCTCAACCACCAGGCTCTTGAACCAGGGAGGATAATTTCAAACAACTTCACTTGCCCTATCTCTGAAGTATTCCCAACACCTATCAATTCACTTTCAAGGATTTTTCATCTCATGTTCTCAATATTCATTACTTTTTCCTCTTCCTTTTTATATTTGCAGTTTTGTTTTTCTTTTACACATTGGTTGTTGTCCATCCTGTTGGGTGCAGTTCTACATTGATTCTACTGTGTTTCTTATAGTTACTGAGATTGCCTACAGGAAAATGAATCTTTAAGTTTACTTTGAGCTTTTTTATGGGAACTGGCACAGTGGAGGAGTGGGGTAGCCCAGCCATGTTCATACTGGACATTATTGATGGACCAGGTGGCTTACTCTTTTTCCTATATTTCTGGTGTTTTTGTATTCTAACTTTATAGAACCAATCTTAATTTTTTTTATTCTGAGTGTTTCAGAATGGGACAGCCCCTGTTCAGATGATTGAGTCGCCAAAAGTATTGGTGTCTCTCACTGTCCCTCATAGGTGTTTATTTTGCTTGTGATAGCCCAAAGACTAAACAAAGGTAAACTGAGGAAACCATCAAAGTTGAGGCTAAATCTGAATCTATCTATTCACAAATAACACACCTGTAATCTTATAAATATCAAATTGATTTCACTTATGCAGGAATTGCTGTCAATCAAACAATGTAGTCTTCTATTGTTATTGTTGATGCGTGTAGAATCTTAAGATTTGATCATCACATAATGTAGATCTCACTTAAGTAAGAAAATATTGCACTAGCACAATATCTGGTTTAGTTTAATTGGAACTAAAGAACTTCCAGTTAATACACATTTCAGTGCAGTGGAGATACTGTACTAAACTTCAATCCAGTACTTCAAAACATAACGTGCATTTAGACCATAACACATAGGAGCAGAATATGCCATTTAGCCCATTGAGTCTGCTCTGCCATTTAATCATGGCTGATCATTTTTTCTTCTGCTCAGCCCCACTCCCCGACCATCTCCCCGTAATCTTTTCATGATGCGTCCAATCAAGAACCTATCAATTTCTGCTTGGCCTAATGACCAAACAGCCTGTGGTACCCATTCCACAAATTCACCACCCTTTGGCTAAAGAAATTTCCCTGTATCTCTGTTTTAATTGAACACCCCTCTATCCCGAGGCTGTGCCCTCCTGTCTTAGACTTGCCCACCATGCGCAACATCCTTTCCACATCTATTCTGTATAGGCCTTTCAACGTTCAAAAGGTTTCTATGAGATTCCCCTCTCATCCTTCTAAATTCCAGCAAGTACAGACCCAGAGCCATTAAACATTCCTCAGATGATAACCCTTCCATTCCCCGGATCATCCTTGTGAACCTCCTGTGAAAGCTCTCCAATGCCAGATAACTGGTCTATAATTTCCTTTCTGCTGCCTTTCCCCGTTCTTAAAGAGTTGAGTGACATTTGCAATTTTCCGAACCTCTAGCACCATGCTGGAGTCCAGTGATTTTTGAAAGATCATTACTAATGCCTCCACATTCTCTACCGCTACCACTTTCAATACCCTAGGACTGGGTGACTTATGTACCCTCAAGTCTTTTTGAGCATCTTCTCCCTCGTAACAGTAATTGCACTCACATCTCTTTCCTCCCACCCTTCAACATCAGGCATACTGCTAGTGTCTTCCACTGTGAAGACTGATGCAAAATACTCATTTAGTTCATCTGCCATCTCCTTGTCCCCGGTTATTATTTCTCCAGCCTCATTTTCTAGTGGTCCATCCACTCTCATCTCTTTGTTTTTAGCATACTTGCAAAAGTTTTTACTCTCCACTTTGATGTTGCTTGCTAGCTTGCTTTCATATTTCATCTTTTCCTTCCTAATGATTGTTTTAGTTCCTCTCTGTAGGTTTTTAAAAAGCTTCCCAATCCTCTATCTTCCTGCGAAGTTTTGCTTTGCTGTATGCCCTTTCTTTTGCCTTTACATTAGCTTTGACTTCCCTTGTCAGCCATGGTTGTACTGTTTTGCCATTTGAGTATTTCTTTGTTTTTGCAATACATCGATCATGCACCTTCCTCATTTTTCTCAGAAACTCACCCTGCCAGCATCTCCTTCCACTTTACTTTGACCAACTCCTCTCTGATACCACTGTAATTTCCTTTATTCCACTGAAATACGGCTACGCCAGTCTTTACTTGCACCCTATCAAATTTCAATTTGAACTCAATCATATTGTGATCACTATGTCCGTAGGGTTCTTTTACCTGAAGCCCCCTAATCGCCTCCAGTTCATCACACAATACCTAATCCAGTATATCTGATCCCCTAGCAGGCTCAAAGACAAACTGCTCTAAAAAGCCATCTCATCGGCATTCAACAAACTCACTCTCTTGAGATCCATTTCCAACCTCATTTTCCCCAAAACAACCTGCATGTTATAATCTCCCATGACTACCATAACATTACTCCTTTGACACACCTTTTCTATTTAACTTTTTAATCTATTGTCCACATCCCAGCTACTGTTGGGAGACCCGTATATAACTGCCATCAGGGTCCTTTTACCCTTGCAGTTTCTTAATTCACCCCACAAGCTTTCAACATCTTCCAATCTGTTCCTCTGCCTATTGAGTCCCCTATCACTACTGCTCCCCTCTTCTCCCCATTTTCCTTCTGCACCACAGACCCATACTCAGTGCCAGTAACCTGGTCTCCATGGTATTCCTCTGGGAGGTCATCCCCCACAAGAGTATTCAAAATAGTGTACTTATTATTGAGGGGAATGGCCGCAGGGGAGCTCTGCTCTAACTGCCTATACACATTTCCATTTCTCCTGGCAGCCTTCTGCAATTTAGGAGTGATTACTTCCCTGTAACTCTGATCAATGATTTCCTCACTCTCCCATATAATCCGAAGGTCATCCAGCTGCTGCTCCAGATTCCTAACACAGTCTTCAAAGAGCTGCAGCTGGATACACCGCACACAGATATAGTTCCCTGGGTGACCCTGGGTCTCTGAGGTCTCCCACGTCCGGCATGAAGAGCAGACAGTGGCCATTTGCTACTCTGGGTACGGTAAGAGAGAAAAAACAGGAACCTCAACAGAAATTTACCCAGAGCCAACGCATCTTTCGAGCAGAAGCCTGACACTCCTACTCCCAACAGTGGCCGCCCGAACAATGGCCCTTATGTACTTCTATTTAGTTCGCTGTGTTTTGTTCCGGCCCTGAGTGGGTCGCTGGAATGAGACCAAACACCCACTAAGCTCTCCTTTTAAACAAGCGTCACAGACCTGCAAGAAACCTCCCCTCTGTGCTGTGTTCCTGCAGCTGATTAGGCCGCCAGAAATTCAGTGATCCTTTATTACGATTTTCAACATGTTTCCATTGCTCCAAGTTACTGTTCAGAACAGAAGCCCTAAAGATTCTGTCATCTTGGATATACAATGACTATAAAAAGTATTCACCTCCCTTGGAAGTTTCATGTTTTACTGTATTACAGCATTGAATGACAGTGGATTTAATTTGGATTTTTTGACACTGATCAACAGAGAAGATCCTTTTGTGTCAAAGTGAAAACAAATTTCTATAAATTGGTCTGAATTCATTCCAATTATTAAACATAAAGTAATTATTTGCATAATTACCAATCCCCCTTCAAGTCAATATCTAGTAGATGTACCTTTGGCAACAATTACAGCCTTGAGTCTGTGTGGGTAGGTCTTTATTTGCTTTACACATCTGGACACTGCAATTTTTCCCCCATTCTTCTTTGCAAAACTGCTCAAGCTTTGTCAGATTGCATGGGAATCGTGAGTGAACAGCCCTTTTCAAGTCCAGCCTCAAATTCCCAATTGGATTGAGGTCTGAACTCTGACTTGGCCACTCCAAGACATTAACTTTGTTGTTTTTAAGCCGTTCCTGTGTAGCTTTGTCTTTATGTTTGGAGTCATTGTCTTACTGGAAAACAAATCTTCCCCCAAGTTGCAGTTCTCTTGTACTCTGCAACAGGTTCTCCTCCAGGATTTCCCTGTATTTTGCTGCATTCATTTTACCCTCTACCTTCATAAGTCTATCACGGCCTGCTGCAGTGAAGCATCCCCACAGCATGATGCAGGCATCACCAGGATTATAGTAGAGATGGTGTGCTTTTAATGATATTTGCTCTGATGGCCAAAAAGCTCAATTTTGGTTTCATCAGACCATAGAATCTTCTTCCAGTTGACTTCAGAGCCTTCCCCATGTCTTCTGGCAAACTCTAGCCAAGATTTCATGTGAGCTTTTTCAACAGTGGCTTTCTCTTTGCCACTCTCTCATAGAGCTGCAACTAGTGAAGAACCCAGGTAACAGACATTGGATGTGCAGTCTCTCCCTTCTCAGCCACTGAAGCTTGTAACTCCTCCAGAGTTGTCATAGGTCTCATAGTGATTTCCCTTCCTAGTTCCCTTCTTGCACAGTCAGTCAGTTTTTGAGGACAGCCTGCTCTAGGCTGCTTCACAGCTGTGCCATATTCTTTCCATTTCTTGATGATTGACTTAACTGTACTCCAAGGGATATTCGGTGACTTGGAAATTTTCTTGTATCCATCTCCTGACTTGTGCTTTTCAATAACCTTTTTACGGAGTTGCTTGGAGTGTTCTTTTGTCTTCATGGTGGAGTTTTTGCCAGGATACTGACTCACCAGCAGTTGGACCTTCCAGATACAGTTGTATTTTTACTACAATCAAATCAAACACCTTGACTGCACACAGGTGATCTCCATTTAACTAATTATGTGACTTGCAAAACCAATTGGCTGCACCAGTGATGATTTGATGTATCATATTAAAGGGGGTGAATACTTTTGCTATCAATTATTTTGTGTTTTACATTTGTAATTAATTTAGATCACTTTGCAGAGATCAGTTTTCACATTGACACGGAAGAGTCTTTTTCTGTTGATCAGTGTTAATAAAAGCCAAATTAAATCCACTGATTTAAAGTTGTAAAACAATAAAATGTGAAAACTTCTAGGGAGGGAGGGTGAGTACTTTTTATAGGTACTGTATGAAACAAAACAGAATAAGTTATTTGTAGGGAAAAAGGTGTTGATAGTTCAATATTAGTGGCACTCCTGTTATTGCCTGTCATTTATTAGATCATTTTCACCTCAGTTTGATTCCTTATTTTTCCTTGGTTAAGTGCATTAAACACTTTAATATAAACATTGAGCAAATGTTGTTTCACTTCTAAAAATCATCTTTATTGATTTCAATAGAATTAAGCGTCAAGAGGAAAGAACTTTCGCACCTTCTTGATTTTAGCATAATGTATTTTACCAAAGGCATGAAAGACAAAAACAAGATGTAAATAAAAATCCTTCTATGCTCCTTTTAAATCTAGAGCAACAATTAAAACATGAGAAAATGAGACTGTACATTGGTAATATTTAGTCTTTCATGTGGCAATCACAGCGTTTGGATTTAACATTTATGTATGCACGTGCATGTTACAATAATTTTGCACAAATAACAGTGAGCTTCTTTCGTCTCTCAAACATTTTGACAGTAAATTATAGTCCAGTATATATCTATGATAAAGAAGAAAAATAATTATCTTCAGAAATGTGTTAATTTCTCAAAGGTAACATTTTCTCCCAGGACAAACACTGAAGGCAAGTTTTGCTGGTGACTGGGGGAAAGTACTGCCCTGTATGATATAATGTTACTGATCAGAGAGGCCCAAGAGCTGAATACATGATCATGGTGAGGGTAGCAGTAATATAATTGGTTACAATATCATTTGGCTATGAAGAGGGAAAATGATGGGTGGGTCACCTACATTTCCTTGCTATCCAGTGACCCATGCTGAGAAGTATGCAAGTTGGGTTAGGATGAAATCAGACTAAACTTTGATGTGGTAGCCAGAACGCAGTGTCTAGACTCAAACATTAAAAGTGGTCACTTGGGATAGCAATTGGAGGTCTGCCAGCACTTTTGGAATCGTGCTCCGGAATGTGTCAGCACTTTCTGGAAAGGAAAGAATAAAATGGGAACTGTGAAACAAAAACTCCACTCCTTCATTTATCACAATTACCCTTCTTGTTGCAGATGTAAATGAATGTGAAGGAAGCCACAGATGTCAGCATGGTTGTCAAAACATGCTTGGAGGTTACAGGTGCAGCTGTCCTCATGGCTACATTCAACACTATCAGTGGAATCAATGTGTTGGTAAGTAATAGCAGGAATGTTCATACTGGAAATCTGTACTTTAATTGTTTAACTGTTCAACATCAAACCCAGCAAAAGAACTCTTTCATTGAATTTAAAATAAAAAAACAAGATGCATCTGTTTCTGTAAATTAAAATAAATAATTTATTTAAAAATAAGGATGAAGCAGCATTCCTGATTTTCTTCTATACAATACTAAGCTTTGCAACCATAATTGATAAATACTTTGTTTTTTTATTTTATTTACCTTTTAGTCTAGTTTGCTAAATTTTAACTATATTAAATAAAAATTAGTTCAAATTAATATTCTTGCCTTAGTCCGTTTATGTATCTATGCTCATTACTGAGTATCAAGACACAAATGGGCCGAATAAAAAGTGCACTGTTCTGTTGTATTATCATTTTGTTTATGACAGTAGGTTTAGGCTACCAACTATGCTAGCAGCATTCCTACACGTGCAATATCATTATATAGGACACTCTTAAAAATTCCCATGTGTAGAAGCTGGCCATTTTCAATTATTGCAAATATCATGATTAAATAACTAAAATGTGATTATCTGCTCATTGAATATAATTTCCTGCCTCCTGCCAATTCTCTTGAAAATACTAACGACTGGTCATGTAATCAAAATGGCGAACGTTATTGAAAGTGGGTTAAATGTAAGCAGAGAGGCTGCAAGGAAATTCCTAATGGAACGAGTAGTATTCCTTATAGGGTCTTTGAATTAGTTTCATGCATCTGTTGAATATGATTTGGGTCTCTATATTCACATTTGTAAACCTCAAAGGAAAGCAGAAAATGATAGAAATACTCTGTAGTTTAGGCATCTGTAGAGAAAGAAACAGAGTTAACCTTTCAGGTCAATGACTCTTCATCAAGACTCATACTTTTTACTCATGAAGAATAATCAATATTTTCAGAAGAAAGCACAATAGGAAGGTGTAGAGTTTGATCTCCATCACACACCTAAACTATCAGCAATTCGACAGTGCTATCAGGCAACACGTACTCATCAATAATCTGCTCACTGATTGGGTTTCATAGCAACCACTCAGTTCCAGAATTCATCACAGTTTTGATATAAACATGGTCCAAAGAACTGAATTCTAGAGTTGGGTGAGTATGATTGTTCTCGATAATAAAGCAGCACTTGACAGAATCTGGCATCAAGGAACACTGGTAAAACTGAAATCAAAGGGCATCAGGGAGAAAACATTCAAATCGTTGGAATCAAATCTCAAATAAAGGTTCTGCTTGTCAGAAGTTAAATCATCCCAATCCTAAGGCATCACTGCAAGTTTTCTCAGGACAGTGATGACACCAGAACATCTGCAGATGCTTTTAATCAGTAACCTTCCTTCCATCAAAGATACCAGCATTCAACATGCCTGCACAAGGGGAATCTACCTATTTCTGACCTTCATTGGCATTACCATCACATGGGGTTTCACCGGAACAGAAATTTAACTGAACCACCCACATTTAAACTATAGGCACAAGAGCAGGTCAGAGACTGAGCAACTCACCTCCTGACACCTCACTATCATTCAACTAGCTACAAACACAAGATGAAAGTATGATGGAACACTCTCCACTTCCTAGCAATAATGTGAAAAGGCTTGGTACTCTAAAGCGGAGGGCAGCCAATTGCACTCAATCAGCAATCATAAACATTTATCCTTCCATCAGTGGTGCACATTTGCTGCAGTGTGAATTAAAAAAAAACAACTGCAGTTGCTTGCCAAAGCTTCTCCGACACCCATTCTCAAGCCCATGATCTCTGTCACCAAGAGGGAAAAGAGATCCAAGGCATGGGAACTTCATCATCTGCAGGTTCCTCTCTACGTTGCACACCATCCTAATTGGATATGTAACACTGTTCCTTTAGCATTGCCGGGTCCAGATCCTGGAACTCCCTGCTGAAGCACTGTGGAAGTACCATCGCTAGAAAAATTGCTGCAGTTCAAGCAGGCAGCTCACCACCACAGTCTCATCGATAATTAGGGATGGGGATACAGTAATGTATCATTATCATTCCGACCATGCATATGACATTGAACAAATTTGGCTTAAAATTTCCAAAGAGAAATAGCAGTTAATGTAGCCAACAAGCAGAAGACAGATACTTTGTTTGTTAGGGTAAACTCATCCAATAAGTTCTACCAACACATCAACCTGAAAATTGTCACAGTGTAGGTTTCTCGAAGTATAAAATGCTATAAACCAATAATAGTAACTTGTATTTTTATAGTGACTTTAACACAGAAGATCATTTTTGGGTTTTACTTTATTGTCGCCAAACAATTGATACTAGAGCATACAATCATCACAGTGACATTTGATTCTGCGCTTCGCGCTCCCTGGAGTACAAGTCGATAGTAAATATTAAAAATTTAAATTATAAATTATAAACAGAAAAAAGAAAAAGGAAAGTAAGGTGGTGTAAAAAAACCGAGAGGCAGTTCCAGATATTTGGAGGGTACAGCCCAGATCCAGGTCAGGATCTGTTCAGCATTCTTATCACAGTTCCATACCAGGTTGTGATGCACCCTAGAAGAATGCTTTTTATGGTGCATCTATAAAAATTAGTGAGGGTTTTAGGGGACAGGCCAAATTTCTTTAGCTTTCTCAGGAAGTAAAGGCGCTGGTGGACCTTCTTAGCAGTGAAATCTGCTTGGTTGGACCAAGTCAGGTCATTTGTGATATTGACCCTGAGGAACTTAAAGCTTTTGACCTGTTCCACTTGCGCACCACCGATGTAAATGGGGTCGTGCGGTCCGCTGCTCCTGAAGTCAACAACCAATTTTATAGGAACATATTGAGAAAACTGGCACTGAGCTGAAGAATTAAACTTTAGGACAGGTCAATATTTGAAACAGATAAGAACAGTTGTGAGGATACAAAATATGAGTGAGAAACCCAGAGCTGTGAGGTTGAAGGAAGTGGAGGATAGACATAAGACTAGAATCAGAACACAACACTCTCAGAGAAAGCCAAGGCTGGAGGATGTCATAGGGATGAGAACTCGAACCCCGAGTGAAAGTTCTTAAGTTAGTGACTGAAATTATTGTAGATCGGCAAAGAAGTCTGGGCAGGTGAGCAAGCATTGGTGTAAGTCAAATATGGATGGACAGACCTCAGTGCAATGGAGCCTGCAATCCATGAGAACACTGATAGAGAGTAATGAGAAAATTTGATTGATCATAGTATTGCAGCAGGTGACCCAGAAATTTTTTTTCTGTAGGTTAGGCTGGGACAACATAGTAAGCAAATTACGCTATAAGGCATTGTGTTTTTTTTCTAAATATCATTTTTCCTTCTTTTAGATGAGAATGAATGCTCCAACCCAGCTTTTTGTGGATCTGCAACCTGTTACAACACACTTGGGAGCTACAAATGTGCCTGCCCATCAGGCTACAATTTTGATGAATTTTCCAATACTTGTCATGATGTGAATGAATGCTCATCTTATAAGAATCCATGTTCATACGGCTGCTCAAACACAGAAGGAGGCTACCTCTGTGGCTGCCCACCTGGATACTATAGAGTGGGGCAAGGGTAAGATCACTGCTGCTTGAATTGATGTTTGATCTATAGTGAGTGGGAAATAAAGAAGATTAGGAAAACAGTATGAACTTGAAGATGTTCATTACTTGTTTGCCTCTGTCACATATGTTTTCTATAGGTCTATGTGTTCACCTGCACCTTTCCATAAATAATTTTACTTCTTTAATATCATTTTTCTCTCTGTCTGGGTATAGATAACAATTTCATTAATTTTCGTTCTTATTTTGATTTACAAATATTGCATTTGATGTGTGTTTTATTGACATTCTCCATGATGGTTTTTAATGTGCATTAATCATTTTGAAAATGTTGTTAGTTCCTCAGTTAAAATAATATACTTTTTTTTTTACACAGAATTAAATTGAATTTACAACACCAAAGTAGGTCTATCAGCCATATGCTAGAGATTATCTTAAACAAAATCCTCTTTTCCTCTCGTTAGTTCTTGGAACTTGATAGATAAATTATGCATCAAATCTCTTCTTAAATTTATTACAGAAATCTGTGCCTTGATCTCATATTCACTGTAAAGAAATACTTTTCTTTAAGCCTCATCCTCTAGATGCTATCTATATTTTCATTCTTGCAATTGGACATCATTGGTAAATCCAGCTTTTACTGTCCATTCCAAATTACCTTTGAGAAGGTCATAATAAACCACCTGTAGTGAATGGCTCGTAGCCCAGATGTGATCTAAAAGGTGCTGGTGGTCCCATGAGTCTCAGACTCTTATGGAAGAGGTTATGAGTTTGGATTTTTGAAAAACTTTGGTAGTTTATTCTTAGATAGTACATGGTAATCACAGGTTGAAGCATTCTTTACCATCAAAGCAAATACAGAGAATTTTTATCATATTCCATATTCATGCCTTGCATACAGATGGCACACAAGGTCGGGTTGTGTTCAAGTCATTTAGTGTTACTGCTCCTCTGGTCACTCAAATTAACCCAAGCTTTCAGCAAGACCTATTCTGCATGAGTAGTGCAGACTATGGATGAAGATTGCTTCATTATGCAAGAAGTTGTTAATAGAATTAGACATATGGAATCACCAGACAATACTCCCACTTTTAATCTAATAATGGTGGAAGGGATTATCAACTGGCTTACCATATCTAGTAATCAGTAAATTTGTATTCCTCATTTTCTTTATTCTGTTAACACGTATAGTTTATGGTCTTGCATGAAAAAATTCGCCCTTTTACTTCTACCAAAATAAGCCACCATACAATTTTACTATACTAAATTTAATTTTCTTTACATTAACCAGTTCTGTAAGCTTATTGCTCTTTGGCGCTGTCTTCCACATTATTAGCAACAGGTAATATTCGCTTTTCTTGCATTCATATTGTAAATCAAATTACTCACACTCTGAGGACCCCTAATATTTTGAATTTAATCACATGACATAAGCAAAACACCTGAATAGAAACATGTTGATGTAGTTTTAAAATAAACAGCGTTATGCTTTCATATGG
The DNA here is from genome assembly GCF_030028105.1 of Mobula birostris. Taxonomy (NCBI): domain Eukaryota; kingdom Metazoa; phylum Chordata; class Chondrichthyes; order Myliobatiformes; family Myliobatidae; genus Mobula; species Mobula birostris. The sequence goes on from NC_092386.1 coordinate 53,245,925, forward strand.
AGTATAATTTAGTAGATACTTGCCAGATGGACACAGAAATGTACTGTTCATTCTATACCCAAGAAAAGTTAGTTTCCAAAGTCACATATATCTTTCTGCGTCTAAGAGATTTCGCATAGATTTGCCAAGCTTAAATAATAATTCCACTCAGCTCACCACATTCCATTTCTTCTCTAGCTGCACAGTTTGGTCCAAAGTCCAGTAATGATCCAAAGATAGAAGCCAGTGCTTTTTATTGACATGAGCACAGAGATTGCAATAGAAGTTTGGGCGTCACTGTCGAGACCAGCACTTATGGCCCTTTACTAATTGTGCTTGAGCTCAAATGTCAGAGGCTGAAATTATGAAATGAATTAACCAATCAGCCAATATTTGTAAATGTGCTTTATTTATTTTAGTAACACATTAAGACTGTTCCACTAGATCCCAGTGATGGAATCTTACACAATTAGCAGCAACTCAGAAATGGGTTTCTTACTATCATTATAACAGTGAAACTAGGCTGATAACAGGGGACTCCACTCAACAATGTAATGGCAACTTCTTCAAAGGATAGCTACAAGCAGAGCCAATCTTATAAGAAAGTGCAAGTATTTAAAACAGAAATAAGATATAAAATATGATATAAAAATAATTCAAGGTTGTTCTAAATGATAATATATAAAATGGTGTTTTATTTTTAATTACTGCCATTTATTTTAAATTCTAACTCCTTTTTTCATTGTTCTACAGGCATTGTGTGTCTGGTATGGGATTTAATAAAGGTCAGTACCTGCCTTTTGATGGTGAGCCTGATGATGAAAATCTTTTATCTCATGAAACTTGCTATGAATGTAAAATCAATGGCTACTCCAAAACTGGTGGCAGAAAAAGAAGGAGCGTCAATGATACCCTATCTAAACAGGTACTGTCTCCTTAATAATTCTCTAAATCAAAATAATAGGTTATATTTCTTTGCTTCAGTGTTTAATTCTGCAGTACATCTGTACTCTCATAATGTGTATATATATATATATATATATATATAGAAAAATTGTGGAAAAGGCAGGTAATATGCAACCAACAATTAAATCTTATCAATAAATAAACAACATAGCAATTTGTTTCACAACAATATGATGTATACATTTCACTGTATGTTTCATGTTTGAAATATGAAATATGAAAGATAATATGTGCACACTGAATGCCTCTTTTCATTAATCATATATTTATGTGTTTTGTATAGTCAATAATTGGTACAAAGTAAAATACTGCAGAGGGATCTGACTTTGTGGAAGTTAGAACCTCCATTGTAATAAGGAAATTAGTGTAATTTTAATGCATATGTTTTATTTAAAGATCAGTTTTCTTTCTTAGCATAAACATGGCATTTTATTTAGAAGATATAAGGTTAATTAAGTATCCTGACATAATTCATTGATCTGAAACATGAACTCTCCTCCCTCTGTGGTCTTGCCTGACCTGCTGAGTCTTTCCAGCATTTATTTAAGATTTCCTTTACCAGCAGTTTTTTTTTTTGCTTTTTGAGTAAGGATTGTATAGACTACTTTTGCAGCCTATTTTGAGATCTCTCAATGGTGGAAAAGGAGGATCCTGTGTACATACATCTGCTGATGCCTCTGGACACATCTTCAGTGATGTTCCTGGAATCATCGGGTGTTTCAGGTCTTTCAACCTCATACACCCTCCTCCAGGTGACCCAGCCGGGGCTGATCAGACCCCAGCTTGTGTCCAGATGGCTAGCTACTTATGACTCTATGGCTCCCCTCTTTTGAGCCACATCCTAAATATTATGCAAGACTTAATTATTGATTTTTACTGGTAATTAATTCATACTTTCCTATATAATTTGATTGTAGGATGAACAGATTAGTTTGGCTAGTCTGGATATGGACATCCCAATCAAAATGAACCTAAGTATCTCTGAACTGAACTACAAGAAGCACATTTTGGACCTTGTCCCAGCCATTGAACCACTCAACAACCATGTCCGATATGTTATCTCATACGGAAATGATAACAGTTATTTCCGCATCCACCAGACCGATGGATTAAGCTATCTGCACACGACTAAGAAGAAGCCTCTGAAAGGTGTTTACACACTGGAAATTACCAGTATTCCTCTGTATAAGAAAAAAGAATTGCAGAAACTGGAAGATAAAAATGACAATGACTACCTCCTTGGTGAGCTGGGAGATGCTCTCAAAATGAGACTACTGATCCAGCTTCATTAAACATGCTGAGACTTGCATTATTTCTATTGAGAATTATTATCACAAATGTGTCTGCTTTCAAAAAGCTTTATGTCAACAGCTTTGATTCTCCACTACGAACGTCTTCATATTCTGGCCTAGACTGCATGACCGATTTTTTTTTTGTGTATGTGTAAATGGGTTTTACACGCTGCAGTGTTAACAATACTTGCATATAACCTCAGTCATGGTTACTGTATATTTAATATCACCTCATTTGTCTCAGTCTATGAGCTCATACTTTACATGAGAGTCTGTGAGAGAAAATTGTAAATGGCTTCTAATAACTTAGACAAATAGCAACATAATGAGCCATTTCTCTAGATTGCAGATAATATTATGTAACTGTTCATATTATATTAATATCAGTAAGCAATGCTAAGTCAGACTGTACTGTATACCAAAGGGCATTCTCAGAGGACCAATTCATTCACAGCGTTCCTTCCCCATCAACTGGTGCAATATATGATAAGTAACTGGTACCAGACCCCAGAACAAAAAGGGTTATTTTACATCACTTTCTAGAAGTTTATAGAATGCAGTAAACCTATGTTTTCATGATGTTTGTACAGAAAACTGGTGCTAATATTTTTTATTCAATCAGGGTCAGCGTACTGTACAACCAAAAGTAAGGTCTTGTCAGTAAGTAACTGGCATTGGAAGTTTGTTTCAGAACATCATGATCCCTGCAGCATTTTACTGTATGTTTTATGTCTTCAAATGCATTTTATGTACAAAAGATAATTGTGCACATTGAATGCCTGATCATTGCTGACTAGAAGATTGTAAAGTCTTCTTTTTATTACTGTACAAATGTGTTCTATATCAGGGGTATATTGGTCAACAATTGAGATGTGGAAAAATACGTAAAAAATATTTGACTTTGTAAAAGTTAGTACCTCCCTGCTTCTAATAGCAAGGAAATGAGCCTAATTTTAATACATATCTGTTTTGTCTAAAAATCTATTTTCCGTCCGCATTGAGGTTTTCTTAGCAGAAATATGCCATTTTAAAGGACAAAGATTTGTATAAAATTCTAAAAAAAATGAAAAATGAACATTTTGTTATGGGGGTGCTTAATTCTGTAGATTCAACTGTGTCAATATGCCAACAACTTTTCTTCCAATAAAGCTTATTATTTTGGGATATATTGATTTTTAAATAACTGAATGTGTTACTTCTGAGCATATGTAGGTTAAACTTAAGAGCAATCAGTACTTGCTCACAGAGTATATCAAATAATAAATGTGGCATGTGCAAATAAAGCTTTATTTTTTGACCTTATGCACCCAAAAAAAGTCCCTCCCCTCATCAATGAGTTAGTGTGCCCCACCTCTTTACCATCACACCACCACCAGTTCTGGTACTTTAAAAGTTAATTCCAGTGAGCATTTTATTTTTTTTTAATCAGTAAATCTACCATATCCCAGACAGGAAAATATTAATATTTTCATGTGTAAAAATTCAAGTTTGTGGATTCAAGTACTCAAACTTGTTTTTTTTTTGTTAGCAGAACTTTCACACATTTTTCATTGATACCATGGGTTATTATGTAGTGGAGCAATAAGATTGACTTTTATTATTAAATATGATCATTTGGTTTTAAACTTTCCACTTACTATCTATTAAATACATTTTGTTTTCAAATGGCACTGTACTGTGGTAGGCATAAAAAATTCTCAAGTGCCAACTCAAATTAGTGAGAATGCAGCCCAATTGTAGGAAGACTCTTCCGGATTCAAAGCTGACAAAGCTCAATTTAGCTCCATGCCAAGGAAAGCTGGGCGGCTTGTTATTAAACAAGCCAAACTGTTGTCACCAAACTGGACACAACTTGGTAGTAGATACATTTGACAAATTATATTTCACATGTGTTTCAACAACAGCATGTGTAATGGATAAAACTGCCATATGCAATTTCTTCCTGCATCAGCCATAACTTGGCCCGAGTTATGGTAGGAGCTGTAGGAACTCAGCAGGTCAAGCAGCATCGATAGAGGGAAGTGGCCAGTGGACATTTTAGCCTGAGACCCTCCATCTGAGCTGGAAAGAAGGCTGGGAGATAGGTAATATAACAAGGTGGAGGGAAAGTGTGGAGCAAGAGCTGACAGGTTATAGGTGCATCCAAGTGAGAAGCATGGAAGAAAATGAAGGGGTGGGAGAGTGGGCATGATCTAAGTCATTGAGAGGTGATGGGGGAAAGTGCCAAATATTGAAGATGGAATCTGATAGGAGAGGGTGTGGAGCATGGAATACAGGGAGGGATTGGGAAGGAGAACCAGTGAGACAACTGCATAAGTGATAGATGGACAAGGAAGGAAAAGAGATAGAGTGAAAGGGCCAATTTGATCAGGAGGAGAGAGAACAAAGGGAAAGAAGGGAGTGGTTATCGGAAGTTTGAGAATTTGATATCATCCCGTCTGGTTGGAAAATGCCCATATTGGTCACTGTTCCATTAACCTGCGTTTAGCCTCAACCTGGCCATCGACTGACTTACTGGTGTGGGAATGAGAAGTGGAATCAAAATGGCTGGCCACAGGGAGATCCTGGCTGGCATGGTGGATGGAGTGAAGGTACTTGGCAAAACAGTCCTCTGACCTGAAAAACATCTCACCAATGTAGAGGTAGCTGAACTTACTGCAATAAATTAGCCAGAGAAAGTGGCTCACCTGAGGACTGGGAGAAATTCAGAGTTCAGCAGAGGAGGACAAACGGCTTAATTAGGAAGGGGAAGAAAGATTATGAGAGAAAACTGGCAGGGAACATAAAAACTGACTGTAAAAGCTTTTAAATGTATGTAAAAAGGAAAAGACTAGTAAAGACAAATGTAGGTCCCCTACAGACAGAAACAGTTGAATTGATTATGGGGAGCAAGGACATGGCAGACCAATTGAATAATTACTTTGGTTCTGTCTTCACTAAGGAGGACATAAATAATCTTGCAGAAATAGTAGGGGACAGAGGGTCCAGTGAGATGGAGGAACTGAGCAAAATACTTGTTAGTAGGGAAGTGGTGTTAGGTAAATTGAAGGGATTGAAGGCAGATAAGTCCCCAGGGCCAGATGGTCTGCATCCTAGAGTGCTTAAGGAAGTAGCCCAAGAAATAGTGGATGCATTAGTGATAATTTTTCAAAACTCGTTAGATTCTGGACTAGTTCCTGAGGATTGGAGGGTGGCTAATGTAACCCCACTTTTTAAAAAAGGAGGGAGAGAGAAACCGGGGAATTATAGACCGGTCAGCCTAATGTCGGTGGTGGGGAAACTGCTGGAGTCAGTTATCAAAGATGTGATAACAGCACATTTGGAAAGCGGTGAAATCATCGGACAAAGTCAACATGGATTTGTGAAAGGAAAATCATGTCTGACGAATCTCATAGAATTTTTTGAGGATGTAACTAGTAGAGTGGATAGGGGAGAACCAGTGGATGTGGTATATTTGGATTTTCAAAAGGCTTTTGACAAGGTCCCACACAGGAGATTAGTGTGCAAACTTAAAGCACATGGTATTGGGGTAAGGTATTGATGTGGATGGAGAATTGGTTAGCAGACAGGAAGCAAAGAGTGGGAATAAACGGGACCTTTTCAGAATGGCAGGCGGTGACTAGTGGGGTACCGCAAGGCTCAGTGCTGGGACCCCAGTTGTTTACAATATATATTAATGACTTGGATGAGGGAATTAAATGCAGCATCTCCAAGTTTGCGGATGACACGAAGCTGGGTGGCAGTGTTAGCTGTGAGGAGGATGCTAAGAGGATGCAGAGTGACTTGGATAGGTTGGGTGAGTGGGCAAATTCATGGCAGATGCAATTTAATGTGGATAAATGTGAAGTTATCCACTTTGGTAGCAAACATAGGAAAACAGATTATTATCTGAATGGTGGCCGATTAGGAAAAGGGGAGGTGCAACGAGACCTGGGTGTCATGAGACACCAGTCATTGAAAGTGGGCATGCAGGTACAGCAGGTGGTGAAAAAGGCAAATGGTATGCTGGCATTTATAGCGAGAGTATTTGAGTACAGGAGTAGGGAGGTACTACTGCAGTTGTACAAGGCCTTGGTGAGACCACACCTGGAGTATTGTGTGCAGTTTTGGTCCCCTAATCTGAGGAAAGACATCCTTGCCATAGAGGGAGTACAAAGAAGGTTCACCAGATTGATTCCTGGGATGGCAGGACTTTCATATGAAGAGAGACTGGATGAACTGGGCTTGTACTCGTTGGAATTTAGAAGATTGAGGGGGGATCTGATTGAAACGTATAAAATCCTAAAGGGATTGGACAGGCTAGATGCAGGAAGATTGTTCCCGATGTTGGGGAAGTCCAGAACGAGGGGTCACAGTTTGAGGATAAAGGGGAAGCCTTTTAGGACCGAGATTAGGAAAAACTTCTTCACTCAGAGAGTGGTGAATCTGTGGAATTCTCTGCCACAGGAAGCAGTTGAGGCCAGTACATTGGCTATATTTAAGAGGGAGATAGATATGGCCCTTGTGGCTACGGGGATCAGGGGGTATGGAGGGAAGGCTGGGGCGGTGTTCTGAGTTGGATGATCAGCCATGATCATAATAAATGGCGGTGCAGGCTCGAAGGGCCGAATGGCCTACTCCTGCACCTATTTTCTATGTTTCTAAATAATACTCTGAGATTTGCACGTGCAAAAAAGCCTCACTGGGAAGGGCCATTTAGGGTCCTGAGTGGTGGTGAGGGAAGATGTATAGGGCAGATGTACCATTTTTCATAGTTACACGGACATGCAGATAATGACAAGAAACAAGTGCACGAGAGAGAAATCCCTGCGGAGAGCAGAGGATAGGGGAGTGGAGGAGAAGGGAAGATGAGCCTGGTGGAGGAATCCCATTGAAGATGGTGGAAGCTGCAAAGAATAATGTGGTAGATGCATAGTGTGGTTTGTGAGGACTGGCAACTCTGTTGTGCTTTGGAATAATGGAATGAAGGCAGAAATGCAGGTGAGGGCTCCATCAATATCAAAGGGGAGAGCACTGTTTTCCGACAAAGGAACACATCTCATATATTCTGGAGTGGAAGGCATTATCACAAGAACAAATGTGGTAGTGATAGAGGAACTGGAAAAAGGGAATTGCATCCTTGCAAGTTACAGGGTGAAAGAGCTGTAGTAAAGATAGCTGTGTGAGTTGGTAGGTTTGTAGAGAATGTCAATGGGTAACCTGTGTACTGAGAATATAGAATAATACATCACAGTACAGGCCCTTCGGCCCACAATGTTGTGCCGACCCTCAAACCCTGCCTCCCATATAAGCCCCCACCTTAGATTCCTCCATATATCAGTCTAGTAGTCTCTTAAACTTCACTAGTGTATCTGTCTCCACCACTGACTCAGGCAGTGCATTCCACGCACCAACCACTCTCTGAGTGAAAAACCTTCCTCTAATATCCCCCTTGAACTTCCCACTCCTTACCTTAAAGCCATGTCCTCTTGTATTGAGCAGTGGTGCCCTGGGGAAGAAACGCTGGCTATCCACTCTATCTATTCCTCTTATTATCTTGTACACCTCTATCATGTCTCCTCTCATCCTCCTCTCCAAAGAGTAAAGCCCTAGCTCCCTTAATCTCTGATCATAATGCATACTTTCTAAACCAGGCAACATCCTGGTAAATCTCCTCTGTACCCTTTCCAATGCTTCCACATCCTTCCGATAGTGAGGTAACCAGAACTGGACACAATACTCCAAGTGTGGCCTAACCAGAGTTTTATAGAACTGCATCATTACATCGCGACTCTTAAACTCTATCCCTCGACTTATGAAAGCTAACACCCCATAAGCTTTCTTAACTACCCTATCCACCTGTGAGGAAACTTTCAGGGATCTGTGGACATGTACCCCCAGATCCCTCTGCTCCTCCACACTACCAAGTATCCTGCCATTTACTTTGTACTCTGCCTTGGACTTTGTCCTTCCAAAGTGTACCACCTCACACTTCTCCGGGTTGAACTCCATCTGCCACTTCTCAGCCCACTTCTACATCCTATCAATGTCTCTCTGCAATCTTTGACAATCCTCTACACTATCTACAACACCTTTGTGTCGTCTGCAAACTTGCCAACCCACCCTTCTACCCCCACATCCAGGTCGTTAATAAAAATCACGAAAAGTAGAGGTCCCAGAACAGATCCTTGTGGGACACCACTAGTCACAATCCTCCAATCTGAATGTACTCCCTCCACCACCACCCTCTGCCTTCTGCAGGCAAGCCAATTCTGAATCCACCTGGCCAAACTTCCCTGGATCCCATGCCTTCTAACTTTCTGAATAAGCCTACCGTGTGGAACCTTGTCAAATGCCTTACTAAAATCCATATGGATCACATCCACTGCACTACCCTCATCTATATGCCTGGTCATCTCCTCAAAGAACTCTATCAGGCTTGTTAGACACGATCTGCCCTTCACAAAGCCATGCTGACTGTCCCTGATCAGACCATGATTCTCTAAATGCCTATAGATCCTATCTCTAAGAATCTTTTCCAACAACTTTCCCACTACAGACGTAAGGCTCACTGGTCTGTAATTACCCGGACTATCCCTACATTCGCCTCCCTCCAATCCTCCGGTACCATTCCCGTGGACAACGAGGACATAAAGATCCTAGCCAGAGGCTCAGCAATCTCTTCTCTCGCCTCGTGGAGCAGCCTGGGGAATATTCCGTCAGGCCCCGGGGACTTATCTGTCCTAATGTATTTTAAGAACTCCAACACCTCCTCTCCCTTAATATCAACATGCTCCAGAACATCAACCTCACTCATATTGTCCTCACCATCATCAAGTTCCCTCTCATTGGTGAATACCGAAGAGAAGTATTCATTGAGGACCTCGCTCACTTCCACAGCCTCCAGGCACATCTTCCCACCTTTATCTCTAATCGGTCCTACCTTCACTCCCGTCATCCTTTTTTTCTTCACATAATTGAAGAATGAGACAAAGTGATCAGGAAAGTGGAGAGAGATGTCTGAGATGGACCAAGTGAACTTGAGTTTGGGTTAGAAGTTGGTGGTGATGTTGATAAAAGTGAAATGCTCTGCATAGGTGCAGGAAGTAGCAACAATGTAGCTGTAAAAGAGTTGTGGAGTATTACCGCTGTAGGTTTGGAACATGAATTATTCTACGTGGTCAACAAAAAGGCAGGTATAGCTGGGTCCATTGCAAGTATCCATGGTTACATCATTGGTCTGAAGGAAGTGCGGGGAGCTGAAAGAAAAGTCATTAAGGGTGAGTACTAGTTGTGAAAGACAGACGAGGGTGGTGGTGGATGTTGGGTCTGTTATCAACAAAGAAGTGGAAAGCCTTGATGGAGATAGAAGTGTAGAAGTGAAAATGAAGTGGTCAGGGCAAGGGAACTGAAAGTTGTTGAAATGATGGGAGAGCATTCAATGTATCATGGATATAGGTGGGAAGAGGTTGTACTAAAGGGGACAAGATGGAGTTGAGTTATATGGATACAAGACCTGTAGGGCAGGAGCAGGCAGAAACAATGTACCGACCAGGGCAGTTCAGTTTGTGCATCATGGGTAAGAGGTAAAAATGAGAAATATGGGGTTGAGGAATAATGAGGTTGGAGGCCGTAGGGGGGAAATCTGCAGAGGTGATGAGTTCAGTGATGGAGTGGAGATACTGCCTTGATGATCCTTGGAGGAATTGTAGTTCAGAAATAAGTAAGGGGGGTTTTATCAAAGAGCAACTGCAAACCTCTGCAAGGTAGAGTCCTCATTTAGAGATTAGCAGTACAAAGAATGAGCAGTTTCAAGTTCCTGTGTGTCAACGTCTCTGAAGGTCTATCCTGGGCCCAACATATTAATGCAATTACCAAAAGACACAACTGTGGCTATATTTCGTCAGGAGTTTGAGGGAACTTGGTATGACACCGAAGACTCTTGCAAATTTCTACAGATGTACCATGGACTGCATTCTAACGATATAGAGGGGTGACTGCACAGGATTGGAAATAGCTGCAGAAAGTTGTAAACTCAGCCAGCTCCATCATGGGCTCTAGCCTCCCTGCATCAAGGATAGCTTCAAAAAGCAATGCCTCAAAAAGACAGCATCCAGCACTAAGGACCCCATTGCGCAGGACATGCCCTCTTCTCATTGCTACCATCAAGAAGGAGACACAGGAGCTTGAAGGCACATTCTGGGAATAGCTTCTTCCTCTCTGCCACCAGATTCTGAATGGTCACTTACACTACCTCAATCTCTTACTCTCTTTTTGCACCACCTATTTAATTTAATTTTTAAAAAATACTTCCTTCTCTAATTTATAGTTTATTATTATTATGCATTGCAATGTATAGCTGCTGCAAAGCAACAAATTTCATGACTTATGCTGGTAATATTAAATGTGATTCTGATTCTGAGAGGTCAATCCACCAGACAACAATGGTACTGTCCTCACCTGCACATGAGTTTGCAATCAGTGTGGCGAGAGTGGAGAGCAGTGCGTGCTTTCAAATTGAGCTTGAATTAGGTGAGGGGAGTGGTGAAGTTGAGACTGTTCAGTATCCGTCAGCAGTTAGAAGCATGGAGCCAAAGTGGGATCTAAAGGTGGTGAGGGCCAGAGTGGAATGTGGAGTTGGCAGATGGTAGAAGCTGTATTAACTTCTATTTTTCCAAGAAGTATAAAGTGGGCAGGGTGCATTTAATTAACTTAATTCCCTAAATTTGTATTCTCATTTACTAACACCAAGGATCAAACATATACAATCCAAGAAAAAAGATCACTGATATTAATCTTCACTTCCCATAGAAGTAAACAAGAAAGCACAGTACAGGTTTCCCCTGCCATCCGAAGGTAGAGCGTTCCTATGAAACGGTTCGTAAGCCGGAATGTCATAAAGCGAAAAAGCAATTACCATTTATTTATATGGGGAAAACTTGTGAGAGTTCGCAGACCCAAAAATAACCTACCAAATCATGCCAAATAACACATAGAACCTAGAATAACAGTAACATATAGTAAAAGCAGGAATGATATGATAAATACACAGCCTATATAAAGTAGAAATACTTCTCTACAATCATTGCCGCACTGTTCTCCATAGCGAAAATCTCACGCAAGCGCTCTCGGCAGAAAGATGGCGCAGGCACTCTCGGCAAAAACACTTCCTTCAGTAACCTTTAAACTATGAAGCTGCCAAATCATACCAAATAACGCATAAAAATACATAGCCTATATAAAGTAGAAATAATGTATGTACAGTGTGGTATCACTTACCGGAATCGAGAAGACAGCGAGCACACTGATGATGGTGTGTTAGGCTGAGTCATCGGAGGTTGGGGTGGTGCAGTGGCCCCCAACCTCCGGGCAGCGACCAATACCGATCCGCGAAGAATGCAGGGGTACAGCGGTAGCCGGGACGCACCCAGCACATTTTTAAGAAAAGAGCCGAAATAAACAAGCTAATTGATTAGGTGCCGCCCGGCAGGTAAATTTTGGCCCAGATCAGAAGTGACACAATTGGCAATCACTTCTGATTATTTGTTTATTTTGGCTTTTTTCTTAAAGATGTGCTGGGTGCGTCCCAGCTACCGCTGCATTCTTCGCGGATCTGTATCTATCCGCGGCCCGGGGGTTGGAGTGGTGGGACACTGGGGTGTCATCTATCGTCATCTGTTTCCATCAGGGCAGGCAGATCATCTTCTTCTATGTCCACCTGTCTTAATGTTGAAGGTCGGGGTTCGTCCTCTGCTGTGGCTGATGCGGAAGGCTTGCTTGACTGCTAGCCTCGCGCATTTTTCTATCATACAGTTCTTTGTAAGCACTCAAACCATCCTGCAAATATGCGCTATACCGATGTACCCTTTCAAAATTAAAGTCGTACTTTATCATTGCAGCAAACATCTCACGCAGTTGCTTCACATCCAGTTCCTAGATGGCTTCACTTTCAGTCCGTTTGCTACTGCATTCGTTTTCGATTGTTATCCTTTCCTCTTCCAATTGCATCAGCTCTTCATCTATCAGTTCTTGGTCATGGGGTGCCAAAACCTCTTCAACATCATCTTCGTCAACTTCCACAAAACAAACTCACTTTGTCCTTACTTTGTTCACCATGATCGAAATGCTTAATTATGTCTAGTTTTACACTAAGTGTAAAACCCTTACAATCTCTTTTAGGCTTTTCCGATAACTTAGAACTCATCTTGCAAACGGCTGCTCACAGGCACGTGTTTAAGCAATGCCGGCGAGAATGCCGTTCCGAATCCGGGGGAGAGCGGCTGCTCAGGGCGCGCGCTGCCTTTTATCGCGCGCTGCTTTTTTTCGTACACTACCTTTTCTCATAACAGTGAAAACACCTTCTGTTAGCGAAAACAGGGAATTAATGTAGGCCTTTCGTAACAGTGAGGTTTCATAAAGCGAACGTTCGAAAAGCAGGGGGACACATGTACTGCTAATTTTTTAGTGTTAGGACTTCAGACATGGAAGATTTTTTTGAAACACTTGTTCAACACTTGCTCTGCCTTCCCTTCAGATCACTGAACCAGGACTCGGCAAGACCTCATCATGACACGGTCATTCCAGAATAGGCACCAGCAGCAGTTGACATTAGGACAACATTGGTGCAGCCAGCGTTCAGTGAACTGTAATTGAACAGACAGATAGCTACTCTGGAAAGATACACAGATTTTGACCACAGACCGTAGGACATAGGAGCATAATCAGGCCATTCGGTCCATCGAATCTGCTGCGCTATTTGATCATGGCTGATCCATTTCCCATTCTCCTGCCCTTTTCCTGTAACCTTTCACACCCTGACTAATGAAGAACCTATCAACTTCTGCTTTAGATACACCCAATGACCTGTACTCCATAGCTGCCTGTGGCAATGAATTCCACAGATTCAACACCCTCTGACTAAAGAAAATCCTTCTCATCTCCATTCTAAATGGACATCCCTCTACTCTGAAGTTGTGCTTCTGGTACTAGATTCCCCCACTACAGGAAACATTCTTTCCACACACACTCTATCTATTACTTTCAATAATCAATAGGTTTCAATAAGATACCCTCCCCCTCTTTCTTCTAAATGCCAGGAAGTAAGGCTAAGCAGCCCCATGTGCGAAACCTTGTCAAAGGCTTTCTGAAAATCCAAGTACACAATATACACCAATTCTCCTTCATCTATCCAGCTTGCTATTTCCTCAAGGAACTCCAATAGGTCTGTCAGGCAAGATTTTCCCTTCAGGAAATCTTACTGACTTTGTCCTGTTTTTTCTTGTACCTTGAAACCACATCCTTAACAATCAACTCCCAACATCTTCCCAACCATCGAGGCCAGCTTAACTTTCTTCCGCCTCCCTCCCTTTTTGAAGAATGGGGTGACATTTGCAATTTTCCAGTTCTCCAGAACCATGCCAGAAATAGTCGATTTCTTGAACAATCATTATTAATGACTCCACAATCTCTTCAGCTATCTCTTTCAGAGTCCTGGAATGTAGTCCATCTGGCCCAGATGGAGAGAGGGCGGGAAATGAAGATAATACAGAGAGAGAAGTTGTTTCAATGCCAGATGTTTCATCGACTAAAATACTGTGCTAATCCATATCAGAGCAAAGCATGGGGATGATAGTTAGGTGGAGAGAACCAGGCTAGAGATAGGAGGTCAATTCACAGGAGTGCATCGTGACAACATCAGCTTGGTAGCTAAACACAGGTAACAGATTTTCATAGGTTTTAAATTAATAATCACAATATGGACTATGACTAAAAAAAATAATTGTCACTCAAATATTTAGTCTCCATCAAGCTTCTGAACATCTCCCCGTCATGAACTACCTATTAATTTACTTGACTTCTTTCAGATTGAAAGTAAATATTAATTTACATTTCTGGAGAGTATTCACTTGTTTGAGAAAAAGGATCAAAGTATTTAGATTGTGAGTAAGGATGCTTTATTTACAGTTAAGAGTCAAAGAGGCGTGATCATTACCGAATTAACAATCCGTTGTTAATTGAGTTGAGGCACGATCCACTGCTTGGACACTGGCTCCTATAGACTGGAAAGGCAGGGTGTCGGAACTAGAGGCAAGGGTCAGGCCAATTTCACTCGCACTCCCACAAAGTTCATTCCTCTCTCCGCGACACTGAGGCTGTGAGACTACCCGGGCTGCTGTGCTTCGCGTCTGCAAGCTTCACAGCGATTTGCTCCGCTAATATGATGAACTGGGCCTACTCCAGGCTGCTCTGAGGATTAAGATCTAAGGGCTCGATTTGGTTCAGAATGCCTTTGCTCATGTCTATTGCTTGCATGATTTGCATTTTCTTCTCTTTCTTCGAGCATTAGGTGTTGGTCTTTATTTTTTCTAATTGGTTCTTTTGGGTTTCTTGCTTTGTGGCTACCTGTAAGCAGGCAAATTTCAAGGTTGTATAATTTATACTTACTTTTATAATAAGTGTACTTTGAATCTTTGAATACTGTTAAGCTTACCTACCACTAATCGAATTTAGTGGTTACAATTCTGGCTACAGAGAACAATCAACCATGAGGGTTTTGGTAGGTAATCTTACAGGTAACTAAACCACATCAATTATCTTACAGGGGGCTCAGATAACAGAACAACAGTTGCTCTGAGAATACTGTTCTATAGATTTAATCCTGAAAAAAACCTTGGGCTCTCCTCCAGAATGTAGAAAAGTTTGACAGGTTTATTATTTTGACTATCTATAGAAACATAGAAACACAGAAAACCTACAGCACAATACAGGCCATTTGGCCCACAAAGCTGTGCCGAACATGTCCTTACCTTAGAACTATCTAGGCTTACCCATAGCCCTCTATTTTTCTAAGCTCCATGTATCCATCCAGCAGTCTCTTAAAAGACCCTATCGTTTCCACCTCCACCACCACCACCGACAGCCCATTCCACGCACTCACCACTCTTCGCGTAAAAAACTTACTCCTAACATCTCCTCTGTACCTACTTCTAAGCACCTTAAAACTATGCGCTCTGGTGCTAGCCATTTTAGCCCTGGAAAAAAGCCTCTGACTATCCACATGATCAATGCCGCTCATTATCTTGTACACCTCTATCAGGTCACCTCTCATCCTTCGTCGCTCCAAGGAGAAAAGGCCGAGTTCACTCAACCTATTCTCATAAGGCATGCTCCCCATTCCAGGCAACATCCTTGTAAGTCTCCTCTGCACCCTTTCTATAGTTTCTATGTCCTTCCTGTAGTGAGGCGACCAGAATTGAGCACAGTACCCCAAGTGGTGTCTGACCAGGGTCCTATATAGCTGCAACATTACCTCTTGGCTCCTAAACTCAATCCCATGGCTGATGAAGGCCAATGCACTGTATAGAGTCATATAGTGCCTTGTAAAAGTATTCAGCCCCCAACCTTTTGTTCACATAAGTTTGTATTACAACCAGGGATTTTGATAAATTTAACTGAGAACTTTTATTTGTGAATCACAGTTGAACCCAAAAAACAGGAAAGCGTGAAAGCCTAAACATCCAGAAACTGAGAGTTCAGAAGTATTCAGCCCCCCTTTGCTCAGTACTTCGTTGAATCACTTCTCACAGTTATTACAGACAGTTATCATTTTGGAGCTCTGTACAATCTGATGGAGCAAGATTTGCCCCTTCCTCCTTATAAAATTGCTCAGGCTGTGCCAGGTTAGTTGTTGGGGAGCAGCAGTGGACAGCAATCTTGTGGTCGTGCCGGGGTGGTGGATCAGACTAAGGTCAGTACTCTGACTAGGCCACTCAAGGACATCAATTTTCTTCATTTGAAGCCATGCTGTAGCTGCTCTGGCAGTGTGCTTTGGGCTGTTGTTCTGCTGAAAGCTGTACTTCCTCTCCAGTTCAAGCTTTCTGGCAGAAGCTAGCAGGTTTTTATCCATAATCTCTCTGTATTTAGCAGCATTCATCTTCCTGACCAGATTTCCAGTCCCTGCTGCTGAAAGACGTCCCTATAGCACGATGCTACCTCTACCGTACTTTACATTAGGGATGGTGTCACCTGGCTGGTGCACAGTATTAGATTTATGGCACACATACTGCTTGGTGTTGCGGCTAAAAAGTTGCAATTTAGTTTCATCCAATTGCAAGACCTTCTTCCACATCTTTGCAGTATCTTCTAAGAGACGCTTTACAAAGCCTTTACCAGGCAAGGATATGCTATTTATTTTAGCCAGGGCTTTTTCCTTGCACTGTTCTATAAATATCCTTTGTTGTGCAAGGCCTTGGAAATTGAGGGGCCATGAACTTCATCTCCAGTTGCACCTGCTGACTTCTGCAGCTCATTCAGTGACTGCTGGTGTCACAGAAGTAGCTCTTACAAGTGCCATTCTTCTCTGGTGTCTAAGTTTAGCGGTGCAGCCAGTCATAGATAGTCTTGCTGTGGTTTCATATTTTTCCATTTTTTTACAACAGACTGCACTGAGTACCAAGGTATATTCAGTGCCTTTGAGATGGTCTTGTACTTTTCCCCAGATTTGTTCTTCTCTATTATCATTCCCCTGTCTTGTTTTGAATGCTCTTTTTCCTTAATTTTGGTTTTGGTCTGTGAAAATCTACCATACTGTTGGACCTTACAGAGAGAGAGGGTATTTATTCTTATGAATTCAACGAAAACAGGTGAACCTCCAATTTTCTACATCAACAAATTGAGTTGGTAAGATAATACTGTATATTGCACTTGAGGAAAGTTAGTATAGTAATTAGCAAGGGGATGAATACGTCTTCATCCTCTCAAATTTGGTTTTTAATTTTCAGTAAGTTGTTGCTACGAACAAATATTTCTCAGCATCTGATGTTTTTCTCTTGGTTTTAGTAAATTGCTGACAGGTTTTGGAATTTTTCTTTTGATTTGACAGGATTCACAATGTTTTGTAGATTTGTAGAAAAATCCTACTTCAATATATGTTAAATTTTAAAAATGAGCACCTATGATTTTCTAAATCCCTATAAGATGACCCTTCACTTTATTACAGTCCGGGGAAAAAGGTCCTAGCCTACCCAGCCTGATTAGGGATAGTCAACGTGGCTTTGTGCTTTGTAGGCCATATCTAACTAACCTTATAGAGATTTTGAGGAGGTTACGAAGGATGGCAGTTGACATTGTCTATTTGGACTTCAGCAATACTTTTGGCAAAGTCCCACACAGAACGCCTGTCCAGAAAGTTGAAATAGTAAACTGGATTCATCATTGGCTTAGTGAGAGAAAACAGGAATGGTAGTTTCTCTGATTGATGGCTTGTGACCAGTGGTGTACCACAGGGATCACTGCTGGTTCCATTGTTGTTTAACATCGATTTTCATTCCTATTTTACTGTATTCTTTTAGAGATTGGCACGGTACCCGACTCTTCAGCACAACATACATAGCATACTATCGTCACTCACGAGGATTATGCTGGTCTCCACCCTATCACGGTCATTCTCTTTGTTCTGTTCACCTCTTCACATCCTCTGCAAAATTAAGACACCCTTCTTTGCTCATCTGTCCAGATTTTTGGCCTGAAATATTCACTTTGTTTCTCTCTCCCTAGGGGATGCCTGAGCTGATGAGTATCTTTAGCATTTTTCATGTCCATTTCAGATTCCCACATCAGTGCTTGTTTTCCGTTTCGTCTCACAAACTCCCAGAGCCCCCAGTGACCCTATGTGGCAGTGGAATAGTGTAAATGGAACCAGAGGAGATAGCAGAGGTACTTAATGAATACTTTGCTTCAGTATTCACTACGGAAAAGGATCTTGGCGATTGTAGGGGTGACTTGGAGCAGACTGAAAAGCTTGAGCATGTAGATATTAAGGAAGAGGATGTCCTGGAGCTTTTGGAAAGTATCAAGTTGGATAAGTCACCGGGACCGGACGAGATGTACCCCAGACTACTGTGGAAATGAGGGAGGAGATTGCTGAGCCTCTGGTGATGGTCAATGGGGACGGGAGAGGTTCCGGAGGATTGGAGGGTTGCGGATGTTGTTCCCTTATTCAAGAAAGGGAGTAGAGATAGCCTAGGAAATTATAGGGCAGTGAGTCTTACTTCAGTGGTTGGTAAGTTGATAGAGAAGATCCTGAGAGGCGGGATTTATGAGCATTTGGAGTGGCATAATATGATTGGGAATAGTCAGCATAGTTTTGTGAAAGGCAGGTTGTGTCTTATGAGCCTGATTGAATATTTTGAGGATGTGACTAAATACATTGATGAAGGTAGAGCTGTAGATGTAGCGTATATGGATTTCAGCAAGACATTTGACAAGGTACCCCATGCAAGGCTTATTGAGAAAGTAAGGAGGCATGAGATCCAAGAGGACATTGCTTTGTGGATCCAGAACTGGCTTGCCCACAGAAGGCAAAGTGTCGTTGTAGATGGGTAATATTACGCATGGAGGTCGGTCACCAGTGGTGTGCTTCAGGGATCTGTTCTGGGACCCCTACTCTTCGTGATTTTTATAAATAACCTGGATGAAGGAGTGGAGGGATGGGTTAGTAAATTTGCTGATGACACAAAGGTTGGGGGTGTTCTTCCACTCTTGGACCATAGGACGTGAGGCAGATGACTCATCTGAACAACGAGCAGGCTCATAATGTCAGTTTTATTGAACTCTGGGGAGGCTTGTGCAGGGTAATGTCATTGGGATAAATGTGCATAATTCACAACCACTGACATTGAGTTGGGTTTTCATTTTAAGAGGCTAGTCTGACATAATGATGATATTTACATAAAGGTTTATAGTGCATTTGTGTATTATGTTTTAGAGTTCAATAGAATGTGTTACGGGTTTCATTAAACATAAAACTCCTCACTTTGTTTCATTTGTGAAAACCTACACGCTCCCCACCATTGAGCACATATACATTGAGATCTATTTTAGGAAAGCAGCATCCATCTTCAAGGGCTCTCACCATCCAGGCCATGCTGTCTTCGCACTGCTACCATCAAGAAGGAGGTACAGGAGCTTCGGGACCCACACCATCAGATTCAGGAACAGTTCCGGTTTAAGAAGGTGCTACTGAACATGTGTGATTAGTAGTTCAAGAGGCAAAAAATTTGACTAAAAACATTACTAATGACCTTTTCTGAAGTAAATTGTGGTAAAACTATTACCTCAGACAATGAAGGAGCAAGCAGAGACAAAGCTGATTCGAAGGATGGGCCGTGTAGGTACATTGCAAACCTGAGGCGCAGTGTGTTCAAGATGTGGTCAAGGACGGAGTTGGTATCACAGTTGGAGCTGGAGTGAGCGACCTCGAGGGTAGTCAATGCAGAAGAGTTTCAATACCCAACCACCTAACTCGGTTGTGAGGCTGGATTACCCCAAGTGCCGAGCCGACTTGCTGAGACTGAGAACTGTTTCGGGCTGCGTGGCCCAAACATTTCGCTGCACCGGGATCCAGGTCCAAGAGTAAGGCACTACCAGGTGCTTGGACAATTTAAACGTTGGTCCAGATATACTGGAAAGCCTGAGTGTCAGGACTGGAGGCAAGGGTTGGTCTGATTCGGAGAGGCTGTGAACTGCTCGAGTGGCTGTCGTCTTTGCGAGTTTCGTAGTGTTTTTGCCCGCTAATATGATGAACTGAGATTGAGGCTTGGGCCTGTTCTGGCTACTCCGGAGAGTGGATCTAAGGACTCAATCTGGTACAGAATGCTGTCAGTTTTTTCCCTGTTGTTTGCATGATGAATTGAATTGAACGGAATTGACTTTATTTCTTACATCCTTCACATACACGAGGAGTAAATACCTTTACGTTATGTCTCCGCCTAAATTGGTGCAAAGTGCAATTTATAGAAATTTGTAATAAATAGTATGTACAACAGGACAGTCAATACAGTATAGAAATACCATTGTATCAGCATGAATTAATCCGTCTGATGGCCTGGTGGAAAAAGCTGTCCTGAAGCCTGTTGGGCCTGGCTTTAATGCTGAGGTACTGCTTCCCAGATGGTAGCAGCTGGAGCAGTTTGTGGTTGGGATGACTCTGGTCCGCAATCATCCTTCACACCCTTTTTACACACCTGTCTTTGTAAGTGTCCTGAATAGTGGGAAGTTCACATTTACAGATGTGCTGGGCTGTCTGCACCACTCTCTGCAGAGTCCTGCGATTGAGGGAGGTACAGTTCCCATACCAGGCAGTGATGCAGCCAGTCAGGATGCTCTCTATTGTGCCCCTGTAGAAAGTTCTTAGGATGTGGGGACTCATACCAAACTTCCTCAACCATCTGAGGTGAAATAGGTGTTGTTGGACCGAGGTCTCTAAGTTTCTTGTCAAGCCTAGAGGGAATTATGGTGTTGAATGCTGAACTGTAGTCCAAGAACAGCATTCTCACATAAGCATCCTTCTTCTCCAGATGTGTGAGGACAGTGTGTAGAGCAGTCGTTACTGCGTCAACTGTCAATTGGTTGTGTCAGTAGGTGAATTGTAGAGGGTTCAGTCTGGGTGGTAGCATACTGCAGATGTAGTCCTTGATCAGCCTGTCAAAACACGACGTGAGTGTATGTGTTTCTTCTCTTTCTCAACACAGTGTCATTGCCTTTTTTTAAATTGGGTTCTTCAGGTTTTTAGCTTTGTAGCTGCCTGTAAGCAAACAAATCTCAAGGTGTATAATTGATATGTTTTTTGGTAAATAATGTACTTTGAATCTTTTAATCTTTGAGTTATTACCACTCAGCCATTAGGCTTTTGAACTGGAGGGGATAACATCATTCAACTTCACTCCTCTACACTGAACTGTTTCCATCTATGAACTTCCAAGGACTCTTCATCTCATATTCTCGATATTTATTGCATACATATTTATTATTATTATTATTTTGTTTTTTATGAGTATGTCCACAAGAAAATGAATCACAGGGTTGAAGATGGTGACATATATGTACGTACATTGAACTTTGAACTTAAAATATTATCACCTCAGTTGATCACAAAACCACCACTGACCATGGGTTTTGTGACACCTAATGGTTATTCTGAAAGCTCCCCAGTTATCCAGTAATATGAGTATGGGTTCTACAGAGGAGAAACAGGCTCTCCAGACCACCATGTCCAAACCGACAATCAATTTCACTTACTAGCATTTGGACCGTAGCTACTCTGCCTTGGAGAATCATCCTGATGCTTCTCAAATGTTGCCAGGGTAAAATACGTGAAGTACTGTACATTTACTATGAATCCATAAACATCCGTTGGACAGGTAGAACATATACCCAGACAGACAGTCTAAATGGGAATCAGTTCAGGTGTTGGAATCAGTGGGGAATTCGAGTATGCTTCCTTATGATTTAATAACATAGGGGGAATAGCTTTATAAAACCTTATACCTTGATTAATCAATATTATAAAGGTTGTTATTAAAACAAACCACTCATAAATGAATAAGCAATTTATTGCTTCCAGATGAACAGCACTGCAAAGTTAACAAGTGAGAAAGCCACCAACAACAGGAACAAGTTAGTAACAATTGATGATAAAGTGGTAAAATTCCAGCTATGGTTTGTAGACAGGACTGCAGTATTTGGTTGGGGTAGATTTATTGGCATAAGCTAATCTACCATTAAAAACGTGATGAGTGTATTAAAGAACTTACACAACCCAAACATCTGGGAAAATAACAAATAAATTTGTACATTTCCTTGATAGAACTGAGAGAAAGTAACTGGGGAATGGAATTAAAAGCCAAATAAAATTTTTGAAAATCAAAAATAAGTATGGAAATACTTTATCTGGAAATACTGGCTGGAAATCTAGTGATGACACCAAAAGGGGATTGGACTGCTTGTGCCAGATCAATAAATTATCTCCAGTCCAAAGGTTCAAAACATTCAGAAAATGATGAACATGCAAAGTTAAGCTGAGAGAACAGAAGGAGGTTTAAATAAGAAGTTGGAAGAAACTGTGGAATAATAGAGTGATGAATAATGCAGAATGTGAAATCAAAGAGAGGAGAGCCAATTTAGTATGTAATCTGCATGCTGGCAGCTGAAATCCCCAGACGTCGGAGAATGGTTTAAACAGAAGAAAGATATCTGATGAAACTAGTTCTATTGGCAGGGCACAGATAAATAACCATAATTTAGTACACACTGCTTGTAAATGAGAGCGAGGGGTAGGAGAGGTTGTTTCAAAGACTTAACTCTTGATGCGTTCATAAGGCAAAACCAACTAACCTAAGAGCATTGTAATGAAAGGGAATCAGTTATAGTATTACTTCTTGTCTGAAATTGATCAGGTGCTGCAAATAGAGGTCAGAATGGAAAGGGTTGATCTAGGAAAAAGGCAAAAGTGAAGCACAAGATTCTCTTATAAGACACATATCGATACTGAAAAGCATTTATTTTGTGCAGCAAAGAAAACAAAACAAGCCCAGCCTCAGCAGTCTTTCCTCTTAGCTGACATGTTCCATTGCAGCCAACATCCTGGTGAATCGTCTCTGCACCCTCTCCAATGCAATCACATTCTTCCTATGGTGTGGCAACCAAATCTGCACACAGTAATCCACCTGTAACCTAGCAAATACTTACACTATAACCTTTGTGTTTTTATATCCATGCTTCAGTTAATTACAGCACAAATTCTGTATTCCTCAACATCACCTTATATACCCATGCTGCTGCCTTTGGGAATTCAGTGACATTTCCACCAAGATCCCTCTGTTCCTCAGTAATTCCTAGGGCCTTACAATACATTATTAGACACCCAGCCGCTCCCTAAAAAAGCAATAAATCGCACCATCATTTCTTTATCCTTCTTACCAACTTATCAATATTATTCTGTAGAAGATGACTACTAACCTGGCTATTAATAATGCCAACAGCAGGAATTCTGCAGATGCTGGAAATTCAAGCAACACACATAAAAGTTGCTGGTGAACGCAGCAGGCCAGGCAGCATCTCTAGGAAGAGGTGCAGTCGACGTTTCAGGCCGAGACCCTTCGTCCGAAGGGTCTCGGCCTGAAACATCGACTGCACCTCTTCCTAGAGATGCTGCCTGGCCTGCTGCGTTCACCAGCAACTTTTATGTGCGTTGCTATTAATGATGCCATCAGTTTTCATGCCATCTTCAAACTTACTCATCATAACCCCTACATTCATACCCTGATTATTTATGTATATAGAAAATATATACATTACATACCAGTGGTGATAGGTTTCCGGTTACAAGTACACCCTCAACTTTTACCCTCTGCCTTCTGTTACCACGCTAATTTGGGATCCAATTCGCCAAGTTGCAATGAGTCCTATGGGCTACCTCTTGGACTAATCTCATATATGGGGCCTTGTCAAAGGACTTTCTGAAGTCCATGTTGCCTATATCAATCATGCTACCCTCACCTCCCCAAAATTTGAATAAGATGACTCAACCTTTTGAAACCCATTACCAACAATTGCTCAAGAACTTCCTCAAAAATATTTCACTTACAATCCCCACCATTGCATAATTAGTTCTCTGCTCCATTTAACATGGTACTGGACCACAGACAGATGGACTTGGATGAACTTGGCTACTAGTGATGAACTTGGGCAACTCTTGCTTATAAATGTATTATTGAATAAGAACCAAATATTGGATAACCAGGAATATAAGATTAGGCAGTTGTTCTCAACAGTGAACTGAGAATCCCAAATAAAATTAAAGTATTTCAGGAAAATTTGCTTGTAATGCTTATGGTTCAGTCTTTTTTTCCCCCAAAAACAGGACTTGATGATATCAACAACCACAGAAACAGATTAAACTGACGATGTAGTTATTTAAGAAAGCTTCTATCAAACAAGTAAGGCATATGTGTAAAGAGAAGAGGCAGTTTAGTGTTTTAGATCTTTCCATGAAAGGGCCTGCACCTAAGTTATTAATGAGACTTATTCTTTTTATCAATTTTCCACAAACATATTTCCTAGTTGTTGTTGAGGGACATTTTAGGGATATGGAACTAACTGGATAGTTATTTTGGAACTGTCTCTTCCTGAGGGCAAGATTTTTCACTAACCATCAAACATTCTCCTAACCATCTTCCAACCTCCCTGCATGAACTGGAGCTCCTCAAGCACCATATAAACTGCACCTTGTTCTGCTTACTCTGCATCTCTCTGATCTGTCAACACACATTTGTTCCCCATGGAATTATATCCCACCCTCAGTCTTCTGGGTGTTTTCTGTTGGCATCCTTTGGCTATGCTATAACATGATTACATGTCGTTTCCATGGGAGAGCTCCCATCTATTCCTTCAGTTAACACCACAGAATATTGCTGTTCAACTAAACACTTAATTAACTGAACTTTAAGCCAAACAGGTCAAGAGGAATCAAGATAAGTACCTAGTATAAAAAAGATCGAAGAAAGGAAATGGTGGAATGGCATTTTTGAAAAAGCTATTTCAACTGTAATAGTATTTTCTGTCCCTATGCATCCTCATTAAAACAATCATTGCCCTTTTAGTTACTTATGAATAAGCAGAATTGAACCTGCAATCATTTAACTTTCCTAGAATGTAGAACAGTGCAGCACAGTGCAAACCTTCCAGCCCAAGATGTTGTCCTGACCTTTAATCATACTCTAAAATCAATGTAATCCTTCCCCTCACATAGCCCTCCATTTTTCTTTCAACCTTGCAACTATCTAAGAGACTCTTAAATGTACCTAAATTATCCTTCTCTACCACCACCCCTGGCAAGTGTGTTTCACACACCCACTAATTTCTGTTTAAAAAAAACTACCTCTAATATCTTCTCTATACTTTCTTCCAATCACTTAAAAATTACACCCTTCATATTAGATACTATATTTCTGCCCTGGGAAAAAGTCTCAGACTCTTCATTCTTGTCATCTTATACAACTCTATCAAGTCACCTCTCATTCTTCTTTGCTCCAGAGAGAAAAGGCCTAGCTCACTCAACCTAACCTCGAAAGGCATTGTTATGACATGCATCCGCCCACCCCAGCTTCCGGCGCTTAGACGTTCTAACTCTCCGGAGTATGGATAGCTTTAAGGGTTGAGGGCCGTCCTGCTAATTGGCAGTCATGTTTTGGACACCAAGAATGGAGTATTTAAAGAGCACCTGAACTGAGGTTTGGTACTCAGTTGTAAGCCCTACTA
Source organism: Mobula birostris (assembly GCF_030028105.1). Lineage (NCBI taxonomy): Eukaryota > Metazoa > Chordata > Chondrichthyes > Myliobatiformes > Myliobatidae > Mobula > Mobula birostris. Next base: position 53,271,238 of record NC_092386.1, read on the forward strand.
GAGATATCTTCTAGTGTTTTGTTTTTCTTCAGTTCTTGTTCCAGCTTTATACTGTGTCTCAATTCCACCTTCAGATGCTGCAGTACTTTGTGGTCCAAACCATCCTTGCCAAGGTCTCTCATCACAGCCACATTCATTTTTTTAGACGGTATCTTGATAAATCTCCTCTATACCCTTGCTAAAGTTTCCACATCCTTCCTATAATAAGGCAACCAGAAATTAACACAATATCATAAGACCATAAGATATAGGAGGCAGAATTAGGCCATTCGGTCCATAAAGTCTGTTGATCCATTTCCCTCTCAACACCATTCTCCTGCCTTCTCCCAATAGCCTTTCACGCCACGACTAAGCAAAAACCTATCGGCCTCCACCTTAAATGTACTCAGTGGCCTGGACTCCACAGCTGCCTGTGAGAATGAATTCCCCAGATCCACCACCCCACTGGTTAAAGAAAATCCTCCTCATCTCTGGCCTATATGAACATCCCTCTATTTTAAGGCTGTGCCTTCTGCTCCTAGATTCTCCCACCAAAGAAAACATTTTTGGATCCCCCCCACCATTGTACTAAATTCCAGCGAGTACAACTCTGCAGCCTTCAGTCGCTGCTCATATGATAATCCTTTCATTCCCAGAATCATTTGTGTAAATCTCCTCTGGATCTTACATAGAAAATAGGTGCAGGAGTAGGCCATTCGGCCCTTCGAGCCTGCACCACCATTTATTATGATCATGGCTGATCATCCAACTCAGAACCCCACCCCAGCCTTCCCTCCATACCCCCTGACCCCCGTAGCCACAAGGGCCATATCTAACTCCCTCTTAAATATAGCCAATGAACTGGCCTCAACTGTTTCCTGTGGCAGAGAATTCCACAGATTCACCATTCTCTGTGTGAAGAAGTTTTTCCTAATCTCGGTCCTAAAAGGCTTCCCCTTTATCCTCAAACTGTGGCCCCTCATTCTGGACTTCCCCAACATCGGGAACAATCTTCCTGCATCTAGCCTGTCCAATCCCTTTAGGATCTTATACGTTTCAATCAGATCCCCCCTCAATCTTCTAAATTCCAACGAGTACAAGCCCAGTTCATCCAGTCTTTCTTCATATGAAAGTCCTGCCATCCCAGGAATCAATCTGGTGAACCTTCTTTGTACTCCCTCTATGGCAAGGATGTCTTTCCTCAGATTAGGGGACCAAAACTGCACACAATGCTCCAGGTGTGGTCTCACCAAGGCCTTGTACAACTGCAGTAGTACCTCCCTGCTCCTGTACTCGAATCCTCTCGCTATAAATGCCAGCATACCATTCGCCTTTTTCACCGCCTGCTGTACCTGCATGCCCACTTTCAATGACTGGTGTATAATGACACCCAGGTCTCGTTGCACCTCCCCTTTTCCTAATCGGCCACCATGCAGATAATAATCTGTTTTCCTATTTTTGCCACCAAAGTGGATAACTTCACATTTATCCACATTAAATTGCATCTGCCATGAATTTGCCCATTCACCCAACCTATCCAAGTCACCCTGCATCCTCTTAGCATCCTCCTCACAGCTAACACTGCCACCCAGCTTCGTGTCATCCGCAAACTTGGAGATGCTGCATTTAATTCCCTCATCCAAGTCATTAATATATATTGTAAACAACTGAGGTCCCAGCACTGAACCTTGCGGTACCCCACTAGTCACTGCCTGCCATTCTGAAAAGGTCCCATTTATTCCCACTCTTTGCTTCCTGTCTGCTAACCAACTCTCCACCCACACCAATACCTTACCCGCAATACCGTGTGCTTTAAGTTTGCACACTAATCTCCTGTGTGGGGCCTTGTCAAAAGCCTTCTGAAAATCCAAATATACCACATCCACAGGTTCTCCCCCATCCACTCTACTAGTTACATCCTCAAAAAATTCTATGAGATTCGTCAGACATGATTTTCCTTTCACAAATCCATGCTGACTTTGTCCGATGATTTCACCGCTTTCCAAATGTGCTGTTATCACATCCTTGATAACTGACTCCAGCAGTTTCCCCACCACTGACGTTAGGCTAACTGGTCTATAATTCCCCGGTTTCTATCTCCCTCCTTTTTTAAAAAGTGGAGTTACATTAGCCACCCTCCAATCCTCAGGAACTAGTCCAGAATCTAACGAGTTTTGAAAAATTATCTCTAATGCATCCACTATTTCTTGGGCTACTTCCTTAAGCATCCTGGGATGCAGACCATCTGGCCCTGGGGATTTATCTGCCTTCAATCCCTTCAATTTACCTAACACCACTTCCCTACTAACATGTATTTCGCTCAGTTCCTCCATCTCACTGGACCGTCTGTCCCCTACTATTTCTGGAAGATTATTTATGTCCTCCTTAGTGAAGACAGAACCAAAGTAATTATTCAATTGGTCTGCCATGTCCTTGCTCCCCATAATCAATTCACCTGTTTCTGTTTGCAGGGGACCTACATTTGTCTTTACCAGTCTTTTCCTTTTCACATATCTATAAAAGCTTTTACAGTCCGTTTTTATGTTTCCTGCCAGTTTTCTCTCATAATCTTTTTTCCCCTTCCTAATTAAGCCGTTTGTCCTCCTCTGCTGAACTCTGAATTTCTCCCAGTCCTCAGGTGATCCACTTTCTCTGGCTAATTTGTATGCTTCTTCTTTGGAATTGATACTATCCCTAATTTCTCTTGTCAGCCACGGGTGCACTACCTTCCTTGATTTATTCTTTTGCCAAACTGGGATGAACAAAACTGGGATGAACATCTTCTCAAATGTCAGCAGAGCCTTTCTTAAATAAGGGGCTTAAAACTACTCACAATACTCGAAATGAGACCTCACCAGTGCCTTATACAGCCTCAGCATGACATCTTTGCTTTTATATTCTAGTTTTCATAAAATTAATGCTACCATTGTATTTGCCTTCCTCGTCAATGACACAACCTGCAAATTAACCTTTGGGGAATCCTACACAAGGACTCCCAAATCACTTTCGACCTCAGATTTTTGAATTTTCTCCTTATTTAAAAGGTAGTCTATGCTTTTATATCTTCTACCAAAGTGCATGACCATACACTTCTGGACACTGTATTTCATCTGCCACCTCTTTGCCCATTCTCCAAATCTGTCCAAGTCCTTCTGCAGCCTTTCTGCTTCTTCAGCCGTACTTGCCGCATCCGCAAACTTGATATAAAAGATAAAAACAAGTGGTCCCAACATAGACCCCTGTGGAACACGACTATTCATTGGCAGCTAATCCGACAAGGATCCCTTTATTCCCACTCTGTCTCTTGCCAATCGACTAATGCTCTATCCATGCTGGTCTCTTTCCTGCAATAACATGAGTTCTTATCTTGTTTGGCAGCCTCATGTGCAGCAACTTGCCAAAGGCCTTCTGAAAATCCAAATGCAGAACATCCACCGATTCTCATTTGTCTATCCTGCTTGTTAGTCCCACAAACAATTCCAACATATTTGTCAGGCAAGACTTTCCCTAAAGGAAACTGTGCTGACTTTGGCCTATTTAGTTATGTGCCTCCAGGTACCTCGAAACCACATCCTTAACAATTGACTCCAGCATCTTCTCAACCACCGAGGTCAGGCTAACGGGCCTTTAATTTCCTTTCTTCTGCCTTCCTCCTTTCTTGAAGAGTGGGGTGACATTTACAATTTTCCAGTCCTCTGGAACCATGGCTAAATCTATTGATTCTTGAAAGATCATTACTAATGTCACCACAATCTCTTCAGCTTCCTTTTTTAGAACCCCGGGGTGTAGTCCATCAGATTCAGGTGACTTATCTACCTTCAGGCCTTTCAGTTTCCCACGCACCTTCTCCCTAGTAATAGTAACTGCACTCGATTCTGCCCCTTGACACTCTCAAACTTCCGGCATGCTACTCGTGTCTTCCACAATTAAGACTGATTCAAAACACTTATTCAGTTCATTCACCATTTCCTTGTCCCCCGTTACTATCTCTCCAGCATCATTTTTCAGCTGTCCAATATCTACTCTCGTCTCTCTTTCACACTTTACATATCTGTAAAAAAAACTTTCGATATCATTTTGATATTATTGGCTTCATATTTCATCTTTTCCCACCTTATGTATCTTTTAGTTGCCTTCTGCTGGTTTTAGAAATTTTTGAACTTCCCACTAATTTTTGATCTATTATATGCCCTCTCTTTCCCTTTAATGATGGCTTTGACTTCCCTCGTCAGCCACATTGCACCATTCTGCCTTTAGAATACTTCCTCTTCTTTGGGATGTATCTGTACACCAGGTTTGAACTGAATTGAATTGACTTTATTACTTACATCCTTCATGTACATGAGGAGTAAAAATCTTTATGATATGTCTCCGTCTAAATGTGCAATGTACAATTTATAGTAATTTATTATAAATAGTATGTACAATTGTATCAGCGTGAATTAATCAGTCTGATGGCCTGGTGGAAGAAGCTGTCCAGGAGCCTGTTGGTCCTGGCTTTTATGCTGCGGTACCGTTTCCTGGATGGTAACAGCTGGAATAGTTTGTGGTTGGAGTGACTCAGGTCCCCAATGATCCTTCAGGCCTTTTTTACACATCTGTCTTTGTAACTGTCCTGAATAGTGGGAAGGTCGCATCTACAGATGCGCTGGGCTGTCCGCACCACTCTCTGCAGAGTCCAGCGATTGAGGGAAGTACAGTTCCCATACCAGGCAGTGATGCAGCCAGTCAGGATGCTCTCAATTGTGCCCCTGTAGAAAGTTCTTAGGATTTGGGGGCCCATACCAAACTTCTTCAACTGTCTGAGGTGAAAGAGGTGCTGTTGTGCCTTTTTCACCACACAGCCGGTATGTAGAGACCACGTGAGATCCTCGGTGATGTTTATGCCGAGGAACTTAAAGCTGTTCACCCTCTCATCTGCAGTTCTATTGATGTCAACAGGGGCTAGCCTGTCTCCATTCCTCCTGTAGTCTACAACCAGCTCCTTTGTTTTTGCGACATTGAGGGAGAGATTGTTTTCTTGACACCACTGTGTCAGGGTGATGACTTCTTCTCTGTAGGCTGCCTCATTATTATTTGAGATTAGGCTAATCAGCGTAGTGTCGTCAGAAAATTTAATTAGCAGATTGGAACTGTGGGTGGCAACACAGTCATGGGTATACGGAAAGGTCTAACCAGAGTTTTATAGAGCTGCAACATTACCTTGTGGTTCTTGAACTCACTTCTCTGACTAACGAAGTCCAGTATGTTATATGCCTTCTTAAACAGCCTACCAACTTGAGTGACAACCTTGAGGGATCCATGGACATAGACCCCAAGATCGCTCTGTTCATCCACACTGCTAAGAATCCTGCCATAAACCCTGTGCTCTGCCTTGAAGTTCAACCTCCAAAGTGTTGCTCTTCACACTTTTCCAGCCTAAGCTCAATCTGTCACTACACTGCATTCTACCAACATCCTCTTGTAACCTTCTACACAATCCACAACACCACCATCCTTCATGTTATCTACATACTTACTAACCCACTCTTCCACAGCTTCATCCAGGTCACTTATAAACAATCACCAAGAGCAGGGTTCCCAGAACAGATCCCTGTGGAACAACCACTGATCACCAACCTCCAGGCAGAATATGCTCCATCTACAACCACTCTCTGCCTTCTATGGGCAAGCCAACTCTGAATCCACACAGCGATGTTTCCCTGAATTCCATGCCTGACTTGCTGAATGAACCTTATCAAACCATGGGGAACCTTATTGAACACTTCACTAAAGTCGATATACACCACATCCACTGCTCAACTTTCATCATTGTGCTTTGTCATATCCTTGTGAAGCATGACTTGTCCTTCACAAAGCCATGCTGACTATCCATAATCAGACTATACTACTCTAGGTGCTTATAAATCCTGTCTCTAAGGATCCTCTTCAATAGTTTGGCCACCACTATCCCAGGTTATCCCTATTACCTTTCATGAACAAAGGAATAACATTTGCCGCTCTTCAATCATCTACTCCTGTGGCCAGTGAGGATGCAAAGGTCATCACTAAAGGCACAGCAATCTCTTCCCTCGTTTTCTGTGGTAACCTGGCTCCATGTCCTCTTGCTTTTCAAAAGTTGCAGTTGTCTTTCTTAATGTCGACATACTCCAGCCTTTCAGCCTGTTTTACATTGTCCTCGCAATCATCAAGGTCCTTCATTGGTGAATTCTGAAGCAAAGTATTCAGTAAGGATCTCCCTTATCTCCTCTGACCCCAAACACATGTTTCCTTTACTATCCCTGGCCATCCTCTTGTTCTTCACATACATGTAAGGTGCCTTGGGGTTTTCCTTAATCCTCACCAAAGTCCTCATATCCTCTCCTAGCACTCCAGGTCCTCTTGAGTTCCTTCCTGGCTACCTTACAACTCTCTAGAGCCCAGTCTGATCCTTGCTTCCCAAACTTTACATATGCTTATCTCTTCCTCCTGACTAGTTGTTCTACATCTCTTGTCAACCATTGTTCTTTCACACTACCATCAATGGGACAGATCTATCCAGAACCCAACGCAAAGGCTCCCTGACCAACTTCTACATTTCTGTTGTGCATTTTCCTGTGAAAATCCATTCCCAATTTAAGTTTCCAAGTTTCTACATAATAGTATCATAACTCCCCCCAGTGAAATACTTCCCATACTGTCTGCCCCTATCCCTGTCCAAGGCTCTTGTAAAGGTCACATAGATTTGGTCACTGTCAGAGTCAGAATCAGAATCAGGTTTATTATCACCGGCATGTTACGTGAAATTTGTTAACTTTGCAGCAGCAGTTCAATGCAATACGTAATCTAGTAGAGAGAGTAAAATAAATAAAATGAAAATAAGAATAAGAATAAATAAACAAGTAAATCAATTACGTATATTGAATAGAATAAAAAAAGTGAAAAAAACAGAAATACTGTATATTTTTAAAAAGTGAGGTAGTGTCCAAAGATTCAATGTCCATTTAGGAATCAGATCACAGAGGGGAAGAAGCTGTTCCTGAATCGCTGAGTGTGTGTCTTCAGGCTTCTGTATCTCTTACCTGATGGTAACAGTGAGAAAAGGGCATGTTCTGGGGGGTGTGGGTCCTTAATAATGGATGCTGTCTTTCTGATACATCGCTCCCTGAAGATGTCCTGGGTACTGGGTACCCATGATGGAGCTGATTAAATTTACAAACTTCTGCAGCTTCTTTTGGTCCTGTGCAGTAGCCCCCCCATACCAGACAGTGATGCAGCCTGTCAGAATGCTCTCCACAGTACAACTATAGAAGTTTTTGAGTGTATTTGTTGATATGCCAAATCTCTTCAAACTCCTAACAAAGTATAGCCACTGTATAACTGTATCGACATGTTGGGACCAGGTTAGAGCCTCAGAGATCTTGACACTCAGGAACTTGAAACTGCTCACTCTCTCCACTTCTGATCCCTCTATGAGGATTGGTTTGTGTTCCTTCGTCTTACCCTTCCTGAAGTCCACAATCAGCTCTCTCATCTTACTGACGTTGAGTGCCAGGTTGTTGCTGCGGCACCACTCCACTAGCTGGCATATCTCACTCCCGTATGCCCTCTCGTCACCTCCTGAGATTCTACCAACAGTGGTTGTATTGTCAGCAAATTTATAGATGTTATTTGAGCTACACCTAGCTACACAGTCATGGGTATATAGAGAGAAGAGCAGTGTTGATCGTCAGCGAGGAGGATATGTTATCACCAATCCACACAGATTGTGGTCTTCCAGTTAGGAAGTCGAGGATCCAATTCCAGAGGGAGGTACGGAGGCCCAGGTTCTGCAACTTCTCAACCAGGGAATGATGATATTAAATGCTGAGCTGTAGTCGATGATCAGCATCCTGATGTGTTTGTGTTGTCCAGGTGGTCTAAAGCCGTGTGGAGAGCCATTGAGATTGCGTCCGCCATTGACCTAATGTGGCAATAGGCAATTTGCAATGGGTCCAGGTTCTTGCTGAGGCAGGAGTTCAATCTAGTCATGACCAACCTCTCAAAGCATTTCATCACTGTAGATGTGAGTGCTACCAGGTGATAGTCATCCGGGCAGCTCACATTATTCTTCTTAGGCACTGGTATAATTGTTGCCTTTTTGAAGCAAGTGGGAACTCCCATCCGTAGCAGTGAGAGTTTGAAAACATCCTTGAATACTCCCGTTAGTTGGTTGGCACAGGTTTTCAGAGCCTTACCAGGTACTCCATCGGGACCTTCCACCTGGCAAGGGTTCACTCTTTTTAAAGACAGTCAAATATCAGCCTCGGAAACGGAGCTCACATGGTCATCAGGTGCAGCAGGGATCTTCACAGCTATAGTTATATTCTCCCTTCCAAAGCTTGCATAGAAGGCGTTGAGTTCATCTGGTAGAGAAGCATCACTGCCATTCATGCTATTGGGTTTCATGTTGTAGGAAATATTGTCTTGCAAACCCTGCCAGAGTTGCCGTGCATCCGATGTCGCCTCCAACCTCATTCAAAATTGTCTCTTCACCCTTGAAAAAGCCCTCCGCAAATCATACCTGGTTTTCTGGTACAGGCCTGGGTTGCTAGATTTGAATGCCACAGATCTAGCCTTCAGCAGATGGCATAACTCCTGGTTCATCCACGGCTTTTGGCTTGGGACTGTACAGTAAGTCTTTGTGGTGACACACTCATTCACACAGGTATTAATGAAGTCAGTAACAACTGCAACATACTCATCCAATTTTGAAGATGAATCCCTGAATAGAGTCCAGTCCACTGATTCAAAGCAGTCCTGTAGGCACTCCTATATAACCATATAACCATGTAACAATTACAGCACAGAAACAGGCCATCTTGGCCCTTCTAGTCCGTGCCGAACGCTTACTCTCACCTAGTCCCACCAACCTGCACTCAGCCCATAACCCTCCATTCCTTTCCTGTCCATATGGCTATCCAATTTAACTTTAAACGACAACATCGAACCTGTCTCAACCACTTCTGCTGGAAGCTCATTCCACACAGCTACCACTCTCTGAATAAAGAAGTTCCCCCTCATGTTACCCCTAAGCTTCTGCCCTTTAACTCTCAACTCATGTCCTCTTGTTTGAATCTCCCCCACTCTCAATGGAAAAAGCCTATCCACATCAACTCTATCTATCCCCTTCATAATTTTAAATACCTCTATCACGTCCCCCCTCAACCTTCTACGTTCCAAAGAATAAAGATCCAACTTGTTCAACCTTTCTCTGTAACTTAGGTGATGAAATCCAGGTAACATTCTAGTAAATCTTCTCAGTACTCTGCCTATTTTGTTGAAATCTTTCCTATAATTCGGTGACCAGAACTGTACACAATATTCCAAATTTGACCTGACCAATGCCTTGTACAATTTTAACATTACATCCCAACTCCTATACTCAATGTTCTGATTTATAAAGGCCAGCATACCAAAAGCTTTCTTCTCCACCCTATCCACATGAGGTTCCACCTTCAGGGAACTATGCACCATTATTCCTAGATCCCTCTGTTCTACTGCATTCTTCAATGCCCTACCATTTACCATGTATGTCCTATTTTGATTAGTCCTAATCAAAATGTAGCACCTCACATTTATCAGCATTAAACTCCATCTGCCATCTTTCAGCCCACTCTTCTAACTAGCCTAATATCTCTCGGCAAGCTTTGAAAACCTACTTCATTATCCACAACTCTACCTATCTTAGTATCATCTGCATACTTACTAATCCAATTTACCACCCCATCATCCAGATCATTAATGTATATGACAAACAACAGTGGACCCAGTACAGATCCCTGAGGCACACCACTAGTCACTGGCCTCCAATCTGACAAATAGTTATCCACTGCTACTCTCTGGCGTCTCCCATCCAGCCACTGCTGAATTCATTTTACCACTTCAATATTAATACCTAACGATTGAACCTTCCTAACTAACCTTCTGAGTGGAACCTTGTCAAAGGCCTTACTGAAGTCCATATAGACAACATCCACTGCTTTACCCTCGTCAACTTTCCTAGTAACCTCTTTAAAAAATTCAATAAGATTTGTCAAACATGACTTTCCATGCACAAATCCATGTTGACTGTTCCTAATTAGACCCTATCTATCCAGATACTTATATATACCATCTCTAAGAATACTTGCCATCAATTTACCCACCAGTGACGTAAAACTCACAGGCCAAAAAGTGCTAGGTTTACTCTTAGAACCCTTTTTAAACAATGGAACAACATGAGCAATACGCCAGTCCTCCGGCACCATCCCCGTGCTCCTGTGCTTCTCTTGTCTATAGCTTCTTGGTCTTCACTGCTGGTGCTGCAGTCTTCAGTCTCTACCTATACTCAGGGAGTAGAAGTGCAGCTAGGTGATCAGACTTTCCAAAGTAAGGGTGTGGAATAGCATGGTAGGCTATTCCTTGATATTCTTGATGGTGGTGTGGCAATGGTCTAGTGTGTTGTTTCCTCTGGTGTTGCAAGTGATCTGTTGATGGTAGTTGCTTAGTGTTTTTTTCAGACTAGCTGGCCTCTGAAAAGTTCACCCACTGAGAGGTCTAACAGTTGACATGGTTCATTGCTTAGTATCAGACTCAGTATGGTCTCTCCTCATATTGTTTGCTATACACACCTAACAAAGTCCGCCCCATCTCAACCTTTTGGACTTCGGCAGTGCCAATCAGTACTAGAGAATTTGATGAAACAACTCTGTTATTTTTGAATCTTTCTAAAATGTGCCTCCTGATCTTCTGTATCTTTGTTGCTGGGATGGGGAAGGTCTATAGAACAAGCCTAACTGAGTGATTTCTCCCTATCTGTTCTCATTTTCACCCACACTGGCACTGTAGATGGCTCCTTCATGGCATCCTCCCTTTCTGCAGATGTGACACTACCCATGATTATCAATGCCACTCCGCCACCTCTTTGAGCTCCCTCCCTGTCTCTTTTGAAACATCTAAACCCCAGAGCATCCAGCAGCCTTCCCGCCCTTATGACAGCAAGGTCTCTGTAATGACCACAATGATGTAGTTCCGTGTATTGATCCATTATCCTTGGTCCTGGTCCTTTTTACATTAAAATAGACACACCTCAACCCATCCAATGCCCAATCCATTGTCTATCCATCCTCACTTAAAAGAAACAAAATAGCTTAAAAAAACATACATAAGGATTAATTTCAGCTTCAGTGCTCACAAATTTGGAGTGTTAGCAGAGCAGTTTAAAAAGATTCACAACATATTATGAGGTTGGTGATGTCTGTAAAGTACTTTACCAACTACAATGACTCGTTACAACATTGAGAGGTTGCAAGAGGTACTGGATTGTTTATACACATAACAAATATTTCTGCACATTGACCAGGATGCAGGTAAAAAGAAGTCACTCCCACACTTACATTGGATCTTTGATGAGTTTTCCTGTTGCATGTAACTTCCAACAATCCAAAAATATCATTAATGCAATTCAGTTCAAAATGCGTTCCCTTGCTTTGAGAACTGAATAACTCTCAGGACTAAATCGTCAATGCCTTGAAAGTCTACCTCTGAATGGATCATCAATCAAAGATTCATAGATTACCACACTGAAAACCAGATGTGAAACAGAAAAGTTTCATTCACCCACATCAGTGGAAGATAATTATCTTGCTGGAAAATTGAAATGTATTTCTTGGAGTGAACAATATTATTGCTGGCAATCACTAAATTCATTAGCTTGATGTTATGGCATGGCACTTTCTGTAATTACAATTCCTAAGAAAACAAGGTTTTCATTGTACCCACACCATTTGTTATTTACTTATAGGATCCAGATTCATATTCTGAATGAGTGCATTTTAAAATATAAAAAGTGATTGCAGTTATTTTGTATTGTAAGATAGTAAAAATTCTGGTAACGTGCCATTGGAAAAATTTAATTCGAAGGCAAGTACAAATCCTCAGCTGTAATTAGATTCTTACATTTTATTCTTCTGTTCTGATTCTAGTATTCACAAAATGATGGAGAAGCTATAAATGTTTGCCAGTAAGGAAGTGGCTGTGGGGACGTTAAGCTCAACTCACCATCCACTTAATCTTTTCTCATTGAAATCATTTGCATTGAATTCCAGGATATAATGGAGAGTTTTGTGCAAATTAAGACCCAGAACTAAAACATTTGAATTGAAATGTTAAATTGATCCAATAAATTGCTAACCAAATTGATATGAGCACTTACAAGAAAGTTACTTATTTTAAAGCCTCTTTCAAGATTGGTTCTAAGATATTATGCTGGATCATTGCAGACTTATGTCAGTAATAGAACTATTTCACATTTCCAACCCCATGAGATCAAGTTGAGTTTGTCAGGTTTCAACCTTCTTTTTGTAAGTTTCCTCTAGTTCTGGAAATTACTTATTGATGTTGTGTTGGTGATAAGTTTGTAAGACTGCTTGTGAGTCAATGAGAACAGATTTGGCTTGAGGTTTTCTGGCCCTTCTTGTCAACAAATGTTCTAATATTGAAACCTGGATTTTTGTCTCGATATTACATTGGCAAATCTTTACAGAATATCCTCTTCTGTGTTGATGTTCTTAATTTAACAGGTTTCACAAAATTATACTGAGCACTCCATTTATGATCAAGACTGGACAAATTTATCTTGTACATCTGCTTGCAGGTCAAAAATCTTATTGGTCTTTATTAACAGTTTTATCTTCATGCAAGCATATATACTTTGTTGTTGCCAGCCAAGAAAGCAAGAAAAACATTCAGCTTCTAAATCACCAATAGCATATTTATGACTGTTTGTAAAGGCATGAAGAATTGTTCAGTAATATTACTGTCCTCATTGCGTTCCTGTTGCAGTCATACATGCCATCTTGATCGTTAATCCTGTTCTTTTGAATTAATCCACTGTGCTATTACAGTTAAGAGCAAAACAAAACAGTAATTGCCAGAAGCCTAGAGTAAATCAAAAACATTGAAAACAGCATATCAGTTATTACCTAGATGCTTTGATTTTAAACACTTCTGATAAAGGAAATATCTCTGAACTATTAATGTATCATTAAAATTTAAAATAGTTTTAACTAAAGTGTGAAAAGAACACACAACCCTGCTCATGTGAAATATTACTATGAGTAAGATTTCCCAAGAAAGATCAATTTTCAATGAATTTTGTAAATCCCTCTTGCTTTATGATATCTGAACAAACCCTGATTTTGTAGTCATTAGTGCTAACCCGCGATAGTCAGCATATCTGCATGAAGTTTGTATTAGTCTCAATGTAGATAGTTATAGTTAAAGTGGTAAAAATAGTGCTGTTGCCTCATAGTTGCAGGGACTCAATTGTCGGATCCTGACTTTAGTAGGACTAGTGTGGATTCTGCATGTTCTCTCGTGACTGCTTTGGTTCAGGTAGGTGCACCAGTTTCCTTCCAGATCCCAACGACGTGCTGATAGAGTGTTGCAGCTAGCAGAGCTGTTACCCAACAATTCCTGAGAGCAGGGATCAATCCTGCTTCTGTGAAGTTTGCATGCTTTCCCTCTGAAGGTGCTCCGTCTTCCCAAATAATGAAGATGCACAGATAAATAGGCTGATTGGCCATTGCAAATTGCCTCTAGTATGTTGGAGAATGGCAAAATCTGAGGGTATTGAAATAAATGTGGGTGAAAAGGATAGGACTAGTGTAAGTGGTGGTTAATGTTTTTTAGATGATTACTGTAAATTGCCTCTAAGTGTAGGTAGGTGATAAAAGAAAACTAAGGGGGAAAGTTGATGGGAATGTGAACGAGAACAAATTACAGCATTACAGGGAAGTAAGTAGAGGGGAAATTGAACTCAGAGATGACTCTGCTGGAAGCTGACATAGTGTTGATATGCCAAATGATTTCTGACGCCAGTTGTAAGAAATCCTCTTACTGCTCGTTTTGATCCCTTGCAGAGGATGTACTACTTCCTTTACAATGCATCTGCATCATATACAATCAGGACAAAAATAACTCATTTCATTGCAATTTGGTTCCTTTAATATCAGAAAATTTATACAGTATGCAACCTGAAATTCATACTCTTCACAGACATCCATGAAACAAGAGACTCCATAGAATGGATGATAGAACACTGAAGCCCCTTCACCTCCACCCTCCAAACAAGCAGCCGCTAAAGCATCAACCCCCCTCCCCACCAGTGTGCCAGCTGAAGCACTGACCCCCACCCCCCATTTTCCCACCATGCAAGCAAGAGCAAAAGCCCCCAAAGAGACCTTGATCCAGAGTCCATCAAGACTATAGTCCATACCCAACATCTCGGTATCTCTGACAGGCTCGCTCTCCAGTGAGGGAAAGAGAGATTGCTCCTGCAACTACGAGAGTGAAGACCGGCAACTCACTGTTCCAATGTTACCAACTTTCCGTGTTGCTTCTCCAAGATCCCCACCCACCCCAACCCCTATCTCAAGGGCCAACAAACTCTCCCTTTCCATCGAGAGAGAGAGAGAGAGATGGAGAAGATTGCACAAGTACAAGGACATTCTTCCCACAGCAGCCAGTGACTTACAAACACCCCGCCTATTGTCGCAATGTTTCAGTCTCCCATGATGCTTCAGTCAGCGAAATCAGTGAGTATTTCGACCAAACTGATAAAGTTCATTGAGCCCTGCAGAACATATGCCAGAATGTATGAAGCAGTAGCAATAAATTAGATTTACATTATGTGCAAAAATGAAATAACAAGTAAGAAAGGAAGATAGGACTGAAACAAAGGATGAAAAGTGCATTCAAGACAGTACAAATTGAATGACAATATCAAATATAAGCATTCCTTGGGCTGTTTGTCAATCTCACAGGCCTAGATTGAAGGGTATCTTGGTCGGTGCGGGGGTGGTGTTGGGTGGTCGGGGATGGGTTTTATTTGCCAATGCGAAGTTAAGAGGTTTGCTCCAATGGGGATGGATAATTAAGGATGATATTGCTGGGAGAGTGGGGAATGAAAAACAGGCAGCTGCAGAATGGAAGACAGGATCATCAGAGGTTGTGACAGTCCAAGAGTAATGACGTCTGAGGCGGCAATGAGTCACCGAGCGGAAGGAACAAAAGACTAAAAAAATACAGACAAGTCAGATCAGAAGTGAATCTGGTGTTAGGGCATAATAACATTGCTTGAAGGAGCCACAGCACCACGCAGTGTCAAAAGGACTGAAAGACACATATACAGGCCAACGTTCATGCACTTAATACCTCAAATAAATTTACAAGCTTATGTAATTAACATGACAAGGAAATCTTGATAGTTAAGTTGAAAGAAAGCCACAGCTGGGACAAAAAGTAGAATAGTTGCAAGAAAAAAATGTAGTTTTTGAGAAATCATGTACTGTTATACACTCTATATACACACACACACACACACACACACACACACACACACACACACATACGACAGACAAGCCGGAGATAAATAGACAGAGAGAAAGAGACGGACAGAGTCAGGTAAAATTAAGCCACACAACATCAATTATATGATGGTTCATTGTTTTAATAAATTATTCTGAACAAATTGCACCTTATAATTTTACATTCTATGGTTAATGTAACATCAAACAATAGGTTGCACTTAGTAACTTACAGCTGTCGTAGCTCCCATTTATTACATGAATTACTCACCGCAGATTTCCCCTTGTACATCTGCAAGTTGTTTTAAGCAAATCTTTTTTACTGTGAGACAAGGATCAACTTGCCAATGATGTTACAAATCATTTCATTATAATTCCTCAAAGCCTATAATTTTGGAGGAGAGATGTGTGGCACCCACTTTAGACGAAAACCGCTGCAGGATAAATAAGCCCAAACAAAGTCATAGTTGTAAGTTATTAAATATATTATAATCTGTAATCTGCTGTTACTTCCTACAAAGCGAAACCTTTTATGCACGTTTTGAAAGGGAAAAAATACCTGCGCAAGTTCTTGCAGCTTCTGCTGAGCATGTGATCTCTGTCTCAGAGGCCAACGTCAGAACATTTTTTAAGAGGATGGACCCTTGCAAGGCATCAGGCCCTGCTGGTATACCTGGTAGGGCTCTGAAAACCTGAGCCAGCCAACTGGCAGGAGTGTTTAAGGGCATCTGCAATCTCCCACTGCTGCAGTCACATCACACAGTGGCTCTCGCATCTGCTGTGATGAAGTGCTTTGAAAGGTTGGTCATGGCTAGAATCAATACCTGCCTAAGCAAGAACCAGGACCCGCTACAAACTACCTATCCACACAATAGGTCTACAGCGGATGCAAACTCACGGGGTCTCCACTCAGCCTCGGATCACCTGGACAGTAGCAATATCCATGTTAGACTGCTGTTTGTTGATTACAGCTCAGGTTTCAACACAATCATATCCTAAGTTCTTATCAACAAGCTCTAGAACCTGAACCTCTATACCTCCCTCTGTAACTGGATCCTTGACTTCCTTCTGGGAGACCACAGTCTGTGCGGATCAGAAATAACACCACCCCCTCACTGACAGTCAACACTGGCATACCTCAAGGATGCATGCTTAGCCCACCGCTCTACCTTCTCTAAACCCTCGACTTGGCGGCCGGACACAGCACAAACGCCATCTATTGTTGGCAGAATTTCAGATGGTGACAAGGAGGATGACAAGAGTGAGATAGGTCAGCTGGTTGAGTGGTGTCACAACAATAACCTTGCACTCGATGTCATTAAGACCAAGGATTTGACTGCATAACTTTAGGAAGGGGAAATCGAGGGAGCACACACCAGTCCTCATTGAGGGATCAGCAGTGGAAAGAGTGAGCAGTTTCAAGTTCCTGGGTGTCAACATCTCTGAAGATCTATCCTGGGCCCAACGTATTGATGCAATTACAAAGAAGGCATGGCAGTGGCTATATTTCATTAGGAGCTTGAGGAGAATTGGTTAAGTCACCAAAAGGTTCTACAAGTTTCTACAGATGGAGAGCATTCTGACTGGCTGCATCACCATCTGGTATGGAGGGGCCACTGCACAGGATCGGGAAAAGGTGCAAGGTAGTAAACTCAGCTGGCTCCATCATGGGCACTAGCCTCCCCAGCATCCAGGACACCTTCAAAAGGTGTTGCCTCAGAAAGGCAGCATCCGTCATTAAGGACCTTCACCACCCAGCAGGTGTCCTCTTCTCATTGTTACCATCAAGGCGGCACAGGAGCCTGAAGACCCACATTCAATATTTCACAATCAGCTTCTTCCCCTCCACCATCAGATTTCTGAATGGACGATGAACCCACGAACATTACCTCACTATGTTTTCCTTTCTTTGCACTACTTACTTTATATAAAAATTTATCACTGTGTGTGCGTGTCTAAGAGAAGCTTCCACACAACTACATTTTGACAAGTTAAATGTTATCAACAAAAGGAGAAAAGCAAAGCTGAGGAGAACAATGAACCAAATCCGTAGTCTCTGGCATCTCCCAAACTGTACAGTTGCTTTCCTTATTTTCTCTCATGCTACTGAAGTGACCACGGAGAGAGAAAGAAATTAAAAGGACACACAAGAGAAATGCACAGAGCACAAGAAGGATTAGGATAAAGCGGAGAGTATGAGAGGGGCAATAGGACCTGGGAATTAAAATGAGAGGTAAGGAGGTAGTGCCTACAGGGACTTTTGCCATCTGATGAATGTTGGCTGAAGTTAAGTGGCCTAGAGCCCAGACCTTCTGGTTGTTGCTTTTAAAATAAGGATTCTTGAAGAGCATTGAGCATTCTGCTTTTATTAACAGTTTAAAAAGTGGTCAAAAGGCAGTGGAACCAATCCATGATCAAAGTGCGAATTCATGTTTGGGGCAAACGGCTTAGTTACGCTCCAAATGAGTAAATATTACCCCGTTCAAAACAAAGGAGAACGATTAATCTGGGTTTTGCAATATAATATAATGTGGAAAAGTGTGAGCGCATTCACTTTCGTATAAAAGGATATAAAATTAGAGACTGAATAGTCCTGATACAGAGCTTTGACCTGAGATGCCAACAATTCCTGCCCCCCGACAGATGGCACTCGACTTGCTGGGTTCCTCAGCAGACTGATGTTGCTCTGGATTTCAGCTTCAGCGGTCTCTGTGACGTCCAGAGACTGAGCCGTGTCGTCATTCCGATGGTCCTCTCTGATCGTTAGATTCAGCAAGCAATTAGAAAGTCAAACAGTGTGGTGGCCTAAAGTGAATTCAGAAAATGCTGGTGGTGCTCAGCACGTTAACAGTATCTGTGAAGAAAGTACAGTAAGTCCACCTTTCAGAATGACGACCTTCCGTCAGAACTGAAATATGAGCTTTCCCCCAAATACAGTGACTCAAAGGTTTCCGCTGATGATGGAAATCTTGAGCAGCACACACACACACACACACACACACACACACACACACACACACACACACACACACACACACATACACACACACACACACACACACACACAAAATGCTGGAGAAATCCAGCAGTTCAGGCAGTATCGATGGAGAGAAATAAATAGTTGGCATTTTGGGCTGAGAGTGTTCATCAGCCTGAGACGCCAATTGTTTTATTCCTGCATTGATGCTGTCACACCTGCTGAGTTTCTCAAGCGTTTTGTGTTTGTGCTCAAGTCTTCCACCATTGTTGCCTGATGTGCCTAAAAAACATCAATCATGATTTAGTTGGCAAGCTTTCTTTCACTTTTACTGGAGTTTCCCTTGCTTGTGCTGCAGCTTCCTTGCTAATTTATCTTTCCTTAGTGTGATTAACTCCCATGTTTCTATTGCATCAGAGGTGTCCTTTAAGGGACATGGTTGTGCTGCTCCTGTTTGGTAGTGTTAGAGCTGCAAAGTGTAAAACAGTTATTCTTGGCAAGATTTAGAACTGACTTTTGTCAGGTGTTTATAATGGACATTGCTGAAGTTGATATATATGGCAGAAAGATTGATAGATTAAGACTTGTTTGTTGAGGTAAGATTTATTCAGGATTGTTAATATATAGAACATATGTACAAAAAGAAGCTTGAATTCACAAATAAAGCAGGAGGATCTTTGTCTGCGAGCAATGACTTGCCCCATATATTTTCCTTGGACATTTCCTCTTTCACTCGCAGTTTCTCCTGTTGCTCTTGGAAGTTTTCCTACAAGGGGCCTCTCTGTAAGTCAACACCCAGAATCCTCAACTTGCAGTGGTGACGTATGACAGAGCACTCTGCGCAGGCCAAACCAGATTCCTGAGCTCTGCCTCCAGTGTAACAACTGTGTCCTTTCTGATGACTCTGAAAGAGCAATTAACCTTGCTTATTGGGTTAGTCAGCAGGCATCTTCAGAATCATATCTGCTCAACATGCGTGTTAAGGATCTTCCAACTGCAGCTTGCCTTTCTGCACGATTTCCACCAATTTCTCTACTTTGTGGGCCTTAATTAATTTTGCTAACCAGCCTTTGGTGTAGAACTTGGATAAGTAACTTCTGGAATTTCAAGAGGAAAATCCCTTCCTCATCCTTCTCTCTCACCTTCTGTTTCCAGTCAATGGCTTATTTTGAGGTCCTAACTTTAACTGATGTCTGTAGAAGGAAACCATGTATATTTGTAAATAGTAGGTAATTGAGCTGCTGTTACAAAGGGATTAGTGCACTGAGTACTGTATGGATATTTTAATTAAGGATGAACGTTAATACGTTTGTACATATAATAAAACGTTCAGAGGAGGTTTACTAGATTAATACCTGGAATGGGAAGTTTGTCTAATTAAGTAAAATTGGATAGGCTGGGCTTGTATCTGCTTGGAGTTTAGAAGAGGGCCTGAAGTTCATCTTGTTGGAGAATCTAGAACTAAAGGTCACTGTTTAGTAATAAAGGGTCAGCCAGTTAAAGCAGTGACAAGATTATTTTTATCCCTCAAAAGAGTCGCAAATGTCTGGAAACCTCGTCCTTGTACGATGGTACAAACAGGATCA
Organism: Mobula birostris; assembly: GCF_030028105.1. Taxonomy (NCBI): domain Eukaryota; kingdom Metazoa; phylum Chordata; class Chondrichthyes; order Myliobatiformes; family Myliobatidae; genus Mobula; species Mobula birostris. The sequence goes on from NC_092386.1 coordinate 53,291,148, forward strand.
TTTGGAGACTGAGGTTGATGGATACTTGATAAAAGGGGATGAATGGTTACTATGTGTAGATGAAAATGTGCATGGGGATGTTGCTTTGTCAGCTACTGAAATACCTGTCCGAAGCGACCGTCCATGAAATTCACAGATTCATACAGCACAAGTTCATTCATTTCCTATGCTTGGCCCATATTCCTCTAAATCTTCCCTATCATAGTCATAGTCATACTTTATTGATCCCGAGGGAAATTGGTTTTCGTTACAGTTGCACCAACCAAGAATAGAGTATAAATATAGCAATATAAAACTATAAATAATTAAATAATAATATGTAAATTATGCCAGGAAATAAGTCCAGGACCAGCCTATTGGCTCAGGGTGTCTGACCCTCCAAGGGAGGAGTTGTAAAGTTTGATGGCTGCAGGCAGGAATAACTTCCTATGACGCTCAGTATTGCATCTCGGTGGAATGAGTCTCTGGCTGAATGTACTCCTGTGCCCAACCAGTACATTATGTAGTGGATGGGAGACATTGTCCAAGATGGCATGCAACTTGGACAGCATCCTCTTTTCAGACACCACCCAGAGAGTTCAGTTCCATCCCTACAACATCACTGGCCTTACGAATGAGTTTGTTGATTCTGTTGTTGTCTGCTACCCTCGGCCTGCTGCCCCAGCACACAACAGCAAACATGATAGCACTGGCCGCCACAGACTCGTAGAACATCCTCAGCATCGTCCGACAGATGTTAAAGGATCTCACTTTCCTCAGGAAATAGAGACGGCTCTGACCCTTCTTGTAGACAGCCTCAGTGTTCTTTGACCAGTCCAGTTTATTGTCAATTCATATCCTCAGGTATTTGTAATCCTCCACCATGTCCACACTGACCCCCTGGATGGAAACAGGGGTTACCGGTGCCTTAGCCCTCCTCAGGTCTACCACCAGCTCCTTAGTCTTTTTCACATTAAGCTGCAGATAATTCTGCTCACACCATGTGACAAAGTTTCCTACCGTAGCCCTGTACTCAGCCTCATCTCCCTTGCTGATGCATCCAACTATGGCAGAGTCATCAGAAACTTCTGAAGATGACAAGACTCTGTGCAGTAGTTAAAGTCCAAGGTGTAAATGGTGAAGAGAAAGGGAAACAAGAGAGTCCCCTGTGGAGCCCCAGTGCTGCTGATCACTCTGTCGGACACACAGTGTTGCAAGCACACATACTGTGGTCTGCCAGTCAGGTAATCAAGAATCCATGACACCAGGAAAGCATCCACCTGCATCGCTGTCAGCTTCTCCCCCAGCAGAGCAGGGAGGATGCTGTTGAACGCACTGGAGAAGTCAAAAAACATGACCCTCATAGTGCTCGCTGGCTTGTCCAAGTGGGCGTAGACACGGTTCAGCAGGTTGACGATGGCACCCTCAACTCCTAGTCAGGGCTGGTAGGCGAACTGGAGGGGATCTAAGTGTGGACCAACCATAGGCCGGAGCAGCTCCAGAACAAGTCTCTCCAGGGTCTTCATGATGTGGGAGGTCAATGCCACCAGTCTGTAGTCATTGAGGCCGCTGGGGCGCAACGTCTTCGGCACAGGGACGAGGCAGGACGTCTTCCACAGCACAGGAACCCTCTGGAGACTCAGGCTCAGGTTGAAGACATGGTGAAGTATCTATCCATGTACCTATTGAATTATTTTTAAATATTGTAATTGTACCTGTTTTCACACATCTCCTGGCAGCTTAATCCATATCCTCACCACCCTGTCATGTCCCTCAGATCCCCATTAAACTTGCCCCTCCCACCTTAAATCTATACTGTCCAGTTCTAGATTTACTGTTTAATCCTGGGCTTCCCTATCCTGTGATAGAAACATAGAAACATAGAAAATAGGTGCAGGAGTAGGCCATTTGGCCCTTCGAGCCTGCACCGCCATTTATTATGATCATGGCTGATCATCCAACTCAGAACCCCGCCCCAGCCTTCCCTCCATACCCCCTGATCCCCGTAGCCACAAGGGCCATATCTAACTCCCTCTTAAATATAGCCAATGTACTGGCCTCAACTGCTTCCTGTGGCAGAGAATTCCACAGATTCACCACTCTCTGAGTGAAGAAGTTTTTCCTAATCTCGGTCCTTAAAGGCTTCCCCTTTATCCTCAAACTGTGACCCCTCGTTCTGGACTTCCCCAACATCGGGAACAATCTTCCTGCATCTAGCCTGTCCAATCCCTTTAGGATTTTATACGTTTCAATCAGATCCTCCCTCAATCTTCTAAATTCCAACGAGTACAAGCCCAGTTCATCCAGTCTTTCTTCATATGAAAGTCCTGCCATCCCAGGAATCAATCTGGTGAACCTTCTTTGTACTCCCTCTATGGCAAGGATGTCTTTCCTCAGATTAGGGGACCAAAACTGCACACAATACTCCAGGTGTGGTCTCACCAAGGCCTTGTACAACTGCAGTAGTACCTCCCTGCTCCTGTACTCAAATCCTCTCGCTATAAATGCCAGCATACCATTCGCCTTTTTCACCGCCTGCTGTACCTGCATGCCCACTTTCAATGACTGGTGTATAATGACACCCAGGTCTCGTTGCACCTCCCCTTTTCCTAATCGGCCACCATTCAGATAATAATCTGTTTTCCTATTTTTGCCACCAACGTGGATAACTTCACATTTATCCACATTAAATTGCATCTGCCATGAATTTGCCCACTCACCCAACCTATCCAAGTCACTCTGCATCCTCTTAGCATCCTCCTCACAGCTAACACTGCCACCCAGCTTCATGTCATCCGCAAACTTGGAGATGCTGCATTTAATTCCCTCATCCAAGTCATTAATATATGTTGTAAACAACTGGGGTCCCAGCACTGAGCCTTGCGGTACCCCACTAGTCACCGCCTGCCATTCTGAAAAGGTCCCGTTTATTCCCATTCTTTGCTTCCTGTCTGCTAATCAATTCTCCATCCACATCAATACCTTACCCCCAATACCGTGTGCTTTAAGCTTGCACACTAATCTCCTGTGTGGGACCTTGTCAAAAGCCTTTTGAAAATCCAAATATACCACATCCACTGGTTCGCCCCTATCCACTCTACTAGTTACATCCTCAAAAAATTCAATAAGATTCGTCAGACATGATTTTCCTTTCACAAATGCATGTTGACTTTGTCCGATGATTTCACCGCTTTCCAAATGTGCTGTTATCACATCTTTGATAACCGACTCCAGCAGTTTCCCCACCACCGACATTAGGCTAACCGGTCTATAATTCCCCGATTTCTCTCTCCCTCCTTTTTTAAAAAGTGGGGTTACATTAGCCACCCTCCAATCCTCAGGAACTAGTCCAGAATCTAACGAGTTTTGAAAAATTATCACTAATGCATCCACTATTTCTTGGGCTACTTCCTTAAGCACTCTGGGATGCAGACCATCTGGCCCTGGGGATTTATCTGCCTTCAATCCCTTCAATTTACCTAACACCACTTCCCTACTAACATGTATTTCACTCAGTTCCTCCATCTCACTGGACCCTCTGTCCCCTACTATTTCTGGAAGATTATTTATGTCCTCCTTAGTGAAGACAGAACCAAAGTAATTATTCAATTGGTCTGCCATGTCCTTGCTCCCCATAATCAATTCACCTGTTTCTGTCTGTAGGGGACCTACATTTGTCTTTACCAGTCTTTTCCTTTTTACATACCTATAAAAGCTTTTACAGTCAGTTTTTATGTTCCCTGCCAGTTTTCTCTCATAATCTTTTTCCCCTTCCTAATTAAGCCCTTTGTCCTCCTCTGCTGAACTCAGAATTTCTCCCAGTCCTCAGGTGAGCCACTTTCTCTGGCTAATTTGTATGCTTCTTCTTTGGAATTGATACTATCCCTAATTTCTCTTGTCAGCCACGGGCGCACTACCTTCCTTGATTTATTCCTTTGCCAAACTGGGATGAACAATTGTTGTAGTTCATCCATGCAACCTTTAAAGATGAAGACTAGGACTCTGCTCTTTATCTACAGTATGTCCCTCATGATTTTACATACCTTATAATCGTCCCTCAGCTTCCTCCACTCCAAGTATGAAGGGCCCAAGCCTATGCAGTCTCTCACAGAACATAGCACAGTACAGCAGTGGAACAGGTCCTTCAAGATTCAGGATTCAAGATTATTTAAGGTCAAATGAAAAGGAGAACAAAATAATTGTTACTCCAGAATCAATGTAGCACAAAAAATACATGAGAGATAAAGAACACAATAATAATAAAAAATAATAAATATAAATACTTAAGATAGCTTACATAGATAGATCGATTGTCCATAAAATGATGATAGTCTGTACAGTGATGTTAGGCTGTACACTAGGTGACTGACGTGAAATAATAAAGTAGAGGTGGAGTTAGTGGGTGGAGGTGCGGATCAGCCTTACAGTGGGGAAAGTAATTTTTTTTTAGTCTAATGTTTCTGGCATGGATGCAACGTAGCCTCCTCCCTGATGGGAGTGGGACAAACAGTCCAAGAGCAGGGTGGATGGGATCCTTCGTGACTGCGCTGGCCCCTTTCTGGCATCTTTCTGCATGTATGTTCTTCATGGCAGATAGGCTTGTGCAAGTGATCCACTGGGCCGTTATTGTAGGGTCTTCCTGACTGCTGCAGAGCAGTTTCTGTACCTAGCAGCGACGCAGCTTGTCAGAACGCTCTCTACTGAGCATCTGTAGAGTGATGTGAGCATGGGTGTGCAATGTCCAGCAGGCTTCAGCCTCCTCGGAAAATAATTCCATTAATGTAAAGGGGTGTAAGAGGTGTAAAAATTCTCCTGAAGCTGATAACCAACTCCTTTGTCTTGTTGACATTAAGGAAGAGGTTATTTGCCTGGCACTAGGTCTCAAGCTCTTCCACCTCCTCTCTGTAGGCTGTCTCATTGTTGTTGGTGACAAGTCCCACCACTGTTGTGTCATTGGCGAACTTGACGATGTGATTGCTCAGGTGTTTGACCATGTAGTGATTTGTGAGTAGAACGTACAGCAATGGGCTCAGCACTTGGGGGGGGGGGGGAGTTGGCGACACCCGTGTTGGGGATGAGGGGGATGGAGCAGCTGTCGGGCATCCTAACAGCCTAAGGACCAACACCCAGTTGCACAGTGGTGCACTTAGACCAAGGAGGTTGTTCACCAAGGTCTACGAGACAATAGTGTTGAATGCTGAAATAGATTCCAGAAGCAGCAATCTGATATAAGAGTGCTTGTTTTCGAGGTATGTCAAGGCCAGGTGCATAGCAGATGTTATGGCATCTGTTATAGAGCGTTTCTGTTGGTAGGCACGTTAGTGGCTGCCCAATAGGGCAGGAATGGAGTCTTTGGTATGTGCCATTATCAGCAGTTCAAGGCACTTCACGATGTTGGTGTCTATGCCAGCAGGTGGTAGTTGTTCAGTTCTGAATGTGTAGAGTTCTTTGGTACAGGTATGACGTGGCTGATTTGAAGCATGTGGGGACAGCAGCTTGATTGAGTGAAGTGTTGAAGATGTCGGTGAAGACATCAGTGAGCTGGTGTGCACACTCCCTGAGTTCTGTCCTCAGCCTGGGATGTTGTCTGGCCCGGCCGCCTGATGGGAGCTGACTCTCTGCAGAGCCCTTCTCACGTCTGCTGCTGTTACAGGCAGTGGCTGCTCAGCTGGAAGGTGGGGTGGCTTTCTTTGCTGAAGCACGCCTAAAAGTTATTCAGAGTGTCAGAGAGGGAGATGTCAATGGTACACTTGACCCTGTTTCTCCTTGCATAGTCAGTAACACCCTTGATGCTCGGTGATATATGCCGGGGATCGTTGTCAGGTGTAGGTGGCCTTTGTCCTCTTGATGCCTAAGATGAGGTTACTCTGGCTACTCTGACAGCTGTTTTGTCTCCAGCCTAGAAGTTATCATCCCTGGATTTTAGTCGGGAGTACACCCCTGACTTCAGCCAGAGCTTCTATTTCAGCCATGAGACGATCATTCTTGAGGTAGCAATGTCGTCGACACTCTTACTGACATGGCCGATGACAGATGAGGCATATTCCGCGAGGTCTGCGTCTCATAGAAACATAGAAAATAGGTGCAGGAGTAGGCCATTCAGCCCTTCAAGCCTGCACAGCCATTCAGTACGATCATGGCTGATCATCCAACTCAGACCCCTGTACCTGCCTTCTCTCCATACCCCCTGATGCCTTTAGCCACAAGGGCCATATCTAACTCCCTCAAATATAGCCAATGAACTGGCCTCAACTGTCTCCTGTGGCAGAGAATTCCACAGATTCACCACTCTCTGTGTGAAGAAGTTTTTCCTCATCTCGGTCCTAAAAGGCTTCCCCTTTATCCTCAAACTGTGACCCCTCGTTCTGGACTTCCCCAACATCGGGAACAATCTTCCTGCATCTAGCCTGTCCAATCCCTTTAGAATTTTATACGTTTCAATCAGATCCCCCCTCAATCTTCTAAATTCCAGAGAGTATAAGCCTAGTTGATCCAGTCTTTAATCATATGAAAGTCCTGCCATCCCAGGAATCAATCTGGTGAACCTTCTTTGTACTCCCTCTATGGCAAGAAAAGCAACTGGCTAATGTCAATAAAGAAATTCAGAACTCTTATGTGTATGGCAGCCTCTTTGAACATCTGCCAGTTAGTCTGTTCAGAACAGGCCTGGAGCATAGAGATTGCCTCATTTGGCCACCGAGTGATGGTCCTTTTCATTGGTTCCGCTACAAAGATGTTGTATCAAACTAATTAAGCTAAATACACCTATTGGAGACCCAGCTGGTGGCGTAGTGGCATCAGCACCGGACTTCGGGACGAAAGGTCCTGAGTTCGAATCCAGCCGGCTCCCTCGCTCGCTTTCCATCCGTGCTGGGTTACGAGCTGGTGATCTCTTCGAAAACTCATCCAGCAGAAGGCAACGGCAAACCACTGCTGTAACTTGCCTCGTACGCAGTTCCCCACTACGTTAGAGAGGCATGGAGGGAAGTCGTCCACTAACCGGAGAAACTCCTGATGCGACGTACCTTTCCTTTTTTTACACCTATTGGAATAAATCACTTCTGCTTGCGCATGGTGCATATCACTTCCGCACGACAGCCGTATCTTGGTGCTTTACTGTCCCCCTTGCAGATCATTCTGCAGATCACACCCCTTCAAGGTACCGTCAGACTCACCAGTATCTAATGAAGACTACAGACTGAGACCGAGAAGCGTCTGATGATTCCTATACTTCCAGCCTCTTCCAGCCCTGGATCTCAGCTGATCGGCCATGATTTAAGGCATCTAATGTTTCATCTTCAGTTCTTTTTTAAGTACCTAAGTTAAAAACATCTCACCTATAAACTCAAATAACAGTTTACTAAAATAAATAAAGTAAGTGTATTGTGGTAAAAAATAAACATTCATAGAGGTGCTTACCAGTCTTTACCATTATTATCCAGCGTTCAGTCACAAATGACAGAAGAAAAACATAGGCAGAGTGAAGCCAATGCCAACCAGTCCAACCGCTTACCATCCCAACCCTGCAAAAACTCATTTCAGGGAGGTAGCACAATCAACTTGCAGGAGACTTCCGGGAGAGGTGGGATGTCTGCAATAGAGTAGCTCCTTAGCAGCTAGCCAGCTAGTTTAAATAACATTAGCTACGCTAATGAACAAATTACACCTGTTAAACTCACCTCAACATGTCTCTTACAGTCTTAACTCACCATGGGCAATAGAAATGTCATTGTTGCAAACAGTGCAGCGAGCAACACTGCCATTATTTTGACCCCTATTAGGCAGGGGTACACTTTAGTGTAGTCTGGGGTGACGTACGTTTTATATATTTTTTGGAACACTCTGCCATGTTGCGCTCTCGCTCGCGCTCTCTCTCTCGTGGTGGCTCGCGCGCTCTCAAGCGCTCTCGTTTGCTTTCTCTCTCGCTCGCTCTCTCTCCCTCGCTCGCTTTCTCTCTCACTTTCTCGCTCACTCGCTCTCTCTCTCGCTCGCGCGCTCGCTTGCCTTCGCTCTTGCTGGCGCTCTCTCTCTTGCTTTCTCTCTCGCGTGTGCTCTCTCTCTCGTGGTCGCTCTCGCTTGCTTTTCTCTTGCTGGCTCGCAAAAAAATTGATTTCCGTGATATTGTATATAATTTGCGGGCATCAGGGAGCCACTATTAATATGCGGGAGACTCCCGGAAGTTCCGGGAGAGGTGAGATGTCTGCAAATACTGATGAGCACACAAGTTCTGTGAGAATTTCAAAAAGTCTCATCCAATGACACGTGTTCTCACAGCTACCTAGCTGATGCCAAGTTGGTGATTTTATAGGAAGCATCTCACTTCTCTCAGGTTGTAAAAAAAAATCATTTACTACTTCATTTGGCAGTAAAGGTAACCTTTATCTTTTTTTTATGATGGGTGGGGTTTAAAAAATTGAGGGGTGGCGCTGCAGGCTGCCTGTCAACAAAAGTTTTGTGCGTGCCATAAGTTTGCCTGCCCTAGGGTTTGGATAATGTAGCACCATAATATTCTTTGTTGTAGAAGCAGAGTGAAGTACGAGAAAAGGCCTGTAAGCCTCCCGGACACCTAATTAAACTAATCCCATCTTCTTGCACGTGGTCCATATCCCTTTATTTCCTGATGATGTAATTCAAACTAAATGTAACCTAAACTAACAGAATTTTGTAGTTTTACTACGTGGATCATGAAGTCTGGGTATATTGTGTTCATTATTCTCTGTTTGGCATGCATCCAACGATTGCAACACATAGTTGGACACCACCTCTTCCTGCGTTTTCAATAGCTCAGCACCCTGTTCTGCAGCTTTTCACAATACCTTTAGTTTGCATCTGCTTAAGATGAGCCTGCTTCAGCAGATCCCAGAGGGAGCTGAGAACCTGCTCAAGTGTCTGGCAGCTAAGTACTTATCGGTAGCTGGTGTTGTTCCCACGTCCAAGAACAGTGGTAGGGTTACACACACAACAGGCCAGTGGCCTAGTGTATACAGTAGGGAACCCTGGGAAATATCCTTGGATAAGATTGATGATCATTTGAAAAGGCACTGAATTATTAGGGGAGAGGCAACACAGTTTTGTGCATGGAAAATCTTGTCTTACAAATCTGAGTGAGTTGCTTGAGGAGGTTAAAGTCAAAGTTGAATTTATTGTCATATGCACAGGGACCAATGTTTCTTCTAATTTTTAGTAGTCAATCTGTGCAAAAATCTTATGTTGTGCAAATTTTTTTCCTGTGACAGAAGTACGTGTGCACTGAATGTACACATGGGACAGTTTATGTAGGTTTACAAGATACTTGAGATAAAACTGCACAGAATAACAACAAAATAACATACATATTTAAGTCACACACACACAAGAAATGCTGGTGAACACAGCAGGCCAGGCAGCATCTATAGGAAGAGGTGCAGTCGACATTCGGGCCGAGACCCTTCATCAGGACTAACTGAAAGAAGAGATAGTAAGAGATTTCAAAGTGGGAGGGGGAGGGAGAGATCCAACATGATAGGAGAAGACAGGAGGGGGAGGGATGGAGCCAAGAGCTGGAAAGTTGATTGGCAAAAGGGATACAACGCTGGAGAAGGGAGGCCTAGGGAGAAAGAAAGGGGGAGGGGAGGAAGCCTAGAGGATGGGCAAGAAGTTATAGTGAGAGGGACAGAGGGAGAAAACAGAGAGAAAAAAGGGGAAAGAAAAAGATCATAATAAATGAACAAACAAACAAATAAATAAATAAATAAATAAGGGATGGGGTACGAAGGAGAGGAGGGGCATTAACGGAAGTTAGAGAAGCCAATGTTCATGCCATCAGGTTGGAGATATTTAATTTTTATCATATTTAAGTCACTCAGTTATTTTTTCTCTCTCCTGTCTTTGGCATTTACCCATTCTTTATAAACTCTATCTTGACTAATAGAACTTTTATCCCATTGATAGCTTTTGATTCTCATTAACATATCCAAATGACATTCACCTAAACGGTTTCTCAGCTTGTTTTTGAGTTGATTCATTAGGCTAAAACCTCGTTCACAATCCGCACTAGACGCAAGAAAGTTTCCCCTAATGTCCATCAACTGGGCAAGGTCGCAAACCTGTTCATTTTGAAGTACAAATGCCACCATTTGAGCAAAGTTTGAAATCGGTTTGGATTTAATTTTTTCTTACACGGAAAATTTGAAATCATTAAACTGACTAACTATTACAATATTTTCAGCTAGAAAATCATGATATTTTAGACATAAGGCATTAACTTGTTCATCGCCAAATGTGAAGTCATAATCTGCAATTGTGGAGAAATCAAAAGCTGACCGCTCTTGTACCTCAACTTTGATTTCCTCTGGGTTTGATCGTTTTCACTCTCGTTCATCTGCACTCAACTGTAACATGCCTAGCACTCCTGTAACGGGTAATGACGGGTTCTGTTGCCTGAGCTTTTCTACACCGTCCAAATGCAATTTACTTGCCAAATGATGCTTCAAAAAATTTTTCCAAATATCATTCCACTTCTTTCAACTCGCAAATTCTCCAGCAACTTTCGCATCACGACAATACAAACAGATAACTCCAGTTTCCGAATCATACATAAATATTTCTCGTAGCTGAACGTTCATGACCTCATGAGCTTTCGGTGTAACAGTTTCTACTATTTTGTTAAGCCATTCAACTTTAAACAAATTTGCAGTTCTTTTGTGTTTCACGCCCTTCGCTTCTTTTGAATTCAACATAGTGAATCAATATTTTTCCAATAAAAACTTAGTAAGCTATCTACAGGATTTGAAACAGATCTTTGTAAACTTTACGATATGAACACTGTCCACCAAACATGGCTGCCGCTGTGATGCAGCTGTACAAACCGGAACAGGAAAGGTGAGGTGACGTAAATTAGAAACGTGCATTGTGGTATTTGAAAAACCGACTAACTAGTTAACAGAAACAATTAGCTAAAAGATTATTTTCAATAAGTATAATTATTAACTACTACATTATTTTAGGTAACTAACCTTTTGTGTGCACATTAATTTCCTTTGTGGGCTGGTTGAAAAATGTGTGTGCGTGTGCACACACGCACCGCTTAGAGAGAACTATGACAGGGACATGTGCGTATCCATAAGTGCAATGGGGGTAGTGATGGGGAGGGGGTTGTTTCATGACTAGAAAGACAGTGCTGTATTTCAGCAACTGATACTGGGACCTTCATCATTTGTCATGTATATAAATAATTTGGGTGAAAACGTCTGTGTTCCAATAGTTAAGTTTGCCAATGACACAAAGATTGGTGGAGTTGTAGATAGATACAGAGGGATACGGATCAGATGGAAAGTTAGGTGGCAGATGATATTAAATTCAGACAAGAATGGGGTAATACATTTTGGGTTATCATGGGCAGATACAGTAAATGGCAGGGAAATTAGAGGTAAGGGACTGAAGATGCTGAAATCTGGAGAAACAATTTGCTTGAGGAACAAAGGAGGTCAATCAGTATCTGTGGAGGGAAAGGATTTGTGAAAGTTTCTCGTCAAAACCCTGCATCAGGACCTGAAAATCGTTGAAGTACTGAGGACTCCTGGTACAAGTTCATAGCTCGCTGACAATAGTAACAGAATTGGATAGCGTAATGAGGAAGATAGAAACATAGAAACATAGAAAATAGGTGCAGGAGTAGGCCATTCGGCCCTTCAAGCCTGCACCGCCATTTATTATGATCATGGCTGATCATCCAACCCAGAACCCCGCCCCAGCCTTCCCTCCATTCCCCGTAGCCACAAGGGCCATATCTAACTCCCTCTTAAATATAGCCAATGAACTGGCCTCAACTGTTTCCTGTGGCAGAGAATTCCACAGATTCACCACTCTCTGTGTGAAGAAGTTTTTCCTAATCTCGGTCCTAAAAGGCTTCCCCTTTATCCTCAAACTGTGACCCCTTGTTCTGGACTTCCCCAACATCGGGAACAATCTTCCTGCATCTAGCCTGTCCAATCCCTTTAGGATTTTATACGTTTCAATCAGATTCCCCCTTAATCTCCTAAGTTCCAATGAGTACAAGCCCAGTTCATCCAGTCTTTCTTCATATGAAAGTCCTGCCATCCCAGGAATCAATCTGGTGAACCTTCTTTGTACTCCCTCTATGGCAAGGATGTCTTTCCTCAGATTAGGGGACCAAAACTGCACACAATACTCCAGGTGTGGTCTCACCAAGGCCTTGTACAACTGCAGTAGTACCTCCCTGCTCCTGTACTCGAATCCTCTCGCTATAAATGCCAGCATACCATTCGCCTTTTTCACCGCCTGCTGTACCTGCATGCCCACTTTCAATGACTGGTGTATAATGACACCCAGGTCTCGTTGCACCTCCCCTTTTCCTAATCGGCCACCATTCAGATAATAACATGTTTTCCTATTTTTGCCACCAAAGTGGATAACTTCACATTTATCCACATTAAATTGCATCTGCCATGAATTTGCCCACTCACCCAACCTATCCAAGTCACTCTGCATCCTCTTAGCATCCTCCTCACAGCTAACACTGCCATCCAGCTTCGTGTCATCCGCAAACTTGGAGATGCTGCATTTAATTCCCTCATCCAAGTCATTAATATATATTGTAAACAACTGGGGTCCCAGCACTGAGCCTTGCGGTACCCCACTAGTCACCACCTGCCATTCTGAAAAGGTCCCGTTTATTCCCACTCTTTGCTTCTTGTCTGCTAACCAATTCTCCATCCACATCAATACCTTACTCCCAATACCGTGTGCTTTAAGTTTGCACACTAATCTCCTGTGTGGGACCTTGTCAAAAGCCTTTTGAAAATCCAAATGTACCACATCCACTGGTTCTCCCCTATCCACTCTACTAGTTACATCCTCAAAAAATTCTATGAGATTCGTCAGACATGATTTTCCTTTCACAAATCCATGCTGACTTTGTCCGATGATTTCACCGCTTTCCAAATGTGCTGTTATCACATCTTTGATAACTGACTCCAGCAGTTTCCCCACCACCGACGTTAGGCTAACCGGTCTATAATTCCCCGATTTCTCTCTCCCTCCTTTTTTAAAAAGTGGGGTTACATTAGCCACCCTCCAATCCTCAGGAACTAGTCCAGAATCTAACAAGTTTTGAAAAATTATCACTAATGCATCCACTATTTCTTGGGCTACTTCCTTAAGCACTCTAGGATGCAGACCATCTGGCCCTGGGGATTTATCTGCCTTCAATCCCTTCAATTTACCTAACACCACTTCCCTACTAACATGTATTTCGCTCAGTTCCTCCATCTCACTGGACCCTCTGTGCCCTACTATTTCTGGAAGATTATTTATGTCCTCCTTAGTGAAGACAGAACCAAAGTAATTATTTAATTGGTCTGCCATGTCCTTGCTCCCCATAATCAATTCACCTGTTTCTGTCTGTAGGGGACCTACATTTGTCTTTACCAGTCTTTTCCTTTTTACATATCTATAAAAGCTTTTACAGTCAGTTTTTATGTTCCCTGCCAGTTTTCTCTCATAATCTTTTTTCCCCTTCCTAATTAAGCCGTTTGTCCTCCTCTGCTGAACTCTGAATTTCTCCCAGTCCTCAGGTGAGCCACTTTCTCTGGCTAATTTGTATGCTTCTTCTTTGGAATTGATACTATCCCCAATTTCTCTTGTCAGCCACGGGTGCACTACCTTCCTTGATTTATTCTTTTGCCAAACTGGGATGAACAATTGTTGTAGTTCATCCATGCAACCTTTAAATGCTTGCCTTTGCATATCCACCATCAATCCTTTAAGTGTTAAGATAATTAGCTTCACATTCAAAATGCTGGGGAAACACAGCAGGCCAGGTAGCATCTATGGAAAAGAGTAAACAGACAACATTTCAGGCCAAGACCCTTCATCAGGACTCATGAAAGGTCTTGGCTGAAAACGTTGACTGTTTACTCTTTTCCATAGATGGTGCCTGGCCTGCTGAGTTCCTCCAGCATTTTGTGTGTGTCGCTTTGATCTCCAGCATCCAGATTTTCTCATGCTTGTGAAGACAATTAACTTGCCTTCATAGGTAAGGGTATTGAGTACAGGAGTTGGGACATCACATTACAACCGTACAATACATAGTTTGGGTTATACTTAAGTGTAATTCTGATCACCACACTACAGAAAGGATGTGATAATGTTAGAAAGAATACAGAAGAGATTCACTAGGATGTGGCCCAGAATGAGAGGCTTTAAGGAGAGAATGGTTAGGCCGGGTTTGTTCTAACTAGCGTGCAAGAGGCTAAAGGGTAACCTTAGAGAGATTTATAATATTTATGAGGATATCAGTATGGTAAATAGTCAAATTCTTTTGCCATGAGTGGGGAAGTCTAAAATTAGATGACATGGGTTTGATGGGAAGTTCTTAAAGGAGATCTGAGGAGCAAGCTTTTCCACAGTAAATACGATGGCAGATATTTGGAATGACCTGCCAGAGGAAGTGGTAGAGGCAGGTACAATCCTAGTGTTTTAAAAGCATTTGGACAGGAATAAAGATAGAAAACCAATCGTGTGATATGGGGCCAATGCACAAAAAAAAAATGGGATTAGCACAGATAGTCAACTTGACTGGCATAGATGAATCTGTTTCTGTGTACAAGGCTAACTCTATGACTCTACCTGCCTGAAACACCCTCATTGCACATATACATATCTATGCAAACATGGAATTAGGAGCAAAAGTGGGACATCAGGTTCTTTAAAACTTTCCCACTGTTCAATAAGACCATGGCTGATCTCTTACTGCACGTTCTTATCAAACCCACCAACCATACACCTCTCCCTTATCAAGAATAATTCTACCCAGGATAAAGATATTCTGAGGCTCTACTTCCGCCAGCCAGAAACTCAAGACTGTCTAAAGGAAAAACTTTGATCTTTCTTTTAAGCAATGGAATCAAAACTTTTAGTCACCATAAAGTGTACTTGTGGACATGGGGAATAGAAGACCTCACATATAAGAAAATAGCCTAATTCTGTTCTGATTTTTATTAAGTTGAACTAAAAAGATAGAATTGCTAGTTTTGAATGTGAAATGCAAAAAAAAAAAATCATGGAATTAAAAAAAGATTCTGATAGTGTAATCCAGGAAATCTTATTTTCCCTCAACTTGAATGCTGCTTATGTAACATAATGCTGCAACTACTATTCTCCACAGTGTGGCGCTAGTGATCCAAGGTAAATGATCAAATTCCTGGTCCAATAGGAATAACAACTCAATTTCTTTTACTAATAAATACCAAAAGGCATAGGAGCAGAATCGATCCATTCGGCCCATTGAACCTCCTCTGCCATTTTATCATGGCTGATTTATTATCCCTCTCAACTCCATTCTCCTGACTTCTCCCTGTAACTACCAACATCCTTACTAATCAAGAACTTACCAACCTCTGCTTTAATATGCACAATACTTGTAATGCCCTTGAGTTTTATGGATTTGTGTGTATTTTCAATAATGAAACACTTGATGTAAAATTTAGATATAACCAAACTAATTACCTGATATCCTCTTATTTACCCCTCGATCGTGACCCCACTAAGGAGCAACAGGCCATTGTCTCCCACACCATCACCAACTTTATCCGCTCAGGGGATCTCCCATCCACTGCTACCAACCTTATAGTTCCCACACCCCGCACTTCCCGTTTCTACCTCCTACCCAAGATCCACAAACCTGCCTGTCCTGGCCGACCTATTGTCTCAGCTTGCTCCTGCCCCACCGAACTCATTTCTGCATACCTGGACACTGTTTTATCACCCCTTGTTCAATCCCTTCCGACCTATGTTTGTGACACTTCTCACGCTCTTAAACTTTTCGATGATTTTAAGTTCCCTGGCCCTCACCGCTTTATTTTCACTATGGATGTCCAGTCCTTATATACTTCCATCCCCCATCAGGAAGGTCTCAAAGCTCTACGCTTCTTTTTGGATTCCAGACCTAATCAGTTCCCCTCTACCACGACTCTGCTCCGTCTAGCGGAATTAGTCCTTACTCTTAATAATTTCTCCTTTGGCTCCTCCCACTTCCTCCAAACTAAAGGTGTAGCTATGGGCACCCGTATGGGTCCTAGCTATGCCTGCCTTTTTGTTGGGTTTGTGGAACAATCTATGTTCCGTGCCTATTCTGGTATCTATCCCCCACTTTTCCTTCACTACATCGACGACTGCATTGGCGCCGCTTCCTGCACGCATGCAGAACTCGTTGACTTTATTAACTTTGCCTCCAACTTTCACCCTGCCCTCAAGTTTACCTGGTCCATTTCTGACACTTCCCTCCCCTTTCTAGATCTTTCTGTCTCTGTCTCTGGAGACAGCTTATCCACTGATGTCTACTATAAGCCTACTGACTCTCACAGCTATCTGGACTATTCCTCTTCTCACCCTGTCTCTTGCAAAAACGCCATCCCCTTCTCGCAATTCCTCCGTCTCCACCGCATCTGCTCTCAGGATGAGGCTTTTCATTCTAGGACGAGGGAGATGTCTTCATTTTTTAAAGAAAGGGGCTTCCCTTCCTCCACTATCAACTCTGCTCTTAAACGCATCTCCCCCATTTCACGCACATCTGCTCTCACTCCATCCTCCCGCCACCCCACTAGGAATAGGGTTCCCCTGCTCCTCACCTACCACCCCACCAGCCTCCGGGTCCAACATATTATTCTCCGTAACTTCCGCCACCTCCAATGGGATCCCACCACTAAGCACATCTTTCCCTCCCCCCCTCTCTCTGCATTCCGCAGGGATCACTCCCTACACAACTCCCTTGTCCATTCATCCCCCCCATCCCTCCCCACTGATCTCCCTCCTGGCACTTATCCGTGTAAGCGGAACAAGTGCTACACATGCCCTTACACTTCCTCCCTTACCACCATTCAGGGCCCCAAACAGTCCTTCCAGGTGAGGCAACACTTCACCTGTGAGTCGACTGGGGTGATATACTGCGTCCGGTGCTCCCGATGTGGCCTTTTATATATTGGCGAGACCCGACGCAGACTGGGAGACCGCTTTGCTGAACATCTACGCTCTGTCTGCCAGAGAAAGCAGGATCTCCCAGTGGCCACACATTTTAATTCCACATCCCATTCCCATTCTGACATGTCTATCCACGGCCTCCTCTACTGTAAAGATGAAGCCACACTCAGGTTGGAGGAACAACACCTTATATTCCGTCTGTGTAGCCTCCAACCTGATGGCATGAACATCGACTTCTCTAACTTCCGCTAGGCCCCACCTCCCCCTCGTACCCCATCTGTTACTTATTTTTATGCACATATTCTTTCTCTCACTCTCCTTTTTCTCCCTCTGTCCCTCTGAATATACCTCTTGCCCATCCTCTGGGTTCCCACCCCCCCTTGTCTTTCTTCCCAGACCTCCTGTCCCATGATCCTCTCGTATCCCCTTTTGCCTATCACCTGTCCAGCTCTTGGCTCCATCCCTCCCCCTCCTGTCTTCTCCTATCATTTTGGATCTCCCCCTCCCCCTCCAACTTTCAAATCCGTTACTCACTCTTCCTTCAGTTAGTCCTGATGAAGGGTCTCGGCCTGAAACGTCGACTGCACCTCTTCCTAGAGATGCTGCCTGGCCTGCTGCGTTCACCAGCAACTTTGATGTGTGTTACCTGATAACCTAATAACCTGCAACTGTTGGTGTTCAACATGTAGATGCCAGCAGCAGATCTTGTGATGTACTGATAAAGTGGAACAAGCTCATCTCTTTCACTTCACTAGATGTTACATCTTCTTTATAAACAGAATTATAAGTTTAGAAGTAATGATCTGCACAGAGCTAAATATTCACCAATGGGTAAATATAGAAATTTGCCGATGAATCTGTGACCACCTCAGTGAAAATCATTGAACTGGAATTTCAGGTCATGTACTACGAAAAGAGTCATGAGCTGTATGTCATAAGTTATCCTTTGATGCAAAGGAACAAGGGATTCTCAGACATGAGTTGTTAGGACAACATGGTTTTCTCATTCCCCCACCTTCACAGTAAACATTGAGTGCTAAAATGTGAATTGACTGGATGATTCTTTAATTATTTTAATATTCAAACATATTTCCAGGCAATTGAGATTTTATTTATTTCTTAGTTGCATCTTTTATGGTTTTAAATTCAACCTTTTCTGACATTGTTAGTACTGTATGGAAACTGATTTCGACAATATGGTCCTGGATTCTGCTGCCAGTTCTGCATGGAATTGTTGGCTTTTCCGAGCACAAGTTCATTGTGTACAGAGCACATGTTTACAGAGATTCTCAGCATTTACAGTGGAATCTACTGTCCATCATCCCATGTACTGCCTGTGAGTCCATTCATTTCAATGAGCCTTAAGTCAGAGATCAGAGTAGGAGAATGGGATTGCCAGGGATAATAAATCAGCCATCATGAAATGGTGAAGACTCGAATGGCCTAATTCTGCTTCTATGATAAAGATTTATCATGGCGAATGAGAGGCTGGTTCCATACTTGCAGACAAACCTCTTTATTTGACAGTTATTTTGAAAAATAATATTAAAAGATGATGAGAGGCATTGATCGCGTGGATAGTCAGAGGCTTTTTCCCAGGGCTGAAATGGCTAGCACGAGAGGACACAGTTTTAAGGTGCTTGGAAGCAGGTACAGAGGAGATGTCAGGGGTAAGTTTTTACACAGAGTGGTGAGTGCATGGAATGGGCTGCCAGCGATGGTGGTGCAGGCGGATACGATAGGGTCTTTTAGGAGACTCTTGGACAGGTACATGGAGCTTAGAAAAATAGAGGGCTATGGGTAACTCTAGGTAATTTCTAAATGTTCGGTACAGAATTGTGGGCTGAAGGGCCTGTATTGTGCTGTAGTTTTTCTATGTTTCTATGTTAATAATGTGTACAATTCACAATTGATTCAGGTCAAAGTGTATAAACTGTATAATAAAATTTTGCAAGTTGACCTACTTTAAACTTGTATTCAATAATTGCAGTAAGTGTATGCGAGTGTGATTCTTTTTAAATCATTTCTCCCAAAGCAATGGGAGTGGAAATCCAATGTCATTTAAATTCCTAATGTAAGTATTGGTAGGGGGAAATTCCAACAAAATTTGTTCACTTCACACACTCTTGATCTCCTCAACAACTTTCAATTCCTTGGCCCTGTCTGCCTTATTTTCACCATGGATGTTCTATCCCCCATCAAGAAGGCCTTAAAGCTCTCCACTTCTTTCTCAATAAAAGAACCAGCCGGCTTCCCTCCACCAGTACCCTCCATCATCTGGCAGATCTGGTCCTCACCCTCAGCAGTTTCTCCTTCGGCTTCTCCCATTTTCTCCAAGCTGAAGAGGTAGCTTCAAGCACCCGCATGGGCCCCAGCTATGCACGCGATATTGTTGTTGTCTACATGGAAATAGTCCTTGTTCCTACCCTTCCCTGGCAATGCTCCCAAACTCCTTCCGCACTACATTGACGAATGCATTGGAGCTGCTTTATGCATTCATGCTGTGCGCATCTATTTCATCAACTTTGCCTCCAGCTTCCACCCTGCCTTAAATTCACTGCTTATTTCTGGCACCTCTCTCCCCTTTCCTGACCTCTAAGTTTTCCCTTCCTCCACCACTAATGGTGCCCTCACCTGCATCTCCTCCATTTTCCAGACGTCTGTACTCACACCATCTTCCTGTCACCTTAACAGGGATAGAGTTCCTTTTGTCCTCATCTTACCACCACATGAGTCTCTGCATCCACCTCATCATTTGCTGCGACTTCTGTCATCTTCAATGGAATCCTGCCACCAAACACATCTTTACTTCCCCCACAACAATCTCCACTTTCTGCAGGGATTGCTCGCCCCATGATTCCCTCGTCCATTCAACCCTCCCCACCGATCTCTCTCCTGGCACCTATCTTTAAAAGCGAGAAAAATGCTCCACCTGTCCATTCACTTGCTCCTTCACCTCCAGTCAGGATCCCAAACAGTCCTTCCGCTGTGTCCTGTGCTCCCCATGCAGCCTCCTATGCTTCCTGACGAAAACTGGAGGAACAGCTTTGTAAGGCATCTCTGCTCCATCCACCAAAAGCGGAATTCCCCAGTGGCCAATCATTTTAGTTCATATCCTCATTCCTGTTCCAACATGTTGGTTCATGACTTCCTTTTGTACTATGATAAGGCCACTCTCGAGGTGGAGGAGCAACACCTCATATTCCATCTGGGGAACCTCCAACCTGATGGCATAAACACTGATTTCGCCTTCCAGTAAAATTTTCCCTCCCCCTTCTTTCTTCTTCTATTCCCCACTCTGGCCTCTTACATCTTCTCCTCACCTGCCTATCACCTACCACTGTTGCTCCTCCTCCTTCCCTTTCTGCCATGGTCCACTCTGTCTCTTAATAGATTCCTTCTTCTCCATTCCTTTACCTTTCCCACCCACCTGGCTTCACCTATCACCTTTGTGCTTGGCCTGCTTCCCTTTCTGCCTTACTTTCCATTCCTGAGGAGGGGTCCCGAAATGTCAACTGCTTATCCGTTTCTATAGCTGCTGAGTTCCTTCAGCATCTTGGGTGTGTTGTGCTGGATTTCCAGCATCTGCCAAATCTCTTTTGTTTATGATGGTCAAGAAAAACCTATTATACAGCAAACATCGTGATGGTGGAGCTGTAGTCTGTCTCACAGGATTAGTTTTCCATCTTAGCCTGAATGGGTAAAGGCAGATTTTCGACATAAAATGTGGCCTTCACCCTTGGCAATCATATTGCACTTTTTAACTATCTCTTCCAAACTCGCCTTGATATGGATGTAGAATTTTGTTAACAGTCATTGTCTTTGGCAAAAAGAAAGAAACCAAAGAGGCAGACAGAAGGGTACAGAATCCACATGAACATAATTTCAACAGAAACAACTTATGTTTGGAGATCACTCATTGGATTGTCATGTCACTCTCTTTATTCAGATCTCAAACATTTCCTTTAGCAGCCTTCATTTGACTTTGGTGCTCTCAAGTCTGATCTCTCCATTGTTGTTTAACCACTCTGGTCCTAATCTGAAACATTTAGTAAGTGGACCCTTCTGTCAGCCTTGGCTTTAATAATTGAAAATGTGCCACAGCTTGTTACCCTCACCCCTCCCATGGCACCATAAACCTTTTCGTTAGGTTTTACTTCCCTCTGCTTTCCTTTGGCTGAGCCACAAGATCACAGGTTAGCTTCAACTCCAAGTCAAGTACCACCTTATTTTGTAGACAATTTTATTAAGGTGGGACATCCTTCTAAATAAAACAAAGTCATCAGTGGAATTTCTTCAGGAGCTCCCCTGATCAACATTTTGTGCCTTTATCGAATAGTCGGAAATCTAGATGGCACATCCAATTGAATATTCCATTAATTTTTAAACTGAGACACTGAAGGCCTGTCCATAGAACCCCTGTGTTCTGTTCATTATCGAGGGAGAGTGCAGAGCACACCAGCATGCCAGCATGTAGGGTACTCAATTGAACTTTATTGATAACACTGCTTGTATGAACTCCTCCCATGTGGGAGCGGCTAACCGAGTGGCAC
Source organism: Mobula birostris (assembly GCF_030028105.1). Taxonomy (NCBI): domain Eukaryota; kingdom Metazoa; phylum Chordata; class Chondrichthyes; order Myliobatiformes; family Myliobatidae; genus Mobula; species Mobula birostris. The sequence goes on from NC_092386.1 coordinate 53,312,657, forward strand.
AGGAATAACACAATTCCCCTTCTTGAAAAAAATAAAAACTAAGTGCATACGTCTTGTCCATAGAACCACATTGAAATTATAGTCACTGAAGTTATAGCTTTCAGTTTAAGATGGTGCGACATGTGAGGTTGAGGCATGTTCAAGGAGAAATGGTTGGAGCGAGGTTGAGATGGGGTCAGAGTATGCAAAGTGATGAAAAGTCGGAGTGAAGGACTGTTGGAGTCCGTTCACCTAAACGAGTGAGGTTTGACCGATCTAAGCAACAGACCGATTTGGAAAAGTCAGGTACAGGCCAGGACATGGGGGTGGTGTCCAGGCCAGAGCATATCAATGCAACAGGCTCCAGGCCCTAGTACAAGGAGCGATCTGATGTTTGAATAATTTAAGCGCTGGGCGGGATAGAATGAAAATGCAGGATGTCGGGACTGGAGCCAAGGGTCAGCTCATTGCTCTGCAGCGTTTACTCCACTCTCTGTGACACTGGGGCTGAGGCTGCAGCCTGCTCCTGCTGCTCCAGGCTTGGTGTCTGTGACTTCGTGACGACTTGCCCCGCTGTGTGATGAGCTGAGGCTGAGGCTGAGGCTGCGGCCCGCTCCTGCTGCTCCGGGCTTCATGTCTGTGAGCTTCGTGATGACTTGCTCTGTTGTGTGATGAGCTGAGGCTGAGGCTGCGGCCTGCTCCTGCTGCTCCGGGCTTCATGTCTGTGACTTTGTGACAACTTGCCCCGCTGTGTGATGAGCTGAGGCTGAGGCTATGGCCCACTCCGGCTGCTCCGGGCTTCGTGTCAATGCTCTCACTTTCATTCTGAATGCTGTTTCTTGCTTTTACTGTTTGCACAATTTGTGTTTTTATTTCTCCCTCTGGTCATTGGTTGCTTGTTAATCTTTTTTAAATATTATTTTTCAGGTTTCTTGTTTTGTGGCTGACTGTTAGGAGATGAATCCCAAGGTTGTATTATCATACTTACTTCATTAATAAATGTACATTGAACTTTAAACTTTCAAATTGAGCAATTCTGTTCACATTAGGCTTTGCAATTCGCCTACCAGAGCAACAGGTCAATGGCAGATGCCATCTCTCTGGCCCTCAATTCCTCCTTAGAACACCTGGAAAATAAAGACGCATACGTAAGGCTCCTTTTCATTGACTACAACTCTGCCTTTAATACCATCATTCCAAATAAACTGATTCTTAAGCTCCAGAACCTGGGCCTTAGCACTCAGATCTGCAGCTGGATCTTCAACTTCCTCACAGGCAGGACCCAGGCTGTAAAAATAGGGGACAAGCTCTCCTCTACAATCACTCTGAGCACCGGTGCCCCACAAGGCTGTGTACTCAGCCCCCTGCTGTTCTCACTGTACACCCATGATTGTGTAGCCAAGTTTCCATCGAACTCAAAATATAAGTCTGCTGATGACACAACAATTGTAGGCTGTATCTTGGGTAATGATGAGTTTGAGTACAGAGAGGAAATTAAGAACCTGGTGGCATGGTGCGAAGACAATAACCTATCCCTCAACGTCAGCAAGATGAAGGAATTGGTTGTTTACTACAGAAGTAACGGACCGCACGACCCAATTTACATCGGTGGTGCGCAAGTGGGACAGGACAAAAGCTTTAATTTCCTTGGGGTCGGTATCACAACTGACCTGACTTGGTCCAACCAAGCAGAGTCCACTGCCAAGAAGGCCCACCAGTGCCTTTACTTCCTGAGGAAACTGAAGAAATTTGGCCTGTCCCCTAAAACCCTCACTAATTTCTATAAATGCACCGTAGAAAGCATTCTTCTAGGGTGCATCACAACCTGGTATGGAAGTTGCCCTGTCCAAGACCAGAAGAAGCTGCAGAAGATCGTGAACACGGCGCAGCAAATCACATAAACCAATCTTCCGTCCTTGGACTCACTTTACACCGCATGCTGTCAGAGCAGTGCTGCCAGGATAATCAAGGACACGACCCACCCAGCCAACACACTTTTCATCCCTCTTCCATCCGGGAGAAGGCTCAAGAGCTTGAAGACTCGTATGGCCAGATTTAGGAACAGCTTCTTTCCAACTGTGATAAGACTGCTGAACAGATTCTGACCCAGATCTGGACCATACCCTCCAAATATCCGGACCTGCCTCTAGGTTTTTTTGCACTACGTTACTTTCCATTTTTCAATTTTCTATTTATGATTTATAATTTAAATTTTTTATATTTACTATCGATTTGTAATCCAGGGAGCAGGAAGCGCAGAATCAAATAGTGTTATGATGATTGTATGTTCTAGTATCAATTGCTTGGCGACAATAAAGTATAAAGTATAAATCACATTACACAGAATGTAGCCTCCTTATATTAACATAAAAAAGAATTACCAACATTATAATTGTCTTTATATTTGTTTTTAATGATCTCTCTCTGTTTTCTTCTTTTTTACCCCCAATTCCTTTTTTTAAGAACAGACTCATTTTGTGAAATGTTTTCAACATTAGAACTCTTTTTTAAAAAAACACTAAATCTCATGGAGGTTGGGGCAGACTACCTGAACACTCTGGCAAAGTGAGAGGATTATTCCACCTCTTTAGTCTCTTGGCCTAAACTATTTAGCTCTGGAGTATATCTCCGCGGTGGCACAATCTGGTACAGGTACCTGGAAGTGTTGGAGCTAATGGAGATTCTTGAAAAGGTGCATTCACCCCAGGTAAGTGGTCTTCGTCATAAGGACCAGGCCACTACATTCGTGACTTTGAAGGTGCATAAGTGCACGTCTGTTCCGCCTGATTTCACGTAGCGATGTTCTGAACACAAATGATCATGGTGTGGGCTACCAAACTATTATTCCTTTGGTGAATTGGTCAGAAATCCAAACAGCTTCACCACTCCTGAGTAGTGACAAAGATTTTGCTCCGTGTCCTTGTTTTTTCACATTGTGCTGTCTCAAATGTCTAAGTCCAGTAAATGAGATTGGAGAAGAGAAGGAAGAATGGGCTGGCTTGGTCTCAGTCTCTGGCCCATTGACAGTCTGATGGACTGTAGCCATTCATAAGAAGTGTGGAGCGATAATTTAGTAGTGCTTTGTAGGGGTCTACTGCCTTCAGCAGGAGACTCTTAAATTTTCAACTGCTCTTTCCTCTTTTCCATTTGCCTCTGGGTACTGTGGACTGTCCGTAATTAAGGACCCCCATCACCCAGGACATGTCCTCTTCTCATTGTTACCATCAGGAAGGAGGTATAGAAGCCTAAAGTCGCACACTCAGTGACTCAGGAACTGCTTAGACCATAAGACCATCAGAATTAAGCTATTTTGCCCATCAAATCTGCTCCAGCATTTAATCATGGCTGATCCATTCTTCGCCTCCTCAACCCCACTTCCCATTCTTCTCCCCATAACCTTTGATATTGTGTCCAATCAAGAACCTATCAACCTCTACCAAATGACCTCAGCTGTCTGTGGTAATAAATTCCACAAATTCACCACCCCCTGCCTAAAGGAAGATCCCTGCATCTCTGTTTTAAATGGACGACCCTACTAACCTGAGGCTGTGCCTTCTTTCCCCACACATGGAAAACATCCTTTCCGCATCTACTCTGTCTAGGCCTTTCCACATTCGAAAGGTTTCAATGAGATTCCCCCCTCATCCTTCTGAATTCCAGCGAATACAGACCCAGAGCTATCAAACACTCCTTGTATGATAACCCTTTCATTCCTGGAATCATCCTTGTGAACCTCCTGTGAATCCTCTCCAATGCCAGCACATCTTTTCTTAAATGATGCTGAGGCTTTACCTTATAGAGCCTCAGCATCACATCCCTGCTCTTGTATTCTTGACCTCTTTGCATCTCAGATTTTTGGATTTTCTCCCCATTTAGAAAATAGTCTGCACATTTATTTCTACTACCAAAGTGTGTGACTATGCATTTTTCAACATTGTATTTCATTTGCCACTTTCTTGCCTATTTTCCTAATCTGCCTAAATCCTTTTACAGCCTATTTGTTTCCTCAACACTACCTGCCCCTCCACCAATCTTTGCATTATCTGCAAACTTGGCAACAAATCCACCTATTCCAGCATCTAAATCATTGATATACGGCATAAAAGAAGCCGTCTCAACACCAGCCCCTGTGGAAAACCACTAGTTATATTGCCTTCTACTAATCAGTCAATGCTCTAATCATGTCAGTAACTTTATTGTAATACCATGGGCTCTTAACTTGGTAAGCAGCCTTATGTGTGGCACCTTTATCTATCCTATGTGTAATCTCCTCAAAGAATTCCAACAGGTTCATCAGGCAAGAATTTCCCTTAAGGTGACCATGCTGACTTTGTCCTGTCTTGTCCTGTGTCACCAAGCACTTCATAACCTCAACCTTAACAATTGACTCCAATATCATGCCAACCACTAAGGTCAGGCTAACTGATGTATAATTTCCTTTCTGCTGCCTTTCTCTTTTCTTAGAGAGGAATGATATTTGCAATCTTCTAGTCCTCTGGCACCATGCCAGAGTCCAGTGATTTTTGAAAGATCATTACTAATGTCTCCACTATCTCTACCCTTACCTCTTTCAGAACACCAGGGTGCAGTTCATCTGGTCCAGGTGACTTACGTACCCTTAGGTCTTTCAGCATTTTTGAGCACCTTCTCCCTTGTAATAGTAACTGCACCCACTTCATTCGCTTGCACCCCTCAACACCTGGCACACTCCACTGTGAAGACTGATGCAAAATACTCATTTAACTCATCTGCCATCTCCTTGTACCCCGTTATTGTTTCTCCGGCCTCATTTTCTAGTGGTCCTATATCCAGTCTCATCTCTTTTTTTATTCTTTACATATTTGAAAAAGCTTTTACTATCCATTTTGGTATAGTTTGCTAGCTAGCTTTCAGATTTCACCTTTTCCTTCCTAATGATTATTTTAGTTGCTCTCTGTGGAGTTTTAAAAGCTTCCCAATCCTATATCTTCCCACTAACTTTTGCTTTCTTTGTATGCCCTCTCTTTTGCTTTTACATTAACTTTGACTTCCCTTGTCAGCCACGGTTGTACTATTTTGCCATTTGAATATTTCTTTGTTTTTGGAATACATCTATCTTGCATCTTCCTCATTTTTCCTAGACACTCATGCCATTTCTGCTCTGCTGTCATCTTGCCAGCACCTCTTTCCAATTTACTTTGACCAACTCCTCTTATACCATAGTCATTTTCTTTACTCCACTGAAATACTGCTACATCAGTCTTTACTTTCTCCCTATCAATTTTCAAGTTGAACTCAAACATATTGTGATCACTGCCTCCTATGGGTTCTTTTACCTTAAGCTTCCTAATCACACCCAGTTCATTACATAACACGAAATCCAGTATAGCTGTTCCCCTAGTAGGCTCAACGACAAATTGTTCTAAGAAGCCATCTCATATGCATTCAACAAACTCACTGTCTTGAGATTCATTTTCAACCTGATTTTTCCAATTGACGAGCACGTTAAAATCTCCCATGACTATCATAATATTGTCTATTTGACATACCTTTTCTATTTCCTGTTGTAATCTGTGGTCCATCTCCCAACTACTGTCAGGATGCCTGTATATAAATGCCATCAGGGTCCTTTTACTCTTGCAGTTTCTTAACTCAACCCACAAGGATTCAGCATCTTCCGATCCTATGCCACATCTTTCTACTGATTTGATGCCATTCTTTACCAGCAGAGCCACGCCACCCACTCTGCCTACCTTCCTATCCCTCCGATACAACATGTAACCTTGGACATTCAGCTCCCAACTGCAAACACCCTTCAGCTTCCTCCCATCTGCCATCCAATTCCTAAATGGACATTGAACCCATAAACACTACCTCACTTCTATTCTTTCTGTTTTGCACTATTTTTAATTTAATTATTTAATATACATATATATGTATCTTATGGTCTTATGGTCTTATATACTTAATGTAATTGATTTAAGTTTTTTTTCTACATTATCATGTATTGCATTGCACTGCGGCCCCTAAGTCAACAAATTTCATGACATATGCCAGTGATATTAAACCTGATTCTGATTCTGACAGCTTATCTGGTGTTTGAACTCATAGACTCCAGCAAGGGCTTTGAATTCTGAGCAGATGAATTGTGGACCATGGTCTGACTCAAGTGTTTCTGGTATTCAGGTGCTGTATAACTGCTGCTGAGGATGGAGATGACAGCTTGGATACCTCTTCATTCCATGAATAGTAATGCACAGTGAGAAGGGGTTTGTCTCTTTTCAGCTCAAAAATGTCTGTGCCTGCAATTTGTCATGGAAAATCTGGGAATTCTGCGAGACAGAGAGGTTCAGTATGATCCTAGTGCAGTTTTCTGCATGCTTCACATTGCTTTACATAATTTTACCTCTGTGTGCTCAGACCAGGCCATCACACAGATTGCCTTACTCTTAGGTGACATTTTTCAATGCCTTGATGTCCTTGGTGAATTTAACTGATGAATTCTGCATGCATAGAAGCAGGAATGATAAGTCTAGAGCACTTTAGCAGCAAACGATCAAGAATGATGAGTGAGTCTCTTTCAAGCCAGTAAGGTTTGAGTTTGTGAGCTCTTTTTGGCAGCTAGCCATCCTTGTTCTTAGTATTGCATGACCTTGCTGCAGATTTGGTCCTTTTCAACTCAATGTCAATTTCATCCCATTTACTTTGTGATGCAGATCATGTATCTGAGCTAAGTAGATCTTGGTGCCTTCAATGAGGGTGGAGTCAGCAGAGTGACTTTTGCATGGCATCCTTGACAGTATCAGGTATTGTAAAAGATTTGTCAGGGACTCGTTCAATGTCATAACAGTATCACATAAGCCTTATTCTGAATCTTTGCAGAAGTGGAGGCAAGTCATCCAAGTGTTTCAAACTGAGGAGGCTGACAAGTGGCTTGTGGTCTGTTTCCAATAGGAATTTGGTGTCTATCAAGTAGTAGATGAAGCTTTCACAAGCCCACATGACAGCCAGCGTCTCCATTTCTATTTGAGCATAATGCTATTCAGTAGGAGTAGGTGCTCTTGACGTATATATCACCAGTTTACATACACCACTACAGTTTTGCATGAGCACTTCCCTAGGCCAAAGGAATAGATTTCTGCTGACAGCTTGGTTGCTTTGTTCGGACCAATGAATGCCAATGTTGGCGGAGAGCTAAGTTCTGCTTTAAGTGATGAGAATGACTTCTCCTGTGATGTGTCCCAGGTCCAAAAGTTTCTCTGACAGAGGAGGCCATGTAGTGGCTTTGCTTTCTCTACTACATCTGGAATGAACGTTTTCAGCTGAGTTACCGTGCCTGATACATTGATAGGTTGTTTCATGTTCTCAGCTCCTGCCAGTTTGTCTGAATCTGGTTGCACTGCGTTTGAGGGCAGTTGGTGGCCAAGGAACTTCACCTTCAACTTTGAAAGTTGACATTTTCTTTTTGTTCAGTGTGATTCCAACCTGTTTCAGTTTCTCCAAGTTCGCTTCCTCTATTTTGTCACGTTCCCCACTTGAGACTCCAAAGGTGAGTACACCAACCATGCGGCAGATTACACCTTCCAGTCCCTCCAAAATTTGCTTCATCCTCATCTGAAAGAGTTCAGGGGCCAATGAGGTACCAAAAGGGAGTCTCTTGAAGGTATAGCGTCCATATAGTGTGATAGAAGTAGAGAGCTGCTGTGACTCAGGAGCTAAACACATTTGCCAGAACCCTGAGTTCGCATCTAGTTTGGTGAAGAACTTTGCTCTACCCACCATACCCAATGTGTGCTCAACAGAAGGCAGAATGAACTTCTCCCATCTCACTGCATTATTCAGTTTAGTTAGATCAACACAGATCCTCACGGTGCCATCTGGCTTGAGAACAGAAACAATGCCCACACACCAGTCAGTGGGTCTGCTCACTCTAGTTACAATGTCAAGCACCTCAATTCTCTTAAGTTCAGCTTTGGCTTTGTTCATCAATAGGCCTGGTATATGCCTCACTGTGGTAAGAGACTAGGGCATCACTCCTGCCTCAGTTAGATAAGGCACTCTTTCTTCAGTACCCCCAGGCCTGTGAGCAACTCTGGATAATTCTCCTGCTTATGAACATTGCTTAGTGAATTCAACCCTGCAATCAGGTTCAGCTTCTTGATGGCATGTTGACCCAGTAGTGGTGAGAAAAGATTCTGAACAACATAAACATCCTCTATTAACTCTTCCTCATTTCTATAGATGGAAAGTCACACTGCTCTTGTTTGCACATATCCTGTTTTCCTGGCTCCACGAGCACTTCCTTTGTTGAGTTTAGTGTAATGCCGATTTTCTTCACCAGTTTCGTGTACAGACATTTGAGGATGGTTGTAACATTTGCCCAGGGTGTCCATGTTGAAAGTCGCAACCTCATTTTGCAACTGAACCATAGTCTTGTCTTTTTGAATCTAGAACACCAAGGAAAGCTCACTCATCATTTGAATCATGGTCTTCTTCGACCACCTGAATAACCGGTTTTGAGTGACACTGGCTTTTAAAATGGCCAACTCTATTGCATTGGTGCCATTTCACTTCTTTTGCTGGGCAGAGCTCTTTGACATGGAATGGAGACTTGCTGCATCTCCTGCAGTTGGACAGTTTATTTGTTCTTTGTTTCGCTTGTCTGCTTTGTTTGAGCTGAGCTCTATTGTCACCTCTCTCTGTACTCTTTCTGACAGCATCTTGTTTGTACCCTTCTTTTTGTACAGCTTCTAGCTTTACCTCAGCATCGCTCTCATGCATTATTTCTGCCTTTTGCTGACGAACATTCTCACTCTGCCTGACCATAATAATAGCTTTCTCAGATTTGCCTGCAACTAATGCCTCTCTGACAATTTGGTGTCAAGTAGCCTGACAAGAATCCTGTCTCTAATGAGCTAATCTCTCAGATTTTCATATGGACAGTTCTCTGACAGGGCATACATAGCTGTGATGAAGTCATTAACACTTTCATCTGGCTCCTGTTTTCTGTATTTGAACTTTGCCCTTTCATAGATCACATTTCACTTTCCTGTGAATTATTCTGTCAATTTGTCCTGCACTGTTTTGTATCCTTTTTTTCTGAGCATCTGTCAGTCCTAATCCACCTTGATGTCATCTGCTTTGTCAACCATGCAGTATATCAGTGTGTTTACTTGATGCTCTTCTGAAGACTGTGAGAGATTGCTTGCAGCCCTAAATTTCTCAAAGTGTCTGGGTGTAGCTTGAAGGTTAGCCCTTTCTCCACCTGTGCCTCAGTTAGCACAGTTAGGCAGTTTAGGTTGGTAAGTCTATGGACATTTTTCATATACATATGCAAACAAGAATAGACTGACTGTAAATTCTTTCTTGTAGGGGAACTCACTTGGTCTGTTATCAATTCATCAATGATCAACCACTTCTGACACCATGTTGTGTTCATTATTGAAGGATAGTGCAGAGCCAAGTGGTTAAGGCATCAATCTAGTGATCTGAAGGTCACTAGTTCGAGCCTCAGCTGAGGCAGCGTGTTGTGTCCTTGAGCAAGGCACTTAACCACACTTGCTCAGCGACGACACCGGTGCCAAGCTGTATCGGCCCTAGTGCCTTTCCCTTGGACAACATCGGTGGCGTGGAGAGGGGAGACTTGCAGCATGGGCAACTGCCAGTCTTCCTTACAACCTTGCCCAGGTCTGCGCCCTGGAAACCTTCCAAGGGGCAAATCCATGGTCTCATGAGACTAACGGATGCCTGTAAGTGCAGAGCACACCAGGACATCAGCAAGCAGGATACTCAACTGAACATTATTGATAACCCTGTTTGTACGTATGTGAACTCCTCCCATATGGGAGCGGCTAATGGAGTGGCACAAGACCGACCATTAATTACCACTACACCCTAAATTGTAACTGTTATTTTATTATATGTAGCTCATAAGAGAATGAGTGAATGTCTCCCTAATTTCTTTTCATTCAGGGTTGCACTTCTTTGCAAATGATGACATTAAACAGACATGATAAATTTGAATTCTTGCACTTAACTGAGAAGATAAATTGTGCTCATCCATGTGCTTTTTACTATTAGGACTTCAGGGATCAACACTGCAGATTTATGCCTTAAAAGTATTACAAAGGAGTAAAGTTCATTGTCTCCAGTTTGGGGGGAGCCTGGAACACAATTTTGAAAGAAAGACACTGTTACAACATCCAAAATTGCATAATTAACACACATGGAACAAATATCTGGTGCATCTATTTCCAGCTACTGTTTGAAAGGTAAATGTTGTCCAGGATGCAAGATTAGCAAAGTGAATTCAAATCATTCATTTTTCTTCTATATACAGATATTTCAAAGGGAAGAGCTTCCAGCAGCTTTTTATTTGCACTGGCAAGGAATCCAATTCCTATATCTGAAACTTGTTCATTCACATACAAGCATTCAGATGAGAACTGAGCCCAGTGCTGTCTCTGGAACAATAGTGACACTGACTCCCGTTTCTTGCATGACAGTGGTACTGAACACAGGTTAAAGAAGCAATGCCTCAGTGCAGATTAGATTAGATTATGAAGACACTCAGTCCTCATTTATTGTCATTTAGAAATGCTTGCATTAAAAAATGATACAATGTTCCTCCAGAAAGAAATCACAGAAACACAGGACAAACCAAGACTAAAGCTGACAAAACCACATAATTATAACATATAGTTACAACAGTGCAAACCAATACCGTAATTTGATAAAGAGCAGACCATGGGCACGGTAAAAAAAAGTCTCAAGTCCTGATAGCCCCATCATCTCACGCAGACGGTAGAAGGGAGAAACTCTCCCTGCCATGAACCTCCAATCGCCGCAAATTTGCCAATGCATTGGAAGCACCCGACTGCAGCCGACTCTGAGTCCGTCCGAAAACTTCGAGCCTCCGACCAGCCCTCTGACACCAAGCACTGAGTGCCATCCTCTGCCGAGCGCTTTGACCTCACTCCGGCCGCTGAGCAACAAGCAAAGCCGAGGACTCGGGGCCTTCCCCTCCAGAGATCCTGGATCACACAATAGCAGCGGCAGCAAAGCAGGCATTTCAGAAGTTTCACCAGATGTTCCTCCGTGCTCTCACGTCTGTCTCCATCAAATCAGGATTCTGCACGGCACCCTACTTGACAATTAACAGATATCACCACCGGAGTAGCTGCTGCGAGCTGTGTCACACCACCATCTTCTCCTCCCGTATTTACATTGAAATGTTATACATTCAGCTGCAGAATATGAGTATTTATGGCATCCACATACAATCTTGATTCGATGTTACATTTGGGTTAAATGAGTTTGCCGGAGTTATGGTTCTCCTCTGATCCAATTTTGTGAGTTAGCCCTAGGTTCTCTGTGAGCCATCACTACTGCCCACCCCTCCCACATTGCCCACGTTTCACTCATGAAGTGTGTGATTAGACTGAAAATTCCAAACTAATCCTTGGCAGCAGTCCTATTCAGACTAAATTCTCAAAACTCTCACTTCAGCAGTGGTAGCTGTCAATCTAAAGATCTAATGTCCTTAAAAGGTAATTGATTCCTATTGTCTAATGTAACAGAAACACTACAGGTCATCACATTCTCTGCATGAGAACTTTCTGTAATGACCTGGCTAACACCCAGTTGTAAAACATCTGTGTATGGTTTGAGTAGAGACTTTTTGATATCAAGTCCAAGTCTGTTCCCTAATCCGAGCTTCTTGGAAGATACATGTGGAGTTATTCAAATTTTCATCTGGAGAATTGGGCATGACCATCTGCCTCTCTGGTGATCTGTAATTCTGATGCACTGAATAACTTCATGAGTGAAACGTGGGCAATGTGGGAGGGCTGGGCAGTAGTGATGGTTCACAGAGGACCTAGCGCTAACTCTCAAAATTGGATTAGAGGAGAACCGTAAATCCGGCAAACTCATTTAACCTGAATGTAACATAGAATCAAAATTGTATGTGGATGCCGCAAATACTCCTGTTCTGGAGCTAAATGTATAACATTTCAATGTAAATTTATTATCAAAATATGTATTTGTTATCATATACTATCTTAAGATTTATTTACTTACAAGCATTTACAGGAAAATAAAGAAATACAATAGATTAAAGAAAGACTATACATAAAGCAGGCTGAAAACAACCAATGTGTAAAGGAAGGCAAATTGTGCAAATTTTTAAAAATAATAATAATATTGAGAATGTGAGTTGTTAGGAGCCTTGAAAGTAAGCCTGTAGGTCAGAGAATTAGTTCAGAGTTGTGGTGAGCATGCTTTCGATGCTGCTTCTGGAGCCTGATGGTTGTAGGGTAATAATTGCTCCTGAACCAAGTGGTGTGAGACCTAAGGCTCCTGAACCTCCTTCCCGATGGCAGCAGTGTGAAGAGAGTACGGCCTGGATGGTGGGGTCTTTGAAGGTTATCTGCTGTAAAGCTAATTCATGACCCCTGTGAGGATGCCAGCAAATAAAGCACAGATGACCTTCGAGCAAAGATATCTTTCCAGCTTGCATCAGCTTGCCGGCAAATAAAGCACAGATCTTCAAGCAAGGATACCTTTTCAGCTTACACAGGGACATTTCAAGTACTGAATTGCTGAAAACTTGCAGCTACTCTGGCCTCCTCCATTTCTATATCTCAGAGTGAAGTTTCTATTTCCTTTGAGCAATGGAAAATCAACACTCTGAAAGACACAGGCATTATTTGTCCACATTTCATGTAATCTATATAAAATGTGACTATGTATTTTATTTTTAAATTGTATTCTTCAGAAATGCTGTAATCTCAAAGGTCAATGTAAATTTATTATCAAAGAACGTATACATTGTCTATAAAAAGTAGTCACCCCCTCAGAAGTTTTTTTGTTTTATTGTTTCACAACATTGAACCACTGTGGACTTAACTTGGCTTTTTTTTGAAAATGATCGGCAGAAAAAGACTTTTTCATGTCAAGGTGAAAATAGATGTCTACAAAGTAACCTGAATTAATTACAAATATAAAACACCAAATAATTGATTGCTTAAGTAATCACCCCCTTTAATATGGCACATCAAATCATCACTGGTGCAGTCAATGGTTTTAGAAGTCACATAATTATTTAAATGGAGATCAACGTGTGCAATCAAGGGGTTTTTATTGATTGTAGTAAAACTAGGTCTGTATCTGGAAGGTTCAACTGCTGGTAAGTCAGTATCCTGGCAAAAATTACACCATGAAGGCAAAAGAACACTTCAAGCACCTCCGCAAAAGGGTTTTTAAAAAGCACAAGTCAGGAGATGGATACAAGAAAATTTGCAAATCTCTGAATATCCCTTGGAGTACAGTTAGGACAATCATCAAGAAATGGAAAGAATATGGCACAGCTGTAAATCTGCCTAGAGCAGACTGTCCTCAAAAACTGAGTGACTGTGCAAGAAGAGGACTAGTGAGGGAGGTTACCAAGAGATCCATGACAACTCTGGAGGATTTTCAATGGCTGAGATGGGAGAGACTATGCATTGCCTGGGTGCTTCACCAATTTCAGCTTTATGGGAGAATGGCAAAGAGAAAGACACTTTTTGAGAAAACCTGACATGAAATCGCGGCTAGAGTTTACCAGAGGACATGTGGAAGACTCTTAGGTTAGCTAGAAGAAGGTTCTATGGTCTGGCGAAACCAAAATTGAGCTTTTTGGCCATCACACCAAAAGTTATGTTTGGTGTAAGCCAAACAACACACATCATCAAAAACACATCATCCCTACCATAAAGCATGGTGATGGCTACATCATGCTGTGGGGATGCTTCACTGCAGCAGGCCCTGGAAGGCTTGTGAAGGTAGAGGATAAAATGAATGCAGCAAAATACAGGGAGATCTTGAGGAAAACCTGATGCAGTCTGCAAGAGAACTGCAACTTGGGAGATCTGTTTTCCAGCAAGACAATGACCCCAAGCATAAAACCAAAGCTACACAGGAATGGCTAAAAAAACAACAGAGTTAATGTCCTGGAGTGGCCAAGTCAGGGTCCATTCCTCAATCCAACTGAGAATTTGTGGTTGGACTTCAAAAGGGCTGGTCACTCATGATCTCCATGCAATCTGACAGAGCTTGAGCAGTTTTGCAAGGAAGAATAGGGAAAAATTGCAGTGTCCAGATATGCAAAACTGACAGAGACCTAGACACACAGACTCAAGGCTGTAATTGCGGCCAATGGGGCATCTACTAAATACTGATTTGAAGGGTGTGAATACTCATGCAATCAATTATTTTGTGTTTTATATCTATAATTAATTTAGATCACTGTGTAGAAATTTGTTTCACTTTGACACAAAAGAGTCTTTTTTGTTGATCAGTTTGAAAAAAGCCAAATTAAAGCACTGTCATTCACCGTTGTAAAGCAATAAAACATGAAAACTTCCAAGGGGGAGAGGGGTGAACACATTTTTTTAGGCACTGCATATCACCATTTACTGCCCAGAGATTCATTTTCTTGTGGGCATTCATAGTAGGTACAAAGAAACGTAACAGAATCAATGCAAATACTACAATGAAACACAGGCAACCGATAGCAAAACAAAACTGTGCAAATTAAATAAATAAGCAAACAAATCAACAAATAAATAAAGGCACATAAATAAATAAATAACATTGAGAACGTGAGTTACAGAGTCCTTGAAAGTGAGTCTATAGGTTGTGGAATCTCTTTAGCATTGAGGTAAGTAAAGTTGTCCACTTCAGTTCAGGAACCTCATGGTTGAAGGGCAATAAATATTCCTGAACCTGGTGGTATGGGACCTAAGACTCCTGCACCTCCTTCCTGATGGCAGTGGTGAGGAGTGAGCGCGGTCTGGATGGTGGGGGTCCTTGATGATGTATGTTGCTTTCTTGGGGACGTCCTCCTTGTAGTGGTGGGGAGGGCTTTACCTGTGATGGGTTAGGCAATATCCACTACTTCTGTAGGCTTTTCTATGCAAGGGCATTGGTGTTTCCATACCAGGCTGTGAGGCAACCAGTTAGGATACTCCCCGCTGTGCATCTATAACAATTTGTTGAAAGTTTTAGATGGCATGTCAAATCTGCATAAACTCCTAAAAAAAAGGAGAGGTGCTGCTGTGCCTTCTTTGTAATGATATTTACTATACGTGCTGATACCCTGAAATGATAAAGCCAAGGAATTTAAAGTTACTGACCCTTTCTAGCTCTGATCCCCTGAGAAGGACTGGCTCATGGACTCCAGTTTCCTCCTTCTGTAATCAATAACCAGCTCCTTGTTTTTGCTGATGTTGAGTGAAACGTTGGTGGTGTGGCACCAGTCAACCAGATTTTTTGACCTCCCTCCTATATACTGATTCGTCACCACTTTTGATTTGGTCTGTAAGACCAAATTATTCTTCAGCAATTTATAGGGACTTACAGTCGTAGCATTACTGCATAGAAACAGGCCCTTCAGCCCATCTAGTCCATGCCAATCTGTGATTCTGCCCAGTTCCAATGACACACACCTGTACCATAGCCCTCCATACCCCTCCCCTCCATGTTAGTACCCAAACAAATCTTGAAGTCAAATCTGTATCTACCACTTGCTCTGGCAGCTCATCCCATACTCACACTACCCTCGAAGTCGAGATGCTCTCCCCTCAGGTTCCTCTTTAATATTTTACCTTTTTCCCTTAACCTATGACCTCTAGTTTTAGTTTCACCCAACCTCAGTGGAAAATCCTGCTTGCATTAACTCTATCTGAACCCCACATAATTTTGTATATTTCTATCAAATCTCCCCTCAGCCTTCTACGCTCCAGGGAATAAAGTCTTAATCTATTCAGCCTTTCCCTTCCCTACAACTCAGGTCCTCAAGACACAGCAGCATCCTTGTAAATTTTCTCTATACTCTTTTAATCTTATTGATATCTGTCCTGTATGTAACTGAGAAGAACTGCATAAAATTCTCCTGATTTGGTCTCAGCAAGATCTTATACAACTTAAGCATAACATCCCAAACCCCTGTGCTCAGTACTTTGATTTATGAATGCGAAATACCCAAATGCTCTCTTCATGACCCTATGTATCTGTGATGCCACTTTCGAGGAAGTATCGAACTTTATTCGCAGATCCATTTGTTCTCCTGCACACCTCAGTGCCTGATTGCTCATGGTGTAAGTCTTACCACCCTGGTTTGTCCTCCCAAAGTACAACACCTCACACTATTTCAGCCCATTTTTCCAGCTGGACCAGATCACACTGCAAGCTTTCCTCACTGTCCATAAACCCCCAGAACTTTATGTCATTTACAAGTTTGCTGATGCAGTTTACCACATTAACAACCAGATCGCTGATACGGAGGACAAACAACATACCCATCACCGATCCCTGTGGCACACTAGTCACAGACCTCCAGTCAGAGAGGCTACTCCCTGGCTTCTCCCACAAAGCCAATGCCAAACCCAATTTACTATTTCATCCTGAATACCAAGCAACTGAACTTTCTGGATCAGCCTCCCATGCAGGACCTAGTCAAGTGCTTTATTAACGTCCATGTAGACAACATTTTGTCTGCCTGCCTTTATCAACTCTTTTGGTAACCCCCTCAAACAGTTCTGTAAGATTGGCCTGGACCTGGCCTAACAAGCACAAAGCCATTTGACTATCGCTAATTAGGCTCTGTCTATTCAAATCCCCGACACGGAAATCCTGGAACGAGCTGGGCTCTGCAGCGTCTACACCCTCCTGCTGAAAGCCCAAGCCAGGTGGGCTGGACATGTGGTCAGAATGCCAGACAGCCGATTGCCTAAGCAACTGCTGTATGGAGAACTGTGTCAGGGCAAGCGCTCAGTCAGGGGGGCAGAAGAAACGTTACAAAGACTGCCTCAAAGCGTCCCTCAAAGGCCTGGGTGTCGACATCAACACGTGGGAGACGCTTGCCATCGACCGTCCAGCTTGGCGCAGCAAGATCACCACAGGAGCCCGTGCAGCTGAAGTCAGGCGCATCATCGAGGCGCAACGAAAGCGTGCTGTGCGCAAGGCCCGAGCAGCATCCACTGCCACGACAGCACCCACCCACTTGTGTCCCACATGTGGGCGAGCCTTCAGGGCCCGGATTGGCCTCATCAGTCACCTCCGGACCCACAGCCACCAATCTCCCATTTGACTTTGAAGCCATGGTCATCTTCGGCTACGAAGGACGAACAACAACAACAACAACAACAACAGCAACATTCAAATCCTTATATGCCTGGTCTTATAGAATACCTTGCAATAACTTACCCACTATTGACATCAGGCTCACTGGCCTACAATTGTCTGGCTTATTCTTAGAGCCTTTCTTGAACCACAGAACAGCAGTAGCTATCCTCCAGTACATGAGACCATAAGACATAGTAGCTGAATTAGGCTATTTGCTCTATCGAGTCTGCTCCGCCATTCCATCGTGGCTGGTTTATAATCCTTCTCAACCCCTTTCTTCTGCCTTCTCTCCATAACTTTTCACGCCCTTACTAATCAAGAACCCAAAATCTATGCTTTAAATATACCCAATGAATTGGCCTCCTGGGCTGTCTGTGGCAATGAATTCCACAGATGCACCATCCTCTAGCTAAAGAAATTCCTCTTCATCCCTGTCCTAAAAGCATGTCCTATTCTGAGGCTGTACCTCTAGTCCTAGCTTCCACTATAGAAAACATCCTTTCCACATTCACTCCACCTTTCTAGGCCATTCAATATTTGATAGATTTCAATGAAATTCCTCTCATTCTTCTAAACTCCAGCATATACAGTCCCAGAGTCATCAAACCTTCTTCATACAGTAACCCTTTCATTCCCAGAATCATTCTCATGAACTTCCTCTGGACTCTCTCCAATGCCAGCTTTCTTAGATAACGGGTCCAAAACTGCTCACAATACTATGTGACCAATGCTTTATAAAGCCTCAACATTACCCCCTTGCTTTTATATTCTAGTCCTCTTGAAATAAATGCTAACATTGCATTTGCCTTCCTCACAACAGACTCAACCCGCAAGTTAACATAGAACATAGAACAGTACAGCACAGAACAGGCCCTTTGGCCCACAATGTTGTGCCGACCCCTAAACCCTGCCTCCCATATAACCCCTCACCTTAAATTCCTCCATATATCTAATCTTTAGGGAACCCTGCAAGAGGATTCCCAAGTCCCTTTGCACTCCTGATTTCTGAAACTTACTCTGTTCAGAAAACCATCTATGCCTTAGCTACTTCCACCAAAGCGCATGACCATTCATTCCCCACAATAAATTCCATCTGCCTCTTCTTTGCCAATTCTCTTAATTTGGAGACTCCCTGCTTCCTCAAAACTACCTACCCCTTCCTCCACCTATCTTTGTTTCACCCACAAACTTGACCACAAAGCTATCAATTCTGTCATTCAAATCATTGACATATAACGCAAAAAGTAGTGGTTCCAAATTGGACCCCTGCGGATCACCACTTGTCATCGGTAGCGAACTAGAGAAGGCCCCTTTTATTACTACTCTTTGCCTGCTGTCAGTAAGGAGTCGATCTAGTGTTTTTCCTGTAATACCATGGACTCTTATCTTGTTTAGCAGTCTCATGCGCTAAAGGATATTAAAGGTATACTGAAAATCCAAACTAGCAACATCTAGTCACCCCCCCCCCCCCCACTTTAAGGAAACCATGTTGACTTTGGCCTATTTTATCATGTGTCTTCAAGTACACTAAAAACTAATTCTTAATAATGGACTCCAACCCCTTCCTAACCTGTTTTCCTGATTTCCTGTCTTTTGCCTTCCTCCCTCTTGAAGAGTGGAGTAACATTTGCAATTTTCCAGTCCTCCAGAACCCCCATTCCAGAATCTAGTAATTCTTGAAAGATCATTAAAAATGCCGCCCTAACCTCTTCATCTACCTCTTTTGGAACCCTGGGATGTAGTTCATCTGGTTCAAATGACCCTGGTGTGTAGTTTAATTTGCCAAGGTGACTTACTTATCTTCAGTGCTTTCAGTTTCCCAAGCCCCTTTCTCCTTCGTAATAGCAACTGCACACTTTTCCGCCCCCGACACTTCAGAATTTCTGGCATACTCCAGGTGTCTTCCACAGTGGAGACTGATGCAAAATACTTCTTCATTTCATTCGCCATTTCTTTCTTCCCTATTACTATTTCTCCAGCGTCATTTTCCAGCAGTCCAATATCTTCTCTTGCCACTTTATTACTTTTATATATCTGAAAAAACTTTAGGTATTCTCTTTTATATTATTGGCTAGCTTTCCTTGCTATTTTATCTCTTCTCTCCTTATTGCCTTTTTTGTTGTCTCCCATTTGTTTTTAAAAGCTTCCCAATTTTCTACTACTACTACTACTACTACGTCGACTCAGGCCTAGGTGGCCAGCGTTGGGCATGATGACAGACTCTCCACTTCTCCCTCTCCCTCATCAGTGTATTCAGTTCATCTAAATCAGCCATGCCGCTGTCTTCTAGGAGCATGTTGACCATAGTCTTGGGAAGGTGCACAGGGTTCATTCTCCCATGCTCGGGTTCACATATGATGACTAGGCTGGCAGGTAGCTCGGGGTGGCCCCTACACCTCCTCCCTCACTATCATTCAGGGCCCCAAACAGTCCTTCCAGCTTTGGCAACACTTCAGCTGTCAGTCTGTTAGGGTCATCTACTGTATCCGGTGCACCTGGTATGGCCTCCTGTATATCGGTGAGACCCAACATAGATTGGGAGACCCCTTCGCTGAGCACCTATGCTTCGTCTGCCAGAAAAAGAGGGATGCCCCAGTGGGCACCCATTTCAACTCTACTTCCCATTCTCATTGCAATATGTCAGTCCATGGCCGCCTCCACTGAGGCTACACTCAATGTTGGAGGGGCAACACCTTATATTCCGTCCAGGTAGCCTCCAACTTGATGGCATGAACATTGATTTCTGGAATTTCCAGTAATTGCTCTCACCACTCCCCATTCCTGTTTCCCTCTCTCACTTTATCTCCTTACCTGCCCATCACCTCCCTCTGGTGCTCCTCCCCCTTCACTTTCTTCCATGGTCTTCTACATCTCCTACCATATTCCCCTTTCTCCAGCCCTTTATCTCTTTCACCAATCAACTTCCCAGCTCTTTGCTTCACCCCTCTCCCTCCCCTTCTTTCACCAGTACTTCTTCCTCCCTTTCCCCCACCTTATTGCTCCAACTTCTCATCTTTTTTTTCCAGTCCTGCTGAAGGGTCTCTTTTCCATCGGTGCTGCCTGGCCTGCTGAGTTCCTCCAGCATTTTGTGAGTGTTACTATATTCCATCTGCCACTCCCTTGTTCATTCTCCTAATATGTCTGAGTCCTTCCCTGCTTCCTTATTTAGTGCACAATGCGTAAGTTTAATATTTGTCCCTTTCAGTCCAACAGCATGTCCATTTTTATATTCACTAGTCTCTATCACAAATAACCTGGTAACTTCTTTTGATGTAATTAAACATTTTGTGTTTTAAGTGCTACTATTATCTGTGCCAAACAAGAGTATCACTGATTGCCTTGTGTCAGTTTGTACTTGCTCTACTTTGACCCAAATTGCTGCATGAAGGGTCTCGATCCAAAACATTGATTTGTTTATTCCTCTCCATTGATGCTGCCTAACCTGTTGAGCTTCCTCAGCATTTTGTGTGGGTTACGCTGGATTTCCAGAATCTGCAGAATTTGTTGTGTTTATGATTTTCTGACATTGTGAACATGTGTTCATTCTCCTTGCACCTTGATATGACCCTAGTTCTATATTCTCTCATAAGAGCAAACATTCTCTCAACTTGTGCCCTATCAAAACCCCTGAGACTTTTTTTTGTATTAGTCAAGTCAACATTTACTCTGCAAAACTCCAGCAGTTCAAACTTGGTCTGCCTAGCCTTTCCTAGTGAAGGAATGGGCAAGTTACCTTAACATTGTTCCTTTAATATGACAAATACTATACATGGGTGAGAGCAAATCTGGAGCAAATGCTAGGTACAAAATTAAGCATAACCTCTCTAATTTTGAATTAATTTCGCAAAACAATAAACTGCAACATTTTGTTAACTTTCCTAATTATTTGTACTGCCTTGTACCCAGATCACTTTTCATCTCAGCACTGTGACCTCTTGTCAGCTAGAATTTTTATTTTTGTTTTTTTTCTCTGTCAGCAAAATAGGCAATGCCACAAGTTCCCATGTTGTACACTGTTCACCAGGTCTTTGCCTGATAACTTAATGTGTCTATTACATTCTCTTAACAGCTTAATTACTGGACTATGTTTGCATCAGCAAGTTTAACAACTGTAGTTTCAATGTTTTCATCTTATGGAACTGGGTTCTATCTATCCATCCTTCCAAACATTTTATGGTTTTAAGTACAAACGTTTGTACATCTACCAAGTCCTGCAAACTCTTTTTCCAAGGACTTCAGACCCAACTTCTCCAATCTATCCATATGAATTCCCTCAATCACTTCTGCACCTTTTTCTAAGGTCATTGCATCTTTTTCTGGTGTGGCTCACAGGACTGGACACAACATTCCATTTATGGCCGAGCCAGTGTTTTATACAAGTTCATCATCTCATCCTTTCTTTTGCACTCTATGCACCTATTTATTGAGCCCAAGGTTTCAAATGCTTTTTCAACTATTTTCTCAATGCAATCTGGCACTTTCAACAAACTACTCACATATGCTTAAACTGGGGGGAAGAGACATTTCAGGTGCCAGGAATCTGAAAAACAGAAAAATGCTTGAAATACTCTGTAGGGAGTTATGTATCAGTATGAAAAGAATTTGCAGGGGAGAGCAGGTGAGTGGGGTTAGTTTAAGCAAGAACATTTGTGTCACTGGGACTGCCTTGGTATTCACACCATAATAGGCCTTCCCTTTTTTCTTTCCAATCCTCCCCTTCTCTTCAATTTAAAATATGCTTAATTTCTCACTCCCAAGGACAGGCCTTTAATCTGCATTGCTAGCTCTGTTCCTGTACAGAGATGCTGTCAGTATTTTGTTTTAGAGAATATAGTACAGCACAGGAACAGCCCTCCAACCCACCATGTTGTGCCAAACTAGCTCTGATGTACATTGACAATGTTCATATACCTTCCAGTTTACTTTCATTCAAGTCAAAGTAAATTTATTATCAAGGTTTAGATGGTACCATATACTACCTTGAGACTAAATTTCTTGCAGGAATTTATAGGAAATAAGGAAATGAATAAAATTTATTAAAAACTACACAATTGTAAAGGCTGACAAATGACCAATGTGCAAATTGTGCCAATGAAAATAAATAATACTAAGAACATGAGTTGCAGTGTCTTTGAAAGTGAGTCTGGAGATTGTGGAACCTGTTCAGAGTTGTGATGAGTGAAGTTATCCACGTCAGTTCGGGACCATGACGGTTGTAGGACAATAACTGTTCTTGAACCTGGTGGTGTAGGATCCAAGGCTCCTGAACTTCCTACTCGATTGGTAGCAGCAAGAAGAGTGCATTGCTTGGATGGTGGGGTACTTGATGATGGAGGTACTTTTGCATCAGCCTTCACTGTGGATGACACTAGCAGTATGGTGAAAGTTCCAGGTGTCAGGGGTCTTGAAGTGTGTGAAGTTACCATAACTCGAGAGAAGGTTCTTGGGAAGCTGAAAGTCTGAAGATAAAGATAAGTCATCTGGACCAGATGGTGTACACCCCAGGGTTCTGAAATAGGTTTGCTGAAGAGATCGTGGAGGCAATAGTAATGATCTTTCAAGAATCACTGGATTCTGGAATGGACCCGGAAGAATGGAAAATCACAAATGTCACTGCACTCTTCAAGAAGGGAGAAAGGCAGAAGAAAGGGTCGGGTCACAGATCTCTCAGTGGGTGATCATCTGGGGGACAGTGACCACTGCTCCCTGGCCTTTAGCATTGTCATGGAAAAGGATAGAATCAGAGAGGACAGGAAAATTTTTAATTGGGGAAGGGCAAATTATGAGGCTATAAGGCTAGAACTTGTGGGTGTGAATTGGGATGATGTTTTTGCAGGGAAATGTACTATGGACATGTGGTCGATGTTTAGAGATCTCTTGCAGGATGTTAGGGATAAATTTGTCCCAGTGAGAAAGATAAAGAATGGTAGGGTGAAGGAACCATGGGTGACAAGTGAGGTGGAAAATCTAGTCAGGTGGAAGAAGGCAGCATACATGAGGCTCAGGAAGCAAGGATCAGATGGGTCTATTGAGGAATATAAGGAAGCAAGAAAAGAGCTTAAGAAGGGGCTGATAACAGCAAGAAGGGGGCATGAGAAGGCCTTGGTGAGTAGGGTAAAGGAAAACCCCAAGGCATTCTTCAATTATGTGAAGAAAAAAAGGATGACAGGAGTGAAGGTAGGACCGATTAGAGATAAAGGTGGGAAGATGTGCCTGGAGGTTGTGGAAGTGAGCGAGGTCCTCAATGAATACTTCTCTTCGGTATTCACCAATGAGAGGGAACTTGATGGTGAGGACAATATGAGTGAGGTTGATGTTCTGGAGCATGTTGATATTAAGGGAGGGGAGGTGTTGGAGTTGTTAAAATACATTAGGATGGTTAAGTCCCCCGGGGCCTGACGGAATATTCCCCAGGCTGCTCCACGAGGCGAAGGAAGAGATTGCTGAGCCTCTGGCTAGGATCTTTATGTCCTCGTTGTCCACGGGAATGGTACCGGAGGATTGGAGGGAAGCAAATGTTGTCCCCTTGTTCAAAAAAGGTAGTAGGGATAGTCCGGGTAATTACAGACCAGTGAGCCTTACGTCTGTAGTGGGAAAGCTGTTGGAAAAGATTCTGAGAGATAGGATTTATGGGCAATTAGAGAATCGTGGTCTGATCAGGGACAGTCAGCATGGCTTTGTGAAGGGCAGATCGTGTCTAACAAGCCTGATAGAGTTCTTTGAGGAGGTTACCAGGCATATAAATGAGGGTAGTGCAGTGGATGTGATCTACATGGATTTTAATAAGGCATTTGACAAGGTTCCACACGGTAGGCTTATTCAGAAAGTCAGAAGGCATAGGATCCAGGGAAGTTTGGCCAGGTGGATTCAGAATTGGCTTGCCTGCAGAAGGCAGAGGGTCATGGTGGAGGGAGTACATTCAGATTGGAGAATTGTGACTAGTGGTGCCCCACAAGGATCTGTTTTGGGACCTCTACTTTTCCTGATTTTTATTAACAACCTGGATGTGGGGGTAGAAGGGTGGGTTGGCAAGTTTGCAGACGACACAAAGGTTGGTGGTGTTGTAGATAGTGTAGAAGATTGTCAAAGATTGCAGAGAGACATTGATAGGATGCAGAAGTGGGCTGAGAAGTGGCAGATGGAGTTCAACCCAGAGAAGTGTGAGGTGGTACACTTTGGAAGGACAAACTCCAAGGCAGAGTACAAAGTAAATGGCGAGATACTTGGTAGTGTGGAAGAGCAGAGGGATCTGGGGGTACATGTCCACAGATCCCTGAAAGTTACCTCACAGGTGGATGGGGTAGTTAAGAAAGCTTATAGGGTGTTAGCTTTCATAAGTCGAGGGATAGAGTTTAAGAGTCGCAATGTAATGATGCAGCTCTATAAAACTCTGGTTAGGCCACACTTGGAGTACTGTGTCCAGTTCTGGTCGCCTCACTATAGGAAGGATGTGGAAGCATTGGAAAGGGTACAGAGGAGATTTACCAGGATGCTGCCTGGTTTAGAGAGTATGCATTATGATCAGAGATTAAGGGAGCTAGGTCTTTACTCTTTGGAGAGGAGGAGGATGAGAGGAGACATGATAGAGGTGTACAAGATAATAAGAGGAATAGATAGAGTGGATAGCCAGCATCTCTTCCCCAGGGCACCACTGCTCAATACAAGAGAACATGGCTTTAAGGTAAGGGGTGGGAGTTCAAGGGGGATATTAGAGGAAGGTTTTTACTCAGAGAGTGGTTGGTGCATGGAATGCACTGCCTGAGTCAGTGGTGGAGGCAGATACACTAGTGAAGTTTAAGAGACTACTAGACAGGTATATGGAGGAATTTAAGGTGGGGGCTTATATGGGAGGCAGGGTTTGAGGGTCAGCAAAACATTGTGGGCCAAAGGGCCTGTACTGTGCTGTACTACTCTATGTTTAAAGGAAAACTATTGGCCAGTTAGTCTAACCTCAGCGATTAGCAAGATGTTAGAGTGGATTATTAAGGATGAGGTCTCAGGGTACTTCAAGCACATAATATAATAGGCTGTAGTCAGCATGGTTTCTTCAAGCAAAAATCTTGCCTGACAAATCTGATTGAGTTCTTTGAAGAAGTAACAAGCAGGGATAAACAAAGGAGAATCAGTTGATGTTGTGTACTTGGATTTTCAGAAGGCCTTTGACAAGGTGCCAAACATAAGGCTGCTTAACAAGCTACAGGCCCATGGTATTACAGGAAAGATTCCAGCATGGGAAAAGCAGTAGTTGATTGGCAGGATGCAGAGAGTGGGAGTAAAGGAAGCCTTTTCTGACTGACTACCCAGTGACTAGTGGTGCTCCACAAGTGTCAGTGTTGGGACCAATTCTTTTTTACTTTGTATGTCATTGATTTGGATGTTGGAATCGATGTCTTTGTTGCAAAGTTTGCAGACAATTTGAAGATAGGTAGAGAGGCTACATAAGGTCTTAGACAGATTAGGAGAATGGATAAAGAAATGGCAGATGGAACAGTGTTGGTAAGTGTACAGTCATGCACTTATAAGAAACAAAAGGGTTAAGTATTTTTTATAGAGAAAATACGAAAAAACTGAAACTCAAAGGGACTTGAGAGTCCTTGTACAGGATTTCCTGAAGGTTAATTTGGAGGTTGAGTCTGTGGTGAGGAAGGCAAATGTAATATTAGCATTCATTTCAAGAGGAGTAGAATATAAAAGCAAAGATTTAATGTTGAAACTTTATAAAGCACCAGAGAGGCCTCACTTGGGAGCATTATGAGCAGGTTTGGGCCCTTTATTTTGGGAAGGATGTGCTGAAAATTGGATCAGCAATGATGAAATGGCATAGCAGACTCAATGGCCCAAATGGCCTAATTCTGCTCCTATATCTTATGGTGACATTTCTGAACTTGCAAGCATGAAAATGAATTTGGAACTGAATAGCTATGACAACAGCAGTACTCTCTCTCCTGGAATGTCAGATGTTTTCAATTTGTTTCCCTGCGTCACTAGTCATCGATAGATGAGACTTTAATTTTATTCTCATTTAAAAGATAAAAACTTGAAAATCAAGCTTGACTTTGTGGTGTATCAGAATCAGGTTTAATATCACTGGCGAATGTGAAATTTGCTATGTGGTAGCAGTACATTGCAATACATAATGTGTGACAAGAATACACATAGATAAGATGTTAGCTGTCCTGTGTGATCAGCAGTTGGTCTGCCACCTGTCTTCAGGAGAGAGAGAGAGATAAGGAAAAACAATGGAGCAGCATTTGGAGATGTGTAATGAGGGGACAGGAGAGAGAGCTGTCGAGATCGGCTCCCCCTTTGAATCCTGAACTGTTTGAAGTGATGGACAAGCGATACCCCAGCAGGGAGATAAAAAGGGACAGGTTCACTAAGGCAAGACACACACGACACCATGAGGTAACGAGACCCTGGAAGCGGTGCCCCCCCGCAAGTCGGTGGGAAGTTTTGGAAGGCTGATTGCGGAACCAAGCCATAGACACACAGGGTGGAAAGGTACGATCAGCGGGAACCCGGTGTGTGTCCACCCTTGCTTGGGTGCCAGGTTCACTGCAGAGGATCGACCGCATCTGGAGGAGGGGTCACAGTCAGTGACCTCAGGTGACATCACAAAGGACTCGCCCGAAAAACTGCTTGTGAGCAATATCGCAGGTCTGTGTGTGGAAGCCATTTTGAATGATCATTCATTCTTGTTCTCTCTCTCCTTACCCCACATTGTCCATCACCACGGCAACGATTACTGTGAACTGAACTTTGCATCACTTTGAAATTGGTCATTTACCCCTAGACAACGATAGAGCTTGATTGATCCTGTTATCTTAATTCGGTGTAAATGTGTGTTTATCATTGCTGAACTGTTGCATTTATTACTCTTTCGATTACTGTGTTGCTCGTTTCTTTAATAAAACTTTCTTAGTTCTAGTAATCCAGACTCCAACTGAGTGACCATTTCTGCTGGTTTGGCAACCCAGTTACGGGGTAGGTAACATAAGTGGGGTTCTCGTCCGCGATTTTGAATGCTAAATTTGGGACGGAGTAAATTGATTGGGTCAAAATTCCCAAAAGAAAGAAAAGACAAACAGCAGAAATGGAGGCTGAGGAATTTATAAAGGCGCCGACCTTGGAGGCATTAGAGGATGCCAGAAAATCGGAACTGGTAGCTGTGTCCAAACTGTTGAATCTTGCTAAGGGGAAGTCGACAATGAGGAGAGAGGAGATACACAGAGCTATCGCAGAGCACTATGTATCTAAAGGTGTGTTTCCCCAAGGCGAGCTGGGGGTGGTGTCTATTGAAAAACCTGCTGGAGACGCGGTACAGGTACAGCTTGAAAAACTGAGACTCGAGCATGAGTTCCGGGTACGGCAGTTGGAGAGAGAAGAGAAAGAGTAAGGCAATGGGAGCGAGAAGAGAGAGAGAAACAGAGGGAAAGGGAATTCGAGCTGGAGAAGTTAAAGATAAGGGCAGAGCAGGGGCTCGTGCCGAACCAAGGTGGAGGGTTCCGGGCGACCCAGGAGGTTAGGCTGGTTCCCCCATTTGACGATAGCGACATGGATCGGTACTTTCTCCATTTCAAAAAAGTGGCTATAAGTCAGGAATGTCCGAGGGATAAGTGGGTTGTTTTGCTTCAGAGTGTACTGAAAGGGAAAGCCCAACAAGCTTACTCAGCTTTGTCCACGGAAGATGCCCAGAGGTATGAGGTGGTGAAAGAGGCCATCCTCAGGATTTATGAGTTGGTCCCGGAGGCATACCGGCAGAGGTTCCGGAATGCGAGGAAGCAGTGGGACCACACGTATTTAGAGTTTGCCCGTGAGATGCAGACGTATTGTGAGCGTTGGTGCGCCTCAAAGGGGGTAGAGGGGGATTATGACAGACTGCTACAGCTGATCCTGATTGAGCAGTTTAAAGGTTGTGTCCCTGAGGGTATGAGACCCTACCTAGATGAGAAAGAGGCAGCCACGTTAGCCGCAACTGCTAAGTTAGCGGATGAGTATGCGTTGACGCATAAAATGAAGTTTGCCCCGAGTAAAGGCTACCAGAAGGGTAGTCAGGACGGCGGCGAGAGTCCGCTGGAAAAGTCAGAAAGTAAGCCGGGGACTAGTGAGAAGGATAAGGTAGACTGGGAGCAGTCTGGCAGGAAGTCTCCTGGGGTCGTCTGTTATAATTGCGGGAAAGTCGGACACTTTGCGTCCAGGTGCTTTGCCCCAAAGAAGGAGACAGGAAAAGGGAAGACAGCGATTTTGACTGGCTGTATCGAGCTGGTAAACGAACCGCTAGGGAAGGACAGGTCTGCCAAAGCTCAGGAAGGGCGCGAGAAGTTTATCTCGGCCGGATTGGTGTCAGTGAAGGAGGGGTTAAAACCAGTTCCAGTGCGGATCTGGAGAGACACGGGAGTGTGTCAGTCACTAATACTGAAGGGTGTATTAGAGTTTAGCTCAGAGACCCAGACTGGGGAGGTAGAGGTCAAAGGTGTTGGGGAAGGGACAGAGTCAGTCCCTTTGCACCAGATACACTACAAAGCAACCTGGTCTCTGGACTAGTCACGATCGGGGTGAGGTCCGAATTACCGATGAAAGGCGTGGAAGTCTTGCTCGGTAATGACCTCGCCGGGGGAATCATGTTCCCAATCGTGAGATTGACAGGTCAGCCTGCCAGCAGTGAGGCCCCGCCCATGGACTCACAGGTTCATCACGGGACCGTGGTAGTGAATTTAGCTGAGACGTTTCTGCCAGCCTTGTACGAGAAGGGGGTAGAAAATGAAAAGAAGGAGTGTAGTGAGACAAGAGGTAGTGAGGGAGCTGGGACAGACGTAGCATTAGCCAGGAAAGAATTTGTGCAGGCGCGGGAGCGAGACGAGGGGCTGATGGTTTTGGCAGAGACAGCTCTCTCTGACACAGAATTGACAAGGGAACTAGTAGGCTATTGTGTGGAGGAGGAAGTGCTAAGGAAGCAAGGGAGACCAAGTGCCGTGCCCGCAGATGAGGAATGGGGGGTGGTGCAAAAGAGTTATGGGGATGAGGTTTTTAACCTGGCCCCCAAGGTACCCCCCGGTGGACATTTTGCGGTGCTGGAGGAAACAGTTGGTGGAATCATGAAAGAGGTTTACCAGCTGCCCAGGGGAAAGGATGTTATTGATTATGGCCAACGTGAACTGAGACGGTCACAGGCTTTTGATATGCTAACAAACCTAGTCGGTGTTAGCGTGGAAATCAATGAAGCTAGGGTCCCCCTGATAAGAGAAAAAAACCATTTTGAAAAGGTGAGTATGGTATCGACCAGATGGGAGAAGGCTATTGTTTTGGCCAGCTCTGCTGATAAGGTCTCTCCCTTAATCCCCGAACAAAGCGACTCTTTAGGAGAAGTAATTAAACAACTCGCACCCGTGTGTTTGACTGTCCCGAGGCGATGCAAAGAACTGGGACGTTGGGTGGTGTCTGTTACAATAGCTCAGCCTAGTAAGCAACATCTATATAGAATGAGTAATTCAGTGACTAAAGGGCTGACGAACACAGAGGTGTGTATTGGCAATTTAATACGGCTGTCTGAAGCCAGCTTGATAGTGAACCTTGGAAAAAATTAGTTCGGCCACACGAAGGTCACTTACCTGGGAATTGTGGTGACACAGGGGCAGCTGGCAGCGATGCAAGCTACAGTGCAGGCTATTGCTGACCTCCCAACCCCGACAGACAAGAGGGCCCTCAGAAGGCTCTTGGAGATGGTGGGGTACTGTAGGAAGTTTTGCAATAACTCTGCGGTCACTACCCCTCCCCCTCCTACTAAGCCCTTGCGAGAGAAAACTAAGTCGGAATGGGACGACCCATGTTATTGTGGTCCGGGACAAAACCAAATGAGAGGTTACATTGATCGCAATTCATCAGTGTTTTTGGCCGCTATGAAGTTTGCTAAGTTGGAGCCTGGTCTAAGAGATTATTAATAACACATATAAAAGGAACAGAAAATGTGATGGCTCACTGTCTGTCAGGGTGTTGACAACTTTAAACTCGCTGTATTAGCCAAATAACTGATAAAGATGTATATTTGTGTGTGTATCAAATAATGTATTCATGTTTGTAATTTTTACCCCCCGGTAAAAATCTTTAAAGGGGGGAATTGTGACAAGAATACACATAGATAAAATGTTAGCTGTCCTGTGTGATCAGCAGTTGGTCTGCCACCTGTCTTCAGGAGAGAGAGAGATAAGGAAAAACAATGGAGCAGCTTTTGGAGATGTGTAATGAAGGGACGGGAGAGAGAGCTGTCGAGAGCGGCTCCCCCTTTGAACCCTGAACTGTTTGAAGTGATGGACAAGTGATACTCCAGCAGGGGGATAAAAAGGGACAGGTTCGCTAAGGCAAGACACACACGACATCACGAGGTAACGAGACCCTGGAAGCGGTGCCCCCCCCCCCCCGCAAGTCGGCAGGAGTCGTTTGGAAGGCTGGTTGTGGAACCAAGCCATAGACACACAGGGTGGAAAGGTACGATCAGCGGGAACCCGGTGTGTGTCCACCCTTGCTTGGGTGCCAGGTTCACTGCAGAGGATCAACAGCATCTGGAGGAGGGGTCACAGTCGGTGACCTCAGGTGACATCACAAAGGACTCACCCGAAAAGCTGCTTGTGAGCAATATCGCAGGTCTGTGTGCGGAAGCCGTTTTGAATGATCATTCGTTCTTGTTCTCTCTCTCCTTCCCCCCACGTTGTCCATCGCCACAGCAACGATTACTGCGAACTGAACTAAGTTGGACTGAACTTTGTGTCACTTTGAAATTGGTCATTTACCCCTAGACAATGATAGAGCTTGATTGATCCTGTTATCTTAATTCGGTGTACATGTGTGTTTATCATTGCTGAACTGTTGCATTTATTATCCTTTCGATTACTGTGTTGCTCATTTCTTTAATAAAACTCTCTTAGTTCTAGTAATCCAGACTCCAACTGAGTGATCCATTTCTGCTGGTTTGGCAACCTAGTTACGGGGTACGTAACAAATGCAAAACATAAATTACAGTAAAGAAGTTAAATAAGCAGTGAGAAAAGAAAAAGCAGTGAGATAGTGTTCAATGCCCTTTCAGAAATCTGATGGCAGATGGGAAGAAGCTATTCCTGAATCATTGAGTGTGCTCCTGTACATCCTCCCTTCTAGTAGCGGTGAGAACAAGGCATGACCTGGGTGATGAGTGTCCTCAATAATGGGTGCCGCCTTTTTGAGGCATCGCTCCGTGAAGATGTCCTGGATGCTGGGGTGCCTTCTTTATAACTTCATGGATATGTTGGGCCCAGGATAGATCCTCAGGAGATGTTGACAGCCAGGAACATGAAACTGCTCACCCTAAGGATTTGATTTCATTTTTTTTTTAAACCAGTGGACCACGCGACGCCACCCCCTCTGCCTACCTGCCTGTCCTTTTGATACAATGTGTATCCTTGGATGTTAAACTCAAAGATAATCTTTTTTTTAATCCATAATCTACCTTGAATAGTGAAGTAAGGTAAATCAATCACAGAAGACAACAATGAAAACCAGTTATGTTAGCTTTACCCACAAAAGTGGCTATCCTCCCTGTTTGTTAATACTATTGGGAGCTTTTTTTTAAAAAAAAATATTTAAGTGTCCGAGCAAACTCCTAATATTTGAGCCACATGTTGTCAAGTACGTTAATACAAGTGGCACTAGTTTGGACTTCCCACATGAGTGCTTGCTGGGACTTTTGTGGCCTCTGAGTGTAAACTCATTGCAGTTCCCCTTAACCCAGCAACAGGAAGCATTAAGCAATGTTTAAACAACAACTAATATGCAAAATATGGGGTTGAACAACCACTGAAATTAAAGGTGTAGTTGCAGTTGCATCAGAAACAGGCCTTACTGTGAGCCTATTGTCCTTAAGGCATTAAGTCATGCAAGACTGTGCTTAAAAATCAAGATGACACATTAAATTGCTACCAGCAGATCAGCAAAACCTAAGTGTACTTGCCCAGGCAGATCTGGTTTGTTGATAGGAATGAGTTCTGGTCCATGACTTTCAAGCCTAAGGGCCAAAAGAGATTATTCAGTTTCAGTGAATCATCAGGTTTCTGCTGTGTGATGTCTATTTTGCCAAATCTATAAAAATACTGTACAGGTTGAATGCTCCTGAACTGAAATTCCAAAATCTGAACACCTCTTTTTTTTCTGAATGCTGACAAAGCATCAGAAATGAAAAATTCCACAAGGCACTTGAAAGGTTCCCAGGCAATGCACAGGTCTCTGTGTGTCAGAGTGCTCTGATAAGTGACTTCACATTGTAATGAACAGTAGAGCTACTAGGACTTGATGTTTCAATCCCTATCAGAATCAGGTTTATTATCACCAGCATGTGCCGTGAAATGTGTGAACTTAGCAGCAGCAGTTCAATGCAGTACATAATATAGAAGAAAAAAATGAAAAGTAAATAAGTAAATCAATTACAGTATGTATATTGAATAGATTAAAAATCACACAAAAACAAGAAGCAATATTTTAAAAAGTGAGGTAGTGTTCAAGGGTTCAATGTCCATTTAGGAATCAGATGGCAGAGGGGAAGAGCTGTTCCTGAATCACTGAGTGTGTGCCTTCAGGCTTCTGTATCTCCCATCTGATGGTAACAGTGAGAAAAAGGCATGCCCTGAATGCTGGGGGGTCCTTAATAATGGACACTGCCTTTCTGAGACACTGCTCCTTGAAGATGTCCTGGGTACTTTGTAGGCTAGTGCCCAAGATGGAGCCGACTAAATTTACGACCCTCTACAGTTTCCTTTGATCCTGTGCAGTAGGGCCCCCCCCTACCCACCCACCCCATACCAGACAGTGATGCAGCCAGTCAGAATGCTCTCCACGGTACATCTATAGAAGTTTTTGAGTATATTTGTTGACATGCCAAATCTCTTCAAACTCCTAATGAAGCATAGTCGCTGTCTTGCCTTTATAGCTGCATCAATATGTTGGGACCATGCTAGGTCCTCAGAGATCCTGAGACCCAGGAACTTGAAAGTTAATGAAAAATAGAAAAACACTGCATAAAGCAAAAACAATGAAGATCTCAATTGTGTATTGAAAGAATAGATTTGTCAGCACAAAGAACATATGCTGCTTAACGGTATGCTGATCACAAAACAAGCAAAGATCTATCACGACGAACTGAAAAATGAAGATAATTGTGAATATTCAGCAGGCTTGTTGCAGAAATTTAAAAGGTACAACAGTAAATTTTTAAATATTTAAAAGATTTTAAAGGTAAAGCATCTGCTGATCATGAAGCAGCACAGTAATTCATTGATAAGTTTGTGAAGATCATTGCCGATGAAAATCTAACAGTGGAACCAGTCTACAATGCTGATTGTTTTTATACTTTACATAAAGGCTTAAGTAAAATATAAATACAGTGTACTCTAAGATTTTAATGAAAACACAACATTGTAGGTGGAGACTGAAAGCCTGTCATTGTTTGTTGTTGTTGTTCAACAGCTGATTCAGGTATTCTCCCAGTGCTGCTGCTGTTACCCTGCACACGTTGTATTTTCATTATATTAAAGGAAGTAATAATTTTTACTGTTAAGCACCTGTGTGTGATGAACAAGTGCAAAACAAAGACTACTTACTAGTAGCATATAAATGATGACAAACCCAAGCAATCTCATTATATATTCCAAAATATGAAAAAAATCTGAAACACTTCTGGCCCCAAGCATTTCGGATAAGTGGTACTCACCTGTTATCAGTAATTGCTTCTTAATTTCTAAATACTTTAAGTTACACAGTTTATGGTCTGCTCTTCAGATGCAAAACTTGACATTTTCAGTTTATAAACTTTACAAAACAAAAACACTTAACTAAAAAATTTTCCTAACTTTATCTGCTTGGTCAGGGGTAGAAATGATGGACATTATGAGAAATAGGTAATTTCCCCCCCCACAGTACAAATTAGTATATTAATATTAATTCATGTGCTTTAAGATTCAAAATAAATTATACTGAGGTTCAGACTTAGCTGCATGTAACAGAACCTAGTACAGTACTCCCATTGGAAGCAACACATACACACACACACAATGCTACAGGAGTTCAACAAATTAGGCAGCATCAGTTGAGGGGAATAAACAGTTAATGTTTCCATCAGGACCTAACAAAGGGTCTCAGCCTGAAACATCAATGGTTTATTCCCCTCCTGATTTACTGAGTCTCTCCAGCAATTTTGTGTGTCTCTATATTTTCAGCATCTTCAGAATCGATGCTTATGTCTTCCACTGAAAGGGTGAATTTAAATTTGTAATTGATTCATCTAAATGCAAGGTTAAGTTGTAACCTGGCAATAAGATTTAGCTAACGCAAATATAACTGTTAACCAAAATAGATTAATTGGTAAATTAACTCTAGTTGCAGACCTTACTGAGAAAATGCTGTACTTGTCAATGAACTGTACTTATCAGTATACTGGTATTCATCTGAGAATCACATGTGGAACTGCAATGGAAACAGATTCAAGATAATATCTCGAAACTGTTTGCATTACAATTTCCCTTGTGGTGCACAGATGTGATCATCATAGGGCAACTTCAAACCTATCTCACGGAATTATGGCTGACCTCCGGGACACCATTTTCCACTTAAACATAACAATTTGGAAGGGTGCATGTGACACTAATCATTCAAGCTTATAATGTGGTGATATACATCTGCCTATCAGTTATTTTCCACTCCCTGCCTTGCAATTAGTAAGCCTCATCTTAGCTGCAGGATGTTAAGGGCTAGATCAAAATAGTTGAATGGCCAATTGGCAAGGAATTTGACCGGTGTTGCAATAAATAAAAATGGGAGTTTAATTTGAAATGAAATTAATTGTGACCAAATACAGCATAGATTGTATTGCTAGAAAACAATTCTGAGTGCAAACCCATTTTGGTTGTTCATGTGTCAACAAATTTTTAAGAAAGCTTTTTTAAAATTTACTTTTTCTCCCTCTTCCCCCCCCCCACAAAATCCAATAATTTGCAAATTATTGGATAGTGATTTCTAATTTTTGCAAGGATAAAAATCCTCATAAAGCTGTCAAAGCGGTTGCCTGAAATAATTTTATAGCATGTTAGATTGTTTAGTAACTCAAATACGATTACAGGTATATGTGCTGCAATTTGCTGAAAGGCAGACATCACACTACATGATTATGTAACCTTTTTCTTTATTGCAATAATGTACAAAGTATCATCTTTAATACTCTTAATGTTAAAATAATTAGAAAAGCAATTCAGTGAATTATAGTACAGTTTATCAAAATCTTTCAGTCCGCTTCTTTGGGTAGATCACCCACTGGGGAGAAAAACAGCTTTAACAATTTTGCAGACATATTTAAAACAAAAGACAAATACACCATCAAGTTTTAAAAAGAACCCCTTAAAATGCAAAAAGAATCATTGATTTACACACTATGAATAAATTAACAAAATCAAAATTCAGCCATTTTTCCTTGTCACTTGCTCATTAGCTTTCTTCAAAAAAAAAGGTTAAATACAGTGTATGGTGCAATTTCACAATTGTGAATTGTGTGAATGTTAGTCATCAATAAGGAGTTACAGGAAGTTTTAAATTTGGCTACAAACCATTTTAGAAAAGCAATGGGAACACTTCTGATAAGGGTAAATATTTCCTATAAGCTTGGAATGAACACTATTACGATCACTCTTACCTCAGTGATTGGTATTTCCTTTTGAAGATATAAATTGTGAACAGTGGCAGTATAAGATGCACACACAAGAATGCACCCTGCATTTTATAAGCTTTTCTTTCTACATCTTATGCATATATACATTTAGTATATTTATATACTTTAAGTGAATGAAATCTCTTTATTTAGCTGGCAGAACTAAGTAGTACGCTGATTTGAGGTTCAAAATTTGTTCTCTAATTGAACTTGTGTACTGAGTATAAGTAAACGATACTAAAATTAGGTAATCGATTTTTAGAAAAGAATCGTTCCAGAAAGGAAGCACAACAGCCTTTCAAATTACAATATACCTAAACTGTAGAGAATTATTACTCCACTTATGGTCATGTTTACACCTGAATTGAGACAATGTAATGGATTTCAAATGTCATGCATTTACTTGCTACGGGAAAAGGAAAATAGCTTATTACATACGCACTAGCTGCTAGAATACTAATATAAAGCTGCAAAGACTAAGAGCACATCATGGCGAATGTACATTAAATTAACAATACCTTCATGAAAATTATTTGGCAATTTTTAAAATTTTAATTTTAAAGCACAGAGACCAGAAAAGATATGACAAGCAAAAGCAAAATGCCTTTGAGAGAAAAATAAACGCTGTGACTAACTTTTTCATGAAAGTAACCTATTAACTTCGAGAGCCAAGTCAAGGTGACTGGATGCAGTTAAGACCTTAGCAACACTTGTTTCCACAAAGCAGGAAATGCCAGTTAAAATCTTAGCTTTTCAGATTTTTCTTAATATTCCCTTTTCAAAGTATTATGCAGTTTAAAAACTTGACAAGCACAACTAGTCTTGCTCAAGCCTCAATGTTACAACCATTTGAGAACATTTGCACAGGGTGAAAGGAAGTCAAATTCCCAGATTTTCATATGTGGACTTGGGAAATATTGAAGGGGGGTATTCTTGGCAGCCTCCATTATAAACTTCCCTGATAACAACAGTCAATCCTCAAATTTAAACCTCCTGTCATTTTCCACAATTATGTTAGTAACTTTAAGTTTCTGCCAGCGCATCTCACAGCACAGAAACTGGGGGAAGAGAAGGGCAAACTAAGGGCAAGTATTGCCAAAGAAAATTAGGTATTTAAATATCAGGGCCTTGAAAGTGTTAAACTTAAAACACATACAGCCCTGTGGAAGACAAATAGTGAAAGCAGCTTTTGTGACAGAAGGTGCAAGATACACCCTCTGAGAACACCTGTTCATTCTAAAGCACGGACTACAGTTTGTTATTAAACTATTTCATTTATCAACATTCATTATACATAAAACAGGGAATCAATTGAATTTGGTACGTAATTTTTTTTGGAAGGCACCTCAGTAAGGCTGTAAAAGGCTTTCATTTCAACGAAATCTAAGTTGTTTAAAAAAAAGTTATTGCTGCTTTTCTCGTAGCAGAAAGAAAACTTCCTGTGTACAGTCAGAAAAAAATAATGCTTACATTCAAATCAAACTCAAGCAAATTGATAGACCATCAGGGTAAAAATCAAGTAGTTCTTTTGATCCTCAAAAAAAATAAGGATTTCTTCCTCTGTGTGCTTATTTTGTTTTCTATCAACTGGAAGTGGCACACACAAGCCCAGGGCTTCTCACGTTTTCTACTTCCAGCCACTGTAGTAGAGTAATCAGGGAAATGTCCTCTGCTCTTCTAGGAGTAGAACGTAAGCACACTCTGGTGGTTGCCTCGCACTAGCAAAATGGGTGGCAAATCCTTTGAGAGTGTTTCAATCCAAGCCATATACAGTGCACTTGATACAGCACCTTTCCGTGCCACTGGGAGACTCCTAAAAGACAGAAAGGTATTGGTGGAATCCAGAGCAAATTAGCAAGCGAAAATTCTAACTTGTTGAAAAGACTGCTTGATTTGAAAACTGTTTGGAGATAAATCTAGATAAGTGCAAGATGTTGCACTTTTGGAGGTGAAATGATAGCAGAAAGTATACAGTTAATGGTACACCACTTAAAAGCATTAAGGTACAGAGGGATTATGAATCAAAGTGCATAATTCACGGAGTGGCTACACAAATCAGCACGGTGGTAAGGGGGGCATATGGAATGATTGCCTTCATTGGTAGTAGTGTTGAGTAACGAAGTCACAAAACTTTAGTCAGACTACACTGGGAGTACTGTATGGAGTTCCAGTTGTCCAATATGGGAAGGATGTGGAGACTATGGAGAGGTTGCACAAGGAAATTACCAAGGATGCTGCCTGGATAAGATGGCA
The DNA here is from genome assembly GCF_030028105.1 of Mobula birostris. Taxonomy (NCBI): domain Eukaryota; kingdom Metazoa; phylum Chordata; class Chondrichthyes; order Myliobatiformes; family Myliobatidae; genus Mobula; species Mobula birostris. The sequence goes on from NC_092386.1 coordinate 53,350,749, forward strand.
TGAGCTCTAAAAGGTTGGACAAATTTGGTCTCCCGAGAGTGTTGGAGACATCATAGGTTTTTAAGATTATGAGAGACATAGACAGTCAGATCTTTTCCCCAGTGTAGAAATATCAAACACCAGAAGATATGCTTTTAAAGTTGGGGGGGGGGGAGAGGTAGTAGGGAGGGAAAGAGTATCATGCAGAGAGTGAAAGGTACCTGGAATAGGTCATTAAAAGTAGTAATGGAAGCAGATAGCTTGGTGGAGTTTAAAAGACTTTTAGGTAAACACATAATATGAAAGAAATGGAAGGACATGGACGATACACAGGAGAATATTCAGTACAAATTGGCATTAAGATCAACTTAGAATCTGTGGAATATTTATTGTAACAAAGCATTGAACGGTATGGCCGGAACAGACCATTCAACCCACAGTGTTAAGGTCTGCACACTAAACTGTGCCATTATTGCCAAGCTAATCTTTTGGGTTCACCCAAAGGCAAATGCAAGTCTGATCAAAGACTGCAGTGGTGATTTCCTATACATTTTAGTTACTCAATCATGCAATCTGAATATACATTATAAACTTGAAGAGCTAACAGAATCTCTACTAGCATCTTGAATTCAAGATAGTGGCTCAAAGCAAAGGTCCTAGTTAGACGGTTGGTCCTACTTGGCACGCACATGGAAAGGATAGCAGACTAACAATTCCAAATTAAAATTTTACTTTACTTCCAGAATAGAGTTACAATTTTATTTCAGAGCATAAGAACACTGTTCACTATGCAATGGGACAAGTCACTGGAGGAACAATTTACTGAAATCTTATTTAAGAAGCTTGTTTTGTTTACTAAGGATGAGAAATATTACAGCAATTACGGCAGAGCTAGGTTGATCCATAACATGAACAGCGAGGGGTTATTAGGGGTAGGCAGGAATGGGAGACTAAGGGTATAGTTGCCATGATCATGATGAATGACAGAACAGACTTGAGGGATGAAGTAGCCAACTGCTCCCGATTTGTGCATACTTCTGCGAATTAAGTGTTTTACTTGTGGCTTAAGTTTGCAAATTCTTGACCAGCTGTAGTCAATTTGAACTCTTCTGCACTTTGAAATTTCATCGCATTGATTGGAACATTTAAGGACCAGTTTCCCTTCCTTCATTGATGAAAAATTCAAATCTACATGTTTAATGAACGCTATGCATGGTTAGAAATCTAAAGCATTAAATTTATTTCCTAATACCTGTCTTGTGTAAAGTCTCATCACTCGTTACAGGTCATCAGTAATAATTCTGTCACTTACATGACGATGAGGTTAGCAGTTCCTGAATTCTCTCGCAACAATTCGTTCAATCTGATTTGCCGATACGTCTAAAATGAAAAGTTGGTCGAGACATTATTTTAAACACAATGGGGAAATAAATGAATAAAATGCTGCATTACTAGAAAACAATCAGCTCATTGACACAGCAATTAGTGCCATTTCCTCGCAGCTCTGGGGTCTCGATTCAACCTAGACTTTGGAAGCAGCTTGGAATTTGCATTTTCTTAGCAATCATGTGGGATTCCAGTAGGCGCTCTAATAGGTTTCCATTCACATCGTGAAAGGAGTGCTGGTAAGTTAATTGGCTATTGTTTATTATGCTTTAGTGTCAATAAGTAGCCAGATGAACAAAGAAAAGTTGATGGGCATGAGGGAGCAAGCTGCAGGCCTACAGGAAACTAGAGGAGGAATGAAACCAATGTGATTGCTCTGCTCTGACCCAGACTGGGCAGGTTTCTTTGAACAACCCACTGTACCACAAGATAAACTAGCCTGGTAGCTGGGTTCTGGCGTTAAACACATCAAGGGATTCAGCAAATCCTCAGTGTACTGCATGTGATTCAGCACAACACACCCTTACAACAATAATAATTACACATCAAAATCATTCTGTAAACGTCTATACAGCAGCAATGCCAAATTTGTCTCAAACCCACAAAACAAATGAGGCAGCAAAAGGCTGAGAACTGGGGGCCCTTCATCATACTAACCAAACTGGAACCATGGTGCAAATTGAAGACAAAGGAGATCTACTGCCCCGTTGAATGTGAGCCTTTTATGAACTGATGTATGCAATATAAATTAGGTGGTATTCAAAGCAAAACCTTGTATATGTTGGAAAGTTAATACTCTGTAAGATTGGAAAGAAGCTTTGAGTTTTCAAAATAACTGAAACTGCAGTAATTAACTGTTCTTAAAGAGGAGAGACCATTGTAAGATACCATAAAGGTGGAAATGATTTGGGAAGAGCAGCATAGATTACATAGAAAAATTAACCACTTAACAGTTACAAGTTTAAATAGCAAGGTACAGATAGATTTCCATAAATTAGTTCTTAGGAAAGAAAGTGGAGGATCTTAACTGAGAATAATCTTAAGAGTTTTACAAAAACTTTTCAAAAAAGATGAGAAATGTTTGGAACAAAGGAAGGAAACTACTTTTTTTCAGGCAGTGTTTAAAAAAAACTGTTGAATATGAGGGAATTCTGCTTGAGTAGCAGAAGATAACTAGTCCCGAGAATTAATGAAGAAAAACCACAGTGAAAGACAAGTGTTCATACTAATGATTTTAGTATTGCTTGGCTGAAAACAGATTAAATGGTTTGTTACAAATCCAGAGACCACAGCTTCAGAACTCAAAGAGTTACATAAGCAGATTCAATAAGAAAAAAATAGTTTGCAATATAGTGCAGGACTAGGATAACAAGCTTGAGCTCCTTTGTTACTCTTAAAATCGTGATAACCAGAGGACTCATGAAACACTATAAGAGGCTGCTTATGATCTGAGTGCAGTTTCCAAGTGGGTGCTGGAATTCATAAATTTAATTTTGGTCATAAAATTTGGTCTGATGATCTGGTGGCTGTTTCTGCTGTGTCTCAGTTCCCAAGTCTAAACAGAGCAAAAGTAAAATATTTCAAAAGATTCAGAACCTTCATTTTGTAAATCTCAAGCTCATTATCTGTGATCCTCCACGGTTCCTCCGCCTTCATTTTCTCATACGTCTCTTGCTCTTTGTCATCTTCATGAAGTCTGAATGGTTCAATCATTTCTTCAAAAGCTGCAATACTGTTAAAACAAATTCATTGCAAATTTACCTGATATTTAGCTTACTGAATTTATTCAACCATCAGCCAACTGCTAAAAAAATGCAGAAAATGCACACAAATCATCAATAGCTAAGGACCTGATATTTTTTTAATGCTTTGGAGACAAGAATCTTGCCCCACTTCTGCAATCATTGGCCTACAAATGCCTGTTTTTGCTACTGACCTAGAGGGGGGGAAAATTTCTGTACTTGCCTACTCACAAAAATTGCCAATGGGAACAGGTGAAGTGAAGTCAACCTATCCTACTGCAGAAACCCTGGACAGCTGCATAACAATCCGCACTGTAAAGAGGATTGTGTGGGAAAGAAAGCAGAACAACCAGCCTCCCACAATATTACAATATATAAATGCCAGGAATATCCGTATTTTCAAAAACTTTTAAAGGCTTGATTTTAACTATCCCAATATATAAAGTATCCAGAATTTCCTTTTTTTTAAAAAACTATTTCATCCCAAGAGGAAGTAGGCATTCAGGAAAATCAGGTGGATCCGTACATGAGGTTTGGGAACATTTCGGAGGTAGTGATCATAAAAATAAAAGGTTAGCTATAGAGGAAGTGAAAGAGGAATCCAAAGTAAAAGTAATTAATTAGGGAAAAAATCAATATTAATAGGCTGAGAATGGGTCACACCCAGGTAAACTGAAACTAAAGGTTCATAGATAAAACTGATTAAGGTATTGTTCAGGTATAACTGAAGCATATTCCCACATGGGGCAAAGGAAGAAAGCAAAAACAATTCAGAGGTCCCTGGTGAATGGAGAGGATGACAAAAGAAAAAAAAAACATACATCATACAGCAAGCACTAGCCAGAATCAATCAATTATATTAGCCAGAATCAGATGGATTACAAAAGAATGAGACAGTGAAAATTAAAATGAGAGGAAGGGTACAAGAAAAATTTGTTGCCAATGCAAATAGGAATACAAAAATGGTCCAAAGGCATATTAATAGTAAAATGGTAATGCCTTGAAGAGTTTAGGGGTAAAAATGGGAACTTGCACATGGGTTTTGAGGGCAGTATTAAGATGTTAAGTGAGTAGCTTGCTCCCATGTTCCCTTGGGAGGAGGGCACTTCCAAAGTAATAGAGAAGAAAGAAATAGTTGAAACACCACGTACATTAAATATTGATGTCACTGAAACACTTGAAAATTGGCTGAACTTAAAGTTGGTGCATCAAAATGATAGAATGGAACATATCCTATAATTCTGCAGAAATTGAGGGGTCACTATCCATCATCTCTTGCAGTTCTTTGGATACAGAGTGGTGCCAGAGAACTGAAAAATAGGAAAAGGTACTTTGTTCAAAAAAAAAGGTGCTCAGGAAAGCTCAGCAACTACAACCAATTAATATAACCATGGTGGAAGGAAAGCTTAGAAAAACATTGATCTGGGTCTGGATTAAGGCAAGCCAGCACAGATTTACAGGCAAGTCATTTTAAACTACTACTTTTTTTGGTAATATTCCAGCAGTTCATGGATAGATGGGCACTAGAAAGCTTTTACTGAGGTGCCACAAATGATTTAAACTTAAAGCACTTCAAAGAAAATCAATATTGATAGAATGGATAGGAAGTTAGCTAAGTAACAGATAACAGGCCATGGTGAATGGTCATCCTTTACTGACAGGTAGAAAATATTCACCATGGACAGTTAGGGCCACTGAATTTTCTAAATGATCTAGAGTTGGAGGTCAAAGTCGCAATTTCAAGATCTGTAGATGACAAATCTTGGCAATATTGTAAACTACAGAACATAGTTTGGGACTTCAAGTATTAAAAGGCTAATGGAGTGGACAGAGTTTATTGTGGAGAGACATGAAGTGATAAAATTTATCAAGAACAATAGAAAAAAAGAAAATATATAGAACTGTGGAAAAGTCTTAGGCACGTACATACGCGTGTACACATGTACACGCATATGCCTGTCTATGTGTATATTCACATATAAATACGTGTCTGCATGCATATACACACCGCCTATAAAAAGTATTCGCACCCTTGGAAGTTTTCATGTTTTATAGTTTTACAATATTAAGTCATAGTGGATTTCATTTGACTCCTTTTGACACTGATCAATGGAAAAAGGCCCTTTCATGTCAAAGTGAAAACAGATCTCTACAAAATGATCTAAATTAATTACAAATATAAAACACAAAATAATTGATTGCATAAGTATTCACGCCCTTCAAGTCAGTATTTAGTAGATGCACCTTTGGCAGCAATTACAGCCTTAAGTCTGTGTGGATAGGCTTCTAATCAGCTTTATACACCTGGACACTGCAATTCTTCCCCATTCTTCTTTACAAGACTGCTCAAGTTCTGTCAGATTGCATAAGGATCATGAATGAACAGCCCTGTTCAAGTCCTGCCACAAATTCTCAATTGGATTGAGGTCTGGACTCTGACTTGGCCACTCTAGGACATTAACTTTGTTAATTTTAAGCCATTCCGGTGTACCGTTGGCTTTATGCTTGGGGTTATTGTCTTGCTGGAAAACAAATCTTCTCCCAAGTCACAGTTCTCTGCACACTGAATCAGGTTTTCCTTCAGGATGTCCCTGTATTTTGTTGCATTCATTTTACCTTCTACCTTCACAAGCCTTCCTGGTGTTCTGCTGTGAAGCATCCTCACAGCATGATGCAGCCACCACTATGCTTTACATTAGAAATAGTGTGTTTTTGATAATCTGCAGTGTTTGGCGTAGCATTTAGTCCGATGGCCAAAAAGCTGAAATTTGCTATCATTAGACCATAGAATCTTCTTCAAGCTTCTTCCACATGCCTTCTGGCAAACTCTAACCAAGATTTCATGTGTTTTATTTTGAACAGTGGCTTTCTCTTTACTACTCTCCCATAAAGTTTGTACTGGTGAAGCACCTAGGCAACAGTTGTTGTATGCGGTTCTCTATCTCAGCCACTGAAACTTGTAACTCCTCCAGAGTTGTCATGGGTCTCTTGGTAACCTCCCTCACTAGTCCCCTTCTTGCACAGTCACTCAGTTTTTGAGGACAACCTGCTCTAGGCAGGTTTACAGCTGTGCCATATTCTTTTCATTTCTTGATGATTGAACTGTACTCCAAGGGATATTCAGTGACTTGGACATTTTCCTGTATCCATCTCCTGACTTGTGCTTTTCAAAAATCTTTTTGTGGAGTTGCTTGGAGTGTTCTTTTGTCTTCATGGGTGTAGTTTTTGCCAGGATATTGACTCACCAGCAGTTGGACCTTCCAGATACAGGCGTATTTTTACTACAATCAATTGAAACTCCTTGACTGCACACAAATCTCCAAAACCAGATCTCCATTTAACCAATTATGTGAATTCTAAAACCAACTGGCTGCAGCAGTCGTATTTTGTCTGTCCTATTAAAGGGGGGTGAATACTTACGCAATCAATTATTTTGTGCTTTATAAATGTAACTTAGATCACTTTGTAGAGATCGGTTTTCACTTTGACACGAAATAGTATTTTTCTGTTGATCAGTGTCTAAAAAGCCAAAATAAACCAACTGTGATTCAATATTGTAAAACAATAGAACATAAAAACTTCCGGGGTGGCGGGGTGGGCGGCGGGGGAGAGAATAAGTTTAAAGGCACTGTATGAAACAAAGTAGAATACGTTATCTCAAAAACAGAGCAAAGGATGTTGGGAACGGTGAGGATGCAGTGCCACAGGTGGGGTATAGTTTTTGCCGGGGAGGCGGGGTGGATGGTGGACCCAGACATTTGCAGAATACTGTAGAAAAAAGGATACTGATCATTTTTTCTTTCTTTTCAAACCTTTTTATTGTATATATGGGAAAAATAACATGAGTACATCGAAGTAACAACACTTACAATGCCTCAAAAAAAACCATTATCTTAAAGATTGAAAACAAAATTTTGTGATAACAAAAAAAACCTACTAAGCAGAAAAGTGAGAAAAAAAAAGAGAACCCATTAGGTGTACAACCCCAGAGCCATGCGTCATACAAAAAGATTCTAAAAAATAAACATCAAACCGCCAGCAAGAAAAGAAAATATACTAAAAAAATTTACAATTAGATCATGGAAAAATTCTATCAATTAACTCAAATGATAATAACGAGCAAATGAGCCCCATCTTTTCTCAAAATTAAATAAAGGTTCAAAGGTTCGACTTCTAATTTTCTCCAAACTAAGACATAGCATCACTTGAGAGAACCATTGTGAGAAAGTGGGAGCTGATGTGTCCTTCCACTTCAACAAAATGGCCCTCCTAGCTATCAATGTAACAAATGCAATAACATGTTGGTCAGACACAGAAATACCATGAATATTTTGAGGATCTATTCCAAAAAGCACAGTTATTTATTAGGTTGTAAATTAATTTTAAGTGCTTTAGAAATTGTTGAGAAAACCGACTTCCAGAACTGTTCCAATATAGAACAAGACCAAAACATATGTCAGTGTAGCTATCTCAGTTTTACATCTATCACAATGACTATCAACATTAGGAAAGGTTTTAGGAAGTCTCTCCTTTGTCAAATGTTAACGATGTACAATTTTAAATTGAATCAATGAATGGCTAGCACAAATTGAAGAAGAGTTAACCAACTTCAATATCCGTATCCAATCCTCCGTCATAAAAGTGAAATTAAGTTCCTTTTCCCAATCCTGTTTAATCTTAGATAAAGGACGCTTATCCCATCATAATAATAAATTATACATTCTTCCAATAGAACCCTTAATCAAAGGATTCATACTCATAATAGTATCTAACAGGTCAGCCTCCAATATGTAAGAGAAATTACTTAAATATTTTTGTAAAAAATATCTAACGTGAAGGTATTGCACAAAGTGTGAGTATGAAAGAGAATATTTATCAATTAATTGTTCAAAGGACATCAATCTACCTTCTTTAAATAAATCCAAAAAAGAATTAATACCTTTATTTTTCCAAAGTAAAAAAATTGGATCACTCAAAAAAGGCTTAAAAAACTAATTTCAGTAAATTAAACTACAAAGTTTAAATTTTTTAAAATTAAAAAAATTGCAGAACTGGAGTCAAATTTGTAAAGAATACTTAATCACAGGATATAGGTTTAAATTAACAATTTTACCTAATTGCATAGGTAACGGAGCTCCCAATAACGAGGTTAAAGAAAACTGTTTTACAACTTTCAGTTCCAGGTCTACCCAAATTGGCAAATAACCTTCAATGGGATGAGTTAATAACAGGTTATATTGTGAATGAAGGTCCATCCTTTGTTTACATGAATCAGTATTGGGGGAAATTGCATAAATATTATCTAAATCTTTAATTTGTTTTGAAATTCTATCTAATTCTGCTCTAGTTTGTCTTTTTAAATTTAGCTGAATAACAAATAATCTGACCACGTAAAAATGCTTTAAATGTATCCCATATGACTAATTTAGACATACCCCCTATATCATTAAAAAGAAAAAATTCTTTTATCTGGGTTTCAATGAAACTGACAAAGTCAGAATTTTGCAATAATGTCTGAGACATGTGCCAAGGTGGGCGGGCAAGAGTGACATCATCAAATTCAAAAGACAAACTCAGAGGCGCATGATCAGATATAGCAATAGCATCATATTCGCAAGTTTTAACACTAGGCAAGAAGCGGGGATCGAATATAACATAATCGATCCTCGAATATTTTTTATGAACATGTGAGAAGAAAGAATATTCTCTATTATCAGGATGAAGATACCTCCACAAATCAATCAACCCAAAATCAATCAAAAAGGAATTAATAAATGATGCAGATCAATTTGGAAGTTGCTGACTGGTTAAGCTCTTATCAATCACAGGATTTAAACAGCAATTAAAATCCTCACCCATTATGAGCATATATTAATTTGTCAGGCAGTAAAGCAAATAACCTTTTTAAAAAAAAGGATCATCTAAGTTAGGACCATACAAATTAACCAAAACAACTTTTCTGTTACAGATTGTTCCTTTTAACAGTTAAAAATCTACCATTAGAATCTGATTCAATATCCTCTTGAATAAATATATTAGGTTTAATGAAAATAGACACGCCTTTTGTTGTACTCTGAGAAGTAGAGTGGAATTGCAAACCATACCACCATTTAAAAAATCTATTTTGATCTCCCACCCTGATATGTGTCTCTTGAGCAAAAATTGTATCAGCTTGGAATCAGTTAATAATTTTAAAAGTCTTCTTTCGTTTAATAGGATGATTCCAACCACATACATTCCAACTTATTATATTAATCCGTTTGAACAGCATACTATAATTTCATTCTACTTTATACATACACAGAGCACATACCAATACAGGATGATCAAAGATGGCGGTGATGAAGAATACAACCAAATAAAAAACACGCATGCTCCGGAACCACCCAATGGGGAAAAACTCCTAACTCTAAACCCACCCACGCACACCCGGAAACCTGAAAGAGGCAAGCGATCTACGATAGAATTCAAAGCTGCTGACTGCTCTGTCTGTGTTTTCTTTCCCTCCCCGCAGTTAGTAAAAAAAGTAGAGTGACCTTGTGAAAAAGACAATAAAGTCTCAGCAAAGGTATTTACATTCCATCGACTAATAAACAAGAAAGAACCAAAATAATGTTATCTCTTAGAGAGAAAAACCAGCGCCATGTTTAAGTTTAATATTAATTCCCTAAAAAAGCTTTAAATTCAATTATAAGCTGTTATAATAAAACAGAAAAAAATATAAAAAGCCCTATTAGTAGGAAAAAACTGCCAATTAGCTACCAAGTATTAAATTAAAGGAACAAATCGCCTTATCTTCTTCCCTCAGTCATAGAATGTCCAGAGATCATTTGAACAGAGATACTTAAACCATAAATCTTTCCTTTTTATTTAATTTTATTTTTATTTGGATAAGGAATTCACAAATATGTACTTTTTTCACACATATAACCTTTTCCATTTTTTTATATGTATAAAACTACAATTATTTATACATGCTTAAGTACACATTGAGATGATATAAAAGGAAAACAAACATTTAAATAGATAATAAAGGAAAACCAATAATATGCAATAAAAAACAACACTCCGTCTTTTTTAATTAGTCTCTCGATGAAATATACAAGTGACCTTCATAAATCTTCTTTCCAAAATGCAAATAATATACAAATAGCCAAACAGCCTTTCAGATGGATCATTCAACAGAAGCGTTGGTGACAGCGGCAGGTAAAGCCTGAACAAAATCCAGTGCAGCTTTTGGATCAAAAAAAGTACAAGGAGGAGAATTAGCAGGGAAAATTTTAATTCTTGTTGGGTACCTCAGAGACGGGAAAAGATTTTTATCATATGCTTGTTTCATTACCAGGGCAAATTTTGATCTTTGTTCCATTATCTCTCTTGGATAATCTTCGAGGGAGCGGAGCTCAGATTCCATAAATCTAAAAACTCTGTTTTCTTGCCTGTCGCATTATTTGATCTTTAATTTTAAAGTGATGAAAGCAAACCAGAACAGATCTTGGTTTACTAGAATCCTTCGATTTCGAGATAAACGCCCTGTGTGCCCTTTCTATAGCAGGCGGCTTTGATAGGATGGTAGGAAATAAAGTGTGGAAAAGCTTACCAAAGTAAGCTGTTAGATCTCCATCTTCAGCTCCTTCCTGCAGCCCAACAATTCTTATATTCCTTCGTCGAGACCTAGTTTCCAGGTCTATAATCTTATTTTGATATCTTTCCAAACAAGTGGTAGCTTCAGACAACTTTTGCTTAGTTATCTTCAATTCCTCTTCGTGTGAAATAACTTGAGTTTCCAGGTCTTAAGTTTTCCCAGAAATGACTTCATTTCATTACTATTCTTTTCCAGTTGGTCTTTAATTGTTCCATTCTGATCCTCAACTGAATTCAGTGTCCGAACGATATCTTCAGCCCACGATGGCATCTCATCAGATCTTTCCTTTTGCACCTTTCCTTTCCCATTACCTTTATCACCAGGTTCAGGTAAATTCTTCCCACTTCTTGTAGACATAGACATATTGATCCCCCTCAAGAATCAACAAGTAAAAATTTTAAATTCAAAGCTTAAACTAGGGGGAAAGAAAGAAAACTAAGAGCAGCAGAAAAATACTGCTACTCCATTGGCAGACAGGGGCAGTCCTCCCAAGGATACTGATCTAAGAGTGATGCTGGTTTGTGTTCAAAATAATTTGAGAACAGCAGAGCAAGATGAAAATTCATACAAATAACTAATTTTGGAGCGTTCTCAAGAGAAGCAGACATGGAAGTTGTCTTGAACACCTACGCTCTGTCCACCAGAGAAAGCAGGATCTCCCAGTGGCCACACATTTTAATTCCACATCCCATTCCCATTCTGACATGTCTATCCACTGCCTCCTCTACTGTAAAGATGAAGCCACACTCAGGTTGGAGGAACAACACTTTATATTCCATCTGGGTAGCCTCCAACCTGATGGCATGAACATCGACTTCTCTAACTTCCGCTAATGCTCCACCTCCCCCTCATACCCCATCTGTTACTTATTTTTATACACACATTCTTTCTCTCACTCTCCTTATTCTCCCTCTGTCCCTCTGAATATACCCCTTGCCCATCCCCTGGGTTCCCCCCCGCCCCCTACTTGTCTTTCTTCCCGGACCTCCTGTCCCATGATCCTCTCGTATCCCTTTTGCCAATCACCTGTCCAGCTCTTGGCTCCATCCCTCCCCCTCCTGTCTTCTCCTATCATTTTGGATCTCCCCCTCCCCCTCCAACTTTCAAATCCCTTACTCACTCTTCCTTCAGTTAGTCCTGACGAAGGGTCTCGGCCTGAAACGTCGACTGCACCTCTTCCTAGAGATGCTGCCTGGCCTGCTGCGTTCACCAGCAATTTTGATGTGTGTTGATGGAAGTTGTCCTGTATCTTTATAAAGTACTGGTCCACACTCATCTGGAATAATGGGTCCAGTTCTGGTCACCACATTGAAAGAGTGAAGGGAAGAGGGAATGGCGCTGTTTCATTCCCAGGAAAGGCGCAGGGGAGATTTAATGGTAATTAATTGTGGGAGTCTGAATAGAGTAGAGAGTAGGAGGTTGTTCCCTTTGGGGAAGAGTCAAAGGCTAAAGATCACAGATACAAAAGGGAAAGGACAGCACAACAAGGCTGGAAACTGAAATGTGCTGTTTACAGAAGTAGTGGAACCACGTTCATTATAGCCTTAGTAAGGAATTTAGGTAAATATAAGGAATTGATGACTGCAGAAAAAGGGGCCAGCGGGTAGAATTTGATGGTAACTTGGTAGAGAACCAGTGTGGAAATGAGCTGAAAGGCCAATTCCTATGTTGTAACCATTTCTTTACTAATAAATTCACCCAGCCTTCTCCATTCAATGAACTCCATGTGCCAGGTATGATCTGATATAAGTTGTTTGGTAGATTCCCCAACACTAGGTTTTAGGGAATCATCACATCTGTGTTACCACAATAGTCACTATGGACTCTATTGTCTGAGCAGAGTCAGAAAAATTACAGTAAGCACCTGCTAGAAACTTGAGAGACTTCATTGTTAATAAGGTGCACTGCATGGGGCAATATATAATCATAAAATTGCTAATTTCTTCACTTACTTCTCTTTGCTTGGCTTGGTATTCATATCACCAAGAACAGTGATGTCTGAGAAATCAATCCTGAATTTGCTAAGTAAAGTGGCCATTCTGAAAGTCAATTAAAGTTATTTGGTTACAAACAGCAAGAACATAAAAAACAACTGATCAAAGATAGTATCCAGTGTTGATTCACTTCAGTAAAATAGCAACTGACCATTACTTAAAGCATATGTTCTTTTTTAAACCCCACATTCCTCCCATACCCAGATCTATTAATCTTGAATATACTCGGACTCAGCATTCATGGTCTTCCAGGATAGAAACGGCATACTTTTAAACTGCAGTCTTTCTCATCCAGGATAACTACATTATACAAAGTAATCCTGCACCTATAGTGCACTTTCCACAAGTGCATCCTTCAGTTAGGATTAGAAATAGAAATCTGATTAGTACTCCAAGTAATTACTCGGTCTACACTCAAGGTTCTGTACAAATCTTAGTTATGTTTTATAAAATGATGAGGGACACATATAGGGTAGACAGTCACAGCCCTTTTCCCAGGGTAGGAGGGTCTAAAACTAGAGGACACAAGTTTAAGGTGAGCAGGGAAACAATTAAAGGGAATCTGAGGAGCAACTTTTTCTACACGGATTGGTGGGTAAAAGGAATGGGCTAGATGGTGGTGCCAGAGGCAGGTGCAACCACAACACACAAGAAACCCAAACACGTTCACGGACATCCAATGCTAGGCATATGGGCTGAATGAAGGCAAAGATTAACATAAATAGGCATCTTGATCAGCATGAATGAGTTGGGCCGAAGGGCCTGTTTTCACTCCACAAATCTATAGACATACCACATACCTAATGTGTTGCCTGTCATCTCACAATGTTTCAGGTAGCTGCACGTCCAGATCCCAATGTATTCCATCATCTAGATTCTGATTGTCTATTTGCCTTAATTCACATTTTCACCATTCTGCCTCTTCTGTTGCCATCTGCCTACCCACATGCTGTCACTTTTAAATCGTTGGGTTACAGTCATTGGTTCTTTAGTTTCCTATTTGGCTTTGTAGCAAAACTTTCTTATGCTCTTACTATTTTTGTTTGTGTAGATTATGAGCAGCAACGATACATATAGAAGCACATATTAAAACTGCAAAATAAATGCAGTCATGAAGTTTCTCCTTTATTATTTCTCAGCAATTTCCTACAGACATTTTAAAATATCGGTACAAATGTTTAAAAATAAAACAAGCTACTTAAAGCACCGCGTACATTAGATAGGGCTCTATATAATCAAAATTTGCACCATTTATGACATCATATTAATCTGGATCCAATTTGTTTCAAGATATTTTGGAATTAGTAAATGGCCCTACTTGTTATTTACATTGTGTCCATGCTCAACTTGAATGTGTATTTGTGTCCTTACCCATACTAACAGATCAGTAATTTTGAAAATAAAACCAGATGTCTGTTAACATCTGTAATCACAGATGCACACTGCATGTTTCATTTTTGCTCCAAATTCAAGATCACTTACGTTCTTCTGTCGTGATCTATTCTGTTTATTTTCCCACCAATGAACACTCTGATCTTGCAATCTTTCCACTTCTTCTTGGTAGTGAGAAGATACGGGATAAGTAAAGTCAGACCTAATAAAGTCAAAAACTGTTGTAATGCCAGACATTTCAAAATTTTCCTTTTCAACTAATTTCCAAAGTAGAATGCAGGAAAGGAGAGAACTGTGGTTTAACTGTTTTCAGTTTATCTGTATATTGAGGAATAATTGCAGAAACTATACCTCCATCATCAAAAAGCCACCAGACGTCAATTGTCCCTTTGACCTGTTTCTTCTGAAACACAGAGCTTGCCTGAAGCAACTTCGGGTCAGTCATGTTCAAAGGCACGGAAGGACCTTTAACCTCTAAAAAGTTTCACAGAAAATTAGGCATATGTCCAAAAAAAAAGGTTGTAATCAAGAGAGTTTAGCATGTTATTTCAAACAGGAAGGATAAAACCAGCTGTACAATCATTGGTATTTAACTGTAAACCAATGATAAATCTAAATAATAAGTATTTTGACCTTTTTCTTTTCCGCCCCAGGAGTAAACAATCCAGGACACTATATCACATACCTGCATATTTGCAATTCTTAAGCAGAGCTGTCAAATTCTCCAGTGCTCCTGTCCATTCCACTACCCCCGCCCCGCCCCCCACACACACTCTAAATTTATTAACATTTTGCTCTTCAAAACTTCAAATGCTGTCAAGCTACCCAAAATACTACAATTTACAAAGGATATATATTCTACATTTTAATGAATGGGAAGATTATAGGAGGACATTTAGTGACTCTGGTTACTGGAAGAAAATTTGAGTTTTTCAAAGGCCATCATAAGTTTATATTCCAAGTACTTAACACAAAAATATGACCAATAGAGAGATTTACAGCATAACCTTGCATGAATCATCTTCCACTAGAAGTAATTTGAAAATTACTACTTTTCATTGAAAGGACCCATGGATGAACTTCATTTTGAAGGGGCGATCTCTGTAAAGTTCTTGCTGTTCCTCCAATGCAAATTTATAGGTAAACCAACAATTCAATCTTAAAGACAAGGGCATGCACATTTAAAACAAAAGGCATACTTTACTACAATCAATTAAGATACAAATACTTTGATAACTGGGAAGACAAACAGTATCTTTGCCTTGCACTATTTAAATGGGAAATTCTGTAAAAGTACACTTGGCTCATCTCTCAAAGATTAATCTGGTGCGTGTACTTCTGTAATTTCCTGATAAAGATACTTAGGCAATTGCTTTCAGTTGCTGATTGCTTTATCAGGATTGTCTTTTCAACACTAGTCCAATCTCCCTTGATAAACTTGCTTTAAAATAAAACTGACTTAACTACCATCACTTGATCTGTACACCATTATTGAAAGGCAATTAAGAGTTGCGTAAACGAAGCACTCAACCAGGATTTGCACAAATTTTAAAGAATCAGGTTTAACTAATAGAAGGGAGAGATGGGGAACGGCAAATAAACATACATGTCCGGCATTAAAGCAAAATAAGAAACTAGCATCCACAATGGTACAAATAAAAAGAGCGAAATGGAATTCTGGTTTCTAACACAACTTAAGTAAATATTCAAATAAAAACAAAAGATGGAGTTGCCTGCCTTTTTTCAAGAGTGGCTGTGTTGACGCCTTGCCATCATCTTCTTCATCTGCATTATAGCCAAAATAACCAATAAAAATAAAAGTTAACTTCAAATGCATCAATGGTGTACTCAAAAAGTAAACATTAATAGCTGATTTAGAATAGAATCAATGATGGGATGAATTATGTTCTGAATATTAATTTGGAAATTGAAGGATGTAGGAAAACTGGATGAATGGACCCCAAATAGTAGCTTTGATATTTAATTGTGCTGCACTGCTTAGAGAACTGTCAGAAGTACCAGCCCACATCTCCTGCATGTGCCTATTTGTTCAAAGCCAGTTAGGAAGTGATTGCTTTATTTCTGATGTAAAATGAAAACAATCAGTAGCAATGCTATTCTTCCTTCCCACTTCAAATTTATCCCCAATACCTTATCACAGATTCTTTCAGAGACAAGTGTAGAACGATGTAGGCAGAAATCAATGTGTAGGAGGGAAATGGATGGGAAAGGGAGTTTAGTCCCTGTTCAGGACAGTTTTTAAGTCCAAGCAGTATCCTATTACTTTCTTCCCCACCCCAACCCACTCTCTTCGACTATATCCCAGATTAGCATCTTCTGACCAGTGTTACATAAAATTAGGGCTGCGAGAGTGGATTCTCCCCTTTTCAAACATGGATGATCAAATCTTGGCAGCACATAAAGCAAATAGAAAGTTTCTATTCAAATATGCACACACTTCGTTTTTGTTAGTTAGGAATAAACATTGAAAGAGCGTGATGACCAAATGACACAGTGCTAGATTACGTGCAAGGAAGTCCTTCAGATACTGAACCACTCTAGGGAAAAAAAAAGTGGAAGAGCCTGGTGCCATCTATAAGATGGAATTGTTTTGCAAAGGTTAGGGATACCATTCAATCTGGAATAAGCCAGCATGCTGTGATGAGTTGCAAAAGTAACTGAAAGTAAGTTTTACTGCAATGGCTCGATAGACATAATCTTGACATCTTCTCATGCCAACTCCTCTTTTATTCACAGTTAACTAGAAAGACTCTCGGTAGTGTTAGTAAAAGGATATAAATCACAAACTTCTTTTATTCTATTCAGACATGCAGCATGGAATAGACTCTTCTGGCCCATCAAGCTCTGACGCCCAGCAACTCCTGGTTTAGCTCACCGGAAAATTTACACTGACCAATTAACCTATTAACTGGTACATCTTTGGACTATGGGAGGAAACCGGAGCACAGAGAGAAACCCCACACATTCCAGGGGGAGGGTGTATGGTCTCCTTACAGATGACATCAGAATTGAACTCAGACACCCAAGCCATAATAGGGTCACGCTAACCCTGGAGTCCCATTATGTTGGAATCACAAAATTAAATTGAAGACCACTGTCCATGCTTTAAAATTTACACAGTGTGAGAAGAGACACTCAAATAAACTTTGAAGTACTCTCGGCTGTCTCAAACTCATTACGTAAATCCTACAGCATTAATGACCCTCTGCCATGAAAAAGTAAAATATTTAATTTAAAACTGTAGCACTTCTGCACTGAAAAGCACCAAAGGAGTTCCAACATTCAGGTTTTTTTTGTAAATATCTGAACCAGTTCAATCTAGCAGAAAGTTAACCACATTTCTCTTTGTGGCCAACTTCCATTTGTATTCCCTAACATATATTTGTCTTTCAGATGCTTGGATGTTTAGTGCTAAAATTTTTACAATTGAGAAAATATTGATCCCACATTGAATTAGTGAGCTTAGGAGACGACGGCGCCTAACGGCAACTCCTTTGCTTGCATCTTCAGAAACTGCTCTATTTCTGTTTTTAATAACTATTTTTCCCTTTCAGGGTTCTTTTGAAGACCCTGACCCAAAGTTACATGCCGACTTCAGTTCTTTGCGGGAATGGTACCAGCTCACAGGGTCTCATGATTTGCCGTTATTCATTATACCAAGGACGCAGCTCAGAAGATTAGCTAGCCTTCGGAGTTTCGGGATTTCATGGCTCTGGAAGCAGGTGGACTCTAGCCTGATGTCTCTGCAGAAAAGCTTAGAAGATTAGCTAGCCTTGGGAGTTTCGGGATTTCATGGCTCTGGAGGCAGGTGGACTCTAGCCTGATGTCTCTGCAGAAAAGCTTAGAAGATTAGCTAGCCTTGGGAGTTTCGGGATTTCATGGCTCTGGAGGCAGGTGGACTCTAGCCTGATGTCTCTGCAGAAAATCGGTGTGACGTGGGAGTACATGGAAGATTGAAAGCAGCAAGCTGGCTGCGTGCCCAGAGACCCGAGTTCTTTGGGCACAGAGCTTGGAAAAAGCGACGCAACGTACATTTAACATTGTAAATCAGCTAGTTGTTCTTATGTCTTCCCTCTTGCTACAAAACAGACACCTCTTTTTCCCCTTATTAGGGAAAGAGAGAACCTGTGGTATGTCAAATTACTGGGTGAACGAGTAGTTTTTGGGGTACCACAAGTCTGTGTCTTTATTGATGCTTTGTTGCATGCTTGAGTGCTCGGTGGGGGGTGCCGATGCTTTTTTTTTGCTGGTGGAGGAGGGGGATCATTGCTTTGCTGCTGCTTGTGTATGGGAGGGAGAAGCTGGTGGGGGGCTTTGGGGTTCTAACGTTGAACCGTCATTCATTCTTTGGGACACTCCTTTGTTTTTGTGGATGGCTGCGAAGAAAAAGAATTTCAGGATGTATATTGTATACATTTCTCTGATATTAAATATACCCTTGAAAAATTTATAAATTTTTGTCTGATTACAAGCCAAAATAAGTTCTAAAATATAAGATAATAGCATTTCATATTTTTAGGAATATTAGAGTCAAACATATACAATGATTGTTCAATTAAACTCCCTCATTATCATCCATGATGGATAATTAATCAGCTTTTGTATACAGTGTAAAATTCAGTTTGATAGTCATTAGAGAGTTAAATTATTAACAAATAATGCGCAGTCATGAATTATATAGTTAAGCCTGGAATGAGTTGATTCACTTTGCCAGTTTAAAATTCCACTGGGGAGGACAATGCATCATAGACTAAAAAGCAAACAAGAAAATCACACCAAATCAAACTTTGCAAGATCACTGAAGAGAATTAGAGTACTTTCTACACAGTGCCACTCACTTGGTGTAGTCATAGCAGGCACAGAAAGCTTCCTGTATCAACAGATTTTTGATATTACTTTAATCTACTTGACTATCTTTATGCTACAATAACACAATTCTGTTGTACAAAAAATCCAATATAGCGAACAATATGTGCTCACATATTACATAAGTTGCAAGAGATGCAAAGACAAATTAATCTTTAATAACAATTATGGAAGAAAGATGTTACTTCAATTAAAATCAAATCAAAAAGCGATTTCCCTCAGAAAGGCTAACTCTTAAGTGGGGACCCACAAATTAGACAATTTCCATGATATTAGATCAGCTGCATACTCCATTAAAACATACTCCATTAAAACATACCTATCAGTTCCTGGGGATCTCCGGCCCATAACCAGAAAATGGAGGGCATTAAGGACATCGTGATCAGCATCAGTAACACCTAGGAATCCAGAACAGGCTGAGGAATCTACCCACCCTGACACATCTGTAGAGAACCTGTGGCTTCCAAATTTGCTTAATGACAAGATAGGAACAGAAGCAAAGGACTGCATGAGAGAATGATGTCTGCTAATTTCAGATGGAGGTTCTACTGAGAGAGAGCCAGAGAGCCAGAGAGATCCCTTACTCATCCACTTGTTTTTCTCTGCTCTTCAAGATTTTTTTTTACATCAAATGCTTCTGTAACAATAATTAATTTCCACCATCCAAAGCCCGAGACGCTCAGAGGAAAGTTGAATCTTTTCCTTTTACAATTAGATTGATATTTAATCAGCACTTCACACTTGCAATTATCTACTTAATTACTACAGGGAAAGGTTACGTGTCAGTTGAAGACTTTGAACTTTGAAGGGTGAAAGGAGAAATATTTAAGGTGCACCTGAGGGGGAATTTTTTTCATTCAGGTCACATGAGCATGGAACTAGCTCCCTGTGGAAGTTCAATTGCAACATTTAACAGAGATTTGGTTAAGTACATAGATGGGAGAGGTCTGAAGGGCTATGGTCCAGGTGCACATCAATGGGACTAGGCAGACTAAACATTTAGCATAGACTACATGGGCCAAAGACCCTGTGTTGGTCTGTGATGCTCTATGAACCCAGGATAGATATAATAGTAAAAATTAATTCCAGTGTGGAAGTTTAGAAAAAGATTAAATTGCAATTCCTAAGACTAAGATATTTTAGTTATGGCAAGAGTAAAAAAAAATATCACTCAAGTTCTCTAAGCCAAGATAAATTAAAAGAAACACTGCTAATTAGCTTAACAAACTGCAAGGTGTGGAAGATGTAAACAGAGGTTTCTTCATAAGAGACTAATTGATTAGAGTTGCAGGATGCATTAATACTTCTTCCACTGGGATGTTCAACCATCTGGAGAGGTTGCATTACTATTACAAGCACCAACATTTTAAAAGACACAATTTCAGCCACAATTCTGTTATGTCAGCATTTATCTGGCAAATAGAAATAAAACACTAATGCCTGTGGTAAACTGAAACATTTAGACTTGAATGTCCTATAGGTTTATAGATACATTTAGAACACATCTTTGTTGTGTGAATTTCGTTGCAGGTTCAATTTCATAATTCTGATGGGGGACTAGAGGATGTTGTTCTGACATTCAAGAAAGGCTCTAAGAAAGAAATTGGAAATTATTGGCTGCTGAGCCTGGCATCAGTCGTGGGTAAATTATTAGAACATATAATAAGGGACAGGACATACAAGTATTTGGATAGGCAGGGCCTGATTAGGAAGAGTCAACATGGCTTTTGCATGGCAGGCCAATCTTTTTAAGGAGGTTACCAAGAAGGCTGATGAAGAATGAAGAAATGCCAGTGGACGTTGTCTACATGGAATTTAGCAAGGCATTTCACAAAGGCATTTCTTGCATGGAAGGCTGGTCCAGAGGTTAAGTTGCTTGGCAGTCAGGATGAAGTTGTCAATTGGATTCAACATTGGCTTCGTGGGAGAAGACAGAGTGGTAGTATCTGTGATTGGAGGTCTGTGACTAGTGCTTGCTGTAGGGATCGGTTATATGGAAAGGTTCAATAGGTTAGAACTTTATTTACTGGAATGTAGGAGAATGAGGGGAGATTTAATAGAGGTATACAAAATTATGAAGGGCAGAGGTAGTGTGAATGCTTGTAGGTTTTTTTCACTCACAGGCTCGGTGAGACAAGAACTAGACATCATAGGCTTTAGGTAAAAAGTGAAATACTTAAGGGGAATCTGAGGTGGAACTTGTTCACTTTAGAGATAATAGTGTGGAATGAGCTCCTAGTGGAAGTGATAGAATCAAGTTTAACTGTAACATTTAAGACAAGTTTATATAGGAAAACGCATGAGAAAGTTATAGAGGTGTATAGTCCAGGCTCAGGTAGGTGGAACTATGTAGAAGATCAGGCTGGCATGGACTCGATCGGCTGAAGTGCTTGGTTTTATGCTGTCATACTCTACTACTCCAGTAAATTAAGTTTAAATAATGAAGCATTTGATTTAAAGACTGGCTACTACCAATCCTAGTGGCAAAGGTTTGGAGGGCAGAGGGGGAGTGGAAATGCTGAATAGCAGTCACTAGTTGATTAAATAATTAGATTATCTTCATGTGCTCCATTGGTAGTTCTGACACGCTTACCGGATGACACCAAGAACATGGAATCTCTTCAATAGGAGCAAATGGAAGCCCAGTGAAAATACAGAAAGAACACATCACTGTTCATAGCACCCACCTGCTCCATCAACCAGCTCCTGCCACTTGTGGCAGTCAGTAGATCCCACTTTGGCTTCATCTGTCATGACAGAATTATCAGTGGAGTAAGGCACCCTCAATTCAGTAGGGATGCCCAAGTTGAAAAGTACACCTATAATTTTTCCTATCCTAAATTTAAATATAATCATATTTGTAGATATCTGAAATCCCAAAGAATGTCCTAAGAGTAACAACTCCAGGTTTGATGGAAGGGGCAAACTTCATTGATATTAACAAAATTTGTGTCTAGTTCATCAACAGAAGTTTCACCTATTATAATTCTCCATATTCATGAATTAAAATACTCTGTCTGATAAATTTATTTGTACATATTTGTGCAAAACTATTTGCTATCGCCGCACAGGGAATTTAAGATGCACAAGCAGGAGTAAGCAAGCAAGCACTTGACAACCACAATATACATTTATTGGGCAAGTCATCAAAACAGATAGCAACATCACTTTACTCAATATATTTTAACTGTATTAATCACACATGATTTTGATCTGTCTTTTAAGGGAATTAAAGCCTCACTCCATTTAATTGCAATGAATTTGTGATGATATTTTTTAATTCATTTGTTTATTGGTGATAAAACAAAATTTGTGAATTGTGATCATTGGCAAATACTTATATTAAATTGCAGAGATTGGTGGTGAAGCTGTCACAAACCTTCTCAGTGCAATCACACCACTGCCAACCTAAGCCTCTGGGCCTCTTCCTTGTCCATAGCCAGGGTATGAATCCATTCTTCACCTCTAATTAGCCACAGGTTGTGAAGTACACTTTATTCTAAAAACAATCTACAACAACTCAGTGGGAGTCATTTTAAATTTTTTTATATAAATATAAAATTTATATAAAAAGTTACACAAAATCTCTTGCAGATAGGAATGCTTTTACCTCTGATATAAAACAAACTGACTGCTACCATACTTACTTCCTGTCAGTGATTGAGTCATTTTGGCAATTTCCGCAAAACAGATTACAGCTCCAACCATCAAATGTTTGCTAATTTAATGACATTCAGATGGGGAATACTTGGTTGTACCCAAAATCAAATACTAACTGACAGTTATCTCCACTAAATGGTCATTTGTTTACACTGAAGTGAGCCTATCAAAGAAATTCCAACTATTACAACAGGATTACAGGTGGATATTGTGCTCTGTCACTACTACTGGAAGTACTCAAAAACATGAAAGATTATAAACACAACATATTCTGCAGATGCTGGAAATCCAGAGGAACAGACACAAAATGCTGGAGGATCTCAACAGGTCAGGTGGCATCTTTGGAGAATAAAGAGTCGTCTTTTTGGGCCAAGACTGTCCATCAGGTCAGAGATTCCCCTCCACCAGTTGCGCTCACTTTGCACAAATGTATTGTAATTTAACTTAATCCCACTTCTCCTTAAGTTACTTAACCCACCCCAAGAAGCTCAGGAAGACAGATCAATTTTTAGTTTTGGACCTACACTAGTTGGAGTCTTTTCTGGCTTGTAGCTCAGAACGCTATTAAAGCCTTCTATTCAGCGAGATGGAAATACTTCTAAATTACTGGAATTATCTAGTTACCAAGTTAATATATTAAACAGATACTTCGGCACCATGCTCAAGAAATAGATGTTTTTCTTAAATAAAAATGAAAATTCCCCATTTACAGATGGAGGAAAGTACAGAATATTGGAAATATCAGGAAAAAATAATTAAAATCTAGCCAAATGTGGAATTAACTAAAGAGGCCAATTATTTTTTCCTCATTCTTTTAAAAGCAGCAGAGCTGCACTAGTTCTAGTGAAGTGTCTTCAAAAGAAAACCTTGCAAATGACTTGTACTGTATTTATTTTTTTTATTTTCTTGAAACTGGCAAAGATCAATATTAAAAAAATCAAAATAAAGTCAACACTACCATTTAAAAAATATTATTCACTATGTTACCAATATGTACTGAATGCAAATTTTTACCTTTGTGGTCTTGTGACACTGCTGGGCTATTGGTTTCACTCACAGATTTAGAAGATGGCTTAGAGTCAGCATCAGAATGTTCTAGATTAACTACTACATCCTTGGGATGAGCAGATTTCTCCTGAGAAGTGCACAGCTCTTCTGTACAAGTGAAAATAATGGACAGCAATAACAAATAAATGTTTGATCTGTTTTCTCAGTTATGTCAATATTTTGAATGTGTCCATGATTTGAGAGACATTTAAGTTCAGTAAAATGAACTGTAGAAGTGTGGAAGAAGATTATATCCATTACAATATGATGACCCTTCCACATTAATACATTTGTTCTCCAGCATACTCTAGGCCTAGCTTGGTTGTAAACACTACAGCAAGGAGGGGAACCAAATCAAGCTCATAAGATTTCAAGGAAAGATGATGTAATAATGATATGATCAAACAGGATGTAATTTGAACAGTTGACTAAAGTACAGTACAAACAACAAAACCTTTCCTTACGGGTTTGCTTTTAAATAACTATTAAAACCATTCGATTTGGTCCAGTTTTCCCTATCTTTAAGGTTACTTGTCCTTGGCTATCCATTTTTCTTTTCTAAAAAATACTAATTTTAAGCACCTTAGTACAGTTCAATTCTTGTTCATTTAGAATTTTCAAAAAATGCATTAGCTCCAGGCATGAGGCAGAAGGTCAGAAAACAGAACAACAATATACTCAAGGGAAACCAGTTAAGTATTTTTGAATAGATAAAGAATCTATCTGTGGGACTTATTACCATGTTTGTCAAAATCTAAGTTTATCCCAAATGCCCAAAAATTAAAAATGTATCAGCAGCGCTAGCATACTTGTAATGACAAGGTTCAGTGGATTACGGCTAATTGGGACAATTTGGAACCATTGCATTTTGGCTCAATTTAAGTGATTGTCACAATTAGCAGAAGTTTCATGGAAGTAGTTAAAAAGGTATATTTTTAAAAAACTGTTTAACTGAGTAACTAATTATGTATTTAAATAAAATACAGAACAAATTAGTACTTTAAAGCTGTGTATTAGTCCCTAATAATTGTTAACCAAGAATTCATCCAGAGTACGCTGCTGTGCTCTTTTGGTTAACAGTAAATGAACAAAATCAGCACACACATCTGGTGCAGATAATGGACTGCCTCCATACAATACTTATGATGATTGTATCTTTCAAATCTTTATTTTCATTGTAACATTCAAGATGATTGTTGATACCTTCAAATTTTTCGTAGTTTCTGGCTTGTTGAAGCAGTCAAATTGTTTCATTTTCACTCCTGGCCATTTCTCGCATCTCCAAGCCCGAATGCTCGAAACCACAGTAAGTCAAACTGTTCGGAATTGCCTTGCTGCTTATTTCTTGCTAACTATCAGTGACAAACATCACTGCTTTGAACACCAACACACGCCATTTAAAAACTGTTCACTCTATCACAGTGTATTGTCCAATAGCCACACAAGAGCACTGACACTATTTAGAACTGCTCAGCATAGTCTCCAATCCCAAATAAGCGGCACAGTGTCCCATATAAACGAAGGCAATCCCAGCTATGTTATCGATTAGTCTCTGTTCGTTAAGAGTTATCCCATACAAGCAGCTGCCCCGAGTAGTTCTAGGTGATTGGCAAGAAGCTGATTCCTTGATTCAAATATGTAAATAATACATATGAGCATTCTCAATCATTTCTCATGATAGGCATACTCAAGCATTCTCCAAGCTGAGAAGTTAACATTTACATCTCAAGGTAGTGTGTATACAAGATACAAAATGAGGCAAGAATGGACATAGATGATCACTGGCAACACCAATTTAATGTTACTGATCTTCATATGCAACTCCTCCTCATTTCCCCATACCATGTCTAGCAACTAATCAAAAACTCCTAATGCCAGTAATCCATAAAGTGGAAAAAAATATTGAATTTGTATTTTCAAAAGCATATTAGCATTCTTCACACTTCCCTCCCCAAAATATACAATCTTTCTACAGAATTAAATGGATTGTAGATCTAAAATAAAATCTCACCTTGTGCTTGAAGGTGAGAAATATTAAAGCCTTCCTTTAGTCTAATGACAACCACTCCATATTGATAGTCAAATGCATCACTGCAAAGCAAATATACATTACAAGAACAATTATTTAACCACAAACTAGAAACAAAATTCTTAGCCTTATTTAGGCACCATATTTAATGAGCCTTTGTTACACACAATAAAAACTTATTTATACTTTGAGGTGTTTAAAGTACCCAAAGGCAGTAAATGTATGGGGTTCATCTTCTGATTTGATAAAGTGATTATAATGGCTCATGTAACATTGAGAAAATTTAGTTTGTACAAAACACTGGAATTTCTTATAGAAAAACAAAGCTATTTTAAAAAAATGCAATGGAGTCCAAAATTATAGGCACATTAGCTATATACAGTGCCTTGAAAAAGTATTCAACCTCCACAATTATTTTCAAATTTCACAGTCTTTTTTCTAAAATTAAAATATATTGAAGTAGCATTTTTGAGCTTTTCTACAAAGCATTGTACAGCATGTCAAATCAGAAGAAAAAATTCCAAAATCTGTCAATGATTTACTGAAAATTAAAAAATAAAATTGAGATGCTGAAAATGTATTCATCCCCTATGCTAACTTTCCTCAGGAGCGATATGCTGTATTCCAATTCACCCAATTTGATGATGTAGAAAATTGGAACATCACCTGTTTTCAATGAATTCATAAGAATAAATACCCCACTCCGGATGGTCCAAAAGTATGGTAGATTTCCAACAGAACAAATCAAAATTAAGACAAAAGAGCATTAAAGACAAGTTAGGGAAATGATAATACAGAGGCACAAACCTAGCTGGGGAATAGTACAACACTTGTCTCAAAGGCACTGAACATACCTCAGAGCTCAGAGCAGTACATCATGAAAAAATGGATGAAATATGAAGCCTCACTGTCTAGGCCAGGCTGCCCCTGTAAACTTAGTCAGCGAAGAAGACTGGCACTTGTAAAAGAGATTACTGTGACACCAACAGTCACTGAGTGACATGTAGAAGTCAGTGGCTGCAACTTGAGATGAAGCTCATGGCTTCATAACCTCCAAGGCATTGCACAAAAAAGGTATTTAATCGAAGAGTGGCAATGAAGAAGCCCTGACTAAAACAAAAAAAAGCAGATCCTTGTCCGTACAGACTTTGCAAAGCATCACTGGGAAGATAATGTCAAGATGTGGAAGGTGTTCTGGTCGGATGAGACTAAATTTGGAACTTTTTGGCCTCAACACTAAGCAACAGTCAACACTATCGCTGCTGTAAAGTATGGACATGATATCATCATGATATGGGGTTACTTTTCGGCAGCAGGGACTGGTAATCTGGTCAGGTTTGATGGAATAATGAATGCTGCTAAATACAGAGAGATCCTGGATAAAGCTTGCTAACCTCTGCCAGAAAGCTTAAACTGGGGAGGATGTTTGTCTTTCAGGAAGACAATGACCCAAAAGCACACTGCCAGCACAACCATGGAGTGGTTTCAAATTGATGTCCTTGAGTGGTTCAGCGTCCTGACCTTAACCCAATCAAATATCTCTGTCAAGACCTCAAGACTACTGTCAACTGCCGCTCCCCAACCTGAGCAATTTTGCAAACAGTAATGGGCAAATCTTGCTCCATTACATTGTGCAAAGCTAATAGAAACTTATCAAAAGAGACTACTGGCTGTAATAGCTGCAGGAGGACATTCAAATAAATACTGAGGAAAGGGGGATGAATACTTTTGATCTTTTGACATATCAATTCTTGATTTTTTTTTTAGTTTTTCATGCTTTACAATTTTCCCTGTTTTTGGGGCTCCAGTGTGGGGAAAAAAGCATGTGATTTGTAAATAAAAATTGGTTAGACTACACTTGGAATATAGTTTGCAGTTCCGGTCACTCATTGTAAGAAGGATGTGGAAGCTTTAAGGAAGATGCAGTAACTCACTGAATAGCATTTATGTAATTTCCCACATCTTTCATAAGTGCCTGACGCCAATCTTTTTTAAAGCCAAAGACAAGTGTGTTTGGTCTCATTCGGCCAAGTCCCACAGCCTGAAAAGAGAACAAAGAAAAATGAAAGTCACTTTTCTATCTGAACGTAGGTTTGAACTGCAGTACAAAAACAATTCCTCATATGTGGGCATTTGATGATCAAATCCACAAGCCACAGGATGATGAGAAAAATGGAAATGTTTTTAAACTGATCCGAGAGGTAGTCAAGTAGCCTGAATGCAGTAATTTTATACAACACCTAATGCAGCAAAATATTTGTTTCTTTATGATAACGGAAACCAAGCATAGGTAGCATGCACCTATTGTATTTTTGTTGCTGAATCTGTTTATCATTGCCCGGTAACAGAATTGTAGACTAAGTTTTACCTGGGTGAAATAACCAACCACCAAATGACAGAAAATAATTTTATTATCAATACTTGAAGCAGCTCCCAATATCAAAACTATAAAAAAAGTTGTTCAGACAATTTTAACCAACTGCCTCTGGTGCTATCAGTGTTTTGAACTAATCAATCTTTATTATTCTTTCCCTCTCAAACTTAATTTCTTAAATACCTAAAACAATTTCTCTTTAATTCCCCAATGATATATTACAATTATTAATATTTCATGAACTTGTCCCAAGTCTAAACCCAATCTTTCATGAAGGGATGGAGAGTATGAATGCAACAATATATCAGCAATTGACCACAGTACACGCACTTTGTTCAGCTTTTTGTCTTCAATTAACCCACACACACAAATCAATAAATTTAAGGGAAGAATAATCTGTATTTTTTCAGACTCCATCATCATTGTACTCCGGCCACAGGGGTAATACAAAACTGAAAGTCCATGAAATGATGTTAGGCAAACATCTGAAATACTAGACAGATATTAGTATAAAATCAAAACTTACTTGCAGCAAGATCTGTGTTCCTTCACGCAAGTCTTCTGCATATACAGGGGCATAGAAGGCTTTCATTTTGTTTTTTATTAACCACCGTTGGTATTTGGATTGATCAGTAGAGATTTCCTTCAAAGCTTGTCTGAGCGGTCCCTAGAACAATAAAATATTTCATATAACTGTACTTTTCTGAAAAAAATATCTTAGGAACTAGTCTAAAAGACTTGGGTTTCTGATGAATTGAACAAGCCAATTTGAAATGCTACCATACTTGATTATTGGAGAATATACAGAAGACCCCAGAGGCAGCTGCAGATTTTTCCCCCCATAAAGCAAAGCCATTTTGTATTTACTTTGACCCCTCGCCCTACTAATTTCATGAAACCATATTTTATTCCATATCTCTAGTTTTTGGGTAGTGGTGAAATTAGATACAAAGAGATTAAAGATTAACTTTGGCACACGTACATTTAAACACATGATGAAATGAGTGATATCTGGCACCAACATATTATGCCCACAACTCACTAACCCTAACCATATATACTTTTGAAATGTGGGAGGAAACCAGAGCACCCAGAAGAAACCCATGTGAACTCAGGGAAAACACAAATTTCTTACAGGCAGCAGCAGAAATTGTACCTAGTTCGTTGATCACTGGTGCTGTAATGGCATTACACTAACCGCTACGCTACTGTGCTGCAGAATAGGTTAAGTCTGTGAGGGAGAATTTCTGTTACCCGAATGGGCATAAGGAAGGGATCTGCCTGTACTTTGAGTGAACCAAGTAGCCAGACAATGGGGCAAGTTATGAGGGAGACAGATGGACAGGCAGAAAACAAACAATTGGCTCTCTTATTTACAGGATTACAAGTTTATTCTTAAGTAGTTATCCAGATATATAAATTTTTCTAGCCCTATGTGTCAGGCACCAAAAGATTTGGCCTTTGAATTATGGAACCCAGCAATTATCATGAGAAAACGTGCATCCACTGTCCTGCATTTATCAAGCATTCCGTCCCTTGTTAAAACCTTTGTAAAAGGTGTAAACTTGTTTGAATCAAGGTAGCGTGAGGAATTAAGAACTATCATGACAGAGTGTAAAATGATTTATATCCTATTGTTGTGAACTGGAACGAAAATGGCATCAAAGTGGTCATGAGGACTACAATTAAAGGTCATTGAAATGCCCTACATTTAGATTATCAACTTGGAGTGAGCAAATTCATGTCAAAACCCCTTCATCAGAACTGGGAAACAAGTTTGAAAGGAAATAAGTTGAAACTTGCAAAGAAAAGGAGTCAATAAAAATGGAAGATCGCTGATAAACTGGAAACCAGGAGAGATTAAATGACTACCAGTGTTAGCGGTATCTGAAAAAAGATAATGGATGACTTATCGCTAAAGGCCAGTTATCTGAAAGTGTTGAATTCATTATTTGTGCCCAAGATAGAAGACGAAGTGCTGCTCATGTTATATTAGGCATTGCTGGAACAGAGTACGAGGCAAAGGGTGGGTCACAATGTGAGTGGAATAGAGAAATAAAGGGTACTGAGAGAGGTGGTGCAAATCAAAGACAGTGAATTACATGGATGAGAGGAAATAATTTGAACATTGAAAATGTGTAATAAAATCAAATTGTAGAATTCAACTATGAGCCTTGAAATGCAAGATGGCAACTGAAAATAAGTTAATATACCAAACTCACCGTGTGAACGTGTCCACAGACCACTAGTCCAACATTTTTTGTGAAACCATGAACGAGATGGAGCAAAGCAGGACGTGATGTTGGAGCACCTGTCATCAATAGGCACTGGGGCCTGTGCAATCATTTGGAATAAAAATCAATATAGGAATGTTACACATCCATTGGGCAATACAATTCCCCAATACATCACAAACCCTGAAATCTTCATCTTCAAATTGCTCTGCAGATGCTCTCAGGCTACACCGATAGCAGTTTCCTATTTCCTCGTCATTTCTATAGCCTGCAAATAGGTAACCTTCAGATGTATGCACTTTTACACCCTGACCTCTTGCCCATTCACAGATTACCACCGTTGCAGCATTGATTACCTCACCTTACTTGTTCAAGCCTTAAGTTGTCAAACTCCACATCACCACTCGCCCTCCCTTCCTACCTTGCTTCTCATTTATTATACTTAAAATATACCCTTTCCTGTGGTAAAGTGTCCCGGGATTTGACTGCTACTTTTGTCCCTTATTTGGGAGTGAGAAAGTTGGCAACCTTAACTGTAAAAGGCATGTTGAGGTGAGTTTAACCCTACTTAAACAACCCCCTTGCCACCACACCCCCCCCATCAGCCAGTCCGCAAGAATATTGTCAATATTAAACCGGTCTGTGGTGCAAAAAAGGTTGGGGACCCCTACTTTATATAAATGCAAAGAATTAGTTTGACATGTTAAGTCTTTTACTAAAAAAGATATGCAACCAAAACTCAATTTTGCACCTCAAGGAATATGAAGATTTTATATTGCCATAATTTACTTGGCTGCATTAGAATTCAGGATTATTATTTTGCACAATGTTTCACTTCAAGGCTATTGTTTTTCATTATGCACAGTGAGAGCGAAATTATTTTTTTAAATAAGCAAAATATTGAATGCAAGAAACAACGGCAGCCATGAAGCAGTGATCCTGCACCTCCTATTCAAATTCAAACTTAAAGCATCTTTCATAAAGTTTTAAAACATATGATACTGCAAATGTAATATAGATTTTATCCCTAGCTTACATTTTAATGAATACATAGAATGGCAATGGACTAAAATCCATCATTAGTGGTGATAGAAGAATGTGCAAGATCTTCTATGTAACTGACAAGTTTTAAATGTTGAAATACTGATTCACATAATGTCTATTTACCTGAAATTCTTTACATGGTCCTCGACTCCTGCAAGACGGATGGCATGCTGCAAGGCAATCAGGTAAGTTAAAGCCTGTGTAGAGGAACCCCAGTTTACATCTGTGGAAAAGAATCAAGAATGTCAGTATAAAGTATTTGCAAATATTATTGTTAAAACAAGATCAATGAATATTTTAATGTTTCAGACAGATTAGTTCCTGTCAAAAGCCACAATAAAAATCATTAATCTGTTGCATCCCTACATACTGTTCATTTAACAGAACATTATCTCATATTAACCAGTCATTATATGACATTTAAAGTTGCAAAATATTGCAAGATTAACCAAAGAATCCGGCATGGCAACACAAAGAAATGTGAGCTTTAAGAAACATCCTAAAAGAGACATGGAGATACCAGGAGATGTTGACAGCTTAAAGCTTTGGTAGGAACAGAGGTAGTTGCAAAGATGGAGAAATAGGAATAGGTTAAAGTATAAGCAACGTTTTAGATTCTTTCAAATTTATGAAGTGTGAAAAGCAGGGAAGGCATAGAATACTCGAGTTGTCAACTTTAGTAAAAAAAAAAGACATGATAGGGATGAGAGATACAGTAGATGAGCTTAGACAGGGAGAACTGGAAAATGCCAAGAGATGGAAATAGTCAGTCTTAGTAATACTCATTTCAAGGTTAAATAGAAAACCAATGTTCAGCTTTAAGCATTTGTTTGGGTGAGGGATGATAATTAGTATGTGCAACCAGACTGAATATTTTGTTCTTAGAAATTTCTACCTCTTCCAACAATGGATGTTGGACAAACAGATGTTTGGTAATAAATTCATTCTATCTTTACCAACACATTTAACCAAGGCAATGTAATGCTGTTTGAATGGGAATCTCCTACTTGATTATAGCTTTTAATTATTATTGCTAGGGCAGGAAAGCAAGCAAAAGTGGACAGTAGAATATAAATAGGCAAGCTCAGTAAGAGGAGAGAAAGAACAAAGTTGGGTTAAAAAAAATACCCTGGAAGAATCTTAAAAGGATGTTGGTAAGGCAATTAGAGGAGGTACACTACACTCCCTATAGATCTGCTGCAATCATCTGATCCAAAATAAATGTTCTCAAACAATGAAAAGGAGCACTCAACTCACTGCCTCAAATAAATCTCAAAAATCAAATCGTTTGGCATAGTCTGAACTGTCAATCCATTGTAGTTGTACTCTAATCACCTTAGTCAAATCAAATATTTGGAGAAACATGTCTTGAATTTCAACTGCCCTATGGGTATCAGTCAAGTGTCCAAAGGGCTGCCAGTCATTTGAAATTTGTTACCAGCTTCAGCTGTAAAGGATGAGAGACAAGACATCCAGTTCAAGTCACAGTTTCAGAGGCACACGCCCAAATTCAGCAAAGGATTTCTTTGCATTTGACGGAAAGTTCTACTTGATAACTAAGAATTGATTTATTTCTTATTTCAGTTCAAGACCAGGTTTAAGATTGCCACAACAAAGAATTCCTTCTTTTAAGCTATAGGCAAAAGAGCAAAGAATAGTGTGACAAACACAAGAAGATCCGTAGATGCAGGAAATCCAAAGCAGAACACACATAAAATGCTGGAAGAACTCAGCAGGCCAGGCTGCATCTATGGAAAAGAGTAAATAGTTGGCATTTCAGGCTGAGACTCTTCATCAGGACAAGTCAGAGCAAGAAGATATGGCGAAGGAAGTAGTACATGGTTGAAACAGAGAGGGGGAGGGGTGAAGTAAAGAGCTGGAAAGTTGATTGGTGAAAGAGATAAAGGGCTGAGGAAGGGGGGTATCTGATAGGAGAGGCTAGAAGATGATGCAAGAAAGGAAAGAGGGAGAAGCACCAAAGAGTGGTGATGGCCAGGTAAGGTAAGGAGATGAGATGAGAGAAGGAAACAGGAATGGGGAATGGTGAAAGGGGGGTGGGGGGAGAACAATTACCAGAAGTTTGAGAAATCGATGCCCAGGCCATCAGGTTGGAGGCTACCTAGATGGAATACAAGTTGTGGGTCCTCCAAGCTGAGTGAGGCCTCAGTGTGGCGGTAGAGGAGGCCATGGACTGACATGTTGACATGGGAATGGGAAGTAGAATTGAAACAGGTGGCCACTGGGAGATCCTGCTTTTTGTGGCAGGTGGAGCGAAAGTGCTCAGTGAAGCAGTCCCCCAATCTACGTCAGGTCTCCCCGATGTACAGGAGGCCACACTGGGAGCACCAGATACAGGTAAAGTGTACCACACCTGGATGGACCGTTTGGGGCCCGGAATTGTAGCTACAACACAGAAATTACCACAGAACTAGTCCTAATTCAACCAGTGATGAGGGAGGTGGTGTAGGTGCAGGTGTAGTACTTGTTCTGCTTGCAAGAATAAGTATCAGAAGGGAGATCAGTGGGGAGGGACAAGTGGACAAGGGAGTTGTGTAGGGAGCATTCCCTGCAGAAAGCGAAAAGAGGAGAGGTAGATGTGCTTGGTGGTGGGATCTTCTTAGAGACGGCAAAGGTTAGAGAATTATGTGCTGGATGCGGGGGCTAACAGGATGGTAGGGGAGGATAAGAGGAACCCTATCCCTCAATGGGAGGATGGGTGAGGGCAGATGTGCATGAGATGGAAGAGATGCAGTTGAGTGTGGCATTGATGGTGGAGGAAGCAAAGCACTTTTCTTTGAAGGACGATGATATCTCAGTAATTCTGGAATGAAAAGCCTAATCCTGAGAGCAGATCAGTACATAGACCGTCTCCAGAGATGGAGACATGTCGGAAATGGACCAAATAAATTGGAGGGCAGGGTGGAAACTGAAGCAAAGTTGAAGAAGTTGACGAACTCAGCACGAGTGTAGGAAACAGCACCAATGCAGCAGTCGATGTACCATAGGAAGAGTTAGGAAGCAATGCCAGTGTAGGCTTGGATCATCGACTGTTCCACAAAGCCGACGAAAAGGCAGCCATAGCTGGGGGCCCATGTGAGTGCACATGGTTACACCTTTGGCTTGAAGGAAGGGGGAGGAGCCGAAGGAGAAATTATTGAGGGTGTGGTGGGAGAGGGGAACTGGTTGCACCTGTTGTGTAGTTTGTGCAAAGAATAGTGAACAAAATTTCCTCAAAATTGTTTCCGTTTATTAGGTTGATGGATAGTTCAGCAGATAGCAGAAGGGGAGAAATAAGATGACATTTGCACAGTTTCCCAAGCAATAGCAACTCTGGTTTCTGTCTGAATACATGTTTGACAGTGACCAAAATAATTGAAAGAAACAGAAAAGAAGATTTTCAGAAGAACGTTGCACACACTGCCAGTAATATCAAAATGCCATTATAAGAAGACGATGTCATAACATAGGAAGTTGATCATTCTTCTAACTTTACAATCTATACACTATTTGGCAATATACTTAAGTATAAAGATAAATATACGCTCAATATATTGTACTTTAAATTAAAGAACAGGTCCAGTTTCCAGTACTTTCTCCACAGGTTCACCAACTTCACATACCAGATGGAACCAGATTTAAAACAAAAGTTATGAATCGCTAATTAATTTTGCCTTTGTTAAAGCAACCTGCATTATGGAACCATATTTTAAAACATCTTCAAATTGTGTAGTGCCACACTTCACTTCATACAGGTTTCCCCCGCCATCCGAAGGTAGAGTGTTCCTATGAAACGGTTCGTAAGCCGGGGTGTCATAAAGCGAAGAAGCAATTACCATTTATTTATATGGGAAAATTTTCTGAGTGTTCGCAGACCGAAAAATAACCTACCAAATCATGCCAAATAACACATAAAACCTAAAATAACAGTAACATATAGTAAAAGCAGTAATGATAAATACACAGCCTATATAAAATAGAAATACTTTTCCACAATCATTGCCTGAACTGTTCTCCGTAGCGAAAATCTCACGCAAGCGCTGTTGGCAAAAATACGGCGCAAGCGCTCTCCAGTAACCTTTAAGCTATGAAGCTGCCAAATCATACCAAATAACGTAAAATTACACAGCCGATATAAGTAGAAATAATGTATGTACAGTGTAGTATCACTTACGGGAATCAGGAAGACAGCTCAGAGCACACTGATGATGGTGTGTTAGACTTGTCTGAGTTTGGGTGGTGCAGTGGCCCCCACCCTCCAGGCTGCCGAGCGATACATTGCCACGAAGCATGCAGGGGTACAGCGGTAGCCGGGACGCATCCAGCACATCTTTACGAGAAAAGCCGAAATAAACATGCTAATTAATTAGGTGCCGCCCGACACGTAATTGTCAGCCCAGATCAGTGCCGATTGTGTTGTCTCTGATCTGAGCCGACAATTACGTGTTGGGCGGCACCTAATTAATTAGCATGTCTATTTCGACTTTTTTTCTTAAAGATGTGCTGTGTGCCTCCCGGCTACTGCTGCATTCTCTGCAAATCGGTATCTGTCTGCGGCCTGGGGGTTGGGGTGATGTGACACTGGGGTGTCATCTCGTCATCTGTTTCCATTAGAGCAGGCAGCTCATCTTCTCCTATGACTGCCCGCCTCGATGTCGGAGGTTGAGGTTCGTCATCTGCTGTGGAAGGCTTGCTTGACTGCCAAGCCTCACGCATTTTTCTATCATACAGTTCTTTGTAAGCACTCAAACCATCCTGCAAATATCCCCTAAACCGACGTACCCTTTCAAAATTAAAGTCGTACTTTATCATTACTCATTCGGTTTCGATTGTTATCCTTTCCTCTTCCAACTGCATCAGCTCTTCATTTATCAGTTCTTGGTCATGGGATGCCAAAACCTCTTCAACATCATCTTCGTCAGCTTCCACAAGCCAAACTCACTTTGTCCTTACTTCGTTCACCACGATCAAAACGCTTAATTATGTCTAGTTTTACACTAAGTTTAACACCCTTACGAGCTCTTTTAGGCTGTTCCGATACCTTAGAACTCATCTTGCAAACGGCTGCTCACAGGCACGTGTTTAAGCAATACCGGCAAGAATGCCGTCCCGAATCGGGGGGGGGGGGGGGGGGAGCAGCTGCTCAGGGCGTGCACTGCCTTTTATCATGCGCTGATTTTTCGTAACAGTGAAAACATCTTCTGTTAGCGAAAACAGGGAACTAATGTAGGTCTTTCGTAACAGTGAGGTTTTGTAAGCGAACATTCGAAAAGCAGGGGACACCCGTATTTCAAAATATCAATTTCACATGAGCTGCTGCAACCACTATGCAAATGCTTCAACAATTACTGATGAATATACTGGACCTCCCAAAACTTAAGTTGTAATATCTTGAATTGATCCACGACAACCAAATGATACTACCCCCTGTACACATTCTAACAATCGTTCCCACTGAGAACCAAGTTCTGTTTTACTCCCTGCTCACAACTGCATATACCTTCACTTTAACAAACAGCCTCTTTGCATCAAAGCAACACTGACTAGATACAGCAACCAACGTTTGAGAAACACACAGCTCCTCATTATGGCACCACATTATCTGCTAACACTGTAATCAGAAGGCTGCAGGCAGAACCTGTGAACAGGCCACCAGAACTACAGGAAAAATCCAGAGTATTCCAGAAAAGATAAATAGTATATCAAGGAACCAACTAGGACACAGTTACAATACAGCCTTGAGGATGCAACAAAGAATACAATCATTTCAAATATTCAGCCATTCCAGCTTGGGATTTCATTTCCAGAAATGTTTTATTTTTCCCTCTTCCATATTGTTACTTTCAGGGTTCACTAATCTTCAGTTTAATCCTCACCCATACGCATTTTATGATCTTCTTTCAAGCAGCATCAAAGCTCAAGTCTGTAGGCTGGGAGAGGCTAAACCCCTGGCAGATATAGAGCATAAACAACAGAGTGCAGGCCCTTTGGCCCACAAAATGGAGCTGATCTATAGCTCACCAAGATCATTCTAAACCTTCCCTCCTACACAGCCTTCTGTTTTACTATCATCCATATGCCTATCTAAGAGTTTTTTAAAAAATGCCCCTTTAGTATCGACCTCTACCACCAACCTTAGATCACTCTCCTGTGTAAAGAACTTATCTCTGATATCTCCCCTATACTTTCTTCCAATCACCTTAAAATTATGTACCCTCATATCAGTCATTTCTCCCCCCTCCCCCCGAAAAAGTTTTCTGACTAACCACTTGATCTGGTCTATGCCTCTTTTCATTTTGTACACTTCTCTCGTCACCTCTTACCCACCCTCATTCAACCTATTCATATACAAGCCATGCTCTCTAGTCCAGGCAACATCCTGGTAAATCTTCTTAGCACCCTCTACAAAACTTCCACATCCTTCCTGAGGTCAGCAGAACTGAATACAATATTCAGAATCAGGTCTATCGCTGACATTATGTCGTGAAATTTGTTAACTTAATGGCAGCAGTACAATGCAATACATGGTAAATGTAGGAAAAAAATCAATTAATGTATATAATGTATATTAAATAGTTAAATTAAAAATAGTGCAAAGATAGAAATTTTAAAGAAGTGAGATAGTGCTCATGGGTTCAATGTCCATTAAGGAATCAGATGACAGAGGGAAAGCTGTTCCTGTGTCACTGAATGTGTGTCTTCTGGCTTCTATACCTCCTTCCTGATGGAAGAATGAGAAGAGGACTTATCCTGGGTGATGAGGGTACTTAATAAGAGACGCCACCTTTCTGAGGCACCGCTCCTTGAAGATGTCTTGGATACTATGGAGGCTAGTACCCAAGATGGAGCTGACTAATTTTCACAACTTTCTGTAGCCCCTCCCCACACCAGACAGTGATGTAGCCTGTCAGATTGCTCTCCACTGTACAGCTATACAAGTTTGAGTGTTTTAGGTGACAAACCAAATCTCCTCAAACTCCTAATGAAATACAGCCACTGCCTTGCCTTCTTCGTAGCTGCATTAAAATGTTGGGACCAGGTTAGATCCCTAGAGATCTTAACACCCAGGAACTTGAAATTGTTCACTCTCTCCACTTCCAACCCCTCTATGAGGATGAGTTCATGTTCCCTCATCCTACCCTTTCTGAAATCCACAATCAGCTCTTTGGTCTTACTGACTGAGTGCAAAGAGTTGTCTAACCAGGGTTTTATAGGGCTGCAGCATAACCTCATGGCTCAAACTCAATCCCCCTCCTAATGAAGGCCAACACACCATTCAGATTCTTAGCAACCTTATCAACTT
The DNA here is from genome assembly GCF_030028105.1 of Mobula birostris. NCBI lineage: Eukaryota > Metazoa > Chordata > Chondrichthyes > Myliobatiformes > Myliobatidae > Mobula > Mobula birostris. The sequence goes on from NC_092386.1 coordinate 53,389,462, forward strand.
GAGTGGCAACTTTGAGGAATCTATGGATGTGGACCCCAAGATTTCTCTGTTCCTTCCTCCATGCTGCTAAGAAATCTGCCTTTATCCTTGTATTCTGCCTTCAAATTCTACCTTCCAAAGTAAATCTGCGTTTATCTCCATTTACCACTCCTAATCCCAATTCTGCATCCTGCCACAACTCCAATAACCCTGGTGTCATCAACAAACTTAGCAATCCACCTTTCCACTTCCTCAAAGTCAATTATAAAAATCTTAAAAGATCAGGAGTCCCAGAACAGATCCCTGCAGAACACCACTGCCACTAACCACAAGGCAATATATACTCCATCTACTTCCTTCTATGGGCAAGCCAATTCAGTATCCACAGAGCCATGTTTCCTGAGTCCAATGCATTCTGACTTCCTGAATGGGAACCTTAACAAATGCCTTACTAAAATTCAAATACACCACATCCACTACCCTACCTTTAAAGTGCTTTGAATTCTTTGAGTATGTTAGACTTGTGAGGCATGACCTACCTCTCACAAAGCCATGCTGACTATCCCCAAATATTAACGATGCTTCTCCAAATGCTCGTAAATCCTGTATCTAAGAATCTTCTCCAATAACCAGTCCACCACTGAAGTAAGACCGTTTATAATTTCCAACCTCCAGTCATTTGACACTTGATACAAAATTCAGATTCTATTACAAAAGATGGGAGACAAGACATCCAGTTCATGTCACAACTTCAGAAGAGGGCAATGACTACGGAAAGCTCCAAGACGCTCTACACGAAGAACAGAAGCATGTCTAAAGTGAGGTTACAACCTATCAGGGATAGAAAATGTGTCTGGAGTCACAGGAGGGAGAGGAGGTCCTTAATGCATACTTTGGTTCAGTATTCTACAGTGAGAGGGACCTTGACATTTGTGAAGATATCATAAAACAGGCTGATATGCTTGAACATGTCGATGTTAAGAAAGAGGGTGTGCTGGAACTTTTGAAGTACATTAGGATAGATAAGGCCCTGGGGCTGGATGGGATATACCCCAGGTTATACAGGAAGCCGGGTGGGGGGGGGGTGGGAAGAGATTGCTGCCCCTTTGGTAATTACCTTTGTGTCCTTACTGGCCATAGGAGTAGTAGCAGGTGATTGGAGGCTGGAAACCAAACACCAGTGCTGTGGCACACAAGGCAACCAATGGGAATCAGATGCTTCATCCTTCAAATAGTCCAATTGATAACCAGCATAGTAGAAGCTGTTTTTAACCGACAGGCAAACTAATCCTTCACATTACATGTCCTCACACTGATCATCTGGAATAGGTGTTGCAGTATGGGGAGAATGTGGAATACATTAGTAGCAGACAAGTCAATGGCTTAGAAGCAACTCTGTGTGTCTAATTGCTTTGTACAAAATGTATGATGAACCCATATTTTCAAAAGAAATTTAGGAATTCAAGTAATTATGTACAGAACCCAGTTTTTCCTCCTTCTGTTAACTGGTTACCCAAGAAATCATCTGACAATAATCTAAATCATTTAAACTTACAAGCTACAAAATATAAAATAAAGGAATTGGAAGTATTAGAAGAGTCTAATCTGGACCAAAAAAGTTGGCAAATAAATACAGCCAAAAAAGTTAATTATGAAATTCAATCAAATATGAACAATAGCAATGCATTATACAGACGACAACCATCTGCAGACAATAACACAATGACATACATTCCTGTGTCAGATTTTGTTTAAAGAAAGATTCCAAAAGGATTGAAATCACACAATATCATCTATGCTGAAAATTATTTGAGGACCTAGATATTTTGGGCAGGATTTTGACAAGAGACATCCGAAATGGGAAGTGGATTTACCACTTTTCACTGTAATTGTCCAGTCAGATATCTGTAGTAAACTTTTGCAAGCCAGAAACATATCATTTAGCTGGCATAGCAACAAATGAGATTGATTTTTTTAAAGCTGAAGCACCATTTTTTAAATAATCTTTGAAAATGCACTGGGTAAAATGTAAACAATAAATGTACTATGAATAGCGCATTTAGGAGATAAAGGTGACTTTACCATCAAGTTGAAAGATCTGTTCTATGCCTTTAAAGTCATTTTTTCCCAAAATAGGATACCTTTGTAAAAACCTACAAACCAACATTTTTTTTTAAAGCTTTATCCTTTATGAAAGATGCCTACAAATTAGATTACACCATGTTTTTGTTCTCTTAAGGGCAATTCAATTTTTACGAAATATAAAAGTCAGGATTAGCAACATGGATTGCAAACTCAGTATTCTGTGTTATAGACTTCACCGCACCTCTAACACATAACGCAAGTAATACAAACATGTAAGTAGGCATGTAATTGTCTACATCATTTCAAACATTTTCATTTCAATGGCTGCACCACCTTTCTCCATGCTTTTAGAACCTTTGTCTATGTGAGTGAAGGGAATCTGCTGTTGGTGGTACAGACTGGTATTGGAATCGAATTAACAGATATCCCAGCTCTCCCTCTCTGCCTGCCTGCACACAACTACCCAATCACCACCCTCTATCACGCAATTACAGCCCATTCTCTCCCAATTCTTCCAAATGACTGTAGGTTCCTTCCCCCAAACCAGCCAACCCCTCCTAACCAGAGGAAGCTTAGCAGATCAGTTAATGGCTAGATGGGCTATTGAACAGACAATCCCTTCTGCTGACAGAATGAATTGATCACAAATAGAGTTTAAGAGCAATGCTTTATGACAATTGTTCTTTTCCTGTTACAAACTCACACTTATGTTGCTGCCCCAGCTTGAATCATACAGTGCTATAGATACAATATAATGAGTGTCAGTAAGTAGGTTTTCTGCTCATGTTCAGAAATGTATTTCCTGCTGGGGAATGTTTTTCTAAAGATGCGTGATATATGCAAGTTACTGTCAAGGACACAAGAAAATTGAAAATTTGCCCACACTTTGCATCAGCCTTACCGGGTTTCTTATAGGTGACGTAGATATACAAGGCAAGGACAATGACGTTTGTTAATAGTGCTGCCCACCAATTGATAACAAACATTACGCCACCGCACAAGATAGCACCAATCAATGAAATCCACATGTTGTAGTATCTAAATGCAGGTCGCCAGCCTAAGTACAAAACATAGTAATTAAGTTGTTAGTCACAGGTACATGGTGCAAAGTAAAATAAAGCTCTGCTTAATATGCTGGTTAAAATCCATTAAATAGGGCTGCAGGCTGCATAAATTATTTATCATGAACTGAGCAATGTAAACCAAAGATTTAAAATTATTAAACTAAAATCACCATTTTAAAGCTCAAAGTAAATTTATTATCAGAAAACATATATGTCACCACATACAACCCTGAGATTCATTTTCTTGCAGGCATAATCAATGAACAATAATCACAACAATATCAATGAAAGACTGCAGCAACCTGGGCATTCAACAAGTGTGCAAAAGACAACAAACTGTGCAAGTACAAAAAGAAAGAAGAAATAATAATAATAATAATAATAATAATAATAAATCAATGTATTTAGAACATGAAGTGAAGATTCCTTGAAAGTGAGTCCATTGGTTGTGGGAACATTTCAATGATAGGGCAAATGATGGAGAGTGAAGTTATTTTAAAGAGATTGTCAATTCACCAGTAACCTCAAAACTTAACACAAGTTAACTATTGAAATCAGGAGCTGTCCCCTGATTGAGCTATACAAGGAATGTAGAACACAAATTTGAACATAATAACCAATGCTTACTAAAGAGAAAAAGCTTCTATTTTATAGACTAGGAGTATGTAAATGGAATGGACTGAGTTACTTTATAGACAGTTGGCAAATGACCATGTTCTTTTGCTATTACAAACCCCTGACTATTCGCTAGTTATCCAGTATAGCTAAAAATACTCAGGATAAAACAAAAAAAACCACATACCTGGCAAAGTCACTATCACTGACAGACACTGAAATGCATTCAACATTTTAAAGAATTTAAAGTAATTCCTTGACAAATATTTATCCTTGCAAAAATGTAAATAACTGTATACATCCACATGAATTTCTTAATCTGATTCAAATCTTACCTGGTGATTTAGCAAGAGAAGCAAGGAATACTGAGAAGTTAATCAAAGCATATGAAGCCAGGAAAAAATTGGAAATTATTGGTGCAATGACATTTAGCTCAGCTGAAAAAAATAAAAGAAATCGCAATAAATACACATTCTTCTATTGCCAGATTTGAATAAAACATCACCCAGAACAGAATTATAAATTAAGATAAAGTAACAAGTACAAAATACCATCCTCAGACAACATATATTCTCGCTGTATATACACATACAGAAACTACTTCTGCTCCGTGTCATTATTGAAGTCTGTAAAGTGAAAGTACTTAACAAATGGAACATTTATGTCATATGCAAGAGACAGCACATCACTTTTGGAACAAAATAAACATTTCTGCATATATAAATTGCCTACATAATCAGTAATCATTCCTTTTCTTAATTGAACACTCAAATGACTCAAGGAAGGATATGAAAACAGACAAGTTAAAATAATTCCTTTTTCCCCAGAGAAACAAGTCTTCTTGGGGATCAGTCATAATATATTTCAATCCATTTGCTTCATTGCTCCATCAAAACTCATCTCTCTTGGACACAACCACTCATGATTTGCACAAGGATTCTCCCTTGCCAAACTAACTCAAACATCACTCAAATCTCAGTAATGCTTTCAGCTCCTGCCCAATCTAAATCATGCCTTTCTTCCCATGAGGTCTGCCACCCCCAAGAGCCACTTGTTTGTTCAGGATCCTCTCACTTTTGTGACACAAAGTCACAAATTTGCGGCGTTACTATCAACAGGGATAAATTCAGAAGGCAGCAGTAATGTTTTTTTAAAACATTTGTAGAAAGATAAAATGCTAATTCTTGCTCTGGAATCCCTGCAACTTCCTTGATAGCAAATCTTTTAAAAATGACGCAATTCATTAGATTTAAATTGTAACATTTTACAATTTTGCTGTTAGTTTACAAAATATTGACTAACCAATTAATATGAATCCCAGACCAATGAAGAATGTAAGGACATATCCACGCAATGGTTCATTGTTCTTGCCATAACCAACTGAAAACTTGTGAAGACCAGGATATATATTATCCTTGCACAGAGCCTATAGGAAAATAAAACATTTGTTACTATCATCGCCCATTCAAAAATACTACATACATCAAAACAGGAACTGTCTGCAAAATTTAACAATTTATAATATTTACTCAATGCACATGGTAAGATCAGCTACACCAGACAAATTGATTTTTTAACCAATATTTCTGTAATGTAGTATTTTCATGCCAGTAGATAAATAACACTATTTCCTGGAGTGTTACAAACACACAGGTTGACTGCATATTCGTCATAGTCATACTTTATTGATTCCAAGGGAAACTGGTTTTCGTTACAGTTGCACCATAAATAATTAAATAGTAATAAAACCATAAATAGTTAAATAGTGATATGTAAATTATGCCAGGAAGTAAGTCCAGGACCAGCCTATTGGCTCAGGATGTCTGAGCCTCCAAGGGAGGAGTTGTAAGCTTGATGGCCACAGGCAAGAATGACTTTCTATGACGCTCTATGTTGCATCTCAGTGGAATGAGTCTCTGGCTGAATGTACTCCTGTGCCCAACCAGTACATTATGTAGTGGATGGGAGACATTGTCCAAGATGGCATGCAACTTGGACAGCATCCTCTTTTCAGACACCACCATCAGAGAGTCCAGTTCCATCCCCATAACATCACTGGCCTTACGAATGAGTTTGTTGATTCTGTTGGTGTCTGCTACCCTCAGCCTGCTGCCCCAGCACACAACAGCAAACATGATTGCATTGGCCACCACAGACTCGTAGAACATCCTCAGCATCGTATTCAGCTATGGAATTCCTAACAATAGATCCAGGTTAAGACAAAGTTTAGAGGTAAAGTGTGGGAGCTTCTAGACTATTTCCCCCAATTGAAACTGCATTTCTAAAGGAATCAGAATCAGGTTTATTATCACCCGCATGTGACGTGAAATTTGTTAACTTCGCAGCAGTTCAACGCGATACGTAATACAGAAGGAAAAAATAATAATAAATAAAATAAAAATAATAAGTAAATCAATTACAGTAAATCTATATTGAATAGATGTAAAAAAAATCATACAAAAACAGAAATACTGTATATTTTTTAAAAAGTGAGGTAGTGTCTAAGGGTTCAACGCCCATTTAGGAAACGGATGACAGGGGGGAAGAAGCTGTTCCTGAATCGCTGAGTGTGTGCCTTCAGACTTCTGTACCTCCTACCTGATGGTAACAGTGAGAAAAGGGCATGCCCTGGGTGCTGGACATCCTTAATAATGGATGCTGCCTTTCTGAAACACCGCTCCCTGAAGATGTCCTGGCTATTTTGTAGGCTAGTACCCAAGATGGAGCTAACTAGATTTACAAACCTCTATAGCTTCTTTCGGTCTTGTGCAGTGGCACCGCTCCCCCCCGTTCCCCCCCCATACCAGACAGTGATGCAGCCTGTCAGCATACTCTCCACAGTACATCTATAGAAGTTTTTGAGTGTATTTGTTGACATGCCAAATCTCTTCAAACTCCCAATGAAGTATAGCCACTGTCTTGCCTTCTTTATAACTGCATTGATATGTTGGGACCAGGTTAGATCCTCAGAGATCTTGACACCCAGGAACTTGAAGCTGCTCACTCTCTCCACTTCTGATCCCTCTATGAGGATTGGTATGTGTTCCTTCGTCTTGCCCTTACTGAAGTCCACAATCAGCTCTTTCGTCTTACTAACGTCAAGTGTCAGATATTGCTGTGGCACCACTTCACTAGCTGGCATATCTCACTCCTGTACACCCTCTCGTCACCACCTGAGATTCTACCAACAATGGTTGTATCGTCAGCAAATTTATAAATGGTATTTGAGCTATGCCTAGCCACATAGTCATGTGTATATAAAGAGTAGAGTAGTGGGCTAAACACACACCCCTGAGGTGTGCCAGTGTTAACCGTCAGTGAGGAGAATATGTTATCACCAATCTGCAGATTGTGGTCGTCCGGTTAGGAAGTCGAGGATCCAATTGCAGAGGGAAATACAAAGGCCCAGGTTCTACATCTTCTCAATCAGGGAATGATGATATTAGATGCTGAGCTATAGTTGATGAACAGCATCCTGACATAGCTGTTTGTGTTATCCAAGTAGTCAAATGCTGTACAGAGAGCCATTGACATTGCACCTGCCTTTGACCTATTGTGGTGATAGACAAATTTCAGTTGGTCCAGGTCTTTGCCAAGGCAGGAGTTCAGTCTAGTCATGACCAGCCTCTCAAAGCATTTCTCCATTAGATATTTGCAATCAATGCAAACACAATTCAAGCTCATGAATCAGGCAAGCAACGTGGAAAGGGAAAGTTGTGGAAAATAACAAGTGGAGTAATATGTCAATATAAAAAAGTATTAGATTGAATATATTTCAGTATCTGCATTATTATGCATCTCCAAAATTGCTGGTGGAAATATCACCGAAAGAGCTATGGATTTTCAAGATCAGAAATATTGGGACAAGAAAATACACTAGCCATAAGAATACACACAAGATTGAAAAAAAAAGGTATCAGGTTCCTTACCATCAATATGATTATGGTTCATTTATTCTGGCTCAACTCCTAGTATTAGTTGCCACATGACCCTCAATGCATCAATCTTTCAAATATTTATTAGTCTCTGCTTTAAAAAATATCTAATGATGTAAAGATTCACTACCTACCAAATGAAGTTTCTACACACCTCAGTTAGAATAAACAGTTCCTTATTTTACAGCTATGGTTGTTGCTTTGTTTGCAACTGTACCACATATGAAAACATTTAAACTGTCAGCTAAATTTGAATAAGGTTGCCATTCAGCCTGAAGGACAAGGCACAAGCTGTCTAGGGTCTCTTGATGGCATAACAGCTCAACTCAGGAATTAACTTGGTAAAATTCCCTGATACAGCCTCCAACATTACTATATTTTTTAGGCAAAGGTGTTGAAACGTTACAGACAATTTCAAGTGTAGCCTCGTCAACAGCCTGCACAACCAACAAACCTTACTTATTCTTAAATACCGATCCCTTTATAATAAAGGCCAAAATGACATTTTTTAAACTACCTATTAGACCTGCTTGCTAACTTTTAGCGATTCGTACATGAGAATATCTAGGTCTCTCTGAACTTCATTCACTTATAATGACATGCCTTTTGATTTAATTCACCAATACTACTCTCCATTTCCCCAAGTTTTTGCCCAATTGTTATCTATCTCTCATAGCAAAGATCACAATGTCCTCGTCATAACTTCTCCATCTAATTTCATAATCAGCAAACATCATTCCCTTGCATTTTATTCCCACCTGCAGGTGATTAATGGAAATAATAAAAAAATTGAAGACCAAGAATAGACCCCTGAAGTATGATAGCAGTTACATCTCTCCAGCCTGAAAAAGGACCCAGATATTCTAACTTTTTTCTGTGTCAGCCAGTTTTCAACCCAGTACATTGTGCTCTCAATCCATGCACCAACCTCTTATGTGGCAGTTTATTAAATGTTTCTTAGAAATCTAAATAGTCTACATCTGCAGGTTCTTCTTATCACAACTTCAAGGAATTTGACGCAAGTTAGTCAGACTCAACTTTTCTTTCATAAAAGCACATTGACTCGATTTGATTATATTTGGCTCTCCAGAATTGCATTGATTAATTCTAGAATATTGCTAATAGATGTTACAACTAATTTTATCTTCTCAACTTCTGGCTTGCTCTTTTTTTGAACAAGACAGTCATGTTGGCCGTTTCAAACTTCCTTGTACCCTCCAATGAGCGCAACATTTCTGTAGCCACCTCAATGAAAATCTTGAGGCTATTAGGTCCCAGCCATTTGGCTGCCTTTAGCCTCAAGTTTCTCTGAAACGTTATCCTTTGTCATAGTCGTAACAGCATAGGAACAGGTCCTTTGGACTATCTCATCCATGCTGATCAAGATACCTACTAAATAGATGTCATTTGCCCTTGTGAATTTGGAGAAGTTCCACTCTTGTTTGAAATTAGCCCGTCTATTAGCTTAAGAATCTGTAGCATCCATTTTGATGAAAACTGATGCAAAAAAATTGATCTAGCACATTTGTTATTTCACTGCTCCACTTACTAATTCACCAGCCCCATTATTTGGAGGTTCCACTCTTACTTGCCTTCTTCCTATTTATATATCCAAAGTAACATTATCTTTGACTTGCGCTATAAACAGACGTGCCACTTTATGGAATCTTTCTTTACAACTGGCAAAAATTACAGCTGAGCATAACTGACCAGCAGTTTGAATAACTGTCGTTGTTCATCTTTGCTTATTTTCCCAGTCCATGTTAAACCACTGTGCTTCATACCAATAGAACTGTTCCTATTTAAGCTGATTTGGTCCTTTAGTGTTCACTCTCAAACAACATCTGGAATTTTATCTTGTGGTCAGTACCTCCTAAAGGGTCCTAAATGACCTCCACAAGGTCATTAATTAATCATTCCTCATCACTCATGAGCAAATCTAAAATAGCCAGCAGGTGACTATTTAATTGCTTTTTACAGCAGTATTATGTTATGGAGCCAGGTAGGTTCCACCCAGAAGTAATCCTACTATACTCCAGAAATGATTCAATGATAAACTTGCCAATTTTGTTTATGTAATCAGTATGTAGATTAATTTCATGACCATTGCAGTTCTTCAGCCTACCATGGATAGGTAAACAATATAAACAGGTACTTTTTTTCCTCCCTTTTGGAACTATTTAAATGTAATTCTAAACATTTTAAAATCTTTTCACCAAGAAGAAAAGCATTTCATACAATACCCCTCCAAAACTGCTCAAATAAGATGTTACTGGTTTGTATTATCTCAGTTTTCAATATCTTTTTTTAAAAACAATAATCAATTTTGTGATTAGGTGGCCATCGACTACCAAATATCTTTTTAAAGTCCACATTGTGTGTCCTCCTATACACCATAGATGCAGCTTGATAAAGGACAGTGATGTAACTAGTGGAGATACTGCCTGAACTCCAATAACTCAGGTTCAATCTGAGTCATAGTCATAGTTTATTGATCCCGGGGGAAATTGGTTTTCATTACAGTTGCACCATAAATAATTAAATAGTAATAAAATAACTATTGACCTGCATCACTGACATAGTACAGTTTTATGACTGCGTAGTTTCTTCTGGTGCACAGGTATCCTACCACACCCCAAAGATGTGCAGATGTCAAGTTAATAGACTGTTGTAAATTGTCACTGGTGCATTGGCAGGGTGTAGAATCAGTGCAGTTTTAGTATAAAAGTGTGATGGTAGGTATAGAGTCTTTATGGTAAAGGGATCATTTCATTGCAATATGATTATAATTCTATGAACTTTCAGGAGCAACACATAATCTTTAAGAAAACTTGGCTGCCTGTCATTTTCCTCCTTTTCTGCACTGCTGCCTTCAATTGATCATTTTCCTACCATATTTACATAGTTACAATTTATGAACTGCCAAAGGAAGGTGGGGCAAAGACATTTTACTGATTTTTTTTTAAACATTTGGAATTATATACATACCTGGAATATTTTAGGAGCACTCACTAATGAGGCCAGGGCAGAAGATAACGTAGCTGAAAAAATTCCTGCAGTAATCAAAGGCCCAAATCCAGAGGCCAAGCTCATAACCTGAAAAGAATCCAAGTTATAACAGAATAAGTTTTAATTTCAACCATTTCCTGAAATTAAGTGCCAGAATAGTACCAATAGTTATTTAGAACATTTGAGCAACGTTTCAGTTTTCATTGAACAAATTTAATATCATCCACAAAAAAAAATGCAAAATGATGCAAGATCAATATTAGAGACAAGTATTAGTCATGGTAGGTAGGTGGAGGCTTTGAGGTCTAGGGTAGGGCAAGTGCTTAATCAAACATCTCATTCACAATTTAAATACTCTTAAAAATGCAAATAAGTTCACACATTAATATAATGCTTTCCTAATGTCAAGATGACAATTTTCAGTGTCATAGGTAAAAATATCCAGAGTACATTTTGAATCTTCCCCCAGTATGCATTTTTCATCTCTTGATGGGAAGCACATTTAGCAATTTCATTAGCAGGAGGCATAGAAGTAAAAGAATTCTATTTAAACTGCAAGGACGTTGTTTGGGGGGGGGGGGGGCGGTTGTGGAAAGAGAGGAGCTCTGACACAGGACAGGAAATGAACAATACACTTCTCTGGTCCAGACCCAAGTTTGTACAATGATCCTGAAAACAGCTTTCCATCATAAATTCTAAGAGCATCTAACAATGCGATGAGTCATAAACAAAAGCCACACCTGTTCTTTAGAAACAGAATGTATTGCTTTTGAAGTCTTCAACAATAGCTGAATGTCATTAACCACTTTTGCAGTCCTGCTGCCTGACATGTCAAGTAGTCTGATGCAAGCTAGTCAGCCTTTCAAAAGCACTAATTGAAATCATTATCCATTTTCTACTCCTTGAATTTGCAAACATTTAAATTTCATACCTTTAATGACTCAAAAATGCACTACTCAATGAATATTAGTGTCCTAATGTTCCAAAACTAAATCAACACATCTCCCACAGACATGCAACTCATTTAGAACCATGATCAACTCCCTTAAAGAGTAATAATGGTGGGCAAACAGGGCAAACAGAAAGAATCTGTTCGAAACTGGGCAAACATGATAGCCAAGTTCAGGATGGACAGTACATCTTTTTATAGAAACAGTCAAAGGAGTACTGTGTAATTTGCTTCACAGGAATCAAAAATTCTGCAAAATGTAGCACACTTGAAATAAATATTTGAGACACAAATCAGCTCCCCATCCAAAATTCTATGCTTTGGTTCAAAAGGGATCATTGCCCAATCCAAAATACTTTCCTGCACACCCAAACTGAAATTTTAGATTCCAAGGAATGCACAACTAGATATTTTCTTCCCTCCATTCCTGACACTGAGAAGTTAATGCACATTAGAACAGGTCAGTATCCAAAGTTCTTGCTGTGACAGCATCAACCACAAAGTGCTCATTACAAAGAAAGAAACTTCAAACCTTTATTAAAGTTTATAGGGCCAGAGTCAGAGTTGTATAGCACAAAAGGGCCCATAAGGCCACATCTACACTGTACACTTTACCCATGCACACTAATCTCGTTTGTCCACTTTGGGTCATATCCTTTAATGTCTTGCCTATTTAGTATCTAAGTCCATTATCTCCTCTGGCAGTGTGCTCCAGATATCAATAATCCATATAATACTAAAACTCTCATGATCTGCCTGTCACCTCCAATTAGCGCAAACGGTGCATTACCGCGACACTTTTTTTTGGCTAAATCAAATTAAAATGCGCTAACTTACAGAATGCAGGCAAAGTTCAGGGTTATATATTCGTATAAAATAGTTCATTTGCCAAAAAATCAACAGGCTGGTTTTCACCCGAGAGCCGATCGGCCATTATGGAAATCGGACAGCTCGACACATGCGCCAAGCCAGCCTCAGCAGCAACACCTAACAGAGCAAAAGGGCAGGGCAGCTCTATTTCGAGGGGTCACATTCTGCTAATCACCATCAGCATGTGCAGGATTGGGACAGATCTAACTGCCACCCATCAATAAGAGATAGTTAATTCTTATTGTAATGGCGTACTTCAAGACACCCGTAAAACCCTTTGCTGCAGTCAAAGGACAGTGGTGACTATATCACGTCCATTTAGGAGAGCGCCAACCACATCATCAAGAATAATCAGCATCCTTTGGTGATAGTGCTTTGTATCTTCTATCCAGCATTAGGGTAAAAAAAATGGTCAGCCTAATTATGCCGCGTAGAAAGGGAGGGGGGACATTATGGTCAAGAGATGATGCCAAACGTCGTCGGGAAGCGGCAAGGAGAGGGAGAGAACAAGAATCGGATGAGGCCAGGGCAGCATGACTCCAGGATCAAAGAGTCAGGACAAAAAAAGACGAGGGAAGAAGAGACAGAGGAGGAGAGGCATGCACGTCTCCAGGATTAGAGACAAAGAACAAACAGCAGAAGAGTTGAAGAGATGGGGGATGAAAGGTCTGCATGTCTCCAGAATGACAAAAACAGGCACAGGAGGAGAGAGGAAGAGACAAAGGAGCTGAGAAATGCACATCTCCAGGATCAGAGACAAAGAACAAACAGAAGAGATGAAGAGACAGGGGATGAAAGGACTGCATGTCTCCAGAATGACAATGAGAGGCACAACGGTGGCAGATAAACCAGAAATGATGCCATCAAAAGTGTCCTGTGTTAAATGAAGAGCAGCTATATATGCTTTGCTACACATCGTCCTTCTTTAATAAACTGAAGTTTTCTACTTCAGTTTCCAAGGCAATAGCATTCAGGAAAATTTGATGTTCATTCTGGTCACATCACACTGTACTACCCTTCTGTCAAAGGGTGCCCCAGTGGGTCACCCCGTTGTCTAGTACTGTAATAAATGTTCCTCTCAAATCCTCTTAAAACTCTTTTACCTTAAATCAATGTCCTCTTGTTTTAAATACCCTTACCATGAGGGGAAAAAGAAATTTTGGGATTTATACCCTACTTACTTCCTCTCATAATCTTATATACACTTCCATCAGGTCACCTCTCTGCTTCCTTTGTTACAGGGAAAATCCAACTTCCCCAATTGCTCCTCACATTTAAAGTCTTTTAGTTCAGGTAATATCTTAGTAAACCTCATCTACACTTTCTCCAGTGCAAACACATTCTTCCTGATGCAAAGTCTTGATTTGTCAACCATACCTTTGCCTCCACAAATGCTGCTTGAGTTGCAGAATTCCACCAGCAGCTTGTTTTTTGCTCCAGATTCCAACATCTGCAATTTTATTTCTCCCTATTCTCATGTTATTGTGTGCAATTCTGCTTGCCATACCAAATAATAATTTTGCAAAGTTGTAAACCATAACATCATTTTTTTTTGCGCCAACTCATGTAGGCAGGCCTGCCATATGTATTTTTTCATTGCCCTATTGACATATGTCATCATTTTCAGGAACTATGGTCTTGGAGCCCAAGGTTTCTCTGCCTATTCGTGTAATATATTGGCTGTACTACATGCTATTGATTAGAAATTGGAAAAGAAAGGAATTTTTAATATTAGACTGTTACAAAATTCTGTCCAAAAATAAGCCAGGTTAGCATTACATTATTATAGCACATTCTTATAAGATGTCTAAAAATGTATTATTATTTTGCACACTTAGACCTGGCAGACAAACTGCAACTCCAAAACAAAATGCATCTTAAAACAAAGCTCACTAATTGCATAACAGCCATCTAAAAATAGATTGGCTTGCCTACCTCTATTTTTAGCAAGTTAAAACCAGTTCAGCCCCTGGATTTGAGGGTTTTCAATAATTGATTAAGCTCCTTTCACCCTTTCCTGCCTTAATTTCTCTGCTGCACAAAAGCTAAGACAGAAAAATTAATCTATAGGTGAAAACATCATCACAAGGCTTTTACTATAAACTTCCAATCTGTAAACATAATACCAGAAGGCATTCTAATTTTACTGGAAAATTCCCATTTTGTTCAAAAATGGTCTTTTGCTCTTTTACCAAAGCACATGATGAAAAAGTTCCTCCTCCTTTTACAAACTTAGGCTTACGCAAAACTAGTTAAACAGTGAAGACAGATTTTTGTTCACTTGCAGCTAATCTATGGCAGAGTGGACTTCACGTGTGTCAAAAATATACTTGCAATATTTAACAGTTTATCATGCTGAAAATATACCTTGTAAATACACAAATTCAAACCTGTTGCCTAAATACTTGCTCTGATCCAAATTTGAAAAACAGGAATTCTGCCATTCCTAGTCTTGGAAATCAAAGACAGATTTCAAACTGTAAGCAGTATAATTTACGTTTTCAATTTTCTTTTAAATGATAAGCCAAGGAAAAAGACTTGCGTAATGTTATTACAATGATGGTAACAATCAGCTCAATGAAGTACTAGATGTCATGTCATAACATACAAAGCAACAAGAAGCAACCAGTTTAAGGCGGATGCAATTCTCAGGCCATCCCCAGACTATGACATACTATTTCTTAATTGTCTAAAAATAACTATGCATAATACAACACACTGCATATTAATTTCATAAAGTTCAAAAGTATACTACATAGACAAAATATTTTCCTCCATTACTTTTCCAGACAAAATAAACCAGTCCACTTTTCCTGCAGCATAGCTGGCTGAGTGATGTTACCACTTTCCAGTGGCTGGTAAATTAAAAAGGTGACAGGCAATTCTCACAATTCTGAAATGGCAATATCCATTTTATTTAACTGCTATTGACTGGCACAGGACAAGTGGCAGGTGTTCTATCATTTAGTAAAATATCTTCAGCAGAAGTAATAATATACTCAAGAGGGAGAAGCTCAAAAACATTAAGTGACAGGATCCCACAAGACTGCCTTTTTGAGTGCTGTCATGTACTGCTTTTTTTATACCACCTTCCAGCCACAGAACAGGAAACACTCCTTGCGAAACAAACGCCCTTGTTCTTTAGCATTCAAGTCCTACTCGGGGTGCTTGAATTCAGATTCTTGGGTGATTGGTTTAAACGTTTTTATTCAGGGGTGCAGTGCTACTTCTTTTTTAGGTGCCAGAGCTGACAAAATGTTTGCCATTTCCTATATCCTCTCTTTATAGATGTCACACCCGATTTGCGCACCTGCTTATTTCATGTACTGGGCAAATTCCTTGCCTCATTCATGTCATAAGCAGGTACACAAATATATAAATATATATATATATATATATATATATATACACACACACACACACACACACACACACACACACACATATATATATATATATATATATACACCCCATTTCCAGAAAAGTTGGGATATTTTCCAAAATGCAATCAAAACAAAAATCTGTGATATGTTAATTCACGTGAACCTTTATTTAACTGACAAAAGTACAAAGAAAAGATTATCAATAGTTCTACTGATCAACTTAATTGTACTTTGTAAATATACACAAATTTAGAATTTGATGGTTGCAACACACTCAACAAAAGTTGGGACAGAGTTAAAATAAGATTGAAAAGTGCACAGAATATTCAAGTAACACCGGTTTGGAATACTCCACATTAAGCAGGCTAATTGGTAGCAGGTGAGGTATCATGACTGGGTATAAAAGTAGCGTCCATCAAAGGCTCAGTCTTTGCAAGCAAAGATGGGTCGTGGCTCACCCCTTTGTGCCAAAATTTGAGAGAGAATTGTTAGTTCAAAAGGAACATTTCTCAACGCAAACACGAGGAATGGCACGAGGAATCTCAACGCAAGATTTCAGAGAATTTAGGTCTTTCAACATCTACAGTACATAATGTTGTGAAAAGATTCAAAGAATTCAGAGACATCTCAGTGCGTAAAGGGCAAGGTCGGAAATCACTGTTGAATGCACGTGATCTTCGAGCTCTCAGGCGGCACTGCCTAAGAAACCGTCATGCTACTGTGACAATTATAGCCACCTGGGCTCAGGAGTACTTCGGAAAACCATTGTCACTCAACGCAGTCCGTCGCTGCATCCAGAAATGCAATTTGAAACTGTATTACGCAAGGAGGAAGCCATACATCAACTCTATGCAGAAACGCCAGCGAGTTCTCTGGGCCCGAACTCATCTCAGATGGACCGAAAGACTGTGGAACCATGTGCTGTGGTCAGATGAGTCCATATTTCAGCTAGTTTTCGGAAAAAACGGGCGTCAAGTTCTCCGTGCCAAAGATGAAAATGACCATCCAGATTGTTATCAGCGAAAGGTGCAAAAGCCAGCATCTGTGATGCTATGGGGGTGCATCAGTGCCCACGGCATGGGTGAGTTGCATGTATGTGAAGTTACCATTGACTCTGAGGTGTATATTAGGATTTTAGAAAGACATATGTTGCCATCAAGGCGACGTCTCTTCCCAGGACGTCCACGCTTATTTCAGCAGGACAATGCCAGACCACATTCTGCACGGGCTACATCAGCGCTGCTTTGTAGACACAGAAAGCGTGTGCTTGATTGGCCTGCTGCCAGTCCAGATCTATCTCCTATTGAAAATGTATGGTGCATCATGAAGAGGAGAATCAGACAACTGAGACCACAGACTGTTGAGCAGCTGAAGTCTTATATCAAGCAACAATGGACAAAATTTCGAATTGCAAATCTACTACAATTAGTATCCTCAGTTCCAAAACAATTAAAAAGTGTTATTAAAAGGAAAGGTAATGTAACACAATGGTAAACATGCCTCTGTCCCAACTTTTGTTGTGTGTTGCAGCCATCAAATTCTAAATTTGTGTATGTTTACAAAATACAACTAAGTTGGTCAGTAAAACTATTGAAAATCTTTTCTTTGTACTTTTGTCGGTTAAATAAAGGTTCACATGAATTAACATATCACAGATTTTTGTTTTTATTGCATTTTGGAAAATATCCCAACTTTTCTGGAAATGGAGTTTGTACATATATATATGTACATACATATACACACGTGTGTGTGTGTGTGTGTGTGTGTGTGTGTGTGTGTGTGTGTGTGTGTGTGTTTTGCCCTTAAGGCATTTATTTGTCTTCGTTGGGTCTACGCTTTAAATTTTTTGTTTGTAACTATTTTCTAGTTAAAGTTAAAGGTTTATAATTAAGTTACAATATAACAATGGTAAATCTATTGTCTATGGTATATCGTGGCATGCGATGACGTCACCTCCGGGTTCACCGCGTCTTATGTGTAATCTCCAGTTCGGGGAAGGTGTAGAGGCAGGTGCCATGCGTGCAGCATGATCGTGAAGAGCTCCGTGTCTACCCACAAAGGAACATTATAGAAGCAACGCTTTTTCACCATACAATGTTAATGTGGAAGAATGAACAGTAAATGGTTAACCTTACTGCGACTCTTGTCTTCATTGGCTCCGAATTAACTTAGTGTTTAGTCAGAGTTTCAATACACTGCACGAGAACACTACTGTGAAAAGGCGGAATCATTCAGTGTTTCGACAAGTGGCACGATGGCTTCGCAATCAAGCATCAAGTCGCTTACATTAAGCGCCAAGAGCAGTAGGATATCGACAGGTGTGACTGCCCTCGCAAGAGCTAAAGCAGAAGCCGCCAAGGTGCGAGCATCATACGCTAACCAAGAAGCAAAACTGAAAATGGAAACAGCTGCCAGAGAAGCGGAAAACCAGTTGGAAAAGGCAAGGATAGATCAGAGTTAGAAGTGCTGACGCTACAACAAGAAGCTGATGTGGTCATGGTGGAAGCACAAGTGTTGGAAAACGCTGAAGAAATGCACGTTCTAGACGAAGCAGGAAAATCTATGTCAGAAAGGGCCAAATTAGAATGCATCAGCGAATATGTCCAATCTCAAATTGACCTGCAGATTCATTCTCCCTCTTCATAGTTGCCTGTTGGTGTCCTATCTCATGTGAAATCACAGGGAAGCTTCGTTGCATCGAGTCCACCTGGGAAAGACAACTCACAATTGCAACCTTGCCACAGACTCAAGTATGAAAAGGCTGACTACGAATACTTCTCGACACCAAACTTACCAGATCCGGCGAGATCAGAGACAAAGGCTGAAGTCAGAACATCAAATCCCATCATGAACGTACACGCTCAGCCATATGTCCCCCAACATATTTCCCCAGCTAGCACGCCAGCTGAAGCAGAACCCTTGGCACAGTATTTAGTGCAACGAGACCTTGTCAATTCAAGACTGTACCAGTTTGACGATAAGCCTGAAAATTACCGTGCACGGTACTCCTCATTCACCACTGCCACCAGCGGAGTCCAGCTCATAGCAACCCAAGAGTTGGACCTTATGACTAAATGGCTGGGAAAGGAATCAAGTGAACAGGTGAAACGCATACACTCAGTGTATGTCAGCAACCCCAAGCTAGCCTTACACAAAGCATGGGAGAGACTTCGGGACTGCTAAGCGGCCCCTGAAATTATTGAGAAGGTGCTATTTCAACGGCTGGACAATTTTCCTAGGGTGTCAGCCAAGGACCACATTAAATTACGAGAACGCGGAGATTTACTCATGGAGATTCAAGGTGCTAAAGAAGACGGCTATTTAACTGGCCTGTCACATCTGGATACTTCACACGGAGTAGAACCAATTGTAGACAAACTTCCATTTGGGCTGCAGGAAAGATGGGTGTTTATTGGCTCAGAGTACAAGGAAGAGAATGGAGGTCAATTCCCTCCCTTTGAGTATTTCAGTAGGTTTGTGTGCAAGGAGGCGAAGAGGCGAAACGACCCTAGCTTCATGAATCAAGGCAGCACCACAACTCACACCAATCCAGTCAAACCCATTTCAAACAATTTTGTCATCAATAATCCGTGTCTCAGTGCATAAGACCAAAGTCTCTGCAATCAACGATGACCCTAGCAAGAATTGTCTATTGCACAACAAACCCCACCCCCCCAAAAAATGCAGAATGTTTCAAAACAAACCCTTTGATGAAAGAAAGGCCCTTCTCAAGGAAAAACAAATATGTTTTAAGTGCTGTTCCTCTACCTCCCACCTTGCTAAAGAGTGTACGTTCCCCGTAAAGTGCTCGGAATGTAACAGCACTAATCACAATGGGGCCATGCCTCCTGGCCCGTCACTGCAAACTGCCAAGGCTCCTCCACTCCCACAAGAGGATGGCGGGGAAGGAGAGCATCACTCTGACTCAACTATTGTTCGCTCCAGCTACATAGAAGTTTGCAGTCCAGGTCAGTCGAGCCGTTTGTGCTCAAAGATCTGCCTCACTAAGGTATACCCTAAAGGAGCCAAAGACAAGACCATCAAGGCCTATATAATTTTGGACGACCAGAGCAACCGCTCACTAGTGAGACCAGAGTTCTTCGAGTTGTTTAGCGTAAAGGGTAATCCATTCCCATACTACCTCAGAACTTGCTCTGGTATCGCAGAAACATATGGCAGGAAGGCAGAAGGCTTCCAGCTCGAGTCGCTGGATGGCAAAGTCGTCATCAGTCTCCCTCCACTCTTAGAGTGCAATGAGATCTTAAATAACCAATTCGAGAATCCAAGATTCCGACGCCAAGCGCAGTGCTACACCAGCCCCATCTCCACCACATTGCCAAGCACATCCCAGAACTGGATCCGGAAGCAGAAATGCTCCTGCTACTTGGAACAGACGTTCTTAGGGTGCACAAAGTCAGGCAGCCAGTCAATGGACCACACGACGCCCCCTTCGCACAACGTCTGGATCTGGGCTGGGTGGTGATAGGAGAGGTGTGCCCTGACAACGTACACAAACCGACAGTTAACACGCTCAAGACTAACATGCTAGAGAGTGGCCGCCATTCAATTTCTCAGCCCTCCACAAGTGTTATGTGTATCAAGGAAGCATAACAAAGGCATGAGCATAGTAAAGTAACTGAGAAGACACTGGGACAGTCAATCTTTGCTCAAACTAAGCACGATAATAAACTTGCTCCATCTGTGGAAAACGCTAGCTCTTTAAAAATAATGAACACAAAGGTCTTCAGAGATGAATCGAACAACTGGGTTGCCCCACTACCATTCAGAGTACCATGTCAGCGCTTGCCAAACAACAAAGAGCAGGCAGTCAACCGGTTCACATCTTTACAATGAACCCTGAAAAGGAAACCTGAGACCAGTTACAGAGGTTGTTCTATTTCTACCTAAAGACTGATCTAGAGACTAAAGTTTTATACCATGTTTATAGTGACCTTACAAAGGTCACTGGGGGAGCGTGTTGCCCTTAAGGCATTTATTTGACTTTGTTGGGTCTACACTTTAAATGATTTGTTTGTAACTATTTTCCAGTTAAAGTTAAAGGTTGATAATTAAGTTACAGTATAACGAAGGTAAATTCATTGTCTATGGTATATCGCAGCATGTGATGATGTCACCTACGGTTCCGCCTCGTCTTATGTGTAACCTCCAGTTCGGGAAGGTGTAAAGGCGGGTGCCATGCGTGCAGCATGACCGTGAAGAGCTCCGTGTCTACCCACAAAGAAACATTATAGAAGCAACGCTGTAAGTTCCTATGAAAGTATTTGAAGTAAAAATATTAACATAGTTTCTGTTAAGAAAGCAGCGGTTCGGGTGACGCGCGTGTCGGCTTTTCAATTTCAAACGCGGGGTTGGCTCAAGCCCGATGGTGGTTTGATGCGACCCCCTCGCCCGCTACACGGGCCGGCTGGAGACACTTGCTAAGAGAAGAGAACGTGCGTGGTCTCCAGAACGAAACAGACGCTGTATATGTTCGTATTTTTTTATCAACAGTTTTCAAAATACGATGTTAATGTGGAAGAGTGAACAGTAAATGGTTAACCTTACTACGACTCTGTCTTCATTGGCTCCAGTTTAACTTGGTGTTTAGTCAGACTTTCAACACACTGCACGAGAACACTACAATATGAATAGGGTTTCTTATGATGTCAAGCACTAAACAAAGCTGAAAGGAATATATGAATTCCAAAGCTCCACAGAAATATAGTGATAGTTAAGACATTAACAAGATTATAGCCCATCACTACATTTCAGTGTATAACTGGTATAATAAAACATATAATACTTAATTTAATAATATGACAAAGTATTACATGGTTGCACTCACTAATTATCATAAAATTATCAAGCAAGTAACGAAAAAGACGGTAATCATGAATTTTACCAATTTTAAAGTAATTACCTACTTACCAAAAGCCACCAATGAGAAGTTTCACCATAATTTCCACAAAGGGTCAGGCGTAATGTGTGTTTGGGGGTCTGAAGCAACTCTTGCCCTGGTGTCATCTGCTGATCTGTGGTACCGCAGCCATGATGTGACATACGGCTCAGGATTCCGCTGAACTAGAGGAGGTCCGTGTAGTTTAACAAACATAAGTACTGATACATGATTTATGAGAGTTCTCGAGCGTGCTGTTGTTATTATCAAGTTCATGTGACTGAATCCTCTCTCACACTCAGCAGTACTAATAGGAATAACTTGTGAACAGCTCAGTAATGGGTGTAAATCTTGGGGGATGTGGCGTCCACAATCCTCCATATAATCTCTGAAGGCACTTATCAGAGGAGGAAGATAGCTTAAACCTCTTGCAGAGAGATGATATTGCAGCTTCTCCATAATTAGGTGGTATTTCAGCAGGCCAGTTATCTTTATCAAGGACACACATTTCATTTAGCAGGGATTTATACATACTTTGAGGTTTAGAAGTTTGAGAGCCTTTCAAGGATGTTGCCGTGAACATATGGTGCGGCAAATTGTTTATAAGACTAGAAAGAAACAGTAGATAATTAATGGAGACAATTTTGTTGTTGCTTGTTAAGGTAATTTCTCCAAACTTCCCCTTTTCAACTGCCTCTTGAGCTTCTAGAGTTTTTGTACCAGGTTGCTCTTTCAGTCCATGCAGTGACCCTATGCTCCATTGGATCAGTTTGTCTGCATAAACAATCATAGTTGTGTGCTTCTGTAAACACTCTTACAGTAAACCAAGTTCATGCAACGTGTCATACATTACAGCCAAGTCCAATAGAAACTGTCCTGAAGAGAGTCTTTTCAACAGACCTTCATTAGGTTTTTCTGTCACTCCCAGATCTTGTTTCATCCTTCATTTTGAAAAAGCAGTGAAAACACAGTGCTTCATAATTTTGCTACACTGCTGAAACTGTTCGAAACGAGCTAGCTACCCACCTAGTGCCCAGAACACGGCCTATTTTGCAAATTTTTTGTTCTAGTTGAGAGGCATGTTCAGACAGTTCCTTTTGATTTAGAGGTGATCTACTGTAAACAGAGTACAATTTGTCTATAAATGATTAAAAATGATTTATTCCACGAACTTCTCACTGAATCACCTACTGCAAGTTCTAATCTTTGATTAAGACAGTGCCAAATTATCACATCAGGGTAATGCTCCTTGAGAATTGTAGCAACACCAGATTTGACACCAAGCATTATGCTTGCCCCATCACTAGCAAATGCTACAAGGTTCTGTTTCAAGTAAGAGTAATCAAACCCATGGTTATTGAGACAGTTCAATAGATGCTTAGCAATAGTTGCAGCTTTCTGATCAGGCAGTTCAATTAGATCTAAAAACATAAAATGGGGATCACCTTCTTTATTACTTTCACATTCCGAATAAACTATTAGAGTGGTCTTAATGCTCAGGCTTATTGATTCATCAATGAGAACAGAAAATTTGCCACTTATCTACTTGGTATGCTGGCAAATTTTCTTTTTCATATTAAAGGCTATGTGATTAATTATCTCTGTAGCACTAGTGCGGGAATGCAGTCCAATTCCAATGTCGATACCATTTTTTTAAAAAGTTCCAACAAGCCAAAGTGATCGGAGTACGGTCTGTCATTCTGAGCTAAATAATATGCAGAATGAAAAATTGAACAAGTTGCCTTTAGATGCGAAGCATTCATGGTGTCACATAATTTTCCAAGAGCATCTTCACTAGCTATATTTTCAACATTTAGAGCAGCAGTGTGAGCTTTTGATAGTTTGTGATCAACAGTTTTTTTCCTGAGAGACTTCAAGCATGTACTTCGATCGGCTCCATAATAGGATACTTGGTACGTCTACCATGCTGATTCTCCCGTGATCTTTAAGTTCTTGAGGCTGTAGCGCTTTACATATCTAGCAAGCCATCCTTTACTAGCCTTAAGCTCCTTCCTCTCACTCTCCTCAACCCCCTCACAGTAGTGCTCATAGAGGCCAAGTGTTTTTTTCACGCATAATTTTGCCATCAACAGGGATATGCTTCTGTGACATGTCCTCTAGCCACACACTTAATGCTTTCTCAGTCTTTGCAAGCACTTTATCATGAACCAGAGAGACCATTTTTGCCGTTGTAGGGGTAGCGCTAACACTTCCACAAATTTCAGCTTCTTTCTGCTTTATTCTGCGAATGCTGGATTCGTTCTTACCGACCTTACGGCTCACTTCGGCAAGCGACATGCCACTTTTCAAAAGATCTAAGATTTTTATTTTCCCGGCGAACAATGCTCAAACAACGAGTGCTGGGGAGGGACTGAGGATCTGTGAAATGGCGGGAAGCTACAGCAGGGTATGTTGGGACAATGGGTCGAGCGAGGAGGAATTTCACAGAACAGTCACAGCTCAAGGATTTCACCAAAAACGATAAATATCCTAATGTTATTAGAGGTGTTTTTCCCACCAGCCACCACCCCCTCTCCCCAACCCCCACTTCTGTAAAATTCCCTCTATTTAATATATGGCCGCTGTTAAATTCCCCACTTGTTTGTTTTGACTCTATTTTTTTTAAAAACAGAGGTGCCGGAGCGACACTCCGGGGAGCTCCGGCAGCACTGCAGCCCTGTTTTTATTCCAGTTTCAATTGTTAATACTTTCAAAGTGTAGTCATGGTTGTGCGTAGTAATTAAGAGTTACTTTTGGACACCAGACCTTCCTGACTGATTTGTGTGATAGGAGTCTATCATTCAAAAGGGCAGATGCTGAACTTTACTCCATTCAATGCCATACCCTAATTCACAGGAATTGTATCACTGTGTGATTAGGGTATGGGATTCGTACTAGCTGATACTGCACTACAGTACTAAGTGGCAATAATGCATGGGTAGGTCCCAGAAATTATATGATTGTTTTTCAGTCCAGATTTCTCCTGATATGCCAAATACAAAAGTGTCACATTGCTTTTCAACAGCTATAACATGATTCAAGCAAAATCTAAGAGAACAGGGGATTAGTTAGATATAAGGTGATTACGTGATGATTGTAATCAACCATGAGGCACTGACGATCAAAACATGAGAAATTCTGCAAATGCTGTAAATCCAAAGCAACACACAAAATTAAGCCTGTAATCCTTCAGCTGCCCCCTACCGCCCCCTTTTTATTTAATGCTTCCTTACAAATTTTCACTGCCCCTGGGAGGGTAATATCACCCACTTTGGGAACACTGCTCTACATCAAGTTACATTAGTTCATTCCAGTCTCTATATTTTCCAATCAAAATTTACTGCACATCCTTTATGTCACTACAGTGTAGTTAAGAAAAAAAAAACTATTAGTTTGAATCTTTCAGTGTATGGTGGTGCTGAAAAGTTTGTGGACCCTGTGGAATTTTCTCTATTTCTGCATAAATATGACCTAAAATGTGATCAAATTTTGGGACACAAGTCCTAAAACTAGACAAAAAAGAACCCAATTAGATAAATAACAAAAAAATGTTATACTTGTTCATTTAATTAAGAAAATTGATCCAGTATTACATGTACTTGTTGGAAAAAATGTGAACCTTTGCTTTCAGTAACTGGTGTGACCACATTGCACAGCAGTAACTTCAATCAAACACTTCCAGTAACTGTTGATCAGTCCTGCACATCAGCTTGGAGGAATTTTACGCCATTCCTCCTCACAAAACTGCCTCAACTCCGGGATGTTGATGGGCTTCCTGGCATGAACTGCTTGCTTCAGGTCATTCCACAAAATTTCTATAGCATTGCATTATCCAACTTCTATTAAGCTTCGGGTTTCGGACTGCTACACTAACATTCTCCTGTAAAATGAATTCATTGCTTGCAACAGTTGCAAGCTGTTCAGGCCCTGAGGCAGCAAAGCAGCCGCAAACCACGATGCTCCTTCCGCCATGCCTCACAGTTGGGATAAGGTTTTGGTGTTGTTGTGCAGTGCCCTTTTCCCTCCAAGCACAGCAATGTGCATTTCTGCCAAAAAAGTTCAACTTTTGTTTCATGCGTCCAGAGAACATTGCCCCAGAAGCATTGTAAAACATCCAGGTGGTCTTTTGCAAACTTGAGACGTGCAGCAATGTTTTGTTTTTGAAGAGCAGTGGTTTCCTCCGTGGTGTCCTTCCATGAATACTATTCTTGTTCAGTGTTTTTCTTATAGTGGACACATAAATAGAGACTTTAGCAAGTTCTGGAGATTTCTGCAGGTCTTTTGCTGTTGCCCTTGGGTTCTTTTTCACCTCCTTCAGCATTGCACGTTGTGCTCTTGGTGTGATCTTTACAGGATGCCCATTCCTTGGGAGAGTAGCAACAGTACTGAGGTTTCCTCAATTTGTAGACAATTTATGTTACTGTGGACCTTAGAAATGCTTTTGCAGCCTTTTCCAGCTTCATGCATCTCTACAATTTTTCTTCTAAGGTCCTCTGAAAGTTGTTTTGATCAAGGCATGGTGCACATAAACAGATCTTTCTTGAGAAGAGCAAGCTCTGTCAGTAACCGGACTTTTTGCGTCTTTATTTTTTAAATAGAACAGTGCACCTCTAGGACCCACACCTTCAATCTCAATTCATTGATTGGAACACCTGACTTTTGTAGAAGGCATTACCCCAGAGGTTCACATACCTTTTCCAGCAAATATTTGTAATATTGGATCATTTTTCTCAATAAATAAATGAACAAGTACAATGCTTTTTTGTGTATTTATTTAATTGGGTTCTCTATCTAGTTTTAGGACTTGTGAAAACCTGATCACATTTTAAGTCATATTTATGCAGAAATAGAGAAAATTCTACAGAGTTCACAAGCTTTCTAGCACTACTGTACCTGGCTGTTCAAGGGCATTAATCTGAGGTCAGTTCCAAAAGCAGAGCAAGAGCTACTGCCTATGACATTAGATAGCATTGAGTTGTATGTGGGACAAAGGAAACTAAAATTAATGTCAAGCAAAAGGAAAATATTTATGGCACAAATGCCATAAGAAAAGTACAACGGAAGGAGGTTATATTTTTAATAATATAGATACTCAACAAGATAATGGTCCTTCCGACTCAACTAGCCTGTGCTGCCAATTACATCTACGTGACCAATTAACCTACTAACCCACACACTTTTGGCATGTAGGAGAAAACCAGAGCACCCAGAGGAAACCCACACGGCCAGAGGGAGGAAATGTACAGACATCTTAGGAAATGAACCCAGGTCACTAGCACTGTAATAGCTAACCGCTACACTACCATGCCGCATGGTTATGTTTGTTGCAGATCAGTCATCTCTATCCTAAGACATAACTGCCAGAGTCCTCAGCCCTAACGTCACTCAGATACTACACAAAACAGATGGGTGTGCATTCAAGTTAACAAAGTTTGAAGTTATCACATTCAAAATGCTGGAGGAACTCAGCAGATCAGCCAGCATCTATAGAAAGGAATGACTGAACGTTGGCTTCATTCAGAATTCACTAAGTCAGTTTGTACCCACCTGCTGCTAGAACTGGGCAACATATAGGAACACAATCAAAACAGACATTTATGCTGTGCTCCTCATGTTCCTTTCAGAACATTTTGAACTGCTTTACAACCAAACCCTTACTGAAAGGTCGTCATGTGTAAAGTTGGATAAGTAGCAGTTCACTTCTACATGCAAACCTCCCAATAAACAGTGACGAAGAATCAGATAATCTATTTTAGTAACATTGATCAAGGTGATATCAATCAGGGCGTTACAAACCATCCTCAAAAGTTTATATTTATTTGAGAACAGGTAGTACCACAGGCAATAAAGCTCACATGGACTGACACACTCCAGAATTTTATGTCAAATTTCTGGCATGAAACCTGAATTCATAACTTTCTGACTCAAAACAGAACTTAAGCTGGAAAATAATAATCATTAATTTCTATCATGCCATCTGCTTCTCCAGTTTTGGAAGGTATAGGGATGGTACACCACTGATCAGAAACGCAACTCTACCAACTAATGAGTACTGTAGTTTGGAGGCTGGATATTCTTTGATAAGTGGTCATGCCTCTCAAGAGTTTATTTAATTCCTGCAGCCAAGTTATGGAATATTTTGTAACCATTACATACAACTGCATCCTTTCAAGCAAATGATCACTATTCATTTAATGCACCATAAAAGCTCAACAAATTTGTATGTTTGGATTAGCACATGTGCAAATCACATCACTTCCATAAACATCTGTGTTCCTTCGTGTTATTCCATCAAAAATCTTGGTGCTGTACTTAGCAACGTCCCTCATCACAGGCACATCCCCACTCTCTTAGCACAACTATAGATAGTGTTAGCAGTAATATCCATGTTCTACAGTTTACATCAACCACGCTGTCATTTAATCACCGAGTCTCACTTTAAAAACCAAACAGGTCAACATAGATAAAACACATCACATTCCCCAAAACATCCAACCATCAATACATGAGAAAAAAAAACAAACACATGGAAACTTAAACAGGTGGTTTGAATCAGGATCAGGTTTAATATCACTGGGGGACGTCACGTGATGACGTAGGATTGAGACGTGTAAATCTAGCTCTCCCATAAAAAATCAGCAAAGTACCGTTTAAACAAAGCAAAGTTAATAAATACTTTCCGAAAACTACTTATAAACTTCTCAAGACTATTTTATGATATGCCTCGTAAACCGCAACAGAAGAAGTCTCCTGTTGTGAAGTCGCCGCGAGATGGGAAGGAAAAAGGGCCTACTGCAGCGATGGAACCTCAGACTCAGGTTGGATCTCCTTCAGAGGAGACACATCTTATCTCTGGCGTAGAAGAACAGGGAGCAATGGCAGCGGTAGCGGTCCCTGGGAAGATGATGCCGGAATTGCGCATGCACAAAAAAGTAGGCATGCGCAAATCAATACAACTCAAAGTACAAGAACTGACAGCCACTGCAAGTGAAAGTGACTCAGAGTCAGAATTGGATTCCGCAGAGAACACAGATGAAGAAGAGGAGGAAGAACTGGAAGAGACTAAAAGTAAAGGATATCATGGAGACATAAAAGAGGCTTTATTGCAAGTAATGATTGAATTAAAAGGATTAAAAATAGAGCATAGAGACATGGAGATGAGGTATGATAAAGCTATGAAAAGACAGGAGAAAATGGATAAGAAACTTCAAAGGTTGGAAAGAACAATGGAGCATATTAACGACAGAGTGGAAAAAACAGAAAATGATATGCTTTTTGTCTGGAAAATGGAAAGAAACCAACTGTTGGAAAAAGTGGACGTGCTGGAAAATATTAGTAGACGAAATAATATTGAGATTGTTGGTCTCAAAGAAGGTATAAAGGGAGACAATCCAATAGAATTTTTTCAAAGATGGATCCCAAAAACTTTGCAAATGAAACAGGGAGACAGATCAATTGAAATTGAGTGGGCACATAGAGCTCTAAGACCAAAACCACAAGATAACCAATATCCATGATCAGTTCTAATAAAATGTTTAAGATTTCAAGACAAAGAAAGGATTCTACAGGCAGCTGCTCAAGCTGCCAAGAATAGAAAAGAGCCATTGATGATAGAAGGGAACAGAATTTTTTCCTACCCTGACTTAAGTTATGAACTTTTGAAGAGAAGAAAGAAATTTAATCCAGTGAAAAAAGTTCTATGGGATCACGGTTATCAATTTATATTGCGTTATCTTGCAACCTTGAAGATTTTTTTGGCTAATGGAGAAAAAAGATTTTCTGACGATTATCAGAAAGCGGAGGAGCTTGTGCGAGATTCTTTGAAGATACAAGAACAAACTCAGGGGAGCAAGATGGATTAAAGATGAAGATTGGGTCAAGGAATAGGCTTGGTGGATTTTTAAAGGCGGAAGAATATATAAATATATTATTAATTATATGATAGAGGGGAAGAAAGGTTAAAGTTTGAGGAATACTAGTTGGGAATAGTGACATTAATTTTTCTGTATATATACATTTTTTTGTTACGGGGGAGCTGGAAGAAATACTGACCAATCGCTACAGAATTCATGTGTGCAAGTGTGGCAATAGCCACGACCCGCAAAATGGAGGGGGGTAGTGTTGTGTTTTTTTTTTGCATTCACAACATTACTAGGGGGGTATTCTGTCATTTTTCTTTTTGTATCATATCTATCTTTTATTTCTTTTTCTTTCTTTTTGCCTGGATGATTGGGAGGGAAACACATAGCAACATGGTGCGGTTTAAAGAGATTCCCCAAGGAACTATGAGAGTTGAGATGTTAAGTAATGCTTTAGATTGGAGTAACTTTGTTAAGAATAATGACTAATTTATTGAATTTTTTGAGTTTTAATGTTAATGGGCTTAATGGACCGGTGAAAAGAAAAAGAATCTTAACACACATTAAGAAAATGAAGGTAGATTTAGCGTTCTTGCAGGAAACGCATTTAACAGAAATAGAACATTAGAAATTAAAGAGAGATTGGGTGGGTAGTGTTGCTGCAGCTTCATTTAATTCAAAAGCGAGGGGAGTAGCAATTTTGATCAATAAGACGTTACCAATTAGAATACAAAATGTAATAACCGATTCTGTGGGGAGATATGTGATAATACACTGTCAACTTTTTTCCAAATTATGGACTGTCATGAATATTTATGCACCAAATGAAAATGATGCAAAATTTATACAAGAAGCTGGCTGATGCACATGAAAAAATATTAATAGGAGGAGATTTTAATTTTTGCTTAGACCCAGTCTTAGATAGATCAACTAAGGCTGTTACAAAATCGAAGGTAGTAAAACTAACTTTATCATTGATGGAAGATTTAAATTTGATTGATATATGGAGAAGAATCAATCCCAAAGAAAGAGACTATTTACAAAACTTACTCAAGGATAGATTTTTTCCTATTATCAATGAATATATAACACAGAGTGAAAAATATGGAATATAAAGCAAGAATATTGTCAGATCACTCTCCTTTAATAATGACAATAATAATGACTGATAAGGAAGAAGTGACTTATAGATGGAGATTTAATTCAACATTATTAAAACATCAAGATTTTTGTGATTTTATGAAAAAACAGACCCAATTTTTTTTGGATATAAACTCTCATTCAGTGGATGATAAGTTTATACTATGGGATGCGATGAAAGCATATTTGAGGGGTCAGATAATAAGTTATACGTCTAAAATTAAGAAAGAATATATGGCAGAACTAGATCAATTGGAAAAAGAGATTACAAAGTTAGAAAAAGAATCTCAAAGACATATGACAGAAGAAAAACAAAGACAACTTGTCAATAAGTTACAATATAATATGCTTCAGACATATAGAATGGAAAAAGCAATCATGAGAACTAAGCAAAGGTATTATGAGTTAGGTGAGAGAGCACACAAAATTCTTGCTTGGTAGTTGAAAACAAAACAGGCTTCCAAAACGATAAATGCAATTAGAACAAGTGCAAATAAAATTACTTATAAACCTTCAGAAATTAATGAAACCTTCAAAAGTTTCTATTCTGAATTATATCAATCAGAATCACAAAATTATGTTAATGAGATAAAGGTTTTTATCACAAGTAACTCATCCAAAATTGAATTTGGAAGAACAGAAGGGATTAGATATGTCTTTTACATTAAAAGGGGTTGAAGCAGCTTTAGGATCACTTCAAAGTAATAAATCTCCAGGACAGGATGGTTTTCCACTGGAATTTTAAAAAAAGTTTAAAGATTTATTACTTCCTCCTTTTATGGAATTAATTTGTCAAGCTGAAAAAATACATAAACTCCCAGAATCTTTCTCAACAGCGATTATAATAGTATTGCCAAAAAAAGATAGAGATCCTTTAGAACCAGCATCATATAGGCCTATTTCTTTGTTGAACATGGATTATAAGACAATAGCAAAAATTTTATGGAATACATTATTTAAATATTTACCAAAATTAATACGTATGGATCAAACAGGATTTATTAAAAATAGACAATTGGCAGATAATGTAACTCAGCTACTTAGTATAATTCATTTGGCACAAAAAAAGGAGATGAGTATAGTAGTAGCCTTGGATGCAGAAAAAGCATTTGAAAGATTGGAATGGGGTTTTTTTTTATTTAAAGTATTAGAAAAATATGGGTTAGGAACACCTATTATAAACTGGATTAAAACTTTAAATACTAACACTAATGCTAAAGCAGTGACAAATAGTCAAATTTCAACACCATTCCAGTTAAAAAGGTTGTCCATTATCACCTGCTTTATTTGTATTGGTGATAGAACCATTAGCAGAACTAATTAGAATTGATTCAGATATTAAGGGTTTTAGAGTTAATCAGGAGGAATATAAAATTAATCTATTTGCTGATGATGTTCTGATTTACTTAACAAACCCACAGCATTCGTTACGTAAATTATCTTCTAGATTGGATGAATATGGGTAAGTATCAGGGTATAAAATAAATTGGGATAAAAGTGAAATTTTACCTCTTACTAAAGGAGACTATAGCCAATGTCGATTAGTAACCCAATTTAGATGGCTGGTAAATGGTATAAAGTATTTAGATATAAGACTTGATAACGATGTAAAGAATTTATATAAGTTTAATTATTTACCACTATTGAAAAAAATTCAAAAAGATCTTGACAAATGGATGATACTACCAATAACATTAGTGGGTAGAGTTAATGTTGCAAAAATGAATATATTTCCTAGATTACAGTATTTGTTTCAAACATTACCAATACAATTGCCACAGAAATTTTTTCAAGAGTTAAATAAATTTCTTTGGAAAGGTAAGACGTCAAGAATACCATTGGAAAAATTAACATGGAAATTTGAGTTAGGAAAGTTACAACATCCAAACTTTAAGATTTATTATAAAGCAAATCAACTTAGATTTATTGCATCTTTCTTTGACACATGAAAACCGGCATGGATTAGAACAGAATTAGATAAGATAGGAGAAAATACACCCAAAGATTTTATATATATAAATGGGAATCTAAATGGATAAGGGAAAAGAAAGCAGCTCCTATATTAAAACATTTGATTGATCTATGGAATAAGATAAACATTGATAATGAAATAAAGAAATCTTTATTAGCAAGGAGACCTTTGATCCAAAACAGACTTATTCCTTTTACAATGGATAATCAACTTTTATATAATTGGTACCAAAAAGGGATTAGATTTATAGGAGACTGATATGAACGAGATATATTGATGTCATTTGAACAACTAAAGAATAAATATAAAATATCAAATAACACTTTCTTTTGTTACCTTCAATTAAGGGCTTATTTAAAAGACAAACTGGGTCAAACAATGCTTTTGCCAAAACCCAATGAAATTGAAATTTTAATTCAAAAAGGAAAAATTTAAAAATTAATTTCTTTTATGTATAATTTGATTCCAAAACAGACAATTAAACAAAAATGGGAAACTGATCTGAATATCAATATTGATGAAACAAAATGTTCAAGACTGTCTTGACAGTATGACAAATACAATAAATGTTCGACTTAGATTAGTACAATATAATTTTTTTACACCAATTATATATTACACCGCAAAAACTAAATAGATTAAATCCAAACTTATCTGATCAATGTTTTCGGTGTAATCAAGAAATTGGTATTTTCTTACATTCTACTTGGTCTTGTTCCAAAATTCAACCTTTTTGGATAAAGTTAAGAGTTTTATTGGAACAAATTACTGGAACTCAACTTCCACATAACCCTATATTATTTCTATTAGGTGACATTGAAGGGATAAAACCGAAACTTAAACTGAATAAATATCAGAAAGAATTTATAAAAGTTGCATTAGCAGTAGCCAAGAAGGCTATAGCAGTTACTTGGAAATCGAATTCGTATTTAAGTATGAATCATTGGAATAATGAAATTACTAGAACCATAGAACCATAGAAACTACAGCACAGAAACAGGCCTTTTGGCCCTTCTTGGCTGTGCCGAACCATTTTCTGCCTAGTCCCACTGACCTGCACACGGACCATATCCCTCCATACACCTCCCATCCATGTATCTGTCCAATTTATTCTTAAATGTTAAAAAAGAACCCCCATTTATCACCTCGTCTGGCAGCTCATTCCATACTCCCACCACTCTCTGTCTGAAGAAATGTTCCCTTTCAACTTTTCCCCCCTCACCTTTAACCCATGTCCTCTGGTTTTTTTCTCCCCTTGCCTCAGTGGAAAAAGCCTGCTTGCATTCACTCTATCTATACCCATCATAATTTTATATACCTCTATCAAATGTCCCCTCATTCTTCTACGCTCCAGGGAATAAAGTCCTAACCTATGCAACCTTTCTCTGTAACTGAGTTTCTCAAGTCCCAGCAACATCCTTGTAAACCTTCTCTGCACTCTTTCAACCTTATTTATATCCTTCCTGTAATTTGGTGAGCAAAACTGAACACAATACTCCAGATTCGGCCTCACCAATGCCTTATACAACCTCAACATAACATTCCAGCTCTTATACTCAATACTTCGACTAATAAAGGCCAATGTACCAAAAGCTCTCTTTACGACCCTATCTACCTGTGACGACACTTTTAGGGAATTTTGTATCTGTATTCCCAGATCCCTCCATTCCACTGCACTCCTCAGTGCCTTACCATTAACCCTGTATGTTCTACCTTGGTTTGTCCTTCCAACATGCAATACCTCACATTTGTCAGTGTTAAACTCCATCTGCCATTTTTCAGCCCATTTTTCCAGATGGTCCAAGTCCCTCTGCAGGCTCTGAAAACCTTCCTCACTGTCTACTACACCTCCAATCTTTGTATCATCAGCAAACTTGCTGATCCAATTTACCACATTATCATCCAGATCATTGATATAGATGACAAATAACAATGGACCCAGCACTGATCCCTGTGGCACACCACTAGTCACAGGCCTCCACTCAGAAGCAATTCTCTACCACCACTCTCTGGCTTCTTCCATCGAGCCAATGTTTAATCCAATTTACCACCTCTCCATGTATACCTAGCGACTGAATTTTCCTAACTAACCTCCCATGCGGGACCTTGTCAAAGGCCTTACTGAAGTCCATGTAGACAATATCCACTGCCTTCCCTTCATCCACTTTCCTGGTAACCTCCTCGAAAAACTCCAACAGATTGGTCAAACATGACCTACCACGCACAGAGCCATGTTGACTCTCCCTAATAAGCCCCCGTCTATCCAAATGCTTGTAGATTCTGTCTCTTAGTACTCCCTCCAATAACTTACCTACTACTGACGTTAAACTCACCGGCCTATAATTTCCCAGATTACTTTTCGATCCTTTTTTAAACAACGGAACAACATGAGCCACTCTCCAATCCTCCGGCACTTCACCCGTAGACAGCGACATTTTAAATATTTCTGCTAGGGCCCTCGCAATTTCAACACTAGTCTCCTTCAAGGTCCGAGGGAACACTCTGTCAGGTCCCGGGGATTTATCCAGTTTAATTTTCCTCAAGACAGCAAGCACCTCCTCCTTTTCAATCTGTACAGTTTCCATGGTCTCACTACTTGATTCCCTCAATTCCATTGATTTCATGCCAGCTTCCTTAGTAAATACAGACGCAAAAAACCTATTTAAGATCTCCTCCATTTCCTTTGGTTCCGCACAAAGCCGACCACTCTGATCTTCAAGAGGACCAATTTTATCCCTTACAATCCTTTTGCTCTTAATATACTTGTAAAGGCTCTTTGGATTATCCTTCACTTTGACTGCCAAGGCAACCTCATGTCTTCTTTTAGCCCTCCTGATTTCTTTCTTAAGTATTTACTTGCACATCTTATACTCCTCAAGCACCTGATTTACCCCGTTTCCTATACATTTCATACAACTCCCTCTTCTTCTTTATCAGAGTTGCAATATCCCTTGAGAACCAAGGTTCCTTATTCCTATTCAACTTGCCTTTAATCCTGACAGGAACATACACACTCTGTACTCTTAAAATTTCCCCTTTGAAGGCTTCCCACCTACCAATCACATCTTTGCCAGAGAACAACCTGTCCCAATCCACGCTTTTTAGATCCTTCCTCATTTCTTCAAATTTGGCCTTCTTCCAGTTCAGAACCTCAACCCTAGGACCAGATCTATCCTTGTCCATGATCAAATTGAAACTAATGGTGTTATGATCACTGGAACCAAAGTGCTCCCCTACACAGACTTCCGTCACTTGCCCTAATTCGCTACCTAACAGGAGATCCAATATTGCATCCCCTCTAGTTGGTCCCTCTATATATTGATTTAGAAAACTTTCCTTAACACATTTTACAAACTCTAAACCATCTAGACCCCTAACAGTATGGGAGTCTCAATCAATGTATGGAAAATTAAAATCCCCTACCACCACAACTTTATGTTTCCTGCAGTTGCCTGCTATCTCTCTGCAGATTTGCTCTTCCAAGTCTCGTTGACTATTGGGTGGTCTGTAATACAATCCCACTAATGTGGCCATACATTTCCTGTTTCTCAGCTCCACCCATATGGACTCAGTAGACAAGCCCTCTAATCTGTCCTGCCTGAGCACTGCTGTAATATTTTCCCTAACAAGCAATGCTACTCCCTCACCTTTCATTCCTCTGCCTCGATCACATCTGAAACATCGGAACCCTGGAATATTAGTTGTATTCCACTTGAAAAAATTACTTATAATTTAAGAGATAAGTATGATACATTTTTGAATATTTGGCACCCTTATTTACAGAAGATAGGATGGCATATTTAGTTGCTCCGATGATAAAGATGTTGGTCCCTTGGGGAAAGTAATAAATAAATATACTAAATTTATTTTGAATCCCATGGAGCATGTGGAAACTTTCCAATATCCAGGCAGTCCTTCTTTCTTTTTCAGGTAGGGGTATATATCTGGGGGAAGGGTTAAGGGGAGGGTAGATATTATCATTCTATGTAATCACTTCGAAAACTTAATAAAAATTATATTTAAAAAAAATATCACTGGCAGATGTCGTGAAGGCTAATTTTACCAAACATTGGTAGATGCAGAATCTGCATGCTTTGATGTGGTGCCATAAATGTTACATCACCCAGGATGTACCCTTTTCTCATTGTTACCATCAGGAAGGAGGTACAGAAGCCTAAAGGCACACACTCAGCGATTCAGGAACAGTTTCTTCCCCTCTGCCAACCAATTTCTAAAAAAAATGGACATTGAACCCATGAACACTACATCATTACATTTTGTTTTAAATTCTGTTTTTGCACTACTTAACTTAATTGAACTATTTAATATACATATATACTTGCTGCAATTTGGTTTTCTTTCAAAATTAATCACGTATTACATTATATGGCTGCTGCAAAGTTAACATATTCCACAGCATATGCTGGTGACATCAAATCTGACTGATCCTTATTTTAAGAATTAGGAACAGTGTGCAAATACAACTTTTACTTGTCTTCAATTTAGATAGTGCAAAATGTGTTTAGCATCTACGCAAATTCCCAACTTCAAGTAAGCAACCTCTCACTCAACTAAGCCTGTTAACAATAAACTAGAACCACCAAATCCAAATGGAATTTGCAGTAGCTTTGAAGAGTAAGTGAACATTTAAAAATACAGCTCTTCTCCAGCCCACGAATGCTCTACTTATATACAGCCCGTACAACACACAAGTAACAGGGAGACCAGTGGATGGATTTGTTGAGTGCTGTGGAGCTGCAGGCCTCATATTCCTGCGGAAACTTGACTCACAATTGCATTTCCAACATGCAAGCTGTCTGGGTTAGAAACAATTCTCAGGAACAGAATCTTGTCATAGCCCAGGGAGGACCTGTTACAGCAGAAAGTCAATTTATATTTACGTAAACACATATGAATTTAATAAACTGACTTAAAAGTCAAACTGGCAGGCACGATAATAGGGATTTAATAGGGAAAATCTATGTTTTATTATCAGAACACAGACAGATTAGCAGATTGGTTGAATGCTGTAAGAGGTATACTGCTAGAATTTGCACACCCAGGCAGAAGATCAGACCACATTTTATGAGTAATTAATGCAGAAAACCAGGCAATTGCAAAGGGTTCGCAAACTTTTTCTTGCAACTATATATTAAAAAAAATGAAACAAGTAGTGCAAAAAGAGAAAAAAAAATTTGTGTACATGGGTTCATTGTCAATTCAGAAATCTGACGGTGGAGGGGAAAAAGTTGTTCCTAAAGTGTTGAGTGTATTTTCTCCTTGATGGCCGTAATGAGAAGAGGACATGTCCTAGATGATGAGGGTCCTTCATGATGGATACTGCCTTTCTGAGGTATCGCTGATGGAAGATATCCTGGATGCTGGGAAGGCCAGTGGTTGTCATGGAGCTGGCCGACTTTACAGTTTTCTGCAGTTTTTTTTTCCAATCCTGTGCAGTGGCCCCTTCATACCAGACAATGAAGCAAACAGTTAGAATGCTCTGCACTGTACATCTGTAGAAATTTGCAAGAACTTTTTGTTGATATGACAATTCTTCTCAAACTCCTAATGAAATAACACCATCTTTGTAATTACATCAATGTGTTGGGCCCAGAATAGATCCTCAGAGATGCTGATACCCAGGAATTACAAACTGCTCACACTTTCCACTGCTGATCCGTCGATGAGGACTGGTGTGTGTTCCCTCAACTTTCCCTTCCTGAAGTCCATAATCAATTTCTTGGTTTTACTGACGTTGAGTGCAAGATTGTTGTTCCAACAGCACTCAACCAGATAATCTATCTCCCTCCAGTATACCTCTTTGTCACCATCTGGAACTCTTCAAACAATAGTTGTGTTATCAATAGATTTATAGATGGCATTTCAGCAATGCCTAGCCACACAGTTGTGGAAGTAGAGAAAGCAGAGAAGTGGACCAACATTGATTGTCAGTGAGGAGATATGGATTGTTGAAAGGCCCTTCATTGGAACTCCTCTCCAGATTTCAGCATTAACAGTCTTTTGATTTTCACTTTCTTTTGAATTCTTCCAGCAAAAACAATACTGCTATTAGTTTTCATAATCAACTCACTCTAGCCTTTTGTGAATCCTAAATAACAGAGCACTCTTCTTACCTTTAGTATTTTCCCAATCAAAATGCAAAATTTCACATTTGCTCACTCAATTTATGTTCCTTGGCATTGTAGAAGTTACTTTCTGACTCATAAACTGTGATTTTAATAAGATCAGATCCCTGCGATATCCTATTCCTGTCAGTCATAAACACAACTATTTATGCCTAATGTTTCTTGTTAGGTAGAAAATCTACTGAACTTTGCATCATACTCGACCAGGTACTACAACATGAAGTTTTATTTTCTACAATAACCTTTGATGCAGCACGTTATCAAATGCCTTCTGGAACTTCAGATATTGGGCAAAGATAGAATATACTGTACATCACCCACAGCACTCTAATAAATCGGTCAAATGTGACTTCCCTTTCATAAAACCATGCCAACTCTACCCAATTACCTTAATGATATCTGCCTCCTTCTATCTCCTTACCTTTATGAATAAAGAAATTACACTTTGTTGTTACCTATCACCAGGCATGACATCTCAAAGTCATCTTGCCTTGGTTTCTCCCATCCAAGGGAAAGTCATACCCACCATTGGATTCAAATTTCTTTAGTGGTTTATGCACTACAATATTAATGAAAGGGTGTTCAGCCCATGTTTGTATTCAAACCCAAGATTAGATTAATCAGCTTCCTCAGCTTAACTTTCTGTCTCAAGCTTTTCCTGTGGAAATGCATCTCAAATATGCACAAAACAATAATTTGTTTCTCATCCAACAATGAAAAAAATAAAAACACTTTCCTTCATAATAAAAATAATTTTGTAGTCTTTATTATTCTAAGACTAAAAACTTTGTTATCTGTGTTGGTACTCTGTGCCCTAAATGGAATTTTCTCAAAGAACTGAACCTTTCTGCTTTTCAACTTAAAGCACCAGAATGCCTCAAGCAAATGTCCTTGGATATCCTCAAAATCAAATATGCAGTGAGAGATTATTTCAAAAAAAGAGAATCATCTACTTCCATTTACTGAAAAATGTTTTAAGTGCCCTGTCTTATTCAAACAGAAGGCATTATTACCTCACATATATTACAATCCTCCAAATCCATTTTACTTTCAACTCTCCAGTTTGGTCGAGAATAATTTGTGAATTTATATTAACTTTTCAATCTTGACTCTTGTTTTCTGAAATGCAGGATTGAACTTTTTCTTGCTTTAATTATTTAGCTCATTCATCTTCATTCTTAGCCATATTAATTTTTCACTTCTCAAACTTTGAAATTAGATATTTTAGACAAAACATTCAAATCTTCCTCCATGGTAGTGCATGTGTCAAAGCTCAAACAAGTATCTTTAATCAACAATAAAACCCTAAATGAAATGTCTTCATTGATAAAACACAGAAGAGAAAAGCTATTCAGGATCAAGCAAATCCTAGAATCATATCTCTGAGTAAACAATTCAAATGTCACACCAATAAAAACATAAATAAGAGGCTGGTTTCGCTATGACTCTAGCCCTTACTGCAGAATTTCAGTTGACTGCTTCTTCCACAAACAGCTCAAGGCATGTTCTAGACAATTTCACCTGTCAACTACCTTTTTGGAACACACAAAAGACCATCTGGCTTCAAGTGAAGCAATTTGCCACGATGCCCAAGTAACAGAAGTGTCGATTTTCTAGAATACTGCAAGTCTGGTTCACTGGTTTATTGGGGAGACCGACGACGGGGGAGCTGCATGGTCTCTGCTATAGCACAGATTCAGCCTCATGCCGTGGGCTCATA
The DNA here is from genome assembly GCF_030028105.1 of Mobula birostris. Taxonomy (NCBI): domain Eukaryota; kingdom Metazoa; phylum Chordata; class Chondrichthyes; order Myliobatiformes; family Myliobatidae; genus Mobula; species Mobula birostris. The sequence goes on from NC_092386.1 coordinate 53,430,084, forward strand.
AGTTGTAGCCACCCAGAAGAGACGGCAGAGGTGCTGTAGCGCAGCATTCATGTTGGATTGGGAGCAGGCCCCTCTCATTGGTGCTCACCACCAGTGCTCACTCAATAAGGCAAGGTGGATTGCATGCATGCGCTCATTTGCAGACTGCTAAGGATTTGTTCTTGCAGACAATCTTCCATGCATCACCTGTCTGCAGTACACATTACTCAGGGACTTGGGATATATTATATATATTTTTGTGTGACTGGATGTTTACTGCTATCTTATATATGCTACGATAGCCTTGTGCTATGTTTGACTGTTGGCACCATGTGTTTTGCACCTTTCCTTTGACTGTATTGATATATGGTTGAATAACTAAACTTGAACTTGACAAATGATTTTTAACAATAATTAGAAACTTCTGGCATCAGTAGGCAAAATTAAGCCCTCCTTTTTCTGATCACCACCGAAATCAATTTGTACCTTCTAATTCAGTGATATGTTGAAGTGAGAGAAGATTTAGCTCATGTAATTTACTAGGTTAAAAATAGTAAAAATCTTAATCTTGTCAAATTATTAAATCTTGCAGATCAGTGTCATCCCATAACATTTTTTCTATCTACATTTGTTTCCATGAACAATTGAGAAGTGTGCTTATTCAGAAGTAATGTTTTTGCATACAAGAAGCATTTGTGTAAAGTAATACTACCTGGTTAGCAAAATCCATCCACAGTAACTGTTACTGCACCAGAGAAAACTAATTGTCTTTTTTGTAAGCATAGTTAAACATGGATTGCCATAAAACACAGCCAAAGCATTCAAAGATGTATGCAAGGGCATGATATAGGCATGTTAGAGTAGATAACTGTGCATATAGCAGCAACTGGAAGATAGAATAACTCACTTCTGGAATTGAAAAGGAAGCATTTTTAACCTCCAGATACATATACTATCTTGAGCAAATTAGAATAAAGTAAAATAAAGTTCCAAGTGAATTTTTGACCAATACAGAAACCAGGAATGCTACTATCTGATAATAGACAACTTAATGTCTATAATAACCATATGAATCAAACCTCAAAGCATGCCAAGGATACTTTAAAGGAGAAGCTTAATGATTGAAAAGGGATTTTTCAGAAATTTGAGTGAAAAAAGTCTGTTCTCAGCCAGTGCTAATAGGGGCAATTTCCTCATGCTGTGTTTTGTTACCATTGCTAAATAAAAGTTATAGTAAATTGAAGAGAACTACATTTAAGGTTCAAACCACAACAAACATTTAAAAATGGCTGATAATTACTTGGAGGAACGTGGTTTATTTTTGCTTTAGAATCATGACATTAAGGTCAATGCAGAGAACAAGCAAGATAGTTGTCACCAGTGTATCACAAGATCCAAAACCTTTTATCCAGCAATAAAAAAAATGGGAAGGAAAGCCACTTGACTACTGACTCTTCCAGTGCTCACAGTTTTCTAAATAGAGACATGCTTCTCAACAGAATCCGAAGACTGTATGTACTTGATAGCAAAAAAGGTGCAAACATTAACAGATGGGAATGTACTTACTAATGCATTGTATGTAATCTACAAGAGTTGAGTTGATAACTTACTGATGACAATTATTTATATACAGGTTTGACGTCAAAAATAACTTTTAAAACTGATCAGAGGACAAACTATCTGAAATTGAAACTTTTGCAGTAACTATTCATTCTTAGCCATATTCATCCCAGCACGAGATACTATCATTCTGCATTAAGCAACCCCAAAATTATAAAGCTTGTTCTCCTTTTCTTCCCCAAAAAACTCTCCATGGCCTCACCTTTTTCTTCCAACTTCCTTCGGCTCCAGATCCCTCAGATATCCAAGATCCTACGATATTGTTTTCAATCTTCCAGAATTCACAGTGTTCAATTCTGCAGGCTCTGAAATTCCCACTTCAAACAACTTCACCTGTTTATAAGATGATCCCTTTGACCTAGACTCAGGCCAGTTACTGCATAATTTCCACGTGGCTTGGTACAAATCTTGCTCATTGCATTCGTAATGTGCAAGGAGCTACAGAAAGCAACAAGTGTGATTTGTTGCTTACGCCTTGAAAGCAAAAAAAAAGTTGGGAAAATTAAAACTGTAATTATGGACAGAGATTAGAGTGTAGGAAGGCTGAGGAATAACAAGACAAAAGTATTAAGATCATGAGGTGCATAGGTAGAGTAAAAATTCAAAAGCCAGACGGCATAAATTTAAGGTAAGAGGACAGAATTTTAAAGGGGATATTTTTAATATGAAGTGTTTGATATCTGGAATGCACTGCCAGAGAAGCTGAAGAAATCAGACACAATTACAAGGCATTAGACACAGGCGCAAATAGACAAGGCATAGAAAATAAGATCTCATTGTGGGCAAGGAGGATGGGCAAAAAGATTGCTATCGACAAAGAGCAAATTTCTATGCTGTAGGACTATTATTTCACAATAATTGCAGATCACTCTTTAAAATGCCTTAGTTTTATCTCAAGATGACAAGACTATTTCTGTTAATAAGACTATTTCTGTAACTGTGTAGGAATGTGGCCAAATGTTCAGAGTTCTGCTGGTGCTCCTGCAACAATCAATCTATTAAAGTGCTGCATGGTTCAGTAACAGAGTGAGCCAAAGCCAAAAGCTTGGGAGGGCTGGAGTTAGGCAGATTGGCAGATCAGTTTGTTCTGCACAGCCACTCAGCAATAACATGTGGGGCTCATACATACACCTTGGCCAACTGGGGAGAACAAGCTGCTACACTGTGCACTTCAGTGCCTGCATGGAGAGACAGCAGCTTCAGTCATAACCAAGTGGAAACAATGAGAAAAGAACTACAGCATCTGGGAAGAGTGTAACACACCGAGCAGGCCTTAGCATATGTCCCGAATCATTACGCCAACCAGAATGCAACCCTGAGCCCAACATCTTTTGGCTTAATTTCCTAACCCAACAACTCCCACATCTCATTTGTTCACCTAATAATAAATCTGTAATACATCAGAAGCATGAAATTTCTCTCAACAAGCACATAAGAAATGTCAGCCTGCCAGTTTGAAGAGTTGAAATTGGAAGGTTTAAATAAGTCATGTTAATAGTTTAAATTAAAAATGTAGATGTTAGAAATTAAAATAATGAAATACTGGAAATACTCAGGTCAGTCCACAACTGTGGGAAGAGAAACAGAATTGATGTTTCAGGTCAAAGGCTCTCTGCCAGAACTAATAAATAATATTGATTGATCCCGTATTCTTTTTGTTGGCATTACTACAACACAGACCTGATCACCAAAAACTCCATTTTCTCCTGCAGCTAGGACAAGATTTAATTAATTCCAGACAATTACAGTCGGCCCTCCGTATCCGCAGATCAGGAAAACCCTGAAGTTCTCTCTCCAGCCCTTGTTGTTTGAGCATTGTTCGCCTCACGTGTCGTTCGGGTTATATGGGAAAAATTTTTGAGCGTTCCCAGACCCAAAAAATAACCTACCAAATCATAGCAAATAACACATAAAACCTAAAATAACACTAACATATAGTAAAAGCAGGAATGATATGCTACTAGCAGAACCAATACATTAGCAGCTTTCAACATTCTCTCCCTCTGTGTGTAAGTACGTAGTACGAATGGTGGACGCAGGCAAGTTCAACACACGCACAATCTCTTTATTTCCTTCACGATGATTGAAATGCTTAATTACGTCCAGTTTTACACTAAGCATAACACCCTTATGAGTTCTCTTAGGCTTTTCTGATATTTTAGGACACATCTTGCTAACCGATGCACAAAATAAATCGAGATAAAGCACTCTCGCTGCTTGGGGTGCGCTCTGCCTCTATAATGGCTTGCTGCAAAACAAACACTGAACACCATTTTCGCTTTTCGTAACACCCTTATGAGCTCTCTTAGGCTTTTATATAAGGGACTTGAGCATCCGTGAATTTTGGTATCCGCGGGGGGTCCCGGAACCAATCCCCCGCGGATACGGAGGGCTGACTGTATTAAGCAAAACAAAAAATCCTCCAGCTACTTCATACTTCCTTGACAAATGCTAAATGGCGACCTCCTCTCACATCAATGCCACTAATTTCCACAATAAACTAAGAATCTACCACTCCCCCACACACAATCATTTAGGGCAATTTAGAATGGATAATTAGCCTACTGACCCATGTCTTTGGTATGTGGGAGGAAACAAATATACTTGGAGGAAATCCACACCATCATAGGAAAGTGCATAATCTCCAAAGACACCACCAGGAGTTACGCCTGAACCTCAGTCTGCTGCTGTGCTATCCAGCTTTGTAGCCAAGCAAGACTAATTAGGACTTGTTTTACCAGAGGATTTAGCCACAAAATTGTATGCTGCTGTCACTGGATGTCAATGAAGTAATTCCTGTATGATAGTCAAAGTACAATCATTAGGATCTATCAGAAGTAATGACAATGAAGCAAATGATATACAGGTGTGCACCGCTTAACGTCCGATCGCATATATGTCCATAGTCCCAATTGGAGAACGTGACGTAGCGGGTGTAACCAATCTCACGTATCACATGTCGAGTGTAGTAGCGTTATCTCTGTTTAATTTTCTTTCAGAAATATTACCGTAAAGTGCATCATGGCTTCCAAATGCAAGTTATTTGACCTGAAACTCTTCCAGTGGAACACTATGAGGAAGTTGAGAATAGTGATGTGGATGATCCTGATCATCAGGACCCAGGCTGTAAAAATAGGGGACAAGCTCTCCTCTACAATCACTCTGAGCACCGGTGCCCCACAAGGCTGTGTACTCAGTCCCCTGCTGTACTTACTGTACACCCATGATTGTGTAGCCAAGTTTCCATCAAATTCAATATACAAGTTTGCTGATGACACAACAGTTGTAGGCCATATCTTGGGTAATGATGAGTTTGAGTACAGAGAGGAAATTAAGAACCTGGTGGCATGGTGCGAAGACAATAACCTATCCCTCAACGTCAGCAAGATGAAGGAATTGATTGTTGACTTCAGGAGTAGCGGACCGCACGACCCAATTTACATCAGTGGTGCCCAAGTGAAACAAATCAAAAGCTTTAAGTTCCTCGGGGTCAATATCACAAATGACCTGACTTGGACCAACCAAGCAGAGTCCACTGCCAAGGCCCACCAGTGCCTTTACTTCCTGAGAAAACTAAAGAAATTTGGCCTGTCCCCTAAAACCCTCACTAATTTTTATAGATGCACCGTAGAAAGCATTCTTCTAGGGTGTATCACAACCTGGTATAGAAGTTGCCCTGTCCAAGACCGGAAGAAGCTGCAGAAGATCGTGAACACAGCCCAGCGCATCACACAAACCAATCTTCCGTCCTTGGATTCACTTTACACCGCACACTGTCAGAGCAGTGCTGCCAGGATAATCAAGGACATGACCCACCCAGCCAACACATTTTTCGTCCCTCTTCCCTCCGGGAGAAGGCTCAGGAGCTTGAAGACTCATACGGCCAGATTTGGGAACAGCTTCTTTCCAACTGTGATAAGACTGCTGAACGGATCCTGACCCGGATCTGGGCTGGACCCTCCAAATATCCGAACCTGCCTCTCGGTGTTTTTTTTTTGCATTACCTTACTTTCCATTTTCTATTTATGATTGATAATTTAAATTTTTAATATTTACTATCGATTTGTACTCTAGGGAGCGGGAAACACAATCAAATATCGCTGTGATGATTGTACATCCTAGTATCAATTGTTTGGCGACAATAAAGTATATTGTAAGGTATCTTTGATAAATTGTGTGTGATATAGGCTAAGAAAGTGTTCACATAAAAGGTTAAAATGAAATAAATTATAGTGTGTATATGTATTATAGTGTACAGTATACAGTTTTAGTGTAAGTTCCTGGCTATTTAGTCAATACAGGTACACTACAGTACTCCATATAGGTTTGCGAAGTATATAAGATGGTGTTCACACAATGCCCAAATCACAAAACATCCGATTTCACAGAACGTATCGTGGACGTTAAGCGACGCATACCTGTATTGAAAGTGATTTGCTCCTACTACTACTATATAAACTTCTTTTGCTTTAATTTACTCTTGTTTTGCAACTAATCAATTTTAAATCTTTACACATTTCTACATAGAAAAATACTTTTATTGTTCTTTTTTTAAAAATCAAAAATTGAGATGATTGCATGTCCGGAATAAATATATTCCCTGTACAGTACATGCTTTAATGGTCAGCAGCACTGGGACAAATATTAAACCCAAAATCAACAGTAAAGCAATAAAATATTCTCAAAATCCATTTGATGCATCTTAATTATAATTCATTAATACTTACCGAAAATAGCCAAAGAGCCCACAAGCATATTAATCATATGCAATTACTTAACAAATTGCTAGTACAAATTTAAGTGATGGTTTTCTTCTCACCTGGAAGTTATTCATTAAACCATAAGAGCATTTATTTGTGGCACAGTAGGAGAAATTGAAACCCAATTTACAAGCTGCAGTCGAGCAGTTAGTCACTGTTCCAGGGGCGATCATATCGGTCAAGTTTCCAGTAGCATCACGCACAATACAAGCACCTGAGAAGATATTAAAAAGTAGTATGTGGTGTAACTGAAGCAAATGCAGAAAATAAACAAAATGCCAACAACAAATCAGGTACGGTAGCAGCCACAGAGAGGAAGCCTCAACATTTCAGGTCACGTTCCCTTTATCAGAAACTAAAATGAAAGAAAACAAGCAGAACAGGGATGGAGAGAACAGTGGGAAAATCTAAGACAACAGATTGTTCAAAGCAATGGTTATCTTGACAATGGCAACTGGAGATAAAGTAAATGAAACAAAAAGTGCTATTAATTGAAATAGGAGCTTCCAGCAACACCCATATAGAGAAAAAATACACAGGTTGTTGAATTTGTTAGACTTACTGGAGCCCTAATTGTTGCAACATTCCTGGACAAGACTAAATGGTGTTCCTTGAATTTACAATGGGCTACATAGTAATAATAGGACAGAGTGGGAATAGAATGTAGAATTAAAAGCCAAAGGAAGCTTTATGATCATTCTTGCAAATAAAATGGTGAAATCTGCCATGCAGAACACTGATTTACATTGGAATTTTCCTATCCAGCAGAAAATCGATGCCTGTTTTGGAAGAGCAGCTTGGGTTCCTGGTTATCGGGATCTGTAAATGGGCAGTTGTTGTCTCTCCTGCAATTGTAAAAGAAAATGTCACACAGCAGAATCTGGTTAGGAGATAGAGGGAATCCTGGAATGCTGAAAGGGGAAGAGGAGAGAGAGCAAGAAGTGCTTGGCAGTTGAATCGATTTGGAAGTGCAAATATGGATATTGAATGTGGAGACTGGTGAACTGGAAAGCCAGGATAAAGAGCCTTGTAGTTGTTCAAGTTAGCTGGGAGAAAAGGGGAAGAGAAATGCAGGAAAGGGGACAATACAATGGATACACACATCACTATACTGGGGATGGGTGGGAGCCAAGGTTAAGGAAAACACAAATCATTTCAAAAAAGCACTGATATGGAAAGTTATATCATCAGAATAGATACCATTCTAAAAGGGCCATTTGTTTCTAACTCTCCAATTAATTTCAACCAATCTCCTTTTCAGGGCATGTTCTTTACAATAGCAAACCTTTCATTAATTCTCTCCTAAATCTAGAAATCCCAAGTTTTTCCCCCGAGTGAAGCAGCAATTTACTTGCACCTTTTCCGATTTAGAGTAGGCATTCAGCACTCAGAGAAACCAAATGTGAGTGGATGACCATTTTATAGAATACTTTGCAGAAAAAGCTTCTTGTTACCCATCAATAACTCTTCCACTTGTGCCTCCTACATTGTTAGAACTTTGCCCAAAATATGATTGGGGAACAGCACCTCATTTTCCATTTGGGCATACAGCAACTCTGGAGACTTGATACCAATCTTAATGATGTCAGGTATTCAAACTTCTCCCCTCCACCCTGCAGATAATTCTAAATAGTGTACCCAAACTTTATGGCAACACAGGTTACAGAAATTCACCTTTACCAATATGAATCAAATTGAGATGGGGAATGAAAATTTGCGAGGAAGAATATTTAAACACAAAATACAAAGGAAAAGGTCAATTGTTAATGACTCACATTACGGAAAATCATATGGTCTTTAAGGAGAAACCCCTATAATGCAGGTTTTGCGCATTTTATTTTCAATGCATTCATTTATTTCTTGTCTTTTCTATTAATAACTAATTTTAACTTGGTACCTTTGGTCATCACCCATTTGCATTCTCTCTATTCTCTACACCAGCGGTCCCCAACCACCGGACAGCAAAGCATGTGCGACCGGGCCACAAGGAAACGATATGATTTGGTGATATGAGTCAGCTGCAGCTTTCCTCATTCCCTGTCACACCCACTGTTGAGTTTGAACGCACGCGAGGTCATGAACCGCGCATCATCCATGTCAGCGCTGGAAGGAGATCAACTCCTCGAGCTTGCAAATGACGGCGGGCTGAAAAGTATGTTTGACATAACATCTCTGCCGGCATTCTGGATCAAAGTCAAGGCTGAATATCCTCAGATAGCCGCGAAAGCAATGAAAACGTTGCTTCCATTTCCAACATATCTTTGCAACGAATGCAACGAAAACTAAATTGCAGAATAGACTGGACATAAGGAACCCCTTCGAGTATCGCTGTCTCCCATCACCATGTTGTTGCAGGGAAACAAGCCCAGGGCTCCCACTGATTCAGCAATATTGGCGTGTTGCAATGATTTTATATGTTCACACGGGGAAAATATGTGCTGTGTGTTTAATATCCAAACGTTACTTAAAATGTTATGATGCCATTGACTTATAAGTGACTTATATAACCATATAACAATTACAGCACGGAAACAGGCCATCTCTGCCCTTCTAGTCCGTGCCGGACGCTACTCTCACCTAGTCCCACCAAACTGCACTTAGCCCATAACCCCCCATTCCTTTCCTGTCCATATACCTATCCAATTTTTCTTTAAATGATAATATCAAACCTGCCCCTACCACTTCTACTAGAAGTTCGTTCAACACTTAATTCAAGCTCCCCTGTCCTCCCCTGATAATTGACTTATCACTATATTCATGCGGGGAAAATATGCGCTGTGTGTTTAATATTAAATTCCTTAGATAAACCCTTTTAGAAACGAAATTGAGTGTATTAGCCACTTACCACCTATATCTGGTCGTGATTAACACTCCGCTCCCCCAAACAGAATAGCCAAAAACGATTTGTAGAAAAAAATCGGCACTTACACGCATGCGCAATGATGCCCGCGCAAGGCTTCATGGACATTGTAGTCTTTCTCGGGGTAAACAACGCATTTGACTGCTACTCTTGTCCGTTGGCAACCCTACCCCCCAACCCCCACCTGGTCGGCCAGTCCGCAAGGTGGTCAATATTAAACCGGTCCTCAGTGCAAAAAATGTTGGGGATCCCTGCTCTACAACCCTACCTTTTTCTGCACCCCAAAATAATTGTATCCCCAGTTCTAATGAAGGAAAGCTGCCCCTAAAATGTTGACTCAATCTCTCTCCACCTGGACACTATCCAACCTGCTGATCAGTTTTAGTGTCCTCAGATTTGGTGTTACAAAATATGCATTGGTTTGTACAGCATGATGAATTATCCAACCGCTGGCACCTTTCTCTGCTTCACTTCTTCAGAGACATGCTGCTATAGCTAGAAGATTATAGTGTAAAGTACAACAGAAGGTACAATGAAACATTTCTTCACCAGAAATGTTAGTTTTTGCAGTACTGAAAGAAAAATTGTAGCTGAATAACCCAAACAAATTGCTTCATTAAGTTCACAGAAAGAACTCAAAATGATTGATGTTCCATTTGTAAATAAAAGTGCACGAAACTTGAAAGAATAGTTTTAAAATTGTCCGAGCATCATTCATGCTTAATCAATTGAATACCAAGGCCCATTAACTTTTCATTAAATAGTCTTAAATAATGTCTTATGTCATTTAAAGTTCAATGATCAGATGTTTCTTTAGATTGTGATAAGTAAACAATGTGGCTTTCAAACACACCATCCTGACTAGCAAATAGATTTTTGACCAAATTATTACTAATAACTCCAAATAAAAGTTGCTGAAAGTTTAACAATTAAATCCCATTTTAATTGCTGAAATATGTACCCAAGCTTGACTTATTTTGAAGAATTGTTAGTTAACTAAACCTAAACCACCACTGAGTCTTCCAAGATGAAACAGCTTACATAATAAATTAATTTTACAGCATTCCCAAAACAGGCCTACTTTCACAATAACATTTCAACCCTCTCAGTTTCATAACTAATAATGAATAAATAAACAAAGTTCAAAGATACTTCAGATCATAGTCTGACAATCCTTCCAGTGAGGTCACCAACTAAATAACGTGATACAGGACTGGGATGTCCCAGAAATGTACCATTCTCTCTTTTTTTAAAATTGTTATTTTGTAAGATGTTATTTCCTATACAGACGAATTTCACATGCAAATTCTGCTGATGTATGCTCAACTTCATATAGCTTTGGAGGTTACATCATCTTGTTTATTAATCAAGGCTTCACTGTTTCAATAAACTAATCATTTACAAAGTGCTACTATTAAGAAATGTGGAGAGTTCCAGCAGGAGTTAATTAACATCAATCCCACCAGAATATTTTGAGATTTTTCTCAATGACGCATGTTTATTCCCTCATGAAAGTGTATACAAAAGGTCTTGGGAATAGGTCACAATGACAGATATTTGTCTACTTTTCACTTCAGCCAATTTATTTAAAAATACTACATTGACTAAGTCACTTCCTAGTTTTTACACTATTAAAAAGCATGCATTTATGATATTATTCACTACAAAGCTGCTAATAATCAAGCTTAAATATTTAAAAAAAATCAGTAACCAGGTGAACACTGCTTTCGAGAATGATTATCAGAGAAAGCAAATGAAGTTACACCAATCTGACACTAATCAACCTATCCATTGTATCACTAATATGAAACCAGACAATTTCATGTTAATAAAAAGAGGCAGAAATCTTGCAGAAATATCTATAGGAAAAAGTTAAGTCCTATGTGAGGGAATCCAGGCGTGCCCCTATTAACTGTTTGAAGAGAGACAGAGAGAGTGTTGTTTACCACAGATATGTTGCTTTTGTAAAGGAGAGAGAGAGACGAAGATTAACAGTGGACTGTCACTTTAAGGCATTGGAAGTAACTTTGGATTTTTACTGAGTTTGGAGTTGCAGACAGCACCGAGCAGCTCGAAAGTTGCTACGGTGACCGAAGGCAGTGTTATTTAATGGACACTCGATGTTATGATTTTCAGCGGGTTGTTGATATTTCTTCAAGGACTTGTTGCCTGCTTGTGCATTTCTTCACAGACAAAGGAGGGAGGGACTCTTTGAATGACAGGTGATGCTCAGCCTGGTGAAATAAATGGGAGGTCAGATGATACAGACCTCAGACACATGTTCTGGACACTGAATGAGCATTGTTGTGCCCGCAGAGAAAGAGAGTTTTGGAGGATCGATCAGGCGGATCGATCCAAATTGCTATTCCAGCGGTGAAGAAGGGGTTGACTGGTGGGGAGTTGTCTATGTGTCCACCCTCACCTGGGTGATAGCTCTACCACAGAAGACCGGTCCCCCTGGTTAAAGTCACAGTCGGTGACTTGTAAAAGATTTCAAAGGACGACGAGAAGATCGACGGCATCAGCTCACCTGAAGATTCATAGATATATATCTCTCTCTCTCTCTCTCCCCCCCATCACTATTCAACTACATACCACGAACTGAACTGAACTTTACTCAACATCGTAAGACTGTATCTTTTTACCCCTACACTTAAAGAAGCATGGTTTTTCATATATCTAATTCCACACTTACTTTTATATATAATCATTGCTAACCTGTTTGATTTATTTACATTGATATTACTGTATTGCGTAGTTACTAATAAATATTAGTAGTTTATAGCAATACTGGACTCCAAAGTGTTTTCTATTTCTGCTGGTTTCTTAATCCCCGTCACGGGGTACGTGACATTAATTGGGGGCTCGTCCGGGATATGAACAAATTGGTCGGGAGGCTGGTTTGAATTGATTGGGGAAAATCCCTTTTGATTTGGACTTTTGATTTGGTTGTGTGGAAAAACAGCAGAAATGGATGTCAGAGACTTTCTGAAATCACCAGACCTGGTGACTTTGAAGTTAGCTAGAAAGTATGAGTTGCGGGACATTGCTAAAGAATTGAGAATTGAGGTAAAGAAGGGTGTGAGTAAGGTAGAAATTCAAAGGAAAATAGTTGAATATTATAAAGATAAGGGAACATTTGATGAAGGGGTGTTAGTTGTTCGTGGAAGGTGAGCCTACTGAGGACGAGTTTCAGCTTCTGTTGGAAATATTAAGAAGGGAGCATGAATTGAGATTAAAACAGCTCGAGAGAGAGGCCAGAAAGACAGAGAAACAGAGAGAAGCAGAAAGACAGAGACAGCTCGAAAGGGAGAAATGGCAATGTGAAGATCACGTGGCAGAAAGGCAGAGATAGTTTAAAAGGGAGAGGTTGCAGCCAAGAGGTTTAGTGTCGGATCCTGATGATTTTTACAGTTCGGAAGGGCTAGTTTCGTGTGATGAATTTAAAAGTTGTGTTCCTGATGAGGTAAGGGCATACTCAGTGGCAGAGGATGCCCCTACCCTGAAGGGGTTTGATAAGAAAGCAGACGAAGAAGTTTTAACCCACGAGGTTGAGTTTACTCCAGAAAGGAGTTGGCCAGGGAATAGCTGGGAGGTTCGAGATGACCCTGAATTTGAAACTGGGACAAGTGATGACAGCCCAGAAGAGGCAGTTGTTCCGACTGAATGTGTTCAGGTTGTTGAAGTACCTGTGAGTTCACAGGGTACTGAACCTTGTGTTGAAACTCAGTTAAGGTCTGAGGTGTCTGACTTGGTTAAAAGGGATGCAGTCCTTTTGTGTCAGATGGACTTGGTTCAGAGAGTAAGGGGTTAACCTTGGTACCAGTGGAATGTGAGGATTCTCAGTCATTTGTAGTAGACCGTGTTTTAAAAGCTGGTGAGGTCAATGTCGCTGGAAGTAATGGGAAAAGTGCTGTTCCTGGACTTTTGGATAAAGTGATGGAGAAGGTTGGATTGGTTGCGCGACTTTTGACTCTGCTAGCAGGACAAAGGCCTGCTGAGGCAGGATGCGCTAGTTTGTTGGATTTTGTTTGAACATTTGGAAGTAAGCACCTGCAAGGTCATGCTGTTATTCAGAGTAATATTATGGAGAGGAGGAAGAATTGTGGTAGCTTTGGAGTGAAAGTTGCTATGGATACAAGTCGAAGTATAGGTCGTAATCAGATGGGTAGTTTGTTTGGTCTCTTTCATAATGTATACATGATTCTGATCAGCCTGATGATGGTACTGAGTTTAATAAACCATGGAGGCATGTTGACAGCTCTCCAAGGTAAGAGTGTTTCAGCAATTCAGCTGATGAGAAAAGTTGCTATTGAGACCTATGACAGAAAAACCAAAGGTTTAAATTATAATGATGTGTCACAGACTTTTCTACCTTCCAGATTTCAGCAGGACTTAGAGGGTAGTACAATTGATAAGGGTAAGGTGTATAAGAAAGGTTCGTCTTCGTTGAGAAAGGAATGTATCGAGGAACAGAAGCAGGATTCTGGAATGGTGGCTTTAAGAGAGAGAGCTCTCACAGGAGAGCAGGTTCAGAGAGGGTCAGTGGGATATTACCTTAAAGATGGGGTGTTGATGAGGAGGTGGAGACCAGCCACAGTGCCTGCAAGTTACGTGGTGGTTCTGGAAGGTTACAGGGCTGAAATTTTAAACATGGCTTACAGTATGCCTTTAGGTGGACATCATTGTGTGAGAAATGAGGAAAATGGGAACGAGGGGGTTCCCCTCTTCTTACTTATTGTTGGAGATTCGATTCAGAAGGCAGTGAAGGGTAATTTGTTGGAACCTGTATTCAGTTACAGGCCAAAAGGATCTTTGACCCTACTCAGAGAACTCTGGAAGGGATGTAGTAGGCTTTGTGACTTTGCTAAGGAAAGTTTACAAAATGGTCGAGTCGAAATAAGACACTTGTTTACTAGAATTGCAGCTGGGGGAATGGTTGTAGAACAAAATAGAATCGTGAAATCTGATAATGGAATGGAAAGGAAAGGCATGTTTGCCCACTGAATCTAGACACACCAAGGTGTCAGAATTCCATTGTTTCGGAAAATACTACTGATAAGGTCCACCAGTTAGATCCAAAACCGAAAAAACAAGTAAAAGGCCTAATTGGTGTTTTGAAATGGTGCACAGGTGCAGTGCATCACATCATTATGAATTTAGCCCAGCCTATGAAATGGCATCTTCACAGAGTGAACTTTGAGGAAAGTAAAATGATTGAAGAAGAAATTAGAAATAGGAAAGAACAAAGAAAGAGAATGGATGACTGCATTGATAGAGTGGGGAAGGCTAAATACCTTATTAAGATTGACTTGTTAAAAGGATACCAGGGTGTTCCTTTAACAGAGAGGGTTAAAGAGACATCAGCATTTGTGACACCGTCTAGACTGTATGAATACAATGTTTTACACTTCAGGATGAAAAATCCTCTAGAACCATTTCAAAGAATGATCAATTCGGTGATTGGAGGGTTAGGAAGCACAGGAGTTCCTTTCAATGACCTAGTGGTCTGGAATGACACGTGGGAAGAGCATATTGCGGCTGTAGAAAAACGGTTTGACAGACCTTCCAAGGCCAGTCTTACGGTGAACCCTGCTAAAAGTGAGTTTGGCTATGCCACAGTCACGTATCTGGGTTATGTGGTGGGCCAAGGCCAACTGGCTTCTGTACAGGTCAAGGTTCAAGCGATTGCTGAAGTTCCTGTTCTGACTGACAAGAAAGCTTTAAGAAGGGTTTTAGAAATGGTTGGGTATTATTGTAAGTTTTGTAAGAACTTTGCTGACATCGCTTTCCCCCTAACAAAACTCCTAGGGAAGAGTGAAAGATTTGAATGGAGTGACCTTTGCCAGGAGGCATTTGAATGTCTGGAAACCATTCTGTGCTCAAAGCACCTGACTTTTCAAAGCCATTTTCTATAACAACAGGTGTTGGTGATGAAGCTGCTGGGGCAGTACTGTTACAGAAGGGAGTGGATGACATGGAACATCCAGTAGCTTATTTCTCAAAGAACTTTAATGTACACCAGAAAAGTTATTCAACTGTTGAAAAGGAATTACTAGCACTTATTCTGGCTTTACAACATTTTGAGGCCTATGATCAGAGACCTCAAAACCTTTGTTGCTCAGAGACCACTTGTGGTTTACATGGGTTATAATCCGTTGATGTTTCTAACTAAGATGAAGGTTAAATTGGAGTCTAGTATTGCAGGAAGGTGACTTAAAAATCAAACATGTGAAAGGTACTGACAATATTATAGCTGATTAGTTATCCAGATATTAAGTTGAAAACTGTAACCATTTTTGCTTTGTCATCTTATGTTTTTTCCCTGTATTGTTTAAAACACTGTGATGGACATTTGTTAAAAAATCGTCTTCGACAATTTTTTTTTCCCTGAGGAAGGAAGGGGAGTGTGAGGAGATCCAGGCGTGCCCCTATTAACTGTTTGAAGAGAGACAAAGAGAGTTGTTTACCACCGATATGTTGCTTTTGAAAAGGAGAGAGAGACGAAGATTAACGGTTGGACTGTCACTTTAAGGCATTGGAAGTAACTTTGGATTTTTACTGAGTTTGGAGTTGCAGACAGCACCGAGCAGCTCGAAAGTTGCTATGGTGACCGAAGGCAGTGTTATTTAATGGACATTCGATGTTATGATTTTCAGCGGGTTGTTGATATTTCTTCAAGGACTTGTTGCCTGCTTGTGCATTTCTTCACAGACAAAGGAGGGAGGGACTCTTTGAATGACAGGTGATACTCAGCCTGGTGAAATAAATGGGAGGTCAGATGATACAGACCTCAGATACATGTTCTGGACACTGAATGAGCATTGTTGTGCCCGCAGAGAAAGTGGGTTTTGGAGGACTCATATCTATCTATCTATCTATCTCTCTCTCTCCCTCTCCCTCCCCATCACTATTCAACTACATACCACGAACTGAACTGAACTTTACTCAACATCGTAAGACTGTATCTTTTTACCCCTACACTTAAAGAAGCTTGGTTTTTCATATATCTAATTCCACATACTTTTATATATAATCATTGCTAACCTGTTTGATTTATTTACATTGATATTACTGTATTGCGTAGTTACTAATAAATATTCGTAGTTCATAGCAATACTGGACTCCAAAGTGTTTTCTATTTCTGCTGGTTTCTTAATCCCCGTCACAGGGTATGTGACACCCTAAACAGATCTTAACTAGAATTTTTCTGCAACACTCCAACCTTTCTTTACTCAAGATCATGGCATCATAATAAAATTGTTTTTATTAAATTTTTAAAAGACAAACAATATGAAACATTGCAAATTTAATGAAATATCCTTAATTGTAATACCTTTATTTGGCTATAAGCATTACACAAGATAATACTTTACCTGCAGCAACAGCCGCTCCTGCATAGACCAATGTGGTAATTAAAATAGCCAAGAGTGTACCTTTAGGTATGGCTGACTGTGGATCCTATTTAAAAACGGAAAAAAATAGCATGAATAACTTTTATACCTTGCAGCTTATGTATCTTAATTTTTTAATTTATAGTATTGCTTGTTCAAAAGGATAGCAATGTAGAAACCAAGGCCATTTTAAAGCCACAACTCAAATTGACCCTGCATCTGCATTGTTCAAACCACCCAATAGTTTAGAAAATGGGAACTGGTAAGTGTGCATTTTCTCCAAAGACTATTAATCTTGACTTTGTAATTGAGAATAGTACCAAAAAAGTATCACTATTCCTTGAAGGGTGACAAGGCTACGAGATCAAGATTACCATGAACTTTGTTGTAACTAAAAACAGCGTGTACAGGATTTATATATTTTAATAAGCTTAGAGTACTAAATTGGTAATTTCAAAACACTTTAGAGAAAAAGGAGACACTTTAAAAGAATTAGATGTACCCAAGTACATCTGCAATAATAATGCAATGTAAAAACTCCTGAACAATGACGGAATATCTTGAAAAAGTAATACTTTAGCAGTATAATAACATTCCCTAATATCCAGTTACTTTTTACACAATACTAAATTCTGACAGCAGAGTAAAGTGAAATCAGAATTGCTTCAGAAATCAGAAAGGCAGCTGAACTGATGAATAATTTATCCATTAATAAATAAACACTTACTGCAAGATCACCAGAGATGTTTGCTCCAGCAAGAATACCAGTGGCAGCAGGGAAGAAAATAGCAAAGACTGAAAAGAAACCTTCTCCACCACGAAAATCTGGTCCAAAGTTCTCTGAAAATATTTCACCTGAAATACCAACATTAGTAACTTAGTGCAATAATGCAATAATTACTTTTCAAAAAGGCCAATTTTCTTCAGTAGATCTACTGATTTGGTTTTTCAATTAAAAATAAAACTCCAAAATATTCTTGCTTCCATAAGCTAAGATTTTACAAAATTGGGTGTGTCACTAGACATGTGTGAATGATATGCTAATCATTGGACAAGAAGAAAATGTCTACATGAATAGGAGAGGTTAAAAAAAAATACTATTAACTGTAATCCTACCAGGTTCCAAGAGCTAATTAATTTTCCTTAGGAAATTGTGTCTGGAATTTGTTCTCTTGTGCATTTGTTTTTTTTTAAAGTGAATTAACTAGATATTGTAAGCACTGAGCTTGTTTAGTTTGTGGCTCACTTCACATCAAACTGAAAACATAAGGGTCAATTGCTGTAAAAGTTCATTCAGTTTTGTTTATTTTCTGAACAGTTGATTCCCAACAACTACACCATGTGGAGGAAAATAAAATCAGATTGCAGTTACTGAGAGCAAGTGACTGAAAGTAATTTCTTGAAAAAAACAGAAAAGAGAAACAGAAGTTCAAATTGAGACCTGGATAGTAATGGTGCTTGAAGCCAAAAGACTGGAAGAGGTAGGTCTAAGGACCATAACTGAAAGCATCCTTTCCCCGCCCCCCATAGCTGTTATTCAGGAATTGAAAATTGAGAACAATTTTCATTAACTATCACTCCATTTATGGGCTGCATCAGATAAAAAGCTTGGCTATTTATATCAACAATGAGACTAAGTATTTCAAACCATCATCAGGAAGACTAAACTCCTTCGGTACACCTACAAAATATTGAAAAATGTTTTAAATCTCTTTCATATTCATCTACCAAAATAAATATGTTGATCTCTAGTGCATGCAATAAGGTCTTCAGCTGAGATTATTAAACCAGGATCTATCTGCTGTCCAAAGCATATATTTTGAAAGATCCTGCAGCAGTATAGCATCCTTTATCAAAGCCAACTAAAATCAGACATTCTTCAGTTATTAGACATTCCTTTGTACACTATACCAACAGATTTTTGCACGCTATACTGAGGACATGATTATGTTGGCTTGTCCCAGAGGTCTGAAGGACACTATAGATGCAAATCTTTTCATCCTTTCATCAAGCTAGATGAAGGCACAAGGTACAAGTGCCCATAGGAATGTGTATTACGTTTATATTCAGCTCAGGAAAATTCCACATTTCCCAGTAAAAATCAAGTGTACCAAAGTGATGAGGGGAAAAAATACTGGACAACAAATTGTGAACTGGGTCCACAAATAATGGCTAAATAGGGAGAAAGTAACAAGAGTTTAGAAAGGTATATACTGTTCAGACAATTGTAAACACTTGGACAAAAGAAGAATTTAACAATAACCTTTTACATATTAACAGTTGTCTTGTGTATGAGGAATTTCTTTCGAAAGCGAAAAGGCATTGCATTATCATCTGCTTCAACTAGCGCATACAAGTTAAAGGGAGAGGTTTTCCATGCTGGATCTTTATTCATTAAAGCATAGGAGAATGAGGGGTGACCTCCAAGTTTGGGTTGGTGCGTGGCCAAGTGGTTAAGGTGTTGGACTAGTGATTTGAAGGTCGCGAGTTCGAGCTTCAACTGAGGCAGCGTGTTGTGTTCCTGAGTAAGGCACTTAACCACGCATTGCTCCTGCACGTTTATAGCCCAGCGGTGGCAGTTGGTGCAGTATGGACAAGAACAAGACAAGTTTATAAAATCATAAGGGGTATGGATAAATTGGATTGAGGAATCCAAAAACTAAAAGGCATAGGTACAAGATGAAAGGAGAGGGATTCAAAAGAGACACAAGAGGTAAACTTGCAGAGGGTAGTGAGTACCTGGAATGAGTTGCCAGAGTAAGTGTTTGAGTCAGGTACAATTACTATACCCAAGAGGCATTTAGGCAGGTACACGGAAGGGAAGTGCTTGGTGGATTATGGGCTGAACACAGGCAATTGGCAGAGTAGATGCTGTGGTCAGCATCAACCAGCTGAGCCAGAGGATCTGCTTCCATGCTGTGTTACTCTACACAGCATACAGAAAGTCCAATGAGTTACTATCAGACTGCCACATCTCTGTGTCACAATTTAAGTTTCAATAAGGTACAAAGGGTGCAACTTCACTGACAAATGAAGCACTATAAGATGCAATAGAACAGCAGAAATAATGCAACATTGTGGAAATGGTTTTCATGGAAAAGGAGAAACAAAGCCAAGAGAAGAAAATTCCAAATGAAAAGGCAGAGGTGATGAAGTGATAAATAAGAACTGGCTTTTAGAGTGACCATGACATTCAAAAGCATAAACATAAAGATTTTCAGAAGTGAGCAACCAAAAAACAGGAACTGCAAATAGATTAGATTCCCAGAAATGAAATTACCCAAAGTCAAAGCAAATGACAAAATAATAAAGCTAAAAAAAGAACGGGAAATAAATACTAATATATTTGAAAGTTGCAAACAAAGAAAGTTCTCATGACAAAGTAGATTTGTCCAGAAAAAAAACTTTGGAGCCTCTTTAGATCTTCAGTCAAGAGAATGAATCTCAAATGAAGTGACTGTATTGACAGTGCCATCTCACGGTCTGTGTTAGAAAGGAAATAAACAAAGGATCCCTGCTCTTATTTGTTAATGAACTTGTCTGCTGCAAGAAAATACGTGCGAATCACAGGAGAGCTGCCTACTTTATTGCTGCTGGCCGTCATCAAAACAAATACGGATAGACTTGTGGACAAATCACAAAGGAAGTTGCTAAAGAGTACACATATTAGCCCACAGGTTCGCAATTCATTGAATTCAAGTCAGTTTTTTTTATATAATTGGAATAAAATAACTTGATAAAATATACACCAAAGATAAAGACTGTAACTCTAGAACCACCAGCAATAAAACAAACAATCCTTTTCATTTACCTACCATGATAATTAAAAAATCCTTTTGCCCTTTTGTCATTAGCTGGGATGAAAGTTCCCACAGTGAAATTAATAATGGCTATGAGCAGAATTCCCAATAGTACAATCTGAGCCTGCAAAGAAATAAGGGAATATTTAAGTAATGCCTTTCTGGATAGATTATAAAATACCTAAAACAAAACATCATGAAAAGAGAATACATTGGGAAAATTCACACCAATCAGCATTTATGGAGAGAGCAAGTTTTATGTTTCAAGTCAATAAACTTTCAGAGCTGAGAAAAATTCAGATAGCTGGTATTAAATAGGTCTGCAAGAAAGCAAAGGAGAGCCAGAATAAATGGACAAGACAGAAGGAATTAAATGAGGAAAAAGGCATGAATGTATGAATTAAACAGGATGAAAAGAGTAAAACTATCAAGAAAACAATCCCTGGACAGAATGTCAAGTCCAGAAGGCCAATATTAGGTTTTGCACTTCAATTTTAATTTTGGGGTAAGAGGCAGAGTACAGAAATTTTTACAGAATGGGGGGAAAAGTTGCTAAGTGCTCAGAAACACAGTTACACTCCCAGACTGAAGAGGTATTCTGCCAAATGGTCACTCGCAATTGTATCTGTAGAGTGGAGGAGAAAAGGACTGATGGAAAACCAGAACAGGTTCAGAAACAGAATCACGTACAACATCAGTGACATACATCATGAAATTTGTTGTGCTGCAGTAGCAGTAACGTGCAATACATAAAAATATTCTATGAATTACAGTAAGTAGTACAAAAATAGTGAAACAGTGTCCATGGGTTGGTTCATTGTCTATTCAGAAATCTAATGGTGGAGGGGAAGAAGCTGTTCTTAAAACATTCAGTGTGTGTCTTCAGGCTCCTGTACTTCCCCTCTGAATGTCCTGGGTGATGGAAGTTCTTGGTGATGGACGCTGCCATTTTTGAGATATCAGTTTCTGAAGCTGTCCTTAATGCTGGGGAGGCTAGTGTCTATGATGGAGCTGGCCGAGATTGCAACCCTCTGTAGCAATCCTATGCAGTGGCTGCTCCATACCAGACAATGGTGCAACCATGTAGAATGCTCCCCATGGTACATCACTAGAAATTTGCTAAGAGTGTTTGGTGACACACCAAATCTCCTCGAACTCCTAATGAAACATAGCCACAGTCGTACTTTCTTTCTAATTGCATAAATATTTTGGGCTCAGGATAGATGCGCATGTACATCTTCAGCACGTGCGGCTCCAGAGCTGTGTGTCAGACATGGCTCTAAGCAGCACTGGGCCCCACACGGGACTGTACTGGCTCCCTTCCTGTTTAAATCCTGTATACATCAGACTTCAGACACAATACTGAATTATGTCTTCTGCAGAAATTCTATGATTTCTCAGCAATAATTGGGTGTATAAAAGGAGAACAGGAAGATGAATATAGGGCCCTGGTGGAGATCTATATCAAATGGTGCAAGCCAAATCATCTGCAATTCAACATCAGCAAGAATTGAACTACTTCTTACATCCTTCACATACATAAGGAGTAAAAATCTTTACGTTATGTCTCCATCTAGATGTACAATGTGCAATCATAGTAATTTATATTAAATAGAGCAGTCAGTGTAATATAGAGTACACTCAAGTCAGTGTGAGTTCATCAGTCTGATGACCCGGTGGAAGAAGCTGTCCCAGAGCCTGTTAGTCCTGGCTTTTATGCTGCAGTACCGCTTCCCAGATGGTAGCAGGTGCAATAGATTGCGGTTGGGATGGCTTGGGTCCCCAATAATCTTACGGGCCCTTTTTACACACCTGTCCTTTTAAGTGTCCTGAATCATGGGAAATTCACAACTACAGATGTGCTGGCTGTCCGCACCACTCTCTGCAGAGTCCTGCGATCAAGGGAGGTACAGTTCCCATACCAGGCAGTGATGCAGCCAGTCAAGATGCTCTCAATTGTGCCCCTATAGAAAGTTCTTGGGATTAGGGGGCCCTTACCAAACTTCTTCAACTGTGAGGTGAGGTGCTGTTGTGCCTTTTTCACTACACAGCCCATATGTACAGACCACAAGGTCCTCGGTGATGTGGATGCCGAGGAACTTGAAGCTGTTTACTCTCTCCACCCCAGATCCATTGATGTCAATAGGGGTTAGTCCACCTCCATTCCTCCTGTAATCCACAACCAGCTCTTTGTCTTTGCAACATCGAGGAAGAAGTTGTTTTCTTGACACCACTGTGTCAGAAATGACTTCTTCCCTGTAGGTCACCTCGTTATTGTTTGAGATAAGGCCAATCAATGTAGTGTCATCGGCAAAATTAATTAGCAGATTAGAGCTGTGGTTGGCGATACAGTCATCGGTATACAGGGAGTAAAGGAGGGGACTCAGTACGCAGCCCTGAGGGGCTCCTGTATTGAGAGTCAGAGGGTTGGAGGTGAGGGAGCCCACTCTTACAACCTGCTGGCGATCTGACAGGAAGTCCAGGATCTAGCTGCACAAGGCAGGGTCAAGGTCAAGGTCTCTGAGCTTCTTGTCGAGCCTGGATGCACCTATGGTATTGAATGCTGAACTGTAGTCCAAGAACAGCAATCTCACATAAGCATCCTTTTTCTCCAGATGTGCAAGGACGGTGCGTAAAGCAGAGGCTATTGCATTGTCTGTCGATTGGTTGTGTCGGTAGGTGAATTGTAGAGGGTCTAGTTTGGGTGGTAGCATGCTGCAGATGTAATCCTTGACCAGCCTCTCAAAGCATTTGCTTATTATTGAGGTGAGTGCAACAGAACACCAATAGTTCAGGCATGTTACCTTAGTCTTTTTTGGTACAGGGATAATTTGAAGCAGGAGGGCACTCTACACTAGGAGAGGGAGAGATTAAAAATGTCTGTAAAACCCACATGCCAGTTGTGCTGCCACATCCCAAGTACTCGTCCTGGGATGCCATCCAGTCCCCGCAGCCTTGCGACTGTCCACTCGTTGGAAACATGCGCATAGCTCATCCTCAGAGACGACCGGGTTGCAGGTTGTAGTGGTGGCTTTCCTTGGAGGCTCAGAGTTAGCGACATTGAACCTAGCATAAAAGCGATGAGCTCATCTGGGAGAGAGGTCACAACATTGGCAGCACCACAATGTTTGGCTGTGAAGTCTGCGATGGTATGCAGCCCTTGCCACAAGTCGCGTGTGCTATTGGTTGTGAACCTTGACTCAATCTTCTCCCTACATTGTTGTTTTGCAGCCCTGATAGCTTTGCGCAGATCATAGCTGCTTTTCTTGAGCTCTAGTTGATCTCCAGCGATGTAAGCTCACTGTCGCGCTGTAAGTGCTGCTCACACAGAACTATTGATCCAGGGTTTCTGGTTTGAGAAGACCCTGACCGACCTCTGGGGGATAACATTGTCCATGCACTTCCGGATGAAGCACGTAACTCCATCTGTGAACTTGGAGACATCCTGATCATGGAAGACATTCCAGTTGACGTCATCGAAGCAGTCCTGGAGCATGGAATCTGATTGATAGGACCAACAGTGGACGGTTTAACTATGGCCTGCTCTTGTTTCAGCTTCTGTTTGTACGTCAGCAGAAATAGGATCGAAGAGTGATCTGATTTTCCAAAAACTGGGCGAAGGAAAGCTTTGTAAGCACTGCAGAGATGGTGATGGACTTTAGAAAGATTGAGCCCGCACTGCTCCCTGTTCCTACTGATGGTGAGGACCCACAAGTATCTGGGGGGGGGGGGGTGCATCTGGATGACCAACTTTAGTGAAGCAGCAACACAGATGCTGCAGTAGAACAAAGGATCCTATAGAAAATCCTGCCAATTCTGGATAATGTTTCTCACCCTCTGCATGCCACCTTGGCTGAACAGAGGAGCACTTTTAGTAATAGACTCAGACAACTGTACTACTCCAAAGAGTGCTATACGAGGTCGTTCTTACCCTCAGCCATTAGGCTGTATAATGAGCCAACCTATAGCCAGGGAAGTGGTGACCCCTCTCCTGTTGACTGTTTGTGGTAACTTATTTTTTATTCTTTCTACTTCTAATATTTACGTCTGTGCACTTGTAATGCTACTGTGCCACTAGTTTCCTTTGGAATCAATAAAATATCTATCTACCTATCCATCTAGATCTTCAGAGATGTTGACACTCAGGAAATTGAAACTGCTCAGCCTTTCCATCATTACCCTTTGAAGAGGACTGGTATGTTTTCCATCAACTTCCTCTTCCTTCAGTCTACAATCAACTCCTTGGTCTTACTGGTAGTGAGTGCAAGACTGCAGTTGCAGCATCACTCAACTAGCAGATCTAACTTGCTCCTGTACGCCTCCTCGTCACCACCTGAGATTCTGCCAACAGTTGTATAATTGGCAAATTTATAGATGGCACTTGAGATGTGTCTAAACACACAGTCATGGGTGTAGAGAGAGCAGAGCAGCAGGCTAAGCATGCATCCTTGAAGTGTGACTTGAGGTTGGCATGGAATTTTGTAATACAAAGACGAGGGAAATTGTAACAACATCAAAATGGAGATGCTGGAAATGAGAAACAAATGTTCAACATGATAGTGAATGCTGTGGAACGAGTACATGGTTCTGGGAAATATTTGTGGAGAAATAAGCATCAAGAATAGAAGTGAAGGAAGCATCTTGAACACAACAAAGTTGTTTATCAACTTCAATACAGGTTAAACCTTCAGTTAAAGAAAAAGGAAGAAAAGCCTGACATTGACGGTAGTAATGTAAAGAGGCAGGAATTGGGACAAAGGGCTAGAATACTCAGGGAAAACAGGCTGGTAGAATATGCAAGCACTAGAGATTCTGCAGATGCTAGAAATCCAAAGAAGAAACACAAGTTTCTGGAGGAACTCAGCAGGTCTGGCAGCATCAAAGGAGAGAAATAAACAATCGATTATGTGGGCAGAGAGTCTTCATTCTGAACTGTTTATTCATCTCCATAGATGCTGCCTGACCTGTTGAATTCCTCCAACATTTTGTGTGGGTGTTACTATGGAAGAATATGTGTTGGAATTAGAGGCAGGAATCAGTTTCTCCCACAGAAGTAAAGACAGGGAACATACACAAAGGCAAAGGACAAAAAGAACAGTGATTCAAATTTTGCCAATTTGAGAGAAAAACCACAAAGCAGTACTAATAATCCTACAAAAGGTTGTGGATTTGGCCCAGTACACCAGGGGTAAAAAAACTCCCAACCATTGAGCACATCTACATGAAACGCTGCCGAAGAAAAGCAGCATCCAAAGATCCTCACCATAGAAGGTACAGCTGCCTCAGGACTCGCACCAATAGGTTCAAGAACAGTAACTACCCTCAACCAACAGGCTCTTGAACAGAAGGGGATAACTACACTTATTCTACTTCTGGTGTTCACACAACCAATGGTCTCACTGTAAGGACACTTTATCTTGTTATTTTATGCTTGTTATTTATTACTAATTTATGTTTGCATTTGCACAGTTTGTTGTCCACCGATCCTGTTTATAGTTAGAATTTATAGATTTGCTAAGTATACGCACAAAAAAAAAATCTCAGGGTTGTATTTGGTGACAA
The DNA here is from genome assembly GCF_030028105.1 of Mobula birostris. NCBI lineage: Eukaryota > Metazoa > Chordata > Chondrichthyes > Myliobatiformes > Myliobatidae > Mobula > Mobula birostris. The sequence continues at coordinate 53,456,059 of NC_092386.1, forward strand.
GTATGTACTCTGATAACAAATTTTACTTTGAACTTCGAAGTTTAATACACAATTACAAGAAATAGATGGAGGGCAGAAGGGTAGGATTAGATCAAAAGATCATATTACCACAAAGACAAGCAACACGGGGCCCAACGGTTAGGGAAAAAAAATAAAGTTTAAAAAATTAGTGGGCTTGATGGTCATTGAAAGGATTGAACATCCATGACTTAAAATGAGTTAGATCTTGAAAAAGACCAGCGATAGATTAAGCACATGTATAGTCTGAATGATCCAGAACAGGTGAAATAATCGAGCACAAAGTCAACATTGTATTGGAAACACACTGACAAACTTTTTCCTACAAGAGATCAGCAGTACATCTTGAATTCGATCATCTTGGTCTATAGTTTCACCAAATGTTCAAGAAATTTGTGCAATAATGCTTGTGTAAGGGGGTTTTAATGTTACTGCGTAGGCTAATTAAAATGGCTTCTTTGTTATGTTATACTTGGGAATGCTTCTTTGTTATGTTAAACGCTAAGAAAGTTCTTGTGCTAGCAGCTTGCTTTGGGTTAGAATGTGATAAGAAGATGTTATGTACCAATTGGGACAGTTGTTATGTTTTTGGTGTATCTGAAGATATTGTATGCGCGGGGTTCATGGGGGGAGAAGGCGGGAGAGAGAGAGAGAGACAGAGGACGGACCAGGTGCTGTGAGTCCGCTAACGGGGTCGGACCCTGAGCGGGGCTTTCGGTGAGGAGAGGAGACGGAGATGGACTCGTGTGGAGCGTCTGGTCAACCGTTGTTGGTCCCAGGCAGCCAGTCGAGGTGGTCTGAGGGGTCGCAGGGTGAAGAAGGAGGGTCCTGAGCTCCAACTGTTTGTGCATGAAGAGATTGAACTTTGATAAGTGTGGCGCCTTTTATTTTCCTTTTATATTTTATTCTCTATTAATTCTAGTAATATCTATAAACTGTAAATCATTTAATCGTATCTGGTGTATTCTCTGTTATTTGGGTGGGGTGGGGTACATCACACAGCATCCACACAAACTACCCAATTTGGCAGGGCCGAGGGCTGTTTCCCTAGACAACAGCGAGCTGAGCAACTCTGAGACGGGCCGGGGGGGGGGGGGGGGGGGCTGCACTTGTAGAAAATGTCATCATGCACATGAAATCTACTACAGGTGCACATTCCTTTATCCGAAATTCTGAAATCCAAAAAGCTTCAAAAACCAAAGTTTTTTTTCACCAACAGCTGACGTCACTCAGGTGTGACGTGGCAGCACTGACAGAGGCCACCAGACGTCAGTTGTGGCTCAGCGCTCGTAATGGTTACACGTGCATTTGCTGTTCGCTGATATTTTGTGTTCACTGTTGACTTTGTGTTTAATTTCACTGTGAAAATGTCAAAAAGAGCTGCAGATACTCCTATGAGAAAAAGAGAAGGAATCTTCTCTATCAATAACGCAGAAAGTGGAGTTATTGCAGAAGCTTGATCGTGGTGTGTCTGTGCGGCGTCTTACTGAAGAAAATAGTGTTGGAACTACCACTGTTTATGATTTAAATAAACAGAAAGACAAGTTACTGAAGTTTTATAGTGACAGTGACAGTGACGTTCTACATTTATTCCAATAGGTCATTTACCATGTGTTTGATTCAGTTCATTTGAAGCTGTATATTTTTATGTTTCATTGAATGTTTTTGTTGGAAATAAAATTTCTTCTTGTCATTATTCCCTAAACAATACAGTATAACAATTACTTACATAGCATTTACATTGTATTAGGTATTATAAGTAATCTAGAGAAGATTTAAAGTATACGGGAGGATGTGCATAGGTTTGGTGTGCCGCTGGGTCCTAAAGTCCACTGCACTCAGACAGGTTAAATAAGGGACTTGAGCATACCTGTTTTTTGGTATCGGTGGGGGGGGGGGTTTGGGAGCGGGGTCTGAAATCCGAAAAATTCTGAATCCCGAAATGCAACTGGCCCTAAGGATTTCGGATAAGGGACTGTGGACCTGTACTTGGAAACACCTAGTTTAATACTAGGCAGTATGAACATAAATTTAAGGTTTATAAGTTTACATTATGGTAATAAAGAAGGTTAAAAAACAAAATAGGGTTCATTCTCCAGTTCTATTCTGTGCAATATGCTACCAAGCATTTAAACTGCTTTCTTTGTAGGCAGTTCTATGGGGTGGAAGCCTTACTCCAGTTCTATGTATTGTGAGGTAACAGATAGCAGCAATGTGTAGACTGCAGATTCTTCCACAGAGGGAAAGTGCAGAAGCTGACAGACAAGCAGCTTGTGGGGTGGTTCACTCCTTACAACTTAGACTGGGCCTCCGCGCTCTGAATTCAGTGTTCAGTGCAAAGGAGCAAGGAGTGTCAAGAGTCAATGGGATATTAAGTTTCTTCAATAATCCTTTAACCACATTGTTAAACATTATCATCCATCCACTTGATAATCACTTTTCTCAGTCCCATACTTTCCCAAAGATTAAGACCTATATTATAAGAAACTTCTTCCACATGGCTTTTCCTCAACAAGTTACAAATTTAAAACAATGCATAAACATAGTGCTGGTACTACAAATGAGAGACGGAATGATAACACCTGTAATCAAAGTACTTCTGTGAAATTCAGAAACTGGAGTCCTACCTTAGCTTCCCACTCCATCCCTGCCACAGATATGCCAAAGAGGACCACAATGGTGATGGTTCCTATGATCCGGATGTCATTGATGTCATCAATCATGATTGCATTGTGTTCCTGAGAATTAGAAAAGTAAAGTCAAGAGTTTGTGAAATAAAACAGTTAAAACACAATAAAACACAACAATCCCCATTTCAAAAAAAAAGTTAACAGCCAAACCAAATTCATTGATGCTCTGCAGAAAATTAATACATCTAAACATAAAAGAATAGGTTTGTTGATTATACTTAATTAGATATAAAACTTACCACAAGCAAGTCTCTTACAGTCTCGGCGAAGCCAACCACATACATGGCTACAGCTACTGCGTTGGCAAAAGCAAAAATAAGTCCAATAGCTCCACCAAATTCAGGTCCCAAGCTTCTGGATATTAAATAATAGGCACCACCTACAAACAGAAATGCAGGGTTTTTTTCCAAGCATCCACTGTTAAACTACATGCCCAAAGACTGTCCATCCACTTGAAATTCTTCAGTTTTTATGATATCCTGCATTTTTTAACTGATTTGAAAATAAAGACACAAAACTAAAGCAGTTAAACTTGTACGCCACAAATTAATGTAATGCCCTGGTTAAGATTTCTGTGAGGTAATTTTATTTTAGCAGTTTTCTGTAAAGCTGTGTGTCCTGCTGGCAAAAGTGCTTTGGCTTCAGCTAAACATAAGGAGTCATTATTGTGTCAGCCAATGAGGAGTGAGATGGCATGGAACATTCTCGTGAGCTGGGCAGGAAGAGTTTTCTGAAGGACAGTAATCTGGTTTGCGGTCTTTTGGCAGGAGGTACGAAAAGAAGAGCACCAAGGAAGATGCCTGGAAGACCCCCCCACTGCCCTCCCCCCCGAAGGGGAGACCCTATTGCAAAGAGTGCTTTGCAAGGCAGAAGATTCCAAGGAGGGAAGTTCTACCTGTGGTTGGTGAGGAGAATTCAGTGCCTTGAGTAAAGCAATACTCCCAGCTTCTACAGCAATGAGCTCCAACATCTATATGCCCGTTTAGACTGGTTTAACTGTAGTGGGCGTTTTTATCTTTCTTTTTTCTCTGTTAACTGAAGAAATTAAAAATTGGTAAATATACTTTCTTTATAATTTTATGCTGGTGTATGATGTCACTTCTGGACTACCAATACCTGTACATGGTAGCCCAGAAACTGAGTTTACATGGCATTCACACAAATCAAGGTTCCTTTAACCGGTACATCCTGATGTTCCTGCTTGGTTGAATCCCAGATCATACAGACCCTAGATGTGTATTGCTCAGCACTGAGTCATGTGGCTGTTAGCAGAGTCAGCTAGCGAGTCAAATTGGTGTACGAGCCCCGGTGAAAGGGTTGCATTAATAATGCAAACAAATTATCTGTAGAACTCACTCCTTACAGAAAACTTTGGTACCCAATTTAAGGAATGTGCTGTAATCCAAATTCCTTGTTGAAGCAGCAACATCCACACATGCCTGTGTCACAACGCTACTCCTTACAAAAAAATATTTTCTGAAATGATTCAATGATTAGAGCATCAAGTAAAATAAAATCATTTGATCTGTGGTGCAAAATGGTCATCTCTCATTTTACATAAGCAAATTCTTCCTATCTGGAATTTGACCCCAAACCTACCATCATTGCAATTTTGGTACCTGTTCCAAATGAGCAATACGTCCTTTTTAAATGGAATACTTACCTGTCAGTAGACACTCACAAGAACATCCCTAATGTTCTGTTCTACAAGTTCAATCATCTGAATCAACTACTTACAGTGTTGTTGACTGACCTTGCATACAAGTTGTGCTGGCAGAGGAACAGATTTGGTATTCATATTCTATGCTTTTTGGCTGAGTTTCTCCCCAAATGTGCACCACAATCTTAACTGAGATAAGGAGTACATACAAATTCTATCATTCAGTTCAGGGAACACAGAAATATACCCCTCAGCTCTTGATGTCTATGTTTGCTAACTTAAAAGGCACATCTCCTTATACATGATCCACATCCCTTCAATCACTGCTCATTCATACAAATATCCAAATAACCTCTTAAGCATTGCTTTTGTATCTGCTGCCATCACTTTCGTTGGCAGTGTGTTTCAGACACACGCCACTCGAGGAAAAAAACTGCCTTGTAAATTTCCTTTGTCCTTGGCGCTACCTTAGCCTGTCAGCCTCCAACATCCCGAGAAACAATCCAAGCTTGTCCAAACTCTTTGTAATGTATGCAATCCAATCAATATTCTGGTGAAACTCTTCTGCACCCTTTCCAAAGCCTCCAGATACTTGGTAGTTTGATGACCAGAACAGTACGTAATACATCAAATGTAGCCTAACCAAAAGGTTTTATTCCAGCGCAACCTTACTTTCTGAATTTTACACTCAGCACCCCAGCCGATGAAGGCAAGTATGCTGATGCTTTCTTTAGTGCTTAACTACTTGAACTGCGACTTTTCAAGGAGCCACGGATTTCCGCTCCATTACTGTTCTGTACGTTGATGCTTCCAAGGATCCTGCCATTCACTGTATACTTCTCTTACATTTGACCTCCCAAAGTGCACCTATTCACGTTAGTCTGGATTAACTCCACCTGCCAGTTCTGTGCCCAGGCATAGATATCGACAAAAATATATCCTCCAGAATCCTTCGCCAACTACCCTCAGTCTCCACAGCTCTGCTAATATCTGTGTCATCTGCAAATCTATTAAATCAGTCCAGCTACATTTTTGTCCCAATTGCTTATACATATTAGAGGTCCCAGCATTGATCGATATAGGAAAGCACTGGCCTCCAGTCAGACTACCACCCCTCTTCCACTACCCTCTGTCTAAGAGACAGGCAATTTTGGATCCAAACTATTAAGCCTCCATGGAACTTCTGTGTCTTAATCTCTGGAGCAGCCTATCATGATGGACCCTATCAACAACTTTAAAAGCCTACATAGAAAACATCCACTGCCCTGCACAAAGTCATGCCAGCTAACCTAAGCTTTTCCAGTTGCGAGTAGAGCCTGCCCAAAGAATCATTTCCAATAATTTCTCTAATCACTGATGCAAGGTTACAAGCCTATATTTCCCATCAATTGCACTTCTTAAATAGAAATAAAATATAAAATTGACTATTCCCTTGTTGTCTGAGACCTTGTCTGTGGCTACAGAGGATAAAAAAAAATTCTGCCCAGTCTCAGCAATCTTCTCTCTTGCCTGTCTCAATAACTCATAGATCTCATGAAGTCTTGGAAGTTTATCTATCCTATGTTCTCCAAAACCACCTCCTTGACATCCAACATTTTCTAGAATTTCAGCATATCCTACCTGATCACATGCCCTCCTTGCTGAGTACTGATAGGAAGTACTTATTAAGTAACTCACCCACTTACTCTGGGGTCTCGGCCTGAAACGTCGACTGCACCTCTTCCTACAGATGCTGCCTGGCCTGCTGCGTTCACCAGCAACTTTGATGTGTGTTGCTTGAATTTCCAGCATCTGCAGAATTCCTGTTGTTCAGGGATAAATCTCTAACTTTGTCCTTGAGTGATCCTACCTTGTCTTTATTTATCATCTTATTTTTAAAATGTAGAAAACATCTTGGTATTCTTTAATTTTACTCACCAAGCATATTTTAGGCTTCTTTTAGCCCTCATAATTCCCTGTTTAAAGTTCTCTTTTGTTTCCCTCCATTTCCTCAAAGGACTTGTTTGATTTCAGCTCATCCTTCCTCAATCTACTTAACTAAATTTGTAACACTCATCCAAGATTCCGAAACCTTGCAATTCTCTTCTTTCTCTCTCAGTAACATTTTGATCTTGAATTCTGACCAGCTCATCTTTTAATGGCTCTCACACATCAATGTGGACTTGCTCAATAACAGCTGCTCCCAATCCACATGCTCCAGCAACTGTGTATTATTGTTGCAACTAGCCTTTTCCCAGTTTAGCATAATCCAACCTCCAAGGTCCAGTCTATCCTTAGCCATAACCACCTGAAAACTATGTAGTTCTGACCACTGCTCCCAAAATGCTCTCCCACTGCAACTCCAATCATCCTGCCAGACTTATTTCCCAATACAAAGTCTAGAGTGTCCCCTTCCCTCCCTGGTTGGGCCATCAACATTCTATTAAGAAATGTTCCAGAATGTACCTAACAATCTGCCATTTCTAAGTACTTGGCATTATGGAGGTAAAGGCCACCACTTTCTATCTTGATGCATATAGTATACATTCTTCCACTATCGGGCTACACATCTGTTCTCCTACATCCCACAGGTGATTCAAAGACTTGGAATCCTGCAACAATGAGCTGCCACTCCTGCCCATCTCTCTCAACCAAGTCTCCATAAAGGCTACAATATTGTAGGTCCATGTATTAATCCAGACTCCAAATTCACGTGCCTTATTCATTAAACTCCTTGTATTCAAATAAATACACTGCAGCTTATTATAGCCCTACCATGATCATACTAGCCCTGCCCACCTTTCTTTTCAGACTCACTGTCCTAACCTCCATCTTTCCCTGAATCACTTCATTTGCTGATCTACTATTTTGGTTCCCATGCACCTGCTAGACTATTTTAAACCTTTGAGTAGCACTAGTAAATCTTCCTGTAAGGATATTGGTGCCCTGCAGTGAATCTTTCTTGTACAAGTCCCACCTGTCCAAGAAGAGAACCCAATCACCCATGTACCCAAAGCACTCTCTTCTGCATTAACCCCTTCACCATACATTTAAATGCACTACCTTCCCTGGTCTTGTCTCACTGGAATGTGGCACAGGCAACAGTCCTGAGGTTACAACCCTACAAGGCGGTGCAGGTCAAGGACTAAGCCAGGGGTGGTAAACATATAATTTCACACCCAAGGTAGCGTGCGCAAAATATTTTGTTGATGTGCAGCGTGCAGGACAGCGACTTAGTTCTTTAAACCCCAGCCATAATAAAAAAAAAGATGGAATGATTTATTTTACCGCCAAATGAAGCAGCAAATCATTTTTTACAACCTGATAGTAGTGACACGTTTTCACAGGAAACAGTTCAAACTAGCTTGGTGCCAGCTAAACAACTATGAGAACTCGTGATGTTGGGTGATAAGTTCTGAAACTTTTGCAGACCTATATTTGTATTGTAAACCGTTAAAATAGCAGTATTATTTAGAAGTTGTTGATTTTCAATTGTCTTTTTAAAGATTTTTATTAGTAATTTTTGAACAGATTTTCTAAAATGCTTATTTTATTTCAATCTGTCTCTGTGCTTTTGTTAAGATTAACAGGCCCTTGAAGAAGACTTCAAACCCAATAAGAAAATAAACAGGTTTTCTGTATAAAATGCTTCAGGATAAAACGTTAGTTGTCTAGGAAATCTAGTGAATCTAATATTAGAAAAACTGGTAATAAAATTCCTGATAATATAAACTCTGCTTAACTCCCCAAATTCTCTTTGCAGAACTTCCTCTCCCTTCCTGCCTACACCATTAGTATCAATATGGACTCCAACATTTGACTCTCATCTTTCAGACTATGACCGCTCTGAGACATCCTTGACCCTGGCCCTGGCAGTATATTACCTGCTCCCAATTGAAGAGTCTCCTATCACTATTCATAGCCTAGTCCAGTGTTGCAACGCTTTGTTTGAGAGTGTATGCCCAAATTGGCAATAACTTTCTAAAAAGGTCTCTCCCATGACTTTTTAATTTAGAGTAGAAATGAATTAGTAACAATAATTGTGAACTTTAAGGAAAAATGTTGAGTACTCTTGCTTATTTACATGTATTCATTAGTTGTCTACAAAATCTAGAGAATCTAATATTTAAAAACTGGCAATAAAATCTCTGATAATATAGAGTTTCTTTCCACATCAACTGCCAACCTTTAGCCTAAAATTTCCAAAAAAAATCCAAACATTTCAAATTAGTGACTGAGATGATATTTTTCTGAAATTGTTTCATTGCTCTATGTGACAGCTACTATTTAAAATTTAATCCTCTATTTACTGAAGTAATAAAATCCTCTGCTTTTTGTGGTAAGCAGCTATTTCTCCAGCAACAAAATTTAAAGGTCAGTTGCAGCAAACACATTTTTCTCACTGTGTGGTTTTTCGTACATCTACAAAATTCTACAAGAGACTTTTGTTTTACATTGTGACCAGAGCTTTTAATCAGTCAACTAGAGCAAATGAAAACTAATCTGAAGCACGTTGACAGGCTAATCACATTTAATAACAAAACTAATTTTAAGATCACAAAGCCTTTATTGTTCATATTACACTTCATTTTAAGTTCACAATTTGGTCAAATATTAACCATCAGAAACCTATAGTTTAAATACTATCAGGTGACCCTCATTGGCCCTTTAACAGAAATCTGTCCTCAGAATTATAATTTGAGATATGGAATAAAATTCTCTCCAACTTTGAAAAAGTAGGATTAATAAATCTTTTGCCTAATGAAGGGTCCCAGACCAAAATGTCAACTCCTTATTCCTCACAATAGATAGTCATAGTCATACTTTATTGATCCCGAGGGAAATTGGGTTTTGTTACAGTTACACCAACCAAGAATAGAGTATAAATATAACAATATAAAACCATAAATAATTAAATAATATGTAAATTATGCCAGATGGAAATAAGTCCAGGACCAGCCTATTGGCTCAGGGTGCCTGACCCTCCAAGGGAGGAGTTGTAAAGTTTGATGGCCACAGGCAGGAATGACTTCCTATGACGCTCTGCGTTGCATCTCGGTGGAATGCGTCTCTGGCTGAATGTACCTCTGTGCCCAACCAGTACATTATGTAGTGGATGGGAGACATTGTCCAAGATAGCATGCAACTTGGACAGCATCCTCTTTTCAGACACCACCGTCAGAGAGTCCAGTTCCATCCCCACAACATCACTGGCCTTACCAATGAGTTTGTTGATTCTGTTGGTGTCTGCTACCCTCAGCCTGCTGCCCCAGCACACAACAGCAAACATGATAGCACTGGCCACTACAGACACGTAGAACATCCTCAGCATCGTCCGGCAGATGTTAAAGGACCTCAGTCTCCTCAGGAAATAGAGACGGCTCTGACCCTTCTTGTAGACAGCCTCAGTGTTCTTTGACCAGTCCAGTTTGTCAATTCATATCCCCAGGTATTTGTAATCCTCCACCATGTCCACACTGACCCCCTGGATGGAAACAGGGGCTACCGGTATCTTAGCCCTCCTCAGGTCTACCACCAGCTCCTTAGTCTTTTTCACATTAAGCTGCAGATAATTCTGCTCACACCATGTGACAAAGTTTCCTACCATAGCCCTGTACTCAGCCTCATCTCCCTTGCTGATGCATCCAACTATGGCAGAGTCATCAGAAAACTTCTGAAGATGGCAAGAATCTGTGCAGTAGTTGAAGTCTGAGGTGTAAATGGTGAAGAGAAAGGGAGACAAGACAGTCCCCTGTGGAGCCCCAGTTCTGCTGACCACTCTGTCGGACACACAGTGTTGCAAGCACACGTACTGTGGTCTGCCAGTCAGGTAATCAATAATCCATGACACCAGGAAAGCATCCACCTGCATCGCTGTCAGCTTCTCCCCCAGCAGAGCAGGGCGGATGGTGTTGAACGCACTGGAGAAGTCAAAAAACATGACCCTCACAGTGCTCGCTGGCTTGTCCAAGTGGGCGTAGACACGGTTCAGCAGGTAGACGATGACATCCTCACCTCCTAGTCTGGGCTGGTATGCGAACTGGAGGGGTTCTAAGTCTGGCCTAACCATAGGTCAGAGCAGCTCCAGAACAAGTCTCTCCGGGGTCTTCATGATGTGGGAGGTCAATGCCACCGGTCTGTAGTTATTGAGGCCACTGGGGCCCGGCGTCTTCGGCACAGGGACGAGGCAGGACGTCTTCCACAGCACTGGAACCCTCTGGAGACTCAGGCTCAGGTTAAAGACATGGTGAAGTACTCCACATAGTTGAGGGGCACAGGCTTTGAGCACCCTGGTGCTGACACCATCCAGGCCCGCAGCCTTGCTTGGGTGGAGATGTTTCAACTGTCTTCTCACCTGTTCAGCAGTGAAGCCCACCATGGTGGTTTCGTGTGGGGGAGGGGTATAGTCATGAGAGCAGGGTGGGGAACTGTGAGAAGGGGTAGGAGGGGAGAGTGGAATATGTGTTGGTTGGGGTCCGACAACAGATGAATCATGTGGGGGATGGGCAGGGGCCACAATGTCAAATCTGTTAAAGAACAGGTTAAGTTCATTGGCCCTGTCCACACTGCAGCCTGACCTGCTGTGTTCCTCCAGCATTTTGTGTGTGTTACTTTTGATTATCAGTATCAGTTAAATCTCATGTTTAAACCTTCCCCCGCCCCCAACAACATTCGCTTCTCGACTCATGCACAGATGATGCTTCACTCTCTACAAAAATCCCAACATACGCTCAAACAAGACAAAATCTGCAGATGCTGGAAATCCAAACAACACACAAAATGTTGGAACTCAGCAGACTAGGCAGCATCTATGCAAAATAGTACAGTTGTCCCAATAGATGCTGTTCTCAGGAATGCAAAACTCTACCCTTTCAATCTCTTATATACAGATTCTGAGAAAACAAAATACAGTTTTCCCCCCGCCCCGTCATCCGAAGGTACAGTGTTCCTATGAAACGGTTCGTAAACCGAAATGTCGTAAAGCGAAGAAGCAATTACCATTTATTTATATGGGAAAATTTTGTGAGCATTCGCAGACCTAAAAATAACCTACCAAGTCATGCCAAATAACACATAAAACCTAAAATAACAGTAACATACAGTAAAAGCAGGAATGATATGATAAATACACAGCCTATATAAAGTAGAAATACTTCCACAATCATTACTGCACTGTCCTCCGTAGCGAAAGTCTCACGCAAGCGCCGTCAGCAAAAAATCTCACGCAAGCGCTGTTGGCAAAAACACGGTGCAAGCGCTCTCCAGTAACCTTTAAGCTATAAAGCTGCGAAATCATAACAAATAACACGTAAAAATACACTGCCGATATAAAGTAGAAATAATCTATGTACAGTGTAGTATCACTTAACCAGAATTGGTTCAGCGCCAAGCACACTGATGATGGTGTGTTAGACTGAGTCGTCGCAGGTTACGTGGTGCAGTGGCCCCACCCTCCAGGCCACCTTCAGATAGCTAACCGCGAAGCACGCAGGGGTGCAGCGGTAGTCGGGAGGCACCCAGCACATCTTTAAGAAAGAAGCTGAAATAAACATGCTAATTAATTAGGTGCCGCCCAGCACGTAATTGTTGGCCCAGATCAGTGCCGATTTCCAATTGTGTTCTCTCTGATCTGGGCCGACAATTACGTGTCGGGCGGCACCTAATTAATTAGCATGTTTATTTCGGCTTTTTTCTTAAAGATGTGTTGTGTGCCTCCTGGCTACTGCTGCATTCTCCGCGAATCGCGGGGTGGTGGGACACTAGGGTGTCATCTCGTCATCTGTTTCCATTAGAGCAGGCAGCTCATCTTCTCCTATGACTGCCTGCCTCGATGTCGAAGGTCGAAGTTCGTCGTCTGCTGTGGCCGATGTGGAAGGCTTGCTTGACTGCTTAGCCTCACGCATTTTTCTATCATACAGTTCTTTGTAAGGACTCAAACCATCCTGCAAATATCCCCTAAACCGACGTACCCTTTCAAAATTAAAGTCGTACTTTATCATTGCAGCGAAAATCTCACGCAGTTGCTTCACGTTCAGTTCCTGGACGACTTCACTTTCAGTCCATTCGCTACTGCATTCAGTTTCAATTGTTATCCTTTCGTGTTCCATTTGCATCAGCTCTTCATCTATCAGTTCTTGGTCATGGGATGCCAAAACCTCTTCAACATCATGTTCGTCAACTTCCACAAGCCAAACTCACTTCGGCCTTATTTTGTTCACCACGATTGAAACGCTTAATTATGTCAAGTTTTACGCTAAGTGTAAGTGTACGCTAAGAGCCCTTAAGAGCTCTTTTAGGCTTTTCCGATAACTTAGAACTCATCTTGCTGTCGAGAGAAATTATGTGGTGTTATTGGAGTCTCCAGTAATCTGCAGTGAAAACCACATAAACAGTCTTGGACATTCTTGGGCACAGGACTTAGTACTACGAGACTTGAAATAAGTATCAAAATGTGTAAGATTGAGTACTGCACCTTGCTTGCAAGACATGTTTTAGACAAGCCAGATAAGAATGTCACATTAGTTATTAATATTATTCAACTCCCAGCAAACCTCTAACAAGGCGAGAAGGAAATATCCAAATACACAAAAAAAATCAAAGATTGACTTTATAACTAGCATTGCAGCTCCAGGAGGATATGTTAGTAATGTAGGAGCAAGTATACATGAAAATCCCTGTGCCCTCAATGAAACATTAATCTTTTACCTGGCACACCCATAACAGTTTTCATTACAAGCCCAATAATTAAATTCAATAAGCACCAAAGGCCTTGCATACTTCCCTTTGTATGCTGTTCTGTAGTGCATAATAATAAATAACAGGTAAACATGGGAGCAGGGTCAACTAAGGGTTGTAATTCAAAAGAAATACTGAAGGAATCTGTTAAATAACTGAAGTACAGGTCAAGTCCCCCCTCATCTTAAATTCCAAAATCCGAAAGCCTCAGAAATCTGAATTTTTGAGTGCTGACATGACATCACAAATAGAAAATTCCACATAGTGCTGGGAAGATTTACAGGCGATTCACAGGTCTCTGCACATCACAAACAGTTCTAAGAAGTGACCCCACATATATGAGCAGAAGTTAATGAAAAATAGAAAAAGCACTGCATAAACCAAAAAACAATGTAGATCTGGATAAAGTCTTCAGCGATTCAGCAATTCAGGAACAGCTTCTTCCTCTCTGCCATCCGAATCCTAAATGGACTTTGAAGCTTTGGACACTACCTCAATTTTTTAATATACAGTATTTCTGTTTTTGCACATTTTTAATAATCTATTCAATATATGTAATTGATTTACTTGTTTATTAAGTTTTATTTCATTTATTATTATTTTCTTTTCTCTCTCTCTGCTAGATTATGTATTGCATTGAACTGCTGCTGCTAAGCTAACAAATTTCATGTCACATGCTGGTGATAATAAACCTGATTCTGTTTCTGTACAGTCAGATACAATATACAATCAGATCAATGTGTGCTGATAAATCTGATGACCTAGGGAAAGAAGCTGTCCTGGATATGCCGCTCAATGGTATGCTGATCATGAAACAAAGGAAGATGTATCACGACAAACAGAAAATCAAAGGTAATTGTAAATATTCAGCAGACTGGTTGCAGAAATTTAAGAGAAGGTATGGCATTTAATTTTTAAAGATTTAAAAAAATTTTTAAAGATCACGAAGCATCATTCTACTGATCACGAATCAACAGAGAAATTCATTGATAAATTTGCAAAGAAAGTCACTGATGAATATCTAACACCAGAACAAGTCTACAATGATGATTTTTTAAAAAAGTTTTATGTAAGGTAAATACAAAAAGAATGTACTGTCATGTTTTAATCAAAATACAGCATCCTAGTGAACACAAAGGTCGCAGTTGTTTGTTGATCAGTACTTCCACCCCCAAGCATTTCTGATCAGGGGGCAGGCAACATGTATTGCTATACATGATACTTTGCTCAGAAAAGGGCCCTGTAAAAATCACACCTTCAAAAGTGGCTGAACTTTAATAAGCTAATTGTTCTGACAGACATGTGTTAAAGTCGAATCTGAATAAAACTCAGGAGACCAGCTTCTTATAGTTATAACAGTTTATTGTGCATCCTCCTGCAGGAGTTTGAAACCCAGTTGTCAAAGGGAAGGCACGTAAGTACTGCCACCATCCGACTAGTGGACCCACTTGGTCAGGTTACAGCCGTATATTTATACATAGTAAGCCCCATTCATTACTGTTGCAGATGTTATTAGAACTGGTACTCCCACCAAGTCTGTTGCTGCAAAACTTAGTTACAGATAAGGGAGTCTGCTAAATCAAGGTTTTAATTACAGATGGATGTACTGTCCAGTCCTCATTAGTTATTCCCTTTACAAGACCCTGACTTAATTACAGATGGATGTTCATTCCTGTCCTTATCGGTGAGTCCTCCTCCCCGTACTCAAATGAGGGTACAATGTATAATGTTATCAACTCTCAATGAGTCTCTCTGCACACCAAGGGAGAACCAGTATAAACCGTTTTTTTAAGCTAACTGCTGAGGACAGAGTTTACACAAACACGAGGAAATCTGCAGATGCTGGAATTTCAAGCAACACACATACAAGTTGCTGGTGAATGCAGCAGGCCAGGCAGCATCTATAGGAAGAGGTACAGTTGACGTTTCGGGCTGAGACCCTTCATCAGGACTAACAAAGAGGAGCTAGTAAGAGATTTGAAAGTGGGAGGGGGAGGGGGAGATCCAAAATGATAGGAGAAGACAGGAAGGGGAGGGATGCAGCCAAGAGCTGGACAGTTGATTGGCAAAAGGAATATGAGAGGATCATGGGACGGGAGGCCTAGGCCTGATGGCATGAACATTGACTTCTCCAACTTCCATTAATGCCCCACCTCCCCCTCATACCCCATCTGTTATTATTTTCCACTTTCCTCTTTCAAATCTCTTACTAGCTCCTCTTTGTTAGTCCTGACGAAGGGTCTCAGCCCGAAACGTCGACTGTACCTCTTTCTATAGATGCTGCCTGGCCTGCTGTGTTCACCAGCAACTTTTATGTGTGTTGCTTGAAGACAGCTTACTTCAGTTCAAGAATTCCTATTCAATCCCAATTATTCTTTTAGCCGGAGGTTACATAGGTTCAAAATGAATTCTTTTAAATATCCTCAATTCCTCACATGCCTCAGAACAAACTTTCCCAACAATGCCTCAAAAGCATTGCACAATACCTTAATAAGCTGTTCTTTTAACTGCAAAACTTGTACTGGCTGAAACACTTCAAATTACATTGTGCCTGGTCAAAATATACTGACACAATTCAACATGGAAAACACTATCCCACTCTAAGGCAGTAGGTGCAGGGTGACAAATTAAAATAGCAACAAAAAGTCAGGTATTTCTATTTCTTAAATGGCTATAAAGACACGACTCCTTTTGTGTACATAGTCAGTGCCCTAGCAGTATTGTATAGCAAGCTATCAACCTCAAGTACCAATAGTTAAGCCAAATGACACATTATTCTAATATTAATTTTTGACTGTTACAAAAAATGGACTCTTTCCTTGAAGACTTAAATATTTCATTCTTCCTTTTGGGCTTACAACCCAACCTCAATTTTACCCTCAATCCCTCCACTTACTGTCCTACTTCTCTGGCTCCCACGACCAACACCTCTCCCCCCCTCCCCACACCTCCCATGTTACATTAAACCCTCCCAGCAACTAGAAGTGGCAATACAAGTAGATAAGATGGTAAAGGTGGTATATGGCACACTTCCCTTAATCAATCAGGGCAGAATAATGGAGAGCACAAATAATATTTTTCTTCCAGGGTTGATATATCAAATAGTAGAGGTGGGGGGGGGGGGAGCTGTTCAAAAGATGAGATTTGAGGCAAGTTTTATTTTATTTATACAGAGTGGCAGATGCCTGGAACACTGCCAGTGGAGGTGGTGAAGGCAAATACAATAGCTTAGACCAGCACAAGCAGACAGAACGGAGAGATAGAGACCATGTACAGGCAATTGCTCAGTTTAAGCTGGAAACAATTGTTTTTACATATTAAAGAGGTCCCAGCATCGATCTGTATAGGAAAGCACTAGCCTCCAGTCAGACTACCACTCCTCTTCCACTACCCTCGGTCTAAGGACAAGACAATTTTGGATCCAATTTATTAAGCCTCCATGGAACTCGTATGTATTAATCTTCTGGAGCAGCCTATCAAGACTGACCCCATCAAAAGCTTTAAAAAAGTCTACATAGAAAACATCCATTGCCCCACACAAAGCCATGACTAGCTAACCCTAGTCAAGTCTAAGCTTTTCCAGTTGCGAGTAGAGCCTGCCCGAAGAATCTTTTTCCAATCATTTCTCTCATCACTGATACCAGGTCACAAGCCTATAGTTTGTATCAATTGCCCCTCTTAAATAAAAAGAAAATATAAAATTGATTATTCCCTTGTTGGTTAAGACCTTGCCTGTGGCTATATAGGATATAATAACCTATGTCCGGTCCCAGCAATCTTCTCTCTTGCCTGCCTCAGTAACTCATACAAATCTCATGAAGTCCTGGAAACTTATCTACCCGCATGTTCTCCAAAACCACCTTTGATATCAACTTGTTCTAGAATTTCAGCATATCCGACCTGAGTGCTTTCCTCCATGTCCTCCTTGCTGAGTGCTGATATGAGGTACTTATTTAGTATCTCGCCCACTTCCTCTGGCTTCAGGAATAAATCCCCAAGTTTGTCCTTGAGTGATCCTACCTTGTCTCTATTTACCATTTTGCTTTTAAAATGCAGAAAACATCTTGGAATTCTTTAATTTTACTTGCTACGGGTATTTTAGGCTTCTTTTAGCCCTCATCATTAAATTCTCTCCTGCTTCTTTTTAACTCAGAAGTCATGTTTGATTTCAGTTCGTCCTTCTTATTCTCTTGTCTAAATTTGTAGCACTCATCCAAGATTAAATATTTCTTCCAAATGTTACAAACTAAAGCCTCTAATTGCTAAATGGAAGCAAGGACAAAATCTAATTCAGTTTATGCACAAAGCTATGATGCTGGTAGGATACATCAGCCATAAGTATAATATGGAATCTAGACACAAACTTCAGTATGCACGTGAGATTTGCTAGAATATTTTAAAAAGGTATGAGGGATGCTACTAAATAGTGAGCAAAGTTGTAAAGTGATTTTATAGAGGTCTTCAACCAAATTGAAAAATTCACAATGAGAAAATCATTTACTCTATGCAATTTAGTTAATTTAGAAAATAACCAGGGACCTGAGAAATAAACACATTAGAATTTAGCTTCCACTGCCTGATAAACCAGTTGGTATAGATTCAACAGCAGCTTCAAAACACAAAAGGTAATTAAATAACTAAAGAAAACATTGTGAAAGAGCAGGACAAGAGCTGACAATGAAATGAACCATTGTAGAAGTATGAAAAATGATTTGACTGGTAGTATAGGTATTCCTCAGTTAATGGGGAGGCATGATCTTAAAGGACTTGCCCTCATACAAAAATTAATTAAGCAGGAGGTAGAATTATTTCCTGTTCAAAATAACAGCTTAATACGTAGCACAAGATGCTGGAGGAAGAGGAGAGAGGTTGTTCACTAAACTGTACTCACCAGTGGGTTTCAGAGCAGATCAACTTTACCTCAACTCTAGGTCCTAGAGATCACCACGCAGTTTACTTCATTTTTCTCAGAATGGAAATTGTCTGCCACTTCACGCCCAAATCACCCCCCACCCACCCATCACAGCAATGATGTCACCTAACAATTCCCAAGTAAGTATATTACAACCCAAAGTCATAGTACTTGCACCCATTTTTCGAGTTGGCAGCACAATGCTTTGCAGCAATGCAAACACTGCATATTTATTTGGGGCTAGTCACATCCTGAGAACCAAAATGTGTTCTACAACCCTTGCTGCAGTGAGCACAGTCTTTCTTAAGCAAAGAATCAAACAGCACTTTCTCTGCAACTGCAACACTATATTCTACATTTCTCTCTTTTTCCTACATTAATACAATTATTCATAGCATGAAAAGCTTTTCACTGTATCGCAGTACATATGACAATATTAAACCAATTTATCTTTCTGGTGGGAAAGACTGGTTAAGTTAACATCTACTAACTAGGAGAAGAGAATGTTACAAGTTCTGCAATTTCTCTACACAGCTGAAAGTTCAAGTGTTTTGCATCTACACAACAAGGAAATGAATTTCTGGCAGTTGTATTTAACAAGCAAGGGGAATAGTTTGTAATGACTCAGTACTGTTATGGTAGACAACAGGAATGACCCATCATAGCCCAGCCCTCAGCATTCCCCTCAACAGATTTTTCGAGCAGCAACAGATAACAAGTATGAGGGTGTAGACAGAAAATGTACAGAAAGACCCCAAGCCAATATCTCCATAATTATGTATCTAAATTCAGTTATGACTTTGCCAGGGTACCACTCAGTCGCAAAACTGTTACATCTTCACGCAGGACACTGTCAAAAATGAAATACCCATGACCTGCTGGTTGAACACTGGATTGAGCAAGCATATTTCCCCATGGATTCAACTGATCTCCCATATACTTGCAGATGATTGACTACTTGTAATTATTTTATATTTTCTCTCTATAATGCAGTATGAGAAAGCAAAAACAAGAACACAGCTTGTAGTTTATGCAGGGTCAAGCAGGAACATGCTTTCGTAGTTCTTGTCCAGAGAACAGGTATGTATTTAGGAACAGACATAATCTGAGGACACACAATTAATACTGAAACCACTAAACAACACAAGAAGGCACCTTCAAAGTGAATCCACTTTTCTTGAATGCCTATATAGTATCAAACTAAAGTCTTTATGCCTCTGACAGTAATTGGCTTCAAAGTCACAAGGTGCAGCTGTGTCAACAAAGATAGCTTTTTATTAGATAAGCAGCTGTAATGTTACACACAAGTCAGCCGCTGTACTCAAACAGTTTGGGAACAAAGCATGGTATACATACAGAAAATTACTTGTTGCTCAACAGGTATATTGACCTATTCCTTATTTGTTAGTTCAGAGCAATTGCGACACAATCGGGAAGCACACAGGATTCTAGGATATCAGGCCAATCTACAGGGAACATGGGCCAAAAAGAACCAAGTCAGAGGGCTAGGTTAATTAGATTCCAATTGACCCCTTGAGCAGTCCAAACCCCAAGCCACAAGTCACTGATGAGATTGGATAAGGGGTCCTATATTCCACGCACACAAGGATGGCAGGTCCAGAGAGCTAAATGTTCTTATAGCATTATTGTATCAAAAGTATAGAACTCAAATGCATTTGGATTTTTGGAGAAATGCTTCCACTTGATATTCAAGCACAAGCATACATGCAGTGAATAGAATTGCGACATTTCCTATTCAACCACATCACACTTTACAGCCATGTCTCCCCACCACATTCAGTTTCAAGTTCCACAACCTTACAATCAGCACTCCATAATTTTGGTCCCTGAAAATTGGCAATGCATACTGCAATGCTGGCATATTTCAGTTGATTACATACACGATGATCTGCCATTTCTTTTAAACATCTCCACCTCCTTGAAGATACACCTAAAACCCAAGTTGCTTCCAAGTTTCAGTCACCTATACAAAAGGCTTTTGTTGCCACTGTTAACTTTTATTCAATATTAAGCATATTAATAGATTTAATTATATTAAGGTTCTTAAAAACATCAAGCTACCCATCAAATTATGGATATCAGACAAAAACCAGGATGACCTTCACCATGTAGGTTCACTGATTAATTGATTTATGATGTCACATGAAGCAATACAGTGAAACATTTTCTTGTAAGCATTTCAAACAGGACAATTTGTTACATTGGTATATAGATTTAAGGGGATTCTTCTTTTATGTTACTGCGTAGGCTAATTAAAATGGCTTCTTTGTTATGTTATAATTGAAATGGCTTCTTTGTTATGTTAATTGCTGAGAAGGTCCTCCCGCTAGTAGTTTGTTTGGATTATGTTATCGATAAGAGGATGAACGAACCAATTGGGATAGATGTTATTCTTTTTGCGCGTCTGTAAGTTATTGTGATGCGCGGGTTTTTTGGGCAGAAGGCGCGAGAGAGAAAGGGAGGATGGACAAGGTGCTGTGAGTCGGCTAACGGGGTCAGACCCCGAGCAGGAGTCCGAGGCCCAGGGTGTTCGGTGAGGAGAGAAGACGGAGACGGACTCGTGTGCAGCGTCTGGTTGACCACCGTGGGTGGTCCCAGGCGGCAGGTCGAGGTGGTCAGAGGGGATCGAATGGTGAAGAGAGGATTGTTACTAGAGCTCCAACTGTTTGTGCACGAAGAGATTGAACTTTGATAAGTGTGGCGCCTTTTATTTCCCTTTTATATTTTATCTCTTTTAATTACCTAGTTCCAGTAATATCTATAAACTGTAATTCACTTAATCGTATATGGTGTACTGCCTGGTATTTGACGGGGTGGGGTACATCACACAGCATCCACACAAACTTTATTACCAAGTTCGGCCAGGCCAAGGGCTGTTTCCCTGGACGACAGTGAGCTGAGCGACCCTGCGGCTCGCCAGGGGGCTACATTTGGGGGCTTTTGTCCGGAATTGGATTCAGTGGTCTTCACATGTGGGTGCCCTGTTTAAATCAGTAATGTGTGTCTCTGTGGGTTATTGGCCGGTTATTGCTGCATGCGTGTTGGGTCTTTGTTCAAGTTCAGACTAGCGCTGACAAGTTGATGGTGGGACTTGGGGCTGTCCATACTGTTGGGAGAGAGAGAAAAGAGTGGTCTGATTCGGAGGTAGTGTCTGCAAATAAATGGTCCAGCTACAGAAGGCTCCGACTGGCTTTTGGGAGATTGTCCACCCCAAAAGGGGCGGAGGTGTGCAAGATGCGGGCGGAGTGGATCCCTCAGTTGTTAGATGAGTGGCAGTGCTCGGTTGAGGGAGAGCGACAGGAATTGGTTGAAAGTTTGAGTAGGCGGGCTGTTGACGGGGTTAGAACTGTCAGGTTCAATTACACTGTAGTGACAGCTGCCAGTTATCTGAAAGAGGGGGAAAAGTTTTCAGTGTATCTTTTCTGGCTAGGAGGGCAGCTAAATTGCTTACAGTGCCAGGGGGATCATTTCAGGGGATCAGCCCCTCCTTCAGTTGTTCAGCTGATCAGAGAGGTGTCGGGAAACTTAGTGGAGGCCCAGTGGGGGAACGGCTTGGTGTCTCTGGGGGAGCACATTTCCAGCAATGTACCAAGGAACTTCCGAAAGGAAAAGACCCTATTCCTGAAAGTTTAGAGGGACCACACCAGGGTGTCGTTACGAAGAGATGGAAGTGATGCTAAAGCCATCCTCGACACCGGGGCGCAGGTCAAGTTGTTGTACAGTTCGTTTTACAACTGGTGTCCGAAGCATTTACCCTTGACAACCGTAAGGACACTGGAGATTTGGGGTGCCAGTGCCAGTAATTATCCAGAAGACTATCATTGGTTAGTGACCCTGGAGTTCATGGAGGCAATGTCTGGGCACCCAGCGTGTCGAGCTGCTTCTGACGACGTGTGTAGCAGCCTTGGGCCGGTACCGAATTTAAACGAGACCCAACTGTGGTACGGCCTGGGGGAAGTATCTGAAGGTGAGACCCTCTTAGTAGACGCTCCGAAATACCACGAGGGAAGGGAGTTGCCCGCTGAAGACACCTCGGTGACAAAGAGGTCGCAGCGACTGGACCCTGCAGCCATGGAAGACGTAGGCAGCGTGTGTGTGTGGATTATAGGACTCTGAACAGGCACACTGTTTGTACGGTGCAACGTGGGTTAATGTGCTGGATCTGAGGAGTGGATGTTGCCAGATCCCGAGCAGTAAGGCTGATGAGGAGAAGTTGGCCATTATTGGTTCCCTAGGATTCTTCCGATCTGAAGAGATGCCAAAGGGCATATCTGGAGCCTCTGCAACCTTCCCACAGGGCATGAGGAAGACCATGGGGGAAGTGAAGGTGTGTGGAGTTTTGGTGTATGTGGATGTCCGCCTAGAGCTTGGATTCACCTGGGGGGACTATGAGGTGAGGCGAGTGGCTGAGCCCGGGCGACAGATGCGAAGTGTAAAGTGTGGAGGAGTTTTTGGACGGCGGAGTTTGGTGCAATGTGAGAAAAATGACCCGACATACCAGTTGAACTTCCTGGTGTTGGAATAGATGGTGGTGGACCTGGGGATAGAAACCCAGTTTGTCAATTTGAATGAGACACAGAGGAGAGAGGGGATTTGCACCGCTGAACTGAGAACTCAGAAATGCAGGCCGGAGACTGAGTGCCGCACTTGCGGGACTACCATTGCAGACTTGGAATTCACGCTCATCAAAGTGGAGAAGGAGCAATGGAATTCCGAGCCAACACTGCGGTCATGTACTGAGGAATTAATCCAGAGAGACGAAACAATGATCCACCTTCGAAAGGATCAGCAGAAACTCAAGACATCGATCCAGAAAAGATTGGAAGACTTACAAGTTGGGGAAGACCAAGGAAGCTGTCTGACTAAGGGCAACAGAAACCAGAGAGCCCGGAGAGGGGAGTTTGACTACACTTCTGAGGAGGTGAAGCAATTGAGGACAGATCTCGGAAAAGGGAAGCAGACGCTTGAAAGGAACCTGACTATCGATAGTTTAAATGAAGTGGAAGAACTGAAATTGACCTGGAAGAAGTCATCAGGAAGAAAAAACTGGAGGCTGGACATCCTTTAATTGCTGCTTTTCAGGCCAGGGTGGAAGAAGTTGGTGGGGTAACTGCATCCCAGTTTGAGATGGCAAAGAAGCGTGAGTCAGAACTGCTGAGACTGTGGCGAGAGTTGGAGAAAATCAAACAGCAGCTATCGATCGAAGAAATGATGAAGAATACAGATTCGAAGGATGATGTGCTGGACATGTGGTACATGCTGCCTTTCACTAACTTCCCCTTGGTTGAGGAAGAGACCTTTGGCTCTTCTCCCACTGAGTCAGGTGTAGTGGGGAGGGCTAGTTGTGGGCAGCCTGGGTTACAGCAGGACCGGGAAGAAAAAGAAGCAGGGCCCTGGACCTGGGACAGGGGGCTCCGAGTTGCAGTAGTGGCATGAGTGAGAGATTGAGAGAGGAGTTGGCAAACAGACCCGAGGTATTCCTCGTAGGGTCCGAGCCTTAAGGGTTTGGGTGAGGAGGTACAGAGGCCTCTGAGGATTAGGAAACTCCCAGATCGGTTGGCCTATGTAGTCCCTGTGGGACCAGGCGTAAGGTCCACTGTTTGGGGGGGGGGGGGGGGTGCGCACGCAATGTCACTGTGTGTACCTGGATTGGGTTTTTGTGTCTGCAGGACTAGTTGGCGAGTTATTTAGAAGTCATGAGGACATGACTTTATTTGGTGGGGGGAGAGTGTAAGAGGTTTCTTCTTTTATGTTACTGCATAGGCTAATTAAAATGGCTTCCTTGTTATGTTATAATTGAAATGGTTTCTTTGTTATGTTAACTGCTGAGAAAGTCCTCCCGCTAGCAGTTTGTTTGGATTATGTTATTGATAAGAGGATGAACGAACCAATTGGGATAGCTGTTATTCTTTCTGTGTGTCTGTAAGTTATTGTAATACATGGGTTTTTTGGGCAGAAGGTGCGAGAGAGAAAGAGAGGATGGACAAGGTGTTGTGAGTCGGCTAATGGGGTCTGACCCCAAGCAGGAGTCCAAGGTCCAGGGTGTTCGGCGAGGAGAGGAGACGGACTCGTGTGGAGCATCTGGTCGACCACCATGGGCAGTCCCAGGCAGAGGGTCGAGGTGGTCAGAGGGGATCGAATGGGGGACAGAGGATTGTTACTAGAGCTCCAACTGTTGGTGCATGAAGAGATTGAACTTTGATAAGTATGACGCCTTTTATTTTCCTTTTATATTTTATCTCTTTTAATTACCTAGTTCCAGTAATATCTATAAACTGTAATTCACTTAATCGTATATGGTGTATTGCCTGTTATTTGGCGGGTTGGGGTACATCACACAGCAACAACACAAACTTTATTACTAAGTTTGGCGGGGGCGAGGGCTGTTTCCCTAGATAACAGCGAGCTGAGCGACCCTGCGGCTTGTCGGGGGGCTACATAGAGGTAGTACAAGGAGAAACAAAGAGCAGAATAAAGAGTTACAGTATCAAGAAAGTACATTGCAGGTAGAGAATAAGCTGCAAGGTCGCAGCAGGGTAGTTGTGAGGTCAATTTCATCTCATCGTAGTAGGGAAACATACAATAGTCTCGTAATAGCATGATAAGAAGCTACCCAGGAGACTGGTGTTACTGTTTTTCAGACTTCTCGATCTCCTGTCCAATGGAGGGGGGAGGAGGAGAAGAGATAATGTCAAGATTTGGTAGGATCTTTGATATCTTTGATTATGCTGGCTGCTTTATTAGGACAGTGAGGTGTGTAGTTAATATCCATGGATGAGAGGCTGCTTACTGTAATGTGCTGTGTCTATAACACTCTCATTTCTTGCTGTCATGGGCACAGCAATTGCCATACAGAGACATAATGCATCCAGTTACGATGTTTTCTATGGTGCATCTATAAAAATTGAGAAAGGTTGACAGGGACCTTAAAGGGGTAGGAAGTTCAAGGGGGATATTAGAGGAAGGTTTTTTACTCCAAGAGTAGTTGGTGCGTGGAATGCACAGCCTGAGTCAGTGGTGGAGGCAGATACACTAGTGAAGTTTAAGAGACTACTAGACAGGTATATAGAGGAATTTAAGGTGGGGGCTTATATGGGAGGCAAGGTTTGAGGGTCGGCACAACATTGTGGGCCAAAAGGCCTGTACTGTGCTGTACTATTCCATGTTCTATGTTCTATGACATGCCAAATTTCTTTAAGCCTCTTGAGGAAGTAGAGGCACATGTGAGCTGCCTTTGGGTGGGGGAAGGGGGTTTGGACCAGGGCAGACTATTGAAAATTGAAGCTCTAAGCCCTCTTGACCTCAACATCAGTGATGTAAAATCATATGCACCAATCACCACCTACCTGAAGTTAATGATCAGCTCTTTTTGTTTTGCTGCCATTGAGAAGTTTGTTATTATGACACCATGTCAACCTTAGCGATTATAGGGATCACTTACAATGGACTGAAAAGTTTGAGCATATAGACGTTAAGAAAGAGGATGTGCTGGAGCTTTTGGAAAGCATCAAGTTGGATAAGTCACCGGGACCAGATGAGATATACCCTAGAGTACTGTGGGAGACGAGGGAGGAGAATGCTGAGCCTCTGGCAATGATCTTTGCATCATCAATGGGGACAGGAGAGGTTCCGGAGGATTGGAGGGCTGCAGATATTGTTCCCTTATTCAAGAAAGGGGGTAGGGATAGCCCAGCAAATTATAGACTAGTGAGTCTTACTTCAGTCATTGTAAAGTTGATGGAGAAGATCCTGACAAGCAGGATTTATGAACATTTGGAGAGGCATAATACAATTAAGAATAGTGAACGTGGCTTTGTCAAAGGTAGGTCATGTCTTACCAGCCTGATTGAATTTTTTGAGGGTGTGACTAAACACATTGATGAAGGAAGAGAAAGTAGATGTAGTGTATATGAATTTCAGCAAGGCATTTGACAAGGTACCCCGTATGCAAGGCTTATTGAGAAAGTAAGGAGGCATAGGATCCAATAGGACATTGCTCTGGGGATCCAAGAGGACATTGCTCTGTGGATCCAAGAGGACATTGCTCTGTGGATCCAGAACTATCTTGCACAGAGAAGGCAAAGAGTAGTTGTGGACGGGTCATTTTCTACATGGAGGCTGGTGACTAGTGGTGTGCCTCAGGGGTCTGTACTGGGATCCCTTCCCTTCGTGATTTTCATAAATGACCTGGATGAGGGATGGGTTAGTAAATTTGCTGATGACACAAAGGTTGGGGGTGTTATGGACAGTGTGGAGGGCTGTCAGAGGTTACAGCGGGACATCGATAGGATGCAAAACTAGGCTGAGAAGTGTCAGATGGAGTTCAACCCAGGTAAGTGAGAGGTGGTTCATTTTGCTAGGTCAAATATAATGGCAGAAAACAGTATTAGTGGCAAGACACTGGGCAGCGTGGAGGATCAGAGGGATCTTGATGCATGAGTCACACTCAAGGTTGCTGCACAGGTTGACTATGTGGTTAAGAAGGCATACGGTGTATTGGCCTTCCTGTAGTGAGGTGACCAGAACTGAGCACAGATGAAGGATGCGGAAACTATAGAAAGGGTGCAGAAGCGATTTATAAGGATGTTGCCTGGATTGGCAAGCGTGCGTCATGAGAATAGGTTGAGTGAACTTGGCCTTTTCTCCTTGGAGCAATGTAGGATGAGAGGTGACCTGTTAGAGGCGTACAAGATGATGAGAGGCATTGATCGTGTGGATAGTCAGAGGCTTTTTCCCAGGGCTGAAGTGGCTAACGCAAGAGGATACAGTTTTAAGGTGCTTAGAAGTAGATACAGAGAAGATGTTAGAGGTAAGTTTGTTTCATTTTTTAAAAAAATACAGAGAGTGGAATGGGCTGCCAGCAATGGTAGTGGAAGCAGGCGGATACAACAGGGTCTTAAGAGGTTCCTGGATAGGTACATGGAGCTTAGAAAAATAGAGGGCTATGGGTAACCCGAGGTAATTTCTAAGCTAAGGATATGTTCGGCACAGCATTGTGGGTTGAAGGGCAGTATTGTGCTGAAGGTTTTCTATGTCACTAGATTCTCATTCTGGTACTTTGACTTTGAGCCTGGGGGGGGGCGTGGTGGCCTGCTTTATGATTAATTCATCGTGGTGCACAGATGTGGTGGTTCTTTCCAAGTCCTGCTCTCCTCAGCTGAAACGTGGCAGTCAAGTGCCACCCATTCTATCAGCTAAGGGAGTTTTCCGTCCTCATCTTGTTTACAATTACATTCCAAGCTTGGCTAACATCAAGTTGGCACTAGAGAAGCTGAGCACTGTGATCAACAGTCATGAGACAGTGCACCCTGACACCTTCCCAATCATTACAGGGTCTTTAAGTAGGACAGCTTGAAGAAGCCTCTGTCAAACTACTACCAACATGTCACCTGTGGAACCAGAGAAGCCAACACGCTTGACCATTGTTACACCCCATCAAGATGACTTACTGTGCCATCCCACAGCCACACCTTGGCAAGTCCAATCACCTCACCGTACTTCTGCATAAGATAGGCACAAACTGAACACAGCACCAGCGATGAGGACCATGAAGATAAGGTCAAAAGAGGCATAGAAACACTTACAGGACTGCTTTGAATCAGTGGACTGGACTACATTCAGTAATTCATCTTTGGATATGAATAAATATACCATAGTCATCACATATTTCACCAAGACCTGTGTGGATTAGTGTGTGTCTTCAAGTACGTACTGGACATACCAAACCAGATGCTGTGGACAAACCTGGAGATTTGTCATCTGCCAAAGGCTAGATCTGTAACATTCAAGTCTAGTGGTCCAAAATTCTACAAGAAAGTCAGGTGCAATCTATAAAAGGCTATTGTGAAAGCAGAAAGACAGTTACCAGTGAAACTAGACATGCAATAGGATGCATGTTAGCTGTGGTAGGTTTTGCATGCCATCACTTATGTTTATGTGAAACCTAACATAATAAATAGCTGTGATGCTTCACTCCCCAATGAGCTCAATGCCTTTTGTGTATACTTTGTAAGGGATAATAAAACCATGCCTGTGCAAATCTCTGCAGCATCTGGTGACCCTGTGATATCTGTCACTGAAGTTGACGTCAGAATATCTTTCAAGGTGAACTCACCCATGCAAGGTGCCAGGCTCCAATGGTGTACTTGGCAGAGCACTGAAAACCTAAGCAAACCAACTGGCAGGAGTGTTCAAGAACACACTAAACTTCTCACTGCTGCTGTCGGAGGTTCCCAACTACTTCAAAAGGACATGAATCATACTGGTGACCAAGAAGAACAAGGTGAGCTGCCTCAATTACTATTGCCCAGTAACACTCACATCCACAGTAATGAAGTGCTTTGAGAAGTTGGTCATGGCTATAATTAACTCCTGCCCGAGTAAGGACATGCAAGCATTGCTATTTGCCTTCTGCTACAACAGATCGACAGTGGATGGCATCTCACTGGTTCCCCTTTTGGCCTTGGAGCATCTGAACAGCAGCAAAATCCATGTCAGACTGCTGCTTATTGGTTATACCAGCATCCCTCAGTACTAATCAACAAGCTTGGGTGTGTATACCTCCCTCTTGAACTGGATCCTCAACTTCCTCAATGGAAGACTACAATCAGTACAGATAGGAAACAACAGAGCAGACAATCAACATGGGCACACTTCAAAATGCATACTTAACCTAATGCTCTACTCTCTACACTCATGGCTGTGACTAAGCACAGCTCAAACTCCATCTATGAAATTTGCCAATGACAACTACTCGCAGATGGTGACGAGGAAGTGTACAGATTGGTAGGTTGAGTGATGTCACAGCAATTATCTTGCGCTCAGTGTCAGTAAGCCCAAGGAACTGATTGTGGAACTCAGAAGGAGAATTCAGGAGAACATACACCAGTCAGAGAGGTCAGCAGTGGAAGGAATGAGCAGCTTCATGTACCTCAGTATCAACATCTTAGAGAATCTATCACATTGAACAATCATGAAGAAAGCATGCCAACTGTTATACTTCATTAGGAGTTTGTGGAGATTTCCTATGTCACCAAAGACTCTAATACAGGGGTGGCCAACCTCTTACATCCCATGTGTCAATTTTTTCACGCACAAGTTCAGATGCGCCATATGAATCTTGTACCCTCACAATTCTTGTAAAAATGTTAATATAGAACTCGTGTGTGGAAAAAAACGCATCTGAACTCATGCGTGAAAAAATTGACGCATGGAATGTATAAGGGTGGTCACCGCTGCTAGTAATTTCCTACAGATGCATCACTGGCTAGTTTGGAGGCTCCAATGTACAGGATCAAAACAAGTTGCACAGGATTATAGACTCAGCCAGTTCCATCATGAGCACTAGCCTTCCCACCATCGAGCATAGCTTCAAAAGACCGTGCCTCAGGACAGCATCCAACACTGGGGACCCTCACTGTCCAGGACTTGCCCTCTTCTCATTACTGCTATCAGGCAATGGTACAGATGCCCAAAGGCACAGACTAAACATTTCAGCAACAGCTTCTTCCCCACTGCCAACAGTCCATGGACTTATGAACAGTACTTCATAATTGGCTTTTGTTTTACACTATTTAGTTTTTAATATAGTATTGTAATAGTAACATGAGGAAACGAATTGAAGCAGCAGAGATGTGGTTTTTGAGGAGGATGCAAAGAATATCATGGATGAAATGAACATCTAACAAGGATGTTATGAACAGAGCAAACACAAAAAGAGAAATAATGTGCGAGATCATGAAAAGGCAACGCAACTTCATTGGACATGTGATTAGAAAAGAGGAGTTAGAATGCACGGTAATTATGGGAAAGATTGGAGGGAAGAAAGCAAGAGGAAGGCAAAGACAAATGATGATGGAGACAGCAGCCAGACAACTGGAAATAAATACCAATGAATTGATCCACTTGACCCGAAACAGGAGTGTGTGGGCCATTGCAGTCAAAGCTCAAACTGGGCATGGCACCTGATGATGATGATTGTAATAGTGATTTTATATATTGCACTGTACTGCAGCCAAAAGCAAATTTCATTAACATATGTTACTGATAATAAACCTGATTCTGATTCTTCATTATTTGAGAGGGGGTGTGCCACATCCCAAATCTCCATAAACAGAAAGCAAAAATGCATTTCCTCTAGAAAAATGGATCTCAACGTAGGTCACATGGTTCCTCAGGGGGCCACACCAGATTTCATAGGGGTGATAATTTTAAACAGGAACTGGGGCCTACTGGAGTTTAATGGACCACAATGAGTTTACTGCTTTAATGAAGAATTCCCAAAATAAATCTTAAGAGAAATGCAAATATACAATTTAATTGGAAAAGATGAAATGAATGGGAAATATGCTAGATGATGCAAATGAGACAGCAAAACTCTCCGCCACTCTCCGTCTTTGTCACTCACTCACTCTCTCCCTACCCCCCCCTGTCTGTCACACTCTCTCTCCCCACCCTCTGGCTCTCCCCTGCCTCTGGCCCCATTCACCCTTCTCTACCTCAGTCCTCCTCTTACCCTCAACCCCACGTCCCTCCCTCACTGTCCGTGTCCGTGTGTACACGCACGGTCATCTGGCTAAAGTGCAGAGAGGTGAATACACCTGAAGTCTACCACTGCATCACTATCTACCACTACAACTTCCATTAAATTCCTGTTACTTATCATATTTTGAAAGAAAGTTCACCTCACTTTTCTTGGTCGTACTGTAGCATTTCCAAGTAATAAGCAGCTTGAGAAACAAATTGTTGCTGCTAAGTCTGACATACTTTGTGGTCATATGTATTTGAAAAACCAAATTTATTAAACCAGGAGAAAACTGCAATCTCATATCATGCAGAGGTTATTATCACTTTCCTTGGAAAACAAACTTTTCAGCAGCAATATTGGATGTTGCGAGTTTATGAATTTCCTCACTGGCCGCTCTTATAATAGAATTGCAAGATGGTGATCTGATTGTACATCTGATTATTTGAAACACCTACACACTGATGTAGAATTTCAGTTCAGGGACCTGCTGGAGATGCGTATTCCAGATTGGGTGATGAATCCAATTGAGGTGAGTGTGATTGATGTTGACACCACATTGCAAGAATGCTTTATTGAGCAAAATTCAAAATGCAGCAAGCAAAATTTCTGAATAACCATGATATTTAAATTGAGTTTCCATAGCTCTGGGAGAAAGTGGTTGTTTTTTTTTAAATTTCCCACCTCCTACCTAGTTGAATATGGTTTTAGTCAAGCATGTCACCTGCTATCAGAAGCTATTCAAAGCTCGTCACCTCTTGCCACAATATCAAGACAGTTATCTTCAACTACCTTTGTTCAAGTTAAACCAGATAATCAAAAACTTACTAATTTGCATCTGTTGCAAGAATCTCACTAAATACCCAAAGTAACCATACTAAGCACTTTTTCATTGGTAGTTGGAAAATTATAAATAAAGTATCCCATTCAGATCTTTGAACAGTTTTATTTTTCATATACACCTGTAACATATTTAACATAAATATTAGCTGCATCTTAGAATTAGTACAGTTGACCAAAAAGCATTAGCAATTAACAGAGACTATGGAGGGTGGGGCCAGAGGTAAATGAAGTGGGCCACGAGCAGAAAAAAAATTGAGAACCACTGCTCTAGAACCATGCTATTGCAGGTATTGTTGCATTCAGGGGAAGGTTTGAAGGAACAAAAAAAAAAGGACTAGAGTCACACAGAGAGCGATTCCAGCAAAAAGGAGTACTTAGGTAAAGACATGGCTGGCAATACAATCTTGTAGCTGGCAGAAATGTTGAAGAATGATGTACTGGATGTATTGGCTGGTGGGATGTAAAGGACCAGGGAAACTCTATCCATGCTCTGGCTTGGAGAGGTGGGGTAAGAGAAGAAGTCTGTGAAACAGAGGAGGTGTAGGCGATGGCTCCATCAACCAAAGGGTGAAGGAAGCTCCTTTTCCTGACAATGGAGGACACCTCAGAAGTCGTGTCAGAGGATATTATTTTCTGTTTCTCCATCTCCACCATATCTGGTCTTGTGACTAGGTCTTCTACTCCAGGACATCAGAGATGTCTTTCTTTTTGCAGAAGGGTTACAGAGAAATAAGTGAGAGTTCTTAAAACGAACATATACAATATCTGATGGTTCAAATGGTCTGTTATACGGAAATAGGAATTACATAAAGATTTTTAAATGGCAAAGAAATATTGATAGTATTTTCAACTAATAAATAATTGTTTGGCCCCAAATCTCTTTGGCAAGTTCAAGTTTATTATTGAAGTTTCTGATAACAAGGAGAATTTGCTAATAAAACCCAACATTTGGAATTGGCCTTGCGAAAGCAGTGAATTTAAGGAAAAGCTTGCTCACACTTAAATCTCTCATTAATGATCCTTTCGGAATTTAACAAAATGTCTATAACTTAATGACCACACAATAAGGGTCCAGTTACCCGGCAATTACAGGTACAGACAACCCCCTCTATATTTGTAGATGAGAAAGGATCTCATTTAAGAATGAAACCAGTAGTGGGCCTGCATAATAACACCCGAGCATCAAATCATCATTATTGATGTAATAATTAGGTGAAGATGTCATAAAATACAAAGCAACTAAACTGACAAACATTACAATGGAGTTCAAATTCTGACAAGTCACAAGGAAACAAGACTTGCAATTTCTTGACTTCTTCCCCAACAATGGAGTAAGAAGATTTATAGTTCTCTAACCAGCAATTTTTTTTAAAAACTGTCATTAAATCATTTGACTTAACAAAGACATTTTCTATAGCACTGCAAGCCTGAGGGTCTTCTTTTAATTAGTACATGTGTCCTTATAACCTAGTTATTCATATAACTATTAACAATTGACATAGTCTTTCTATACGACTAATCCACCCACAATCAAGCTGGAATGAAAATTGTCTCCAATACACATTGGGATTGTACCAATTAAATTTAATCTAATTGTGACAATTCTACTGAATTATACTTCAAGACATTCATAATAAATGTGATCTAAAACTATATTAAGGCTTACTCTCAACTGGTAAATTGGTTTATTATTGTCACAGGTACTAAGGTACAGTGTAACACAATAAGAGAAAGCAGAATAAGGTTTTACAGTTGCAGGTAGGTACAAGGTGTAATAAGGTCATAATGAAGTAGATCGGGAGTTCAAGAGTCTTGGTTCTTGGTCCTCCAAAGTATTCTGAATGGAATTTAAACTGGAGGTGGCGGAGGGTGGGCTTAAGGAGATTTTTGAAGCTGCCTTAAATTTTATTGGGTTTGGTTGTGTGACAGTGGTAGGATAAAGATTATTCCATGCTTTAATTGTGTGGGGGAAAAATGAATTGCTGTACACATCTAACTTGGTAGTTAGTATTTCAAACTGAGGCTACATCCACACTAGATCAGATAAATCCGTAACTGAAGCTTTATCTCTTCGTTTTGACCCTCTGTCCACACTGAAACGGCATTTTCCTCCCCCGAAAATGGAGATTTTCTAAAACACCCTCTAGAGTGTGTAAATTTGAAAACGCCGATTGTGCAGAGCAGTGTGGACGGGGTAAACGGATATTGTTAAAACCGCTGTCATGACATACCGGAACAGATGGCGGCAGTGCGGCATTTCATTGTTTTCTTGAACGCAAGCCCCCATACAACCTAACAACTTCAGGACGGGAACGAGACTGAAGCCAGAACAGATAGAAACGTACTCATCAAATACTTTGACCCATAGCTTACTGAATAAATAAGTATTCTCACTTTGTCCTGTTTTCTGTCCTTGCTTGTATGAAGGTGGTTTACCTATTTATGCAAGTACCCCTCTGACAATAGATGTGTAACAGCTTAATGTAACATTGTATGGAAATACAAGATAACGCTGATGCAGACATGTTTTATACATTTAACAAGGTGCTTTATAAATGCAACAGAGTTAGTCAGTTTTTCCATGTTTGTCATCAGCCAGGTCATACTGTCCGTGAACTCCCTGTCGGTTGCCTCCATACGCTCCAGTATTTGTTTTTTTTAAGTCCTCCTGCGCGACAGCCAACAGCAATTCCTTTTAAGTTTTTCTAGTCTGTAACTGGGCAAACGCGCACCAAGTATACCGTTTCCTTTCCGCTTGTTTTCTGTGTGTCCTGCGCATGCCCAGTAGGAGGAGATTCGCCCAAATATCTGTTTTAATATGGACGGAGATATGTTTAAAAACACCTGGTGTGGACGCCTATTGTTTTTACGTGAAACCGGCGTTTTCAAAATTATCTGGTCTAGTGTGGACGTAGCCTGAGTTGAGTGCCCTCGTCTGCTCCTAATAGGTTTGGGTTTGATGTGGGATTGGTAGTCTATGTTGAGCTGACCATTTAACATTTTGTAAAAACAGGTCAGGCAGTGTGCTTCACGTCCATCTTGGAGAGTTTCACTTCAATGAATTTAAAAGTTGAGTAACACTCGCTTCTCTCTCACAGGTATTTGTGACAAACCAGGCTGCCTGTCTTTGGACTCGCTCGATGGAGGTAGTGTTTTTGTTTGTGTATGGGTCCATCTTATCATATTATTGAATGATCCCCTAGTCTTAATACAGTGGGATAGAAACAGCTCGAGCCTGTCAGTTTTTTTTAAATCTTTTGCCTGCTGGGAAGGAGGCAAACAGAGAATGCTTAACATGGGATGGATCTTTAATTGTGTTAGCAATTTTACTACAGCGGAGAGAGAAGTGAAGACAGAGTCCATGGTGGAGATTCTGGTTCCTATGACATGCTGAGTTATGTCCACAACTTCTTGAGGTTTCCCCACAGTTACCTTGGCAAGACATGATGCATCTGGATAGGAACCTTTCTGCAGTGCACCAATAAAAATTGGTGAGGGTCAAAGGGGACAATCCAAATTACTCAGACAACTCGCTATCTACCTTAGTCCTAGAAGCAAATATTTTCCACGTGTGAAAAGAAACCGTTTCACTGCATTGGCAGACAATGTAAAATTACTAAACAGTTTAAACAAAACTTCACCTTGAAAGAACTAAGTCCACACCATAAAGTAATTTTTTTATCTGGGTAATAAATTACTAAGCAGAAACATGAATAAAGCATTGTTGCATTATATATTTAAAAAAAACATGGATTTCAGCCATCTTAGAATTCCTTTCTAGTGACATAAAAGGAGTCCTTGAACTACACACACAGTGATCTAAAAATTATTCAAACAAACCTTCAGTTCCTCCTTTTATATCTAGCGCAAACAATTACATGCACAAAAGGAAATGTTTAAGATCTCAGGCAGTTACAAAGAAGAAATGCATTGCATTGGTATGAACATAGTGCAAGCCAAACACAAAAACATTACCTCCACGAACAAATCCATTTGTGGTTATAGCAGACGTTGATAGCCCTGTGATGGTGGTGACAACAGTTGCCATGCCAATAACTACGAGAGCCAGACCTGTTTACAGATGAACAAAATTCAGAAAAAAAATCCAATACAAAATATTGAACATTTAGCTCTGTAAACTAAACTGCATTAAAGTTTGTGTATTAGACACATGCATGCACATCATATTGATACTCATTTGACACACTATAAGCAAAAGGATTAAGCATGACAGGAAATCAAGCAACATGAACCATTAATTGAATTCTAGCACAACACTACCGCATACAACCATTAAGGCTGCTGTCCCTAGCCTGGTGAGCTATACATTGAGATCATGGATGCTCATACTGTAACCTCAATTCCTCATTCCAGTCTACCATCCCTATTGCCACCCACAAGAAACTTTCACCTCAACCCTTGTTGAACAAAAAGGCAAAATGTAAATAAAGTCTCTCTTGAGAAGATACTGCAGTCCCTTTCAAACAAAGATGACCCCATTTCTAGGTCACTGAAATACCCTTCACATCCTTCCAATATATGCTCCAATGTCGTCACTTTTCACTCTTCTAAATTTCTATTCAGCATTAGGAGCCAATAATTACAGATTTCAAAATGTAACTCCTGAACCTCATCTAGATTGAAATGCAAATCAACACAAATGCAGCACAGGGTCTGAAACCTTAATCGAAGGAAACTACAGGGTAGAACAGGAGAACTTTTTGTGGTTAATTGTGAGAATACAATCAGAAGATTGTACAGTGTAGGAAATGACTAGCATTTAAAAGACCATCTGTCATAGAAACAGAATTAGATTATTTGGCCCAGAGTCTGCTCTACCATTCCACCATGCGGCATTTATTTTCTCTTTCTCAACCCCATTCTCCTGCCTCTTCCCTGTAACTCTTGCTAATCAAGAACCCACCATCCTCCACTTTCAATACACCCAATGATTCGGCCTCCACAGCCATTTGTGATAATGAATTCCAAAGATTCATCATGGTGGAACAAAGGCCCCATTCATGTACTGTGTTCTCCTTACCTTTAGCCTCAGTATCTCCTCTCCACTTCTCTGCCATTATTTTTGTCACCTCCTGCCAATGGTACCAGGATTGGAACTTTGTCCAACCCCTTGTTCATCGACCATAATACAGACACAAGGGAGTGGGTATGGCGACCATAAAGTGGCATGTATTGCCGAGTTCTCTTTCAGGCCATCATTAAGGATGCCACCTTCCTGATTACAAATGCTCTGCCCGATAAGAACTACGCCATGCAGGACCGGGCCAAGGAGGAGTTTAACCACAGCTCATGGACACATTCATTGTCCCCTAGGAAGGTATGAGAAGCATGGAGCTCCCTCCTCCCCTCATCATTCCCTTCTTCACTCTGCCTCTTTCCTCACACCCCCGACTGTTTCTCTCCCTCTCTACCCACTTAATGCTCTCCTTTCACATCTCTTCCTCCACCCTTCTCCACACTCATCCTTTCTCCCTTTACTCTGTGCTCTCCCCCTTTTTCTGTCCACTCCCTCTTTCTCAACCTTCTCTTCCACCCACATTCCCGTTTCCTCCATCTTTCCAATTTCCCACTGTCTTCTTCCAGTGTTCCCCCCTCCTTCCCTACCTCTCCCTCCACAACTTCCCTGTCATTCCACCCCTCCTCCCACCCTGTCATACTGACGTACACCCTCCCCACTGCATAACTTGCCAAAAGTTTTCCTTTAAAGCAGTGGATCCACAATTCATCTACAAGTGACCAGAGAAAGTATAGTGTGTTATTTCTAAAGAAGAGGTTTAGAAATTTGCCAGAAGTATTCGGCCCAAGTATTTTAGAACCAGGAAAATTACAAAGAATGTGAAGGTAAATTACAAGTCAGTTCATGAGAAAAATAAAACAAACTTCTGAGTTTTTATTGGTACATTAAAAATAAAGACTATTTCATGTGCAACTTTTTACAGACCGATAGGAGAATTTCTAATGAGGAAAAAGAAATAAACAGTTACTTTGCATCAATGTTCACAGAAGATACTCATATCTTACTAGGTATATGGGGGGGAAAGGGTGTGGCAATAATACAGAGCCAACAGAACTAAGCTGATGTCAAAAATAACACAAAAGCAGTTCTTTAGTTTTCAAGTACATCAATGACAAGGACGTAAAGATTTACATCAGAGTTTTGAAAGAGGTGTTTTCAGAGATAGCGGATGCTCTGGGTATCTTCCGAAGTTTTATTAAATCTAGAAATTGCTCCTATGGATTTCAAAGTGACAAATGTGAATGGCAATACTTAAGAACAATGAATAAAAAAATGCAGGAGCTAGTGACCTATTAATATTAGTGGAAGGGGAAATAGTGCAATCTATGTAAAAAGTGCCAAAACAAGAATAACAGGATTGGACAGAGATAAAGAAAATCATGTTTACCTAATGTGGTGAGTAGTAGGATAGATAAAGGAACATCTAGTGAATAGGATACATTTGGATTTCTGGAAGGTGTTGGTTATGAAGCTACTTAAATTGATCAAAAAGGTTAAAGCACATGGAATTGGTATTAAAATAATATAATAAAGTGAATTAAGAACTGGTTTTCAGATAGAAATTAGGCAGAGTGGGGGAAAAACAGATAGTTTTAAATTTGGCAGGATATGACTATTGAGATACTGGAGGCATATTGGGATGATTGAGCCCCAGCTGTTCATAACCTACATTACTTTGGCTAAGGAGAGGAGATCTCACTGAGATGAGATGTTTCTCCTGTTACGTACCCCGTAACTGGGTTGCCAAACCAGCAGAAATGGATCACTCAGTTGGAGTCTAGATTACTAGAACTAAAAGTTTTATTAAAGAAACAAGCAACACAGTAATCAAAAGGATGATAAATGCAACAGTTCAGCAATGATAAACACACGTGCACAGAATTAAGATAACAGGATCAATCAAGCTCTATCGTTGTCTAGGGGTAAATGACCAATTTCAAAGTGATACAAAGTCCAGTTCAATTTAGTTCAGTTCGCAGTAATCGTTGCCATGGCGATGGACAACGTGGGGGGAGGGAGAGAGAGAACGAGGACGACTGATCATTCAAAACAGCTTCCACTCACACACCTGCGATATTGCTCACAAGCAGCTTTCAGGCGAGTCCTTTGTGATGTCACCTGGGGTCACCGACTGTGACCCCTCCTCCAGATGCGGTCGATCCTCTGCAGTGAACCCGGCACCCAAGCGAGGGTGGACACACACCGGGTTCCCGCTGATCGTACCTTTCCACCCTGTGCGTTTATGGACCAGTACTTCCCACCGACTTGTGAGAGGCGCACCGCTTCCAGGGTCTCGTTACCTCGGGTGTCGTGTGTCCTGCCTTAGCGAACCTGCCCCTTTTTATCCCCCTGCTGGGGTATCACCTGTCCATCACTTCAAACGGTTCAGGGTTCAAAGGGGGAGCCGCTCTAGACAGCTCTCTCCCCCGTCCCTTCATTACACATCTCCAGATCGCCTGTCCATCACTTCAAACAGTTCAGGGTTCAAAGGGGGAGCCGATCTTGACAATACCCAGACTGATGGCTCCTTCAGTAACACCTCCAAATGCTGCTTCATTGTTCCTTATCTCTCCCTTCCCTGAGGACAGGTGGCAGACCAACTGCTGATGCCACTGATGCTAGCCCAGGCCAGCAAATATCTTAATTTATGTGTATTCTCGTCACACTCCACTCAGGATACTTCTATTATTTTTAAAATCCTAGAGGGCTATGGAGGCTCAGTTGTTTGATTCAAACACAGATATAGTTCTGAATATTAAATTAAGGGAAATAGAGTTTTGTATTGGAAAAGCATCAGCAAAGTAGGAGATCAGTCACAAAAGGCCTATAATGGTCTACAATAGGCTATTTCTCACACTTTTACTTTTGCACTGATATAAAATGCAATCTAGAAATAACCTGGTTAACATGATGACACAAACTCCTGATTATATCTACTGTTGGATTATAGCCAAAAGCAAGCACAGCTTCAATTTGAATTAAGAGTTATGTTATAAGAAAATCAATTCATAAAGCAAAATTTTAAATTATTCTTTCTAATGTATTTTTTAAATTCAATAACTAATAACATTTAGACCTTAAATAGACCAGTATAACAGCCTTCACCAACTTCATCCAATAGTACAATTTTTCTTGCACAATACTCTCATGTTAAAACTTAATCACATGTGCATTAATCAAGCAAGCCACCTAAACTACAAACAAAAATTTTAAGTTGTTAAAATGCATAAATAAATGATTTGGACTAATCCAGAAAGTTCTTTGTTTAATACAATTCCTGGTTTCTCATAACACTTAGTGTTTTCTTTTAAACGATTTCCCTCCAAGTACTCCAAGGACAAAATTTTGCAGTGAAGATTTTCATATTCCTGTTCATCTTTTAAGGATAGGAAGTATTGACGACTTCCCAGTGTGTTGTCAGCCAAAGTCTGAGAACTAATGGTGCAGCACAATTACATTTGGGAGATCAAGAAACAATATGGACAATTGCAGAGCAGGACACTGCAGTTTTATAAAGTACCAGTACCATAAAATAGATTTGAAAATGAGGATAAGCATTTGAAACAAAAATCAAGGCAAGATTTTACAAAGTACTGTGGTTCAACTAGCAAAGTACTTAGGGCAAATGAGACTTGGAACAAGAAGACAGGCAAAAGTTTTGGACAATTTTCAATTGATATTGACAAAAGGGGTACCAATTAGCAAGCACAAACGTTGTACATTGGAATGGTCCAGCCATCTAGGCGCAAAAATAGTTAAAGGTATAAATAGTAAACAAGCCAAACATGCCTGAGTATTATGGAGATTTCATAGCACTGCATCAATATAATCACCAAAATAAGCAAATCTAATCCTGTGAAATATAAATGTTTACGAATAGAATTCCAAGCATTAAATTCTGTATATGCCAAAGATATTTCTATAAGGATAAATATAGGCAAATCCAAGCTGTCAATTAATTTTTTAAAAATCAAATTTATGATTAAATATTCAGATGTAGTGAAGTACTCAACTTGTATTATTAACCCGGATACAGCTTTTAGCTTAATGATCTACTACTAAGACATAATCTTTTCCGGATAAATCTATTCTCGAAGTACAGCTTTGCATTGGAAGCTGTTTCTTAATTAATTTTTCAAGAATAGGGATTTACAACTTTATGAGGAATATTCCAACAATATCAAGTAAGCCTTTCCATAGCAGCTTATAATGTTAAACTCAACCTGATAAAACTTAATTACAAATATATATTCACAAACTGTCCCCCATGTTGAACTTAGCAGGTACTATTGACAGCAATTTGCAAAGATAAAGACACTAAACCAGGTATTCCCAACCTTTATTATGCTATCTACCAACACCATTAAGCAAGGGGTACATGGGCCCCAGGTTGGGAACCCCTGTCCTAAACAGGGGAAGACAGGAGTATTAATTAAAGCTTTCCAACAAGTTTGTGACAAATATCTTCTTGTACAAAGTCCTATTTACCCTCAAGTTCTTTACTAGTTGTGCCACATTCATGGAACATGACCAGCTGAATTTAGATCTTGAAGTAAAGATTCAACATTTACAAATTCTTTCAAGGTATTAATTGTATTGTCCATAGTTATAAATATTTCACTACAAACTGTAACATTGACACCCAACTAAAGTGAAACATGTGTTACACAAATTAATCACTTGCATTCAAATTTAAGTTAAAAAGGCTCAGTTAAGCACAAGCTCACCACAAACCAATATTAAATTTATTTTACCTACCTATACCAGCATGGCCAACAATCCATGACAAACGTATGAAGAGCATCACTCCCCAGATATTTAGCATACATCGTACCTAGTGGATAGGGAAAATTTCCATGAGGAGAAAAGTGATCACATATTTTTTTTAAAAAAAAACAGCTGATAACAAATAAAACAGGAAGTGAATTATCCAAATCACTTTGGTTACTTTTACCTGAGTTCACTTAAAATTATGTAATTTAAAAAGTTATTGAACTTTTAAGATCATTAAAATATGGTCACTGACTATGTAATGAATAATCAGCTATCAGAACTCAAATCAAAACAAAAACAACTTACAAGCTAGTTTTCATAAACTAATGGGTAAAAAGGAGAACAATTAAACGGACAATAACACTTCCCTATAGCTGTACACTAACAAGTAAGCAACATGACAGTCACTAATAGAAAATCCAGCACAATGCCTCTTCTGGTCAAGGGAGAAAAATAGGTTTATTCATGAAATGAAAACTAATAGATGTAAATAGGTATGTTTTAATCAAAAGAGAAACCTCAATATCAAAGCCAAATATCATGTCCAGTGAGCAAGTCCAGAATAATTTGTTGCGAGGTACAGCATGCACAGGTTACATGTACAAAAAATTCATTGTACTGGAACAGTGTATCGCTCATTCAAAATATTACCCGCTTGCTCGATAAGTAAAGAGAAAAGGTGTAGGTTTTAGTAAAATAATTGAATTGACTGGAGGCACTGTATTTGAAGTAAGGATATTTTTTTTTTGCCCTCAATGTTCTTCAGAAAATACTCCTGCAACACTAAATGCAATGATTGAATGGCAAAGCAGACTTGATGGACACAATTCTGCTCTTAGTGTCTCATTGTCTAAGTTAAGAGCCTTCCAACACAACATTGAACTTCAATACAATTTCCTTTCTTCAACCAAACTGACTACAATTCTGCTCTATCAACTGATTGACCTTCCGAGGAATTGAGGATTTACAAAAATCATTTTGAACCTAGGTAACCTCTGGCTAAAAGAATAATTGGGACTGAATAGAAAGTTTTGAACTAAAGTAAACTCTGTCTTCAGCAGTGAGCTAAAAAACAAGAACGGCTTATACCAATTCTCTCTTAATTTGCAGAGACATTGAGAATTTGATAAATTGTACATTGTACTCTCATTCGAGTAGGGGGGAGGAGGAGGACTCACTGATAAGGACAGGAATGAATATCCATCTGTAATTAAGTCAGGGCCTAGCAAAGGAGAATAACTGATAAGGGACTGGACAGCACATCCATCTGTAATGAAACCTTGCTTTAGCAGACGCTCTTATCTGTAACTAAGCTTTGCACCAACGGACTTAGTGGGCGTACCAGTTCAAATGACATCCTGCAACAGTAATGTATGGGACTTACTATGTATAAATGCACGGCTATAACCAGAGAGAGTCCACTTGTCAGATGGTGGCAATACTTACATGCCTTCCCTTTGACAACTGGTTCTCAAACTCCTGCAGGAGAGTGCGCAATAAACTGCGGTGATGATAAGAAGCCAAGTTTTATTCAGATTAGACTTTAACATTTTGGCATCACGAACAGGATCACAATACAGGAAGCATCAAGCAGACGGGCTGAGTAAGCGGCTGGACCACTCTGGGGACTGCGGAGACCGACCGGGCGTCCAATAGGTATTTTAACTTTTGTCGTTCTCCACTAGTTCCTTTGGAGGTACGGTCCCTCGCCCACGGCTAATTGCATAACCTTGACAGGATCGGGAAAGTACCTGTCAGGAGACTCGTATAAGGTAGGCAAAATTTTACTAAGTGGGCAGGAGGCAGATGTGCCGGGTAAATTTATCAATTGAGCAGGAGGTACCAAGCCGGATAGATTTCTCTGATTGTTAATTGAGCAGCAGGCTTTGTGCCGGGTAAATTACTTAGAGAACATGGGTCAATTGCAGTCGATTGATACGAGTGGGCCAGGAGCAGCCCTACACAATATGTGTGAGAGTTTTCCAGACAAGGAAAAGGATTTGCGAATGTTGAGTGCAGCGCTGAGTAAGAAATTGGGGAACAAAATGTGGCCACTGGGGGGAACCTGGGATATTAGCTCATGAGAACAAGCAGTAAATTTGATATGGAAAAAGAACTGTGGAAAGAAGTGGAAATTGTTGATAAAGGAATGGAAGGATAAGGCAGATGT
This sequence comes from Mobula birostris, assembly GCF_030028105.1. Classification (NCBI taxonomy): domain Eukaryota; kingdom Metazoa; phylum Chordata; class Chondrichthyes; order Myliobatiformes; family Myliobatidae; genus Mobula; species Mobula birostris. The sequence goes on from NC_092386.1 coordinate 53,499,422, forward strand.
AAAGTGGAACAGTACATTATTAGCACAAACAACAGGAATTCTGCAGATGCTGGAAATTCAAGCAACACACATCAAAGTTGCTGGTGAATGCAGCAGGCCAGGCAGCATCTCTAGGAAGAGGTGCAGTCGACGTTTCAGGCCGAGACCCTTCGTCAGGAGTCACTCTTCCTTCAGTTAGTCCTGACGAAGGGTCTCGGCCTGAAACATCGACTGCACCTCTTCCTACAGATGCTGCCTGGCCTGCTGCGTTCACCAGCAACTTTGATGTGTGTTACATTATTAGCACATTGGAGGAATAATGCATGTGACAAAGGGAGAGAGGTATGTACTGCAGAAGGAACGCCAAAGGTTGGGAGACAATAAAGGAGGAGTGTAAATGGGTGAATGGGCACCGAAAACGAGAGCAGGAAAAACGACGCAAGCAAACCAAGGCTGACCTAGATAGAAGAGAAGGGCAGGAACATCAGTCTAAAGTTCGAACTAATAGGGAAACAAGGGATCCCGAACCCATGTCTGGCATACCGACCCTGTTTGAGGACAGTGACTGCGATGAGGATTGGGCACCCTTTGTACACTGCCCCTCCCAGCACCTTACCAGGGGCCAAGTGCACCTAGTGCTCCCGAACCTTAATCCTCCTAGTATTCAGATATGGCGGCCGCTCGGGTAAAACAGTGGCAGCAGGGAAGGGGAGGTCCCTATACCCTGAGATCCATAAAGGGAATACTGAGGATTGTTCCGAGACGGGGAGGGAAGAATCCGATAAATCCCCAGAGTTAACGGCTCCACCAAGACAATTGCCCACCTGAATGCTGCCCAGTCCACGAATAGCGGAGAAGGGACAGCCCTCAGTGATTCCTGTGTATGCACCCTGGAAGCCTCAAGAAATGATAATAATCATGAATCCGGCACCAGGTAGAAAAAAAACAGCACAATTTGCTCAGTATGTCCACAGTACTATACAAATGTATAATGCGATCCTGCAAGATTTATTCGGTCTCTGCTGCATGATTCTCTCAGTTGATGAGGGGTGGAAATGGAAGGCAGAATTCTAGGAGTTACAGGCAAGAAACCCTAATGAGAAGGAACAGACAGACCAGATTATTCAAGCCTTGGAAAGGGCTCTCCAGCAACCTGTAAACATCAGTAAAGTACTTGAATGCAAATCTAAGCCTGGGGAATCAGGACCAGACTATTGGGAGTGATTTGTGGCCTGCTACCGCACTTACGCAGGAGACCAAGCCTTTAATGATGGGAATCTGTCCCCCCAGTTTAATGCCCTACTGCTCCAATGCTTACCAACCAAGTTAGCCAACATGATTAAAACAAATAATATGGATTGGCCTGACAATGACCGAAATCGAATGCAATGAGCTTTGACATTATTGGGACCCAGCTTTCGAATCCAGATCAATCCCGAAGGGAACTAATATTAAAGGTGAATATGTTCAGCAGGGAGGAGGACGCAAGCGGGCTATACCTAGGGATCAGAACTGGGAACAAAAACCTACCAAGGGACAGGTGGGGACAACGACCGCATTCTCTGCCCACAACCCGTTTAGAAATTGACAAGCAAGGATGCTCCTACCGTGAAGGAAGAGCCCAATATAATACTGCAAGTTGCTGAAATTCCAATTCCGTTTATGATTGATATGGGGGCTACCACAACCACTGTCGATCAGGAAATAGTATCGGAACAGTGATTCCAGCTATCGGACGCTACAATCACTGTCTGGGTTCGAAGGCACGGAACATACGTACTCATGTACCCAGCCACTGCAGGCGGAATACCAAGGGAAACCAGTGTGAGGTTTCATTTACAATCATCAGCAGTCTGGGGTGTAATCTCGTAGGGAGAGACTTGCTCTGTCCTTTGGAAGTTGGGATTCTATACACAGACAAGGGTATCACCCTGGGACTAGTGAACAACCGACAGCTTCCCCAGATTCCGACCCCCCCCTCCCTCGTGGTGGGCACTTAATCTGGACTCCACTTCGGTTGAACCCCCTCTGCCAGCGGTCGACCCCCATGTGACCCTGTGCTACAACCCTACGGGGAGCGCCACTGAGGAAAGCCAATATTGAACACCCCTTGAGGGCCAGAAGTTCCCAGTCACGGTGACTGGAGAGGTTAAAGGAAGAGAGGGCAGTGCATTACTGGCTGAAATTCTGGATTTCCTTTGCTGACAGACAGAACTGATGGTTCCCCATACCACCGTTGGGGTTTGCCCTGGGTTCAAGCCAAAGATCCTAGGGTTCCTTGCCTACACCCAGACGAAACAAGCTTCCAGCTCCAAGGGAGACTTGCAAGACTTGGCCGCAGGCCAACTCCGATACTGGAAGGAGTCTGAGGTGAAGACAGGACATCTGGTAAGACAGTCTTTTAATACTGACTGAACCTAAGACGTTGTACCCCATCTCTGGGCAATTTCAAGCCATGAAGTTGGCTGCACCAACTGCCCCCGTCCCATCCGGATCACCATGAAAGAAGGACAGACTCTCTCATCCATTCCGCAATACCCCCTCAAGCCCGAGACAACGTTTTATGAGGATGGAAGCTCTTTCGTGGATCCAGCAGGGAAACGATATTCTGGCTACGCGATAGTGACGGACAGTGAAGTAATTGAGCAGTCCTCTTTTGAAGCAGCTGTCTCAGCCCAGAAGGCTAAGCTGTTTGCTCTGACTCGTGCCTGTATCCTAGCAACAGACAAAACTGCGAACGTTTACACAGACTCCCATTATGCATTTGGAGCTGCACATGACTACGGGGCTCGCTGGGAACTTCGGGGATTCCTGACCTCCTCTGGCCACCCCATTAGTAATGCCACCTTTGTAAACAACTTACTCACCACTCTACAGCTACCTCGAGTTTTGGCTGTTATTAAATGTGTAGCCCACACCCACATGTCCGACCAGGTCACTAAAGGCAATGTTTTAGCAGGTAAGACAGCAAAAAGTGCGGCACAATCCTTGGTAGTCGTAGTCCCCTTGGGTTCCCATCAAGCAATCCTCTGTGACTTAAGCAGAACGAGTTTACCAGACGTGAAGGTACGTATTTTCTGGGGGATGCCGCTGAGGAAGAGGACAAACTGTGGTCCCAGGTGGGGTGCCAGAAAGGCCCCGACCTTCGGGCCACCCCAGCAGGACAGGTTTGTGTTCCTACAGTTTTTACCAATATTGGTCGATTATGTACATAACTGTACATATCTGGAAAAGGAGGGAATGGTTGGTAACCTGTACTCTGCACACCGGGTACGACTCCCTTGCCAGGTGAACCTTTCTCGTGTCTACAAGATGATTTTATTGAATTGCCTAGATTACATTGCTATAGATATTGCTTAGTTATTATAGATGTGTTTAGTAGATGGACTGAAGCTATTCCAACTCCCAATAATACTGTTGTGAAGGTATTATTACGGGAAATAATTCCCAGGTACAGCCTGCCAGTGATGCTGAGCTCTTGACAATGGTCCACACTTTGTGGCGAAAGTAAACGAGGGGGTATGTAACGAAACAGCTATCAAGCAACAATTCCACTGTGTACACAACCCACGGGCCACTGGCATAGTGGAAAGAGCCAATGGCACTCTGAAAAGTAAATTGGCGAAACTAACAGTGGAGATTGGACTCACTTGGTTGATGCTCCTACCACTGGCCCTATTCTACATGAGGGTTACCCCACGGGGGAAAACGGTTGTCACCAGCTGAAATCATTTATGGATGGTCCATGAGGACATCCTGGAGACCAGAATCTTGTGTACCATACCTGCAAGTGCCTAGCAGCAGAGCAGTAAATGCCACCTGTTACTGTAACTTCCACGGAGGGGAAGATGCATTTTTTCTGGGAAATAACAGTTGTACCACCTATACCACTGCAGACCCTCCCCAACCAGTAAATAGCATCCACTGTGTGTGTGGAAATTGGGCCTATATATGACTCCCAAGGGAAACTGCCAGCAGATGGAATCCACAAAGTCCCAGCAAAAGATGGACCAGCTGTTGTTATCTATCATATTTAGTACCCCATCTGAGAGTCATGGCCCAGTTGCAGGATCACCCCCATTGGAACAGGCAGCACAGAAGTATAACTGAGACTGAGCGATTTTGGATGATCGCTTTTCCCTCCTATGGAGTAGCCAGGAATTCACGAGAGATAATCAATTTGGCTGCGGCACTTGAGGAGTTGGCTAACATTACTGTAGGGGCCCTAACAGAAACACAGGCCCAAGTAACAGAAATATCCACTGAAATGATTGCAATCCAGCAAACAGTCCTACAGAACCAGATGGCCCTTGATTTCATTCTGGCAGAAAAAGGAGGAACATGCATCATTATAAGGAAAGAATGCTGTACCTATATACCTGATTAATCTAGTAACATATCGTCCCTTTCTGAGCATATAACCCAGGAAATACAAAAGATTCATGTACGGGGTCTTTCTTTTGTTACATTTAAAATGGCGATTTTTGTTATGTTAATCTGTGGAATGCGGCTTTGTTGTGTTTTAACGCTGCAGAGAGTTTGCGCTAGCAGTTTATTGTGGTTTAGAGGGTGATAAGAGGGTGCTATTAGCCAATGGGTGGTTATGTATCGTTTTGTTTTCGGATGCCATGCTGTATGATATGACTGTGGACTGAGTTTTGGCGGGGAGTCGGGAGGAGAGACGAGGAGGACGGCGGACGTGCGGAGAGGCTCCGGTCGATCACTTCGGGTGGTCCCGAGCCGTGGGTCGACGGAATTCGGGTGGTCGTCTGACGTCGAACTTGAGCTCCAACGGTAGCGCGCGAAGAACTTGGACTTTGAATAAGTGTTGGCGCCTTTTTTTTTCATTACTTTCCTCTCTGTATCACATGTATATTAATGCCCTAGAATTAGTAATATCTATAAAGTGTATGTGTTAAAATTTACTGGGTGTGCTGGCTGATGATTGATGTTTGTGATTGATTCGGGCGACGATTGACCCTGAGGGGACTGCTGAAGCAGGTGCTGGGCGGGATTTCCCCTAGACATACACGAGCCAAAATAACGGAACGTTACAAGTGGGGGCTACCGTCAGGGATTTGGATTTTTTTTCGGGAAAGTTGTACTTGTGGTTGCGGTAAGTGGTGTGAAGATGGAGCGAGATAAGATTGTAAGTTGGTGTGAAATGGAGGAGGTACCGGTGAATCATGCGTGTGTGGTAAGCGGGGTCGATTATCGCATTCCGGCAGAGGTACTGGTGCGAGGGTTGAGTTTGATTAAAGGTATCGGGCAGGTAGAACTTGTAGCTAGAAGGGGTGGGAAAGAACTGGAGGCTTGCTGGATGTTGGTGCGGGCGAGTGCCGACGTCATGGCTTTAGAATTACCAGCGACAGTCCATGTCCAGGGGGAGGCGGGGCCGTGGGGTCTCCATACCCTCCCCGAGGACGCGTGAGGAGGTGCCGGAGGAGCTAGTTGAGGCCCCCGGCCGGGTGCCCGTAGCAAGAGGTAGAGGTGCGGAGTGGGAAGGTTTGGCCAGGCCTCGCCCCCATGGGCTTGAGGAGACTGCCGAGTTAACGGCTGCCATTATCTCCCTGGCGAGAAGGGTTGAGGTGCACCGCCCGAAGCTGAGAATTTTCTCGGGAGCCAAGCCCACCCCGGAAGGGGAGGATGACTATGAGACCTGGGTTGAAGATACATCCCAATTGTTAGAGGTGTGGCCAGTTTCGGATGAGGAAAAGAGACAGCGATTGGTGGAAAGCTTAAGGGGCGGGGCAGCCCGGGTGGTCCGCGATCTGAGAGCGGCACGCCCCTTGGCTTCCCTATCGGAGTGTTTAGACGCTTTGGAGGAAGTGTTTGGACTGTCAGGGGATCCCTGGCGGCATTTAGCAGAGTTTCAACGGATGGGGCAGAGAAGAGGGGAAAAGCTCTCCGACTATGCTTTCAGGCTGGAAGGAAAGCTTACGGGGTTGCTGCGACGAGGTATAGTGAGGGAGGACGATGTGGCGGAGTTAAGGATGAGCCAGATATGTAGCGGTTCCCGGGAGGATGACAGGGTGGCTTGGAGTGTACGGCAGTCATTTAAGCAGAGCTCCCCTCCATCATTCGGACGGCTGATCCGAGAGGTACGGGCCGAGGAGTGTGCTTTGGGCCGACCAGGGGGCTCGGACCCTCAGGGACGGTCTTCAGCGGTTCAGGAGGTGGTAGCCGGGATGAGACCAGAGAAATCCAAGGGGTCCTCGGGGGCCCGTATCGGGAGGAGAGAGGCGGCGAGTAGTGGGTGCTATAACTGTGGGAGAGAGGGGCATTTCCGCCGGGAATGTGAGTGGCCGGGGGCGTGCTACCACTGTGGGGAAGCTGGCCACTTACGGAAGGATTGTGAGAGACGAAATGCGCCGAGGGGGGAGGGCCCCCAGGCCACCAAGAAGGGAGAGGTGTCGGGAAACTTAAGAGAGGCTCAGTGAGGGAACGGACTGGAGTCTCGGGAGGAACACGTTCCCAGAAAACCCCTATGGAACCCCGGAACAAACAAGCCCAAATTCCTGATGGGCTGGTGGGACCCCGTTCCAGCGTGTCCCTACGGATAGAGGGGATCTTTGCGAAAGCCATCCTTGACACCGGGTCGCAGGTTACCTTACTGTACCGGTCGTTCTACAACCAATATCTGAAGCATTTGGCAGTAACTCCGTTTAACGCATTGGAGATTTGGGGCATAAGTGATGGTGATTACCCGTACGATGGATACTTGTCAGTGAGAGTGGAATTTTCAGAGGGAGATGTGGGAGTATCGGAAGCCTTTGAGACGCTGGTGTTGGTTTGTCCGGATCCGGTGGAGACCGGTGGTGCTGCCCTGTTGGTGGGGACTAACTCCCCTCTGGTGCGACGGCTCTTGGGAGCCTGTAAGAAGAAGGGGGGGGAGAACTTTTTGGAGACCCTCTCGGTACACCCCGTGTTCCGAGGAGTGTACGAAGGAGTGAGTGACCCCCAGGGGCTGGACCCGGAGTGCAAACGAGGGACGGTGTGGTGCACTCAGGCGAGGCCTAAGGTGATACAGCCAGGGGAGGCGGCATTAGTGATGGGAACCCCCAGATTCCCCGGATTGCCGCCGGGAGAGGCCCTGCTAGTAGACGCCCCCGACGACCTGGAAAGGGAGTTCTGGTTCCCGGCTGGGGCGCTGGTGAGACCTGAATTGCAGAGGCCCTCAGCTGTACAGGCACGGCGGATGGGGGTGATGATACGGAACATAACGGAGAGGGAGATCACCTTTAAGCGCGGGATGCCCCTCGCGCACTTGTTCCCGGTGACGGTGATGTCCAGCGCCCCTGTGAAGCCCACTGGAAGAGAACTATTGGGAGACGGGGGGCGGCTGACCGAGGAGGCCTTTAATTTTGAAAACTCCCCTGTACCGCCGGCGTATAAGAGCAGGCTGGTGGAGAAGATGCTGAAGTTAGGGGATGTCTTTTCTCAGGGCGAGTTTGATGTAGGGTTTTCCAAGAGCACTCGGCACACCATTCGGGTAACAAATGACACCCCGTTTAGGGAGAGGTCGCGGCGGTTGGCCCCAGCAGATGTGGAGGATGTGCGGCAGCACTTGCGGCAGTTGAAAGATGCCGGGATTATTGCGGAGGCCCGAAGCCCATATGCGTCCCCCATAGTGGTGGCAAGGAAGAAAAATGGGAAGGTACGCATGTGCGTGGACTATAGGACCCTGAACCGCCGCACTGTTCCCGACCAATATACGGTCCCGAGGGTGGAAGATGCATTGGCCTGTCTAAGTGGTGCACAGTGGTTCAGTGTATTGGATTTGCGGAGTGGGTATTACCAGATTCCGATGAGCGAGACTGATAAGGAGAAGACAGCCTTTATCTGTCCCCTGGGGTTTTTCCAGTTCGAACGAATGCCCCAAGGTATCTCGGGGGCCCCAGCCACCTTTCAGCGGCTCATGGAGCGGACAGTGGGGGACATGAACCTGCTGGAGGTATTGGTGTACCTGGACGACCTGATAGTGTTCGGATCTACGTTGGAGGAACATGAGGAGCGGCTGCTGAAGGTGCTGAGTCGGCTGAAAGAGGAAGGGTTAAAACTTTCCCTGGATAAATGCCAGTTCTGTAAGACGTCAGTCAGTTATGTTGGGCACATAATCTCGCGAAATGGAGTGGCCACCGATCCGGATAAGATAGCCGCAGTCACCACCTGGCCGAGACCTCAGAAGGTGAGCGCCTTACGCTCGTTTTTGGGGTTTTGCGGATATTACCGGCGATTCGTGAAAGGATATGCGAAAATGAGTCATCCATTGAACCAGCTGTTGTGTGGCTATCCACCTATGGGGGGGAGGAGGAGGAAGGGAGACCGAGGGTCGGAGGTAGGAGGATACTTGAACCCGGGGGAGCCTTTTGGAGTGAGGTGGGATGCTCAATGTGAGGAGGCGTTCCAATCTCTAAAAAGGGCGCTGACACAGGCCCCAGTGTTGGCTTTTGCTGATCCCCGGAAGCCGTATGTTCTACACACTGATGCCAGTCACGAGGGTCTTGGGGCTGTTCTGTACCAGGAACAGGGAAACGGATTGAGGCCAGTGGCGTTTGTCAGTCGGAGCTTGTCGCCATCTGAGAGAAACTATCCCACTCACAAGCTGGAGTTCTTGGCATTGAAATGGGCGGTGGTAGACAAGTTGAGTGACTACCTATACGGGGCCCAGTTTGAAGTGAGAACTGATAACAACCCCCTCACTTATATCCTGACTTCGGCGAAGCTGGACGCTACTGGGCACCGGTGGGTAGCAGCCTTGTCTGCCTATGAGTTCAGCCTGAAGTACCGCCCGGGGAGTCGGAACATCGATGCAGATGCCCTGTCTCGTCGGGCGCACGACGAGTCGGGCACGGCCGAGGAGTGGAAGAGTGTCCCTGCCCAGGGAGTAAAGGCCATGTGTCAAGTTGGGAGCGACGGGGAAGTAGGAGCACAGATGGGAACGGATCGGGCAGTAGATCAACTGGGGGCTGACGGTGACGCGCTGCCCACTGGTTACTGTAATGTGACTGCTCTGAGGAACCGGCAGCTGCCGGAGTTGAGTCACCAGGAAGTACAGGCGGCTCAGCGTGATGACCCAAGCCTTGGCACTATCTGGTACGCGGTTAGCCAGGGTGATATGGGGCAGGTGGAGAAGGCGAAACATGCCTCCGTTCCTCTACTACTGAAGGAGTGGCCCCGGTTGAAGCTGAAGAACCACGTCCTGTACCGAGTCACTTCGCCTCCGGACCACCCCCGGCGCTGGCAGCTGGTCATGCCCGAGAAGTATCGAAAGGCTGTGCTTCAGGCTCTACATGATGATTCCGGGCACTTAGGGGTAGAGAAGACCTATGGATTAGTCAAGGACCGGTTTTACTGGCCCCGGATGAGGGGGGAGGTGGAAGAATACTGTAAGACCTGTAGCCGTTGCGTCAGGAGGAAGACCTTGCCTGCGCAGGCGGCTCCGTTATCCCACTTGCAGAGTGCAGGACCCATGGACCTGGTGTGTATGGATTTCCTGTCTATTGAGCCGGACACCAGCAATACCGCGAATGTTTTGGTCCTCACGGATCACTACACTAGATATGCGCAGGCTTTTCCTACTAAGGATCAGAAAGCGACTACAGTGGCGAAGGTGTTATGGGAGAAGTACTTTGTTCATTATGGCCTTCCCCGGCGGATCCACAGTGATCAGGGACGGGACTTCGAGAGCAGGCTTATCCATGAATTGCTGGATATGCTTGGGGTTGAAAAGTCCAGAACCACCCCCTATCACCCTCAGGGTGATCCTCAGCCCGAGAGGTTTAACCGGACCCTGCTGGACATGCTCGGCACCTTGGAGATTGGACGGAAGAGTAAGTGGAGTCAGCACATCGCCCATTTGGTTCATTGTTACAATTGTACTCGCAATGATGCTACGGGGTACTCGCCCTACTATCTGATGTTCGGACGGGAAGCGAGGTTGCCCATTGATCTGTGTTTTGGGACTGAAGCGGGGGAAATACCTTCGAAGCCATGTCTGAAGTACGTGTCCGATATGAGGAGAGAGTTGAAAAGGGCGTACGAGTTGGCTGAGGCGGCAGCCACCAAGCAGAACCAGCGGAATAAAAGGAGGTATGATCAGAAGGTAAAGTTCGTCCAGCTATTGCCGGGAGACCGAGTCCTCATCCGGAATTTAGGACTACAGGGTAAGCACAAGTTGGCGGACCGTTGGGCAGCCACCCCATATGTGGTGGAGAGTCAGATGCCGAATCTCCCGGTTTACCGGGTGAGACCTGAGGGCGGGCAGGGGCCTGTCAAGGTACTCCATCGGAACCACCTGTTGCCTCTGGGTCGAGAGGTGAAGATGGACCTAGAGTCCGAATGGGAGTTTACTCCTAGTACGAGGACTCTGCGAGGGCGCGGGGCGCGGGAAGAGGCCGCTGCGAAGAAAACGGGGCCGGTCCCCACCTCGAGAAGGGATACGTCATCGGAAGATGATGATTCGGACGTGTGGTACCTGCTTCCGTTCGCTGATTCCCCGGTGCGGGGAGAAGAGACTCTTGGCCCTTCCATCACTGAGTCAGGGGGACCGAGGGAGGGTGTTGCAGAGCCGCCTGTATTACAGCCGGCATTGGGGGAGGAGAGGGTGGAGGCAGAACCCGAGCCAGAGGGCTCACCGGGGCAGAGGGATCCCGGTGAAGGGGAAGGTCCGACAGATCGGCTCGAGGGGTCACCTGGGGTGTCTGAACAGGGAGAGTCCACAGAGGAAGTCCTGAGGCCTCAGAGGAGTAGGCATCCCCCGGAAAGACTCACTTATATAGCGCCGGGAGAGCAGGGTGTGATCTCTACTGCCCTGCAAAGTTATGTCACTGCTTTATGCACCTGGGTTGGGTTTTGTGTTTTACAAGGAGTACTAGTGAATTCTGTTAACGTCATGAGGGCATGACTTTTTTTAGGTGGGGGGAGAGTGTACGGGGTCTTTCTTTTGTTACATTTAAAATGGCGATTTTTGTTATGTTAATCTGTGGAATGCGGCTTTGTTGTGTTTTAACGCTGCAGAGAGTTTGCGCTAGCAGTTTATTGTGGTTTAGAGGGTGATAAGAGGGTGCTATTAGCCAATGGGTGGTTATGTATCGTTTTGTTTTCGGATGCCATGCTGTATGATATGACTGTGGACTGAGTTTTGGCGGGGAGTCGGGAGGAGAGACGAGGAGGACGGCGGACGTGCGGAGAGGCTCCGGTCGATCACTTCGGGTGGTCCCGAGCCGTGGGTCGACGGAATTCGGGTGGTCGTCTGACGTCGAACTTGAGCTCCAACGGTAGCGCGCGAAGAACTTGGACTTTGAATAAGTGTTGGCGCCTTTTTTTTTCATTACTTTCCTCTCTGTATCACATGTATATTAATGCCCTAGAATTAGTAATATCTATAAAGTGTATGTGTTAAAATTTACTGGGTGTGCTGGCTGATGATTGATGTTTGTGATTGATTCGGGCGACGATTGACCCTGAGGGGACTGCTGAAGCAGGTGCTGGGCGGGATTTCCCCTAGACATACACGAGCCAAAATAACGGAACGTTACATTCATAACATAGGACTGGGGTTGCATGAGTTTGGCAGCGGGACAGGATGATGGTCGTTTGAGAGCTTCTTCGGGGATATCAGTGGTGTACTATTACATTGTGGAAGTATTGTACTTATTGTAATTGCTGTCATTCTTGTATTGCAATGCTTGTGGCCACTGGTGGCTAGCTGCTTCAGCTGTGGGATCCGATTGTAACCTTTGGGCCCTGAGATTTATCATGAAATGATAAAAAGGAGGGAATGAGGAATTGAGGATTTAAAAAAATCATTTTGAACCTTGGTAATCTCTGGCTAAAAGAATAATTGGGACTGAACAGGAAATTTTGAACTAAAGTAAATTCTGTCTTCAGTGTTAGCTTAAAAAAAAACCTGGCCTACACCAGTTCTCTCTTAATTTGCAGAGAGACATTGAGAATTTGATAAATTATACATTGTACCCTCGTTTGAGTAGGGGGAAAGAGGAGGACTCATCGATAAGGACAGGAATGAATATCCATCTATAATTAAGTCAGGGCCTAGCAAAGGAGAATAACTGATAAGGACTGGACAGCACATCCATCTGTAATTAAACCTTGCTTTAGCAGACTCTCTTATCTGTAACTAAGTTTTGCACCAACTAACTTGGTGGGCGTACCAGTTCAAATGACATCTTGCAACAGTAATGTAATGTATAAATATACGACTGACGGGGAGAGAGGGGGAAGAGACCACTCGTCAGATGGCGGCAGTACTTATGTGCCTTCCTTTTGATAACTGGGTCTCAAACTCCTGCAGGAGAATGCGCAATAATCTGTGGTGACAATAAGAAGCTGGTCTCCCAGGTTTTATTCAGATTCGACTATAACACTTGGTAAAAGCCACAGTACATGATGCTCTACCTTGTATACCAAATGCCCCATGCTCTGCCCTTTCACTCCAATTCCTATCCCATCTTAATTTACCAGTTAGGGCAAATCTTCCCAACAGCTCTAACAAATCTGCCGATAAGCGTATTGGTTCCCCCTAGAGTTCCTGCATTAAAAAGATAATTTTTATACATGTCATACTTCCCTAAAAGAGAACCCGGTGATCCACAAACCTGAGTTCATGCAGAACATTCATGGTATTCATGGTTTATTAAGGCTCTTATAGCCAGGGAAGTTAGTGGGGATAAGCTCCAACAATCTATTAAATGCTCCAAAGACTTGCACCTCAAATAGCCTCTGACAACCAAGTCCAGCTCCTGGCCTTCACGTGTTGATTAGTTACCAAGCCCAGGAGAAGCATTTCTACTGAGAGAAGAAGGGGAAAAGGCGGGTGGCTGGAACTTAAAACGAGTCGCTTCGGACAGATGGGGCTTTTCAGCCATGGCTGCAGCTCATCTAGAAGGAAAACCGATCTCAGACCTCCGCTGCCTTGTGGCTATTCCCACTCATGGGAAAGGCACAAGGACTAAATCCAGGAGAAATCTCAGAGCTGGAGTCCCTCAGGCAGTCATACGTTGAGTTCAACATTGACCGTCAACTCCTGCGATACCACTGGTGCCAAATTGTATTGGCTCTGCTATTCCTCTGGATTTGTCAGCTGCATGGGGGTGGGGGCTACATGGGCAACAGCTTGCTCTCCATATCATACTGCCCTGGCGTATGTACTGGGTTGTGTATCACATAGAAAGCCGAGACACAACAGCCATGGTCATCCCAACCAACAGAAGGGCCTCATGAAAACAGCACCCAAAAGTCAGGATCAAGCCCTATTTTCTGAAGCTGTGAAGGAGAAAAATTGACTGATGCAGCACTGGGCTACCAACATACTGAGGCATAGCACTACTGAATGCTCTTCTTGTACATGCAGTCCGGTTTTCATAAAAGAAACAAAATGAGGGGAAAAAACGATCCCAGATTTCACATCCTGCATCTAGAAAAGGTCAAGATTTAAAGAAAACCTACAGGTTGATAACTGATTTAAGGAAATACAAAGTTACTTGAAGTGTAGATGTAATATGCTGGGGGTAGCAGATAGTATCATAGTTTTAGAGCAATTTTGGATGACTTTTTAAAAAATCTGCAGAATGCTGAAAGATATGTTGAAAGACATGCTGAAAGAGAGATTTTTATATTAAAAAAGGTCACTTGAAATTCCTCTACCAAAATCCCTATATAGTGTGTTTGTGTTGACTGGCCTCATTTTCTACAGTGAATATCGCAGATTTTATTTGTGCAAAACATTTCTAACAATCCTTCTGGCAGATAACTAGCACCATAACCTTCTATTTTTGCAGTAATTATTTTAATACATCAATGAGATTCAGATTAATTGAATATGAAAAATATTTGGCTCTAAAGACCTTATCAGAAGTTAAATAGATTTTTTTCTTATCCACACTCATGATGAAAAGGCCATAGCAATATTCAGTCAAATGGAATTTCTTCTAATAAGTACAGATTAGAGTTAGAGTCACACTGCAGGCAGACAGGCTCTTCCAAAGGCCATACCAAACAACCACCACCCAATTACACCAATCCTTCATTAACCCCCTTTGTCCTATAAACTCCTGCCCTCACCCCCCCTCCCAAATTAACCTGCTAACCCACAAGTCTTCGAGATGCAACAGAAACCAAAGCATTTGCAGATTAAATTCAATTTTTCAAACTGTTATAGCAGCAGAGTCAATGTGAGAATACCACACCAAGAACCCCCTCAAAAGGATTTTTTTTAATCCTTAATTTGATATTTCAACCTGCCCTTAATTTCAAAACTCCACTCCCCTATCATCCACCATCCAAAATGCCTTTAAATCACTGCTGACTCAAATCCGCAACACAGCATTCATTGAAACTATGATATTGTTGTTTACCCCCATTACAAGCACTCCATACGCCAACAATACTCCATTCCTGACCCCGTACCTCCCCAAAACAAAAGTTGTTTACACCCCTCGCTTTCTTTATACACTAACAATTCCTTGGTTTTTCCAGATGCGTGGACTGAAATGGCTAACATTCCCGACCTTTTGTGCAAGCTACACGGGGTATAGTTAAAATAAATAAATCACATGTAGAATTACAGAGAATGAAGTTTATTTTTGAACAGAAAACTTCTCTATTTCTGTTTTGCTCAAGTTCACACAATGTAGTTTCACCCTGGCAGTTAACATCTATTAAAACTATTGGTGCAAAGGTTAATTTTTAATTATTATAAACAGTATATCTTCAAAACACATTATCAGTAGTTACAAGAACAAGGAATTAGTTTTTTTTTTGCAAACTGGAGGGGGCATCCCCACAAAACTGAATCCATAACCATTTACTGGAAATCTAAAGTCCACGAGACTTGGAAAGCTCAATGAGCAATGGGGTTAGAACAGTTGACGTATCCCAATACTTAGCAGCAAAAAAAAATCTGCAGATGCTGGAAATCCAAGCAGCACACACAAAATGCTGGGGGAACGCAGCAGGCCAGGGAGCATCTCTAGGAAGAAGTACAGTCGATGTTTCAGGTCAAGACCTTTCGTGAGGACTAATGGGAAAAAAAAGAGATACTAAGAGATTTGAAAGGGGGAGGGGGAGGGGGAGACCTGAAATGATAGGAGAAGACAGGAGGAGGAGGGATGAAGCCAAGAGCTGGGAAGTTGATTGGCAAAAGGGATACAAGGCTGGAGAAGGGGCAGTATCATGGGACGGAAGGCCTTGGAAGAAAGAAAGAGGGAGGGGAGCACCAGACAAAGATGGAGAACAGGCAAAGAGTTATTGTGAGAGGGAATTAGAGGAAAAAAATAAGCAAACAAATAAATAATAAATCAGGGATGGGGTAAGAAGGGGAGGAGGAGCATTAACAGAAGTTAGAGAAATCAATGTTCATGCCATCAGGTTGGAGGCTACCCAGACAGAATATAAGGTGTTGTTCCTCCAACCTGAGTGTAGGGTTAGCAGCTGAGTTCAGCAGCAGGCACTTGTTGCTCATTGAAAACAATTAGTGGTTACTCACCAGCACACCTTTAATCCAGCCAAACTTTACAACACCTTTACTGTCAGGAACATGTTTTGATACTGCATCTTCAGCTGGACTGCTTTCTTCTCCATTTACAAAACCATCTTCAAAAGGCTCCTGAATGGCAAGAAAAGGTTTTGATCTTAGTATCACCAATCCACAGTTCACAATGCATGCCAGTAAGAATGCAATCCAGTACCCTGCACAGTATTTTTCAAGAAATTAAAAATACCCCACATTATTAATAGCTGTTGCTTTATTAAACTTTAGGAGAAAGGAATACATTCTGACAGCAAGAGGAAATTGTTAATATTTTTAAATTTCATAGTTAATTACATTCATTCATGCCTGTGACACCAAAGTTAAATTGTGTACAAAGCAAGCAGTTATCATTCTTTACAATGTGATGATAACTAACATTTACAGCAGACAAACTTTGATAGAGAAGGGTCAGCTCTTATGACGTCTGTAGTCATAAAGGTTTGGTAGTTTCAAAATGTGTAATTGCAAGAAGATTAACAGACTGACAGTTTGATCTTCTATTATTCATTATTTGTTTGTTTGCAAACCCATAGCCATAAAAAATAAGCAGCATCACACAGCAAGATGCACTCCCTCACAAAAAACTTGCCACATTTTCAAAGTAGCTGCCTCTATTCAAGAGTAAAATGCACACTATACAAGAAAATTACTGCTCTAAATCTTAGCCACATATTGCTTTCACACAACTAGGACAAAAGGTTTTACAAAACAAAGGGCAGCAGAAGTCCTTAGTTTGTACTTTTAGCCACCAATGATTCAAGGCCTAGTATACATGCATGCCTGAGACCTTGAAATAAACATAGGTATGAGACAGACATGAAAAATGGGAGTTAAATTTGTTGCAAACTTGTGGACTGCAACAATTTCAATAGTTTTAAACCTGCAGATTACAAAGAAAATGGATTAAAATATAGCTGTTTTACTTTTCTCTTATTTTTAATTTAGAATATTTAAAATTGAGGTATTTTAAACCACTCAATTGACAGTGATAAAAGTTCCCAGGAAGCCAACCTTCAATGTATCTGTGCAAAGTGTTTCAAAAGTTCTATACAGGTTTCCCCCACCACCCGAAGGTAAAGCGTTCCTATGAAACGGTTCGTAAGCCAGAATGCCGTAAAGCGAAGAAGCAATTACCATTTATTTATATGGGGAAAATTTGTGAGCATTCGCAGACCCAAAAATAACCTACCAAATCATGCCAAATAACACATAAAACCTAAAATAACAGTAACATATAGTAAAAGCAGGAATAATATGATAAATACACCGCCTATATAAAGTAGAAATACTTCTCTACAATCATTGCTTGCACTGTTCTCCGTAGCGAAAATCTCACGCAAGCGCTCTCAGCAGAAACACAGCGCAAGCGCTCTCGGCAAAAACTCTCTCTCCAGTAACCTTTAAGCTTTAATCATACCAAATAACACCTAAAAATACACAGCCTATATAAAGTAGAAATAATGTATGTATACTGTAGTATCGGGAAGACATCGAGCACACCGATGATGGTGTGTTAGGCTGAGTCGTCAGAGGTTGGGGTGTTGCAGTGGCCCCCACCCTCCGGGCAGCGACCCGATACCGATCCGCGAAGAATGTAGCGGTCTAGCAGTGGCCAGGATGCACCCAGCACACCTTTAAGAAAAAAGTCAAAATAAACAAGCTAATTAATTAGGTGCCACCCAGCACGTAAATGTCAGCCCAGATCAGAGGCGACACAATCGGCAATCGCCTCTGATCTGGGCCGATATTTATGTGCCGGGTGGCACCTAATTAATTAGCTTGTTTATTTCGGCTTTTTTTCTTAAAGATGTGCTGGGTGTGTCCCGGCTACCGCGGCATTCTTCGTGGATCGGTATCTGTCCGCGGCTTGGGGGTTGGAGTGGTGGGACACTGGGGTGCCATCTCGTCATCTGTTTCCATCAGGGCAGACAGGCCATCTTCTTCTATCTCTGCCTGCCTTGATGTTGAAGGTTGAGGTTCGTCGTCTGCTGTGGCTGATGTGGAAGGCTTGCTTGACTGCTTAGCCTCGCGCATTTTTCTATCATACAATTCTTTGTAAGGACTCAAACCATCTTGCAAATATGCCCTAAGGCGATGTACCCTTTCAAAATTAAAGTCGTACTTTATCATTGCAGCGAAAATCTCACGGTCACTTCCGGTCCGTTTGCTACTGCATTCGTTTTCAATTGTTATCCTTTCCTCTTCCAATTGCATCAGCTCTTCATCAATCAGTTCTTGGTCATGGGATGCCAAAACCTCTTCAAAATCATCTTCGTCAACTTTCACAAGCCAAACTCACTTTACCCTTACTTCGTTCACCACGATTGAAATGCTTAATTATGTCTAGTTTTACGCTAAGTGTAAGTGTACGCTAAGAGCCCTTACGATCTCTTTTAGGCTTTTCTGATAACGTAGAACTCATCTTGCTAACGGATGCTCACAGGCACGTGTTTAAACAATGCCGGCGAGAATGCAGTTCTGAATCCAGGGGAGAGCGGCTGTTCGGGGTGCGCTGCCTTTTCTCATAACAGTGAAAACACCTTCTGTTAGCGAAAACAGGTAACTAATATAGGTCTTTCGTAACAGTGAGGTTTCGTAAAGCGAACGCTCGAAAAGCAGGGGACACCTGTATATAGTTCATCCTGTCATATAAAGGACAAAAGGTGATCAGTGACAATTTGCTTCAAAAGAACAAACTTTACTCAGTGTACATCTGGATGGTTGTACATGTTTTTTGTGAAATGTTACTTGATTTTTTTTTATATAAAGATATCCAACCCTTTGCAGAATCAGTAAAGGCTTTCAACTGATTCATTAAATCAAAGAAATAACGTTGAAAATTAATGCTCCCTCTAATTTGTAATGACAAGTGTGCGCAAAAATCTTGTGCTGTGCAATTTTTTGCCCAGTGACAACAACATGTGCGCACTGAATAATTTCTTCCATAGAAACAGTATAAATAAGCCAGTTCTAAAATCTGCAGACACATCATCACAAACTCCATGCTGTTAACACTGTCTACATCAGAAATTGGAAAAGGAAATGTGATTGTGTAAGATCGCGTTTAATATACTTCACATGCCAATGTGGTAGAGGGTGACAACCTTTTTGTGTGCAGTTTAAATTCCTTTGTGCGCTAGTAGCAAAAGATATGTGCGTGCACACCTTAGAGGGAACATTGTTGAAAATCATTTAAATATTTTTGGAGCTTTCAATCCATGTTACATTATACAATATATCCAGCTTCATTTTAAGGATAGCTAGTACTGATCACTTATTGATTAAAGCGTTAAGAAGGTTTTTTTAATTAAAAAAAAGAATAGTTTGAATAACAATTCTGAGGATATAAAAAGCGGTTGGAGGAGACTTGGTTCCAGTTTGCAAAGGCATGGATGTAGGTATGTATATTCTTAGTTAACACTGCAATGGCTTCGTGGATCAACATCAAACAAGGTCAAGAGCAAAATGCAACCAATGAGAACTAAAAATCAATAAAAATGTATCAAAGTTGTATTAAAACGAATATAGGAAATATATTAGAATATATCCAAGCAAGTAGCAGTGACATACGAATTACACTTAGCTAAGTTTAGTTGGAACTAAATGAATTACAGTTAGCTACAACAAGCAAGATTGCTGAATGAACTGGTAAACAACTGAGAATGATCATTCAATAACTAGAACAGAAAATAATCCCAACGCTAAACACACATTTTCTTTCCACACAGTACAATGTCTTAGATGCGCGTGATTTCAAATTTAGCACAAGAAGACCACTGTCCACTCCTGGTGCATGTGGGTGCCACTTAAATAGTGCACAATACACAAATGTGCAGCTTAGAAAACATTCTACAGGGGAAGTACAATAATCTCCAGTGTATAATACCAGGCTATTGTATCATGAACAACTGGCTTACAGGAAGATACAAAATATTGTCCATTGTTACAAATACAATAAGCACTTTTTGCCTACTGTTATCTGATTAGAGTTGCAAGGAAATGAATTAAGAGTTCCACTTAGACTGCTACAACATAGAATATAAAAGTTCACTAAACAAAACGGGGCTGTGGAATTTTTTTGAAAATGTAGTTCAAGTAATACGAGTGAATTGTTCAGAGCTCACCCAACATGGAGATTGTAGTGGGTAGCTGGTATGAAGAGGAAACTAGAACTATTTACATGGTGAAACCCTTCAAGGATAAAGTCATGAGATAAAACTGGAAAGTAACTGATTTTGAACTAAGTATTGGCTCACCACACATAGAATTTGCTATGAGAAGAGTCAAGTTTATGCCAATGCTATTTATCACTAACTTTGCCTTAAAAATTTATCTAAAGACTCTGCATCCATTAGCCTTTTAAAAAGATATCGAAAACTTCAACTCTCAAAACTCCACTTCATCTGTCTTAAATGGGGTATGTCCTAGTTCTACATTGTCTCACAAAAGAAAGCATCCTCTCTGTCACCATTCTGATAAGATCCTCAAAATCTTCTATGAATCAATCTAGTCTCCAGCAGCTCTTCCAATTCTGTCCATCGTAATCCATCCAGGACCTTCAACTGAAACTAGTTGCAATAAATATTACAACTGTTCTAACCAACTGAACATTTAATCCTAAAACACAAGGTTTTTATTTCCCCATTTTGTCAAGTTAAAATGGTCACTTGCAGAGTGACCTCTCTCCAGATCTTTGTAATGCAACACAAGTGACCAAGTACAAGTCTTAATTTCAGAATCATTAACCAACTGGCATTTAACAGCAGTCATTAAGGTAAAATTACAATATAATTACACAACTTGCCTTGGTCTTGTGCACGGTTCATTGAAGCAAGTTGCTTTATGATTGCAGTTTATTTAAAATTGCTACAAATGAATGTTAAACTACTAGCTGCATAACAAAAATCAGAAGCAACTTAAAAAATGTATTTTATTGCAATTTACAGAACTATGGTGTTTGATTTAGTTACCAGAGTATAAACTTTGTACCAGTGTTATGTGATAAGTTATTAAAATGTAGCTTCCACTATCACAAGTATATTCAAGATAAATAGAATGACTCAATGCACAACTGCTGAGTAGTCTGATAAAAGAGTGCGTAGAATGACAAATGATCAATTCTCATTAGGTAAGCAATGCAAGGATTTAGATTACAAGCATACTAAAACACAGTATGGCACACAACTACAAGGAAGTATAGACAAAAAGAAAAGCTCAGAAATCCTATGTTGTGTATATTAGTTTAAATAGAACTAATGGGAGGAAGGGTTTGTTGGTAGTAGAAACATAATACAAGTGGTGCACTGAAAACAGAGCCGAGTTTAAAACATTATGGAATTTTAAGTGTTAGGCACAAAATGAAGTGTTAGAGACTCAGCTTCTTGACGATAATACATTAAGATAAAATTGTATAGATCACAGGAATAAAAAATCAAAATTAAATACACCCTTTGCTAAAATTCACACCACAGATTAACATGACCATAAAGAAAGCAAAAAAAAAATAATTGGAATCTTTTCTAGCAATATAGTCTTGAAAAGCAGGATTTTAAACTTGAATTATGTATAGGTGTGCACATCCGTCATGACAAAGATGGACATTGAGACAAGGTGCAGAGATTATTTACAAAATACAACACAAACACAAGTGTAAAAGATATTTCCAATTGCATGTCATTTCAACTCCTCTTCCCGTTCTCACCACACCAGCTTGTCTGTCCTCTGCCATGGCAACACGAAATGCAAGCTGGAACACCTCACATTCTATTTGGGTAGCCAAGAATGCAATGATATGAACAGTGAATTTTCTCATTTCTGGTAACACCCTGCTACCAAATTTCCCAAGTTCTCTCTCCTTTTGTTCACCTTTTCCATCACACACAACTACATCTGCCCACCATTCATCCCCCTCATCTGGTTTCCCCCACCACTTACCAATTCCAGTTTCACCCCTCCCCACACTTCTATATACTGGCCATCTTTCCTCCTCCCAGTCTTGACCTGAAACACTGGTAGATTCCTTTACCCCTACAGTTGCTATTTAACCTGCTGGAGTTCATTCAACTTATACTTTACTGAAGAAAATTTAAACCATTGTGGTAACATTCCAAATGACAAATTATATCAAAATTGATTTTGAAATCAAATGCGACTGAGGCAAACAAGGCTGTTGAACTTTGTGAAAAAGTGGTATTATTAAAAAGGCATTTCTCAATGAATTCATTGTCGATAAAACAAACTAGACAAAGCAAAGTTCAACAAATGAGCAAACTAATCAGCTAGAACAATTATCCAGTGAGAGAAACAGGGCAAACAGATTGTTTCTACACACCTACATGTAAAAAGCTTCTTACACAACATAATTAATGTCTAGAAATAGGTCATCCAATCCCCAGAATATAAACAGAAAATTAGAATCTCGCTCTATTAAGATGTACGTAACAGGATACGAGCCACCATATTAAAAATGCACTTATTGAGCACTGACATAGATGTCATTCCAAAACTATGATGATTTGAAGGGAATTAACCAAAACACTTTTGGAAAGATCCATTCTACAGGGCCTCTGCAGACCTTCTACAGGGGGCACCATTGACAGCATCTTGACTGGCTTTATCGCCACCTGGTACGGTATCTGCATTAACCTTGATAGGTACATAAAGGCGGTCTGAAAGATCATCGGGAACATCAGGCACCCCAACCATAAACTGTTTCACCTGCTTCCATCTGGCAAACTGTACCGCAGCATTAAAGCCAGGACCAACAGGCTACGGGGCAGCTTCTTTATACAAGCTAATCAACTTACAAACTCACAGGTCTGTACATTATGACAGAGTCATAATCCAGAGATTTTTTACTCCCTCACGTTGTGGGATGGATACAAAATTTAAATGAATCCAAATTCATTACTAGAAGGTCCTCAAACTCCAGCAAGTGCTATAAACTTAACATAGAATTCTACACACATCTTGACAGGAAGCATTTTCAACTCTTCTATAATGTTTATGGTGCTGGAAGCAATCCTGAAGAATAGGTTTTGTGATCATAGAGCTTTTTTGTCCCCCGTTGTTCTATTCTCCAATTCTTCTGTTGCTGTATTCCTACTGTAGATGCACATTTCTCCAAAGCTTTGGCTTGCCTTTGCTTAGCCATTTCTGCAGCATGTATTTTTTTTCCAATATATATTTATACTAACTGCAAAAGTTCAAGTAGCTTAAATTAAAAAACTCAGAACAGTGCATGTCACCTGCTTAAAAGAATTAACTTCAATGTCTTAAACTTCACAATTCTAAAAAAAACCAACGCGCATCCAACATGCAACTGATGTATTCAGGATCAAAATCAGGTGTAATATCACCGGCATATGTTGTGAAATTTGTTAACTTTGCGGCAGCAGTAAAATGCAATATATATTATTAGAAAAGGGAAAAAACTGAATTACAGTATTATATTAAGTAGTTGAGTTCAATAAGTAGAGCAAAAACAGAAATAAATTTTAAAAAAGGAAGTGAGGTAGTGCTCATGAGTTCAATTTTTAAATGAGTTCATTTAAAAATCAGATGGCTGAGTGGAAGAAGCTGCTCCTGAATCATTGGGTGCATGCCTTAAGGCTTCTGTACCTTCTACCTGTCGGTAACAATGCGAAGGGGGCATGTCCTGGGTGGTGGGGGTCCTTAGTGATGGACACCATCCTCCTGTGGTACTGCTCCTTAAAGATATCCTGCATACTACAGATGCTAGTACCCAAGAGCTGTGTATGTTGTGGAATCAATTATAACTTTAAAAAAGAGCAAGTTTAGCATCATGTAAAAGTTTTTCTTGTCTTACATATCTTTTTAATACTTCTATTAGTTTCTACATAAATGAATACAGAGTACAAGAAAGTATATATAAAGGTCGAAACTACAAATTACATTATATTTGTTCATAATAACAATCTCATTACTCTGTATTCATGTAGGTTAGTCAAAGTTATATTGAAATATACTAATTTATTACAAAAAAAACTAACCCCTACCAAGACCGAAGCTGCTTATTGAGGAAAAGGTAAAATACCTTCTTGTATACTAAAAATTAATAATAGCCAACATCTAAATTTAAACAACCAATTGAGGGTTTTGAAAGCTTTGAATATAATTCAAAAAGGGTCCCCACAATGTTTGAAAGTCTCGACGAGATTCAGAAATTGAACAACGAATCTTCTCTAAATCCAAGCATGACATAACATCGCATAACCATTGAGCATGAGTAAGAGGAGAAACATCTTTCCATTTAAACAAAAGTGCCCTCCTAGCTATAAGAGAGCGAAAGGTGAAAATATGTAAATCTGATGTCTTTAACTTGATATCTTGCCCAGTAACAATACCAAACAGGGCCATCAGAGGATTAGGCTTAAAATTGACCTTGAAAAGTAAAGAAAAAGTTTGAAAAACTTCCAATATTTTTCTAGACATGGACAAGTCCAAAACATATGAATTAATGAAGCTTCTCCATTATTGCATCTTCATAGTAGGGAGATATATCCGAATAAAAACGAGATAGCTTATCTTTAATCACATGGACTCTATGTACCACCTTAAATTGTATGAAGGAATGGCGAGCACATAGCGATGACGTATTAATCTGTTTAAAAATTTCATTCCTAGTTGATGTCTGTAAGTCTTGTTCCCACAGTTTCTTAATTTTGTCTAAAGGAACATTCCTCGTCTCCAGTAACATATTATAAATATTAGATACTGAACCATTATAAAAAGGTGTCAAATTAAAAATGACATCTGGTAAGTTCTTATCTGAACTTATAGGAAATGTACATAATTGAGATCTTAGAACGTTTCTAATTTGTAGCGATCCAAAAAAGTGGGTTTTGGGTAGGCTATATTTAGCTGACAATTGCTCAAATGAAAAAAGATTTCCTCCAACAAACAGATCCCAAAAACATTTACTACCCAACCCGTTTCATTCTTTAAAAACTAAATCAGTCATGGAGGGTTGAAAAAAAATTAGAATAAATGGGACTAGAAAGGGAAAATCTCAATAAATCAAAATGTTTTCTAAATTGCATCCAGATCCTTAGAGTATGTTTAACTATTAAATTATCAGTTAGTTTACTTACAAATAAAGGAAGTGAAGATCCAAGAAGAGGAATAATAGAAAATTTATTAACAAAATTAGCTTCTAAAGAAATCCACACCGGACAGTCTACACGATTAATATGATATAGCCAAAACGTAAGATATCCTATATTAACTGCCCAGTAATAAAACCTAAAATTAGGTAAGGCTAAAGCTCCAGACTTTTTAGGTTTCTGAAGATGAACTTTATTTAAACGAGAATGTTTATTTTTCCATATATAGGAGGATAAAATAGATTCAAGAGAGTCAAAAAAGGATTTAGGAATAAAAACAGGTAAAGCCTGAAAAAGATATATAAATTTAGGTAGAATATTCATTTTAATAGAATTAATTCATCCAATCAACAAAAGTGACCAATTCAATATCTTTTTTACATGGTTCAATAAAGTAGCACAGGTATTTGTAATTCTTAGTGATTGTTACACCCAAATAAGTAAATTCATTCCTTACAACTTTAAAAGGAAGATTAGTATTAATTGATACCAAATTATTTAAAGGAAATAATTCACTCTTATGTAGATTCAATTTATATCCTGAAAACTGGCTAAAACAGGAGAGTAAAGAAAGTACACAAGGTAACGAAATCTCAACATTAGAGATAAAAAGCAATACATCATCAGCTTAAAGTGAGATTTTGTGGGTGATACCTCTCCCTGAAATACCAGATATCATTAGATTCTCGAAAAGCAATAGCAAGGGGTTCTAAAGCTAAATCAAAAAGCAAAGGACTCAAGGGGCAAGCTTGTCTAGTTCCACGGTGAAGTTTAAATGGTTTGGAATTTTGAAAATTAGTAAGAACTCGAGCAGGAGATAAATAATTTAATCCATTGAATAAAATCTGGTCCAAAATTAAATTTTCTTAAATAAATAATTCCAAATTTAACTTTGGTACTAATTTTAATAAATGGATATATAAAAGCCCTATTGCCACTGTTATTACTAATAACTGCAGATCCCCCTTTTTTCGACTTTCGTGGGGTACAAGACAAGGTTGTCCATTAAGCCCCTTGTTAATTAATTTGATGTTGGAACCTTTGGCTATTGCACTTTGTGAAGCTAAAAATATTCAAAGAATTTCCATAAATGGGACTATTCATAAGATTTCCCTTTATGCGGATGATCTCTTGGTTTATGTTTCGAATCCTGAAGAATCTATTCCCAGTTTATTGAAATTATTAAATGAATTTGGATTGTTTTCTGGATATAAATTAAACCTGCATAAAAGTGAATTATTTCCTTTAAATGATTCTGCTTTTACATATGATGACATTCCTTTCAAAGTTACGGATTCTTTTAAAGATTTAGGTATTACCATCACTAAAAATTATGGAGACCTTTATAGAGCTAATTTAGTTCCCTTAGTGGATTTTATGAAGCAATTATTTTCTAGATGGAATCCACTTACACTTTTGTTAGCCGGTCAAATTCATGCAGTTAAAATGATGATTTTACCAAAATACTTATATGTATTTCAAAATATTCCTATTTTTCTAACTAAGAATTCTGTTTTTTGATCAGGTTGACTCTATTATTTCATCTTTTGTTTGGAATAATAAAAGACCAAGAATTGGAAAAAGTCATTTACAAAAATTTAAAAAGGATGGAGGTCTTACTTTGCCTAATATAAGAATGTATTATTGGGCGGTTAATATACGTTATGCGTGTTCTTGGTTATATTGGACCAACAAAAATGAACGACCACCATGGGTTGATCTGGAATTGAAAACTGTGAAACAATTTTATTTAACTTCGTTATTAGGAGCTGTACAATTAGCCAAAATTTCTATTCTAGATATAAATCCTATGATTAAGCAGTCATTACGAATCTGGTACCAGTTTCGTAAGTTTTTTAATCTTAAAAAATTTAACCTTCTTAGTTTAATTTATCGAAACTATTTATTTAAACCTTCACTTAGCGATCTTACCTTTTCTCTTTGGAGGAATAAAGGAATTTTTTCCTTTATGGATTTGTTTCAAGAAGGCTGACTGATGTCCTTTGAGAAATTAGTAACTAAATATTCTCTCTCATATTCACATTTTTTGCAATATCTTCAGGTCAGACATTTCTTACAAGAATATTTAAGTAATTTTCCATATATACAAGATTCTGACCTGTTAAGACATTATTTTAAAAATGAACCCTTTAGTGAAAGGTTTCATTGGGAAAATTTATAATTTACTATTACAACAGGATAACTATCCTTTACTTAAGATTAAGCAAGATTGGGAAAGAGAGCTTAACATGACCTTGATATCGGAGGATTGGTTGCGAATTTTGAAGTTGGTCAACTCTTCCTCGATTTGTGCCAGTCATTCTCTAATTCAATTTAAAATTGTACATCATTATTATTTGACAAAGGAGAGATTGTCTAAAATATTTCCTAATGTTAATAGTCAGTGTGATAGATGTAAAACTGATATAGCTAAATTGACACATATGTTTTGGTCGTATTCTGTATTGAAACAGTCTTGGAAATCTATTATTTTTTACAATTTCTAAAGCTGTAAAAATCAATTTACAACCTAATAAATTGACGTTTTGTTTGGTATAATTCCTCAATATATTCTCGGTATTTCTATAAAAGACCAACATGTAATTGCATTTCTCACATTATTGGCTAGAAGGGCTATTTTATTAAAATGGAAAGATGCTTCTGCTGCCACTTTGATACAATGGTTCTCTCAGATGTTATGTCTTAGTTTGGAAAAAGAATCAGAAGTTGAACTTTTGATCCTAGATTTGACTTCGAGAAAAGGTGGGGCTCTTTTGCCCATTACTATCATTTGATTTGAGTTAATTAAGATGGTCCTCTTCTGATTCTTGGGTAAATGGATTTGGTTGGCAGATTGATGTCTTTTTTTTAAACGGAAGCTTGTATGGCGAATAGCTCTGGGTTTGTGCTCCAAATGGGTTTTTTTTCCCCCCACTTTTTTTTTTGTTATTTGGGTTTTTTTTTTGTTTTAGTTAGTAGGGGTTCTTTTTTCCTCCTTTCTTTTTCCAAAAAAAATAGCTTTAACATTTTCTTTTTTTATTATTATTATTGATATACTGTTTAGCTTGGTTGATAGTTTAACTCTTATTCTACATATGGATATGTTGTCTTGATTACCATAATATGATAAGTTTTTATCTGCAAGTTGAGAGGGATAAGGGCAGATCAGAAGTGTCAATATTGCAGTTGAACAAAGGAGACTATGGAGCCATGAGGGAGGAGCTGGCCAAAGTTGACTGGTCAGATATCCTAGCAGAAAAGACAGTGGAACAGCAGTGGCAGGTATTCTTGGGAATAATGCACAAGGTGCAAAATCAGTTCATCCCCAGAGAAGGAAGAATTCAAAGGGGGGAAAGTGGCCACAGTGGTTGATAAAGGAAGCCAGAGATAGCATAGCATTAAAAAAGTATAACAGAGCTAAGGTGAGTGGGAAGACGGATCATTGGGAAATTTTTAAGGAGTAACAGAACTTAACTAAAAAGGCAATATGGGGAGAAAAAATGAGGTATGAACGCAAGCTAGCTAGGAATATAAAGGAGGATAGCAAAAGCTTTTTTTTTGGTATGTGAAGAGAAGGAAGATTGTTAAGAACACTGTTGGGCCCTTGCAGAACGAATTGGGAGAAATTGTTATGGGAAACAGAGAAATGGCAGACGAAATTAATAAGTACTTTGGATCTGTCATCACTAGGGAAGACACAAGCAATCTCCCAGATGTATGGATGGGCCAAGGACTTAGGGTAACAGAGGAACTGAAACAGATTGACATTAGGAAGGAAACGGTGATGAGTAGACTGCTGGGACTGAAGGCTAACAAATCCCCAGGTCGGTACTAAAGGAGGTGGCTCTGGAAATTGCGGATGCATTGGTGATCATTTTCCAATGTTCCTTAGATTCAGGATCAGTTCCTGAGGATTGGCGAATGGCTAATGTTATCCCACTTTTTAAGAAAGGAGGGAGGGAGAAAACAGAGAACTATTGCCCTGTTATCTTAACATCAGTAGTGGGGAAGATGCTAGAGTCCATTATTAAAGATGAAATAGCAGCATATCGTGATAGCAGTGATAGGAGGCATTCAGAAGGCATTCGATAAGGTACCACATAGGAGATTGGTGGGTAAAATCAGAGCTCATGGCATTGGGGAGAGGATATTGACATGGATAGAAAACTGGTTGGCAGATAGAAAGCAAAGGGTAGCAGTGAATGGGTGTTTCTCGGAATGGCAGGTGGTGACCAGTGGGGTGCCACAGGGCTCGGTATTGGGACCACAGCTGTTTATGATTTACGTCAATGATTTAGAAGAAGGTATTGTGAATAATATCAGCAAGTTTGCTGATGATACTAAGCTGGGTGGCAGTGTGACGTGATGAGGATGTTAGGAGAATTCAAGGTGACTTGGATAGGCTGGGTGAGTGGGCAGAAACTTGGCAGATGGCGTTTAATGTGAATAAGTGTGAGGTTATTCACTTTGGGAGCAAGAACAGGAAGGCAGATTATTATCTGAACGGTGTGGAGTTAGGTAAGGGAGAATTACAAAGAGATCTAGGAGTACTTGTTCATCAGTCTCTGAAGGTGAATGAGCAAGTGCAGCAGGCAGTGAAGAAGGCTAATGGAATGTTGGCCTTTATTACAAAGGGAATGGAGTACAAGAGCAAGGAAATCCTTTTGCATTTGTACAGGGCCCTGGTGAGACCACACTTGGAGTATTGTGTGCAGTTTTGGTCTCCAGGGTTAAGGAAGGATATCCTGGCTGTGGAGGAGGTGCAGCATAGGTTCACTAGGTTAATTCCTGGGATGTCTGGACTGTCTTACGCAGAGAGGTTAGAGAGACTGGGCTTGTACACGCTGGAATTAAGGAGATTGAGGGGGGATCTGATTGAGACATATAAGATTATTAAGAGATTGGACAAGATAGAGGCAGGAAATATGTTCCAGATGCTGGGAGAGTCCAGTACCAGAGAGCATGGTTTAAGAATAAGGGGTACATCATTTAGGACAGAGTTGAGGAGGAACTTCTTCTCCCAGAGAGTTGTGGAGGTGTGGAACGCGCTGCCTCAGAAGGCAGTGGAGGCCAATTCTCTGGATGCTTTCAAGAAGGAGCTAGATAGGTATCTTATGGATAGGGGAATCAAGGGTTATGGGGACATGGCAGGAACCGGGTATTAATAGTAGACGATCAGCCATGATCTCAGAATGGCGGTGCAGGCTCAAAGGGCCGAATGGTCTACTTCTGCACCTATTGTCTATTATTTTGATGTATTTGTCTCTGTTGATAATTAATAAAAAAAGATTTAAAAATGAAAAAAAAAATTCCATTCAACCTGATCGAAGGCCTTCTCGGCATCTAAGGATATCACGCATTCTGATATCTCCTGAGAAGGAGAGTAAATAAAATTTAATACACGGTGTTACGTAACCGGCAACAATGAATATTAATCGAGACAGGCTTTATGAAAACAACCAAACATTTATTAAGCACATATAAACGATAAGGGAAAAAAAAGCAAAGGAAAACTTTAACCGGAGGTTAAACAGGTATGCAGCCATTCATCAACTTCACTCGGCTCTGGTTCTTAAAGCATTAAATGCGAAAACAGTTCTTAAAGTGATACAGTCAGATATAGTTCTTAAAGCGATAACTTCGAAAGTCCAACAGTTTTACACATTCAATTGGGAGAGACTTCTCTGGAGAAAGATTTCTTCACCGACGCACCTTTACTGCTGGTTCCGTCCACAGGATTCCCGATGCCGAAAATAAACAGTCTAAATCAACTGACCTTAAATTCCTTTAGAGAGAGAGAACCTTTTTGCATGAACTCATTGTGCTATTGCAAGAGTTATTTCAATGCAGGTTCTCTTCAACGAAGACTCAATAAGGTCGATCCTTTATTAAACTGCCACCCGATGCCGACTTCTCTCGATCCTTCACTTCGATGAATTCTTCACCCTCCCTTCAAAACTGTCAGAATTGAGTAAATTGGCACTTCCAGCCACAAATTTCCAGTCCAAATACAATATCTTGTAAGAGAAGCACCTTCCATTTCAAAAATGAAACTGCGTCACAAAAAACAAACACGCAACAGAAACGGAGGCACAACACGTTCTACCTGGAAATCTACAAACTCAAAACCTACTGCGTCACCTGAGTCAACCCTTATATAGTCACGGGGCACGTCATCACGTGACCTCACATCGGCAGGAAAATCACATCAGGTGACCTCCAAAAGACCATTACATCATTCTCACAAAAAAAAAATCTCCTTGAGCATGTAACAATGGCATACAGGTTTCCCCCGCCATCCGAAGGTAGAGCGTTCCTATGAAACGGTTCGTAAGCCGAAATGTCGTAAAGCGAAGAAGCAATTACCATTTATTTATATGGGAAAATCTGTGAGCGTTCGCAGACCCAAAAATAACCTACCAAATCATGCCAAATAACACATAAAACCTAAAATGAAGGTAACATATAGTAAAAGCAGGAATGATATGATAAATACATATCATACTTTTCCATAATCATTACTGAACTGTTCTCCGTAGCGAAAATCTCACGCAAGCGCCGTCCGCAGAAAATCTCATGCAAGCGATGTTGGCAAGAACACTCTCCTCAGTAACCTTTAAACTATGAAGCTGCCAAATCATACCAAATAACACGTAAAAATACACAGCCGATATAAAGTAGAAATAATGTATGTACGGTGTAGTATCACTTACTGGAATTCGGAAGACAGCTTGCCGAGCACACTGATGATGGGGTGTCAGACTGAGTCGTCGCAGGTTGAGTGGTGCAGTGGCCCCCACCCTCCAGGCCACCCAGCAATACATTGCCGCGAAGCACGCAGGAATGCAGCGGTAGCCAGGAGGTACACAGCACATCTTTAAGAAAAAAGCTGAAATAAACAAGCTAATTAATTAGGTGCCGCCCAACACGTAATTGTCGACCCAGATCAGTGCAGATTTCCGATCGCATCGTCTCTGATCTGGGCCGACAATTACATGTCAGCTGCACCTAATTAATTAGCATGTTTATTTCGGCTTTTTTCTTAAAGATGTGTTGTGCACCTCCCGGCTACCGTTGCATTCTCCGCGAATCGGTATCTGTCCGTGGCCTGGGGGTTGGGGTGGTGGGACACTGGGGTGTCATCTCATCGTCCGTTTCCATTAGAGCAGGCAGCTCATTTTCTCCCATCTCTGCCGGCCTTGATGTTGAAGGTTGAGGTTCGTCGTCTGCTGTGGCTGATGTGAAAGGCTCGCTTGACCGCTGAGCCTCGCGCATTTTTCTATCACAGAGTTTTTTTAATCAGGACTTAAACCATCCTGCAAATATCTCCTAAACCGACGTACCGTTTTAAAATTAAAGTCGTACTTTATCATTACTCATTCAGTTTCGATTGTTATCCTTTTTTCGTCCAATTGCATCAGCTCTTCATCTGTCAGTTTTTGGTGATGGGATGCCAAAACCTCTTCAACATCATGTTCATCAGCTTCCACAAGCCAAACTCACTTTGTCCTTACTTCGTTCACCACGATCGAAACGCTTCATTATGTCTAGTTTTACCGTAAGTGTAACACCCTTACAAGCTCTTTCAGGCTTTTCCGATACCATAGAACTCATCTTGCAAACGGCTGCTCACAGGCGCGTGTTAAAGCAAAGCAGTTCCGAATCCGGCGGACAGCAGTTGCTCGGGGCATGCACTGTATTTATCGTGTGCTGAATTTTTTTTCGTAACAGTGAAACCACCTTCTGAAAGCGAAGATAGGGTACTAATGTAGGTCTTTTGTAACAGTGAGGTTTCGTAAAGCGAACGTTCAAAAAGTGGGGGACACCTGTATATTAAAATGGGAATGTCAGTTTTTAATAAATCCAGTCTGATCATCAGAAATAATAGAAGGTAAAATATTTTCAATCCTATGAGCCAGAACTTTAGAAAAAATTTTAGTATCTACATTTAGTAATGAAATTGGCCTACATGAAGAGCATTCAGTTCCATCCTTGTTCTTTTTTTAGGATAAGCGAAATAGAAGCTTCATAAAAAGATTGAGACAAACTACCCAATTTGAAAGAATCCAAAAAGTGTAACTTCAGTATAATTAATGAAGAAAAAGCCTTACAAAATTCTCCAGAAAATCTATCTGGACCCAGAGTCTTATATATAACACTGTATTACACTGTATGGGGTATATAGCGAGTGGATGTCTCTGTGTGCCACAGCCGGGGAGCAGCCTCTCCAGTGTCCGGGCCTCCAAAAAGGAGCGGGACAGCACCACCAATGACTTGAGCGTTCACCAGGCCGACCCAGAAGAGGTGGCGCGGCGCCACGAAGCTCAGGTATCCTCCCACATTATCCTCATTAATGAAGTTTTATTTGCTGTCATTTTAATTTTTAATTTTTAAATTTTTAGTATTTGTATCAAGTAAACCCGTGTAGCAGGGCCTTAAGTTGGCCCAAGGGTGTGGTCGACCCTTCCCTTGTGATTCGCCCCAGGTCCAGCTGACCCGGCTGGTAGCACCTGGTAAGGGTTCCCTGCTCGGGGTTACGAGCGATGGCCAACGGCGGACCCAACAGAAGACTGGTGGGGAAGGCGGAAGAGCTACGACCTTGGAAGACAATGGTTGCTTTGCAAGCAGATGATCTACTGAGAAGAGAGGTGGTGATCTCGTTAAACTCACCCGGCAGAAGGCAAAGGCAAAGCACTGCTGCAACCTGCCAAGTACGTGATCTCCCAATATGGCAGTCTCAATAAAGGATCAAAACAACGACGTTAACAGAGCCACAAATAACAGTAGTGAAGTCGCGTCCGGCAACGGTAGGAATGAGGCCACCAGGGTCGTCATCAAGTGAAAACCTCATGTCAGGATAGCTACGTGGAATATTAGATCTCGTCTTATACGAGGTACACTAGAAAATGTAGTTATGTAAATGAAAAGACTTAAGATAAACATACTTGGACTATGTGAAACGAGATGGACAGAGGGGAGTAGCTCAAAAGGGATGACGGATACCAACTAATCTATTCAGGAGGAACTGAATGTAGGCACGGAGTTGGAATTTTGGTAGACAAGGAAACTCGCCAGGCGGTGTATCCATTAACGAAAGAGTGATGATGATTAAAATCTCAGCTAATTCATTTGACATTAACATCATACAGGTCTATATGCCAACCATGGACTATGACGATGAAGTCAATATGGTCTACGTAGAAGTTGAAAAGCTAATGAAAAAGACTAAAAACAACAAAGTAACCGATTCTTGGTGATTTTAATGCCAAAGTTGGCAGCACAAGAGTTTTGACTGTAGAACCCTTCGGGCTTGGGGAAAGAAACGACCGCGAAGAAAGACTGATTGAATTTGCAAAAACTAAAACTAATGATTGCGAACATCTGGTACCGTCTACCAAAATGGAGACTGTATACGTGGACCAGGCCTGATGGTTCAGTAAAAAACCAAATTGACTCTATTTTAGTACCCAATCGGTTCAGGAATAGAGTGAAGCAGGTGAAAATGTACCCTGGTGCTGACTGTTATACAGATCACAACCCTGTGGTATTGGACATGAGTGTGCGTTTGAAGAAGATGAGAAAGGCCAAACCATCAAATAAGATAGACTTTGATTTACTCTACGGATGAAGCAAAAAGCATCGAATATTTGGTCGAAATGGAGAACAGATTTTCAGTCTTAGATGACAAGGGTAGCAACATGGCAGTGGAGAATATCTAGGAAAAGTTTAAAACAACAGTGACAGAAGTTGCGGAAAAGACTTTAGGTTTTCGGAAAAAGAGCAAAAGACATAACCCTTGGTTTACCGATGAGTTTGGAAGGTTAACTGAAGAAAGAAGAAAGGTAAAACATCGGGATAATGAACGATACAAAGCTCTACACTGCTTGATTCAAAGAAAATGCAAGGAAGTGAAAGAGAATTGGATGAATGAACAGTGTGAAGAAATTGAGCAGTATGAACGAAGTTATGATTATAGAGGCCTTCACCAAAAGGTAAAGAATATGACGAAATTAAGGAAGGCCGTGTCATCAACTGGGTGTATCGAAGATGGTAGTGGTAATCCATGCTATGAAAAAGTAGAGATCATGGACAGATGGGTTGAGTACATCTTGGAATTATTTGAAGATAGTAGGATAGAGGACTTACCAGAATTATAACAAACGACTAATCAACCTAAAATATTGATGTCAGAGAGGGAAAGTGCGATTTCAAGTCTAAAAGTCAGAAAGGCGGCCGGTGAAGATAAGATTTCCACTGAAATTCTGAAATCACTTGGTCTGAAGGGAAAAATGAACCTTTTAGCGATATTAAACAACAGTTATATGACAGGAAATTTTCCGGAGGACCTTCTCAAACTCAGTATTTATCGCCTTACCAAAAAAGCCAAGAACAATAAAATGTAACGAACACAGGACGATAAGCATAATGTCTCACTGCATCAAGCTACTGTTGAAAATAGTGTTCAGCAGAATGAAAGGTACAATCAGCGATGAAATTGGAGAAACGCAGTTTGGTTTTTGTAAAGGCTCAGGAACAAGAGAAGGAATATTTGCGATGAGAAACATCATGGAGAGATGCATTGAGGCACAAAAGACCATCTACTTATGCTTTATTGACTATGAAAAGGCTTTTCATAAAGTAAGACAGGAGGAAGTAACAGAGGTGCTGAACAAGTACGATCTGGGATGGGAGAATGTGCAGATAATAAGGATCATGTATTGGAAACAGAAAGCGGCGGTCACGGTAGAAAATGAGCTATCACCATGGGCATGTATTAAAGGAGGCGTAAGGCAAGGCTATGTTGGATCACCAGATTTGTTCAACCTCTACGGAGAATGGATTTTTCGGGAATGTGACTATCAGGAGACAGGTATTCCAATCGGAGGCTGGAAGGTGGATAACATCAGGTATGCGGACGACACCGCGTTGTTAGCTGACAGCGAATGCAAGCTTCAAATTACACTGGAATAAAGTGAATGAGAAAAGCTCTGACTACGGACTTAAAATCAACCTTGAGAAAACAAAATCGATGGTGGTAAGCAAAACAAACACTAAAGACTTATTCATGATGGTATCATCACAAGTGAATGGACAAAACATGGAACAGGTGCGAAAGTGTGAATATCTTGGCAGTTGTCTGACAGATGACAAGAGATGTGAAGTTGAGATCAGAAGGAGAAAAGCTATGGCTAAGACCCAGTTCATGAAGCTAAAAGATCTACTATGCGATCGAAAGGTAGACATCCAAAGTAGAATCTGCTTCCCCGAGTGTTACGTATGGTCAGTACTGAGGTATGGATCAGAAACATGGACCCTGAAGAAGGATAAACATGAAATGAATTAACGCTTTTGAAATATGGTGCTATCGATGAATGTTGAAGATCAGCTGGGTAGAGAAAGTTTCAAATGAGAGGGTTTTGTCTGAAGCTGATAGACCATGTATATTGCTGGAGAAGATTATTAAGTTAAAAGTTGCTTATTGTGGACACGTTACATGGAGAGATAACATCTCGTGAGACTTGCTACATGGAGAGGTGGAGGGAAAGAAAGGAAGAGGAAGGCAACAAACAACGTGGCTGGATAACATCAAGGATTGGACCAAGCTGGACAAGACTTGGGATGTTGTGGACAAGACTTGGGATGTTGTGGACAAGACTTGGGATGTTGTGGACAAGTGTTGGTACAGGACAGCGTGGAGGGAAATCATCCACGTGGAAATTCCAGTTGCGGCCTAACAACAACGACGAACTCCTCTGAAGAATGGACTTAAAATGTCCATTAATGGACAGCTCACTCATCTTTGGTCCTCCAATGGACACTGCTTTTCACCTGTGGCTCAAAGTAGCTGTCTGCATGTGACTACTGCTACACCCCAGTACACAGCTTCGACAGGTGGACTAAACCAGGTGAGGGGAGCCAGCAGTCTCACATCCCGGTGGAATGGGAACATGCCTGTCCTAGCATACAAAGTCAGCTCTGGCAGACTGGGTGGATGAGATCTACAAGTGAGGTCCAATGGCTAGGAAGGTGATGCTGCAATGCCCCATGGACAGCAAAGGACAGCAAAGGGCATGACAGGGCACAGAAGACAGCAGTCACCTACCACAACCAAGGAAGACCCCAGTTTATGATACTAGGTCGTACCACTGGACCTAAGTTGAGAGAGTGGAACTACGCCCAGTGCGACAGCTTTTCCACTTTAAATGCTCTTCACATCGGTCTCCTGTCGTCGTTGGACACAATGGACAACCACCCTAATTACATTGTATTGTTGTATTACTAAGAACAAAAACTCTAAAAATTTAATCATGAATTAGAGTTTGACTTTAGCCAATGATCATTTAATTACTTTTTCTCCTGAACTGTAACCATGCATCCTACAGAAATAATGCTG
This sequence comes from Mobula birostris, assembly GCF_030028105.1. Classification (NCBI taxonomy): domain Eukaryota; kingdom Metazoa; phylum Chordata; class Chondrichthyes; order Myliobatiformes; family Myliobatidae; genus Mobula; species Mobula birostris. Next base: position 53,536,473 of record NC_092386.1, read on the forward strand.
TTGAATAATAAATCTTTAATGTCATCAGGGGAATTTTATTTGTATAAACTCAACTTGTCTGTACAATTGAACCTATTAAATATTCACTAGTACAAATCAAATCTTGCTATAAGTAGGTAAGAATACTTCCAGACTTGTTTGAAGCATTCAAAAGTTGTCATTGCTCATTATCCAAAATCAGTGCCATTTTATAAAAGATATTAAACATAGGATTTTGCACATCCAAGTACAATTTGCCCAAATTTACAATGATAAAATTCAGTTTTTCCTCACTCCAGGTAATTCTAGCACTAATCAATTTCCCAGAAGGCATCTTTCCCAATTTCCTCCTTCCACACACCCACCACAAAGAATAGCTCCTTTGGCGGAGAAAAAAACATGTTTCATATATTCCAGCAAGGGAAATTGAAATAATCAAACTGCTGGAATTGGTATTTTTCTGTCTGATAAATTAAATCTATTCATGTTGAGTCTTACTCTATCTTCCTCACTATACTAGTGCATTTCATTCACAGCACAAATTAACCGGTCTGAACTCAGTTCAGAGACAGGGATGGTAGAGAAGGTTTAGCACTAGAGAGGCAGCAGGCAAATGCTTCTTTAAACCATAAAAGTAATCATCACATAGGACTAAAAAGAGAAAGTGTCAACATATCTCTGCCTGAAATGTCACTTTTTTTAAGATTTAGTCTGCTTTGCCAAATGCATCTAACATTTTCTGTTTATTTCAGATTACCATCTGCAGTTATTTCAATCTGATCAAATAAACATAGTTATGTACTATAGCTGGTTTTTTATTATTTCTATTTTTTGCTCTTTTTATTTAACTACTTAACATGCATACATAATGTAATTGATTTAGATATTGTTTTCTCTCTATATTATCATGTATGGCATTGTAATGCTAAGTTAACAAATTTCACGACATATGCCGGTGATAGTAAACCTGATTCTGTTTCACAACGAGGTACAGAGTCACGTCTACACAAGAGTGGCAAATAATCACAGCATTCAACGTTGATTTACAGAGAAACAAATAGTATCGCTGTATCAAGTATATAGTTGGCTTCTGCAGTTTGAACAACAGACTGCATTCACATCTTCCAGCAGTTCCAAGGAATTCAGTGATTTCTATTGAATTTCCCCATCATATTGTGAACTCAGTAAAAAAAATCAATCAATCAAAAACCAATCATTTTGTCAGTCTCTTACATACTGAAGCTTTGCCAAACTTTTACTTGCTTTTGGGATCACTGGCAAGGCTTTACCAATATCCCAATTACCCTCTGAACAGTCATCTGCCAGGCTACTTCAGAGGACAGTTAAAATAAGTTACCATGCAAGTTCTGGAATTTTACACAGACCAATCTGGATAAAAGGCAAGTCTTTCTTTGAGGTATATTTAGCACAGCAACAATCTCTACTCAGATAAGCTCACAGCAAAATGTGAAGAAAAAGTGATAATAGAAGAGTATGTACTACACACTGTAAATGCATTTTGTACACATGCCCATTTATACATTCCTCCAACCAATGTCCAATTGCCACTCAGTGGATTTTGTACCAGATCAGTCATTAAATGAATACAATTCAAGGAGCTTTGGTCCACCAGCAGGAAAGATACTACTCAAATATGAAGTATTCTTAAGGAAGGATGAGGCAACTGTGGGAACAAGGGAACAAGTGCAATGACACAAGGGAAGTCAAAGTATACCATATTTTAAAAATTAGTGGGAAGGTAGAGGATTGGGAAGCTTTTTAAAAAAAAAACAAAAGGAGGCAAATAAAAAGCCATAGAGAGAAAAAACAAAATATGAAGGCAAGCTTGCCAATAACATAAAACGAATACAAAAAAACTTTTCCAGATAAAGAGTAAAAAAGACTGGATTATCAGACTGCTGGAAAATTATGCTGGAGAGGTAGTAACAGGGGACAAAGAAATAGCAGAAGAACTTAAGCATTTTGCATCAGTCTTCACTGGGGAAGACACCAGCAGAATTGCAGAAATACAGAGGGCCAGGAGGCAGAAGAGAGTGTCATTGCTATTACTAAGGAGAAGGTGCTTGGGAAGCTGAAAGGTCTGAAGATAGCTAAGTCACATGGACCAGATAGTTTACACCACAGGGTTCTGAAAGATAGCTGAAGAGATTGTGCAGGTATTAGTAATGACCTTTCAAGAATTACAGTATTCTAGCCTGGTTCTGGAGGACTGGAAAATTGCAAATGTCACTCCAGTCTTTAAGAAGGGAGGGAAGCAGAAGAAAGAAAATTATAGGCCAGTTAGTCCAACTTCAGTGGTTGGAAAGATGCTGAAATCTATTATTCAAAAATAGGTTCTAGGATGCTTGGTGGCACATGATAAAATAGGATAAAGTCTGCATATATTTCCTCAAGCAGAAATCTTACCTGACAAATCTGTTGGAATTCTTTGAGGAAATAAGCAGTATGGATGTTGTTCATTTAGATTTACAGAAGTCCTTGACAAGATGCCACACACGAGGTTGCATATCAGAATAAGAGCTCACTGTATTACAGGGAAGATACCAGCATGCACCAAACACTGGTCAAATGGCAGAAAGCAATGAGTGGGAATAAAGGAGGCCTTTTCTGGTTAGCTGCCGGTGTCTAGTGGTGTTCCACAGGGGTTAATGCTGGGATCACTCCTTTTCATGTTATATATTATATGTCAATGATTTGGATGAAGGAATTGGTGGCTTTGTAGCCAAATTTGTGGAGAATACATAGATAGCTGGAGGGAGGAACAAGTAGTTTTGAGGAAGTAGGGAATCTGCAGAAGGACTTGAACAGAATTGGGGAATGGGCAAAGTAATGTCAGATGAAATATAGCATAGGAAAGTACATGGCCATGCACTTTGGTAGAAGAAATAGAGGCATGGATTATTTTCTAAATGGTGAACAAATTCAAAATTCAGAGGTGCAAACTTAGAAATCTTCGTGCAAAGTTAACTTGCAGGTTGAATCAGTGATAAGGAAGGCAAATGCAATGTTAGCATTCATTTTGAGAGAACTAGAATTCAATAAAAGGATGTATTGCTGAGGTCTCACTTGAAGTGTGGTGAGCAGTTTTGGGTCCTTTATCTAAGAAAGGATGTGCTAGCATTGGAGGGATCTAGCCGAGGTTCACAAGATTTATTCCAAAAAATGGAAGGGTTAATATATGAGGAGCATTTGATAGTTCAGGGCCTGCAGTTGCTGGAGTTTAGAAGAATAATGAGGGGGGAATATATCGAATATTGAAAGACCTAGATAGAGTGGATGTGGAGAGGATGTTTCCTATAGCAGGAAACGGTCAAGGACAAAACGGCACGTCTTCAGAATTGAGAGGCATCCATATAGAATAGAGATGAGGAAAAATTTTTTTGCTAGAGGGTGGTGAATCTGTGGAATTTATTGCCATAGAGAGCCGTGCAAGCCAAGTCATTGGGTATATTTAAGGCGCAGGCTGATAAATTCTTGATTAATCAGTGTCAAAGGTAATGGGAGAAGGCAGAAGAATGGGATTGAAAGAAATAATAAATCAGCCATGATGGAATGTCAGAGCAAACTCAATGGGCCGAATGACCCAATTCCAATCCTATGTCTTCTAGTCTTAAGGATACCAGGAATCTGGTATTCAGCACAAATCTCAATTAAAACAAGAACTTGAAGATACAAAGTAAATCTAACTACACACATCGGAACATCATAATCCACTAATTTTACAAATACGGGAAATATAAAAGATAGAGTAGACTAATGATATTGCAAGATTAGTGTAATAATCCAACTATACTACCTGGGGAAATTAGATGCAATTAATTAAGAAAATCTGAAATAAAAAGCTTATGAGTAATTACGACAGGCATTTAAAAAAAACCTTCTCGGCTGTTTGACCTCAGGGGCACAGAGACAGGTTAACCTTAACTTCTATCACTAACTGCCAAACACAACCTAGAATAACCAATGGTGCCTTGTCAGGAACACAAGATTGTCCATTCTGGGTCTGATTTCCAGTATCAACCTTCTGCTGCACTGACAGATCCCATACAGGAAGGGAGTGAGGAGACCAGTTTGTCTCAGGAATAAAAAGATTGGCTGAAAAGAAGAAGAGACAAGAAAGGGTATGGCTTTTCTTGCAAGAAGTACATGCAGAAAAAGGATCATTCTAAGCCTGCAACTGACACGTAAGTTCTCGGCACACATGAATTTAGTCAAAACTTAACATTACAATGTACAGTTGTCTTCAGTTAATACTTTGTATAATTTTATTAGAATATGATCACTCATAGAACTTCCTTTAAAGATTTTACAGTGCCTTGTAAAAGTATTCCCACACCAACCCCTTGTTCACCCAAGTATTACAACCAGGGATTTTGAACAGTTTAACTGAGAATTTTTAGTTGAGAATCATATGCTCATTCCCTCCCCTCACTATAGAGCCCAAAAAACAGAAAATTTTTGGGCTGTACTGTTGGGGGAGGGGAGGGAAGTGAAGAGCATGTGATTTACAAATTTTAAAAATTCAGTTAAATTAATCAAAATCCCCTGTTGTAACTCATTCGTGTGAACAAAGAGTCGGGGGCTGAATACTTTTAAAAGCTCTGTGGGTCTTTGTGGCAAGTTTAAAAAATTGTCAATAGAGCACATTTCCATATTAAGCTGCTGTAGAGGTCATTGTCAAGTTCAAGAAATATTTGACAGTAACCATAGTATAGAACCGATAAGATCTGGTAGTAACTTCGAATGCTACAGAAGCTTGGGAGGGAAATTGCACCATTTTAATGCATGGAAAACACTGGGTTAGGAAAATAAATAAAGGGCATAGGCAAGACAAGCAAAACTTGTTTGGCAGCAGGGGAAGGACAGTTTAAAAAAAAGTTAAAGGACAAGTGAGAAGGAAAAAAGTCAGTGTGAACCAGGAAGAACTGAAACTAGAACAATAAACTTCCTATATACACTCCAAGTACTTGCGAGTTAATTTCACATATCCCATGGCTGGACTCAAAGTGCTCATTCAAGCTGGTCAATTAATTAATGCAATACTATGACAATTACAAATCCACCACATACAACAAGGAGGAGAAAGTAACTGAGGCATGTCAAGGTTTTAAGAGGTGCATGAAATAAATCATTCAGGTCCACTCAACTATTTCACTTCTTCTATGGACCACTAGCAATTTGCACCTTAACTCAAGAGCACAAGAGCGAGCAAGTAGATTTCCTGCCCATCAAGGCCACCGCACAATTCAAAAATCGTGGCTAATCTGCCCCAGGTGTCAACTGTATAGTGGTTGTCGATTCCCCAATGCTGCAAAAACAAAATGCATCTCTTCCTTAAAGGCCTCCAGTGTAACCGCAACTGCCCAAAAGAAACCCCAGGAGACTGGCCACACTCAAACAAATTCCTAAACACAAAATTAACAAATTACATTTTTTAAACTACAAGTAGGTCCCATTTCAAGATTTTCCCTTTGGTGGAAAAGTCTGAAAATTTACCTCAGCTTGCCTTTTATGACCTAATGTTTCAATCACTCGTTCTATTAAACTGCAAGAATACAGACCCACCCTCTTTAGCTATTCCTCATAGGACAATTCCCTTATCCTAGTAATTAGTCTAGCTAATCTCTTCTAAACTCTCTCCTATGCTAGTGCATCCTTCCTTAAAAGTCAAAGGAGCAATTTGCAGATGATACAAAGATAAGTGGAGGGGTGGGTTTAGAGGTGCAGAGGGACTTAGAAGTCCTCATGCAAGACTCCCAGAAGGTTAATTTACAGGTTGAATCTATGACAAAGGGGGCAAATGCAATGTTGGCATTTATTTCAAGGGGTATAGGATATAAAAGCAAGGAGATAATGCTGAGCCTTTACAAGACACTAGTCACACCGCACTTGGAGTATTGTCAACAGTTTTAGGCCCCATATCACAGAAAGGATGCATTGTCATTGGAGAGAGTCTAGAGGAGGTTCACCCCTCCATTCCAGGAATGGAGGGGTTAACATATGAGAACCATTGGCAGCTTTGGGCCTGTACTCACGAGAATTTAGAAGAATGCCAGTGGGGGGGGGGGCAAGGGGTGGAATCTCATCGGAACCTACTGAATGCTAAAGGACTAGAAAGGGTGGATGTGGAGAGGATGTTTCCTATGATGGGAGTATCCAGAACTAGAGAGCACAGCCTCAAAATTAACAGGTGACTCTTTAGAACAAAGGCAAGGAGGATTGATTTTTTTTTTTTTTTTTAACCCAGAGAGTAGTAAATCTGTGGAATGCTCTGCCACAGACTGCAGTGAAGATCAAGTCCATGGGTATATTTAAGGTGAAAGTTGATCATTTCTCGTTTAACATCAAAAGTAAGGATAGAAATAGCCTCATTCCAGTTGAAGGTGAAATTTGTGTGTGCTTATGTCAAGTTTGACCCATAATTGAGTATTTGTGCAGAAATAATAAGCACGTTTCACATTCTAGGCCTATATTTGAGCCTGATCACATGACTTAGTAAGAAAATGCTTTTTCAAAGTCTTGTATAAAATTGTGTCTTGGGAATGAAAATGCAGCCTATTGCTTTAGACCATAAGACAAAAGAGCAGAAGTCAGCCATTCGGCCCATCGAGCCTGCTCCGCCATTTTATCATGAGCTGATCCATTCTCCCATTTAGTCCCACCCCGCCGTCTTCTCACTATAACCTTTGATGCCCTGGCTACTCAGATACCTATCAATCTCTGCCTTAAAGACACCCAATAACTTCGCCTCCACTACTGCCGTGGCAAGAAATTCCATATATTCACCACCCTCTGACTAAAAAAATTTCTTCGCATTTCTGTTCTGAATGGGCGCCCTTCAATCCTTAAGTCATGCCCTCTCGTACTAGACTCCCCCATCATGGGAAACAACTTTGCCACATCCACTCTGTCCATGCCTTTCAACATTCGAAATGTTCCTGAGGTCTCCACATTCGAAATGTTCCTGAGGTCTCCCCTCATTCTTCTAAACTCCAAGGAATAGAGCTTTGGCTTACGGTTTTTAGTAACTTTATTAATCAAGATTGTCCATAAATTTTCACACATAATCAATTTACAACCTTTAAATTAAATCTACCAAGCCTAATTTTAGAAAAATTAGGCCCCATTTTGGCTTAAACCAGTTATTTAACAGAAATTTATTATGTTTGCCTTACAAGTTTTTAATTTATGGAAGGGAAAGATAAATTTCAAGAAAGGTAAACTAAACTGTTTTTTTCTCCTCCCCAAAGAAAGGTTGCCTAAAAATTCATTCTCGACTCAAAAGAGCATAACAATTATTTTTGGATTATTATATTTACAACTTACTGATCATGCTAAGGTACCATGAGCTATAGATATAAATAGTTATTTATTTATTGTGCAGCCCTCCATAGAAAAATGGTTTAGAAAGGCTGGTCTATTCTGTTACTGTTGGAAGGATAAATATTTGCCTGGAAACCCATTTCCTGCTACACTTCAAATGAAGTCATCGTTTAATTTTAATACAGTGGATTCCCGTTAATTGGGACACATCAGGACCAGTAAATTTTGGCCCAATTAAGTGGGTGCCTGAATTAGCTGAAGTTTCCTGGAAATAGTTAAAATGTATATTAAAAAAACACTACTGTTTAACTGAATAACAAATTATGCATTAAGTGAAATACAGAACAAATTAGACTACCAACACTACTACAGTACTATAAAGCTGTATATTAATTCCTAGAGGGAAGGAGAAGATGGCGGCGCAACGCAGCGTGCGCGGCCGCTCCGAATGATATCATATTTGTGAAGTAGGATGCCGTGCACATTCCTGATTTGATGGAGACAGATGTGAAGAAGCACGGAGGAACAGCTGGAGAAACTTCTGAAATGCCTGCTTCGCTGCCACTGCTACTGTGCAATCGAGAATCTCCGGAGGGGAATGCCCCAAATCCTCGGCTTTGCCTATTACCTGTTGCTAGGGCCGGGGTCGAAGCGCTCAGCAGAGGTGGTGCTGGGTGCTCGGTGTCAGAGGGCTGGTCAGAGGCTCGAAGTTTTTGGAGGGACTCAGAGTCGGACTGCAGTCGGGGTGTTTCCAGGATGCTGCATCGACAAGTTTGCGGCGCTGGAAGCTCACGGCAGGGAGAGTTTCTCCCTTCAACCGTCTGCGTGAGATGATGGGACTTTCAAGAGACTTTGAGACTTTTTTTTTTTAAAAACGTGCCCATGGTCTATTCTTCATCAAATTACGGTATTGCTTTGCGCTGTTGTAACTATGTGTTATAATTATGTGGTTTTTGTCAGTTTTTTTAGTCTTGGTTTGTCTCGTATTTCTGTGATAGCATTCTGGGGGAAGAAGTTGTATCATTTCTTAATGCATGCATTACTAAATGATAATAAAAGAGGACTGCATGTCCTCATAATCTAATAGTTATCGATGGAGGCATTCATCTGGTGAAAGTTGCCATGTATGAGGTGTCCAGGGAGGGAAAGCACCTCTAGTAAAGGGGCTTGTCATGGTTATTCTGGGGTGACTCATTCACCTTTGATCCTCACTGGCTCCTTGATTAATTTGCCCAAACAAGTGGTTGTCCTGATTAACCAATGGACCAATTAATCAGTCTACTGTACTCCAAAAAGGAGTTGGAAAAGAAACGGTATTACTCTTTCCAAACTACAAGGCATATAATGAATTAATATGATCACAAAAAAATACTGCTCAGAAACAAACCCTTCCAGCTCACCTCATCCATGTTGACTATGATGCCAATCTATGCTAACCTCAATATGCCTTTATCCCTCTAATCATTTCCTCACCAAGATTCTGTGCATCCATACGCTCCTCTTCAAAAAAAAATACCATGCACTACTGATGTCAGGCAAACCTGCACCAGACATTAGCCTTCAGTGTTTTTCACATCTCCCTTTGGATCATAACCTCAAACCATTAGACAATGACCTTCCATTGACAATGACCTTCCAAAACTTAACATGACAGAATTTGTAAATGTGGCCTGCTTAGGTACAGCAAGTATGGCTTTGAGAGAGGCAGGGCATGCCTCAAGTGGAATTCAGCATTTTTTTTAAATATACAGTGACAAAGGTGTTTGATGAGAGCAAGGCAAGCGATGATATCTACAGTACACGGACTTCAGAAAGGCATTGATAAGATCCCTCGTGGGAAGTTAATTCAAAAGATAAAGATGCATGGGATCCAGGGTGAATTGCAAGTTTGGATTCACAATGAAGACACGAGAAATGGAGGATGTTATTCTGTCTGGAGAGCCAGGACCAATGGTGCCCCCCCCCCCCCCCCAGGATCAATGCTGGGACCTTTTGCTTGTGATATATTCTACATTTTCATCCAAATTGTTGATGGGCAAATTAGCAAGCTTGCAGATGACACTAAGACTGGTGGAGTTGTGAGCAGGGTAAAGGGCTATCAAAGATTACAGCAGGATATAGATCAATGACATGGATGGGCAGAGAAGTGGCAGATAAGGAATCAGATCTCGGCTAGTCATAGTCATACTTTATTGATCCCGGCAGAAATTTGTTTTCGTTACAGTTGCACCATAAATAATAAATAGTAATAAAACCATAAATAGTTAAAAAGTAATATTTAAATTATGCCTGTAAATTATGCCAGTAAACTATGCAATAAGTCCAGGACCAGCCTATTGGCTCAGGGTATCTGACCCTCCAAGGGAGGAGTTGTAAAGTTTGATGGCCACAGGCAGGAATGACTTCCTATGACGCTCTGTGTTGCATCTTGGTGGAATGAGTCTCTGGCTGAATGTACTCCTGTGCCCAAACAGTACATTATGTAGTGGATGGGAGACATTGTCCAAGATGGCATGCAACTTGGACAGCATCCTCTTTTCAGACACCACCGCCAGAGAGTCCAGTTCCATCCCCACAACATCATTGGCCTTACGAATGAGTTTGTTGATTCTGTTGGTGTCTGCTACCCTCAGCCTGCTGCCCCAGCACACAACAGCAAACATGATCGCACTGGCCACCACAGATTCGTAGAACATCTTCAGCATCGTCCGGCAGATGTTAAAGGACCTCAGTCTCCTCAGGAAATAGCCACGGCTCTGACCCTTCTTGTAGACAGCCTCAGTGTTCTTTGACCAGTCCAGTTTATTGTCAATTCGTATCCCCAGGTATTTGTAATCCTCCACCATGTCCGCACTGACCCCCTGGATAGAAACAGGGGTCACCGGTGCCTTAGCCCTCCTCAGGTCTACCACCAGCTCCTTAGTCTTTTTCACATTAAGCTGCAGATAATTCTGCTCACACCATGTGACAAAGTTTCCTACCGTAGCCCTGTACTCAGCTTCATCTCCCTTGCTGATGCATCCAACTATGGCAGAGTCATCAGAAAACTTCTGAAGATGACAAGACTCTGTGCAGTAGTTGAAGTCCGAGGTGTAAATGGTGAAGAGAAGTGAGAGATGTTGTACTTTGGGAGGTTTAATGAAAAGTATACAATAATCATTACAGCCTTAACAACAGCGAAGTACAGAAGGATCTTGAGATCAGAGTCCATAGATCACTTAAAGTATCTATGGAATATGGTGGTAAAAAAGCCACATGCCCTTGATTGATGAGGGTACAAAAGTAAGGGAATCATGCTGCAGCGATACAAAACTTTAGTCAGACCACAGAGTATTTGTACAGTTCTAGTTGTCCCAATATAGGAGGTGGAGAGTGTGGAAAGGGTGCAAAAGAGGTCTATCAGGACACTGCATGGACTAGAAGGAATGAGCTACAAGGTTGGACAAAGTTGGGTTGTTCTCCCTGAAGCCTTGGAGACTGAGGGGAGATGTGATAGATGTTCATAAAATTATGAGAGGCATAAACAGGACAGAGTCAGAATTTTTACCCTGGAGTGAAATACAAAACTCATTAAGATGGAGAGTGACATAGTTAATTCAGAAACAAAGGTTCTGAACTTAAAGAGGGGTAACTTTGAAGGTATGAGACGTGAATTAGCTAAGGTAGACTGGCAAATGACACTTAAAGGATTGACGGTGGATATGCAATGGCAAGCATTTAAAAGGTTGCATGGATGAACTGCAACAAATGTTCATCCCAGTTTGGCAAAAGAATAAATCAAGGAAGGTAGTGCACCCGTGGCTGACAAGAGAAATTAGGGATAGTATCAATTCCAAAGAAGCAGCATACAAATTAGCCAGAGAAAGTGGCTCACCTGAGGACTGGGAGAAATTCAGAGTTCAGCAGAGGAGGACAAAGGGCTTAATTAGGAAGGGGAAAAAAGATTATGAGAGAAAACTGGCAGGCAACATAAAAACGGACTGTAAAAGCTTTTATAGATATGTAAAAAGGAAAAGACTGGTAAAGACAAATGTAGGTCCCCTACAGACAGAAACAGGTGAATTGATTATGGGGAACAAGGACATGGCAGACCAATTGAATAATTACTTTGGTTCTGTCTTCACTATGGAGGACATAAATAATCTTCCAGAAATAGTAGGGGACAGAGGGTCCAGTGAGATGGAGGAACTGAGCGAAATACATGTTAGTAGGGAAGTGGTGTTAGGTAAATTGAAGGGATTGAAGGCAGATAAATCCCCAGGGCCAGATGGTCTGCATCCCAGGGTGCTTAAGGAAGTAGCCCAAGAAATAGTGGATGCATTAGTGATAATTTTTCAAAACTCGTTAGATTCTGGACTAGTTCCTGAGGATTGGAGGGTGGCTAATGTAACTCCACTTTTTAAAAAAGGAGGGAGAGAAACCGGGGAATTATAGAACGGTTAGCCTAACGTCGGTGGTGGGGAAACTGCTGGAGTCAGTTATCAAGGATGTGATAACAGCACATTTGGAAAGCGGTGAAATGATCGGACAAAGTCAGCATGGATTTGTGAAAGGAAAATCATGTCTGACGAATCTCATAGAATTTTATGAGGATGTAACTAGTAGAGTGGATAGGGGAGAACCAGTGGATGTGGTATATTTGGATTTTCAGAAAGCTTTTGACAAGGTCCCACACAGGAGATTAGTGTGCAAACTTAAAGCACACGGTATTGGGGGTAAGGTATTAGTGTGGGTGGAGAGTTGGTTAGCAGACAGGAAGCAAAGAGTGGGAATAAACAGGACCTTTTCAGAATGGCAGACGGTGACTAGTGGGGTACCGCAAGGCTCAGTGCTGGGACCCCAGTTGTTTACAATATATATTAATGACTTGGATGAGGGAATTAAATGCAGCATCTCCAAGTTTGCGGATGACACGAAGCTAGGTGGCAGTGTTAGCTGTGAGGAGGATGCTAAGAGGATGCAGGGTGACTTGGATAGGTTGGGTGAGTGGGCAAATTCATGGCAGATGCAATTTAATGTGGATAAATGTGAAGTTATCCACTTTGGTGGCAAAAATAGGAAAACAGATTATTATCTGAATGGTGGCCGATTAGGAAAAGGGGAGGTGCAACGTGACCTGGGTGTCATTATACACCAGTCATTGAAAGTGGGCATGCAGGTACAGCAGGCGGTGAAAAAGGCGAATGGTATGCTGGCATTTACAGCGAGAGGATTTGAGTACAGAAGCAGGGAGGTACTACTGCAGTTGTACAAGGCCTTGGTGAGACCACACCTGGAGTATTGTGTGCAGTTTTGGTCCCCTAATCTGAGGAAAGACATCCTTGCCATAGAGGGAGTACAGAGAAGGTTCACCAGATTGATTCCTGGGATGGCAGGACTTTCATATGAAGAAAGAATGGATGAACTGGGCTTGTACTCGTTGGAATTTAGAAGATTGAGGGGGGATCTGATTGAAACGTATAAGATCCTAAAGGGATTGGACAGGCTAGATGCAGGAAGATTGTTCCCGATGTTGGGGAAGTCCAGAACGAGGGGTCACAGTCTGAGGATAGAGGGGAAGCCTTTTAGGACCGAGATTAGGAAAAACTTCTTCACACAGAGAGTGGTGAATCTGTGGAATTCTCTGCCACAGGAAACAGTTGAGGCCAGTTCATTGGCTATATTTAAGAGGGAGTTAGATATGACCCTTGTGGCTACAGGGGTCAGGGGGTATGGAGGGAAGGCTGGGGCGGTGTTCTGAGTTGGATGATCAGCCATGATCATAATAAATGGTGGTGCAGGCTTGAAGGGCCGAATGGCCTACTCCTGCACCTATTTTCTATGTTTTCTATGTTTCTATGTAAAACACAAAAGGACATGCTTTTAAGGTTAGAGCAAGGAAGGGAGAGAGATTAAGGCAGAAGAGGTTTTTTTAAAAATGAACAGAGTGATAAGTGTCTGAAATATGCTAAGGGTGGCAGTGCAAGCAGGCAATTTGATGCCATTTACAAGAGTTTTAGATAGACATACACAAATCAAAGAAATAGAGAAATATGGATGATACTGTAGAGGACATTTAGTATAAATTGCCATCAAGAACAGAACAACATCATGGGCTAAATGCCCTTCGCAGTGCTGTATTACTTTATATTCTAATAGACCTCCTTCAACAGGAGATAATTCCTCCATAGCTTTTAGAGTATCACGGATTTGAATTCCAAGATCTCTGCTTAATGTGCCTTGGTGCCTACCATTTACTCTAAAAAAAAACACAACAGGTACAGTGACTTATAATAGTGTTCAACCCCCAACCCTTTATTCATATAAATGAATATTCAACCAGGGATGTTGATCAATTTAACTGATTTTTTATTTGCAAATCACATGCTCTTTTTCCACAGTAGAGCCCAAAAACAGAAAATTGTAAAGAATGAACTAAAAATTCAAAAACTGAAATGTCAGCAATTCAAAGGTATTCAATCACCATCTGCTCAGTACTTAGTTCAACCACGCCTCACAATTATTACAGCAACTAATCCTTTTTTTTGGATAAGTCTCTATCAGCTTTGCACAACATGATAGAGCAAGACTTGCCCATTTCTCCTTGAAAAATTGTTCAACCTGTGCCAGGTTAATTGGGGAGCGGCGGTGGACAGCAATCCTGAGATTTTACCAGAGATGCTCAATGGTTTCAATAGTTTCCTTTAATAATCAGAGACCTGTATAAAACATACATCCTGATTTTTTTTTCTTCACAGAAGACAGCAGAGTGCCCTAAAAATGATAGTAAAACATTAGATCCTCAAAGCCCCCACTACTCCGCCTCCCCATGCACAAGCAGCAGCAAAGCAACAACCCTCCCCCTTCCCACCGTTCAAGAAAAAGCATCAGCACGTTCTACTCACGTAAGCAATAGCAAAGCCCCACCGAGACCATGATGTACAGTACAACAAAAAATAATCATTCACCAAAATAATCTGAAGTACCACAGGCTCTCTTCCCCCCCAATAAAGGGACTCTGACTAGCTCACTCAAGGACATCAATTTTCTTCATTTGTAGCCACTCCATGGTTGCTCCGGCAGTGTGCTTTGTGCAGTTGTTCTGCTGAAAGACAAACTTTCTCTCCAGTTTAAGCTTTCTGACAGAGGCTAGTAGGTTTTTAATCTAGGATCTCTCTGTATTTAGCAGCATTCATTTTCCCCATCAATCCTGACCAGATTTCCAGTCCCTGCTACTGAAAAGCAATCCCATAGCACGAAGCTACCCCTACTATACAATAGGGATAGTGTTACCTAGCTGATGTACAATATTAGATTTATGTCACACATACCGCTTAGTGTTGAAGCCAAGTTTCACTTTAGTGTCACCTAATCACAAGATCTTCTGCCACATCTTTACAGTACTAAGCAAGGGGCGTAACAGGAAGGGATATGCTTTTATTTTTTAAAAAAAAACAAAAATGCCAGGGCTTCTTCCTTGCCATTCCTCCATAGATACCTTTTTTTTGCCAAGGCCTTAGAGATTGGAAATGAAGTTCATTGCTCCACAGATGCAGCCAGACTTCAGCAGCTCACTGAGAGTGACTGTTGGCATCATAATAGCTTCTTACAAGTGCCATTCGTCTCCAGTAACCAAGTTTAGAGGAGCCACCTGACCTATGCAGTGTGGCTGTGGTTTCATATTTTTCCCAACTTTTTCCACAATGGACATCATTAAGCTCTGCGTTATGTTCAGTGTCCTTGAGATAGTCTTGTACCCTTCCCCAGATTTGTCTTTCTCTATTAACATTTTTCTGACTTGTCTTGAATGCTCGTCTTCATTTTGCTTTGGTCTGTTAAAAATCTACCATACTGTTAGACCTTACAGAGAAAAGAGGCATTCATTCTTATGAATTCGTAGAAAATCAGAAGACCACCTTTTTTCCAACATCAAGGTGGGTGAATTGGTAAGGTAATACGTGGTACAGGTTGACCTCCACTAATCCGGCACCATTGGGACCTGAGAAGTGCTGGATTAGTGAAAATGCCGAATTACATTAAGCAATAGCTAACTGCCTCATCATACCTTTAAAATATCATGTAAATCAGTACAGGTCCACAAGCCCTTATCCAAAATCCTTGGGGCCAGTTGCATTTCGGAATTCAGAATTTTTCGGATTTCAAACCCCGCCCCCCCCCCCAATACCAAAAAACATGTATGCTGAAGTCCCTTATTTAACCTGTCTCAGTATGGTGGACTTTAAGACCCAGCAGCGCACCAAACCTATACACATCCTCCCGTATATTTTAAATCTTCTCTAGATTACTTATAATACCTAATACAATGTAAATGTTATGTAAATAATTGTTATACTGTATTCTTTAGGGAATAATGACAAGAAGAAATTTTATTTCCAACAAAAACATTCAATAAAACATAAAAATACAGCTTCAAACGAACCGAATCAAACACATGGTAAATGACTTATTGGAATAGATGTAGAACGTCACTGTCACTATAAAACTTCAGTAACTTGTCTTTCTGTTTATTTAAATCATATACAG
Organism: Mobula birostris; assembly: GCF_030028105.1. Classification (NCBI taxonomy): domain Eukaryota; kingdom Metazoa; phylum Chordata; class Chondrichthyes; order Myliobatiformes; family Myliobatidae; genus Mobula; species Mobula birostris. The sequence goes on from NC_092386.1 coordinate 53,552,319, forward strand.
TGGTAGTTTCGGCATTATTTTCTTCAGTAAGCGGCCGCGCACACACACCACAATCAAGTTTCTGCAATAACTCCACTTCCTGCGTTATTGATAGAGAAGATTCCTTCTCTTTTTTTCATTGTTACCCATAGGGGTATCTGCAGCTCTTTTTGACATTTTCACACAAAGTCAACAGTGAACACAAAATATCTGCGAACAGCAAATGCACGTGTAACCAATACGAGCGCTGAGCCACAACTGATGTCTGGCGGCCTCTGCTAGTGCTGCCACGTCATACCTGAGTGACATCAGCTGTCAGCGAAAAAAAAAATTTTGGTTTTTGGAACCTTTTGGATTTCAGAATTTTGGATAAAGGAATGTGCACCTGTACAAGTTAGATAATAATGAAACAGAAATATTAAATGAGTAGCAAGTGAAATTTTAATAAAGTAATATACTGTACAGGCACAGATAAAAAAGGGTACAGGTAAATGTACGGAAATTAACTTGTACAGAAAAGTTGAGCACTTCCGCTTCTAAAGTGAGATGTTTAATACACCTTGTGACGAGAATACACATAAATTAAGATGTTTGCTGGCCTGGGCTAGCAACAGTGGCATCAGCAGTTGGTCTGCCACCTGTCCTCAGGGGAGGGAGAGATAAGGAACAATGAAGCAGCATTTGGAGATGTTAATGAAGGAGCCATCAGTCTGGGTATTGTCTAGAGCGGCTCCCCCTTTGAACCCTGAACTGTTTGAAGTGATGGACAGGCGATCTGGAGATGTGTAATGAAGGGACGGGAGAGAGAGCTGTCTAGAGCAGCTCCCCCCTTTGAACCCTGAACTGTTTGAAGTGATGGACAGGCGATACCCAAGCAGGGGGATAAAAAGGGACAGGTTCACTAAGGCAGGACACACACGACACCCGAGGTAACGAGACCCTGGAAGCGGTGCGCCTTTCACAAGTCGGTGGGAAGTACCGGGCCATAAACGCACAGGGTGGAAAGGTACGATCAGCAGGAACCCGGTGTGTGTCCACCCTCGCTTGGGTGCCGGGTTCACTGCAGAGGATCGACCGCATCTGGAGGAGGGGTCACAGTCAGTGACTTCAGGTGACATCACAAAGGACCCACCCGAAAGCTGCTTGTGAGCAATATCGCAGGTCTGTGAGTGGAAGCCGTTCTGAATGATCAGTCGTTCTCCCTCCCCCCACGTTGTCCATCGCCATGGCAACAATTACTGCGAACTGAACTAAATTGGACTGAACTTTGTGTCACTTTGAAATTGGTCATTTACCCCTAGACAACGTTAGAGTTTGATTGATGCTGTTATCTTAATTCTGTGCACATGTGTGTTTATCATTGCTGAACTGTTGCATTTATTATCCTTTCGATTACTGTGTTGCTTGTTTCTTTAATAAAACTTTCTTAGTTCTAGTAATCCAGACTCCAACTGAGTGATCCATATCTGCTGGTTTGGCAACCCAGTTACGGGGTACGTAACAACCTTCAGGCAAAGTTACATGTCTGCAAGTGTGAGGTTGTCAGGGTCATCAACATCTTCATCTTGAAAAATGAGTGAAGCATCAGGAACTGGTGCTGAAACTGGCACAACAACTGCAGATGTTGGTGGCAGCACATCTGGGTGAGCAGAAGTTGATGGCATTGCATTTTGAAAAGTTAGCTCCCCTCTTGCACTTTTTCTAGCAATTTTTTTTGAACATATCTTCCAAGGTAAGCTGTTTCATATATTTTGGTCTCTCTCTGATTAGCTTATCCTGCAGCATATAAACACTCATTATTTCTTGCTCAGTTATAAATCCTTTCAGCAATTCACCTGTCAACTTAATTAACCTGTCAATAGGAAGTCTCTCTGCTACAACTTGCTCATCTTCATCACTGCTTTCTCCTCCAATATCTTCCTTCTCTGGATGTAAAACCATCTGCAAAATTTCCAAGTCAGTATAATGATGGACAGTAAGCTCATCCTCATCTATATTCATCCATTCTTCAACATTGTCATCATTGAACCTTGATGCAAGATCCGTGGCAGCAGGATTAGTTAGCCCTTGAGCAAAAGAAAGCAGTTCACGTATTATCTCTTTTTCCTTGGAAACTCTAAAGCCTGTAAAGTCATTTCCGGTGTCTTCACCAGGTGCAGACTCAAACATTGAACCTGGCCAACCATTCTTCAGTGTACAGCCTAGCAAAGTCACACGATCTCTCAATGCCTGATACCCTGTCGGTGATTCTGCATCTGCTGTTGTTAGTGTTCTTCTTGGTGTACATCTCCAATGCAATGCAGTCTCATCAGCATTGTACACCTGCTCGGGGCTTAATTTTTCCATCGGAGACTAACTTGGCGAACTCGTCAACAAACTCTGCTGCTGCTTCCTTGTCTGCTGAATGTTTTTCACCACACACAGCACGGAACTGTAAACCATGACGCTGCTTGAACCAATGAAGCCAGCCTTCACTATAGTCACACTCATTATCTAGTCCCAGTTCTTCATGAAACACTTTTGCTTGTTCCTTCACCATACCTCCAGATAGTTCAACACTTTCACTTACACGAAGATTAAACCATGTTATCAGCACTTTATCTAGTTCCGAACTTCTTCCGTCTTTCATTGTTTTTCTTACGCACATCTGTTTCTTTGAGCCACTGTCAGCAAAAAAAAATGTAGCAGTTTTTCTTTCTGTTTCTCTATATTGTACACTGCGGAAGAGCCAGTGTTGTAACACTTGCACAAGCTTTTTACCGATACACCACTGTCCAGTTTTTTTTCCAAGAGTTCAACCTTATCTTTAGTGGATAATATGCTATCTTTTCGCTTCACAGCACGAGGTGCATTTCCTTTACTCACTGGGGCCTAAAAAAGAGCCAATGATATTAATAAATGCAGGAAAACAAGGAGGAATCGCCTGTCTGTGCTTACAAGAGCGCACCAACACGTGAACAGATCTAGCGCAACCAAAACAATGCGCAGATTGGTACGGTGGCCCGGGAAATTCGAAATTACAGTCGCGCGGAAAATTTGAAATCAGTGCCAGATTATCGAAGGAACCAGATTACAGGTAGTCGGATTAGTGATGGTCGACTGTACTGCACTGGAGCGCGCAATGATTACAATGGGATGAATATTTCTCCCCGCTTTACAATTTTGGTTTTTAATTTTTAGTAAACTGATGACAAGTTTTAGAATTCTTCTTTTGATTTGACATGATGTACACTTGAGTAGATCAGCTCAAAAAATGCTACTTCAATACATTTTAAATTTGGAAAGTGAGACAGTAAAATGTGAAAATAGTTGTGGGGGCTGAGTACTTTTTTCAAGGGTGCTTAAAGCAGCATACAACATCATCTTTATGGATCAAAGCATGAATCCGCAGAGTTGGGACATCATCTTGCAATGTTGTTTAGCCTATGGTAGTTGCATTACAGCTCTAATTGCAAAATTATAGGAAGGATGTCATTGCACGAGAGAGCATGGTGGGGGAGGGGAGCACTGGGATCAGATTTATTATAATCTTATATGATGTGAAACTTAGGTTTTGCAGCACCAGTGCAATGACAAAGCCAGAATTACTATAAATAATGCAAAAAAAAAGGAATTAAGAGGTAGTTCTCATGGATCATTCAGAAATCTAATGGCACAGGGAAGAAGCTGCTCCTGAATCAACAAGCAACAGAGGATTTTGAAAATCCCGGGAGTTTACCAACGGTGAGGGAATGGTGGAAATCCTTCAACATCAGACATGCCATCATGAATCCTGGAAAGAGGTCAGGTCTTCCACTCCCAAAGGAGCATGGAAATCAATTTGAGCCGAGTGTATGCACACCCTCAAGGGGTTTCCTGCCTCTACTGCAGCTGTCCAGGATTGTGTGGCCCTGAGCCGTAAAATTGGTGGGGAAGGATTCTCAGATCTTGAGACTGCTGACGTGGTAAAACTCCTGGATTCTCACGATGTGAGAATTAAGTGTGGATGGCCTTCTGCGTTTAACTCAGACATGAAGGTGATAACGATGAAGAAGAAAGTCTCAAGTTGCAGGTGAAGAATTTTACTGTGAAGTAACTGGCAGAATTTTTTAAAGGTTGCGGAACACTTGGCACAAATGGCGATGGACATGGACCCAAGTTTAGAATGGAGTCAGCATTTCAGTCGTTCTCTACAGTCAAGCCTTCTTCTCTACAAGAGAATTTATGCTAAAAACAAAATGCTGCTAAGCAAACTACCCTCACCACTTTCTTCAAACCAGTGTCATCTCCTGCTGCCAGCAGTGCTGAGAGTTCTGTGAGTCTTCCTTCACCCCTTGCTGCCCTTGATGATCCTGACGACACACAACCATCCACCTCATCCAGGTAAAGCTGCCCGACACCACAACAACCACTCATCTCCCGGAGCGAACGCACCCACCACTGTTGGTGAGTACTAGTATGTTAGCCTTCTATGATCTATTACGTTGAATATTACCTTAAATTGAGGAAATATAATACCAATGTTGCCTTGTGGTACTGCTTTTGTGTTATATTGGTATGAAAATGTGAATAAATTACAGATAAAACATATTCAGGAAGCCCTCCAGAACACATCCCTATTTTCTCCATTTAACTAATTATTCACATGATGCGTCGACTGCGAGGAACATATCCCCCATATATAACGAGAATAGGGTTATGTTCAAAGTTACAAACTCACCTGTGCAGGAGCTGACGAAGCTAGTGACAGCCTTGGCATATTCATCGAGATCCAAAAATGCTTCTCTGAATATAGTGAAGTGCACAGACTCAAAGCAGTCCTGCAAATACCCCTCCACCTCCCATGACAATACCTTAGCAGTCCTCACCACTGGTGCTACAGTCTTCAGTCTCTGCCTAAACACTGGGAATAGAAGCATAGTCAGGAGATTGAACAAGCTAGACGCACGGGACAGCACCGTGAGCATTCTTGATGGTAGTGTAACAATAAGCAAGTGTGTTGGCTCCTCAAGTGACATGTCAGTGATAGTTTGTCAGACTTCTGACAAATATTTCTCAGATTGGAATTATGGGGAACAATTGAATTTCGTGGAAGGAAGGAGGCCAAGGGGTTAGCTGGCAGAGGCTTATAAAAGTATAGAAAGCATAGATATGACAATATTTTTTGTTATGATCAAATATTTAGATAAAGGTTTGGGTTTAATAAGAGAAAAGTGTTTTAAAGGACAAGGGATAAGGAAGTGTCTGATAGTTGGAATTTGCTGCCAGAAGTGGTGGAATAAGATGTGTTTAAGAGATATATAAATAGCTGAATAAGCAAGGCACAGAAGGATACCAATGCCATTTTTCCATGTTTATGTCATTGCATAGAGTCTGGCATACAAATGGTGGGCCAGGGAGCCTGTTTTTGATTACTATGATTTTACAAATATCCACCTATAAATGAACTCTATGTGCAGACCCTCAAGAAAATAAACACAGCAATTTATCCAGCCAAACAGATGAATCAGCAACTTGGATTCATTTCCTTAAAGTTACCCTGTATTAAATATAGCTCCAGTGCCAATTACAATTTCAAACAATACATGCTGTGGCCATAAGTGACCCAACAGCTAACCCACAATGACTACAACAAAATTCAAATGCAACCTAAAACATACCCATTATACACGCTTCCCCATTTAAAACAAGAACATGCAAAAAGCTCAAAAATTCTATTCTAATTTACGAGATGCAAATTACTTCAGCACTCCATGCAAACAAGATTTATGTCCAACTGCAAAGCAAATTTGGGTTATACTATATAATGACATCACTTCAAATACACAAGAAACTGGAGATGCTGGAATCTGGAGCAATAAAACCAAATGCTATAGGGAGTTGGCAGGCCAGTCAGCATCTGCAAAGGGAAATGGACAGTCAACATTTTGAGTCAAAACTCTTCACGTGGACTGGTTTCAACTAGTCATTCCTTTATCAGCTTATCCAGTAATCCACTCACTTGCTCAGAACACATTCATGTGTGTATATTCAAATTTTATATTTCTCTATTACTTAAAAATACAACATGGAATCAGCTCTTCAGGATATTCAAGCTGTGCTGTCAGCAACCCACTGATTTAACCCAGCCTGATTATGGGACAATTTACAATGACCAATTAACTTACTAACCAGTATGTCTTTGGCCTGTGGAAGCAAACTGGAGCACTCAGAGAAAACCCAGATGTTCATGGGGAGAACATACAAACTATTCACAGATGTCAGAATTGAACTTCAAAGTTTGACACCCCCAAGCTGTAAGGGCGTTGCGCTAACCACTACACTATTGTGGTATATAAACAGAATATATTTAATGCTTTTATTATGTTATATATAAAATCTCACTAATATACTGATTGTAGATTCATCTAAGGGTCAATTAAGTATAAAGTTGCAACATTTTATGGGAAGACGTAATAGAGACAAAAGCAGAAATGCAGCAATCCAAATTTGACTAAATAAAACTAAACATTTGAATTCTACAGAAAATGAATACTGTACACAGATAACATCACTTTCACAAGTGTCCTCCCATATACTCTAGTGCTCCGACAAACTTAAGTCACAATGATCATTTCACCAGGGACGCACTTAAGTGTGGTGAAAAAGCTTGATTTTAGATTTTCTGCTTGATTTTAAAATATAGGTATTCCTATAACCTCGTACTGCTATAATTCATGGTCTGCTTTTACTACTAAAATATTCTACCTCACCAGAAACTTAGAAATTCTTATTGAGGTTGGGGAAAAAAGATTGAAAACATCAAGGAATAAGGAGAAGTATTGACCATTAGCGAATTTGAAAAAGGGGGAGATGTGATGCAATGGGGAAAAAAATGAGAACAGTTTGCATGAAGTTGTAGAATATTCAGTGTTCTTGCATAATGTTCTAAAGTGCCTAAATGGAAGGTGGCGGCTTTCCAGTTTACACTGAACATCACCACAGCAGAGGAAAAGGCTACACAGACAAACAAATTAAAGCAAAGATAACTGAGTATTAAAGTGGCATCTATTTATATACATTCGCAAAACAAAAAAGACTTTAAAGCTACTATAATCTTATATTTGAAGTTCAAAATAAAAAAAATCAGTAAGCCAAAAGGCTACTTGTGGAGGATTAATACTTAACAAAACAGTACTCTCTGAGAAGAAAAATGTCAATGTTTGAATAATGCAGGGTGGAAATTGGCTTATGGCACCTATACCAAGGCACAGTGGAACAAACAGTCTTTCATACAGATCAATTCATTGCAATAGTGCACTAAGGTAGTACAAGGTAAAACAATAATAGAAAGCAAAATAAAGTATTACAGTTACAGATAAAGTACAGTGCAAGTACAAGATCATAAGGTAGATTGTCAGGTGATCATCTTAGTACACTAGGAAATTGTTCAATAGTGTTAAAATGATGGGACAGAAGTTGTCTTTGAGCCTGGTGGCACATACTTTAAGACATTTGCACTTTCTGTCCGATTGGAGTTGGGACGAGGAGAGAAGAGAGAATATTGCGAACGCGTTGGGTCTTGGATCATGTTGGATGCTTTACCAAGGCAACAGGAAGTGTAAATCTAGTTGGAGGGTGGTTTCTATGATGTAGTTTCATGCATCCACAGCCAGAGCAGTTGCCATACCAAGTCGCGACACATCCTGATCAGGTGCTTTTTATGATGCATCTACAAAAATTAAGGGTCAAAGGGCACATCGCAAAGTTCTTTAGCTTCTTGAAGTAGAAGTAGGAAGAGGCTGAGGAGGCAGCCTAGAAGGGCACCACTGTTGAGGAGAACTGTGACATGTATGTAGATGCCACCCTGATTGATTGTGGTCTGCTGGTCAGGAAGTCAAGAACCTAGATGCCAAGAAAGGTATTGAGTCCCAGATCCTGGAATATGGAGAGCAGTTTGGTTACAATCAATAGCATTGAAGGGAGAGCTGGAGTCAATAAACAACGGCTTGACATGGGTGTCTATGTAAAATGGCCAAGAAATTTGAAACAGTGATCATCTATTTCCCTCCATAGAAGCTGCTTGATAGAGCTGGGAGAAATTCAGCAGTTTTTTCAAAACTCCAAATTCCAACATATTTAGCCTTATTAAAATAAAATGAAATTTATTCTAAAGATAACAGATTTGTGTGACTTCAAACCACAACAGATCTGAACTGAGTTCTTACAACAAAAATAAAAAAACATTTATCTTAACAAGACTGAGATAAAAAAAAACCTCAGAATAGTCAACAATATTTTAAGGTACATTAATTATATCACATTGAGCAACAGAATTCAGATTATGCTTGAGATCTCAACTGAAAGTATCATGCAAGAGAAATGGTCACAAAAATACAAAATGTCAAGTTCACATCATTAACTAAGAAAGAAAATAAACACCAAAATGAAAAAATATAGGGGAGTATCAGATTAATTCAGTTATCTGCTAAACTCAAAAAGTCCTCTGTGTGATTCTGGTATTTTAACAAGTTTTAAAATGACTTGAGCCCAATTTATAGCCTCACCAATTTAAAAAGGAAAATTACATCCTCAAAAGGAAATTCAGCCTTACCATTAACAGTTGTGATTATTCCAAAATCTAGTAGGTTCACCATACAAATCAGCTTAATTTCAATCCAAATTCTACCCAATTCCCAAACATGAACTCATTCAAATTTACATTCAATGTAGGTCAAGCTTTTTATTATAAATAATATTTTCATTGCTGGAAGTAGGATATTCACGTTTCTTATTCACCCTTCATCATACAAAAGGAGGTAATCTAGAAAGAGTTTATATTAACTTTTTAGGACCTTGGCATACATGGCAAGGCCAGCATTAACTGCCTATTTCTATACTACCCACAAAATAAGTGACTAACTTAATCAAATCAAAAGGTATTTTAGAGCCAATAGCACATATATGCCAGGCTGGATAAAGTTTAATTTCAAATTTCAAAGTAAATTATCAAAGTACATATCTGTCACCATATACAACCCTGAGATTCATTTTCTTTGGGCGTTCACAGTAAATACAAGAAACACAGTAGAATTGGTGAAGGACCGCACCCAACAGGATGGGCAAACTAATGTGCAAAAGGCAACAAACTGTAAATATAAAAAGAAATAATCATAATAAATTAGCAATAAATATTGAGGACACAAGATGGGACAATTTAAAATGACCCATTAATCTACCACGATCAGGTTTAAGCCAAGGTTAAATTGGGGGTGGCTAGGTGGCACAGCTCAAAGGGCCTATTCCATGCTTTATCTAAATACAGAAAATGGGGAGTTTTTAAACTCAAGATAATTTTTTTAAATAGCATTGGGTCATATCACAAATGAATTAGCAATTCCAGGAACACTGGGATTGATTGTCCAGACCTCTGGGACATGAATGTGGTGAGGAACTGCAAGTACCTGATTATGCACCTGGATGACAGACTTGAGTGGAGCACCAACAGAGGCTGTGTACAAGGGCCAGAGTCACCTCTATTTCCTGAGGAGACTGAGGTCCTTTGAAGGATGTAGGCCTCTCTTTCACATGTTCTACCAGTCTGTTGCCACCAGTACAATCTTCTATGTAGTGGTGTGCTAGGGCAATGGCATCAACACGAGTGATGCCAACAGGCTCCATAAACTGATTAGAAAGGCTGGCTCTGTTACAGGGCTCAAACTGGACACACTGGAGGCTGTGGTAAAAACAAGGACCCTGTGGAAAATCCTGGCAATTCTGGCCAATGTTTCTCACTCACTGTATGCTATCTTGGCTAAACAGAGGAGCACTTTTAGTGATAGACTCAAGACAAATGCACTGCTCCAAAGAGTACTATATGGTCATTCTTACCCTCAGCCATTAGGCACTACAATGAGTCAACCTATAGCCAGGAAAGTGATGATCTCCTGCTGTTAGACTGTTTGTGGTAACTTATCTTTATTCGTTTTACTTCTCTTGTAATATTTATACCTGTGCACTGGCAATGCTACTGTGCACTGGCAATGCTACTATGACACTGTAATTTCCTTTGTGATCCGTCTCTCCAGGTAATCCCAGACAACCTTGATGATATTTGATCAGGGCTCTGCGGAGGCTATACCATCTGTTGCAGAACTCCTTGTTCTTCTTTTCACTAAAAATAGTTCTTATGGCCTTGAACTTGGTGTCACTGTCCTGCTGCAAAATGAAGTTGGGACCAATCGTGATGGATGTTTGTACTTCTCAGCACTGAGGATTCCATTAATTCTGACCAGATCACCAACTCTATTTGCAGAAATGCAACCCCAAACTTGAAGGGAAACTCCCATCTTGCTTCACTGTTAGCTACAGACACTCATCCTTGTAGCATTCTTCAGCTCTTCTACAAACTGAATCTTGTTTGGGCCAAAAATTTCAAATTTTGACTCCTCAGTCCAGAGCACTTGCTGCCAAAAAGCCATTCCTCCAAAGTGGAAACAAAGCCAGGAGACTCACCTATGCACAAAAACACAAGGACTGGAGTGCTGAACAATAGCAACTAGTGCTCCCTAAAATTTATCCCTGGTTGGAAGTTCGCACAAGTCTGGAAGCTGAGGCCTGAAGGTTAAACCCATGATTGGCAAATCCTGGGGGCAAAGTCCAAATTTGGAGAGCCGATGTCTGCGAGTCTGGGGCCAAGGACTAGAGACCCATAAGCAGGTTGGAGGCCTATCTGCATGCGAATTGGTGGGTGGGAGTGCAGGGAAGGAAAGGGGCTTGTTTTGCTCCCCATATGATGTTTTGCTGGGCTTCTGAACATAGTGGGCATCCTATGCTGGTACCAGAATATGTGCCACAAATTTTGGATGCTGGTTGCTAATTCAAACAATGCAGTTCACTACGTGTTTCAATGTATGCAAGATAAATAAATCTGAATCTGGTCAACTCTTGAGCTTCAATTGTGTACTTTTTACATGAATGACCTCAAGGAAAGTACACTGCACAAGGTTTCCAAATTTGCCAATGATACAAAAATAGGTGTCAGGACATGTTATAATACTGTGGTTCAGCTACAGCATATAGATGGATAGAGTGGACAAAAAGATTGTCAAATGGAGTTTAATGTGATGTAATAAGGTCATGTACATTGGCAAGAGAAAACAAAAAGTAATTATCTAAATAGAAACTACAATTGAGTGAGTACAGGGAAGATATAGATGCTCTAGTGCACAAATCACAAAGAGCTAACAAGTGGGTCCAAATCGTAATTAGCAAAGCAAATGCAATTTGCATCTTTATTGTAGAAAGGTTGAAGTTTTAAAAATAAGAGTTTGAGTTTGCAATTGCACAAGGTTTCATTGAGGCCACACCCAGAATACTGTGCAGTTTTAGTCTCCTTACCTAATAAACAAGATGATGTAATAACACAAGAGGCAGTCTAAAGGAGATTCATCAGGTTAAGTCTTTGGACGCAAGGGCCATCTTGCCAACAATGACTGAATAGCCTGGGCCTGTATTCCTTGGACTTAAGTACAATGTGACCTCATTCAAACATGCAAGGTCCTGACATGTTGGGATATTTATTATTCAGTGAGTCTTAAAACAGGAGCACATGACAAGGGGCTGTCAGTTAACAGAGGTGTACAGAAATTTCTTCTGCTCTCGACTTCCCTGCCCAGAGAACATGAAAGCCTGCAGGTGGATCACAGAAATGTGGACAAGTATTTAATTGATAGAGTAATAGACAGACGTGAAGAAATGGCACAGAAGAGTGAGGTCGGTATGAATGAGCCATATTATTAAATGTCAGGCTCAATCTTAAAGGGTCTTATGGACTAACTCATGCTTTTATTTGCCTATGTTCTTGTAGTGAATCACTAGATGCACCCTATCCTCGTTATATGCATCTTCAGACTATGCGGATTCACAGTTATGTGAGGAACCTATTTCTACCAACGTCTCCTTATATGCATCCAAAATTCACAGTTATGCGAGGAGCACTGCCTTCCCGCCAATACAAGTCAGGTGCACGCACTTCACAATTTCACTCCCACCACTCTCACATTGGTTTTGGCAAGGTATGGTGCACGATCTTAAACTTTTGTTGGTTTTACCTACGGTGCAGTGACTTTGTGCTTGAAATATTTAACTATGCCTCCTAAGCGTCCGATGTCATGTCTTGGGCCATCAGCCGAGCAGCAGAGAATCGCTTTAACACTTGAAAAAAATTTGGGAATTATAAACAGCGCAGCATCAGCTGAAGGTAACACAGCTCTGGGATGCTACTGCTGGGAACAGAATCTTGCCTTAAAGTTCTTTTGTTGCTTGACAATGCGCCAGCCCATCCTAAACATTTGGACAGCATTCATCCTAACATAACAGTGCATTTCCTGCCGCCTAACACAACATCACTGATTCAACCACTCGACCTGTGTGATCCACATTCAAGGCGTGCTTATTTTTTTTTTAAAAACGGTGAACTCTCTCTCAGATGCTGCAAGCAACAGACGATTTTGAAAATCCCAGGAGTTTACCAACGGTGAGGGAATGGTGGAAGTCGGAACACTTGGCACAAATGGCAATGGACACGGACCCAAATTTAGAATGGAGTCAGCATTTCAGTTGTTCCCTGCCGTCGACTCTTCTTCCCTATAAGCAAATTTATGCTGAAAAACAATGCTGCCAAGCAAACAACCCTCACCACTTTATTCAAATTGCTGTAATCTTCTGCTGCCGGCAGTCCTAAGAGTTCTGTGAGTCTTCCTTCAACCCTTGCTGGGCTTGATATGATCCTGACGACCACAACCATCCACCTTATCCATGTAAAGCTGCCCAACACCACAACAACCACTCATCTCCCGGAGCGAACACACCTGCCACTGTTGGTGAGTACTGTACACCAGAGGATGTTAACTTTCTGTAATTTATTACATTGAATATTACCTTAAACTGATTAAATATAATACAAATGTCTTGGAGTATTACTTTTGTGTCATATTGGTATGAAAATGTGAATAAATTACAGATAAAACATATTTAGGAAGCCCTCTGGAACGCATCCCTATTTTCTTCATTTAAATAATTATTCACATTATGCAATTTCACATTACGCGTAAACTTCAAGGAACGTATCCCCCGCATATAATGAGGATAGGGTGTACATTAATTATTCTCAATGATGCTACCTGGTCTGCTGAATATTGAGTATTGTTTCTATTCCACATTTCTAACGTACAATAAATTTCTTACTTCAATATTCAATAAGAAAGACAAGACAGAGCTTGTGAGATAATTCACAGTGAAAATCATTCAATTGGTATGCAAAGACTAAGAGAAGCCGCTGCTTGTAATGCTCTACCAATTATTGAAATGGGTTTAGCCATTGAGGCCAGAAGCAAGGGAAATTCCAGCAAATGGAACACCAAAGCAAGTAGTTTCTCTCTTCCACCTGCACCTTTCTTCAGCTGAGCTGCCACTATGTGACATCTTGATGCCTTTGTCACCATCAGACAACATATACACAATTATGGTGCCTGCACCTTTTCCTCTGCAAAGTTTCACTCATCCAATCATTCATAATAGTTTTTATCTGCACGAGTCTCAAAGTTATTTTCCTTGAATTTAGATCACCTGCACTAACTTTTGCGATACTGATCGAAACAGAGAATTGTAGTGAAATATTAAGTGCGTAATCCAGGAGTTACATGACATCAAGCACAAAGCATTCTCGGACTGGAAACTCCACCGATGTCTTCCAGGTAAATAATGAATTGTACAGGCCTCCGACAACCTAGGACTATAATGAACAGATGGTGTAGGAAAGTGTAGGAGATCTACACTCCTAGAAGTGCTGGGTGCCATTACAGTATAGTGTTCAATGAAACGCTATTATAACTCAGGGTATTCCAGAGCTCAGAGTTCAATTCCAGCGCCATCTGTAGGAAGTCTGTACGTTCTCCCACTATCTCTATGGTTTGCTCCAGTTTCCTCCCATAGTCTAAAGACACCAGTTGGTTGTAATTGCTCTGTGATTAGGCCAGTGTTAAACAGGTGGGTTGCTGTACAGTAAGGATCATTGGGCTGGTAGGGCCTGCCCACACTGTATCTCTAAATAATAAATAATCCAGCAACTTGTTGATAGTTCTGACATGCAGTCAAGACCACCCAAGCAAGGTCTAAGTCTAGGCCCAGCCTGCCAAGAACTGAAGCACTCCGGATTAGGGAGATTCAGTGTCCACAGGAAGGAATATGGCAGAATTCTTGCACGTCCTCAGACAGAAAAGTGTAATTAGGCAATCTATAAACAAACTGGAAAGCAATAAGCCCACAGGTATTTGAATGTTTCCATGCTGGAGATCTAAAACTACACAGATAAATCCAACACACTAGTGGACCTCAGATGACACAATAGCCACCATCTTAAGGAAGGAAACTTGCTATGTGTCACTTCATGACAAAAAGATTGCTTACTGAATTACTGTATAGAATTCAATGTGGAGGCCCAACAGTTGCTATCTTTACCACTTGACATCATCAGTGGGAGAAAAAAAGATGGGCCATTGTTCATTGTATTTTCATTCCACTGAGGGCTTTTAAAATTAATTGCAGGTCAGAATATTCTCCTTAAATACAACAGCCCTCAGAAATTAGTCTCTATCATGCAACTGCCATATTGGAACGTACAAGCCACGTTCTCAACCAAAGGATCCACAGAGATTATCCTAATGCAAAACGAATTCAAGCAAGAACACCATTATGCTATACCCAAATAACTATCTTAAAACACTTTGTTGTGACATGCAGAACTTCAGTGTGTATATATATAATAACAAAAACATTATACCATCTATCAAATTATCCATCCTGTCAAGCACCTTCTTCTCTACCACTTCCTGCTAAATTTGCACATCCCCATTTGTCACTACAAAACCCATAGCTTGATAGCTTGCTATCATGCTTCAACTCCAAGAGATTGTCCAAAAATAGTGAGAAAAACTAACCTTTAAAAATGAAATTGTCAACTTTACCCTACACATCAAGTTTAATGAACTTGCAAAACCCGAGCACAGGGTTGCCAGAATTTTTGTAGTGTTATTCCTTACAACAGATTTTTGTTTAAAAAAAGTGCTTCTTTACTTTTTCCATTGAAGTCTATTTTTAAAGTTGCTACCCATTTGAAAAGTACTCGCCAGTCATCCGAGGTCCAACAGGCTTTTATTAACAAGAAAATGCTTTTGGAAGCTTTAGGCCATATGAATGTTCTGTTCTTAACTTTTTCAGTTTGAAATTTAAAAAAACAATTAATTAACATCTTATGATACTAGTCTATCACTTCAGTTTACCAAAAACAAACATGCTTTATATTTTTTTCCTAAATCAGGCATGTGAATGCTCCCATTGCTTTTAAACAGCAGAGAATAGGGACAATAGAATCTGTGCATGCATTGTTATCATTATGTTTTTTTTACCACAAATGCCTGAAAACTATAAACCAAGGATGAAAGAAAGTCTCCACAGATGAGGTTCCTTTTTGTAGACACTATTTCTGTGCATCTAAACTGCCTTCAGGGACTGAAAATTTTATTGTTGTTGTAAAAACAAGTCTGTATTACAGCTGGGAACTCAATTGCCCCAAGGTCAACTGCTATCAACTGTGAATCTTTCTGTCAGTGCGTAGTGGAACAACATACATGAGACAGGAATTAGCAGCATTTATAGAATTATGCATGTGTAAAAAAACATTACTTTTGGGGGGGGGGGGAATCACAAATTGTGCATTGACACTATGTTGCGATTGACATTTCCAACATTAAAGGTGATGCAGTATTAATAAATGTTTAGCAATGGGATGCCAAAGATGATCATATCCATTTGAAAATAAATGACAAATTCACTTGTTGATAAATATACTGTGCAATACAAAGTGGCACCAGATGAACAAAGTTTACAATTCATATCTGCACCAAGAATTGACATTGTGAGTAGTGGTGCTTGGTGTTTAAGACTTTCAAATTACAATAGTATTTGATTTGGTAGTGTCTGATCTCCATCCCTTCATTAGCTAACGTTTGGGAGTACAAAGATTATCTTTTGCATAGTCTTTTCTGACTACTTTGAATACACGGTTCTATATAAATGAGCAAAAGCACAATCAAAAAGATTTCTGAAATCCACAACTAGGCACAGACTTGACATCTCTAGGAGCTTGCATTGTAATTTTGCCAATAATTAACCAGAATAACAACATTTTCATAGCAATAGCAACAACAGGTCAAAGCATTTTTTAAACTTTCTATTAAAAAGACATTTCTTAATTAATGGAAAGCAAGGAGACTGAAAGGGAACTAAGTAACAGTCTACTGAGTACTGCTTATTTATCAGCTCTTCACCCCGATCATGTATCCAGCGTAAGAGAAAAATCAAGGACATGCATTCAATGTTCATTCACAACCTTCCTCGTATCAAAGCTGGTTTTCTAACACGAACAATATTTTTTTTTAAAAAGTAACCTAAACATCAGGAAAGCTACCCATATCCTACCCTTTCAAACAATGATAGAAAAAAAAATTAGAACTACCTTCTATGCTGTAAAGGAGTACAAAGCATATGCCAAATGAGTTACTGCCAAGGAAAGGAGCACCTACATTTCTCTGCAATGCAGTAGTGTAACCATGATTATGGCTACTTTTATCCTCTTGTTAAACAGGATACAAAGTCAAACAACCAGGGTCACTCTCCATTCAAGATATCCACGGGCACAACATAAATATGAAGAGCAAGAAAGTGCAAGTAGCATTTCTGGGTGACAACGGCGCTGGCTCCAAATATCATTGTTATTATAATGCTATGTACACAAATATACTTGTCATATTTTCTTTAAACACATTTATTCTGACTGCTTAAAATATAGCAATAATCAAAGTTAGATTTAAATACATAATGTTATTGTTTGCTATTTCCAAAAATGCGTATGATCTTTTCATTATTCAAGTGACAACCACATTACCGGGGAGTTGCATTGCAGGAAAATGGGTAGTATCATGACTCTCTGTAATGTGAACCCATGTTATCTGTACACGCATCAAAAAAATGCAAATTGAAAAATTAATTTACTTTGCCCCCCCCTCACCACAATTTCCACAAGTGTGAATTTTATTCTCTATCTCAACTTCTTTGGACAGCAACATACAACTTCTGCAGAGGCAAATTTCTGTAACATAGGCATCATCTCTAGGTAAATTTGCAATCAGAGGCATACTAGCGTAGTAGCCAGTTATCCAAACATAACATGTGTCTGTGCATTCAAAATGTATGATACATTATTTGGTTCTCCAGGTGTTTTGGGCACAGCTCAGTGACATACTAATTCATACAAGGGAATGCAAAAATTCCCTCCTTTGGGTTCAGAATAAGAAGTAGTAAAGCTTCTTGAAAGTAGATGGAATGCTAAAATTGTATGTGTGTTTGATTATCAAGAAAGAGGCACACATAGCCATCATGTTTTTCCAAAAACTACTCTCTTTGGTTTCCTAGAAATAGCCCTTACCAAATAGCAACCCTGTGTGCAAGTAAGATGCCAATGCAGCATCATTTCAAACAAACCTTGATAGATAATGACAGAATGGGTAACATAGAATCCAGAATATTAATGGTCAAATGGAATTCTAACACTTCATATTCATAACTCAACCACATTAAGTGAAATTCTAGTCTTTAGTAAAGGTCATTCTGACTTCTGATCGAATTTAGAAAAGAAACTTCCAACAATAACCCCTGGCATGGATGGTGTCCAAGTGCATATTGAAAAAATTTTATCACTCCGAGCTGCCCACGAAAAAGGTATAGAAAGCAGAAAGGAACAAAAAATATTCACCCTATAAAATACTACACTAACATCACATTAATCTCTGAAAAAAAAGGAGAGTGAAATCATTTTTTTGACCACCATCACTTGCTCACAACATCTGGAAACCACTTCATCGTTACTCAAGGTTTCCTACAGAAAAGTAAGCATGCCTTTTCCTGGTTGAAATTAAACCTAAGGATTATGACTGGGTGAAAATAACATTCTTAGAACAGAATTGCCCAAAAATCTGCTGTTACGGTGCAATTATTTTGGCACCCATGAGGGATCAATGAAAAAAATCTTCCATGAACACGTTTCTTTCAAACTACAATCATCTGTAAATGAAAATAAGCAATGTAAACATGCCAGCCCAACTCACCCCTTGATACTATTTCCTTCTACACAAGTCCTAATGCAGGGTCACCAAGGGACACATGGACTATCCTTCTGCCTCCTCAGATGCTGCTTAATCTACCAAGTTCGAGTTCCTCCAGCATTATTTTGCTCCAGAACCAAATATTTAAATTCTCGTGTCTCAAACTTCGGTTTATCATCCCATTGTATGAGGTGTATTCATACACAATTCCCAATAAACGTGGACAAATAGATGCACTTCTTCAAAAGTACAGATTTAACTATACTATTTAAAACATAAATCAGTCCCAGTTCTCCATCCTATTATCCAGTTTGACCGAAGGTACAGTTTACCTCTGTCAATGAGCAATGGGGGGGGGGTGAGAAGAAGGGGGAGAGGGCATATCACTTCACCTTGAAAGATCTTGGGACATCATCAACAACTTCGCATACCATTTTTAATGGAATGTATAATACACGAGTCTTGCTGATTTCCGTACCAAGCTTCTAACAGCCGACAAGATGCAAAACTGAATGCAAATGAATTGCTGTAGAAGAGATAGATACGTACCTTCTCGAGCTCATCGTGCAGTTCGGCCAGGCTGGGTCTGATCAGCTTCTCCCCCAGTTGGGCTACCGTGTTGCGGTAGTGGTCGATCCTGGGCACCGCGTCGATGGTGTTATGCCCGAAGGTCCTGAGATAGTAGGTGTTACTGTGCGTGTCGTAGTAGTGGTGAGCGCTGGTACCGGATGAGTGCAGACTACCCTCGCTGAGCATGGTATCACCGTTCTGCGGGTAGCCGTTCATGGCTTCACTAGCTGTCGGCTGCCCGTAGGAACACGACGCCGAGGAAGTGGCGCCGGTGACGGCAGAGGTGGCTCCCGGCTCGCCCGAGCCCGGCTCCACGAAATTGACGCGGAATCGTCCCTTGGCCTCTTCGGCGTCCGTGGCGGCGGGTAGCGACGACTCGACCGGGTTCGGGGCCGCGGCGCCACCATCCCTCCCGTCCTTGGTTCCGGGAGGCGGTGGCGGCGGCTGACCGGCAGCGGCATCGGCATCGGCAGGCGGGCTCCGACCCTTCTGGTCGTCGCCGGTGCCTCCTCCTCCCGCCTCGGTCACCAGGTCGACCTGGAAGCGGCTCTGACTCGCCACGGGTCGGAGCGGCGCTGCGGGCTGCTGCGGCGGCGGCGGCTCCCCCCCGGGCTCCGTGCCGACCTGGGGCTGCTCACCCTCCATTCTCACCCCGCTATCAAACGGATTAAAAGTAGCCAAACACCGACTTCTCCCCGGCTCCCTTGGGTCACTGCTCCCGGATCCCCCGCTCCCGACCGGTCAGGGCCGGCGACCACAGCCTCCGGTCATCAATGGCGAGGGTGGCCAAGCGCCGCTCGCATGGCCACGTCTAGCTGAATGAAGCAAGTGAAGCGGTATATTTGTTTCCTTCCTTGTGCCTCTACCCTTTCCGTTCTGCTGGGCTGTTGAGCTTTCTTTTATCTGACGCCGCACCGGGCGGGCTGTCGCCACCGCTCCTCCCACTGGAGGCTGCCGACTACGGTGAGGGTGTTGCTGCTGGAGATGCTCAGTAAACATCGCGAGAGAGAGAGCGACTGCCTTCACCGCTGCGCTGCCTTTCGCTAGTATACATACATATATATATACATATATCGTTCTTTCCATAGATGCTGCCAGGTCTGCAGAATCTCTTGTACCTCCAAGGGCAGCCTAGTGCTTTATCTCCCAAGTTCGTGTCATGAGAAACGCAAAACATCTATGAAAACTCAACGTCAAGCTTACGATACCCTGCTGATAAATGGAACTGGTGTGTTTACTAGAAGGCTGTTAAAGCACAAGAAAAAAATCGTGCTGCATTAGGACGCAAATCTTCAACAAGACAAATGCGTATAAGGAAAAAAATACGAACAGGTGAGGATAAGAAAAAGTGGAGATTAGAGAGGGTAAAGTAAAATCAAATGCGATGTATGGAAACTACAATGGGAAAATTAAATGGTATTTGGTGAATAAATAGACCAGTCATAAATTTGTCTTTCGAGGGAAAAAAAAGTGCCTGCCACAGATGTGTTAGGTTAGGATGTCAGTGTTTGCACCTCCCTGCTCCCAACCCAAATTTTTTTCAGTTATTAGGGCACTTCCTATCCTCCTGCATGAACAGCACCTTAAAGAGAACAAACTGTTCTTAAGTAAACACGAGGAATTCTGCAGATGCTAGAAATTCAAGCAACACACATCAAAGTTGCTGGTGAATGCAGCAGGCCAGGCAGCATCTCTAGGAAGAGGTACAGTCGACGTTTCGGGCCGAGACCCTTCGTCAGAACTAACTGAAGGAAGAAGGAACCGAAAACTGTTCTTACGCCAATTTTCACACTACTGCATAGTCAACTGCATTAGAAATCAGGGCAGAAGTACAATTTAAATTAGAAATGACTGAGAATGTACAAGAAGGCAAAACAAAATTGCAATTGAAAAACGTGCTGCAGAGTTCTGGGCAGAGTAGCGACTATTATCAATGGTTGTCTTTTGCAAATGTTACTGTGTTTAAGCTATTCAGAATCAGGTTTATTATCTCCGGCATGTGACGTAAAATTTGTTAACTTAGCAGCAGCAGTTCAATGCAATACATAATCTAGCAGAGAGAAAAAAATAATAAATAAAATAAAACATAATAATAATAACTAAACAAGTAAATCAATTACATATATTGAATAGATTTAAAAAGCTTGCAAAAACAGAAATAATGTGGATTTTAAAAAAAGTGAGGTAGTGTCCAAAGCTTCAATGTACATTTATGAATCAGATGGCAGAGCTGTTCCTGAATGGCTGAGTGTTTGCCTTCAGGCTTCTATAGCTCCTACCTGATGCTAACAGTGAGAAAAGAGCATGCCCTGGGGGCTGGAGGTCCTTAATAATGGGTGCTGCCTTTCTGAGACACCGCTCCCTAAAGATGTCCTGGGTACTTTGTAGGCTAGTGCCCAAGATGGAGCTGACTAGATTTACAACTTTCTGCAGATTCTTTCTGTCCTGTGCAGTAGCCCCTCCATACCACACAGTGAGGCACCCTGTTAGAATGCTCTCCACAGTACAACTTTAGAAGTTTTTGACTGTATTTGTTGACATGCCAAATCTTTTTGAAGTCCTAATAAAGTATAGCCACTGTCTTGCCTTCTTTGTAACTACATTGATATGTTGGGACCTGGATAGATAATTTTCATAGGCATTGTAGCAGTTTAAACTGTTTTCACCACTGTCCACAAATTTACATCAGCCTCCTACACTTAGGATTGCATGGCTAAATTCTGCTCCAACTTCAAGTGCAAAGTTGCAGATGTACATGCACTATAGTGGGCTAAATCTCAAACAATATTCAGTCAGAGTACAGGCAGGAGATAAGAGAGCTCAGAGATATGATGTCATGACAACAACTTTTACCTCGATGTCAGGAAACAAAAGATCTGGTCACTCACTTCAGGAAGAATTTGTGTTTCTGTGGTGGGTTACACCTGCTCCTGACTACATCAATTCTGCTGAGGTTGAGAGCATTGAGAGCTTCAAGTTCCAAGGAGTGAAGATCACCAACAACCCCTCCTGGTTCCACAGCCTAGAAAGCTTCTAATTCCTCAGAAAGCCAACCAAATCCAGCATGTCCCTACCGACCTTTACCAATCTTTAATCGATGGTATCCTTGGACCTGGAGAAGGCCTTTGGCAGGATATCACACACGTACACGATGGACTTGCTTACCAAAATGGCTTCTTTGGAGGGAATCAGAAATTATCAAATCCAACTCTACCAAATTAATAGAATAGTTCAAATTAATAAGTGTGAGCCTGGAGTCAGGCAGGGTTGTCCACTGTCCCCTGTCTGATTTGGGTGTTGATGGAACCCTTTGTTGAATCCACCAGGAAGGATTGGGGAATGGGGAAAAGACTTACCAAAGATTACCCACATCCTGATGATCAACTTCATGTGTCAGGCTGGATGTGGACCCAAAGTTCATGCGCACCAGGTGTCTTTATATGCTAAGGTTCTACCTGTCCCTGGTTTTGCACAATTTAGGCCTGGCTCCTTTACTGCACAATGCCTCAGTCAGCTGGTCATTGCTACAATACCTGACCTCCGCTAGAATTCTTCCAAGTAAACACCTTTGACCACGTCCATCAGGGTCAACGTGAAAAGTCATGCAGACACTGCAGGACTGGAACACTGTGGATTCTGGGTTTGTTCCCTGAGCAAATGGTCCAAATAATGGCAGAATGCCTCAGCACTTGATCTGACCAACAAGCCCGTGTGTACCTGGGAAGTGCCCTCCCAGTCAAAGCTTTATTCTACAGATGCTACATCAACCCCAATGTACACTGTCCTTGGGATAGCTGTGGTGGAGAAGAGACAGTCACCCACGTCTTTGCAAGATGTGGATCTCCTAAGAGGATGTGGAGAAGGATACAAGAGTCCATGTCCTGGTTCACACTCAACAGTTGCGTAACAAAGGACTCTGTGATCTATGGGCTGTTCCCGAGAACACAAACTAAGACAGATATCAAGTGTTGCTGGAAGGTCAACAATTTGATGAAGGGTATCCTTTGGTTGCACGAAACTTGTTGGTCTTCCAGTCCAGCAAAACATCTAAAAGGGAATGAGCAAACTGGCTCATTCCAGGCTACAGGTGTACATGGTAAAGGATGCAATGAAGCTTGGTGCAGCCAAAGTTTAGTCTCTGTGGGGAATGACCACAGTACAGGCACCTTCCCTCAACAAACACAGAGGAGCTGAGTTGGGTGGGGGAAGCCCTTTGAACAATGAAAGAAAGCCGTATAAGACCATAAGATTTAGGAGCAGAATTAGGCCATTTGGCCCATCAAGACTGCTCCACCATTTCATCATGGCTGATCCAATTTTCCTCTCAGCCCCAGTCTCCTGCTTTCACCCCGTATCCCTTCATGCCCTGACCAACCTCTATCAACCTCTGTTTTAAATTTACATAAAGACCTGACCTCCACAGCTGACTGTGGCAAAGAATTCCACAGATCACCACTCTCTGGCTAAAGAAATTTCTCCTCATCTCTATCCTAAAAGGACGCCCCTCTAATCTGAGGCTGTGTCTCCTGGTCTTAGACTCTCACACCATAGGAAACATGACCATATGACTGGCAATGGTGACATGTTTGATTGTTCCCTTTTCTCTTTAAAGTTCACACTACTGAATGTACCAACCACAAATGTGAACATTTTATTTTTTGCAGTTTCTTCATTTGTGTGTTGTTTTTTATCATGAATAAGTTCTTATTTTTGAAATAAAATAAAAACCCTAGAAAGCATCCTACCTGAATTCATCATAGCTTGGCATGACAACTGCTGTGCTTGTGACTGCAAGAAAATGCAGAGAGTTGTGGACACAACTTAGACATCACAGGAGTTAACCGCCATCTGTACTCGACAATGCCTCATTAAAGCAACCAGCATAATCAAAGCCCCCACCCATCCCAGATATTCTCTCTGCTTTTTCCTATTGGGCAGAAGATACATAGCCTGAAAGCACTTCCCACCGGGCTCGAGGACAGTTTCTGCCCTGCTGTTAAAAGTTTCTGAATGGTTCCCTAGAATGATAAAATAGATTCTTGACCTCATTATGATCTTACATCTTATTGTCTGCCTGCGCTACACTTTCTCTGGAGCTGTTACAGTTTATTCTGCATCCTGTTATTGTTTTCCCTCGCATAACCTCAATACACAATGTAATGATTTGATCAGTATGAACAGTATGCAGGACAAGCTTTTCACTGTGCCTCAGTACATATGCCAATGATAAAACAATTTCAAGTCATATTTTTAAAACATTTATATCATATTTGGGGAGTAACCATCAAGTTTATTTCACTACAGTGCAGTTAATTGCTCTAATGTAAGAATGTAATTAATTTGGTTCCTAGGGGTCTGCTGCAGAATCAGAAATCTGGGACAGACAAGCCTCAAGAGCATCCAAGAGTTAATCCAGAGGCCTGAAAGCAACCAAGGACATGAAAGACCTGAGAAGTGGCCCTACCTTAATTGCAATACTGTACACCAGTTTCCACAATACTCTATCACAGTTTAGAAATAACATTAATGAATCACTGAGGGGACAATGTACATTGCATAGTGTTACACAGCTTTAACAGCACAAATTAGACTATATAGTCCAGAATCAGAATCAGGTTTATTGTCATCGGCATGTAACATGAAATTTGTTAACTTAGCAGCAGCAGTTCAATGCAATACATAATCTAGCAGAGAGAGAAAAAGTAATAATAATAATAAATGAAATAAAACATAATAATAAATAAACAAACAAGTAAATCAATTACATGTATTGAATAGATCTTTTTTAAATGTGCAAAAACAGAAATACTCTATATTAAAAAAAAAGTGCTGTAGTGTCCAAAGCTTCAAAGTCCATTTAGGAATCGGAAGGCAGAGGGGAAGAAGCTGTTCCTGATTTGCTGAGCGTGTGCCTTCAGGCTTCTGTATCTCCTACCTGACAGTAACAGTGAGAAAAGGGCATGCCCTGGGTGCTGGACGTCCTTAATAATGGATGCTGCCTTTCTGAGACATTGCTCCCTAAAGATGTCCTGGGTACTTTGTAGGCTAGTGCCCAAGATGGAGCTGACTATACTTACAACCTTCTGCAGCTTCTTTCAGTCCTGTGCAGTAGCCCCTCGATACCAGACAGTGATGCAGCCTGTCAGAATGCTCTCCACGGTACAATTATAGAAGTTTTTGAGTGTATTTGTTGACATGCCAAATCTCTTCAAACTCCCAATGAAGTATAGGAGCTGTCTTGCCTTCTTTATGACTACATCGTAATGTGGGGACCAGGTTAGATCCTCAGAGATCTTGACACCCAGGAACTTGAAGCTGCTCACTCTCTCCACTTCTGAGCCCTCTATGAGGATTGGTATGTGCTCCTTCGTCTTACCCTTCCTGTAGTCCACAATCAGCTCTTTCATCTTACTGACGTTGAGTGCCAGGTTATCACTGCGGCACCATTCCACTAGTTGGCATACCTCACTCCTGTACGCCCTCTCGTCACCACCTGAGATTCTACCAACAATGGTTGTATTGTCAGCAAATTTGTAGATGGTATTTGAGCTATGCCAAGACACACAGTCATGTGTATATAGAGAGTAGAGCAGTGGGCTAAGCACACACCCCTGAGGTGCACCAGTGTTGCAAGGAGGATATGTTATCACCAATCCGCACAGACTGGGTCTTCCAGTTAGGAAGTCGAGGATCCAATTGCAGAGGGAGGTACAGAGGCCCAGGTTCTGCAACTTCTCGATCAAGTTTGTGGGGATGTTGGTATTAAATGCTGAGCTATAGTCAATGAACAGCATCCTGACGTAGGTGTTTGTGTTGTCCAGGTGGTCTAAAGCTGTGTGGAAAGACATTGAGAGTGTGTCTGCCATTGACCTATTATGGCAATAGGCAAATTGCAATGGGTCCAGGTCCTTGCTGAGGCAGGAGTTCAGTCTAGTCATAACTAACCTCTCAAAGCATTTCATCACTGTCAATGTGAATGCTACCAGGCGATAGTTATTAAGGCAGCCCACATTATTCTGTGGTTTGTGTTATTGTTTATATTGCAGCTTTTTGCTGTAATTTTCAATGTTATCTCTTTTTGGCATACCTTTCATTTCTTCCTCATTTGGTTCCTTATTAAATAATGCTTGCAGTGAGATGCCGACAGAAAGACAGACGAAAGGGGCAAAAGATAAATTCTAAAATGGTATAATTTCATTTGAAATAAAATTTTATTTCTCAATCTCAGGACATCATCAAACATCTACAGATAAAATTCAATACTTTAATCTTGTAAGTTTAATATTCGTGTTCATCCATCGTTGTCGATGAAGACCTCGACACCAGTTGATGTTGTCGAGACTAGCGCATGATTTGGATTTAAGTGAGGGAGAGTTGCGCAACATCAGCCTCACTCTCTCTTCCCAATTCCCATCCTGATCCAGTGGCAAGACAAGAGTCGAGACGGCTGGAGATGGGACTAGGCGCAGTGGATGACCAGGACAACTTCTGTGTCTTGTCCTGCTCTACGCATTCCACAATGCTTGCAGAGACCGCCTTCTTGACCATTGGACCTTCCATTGGTTTTGTCTGCTCAATCTGCCGCAGTCCATCTTCACATGCTGGGATAGACAACTCCCTATCTCACTGAGGGTTTGGGACCCATCAGCTACCCTCACCTGGTTTAGCCGGCTTGTCGAAGCCGATGCCCAAGGTGTGGCCGCTGTCGCATGCAAACAGCTACGGGGAGCCACAGGTGAGAGCTGAGTGCCAGGTGGGACCAAAGGTGGACTAACTGCCTTGAAAAGGACGCGACATGTTCCCCCACCAGAGGTGCCACCCCTCCCTGACACCCCCATGCACCCCTGCAAGTTTAATGAGCATGTATTGAAATCACTTCACCTTGAAGAAAGAAAGAATTCTAGGACTGGAAGTCAGAGATGGACTGTGAGTAAATAAGAGATGAGTAGAAATTGCAAGCATCATTTTTGAAAATACAGGAAACAATGACATCATTTTATGGAGATTGAGTTTTAGGTATCTGTGAAGAATAAAGATGCATTTAACACAGCAAAATTTTCAAAAGCACAAAAATTGATGATAAGCATTTTTAGTCAAGTCGTAGTCACTCTGTTGTACAATCCCCGCACCTTTATCAACAATAGGAAAACAGGTATAAATGATGTGAGTGGAGAATTTCCAATACTTCCCATTTTTAGTGAAATAATAAAGCCATATGCTTTGCATTATTGGTTAATTTTTATATTCAAAAAGAAAATTATTAAATTTTCATCATATATTTTAGGACTAAACTACAATTCATTTTATGTAAATTATATTAAATCTTTGGGATAGTTCAACAACACATTATTTTGTCCTTGGTTCTTAAAATACAGCTAGTTAAATTATGTTTTACAATTCATTCTCAAGATTACAGTGGTTGTAGTAATGTATTAAAAATGTGGACCAATTCATCAACGTTATTCAGCTGGGCTTCAGTGCAATGTATTGTACAAATAGTCATCTATTAGCTTTGTAATAAATTGCACATAAGAAAAAGCTTGCAATGTGTTTTTTTATTAATAAAAATGTGATTTTAGGAGGGTATTTCCTGAGAGCCATATCAGTTAGGTACAGTGGATCCACTAGATATTTAGATTAGATTATCATCTTGTCATCTTCAGAAGTTTTCTGATGACTCTGCCATAGTTGGATGCATCAGCAAGGGAGATGAGGCTGAGTACAGGGCTACAGTAGGAAACTTTGTCACATGGTGTGAGCAGAATTATCTGCAGCTTAATGTGGAAAAGACTATGGAGCTGGTGGTAGACCTGAGGAGAGCTAAGGTACCGGTGACCCCTGTTTCCATCCAGGGGGTCAGTGTGGACATGGTGGAGGATTACAAATACCTGGGGATACGAATTGACAATAAACTGGACTGGTCAAAGAACACTGAGGCTGTCTACAAGAAGGGTCAGAGCCGTCTCTACTTCCTGAGGAGACTGAGGTCCTTTAACATCTGCCGGACGATGCGGAGGATGTCCTACGTGTCTGTGGTGGCTAGTGCGATCATGCTTGCTGTTGTGTGCTGGGGCAGCAGGCTGAGGGTAGCAGACACCAACAGAATCAACAAACTCATTCGTAAGGCCAATGATGTTGTGGGGATGGAACTGGACTCTCTGACGGTGGTGTCTGAAAAGAAGATGCTGTCCAAGTTGCATGCCATCTTGGACAATGTCTCCCATCCACTACATAATGTACTGGTTGGGCACAGGAGTACATTCAGCCAGAGACTCATTCCACCGAGATGCAGCACAGAGTGTCATACGAAGTCACTCCTGCCTGTGGCCATCAAACTTTACAACCCCTCCCTTGGAGGGTCAGACACCCTGAGCCGATAGGCTGGTCCTGGACTTATTTCCTGGCATAATTTACATATTACTATTTAATTATTTATGGTGCAACTGTAACGAAAACCAATTTCCCCTGGGATCAATAAAGTATGACTATGACTATTATAAGGACACGCAGTCCTCTTTTATTGTCATTTATTAATGCATGCATTAAGAAATGATACAATTTGTTCCTCCAGCGTGATATCATAGAAACACAAGACAAACTAAGACTAAAAAAAACTGACAAAAACCACATAATAATAATATATAGTTACAACAGTGCAAGCAATACCGTAATTTGATAGAAGAACAGACCATGGGCACGGTAAAAAAAATCTCAAAGTCTCTCAAAAGTCCCAACATCTCACGCAGACAGTAGAAGGAAGAAACTCTCCCTGCCATGAGCTTCCAGTGCCGCAAACTTGCTGATGCAGCATCCTGGAAGCACCCGACCACAGTCCGACTCCAAGTCCATCCAAAAACTTCGAACCTCCGACCAGCTCTCCAACACCGAGTACTGAGCACCATCTCTGCTGAGTGCTTCGACCCCAGCCCCGGCAACAGGCAATAGGCAAAGCTGAGGATTTGGGGCCTTCTCCTCCGGAGATTCTCGATCGGGCAGTAGCAGCGGCAGTGAAGCAGGCATTTCAGAAGTTTCTCCAGATGTTCCTCCGTGCTTCTCACGGCTGTCTCCATCAAACCAGGATTGTGCATGGCATCCTACTTCACAAATACAATGTCAAATCAGAGCGGCTGTGCGCGCTGCGTCGCACCGCCATCTTCTCCTCCCCTGTGGAGAAAAGTCATTGTGGATGGGTGGCAGTGATAAGCAAAATAATTTTGGGGGAAAAAAGCTGAATGTACTCATAATGTTCATCACGCTGGGGAGCATCTATGGATGGGGAAACAGAGTTACCATATTCCTCCTGCATTTTATATGTTTTGTTCAAGATTTCCAGCATCTGCAGAATCACTTGTGTTTATGACTTGCTGAGTTCCCCCGGGATTTTGTGTGTGTTATCATTTTGGTTGATGTTTTTTCGAAAATTGTAACTTTTATCTGTCTGCCTCAGAATTTCACGTTGGTAAGAGTAGTGTTAATGATGTACATTGGCCAAGAATTTGCTGAGGGTGAGGAAGAATAATGGCACATGAACATTGCTGTGCAAATTAGGAAGGAACTCGTGAGGACGACATCCTGTGAACTGTGATTCACTAGATGCTGTCAGCCTATATTCACTGATCTGCCTTTTGCTTCACTAAAATAGTACCTTGCCTTTAATTTTCTTATGATTTTCCTGAAGATTCAACTCTTCGTATTAATTGGCCATTGAATTCATCAAAGGAGGTTAAGTCTGGTACTTTAGAAATGTCATCATCATTAATGATCACATTGTCTCTTTTTGAAAATATGCTCTGTTTTCTGCTTTCTTTCTTTATCCAATATTTCTTTCCTCCCATGAATTAATCCTCTATATCTTATTTGGAGATAAATTCACTCACTCTTCTTCCTCATTGGTCAAGCAGATATAATGTTTCCGCAATTGTTCAACAGGTTCCCAGATGGCCTTTGGTCCTGTCCACATAGTTTCAGTGTCAACAATTTTTTAGCCAATGAGTTTTTGAGTTAAAGGGTGCAAGAAGAAGTCTAGCTTTTATCATGTTTATGAACTCTGAGCCATTTTATAAGATCTTATATAGATTTCATTGACTGACAATTACTCATTCTATTCATAATATGATTAGTGTGGCAAAAATTAGAAATGTGAAAAAAACTTTATCTACTTTGAATTCCCAGAGTTAGGTTGATATATATTTCCTGTTATTTATTTCAACTGTGTATTTTAAAAGCTACTAATTGTTTTGAGAAATTCAGTAAAATTAGCGAGGAAAATCCCTTTTTTTTCCGAGCAGGAACAAATAGATGTTGAGCTCTAATTATAGAGTTGGAAAATATGATCAAAGACAAAAAGGTAGGTTTTGAAAAATATTTTGTGAACAGATAGGAATAACAAGGCAAAATTAATTAGGAAAGAATTCAAAGTGTAAACTAATCTCGGAATAATTCTCTATATCACTACCGCTGTTCTGTTACCCACACTAATGTTCCTAGCGTCACTTTATGGACATGCAATTAATCTATGTATATAAACTATCTTATGTATTTATATTTATTGTGGTTTTTGTATTATTATTCTGTTCTTTATCTTATTGTGTGTGTCAGATCCAGAGAATGAGAACTATTTCATTCTCCTTACCACATGTGTACTGGAAATGGCATTAAATGATCTTGAATCTTGGATTGTGAATCTTGAATATAGTGTCCTCAGAATCATTTTTGAAATATGGCAATCAAAAAAGAATATTACCTAAAGGCCAGCAAAGTTCACAAGGAGAACAATCAAACCCCTGAAAAAAAGTTGGTGGTTTCAGCTACTGATGGTATCTTCTTGGTGGAAAGGAAGATGAAGTGATGGGTGAGCTACAGAGCTTTGGAGGAAACTTGCACAGCATTATGCTTTAGATACTGTTGCTTGAGTAACGAATGTTAATCAGGTACTGAGAAAGCTCCCTGGTGGTTAGCAGGTCATTTTCCTCCGTTTATTGTTACTACAATCCTACCATTTATCGCACCTTTCTAATCATTCTCAACACAAGCTTGAAAAACAGCATTCATTGTTCTGTTAAACACTTTGAGTCACACTTTGGCTTTATATTAATTTAGTAAATTAAGATCCTAATTTTAGCTCCCATTTTCTTTGGAGTTTGCTGCCCACACTTTGGATTAAAATAGATATCTTGATGCTCGGCATGGGAGTCCCTTATTGGAACATTATCTTGATTGGGCAATCTGTTTTAGTGTCCACGTGTTTTTCTTGGACTCTTTTATTTTGTAGATTTTCCCTCTTTTAGATCAGACCTTCCTTACTGCACATTATGTCAGCCAACTATGTGCTTTCTGAATCTCAGAAATGTTTTTGATTTCTTTCACTTTTTCTCAATATATCAACAGGCAGTCAACAGTCCATCTTTTCTTCAATGTGTATTATTTACAAGTCATTGTACTATACATTTATGTATGGACTCAAAACCTGCGAGGCAGGCAGAATAATTTAAATTACCCTTGCAATACTGAATCGGAATTACTTCCACTGTCCAGCTCCAAACCAGGTGGAATAGCAGCAGAGACAACAAAGAAATGTTGGTGGCAAAGTATACCCATCACCTAGTTGCCTCAACTTTAATATAAATTATCTAATTTCTTTCCTTTGGAGTCATAGTGATCATTATAGAAGAAAGGGGCCTTAGGAGTGACGTGCCTTCCTCTGTTTTTCTCTGCATGCTTCTGAATGATCTCCCATGAGGCAAAATAATTGCTGCAATCCTCACGGCTCTGTGACATAGAACATTACAGCACAGAAACAGGCCTTTTGGCCCTCCTTGGCTGTGCCGAACTATTTTAATGCCTCGTCCCACTGACCTGCACCTGGACCATATCTCTCCATACACCTCTCATCCATGTACCTGTCCAAGTTTTTCTTGAATGTTGAAAGTGAGCCCGCATTTGCCACTTCATCTGGCAGCTCATTCCACACTCCCACCACTCTCTGGGTGAAGAACCCCCCCCCCCCCACAATGTTCCCTTTAAACTTGTTAACTTACCTCCTGCTTCCTCCGGTGCTGCAGTGGGAGATTTGATACGAGTTTCAGACCCAATGGTTGATATCAGGCATTCAGTCATGATGATTACAGAAATGTATTATCCCAGAATGACTGTGACTTGGTAGGATCTAAATGAGCAACGTAAACCCCTTTAGGAACAGAGAAAGAAAGATCTGCTATGTCCACCAGTTTGAACTTGTTCAGCCACAGGCAACAAAAGTGAAAGAAAACAACTAACCGCAATACATATCACATGTGTTTTGTATACAACTTAAAATGTATTTTTTATATATTTACTGTATGTTTTTCCTTGTGCCAAATTAATACAAAACTCTATTTACACCTGCTATCGAAAGAGCCTCTTTTCTTTCCCAGGAATGAAAATTATGTATAACCCATCTTTATCTTTGACAAGGTAGGATGAGAATTCAACACAATAACAAGTATCTTCTTAAGACATAATAATCATATTCACATGTTATTGATGTGATAAACAATTATTATCTCAAGAGATTGCTTTTATCCAATTAGTCATGTCCCTTCCTCGGGAGCTGAGTATTCATTTGAACACAACCTTATGATGGCAGCAAAGGTGCAATTTGCTAGTCATATCTTTGTTTCTAGCCTTCTCAGGACCTCTAGCTGTTACTGCAGTGAGGGACCCAGTCATCTTACTATATGCGTTTGTGTAAGCCAGGTGACAGCTGTTTCATTCGGAGTGGCAGTTTGCCATATATGTTTTCCAAATACAAAAGTTCAGTAATGAAAAACACAGATGTATAATATTGCTAAAGTTCACTTCCCAAGTGTGCCAATTGCAATGCATTGTATGCACGATTAAAGACACATTGAAGAGATTCAGACAACAGTAGTTTATATGGAAAATAAACCCCAAGTGTTATCGGCCATATAACTAATCTATGTTGTAGGAACAAGGCAGCCACAATGTAAGCAAATATTTTACCCAAAATTAATGGAACCACATCTGGAGGAAGTTAACAGGTCACAGTGACCTGAGGATGATTAGCAACATGTTCCACAAGTTAAATATGGAGGTTAGAACTCAAATGTAACTCAACCTTAATCCAAAGGCTCATTGAGTTTAAACTGTAGATTCATTATAACCTTTTTTCCTATATATTATTAATATCTTGATAACTTGTGTATTCTTCTTGAGAGTATTGAATGAATATGTTGGGTCTATTATTTTGTATTATTTTTATTCTTAATCCAATTTGAGATAATTAGATCTGGATTTGAACATACGACAAATTGGTCAATGTGTTGATTATACTCAAGAGAAGAAGGCAGGTAGGTCTGAAGAAGCAAGTAATGGTATTGAAGTAGATGTTCGAAAGGTTTATCTGGAGTTTTGAAAGGCAAGTCAGAAGACATTGCATAATGGAATCATGGCTAAGGTTAGACTATGGAGAATTAACAGATGGGGAACAGAATTGATGGCGAGCTATTTCAAAAGAGAAAGCAGAGTGTGAGAGGGATAATTACTCAGACTGGAAGGAGATCAGAACTAATGCTCTATGGAAGTAGGGATCATTGTTTAGTATTTCGTGGCTGGCACTGAGTAAGGGTAGGATAATTAAAACATTATTTTGGCAATGAGATTGGAGTGGCTGACGCAAAATAAGGCTATTGATATTAACTCTGGCATATAATTTCAAGTTGATTTCAAATGTACAGTAGATAAACATAAAGCATTGGATTTTGGTAAGAAGAATAAAGAAATGACATAATACAAAGATAATTAGAAATGGGCAGCAGATATTTCATTGATTACTAAGAGTAAAATGCAGGTGATTAAGGACATTTAATGTAAAGTAAGAATTGGTACCCCTTGCTAGGAATAAAATTGGAAATATTAAAGGAACTTATGCTACATATGGAGTACTGCACACATTTCTTGCTCTGTTTTGAGAGAACAAACTGTTCACATGAATAAACAAGAACTCTGCGGTTATAGTTATAGTTATAACTAAGCAGGTTAGGAATCTTTTCTCTGGAAGGAGGATAAGAAGTAGAATGATAGATATTCAAAAACATGAAATTAATTGACAAGATAGAAAAGGGGAAAACCTAATTTATGCTGAAAACCATAACTAGAGGTTCTGCATTTTAGAGAGGAAATACTTGAGGTGCTTAGAGGGGGTTCTGAGCAAGTGTTTCCTCGGAATCTGTGGGAAACAAGGATTGAAATTGTTGAAGCACTGGTAGAGACTTTTGAATCTTCATTAAGTACTGGTAATTGAAGACTGGAGGGTAACTAATGTTGTACCATTAATTAAGAAGGGCAAAGACATGGCAGGGAACAACAGGTTAGTGAACCTAACATCAATGGTGGGAAACCAAATGGTATAAATTCTGAGAGACAAGATCTAACTACATTGTGAAATGCAATGGTTGATTAGGTTAGTTACCATGCTTTGGGTGTGGAAATCGTGTCTCATAAATTTTATTGAGATTTTTGAAGAGGGAACCCAAAAGCGTTGATGAAACAAGATAGTAGACACACAAGTTTTTGAGAAAATCTTGCATAGTAGACTGGTCTGGAAGCTTAGATTACATTGGGTCCAGGATGAGTTAGATGTAAAATCAATTTATAGGAAGAAGTCAGAGGACAGAAATAGAGGGTTGTTTTTCTGATTGGAGGCCAGTAGTGCATCATTGAGATCAGTGCCGGGGCTCCTGTTGTATACATGAATGATTTGGATATGAATATAGTTTGCAGATAACACCAATATTTTTGTCATTTGTGGTGTGGTGGACAGTGAAGAAGTCTATCTAAGGTTACAACAGGATGTAGATCACTTGGGAAATTAGGCAAAGGAAAGGCAGATGGAATTTAACTCAGACATGTCTGATGTGGTGTATTTCGGGAAGTTAAACCACGCAGAGCATACACAGTGATGGCAGGGTGCTGGGAAGTGTGTAGAACAGGGAAACTTAGGAGTACAAGCAAGAGCATAAAACCATAGACATAGGAGCAGAATTTGGCCATCTGGCCATCGAGTCTGCTCCACCATTTACCATGGCTGATTTATTATCCATCTCAACCCCATTCTTCTGCCTTTACCGGATATCCTTTGATGACCTTCCTAATCAAGAACTTGGCCTCCACAGCTGTCTTTGGCAATGAATTCCACAGATTCACCACCCTCTGGCTAATGTAATATCTCATCATCCCTGTTCTGAATGGATGTCCTTGTATTTTGAGACTGTGCCTTCTGGTCCTAGACTCCCCCACTATTGGAAACATTATCTCAACGTATACTCTATCTAGGTTTTTCAATATATGATAGGTTTCAATGTGATCCCCCTCATTCTTCAAAATTCCAGCAACTACTCACCCAGAACCATCAAATGCTCCTCATACATCATCGTTTTCATTCCCGGGATCATTCGTGTGCACATCCTCTGGACCTGCTCCAATGCCAGCACATCCTTTCTTACATATGGGGCCCAAAACTGCTCAAAATACTCCAAATGCAGTCTGACCAATGTCTCATAAAGCCTCAGCATTACAGCGTTACTTTTACATTATAGTCCTCTCAAAATGAATGTTAACATTTTATTTTGCTTTCCTTTCTACTAACTCAACTTGCAGGGAATTCTGCATTAGGATTCCCAAGTCCCTTTGCACCAGTGATTTCTAAATTTGTTCCCCATTTAGAAAATAGTCCAAGCATTTATTCCTTCCACTAAATTGCATGACCATACACTTCTTTACACTGTTTTCCATCTGCCAATTCATTGCTCATTCTCCTATCTGTCCAAGTCCTTCTGCAGACTCCCTACTTCCTCAACACTTCCTGCCTCTCCACCTATCTTTATATAATTGCCGAAAAGTAGTGATACAGTCAGACAAAATGGTGAAAAAAGTGTATGATAACATTCCCTCTAATTTTTTTACAGCTGAACAAGAGAACCATTGCACTGAGTAGGAAATTTTTACACAGTCTGAAAACTAAGTGCCACTTTAAATGTTCTTTTGTTTGTAATATGTATACTATGGACACTTAGAATGAAAATTAAAAACTCACATACTTTTGATGTTATTTATTAATTGAGGGGTATAATGAAATACAGTACAACAAAGAAAATCTTGCATGTTTGGTAAACTTTTCCTTGTTTGTCTTTATTACAAATCCATTGTCTATAAACACTGCCCAGATTAATTTTGCCTCCAGATGAAAGATACGTCTTAATCCTCATTAGACCATCAAAATGTTCCACTTCTTGTCTGATTCTGGATTTACATTTGATACAAGAGTTGGCAATTCTTCAAATTCTTTGTTTCTAGGCACGTAGTTCAACATACCAGTGAACATCTTAATTGAACCAGTCTTACCTTTCTCAGAAACGACAAATTTGAAATCACAGTATTGCTGCAATATATTGAGGCAACACTTTTGTGGTAGTTTGTAATAATAGCTGAGTATTTTTCAGCAGTCTACAACATTCTCTTTCCCAATTCATTCGCAGTAACAACAGGCTTGCCATTCTCTAACTCATCTTCAGGAAATCTATTATCCAAGTGATTACACATACATTGAATGAATCGAATAATAGGTGCACTATCGATGTCATAATTTACAGACCCAAGGAGATCTTTCACTCTGTCACTCCACTTAATAACATCACCAACTTGAAAGACTGACAATGTAAATATGTTGAAGCTTTCAAATGTTTCAAAGTAAAGGTCGTGGTATGTATTATTTAGAAAATATATCGATTATATTCATTAACATAATTACAGAGTATTTCACAATTATATTAACAGATTTCAAAATTATATGCACATAATGTCAACATCATATTTACATTATGTAAAAGAAAATTCCATCTGTGTGGCAACAAAGGCTATGTGCGTGGGAGCATTTCAGTTATTGCACAGCCACACACCTGCTCAGCTTAGAGGGAGTAGTGGTGTGTGGCAAACCAGCCTTCAGTGGTTGAGGGATTGGGACATCATGCTACACCTATACCCTTTATGGCCCTTGTGGCTAAAGGGATCAGGGGGTATGGAGGGAAGGCTGGTACAGGGTTCTGAGTTGGATGATCAGCCATAATCGTACTGAATGGCAGTGCAGGCTCGAAGGGCCGAATGGCCTACTCCTGCACCTATTTTCTATGTTTCTATGTTTCTATACAAGACATAAGTAGAACCAGACTAGAATATTGTGTGCTGTCAGGTCACTATGCTCAAGGAAGATGGCAATTAAGCTGGAAAGAAGGTGCAGAAATGATTCATAAAGATGTTGCTGGGACTGGAGCACTTGAGTTTTAAGGAGAGACTGGGACTGTTTTCCCTGGAGTTAAGGGGGCTGAGGGTAACATTATAGAAATTTATAAAATCAGGTTGGGCATAGATAAGGTCAATGGTCACAGTCTTTTTCCCAGGGGAGAGTAGTCTAACACTAGAGGGCATGGAGTTAATATAATTAAAGAAAGATATAGGATATGAGGGACAAGTTCTTTTCACACAGAGACTGGCAGGTATATGGAATAAGTAGAGGAGGGTACAATTACAACATCTAAAGGGCACTAAACAGGTCATAGATAGGAAAGATTTAGAGAGATATGGATCAAATGCGGGCAAATAGCACAGTTCGGCACCTTGATTGATGTGGACAAATTGGGCTGAAAGACTTGTTTTGATGCTGTGTAACTATGATTTGAAGGTAATAGGAGAGACTTTTTTCCACAAACTGTAGAAAAAAAGTGGAGGATGTGTGGTGAATGACAGGGATTCATTGCAGGGCGGGCATGTGAGGTTGAGTGAGAAATTTGTTAGTGAACGTTTTAAGGTAAAACAAAGCAGGGTGGGAATAGGGTCATGTGGAAAGTAATTACTGCTGCTGATCTGTTAGACCAAATAACCCGTTTCAGTGCTATATACAGTACACAATTTAATTCAAAATGCTCAGTTTTTCATCTCTTATTAAAAATCAAATCAAATGGTTCAATTTAATATCAGAGAAAGTATACAGTATACAACCTGAAATACTTACTCTTCGCAGATATCCACGAAACAGAATAAAACCCAAAAAAATTTATGATAGAAACATTAGAACCCCAAAGACCCCTTCCCCCTCCCACGCACAAGCAACAGCAAAAGCATTAAGCCTTCCCTTCCTCCCACCTGCTCCAGCAAAAGTGCTGATTCCCCACCATCAAAAACTACTGCCTATCTCAACAGTTCAACATCTCAGACAGGCTCTCTCTCACTAGCAAGGGAGAGAGAGAGATATCGCTCCTGCAGCTAACGAGAGTGGGAGATCAGCAGCACATTGCTTCGATGTTCCAATCTGCTGCATTGCTTGTCCAAGTCCCCTGGCTTAACAGACTCTCACTCACCATGAGAGAGGGAGAGAGAGAGAGAGAGAGAGAGAGAGAGAACTTGAGTGCAGGGGCCTTCTGACAGCAGCACACACCACCTGATGTCTCGACGTTTCAATGTCCCGTGATGCTTCAGTTTGCAATATCAGTGAGGAACCGGGTTGTCCACAGGGCCACACCTCAAAGGCGCACATTTTCCAGGCTGCACCGACAGGACGCAGCCACCCTGAAAAGAAAAGAAAGACACAAGAAAAAAAGAAGAAGAAGAAGAAGGAGAAACAACAATAGTTTCAGAGATGGACTGGAAGAAGTCAGCTGAGTCTCAAGAAACCTCTGGCACCATCTTTTATAGCTCCTCCCAGTCAAATAGACAAAAATGATATATCTTGCCTTTGTTAGGCTCAATGGTATTAATTTATTCAGTGAATTGAGTTAACAGAAAGAGATATCAGAAAGATTCTTTGGGTTGCAACATGAATGTTTTTCTCTGACTCTGCTGTGCTCAAAGAAAGTTGTTAAAACAACTAGTAGAGAAGTTTTCAATTAGTTACAGTATACCAGATTCATTCACTGCAGGACAGCAGTCATAAACAGGATTCAGAGTTGAATGCAGGATAGAAGAGTGAACATTTTATCTATTTTTTCTGAGGCTGTGGCCAATTTATTCGGGACACATGTACTCATTATTAATGCAAATATCTAATCAGCCAATCATATGGCAACAGCTCAATGTATAAAAGCGTGCAGACATGGTCAAGAGATCCAGTTGTTGTTCAAACCAAACACCAGAACGAGGAAGAAATATGATCTAAGTAACTTTGACTATGGAATGATTGTCAGTGCCAGGTGGGATCTCAGAAACTGCTAATCTCCTGGGATTTTCAGGCACAACCGTCTCTGGTGGTTACAGAGAATGGCGTGAAAAATTAAAAAAAACATTTGGTGAGCAGCAGTTCTGTATGTGAAAATGCCTTGTTAATGAGAAAGGTCAGAGGAGAATGGCCAGACTGGTTCAAACTGACAGGAAGGTGACAGTAAATCAACTAATCACACATTACAAGAGTGGTGTGGAGAAAAACATTTTTGAATGCATAACATGCCAAATATTAAAGTGGTTGGGCTACAGTAGCAGCAGACCATGAACGTACACTCAGTTGCCACTTTATTAGGTACAGAAGGCACCTAATAAGGAGGACACCGAGTCTATTATACCTCTATTTTATCTTCAAATCTTTTAGGCAGTGAAGGTTGTTGCCATTGAGTAAGAGGGATGTAATTGCAATATAGTGGGAACCTGAGCCTGCATCTGCAAACTTTACATTGATATTATTTAACTCAGATTAATACTAACTGGTAAAAGCGTGCAACAGGTGAGTGATTGACCTCCTGTCGAAAGAAACAGCAAAAATTGAAGAGTTGGAATGTATACCACTAGAAGGCAGGCATTTAAGGTGAGAGGATGAAAGATCAAAGGAGATGTGCAGGGCAATTTTTTTTTACAGCGTGGTGAGTACCTGGAACGTGCTTCCAGGGGTGGTGGTAGAGGCAGATACGATAGAAACATGTAGGAGGCTCTTAGACAAAGATGACAAAGATGTGCAGTTTCAGCCGAAGTCCCCAGAGAGTGACACTGAAGCCGATTCACAGTTCACTGACTTTTAATAGGAACTGAAAAATAAAGAAAATAAAACAATAAAAGCTGGGCTAACAGGGTGGTTAACTAGAAATTTTAAACTAAAGCTAATGCCAATACAGCAGCTCAGCAGTAATAGATTAATACTAAATAAATACCACTTAATGGTATTCTTCTTTCCTAGAACTAGGACAATGGTAAGCAAGGAGCAATGACATTGCTCTGCTTTTGGTCAAATCTTAACAAGACTAAAATGACAGGGGGAGAGTTAAATACCACCACAATGAAACATTAATTGGCTGGAATATGTACACCAACAAGCACAATTGCCAAACCCAATCTGCAGCCCACCTGTGAGGGCATGCAAATCCCATAACAGAGTCCGTGCTTGTGAGAGACACATGAATTTGCAAGGAATGGAGGGATATGGACCATATTCCGGCAGAAAGGCATCATTAACTTAATTTAGTTCAGCACAACACCGTTGTAGTGCTCTATGCTCTCTGTTCTGTTGGCCCTCTTGGATTACTGGTGGCTGTCCATCGGTATGTCCTGGGATGAAAATCAGGAAGAAAATATTTTTAAAAACTGCAGATGCTGGAAATCTAAAACAAGACAGAAAATTCTTAAAACTGACAGCAAATAAAGCAGCATCTGTGGAAATGTTTCAGGTCGAAAAGACTTTTGATTGGCTGAGTGCTTCCAACATTTTTCGTGCTTATTTTTTGTTCTAATGTTGCTGTTGACTTGTGGGAACACTTCTGTTCCTCCTGGCTCTAAAGCAATGCACTGGTGGCTAGCTTTTCTTATGGCACAATGGCTGATGAATATTCTTGAGCTCCACTCACTAGAAACATGTTTTCCAAGAAGTCCTTGCACTGACATTGGCCTCTCCCTATCATTTCAGCCAGTTCTATAACATGTTTTAGAAATGCATAAATATGGGCCAATGAATTTACAACAGCACGGATGTATGCGCAGATAACACATCAGTCTGTGTTTTCCATCTTGCCTATTGCATTTGGTGTCTGACAATGTGACATGTAATTCTACTAAAATGATGTTTTTCTGCTAAGAATAATTGAACAGTTTGTATCAAAATTAAGGCTATATCATGAAATATTGTATGTTAGCACCATTAACATCTAAGTCTCCCACTGATGACCAGGGTTGTGCTTTCTGGGGTCTTTCAACTACCACATTCAAAAGATAGAAACATAGAAACATAGAAAATAGGTGCAGGAGTAGGCCATTCGGCCCTTCGAGCCTGCACCGCCATTTATTATGATCATGACTGATCATCCAACTCAGAACACCGCCCCAGCCTTCCCTCCATACCCCCGACCCCCGTAGCCACAAGGGCCGTATCTAACTCCCTCTTAAATATAGCCAATGAACTGGCCTCAACTGTTTCCTGTGGCAGAGAATTCCACAGATTCACCACTCTCTGTGTGAAGAAGTTTTTCCTAATCTCGGTCCTAAAAGGCTTCCCCTCTATCCACAAACTGTGACCCCTCGTTCTGGACTTCCCCAACATCGGGAACAATCTTCCTGCATCTAGCCTGTCCAATCCCTTTAGGATCTTATACATTTCAATCAGATCCCCCCTCAATCTTCTAAATTCCAACGAGTACAAGCCCAGTTCATCCAGTCTTTCTTCATATGAAAGTCCTGCCATCCCAGGAATCACTCTGGTGAACCTTCTCTGTACTCCCCTTATGGCAAGGATGTCTTTCCTCAGATTAGGGGACCAAAACTGCTCAAAATACTCCACACAATACTTGGTGTGGTCTCACCAAGGCCTTGTACAACTGCAGTAGTACCTCCCTGCTCCTGTACTCAAATCCTCTCGCTATAAATGCCAGCATACCATTCGCCTTTTTCACCGCCTGCTGTACCTGCATGCCCACTTTCAATGACTGGTGTATAATGACACCCAGGTCTCATTGCACCTCCCCTTTTCCTAATCGGCCACCATTCAGATAATAATCTGTTTTCCTATTTTTCCCACCAAAGTGGATAACTTCACATTTATCCACATTAAATTGCATCTGCCACGAATTTGCCAATTCATCCAACCTATCCAAGTCACCCTGCATCCTCTTAGCATCCTCCTCACAGCTAACACTGCCACCCAGCTTCGTGTCATCCGCAAACTTGGAGATGCTGCATTTAATTCCCTCATCCAAGTCATTAATATATATTGTAAACAACTGGGGTCCCAGCACTGAGCCTTGCGGTACCCCACTAGTCACCGCCTGCCATTCTGAAAAGGTCCTGTTTATTCCCACTCTTTGCTTCCTGTCTGCTAACCAACTCTCCACCCACACCAATACCTTGCCCCCAATACCGTGTGCTTTAAGTTTGCACACTAATGTCCTGGGTGGGACCTTGTCAAAAGCCTTCTGAAAATCCAAATATACCACATCCACTCGTTCTCCCCTATCCACTCTACTAGTTACATCCTCAAAAAATTCTATGAGATTCGTCAGACATGATTTTCCTTTCACAAATCCATGCTGACTTTGTCCGATCATTTCACCACTTTCCAAATGTGCTGTTATCACATCCTTGATAACTGACTCCAGCAGTTTCCCCACCACCGATGTTAGGCTAACTGGTCTATAATTCCCCGGTTTCTCTCTCCCTCCTTTTTTAAAAAGTGGAGTTACATTAGCCACCCTCCAATCCTCAGAAACTAGTCCAGAATCTAACGAGTTTTGAAAAATTATCACTAATGCATCCACTATTTCTTGGGCTACTTCCTTAAGCACCCTGGGATGCAGACCATCTGGCCCTGGGGATTTATCCGCCTTCAATCCCTTCAATTTACCTAACACCACTTCCCTACTAACATGTATTTCGCTCAGTTCCTCCATCTCACGGGACCCTCTGTGCCCTACTATTTCTGGAAGATTATTTATGTCCTCCTTAGTGAAGACAGAACCAAAGTAATTATTCAATTGGTCTGCCATGTCCTTGCTCCCCATAATCAATTCACCTGTTTCTGCCTGCAGGGGACCTACATTTGTTTTTACCAGTCTTTTCCTTTTTACATATCTATAAAAGCTTTTACAGTCCGTTCTTATGTTGCCTGCCAGTTTTCTCTCATAATCTTTTTTCCCCTTCCTAATTAAGCCCTTTGTCCTCCTCTGCTGAACTCTGAATTTCTCCCAGTCCTCAGGTGAGCCACTTTCTCTGGCTAATTTGTATGCTTCTTCTTTGGAATTGATACTATCCCTAATTTCTCTTGTCAGCCACGGGTGCACTACCTTCCTTGATTTATTCTTTTGCCAAACTGGGATGAACATTTGTTGCAGTTCATCCATGCAACCTTTAAATGCTTGCCATTGCATATCCACCGTCAATCCTTTAAGTGTCATTTGCCAGTCTATCTTAGCTAATTCACGTCTCATACCTTCAAAGTTACCCCTCTTTAAGTTCAGAACCTTTGTTTCTGAATTAACTATGTCACTCTCCATCTTAATGAAGAATTCCACCATATTATGGTCACCCTTACCCAAGGGGCCTCTCACGACAAGATTGCTAATTAACCCTTCCTCATTGCTCAAAACCCAGTCCAGAATAGCCTGCTCTCTAGTCGGTTCCTCGACATGTTGGTTCAAAAAACCATCCCGCATACATTCCAAGAAATCCTCTTCCTCAGCACCTTTACCAATTTGGTTCACCCAATCTACATGTAGATTGAAGTCACCCATTATAACTGCTGTTCCTTTATTGCACACATTTCTAATTTCCTGTTTAATACCATCTCTGACCTCACTACTACTGTTAGGTGGCCTGTACACAACTCCCACCAGCGTCTTCTGCCCCTTAATGTTACGCAGCTCTACCCATATCGATTCCACATCTTCCCGGCTTATGTCCTTCCTTTCTATTGTGTTAATCTCTTCTTTGACCAGCAACGCCACCCCACCTCCCCTTCCTTCATGTCTATCCCTCCTGAATATTGAATATCCCTGAACGTTGAGCTCCCATCCCTGGTCACCCTGGAGCCATGTCTCTGTGATCCCAACTATATCATAATCATTAATAACAATCTGCACTTTCAATTCATCCACCTTATTACGAATGCTCCTTGCATTGACACACAAAGCCTTCAGGCGCTCTTTTACAACTCTCTTAGCCCTTATACAATTATGCTGAAAAGTGGCCCTTTTTAATGCTTGCCCTGGATTTGTCGGCCTGCCACTTTTACTTTTCTCCATAGTACTTTTTGTTTCTACCCTCACTTTACACCCCTCTGCCTCTCTGCACTGGTTCCCATCCCCCTGTAGTGAACTAACCTCCTCACGCCTAGCCTCTTTAATTTGATTCCCACCCCCCAACCATTCTAGTTTAAAGTCACCTCAGTAGCCCCCGCTAATCTCCCTGCCAGGATATTGGTCCCCCTAGGATTCAAGCGCAACCCGTCCCTTTTGTACAGGTCACGCCTGCGCCAAAAGAGGTCCCAATGATCCAAAAACTTGAATCCCTGCCCCCTGCTCCAATCCCTCAGCCACGCATTTATCCTCCACCTCATCGCATTCCTACTCTCACTGTCGCGTGGCACAGGCAGTAATCCGGAGATTACTACCTTTGCGGTCCTTTTTCTCAACTCCCTTCCTAGCTCCCTATATTCTCCTTTCAGGACCTCATCCCTTTTCCTACCTATGTCATTGGTACCTATATGTACCACGACCTCTGGCTCCTCACTCTCCCACTTCAGGATATCTTGGACACGATCAGAAATATCCCGGACCCTGGCACCAGGGAGGCAAACTACCATCCGGGTTTCTGGACTGCATCCACAGAATCGCCTATCTGACCCGCTTACTATCGAGTCCCCTATCACAACTGCCCTCCTCTTCCTTGCCCTACCCTTCTGAGCTACAGGGCCGGACTCTGTGCTGGAGGCACGGCCACTGTCGCTTCTCCCGGGTAAGCTGTCCCCCCCAACAGTACTCAAACAGGAGTACCTGTTGTTAAGGGGCACAGCCACCGGGGTACTCCCTATTACCTGACCTTTCCCCTTCCCCCTCCTAACCGTGACCCACTTGTCTGCCTCCCGTGGCCCCGGCGTGACCACCTGCCTGCAACTCCTCTCTATCACCTCCTCACTCTCCCTGACCAGACGAAGGTCATCGAGCTGCATCGAGATGTGTTTACAAAATATTTGC
Organism: Mobula birostris; assembly: GCF_030028105.1. Lineage (NCBI taxonomy): Eukaryota > Metazoa > Chordata > Chondrichthyes > Myliobatiformes > Myliobatidae > Mobula > Mobula birostris. Next base: position 53,597,251 of record NC_092386.1, read on the forward strand.
TAATAACACGTGACCATGTCTAACAGTTTTATTGGAGCTTAAATGCAAATGGAGGGAAAAGATATATTTCAGAATCTTGACTTGAACAGAATTTTTACTTAGTCTTCCTTTAACAATCCTTTAAAATGGACAAAAAATTGTGAACCCTCATCACAGCTTGTATTTTGTTTTGAGTCAAATCATTACTATATATTAAATAGTTTTGACTAGCCTGATAAAAAGGCAATAACAATGGATAATGAAGCCACTGCCTGAACAAAAGATTAAATCAATTTTCAGCATCTAAATGTTTATTAATCTATAAAAGGATGTATCAACTCAAGGAATTATCCTTCTTCCTGAAATGAAAGATGGAAAATTATCTTTTAATACAAAATACTACTGGAATCTGACATTAAAAAATTGGCAGTGTTCAGCAGTTTTGGTAACATTTGAGGTAAAAGATGAAAAATTAACATGTGAGGTCAATGAACGTTCAACAATACCAGTTAAAGTTAGAGATAAGCAGTATTTATTAAAAATGCAGATTGTGGAGAAGATGGAGAGAGATCAAAAGAGAATGGAACAATGATGGGTCATAGAGATATACAGCCCTGAAATGGGCCTACTGGTCTACAATGCCCATGCCAACTTTGCCCATTTACACTACACTAATGTTTGCATTAGTATCGTATCTTTATATTCCGTGACTATTTTAATGTTTGTCATTACGCATGCCACTGGAGAGTTTTTTTTACTAATATCCATCACCTCTGAGACCAGAATAAAATGTCATTTTCCTTTTGCCCAGTGGTTATCATGCAGTTTTTAATATGCATTTATGCTAACTAACTTCTCTCATTCTTCTGTAAGAATTTTCAAGTTTTTTTTCCTTTTTAGTTCACAAACTGTTGAGGAAGATATCTGGTTAGTTTTTTGTGTAATAACTTTTTTTCTGTTGTTTTCTAAACAAATACATATTTTGAAGCAAAGTATAATTTGGGTTACACAGCAAAAATAGAAGAATGAAAATTAGAGGAGGTTCCCATTAAACTACAGAGTGTTCAGGCTAGTTTGACCTTCAATACTGGATCGAGTTTCAGACCTATAAAGAAGATATTGATGCAAGGATTTGTAATCACTCTGAGAGAATGCTATAAGTAACATTCTTCAGGGGTCTGTTCACAAGATTCTAACTGCTTAATGACTTTGTAAATGTTCCATGCCAGAAATTACAAACTAATGAAAGTGTCCAACTCCAAAAAGAGCACTCTACAGTTGAAGTTGAATGTAATCATGAAGTGACAACTGAAATGTAATGTACACCAATACAAACTGTTTTCTATGGGAGGACAAAAATCAAGTAAGTGCTAACACCAAACTGAAAGAATGTGCATAGAAATTGTAAGACGTCCATTAGGAATAAATTGACGCATTGGCAATGCCGATGAGTAAAGAAAATCAAATGCTGGAATTGTCAAACTGAGCCAAAATGCTGAGTAAATCCAGCTAGCTTAGAAATAAGTGCAACTACACTCATTTTGTTATGTAAGGTTCTGATCTTCTCCTCCAGCTGTTCTTCACCTGGACATTAGCACTCTGTTTATTCCACTCCTGTGGTCATGGAGTATGAGAGTCAGGAAGTCACAATGCGGTTGTGTAAAACTTCAGCTAGATGCACTTGGAGTATTGTGGATAGTTCTGATTGCCCCACTACAGGAAAGATGTTGAAGCCTTGGAGAGAGTGCAGCCGAGATTTACCAGGATGCTTCCTGGATTAGAGAGTATGAGCTATAAGCACAGGTTGGGTCAATTTGAATTGTTTTCTCAAAGTGTCAGAGATTGAGGGGAGACATGAGAGAAATTATAGGAGCCATACAGAATTTTCTCCCAGGGTAAAGATGTCAAATACTAGAGAACATTGCTTTAAGGTAAGTGAGGGAAAGTTTAAAGGAGATATACAGGACAATTTGGTAGGTGGCTGGCATGTGCTGGTAGGGGTATTGGTGGAAGCAGATATGATACTGCTATTCAAGAGGCTTTTGGATAGGTACACGAATATCCAGAGAATGGAGGGATATACTGTAGATCATGAGCAGGCAGAAGGGATTAGTCTAAATTAGCACAATCTTCTGCACAGACATCATGGGCCAAAGGGCCTGTTCCTGAACGGTATTATTCTGTGTATGTTATCCATCCAACCGGTGTCAGAGAATCACTTTCAATAGCATCCCCACCATCACCTCTTGGTGTTCCCAAGAATGTAACTTTGCTCTTCATCAGTTCTGAAACATCGACTGTTTTATTCCTTTCCATAACTGTCGACATTTCCTTTCAGCCCGAAACGTCGACAGTTTATTCCTTTCCATGGATACTGCCTGACCTGCTGAGTTTCTCCAGCATTTTGTACGTGTTACTAGAATTTTACCTATTTTTATACACCTCAGTTCTCTAGAGACAATATTGAGTTTGCCTATTTCAGATCATAATCATTGAATTGTTTCTTTCCACAACAGAATCCACTGTTGCGATTTTACAGCTCTTATAGATTCATTATTTTTGTCTTTCGTTGTGAATTCACCATCCAAGCATGGGGTGAAAGCAGGGGAGTGGAGATGACTGGAAGAATTGGATCAGCCCATGATTGAATGGCAGAGCAGACTCGGTGGACCGAATGGCCTACTTCTGCTCCTGTATCTTATGGTCTTATGGTTTTATGGTAATTTTTGTATCAGAAAGCTAGCTCTGCAGCCAATTTAGGATGACTAAGTTGTTTTGGTAAATTAGCATTTCATAAGGTGATCTTTGTCTCCAGCTTTCATGCAGTATTAATGTGTTAACTGATCCAAGAGAGTGTGTTGTGGGAAGAGCGAACAGCCCTCTTTTGTGGATCATTCATTTTGGAAGTGACATTATCAGAGGAATAATTAAGCAATCATACATATTAATAATAACATTTCGTCTGTTTTTAAATCCATCCCAGAATTTACTACACATTCCATAGATTTCAAAGGCCAAAATAAAGTCTTTTAAGCTTCAGAACTGAGAATCAACAAAGGAACAAGTAGGGTGGCAGTGGTGGGTGCAATACGTATCAGTGGTGGGCTTAATAGAACTGAAAGTGCAAGCTAGAGTGCTCATTGACTTGAAAATAAGACCTCTGTGCCTAGAAATTCCTCACGTGTTGGTAGCACTGAACAAGAGCACATTATATTCCAAAGTGGAACTGAATATCAGACAAAGTGTGCTGTCATTACTATATAACATACTTAGCACAATTGACTAAGGATGAACAGCTCTGAATAACAAGACTTGAATGTAGTATAAAAGAATTAAAGAGATATGATTTGATACTGTCAGAAAATGTGTTTAGTGAGAGAACAAGAACATGCAGGAAGTTTACTAATTTCACACTAGCTGCTCATTAGTTTGACTGCAGTCTACAGCCTGCAATAATCACCCTGTTAATTGGATACACTGATACCTGAGAGACTAGGCAAACTTGAAACTTGTCTGCAATACTGAAAGCCACTTCTTAAGGATGAAGTGCCACTATGGTTGTAGAAGACTGTAATTTAAGCTACCCTGGATATCACGGTAAAATGCAAGACATTCCAAGATCTTCCACATTACACAGGAGGCTTTGGCAGAGAGGCAGAGAGAGGAGAAGAGATATGATCTTGCTTTGAGAAGCTAGCCATCAATATCCAGAACCTGAATGGAGGCATGGTCATCCTCCAGGCCACTATAAATTAACAGCCTGTTATCAGGCATGCTGCAGATACAGGAGAGGGACTAGAACAGGTAAAGAAAAACAGAAGACATCAATGCATCTGGGCAATGTGCTATCCTTCAATTTATGAATTTGCTTTCAAATCTTTAATTTGCTTTGCTTTTTATTTTTGCAATGTGCCCATAGATCAGTGGCAGCAGGAAGATAATCGGTGACACTGAGAGTGAATGAAAATAAATGCAACACTTACTGTTTTTGCAGGTACATGATTCATTCATGGACGTTCTGGCAAAAGAGAGAGTCTAAATAACTCACTCTTTCCTTTTGCTTCACTTCTGCTTGTAGACAGTAGTCTAGCTTAGATACTTAAGCAAGTCAGAGCATCTGGAGGACACATTTAATATTCTAGATGAACAGAAAATAGTTAATACTGTTATATGTAAAACAATATGTATTGACAGTAAAGCATAAATAAAGTATGAACAATAAGAAACAGATCAGAATCACGGGCTTGCATGACATGAAACTTGTTGTTTTGCAGCAGCAGTGAACTACAAGAGGGCAACTCCCAGTTGGTGAAGGTCCTTAGTAATGCATGCTGCTCCCTTGAGACCCTGATTTTTGAAGATGATCTCAGTGGGGATGGTTGTGCCCATGTTGGAACTGGCTGAATCCACAATCCTCTGCAGCTTCTTGTTATCCTGTGCATGGGAGCCTCCATACCAGGCAATAATGCAACTACTCAGAATGTTCTCCACCATACATCGATAGATATTTGCAAGAGTCTTTGTTGATATACCAAATCTCCTCAAACACCTGATGAATTAGAGCCAAAGGCATACCTTCATTCTAATTACATCCATGTGTTGGCCCCAGGATAGTTAATTAAACTTTGTAAGTTTCATCATATCAATGTTACCATTTTATAAACCAGTTCTGATTTAAATGCCTGAATTCTAAGATTTGTATTAATAGTGAAGCAAATTAAATAAGGAATTGCCAAGGATTTAAAAAATGACAATAAACTTGAGCTCAGACTTTTGAAATAAAGTAACTGTAAGCAAACTGAACCAACTTCACTGAGAAATTATCCAATTTTCAAAAATAGCAATTCTTGTTCCAAATTAAAATAGAAAAACAAGTACAGTGGATTCTGGTTAATTGGGTCACATTGGGACCAATCATTTTGGCCCAATTAAGGGCTGCCTCAATTAGCCGAAGATTCATGGAAATAATTAAAAACATGTAAAAAAGACAAACTACCATTTAACTGAGTAACAATTATGTACTTAAATGAAATACAGAACAAATGAGACCACTAACAATACTACGACAGTACTATAAAACTAGTTCTTAATAGATATCGACAGAAGAATTCGTACACTGCCATGTTCTTTTGATTGACTGTAAATGAACAAAATCAGTGTAGATAATGGACTGCCTTCATCCAATTCTTTAATGATTACCCACTCTAAATCTTCATTTTCATTTTAACATTCAAGAAGATTGTTGATACTTTCTAGTTCTTCATAGCTTCTAACTTGTGGAAGTAGTGCAATTGATCCATTTTCACTCTGTGCCGTTTCTGGCAACTCCAAGCCCGAATGCTTGAAACCACAGTGAGCAAAACAGTTATGAATTGTCTCACTGCTTATTTCTCACCAACTATCAGTATCAAAAATCACTGCTTTGTGAACACAAGCATACGCAAATGACGCTATTTAAAAACTTCTCACTTTAAGCAAGGTGTAGTGTCTAATAGCCACACAAGTGCACACGACTGACATTAGAAACTTTGGCAATAGTCTCCTGTCCCAATTAGATGGCTAATGTCGCAAATAAATGAAGGGAATCCCAGCTATTTTCTTTATTAGTTTTTTGTTCTTTAAGGGTTATCCCAAATAAGCGGCTGCCTTGATAAACCACTGACCTAAATAACCAGAATCCATTGTACTCTGGTTATTAGCTAACAAAGCCAGAATTTAGACAGCAGTCAACTGCTCTCATCTGTTGTCAGTGGCTCAGAGAAGGACTGTCAATGGGGTGCTCATAGGGGTTCAGTGTAATTTTTACTTCTGTACTTATGCAGTAAAGCATAGAACTACGATGAGCACTGTAGGTCAGTTGTCAGTCTACCTGATCTCTTGCTCCACTGAGTCCAGAGGCAGTATCAGATTATTCTGAACTGAAGGGTCAGATAAACTTTGTATGTAGTCCCTCAGCTTTATATCACCCATGTGCAGTGCATATGGCACAGGCCCTCTCCTTTGGGTAGTGGCCATACCTGTGTAGAAAAGGTAAGTAAAGCATTAATATTTTAAAATAATTCACAAGAAGTTATCAAGGTGATCTGGGGTAGGAGCATAGGACCGGCTATTCCCTGGGTGGTCACAGCAACAAGGCTTTGGGTCCATTTGGAGTCATTTGAGTGCAAAGTGTCCTGAAAGGATAGTGAAGAGGGTTAATTCAAGGCAAGGCCTGGATCTAGCACAATCTGGAGCATGTGATCATCATCCACTGGGAATTTCCTTCTTGTCAACATCCCAATGCCATTTAATTGGAAATTTTCTCATCCCAGTGGGAATTCCTGACTGCTTATTCCAGGGTGATGGTAATTAAAATGAGTTTGGTGAACTCTGAGCAGGCACTTGCCCTTGTTGAAGGTGATGATGCTGGAAGAGGAAGTGTTAGACGGTTGAAGTGGAACCTGCTGAAAGAGTATATCAAATGACTGTTTCGTGTACTGTAAGCGAGAACACAATGAAGTGAAATACATCAGATGATATGTTCTGGTCAGTTGAGTGTCATTTGTTTTTGTCCATTAATACTTTTATCTGGATATTCTACAGCTTTGTTTGTTCTGGCAGAAAATATGGCAAGAGGAGTGGAACGGGGGATTTCATATAATTCTATGTGTAATTCCATCCATTTAGATATAGAATAACTATTGATTTGAGCCTGGGTAAAGACAGAAACAATAGTTAGAACAGTTCCTGGTACTATTTTTTAAAAGAACTTGAATAAGAGAGAATTCTGGCTGCACCAAATAGCTTTCTTCCCAGATTGTGTTTTCAGCTCAAGTGGAGTAACTTTATTTTGAATTATCTTCTTAGTATGTGTGGGGTTTGTAATAAAGAAAATAAATTAGATCTGAATAAAATCAGAAGAAGTCTTATTTATGTTTCAAATACTGCTTCCAAATTGCATATAACACTTCATAGAATTTCACTAAGGAAAATGCTGAGCATATTGTGTAATGAATCATATGATCATTTCATAGATGAATCTGTCGAAGTTCTAAAAATACAATACAAAAGTAGTTTAAGAATCTGAGCGACATCGAAAGCATTAAAGAACTGATGCAAAGAAATATCGATCAAATGCTGCATAAACTGAGAAATTAAACCAGAGGAAATTAAATTGACAGGGAACAATCTTGACCGAACTATTGGAAACCATTTCTGTAGTTTTCTTTAAAAAGAGTGGCAGGGAAGAACTTATTGCATAGTCAATACTGCACTTCTAAGCTTAGAGCAATAGATCAAAATAATAATGGAATGAACGACTTAGAACTCAATCGCACAGCAAGCTTTATTATGGGAATTCATGTAGGAAATCCAGAGATATGCTTGGAAAATAACATGTACAGACCTTGGAAAAAGAAAACTAGGATTTGATATGAAATTAAATTATAGGCAAGAGGATGAGAGAGAGAGAGGGAAAGCTTGCCATTGTGTTCTGGTGCTTTACTTCAAGGTTATAACCAGTTGCAGGGAATTCATATCAGGTAATAAAGAAGATATGAAACTGAAAATTAAAATATGCTAATCCATAATGGGTATGTAACTAGATAATAATTTTCAATATATTGACTTAGAACAAATAAATTGTTAAGGAATACTGTAGTTCAAGAAGGTATATCTATGTGTTATTGAATAAATTGATACACAGAATTGTTTCATACACTATGCTGTGTAATTAGTATCATGGAAATAGAAGAAAATCAGAAGAGCTATCAGAGGAACAATAAGAAATGTTCACAGAAATAAAACATAATCTGGAAGCAGAATATAACAGCTGTCAAGATACTTTTATTTATGTTTGTATGGTTCTGATTGCTTACACAGTTTTCTTCACGAATGTAAAGAACAACAAAGAGTGCAACAATGAACAAAGACAAGTCTCATGCAGCAACTTAAAAGAGCTACAATATCAGGATCAGTAGTCATGTAGAACACACTTTGTTCTTATCTTGTGCTTTCGGTCTTGTGCTATTGGTCTCGTGCTCAGTTGTTACACTTGGCAATCACCTTCTGTTTGTCAAGCCTGACACTGTACTATGCATAAATAGGCTATTAATATTCTGCTTTCATAGACTGATTTAAAATCTGCATCCCACTTCTTATTAATTATAATTGGTTAAATAAAATGCTGCATTTACCTTCACTTCATAAGCTATAATCTCTGCTGTGTTTTCATCATTCTCTCTGACCTTTCCCTGTCCGAGGCAGAACATTCTTTCCTTGGCAAGGGCCTTACCTTTGTTTCCCTTTGCCCATATCTCACAGAGTTCTGCGCCCACCTCTTCCCCCATCGCCTCCATCTCCGAGCCCGCTTCTTTGGCAAGGGTTCCCCACCCTGACCCGATAACCCTTTCTCCTGTCCCCAACTCTTCTTCCTCTTGGACATCCTGCTCTGGATCTTTTCATCTTAAATTGTCAATGAAACATCACCCGGCTTAACTTCCGCACTCTTCTCACCTCTTCAGACATTACCTCCTCTAAATGCACTACTCTCAACTCCCTCTGCACCAATCCCAGCCTTACCATCGATCCTGCAGACAAAGGGGAGCCATTGCAGTTGTGGTTAACTGATCTCTACCTTGCTGGGGCCAGGTTTCAATTCTCAGACACCTCCTCTAACTTACCCCTTATCAGCTGTCTACCGGCCATCACTAACCTCATCCAATCTGGAGATCTTCCATCCACTGCCACTAAACTCATAATTATCTTAGATGGCACTGCTCATTTCTACCTCCTACCCAAGATCCACAAGCCTGACTGCCTATTGTGTCTGCCTGCTCCTGCCCCACTGAACTCGTGTTTGCGTACCCTGACTCCATTCAATCCCTCTTGGTTCAGTCCCTTCTCAACTACATTTGCTCCCTGGTTCAATTCCTTGGTTCTGACCGCCTCATTTTCACCATAGATGTCCAATCACTACATACTTCTTTCCCCCATCAAGAAGACCTTAAAGCTCTCTGCTTCTTTCTCAACAAAAGACCCAACCACCCTTCTCCATCTGGCAGAGTTGGTCCTCACTCTCAATCATTTTCCCTTGGCTCCTCCCACCTTCAACAAACTCTACGGGTAGCCTTGGGCACCTGCATGGGCTCCAGTTATACCTGCCTTTTTCGTTGGCTATGTGGAACAGTCCATGTTTCATTATCTTCCATGGTAATGCTTCCCAACTATTTCCGACTACGTTGATTACTGCATGGGTGCTGCTTCATGCATCAACGCAGAGCTCATCAGTTTCATCAACTTTGGCTCCAACTTCCACCCTGTTCTTAAATTCACTTGGTCCATTTCTGACAACTGGCTCCCCTTTCTCCAACTCTCTGCTTCCATCTCTGGAGACAAACCGTCTAGCAACAACTTTTATAAATGTACCAATTCCCATGGCTATCTTAACTGTACCTTACCTACTGTATCTTCTGTAAAAACACTATTCCCTTTTCTCAGTTCCTTCAGATATGCCATGTCTGTTGCCAAGACAAGGCTTTCAGAGGTCAGAGATGTCCTCCTTCCTCAAAGAACAGGGTTTCCCCTTCCTCAACCATTGATGCTGTTCTCACTCGCATCTCCTCCATTTTCCCAAAATCTGCTCTCACCCTATCTTCCTGCCACCTTAACAGTGATAGAGTTCCTCTTGTGTTCACCAACCACACCATGAGCATCCACATCCAAATCATCATTCTCTGCAACTTTTGCCACCTTCAATAAGATCCTGCAACCAAATACATCTTTACCTCCTCCCTGTCCCCTTTCACTTGCCCAAGGAATCGCTCCATCTGATTCTCTTGTCCATTTGTCCCTCCCAACTAACCTCCCTCCTGGCACACACCCTACAAGCAAAAGAAATGGCGTACCTGCCAATTCACCTCCTCCCTCACCCCCATTCAGGGTCCCAAAAAGTCCTTCCAGGTGAGGCAACAGTTCAGCTGCATTTCTAATGTATCTAGTGTTCTTGATGCAGCCTTCTCTACATAGGTGAGACCCAATGTAAATTAGGGGGCTGCTTTGTCAGGTACCTACACTTTTTAGTTTTCAACCTGATAGTATGAACATTGATTTCTCTTTCCAGTAATCTTTTTTTTCCTTAGCCCCTCCCCCTTCCCTCTTATTCCATTCCCCGCTCTGGCCTCTTACCTCTTGTCCTCACCTGCCTATCATCTCCCCCTACTGCCCCTTTTCCTTCCATTTCCCTCACAGTCCACTCTCCTCTCCTATCAGATTCATTCTTTCACCAGTCCTTTACCCTTCCCACCCATCTGGCTTCACCTATCATATCTTAGCTTGCCCTCCTTCCCTTCCCCCCCACCTTTTTATTCTGGTGTCTTCCTCCTTCCTTTCCAGTCCTGAAGAACTGTCTCAGTCTGAAAGGTCACCTGTTCAATCATTTACATAGATGCCGCCAGACCTGCTGATTTTCCAGCATTTTGTGTGTGTTGTTCTGGACTTCCATCATCTGTTGAATCTATGTATCTACCTTCACTTCGTGTTTAGACTGAATTTAATTTTCATGACTTGACTTCTTATGACATACTATACTAATCAAGTCATATTTTGGTTCCTTCTGTCTTTCTGAGCACTTACTCTCTCTCCCTTTTTCTTTCACTCTCTGTCCCTCTGTATTTCTTTCTCCCTGACTCTGTCTCTCCTTCTGACTTTTTTTCTCAGTCTGTCTGTCTGACTGTCTGCATGTCTATCTGTTTCTCTGTCTGTTTGTCTATCTCTCTCTGTTTCTGTTGTTCTCTGACATTTATCCTCATTCCAGTTTCAGTTACATTTCAGCAACCTTAAACACTAACACTGTTTCCCTACACACAGATGTAATTTAAGTTTCTACGGTATTTTCTCTTTTATTTTCAGATTTCTAGCCAAGAAAATTCTTTTTTTTTGACTTTTCCTCACAATATGTATAATTTCCCCTTTGACATTGTTTTTCTTACATCTTATCCTTTCCATCTCCTGCTCCTTCTGTATATTTCTATCCAGGACTCTGTATGTGTGGCTATCTTTCTCTCCTCTTCCCTTAACTCTGACGGGTAATGCAAGCCATTGCTGTAGGCTGTTGGTTGGGGCTCCAAGCACAAGGGACCTTGTATCAGAGCCTACACCTGAATACATTCTTGAATGAAAATCGATGCTGATTTCAACAAAAACAAATTCATTGGGGGCAAAATGGAATTTGATTTTAAGATGGTAGGATTGTATTGGTCGCCGCACACACACACACACACACACACACACACACACACAGACACACACACACACACACACACCACACACACATACATACACACACACACACCCACACACCACACACACATACATACACACACACATACACACACACATACATACATACACACACACACACACACACACACACACACACGCACGCACACGCACGCACGCGCACACACACACACACACACACACACCACACACACACTTCTCCTCAGTATTTTTGCACTGCTGGATGATGACATTCAGAAGATTTACAAGCTTTTGCCACTCTTCCATGAGGATTCCCTGTATTAAATATTTGCCCAGAGTCCCCAGGTATATTTAAAGATTTCCAAACTCAAACCAATGCAATGCGGGATTTCTGAGATAATGCAGAAAAGATGGAAGTACTCAGTAGGTCAGACTGACTATGGAGAGAAAAGCAGGGTTAAAGTTTCAAGTTGATGACCTTTAAGTTAGTTACTGAAGATCATTGACCCGAAATTCTTTGATGCTCTCCCTGCAGATGCTATCTGACCTCCTGAATAATTTAAACTTTTCATGGCTGCGTAGATTTAAAGAATTGTCCCCTTTGGCAAATTATAACTGCTATGTTGTAATGCTTTATTAGAAAGTGTTACGTGCATTGTTATTCTTACTGAAGTTTTCTAAAGGTTCAATGAGGCAAACAGGCTAAAATGGGTATTTGCAATGCTGCAGTTTTAAAAAAAGTTGCTAATCGTCTTCCTTGTTTCACATCAAGAAAAATAAATAAATCTGAAATCTTAGTCAAAAACTCAAATACCAAATAGCGTAAAAGTAAGTAGCTGATGTATATATTTTCACTGCTGTGGTCATTCTTGTTTTCTCTCGTTTATTTAAAGATATTTGTACAAATATACAGTAATTAATTATCTGTTGTCTTCGTGCTTTATGAAAATCTCCCCTTATTTCTTCACTCTCCAATGCACTTTGAACTAATTATTATGCGGGGTAAATATGCATGCATTTGAAATATTTTACATGCAATTTTCCAACACTAAAGTACAATCCTATAATAGGAGTAAATTTTGGGGATTTTGGATGACCATATCTGATAAAATCATATGGTTAAAATACTCAAAACAGACACATTCATATTTTTGGATCTACATTTTTAATGAATTCTTTGCCTTATTCTCAACAAGTTTTTGTCCTCAACAAGTCTGATGCAAACAGGAGCATGTGCACCCGCAACACTTCTTGAAGAGAATGACCAGGTCTTTTGTTTTGCTGACATTGAGGAAAGGGTTGTTTTGATGACACCATGTCACTAGGCTTTCTATCTTCTTCCTGTACTCCAACTCATCGTTATTTGAGATGCGGCCCACTACATCATCTCCAAACCTGTAGATGGAGTTAGAGTAGATTCTGGCGAGTAAAGAGTGGTGCAGGGAGCTAAGGATACAAGGCACTAGTGTCAAGGATAATATTGGTGAATGTGTTGCTACCTATCTGTCCTGTCCTCTTCACACGCCTTGCATGAATTGACAGGCAGATGAACTCCATCCCCAATTACCACACTGATAAAGGTGTTCCAAGTTGACTTTCTTTAATGAGACAACTGGCAGTAGGGTAAAACTGAAAGAAAGAAGAACATACAATCAAAAGGTGTCCAAATTCCCATTACGGTTAAGTACAAGGCAAGCATTAAGTATACCACAAATGATACAAAATAATACACAAGAGACTGTATACAAGTAAATTCCAAATATATCATAAAGATAGGCTACTGGTGAGCAAGATGCTGCTACATACAATGTATCTTATGCACATTTTCTCACTACAGGTTAGCCAGAACATGTGGCCCGCATGAATATTCCATCTGTATTTTATCTGCACACAAACCATTCAAATATCTCTGATTTGTGGAAATATGCATATACATCAATAAATAATAAACCCAGAGATTACTTTTACATACCGACGATGCTTTCAAAGACCTGAGCGTCAGAATGATGTCAAATGAAAAGGCACAAGCTCTCCCTCAACTCTACATGGAGAACTGTCTCGACGCCTACTAATGATGTCATCAACTAGAGACACAGATCACATGACCTAAATGACTGCTATACAAAACTACCAGCAAAGGGTGCTAAATGACAAATAAAATAACTGACTTAAGGCAGCACACTATCCATATTGAGTGTGGTCTGTTGGTGAGAAAGTCATGGATCTGGTTGGAAAAGGAGGTGTTGAGTTCAGGTCTAGGAAATCAGCTTGCTTGGAATTATATAACCATATAACAATTACAGCACGGAAACAGGCCATCTTGGCCCTTCTAGTCCACGCCAAACTCTTACTCTCACCTAGTCCCACCGACCTGCACTCAGCCCATAACCCTCCATTCCATTCCTGTCCATATATCTATCCAATTTAACTTTAAACGACAATATCGAACCTGCTTCAACCACTTCTGCTGGAAGCTCATTCCACACAGCTACCACTCTCTGAGTAAAGAAGTTCCCCCTCATGTTACCCCTAAACTTCTGCCCTTTAACTCTCAATACGTCCTCTTGTTTGAATCTCCTCCATTCTCAATGGAAAAAGCCTATCCACGTCAACTCTATCAATCTCCCTCATAATTTTAAACACCTGCATCAAGTCCCCCCCTCAACCTTCTACGCTCCAAAGAATAAAGACCCAACTTGTTCAACCTTTCTCTGTAACTTAGGAGATGAAACCCAGGCAACATTTTAGTAAACCTCCTCTGCACTCTCTCAATTTTATTGACATTTTTCCTATAACTCAGTGACCAGAACTGTACACAATACTCCAAACTTGGCCTTACCAATGCCTTATACAATTTCAACATTACATCCCAACTCCTATACTCAATGCTCTGATTAATAAAGGCCAGCATATCAAAAGCTTTCTTCACCACCCTATCCACATGAGATTCCATCTTCAGGGAACTATGCACCATTGTTCCCGGATCCCTCTGTTCTACTGCATTCTTCAATGCCCTACCATTTACCATGTATGTCCTATTTTGATTAGTCCTACCAAAATGTAGCACCTCACATTTTTCAGCATTAAATTCCATCTGCCATCTTTTCAGCCCACTCTTCTAACTGGCCTACATCTCTCTGCAAGCTTTGAAAACCTACTTCATTATCCACAACGCCACCTATCTTAGTATCATCTGCATACTTACTAATCCAATTTACCACCCCATCATCCAGATCATTAATATATATGACAAACAACATTGGACCCAGTACAGATCCCTGAGGGACACCGCTACACACCGTCCTCCAATCTGACACACAGTTATCCACCACTACTCTCTGGCGTCTCCCATCTAGCCACTGCTGAATCCATTTTACTACTTCGATATTAATGCCTAACGATTGAACCTTCCTAACTAACCTTCCATGTGAAACCTTGTCAAAGGCCTTACTGAAGTCCATATAGACAACATCCACCATTTTACCCTCGTCAACTTTCTTAGTAATCTCATCAAAAAATTCAATAAGATTTGTCAAACATGATCTTCCATGCACAAATCCATGTTAACTGTTCCTCATCAGACCCTGACTATCCAGATAATTATATATACCATCTCGAAGAATACTTTCCATCAATTTACTCACCACTGACGTCAAACTCACAGGCCGATAATTGCTAGGTTTACTTTTAGAACCCTTTTTAAACAATGGAACCACATGAGAAGTACGCCAATACTCCGGCACCATCCCTGTTTCTAATGACATTTGAAATATTTCTGTCAGAGCCCCTGCTATTTCCACACTAACTTCCTTCAAGATCCTAGGGAATATCTTGTCTGGACCCAGAGACTTATCCACTTTTATATTCCTTAAAAGCACCAGTACTTCCTCTTCTTTAATCCTCATACTTTCCATAACTACCCTTCTTGTTTCCTTTACTTTACACAATTCAATATCCTTCTCCTTAGTGAATACCAAAAAAAAGAAATTGTTGAAAATCTCCCCCATCTCTTTTGGCTCCACACATAGCCGTTCACTCTGATTCTCTAAGGGACCAATTTTATCCCTCACTATCCTTTTGCTATTAACATACTGTAGAAACCCTTTGGATTTATTTTCACCTTACTTGCCTAAGCAGCCTCGTATCTTCTTTTAGTTTTTCTAATTTCTTTCTTAAGATTCCTTTTACATTCTTTATATTCCTCGAGCACCTCATTAACTCCAAACTGCCTATATTTATTGAAGATCCCTCTCTTTTTCCAAACCAAGTTTCCAATATCCCTTGAAAACCATGGCTTTTAACCTTTCCTTTCAAGCTAACTGGAACATAAAGATCCTGTACCCTCAAAATTTCACCTTTAAATGACCTCGATTTCTCTATTACATCCTTCCCATACAACAATCTGTCCCAATGCACTCCTTCTAAATCCTTTCGCATCTCCTCAAAGTTAGCCCTTCTCCAATCAAAAATCTCAACCCTGGGTCCAGTCCTATCCTTCTCCATAATTATATTGAAACTGATGGCATTGTGATCATTGGACCTGAAGTGCTGCCCAACACATACCTCCGTCACCTGACCTATCTCATTCCCTAACAGGAGATCCAACACTGCCCCTTCTCTATTTGGTACCTCTATGTATTGCTGCAAAAAACTGCCTTGCACACATTTGACAAACTCCAAACCATCCAGCCCTTTTACAGAATGGGCTTCCCAGTCTATGTGTGGAAAATTAAAATCTCCCACAATCACAACCTTGTGCTTACTACAAATATCTGCTATCTCCTTACAAATTTGCTCCTCCAGTTCTCAGTCCCCATTAGGTGGTCTATAATACACCCCTATAAGAGTCACAACACCTTTCCTATTCCTCAGTTCCACCCAAATAGCCTCCCTAGACAAGTCCACTAATCTATCCTGTCGGAGCACCGCTGTTATATTTTCTCTGACAAGCAATGCAACACCTCCCCCTCTTGCCCCTCCTATTCTATCACACCTGAAGCAACGAAATCCCGGAATATTTAGTTGCCAATCACACCCCTCCTGCAACCACATTTCACTGATAGCTACAACATCATATTTCTGGGTATCAATCCATGCTCTAAGCTCATCCACCTTTCTTACAATGCTCCTAGCATTAAAATAGATGCATCTAAGAAATTCTCCACCTCTTACTCTCTGTTTATCCTCAACGGAGCAAACAACTTTGTTATCTTTTTCTTCCTTGTCCCCTACATCTTTCGTCTGAGTGCTCCTGATCTCTGTCCCCTGCCTATCCTCCCTCACACACCGTCTACTAGCTTTCTCTATTTGTGAACTAACCTCCTCTCTCCTAGTCTCTTTAATTTGATTCCCACCCCCCAACCATTCTAGTTTAAAGTAACCTCTGTAGCCCTCACAAATCTTCCCGCCAGGATATTGGTCCCCCTAGGATTCAAGTGTAACCGTCCTTTTTGTACAGGTCACACTTGCGCAAAAGAGGTCCCAATGATCCAAAAACTTGAATCCCTGCCCCCTGCTCCAATCCCTCAGCCACGCATTTATCCTCCACCTCATTGCATTCCTATTCTCACTGTCACGTGGCACAGGCAGTGATCCTGAGATTACTACCTTTGCGGTCCTTTTTCTCAACTCCCTTCCTAATTCCCTATATTCTCCTTTCAGGACCTCATCCCCTTTTCCTACCTATGTCATTGGTACCTATATGTACCATGGCCTCTGGCTCCTCCCCCTCCCACTTCAGGACATCTTGGACACGATCAGAAACATCCCAGGGAGGCAAACTACCATCTGGGTCTCCGGACTGCATCCACAGAATCACCTATCTGACCCCCTAACTATCGAGTCCCCTATTACTACTGCCCTCCTCTTCCTTTCCCTACCCTTCTGAGCTATAGGGCCGGACTCTGTGCCGGAGGCACGGCCACTGTCGCTTCCCCCAGGTAAGCAGTCCCCCCCAACAGTATTCAAACAGGGTACTTATTGTCAAGGGGCACTGCCACTGGGGTACTCTCTATTACATGACTCTTCCTATTCCCCCTCCTAACCGTGACCCACTTGTCTGCCTCCCGTGGCCCCGGTGTGATCACCTGCCTGTAACTCCTCTCTATCAACTCCTCATTCTCCCTGACAAGATGGAGGTCATTGAGCTGCAGCTCCAATTCCCTAATGCAGTCTCTTAGGAGCTGCATCTCAGCACACCTGGTGCAGATGTAGACGTCCGGGAGGCTGGGAGAGTCCACGACCTCCCTCATCTGGCACTGAGAACAACAAGCTGCCCTCACACTCATACTTCCCCTCTCCTCAAATAACAACAAAAAATAAATACCAAACCTTCCTCGCCTCACCCGTTCCCGCCTAAGCCTGTTGAGCCAAAGCCCTTAAGCCTTCACTCTGCTCCCGGCTCACTCCGCTGCCTGCAAAACGACACTGCCTGCTGTATAAGGCTGTGTTCCTTTTAAATCTTCTGCGCTTCACTCCCCAACGTCACACGCCTGCGCAGTCCCTCCTCTCTGAATGCTGATGAAAAAAAGCCGAAAAATTCAAAATGGCTTCCTCCGCACTCCCGCTCCGATTCTCGGACTTCCTTCTCCGAATTAGGGCAGAGCTTAGTCAATAAACCGTTGTCAGACATAGGTGTCTTTACTGAACAGATGTTCCAGAGATGAATGCTAAGCCAAGGAGATGGCATCCATCATGGTCCTGTTTCAGTAGTAAACGAACTGCAGTGTGCTGGGATTGCCTCGGAGGCTGGAGCTGATATGTGCCAGGAACAACCTGTCGAAGCTCTTTGTGATAGTGGATGTCAGAGCCACTGAGCATTAGTTATCAAAGCATGTTTCCTCATTTTCCTTTGGTACTGCAATCATAATGATAGAAACTTCAGATTGAAGTAGGGAGAGGTTAAAACTGCTGATCTGTCAGGATCTGAGGAACAGCTGGAAACTCCATCAGGACCAAATGCTCTCTGTGTGTTCAATAATCTGAATAAGACTGTCCTGGCATCAACAACAGTGTCTGTGGATTCAGTGTATTGGAAGCTGTCAGGGCAGGTAGTGACATTCAAAGTTTTAAAGATTAGCTTTGTTTAGAGAGTTAAAGATTAGCTTTTTTAAAAGTTAGCTTTATTTGTCACACATTCATCAAAACATTAAAATATACAATAACATGCGTTGTTAGTGTCAACAATCAGCACAATCTGAATATGTGTTAAGGGCAGCCCACATGTTTCTAGTGCCAACATAGCACGTCCACAACTTACTAATTCTAACCCACATGCCTTTGGAATGATGGAGGAAACCACAGGGACAAATGTACGAACTCCATTCCATTCTCCTTCTGTTCAAAATGTGTGTGGAATGCATTAAGCACATTGAGAAGGGAGGTGCTGTTGTCTGCAATGCTGCACAATTTTGTTTTGCAACCGTTATAGCATGTACGTCCTTCCATAACTGGTGGCTCACCAGGGACCTAATTTTGGCCTGGTATTGTCTCTTGGGTGGCAGGGTGGAAATACAGCTCCACCAAAGGAGACGTAAGGCACTCTTCCCCTCTCTTAGCCTGCATGTCACCCTTGGGCAAGATGTAGCACCTGCTTAACCTCTGATCAGGGTCACATGAAACAGTTGTGGATGGTCATATGAGCAGCTGGTGCATATCACAAGTCCTGGTTATGCAACAGCCTCTAAAGGATATTGGTAATGGCTGGGGTCGCCCATCTTGTAAAGACACTGACCAGAAGGCAATAGCAAACCACTTCTGTAGAAAAATTTGCCATGAACAGTCATGGTCATAGATAGACTATGATCGCCCACATCATATGACGTGGCAAGTAATGATGACAAAAATTGTCTCTTAGCATCCCTGATATCTTTACAAAGTTTTTATCTCAAACGATGTATAGGTCAGGGTTACCTGATTCAAATGTCAACGTTCTGGACTTCAGTAGGGAGTGGATCTGTTTCATCTAGGGTTTCTGGTTTGGGACCACCTAGATTGATTTCTTAGGTACACAGTCCTCCACACACTTGCTGATAAAGTCCACGGCTATGGTGACACACTCAAAAAATGCAGCAATCCACATATTTGTAAATGTGGAAAGAACAGAGGGAACACAATAGCATCATATTCATCATTTGTTTAGACATTTCTTCTTGGTTAAAATAGTTGCGGGGTGTTATATGATCATTTGTGCACCTGTGTTATTGTGTTTTTTTAAAATTTTTTTAGTTCAACTCACTATCTCCATCTGTGGAATTACAGTAAATGGCTATGGGGGAAAAATACACACAGGATTAGCAGTATCAGTGACACAGCTGCATTAATCCTTCTATATTTAAATTCAGTTCTCCTTTCACACACAAAGGAATCTTTCAAATGCTTTGGAAATTCATTTATTGATTTTTCCTGTAGGTATTATATTGCAGCATGTTTTGAAAGAGATACTTCTATTAACTGGCAAGCAAAATGCTGCATAGAATATAATAGGTCAATTTTGAACTGCTCCAGAGTTAAAATGAATTTTGTTTGGAACTACAAATTATTAATTAGTGTTTTTGGAATACAGCAACTCTGACTATATTATGTTTTTTTCTGAAACAGTTGAATGATTTATTATACGCAAGTTTTTTCATAATTGTGAAAAATCAGTATACAGTGTTACAT
Organism: Mobula birostris; assembly: GCF_030028105.1. NCBI lineage: Eukaryota > Metazoa > Chordata > Chondrichthyes > Myliobatiformes > Myliobatidae > Mobula > Mobula birostris. Next base: position 53,617,129 of record NC_092386.1, read on the forward strand.
TGTTGATATGATTTATAAAAAATAATTAATGATAAAATAAACAGCCAGGTTTATTTTGGCTGAAATCAGATTTGCATGGCCACATAAAAACTAAACATTTCAGTTTAACACAGACTGAAAGCCTTATTATAATGTTGACGCAATACTTTTGGATTTCAAGGAAAAGTCTCCAGTTACTCACACGTAAACTAACATTTATAAAATATCATTGTCACATTTTTAGTTCAGCTATTCCCACAGCTTGCTGCTACACAACTGTAATTTCGTTAAATAAATGCAACCTAGAGCATTGTAGTGCAGAGAATCTATCCCTTTACGTTGAATGTTTGAAAGAGTAGAACAGAAATCAACCTTAGGTGCTTTCAAAAGCAAAGTGTACAGTACTGAAACAACAGGAATTCTGCAGATGCTTGAAATTCAAGCAACACACATCAAAGTTGCTGGTGAACGCAGCAGGCCAGGCAGCATCTCTAGGAAGAGGTGCAGTCGACGTTTCAGGCCGAGACCCTTCGTCAGGACTAACTGAAGGACTTCCTTCAGTTAGTCCTGACGAAGGGTCTCGGCCTGAAACGTCGACTGCACCTCTTCCTAGAGATGCTGCCTGGCCTGCTGCGTTCACCAGCAACTTTGATGTACAGTACTGACACAGCATCTCATTGTGCTTCTTGGTCATAATTCACATCAATTCAATTCAAATTTAATTGTCATTCAACCATACATGAAAGAAATAGTGTGTAGCCCCCCTGGCCAGCCTCAGGGTCGCTCGGCTCGCTGTCGTCTAAGGAAACAGCCCTCGGCCCTGCCAAACTGGGTAAGTGGTTTGTGTGGATGCTGTGCGTTGTACCCCACCCTGCCCAAATAACAGACAATACAGCAGATACGATTAAATGATTTACAGTTTATAGATATTACTGGAACTATATAATTAATAGAGAATAAAATATAAAAGGAAAATAAAAGGTGCCACACTTATCAAAGTTTAATCTCTTCGTGCACAAACAGTTGGAGCTCAGGACCATTCTTCTTCACCCTGCGACCCCTCTGCCCAACTCAACCGGCCGCCTGGGACCAACAACGGTGGTCGACCAGACGCCCCACACGAGTCCATCTCCGTCTCCTTGCCAAACGCCCTCCTTGGGGTCCGACTCCATTAGTGGACTCACAGCACCTTGTCCATCCTCTGTCTCTCTGTCCCGCCTTCTGCCCCAAAACCCCGCGCATATGATATCTTACGGATACACCAAAAACATAACAAATATCGCAATTGGTTCATAACATCTTCTTATCAGTAACGTGATTTAACAAACTGCTAGCGGGAGGACTTTCTCAGCGTTTAACATAACAAAGAAGCATTCCCAAGTATAACATAACAAAGAAGTCATTTTAATGAGCCTACGCAGTAACATAAGAGACGAAACCCTCTTACAAGTGTTAATCTGGGGCCAAGATGCAAAACCCAATACTGACAGTCATACACAACACAAGTCACATATAGCGCATACAAGATAGCAAGCACATATAAGACATAGTCACACAAAAAATATATATCATTCACTCACATTGTGAGTGTTTCCTGGATTTCCTGCATCTGCAGATTTTCTCTTGCTTGAAGCTATATCTTCTTTTGGCTTCACAAATAATGAAAATCAAGCATGCATATACAGTACGAACTGGATAACATTCAGTAAGACAAATTGCTTTTCCAATGAGTGAAAGAAAAAGAAAGATACATTTGCATTGTGCAGTTCCTTTCATATACCTTTTAGGACATTCAAGAGTTCTTTATCATCAATGAAATACTTTGTCACTGTAATAGTATAAGAAATGTGACAGCCAATTTACAAACTTTAAGCTCTCACTGGATAATCTATTCTTAGAAATGCTGAATAATAGATAAGTTTTGGCCAGGGTACCTAGAATAACTGTCCTCCTCTTCATCAAAATAGAGCTGTAGGATGTTATAAATCCATTTTAGACAGTAGAGAGGGCCCTGGTTTAATGTCTTATTCCGTAATTACAGACATGCATTTCAGGCTAATTGTTCATGCCAGTGGCTTGAGAGGACATGATACAATTTTCCATTACACACATGGAATTAGCTAACACCTTTCAACATCACATTTAAGCACAAAAATATGATAGAATTTCTAGCCCTTAGTACTTCTTGCTTCACACAGAAGAGTCCTATTCCATTACTATTGTTAGAATAGTTAATTGGATGTAGATATAATTTTGAGCAGTAAACTTTAAGATTCCTTTCCTAATTGCCTCTCTCTTTTTCCTTCTTTTATATCACTAATCAAAGCTTACTCATTAAATTGAAATTTTACTCATCTGCTGCAATATTTCTTTGCAATATTTTCAGTATCAAATTGATTTGCTAATATTTCTGTGAAGCACCTTTGGATGTTTTCCGAGAAGATTTGTGAATTTTCAAGTGATTGTAATAATTGTGGGTATGCTACTTGAACATATCAGATGTTCGTTAACAGGCATTTGGAGGACTGTGTAATCTGCTTCTAAGTGTATTTCATTTCAAGTAGCCTTGAAGTTTTTGGCAGAAAGCTGCTAATGTATTATACATGTTCTTGTTACATTGAAAACTTGAGCAGACATGGAGAACACCAAATCAAAGCAGGTATGATCTCTCGTTCAGCTATTTTTGAGCAAAGTTAAGTTGGCATGTTTTGCTTCTGGAACAACTTGTAAGAATTTGGTCAGTACCCATAGAACAGCATTAAGAATATACTTAATCTCCCATTTCCTACAACCAAAAACTTTTGACAGCTGCTTGATTATTCCCTTGAGCTGAAATTCAAGTGAAATACGTACTCTTAGAACACCTGTATCAGATAGTGTTAACATTGATTGTGCTAGGTGACTTTGCGTAGAAATATTTATCACACACATGTAAAGTTGACTCTCTAATGACTGGGTGCTGACAATTGTTAAGCCTCTAGGCAAAAAACTCATAAGTCCATTTTGTCAATTTTAATGAATAAAAACCAAAGATTGATTGATTCATTCATTCATTCATATTTACATATGTTCCAGGTCTGAGCATTCAACCAGCCAAAAGAGGGTTGTGGAACTAACAATTACCTCATGAACACATTTAATAATGAGATGATTATAGCAACAAATGGGAAATGGCATCTATTCCTTCTTGCTTGTTCATTCTAATCTTTTATGTTGGGTTGGGTAACTGACATTCTCGCAAACAAGTCAGTTTAATCATTAAATTAAAATTGAGGTTAAATCTCATAATTGTTTTTTTTGCCACAGTGTCACTACCTGGTCCTGCTGCAAGTTCACAGGTGAATGTTTTCTGTGATGTTTAGAGTAATTCTTAACTGCAGGAACTTTTTGCTAATATTATGTGTCTGAAAGAACAATAGATTATGATATTAATTGTTTCAAAGTCATAATGTGGCTGAACACTGAAATGGATTTGGGCAAGGGAGCACGTTCTTCTTGGTATCAATGTATTCTGGCAAGAGAAAAAGGTAAAGTGAGCAGAGAAAAGAGGGAACAAGCAGAGCAAAGACTGAATGAAGGAGAAGTGAAACAGCACCAAACAGAGTAAGTGGAAAGGTGAGAGCTTGTGGGAAAGGTTTTCCACCGAACTAAGTTTCTTGAACCAGAAAAATACTCTTGCAGCTGCTTGAGAAAGAGGCTTCTGCTCTCTAGAGAGTTGCCACCAAGTTGCATTACCTCTTGCCAGGATCTGCTACCACTGCCACATACCTGCTTCCATCCGACCTGAAGTCTGAACCTTTGCTTTCAGCTCCTTTCAGTATGCAGCAGAGGATATCAGTGAGATTAGCTGATCTGACTTCAGGCTTGCTTTAACTAAGTGAGTGGAGCCAAGATTCCTGAGGGAAAAAAGCAGTCATCACTTCCCTCGTGGACAAATGTAATCAGGAGATTAGCACTCTGCCCTACAGTTCAAACAGACTGCAGTTTTCTGCTACCCAATTTATTGACTTTATCCATTATGGCACGCAATCTCTATTCCCTCCCTCCATTATTATGCTGTCCATAATAATGGAGGGAGTCCATTTGCCTGCCAGGGGCTGTGATGCTTCATGTAGTATCCTCCCACTCTTGCCATTACACAGGCAGAGAGAAGCTGGTGCCTGGGGCAAGGGCTGGTCAGGGAATGCATGAGTTGCAAATCATTTTAGGACCTCATTGGGAGTATCCTGGCTGTACTTCAGTTAAAAGTGGTGGCAGATTTTGAAGGTGTGTGTTAAAGCAGAGGAAAAAAACATGTGGAAGATGTTTTCTAACTCCAAAACATAAAATTGGAAAAAAAACATAGAGCCAGTGAACAACTTGTGTACATTTAGCTTTTACTTTAGTGAGGCGTGCACATATGATAAGGTGGCATAATGACATATGCCATTCACGTACTTTTACATATAAACCATAATGAATTATATAAACAACAAAGATTGCTGAATCAAACAATATATTTACAATATCACAGAAATATTAAGTACACAACAGAACAGTTTTCCTGTTGGTCCTAAGGTTTTGCGTGGAGAAGGGAATGATTGATAATACTGGAGTCACATCAGGTTTAGTGGATAGTAAGAGAGTAAATCATAATTAAAAGATTCTGCTGATGCTGGAAATCCAGAGCACCATACACAAAATGCTGGAAGAACAAGCAGATCAGGCAGTATCTATGGAAATGAATAAACAGTTGACATTTTGGGCCTTGACCATTCATCAGGACAATTCTCAATTGTTGACATCATTAATATTTTTATTTCTGGATTGCAACTAAGTCTGAACACAATGCTGGTGGCATTTTACTTATTTTAGTCCTACAGAAAAATGTTATCACTAGTTGGAGAAGATCTGCTACTTCTTCCACATCTACCTTTGTACCTTGAGCCAGAACAATGCCACAGAGAAACATCCAAACAATTTGGCCCCATCTCTACAAATGGTGGTACGAAGGAGAAAAAAGACTTTTGAAGAAGCATAATGAATTTAAACTATTTTTGGAATGGAAAATAAAATGAGAAAAAGCAGAGCAAGATCTGTAGTGAAAGGTTAATAGAGAAAAATGCAAAACTGCTGCAATTCCAGGCACTAGTTCCTTCTTTTATCAGTCCCACTGATCAGGGATAAAAGAGAAACATGTCTGGAGTCAGGGGAGATAGGGAAGTCCTTAATGAATAATTTGCTTCAGTATTCACCACGGAGATGGAATTTGATGAATGCGAGGTCAGCATAAACAGGTTGATATGCTTGAACTTGTCTGCGTTAAGAAAGAGGTTGTGCTGGAACTTACGAAAAACATTAGGATAGATAAGTCTCTGGGGCCAGAAGGGATATACCCCAGGTTATTACAGGAAGTGAAGGAAGTGGGTGCTGTAACTTTGATTCAAGATTCATTTATTATCAAAGAATGTATAAATTATACAACATTGAGATTTGTTTGCTCACAGGTAGTCATAATGCAAGAAACACAAAAGAACCCAATTAAAGAAAAAAAAGAATAGAACCAACACTTGATGCATAAGAGAGAGAAAAAAATCGTACAAACAACTGAAGTGAACAACAGCATTCTAACCCAAAACTGAGTCCTCAGATCTGAACCCCGGAGCAGTCTGAAGTAGGCCCAAAGTGTCACCCATCCATTCATTGCATTAGTGGGCACAGAGGTCTTTGCTCTTCACTGGCTACAGAAGTAGTACCAGAGGATTGGAGAGTAGCAAATGTTATTCCTTTGTTCAAGAAAGGTAATAGGGATAACCATGGGAATTACAGACCAGTGAAACATACATCAGTGATGGCCAAACTAATGGACAGGATTCTTAAAGACAGGATTTACAAACATTTGGAGAAGCATAGTTTGATTAGATATAGTCAACATGACTCTGTGAGGAGAAGGTTGTGCCTCATCCCAAAGAGGAAGAAGTATTCTAAAGGAAAGATGACACAACCGTAGCTAACAAGAGAAGTCAAAGTCAACATAAAAGCCAAAGAGAGGGCATATAATAGAACAAAACTTAGTGGGAAGTTAGAGGATTGGGAAGCTTTTAAAAACTAAAAATGTCATTAACAAGGTAAACGTGGAATACAGAAGTAAGCTAGACAATAATATTAAAGAGGATACCAAAAGTTTTTTCAGATACATAAAGTGTGAAAGAGAGGGAAGAATGGGTATTGGACTGCTGGAAAATGATGCTGGAGAGATAGTAATGGGGAACAATGAAATAGCGGATGAACTGAATAAGTATTTTGCATCAGTCTTTACTGTGGAAGACACTGGCAGTATGGTGGAAGCTCCAGGTGTCAGGGGGCATGAAGTGTGTGAAGGTACCCTAACTAGAGTGAAGGTTCTTAGGAAACTGAAAGGTCTGAAGCTAAATAAGTCACCTGGACCAAGATAGTGTACCTCTCAGGGTTCTGAAAGAGGTGACTGAAGTGATAATGGAGGCATTAGTAATGATCTTTCAAGAATCACTAGATTCTGGAATGGTTTCAGAAGACTGGGAAATTACAAATGTCACCCCTCTCTTCAAGAAGGGAGATAGGCAGAAGAAAGGAAACTATAGGCCAAATAATCTGACCTCAGTGGTTGGGAAGATATTGGAGTTGATTACTGAGGATGAGGTCTCAGGGTACTTGGAAGCACATGATAAAATAGGCCGTAGTCAGCATGGTTTCCTCAAGCACAAATCTTGCCTGACAAATCTGCTGGAATTCTTGAAAGAAGTAACAAGCAGGATAAACAAAGGAGAATCAGTTTTTAAAATCCACAATACCAGTTAAATTCAAGGGAAATACCAGTAACTATATGCCGATGAAACAGCATATAACTGACAATATGCTGGAGGAATTTTTGTGTGTCAAGCAGCATCTGTGGGGGTAAAGGACTCGGGGTTTCAACCCAAAATGTCAACAATTCCTTTTCCCCCCTTCAGATGCTGCTTTAACTGCTGAGTTCCTCTAGCAGATTGCTATTTGGTCCAGACTCCACTGTCTTCCGTGTCTCTGAGGAAATCAGGTCCATTGAGAGGATATCTATAAGAAACAGTCCAGAGGTCTGTGGCACAGCATTGTGTTTGTACAGCTTGCATTCAAGTCAGTTTTATACCATCATTGTAACAACTGTAATTCTGCTGTAAACTCTACAACTGAAACATTACTTCATTATCTTAATCTAATTAATCAAATATAAGGTAATTGATGAATAATACTGCATTGTTACCAGAATGTCAAATACTCGTTTCTTTACAATTAATTTATTTCTCAAACTTTTTTTTTAACTATTCTTTTCAAAAATGTGTCAGCCTATGTTCAATTTAAATGAAAAACATCTCTCAGGAAAAATTCCCTGAAGGCGGTATTATTCCTTTTGTTCTGAGTCCTGAATCAGTTCTATTTGTGTCAGTGATAGTTAAAATGGGGCTTGCAATGGTTCATGCCACATCACCAGCAAATGACCAGTGGCCTCATAAGTTTTACGCAAGAGGAGCATCACCCTAGAGAGGCAGGGTCTCATTACATTTGAAAGTCATGACAAAGTAATATTGAGCTGCTGTGCTGCTATCTCAAGGAAATGCCTACAAAACTATTAATTTGTCAGAAATCTGGAGGTAGGCTGCAATTATACTGCTCGTAATATGCACCAAATGTTTTCTACTTTACAATCTGTGTCATATGGTTACCTTATTACAGCTATAAAACTTCCTGTCAGGTGGAAAATCACATTTTACAGTTTATGTGATGATGTAACTTCTCCACTTTGTCAGATCATGTGATAAAATTTTCCCTTAAATAATCAAACTCTCATTTCTAAATAAAGAAAAATAATTATATTGTACTGTATCATACCCCTCCCTATCTGGATCAGATGAAACAGCTGTGTCTGATATTGTGTCCTCATTGAAAGAGATAGCTTTAGACCACAGAGAACATTTTACAAAGAAACTTGCTAGGATCCTGTTCTACACCACTTGATAATTTTCAGGCTGACTTACAACAACTGAGAAATACTGGCCAGAACTCAAGTTTGCATTTGTCACGTTTGCTGGGAAACAAATTGCCATGTAGTTCTGAAATTATGATGAGTTTCCTAATTTTAATCTTAATTAAGAAAAGTGGTTGATATTTCTGATTAATTTCAGGAATGATGTAAATTTTAAACCTTGGGAGTAATTCTTACTGATATCGTAAATAAGATATAATGCAATATGGAGAAAAAACTGTATGTATATATGAGATGAGACCAAACAAAAAGGAGAACATTTAAACTGGAGGGATTGGAGTGAAAATAAGTTACTTTTATTTCAAAAAAAAATCAAAGGATCATGTATTTTGAATTAAAAACAATCCACTTATACTATTAAACCAATAGACCATAAGTACAACTTGACATCAAAACTGTAAGCAAAGAGATAACAGCTAAAATAACAGTATTTAGTAGACATTCACATCACTGAGTCAGAACACATCTGATCTCCTCATGGACTCATCAGAGATAAGTTTGTCTTGGCAACTGTGGAGAGCTATATGTCACAAACATATTTTCCTTGTCCTCTCATTTCCCTTCCATGATTTGCTTGATAGAGCATTGTATGTTCAGGTTCCTGGAGATAGAGGACTGTAGGCCTACCATTTCCCATCTTGATTCTGGGAGGGTGACTGCTAAGTGAAAGTCAGTTTAAGGCTAAAATGGTACTGGCCTGATGCTGAGGATTCTGTAAGGAAAACAGCCTGTTCTATATCTAATCCCGGCAGACCGTCGGATAATATTTAAGTGTTTGTGAGACAAATGCCCCCACTGTTTATTTAAGGCCTGAATGAGTGGGCATGAGAACGCATGAACTGAAAATGGCTTCTGTCTGTCAAGCAGAAAATGCAAGAAAGGGAAAGAAGGGAATAATTGGATGAAGGGGCACATTAGAAAGGGTTTTAAGATTGAGATGCCTGTTGAGTGGGAGATAATCGGAGCCATGGATGATGGTGATAGTTGGGAGTTGGCATTTAGGATTTAATAGAATTGCAGGGCAGAGGACATGTGAGTGATCACAAGGAATTTAAAAGGGTTAGTTTCTGGACCTGGAGGAACCATTTCCATTTCACTTCACCCACTATCAATGATATCAATACACTATCTTTTGACTAACTGCAGTATTTCTTGAGCTCAATCAAATATGTTTTAAGCATATCAAAAATAAAAAGTCTGCTAAAAAGAAGCTTTCTTCACAGATTGTAAAGGATTTTAATCTGAAACATGCTACATACAGTCTTATTAATCTTTATATTTTTATTTTATTTTGAAATACAGTGCGCCGACCAGCAACCCACCGATTTAACCCTAGCCTAATCACGGGACAATTTACAATTTACCAGTTAACCTACTAACTGGCACGGCTGGACTGTGGGAGGAAAGGGGAGCACCTGGAGGGAACCCACATGCACACGGGAAGGAACGCGCAAATTTGCTTATGGAGGACACCGGAAAAGAGCCCGGAACTCTGATGCCATAAGCTGTAACAGCATCACGCTAACTGTTACACGACCGTGGCACCCCAATTTGCCTTCAAAGTCAGAGGACTTGGCTTAATCATGGCTGAACTGAAGCTGAAAGCATTCAGCGTGTTTGTTTCCCTTTGCTGTTCTTGATGGAGAGCCCAGGATCATTGAAACCTATCAAATATTGAAAGACCTAGGTAGAGTGGATGTGGAAATGGCGTTTCAAATAATGGGAGAGTCTAGGACCACAGGGCAGAAGCTCGGAATAGAAGGGTGTCCTTTAGAACAGAGATGAGGAGGAATTTCTTTAGCTAGAGGGTGGTGAATCTGTGGAATTCATTGCCACAGACAGCTGTGGAGGCCAAGTCATTGGGTACATAGTATTTATATTTAAAATAGAGTTTGATAGATTCTTAAATAGTAAGGGCATCAAAGGTTATGGCAGGAAGGCAAGAGAACTGGGATGAAAGTGAAAATAAATCAGCCATGTGATTGATTGGTGGAGCAAACTTAAAGTTGAAAGCAAATTTATGACCAAATACAAAAAGGAATAAAAAGAATAATAATGATAAATAAATAAATACGCAATACATATCGAGAGTATGAGATGAAGAGTCTGTGATAGTGAGTTTACAGTGTGTGGGAACAGTTCAGAATCAGAACCAGGTTTATTATCACCGACATGTGTCATGAAATTTGTTAACTTAGCAGCAGCAGTACAATGCAATACATGATAATATAGAAAGAAAAAAGTAAGTAAATCAATTACAGTAGGAATATCTATGTGTATTGATTAGATTAAAAATAGTGTAAAAACAGAAATGACATTTTTTTTTAAAAAGTGGGTTCAATGTCCACTTAGGAATTGTATGGCAGAGGGGAAGAAGCTGTTCCTGAGTTGCTGAGTGTGTGTGTGTGTGTGTGTTCAGGCTTCTATACATCCTTCCTGACAGTAACAATGAGAAGAGGGCATGCCCTGGGTGATAGGGGTCTTTAACAATGGGCATCGCCTTTCTGAGGCACTGCATATTGAAGATGTTTTGGATACTACAGAAGCTAGTACCCAAGATGGAGCTGACTGATTTTACAACATCCTGAAGCTTCTTTCAGTCCTTTGTGGTAGATCCAACCCTCCCCTCCCTTCCATACCAGACCATGATGCAGTCTGTCAGAATGCTCTCCACAGTGCATCTATAGAAATTTTCAACTGTTTTAGTTGACAAACCAAATCTCCTCAAACTCCTAATGAAATATAGTCGCTGTCTTGCCTTCTTTATAGCTGCATCGGTATGTTGGGACCAGGTTAGAATCTCAGAGATCTTAACATCCAGGAAGTTAATTGCACACTGTTTCTACTTCTGATCCCTCTATGAGAATTGGAGTCTGTTCTCTCATCTTACCCTTCCTGAATTCCACAATCAGCTCTTTCATCTTACTGACATTGAGTGCAAGGTTGTAGTTGCGACACCACTCAACTAGCTGGTATATCTTGCTCCTGCATGCCCTTTCATCTTCGCCTGAGATTCTACCAACAATGGTTGCATTAACAGCAAATTGATAGATGGTATTTGAGCTATACCTAGCCACAAAATAATAGGTATAGAAGGAGTAGAGCAGTGGACTAAGCACACACCCCTGCGGAGCGCCAGTGTTGATCATCAGCAAGGAGATATTATGACCAATCTGCACAGATTGCGGTCTTCTGGTTAGCAGGTCGAGGATCCAATTGCAGAAGGAGGTACAGAGGCCCAGGTTCTGTAGCTTATTGATCAGGATTGTGGGAATAATGGTGTTAAATGCTGAGCAATGTTCAACAAACAGCATCCTGACATAGGTGTTTGTTTTGTCCAGGTGATCTAAGGCCGTGTGAACAGCCATTGAGATTGCATCTGCCGTTGACCTGTTGCGGCAATAGGCAAATTGCAGTGGGTCCAGATTCTTGCTGAGGCAGTTCAGTGATGGGGTGAATGAAGATGAGTAAAGTTCAAAATCCTGATGGTTGCGGAGTAATAACTCTTCCTGTGGTGTGGGAGCTGAGGATCCTGTATCTCCTTCCACTGGCACCGGTGAGAAGACTACATGGCCTGGATGGTGGGGGTCCTTGATGATGGATGCTGCTTTCCTGTGACAATGCTCCATGTAGATGTGCTCAGTGCTGAGGAAGGCTTTACTGATGATGGACTGGGCTGTATTCACTACTTTTATAGGCTTTTTCATTCAAGGGAAATGGTATTTCCACATCAAGCTGTGATATAACCAGCCAATATACTCTCCACTACACACCTATAGAAGTTTTAGGTGACATACTGAATCTTTGCAAACTTCTAAGAAAGTATAGGCACTGGCTTTCTTTGTAATGGCACTTCTGTGATGAGCTCAGGAGAAAGCCTATGAAATTAGAAACAGCAAGGGATTTAAAGTTGCTGCCCCTCTTTATTCCTTATCTCTCTCAGAACTGGCTCCAGTTTCCTCCTCTAGAAGTCAATAATCAGCTCTTGGTCTTGCTGACACTGAGTGAGAGTTTGTTGTTGTGGCACCACTCAACCAGGTTTTCAGTCTCTGTCCAATATGCTGATTCGTCTCCACCTTTGATTCAGCCAAAGGCAGTGGCGCCATCAGTAAACGTATGGTGCACATTTGCTGATGGAGATTGTGGAGGAGATGTTGTTGCCAATCCAAACTGACGGGGGTCTTCAAATGAGAAAATCGAGGATCCAATTTTGCAAGCAGGTATTGAGGCCTAGGTCTGAAGCTTATTGATTGGTTTTGAGAGGATGATAGTATTGTATGCCAAACTGCAGACAATGAAGAGCATCCTGATGCATGCACCTTCATTGTTCAGACATTCCAGGATTGAGTGAAGAACCAATGAAATGGCATCTGCTGTTGACCTGCTGTGATGTTCGGCAAATTGAAGTAGATCCAAAGTCACTTCTCATGTAGAAGTTTCATTATCAACCTCTCAAAGCACTTCATCACTATGAATGTAAGTGCTACTGGACAATTATCATTGATGCAGGTTGCCATGTTCTTAGGCATCAGTATAATTGAAACCACCTTGATTGCTGGAGCAAGAGGTTAAAGCTTTCGGTGAACACTCCAGCTAAGAGATCAACTGGTACTTGGCCAGGTATTCTGTCTGGGCCTGATGCTTTCCGTGAGCTCACCCTCTTAAAGGATGCTCTCTTGTTGGCCTCAGAGACTGAAATCATCTGGTCACTGGGGGCCATGGGAGTTTGTGAAGATGCCTCCGTGTTTTGATGGTCAACACAAGCATAAAAGGCATTGAGCTCGCCTGAGAGTGAAACCTTGTTGTCACCTTTGATGCTTGATTTCATTTTGTCAGATGTGATAGCATTCAATTCCTGCCACAGGTATCGTGCATCCTTCAGTGATTCAAGTTTAGTCTGGAATTGCCATTTCTCTTGTAAGATGACTTTCTGGAGACCGTAGCTGGACTATTTGCAGTCTACTTGGTTGCCTGACCTGAATGCCACTGACCTGGCCCTTAGCAGATTGCAGATCTTGTGGTTCATACAGGGCTACTCTTTGGAGAAGACTGAATGATTTTGTGGGAACACACTCATTAACGACTGTTCTTATAAGGTCCATGACAACCATAGTGTTTTCATTCAGATCCTTGGAGTCCTTGAACATGGTCCAGTCCACTGACTCAAAGCAATCGCTTAGCTGCTCCTCTGCCTTCTGTGACCACCTCTTCATTTTCCATGTTTCTGGAGCCTTGAACTTTAGCCTCTACCTATATGCAGGGAGGAGAAGGACAGCCACATGTTCCGATTTTCTGAAAGGGGTCTATGCATGGAACAGTAGGCATTCCTAATCATAGCATAGCAGCAGTTGAGTGTGTTGGGACCCCTGGTGCTGCTGGTTATACTGTATGTTGATGATAATTGAGAAGCGATTGTCTTCAAATAAGCCTTATTGAAGTCTCTGACAATGATTTGAAAGGCGTTGGGAGAGGCTGTTTCTTGTTTGCTGATGGTGGTGCTCAGTACCTCAAATGACTTATTAACATCAGCCTTTGGCAGTCAGGCTCACGGATGAGAACTCCCTTCGCAAGACTCGATCAGCTGAATGGTCGAATACCTCTCCTATGTCTTTTAGCCTTATGGTCTTAAGTACTATTTCAGTTGGTGCTCCACACTGTGTCTGCTGGTATTGTAGACTGTATCTGTTGGTACTGTAGATTATACCTGCTCTTATTGCAAATTGGATTTGCTGGAAAATACAGTGAAGATGAAATAAATAGAGAATCATCTTCTCCAACCAATTTGATTACCTGCTAAAGAGCAAGTTGTTGGGACAGGGAGTATGAGGATGGATAGGTAGCTTATACAACCAGATGGTTCAGAGTTTAAAGCCAAAACAGTAGCACATTAGTACAATAATCTAGAAGCTGCAAATGGGAGACTCAAGGTCACATCCAATTATAAGGTTGTTCAATTTGAAAACAGATTGACTATTTACATAGAAATAATTTTCATTGGTTCCAAGTTCCATGCAGATGAGATTTTATTTGCTGTTTTGCTGGTAGTATTGTTGGTTCACATTTTATAGCAAAGGCCAAATAATTCATTAACAGCAACTGAGCCACTGTTAACATGGGGATAAATTTTATCTGCACAATGATTTTTGACATTTATAACAAAGCACTTAAAACCAGATAACTCACCTGATCCAAGGCTTGAGTTTGCTTAGTGAGCTACTAATAGAACATCGGTCCATTGCTCCTCAGGTGATTAGCTACAGTACACAGAATAACATGACTCTTTGCTCAGGTATGCCACATCATGTACCTCCAACATGTGGTATAGCATTTTGCAGTATGGTACAGACTTTGAAGTAAAGTAATTGGGTCTCTGCTCAAGTTCATCAAAAGTGCATTTCACTGTGTTTTTCAATGTACATGTGACAAATAAAGTGAATCCAATCTTTAAAACCTGGACCTAATAATCTAAAGAGATCAGGAGTACTGTGTATGGCATTGGGTTCCTTAGTAAGGAAATGGGTTAATGACGTGGGAGCTACTCAGAGAATGTTTACTGAACAGCAGTATGGTTTAGAGGAAAAGTTAGACAAAACATAGAACAGAACAACACTGGAATAGGCCCTTCAGCCGACAATGTTGTGCCAAGCTATTTAAATAATAATTCAATGCTTAACTAATTTTTCTGGCTGCATAATGTCTACATTCTCTGCACATTCAGGTGCCAGTCTAAGAGCCTCTTAAATGCCTCTGTCATATTTGCCTCTAATATTACTCCTGGCAGCACATTCAACCACTCAAGGTGTATGAAACTTCCCACACAATTCCTCTTACCCCCTCTCACCTTTAGTACATGTTTTAGATAACTTAACTTTAGGATAAATATAGAAAGCAAGCAATAGAAATGTTGAGACAAAACTATCATATTGTCTTCTGAAAAAAAATCCAGGGATATTTGCATGGTGTTCTGCATAGGTATATTCCAGTGAGACAGGGAAAAGATGGTAGGGCACGGGAACTGTGGTGTACAAAGACTGTTGTAACTCTAGTCAAGAAGAAAAGAAGAGCTTACGAAAGGTTCAAAAAAACTAGGTAATGGTAGAGATCTAGAAGATTATAAGGCTAGCAGGAAGGAGCTTAAGAAGGAAATTAGGAGAGCCAGAAGGGGCCATGAGAAGGCCTTGGCAGACTGGATTAAGGAAAACCCCAAGGCATTCTATAACTTTGTGAAGAGCAAGAGGATAAGACATGAGAGAATAGGACCAATCAAGTGTGACAGTGGAAAAGTGTGTATGGAACCGGAGGAGATAGCAGAGGCACTTAATGAATACTTTGCTTCAGTATTCACTACAGAAAAGCATCTTGGTAATTGTAGGGATGACTTACAGCGGACTGAAAAGCTTGAGCATGTAGACATTAAGAAAAGGATGTGCTGGAGCTTTTGAAAAGCATCAAGTTGGATAAGTCACTGGGACCGGACGGGATGTACCCCAGGCTACTGTGAGAAGCGAGGGAGGAGATTGCTAAGTCTCTGGCGATGATCTTTGCATCATCAATGAGGACAGGAGAAGTTCCGGAGGATTGGAGTGTTGCGGATGTTGTTCTCTTATTCCAGAAAGGGAGTAGAGATAGCCCAGGAAATTATAGACCAGTGAGTCTTACTTCAGTGGTTGGTAAGTTGATGGAAAAGATCCTGAGAGGCAGGAATTTTGAACATTTGGAGAGGTAGAATATGATTAGGAATAGTAAGCATGGCTTTGTCAAATGCAGATCGTGCCTTACGAGCCTGATTGAGTTTTTTGAGGATGTGACTAAACACATTGATGAAGGTAGAGCCGTAGATGTAGTGTATATGGATTTCAGCAAGGCATTTGATAAGGTACCTCATGCAAGGCTTATTGAGAAAGTAAGATGGCATGGGATCCAAGGGGACATTGCTTTGTGGATCCAGAACTGGCTTGCCCACAGAAGGCAAAGAGTGGCTGTATGTGGATCATATTCTGCATGGAAGTCAGTGACCAGTGGTGTACCTCAGGGATCTGTTCTGGGACCCTTACTCTTCTTGATTTTTATAAATGACCTGGATGAGGAAGTGGAGGGATGGGTCAGTAAATTTGCTGATGCCACAAAGATTAGGGGTGTTGTGGATAGTGTGGAGGCTGTCAGAGGTTACAGTGGGACATTAATAGGATGCAAAACTGGGCTGAGAAGTGGCAGATGGAGTGCAACCCAGATAAGAGTGAGGTGGTTCCTTTTGGTAGGTCAAATAGGATGGCAGAATATAGCATTAATGGCAAGACTCTTGGCAGTGTGGAGGATCAGAGGGATCTTGTGGTCCGAGTCCATAGGACACTCAAAGCTGCTATGCAGGTTGACTCTGTGGTTAAGAAGTCATACAGCGCATTGACCTTCTTCAACCGTGGGATTAAGTTTAAGAGCCAAGAGGCAAAATTGCAGCTATATAGGAGCCTATATAGGAGTGTTGGGCACGTGGCCAAGTGGTTAAGGTGTTCGTCTAGTGATCTGAAGGTCACTAGTATGAGCCTCAGGTGTGGCAGCGTGTTTGTGTCCTTGAGCAAGGCACTTAACCTCACATTGCTCTAGTGTCTGTGCGGGGAGTGGCGCCCCACACAGACTTCCAATCTGCGCCTTGTAAGGCAGGAGAATGCTGCTTGACGCCGGCCTCGCATGGTCTGAGTCGACGTTCCCTCCCTCCGCTATATAGGACAGAACCCACTTGGTGTACCGTGCTCACTTCTGGTCGCCTCACTATAGGAGGGATGTGGATAGCATAGAAAGGCTGCAGAGGAGATTTACAAGGATGTTTCCTGGATTGGGGAGCATGCCTTATGAGAATAGGTTGAGTGAACTCGACCTTTTCTCCTTGGAGTGACAGACAATGAGAAGTGACCTGATAGAAGTGTACAAGATAATGAGACGCATTGATCGTGTGGATAGGCAAATGCTTTTTTCCAGGGCTGAAATGGCTAGCATGAGAGGGCACAGTTTTAAGGTGCTTGGAAGTCGGTACAGAGGAGATGTTGGGGTAATTTTTTACGCAGAGGGTGGTGAGTGCATGGAATGGGCTGCTGGTGGGGGTGGTGGGGGCAGAAACGATAGAGTCTTTTAACAGACTCCTGGATATGTACATGGAGATTAGAAAACTGGAGGGCTATGGGTAAGCCTAGGTAGTTCTAAGGTAAGGTCATGTCCGGCACAGCTGTGTGGGCCGAAGGGCCTGTATTGAGCTGTAGGTTTTCCATGTTTCTATGTTTCTATTATTCTTCAGCAAGGCAAATCTGTTGTATTTTACCAATGGAGTCCAGTTCAACCCAGATTCGCTGCAATGTGGCTGACTTTGAAACGACAATGAGGGATGAACAAAATTAGTGGCTTTACTCGGGACATCTACACTCTGTGAATGTAATTTTTTTTCAGTTAAAGTTCTCTTTCGTCATCCAAATAATGAGCTTCATTATCAACAGGAATTCTGCAGATGCTGGAAATTCAAGCAACACACATCAAAGTTGCTGGTGAACGCAGCAGGCCAAGCAGCATCTGTAGGAAGAGGTGCAGTCGACGTTTCAGGCCGAGACCCTTCGTCAGAACTAACTAAAGGAAGAGTGAGTAAGGGATTTGAAAGTTGGAGGGGGAGGGGGAGATCCAAAATTATAGGAGAAGACAGGAGGGGGAGGGATAGAGCCAAGAGCTGGACAGGTGATAGGTAAAAGGGGATACGAGAGGATCATGGGACAGGAGGTCCGGGAGGAAAGACGGTGGGGGGGGGACCCAGAGGATGGGCAAGAGGTATATTCAGAGGGACAGAGGGAGAAAAAGGAGAGTGAGAGAAAGAATGTGTGCATAAAAATGAGTAACAGATGGGGTACGAAGGGGAGGTGGAGCCTTAGCGGAAGTTAGAGAAGTCGATGTTCATGCCATCAGGTTGGAGGCTACCCAGACGGAATATAAGGTGTTGTTCCTCCAACCTGAGTGTGGCTTCATCTTTACAGTAGAGGAGGCCGTGGATAGACATGTCAGAATGGGAATGGGATGTGGAATTAAAATGTGTGGCCACTGGGAGATCCTGCTTTTTCTGGTGGACAGAGCGTAGATGTTCAGCAAAGCGGTCTCCCAGTCTGCGTCGGGCGTCAGTCTGCATTGGCGCTGCTTCCTGCACGCATGCAGAACTCGTTGACTTTATTAACTTTGCCTCCAACTTTCACCCTGCCCTCAAGTTTACCTGGTCCATTTCCGACACCTCCCTCCCCTTTCTAGATCTTTCTGTCTCTGTCTCTGGAGACAGCTTATCCACTGATGTCTACTATAAGCCTACTGACTCTCACAGCTATCTGGACTATTCCTCTTCTCACCCTGTCTCTTGCAAAAACGCCATCCCCTTCTCGCAATTCCTCCGTCTCCGCCGCATCTGCTCTCAGGATGAGGCTTTTCATTCTAGGACGAGGGAGATGTCTTCCTTTTTTAAAGAAAGGGGCTTCCCTTCCTCCACTATCAATTCTGCTCTTAAACGCATCTCCCCCATTTCACGTACATCTGCTCTCACTCCATCCTCCCGCCACCCCACTAGGAATAGGGTTCCCCTGGTCCTCACCTACCACCCCACCAGCCTCCGGGTCCAACATATTATTCTCCGTAACTTCCGCCACCTCCAACGGGATCCCACCACTAAGCACATCTTTCCCTCCCCCCCCTGCATTCCACAGGGATCGCTCCCTACACAACTCCCTTGTCCATTTGTTCCCCCCGCCATCCCTTCCCACTGATCTCCCTCCTGGCACTTATCCGTGTAAGCGGAACAAGTGCTACACATGCCCTTACACTTCCTCCCTTACCACCATTCAGGGCCCCAAACAGTCCTTCCAGGTGAGGCAACACTTCACCTGTGAGTCGACTGGGGTGATATACTGCGTCCGGTGCTCCCGATGTGGCCTTTTATATATTGGCGAGACCCGACGCAGACTGGGAGACCGCTTTGCTGAACATCTACGCTCTGTCCGCCAGAGAAAGCAGGATCTCCCAGTGGCCACACATTTTAATTCCACATCCCATTCCCATTCTGACATGTCTATCCACGGCCTCCTCTACTGTAAAGATGAAACCACACTCAGGTTGGAGGAACAACACCTTATATTCCGTCTGGGTAGCCTCCAACCTGATGGCATGAACATCGACTTCTCTAACTTCCGCGAAGTCCGCACCTCCCCTTCGTACCCCATCTGTTACTCATTTTTATGCACACATTCTTTCTCTCACTCTCCGTTTTCTCCCTCTGTCCCTCTGAATATACCTCTTGCCCATCCTCTGCGTCTCCCCCCCCCCCCGTCTTTCTTCCCGGACCTCCTGTCCCATGATCCTCTCGTATCCCCTTTTGCCAATCACCTGTCCAGCTCTTGGCTCTATCCCTCCCCCTCCTGTCTTCTCCTATCATTTTGGATCTCCCCTTCCCCCTCCAACTTTCAAATCCCTTACTCACTCTTCCTTCAGTTAGTCCTGACGAAGGGTCTCGGCCTGAAACGTCAACTGCACCTCTTCCTAGAGATGCTGCTTGGCCTGCTGCATTCACCAGCAACTTTGATGTATGGAGCTTCATTATCAGTTCACCACAACACTGTTCTGAGCAAGACCGACATTGAGTCCCATCTCTCTGCAGGGAGATAGTTTTTAACTTTAAATTGGACTGTGGCAGCTCAGACTTATTTTACTTAAAATACTAATAGCCAGGAAGTGAGCTGTTCATCCCCACAGCCTGTGATGAAATTATATTTGGAAGTGAAAGGCCAGTGTTTAATTAAGAGTATTAGCCAGCTCACTTCATGATCCTACGTCATGCTGAGTAACTTTTATTACAAAAGTTAGAGTCATAGTGCACTGCAGCACAGGAACAGGCAATTTGGCCCATCTAATCTGTACCTAGTTCTTTCAACCTGCACCTGCACCATAGCACTCCACATCCCTCCTATCCGTGTCTATATCCAGATTTCCCCAAAAGGTTGCAATCAAATCCATATCCATCATTTCCCTGGCAGCTCATTCCACACTTATACCACCCTCTGAGTGAAGACATTCCCCTCAGATTCCCTTTAGAGTGATGCTATTACAGCTCAGGACATTGGAGTTCCGAGTTCAATTCCAGCATCCTCTGTAAGAAATTAGTATGTTCCTCTATGTTTACATTGGTTTCCTCTGTGTGCCCTGGTGTTCTCCCACGATCCAAAGACTTACCTGTTAGTCAGTTAATTGGTCATTGTAAATTATCTTGTGATTAGGTTAGGGTTAAATCAGTGGGTTGCTATGCAGCACAGCATGGTGGACCAGAATGGCCTGTTCCATGCTGTATCTCGAAATATTTTGAGGTAAATTTTGAATTTTGAATTATATTTTGAAGTAAATATTTTTCCTTTCTGCCTTAGCCTATGACCTCTAGTTCTAGTTTAACCCAACCTTATTGGCTCCATACCCCTCATAATTCTGTATGCCATAATTTTTATACCACTATAAAATCTCACCTTATTCACCTGGGCCTCATAAGTCCTAACCTATTCAACCTTTCCCTGGAATGCAAGTCCTCAAGTCCAGGGCAATATCCTTGTAAATTTTCTCTGTACATTTTCAGTCTTATTGATAACTTTTTCCTGCAGGTAGCTGACTAGAACTGCACACTATACTCCAAATTAGGCCTCACCAACTTCTTATGCAACTTCAACATAACATCCCAACTCCTGTACCCAGTGCCTTGATTTATGAAGGCCAATGCGCCAAAAGCATTCTTTATAACCCTATCTTCCTGTGATGCCATTTTCAAGGAATTATGGATCTATTTTCCCAGATCCCTTTGTTCTAGGCCCTAACATTCATTGTGTAAATCTTATCCTAGTTTGTTCTCCAAAAGTACGACACCTCACACTTGTCTTCATTAAATTCTGTCACCTTGCACTTGTCTGCATCAAATTCCATCTGCCATTTTCCTTCCTCTCTGTTCACCGCACCCCAATCTTGATGCCATCTGCAAATTTGTTGATCCAGTTTACGACATTGTCATCCAGATCGTTGATATAAATGACCAACAACAACAGACCCAGCACAAGGCTCTGCTGCACACCTCTAGTCACAGGCCTCCAGTCAGAGAGGCAACCATCTATCACTAGAATTCCCATGATACCTATGTTGAATCCAATTTACTACCTCATCCTGAATGCCTGCATCATCAAAGGTAAGCTGTTGGTTTGGTTACCTTTCATGTTTCTAATGAGCTGCTAAAGACCTTCAGAATGACTTGGGAGCTGTTGGCTGAGACACAAGTGTGTTCACAGGCTGCTCTGCCTTATCTGTGGCTGAAGAAAAATGAACTGCTGGTTGGACCAAGCACGATTTGGTTCAAAGAAAATGCTAAAAGAATATACTGCAGTTGAATATTGATGGCTGTATTATTACAAAAACAGCCTGCAGCATACTGAAAGATTTTGGTCTGTGTGGTTTGTAATGTTGAGAGGAGCAAAGCCGTAGTTTGAAATGTGAAGACCTTGTGGGTAAGCTGCAAAAATCTGCAGTGAATACAGTACTTTATGATGTGAATATAATAAGGAAAGATCCTTGTAAATGAGGTAAAAATGCACTATGTAGGGGAGGAAGGACAGACTAAAAGGGATTCCAAAGAGAAGGATCCTACAGTGTAGCAGTGTAGCAGTATTCATAACCCAAGTTGTCAGGGGCAATAGGAATGAGGAGACAATAGTAAGGTCATAGAGTAATAGAATCAGAATGGAAACAGGCCCACTGGCCTCCTGTGCCTGTACTAACTATTTCACTTCTCAACACCAGTCTCATTTCTCCTTATTCGGTCCATACTCTTCTATGCCTTGAGGATGGAAATATTGGTATTGTAATATATGGATACCCAGGGTGAGGATGGGCTGAATGTAGAATACTGGGGAAAGGTCAAGGGGAGCTATTGAGTGGAACGGATGGAAGAGGGGGAGTGATCAGTGCAAGGATGAAATAAAAGTAGCAAGGGGTGGTGAGAAGGAGGAAAATATACAAGTGATCACGGCAGAGTAGTCTGCTGAAGGCAAATAATGACAGAAGGCGTGGCAGGAGAAGATTTTACAATATGTAGTCTTTACTGGTCATGTGTACATGGAGTGCATGCAAGAGAGTTGTATATTTGTAAGAGAGTGCAAGCAATGACCTGTCCTAACCAATTCAATGGTTTGCAAATTGTGCACAGAAGTATCAGCCTCATACTTGGGTGGTTATACTAAACTGATCAGCAGTCTCCTTCCTGACTGCCTAAATATACACTGTTGCCAAACAATGGCCTTCAATCACACACACAGCCATCCACTCTTGACTCACTTCCTAAAACTCATATACATAACCAATGTCCGCTAACACTTACTTCACAACAAGATTATGTGAATGGAAATAAGTCACGACTGGACTATCCACTCATTCTCCATCCAAGAATGAACCTGTCCTCTTACCAGTCTTCCCACCTTAATTATATAGAGAGTAGAAACTCCATTCAGATCTCATTTTTCAAGCCGTCTGACATGAACAATGATTCATCTTATGAATTCTTGCTAAAAACAACAATACCAATTCAATCAGCCCATTCAACAATGAGAGGGCAGTGGAGTCTACTTGAGTGCAAGAGTAGGTGTTGGGTAGCTAACCAGAATGTATTTTATACGTAAGATTTATATTAAAAGAATTTGCCTCTAACTGGCACCTTCTACTTAGTCTACTTCACAGTGGAGGACATCTGCCGTATACCGGACATTCAAGAGTGTCAGGGGAGTGAAGTTTATGCAGTGAAAATTACGAATGAGAAAGTGCTCAGGAAACTTAATGGTCTGAGGGTGGATAAATCTCCTGGACTTGATGGAGTGCACCCTCGGGTTCTGAAGGAAGAGGCTGGAGAGATTGCAGAGGCATTAACGATGATCTTTCAAGAATTGATAGATTCTGGCATTGTACTGGATGACTGGAAAATTGCAAATGTTACTCCGCTATTTAAGAAGGGTGGGAGGCAGCAGAAAGGAAATTATAGACCTATTAGCCTGACACCAGTGGTTGGAAAGTTGTTGGAATCGATTGTTAGGGATGAGATTACGGAGTACCTGGAGGCACATGACTAGATAGGCCAAAGCCAGCATGGTTTCCTGAAAGGAAAATCCTGCCTGACAAACCAACTGCAATTCTTTGAGGAAGTTACAAGCAGGGTAGACAAAGGAGATGCAGTAGATGTGGCGTACTTGGATTTTCAGAAGACCTTCGACAGGGTGCTGCACATGAGACTGCTTAGCAAGATAAGAGCCCATGGAGTTACAGGGAAGTTACTATCATGGGTGGAGCATTGGCTGGTCAGCAGAAAACGGAGAGTGGGAATAAAGGGATCCTATTCTGGCTGGCTGCCGGTTACCAGTGGAGTTCCATAGGGATCGGTGTTGGGACCACTGCTTTTTATGATGTATGTCAATAATTTGGACTACGATATTAATGGACTTGTGGCTAAATTTGCTGATGATACAAAGATAGATGGAGGAACGGGTAGTGTTGAGGAAACAGAGAAGCTACAGAGAGAGATAGTTTAGGGGAATGGTAAAAGAAGAGGCAAATGAACTACAATGTTGGAATGTGTATGGTCATGCACTTTGGTAGAAGAAATAAAAGGGCAGACTATTATTTAGATGGGAAGAGAATTCAAAATGCAGAGATACAAAGGGACTTCGGAGTCCTTGTGCAAGATACCCTAAAGGTTAACCTCCAGGTTGAGTTGGTGGGGAAGAAGGCGAATGCAATGTTTGCATTCATTTCTAAAGGTATAGAATATAAGAGCAGGGATGTGATGTTGAGGCTCTATAAGGCACTCATGAGACTACACTGGAGTACTGTGTGCAGTTTTGAGCTCCTTATTTTAGAAAGGATATACTGACATTGGAGAGGGTTCAGAGAAGATTCACAATAATGATTCCAGGATTGAAAGGGTTACTGTATGAGGAACGTCTGGCAGCTCTTGGGCTGTATTCCCTGGACTTCAGGAGAATGAGGGGGGATCTCATAGAAACATTCCAAATGTTAAAAGGCCTGAACAGATTAGATATGGCAAAGTTATTTCCCATGGTAGGGGATTCTAGGACAAGAGGGCACGACTTCAGGATTGAAGGACATCCATTTAGAACAGAGATGCGGAGAAATTACTTTAGTCAGAGGGTGGTAAATCTGTGGAATTTGTTGCCCCGAGCGGCTGTGGAGGCCAAGTCACTTGGTGCATTTAAGACAGAGATTGATAGGTTCTTGATTAGCCAGGGCATCAAAGGGTTTGGGGAGAAGGCAAGGGAGTGGGAATGACTGGAGGAATTGGATCAGCCCATGATTGAATGGTAGAGCATACATGATGGGCCAAATGGCCTACCTCTGCTCCTATATCTTATGGTCTAACAGCATCATTGATGCATCCTGAGAGGATAGATTTGAGATTAATCTCCGTTAGCCTAGTTCAATCCCACAGTCAACAGCCTATTCAATTTTGCACGTGGTTCTAATTTTAGACTGGCACCAAAGAACTCTGAATGATTTGGCCAACTTAATTTCAGGTGAAGTATATTTTTGCATTCTTGGAACACAAAATTTTGGTTTCAAAATATGATGTCTGTTACTTTGTACATACAAAAATAAGCATGTTTTAATTTCTAAATCAGTGAATATTTTAACAATCTAAACTAAATTTGCTGTTCAGTTCTAGGAGGTGCATTAGACAAAGAATTACCTGTTGGTTTTGAATGATTTGCTTGTTTACCATGGCTTTTTCACTGTTATTATTGAGTTGCATTTCAGCTGTTGTTGGTAGAGACATAATAAATTATGGCAGATAACTTGGATTCCAAAAGTAGCTTGAATTGATTCCTCAACTAGAGCAGATTTCTGAGGTGAAAGAATACCAGTAGAATACAATGTTTAGTCCTTCAAACTCATGGTTTGGAGACAAAGTTAATGGTGGACTTTACGAGGGCAGTTCTTGATTACTAAGTATTACTATTATAGAATGGAAGGTAATTCAATTTTTCTTCCTCAAGGCCATTCTGAAGGATGTAGCCAAGATAAAAACTAAATTTATACGACTTGTCTGGCCAGTCTAATATGTCACTTTTCATGTTTTTCCTTTGTTTGTAAGCAATTGAACAAGAGAGATCCTGTCAAGAATTATGCTTCAGTTAGAGCTGGACAAAACTTGGAGGCACATGATAAAATAAGCCAAAGTCAGCATGGTTTCCTTAAAGGGAAATCTTGCCTGACAAATCTGTTGGAATTTTTTGAGGAAATGACAGGGAGTTCACAAGCAGGATTCCCTAAAAGGTTAATTTACAGGACGGGTTGGTGGTAAGGAAGGTAAATGAAATTTTAGCATCCATTTCAAGAGGACTGGGATATAAAAGCAAGGATGTGATTCTGAGGGTTTAATGCCATTGGTCAGACTGTACTTGGAGTATTTTGAACAGTATCAGGACCCTTATCTAAGAAAGGAAGTACTGGCATTGGAGAGGGTCCAGAGGAAGTTCATGAGAGTTAGCCCAGGAGTTAAAGGGTTAACATATCAGGAGTGTTTCATAGCTCTGGGCTTATAGTTGCTGTAGTTTAGAAGACTGAGGGGGATCTCATTGAAACCCATCTAATATTGAAATATCTAGACAGTGGGCATGCGGAGAGGATGTTTCCTATAGCTAGGGGGTCTAGGAGCAGAGAGCTTGGCTTCAGAATACAAGGACATCCCTTAGGAATAGAGATGAGGAAAAATTTCATTAGCTAGAATGTAGTGAATCTGTGGAATTGAGTGCCACAGATGCCTGCACAGGCTAAGTCACCGCATATACTTAAAGTGGAGTTTGATGGTTTTTTTATTAGTAAAGGTGTCATGGATAATGCAGGAGAATGGTGTTGAAAGGGATAATAAATCAGCCATGATGGAACGGTGAGCAGATTCGAAGGGCTGAACAGCCTAATTCTGCCCCTATTTCTTTTGGTCGTATGGTCTAATTCATATTAAAGTTTGTTAATGTATAAAATGTTGGACATAACTATTTCCTGATTCTAAAGGTTATCAAGCAAATGTTTCCAGTACAAAAGTGGAGGAATATTATTAGTTGTCATGTTTCGAGTAACATATTGATGATAATCATGAAAAACATATATCATCAGAGAATTAATGCTGCAGAACATCATAATTTTGTTCATCTGTAATACTTTCTGTTTGATGCAGCAACAGCAACCATCTTTTTCTCTTCATCCATCTTATGAGTTGAATACTTCAGAGTGAAGCCTTATCTCAGAAATGTATTGTCGGAGCTTCCATTTTTTTTTGCCTGACCACAGTACACTATACAACTGGGTGAGTACAATCTGGTGTGATCTGAAAATCTGTAATTATATTTGTCTCAATATGCATGGGTTGCTTCTAACTACTTTTGTGACATCATTACAGGAAATGTTACTTCTGTTAGTGGAAATATGTATGATATATGATGAAATATGTATGAAATATGTATAATGTGCGGCATTAATTGAAGGTGATATCCTGCTAAAGCTGGTTGGTTACAATGTTAAGATTTTTGCAAGAGTTAAAACTGCTTTGGATTTATCTCCATACCAACACAGGCTTAACTGTTGTTGATGAGATACTGCCTGGTAAAATCTTGCTATGAAATCTGAACGGACATTAATACAGCCAAAAAAGCAAATCAAATGTCATATATGTGTGATTTGGGGCCAATAAAAATTACTTCCAAGTAAATTATCAACCTTCCATTTTCAAGTTGTCACGTTTTAGACAGAAGTGACCTTGTGTTTCCCACTTGCAATTTCTGAAGTATTTTGTCATATTGCTGTAGTATCTAAACCCTTAGTATTCTGAAATGATATAAACCTATGGACTGTGTTTTGCTTTGTGTCAATAATTCATCAGAATGGTAAACTGCTTGTTTATACTATCTTTACTCTACTCTCCATCGGAATGCTACAGACACTGTGTTTTGCACAGATTGAGTTCAAGCAAATACAGCACAGAACACAGGAGGCTTCAGTAAGAGCAGTGTTGTGCAAGTTCCTAATATTGAGAGAAACTTGTCATCCTGGTGCATGAGGGCATTCAAGAATGGTACACAAATTTGCAGAGAACAGTTACACAGCACTGAAGGGCTATACCGAGTAGCTTTGAACTAGAAGAAATTACAAGGGTGTTTAAAAACGCAAACACGAGGAAATCTGCACATGCTGGAATTTCAAGCAACGTACATAAAAATTGCTGGTGAACGCAGCAGGCCAGGCAGCATCGATAGGAAGAGGTACAGTCGACGTTTCGGGCCAAGACCCTTCGTCAGGACTAACTGAAAGGAGAGATAGTTTTTTCTAACTCTTCTTTCAGTTAGTCCTGACGAAGGGTCTTGGCCCGAAACGTCGACTGTACCTCTCCTTACAGATGCTGCCTGGCCTGCTGCGTTCACCAGCAATTTTTATGTGTGTTACAAGGGTGTTTCCAGAACTTGAAAATCTGACTTATGGGGAAAGGATGAAAAGGTTAGGATTTTATTCCCTGGAGTGTAGGAGAATGAGGGGAGATTTGATAGAGGTATACAGAATTATGAGGGATATAGATAAGATTAATGCAAGCAAGCTTTTTCACTGAGGTTGGGTGAAATTTGAACTAGAGGTCATAGGCTTAGGTTGAAAGGTGAAATATTCAAGGGGAAGTTGAGGGGGAACTTCTTCACTCAGAGGGTTGTGTAAGTGTGGAATGAGCTACCAGATGAAGTGGTGGATGTGAGTTCAATTTGGATAAATACATGGATAGGAGGGGTATGGAGGGCTATGGTCTAGGTGAGGGTTGATGGAACTAGGCAGAATAACAGTTTGGCATGGACTAGATGGGCCGAAGGGCTGGTTCTGCACTGTAGTGCTCTCTGACTGTAAGAGGGGAGACAAAACCGGGCTCCTGGACAGTACTGCAAAGAGTGAAGGACCAAGGGGTTGGAAGTGTGGTGTAGTGAGGGTGAACTTGCCATAATTTAACACTGAGATGTGGTGGTGGGGGGGGGGAGGAGGGGAGTACTGACACCCAGCACTGTTGGGTGTGTCTATATTGGTAGTGGATTTCAGCAGGAAGGAATACAGAGAAAGTTTGTCAATGCTATTGGGGGTCACGTTGTAGTAGGGGCTTCTTGGAGAAGGCACAAGGTGAGCGAAAAAGAACAAATACGTGTTACTAGGAGGAAATGGAAGCAGGTAAAAAGCAGGAATGGGGGCGAAGGAATGGATGATCAAGACTTATGGACCTGCTCAGGGAAATGGTACACTATCTTAAAAATTTATTTCTTAGTTGTCATTTACACCTTGAAGGAAAGTGTATCACATAAGTTTGTCAAAATAGAAATATAGAGGCTTCAACTGGCATTTCACAGGCAGAACAATAGCTTCCAACCTGCCATCATCAATCATCCCAGTATTTACTGAAATATAAACTGTATTCAAAATTGTCATGCTCCTGATATAAACAAAATTCCTTCTTATTCGCAGCCTAGTGCACAGATGCCAGGAGATTACATGGACTCAACTCCGTTATTAGTCTTCTTCCATGCAGCCCAGGCCTGAGCATTCATTGGATAATAAAAACAGAGGACTCACCTTTGACCCACCAGCAGGGCCCACTGCTCTGCAACATGAAAAAGGATGAATTAGGGAATGTTTTCCTGTAGTATTATTGTGAACAGATAATTGATCTTACAACCATTCATGTATTTGCCTAACTAATGATAAATTGTTGTACGTATGTTGTATACATTCTTTGATATTAGATGGAACCATTGATAGCTGCAGGCATTCCCAAATTTGGCACGATTTAAATAATAAAAGCAACTCCAGATGGCATCAAGGCAGTGACCACTGATCTAGGTTTGATCCTGACCATGGATATCTTTTATACTGGATACCTCCCCTCTGTCTTTCAGTCCAGTTGACCCAGAATGTTGATTGTTCATTTCCCTCCATAGATGCTGCGTGACCCACCGAGTTCCTCCAACTCTATGTGTTTTGCTCCAGATTCCAGCATCTGCAGTCTCTCGTGTCTCCATCTTTGAGACCATCTGAGTGGAGTTTGGTCATTCTCCCACTGACTTTGTGAGGTTCCTTGTATATGAGATCTGATCTTCTCCCACATCCAGAAAGCTGAAGCCAAAAGGGATGGGAGATGCTGGAAGCCAGATCAAGAAAAAAGTATTGGAAGAACTTCTATCACATCCTGATGAAGGGTCTTGACTCAAAACATTCTCCTCCACAGATGCTGCCTGACCAGCAGAGTTTCTCCTTTATTTTGTGCTTTGTTCCGGATTTCTGGCATTTGCAGAATCCCTTGCATTTGGAAGAACTCACTGAGTCAAGCAACATCTCAACAGGCAAAAGACGCAAGTCAATGTTTTGGGTTCAGATCCTGCATCTGAACAGAGAAGGAGGAAGAAAGATAGCCAGGATATACCATGTGGGATAGAGGCTGATAGGTGATAACGGGAAACAGGTGAGGAGAGGGTAACAGGCAGATGGACTCAGGTGGAGTGAGGGGGATAGTAGAAGTGAAAAAAAAAAGCAGAAAATAGGTGGATGTGAATACATGGGAGGGGAACACTAAGGCTGTAGTTACCTGAAAAGACCACTCACAATATGCTGATAGGTTAATTAGCTAGAATGAATCACCCCTAGTGTAAGCAAGTAGAAAAATAATTAAAAGGGAGCTCATGAGCAAGTGGGGGAGAATAAGTGAAAAGGATACAATGAAAATAATAGGAGGATGGACGGGACTTACGGCTTGCTCTGTTGGAAGCTGGCATGGAACCAATGGGCCATGTGGCCATCATCTACATTGTACTAAGGAAATAATTGTTTCATGTGACTATACTCTACTTAATCAAGAGAAGGGAACATTTCTTTCATCAGTACAATGCCAGCCTCCCAGTCCCACCAAGTGCCAAATATGTTCTCTTGTATATTCGGTCAGTGTGAACTCAATTTCATTGTCTAGCAACACTGAAATACCAAGTAGATTTGTAACCATAGAAACCATAGAAATTACAGCACAGAAACAGGCCTTTTGGCCCTTCTTGGCTGTGCCGAACCATTTTCTGCCTAGTCCCACTGACCTGCACACGGACTATATCCCTTCATACACCTCTCATCCATGTATCTGTCCAATTTATTCTTAAATGTTAAAAAAGAACCCACATTTACCACCTCGTCTGGCAGCTCATTCCATACTCCCACCACTCTCTGTGTGAAGAAGCCCCCCCAATGTTCCCTTTAAACTTTTACCCCCTTACCCTTAACCCCTGTCCTCTGGTTTTTTTTCTCCCCTTGTCTCAGTGGAAAAAGCCTGCTTGCATTCACTCTATCTATACCCATCATAATTTTATATACCTCTATCAAATCTCCCCTCATTCTTCTACGCTCCAGGGAATAAAGTCCTAACCTATTCAACCTTTCTCTGTAACTGAGTTTCTCAAGTCCCGGCAACATCCTTGTAAACCTTCTCTGCACTCTCTCAACCTTACTTATATCCTTCCTGTAATTTGGTGACCAAAACTGAACACAATACTCCAGATTCGGCCTCACCAATGCCTTATACAACCTCAACATAACATTCCAGCTCTTACACTCAATACTTTGATTAATAAAGGCCAATGTACCAAAAGCTCTCTTTACGACCCTATCTACCTGTGACACCACTTTTAGGGAATTTTGTATCTGTATTCCCAGATCCCTCTGTTCCACTGCACTCCTCAGTGCCTTACCATTAACCCTATATGTTCTACCTTGGTTTGTCCTTCCAACATGCAATACCTCACACTTGTCTGTATTAAACTCCATCTGCCATTTTTCAGCCCATTTTTCCAGCTGGTCCAAGTCCCTCTGCAGGCTCTGAAAACCTTCCTCACTGTCTACTACACCTCCAATCTTGGTATCATCAGCAAATTTGCTGATCCAATTTACCACATTATCATCCAGATCATTGATATAGATGACAAATAACAACGGACCTAGCACTGATCCCTGTGGCACACCACTAGTTACAGGCCTCCACTCAGAGAAGCAATTCTCTACCACCACTCTCTGGCTTCTTCCATCGAGCCAATGTCTAATCCAATTTACCACCTCTCCATGCATACCTAGCGACTGAATTTTCCTAACTAACCTCCCATGCGGGACCTTGTCAAAGGCCTTACTGAAGTCCATGTAGACAATATCCACTGCCTTCCCTTCATCCACTTTCCTGGTAACCTCCTCGAAAAACTCCAATAGATTGGTCAAACATGACCTACCACGCACAAAGCCATGTTGACTCTCCCTAATAAGTCCCTGTCTATCCAAATGCTTGTAGATTCTGTCTCTTAGTACTCCCTCCAATAACTTACCTACTACCGATGTTAAACTTACTGGCCTATAATTTGCCGGATTACTTTTCGATCATTTTTTAAACAACGGAACAACATGAGCCACTCTCCAATCCTCCGGCACCTCACCTGTAGACAGCGACATTTTAAATATTTCTGTCAGGGCCCCTGCAATTTCAACACTAGTCACCTTCAAGGTCCGAGGGAACACCCTGTCAGGTCCCGGGGATTTATCCACTTTAATTTTCCTCAAGACAGCAAGGACCTCCTCCTTTTCGATCTATACAGTTTCCATGATCTCACTGCTTGTTTCCCTTAATTCCATAGACTTCATGCCAGTTTCCTTAGTAAATACAGACGCAAAAAACCTATTTAAGATCTCCCCCATTTCCTTTGGTTCCGCACATAGCCGACCACTCTGATCTTCAAGAGGACCAATTTTATCCCTTACAATCCTTTTGCTCTTAATATACCTGTAAAAGCTCTTTGGATTATCCTTCACTTTGACTGTCAAGGCAACCTCATGTCTTCTTTTAGCCGTCCTGATTTCTTTCTTAAGTATTTTCTTGCACTTCTTATACTCCTCAAGCACCTTATTTACTCCCTGCTTCCTATACATGTCATACAACTCTCTCTTCTTCTTTATCAGAGTTTCAATATCCCTTGAGAACCAAGGTTCCTTATTCCTATTCACTTTGCCTTTAATCCTGACAGGAACATACAAATTCTGCACTCTCAAAATTTCTCCTTTGAAGGCTTCCCACCTACCGATCACATCCTTGCCGGAGAACAACCTGTCCCAATCCACGCTTTTTGGAGCCTTTCTCATTTCTTCAAATTTGGCCTTCTTCCAGTTAAGAACCTCAACCCTAGGATGATATCTATCCTTGTCCATGATCAAATTGAAACTAATGGTGTTATGATCACGGAACCAAAGTGCTCCCCTACACAGAATTCTGTCACTTGTCCTAACTCGTTTCCTAACAGGAGATCCAATATTGCATCCCCTCTAGTTGGTCCCTCTATATATTGATTTAGAAAACTTTCCTGAACACATTTTACAAACTCTAAACCATCTAGACCCCTAACAGTATGGGAGATCCAATCAATATCTGGAAAATTAAAATCCCCTACCACCACAACTTTATGTTTCCTGCAGTTGCCTGCTATCTCTCTGCAGATTTGCTCTTCCAATTCTCGTTGACTATTGGGTGGTCTGTAATACAATCCCACTAACGTGGCCATACCTTTCCTGTTTCTCAGCTCCACAAATAAGGACTCAGTAGACAAGCCCTCTAATCTGTCCGGCCTGAGCACTGCTGTAATATTTTCCCTAACAAGCAATGCTACCCCCCCCCCTTTCATTCCTCTGCCTCGATCACATCTGAAACATCAGAACTCTGGAATATTAAGCTGCCAGTCCTGTCCCTTCTGTAGCCAAGTTTCACTAATTGCTATAACGTCATAATTCTACCTGTCAATCCACGCCCTCAACTCATCCGCCTTCCCCGCAATACTCCTAGCATTGAAATATATACACCTCAGCAGATTTTTACCACCACTCACAACCTTTCTATTACCGGATTTGCTTGAACTTTTAACATCATTTATTTTCACCCCAGCCACACTGTCAGTCCTGGCACTCTGGTTCCCATCCCCCTGCAAATCTAGTTTAAAACCTCCCCAATAGCATTAACAAACCTCCCTGAAAGGATGTTGGTCCCCCTGTAGTTCAAGTGTAACCCGTCTCTCTTGTACAGGTCCCAGCTGCCCCAGAAGAGGTCCCAATTATCCTGAAATCTGAAACCCTGCCCCCTACACCAGTTCCTCAGCCACTTGTTCATCCTCCAGAGCATCCTATTCTTACCCTCACTGGCATGTAGCACAGGTAGCGATCCTGAGATTACCACCCTTGAGGTCCTGCTTTTCAACTTCCTACCAAGCTCTCTATACTCACTCTTCAGGACCTCCTCACTCTTCCTTGCTATGTCATTGGTACCGATGTGCACCACGACATCTGGCTGATCACCCTCCCACTTCAGAATGTCATGCAATCGCTCAGAGACATCCTTGACCCTGGCACCCGGGAGGCAACAAACCATCCTGGATTCTCTGTCACGACCACAGAACCTCCTATCTGCACCTCTAACTATCGAGTCCCCTATCACTACTGCTCTCCTCTTTTTCCCCCTTCCCTTCTGCACTGCAGAGCCAGACTCAGTGCCAGAGATCCGGCTACTGCAGCTTGTCCCAGGTAAGTTATCCCCCCCAACAGTATCCAATGCGGTATACTTGTTGTTGAGGGGAATGGCCACAGGAGAACCCTGCTCTGCCTGCCCTTTCCTCTTCCCTCGCCTGACAGTGACCCAATTTCCTGTCCTCTGTTCCTTTGGCGTAACTACCTCCCTGTAGCTACTATCTATAATCTCCTCATTCTCCCGAATGATCCACAGGTCATCCAGCTCCTGCTCCAGTTCCCTAACCAATGGAATTCAAATGCACTTGAAGCCAACATAAGTAAATCATAAAGAAGTTTTGAAATATAATTAGGTTGGGCTAGTTTAATATCTTATTCACAATATATAATACCACTCCCATTGTGCGGCAGCTTGAGTAAGGAAAACTCACCATTATGGAAGGTACAATTCTCTACCAAAAAATCTGAGGTACAAAATAAAAATTTGGTCTTGAGGATTTTATGTATCAATTTTTATTTTATTCCCAGTTTGTATTCTCAATGAATGACAATATAGTTATGTCTTTCAGTAAATTGTAATCAGATTGGGTTTCTTGTAACACAACTCCCTCATAATGCGATGGTGCCCTGTATCTGGTTCCCTCGTGTACTGCCATTGAGAAACTCCCGACAAAATTGTGGCTGCATTATAATATTTCACTTGTACTATTGTGCAAAGCAAACTCAACAGTTTTAATTCAATATGGAAAATTCCATTTGTAATAAATATCAGAAGATGGGTTAACAGAAAACACTGTTTTACTATAAAGACTAGCTTGATGCAACATAATAGCAAACAGAATGATCACACCCATCATGATTCCTGTGGAAACTATAGGATATGGCCTAATGTCTCCCAGGAGGATATTTTTCAGCTTAATTCTTTTAATAATTTTGTTGATGATAAAGTTGGGTGGTCCATCTTTTGCTATTATTTTTAGATATAGTAACCTTGATCACAATGACTTTTTAGATCTGTGCAAACATACATGGATGTATTATTTCCTGTTATTATTCAAATAAATTATCACATCAGCTTTCAGCCATTGCTCTCCCTAATAGGTAAAGATGGTAATTGCAGTATACAGGATGGCACTTCCATTCCTTTTTGGGTCACAAGGGTACCAGGGGTCAACCAAAACTGAGCCCGTAGGTGCATTAATGAAGAGCTCCACACTTTTGTAATTGACAGCAGAGACAAGTTATGGTCTGCAACAGTTTAACCGAGGATCTTTTCTATAATGCATTCAAAAGAAGTTACACTAGCTTAATATTTTATAGACCTCTGACTGGGCATTTATCCAATATAGTGTCAGCTATGGACTATTGAGTCCATACCACTTGATCAGAGATTCATAGATTCAAGCATCCCTTAAATGAGCTACCTCAGCTCCCTCTTAAACTCTACACAGTAGTTAAGCACAAAAATAAAAATAATTTATGGAAAGCACTAAAAGAGAGAAGATGCTAGAATCTAGAACACAAACAGAACTCCAGAGGAACTTAGTGGGTCAAGGTAAATCTGTGAATGCTAAAGGAGTACATTGACATTTTGGGTTAACACCTTTCATCCGGTCTGAGAGAGAAGAGGAAAGATTGCCAGTACGTAACTGTGTGTGTGTGTGTGTGTGTGTGTGTGTGTGTGTGTGTGTGTGTGTGTGTGTGTGTGTGTGTGTGTGTGTGTGTGGAGGTGGGGGGGGCGTCGATGGTGCTTAACTAGAGGCTGGTGGGTGATAAGTGGAACTGGATGGGGAGGAGATGATGGTTAGATGGAACTGGGTGGGAGTGCCCGGAGAGTATAGGAAGCATGAAAAAAGAGATAAAATGAAACAGGTGATTGTGCATTGGAGGGGAACACTGCGTGTATGGGTAACCTGATCTTTGGATATAAGCTAATCAAGTGGAATACGAAATGTTGTTCTGCTAATTTATGTTTGACCTCTCTGCAGCAGTGGAAAAGATTGCAGACGGACAGGCTGGTATGGGAGTGGGAAAGTGGGTTAAACTGATATGCAACCTAAAGCTGGAGATGACCATTAGATCTGATAATCTCATCCTGGAACTTCATTTGGTAATTGACCCCTGCACTGTTGTAACAAAGCCATGGCAGGAAAAAGAGTTTCTACTTATAGTCTGGCCAGATGGCAAGGGCTGATGTTCCTAGTCTTCAAGAAAGATATTAATTAAGAGACATGAGATTTTCCTCAGGCATGATGATGAATTAAGAGGCTAAGTCACTCTCTATCAAGCTTATACACTTAATTTAAACCTCTTTATGAATCAGAATTTGCAAAGCATCCATTAACTTTCCAATGGGGGAAGAAAGCATGAAAAAAATACAGAAACATAGATAAAAATACTTATTACTTGGTCACTTCAGGCCGATGGGGCACATCAGCCGTGGTTGGCAGTTCATCTAGGAGAAGGAAAGCTTTGATCTCAATCCTCCACTGAACCCCTCATGTTGAAGGCTTCGGGAGTATCACCAAGGAAATCTGGAGCTGGAGTCCCTAAGGCAGTTCTACCTTGATTTCAGTGCCGATTGGCATCTCCTGAGACGCAGCTGGTACCAAACTGTATCAATCTCTGCCGTTCCTTTGGGTTCATCAGATGCATGGAGAAAGGGAGTTGCTACATAGGCAACGGCTTGTTGTCCATATCGTACTGCCCAGGTCTGCATATCTAGACAGCTAGGATACAATATCCATGGTTACCTCTGACTGGCGGAGGCCCTCTCCTCACTTACAACTTACGGTCTGTTCTTTAAAGTTGACCTTGCTTACTTTAAAATGTTTGGATTTGGGCATATAGGAAATAGCTCATAATGAGCTAACTTTTCCTGGAGACGTGCTGTCATGGTAGTGCATCCACAGCATTAAGTACTTTGATACGTTTGAAGAAAAAAGTAAAAATAATAAATAAATCCAAATCACATTTGCTGATTTAGTTTTCTATGTCACTCAGTCATTACTTGTACCAACACAGTAATTATCAGAACTCCATTCCCATTGAAGTTAATAGCAATGACATTTTTTTCTGCATTTAATTTGTTTTTACACACTGCTGTGAATATGTAAATGATAATCTGCAGGCGTCATGATATATTGCTCCAGAATTGGCATAAATATTGAAAAGTCAAATCTATTGAATCTAAATGAAGAAACTCACCAAAACCATCAAATGTTCTGCACCTATTATAGTTATTACTGAAGCACAGAGCCAGCCCAACATTTCTAGGTAAAGGATGCCTGTATCAGAAATCAATTGCTGTAGCACAGACAACAGTTTAGTAGTTGTCCTCATCTGCCATTCTTTTTATCTCACAAATGTTCCATTTGTTAATTTTTATACATTATTCATGCTCAGCCTCACTAGAAATGTTTGAACCACAAATCAAAATTTTATCTTGAATAATTTGTAAATAAATTGATATCTAAGAGTTTATACACAATGTGACATCTGTAGAATACAGAGTCAAGACCAATTGCTAATTGTCAGCAGATCACAAAAAATTTTTAAAAATTAGGTGTAACATGCAGTCATCTACAAATGTAGATTACAGGGATCAATTGTTCAATCGTTTAGATTTAAAGCTAAAAAAAAACAACATGGACCAATCATGGATTCCAGCACAACTTCAGGAAACTCTTACAAGATTAGTGAAAGCTCAATGCATTAGATTAGATTAGTTTAGATTATGAGGACACTCAGTCCTCGTTTATTGTTATTTAGAAATGCATGCATTAAGAAATGATACAATGTTCCTCCAGAGTGATATCACAAAAAAACAGGACAAACCAAAGACTAACACTGACAAGACCACATAATTATAACATATAGTTACAGCAGTGCAAGCAATACCGTAATTTGATAAAGAGCAGACCATGGGCACGATAAAAAAAAGTCTCAAAGTTCCATCTGACTCCTGATAGTCCCAATAGCAGGTGGCAAAAGGGAGAAACTCTCCCTGCCATAAACCTCCAGGCGCCGACAACTGCCAATGCATTGGAAGCACCCGACCACAGCAGACTCCGAAAACTTCAAGCCTCCGACCAGCCCTCCGACACCGAGCACCATCTCTGCCGAGCGCTTCGACCCCGTCCCGGCCACCGAGCAACAAGCAAAGCCGAGGACTCAGGCCTTCTCCTCCAGAGATTCTGGATCACACAGTGGCAGCGGCAGCAAAGAAGGCATTTCAGAAGTTTCTCCAGATGTTCCTCCGTGTTCTCACGTCTGTCTCCATCACATCAGGATTGTGCACGGCACCCTACTTGACAGTTAACAGATATCATTCACCAGAGTGGCCGCTGCGCGCTGCGTCACGTCATCATCTTCTCCTCCTCCAAAGGAGAAGTGCACATTAAGAATTTATGGTTAATTTTAAATTCTTGTTTTGGTATTTGTCTTTCCATGATTTTGACCCTCTGTAACCTCATCTGGTCCTAAAACTAGTGAGATCTCTCCTGCTATAGATCCTTTGCCTTGTGTACATCTCTCGTAGATCCCCATTGACTACTGAGCTTCATGGAACCACAACATTAGATATCCTTGTTAAGCTTCACCTCCTTTTGACCACTGTTTCCTGATTCAAAACACTCTTTACAGTCTAAAACAGATTCCCTAATGTCTTCTTGTGCTGATTCTGTCAATTTCTGTTCAATGACAATCAAGTGAAATGCCTTGACCCATTTTATTATCATAAGTGTAATGCCCTGATTAAGATTTCTACCCCATGCTCTGAGGTATTTCATTTTCGCAGTTTTCTGTAAAGGCAGTGTGTCCTGCTGGCGGAGTGTTTTGGTTTTGGCTAAAGATAAGGAGCTATGTTGTTTAACTTAGGAATGTTGTGTCAGACAGGTCAGGATGGTGAGATGAAGAAAAGGTTCTAGACAGAGCTGGGCAGACAGATTTCTGACGGACAGTTGTCGGGTTCATAGTCTTTTGGTGGGAGATGCAGAGAAGAGCAGATCAGTGAAGATGCCTGGAGGATCCTACCCGAAGGGAAGATCTTAATGCAAGGAGTGCTTCATGGGACAAAGGAGTCCAAGAAGGGAAGTTCTCCCTGTGATTGGCAATGAAAATTCAGCACCATGGTTAAAGCAGTACACCCAATCACTACAGACAAGAATTCCAATATTTATGTGCACATTTAGATTGGTTTAATTGGAATGGCCTTTTTATTAATTTGTTTTTCTTTTCCTTTCCTATTATCTGTTTGATAAAGCTGAAATTAATTAATGTAATTCCTGTGGAATTTTATGCTGGTGTACGATCTGTTATTTCTTGGCGACCGATAACAATGAATGGGCAGTATTTACACAGCATTCGCTCAAATTGAGGTTCCTTTAATCGGCATTCCCGACCAAACATTCCCTGTTTGGTTGAACCCCACAACATACTGACCCTGGCTGTATGATATTTAGAAAGGTGGCCTGGCCACCACGAGGTTATGTGGCTGTTAGCAGAATAGCTGATGAGCCAAGCTAGCATACGAGCTCAGGCGGGCGGGGGGGGGGGGGGCGCGGTTACATAAGAAATATATTGTAATTGCAAATTCTTCTTGATATTGTTGACACAAAGTTGAATGTCACAGTTGTATATGGGAATAGGAAATTACAAAAAAAGAGGGAGGTTTATTCTATTTATCGAGGAAGAGGGTAAGTTTGAACAATATCTAATTGGCCCAGTGTGGCCAGATCCTAGAACATACAAATCCTGTAATCTTGGTCTGACCAGACAGTAAATACAGGTTTCCATGAGAACTGCAGCCAGTTAAGGGGAAGGACCTGGACATGGTGAGGTTTTCAATAAGACAAAACTGGGAAGTCACAGTCATACTTTATTGATCCCGGGGGAAATTGGTTTTCGTTACAGTTGCACCATAAATAATAAATAGTAATAAAACCATAAATAGTTAAATAATAATATATAAATTATGCCAGGAAATAAGTCCAGGACCAGCCTATTGGCTCAGGATGTCTGACCCTCCAAGGGAGGAGTTGTAAAGTTTGATGGTCACAGGCAGGAATGACTTCCTATGACGCTCTGTGTTGCATCTCGGTGGAATGAG
This sequence comes from Mobula birostris, assembly GCF_030028105.1. Taxonomy (NCBI): domain Eukaryota; kingdom Metazoa; phylum Chordata; class Chondrichthyes; order Myliobatiformes; family Myliobatidae; genus Mobula; species Mobula birostris. Next base: position 53,656,890 of record NC_092386.1, read on the forward strand.
TCTCTGGCTAAATGTACTCCTGTGCCCAACCAGTACATTATGTAGTGGGTGGGAGACATTGTCCAAGATGGCATGCAACTTGGACAGCATCCTCTTTTCAGACACTACTGTCAAAGAGTCCAGTTCCATCCTCACAACATCATTGGCCTTACGAATGATTTTGTTGATTCTGTTGGGGTCTGCTACCCTCAGCCTGCTGTCCCAACACACAACAGCAAACATGATAGCACTGGCCACCACAGACTCGTAGAACATCCTCAGCATCGTCCGGCAGATGTTAAAGGACCTCAGTCTCCTCAGGAAATAGAGACGGCTCTGACCTTTCTTGTAGACAGCCTCAGTGTTCTTTGACCAGTCCAGTTTATTGTCAATTCATATCTCCAGGCATTTGTAATCCTCCACCATGTCTACACTGACCCCCTGGATAGAAACAGGGGTCACCGGTACCTTAGCTTTCTTCAGGTCTACCACCAGCTCCTTAGTCTTTTTCACATTAAGCTGCAGATAATTCTGCTCACACCATGTGACAAAGCTTCCTACCGTAGCCCTGTACTCAGCCTCATCTCCCTTGCTGATGCATCCAACTATGGCAGAGTCATCTGAAAACTTCTGAAGGTGACAAGACTCTGTGCAGTAGTTGAAGTCCGAAGTGTAAATGGTGAAGGGAAAGGGAGACAAGACAGTCCCCTGTGGAGCCCCAGTGCTGCTGATCACTTTGTCGGACACACAGTGTTGCAAGCACACGTACTGTGGTCTGTGGAAGGAGGGGAGCAAAGGGCAGGACTGATAGATCCATTGGCTCATTGGCATGACTTGGGTGAAATATTCTAGTACTTTTTCCATAATTACTTCCTCCAACAGAATTTCTAAAGACTGGCCCTTTCTAATCATTCTGATTCTTCTGATGTGGCTCTGCTCCAGGCCTCTCAGTTACATGGGATTTCCTTGAGTTTAAGCTAATATCACACTACAACATCATGGCAACAGTGATAATATGAACAGCAGCTTCTGCATATTAAGTAAAATCTTTGCCATCTTCTAGTAAGAACATCAACGTCTTAGTTTGTCATCATATAATTTAGAGTAGCTGGTACTTTGTTAGTATTGAGTCTGAGGTTATAGTTCACATTTTCACTATTATTTACTCACGGAAAGCGGATGTCACAGGCAATACTGCAAAATTGTTCATCTCTAGCTACCTCTGAGGCTACCCCTAAGAAGTAGGCAATTGGGGGATATGATATTCTGATGAAGGGCCTCGGCCCAAAACATCGACTGTTTACTCTTTTCCATAGATGTTGCCTGGCCTGCTGAGTTCCTTCAGCATACTGTGTGTGTCGCTTGGATTTCCAGCATCTGCAGATTTTCTCTTGTTTGTGTTTGGTGGGTCTGCATCACTTTCAGACCAAACCAGGTAAACAGAATAAATTTTCTTTCCTGAAGGACATCAGTGAACCAGGTGAGGTTTTACAACAGTCTGGTGATTTTATTGTTAGCTACTAAGAGTAACATTTTAATTAGCGATACATTTGAACTTAATTTTGTGGTAAATTTCAGACCCTTGATTTTACTGGGATCCATATCAGAAGATCAATGGTCCAGCACTCTCAATGATAGTTCACCATCTGGAACACTAGGCTATTGTTCCATTGGTTTTTGGGGTTCTGATTCACCACTATACATTTTCTATTTAAAATACAGGAACATAGAGGGCAAGTTGACAGCAGTGAAATTACTGCAGATGTTTTAGTTCCTGTGATTGATTTATGTAGAAAATCTGGATTGTTTTGTTCAACTATTGGCAAAGAACACTAGTTAAATATCAGAATGAATGTACATTGTAGTTCCATGCTAAGGCTATAAATTTTTTACAACACTATAATATCATGTGAGGTGAGAGTGATTGTCCTTCATGGCAAGGTTGCATTTGACTGAGGAAATGTCACAAAATTAAAGCCAATGGGACTTTCCAATGTCTCATAGAGAGAGAAAAGGAAATGGCTAACAGGAAAAGATCTGCAGATGCTGGAAATCTGAACAACACACACAAAATGCTGGAGGAACTCAGCAGGCCAGGCAGCATCTATGGATAAGAGTACAGTCAATGTTTTGAGCCAAAACACTTCAGCAGGACTGATTCCTAGAAGTCAATCAATTCAACTTAGTACATAATTTTAGAAATTGCTAAGGGCAGTACCTGGATCTGACTATTTTCAATTGCTTTATCTTCTGTCATAAGGTCAAAAGTGGGAATCTGTGCTTGCGATAGATTGGTGTTCAAATCTATTTTGCTATTCTTAAGATAATATAACAAACCATGCCTGCATTCAGTATAAATAGACCATCTTGCAGAAGCAGTGCCTAATTGTTCAATACCATTGCCTTCTCCAAGACCCTGACCATCAATGTTCTGTAAATCACTGCTGGGCATAAGTTTACCCGTGCCAAAGCACATAGTATTGTATCTACAGAGGCTGCATACTCTGCATTTGGAGACTTACCATTTGACCCCTTAGTACTTTCTACCATACAAGGTGCAATAGCTGGCGTAAATATCCTTCATTTGCATAGGTGAGTGCAGCGCCAAAGAAGCTCAGCAGAACAGAGCAGTTCTGATGAAGGGCATCAGCCCAAACACGTCGACCGTTTGTTCCCATCTATAGATGCTTCCTGACTTGCTGAGTTCATCCAGCATTTTGTGTGTGTTGCTCAAGATTTCAAGTATTTGTAGAATCTCCTGTGTTAACGAAAAGCAGCCATCTTAATGGTACTCAGTCCAGCAAAGTAAATATTCACTTCCTTCACCAGTAAATCACCATAATTACCAAATGCATACAGCAATCAATCAAGAATTATTTGGCAACATGTCCCAACTCATAACCTCCCCTAAACAGAAGAACAAGCTCTTAAAGAATATCATTGCTGGAAAGTTCTCCTCAAAGACATCCACTGGGATATGGAAAAATATCACTGTTCCTTTACTATTACTAGGATTAAAATTTGGACACCCTATCCAGTAACACGGTAGGAATATCTTCACTGGAAAGGACAATAGCAGTTCAAGATCATGGCTTTCCACCGCTTTTTCAAGGATACTTAGAGATTAATCCTGGCCTTGTTAGTGACACCAACATCCCACAAAAAAGTAAATCTATGGACTCTACCAATAAGTGTTAGTTTACTGAGTATTTGCTCTATACAGGTATGCATAATGGAGGAGTTAATGTATTATATTTAAAATATTTTGCCAATTTTTGCAGACAGGAATACTACTTTTTTCATTTGTTTTTAGCAAAATAGTTTAAATTCGACACATGGTATGTCATTTCAATTTCCCTAATTAGATGTAATGGATGAATACCAAGGGAGAGTTGTGAGTTATTGCCCAAGAAGTTTTAGTCAGGTGGTAAAGCACAAATGGAGCCACCTCAAAATGTAATAAATTAAGATTCAGTAGGAAACCGACACACTGTTCATTTTCAATCACCAAGCCATTCCCCGTTGCTGCAATATTTCCTTTCAGCAGAAGTACAGGAATGCAGCTATTTTTCAAAGGTTTCACAGTGAATCACAACTTTGATCATGAAGAAACCAGGAAAGCCTTCAGCACAACCTGGACTGCAGTCAGTTTTACATTGACAAGTGACATGAAATTTCCAATGGGAGAAATCCTCTTCATCTCCCCTAACTTTCATTAGTTTTGCTACAGCTAGGTAGGCACATTGCGTTAACTTGGCTTATTTCCTTTAAAATAGTGTCAATCTGATTGAGGTGTTTAAAAACATAAAACAGGTATAGGAGAGCCTTAGAATTTTGGAGCATTGAAAATGGCTATTCAGTCCAAACAAGAGAAAATCTGCAGATGCTAGAAATCCAAACAACACACACAAAATGCTGGAGGAACTCAGCAGGCCAGGGAGCATCTGTGGAAAAGACTATAGTCAACATTTGGGGCCGAGATCCTTCTGCAGGACTGGAGAAAAAAAATATGAAGTCAGAGTTAGAGGGTGGGGTGGGGGGGGGAGGGAGAGCAAGAGAACTCAAAGTGATAGGTGAAACTGGGAGAGGGGAGGGGTGAAGTAAAGAGTTGGGAAGTTGATTATTGAAAGAGTTACAGGGCTGGAGGAGGGGGAATCTAATAGGAGAGGGCAGAAGGCCATAGAAGAAAGAAAATGGGGAGGAGTACCAGAGAGTGCAGGCAAGGAGATAATGTGAGAGAAGAGAAAGGGGATGGGGAATGGTGAAGTGGGGGGGGGGGGGAGGGGTGGCCATTATCAGAAGTTCAAGAAATTGATGTTCATGCCATCAGGTTGGAGGCTACCCAGATGGAATATAAGGTGTTACTCCCCCAACCTGAGTGAGGCCTCATATTCAGTGCAGCTCATTTATGCCATCCAGCAGGGCCCTGCTGTTTTAAGCCCATTCCTACTTCTTAGCCAGTGGTGTTTTGTACCCAAGCCATTCAACTGCTCATTCAGGCACCACTTAAATGCTATCTGCAACCTAGCTTCAGAGAGAGTGATCCTGGTATTCTGTAGGTGAAAAAGTTTCCCTAATTTCCTCTCTAAGTATTTTATCCTAAATCTATGTCATCTAGTTTTATTCACCTGTGATAGAGGGAAAGAATTCTTGCAGTCTACCTTATCTATACTCTTAATAATTTTATATACGTCATTCGTATCCTCTCTTAACTTACACTGCTCCAAGAAAATGGGCTTAGCTTCTCCAATCTCCTCTCATAACTGACCTGCTCCATCCTGAGCAACATCCAAGTGAGTCTTATCTCCACCCTCGTTGTGATCACTTTAGCTGAGATCTGACAAAAGTTTTATAAAGTTGGAATATACTGGTATGTTCAATAACCTGACTAATCAAGGCCAATATCTCTTTTGCCTCCTGAGTCACTTTACCTATCCGTATTGCTACCTTCAAGGGTATGTAGACTTGTACTCAGAAGTAGCTCTGTTCCTCAATACTCCTGAAGACCATACTATTCATGGTCTATATGCCAGTCTCATGAGTACTCCCAAAATGCATCACCTTACATTGTCAAGATTAATCTCCACTTGCCATTTTACAGACATTTCCACTAACACATTGATACCTCTCTGCAGCCTACAACCGTCTTCAGCACTATTGCAACTCCATCAGCCTTCATGCCTTCTTCAAACTTACTGATTATGATGGAGTGAAGGGATAGGTAAATGGGCGTATAGACTAAGAACAATGATTAACTAATGATCAATCACCTTGTGGACGCCTTAGCTTACTGTTTTGGACAGTCAAAAAGAAGCTTTACCCAGCAATCGGTGACGTACTAGTCATTATTCTCTAAAGATAGGCAAAGGTTCAAATGAGGAACTATCTGATCATACAGAAGCATCTCAAGGTATAGCTAAATATGGGAAGTAGAGTGTAAGGGCTAGAATGTTCTGGGAAAAAGGGGAAGGTGTCCGAATGAGGAACTGATGGGCTAGCTTTGGCTTAAAATAATTATAACTAACTAACCAATGATTATTTTACATCTAATTGTATCTTAGCATGTGACTGAAATGATTCTAATATTGTCTAAACTTGTAATCATAAGATTTCCTGCTACCTGATCAATGTTATTAATTGTGGAGAATTGTGTAATTTGGGGGCAGTGTCTGGACCGGCTCTTTTGGGAGATCAGTCTGTAACTTCCCCCATAGTATGCTCTGAGTAAAGAATAAAGGTTTGAAAAAGAATTACGTGTGTTAGTGTATTTGTGGTACAATTGTCTTTGCATCGGTCGATCCAGTACGACAATTATACCTCACATGTTCACATCCAAGCAGCAAGTATTCCAGTACCAATATTTGTAGGACACCAGTGATCACAGGTATTCTATCACAAAAAGCAACACTAGTATCACCTTCTGTCTCCTATTGCTAAGCCAATTTGCCAACCTGCCATAACCTTATGAACCAGCTTTCCATCTGGGATTTTGTCATAGGCCTTTCTAAAATCCATGTCAATCATATCTACAGCTCTATTCCTGTTGACACACTTTGTTACTTCTTCAAAGAATTCAGTCGAATTGATCAGACGGGCTCTGCCCTTGACAAAGCCATATTGGCTGTCTCTGATAAGTGATAATTAATCTTTCTCTCTGAATTTTTATAAGAATCTTTCCTGCCATTGATGTTAAGCTCATAGGTCCATAGTTAACAGGTTTTTCCCTGCTGCCATTCCTGAAAAGGGCTCTACTTCTGCTGTCTTCCAGTCATCTGGTCCTTCCCTTCTGTCCAGGAAAGACTTGAAAATCTCAGCCAGAACCTCAGAAATCCTGTGAACTTGAGATTGCGTGAGCAATTACTTGTGAAGATAAGTGCCAGATTAAAAAAGGGAGCAGGGCCCGTCCAGAAATTCTGAAGAACTTGAGATCACACAGGTTATTAGACATTTGACAAGGGCCAAAAAAAAAAAACAGGTTTAAGCAGAGCAGCCATTATGGGAGTGGCCATTTTTGGAGATAGACTGAGTTAGAGTGTCCCTAAATGGCCCTACTTTTTCCCTGATTATTCTTTGCCCTTAATATACAGATGAATGGAATGCTTTTGGATTTACTTTAATCCACTCTGCTGCTGCTTTTTCATGACCTCTCTTAGCTTTTCTAATTTCCTTTTTAAGCATCTCCTTGCATTTTTTAAAAATAATTTTGAAGGACCTCCATCATCATTAGTAAAAAACAGTCTATTGGAGAACCCAGTGGGTTGAGCAACATTTGTGGAGGGAAAGGAATTATCCACATTTCAGGTTGAAACTCTGCATCAGGATGCCGGAGTTTGACACAAAAAACGTCAAAAAATTAATTTCCACCCCACAGATGCTGCTCAACTGCTGATTTCCTTCAGCAGATATTTTTTGTTGCACTAGATTCCAGCATCTGCTGTCCCTTGTAACTCTCCCTGCATTCATTTCCCATACATATCATCTGCTTTTTCCTCTTTATCCAACTCTCAATATCCCTCAACATCCAATGTTCCTTACACTTGTGACCCCTGACTTTTACAGGAACATGTTGGACTTGAGCTTTTAGTATCTTTCCTTTGAATATACTCACATAGTTTTACTTGCAAATAGATGCTCCTAATCTACTTTTCGACCATAAGACTATAGGACTTAGGAGCAGAAATAGGCCTTTGACTCTGCTCTGCCATTCCAACATGGCTGATTTACTATCCCTCCTCACCCCATTCTTCTGCCTTCTCCCTGTAACCTTTGATGCCCTTATCGAGCAGTACTAATCCAAGGCAACTGGCCTTGCTGTGTTGTCTAGAAAACATTTTGCCACTCATCTGAGAGACTTCTTTAATTCTGATTCATGGTAGTGGCATCCGTTAGTCTTACGAGACCATGGATCTGCGCCTGGAAAGTCTTCACTCTCCAGGGCGCGGGCCTGGTCATTGTGGGTAATTTATAAACTCTGTGAGTTGTTTAAAGCTACAGCAATCACATGGGTGTTGTTAAGAGTTGTAGAGGTAATGAGAGGGCCATTAGTCTTATCTTTGCATGAATGGAAGTGTGAACTGTTGTGGAGATGCCGGGGTAGAGATGGTAGGACTGCTCTGTAAGTATCTGATAGGTGGTGTCAGAACTCACCTTCCACCTTTCAGGGGTGGGTTTTCCAGTTTGTCATAGATGGTTTCTCGAACCCCTTTTTCAAAACTCCCGGTCCAAAATGTGCATATCTACTGTCAGCTACTTACATTGCAGTCCTAACATCTCTACCCCGGTGTCTCCCCAACAGTTCACACCTTTATTCATGCAAAGACAAGACTAATGACCCTCTCATTACCTCTATAACTCTTAATGACCTTCATGTGACTGCTATACCTTTAAACAACTCACAGTGTTTATAAGCTGGAAAACCACCCACTGTGGATCAGAACTGAAGAAGCCTCTTAGATGAGTGGCAAAATGTCTTCTAGACAACTCAGCAAGTCCAGTTGCCTTGATTTTACTACTGCTTGATATACAATGACCTGGATGACTGAGAACCTTTATAGACTTTGATGTCCTTACTAATCAAGAACCTATAAACTTGTGCTTCAAATATAAACAATGAAATGGCCTCCACAGCTGTCTGTGGCAATGAATTCCACAGAGTCTCTACCCTCTGGCTATAGAATTTCTTCCTCATCTCTGTTCTAAGTGGATGTCTGTCTATTCTGAGAATGTTCCCTCTGATTCTAGACTCCCCCACTATAGGAAACATCCTATCCACACCCACTCTATCTAGTGTTTTCAATATTTAATTATTCTAAATTCAATTGAGTACAGGCCCAGAGCCATCAGATGCTATGCATATGTTAACCCTTTCATTCCTGGAATCATTCTTGTAAATATCCTCTGGACCTACTCCAATGTCAGTGCATCCTTTCATAGGTAAAGGGCCTAAAACTGCTCATAACACTCCAAGTGTGGTCTGACCAGTGCCTTATAAAGCCTTGGCGTTACATCTTTTCCTTGATATTCTAGTCTTCCTGAAATTAATGCTAACGTTCAATTTGCCTTCCTTACCACTGGCTCAATCTGCAAGTTAACTTTTATGGAATATTGCCCCTCTGATTTTTGAATTTTCTCCCCATTTAGAAAATAGTCTACTTTATTCCTTCTACCAAAGTGCATGATCCTACACTCCCCTGCTTTGCATTCCATCTGCAACTTCTTTGCCATTCTCCTAATCTGTACGTCCTTCTGAAGACTCCCTGCTTACAACAGATTTTGTCAGGCAAGATTTCCCCTTAAGGAAACTATGCTGACTTTGACCTATTTTATCATGTGCCTCTTAGTAGCCCAAAACCTCATTCCTAATAATGGACTCCAGTGTCTTCCCAATTACTGAAGTCAGGCTAACAGCCCTATAGTTGCCTTTTTCTCTGCCCTCTTCCCCTTTTAAAGAGTGGAGAGACATTTGCAATTTTCCAGCGCTGCAGAACCATTCCAGAATCTGGTGGTTCCTGAAAGATCTCTACTATTACCTGCACAATCTCTTCAGCTACTGCTTTCAGAACCCTGGGTAGTAGTGCATCTGGTCCAGTTCACTTATCCACCTTTAGACCTTTCAGCTTCCTAAGCACCTTCTTCTTAGTAATAATAACTACACTCAATTTTGCTCCAACTCCCTCGAATTTATGGCATACTGCAGTGCCTTTGACAGTGAAGGCTGACACAAAATACTTATTAACTTCTTCTGCCATTTATTTGTCCCTATTGCTATGCCCCCGGCATCATTTTCCTGTGGTCTGATATCCACTCTCACCTCTCTTTAACTCTTTATATATCTGAAAAAAACATTTTGTGTCCTCTTTTAGGTTATTGACTAGTTTATCTTCATATTTCATCTTTTCTCTCCTTATGGCTTTTTTAGTTGCCTTTTATTGGTTTTTAAGAGCTTCCCACTCACTTAACTTTCCACTAATTTTCTGCACTATTATATGCACTCTCTTTTGCTTTTATGCCGTCTTTGACTTACCTTGTCAGCCACGATTGCTTCATCCTCGCTTTAGAATAACCCTTCTTCTTTGGGATTTATCTATCCTGTGCCTTCTGAATTGCTCCCAGAAACTCTAGCCACTGCTGGTCTGCTGATATCCCTGCCAGTGTTCTCTTCCAATCAACTTTGGCTAGCTCTTCTCTCATCCTTTTGTAATACTGTTACACCTGACTTTAGCTTTCTCCTTTCAAACTGCTGCTCGAATTCTATCATATTATGATTACTGTCTCCCAAGGGATCCTTTACCTAATCTGGTTTATTACACAACACTCAATTTAGAATTGCCTTTTCTCTAGTGGTCTCAACCACAAACCGCCCTAAAACCCATCTCTTAGGCATTCTTCAAATTCCCTCTCATGGGATCCAGCACCAACCTGATTTTCACAATTGCCTGCATATTGAAATCCCTCATGATTATCGTAACATTGTCCTTTTTACCTGCCTTTTCCATCTCCTGTTGTAATTTGTACCCCACATCACAAACAAGAGAAAAATCTAAAGATGCTGAAAATCAGAGTGACAGAGGTTTCGGCCCAAAACGTCAACTGTCCTCTTTTTCTAGGTGTTGAGTTCTTCCAACATTTTGTGTTTGTTGTACCCCACATAGTGGCTACTGCTCAGAGGTCTGTATAAAACTCCCATCAGGGTCTTTTTATCCTTGCAGTTTCTTAACTCTGCCCACAGGGATTCAACATCTTCTGATCCTGTGCTATCTCTTTCTAAACATTTGATTTCATTTTTACCAACACTTTTACCAGGTGTAATGTAATAAAAATGGACTGCATCAGTTTTAAGACCTTTATGAAATGGGCCTATCCCATTTTCCCACCTTTTACTTTAAACGACACAGAATTATGGTCATACCTCCAAAATGATCCCCCACTGACACTCCTTCCACTTGACCAGATGTAGATTTCCCAAGACAGCGTCCAGTAATGCTCCTTCCTTTGTTGGTCTTCACACATACACAAAACGTCCCGAGACACATTAAAACTTCTGCCCTCTCTGAGCCCTTAAATCTAAGGTAATCCCGGTTAATATTTGTAAAATTAAAATCTCCTAGCATGATAGTCCTATTTTTATCACACCTCTTTGATATCTCCCTTCATAACTGTTCCTCTATATCCCGTTGACTGCTGCGTCAATAATAATTAATTCCTTGTGAAGTGATGCATCCTGGGATGTCATGAGGCTTAATCTACTGGCATATTGAGTCACATATTTCAATCCCCTAGATATACTATCTCTCCTTCAACCATATCTCAGCAAGGGCAACAATATCATTAATGCCCATGTTAATTAAAGCATTAAGGTCACCAGCTTTACTCTTCACATTACAATAGATGCAATTCAGCTTTGATTTCCTTAATGTTCACTTATTTGCTTGAATTTCCACTGGATTTACTAACTATTTCTCCTCTTGATGACTGTAACTCTCCATCTGATCAACTATTCCAAGCCCCAAGGATTATCTCCAAGAGATTATCTTCTTTCGTACAGTTCTTTTAATGAAATATAGGAAAATATCGACACAGATTGTACTTTGGATCAACTAGGCACTGATAAGTACTAAAAAAAAATTGGAGGGCTGCATGTTCCAGAATAATCCATCCCATTAAGCTTAATAAAAATATTTTAATGCTATTTTATTCTTCATTCCTCAGCACCTGGTATGAAGATAAGACAGACAGGTGTGCTGCTTGTAGCAAGAAGGGAACACTTCAACATATCTTGAGTGCATGCAGAGTCAATCTTTCCAGTGGCATGTACACTTGGAGACATAACAACGTTCTCAAAGTTGTAACAGAAGCGGTTGAGCAGAGAGTACTGCAGCACAACTTATCTCATGCCCCATGCTGCACAGAACATCGCATATCATTTGTGAAAGAAGGCTCCAAGTCAAGGGTGTACAGCGCAGGCTCACGATCAAGCATACTTTCTTCAGCCAATGATTGGTGTGTCAAGGCTGACCTGGATGGGAAAGGCAGTTTCCCGGAGCAAATAGCTTTCACAACATTGCATCCAGTTATAATCGTATGGTCTGACACCAGTAGAGAAGTGGTTATTGGTGAACTCACAGTCCCCTGGGAAGACAACATCGATGAAGCCCATGAGCACAAGTTAACCAAGTATGCAGAATTAAGGTCAGAGTGCAGAGACAGAGGGTGGAAGGTCTCATGCTATCCATTCGAAGTAGGCTGCTGTGGGTTTATTGCATTCACTCTCCAGAAGTGGCTGCGTGACCTTGGCTTCACTAGAAGAGAGACCAAGTCAACCAGCAGGGCTGTAGCTGAGGCAGCAGAGAAAGGATCAGCATGGGTGTAGACCAAGTATGTCCAGAGGGGCAGATAGTCAGACAGTGTATACATATCTTGCAAACCCTTCAGTAGTTGCATAGCCACCTGAAGAGCAGACTATCTGTTGGATGGAAGTGACCAACAACTCTGATGGAGGCAGATGCTAAGATTTTAAGCTCACCAGTGGGAGGTGGTGCTTTAGCACTGCTGGCCCACCACCTTGAGAGAGCCTTGATCATAAGCGGGCCGAAACTCCTGAAGACAGGTGGCAGATCAACTGATGATCCCACTGGTGATAGCACAGGACAGTTAACATCTTAGTCCATGTGTATTTTGTAATTCATTTGGCAGATGTGTTATGATATGAAACCACAAGCCATACAAAATAGTGACTGCCAACTCAGAGCATCAGATTGCAAGCCACAAAATGTATTTGTTATCAAATTTTGTTTGAAGTAGTTGCACAGGATTTTGGAATAAGGACAAAGCCAAACAGTATTTATCCCCTTCAAACTATAAATATACTGATAATTACAGGTTTTCTTTGCTATTACTCACAAGGTAAAGCATTAGGTTTGGAACAAATTCAATGCATCCACCCTCTCAACAATCTCTCTCTCTTCATAATTCAGGAAATCAACATAAATACATTAAAATAATCTGAATAAATAATTATAATTGTACTTAATAAATCAAATTTATTACATGGAACACCAAATGTTAATTCTCATGATAGTCTAACAAGCTGGGCTGAGCAGCGGCCTCCACACAATTCACTGATTGATGGCCTGAACATGCCTGGATCTCAAATCTTTTTTTCTTAAAACTTTGCACTTCTAGGTCTGTGGCTACCTGGTGTCATAAATATCTTTAACGTGTAGTCACAGGCAAGGTATATAAATATAGAAACATAGAAAAACTACTGCACAATACAGGCCTTTCAGCTCCCAAAGCTGTGCCAAACATGTCCTCACCTTAGAAATTATCTTGGGTTACCCATAGCCCTCTATTTTTCTAAGCTCCATGTACCTATCCAGGAGTCTCTTAAAAGACCCTATTGTATCCGCCCCCACCACCATTGCTGGCAGCCCATTCCACACACTCCCCACTCTCTATGTAAAAAACATACTCCTGACATCTTCTCTGTACTTACTTCCAAGCACCTTAAGACTGTGCCCTCTCGTGTTAGCCATTTCAGCCCTGGGAAAAAGCCTCTGACTATCCACACGATCAATGCCTCTCCCCAACGGGTCACCCCATTGTCTAGTCATTTTATACACCTCTATCATGTCACCTCTCATCCTCCATCGCTCCAAGGAGAAAAGGCTGAGTTCACTCAACCTATTCTCATAAGGCATGCTCTCCAGTCTAGGCAACATCCTTGTAAATCTCCGCTGCACCCTTTCTATGGCTTCCACATCCTTCCTGTAGTGAGGCGACCAGAACTGAGCACAGGACTCCAAGTGGGGTCTGACCGGGGTCCTATATAAACTGCAACATTACCTCTCGGCGCCTAAACTCAATCCCACAATTCACATAAAATGAAAAGTTAAAAAAAATATTATATCCTAAAAGATATCAATGATGCATAATGCTTGATTCTTAGTGATATTCCTGTCTTACCTGGACCTGGCTTTTAAAATGTCTACATATCTCACTAGAAGCAGGTGAATCTAGAATCCCTTTGGGTCCTAACAAGGTTTTGTCAATACAACGGAATACTACTAAAATTACCATGAATATCTTTCAGAATGTGAAGAATATTTACAGAGTAGACTGAAAGGAACCATATTTGGCATTGTATGTAATTTCTACTGTGGCAAAACATTCCAAAAGATTTCAGCAAGGAAGAAATTAACAAATGCTGGAAAAGCCAAAATGAGAAAACAGAGATTTGAGATGATTAGCAAAAGAGCCAAAGGAGATGTAAAGAGATAATTTTTGTATGATTGAATCTACCTGGAAGGGCAGGTGATGCAGGTTTAGTTGTGGTTTTCAAAACATGGAAGACAATACTAAGGGCTCAGAACGTGTCCTGAGTGAGGGACTCGAAAGCCCACCAGAAAGAGCGGCTCATCTACATTTATCAAATGGAGCAAGTATAGGCCGGAGTGACCACTGCATATTCTTCTGGAGGTAAGATTTTGGCTTCACACCAGAAAATCTCCATAATGTCATGTAGCATTACCATCAGATTAATTGGAACAGACCAAGAATAGGTTTGGCAGCTCAAAGTTCGGTATCAGTGAAGCAGTTCTGACCATCAGCAGCAGAAGGATTGAATTCCACAACAGTCTGGAACTTTATTGCTCAAAGTACATTCTACCAAAATCGATAAGCCAAATGCCCAATCCTGGTTTAGTAAAGCAACAAGAGAAAATGAAAAAAAGTAACCAGAAAGTCAGGCAGCAACAGTGAAGAGAGAAAAATGAGGTCAAAGTTTCAAATCAAAGTCCCAAGTACTGATGACAGATTACTGTCTTGAAACTTTATCTCTGTTTCACTTTCCAAAGACATTGCCTGCTTCTAGCATTTTCTGTTTTTTTTTTCTAAAGGTTTTTTAATTGAAACTTTGGTTCATTGAAAGGTGCACATAACTAAAGTTGAGGTGACATTCAGGCAAACTGCAATGTAGGAAAATATGCATTCGCTGCTGAAACTGCAGCATGCAATGGACCAAATTTAATCATTATGTCAGCAACAAAACAAATTAAAGCCAAAGAGCCTTGCTGTATGTTGTCAAGAACGGTGGTTGACAATTAAGACAGGAAGGCTTCAAGTGTATCACTTTCCTCAACAGTGGTGTCTCAATTAATATAAAAGACAAAATAAAACATTAACAATGATCTTCAGCTATATGTATCAAAGGCTTTTCCCCAAGGTTCTCACATGACACCACCAGTTTTTAGTCAATTTGATGCACCACAGATGAAAAAAGGTTGAATGCACTGGATATACCAAATGTACTGGCACTCAGATGGTACTTGTCTTAATAACACTGCTCTATAAAGATTACCATTGCCCCCATGGTACTTGATCTCCCCACAACTTTGATTTAAATATGGATTGAAATGAGGAATATTATTTTTTTTAATGTTTTATTTTACAGAGAGTGGTGGGTGTGTGGAACAGCCAAGGGTTAGAGTTATGGCAGGTACATTAGGGCCATCTAAGAGTCTCTTAGATAGGCACTTGGATGATAGAAAAACAAATGGCAATATGGGAGGGAAGCATTAGACTGATCTCAAAGTAAGTTACACGTTTGGCACAACATCATGGGCCAAGGTGCTTGTACTGTGCTGCAATATTCTACATTCCATGAATTCCAGTGGTAGGCTGAGAATGACTGTCCTTGACATTAAGGCATCATTTGACCAAGAATGTCATTAAGGAGCCTGGTAATACTGAAGGCATTTAGGGAAATATTCCAATGGCTGGAGTCATGCTTTGCATATTGAAGATAACTAGTTTTGTTGGTGAATCACCTCAGACACTACATGTTGGTGAATCACCTCAGACACTAGGTATTGCAACTGACATAGAAATAGAATCATTGAAGGGTGATAGATCACTATAGCGCAGAAACAGGCCCTTTGGCCCAGCTAGTCTGTGCCGAACCATTAATCTGTCTAGTCCCATTGACCTGCAGCCGGACTATATCCTCCGTACACCTCCCATCCACGTTTCTCTTAAGTGTTGAACTCAAACCCGAATCCATCACTTGCACAAGCAGCTCATTCCACACTCTCAGCCTACGCTGAGTGAAGAAGTTCCCCTCCCCATGTTCCCCTTAAATATTTCACCTTTCACTCTTAACCCATGACCTTTAGTTGTAGTCTCAGCCAATCTCAGGTGGAAATAGCCCACTTGCAATTACCCTATCTATACCCCTCGTAACTTTGTATACCTCTATCAAATCTCCTCTCAATTTTCTACATTCCAAGGAATAAAGTCTTAACCAATGTCCTATACAAAATTGCTTTACGCCAATTTTGTGTGTTTTAGGGTTGAGGCCGATATGGCAACTACACATAGAGCAGTCTGTGACTGAAAGGGCTAGTGGGTGGGTAGTTTGTAAGGTGGTGCATTTCCTACATCATTTACACACATGGCTTCGGCATGCTCTCAAAGCAGAGATTGGAGGATCTCAATTCTAATTCAAATCCTCCAAGTCTGCCTTAGAAACATAGAAACATAGAAAATAGGTGCAGGAGTAGACCATTCGGTCCTTTGAGCCTGCACCGCCATTCAGTATGATCATGGCTGATCATCTAACTCAGAACCCTGCACCAGCCTTCTCTCCATACCCCCTGATCCCTTTAGCCACAAGGGCCATATCTAACTTCCTCTTAAATATAGCCAATGAACTGGCCTCAACTGTTTCCTGTGGCAGAGAATTCCACAGATTCACCACTCTCTGTGTGAAGAAGTTTTTCCTAATCTTGGTCCTAAAAGGCTTCCCCTTTATCCTCAAACTGTGACCCCTCGTTCAGGACTTCCCCAACATTGGGAACAATCTTCCTGCATCTAGCCTGTCCAATCCCTTTAGAATTTTATACGTTTCAATAAGATTTCCCCTCAATCTTCTAAATTCCAGAGAGTATAAACCTAGTCGATCTAGTCTTTCATCATATGAAAGTCCTGCCATCCCAGGAATCAATCTGGTGAACCTTCTTTGTACTCCCTCTATGGCAAGAATGTCTTTCCTCAGATTAGGGGACCAAAACTGTACACAGTACTCCAAGTGTGGTCTCACCAAGGCCTTATACAACTGCAGTAGTATCTCCCTGCTCCTGTACTCAAATCCTCTTGCTATGAATACCAGCATACCATTCGCCTTTTTCACCGCCTGCTGTACCTGCATGCCCACTTTCAATGACTGGTGTACAATGACACCCAGGTCTCGTTGCACCTCCCCTTTTCCTAATTGGCCACCATTCAGATAATAATCTTGAACAAGTCATGGGTTAGAAATCCCTGAAGCCAATGAGAATATTGCAGTTCTGCAAGGAGGCTTTGAACACATTGTTGAATCTTTTCCTCTGTCCAGCTGGTAATCACTTCTTATGACAGAGCTCAAAATAGACTATCTTATTTGGAAGTCTGGTGTCACACATGTGATAACATGGCCTGCCCACGGTATCTGACTGAGAGCTAAGGCATCAATACTGGGGAAACTGGCCTGGAAGAAAACACCCACACTGGTCAAATTATCCTTCCAGTGAAGTTGAAACATTTTGTGCTGACGGTGTCAGTATTTTTCCAGTAACTTCAGGTTCCTGCCGTAAGTGGTTCATCTCAGAAACACACGGGGTTGGGGATCACTACTGCCCAGTAAACCTTTACCAGGCCTGATGTTTTAATCTTTAAATTCCTTAGATAAAACCTCCAAAAGAACAATGTCCTTGATCTTCTCCCACAGCAGCACTCCTTCTTCTGCCAATAAAGATTCACAGTGAGACTTTGGAAAATCTGGTGTCACACATGTGAATGACATAGCCTGCCAAGGCAACTGACTGAGAACAGCAGGTTCACTGTAGCTTTTAAAACATGGAAGCAGAGATGAACAAAAGGCTATTGATCTCACCCTTGCGTCGCAGTTGGCGAAGAGATCAAGAAATTCCATTTCCCAACAAATGCACCACTACACCCATTGGCTAGAAATTCATCTCCCACTGGTAGCACCAATTGTGCTGTTTTGTCATTTTGAAATAATGTTCCATGAAGATTTTCCAAGTTTTGTAGAGGGATTTCAAGGTGGCTCTGGAGGGAGGTGACATTTGCTGGTAGCTATACTTGAGATCACGCCTTTTAAATCTGAAAAGTGCAATGAAACCTACTGCAGTAAATAACATGCTTTTAAGCCATCTAAATTAATCAGTGTCCCTACAAACTGTAGAGACAGCCAACACACTCAGCAGAACAGACCTCCCAGAATTCTAGCACTGCAGCTGTGAACATTGGGCAGGCCTCCAATGTATCAGAAAACATAGTTGCTGGGGAGAATTTCAGGCAAGACTGAAGTGCAAGGTCTTAAGAAGAAGCGGCTCCTACCACCTCACACCCAAGCAGCAGTATGAATCTCACCTCAAGCAGACATCAAGCTAGCACTTGAGAAACAGTACCGTATTCAACAAGAGCAGAAGAGTGTACACTATCGATCCAACAGTATACACTGGCATATGTCCATCCATCTTCCTGGCCTGAAATGAGCAAGCAACTCGTTAGTTTTGCTAACTTTCAATGGGATGTTGATGTTGCTCCACTCAACCCGTGAAGTGAGTCACTCATCAGTGACTGCAGGTGCTATAATCAGGAGCAAAAAAACAAACAAGAAGTGGCAGCCTATTGTGTCTGCAGTTACCACCTTCCAGACCTCGGTTTGAATGGAGACATGCATTTGGAAGTGTATAATCAAATACAAGGGAGATAGTTTAACGATGTGATTCACAACAAATTTCTCCAGCATCAAGTTTTACACTCAGTGCCCACTTTATTAGGCACACCTGTACACCTGCTCATTAACTGAAAATATCTAATAAGTCAATCATGTGGCAGCAACTCAATGCATAAAACCATGCAGACATAGATAAAACGTTCACTTATTGTTCAGACCAAACATCAGGATAATGAAGAAATCTGGTCTAATGACTTTGACCCTGGAATGATTATTGATGCCATACAGAGTGATTAGAGTATCTCAGAAGGTGCTGATTTCCTGGGAAATTTACATAAGTGTCACCACAACTCTGAGATTCTTTTTTTCTGCAGGCATACTCAGAAACTCTATAGTGTAGTAACTATAACAGGATCAATGAAAGAAAAGGCGATCATAGAAGACAACAAACTGTGCAAATGGAAATATAAATAAATCGCAATGAAATAACAAGATAATAAGACCTTAAAATGAGATGATTTGTTGTGGGAACATCTCAATAGAGAAGTGCAGTTATCCGCTTTTGTTCAAGAGCCTGATGGCTGAGGGGTAGTGACTGTGCTTGAACTTGGTGCTGTGGGTCCTGAGGCGCTTGTACCTTCTACCTGATGCCAGCCATGAGAAAAGAGCGTGGCTTGGGTGGCGGGGATTTTTGATGATGGATGCTGCTTTCCTACAACAGTGCTTCATGTTGATGTGCTCAGTGGTTGGGAAGTTTTACCTGTGATGTACTGGCCCAAATCCACTGCTGTTAGCAGGATTTTATGCTCAAAGGCATTGGTGTTCCCATACCAGGCTGTAATACAGCTAGTCAATACACTCTCAATACACTACACATCCACAGAAGCTTGTCAAAGATTTTGATGACATGCCACGCCTCTGCAGACTCCTGAGGAAGCGGAGGTACCATGGTGCTTTCTTTGCAATTACATTTATATGATGGGTCCAGGACAGGTCCTCTGAGATGGTGACACCCAGGAATTTAAAGTTACTGGCCCTCTCCAGCTCCGATCCTCCAATCAGGATTGGCTCACGGACCCCTGGTTTCCCTCCCCTGAAGTCTACAATCAGTTCCTTGGTCTTGCTGACGTGGGGTGAGAGGTTGTTGTTATGACACCACAGAGCTAAGTATTCAATCTCCCTCCTGTTTCACCACCATCTTTGTTATGGCCCACAACAGCAAACTTGAATATGGTGTTGAAGCTGTACTTAGCCACACAATCATAGGTGTAAAGCAAGTAGAGCAGGGGGGTAAGTACACATCCCTACGGTGCTCCTTTGCTGATGGAGATTGTGGAGGACATGATTTTTGCCAATCCAAACTGACTGGGGTCTGTAAGTGAGGAAATCCAGAATCCAATTACACAAGAGGGTATTGAGGCCCAGGTCTTGGAGTTAACTGATTAGTTTGGAGGGGATTATGGTATTAAATGCTGATTTGTAATCGTTAAAGAGTATCCTAATGTATGCATCTTTGCTGTCCAGATGTTCCAGGGTTGTGTAAGGAGCCAGTGAGATGGCATTTGCTGTGGACCTGTTGATCTGGTAAGTGAATTGGAGCAGATCAAAGTCACCATTCAGGCAGAAGCTGATGTGCTTCAACACCAGCCTCTCAGAGCACTTCATCACTGTGGGTGTCAGTGCCACTGGCCGATAGTCATTTAGACAGGTTACTACGCTCTTCTTGGGCACCAATATGATTGGAGCCTGCTAGAAGCAGGTGGGTACGTCACACTGCCGAAGCGCGTGGTTGAAGATATCCGTGAACACATCAGCCAGTTGGTCGGCACAGGACTTCTGTACTCAGTCTGGTACCCTGTACGGACCGGATGCTTTCCTTAGATTACCTTTTTGAAGGCAGCCTGCTCTTCAGTTTCAGATAGTAAGACTAAACAATCATCAGGAGATGTGGAGGTGCACAGTGGTTCCTCCCTGTTCTGGTGGTCAAAGCGAGCACAGAAGGCACTGAGCTCATCTGGAAGCGAAGCTCTGCTGTCCCAATGTCGCAAGATTTAACTTTGTAAGAGGTTATGACATTCAAACCCTGCCACAGCTGTCCAGCATCCTTCATTGATTCCAGTCTAGTCCTGAATCTCCATTTCACCTGTGAGATGGCTTTCCAGAGATCATACCTGCACCTCTCGTAGCATTCTTGCTCTCCAGACCTGAAAGCCTTTGAACTGGTCCTTAGCAAATTCCTGATTTCATGGTTCATGATTTCAATTAGGCTTCTGACTGGGGAAGACCCTGAATGATTTTGTGGGGACACACCCATCTACTGCTGATTTTATAAAATCTGTTACAACCCTGGTGTAGTCATCCAGATCCTCAGATGAGCGCATTGAACATGGCCCATTCCACTGACTCAAAGCAATCCTGTAATCGTTCCTCCGCCTCCCACCCCCACCTCTTGGTTGTCTTCATCTCTGGAGCTTTGCTTTTTAGCCCTCTTGCAATCCTGTGTATTGGAACATCCATACCAGGCTATGATGCAAACAGTTAAAATAGTTTCCACTGTACATCGATAGAAATTTGCAGGTCTAAGTAAATTAATAAAATTTCCTATGACTGCGTGTTGAAGTATCTCATGGGAGCAGCGTCGAAAGTACTTTAGTCATAAATGCATAAGGTCCTACAGGGAATTCCAATACGTATCTACAGCAAAGCTGATATCCTCACATCTTGGTTGAAACCAAGACTCCAAAAGAACATTTAAAGGGACTGTGGAAAGCATTAGGCCAATTGTATCATTACAATTCTGAAGAAACAGACCCCAGAATCAGTAATGGAAGTATGGCCTGCTTTAACACAACCAGTCCAGGTGGATCATGTGCTAGAAGTATCAAAGGCTGGATAGCTGTGGCCACTTGTATTGAAAGGGCCATAGGAGATACCAGGTCTCATAGATTGAGACCTATAATTCAAGATTGTTCAGTTTCACAGCCACCATAAGATGGAATACAGTGTTGGGTAATGTAAGATAATGCATTTTGGTGAAAGGAATAATAGTGCGGATTATTATCTAAATGGGTAGAAGGTTCAAACATCGGTGGTGCAGAAGAACTTAGTGCAAGACTCCCAGAAGGTTAATTTACAGGTTGAGTCTGTGGTAAAGAAGGCAAGTGCAATGTTGGCATTTATATCAAAGGGAATAGAATATAAAAGCAGTGAGATAATGCTGAGTCTTTATAAGACACTAGTCAGGCTGCACTTGGAGTATTGTCAACAGTTTTAGGCTCCATATCACAGAAGGGATGTATTATTACTGGAGAGAATCCAGAGGAGGTTCATGACAATGATTCTGGGAATGAAGGGGTTAATATGTGAGGAGCATTTGGCAGCTTTGGGCCTGTACTCATTGGAATTTAGGAGAATGCGGGGGGATCTCATTGAAACCTATTGATTGTTAAAAGGACTAGATAGGGTGGATGTGGAGAGGATATTTCCTATGGTGGGGGTATCCAGAACTAGAGGGATGACTCTTTAGAGCAGAGGTAAGGAGGAATTTTCTTTTAGTTAGAGAGTAGTAAATCTGTGGAATGTTCTGATACAGACTGCAGTGGAAGCTAAGTCCATGGGTATATTTAGGGCAAAATTTGATAATTTCCTGATTGGTCAGGACATCAAAGGATTTGGTGAGAAGGCAGGTGTTTGGGGTTGAGTGGGATCCGGGATTAGCCATGATGGAGCAGACTCATTGGGTTGAATGGCCTAATTCTGCTCCCATGTCTTATGGTCTTATGGTCTTATAGGGAATTTTGCATAAATGCTGATACTAAAAACCCAATAAATTAAGTAACCCCATCTACCCTGGATGCAGAAAAGCAAGTCCATAAAAATAGACATGTGGTGAGATCAGGGAATGAGGAGGTGAAAATAGACATACCCAGTGATATTTATTTATTGCAAGTCTGAAGAAAGCTGTAAAGGTAAGATCCTCGTGCTTACTGTGGGAAAGGAATAGATAAAAGCCATTGAAGAAACCAAACTCAGATTCTGGGACTAATTTCTGAAGCACCCATGTTTAATTTGCAGAGGTGACACTGAACCTGTTACTCTACTAATTTAATTATCCATCACACTCTCATCCTGAGTCTCTGTCTATGACCTCCAGCATTGTTATAAGGAAGCCCAATATATGTTTGAGATACAGCACTTCATTTTCCAATATCCTGTCGATTCATTATTGTATTCTATGACTTCAAGGATCTCGCTTTCATGGTCTTTGTTACAACCGACTATAATCTACTAGAGGTAATCTATCCTCAATGTGCTCTCTATTTATACCTATACAGTTGTTCCACCACCCACCCACCCAACCCCCCCCCCAAATAATCTCCCTCCCGGCACTTATTCCTGCAAGTGACCTAAGTATCATTTCATCTTCTCCCTCACCTCCAAATGTACTAACATTTTTGTTTTATTAAATAATTATACCTCTATCTGTCCTCATTAATCCATCCGACCAGAGGATATCTACAGCTTATCCCTTTGGTGACCTTGGCCTCATTCTATCAGAGCTATTTCCAATCCATCCATCTTCCAATCTTCTCTGCTACTTAGAGGAACCTGTTCTATCTCACATTCCTAATTCTGAAGATGAGTCTTTGATCTGAAATGTTAATATTGTTCCTCTTTCTACAGATTTTGTCTAGCCTGCTAAATGCTTCCAGCAAGTTTTCTTTTTTACATTTGGTACACTTTGACATGTTGTTGCATCAGTCCTGCTCAGTTTGAGAACAGATTCCTTCAATAAACGATATTCTGCTGTTAGCTATGACCAATCTGAATAGAAGTATTTACAGCAGAATCAAAAACATCCATGAACACTGTTCAGTCTAATCAAGCATGGCACTTTTACTTTGTATCCTTGCATAAGAGTTTCTGTTTCTCCCACATCAAGTACAATGTCTGTAATGAGCACCAACGTGTAAAAAAAGATGTAAATCAGTCGCTAAAACCAGTTATATCTACCATCTCCATAAAATACTGCATTAGAGAATTCCATAAAACTTAGGTAGTTATCCTTAAGAACATTGGCTCAAGATTCAGGGGAGAAGATTTAGGACAGAGATGAGGAGAAACTGTTTTTCCCAGAGAGTGGTGAATCTGTGGAATTCTCTGCCCAGGAAAGCAGTTGAGGCTTCCTCACTAAATATATTTAAGAAACAGTTAAATAGGCTTTTACATAGTAAGGGAATTAAGGGTTATGGGGATAAGGTAGGTAAATGGAGCTGGGTTTACGGACAGATCAGCCATGATCTTATAGAATGGCGGGGCAGTCTCGATGGGCCGGATGGCCTACTCCTGCTCCTACTTCCTATGTTCTTATGTTCTTATATCCCTGCCCCTATGGGCATTGTTGCATAGGGAAACACAACGTCATCAGGTACTACAGCACAGAAACAAGCCCATTGGCCTATGCAGTCCTTGCCTACCTGTTTTTCTGCCTAGTTGCATCTACCCATGCTGAATCATAGCCCTCCACACCTTTCTCACTTATCCAAACACATCTTAAAAGTTGCAATTGAACCTACATCCACCATTTCCACTGGCAGCTCATTCCAAGCTTGTACCATCCTTTGGGTGAAAAACATCACCTTTTACCCTACATCTATGACCTCTAGTTCTAATCTCAACAAACCTCAAGGAAAAAAGCCTCCACGTATTTACCCTAGCTATACCCCTGATAACTTTGTAGACCTCTATAAAATATCCCCTCATTCTCCTATGCTCCATGGAATAAAGTATTAACCTATTCAACTTTTCCAAATAACTCGGGTCCTGAAGTCCTGGCAATATCCTTGTAAATGTTCTCTGTACTCTCTCAAACTTATTGATATCTTTCCTGCATTAAATTCCATCTGCCGTTTTTCAGCTGGTCCAGATCACTTTGCAAACTTTGATAGCCTTCCTCACCATCCACTACACCCCTAATCTTGGTGTCATCTACAAATTTGCTGGACTAGTTTACTACATTATTATCTAAATCACTAACATACAGTAGATTATAGACAACAAAAGACCCAACACCAGTCCCTGCAGCACACCACTAGTCGAGAGGAAATCCGCAGATGCTGGAAATCCAAGCAACACACAGAAAGCACTGAAGGAACTCAGTAGGTCAGGCAGCATCCATGGAAAAAAGTACAGTTGATGTTTCAGGCCAAAACGTCAACTGCACTTTTTTCCATGGATGCTGCCTGGCCCGCTGTCCTTTGTTAAAGATCTTGCTAAAGTCTATATAAAGGACATCTACCACCTTTCCTTCATCGACTTTTCTGGTAACCGCTTCAAAAATCTCCATAGATTAGTTAGACATGACCTACTATGCACAAAGCTATGTTGACTATCCATCATTAGGCCATGTCTATCCAAATACTTATATATCCTGTCCTTTAGAATACCTTCCAACAATTTACCCATGACTGATGTTAGGCTCACCAGCTTGTATTTCCCTGAATTATTCCTAGAACCTTTCTTGAACTTTTGCTATCCACCAGTTCTGTGGCAGCTCACCAGTGCCTAATTATAATTTTAAAAACCTCTGCCAGGCCCCTGCAATCCCTGCACTAGATTCTTGCAAGGACTAAGGGAGACAGCTTGTCAGGCCCTAGGGATTTATCCACCTTAAATTGCTTCAAGACAGCAAGCACCTCTTGCATCCCTTCGCAGAAAAAGAACCTATCCCAATTCACACCTGGCATTTTTTTTCTCATGCCATCAAAATTGTCCTCTCTCTCCAATTTAGAATTTCTATCTGGGGACCAATATTATTCTTCTCCAGAATTATCCTGAAACTAATGGAATTATGATCACTCAATTCAAAGTTTTTCCCTATGCACACTTCTATCACCTGCCCTGTCTCATTCCTGAGAGAAGATCCAGTATTGCCCCTTCTCTAGTTGGGACCTTTACATATTGATTAAGGAAACTTTCCTGAACACATTTGACAAACTATCCCATCCGGTCCTTTTGTTGTTGTTCCTTTTCACACCTTGTGTTGTGTCAGGCGGCATTTTTGCCTTTCCATAGCATTTGACTGTTTTTCACGAGGCCAAGGTTGCTAACTCGATGCTTAACCAGCATGGATGAAAAGCATACAAGGAGCCGGCCAGATTCGAACTTGGGACCATTCACCTCAAAGTCCAGTGCTGATGCCACTACACCACTGGCTAGCTATCCAGTCCTTTTACAGTATAGTAATTCTAGTCAATATGTGAGAAGTTAGAATCACCTTAGGAAGCAGTCTTAATAGGCATTCTGAGCAGCAATTCAGAGATTTCTGGATGACAATGTTTTGCATTCCATCTTGACAGCTGAAGTCTTCTCAGGAGCATACACACCTTCTCAAGTGGCTTTGGATGCAGAAAACAAAAGCATGGATGTACCATTCTGCCAAAACATCAAATGGCTCAAATAGCTTAAAGAAATGAGATATTGTTGTTCTAGCAGTTTCGACATAAAAGATGAATAGTCCTCCGTATACTATTTCTCATATACTCAATGACCCTTCAAGCTGAAAGAATCTTTTTATTTCCTCTTGTAAGAGTTCTCACCCACACGTTTCTGATTACACTTCCAATTGCCTCGTCCAAAATTTAATGTTGAAGTCAACATATGTAAAAGAGAATGTTAAACCCCATCACTCCTCCCCATGAAAAGTTCAGAAAGGTTGGGTTAGGAGAGAAATAAATCAGCAGATCTGAGAAATGTTTTCATTTTAAATGTTATGCAAATCGAGATAGTCAGGGACCAGGTTTGATAGAGATGAGTCTGTAGTTATGATTTGTAAATAAAACTTTGTTGCTGATATTTTGATAGATAGTTAAATTTAGTTCTGGGCCTGGGACCAGCAGAGAAAAGAAGTAGGAGCATCTAGCATCAATAGATATTATAAAAGGTTGTTTTGTTATAGCACTACTTGTGAATAGCACTACTTGAGTGGCACGTGGCCAGGTGGTTAAGGTGTTGGTCTAGTGATCTGAAGGTCACTAGTTCGAGCCTCAGCTGAGGCAGTGTGTTGTGTCCTTGAGCAAGGCACTTAACCACACATTGCTCTGCAACAACACCGGTGCCAAGCTGTATGGGTCCTAGTGCCCTTCTCTTGGACAACATCGGTTGCGTGGAGAGGGGAGACTTGCAGCAACTTCCATACAACCTTGCCCAGGCCTCAGTCAACATCGAAGATCGATGGACAGCCGAAGAGTAAGACTTGTGAATAAGGATGTGCAGGAATACCTCACCCTGCCCTTCAAACAAACCATTAGCTGCAATCAGCTAAGATGCCTTGAGCTTGTGGATTGACTCTTCCTCCCGATTACTCTAGACTCTGCCTCACAATTTGTCCCACTTGCTTCCCCACCCGTCAGTTCGACTGGGTGCTTACTGATGAACAGAGTGAAATAATAATGTTTTCCATTAAGCTGGATGGGACCCCCACGACCAGAATATCTATATTGTTCTCCACTTTCCCATCCTCAACCTCAACTACCATTAACATGGGTTTCCTGAAATAGACTTAAAGAATGCATCAATACCTACAAATTTTCCACATATTTATCAGGGTCAAAGAGTCAAAATACTGCCACTGTTCCCTCCTGTGGTAGATGTCTCCACATCCAAGGAAATATCCGATGACACAGAAAGTTCTAAGGTGTTAAAATGTGGATATTTCATCTTTGTCAAGTCATGATCAAGTACTTAAAATGAATTCTTGCGTCTATAGTCTTGAAAAGTACAACAGCAAGTTTGGCAAGGAGTCTAAGGCAGAAATTCCTTCAAGCAGCTTAGCTGATGTCACTAATCATGAGACCAATGCTTGAGAGGTTTATCAACCTCAGCAGAACTGCACAATTGAATTATTGCTTTTAACCCTCTCCCAATGTTTGTTACATTTTATAATATATAAAG
Source organism: Mobula birostris (assembly GCF_030028105.1). Taxonomy (NCBI): domain Eukaryota; kingdom Metazoa; phylum Chordata; class Chondrichthyes; order Myliobatiformes; family Myliobatidae; genus Mobula; species Mobula birostris. Next base: position 53,684,059 of record NC_092386.1, read on the forward strand.
TTTACAAAATACTTTATACCGTTGTGTGCCAGGTGTGCAGAATGCAGCTGAGGCAGGATCTTAGTTTTTATATCACAATGGTATTACTTCTTTCGTTTTGGCAGCAGATTAGCAAGAAATCTGCTAAACAATGAGACATATATACATTCATTAGTACATTTTCATGAGAAGTGAATGATAATCATGCTCGTTTGGCACCAAATTCTGCCACGCAGCATTTGTGTGCAGTGCTCTCTAGCTTCATTTGTTCCAAAGTAACGCTTCCCATATGGATCACTTCATCTGGAGAGTTACCAATTCTCCCTTGGTAATCTCACAACTCTGTATCAGAACATAGTGGCATCAGGTCTAAGCAGCTTGAGTATGCGGGGGGAGGGGGGTGGTCAATTTATATCTGCCAAATGCCTGTGGCTCAAATAAGAAATAGGAATTAGCAGTTGGAAATTGGGGGAGGTGCTTTTTGGACATGGGCTGGCTGTAGATTCAACTTTTGTCCTGCAAGATACTACTTGAATTGGCCCATCGGGCACAGTATCTGCACAGGATCCCACCCCAAACAGTGCATCTTGAACGCTCTGCCTGTTCGTATTGAACATAAGAAATAGGAGCAGTAGGCCATCTGGCCCATTGAGCCTGCTCCGCCATTCAATAAGATCATGGCTGATCTGGCCATGGACTCATCTCCACCTACCTGCCCTTTCTACATAACCCTCAATTCCCCTACTATGAAAAAATCTATCCAACCTTGTCTTAAATATATTTACTGAGGTAGCCTCCACTGCTTCATTGGGCAGAGAATTTCACAGATTCACCACTCTCTGGGAAAAGCAGTTCCTCCTCATCTCCATTCTAAATCTATTCCCCTGAATCTTAAGGCTATGTCCCCTAGTTCTAGTCTCACCTACCAGTGGAAACAACTTTCCTGCCTCTATTTTAACTATCCCTTTCATAATTTTATATGATTCTATAAGATCTCCTCTCATTTTTCTGAATTCCAGTGAGTACAGTCCCAGGCGACTCAATCTCTAACCCCCTCATCTCTGGAATCAACCTGGTGAACCTCCTCTGCACCGACTCCAAAGCCAGTGTGTGTTAAGTAGCAAATCACAAACAAGAGAAAATCTGCAGATGCTAGAAATCTGAGCACCACACAGAAAAAGCTGGAGGAACTCAGCAGGCCAGGCAGCGTCCATGGAAAAAAGCACAGTCAACATTTTGGACGGAAACCCTTCGACAGGACTGGAGAAAAAAAGCTGAGGAGTAGATTTGAAAGGTGGGTGGGAGGAGAGAGAGAAACAGCAGGTGATAGGTGAAACCAGGAGGGGGATGGATGAAGCAAAGAGCTGGGAAGTTGATTGGTGAAAGAGACAGAGGGCTATGGAAGAAAAAAAAAGTGGGGTGTGAAGGAGCACCAGAGGGATGCGATGGGCAGGCAAGGAGATAACATGAAAGGGGAGAAGAGGGGAGAAAAGGGAAGGTGGGGAGGCATTACTGGAAGTTTGAGAAACCAATGTTCATGCCATTAGGTTCGAAGCTACCCAAATGGAATATAAGGTGTTGTTCCTTCAACCTAAGTGTGGCCTTATCATGACAGTGGAGGAGGCCATGGATGGACATATCAGAATGGGAATGGGAAGTGGAATTAAAATAATGTGTTAAGTAGTCTTGTTAGCAGACTTAAAGAATGCAGAGAAGCACCAGAAACCTGGAGCCTAAAGAATGGTAAAAGACCTTGATAGTGTGGATGTGGAGAGGATGTTTCGAAGGTGGGAGAGTCTAAGACTTGAAGACACAGCCTCAGAATAGTGGGGTGTCCTTTCAGAATGGAGATGAGGAAGAATTTCTTGAGCCAGAGAATGGTGAATCTGTGGAATTCTTTGCCACAGGCAGCTGCAGAAGCCAAGTCATGTATATTTAAGACAGATGTTGATAGATTCTTGATTGGTCAGGGCATGAAGGGAAAAGGGGAGAAGGCAGGAGATTGGGGATGAGAGGAAAATTGGATCAGCCATAATGAAATGGCAGAGCAGACTCGATGGGCCAAATGACCTAATTCTGCTCCTATATCTTATGGTCTTATGATAACTTATTATAGTTAGGAATAGTATTCCTGCTCTGTCTGGCTCTGTAAGAATACAGAACATCAGTTCCAGGTTGTGCTCAAAACCACCTGGAATCAGCCTCTTCAAATCTGAATGCCGAACATTGCAATGCAGATGCCAGACAATATCTCGCCCTCCCCCAGCAAATCATTTCCAAAGTGTTACCCAAAACTGATGTCAAATCCCTTGGCCAAATCCCAAGCTAGGTTTCATTTTCATCAGCTGAGTTGAATTGCCTCTGATCATCTGATGGACTGGACTCACAAATTGAAACAATAATTGATGGAATTCCCAGTGCAAATGTTCTTTTGGTGCCTCCCTTGCCCCTCTCCATCTAACGTGGGTGACCGTGTTTCTTGATGAAGTTCTAGCTAAAATGACCCTGGTAGAAGTTGATGGGAAAGGTCAGAATCTAGTATATACCAAGTGCTGGTCTAATTACAACTGTTGCAGGATGCAGGGGGAACAAAGACATTAGATTCTAGACCATAACTTTATACAGTCATAGAGCTAGGGAAAAGGAAAAATTAGCTGTAACTCAGTTGGCGGTTCTCTTCCTACTAAGTGGGATAGATCATGGGTTCAAGAGTCAAAGTATGTCCTGTTGGATGAGATATAGAACCTGGAGTTCTCAGTGGGAATAAACTATCTCATGGAAATGTTTTGAAGAAATGCATTGAAGTTATCCTTGGAGAACTACCCAATATTTTTTTCCATAGCAATATCGTTAAATAATATATAACCTGATCATTTCTGTTTATGGGAAATTGCTGTATGAAAATTCGCTAGCGTTGCTTCAAACATTGCAATGACTGGGTACTACATGAGCTTTGGGGTGTTGAAGTTGTGAAAGGTGCAGTATATAGGAAATTTCAGTTGTATACTGTAAACAAACAACAAGGATTTGTTAATTATTGAAATAGTTATTCATATTTTGTAAAAATCAATGTGTTTTGTATTTTAGAATTAAATTATACCTGAAATAAAGTTTTACAGATTCTGAAGAGAAGAATATAATCTAGTGAAAGCAAAAGCTATTAGCAGCAAGCATTAGCAGCAAACATTCCTGCACTATATTTCACATTGAATTTAGATATTCTTCAAGGTCTAGAGAGAGAGTTGGAGCTTGCCCAAGTGAATGATTAAAAATATGAGCTAAAATAATATTAGGTTAGATTAGAAATAACCAAAAATACGACAAAGGTATTGAGAGAAAATTAAAGAAATAGTCTCCTCCGATACTTTAGCAGTAATGAGAGAAAATCAATGTCACGCACAAAATTTGACAAGGTCCCGTATGGGAGGCTGGTCAAGAACGTTCAGTCACTCAGCATTCAGGATGAAGTAGTAAATTGGATTAGACATTGGCTTTGTGGGAGAAGCCAGAGAGTGGGAGGTGAGGGTTGCCTCTATAAATGGAGGCCTGTGACTAATGGTGTGCCGCAGGGATCGGTGCACTATTGAGAGGATCCTGACTGGCTGTATCACTGCCTGGTACAGGAAATGCGCCAGCCTTGATCGCTGGGCACTGCAGAGAGTGGTACGGACAGCCCAGCTCATCTGTGGATGTGAACTTCCCTCCACTGAGAACATTTACAGCAGCAGGTGCGTAAAGAAGGCCTGGAAGATCATCAGGGACACCAGTCACCCCAACCATAAACTGTTTTCAGCTGCTTCCTTGTGGAAAATGGCACTGCAGCATTAAAGCGACGACCAACAGTCTATGGGACAGCTTCTTTCTATAAGCCATTAGACTTATAAATTCACATGTCTGTACATCGTGACGGAGTCATAATGCAAAGATTTTTACTTCCTCACACTGTGGGATGAATGTAAGATTTAAATAAATTCAATACTGGGTCCTTTGTTGTTTGTCATCTATATCAATGATCTGGATGATTACGTAGTTTACTAGTTCAGCAAATTTGTGGATGACACCAAGATTGGGATGCAGTGGACAGAGAGAAAGGCTCTCAATGCTTGCAGAGTGATCTGCATGAGCTGGGAAAATGGGCTGAAGAATGGCAGATGGAATTTAATGCAGACAAATGTGAGGTTTTGCACTTCAGTAAGACCAACCTGAGTAGTAGGGTGAACAGTAGGGTGCTGAGGAATGTGGTAGAACAAAGGGATTTGGGAATACAGGTACATAATTTGTTTAAAGTGGTGTCACAGGTAGACAGGGTTGTTATGAAAGCTTTGGGCACATTGGCCTTCATAAATCAATGTATTGAGTACAGAAGATGGGATGTTCTGTTGAAGTTGTACAAGATGTCAGCAAGGCATAATTTGGAGTATTGTGTGCATTTTTGGTCATCTACCCACAGGAAACATGTAAACAAGGTTGAAAGAGTGCAGAGAAAATTTACAAAGATGTTTCCGGGTCTAGAGGACCTGAGCTATAAGGAAAGATTGAATAGGTTAGGACTGTATTCTTTAGAACGTAGAAGATTCAGAGGAGATTTGATAGAGGTATACAAAATTATGAGGGGTATAGATAGAGTAAGTGCAAACAGGCTTTTTCCATTGAGGTTGTGTGGGACTACAACAAGAGGTCATGGCTTAAGGGTGAAAGGTGAGAAGTTTGGGAGCATGAGGGGAATCTACTTCCCTCAGAGGGTCATGAGAGTGTAGAATAAGCTGCCAGCACAAGTGGTACATGTGAGCTCGATTTCAATGCTTAATAGAAGTTTGGATAGGTACATGGATGGTAGGGATATGGAGGGCTATGGTCCCAGTGTAGGTCATTGGGAATAGGCAGTTTAAATGGTCTCGGCATGGACTAGATGGGCTGAAGGACCTGTTTCTGTGCTCTACTTCTCTATGACTCTCTGACTCTAAATGATGGGATGCCATTGATACTGACTAAATTCTGCTTTAGTTTTCATGTCGGAGAAGGATACTGAAATTGTTGAATTACCAGAGATAGACATCATTTGAAAGTGAAGTGGTATGAAATAATCAAATTTAAACTAGACAAGCTACTAGCAAAGCAACGGCAATCAAAGACTGATATTGGCAAGCCAAGAAACAATATTTGAAGCTCCAAGACAAGAAGTCAGCAGAACTCACAAGCCATCCATTGCAAAGTCCATTTTAAGGGCAGGGCCTCATTCCGTTACCTAAAGTAGAAACTCACTGTCTTTGTCCCTGCCTGGAGACTGCTTGGCTGGCAGTCAGGTGGATAGGGCGTGCTCAGAAAGATTCTGCAGGTGGGCACAAAAGGCAGCCCAGGCTGACACAGATCAAACGTTCTATGAACCCTGAAAATACATTTCGTCACTGGGTCTAGGAAAGATGAGTTTTACTTTAGTAGATGCTTAACAGAGGTAGGATTCATAGAGGATATTTATCTCAACTGACAATGGGACACTTAGAAAGTGGTAGTGACCTATTTTATATAAAGTAATTCAGGAGTGGCCAATGTTACATCACTCTTCCTTTCCATGTGCAGAAAGTGAAAGAATATGAACATTGTGTAGGCAGAAGGAATTATCTGTTGGCCATTTGACTACTAGTTCAGTTAGTTCAGCACAGCATTTTGGGCTGAAGTGTCCATACCTATGCTGTGTTGTTCTATGGTCTTCAAAATCAGAGACTAGAATAAGCTTTGCAACTATAGATATCTGAACTTAATCTTAGTTACAGGTCCTCTGCTCCCTATGGGATCCTTTTCTGCTGAATAAGTGTCATCAACATTTTCAGCCATCCCCTGGTAGTATTCCTGCTTGAGACTGAGAATTTGTCACAGGGGTAAGCAGGAAATCCCAATGGGTAAAGTAACTGGATTCCTGAAATATTTTCTAAGGCTGGCGGCTCCATTTTGACATGAATCTTGCAGCCAGTGTAAAGTAGTCTGTCCATTATCTTGCCTTCTTTTATTGATCCTGTCTTTAAATAATTTTTAGTAATTGATAATTATCAAATGCTCTTGGTTCTAGAATTGCTAGCATGATGGAAAATGTGATGCATGACATTGTTCCACCATCACTACCTCATTCAAGTCAGTCCACCAATCTTTGTAAAGCTGCATCTGATGTAATGTATCCACTACTGGAGAATTTATTCACCGTTAAAGGACGGGAAATGGCAGTACTCCACTTTCAACTTTTGTACCATCATGACGCTTACTCTAACAGAATGAGAAGTCAAATGATAAATTGGTTTGTTTTTGATACATATATTGATCAAGGTACAGTGAAAAGCTTGTCATTCATACCATCCACGCAGAGCATTTCATTATAACAGTGCATTGGGGAAGTACAAAGGAAAACAGTAACAGAAAGCTAAATAAAGTGTTACTGATACAGAAAAACTACAGAGCAGGCAGACATTAAGGTGCAAGGCCATAAATGGTAGATTGTGAGGTCAAAAATCCATGTTATCATACGAGGGGTTCGTTCAATATTCTTATAACAGTGGGATAGAAGCTGTCCTAGTGGTTCATGCTTTCCAGGTTTTTCCATCTTCTGGGAGCGGACAAGAAGAGAGACATTTGCAGTGAGTGGTTCCTATGATTATGCTGGCCGCTTTACTGAGGCAGCTAAAGTGTAAACCATGAGACCATAAGAGATAGGAGCATAATTAGGCCATTTAGCTCAAGTCTGTACTGCCATTGTATCATAGCTGATTTTTATCTCTCTCAACCCATTGTTATGAATTTTCCCATAACCTTTGTTGCCTTGATTAATCAAGAACCTATCAACCTCCAGTTTTAAAATACACAGTGACTTGTCCTCCACTGCTGACTGTGGCAATGAATGCCACAGAATCACCACCCTCTGGTTAAAGAAATTCCTTTTCATCCCTGATCTAAATGGATGTCTGTCTATTTTGAAGTTGTGCCCTTTGGTGATAGCCTCCCATATCCACATACACTCTAACTCTAACTAGGCCTTTCAATAGTCAAAATGATTCAATGAGATCCACTCCTCATTCTTCAAAACTCCAATGAGTACAGGAACAGATTCATTAAAACGCTCTTATTACATTAACCCTGCCATTCCCGGGATCATTCTCGTGAAGCTCCAGTGGATCCTCTCCAATACCAGTACCTCTTTGCTTAGATAAGAGGCCTAAAACTTCTCACAATACTCTAAGTGCAGTCTGACCAATGTCTTATATAATCCTCAGGATTGCATCTTTGCTTTTATATTCTAGACCTATCAAAATGGATGCTAACATTGCATTTGCCTTTCTACCACCACTTCAACTTGCAATTTACCCTTTAGGGAATCCTGCACAAGGATTCCCAAGTTTGTTTACACCTCTGGCTTCTGAATTTTCTTCCCAATTACACCTTCATTCCTTCGACCGAAGTGCATGACTGTACACTTCCCTGCACTATATTTCATCTAACATTTCTTTGTCCATTCTCCTGATCTGGCTATTTCCTCCTGCTTTCTCAAAAGTACCTGCACCTCCGCCTATCTTTATATCATCTGCAAATTTGGCCACAAAGCCATCAATTCCATCATCCAAATTGTTGGCATACAGTATAATGTGAAAAAAGTGGTCCCAACACACCCGGTACTGTCATCCAGCAGCCATCCAGAAAATATCCCTTTTATTCCCACTCCTTTCAGTCAGCCAATCTATCCATGCTAGTATCTTACCTGCAACACCACGGGCTCTTATCTCGATAAGCAACCTCATGTGTGGCACCTTGTCAAAGGCCTTTCGAAAATCGAAGCAAACAACATCCACTGATTCTCCTTTGTCTATCCTGGCTGTTACTTCCTCAAAGAATTCCAACAGGTTTGTCAGGCAAGGTTTCGCCTTAAGGAAACCATGCTGACTCTGGCCTATTTTATCATGTACCTTGAAACCTTATCATTAATAATAAACTCCAAAATCTTCTCAAATATGGGTCAGACTAACTTATAATTTCCTTTCTTCTGCTTCCCTTTCACCTTAAAGAGTGGAGTGAGATTTACCATTTTCGAGTCCTCCGGAAACATTCCAGAACTCCATTGATTCCTGAAGGATCCACAATCCATATGCCTTCACAATCTCCTCAGCTACCTCTTTCAGAACTCTGGAGTGTAGCCTATCTTGACCAAGTGACTTCCTAACTTCAGACCTTTCACCTTCCCTAGCACCTCAGTAATAGCAAATACAATCATTTCTGCCCTGACCCTCTCGAATTTCTGGAATACTGCTGGTATCTTCCACAGTGGACACTGGTGCAACATTCTTATTAAGTAAGTCTGCCATTTCTTGTTCCCATTACTATCTCTCCAGCATTATTTTCCTATGGTTCAGTATCCACTCTTGTCCCTCTTTGACTCTATGTATCTGATAAACACCTTTTGGTATTCTCCTTTATATTAAATGCTAGCTTACATTCATATTTCATCTTTTTTTTCCTGTGGCTTCTTTTAGTTGCCTTCTTTTGGTTTTCAAAAGCTTCCAAATCCTTGACCTTCCCACCATTTTTAGCTATACAGTGGATTCCGGTTATTTGGGCCATCTGTTAATCTGGGCAGCTGCTTATTTAACCCTTAAGGAACAAAAACTAATCAAGAAAATTGGCAGGATGTCCTTCATTTATTTAGGACACTATGCTGCTTAATTGGGGTAGGAGAAAGTTGCCAAACACCCAGGCTTGGAGATGCTAGAAACAGCCAGGAGTGAAAATGAAATACTTCAACAAGTTAGGAACTATGAAGGTATTGACAATTATCCTGAATGCAACAATGAAAATGATTTGGAGGATGCAATCGCAAATAGCATTATATGAAGGCAGCCCATTATCTGCACTAGTTGTCTGTGCTGATTTCATTCATTGCAGACACTGAATAAGTTCCTCCATTGATAACTATTAGGAACTAGTACACAGTTTTATAGTACTGTAGTGCTATAATTTGTAGTGTTCTAATTTGTTCTGTATTTCAATTAAATACATAATTTGTTGTTCAATTCATCTTTCTTATACCTTTTTAACTATTTCTATGAAACCTTGGCTAAGTGGGACAGCCGCTTAATCGGGACAAAATGTATTGGTCCATTTATGTCCCAGATGACTGGAACCCAATGTATTATATGGAGGGGAGGCTGGTTTTCATGATGTATTCAGCCACGTCCACAATTCTCTGCAGATTCATGTGGTCAAGGGCAGAGCCGTTGACATATCAAGGCACACCAAGCCTTGATACCTCCAAATAGAATACTTTTTATGGTGCATTAATAAAAAATGATGACCCTCACCAATTTTTATCAATGCACAGTTAAAAGTATTCTATTTGTCACAGTAGACATGACAAATCAGCGACCCTCCCGAAGAAGTAGAGGCATTGGTGAGCTTTCTCGGCCGTAGTGTCTTTGTGGTTGGACCAGGATTGGCTATGGACAATGTTCACTCCCAGGATAATGAAGTTTTTAACACTCAACCTTAGCACCATTGAAGCGAATGAGCAGTTCTTTTGTTTTGCTGACATTGATGGAAATGTTGGTGTCATGACATCATGTCACTTGACTGTCTATCTCCCTCCTCTACTCTAACTCGTCACTATTTGTGATTCCGCCCACTAATCTGTCGTTTGATTTACAAAAGTCAAAAGTGGGGTGAATAATAGACGTACTGGTCATATTCTGGCAACATACCCTTGAAGTTGGCCTTTTTGAAGTCACTGTCTATGATGAAGACAGCCTCAAGATTATCCTTTCATGGCAGTTGATCACAGATTATAGTTTATTGACTGTTTCCAATTTTGGTATTTTTTTCTGGTGCTTTGGTATTTTGGTTGCTCAGATTGTATCACAGCTAAGTACAGAAACACTAATGCCCAGGAATGGAAAAGTCTACAAAAGTAATAGATACAGCCCAGTTCATCTCAGGAGAGGTCCACCCCACCATTGAGCACGTCTACAGGGAACGTTGCCACAAGAAAGCAGCTTCCATCGTCAAGGAGTCCCACCACCCAGACCATGTTCCTTTCTTGCTGCTGCCATCAGGAAAGAGGTACAGGAGGCTTAAGTCCCCCCACCACCAGGTTTCGGAACAGTGATTACCCTTCAGCCATCAGGCTCCCGAACCAGTGTGGATAACCTGACTCACCTCAATACTGAACTGGTTCCGCAACCTGTGGATTCACTTTCATGGACTCATGTTCTTAATACTATCTATCTATCTATTTATTTATTTATTTATTTTTGTATTTCCAGTTTGTCTCCTTTTGCATACTGGTTCGTGGTCTGTTATTGGTTCAGACTTTGCATATGGTTTCTCATTGATTCTGCTGTATTTCTTCATTCTAATGTGAACGCCCAGAAGAAGATAAATCTCAGGGCAGTATATAATGACATATACATAGCTTGATAATAACTTTACGTTGAACTTTGAACTTTGATTGCCATTCATATCTGAGTCACTGACAATCTGAGCTTGCAAGGAACGATACTTTGTAGGTAAGTCAATACCAACTTCCCTTTTGTTAGATTTTGTTACTGAATGTCAGGATCTCACATTATGCTTACCTCATCAATCTATTATTGGTATTAGAGGTCACTGCGGTATTGATACCTGATTCTATAATGCTCAGGGGTTAATGATAATGCACATGCGCTCAATCAGGTCATGGTGTTTACGAATTGCAAAGATTTCCCTACATCAATGCCTGTCTCAGTTCCAATTATTTCCTTTTAAGATAGTTATCTATAACTTTATTTTAGTAGAACAAAAGTCTTCTTGGAGCCTGGTTACTAGGTGGCGATAAATGCTGATCAAGTGCATACTCCTTTGAATATTCTGTGTTTTATCAGATGATCCCTAATCCCCGACAATGGATTAGTTTGTTGCTACAGATGCAGCGAGTGATGTGGAGGGCTGGAAATGCTGTGCCTGTTCTCGGAGGCCCCCTATAGAAACAGCAAAGGAAGGTATGTAGGGATGCTGGCTGCATTTTACTCCTTCAAATATATTAAATATATCAGCATATTATGCGGGCATGCTGGGGTGCTTAAATAGAGTTACAGGAACAGACAGCACAGAAACAGACACCTCAGCCCAGTAGGTCCACGCTATCCAAGATTCCCATTCAGGCTAGTCCTACTTAACCACATGTGGCCCATGTCCTGTTAAAGCTAAACCTCTCCTATCCATGTACCAGTCCCGCTGTTTTTTTAGGAATTGATATTGTACCAGTCTCAACTGCTTCCTCTCACAGCTCATTCTATATCTATACCATTCTTTGTGTAAAAATGTTGTCTGCCAAATTCATTTTGTCATTCCCTTCTCACCTTAGGCTTCTAGTTCTTGATTTCCCAATCCTGAACAAGACTGCGAGCATTTCCCTTATCAACGTCCCTCATGATTTTATAAATTTCTGTAACGTCACCCTGATTCTCCTACGCTCCATGGAAAAATGTCCCATCCCGTCCAATCTCTCCCTTTAACCCAGTCCCTCAAGTCCTGGCAAAGTACAAGTGACAGAGTGAGAAAGTGAGTGAGTGAGTGAAGAGGAAGCAATGTCCTTCTCTCATTGTACCTCGTGAAACCACTGGTCATGCATGTCTTCAATCATCTGTTACCACGTCTTCAAAGAGTACTATCAGAATCGGAATCTGGTCGATTACCACTGCCTCATCTGTTGCCCTGTCCTCAAAGACACGGTCAGGATCAGAAGGTTTATTATCGAAATGACAGGAAATTTGTTGCTTTGTGACAGCAGTACAGCACTGGGCCATAAAGACATAAAAGTCCAGGAGCACCAATGCCAGCATCTGTGGTGGCAAAATCTCCTGGGTTTTGGAATAGCACCAGTGCAATACAATCTAAGCACTGTCAGTACGATCTTCTGCTGTAGCAACAAACTGTTAAAATATCTGAGTTATTATAATCTGAGTATCAAACTCATTGACTGTGAAAGCCTGCAGAGATTATGTATAAATTCAGCAAATGGTAGAATCCATCTTAAAATAACCCATCCAACCTATCTGTCCTGATGGAGGGTCTCGGCCCGAAACATCGATTGTTTACTCTCTTCCATAGATGCTGCCTGGCCTGCTGAGTTCCTCCAGTATTTTGTGTATTTTGAGCAACACACATCAAAGTTGCTGGTGAACGCAGCAGGCCAGGCAGCATCTCTAGGAAGAGGTACAGTCAACGTTTCAGGCCGAGACCCTTCGTCAGGACTAACTGAAGGAAGAGTGAGTAAGAGATTTGAAAGTGGGAGGGGGAGGGGGAGATCCAAAATGATAGGAGAAGACAGGAGAGGGAGGGATGGAGCCAAGAGCTGGACAGGTGATTGGCAAAAGGGATATGAGAGGATCATGGGACAGGAGGCCCAGGGAGAAGGAAAAGGCTTTGATTTCCAGCATCTGCAGATTTTCTCCTGTTTGTAACCCATCCAAATTTCTAATAAGGTAAGAATTTTTACAGAATGATAGCAAGTAGATTATATGCAAGGAACGCTGAAGTCTCAGCATAGTACAACAAGCTGGTGCACTGACTGATGTGACATTGATGTGTCCCAATGAGTAGAGAGAGTGTCCATGCCTGGACTCCCTAAAATGTCAAATTATGATCGGCTTCATTCACAGGAGACCAAATAAAATATACATCAGGTTTTACATCATGGAGCTGAGGGTAATATCTAGTCGTCGTACTCACTGAATATACTGAGCAGTAAATGCAAGAAATGTAGCCAGAGTGCTGCTAGAAGTTGTGTGCTCCATGCTAAATAGTGCAGATGGTACCAGGGAGAATGAGTGTTTGCAGTGCTGGCATAACATGTAGATTCAGCCTGTGATCTCATTCTTCCGAACTTAAAGCACATGAACTTTCATTTTACATCTACATCTGAACTTTGGCAAATAATTGCAGAAATTATATCATTGAAATAGCCTTCCAATTCAAAGTTCTTCACAGCAGATTGACATGACCATTAAGCGTGTGTCTCATTTGAAAGAGCAGCAATGCTGCATCATTTGGCAGGGTGGTGCAGGGTAGATCTAAATGGTTGGTTATCTAAGAAAGTAGCAACATAATTAGACCTTAGAGAGTTTGTAACAACTTCCAATGAAGGACTACTTTCTAATAAGCTTGTCACAGTGGCTGAGATTCTGAAAACTAATTTGTTACGGACTTAAGCAAGTCATGCACCTCTTGCCTTATGATCTTGTCCATTCATAAAATATCCTTTACGACTTACCTAGGGCCTGCATTCAGATTGTTGCTATTAATATTGCCACTTACAATGACTATTCTTCTGTTCAAAAACAACATTAGTTTGTATTTTATTATTTTCACAAACAAACTTTACTACAGTGTTTGTTGCATCTATAGGCATTTCTTGTTCATGCTTATTACCATCACCAGCAGCAAGAGCGATGGGCCAGATTCCCTTTGCAGTCTCCTGATGTGCTTATCTCAGCACTTGCCTCACACCTGCGAGAGAGGAAAAGGCTCCACTTAAAGATTTCTGCTCCTGCGGCAATTTAAGAGGCCAGTCTGCATCAGATGTCTCTGATGCAGAAGGAAATGTTAACAATAAACAAAAAGAGTTTAAATAAAGTAGTGTTTCTCTGTTCTTTCAAGTTCTCAACATGACCTTCAAGCCTTTCCTCCTTATTTCCAGTCCAAGCATAGAATCGTGTGACACAGGACATCCCTTTACCCATTATTTCTATGGCTGTCGAAAAGCAACTCCCCAACCTGATCCTGTTTTTTTTTTCTGAAACCCAGAGGCCTAGATATCCACAAGAATTAGAAGATTCAGCTAAGTGTGAAGTGTTGCATTTTGGAAAGTCAAGTCAAGGTAGGTCCTTCACAGTGAGCAAGCAGTGTGAATTGAACTCTGAACTCTAGAACACTCCAAGTTGTAATGGTGTCGTGCTAACCATGATGTTGCCATGGCACCCAGTTTTGCTCTCTTTTAGCTCTGCTTATGTAATTTTATAAATATAAATGTATATATACATTTCCGATTTCTGATTGTAATTTATAGGTTTTTAAATTACATATTGCAATGCACTGCTGCCACAAGACAACATATTTCATGACCTATGCCAGTGAAATTAAACCTGATTCTGATTCTGATTCAGGAACAGCATCACAGGTACAGTAGATAGGGTGGTAAAGTGGGTATTGGCATGCTGGTCTTCATCAGCAGGGCACTAAGTATTGTCAGGCCTGCAATGGTAGGCACCTCCGTGTTGCCACCCTGCTAACAGAAGTCACCCTGCCACTCATTTCCAACTCATCATCTGCAGCCTACTTACAAGCAGCTCTTGTCCACAATCCTTGTTCACTCATTTGAACCAGGCACCCTCAACCAGTTGCTCCGAACCTTCTGTTGCTTTGTTGCCTTGTCATGTTAAGCGTTCTCTCTTGTTTTGTGGCCCCTCATGGCTTGTTATTTTCCAGTTGGTTATTAGAGTTGTCGGTCACTGCTAAGTCATCTCTGCTGCTCTGGATTTGGGGTAAACCTCCTCTACATTTCCTGTCAAGATGAGTGAACAGCAATTGACACAGCAGAGCTTGCTTGCCTGAAGGAAGTCATCCATTGACATGAGTATATGATCCTGAAGCAGCAGGAAACCACTGAACATCTGTTCACTATTCTCAACCAACGCTTCATCTCGATACAGCAACCCATGCCATTCAACTTCCCTTTGAGCCCAGGAGTTCAGTGCCCTGATGTTTGATAGATGCCAGCCTTTGCTGCAACCATCTGTCCCTGTGCTTCTTACACTTTGAGCTACAGTCATCTCTGTATTTTATGGAGTTAACTAAATTCCGGTTAAGATGGCACTAACGAATGTGTGCGACAGCTTCTGGTAGTCAAATAGCTGAGAAATCCAACTAAAAACATCACTAAAAAAAGCCTTTCCTGAGGTAAATTGTCTTGAAGTATCACCGCAAGCAGTAACGGGGTGAATGATGGCGAGGCGAGATGGTATGTTGCAGAATCATTGCAAGTGGAGTTCTGATGCCTTTACAGCTGGCCTGGGAGTGAGTGGGTGCTGAAAGGAGAAGTTGAGGCCCAGGCAGAGAAGATCCGGTGCTTGTTCAACTAGCCTGGGTGTGAGGTTGAGTTCACTCTGGGTACTGAATTGATTCGATGAGCTTGAGGTTGGTTTCAGGCTAGGTGACGTGGTTTGGGCCCAGAGCCTTACACTGTAGCCGTGCCTGGGTCCAAGTGCGAGGTACGATACTCTGTTTAGACAATTTAAACATCAGCCCCACTTGAAGGCAAGAGCCGATTTTGCTCACTCTCCATGAGTTTTACTCCTCTCTCCGGGTCGTTGGAGCCTTTTGCTGTTCCATTGGGTAAATTTGAACACTGGCCCAGAGAGACTGAAAAGATAAGGTGCCTGTCAGGACAAGAGCTGATTTCACTCATTCTCTGTGGTGGTCATCTCCATGGTGTTGAGGCTATGAAGACTCCCCTGGCTGCTGTGCTCCGTGACCGCTAATATGATGAATTGATAAGTGAGGCTTTGGGCCTGCTCCAGGCTGTTCCAGGGTTTGGATCTGAGGACTCAATTCTGGTTCAGAACGCTATTGTTCACTTCAATTGTTGGTATGATAAAAAAAAAAGTTCTTTCTCTTGCACATCGAGTGTTGGTCTTTTATTTTTATTTTTCTTCTTTTTCTTTAATTTAATTCTTTCAGGTTTCTTGCTTGGTGGCCACCGTGAGCAAAACAATCTCAAGGTTGTATAATTTATACCTTCTTTGACAATAAATGTACTTGAATCTTGAATCTTGAATCTTGAAGATTGCCTCCATCACTTCTCTCTTGACTGGGCAAGTTCTGACCTGGGCCGTCACTAACTGGGAGAATGAAACCACCATAAGCAACCAATATGAAGATTTCACCACTGAGTTGTGCCAGGTTTTTAACCACCCAGGAAGTGGAAGGGAAGCAGTGGATTGGATAATTCCCATGCATCAAGGCTCACATTCAGAACTGACTTACACGTTGAATTCAGTACCCTCGCAGCTGAGTGCAGCTGGAATGCGGAATCACTGCTGGTTCACTATCATGGCATCTCGGAGCACTTGAAAGGTGAGCTGTCTACCCAGCAGATACCTCTGACCACTGTGACCCTCTAGACTGTCAGCCAGACCGCCAGAACCATTTCAGGCTGCAGGACCCTCTTCAGCAGCCCCTCCCGAACCCAGGCAGCTAGAGAGAGCTCCCTTAACACCCCAATAGTGTGAGTAGGGTTGGAATCACTCATGACCGCAAATGTATGTCAGTTCGTCGCTGCCTGCCCTCAATGTGCTCAGTTCAGTTCCTCCAACCAGCGGCACTCAGGGCTCGTGCAGCCCCTACTGGTCCATCGAGAACCGTGGTCTCTCATCACCATGGATTTAGTCATCTTCTGAAGGTCATGGTGATCACAATAGTGGTGGCCTGGTTCTCCAAAGGGGCCCACTTCATTGCCCTCCCCAAACTTCTGTCAGCTGCTGAGATGGTGGACCTGGTTCTCCAACGTGTAGTTCGCTTCCAGTTTCCCTCAGGACATTGTGTCGGACCGGAGTCCATAATTTGTCTCCCACTTCTGCTGAGTCTTCTATCCCCTCGTCCGTCCCCCAATGAGTTTGTCCACTGGCTATCATCTGCACACCCATGGGCAGCTGGGAAGTGCCCATCAGCAAGTAGAGAAGCATCAGCAGGTCTTCTCCACCTCGTACCCTTCCACATGGAAGAAGTAACTGCCCTGAGCCGAACTTACACACAATTTACACACCACCTCTGCCACGGGTTTGTCACTCTTTGAAGTGCTTCATGGCTACCGACTCCTGTTGTTCCCCAACGGTGGAGGTCCTGTCTGCCAAGGCCCTGCTCGTCACGGCCAGAATGCATGGAAGAGGGCAAAGAGAGCATCCTCGCTGCCAACCATGTCGACTGGCACTGGACCAGCTGCCCATTGCACCCAGCCAGAGCTAGTGCATTCTAAGCATTCTGTCAGTACGGTGTTTGGCTGTCCACCTGAGAAATGCCCATGTGCACCAACTCCCACAAGCTCTCGCCCAGGTTCATTTGTCTTTTCAAGATTACCCATTGCATCAATCCATTCACTTACCATCTGCTGCCCTGTTCCTCAAGATCACATCTACCTTCCACGTGTTCTGCCTCAGTCCCAATGTCCATGTCACCACGGTTGGGATAGGGCCCAAGTGCGGAGTGAGAGACACTGAAGCAGGTTGATAGTTCACAGACTTTAATATGAAAAAGGGAAAATAAAACAATAAATGCCAGGCCAAACAAGGCCGTTAACTAAAACTCTCAAGAGGAAAACGAAGCCTACGCTGTGGCTGAAAAGAACATCTAAACATTAAACGAATACCGCTAGTCTTCAGAGTGATTTTGAAAGTCCAATATCTCAGGGAAGGCCAAATGCAAAACAACAGTGAAGCTTTGCTATGCTCGGTACAAGTCTCGACAAGCACTACAACGACAAGAATGGAGTTAAGTACCATCCCGATTAAATAATAATTACCTGACACGCGCAAATTCACAAGCGCAATTGCCGTATTTACTGCGCTGCCGAATCCGCGGTTGTGACAGTCCATGGACCACACAACGCATGTGAGCCTGCATCTCTTTAACCAAGGATGGTGGTAGGTGGTCTAGTGTATAGTTCTCCATTTAGTGGATTCACGTTGTCATGGACAGGTTGTGCAGTACCTGGTCAACTGGAAGGGGTACAGCCTGGAGGAGAGGTCTTGAGTGCTGTTCAGATTCGTCTTGAATTCATCGTTCATCGAGGAGTCCCGCCGGACCCATCCGGATCACTCTGGGTTCTCAGGTGCTGGCTGTAGATGTGGAATCCTGTCAGCCCTGAGCAGGCAGACATCTCCCAGTCTCCACCTAGCTAACAGGAGTCACCTGCCACTTGATACCAACTCGTCACTGCAAACTATTTAAACCCAGCTCTCATCCAAACGCTTTGTTCACTCAACAAACCAGTGAGCCCCAACCAATTGATCCTAGATTTCAGTTACCTCGTTTTTCTTGTTGTGTTAAGCATCTGTTCCCTCTTATTTTATGGCCCCTCATGGCTTGTTATTTTGCAGTTTATTCTAAGGTACAGAACCATGAGGATGAAAGGCAGTTATCGAAGGTAGTGGAGTTGGAGTCACAGGGCATCTGGATGAAATGGGACTTACCAAGCGCAAGATCACTTGGGCAGAGCTCTGGAGAATGCAGCCCTTCTGCGTTTCTTTCCTCCTGTGGTCTGTGTATGACACTGTCCCTACACCATCACAGCTGCACACGTGGGAGCCAAGAGAGGACCCTAACTGCAAGCTTTGTGGTCAGCGGGGTTCGGTGAGGATACAAAACAGCTTTAACACAAGGATGGCATAATTGGTGACAAGGTCCTACCGTCCCTTGCTGACACACTGGAGCAGGAGAGGTGAGAAAAGAGACTAGCTGGCAGAGAGGCAAACAGGACAGTCATTTTCAGCAAGGAGAGGGCCACACTAGTCATATAAAGGAGGCCTAAATCCCATCTGCTGCAAACTGCCTAATCATGGGAGATGAGGGTCAATGTGGTGAGGAAGCTGGAGGTGGTGCGAGCCACACTTTGATCAGACATTTGTACTGTGGTCCACCAAAGACAAGAAAATCATCCTGGTGGAGCTCACAGTACCATGGGAGGAAGGATGCGAGGAGGCTCATGAGAGGAAGGCCCTGAGTACCAGTCCTTGGTCCAGGAGTGCAGGGACAAAGGATGGCAGATGTGGCTACTCCCTGCAGAGATCAGCTGTGGAGGGTTCCCAGCAAGATCGACATGGAGGTTGCTGTCTGCGCTGGGCCTTGATGAAAGGAGCAAGAACCAAGCAGCTCGCAGGATGGGGGAGGAAGCAGAAAGAGCCTCTTGCTGGATATGAAGCAGGAGAGAGGAGTTGAGCTGGAAATCAGGAGCAGATGCGGAGTGACTTGGCCACCACTGCTGACCCGCCAACTGGAGAATGTAGGTGTTAAGGGCTGAAACACTCTATGAGGGTCGGGCAGCATCTGACGACTCTGCTCTTGGTCAAAGGTTATGGTTACCTCATTAGGTAACTGAACAGAGCACCCCGTTGTATGGTGCAAGTTAAAATTATCACTCACTGGTAAATCATCTACGCTACTCTGCACTTGGGTCAAGTCACCTCTACGTTTCAATGGTTCCGTACAATATACAACCTGAAATTCTCACTCAGCACAGACATCCTCGAAACAGAACAAAAACCCCAAAGAATGAGTGACAGCAAAAAATGTGAGAACCCTAAATCCTCCTCCACCCCCACCCACAAGCTGCATCAACCCTCCCCTACCACTCTCCCCCACATTCTAGCATAAAGCTTCAGCATTCCCACCATCCACTATGCAAGCAACAGCAAAGCCCCCAGAAAGAGACCATGGTCTATAGTTCATCAGAAATTAACTGTTCGCTCCAACATTTCGATGTCCCACAGGCTCTGCCTCTCACTAACAACAGAGAGACAGATATTGCTCTGTCCACAGCATTAGGGGAGACAAGTATAAGAATTGGGAAGTTATGATGCAGTTATATAAGACTGCACTTGGAGTGTTGTGCAGTTTTGGTCAAGTGCTACTCGAAAGATGGTATTAAATTAGAATGAGTGCAGAAAAGATTTACCATGTTGCATGGATTTTGTGTAAATTAGGACTTCAGTCCATGATTGAGGGTGACCGGAGAAAGGTGACTGGATACTGATCATGAGGTTCATGGACAGTGTGAAAGTGTGTAGTCCTTTTACCAGGGAGGGTGTTAAAAACAAAAGGATATAGATTGAAGATCGGACATGAGAGATTTACAAGAGACATCAGGAGGAGCTTCTTCATGAAACAGTGGAGCATATTTGGAATGAGCTCTCAGAAATAGTTGTTGAGGGAATTACATTAGCAACATATAGAAACCATCTTGATAATTACATGGACAGAAGGGGTTTGGGGGGCTGTCAGCCAAGCGCGAGCCGATGGGATGAGCACAGTTGGGTTGAAGGGTGATTTTCCAAGATGTATGACTCTATACAGAAATGTAGCAACCTTTGTTTCATGTCTGGATACATTCCCAAAAACATTTTTGTTTTTAGGGTGGCACCTAATTAATTAGCTTGTTTATTTCGGCTTTTTTTCTTAAAGATATGCTGGGTGCCTCCCGGCCAACACTGCATTCTCTGTGAATCGGTATCTGTCCGCGGCCAGGGGGTTGGGATTCTGGGACACTGGGGTGTCATCTCATCGTCATCTATTTCTATCAGGGCAGGCAGGTCATCTTCTTCTATGTCTGCCTGCCTCGATGTCGAAGGTTGAGGTTCGTCGTCTGCTGTGGCTGATGTGGAAGGCTTGAAAAACAACAGGATGCTTGACTGCTAGCCTCACGCATTTTTCTATCATACAGTTCTTTGTAAGCACTCAAATCATCTTGCAAATATGCCCTAAACTGACGTACCCTTTCAAAATTAAACTCATACTTTTCTGCAATCATTGCAGTGAAAATTTCATGCAGTTGCTTCAGTTCCTGGATGACTTCACTTTCGGTCCGTTCGCTACTGCATTTGGTTTCAATTGTTATCCTTTCCTCTTCCAACTGCATCAGCTCTTCATCTATCAGTTCTTGGTCATGGGATGCCAAAACCTCTTCAACATCATCTTCGTCAACTTCCACAAGCCAAACTCACGTTGTCCTTGCTTCGTTCACCACGATCAAAGTGCTTAATTATGTCTAGTTTTACACTAAGTGTAACACCCTTATGAGCTCTTTTAGGCTTTTCCAATACCTTAGAACTCATCTTGCTAATGGCTGCTCACAGGCACATGTTTAAGCAATACCGGCAAGAATGCAGTTCCGAATCCGGGGGAGGAGTGGCTGCTCGAGGCGCGCGCTGCCTCTTTTCGCAACAGTGAAAATACCTTCTGTTAGCAAAAACAGGGAACTAATGTAGGTCTTTCATAACAGTGAGGTTTCGTAAAGCGAACGTTCGAAAAGTGGGGGACACCTGTAGAAACTTCTCCACTTGCTGATGGGCCTGCAGATGATAGCCAGAGGACAAACTCACTGAGTTGCAGAGGAGGGAGCAGATGGTGCGCCAGAAGTGGGAGATGAATTGTGGTACCCAATCCAACACAATGCCCTGGGGGAAGCCAAGGAGGCAAACTACAACTTGAAGCACCAGGTCCACCGTCTCTGGGGCTGACGGGAGTCTGGGGAGACCAATAAAGTGGGCCACCCTGAGAACTGGTCCGCCATTGACATGATCACCGCTGCCCATTCGGAAGTGGAAAACTCATGATGAAAGATGGGACCATGGTCGTCGAGGGACCAGCAGGGGCTGCAGAAGCCCAGAGGGCTGCCGGTTAGATGGATTGGACTGTAGACATTGAGGGCAGGCAACAATAATCTGACATACATCTGCAGTCATGGTGGGCCACCAGAACTGGCGTTGCAGAAAATCCAGGGTTTGTTGTGTGCCTGGATGGCAGGAGAGAGGTAAGGAATGGCTCCACTGGAGTGCTTCAGAGTGCTCGGCACCCTGCATGTATGTGCATTTGTCAGGTGCGTCAGCCAACAGGCTCATGCTAAAGGGCTTGTCAGGTCTGGTTCTCAAGGTCCTGGATGATCAGGGCCAGGATCTGGGAGGATGGAATAATGGGCTGAGTGTCGATCTCAGTTTCAGCTGGGTCGAATTGCCATGAAAGGGCATCCACCTTCGTGTTCTTGGAGCCAGATTGATAGGAGATGAATTGCTTGAAGAAGAGGACCCAACAAGCCTGATATGGGTTGAGTTGGTTGAATAGATCTGAGGGTCTGGTGACCAGTCCAGATCAGGAAGGGCTCGGCGTTTCCCATCAGCCAATGACCCCATTCCTCCAAAGCCTATTTGATAGTAAGTAGCTCCCTATCTCCTGCTCTATAATGGCACAGTAAAAAGTTGAACTTCAATAGGTTTCAAAGGTACATTTAATGCCAGAGGAATGTATACAATATATATCCTGAAATTATTTTTCTTCGCAAATATCCATGAAAACAGAGGAGTGTCCCAAAGAATGAATGACGGTTAAAACGTTACAACCCCAAAACCCCCCAGTTCCCCCCCTCCATGCACAAGTAGCAGCAAGGCAACAATTCCCCACACCCCCACCAGCAAAAAGGCATCAGCGTCCTCCACCAAGCACTCAAGCGTGCAGCAAAGCATCAATAAAGACACAGACTTGCAGTACCCCAAAAACTACACGTTCACCCATTAATTCGACATACCACAGGTTCTCTCTCTCTTCCTAATAAGGAAAAAGAGATGTCCCCATTTCACAGCGAGACGGAAGACATAACAAACAGCTTACTGATTTACGACGTTAAAAGCCTGTTGCATCGCTTTTTCGTTGGCCCCAGAAAGGTGTAGCTCTCCGGACACACAACCCCCGGCAGTTAACCCACTGCTCCCGATGTACCATGTTCTCCCATGATGCATCAGTCAGGGACAACAGCCTAGAATCAGCTTGTCTCCAGAGCCACGAAAATCCGGAACCCTGAAGGCGCACTAGTCTTCCAAGCTGTGTCCTTGGGATATCGAAAAGCGGTCGGACGTGAGGCCCTGAGAGTGTGTCCCATTCCCACAAAGAACCAAAGTCAGACTGTAACTCCAGGTTGGAGTCTTCAAAAGAACCTTGAAAAGGGTAAAAGGAGATATCAAAAATAGGAATAGAGCTGTTTCCAAAGATGCAAGCAAAGAAGTTACCGTTTCATGCCATCTTGAGTTTGCTCTGCCCACTCCGCACCCACTCCTCCAAACCTACATGAGAAAGTGCAAGGGGGAGTCTTCTCATCCAGTCCTCACTGGGACAGGATGGCTCATTGCCCAGCTCTACCACAAAACATCCGGACGGTTCGGATGGCGGAGAATAAGAGTCCCCTGAGCTCCTGAAAAGCACAGTCCCCATGCTAGCGGACCAGATTATCCATGAGGTAAGTGATTTGGTGAGGGAGGACTGGAGTAGTGATTTGGCTGTAGTTCCTGATGAAATGGCAGTAGAAGTTGGAGAAGGCCAAGAAACGTTGTTGTTGTTTGAGGGAGCACATTTGAGGCCATTCAACAATGGTGTGCACTTTCTCGGGGGGTCCATGGTTATGGCTTGGGGTTATAGGATGTAACGCAGGAAGGAAATGACCAGTGTGTGGAACTGGCATTTCTCTAACTTGTAGAAGAGTTGATTTTATTAGGAGACGTGAAGGACTGAATGGATGTGATAGACTGAGGCTGGGTGGTGCTTACCAGATGGAAGGCCCCTCATCTCTACCTGGTGGTGCCGTTTTTGCAGACACAATGGGCACTTGATGCATGGGTGATCAGCAACTCCACAGTCAGCGCACAAGTTGTTTCTCCAACTATGCTCACGTTCTTGGGGTGGGGGTGGTGGTGTTAAGGGAGCTCTCCCTACATGCATGGGATCTGGAGGGGCATTCCATAAGACGCTTGGCAATGAGGAGGGCCAGAGTGATGAGGCTTTCGAGGTCAGTGGGCATCTCACAGGCAGACAGGTTGTTTTTCAAGTGCTCTGAGAGGTCCTGATGGTAATGGGCCAGCAGAGCATCCACACTGCAGACACGCACCACCACAGGAGTTCTGAATTCCATGATGTAATCCAGCACCAAGCATGAGCCTTGACATAGGTACAGTACCAATGTGCTGCCTCCCATCCACTTCCCAGATGGTTGAGAATACAGCACAATCCAGTGGTCAAGATAGCACCAGCAAACAATGATTCCTCAGGTGACATCTTCCAGATGGCCAATCTCTTCAATTATTTCACTTTTTCTACACCTTCTGCTTGTTCTTTTTGTCTTGATTATGGTTTGGAGACTGTTGGGGCCTGTGACGTGCAGTTTGGAGTTCAATCGAATGATGTGGCACTCTGTTGTCCCTGGAGAGGACTGTGAGTACAGGCTGCCTCGTGACCAGAGACAGGGTGTGGGGCCAGGATCAATTCCATTTTAAGGCATTGAGAAAGATTGAAGCATCAACTGAGGAGGTCAGCTCTCCACGGAGGCCACATGTTGAGAGAGGTTGGTAGCCGGGTCAACGTCGTTCAGCAGGCCGCAGGTCAGTGGTGGGGCAGTCGCTTTTTGAGGAAGGACTGAGTTCAAATGGCCGCTCTCCTTGATTCTAGTGGGAGGATGTTTTTGAAATTCTGAGATTTATATGATTACTGGACTGTAGTTTATATTTCCCTCAGTTTTCTGTGTACTCTTACTTATCGTTCGATTGGCAGGTTGGGGTTTCGAGTGAGTGATGTGTTGGTTTTTGTGCAAAGGAGGGGTTAGGGATTTGGGGTCTGATATGCTTATTGTTTTTTCTGTGTGGGCGATCTGGTGGTTTTGAATGTGGGAGAGGGGTTGGGGTTCGTGCTGTTGGAACTGTTCTTTTTTTGTGGGGGAGGGGTGGGGTTTGATGTTGTTGCTTTTTTTTGGTGAGGGAAGGGGTTGTGGCTTTGGGGTTTTTGATGTTCGGGCTGCTGTCAGCTGGGTGGCAATCTGTTGGTTTTTGTGTGAGGGAAGGGTTGAGGGTTTTGGGATTTGATGTTCCAGCTGCCGTTTTCCATGTGGGGAATCTGTTAGTTTTTTTTGTGCAAAGGATGGGGTGGGGGATTTGGGGGTTTGCGAGTTTTGTTTCTTTTTTCGCTTCATGTAGGGGGTGTGATGTCTTTTCTTTTAACAACTCTTGAGGTTTTTCTGTATTTCATGGCTATCTGGCAAAGACAAATATCAGAGTTGCATTGTACATGCATACTTTGACAACAAAAATTAACCTTTGATAAAATTTTCATATAGTTTGCAAATGGTGGCTTTATTATCCCAGTTAGCAACAGCCTGGGCCAGAGCTTCAGAAAAAAAAAACAACAACGGCAATCTTTGGCTTGGTCTGTAACATACAGAAATGTCTGGAGCTTGAAGTGTAAGATGCACTGCAACAGAAAGTTGCAGCAACAGGTTGGAGATCCATCAAAGCATTCAGACACCAGAATCTGGGGCTCCAAGGATGGAGGTTGACTGGTGCAGAGTTACTGTACTGAGATGGAGAATTCCCTAGTAGATAGCCGATGGCTTCCTGCTGCTTTAGGATCATGTGCTCCTGTGGACTCACGACATCCTTTAAGCAAGCATGCTCTGCCTAGTCAATCATCCTATCAGGGAATGTAGAGGAGGTTTCACCCAAAAGCAAAGCAGCAGAGATGATTTAGCAGTAAACAATATTTTACTAATAAGCTGCAAAGTAACAAACCATAAGGACCAACAAAGCAAGAAAGAACAAATAGTTAACACATCAAGGTAACTGCAGGCAACTGGTTGAGGCTGGCCTGTTTGTATAAGTGAACAAAGATTGTGAATGAGAGTTGGGTTTAAATGAGCTGCAGGTGATGGTTTGAGAACAGTGGCAGATGATTCTTGCTAGCTGGGTGGAGACTGGGAGGTGCCTGCCAGTGCAGGGTGATCACATTAAGGTTTTACAATTTGATTCAGGAACTGAATGGTTAAAGGGAAGTAGCTATCCTTGATCCTGATATGTGGGTCTTCAGGCTACTGTATCTCCTGCCCAATGGGATCTGCAAAAAGATGGCATGACCATGATGGTGGGGATATTTGATGGTAAATTATGCTTCCTGTAGATTCTACTAATGGTGGGAGGGATGTGCCTGTGATGTATTGGGTAGAGTCCATACTCTCTGCAGCTTCTTACATTCCTGCACATTTGAAACCATGACGCAACTAGTCAGGATACTTTCAATAGTACGTTTGTAGAAGTCTGTTAGGGTGTTTGATGACAGGCTGAACTGCCTTAACATTTCTGTATTGAATATCAATTAATTTTAATGAGATCCATGATGACCCCATCTTAATGTTATATCTTTTAAATTCAGTCTGAAAATTCTCAAAAACCAAAAAAAATAGAATAAGATGTTAATATCCTTAGTGCCAATGGGTTGTGACCACTTGCTGTAGACTGTCTTGATGTTGGGAGCGGCACAGGGTTGACACGCAGGGGCTTTCAAGTGGACACCCTCTTTCCTCAGTATTTTATCATGCGCCAGCTTAAAGCTGAATGAGCCAAATTCAATCTTATTTTATACTTTATACTTTATTGTCACCAAACAATTGATACTAGGACGTACAATCATCACAGCAATATTTGATTCTGTGCTTCCTGCTCCCTGGATTACAAATATTAAATATTAAAAATAGTAAAAATTAGTAAATATTAAAATTTAGATTATAGATCATAAATAGAAAATAGAAAAATGGAAAGTAAGATAGTGCAAAAAAAACAGAGAGGCCAGTCCGGATATTTGGTGGGTACGGCCCAGATGTGGGTCAGGATCCGTTCAGCAGTCTTATCACAGTTGGAAAGAAGCTGTTCCCAAATCTGGCCGTATGAGTCTTCAAGCTCCTAAGCCTTCTCCTGGAGGGAAGAGGGATGAAAAGTGTGTTGGCTGGGTGGGTCGTGTCCTTGATTATCTTGGCAGCCCTGCTCCGACAGCGTGCGGTGTAAAGTGAGTCCAAGGACGGAAGATTGGTTTGTATGATGTGCTGGGTTTGTGGCAAAAGGGATCAGGGGGTATGGGGGGAAGGTTGGTACAGGGCTCTGAGTTGGATGATCAGCCATGATCATACTGAATGGCAGCACAGGCTCAAAGGGCCGAATGGCCTACTCTTGCACCTATTTTCTATGTTTCTATGTTTCTATGTGTTCACGATCTTCTGCAGCTTCTTTCAGTCTTAGACAGGACAACTTCCATAACAGGTTGTGATGCACCCTAGAAAATAAATTGTTGCAAAGCCGAATTAAAGTACTACTTTATAGTTCATCAAATGCTAACAAATTGAATCAAAAATATTGGTAAATACTGGGTAAAGCCTGTTGCAGTTTGTCAAAACTGTTAGGAATAGGAAAATGCATTAGGCTAAACACACCTGAATCTTTCCATAGAGTTTCTATGTTTTTCAGAAAATACAGCATCTTGTAAACATATGGTGATGTACAGAATAGTGGTTTTTACCAATAATATATTCAAACAAGATTCACTCCTGCAAAATGCTATAACTAAATGGAAAGTCAGTGTCACAAAATTGGATTACACTCATTTTAGCACAGTGGAACATAACTATATATTGTGAAAATGTCTTAAGGGGAAAAGTTGGAAATTTTTCAGGATCCAGTTTGAAACATTGTTATGATATTTGTCCCCCCAAAACAAGAACTAAAATAGCAGTGTGCAATTTCCAAAGGATGTCAGCTTCCATGGACATTTTGCATTCAGGGACAGCCATCAGCCCTGGAATGTATTTTCACACCAGCATCACATTACATTGAGTGGATGTGAACTTCCCTCCATTGAGGACATTTACAGCAGTAGGTGCGTAAAGAAGACCTGGAAGATCATCGGGGACACCTGACACCCCAACCTAAACTGTTTCAGCTGCCTCCAGCTGGCAAATGCTACCGCAGTATCACAGCCAGGACCAACAGGCTACAGGACAGCTTTTTTCTACAAGCCATTAGACTTATGAATTCACATGTCTGTACATTGCAACGGAGTCATAACTCAAAGATTTTTACTCCCTCATGTTGCTGGGATGGATGTAAGATTTAAATAAATTCATTAAATTCAATTCAATACTTTTGCTGTCAGAAGAGAGGCCAAGATTACAGGGAGATAGAGACGTGGACATCCTTGCTAAAGAAATACATGAGAGACACTGGGAGAACCAGAACAGCTGTTTGACCCATTTTCAGAAGACCCTAGCATGAGGTGTGAAATCCCTTTTGTGGAGCAGTGCAGTGGGAAATTTCATAATCTCACAAGATATGTCAACAGTTTCCACCTGTAGAGTGGGGAACCTCAAAGGACATTTATTTTAAAATTCAGTGTTCCAAATTCAAAGCAACTTTATTATCAAAACATGTATATATCTCCATATCCTACCCTGAGATTCATTTACTTGCAGGCATTCACAGTATGACAAAGAAATACAATAGAATCAATGAAAAACTACATAGGGAGTCTGAAAAGCAAACAATATGCAAAAGTAGACAAGCTGTGCAAATACAAATTATAAAGAAATAAATGCTGAGAACATCAGTTGAAGAATCAATAGACAATAGACAATAGGTGCAGGAGTAGGCCAGTTGGCCCTTCGAGCCAGCACCGCCATTCACTGTGATCATGGCTGATCATCCACAGTCAGTATCCAGTTCCTGCCTTCTCCCCATAACCTTTGATTCCACTATCGTTAAGAGCTCTATCCATCCCTTTTTTGAAAGCATCCAGAGACTTGGCCTCCACAGCCTTCTGGGGCAGAGCAATCCATATATCCACACTCTCTGGGTGAAAAAGTTTTTCCTCAACTCCGTTCTAAATGGCCTACCCCTAATTCTTAAACTGTGGCTTCTGGTTCTGGACTCACTCATCAGCAGGAACATGCTTCCTGCCTCCAGCATGTCCAATCCCTTAATAATCTTATATGTTTCAATAAGATCCCCTCTCAGCCTTCTAAATTCCAGAGTATACAAGCCCAGTCACTCCAATCTTTTGACATATGACAGTCCCGCCATCCGGGGAATTAACCTTGTGAACCTATGCTGCACTCCCTCAATAGCAAGAATGTCCTCAGTCCACAGGTTGTGTTCAGTGATTGCTCCATTGTTAAGGTGAAGTTATCCCCGTTGGTTCAGGAGCCTGATGGTTGAAGGATGATAACTGTTCCTGAACCTCCTTCCCAATGGTAGCAGTGAAAAGGAAGCAAGGTCTGGATGGTGGGTGTCCTGCATGATGGACTCTGCTTTCTTGTGGCAATGCTCCTTTCAGATGTATTCAATGGCGAGGAGGGCTTTCCCTATAGTGGACTGGGCTGTACACATCACTTTTTGTAGGCTTTTCCATTCTTGGGAATTGGTGGTTCCATACCAGGCTGTGACGCAACCAGTCACAATATTCTCTACTGTACATCTATAGAAGCTTGACGAAGTTTTAGATGACATGCTGAATCTGTGCAAACTTGTGAGAAAGTAAGGCTCAGTATTGCCTCTAAGTGCTGCTCTCAGGTCAGATCTGATGTGATAGCACCAAGGAATTTAAAGTTACTGACCCTTTTATACAGCTATCCAAATTCTTTAAGGGAGAACTTGCCCATCAAGGACTATGGTGATGTTGTTACAAGCCACTTAAGTAATTGGAGTACGGATTCATTCCTGTCGTATATTCAGTATAGGTAGAGCTACACACAGCAACATTTGAGGGGTATTATGGATCAGCCAAGGTCTACGATGTTCATATTAAAGATTGCAGTATGGAGAGGGTCATTTAGATTGCAAAGGCAAAATTTTATTTTGGAGCATCATTTCAAAAGCTGTCAGTTAGGGAGTTTCTTACATCTTATCAAACCAGTAACTGACTCTCCCATTCTATTTGATGTTGAGGCTTTGGCTGAACATAGACATCTTCTTCGTAGCTCCCCCTTAATAATGCTTCTCTTGTCCCTGCTGCTGACTAGGATCCGCCTCAGTCTCCTTCCGGTTACAACTCAATTGGATTCACAATGTTCCATGAACTGCAGTAGAAGGCAATTATATTTTGGTGTAAACACAAGAGATCTTGCAGATGCTGGAAAAATGTATTTTCTCGTCTCCCTTTCCCTCTTCTATTCCCTAGTCTAGCCTCTTAGCTCTTCTCCTCACCTGCCTAATACCTCCCCCTGGTGCCCCTCCTTTTTTCCTTTCTCACATGGTGACTCTCCTGTCCTATCAGATTTCTTCTACTCCAACCCTTTTGACTTTTCCACCTATTACCACTCTCACCCACTTGGCTTCACCTATCACTTTGTAGTTTGTCCTCCTTCCCCTTTCCCCAGCTTTTACTATGACTTTCCAGTCCTGATGAAGGGTCTCAGCCTGAAACGTTGACTGTTTATTCATTTCCATAAATGCTGCCTGATCTTCTGAGTTCCTCCAGCATTTTGTGTAGATTTGGCTCCCCCACAAGAATGCAGACAACCAAATCTTATCTCCAGGACACCACTTGATGTATTCCACAATTATCCTGGTACTTGCTTGACTCTCATTGGATCTGTCCTCAGAGCCCATGGTTGAGAGCACACTGAAGTGAGTAGGTTAGGAAACAAATTGTATTCCCAGGCCCCCAAGACCCATCCACTAAACAGCACCAGAAAATGAAGATCATCAACTGTGTAGTCTCCCTCAAAATGAAGGAATCTTGTGTGATACCCAGCAATATGGAAATTTATCAGTAAATTCTGTTTAGGATCCATACTAAACTTCACAATGGGGAAATGAAACTTTACTGTACACCATTGACCAATAATTCAATCAGACCAGTTGTATAAATGCAAAGTAAGTCAGACGTTGGGTACACTGTGGTAAAAACTCACTTCCGTTCCTTCCAAATGGATTTCCACCATCTGCAAGACGTACACCAGGAGTGGGATGGAACACCTTCCACTTACCTTGATGAGTACAACACACAAAGTGAACACCACCTAAGGTAAAACAACCAATTGATTGATACTCTGTCCATGAATTCAGATAATAATTCCCAGCAACATGGGTAAACATAATGTATATTCAACAAAGTATAGTCACTATGTTCTGAAGGGCAATGAAGGATAGGCAATAAATGCTGGGCTGGTCAGCAATGACGAGATCCTAATAGATAAATAAATGAATAGATAAACACAAAAACATTCTGCAGATGTGGGAAATCTAAAGCATCGCACACAAAATGCTGGAGAAACCCAGCAGGTCAGACAGCATCAACGGAAATAAACAACAGTCGACATTTTGGGCTGAGACCCTTCTTCAGGACTGGAAAAGAGGGGTAAGACATGAGCATTAACAGGGTGGGGAGAGGGGAAGGAGGATAGCTGGAAGGAGATAATTGAAGCCAGGTGGGTGGGAAACTTAAAGGGCCAGAGATGAAGGAATCTGAGAAGAGATGAGTGGATCATTGGAGAAAGGGAAAGAGGAGAGGCGCCAGAAGGAGGTAATAAGCAAGTGAGAAGAGGTAAGAGGCCAGAGTGGGGAATAAAAGAAGAGAGAGGGAAAGGGAAAAATTATTTCACCGGAAGGAGAAATCGATATTCATGTCATCATGTTGGAGGCTACCCAGGTGTTGCTATAAGGTGTTGCTTCTCCACCCTGTGAATGGCCTCATTGTGGCACAAGAGGAGGCCATGAATCAACATGTTGGAATGGGAATGGGAATGGGAATGGGACTGGGAATAGGAATTAAAATGTTGGGCCATCGTGGAGTTCCGCTTTTGGTAGCTGGAGTGGAGGTGCTCAACGAAGCAGTCTCCCAACTTACAACAGGTCACACCAATGTAGAGGAGGCTGCTTCAGGAGCATTGGACACAATAGACAACACCAACAGATCCACAGGTGAAGTATTGCCTCATCTGAAAGGGGCCCTGAATGGAGGTGAGGGAGGAGGTGAATAGGCAGGTTACTTTGGCTGCTTGCAGGGATAAGTGCCGGGAGGGAAGATTGGACAATGGAATCACAGAGGGAGTGATCCCTGTGGAAACTGGAGAGGGGGAAGGGGAGGAAAAAATATCTTTAGTGGTAGGATCCCTTTGGAGATGGCAGAACTTGGGGAGAATGATGTGTTGGATGCAAAGCTCATGGGTGGTAGGTAAGGACAAGAAGAACTCTATCACTATTAAGGCGGCAGGAAGATGGAGTGAGCATGGTTATCCGAAAAATGGTGGAGAAATGGATGACAGCATCAAAGGCGTCATCCTCAGGATGGAGGAGCCTCTGGTCATCCTCAGGTGCTGACACCACCTTCAAGGTGGAGGAGTAACACCTTATATTCCATGTGGTTGCCTCCAACTTGATGGCATGAATGTCAATTTCTCCTTCCAGTAACTCTTCCCCTTCCCTCTTCTTCTATTGCCCACTCTGGCCTCTTAGCTCTTCTCACCAGTCCACCAATTCCCCCGTTAACTCTCCTCCTTCCTTATTTTCCATGGTCCACCTTATTCTCCTATCAGATTCCTTCATTTACCTTTCCCACCCACCTGGCTTCATCTATCACCTTCTGGCTATCCTTCTTATAATCATATAACCATATAACAATTACAGCACGGAAACAGGCCATCTCAGCCCTTCTAGTCCATGCCGAACGCTTACTCTCACCTAGTCCCACCGACCTGCACTCAGCCCATAACCAACAAGGGACCAACTAGAGGGGATGAAATATTGGATCTCCTGTTAGGAAACGAGTTAGGACAAGTAACAGAAGTCTGTGTAGGGGAGCACTTTGGTTCCAGTGATCATAACACCATTAGTTTCAACTTGATCATGGACAAGGATAGATCTGGTCCTAGGGTTGAGGTTCTTAACTGGAAGAAGGCCAAATTTGAAGAAATCAGAGAGGATCTAAAAAGCGTGGATTGGGACAGGTTGTTCTCTGGCAAGGATGTGATTGGTAGGTGGGAAGCCTTCAAAGGAGAAATTTTGAGAGTGCAGAATTTGTATGTTCCTGTCAGGATTAAAGGCAAAGTGAATAGGAATAAGGAACCTTGGTTCTCAAGGGATATTGCAACTCTGATAAAGAAGAAGAGGGAGTCATATGACATGTATAGGAAGCAGGGAGTAAATAAGGTGCTTGAGGAGTATAAGAAGTGCAAGAAAATACTTAAGAAAGAAATCAGGAGGGCTAAAAGAAGACATGAGGTTGCCTTGGCAGTCAAAGTGAAGGATATTCCAAAGAGCTTTTACAGGTATATTAAGAGCAAAAGGATTGTAAGGGATAAAATTGGTCCTCTTGAAGATCAGAGTGGTCGGCTATGTGCGGAACCAAAGGAAATGGGGGAGATCTTAAATAGGTTTTTTGCGTCTGTATTTACTAAGGATACTGGCATGAAGTCTATGGAATTAAGGGAAGCAAGTAGTGAGATCATGGAAACTCTACAGATCGAAAAGGAGGAGGAAAATTAAAGTGGATAAATCCCCAGGACCTGACGGGGTGTTCCCTCGGACCTTGAAGGAGACTAGTGTTGAAATTGCAGGGGCCCTGGCAGAAATATTTAAAATGTCGCTGTCTATAGGTAAGGTGCCGGAGGATTGGAGAGTGGCTCACGTTGTTCTGTTGTTTAAAAAAGGATCGAAAAGTAATACGGGAAATTATAGGCCAGTAAGTTTAACATTGGTAGTCGGTAAGTTATTGGAGGGAGTACTAAGAGACAGAATCTACAAGCATTTGGACAGACAGGGACTTATTAGGGAGAGTCAACATGGCTTTGTACGTGGTAGGTCATGTTTGACCAATCTATTGGAGTTTTTGGAGGAGGTTACCAGGAAAGTGGATGAAGGGAAAGCAGTGGATATTGTCTACATGGACTTCAGTAAGGCCTTTGACAAGGTCCCGCATGGGAGGTTAGTTAGGAAAATTCAGTCGCTAGGTATACATGGAGAGGTGGTAAATTGTATTAGACATTGGCTCAATGGAAGAAGCCAAAGAGTGGTAGTAGAGAATTGCTTCTCCGAGTGGAGGCCTGTGACTAGTGGTGTGCCACAGGGATCAGTGCTGGGTCCATTATTATTTGTCATCTATATCAATGATCTGGATGATAATGTGGTAAATTGGATCAGCAAATTTGCTGATGATACAAAGATTGGAGGTGTAGTAGACAGTGAGGAAAGTTTTCAAAGCCTGCAGAGGGACTTGGACCAGCTGGAAAAATGGGCTGAAAAATGGCAGATGGAGTTTAATACAGACAAGTGTGAGGTATTGCATGTTGGAAGGACAAACCAAGGTAGAACATACAGGGTTAATGGTGAGGCACTGAGGAGTGCAGTGGAACAGAGGGATCTGGGAATACAGATACAAAATTCCCTAAAAGTGGCGTCACAGGTAGATAAGGTCGTAGAGAGAGCTTTTGGTACATTGGCCTTTATTAATCAAAGTATTGAGTATAAGAGCTGGAATGTTATGTTGAGGTTGTATAAGGCGTTGGTGAGGCCGAATCTGGAGTATTGTGTTCAGTTTTGGTCACCAAATTACAGGAAGGATATAAATAAGGTTGAAAGAGTGCAGAGAAGGTTTACAAGGATGTTGCCGGGACTTGAGAAACTCAGTTACAGAGAAAGGTTGAATAGGTTAGGACTTTATTCCCTGGAGCGTAGAAGAATGAGGGGAGATTTGATAGAGGTATATAAAATTATGATGGGTATAGATAGAGTGAATGCAAGCAGGCTTTTTCCACTGAGGCAAGGGGAGAAAAAAACCAGAGGACATGGGTTAAGGGTGAGGGGGGAAAAGTTTAAAGGGGGGGCTTCTTCACACAGAGAGTGGTGGGAGTATGGAATGAGCTGCCAGACGAGGTGGTAAATGGGGGTTCTTTTTTAACATTTAAGAATAAATTGGACAGATACATGGATGGGAGGTGTATGGAGGGATATGGTCCGTGTGCAGGTCAGTGGGACTAGGCAGAAAATGGTTCGGTACAGCCAAGGAGGGCCAAAAGGCCTGTTCCTGTGCTGTAGTTTCTATGGTTCTATGATTCTAACCCTCCATTCCTTTCCTGTCCATATAGCTATCCAATTTAACTTTAAATGACAACATCAAACCTGCCTCAACCACTTCTGCTGGAAGCTCATTCCACACAGCTACCACTCTCTGAGTAAAGTTGTTCCCCCTCATGTTACCAATGAATAAGGAAAACTGTCAACACTTGCACTCTGGAAAGCCAGTAGTACTGGCAAATCTCTATGATAAGCTGCCACCTATTGCTTGTCATAATCAAAATAGATGAATTCCTTTGCAAACGCAATGCCTCGCTGACTTCAATGACACAGTGGTGAGCAGCAGATTGGGGGATAACACAGGGATCTGCTGTGGCAGCTTTCCTGTGGTGAGGGGTTGAAAATAAAAGTGATCTTTTTCACAATGGACAAAAGCAGTCAGGCACTAAATTTGACTGAAGGTCTCAGCGCAGGATGGTGCATGCTCACCAACGGATAACCTGAGCTTGTGAATACAGTGTTCATTAGGCAAGTCAAGGTGAGATGTGATGTCTCCGGAGATCCTCCGGGAGGAGATTCTTCATTGATGGTACATCTTTGCATCCAATGTCCCTGAGCTAGTTTAACTGGCCAGCCATGGCCATAGCAGTGCCTATAGTAACAAAGCCATGTCTGAACGTAACTACTGAGGCTCTACTGAATCAAAGTTAGATTCAGAATCAGGTTTAATATCACTGGCATTAGTTGTGAAATTTATTAACTTTGCAGCAGCAGTACAATGAAATACATGGTAAGTATAGAGAAAACAAATCAGAATTACAGTAAGTATATACAGAATATGATTATTAAATAGTTAAGTTAAAAAAGTAGTGCAAAAAAACAGAAATAAAAAGGTAGCGAGGTTGTGTTCAGGGGTTAAATGTCCATTTAAAAATCGGAGGATAGAGGGGAAGAAGTTGTCCTTGAATCGTTGACTGTGTGCCTTCAGGCTTCTGTACCTCCTTCCCAATGGGAACAATGAGAAGAAGGCATGTCTTGGGTGGTGGGGATCCTTAATGTTGGACACCTGACAGAGGCTACTACTCATCTTGGAGCTGACTAACTTTACAGCTTACTTTGATCTTGTGCAGTAGCACCACCACCCCCCATGCAGTGAACCAGTTGTTCCGCATCTAAACATAAATAAAAGAACTGGTTTTACTTGCAGCACATTCTGTGGGCTTGTGGAAAATACACTTGGTAGAAGGTGTCTGAACAGCTGACTAAATCGTTACTGAAATTGCCCAGTCTAATCCCTCAATGTCACAAGAGGGCCTTTTAAGATCTGAAGACAGCAATTAACTGTAGCAAAGCATTCCTAGTTTGGGTAAGCTTGTTTCATGATGATCAAACGTCGGAACTTTTTGGTCCAAAGATTAGCTTTCTCACATGGACATCAAAACGTTTAAAAATACAGTGAAATGTGTCATTTGTTTCAAGTCAAATAAGTGAATTCCTGGGATGAGAGGTTGTCATATCAAGAGAGACTAAACAGTTTCTTTGGAATTTAGTAGAATGATAAGTGACTTTATTCAAACATATAAATTTCTGTCTGGGCTTAATAAGGGAGATGTGTGGGATATTTTTACCAATGGGGATTCATGAGTAAGGGGCTATTTTTGCACAATAAGGGGCCGATTATTTAAAACTGAAGTGGTCAGAAATTTCTTCTCTCAGCAGGTAGCGAATCTCTGGCGTTCTCTACCCCAAGGGTGGTGGAAGTCAGATCACTGGAAATAGTTAAGGAGGAGACCGATAAATATTTGAAAGATTAGAAACATAGAAACATAAAAAACCTACAGCACAATACAGGCCCTTTGGCCCACAAAGCTGTGCCGAATTAGTCCTTACCCTAGACATTACCTAGGGTTACCCATAGCCCTCTATACTTCTGAGTTCCATGTACTTATCTAGGAGTCTCTTAAAAGACTCTATCATGTCTGCCTCCACCACCGTCACCGGCAGCCCATTCCACGCACTCACCGCTCTCTGTGTAAAAAACTTACCCCTGACATCTCCTCTGTTCCTACTTCCAAGTACCTTGAAACTGTACCCTCTCGTGTTAGCCATTTTAGCCCTGGGAAAAAGCATCTGACTATCCACACGATCAATGCCTCTCATTATCTTGTACATTTCTATCAGGTCACCTCTCAACCTCCGTCGCTCCAAGGAAAAAAGGCCGAGTTTACTCAACCTATTCTCATAAGGCATGCTCCCCAATCCAGGCAACATTCTTGTAAATCTCCTCTGCACTATTTCTATGGCTTCCACATCCTTCCTGTAGTGAGGCGACCAGAACTGAGCACAGTACTCCAAGTGGGGTCTGACCAGGGTCCTATATAGCTGCAACATTACCTCTTGGCTCCTAAATTCAATCCAACGACTGATGAAGGCCAATGCACCATATGCTTTCTTAACCACAGAGTCAACCTGCGCAGCAGCTTTGAGTGTCCTATAGACTCAGACACCAAGATCTCTCTGATCCTCCACACTGCCAAGAGTCTTACCATTAATACTATATTCTGCCATCGTATTTGACCTACCAAAATGAACCACCTCACATTTATCTGGGTTGAACTCCATCTGCAACTTCTTAGCCCAGTTTTGCATCCTATCAATGTCCTGCTGTAACCTCTGACAGCCCTCCACACTATCTACAACACCCCAACCTTTGTGTCATCAGCAAATTTACTAACCCATCCCTCCACATTGTCATCCAGGTCATTTATAAAAATCACAAAGAGTAGGGGTCCCAGAACAGATAACCGAGACACACCACTGGTCACCGACCTCCATGCAGAATATGACCCATCTACAAACACTCTTTGCCTTCTGTGGGCAAGCCAGTTCTGGATCCACAAAGCAATGTCCCCTTGGATCCCATGCCTCCTTAATTTCTCAATAAGCCTTGCGTGGGGTACCTTGTCAAATGCCTTGCTGAAATTCATATACACTACATCTACTGCTCTACCTTCATCAATGTGTTTAGACAGATCTTCAAAAAATTCAATCAGGCTCGTAAGGCACGACCTGCCTTTCACAAAGCCATGCTGACTATTCCTAATCATATTATGCCTCTCCCAATGTTCATAAATCCTGCCTCTCAGAATCTTCTCCATCAACTTACCAACCACTGAAGTAAGACTCACTAGTCTGTAATTTCCTGGGCTATCTCTACACCCTTTCTTGAATAATGGAACTATATCCGCAACCCTCCAATCCTCTGGAGCCTCTCGCGCCCCCATTGATGATGCAAAGTTCATCACCAGAGGCTCAGTAATTTACTCCCTCGCCTCCCACAGTAGCCTGGGGTACATCTCGTCCGGTCCCTGTGACTTATCCAACTTGATACTTTCGAAAAGCTCCAGCACATCCTCTTTCGTAATATCTACATGCTCAAGCTTTTCAGTCTGCTGTAAGTCATCCCTACAATCGCCAAGATCCTTTTCTGTAGTGAATGCTGAAGCAAAGTACTCATTAAGTACCTCTGCTATCTCCTCCGGTTCCATGCACACTTTTCCACTGTCACACTTGATTGGTCCCATTCTCTCACATCTTATCCTTTTGCTCTTCACATACTTGTAGAATGCCTTGGGGTTTTCCTTAATCCTGCTCGCAAGGCCTTCTCATGGCCCCTTCTGGCTCTCCTAATTTCTTTCTTAAGCTCCTTCCTGCTAGCCTTATAATCTTCTAGATCGCTATCATTACCTAGTTTTTTGAACCTTTCGTAAGCTTTTCTTTTCTTCTTGACTAGAATTACAACAGCCTTTGTACACCACGGTTCCTGTACCCTACCATCCTTTCCCTGTCTCTTTGGAACGTACCTATGTAGAATTCCATGCAAATATCCCCTGAACATTTGCAACATTTGTTCCGTACACTTCCCTGAGAACATCTGTTCCCAATTTATGCTTCCAAGTTCCTGCCTGATAGCCTCATATTTCCTCTTACTCCAATTAAATGCTTTCCTAACTTGTCTGTTCCTATCCCTCTCCAATGCTATGGTAAAGGAGGTAGAATTGTGATCACTATCTCCAAAATGCTCTCCCACTGAGAGATCTGACACCTGACCAGGGTCATTTTCCAATATCAGATCAAGTACAGCCTCTCCTCTTGTAGGCTTATCTACATATTGTGTCAAGAAACCTTCCTGAACACACCTAACAAACTCCACCCCATCTAAACCCCTCGACTGATGAATTACGGGTTATAGAAAACTACAACAGGAGATGACTTGAGGACAAGGTAGATCAGCCATGATCATATTGAATGATAGGGAGGCCTGAGGAGACAAGGGGTTTACTCCTGCTCCTATTTTCCTGTCTTCTTGTGTATATGCAAATTAACTTGTCATTCATTAACTTGCTAACATTATGAAAACATCAGATGTACTAACATGATCAGCAAACCGAAAACCCTGGTCCAATTTCACAATCAGTGCAATCTTACCTGAAAATTAACTCTTGCAAGATCTATTCTGCGTGAAGTTGAAACTGAACCATGCAGTGGCTAAAACGCATTATCCAGTTTCCAGGTTCAGACATTTAAACTAATGATAACTATGGCAACTACTTTTTAATTATTAACTTAGGGCTTGCTTGGAAGGTTAGTTTAACAGTACTCCAAAAGCTACGGGCTTGCAAAGCTCATTGACTGCACAAGCTCACTTGCTCATTTTACAGGAGGCCGAATATTCATTAACAGGCATTTGTCACATCATTTATTTTTGCTGTTTGCCACTCCTGTTCAAATTTTGAATGTTTTTAAATAATTGCGACTGCTTTAAAACTGCTGAGATGCAAAATGTTAGGAATTCTAATCCCCATACATTGCAGCATCTCCCTGAGGAAGATCACTTTGTGGGGAACCACAATGCCACGTCTTTAAGAAGGATCTAGAATCTGCAGCGTTTGAAGATTAATACCTAGGACACTGCTTCAAGCAATCCTCAAGAGACGAAATCAAAAGCACAGCAAAGATGTACTTCTTAATTATTTGCTTCTCTTTTTAGGGATATTGGAAATGCACTTAAGGTTATCTGGACTGAAAATCAAGAAACATCTGTCTGGAACAAACATAAAGTGTCTTCAGTTTAACTGAGTTTTGTTTATAAAGGGTTAATGTTGCCCCCTTTACTAGCCAAGTTAATCCAAAGAATTTTTCAGCCATTTCAATGTCACGAGAGATTACAGATACTAGAAACTGGAGCAAAATTGACCTGAAATGGTGACTATCCATTTTCTTCTAAAGACACTGCCTGACTCACTGAGTTCCTCCTGCAGCTTGCTTTCTGTTCCAAATTCCATACCTGCAATCTCTCGTGTCTTCATTTTACCACTCCACTATAAAATCTCTTCAAGGTATGCCCACTTTGAAGATTTCCTCCAGTTCACATAAAGGGTGTTGATCAAAAACATGAACTGTCCCTTTCCTTCTACAGATGCTGCCAGAACAGCCGAGTTCCTCCAGCAAGCATCTTTCTTGTGCTTTTGGACACTGTCACAAAGTAGTATATGCTGCAACTAATTTACATGCAGATCTATTCATAAAATTCAACATGGTAATAACTAAGGTGGTAATTTACTTTTGTAAAATTGACTGAAGATAAATGTTGAACTACTTTACTCTCCTTCAAAATTGTACCATGGTCCCTTTTAAATTCAGCTGCGGGGTAATCAACAGACCCTGGTTTACTGCTTCATTTTGAAAGATATCACCTTTGGTAAGGCAGATCTTCAACTCCTGCACAAAAGCCTATGTGGGTGTGATCAAGTCTTTGGAGTAATACATGAATCCACACCTTCCTAGAGGCAAGAGTGCAACCAACAGAGTCACAATCAATACAAGTGAAATTTTGTTTGTCCACTTGGTCTGGAAAGGCTTATCCTGATAGGACATTGTGACTGGGATGCTGAGTGCTTGCTAGGGGAAGTGGGAGAAAAACTGTTGAAAGTATAAGGTGACTTGATCCCTCCAAGAATTCATCCCACCTGTACTGGGATCCCTATGAGATAGCTGTGTGTGTATTGAAATATCAGAAGATAAGTGCACAGTCTTTGAAACTTTAAAACCATACCTGAACATAGAAAATAATTTATTAGACCTTCTGTAAGGTCCTTTTTCCTTCTGTATCATTCTAAAGTTGTTATCTAAGGCAATATTTCTGTGCCACTTTCACTTCTCATTGAGGCTAAAGGGTCTATTTAAAAAATATGGCCACAAGCCATGATCAGCTTCATGATCTGAAAATCCATGCACATCACTATAGGGAACAATCTCTTAACCTAGCTTGGG
Source organism: Mobula birostris (assembly GCF_030028105.1). NCBI lineage: Eukaryota > Metazoa > Chordata > Chondrichthyes > Myliobatiformes > Myliobatidae > Mobula > Mobula birostris. Next base: position 53,725,002 of record NC_092386.1, read on the forward strand.
TTTGCCAGGGATCATTTCACAAGTGAACAAGCTTCTAGGAAAACATCTGCACAACATGTTGATAATGGATGAACAATAAGAGTTCTTTAAATTATATGTGTACTTTTTTGTTCACATCCGGTTGGAGAATCAAACTGGTGCTCGCTTTTGATACAAGTGATGAGGAGAATTTTCATGTTGCTGTCTGTAGTAGGTTTTACTAATTGAACATTATTACTTTCTTACTTCTATGCAAATTGACTTTGTATAAAACCAATTTGCATTACTATTTTACCCACACTTCAAAAGAGTGTCCTGAATTATCCGAAGAAATTATGTCTGACTTGTTAGACAGTATGAAAAGTGTTACATTGATGCAATGCCTTCTTACGCTCTGTAAATTTGGTGATTGTCTATTACAAAACCTCTTAATTAAACCAAATACTTCTGAATATTTTGAAATTTATATTTAGTTTGATTAACTATAGTGTTGAGAGTCGAATTACGTTTGACAAAGAGCTAATTCTTAAAGACCATATTAAAGGACCATATTAAAGGAGAAGATTTATCTAGAAGTGAGCAGGTGCAAAGGCCAGCCATTTATTGCAGAGAATGTGTTGAAAATAACAGATGTAGCCCTATTACACAGAAGCACACTGTCATCACACGCTCAATCAAATCAGCTGCCAATGTGCTCTGGAGTGTGTTAATGTTTAAACTGCTGGGATGTGTAATAAAGCAAAAGCAGGTTCATTAAGAAGACACGAAATTTCTAGAAATCTGAATTGGGTTCTATAGTATTGGAAGTAAGAACCTGGAAAAACAAAATGTAAAATATTCAAAGATCTCCAATAGCAATAAGTTTAAGTAAAATCTATACAATACATAGAACTTAAACTTCAATCATAGGTATCAATGTTCATAATTATGCTAAGTGAATTTAAATGTCCTTAGACTTGTATGGTGGTGGTGGCATTCATTAGTCTCATGAGACCATAGATCTGTGCCTGGTTGTATAATATTAATTTTAATAATAAGTTAAATACAACACAATGCATCTAATTATTTTAATAACACATTGTACGATGAAGTTGTGCAGAGACTCTCTCTCATGGTGATAAATGACACACTTCAGAATTCTGTTACTACATATTCAGTAAAAAGTTGCTCTAAAATTAAAAATGCACCACTCATGCTGAAACTTAGCTGTAGTGTAGCTTCGGCCTCAAAGGTTAATGGAACGTTGGTTCTCTGTTATATGTTGGATGCCTTGATTATTTTGAACTGGGAATCTATTTTAGTTCATATTGTTTACTTTTCCCACACCACCAGTCTCATCTGCTGTCCTGGATATCCTGCTCTTCATGGGCATGAAGAAAGTAGCAAAATTGTTCATTTGATCTTCAAATACACTGCTGTGACACAGTTTCCAACTGTGTAACCCCTTTGTATCCAGAGATGGGATTAGCTTTGGTTCACTTGGCTATTTTGAGACCGATTTGAGGTCAAGTCACTCGCTAAAACTGGCACTGCTCCTAACCTTTGATCGCACTTTGTTGTGCAGGGGTTATTTTGGAGTAGGGTTGGCAAATCAGGCTGCAGTAATAAGTGTACTAAGCCTCCAGCAGCTGGTTGAGTGAACTGTTGTGCTGCAAGTCCAGTCAGCTGCCGGTCCTTCTCTTCCAAAGTTTTTTCTAGAAGGAGTATCTTTTCTTGCTGCTGTGACAATTGCATAGACAGTTCAAGGACAAGGCGCATTCGACTCTCTTCTCCAAGACTAAGTTTGTGTACATCAGAGGCACGGCTTCTCAAATCTTCTTTAAGGTGTTTATTGCTAAATATTTGCTCTGTGAAATTAAGCAGGGATAAACAAGCTGATTGTTAATATGTTCAATATGAAAAATGATAATTTTATGATTCTCTGCTGTCAATAATAATTTTTGCCCACTGGCACGTGGGCATATAATTTACCCTAGACTTGCCCTCAGCCACATACAGTTAAGTTTAACAGACATGGAGATCTGCAGTGTGAGATTCTGGCCATTATGGGAGTAGCACACGCTGCAAAAATTAACAACTAATTCCTCCGGAGCTTGTAGTCTGGGAGAACAGCTCCAAAGGTAAGTCTTTGTCGAGGCACATATGTGGAGCCTCAATAAGCGACCCTTGCAATGTAGGATGCGGGTGATTGACGGAGGCAGAGTGGGCAAGTTTTGAAAGATTACATTGTAGTGCTATTCATAAAATACTTAATTCAAATGAAAAAGGATCTAGTGCTTTCCTGAAGTATATGATGAATAGACTCTTCTCGGGCTTCCAGCCACGAACAAGTATCGACTCTAACTGACATATCAATCATCAGGGGTGATGCCTGGGCATGTCTATACCACCACAAGTACAGTACATATACCACCAGACTGGACACGCCAAGGTGCCATCCCTGATGAAGGTGGCAGAGTTTGTCATCAAAGCGTCAGTTAAAATCAATACCTGCCCCCGGATGGAAGCATGAGAAGAGTTTATTTGATTTAATTCAAAAGTTTACCTTTAATGGGTTTAGATCTTTTTCAGTAGATGAGTTGACAGGTTAGTCTTGGGTCTATCAAATGCCACACAGTACATCTAGTTGCACCACATAGGTCCATAGATGCCACAGCTATTAAAGGAGACATCTCCCTATGGTAATTTGGGAAGGAGAGGCTGATGTCACAGCCCAAATTGAGCGAGACTATTCAATACTTGGAAAACACACTTCATGCTCCTCATCAGCCTGTTGCCCTCCCTTCCGTGCAATACAGCACTCACCAATTATCAGCCTACCATCCTCCCCTCCTCCCCTTCATGCAATACAGTGCTCGCTAATTGTCAGTGGCCTAGCCAACTTGCATCAAAAACTGAGAATGGACTCAACCAAATAAACACGGTCCTACTGTGGACTGCGATAATGGACTGAGAGACCTCTGACGAGATTGGTAACGGGCTGATCGGTCACTGCCCTAGCTCTAGCATTGCACATTACGCTCAGTTCAAAAAACAATATTTATTTTTTTTATCACGGTCTCTCGCCAAACTGCTAGTGACCTCTCACGAAACGCCGGTTGAGAAACCCTGACATAGACAGGGTAAATAGCATAAATAGGCTTTGTAGTTATTTTACTTGTTCCTCAGCTTCTACTACCAGCACAACACCTACCCTTCCTATGCTCACAATATCACAATTGACCTTAACACAGACAGTATCTGATGCCTGGGAAGCCAATTACCAACCTTGACACTATGGAAATTGGGTTTGTTGCTCTGCTGATGTTCCCCCAATACAAAGTAACAATCATTACATACATGTACTGATTAAGTCTGCCCTAGATAACCCAAGAACTATGAAGCTTTCATCCTGCTGCTGTCTAACATACATAATCTTTTCACATGTCCATGCAGAGGTACTGAGGTATGGGAACCTTCTTGCAATCTAGCTTGACATACAGGGAGAGGCCAACAGACAATAAGACCCAGGAATGGAACTATGAGTGCTACCTGGAAAAGTTAAGATGATAAAGGTCTGCCTTAGGTATCTTGATATAGTGGTGTCATAAATTTTCATGAGCCAAGGCCTACTGAGCAGTGGTGGCAACATGTGTTCCAATCAAAATTGTGCAGCAGTGAGGACTGGGCCTATACGGAACACTGATTTTGCTTCCTGATGTGAGGAAAAACGAAATGTGGCAAGTCAAATACAGAAGAGCCTGGGATTCCCTGAAAACTCCAAGGTTTGTTTTGTTCACCTGTATAATATTTGGATGTCAAGGCTTCAACTTCTGGCTTTATTTCTACCAATAGGTCATAGTAACCATTTCTGTTTTGCCCACCCTACTCCCATTGGTAAGCATTACTCCATATTTCAGCAGTTCTGCTTGCACAAATCAAAGCGCAATTGCTGATCACAAGCCAAAAATGCTCCAGACAAAAGAAAACTGCTGACAGTAAATCATTTTTAAGTATTTCTAAGCACTGAAACTTAACATATCAAAATATAGTGAAAAGGAACATGCGCACATCTTCTGTACAATGACAAAAGTTTAAATTTCCTCTTCCTATACACACTGTATGCCAAAACCACAGGGATTTTAGCAGAGAGAAGCAAACTGATTTGATCTAACTTTCATTCCTGTTCCATCCCCTAAAAGCCTTCCTAGAGACTGACATGCCTTCTCCTGATACAAGAGAAGACAACTATAAGGACATGGGTGGCTACTGACTTGTGATGAGTGGGTATGGACAGAAACATATGAAAGCAAAAATTATTTTGATCAGAGCCTTCACTTCCAAATTCCCTATCATGATTATCCATCTCTTTCTAAGATGGAGATAAGTAGATAGAGAAAATAAGGGTTATGGGGAACAGACACAGAAGAGAAACAGAGGCAAGCACAGATCTCCCATGGTCATACTGGATGGCAGGGTGAGATTGGGGGACCAGGTGACCTACTCCTGCTTTATTTTTTTGCATTCTCCTGGCACTTCAGCGTTTTCCTTCGAACAATGAGCTGTTGGGTGCTTTGCAGAAGTGGTGCATGCGGACATTTTGATAACGAGGGAGAGAGGCAGAAGGATGAGGGACAGGCATGACAACCCATGAAGATGGTTGGATAGATGAGCTTCTGAGGAAGTACTCAGGGAAATAGGAAGGGTGCAACTGCAAGGTGAATGTTGTTAGTCTAGGGAAAACTGAAACGTCCATTGATTGCGTCACTGTGCTCAGCTTTTCTAATCTGAGCAGGTCAATAAACTGCTTTCAATGCACAAGCTAAATAGGGCGTTCCTCACTCAGTTTTGTGAGGACCTCCAAGTCTTGTAATCCTGGCTTCTTTTTCCTAATATCAAGGAATATAATAGCCCCAAGACCTTTACGTAGCATTCAGCAAAAAAAGCCGCCAAGTCCTAAGGCAGGCTTGCCATTATGTGTTCATCCAGCAACAAATGTCAAACTAAAATGTGCCTCTCAATAGTAAAAACTGTGTTGTGTACTTTGCCTCCAAGCCCATTTAGCCCAATTGGTAAGAAAGCTGGGTGCCCTAGCTAGGTAAAAGTTGTTATTACAAAGGAGATGCAGAAGAGACACTCCCTGTTCCCCTGCTCCAAGCCTGTGGGAAGTTAAAAGTTTAACTTCAGGTATCAGCCGTTCTGTTTCCGGTCAACACATTGCATCCAGTGTCCACAAATGAGTTAAGCCACAAAGTAAATATGTGATGCATGGAGGGAAAAAAATTGCTAACTTTGTTCCCATTGCAGCAAGATGCAGGAGGCATGAGGATGTGAGGTAAAACTAATCCTTGGCAATGAGTCAAACCTTTAATTGTATGGAAGTGACATCAATAATTGGAACAATTATGGTTAAAAGTTCAGAGATGCAGTGACGTGCTTATTACAGTCATGTCCTATGTATAGCCAGCTGTCAGGCCTTCTTTTAGCTAAAAGAAGTTACATGGATAATTTAATCTGTTGTTGGTATGGCTGGATTTGAAGATGTTATATTTGCATTTACTGCTAGATACAACTTGCATTCAAGTGTGCTTCATAAAGGTTTTGGCAGCAAAGCACTTCATTTGTTCATCTAAAAACCTGCCAAACTTCTTTCAAAAGTACACTTGTATTCATTATCACAAAGAGAATGATGGCACCCAATTTGTGCTTCGTGAAGTTCCCCAATATCCATGAGGAAATTAACAGGTTATCAGGTTTGGCAGTGTTGTTCAAAGATAAATATTAGCTAAGACACTAAGGGAGCTTCTATGTTTTTCATTTAATTGTACCAAGGGACATCTTACATGCAACAGAGAGAACAGATGTGGCCTCACGTTTTCATCCAAAGGTATTAGTCAGAAGCCATTGTCTAATTTATTTAACCCTGGAATGTATGAACCACTTTACCACGGTGGACACTGTGACACCATCTACTCAGGAATTTCAGTGAATAATATAATTCAACATATTATCTGCTCATTGTTATTTTCCAATTTGGATTCTCTATTTTTATGGTACTTCATTAAGCTAAGGCTACTTCCAGCAAGTCTATAAATATAAAAACAAAAAACAGTTCAGACCACATTTGTGGTCTGTTTCAAATTGAAGACTCCTCATTATGACTGGGAAAGAGTCAAAAGATGCTCATTAATCCAGTTCTCATGAGGAGGCTTTGACCTAAGCATTAACTCTGTTTCTCTTCCCACAGATCTGAGTTGACCTGCTGAGTACTTCCAGCCTTTTTTTTTGTTTATAAATTTGATTTCTCACTTTAGCTATTTTTTGTTTTTATTTATTAGTCTCTTGTTAACTTCCTCAGCATTACCCAAATTTGATCCACCTGAAACAGTGAGAGGTGCTAAGCAAAATGTTAATGCACGATAAATTCCTGGTCAAAGATCATAATGTGGCACAGATTTTCACAAATAGCATCGGAAGGGACATGGTCTTGGCCACTCACTCCCTGATGGTGGGTAGTCACCAAAATCCTGATGTAAATAAGGAATGAAAGGAAGTCACTCCATGACAAACAGTTGTATAAAAGGAATACTTGTAGCATCAGATGCTTGCAAACACTGAGATAGATCTAGGTATAACACCTCTGCAGGACACAAGTGAGTTGAGCAGTCAGTATTGCAGGCCTAATAGAAAATGTAAATGTAATTCATTCATTTAATAACCACTTCAAATTCAACAAAGAGCATCAAATCTTTCCCTCAGCTGTACTTCATCCCTTCACGCAGCCCATCACAAATAGTTCAATCAACACTTTCGATCATACCTTTCTAAGTAAAATAAAATTCCATTCAACTCTAATATAGATAGCATGAGCAATGGGCTGCGGTACAGAATGGGGATTACGTCTTATCAAAACATTACTCTGAAGGTGCACACACTCAAATATCTGTTGGATAAAGATAAAAATTGGTAGAATGATCTACCTGACAAAGGCACAGTGGGGTATGTATATTCTTATTCATTTTTCAGGATCCAGCTTTGCTGGCAAGCCCAGTATTTAATTCCCATCTCTAATTTCCCTCGAAAAAGTGGTGGTGACCTGCCTTCTTGAACTGCTGCCAGATGAGCAACCACTCATCTGCTGAAGATACCCCCAGAGTACTGTTGTGTAGGGAGTTCCAAGATTTATATCCAGCAAGATATTTCCATGACAGTATGGAGGAGAACATACATTGCATAGTGTTACCAAGCACCTGTCACTCTTATCCTTCCTGGCAGTAGAAGTTTACTGTTCTGGGAAGGATAGTCAGAGCAGTCTGGGTAAGTAGCCATAGAATATTTTGTAAATAGGACACACTGCAACCATGCTGCACCAGTTACAGAGAGAATGATGTTCAAGGAGATATGAATCAAAAGAGTTATTTTGTCCTGTTTGACATTGGGCTTCTGAAGAGTTGTTTAAGCAATACTCATCCGGCCAACAGCTGAAAGTAGCAGTAATGGTTTAGTTGCTTGGCTTACAAGATTGATCACCACAGGAGTTGCGTTATGAACCACTAAATGCACAGACGTGTGAAGCTGGCGGGTTGTCTCCTCTGGGGACATTTGTAAGCCAGATGAGCTTTCATAGCCATTGCTATTAAGATTAGTTGTTGCTGCTTTTCAAAATTCCAGAGTCATAGATTCATGAAGTACCACAGCACAGAAACAGGCCATTTGGCCCATCCAACCTATGCCTATCCAATCTTCTGCCTAGTCCCATCCAGCTGCATTCAAATCATATCCCTTCAAGCCATTCTCATTCATGTACCTATACAAACATCACTCAAATGTTGCAATTGAACCTGCATCTACCATTTCTACTGGCAGCTCATTCTACATTTGCATTGCCCTCTGAGTGTAAAATTCCCACTCAGATTTCCCTTAAATATTTCACCTTTCACCCTAAACCAAAGATCCCTGGTTTGAGTCTCACCCAGCCTGAGGGAGAAAAGCCTGTGTGCATTCATCCTATCTATACCCCTCATAATTTTGTACACCTCATTCTCCTACACTCCAGTTTATTAACTGAGGTTAACGTCCACTGCATCATGATGAGACTTGAGCCCTGTCTCTGGATTGTTTTGTGAGTTTCTAGGCAATAATTTAACTACCGCGTGGCCACTATTCGCAAGAATGGGAACAGACAAATGTACGTCCACAATAATGCTCAGAGGTGCTGTGGGACATGGAGGAAGGTTCCTGTCTAAAGCAAAGTGTAAGGGCAAGTTACTTGCCTTGTATGGGAATAGTCTCTAGTGGTCCCTTTAAAGAACGAAACTCACCATCGCTAGCTTTAGCTTTTCCCACAGTTTATTTTGGAGGTCTCTCAGGTGGTCCCAGATTAACAGATTCAGAACAAGTAAACATACCTTAAGCAACTCTCTGACGATCACGTCAGAGGTCAGACGTACACTTAGCACCTCGCCACCACCCCTCCCCAGCAGCAAAATTCCTTTTCTGCCAGGAAACCAAATACAAGTGAAGACTAATATTGTTTTGAACAACTCTTTTAACTATGTGTGGAAGTGTGGCTACAAGATGTTCCTGATAATAACTCCAAGTATATACTCAGTGGTCACTTTGTCAGGTACACCTGTACACCTGCTTGTTAATGTAAATACCTAATCAACCAGTCATGTGGCAGCCTCAATGCATACAGACATGATCAAGAAGTTCAGTTTTTATTCAGACCAAACATGAGAATGGGGAAGAAATATGATCTAGGCAACTTTGACCATGGAATAATTGTTGGTACCAGTCGAGGTAGTCTGAGTGTCTCAGAAACTGCTGATCTCCTGGAATTTTCACATCCTACAGTCTTTAGATTTTACAGAGAATTATGTGAAAAACAAAAAAAAAGTCCAGTCACTGGCAGTTCTGTGGGTGAAAACATATTGTTAATGAGAGAAGACAGAGGAGAATGACCAGGCTAGTTCAAGATGACAGGAAGGTGACATTAACAGATTACAACAGTGGTGTGCAGAACAGCATCTCTTATCTCACAATACATTGATCCTTAAAGCGGATGGGCTACAGCAGCAGAAAACCATGAACACAATGACCACTTTACTCGGTGCAAGTCGTAAAGTGGGCACTGAGTGCATATACTGTAAATAAGATTGTCTATCTGAATTATCTTAAATTATCATACAACAGATGCATAAAACTTGCTGTGGAATAAACCAATTGTGAATGTATACCCAGGCAGTCTACAATATTAATACTCCTTCCACATCTGCAACTACCTTTATTCCAGCTAATAGTGGGGCCATTGCTCTAGGGGAGGTTGTTCTTGTGAGCTCCCACAACACAGATGATGCGAAGCAACAACCAAGAACAAATATGAACTAGATATCGTGTCAGAACTCAGTAGATCGTGTGCCCCATTGGTGGTTCTACACGAGGAGTTACCTCAAGAGGGCAAAATCTATCATCATAAATCCACACCTGATGGAGTGAAGGTGCTCGACAAAGCTGTCTCCTAATCTACGTTGGGTCTCACTGATATACAGGAGGCCACACCGGAAGCACTGGAAACAGTAGATGACCCCAACAGTCTCGCAGGTGAAGTATCACCTCACCTGAAAGGACTGTTTGGGGTGAAACCCGACATAGGTTGGGAGACCACTTCATTGAGTACCCTCGCTCTGTCCACTACAAAAAGTGGGATTTCCCGATAGCCACCCATTTCAATTCTACTTTCCATTCCCATTCTGACTTGTCAGTCCATGGTCTCCGCTACTGCCATGATGAGGCCACACTCAGGTTGGAGGAGCATCATCTTAAATTCCGTCTGAGTAGCCTCCAACTTGACAGCATGAACATCAATTTCTCAAACTTCCGGTAATGCCCCCCTCCCCCTTTCACCATTCCCTATTCCTGTTTCCCTCTCACAGCCTCTCTTCTTCCCTGCCCATCACCTCCTCTGGTGCTCCTCACCCTTCCCTTTCTTCCATGCTTTCATGGTCTTCTGTCCTCCCCTATCAGATTCCCCCTTCTCCAGCTCTGTATCTCTTTCAGCAATCAACTTCCCAGCTCTTTACTTCACCCCCTTCCCCCCTCCCAGTTTCATCTATCACCTGTCACCTTGCACTTCTTCCTCCCACCCCCCCAACTTCTTAGGCTACATCCACACTAGACCAAATAAATCCGTAACTGGAGCTTTTTCTCTTTGTTTTGACCCTCCGTCCACACTGAAACTGCATTTTCCTCCCCTGAAAACAGAGCTTTTCTAAAACACTCTCCAGGGTGTTTAAATCTGAAAACGCCGGTTGGGCGTTGTAGTGTGTACGGGGTAACCAAAAAACCTGTCAACCCTTTCATCGGTGAAGAGACTATGGCTGTAGGAAATGTTTCCAGGGCGACCCCTCTGTGGGAGTGGGGAAGATGTTGGCAGGGCCACCCGGGGGTCTGTGTGTCCGTATGTGGAGCTATTGTAGTGGATGTGAGGCTGGTATTGTGTCAGTTTTTCAATGTTTGTCATCAGTCGGGTCATACTGTCCATGAACTCCCTGTCGGTTGCCTCCATACGCTTCAGTATTTGTTTTTTTAGTTTTAAGTCCTCCTGCGCGAGAGCCAATAGCTGTCCATCGTTTGGCAATTTCCTTTTAGGTTTTTCTAGTCTGTAACTGGACAAATGCACACCAAGTATACCATTTCCTCTTCGCTTGTTTTCTGTAGATGTGTCCTGCACATGCCCAGTAGGAGGTGATTCGCCCAAATACCCGTTTTAATGTGAACGGAGCTATTTTCAAAAACGCCTGGTGTGGTCACCTATCGTTTTTACACGAAACCGGCATTTTCAAAATTATCCGGTCTACTGTGGACGTAGCTTGAGTCCGACTCCTTCCCCATTTCTTTCCAGTCCCGATGATGAGCCACAGTCTTAAACATCGGCTGTTTATTCTTTTCCATAGATGTTGCCTGGCCTGCCGAGTTCCTCCAGCATTTGATGTGTGTGGCTTTTCATTACACTTGAGCATATTACAATATATTTGACTTTGACTTCTAAAAGTTTCAACTCTGCAGTTCTTGACTCCGTGTCAGTAAAATTAAAAGTAAACCCCAGAGTTGAAAAACAATTGATAAAAATGGAAAATGTATGGAAAAACAATTAGGGTGGAGTGGGGAGATTTCTTGAGATAAAGGAAAATAAACCGTAAACAAGGTATTTGTTTTAATTTTTCTCACTGTCTATCATTGTACTTAATTATGGTAACAGAATAAAATAATCTCTGGCTTCATTTGTGCAACTTTTGTTGAAAGAAACATTTGGCAAATAATGCCCCGTAATCAAATTAGAGTTTGCTAACTGGCAGAATGCCATTTATAGTAGCGGTTTCCATGACCAATTCCAATGCTGGTCTTAAATTAGAAACAATAGAAAGAATTGACAGACCACAAAGCATCATCCGCAGACACAGACAATCACGGGATGCGCTTTCCAGTTCAGTCACACAAAAAGGCTGTGGGGCAGATTCTCACACTACCCATGTCATCGCATTCACTGTTTTTATCCAGTATCAAGTAAATTCATTTTGTATGACTATGGCCATATCTGTACAGCTGCAAATGAAAACGGTGGGCACTAACTCTTCAGAAAGCACCTTGCCACTGTCTGCTTGGAGATTTCTGGAAGGTTTAATCTATGGCAATTCAAATGAAAATGCTTTTCGTATTCAATGAGGATGTGAGCACAGAGAAGGACATGTCCCACCAAGGATTAATAACAGTACATTAGATAATGTTTAAAAGCAGTGGATGCAATGCCATCCACAGCATATGAACCTATTCCACAGCTTTTGTTTTGCACAAATGTGCTGGCAAATACCTCGCATTATTGTCTACTGTTTATCAATGAGCAATTCTGCTGTGCAGGTATTTGTGGTTGTTGTTGACACAGGTGAATTTCATGCTTTTTCATTGTTGTATCGATTCATTCACTTGTTGTAAACATTAGCCTTCAAGTTTTGGATTGTGCTGGTAAATTCATCAGTCTTGTATTCTCAAAGGCTAGTCATAGTCAAAGATACCACAAGTTGAGAAATCAACATGACAGTGCTGTGGCTCTTATTTTAATCCATGGTCTCTTTAAACACAGCACTGGCATTCATTACACTGCTCCCCCAAGACTCTGTTAATATTAAATTACAAACAAGAGAAAATCTGCAGATGCTGGAAATCCAAGCAACACACACAAATTGCTGGAGGAACTCAGCAGCATCTATAGAAAAGAGTAAACAGTCAACGTTTTGGGCCGAGACCCTTCATCAGATTATCACAAAATCAAATTATGTGCATTTTCACTGAATAAAGATAAAAGTCAAGTTTATTGTCATATGCAGATCCTGCAACGCAGCATCCCACCATTGGTCTCGCAAACGAACCAGTGAAATGGATTGCAGTATTCTATATTACCAACATCCAAAACGATCTTCGATGCACAGGTGCTGTGTAAAACTTACTTCAAGTTCAAGTTCCAAGTTTCAAGGTTAATTATCATTGTACCAGACATGAATATAACAAAATGAAAGAGCACTCCTCTGGGCTAATGTGCAAAATACATTACCAACAGCACACAGCACGCTGCACCTAGCACATGGCACAAATAGCACACTTGGTTACAATTTCAGAAAAAACACGCAGTCACAAAGAGAAAAGTTGTCCTGGTCCAGGTTGTTCTTCCAGTGAGTGAACTCTGGAGGACAGCACCGAGCAAGCACTGGAGGGCATCACTGAGCAAACACTGGAGGGCAGCACTGAGCAAGCACTGGAAGGCAGCACCGATAAGCACTGGAAGGCAGCAATGAAGGGAGGAGCCAGCTCCCCAACCCAGTGTGAAATGCAATGGCACACAGCCAGCTTCAGCATCTCCTTCACCAGTAACTGCAACGGGCAACTCCAAGCGCGAGAGGCTTGTCTGCACAACAGTTGAGGCAATGCAGCACCCCATCATCAGTCTCACCAATGAACCAGTGAACTGGGCCACAGTATTCTATGTTACCAATGTCCAGTAGTGTCTTGCAATGACTATAAAAATGTCCAAGACAATGGCTTGGACCATTTTTTGGATTGCATGTTGTCTTGCCAAAACAGTACAAAACAACTCCAGACAACAGCACAACTGTACACAGTAAGTCCAGCTCCATCACTATCCAGCAACTCATTGATCGGATAGTCCTGCAGTAATTGATGTTCTTAGTCTCCAGCAGTGATTTGCAATCAAAAAAGAACGTACAGGACCTATGATCAGACCCTGTTTGGCTACTGTGTCCAAGTGCACCGCCATCTTACTTGCAGCAACATCACAAGCATAAGACATAATTTTATGCAAATTACAACAAACTCTGGACAAACAAAATAATAAAGAATACTAACATCCTCTTAATGTTAACTCGTCCATCTTATCTGCTGATAAATCAACACCTGTAAGCTAATTTTGCTTCTCTCTGCACCAATGTTGATTGGCCTGTTCAAGGTCTCCACCCTCTTCAACTTTTCATTCAGATGTCCAGCCTCAGCAATTTTTACCCTTTCATTATTTCAGCCATCTGCATGCACTCTTTGAAATCAGCCTTCACTTCCAATCCAAAGGGAAGAACACAGCGTAAAGTAGTTACTATTTGCTGGTGGTTCAGCAGGAATCCTCCAACAACATCTTCCTTGTATGCCAGCTTGGCTCTGACTTCCACGCCTGCATATTGCCAGGCAAAGTTTAAAGATGAGCTAGACGTCAGGCACCAGTCAATCAAACTGGCACTATGTTGCTGAGTTCAGCACACGGAATCCAGCAGCAAGGTACTGACATACCAACAAGGTTTAGAAGCACATCATGTTTGGCTCCACAATGATTGGCATTAATAGCCTAACTCCATTCACTTCAATAAGGTCAATGATATTAATGGAAAAGTCAAGCAAAAATATGTAGTTGTTTATTTTTCTTCAGGTGTTTAATTAACTTCTAGCGATTCAAAGTGTTTTCAAGTAAAATTACTTTACTTTTGTGTTTTAAAAAATGTTCATGGTTTAACCGATACTATTTTGAAATTATGCTGATCATCATTATTTAAGGGCCTTTAACACCAAAATACTATGAAAGCTGTCCAGAAACAGGGCCTCAGGGTGCACCACATGGATTTTCCTAAGATAACTAAGACAGGTTGGAATCTCTAAGTAACTGCACCAATGGGAAATGTATGAGTGGGGTAGGTGACCAATACAATTCAGTACCTATGCAGGTGGGGGTAGGCTTCCTGCACTGACTCAGGAAATCAATGCTGTCTTTGCCTCTTCCTTAACTTGTCTAACACTTTCAGTTGTATAGCTTAACAATGGACATTATTTCAATGGATAATCGTCTGCTCTATCTTCATTTGTTTTCCATTGATTTTGGAAGAGTTTTGTTGCTGATATTAACCTTTATGAACATCTAGAATTTTAAGGGACATAGCAAAATGAAAAGCCTTCTGACAATTCAAGAAAGAGGATTGCCAACTTCAGGCAGATGAAATAGAATATTGAACCGTATAGCACAGGAACAAGCCATTTGGCCCACGAAGTTGTGCTGACCTAAGTAAATTAGTGATCAAATGTCCATCTAAACCGATCTCTTCAGCCTACACAATGTCCATATTCTTCCATTTCCTGGACCAAATGTGCCTAACTAAGAGCCTCTATTGTATTTGCCTCTTCCACCACCAGCCCAGGCGGAGCATTCCAAGCAACCACCAATCTCCATGTAAAAAATTTGCCCTGACATTTTTTTCGAACTTACCCTCTCTCACTTTAAATGCATGCCCTCTTAGGCACTTTGACCCTGGGAAAAAGATACTGCCTGTCTACTTTATTGAGGCCTGTCAGAACCTTATTAGATCTCCTTCAGCCTCCAACACTCCAAAGAAATAACCTAAGTTTGTCCAGCCACTTCTTATAGCATTCAGGCGGTATCCTGGAATTCAGGCGGTATCCTGGTAAATCTCTTCTGCATCCTTTCCAAAGCCTCAAAATCTTTCCTATAATGGGATGACCAGAAGTGAATACAATGCTCTAGATGCGGTTTAATTAGAGTTTTATGAAGCTGCAGTACAATATCCCAACTTTTGAACTCAGTGCCTCAACTAATAAACACAAGCATGCCGTATGACTTCCTTACCACCCTATCAACCCGAGTAGCCACTTTAGGGAGCTATGAATGTGGCTCCCGATCCCTCTGCATATCAACACTGTTATGGGTTTTGACATTAACAGTGTACGCTCCATTTATATTTGATCTCTCAAAATGCAACTCTTCACATTTGGCCAGGTTAAAATGCTTCTATGCTATCAACAACACCACCAATCTTTGCAGCATCAGCAAACTTATTAACCCACTCATCCAGGTCACTTACTTATTAAGAACAGCAGAGGTCCCATTATGGGCCACAGAATCACCCTGACTGGCCCCCTAACTATTGAATCTCCCACCACTATTGTGCTGTCTAACTTTACTCTTCCCTGCTGAGCGTTGGAACTGGCTACAGGGGAACTCTGCAGTGATTTCACACTCCTTTTACTTCTGATCCATTCATTTTTTAGAATTAATGGATTAAAACAAGAATGGGGAAAATATTCAGGTCAGGCAGCAACTGCAGAGCAAGGCAAAGAATTAACGTTTAAGGTCAAAGACATTCCGTCAGAATCTTAAACATTAATTCTGCTTCTCGTCCAACAGATGCAGTCCGACCAGCTGAGTAGTCCCACCATTTTCCACCTTTAGTTCAGAATTCCGGCATCTGCAATCTTTTGCTACTGAATTAAAACAGGTGGCAAATTCTAAAGCAAACGTTTTCATCTCTTTCCCCAGAAGCAATCAGTTTAGGACCTTGTTGCAGAATCACAAACACAAGAAAATCTGCAAATGTTGGAGAACAGTCATGAAGAAGGACCTCGGCCTGAAATGTCAACTGTTTACTCTTTTCCATAGATGCTGCATGGCCTGCTGAGTTCCTCTAGCATTTTGTGTGTGTTACTTAGGACTTTGCAGTATGTGCAGACTGTGTCCAAGGTATCACTTCACATCTCATAACATATCTCAACTTGCAAGAACTTAATGTGCAAATGATATCCTACCACAGTGAGTTGTATATATTTGAATGGTATGATATGTCTTCCTTGCATTCACCTTTGATCCTCCCTTTCTTTGCCCCATGACAGCACATAAGAAGTTAGCTGGCCTAATGGCACCTGATCCTTTTATATGACTGCCAAATTCTTTTTATTACCGCAGGATAGCCACCAATGTTATCTGTGTCCCCACTTCGTTCTTCAATACATCCATAGGCTCCCTTCTGGAAGGGCTGGAAGGGAAAATCTTGCTGAGTGCATGTATGCAATAAAGTGATCCTGACCCAAGGAAATGCTTGAGGATTACTAGTCAAACTTTTGGTAATTTGTTCAATGAAAAAGGATAAATTGATAAAATCACAGTGAAAGGGTAGGTGCAATATTGCATGGAAAATTATCAAGTTATTTACTTGAGAGTATTATTTAAAACAGAAAGAGATTGGGTAATACTGGTGTTCAAAGGAACTTGGGCATCCTTTTACACAGGTCATTCAAAGTCAAATGTGAAAGTTTGGGAAGGCAAATTACTGTATGTTTATTATGAGAGTAGTAGAATAAAAATCTCTTACTGCAAATATATTAAGCCTTGGTGAGAAAGTACTAGAATAAAATGAATAACTTTGGCTTCTTTAATTAAGAAAGAATAAACTCCCCACAAAGGAAAAAAAACTAAACTAAGCCTGTATTCTAAGAAATGAAGAGATTTCCCTATAAAGTACCAAATTCTTAAAGGATGCAAGAGGATAGATGCTTCTCCTGCTGAGCAGTATACAATGAGGGGGCACAGTTTGAAAATATGTGATGGAGAATTTAGGACTGAGACAAGGATGAATTTCTTCACACAACCGGAATTTCATTAAGAAGAATTGTGGAGGCTCATTTAGTGAGCTCATTTAGAATAAAAATTGGACAGCTTTTTGTATATTAATGGAATCAAGAGAAATTACGATGATGTAAAATAAGATGGTGGAGGAAAATGATGAGGAGATAGTCAGCCACGAACTTAACGAATGATGGAGCAGGCTTCAAATATCGAATAACCTACTCTTTCTTCTATACCTTCTAGTTTTATGTCAGATATGGTTGCCATTTCTATATTGTTTACTATATTATTTTGTTTCCACAAATTCCCCTATATGCGCTTTACAATATTTCTGTCTATATTTCTCAAAAAATAGATTCCAAATTTCAAAATATGAAGGTCTGAGTTGAAAGAGAAATGAAAGTTTTACGTTCTGGGTTTGTTATAAAAAAAACTTGTACTGCAAATAGAAGTGAGTTTTACTAATTTAAAATTATATTGAATTTTCAAAGAGCTTTAACAATCAGAGGAATATTTGACTAAGACTAGAGAATGTATGTAGAGCTGAATCAAGCTCCCATTACATCAGTCATATTGTTTTAAGGACACAATAGAGCAGAGCTTTGACATGGATTTATGTTCCTGCAGCTTGCCACTAAGTTTCTCACCTCTTTATTTAAGTTGCAATGTCTTGGCATTGACATCATGATGGTATAATTTCAATGTGTAACAAATCTACCTTTATTACTCTGAAAAAGTTTCAATGACAAATCCTCAAAGCAATTAACATGCACAGGATTAATGAGCACTGAGCTACATATAGAATTAAGGTGAGAAAGTAAAATAAAAAGATCAGTGGACAATCTTGGTACAATTTCTAACAATTTTTTTCTTCATATCCTTTAAATTTTCTTTTCTGTGCTGTTCATGATTCTCACAAACCTTTATGGGAAATGTCGTGAGTCATCCTTGTTTCCCACGACAACTGTCAGTGCTACTGGTGGATTTCCCTGCAGGAAACTCCCTTTACTGTCTTTGCGTGGTAACCCATGCTGCACTAGAAGTGAATTCTTTCCACTTGCTGGTGCCCTCACCCCTGACAGTGTTTATCTTTAACTTCTGGAGGGGGCTGAATGATGTAAAGTATTCTGTTCCCATGTAACCCAACTGCAGCTGAATTGCCATTAGATTGCAAGGAAAGCCTATATTAAATAACATAGTGTTTTCTGTGTTTGTGTACAATATTCAGTTACACTAAACACATCTGCAGACGGAGTGAACTTGCATGGGAAGCTGCCATTCCGGGCTGCAAGTTACTAAGAAGCACATGGAGAGTGGCAACAAGATATGTTCAGCTAACAAGCAGCATGGCAGTAGAACAATGAATGGCCACTAAAATCAAAAGATAAAAGGTCTGTTAAGAATACAGCTCTACTCAATACAGTGCTGCCATCTCCTGGCTACACAAATATGTTTCAGTGAACAAATTGACAATTCAAGTACTATTTCAATACTATAGCTCAGCTACTGCAGTTTAAGTAACTTTGGCTGTGGTGTCCATATACCGAATGGTGAATAGTTCTCATTAGGTCACTCCTGCAAGCACGGCGGAGCACTGCAGTGAGAAGGTCTGAGAAAAATGTTGGGGTGATAACATGACCTTGCTTGCCACAAGTCCTCATTGAGATTGGCTCACTTGGACCATGGGAAAATCAAGACAAGCTTCTGCAGTGAGCCAGATGTTAGGGTGTTGACCATATTCTCGCCTGCTGATGGAGCTAATAACAAGGGGAAAAACAAGGAATAGTTTTATAGTTGTAAGTGATACTCTCTGCACTTCTTTTAGAATTATCACACATGTCTGCTACGCTTCTAAATGGATGGAATCCACACTGTGATTTGGGGAGCAGACTTTCAGCCATTGGGAAAAGGTGATTATAGAGGACTCTGCTGATAACTTCACCCACAACAAACAGCACAGAGGCCCACTGTGAGGCCTGATGAAGGGTCTCAGCCCAAAACATTGATTGTACTATTTTCTATTGATGCTGCCTGGATTGCTGAGCTCCTCCAGCATTTTGTGTGTGTCGCTTGGGTTTCCAACATCTGCAGATTTTCTCTGGTTTCAGAGACCCTCTGTGATCACCACATTCTTAAATGGCCAAAGATGGTGATGATTACATCTCTGAGGTCCCCTGATATATCCTGCTCTTCACATGTGTTGATGATCAGATTGTGAATTTGTTACTGAGACTCTTCACTGCAGAGTTTTAGAACTTCTATAGATCTACTAAAAATTTCCAAAGTTGTTTTATTTTAGTAAGAGCATAGCCTTTCTAGTGACTTGACAGCCATGAGTAGTGGCAGCGCTGTACCAATTGGTTGCTGTGGGACGGAGTCAAGTGTGCACATCGTGACTTGTTCACTGAATTGTATGAGAGGGTGGACCTTCTACTCAATACCTGCAGGACACAGATATTCTACCAGTTTTTTTCCTGCTGCACTAAACACTAATTTCTGGTAACAAAGGTTCACAACAAGACCTTGAGAAACACTAACACTTCAACATCTCAGCACCAATTTTCTGCAAAGGCAAACCTTGATACTGGAATTCACCATTGCCTTCAATGCACCAGCATAATCTGTTGCTGATTGAGGAAATGATTGTTTAAATGTTAAGAACTCAGATGTAGCACAAACTCATGATCTACAAGGCAGTAGTGACTTCTGTCCTCCTATACGCTTCTGAAACCAAAACTAATTAAAGGAGTGATTTCAAAGCGCCACCCAGCATATTTTCTGCCAATTTTACTAGGAAAGGATAAATGAGTATCTTCTACAGGGCCAATGTTCTCAGCACTGAGCCCTTAGCTGCACTCATTTGGCTCTACTGAGCACACTCACATGTCCAACACTGAACTTCCAAAACAGACACCCTGTTCCAGGCTCTGTCACACAGGCTGATTACCAAGCAGAGAGAGGAAAGATTCAAGGAAGTGCTCTAGTCCTTGAAAAATGCAGCAATCTCTTTGTGTTCTGGGAAGTCCTTGCTCTCAACCACACAAAATTGAGAAATGATGCAGAGGAACTCAAGTCTAGCTGAGAAGCTCATACAAGCTCTGCTTAACTGGCGGAAGGAGTGAACTACCTCACAAGCTATCAACTTACCTGTCGGGTCATGCTCCACTATGGAAAGTCTGGAGTTGCCATACTTGCCTCATCACTCACCATAGAACCCAAAAAGTTAGGCTGAAAACACAAACACGAGGAATTCTGCAGATGCTGGAAATTCAAGCAACACACATCAAAGTTGCTGCTGAACGCAGCAGGCCAGGCAGCATCTCTAGGACGTCGACGTTTCAGGCCGAGACCCTTCATCAGGACTTTAGACTGGAGGTTAGACTGAAAGTTAGCCTTCTTGGTCTGAAGGACCGCCTGAGAAGAAGAGGATACAAAGGTACGCCAAACATCTGAAAATGGCCTTAGTGGGGCCAAGTACCGACATTTTATCAATCACTTACCATAGATCTGGTGGGATGTTTGAGAATTGGGTCAAAAAATAGACCCAATCCCAGTTTCCTCCCCCAGTTTCTCTCTAACCTGGGTTGGAGCATTTTACATAACAAGATGTAAGATGCTATGTACTACTAGTGCAGTGGATACCAAAATTAATAATTTTACTTGGCCTTTGGACAGACGAAAATATTTTATTTACCTTTCATACTAATTAAACAGTAAAAGGCATGATTGCAGCAGGAACCAATAAGAGTGATTTTCATGAGTTGATTTTCTAACACCATTTACCTCAAATTTCAACTAACATTTACCACAATATGGATAGAGTGCTCCATGTGTTTCAATAAACCGTGCAAGTACATATATTGTATGCAGTAGTGCTGTTGCACAACAAAGCTCATACTGACCCTTGGTGAGTTTAATTTCACTCTCCAATGCTTGGATTCTCTCCTTTGCTTTGGTCACACTAATTGCAGAATCTTGTTTGACTTGAGCTAACTTAATTTGTAGCTTCCTCACAATTCGTTTGTGCTTTTGTTTCTGGAATAAAATATATGAAATATATAAGTCACATAATAGAATCAGCAAGCATTACAACATCAATGTCCTCAAATCATGTTTCCTAAGTTTAGTTTTCTTGAAGTGACAGTATATCAGGCGGGGAAACATAACAACCATCTTATTTACACCAAGGTCCCGCAAATAGCTACAAGAAAAATGTCAAAATTATTATGTTTCAGAGATGCTATTGATATAAATGTTAACTAAATTACTGGAATAATTTTCTATCCTTCTTCAAAAGTTGTCACGAGATTTTTAATATCTAACTAAACTGGAAGATTTTTAAGCTAAAGCATGGCATCTCCAACAATATATTTCTCTAACATGACAAAGTCTGCAGGTGCTGGAAATTCACACAAAATGCTGGAAGAACTCAGCAGGTCAGGCAGCATCTATGGAACAGAATCAACTTTTCAAGCGGAGACCCTTCTTCAGGACTGAGAAGGAAGGGAGGAGATGTCCAATTAAACAGGTTGGGGGAGGAGAAGGAGATGAGCTGGAAGATGATAGGTGAAGCCAGGTGGGTGTGAAAGGTCAAAGACTGAAGAAGAAGGAATTTGATAGGAGAGGAGAGTGGACAATAGGAGAAAGGGAAGGAGGAGGGGACCCGGGGGAAGTAATATATTACTGTCAGTACCATTTTAAGGTTGATGTACTAACAATCTATGGGATAATTTTAAACTCTCGTAAGTGGCAATTATCTGATTGATCCATTATTCATTTTATAGCAACAAGCGTAACATTCTGGTGGAATCAAATGGGCAGTAAGATTGGGTGTTGTCTAAAATAAGCAACAACATCACATTAGTTTCCTTTCAAGTGCTTTTAGAATAGATTCCACTACAGTGGATGTTGATCAGGCATTTAAATATCATCAACTCAGCTGAAAAAAGACTGAGTACACTTTATTGACATTCCCCTTTCAGTTTTCAACATAAATATGAAATGTTGAGCTACTCAAATCTACTAGCAGACACAAAGAGAAATCATTGTTCAGAGCTTAACACTGTCATGCCAAAAAAACAGAGATGACTGGCAAAATCTCACAAGGTATTAAACACAGATGTTCTGAAAGTTTGTTAAGTCCCTAAAGGAGGTTAAATTTTGCAACTTGCTGTAACAGGGCATCATGGAGATCCAAGGACTAACCTAAATTTTCCAACATCTCATTTCAATCCTAATTTTCCAGTGAATAGTAGATGGGAGTGTACAGGAAAACACTGAAATACTCAGATAAACAAGACATGAGTCCAATTGATCTGCGACAGAGGTTATGCTCCATGCATCCAATCTTGGCCTCATAGCCTTCTATTCCTTTTCCCCTTCTGTGGTTACCTAGCTCTCTTTGAGTGTAACTGTTCAATTTACTTCAATCACTCCATGTGCCAGGAAGTTCTTTATTCTTAATATTTTTTAGATAAATATCTGTTTCTTGGATTCCCAGTTGGGTTTATTATGGTTGCTGTATTTTTACAGAACTATTTTTTGGTCTCCCCATAAATAGAAATATTTTCTCCATTTTTACAAAGGCAGGGATCCCAGCAGATAGGCCGGTTCAAGTATTATTTATAGGGTGTAGGGAACCAGTTTTAGTATCATATAGGAACAGAAGCCATTTTAAGAATGGAAAGAGACCACTTAATGTAATGGTGCTCCATTTCAAATAATATTCATGCTGTGTATGTTATAGGATTTAAGAGCTATTCCTACGTGTGCGTACCATTACAGCTGTAGGCTCTACTGGAACACACCATGGCAGAAAAGTAAAGTTGAACAACATAAAGAGCAATAGATCACAGAACATCTTGATCATCTATTAACAGCAGATTATTTGAGAAAATTACTGATTTGTGAAATATTTAACATTTCATGGCATCTAGTATCATATGGGAACAGAAGCCATTTTAAGAAATGTAAGAGACCACTTAGTACAATGGTGCTCCATTTCAATGGTGGTCTGTTACAGAATGCTACCGTAGTGTTGTGCTAGCATGACGCTATTACAGCTCGGGGCATTGGAGTTTAGAGTTCAAATCCGGCATCATCTGCAAGGATTCTGGACATCTTTCCTGCGGAATGCATGGGTTTCCTCCGGGTGCTCCGGTTTCCTCCCACATTCCAAAGATGTACAAGTTAGTAGGTTAATTGGTCATTGTAAATTGTCCCATCATTTAGGCAAGGGTTAAATTGGTGGTTACTCAATGGCGCGGCTCAAAGTGCTGGAAGGGCCTATTCCACACTGTATGTCAACAACAAATAAATCTTTAGTAATGCACAAGTAAGGGCAGACAACAAATTCTGATAATTAAATCAAATGACAAGAAATGAACATACTTACTAATTGTACCAATTGTGCATTGGAACATTTATTTTCTGCTTCTAACCTCTGGATGTACTACAAAAAGAGAAAGGAAAAGCGGGTTTATGAAACACAGCCTCTCCTTCTTATTATCTTAGAAATATCTGTTTGTATCCGTCCAATATTACAAAAGGAGATAGTAACTCATTTACTTTAGACAGAGTCTAAACAAGCAGTTAATAGAATTGAACAGGCATTCAGGAGAAAATAATTTACAAGGATTATGGGGACATGGATAATTTAGAAGGATTCTTAAAACCAAGGCACATAGGACTGCATGGATAGTTCTGCAAGGAGTTAGTGTTGTTTTGAGGTGTTAAATGGTCTTGTGCTTTGTTGTAACAATCCTATGATTCTGTGAAAAGTTCTTTGGGTCATTTCACCTGGCAGGAGATTCTGATTTAGCTATTTTAATACATGTCCTGCTGGTAACCAGATATAATTAGAATCAAATTTTAAGAAGGCTAGATTTTACACAGGTGGCAGTAATTGTTATTGATGAATAGAACTGTATTCTTTTTCTTTCAGCGTCATGCTTATATATAAGGTAACCATGCATACTTAGAGTTAAAACATCCATTTGTCTTAAAACAGTGGAAATTGACCAACGAATCACATTCAAAGAGATTTGAACTTAAACAGAAATATTTTTATAGACCTACAGAAGATGGGTCATGGAAAAGAGAGAAAATTCAGTCTGGATGAATTTTATGAGGAAGCAGCAAAGTGATAAGGGCAAGTCAGTAGTTCTGATTTACACTGAAGTCCATCAACAAGACCCCACATGGGAAACTGGTCCAAAAGGTTAGAGCCCATGGGATCCAGGGCATGTTGTCAAATTGGATCAGAACTGGCTTGGCAATAGGAAACAGAAGGTGATGTATAAGCTTGTTATTGTGATTGTAAACCTATGACTAATGGTGCTCCACTGGGATTAATGGGTATTGTTTGTAATATACGTGAATGACATAGCATAATCAGTAGATTTGCAAATGACACGAAGACTGGTGGAGTTGTTGATGGTGTCGGGATTAGTCAGGCAATATCAAAATATTGGTGAAATGGGCTGAGACACAGCAAATGGAGGTTGCTATGTCTCAGCCCATTTCTGCAATAAATGTGATAAGTTCCTGATAAATGTGAAGTAATGTACTTTGGGAGTACTCATGAGGCTAGGACAAACACCATGAACATCAAGGTCCCAGGGAGTACTGAAGAATAGAAGGATCTTGTTAAGCAAGTCCAAAGATCCTTGAACATGGCAGTGCAGTAGATAACTTGGTTAGGAAGACACATGAGATTCTGGCTTTCATTAGTCTGGGCAATGAACACAAGAAAAGGGAGATTTTTGTTCCAGCCTTATGAAATATTGGTCAACGTCATGGGGAGTAGTGCGTGTAGTTCTGGTTACCACACTCTCAGAAAGATATGATAATGCTGGAGAAGACGCAAATGAAATTCACCAGGATGTTGCCTGGGATGAAGTGATTTAGTTATGAGGAGCGACTGAAGAGGCCAGGTCTGCTTTCCTGGAATAGTGGAGTTTAAGAGGGAGAATGATTGAAGAATATAAGAATGTGAAGAGTAGGTTGCAGGAATCTTTTCACCTGGCAGTGATGAATTAAACAAGAGGGCAAAGATTGAGGATACCTTAAATGGAATTTGAGGGGAATCTTTGTCACCCAGTGCTTAGTAATGTGAGTGCTGAAAGCAAAGATGCCTACAGTGTTTAAGTGAGTCCAGATGGGCACCTAGACATCAAAGGCTACAAGTCATGAAAGTGATGGAAGATCACATTTATATGGATATATGCCGACAGTGTGAACATGGTGGGTCATATGGCCCATTAATACCCTTGAGGTCCTGTTTTTTGGCCTCCTAGACACTGTAACTCCCTATATTCTCCTTCAGGACCTCATCCCTTTTTCCATGTTGTTAGTACCAACATGTACCATGGCTGCTGGCTGCTCATCTTCCCCCTTAAGGATGTTGTGGATCCAGTCTGAGATGTTCCTGATCTGGCAACCGGGAGGCAACATATTTGGAGTTCAGGAATCTCTTTCATGTCTACAGAAACTCCTGTCTGTTCCCCTAACTACTGAACCCCTCTCACCACCACACTCGTCCTCTCTTCCCTTCACTTCTGAGCCACCAGTCAAACTCAGTGCCAGAGACCTGGTTGCTGCAGCTTCCACCAGGAAGGTCATCCCCCTTTAGATAGGAATGGGGATGCTAGAAAAATGGAAGGCTCTGTAGGAAGGAAGGGTTAGATTGATCTTTAAGCAGGCTAAAAGGTCATCGCATTGTGTGCCGAAGGGCCTGTATTGTACTATAATATTCTATGTTCTATGGTACTAAAACACAGGAATTAGAAATTCATTCAGATAGCTCCAAAAATCCATTGCTGCACAGGGGAAAGTTAGTTCAACCTTGAGTCTAGCAAGATGAGCACATTGCTGCATTACTTGGCATTCTTAAGAAAAAGATCACTCCTTTTAATCATGATTTTAATTTGTCTTAACACGTATTTTCCATGTAAAACTCTCCCAAATTACATTATTAACAGTGGTGACACACAACTTCTGTTTGCAGTTAGATATTCAGGCTCACAGAACAACCAGGTTTTACTACCATTGAAATTGCTATTTTAAAATGCCCAAAATTCAAGTTATGTTCCTTGGCCTCACTGAGGTCCATGACCTTAAAGATAAATTCTCATATGACCTGCTTCAAGGTTTAGATCACAGGTCATTCTCATCTTCATTGCCTCAGGATCATTGCAGGCTGCTGCTGCTGATCTTTGCCATATTGCAGTTTGTAGCTCACTGCTGCTTTGAGAAAGTAATTCAAGCTTCATATTCAAGGGGAAAAAAAGAGTAATTTTTTCTTCATCCCACACACAGCAGTTACTGCCTTGCTGGCTTCCCCTGAACCCAGGCATTCAAGGACTCCACTCACACAATCCTTCTTTCAGGAAATTCCCTGCTATGTCCCCATGGACTTCTATGGTTCCCCTTACAATAAATACATGGTTTTGTGTTGGCACTGGCCTTTAATAACCTGTCTAGATCCCTCTGATGGCTGGGAGCACTCCACCACCCTCACAGTCCCATCACTTTGATTCAGCACCAGTCATTCAATGGGAACACTCCCCTGTGGCTGGAAGGGTGCTTCTGACATCATGTACCAGGTGGGCTAAATGCTTGTAGCCGAAATAACAAAACAACACATCAATAGGGAATATACAATGAGACAGGCAATGCCAGTTCAAAGCAACGTTATACAGGATAACCAACACTGCTACTCTCTAAGATTTGTAACTGAAATTCGCGCTCTTTAAGAAACTTTCACCAAAACATTGGGGTGACTAGCAATTCCATTACAGCAATGCATGTGTTTTATGAGCCTCTTATTTAACAGCTCTGATCTTGATCAGCTGGGTAAATGGGCTGAAGAATGGTAAATGGAGTTTAATGTAGATAAGTGCAATGTCTTGCACTTTGGGAAGACATATAAACTTAAGACTTTCACAAGGAATTTAGGGCCCTGGGGAGTGTTGCAGCACAAGTACATGGTTCGCTGAAAGTGCCATCGATGGTAGACAGGATGATGAAGAAAACTTTCCGGACACTGTCATTCACTGGGCAAGACAATGAGTATAAACGTTGGCATGTTACATTCAGTGGCAACTTTATTAGGTACGCCCTGTAACTAATAAAGTGGCCACTGAGTGTATGCTCGTGATCTTCTGCTGCTGTAGCCCACTTACTTCAAGGTTCAGTACGTTGTGCATTCAGAGATGTTCTTCTGCACATCACTGTTCAAAAACATGGTTATTTGGGCTACTGTTGCTTTCCTGTCAGATTGAAACAGTCTGATCATTCTCTTCTGACCTCTCTCATTAACAAGGCATTTTTGCCACAGAAATGCCGCTGTGTGTGTGGTTTTTTTTTTGTTTTTTGCACCATTCTCTGTAAACCCTAAAGATCGCTGTGCATGAAAATTCCAGGAAATTAGCAGCTTTTGAGATACTCAAACCACCCCATCTGGCAACCACAATCACCCCATTGTCAAAGTCATTTAGATTACATTTCTTCCCAATTCTGATCTTTGATCTGCACAACCACTGAACCTTTTAACCATGTTTGCATGCTTTTATGCATTGAGTTGCTGCTACATGATTGGGGCTGATAAGATATTTGCAGTAATGAGCAGGTCTATCTAATAACATGGCCACTTAGTGTATGTTGCAGTTGTACAAGACATTGAAGAAGCTGCATTTAGAATATCATGTTCGGTTTTGGTCACTTGGTTATAGGAAAGATATCATTAAGCTGAAAAGAGTACAGAGGATATTATTGGGAAGTTGCAGATACTTGAGGTACAGAGTTATAGAGAGAGACTGAGCAAGTTTGACCTTCATTCATTGGAGTGCAGCAAAATCAGGGATGACCTTATAGAAGTGTATAAAATTAAGAGAGACATAGGCAGGGTGAATGCACAGTCCTTTTCCAAGGTTTGGGGAAATCAAGAATGAGAGGGCATAGGTTCAAGGTGCAAGGGGACAGATTTAATAGGAATTGGAGGGGCAAGTTTTTCACCCAGAGGCTGATCAGTATGTGGAATGAGCTTCCAGAGGAAGTGGTTGAGGCAAATATATTAACATTGTTTAAAAGTTACTTGTGCAAGAACATGGATAGCAAAGTGTTTAAGGGGTATGGTCCAAGTACAGGCAACTGGAAATAGCTTAGATAGGAATTTTGGTCCACATGGGCCAGAAAGCCTGATTCCATGTTGAATGACCCTATGACTTCCAGGGCTCGGAGATTCCCCCCATGAATTGTAGACAGGCCGTGATTACTATAGTCAAAAAAGTCAGAATTAGGAACAGCTAAATTATTGATAACGTACCAAAATGTTTATTAGGGATGTAGACCTCTATTTTCCCCTTACCCATTTCATAGAGACTATTACGATGAAAAGATTACTGAAACCTTAATGTCCAGTTTCCCTCTTTAAATGTGCAGATCTGACACTGATGAGGTGTTAATCTGAGGCTTAATATGTCTTCCATGCCATGCAACAACACATCGGGAACACCAGCCAGAGCCTGAAGAATAACATAATCTTTACGAATTTATTCTAGGTGCTCTTGTAGACCTGTGGAACAAGAACGCAAATCAACCCTGTACCTTTCCTTCTTCAGGCTTCTTTACTTCCAAGTGGGTTTCCCTTCCAGCAGTTTGTGTTGGCTACTAATTTACCTAGGCAGTCTCTAGTTTCTCATTAAAACTTCCTGGGAGTTTTGGTAAATTAGCATTGCAAATTAATGAGGTCTGGCTATTAATATCAATGAATTGTTTTGCAACACTTTCATGCATGAGGCAAAGTTACATGGCGGCCACAAACAACGTTAGTTTCCAGTATATTGTCACAGTTCAATGGGTAATATTTATGACGGGTGATTGATTAGTTCGTGGCCTAAGGTAGAAGGAGTCAATTTAAGAAAACCTAGCACATTTATTTTTCAACATTGTCCCCTCCTACATTTACACACTTAGTCCAGCGGTTGTGGAGCATACGAATCCCTTCTTTGTAGCAGTCGGCATCTTGGACCTCCAGGAAGTGGTGCACAGCAGGGGTGATTGATAAGTTTGTGACCTAAGGTAGAAGGAGATGAGTTAACTTCAAACTTTCTGCATAATCACTCAAAGAGTTGAACTGCTCGTGCATGTAACAAGAGCTGTATAACTCATCTCCTTCTACTTTAGGCCATGAACTTATCAATCACCCCTTGTATTATTTCATAGAAACATAGAAAATAGCTGCAGGAGTAGGCCATTCGGCCCTTCGAGCCTGCATCGCCATTTATTATGATCATGGCTGATCATCCAACTCAGAACCTCGCCCCAGCCTTCCCTCCATACCCCCTGACCCCCGTAGCCACAAGGGCAATATCTAACTCCCTCTTAAATATAGCCAATGAACTGGCCTCCACTGTTTCCTGTGGCAGAGAATTCCACAGATTCACCACTCTCTGTGTGAAGAAGTTTTTCCTAATCTCGGTCCTAAAAGGCTTCCCCTCTATCCTCAAACTGTGGCCCCTCATTCTGGACTTCCCCAACATCGGGAACAATCTTCCTGCATCTAGCCTGTCCAATCCCTTTAGGATCTTATACGTTTCAATCAGATCCCCCCTCAATCTTCTAAATTCCAACGAGTACAAACCCAGTTCATCCAGTCTTTCTTCATATGAAAGCCCTGCCATCCCAAGAATCAATCTGGTGAACCTTCTTTGTACTCCCTCTATGGCAAGGATGTCTTTCCTCAGATTAGGGGACCAAAACTGCACACAATACTCCAGGTGTGGTCTCACCAAGGCCTTGTACAACTGCAGTAGTACCTCCCTGCTCCTGTACTCGAATCCTCTCGCTATAAATGCCAGCATACCACTCGCCTTTTTCACCGCCTGCTGTACCTGCATGCCCACTTTCAATGACTGGTGTATAATGACACCCAGGTCTCGTTGCACCTCCCCTTTTCCTAATCGGCCACCATTCAGATAATAATCTGTTTTCCTATTTTTGCCACCAAAGTGGATAACTTCACATTTATCCACATTAAATTGCATCTGCCATGAATTTGCCCACTCACCCAACCTATCCAAGTCACCCTGCATCCTCTTAGCATCCTCCTCACAGCTAACACTGCCACCCAGCTTCGTGTCATCCGCAAACTTGGAGATGCTGCATTTAATTCCCTCATCCAAGTCATTAATATATATTGTAAACAACTGGGGTCCCAGCACTGAGCCTTGCGGTACCCCACAAGTCACCGCCTGCCATTCTGAAAAGGTCCCGTTTATTCCCACTCTTTGCTTCCTGTCTGCTAACCAACTCTCCACCCACACTAATACCTTACCCCCAATACCGTGTGCTTTAAGTTTGCACACTAATCTCCTGTGTGGGACCTTGTCAAAAGCCTTCTGAAAATCCAAATATACCACATCCACTGGTTCTCCCCTATCCACTCTACTAGTTACATCCTCAAAAAATTCTATGAGATTCGTCAGACATGATTTTCCTTTCACAAATCCATGCTGACTTTGTCCGATGATTTCACCGCTTTCCAAATGTGCTGTTATCACATCCTTGATAACTGACTCCAGCAGTTTCCCCACCACCGACGTTAGGCTAACCGGTCTATAATTCCCCAGTTTCTCTCTCCCTCCTTTTTTAAAAAGTGGAGTTACATTAGCCACCCTCCAATCCTCAGGAACTAGTCCAGAATCTAACGAGTTAATTTTGCTTCTGGAAAAGATGTCTCTCCCTCACTATCATGGGTTAATCCTGTTCAGGAAGTCATTTGGTTAAATGGGACCATGGTATTTGCTGCTGAATAAAAAAGAAACAGTGGAAGTGGGAATGGTGGGAACCATCATATATGATGGTTGAGGAAGAAACTGGTGATGACTGCGGTGTTTGTTAAGCTGGTAGGTGAAGATGACTTGCAAAACATCCTGGTTGAGATGCTTACTGCTATACTGTAGGTATTTCATTATAGCAGTTCTGTAACAGCAGTCTGTTCTGCTTTCAGCATCTTTGGGTTTGAGCTACAGATAAGGGGTTGTAATGTTCATGCTTGGGAATGTACTGTCATCCAATCGGGATGGTGGAATTGAGAGAAGGTTCTAGAGAACGTTGGGCAGAGAGGTTTTCATGACAGACACCGATGTGAGAGGAGGTCTTTTTGGCGGGAGCTGGGAGAAGATGGGGGGGAAGATGGCTGAGGGTGCTACCCCTGTTGCACAAGGCGCTTTGTGCAGATGAATGGCTTCGAGGAGGAAGGGCCAGTAAACCAGTGGGGAGCCCGTTTGTTTGAGGTGGATTTTGAGCAACATTCGGAGGGTAATGTGTGATTTCATGCAGACCGTGGATCCAGCACTTGAGTTAAAGACAACTTCAAGATGAGCACCAAATTATGTGCACATTTGGACTGGGTTAATTGTAATGGGCCCTTTTTATTTTTTTTCTTTTTCTTTACCTACTAACAGCTTGATAGAGCTGAAATTGTACATATACTTTATTTGTAATTGCACGCAGTGTCTGATCTGTTATTTCTTGCCAACAGATAATCGCAAGTGGGCAGCATTCCCACAGTATTCACTCTGAATGTGGTGCCGATGGGCGAGACATCCTGGGTCTCCTGGACTGGAGTGACCCAAGTCACATTGACCCTCGACATACAGAATTCGGAAAAGGTCTTTTTCTCACTGCTGAGATCATTGGCTTGTAAATGAGGAGCTAACCAGCCGTGTTTTTAGAGAAGCCTGGTAAAAAGGGTTCACATTTGCATTCTGTGAAATGTCATCTGAAGAAGCACTCCCGCACCATCTGTATTTTTCTACATCCAGTTAAATAAACTACACAAATTTAGATTGGTTGTTGTAATCAAACAAGCACTCTCTTCATTATTCATGTTCACATGGATGGAATTTATATTTTCCCCAATTGTTACAGTATCAGCTAAAATCATTGTTTAAATCTTTGAGAGTAAAGACCACTTTATGACCAGATACTATCTAATCTGTAACATTCTCATATGTTTAGGATTAGTTTCTCAATGAAGCTTGATTAAAATTCTCAAAGAAATTACTAAATTTATCAAACCAGATGACAATTAATTGTAACATTCAGCTTTGTATATTGTTGCCTAGAAATTCAGCTGTGAGGATGTCTTGTACTCTTGACTCCAAAATTGAATCATCCTTGTTTACGGGATGAATTTCTGGGCAACAGTATTTACAGAGAATCAGTTTTCAGACACATTCTTGCCGTCATTTTCAGAAGCCAGTGTTCAAGAGGGTACTCTTACCTACCAAATAAGCAAGTAAATTTAAGATACAAGCATATTAAAACTCACTATAGCTGCTTTTTTTCTTTCATTCAAGTTTTCACTGGAAAATTAGGTACATATGTAAAGAGCGAGATAATTCACTTGGAACATTACTCAATGTGACTAGAAAGGAAAATGCTTTACTTAGTTTTGATAACAAAATATAATCATTTCAAAACTACCCTGGGAGATATAGCTAAGTAATTCATAATTTTATGGTGTTGATCCCCATGGTGTTGACCATGGTGAAAGTCCCACGAGTGCATTGAGTTGCAGAAAACCTCTCAAGTTGCTGCAGAAGAAAAACAGTTTAAAAAAAAACACTTAAAATGAAGTAAGGTGCTCTCATTGATTACCCATAAGAGATAATAATAATTAAAATTGTAGATAAGGCAATAATTATTTTTCCATTGAGAACAGGGTCTGGTAATCAACTTCCACAAATGTGTACGCTCTCAAGGTGTGCTGATGGTCCCTTTAGTTTTCCTGTCTCCTTTTTATAATTTCTTCAATTCCATGGCCCATCATCAACAATTTCATTGTGCAGCTACAAAATTCCTAAACCCAATGTTATTTACATATACCAGTTTAACAAACTCTATAATACCAGAACATATCCTGCAGCAAGTTCTCTAACAAATTCAAAGACAAGATTGCAAAATACTTTTGCATCCAATATTTGTCATTGTAACCTCAGACACTACTCTAAACCAACACTTTCAAAATTTGATGTACGAGAAATTGGTTTTGCAAAATGGTTTTTGTTGAACAGAAATTAAAAATGCATTTTAAAAATATTTTAAAATATTTAAACCTATGTCCTTCATGTGACATAGGAGGAAATACTTGTGTGGCAACTTCAGGTGAGTTGTCTATAGAATGCATCATGGACATGGCTTTCTCACATATGATTCTCCATACTACCTATAAATCCTACTATGAGCTGCAAAGATAAATAAAAATAAAACTGCAAATCAAAACAAATGCAGACACTAGAAATCTGAGATAACATAAAATATTACAAAAACTGAGCAGTCAGGCAGCATCTGTAGAAAGAGAAACAGCTAATGTTTCAGGCTGAAGATTTGATGAAGGTACTGATGAAAGGCCTTTGACCTGAAATGTAACTGTTTCCCTTTCCACAGATGCTGATTGACCTGCTAAATTTTCTCTGCACTTTATGTTTTCATGATAAATTAACATGAGAAGTGTCATCCCACTGACAGCATACAGAGTAATTTTCTAGGGCAACATGCACAAAGTACTAGAGGAACTCAGCAGGTCAGGCAACATCTCTTGAAATGAATTAACAGTCAATCTTTCAGTCCAAGACCCTTTTTCAGGACTGGAAAGGAAGGCGGAAAGATGCCAGAATAAAAAGGTCGGGGAAGGCAGAGGAGGACCAGCCAGAAAATGATAGGTGAAGCCAGAAGGGAGGGAAAGGTCAAGGGCTGGAGAAGAAGGAATTTGGTAGGAGAGGAGAGCAGGCAATGGGAGAAAGGCAAGGAGGAGGGGCAATGGGGGAGGTGATAGGCAGGTGAGGAAAAGAGATAAGATGCTAGAGTGGGGAATAGAAGAAGGCGGGGGAAGGAAATTTCCACACTGTTGGCAGAATTTCAAATGGTAATGAGGGGGTGTACAGACTATGAGAGATTGGAAGTTTGCTTGTTAATACAACAACCTTACATTCAACTTCAGCAAGACCAAGGAATTGATTGTGGACTTTGGCAAGAGGAGTTCCGGAGAACACACACGAGTCATCACTGAGGGGTCAGCAGTGGAAAAGGAGAACAGTTTCAGTTCATCATCTCAGTGGATCTATCCTGGGCCAGCATATTGATGCAATTACAAAGAAGGCATGCCAGTGGTTCTACTTCATTAAGGGTTTGAGAAAATTTGGTACATCACCAAAGACTCTAGCAAATTTCTGCAGATGTACTGTGGAAAGCATTCTGACTGGTTACACTGCTGACTGGTATGGAAATTCCACAGCACCAGACCGACAGAGGCTGCACAGGATTGTAGACTCAGAAAGCACAATCCTCCCCACCATCAAGAACATCTTTTAAAGGCAGTGCCTCAAGTAGGTGGTAGCTATAGTTAAGGACTTTCACTGTCTAAGCCATGCCCTCTTCCCATTACTGCCATCAGGATTGAAGTACAGGAGCCTGATGAGGCACACTCACCATTATAGCAACAGGTTCTTCCCCTCCACTATCATATTTCTGAACGGTCCATGAACCCATGATTACTACCTCACTATTTCCCTTTCGCAATATTTTGTTTACTTCTTTATTGTAACCTATAGTAATTTTTATGTCTTGTACTCTACTGCTGCCATCAAAACAACAAATGTCATGATGTATGTAAGTGATAATAAACCTGATTTTGATTCTTTCTTGTGCAAAATTCCATAGTAGTATTCATTGAATAAGTACCTAGATGACCCCTGTTGAAACAGCAAATATTTTTTATTTCTAGTATTTGAGTGTGTAGAACAGTGGTCCCCAACCTCCGGGCCGTGGACCGATACAGGGCCGCAAAGCATGCAGGGGTGCAGCGGTAGCTGGAGCGCACCCAGCACATCTTTAAGAAAAAAGCCAAAATAAACAAGCTAATTAATTAGGTGCTGCCCAGAGGCCAGTCTTCATTAGAGGAACTGAGGTGGAGAGGGTCAATAACTTTAAATTCTTCGGCATTAAGGATCGACGTTTCTCTCTCTGAAAAGTGTCAGAGGATCTGGCCTGGGACCAGCACGTAACTGTCATTACAAGGAAAGCATGGCAGCCCCTATACTTTATTAGAAGTTTGTGTAGATTCAACATGTCACCTCGATCCTGACAGCCCTGTCTTTTCAGCCTGTCTGGGCTGGCGTTTAAATTGACCAAACAATGGAACAGCTAAAGGCTCCAGCGCCCTGGGAAGAGGAGTGAACATTGCATAGAACAAGTGAAATCAGCAATTGCCTCTGAACTGGGCTGACATTTATATGCCGGGCAGCACCTAATTAATTAGCTCGTTTATTTCGGCTTTTTTCTTAAAGACGTGCGGATGCACTCCGGCTACTGCTGCACCCCTGCATGCTTCGCGGCCCGAAGGTTGGGGACCACTGGTGTAGAATATAAAATTAATAAATGGTCAGTTTAAACATTTTTAGAGTAAGTATCTCTTTAACTTTTCAATAGCAATGGACAATTTAGCTTCAGCTTGCACATACATGATAGATTTCTACAGAAAGCTATTTCATGTGCCAGCTGGACCCATATTACAAAAAGCACGCAAAGGTAAGTTATTTTCACAGGAGATAAATGTTTACTATACCTTGTCCTTGGCAATTAATGTTTCTTCATATAATCCTGCAGAACTTAATTTGTTTCCCATGATTTCCAGCTGCTCTTCCAACCATATGACCTGGTCACTGAGCTCTATTTTGCACATTTCCATCTCAGTCAGCTGTAATACAAACAAAAATTCAAAAATAGTTCCTAGTTGTTTTTTTCTTTTCATAATAACAGCTTCATTTCTCACAATAATCCTCTTTCATTTATGAAAGCAAATATTAAATCAACATGCTATCATTATAATGACCTATTTATAGCAAGCTTCTGTTTGCATTTCATGTAGTTCAATTTAAAACTACAGTTATGTCCTAATGCAGAAATGAAACAAAGTAAGCATTGCAAATAAATCATATTTCTCTGAACCAAATGCACAGGTTATTTTGCTGAGACTACAATACACACTGACAGTTTACAATAAAATGTGGACTACAGATCAATGATGAAAATGAATTCTAATGACCTGTGATATATATGATATAATGATCCAAGATTTACAATAAACAAGGAATAAATGACATTGCTTCTTCTTTACAATGACAAATGCCTTCTGCCCTTCTGTGTAGTTTTGTACTGTAATTTGTCTTGAATGGAAATTCATTTTAGTGTAACACAAAGCATCCGAGATCCGTATAACCCAGGTAGAAGCTTCCTTTTGAGGAACAAATAATCTCCTACCCCAGTCATTTTCAATTCTCTTTCCTCCCATTGGGCAGAAGATATAAAAGCCAGGGCACTCATACCATCAGTCTCAAGAATAACTCTGTCCCACTGTTATAAGACTCTTGAATTAACATCTACGCTAAGATAAACTCTTGATCTCTTAGTCTGCCTTGTCATGGTCCTGACACTTCTCTACTTTCTCTGAATTTTCTCAGTAACTGCAATATTATATTCTGTTTTCTATTTTATTCCCCTTTGCTTCCTCAATGTACTTATGCATGGAATGATCTGTCTGGATGACATGTAAATAAAAGCTCTTTATTTTGGTACACAAGACAAAAATAAACCAATTACAAAAAGCCTAAACCAGGAAGCATCAAAATTTAAATTTAGTTTTTAATAATGGGGATTCCTCACAGCCTTATTATTTTCACTTTAATATACTCCCAATATAATGAAATAATTATATTATTTTCCCTAAAATTATGGCCAAAGTCATATGTTCATGGTTTAAGTTTTTTTATTCTCTCTTCAAATTTGAAATATTTAGGGTTTATAAATACACAGTGCCTTCAAAGAGTATTCATAACTATTTTCATCTATTACTGTCCTATTTTCTAAATTTAAAATATATCGAAGTAGGATTTTTTGAGTTTACCTACAAAACATTGTGCATCATGTCAAATCAAAAGAAAAATTCCAAAACCTGTCAATGGGTCTTTGGGGCACTCCTCTGTTTTTTTTGTGGATGTTTGCAAAGAAAAAGAATTTCAGGATGTATATTGTATACATTTCTCTGACATCGAATGTACCTACTGAAACAATTTACTAGAAATTAAAAAACAAAACTGTGAGGCTGAAAAAATATTCATCCCTTTTGTAATTACTACACTACCTTTCCTCAGGTACAATACTGTATACAGGTGTCCCCCGCTTTTTGAACGTTCGCTTTACAAAAGCTCACTGTTATGAAAGACCTACATTAGTACCCTGTTTTTGTTTTCAGAGGGGGTTTTCACTGTTACAAAAAAAAAAATTCAGCGCACGATAAAAGACAGCGCATGCCCCGAGCAGCTGCTCTCTCCTGGATTTGGAATGGCATTGCTTTAACACAAGTCTGTGAGCAGCCGTTTGCAAGATGAGTTCTATGGTATCGGAAAAGCCTGAAAGAGCTTGTAAGGGTGTTACACTTACAGTAAAATTAGACATAATTAAGCGTTTTGATCGTGGTGAACGAAGTAAGGACAAAGTGAGTTTGGCTTGTGGAAGCTGACGACCATGATGTTGAAGAGGTTTTGGCATCCCATTACCAAGAATTGACAGATGAAGAGCTGATGCAATTGGAAGAAAAAAGGATAACAATCGAAACAAATGAGTAATGATAAAGTACGACTTTAATTTTGAAAGGGTACATCGGTTTAGGAGATATTTGCAGGATGGTTTGAGTCCTTATTAAAGAACTGTGTGATAGAAAAATGCGCAAGGCTCCGCAGTCAAGCAAGCCTTCCACATCAGCCACAGCAGACGACG
This sequence comes from Mobula birostris, assembly GCF_030028105.1. Lineage (NCBI taxonomy): Eukaryota > Metazoa > Chordata > Chondrichthyes > Myliobatiformes > Myliobatidae > Mobula > Mobula birostris. Next base: position 53,762,764 of record NC_092386.1, read on the forward strand.
AACCTCGACCTTCGACATTGAGGCGGGCAGAGATAAAAGAAGATGAGCTGCCTGCTCTAATGGAAACAGACGACGAGATGACACCCCAGTGTCCCACCACCCCAACCCCCAGGCCAAGGACAGATACCGATTCGCGGAGAATGCAAAGGTAGCCGGGAGGCACACAGCACATCTTTAAGAAAAAAGCCGAAATAAACATGCTAATTAGGTGCCACCAACACGTAACTGTCGGCCCAGATCAGAGACGACGCAATCGGAAATTGGCACCGATCTGGGCCGACAATTAGGGGCGGCACCTAATTATTTAGCATGTTTGTTTCGGCTTCTTTCTTAAAAATGTGCTGTGTACCTCCCGGCTACGGTTGGACCCCTGCGTTCTTCGCAGCAATGTATCGCTCAGCAGCCTGGAGGGTGGGGGGCCACTGCACCGTCCCAGTCTGCGACGACTCAGTCTAACACACCATCATCTGTGTGCTCGGTGCTGTCCCGATTCCGGTAAGTGATACTACACTGTACATACATTATTTCGACTTTATATCGGCTGTGTATTTTTATGCTTTATTTGCTATGATTTGGCAGCTTCATAGCCTAAAGGTTACTGGAGAGAGTGTTTTTGCCAACAGCGCTTGCGTGAGATTTTCTGCCGACGGTGCTTGCGTGAGATTTTCGCTACGGAGAACAGTTCAGTAATGATTGTGGAAAAGTATTTCTACTTTATATAGGCTGTGTATTTATCATATCATTCCTGCTTTTACTGTATGTTACTGTTATTTTAGGTTTTATTGTTATTTGGCATGATTTGGTAGGTTATTTTTGGGTCTGCAAACGCTCACAAAATTTTCCCATATAAATAAATGGTAATTGCTTCTTCGCTTTACGACATTTCAGTTTACAAACCATTTCATAGGAACGCTCTACCTTCAGATGGCGGGGGAAACCTGTAGTACCTTAACAACTCACCCAATTTGTTGATGTAGAAAATTGGCAGATTACCCGTTTTCAATGAATTCATAAGAATAAATACCCCCTCTCTCTGTAAGGTCCAATAGTATGGTAGATATTTAACAAATCAAGATCAAGACAAAAGAGCATTCAAGAAAAGTCAGTGAAATGATAAAAGGGAAGCACAAGCCTTGGGAAAGTTACCAAATATATTGGACTCCAACACGGGATGATTTGACACTAAACAATAGAATACTACAGCACAGTACAGGCCCTTCGGCCCTCGATGTTGTGCTAACCCATATATTCCTTTAAAAAAGTACTAAACCCACCCTCCATTGTTCTTTCATCCATGTGCCTGTCCAAGAGGCTCTTAAATACCCCTAATGTTTTAGCCACCACCACCATCCCTGGCAAGTCATTCCAGGCACCCATAACCCTCTGTGTAAAAAACTTACCCCTGATGTCTCCCCTAAACTTCCCTCCCTTAACTTTATACATATGCCCTCTGATGTTTGTTATTCATGCCCTGGAAAACAGGTACTGGCTATCCACCCTATCTATGCCTCTCATAATCTTGCAGACCTCTATCAAGTCCCCTCTCATCCTTCTACGCTCCAAAGAGAAAAGTCCCAGCTCTGCTAACCGTGCCTCATAAGATTTGTTTTCTAATCCAGGCAACATCCTGGTAAGTCTCGTCTGCACCCTCTCCATAGCTTCCACATCCTTCCTATAATGAGTGGACCAGAACTAAACACAATACTCTAAGTGTGGTCTCACCAGAGATTTGTAGAGTTGCAACATGACCTCTCTACTCTTGAACTCAATCCCCCTATTAATGAAGCCTAGCATCCCATAGGCCTTCTTAACTATCCTATCAACCTGTGCAGTGACCTTGAGGGATGTATGGATTTGAACCCCAAGGTCCCTCTGTTCATCCACACTCTTAAGTAACCAACCATTAACCCTGTACTCAGCCTTCTGGTTTGTCCTTCCAAAATGCATCACCTCACACTTATCCAGATTGAACTCCATCTGCCACTTATCTGCCCAACTCTGCATCCTGTCTATATCCTCTTGTAACCTTCGACAACCTACAGCTCCATCCACAACTCCTCCAATCTTCGTGTTGTCCGCAAACTTACTCACCCATCCTTCAGCCTCTTCATCCAGGTCATTTATAAAAATCACAAAGAGCAGGGGTCCCAGGACAGATCCTTGCGGCACTCCACTAGTCACTGACCTCCAGGCAGAATACTTTCCTTCCACTACCACCCTCTGCTTTCTTCCTGTAAGCCAATATTTTATCCAAACAGCCAAGGTTCCACTGATCCCATGCCTCATGACTTTCTGGATGAGTCTCTTGTGGGGGACCTTGTCAAATGTCTTAAAGCATTTGAGCATGAGAACAATAGCATTTTGTTCTGACAATGTAAAAGGCATCCGTTCGTCTTGCGAGACCATGGATCTGTGCCTGGAATGTCTTCACTCTCCAGGGCGCAGGCCTGGGCCAGGTTGTATGGAAGACCGGCAGTTGCCCATGCTGCAAGTCTCCCCTCTCCACGACACCGGTGTTGTCCAAGGGAAAGGCATTAGGACCCATACAGCTTGGCACCAGTGTCAACGCAGAGCACTGTGTGATTAAGTGCCTTGCTCAAGGACACAACACGCCGCCTCAGCTGGGGCTCGAACTCACAACCTTCAGATCGCTAGTTGAACACCTTAACTAATTAGCCACGTGCCCACACACTGACTATGTAGAGCCCTGGAATACTATGCTCAGATGTGATCTCCTAATACAAGGAGATTACACTTCCAATATTGGCTGCTGCGATGATTGATTCTAGGGATAGTGAATTTGTTATAAGAGCAGAGAATAGGCAAATTGGGCATCTGTTTCCTTGACTTTAGTAGAATGGTCAAAATTTCAATCTCAATGAAATGTACAAAATGCAAATGGGCTTGACAGGGTAATGAAGGAATGATAGAATGCCCTGCAGTAACTCCTGTGGACTTCTAGCCTGCTGCTTTCCCTATTATCTAGTGATAATAAAGGTTAATCCATTGTCCGGCAGAAGGAGCAAAAAGAAGGGACATTAGGCAGGGAGTGAATTAAAGAAATGACACCTTTATTTGCCTCTTTGAGCAAAGCTCAAAAGACATAGAGACTTCAATTAATGAAGGACAAAGCAGCCTCCTTGATACCAGTCTTAAAGATAGTTACTAGCATTGACTCCCACTCAACATTAGTACAATGCTGAGATGCAAAATCAACTACTGGAGGGATATCAACAACTCAGTTTCCTTGACAGTGCAGAGAAAATATTAAACTTGTTTCATCTATACAGATAATAATACCAATGGAATTTAATATTATTACTGTGTGCATATCTGTGTTTGTGTGCATGTGTGTGTGTTTGTGTATATCTATGTATGTGAATTCTATAAACTTTGTAGATCTGCAAAACACTAGGATACAGATGATAAAATTAACCAACAATGTACTGTGGTAAACAATGCAAAATATTTGTTAAATGGGTCAATAATTCCATATACACGAAAATTTGCAGATGCTGGAAATTCAAGTAACACACACAAAATACTGGTGCAACGCAGCAGGCCAGGCAGCATCTATAGGAAGAGGTACAGTCAACATTTCAGGCCAAGACCCTTCGTCAGGACTAACTGAAAGAAGAGATAGTAAGAGATTTGAAAGTGGGAGGGGGAGAGGGAGATCTGAAATGATAGGAGAAGACAGGAATGGGAGGGATGGAGCTAAGAGCTGGAAAGTTGATTGGCAAAAGGGATACAGAGCTGGAGAAGGGAGAGGATCATGGGACGGGAGAAAGAAAGGGAGAGGGGAGCCCAGAGGAAGATGGAGAGCAGACAATGAGTGATTGTGAGAGGGACAGAGAGAGGAAAAAAAGGGGGAGGAAATAAAAATAAATAAATAAGGGGAGAAGGGGAGGGGGGCATTAATGGAAGTTAGAGAAACCAATGTTCATGCCATCAGGTCGGAGGCTACCCAGACGGAATATAAGGTGTTGTTTCACCAACCTGAGTGTGGCTTCATCTTTACAGTAGAGGAGGTCGTGGATAGACATATCAGAATGGGAATGGGACGTGGAATTAAAATGTGTGGCCACTGGGAGATCCTGCTTTCTCTGGCGGACAGAGCATAGGTGTTCAGCAAAACGGTCTCCCAGTCTGCATCAGGTCTCACCAATATATAGAAGGCCACATCCGGAGCACCGGACGCAGTATATCGCCCCAGCCGATTCACAGGTGAAGTGTCGCCTCACCTGGAAGGACTGTTTGGGGCCCTGAATGGTGGTAAGGGAGGAAGTGTAAGGGCAGGTGTAGGACTTGTTCTACTTACAAGGATAAGTGCCAGGAGGGAGATCAGTGGGAAGGGATGGGGTGGACGAATGGACAAAGGAGTCGTGTAGGGAGCGATCCCTGCGGAAAGCAGAAGGGCGGGGGAGGGAAAGATGTGCTTGGTGGTGGGATCCCGTTAGAGGTGGCAGAAGTTATGGAGAATTATATGTTGGACCCGGAGGCTGGTGGGGTGGTAGGTGAGGACAAGGGTAACCCTATTCCTAGTGGGGTGGCGGGAGGATGGAGTGAGAGCAGATATGCGTGAACTGGGGGAGATGCGTTTGAGAGCAGAGTTGATGGTGAAAGAAGGGAAGCCCCTTTCTTTAAAAAAGGAAGACATCTCCTTCGTCCTGGAATGAAAAGCCTCATCCTGAGAGCAGATGCAGCAGAGATAGGGGAACTGTGAGAAGGGGATTGCATTTTTGCAAGAGACAGGGTGGGAAGAGGAATAGTCCAGGTAGCTGTGAGATTCAGTAGGCTTATAGTAGACATCAGTAGATAAGCTATCTCCAGAGATAGAGACAGAAAGATCAAGAAAGGGGAGGGAGGTGTCGGAAATGGACCAGGTAAATTTGAGGGCAGGGTGAAAGTTGGCGGCAAAGTTAATGAAGTCAACGAGCTCAGCATGTGTGCAGGAAGCAGCACCAATGCAGTCGTCAATGTAGCGAAGGAAAAGTGGGGGACAGATACCAGTATAGGCTTGGAACATGGACTGTTCTACAAAGCCAACAAAAAGGCAGGCATAGCTGGGGTGCATACGGGTGCCCATGGCTACACCTTTAGTTTGGAGGAAGTGGGAGAAGCCAAAGGATAAATTATTAAGAGTAAGGACTAATTCCACTAGACGGAGGAGAGTGGTGGTAGAGGGAAACTGGTTAGGTCTGGAATCCAAAAAGAAGTAGAGAGCTTTGAGACCTTCCTGATGGGGGATGGAAGTATATAGGGACTGGACATCCATGGTGAAAAATAAAGCAGTGGGGGCAAGGGAACTTGAAATCATCGAAAAAATTCAGAGCATGAGAAGTGTCACGAACATAGGTGGGAAGGGATTGAACAAGGGGGGATAAAGCAGTGTCAAGGTATGCAGAAATGAGTTCAATGGGGCAGGAGCAAGCTGAGACAATGGGTCTACCTGGACAGGCAGGTTCGTGGATCTTGGGTAGGAGGTAGAAACGGGAGGTGCGGGGTATGGGAACCATGAGGTTGGTGGCAGTGGATGGGAGATCCCCTGAGCGGATAAGGTTGGTGATGGTGTGGGAGACAATAGCCTGTTGCTCCTTAGTGGGGTCATGAACGAGGGGTAAATAAGAGGAGGTATCAGTGAGCTGTTGCTGTGCCTCAGCAAGGTAGAGGTCAGTACACCAGACTACAACAGCACCCCCCTTATCAGCGGGTTTTATAGTAAGGTTAGGATTGGTGCGGAGGGATTGGAGAGCAGAGCGTTCGGAAGGAGTGAGGTTGGAATTGGAACAAGGTGTAGTGAAGTCGAGACGGTTGATGTCCAGTCGGCAGTTATCAATAAAGAGATCCAGAGCAGGCAGAAGACCAGAGCGGGGTGTCCATGAAGAGGAGGAGGGTCGAAGACGGTAGCCTCCAACCTGATGGCATGAACATTGATTTCTTTAACTTCCATTAATGCCCCTCCTCCCCTTCTTACCCCATCCCTTATTTATTTATTTTTATGTTCCTCCCTTTTTTCCCTCTCTCTGCCCCTCTCTCACAATCACTCCTTACCTGCTCTCCATCTTCCTCTGGGCTCCCCTCCCCCTTTCTTTCCCCCTAGGCTTCCCGTCCCATGATCCTCCCCCTTCTCCAACTCTGTATCCCTTTTGCCAATCAACTTTCTAGCTCTTGGCTTCATCCTTACCCCTCCTGTCTTCTCCTATCATTTCCGATCACTCTCTCCCCCTCCCACTTTCAAATCTCTTACTATCTCTTCTTTCAGTCAGTCCTGATGAAGGTCTTGGCCCGAAGTGTCGACTATACTTCTTCCTATAGATGCTGCTTGGCCTGCTGCGTTCTACCAGCGTTTTGTGTGTGTTGCTTGAATTCCATATGTTCAGTGCTTATAGTCAGTGGAAGACTAAAGAAATGCACAATGTGCCATGGGGGTGTGGAGACCAGAAAGAGTGAATTGAGCTATGGTGCTGGAATGAGGGGGATGGCTACCAGATAAAAGGCCCTTTGTCTCTGTTTGTTGTCCCCAAGTACAGTGGGCATTTGATGCATGGGTGATGGGTTGTTTTTCTACCGATGTTCATGCTCTTGGGTGGGGGGTGAGATTAAGCGATCTCTCCCTAACTGCATGGATTCTGGAGGTGTTGACAATGAGGTCCTGCAGCCTGATGTTGTTCTAGGGATGGATCAGGGGTTCTGACCTTTGACCTGGCGGGTTGTTCCTTAAGAAGCTTCTCAAGTCGGTCAGCCAGAGTGAAATTTTTAAGGTCAATGTGCAGCTCCCAGGTAGGCAGTATGTCCTTCATCCGCTTTGATGCTAATCAGCCAGCAGCATTTCCACGTCCCAGCATCGAGGGTCTTTCATTCCACGGCGTAATCGAGCTCCGAGCATGAGTCCTGATGTAGGTGGAGTATCTGATTCACTGCCCCCCACCACATCCCAGGTGATCAAAACCCTGGTGCATCTCAGCAGTGAAGTCCCCATACTTATTGCAAATGGTGGTTTTATTGTCTCACAAGGTCAGAGCCTGCCCAGTCAAGAAAGAGAGAGATGATGGCGGCAATCTTGACTCGGTCCGTAGAGACACTGCCACGTTTCCTTTGAAATGGCATTTACACACTGGTCCCAGGACAAATTGTTTAATATGATAATGCCCAGGAAATTAAAGTTACTGACCCTCTCCACCTCTGATCCACAAATGAGCATTGGCTCATGGACTGCCAGTTTCTTCCTCCTGTTGTCAATAACCAGTTCTATGGTTTTGAGGACTTTAAGTGAGAGGTTTTTCAATCTCCCTCCTATATGCCAATTTGTCATTGATTCAGCCAATGACAGTTGTGTTGTCAGCAAACTTAAGTATGTCGCTGGAGCTGTACAGCCTCTCAGTCATAAGTATAAAGCGAGTAGAGCAGGGAGTTAAGCACACAGTCTTGTGGGGCACATGTGCTGATAGTAATTGTGGAGAGGATGTTGTTGCCAATCTGGACTGACTGGGTTCTACCAACGAGGAAATTGAGGATCCAGTTACAAAAGGAGAACTGAGCCCTAGCTCCTGAAGCTTATAATTAGCTTTAAAGGGATGACAGTGTTAAATGTAGAGTTGTAGTCAATGAAGAGCATCCTGATGTATGCATCTTTGCTATCCAGACGTTGCAGATTGGAGAGCCAATTAAGTAGCATCTGCTGCTGACTTGTTGCGACAATAGGGCGAAATGGAGTGGATCCAAATCCCTCCTCCAGCAGGAATGGATACGCACCATGACCAACCTCTCAAAGCACTTCATCGCTGTGGATGTGCTACTGGACAATAGTCATTGAAGCTGGTTACCACATTCTCCTTGGGCACCAGTATGAGTGAGGCCTGCTTGATGCAGGTTCATACCTTAGACTACCAAAGTGAGAGGTCAAAGATGTCTATTACTATTGCTTTCTTCTGTCCTTTGTCCAGCATTACTATGTCTGGTTCATTGGCCAGAAGGTGCTTATCAGTCTTTATTTGCAAGTCCCATAGGGTATCAGCTCTGTCATTCTCTTTCTCGGATGTTTCCTATTTGGATTTGGGAGTGTCCAATTCATACTCAGCACAGATGTTCCTGTACACAATTCCTGCATCTTGGTTGTGCCGTTCAGGGTATGCTGTCCCTGCCTGCATCTTGCACCTGCTACAATGTGCTGGATGGTTTCAGCAGATTCCGCACACAGAGCATCTTGGGTCTTGTCTGGTGTGATAGACCCCTGCTTCTATTGCTCTTGTGCTCAATGTCTGTTCTTGGGCAGCCGTGAGCAGCACCTCTGTGCTGTCCCTCAGCCCTGCCATTTGCAGCCATTAGTAGGACTTTCTAATGTCAGCCACCTCTGATATTTGGCGATGGTACGTCCTGTGCAGTGACATGTCCTGCCGTGGCCTCTGGTCCTCTGGCTCTGCTTCACCCGCTTCCATTTCCATATCCCCTGCCTGCTGTCTGAGATATTCTCCTAGCAGGTCATCTTTAAGGGCCATCTTCCTGACATACTCATGGATATTTTGCATTTCTTCCGGGATTGTGAGCTTGACATTTGCAAGTCCCCATCCTCCTTTATTCTGACAGGTGTACAGTTGCTCAACATTGCACTTTGGAAGGAATCCTCCAAGTATCGTTAGTAGTTTCCGGGTTTCAATGTCAGCGGCTTCCAGTTCATTCCTTGGCCAGCCACTATTGCGGCTGGGTATCTGATGACTGGTAGGGGGAAAGTGTTGACAGCTTTGATCTTGTTCTTCCCATTCAGCTGGCTTTTTAGGACGTGGTTCACTCTTTGGAGATACTTGGATGTTGCAGCCTTCCTTGAGTCCTCATTGTGGCTTCCATGTGCCTGCAGGATCCCCAGATATTTGTAGCTGTCCTGTGCATCTGGTATGTGGCCTTCAGGTAACTCGAGACTGGACATGAAGATATATAATTAAAGTAGTGCAAAAAGAGAGGGTAAAATACTGAGGAAGTGTTCATGGGTTCATTGTCCGTTCAGAAATCTGGTGACAGACGGGAAGAAGCTGATCCTGAAACTGTTTCTTCAGGCTCATGTGCCTCCTCCTTGATGGTACCAACGAGAAGAGGATATGTCCTGGGTGATGGGGGTCCTTGATGGTGGATGCTGCCTTTCTGAGGCATCACCTTTTGAAGGTGTTTTGGATGCTGCGGAGGCTAGTGCACATGGTGGAGCAGGCTAAGTTCACAACTTTCTGCAGTTTTTTTCAATCCTGTGCGGAGGCCCCTCCATACCAGACAGTGATAAAACAGTGACGTCCCATACAGAGGCTAATATAAATCAAGAAAACTTAACATAGTCAGAGAGCCAAGGAGTGTTCTGTCTGTCCCATGGCAATTTTCTACACGATGATTCACAGAAAAGAATATTTCTCCTATGCCATGCTAGGAAAAAGTTTTAATTCTTACTTTTAGAGAAGGAAATCACCAAGGTACAGCACAAAAATAATTGTGTCAAAATAATTGCTAGATGACTTTGAAAATATAAGAGATATTAAACAGTGAGTGTAATGGCAGGAAGACTGAGTCAATTTGTTATTGCTAGATACCGGGGGCAAAATTAAAGAGTCTGATAAATCAAGGAGACAGGCCAATGGAATAGTTCATTGCCATATGTGTACTGTAATGAACTACCAAAGAGACAATTGTATATTGCTGATTAATTCAAGGAGTGTATATTGCTGATTAATTCAAGGAGAAGCCGTCCAGAAACTTAACTGAAATGACCAATAGAATAATTCGTGATCTTCTCCAGAACTTCTATGTTTCAAAATTAAATCTTTTCAAGGATATTTTAGGAATGCGTCTGGAAGATTTAGAAAGCTTTAGTGCTTTCAGGCATAGAAGTCTGAATGTAAGTGATGCTTAAGTGATACTGAAGAGTCCCAGATTTCTTAATAAAGCAAACATTGTTCTTTCATCTATGAGAGAGAAAGAAAGAAAGTATTTGGTCACTCATAAGAAAGACTCAAAAATGTTTCTCGGCATAAATGAGAATTCTACATTCACAAAATGGAACAATATGGCTGTAAAATTAGATCACAAAGAAAGATATGCACATTCAATTAAACCATTCAAATCAAACTCAGCTGTCTGATCATTATAAAGGTTCAGCATCTTGCCAGCATTAATTGCACTGCTGATTTAAGTAAATAGAGTCATATAGTCTAATCATAGAATGATACAACACAGAAAAAGATTCCTCCATCCGAGTAGTCTATGCCAACCAAGATTCCCATAAAAGTTCATCTCAATTGGCCACATTTGACCCATATCCCTCTGAATATTCCTTTCCATCTACCTTCCAAATTCCTTTTAAATGTTATTAATGTACCTGATTCAACCAGGCATCAGTACTTGTTCAGAGGACTATAGATTGCTTTCATTGACAATGGAAATGGAGAAATATCACTCATTCTTACGGGGGAAAATGTTATCAGCAAATGAAAATATTTTGAATAAATAGACGTTGAATAAATTTTAAGTGGTTCAATTATTTAACTTCCAATGGAAAATTATAGCATCATAAGAAAAAATAATTTATTGGCATCTTGTTTATTGAAGCCTTATCAGTTTAAAAACTATATACCTTAATGTAACCCAGACTGGAATAAAACCATGTTTATGCAAGGCTTACCCATAACTTAACCTTGATGTAATTATAGAGTCACAGACCGATAGAACAAGTCCTTCATCCCACCACATCCATGCTGACTTTTTGCCAGATGACACTAATCTCATTTGCTTGTACTTAGTATGTATCTTTCTATTCCATGTCTCTTTAAGTACCTGTCCAAATGTCACTTAAATGTAGTGACAGGCTTGCAGAATTGACATAGCACTTACATTTCCCAGAATCACTTTTCAGTGAGTGTCTTGGTTATTTACCATAGATGGGACTAGCTTATTGATGGAACTTCAAGAATATAACTTTTTAACACCCTGGATTATAAACCCCGCTTGTACAGTATTGCCTGGCATTTAGAATAGGGATTGTGAGATTGATCTCGGCACTTTGAAAGGATTTGATTCTCTGTTGATGGAGAATTCCAGGGAAAGGGCACGTAATTATTTAGGAGAGAAGTTAGGAGACAATCCTTTATGCACAGACTGAGAAAACTGTGGAATTCATTATCACAAGATATAATTGGTTGTGGCACAGTTATTAATTTCAGCTTTGACAATTAGATTTTTGTTAGCTGGGCAGGTAATGAAGATACGTATCATTCATTTCTTCATTGAGTAAGTGGTTACACCTGATCCCATGCTCTTCAATTATGAAATAAAACATACAAACCACTCAGAAAGCTTGCAACAGATTTAGGGCAAACACACAAGCTTTACAGTGACCATGATATTATTGACTATCAAAATACATTTACAATGTTTCAGTTGTGGTAGGTTGTAGATTGAACACCAAAAGTAAAATTTTGAATAATATAAAGTATGTTTCAATTCTGCTTTTGAGATTTTTTTTTCACCATTATGTAAGCCATTTGCAAATATTTTGATACTGCAAAAACATTTTTTTTTTATAGCGGTGCGACCATGAAATGTTCTTTTGTATATCAGCCGAAGGACTTGTATTAACTGGCCACAACAAACTAGGCAACATTGGCTATGCTATTTTGCACCATTGTGACTAAGTTCAATGAATTTGCAGTCCTGGTCATAGAAATATTTGTTCTATCAATAGAGGGATAGTTGTGTACTCAGAGAGTCAACCCTCACAAGATTAATTCTGGGTGGTTGGGATCTCTGTCCTTAAGTTTTAAACTATCCTCGTGAATTGGTTTGTCCTAGCAAAGGTGTTTGAACAAAGTCATCGCAGCTATTGAATTTGCATTGAGTCACGGGCTGTTACCTTGGTCTTTAAGAGTCTAAAAATGTGATGTAGTTAGTTTGTGAGACTCTACCAAAAAGGTCTCTAGAAAAATGCCTGCTTGTCATGATGAATGAAGATTTTTCTATCACTAGCTTCAACGTCTCTCCAGTAAATTGGTTCACTGTCACTACAGCCGGTAATCTCACTGCTCTCTATGACTTAAAGCCCATTGCTACAGTGCATTATCTAGTTAATTATCTAGAATGACCTGGCCATTATTTAATGAATCTTTAGTGTAGCTGTGAGAACTATATCTTTCAATATTTCATTAAAATTTATTTCAAACTGGTAAACCAAGCCCATCAATTCCATAAGGGAATAGATGCCATTTTACAGTGGTGTATACCTGTTCTCTAAATCTATCGTTAGACCATCAAAGAATTAAGTGGTTGATAAAAATTGATTTTCTTTGTTACAGACTTTACAGGCTACTCATATTGAGGAGTAAATCTGTGTCTGCCTCAGACTTTCTTATCCAAACACAAAGGGAAAGAGTCCTGACCTTTCACCAGAATAACCTTTAGCTCTGTATGTTGAGGGTTTGCTCATCAAAATACCAGTCAAAGTTACCTCTTGAATAAAAAGCTGCACTTCTCCTTGATGTATTAATCTATGTCCTTCTTACAGATATACTAATTGGAAAACATCCCATGATCAAGCTGGCAATTGTTGAAGCTCATGCTCTGTGACTGTTCATTGACACAAAAATCAAGAAGTTTTATTCTTCTTGGAAGTCCTTCAAGTTTGAGGATATTTTGCTTCCACCCTCTAGCGTGGGTTTTGTGGTGGCTAATGTGGGAACTACATCTTCTTCACAGTTGGACAGTGCTGGGTGTTGAGGTGGGCAGGTGGTTAACCTTTGAGGCACTGTCTACCTCTGCCACATATGCAGGATTTTACTGTGTCGCAGTGCCTGGCCTCAAATTTCTCAATGACATCGCTAATATTCTTTCTTCATGTTGCTCTTCTCCACAGGAATGAACAGAGATGAAAAGTCAAAAATATTGCAGATGATGGAAATCCAAAATAAAAACAGAATATGCTAGAAAAACTCAGCAGAACAGGCATTATCGATGTAAGGAAAACACAATTTTGGATCTGAGAATTTTCAGCAGTGGGGATGTTGTACTTCAAGGAAACTTTGAGTACATGCTGAATATTTTGTTTTTCTGTTCAACCAGTAACAATGACATTTCCTGTCCCATGTAGCTGACTGAAAATAACTAGGATCTCATTGTTGGATATGTTACCCTGGGGAAGGACACTGACATTGGTTTGCTTATCCTTCCAGTGAATTTAAAGGATTTTGCAGAGTCAGTGTGGTGGCATTTTACCAGAGCCTTGAGGTGACTGGTATGGTTAGTCCAAGTCTCAGAAGGAGGGGACGGTCTGAGATTTTGATCTTTAAATACCCCTTTCCTCTATTGACGAAAAACTGTGATAGCATTGTGAAGACAGTAATGATATCTACCTTTGATGTCTACCCTCATCCACATTTTCCTGTAAACAGTATGAAATTGTCCTGAACAGCACCTTCATTACAAGCAAGTCAATGTCAAGTCAAAAAGAATGCTGAAGAATTAAATCTTCATAAAGTAAATCCAATTACATATCCGATTTATGTAATGAACTAAAATACAAATCTTTATTGGCCTCAAAGTAAAAATCCTAACATGTTAATGAATTACTAAATTGGAAGTAGTTAGAAAATTGTGATGAATAAATAGTTAAACATTAATGTCATTATTATGTAATCTACAAAAGAATGCTGAATGTTTCAATCAATTTAGTTTTGACTTTCTAAATCAATAAATTGAGCTGATCAGTACTAGCTCCTTCACATTAACTTTCCACTCACAAGACAACTTTACTATCTTCTCTCAAGTAACACAACCCCACCTTATCACAATGCAATGTTGAAGCAATGACTGCTTGCGGTAAATGAATTGGTCTTAAATTGCCTCACTATTATAAGTGGAGTGTTATTTATGAGAGAACATACCAGAAAAACTTGACTTGAATCAATTCAATACAAACACAACATCAATAAGCTGTTTAGCAATAGAGATTTTAACTACGATTTTAATCATTGAAAATTAATTTGATTAATAGGTGTTCTCTGTTCTACTTCCAGATTGTATGACATCTTTATTGCCTTTCCCAATTGTAAATGTGCTTATAAATGACAATACCCTAACAATAAATGGAAGATGTTTGTGATGTTTTCCTCAGCTGTAAGAACTCTAACCTGAAAGGTATAGTGAAAAGAGAACAGGAAAAAGGCCAGATTATTAAAATTTCATGATACAGCTGTATCTTTTCTCTGCTCCGGTCATAACAGTGACAACTACCATTAGGTCCGCAACTGTGTAAACTGTAACATAATTGGTGCCTTTGTTATTTAATTTAATGGTAATGGAAAGAGGTTAGTGCCATTGTAGGCAAATATCCAACAAGGCACTGCCTGTAAAAGCAGCAAGGACTGTACTTCATCCACAGTCCCATCTTTGTTCATTGTCAAAACTAATTGTAAGGCAAAAAGGTGTTGTAATCAGGGTGATGGTGAACAGCAGATGTTCAAATTCTAAATCTGACTTTAAAGGGATTTTGATCTCATTGTGGACATTATATTTTAAAAGTAAGAACAATCAGCTCAAAATTAATTAGTATTGAAATGTAATGTAGGTTTGGCATGACATCACTACATGAACTAAGTCCAAGTGGCCAATTGATCCCTTTGTTTAGATCTTACTTTAATTTTCACCCTTTTGATTGCTGTAGCAATATATTCAGCTTGTAAAAAACTATATCTTCTGGTACACAGTAAAAAAGAAGCTAGATTAATTACGTTAAAATTCTATTTAACCAATTCCAGCATTGTTTACCTCTTTTGTCAGTGTCCTTGCTTTTTCCTCTGCTTCATGAAGTCTGCTATCAGTTTCTGGTCTATCTAGTATTGAACTAATCTGCGGGACGTTCAAACCTTTTACCTGAAAAAAATAAATCGATCAGCATTTCTACATTACACATTTTGCCTTCAAGAAAGTAATTTTCTCATTTATAACATACTAAGAACATCATAAAGGTCTATTGTGTAATGTTTGTATAATTATTGCATAGCACATCTACAAGGCATCCCTTGTATCCGCTACAAACTTTTGACCTAGTATCATATCAACAGCAGGTGTGGGTATCTTTTCGTCTGTCATTATTGTAAATGGTAAATTCCTAAGGGCCTAGTAGTGATTTCCGTGGTGCACTTTAAGAAACAGTCTTTAAGCATGAAAAACGACACCATTATTTCTGTTCCCTATTTCCTACCACTGTGCAATGTACCCTCAACAATTGACAGGGCATGGACATAATGCATGGGGAAGGAGTGGTACGCTCTGTGTACTTGCTCTTGTCTGCATTGTGAAGGAAGGACGATTATTTGATCATGATTGACGCTCTGAATTTTGGATAGGAAAGGAAGACCACAGCTGGGTCAGCATTTAGGTGGGAATGGAAAGCATTGGTAATGAGGCTTCCACCTGGGTCCTGAGGTCCCAAGTTCAGAGGACCAGGGGTTAGTGGTTGCATGGGAAGGTGACTCACAGTGCATGGGGTGGGATACAAAGATATAAAGGACTTAAATAGCAGAGTCCCAATCCAACAGTGCACTAGGAAGATAGAAATCCTGTGACTAACTAATGACAGTTACTTATTGTGTAATGTTCCAAGTGGAGTGTTGCACAATACCCTCCTATGCATCCTGAAGTGAGAACTGCTTTGGGCACAGGTATGACACATATCTGGAACTGCTTAGTTGAACATTTTTATTTCTCAATGGACTACATATTCATTGAAATTATAAATAATGATTTATTGCTTGCCATTCTTGATGCAATTACAAACCTTCTAATCTAATTCGCAATATCCATTTTGCTCTTTATACCTATGTAATTGGTTTTACATAAATTGGACTCAAGTTTCCACATTAGCTATGTCCTTCTCAAACTGAATATAAAATTGCATCTTATTATGATTGTTTTTCACTTCTGTATCCCTCACAATAAGAATAATTAAGCACTTCATTACATAAAATAAGATCTAAAGTTGGAAATCAATCGTTCAATACACCCCATGAACTTATACGAGCTAAATTTTGCCAATTTCTTCTCACCAGTCAATAAAAAGTTAACATCCTCTATGACTTCCTGTCATTTGATTAATGCTCTCTCGAACTATTCCCACGAGTTCTTTTTTCTCCATACCATTTGTCATTGCTCAGCTTAATCTACCCCCATTCTTCTAAGACAAGAAGATCATCATTTATGCTTCTTCATGGTATTCTTTATTGCAAAGACATATCCATTCCATCATTAATTGTGCATACTTGCTGAAGGGGTAATTTTCCGTGGCATTCAGGTCATTAATGCAGTGAGCAAAACATGTTACCACAGAAAAAATGTCCTTGTCCATTTAGCTAAATTCAGATGGAGTTTCTGTAATTAAGTTAGTAGGCTTGGCAGTATAAAAAAGAAAAAGATAAATGGATGGCCAGGAGAAAATCTGCAGAGGCTGGAAATCCAAGCAACACACACAAAGTACTGGAGGAACTCAGCAGGCCAGGCAGCATCTATGGAAAAGAGTACAGTCAACATTTTGGGCCAGTCCTCCTGAAGATTCTCAGCCCAAAACATCGACTGTACATTTCCCATGGATGCTGTCTGGCTCGCTGAGTTCCTCCAGCATTTTGTATGTGTTGCTGAGATAGATGGACGGACTTACTCTCTCTGTCCTTCTTCACACCCTGATGGCTCTACACAACAGGAGGCTCTGGTGGATCCTGGCGCAGCAGACACGGAGGAGGTGAGGATAGAGTTCTGCATGGCCCTCAAAAGAACTGCTTTACCGAAACTGAACATTACAAAAGGGGAGCTACTGGCCCTCCAGGCACTATGGTGAAACCCAGACATCACGATTTTACCAGCAGGCAAAAGACATACAGCCGGCCTCATGTCCTCTGAGGAATACCACAGGAAAGTCCAACAGATTCTCGATGATCCTGCCTACAGAGTTCTACAGCAGGATCCCATGGATTTGATTGTGTAGATGACCTCCAATTTACTGAAGAAATCCGGATTGCCAGCAGACATACGAGGATAGTTCTGCCTTAGGCGCCGGTACCACCAAGACTTTACAGACTCTCCAGGATACACAAGGAGGCCTATCGTCAGTAGGATAGATTCTCCGACTTACTGCCTCATTAAGCATTTAATGACTATGCTCTCTCCCCCTGTTGGAGGCTGTGAACATCACATCACAAATTCAACCAACTTCATTAAAACAATAACCAACATCCAGCTGAACCTGGAGGACATAACAGTCAGTTTCGACGTGCCGCCCCTGTTCACGAGAGTTCCCATTAAGGACAGCTTGGTCGCCCTGTGGTCAAGTTTTGATAGGGCACCTTTGACCTTTCTGAACACACCCTTAACATCGATGTACTTCCTCTATAAGAGGAACTACTGTGAACAAGCAGACTGAGTGGCCATGGGACCACCCTTGTTGCTGGCTATTGCTAATTTCTACATGGAAGACTATGAAGAGAGAGCTCTGAGTTCATAGCCCTTACCCCCCAAAATACATCGATGACACCTTCAAAGTGTGGCCTCGTGGGCTCCAGGCACTCCAACAGTTCCACGACCGTCTGAACAGCAGACATCCACATATTCAATTTGTGATGGAGATGGAGAAGAATGTTTGCCTCCCACTCCATGACATTCTAATACAACACAAACCGGGTGGTAGCCTCGGACACGGCGTCAATTGGAAACTTACTCACACGGACTTGTACCTCAACAATAACAACCACCAACACGCCTCCCAACGTAGAGCAGTTCTTTCTACTTTGATTGACCATGCAAAAACTATTTCAGACCCAGAAAGTCTCCCCGAGGATAAGACAATTATGCACGATGTTCCTGCAGAGTGGCTACAAGGTGAAGGAAATCAACTGGACCCTTAAAAGGGATGACAGAAAACCCAGGAAATCTAACAAGGAGGAGAAACCTATTGCTACTGCCCGTTTCCATGGTTTCTGGAAGGATCACCAGGAAAATGACAGAATTCTGGATTAAGACCATCCACAAACCTGTAAGGAAGCTCATGCAGGTCAAAGGTGACCCGGTACTTGGCTCGGCTGGCGCTCATAGGATTCCCTGTGAATGCGGAGCAGCATATATTGGCTAGACAGGATGCATGGTGGAAACCCACATCAATGAGCACAGGAGGTGTATCCTTTCTTGGGTTACCCGAAGAAATTGGTGGTAGCAGAACACTGTATTCGCAACAGCCACAGGATTGACTTTGATGGCACCAAACTACTGTGCCATGCCAATGGCTTTTGGGACCACCTCTTAAAGGAAGCTGTTGCAATAAAACCAGAGGAAAAGAATTTTAACAAAGATGAAGGTCTTACCTAAGTAAGAACTGAAATTCAATTGCAAACAAGGAGGGAGAGCGAAAACCTGATTAGACGAGGACTAACCAATCACGAGGGACAGACTATGGGGGTATAAATACCACCGGACTAGATGTGCCTAGGTATCATCCCTGAAGAAGATGGCAGTGTTTGTCTTTGATGCCCATACCCAGCCGAAAGCCTGAGAAAAACTTATTCTCCACCACCTTCCTCCGTTTGGTGGAACTGGTTCTCAACCTCAATAATTTTTCTTTCGCCTCTTCCCCTTCTCTCCAAAGCTAAGATGCACCCATGGGCACCCACGTGGGCCCCAACTGTGCCTAATTTACTGTTAACTATGTGGATCAGTCCATGTTCCAATCCTACACTAGTAACATTTTACAACTCAGTCTATGCCACATCGACGACTGCATTGGTGCTGTTTCCTGCACCCATGCTGAGCTTGTTAATTTCATTAACTTTGCCTCTGGCTTCCACCCTCCTCTCATATTTACTTGGTCCATCTCTGACACCTCTCTCCCCCTTTTTTAACCTTCTCTGAATACCTCTAAGATCTACTGAAATCTTTTATAAACCTACTGACTCTCACATCCATCTTGACTATACCTCCTCCCACCTTACTACTTGAAAAAAAATGTTTCCCTTCTGTTATCATCTATGCTGCCCTAATCTCATCTCAAGATGCAAGATTATCTATCAAACATTCATTGAAACATTTCGCATATACTGTAAAATACACCATTTGTGTTGACAGCCAACACAGCCAAGGACAGCCCACAAGTGTCGCCACACATTCCAGCACCAACATAGCATAAGATCTTAGACAGAATAATAGGAGCAGAATTAGGCCATTCGGCCCATTGATTCTGCTCTGTCATTCCATCATGGTTGCACATTGCTTGGCAGGACACAGGACACAACAAAACAGAACACAACAAGCAGCAAAACAACCACAGGAAGACAAACCCTGTTCCTCCCCCCAACTCACACGCAGTCCTGTAACCCCTAGACAGACTATCTTCTTCAGTCATTTCCTCCATTTCCCATGCAGCTGGACTCACCCCATCTTCCCACCACTGTAACAGGTTGCCCTTTTCTTTACCTAACACCCCATGAGCTTCCATGTCCACCACAACATTCTCTGTAAATTTCTGCCATCTTCTAAGGGATCGTACCACCAAGCACATCTTTCCCTCCACCCCAACTCTCCACTTTCTGCTGGGATCACCCTCTACGGGACTTCCTTGCCCACTTGTCCCTCCCCACTAAACTCCCTCCCTGCAGGTGGAACAAGTGCTACACCAGCTACGTTTCCTCCCTCGCCACCATTCAAGGGCCCAAACAGCCCTTCCAGGTGAAGCAATGCTCCACCTGCAAGTTTTTCGGGGTCATCCACTGTATCTAATGTCCCGGTGCAGCCTCCTCCATGTTAACAAGATCTGAAGTAGATCGGAGGACTGCTTTGTTGAGCACCTTCGCTCCGTCTACCGCAAAAGGCAGTATGTCCCGGTGGCCAACCATTTCAATTTGACTTCCCATTCCCTTTCTGACATGTCGGTCCATGACCTCCTCTACTGTCACAATGAGGGCACTCTCAGACCAGAGGAGCAACACCTCATATTCTGTCTAGGTAACCTCCAACCTCATGGCATGCACATTGATTTCTATAACTTCCAGTAATTTCCCCCCCCCCTTCCCTACTCCCTTTTTCCATATCCCATTCTGGCTCCCCTCTTACCCTCCACTTGCCCATTATCTCCATCTGATACCCCTCCTCTTTCCCTTTCTCCCAAGGTTCACTGTCCTCTCCAATGAGATTCCTTCTTCTTCAGCCCTTTACCACTTCCACCAATGACTGCCCAGCTTCTTACTCCATCCCCCTTCCCCACTCATCCACTCTTCTCCTCACCTGGTTTCACCAATCACCTGCCAGCTTGTACTCCTTCCCCTCCCCCCACATCTTCTTTATCTGTCTTCTGCCCCCTTCCTTTTCAGTCCCGTTGACTGCTTATTCCTCTCCACAGATGCTGCCAGGCCTGCTGAGTTTCTCCAGCATTTTGTGTGTGTTGCTCTGGGCTTCCAGCATCTGCAAAATCTCTTGTGTTTATACATGCTTGCTACTTTTATAAGTCTATATATTGTGCATGCAAGCCATTGTTCATTGTCCTTGCTTCAACACAATATAGTGGTGAAACTATTACATATTCTGTAATAATTATACTGAAGCTAAACTGAAATAGCTCAAAAGGTGATAGTTTTGATCTTACCATGTCATTAATGCAACGTGGAGTTTCCTCTGCATTATTGTTGGTCTTTGCTAAGCTGAAAATAGAAAATAATATGTGACCAGTGATCTTTATTTACTTGGGCAAAGCAATCTTATCAGATGTAATAAATGATAATTCCAACCCCTGCAATAATTGACTAGAGATTTATTCTTCATCCTCTTCTAAGGTTTAACGGTGTTTGGCAGACCAACATAAGATGCATTACCAGCACCTCCTGAGTTACTGTGTAGAACAAAGAGACAGGAAATATACTCACTAAATTCGCCCCCCCCCCACAAAAAAAATCTCAAAAAATATCAAAAAGCCTAATGTTTTTTCAGAAAGTCAAATATGCACTTATATACATTACAATGGCCAGTGGTTTCCTAACAAACTTTTCATGTTAAACCGTGTCTGTCCCTAAGATCTCAATTTAGCAATTGGATGTTTCCTTTGCCTCTTATAGGAACTGCATTCAAACGACATATACCACACCGTTTCTTGAAAGGCACAGTCCCTACAAATGCCCGTATCATGCATATTAATTCTGAACAAGGAATTATGAAACCACATTTGTCCAATACATTAACTTCTTCCCTCCTTTGATACCTATCTGAGTTGAGTTCCCACCCTCCTCTGAATTTTATATAAATTCCATTTTTTTTCTTTTCCTGATCCCAACTTTGTTGCCACAGTGACTGAATAGACTTTTTAATTATGACTTTCGTCTCCCCCTTATGCAAATTTATCATTAATTTTAACTGATTGCTTGGCAAGCATGTCTGCCACCTCATCTCCTTCAACCCAACTTGGGCAGGAGCCCATATGAAATGTGTACACAGGCCTGGACCCTGCAGCCTCAACAGATGTTGTCCAACCTCAAGAAGAATGTCTGGCCTACAATTTGAAATACCTTTTTTAATAGATGGCAAGACCAAGCACAGAAATCAGGGTGTACTCCTTCAACCTATTCCAAGGCTAAAATGATATCAACCTCTCAGGCATGAATACTAATACTTCGTCTGACTATCTTTTCTTAATAGTCACCTGAAACTTTGGAATATAAACAGAAACGCTTCAATGGCCTGTCTCTGGATCTTTTGATCCATCTGTGTAGATATGTAAGAATCCATAATATTTGCCTTGCATACATTGCTGAACTTCCTGTGCCACTGAGATACAATCAATCCTCATCTTGATCTTTTCTTGAAGGCCCAAATCAATCACAGGCAAAAGAAAAACAGTGGAGGAGTGACACTGGGACTATACTTCACATTAAACAACCCAAGACTTTGTGCCTATTTATGGCCTATTAATCCAAAACTGAAGATCTTATGAATGTAGTTCTCTCAATATTCTACTAATGTTGCCAATATTAGATGACCGACTTGATGTTCTCTGAAGCTAAACCAATAAACCATTGCTAACTATAACCTGTGTAGTTGTAAAGGGACTTCACCCATGTCTACCAATAATGCCGAAATTGGGGATGACTTAATAGAACTACAACGTAATCTCAATGCGCAAGCTTGAACTTTATCTCGGGGCTTTAAGACCGCAGTGAGGCTGACCCATAAGCAGACAATACAAAGGTAGATGAAGGAGCAGGTCGTATCAAGGAAGCAGCGAGGCTACAGAAGGACTCAGACATATTAGGAGAATGGGCAAAGAAGTGGCAGATGGAATACAGTGTCCTTGGTAGAAGAAATAAAAGCGTGGACTACTTTACAGCACAGAAACAGGCCCTTCAGCCCATCTAGTCCATGCCAAAACCACTTAAGCTGCCCACTCCCGTCGATCTGCACCAGGACTCTTGTCCTCCATATCCCCTGCCATTCATTTCCCAAACAAACTTCTCTTAAACGCTGAAATTAAGCTCGGATGCACCACTTGCGTTGGCAGTTCATTCCACACTCCCACGACCTTCTTAGTGAAGAAATTTCCCCTCATGCTCCCTTTAAACTTCTCATCTTTCACTCTTAACCTATGACCTCTGTTTGTAGTTCCACCCAACCTTAGCTGAAAAAGCCTGCTTGCATTTACCCCATCTATACCCCTCTATCAATCCTCCTCTCAATCTTCTACACTCTAAGGAATAAATTCCTAACCAATTGAAACTTTCCTTATAACTCAGGTCCTCCAGACCCAGCAATATCCTTGTAAATCTTGTCTGTATGCTTTCAACCTTATTTATATCTTTCCTGTAGGTTGGTGACCAAAACTACACACAATACTCCAAATTAGGCCTCACCGACATTTTATACAACTTCAACATAACATCATATCTCTTGTACTCAATACGTTGATTTATGAAGGCCCATGTGCCAAGAGCTTTCTTTATGACCTTATCTACCTGTGATGCTACTTTCAATGAATCATGGAGCTATATTCCCAAATCCCTTTGTCCTACTAGACTCCTCAAATCCCTCTATGTAAGACCTAACCTACTAAAGTGCAACACCTCACACTTGGACAGAAAATTTAAAAATCTGAGGTGCAAACGGACTTGGGAGTCCTCGTGCGGGATTCCCTAAAGATCAATTTGCAGGTGGAGTCTGTGGTGAGGAAGGCAAATGCAATGTTATCATTCCTTTTGAGAGGTCTAGAATATCAAAGTAAGGATGTACTTTTGAGGCTTTACAAAGCACTGGTGAGGCTTCACAGAGTATCATGAGCAGTTTTGGGCTGCTCATCTAAGAAAGAATGTGCTGACATTGGAGAACATTCAACAGAGATTCATAAAAATAATACCACAATTGAAAGGCTTATCATATGAGGAGCCTTTGAAAGCTCTGGGCCAGTACTCACTGGAATTCAGAAGAGTGAGGGTGGATCTCATTGATACCTATCAAATGGTGAGAGGCCTCAGTAGAATGGATGCAGCGAGGATGTTGCCTATGGTGGGGGAGTCTGACCAGAGGACACAGCCTCAGAATAGAGGGATGTGCATTTAGAATGGAGACAAGGAGGAATTTCTTTAGCCAGAGAGTGGTGTATCTGTGGAATTCATTGCCACAGGCAGCTGTGGAGGCCAAGTCACTGGGTATATTTAAGGCAGAGGTTGATAGATTCTTGATTAGTCAGGGCATGAAGAAATACCGGATGAGGGCGGGAGATTGGGGCTGAGAGGGAAATGAATCAGCCATGATGAAATGGCGGAGCAGACTCGATGGGCCAAATGGCCTAATTCTGCTCCTATATCTTATGGTCAACACATCCACAAACAAAGACAGATCTGAGTAAAGCAACATTTAAGTGAGCCTGCACCCCAATCACACCCAAGTAAGCAGCTGAGCACATTAAGGGCTTTTTTTTACACTTCTCTAGAATTTTATTTACATGCACCTTTCACATTAGCCATGTGTCTATCCACATACCTAGAAACTTTACCACTGACTCCTCTTTAAGAGATTTAATATATAACTTGAGAACCATTGTGGGCGTAATGTTCCTTTTAGAAAAAACAAATAACCTGAGTCTTTGCAACAGAAAATTTAAACTCCCACCGACGGCTCTATTCCTTTACTTCATGAATAGCTTCCTGCATTTTATAACTATATAATTTATATTCCTCCCTCTCTTCCACACTGCATTTTACGATGTCTGTCTGAGCCAACATTTAAGAACATGTCATTAATCATAACATTAAAAAGGAGTGAGCTACACACACTCCGTTGTGGAGTCTCATTCACTATCTCATAATCCTCTCAGAGAATGTTGTTCCACCTTAATTTGTATCTTTTGTACATAAAGAAACTTGAATCTACCATTCGACCACCATTTCCCATATTTTACAGTTTAAGCAGCATTTTTTGTATCCATAACATATCGTAAGCTTCCTCTACATCAAAGAAAACTGCTGCCACTGATTCTACACTAGAGATTTGCAGTATCCGGTCGCTTTTATATTTATCTCAATCCATCAAAATAACTTTCCTCTGAGCCCCAATCGAGAAAGGGGCCGTACTGAAATGTATTACCTGTGCACTTCTAGACGTGTGATACTGTTTGACACACGTTCCTTTTTATCAGGTTTAACCGATATCACTTTAACTTGCCCGCTGCCTGCATTCCCCATCTGCCCGCTGCCTGTTGCCGTCCATAGCGCCGCACTCACTGCCAAGCGCATGCGTGAGTGCTCGCCGCAGCCACCTTTGTTTATTGCTACAGAGCGTTGCCCGGCAACAGGAATGACCTCAACACTTCCTGCAGGGATCGCTCCCTCAGTCATTCCCTCGTCCACCCCCACTAATCACTCTCCTCGCACCTCTCCCTACAAGCGGTCAAAGTGCCTATTCGCCTCCTCCCTCTCCTCCATTCAGGGCCCTAAAGAGTCCTTCCAGGTGCGGACACCTGCTGATCTGCTGGGGTCGTCTCTCGTGTCCGGTTCTCCCGACACGGCCCCCTCTGCATCGGTGAGACCGTCGGCAACTGCCGCACCGCTTTGTCGAGCACCTCCGCTCCAGCCGCCAAAAGCGGAATTTCTCGGCAGCCAAACATTTTAAATCCTATTCCCGTTCCGACGGTCGGTCCATTGACTTTCAAGGACTCTCATCTCATATTCTCGATATTTATTGCTTATTTTATCTTATTATTATTTGTATTTGTACAATTTGTTGTCTTTTGTACACTGGTTGTCCGCCCTTTTGGTACGTTCTGTCAGTGATTCTATTGTGGTTATTGGATTTATTAAGTATGCCCGTAAGAAAATTAATCTCAGTGATATATATATACTCGGCTAATAAATTTCCTTTGCACTTAAACTTTGATGGCCTCCTACCACGACGAGACTGTTTTCAGGGTAGAGGAGCATAACATCATATTCCGTTCGGGTAGCCTCCAACCTGTGGCATGAATATTAATTTCTCCCTCAGGTAAAAATAAAATCCCTTCTCGCTTTCTTCTATTCCCCACCCTGGCCTCTTACATCTTCTCACCTGCCTATCGGCGCAGCCTGCTCTTTCCTTTCTACATAGTCCACTCTCCTCTCCTATCAGATTCCTTTTGTCACCAGCTCTTTATCTTTCCCACCCACCGGGCTTCACCTATCACCGTCTAGCTAGCCTCCTTCCCCTTCCTCCACCTTTTTATTCGGGCGTCTTCCCCCTTCCTTTCCAGACCTGAAGAAGGGTCTCGTTTCGAAACATTGATTTCAATTGATTCTACTTGACCTGCTGAGTTCCTTCAGCATTTTGTATGTACAGTATTGCTTTGAATTTCCAGCATCTGCAGAATTTCTCCTGTTTTGGAACGAAAGTCTCCGCACGGCGGTGATATCATCGGTCAACAATTACGCGTCCCAAGGACTCCCTCTGTTGGAAGCTTTAAGTATCTCTTCGCCCCGGAGCTGGTCGCAAAAGGAGCTGGAGGGCAAACGAGATTATTGTTTTACTTGATATTATCTGATGGAAAAGTGAAGACCACTCTTAGCATCATAAAATGATTGAGCTTAGAAGGAAACTGTTAAAGCTTTCTCTTACTAGCTCTTCCTTCAGTTAGTCCTGACGAAGGGTCTCGGCCCGAAACATCGACTGTACCTCTTCCTAGAGATGCTGCCTAGCCTGCTGCGTTCACTGGCAACTTTGATGTGTGTTGCTTTTCTTAAATGGGGTAACACACTCAAAATGCTGGAGGAATTCAGCAGGTCAGGCAGCATCTATGGAAAGGAATGAAGTCCTTCCTTATTCTCGGCCAAAGCCCTTCATTAGGGCTTTCTTAAATAGAATACCTAAATAGATTCACTTACCACTGGAGTATTGTATTATTCTATCTCCATCATGGACATTTACAATGCCTTCTACATCAATAACAGAGATGGGAATAGCCACCTATCCCTTCAAGACTGCCCTGCCATTCTCTATCTCAATACCACATTCCTGCTCTCATGTCTAATGTATTTTGTATCTAGCAATTTTTCTAACATTCTAAATAAATTCACCATATGGTCTCGGTTTTTCACTTGCTCCCTAAATTTGAGCCTATTCTCCACTCTTTTAATCCAATCATTAGATTAGATTCAACTTTATTGTCATTGTGCCAAGTACAGATACAAAGCCAATGAAATGCAGTTAACATCTAACCAGAAATGCAAAGAATAGTGTTATTTACAAAATAACTGTGAATAAGCAGTAAGTGCTACAGCACACAAATATAAAAGTACTGATTCAGTACAATATGGATGCAATACTGCTTAGCGCTGTGATGTGAGGTTCAGCAGGGTCACAGCCTCAGGGTAGAAGCTCTTCCTGTGCCTGCTGGTGCCGGGAGCGGAGGATCCTGTAGCACCTACTGGATGGGAGGAGAGTAAAAAGTCCATGGTTAGGGTGAGATGCATCCTTAATAATGTCTTTCACCCTGCCCAGGCAGTGTTTATGGTAGATGTTCTCAATGGTGGGCAATTGGCTGCCGATAATCCACTGAGCAGTTTTCACCACACGCTGGAGTGCTCTGCGGTCTGATACGGGACAATTGCCATACCACACTGAGGTGCAGTTGGTGAGTATGCTCTCAATGGTACAGCAGTAAAAGTCCATCAGTATCCTGGGACAGAGGTGAGCTTTCTTGATGCTCCACAGGAAATAAAGGTGCTGTTGAGCCTTTTTGATCAGGATGGAGGAGTTCAGGGACCAGGTGAGATCCTCAGAAATGTGGACACCAAGGAATTTGAAGCTTGATACACGCTCCACTACAGCTCCATTGATTCTGCTCTCCTTACGTTATTTGACATGATGACCTGGATGAGAAAGTGGAAGGGTGGGTTCATCGGCTGGCAGATGACAAAAAGTTTGGTGGTATTATGGATAATGTAAAAAGTAGTTGTAGGTTAAACTAGGACATTGACAGGATGGAGAGCTAGCCTAAGGAGTGGCAAATAGAGTTCAATCCAGGAAAGTGTGAAGTGATACACTTTGGAAGGGTGAACATGAAGGCAGAGTACAGGGTTATTGGCAAGATTCTTAGCGGTGTGGAAGAACAATAGAACCTTGGGGTCTATAGGTCTCTCCAAGTTGCCGCACAAGTTGATAGGGTGGTTAAGAAGGTGTATGGTCTTTATTAGTTGAGGGACTGAGTTCACAAGTCACAAGTTAATGTTGCAGCTCTATTAAACACTGGTTAGCCCACACGTGGAATATCGTGTTCAGTTCCGCTCACCTCATTATGAGGAGGAGGTGAAAGCGTTAGGGAGGGTGCAGAGGAGCTTTACCAGGAAGCTGCCTGGGCGAGAGAGCACGTCTTATGAGGACAGGTTGAGTAAGCTAGGGCTTTTCTCTTTGGAGTGGAGGGAATGAGAGTTCATTTGATAGAGGTGTATAAGATGAGAAGAAGCACAGAGTGACAGCCAGAGACTTCCTCCCAGGGTGTAAATGGCTAATGTGAAGGGGTATATTTTTAAGATGATTGGAGGAAAGAATTAGGGGAGATGTCAGAAATAGGTTCTTTACACAGAGAGTGGTGGTGCATGGAACACGTTGCCAGGGTGGTGGTCGAGCCAGATACATTAGGAATATTTAAAAGTTTCTTAGATCGGCACATGAAAGAAATAAAAATGGAGGGCTGTGTGGGAGGGAAGGGTTAGATTAATTTTGGAGTAGGTTAAAAAGTCAGCGCAATATCATGGGCCAAAGGGCCTGTACTCTTCTATGTTCTTTGTTTTCAACATGATTCTTCAATCTGATTGATTATGTTGTCATTTGTCATGTTTGCAGAGGTTGTGGTATACTTATAAAGGGTGAGGCTTGACAGGAATTTCAAGTTTCTGGTCAGGTGTAAATATCTTAACGCCATTTTTTTTCACCACTCTCCAGAACTACGGTCCATATTGTTTATCCTATCTTTGTTCCTCTTTTTGATTCAAAGATTATTTTCCTGTCTTGGCCTGGATTTTGTTTTTCATCGCTAGTAATTTTCCAAGTTTCTTTATACTTCATTCAACAGTATTTTCTTCCAACTTCGTTCCTCTCTTGTTTTTCATTTGATTATTTTGTTTTCTCTCTTTGCTGTGTGTCTCCTCCCTTTGGCTTTTCCTTTCTCTATTATTAATTTCTTCCTTCCTGCCATCTGTTGTTCCGATAGGATGCTAAAGATGGAACAAGAAAGTATCAGTGGCTTGTGGCTAAGTGTGGGATTGTTTTTCCAAATGTATCTCATGTTTATAGCTAGGTAAACAATAACTTACATCTAACAGTGGAAAATATCCCAAGATATGTAACAGGTGCAAAGCAGGTAAAAATTTCTCCAAGTTAAGAAGGGGATGTAACTTGGTTTATGTCTGAAGGTGGAGAGGTGTAAAGGTCTAGAAAGGTAGTTCCTGCATACAGAAGTTACATGGCAATCACAGAGAGAATGCCACAATGGCTCACTGAATTGTTTCCTGGAATGAGAACCCTGTTGATAGAGCAGAATGGGTCTATATTCTCCAGATTTAGAAGTGAATTATGATCTCATTGAAATATATGCATATCACACCTCACGGACTTGACAGAGTAAATGGATATGCTGTAACATGAACAAAGTCACAGGACAGACACTGAAGCTGGTGGATCTAGAAGTGTTTATTTAACAAAAACAAGCAACAGGCATCATATTGAGACACTCTTGGAGGAAGAGGCCTCTTGACCTAATATTACATGACATTTTTATGTGCTAAAGGTCAAAGGTAACAGCAGGACAATTCTATTGTTACAATGTATCTACAATGCTTCCTTTGAATTACATATGATTTTCATACACCTCCTTCTTCACACACACATTCCAGACACGCGAAATTAATGTTAATCGGCACTGTCTGGTTTGCAGTCAACTCTAGTCCACAGCTTCCGGAAAACTATTGTACAGGGCTGCATTTTAAATTCTATCTACAGAATTCATGTCCGAAGATTGGTTGCTGTTGAACTCTAACTCTGTTATATACTCTAACTCCAGAATATGCCCTAACAGGAAAATGCTTTCATTTCTGGGACCATGGTCTAAAAAAGTGGGGTCGGACATTTATCACCAAAATGAGAAGCAGATTTCACTTAGCAAATTGTGAATGTTTTGAATTTTCTATCCAGAGTGATGTGAGTGATAAATTGTTGGAAAGGTTCCAGGCCAGGGTAAGTAATATCTTTGGTCACGGGGAGCAAAAGGAAATGCAGAAATCACAATCAATGTGGAATTGTATCTTTAATGTTAAATCCTAAATTAACGCAGGTTTGATGAGCAATTTTGTCAATTAGAGTACTTTGAAGTACAGAGTTCTGTGATGGTTATTGAAATAAAGGTTGCAGGGATAGGAAATGTTAAGCATGGGGTGGATTTGAACTCACAGTGAGATTACAGCTCTGTTAAGCAGACAAAGTCCAATATGGATGAACTACTGTATTTTAATCTCATCAGCATAATAACTTTAATGCAAGTTTATAAATTAAATGCTGATTATAATAACTCCTAATTACCATAGAAACACAAGAAACTGCAGATACTGGAATCTGGAGCGAAAAAGAAAATAGAAGATGCTGGAGAAACTCAGCAAGTTCCTTTTAGCAGTACATTTTTTAATAAATTACTTTTATCAGGGAACATATGTGACACTTACCCACTTTTCCAGAAATCCCAGAAGACAAAAATACATACACCATACAATGCCTGAGAAAATTAATCTCTAGGTTATAGAAAGAACAAGAAAAATGTTCATTTACCTAATCTACATGAAAATTATACCAATGCTACTTTGATTTTGAAACTCTAAAGACTCTGTAGGTCTCTCCAGTATCAACATGGTCATTTCTGACAATTTTAGCTGATGACAAATTTCTGTTCTGGACTCTGTTTTCCAATATAAAAGACAAAGATCACGAGTGGGCAATGTAACTCTCCTTTCCCCTTTTTAATCAAATAGCTTGTCAATCAGCAGGTATTCAAAATGAAAATGATTTGAAATGAACCTACATTAAAATACTTATTGTTGTGGGTTTGCAGCAATTGGGAAGCATAACTTCACATGTACTCTTAAAAAAACTTGGACAGGATAAGAATTATCAAGTTCATGTGGAGTATTTGGACTTTTAAACAGTCTTCAACACTGAAAATTAAAGTTTAAAGTTCAAAGTGAATTTGTCATTGAAGTACATATACTTCATGTCACCTTGAGATTCATTTTCTTGCTATCATTCACAGTAGATTAGAGAAATGCAATAGAATAAACAAACAAACAGATAGATAAATAAATAAATTACGAGTTGTAGAGTCCTTGAATCAAAATTAAAGCGCATAGTCTTTGGATGGTAAGGTGGTGTGAATTGAAGACTGATTAACTGACAAAAAAATGTAGGAATAAACATGTCATTTTCATATTGTAAGATTGTTACTATTGGGATATCACAGGAATTGGTGTGGCCCAAGCTGTGCACAATATATACCAAGGTTTTGGATTTGAGTAGTACGTCATAATCGGCTTCTTTAACTAAAAAGAAAAGAAAAGCAGAGAATTTTTTGAAAGGTCAGAGTCTGAAAAGTCTGTGCTCACACTGGGTGTTATAATGCACATGTCACTGAAAGTTAACAAAAAGACATGGCAAATCTAATACAAGAATATTTGGATACAAAAAATGTCATAGATCTTAATCCAATGACATAGAGTCCCAACAAGAGCATATCTGGAATATTATATACGAATCTAGATGCCATATATAGGAGAGAGCATTCTGCAAAGGTATGAGAGAGGTAAACTGAAGACCTGGATAGGACGTACATAGAGAGGATATTCCATTAGTAGGAACATCTAGAATTTGAGGGCCTAGCCTCAGAGTAAAGGGACATCCATTTAAAACAAAGATGAGAAGGAATTTCTTCAGCAAGAAGGTGATAAATCATCTTTGGAAGATGGCTGTGGAGGCCAAGTTATTTTGTGTAATTAAGGCAGAGATTTATAGATTTTTGATTGGTTAAGGGGGAGGAGGTTAAGCATTACAGGAAGAAGGCAGGGGAAAAGGCTGAAAATAATTCAGCCATAATTTAATAGTGGACCAGACTTGATGGGCTGAATGGCGTAGTTTTGCTCCTATATCTTAATGATCTTATGCTGCTTTCATTGAAAAGTACAAAACCCTTAAGGGCTTAACAGAGACGTGGAGATAATAGTTCCCCTAGCCTGAGTATCTTGTATTAAGGACTGATGTCTTTTAAGAAGAATACAAGCTTTTAGGACAGAGATAGGAAACCTCTGGTTAAAAAGCAGAAGCTAGCATACCAACGTCATTCTCTGAGCATACTCAAGACAGGGACCGATAGATATTTTGATATAAGGAGGAGAAGATGGCAACGCGACGCAGCGTGCGCAGCCTCTCCGGTGAAAATGATATTGTATTTGTTAAATAGGGTACCATGCACATTTCTGATTTGATGGAGACAGCCGTGAGAAGCACAGAGGAACATCTGGAGAAACTTCTGAGATGCCTGGTTCGCTACTGCTGCTGCTGTGCGATCGAGAATCTCCGGAGGGAAGGCCCCAAAATCCTTGGCTTTGCCTGCTGCTGGCGGCCGGGGCTGGAGTCGAAGCGCTCGGCAGAGATGGTGCTCAGTACTTGGTGTCAGAGGGGTGGCTGGAGGCTCGAAGTTTTCGGACGACTCAGAGTCAGACTGTGGTTGGGCATGGAAGGGAGTTTTCTTCCTTCTCCCGTCTGCGTGAGATGTGGGACTTTCGAGAGACTTTGAACTTTTTTTTACCATGCCCATGGCCTGTTCTTCATCAAGTTACGGTATTGCTTGCACTGTTGTAACTGTATGTTATAATTATGTGGTTTTTGTCAGTTTTTCAGTCTTGGTCTGTCCTGTGTTTCTGTGATATCACACCGGAGGAATATTGTATCACTTCTTACTACATGCGTTACTAAATGACAATAAAAGAGGACTGTGTGTCTTCATAATCTAATCTAATAATCTAGTAATGTGAATCAAGTGATTTGGTTTTGGTGAAGGAAATCTGGTTTAAGGTAAATAGTTAGGCATGCTCTTACTGAATGACAGACTGGGAATGAGAGTCCAAAAATGTACTCCTATTTCTACTTCTTACGTTCTTATAAAGCAAGCCTTGCATACAGAAACAAGCTACCTGCCTATATTGGGCCTAGGTATCAGGGGCTCCATCTTCTTCTAGATAGATGTTTTTTTTTTTAAGAACCTGCACACCTTCGCACTCAATCCTATCCTCAAGCATTGCCAATTCTGTTAGGGGTCTTCTGGAACATAACAATTATAGTCAAAATCAGAATCAGAATTAGGTTTATTGTCACTGACATACATCATGAAATTTTGAGTTTTGTGGCAGCAGTAGAGTGCAAGACATAACAGTTACTATAAGTTACAAAAAAAATGCAAAAGAGGTCTAACGAGGTAGTGTCTATGTATTTGTGGACTGTTCAGAAATCTGATGGTGGAGGGGAAGGAACTGTTCCTAAATCATTGAGTGTGGGTCTTTTGGCCCCTGTACCTCCTCCCTGAAGGTAGTAATAGAAGAGGGCAAGTGAGGGCCCTTAATGATGAATGCCACTTCCTTGAGGAACTGCCGCTTGAAGTCCTCGATGGTGGGAGGGTTGGACCCTCGATGGTTAGAGGGTTGGACCCTCGATAGTGGGAGAGTTGTGCCCTCAATGGTGGGAGGGTTGACTCTCGATGGTGGGAGGGTTGGACCCTCGATAGTGGGAAGGTTGGACCTTCGATGGTGGGAGGGTTGGACCCTCATTAGTGGGAGAGTTGTGCCCTCAATGGTGGGAGGGTTGTACCCTCGATGGTGGGAGAGTTGGACCCTCGATGGTGGGAGGATTGGACCCTCGATGGTGGGAGGGTTGGACCCTCGATGGTGGGAGGGTTGGACCCTCGATGGTGGGAGGGTTGGACCCTCGATGGTGGGAGGGTTGGACCCTCGATGGTGGGAGGGTTGGACCCTCGATGGTGGGAGGGTTGGACCCTCGATGGTGGGAGGGTTGGACCCTCGATGGTGGGAGGGTTGGACCCTCGATGGTGGGAGGGTTGGACCCTCGATGGTGGGAGGGTTGGACCTTCGATGGTGGGAGGGTTGGACCCTCATTAGTGGGAGAGTTGTGCCCTCAATGGTGGGAGGGTTGGACCCTTGATAGTGGGAGAGTTGGACCCTTGATAGTGGGAGGGTTGGACCCTCGATGGTGGGAGGGTTGGACCCTCGATGGTGGGAGGGTTGGACCCTCGATGGTGGGAGGGTTGGACCCTCGATGGTGGGAGGGTTGGACCCTCGATGGTGGGAGGGTTGGACCCTCGATGGTGGGAGGGTTGGACCCTCGATGGTGGGAGGGTTGGACCCTCGATGGTGGGAGGGTTGGACCCTCGATGGTGGGAGGGTTGGACCCTCGATGGTGGGAGGGTTGGACCCTCGATGGTGGGAGGGTTGGACCCTCGATGGTGGGAGGGTTGGACCCTCGATGGTGGGAGGGTTGGACCCTTGTTAGTGGGAGAGTTGTGCCCTCAATGGTGGGAGAGTTGTGCCCTCAATGGTGGGAGGGTTGGACCCTCGATGGTGGGAGGGTTGTACCCATGATGTAGCTGACTGGGTCTACAACCCCCTGCAGCCTCTTGAGATCTTTCACATTGGAGCCTCCATACCAGACAGTGATATAACTAGTCACTGCACATCTATATAATCAGCAAGTCCATTGGTGAGATCCCAAATTTCATCAAACTCCTAATGAAGTATAGCCTCTGGCATGCCTTCATCATGATTGTTTCTATGTACTGGGCCCAAGATAAATCTTTGTGATTATCTCCTGTAATCATCACCCAACATCCCTTGACCTACAACTACCCAACCATCACTCCAGTTTATGTCCCTTCCTCCGCCATGTCCACATCAGTATCCAGTTGCTGCACTTTGACCCTGTAATCAAGTTCTCAAGCCACAAAGTCCCCTTCCCTCATTAACCCTATTCTACACCTCAAGTCATTTCCTTCATCAACTTCACTTTCTGCAATGCTGAGATATTTGGAGGAAGGAAACTTTTTCCAGTTTCTTTGTGCCAGATTGACTTGATGAAATACAACACATTGGGCCTTATGGACAGATAGTGTATTATTACCTAGAGATCTCTCTCAAAGCCAGAGAACACCCTCACAGTGCTATTGTAACATACTTTTCCGGGCACATTAAATTCATAGGCAAACATTTGTATGCAATGTGAACAACAATGAAAGATTTATAAATAATGCCTATAATAGTCCAATTTAAGTTTTCTTGCAGTTGCAAACAAGTAAACATTCTAAAATAAAGAATTCATCATTCATCAACTGTAACCCATAATGTAGCAGAATTAAAAATAACGTCTAGCTATTTAAAGCTACTAATTTCTGGATTAAAATCAATTTAAGTCCATATACATAGAACAACAACCTCAGCACATTGTTTATTTTTATGAAGAGAACATATCTGGATATGGAAGTGCATTGTAAATTACAACCTGTTATCCTCAGCTGTTGACTGCTAAGGTCACGTTTCAATGGTAATGCCATTTAAGTGTGTGTTGTTAGTGGTGCCATCAGTATTGCACTGTCCCACAATATTTCAAATATTGCATATGATCCAAGATAACCACAGAATGTGTGGTAGCAAGGACCCCTGTCATTCTGAGAAGCATATTTTTGTGGATGCTTGGAACAGTTTAATTGTTGCTAATTGTGGCAATGCTTCCTGTTATATTTTTGGTCATCTTTAGGTCTAGATTTCCCTCTGCATTTTTTCCTATTATTCAGGATGCAGGATTGCTTAATGTTATTTCCAGTACACAAGTGTAAAGGAGAATGAAGTAATTGTTACTCCAGATCTAATGCAGCACAAAAATAACAAAATAAAATAAAGAACAGAATAATAATGTAGGAAAATATAATGGGTGACAGATGACACATATTGTTCATAATAGAAACTGTTCTATATACTGTAATTCATAAATACTATCATTGAGTTGTTGTGTTCACTCTAAGAGACATAGGACATAGAAATTTACAGTACATTACAGGCCCTTCAGCCCACAATGTTGTGCCGACCATGTAACCCACTCTAGAAACTGCCTAGAATTTCCCTACCACATAACCCTCTATTTTCCTAAGCTCCGTGTACCTATCTAGGAGTCTCTGAAAAGACACTATCATATCTGCCTCCACCACTCTCACCTGCAGTGCATTCCATGCACCCACCACTCTCTGCGTGACAAACTTATCCCTGACATCTCCTCTGCACCTACTTCCAAGCACCTTAAAACTGGGACCCCTTGTGTTAGCCATTTCAGCCCTGGAAGGAGCCTTTGGCTATCAACACGATCAATGCCTCTCATCATCTTATACACCTCTCATCCTCCATCACTCCAAGGAGAAAAGACCTAGTTCACTCAACCTATTCTCATTAAGGTACGCCCTCCAATCCAGGCAACATCCTTGTAAATCTCCTCTGCACTCTTTCTATAGTACCCACATCCTTCCTGTAGTGAGGTGACCACAACTGAACAGAGTACTCCAAGTGGGGTCTGACCAAGGTCTTACATAGCTGTAACATTACCTCACGGCTCTTGAACTCAATCCCACAGTTGATGAAGCCCAACACACCTTATGCCTTCTTAACAACACTGTCAATCTGCGCAGCATCTTTGAGTGTCCTATAGACACAGAGCCCGTCCTATGGAAGGTGTCTGACGTAATGATATCAGTGTAAAGCAACTGCTTTTGCTTTGTTTGCAATGGAAGTAAAGGGCTGCAGCTTTTGTTAAGCACATGAGACAACTCTCACATGTTCTATTCACAAAATCTGTTGCAATGGACGAGGCGAACCCAAATGCAGGACACAGGCATGGAGATTGAGTTAGGATGCAGACGCGGGCGTGAGCGTTGAATGGAAAACAGGAGGGAGTGCAGGAAAGCAGGAGGCAGGCAGAACTTATCTTGACATGGAGCATAGAAGTGAAAACGGCAGACAAAACTTTTCTTAGCACAGAGAGACAGAGTTACACAGCTAAACCTCGGTGCTGAAGTAAAACTTAGAATACTTATCTTGACACGGAGAGACTGAGTTTCACAGGTAAATCGCAGTACTGAAGCAAAACTTAGAACACACAATCCTAAGCGGCCAGGAAGCGTTAATTACCACACTGGCAAAACCAACAATCTGGCAATTAGTGGGTGCAAATCCAGGGTTCTTATGCCGCAGGTCTTGATGAAAACCAGGTGTCTTGCCATCAAAGGGAATTAGGAGAAAATGGGGAATTAACGGTCGGGACCATGACAAAATCCTACATTGGTGACCCCAATGCTCTTGGATGATTCCAGATTTACTCAATGAAATGTCGACCAATGCAGTCACTCTGAAACTAACGGAATTTTGGAAGCACCATGCTACCACATGGTTTGCACAGGCAGAAGCCCAGTTCATGCTGTGAGAGATCACTGCAGACATTACCAAATTTTACTTCACTGTAGCATCACTATGTAGTTCCACTGCAGCCTGAGTGGTGAGTTTACTAGAATACCCACCTGCACATGATAAACATGTCACTCTGAAAACTCCTATGACAGACTTGGAATGTCTGAGTCTGAGTATGCCAAACGGTTGCTCTCCTTGCCTGACCTGGCTGATGATAGGCCTTCAGAACAAATGAACCACATGCTGTCTCTCCGGGGCAATCACCATCCTTGTTTTATTTTTAAAGAACTCTTTATGCAGACAAAGGCCTGATCAAGTTCACACAGCCGTTGCTAATGTACCCATGAAGGACTATAGGGAGCTTGTTAAAATAGCTGATAGTCTACACTCAGTCAGGCAGAGATGCATCGTTCCTCCTTCTTTCCCTGTCTCAATAAGCCCTGTCGGCAGACTCACACCCGTGGCTCCGAACCAGACAACACCAGGTCCATGTTTCTACCATGCAATCTTCGGCACGAGCACCAAGAAGAGTTGGCCACCATGCAGCTTCGACAGTGCCAGTGCATTGGGACATTGGAGATCTGTGAACACTATGGGTCCCAGCTACCAGGGTTGTATATTATTTATTATGGACACCCTTTCAGGGCGATGCTTCCTGGGTGATACGGGCGCTCGAGTGAGTCTGGTGCCAGCATCGCCCATTGATTATAAGGCACAGGGCGACAGATCCTCGCTGGAGGCTGCCTACGGCAGTAGGATCCAGACTTACAGGATATGCCACGTGATGCTCTGGTTCAGTGGTCAATACTGTACATGGGACTTTTGTCTTGGCTAAAGTTGCTAGACCTCTGCTCAGCAGGGATTTCCTGCATGCCAAAGGACTGTTAGTAGAACTTAAGAACTGCTGGTTTGTGGACGCAAAAGACCTTGTGTCAGAAATTCTGCAAATGGGGAAATCCAAGGCAACACACACAAAATGCTGGAGGAATTCAGCAGGTCAGGCAGCATCCATGGAAATAAATAAACAATCCACATTTTGGGCCAAGACCCTTCTTCAGGACTTTGGATCGTTGCACTGTCCCCTCAGTAATTTCCACATGACGACTGTCTAGCGCATGTATCACCACACGTGAATTTACTCGCCTGCTGGGTGAATTCCCAAACCTCACCAAGCCCACATATTCCATGACATCACAAAGCATGTGGTCGAGCACCACATTTCCACAAGTAGCTCAACGATCCACATCCCTGCGCACAGATTGGTCTCAGAAAGGCTGGCCAGCACCAAGCCTAAGTTTGCTAAAGTGGAAATGCTTGGCACTGTATGCAGGTCAAATAGCCCTTGGGCTTCACCCTCCACAATGTCCCTAAGCCCGATGGTGGTTGCAATCCATACAGCAATTACCGCCACTTTGACACAGCCACCAATCCCAATCATTACCCGGTCCCACATATTCAAGACTTTTCAGCACGCTTGGCTAGAAAGACAATTTTTTAAAAAATAGACAGTCAGGGACTAACACCAGGTGCCTGTGTGCACTGATGACGTTCCCAAAACTGCTGTTATAGTCATATTTGGCTTATTTTCATACCTATGCATGTGGTTTGGGCTGAAAAATGCAGTACAGACTTTACAGCGACTCATGCGCTGTCAAAAACTTAGAGATTTTCTTTATGTTTACCTGGATGACATACTTGTCACCAGCACAT
This sequence comes from Mobula birostris, assembly GCF_030028105.1. Classification (NCBI taxonomy): domain Eukaryota; kingdom Metazoa; phylum Chordata; class Chondrichthyes; order Myliobatiformes; family Myliobatidae; genus Mobula; species Mobula birostris. The sequence continues at coordinate 53,801,526 of NC_092386.1, forward strand.
CCAAAACCAAACACTTACCACAACTCCACACACTTTTCAAGTCCTAAAGTCAACATGGGTTGATTATTAACCCCACTAAAAGCCATTTTGGGTTGTCTACTATTGACCTTCTCGGCTACCGCATTTCCACAGAAGACACAACTACCTGCCATCAAAGGTCGTCGCCATTAAGGACTATACACTGCCTGCACTACCAAAGCTCTGCAAGAGTTCTTAGGTGTGGCAAATTTCTCTCACCATTTCATTCCATGAGCTGCTGAATTTATGCTCCCTTTGTATAGTTCCCTTAGAGGCAGTCCCTAATCGCCTCTAATCACTCTCCCTAATCACCTCTAATCATCATCCTTAATCGCCTCTAATCACCATCCCTAATCGCCTCTAATCACTGTCCCTAATCGCCTGCTCAAGTGGTCAGTGGACATAACCAGAGCATTTGATGACACCGAATGAGCTCTTTCAAACACGACCTTACTGATGCACCCACTCCTCAACACACCTATAGCCATCATTACTGACACCTCAGACTATGGTTTGGCTGCTGTGCACAAATAGTTGGCTGGGGGCGTGTAGCAGCTGCCCGCCTTCTTCATCTGGCAGCTCCGCTCCCCTGAGGGGACGTACAGCGTATTTAACCACGAGCTTCTCGATCTCCATCTGGCCATCCGCCATTTTCATTTTCTACTGGAGGGCCAGCATTTCACAGCATTCATTGACCACAAACCCCTCGGGCATGCAATGACCCAAGTGTCAGACCCTTGGTCTGCACGGAAGCAGCACTACCTGGCCTCCATTTCAGAATTCGTGGCTGACATGCAGCACATTGAAAGGAAAAATAATGCTGTGGCTGATAGCCACTCATGACCCACCGTCAAAGTCATACACAATGGGATTGACCAAGCCAGCATAGCAGTCAACCAAGCTAGCAACCCAGGGGTCCAGGCTTAGAGGACAACAGTCACGGGCCTGCAGTTGGTCAACATCAGGTTCGGGGACACAGAAGTTTCTCTCCTATGCAATGTCTCAACCGGTCACCCTCGCCCCTTTGTGCCTGCAAACTGGAGGCGTACTGTCCTAACTCCAATCACGGCCTCTCACATCTGGGCAGGAAAGCTTCACAGAAACTGGTTGCTTTAAAGTTTGTGTAGCACAGCCTTAGGAAGGACGTGCCAGACTGGACTGCAGCCTGTATTGTGTGTCAGTGGGCAAAAAATTAATTGTCACATTCAGGCACCATCGGCACCTTTCAAAGTCCCTGGGCAATGGTTTGACCACATCAATGTGGAGCTGGTTGGTCCTCTACCCGCTTCCTGTAGTTTCATGTATCTCTTTACCATGATGGACCGTAGCACCAGGTGGCCAGAGGTTGTCCCTCCAGCATCAACGACAGCTGCGAACGTGGTTCAGATGTTCATCAACACCTGGCTCACTCGGTTCATCACCCCATCTGATATTGCTTCCGATCACGGCCCCCAATTCATATCAGACCCCTGGACCACATGGCCCAGAACCTTGGCATCGCACCATGGTGTATCACCCGCAGTCCAATGGCCTGTGTGAGCAGTTTCATCGTTCCTTAAAGCTTGCTCTGAGGACCTTCCTGATGAATGAGTGTTGCCACAATTGCCTCCTGTGGCTCTTTCTGGGGCTCAGAATGGCTTCAAAACAGGACCTGCAGTCCTCTGCAGTAGAGTGCGTGTGCTGGAAGACTTTATTCCTGACGCCATGACCGCCTGGTCAATAATTCAGCAGTGCTCCACCTTCTTCAGTAAACTCAATTCTTTTTTTCACCTACTGCTACTTCCCATCATGGTGTACAGCAGTCTTGGGTTCCAGCTGACCTGTATTCTACCTGGTTCGTTTTTGTCCACCATGATGCACATCAACGTCCCCTTAAACCCCCTCACAATAAACCTTTCTGTGTTTTGGAACGGGGTGAAAAGACTTCTATTGTAGATAGGAAGGGTAAACCTGAATGTACTTCTGGCCCAGAAACTGGTCCAGCAAGACCTGAATTCAGGCATGACCATGTGTGTGGATGAGCCAGAGGCACCTGCTGTTACTCCAACCAAGGACCTGAGTTGCGTGGCCTGTGTGAGCTCCAGACAGTCTCACCATGCTGATTTTGGTGAATTCTTGGGGGAGCCTGTGTACGGTAATGTAATGGCTGACAGCTGACACATATTGTTCATGATAGGAACTGCTCTGCATAAATCACAAACACAGTCATTGAGTTGTGTTCACTTTGAGTCAGTGTCTGACATCCGTGTCAGGCGACTGTTTTTGGTTTGTTCGCAATGGAAGTAAAGTGCTGCGGCTTTTGTTAAGCACATAAAATGACTCTCATATATTTTATTCACAAAATCCTACTGTGAGGGGATCCTGGAGTGCCCCTATTAACTGTTTGGAGAGAGACATTTATCATTGATGGTTTGTTTGGAAAGGAGAGAGAGACAGAGTTATTAACCACCGATATGTTGCTTTTGGAAAAGAGAGAGCGAGAGAGACAAAGATTAACAGTGGACTGTCACTTTAAGGCATTGGAAGTAACTTTGGATTTCTACTGAGTTTGGAGTTTGGAGTTGGAGACAGCTCGAAAGTTGCTATGGTGACCGAAGGCAGTGTTATTTAATGGACACTTGATGTTATGATTTTCAGCACATCGTTGATGTTACTTTCAAGGACTTGTTGCCTGCTTGCACTCCTTTACAGACAAAGGAAGGAGGGACTCTTTGAATGACAGGTGATGCTCAGCCTGGTGAAATAAATGGGAGGTCAGATGATACAGACCTCAGACACATGATCTGGACACTGAAGGAGCATTGTTGTGCCCGCAGAGAAAGTGGGTTTTGGAGGATCAATCAGGCGGATCGATCCAAATTGCTATTCCAACGGTGAAGAAGGGGTTGACTGGTGGGAGGTTGTCTATGTGTCCACCCTCGCCTGGGTGATAGCTCCACCACAGAAGACCGGTCCCCCTGGTTAAAGTCACAGTTGGTGACTTGTAAAAGATTTCGGAGGACAGCGAGAAGATCGACAGCATCAGCTCACCTGAAGACTCAACTCACTCTCTCTCTCTCTCTCTCTCTCTCTCTCTCTCTCTCTCTCTCCATCACTACTCAACTAAATACCACAAACTGAACTGAACTGAGCTTTACTCAACACCGTAAGACTGTATCTTTTTACCCCTAGACCTAAAGAAGCTTGGTTTTTCATACATATATATTCCACACTTACTTTTATATATAATCATTGCTAACCTGTTTGATTTATTTACATTTATATTACTGTATTGCATAGTTACTAATGAATATTATTAGTTTATAGCAATACAAGACTCCAAAGTGTTTTCCATCTCTGCTGGTTCTTTATCCCCATCACGGGGTCTGTGACACTACAATAATAAAAATCACAATAAATATAAATCCATAAAATAGCTTATATATATAGATAGATTGTACAGTGTGTTCATAATGTGACACAAGACTGTACATAAGGTGACTGACAGGAAATGATAAAGCAGTGGTAGAGTTAGTGGGTGGAAGTGTTGATCAGCCTTACTGTTTGGGGAAACTATCTGCTTTTGAGTTGGGTAGCCTCCTCCCTGATGAGAGTGGGGTAAACAGTCCATGAGCAGGGTGGATGGGATCCTTCATGATGTTACTGGCACCTTTCTGTATATACGTATGTCCTTAATGGCAGGTAGGCTGGTGTTGGTGATGCATTCAGCAGTTTTGAACATTCCTGTCCTTCCTTCCTGTTAGGGTGGTCAATAACAATCTGAATCTCCTTAACCTGTCACAGTCCCGACTGTTAATTCCCCATTTTCTCCTAATTCCCTTTGATTGTGCCATGGTTCTGACCGGTAATTCCCCATTTTCTCCTCATTCCCTTTGATGACGGCACGCCTGGTTTTCATCAAGACCTGCAGCACAAGAACCCCTGCTTTGCACCCACTAGTTGCCAGGTCGTTGGTTTTGCCAGTGTGGTAATTAACGTTTCCCGGCCGCTTAGGATTGTATGTCCTAAGTTTTGCTTCAGTATCGAGATTTATCTGTGAAACTCGGTCTCTCCGTGTCAAGATCAGTTTTCTAAGTTCTACTCCAGTTCCGAGGTTTACCTGTGAAACCCAGTCTCTCCGTGTCAAGATAAATTCTGCCTGTCTCCTGCCTTCCTGCTCTCCCTCCTATTTGCCGTTCAACGCTCATGCCCGCGTCTGCATCCTAACTAAATGTCCGTGCCTGTGTCCTGCGCTTGGGTTCGCCTCATTCGTTGCAACAGAACGATCTGGCCACTATGGACCCAGCGGACATGAATACCCTTCAACAAGCCCTCGCCAGCCAGGGTTCCCTACTGGGTCTGCACAACCAACTCCCCTGGGAGGTCATGGAGAGCCTCCGTCCCATGTCTGCTGATGTGACGAACATCGGTGACCAGGTAGACCGTGTATCTACTCATTTTACCCCATCCACTGCTGGGACCCTGTCTAACCAGCCCAGACAGCCTGTAGCGGCAACCCCCTACTTTTCAGCAACCCCCACCCCCCCCGCCAAGAGAGCCTCACGTACCTGAACCGGAGCACTATGCTGAGGATTTGGGGAAGTGCCGGGCCTTCCTCCTTCAGTGCTCCTTGGTGTTCGAACAGCAGTTGTCCACGTACTCCATGGATAAGTCAAAGATTGCTTACATCGTGGGGTTGTTGCAAGGAAGTGCCTTAGCGTGGGCCACAGCTGTCTGGAATAACCAACCTGATATCTGCTCTTCCTTCGCCACCTTTATCGCGGAAATAAGGAAGATCTTTGACCACCATGTTCATGGTAAAGATGCCGCCAAGCGTCTACTCACTCTCTGCCAGGGCTCACGCAGTGTTGCCGAATATTCCGTGGAGTTCCGGATGTTAGCAGCCGAATTGGGGTGAAACGATGAGGCACTCCAAGGGGTATTTCAGAATGGTCTCAGTGACATGGTAAAAGACAAGTTGGCAGCAAGAGATGACACCGACAGCCTGGATTCCCTGATCTCCCTAGCCACCAGGTTGGACAATCGTCTCTGAGAACGTCATAGAGAAAGAACTGGTCGTCCACTGCCTTTGGCCACTCGTCGGCACTCATTACCGCCTCCCGCAACAACAAGCATCTCTCCTCCTCCTGCTCCTAGAGTATCTCCCAGCCTGGCCGCTTCCACCGCCCCGGGAGAGAAACCCATGCAGCTGGGACAGAGCCGCCTTTCCCCCACAGAAGGACTACGGAGATTGAGAGCGAGTGAGTGTCTATATTGCAGCCAGTCCGGCCGCTTCCATGCTACCTGTCCCCTTCGGCCAAAAGGGGAAGACTCACCAGTGAAAAGGGGGACCCTGGTGAGCCAGACAGCATTCCCTTCCGTCCCCCGAACCCGGATGCAGCTTCCAGCTACTTTACATTACAACAAACAGCCCCTGCCTCTGTCAGCTCTAGTAGACCCTGGTGCTGAGGAAAACCTTTTGGATGAAGACTTAGCTTTCTGGGCCGGAATTGCTTGTGAGCTGTTGAGTGCCCCCCCAGAAGCCTGGGTAATGGACGGTAGACTACTGGCCCAAGTCACACACTGCACACCACCCTTGTCTCTCCTTCTCTCCGGGAACCATCGGGAACAGGTATGATTCAATTTAATTTCCACTCCTCAAGCTCCTATAGCTCTTGGTTACCCCTGGTTAAGCCGTCATAACCCCCACATTGACTGATCCACCGGGAGGATAGTCAGCTGGAGTTCGTTCTGTCACTCCACTTGTCTACAATCAGCCCTTTCCCCAGTGGAAGTCACCGCGACCTTGTCTGCCTCTGAACCCCCTGACTTATCCAAGGTTCCAGCAGAGTATCATGATCTGGGAGAAGTGTTTAGCAAACAACAGGCTCTTTCCCTGCCTCCACATCACCCCTACGATTGCGCAATTAACCTTCTCCCCAGAGCCCCTCTACCCACTAGTCAGCTGTGTAACCTGTCCCGACCAGAAAGGGAAGCAATGGAGGCTTACCTAAATGACTCTCTCGTGGCCGTCATCTTCCCCTGTAGGTGCAGGTTTCTTCTTTGTGGGGAAGAGAGACAGTTCACTGCACCCCTGCATTGATTACCGTGGCCTGAATAGCATCACCATAAAGAGGAATTATCCACTGCCCCTTATCAACTCTGCTTTCGAGCCCCTTCATGGAGCCACCATTTTCTCTAAGTTGGACCTGCGGAGTGCCTATCACCTGGTCAGGATAAGGGAGGGAGGTGAGTGGAAAACAGCTTTTAACACCCCTCTTGGTCATTTCAAATATCTGGTCATGCCATTCGGTCTCACCAATGCGCCGGCCATTTTCCAAGCCCTGGTAAACGATGTCCTCAGGGACTTTATTAACCGTTTCATTTTCGTTTAGTTGGACAACATCCTAATCTTCTCCCACAGTCTTCAGGAACACACCCACCATGTCCGTCAGGTTCTTCAGAGGCTTTTGGAGAACAAGCTATTCGTTAAGGCAGAGAAGTGCAAGTTCCTTCTGTCAGTTTCCTGGGGTACATCATTGAGGGCGGGCAAGTGAGGGCGGATCCCGAAAAGATCCGGGCGGTGGTGGAGTGGCCAAAACTCACGGCGCTCAAACTCCAGCGATTTCTGGGGTTCACAAACTTCTACCATCGCTTCATCAGGGATTACAGCCGGGTGGCAGCACCCCTTACTCAACTCACCTGTCCTGCGACCCCTTTTCACTGGACCCCCGAAGCGGACTCAGCCTTCTCAGAGCTGAAGAGGTGTTTCACCTCCGCTCCCATCCTGGCCCAACCTGACCCCTCTCGTCAATTCATTGTGGAAGTCGACACCTCTGACTCTGGGCTGGGAGCGGTCCTCTCCCAATGCCCCGGCCCAGACCAAAAGCTCCATCCCTGAGCCTTCTTCTCTCGTCAGCTATCCCCCACCGAACAACGTTAGGAACCGGGAGTTACTGCCCGTCAAACTCGCTTTGGAGGAGCGGAGGCACTGGCTGGAGGGAGCTGAACATCCATTCATCGTCTGGACGGACCACAAAAACCTCGCATACATCCAAACCACCAAACGCCTAAATTCCCGCCAAGCCCGTTGAGCATTTTCTTTTGGCCGTTTCAGATTCACACTCACCTATCATCCTGGCTCCAAGAACGGGAAGCCCGATGCTCTCTCTCATCAATACGTCTCTGAGGAGGGTCTTCTGAACCCCCAGACCATCCTTCCACCATCCTGTGTGGTGGCTGCCCTCAGCTGGGAGATCAAATCCATAGTCAAAGAGGCCCAACGGACTCAACCTGACCCAGGCAATGGACCCCCAATCACCTCTTCGTGCCTGATTCGGTTCGGTCTCAGGTTCTCCAGTGGGGGCCCACTTCTAGTTTCGCCTACCATCCCGGAATCAATCAAACTCTGTCCCTTCTGAGGAGACATTTCTGGTGGCCCATCATGGATGCTGACACTCACTCCTTCGTCTCTGCCTGTTCTGTGTGTGCCCATGGAAAAGCCTTCCATCGACCACCTGCTGGGTTGCTTTGTCCCCTACCTGTCCCTAGCCGTCCTTGGCCTCACATTGCTCTGGATTTCATTACTGGACTACCCCCTTCACATGGTAACACTGCTGTACTCACCGTGGTGGACCTCTTCTCCAAAGCCGTGCACTTCGTAGCCCTTCCCAAACTCCCTCTTCAGTTGTCCATCAAAATCTGATGACGACGTCCACTCCTTTAACGGTGAGATCTTTGATGACTAGTGGTGGTGGTAGTGGTGGCAACCATGGCTGCATTTCTCCTGGCTCTCTTCTGCTGTCTTCTGGTTGTTCTTTCCACCTCCAGAATATGAATCCTGTCCCTACACAGCTGTCACCAAGTGGTACGGTCAGCAGCAACCTCCTCCAGGTCCTCGGGTCTGATCTTGCATTTCCTTAAAGCATTCTTCATCTGATCCTTATAGCGCTTCTTCGGCCTGCCAGCTGAGCATCGACCATGATGTAGCTGGCCATATAACACCCTGCGGGGTAGCTGACATGGGAGCGTCCTTATCACGTGCCCCAGCCTCTGCAGCTGGCGCTGGGTGATCATGGACTCGATACTCCTGCAGTTGACCTTTACAAGTATTTCAGTGTGAGGCACCCGCTCACGCCAGGTAATCCCCAGGATGCGCTGGAGGCAGCTTATATGGAAGTGCTCCGAGGACTTGATGTGACGGCTGTAGGTTACCCAAGCTTCACAGCTATAAACGAGGGTGGTGGCACAGGCCGCTTGGTTTACGGCGACCTTTGTGGAGGGACGAAGGCTCCTGTTCTGAAAGACTCTACACCGAAATCTCCCAACGGCAGCTGATGCCTGTTTAATGCGGCTCTGGATGTCGTTGTCAATACCACTATCCTCAGAGAGAATGCTCCCCAGATATTTGAAAGATGGCACTACTGACAGCTTTTCATCACCAACAGTAAAGACAGGTAGAGTGGGTGAGACACTGGTACTCCATTGGCAAACCACTTCTGTCTTGGTGGTATTGACAGTCAGCCCCATCCTGCTGTATGTTCTCACCGCCACAGCAAGGACAGTCTGAAGATCTTCCAGAGTGTGGGCCACAAGAGCACAGTCATCTGCATATTGCAGCTCCAGGACCCGCTCTCTACGGAGTTTGGTGGTTGCGTGGAGCCTCCTGATGTCAAAGAGGTTGCCATCTAGTTTGACGTCCACTGCCACACTGCTGCTGTCTTCAATCTCATTGTGGAGAAGCTTGGTAACACACAAGAGGAAGATGTTAACATCCTTAACATCCTCCGCCAGTTCCACAATGGGATGACTGCTCAGGTGACCATAGGAGGACAAGAGTCCGAGCCCTTCCTTGTACGCACAGGGGTGAGGCAGGGGTGTGTACTAGAGGCAGTGCTCTTTAACATCTTCCTTCCTCTTGTGTGTTACCAAACTCCCTACAGCCCGTGAAATAGCCGACCTCCTTGTCTATCACGTCTTCCGCCTTCATGGAATTCCCTCTGACATCATTTCTGACCGGGGCCCCCAATTCATCTCTCAAGTCTGGAGATCCTTTTGTCAAGCCCTTGGAGCCTCAGTAAGCCTGTCTTCTGGCTTCCATCTGCAGACTAATGGTCAAGCAGAACAAGCAAACCAGGATTTGGAAGAAGCACTGCGCTGCATAACCGCCAGCAATCCGTTATCCTGGAGCACCCATCTCACTTGGGTCGAGTACGCCCACAACTCCCTGGTCAGCACCGCCACTGGAATGTCTCCCTTCGAATGCTCCCTCGGTTACCAACCCCCTCAGTTTCCTGCACATGAAGATGACATTGCTGTGCCTTCAGTTCAGGCCCATCTCCGCCAGTGCCACAAGATCTGGAAGGATGCACAAGCAGCCCTGTTCCACTCAGCCGACCGCAACCGGAGGATTGCCAATCGCCATCGAATTCCTGCACCTAATTATCAGCCTGGTCAGAAGGTTTGGCTCTCTTCTAAAGACATCCCCTCAAGAATGAATCCAAGAAACTCACCCCTCGCTACCTCGAGATTGAGAGCATTGTCAACCCCTCGGTGGTCAGACTTAAACTGCCCAGATCCATGCACATTCATCCCACATTCCATGTCTCCCAATTAAAACCTGTCTCTGACAGCCCTTTGTGCCCATCTGCTGAACCTCCTCCACCCGCCCAGATCATTGACGACCACCCAGCGTACACCGTCCGGTGAATACTGGATGTATGCTGCCGAGGCAGGGGTCTCCAGTACCTGGTCGACTGGGAGGGTTATGGTCCTGAGGAGTGCACCTGGATTCCCCGCTCCTTCATCTTAAACCCCTCCTTCATCCGTGACTTTCATCGAGACAATCCGGACAAGCCTGGTGGTTCGCCTGGCAGCTCCCTTTGGGGGGGGGATGGGTACTGTCACAGTTCTGACCGTTAATTCCTGATTTTCTCCTAATTCCCTTTGATGACGGCACACCTGGTTTTCATCAAGACCTGCAGCATAAGAACCCCGGCTTTACACCCACTAGTTGCCAGATCGTTGGTTTTGCCAGTGTGGTAATTAACGCTTCCCGGCTGTTTAGGATTGTGTGTCCTAAGTTTTGCTTCAGTACCGAGATTTATCTGTGAAACCCAGTCTCTCTGTGTCAAGATAAATTCTGGCTGTCTCCTGCCTTCCCGCTCTCCCTCTTATTTGCTGTTCAACACTCACACCTGCATCTGCATCCTAACTAAATCTCCGTGCCTGTGTCCTGTGCTTGGGTTCACCTCATTTGTTGCAACATAACCTCCAAAGAAATTAACGATCCTCTCCTTATGATGTGCTGGACACAGGCGGGTCATACAATATGTCAATGCCCTGAAACTTGCTGACTCTCTCCACCACCTATTTCCCAGGGTAGACTGGCACATGTTCCTTTCCCTTCCTGAAGTCTACAATCAGCCCTTTAATTTTGCTGATGTTGAGCAAGAGATTGTTTCTATGGCACCACTCAACTAGATGACCTACCTCACTCCAGTAAGATGACTCATTGAGACGCAGTTACTAAACACTCTCCAGTCTCTCTGAAATTCTGCCCTACATACTGGCAAGCTATTTGGCACTGAGAGTCTGCCATCCTTCACTTAAAGTCTCCATATTAACAGAATTGCTATAGTTCTTAAATGAAATCATGGAACGTTTGCAAATGGAAGCACAAGAAACTGCAGATGCTCTCATCTGAAGCACCAAAAATACAAACTGCTGGAGGAACTCAGTCAGTCAGGCAGCAATGATGGCAGTGGAGAGATAGTCTATATTTTGGGAAGACATCCTGTATCAGGACCTTCTGCAGATGTCTCTGCAGCAGCCAGTTATACCAGGCTGTACTGCAGTCAAATGCAGCAGATCATAGTGGACTCCACACCAATCTTATTCATTTATAAAACATAAGACATTGGAGCAGAATTAGGCCATTTATACCATTGACTCTGCTCTGCCATTGATCATGGCTATTTACTTTCCCTTTCAAACTCATTCTCCCACCTTCTCCCCGTGACATTTGACACTCTAAGTAATCAATAAACTATCAACCTCCACTTTAAATATATCCAATGATTGGCCTCTACAGCTGTCTGTGGCAATGAATTCCACAGATTCACCACTCTCTGTTTTAAAGGGATGATTATATTCTGAGCCTGTCCCATCCAGTCCTAGACTTTCCCATTATTGGAAACATTCTCTCTATGTATACTCTATCTAGGGCTTTCAATAATCATTAGGTGTCAATGGGATCTCATCTCATTCTCCTAAACTCCGACGAGAACAAGCCCAGAGCCATCAAACACTCCGCGATCCTCATCCCTTTTAATCCCTTTAATTCCAGGAGTCACTCTCATAAACCTTCTGTGACCTTTTCCAATGCCGGTACATGCTTTCTTACATATGAGGCCCAAAACTGTAAATAATACTCCAAATGCAGTCTGACCAATGTCTTAAAAGCCTCAGCATTACATCACTGCTCTTATATTCTAGTCTCTGGAAATGAATGCTAACATTACACTTGTTTTCCTTTTTGCCGACTCAACCTACAAGATAACCTTTAAGGTATTTAGCACTAGGACTCACAAGTCCCTTTGCATTTCCAAATCTGAATTTGCTCCATGTTTAGAAAATAGCGTACACCTTTACTCCTTCTACCAAAGTGGATGACCATACACTTCCCTTCTGTGTATTCCATCTGCCACTTCTCTGCGAATTTTCCTGATCTTGTTTCTTCAACACTACCTGCTCCTACACCTACCTTTGTATCATTCTTATATTTGGCCACAAAGCCATCAGTTCCATCATTCAGATCATTAACCTATAACGTGAAAAATGACAGACCCAGCACCAACCCATGCAAAGTACCACCAGTCATTAGCAGCCAACTAGAAAAGGACCCCTTTATTCTCACCCCTTGCCTCCTACCAGTTAGCTAATCTTCTGTCCATGCTAACATCTTTCCTGTAGTAGCCTGGGCTCTCATCTTGTTTAGCAGCCTCATATGCAGCACTTGTCAAAAGTCTTCTGGACATTCAAGTAAACAACATCTTTTCTCTTCCATCTATCCGCCTGTTATTTCCTCAAAGAATTGTCTCCCCGTCACAGAAGTGAACCTTACTCTCCTGCATGACAGGCAAGGATAAAATCTTAGAAAGACCCTATGTTCCCTATACTTTGAATCTATACATTTACGGCTAATAGGAAATAGCAAGCTTTCAATATAAATCCTGCTGAAGAGTGCATATAAATTTTCATTATGTCTGTTTTTAATTCAGATGTAATATGTTACATAAAAGCATACTTATAAAGGCTTAAATATAAAGTAAGTTTGCTAATCAGAGATGAAATATCCAATAGCACAATATTAAACCATTAAGGAAGCAGTGATCATAATATGATAGAATCTACCTTGCAGTTTGAACCTCAGGAGGCACGGGACTGATATATACCAAAGATGATGAAGTATTCTAAAGGGAGAGTGAGACCTCTGTAGCTGACAAGGGAAGTCAAAGACAGCTTAAAAGTGAGGGTGTTTAATAAGCAAAGATTAGTGGGAAGTTAGAAGATTGGGAAGCTTTTTAAACCAACGGAGGCAACTAAAAAAGCCATAAGGAGCGAAAAAAATGAAATATGAATGAAGGCTAGCCTATAAATTAAAGAAGACATCAAAGGATTTTTCAGATATATAAAGAGTAAAAGAGAGGTGAGAGTGGATATCAGGCTGCTGGAAAACGATGCTGGAGAGGTAGTAATGGGGACAAACTTAATAAGTATTTTGTGTCAGACTTCATCATGGGACCACAAGCTGTATAGCAGAAATGCAAGAGTGTCAGGGAGCAGAAGTGGGTGTAGTTGCTATTACTCAGGGGAAGGAGCTTGGGAAGCTGAAAGCCAACTGGACCAAATGGAGTACACCCCAGGGTTCTGAAAGAGCACGCTGAAGAAATTGTGGAGACAATAGTAATGACCTTTCAAGAATCACTAGATTCTGTAATGGTTGCAGAGGACTGGAAAATTGGAAATGTCATTCCACTTTTTATGAAGGGAGACAGCAAAAGTAAGAAAATTATAGGCTGGTTAGCCTGACTTCAGTAGTTCGGAAGATGTTGGAGTCCATTATTAAGGATGAGGTCTCAGGGTACTTGGAGGCACATGATAAAAGGGAATTTCCTTAAAGGGAAATTCTGCCTGACAAATCTGCTCAAATCCTTTGAGGAAATAACAGGCAGAATAGACAAAGCAGAGCCAGTGGATGATATTTATTTGGATTTACAGAAGGCATTTGACAAGGAGCCTCACCTGAGGATGTTTAAGAAGATTAGAATCCAGAGTATTACCAGAAAGAAACTAGCATGGTAGAAGATTGGTTGACTGGCAGGAGGCAAAGAATGACCTTTTCAGGTTGGCTACTGGTGACTAGTGGTGTTTTGCAGGAATTGATCGTGGGACTGTTTCTTTTCATATTATGTGTCAATGATTTGGATGACAGAATTGATGGCTTTGTAGCCAAGTTTGTGGACAATATGAACATAGGTGGAGGAGCAGGTAATGTTGAAGAAGGAAGGAGTCTGCAGAAGGACTTAGATATTAGGAGAATGGGTAAAGAAGTGGCAGATAGAATATAGTGTAGGGAAGTGTATGGTCATGCACTTTGGTAGAAGGAACAAAGGTGTAGACTATTTCCTAGACAAGGAGAAAATTCAAAAATCAGTGGTGCAAAGGGACTTGGGAGTCCATGTGCAGGATTCTCTAAAGGTTAACTTGCAGGTTAAGTCAATGGTGAGGAAGGCAAATGCAATGTTAGCATTCATTTCAAGAGGACTAGAATATACGAGAAATGATATCATGCTGACATCTTTTATAAAGCACTGGTCAGACTGCACTAGGAGTATTGTGTAGCATTTTAGTCACCGATCAATGTTTCTAAAATGTTTCCACCACCAAGGATAAACTGACTGCTTTGTAATTGCTGCACTTATCCTTGCTCCTTTTTATGCCATTCTTCGTTCGCTGGTATCACATCCGTATCCATGGAGCATTGGAAGATTACGTCCAGTAAACTTGAGATTTCCTCCTGTGCTTCCTTCACAGTCGTTGTATGCATTCTGTCCAGTGCTGGTGCGTTATCCACCTTAAGATTAACCATCATATTTAATAAATCCATGCAAAAAATTTTTAACGCATCTAGAATCTCAACTATCTCCTTAATTAATATTTTAGAAATCTCCTTCTGCTGAAGACAGATGCAGAATAGGGCAGAATATCTTTGGCTTCCTATTTAAGTTGACAGCTAGTTGTTTTTTTTATTATTATTTCATTCCCTCTTTTATTTTTCACTTCCACGCAACACAAAACCTGTCATAAGTAGACTTATTTTTTGCTATATCTTCTCTTATATCCTGCAGTTGTTTCTCCTTCCTTTGCTACTCATGGGAATATACCCCAATTCTCACTGAAGTGACTCTTCATCAAAGCCAGACCATTACTCCGTTATACTTTTGCATCTTTTGGTGCCAATTTTCTAGGGACTAGAGCATTCTCTTTGAAATTGGCCTTACTCCAATGAATTATTTTTAATTTGAATTGTTCTTTCTTCTTTTCTTAAATCTTACCATGTTATGTTTCCTTACTGAATATTAGAGAGCTGCAGAGAACTGCAAACTCAGCCAGCTCCAACTTGGGCACCAGCCTCCCCAGCAACGAGGACGTCTTTAAAAGGTAATGCTTCAAAAAGCTGGCATGCATCAATAAGAACTTCATCACCCAGGCTGTACTCTCTTCATATTACGACCATCAGAGAGAAGGTACAGCAGTCTGAAGACCCACACTCAATCTTTTAGGAATAGCTTCCTCCCCTCCAGCAAAAGATTTCTGAATAGAATCTTTTATATATTTACCATTGTAATTTATAGTTTTAATGTATTGCACTATAGTGCTGCTGCAAAACAAGACATTTCATGACATATGATATTAAATGTATGTGCCATCTACCCTGTGTTGCACGTCTATGAAGTTTATTATGGTATCTAGTCACAATGTGGGGGAGTGGTAAAGCATAGGAAATAAGTTACATATTCTTGCTTACTTCATGGCAATTTGTGGCTTGGGACTGGCAGAAGTCATATTTTTGCTGCCCACGTAATGTCATTTCAAGTTTGTTAATTGCTAATAAAGGATTGAAATAAGGAAAAAGAGTCTTTGGAACAATCATTTCATTGGAGCTGAGGGCGCATCATGCAAGTATAACAACCACGAGGCAGTCACAGGATAGCGGCAATTGCTTTGATCTTGTACTAGTTTTTGCTGATACATTTTGTCAGCAAAGATTTTGACACTTATACCAAATGAACATCAACACTTGCCCGAGAAATTGGAAGCAACATCCTGCAGCAGCTTGTGACAAGTAACGACCTTGTTTGTTGTTTCACACTGTGTGTTTGGATTTGAAATGCAGCTTTGAAGTGGTCAACATTGTTGTCCAACTAGGTTGAACTGGACAACTCTATAGTGATGTATGCCTGAAGTGTTTGGCCCTTCATTCTGCTGAAACGCTGAAGAAGTTAAAAAATTGCTTCCATTATGGAAAAGCTGAATTGAGACTGCCACGGTTTTGTCTTGTTTGCATGCCTTGGAAGACAAAATGAATCAGGCTGGAGATAACCTTGGAGGCAGGACTGAGAGAGAAATTAAACTTACTGGGAAAGCTTTAGCGAACAGAATTGACTATAATACATCTGTTAAGAGGATTAAAGATTTAATACCATCAATTAGAAATCTTTTGCAGGAAGAACAAGAAGATATTTTGGGAGTGCAGTCTCATTTGGATGATTTAAAATCCCTTCATGAAGATGCTACTAGGCAACATAACTTGCTGCTTTCTTTAATGTCTATCTCTAAGTGAGATAAACAGGTTGAAGACTTTGTAAACATTGATACGCTTACTGGTACAGTCACAGCAGAGGCTGAACAAAGGTTGAAACAAACATGTGATGTTGAAGGTCAGTTCCCTGGAGGAAATAATGATATTTACAAAGACAAAGAACGGGCTGTCACTATGTATAAAGGTGATGAGTTATAGGATGATGTACACTCTGAGGAGAGCCTGCATAACGTACATGCAGCACATTCTGTTACCAGCAGGGTTTCCCGTGCATCTGATACCACATCGCTACACTGAGTTATATGCAAGGCAACAGGTGTGGAGGGATAAACACGCTTTGAAAGAAAAGATGGAACAGCTTCAAAAAGACCAGGAAGAACAGGCAAAGCAGCCTCTAAGGCAGACAGAGTCGCAGGAGGAAATAGCAGCCAAGATGGCCAGGGTTAAAGTACTGAGGGTGTCAAGTGCCATGGATGCTAAACATGCTCCAGCAGAGCAGTCCTCTGGTGAGAGTTCCTATATTGACATGGAACAAAGAAAATCCAGCATGCTCAATGTCAAGGTGGATACATTTGAGAATCAAAAGTATTTGATCACAAGTTTGAACCCCCAGTGGTATTTCAGGGTGCTTGGGTGCTCACTCTCAGCCTGTCCCAAGGAGGTACTCTGAACCTATGCCATACCCAATGGCACAAGGTGCTTCTGAGGACATTAACTTACAGTATGGTGGCACTCGTCTTTCAGATGATAAAGATCTAAGTGCCACACTGGAGGACGAAAGGAAATAACAAGCATAGTGATGCAACAACAACATGTTACATTGCTGCCTAAAAGAGAGATTCAAATCTTCAATGGCAATCAATTGCAGTATCATTAATTTATGAGGGCTTTCAAGAACAGCATTGAAGTCAAGAATGAAGATTTTGGCGGCCATCGAACAGTGTCAAATAGTCCACTGTAGCTGCTGTGGAAAGTGAAACTAGCCCAAAGTTGATGAAAAGGTGCAGATTTCAAAACAAGCGGTGAATGAAGCAAACATATCAGCGAGTGCTGCTCTAGTATCTAATGGTCTTATAGGGGCTGGTGATCATGATTGTAAACTTCCTACAATTCCAGTTCAGGTGAAGTCTAAGAGGGGTAGCAAGACAGTGGCAACTTATGCTTTCATAGATCAAGGAGACACAGCAGTATTCTGCACAGTGGGCTCCATGAACAAGCTCACCTGACAGGAAATGGAACGTGCATTCTCTTACACTCCATGGGTCAAGAGAACGTTGTGACTAGCTACATCATTTCAGCATTGGAAATGTCTGGCTTAGATAGTGAAAACTATTGTGAACTGCCTAAAGTCTATACACAGAAATGTATGCCTGTCCGCAATGGGAACGTTCCTTGTCAGCAAGATCTTCAGGGATAGTCTCACCTGAAGCATGTTTATCTGCCAGAAATTAATTAGGAAGTTGAACTGTTGGTAGGGATAAACGTGCCTCAGGCATTGGAGATGTTGCAAGTGATTTGCAGTGTTAATGATAGACCTACGCAATCAGAACAATGCAAGGTTGGACTGTGAATGGACCATTGAAAGGAGACTGTGATGGTGGAAGAGACTACAGTCGGCCGGAGCTGACAGTTAATGGGACTTCAGTTTTGTGCTTGGATGAACTTTGGCAGCGGCATTTCAAGACAGATTTTCCTCAGTGCAGTCAAGAGAGACAACCTGGCCTGGCAGGAGAAAATCACAATCCAGGATAGGCTGCTTATCAAAAGAGGATATTTGTATAAATGTTGAGATTTCAAGTCTCCAAAGTCTTAGTAGCATGTAGTTGTAATTATTATAGTTTAATTATTAGGGGGCTGGAATGTAGGAGCCAGGAATCTGTTCTCTGTTGGTATGTATTCTGTGTTGTGCGTTTATGGTGTTTGTTATGGTAACTAGTCACATGAGTAGGGGTGTGGTAAAAGCAAAGGGAAGAAGTTACGTGTTATTTAACAGCCCTGTGGCGGTCACAGGCTAGTGACAATTGTTTTGACTTTGGATTAGTTTTTGCTACTGCATTAAACATGATTCTGATTTTGATTCTGGTGCATTTCACCCTGATCACGTTCCAGAACCTGATTTAGCAATATCGCATTCCCCATCAGACAATAGATGTTTTCATAGAAAGATATCCTGGACACATTTTAGAAGTTACCCACTCTTCCATTAACACTCTTGCAATTCAAATTTACACTGGGATATTTAAAATTCCCCAAAATACCTACCCTATAGATTTTGCATTTCATTCACTAAAACCTTCCTTTCTATTTCCTCCCCTGTATCTCTTTTACTTATTATTATAGAATCCAATAATGTAACGGTTCTTCTGCATATTTTTTCTTAATATTAACCAACAAAATTTGATTTGAACACTGTGCCACCCTTTTCTCCAGCTCTGTAATATTCTCTTTCATCAGTATGACTACTCTGTTAATTTCTTTCCTTTCTGGAGTGAATACTTATTGCCTAATCCCATCCCATGTAGACAAGTTTCTGTCATCACAACCATATCAAATTCCCATGTGACTTACTGCACTTAAAGTTCACCACACTCTCTACATTCACATAAAAAATACCTTCCTTTCACCCCAATGAAATAATTTTGCTGATCAAATCCAGTATGAATTGTCTTTCTCTTTTTTTTTGCTTTTTTTGGCATTGATTTTATCTTCTTCATTACTCTGGCTTTACTTGCCTGTGTTCTTTTAGGCTTATACACCCTGCTCCATTCTGATGTACACTGTTCACACTTGGTTTTTCATTGCATCGTTGCCTTTTCATACATGATGCATGACAATTGGATCTCCTCACAATCATGTCTCAAAATTTTAGAGGTCAGAGTCAACCAGGGATGTTGCGTCCCAGCTATCTAGACATGCAGGCTAGGACAGTACAATGTGAAGAGCAAGCTGTTGCCAATGTAGCAAGCTTCCCCTCTCCATGCAGCCGATTAACCCAAAGGAATGGCAGGGGCCGATACAGTTTGGCAGCAGGAGCATTGCAGGGGTTGCCAGTCGGTGTTGTGCTCAATGTAGGATTGCCTTAGGGACTCCAGCTCTGAATTTTTGCCTCAGAGTTTACTCCCGAAGCCTTTCCCCTAAGTGGGTATAGCTGCAAGGCAGCAGAGGTTTGAGATCAGAGTTTTTCTTCTCCTAGATGAGCTGCCAGCCACAGCTGTCAAGCCCATCTGTCTGAAGTGACTGGTTTTAAGGCACCAGTAACCCAATGTTGCCCTTCTTCTGTGAGTAGAAATGGTTCTGCCAGACTTGGTAACCAAGCCACACATCAAGTTCAGAAGCTAGACATAGTTATCAGATGTGCACACCATTGGGAGCATTTAATAGGTAGTGGGAGCATATCCTTATAACTACTCCCCACTATAACAACTTTAAGGAACCATGTCTCAAAGCAATGGTACCTATTCCTTTCACTATACCACCTCTTACCTCTGCCACGTTCCTTCCTCTTACCCTCTTCCAAATTTCATTTGTATCATGCTCTAATTATCTGTCTCTATTTTACTTCTAATTTAGGAAAGGCAAAAAATAACTGTTCATACTGAGAGTCAGAGGAGAAAGTGGTAGAAACATTCAGCAAGTTAGGCAGCATCTGTGCAGTGAAAGGCATAATTAACATATCATGTCTGTGACCTTTTACAAGAACAGGAAAAGTGAGAAAACATGTGTGTTTCAAGTTGTCAATAAGGGGGAGGAGTAAGACAGCAAGGGAATGTCCGTAATTGGACAGGAACCAAGAATCCAAGTAATACTATTAACACTATTATTGTCGGTGTTACTCTTAGAGTCATAGACCACTACAAAACAGAAGCAGGCCCCTCAGTTGACATACTCTGTATCAACATGGTCTTTTGCCTAGACCCATTTACCTGGACCCAAACTGTAGCCTTCCATACCTCTCTCATCCATGTACCTATCCAAACTTCTCTTAAAATGCTACAATTGAACCCACATCTACCACTTCTGCTGGCAGCTCATTCCACACTTACACCACCCTCTGAGTGAAGGCGATCCCCCTCCGATTCACCCTAAACTCTAGTTCTTGTCTCAGCCAACCTGAGGGGGAAAGTCTGCATGCATTCAACCTATCTAGACCACTCATAATGTTGCTTACCTCGATATAGTCTCTCCTTATTCTTCTGCACTCCAGTGAAGGAAGTCCAAGCTTATTCAGCCTTTAGCTATAATTCATGTCCTCAAGTTCTAGCAGCATTTGTGTAAATTTTCCCTGTACTCTTTCAATCTCATTGATGTCTTTCCTGGAGGTAGGAGATCAGAACTGCACGCAATACCCTGAATTCAACCTCACCAATGTTTTATACAACTTCAGCATAACATCCCAGCTCCTGTACTCAATGCCATGATTTACGAAAGTCAGTGTGCAATGATCCAGAAGGTGGTAGAGATTATGGATAATGATTTGTTGAATATGAAGGCTGGTGAGGTTGAGGTTAAGGACAGTAGGAACCATAGTTGGGATAGGAGGAGACTGCTTGAGAGCAGAAGTGTCGAAAATGGAGTGTATGCCCTGTCAACTGTGGTAGCAGGGCTGCTACATTTAAAGAAAATGGAGCCCAGAGTTAGTTCAAGGAAAAGCGTTACATTTCCATCTACGCATGTTTTAACTATTAGGACACAATATTGAATTCAAATACTTCAGATAACTAAACATCAATTCTGATCTTACATTGGAACCGGTCATTTCTAAAGTAAGACTATTAACTACTTTCTCAGCTTACTTCTGCCCACAGATATTACCTGACTCACTGAAAATTTCCAATGTTTTCTAATTTAATCTACCATGTAGAAATTTCTTTTAGTCGCAAAATATCACATAATAACATGTTTTTCTTACACATTTGGCCATCTGTGAACTGTAAATGCTGAAGAAAATACAGAACGAAAGTAGTTTGCTTCATGGACTGAAATGTAGATTTATCCTCTCGTAAACAATTTGTATTGTTATTGTATTGTTTCCTATTGTATACATTTTGTAAACAATTTCAATGCATGGGCAGAAAATTGGCTGTTATGCCTACAAATTACAGACCAATAATCTGTGCTGACCACTTGTCATTAGCTGCTCTGACTGGAGTGTTATCTTCTGTAATTATAAGTAGATTAAACACATTACTTGCCAACATCAGATGTGCAAGTTATCCACCTTCAATATTTATTTTACAATATATTTATCTTAGTCTTAAGAAACTAAAATCATAATATTAGTTGACGCTTCGGGTCTCGGCCCGAAACGTCGACAGTACCTCTTCCTATAGATACTGCCTGGCCTGCTGTGTTCACCAGCAATTTTTATGTGTGTTGCTTGAAATTACAGCATCTGCAGATTTCCTCGTGTTTGCGTTCATAATATTAGTTTCCTACCTATTGGACTGTTAATAGCTATTGTTCTAAGAACTACAGAAGAATCAAGAAGTATGTAGCCTGGAGCAAAGCCTGCTATATTTTTTCAGAAAGTCATTTTATTTATTGTGTTATATATTCGTCTGCTAACATAAACACCGACAAACTCATCAACTAACAATTTACAGAAATCAATTACAATTTACTTGTTTTGAACTTTTAAGAAAGGGAGGATCTTTCATGGGAGAAGTTAGACAGATCTTGGGACCATCACAGTCTAAAATTTCCATTGCTTGTGTGAGATATATCCATAAGTTCATCACAATATGGAAGTACATTGTATTACATTTGCAACACAGTAAATGCCAGAGGAACTCAGTAGGTCAGGTAGCATTTATAGAGGCCAAAACCCTTCATCATGTAATATAATATTGCATTATTATTTACAGTGATACATGTTCATACCTCATGAAGTACATGGTTTGTTTTGTGAATTTTCTCTTTGTTAGCCAATTCATTCCTGGGGTTGTGGAGGCTAGGTATTAGGTAAGTGGAGATGGTGTCTTCCAGAGTCTCCTTGGGAAAGTAACTCCCAGTTTAGAACATAGAACATAGAAATCTACAGCACATTACAGGCCCTTCAGCCCACAATGTTGTGCCGACCATGTAACCTACTCTAGAAACTCCATAGAATTACACTACCACATAGCCCTCTACTTTTCTAAGGTCCATGTACCTATCTAAGAGTCTCTTAAAAAAACCCTTTTGCTTGTAGATGCAACAGAACTTCAGAACAAGTCAGTCAACAAGAACTTGTAAATTAATTATTTTTAAGCACATGGTTGATGATTGACCACACAATTAAAATACCTAAAGTTTAGGTATGGCAAAGAAGGTGTGTTTCTTGCTATTTGACTATGAATAACCTAAAATCCAATGAAGGAGTGTTTTGAGTTGCATCAAGAATTATAAAAATCTTTCTGTTGTGTTATTAGACTGCAAATTTTGGCAGGTAAACTGGAGCAGCTCATATGTTTGCACTGCCAACCCAGTCTAAACTGCTTGGAATAAACTCAAAGACACGTGTGAGATTATCAGCTTGGATGGAGATTATGTGTTTCTGTACCTGCTGGGTTACTAGAGGAGGGAAATTCACTGAAATTCACCATCTGACACTGAGAATCAAGACGCCATCTAAATACCCTAAGCAAACAATGGTAGGCTTTATTTTTTATTTATTGATTCATGGGGGAAATAACAAAATTGGCATTCTGAAATAAATTCATCCTTTCTCTTCATTGAGTGATGCATAACTCCTACTAGATCTTATTAAAAGCTTCATCAAAACCTTGGTCAACTTCAAGACCAGCACTAGGAAAGAATAAAGAAGCTTCTTAGAGTGTTACTAAGTTACATCAAATGTGTTCATGAGATTTTTATGTAAATAGTTCAAATCTGCGAACAAAAGGGTTTACGTAACCCGCATAAGTCTCTCCTAAAATGACATGTATTAATCTCTTAATTATGCCACGACGTTTAGTTATGGATTCCTCGACCCAAATATATCGAGATGTCCACGATTTTATCATTCACTCTTGCAGAATATAAAGCGTCTACGTACGTTTTACTGACACCCTTTCGGCGCTGGAAAGGCAATAATGTGGCGACAGAAGAGAATCAAACACATCTCCAGATTTTTAAGACATGATTTTTGCGGGCTGACTGTGCACAGCTCTTGGCGAGCAACCAGTCCGATCAGAGAACTGCATAGTACCAATGAGAGTTTCAAATGTTAAGTCAGCTGTCCCATTCTGAAGATAGTTCACAGCCAACAGCTGGCGAAAAATCCTATTGGCAATGCGTTCTTGCAGTCGCACAGTGGGAACGACTATCTCTAAAATCCAGCAGCCACTTTCACTACGAGCTCCTTTTCAAGCCAATGCATAGTCGAACTGTCCTTTCTCCAAACCGTCCAGCCCGTCCGCCCATGTGGACGTGGGCATGCTCCTGTACGGATCCAGGAGGATCCTGAAGCATCTTACGATGAGAATTCCCAAGAAGATAAAAAGGAAGATTACAAAAGCGAAGGTAGTTTTCTGTTCGAGAGTCATGCCATGGTGGGCTGGGTCTACAGCCGGCAGCAAAGTGGACGTCGTTTCACTTTCCATTCTCCAGGCCAGTTGAAACGAATGCTCCCAGAATTTTCTTTCTCATAACGAATTCCTCGAGCCCATGGCGAGAACGGCTGGATCGAAGCCCTCGATCTAAAACGAGCAAATGTTCAATGTTGGAAAGTTAGACATGCTTCAACCAGTTCACCTAAAGCAAATTGCCAGCTGAGTGACAGCGTTCAGCAAGAAAGTAACACATAACATTCGGTTATTTCTTTGCAAAACCGCAGAAGTGTCCCAGTTGCTTCTAATTTTATCCAGTTAACACTATCACAACAGCCCAGCAAATGTGATTTAGCAACAGATTACCAAACTCAGAACACTTTTAGACATTACCCCCAACATAAATACCAATTTAAAACTTTCGAAATGTTTGACGACCCAACATCCCTACATACTTTGAAGAATCGCCATGCACCTACCATACGTCCAAATGCAACGTTGTCAATACTTTGCCAAATAACATTTGGGTTCACATATTAACATCACGAGTCTCACGAACAAGGATTGTGGTCTGAGCTGTGCCGTTCCTACCAGTCTCTTGCCGGTCGCACGCACGCCCTTCTTTCCCACTCTTCAGCTCAGGCACTGTCATTCTGATCACAGCGATTCTCAGGGCGATCAGGTTATGCAGTTAGTCTTTAAGGTTAAGTACCCCACCAAGTGACGCCATTGGAACCTCATTAGGAGACGTCGCCAGACTATTGATCATTCTCACTGATTAAAGAATGTGACGTTTCGGGATCGGATTCTGTCCCGGTGCCAAATCGCTGGAATTCGTGAGTCCTGCCGAAGATATTTTAAAGATTTCCTCTTGTTGATAAGCATCAGAATCTTTCTTAGATGCATTTAAAGTATGCAATGTCTCGGTTCTTACGATGGTAATAATATTCTTTTCACGGTTCGCACGATGATACTAATATTTTTAGAAAGAGAATCACACTTAAAGAAAGACAGCAGTTCTTCAACAGATTGCAGGTATTGTGTACAGACATGCGCGCTTACATTGGTAAATACCAGCCGTACCTCGATCTGTTCGAAAAGAAAAGACGATCCATTCTCCCACTTGCTGCCTTCCTCGATAAATCGCACGGAAAGGCAGGGTAATCACCCCTTCTCGTGTCGATTTCTCTTGAAAGGTCGAGTCAACACGGGATACTGTAACGCCAAGCAGGAAACTCCCTTTGAAGTGGGAGGATCGATGAGATACAGGTTCAATCGTATTTACACCGGCCGATTTTTAATCAAAGCGCTAAAGGTCCTCTTAAAATAGTTCTTCCAGAAATGGTTATCGAAAAATAAAATGTTCAAAGGCAACCTTTGCTTTAGATCGAGGGACATGACTGTTCGCCACAGGAAATATGAGCAGACCGACCCGAGTGTGGTTTACTGCAGCCTTTCAGAACTATTGATTTGTTTGGCCGAGATTTCGAGCCGCTGCGCCGCATCGTGATAGTTTATTCGAATTTTGAAACACCCTTCATACAGAACTTCGAACTTCGAACAAATAAACATGACTGCTTTTAATTGTCAGAAACGAATTGGGAAGTTCAAAACGAGACGATTTGAAAAAAAAGGCTTCGACGACAATAGCTTGCATTTATATAGCACCTTTAACTTTATAAAAGGTCGCAGGGCAGTTCAGTTGATTTCTGTCAGACAGCCCTTTTCCACACAAAGCTCCACAGTTGGAGAGAATGGGAAGACGTGGTCTCCAGCGGACTGAAAGGGTGGGGTGAATTGAAGGAAGAGAAGTAGGGAGGTTTAAGGAAATAATTCCAATACAGAACCACTCATGCTGGACCTTTGGAGCTTAGACACCAGGTTAAAGCAGAAATAGAGGAATGTAGAGGCCTGGGAAACCTTTTAGAAAATGGCAGGGAAGTGGCTACATAATAATTTGAAAACAAGGATTAAACTTTTGACATTAAGGTTCTATTGGATTGGGCATCAGTGTAAATCAGTGAGCACAATAGTAGCGAATGGTCAAGACTTGGTATTGTTTAGTACAGTAAATAAATAGAGTTTTGGATGTTTGAAAGAAGAGAGGAAAATAGCTAGCAGAATACCGGAAAGTTTAGATGTGACTTAACAATGCAGTGATAGATACATGCTTTGTTACAGGTCTGGACATGGGTAAACTTAACAATGCTAGAGCAAGTGTGAACACATTTGGAAACCTAACACAGGGTTAACTAGAATGACAGGACTCCAACAATCTGCTCAGCTTCTGAAGTAGCCAGGGAGGTTGGACAGATGTTAGCTGAGAAACAAGGATTTTTGAAGAGAATGGTCCTGGCAATCAAGAGGTGCTGTGAGATATAGTTAACTGTCATTAGCATTTCTGAGGATTCTAACTTTGTGTACTTATGGAACTGTACTGAGGGGAAGTATGCAGATCCTGGAGAGGAAAGGAATGAAGATGGATTGTTGAGGAGAGAATGCAGTACTGTAATACTGAAAACTAGAAATAGACAGTTCCAACCAACTGATGACTATGGAATGTTAATGGCACATCATATGGTCAACTATGCCAATTCAAAAGAGTGCGACAGGGTAGTCTAGAATGATGTAGAATATAGAAGAGTACAGCATAGGAACATGCCCTATGTTGACCATGATAGCAATCTAACTAATTGCATCTGTCTACAAATGGTCTATGTCATTCATTTTCCTGCTTGTGTATATGGTTGTATAAATGCCGTTTAAACACTGCTGTCATTATCTGTTTCTACCTGTGTGTTCCAGGCATGTATCACTCACTCTCCATGTAAATATCTTACCTCACAAATCTCTTTTAAACTTTCTCCTCTCATCTTAAACCAATGCTCTATAATATTTGACATTTACTGCACACCCTGGGAAAAAGACTCTGGCTACCTACCATCAATGCCATTCATAATTGTGTATACTAGATTCTGGATGCCCCTTGGCCTCCAGTGCTTCGGAGAAAAATACAAGTTTGTCCAACCTCTCCTTATAGCTAATACTCTGTAATTCAGGCAACAACCTGGTGACCCTCTTCTGCATCCTCTCCAAAGTCTCCATTTCCTAATTGCAGAGAACACTCCAAATGTTGCCTAAATAAAGTTTTACTCAGCTGCAACATTACCTGCCAAGTTTTATATTCAGTGCCCTGACTGATGAAATCCAGCTTGCTGTGTGGGTTTTTACTACCACTCATGTTGCACAATCTGAGGGCCTTTCCATGATCCCCTTGTACATCAATGCTCCCAAGAGTCCTGCCATTTACTGTATACTTTCCTCTAGCTTTTAACCTCCCAAAGTGCAAGAACTCACATGGCCATTTCTCTGCCCAAATTTCCAGCTGATACATTGCCTGCTGTATCATTTGATAACCTTTCTCACTACCAACAACTCCTCCAATTTTAGTGTCATCTGTAAACTTATCAAACAAACCCAGCTACATTTTCACTCAGGTCATTTAAACTGAGGACCCAGCACTGATCCTTGACAACCACTGCTGGTTGCAGACTTATCATCACTGTTTGCTCATTTCAGTCTATTCTGTTGTGCAATAGAGTAAGTGTGGTGCTAGCTGATCTGGCAAATATTGATGTTTTCCCTTGAGAGACAATTCCCCCTCTTCCACCCCCCCCCCCAACAATAGTATTTAAGGTGGTATACTTGTTTGAGAGCAGGATAGCCAAAGGTGGTTCCTATGTGGACCCTTCATGGCAGTAACACCCACAAAATGCTGGAAGAACTCACCATGTCAGGCAGCATCAATGGAGAGGAATAAACATAGAAACATAGAAACATAGAAAATAGGTGCAGGAGTAGGCCATTCGGCCCTTCAAGCCTGCACCGCCATTTATTATGATCATGGCTGATCATCCAACTCAGAACCCTGCACCAGCCTTCCCTCCATACCCCCTGATCCCCATAGCCACAAGGGCCATATCTAACTCCCTCTTAAATATAGCCAATGAACTGGCCTCAACTGTTTCCTGTGGCAGAGAATTCCACAGATTCACCACTCCCTGTGTGAAGAAGTTTTTCCTAATCTCGGTCCTAAAAGGCTTCCCCTTTATCCTCAAACTGTGACCCCTCGTTCTGGACTTCCCCAACATTGGGAACGATCTTCCTGCATCTAGCCTGTCCAATCCCTTTAGGATTTTATACGTTTCAATCAGATCCCCCCTCAATCTTCTAAATTCCAACGAGTACAGGCCCAGTTCATCCAGTCTTTCTTCATATGAAAGTCCTGCCATCCCAGGAATCAATCTGGTGAACCTTCTTTGTACTCCCTCTATGGCAAAAATGTCTTTCCTCAGATTAGGGGACCAAAACTGCACACAATACTCCAGGTGTGGTCTCACCAAGGCCTTGTACAACTGCAGTAGTACCTCCCTGCTCCTGTACTCGAATCCTCTCGCTATAAATGCCAGCATACCATTCGCCTTTTTCA
This sequence comes from Mobula birostris, assembly GCF_030028105.1. Lineage (NCBI taxonomy): Eukaryota > Metazoa > Chordata > Chondrichthyes > Myliobatiformes > Myliobatidae > Mobula > Mobula birostris. Next base: position 53,829,427 of record NC_092386.1, read on the forward strand.
CCGCCTGCTGTACCTGCATGCCCACTTTCAATGACTGGTGTATAATGACACCCAGGTCTCGTTGCACCTCCCCTTTTCCTAATCGGCCACCATTCAGATAATAATCTGTTTTCCTATTTTTGCCACCAAAGTGGATAACTTCACATTTATCCACATTAAATTGCATCTGCCATGAATTTGCCCATTCACCCAACCTATCCAAGTCACTCTGCATACTCTTAGCATCCTCCTCACAGCTAACACTGCCACCCAGCTTCGTGTCATCCGCAAACCTGGAGATGCTGCATTTAATTCCCTCATCCAAGTCATTAATATATATTGTAAACAACTGGGGTCCCAGCACTGAGCCTTGCGGTACCCCACTAGTCACTGCCTGCCATTCTGAAAAGGTCCCATTTATTCCCACTCTTTGCTTCCTGTCTGCTAACCAATTCTCTATCCACATCAATACCTTACCCCCAATACCGTGTGCTTTAAGTTTGCACACTAATCTCCTGTGTGGGACCTTGTCAAAAGCCTTTTGAAAATCCAAATATACCACATCCACTGGTTCTCCCCTATCCACTCTACTAGTTACATCCTCAAAAAATTCAATAAGATTCGTCAGACATGATTTTCCTTTCACAAATCCATGCTGACTTTGTCCGATGATTTCACCGCTTTCCAAATGTGCTGTTATCACATCTTTGATAACTGACTCCAGCAGTTTCCCCACCACCGACGTTAGGCTAACCAGTCTATAATTCCCCGGTTTCTCTCTCCCTCCTTTTTTAAAAAGTGGGGTTACATTAGCCACCCTCCAATCCTCAGGAACTAGTCCAGAATCTAACGAGTTTTGAAAAATTATCACTAATGCATCCACTATTTCTTGGGCTACTTCCTTAAGCACTCTGGGATGCAGACCATCTGGCCCTGGGGATTTATCTGCCTTTAATCCCTTCAATTTACCCAACACCACTTCCCTACTAACATGTATTTCGCTCAGTTCCTCCATCTCACTGGACCCTCGGTCCCCTACTATTTCTGGAAGATTATTTACGTCCTCCTTAGTGAAGACAGAACCAAAGTAATTATTCAATTGGTCTGCCATGTCCTCGCTCCCCATAATCAATTCACCTGTTTCTGTCTGTAGGGGACCTACATTTGTCTTTACCAGTCTTTTCCTTTTTACATATCACAGTCAGTTTTTATGTTCCCCGCCAGTTTTCTCTCATAATCTTTTTTCCCCTTCCTAATTAAGCCCTTTGCCCTCCTCTGCTGAACTCTGAATTTCTCCCAGTCCTCAGGTGAGCCACTTTTTCTGGCTAATTTGTATGCTTCTTCCTTGGAATTTATACTATCCCTAATTTCTCTTGTCAGCCACGGGTGCACTACCTTCCTTGATTTGTTCTTTTGCCAAACTGGGATGAACAATTGTTGTAGTTCATCCATGCAATCCTTAAATGCTTGCCATTGCATATCCACCGTCAACCCTTTAAGTGTCATTTGCCAGTCTATCTTAGCTAATTCACGTCTCATACCTTCAAAGTTACCCCTCTTTAAGTTCAGAACCTTTGTTTCTGAATTAACTATGTCACTCTCCATCTTAATGAAGAATTCCACCATATTATGGTCACTCTTACCCAAGGGGCCTCTCACGACAAGATTGCTAATTAACCCTTCCTCATTGCTCAAAACCCAGTCTAGAATAGCCTGCTCTCTAGTTGGTTCCTCGACATGTTGGTTCAAAAAACCATCCCACATACATTCCAAGAAATCCTCTTCCTCAGCACCTTTGCCAATTTGGTTCACCCAATCTACATGTAGATTGAAGTCACCCATTATAACTGCTGTTCCTTTATTGCACACATTTCTAATTTCCTGTTTAATACCATCTCCGACCTCACTACTACTGTTAGGTGGCCTGTACACAACTCCCACCAGCGTCTTCTGCCCCTTAGTGTTACGCAGCTCTACCCATATCGATTCCACATCTTCCCGGCTTATGTCCTTCCTTTCTATTGCGTTAATCTCATCTTTAACCAGCAACGCCACTCCACCTCCTTTTCTTTCATGTCTATCCCTCCTGAATATTGAATATCCCTGAACGTTGAGCTCCCATCCTTGGTCACCCTGGAGCCATGTCTCTGTGATCCCAACTATATCATAATCATTAATAACAATCTGCACTTTCAATTCATCCACCTTGTTACAAATGCTCCTTGCATTGACACACAAAGCCTTCAGGTGCTCTTTTACAACTCTGTTAGCCCTTATACAATTATGTTGAAAAGTGGCCCTTTTTGATGCTTGCCCTGGATTTGTCGGCCTGCCACTTTTACTTTTCTCCATAGTACTTTTTGCTTCTACCCTCACTTTACACCCCTCTGCCTCTCTGCACTGGTTCCCATCCCCCTGTTGTGAACTAACCTCCTCTCGCCTAGCCTCTTTAATTTGATTCCCACCCCCCAAGCATTCTAGTTTAAAGTCACCTCAGTAGCCCTCGCTAATCTCCCTGCCAGGATATTGGTCCCCCTAGGATTCAAGTGTAACCCATCCTTCTTGCACAGGTCACGCCTGCGCCAAAAGAGGTCCCAATGATCCAAAAACTTGAATCCCTGCCTCCTGCTCCAATCCCTCAGCCACGCATTTATCCTCCACCTCATCGCATTCCTACTCTCACTGTCGCGTGGCACAGGCAGTAATCCCGAGATTACTACCTTTGCGGTCCTTTTTCTCAACTCCCTTTCTAGCTCCCTATATTCTCCTTTCAGGACCTCTTCCCTTTTCCTACCTATGTCATTGGTACCTATATGTACCACGACCTCTGGCTCGTCACCCTCCCACTTCAGGATATCTTGAACACGATCAGAAATATCCCGGACCCTGGCACCAGGGAGGCAAACGACCATCCGGGTCTCTGGACTGCGTCCCCAGAATCACCTATCTGACCCCCTTACTATCGAGTCCCCTATCACAACTGCCCTCCTCTTCCTTGCCCTACCCTTCTGAGCTACAGGGCCGGACTCTGTGCCAGAGGCACGACCACTGTTGCTTCCCCCGGGTAAGCTGTCCCCCCCAACAGTACTCAAACAGGAGTACCTATTGTCAAGGGGCACAGCCACCGGGGTACTCTCTATTACCTGACACTTCCCCTTCCCCTTTCTAACCGTGACCCACTTGTCTGCCTCCCGTGGCCCCAGTGTGACCACCTGCCTGTAACTCCTCTCTATCAACTCCTCACTCTCCCTGACCAGACGAAGGCCATCGAGCTGCCACTCCAGTTCCGTAACGCGGTCCCTTAGGAGCTGCATCTCGATGCACTTGGCGCAGATGTAGACGTCCAGCAGGCTTAGAGACTCCAGGGCCTCCCACATCCGACACCGAGAACAACAAACTGCCCTCACACTCATACTGTCCCTCTCCTCAAATAACAACAGAAAATGAATACCAAACCTTCCTCGCCTCGTCCGTTTCCGCCTAAGCCCGTTGAGCCGAAGCCCTTAAGCCTTCACTCTGCTCCCGGCTCACTCCGCAGCCCGCAAACTCCGCAGCCCGCTGTATGAGGCTCTATTCCTTTTAAATCTGCCGCGCTGCACTGCCCGACGTCACACACCTGCGCAGTCTTGCCTCTCTGAACGCCGTCAGAGTCAAGGTTTCAGACTGAGACCCTTCATTGGAACCCGAAACGAAGGGGAAAGAAGCCAGAGTAAGAAGGTGGGGGAGGGGAAAGGGTACAAGCTGGAAGGTGACAGCTGAATCCAGATGAGGGGGAAGGTCGGGGAGAGGATAAAGTGAGAAGCTGGGAGATGATAGCTGAAAAAGATAAAGAGCTGAAGAAGAAGTATTCTGATAGGAGAGGAGAATGGATCTTGGGGAAAAGGGGAGGAGGAGGAGGGAGGTGATATGCAGGTGTGAAAAAGAGAAAGGATAAGGAGGAGCCAGCACAGGGAATGGAAAAGGAGAGAAAGGGGAAGGGGAGGAAGATGAAATTCATGGAAGTTGGAGAAATTGAGTTCATGCCTTCAGGTTGGATGCTACCTGAATGGAATATGAGGTGTTGCTGCTCCAACCAGAGAGACTTCTCACCATGGCAATAGAGGAGGCATGGACCAACATGACAGAATGGGAATGGGGAGTGGAATTAAAATGGTTGGCCACGAGGACATCCTCCCTGTTGCAGATAGGGCATCGTCCGTCCCCCACCCATCTACCTTTTCTTCCTTTCTAGTCCTGACGATGGGTCTCAACCCGAAATGTCAGCTCTTTATTCCTCTCAAATAGATTGCTGCCTGAACTACTGTTCCTCCAGCATTTTGTGTGTGTTGCTCTGCACTCCCAGCACCTGCAGAATCACCTGTAGTCATCCATCTACCTTGCTGGACTTTATAAGTGTTACCACATCCATGCATCCATTCAATAGTCAATAGGTTTCAATGAGATCTCCTCCTCATTCTTTTAAACCCCAGCAACTACAAGCCCAGAGCATCAAATGCTCCTCATATGTTAACCCTTTCAATCCCAGAATCATTCTCATGAAACTCCTCTGACCCTCTCCAAGGCCAGCGCATCTTTTCTTAGATAAGGAGCCCAAAACTGCTCACAATACTCCAAGTGCAGTCTGACCAATGCCTTATAAAGTCTCAGCAATACAAACTTGTTCTTATAGTGTAGACCTCTTGAAATGAATACTAAATTGCATTTGCCTTCCTTACCAGCGACTCAACCTGCAAGTTAACATTTAGGGAATCCTGCAGGAGGACTCCCAAGTCCCTTTGCGCCTCTGAATTTTAAATTTTCTCACCATTTGGAAAATAGTCGGCACTTTTATTTCTTCTATCAAAATGCATGGCCACATACTTTCCTACAGTATATTCCATCTGCAACTTCTTTTACCACCTCCAAATCTGTCAGTACTTCTGTAGACTCCCTGCTTCCTGAACTCTACCTGCCTCTCCACCTATCTTCGTATCATCCACAAATGTGGTCTCAAAGCCACCAATTCCATCATCCAAATCATTGACATATAATGAGGAAAGAAGCAGTCCTAACAGCAAACCCCATGGAACACCACTAGTCACCAGCAGCCAACCAGAAAATGGCCTCCCTTATTGCCATTCTTTGCCTCCTGCCAATCAGCCAATTTTCTGTCCATGCTTGTATTGTTCCTGTAATACCATGGCCTCATATGTGATACTTTGTCAAAAGCCTCATGAAAATCCAAGAAAACAATATCCACTAACTCTCCTTTGTCTATCCTGCCTGTTATTTCCTCAAAGATTTGCAACAGATTCTTCTAAACCCCAGTGAGTACAGGCTCAGAGCCATCAAAATAAACAAGATTTACACTTAAGGAAACCATGCTGACTTTAGACTGTTTTATCATGTGCCTCCAGGTACCCAAAAACATTATCCTTAATAATGGACTCCAACATCTTCCCAATCACTGATGTCAGGCTAATTGGCCTCCCCGCCTTCTTAAAGAGTGGAGAGACATTTGCAATTTTCAAGTTCTCCAGAAACATTCCAGAATCTTGTGAAACTTGAAAGATCATACTAATGCCTCAAAAATCTCTTCAGCTATCTCTTTCAGAATCCTGGGATGTAGGCCATCTGGTCCATTTATCTACCTTCAGACTATTGAGTTTCCCAAACACCTTCTCCTTAGTAAGTTTAACTACACTCAATTCTCCCTCCTGACCTTCTTGAATTTTTGGCATATTGCTAGTGTCTTCCACAGTAATGGTTACACAAAATACTTATTAAGTTTGTCCACAGTCCTCCACTTCTTTATCCTACATTACTACCTCTCTAGCATCATTTTCCAGCAGTCTAACAACTCTTGCCTCTCTTTATTCTATATATATTTGGAAAAAAATAACTTATGGTATCTTCCTTTATATTATTGGCTAGCTTACCTTCATATTTCATCTTTTTTTTCCTTATAGATTTTTTCATACCCATCTGTTTTTCAAGAACTTCCCAATCCCCTAACTTCGCATTAATTTTTGCTATATTATATACCCTCTCTTTTCCCTTTTTTGACTTCCCTTGTCAGCCTCAGTTGCCTCATCCTCTCTTTAGAATACTTCTTCATCTTTGGGATGTATCTTTCATGTGCCTTCCGAATTTCCCCCAGAAACACCAGCCATTGCTTTTCTGCCATCATCCCTGCCAGCGTCCTCATCCAATCAACTTTGGTCAGCTCATCTCTCAAGCCCCTTTACTCCTTTGGAATATTGATACATCTGATTTTGAACTATATCAGATTATGATCATTGCCTCCCAAGGTCTCCTTTACCTTAAGCTCCCTCATCAAATCTGCTTCATTTCACATTACAGTTTCCCTTTCACTAGTAGGTTCAACCACAAGCTACTCTAAAAAGCCATCTTATAGGTATTCTACAAAATCCCACTCTTGGGATCCAGCACCAACCTGATTTTCCCAATCTACCTGCATAGTGAAATCTTATAATATCGGTATTTTTGTGAATTTGACTGAGAGCTAAATACTGATCAGGATGCAATAGATTATTTATGTTTTTCCTGATTATGTCTCCTGCTTAATATCTCAATAACACCAATAACAGTGCAGTACTCTGTCAACACTCACTGGAATGGTGGTAAATATTTTAGTGCCTGGTATTGTACTTGATCCCACAATCTGCAGACTCACATGATATTAAAATAGGAGAAAATAATTATAGCTTTAGGAGATAACAACACCTAAGGAAATGAGAGAAAAGTTTTCATTTTCCCTATGTCCCCCATCTCCAATGAATTCACTTGCAAGTACTTCCCCATGTTTAGAAATGTATGCAGTAACTTCATCGGTTTTACCACACTGCCTACTGCACTCTCCCACTCCACACCCCCAACACAGATAGAGAATTGTAATCCTGGAACTCACCACGTGCTTCACTCTACTATGTATGGGCCTATCATCCAATCCTCTGCTCCACCCCTTCTATGGTAGACTTTCGTCATAGATACAGAATATTGGATACTCAAGCTTATTTCCTTGTTTCATCTATTTTCATCTTCCAAAGCGTTTTTGGCTTCAGTTCACTTTCTTCTTCTAGTTGACCTTCTGCTCTTGGTAAGTTTTATTTTCCTGCTCTTTCTAAGTTTTTTTTGTGAATAGCCTTCAGAAATTTTTTTTGTGTGTTTTGTATGTTGTTGTTTTACTAACAATACTTTCTCCGTGCATTATTGGCTTTGTTACCATTGGTATTTTGTCTCCGTCAAATCACAAAATGTTATTATTTTGTGCTTAGATCCTCACTTCTTAGTATGCACACTTTATGATTCATGAGAAGCAAATATGCCTCAGAAAAAAAATATTCACATAAGTATTCACCCTCTTGGAAGTTTTCATGTTTTATTGTTTTATTTTTTCACATTAAATCACTGTGGATTTAATTTGGCTTTTTTGATACTGATGAACAGAAAAAAGATACTTTTGTGTCAAAGTGGAAACAGATCTCTAAAAAGTGATCTAAATTAATTACAAATATAAAACACAAAATAATTGATTGCATAAGTGTTCACCCCCTTGAATATGACACACCAGATTATCACTGGTGCTGCCAGTTGGTTTTAGAAGTCACATAAGTGGTTAAAGAGAGATCTGTTTTTGGAGACTTGTGTACAGTCAAGGTGTTTCAGTTAATTGTAGTACAAATACACCTGGTGAGCCAGTATCCTGGCAAAAACTGTATCAAGAAGAAAAAAGAGCACTCCGAGCAACTCTGCAGAAGGTTACTGAAAATTAGGAGATGGATGGAAGAAAATTTCCAAGTCACTGAATAACCCTTGGAGTGCAGTTAAGTCAATCATCAAGAAATAAAAAGAATATGGCTCAGCTGTTAATGCTATGGGGATGTTTCACTGCAGCAGGCCCTGGAACGATTGTGAAGGTAGAAGGTAAAATGAATGCAGCAAAATACAGGGAAATCCTGGAGGAAAACCCGATGCAGTCTGCAAGACAATTGCGACTTGGGAGAAGATTTGTTTTCCAGCAAGACAATGACCCCAAGCATAAAGCCAAAGCTACATTGGAATGTCTTAAAAATAACAAAGCTTATGTCCTGGAGGGGCCAAGTCAGAGTCCAGGCCTCAATCCAATTAAGAATTTGTGGTTGGACTTGAAAAGGGTTGTTCCCTCACAATCCCCAAGCAATCTGAAAGAGCTTGAGCAGTCTTGTAAAGAAGAATGAGGAAAAATTGCAGTGTCCATATTTGCAAAGCTGATAGAGACCTATCCACACAGACTCAAGGTTGTAATTGCTGCCAAAGGTGCATCTGCTAAATACTGACTTGAAGGGCTTGAATATTTATGCGATCAATTATTTTGTGTTTTATATTTGTAATTAATTTAGATCACTTTGTAGAGATCAGTTTCCACTTTGACGCGGAAGAGTCTTCTCCTGTTGATCAGTGTCAAAAAAGCCAAATTAAATCCACTATGATTCAATGTTGTAAAGCAATAAAACATGAAAACTTCCGGGGGGGGGGGGTGAATACTTCTTACAGGCACTGCGTATTTTTCTGTATTACTATTGATTCTGAGAACATATGGCGAGATGATATTTTGTTTAACCATGATGCCTTCAGAATTGTTAAGCTTGTCAGCTCCCCTACGATACTCTGGATTTTGCCTCTCTGAGTGGGTGTCTTTGGGAATGAGTCAACAGTTAAGTGAGAGTTTTTCAGAAAGTCGTCTCCAATCTATCTTCTTACAGATATACGCTGACCATATCCAGGTTGAACAATAATGACAGAAAGTCTTATTGGCAATGTTGACTTTTTGAACAAAGCATTTCGAAAAACTTCAAGAGGACCTTTGAGGTTTAACTCGATGGACTCAGGTTTCCTGCAACAACAGGAGCAAGCTGAGAGATATGCAGGCTTGAGAGTGTGTGTGCAAGATTCCCAGGAAGCTGCCCTGACACTGCAGTCCAGCTGCAGTCCACTCTCCCTGATTTCTTTTCACCTTGAAGCAGCCTTATCAGCTCAGCTCAGAGACAAGTGATGAGCACAAGGTGATGTGCTTCTGTGAGATGCACATCAAAAAAGGTCTGAGAGTAGCATAGTCAAATCCATTTGACAGCTAGGCTCATCACAGTGCCAACCATTAGCACACTGAGGAGAACATCAGGTGTCCTGAGAGATCTGAAGCCATCCATTAGTGTGCACCAAATACAATTTGCAGCATGATAACCTTATACGGCACTCTCTGCTACTTCACACAATAGTAGATTTGGATCTGTAGGAAGTACAAATCTGAGAATAGCTGAGCTCTTCAAGGAATGAGGAGGAGTGGAGGCAATCTACAAAAGGCAATCCAACAAGTCTGGTGCAGTTACTGACCTGGATGCCTAGCACGTTCTTGTTGTTGGTGTTTTTTTAAGCCCATTCAGTGTCCGAACAAGTCACCCAAACGCCAGTCATGCTACCCCACTGCCTCAACAGAATGCCACAATGCAAAAACTGCCACGCAGCCCCCGCACAGACACCAATTGCCATCAGTTTATGTCTTATCATTTCGCAAATCATAGGGACCCCTGGTAGGCATTCAACAAAAATATGGTACACACCATAGAGTAATATGGCACAGATGCAGGTCCTTCAGCCGTAGTGCCCACATATCCAGTCCCAGTTTCCTGTGTTCGGCCCATACCCCTCTACGTTCTACCCTTGTATGCACCTACCCATGGGCTTCTTAAACAATACTATTGTACCTGTCTCAACCACTTCTTCTGGCTGCTAGTCAACAAGCTCTGTGTAAAAAAATGCCCCTCAAGTCCCTTTTAATTTTCTCACCTCACTCCCGAACTTATGCACCCTAGTTCTAGATTTCCCCCACCCTGTGGAAAAGACTGCTAACATCCTCTTCGTCTATGCCCTTTATGATGTAATAACCTCCATAAGTTCACCCTTCATTCTCATATGCTGTAAGAAATAGACCTATCCTGGTCAACCTCTCCCTATAACTCAGGCCCCCTAGTACGAGCAACATCCTTGTAAATCTTTTCTGCAGTCGTCCTAGTTCAACTTTCCTATAGCAGGGAGACCAAAACTTTATGTAATACTCCCAAGTGATTTATATATCTGCAACATAATGTCCCAACTTGTATATCCATTACCCTGACTGATGAAGGCAAACATGCTAAATGCTTTTATTCTGTACTGTCAACCTGTGATGCAGCTTTCAATGAACCATGCTATTGTACTTCTATACAAACATCCGTTGCACTCCTGAGTGCCCTACCATTCACAATGTACGTCCTGTGTTGTTTTGACTTTCCAAAATGAATCTCCTCCTTCAAACTGTATTGAACTCCATTTGCCACACTTTGGCTCACTTCCCTAAATGATCAAAATACCCCTATAATATACAATTATCTCCTTCACTATCAACAACAGCTAACTTCTGTATCATCCACAAATTTACTGATCAATCTTGTGCACGCACATTCAAATCATTTTCATAATTAACAAATAACAAGAATCTCAACTCCTGTGATAGTGTTTATTTGCTTCTAGGCATATATGGGTATTAACGAAACATTTTTATCATAAACACATTACTCCATACATAAATTACTAAAGTATCTACAAATATGTAAACGAGCTGACAGAGAGTTGAAATACTTTGTTTAGCATATTAGAAAAAAATTAAGCAAAATTACAGATGAATGTTTCTGAATACGCCTTATTAAATTGGGCCAATTGTATGACAAAGCTCCGTTTTATGTCTAAGAATGGGACTCTTCAAATTCAAGCCTAGATTTAAATTAATCTGTCAGTAAGATAAAGCTGGAGAATATTTTATATTGTCTTATGAAACACTTAGTTATTCATTTTCTGGGATGTAGGAGTTTAAGCATTTGTGTAGAGGACCTAAATCTTACCTCTATTTGTGGTTTGCAGATTATCTTAACATTTACTGATAATTCCAAGAGTTTAGTAAAATCTTTTCTTGGAAATGTACGTGTGTTCAGTAAAAATCCTGATGATACGATGAGCTTCTTAAAAGATAGGACTTTCTGGTACATATTCTGATTCATTACTCTTTGTTTTAAACTAGGACGGCTTTAAATTCATTGAATACTGAAAGGCTGAAAGGAAAAAAGACAAGCATTATATTTTACCTTGAGGATTGCAGACAGCTCCCATTAGCATGGAAATCACCAGTTTATGATTAGTTTTTATTTTTTAAGAAAATAAAATCAACAAATATTACATTATTTTTTTCCTCAAAAGGTATATTCATGTATAGCTGAAACAGCCAAATATTTCCTGTTGATTTATTTGACAGCTGACAGGATTTGAAACATTCAACACTTTAGCAAATTATGAATATATTTATTAGGGAGAGGGGAGTGGTATTAGTTAAAATGCCACTTTGACCAATCAAATGATGATGATACCCTTAATATGAAAACATGTAATTCGCCAAATTCAAAACCTTTGCTCTGTTCCAGTCTCATGTGACAATTACCATGAAAATGAATTTGAGAGTTTGATTTAGCAACAAGACATTTACAGACTATGCCTCAAAATGTACTATATAAAATTAGCAAGAGCAGCTCTGCAGTTAGCAAATACTGAGCCTTGCAGTTTTATTTCCAAGATGGCGTGAGAGGCCAAGAAAGCTTACAGTGCAAATTCTTACAGGAGTTCCACAATGAATGAGGAAGTCAAACCACACAAGCTGTTTGCTTTGAAACAACTAAAACTAATACTTAATGGCTGATGTGATAAGGCTTGAAAGGAAGCTGGGAAATCAGTGGGTGCCAAGCCTGTACCCAACGTTGTGCCAATCGGACATGCTTAGTTAATAATGACCACAAGAATTATTGTGGTTATTTTGTGTATGTATGCATGGGCAGTGTCACAACCACGAATGCTGCTGTGGAGTCCAGACGCCCATATAGGGGGGCTGCGGGATAAGTTCAGCAAGATCGCTCATGAGAGTGCACATTCCAGCTAATTACTGTTCCATTACGGTGGTATTTAACTCCCTTCTTCCGTTCTAGTCATGTCAAGACTTGACCAAAACCACAACAATGTTTACACTCCCTGCTTACTCCCGTTCCTGTCTGGGAAAGAAGACTAATATTTTAACTGACGCTGTAAAAGACCACCATTCATTTACATAGAAACATAGAAAACCTACAGCACAATTAGGCCCTTCGGCCCACAAAGCTGTGCCAAACATGTCCTTACCTTAGAAATTGCCTAGGGTTACCCATAGCCCTCTATTTTTCTAAGCTCTATGTATCTATTCAGGAGCTCCTTAAAAGACCCTGTCGTATCTGCCTCCACCACCTTTGCCGGCAGCCCATTCCACACACTCACCAATCTCTGTGTAAAAAACTTCCCCCTGATATCTCCTCTGTACCTTCTTCCAAACACCTTAAAACTGTGCCCTCTCGTGCTAGTCATTTCAGCCATGGGGAAAAGCCTCTGACTATCCACATCAGCGGTCCCCAACCACCGGGTCGCAAAGCATGTGCTACCGGGCCGCGAGGAGACGATATGATTTGGCGATAGGAGTCAGCTGCACCTTTCCTCATTCCCTGTCACGGCCACTGTTGAGCTTGAACACATGCGAGGTCATTACGCACGCGTCGTCCGTGTCAGCGCGGGAAGGAGATCAACTCCTCGAGCTTGCAAATGACGGCAGGCTGAAAAGTATGTTTGACATAACATCTCTGCCGGCATTCTGGATCAAAGTCAAAGCTAAGTATCCTGAGATAGCCATGAAAGTACTGAAAACGTTGCTTCCATTTCCAACATATATCTGCAATGAAAACTAAATTGTGGAATAGACTGGACATAAGGAACCCCCTTCGCGTATCGCTGTCTCCCATCACCCCTCGATAGGATGGTCTTGTTGCAGGAAAACAAGCCCAGGGCTGCCACTCATTCAGCGATATTGGTATGTTGCAATGATTTTATATGTTCATACGGGGAAAATATGTGCTGTGTGTTTAATATCCAAACGTTACTTAAAATGTTAAGATGCTATTGACTTATAAGTGATCTATATAACCATATAACAATTATAGCACGGAAACAGGCCAGCTGGGCCCTTCTACTCCGTGCCGAACACTACTCTCACCTAATCCCACCGACCTGCACTCAGCCCATAACCCTCCATTCCTTTCCTGTCCATATACCTATCCAATTTTTCTTTAAATGATAATATCGAACCTGCCTCTACCACTTCTACTGGAAGTTCATTCAACACTTACTTCAAGCTCCCCTGTCCTCCCCAGTAATTGACTTATCGCTATATTCATGCGAGCAAAATATGCGCTGTGTGTTTAATATTAAATTCATCAGATAAACCCTTATAGAAACGCAATTGAGTATATTAGCCACTTATCACCTATATTCCAGTCATGATTAACACCCCCACCCCAGCCCCGAACAGAATCGCCAAAAACGATTTGTAGAAAAAAAATCAGCAGGTACACGCATGCGCAGGTTACGCATGCGCACTGGTGCCCGCGCAAGGCTTCATGGTCATTGTAGTCTTTCTCGGGGTAAACTCAATATATTTGACTGCTACCCTTGTCTGTTGGCAACCCTACCCCTCCCCCCCCGGTCGGCCGGTCCGCAAGAATATTGTCAATATTAAACTGGTCTGCAGTGTAAAAAAGATTTTGGACCCCTGATCCACATGATCAATGCCTCTTATCATCTTATACATCTCTGTCAGGTCACCTCTCATCCTCCGTCGCTCCAAGGAAAAAAGGCCGAGTTCACTCAACCTGTACTAATGAGGCATGTTCCCCAATCCAGGCAACATCCTTGTAAATCTCCTCTGTACCCTTTCTATGATTTCTACATCCTTCCTGTAGTGAAGCGACCAGAACTGAGCACAGTACTCCAAGTGGAGTCTGAGCAGGGTCCTATATAGCTGTAACATTACTTCTCGGCTTCTCAACTCAATTGATTGATGAAGGCCAATACACCATATGCCTTCTTAACCACAGAGTCAACCTGCGCAGCAGCTTTGAGTGTCCTATGGACTCGGACCCCAAGATCCCTCTGATCCCCCACACTGCCAAGAGTCTTACCATTAATACTATATTCTGCATTCAGATTTGACCTACCAAACTGAACCTCTTCACACTTATCTGGGTTGAACTCCAACTGCTACTTCTCAGCCCAATTTTGCATCCTATCAATGTCCCACTGTAACCTCTGACAGCCCTCCACACTACCCACAACACCCCCAACCTTTGTGTCATCAGCAAATTTACAAACCCATCCCTCCATATCCTCATCCAGGTCATTTATAAAAAATCATGAAGAGTAGGGGTCCCAGAACAGATCCCTGAAGCACATCACCGGTCACCAACCTCCATGCAGAATACGGCCCGTCTACAACCACTCTTTGGCTTCTGTGGGCAAGCCAGTTTTGGATCCACAAAGCAATGCCTCCTTGGATCTCATGCCTCCTTACTTTCTCAATAACCCTTGCATGGGGTACCTTATCAAATGCCTTGCTGAAATCCAAATACACTACTCTACCTTCATCAATGTGTTTAGTCACATCCTCAAAAAATTCAATCAGACTCATAAGGCACGACCTGCCTTTGACAAAGCCATGCTGACTATTCCTAATCATATCCTGTCTCTCAGGATCTTCTCCATCAACTTACCAATGACTGAAGTAAGACTCACTGGGCTGTAATTTGCTGGGCTATCCCCACTCCCTTTCTTGAATAAGGGAACAACATCCGCAACCCTCCAATCCTCCGGAACCTCTCCCATCCCCATTGATGATGCAAAGATCATCACCAAAGGCTCAGCAATCTCCTCCCTCACCTCCCACCGTAGCCTGGGTTACATCTTGCCCGGACCCGGTGACTTATCCAACTTGATGCTTTCCAACAGTTCCAGCACATCCTCTTTCTTAATATCTACATGCTCAAGCTTTTCAGTCCACTCTAAGTCATCCCTACAATTGCCAAGATCCTTTTCCATAGTGAATACTGAAGCAAAGTATTCATTAAGTACTTCTACTATCTCCTCCGGTTCCATACACACTTTTCCACTGTCACACTTGATTGGTCCTATTCTCTCACGTCTTATTCTCTTGCTCTTCACATACTTATAGAATGCCTTGGGGTTTTCCTTAATCCTGTCCACCAAGGCATTCTCATGGCTCCTTCTGGCTCTCCTAATTTCACTCTTAAACTCCTTCCTGCTAGCATTGTAATCTTCTAGATCTCTATCATTACCTAGTTTTTTGAACATTTGGTAAGCTTTTCTTTTCTTCTTGACTAGATTTACAATAGTCTTTGTACACCACGGTTCCTGTACCCTACCATCCTTTCCCTTTCTCATTGGAATGTACCTATGCAGAACTCTACACAAATATCCCCTGAACACTTGCCACACTTCTTCCATACATTTCCCTGAGAACATCTGTTCCCGATTTATGCTTCCAAGTTCTTGCCTGATAGCCTCATATTTCCTCTTACTCCAATTAAACACCTTTCTAACTTGTCTGTTCCTATCCCTCTACAATGCTATGGTAAAGGAGATAGAATTGTGATCACTGTCTCCAAAATGCTCTCCCACTGAGAGATCTGACACCTGACCAGGTTCATTTCCCAATACCAGGTCAAGTACAGCTTCTCCTCTTGTAGGCTTATCTACAAATTGTGTCAAGAAACCGTCCTGAACACACTTAACAAACTCCACCTCATCTAAACCCCTTGCTCTAGGGAGATGCCAATCGATATCTGGGAAATTAAAATCTCCCACCACGACAACCCTGTTATTATTACACCTTTCCAGAATCTGCCTCCCTGTCTGCTCCTCGATGTCCCTGTTACTATTGTGTGGTCTTATCTTATACAGAAAAATGAACTTTCGATCAAAGCCTAAAAACTGCAAATGTGAATATTGATTAAACCTGTAAAGAAATCCATAGTGATCTGAATGCGTATATGTACAGAGCTGTTACCTAGAAAAGAAAAGATTCATGGTCCCAGTATCATAAAACCATTGTGCATTTTTAATTAACTTATTTTTGCAAATCAGAAAATGTAGGTCAGTAACACAAACTTCAATTAATGGTTAAACACTGTCATTTTATTGAATATCACTTATTGAACCTTTGAGGTCTTTGAGACCTTTTGGGGAGTTTAACTATCAGTTACCTGAAATGACAATAATTTAAAATATTTTGAAATTTTATTAACCATACTTTCTGGTGTTTTCATTGAGGTAGTATCAAAGATCTGTGAGAGTCTGTTGGTTTATAATAGACATTGGTGAATTTGCTGTCTCTGGAGATAGAGACAGTGAGATTGAGAAAGGGAAAGGAAGTGTCGGAAATGGACCGGGTGAATTTGAGGGCCGGGTAGAAGTTGGAGGCTAAGTAGATGAAATCAACGAGTTCAGCACAGGTGCAGGAAGCACGTCTCTATGTGGAAATACGTCTCTACCAAAGGAGATGTAAGACCCTTTCTTCCATCCACTGTCCTGCAGCTCACCCTTGGGCAAAGTGTAGCAACTGCTTAGCCCCCTGATCAGGACTACGTGGAGCCAGGGGAGCAGGTGGCGGGTGGTCTATGAGCAGCTGGTAAATATCACAAGTACTGGTTATGCAACCACTGATACCAGGCAGACAATCTCTGAAGAGTATTGATAATGGCTGGGGTCACTCATCTTGTAAAGACACCGCCCAGAAGAAGGCAATGGCAAACCACACCTGTAGAAAAATTTGGCAAGGATAATCATGGTTATGAGACTATGACCGCCTATGTCATACAACATGGCATATAATGATGACGAATATCAAAGAATATACCAAAATATTTAGATGACACCTTCCATAGAAAGTGATTAAAATAAGTTATAAAGAAGTACATTCAACTGCTTTCTGAAACTGCAGTAAAATACGGTTGGCTGATATTTAGTACATCACTGGAATCACCCGGAATTACTACCAAAGTCTGACATTCTTACCAAGGTAGGATACATAGGTAGGTAACTTCGTTTCCTACAGGAGCTTCAGGCACTTTTCATGCACTTACAGTATATAATTCCATAAATGAAATATACTATGTACCTCCTGTTCCTAATAAAGCAGCCTCCGAATGTGTTTGTGGTCTTCTCCTGCTATAGCCCATCCACTTCTAGGTTCCACATGTTGTGTGTTGTGAAGCCATCCTGCAACCCACTGTTGCCCCATGTGCTTATCTGACTTACTGTTGCCTTCCTGTCAGTTTGAACCAGTCTGGCTATTCTCTTGTGACCTCTCTCATGGGGTTTTTGCCCACAGAACTATCACTCACTGGATTTTTGTTTTTGTTGTTTTTTTGCATCATTCTCTACAAACTTTAGAGATTGCCATGCGTGAAAATCCCAGGAGATCGGCAGTTTCTGGGACACTCAAACCACCCCCGTCAAAGACACTTAGTTCATATTTCTTCCCCATTCTGATGTTTGGTCTGAACAACTGAACCTCTTGACTATGTCTGCATGCTTTGATGCATTTAGTTGCTGTCACATGTCTGGCTGATTATGTTTTTACATTAAAAAGCAGTTGTATTGGTGTACCTAATAAAGTGGCCATTGAGTGTACTTTTCCATGTCTATTTGCTATTTACTTTATAACACATTCATTTATATTTATGCCTATTCTTCAGTGAAAAATACTTCATATTGCATGAAAAAAATCATATTTTATTTCCCTCTTCATCTGAGGCATAAGGCAACCTTGATAGAAACCTTAATAGATTGAAGGCTTCATGTAAAGCACAGGAAGAGATTATGATAAATGTAAATAACTTTTCATTTAAAATCCGAGCTTGTTTTGCACTCTGAAAACAAAACCGGACTCGTATTTGTACAACAGCTGCTCCAGTGATGGACATTGTTTCCGCCAAGTGGGCAAGGTAATTTCCTCCGCAGACGCTGCTTGATCTGTTTTGAGCACTTCTTTTTTTTCCTGGCTGTTTTTATACTCTGCATAACACAATTCCAACATGTATAATTTTAATCTCTTTTCTCTGTCTAAGTTCTGGCAACAAAAATAACTATTACATAGACAATCTTATTTGTCACCCTATTCTTGCCCCCCTCTCTGCAACTTAAAACATATTTCTTTACTCAGATTTCAGATTTGACGAACACCATTCTTTGGAAGGTTCACCCTGTTTCTCCCTTGCCAGATTTTGCCTGAACTATTGAGTAGCCTTGCCATTTATTAGTTCTGCTTCACATTTCCAACATCTGTGTATTTTGGCTTCAATAAGAGAGGATGAATAGAATGATGTGCACATTCTTAATACCAACAAACACAATTAGTTTGTCCAACTTACCAATGAATAAAGGAAATGGTGAAATCAAAAATAACCCTGTAAACACACGACCAATGACAAGCACAAAGAGATGTGCCAGTGACATTGCATGATAGGAGATATTAGCCCAGACTAAAGTCATCTGACAAAGTTGTCAGTAAAGAAGTGACCAACGTTGAAGTGAATTGTCTCATCTGGTTACAGAAAACCCAAGAAGAGAAAGCATCAGAACCTTGAGGTGTATAAGATAATGAGAGGCATTGATTGTGTGGATAATCAGAGGCTTTTCCCCTCCACCAGAGAACTTTAAGCTCCTGGCCATTCAGGGAGGCTAGAGCGTATGGAAAGATAAAAAGAATACTACAGTGCTGGTGACAAAGGATAGCACAGAAGAGTCAAAGACAAAATCTGTTTAGTGAGAGCAGAAGGAGCAAAGAGAAAAGCATAAGGCTGGCTGTATTCTATGGACCACCAATGAGTAGGATAGATATCCAAGAGTGAATGTGCAGGGAGATAGCAGAGAACAGCAAAGGTTATAGCATAATTAAATTGTAGGAACTTGATACAGTAGGAGCCAATGCAAATTTGGAGAATAATAATGTTAAGTCAGTGATACAGAATTCCTTAGATATGTCCAGAATAATGATCTAGAACAGTTTGTTCCTGATGCAACTAAAGAAGAGACATTGATAGATCAGGTTCTCAGAAGTTTCTAAAGGGGAACATTTAGGAGATAGTGAATGCAACATCATAAGAATGAGATCAGATGTGGAAAAGAAGCAGAAGCAATGCAATGTAAAGATAGTTCATTGGAGGAAGGTTGACTTCAATGGCATAACAATGGATCTAGCCCACCCTTTTCAATTCAATTTCCAATCCCATTCTGATACGTCAGTCTGTGGCTTACTCTACTGTCAAAATGAGACCACTTTTATGTAGGAGAAGCAACACCTCATGTTCCGTCTGGGTAGCGTCCAGCCTGATAGCATGGACATCAATTTTTCTAACTTCCAGTAATTTCTCACCACCTCCACTATCACTCTTTTTCCATTCCCCTCTCTGCCTCCCCTCTTACCCCTTCTGTTCTCATCACCTGAGCATCACCTCACTCTAGTATACCTTTTCCTTCACTTTCTCCAATGGACTACTGTCCTCTCCTACCAGATTCCTTCTTCTTCAGTCTCTTTCTCTCTTCTGCCTATCACCTCCCAGTTTCTTACTTCAACCCTCCTCTCCCACCCACTTACCCTTTCATCCGGTTTCACCTATCATGTGCTAGCTTGTGCTCCTTCCCCTCCCTCCACCTTCTTATTCTGGCGTCTTCCCCCTTACTTTCCAGTCCTGATGAAGGGTCTCAGCCCAAAATGTGAACTGCTTATTCCTCTCCATAGATGCTACCTGACCTGCTGAGATCATACAGCATTTAGTGTGCATTGCTCAGGATTTATTAAGGTCAGCTAACACTGATTTGTTACGGACAAATCATATTTAGCCAACTTGATAGAAAGTCTTTGATGAAGTAATTGAAGAGTGGCTGAGGGGAATGTAGTTAATGTGATATACATAGACATATTGGTAAGATGCCACATAACAGTTTCATCAGCAAACCTGAAGCTCATGGAATAAAAGGTTTAAGATGGTGTTACTGAAGTTGTACGCCACTTCTTACTAGCAAATCAGAAGGCAAGAAATACGACTAAAAACGTTACTAATAACACCTTTCCTGAAGTAAATTGTGGTCAGCTATCTTCACAAACAACGAAAAAGCAGATGCAAAGCTGATTCAAGGATGAGCTGTGCTGGTTTATCACAAAGCCAAAGCGCAATGTGCTCAAGACAGGGTAGCAGACGGAGTTGGCAATGCTGTCGCTGTTGGAGTGAACGATTTGGAGAAGCGTCTACACAGAAGAGTTTTGATGCCCATCCACCTAACCAGCGTACGAGGTTGGATGGCTCCAAGCGCAGAGCCGATTTTGGCGAGATCGAGAACAGCTTCAGGCTGTGCAGTCCGGCTGTGACGCTGCACTGTGGTCCAGGTCCTTGAGCAAGGCACTACTTGGTGCTTGGACAATTTAAATGCTGGCCCAGATAAACTGGAAAGCCTGAGTGCAGCGGCGAGAATTGGGTTGATTTTGCTCCCTCTCCCACAGCGTTTATTCCTCTCTCTGGTGGCTGTCATCTCTGCGAATTTCATGGTGTCTTTGCCCCACTAGTATGATGAACTTGAGATAGAGGCTTGGCCCTACTACTCCAGCTGCTTCGGGGAGCGGATCTAAGGACTCAATCTGGTTTAGAATGCTATTGTTTGCATCTATTGTTTTCATTATGTGTGTTTTTTCCTCTTTCTCTGTGCAGTGGTTATGGTCTTTCTTTTTTTAACTGTGTTCTTCAGATTTCTTGCCTTATGGCTGCCTGTAAGCAAACAAATCTCAAGGTGTATAACTTATACATTCTTTGATAATAAATGTACTTTGATTGGTTGATTGATTTTATAAAATTGGCTAAGTAACAAACAATAGAAGGCAATGATTGATTGACGTTAAGGCTATTGCTGTTCTTCATCTATATTAATGACCTGAACTTGAGAATCAAGCTACAATTTCTATGTGTGCAGAAATATAGCTGTATTGTGAACTGCAGAAAACTGAGATAGACTGCAAAAGGATTTTGGTGGAAATAGGGCATTTCTTCCCAAGAAATGATTCTATATCATTCCTCTGTGATAGTGTTCTGGAACAGGGAGGAAACTTAAGATTTATCTTCAGGTTTTGTCTTTGTTTCAGTACTAAGATTACCAAGTTTGAATGCATTCAGAATCAGAATCAGAACCAGGTTTAAAATCACTGGTATAGATCATATATAGGTTGTTACAGCCAGGGGTGGTAATGGGGACAAGCTCCCACTAACTATTAAATTGTCCCAATGACATGCGCTTCAAATAGCCACTAACAATGAAGTCCAGCTCCTGGCCTTCACGTGTGGCTTAACTACAAAGCCCGGCGGAACCACTTCTACTGAAAGGAGAAGGGGCAAAGGTGGGTTACTGGCACCTTCAAACCAATCGCTTTGGACAGATGGGGCTAATCAGCCGTGGTTGGCAGCTCAACTAGGAGAAGGAAAACTCTGATCTCAAACTTCCACTGCCTTGCAGCTATACCCACGCACGTGGAAGGCTTCAGGAGGAAACTCTGAGGGAAAAGTCCAGAGCTGGAGTCCCTAAGGCAGTCACACATTGAGTTCAATGCCGAAGGGCAACTCCTGCGACACTGCTGGTACCAAACTGTATCGGTCTCTGTCATTCCTTTGGCTTCATCAGTTGCATGGAGAGGAGGAACTTGCTACATGGGCAACAGCTTGCTCTCCATTTCGTACATCCCAGGCCTGTGTTTCTGGACAGCTGGGATGCAATTTCCATGATCAACTGACCGTGGAGGCCCTCGCCACTCACCATAGGTCATGAAATTTGTTGTTTACATTCAAAATTATTTAACCAAAGCTGCTTTTCCACTAATGGATGACTTGCTATAGATTTAATTGCACTTAATAGGATAATATCGTTAAGAAATACTTGTATTTACAAATGTGGTAATGATCTAATTCACCTTTGCAAAGGTACTTTATTAGCAAACAATAGATTTTAATAATACCAAGTGGGTATCCACAGTTTTATTTCAATTGCCTTGCAGCAGATTTTCACATTTCCATTATTATACTTTTAGATCACCAGGCAAATAGTGGGTGTTTAAACACAATTCGGTTTCCCCACCATTAGTGAGAAAAGATGGAAAAGTCAGAAAACAAAATAAAGGCTACTTTGAACCCATACTGCATTTTGCCACCATTTTACATTCTTTCTTATACCATTGCACATCATGTGATATTTTAAAATGCATACAATACATGATACAATTTGAACAAAGAAATTAAGGGACGTTTCAGTATGCAGCATAAAAGCTGATAACATCTTGGAAGAGTTGTTAAAGTGCCCATTTTGGAAGGCCTTATGGTAGGTAGTGATTAGCAAATGTTCCCACTCAAAAGCTAACATTATCCAACTTTTACTACTCACTTTTCGGAATGTAGGTATCACCGGAAAAAGGCAGGATTTACTGCCTATCCCTAAGTGTCTTTAAGAAGGTGGAAGTACCATCGTCTTGAAACAATTCTGTTCTTCTGGTGAAGGCACTCCCACAATGTAGTTTCAGAGAGTTCTCCGGGGTTGTGACCTAGTGCCAATGAATGAATGGCAATACATGTTCAAACTGGATATTGTGACTTGAAGTTGAAGCTAGGGGTGGTTGTGTTCCTTTGTGCTCCTGGAGGTGGAGGAAGGTGTGGTTGAAGCAGCTTAGATAAATAACTGCAAGGTGTGATGTAGCTAGCACACGCAGCAATGACTGTGAGTCAGTGGTGGGGATGATGGATGTTTTGGCTGGCATCAGTGGGCTTCTTTGTCTTGAAAGCCATCAAAATATTTGAGTGCTTTTGGACAAGCATTCATCCAAGCAAGTGGCAAATATTCCAATATGTTTCTGATATACGGCTAGTAAATGGTGGAAAGGCATTAGACCATAAGGCCATAAGATATAGGAGCAGAATTAGGCGATTTGGCCTGTATAGTCTGCTCCGCCATTTCATCATGGCTGATCCAATTTTCCTCTCAGTTCCAATCTCCTGCCTTTTCCTCGTATCCCTTCATGCCCTGACCAACAAGAATCTATCAACCTCTGCCTTACATATATGTAAAGACTTGTCCTCCACAGCCACATGTGGAACAAATTCAGGACGAAGGGTCTTGGCCCAAAACGTCGACTGTACTTCTTCCTAGAGATGCTGCCTGGCCTGCTGCGTTCACCAACAACGTTGATGTGTGTCACAATACTACTAGTGTGGCCTCACCAGTGCTTTATAAAACCTCAACATTACATCCTTGCGTTTATATTCTAGTCCTCTCAAAATGAATGTTAACATCATATTTGCTTTTCTGTCTACCGACTCAGCCTGCAAATTAATCTTTAGGGAATTCTGCACAAGGGCTCCTAAGTCCCTTTGCACCTCAGATTTTGAATTTTCTCTCCTTTTAGAGAATAGTCAACTCTTTTATTTTTTTTAACGAAGTGCATGACCATACACTTCCCTACACTATATTTCATCTGCCACATCTTTGCTCATTCTCCTAACCTGTTTAAGTCCTTGCTTCCTCTTTAATTCCTCAAAACTACTAGCCCCTCCACCTATCTTTGTATTGTCTGCAAGCTTTACTACAAAGCCATCAATTCTGTCATCCAAGTTATTGACATATAATGTAAAAAGAATTGGTCCTAACATAGCTCGCTGTGGAACACATCTAGTCACCGGCAGCCAACCAGAAAAGGTTCACTTTAATTCCCACTCTTTCTGCCTCCTGTCAATCAGCCACTGTTTTTATCCATGCTGGAATCTTTCCTGCAATACCATGGGCTCGTAGCCTGTTAAGCAGCCTCATGTGTGGCACCTTGTCAAAGCCTTCTGAAAATCTAAGTACACAACATCACCCGATTCTCCTTTGTCTATTCTGCTTTTTATTTCTTCAAAGAATTGCAACAGATTTGTCAGGCAAGATTTTCCTTTGAGGAACCAATGCTGACTACGGCCTATTTTACCATGTGCCTCCAAGTACCCCAAAACCACATCTTTAACCGTTGACTCCAACATCTTCCCAGCTACTGAGGACACACTAACTGGCCTATAATTTCATTTGTTCTGCCTCCGGCCCTTGTTGAAGAGTGGAGTGACATTTGCAATTTTCCAGTCTTCCAGAAACATTCTGGAAGTATAGTGATTCTTGAAAGATTATTACTAATGCTTCTGCAACTTTTCTGTCACGTCTTTCATAACCCTGGGACATACAGCATATGGTCCAGGTGACTTACCTACCTTTCAAACTTTCAGTTTCCCAAGGATCTTCTCCATAATAATGGCAACTTCACACACTTCTGACCCCTGACACTCTGGTGTCTGCGGTCATACTGCTGGTGTCTTCCACAGTGAAGACTGATTTAAAATATTTATTCAGTTCATTCCCCATTTCCTTGACCCCCATTACAACCTTTCCAGCATTGTTTTCCAGTGGTCTGATTTTCATTCTCACCTCTGTTTTACACTTTATGTATCTGAAGAAACTTCTAGTATCCTCTTTAATATTATTGGATAGCTAACTTTCGTATTCCATCTTTACCTTCTTAATTACATTTTAGTTGCCTTCTGTTGGTTTTTAAAAGCTTCCCAATCCTTTAACATGCCTTTAATGTTTTCTCTATTATATGCCTTCCCTTTGGCTTTTATGTTGGCTTGGACTTCTCTTGTTAGCCATGGTAGTACCATCTTGCCTGTAGAATACCTTCTTCCTCTTTAGGATGTATATATCCCATGCCTCACAAATTACTTCCAAAAATTCCAGCCTTTGCTTCTCTGCCATCATCCCTGCCAGTGTTCTTTTCCAATCAATCTTGGCCAACTCCTCTCTCATGCCTCTGTAATTCCCTTTACTCCACTGTAATGTTGATACGTCTGACTTTAGCTTATCCTTCTCAAATTTCAGGGTGAATTCAATCACGTTATGATCACTTACCCCTAGGAGTTCTTTTTACTCAAGCTCTCTAATCAATTCCAGTTCATTGCACAACACCCAGTCCAGAATAGTTGATTCCCGGGTGGGCTCACCCATGCACTGCTCTAAAAAGCCATCTCATAGCCAGTCTAGAAATTCCTGCTCTTGGGATCCAGCACCAACCAGATTTTCCCAATCCACCTGCATATTGAAATCTCCCATGACTATTGTAACATTGCCCTTTTGGCATGCATTTTCTAGCTCCTATCGTAATTTGTAGACCACATCCTTACTACTGTTTAGGGTGTGTTTATAACTCCCATCAATGGCTGTTTACCCTTGCTGTTCCTTAGCTCTACCGACAAAGATTCAGCATCTACCAACTATACGTCATCTCTTTCTAATGATTTGATTTCATTTTTTACCAACAGTATCACACCATCACCTTTGCCTACCTGCCTGTCCTTTCGATACAATGTATATCCTTGAACATTAAGTTCCCAACTATAATCTTCTTTCAGCCATGATTCAGTGATGCCTACAACATCATACATGAAGCTCTGCCTTTTAAATTATCCAGGCATCACTCTCCAAAAAATATATATCCTATATTAGCCTTGTAGCTATAGTCTTTATGTACCTGGCTTGCCTGAGCTACTGGTGATTTCCAGACTGGTGGTAGTAGACGATGCTGTGACAGTTCATGCCACTTAATATTATTGAAAGTGGTAGCAAACTTCATTAACTACAATGTTAGCAACACACAGGTCTTTTCATTGGCTAAGTGGAACAGTCCATGTTCCAAACCTTCCCTGTAAAACTGCTCCCTAACACTTTCTGCGCTGCATTTACGATTGCATTGGTGCTGCTTCATGCACCCATGCTGAGCTTGTCAACTTCACGAATTTTGCCTCCAACTTCCATCCTGCCCTTAAGTTCACGTGGTCCATTTCTGACACCTCTCTCTCCTTAGTCGATCTCTCTGTCTTCATCTCTGGAGACAAACTCTCTACCTATATCTTTCATAAATCTACCAATTCCTATGTCTGTCTTGACTATACTCCTTCCCACCCTGTCGCCTGTAAAAATGCCATTCTCTTTTCTCAGTCCCTTCATCTCTGCCATATCTGTTCCCAGGAGGATGTTTTCCTTTCCTCCTTCTTTGGAGAACAGGGTTCCATTGACTTTGCCCTCATCCCTATCCCATTGATTTCACAGACATCCACGCTCATCCCATCTTCCTGATGCATCAACAGGGACAGAGTTCTTCTTGTACTCCATACCACCCTATGAGTCTCCGTATCCAACACATCGTTCAAAGTTCAAAGTAATTTTGTAATCAGAGTACATATACAGAATGTCACCATATACAATCCTGAGATTCGTTTTCTTCTGGGCAATCAGTAAGCACAAGAAACACAGTAGAATCAATAAAAGACTGTTTCCAATAGGACAGACAAGCAACCAATATGCAAAAGACTGTGCAAATGAAAGAAAATAGAATAGATAAAATAAAATAATAATAATAAATAATAAGCAATAAGTACTGGGAACATGAGATGAAGAGTCCTTGACATTGGGTCCAGTTCAGTGACAGGACAAAGTGAAGTTGAGTAAAGTTATCCCCTCTGGTTCAAGAGCCTGACAGTTGAGGGATAATAACTGCTTCTGAATCTGCTGGTATGGGTGCTGAGAGAACTGTACCTTCTTCCTGATGGCAGGAGTGAGAAGAGAGCATGGCATAGCTTGGATGGTGCAGGTCCTTGATGCTTTCCTGAGACAGTGCTGTGTGTAGATATGGAATGGGAGGGAGGACTTCACACGTGATGGACTGATCCATATCCACTACTTTTTGCAGCCCTTTCTGTTCAAGGACATTGCTGTTTCCATACCAGGCCATGATGCAACTGTCAATATACTCTCCACCACACATCTATAGAAGTTTGCCAAATGACCCTGCAACTTCCACGATCTTCAATGGCATCCTACCACAAAATACACCTTTACCTCCCCCTCCCGCTCAATGCTTTCTACAGGGATCACTCTCTCCATGATTCCCTTATCTATTCATCCCTCCCTGCTAATCTCCCTCTTGGCACATATCCCTGTAAGCGATAGAAATGTTATATCTGCCCATTCACTTCCTCACTCACATCCATTCAGGGCCCCAAACTGTCCTTCCAGATGAATCAACACTTCACCTGCAAATCTGTTGAGGTCATCTACTTTATCCCATGTTCTCAAAGCAGCGTCCTCTAAATTGGTGAAACACAACGTAAATTGAGGGACTGCTTTGTCGAGCACCTCCATTCCATCTGTAAAAATTGGAATTTCGCAGTGGCCAAACATTTTAATTCCTATCCCCAGTCCCATGCTAATGTGCCGGTCCATGGCTTCCTCTTCTGCTACAGTGAGGCCACTCTCAGGGTGGAAGAACAACACCTCATATTCTGTCTCAGTAGCCTCCAACCTGATGGCATGAACATCAATTTCTCCTTCCAGTAATTCTTTTCCTTCCCTCTTCTATTCTGGGCCTCTTTCCTCTTCTTCTCACCTGCCTATCACTTACCCTGCAGCCCCTCTTCATTCCCTTTCTCCCATGGTCCACTCTCCTCTTCTATCACCTTGCCTTTTCCACCTATCACCTCCCAGCTTCTTACATCATCACCCCTCCCCTACCCACCTGGCTTCACCTATCACCTTCTAGCTTGTCCTCCTTCCCCTCCCCCAACATTTTGTTTCGGCATCTGCCTGATGAAGGGACTCAGCCTGCTCTCATCCTCCGTCGCCCCAAGGAGAAAAGGACAAGTTTACTCAACCTACTCTCATAAATCCAGGTAACATCCTTGTAAATCTCCTCTGTACTCTTTCTATAGCATCAACATCCTTCCCGTACTGAGGTGACCAGAACTGAACACAGTACACCAAGTAGGGTCTGACCAAGGTCTTACAGAGCTGTGACATTACCTCAAGGCTCTTGAATTCAACCTGCAGTTGATGAATGCCAACACACCATACACCTTCTTAACAACGCTGTCAACATGCGTAGCACCTTTGAGTGTCCTATAGACACGGACCCCAAGTTCTCTCTGATCCTCCACATTGCCAAGAGTGTTACTATTAATACTATATTCTGTCATCAAATTCGACCTACCAAAATGCACTTCACACTTATCTGGGTTGAGCTCCATCTGCCACTTCTCAGCCCAGTTCTGCATCATATCGATGACCTGCTGCAACCTTTGAAAACCCTTCAGACCATCCACAGCACCTCCAACCTTTGTGTCATTAGCAAACTTACTAACTCACCTTTCTACTTCTTTATCCAGGTCATTTATAAAAATCACAAAGAGGAGGGGTTCCAGAACAGATCCCAGCAGAACACCACTGGTCACTGACCTCCACGCAGAATACGAGCCATCTACAACCACTCTTTGCCTTCTGTGGGCAAACCAATTCTGGACCCACAAAGCAAGGTCTCCTTGGATTCCATGCCTCCTTACTTTCTGAATGAGCCTTGCATAGGGAACCTCATAAAATGCCTGACTGAAATCCTTATACACTACATTCACTGCTCTACTTTCATCAAAGCGCTTTGTTACATCCTCAAATAATTCCGTCAGGCTTGTAAGGCATGACCTGCCCTTGACAAAGCCATGTTGACTATCCCTAATCAGATTATGTCTTTCCAAATGCTCGTAAATCATGCCTTTCAGGATCTTCTCCAACAACTTGCCCACCAGTTGCAAAGATACTGCACACTGATTTAAATGATGAGTTGTGTATGGTTACACACCAGTCAAGCATTGAAGGAGTGAACCCCTTTCTATTTCTAGCATTATAAACAATCAGTAACTAACCCTCAAGCAGATAATGATTACTACGATTATCACTATTACTGCAACCCACTTAAGGGGTGGAGTTACCGAATGGGATGATCCATTCTGCTGCTGAACATATGTTGAACTGGTCTAGAGAGAGACAACATCAGCAAGAACATGAAGCTCCAATTTAGCAGCAGTATCAGAATCAGGTTTATTATGAAATTTGTTAACTTAGCAGCAGCAGTTCAGTGCAATACATAATATGGAAGAGGAAAATAAATAAATCAATAAATTATAGTATATGTATATTTAATAGATTAAAATCATGCAAAAAAACAGAAATAGCATATATTTAAAAAGTGAGGTAGTGTTCAAGGGTTCAATGTCCATTTAGGAATTGGATGGCAGAGGGGAAGAAGCTGTTCCTGAATCACTGAGTGTGTGCTTTCAGGCTTCTGTACCTCCTACCCAATGGTAACAGTGAGAAAAGGGCATGCTCTGGGTGTTGGAGGTCCTTAATAATGGACGCTGTCTTTCTGAGACACTGCTCCTTGAAGATGTCCTGAGTACCTGGTAGGCTAGTGCCCAAGGATGGAGCTGACCAAATTTACAACCCTCTGCAGCTTCTTTTGGTCCTGTGCAGTAGCACCCCACCCCCCCCATACCAGACAGTGATGCAGCCTGTCAGAATACTCTCCACAGTACTTAAATAAAATCAGCATTTTATGCTGATCAGCAATATAGCAGCCTATTCCATGTTCACACAAACACACACACACGCACACACACACACACACACACACACACACACACACACACACACACACACATCCCCCTCCATTATCACCGCCATCATCATCATCGTGCGATCAAGTTAGCATCTATAACATCCAAAACAATAGCCCCTTTGGAACATTTATCGGTATTTATGGGAATTCATGGTATACAAATTGACTCCAGCATTTCTCTATGAAACAACTATGGTTGTACCCTATAAAATTACCTACTGGGTGGGAAATACCTGAGATAATTTGAAGATGTAAAAATTGTTGTACACATGGAAGGTCTTCATTGTGCAAAAATTAGACTCATTGCTTACTTATTCCCTTTCCTCATAGAAACAACCAACAATGTTTTCTTAGCCAAGTAAAAATCTGAAAATTAAGGTATGACGTTCCATGATATCTCTTGTCTTTTTAATGCTGAATGCATTTGGTTAATGTATCTATTGTTCCATTTAGGTTATTTTGGACCTTCTGAATCATATATTAATATAAATGCCCTTTCTAATATCATATTTAATTCTTCTAATTGTGATTTATAACTGAATATCTTGTAGACATGTAGTAACTCTCCAACAGTGATTCAGCTAATTGTTTTTAATTCAGTTGGACTGGCAAGGAAAATGATTGTGTAATTAATGACTCTAAATTCAAGCTTATATTATTTGCAGCATGCATTTTTTATGGAAATCACCTAGAAGTCAAAGTTACTTGGCTAATTCATAAAGGCATTGTGTTAGAACTCTGAAGCTTCTTATAGTTCATTTCCCTTTCAATATTTATATATAAAGGTCAAAAAGAACAACTGCCAATTACATTATATCTATTCATAACAACAATCTTATTACCCCATATTCATGTAGGTTAGTCAAAGTTATATTGAAATATACTAATTTATATCAGAAAGAAGAATCTAACCCCTACCAAGACTGAAGCTGTTTTATTAAGGAGAAAAAAGGTAAAATACCTTCTCGTATTATAAAAATTAATAATAGCCAACACCTAAATTTAAACAACGAATTGAGGGTTTTGAAAGTTTTGAAAATAATTCAGAAAGGGTCCCCACAATGTTTGAAAGTCTTGACGAGATTCAGAAATTGAACAACGAATCTTCTTGAAATCTAAGCATGACATAACATCACATAACCATTGAGCATGAGCAGGAGGAGAAACATCTTTCCATTTAAACAAAAGCGTCCTCCTAGCTATAAGAGAGCTAAAGGCCAAAATATGTAAATCAGTTGTCTTCAGCTTGATATCTTGTCCTGCAACTGTACCAAATAGGGCCGTCAGAGGATTAAGCTTAAAATTGACTTTGAAAAGTAAAGAAAAAGTTTGAAAAACTTCCTTCCAATATTTTTCAAGACATGGACAAGTCCAAAACATATGAATTAATGAAGCTTCTCCATTATTGCATCTGTCACAGTAGGGAGATATATCCGAATAAAAACGAGATAGTTTACCTTTAGTCATATGGACTCTATGTACCACCTTAAATTGTATGGAGCAATGGTGAGCACATAGCAATGATGTATTAACCAATATAGTTGATTTCCATCCAGCGAATTTGTTATATTTGTGATTTGAAATGATTCCAATTTGTTTTTAATCATGCAATTCAATTTTTATGGACGTAAATTGCTTTAGTGTAATAAACTTCATACTTATTTATTCTTTTCTTGGGATGTGGATGTCACTGGCAAGGTCAGCGTTCATTGCCCTAGTTTAACTGCCCTTGAGAATCTGGTAGTGAGCTGCCTTCTCAAGCCTACGACCTTTATGGATGACGGTATTCTCTCAGTGCTGTTAATGAAGAAGTTCTACGATTTAGACTCAGCCATGATCATGCCTATGATTTGAAACGTAATGAAAATTCATTCAGTAAGGTTATTTACAGCAGGGTTCAACTCCTCAGGGAAGAAAATAAATCTATTCTTCAACTATCCCAGTACAAGCCTCTGATTTAGTCTCCTTCTATAATGCAGTGAGTGTGTTATTTCAGTCGGTTTCCCTGTGCTAAGAGGATCCTGCCCTGCATGGTGCATGTAAAATCTTTCTGACTCCAAATACCATCCAATAAGGAATGGGAAATGGTACCAAGTTAATCTAAAGTTGCCCTACCTTATTAGCAACAGTTAACAAAATAATTAATTTAATCTCATGCAAGTAACAGGGTGAATAAATTCAGGGAAGATCTTGAGAGATTGAGCAAATTTAATTTGGAATTACTCTGAATGAGGAAATCACTGATAAAGATTCACAAAAGGTTTTGAACCTAGTTTAAGTATCCAGCAAAAGTAACCTCCAACACTGATCCTATCACCTATGTATCTTAGACCAGATGGCATTTATACCACCAGGGTGCATCATAAATAACTGACAGTCTTTAGAGGAATGAAAATTCAGAAAATTATGCTAGTTTCAAAGGAGCTGATTGGTAGTATTACCCACACAAAAAAATTAGGTAATTATTACTGCCAGTACTCCTTATACACTTCAAAGAAACAAGCTATAATTCTGCACTGATCTCAAAAGTGACTTGTCGTGAGCTGTGAAGTCAGCTGATTTGCAGCTTTCACTCCAGTTTTCCATCCATTTATACCTTTCTCAGGCATTGGCATGGTAATGCCTACTGTGTAAGTCCTTTCATTGGGTTCTTACATCCTGAATTTGTTGCAGAATAGCCAAAAGCTTTCAGCCTCAAAACCGAAGGATAAAAATTTAGGACAGGTGTGGAATCATAAATATGTCTACACAAAGCTTTTATTAAATTTAAGCTTTAGCATGATGAATATGATGGTTTGTCAGATAGGAAATAAACTGTTAACGGGAAGAAGATAATAATGGAGGATAGATTGATCAGTTTAATGCCAGTGATAGAAAAGATACTAGAATTTGTACTCAAATGCCAGTCCAGGTGTAGGGTCTTGGCTTGAAACGTCAACTGTTCATTCTTTCCATTGATGTTGGCTGATCTGCTGAGTTCCTCCAGAATTTTGTGTATGTTGCTCTGGATTTCCAGCATCTGTTGGAAAAGGCGGGAGGAGAAGATGGCGGCGTGACACAAGGTGCGCAGCTCTCCGGTGAAATGATATCGTATTTGTAAGTAGCATGCCGTGCACAATTCTGATTTGACAGAGACAGACGTAAGAAGCACAGAGGAACATCTGGAGAAACCTCTGGAACGCCCAGTTCGCTGCCGCTGCTACTGCGTGATCGAGAATCTCTGGAGGGAAGGCCCCAAAATCCCCAGCTTTGCCTGCTGCTGGCGACCGGGGCTGGGGTCGAAGCGTTCAGCAGAGATGGTGATTGGTACTCAGTGTCGGAGGGCTGGTCAGAGGCTCGAAGTCTTTGGATGACTCAGAGTCGGACTGTGGTTGGGCATGGCAGGAAGAGTTTTCTTCCTTCTCCCGTCTGCGTGAGGTGTGGGACTTTCGAGAGACTTTAAACATTTTTTACTGTGCCCATGGCCTGTTCTTCATCAAGTTATGGTATTGTTTGCACTGTTGTAGCTATATGTTATAATTATGTGGTTTTTGTTAGTTTTCCAGTCTTGGTCTGTCCTGTGTTTCTGTGATATCACTCCGGAGGAATATTGTATCATTTCTTAATGCATGCATTACTAAATGACAATAAAAGAGGACTGTGTGTCCTCATAACCTAATCTAATAATCTAATCTTGTGTTTAAAATGTTAAGAAAACATCTTGAACAAAAATGTACAGGAGAAAATAGTCAAAATAAATTCTGAGAAGCTACAAGGTAATGTAGTGAATGCAATATCTGAAATATTGAAAAGCATTTGAAAAAGTATCATATAACAAAAGTAAGGGTGTCTAGGGCCAAGAAACAAATAGCTGAATTGGCTGAAAAAAACACACACAAACAGAGTGAGAGTCAAAGTTACTCAGATCTCAGAAAATGAAAAACAATATTCAACATAAATCAGTGTTGGACCACTTTGATTCAAAACTAATATTAAAATCTTTGAATTTAGAATTAAGTAACACTATCAAATTGTATCTAACACTGAGAAACAAAGTAATATTGCAGAAAAGCTCAGAAAGTAAATTGGTAAGTTGTTGTAATGTAAGCTGAGGTACAGTGAAAAGCTGTTTCTCATGCCATCCATACTGATTACTTGATCACAGCGGTACATTGAGCTAGTACAAAGAAAAAAACAAGAACAGAATGCAGAACAAAGCATTGCACTTACATAAACAAAAGAAAATCTACAGATGCTGGAAATCCAAGCAACATCCACAAAATGCTGGTGGAACTCAGCAGGCCAAGCAGGATCTATGGAACAAAGAATAGCTGATGTTTCGGCCCGAGACCCTTCATCAGAACTGAAGAAAAAAGATGAGATCAGAGTAAGAAGATGGGGGGAGGGGAGGAAGAAATACAAGGTAGTAGGTGATAGGTGAAACTTGGGGGTGAGGGATGGAGAAAAGAGCTAGGAAGTCGATTGGTGAAAGAGATAAAAGACTGTAGAGGGGAAAATCTACTAGTTGAGGGCAGAAGGCCATAGAAAAAAGCAGCAGGGAGGAGCATCAGAGGGAAGGATGGCCAGGTAAGGAGATAAGGTGAGAGAAGGAAGTGGGAATTGGGAATGGTGAGGGAGAGGGGAGATGGCCATTACTGGAAGTTTGAGAAATCAATGTTCATGCCATCAGGTTGGAGACTACCCAGATGGGATATATAGTGTTGCTCCTCCAACCGGACTGTGGCCTCACTGCAACAGAAGAGGAGGCCATGGACTGACATCTTGGAATGGGGAGGGGAAATGGAATTAAAGTGGGTGGCCAATGGGCGACTGTGTTTTTTCTGGCAGACAAAGCATAGGTGCTTGGCAAAGCAGTCTCCCAATCTACATCAGGTATCACTGATATACTGAAGGCAACATCAGGAGCACTGGATATAGTAGATGACCCCAACAGACTCACAGATGAAGTGCATATTGCTGTTTCTGTGAGGGTGGGGGTTGGGGACGATGCTATTGTTGCTGTTTCTTTTGCGGGGGGGGTTGGGGGTTTGGAGTTTGATTGTTCCATCAGCTATTTTCCACATGGGTGATCTATTAGCTTTTGCACGAAGAGGTGGGGGCTTTGGGGTTTGCAAATTTTGTTTCTTTCTCATTTTCATGTGGGGAGGGGTTGATATCTTTTCTTTCAATGACTTCTGTGGTTTTTTCTGTATTTCATGGCTATTTGGAAAAGATTAATATCAGAGTCATATTGTATATGCATACTTAAACAGTAAAATGAACCTTTGAACTTTTGGTACAGGTATCAATATATCAGGAAAAGAATTCAGGAAGCAGAACTGAATAAAACTGAAGCAGGGACTGCTACACATATCTCATAAAGAGACAGGAATTGCTCAACCTCATCCAAGCTCCTACAGCTACATCTTTGAGCTTGAAGATGCGAGTGGAGGTAAAGGGTTCAGGCAGCTGGATGGGGATTGATTGGGCACTCAGATGTACATCTGCAGTTTTCTTTTTCCTTTTCAGTTATTTCTTGAGTTAGGTTCCCTTCTGACTCTGCAGTGAAGTAGTTTGAGGTCACCTTGAGAAGCAACATCACACTGATTGGATTTGATGCATGTACTAGATCTTCCGAACAAACTGCCTTTGAAATGCATTTTGGCGGAAACATTCCTCCCTAGTACATTATAAGTTTAAGGTAATTTTTCTGAATGTTTTCAGGAAGTGTGAATATTATGGCCCAAGCTCTTAAACCATTTAATTTTGTCTGTTGGGACTGGAAGTCTGTGCATGTGCATAACCACACATCTGCAAAGCACTCTCCTGACCCCTCGAGATCCTTCCAGACAAGAATCAATTCTGTCTGGCATTCTAAATATAGCTTAATGGCTACAGATAAATAGCAAACAAAACAAATGGACTATATGAACACCAACCCAGATGCTGAAGAGTTAATAGGCAGAAAAAGATAGGGTTTCAGAAATATATATAGTATTAGCAAAGGAGTCAATTTAAAGAGTATAGCTGACAGTAAAGCAAAACAGTTCAGAAATAAACAAAAATATTGAAGTGAAAATAATTAAGCGGACTTCTCTTGTGCAAAAGAACAAGAGTATGATGACAGAAATTAGGAGAACATGATGAGACCTTGCTGGGCAAATTTAGATCAACAGATATTATTTGGTTTTCAGAGATTTTTGGGTTGGTGGCCTGGAGAATTTTTGATGCAGAACCTGGGATGCCTTAAAATGAAGACAGTAGTGGAATCGGTAATCAAATAAAAAGATATAAAGGATCTATCACGCTAATAGGTTAGGTATACAAGACAAACTACTGAATGGAGGAAGAGAGGTGCTGGAAAATTATGGAAGTACAAGGATGTTCCTGGAATTTGAGGACCTGAGTTGGGTTGAAAAGGTTAAGACTTTATTTCCTAAAGCAAAGGAGAATGAGGGGAATTTAGATAGAGGCATATAGAATTATGAGAGGTATAGGCAGGGTAAATGCAAGCAAGCTTTTTCCACTGAGGTTGAGTGAGACTAGAACTAGAATTCATGGGTTAGGGTGAAAGGTGAAATATTTACTTCTTCACTCCAAGAATGGTGAGAGTGTGGAATGAGGTGCCAGCAGAAGTAGTGGACATGGGTTTATTTCAACATTTAAGAGAAGTGTGGAGGGCTGTAGTCCACCTGCAGGTCAATGGGACTAGGCAGGACAATAGTTTGGCTTTGATTAGGTGGGATGAAAAGACTATTTCTGTGCTGTAGTGCTCTATGACTCTATGACTATAATAATAATAATAATAATAATAATAATAATCGTGAGGGATTTCAAAAAATGCACCATCCCCTGGACAGGAAGAATTGGAAAAGGGGAAAAGGGAATGCGATTCCTATCCTCTTCCTTCTTCTCCTTGTTCTTTTTCATTTTCTAATTCTTCTTCTTCTTAGGCATTCCCTGGGGATCAAGGGTGATTCACTTCCACACGAGTTTTGTGGCTCCTGGAAGTGCAAATAAGGCCAATGTGGGAACACTGGATTTTTCTAGAGATGGGCAGAAGGAGGCTGGTAGGCTGGGAAGAGGGTAGATGGTGAAGTCTTGTGCTTTTTCCAGTATTTTCAGTGGGTTTTTGGTGTGCTCTCAATGCAAGGCTTCAGGTCTCTCAATACCTTCCCAAATACTGTTGAGTCACCATGTGACAGAGATTCCCAGGAGTCAGTGAAGAGTTTTAATCTTTGAAAGGAAGCTCTGAGCATATTCTTGAATTTTTTCCTCTGACTAGCAGAGCTTGGAATTAATTGCTTGCTTTAAGAAGCTGGTGGCAGGCATGAAAACTGCATTTCCCCTTCCAATGTGGTTAAGTATGTGTAACTGGGTTCCAAAACTGAGGATGTTGGACTGTTATACAGGAAAACTTTTTAACCCAATATGTAAAAAATCCAACAAATGTGGATTCACTATTGAACCTGATGATGGGAAATTAGCTAAACCATATAAGTTAACTTAAGGAACTTCTAAGTAATGTTGATAATAATAGAGATGTAAGATGATAATAGATAATATCCTCAATATGATGGAGATCGGGATAATTATTATGGGAAAAGCAGCTCTTGAGGGACTGAAAATAGAACTTGGGAAAATAGATTGAAAACACCATTGGAAACATTGAAAATGATTTTCAACAGATTGCAGGAAAATAAATTCCACAAAAAGAAAACCAAATAAACACTCATTAGATTCAATGGACCTGAAAAGAAAAGGGAACATTTGA
Organism: Mobula birostris; assembly: GCF_030028105.1. NCBI lineage: Eukaryota > Metazoa > Chordata > Chondrichthyes > Myliobatiformes > Myliobatidae > Mobula > Mobula birostris. The sequence goes on from NC_092386.1 coordinate 53,866,701, forward strand.
GGATAAGAAAAGAAGAATATCTCAAATACAAAGAGAGCAGAGGATTGGAATGGTAAGAGAAAACTTGAACAAATTGTGGAGAATTTTTTTTTTTAAAAACACTGTTAGGAAACCAAAGAGGAACAATCAAACAAAATTACCAAGGCACATGAAGCAAAATAAATAAATAAGTTACAGACACATCAATATTAAAAGGGATGGGAATAACACTAACATGGTACAGGATAATACTACATATAATGACCAGAATATGGAGGAAATATTAAATAATTTTCCTTCATTCCTTAGCATGAAGATAGAAATGGATGACATGAGTAATGAAAAGAGTGACCTTAGAAAGGAACGCACTTTTTAGCCATCTAAATGAACTTGCAATTTTATGGTCTCCTGAAGGGCTCAGAGAAGTTGAATCTTGGGAAAGCAGGGATGGCACTTTGAAGTGGCCGAAGGTCCATCATGGCCACCATAGAAAGTGCAGGAGAAGGAGCGGACTTCAAGCGAAGCTGAAGCAATGGGGGAATTGATCATCATTCCCTAGCATTTTACTGACTAATATACAGTCACTGGGGAGCAAGACAAAGGACTTAAGGCAATGTTTCTGTATCAAAGGGAAATGAGGAATTGCTGCATTCTCTGTTTCAATGAGACATAGCTCACCTCCGACACTCCTGACACCAACTCCAGCCTGACAAGATCTCAATCCACCACATGGACTGAACTGTGGCATTAGGAAAAAGAGAGAGTAGGGTCTACCTCATGGTAAACTCATCAAGGTCATCGAAAGTAATGGCCTTGTCTCACTCTTGTTCCCCCAACATGGACATCTAATGATTGTGCCAACCGTTCTACTTACCGAGAGAATTCTGTACCATAATTTTGACTGTAGTTTACATGCCAACAAAGGCAGCTCTCAATGTATTGAGTACCATGATTAGAAAACAAGATCCAGCCTACCCAGCTTCCTTTCGCATCCTTGCTGGGGAAATCAGTCAGGTTATCTTGAATAAGCCTCTGCCCAATTAACAATGGCACATCACCAGAGGACCCAAAGCACTCGACCACTGCTACACTATCATCAAAAATGCCCGCAAGGCAATATTGCCCAGTTCCATCTCTCAACCTCATTTTTGGAATCTGGCTGTGTCATAGTCCAGTCCGAAGTCCACGTTCCGGATCACGGTCCGGTCCATGGACTCCGGACTCTGGGTCTTCTGGCTGTCCCTGGTTTCGGTTGGACTTAACCATAAGCGCCTGATTCTCATCTTGGGGCTGGGAATATAAGTGGCCCTGGGATCGAGTGTGGTTGCTGGCCGTCTTGTTAGTCTCCCCTTGGAGCAACCCATTGGTGGAAGGCTAGTGCAGTCATTGAGATATAGATTTGACTGTTCCGTAGCCCGCCGAGGTTACCAGCCACCTCGAGTCTTGGAGCCACCCCGGACCTAGCTCCCTTCCTGTTCCTTGCCTCCGTCGGGTAAGCCAGGCCGATTGCCGTTACCCTGCAGTTGGTTCTGTCCCTTCCTGTCCCTTGCCTCCATCGGGTAAGCCAGGCCATTTGCCGTTACCCTGCGTTTGGGTCTATTCCTCCCTGTCCTTGCCTCCGTGGGGTGTAGTCCAGCGTCCTGCTCAGGAGTTGCCTCAAAGTACCCTTGCCCCATCATGTCCTCATCTAGCCTCCAAGGACCCAAGCCTCATCATGTCTTTGCCTGGCCTCCAGGAACCCAAGCCTCGTCACGTCTTCGCCCGGTTTTGGGGTCTGAGCCCGAGTCAAGACTCAGGTTCTGGGTCCTTGTCCAGTCTCTGGCTCGGAGTTCACGCCCAAGCTCCTCGTTCCCAGTCCTTCGTCCTGGTCTTGCTCCCCTAGCCTAGTCTGTGTTCCTGTCCCTACTCCCGGTCTGCATCCTGTCCCGTCATTTAGTTTTGTCCGTTCCTGTTCCTAGTACTTCAGTGTCTGTGTCTTGCATTTGGGTCCACCGGCTGCGTCCCCCACTATGACAGGCTGTCCTCCTATTTATTACCTGCAGAGACTAAAGAGCAAGGCATCAAGGTAAGGGCAACAAAGAGGCTGTCCGGGGAGGCAGTGAAGCACCTACGGGATTGCTTCAAGGAGGTGGACTGGGTCATATTTAATGACTTATCAAGGGACCAGAATGAATAATTCATGGTCATGGATGAGCTTATTCCCACAAAACCACTCAGAGCTTTTCCCAACCAAAGCCCTGGATGAACCAACAGATCGACAGTCTGCTGAGATCTAGGTTAGCTGTGTTCATGATTGGTGATCCAGGAAAGTACTAACGGTTCTGGAATGACCTCTGGAAGGCCATCTCACATGCAATGTGGCAATTCCAGACCAAAGTGGAATCGCAGAAGGATGTTTGACAGCTATGGCAGGGCTTGAGTGCTATCACCTCCCTCAAAGCAAACTCAAGCAATATTAATGAGAGCAAGGTTTTGCTCGCAGAGGAAGTCATGGCCTTTTATGCTCAGTTTGATCAATCAAACATGGAGACATCTTCACAAACCCTTGTAGCCCCTAACACAACCCTAGGATTTCATTCTCAGTGGCCAACATGAGACCGACCTTCAGAAGGGTGAAACCTCAAAAAGCATCAGAGCCAGATGCGGTAACTGGTTGAGGACTGAAGACCTGTGCTAATCAACTAGTTGAAATGTTTATAGACATCTCTAGTTGCTCACTTCAGTAGTCTGAGCTACCCACCTATTCCAAGGAGGTTTCAACCATACTGGTGCCCAAGAGGAAAATGGTAACAACTCAGTGATAATGGTCCAGTAGTTTTTACGTCCACTGTGATAAAGTGCTTTGAAAGATTGGTCAGGAAGCATGTCAACTCCTGCCTGAGACCCTGAGATCTGTTCAGTTTGCTTATCATCACAACAGGTCAACAGAAGATTCTTCATTCAGCTCTGGAACATCTGGACAATTAAGATGTATACATCAGGATGCTATTCATTGACTATAATTCAACATTCAACACTATCATCCTCTAGGTCACTGATCACTAATCTCCAAGCCCTAGGGCTTGATACCACCCTGTGCAACTGGATCCTCAATTTCTTCTCTTGCAGACTCCAGTCAGTTTGGGTTGGTAACAACAGCTCCTCCACAATCATCATCAGTGTTGGAAAGTGTACAGTCATGCACTTTGGAAGAAGAAATGAAAGGGTTGTCTATTTTCTAATTGGAGAAAAAATGCAAAAATCTGAGGCACAAAGAGATTTGGGAGCCTTTGTGCAGGATTCTCTGAAGGTTAATTTGCAGTTTGAGTCTGCGGTGAGGAAGGCAAGTGCAATGTTAGCATTCATTTCAAGAGGACTAAATATAAAATCAAGGATATAATGTTGAGACTTTATAAAGCATTGGTGAAGCCTCACTTGGACTATTGTGAGCAATTTTGGGCTGCATATCTTAGAAAGAATGTGATGATACTGGAGAGGGTTCAAGGAAGATCACAAAAGTTATTCCAGGATTAAATGGCTTGTCATATGAAGAGCGTTTGATGGCTCTGGGCCTGTATTCACTGGAATTTAGAAGAATGAGGGGTGACCTAATTGAAACCTATCAAATGGTGAAAGACCTTGAAAGAGTGGATGTGGAGCGGCTGTTTCCGATGGTAGGAGTGTCTAAGACCAGAGGACACATCCTCAAAATAGAGGGGGTCCTTTTGGAATGGAGATGAGGAGGAACTTCTTTTGCCAGAGAGTGATGAATCTGTGGAAATCATTGCCACAGGCAGCTGTGGAGGCCAAGTGTTTGGGTATATTTAAGGCAGAAGTTGATAGATTCTCGACTGGTCAGGGCATTAAGAGATACAGGGAGAAGGCTGGAGACTGGGACTGTGAGGAAAAATGGATCAGACATCATGAAATGGCAGAGCAGACTCGATGAGCCAAATGACTTAATTCTGCTCCTATATCTTATGGTCTTATGGTCTATGGTCAATGGGACAGAAAACAACCAATATGCAAAAGACAAGAAACTAACCAAGAAAAATAATAATAATAATAATAAAAAATTAATGAGTTGTAGAGACCTTGAAAATGAGTCCACAGTTTGTAGGAACAATTCAGTGATGGAGCTAGTGAACTTGAGTTATCCCCTCTGGTTCAAGAGTCTGATGGTTGTGAGTTAATAACTCTTCCTGAACCTGGTGGTGTGGGTCCTGAGGTTCCTGTACCTTCCTTCTGATGGCAGAAGCGAGAAGCGAGCATGACCTGTATAGTGGGGGTCCTTGATGATGCATGCTGCTTTTCTGCAACAGGTCTCCTTGTAAATGTGCTCAGTGGAGGGGAGAGCTTTACCCATGATGGACTGGGCTGTATCCACTACTTTTTGTCGGCTTTTCCATTCATGGGCATTGGTGCTTCCATACCAGGCCAGTCAGTATATTCTCCACCTCACATCGATAAAGGTTTGTAATACAAGTAACAAAGTGTCGAGTTGGAAGAGGTATCAAAATGGGCTGCTAACTGACTACAGGACACAACAGAAAGTGAGTATAGATAGTAACCACTCAAAGTGGATCAAGGAGAATAATTGTTATGAACATGTTTCATTGTTGGGAAAGTTTCTACTAACATGTATTCCAAATGAGTTAAACTCTGGAATCAAGTATGCAGGTTCTAGTTTATCAACTTTCATCCTGCATCCTAACATTTCAAAGTTGCCTTTGGCACTTCAATATTAAATGTGACTACAAAAGAAACAATTTGTTGTTTGAAAGAACAAACTAGAAAGTGATGCTGCAAAAATTTTCAGAAAAGAAAAAGAAGTTTACAACATAAAAGCAATCCTAGTATGTTATCAAGGCAGCTTATTGGCATAACAAAAATTTGCCTAAAGCTGATGATGAAGGAAGGTGAATCTGTGGATTTCATTCCCACGGACAGCTGTGGAGCCCCATACATTGAGTATATTTAAAGTGGAATTTGATAGGTTCCTAGTTAGTCAGGGCATCAAAGGTTACCACCATAAGGCAGGAGAATGGGTTTGAATTAGATAATGAATCAGCCATGATGGAATGGCAGAGCAGACTCCATAGGCCAAGTGACCTAATTCTGCTCTTATGTCTTATGGTATTATGGTCTTCCCCACAATAAAAGGCATTCAAACTTTACTTGTCCAAAATCTTGGAATCTTTACAAGGATTCTTATAACACTGCAGCAAAAGTTTATGTTCATCATGTTGTGAAATTCTGATTAAATATGCCTGAAGTCCATGCATTTTTAAAATGCTCATTAGGCCTTCTATCAGTGGATAACGTCCCTTTTTCAAATTCTCTTTATCATAATCAGCTGCAGACCTTCCTAATCTAATTTTGATACCCATGTCACGTCCTCAATCATGTTTAAAACTTATTTTTACCTCACAGGGAAAACAGCTAAAATATGTATTCAGGAAAATTCTTCTTTGTTTCCACAGTTTGCGACATCACATATCAGATTAAATGTATTTATATTCCATATATTTAACAAGTGAAAATAGAAAATTATCAGAACAATTTTTGACGGTCTTACCCACCCTGACACTTTGGCATTTTAAAAAACTAATTTGTTTTCACAATGTTAATGTAAATTTGAAATAAGGAGCAGGATTCAGTCACATAGCCCATCAAATCTCCTCAAAACTTCAAACAACAGTCAAACATCACAATTGCCTGTACTATACTTAAATCTGTTTAAGATCTTATCAGTACAGATATTTTCTGAGCATTGGGTGCATATTGAAAAAGAAAGTAATTATCATTTTCTTAATTTTGAAGGTGTAGTGACTCTTTGAGTACAAATTTAGGCCTATAAGTGATTACATAATGCAATAATCAAAATGTGAAGCATTTAATGTAAGTCTTCTAATTAATCAATTATTTTTAAAAATCTGCATGTATGTCTTTAATCACAGCTATAAGTACTGAGAACTCCATGATTATTTTATTGTTTGTTATCAGACCATGGCGCATTTTGCCAATAGTTCCTATTAGAAAAATTAAAATATTTCTCTTTTAAAAATTGATTTGATCATAATCAAACCTTAAAAATGAAAGTTTTATCATCACTCTACTTTCCTATATACACAGAATTGCATTGAATATAGGAGCATTTTTATCCACTTTCTGAAAACCACTGAACAAAATGGCATTTTATCTTAATTTCAAGAGTACATCTTTCTTTTTTCAAATGTATCTTGAAAATTTTAATATTAATATTGTTCACGCTCCTAAACCTGACTTAGATTTATTGAATATTCAGTACCACATCAACATACCTGGTAGAGGTACTGCAATACATTATATTTACCAGCTAAGTGAGAGTTCAAAATTACATTACTCAGTGACAGAGGACCGTGCAACTGAAACAATAAAGTGTGCTTTATTTTCAATTTGCAATGCATTGTATTCAGCAGTTTTGATTCAATCACGTTACTACTGTTGACAAGATTTATTTCATCCTTCCCTTATATTTTACAATCTGAATAACTTCCTTTTATGCCAATCTACAGACATTATGTATTCAAGAAACACTACATTTTGCTACACCAGCAATCACAACAATAAAACAACTGTATCCAAAGTTGTTCGTGATGGATGACTGATAATTAAATGCTGAGTCAGGGGGCATTATGTTACTTGTGACCACTGTCTCTAGAATTACAAATGGAGACCTAACTACATTGACTACAATTTTCCATCTTCAGAGACCATTACACTGGACAAGCCAAACATAGATTGAGTGGTCACTTTGTGGAGCAGCTGTGCCCAGTCCACAAGAGAGACACTGAACCTGTGCCTGTCACTTTAATTCAGCATTCCCTATCTGCTGTGACATTAGGTTTGTCCTGCTTTTAATGAACAGGACATACTTGGACAATTTTCCATATTGTCAGGTAGAGCTGCATAGGAGGAGCGAAGGCAGAGGCTAGTTCTGTTGCATTAGTCTTCAGTACCACAGCTGGGATATCATCTAGTCCTTTCGCCTTTGCTTTATCTAATCATCTCAGTCATTTCTTGATATCCCATGGAGTGAATTGAAATAGTTGGAGATTGGCTTCAGTGAAGATGGATACCTCAGGTGGAAGTCAGAAAGACTCATCTATCTACTTGAACGTATCTGTGAATTCTTCATCCATTTAGATTAGATTAGATTATGAGGACACGCAGTCCTCTTTTATTGTCATTTAGTAATGCATGCATTAAGAAATGATACAATATTCCTCCGGTGTGATATCACAGAAAAACAGGACAGACCAAGACTGAAAAACTGACAAATACCACATAATTATATAGTTACAACAGTGCAACAATACCATAACTTGATGAAGAACAGGCCGTGAGCACGGTAAAAAAGTTCAAAGTCTCTCGAAAGTCCCACATCTCACGCAGACGGGAGAAAGAACAAAACTCTCCCTGCCATACCCGACCACAGTCCGACTCTGGGTCATCTGAAAACTTCGAGCTCCGACCAGCCCTCCTACACCGAGCACCGAGCACCATCTCTGCCAAACGCTTCGACCCCAGCCCCGGTCGCCAGCAGCAGGCGAAACCGAGGATTTTGGGGCCTTCCCTCCAGAGATTCTTGATCGCACAGCAGCAGCGGCAGCGAACAGGGCATTTCAGAAGTTACTCCAGATGTTCCTCCGTGCTCTCATGGCTGTCTCCATCAAATCAGAATTGTGCACGGTCCCTATTTAACAAATACAATATCATTTCACCGGAGAGGTTACGTGCGCTGCATCGTGCTGCCATCTTCTCCTCCCTCCTCCTGATAATTTCTATATCATTCATATGCTGGGCTTGGCCTTCACTGAGATTGAGGATGTCCTTGGAGCTTCCTCATTTAATTTCCCACAACCATTCACAAATAGATGTGGTAGGACTGCGGAATTCTGCTAATGAGATCACTGAGCTCTGTCCATTGATGCCAAATGTTCTTTAGTAGCTCTCTTTTTTGAGCAGCTTGAGACTTCATAATCATATTTGAGCTGTTAGAGAAATGCAAATTATTGTTGCTTGTTTGGTGACAAGACAGGCGATGAGGCAGCAGCAGACATCCCACCCTGCAAAAACTCATTTCAGGGAGGTAGCACCATCAATTTGCAGGGGATTCCTGGAACTTCCGGGAGAGGTGGGATGTCTGCAATAGAGTAATTCCTTAGCAGCTAGCCAGCTAGTTTAAATTACATTAGCTATGCTAATGAATGAATAACACCTGTTAAACTCACCTCAATATGTCTTTTACAGTCTTAACCCACCTTGGGCAATAGAAAAGTCACTGTTGCAAACAGTGCTGCGAGCAGCACTGTCATTATTTTTGACCCCTATTGGGCAGGGGTATACTTTAGTGTAGTCTGGGGTGAAGTACGTTTTATATTTTCTTTTTTTGGAATACTCTGCCATGGCGCGCTCTCTCTCTCTCTTTCTCGCTCTCTCTCGCTCTCATGCTCTGTCTCGTGTTCACTCTCAAAAAAAATCAACTTCCAGGATATTGTATATAATTTGGCGGGCATCAGGGAGCCACTATCAATATGCAGGAGACTCCCGGAACTTCCGGGAGAGGTGGGATGTCTGCAGCAGTGTGGTCTCAGCGTTATCGAGATCTGGGCCTCAAGCCGCAGGCTTGCCTGCTGCTACGGTCCAGGTGAGGAGATGCTGGAGGCGGTGTAGCATGGCACCTGTGCTCGATTGGGGGCTGGCCTCTACTGTTGGTGCTGCCCTCCAGTGTTTGATTGGTGGAATGACAGGCTGGATTGCCAGGAACTGTACAATCAGTTTACATGTTGCTCAGGGTCTTGGACTATACATGTGTTTTCTTGCGTAACAATGTGTGCTTTCTTTTCTCTAGCTATTTTGAATATATGTCATGCACCTTGGCCTCAGATGAACACTGCTTGTTCAACTGTACCCATGTATCATTAGAATGATAATTAAACTTGATTTTATTTGATCATTATTGTTGACTAACTTTTATGAAAAGACTTCTTTAAAATTATGTAAGATTGCTGAATGAAACTGCAGAATCAATTCAATTTATTATATTGGTTGTTTCCAATTTATATATATATATATATAATGATTTATCTCAGGTTTAAACTGCTTCAGGATAATTGTGGTGGAGTGATATATCAATATCTGGACTTTTTTCTTTGGACTCTGGTGTAACGCTAGCATATTTCCATGATTCTTTGTACAAGAATTTCTGAAAAATGTAACTTCTGTCTAAATGAAAGCAAAAATAAAATTGCAGATGCTGGAAATCTGAAAAAGAAAAACAAAATATTAGAAACTATAGCAATGGCAGGGTCAGACATCTGTAAAAGGAGAAAATATATTATTGATTCAGGTCTGAGATCTGAATTTTCCTTGGAATTGAAGCAATAAATCGCTTTCTCTCTCCACAGGTGGTGCCTGGCCTGCTGAGTGTCTCCAGCACTTTCTGACTTTGACTTTACGCTGATTGTTGAAGTGATAACTGATTCATATAGTCAGTTTTTATCACATATGAATCAGTTATCAGTTATTACCATGCCAAATCTCAAGATGAGAACATTCATTGAAAAATTAGACATTGAGCATTAGATCCATGTCCATAGATCCCTCACAGTTGCTGCGCAAATTGGCAGAGTGGTTAAGAAGGAATAAGGTGTGTTGGCCTTCATTAATCAGGGGATAGAGCTCAAGAGCCATGAGGTAATGTTGCAGCTCTATAAAACTCTGGTTAGACCACACTTAACAGTATTGTGTTCAGATCTGAACCTTCATTTTAGGAGGGATATGCGAGCTTTAGAGAGGGTGCAGAGGAGATTTGCCAGGATGCTGCCTGGACTAGAGAGCATGTCTAACAGTGAAAGGTTGGGAAAGCTAGGGCTATCCTTCTGGTAGCAAAGGAGGATGAGAGGTGATTTGATGAAGGTGTATAAAATGATAAGAGGTATACAGTGGACAGCCTGAGGCTTTTTTTTATTGTGGTCTAATACGATTGAAAATAATTTCAAGAACAAGTGAAATATATTAGCCCAGATTTAATTGTTTGGCAACAAAGACTGCTGAAAATTTAATCCACCTACTTTCAAGTCAACTACTAGAAACCATTCTGCTTTAGCCTTCTAAAAGTTCAGAATACAGGACTGAGGAGCTTGTGTTTTTTTTTTGCAGTGTAGCATAATTTTTGATGTCAAGTCAAATTATCCTCAAGACAGATCAGCAATCAGAAAGACTTTCCTCATCAAAATGCATGGTGAAGTATTACAGCAAAATTCACAAGTGATCAACTCTTAACTGAAGTCCCGAGCATTAAATTTCAAGATGAGCTCTAAATAATAATAATTCTCTACCAGTTTTCTTTGTCAAGGCCAGACTTTCCTTTGCCAATACCAAACTTCTTTGTTTTGATGTCAAGGAAACATTAATTTTACAGGAATATTGAGCAAAGGACCAAGGTTGAGATTAATGATATTGTGCATCAAGATTGGATTTTCATATTTGGTCTCTATCACCAGGATGTAAATGTTGAATATTCTGGAGATAACAAATGCTTAAATGGTGGCTGGTAAAAAGACCCTTACCAGGAAATGGTTATCACAGTAGAGCCCAACTTTAAATGTATGGATGGAAATTACAATGGACATTTACAAAATGGAGAAGATAACAGCATCTGCTAATCATAAGTTGGAACAATTTGATTCATACTGGAAAAAATGGTTTAACTACATAACACCTTATAGGCCTGATTTTATTCTCACAAGTCAAGGAATATGTTGTTAAAAAAAAAGATCACTCCCTATTTCGTACATAGTTTTCTTCTTTTGATTGTTCTTTCTTTCCTCTCCTTTCTATAAGTTTATACCTCAGATAAATATTATGTGGAGATTTGTGACAAATATGACTATATGATATAAGTGTATGGTATCTGAAATACATCTTATGGGAAGTTTTGTTTGATGATGAAATTCAATAAAAAATAAATTACAAAAAAAAACAAATGCTTAAATGATTGCATAAGATTGAACAAGCGCATTTAGTAGTTAGCTCATTGCTTCCTTGCTAATAAAGGCTAATACATTTCTAACTAAAAGTGGAAATTCAATAGAGCAAAGTGCGATGGATAAGTCATGTCGGTAATGTCAATTCACTATTAAACTGTTGATAAAATTTCAGGAAATTATATGGTTCTTAAAAATGCTAGAAGTAAATATCATAATTATATATATAAAAACAGAAAATGCTGGAAACTGTCAGCAGATCAGGTAGCAGTGGTGGAAGAATAAACAATGACACCTTGACCTGAAATCTTAAGCCCATTTCTTTTTCCATTTATGTTGCGTGACCTGCTAAGTGTTTCTAGTATGTCTGTTTTTATTTAAGGTCTCCAATTTGTGCAGTTTGAATTTTCATCAGAAACAAATTTGGATCTTCTATGATTTAAAGTAACATTCTATGGAATAAGGGCCTTTAAGGAGCTTAGGATCAAGGATACAGAAGGCAAGAATGGATTTCCTATTCTTATATTCAGACTACTAGGTCTGAAGATGACAGCAGGTACCTTGGAGCTGCATGGAGGGAGTAGTAAATAAATGTTATCACCTAGAATCTATCCCTGTTTAATTCTATGGAGACAATTTTATGATTTTGTGATACGTGTCAGAAGGACATAGTTCCTGGACAATTACTTCTTTATGGGATTTAAAAATCTAGATTGAAAGACCTTTACCTCAAATTTTTTCAGATCTGCAAATCCTTGGTGCTATTGATATACTTCTAATATCTATGGATCACTAATGAGCTGATCTTACACCAGCCAATTCAAATTTTATTTTAATTTCAACACAGTTTACGATGTTTTTATATTGACTTTATTTTGTCTTAAATTTTGTATAAAAGAATTTTAAGTTATAATCTTTTTCAAGTTTCAACACTTAAATAACCTCGATAGATACGGTATATTCTGAAGGTAACCAAATGGTTGATCTCCTTTAGTGGGTAGCATTCCTTATTGTTGTGGTCTTTTTCCCTGATTAGTACCATCCTCTCTTGGCATTAGATATTGATGTTTTTTCAATGCAGGTAGCTATGCTAAAATTTTTAAGAGTACATAGCCTACTGTTGCATATTATTATCAACCAAAGGGAGAGCTATAATCTTCTCTGCAGCACAATAAACAACATACTGAAACACTGAGGTCTAAAGTTTGGATCTTTATGTGTCAGTTTCACTGACATAGGACAAACAAAGCAAGGGGACCAAAATCCATGACCCAAACAATTCCTAAGATTTAGGACTCATAGTTGAGTCAGATTATTTTTAAAGTCTGGGGATAAAATAGACACAAGTTTATTTTATATTAAATAAAAGCCCTCTTTCCTATTTTGTGAATCTTTTGTGAAACAATGTTTCACTCAATTTTGTTATCATGGATGCTATTTAGAAAGCAACAACCATCAAAAGCAAAAGTACAAACATATTCATTGTGCTTATTGCCTTGGTTAGTCTAGCTGGGTTTTTGGTTAAAAGTAACTGAAAATTTGTTGACGGTGAGGGAATCCAGAACTGAGGCGTTGAAAGTATCTGCTTGAAATTTATATTGCCAATCACGTAGTTTATGCAAATCTTACCTGTCAGATGTCAAATCATTTATCTTGTTCGTCCTTTGATTCAGATGTTAAAAGCTTGCGTAAAAATCATATGCTATATTTTATGAGGCTCTTGTCTGGAGTTTCCTTACTTCATCTGTAGGCTTCCTTGAAGTTGGAGTGTGTGAACATTCGACGAGTAAAATAAATGAAAGGTATTAAACAATATTATGCTCAAAGTAGCTTAAAGCAGTGTGCATCAAGCAATATATCACTGACTCGAAGCAGGGATATAATTCAATAACTGGAGATCCGAAGGAATTCTAGAGTCTTCATTTAGGACTCCCTGAAAGTTAACTTACAATTTAAGTTGGAAATTTAAAAAAAGGCTAATGCAATGTTAACATTCATTTTGAGTGGACTAGAATATAAATCATGCTTGTACTGCTGGGTCTGTACATAGGATGAATCACGCTTCTTTTGGAGTATCGTGAGCAACTTTGAACCTCATATCTAAAGAGCAATGTGCTGGCCTTGAAGAGGGTTCAGAGGAGGTTCACAAGAATAATCCTGGGAATGAGAGAGGTTTGAGGAGCAGTTGATTAATCTGGGATTAAGAGGGATGAAGGGAATCTCATTGAAACCTACCGAATACCGAAGGCCTTGACACAATGAATGTGGAGAAGATGTTTCATAAGTTGGAGAGTCTGGAATCCAAGGGCTCAGCTACAGAAGAAAGGAGCATCCCTGCACAACTGCGATGAGCAGGAATTTCTTCAGTCAGAAGGTGGTGAATTTGTATAATTCATTGCCATGGAGGACTGCGGATGCTAAGTCATTGGGTGAATTTAATGTAGAAGTTAATATGTTCTTGATTGTAAGGGGGTTAAGTGTTTCAGGGGGAGGCCAGGAGAATGAAGCTGAGAAAGTAAATCAGCAGGGCAGGCTCAAAGCACCAAATGGCATAATTCTGCTCCATTCAATTAATGATTAATCCATTCAATTCTGCTATTTTTTTATTGATGAATTTGATTTCTATTTTTAGATTAATTATACTGTCTTTACCGTGAAATCTTTTTCACCACTCACAGATTCATATGATGATCAACCTGCAGCAAAATACAGTGGTAGAAAGGTGACTGTTAACCCAGTGTCACACACCTTCTTACCGGACTGATTGAAAAATGTAAGATCTTAGCCATGTAAAAATAATTTTGAACTTTGACTGACCAGCCAGGAAATGGAAGAAATCCACCTTAGAGCGAAATAAAGGAAGATTCATGGACCTACAAAATAGGAGTTAGTGGACCTCAAACCAATCGCTTGCTAGAGAAAAAATACATTAATTATTCACTGAAGATACTGGTAGGAGCTGCATTTATTGCCTCTCCTGTATTTATTGATGTTCTTCTGGTAAATGCAATCTAAAAGTACCTTTGGGTAGGGAGTCCCAGCCAGGATGATGCAACTCATGATGATACGTGATTTGGAGAGAAATCTGATTGTAGTATTGTTCCACATGCACCTACTCCCCTTATCCTTTTGGGTGGTGGACGAAGATTTGCCTGCTTGGGAGATGTCATTGACGAAGGCCTGGAAGTGAAACTGCAGGGCATTTTGCAGACAGTGAACTCTACAGTCACGGTGTATCAGCATTGCACAGAATGAATGTTCAAGGTGTACCAAGCATGTGAGCTGCTTTGTCCTGGATTGTGTTGAGCTTTTAGAAAAATGTTGGTGCTGCACGCATGTAGTCATATGGACAGTTTTCCATCACACTCCTGACCTATACTGTTTATGGTGTCAATAGATGAGTCAGTTCCTATAGAATACAGCCTCTGCCTTGCTCCTATAGCCACAATCTTTCTGTGGCTAGTCCAGTAGAGTTTCTGACCAATGGTGATTTCCAGGATATTGATGATGGGAGCCTTGGCTATAATAATGTTATTGAATATCAAAGGTAGGTGACTCTCACTTCTTAGAGCTGATCATTGTCTGACTTTCATGGCATTAATGTTGCTTGCTATTTATTACCCATTCCTGAATGCTGCACTTACCTTGTAGATCAGAATTTCGAAATGCATCTGAATTGGAGTAATTGATATGTTCCTCTGTGTTCTTCCTTCTAAGCTCTAATGCCCTCGTAATGTTCTCAGCTGCATTTAAAGTAATTGTATGCGTATGGAAATTGGAGGGGCCCTTGGTGTATAGAGGCTTAGAGCAATGGCCGCACATATATTCAAGCAGGCTTCCCTGAAATTATTTTTGGTGCAGGTAGAAAAAGAGAGACAGACTTTTCCTCAGGAAGTGAGTGGAATTTGTGGCTCTCACCAAGCAGGTGTGGTTGAATAAACAGGGAAAATGAAAAAGAAGGAGCATTTTGATTTTGGTCTTGGATGCTCTGTAGGAATTGATTTACTGACGTAACAGTATTGGGAAAAGTAAGTACATTTGCTGAACTCAAGTAGATCTTGAGGTTTCTCTCCTCTCTTACTTCATTGTCATGCTAGGCGTTCCCATTATATCTCCCTTCACACCAATTCATATACCCTTCATCAGCTTTGCATTAATCCATCCAACCCTTAATGCAGGAGACTCAGTGTGAACCTGAATGAAATACTAACCCATCACTCACACACTCATTTTATATCACTTTATAGATGGACAAAGGGAGAGTAGAAAATTGGATGTTAACCACCTTTTTCTAGTCTAGCTAACTGTTAGGCAGTACACCAGCTTCCTTATCAAGAGCTGAAGAGAAAAACAATTCACAGATTGATGGTGAAAGGATTATAAATATCTCTAACACACATACAATCTTATTTCATTGATGGTTGAGCAATGGAATCACCACGTGCTGTTAAGCTTGTGACATTGCCACAAGTGAATGCTTTTTTCTTATCTTCTGTTGCATGTGAAGCCTGGTACAACAGAAGTTGAGGACCTGTGATGTTGGCAGGAATGCGGATGTTGGGGAGTGGGAAATAGAAAAGACATTGAAAGCTTCCTGACAACTGCAGTGAATGGCACACACTCATCAATTCAGGAACAGCTTCTTTCCCTCTGCCACCTGAGTTCTAAATGGACATTGAACCCATGAACACTATCTCACTACATTTTTTCTGCTATTTTGCACTACTTATTTTTAATTTTTGTCTCTACATTTATTTATCAGGTATTTCATTGTATTGCTTTTGTAAAGTTAATAAATTTCACAACAGATACCAGTGATATTAAATCTGATTCTGATACTGAAGTAGAATCTCAAGAATTGTAAAATGGAAGGTATATTCAAAGTTCAAAGCAAACTTATTGTCAAAGAACATGTATGCCACCTTATACTGGACAACTCCGAGATTCATTTTATTATGGGCATACACCACCACTTAGAAATCCCCCTCCAAGTCGCTTACCATCCTGACTTGGAAACATATCTCCGTTCATCCATTGTCGTTCAGTCAGAATCATGAAACTCCCTCCCTAACAGCACTGTGGGTGTACCTACACCCCAGGGACAGCAGTGGTTCAAGAAGGCAGCTCATCACCACCTTCTCAAGGGCAACTAGGGATGGGTAATAAATGCCGGCTTAGCTGTCGATGTCCACATCCCATACATGAGTAAATACAAACATTTTTTTAAATACACAGTAAGTCCAAGAAACACAATAGAATAAATGAAAACCACACCCAATAAGACAGTCAAACAACTAATGTGCAAAAACAGCAAGCTGTGCAAATACAAAAGAAAATAATAATAATAAATAATTAAGCAATAAATATTGAGAACATGAGTTGAGGAGAATTTGAAGGTGAGTCCATAGGTTGTGGGAACCGTTCAGTGATGGGGCAAGTGAAGTTGAGTGAAGTTATCCCCTCTGGTTTAGAGCCTGATAGTTGAGGAGGAGTAACTGTTCCTGAACCTGGTGGTGTGGGTTCTGAGGCTCTTGTACTTTCTTCCTGATGGCAGCAGTGAGAAGAGAGCATGGCCTGGGTGGTGGGCATCCTTGAAGATGGAATATTAGAAGCAATATAGGGCAGATGGCATGGTTGCACTGTTCGAAGATATGAAAAGGACAAACTATGAGACAGAAAAAGATCATGTTTAAGGAAGCAGGACAAAAGGAAGTCTGTTAAAGCAGTTGAAGGAGTAAGATGACTTAGAACCATTCGTCTCGTCGTCTGAACCCTTAGTACTTAGGTGGCACATGGGGCCTCCACAAGGATCTTCCATTTCTGCTGGTCTTTCACTCTGCTGCTCACCGTTACCCAGTTCATGCCTACTCCTTTCAGTTCTGCTTCCACAGATCCTCGCCACGTCATCTTGGGCCTGCCCCTACCTCGCTTTCCCTGTGGGATCCACCTTAGTACTACTTTTGCTGGTTGATCATTTGGCATTCTCATCACAGGGCCCAGCCATCTCCATCATCTTCTTTTCACACAAACTGAGATTGATTCCATATTGCAAGATGTAAGCAAGTCTTGGTTTCTGATTTTCTCAGGCCAGAAGGTCTTCTTGATACGTCGTAGACATTTTGTCTGGAACGTGCCAAGTTTCTTGCAGATGTCCTTCGTCGTCTTCCAACATTCACTTCCATAAACTAGCACGCTTACGACATTGCTTTTAAAAATTCTGATTTTAGCGTTAAATTTGAGTTGTGTGGATTTCCAAACTGCATTGAGGCTGCCAAAAGCTTGATTTGCTTTAGATAGTCTTGTTAATACGTCCTTACCACTACCTCCATCAGTGCTGACTTTACGCCCAAGGTACGTGAACTCATCTACCTCTTCCACTCGCTGATTATTGATGATTACTGGCTGGAGGTTGGAAGCGTTCATCCTCATGATCTTTGTTTTTCTCACTTGAATGTTCATCCCAAGTCGCAATGCATATGGTGTAAGTCTGTCTAATTTCTCCTGAATGTCACAATGACGACTCGCTAGCAGAACCATTAGCACACCCCAAAAATGGAAGTAGGGAATTTAACGAGAGTTTCAGACCAATACAGTCACCAATACCTAGACATAAGGTCTGACTTGCAGTGGAATAAAAAAAGGTCAGGAGTAGCTATGACCTTAAATGAGTTCCCATAGCAACACTTTTTATTTGAGTGGAGTCAAAGAAATGATAGTTCACATGAAAGAAGATGGTGTTGGATGAGAATGCTTGACTTCTGACTGAGGACAAAGCAAAGGATTTTCAGGACTTACTGGTGTAAAGTGATTGGATAACCATGCTGAAAATGAGATGGCGAGGACTATGTGGCAGAAGAATGATGCTTATTGGTAAAGGCTACTGAGCATGAAGAGTAAATGGAGTTAAGATTGGAAGAAAAGTGTTCCTGGGCAAGAACAGGAAGAAATTATGGATCTCCCAGGACCATTCTGCACGTGGATCTTAGGAGGAAGATAAAAGAGAACAGCGCAGGATAGAGAAATTAAGCTTTAGACCAGGGAGCAGATATCTCCAGAAAAGATAAGGTCAGTAATAGTATGGGAAGTGATAGATTGATATTCAGGGCTGAGGTAAGAGATACTAACATTCTCAGTAAAACCAGGAGCTAATCTTCAATGAACCTTCAAACATTGCCTCGAAGGAGTCCATGCAGTTATGTCTACGGCCAAGGAGGGGATGTTCCCACTTAAACAGGATGAAACTAACCGCTTCTGTTGTCTTACAATGCACCATTGATTTACACCAAGCTGTTCTGCAGAAGTGGAAGTAAAGTAAAACTAAAAAAAGAAACCAGATTCCACGTGAAGTGCTCTCATTTCTCAGCCTACTTCTCATTCCCTTCCACCTTTATCTAAAACCTGAGAAATTACCTTACCTCTCAATGGCCATGCTTATCACTGCATTAGTTCACACTCGGCTGGGCCTTCCAGTTTAAGATGCTGCTGGTGATGCCCAGTGACTACATAATGCCAGCAAAAACAAAACAAAGAAAACTATTATTAATAGCACTTTATTAATAATGATTAAGACGAATAATGGAGAGCGGAATGGTGGAGGAGGAAGGGGAGGCAGAGGCGCAGGTGAGGCAAGTGAAGGCAGAGTCGAAACAGAGTCAAGGCAGAGTAGTGGTGTCCCTGAGGGGGAGGAATGCCCTGATGTCTGATCGATTTGAGCGCCAGATCAAACTGGAAAGATCGGGTGCAGGCCGAATCATAGTAGTGGGGTTCAAGACCCAGAGCCAACTGAGAACGAGGAAAGAGCCAATATTTGGATGGTTTAAACACCGGGCCAGGTTGAAAAGTTCAGGGTGTCAGGACTGGAGGCGAGGTAGGGGACAGTTCTGCAAAGTAATGCTCACAACCCCACAACATGTACTTAGCTTTGCGCTGAACTGAAGCCATTGCCTGTTCCAGCTGAGGTGATGCCTGGCTACAGAGGTTTGTGTCTTTCATAAAACTTCAGTTCTTTCTTAAAACCTCCAGTTTAAAATGGTGCTACCAAAGGCATGCGACAGCTTACTGGTAGTTTGAAGGGCAAGAAATTTGACTAAAACATTACTGATAACATCTTTTCTGAAGCAAATTGTGGTGAACTATCACCGCAGACAGTGGTTCGGGGGATGAGCTATGCTGGGGCATGGTAAGGTGCGATGTGCTTGAGCTGGGGTCGCAGCTGGAGTTGGCATCTTTGCCGGAGTTGGAGTAAGCGGTTTGGAGAGGAATCTATGTGGAAGAGTTTCAATGCCCGTCCACCTAACCAGGATGCGAGGTTGGATCACTCCAAGTGCTAAGCCAATTTGGTGAGATCAAGAATGGCTTCAGGCTGGGCAGCCCAAACGTATCATGGCACCAGGGTCTGGTTCCTAGAACGTGACACTACTCGATGCTTGGACAATATAAACACCGATCCAGAAAGACTGGAAGCCCAAATGTCAGGACCGGAGGCGAGGGTCAGGCTGATTTCGCTCACTCTACCATGAATGTTCATTCTTTTCTCCACAGTGTCGAGGCTGTGAACTGATTCAGCTGTTCCGCGTTTTTGCCCCGCTGGTGTGATGAACTGAGAGTAAGGCTTGGGCCTACTCTGGTGGCTCCAGGAGAGGATCTGGGGACTCAGTCCGGTTCAGAATGCTGTTAATTTGCTTCTATTGTTTGCATGATTTGTGTCATTTTTTTCTCTTTCTCTGCACATTTGTTTTTGGTCTTTTTTAAAATTGGGTTATTCGCATTTCTTGCTTTGTGGTTGTAAGAAAACAAATCTCAAGGTGTATAATTTATACATTCTTTTATAATAAATGTACTTTGAATCTTTGAACTTTGCATGAATTTTGAAGCTATTTGCTTACTTTCATTGTATGCAGGATTTGTTTATCTTTTCTCTCTATGCGCATTGGGTGTTTGACAGTCTTTTTTAAATGGGTTCTTTTGAGTTTTCTTTGTCCTGTAGCTGCCCGTAAGGAGATCGAAGTTCTATGATGTATACATTCGTTTGATAATAAATGTAGTTTGAACTTTGAACTTTAAAGAGTGATGCAATCCAATCTCCTTCCCTTTATTCCTATCAGATTCCTTCTTCTTCAGCCCCTTTACCTCTTCCACCTATCACCTCCCAGCTTCTCATATCATCCCCTTCACCTGGTCTCACCAATCACCTGGCAGCTTGTACTCCTTCCCCTCCCCACACATCTTATTCTGGCTGCTGCTCCCTCCTTTTCCAGTCCTCATGAAGGATCTTGGCCTGAAACATCAACTGTTTCTTTATGACCATAGATGCAGTCTGACCTGCTGGGTTTCTCCAGTACTTTGAGTGTGTTGCTAATGTACTTCGATCAGCATGGCGATTCTAGCTTAAAGCCATTAGGGATACAACACACAGGAGGTTCAAGTTCAATTCCATAGCTGGTGACAATATGTTTGATATATGATGACATTGATATTTATTAATGCTGGTCAATTTTCTGATATATTGGGAGAGAGAGTAAATCTTTCATGTTACAGGATATATGCGATTACAAGACAGAATCACCCAGTCGTATCTGCAGCGGATGGGTGAGAGGCTAAATGCACATTTGAAGCAAAGCATATTCTATGCTGGTGGTGCTGATGAAAGATGAGTTCACACCAGGTGTACCTGAGCTACATTGGAGCAAAACAAAGGTGATCAACAGTTTGTCTGGCATTGAGTGCCCAACTTCACCTTGCATACCCTCTGCTACATTCTCCTCGCCCAAAGCAAGTGCTGAGCAATAGGTTGCACCTTGTACCTACAGCAATACAACCAGCAGACCAAGTCAAAATGCTTATTCATTCTGGCTGTTGTCATCAGAGGTTAAGTATTTGTCCCCTTAAAATGAAGTTTAGTCTCTAACTTAATAGCCATAGGTTTAAAATAGTGCTGCACTCCAGCATTCAGTTCAAGAGATTTCCTTCTCTTGTATGTCTTAAAAATCTTTCTTCCACTCACTTTTTATGCAGGACGTTGAGTATGGGAGCTAGGAAGTTACTTTGTAGTTATATAAGACGTTAGTGAGACCACACTTAGAGATTTGTGTACTGTTTTGATCACCCTGTTATAGGAAAGATTTTATTAAACTAGTAAGAGTGCAGCAATTAAAAAAAGGTTACCTGGATGTTATCTGGGTCTGAGTTACAAAGAGATCTGCATAGACTAGGACTTTATTCCCTGGAAAGTGGGAAATTGAGGGGTGACTTGAAAGAGGTACGGTATATAAGATCTGTCCATGCAACCTAGCTCGCTGCATAACACAGTCGGAATAAACAAGTTGAGCTAAAGGGATTGGTTCCATGTTGTAAGATTCTAGGACACAATTTTCCCATTTCCTCATGCATGAAAAAATCTTCTGCAGTGATGCCTTTTACTGTCTGCATTATGCATTCATTAGATAACCTGCAAATATCTTTATTAGAAACCATTGAATATGCAGATAAGGCACTTTGAATACCTTAATTATTAATCCATTTAAATTAGCACATTTGTGAGCATAAAAATGAAGCCTTTTAGTGGTGCTTATTTTGAGGTATTCCTAATTAAATCAATTGCTCTCTGAATCTGTTAAGTGCTATAATGAACAAAGCAGTGAGCCCTTTTATTATGTGGTCATTTTTGCAATATGACTTCTGAATAACATATTGTTCTTGGTCCATAAAAATAAAGTATGTATTCTAGAGATTTAGAACAGATGCAGTGAATTTCCCAGCAAACCAACTAGATCCTTAGAAGTTTTATTCTGAATGATATCTAATATTTTTCCTATCTGTTGTCATTACCAAGACAGATGAGAATTAATCTTGTCTGCTTTCAAAGTCAAACTGAGAGATCTTGTATTTCGCTGTAAGTATAAGATAGCCTTTATACATTGTCGCCAGTATTGTTGTTGTTTCATTTGACACTTATTTTTGGGAAGGCTCAAGCTCTTGGAAAAAGTTGAAACAAGTCATTTGGCAGTGGATTAATGCTCTTGAGCATATTTCAGTAGCTTTCAACTAAGAATGACCAACCTCAGATCAGGGCTTATGCCTTCAATGAATCAATGAAAGAAATCAGCTTTCAACATGTGTGTAAGAAATTTATAATAAATTAAGGTCTGGCTTTGGACTTCAAAGGAATAAAAACTGGGTTTGGTATAAAAAGTCAGTAAATTCACCAGTAGCGTCTTTTGAGTTCCTGTTGGAACTAATTTCATCCATAATGGTGAATGCTATTTTATTAATAATATTATCAGTAAGTACTGCAGGATGTGTCTCCATATGTTCGACATGACAATGTTAGATTATGAGAACACTCAGTCCTCTTTTATTGTCATTTAGAAATGCATACATATATTAAGAAATGATACAATGTTTCTCTGGAGTGATATCACAGAAAACAGGACAAACCAAAGACTAACACTGACAGAACCACATAATTATAACATACAGTTACAGCAGTGCAAAGCAATACCATAATTTGATGAAGAACAATCCATGGGCACGGTAAATAAAGTCTCAAAAGTCCCCGAGTAGATCAACTCCCGATTCCCCGATAGCAGGCGGCAAAAGGGAGAAACTCCCTGCCATAAACCTCCAGGCACCGTCAACTTGCCGATACCTTGGAAGCAGCCGACCACAGCTGACAGTGAGTCCATCTGCCCGAAAGTTTCGAGCTTCCAACCAGCCTCTCCGATACAGCCTCCTGAGCGCCATCCTCTGCCGAGCGCCTTCAACCTTGCCCTGGCCGCTGAAACAAGCAAAGCTGAGGATTTCGGGGCCTTCTGCTCTGGAGATTCTGGTTACCACACAGTAGCAGCAGCAGCGAAGTGGGCATTTCAGAAGCTTTCCAGATGTTCCTCCGTACTCTGACGTCTGTCTCCATCAAATCAGAATTGTGCACGGTCCCCTACTTGACGGATAACAGACATCACCACCGAACTGGCAATATACTAAATTTACCAATGTACTAAATAGTCCAAGTATTCTCCTTCCAACCTTTTTGTAAATGAAAATTTATGCCTAAAATAAAAGTAGATAAATTACACCTTTAATTTGAAGAACAATTAACAAACAAGATTATTTAATTGCCTATGAAGTGCTCCAGGACTGCTGTGTAGAGCAAGGGTATAATGGAAAAATGAAGAATAAAGCTAAAGGAAAGAGACAATGATTGGAGAATTAAAAGACTGGTGAATGACAATAATTGGACAGAGTAAAAGAAATAGAAACAATTGAGCAATTGTATAGGATGTTAGTTTTCCCTAATTAAAGCCTGCCGAGACACGTTGTTATCAACAATTAACCTATGGTGACCTGAATTAATGTTTTCTCATGATCATATTGGAGGAAACCTGCTTTTTTTTAAGTGAGTCTACCATAAAACAAAAATTTATTTCCACCACTGTACTTGCATAAACATGTTGCAATGATTATTTTGTTGCAAGGATAATATATCAAATCATAATAAGCTTTCAAGAAAAGTGCACAATCAATTTGCATTTATATTGCACTATTTTAAACTGCGTCAAATACATCCATGTTTTTCTTTGCAAATTTTATTGTCTTATCCCTTTACTTTACTATAATCATGTGCACAGACTTCATTAGTCATAACATCAGCAAAATAAGTCATTCATCAAAACAATTAAAAAGCATGCCGTTTGGTTGCTGTCTTTCATGTTAATAATGCAACCTCTGGGAATTCTTTTTGTAAAAATGTTTTCACACAGAGAATTATTAAAGTTTAGAATATACTACCTGGCAGTAGAAAATAGGAAATCGGGATAAATGGGTCACTTTCAAGTGGGCAAGCTGAAATAGTAGGAGCCAAATGGATCAGCACTGAAGCCTCAACTATTTATAATCTACAGTCAAAGTTTAGATGAAGTGACCACATGCATTGTAGCCAAATTTTCTGATGATGCAAGGATTCGTGGGAAAGAATTGTTTCTCATAGAAGGTCATGAATCTTTGAAATTCTCTACCCGAATTTCCATGAAGGCAGATCATTCATGGCTGTGATAAACTGTAAGGGAGAAGAGGAAAAGTGGAGCTAAGGCCAAGTTCAGATCAACCCTGATCTTATTGAATGGCAGATAGGGCTGGGGAAGCCAGATACCTACCCCTGATTCAGTATATGTTCTCATGGAAGGGTGCAATTACATCTGTAATCCTTTCCCTATCAATTAAAATGAAGAGATCTGGGTTAAGTTGTTCTCTGATCTTGGCAACGTTTGCCTGCAAACGCTTTGTCACCATGCGAGGAGACATTGTCAGTGCACTGTTGATTGTGGTGCGGCCTCCAAATGCTTGACCTTTATATACTTTCAATCAGCTGAAGTATATACTTGCCAGGCAATTGGAGGACACACCACAATCAACAGTGCATTGACAATGGCTCCTCGCATGGTGACAAAATGTTTGCAAGTATATTGCCAAGATCAGAGAACAACTCAACCCAACCATCCACCACTCGAGCTACACATCTTCCAAACTGTTTCCATGAAGAGATCTATAATCCCTGCCAAATGAATTCCAGTTTGATTCTCTATCCCTGCAATAAAGATATTCTCCACTCACCGCCTGCTATCCAGAGAGCATGAACATATTTTGTCTCTCCTCTATAGATGAAAAATACAGAAACTGCTGGTAACCAGTGCCCACCCATGAATGATTAATTATAACCAAAAATTGTAACAGTGCCCTTGGTTCTTCAATATGTTCTATAATATATCACCATGCCACCTCCTTGTATTTCTCTCCCTCAGGAATGTCTTTGATAAATATTGGCCGAACAAAAAAGGCAGGGGTAAAATACACAAAACAGCAATCAACTTACATTGGATCTCAGAGACAATCAGTGTTCATAAAACATGGCAGATTAGATATGAGTATAATTAAGGTCTGCTGCACCAAGGTTTTAATTTTAAAGGGGAAAGCATCATTCAGTGTCTAGCTGGATTCAAGGTTTTGGTCAAGCACAATAACTTGACATGGCAACTCTTCCTGATGGGGCCCACTAGGAAATCTAGCTGTCCCAGCATTTGCTACACTGGGATAACTTAATTGCCCTAAGTGAGCATACTGTTGAACAGTGTTGGTGCCCTAAGTTGTTGTATAAGAAAGTAACAGCAAATGAGATATTGAAGGAAAATCATAACATTTTTCTGTAATATTGCACACCTGTATACACCCTCATTCCTGTCTGACAATTTTGGTTTCAATGTTCTAGAACAGTGTATTCCCTGTAATTGCAGTCGAGCTGCTAATGCTTTCTACTTTAACTCTATCTGAATGTTCTTAAGATCTCAAGTGAAGAATGGGTGGCATAGTCAGGCAGCTCGTAAAGCCACTGCCTCACAGCCGCAAAGTTCTCAATTCAATCCTGACCTTAGGTACTTTCAGTGTGGAGTACGGATGTGCATCCTCCAGGTGCTCTAGTTTCCTCCCACGTTCCAAAGACATGTGGTTTGGTAGGTTTGTTTGACATTATAAATTGCCTCTGGTGTGTAGATAAGTGGTAGAGTCTGGGAGAAGCTGATGAGAACATAAGTGTAGGAGACATGCATCTGTCTATCTGCATTGTATTCTGTGTTATGTGCTATGGTAACTAGTGTGGGCAGGGTAAAGCGAAGGGAATAAATTACATATCCATGCTTCGTTCAGTGCATTTTAGAGCTGGGGGCCAACTAATGTCATATCTTTTGATGAACGCCCAATTATGCATAGTTACGTTTATTTACACTTAAGTATGCTTAGACTTTATCGCTTCAAGATTGCATGTTTGCTAATTGCTAATAAAGGATTGAATACATATCTTTGACTTTAGAACAACCATCACTGGAGTGATTGGAGGGCTCTTCATGCAAGTGTAACAAATCAGTGGTGGTCACCAGCGGCAGTAACTGGTTTGGTTAGTATTGAGAATGAAAATTAGGATTAATGTAGGACTGGAGCAAATGAATGGTTGATGGTTGGCAGAGACTCAGTGGTCAGAAAGGTCTATCCCAATGCTGTATGCCTCTGCCACTCCACGAGATGCCCTTGAAGTACCACCGATATGTATCAAGTTACTGCATGCGTCATTGCCTATAAGGTGCAGGGACTTCTTTGGAACAGGTTCTTCTTGCATGAACCTTCCAGGGGAAACTACAAATAAGTAAAACTTTCCATCACCACCAGGACTACACATCCTCTCTGAAGCTTCTTTCCTGTAGGTAACCAGCTTCTCGACAAAACTCACTCAGGTGTAATGCCCCATCTGTCCCTGCACAACCACCATTAAATGGTATTTCCAACTCTCCTTCTGTTGATAATTATTTACTTTGTTCATATGTTCACACTTATAGTTTGATTATTGACGACTGTGCACGTGACCATTTGCTAATTGTTGATGCTCGTGGCTGCTTGCACTATTGCACACATCTACACAGAGTGCTGTCGCAGGGAAGCAACATACGTTATCAGGGATCCCACCACCCAGGCCATGCACTTTCTTCATTGTTGCCATCAGGAAGAAGGTACAGGAGCCTTAGGACTCACACCATCAGGTTCAGGAACAGTTATTAACCCTCAGCCATCAAGCTCTTGAACCCAAACAACAGGAATTCTGCAGATGCTGGAAATTCAAGCAACACACATCAAAGTTGCTGGTGAACGCAGCAGGCCAGGCAGTATCTCTAGGAAGAGGTGCAGTCGACGTTTCAGGCCGAGACCCTTCGTCAGGACTAACCGAAGGAAGAGTGAGTAAGGGATTTGAAAGTTGGAGGGGGAGGGGGAGATCCGTAATGATAGGAGAAGACAGGAGGGGGAGGGATGGAGCCAAGAGCTGGATAGGTGATTGGCAAAAGGGGATACGAGAGGATCATGGGACAGGAGGTCCGGGAAGAAAGACAAGGGGGGGGGGGACCCAGATGATGGGCAAGAGGTATATTCAGAGGGACAGAAGGAGAAAAAGGAGAGCGAGAGAAAGCTCTTGAACCAGTGGGATTAACTTTCACTCAGCTTCACTTGCCACATCACTGAACTGTTCCCACACCCTATGGACACTTCATCTCATGTTCTCAATATTTATTGCTTACTTCTTTATTATTATTATTATTAATCTTCTCTTTTGTATTTGCAGAGTGTGTTGTCTTCTGCACACTGGTTGCTTGTCCATCCCATTGGATGCAGTCTTTCATTGATTCTGTTATGGTTGTTGCATTTACTGAGTATGCCCACAAGAAAACAAATCTCAGGGTTGTATATGGTGACATATATGTACTTAGATAATAAATCTGAACTTTGAAAACGTTGGTGGCTGTTGTGTTGTCGGTTATGGTATTGTCCTGTGTTTTATGCTTGACACCGAACCACAATCAATTCAGATATGTTTCACACACTGGCCATAAAGTGATTCTGATTCTGTAAAATGAAGTACTGCACAAGCCACAGCTATGATAGTTGCACCTGAAGGGCATGAGACAATGTCATAACTGCTGTTTAAAATCTAGCTTTTGTTGATACTATTGTCAGCGTATTAAAAAATATTTCTGTTGTTGAGAACTTTAGAAGCAAAATTTTAATAAATGTTCCAGGACAGGAGGGTTGAAACAGCAGAATGCAAATGAGAGTGTGCACATCAGAGCATGCAAATGAGTACTACTGTTTGCATGCTCCTATCTTTGTAAGTAGGGGCACCAAAAAAGGTGTATGCCAATAAGAGTATCAAACCGGAAGTGTGCAGGAAGGAGCACGTAATCAGGATTACATAAGCAGGCCTAGCTAAACAGGACAATTGAAATAGGAGCATATAAATAGGCTCCAGAGGAGGTTCACGAGAATAATCCTGAGAACGATAGGGTTAACATATGCAGAGCATTTGATGGTTCTGGGCCTCAACTTGCTGCAGTTTCGGATAATGAGGGAGGGTGTCATTGAAACCTATGGAATATTGAAAGGCTAAGATGGAATGGACGTGGAGGGGACATTTCATATACTGGGGAGTTTAGGACCAGAGGGCGCAACTTCAGATAACAAGAATGTCCCTTTAGAACAGAAATGCGGAATTTCTTTAGCCAAGGATAGTGAATCGGTGGAATTCATCACCACAGATGGCTGTGGAGGTCAAGTCATTGAGTATATTTAAATTGGAGGTTGACAATTTCTTGATTAATATGGGTGTCTAAAGTTATAGGGAAAAAGCAGGAGAGCGGGGATGAGAGGCATAATAAATCAGCCATGGGCAGGCTGAATGGCCTCAGTCTGCTCCTATGACCTATGATCTTAAATTCTAAATAGAAGCTTTTTTTATTTATCCAAGTGAAATGGGCTTTGCAGGCTGAGCCAGTTCCTCCCTAACTGCCCTTGAGAAGGTGGTAGTAAGCTGCCTTCTTGAACCACTGGAGTCCTTTAGATGTGGGTATGCACAACCAGCTGTGAACAACCAGGACAGCAAAATCACCAGCACTAGAAGTGCCTTACCCAAATAAGGAGCCACAAGAGACTCCAGATGCTGCAGTCTGGAACAACGAAATATCTTTACACAATCCAGAGTTCCAAAAGAGGATTGCCAATACAACAGAGCAAATATAGATGTGCAAAGCCAGGTGAATACAAGCAGGAAGTACTGCAGCTGGGACACCAGTAAAGGAGTTCAGAAGCAGGAGTACACAAATATGAATGATATTCTCAGAAATTAAACTGAACAATCACAAAAATTCAGAGTCTGATTGACCATCTTCTCCACTGCAGTGGCCCATAGGTAAGACTTGTACTTACTCCCCATAAACTAAGTGCAGTGCACAAAACAGCACAAGAGGTGCTGATTGGATGCTGACCTATTAATGAGGTGGTTGTTTGGAGGAATATCATCTATCAGCTGCCTTGAGCTAAGTTTTTGAGAATCCCTCATGCATCGTGACTCATTTTCCAATGCAATTAATTTTTGG
The DNA here is from genome assembly GCF_030028105.1 of Mobula birostris. Lineage (NCBI taxonomy): Eukaryota > Metazoa > Chordata > Chondrichthyes > Myliobatiformes > Myliobatidae > Mobula > Mobula birostris. Next base: position 53,895,652 of record NC_092386.1, read on the forward strand.
GTCAATGTGCTTTCAGGATTTTTTTTCCAGAAATAACTAGCTAACTCCTAGAATTTAACAGAAAACTATCATTTTCACTTCAGTAATTTGTTCTCACTGATGGAAGTCACCACATTGACATAATTTGGCAAAATAAGATCTTATAAAAAGCAGACAAACAGCACAGTCTGCCGGTGGAATTCAATGGGTCAAGCAGGATCTGTGGGGAGAGAAGAATTTTTGGCATTTTAGATCAAAACTCTGCATCGGGATAGAGAATATAAAGAGGGAGAATGATGAGCCAAGGGCCCAAGGTGATTGGTGGACTAAGGAGGAGTGAAGCATGATGGGCAGGTGAGTCCAGGTAGGCGAAGAGAAAGGATGGAATTGGAAGACAGAGGCAAGTGGATATAGGCAGACAAAAAAATTGGAGGGAAACAAATGGAGCCAATAAGGGGAGGGGAGAGTGAAGGTGGACGCAGTTACGTGAGTGATAAATGGGAACACAAAGGCTACCAATGCTGGGATCTGGTAAGAGAAGTGATAATGGGAACAATTGTAAGGAGAGGTGAAAGGAGAGGTGAAAGGCAGATGAAAGTAGAACCATATGGGGGCCAATGGTGAATTGACATCTCCAGTCTTGTGCATATTCATCTGTCCACAATGGGTTCACAATGGGTTCACTACCTCACCAAGAAAAGTTTCATTAAGTGAGTGGTTAATATTATATCATTACTAAACAGTTCAATTAACCAAAATAAAAGTGAATATTAAAAATATATGCATATTTTAGTACAATTATCTATTAATGAACAATTTAGTGTAATTATAATAACCATTGATATGTGGGTTATATTTCTTACTGTGAAGTTCATTTCCTCTTTCCTAGTAGTGTTCAGCTCTTCTATTGCTTTTTATTTAGAATGCAGGTAATAGAATGGTCAATCTACTGCAAACATATACTGTACTGAGAGCGATTAGGATTTGTAGCACAGATAGCAATGTGTCAGATTTTGATGTTGTCTGATCAATTCTTGCATTCATCAAATCTTCAGCTTTGAGTTAACACAATTTCATAAGTGATGTTAGAGTCATCGAGAAATACAGCAGAGGAACAGGCTTTTCAGCCCATCTGGTCCGTGCTGAGCCATTTACTCCCATTGAGATGCACGGGGCCATAGCCTTCCATACCCCTACTATCACCAACTTCTCTTAAACATTGAAATTGAACTCACATGCTCCAATTGCACTGGCAGCTCGTTCCATACTCTCACACCCCTCTGAGTGAAGAAGTTTTCCTTCATATTTCCCCTTAAACTTTTCATTTTTCACACTGAACCCATGACCATTGGTTGTAGTCTCACCCAACCTCAGTGGAAAAAGCCTGTTTGTATTTACCCTATCTATTTCCTTTATAATTTTATATACCTCTTTCAAAATTCCTCTCAACCATCTACGTTAGGAATACAGCCCTAACCTATTCAATCTTTCCATACAACTCAGGTCCTCCAGAACCAGCAACATCCCTGTAAATTTTCTCTATAATCTGTCAACCTTATTTACATCTTTCCTGTAGGTAGGTAACCAAAACTGCAGACAAAACTCCAAATTAGACCTCACCAATGTCTCATACAACTTCAACATAACATCCCATCTCCTGTACTTAACACTTCAGTTTATGAAGGCCAATGTGCCAAAAGCTTTGTTTACGACCCTACCTACCTGTGACATGACTTTCAATGAACTATGGGTCTGTATTCCCAGATCCCTTTGTTCTACTGCATTCCTCAGTGTGCTGCCATTTACAGTGTAAGACCTTCCCTGGTTGTCCCTACCAACGTGCAACACCCCACGAGTCTGCATTAAGTTCCATCCGCCATTTTTCAGCTCATTTTTTCATCTGGTCCAGATCCTGCTGCAAGCTCTGATAGTCTTCCCTGCTGTCCACTGCCCCTGCCCCCAATCTTGGTGTCATCCACAAATTTGCTGATCCAGTTAACAACGTTATCATCCAGATCATTGATATACCTCTAGTCAGAGAGACAACCATCTACGACCACCCTGGCTTCTCCCACAAAGCCAATGCCTAATCTAATTTACTACCTCATTTTGAATGCCGAGTGACTGAACCTCCTTGATGAACCTCCTGTGCAGGACCTTGTCAAATGCCTTGCTAAAGCCCATGTACACAATATCCACTGCTTTTCCTTCATCAACACTGCTGGTAATTTCCTCAAAAAACTCTGTAAGACTCTGGTTAAACACATTTTACCATGCACAAAGCTATGCTGACTATCCTTAATCAGTCCATGTCTATCCAAATACTTGTATATCCCACCCCTTAGAATACCTTCCAGTAACTTTCCCACTGCTGATATCAGGCTCACTGGCTGAGTGTACAATTCTTTGCAGCCTCTTGTGATCTTGTGCATCGGAGCCCCCACACCATGTTATGTTGCAACCAGTCAGAATGCTCTCCACTGTACATCTATAGAAATTTGCAAGACCCTTTGGTGACATACCAAATCCCCTCAAACTCCTAACGAAATATAGCTGCTGGCATGCCCGCTTTGTAAATGCATCAATGTGTTGGACCCAGACAGATCCTCCAAGATGTTGTCACCCAGGAACTTAAAGCTGCTCACCCTGTCTACTGCTGTTCACTCATTGAGGGCTGGTGCTTGTTCTTCCAATTTCCTCTTTCTGAAGTCCACAATTAATTCCTTAGTCTCCTGACACTGAGTGAGAGGTTGTGGTTATGACACCATTTAACCAGCTCGCTCCTTAATGCCTTCTCAACACCATCTGAGAATTTACCTATAACAGTTGTGTCGTCTATGAATTTATAGATGGCATTTGAGCCATGATTAGTCACACAGTCATGAGTATAGAGAGAATAGAGTAACAATCTAAACATTCAACCTTGTGTGTTGATTGTCAGCAAGGGGGAGGTGTTAGCACCTATTCACACCGATTGTGGTCTCCCGTTGAGGAAGTCAAGCATGCAGTTGATGAGGGAGGTACAGCAGCCCAGTTTTAGAAGCCTGCTGACAAATACTGAAAGGATGATGGTATTGAATGCTGAGCTGCAATCAATGATAGAAGACTGAGATCGGCTTTGCTGTTGTCTAGGTGCTCGGAAGCAGAGGTTTAGGAAATACTTGTTACTTTACTTCATGTTAATGTTTTAATATTTTGGTTGGCATTTTATTTATTATTTTATCTTTTTTTTTAATTAGCAGTATCTGCATCACAGCCAGGACTCTTCTGTAGTGTCTACGCACCCATGCAGCCAGGCTGCGCAAAAGTTTGTGAGTATACAACTTCCACTATGGTGGTAATTAACTCCCTTCTTTTCATTCTAGTCTTGTCGGGACTTGACCAAAACCACAGCAACAATTATGCTCCCTACTTACCCTTATTCTTGTTCGGGAAAGAAGACTACCATTTCAATTGATGCTGTCAAGGAGCAATGTTCATTTAATATTAGTTATCGCTTACAGACTCAATGTTGGTGTTAACTTTCAGTTTGAGTGTCTTAGCTAACGGCCCTGGTGGCCCAGCGTTTATTGTTTTTCTTTCTCTCTCAATTCTGCAACAGTTCTCACTAAAGTCTATGAACCGATGACCCACTTCTTTTCATCAAGTTGCATGGGATGTTTTGAAGAAAAATCTAGTTAACTTAGTTCTCTTGTTTTTCCCCCAATTCCTTGCGCGTTTTTCTATTAAATATAAATTGATTTTTTTGAAGACTGGAGTTGAATTTTTATCCACTTCTCCATTAGGCAGTGCATTCATTCTATCCTTAATTTATTTTTTCTCTGGTTCTTGTATCATTTTCCTTAATCAATTCCATTTATTTATTGTTCCTTCAACTCTTTGAAAGAGTCTTGGTCCTCTCCAACATCTCTAGTATATCAACATAAATATATACTCTCATTCTGAAGAGCACTACTGAATCTCTCTGCGCCCTCTTCGAAACTCATCACATTGTTCCTAAAACATTGTGGTTTGAATGTGGCATAGTATTCTCTCTGGGACTGAAAGAGTTTTATTCTTTATGTTGAGTATAATACTCTGTAAAAGAGCGGAGAGATCTTCTAGTGTCCTGGCCTATATTTAATTCTTAACTAACAAATTATCTGTTCTGTCTGATGTTGCTATTTTTGGACTTTTGCTCTGCACAGATTTGGCTCTTGAGTACTTCGAAGCACCTGATTGGTTGTTCCCAAGACCAAGGTGTTCCTCTCCCTCTTGATGTTACAGATTACAGAGCTGAGAAGTTAACTTGGGTGGTAGTTGCCATGCTCCCATTCACGAAGCAGCTAAGCTCATCTGTGAAGAAAAAGATAGGGTAATAACTCCAGGAGCAAGTGCAAATGCAATATGAAATTACTTATTTGCTGACATACAGCACAGAAGGTCCTTCCAGTCCTTCGAGCCATGCTACCCAGCAATCCCCTGATTTAATCCTAGCTTAATCATGACCAATTAACCTACCAAACGGTAGATCTTGGGACTGTGGGAGGAAACTGGAGCACCTGGAGGAAACCCACATAGTCACGAGGAAAATGTACAAAGTCCTTACAGGCAGTGGCAGGAATTGAACCCAGGTTGCTGGTACTGTAAGGCTTTGCGTTATCGTGCTGCCCCATGGGAGCATCGTGTAACGCTGGTGCTGGCTTCTTGCCATGTTTTGCCATCCAGATAAATGACGACATGTTTCACTGTTAAACTGCTTCTGAGTGCACTGCTACCCTGAGCCTTGAAGACGGTAGGAGAAACTGGGCCATTTGGCACAGCCTCTGCGCTATCCTTGATAAAGCAGATTCAGTTAAGATTCTTGTCATTGGTGGCCCCTGGGACTTATTCAATAGATATAAAGATCCTACAAATGAAGACAAATAATGTCTAGTGTTCTAGTAGTAACATAACAATCAAACCTTAAAAGTGGAAAAAGAAAAATGAGAATATCAACAAAATTGAATTGAGTCTTTTATTTTCAAATTGATGAGAATGTTATGTACTTTTAACTGAATCATGTCCCAGGATGCTAAGTCTTATGACATTTATTCAAAGTTGAAGGACGGAGCTAAAATAGATCACTGTCCAATGAAATAGAACAAGAAGTTAAGGAGTAAATCAGAACTAATCATTTTTAATGAGTGATGAACAACAGCAAAATGCACAGTGAATAATAGGGTGGGCTTAATAGATAGGGAAGAGAAAGAAAGCAAATGACCTCTACAGTTTTATTTTAGGAAAGAAGATTAATGAACAGTGAAAGAAAAATGCAAAAGATAGGCAGAGGAGCAAAAGATCACTTGACCAGCAATTTATTTTTGGTGTGTAGAGAACTGAAGCCATCCCCTCATCATCAGTGATAATAGGCTACAAAGTAACAGCATTTTTATTGCTTTCCAATTGCTAGCGGGCCTACAATTACTCCCCGTCCCTAATTACCTCACAAGCGGTGATGATGGCTACCTTGTTGAACTGCTACAGTCCAAGATTTAGTCTCAGTGATAAAGGAGGAATATAAATATATTTCCATTTCAGAATGATATACATCTTACTGGGTGTCCCATAATGCTGTTATCCTTGTATATCTTGGTATTAGAGGCTACAGTATAGGTCTAGGAAAGGGTGGAGATATTAGGTTTGGGAATTGAAGACTTGTAATACTATTTTGTAGATGGTTCAAGCTGTAATGCGCCGTCATGGAGAGAATGAACGTTTAGGGTGGAGGATGGGATGGGATACCTAACAAGTAGGCTGCTTTGCCCTGGATGCTGTTGAACATTAGGGGTGTTGTTGGAGCAACTTGCATCCAAGCAAATGAGGAGAATTCCATCACATTCCTCACAGAAATGAGAAGTTTTGCATCCAGGCAAAAGCTGTTGCTTTGGGATAGTGGAAAGCTTTTGGGAAGTCATGAAGTGAGCACCCTCCACTAGATACCCAGACTTTGATCTGCCCTGGAAGCCACAATACTCACATGCCAAGTGAACTTCTGGTGAATGGCGAATCCCAATATATTGTTCAATAGGTACATTTAATGTCAGAGAAATGTACACAAGTATTTTTCTTCGCAAACATCCATGAAAACAGAGGAGTCCCCCAAAGAATGAATGACAGTTAAAATGTTAGAACCCCAAAGCGCCCCCCCAGCTCCCCCTCCCATGCACAAGCGGCAGCAAGGCAACGAACCGCCTCACCCCCACCAGCAAAAGAGCATCAGCGTCCTCCACCGAGCACTCAAGCATGCAGCAAAGCATCAAGAAAGTTGCAGTACACCAAAGACTACTCATTCACCTGTTAATTCGACATACCACAGGCTCTCTCCCTTTCTCCCTAATAAGGGAAAAAGAGGTGTCTCCATTTCACAGCAAGAGGGGAGACACAACAAACAACTCGCTGATTTACGATGTTAAAAGTCTGTTGCATCGCTTTTTCTGAGCTCTGCACCCAGAGAGTCGGCCCCATAAGGCCGCAGCTCTTCGGATACACAACTCCCAGCAGCTAACCCGCTGCTCCCGACGTTCCGTCTTCTCCTGCGATGCTTCAGTCAGGGGCACCGGCCTAGAATCAGCCCGTCTCCAGAGCCACACAAATCCGGAACCCTGAAGGCATGCTCCCTTTCCAAGCCGCATCCTTGGCATGAGCTTTGCCACAGTACGTCAATAGTGGGCAAGTACATTCTGTCTTTGAACGGATACATTCTCTCTTTGGACAGGATTGTTGCCCAGCATTTCTCTTGGGCAATTTATCAGCTCATGTCTAAATGCTGACTTGGTCTGCATGCAGATGTGAACTGCTTTGTTCCCTGAGGATCTGCAAATAGGATCGAACATTGCACATTTAGTAGTAAACAACCCCACATCTTACCCCATGATGGAAAGATAGTCATTGAGGAAGTGATTCTAGATCATTAGATCTGGGACACTGCCTGAGCTGTGGATATCTGTGACTGAGATGATGACCTCCAACAACCACAAGCATCTTTCTTATGTGCAAGGTATGACTCCAACAATTAGAGACATCTTTCCTTAATTCTCAAGGACTTCAGTTCTGGTTTGGCTCCTTGATATAATCGAGACAAATACTCCGTTGGTTTAAGGGCGGCTGCTCCCAGAGAGGGTCTGGAGAGGCAGTGCCAAAATCCAAAATGAGCATCAGTGAGCAGGTTACTGGTGAGTAAATGCCATTTCAGAACACTGTTGATGGAGCCTTCAACTGCTTTCCTGATTAATGACCATGAACTGATGATGGTAATTAGCTAAATAGGACTTCACTTACATTTCGTATGCAGGACGTAAGTGGGCAACTTTTCACAGTGCCGGATAGATACGTTGCGTTATCATCATGCTAAAATAGCCATGATTAGATATGAAGTCATCAGCACAACTGCCTGAACCATAGCATTTGTCACATCAAGTGCTCTCTGTCATTTCTCAATATTGAACAGAATGGAATTGGGTGAAGACTGGCTCCTGTGATGAAAAGTTTCCAAGAGAAAGACCAGTTGGGGGAACAGCACTATTCCTGCATGAACGTGACTGAATATGGTTCGGTCTTGTCTTCAGCACCCATGTGGTGGTCTCTGCCATCACTGAGATTGAGGCTGCTTTTGGAGCCTGTTCCTGGTAGTTGTTTAATTTCCTGCCGTGACTTCTGACTGGGTGTCACAGGACTATGGTGCTTTGAATGGATGCATCAGCGGCAAAATCATCTAGTTGCCGCATCCGGTCATTTTGTGTAATTTTACCAGGATGACACCTTATTTTAAGTACAGGGTGGTGTTCTTATCTTGTCTTTAACTCCTCCTTGCACCACAGATGATACCCTGGCATACTGATGGTGGTAGAGGGATATCTCAGCCCATAAGATTACATATTGCATAGAATTCTGCTACTGATGATATAACCAAGGTGTCAAGGTGCTGTCTTGGAGGACAGGACCCAGCTGTGGAGGAACAGTGGGATCCCCAGGAAGAGATAGAAACAAGATGTAAAACATTGAAATCATAGCCTCAAAGGAGCAACTGAGCAACATCAGGAGGCAATTCAACCTCTCCCACACAATGACACTGCTATGGCACCATCTGAGAGTCCCCTTTAAATAATCATAGACTGGGGGAAGCACATGCCAACCACAATTAACTTGACAAGGTCAAACCAACAACATAAGGGCTTATCAACTCTAGTTAAGGCACTGATTAACAAATACTGGTACTCAAAAGCCCCAGAAGTTTAACACTCTACAGCAAGCCACAGAGCTCATGACACAAGGCTTACAATATATAACTAAATCAGGCTCAGCTCTTATTTTCCATGGAGGTCCGTCTCCACATCATAGTAAACTCATGCCTGTCCGCTATGCATTCACCTGGAAACTGGAAAATCTGGGAAAGGCACAGCCCTTGAAGAGCAAAAACCTGCTGCTATAGGGAACACCATGATAGAAGCAGTGACAGGGGCACACAGCAGAAATAAGCAGGTGATACTGAAAGTCCAGTGTTAAAATGTTAAGTTTTTCTCTGCAAGCTCTTCATGGTTATTTCAAAGTGATAGTAAACCAATCATGAATTTTGATCTCAGTGAAGCCCAGATACCAAAAATGAATCAAAAAGTCTGCACGAAAAGAGTTGTAAAGATCTTGGATCTAAACATCCAAGACTGTTCGGCAAGTTTAGCCAGAAAGTTAATTTTTTCCAAAGTCAATCCAGTTAGGGTCCACCATCAGGTGCCTGTGTGCTCAGAGGACATTCCCAAAACAGCTGTGATAACCCCGTTTGGCCTTTTTGAGTTTTTGCGCATGCCCGTTGGACTGCAAAATGCAGCACAGACTTTCCAACAGCAAATGGACTCTGTATTAAAAGATTTAGCTTTTCTGTTCGTTTACCTGGATGAAATCCTTGTCACCAGTTCGTCCAAATCCAAACATGTGTCTCATATCCACATACTTTTTGAGCAGGTTGATTATTAACCCTGCTAAATGCCATTTTGGGTTGTCAACTATTGACTTCCTTGGCCATCGCTTCTCTGCAGAAGGTGCAAAATCCCTCCCATCAAAATTAGCCGTTATTATGGATCTTCCACCACCCTGCACTACAAAAAAAAACCACAGGAGTTTTAAGGTATGTGAATTTCTATCACCACTTCATTCAGCGAGCTGCTGAACTTATGCTCCCCCTGTATAGTGTGCTTAAAGGCAATACCCCTAATCAAGTGCTTGACTGGTCAGCAGACATGACCAGGCCACTTGATTACACCAAACTAGCTCCTTCTAACATGACCTTCCTGGCATACCTGCTCCCCAATGCACCCACAGCCATTACCACTGACATTTCAGACTATGCTGTAGGTGCTGTGCACATTCAGTTGGTCGGAGGCATGTGGTAGCCACTCGCCTTCCTCGGCCAGCAGCTCCGTCCCCCCGAAAGGAAGTACAGCATGTCTGACCGTGAGCTTCTAGGTCTCTATCTGGCTGTCTGCCATTTTTGTTTCCTTCTAGAGGGTTACCATTTCATATAGTTTGTTGACCACAAATCCCTCGTGCACGCCATTGCCAAAATATAAGGACATTTGATCTGCACGGCAGCAGCACCACCTGACTTCCATATCCGAGTTCACAACTGATATGCAACATATCAAGGGGGAAAATAATGCTGTGGCCGATGGCCTCCCACAGCTCGGCTTTGAGGCCGTACACATAGGGGACGACTATGCTGGCATGGCAGCCAACCAAGTTACTGACCCAGAGATGCAGGCTTATCGAACAGCAGTCACAGGCCTGCGGTTGGCTGACATTAATTTCGGGAAGCTGGGGTTTCTGTCCAGTGCGATGTCTAAACCAGTTGCCCGGGCCCCATCATGCACACAAACTGGAGGTGGACTGTTTTCAACTCTATACATGGCCTCTGCAATCAGGCCGGAAGGCCTCACAGAAATTGGTTGCACTGAAGTTTGCTTGACACAGCCTCAGAAAGGATGTGCGTGATTGGGCTGCAGCTTGTGTGGCATTCCAGCAGAGCAAAATTAACTGTCATGTTCAGGTGCCATTGGACCTTTTGAGGTCCCTGAGCAACAGTTTGCCTTTGTCAATGTAGACTTTGTTGGTCCTCTTCCCTTTTCCCGCGGTTTCACACACCACCTTACACCGCCATACCATCAGGTGGCCAGAGGTCATCCCTCTAGCATCGATGACGGCCACAGGTGTGGCTCAGGCACCCATCAGCACCTGGTTTGCTCAGTTTGGCACCCGATCTGATATTTCCTCTGACCGCAGTCCCCAACTCATTTCAGAATTCTGGACTGTAATGGCCCAGGACTTCAGTGTTAGGCCAGATCACACCATGCAGCATATCTCCCACGGTCCAATGGCCTACGTGAGTGGTTTCACCGCTCCTTAAACGTTGTTCTGAGAGCTTCCCTGACCGATGAGTGTTGGCATAATCATGGGTCCAGCAGGGGCTCAGAACTGCTTACAAAGAGGATCTGCAGTTGTCCACGGCTGAATTGGTGTTAAGGCAGCCATTATGAGTGCCAAGTGATTTTACTCCTGATGCCACAACCGCCTATTCGGCCTCTCAACTGTGTTCTGGCAAATTCTCCTCGATAAATTCAATTCCTTTTCATCTATTCCTACCTCCCCTCATGGCAATCAGCACCCTTGGGTTCCTGTTGACCTATTTTCTACCTTGTTTGTTTTCATCCACCAAGATGCACACCAATATCCCCCTTACGATGGCCCACTCCGCATTTTGGAAAGGGGGAAGAAGACTTTTATCATAGGTAAGAGGGGTAAACCAGAACGTATTTTGGTAGATCGCCTTAAACTGGCCCACCAAGATTTGAAGTACTCTATTGTCATGCCCCAGGCATCACAATATGACCATGAGTGTGTCAACACACCTCTGGACAAGCCACAGGCACCTGTAGTTGCTCAGTCCATTCAACACGGGACCCAGGCCGGATGGCTTGTTGGAGCTTCAGACAGACTCACAGTGCCGGTTTTAGTGAATCCGGGGGGGGGGCGGGGTAATGTAACTGTGAGGAATGTACATAATTCACAACCACCAACGTTGAGTTAGGGTTTCACTTTGAGAGGCTGGTCTGATGTGATGACATGGTTACGTAAAGATTTTTAGCACACTTTTGTTTTTAGGTTTCGAAGTTCAATAAAATTTGCTACGGGATTCATTAAACATTTTTAAAAAACCTCACTTAGTTTTATTTGCGAAAACCTACAAAAACGGCAAGAGAGACTCCAAAGATGTCCAAGTCAACACCAAGCTCCATTCATGTATCTGTAAATAAAGACTGGTGCTAATGTTCTAGATTGGTGTGCAGAACGCATCTCAGAATGCACAACACATCGAAACTTTGTGAATGGGCTACAGTGGCAGAAGACCATGAATTTCTCAGTGTATCACTTGAGTGTATTTCTTGGTAGGGTTACATTCAAAATAGCAAAACCTAAGAGGTGAACTTCCACATTATTTGGAAGAGTCGTTCCAAGTATTTTCTATAGTTATCAGCAATGCACAGAGACAAGTTTAGATCACGCACTTGATGCAGATTGAAGTGGTGCTTGTGAGGCATTTTTCTACTGTTGAATTGAATTAACTTTATTACTTATGTCTCTCATATACATGAAGAGTAAAAATCTTTATGTTACATCTCCGTCTAAATGTGCAATGTGCAATTTATAGTAATTTATAATAAGTAGCGCATAAAACAGGACAGTCTATGTAACATAAAAATACAATTGTATCAGCATGAATTAATTAGTCTGATGGCCTGGTGGAAGAAGCTGTCCCGGAGCCTGTTGGTTCTGGCTTTAATACTGCGGTACCGTTTCCCGGATGGTAGCAGCTGGAACAGTTTGTGGTTGAGGTGACTCGGATCCCCAATAATCCTTTGGGCTCTTTTTACACACCTGTCTTTGTAAATGCCCTGAATAGTGGGAAGTTCAGATCTACAGATGCGCTGGGCTGTCCACACCACTCTCTGCAGATTCCTGTGATTGAGGGATGTACAGTTCCCATACCAGGCAGTGATGCAGCCAGTCAGGATGCTCTCATTGTGCCCCTATAGAAAGTTCTTAGAATCTGGGGGCCTATACCAAACTTCCTCAACTGTCTGAGGTGAAAGAGGCGCTGTTGTGCTTTTTTCACCACACAGCAGGTATGTAGAGACCACGTGAGATCCTCGGTGATGTTTATGCCAAGGAACTTAAAGCTGTTCACCCTCTCAACCCCGATCCATTGCTGTCAATAGGGGTTAGCCTGCCTCCATTCTTCCTGTAGTCGTCAACCAGCTCCTTTGTTTTTGCAACATTGAGGGAAAGGTTGTTTTCTTGACACCACTGTGTCAGAGAGATGACTTTTTCTCTGCCCCGTTATTGTTTGAGATTAGGCCAATCAGTGTAGTATCGTCAGCAAATTTAATTAGCAGATTGGAGCTGTGGGTGGCAACACAGTCATGAGTATACAAAGTGTAAATGAGGGGGCTTAGGACACAGTCCTGAGGGGCACCTGCCTTGAGGGTCAGAGGGGCAGAGGTGAGGGAGACCACTCTTACCATCTGCCAGCGATCTGACAGGAAGTCCAGGATGCAGCTATACAAGGCAGGGTGAAGGCTGAGGTCTCTGAGCTTCTTGTCGAGTCTGGAGGGAATTATAATGTTGAATACTGAACTGTAATCCAAGAACAGCATTCTCACATAAGCATCCTTCTTCTCCAGATGTGTAAGGATGGTATGTAGAGCAGTGGCTATTGCGTCATCTGTCGATCGGTTGTGTCGGTAGGCAAATTGTAGGGGGTCAGTTTGGGTGGTAGTGTGTTGCAGATGTGGTCCTTGACCAGCCTCTTAAAGGATTTGCTTATTATTGAGGTGAGTGCGACAAGACGCCAGTCATTCAGACACGTTATCTTGAATGGCTTTCAAGTGGAGCCAACTTCACCTTGGAATCACCTTAAAATAATGAAAAGAGCTGCTACTCAAAGAAATATCACAGGCAGTACTTCTTACTCGGGTGAATGTTACTACACTTTAAAAGCTAGCATTCTGTCCCATGCATGTCACTAGCTTGATGCAATCCTACACTGCAAGATCCCTAATGGGCCTGCATCTTGAGACTGGCTCAGAAGGATTATATGTGACAGCTTCAGACTGTAGTAAACTTCACTTCAACAGGAAGAGCTTTATCTTTTCTAAATTATGTCTGCTGGGTATCTCACAGCAGATGGTACAATCATGTGAGAGCCCATTATGTGAAGCAGAGGCAGGGAAGACTTGTTTACTGTTATTTCCAGCCCTCTATGATTGGGTTAATAGCTGTACATGTCATAAGAGGATAGGCCTTTTCTGCAACAGGATGGAATCTACTTTCTGATTGAAAGGTCCACAGAGACCAAATGTGAAAGAGTTCACTTTCAGCTTTTGTGTAGGTATATTTATAAATTTATTGGAATCAAGCATAATATAGGGAAGCATTGAACACCAAGGAACAATTAAATAGCACAACTATCAATCAATAACTATGATATAATTAGCTAATCTTTAGGGAACCTAGAATCCCAGATAAAAGAATCTGGTATTTGTTCACCCACAGAGAGAAATTTTGGAATACTTGTGTAAATAATTATTTAGGTACATTTAGTTGATAAGATGCACTCAGCTTTTTACATCTCAAACTGATTTTTCTGCAACCCACCTAATTGTTTGCAATATTCCAGATAGCAAAGTTTTGAAAAAGCTTTTTTAGACTATAAGACCATAGGATATTGGAGTAGAATTAGGCCATTCGGCCCATTGAGTCTACTCCACCATTCAATCATGGCTGATTCTTTTTTTCCTCCTCAGCCCCACTCCCTGGCCTTCTCCCTGTAACCTTTGATACCATGTCCAATCTAGAACCTATCAAGCTCTGCCTTAAATACACCCAAAAACCTGACCTCCACAGCTGCCTGTGGTAATAAATTCCACAAATTCACCAACTTCAAGCTAAAGAAATTTCTCCAATCTCTGTTTTAAATGGACACCCCTCTATTCTGAGGCTGTGCCCTCTTCTCCTATACTCCCCCACCATGGGAAACATCCTTTTCATATCTATTCTGTCAAAGGTTTCAATGAGATCCGCTGTTACCCTTCTAAATTCCAGTGAGTACAGACCCAGAGCTATCAAACAATCCTCATATGATAACCTTTTCATTCCCAGAGTATTCCTTGTGAAACTCCTCTGAACCCTCTTTCAATCTGTGCTTTTCTAGAACATCTTTTCTCAGATGAAACGCCCAAAACTGTTCACAATACTCAAGGTGAGGTCTCACCAGTGCCTTATAAAGCCTCAGCATCACATCCCTGCTCTTGTATTCTAGACCTCTTGAAATGAATGCTAACATTGCATTTGCCTTCCTCACCACTGACTCAAACTGCAAGTTAACCTTTAGGAAATTCAGCACAAGGACTCCCAAGTCCATAAGACCATAAGATATAGGAGCAGAAGTATGCCATTCGGCCCATCAAGTCTGCTCCGCCATTCAATCATGGGCTGATCCAATTTTTCCAGTCATCCCCACTCCCCTGCCTTCACCCCATACCCTTCGATACCCTGGCTAATCAAGAACCTATCTATCTCTACCTTAAATACACCCAATGACTTGGCCTCCACAGCCACTTGTGGCAGCAAATTCCACAGATTTACGACCCTCTGACTAAAGTAATTTCTCTGCATCCATTTGCATCTCAGATTTTTAGATTTTCTCCCCATTTAGAAAATAGTCTGCACATTTATTTCTTCTACCAAAGTGCATAAACATGCATTTTCCAACATTGTATTTCATTTGCCACTCTCTTGCCCATTCTCCTAATCTGACTAAGTCCTTCTGCAGCCTTCCTGTTTCCTCAACACTACCTGCCCCTCCACCAATCTTCGTATCATCTGCAAACTTGGCAACAAAGCCACCCATTCCACCATCTAAATCATTGATATCAAGCATCAAAAGAAATGGTCCCAACACCAACCCCTGCAGAACAACACTAGTCACTGGCAACAACCCAGAAAAGGATCCTTTTATTCCCACTCACTGCCTCCTGCTAATCACCAGTAACCATGTAAGTAACTTTACTGTAATACCATGGGCTCTTAATTTGGTAAGCAGCCTCATGTGTGGCACCTTGTAAAAGAGGCCAATGATTTTTGAAAGATCATTACTAATGCCTCTACAATCTCTACCACTACCTCTTTCTGAACCTTGGGGTGCAACTCATCTGGTCTGGGTGACTTATATACGATTAGGTCTTTTGGCTTTTTGAGCATCTTTCTCCCTTGTAATAGTAACTACACTCACTTCTCTTCCCTCACACTCTTCAATATCTAGCACACTGCTAGTGTCTTCCACAGTGAAGACTGATGCAAAATACTCATTTAGTTCATCTGCCATCTCCTTGTCCCCTGCTATTATTTCTCTGGCCTCATTTTCTAGCGGTCCTGTATCCACTCTCATCTCTCTTTCGTTTTTTTACATATTTGAAAAAGCTTTTACTCTCCACTTTGATATTGTTTGCTAGCTTGCTTTCATGGTTCATCTTTTTCCTCCTAATGATTCTTTTAGTTGCTCTCTGTAGGTTTTTAAAAGCTTCCTAATCCTCTGTCTTACCACTAATTTTTGCTTTGTTGTATGCCCTCTCTTTTGCTTTTACATTAGGTTTGACTTCCCTTGTCAGCCATGGTTCTATTCTTTTGCCATTTGAGTATTTCTTTGTTTTTGGAATACACCTATCCTGCACCTTCCTCATTTTTCCCAGAAACACACACAATTTCTGCTCTGCTGTCATCCCTGCCAGCATCTCCTTCCAATTTACTTTGGCCAACTCTCTTATACCACTTTACTCCACTGAAATATTGCTACATCAGACTTTACTTTCTGTCTATCAAATTTCAAGTTGAACTCACTCGTACTGTGATCATTGTCTCCTTGGGGTTCTTTTATCTTAAGCTCCCTGATCACCTCCAGTTCATTGCATAACACCCATTCCAGTATAGCTGATCCCCTTGAAGGCTCACTGAGAAACTGCTCTAAAAAGCCATCTTGTAGGCATTTAACAAACTCGCTCTCTTGAGATCCATTACCAACCTGATTTTCCCAATTGACCTGCATGTTGAAATCTCCCATGACTATCATAACATTGCCCTTTCGACACATCTTTTCTGTTTCCTGTTGTAATTTGTAATCCACATCCCAGCTACTGTTGGGAGGTCTGTATATTACTGCCATCAGGGTCCTTTTATCTTTGCAGTTTCTTAACTCAACCCACAAGGATTCAACATCTTCCAATCCTATGTCACACCGTTCTACTGATTCGATGCCAGTCTTTACCACCCCTTCTGCCTACCTTCCTATCCCTCTGATATAACGTATAATCTTGGACATCCAGTTCCCAACTACAACCATCCTTCAGCCACAATTCAGTGATGGCCACAACATCATATTTGACGATCTGTAATAGTGCAACAAGATTCTTGTTCTCTGTGAATTGAGATATATACACTTAAAGTACTGTGCTTACTACCCTTGTAGATTCTGCATCCCTAATGCACTGATACTCACACTGCTGGCTGCAGTTTTGGTCCTATCATCTGCCTGCCCTTCCTGGCAGCCTGACAGCATGCTATCCTGAGTCTCTTCACTTCAGTTCCCATCTCACTACCAAATAGCTTAAACCTTCCCCAACAACTCTAACAAACCTTCCTGCGAGAATATTGGTGCCCCTCAGGTTCAGGTGCAACCCGTCATACATTTTGAGTAGGTCATACTTCCTACGGAAGACATCCCAATGATCCAAGAACCTGAAACTCTGCCCCCTGCACCAGCTTCCTATTTTGGGACTGATTTCTCTTTGTGATTTATTTTGGAAAAAAAGTTTAGAACTTTAAAAAAGTTTTCATTTTGCAGTATTAGAACATAGAACAGTACAGGCTCTTTGGCCCATAATGTCATGCTGACCTTTTAACCTACTCAAGCTATGATAACCAGCAGATGCTATCAAAATCCCAGGTACAGATACATCACTTTTCCTCCAATCTTCAGCTCATGTTATGGTTTCTTTCAGAAAGTACTTGGACATAAGAGATTCTGCAGATTCTGAAATGTTGAGCAACACACACAATATGCAGGAGGAACTCAGGAGGAAAATAAACTTTCAACATTTCGAGCTGAAACTCTTCAACAGGACTCTGTGTTTAGTATTTGTCTCTGCCATTTTTCTCTTTCCCCTCCTCCTCCACCCCTTCCCATCCTCAGCAATAAGACCATTGTGCAAAATTGTAATTTTCTTGCTTACCTTTTAGATTTATTTTGTCTTTCAGGTGTTATTTTGCACAAATTTAAACTTTCTTTACATGCCATCATGTTAATTATCTATTGTTTAATTTTCTTTTAAATGTTTTACATTAGAAAGTAGAGAGAGAGAGAGCAAATTTAAGCATCTCCAATTTTTTCTTTCTGCTGAGTCTTGAGAGACATATTTTTGCTGAAATAATGCATGCAGTAGGCTTGTACAGTGAATGAGAACCTTGTATGACCTTCCTGTCTATGCTGAGTTAATTGGTCCCAGCAGAGGTAGTACAAGAGGCTTTACTGGCTGGATGAAATTAAGTTAGAATTCCCGCTCCTGATTATGAAAGCAAGTGACAGCAGTAACAAAATCTGTGAAGATATTCTCTGCTGCTTAACAGTCTCTAGCCGTGCCTCATCGAGGCTATGTGTCCATTGTGGTTCGATCTGTGAGCCAGAGGGCTGTGGGTTCAGAAAAGTAGGACAAAGTAATGAAGGGTGATGCTTTGGTTCAGTGCTTCACTGTGGAAGCTGGTACCTTTCAGATAAAATACTAGACTAGGACTCCAACTGAGCCTACACAAAAGATCTCTCGGCGCTATTTCAAAGAAAGCAAAGGGAGTTACCCCTGATACCTGAGCAATAATAATTCACTAATGAACATCACCAAAACTGATTGTCAGGTCAGTATTTCATTACTGATGGGAGTGCAAATTAGCTGCCACGTTTACAATCTATCCTCATGGGAAGGAGCAGTTGAAGATTTCCATAATCTAGACTCTGTCTTTGATATGAGGGGTCACAAATGCTATCCACTAAATTCTTAGCACTACCTCAGGCCAATAATGCTGGAAAAGCTATACGTTATCTGAAAAAAACAACATGACCCTTTGGAACAGATAAAATTCCTGTCCATGAAGTATTAAACAGCAAGTCATTAATATACAGTAGTGTAGAAGTTGTGTCTTTAATCCACTGTGAGCTGAGCATCAGTCGTCCATCTTTCTACAAATCCTAAGCTGATCCATTTTATTCTCCCCACCTTTCCATAAGAAGATCACCAGTTTCCATCTCTCACCTGCACAACAGGGGAAATTTAAAACAGCCAAAGAACCCACCACCCCGCACATCTTTAGGATGTTGAATGACCCTGAGTACCTCAAAGAAACCCAATACAGTCATCAGGACAACATGTAAACTCTACACATACAATCAACCCCAGGTCACTGGGACTGTGAGAAAGCACAGCTACTAATTGTATTGCTGTGTAAACTCCAAAAAGTGGAGAAGTACTTCTGGAACAAATTTATTACTTCATCTTTCTCATCTGTTAAAAGAGAATATGCAGTGAATCTCAGAAATGCCCAAATCATGACCAGAAATGGGTCAAACTGTGATGATTTCAGGGAAGTCCCCTGCCATCTGCCACAGAAAGAGCAAAAACCTTGCCTTCCACATCTATCTCCTCCCAGGGAATGAGGAGCTTCCCTCAGAATCACAAAATGGCATAATGGACATTATCTTCACCACATGATGAATCCAAGAAGAATGTAGCGAACAACATCAACCACTGTACTTTATTAGTCATACCACTAACACTTACTACCTCAAACACAAAGAATTATGAAAGATCCTCCTCATATTTGGCTGTCTCCAAATACAGTATTCATCATCATCATTTATCTGTAACCACAGTGTCGTATAAGGTTCTCACCAATGGATGCACCATGCACCCAAAGTCAGTGCAGAAGAAAATCAGAAAAGCTTGCATTGTTGCGCCATTCTACTTCTCAATATTCTTCACCGTAATATATCCTCTCGCCCTCAGCAAGTTTCCTACTGGCTTGGAGTTAATCTACAGGATGAGCATAAGACAGTTCAATTTTCATCATCTCCATTCGAGAACCAAGACCACACCAACTCCAGTCATTAAGTTACAGGATGTGGACGTTGCTTGGATATGGAACTGAGCTATTGGTGATTCTTCATCTCAACCATTTCAAAGACTGGGTCTTTGAAAAAAGAAGGTTCTTCACTAACCTGTCTCCTCACAATACCGTCCCTGATAAATCAGGCTCATTATCAGACATCTATTAACATGGATCACCATGCAGATATATCTTAAGCCATGTCTCAGTAAAGGCACGTTGCATTCAATGTGCTGCCTATGATAAAGAGTATTTTAAAAAATAAGGATTCTCCGACGGTAACATCAACTGTTTTTCCCATTCCATAGATGCTGCCTGATCTGTTGAATTCTTCGAGCATTCTCCGTGGGTTAAAAGACCAAGTATTGAAATCTGGCCCTCAGTTCCTGATCTACCAACCCACAGCTATTCCCACCCTTCTGCTTACATTAGAGATGTGGCCAACCTCAAAAAAAGCACCTCAGAGTACTGGAGACGTCGCACAAACACCATCTTCACCAAATCCTCCAAATCTTGAAATCATCACCACCAAATCCTCCAAATCTTCTACCAAGGTAAGTGATCCAATATTAGCATCTTTCACCACCATCTCCAGCAGATCCTCCAAAACCTTCGACCAAGGTAGCCAGTCCAATATTAGCATCCTTCTCATGGTCAACATCCCCAGCATCAAAGCTCTGATCATGCTCACATATCAGAGAGATCTTAGGGTGCAAATCCATAGCTCCCTGAGTTGTGCAGTGAACCAGATTAAGGTAATATAGAGGGCATTTTGTCTGTTGGCCTTCATAGGCTGGAGCATTGAATAATAAACATGACATCATTTTTCAGCTGGATGAAAACTTGGCTAGGCCACATTTAGAGTATTGTGTGCAATTCTGGTTGTCACACTACAGGAAGGATTCAATAGAGAGAATATGCACAGATTCACCAGGGGTGTAGTTATAAAAAGACATTGAATAGGCTGGTTTATTCTTACTGGAATGTAGGAGGCTGACAGTGACTTCAGAGAAGTTTACTTAGTTATGAGGGACATGGGTAGGATAGATAGTCAGAATCTTTTCTTCCCAGGGCATTGAAATCTGGAAATGATGAGCACGGGTTTAAGGCGAAAGGGGGAAACTTTAAAGGAAATCAGAAAGCGGAAGTTTTCACTCAGAGAGTGTTGGTTATTTGGAACAAGTTGCAGGAGGAGGTATTGGAGGTAAAGGCAGAAAGAATTTCATTCAAAAGGAATTTGGAAAGGCACCCCAATAGGAAAACAGAGGAATATAGGCCTAGTGGGAAAATGGGATTAGTGCAAACAACTGTCTTGATTGCAGGCAAATTGGATTAATGCAGGCAGGTGGAATTAGTGCAGGAAATGGGATTAGTGCAGGCAAGTGGGATTAGTGCAGGAAATGGGATTAGAGCAGGTTAGCATCATGGACAGCATAGACGAGGGGTAGAAAGGACCCATTTTGTACTGTCTCTATTGATGTATCTTGCCCTGTTAGTGACAGGATCTGCATAGGACCCATAATTCAGCTCACAGCCCACAGAATCCTCCAACCTCCAAGCTGAGACACAGAAAAGGAAGACAATTATTGCAGTCCTTCAATGCATTTGGATTATTCGGGGGAGACCGAAGGTTGTGAAAAACATGATATGTAAGCGGTTGCTGTTTTCATTTCAGTATATGGCAGCCATACATTACATCAGTAAGGAATATGTCTCCTCAAGTTGAACATCATGAATTTATTGTCAGCATAATTTTCCATCCATTAATTTTAATGCGCCTTTAATCAATAGTTATTATCATAATTATTTTACACTTTAACAACAGGCAATCTTTCCAAAGGTAATGGTTGAATGCAGAAAATCGTTGATAAAAATTGTTGTTAAAATCTTATTTGTGTAATGCCGATATGAAACAAAGTATAATTAATAAAATGCATTTTAGTTAAAATTTAATACTATTGCTTTGGAAGCATTGTTTTCAATAGCCATATAGGTGCTGTCACTGAGAATTTAGATTATTTAGCACACAATTTTTGTGCACAATCGTTAGACTACAGTTATTATCATTTTTAGGTGAGGTAACATCCACAGTGGAATTAGCACAGACACATCCATCCACAATTCACCAGAGAACTTGCCCAATATCAGACGGCACCTAATGACATTACAAATCATATATTGCACATTTCCTCCATTGCCAAAATAGATTGAAGCTTTTAGGTACAGTATAATCAATGGAACATTGGACATCCACCAATATGCTTACCGATAGAAGCACTCCACAAAAGGTGCCATAGCATCTGTTATCCACCTGGCCCTGACACACCTAGAAAACAGGGACACTTATGTCAGAATGTTGCTTCTGGATTTCAGTTTGGCATTCAACACTGTTGTCCCACAGAACTAACTCCTACTCCTCAGCCTAAATACACCACTGTGCAACTGGGTGTTGGGCGTCTAACGAACACGTCAGACAGTCAGGATGCACAATTGCTCCTCCTTCCTCAGCATGGGAGCCCCACGGGGCTGTGTGCTGGGTCCTTCGCTAAACACTCTGCTTACACACGACTGCACTGCTAAACAGCCGAGAAATCACACCATCGAGTTGCAGATGACACGACATTGGTAGGGCTCATCACCAACAATGATGAGACTGCCTACAGAGACGAGGTGGAAGAGTTCGAGGCCTGGTGCCAGGCAAATAACCTCTTCTTTAATGTCAACAAGGCAAAGGAGCTGGTTATCGACTTCAGGAAAACTCACACCACTCACACCCCACCTTTGTGTCAATGGCACAGCAGTGGAATCTGCAAACAGTTTCAAACTCCTGGAAATGTGCAGCACACGCAACCTCTAATGGTCCCAGAACATATCCTACATAGTCATGAATGCTCTTCAATGCCTCTACTTTCTGAGGAGGCTAAAGACAGCTGGGCATTGCACATCTATACTCACGTCATTCTACAGAAGCACAGTAGAGAGCATCCTAACAAACTGCATCATTGCTTGGCATGTAAACTGCACTGCAGCAGACAAGGTGCTCTGTAACGTGTCGTCAAAGCTGCCCAACGCATCACCGGACCAGACAACCCCCCATCAAGGACATACTGTATATACAGAAAGGTGCTGGAAAAGGGCCAGTAACATCATAAAGGGTCCCACACACCCTATTCATGGACTATTTGTCCCACTTCCATAAAGGAAGAGGCTACGTAGCAGACACACCAGGACCACCAGATTCAAATACAGTTACTTTCCCCAAGCAGTAAGGCTGATTAACACCTCCACCCACTAATTCCACCACTACTTTAATATTTCCTGTCAGTCATCTTATGTAGAGCATAGTATCATCTTTTGAACATAGATCAACCTATGTGTAAAAGCTATCTTATATGTTTATATTTGTAGAGATTTTATTATGATTATTGTGTTCATTATCTTTATTTTTTTTAACGCTGCATCTGATTTGGAGTAACAATTATTTTGATCTCCTTTACACATCTGTGCAGGAAATGACATTAAACAATCTTGAATCCTGATCTGCACATAAAAGAAAATGAAATGTACATCATGCTGAGACTGTCAGTTAAGTGGTTTGTATTGTGACATTGATACCTTGATCATGGCTTCTGTCAACCTTGGTTTTCAGTGCTCAGGAAAACAAAAACTTCATCATTGGTTGGCATTTGATTATACATTGGAGCCGCTTGCTACGGTTTCTGCCTCTATGGTAACCTTGCACCTCACAGTGTTGTGGGGCCACTTAATCCCACTCTACACGACCAGATTCAAAGAAGACCACAGCGTCTCCTCTCCATGACAACACCAGCATTGTTGGGAAAATTGCACAATGCCAGGGTCCATTGTTTCCTCTAATTTTTAATGACCACTGTGCACAAGTCTTCTGCTGTACAATTTTTTGCCTAGTGAACACAACATGAGCACACTGAATTTTATATGTGGAGGTATTCATTCTACCAGCTAGTAAGGCACTGTCAATAAGAAATTTGATCTCTCCTAGGTTTGATCATTTTTGTTCTCGTTCATCTGCACTCTCACGAAACATGCATAGCCAGCCTGTAGCAGGTAATGAAGGATTTTCTTGCCGGAGCTTTTGCACACTGTCCAAATGTGATTTGCTTGCTAAATGACACTTCAAAAAGTCAAGTTTCCAAATATCACTTCACTTCTTCCCACTTGCAAATTCTCCAACAGCTTTTGAATCACAACTATACACACACCTAAATACTTCTCGTGGCTGCACGCTCCTGACCTCATGAGCTTTCAATGTAGCAGTTTCTACTGTTTCATAAAGCCGTTCCACTTTAAATGAACTAGCAGTTCTTTTGCACTTCACACCCTTTGCTTCTTTGGAGTTTGACACAGTGAATCAACAATTTCTTCAATAAAAACAGTATAAATAAGCCAGTTCTAAAGTATGCAGACAAATCATCACAAACTCCACACAACACCATCTGCATCAGAAACTGGAAAAGGAAATGAGATTGTGTACGATCATGAAATATACTTAACATGCCAATGAGGTAGAGGGTGACATTCTTTTGTGTGCAGTTTAAATTCCTTTGTGCGCTAGTAGCAAAAGGTGTGTGTGGGTGCACACCCGCACACCTCAGAGGAAACATTGCCAGGGTCAAGAACTGCTATTTCCCTTCAGCCAGTCGGTTCTTGAACCAACTTGCACAACTTTAATCTCTACCTCAGTATAGCAATGCTATGACGTCTTTGATCAATCTGCACTGCAATGGGCATTCTTCTTACAAGCCCCCTACTGGCCAGAAAGAACTACAATCTACAAATCAGTGAATTCAGATGAATCAAGGACAGCAGAAGCAGACAGACCAATTGCCTTTGTTCTTACCATGCGGGAGGAGATGGAGGCTGCCATTTTATGAAGAGACTTTGTGTTGTCCATTTTGTGAGATGAAGTTGCTTGGCTAGATCAGTGTTTTAAAGTGAATGCAATTATGCTCCTGGTTATCTGCTGAACTGGGGATCATTTCCAGCCAAGAAGTTATTTGTGTGGTGTTCTTTGGTGGGATATAACATGCAGGTTTGTGAATGTTGGGGTCTGTATTTGCTTGGAATGATTCGAGCTGGTTGCTGATTGAGAATAAAGAGCCATAAATTACCGATTGTCACTTGCTGGGAAGAGGGCAATAAGTGGATGCTGGCTGGGAGCAGAGCCAATGAATGGGTGTTAAAGATCAGACATATGACCTGTAGCCATTGACACAAAAATGCAATATTTTAATTATTATAAAAGCACACACTTTGAGTGTGCTGGTAGCAATGACTCTCACAAGATTCACCATCGTGGATGTGAGGTGCCTCACAGACATGGAGATTTGAAATGGGACGATGAGGAACATGTGGTTAGCAGCAAAGATTTCTTTTTTACTGGTATTACCTTTTCTAGTCTTTGAGTGTTCATGGAGGTCAGGAAAACTCAGCAGGTATGCACACAGATACTCCATTGTGTAAGTTCACATGTTCTTCCGTTGAGACAATAAAGGTACTTGTTGGTAATTACAGATTCTCTCTGTGCTTCCCTGATCATCATTACAAGGGATGATCCTTGTAACACTTCCCTACATGGGCTCTGTCAACACTTCTCATTGCCTTGGTAAAGTAGCCAATATAATTAAAGACCCCACCCATCCCAGACATTCTCCCATATACCATAAGGCAGCAGATACAAAAGCCAGAAAGCACATAACTAATAGGCTGAAGGACAGCTTCTCCCCTGCTGTTTTGATATGATTGAACTGTTCCCTAGTATGACAGAATGGACTCTTGACCCCACAATCTGCCTTAATTGGCCTTGCACCTTACCGTCTGCCTGCACTGCACCTTCTCTGTAACTCTAACGCTTTATTCCACATTCTTATTGTTTTTTCTTGTGCTGCCTCAGTGTTATAATCTGTATGGATGGAATGCAAAACATGTGATAATAATAAACCAGTTTAACACACACAAAATGCTGGAGGAACTCAGCAGGTCAGGCAGCATCTATGGAAATGAATAAAATGTCAATGTTTTGAGCTGAGACTCTTTTTCAGGGCGAAGGGGGAAGACATCAGAATAAAAAGGTGTGGGGATGGAAGTAGAACAGCTAAAAGCTGATAGGTGAAGCCAGGTGGGTAGGAAAAGTAAAGGTGTGGAGAAGAAGGAATCTGACAGAAGAGGAGAATGCACCACAGGACAAAGGAAAGGAAGAGGAGCACCGGGGGAGGTGGGAGGGTGAGGTAGTGAAGGGGGGTGATAGCCAGGTGAGAAGAGGTAAGAAGCCAGAGAGGAGAATGGAAGGGGAGGGATTTTTTTTAACAGTCGGAGAAATCAATATTCATGCCATCGGGTTAGAGGCTACCTAGACAGAGTATAAGGTGTCGCTCTTCCACCCTGAAGGTGGCCTCATCATGGCACAAGAGGAGGCCATGGACCGACATGTCAGAGTGGGAATGGGAATCGAAATTTAAATGTTTGGCCACTGGGAAGTTCCACTTTAGGTGAATGGAGCAGAGGTGTTCAATGAAGTGGTCCCCAATTTTATGCATCAGGAGCACTGAGCAGATGATCAAGTGAAGTGTTTCTTTACCAATAAACTAGTTTATCAACTTACCAGTTCAATTATGTTCTTTATTGTAAAAATGGTGCATAGCTTATATTTAATTTATGTCTCTTGGGAAAATTGTCTATCTCATGCCATGTGTTTATGATGTTGCTGCAGTTAAATTTCGCACAGCACCTGTGCTGCGTATACGCGCATATAACGATAAACTGCTTTGACTTCGATCTTACTGTTTCCCCCATTGCTGTATCGTGTATGATTCATGTTAATGTAAGTTAATGTATGTTTGTCTTCACCTTGCAGTGTACAGTGCTGCCGCAGAAACATCTAATATTGATGGTATTTGTACTCTGTATACATGTGTCTACAACAATAAACTGGAACTTGAAGCTTGAGATGTATCCCAGGCTTCTATGGGAGGCAAGGGTAAAGAATTATGGGTATCTGACAAAGAACTGCCAAATAACTAGAGTACAGCAAATATGATATCTTTATTCAACCCACATAAGCCTCCTCTACATTTCCTAACAGGATGAGTGAACTTTCAGATTCATGTTTAATATCACTGGGCATATGTCATGAAATTTGTTAACTTAGCAACACCAGAACAATGCAATACATGATAAATATAGAAATAAATAAATAGCAGTAAGTATATATATATATTAAATAGTTAAATTAAAAATAGTAGTGCAAAAACAGGTATAATTTTGAAGTGTTCATGAGTTCCAATGTTCATTTAGAAACTGGACGGCAGAGGGGAAGAAGCTGTTCCTGAATTGCTGAGTGTGTACCTTCAGGCTTCTGTACCTCCTTCCTGATGGTAATAATGAGAAGTGTTCATGTCCTGAGTGACGGGGGTGGGGGGGGGGGGGTCCTTAATAATGGGTGCCATCTTTCCAAGGCACCATTCCTTGAAGATGTCTTGGATACTACAGAAGCTAGTATCCATGATGGAATGACTAATTTTACAACTTTTTGTAGCTTCTTTCGATCCTGTGCAGTATCCCACCAACCAACCCCCCCTCCCCGCCGCCCAAAATATACCAGCCCTTCAGATGACCAGGCAGATTCTGCTCGCCAAAAGAAAGTGGTCCATCAGTATGAGCACATTGTCCAGAGGTGATGGGAAACCATTAACCATCTGCTCGCCACTCTCTTCCAACACTCCGCTTCAATACAGCAACACTGTGCCAGTCAACCTCCTCCTTCTGAGCCCTGGAGTCTGTCTCCAACCCAATGCCGCAATTTTTCATCCCAGTGAATTGTTACATTTTGAGCACCAGTCATCTTTGTATTCTACAGACCAAGGCAAAATTGCCTTCCTCATCTCTCTTTTGACTGGGAGATCTCTGTCCTGGGCTGGTGCCAACTGGGACAATAAAAGCTCCATTTACAACAAATATAAGGATTTCATTGTTGGGATGCGTTGGGTTTTTGGCCGTCCGGCGTGATGACCAGAGCAATGACAGAAGGAAATTAAACCTGAAAAATGAGAGATGATGCATTTTGGAAGGTCAAGTAGGGCTATATACAGAATGATAAGAAGCTATGTACAGAAAATAAGTCTGTATACAGAATTAATGATTGCACCCAAAGGGTAGTTAACAACAAAAGGACCTTGGTGTACATGCACAAGAATCCACAAAGGTAGCAGTACAGTTAGATAAGGTGATCAAAGGGAGTCTGGTATACTTACCTTCATTAGTCTGTGTTTACTGTAATAGAAGGTACAGAAGAAATTCTCGTGGTTGTTGCATGGAATGGTGTGTTCGGCCATCAGGAGAGATTGGATAGGTTGGCTGTGCTTTGTTTGGAGTGGAGGAAACTGAGGCGGGACCTGAATGAGGATTCAAAGTTATGGAGGACTTAAATTATGTGGATAGTTTTTTAAAAAAATCCTCCTGAACATGAGTGTCTATAACCGAGTCAAGATAAGTTTAAGGCAATCACTCTGAGATTCAGAAGGATTTTGAGAGAACTTTTTCTCACCTTGAAAGTGTTTAGAATCTGTTAAACGCTGCCTGTGTGGTTTAGAGGTAGGTACTCCAACATTTACACATGAACACAATGAGCTGAAGGGGCCAATTCCATGCTGTACGATTTTGACCTTATGACAGTTAAGATGTTGGAGCGAAGACTTTCTGTCCTATTCCTGCTCATTTTTTGTTAGTTTCCAATTTAACTTGATACATCATTTCATTGGCTGATGTATTAATGCCACCTGGTCCATAAATGAGCACAAAGTGGGTTTGTTGTTTCTCCTGCCTAACCACCCAACATCTTGAAAAGGGACCCAGATGAGACCCTGCCAAGTTTAACACTCCAAATAGCTAGATCTTCAGCCAGCCACTCATGGCATTCAGCTGAAGGGCTTGATGAAAAAATGCATTGGCTTCTCTGCTCAGTTTGCTGATGCTCCATCACACAGCAGTGGAATAGGAGGCTAGGTGTGCCCCCGTTCAACCTCCAGCTTATCTACAACACCTGCATTTCAATAGGCAAGAATGGAAGTTGGAGACCAGCTGAGACAGAGTGTAGCTTGCAGCTCTCTATGGAACTGTCAGGTAAATCAAACATATAACAGTACATCGCAATACAGCTGTTAAACTGACCTATTTAAACTTACTCCATGATCAATCTAACCATTCCCTCTTACACAGCCTATAACCCTCCAATTTTCTAAGATCCATGCACCAATCTGTGTTTTAAATGTCCCTATTGCAACAGCCTCCACCACCATTCCCAAAATGTAAGTATATTATTGTTCGGTAACTTATGCTTTTATAAGTGAGCTAATTTAATCATCAGACACGTTTGAAGAGCATCATCAGTCTCACTGAAAACAATCACCGATGCCATTTGAAACAATGCACACAACAGTATCAGAACCAGAAAACCCTTAGAAAATTGTAATGTTCTCTTGGTATTTAATGCAGCAGTCAGAAAACTTACTTTTCCAGGTTTGAATATTTAAAGATGCTTCCATCATCTAAAATACCTCATACTGTCTGTAAGTAAGTACTTTCAGAAGTAGCTCCTGCTTCAAGACATATACTTTCCTGTGCTTTGCATTCCACAGCCATTCTAATCTTCATGTCTGACACCAGAGTGATATTACCTAACTGCCAAGAGTTGTGATATTCACACTGGTAGACACAAAGTGTCTCATCTTTATTCACAATTTTTAAGTGTTGTGCCCATTCCATCTGTTAAGCTCATTTTACCTCCCAGTCTCAGCCAGAGAAAAGCCATCATATTTCGATTTGATTTGTACAGCTAGAATACCTAGCACAACTTTACACATTTCATATCAAACTCTAACAACAAAATTCAGCTTTAATACGTTTAATACTTTCTGCTTCGTTCTCAGGCTAGTAAAAATCATCAAAGCAATATTAAGCACAAATAAACAATTTGTGAATATGTTAATTTTTAAACTGGAAACTCTGGGTAAATGAATGGCAGGCAGCCAATTTATAGTGTTGTTATGATTATATTTTTTCTTCTGATGTTATACTGCTTCTGTTAATATCTGTTCATCACTATCTTTACCTGAGAGAGTAAACGAATCTGCCTCATCCTTTGTGTTCATCCGCTGGATGTGAGTGGCTGGTCCAGAAATTACTTTCAGGAAACCCTCGTGATAGGAGAGTGATTATCAGCCTCAGTACAGTCTGCTGGTCCTGCCTCTAGAAGTTCCAAAAGCTCTTTGGCTCCACTTCCATGATATCTCAGCTTCCCTGATCTAGTGCCAGTAACTAAATATCAATAAGCACTATTAAGAACAGGACTTGATTGTGTTTTACATATTGGTTAAAAATTAAGCTAAAAGCAGAGTTTGGAACCAAAGCCTTTTTAAATCTTTTTTTTAATGATGGGCACAATCGTTCTCATCACTCGAGATTACTTATTTAGCAATTTTTTTATTCCAACCTGTACCAAATCCAACATGCTTTATTTGCTGCTGTACAATCAATAGCAACAATAGAAGATCTAGCTCAGATACTTATTGACCCAGAGGATATACTTGTATCGTGTCATCTTACTTACTTGTAGTAATCTGGCTAGATTGGCCTTCATTACAGAAACTCAGTTGTGAAGTTGGGAGGAAATCTCGTCACAGATTGCTTGTATGGGGAAGTTTGTGTGTTGTGGAATTTTGCTCACATTGGCTCATAAACAGGATCCATGAACATCAACTGGCTATAAAGCAGCATGGCCAATCCTCCCCAGTTTCTACCCATGCAGACCGAGAGAGCACACATTCAACTGGACATCAGTGAAAGTCGTGGCACAAGCAAGAGAAGTCCGAGAAGCATGGTTTTCCACGAGCAATTCTGGAAGTAGACACGTAGACCTGGATCCTATTTTTGATGACCAGTCAGCAGATTGATAAGTGTATAAAGGCCAAGCATCCTGAGGACACACCACAATTAACAGTGTACTGATGTCTCCTCATATGGTGACAAAAAGTTTGCAAGTATATTGCCAAGATTGATAAACAACTCAACCGAACCGAAGAGGGCTTTACTTCTTTGAAAGCATGCTTGCCTTCATTGGACCGGATACAAGGCAAAGACTCGTGGTGCGCCGATGTATTACTTTGGTTAGGTTGCACCTGGACTATTGTTTTGCAGTCCTGGTCACTGCATTTCAGGAAGGATGTGAGGCTATGGAAAAGGGGTAGAAAAGGTTTACCAGGACGTTGCCAGGATTAGAGAGTATGAGCTATAAACAGCGGTTGGACAAATTAGGTTGTATTCTCTGGAGCGTTGGAGGCTAGGGGGAGAATTTGGTTGAAGTTTATAAGAGCGTAGTAATGTCCAGTACTAGAGGACATGTACTTATGGTGACCATGGGAAGATTTAGTAATTTGCAGGACAATTTTTTACAGAGAGTAGTAGGTCCCTAGAACAGACTACCAGGAGGTGCGGTGGAAGCAAATCTGATAATGGATCATGAACAGGCAGAAAAGACTTAGCCTTGTGTCCAGTATGAACATTGTGGGTCTCAGGGCCTGCTCTGGTGTTATACTGTTCTATGTTCTATGAAGATTACCTCAGTTGATTGACCCTCATACTTACCTAATTATTACTGGTTCATAGTCACAAAACCCCATAGAGGAAAGTAAGAATATAGGAAGAGGAGTGGGGTATTAGGCCTCACAAATCTACCCCCCCCCAATTTAGCATGGCTGAACTACTCAGTTATCATCTCCTCTTCTCTGCCAGTTTCCCCCGGTCCCCAGTTCCCTGATCATAGAATAATGAATGTGTGAATATGTTAATGTGGTTTATATAAACAATGATCATAGTTATTAATGTGCCAGGTCTGAAGACATTAAGTTGAGCAAACAGTTAAATGTTCAGGGTATAAGGAGAAGAGTATGCGCAACTTAAATGGAGCTGAATTAAAGTAGTTGAAGGAGGTATAACACAAATGGTCGGGTTGGTTCCAAAAGGACCTCTACTTTCTTTGAAACTTGCACAGATTCAGCACGTTATCAAAAACTTTGACAAGCATCTATAGATGCACATGGAGAGCATCCTGACTGGTTGCCTCACAGCCTGGTATGGAAACACCAATGCCCAAAAATGGAAAAGCCTACAAAAAGTGATGGATACAACACAGTGCAACACAGGCAAAGCCTTCCTCTCCATTGAGCACATCTACAAGGAGTACTGCCACAAGAAAGCAGCATCCATCATCCGGGTCACGCTCTCCTCTCGCTGCTGCCATCTGGAAGGATGTACAGGAGCCTTAGGTCACAGACCACCAATTTCAGGAACAGTTATTACCCTACAACGATCAGGCTCCTGAATCAGCATGGATAACTTCACTCAGCTCGAATCTGAACTGACTCCACAACCTACGGACTCACTATCAAGGAATCTACAACTCATGTTCTCTGTATTACTTATCTACTTTTTAACTTGCACAGTTTACCTTCTTTTGCACATTGCTTGCTTGTCTGTCTTTGTGTGTAATTTTTCATTGATTCTATTCTATTTCTTTTTTCCACTGTGAATGCCTACAAGAAAATGAATCTCAAGGTAGTATATACTGACATATATGTACATTGATAATAAATTTACTTTGAAGTTTTAATTTTGGAAAAGGAATAGAGACACAATATCTATAGCTGAAAGTGAAGAAGGTTTCAAACACATTTTACTAGCAATGACTGGTGCCTCTTTCTTTTGAAAATTCAGCTAACATTCTCAATATGAGTAAAATCAATTTTCTACTCTACAGCAGGATGCCGCAGCTGACTGCCATTCAGAGCTTTCAGACAGACAGTGACAAGGACTATAGGGTCAGCACTGCTGGGCATCTGTCCCCAAACCAACCTAACTAAAGATATTCCCTTGAATATCTACCAAGGTTTATTTTCCAATGTCCAGATACTTTCTGGATCTTCTGTACTTAAACACCGAAGAGATTGAAATAATCAGAAGAGCAAATGTATTTTTTAAAAACATAGATTTCCTTTCTAAAACTCCTGCAACATTAATGCTCTGTGCATTTTTGTACTATGGCTGTTGTTTTAGCTCCTAAGGGATCTCAATTCATAACCTAGTTTGTCAGTAAATGTGATGAGTTGCCAGTTTTCAGAGGCTGGTGATAAACTAGGTGTCAAAATACTCCTTCATCTTCACTGATGAACAGATGTATTGCATTATTTAAAGGCAGAGCTTCGGAAGGTAATGAAAATTTATAAAATGCAGTATTTAGCCAACCTCATTTTAAGATGATTCCACACATAGCTGCATTTATCCTGGGAGGCATTTCTCTGTCCACTAGTTTAAGATAGAAACACAGACCAAAATAAAAAGAATAATTTGCCAGAAGGAACTGAATCTTTGTCATGAGTAAATCAGACAGAAAATAAATAATGTAACTAGCTGAGAAGATGAAGTAATTCTGATCAATATCTTGTAAAGAATATGCACTTGCATCTTGCAGATATATAATTCTTAGAATATGGGCCATGCATCATGGGTTCTGAAGACTCTGAAGTATTTAATGTAATGTTTAATGTATTTAACGTAATGGAGTGAGCACACAGACAAAATTTTTAAGTCCACATTATACATTTCTGTTGCTGGGTGTACTAGGGAGATACGTCCCACATAGCCCTTCTGCCTTATAACAAAATGGTTAAAATTACCTCTTCATGGTGGTTTAGCAAATATTTTAAAGCTAAAATTAATCTGATCACATCAACATAATTTACTCAAGTGAAACATAGAGATCACAAAGTATTTTCCAGAAATCCCCTGAATTTATATGATTTGTTCCAAGTGAATTAAATATTTGTCCAGACTTCCTTGTGCCTTTTAAGTTCCTGGTTCGCAAAGGTCAATTAAAATACAAAAGTGAACTGTTTATTTATAGTTAAAACAGTGAAACTGCTAACAGTAAATGGCCTTAAGGTTACATGAAAAAGCCCTTTGAATGACAATTGAAATCTACGTGAGTCTGTGGGAGGTATTATATCTTCTATTCCTGGGAGTGTGCAAGGCAGATGTACATAGACTAAAAATTAAGATGCTCAAAGTCACCACATGGTTTAAGAATTCATGTGAAATTTTGCTTTACTAGTATTTTAATGCCACATTACATTTTGTCAACACATCAAGCTGCATAGTAATATTGATAAAAATTCCTGAGAGCTTCTGAATGGAGAAGATATTTCCATCAAAACATTTAGCTGTGGGCCTTCTATGTAACTGAAACAACAACTAAAGAACAATGGTGAAACAAGCTGCTTACATTTGGACTCTAATGTATATATAAAGTGAGGGCACCCATCAGTAGTCCAGGCATTGAAATTAATGATTTGAGTTGATACGCCTTCCAGATGAATGCCTTCCAGGAGGACGGACCAGTACTCCTGTGGGGAACAAACCTATTTGGTTGAGATTGATTTCGAACGACATTCAGAAGGTGGTACGTTCTTTCTAGCAGACCATGGGTCCGGCGCATGAATTAAAGACAAGTTCAAGATGAGCTCCAACTTATATGCGCATTTGGACTGGTATAACTGTAATGGGCCTTTTTAATTTCTTTTTCTTTTTCTTTTGAGCTCGATAAAGCTGAAATTTGTAAATATACTTTCTTTATAATTTTATGCAGTGAACGCTCTGTTATTTCTTGCTGACAGGGAATTGCAAGTGGGCAGCATTCACACAGTATTCGCTCAGATGGGGGTTCAGGTGGGCGAGACATCCCAAACTCCCTGGGTTTGGTAGGACCCAAGTCATATCGACCGTAGACGTAAGGAGACTGAGAAAGGTGGTTTTCTCACTGCTGAGTCTGGTGGCTGTTACTGATGGGCTAACAAGTCGCATCTCTAAAGATACCTGGTAAAGAGGGGTTTAATTGTGGAGACTATCATCCGTGATTGGATTCACTGAATACTGTGTAATCACTCTAAGAATTGATTAACTGGTTTGTGTGTTTAAGCCTGTGTTAAACTATTGTCCGGGGAAGTGATTAAGATACGTGGTTATGGACACTGTAGGGATTAAGCATTGGTGCGATTCAAAGAGGTTACTCATAACTAAGGCTAGTGTTCTGAGGGAGGTGGATATTTGCAGCCCAGATGAATTGTTGATCAGGGTTTTAAGTAACGTTAAAGCATTAGGGGAAGTTACGATTATGGAACGGCAGTTTGACCAAACGGCGGGCACAGATGTTGTTTTAGTTCAGACTAGCACTGACGTGACGAGAGTGGATCTGCCCATTACGCTTGGGGTACCTCTCCAGGGTCATGGGCTGCCCATACTTTCAGAGAAGAAGGGAGTGTAGGCGAGGGAGCCAAATTGGAAGTCGAGTTTCCCATAGCTGAAGGCAGAGACTTTAAAGACAAGTTGCCCTCGTTTCTACAGGGCAAGATGTTAGAGTGATGTTTGGGTTTAGGTCATTTACGTCTAGCAAATGGCTTTAGCTACCAGTCTTCTGTTCCTTGATAATGTATTATAGGTTCAGTTTGGAACAATGCATTCCTAACAGCTGTGGATCCCAGTCCGGATGCTGCTGGTGTCTGTGGGATGGATGCGAATCAGAAGGTGTGAAGTTTGTATGTAGCTTCAAAAGAAAGCATTATCTATACTTTGTAAATATGGAAAGTCCTTTGTGTTTAGCAAATAACTATCAAGCCCCACATTTGGGCAGCAGCCCTTTCCACTGAAAGCGTCTCCATATGATTAGATTAGATTAGCTGTACCTTACTTTGTCAAATAAAGAAGCTGCTTTGTATCTACCAGTAACTCTCTCCGGTGATTTTATTCACGCAACAACACAAGGGGAAGGAATTGTCTGATGTGAAAGATTTAATGGGTCCTTCAGCAATTGATTTAAATTCTGGGCTGGTTTTGGCTACTACATCACTAGTTGATAAATGCAGAAGTATAACTGCAGAGAGCCAAAGTTATTGTAGCTTGGGTATGTTCTCTGGGGTGAAGCCCACACCCGATGGGGAAGAAGAATATAAGGTTTGGGCTGAGCAGACATCTCAGTTACTGGATAAATAGCAAAGCTCAGATAATATGAAAAAACAGTCTGGTAAAGAGCTTAAAGGGTCCAGCAGCTGATATTGTGAGGTTCCTCAAGGAAAAATTCAGTAGCCACATCAACTAATTATCTGCAAGTTCTGGAAGATGCTTTTGGCACTTTTGGAAGTGTACCAGATCTTAGGATGAAGTTTAGGTGCACATTTCAGAAGGAGGGAGAGAATATGTCTGCCTACATTTTCAGATTGGAGAAGCTGTTGCACTATTTGTGCCACAAAAAAGGGGCATTCAACTGTCTGAGAGAAAATCGCTTGAGGATGGAGCAAGTTGTGAAGGGTACATTGTCACATGACGTGATTGCTCTACATATTGGAATGACCCACAAAATGCTCCCTCCTCTATCTTTTTTCCAAGTTACTCAGAAGGCTAGAGAGGAGGAAAATGCAATGGAGGAGCAGGAGGCCTCCATCAGCAGGACAAAGTCTTCAGTAGTAGCCTCTGCTGCTAAAGCAACCCCTGATGCCACACAAGCAGTGGTTTTGCAGGATGCCATGAAAGATCTGAGGACCAAGGTATTTCGCATGATATTGGTTGGTGCTGCCACCAAGCATGACAAGGCAGATAGGAAACCGGACCCACTGGTGGAATGCGCCAAGTCAAGGGCTGCTACAGAGGGTCCTTGACCAGGGAAGTGACCAGTATTTTCTGTTACAACTGTGGGGAAGATAGTCATTTCAAGCTGAAGGACAGGAAAATCTTCAGAAAGTAAATCAGCGTTTTTTTTTATTATTCTTTTACGGGATGTGGGTGTCGCCAGCTAAGCCAGCATTTATTGCGCTTCCCTAGTTGCCCTTGAGAAGGTAGGGTTGAGCTGCCTTCTTGAACCGCTTCTTTCCCTGAGGTGTAGGTACACCCACAGTGCTGTTAGGGAGGGAATTCCATGAGTTTGACCCAATGACAATGAAGGAACCACGGTAAGTTTCCAAGCCAGAATGGTGAGTGACTTGGAGGGGGATTTCTAAGTGGTGGTGTTCCCAGGTATCTGCTGTTCTTGTCCTCCTAGATAGTAGTGTCCGTGGGTCTGGAAGGTGCTGCCTTAGGAACTTTGGTGTGTTGTTGCAGTGTATCTTGTAGATAGTACACACTGCTGCAACTGTTTGTCGATGGTGGAGGGATTGGATGCTTGTGGAAGAGGTACCATCAAGTGGGCTTCTTTGTACTGGATGGAGTCAGGCTTCTTGAGTGTTGATGGAGCTGCACTCACCTAAAGGAGTGGTGAGTATTTCATTACACTCCTGACCTGAGCCTTGTAGATGGTGGACAGGCCTCAGGGAGTCAGAAGGTGAGTTACATGCCTCAGGATTCCTAGCCTTTGACCTGCTCTGGTAGCCATGGTGTTTATATGGCTAGACCAGTTCAGTTTCCTATCAAAGGTAACCCCCAGGATTTTCATAGTAAGGGATTCAGTGATGGTGATGCTACTGAAAGTCAAGGGATGATGGTTAGAGCCTCTCCTGTTGGAGAAGGTCATTGCCTGGCACTTGCGTGGTTTGAATGTTACCTGTCACTTGTCAGCCCAAGCCTGCATATTGTCCAGGTCCTGCTGCATTCGAGTCAAACAAAGAAGAAAAGAGCTAAAACTATGGAGGGACTCAGTAAAGGAATGGGCTGGTGTTTTGAAGAGGATATGTTCCTATCAGTGTATCAAGGGAGATACTAAAGCACAAAATGCTATTCCTGAAGGGTTAGTGGGACCAAGCTCTGTCATATCCATGTAGATTGAAGGTGTTTATGCTAGAGCCATACTTGACTCAGGCTGTGGAGTTACTTTGCTTTATAGATCCTTTTACAACTGGTATTGACACATTTACCATCGACGCCACTCAGTGCCCATGAGATTCGGGGCCTTCGTACAAATGAATACCCATACGATGGTTACTCGTCCTTGAAGCTGGAGTTTTAGAAAGCAGATGTTGGAGTAACTGAGAATATTGACACACCAGTGTTGGTCTGCCCAGATCTGGTTGAAAGGGCTGGAGCTTCCATTCTTGTGGGAACAAATACTGCCGTTGTGAGAAGGTCCTGGGAACTTGTAAGGAGAGAAATGGAGAGAACTTTTTGAAAACCTTGTCTATTCACTCTGTGTCCAGAGCTGCTTTTGAGAAGGTGCAAGTTCCTCCTCAGCAGAAACAAGGAACTGTGTGGTACACCCAGTCTAAACGTGCTATATTACATCCTGAAGGAGTAGCTAGAGTAATAGGAACCCCTAAATTTGCCAAAATGCCAGAGGAATGGAAAAAGAGATTAACTGAGAAGATGTTGGGACACAAAGATGCCTCTCCTACTGATGAGTCTGATGTTGATTACTCCAAGAATACTTGCCACACTTTTTCGAGCGACCAAGACATCCCTTTCCAAGAGAGGTCTCGCCAGTTGGCACCAATGGAGGTTGAAGATGTTTGGCAGCACCTGCTTAAACTGAAAAAGTTAAGTTCAGTCATGGAGCAGGGGGAGCGGAGCCACCAGAAGACATGGCTGATAGACAGGAGGAGGCATCCTCCAGTAGACAAGAAGAGTCGGAAGTGGCGGTTGAAGCTGGAGGAGCCAAGTTGGGATAAGAAGGTCTCAAAGAATCAGAAAACATCTAGATAGGCTGCCTACAATGCACCAGGGGAACAGAGTGTTGCATCTATCTCACTAGTAAGATATGTCTCTACCATTTACAAATGGATTGGAGGTCCTGACATCACGCAATTCTTTTGAAAACTGTGTTATTAACGATGGGTTGATAAATTTCAAAGTCGTGAAGACATGACTGTTTTTAGTGCGGGGTGAGTGTAACATCCTGGTTAAGATGTTTGCTGCTATGTTGTAGGTATTTCATTTTAGCAGTTCTGTAACAACATGCTGTTCTGCTTTCAGCATGCTTGAGTTTGAACAAAAGATAAGAGGTTGTGATGTTCACGCTTAGGAATGTAGTGTCATCCAATCAGGATGGTAGAATTGGGAGAAGGTTCTAGAGAACACTAGGTGGAGAGGTTTTTGTGATGGACACTGGTGTGGGTCAAGGTCTTTTTGGTGGGAGCTGGGAGATGACAGGAGGGAAGATGGCTAAGGGTGCCATACCTATGCTTTGTGCAGATGAACAGCTTCAAGGAGGAAGGACCAATACTCCCGTGGGGGAGGGGGGAACCCATTTCTTCAAGATGGATTTCGAGCGATATTCGGAAGGTGATGTGTGGTTTTATGCAGACCGTGGGTCCAGTGCGTGAGTTAAAGACGACTTCAAGGATGAGCTCCTACTTAAGTGCACATTTGGACTGAGTTAACTGTGTTATGTAGCCCGTAACTGAGTTGCCAAACCAGCAGAAATGGACCACTCGTTGGAGTCTGGATTACTAGGAACTAAAAAAGTTTTATTAAAGAAGTAAGTAGCACAGTACTCTAATTGTAAGGATATAAATGCAACAGGTTCGCAATGATAATACACACATGTACACAGAACTAGGGTAATAGGAATCAAACCAAGCTCTATCACAGTCTAGGGGTAAAATGATCAGTCTTAAGTGACGCAGAGTTCAGTTCAGCTTAGTACAGTTCGCAGTAATCGCTGTTGTGCCATTGGGGGGGCGGGGGGAGGGAATGCAGTTTGTTTCAGGCAGACCTTTGATGTCTTCTATCCCACTGAGGTCACCGACTGTGATCCCCTCCGTTCCGGATACGCTGTTCTTCCGCAGTGAACCCAGCACTCAGGCAAGGGCGACACACACACCAGGTTCCCACTGATCGTACCTTTACACCCTGTGAGTCTATGGTCGGTTCTTGTGAACCGGACCTCCAAACTCTCACCAACTTGTCGGGGCACACTGCTCTTCCAGGGTCTCGTTATCTCGTGATCTCGTGGTGTGTGTCCATGCCTAGCGAACCTGCTCTTTTTATCCCCCTGCTGGGGTATCACTTGTCCATCAAACTTCAAACAGTTCAGGTTCATAGTAACCGGTCTGTCAATAGCTGAATTGTGTTTCTTTTTCCGTTAATCTCTCTCTCCTCTCTCATTAGCATTTTGAACGTTTCTCCATTGTCTCTCTTATCTCTCTCATTAGCATCAATCGTCTGATAGCTTGGTTTGGCGTCACAACTGTAATAGGACGTTGGAAATTTTTATTTATTTTTCTTTTCCTACTAACTGTTTGATAAAGCTGAAATTTGTAAAAAAATACTTTCTTTGTAACTGCATGCAGTGTACGATCTGTTATTTCTTTCTGACAGGTAATTACAGGTGGGCTGTACTTACATAGTATTTGCTCAGATGGGGGTTCAGGTGGGTGAGACATCCCAGCCTCCCTGAGTTTGGCGGGATCCAAGTCATATCGGCCCTAAATGTAAGGAGTCTGAGAAAGGTGATTTTCTCACCGCTGAGTCAGGTGGTTGTGAGCAAGGGGCCAACAAGCCATGTCTCAAGAGATGCCCAGTAAAAAGGGGTTTCAGTTATAACGATATGATAAATGATGTCCTTGAGCCTAGAGGTAACATGTTTTCAGGCCTGTGTGTGTACTGCCTTGTGTATGGGAGGAGGGAAGAAAAGAGGATATCCGAGATGGGGGTCTATGGAGTGAAGTGGTTTTGTGATATATTAAGCTGTGCCCACAACTTTCTTTGGGTTGAGACCACTGAGGGAAAGGGAACTCTACATTGGGTGCTGTGTAATGAAGCAGATTTGATTAGGGAGCTTAAGGTAAAGGATCCCTTAGGAGACAATGATCATAATATTACAGAACTCACCCTGCAGTTTGAGAGGGAGAAGACAAAGTCAGATGTATCAGAATTACAGGGAAGGAACAAGAATTACAAAAGCATGTTCTATACGTCATTATCTTCCTGCTTCAATGAGCTTTACCCATTTGGATGAGCCAGGCAGCACTGTGAGAATCACAATCTTTGATTTCTCCAGTACTTTTAACAGCATTTGATGCTCTACTAGTATCCTGGATTACAGAGTACCTGTCCAGACGGCCACCGTATGTGAGATTGCAGAGCTGTGTATCAGATACTGTGGTTAGCAGCACAGGGGCACCTCAGGGGACTGTCCTGTACCACTTCCTGTCCATTGTCTACACCTCCGACTTCAGATACAACTCAGAGTCCTGCCACCTGCAGAAGTTTTCAGATGGTTCAGCAGATGTGGGCTGTATCAGCAAGGGGTGGTCGAGAGGCTGAGTACAGAAGTGTGGTGGACACCTGCAGCCCAACATCACCAAGACAAAGGGGTTGGTGGTGGACTTCAGGAAGGTGAAAAAAAACTGCATTCCCATCTCCATCAAGGGAACGGATGTGGAAGTTGTCCGGAACTACAAGTGCCTGGGAACTCACCTGGAGAATAAACTGGACTGGACTAAAAATAAGGGGCTCTGTACAAGAAGGGACAGAGCTGACTGTACCTCCTGATGAGGCTCCAGTCATTCAAGGTCTGCAGTACTACGCTGCAGATGTTCTCCGAGTCAGTGGTGACCAGCATTCTATTCTCTGCCGTAGTCTGCTGAGACAGCAGAGTGAGAGCAGCTGACAGCAAGAAGATGAATAAGCTCACAGGAAGTTTGGTTCTGTTCTGGGGGGTGGAACTGGATTCCCTATTGGTTGTGTCTGAGAGGAGGATGCTGCAGAAGCAATGGAGGATTATGGACAATCTCTCTCACCCCCTCCATGACATACTGGACAAAAAGAGGAGCACCTTTAGTAACAGACTGATACCACTGAACACCACAGCAGATCCTTTCTTCCTGTGGCTATAAGACCGTATAAATGCTTCTCAGTAGGTATGTAAGTAAATGGTTTCATTGTACAACTGTATTTTGCACTACTACTTTTTAATGCACATTTTGTATTCTTTTTTGTACCTCAGTGCTTACATTTTGTACATTAAGGTATATATTTCTGACTGAGCAACCTTGCAACAATAATTTCCTTCGGGATAAATAAAGTTTTATCTTATCTTTTCTCATAAGAGAGGAGCTGCCCAAAGTTGATTAGAATAGGACACCAGCAGGGGTGACAGCAGAACAGAAATGGCTAGAGTTTCTGGGGGGGTGAGGGATTCAGAGGGCGTAGGATAGGGACATCCCTAAGATGAAGTATTCTAAAGGGAGGATGAGGCAACTGGAACTGACAAGGAAAGTCAAAGAAAACATTAAATGAAAAGAGAAGGCATATGATATAGCAAAAATTACTGGGAAGTTAGAGGATTGGGAAGCTATTAAAATCCTACAGGACATACAATAGGAAAAGTAGTGGTCCCTACACTGACCCCTGTGGATCACCACTAGTTACTGGCAGCCAACCAGAAAAGACCCCCTTTATTCCCACACTTTGCCTCCTGCCAGTCAGCCAATCTATGTTAGTATCTTTCCTGTAATTTCATGGGCTTTTATCCTGTTAAGCAGCCTCATGTGCAACTCCTTGTCAAAGGCCTTAAGAAAATCCAAGTAAACAATATCCACTGACTCCCCTTTCTCTATCCTGACTGTTATGTCCTCAAAGAATTCCAATGGATTTGTCAGACAAGATTTCCCTTTAAGGAAGTCATGCTGTCTTTTGCCTATTTTGCTATGTGCTTCCAAGTACCTCAAAAATTTATCCTTAATAATAGACTCCAACATCTTCCCAACCACTGAAGTTAGGCTAACTGGCCTATAATTTCCTTTCTCCTGCCTCCTTCCCTTCTTAAAGAATGGAGTGACATTTGCAATTTTCCAGTCCTCTGGAACGATTCCAGAATCCAGTGATTCTTGAAAGATCATTAAAAATACCTCCACAATCTCTTCAGCTTCCTCCTTCGGCATGCATCTTGTCCAGGTGACAGTAACAACAACAACACTCATTTCTGCCACCTGACACTCTCAAATTTCTGGCTTACCCCTAGTGTCTTCCAAAGTGAAGAATAAAGCAAAATACCTATTAGATTTCTCTGCCATTTCTTTGTCCCCCATTACGACCTCTCTAGTGTCATTTTCCAGCTATCTGATATTCACTCTTGCCTCTATTTTGCTCTATATATATTTGAGAAAACTTTTGCTGTCCACTTTTATATTACTGGCTAGCTTCTCTCTGTATTTCATCTTTTATCTCTTAACGGTTTTTTTCCAGAAGTTTTCTGTTTGTTTTTAAAAGTTCGCCAATCATCTAACTTTCCATTAATTTTTGTTATATTATTTGCCCTCTCCTTAGCTTTTATGCTGTCTTTGACTTCCTTGTCACCAACAGTTGCCTCATCCTCCATTTAGAATAGTTCA
This sequence comes from Mobula birostris, assembly GCF_030028105.1. Lineage (NCBI taxonomy): Eukaryota > Metazoa > Chordata > Chondrichthyes > Myliobatiformes > Myliobatidae > Mobula > Mobula birostris. Next base: position 53,938,299 of record NC_092386.1, read on the forward strand.
TCTTTGAGATGTATCTATCTTGTTCCTTCCAAATTGCCCCAGAAACTCCAGCCATTGTTTCTCTGCCATCAACTGCCATCGTCCCTGCTAGTGTCCTTTTCCAGTTAACTTTGGCCAGCTCCCCCCTCATGCTTCTGTAATTCACTTTACCCCAGTGTAATACTGATATATCTTACTTTATCTTTTACCTCTCAAACTGCAGGGTGAATTTTATTATATTATAATCACTTCTTCCTAAGGGTTCCTTTACCTTAAGCTCCCTAATCAAATTTGGTACATTACACAAGACCCAATTCGGAATTGCCTTTCCCTTAGTTGGCTCAACCACAAGCTATAGTGGAGCACACTCCTGTGGATAAGGTCCAGAGATTGTTCACAAGAAATAATCCAGGAATGAAAGGGCAATGCATGAGGGGCAACTGATGGTCTGCGTCTGTACTCACTGGAGTACAGAAGAATGAGGGGTGATGTCATTGAAACCGATTGAATACTGAAAGGCCTAGATGTGGATAGGATGTTTCCTGCAGTGGATTAGTCTAGAACCAAGGGGTACAGCTTCAGAATAGAAAGACATCCATTTAGAACAGAGATAAGCATGAATTTCTTCTGCCAGAGGGTAGTGAATTCTGTGAAATTCATTACCCCAAACGGCTGTGAAGGCCAAGTCATTGAGTACATTCAAAGCGAAGGTTAATAGCTTTTGATTCGTCAGGGCATCAAAGCTTATGGGACGAAGGCAGGAGAATGGGGTTGAGAGGAATAATAAATCAGCCATGATGAAATGGCAGAGCAGTCTCAATGGGCCGAAAGGCCTAACTTTGTTCCTATGTATTTTGGTCTTATGGTCTTTGAGACACAGCTCAGGTTCAGTTTCCTCTCCATTGAAGTATTTATAGATGGATAAATGCGTCTGCAGAGCAGATCATGGAACGAGTTGAAGACAGTTCCTTGTGGACTTTAGGTGCCAGATTTAGAAATCAAGGGAGGACTTTTGGGATGTCTGCAGAGTAAGAGATTGCTTGGGTTATTAATAACTTAGCAAGGGCAAATGAAAGTAAGTGAGATTTAAGCAGAAAGACCATTATAATGGTCAGGCTTTGGCAAGAACAGGCAGAGGCTAGTATTTAAGTTTGAGAAGTTAGATCCAAAGGTATATCAAGAGTAGGCTTGACAATAGTTCGGGCAGTGGAACGCTCCTCCTGTAAAATGTAGGATTGCCAGGTATCAAACAGCCTCCATGATGACCACATCTGTGGGAAGTGCATCCAGCTGCAGGTCCTGACTGGAGCTGAATGTACTCAGGACCATCCGGGGGACTGAAAACCTCATAGATAAAATTTTTACTAAGGTTATCACGCTCAGAATGCAGGCTTCAGTTTGTAGATGAGTGACCGCCGAGGTGAAATAAAGAGGATAATCAGACAGTGCAGGGCTCCCCTGTGGACATTCCCCTAAGTAACAATTAAAGTCCTTTGGATACTGCTGGTGGAGATGACCTATCAGTGCACAGCAGCAGCAACCAGGGTAGTGGCACTGAGGCAGGCTTTGAGATTCAACAGGGAAGGATAAGGTCAGGCAGAGTGATAATCATAGGAGACTCTGTAGTTAGGGGGATGGACAGGAGATCCTCTGGCTATGAAAAAGACCCAGGATGGTGTGATTCCCCCCAGGCCCTAGGGTCCAAGAAGTCTCAGAGCAGCTGCAGAACTTTCTCAAGAGGGAGGGTGATCAGCCAGAGGTCATGGTACACATTGGCACCAATCACATAGGTGGAAAGGAGGAAGAGGTCCAGTGCAGTGAGTGTAGGGAGTTAAGAAAGTGGCAGGACCTCCACAGTAATAACCTCTGGATACCTCCCAGCACTATGTGGTAGTCAGGACAGGAATAGAATGAGAGTACAGATGAATGTGTGGCTGAGGAACTGGTGCAGGGGGGCAGGGCTTGGACAATTGGAACCTTTTCTGCCAGTGGGGTGACATATACAAGAGGAACAGTTTGCACCTAAACCGGAGGAGAAACGAACTGGAGAGAGGTTCACTGGTGTTTCTTGGGTGCTTTAAATCAGTTTGCCAGGGAGCTGGGTACCAGATCATCAGGTCAGAAAGTAGAGGGCTGAAGAGGAAGGGAGATGTCAGGGCTAGTAAAAACAGACAGGAGCAAAATAATAGATATAATGGGGTGGGTAGTTTGAAGTGTTTATATTTTAATGCTTGGAGTATTTTGGCTAAAGGTGATGAACTAAGAGCATGGATCAGTACGTGGAACAATGATGTTGTGGCCTTAACAGAGACTTGGTTGAGAGAAGGACGGGAATGGGTGCTTAATGTCTCAAGGTTTTGGTGTTTTAGAAAAGATGAAGAGGGAGGTAAAAGAGGTGGGGGAGTTGCACAACTAATCAGGGACAATATCACAGCTGCACTCAGAGGGAACGTAATGGAGGGATTGTCCACTGAATCTATTAAGGTAGAATTCCAAAATAGGAAGAGTGCAATCACTATTGAGTGCAAGAGGTTTAGAATTTGTTGGGTGCTTCCAGGAGGTTTTCTTAAATCAATATGTAGATAGTCCAACAAGAGCAGGGGCTCTATTGTTGGATAATGAGCTTGGCCAGGTGACCAAACCTTCGTTGGTTGTACAGTTGGCGAACATTGACCGCAACTTTTTAAGTTTTAAGATAGCTATGGAAAAAGATAAGTGTGGCCCTTGCGGGAGAGTATTAAATTGGAGCAGAGCAAATTATGAGAACTTTAGGCAGGACTGAATAAGAGTTAATTGGGAACAGCTATTTTTGGACAGGTCCACATCTGACATGTGGAAGGTGTTTAAAGACCAACTGCACAGAATACAGGACGGGTAAGTTCCAGTAAGAAGGAAGGACAAGTATTTCAAGGTCAGAGAACCTTGGATGTTGAGGGAGGTGATGATTTTAGTCAAAAAGAAAAAGTACATAAAGCTTAGCAAACTAGAATCAAACAGAGCCCTTGAGGATTATAAAGAAGCCAGTAAAGAACTCAAGCAGAGAATTAGGAAAGCCTGGAGGGGCAATAAAAACTCCAAGAAGAAAGACGTGGAAGATAGGGAGAACAGAGCTGAGTGTATTGAAATGCAAGAGCATTTTGAGGTAAAGGAGGAGGTAGTGTTGAGTCTCTTAAAGAGCATTAAGGTGGATAAGTCTCCAAGGACTGATGGAATATAACCCAGGTCATTGCGAAAGGCAAGAGAAGAGATTGCTGGGGCTTTGGCCAATATCTTTGTGTCCACTCTAGCCACAGGTGAAGTCCCTGAGGACTGGTGAGTAGCTAATGTTGTTCCATTCTTCTAGAAGGGAACTAGAACTAATCCAGGAAACTCTAGACTGGTGAGTCTCACGTCAGTGGTAGGGAAGTTACTGCAGAGAATTCTTAGGGATAGGATTTATGAACATTTGGAAAACCAAGACCTAACTAGGGAGAGGCAGCATGGCTTTGTGTGAAGCACGTCATGCCTTACTAACTTGAAAAGAGTTTTTTGATGAGGTGACGAGGGTGACTGATGAAGATAAAGCTGTGGATGTTGCCTACGTGGATTTTAATAAAATGTTTGACTTATAAAGGGTCCCTCATGAAGTTTAAGATGCATTGGATCCATGGTGAATTGACTATTTGGATTCAGAACTGGCTTGCCCATAGAAGAGGGTAGCAGTCGAAGGGATTTGTTCTAGCTGGAGGTCTGTGATTAGTGTTGCTCCACAGGGATTTGTACTAGGTCCTCTGCTGTTTGTGATATATATAATATGACCTGGATAAAAATGTAGATGGATGGGTTGGTAAGTTTGCAAATGATACAAGGTTTGTTGTTGGATAGCATAGAACACTGTAAAGGAATATAGCATGATAGGGATCAGTTTCAGATAATGGCAGGTGGAACTTAACCTGGCCTAATGTGAACTTTTGCACCATGGTAGGTAAAATTCAAAGATACAGTGCACTGTAAGGACAGGATCCTTAATAATGTTGATGAGCAGAGGGATCATGGTATCCCAAGTTCATAGCTCCCTGAAAGTGGCACACATATTGATGGAGTGGTTAAGAAGGCATATGGCATGCTTGCCTTCACTAGTCAAGGCACTAAATTCAAAAGTCAGGAAACCTGTTGCAGCTTCATAACTCTAGTTTGGTTGCATCTGGAGTATAGTATCCAGTTCTGGGTGCCCCATTATAGGAAGGATGTTGAGACTTTGGAAAGGATGCAGAAGAGGTTTACTGGGACGTTGCTCCAGTTAGAAGGTATGTGCTATAATGAGAGGTTGGACAAACTTGGGTTGTTTTCTCTGGAGAAAGGGAGGAAGAGGGGAGATCTGAGAGAGGTTTATAAGATTACAAGAGGCATAGATAGAGTAGACAGGCAATGTCTTTTTCCAAGGGTTGTGAGGTCTAATGCCAGAGGGCGTGCATTTAAGGTGAGGGAGGTAATTTCAAAGGAGATGCAAGGAGCAAGTTTCTTACACAGTGGTGGGTGCCTGGACTGTGCTGCTAGTGGTAGAGGAAAAACATTAGAGGCTTTTAAGAGACATTTAGATAGGCACATGCTTATGAGAAAAATGGAAGGATGTGGACATTGTGCAGGTAGAAGAGATTAGTTTAGTTAGCCTTTTGGTTACTAATTTACTTCGCTTGGCACAACATTGTGAGCTGAATGGCCCACTCTTGTGCTGTACTGTTCTATGTTTTAGGAAAAAAAACTTAACTTGTATATTCCCAATTTGTAAGTGACAGCAGTTAATGAATATTAACCCCCAATTCCCTGAAAGACTCCTGCACCTGCACAGAACTGAAGACATTTACTCTTGGAAATAATAGGAAGTCCAAGGCTCCTTCACAGGTCAGCACACCTGTGAATATTATTCAGAGAGGGATATGAAACAAATCTATTATTTAATGCATTTTAATTCCCATGAGCAGGTTTGTAGATAAAATCTGCCAGGAATTCGACAGATAACTATACCAGCAAAAGTAGGTGGGGAGTGGGATTAATACTATTTCAGTCACATACAGTCTAAATGTGCTGCTAATGTTAAAACATCATGCCAATGGCAACAAATCTTAACATGGGATCAATGGGACCAGGAAAGCAAATTAGCATTGATTGCAACCTTGTCTAAAAATTCTGATTCTTTCGTTTTGTTTCAGAGCATCTTTGTAGTGAATGGAGAACAGTAGACTTTAAGAAATAATGGAAAGGCTGGAAAAGCCAATGGAGTTGAATTAAGGAGCATAACACACCAGTGTTGCTGCTTCAAGCTATAGGCAGAGCTATGCCTTCAGATGTTCAGAATCATTTAACACAAGTCAATAATCTTAATAATGTTCAACCAACTAAAGCAAAAGTATTTTAAAAAATACTTTCTCCTCTATCTGCAAGCCTAGAATCCCATTGAATTCAACAGGATCATTAATTCTCTGCAGGTCTAACTGACACAGGATCTGAGAAGCAATTTTCCACTCTCATATTTCAGATTCCCAGCATGTCTGGGCCTCTGTATGATTCCACGTGGAGACTGGCAATAGCCCCTAGATCTGCCAGTAAGTCCTGGACTCAAAGTGTGTGCATGTTAAGTCCTGGATGTCTTTCAGCTGGCTGAAAACCAACAGTTGATATTCACAACCGTCAAACTCAGAAGGTCTGCATTATTATTTCTTGTGATGTTTCCATATTTGCAATGTATCTAATGTTTTAAAATAAGAACTTGCAACCTGATATCCAGAGTGAAATTTCTAGTTTTCTTTTATCCCGTTGCAAAATCTGACTTGACAGTCCCTTTGTGTTCAAGAATGGTGGCATCTCTCTAGTCTCCTGCTGCTTTCCATCCTAGTTTTAAACATAGATGTATGTTACACTTGTGAACTGCCTTAATGAATGGGATCATGTGAAACTTCTTGCTTAATCTTGTATTTTGAAAATTTGATTTGTTGCTTGAGAGGACAAATTGTACCATCGTGTTTTTTTTTGTAAATGGATATTAAGTGAGGAAATATTTTACATTCTCTGCGTAGTGCATACTGGTGAGTTTTTAAATTAAACACATGGAAAGCCTAACATTGGCAACAATGAGCAAAATTAAACGGATTCAGTTTGTGAAATAATAGCATTGTTATTGAACTGGATAAGGTTAAATATTTTAATAGGTTGCACGTTCTATAGGTACCACATTGTACATAACTGCAGGATGTGGCTTCAATTCCAGAACAGATAAAGTGCTAGTTTTCAAGTGTCTAATTTGGCCAATATCCACCATCTCAGAGAAAGTAAAATTGCCCAGAATTCAATATTAAAATGGAAAATGATTTCACATAATAAACATTATTGAATGCATAGCAAGTAACTGCTGCGATAGGGATTTAGGGTTAAACTTTAATCCATTCATTTGTAAGAATGATTAACATATACATTTGGAGAAGGCTCATGTTAATATATTCTATATTCTTGAACCATATGTCACTACATTCGGATATAGCCCAAATGCGGAGCGCGAGATACTCGTGGGTCGATAGTTCACAGACCTTAATGCGAACAGAGTTAGGGGGAAAGGAAAACAATGATCACTAGGCCAAACAGAGCCATTAACTAAAAACTCTCAAACAGAAAACAAAAGTCAACACTGCAGCTGAAAGGAATAACTAAATATAAAATGAATACTGCTAGTCTTCAGAGTCAGTTAAATCAAAAGTCCAATTTCACAGGCAAGGCCGAATAAAGCAGGCAGCGAAATGTTGCTGTGCTTTGCTCAAGTCTTGACAAGTGCTACGATAAAAAGAATGGAATTAAATACCATCACAATGAAATAATAATTAGCTGACACATGCATATTCATGAGCACAATTGCTGTATCTGCTGCTTTGCTGAGTCTATCTTTGTGACACCATAGCAACGTAAATAAAAAGAATTAATGATTTTTAATATGAAATAAGGAATTCAAAATAGAAACAAAAGAACAACACTTCCATTTTCTACACCCTTGATTTGAAACGGTACTCATGATTATCTGAAGAGTCGCTGATTATCTGCTGAAAATTCCCAGAAAGCTGTAGTGTTTGGTAAGTGACAGGGACAATTGTTTTCTGCATTCCCAAAACTCTAGCTTAAAACTAACAGGAATGTTCCTGAGGCATTTTAGCAAGAAATCTGAAATACCAACTGCTGAAAATTGCTACACTGAGTTAAAGAATAATTCCTTAGCCTTCATTGTCTACCATTCTAAACTAAATTAAGCCCAGAAGCAAGTGAGCATAGTTTTCAATTTACATAATGAACCATTACATCTCCAGAAGTGGTCTCATATGTGCAATAAAGGCTTCAGTACTTGAATATTACTGCATGTTCTCTGTCCAATAGTAATTAGCTGTTAAACCTATTGATAAACTCTTCAATATTTGTAGAATATAGTCAAAAGCACCTCAACAATCATGAGCTGTTTAGAGCAGCTGGTAATGGATTGTATAAAGTCACAACTTCCATCTACATTGGACCGAACCGCTCAAACCAGCCCACTGACGATGCCATAGCCTCGGCCCTCAACTCCATTCTGTTCCACGTAGAAAACAATAAAACACTTCACATGTGCCAGAATGTTGTCCATTGAATTCAGTCCAGCATTTAACTGTTACAAAATGCATTCACTGCGCCAGCTTCCGGCGTGTAGACGCTTTAACTCTCTGGAATATGGATAGCTGGCGGGCCCCTTTAAGGGTTTAGGACCATCCCACTAACTGGCAATCATGTTTTGGGTGCCAAGAATTGAGTATTTAAAGAGCACCTGAAGTGAGGTTTGGTGCTCGGTCATAAGCCTAACTAGAGCTATCTTCTCACGTTTTGTTTTAACTCAGTTCTTATTCCAGCTTTATACTGCGTCTCATTTCCAGCCTTGGATACTCAGCACTTGGGTCCAAAGCATCCTCGTTAAGGCCGCTCATCACATTGACATGATCATCCCTCAGAGGCCGGTGGGTAACCGTCCTCGTTGCAACTCAACATTCATCTCTGTAAGTGGATTTTAGATCAGTCAGTTCAAGTTGGCAGCAACATCTCTCAGGGCGTGGGTGCCCCCCAGTACTGTGTGCTCAGCCCACTGCAGTTCATACTATTCACTCATGACTGCATGGCCAAAACCAGCCCGAAATGCATCATCAAGTTCGCCGTGATAAAACAGTGGTTGGCCTCATCAGTTACGATGGCGAGTCGGCATACAGAGAGAAGGAAGAAAAGTTTGTAAAATGGTGTGAGAACAACAACCTGAATGTCAACAAGACAAGAAAGATGATTGTGAACTTCAAGAAGGTGCATGTCGACCACTGTCTATGACACATCAATGGCTCTGCCGTTGAAAGAATGAACAGCACCAAGTTCCTTGGTGTGCACATAATGGACAATTTAATCTGGACGCACAACACCTCATTATTCAAGAAGGCACAGCAGTGTCTATATATTCTGAGGAAACTGAGGTGTTCTAGTCGCCCTGCACCCATTATAACAACTTTCCACAAGAGCACCATCAAGAATCCTGTCTGGCTGCATCATTGTGCAGCATGAAGCTCACAAGTCTTGCAAGACCCTACAGAGGGTAGTGACAACCACCAAGAGGATCACCGGCTCTCCCTCCCCCTAGTTGTGATATTTACCAGGATTGTTGTATACAAAGATCCTGAAGCATTGTTGAGGGTCCCAACCGCCCATCCCAGAATCTCTTTGACCCACTGCCATCGGGAAGGAAGTACGAGAACATCAGGACTAGGACTGCCAGACTGGGAAAAAAATGTCTTCTCACAAGCTGTGAGACTAATGAATAGCCTGCTGCCACCAAGGTCTCATCACTAGGACAGCAAGCTCTTAACTGTTTACTGGTACAGCACACTAAATGCATTTCGGATTATATTTATTAGCTTATTTGTGGTAGTAGTTTGTTTAACGTGCTGTGTATGATGTATGTTTTACAGGTGCACTGTGGTCCAGAGGAAGGTTGTTTCATTTGTTTGTATATGTGTACAGTCCGATGACAATAAACTTGGACTTGAACCCGAATATTACAAATTTCAACCATCAAGAAGTGGCCTGACAGACTGCTCACAGCACACCTCAACTCCCACATCCCAGACAAACTGGACCCACTGCAATTTTCACACTGTTGAAACAAGTCTACAGGGATGCTATTTCCCTGAGTCTGCACTCATTTCTGTAGCATCCAGACAAACTTGACCCACTGCAATTTGCACACTGTTGAAACATGCTATCTCCCTGTGTCTACACTCATTTCTGTAGCATCAAAGGCACCTACGTCACACTTTTATGTATTGGCTACAACTCTACATTCAATACGATAATTCCAAACAAAGTCATCTGCAAACTCCTAGACCTAGGACTCGGCATCTCCGTATGCAACTGTATCTTTGAATTCCAGACCAACACACTGCAATCAGTAAGGACAGGCAGCACCATCTTCTCCACAATTACCTTCAAGGCTGCGTTCTTAGCCCCCAGCTGTGCTCCCTGCACACTCACAACCATGAGGCCAGATCCTGCTCTAACTCGTTGTGGTGTTCCACAGGAATGTGTGCTGGGACTTCTGTTGTTCTGTCACATATATACAAATGATCTCGACGGAAATGTGGTAGAATGGGTGAGTAGGTTTGTAGATGACACAAAGATTAATGGTACAGTGAATTACATGGAATATTGTCAACGTGATTGTCATCCGTCTGTCTCGAAGGACAATGGCTGATGACGATCATCGTCACAAGTCTGGGCGGAAGGTACAGAGATCCTGAGATGCCCAGTCATCAAGATCCCCCTCTCGGCCTCACCAGTGTAGACCAAAGGAAAGCTAATGAAGCAATACGTTTGGCACCAGCTTGGCTGCAGGAGCTGCCGGAAGGATGTTCAATGACATCCAGGGGCTCCACTCTGGTTTTGCAGTCTGGGTTTACTCCTGTAGACTCCGCCTCTCCCTAGGGTGCCCACAAGGCAGTGAGGCTTATATCTTGTCAACATGTAAAGGGATATAGATCATTTGCAGATGCATGCAAAGAAGTGGTAGATGAAATTTAATCCAAGCAAGTGTAAGGCTCTTCACTTTGGAGGTCCAATAAAAGATTGAGTATACAGTTAATGACAGGATCTTTGGCAGTGTTGATGAACAGAGGGATCTGCGGTTCCAGGTATAAACACCCTAAAGGAGACCACACAGGTTGACAGGGTAGTTAAAAAGGAGCATTTCATGATTGCCTTCATTATTGAAATATTGAGTTCAAGAGCCAGGAAGTTATGTTACAGTTTTATAAAAATCTGGTTAGGTCAAATTTAAAGTATTGCGTTCAACTCTGTGGTCACCTCATTATAGGAAAGATCTGGAGGCTTTGGAGAGTTGCAGTAAAATTTTACAAGGAGGACATGTGCTTTAAGGAGAGGTTGGAAAGACTGAAGCTGTTTTAAACCATGAGACCGAAAGACATAGAGCAGTATTAGGCCATTCAGCCCATCGAGTCTGCTCTGCCATTCCATCATGGCTGGTTTGTTGTTCCTCTCAACCCCATTCTCCTGACTTCTCTCCATAACTTTTGACACCCTTACTAATCAAGAACCTATCACCTCCTGCTTTAAACACAGCCAGTGGCTTGGCCTCCACAGCCGTCTACGGCAATGAATTCCACAGATTCATGGCCTTCTGGTTAAAGAAATTCCTCCTGACCAACTGAGCATTTTGTGTGTGTTGCTCAGCATCTGCAGTCTGTCTTGTCTTTATAAAAAGCAGATGGACGTGTTAGAAAGTTTGTAAATGATACGACGACTGGGGGTATTGTGGATAGAACAGAAGACTGGTAAAAGATAGAACAGGGCATGGATCATTTACGGGTGGAGAAATGGCAGCTGGAGTTTAACCCAACCAAATGTGAAATGTTGCACTTTGGGAATGGGACAGTATACAATTAATGGCAAGACCCTTAATAGCATTGATTTACGGAGGGATCTTGGGGTCCAAGTCTACAGATCCCTGAAAATGGCTACACAGGTTGATAGAGTGGTAAAAAGACACAAGACACGCTTGCCTTTATTTGTCAAGGAACTGAGCTCAGGAATGAGGAAATTGAGTTGCAGTTTTAGACTTTGCAGTTGCAGACCTTGAGACTTTTTTTTACCGTGCCCATGGTCTGTTCTCCATCAAGTTATGGTATTGCTTTGCACTGTTGTAACTATATGTTATAATTATGTGGTTTTTGTCAGCTTTTTTAGTCTTAGTTTGTCTTGTGTTTCTGTGATATCATTCTGGAGGAACAAATTGTATCATTTCTTAAGGCATGAATTACTAAATGACAATAAAAGAGGACTGCATGTCCTCATAATCTAATCTAAAACCTTAGTTATGCCATATCTATAGTACTGCTTTCAGTTCTAGTGGCTCCATTATCAGAAAGAAGTGGTGACTTTGAGGTGCAGGAGAGGTTAATGAGGATGCTGCCTGTATCTGAAGGCGTATGCTACAAGCTGGGGTTGGACAAATCATGGAGACGAATAATGGGCATGAACCATGTCCATGCGGAAACTTTTGTCCAAATACACTAATCCCATGTGTGTGTGTCCATATGTGTGACTGTGTGTGTGTGTGTGTGTGTGTGTGTGTGTGTGTGTGTGTGTGTGTGTGTGTTTGTGTGCATGTGTGACAGGTGAAAGTGTGGAAGTGGACACAGCACAGATCATGACACCTCTCCAGCAGTACCACCATTGATGATGCAAATAACCAAAAAGCTAATGGTATGGTTTCTGCTTACAGCTGTGTGAAGTAGTCAGTATCATCTCCTTCCCTGGCCAGGTGGAATATACAGCTTTCCCGAGCTCTGTTTCTGAAATGGCCAAAAAAAATTCTGTGTCTTTTCAGATTTAAATGACAGACAGCTACAAGGTGCTGCCTATGACAGTTTCTTTGTCAGGTCTCATTGATGTCTCACTGTTTGAGAGAATTATTCTTTTCTTCATCCTGAGTTCTTCACAAACATCTGATCTTTTTAAATCAAAGGGCAAATGACTACATATATAAAATATTTAAGCAATAATGGATTTCTGCTTGTGACAACATGGAACTGAGAGCAGGCAGGTCAATTTTAAGGACAAAGTCATAGCTCGGATCTTTTCATTTGTTTCTTTTTCTCAGAGTGCAAGAAAGCTATTCAATCACTTTTCTGCAATTAGAATGTTTTGTGAATTTATATTTGTTTGAAGTTTGGTAATGCACATATCAGCTTGGAAATAGAAAATAAATTTCAGCAATTTCTTTCATTTGTTGGCAAATAGCAATACGTTTCCAAAATTACTAGCAAGTTCTGATACAAGGCCAATTTACCTATTGCTTTCCAGATAATCAAACTGGCGAAGAATTCTCTCTCATTTCAGAAAATGTATTTGAATGAATATTTTAGGGATAATGTTATTTAATTTCTGAAAACAAAATTGGGTCAAAGGTTAATCTTGTCAACCGTCTGAATTTGAATTTGAAGTTATTTAAAACTTACATCCGTTGCAACGACGTGTGGGATTAAAAGTCTTCGCATTATGATTCCGATGCAAAGTACAGGCATGTGAATTTATAAGTTAATGACTTATAGAAAGGAACCGTCCCGTAGTCTGTTGGTCCTGGCTTTAATGCTGCGGTAGTGTTGTCTGATGGAAGCAGCTGAAACAGTTTATGGTTGGGGTGAGTGGTGTCCCACATGATCTTCCAGGCCTTCTTTCTGCACCTGCTGCTTTAACTGTCCTCAGTGGAGGGAAGTTCACATCCACAGATGCGCTGGGCTGTCCGTGCTACTCTCTGCAGTGCCCAGCAATCAAGGCTGGTGCAGTTCCCATACCAGGCAGTGATACAGCCAGTCAGGATGCTCTCAATGGTGCCCCTGCAGAAGGTCTTGAGGACTTGGGGGCTCATGCTGAACTTCTTCAGTTGCCTGAGGTGGATGAGACACTGTCATGCTTTTTTTTGCCACACAGTCAGTGTGTACAGTCCAGGTGAGCTCATCGGTGGTGTGTATACCGAGAAACTTGCAATGCAGACAGCTAAGCAACCTTATGTTTCTGCTAATTTCAGTTTTCAGCTAACGCTAACTGCTTTCTTTGTTGCCAGGATCCATTAGCTTGGACTATCTAACTCCAGCTAAAACTATCTATAATCATCTACAGCTGAATCAGAAGCAGAGAGTGCTGGAGGGACTAAGCAGACAAGGCAGCATCTGGGAGAGGGAAAGAGAATTGACCTCCTGAGGCAAGAGCTCTTCATCAAAACCGGAAAAAAATAAGACAACCATGTTATAAGTTGCAGAAGGAGTGTGGTTGGAGAGAATGCTTGTGACAAAGAGAAGACCAAAATTGTCAAGGTAACTTTTACTTTAGCAAAGCAACAGCTAAAAACAGAAAAGTAAAACAAAACCAATTGAACTATGTAAGTGCAGCCACATCCATAGAAAGAGCAGAAAAAATAAAGAGGGTTTGCTTGAAATACTTGAATTCTATGTTAAGTGCTGATAGCCACAAGGTACTCCAACAAACCATTGATTCCTGGGATGGCAGGACTTTCATATGAAGGAAGACTGGATGAACTAGGCTTGTACTCGTTGGAATTTAGAAGATTGAGGGGGGATCTGATTGAAACGTATAAAATCCTAAAGGGATTGGACAGGCTAGATTCAGGAAGATTGTTCCCGATGTTGGGGAAGTCCAGAACGAGGGGTCACAGTTTGAGGATAAAGGGGAAGCCTTTTAGGACCGAGATTAGGAAAAACTTCTTCACACAGAGAGTGGTGAATCTGTGGAATTCTCTGCCACAGGAAACAGTTGAGGCCGGTTCATTGACTATATTTAAGAGGGAGTTAGATATGGCCCTTGTGGCTAGGGGGATCAGAGGGTATGGAGGGAAGGTTGGTACAGGATTCTGAGTTGGATGATCAGCCATGATCATAATAAATGGCAGTGCAGGCTCGAAGGGCCGAATGGCCTACTCCTGCACCTATTTTCTATGTTTCTATGTTTCTAAACAATGAGGTGCTGATCCTCAAGTGTACATGGGCATCATTGAACCAAATAGGAAGCCAAATACAGAGGGTGGAAGTAGTTCAAAGAGTTAATGTGGCTTTAGAATGGAAGTTTAGGATTGCCTTTGTAGACTGAACAAAGGTATTCTTCAAAGCAGTCATGCAATCTTTGGCTTCTCCAATGTGGACGAGATGGCTTCATAAACATTCTATGTCATACACTCTACCGGAAAAAATGTAAGAGCTTCACCTCGAAGGACTTTTGGATCAGCAGATGTTGGGAAAGATAGTTACAAGAGAGAGTTTCCATCTTTGCAGTCTCCAACCTGACAGCATCGACATCAATTTCTCTAACTTCTGGTAACCACTCCTCCCTGATCCAGTTACCCCATCCCGTTTTCCCTTATCCTTCTTGCCTCACTACATTTTCCCTATCCCATCCCCTACCCTCCTGACCTACTCATCATCCACACTTTCCTCCCTCTGATTCCTCACCTCCTTCCATGGCCCACTATCCTCTCCTATTGCATTCCATCTTCTTCAGTCTTTAGCCTCTTCCATCTAACACTTTCCAGCTTCTCACATCATACCAACACCCCCCCATCTACCCATCTTCCCACCTCACCTAGGTTCACTTATCATTTGCCAGATCATGCTCTCCCCGCTCCCCTTACATTTTATTCTGGCTTCTGCCTTCTTTCTTTCCAGTCCTGACGAAGGGCTTCGGCCTGAAATATTAACTGCTTGTTTCCCTCCATGGCTGCCTGACCTGCCGAGCTTCTCCAGCATGCTGTGCATTACTAAAAAAAAAGAGATTTTTAATCTTTAATTCTTACAGGAATGTGAACATTTTCAAACTAATGCTAGGTCTGAAACTTTCTAAAAAACGAGACTGATACAGAGATTATATAACTAATTTATACTTCAATCAGGTTTTTCCTACATATCCGTCAGAGTTAACAGAATTTATGGCCTTTTTCCCATCAATGCAAAGAGCACTTGACAGGAATGAAGATATAAAGTTATATTTAATTTTTAATCATACTCTTGGATGTAGAAAGAAATATGTATTTTTTTAGGACAAGAGGGGAGGGTGTACTGTTGGGAAGAATGCAAGGTGCCTATGGGAAGAGTGAGGGTCAAGATAGCTGTCAAACGTGGCATGGCTCTCCTCTGCCTTCCAATGGGATTCGCAATGCCACGAACGCAGGTTTTACAACCACTGCAATGTATTCAACTCCAACACTGGCTCTCTACCTCATGAAAGTGCAGAGATACATATTTTTAAATCTGATGAAAAGGGATATGCCAACATCAAGATTTTAAACCCTACATCAAGCAAACAGTAGGACATCCATTTGATTTGCTGACACAAGTCCTATTTAAATGTAAACAGTTCATTGGTGGGGTGAATATAGAAAATTAGCTGACTCCCTTACTTATTTGCTGTAGTAATTTCAGTCTACCCAGAAGAATTTATTGAGGGAAGTGTTGTGGAAGAGCCCTGGGTACATTGCTGGACTAGTAATCCAGAGGAATGGACTAAAGATCTGGAAACATTAGTTGACAAATTAGTTGCTAAGTTAACTTGATAATAAACCTGATTCTGATTCAGAAATGGCTTCGCAATGAATTCAGTGGTATGAGACCGCCAGTATAAAATCCAGTGCGATCAAAGATGAACAGGCAATGCATCATCAACTTCAGCACAAAGCTTGACAAAGCAAATATAAAGCCTGTGTACTCACGCCAGCAAAGCCCTTCCCATTAACCTCCAGGCAAGAACAACCTATGACAAGATTCAGGA
This sequence comes from Mobula birostris, assembly GCF_030028105.1. Taxonomy (NCBI): domain Eukaryota; kingdom Metazoa; phylum Chordata; class Chondrichthyes; order Myliobatiformes; family Myliobatidae; genus Mobula; species Mobula birostris. The sequence goes on from NC_092386.1 coordinate 53,954,148, forward strand.
AATTCTCTAAGGATCACTTACAGTCTGATTCATGCCTTAGTACCAACGTGCCTGGCTGCACCTTTACTTTCACTGACTATGTCTAGTAGAACAGGCCTGTAAGAGAAAGGAACATAACAGAGTACAAAAAAGAGAGAGTAGCTTGGGGAATCCCTAGATGTGACTTTATTTGGCTCTCCACATCCATCCTGGTTGGCCAATTCCATCTTGATTTAGCCCATTGCGTGACATGAGACATTTACTGCTGGGAAAAATGGGATACAACCATAGTAGCAGATGAAAACAAGCCATCAGTGAGGTGAACAGTGTCAGTGAACAGCGTGTTTAGGATGTCACCTGGCAGCCCTTGCATCCTCATGGTGAAACATAGCTCCCATCGTGAAGCACCTGCATCCCAGTGCACAGGCCTAATGCAGTTGACTCTCTGCTGCCTATCCCTCCCTTCCTGTTTACTCCTGTGCTCCTGTGCCAGAGACATTCAAATCATTTTCACATTCTGGCCTTGTCCATGTATTTTGCAGCTGTACAGTACAGTCCTGGGGCAGGGTGTGTAAGGGGAGGGGGCAGAATATGTGATATGTCTCTGTGGTTGGGAGCCAGATGTCAGAACATGAGAAGGGAACAGACAATCAAGGAGTGGCCATCTACCTAATCCTTCCAAACCAATAGTAAAGTGCCTGGCCATCAAGTGAAAGGAGCTAACTCATATTTCCTTAAGACATAAAAGGAGGCATTTCAACTAAGTCACAGTGCAAACCCATTTCCCCTCTTATCCCCTGTAACTTATTGTTTGCCTCTAAGATTCCCACCACCTTCACCGAGGGCAATTTATAATGGGTGATTAACCTATGAGCTGGCACGTTATTGGGATGTGGGAGGAAACCAGAGCACCCAAGAGAAGCCCACCTGTTAAACGGAGGACGGGACTGAAACCAGCTTGCTGGAGTTGTGAGGTAGCAGGGTTGAACCTGCAGTGTGACCGTGCTGTCCTCGCTGACTGGCTCAGTATCTTTGGGACCTAAAAATACACAGGGATCCCACAACAAGAAGAAATATTTAAGAAGGCTGCCGTTGAATTCCTTCTCAACATGTCCCCATGATCAATTGACAACTGCAGCTCACAAATGATTAAGGACAGAGAACGAAGCCAGCTCTTTCTGTGACTATGAATATTCCTTCAGGGAAACAGCAGCAGGGAAAGATCTGAGAAATGTAGGACAGACAATCAAGCATTAGTAAGCTTCAACTTGCACAGTTTCTTTTTCATTTTTCACTGCTGTCTGCTCCACACTTCATGCAAAGTTGTAAAACTATATTTCATTATTGACTTTGTTTTATTTTGAATTTATTTTAAAATAACAAATGATCCTATTCTTAACTCGGAGCAGGCTTTGAATATGTGGGTGGGGAGTTAAGCTGGAAGTCTGCAAGCTGCTCTGGAAAGAAACCTGAGGAACTTATTATCCAGACTTAATTTAAGTCCCACCAGCCAACATCTCATTCACAAATGGGAGGAGCTTGAGATGAACCAGCTGATGTTCAGAGTGAAGAGCAGACGATAAAATAACCATTCTCCTCAAAAAGAGAAGGCAAGGTATTCTGAATACAAACTTGGCATGCCCCAGCCACTGAGCTCCCTCACGTGATCCCATGCCTCATTCACTGAACTCCCTCAGATGATTCTATGCCTCAGATGATACCGAGCAGCCAGAATGCTTTCCACCATACATCTATTGAAATTTGCAAGAGTCTATAGCGGTATATCAAATCTCCTCAAGCTCCTGATGAAGTAGAGCTGCTGACATGCCTTCTTCATGATTGCACCAATATGTTGGACCTGGGATTGATCTTCCAAGATATTGACACCCAGAAACTTGAAGCTGCTCGCACTTTCCACCATTGACCGTTCAATCTCCCAACTTACCCTTCCTGAGAGCCACGATCAATTCCTTGGTCTTGCTGATGTTAAGTGCAAAGCTATTGTTGTGACATCTCTCAACCAACCAATCTATCTCACTCCTGTACACCTCCTCAGTGCCATCTTTGAGCTTACTAACAACAGTAGAGTCATTTGAAAATTCATAGATTGCATTTGAACTACTCTTAGACACATAGTCATGAGTTTCAACTGTTGTGGAGAGAGTGACATTTTGGTTGAAGGTATGGTATTGAATATAATTGTGTGGTAATGCAGAGCATGAAGTTGGTAGAACAAAAAGAAGAGCCTTCACCAGAACTTATGAATTCTGGCTTGACACTTGAACATCCTGGTAAATCCTTCTTAAGAACTCATTGGGATTGAGGGTCAAATAGATGAACTGCAGAGCTGTAAATCTTAAAGAAGAGGTGTTCATATCCCAGCTGGTCTTATATGCAGCCTTTTCTTTTATGGGGAAAGAGCAGAATTGTGGAGGAATATGACGGTCAAGTATCCTTGACAATCCCACATAAGTGTATGCATCTAATGATGAGTTGAGTCAGGGGAGCATGGTCTTGTTAGATGCGCAATTCGTCAAGGTTAGCAGAAGCTCATGTGGAAGGCAATGCGTAATGCGGGTGGTTGCCGGGCAGGATTGTGATCATCATTTGGTGATGTTGATAACATCGGTGTTATCATTTCATAGGATCTGTCCTGGGCTTAGCACATAAGTGCAATTATGAAGAAGGCATGACAATGCCTATACTTCCATAGAAGTTTATAAAGATTTGGCATAACACTTAAAACCTTGACAAACTTCTATAGATCTGTGGTAGAGAGTTTATTGACTGGGGGGTTGCATCATGGCCTGGTATGGAAACACCAATGCCCTTGAATGGAAAATTCTATAAAAAGTAGTGGCTATGGCCCAGTTCATCTCTGGTAAAGCCCTCTCCACCCTTGAGCACCTCTACATGGAGAGTTGTCACAGGAAACCAGCATCTATCATCAAGGGCCCCCACCACCCAGGGCCTGGTCTCCTCTTGCTCTACCATCAAGAAAAATGTACAGCAGCCTCATGATCCACACCACCAGGTTCAGCAACAGTTATTACACTTTAACCATTAGGTTCTTGAACCAAAGGGGATAGCTTCACTCAACTTCTCTTGCCCCATTGTTGAAATGTTCCCACAACCTATGGAATCGTTTTTAAGGTCTCATCATCTCATGTTCTCAAAATGTAAGGCTTATTTTTTTTTCCCTTTGGACTTGCACAGTTTGTTGTTGTTTGCATATTGCTTGTTTCTCTGTCCTGTTAAGAAGAGTCTTTCATTTATTTTATTGTGTTTCTTGGATTGACTGTGTATACCTGCAAGAAAATGAATCTCGGGGTTGTATATGGTGACACATATGTACTTTGGTAATACATTTACTTTGAACTTTAGGTTGAAGCAGGGAGGTTATGGTAAAGTTCCGTATATTTAACCCATGGACTACCAGTAAAGACATAGACCAGGTAGACCCAAGTGCAGAGTAGACCAGAGAGGAGGATGGAGTTGAGTGAAGAATCTTTACTGGAGGGCGAGTTTGTAGAGAACACAGACTAGGACTCTAGAATCATTACACACAAGGTAGGTAAGTTCAAGACTGAGCAAAGGCAAACAAAACAGAAGGAACTTAATAAAGCAAGGCACAGGTACGCTGATAACTAAAATGAGACTGAGGTGAAATAATCAACTAACATAATCAGGGAGGAGGAGCGTCGGGAGAGCGCTGGGGTCTGGAGTACACTGGTGCCCCATGGAGATAAGACCAAAGCATGATGCAATGCATGCTTTGATATCTCCAGAAACACCATGGTGGAGTTTGTCTTGACTGTCTTAGTAAACTTTGAGTACACCAGGTTTCCCTCAAACAACAGTGGACAACTCTTTCTATTTTTAATACAGCCAGTGAAACCTCATGGAACTCTAAGGGGATTCTTCTTTCATGTTATTTGCTAAGGCTAATAAAATGGCTTCTTTGTTATGTTATAATAAAATGGCTTCTCTGTAATGTTAACTGCTGAGTTAACGGTAGAAGCTTGTCTGGGTTATAATTACTGATAATGGAAATTGTATTAATTTGCAACCGATTGGGATAGATGTTATTCTTTCTTGTGTATGAAAGCTATTGTTTTCATGGGCTTTGGTCAGAAGGTGCGATGGGGACAAAGAGAGGAGACACGACCCGAGAGATGCTGTAAGCTGGGCGACGGAATGAACCCTGAACGGGAGTCCGAGGCCCATGGTCTTCGGTGAGGAGAGGAGACAAGGACAGACTCGAGTAGAGCGTTCGGTCGATCACTGAGGGTGGTCCCATTCGAGGGTCAGCAGAGTTCAGAGGACATCGACTGGAGGAAGGGAGACCCGGTTCTGTAAGAGCTCTAACGATGTGTGCACAAACTGGTTAATAATAATGGTGCCTTTTTCTTTTTTTAAAAAAAGTTAAGCAGTTCAACAGTTCTTATTTTGTTTCTTAACTATCTACATAGTCAAAGTAAGAGTTATAAAGTATAATAATTTAATTGCGTATGGTGTACTGTCTGATATTTGGCGGGGTGGGGTACATCACACAGCATCTACACAAACTTGATTTCCCAGTTTGGCGGGGCCGAAGGCTGCTCCCCTTAGATGAAAGTGAGCTGAGCGAGCCTGAGGCTTGCCAGGAAGCTACAGAAGTATTTGAAAATATTAGTGCCCATCAGATTACAGACTCCCTCTCCTAACGCTTCTGTTCCTTAGGCATCTTTTTTTCCATTTTTTTTCCACTCTGCAAACAGTCATTAGCTGTTTTCAATGCTGCAGCACAGCAGCTAGTCCACCTATTCCTGTCACAGAAGCAAGATGGGTTCTAATTGGCCTGCATGTGCAATTATTGAGTGAGTTAAAAACCGAAATACATGCTTGGGCAGAATTATGTTCTCTCTATTAAAATTCCAGCCTCGAGAATTGGGTAGAGGTATTAGTCTTTGGGAGACTGAAGTTAGTTCTAGGACGGAAAGCACCTTAACTGATAGGCTTGATCTGAAACATATGGACATCTTATACCTACAGAACATTAAAATGCAGAGGGAAGCATTGGACTAGAATATAGAAAGGCTGTAATTGAACCACTGAAAATTGCAGCTTAAAGCAGTAATATCAAGGGGCAATTGAAAGGAGTTAGCAAACTAATGTGAATTAATTCAAGAAAAGGAAGCACATTCAAGGTTCTAAAAGTTGTGTCTCCGGCGTGAAAAAATAGGATTAAGGATAATATATTATCTTATAGTCATATCAAGTTGGCAGTGTGCAGAACGAAACTTAATTGGCATATGATGTACTCCGGTGGTGTATTAGTTTTTAATAATTTAATATTTCACATTATTTTGTTGCCATTTGTAACAGAGAGGAAATATAAATCCCACTATATGATATTGGTCTGTAAGAATAGTCTATAGTATTTTTATGAGTGTATATACTGTGTCTGTGGAATTCAAACACAATATTAATCCTTATATGAGTATGAGAAAATTTGTCTGGATGAATTCAAGCTAGCAGAATGTACTTATAGTTTGTTTTTGAAAAGTTTCATGGTTGCTAAACTTCATAAAACTAAAAATAACTAAATTAGTTGAAAATGCTTAATAGATTGAATGAATTAGCCACAGACATCTATGGGATGTGCAAACTTACCCTTTGTGAATCCGTCAATAGAAACATGTTCTCTGAAGACACCCCAGCCTTACACAGCAGGAACTTACACACACAACAGCAAGTCTTTGAACAAAAATGTAATGCCATTGCATTGATGGGGACAAGAAAAAGTACAGTGTACATAACCCTTAGTTTTGTTGTCTAACACATTTATTGAAGTCCATGAATAACTCAGTGTCCTTGATTAGGATTCAGTAGCATTGAAATGGCTATTAAAAATTCATGAAACTATTTGAGTTTAATAGTCATTAGACATTTAAAACAATAAAAATAAGTAAATCTTTTAAAAAGGATTGAAGTAAATTCAATTGAAATAAAGATTATATTAACGTTATTTTTCAAATATATATCAAACAAACAGTGAAGTGTGACATTTAATCCTGGATCATTTTCATGAGCCTCCTTTGAACCCTCTCCAGTTTCAGCACATCCTTTAAGATAAGGGGCCCAACATTGCTGACAACACTCCAGGTGAGGCCTCATCAGTGTCTTATAAAGCCTTGACATTACATTCTTGCTTTTATATTCTAGTCCTCTGGAAATGAATGCTAATATTGTACTTGCCTTCCTCACCACTAACTACACCTGCAAATTAGCCTTTAGGGAACCTGCACGAGGACTCCCAAGTCACTTTGTACCTCAGAGTTTTGAATTTTCTCTCCATTTAGAAAATAGTCTACACTTCTATTTCTTCTCCCAAAGTACATGACCATACACTTCCCTGCACTATATTCCATCTGTCACTTGTTTGCCCATTCCCCCAATCTCTCTAAGTCCTTCTGCAGACTCCCTGCTTCCTCAACACTACCTGCCTCACCACCTATCTTCATATTGTCTGCAAACTTGACCATAAAGCCATCAATTTTAGATATAACAAAATTACAAGAGTAATAAATTGGGTCAATGTAAGCAGGCTTTTTCCAATGAGGTTGGGTGGGACTCCAACCGGAGATCATGGGTTAAGGGTGAAAGGTGAAATGTTTAAGAGGAGCATGAGGGAAAACTTCTTCACTCAGAGGGTCATGAGAGTGTGGAATGAGCTGCCAGCATAAGTGGTGCATGCAAGCTCGATTTCAATCTTTAAGGGAAGTTTGGATAGGTACATAGATAGTAAGGATATGGAGGGTCTGGTCCCAGTGCAGGTCAATGGGAGTACACAGTTTAAATGGTTATGGCATAGACTAGATGGGCTGAACAGCCGTGTCTGTGCTGTATTTCTCTATGACTCTAATTCTGTCATCCAAATCATTGACATATAATTTTATAAGAAACGGTCTCAACACAGAACCACTAATCACCGGCAGCCAAACAGAAAAGGCTCCCTTTATTCCCATTCTTTGCCTCCAACCAATCAGCCAATGCTCTAAACATGCTAGAATCTTTCCTGTAATACTATGGGTTCTTCACTTGGTGAACAGCCTCATGTGTGGTACCCTATCAAAGGTCTTATGAAAATCCAAGTATACAACATCCACTAATTCTCCTTTGTCTATCCTGCTTAGTATTTCTTCAAAGAATTCCAACAGATTTGTCAGACAAGATTTTCCCTTAAGGAAACCATGCTGACATCAGCTTTTTTTAAATCTGTGCCTCCAAGTACCCCAAAATCACATCCTTAAGAATCAACTCTAACATCTTCCCAATGACTGAGGTCAGACTAACTGCCCTATAGTTTCCTTTCTGCTGCCTCTTTCCCTTCTTGAAGTGTGGAGTGGCAGTTGCAATTTTCCAGTTATCTGGAACCATACCAGAATCTATTAATTCCTGAAAGATCATTACTAGTGCCTCCACAATCTCTTCTGTCACCTCCTTCAGAACTTTTTGTGCTGCAATTTGAGAAGGGGAAGCTAAAATCGGATGTATTTACAGTGGAGTAAAGGGAATTACAGAGGCATGAGAGAAGAGCTGGTCAAAGTTGATTGGAAGATGACAATAGCAGGGATGACAGCAGAACAGTAATGGACTGGTATTTCAGGGGGAAATTCAGAAGGCGCAGGTTAGGTATATCTCAAAGATGAAGAAGGATTCTAAAGAAGAGTTTGGCAACTGTGCCTGACAAGGAAAGTCAAAGACAGCATAAAAACAAAAGAGAGGGTATCTAATGTTGCAAAAATAAATAGGAAGGTAAAGGATTGGGAAGCTTTTAACAACCAGCAGTATCCAACTAAAAAGCCATAAAGAGAGAAAAGATTAAATATGATGAAATGATAGCCAATAATATAAAGGAGGATACAAAATGATTGTTCAGATGCATAAAAAGTAAAAGAGAGAAGAGAGTGGATATCAGACACTAGAAAATGATGCTAAGGGGTAGTAATGTAGGACAAAAAAATGGTGGATGAACTTTAAAAGTTTTTTGCATCAGTCTTTACCGTGGAAGACACTAGCAGAACGCCAGAAATGTAAGAGCTTCAGGGAGCAGAAGCGAGTGTCATTGTTATTAATGAGGAGAAGGTGCTTGGGAAGCTGAAAGGTCTGAAGGTAGATAAATCACCTGGACCTGATGGTATACACCCCAGGGTTCTGAAAGGGGAGGATGAAGAGATTGTGGAAGCATTAGTAATGATCTTTCAAGAATCACTAGATTCTGGAATGGTTCCAGAGTACTGAAAAATGTTACATCTTATTCCCCTCTTTAAGAAGGAAGGGAGGCAGAAAAAAAGGAATTTATAGGCCAGTTAGCCTGACCTCAGTGAATTGAAAGATGTTGGAGTCTATTATTAAGGATGAGGTTTTAGGGTACTTGGAGATACATGATAAAATAGGCTAAAGTCAGCACAGTTTCTTTAGGGGAAATCACGCCTGACAAATCTAATGGTATTCTTCGAGGAAATAATAGGCAGGATAAACAAAGGAGAGTCCATGGATGTTGTTCATTTTGGACCTTCAGAAGACCTTTGACAAGGTACCACACATGAGGCTCTTTAACAAGGTAAGAGACTATGGTATCACAGGAAAGGTACCAACATAGAAAGAAGATCAGTTGAATGGCAGAAGGCAAAGTGTGGGAATAAAGAGGGTGGTAACAAGTGCTGTGCCATAGGGATCGACGTTGGAACCGCTTCTTTGCACATTATATGTCAATGATGTGGATGAAGGAACTAATGGCTTTTTGGCCAAGTTTTGCTCATGACACCAAGATAAGTGGAGGAGCAGGTAGTGTGGAAGAAGCAGGGTGTCTGCAGAAGGAGACAGATTGGGAGATAGATGGAATATACTGGAGGGAATTGCATGGTCATGTACTTTGGCAGAAAGAATAAAGGCATAGACTACTTTCTAAACTGGGAGAAAATTCAAAAATGAGAGATACAGTATAAAGGAACTAGGGGGTCCTTGTGCAGGGTTCCCTAAAGGGTAACTTGCAGCTTGAGACGGTGGTAAGGAAGGCAAATGCAATATTAGAATTGATTTCGAAAGGACTAGAATACAAAAGCAAGGATGCAATGCCAGGATTTTATAAGGCATTGGTTAAACTGCACTTAGAGTGTTCTGAGCAGTGTTGAGCCTCTTATATAAGAATGGATGTGCTGGCATTGGAGAGGCTCAAGAAGAGGTTCGTAAGAATGATCTGAGGACTGAAAGGGTTAGCATATGAGGAATGTTCAATTTCTCTGAACCTGTATTCGCTGGAGTTGAGAAGAATGATGGGGTATCTCATTGAAACCTATCAAATATTGAAAGGCCTAGATAAAGTGGAGAATAGAGCGGAGAGAACGTTTCCTATAGTGGTGGAGTTGGGGATCAGCGGGCATAGCTTCAGAATTGAGGTACGTCCATTTAGAAAAGAAGTGAAGAAAAATTTCTTTAGCAAGAGGGTGGTGAATCTGTGGAATTCATTGCCACTGATGGCTGTGTAGGCCAGGTCATTGGGTGTATTCAAGGTGGAGGTTGATAGGTTCTTGATTAATCAAGTCCTCCAAGGTTATGGGGAGAAGGCTGAGAGGGGTTATAGATCAGCCTTGATGGAATGGCGGAACAAATGATCTAAATCTGATCCTATGTTTTATGGTGCTATAGCATGGGAACTGAACCCAGATCCTGAGCTGGCACCGTAAATCATTGCCGTAACCACTACACCACACAGCCACCCTCAGAAATGTAAATGAGCAAAGCCTTGCCTTTGGCCCACACACGCATTACTCTGCACCGAGATAAATGCATTCCCAGTTCCTGTGCAATACTAAAGCAAACATTGGTTCAGCCAGCAGGTTCCCCAGATTTCACAGTAAATTTGTGACTTTTGCATCCATGTGGAAGTCCTTACCTTGGTGGAAAAATCCAGTCACTTGTCGATATCTATTGTCAATCTGGTAGCTTCATGCTAAACAGTTAACGTATTCTGGAAGTCTTTGCGGTACCTTTCCTTTTGTATTCTGGTCAGTTCTCCCACTACAATCAAAATTATTCAACACAGACCAAGTTGTAAATCATTTTTTCCTGACTTCCAGATCTTGCTATGGACAGAATCGCAGCTACTATTGTCTGAATGGAAAGATTCAGTACTCAGGAGGCTCTGAGCCATTTAGGAAGGTGCAAACTAGAGTTACAAAGCAGCTGCTTATTTCAAAGAATTATTGCTGTCAGTTCTTTAAAAATTGCAAGTTCTTTTAATGGTCAATGTATCTTGCTAATCAATAGCAATGTTTAAAACATCAAAAGGACACTTCGTACACATTTTCTGTAAAAAAGATGTTTCTAGTTCTTTCCATTTAAGTTCAAAACAGGGATATTTGTATTTTATGCCTGGATATTCCACATAAACTTTATGCCACTTATAACAAAAGTTAGTGTCTGGTTAAATAATGAAAATATAAAAATGAAGGTAAAAGATAGAAAATGAAATGGGGAACTGTGAGATTAGAAGAAGTCTAGAATGCTGATCATTGAGAGCTGGGTTATTCAGTTTGTATAAATCCTCATCTGACATACAGGAAAACTTCATAGCACACCATGTTATGGGATAACAACCTATTGTTTATTATCCATCTTTAATTGTCCTTCAGAAAACCATAAGGAGTCAACCACAGTGGTGGCTCTGTAATTAAGTTTTGGCCAGACTGGGAAGGATAGCAGAACAACCTCTGTTAAGGAAATTAACAACCCAATGGAATTTATTAGCATGCCAGCAGGTATGAGCTTACTTTTATTGAGTCAAGCTTTTTAAAAATTCTAGACTTATTCAGTGGCTTGAAATTAAATTCCCCAGGAGCCATGGTGTGAATGTGGACATGGCAGTTCAATGCATGCTCCTTGTAATTAGACAAGACAGATAATATTGCTAGACTTAGAACAAACCTCACTCTGCCTGTTGATTCAATCATTTCCAACCTTCATCAGAATCTGTGACAAAATCTATTGACTGTGAGGCGACTGTTTGAGCACCACCATTGTGTAATGGTTACCATGATGCTATCGCAGCTCGGGACATTACAGAGTTCAGAGTTTAATTCCAGTGCCGTCTGAAAGGGGTCTGTACGTCCTCCCCATGAAATCCATGGGTTTTCCCCGGCTGCTCCAGTTCCTTCCCACAGTCTAAAGGTGTACCAGGTAGGTTAATTGGTTATTGTAAATTGTTCTGTGATTAGGCTAGGGTTAAATCGAGGTTGTCAGGGGTTGCTGTGGGGGGGGGGGGGGGGGTGCGTGACCAGAGGGGCCAACTCTGCTCTGTATTGCTAAATAAATAAGACACGGAATCTGGGAATTATAACTGTGATGGAGGAGGTGTCCTATCTACATTTCAGCAAAGATGCATGGACATAACAATACCAAATTTATCTTAATGTTGGGCCTGGAATCAAACAGCTCCCACATACCTTTTCCTGCATACTGTAAACGCAACTAGTGCCTAACACCAGTGGAAGAATTGGAAAAGAAGAACATGGAATTTTATGGGAAAGGGTCACAAAACAGAACAATACCAGCTAGGAATTTCATTATGCAGGAAGGAGGCCTGCACTCCACTCACTCATTCAAGTGGTAAAGGGGTCCCTAGAAAATTCTGACTGGCAGCTCATTATCATGAATCAAGGTTCTAGCCAGGGCTACATGTACCTGTTTGGAGAAGTATTGAAAGAGGTTTCACTGATGTTCTTCAAGTTTAGACAGCCTCTTTTAAAAGAGAGGTGAATTCTGACAAGACCAGGCCAAGGCAGCAGCAGGTCCTGTTATCCCCAGGACAGAAAGTTCTCCAGACACATGAGGCTGGGAGGAAGAAGGGTCTATTCGGGATATGTACTTCACACTCGTGTCTCTAATGTATGTAAGGTAGATTCTAAGGTAAAGCTAAGAGTGTGGTGCATTATGCATGCATAGGTATTGTCACTGAAAGCTGTGGAGGATAAAAGGTGCATCCATTTTATCTTCTTTCTCTGAGTAATATTTTCTATGTTCTATGTTCTAACATTTGCAGTTTTGACACCACATGAGTAAGGATAAGAACTCACACATATGTTACAAATTTGCAACTTGGATGTAAAACTAGTCCTTGCATGAAGCTAAAAGAATGGGCTTCACAACAAAGATAAAGAATACAGAATTCAAATCTGGCCAGAAGACTTCCCTGTGATCCAGTAACATTGGTGACCACAGTGGTACATTGAGGCATTAGATAGGCAAATGTGAGCACAGGACAAAATATTGACCAAGTCTTGTTCAAGAAGTAGGAACAATGGACCTTGAGAAGCGTCTTTGCAAGTCGAGCACAGATCGTGCAGTGAAGAAAAGACCGCATGTCTTTTCAAGCATCAAAGGGTTAAAATGGACTAAATGGAATAAATGCCTGAAGCGTGTGAAAGGTGAGAGTGGGGGGGAACCGAACGCACCAGTCTGTCCCTGTTTTTGTAATCCTTTATCACACATCAGCATATTTCTGCTAGAACGGCTTCCTTATCGTGATTAAAGTGCAACAGAATATATTGTGTGTCTGCACGAAGGTCATGTATCAGAACTGACTGTGAGTGTTGTCCTCCTCTTTTGATTTAAACCTCAAGACCTGCATCCCACTGTCTCATCAGTGGAATGTGCTGTGATCATGAGTGCGTGAACAGTTGATAACTAACAGATACCTCCTGCTTGTACAGCTTACTGATATGTACTCAACTGTATAAATGAAGCTGTACTTGAAGCTGTTTTCGGAACTCTGGTACCCCGCTCTTAGGGAAGAGCTCCCGTGGTATCACAAATAAAGATTGGTTGAAGCGATCTCTTCCGTGTCTGAGTGCAGTTCCTAATATTTCTCCGACACAGCACCAACGTCTATTACAAACCCATGGACTCTCACAGCAACCTAGACTACACCTTGTCCCACCCTTGTACTTGTAAAGACACCATCCCTTTTCTCAATTCCTCCATCTCTGCTGCATCTGCTCTCTGGATGAGGCTTTTCATCCCAGAATGAAGGAGATGTCTTCCCTTTTCAAAGGAAGGGGCTTCCCCTCCTCCACCATCAACATTGCCCTCAACCGCAATTCTTCCATTTCACAGATGTCTGGTCTTACCCATCCTCCCACCACCCCACCAGGGATAGGGTTCCTCTTGTTCTCACCTACCACCCCACCAGCCTCCACATCCAGCACATGAAACTAATGCCACCTCCAATGGGATCTCACTGCCATGCACACTTTCCCTTCCCCCACTTTCTGCTTTCCACAGGGATCAATCCCTATGCAACTGCATTGTCCATTCATCCCTCCTCACTGATCTCCTTCCTAGCACTTACCCTTCAAAGCAGAAAAAGCGCTACACCTCCTCCCTCACTTCCATTCAGGGCCCTAAATAGTCGTTCCAGGTGAGTTGACACTTCAGCTGTGAGTCTGTTGGGGTCACTTACTGTGTTCGGTGCTCCTGGTGTGACCTCCTGTACATCGGTGAGACCCGACATAGATTGGGAGACCACTTTGTTGAGCATCTACACTTCATCCACCAGAACAAGCGAGATCTCCCAATGGCCACTCATTTTAATTCCACTTCCCATTCCCATTCCAATATGTCCACAGATACAGTATATCCATCAATGCTGTCTGGCCTTCTGGGTTCCTCTAGCCTTTTGTGCGTGTTGCTCAGATTTCCAGCATCTGCAGATTTTCTCTTGTTTGTGAAGAAAATGGCTGCCTACCTAGGATGTAACCAGTTAAGAGACCTCAGGTGACTGTGCGTTTGGATTATAAAGGACTCAATAGGTCTAAATAAACAAACATCACAATGAGTCTTTGCAATTAATACAACCATACTCTAAGTGGGCACAGAATAGCATTGACCTTCAGCATTTTGTTGTGATAACAGTAGAAGAAATAAACAAAGATATAATTGCTTTGGCTCTTCACACCTGACCTGTCACTCAGTAAAGTCCTGGGTGATCATTTAACTCAATGTACTTTCCTCCGTGAGCCCAATCTTCTTTGATTCTCTCATCATGCAAAGATCTGTTTTGAATATATTCAACAACTGAGCTTCCACAACTCTCTTAAGTTGAGAGTTACAAAGATTCAAAATCTTTTGGATGAAGAAATTTCTTCTCATCTCTGTAATGAATAGGCAATGCCTTATTTTGAGAATGTGTCCCTGCTTCTAAATACCCAGCCAAAGGAATCACCTTCTGACACCTCCCGTTTAAGCTCTTCAAGAACTTTATATGCTTTATTGAAATCAATCTTCATTCTTCTAAGTTCTAGGTGATCTGTTATGAGCATGTTTAATTTCTCTTCATAGGATGAAGCACATTTTCATAACACTTCTCTATAACAAACAGAGCCTTCCTGAATGCCTACATTGTTTCTGATGTGATCTAATCTGGCCCTATATAATTGCTGCAGCGTCTCCTGTACTAACACAAATCGTATCCATGAAGAAGGAGAGGAAGAAGGACTGCATCCTTGTGGATACAAGAACACAGCATTTGCTTCAGGCTTGATAAACACATGGAAGTCTGCAAATCCTGCCTGACCTGTTGAGTTCCTCCAGCATTTTGTGTACATTGATAACCTATCACTAGAACTAGCCAGTTCTGACACCAACTTAAAAGGCAAATTGAATTCCATCCCGAGGACTAGAGATGTCAGAAGGTGAGGTCTCAATTGAGTTATGGTCATGATAGTTAGACACAGCAGCTCCAGTTGTGTGATTTCATCACAAAACACCATAAGACGTAGAGTGAATTAGACCATTCAATCTACTGGGTCTGCTCCACCAATCGACCACAGCTGATTTATTTTCCTTCTCAACCCCATTCTCCTGCCGTCTCACATATCCTTTGACTCCCTTACTAATTAAGTACCTATCAACCTCTGCTTTAAATATACCCAATGACTTGGCCTCCACAGCCATCTGTGGCAATGAATTCCACCAATTCACCACCCTCTAGCTGAAGGAATTCCTCCTCATATTTGTTCTAAATGGATGTCCCATTTTGAGGTTGTGTTCTCTGGTCCGAGACTCTCCCACTATTGGAAACATCCTCTCCACATAAACTCTATCTTGGTCTTTCAATATTTGGTGTGTCTCAATGAGATCCCTCTTCATTCTTCTAAACTTCAGTGAGTACATGCCCAGAGCCATCAAATGCTTCACATACCTTAAACCTTTTGCTCCAAGGATCATTCTTTTAGATTAGATTATGGGGACACTCAGTCCTCATAATGAAATGCATGCATTAAAATATGATACAATGTTCCTCTGGTATGATAGCACAGAAACACAAGACAGACCAAGACTAGACTGACAAAACCACATAATTATAACATATAGTTACAACAGTACAAAGCAATACTGTAATTTGATAAGAGCAGGCCATGGGCACAGTAAAAAATGTCTCGAAGTCCCGATAGCCCCAACATCTCACATAGATGGTAGAAGGGAGAAACTCTCCCTGCCATGAGCTTCCAGCGCCGCAAACTTGCCGATGCAGCATCCTGGAAGCATCCGACCACAGTCCGACTCTGAATCTGTCCGAAAACTTCGAGCCTCCAACCAGCCCTCCGACACCAAGCACCGAGCACCATCTCTGCCGAGCGCTTCGACCCCAGCCCGGCCGCCAAGTAACAGGCAAAGCCAAGGATTCGGGGCCTTCCCCTCCGGAGATCTCGGATCACACCATAGCAGCAGCAGCGAAGCAGGTATTTCAGAAGTTTCACCAGATATTCCTCTGTGCTCTCACATCTGCCTCCATCAAATCAGGATTGTGCACAATCTCCTACTTGACTGATTACAGATGCAGATTACAGATTACAGATATTCATTACTGGAGAGGCCGCACGCACTGCGTCGCACCGCATCTTCTCCTCCTCCTCCTCCTCTTGTGATCCTCCCCTGACCCTCCCCAATGCCAGCCCACCCTTTTTAAGATATGGTGCGCAAAACCACTCACAGTACTCCATATGTTGTTGGACCAATATCTTATAAAGCTTCAGCATTACATCTTGCTTTTATATTTTAGTCCTCTTGAAATTAATGCATTTGCCTTCCTAACTACCAACGCAATCTGCAAATTAACCTTTCGAGAATCCTGCATGAGAACTCTCAAGTTCTAGAGTTGCAGAACAGATAATGCAGAGTTTGTGGGGACAGATGTCGTTAAGACTCAGACAAAGTCAGGAATGAAAACGATGAGCATGGTGTGACACAGGTGTCCTGAGCTGCATATATTTCAATGCAAGAAATGTCGTAGGAAAGCTCAGGGCATGGATCAACATGTGGAATTATGATTTTGTAGCCATTTGTAACACTTGGTTGCAGGAGGGGCAGGACTGGCAGCTTAGTATTCTGGGGTTCCATTGTTTTAGACATGTCTGAGTGACAGGGATTAACAGAGGGCTGCTGATACTAGTGTAACGTTCAGTTATATTGGCTCGTGCATGTCTAGGGGAAATCCAGCCCAGCACCCGCCTCAACACTCTCCACAGGGTCGGTTGCCGCCCGAATCAATCACAACATCAATCATCAGCCAGCACACTCAGTAAATTTTAACAAATACACTTTATAGATATTACTAATTCTATGACATTAATATACATTTGATACAGAGAGGAAAGTAATGAAAAAAAAGGCGCCAACACTTATCAAAGTCCAAGTTCTTTGCACGCTACGTTGGAGCTCAATACGACCACCCGAATCCCGTCGACTCACGGCTCGGGACCACCCTGAATGATCAACCGGACCCTCTCCACACGTCCACGGTCTTCCTCGTCTCTCCTCCGACTCCCCGCCAAAACTCAGTCCACAGTCATATCATACAGCATGGTATCCGAAAACAAAACGATACATAACCACCCATTGGCTAATAGAACCCTGTTATCTCATTTTAAAGTAAAACAACTGTTAGCGCAAACTCTCTTCAGCGTTAAAGCACAACAAAGCTGCATTCCCCAGATTAACATAACAAAGTCGCCATTTTAAATGTAACAAAAGAAAGACCCCGTACACTAGTCAGAAAAAATGTCACAGCAGTGCTCAGTCAGGACAGACTGGAGAATTTGTCTAGTGAGGCCTTGTGGGTGGAACTGAGGAATAAGAAAGGTATGACCATATTAACAGAGCTGTATTACAGACCACCCAACAGTTTATAAGGGATTTAGGGGAATAAATTTGTAGCAAGATCACAAATCTCTCTAAGGTTGTTACAGTAGACGATTTTAGCTTTCCACTTATTGACTGGGAATCCCATACTCTAAAAGGACCCGAAGGGATAGAGTTTGTCAAATGCAGTCAGGAAAATTTCCTTAATCAGTGCATAGAAGTCCCAGTAAGAGAGTGTGCAATACTTGATCTGCTATTAGGGAATGACACAGGGCAGGTGACAGAAGTTTGTGTAGAAGAACACTTTGCATCTAGTGATCACAATGCCATTAGTTTCAAAGTAAATATGGAAAAAAGATTGGTCTGGTCCTCAGGTTGAGATTCTAAAATAGAGAAAATCCAATTTTGATGGTATCAGAAAGGATCTGGCAAATGTGCTTTGGGACAGGTTGTTTTCTGGCAAAGGTGTGCTTGGTAAGTGGGAGGGCTTCAAAAGTGAAATGTTGACAGTACAAAGCTGGTATGTGCTTGTCAGAATAAAACGTAAAGGTAACAGGTGTCGGGAACCTAGGTTTACAAGAGATATAGAGATTCTGGCTGTGAAAAAAAGGTGATAGTGGGTATGGAGAGGTCGGAACAAATAAGGTACTTACGGGTATAAGAAATGCAAGAGAACACTTGAGAAAGAAATCAGGAGGTCTAATAGAAGGCATGAGGTTGCCATAGCAGACAAGGTGAATGTGTACAGTACTAAAAACCTGTGCTGTATCAACTGGCTGGAGTGTTCACTGAGATCTTTAACCTGTCGCTTCAGCTGTCTGAAGTACCCACTTGCTTCAAGTAGGCTTTAGTTATACTGGTGCCTAAGAAGAACATAGTAACCTGCCTCGATGATTATTGTCCAATAGCCCTTACATCCACAGTGATGAAGTGTTTTGAGGGGTTGTTATTGAAATGTATCAACTCCTGCCTGACAAGTGACTTGGATCCGCTCCAGTTTGTCTCCCGGAGCAGCAGGTCCACAGCAGATGCCATTTCATTGGTTCTTCACTAAACCCTGGAACATCTGGAGAGCAAAGATGCATACATCAGGATGCTCTTTATCAACTACAACTCCACAGTCAATACCATCATCCCCTCAACACTAATCAATATGCTTCAAGACCTTGGCCTCAATACCTCCTTGTGCAATTGGATTCCCAGTTTCCTCACTTGGAGAACCCAGTCAGTTC
Source organism: Mobula birostris (assembly GCF_030028105.1). NCBI lineage: Eukaryota > Metazoa > Chordata > Chondrichthyes > Myliobatiformes > Myliobatidae > Mobula > Mobula birostris. The sequence continues at coordinate 53,972,543 of NC_092386.1, forward strand.
GGATTGGCAACAACCTCTCCTCCACAATCTCCATCAGCACAGGTACACCACTAGGTAGTGTGCTTAGCCCACTGCTCCACTCACTATACACGTGACTGTGTGACTAAGCACAGCTCCAATGCCATATTCAAGTTTGCTGGCAACACAGCTGTTGTAGGCCACATCAAAGGTGGTGACAAATCAGCATATAGGAGAGAGATTGAAAATCTGGCTGAGTGGTACCTTATCTCTTGCTCAATGTTAACAAGACCAAGGAGCTGATTATTAACTTCAGGAGGAGGAAACCAGAGGTCCAGAGCCAATCCTTATCTGAGGATCAGAGGTGGAGAGCATCAGAAAATTTAAACTCCTTGGCATTGCTATTTCAGAGGACCTGTCCTGGGCCCAGCACACAAGTGAAATTATGAAGAAAGCACGGCAGTTCCTCTGCTTCCTTAGGAGTTTGTGAAGATTCAGTATGATATCTAAAACTTTGACAGACTTCTATAGATGCATAGAGGAGAGCATATTGATTGGCTGCACCATCGCCTGGTATGAGAATACTAATGCCGTTGAATTGAAAATCCCAAAAAAGTAGTGGATACAGCCCAGTCCATTATGAGTTAAGTTCCCCCACCCCCATGATTGAGCACATCTACATGAAACATTGTTGAAGGAAGGCAACATCCATCATCAATGGAGGTTGGAGCATCATCAACCTCCACCATTCAGACCATGCTCTCTTCACACTGCTGCTATCAGGAAGAAGATACAGGAGCCTCTGGACTCACGCCACCAGATTCAGGAACAGTTATTACCCCTCAAGCATCAGGCTCTTGAAACAAAAGAGATAAATTCACTCAACTTCACTTGCCCCACCATTGAAATATTCTCATAACCCATTGACTCACTTTCAAGGACTCTTTGTCTCATGTTTTTGATAATTATTGCTTACTTATTTATTATTATTATTTCTTTCTTTTTGTATTTGCACATTTTATTGTCTTTTGCATACTGGTTGAACGCCCAAGTTGGTGCAGTCTTTCATTGATTCTATTATGGTTATTATTCTATTATGGATTTATTGAGTATGCCCGTAAGACAATGAATCTCAGGGTTCTATATGCTGACATATATGTAGTTTGAACTTTGAATTCAAATATACACTGCGGCCACTGAATATATGTTCATAGTTTTCTGCTGCTATAACCCATCTGCTTCAAGGTTTGATGTGTTGTGCATTCAGATATGCTCTTCTGCACATCACTGTTGTAATGCATGGTTACTTGAGTTACTGTTGCCTTCCTGTCAGTTTGGCCATTCTCTTCTGACCTCGCTGATTAACAAGGCATTTTTGCCCACAGAACGGCCACTCAGAGGAAGTTTTATTTTCGGTTTTTTTTTTGTACCATCCTATGTAAACCCTAGAGACTGTGGTGCATGAAAATCCCAGGAGATCAGCAGTTTCTGAAATACACAAACCACCCCATCTGGCACCATCATTCCATAGTCAAAGTCACTTAGATCACATTTCTTCCCCATTCTACTGTTCAGTCTGAACAACAGCTGAACCTCTTGGCCATGGCTGCATGCTTTTATGCATTGAGCTCCTGCCACATGATTGGCCGATTAGATATTTGCATTAACGAGCAGGTGCACTAGTATACCTAATAAAGGTGCCACTGAGTGTGTACATTTTACAAATTAAATATGTGTGTGTATGTGTATTTTAGAAATTCAGATGATTAATCAGTGTTTTCTTTCACCAACAAATATGTTTTTCTTAATTATGTTAAGGAAATATTCTGCAAATTTATTTCTTGATATTGAGGTTTTTTTGCTGTGCAACATTCAAAAATGATTCAATACTTTCCTTCATCAAAAATTCTGAAATATTTTAGAAATTATGGAATATTACTTCCGAGTATTTGGGGGATTTTGTTTCCTTATGTGAATTTGGAGTTTCAGAGCAATTCTCTGATTTCAGTCGGCTGTGGGCTGGCTTGTTTGTATGAGGACTGTGAAGAATTTGTTTTTTTCTAGCCATGTGAGAATCTCCAGGAAAAAAATGGGCTCAGCAAACACGCAATGCTGTGGAGCCAAGATGCTTTGTTCTCAGTGCCTCCTGTGCTGTTCTCTGAATGAAAGCTTAAACTCCGCATGTTCTGTCACATAGTTGGGCAAATGCTGCTTTCAGGAATGTTCACTCAGATCTTGTTAAAACCAACAAAATTCAGCATAGGTTCAGCAAACAAGGGAACTATTAAAATAAAGAGATTAAAATTAAAATTTAAGATGGGGAAGCTATCTTGATTTTAACTCAAGAAGCCACCATGATATAATTGGTTGCTGATTTATTGTTTGTCTTTGTATTTACAATTCACAGCTGTGATGGAATAAAATAGTCAAATTCTGCCACCTAGTGGTCTTCTGAAGTCATTCTTTTCCCCCAAATGGAGAAAAGAACAATTTTAACAGAGGAGTTTATAATTTGGAAAGTGGATTCTTTTCACTGATCCTGCAGCCAAAGTGTAAGAGAATTGATTTTATATGTCATTTTTAAAAAGGCATTTTAATAAGAATCCTTTCACTCACCATCTGGAACATGCCCTCTTCTCGTTACAAGCATCAGGAAGAGGTACATCCTAAACAAACAATTGAAAAACAGCTTCTTATCCTCCATCATCAGATTTCTGATTAGTCCATCTGGCAGTGATAATCTGATTCTGAACAATTCCAGAACAAATAAAGTAAGCCCATAAGTGCAGTACCAGAAAAACACCAGCAATTGCTGTATACTCTGCTTCACAGAGACATGGCTCACCCATAGCACTCCAGCTCGAGGGCTCCATCATCACCACAAAGACCAGACAGCAGTGTCAGGTAAAGACAGTAGTGGTTGCACTTGCATCATGATTAACTCATCGTGATGCACAGACGTGGAGATTCTATCTCAATCCTGCTCCCACAATCTGTTCGCAAATGTTACTCCGCTATTTAAGAAGGATGGAGACAGCAGAAAGGAAACTATAGACCTGTTAGCTTGACATCAGTGGTTGGGAAGTTGTTGGAATCGATTGTTGGGGATGAGATTGTAGAGTACCTGGAGGCACATGACAAGATAGGCCAAAGCCAGCATGGTTTCCTGAAAGGAAAATTCTGCCTAACAAACTTACTGCAATTCTTTGAGGAAATTACAAGCAGGGTAGACAAAGGATATGCAGTCGATGTCGTGTACTTGGATTTTCAGAAGGCCTTTGATAAGGTGCTGCCTATGAGGCTGCTTAGCAAGATAAGAGCCCATGGAATTACTGGGAAGTTACTAGTGTGGGTGGAGCATTGACTGGTCGGCAGAAAACAGAGTGGGAAAAAAGGGATCCTATTCTGGCTGGCTGCTGGTTACCAGTGGAGTTCCACAGAGGTCGGTGTTGGGGCCGTTGCTTTTTACAATACGATGTATGTCAATGATTTGGACTATGGTATTAATGGATTTGTGGCTAAATTTGCTGATGATACAAAGATAGGTGGAGGAGTGGGTAGTGTTGAGGAAACAGGGAGCCTGTAGAGAGATTTAGATAGTTTAGGGGGTTGGGCAAAGAAGTGGCAAATGAAATACAATGTTGGAAACTGTATGGTCATGCACATTGGTGGAAGAAGTAAGCGGGCAGACTATTATTTAGATGGGGAGAGAATTCAAAATGTAGAGATGCAGAGGGACTTGGGAGTCCTTGTGCAAGATACCCTAAAGATTAACTTCCAGGTTGAGTCGGTTGTGAAGAAGGCAAATGCAATATTGCCATTCATTCTAGGGTTATAGAACATAAGAGCAGGGAAATGATGCTGGGGTTCTATAAGGCACTCATGAGACCACACTGGAGTATTGTGTGCAGTTTTGGGCTCCTTATTTTAGAAAGGACATACTGACATTGGAGAGGCTTCAGAGAAGATTCACAAGAATGATTCCAGGAATGAAAGGGTTACCATATGAGGAACGTCTGGCAGCTTTTGGGTTGTATTCCCTGGAGTTCAGGAGAATGAGGGGGGGTCTCATAGAAACATTCCGAATGTTAAAGGGCCTGAACAGATTAGATATGGCAAAGTTATTTCCCATGGTAGGGGATTCCAGGACAAGGGGACATCCTTTTAGGACTGAGGTGCGAAGAAATTCCTTTAGTCAGAGGGTGGTAAATCTGTGGAATTTGTTGCCCCGAGCAGCTATGGAGGCCAAGTCATTGGGTGCATTTAAGGCAGAGATATATAGGTTCTTGATTAGCCAGGGCATCAAAGAGTATGGGATGAAAACAGGGGAGTGGGGAAGACTGGAAGAATTGGATTAGCCCCTGATTGAATGGCGGAGCAGACTCAATGGGCTGAATGGCCTACTTCTGCTCCTATATCTTATAGTCTTACTTCCTCAAAACTACCTGCCCCTCTATCCGTATTTTGTCTGCAAACTTTGCAACAAAGCCATCAATTCCATTATCCAAATCATTGACGTATAACAAAGAATTGGTCCCAACACAGACCTCTGTGGAACACCACTAGTCACTGGCAGTCAGCCAGAAAAAGGTCCCTTTATTCACAATCTTTGCTTCCTGCCAATTAGCCTCTGCTTTATCCATGCTAGAATCTTTCCTGTAATACCATGGGCTCATAGCTTGTTAAGGAGCGTCATGTGTAGCACCTTGTGAAGGCCTTCTGAAAATCTAAGTACACAACATTAGCCAATTCTCCTTTGTTATCCTGCTTATTATTTCTTCAAAGAATGCCAACAGATTTCTCTGGCAAGAGTTTCCCTTAAGGAAACCATGCTGACTATGGCCTATTTTATCATGTGACTCCAAGTGCAAAAAACTACATCCTTAACAATCGACTCCATCATCTTCCCAACCACTGAAGTCAGACTAACTGGCCTATAACTTCTTTTCTTCGGCCTCTCTCCCTTCTTGAAGAGTGGAGTGACATTTGCAATTTTCCAGTCTTCCAGAACCATTTCAGAATGTAGAGATTCTTGAGAAATACTTTGCTTCAGTACTCACTACGGAAAAGGATCTTGGCGATTGTAGGGATGACTTGCAGTGGACTGAAAAGCTTAAGCATGTAGATATTAAGGAAGAAGATATGCTGGAGCTTTTGGAAAGCACCAAGTTGGATAAGTCACTGGGACCAGATGGGATGTACCCCAGGCTACTGTGGGAAGTGAGGGAGAAGATTGTTGAGCCTCTGGCAATGATCTTTGCATCATCAATGAGGATGGGAGAAGTTCCGGAGGATTGGAGGGCTGAAGATATTGTTCCCTTATTCAAGAAAGGGAGGAGGGCTAGCCCAGGAAATTATAGACCATAAGACCATAAGAAAATAAGACAAAGGAGCAGAAGTTGGCCATTCAGCCCATCGAGTCTGCTCCACCATTTTATCATGAGCTGATCCATTCTCCCATTTAGTCTCACTCCCCCACCTTCTCACCATAACCTTTGATGCCCTGGCTATTCAGATACCTATCAACCTCTGCCTTAAATACACCCAATGACTTAGCCTCCACTGCTGCCCGTGGCAACAAATTCCATAGATTTACCACCCTCTGACTAAAAAAATTTCTTCGCATTTCTGTTCTGAATGGGCACCCTTCAATCCTGAAGTCATGCCCTCTCGTACTAGACTCCCCCATCATGGGAAACAACTTTGCCACATCCACTCTGTCCATGCCTTTCAACATTCGAAATGTTTCTATGAGGTTTCCCCTCATTTTTCTAAACTCCAGGGAATACAGTCCAAGAGCAGACAAACGTTCCTCATATGTTAACCCTCTCATTCCCGGAATCATTTTAGTGAATCTTCTCTGTACCCTCTCCAACGTCAGCACATCCTTTCTTAAATAAGGAGACCAAACTGCCCACAGTACTCCAAGTGAGGTCTCACCAGCACCTTATAGAGCCTCAACATCACATCCCTGCTCCTATACTCTATTCCTCTAGAAATGAATGCCAACGTTGCATTCACCTTCATTACCACCGACTCAACCAGTGAGTCTTACTTCAGTGGTTGGTAAGATGATGGAGAAGATCCTGAGAGGCAGGATTTATGAACATTTGGAGAGGCATAATATGATTAGGAATAGTCAGCATGACTTTGTCAAAGGCAGGTCGTGCCTCACAAGCCTGATTGAATTTTTTGAGGATGTGACTAAACACATTGATGAAGGTAGAGCCATAGATGAGTGTATATGGATTTCAGCAAGGCATTTGATAAGGTACCCCATGCAAGGCTTATTGTGAATGTAAGGAGGCATGGGATCCAAGGGGACATTGCTTTGTGGATCCAGAACTGGCTTGCCCACAGAAGACAAAGAGTGGTTGTAGATGGGTCATATTCTGCATGGAGGTCGGTGACCAGTGGTGTGCCTCAGGGATCTGTTCTGGGACCCCTACTCTTTGTGATTTTTATAAATGACCCGGTTGAGGAAGTGGACAGATGGCTTAGTAAATTTGCTGATGACACAAAGGTTGGGGGTGTCGTGGATAATGTGGAGGGCTGTCAGAGGTTACAATGGAACATTGATAGGATGCAAAACTGGGCTGAGAAGTGCAGATGGAGTTTATCCCAGATAAGTGTGAGGTGGTTCATTTTGGTAAGTGAAATATGATGGCAGAATATAGTATTATTGGTAAGACTCTTGGTAGTGTGGAGGATCAGAGGGATCTTGGGGTCCGAGTCCATAGGACACTCAAAGCTGCTACGCAGGTTGACTCTGTGGTTAAGAAGGCATACGGTGCATTGGCCTTCATCAGTCGTGGGATTGAGTTTAGGAGCCAAGAGGTAATGTTGCAGATATATAGGTCCCTGGTCAGACCCCACTTGGAGTACCGTACTCAGTTCTGGTCGCCTCACTATCAGAAGGACGTGGAAACCATAGAAAGGGTGCAGAGGAGATTTACAAGGATGTTGCCTGGATTGGGGAGCATGCCTTATGAGAATAGTTTGAGTGAACTCGGCCTTTTCTCCTTGGAGCGACGGAGGATGAGAGGTGACCTGATAGAGGTGTACAAGGTAATAAGAGGCATTGATCGTGTGGATAGTCAGAGGCTTTTCCCCAGGGCTGAAATGGCCAGCACGAGAGGGCATAGTTTTAAGGTGCTTGGAAGTAGGTACAGAGGAGATGTCAAGGGTAAGTTTTTTTTATGCAGAGAGCGATGAGTGTGTGGAATGGGCTACCAGCGGTGGTGGTGGAGACAGAAATGTTAGGGTCTTTTAAGAGACTCCTGGATGGCTACATAGAAAAATAGAGGGCTATGGGTAAAGCCTAGGTAGTTTTAAGGTAGGGACATGTTCGGTACAGCTTTGTGGGCTGAAGGGCCTGTATTGTGCTGCAGGTTTTCTATGTTTCTGTCATTACTAATGCCTTCATGATCTCTTCAGCCACCTCTTTCAGAACCCTGGGGTGCACACCATCTGGTCCAGGTGACTTATCTACCTTCAGACCTTTCAGTTTGCCAAGAACCTTCTCTCTATTTATGGTAACTTCACACACTTCATGACCCCTGACGCCTGGAACTTCCACCATGCTGCTAATGTCTACCACAGTGAAGACTGATGCAAAATACTTATTCAGTTCATCCGCCATTTTGTTGTCCCTCATCATTACTTCTCCAACATCATTTTCCAGCAATCCAAAATCCGCTCTCACCTCTCTTTTACACTTCATGTATCTGAAGAAACTTTTGGTATCTTCTTTAATATTATTGGCTAGCTTATTTTCGTATTCTATCTTTACCTTTGTATTGACTTTTTTAGTTGCCTTCTGTTGGTTTTTAAAAGCTTCCCAATCCTCTAATTTACCACTAATTTTTGTTTGATTAAATGCCCTATTTAGCTATTATGTTGGCTTTGACTTCTCTTGTTAGCCTTGGTAGTGTCATCTTTCCTTTAGAATATTTCTTCCTATTTGGGATATATACATCCTTTGTCTTCCAAATTGCTTCCAGAAATTCCAGCCATTGCTGATCTGTCGTTATCCCTGCCAGAGTCATTTTCCAATCAATTCTCTCTCATGCCTCTGTAATTCCCTTTAACACTGATACAACTGACTTTAGGTTCTCCTTCTCAAACTCCAGGGTGAATTCAATAATATTATGATCATGTGCCCCTAAAGGTTATTTTACCTTAAGCTCACTAATCAATTCTGGTTCATTGCACAACACCCAATCCAGAATCCATTCATGGGCTCAACCACAAGCTGCTCTAAAAAGCAATCTTGTAGACACTCTGGAAATTCCCCTCCTGTAATGAAAGGTTCAAAGCTTCAAAGGTTCATTTATTATCAAAGTATGCAGCTCAGAAATTCTTGAATTCTCCGGGTAGCCATGAAACCAAGAAAGAAAAGAAAAGAAAAGAAAAGCAGCTCGATCATCAACCCCCAAATCCCTCCTCCCACAGAAAAACTGAGCAAAATGGACCAGGCACATTGACCCCCAAATCTCCCTCCCCAGACAAAAATTGAAAAAAAATGGAACAAGCGCATCAACTCAAATCCCTCCTCCCCCACAAAAACCGAGCAAAACAGACCAGGCACATTGACCGCCAAATCACCTTCCCGCACAAAAAATGAACAAAAATGGAAGAGGCACATTGACTCCAAATCTCTCCTCCTGCACAAAAAAAACGAGCAAAGTGGATCAAGCACATCAACCCCCAAGTCCCCCTTCATGCACTAAAAATAATGAGAAAGTTGGGCAAAAAAACACAGAGTGTAAGAACTATAAGGCTGGAAAATACAGTCTATAGTCCAAAGTCCACAGCCAAAGTGCAGAAAAACCCTGGAGAATAATCTCTAGGCCTGGGTGCAACAGCAGGCACTCCTCAGTCCGTTACCAAGCAACCAATCAAAAGACAGGCAGCTGGCACTCGCTTCGATGCTTCAGTCTCCCTCATTGCTTTAACTGGTGAGCAATGGGAACCTTAAACGGTGAAATGGAACAAGCATCAGCTTGCACACCACCCTGCAGCCTATGCACTACAAGGTTCGCGCATGCTGTCTCTGCCTCCCAGAATCCTCTCTGAGACTGCAGAGTGCTGGAACACCCAAACGATCTCCAATCCTCCACACTGACCTTGATGTTTCAATTGCCCTCGTCGCTTTAACCGGCGAACAGTTGAAGCATTAATCAGCGAAATGGGGCCAAAAATTGGCTCGCATGCCATCCTGCAGCCTCCTTGCCACGAGGTTCATTCATGCCTCCTCTGCCTCCCGGAATCCCCTCAGAGACTACAGAGCGTTGTATCTCCCAAACAGCAAAACACGGGATCCAACAGTTCTAGAAACGCATTCAAGACAAGAAACAAACGTAAAAGACAAAAAAGTGAAAACGATGGTTTCATGATCTATCCAGAAGATGTCGACCAAAGGAGCATTGTACACAGGTGCTGTCTTGACCAGAAGAATCCAGCACCAATCTGATTTTCCCCAATCTACCTGCATATTAAAGTCCCCCCATGACTATTGTAACATTGCCCTTTTGGCATGCATTTTCTATCTCTTGCTGTAATTCGTCAACCACGTCCTTATTACTTTTTGGAGGTCTTACCAGGGTCTTTTTACCCTTGCAGTTCCTTAGCTCTATCCACAATGATTCTTTATGTCACCTCTTTCTAATGATTTGATTTCATTTTTTACCAATAAAGCAATGTCGCTCCATCTGCCTTCCTACCTGTCCTTTCAATTGAATATGTATCCTTGGACGTTAAGCTCCCAGCTATAATCTTTCAGCCATGATTCAGTCATGCCTACAACATCATACCTGCTAATCTGCAACTGTACTACAAGTTCATCGGTCTTATTCTGTATACCGTGTGTATTCAAATAGAACACAGTCAGTCCTGTATTCACCCTTGTTGATTTTGTCTGTCTTTTATGTTGCAACTCATTCTGTTGACTGCAATTCTGCCCTATCAACAGCCTCTCCTCACTACTCATTGCCTGCTTGTAAACCAGCTACCTCATCTTCAGTACTATCATCCGTCTTTCCTACAATACTTCTTGCATTGAAATACAGGCAGCTCCAAACCCTAGTCACACCATGTTCAACCTTTTGATTCCTAACTTTGTCTGAGGTCTGACCAATATTTGCCTCCACAACTTCTCCACTAACCGTTCTGGCACTCTGGTTCCCATCCCCCTGCAACTCTAATTTAAACCCCACCGTGCAGCATTAACAAACTTCCTTCTAGAATATTAGTCCCCCCTCCAGTTTTGGTGCAAACCATCCTTTCTGTACGAGTCCCACCTTCCCTGGAAAAAAGCCCAATGATCCAAAAATCTTATGTCCTCCCTCCTAAACCAACTCCTTAGCCACGTATTAAACTGTATAATCTTCCTAGTTCTGGCCTCACTAGCATGTGGCACGGGTAGCAATCCTGAGATCACAACCCTGGAGGTCCTGACCTTTAACTTAGCATCTAACTCCCTGAACTCCTTATGCAGAACCTTACCATTCATCCTACCCATGTCTTTGGTACCTACATGGACCACGACTCCTGGTTGTTCACCCTCCCACTTAAGAATGCTATGGACTCAATCTGAGATATCCTGAACCCTGGCAGCCAGAAGGCAACATACCATCTGGAAATTTCGTTCTTGCCCACAGAACCCCTGTCTATTCCCCTAACTAATGAATCCCCTATCACCACAGCGTGCCTCTTCTCCCCCCTTCCCTTCTGAGTCACAGAGGCAAACTCAGTGCTTGAAATCTGACCATTGTGACTTTCCTCTGTTAGTTAGTTCATTCCCCCCCCCCACCCAACAGTATCCAAAATTTTGAGGGGGTTGGCCACAAGGGTACTCTGCACTAGCTCCTTAACCCCTTTCCTCTTCCTGACTGTCACCTAGTTTCCTGTGTCCTGTACCTTGCGCGTAACTATCCCTCTATGTGTCCTATCTATCACCCCCTCAGGCTCCCGAATGATCTGGAGTTCATCCAGTTCCAGCTCCAACTCCTTAACATGGTTTATTAGAAGCTGCAGCTGGATGCACTTCTCACAATGGAGGTCTCCCTGCCTTCCCACATCCCACAAGAGGAGCATTTCACTATCCTGCCTGGCATCATTATTGTCCTAGCTGAGCAGATATAAAGAGGAGAAAGAAAAAGACGAGATTTCTTTCCTCTGCTTTCTCTGAGTGAAGCCTCTCTTCAATGAAGCCTCGGAGAACTAAAGCCTCGAGATCACCACTCTGACTCTGTTCACCCAGATGACGGCTGCTGCGATGATGACCGCTGCACCTGCCCTGCCTTCCTTTAATTTGCTCTTTCTAAACAATCCCAAATGCCGATTGGTCACTAGTCAAATCTCTTTGTCCTATGTCCACTCCGACGATGACCACTGTGATGAAGGCCGCTGTGCTTGCCCGTCTTCCCTTAATTTGCTCTTACTAATCGATCCCAAATGCTGGTTGGTCACTGGTCAAAGCTCCTTTTCACTGCTGCGACCTGCTGCCTTTTTTATCCTTGGGCAGTGGACCTGATTGAAGTCCCCTCCACTCCAACTTCCGATGTCCAAGTTGGCTACTGGTCAAAGCTCTTTGACTATGTCCAAGAGCTTTTGTAATGTTTACCATTCATCAATGGAATTAGCTTAGGAAATTCACTGTGCAACTCATAATTAATCGAAGTTCGCACTTTATTGTCTCTGAACAAACAACAAGGTAACTATGTTGACCCCAGGCCAACAGCTTAGAACATGGATTCTACTTTTCCCCCTGTGCCAATACTCAGACCACTTGGCCAATTTATAACATCAAAATAGGGGATCTCCATTGGCCAGATGATTGATCCTTTCTTCGCCCAGCCCCTGGCATAGGGGTTCTTCCTTGCAATGGTGTGTCTCTTGAGAGAGTTATCGCTGATAGCACACTCGAAGTGTCCACTTTTATACTCATTCCTTACCGATTAAAATATTGCATTACAGTGTCATTGGCTGTAGGTCATCTGATTGACCTTTAACACTTTTTTAACAGCAAAGCAACTCCATCTCACAAAATGGAGGATGTAAAACAGTTCCACAAAATGGCAGCCTCCATCTCCAACCACATGGTAGGAGCAAGGACAATTGATCTGTCTGCTTCCACTATCGTTGACCCATTCAAGTTCAACATTTTCTTCCATATTTTAAATCCACCATGGCCAACAGTAAATCTCCGACAAACATGAAGGAACTGAGCACTGTGTTCAGCAGTCACAGGGCAGCGCACTGTGATGCCCTCCCAATTACTGCCAGGAGATTCAACCAGGTCTCTGACAAATTACCACCAATATGTCACCTGTGAAAGCAGAGGAGCCAACACACTTGATCACTGTTACACCACCATCTAGAATGCTTATTGTGCCATCCCACACCTGCACTATGACGAGTCTGATCAGCTTACTTCCATTCCCAGCATATAGGCAGAGACCGAAAACTGCTTTCAAACGTTTAACCACTAGAAAAAATACAAGATTACCTGCATCTGGGACTGGATGTGGCTCCAAGGTACCATCCCTGAAGCAGCCATCCAGCTAGAGGGTTTCACCTCTTTTTGGGCTGACAGAATTCCCGTGATCTCTAGCAAGAACCACTGTGGAGATGTATGTATGTAAGTTAGTAAGAACTGGGACGTGAACACTTTGGTAGTGACGACCCAATACTCACCTGTGGTAGAGTTCTTCATGGTGAAGAACAGGCCCTTCTATTTACTGAAGGAGTTCACTGCTATTGTGAGTGTGGCTGTCTACAACCTTCTCTCTGCTAATGCTGGGGAAGCACTGTGTGAGCTCTATGCTACCATCAGTGACTTGCAAACCGCACACCCAGATAGTTTCTTTATTATTGCTAATGACTTTGACCATGCTAACTTTAAAGCAGTCCTGCCTAAATTCTATCAGCATGTTAACCTTGCTACCGGAGGTGAGAACACATTAGACTTGGTTTATACCAACATCCCTGGTGCAAAACAAAGCTGCTCTCAGACCACTTATCTGTTATGCTAATTCCAGCATGCATTGTGTTTATTGATCTCTCCAAAGCACTTGATTTGGTCAGCAGAAAGGGGCTTTTCCTGATGCTGTCTAAAGTAGGCTGCCACCAAGACTGCAGAGCATGATCAAATCCTTCCACAACAACATGAAGGTTCTGTGTGGTACAAAGGCAGCTCTTTGGAGCCCTTTGGCATCAGCCATGCCTTTAAGCAAGGCTGTGCTCTCGCCCCAATGCTCTTCGAGATCTTCTTTGCCCTTCTCCTGAGACATGCATTTGGCACTGCGACGGAGGAGATCTACCTCCACACTAGATCTGATGGCAGGCTTTTTAACCTCGCCCACCCAACAGCCAAAACTAAAGCGCACGGGTCTATGAGAGACATGCTGTTTGCTGATGATACTACAGTCACTACCCACACTCCGCAGCCCGTCCAGAGTTTGATGGATCACTTGCCCCAGGCCTGCAAGGAATCTGGTCTGACTATCAGCCTGGAAAAGACAAACATCTTGGGACAAGTTGTGGAGGCACCACCAAACATTACCGTTGATAAATGCAAACTGGAACTTGCTTATCGGATCACACACCGGTGTCAACCTCTCATTGAACGCAAAAATCAACAAGCACATCAGGACAAACAACAACTCTTGCCTGCCTCACTGCACAAGTTGGGGAGAACTCCAACCCCTCAGTCAAAAGAAAGATGGCAATGTACAATGCTTGTTTCACCAGCACACTGCTCTACAGCAGCTAGACTTGGACAACATATGCTGAGCGGGAGAGAAGGCTCAATACCTTCCATTTAGGATGCCTTTGTCACATTGCAGGCAACTCCTGGAGAGACAGAGTACACAATGTTGAGGTTCTCTCTTGTTCAGTCCTCCCCAGTATCTACTCCCTGCTCAGGCAGTTTAGGCTGTTCTGACTGGGCCATGTCTGCCGATTGCAGGACGGGCTCATCCCAAAAGACATCCTCTGTGGCGTGGTGGTTTCATGTAAACGCTACTTGGATGTCTGCAAGTGTCATCTGAAGGCACTGGACATCAACACTGAGTCCTGGGAGGAACTTGCAGCTGACCGCACCAGATGGAGAAGCCCCCTGAAACAATACATTAAGCCAGGCGAGGGAAAACTCCTGAAAGTGGCAGAAGACAAACAGGCCCATAGAAAGGAAGACTGCATCTCCAGCAGAGCTGAGACCTCTTATAGATGCGACCTTCGCAACAGAGCCACTCTCGGCAGCCACGGGTGGTGCTGCACCAACAATGCAGATGCTGCATCCAAGGTGAACCTTGACCAATGGAGGCCCACTGATTAAACATGTCAAACCATTCAAAGGAAGATAACAACCTGGCCAGAAAGAGCAACCTCAGCATTACAAGACTGTTTTGAAAACACAGACTGGAACATGTTCCGGGAGGCGGCTACCTCTGACCATCACGTTGACACTGATGAACATGAAAGACCTGTGACTGGCTCCGTAGAGAAGTGCGCTGAGAACACAGCCATTACAAAACACATCTACAGTGCCTTGATAAAGTATTCAGCCCCTGCAACTGCTTTCATATTTTACTGTCTCATTTTCTAAATTTAAAATATATTGAAGTGGGATATTTGAACTAACCTACAAAACATTGTGCATCATGTCAAATCAAAAGAAAAATTCCAAAACCTGTCAACAATTCACTGAAAGTTAAAAATCTAAACTGTGAGGCTGAAAAAGTATTCATTCCCTTTGTAATTACTACACTAACTTTCATCAGGTGCAATATACAGTATTACCTTACCAAGTCACCCAACCTGTTGTTGTAGTAGAACCTGTTTTCAAATAATTCATAAAAATATATACCCCTTCTCTCTATAAAGTCCAACAGTATGGTAGATTTTCAATAGAGCAAACCAAAGTGAAGACAAAAGAGTATTCAAGATAAGTCAGGGAGATAATAATAGAGAAGAACAAATCTGGGGAAGGGTACAAGACCATTTCAAAGCAACTGAAAATACCTCGCAGCACATTGCAGTCCATTGTGAGAAATGGAAAAACTGTGAAACCACAGCCACACTGCCTAGGTCAGGCTGCCCCTTCAAACTCTAAACTGCCGGGGGTGGTAGTGGGGATAAGCTCCCACTACCTCTTTAATGCTCCCAAAAGCATGCATCTCAAATAGCCTTTGACAATCAAATCCAGCTCCCAGCCTTCACGTGAGGCTTAGCTACTAAGCCCAGTGGAATCATTTCCACTGACAGGAGAAGGCACAAAGTTAGGTTACTGGTATCTTAAAACCAGTCGCTTCAGGCAGATGGGGCTCATCAGCCATTGTTGGCAGTTCAATTAGAACAAAATTTCTGATCTCAAACCTCCACTGCCTTGCGACAATACCCACTCATGGGGAAAGATTCAGGAGTAAACCATGAGGAAAACTCCAAAGTTGGAATCCCTAAGGCAGTCTTACATTGAGTTCAATACTGACTGGCAACTCCTGCAACGCTGCTGGTACCAAACTGTATCGGTTTCTGCTGTTCCTTTGGACTCATCAGCTGTGTGGAGAGGTGGAGCCTGCTGCGCGGGCAACAGCTTCCTCTCCATATCACACTGCCTTGGCTTGCATATCACATAGATAGCTAGGGCACAGTATCGATGGTCAATACCCTGACCAATTGGTCAGCCTCATAGTGGCAGTATCTCAGGTGATGATGAGGGGGTGTACAGGAGCAATATAGATCAGCTGGTCGAGTGGTGTCGCAACAACAACTTGGCACTAAACATTGGCAGGACCAGGGAATTGATTCTAGACCGGGGAAGGGAAGTTGGGAGCTTACACACTAGTTCTCATTGAGATTTCAGCAGTGGAAAGGGTTAGCAGCTTCAAGTTCCTGAGCGTCATGCAAATTCAAATAAGGCAAGACAGCCTTATCATGTTGAGGAAATTTGGTACGCCACCAAAGTAGCAAATTGCTACAGACGTGGTGGAGAACATTCGTACCGGTTGCATCACCACCTGGTATAGAGGCTCAGTACACTGGACCAAGACAGGCTGCAGAGGATTGTAGACTCAGTCAGCTCCATCACAGGGCACAAACCTCACTACCATCAATGACATCTTCAAAAGGCAGTTCCTCAGAAAGGCAGCATCCATCACTATCTGCGACGTACCTTCCTCTCATTACTACCATCGGTTAGGAAATATGGGAGCCTGCAGTCCCACACTAAATGTTTTAGGAACAGCTTTTATCTCTCTGCCGTCAGATTTGTGAACAGTCCATGAGCCCATGAACACTTCCTCGCTAATCCTCTTTTGCACTATTTATTTATGTATATATTGTACCTTATAATGCCTCAGCGATTGTATATTGTACCTTATAATGCCTTAGTGATAATAAATTTGATTCTGATTCTGATTCCTGAGCACAAAAACAAGACATGTTTTTATTGACCTCCTCAAGAAGGAATAAATCAGAGTGAGAGTGACTTTCAAAATGTATCCACCATTAGGACATCCATTGATTTAGAATTTAGAACAGTACCGTGAAGTACAAGCCCTTGTGCCGATGATGTTGTGCCAACATTTAAACCTACTCCAAGATCAGTCTGAACCTTCCCTTCCATATCTTGTTGTTGTTAAGTGCCATCGAGTCATCGTCAACTCCTAGCGGATAGTTGCCCTAAATGAGTTTCAATCCTCGCAAAGGCAGCTCACCGTTGATAACGTCACATTCATAGCTGTCCTTATTGTGGCCATACATCTGGTTGGCAGCCTCCCTCTCTTCTGTTGTCCTTCCACCTTGCTGATCACGATATCCTTTTCTAGGGAGCTGTTTCTTCACATGATGTGCCCAAAGTACAATAGCCAGAATCTTGTCATTGAGCCTCCAGAGAGACACTTGACTTGATCTTGTTGAGGACCAATTTGTTTGTTCTGTGAGAGGTCCACGAGATGCGTAGTATTTTTCTCCAACACCACAGTTCAAAGTTGTCAATACACTTCCTATCCTTCTTCTTCATCGTCCAACTTTCACATCCGAATGTTGTCATTGAGAACACCATCACCTATACAAGTTGAATCTTTATATGTAGAGATAGATTTCTATTCCTGAGGATCTTCTCCAAATCCTTCATGGCTGCTCTGCGAAGGGTGATTCTTCATTGGATTTCTTGCTTGCTTACCTCTTCGGTGTTAATCATTGACACAAGTAAGTTGAAACTGTCAACCACTTCAATCTCCTCTCCATCGAGATTGAAGTTGGTTGTGCTGCCAGTAGTCATAATCTTAGACTTCTTCAGGTTAAGGTGCAGACCCCTCTTGAGGCTGTGTTCCTTGATGTTGGCTAGCAGTTGCTTCAGGACTTTTCCAGTATTGTCATGTCATTAGCATAACAAAAGTGATGAATGGTTCTGCCACCAATTCTCACCCTTCAATTCTCCTCGTATACTCCTGCTTCTCTGAAGATTTGTTCGGCATACAAATTAAACAGGTGGGGGAGAGAATACAGCCTTGTCGTACCGCTTTATGGAAGCTGAACCATTCCGTTTCTCCTTGTTCCGTTTGAACTGCTGCTTTTTGATTGATGTGAAGATTGTGCAATAGGACAATCAAATGTTCTGGTACGGCCATGCACCTTAATGTGATCCAAAGTTTTTCATGATCAATGTAGTGAAGGCCTTGCTGTAGTCAAAAAAGCACATATAGATGTCCTTCTGGTGCTCTTTTGTCTTCTCCAGAATTCATCTCCCACTTGCAATGACGTCTCTTATTCCCCTTCATTTCCTGAAACCTGCTTGCGCTTCAGGGAGCTCGTGCTCTAAATAAGATTGAAGTCTTTTACTGAATGATCTTTAGTAAAACCTAGCTGGTGTTCTCTTCCATATAACCCTTCATTTTTCTTTCATCCATCTAAGAGTCTCTTAAAAGTCTCTAATGTATCTGTCTTTACCACCTCCCTGGCACCTCCCTGGCAGTTCCATGCACTTACCACTGTGTGTAAAAAAACAATCTACCTCTGACACCCCTGCTATATATACGTTCCTCTAATTACTTTAAAGTTATGCCCTTTTGCATTAACCATTTCCTCCCTGGGAGAAAAAGCACCAGCTGTCCACTCTATCTATGGCTTTGATCGTATATTTATCTCAATGCTACTGAGCAATTAATATTGGGAATTATTTTCACATACATAACTAGATATATCAAATAGGTTTTACAATAATTTTTAAAGCAGTGGAGTATTATTTCAGCAAATACTTAAGTATTTGCATAGGTAGCAATTTCTATTTGTATATTCATATTAAGATGTGGATTTGATGATGACGTACTTCTAAGTCAGGATTGTGTGTCACTTTGAGGGGAACCAGCAAATAATGATTTCCTCCATAACATCCATGCTTGACCTTCTGCAGAAGAAGTCATTCTAACAGTTGTGCTGTTGAAGGAGCCATGAAACGTTATTGGAATAAAACAGTAATGAGATTCTGGTTGTTCTAGGAAGTGGAAATTATCAGGCTGATGGTGGATCTGGTGTTAATCAAGTAAACTGCTTTAACTTGTATGGTATCAAGGTTCCTAGGGATTACTGGAGCAGTGAATATTCCTTACATGTTTGTAGATACTGGAAAGGCTTTGGTGTGTCAGAAAATTAGTACTGCACTTAAAGCTTACACTTATAATTGTGGTTTGTCCAGTTAAATTACTAACCAATGGTCACACCCAGGAAGCGGTTAATAATTGGACAAAACAGACCTTCCTAGGCAATGAAGGTGGTCCTGTTTTCACAGGCATCCATATGCTGATTTTGTCCATAAAGTGGAATGTACACAGATGTCATTGTAATGAGTGGCATCAGATGTATATAAAACCCAAAAAAGAACAATTACTGACAGCAGAGAGAGAGAAAGAGGGAAGGAAGAAAAGGAACTAGTTCTGCCATTTGTAAGAATGAACATGTGTACATAGGTCGGATTTTTGAATTTAATTATTCCGGGAGTTCATCTGTGTGGATGTCCATAAGCCTGGCATTTACAACCCAAGGATGGCCTGTACTATCACTGATGAATATCAATGAATGTCAGTGCTCTGTAGGAGATGTTCACTGCTGGTGCATGTATAGCATTAAACTTCCCTGTTCAAGACTTATGCATCAGCTCAAAATTAAATGTCAGCTAATTCTCATTCTCTGAACTGAACTCTGAAAGCAATGTAATAGCAAAACATACTTCTGATTTTTAAATTAATTGATTAAATGTCCAGTATTCACATGGTCATATACAAGAAACCACAAAAAAATCCTTTCTACTAACCTAGACAAAAGCAAGATGGGTGTAAAGTTCTTAAGGCTAATCCTTCAGCAAAGCATATTAAGGTTAATAAGTTTATTTTATTCATTAAATAATGTTTTATTTCTTGGAATTCCATGTGACTCAAAGGGAATTTTTTGAAATAAAACAATCATTAATATTGAGCACTGTTTATGCATACCCTGTGTATTGTAATACTTCTTTATATTTCATATTATAATTTTTAAATTCCTTGTGACCTAGAAAGAGGCCATTCAGCCTACTGAGTCTATGCCAACTCCCTGAGTATCCTGTCAATCTCATTCCTTATTTAGTTCCTTACAGCCTGTTTTTCACACAGGCCTATCAATTCCAATCAAATTCTCTCACTGCCCACATATAAAGGGTTCATTTACTGTAGTTAATAAACCTACCAACCAGAATGTCTTTGAAACCCTTGCAGTATCCTTTGACAGTCTTCTACCTTGTCCATCCATTCAACAATCTTCATATCATCTGTAAACTTACTATCCACCCATTATTTTATCATCAGGGTCATTTATATACAGTATGTATATATAGCAAATTGTCAAGGGACTTTGTCTAAAATCCATGTACATAACATCCATAGCTCTATCTTCAACAATCACTTTTGTTATGTACTCAAAAACTCAATTAAATTAGTAAAATACTACTTGCCTTGCACAAAGCCATCTTGCTGTCCCTAATTAGGCCATAATTGTAAAATTGCTCATATATCCAATTGTTAAGAATCTTCTGCAGTAACTTCCCTACCACTGACATGTGACTTGCCATCTATAGTTTCCAGGATTACCCCTGTTTTCCTAGTGGCTGATAATAGGTGAGAACCATAAGTCTGTGACCACATGACTTGACGTCTCAATGACCCAAGAGAAACTGTATAGCATGGCAGTGGAGGAAGTAGAAGGACAGGGAGTATTGATTAAGGAAGCCATTGCTGCCCAAATGAGGAAGGGTGTCCTAGCATGCTCTTCAAGTGAAGCCATATAGTTAAAGCTAGAAACAGCAAAAGGTCTTGTCCTACTCTGCAACTGGATCCTTGACTTCTGGACCAATAGACTTTAATCAGCAACAACATTCTCTGCATGATTATCCTCAAAACTGGTACCCCATGAAACTCCATTGTCATCTCCCTCCTAAACTCCCACAAATGTGTGGCCAAATTCTGTTCCAGCTCAATTCACAAGTTTACAGATGACACCACGGTAGTGGACCGGATTTCAAACAATGACAAAGTGGAGTACAAGAAGAGAATGGTGAACTTTGTGGCGTGGTGACAAGGCAACAGCCTCTCTCTTAATGTCAGCAAAATGTAGGAAGTACACATCCTTGTACATATCAATGGTACTAAGGTGAAAATGATTTACAGCTTCAGGTTCCTAACTGGGGCACCACGGTAGCACAACTATTAGCACAATGCAATTACAACTCGTGGTGATGGAGTTGAGAGTTCAATTCTAGCGCTGTCTGTAAGGAGTTTGTACATTCTCCTCGTGACCGTATGGATTTCCTCCCACAGTTAAAAGACAGACAAAATACCAGTTAGTAGGTTAATTGGTCATTGTAAATTGTCCTGTTTTTTTTTAAGGCATCCGTTAGTCTTGCGAGACCATGGATCTGTGCGTGGAAAGTCTTCACTCTCCAGGGCGCAGGCCTAGGCAAGA
The DNA here is from genome assembly GCF_030028105.1 of Mobula birostris. Classification (NCBI taxonomy): domain Eukaryota; kingdom Metazoa; phylum Chordata; class Chondrichthyes; order Myliobatiformes; family Myliobatidae; genus Mobula; species Mobula birostris. Next base: position 53,993,498 of record NC_092386.1, read on the forward strand.
TTGTATGGAAGACAGGCAGTTGCCCATGCTGCAATTCTCCCCTCTCCACAACACCGATGTTGTCCAAAGGAAGGGCAAGGGCCAATACAGCTTGGCACTAGTGTCGTCACTGAGCACTGTATGATTAAGTGCCTTGCTCAAGGACACAACATGCTGCCTCGGCTGGGATTCACACTCACGACCTTCAGATCACTAGTCAAATGTCTTAACCACTTAGCCATATGCCCACACTGTCCTGTGATTAGACTAGTGTTAAATAGGTGAGTTGCTTGGTGGCACAGTTCATTGGGCTGGTAGGGCTGTTCCATGCTATATCTCTTAAAATAAATAAACATAATAAATACCATCAACTAATTATCCTAGTTCAAGCACATTGACAATACAGACATCTCCACTTCCTCTGAAAGCTAAAGAAATTTCTCAGGTTCACAATGAGTACAGATGAACATGGAAAGCATAATGTCAGCAGACACCACAGCCTGTTATTGCAACTGCTCTGTCTAAGATTGCAAGAAATTACTTAAAGTTGTAAACCTAGCCAAGTCCATCATGCAAACTGCCTCCCTCAATTGACACCATCTACAGATCCTTCTGCCTCAGGAAATCAGTCCATGACATTACAGCAAATGTACTAGCATGGATAGAAGATTGGCTGACTGCAGGAGGCAAACAAGAGGAGTAAAGGAGGCCTTTTATGGTTGGCTGCTGGTGACTAGTGGTGTTCAGCAGGGGTCAGCGTTGCGATTCTTCTTTTCACGGTATTCACTGACTTGGATGACAGAATTGATGGCTTTGTGGCCAAGTTTGCAGACGATGAGAAGCTAGGTGAAGGGGCAGGTAATGTTGAGGAAGCAGGTAGTCTGCAGAAGGGTGGCGAATCTGTGGAATTCATTGCCACAATTGGCTGTGGAGACCAATTCATTGGGTATATTTGAAGTGGATGTTGGTAATTGAAGTGGATCAAGGTTATTGGGAGAAAGCAGGAGAATGGGGTTGAGAAGCATAATAAATCAGCCATAATGGAATAGCAGAGCAGATTCAATGGGCAACATGTCCTAATTCTGTTCCTATGTTTTATGGTTTTATGGTCACACAATTGTGGAACTGCTCCCACCTTGGTCATTCTCTCTTCTTCCCTCTCCTGCCAGGCAGAAGGTACAAATGCTTGAATACCACCAGATTCAAGGATCCTTCTCTTAAACAAACTTCTCATATACTTAAAATAAGTTCTTGATTTTTCTAATTTACCTTGTCATGGCCCTTTTGTTTACTTATTTACCTGCACTTTCTCTGCAGCTGCTACATTATATTATGCTTTACTTTACTATCTTTTAGGGTTGATGCTTTGTCAGCAGTTGAAGATGAACAACCCAGAACCGGCAGAAGACCAGAGTGGGCTGTCCAAGAAGAGGAGGAGGATTGAAGAGGGGAGAAAGGGTCATGGGGGGGGGGGCGCGGTTGGGATTCTTTGTGAAAGAAGTAGGCTCAGTGAGTAAGGAAATGGAAGAAGAGCTCAGCATTACGTCAGGCATGAACCCGTTGAGGCGTGGGCGCAGGGTGACAAAGGCGAGGCCCTTGCTGAGGACGGAATGTTCTGCATCAGAGAGGGGAAGGTTAGAGGGAATGGTGAAGATATGGCGGGGGTTGTAGCTGGGGTTAGGGAGGGTAGAGGAATGGAGGGATCAGAAGAAAAAAAGAGGATCAAGCAGAATGAGTTGGGAGCAAGATGAGGCTCAGAGGAATAAAGGTGGGGACGACAGGTAGAGGGGAACTGAGAGACCAGGGGTGGGTGAGGGGTAACGGTGGAAGTAGAGAAGCAGTAAGATCCACGGCCGTGAGAAAGGTGTCAAACCAGAAGTAGAAATGACCGAGGTCAGAACCGGAGTCAGAGCTGGGAGTAGCCAGGACCATGGCCGAGAGGCAGTCAGGGCTGAGGCTAGGGCTGTGGTCTGGAGGAAAATGGGGCTGAGGAAGGAACTATAGCTGGAAGCCATGCAGTCTGCAGCCTGGAGGAAGCCATGGCCGAGATCTGAAACCAAACATCCTTCACTGTATCTCAGTACAAGTCATAATAATAAACCAATTACCAACACTCAAACAAGAGAAAATCTACAGATGCTGGAAATCTGAGCAACACACACAAAGTGCTGGAGGAATTCAGCAGGCCAGGCAGCATCTATGGAAGAAAAGTACAGTTGACATTTCAGGCCAAAACCCTTTGGCAAGGCTCTGTCATCGACATTTCAGGCTGAAACCCTTTGGCAGGACTCTACGTTCGACGTTTCAGGCCGAGACATTGACTGTACTTTTTTTTCCCATAAATGCTGCCTGGCCTGCTGAGTTCCTCCAGCATCTTGTGTGTGCTGCTCCAATTACCAATATTAGTCATTTTGCTGGGGGATTACTACAGGCCTCCTAACAATCAGCAGCAGATAGAGGAGATGATAAATTGGCAAACCTCAGAGAGATGAAAGACCAATAGGGTTTCAGTACCAGAGGATTTCAACTTCAAAGCCAAAGTCGAATTTATTGTCATATGCACAAGCACATATGTGTACAGATGCAATGAAAAACTTACTTGCAACTGAATCATAGGCCTATAGGATTGCAGACACGACATCCATAAGAAAAATAAATTATCCATATAAAATTATGCAATAAAAGAACAGTCAGTAGCATAGCACCAGCTGTAAGATCAGGGTTCAGTTCCAGACATGGTCTGTAAAAAGTTTGTATGTTCACCCTACGATCGTATGGGTTTCCTCCAGGTGTTCCAGTTTCCTCCCACTTTCCAAAGATGTATGATTAGGGTTAATGAGTTGAGGGCATTCTATGTTGGCACTGGAAGCATGGTGACACTTGCAGGGTGCCCAGTGGAATCTTTGCTGATTTAATTTGACACAAAAATTATGCATTTCACAGTTTGTTTTGATGTACCCATCTTTGAAACAATTAAAAGACGAACAAAAAACAAAGATCATTGAAGTACAAAGTGGTCATAGTGTTGCTATCCAGATTGGTTGAAGGGAAATAGCTATTCTTGAACCTGGTGCTGTGAGACTTCAGGCCAACAAGATTAAGGGAAATACCAAGCCATTTTATTAGTGTATTAGGAGCAAAGGGGTAACCAGAGAAAGAGTAAGGCCTGTAGGCCTGCGAGAGTAGAAATTCAAAGGGCAGACTGAGTGTGGAGCCAGAAGATGTGGGTAAGGTTTTAAATGAATGCTTCTCATCTGTATTCGCTAAAGAGAAAGGCATTGCAGTTGCACACTTTAGGAAGTGAAATGGGAATAACCTGGAGCATGCTATCATTATAAACAAGGAGAAATTAAATATCTTAACACACATAAGGTTGTATAATTTCCCATGGCCTGATGAAATGTATCCCCAGAATGATACAGAAAGCCCCTTGCATTTCATTATGAAAAATATCTTCCACAGACCCCCCTCTAAACTTCTTATTCCTCAAATTAGACCTCTGCACCCTGACCTTAGACACTTCTGCCATTTGGGAGAAGTTGCTCACTGTCTACGCTATCTATGCCTATCCAACAGATTCCAAACCCTTCCAAATGCTTTAAGGAAACAAGCCCATCCTATCCAGACTTTCCTCATAACTGAACCACTAGGTTCCCATCAACATCCTCACTAGCCTCTGCAGAGATTTTAAAGCTCCTTCAAAGGAATGCAATATCAATCTTTGGCCCATGAAGCTCAAAGCAGAGAAAAAGCATTCTGTGTGTTATATAGTCCATGTGTCAGAGGCAGACAGAAAGCCAGTGCAAGTGGCAGGTGGAGCACATTAGCTCACTGGTTGTCCACACTGGCCTCAATTGTCCACCTCAGGATCCACATAACCACAGAGGGAAGTGAACTTTCTTCAGTCCAGAGGGACTGCCACAGACCACAAATCTGTCCTCCACTACGTTTTGTACTTGTGCTTCGCAATGCGAGGTGCACCGAACAGCAGAGGGCAGATCGGTGCTGAACACAACCAAACACACTGAACAACAGAAGTTTGTCTGTTCCTTCAAATTTGTTGTTTGAAACAATAACTCTCTATTAAATACAGTATCAGAGGGCCTTGAAATAAAGTTGGTTTAATTAGTTCAAGAAGACAAAACACATAAATTAAGGTATATATAACAAAATCTTTAGTAATTGATCCTATTACAATTTATTAATACTTCTAGGTAAGTTATAACTAGTTTAAAAAGACAAACAATCCTGAATGTGTGTCTTTTCTTGTTGGGCTTATATTTTTCAATAACTTTAACATCTGAAATTGATTTGTCTAGTTAGTCTAGATTTTTTAAGTGGCCATATATTTACTCTGTTGTAGCATCAGGCATTAAAATGCAACATGCTACTGCCCTGTTGACACTCGCATAAGCAAATGGATTTGAATAGGTTTGCATTCGTAATCAGGAAGTCCCAGAGGTGATTGAATTGGGAGTTTAGCATTGCTAATAAAGATGTTAACAGATACCCTGGACAGGTTGATAACACGTTTCAGCTCAAATGAAGAAACATGAATGGTTATGCAGATCACTTTTGTTTGGGGTAAAAAAAAGTCATTATTCTTCGAAAAGAAGTGTAAGGAAGTTAGATTTTACAGCAAATAGATTTGCATGGAAACCACAACAAGTAGATATTTGTAATTTGGATGTTTAGGATTGTCACGACTCAGACTTTTAAATATGAAATATAAATATAAAATATTTTCCTTTTCTTATATTAAACAATCTATTGCATATTTTAAGTCATTCTTGTCAATTTTAAATTCAGAATCATTCACCTGAATCACTTGAGTAACGGTATTATTTAGAACCCAACATGTTTGCGGCATTAACGTGTTTACATGTTGCAATGTGGTGGCAAATTATAACGCAAATGTATTTGGATTATTTTAATTCAGAGAAACAAGGAGTTCACAAAGATTTTAAAAAGTAAGGTATTTATTATTCAAAGTTCAAAGTAAATTTTATTATCAAAGTACATATATGTCACCATATACAACCCTGAGTTTCATTTTCTTGTGGGCATTCTCAACAAATCTATAGAATAGTAACGCTAACAGGATCAATGAAAGACTGCCCAACTAGGGCTCTCAACCAGAGTGCAGAAGACAACAAACTGTGAAAATACAAATGTAAATAAATAGCGAGAAAATGAGATGATGAGTTCTTGAAAGTGAGTCCATTGGCTATGGGAACATTTTAATGATGGGGCAAGCAAGGTTCAGTGAAGTTATTCCCTTTTGGTTGAGGGGTAGTAACTGTTCTTGAACCTGCTGGCGTGTCCTGAGGGTCTTGTACCTTCTACCTGAGGGTAGCAGCAAGAAGAAAGCATGACGTTGGTGATGGGGATCCCTAATGATAGATGCCGTTATCCTGAAGCAGCACTTCATGTAGATGTGCTCAGTGGTTGGGAGGGTTTAACTCATGACGTAATGGACCAAATCCACTACTTTTCTTGGATTTTCTGTTCGTTATGTTATATAAATAACAATTTTGTCGATACATTCTTGGAATAGGGTGTCAAGAGGTAGGCTTTAATAATACAGTGGACGCTGCTTAATTGGACCATTGGTTAACCAGGGCAGCCGCTTATTAAAAGAAGAGTGCTGTGTGAAGCAGCTCAAGCTTCAGATCAATAATGGACATATACCGTACAACTTCTACATTTCAACAAATGCCAGGAAATGAACAAGACACCAGCTGAAACTGGACACTTGATTGGTTCATACACCACGAATAGCACTAAACAAATTCTAGTTTAATCTCTTCAGGCTTTTTATCATCTCCTAGGAAAACAGAGACATTTAGAAACCTAGCACAAGGAGTTTCACCATGTCACAGCCCAAAATTATTTTATCCGAGGTGGTGACCTTTCAGACACATGTCAGAGAAACAATGACTGACAATTTCATGAGACAAGTGCGCAGAGATTAATCTAGCAGCATAGCCAGACTGGTTGGTTCAGAGACAGGCATCAGTAACTCACAGCTAGTTAACACAGGTACAACAACCACGACTACAAGTACAGACAAGAAGCTCAACAACACTAAATCAGCAACCCATTTTGTGCAGACTATATAGAATTCTCTAAAAATCAATAGTATTCAAAAGTATTCCACAAACCCACAGTTGTGGAACAGGGGATTTATGGTTCTTTTTGTCTGAATTGAATCACAATGAACAATCTCAATGACCTTTTCTTGGGATCAGAGAAATTAGAGAATTATTTCAGTTTTACTCAAAAGCAACTTGTGTAATTTGTTTTGAAACAAAAAACAGGACAGAGGACCTCCAAACCTTAGAATAACACCAACTCATTTAAAACAAAAAAATGAAAGAAGCGTATTCATTTGATGGATCAAATTTCACACTCTTCAAGACAGTTACAGCACAAGTTGAATGTGCTTAAAATTGGATATAATCTTGTACAGCAAAGAGCTCTGGAAATGGGAGGCAAAGGGGCCAGATCTGATCACCATTCAGCCATAATGATAAGCAGCAAATTAAGTTTTGTGCCACAGAAATATGAGGTATTAACTACTTCAGCAAGAGATTCTTAATATTCCATGAACCACACCACCACAAAATCCTTTCATCCACAAAAAGTGCCATTATTGACTGGAAGCAAAATAGCTAAGCCCTTGACCACAATCAAGAGCAGATCAGAGGCTGGAAATGATGCAGTGAACTAATCTTCCCATGACTGCCCAAACCTTGCCAAATCTTCAAGTTATCTGTAGACTAGAATACTTCCCACTTGCCTGCAGTATGCAACACTCAAATTGCAACTTGCTTGCCTGGTGGTCAATCCACTTTAAATTGAGTTGCTCCCTGGACTGCCAACACGGTATGGCTGCATCATGCCTATCTGCAGAGACTTGTCAAGGCCTCTTCAACATCACTTCCCAAAACACACGACCTCTATATCTAGAAGGAAAAGTGCAACAGTCCACCATCTCAAGAGTACCACAACTTTCTCCAGCTTGTGATATAGAAGACTACAGTGAATCCGGCTAATTGGTCTATCAGTTGGGACAATTATTAAAGGAGAATAAATAATCAAGAAAACCTGGATTCCCTTCATTTATTTTAGGACTCTATACCACTTAATTGGGCCAGGATACTATTGCCAAACAGTTTCTAGCCCGTGTCAGTCACATGAACTTGTGAGGTCATTAGACACTACTCTGTGCTTAGAGCAAACAGTTTTTAAATAGCATCAGTTACACGTGCTTTCATTCAAAAAGCAGTGATTTTTTTTATCACATAGTTGGCAAGAAATAAGACAATTTAGAATTGTTTTGCCCACTGTTGTTTCAAGCATTCAGGTATGGAGATGCCAGAAATGGCCAGGAGTGAAAATGAAATGCTTTCACTACTTCAACAAGTTAGGAGCTACAAAGAATTTGGATGTATCAACAATCATCTTGAATGTTACAATGAAAATAAAGATTTGGAGAATGCAATGATCAATAGCGTTGTATGAAGGCAGTCCATTATCTGCACTAGGTGTCTACATTGATTTTGTTCATTGGGTACGCCGGGTGATTCCTTTCATTGATAACAATTGGGAACTAATACACTGTTGTACTATTTGTAGTGTTTTAATCTGTTCTGTATTTCATTTAAATACATATTCTGTTCCTCAGTTTGTCTTTCTTATACCTCTTTAACTATTTCCATCATGAAATTTTGTCTAATTAGGGTCACCACTTAATTATGCCAAATGTACTGGTTCTGATGTGTCCCAATTAACCAAAATCTATTGTATGGCTAATAACAATATAAGTGTTACAGTTCAATTAAATCAATTGCAATTCAAGTGTTAAGGTAAATGTAAGTGTTCAATGTCTGGTCCTTCATGGGCACAGGACTCCCCAGCATCGAGGACTTCTTCAAAAGGCGATGTCTCAGAAAGGTGGCATCCGCCATTAAGGACATGTCTTCTCATTGCTACAATCAGAGAGGAGGTTCAGAAGCCTGACGGCACACACTCACTGTTTTACGAAAAGCTTCTTCCCCCTCAAGTTTTGCCATGAGGAAGTTTCATTTTTACCAGACCTATATTTTTCTCTTTTTTCCCTCTTCTTTTGTACTGCTTATTTAATTATATATGTTCTATTGTAAGGTATAGTTTCTTCATCATTTTATATTGCATTGTACTGCTGCTGCAAAATTACAAATTTCACCACATATGCTAGTGGTATTGAACCTGATTCTGATTCTAATTCGGATTCCTAATCAATTACGTGATGGTGAGAACTCGAGGTCTTTCCCACCAGGTGCCTCAGCATTCATGCCAGCTCCTTCTGATGCTTTTAATAAATATTGCAATGGTTGGATATTTCGGAGATGCATGTTAAAGGTGGCGGTGGGATGGAAGAATAAGGGAGCTGATGACTGGGGGATTGGCCTAGGCTTGGTGTCGTTGAGGAGTTGCTAAATTACTGCTTAAAACTAACAACATTAAAGCTCATGCGATGAAAATTTGCGTTTAAATTCATCTTACAACAAAAAGCATACAAGCGACATGGGAGTTTTGTTTTTTTTTCCCACGGGGACTGGAAATCTCGCTGCATTTTTCAGTCATTGAGATGACAGCACTAAATTTACAAACGAGAGAAAAATTTTATACAATTGTTAGCAATATTAGCGTCGGACTTTGGAGCGAATGGGAGTGAACCTGGTTCCCGTAGGTAAATACGTGAAAGTTGCAGGTGAAAAAGCGGTCTTAGGAACCCGCTTTGTTGACACATGCAGCTAAAATGGGGGAAAAAGGTAAATATTTATGAAAGATTCGGCCCCTCAAATGGAATACCATTCAAATCTGACATCACATTTAAAAATGCCAAAACTTCAGGAGAGAGGCAACCGAAAAGATGTGTTAAATTGTCACTAAAGGCAGCTGCTTTCAGATATGTTAGATTAGAGGAAACCGAGGTTAGTCCTTCGAGAGGATACGGTTAAGAAACTTGCCGGAGTCGATCGAAATCGTGAATCGTATTAATAGAAAGAGGGAAAAGAAAACAAAGAAAAACTACGTTCAAAGATAATGCTTCAGAAATCAGAGGTGACAGATTTAAGGCGCTTGGTAGAGGGGCAGGTTTTGTTGTGAGGATGTTCTATTTTTACACAGTAAGTAAACTGATGTGATCCGGGATGCACTGCCTGAGTCGAAGCAACTTTTAAAAAGCGAATTAGATAAATATTTGAAGGAAAAGTATTTGCATGACTTTGGAAAAAGGTCATGTGAATGAGACCTGCCGGGCATCTCTCCTCAAGAATAGTACAAGCGGGAATCGTCCGGTGTTGTGATTCGACAGCAGGGCGGGAAAGACATGTTGTGAGTGGCACCTGATGTTCTTGAAATAAAATATCCAATATGAAGGGAAATATTTCAGAAGTGTACTTTTGGCATTCCATGGACTGGGAAAGGCATGGTGGCATTTACATAATTGTGGAATAAATAAGGCAAGATGGGCATTGAAAAGGTCTATCGATGTGTTCACTGTTAAATTGGTCACCCACCCGTTTGAGTTACAGTATACCGTTTAAAGCCCCGATCCTACGGGTTACGGAATCGGGAATACTGGTGGCACTGGTAAAGAGCACAACCAAGTTGACCCTTCGGATACGTTAGAAGCAAAGGTATTTTTATAAGGACCAGAATAAAGAAATAGAGATGAAATCGCGACATATGGTTATGCGAGGTGTGTGCGTGTGTGTGTGTGTGTGTGTGTGTGTGTGTGTGTGTGTGTGTGTGTGTGTGTGTGTGACACCAGAATAGAAATAGAAATAATGGCACAAGATGAGATTGAAATTGACTATTAAGCATGAAAAATACCAAGTGCTCATTTGAAGAGTAAGATGTTATTGGTGTTGGTCAAGCAAGCTCACGTCGAGTTCGACTGCTGAATTTATGTCGTTTATTGTCCCATCAAAAGATGGGATCTTTTTAAATGTTTGGTTTCAAATAACATTCTGCAGACGCATTAATAAAAAAATACACGCCGTTACAATTATCGTGGGCACCATTCATTATGCTTTCCAAATATTTCTCTAATTGTTTTGCGAAATGATTTAACTGACCTAAATAAAAAGCCCCGCTACAAAACAACAAATCGCCACCGCTTTGTCGCAGCGCAGTTATATTGTCGTGAGTTTACTCAAAAGCCACGCAAAGTTTAAATATTTAAATCTTTCTCAACGTGCTTTATTGCGTTTTTATATAACTAAAGATCAACTAATCACAAGAATGCGTGAGAGCATATTTTCCGTTAAATTTAGTTGCCTCGAGTAATTCTGAAATATCTGACTTCATTTCACTATATGCACTTCAAGAATGGTTATAAATTGAACTTGTTTTCAATTCTGTAAACAGAACAGATCTCTTTCTTATCATATTATACATGTGGTCCACAGTTTCACCTGCGAGAGAAATCGCAGAATGGTTCCGAGTCACGTATTCTTTGCAATTGTAAGATATCCGGTATTTGGTTTTCAACATCCACCCTCGTTCATTTTCCGTTTAAATGCGACCAAACCAAGAGATCTAAAAGCCGCAGTTAGCAGCCTCGAATAATTCAACAATACTTATTACATCTGAATAACCGGTCTGTAATAAAGTCCGCAGTTACTATTTATTCGGTAATCTTGCTGCATATACAAACGTTTGTACATGTATTTGAGGATATACATATTTAAACAACTCGAATGAACCAAGGCAAATAATTAAGACACGTGAAATATTTAGTGACCGGTTTTGAATGTTTTCGTTCGAAATGTTTGATATTCGCGGATTCCAAGGTCACGTTTCTCTTGCAGATTCAAACACGGCGGTGTTTAAGTAAAGCCACCCCAGTAATTTAAGGACTTTCTTTATCTATTTTCTAAATGATTGCACCTCATGCTTTAAATTGATTGCATCAGTGTCATTTCCTACATGCGATTCATATGCGGAACGGTGGGATTAACGCAGCCTTAACACCTCTACTCAACTAGGCGGGGTGTCGCGGAGAAGCAGCTACAGACAGCCCCGGGCTGTTTAAGGATACAAAACCCTAACAATGATTTAACATCAACTTGATGAAGTTCCCTCAGAACGCGTGCATATAGTCATAGGTTTAGTTTCGATTCAACGTGCCATGCTGACACCTTTAACAGTGACTCAACTATAAATTTCAAGTCATGACCTTATTTCCTTTAGTTTATAAGACTCGTGTTATAACACATCAATGCCACGTTATATTTTTGCTTAACAGAATGGAGTCCCACAAAGCAGATTTTCCAAAGAATTGAGGCTGCGTTTATTCCAGTCATTTAGAATTGGAATGAGTATTTATTTAAATCCAACATCCATCCCACGTTCGCTCATATAGGGTTGCTGAATTTAATGTTTGGTCTGACGATAGTCTTTGTCACAAGTTATGTCCGTTATAAATGCAAGATCAACCCGCTCCGCTCACACTGACCACACCATGTTATCCCAGAGTTAGAATTTCTGGCGCTCAGACACATCGCAATATTATTGTCATTCAGCCGTGCACATGTTACTGCCAAATGAGACAACGTTTCTCCTAACCAAAATGAACAATATAGTACATATAACTTAAACACATAAAATATAAACTAGTATTCTTAATAGCCATCAATGTCTTGAGATCATAAGAAAGACGTAAAGGGCGAACAATTACACCATTAGTTGGAGCCGGAGCGGCCGCTGCATCTGGACGAGCCGCCATCTTGAGTCAACATCAGAATCAGGCTTATTATTGCTGACCTATGTTGCCAAATGTGCTGTTTTGTGGCAGCAGTACAGTGCGAGACATAAAATACTATAAGATGCAATATTTAAAAAATAAATAGTTCAAAAGAGCAACAGCAAGAAGTGTTGATGGGTTCATGGACCGTTCAGAAATGTGATAGCGAGGGCGGGAGGGGTGGATGAAGCTGTTCCTAAAACGTTGAGATAATTCGTCAGGCTGCTGTACCTCCTCCCTGTTAGTCATAATGAGAAGGGGCATATTCCAGATGGCGAGGGTCTTTAATACGTCGAACAAATTTTAAAATTGTATTTTTCCGTGCTCTCTCCAGCTAAATGTTCCCCGTGTGCCAATAGTTTGAAAATAATCTGGTTTTGTTTAGGAGAATATATTTGTCCTGCGTTTTGTTTCCTCGTGGTTTGGAGAGCTCGGTTTCCCTGTGCAAGTTTTCAAGTTATCTCTGCTAACGGCAGTACAGATCACTGCATTGCTCTACGAAAGGTGGATCCGGCAGGTCTGTAAATGGAGAACTGTGAAGTTCCAAAGACATGTTGGCAGATTAACTGGCTACTGTATATATATTGCCTGACTGTAGGAGGGTGGCCGGAGAAGGGTGGGTGGTAGGTGAAAGAGATTAGAATAGATTGAAATAAGTGGAGGAATGAAATCGTTTTGAGAGCACAGACTTGGTGGGGATGACTGACCCTCCAAACATCCTGAGAAAATCTGGAAGTATGGTGAACCTGAAGTTCATTTCTGCACATTTTTGTCTGGAAAAAACTTCCAAGTTTCTGTGAACACGAAATGCATCTAGTCGCAAAGTTCATCTCCATTATTATTCATGCATTGTTTAGACTTCTTCGATAAGCACACCCATTCTCTTGCTCATTGTCATCACAGGCCGCTCCCAAATTTAAGTGCCACGTCCCATGTCCCCACTTCACAGATACATGGACTCACACAGTCTTCGCGCGCCTGCGCCAAGTGTCTTTACCAAACTCTCTGCCAGAGCAAAACATAAACCCAGGAGCCTGCAGAACCGTCAGGGCTCCGTATTGTGAAGCTGAAAACCGCGGGTGATTGCAGGTAAACCTTGGGAGTAGATCCACCTGAAATCCAAACCTCGGGAGAAAATTCATCTGAGACATACGAGAATCTTCTGCCCCATATAGTTCTGGAGGGAAATTGCCAGCGCGTTTCTCCCCCAGCAGCCTCAAGGGTTTGTGCCCATGACACTCCGTGGGGATCTCAGAGTCGCGGTGCACCAGATGATGACGGGGCTGGAGGAAGCGGAGATCGACATCGTGAGGAATGAAGAGGAAGGGGAAGAAGAAGAGGTCGCTACCGAAAGGCGGAGGCTGTACTTTCTCGGTGGGAGAAGGGTCAGAGAAACACCGACCTCGGGAGAAGCGGAACAATCCGAGACAGACTGTTCGGTGGACTCGGAGAGCTGCGAGACGTGCCCCAGCACTGGCGCAAAGCCCAAGATGAACCTGGCGAAACCCCCCTATTCCTACATAGCGCTCATCACCATGGCTATCCTGCAAAGCCCCCAGAAGAAACTGACCCTCAGCGGCATCTGCGAGTTCATCAGCAGCCGTTTCCCTTACTACAGGGAGAAATTCCCCGCCTGGCAGAACTCCATCAGGCACAATCTATCGCTCAATGACTGTTTCATCAAAGTTCCCCGGGAACCGGGCAACCCGGGGAAGGGCAACTACTGGACTTTGGATCCGGCATCCGAGGACATGTTCGACAACGGCAGCTTCCTCCGGAGGAGAAAGCGGTTCAAGAGACACCAGCACCGAGAGCTCGAGTTGGCAAAGGAGCGTGGCGCCTTCCTTCTCTACCACAATTTCACTTGTTACGGCCGCCCTTACCTTCTGCAGCCACAGGCAGTCATTCACAACTCGCCCTTCGGCTTCATCCCCGACCCTGCCTCCCTCTCCAGCCTTGCCCAGAACCTACCCGACCCACGCCTCAGCAGGAAGCTGCAGCGTACTCAGCAGGTGCAGCTTCAAGCCGTGGGTTTGAAGCCCAGCTCCGCAAGCTCCAGCCGGGCATCCTTCAACATCGAAGACATCATTGGGAGTTCAAATGTTCAACCGTGTACACAGTCTGCCTGCTCAAACTCTCAGACTCAGTCTGACTATTGCAACCTTCTTCAGTCCGTCCCTTGTCTGCTGTCTGCGGTTTTAAACATGCCCACAAGAATTCCCTGTAGCCAGGTGAACAGAGCTCTGGTCGCGACACTCTCTGCCAGGCACCAGCTTCCGTTCTGAAAGTTGCAATTTGCCCTGGAGTCATTTTCCCCTTCATTGTCGGTCTGCTCTTTCCCCGAGTGTGGAACAGTCCAGCGTTCACTTAAAATCCCGGCAAGATCAGGATGCAACTGGGTTAAAGAAACAACCAGCGATTTGCAATGTCATCACTTTTCCGAACTCTTGGGTTGGCGCTTTTATGTTTGTGTTGAAAACCGTAGACACTGGAGGATGAGAGAGAACATTATCAAGGTGCTGCAGCGAGCTTGAGACAATTCAATAGCAAAGTATATTGCTGGAAGCTGGACATATATAACCAAAAATTACTGGGAAGTATTGCTAGTTCGGGCAAAAACAAATGGCAATCTTTTGTTAAAACTCTTAACTTCATGTCTCTCTTGATGGATAAATTTTGGGTGCTTCCAGTATTTTCTGTTTTTATTTTCTAACGAATTGTTTGAAGGTGAAGATAGGGAGCAAGAAATTCGGGTTTACGTAAATTATCGCTATATTTAACGTAGTAACTGAGATGTATTTTAAATGTGGCACAATAGCCCAGTAATTCAGCTGCAACTTCTTGGAGTTACGTACCTGATTACTGAAGATAGACTCCATCATTTTTTTTTATCTGAAGTTATCCCTACCAGATAGGTTACATGTTGTGTCACTTCGCCATCCTGTTCCTCAAGGTGGTGGAGTATTCTTCGGTAGGAAAAAATTATGAAGGGGAAACTGCGTGAGTTAGAACATTGTGAATTCATGCATGTTTGTGGGGAGAACTTGAAAAGCTCGTGATTCCTGTGTTTGCTAAAATTCTGATAGTTAGCAATCTATATAAAAAACTTTCTCAATGTAAAGTGAAAATAATTCTGTTGCCGTTTCAAGTCATGCTTTCCAGTATGGTGTTTTTGACATCCTTCATGATTTCGCTTGTTTTTTATTGTATCTTTATTAGTAAAAAAAAACACGAATGTCTGTTATTACAGTATCGGTTAATTCTACCGCGGTAGCTAGCATTTTAATTTAAAATGCTAGAAGTTCAAACGTTCCTTCCACGTTGTATCCTTGTTTCTCCAGTGTTTAAATAAATAAAGGATTTCTGCGGGAAGGTGTCATCTGCAGATTATTCTTTAGCATTTTTGCTGGCGAGTTAGAAACTTCGCTGGTGTAATTCTGGTGTGCCGAGCCGAGCACAAAAATCAGGTTGCACTTTAGCGAAAAGACTGCGGTGCATAGAGATACCGCCCTCGCCTCGACTAACTGCGGGTAGTCAGATCACTATCAGATCGCTGTTGCGGGATTTCAGCATTCTACGCGAAAGGTGATTCGCTTTTTCCCCCATTTTAAAATAGATTTAGAGTTAGATTTGTAAAGCGCACGGTGAGGCCTGTAATGAATACAACTGCGTGATAACACAAATATTTCTGCACACATGCCTGGATTTATTCAAATGTTGCTACCCCATAATATTATATATACAAAGCTTAATGAATGTGCAATATAAAATAACGAATTCTTGAAGCTCGTGAACTAATTATTGAGGAAGAATTGTCGAACATTGGAATGTATGTTAAAAATAACGATGAAAAACAATAATTACTATAATAGCAATTACATAATTCCATTCTACTTAGAAAGGATAACACAGTTACATCGAACATTTAAAGTTCTGTATCCACCAAAATAAACAACGCTATGTTCATGTCAATTACTGTAGACTCATAGCATTTCCTTAAGTTAATGTATTACATTTTCTCAAATAACTGAGTTTGAGCAAACAGACGAAATCAGATGCAATTTTGTTGATATACTTATTCAAGCTGAGTCGTTTCAGAAGGGAAACATAATTTGTATCTCTACTTCTTAATCGAATTTGATGAGTGATTGACGGAAAAGTGAAGTGAGAACGCCTTACAACTAAATCGGGGAGTTCAATTATTTCTCAGCAGATCTATTCGGAGAATACCGCCAATTCTGCATTGTAGAACGACAACTTACCTATTTTTTTTGAAGGCATTTTCTGTGGCGCCACACGAGTGTTTGCATCACAGAAGTCTTCAATAGACCATTGTCGTACAATAAGGTATAACGATGGAAGTACTTAATATGCGCGAAGAACAAAGACAATATCTTTGATGCGAAATCGTTTTATAACTTATGAAATAAAATACTATCGTTGTCAGAAAGTATTTATTGAAAACTTCCTAACATTAGTATTATATAATTGAACTACCATCTTAATGAATAAATGAGGCGTTTTATCCTACGGGTGTGCAATTAATACATTTTCCACTAAACAGGTATTCTTCATTTTCAGCAGAATACAATAATTGATTCTTCCATTACAACGGCATAAACAACGGAGTATGCCGCCTGGCGCTCTGAACTCCATTTACGGTGGTTTTATGGAATTCTCCTGTCCCATTTGCGTATTTCGTGGCTGTCACGGTCAGTTATCTCAAATTATACAGGCGGCAGAAGGGAAGTATAAACACACTCACGAACTCGATTTTAATTTAACTATAACATTAATATAGCAAGTACTTCGGAAATAAACACCGCGAGATAACAAAGGCGATGAATAAGGGATGAGAAATTAAGAGCTGCATTCTGATGTGCTTAAGAGTGAGACGTGCATTAGAAACAACGCGGTGTTACAATAGAGGAGCAAAGTAGAAACTTGGATAGACAGCAAATGCAATAATGCAAGTGGAATTAGTTAGGTAGAATATGGGTTTGGAAGCTCACCTTGTAGTTAAAGAACATTAGTGAACTGAGTTTTGTTAGATGTCAAAGTTGCTTGAATTTCCAGCATCTGCAGAATTCCTCGTGCTTGATAGATGTCATTGTTTGGGAAACAAAGTTTGCGAGAAATACATATATATTATTTCTTTGTTTTCTTGAAAAAAATGCTGAACGTTCTGGATAAAGTGATGCTAATATATTTTGTCGTCCGTCCGGAAAGACTAGCCTGGATGAATGGTGTGATTTGGTGGCATAAAACAGATATCAAACTTCGATAAAATTGCTTTGTAAAATGGTTATGAGGGAGCAAGGGAGAAATACGAGTTAATTTTATTATACTGAAGACACATCTAAGTTTATAGATGTGGATCATTTATTGAGCATCTTAAAAATAATAGTATTGTCTTTATAAACAGGAGATGCTGTTTTCCGAGTTATTGATAGGGGCTCTCTAACAAGCTGGAAGCATTCCCGATGATGTTTCTTTACTGAAGATCAATAGTCACATCGTTAATAACTTGATAAGTTTGAAAGTCATGAAGTATTCGATAATTGTATTTACCATACAAGTTAAGGAGAGACGACAAAAAATAAAATAAGCCAGCATCTCTTAACCTAAAATAAGGTGTTTGATGTCCTGAAGCAAGTAATTCCCTAGGGCCTAACAAGGTGTTCCCTCGGACTCTGCAGGAGGCATCTGCAGAAATTGCCGTGGCCCTAGCAGAAATACTTAAATCATACTCACGACAGCTAAGGTACGAGAGGACTGGAGGATAGCCAATGTTGTTCCGCTTTTTAAGCAAGGCCGGTGAGTCTAGTATCAGTAGTTGTAAAGTTATTATAAGGTATTTCAAGGAACCGGATATGTTAGTAGTTGGATAGACATGGATCCTCAGCATGTTTTTGTATGTCTAACCGATCTTAGAGTGTTTTCGAGGAAGTTGCTAGGAAAATGGATGAAGGCAAGGCAGTGGATGTCATAAGACATTTGACAAGGGCTCCGCCTGAGAGGTTAGTCAAAAAGGTTCGGTCACTTCGCATTCAAGATGAGGTAGTAAACTGGATTAGGCATTGGCTTTGTGAGAGAAGCTGGAGAGTGGTAGTAGATGGTTGCCTCTCTAACTGGAGGCCTGGGACTACTGGAGTGCTGCAGAGATCCATGCTAGATCCTTTGTTGCTTGTCATCTACAATCAATGATCTGGATGATAATGTGGTTAACTGAATCATCAAATTTGTGGATGACACCAAGATTGAAGGTGTCATGGACAGCGAGGAAGGCTATTATGGCTTGTAGGGGGACCTGGATCAGCTAGAAAAATGGCAGATTGAATTCAATGCAGACAAGTGCCAGGTGTTGCGCTTTGGTAGGACCAACCAGGGAAGGTCTTGCACAGTGGAACCGTAGGGTACTGAGGAATGTGGTAGAACAAAGGGATCTGGGATTATAAATCCATAATTCATCCAAAGTTGCATCACAGGTAGATAGGGTTCTAAAGAAACCTTTTCGCACACTGGCCTTCATAAATTGAAGTATTGAGTACAGGAGATGGGATAGTATGTTGAAGTTGTACAAGACATCAGCAAGGCCTAATTTGGAGTATTGTGTGCAGTTTTGGTCACCTACCTACAGGAAAGATGTAAATAAGGTTGAAAGAGTACAGAGAAAATTCACAAGTATGTTGCCAGGCCTCGAGGACCTGAATTATAAGGAAAAATTGAATAGGTTAGGACTTTATTCCTTAGAACGTAGAAGATTGGAGAGGAGATTTGATAGAGGTATTTAAAATTATGAGGGATATAAATAGGGTAAACGCAAGTAGGGTTTTTCCACTGAGGTTGGGTGGGACTACAACCAGAGGTCAGGGGTTAAGGGTGAAAGGTGAAAAGTTTAAGGAGAACATGAGGAGAAACTTCTTCACTCAGAACTTCACAAGAGTGTGGAATGTGCTGCCTGTTCATTTGGTGCGTGTAAGCTCAATTTCAACATTTAAGCAAAGTTTGGACAGGTACATGGATGGTAGTCGGCATGGATTAGATGGGCCAAAAGACCTGTTTCTGTGTTGTGCTGTATGACTGTCAAAATTCCAGTAAAATCAGATTGAAACCTATGTGCTCTAATAAATGCCAAGCGGTTGTTTTAATGAGAATGGCTATTGTTAAATTTATCTTATTTCTGAGTAATATCACATTATGAATTAGAATAAACTATGCTTGTGCCTGAAGATCAACAAGATATCCTTAAATGATCAAGAACATAAACACGAAAGATTCTGCAGGTGCTGGAAATCTTGAGCCACACAAAATGTTGCAGGAACTCAGCAAGTCAGGGTGCATCAATGGAGGGAAATAAACAGTTGACATTTCCACCCAAAATCTCTAATCTATTTCCCTCCATAGCTGCTGTCCAACTTGGTAAGTTCCTCCAGCGGTCTCTGTGTGTCATCCTTAAATGATTGATTACCAAAGGCAATTTTAGAAAACCAATTTTACTGATTTTCAGTAAATGTAATATCAGCTTTGTACTGCAAAATAATACAATTCATCTTTAAATTTAGCTACAGGTTTAGTATTCAAAAGACAATACTATTTCCTGTTGGATAACAAAAAAACATTAATATACAGTAGTTGACTTCAAAATTCCCAGCTTCTTCCAAGCCGATTTTAATACCTCTCTGCTTCCCGTCTTGGTCTCAGAAACAATGAACATCGATTTTTTTAGTTTTGTTTTCAATAATTTGATACATTATTCCAGTTCTAAGTATGAATAGAAGTGAGAATTGATAATCGCTTTTGAAGTACTTCTGAGAACTAGTGCGTTGTCTTTTGATTGCATATAATATTTTCATGCAATTCTTTCTAGCTTTCCTACCAAAGATAACATTCTGAATGATGCAGTTCCTGCAATGAAGAAAAAGAACAGTAAATTGAGTTCATGGTTCAAGAGAAAAATAAATGCTTTTGGCTTTTAATGTCCTTTATTTTTATTTTATAGCAGGCAAAATAAAACACTATGGAGAGTATGATTAGACAGCACAACAGATGGCACAGATGTTTTCCTTACAATCAACAATTCAGAGCTCCTAGGATGTAACAGTTTTGCACCAAACGGTGTATTTATCTGTAATGATATTGGACACCTGTAACTAGCACAGTTGGTGCTAATTCTTTCACTTTCATCCCAATTTGACAAGGAAGAGACCAGTGAAAAACCTAAAAATATGAATTTGCAGAAAATTATTGTTCATGAACTTGCAAATCTCTGCCATGGATGGTACCAAGCCCAGCTGTGAAAGGAGGAGGTTTGGGTACGGGGCTAGAAACCCCATCCCGTAATGACTCAGTGCTACAGAAACAACAACAGAAGCTCCAAAGACCTCATCTCTGGGAGAGGAAGGACCTAGATTGGCTACATCTGGAGACAACTTGAAAGATTGACCCAGGAAACTGACTGCAAGCTGCTGCCCTTTTATTGGAAGGAATAAAAATCAAAGCAGCCACGGACTGTACTTTGGCAATTAAGTAAATATCTTTTAGTTACCTGGGATTACTGCATAGATTAAACATTACACATGCAATTTCAGGGGACGCCTACAGGATGGCTAATAACAGAAATGGAAAGGTCCCTCAATAACACAATACGAGGCACAACACTGAGCATCGGTACACACTGCTGAGGATTTGGACCAGGAGGCTGGAATCTAGCTCATTAGACTCCTCTCTGTGATATTGTGTTTGGGCCAAACATCTCCAGATTTAACAGTGAAAAATTATCAGTCATTGTGCTATACCGAGGTCTGAGTATTTAATGCAAAAAATATGTATGTTCTAATCCCCATTACTAACTACTCTGTACAAAAATTCACAATATGGTCAAGGAATAAATGCTGTAAAAATACAAAATTAGTAACTGATCTGGGTGGTGAAAGGCCTTCATCAAGGGTCTTTATAATACGGGCATTCATTTCTTTCTTTGGTAACTCCATCACTTTCTAAGGAGACCATAATAAAGGAGTACAAATTTTCCCTTTTGTGATAGGGATGCTGTGGAAATGAGTTAGTCATGTGTAACACATCTCTATCGCTGGAGTTTATATTAACTCAGAACTCAACACAGATCTTTCCTCTCAACACCTGGAGGACTGGCTCAAATAAACCAAGAACAAGGAGAGAAAGGATATAAAATTTTATCTCCACTAAGAAAACAATGATCTTCAGTTAAATTACAACAGTCCTCAATCTTTCTGTTAAAATTTCAGCTGGGCACTCCTTGCTTCAATACAGTTGCAATAAACACTTCCTCAAGAACTTCTTTATCCAAGTTTCTTCCTGCAGGGAAAAATGAAATCCAGAATGTGAGTAAATCAAAAATCACATAATTAATTTGTAGGAATTAATATACCAATTAATGCAAAAAGAAAGTGCACCAAATGAAGCACTGTTGGAAAGGCACAATTTTATAAAGAACATCTATACAGTATTTCATCAATCAGTGAATTAACAAATTAAAAATTACATGAATACACAGAGCAGCAGCCTGGTCGGGCTCTCCGCATGAGCGGGGGTGTTGGCCTTGGTTTTTGGTTCTGGACTGGAGGGGGTGCTAGCCTAGTTAGGGTCACTGAATCAGAGGGGATGTTAGTTTGGTCTAGTGCTTCGGATGAGAAGGGGTGTAAACCCGCTCTGCGGCTCCTGCCATTCACTGTTTGAGGACCACTCATGCAAAACACTTTACTTCGTGTCCATTCCACTTGAAAAATTCACAAAAGCTAAGATTTTTTTTTACAAAAAAGGCCAGTGATTCATTCCCGCCCACCATAAAAGGAGTAAGGAGTTCTAGATGGGCACATGGTAGCAGTGAAAGAGGTCAAAGAGATATACTGGAGGGAGGATATAGAGATTTAAGCTGTGTACATACATCTATTGATGCTTCTGGACACATCTTCAGTGATGTTCCTGGAATCATCGGGTGTTTCAGGTCGTTCAACATCATACAACCTCCTCCAGGTGACCCAGCCAGGGCTGATCAGACCCCGGCTTGTGTCCAGATGGCTAGCTACTTATGACTCCATGGCTCCCCTCTTTTGAGCCACAGCCATCTTGGGGCCCTCTCTGCCGCATCGGTGGCACTGCGGATGGCTCTCCTCTTCCTCTCTCTCTCTTGGTCCAAAATGCTGAAGGCTCTAACTAAATAATGGGCTACAAATCCCCTACAACCAACCTCCACTGGGAGACAACTCGCCCTCCATCCAGCCTGCTGACAGCACCACTTGCTTAGTAGACTCAGACACTAGGACAATGTCTGGTCGCAGGGTGGTGGCTGCGATATGGTTGGGGAACTTCAGCTGCCCTTCAAGGCATGTTTATAAAAATAAACATGAAAATTTAAAATGTAAGCTATTAAGAAACCAACAATACACATCTGGAACGGCAATACTGATGGGCAAGGGAGCCTTGGTGTGGGGTACAGGGAAAGCAGAAGAGTTTAAAGTTAAACACACTGCTCAGTTAAGGAAGAAAACCATTTAATTATTAAATCAAATTTGTTCTTCACCTTTCATGATTTATACAAAGTACGTGAATGAGCACTCACTATACTGTAACCTAAATGGCTACAGATAGGGAAGTCTTTGAGTACACACATGAATGGCCAAAAAACATCCTTCTTCCACACCATGACTTTAAATGATTTTGTGATTTACTAGCAATTGGAAGAAGAGGTTTTCTCAAATTGAAAAAGCATATCTCAGTAACTTCAATACTTGCTTACATGTATCTGAGGTTAAACCTACTCAAAATAAGGAAAAAGCCATTTTACTTAGTTACCTATAAACACAAATCTGTTGATTCTTTCATTGTCTGAACTCCAGTTAACAGAAGTTTCTTCTATCTCGTAAAGCTCATATACACCTTGGACAATCATCTGCTGTGGCTTTTCCTTTATGGACACAATACCCTGCCAAACAATATATTTGAGAACAATAAATTTGCTTACCAGAGGATAAAATCCAAAAAAAGTCACTTTGTGAAACTGCATTCTATTCGGATGGTCAAAAACATGTTTCATAACAAATCTGCAAATATTTCAAGTGCTTAGAACAAAAATAAAAACAGGGACTAAATAGGGATTTATTAGTTACCTTTAAGCATCAGAACTGTTGCTTTACAATCAGATTCCTACTTCAAAAATTTTATTACAGAGAATAATGAAAAAATATCGATCCCAGGTTTTTTGGGGAGCAGGAGCATGACAAAGGAATGATAAAGACAGAAAATTGGTTGTGATCTGAAATATCAAATGGAAGCACACAGCATCAGGGAGATTTCCAACCCATTCTGTGGTCATTTCAGTACCCAGAAATCTGGATACTAGAAAAAAAAACAAATCCAGATGTATAGACACAAACACGAGGAATTCTGCAGATGCTGGAAATTCAAGCAACACACATCAAAGTTGCTGGTGAACACAGCAGGCCAGGCAGCATCTCTAGGAAGAAGTACAGTCGACGTTTCAGGCCGAGACCCGGTCCGAAACGTCGACTGTACCTCTTCCTAGAGATGCTGCCTGGCCTGCTGCGCTCACCAGCAACTTTGATGTGTGTGGTCCAAATGTATAGAGATTTGTGTGAGGGTGATAAGAGAGAGAGGCAGCTAGTGGGATAAAACATCCTGGAAAGCTACCAGTAGAAAAAGGCTTTTCAGACTTCCTATAATACCACATATTGTCCCAATCCCTAAGTGTGTTTTCTTGTCATATCTATACATATGTGGGCTTAGCTCATCTAGCCCTCATCCTGGATTCCCTACTAAGATCAACGGTAGAAGTCAAAGTCATTTACAGTACAAGTCCCCGACTCCATAATACTTAGCATCAGGAATCTCCAATATTTTTGCAAGAAGGCATAGTTTGTGTGGAAATCTAAAGAATTGGCAAAAGGAACATGTTCAGCCAATGGGAATCACAACCAAACTTGAGTTTGCACTACTTCCTTTCCAACAGCAGTGACCTGATGACGAGAACTGAAGACAGGAATCCTGTATCACTTTTCTGCATCGTACTGCAGGCAACCCAAAGCTAACTGAACCTCATGAGCTACAATCTAATAATTAAGTTCAGATTTAGGTTAAAATCTGCAATCTTCCTGGTGCTTACAGGTCTGGAATAATCACTTGTAAAGTTAATTATAAAAGTCCACAAAATCTATAAAAATTATCTTCCATTTGTTCTGTCATTTGTACTTCTTTATACCCTTTAATTAAAAGCAATTGCTTTTTCAGTTTTAGATGAAGTACAGGTACCCAAAGTCCCCATATAATATCAGGATTAAATCATCCAAAATATATCTCTACTGAAAACTGTTATTCCTCATTTTTAGCACTAATCAAATGTTTAATGAATATTTACCTTTAATCGTATTATTTCCATTGTACACCCTGATTTATTCTTCAAGTGCTTTTCCCATAACAAATTCTAAAAGAAATAAGATAAGATGAATTTACAATATACACTAGTTCATTTGAAACCGCTGTAAATAAATCTATTATTTAGATGTTAAAAACACAACCTTACAAATTAAAATCCCATGATGATGTACAAGATGATGAGAGGCATTGGTCGTGTGGATAGTTAAAGGCTTTTTTCTCCCAGGGCTGAAATGGCTAACACGAGAGGGCACAGTTTTAAGGTGCTTGGAAGTAGGTACAGAGGAGATGTCAGGGGTAAGTTTTTTTATGCGGAGAGTAGTGAGTGCATGGAATGGGCTGCCAGCGACAGTGGTGGAGGCGGATATGGTAGGGTCTTTTAAGCGACTCCTGGATAGGTACATGGAGCTTAGAAAAATAGAAGGCTATGGGTAACCCTAGGTAATTTCGAAAGCACGTGTTAGGCACAGCATTGTGGGCCAAAGAGCCTGTATTGTGCTGTAGGTGCTCCGTGCTTTTATGAAAAGTTAAGGATGAATAACCAGCTAATTTATTTCCTGTAGTATTGGTTGAGAGATGAAGATATTGGAGACATCTTATTCTCTGGGACCTTCAATATCAACCTATGTCAGGGGTGACCAACCTTTTACATCCCATGCGTCAATTTTTTCACACACAAGTTCAGATGCGATTTTTCACGCACGAGCTCTATATTAACATATTCTTACAAGAACTGAATGGCAGTACAAGAGTTACATGGCACATCTGAACTCGTGAGTGAAAAAACTGACGCATGGAATGTAAAAGATTGGCCACCCCTGACCTAGATCATTAAACCAGATAAACAGGACCATAATTTGTCACTTTTGGCTTCATCCATTTTCCAAGATAATCTAATGGAAACTTGAAACTGCAGCATCTTACTTCAACCAATAATATAACCAGGTTAATTATCTGCTCACTTTCTCCACTTCTTGCTCAGCTGCAGAAGAAAAGGCAAACGATTTCTCACGAAGAAATTCATAACTCTGATCTTCAAATCACTTGCAAGTTAATTTTTTTGCTTTTTTAATATTTTCTAGGGCTGTTTACAGCGCCATATCTCCCGTCGGTCTCCATTTTTTGTTTAAATAGAAATATTTACAATGACCTGGCCAGCAGTTAATTATTGCATCGAGAAAATTTAGATCAATGACTGGAGGACACACTCTCCCTTTATGTACACTACAGAAAATGGTGAATTTATAGAAAGAGAATCCATCAAGCAAACCCAGGTTTGCACTTCCTTCTCTAGGAAAGAACAAAGCTCTAATCATACTGTCATACCCCAGTGACACAGGTCAGGGAAAATAGTGTATAGCTCTTGAGAAAATATGGGTACTTAATGCCATTTATAACAATCCTTTATGCTGAAGTTTACATTTATTATAGGAAGTTGTTTTAACAATATTAAAATGAAAGATAATAGATCATTGAGTAAAATATGAGATGCATTATCCTATCAACTAGTTATTCCATAGGCTGACGCAATACCAATTCAAAACAAATCACATAATATATTATCATATCCAACAAACCACAAAAAGGACAGAGGCACCAAGATATCCAAACCAGGTGCCAACAATTAGGAATGACACGCACTCCCACTGGTTAAACTGAATTTTCAATCTGTTTTCTTTTTGACTTTAAAACTCACTTTCAAAGTGCTTACAGTGCCAGCCATAAGAAGAAAACACAAAAGCCAGCATTAAAAAAATACATGTATTGACAATGTGACTTTCAGTCAGAATTACAAGTGATTCACATATATTCTGTATGGCAAACAAAGGCAAGTTTAAAAAAATAAAAAATATTTAAAAACTTACCTGAAGGTATATGTTTAAGTTCTCTTCAAAAATGGTGCCAGGAATTTCAAATGTAACTGTAATGATACTCTGTAATAACACAAATGCACAAAGCTTCATTCATTCTTGAGCAGTACCTCAGAAAAGCGGCTTCCATCATTAAGGACCCCCACCACCCAGGACATGTCCTCTTCACATTGTTACCATCAGGAAGGAGCTACAGGAGCCTGAAGGCAGTGATTCAGGAACAGTTTCTTCCCCTCTGCCATACAATTTCTAAATGGACATTGAACCCATGAGCACTACCTCATCACTTCTTTTATTTCTGTTTTTGCACTACTTACCTTAACTATTCAATATACATATATGCATAATATACATGTATAAAGAGTGTAATTCAGTTTTTTCCCATATTTATTATGTATCGCAATGTACTGCTACTGCAAAGTTAACAAATTTCACGACATAATGCCAGTGATATTAAACCTGATTCTGATACAGTTGTTAACAGGTGAATGAAGCTTGTAAACATCTAAATTCCGATCTTCTCATAATTCTCTTCAGTAACCTATTATCATATTCAATTAAATATTGAAAGTAATTCATCTCCATATTAATATATGATAGGTTTGTTTGTTCATAAGGAAACAATGCTAGATCAATATTTTGATTAAACAAGCTCCAAAACACTTTTTTTTGGTATACACTACAGCTCTCAGTTTTCTGGGGAAATCAATGGAACATCTGAGTATCTTTACATGGCACTTCTTTTAAGACTCCAGATGAAATCCACCAGGAGCTAAGGTTTTGTCCAACTGAAGCTTCAACAATTTGCACAATTCCACTTCCCTGGTAATTCTCCTTTTCCTGAGTTCTACCTTCCCTTAAAATTCCTGACTTACAGCCATCTGCAATGTTACTTGCAGCCTCTACGGTGAAGCAAAGTACTTATTTAATTTACCTTTTAACTTCTCACTTTGTTATTAATTCCATGGACTCACTTTCAACTGGGCTAACTCAGCCTGTTAACGTTTTGGCTAGCTTTATCTTGTGCTCTTCATTTCCCTTCCTTATTAATTTGCAGATGAAAATATTTTTGAGAATACGTCATTGAGCTAATGCTTAGCTTTTAATTTTCCCCAGAATACCTAGATTTGGTGAAGGTCCATTAGATCGAAAAACAGCAATTGTAACTCCTAGATCCAAAAAAAGGGAAGGAGACAGGAAGCAGGGAACTACAGGTTAATTAACAGTATCTGTCACTGGGAAAATGTAAAGCATTATAATTAAGGACGTTGCAACAGTCCACTTGTAAACATTTAAGGTAATCAGGCAAAATCAGCGTTATTTTGTGAAAGAAAAATCTTGTCTCATTTATTTGTGGGAGCTCTTTGAAGAAATCATGTGCTGTGTACAAAAAGGAACCGGTGAGTGCATTAACATTTCCAGAAAGTATTTGATAAGATACCACACCAATTGTTATTGTGGAAAATTAAAAAAACAGATGGAATAGAGAGCAACATATTGGAGTGGATAAGGAATTTGCTGGCTAATGGGAAGCAAACAGAAAGGATAAATGGATCTTTGCTGGCTGACAAAATGTAACAAGTGTTGTTTTGCAGGATTTGGTTCTGGGGCCTCAAAATTAGGCAACTTAAATAAATGGTATGAAGGTGCCAACAGTATGGTCTGTGAAGAGGATATGTGAAAGCTACAAAATTACATAGAAAAGTGGGGCAAAGAACAGACAAATAGTGCGTAATGTAGGAAAATTAAAAAGCATTTAACTCAATACTGAGAGACTGCAAAATTGACAGGTAGAGGGATCCAGGTGTCCTAATGGATGATTCACAATGTGCGTGTATGCAGGTAGAGCAATGAATTGGGGAAGTTAACTGAATGTTACTGTTTATCACTAGGAGAAATGAATGTGAAACTAGGGAGGTTATGCTTCAGTTGCATAGGGAAATGAGTGACACTACATTTGAGATAGTATATAAAGTATTGGTCTCCTTTTACAAGGCACAATGTTATGGTATTAATTGCTAATTCAATGCTTAGCATAATAAGGAATAATTTGATTTCAACGTACAAGACTCTAACAGTTCCTTACAGGGTGATGTAGAAAGAATATTTCTCTTGGGAGAACTCGAACCAGTGGTCACTATTTCAAAATAAGGAGTCATCCATTTGAAACAGGGAAGGCAAAATGATTGCTCTCAAAGGGAGTGGAAGCAGAGTCTGAATATTTTTAAAGATAAAATAGATCTTTGATAAGCAGAGGTTTAAAAGTTACTGTGAGTGGACTAGACTAGAGGTGAAGATACAATCAGATCAGCTGTAATGATATAAACAGGCTGAAGGGCCAAAAGGTCTACTCCTGCTCCTAGTTCCCAAGAAAATCTGTGGAAACCTGTGAGCTGTACCTACCACTCAAATTTGATCTACTTTAATTGAACTTTGGAAGTAGAGGACACCACACAGATAGCACTATATCATATGTTTAGTGTTAATGATCAAAGAATGAACTTGTCCACATAGAAATACAGAAGCACCTATAGTCCGTTAAAAGAAAGCACCGCCGCAAGGCTACCACTTGCTGATATTAATAGGGACCTACTGAACATCTACTTTTGGGCAAGCAGTAAAAGAAGCTATAGTGGAATAGACACAGAAAATGTAATGGCAGCATTTCAGAGTTGGAAGGTTTCCTTGAGGCCATCTATTCTTAAAATTTGACAATCAAAAAGCGGCACTTTTTTAAAACCAAATTCAAAACTTCATTGTTAAAAGCGTAATCAGTACATATTCGTATTGCCAGATTTGATACCATAAACAATTTATACAGAAGTAACAATACCACAAATGCCCAGCTATGCCAAGATAGAGGCTTAGATAGAATGGACGTGGAGATGTTTCTAACAGTGGACGACTAGGACCAGAGGGCACAGCTTCAAAATACAAGAATGTCCCTTTAGCACAGAGATAAGGTTGGATTTCTTTAGCCAGACGGTGGTGAACCTGTGGAATTCATTTCTATAGATGGCTATGGAGATCATGTCATTGAATATACGGAGTTTGATAGGTCCTTGATTAGTAAGAGCATTAAAGGTTACAAAGAAAAGGCAGGAGAATGGAATTGAGAGGGAAAATTAATCAGCTATGATCAAATGGCAAAGCAAGCTCAATAGGCTAAATGGCCTAATTCTGCTTCTATGTCTTATGGTATCAGAACACAAAAATTTGAGATCTACTTCACTGATTATGTACAGGCACTCCAAATGTTCAAAACACTATGCTTTCTGAAAAATTGAGACCTTCCTGAATTATACTGAAAAATTATGTTGTTCAGATTTCAATTACCCTTTCAACACACCAACTGTAGATTTCATTTAATGTCAAATAAAAACAATCAAAAATTACTATATATAACAGCAAAATTTACACATGCCCTCAGAGAAACAGGATACCTTATCAAGGTGGGGTTCTGCCATCTGTACAAGACGTAATCTTTCTTGCAATCTAAACAAAAAAAACAATCATGTATATTTAATTCCTTTCAAGTATGCATTTAATTCCACCTATAATAAAAACACAAACCCATAAAAAATTAAAAAGAAAGCAGACAAGATTATGTCACTACTGAACAATTAAGACTGGATAAGGAGATAGTCAGAAGTGACTATTCTTTCAAGGATTTTTAACTTTCATTTTTGCAGACACTTCAAGATTTGCTTCCTGTTCATCAACAACAGTAGACATTGATTATATATTTTAAAAATCTAAATGCCCATTTAAAAGAAACTGTTAAATTATCCTTGTATCTGTGACATTTCTCTGTTTGATACTCAAAAACAGCACGGCCTTCACTTTTTCAATAAGCACCAAACCAATTCATCAACAAGTTTCTCCATTTCCTAATTCATCTAGATTAAAAATCAAACTATTACTGAGCTCAGTATGTTTCAGAAGCGGGTCATACCAAAAATAAAATACTGTAGATTCTGAAGGTCAGAATAAAAACAGAAAGTGCTGCAAGAACTTTGCAAGTAATAGAACATGTGTAGAGAATGAAAGAGCTAACATTTCAGGTCAATTATTAACTCTCTCCTGATTTCTTCACAAATGCTGTCTGACAAGCTGAGTTTTTCTATCATTTTTTGTTTTTTCTGATATTCATTTTGATTTTCATTTTGAAAATAAGCTGTAACAGAAAAGATGGTAAGTGTAAGCCTCATTGTGTGAATTGTAGCAAACTTACCTTTCACTGGCTTGGCTGTCAAAAGCATGCAAATCAAGAACCTCTGCAAGTTCAACTCTGAAAGTCAATGAATAAAATCAAAAGTTGTGATTTCTGTTTATAGAATAATAAATATGAAATGTGATAAGTAATATTTTGGATGACATGTCTACAGCATTTCAATTTTTACAATGCTTGTAGATATTCAGCTTCTTACAAATGAGCTTAAGGCAACGTCACATTTCTTTGGTTTGGGCTCATGCAATCAACAAATCATGCATTTTTATCTGAAATGTAATCTTAATCATTTAATAGAACTATACAGATAATTAAAGTTCATTTCTCCAAGAGGTCATGTATTAAATATTAAAATGAAATGCTACAACCAGAATAGATGTCCATTTATCTTAACAGTAGATACAAAGAAATTGAATAGTTGCTGTCAGTGAATAACAATAGATTCTGACCAATTGGGCCATCGGTTAATTGGCGCAGCCACTTACTTGGAACAACTATTAAAGAACAAAAACTGATTGAGAAAATAGCAGGGATTCCCTTAGTTTATTTAGGAAACTTTGCTGCTTAATTGGGGCAGGAGATTGTTGCCAAACAGTTTCTAACTAGTGTAAGTCACGTGCACTTGTGTTAGGCACTACACCATGCTGGGAGCTGACAAATTTTAAAGTGTCAGTTGCATGTGCTTCTGTTCAAAAACAGTGATTTTTGTCACTAATAGTTGGTGAGAAATAAGCAATAAGACAATTCAGCAACACACACAATATGCTGGAGGAACTCAGCAAGCCAGGCAGCATTTGTGGAAAAGAGTACAGTCGACGTCTTGGGCTGAAACCCTTCGGCAGAACTGGAGAAAAAAAGCTGAGGAGTAGATTTGAAAGGTGGGGGGAGGGGAGAGAGAAACGCCAGGCGATAGGTGAAACTCAAAGGGGGGAGGGATGAAGCAAAGAACTAGGAAGTTGATTGGTGAGAGAGACAGAAGGCCATGGAAGAAAGAAAAAAAAGGGGATGGGGAGAGGAGCACCAGAGGGAGGTGATGGACAGGCAGGGATATAACATGAGAGAGGGACAAGGGGATGGGAAATGGTGAAGTGGGGTGGGGTGGGGGAGGTATTACTGGAAGTTTGAGAAATCAGTGTTCATGCCAGCAGGTTGGAGGCTATCCCAGTGGAATATAAGGTGTTGTTCCTCCAACCTAAGTGTGGCTTTATCCCAAAAGAGAAGGAGGCCATGGATGGACATATCGGAATAGGAATGGGAAGTGGAATTGAAATGGGTGGCCACTGGGAGATTCCATTTGTTCTGGCAGATGGAGTGTAGATGCTCGACAAAACGGTCTACCAATCTACGTCGGGTCTCATCAATATACAAGAGGTCACACCGGAAGCACTGAACTCGTAAGTATATGACGCCAACAGACTCACAGGTGAAATGTAGTCTCACTTGGAAGGACTGTTTGGGCCCTGAATGGTAGTGAGGGAGGGAGGGAGGGAGGTGGTGTAGGGGCAGGTGTAGCACTTGTTCCGCTTGCAAGAGTAAGTGCCAGGAGGGAGATCAGATGCGTCCAGCACATAATTCTCTGAAACCTCTGCCACCTCCAACTGGATCCCACCACCAAACACATCTTTCCCTCCCCCCCACCCCCACTTTCTGCAGGGATCACTTCCTAATTGATTTCCTTGTCCATTCATTCCTCTCCTCTGATCTCGGTTCCATCCGCCAGAACAAGTGGGATCTCCCAGTGACCACCCATTTTAATTCCACTTCCCATTCCCATATGACCATCCATGGCCTTCTCTACTGTCGGGATAAGGCCACACTTATACAACACCTTGTATTCCATTAGGGTAACCTCCAACCTGATGGCGTGAACATCAATTTCTCAAACTTCCAGTAATGCCCCACCTCCACTTCCCATCCCCTTGTCCTGCTCTCATGTTATATCCTTGTCTGCCCATCGCCGCCTCCCTCTGGTGCTCCTCCACCTCCCTTTCTTCTTCCTTCCATGGCCGACTGTCTCTTTCACCAAACAACTTCCTAGCTCTTTGCTTCATTCCCCCACCCCTTCAAGTTTCACCTATTGCCTGGTGTTTCTCTCTCACCTCCTCCCACCTTACAAGTCTATTCCTCAGCGTTTTTCTCCCATCCTGCCGAAGGGTTTCAGCCTGAAACGTCGACATTTCCTTTTTTCATGTGTGTTGCTCGGATTTTCAGCACCTACAGATTTCCTCTTGTTTGTGTTAAGAAAACACAGAACTGTTTTGCTCCGGGCTTGGAGATGGCAGAAATGGCCAGGAGTGAAAATCAAATGATTTTACTACTTCAAGTCAGGAGGTAGTGAAGAATTTTAAGGTAAGTTCCAACAACTTCCCCTTTCCTTTTCAGTCCTGAAGAAGGGTCTTGGCCCAAAACATCAACTGTTTATTGCTAGCTGACCTGAGTTCCACCAGCATTTTGTATGCTAAGAATTTGAAGGTATCTAGAATGTTGCAATGAAAACGAAGAACTAGAGGATGAAATCGTCAAAAGCATTATACATTATCCGTACTAGGTATTTGTGCTGAAATTGTTTGTTTACTATCAATCAAAAGAACATTTTTCAGCATAATGGTATAAGGGCTAAGAGAGCTGTAAAAGAGCGCCTGAAGGCTTTGTGTGTCAATGCAAGGAGCATTCGTAAAAAGGTGGATGAATTGAAAGTGCAGATTGTTATTAATGATTATGATATAGTTGGGATCACAGAGACATGGCTCCAGGGTGACCAGGGATGGGAGCTCAACGTTCAGGGATATTCAATATTCAGGAGGGATAGACATGAAGGAAGGGGAGGTGGGGTGGCGTTGCTGGTTAAAGAAGAGATTAACGCAATAGAAAGGAAGGACATAAGCCGGGAAGATGTGGAATCGATATGGGTAGAGCTGCGTAACACTAAGGGGCAGAAGGCGCTGGTGGGAGTTGTGGACAGGCCACCTCACAGTAGTAGTGAGGTCAGAGATGGTATTAAACAGGAAATTAGAAATGTGTGCAATAAAGGAACAGCAGTTATAATGGGTGACTTCAATCTACATGTAGATTGGGTGAAACAAATTGGTAAAGGTGCTGAGGAAGAGGATTTCTTGGAATGTATGCGGGATGGTTTTTTGAACCAACATGTCGAGGAACCAACTAGAGAGCAGGCTATTCTGGACTGGGTTTTGAGCAATGAGGAAGGGTTAATTAGCAATCTTGTCGTGAGAGGCCCCTTGGGTAAGAGTGACCATAATATGGTGGAATTCTTCATTAAGATGGAGAGTGACATAGTTAATTCAGAAACAAAGGTTCTGAACTTAAAGAGGGGTAACTTTGAAGGTATGAGACGTGAATTAGCTAAGATAGACTGGCAAATGACACTTAAAGGATTGACGGTGGATATGCAATGGCAAGCATTTAAAGGTTGCATGGATGAACTGCAACAAATGTTCATCCCTGTTTGGCAAAAGAATAAATCAAGGAAGGTAGTGCACCCGTGGCTGACAAGAGAAATTAGGGATAGTATCAAAGAAGCAGCATACAAATTAGCCAGAGAAAGTGGCTCACCTGAGGACTGGGAGAAATTCAGAGTTCAGCAGAGGAGGACAAAGGGCTTAATTAGGAAGGGGAAAAAAGATTATGAGAGAAGACTGGCAGGCAACATAAAAACGGACTGTAAAAGCTTTTATAGATATGTAAAAAGGAAAAGACTGGTAAAGACAAATGTAGGTCCCCTGCAGGCAGAAACAGGTGAGTTGATTATGGGGAGCAAGGACATGGCAGACCAATTGAATAATTACTTTGGTTCTGTCTTCACAAAGGAGGACATAAATAATCTTCCAGAAATAGTAGGGGACAGAGGGTCCAGTGAGATGGAGGAACTGAGCGAAATACATGTTAGTAGGGAAGTGGTGTTAGGTAAATTGAAGGGATTGAAGGCAGATAAATCCCCAGGGCCAGATGGTCTGCATCCCAGGGTGCTTAAGGAAGTAGCCCAACAAATAGTGGATGCATTAGTGATAATTTTTCAAAACTCATTAGATTCTGGACTAGTCCTGAGGATTGGAGGGTGGCTAATGTAACTCCACTTTTTAAAAAAGGAGGGAGAGAGAAACCGGGGAATTATAGACCGGTTAGCCTAACGTCGGTGGTGGGGAAACTGCTGGAGTCAGTTATCAAGGATGTGATAACAGCACATTTGGAAAGCGGTGAAATGATCGGACGAAGTCAGCATGGATTTGTGAAAGGAAAATCATGTCTGACGAATCTCATAGAATTTTTTGAGGATGTAACTAGTAGAGTGGATAGGGGAGAACCAGTGGATGTGGTATATTTGGATTTTCAGAAGGCTTTTGACAAGGTCCCACACAGGAGATTAGTGTGCAAACTTAAAGCACACGGTATTGGGGGTAAGGTATTGGTGTGGGTGGAGAGTTGGTTAGCAGACAGGAAGCAAAGAGTGGGAATAAACGGGACCTTTTCAGAATGGCAGGCGGTGACTAGTGGGGTACCACAAGGCTCAGTGCTGGGACCCCAGTTGTTTACAATATATATTAATGACTTGGATGAGGGAATTAAATGCAGCATCTCCAAGTTTGCGGATGACACGAAGCTGGGTGGCAGTGTTAGCTGTGAGGAGGATGCTAAGAGGATGCAGGGTGACTTGGATAGGTTGGGTGAGTGGGCAAATTCATGGCAGATGCAATTTAATGTGGATAAATGTGAAGTTATCCACTTTGGTGGCAAAAATAGGAAAACAGATTATTATCTGAATGGTAGCCGATTAGGAAAAGGGGAGGTGTAACGTGACCTGGGTGTCATTATACACCAGTCATTGAAAGTGGGCATGCAGGTACAGCAGGTGGTGAAAAAGGCGAATGGTATGCTGGCATTTATAGCGAGAGGATTTGAGTATAGGAGCAGGGAGGTACTACTGCAGTTGTACAAGGCCTTGGTGAGACCGCACCTGGAGTATTGTGTGCAGTTTTGGTCCCCTAATCTGAGGAAAGACATCCTTGCCATAGAGGGAGTACAGAGAAGGTTCACCAGATTGATTCCTGGGATGGCAGGACTTTCATATGAAGAAAGAATGGATGAACTGGGCTTGTACTCGTTGGAATTCAGAAGATTGAGGGGGGATCTGATTGAAACGTATAAGATCCTAAAGGGATTGGACAGGCTAGATGCAGGAAGATTGTTCCCGATGTTGGGGAAGTCCAGAACGAGGGGTCACAGTTTGAGGATAGAGGGGAAGCCTTTTAGGACTGAGATTAGGAAAAACTTCCTTCACACAGAGAGTGGTGAATCTGTGGAATTCTCTGCCACAGGAAACAGTGGAGGCCAGTTCATTGGCTATATTTAAGAGGGAGTTAGATATGGCCCTTGTGGCTACGGGGATCAGGGGGTATGGAGGGAAGGCTGGGGCGGTGTTCTGAGTTGGATGATCAGCCATGATCATAATAAATGGCGGTGCAGGCTCGAAGGGCCGAATGGCCTACTCCTGCACCTATTTTCTATGTTTCTATGTAACATGCAGTGTATACTGAACTCCTCCGTCAGTAATTATTAAGAATTAATACATAGTTTTATAGAACTGTTGTAGCATTGGTTGTGTCTAGTTTGTCCCGTACGTCATTTAATTACATAATGTGTTACTCAGTTAAACAGTAGCTTGTCGATTTTATATCTATTCAATTATTTCCATGAAACTTCAGCTAATTGGGGCAGCCGCTTAATTAGGCCATATTGTGCTGGTGCTAACATGTTCCAATTAACTGGACTCTGCATTTCAGCTTTGCCATGAATTTTCAAAGTCACGTATATCTAAAATATGGTTAAAATATATATACACTTCACTGTTTGCCCCAAATTATCAGCTTGTCTTTTAACATATTGACTCTTTGCTTGCCTATGAAACCAAGGTGCTATCTAACATTTTCTCATGAAGATTATTTATATACATAGGTCAAAGCAATAACTTGATTATTTTGCCCCTAAAGGCAATCATGGTGGACTTTTAAGTCCTTCCCTAAATGTACAATGTGCATTTTCCAACACCCGCTTCTTGATTACATAGATTAAAAATTGCAAACATTATTCAATACAACAGTTATGCCTGGTTAGCAATACAAATTGACATTTTTTGGCTTTGAAGAGCAAAATATTCAGTTATTGGCAAAATCACTTAAAAACTATGTAAACATCCTTAAACAATAAATGCAGTATGGCCTGGAAATATACACTTAGTGGTCACTTTATTGGATACAAGAGTGTAACCCAGGAAATGGGCAGTAAATGGGAAGACCCTGGGGATTGTGGAACAAAGGGACTTATGAGTACCATACACAGTTCGCAAAAGGTAGCATCACAGGTAGACCAGGTGGTGAAAAAGGCATTTGGTATGCTAGTCTTTATTAATCAGGGCATTGAGTTTGGGACCTTGAGCATTCTGATGCAGCTGTGCAAGATGTTGGTGAGATAGCACAGAATTTTGTGTACCATTCTGGTCACCTTGATATAGGAAAGGCATAATAAAACTAGAAACTGTGCAATGAAAATTTATGTTGACATTGCCAGGACTCAAGGGCCAGAGTTATAGGGAGAAACTAGGCAGGATAGTACTTTATTTCTTGGAATGTAGGAGATTGAGGGGTGAAGGATATAAAATCATGAGGGATAATGAGCCTTTTTCCCCAGGGAAGGTGAACCAAAAACTAGTGGGCGTTAAGTTTAATGTGACTTGTAAAAGATTTTAAAAAGACCAATGAGGCAATCTTTTTTATACAGAGGATGGTGCGCATATGGAATGAGCTGTCAGAAGAATCGGTTGAGGCAAATACAGTAAAAGAATTTAAAAGACATTTTGTTAAATACATGCAGAAGAGGTGTTTAGTTGGATAACGGCACCATGGTCAGCAAAAACGAAGTGGGCTGAAGAATCTGTTTCCATGCTGTATAGCTTAATGAAGCTGCAACACGTATACAAACAGCAAGCAGTAGAGAGAGCTAAGCAATCTCAACTAATGGAACTGATCATAATTCTGCAGATCCATCAGCTTAGGTGCTCACTTATTGTTGGGCAATTAGCAAAACAAGTATGCAGAAGTGTCCTGCAGATAAATGAGGAAAATAGCTTTGGGTATTAAATAATAAGTAGCTATAGCAACGCAGGAATCCCTGGTTTGCACACCGTTAGCTGTTTGGCAGCCAGTCCAATTGCAGGAAAAGGGGAAAATAAATAAATAAGCGTATCTAAGAAGAATGCTCACTCGTCAATCCTGACTTTTATTTATTTAGTGATTCAGCACGGTGTAGGCCCTTCCAGACCTTCAGACCACTGCCCAAGCAACTCACCGACAGCCTAATCATGAGACAATTTACAATGATCAATATCCTACCCGGGGGAGGAAACCAGAGCACCTGGGGAAAACCCACACATTCCACGGAGGGGATGTACAGACTCCTTACAGATGGCATCAGAATTGAACTCCAAACTCTGGAATGTCCTGAGCTGCAACAGCGTCAAGTTAACAGCGATGCTACCGTGGCACCCCATTATCTTACATACAGTCTGCAGTAAACATATTCCAACGCTGGCTTCTCTTCTCCAAATAGTATCATCAGTAAAATAACCGATGCTTTTGGCCCCAGCAGATTGTAACAGGTCATAATTTCAGAGATTCTTATTATTCATCTAGAAGATTTTCATTGTTTCTATTTGGTGCCTCTAGATGGAGCCCTGTGCCACATACAGAACTTATCAGTAATCTCCTTGTTCAAGCAGTTAATGTCTCAAAGGATGAAAGTACTAAAGGAGGATAATCTTTAATTACTCAAAACACTGTGGCAGCTTTGAAGTGTACCTATTGTTGGCATCAGCACCTCAATATTGGCTGATTGTCATACAAGTCCTTAGGCTTGTGTTTGATCTACTTCAGGTGCTGTCTCTAGCGCAGTGGATTTCCTCAGTTTCTTCCCACATCCCACTGCCATGTTGATGAGCTTATTGGCTGCTGTAAATTGCCTTCAGCCTAGCTGAGTGGCAGTAGAAATCAAGGGGAGTTGATGGCCATTTCAGAGAACATGGAAATGTGAGGGAATGGGAAGAATGCCTGGAAGGGGGGAGCTGAGGTCTTTGGGGTTCTAACATTTAACTGTCATTCATCCTTTGGGGCACTCCTCTGTTTTCATGTTTGTTAAGAAAGAGAATTTCAGGATGTATATTGTACACATTTCTCTGACATTAAATGTACGATTGAAACCTATTCATTGAATGAAAACGCTTTGGAGAGGTGGCTTAGACTTGATGGACTCCTTCCACTACACAATAAAATATGAAGGACAAAAGAAGTTAAAATAATGAAGATGAGAAGATTCTAACCCTTCATTATATTTTGAGGATTTTATGTTTAATGAACAACTAAGTGCCGGACTGTCCTAGATCCAGCCAATTATTTGGACTTGTAATGCTCCCCACAATAATCTGATCTGCAAAATTTGGGCCAGCTAGGCCAATCCTCCATAACTAGGCCACTATGAAAGGCTTTTGAATTATATTTAGAAGCCTGATTTAAAAATAGTTGAGTTTTAAATTCATTAAAATTATTTAAAATAATAAGGGAAAAAACTCATAAGTCTCAGAAATTAAAAATCTAAAGATAAAGTAAAATCTGCACTTTGATTTCATCATTCAAGGTCAGTGACCAAATTATAACAAATGGATTTAAGCTATTCATTCTAGTCATTGTTGGCATTATACCAAACACATATTTGTGTTGTGTGTGTAAAGTATGTGTACTGTGTTGTGCACCTTGGTCTGGAGGAACAACGTTCCATTTGGGGGTATACCAGTGTACGGATGAATGATAACAAACTAAACTCGAATTTGAACTTGACACAAAGAGCACCCTACCCCGTCTCTTAAGAATGTCAGTCCTCCTTTGCTAGTTGCAGGTTCTTAAGAAACACCGGCCTATTGCAAGAATAATTTGGCTCAGAGTGTTGATTACTTAAGGTTTTTTTTTTAACTTATCAAAAATGCAGCTCACCTCTGCATGGCAGGATCTGACTATTGGTAACTTGGTTTATTATTGATACATATCAGCCGTATGATCGTTATGCCATCCATATAATTTTATTGCAACAGTACACTGAGGTGGTACAAGAGGAAATATAATAGAATGCAGAATAAAGTGTTAAGTTACAAAGAAAGTACAGAACAGCCAGACAATAAGATACAAGACCATAACAAAGTAGACAGACACATCAAGGGATGAGTGATTATAATTCACAATACTTCTCAGGAGATTATAAACATCATCTTCTTTCATGTTCAATGCAGACATCAACCTGCTCTACATCCTAATGCTCCATTCACTCTCCTATATCCTTGCAATGTGCTTATGAACTGAAACTGGCAGTTTCCTCTACTTTGCGGCACATCGAAGTAAACAACCCTATGTACTTCTCACATATCTGGAATTATGCTATATTTACCAAATATAAAAAATAACATTTATTTATTTTACGAATTTAGATACACGTACCTGATGAGTCAGACTTTTAATATAAGGCACGAAACCATCTTAAATATGGAAAATAAGGAATTTGCAATCTTATGGATCAAAATTTCTTTTGGAGCTTACCAACCTTAATATAATAGGAATTGCCCATTAAGTGCCTTTTACAAAGGATCAAATATTTCTACTTGTCTTGGATTGTAATGTTTGTCTATTTATGGATGCACAGGAAGTGTTAGATTCAATGAAACCATCTTACAGAAATCAACAGCAAAAATTATTCCAACCCCAAAAATATAATTATAAGAAAATTATGGCATTAGCGCCTTTCTCCATTGTGTTGGGAACAACAGGATAACTCTGGACAAATGGGCTGCGCCATAATTCTAACATATTTCATCACACTGCTTTTTGGAGAATTAATCAAACCTAACTGAAGCAACATTTAGATAGAAATTATATTAGAATTATTTCATAGCACATACAAAAATCATGAAATTTGACAAAATGGATTTCAATTGAAAGTGTATCCAAATTAAATTAAGATTAAACCGTTTTGACAAGTTCACATGAAAAATAGTAAAAATATTGCAATCCAAATTTAGGGAAAAAATCTACTCACCTTGATCTTTGTGTTTCAATTAATTTAGCAAGTCCATTGATTGACCTGAAATATACATGTTAGATTATACTCTGAAACTATTAATGGAAAATATGTGAATTTAAAGGCATGATTCTATGTTGCCTTTAAATTGATAATACTCTTTCTCTATATTATGCAGAGATTACAATTCAAAAGCATTTATTTTCATTTTAGGCAACTTCAAATAGTGAAAACTATTTTATTAATACAATTGTGAAAGTTTAAAAACTATTTTATTAATTAAGTCTTCTTTCCAACATTGCAAACGATCCTAAATCTTATTGAACTCTGGATTGTTGGTACATGAATCTAAATGTAAAACACTTTGAAATCTTGAAACAATGTGAGGAAAAGAACATTTGGGCAAGATCAGTAATTGGCTGCCCATTCACGGCCACTAATAACAAAATAAAAATTTCTTGTTAAAATTCAGATCCACTGTGGAAAATGTAGGTCAAAACCTATATAACAGCAACTGAAATTAATTCCAATTTGGCCATAATCTCAAATACCTTTCATGTTTCTCCACAATTGTTTTCATTTGAACTTTGGGCAGTCCTTCATCTCAGGATGACCCAATTACCCCTACTTCCCAACTCTTTGCTTTCTCATGAAGTTAAGCCACTCTGTTCTACTCATTCTTTTGCTACAGGACAGGTGTTCCCAGCCATTTTTATGCTATGGACCAATACCATTAAGCAAGATGTCCATGGACCCCAAGTTGGGAACCCCTACTCCAGAATTTCCACTGCAAGCACATCCAGATTTTAGTCTAAAATCCGCTTAATGGCTGGTTATCAATGTTTACCAGACTAAGAAAAACCATGTTCCCACTGTGTGTCAATTCAAGTGCTGCCCCTTGAGAGTCGCTGTTGATAAGCCAAATGTATTCACTATGACTATGTTGGTCAAAAAAGAACTACTCAGAATCACATCTTCCAATACTGTCCGAAGCTTATTAATCCATTGAAAAAGCATTGGAGTGTCCTACAAATCTCTCCAAAGAACTAATAATCACGAAAGTGGAAAATTCAACAATTTCTCAATAATTATTCAGAGATTATTGATTTTAATATTTGATTTGGACAAAAATCACTAATTAGCTCCCAATCCACTGCCACTTTAGTGATTTTGTTTTGTTTTGATACATAATTTTAATTGACAACTTCATAAAGTTTTTTGAAATCAGCATCAGTTTCACACAAATCCTGAAGGTCTCCTCCTAGCAATTTTTGCTCTATTGCGCTAAATAGACTAACTATCCAAGTTAAAGAAACTGTCAGCATCTGTTACATTTAGTCCTAAGTTGCATTGATTTCAGAAACAAAAGTGCATTAAAAGCAGACGTCAGCTACACAAGGGCGGTCTCTAATATATTGATCTGAAGAATATTTTTAAAACATGAAAGAACAAGCAGAGTTTGTTAAGTGCGTCCAGGACGGATTCCTGTCACAGTATGTGGACAGGCCGACTAGGGGGAACGCTATACTAGATCTAGTACTAGGTAATGAATCGGGTCAGGTCACAGATCTCTCAGTGGGTGAGTCACTGGGGGACAGTGACCACCGATCCCTGGCCTTTAACGTTATCATGGAAAAGGATAGAATCAGAGAGGACAGGAAAATTTTTAATTGGGGAAGGGCAATTTATGAGGCTATAAGGTTAGAACTTGCGGGTGTGAATTGGGATAATGTTTTTGCAGTGAAATGTACTACAGACATGTGGTCGATGTTTAGAGATCTCTTGCAGGATGTTAGGGGTAAATTTGTTCCGGTGAGGAAGATAAAGAATGGTAGGGTGAAGGAACCATGGGTGACGTGAGGTGGAAAATCTAGTCAGGCGGAAGAAGGCAGCATACATGAGGTTTGGGAAGCAAGGATCAGATGGGTCTATTGAGGAATATAGGGAAGCAAGAAAGGAGCTTAAGAAGGGGTTGAGAAGAGCAAGAAGGGGGCATGACAAGGCCTTGGCGAGTAGGGTAAAGGAAAACCCCAAGGCATTCTTCAATTATGTGAAGAAAAAAAGGATGACAGGAGTGAAGGTAGGACTGATGAGAGATAAAGGTGGGAAGATGTGCCTGGAGGCTGTGGAAGTGAGTGTGGTCCTCAATGAATACTTCTCTTCAGTAT
Organism: Mobula birostris; assembly: GCF_030028105.1. Taxonomy (NCBI): domain Eukaryota; kingdom Metazoa; phylum Chordata; class Chondrichthyes; order Myliobatiformes; family Myliobatidae; genus Mobula; species Mobula birostris. The sequence continues at coordinate 54,036,104 of NC_092386.1, forward strand.
TCACCAATGAGAGGGAACTTGATGATGGTGAGGACAATATGAGTGAGGTTGATGTTCTGGAGCATGTTGATATTAAGGGAGAGGAGGTGTTGGAGTTGTTAAAATACATTAGGACGGATAAGTCCCCGGGGCCTGACGGAATATTCCCCAGGCTGCTCCACGAGGCGAGGGAAGAGATTGCTGAGCCGCTGGCTAGGATATTTATGTCCTCGTTGTCCACTGGAATGGTACCAGAGGATTGGAGGGAGGCGCATGTTGTCCCCTTGTTCAAAAAAGTTAGTAGGGATAGTCTGGGTAATTATAGACCAGTGAGCCTTACGTCTGTGGTGGGAAAGCTGTTGGAAAAGATTCTTAGAGATAGGATCTCTGGGCATTTAGAGAATCATGGTCTGATCAGGGACAGTCAGCATAGCTTTGTGAAGGGCAGATCGTGTCTAACAAGCCTGATAAGAGTTCTTTGAGGTGACCAGGCATATAGATTGAGGGTAGTGCAGTGGATGTGATCGATATGGATTTTAGTAAGGCAATTGACAAGGTTCCACATGGTAGGCTTATTCAGAAAGTCAGAAGGCATGGGATCCAGGGAAGTTTGGCCAGGTGGATTCAGAATTGGCTTGCCTGCAGAAGGCAGAGGGTCGTGGTGGAGGGACTACATTCAGATTGGAGGATTGTAACTAGTGGTGTCCCACAAGGATCTGTTCTGGGACCTCTACTTTTCGTGATTTTTATTAAAGACCTGGATGTGGGGGTAGAGGGGTAGGTTGGCAAGTTTGCAGACGACACAAAGGTTGGTGGTGTTGTAGATAGTGCAGAGGATTGTCGAAGATTGCAGAGAGACATTGATAGGATGCAGAAGTGGGCTGAGAAGTGGCAGATGGAGTTCAACCCGGAGAAGTATGAGGTGATACACTTTGGAAGGACAAACTCCAAGGCAGAGTACAAAGTAAATAGCAGGAGTTGCCTCACAGGCAGATAGGGTCGTTAAGAAAGCTTATGGGGTGTTAGCTTTCATAAGTCGAGGGATAGAGTTTAAGAGTCGCGATGTAATGATGCAGCCCTATAAAACTCTGGTTAGGCCACAATTGGAGTACTGTGTCCAGTTCTGGTCGCCTTACTATAGGAAGGATGTGGAAGCATTGTAAAGGGTACAGAGGAGATTTACCAGGATGCTACCTGGTTTAGAGAGTATGCATTAGGATCAGAGATTAAGGGAGCTAGGGCTTTACTCTTTGGAGAGAAGGAGGATGAGAGGAGACATGATAGAGGTGTACAAGATAATAAGAGGAATAGATAGAGTGGATAGCCAGCCCAGGGCACCACTGCTCAATACAAGAGGACATGGCTTTAAGGTAAGGGGTGGGAAGTTCAAGGGGAATATTAGAGGAAGGTTTTTTTACTCAGAGAGTGGTTGGTGCGTGGAATGCACTGCCTGAGTCAGTGGTAGAGGCAGGTACACTCATGAAGTTTAAGAGTCTATGAGACAGGTATATGGAGGAATTTAAGGTGGGGGGTTATATGGGAGGCAGGGTTTGAGGGTCAGCACAACATTGTGGGCCGAAGGGCCTGTAATGTGCTGTACTATTCTATGTTCTATATGTTAAATCAACTCCGTGAAAAGAGGCAAGAAGTGATACCAGCAGTGGGACTGTGTTAACATCTCTGGTGTTCTTCAGTCTTAGCAAACTCCTATATGGTAACAAAGGAAATAATCCAGCATATTTTTCCTGTGATGGTGAAAGTTGCTAAATTGCCAAATTTCATATTATGAAAGTGCATCTAACAAACAAGGTTACATTTTTATTCAATTGTGTAACATGAAAATCATAAGCTACACATCTGAATGTATCCGAATTCAATGGGCAGTCTAGTGATGGAGCAGATCAGATGCCATCTGACTATCAGCATGTCTTCGTACTTCCACCTCTACATACATGTGGTGGTCCAAGAGGTTCCGAAGCGCAGTTCATAGCCAAGTGCTCCTTTCTGAAACACTTGCTTACATGACAACAGCATTCAGTCTAATATTACACCTCAAGACATGTTGCTCTGTATATTATACAGGTATATAAGCCTGCTTACCTTACAGCTGTTTTCAGGTTAACCAGCTCCTCATGTTGAACCAGGTCAGTTTTATTAATGATAATAAGGTCACCAAGGGCAACCTGCCTAAACACAAAAAGGTAGGATTAATCAAATACAAAGCTACTGGAAAGCATTATCTTTGAAAATGCTAACAGTAAAAGATAGTTCACTGATGAACTTGGAGAAGGTAGAACTTTAAAGAGCTACATTGTCAAGCAAAATATTCATATTAAATACTACACAAAAATAAACTCCTTAAAAGTATTAGAATCACATGTGATCTCACTTTACAATGACAGACCATTTAAAGTTACTTTGCAATACCATTTAGAGTAAGTATTTTTCCTTAGAAGTGAATAGAATACCTAGCTGCTTCATTAACCAGGCCTCCAGGTTTCTCTTCTGTCAGATGCTGTAGGAAATACAATGTATTTATCAGCACAATGCACAGAATAGAAATAACTAGTTTTTCATTAAAGGTTATATTAGTGGCTATACACAACAAAAGCCAATTTTCTTTAATGCTGGAAACCATGTATTCATTAAGCTTTCATATAAAATAGAAGAATGAGCCATTGCAGCCCACTTCACTTCAAACTGTCTTGACTAATATACAGAATCAGGCTATCTAGCTGCATTCTCAGTTGGGCAGTAGTGCAAGGAAACGTAAAATATAATTGGGGGGGTGGTGGTAGGAATGATAGAAAGTAAATAAGCATTCACATTTCTTCACAAACTAAAGAGTATACTGTATCAAATTGAAAAGAGAAAGAAACTAGGAAATATTTTGAATGAGAATCGTCTTCATAACTTTAAAAATCAGAGGAACAGTCTCAATTAGTAATCTGAAGAATGTTTTTCATCAAAAACACTAATGATCTCTCTCTGTTCTTAAGGTACTGGAATAACTGTTCTCTATTCAACCATCACCTATTTGTTTCCACCCGAGATTCAATTCTCTTGTTTTGTTTTTAAATCTTAAGTTTCAGATTTCAGTTACACACTATAGGAAGGACCAGGCAGCGATTTTAAGTTTTCAGTTTTCCAAGGAGAGATGGTGCACAACAAAATAAAATACTTATACAAATTGCTCACCGTAAATTATAGCTTGAGCTTAGGCCTAGGACAAATCCAACTTGCATTTAAAATGACCTTATGAAAAAGGGCAAATATACAATAACACAAAAAATACTCAGTCCCTACTTAGAGGACTTTTAAGGTGAAAATAAGCAAACTACAATTATTATAGAAAATAAAACCAGTCTTATTCTTCCTCAGGATTCGCATTACAGTAAGGTCAAGCACACTACACATTCTAATTACTGTCCATTACCTCTGGAATCGTTACACATTTCTCTGCAGAGAGGGATCTGCACCTCTCTGGACCTCCAGTTAGCATTCACAACATCCTTAAGTGACAATTATGAAGTAAAACAAAAGGAAATTGTGTTCCTAAGGCCAGATAACTCCCATGCTGTATTCAGAATTAATTATAAACAATTAATCTTCTCAGTTACAATAAAATTATATTTACATAAAAGGATGCACATAGTACAGAAGATAAAGGATAACAGATACAACTCAGTCACATCTTCATTACTGATGAGACTGTTAAATATACCAATTTATCCTCTGCTGATGTATAATGTTTGATCAGCTGAAAATCTGACATTCAATGAGTGCAACAAATACCACCCAAAAATGATCTATAAAAATAACAAGAGTATTTTTGTGCCTGGAAGCTGAAGGGAAAAACACCTCTGTTTATCTTGGTAATGAATATGAACACAAGAATGAAAAATTCTACAAACCAATAATACAACAAGCACTCAGAGAACTGTGATCCAGCAGCCATGTCAAAGACCCTGCACAGGATCAGTACTGCAACAGGGTGGAGACACTTAACTTGGTAACAAGACAGAAAAAAACCTAATAATCAAGGGCTTTTATAATACAGGAACAATGATTTTAAATCACCTACTCAGAAATTACATTGCTTACACATTTACATTGAATTATTGATTGTATGTTAGCGAACCATATGACAGAAACAATCTCCTGCCATTTGACCCTCAAATATAACCTAACTGACTTTCTATTATGTAGCAATTCAAATGGTAATTTGAGTTACGCATTCTCTACTGTAAATAATCAAAAGCAACTTGTGCTATATTAACACAGAAAATAAAAAGAAAACACCTTTCTTTGACCTTTTTATAAATCCCTGTTCATTAACTCAGTTCAATTGAATGTTGCCAACCTTTTAAAGTCAAATCATAAAAGAACTATGGCTCTGGTCTAAATGCCAGGCCCTTTGTGTCAAAAGCTACCATTTGCACATGTCCAATCATTTGCCAATGATTAAGAAATTAATATTTTAGATCACAAGATGACAATCCTATTATTGTGATCGGTCCTGATTTCAATTACTACTTCAGTTTCAATTTAACTGGCTGAACACACAGCATCTCTCCCAGCTTCAGCTGTGATGGGTCCAGCCCGTGAAGCATGACACATTCCAATTGCTGCCTATTACCAATGTGTCATCACTTGTAGTGACATCAAAACTATTTAAAAGCTAGGTAACTGGCAGAGGTCAAGCATTCAGAGTTGCCAAGGTGGACAGATTGCCAAATTTTCATCCTCAAATGAGAATAAAAATAAAAGCTTTGATATTTCAAGCCATAATTGAAATTCAGCAGGTTTTTGTAAATCTGTCAATCTGTCGTTCTTTCAACCTGATCTGTGCTATCCATGAAATAACTTCATCTGATCTACATGTGTATTTTAACAATTGCTTTTCAAACAAAGGAACTGCCACTACACTTTGAAAATATTTCTTTTACAGAAAGACCACATCTGTTTTGTTTGCAAGAGAAAAAATGTCTTGCATGGTGCTTTTAGTAAGTAGGAACCTTGCCTTTCACAATAGAACATTTAACCAATAGTCCAACATGGCAGGTTTCTAATGGAAAAAGTAATTGAAAGTTAAACAGTAACAGATAAGCACTTTGTCTGATATTTTCATTTCTTTCTCCTCTCATCCCCAATCAATTTTTATCTTTCTCAGTGCACTCATTCTCACTGTTCCATAAGCATTTTCAGTTTCATCTTAGTCAATTAGTAACTTGCATCACAGAGACACTTAACTTCCCAAACAGAAATCAGAAATGCAAACCTGTTATTTTCTCAACCTGCAATTATCTGCTAAATAAGATCAGCGAATAGGAGTTGCAGGGAACCAATAAGGAAACTACTTAGTGCAGTGGTTAATGAGTGTCAGAGTTGAGGGAGTACCGGAGAATAAACAGTATTGGACAGCGAGAGGTGGAACAATGGAGAACAAGGAGAGGGTGAAGGAAGATGCAGGTGGTTAAGGAGGAGCAAAGAAAAGAACGTTATTTTGATTTCTTTTCAGGCAGAGAAGGGATGAAGAGAAGTCCAAGGTAAGACTGGGGCAATAAATAGAAGTGTTCTGGGAGTGGTTGATGCTGGGAAAATGTATTATAGGAGTTTAAGTATGATCAGAGAGGTAGAATGGCTAGAAGGCAGGCTGATGAAAGAGGCAGAGGTGGTTGGGGCAGCAAAGCACTATGGGAGGGGAATCTGGAGATAACAAAGGAGAAAACAAAAGATGCGAAGAAGGGAAAAGGGAAGAGTGAAGGGCAGGAATACAAGCTGAAGATATTAAACAGGAGTAATAAATGAAAGCCAGAAAATCAGAGGAATAAACTGGAAAAGCAAATCCATGAGATGAAGAAGACGTGTACGTGGCTTTCTAATCATTACCGGAGTAAGATACTGACAAGGGTGGGCCATACGCTAAATGTGTACAGAAGTTATATTTAACATTCACTGCAGGTGATGTTTAAGGCTCAAGTTGTCACACCATCCAATTCCAGCTTGAACAAGCAGTTAAAAAGGGTAATTAAATGGATGGTCAATATATAATGGTTCTGGGGGCCTTGTTTAATCTAGGACATTTCCTATCATAGTGTGTTCAGATGAGCTGGTGGTGATCAAATATTGGACCTTTCTGATTGTAATAACACAATCTTCACTCCTTTCCAAGTTTACCATCAGAATAACAACTGGAAGTTCCAAGTTCTACACTTGAAAATGAGCAATTTAAAGAAAATCATGCTTGGGAGAAAGGTGAATATGTGTTTCTGAGTTTACTGTAATTTGGAAAAGTTAAAAACTCAAGCAATTTTAAAAGAAGAAATCTTACCTGCATTCCATACTTTGCATCAACAACAGAAATAATACCTGGAGTAAAGAATAGTTCAAAATCTTTTGATACCAGTTTTCAATCATCTATTTATATAATGACTTGCACATTTTATTTCAAAACACAATACTTGAATGTAGAAGAATAACTAACATTAAATTTTGAATTTATATAATAAATGGTATTTTCTGTCCTCCATATTTCTTTTCCACGTCAACAGTAATACACAATCTGACTGTTGGAAATGAGTTTACGTTTGAGGACATAATTTATCTAGTAATACTGATCAATCTAATCTTTGTCCCTTTACACCATTCATAGTTGCATACTGGCTACAGAAAATGGTTCATTAAAAATTCAGTAACTGTAGTTAAAAAATCCTAAGCTTGTTCTGGTCTTTGAGGTGCCGAGTTGGCTTCTGCATTTTTCAGTATTGACACTTGACAACAGGTTTGCACTAATTCTCGATTCAACTGAACTTCATGTATTTGTTTTTCAAGATTACTTCCACAGATTAGCAAGCAACTAGATTTTCCCCCTTATATTATGCACAAAACTGTAAATTTGATAACAGAAAATAATTAAAATTTCACTGAGAAACCTCAGTGTACTTAGGTTCCTCAATGAGCTCATCAGAATTCCACTAGAATTTTAACTAAAATATCAGATTAAAGAGCAATATTCTTCTCATTTTACGTTCAGTTTTCAACTGCCAGTTGTATTGGATTAACTTTGGTCTTCTGTGTAAGGTTCCCTCACAAATTAAGGGCAGATTCCTGTTTTCCCACGAATCACTGTTCTTGCTGCGCCAGAAAATGTACAAGACATTGGCGATGTTGACCTTATTGCATTACCAGCACCTACGCAACCTCCAGTTTACAGCTCGATGAAAATTGTCTATATTTGTGAAAGATTGATCTCTTCCTTGATTGTCAAGTTATTAGGAAATTTTTGCACCTTTCATTACATTGGCTAAAAGTTAACAATATTTCAGTTTCATTGAAAAAACTTATTTAAAATCCTACCATCAAGGTAAACATCACTTCCCAATTCTGCATCGACCCAAAACATGGTTGAAACAGCACCTGTGGGAAGAATGAAGTTAACTAGAATAGAACAATTGTTAAAATTACATATGTTTTTCCAATGAAACTGTGTTTACACATAACTAATTATCATTTCAATGTTTACATCTCATTTGAAAATGATTATTGAACATTGTTTTCTACTTCAGTTCACTTAACAAATCAGCTCCAGAAGGCCACAAATCCCATTATTTACTCAGTTCCAAGTTTTCCCTATCATTACCTAGAGATTCCCCGACAAGTCACTGCTGTCAGCACAAGATTTTGATCGTTTTACGCACACTTTGCCAACAGAGACACCAAGAGAAAAGCCCAGATCCTCCAAACCCTGCTTGTTCAAAGTGAGGGTTGACATTGGTGGCAAAGTCTCCAAATTTATCAAGAAACTCATTGTTTCATGTTTCCATAACCAAAAATGTCCTTGCAAAATTACCCTTAAAGTATAAAGTGATTAGCCATTTATTTCTGGGAGAAAAAGGCAAAACTAAACAGCCAAATGAATGAAGAAGTGTTTTACCACCAAATGACAGGATATCCACCATCTACAAATCAGACGAATGCCCAGATGTGTAACTAATCTCATGAGGGAAATATATTTTGAATGTAAATTGTTTGTTATTAATTCTGCATGCATTACATTGACACATTTTGAAGGCTGAAGTTACTTTCAAAACCTGTGACAAGGGTTCTCAGAAACTTACCTTAAAAAGCAGAAAAAGCAGAAAAAGCTTCATTCCTGGCATTTGTTGGTAAAAGAAATCAAACCATAGATACCTGTTCCCCAATAGCGCTACACATCTAACAGAAAGTCCCTCCAAATAGTAGATAACTTGATACACCAAAGAAACAGGCCCTTCAGCCCACTGATCATGAAACACTCATTTACACTATCCAACTCCTCTCATATTCCACCACTCACCTACACTCCAGCAGCTATTTATATTAGCCAATTCATCCTCCAACTCATCAGCTGTTGCGACCCAGGAAGACACCAGAGCACCCAAGAGAAATGTTTATGGTCACAGTGAGGGCGTACAAGCTCCATACGGAGTACCAGAGGTCAGAAATGAAATAAGGAACAGCAAACTCTTCCACAGACAGGGCAAGGAGCAGTGGGCCTGGTGAGTGGATATCTGGTTGGTGAGGTTATCTGCTCTTATCAGCACTTCTGTGTACTTCTAATATAGTCTCTAGGTTCTCAATACCAACGTTGAGTGCTCCTTCTCCACTGAGTACTAAAGACCTGTGTTGATCAACTATCCAGGGTGTTCACCCATATCTTTAACCTCTTGCTTCAGCAGTCTGTGGTACCCATCTGCTTCAAGGAGGCTTCAATTATACCTGTGCCTAAGAAGAACGTGGTAATCTGCCACAATGACTGTCGTCAAGTAGCACTTACATCCACTGTGATAAAGTGTTTTGAGAGATTGGCGTTGAAACATATCAACTCCTGCCTGAGAAGCAACTTGGATCCACTCCAATTTGCCTACTGGCACAAGAGGACAACAGCAAGTGCCATTTCATTGGCTCTTCACTCAACCCTGGAATATCTGGACAGCAAAGATGCTCTTTATCAACTACAGCTTGGCATTCAAAACGATCATCCCACAAGACTAATTAATAAGCTTCAAGACCTTAACCTCAATCGCCAGTCTTCACCGGTAAAGGTGGGGGGGGGGTGGAAATCAGGGAATCAAAGGCAGAGTGGACTAGCAGCTTTAAATTCTTCAGTGTTATCATTTTAGAGGATCTATCCTGGGCTCAGCACATAAGTGAAATTATGAAGAAAGCACGGCAGCACCTCTACTTCCTCAAAGATTAGCGTGTCATCTAAAACTTTGACAAACTTCTGTAGATGTGGGGTGGAGAGTTTATTGACTGGTTGCATCATGGCCTGGTATGGAAACACTAATGCCCTTGAACAGAAAAGCCTACAAAAAGTAGTGGATCCGGCCCAGTCCAACACGCAAGGCTGCCGCAGGAAAGCAGCATCCATCATCAAGGACACTCACCACCCTGGTCATGCTCTCTTCTTGCTGCTGCAATCAGGGAGAAGGTACAGGAGTCTCAGGACCCACACCACTAGGTTCAGGAACAATTATTAACCCTCAACCAGCAGGCTCTTGAACTAGAGTGAATAGATTCACTCAACCTCACTTGCCACATCACTGAACTGTTCCAGAACCTATGGACTCACTTTCAAGGACTCATTATCCCAGGTTCCTGACATTTATTGTTTTTTCTCTTTCATATTTGCACAATTTGTTGACCTTTGCACATTGGCTATTTGTCCATCCTGTTGGGTGCATCGCTCATTGATTCTTGTGTGGCTCATGGATTTTCTGTGTATGCTCACAAGAAAACAAATCTCAAGGTTGGTATATGGTGACATATTATGTACTTCGATAATAAGTTTACTTGAACTTTGAGTGGTTCTGGTGCACAGGTTCCCAAGAATCAGTGAAGTGCCACATTTTTGGAGACTTTCAGCACACGTTTGAGTAACTTCTTCTATCTAACTGGTAATCCTCTCCTACCACAGAACTTAGAGTAAGGTGCCTGCTTCAGTTTAATTTTGAGCATGTGAATAGCGTGGCCTGTTCAACACTGTTGACTCTCAGTTGGTTAACATCTATATTGCAATCAGCAAAACTGTGGTCAAATGTGGAAGCAAGCATGTGAAAAATGTGTTTATTTGAATGAAAAAAGATTAAGCTTAAAAAAAATTGTAGCAATGGTTATCAATCAATATTGAAGTATTGAGAAAAGAGCAAAAAGTTCATGAATAACCTGGGTAACTTTTTATAGCTGCAGATGGTGACAATACTTAAGCCTGCCAGGGGTGATTGGATAAATTATCTATCAAGCTTAATGATTGTGATTGATACAAGGCTCTCTATTTTTATGAAGAAATGCCCTACTTTTACTTGGAGAGATTGATTGTACTAATTTGTTTCCTCGGCTCTTTAAAATAGGCTGTTCACTGAATGAATCAATTTGACCTGCTTTACATCAGACAGCCTGGACCTGCCCACTTCAATCTCCTACATTACACAGTATTAATAGGATTGTTTTACTTGAGCGTTATTTGCTACAACCTATAGTCCAACTACAGTGCTTCAAAATATAATATAGGGTTAACTGTGAACTCCAATGGCTCAAAGGTTAGGTTATCTTTCTGGATTTCAAGTTGTCCAACCATATATGTATCATCACTTAATAATCATTGCTAAGTCGAAGAGATTGAGAATGCAATACTTTTCGCAAGATTGTTAAGCAATGCTTGAATTTTTTTGGACTTCATCCAGAAAAATTGACAACTGTGCTAATTTCAGAATCAAAAAAAGAGTCACAATTCCCCATTCCAAGCAAATCAAAATACCATTTATGATGGATAAAATCTGGTCATGTGACAAAAATCCAAAATCAGCCTCACATTTTTTTTCAGCTACTGCAGTTTCTGCATTCTGCGGTGCAACACTGCATTCAAGGAGATCCCTTTAACACCAGATGCTATCCTAAACCGAAACTCCTACAGGATGTCAATTCTACCAAGCAATCCAGTTGACAACCAATAAAACTTCTCAATACAAACAAGAGAAAATCCAAGCGACACACACAAAATGCTGGAGGAACTCAGCAGGCCAGGCAGCATCTACGGAAAGGAGTACACTCATCGGTTTGGGCTGAGACCCTTCCTTCATCGGGACTGGAAAAAAAAGATGAGCCTGACAGTCAAAATGATCAAATTAAGTCTAACTAAAGCACTGTTCAAAATTGAGGATTCTAAATAATTTCGGCATGCAGTGAGAATTTCTGAACGATTCATGAGTGTCTGTATGATAAAATCGAAGTTTCATGATTTGCTCATTTACAAAGGTCTTCTTGAAGTTCACCGAAAATGTTGTTCACTCTGGTTTGACTGTTTCAATTTGAGATTGTTGCATTCATGCCATTATAGAAACTGGTGAGGCAATTTTACGGATTAAATTTAAGTTCTGAACATTTCTATTCTTTCCACATTTAGTCCAAATATTTCAAAGACAAAAGGACACTTACAAAATCAAAGATATAAAACTGTTTTTTGTCCAATGAAATGCCTAACTGGTATAAGGTGTACCAAAAGAATTAAGAATGGACAATGTTTAAAGATTTGATATAAAATCAAATCAACAAAATTCAGACCAGAATTAAGAGGCTTTATTTTAAGAATAAAACACTGAATAGAAATGAAATGAATTTTTGACATGTCCTAAAGCGACAGCTGTTGATAAAGAGCAAATAATAAATGAAAAGTATTTTTATTTTGAGAAGAATTGTGACATGTCCACCTGACAGAATGTAATACTTCGGGGAAATAAAACAATGATAACCGAACTCATTTTGTTAATGTCTAAACCTTTCTACCTGAACTGACAAGATACTGACCTGGCACGTCATTCCTGACAACAACAAAAGATCTGTCAGTCCGTTACATTGCTTGCTCATCCGAGATACAACTCAGCCCAAAGGCTCTAATGACTACCTGATCTGTATTGATTTTTTTCCCAATAGCTTAATAGTTTCCCTATTTTGTGAAATGGATTTACAAGCTATGGGTTCAAAATCAATGTGCTTTATTTTAAAGGAACTCAGTGCAGCATGACAATTACTCACTGAATTTCTGCCTTCTGAGTTATACATGAGGAATAACTTGGATGGCAATAAAATCTCTAAATTTACTTTTGTTTTGAAAGATACCAGCTCCTTCATGATTTCACAATGCAAAAAGTTAAAGGAGTTCTTCTCCATAATTTCATTGCTTTAGAGAAGAGTCTGAATTGTTATTCCCTATATTTTTCCAGTGTAAAAGATACAAGTTTCACATTAGCAGCATTGCAAGCTATTATTCAGAATGGTATTCTATAACATACTGCAGGACAGATTTTTGCTGTGAAATCCTAATTAGAGCCATGCAAAAACAGAATGGTAATTAAGGTTTCTAGATCAACGTTACTAACTGATCTGATAGCTGTATTGAGTCATGCTAAAGACCCATTGAATTTGTGATCTTTGGCTCCTTGTGTTTTAAATTACTGACTCTCTGATAAACAAAGCACCAGAGGATTTTTAACAGTAATTCTCCTAACATTATGTCTGATATTGACAGTCAACATATTAGAAAGTAAATCTCTATAGTATGAGATCCAACAAAAGATGTGATGCGACACTGACTATTTACTATTATAATCATGCTTTCACATGTCATTACCTGGATCAGCTAAACCAGTGGTTTCTAGCAGAATGTAGTCAAACTTGCCCTTTTTCTGCATGAGGTTCTCGATGGCCTTCAAACCATTGTCCCTGTATGGATTAATTATATTTAAAAGATTTTAGCATCCCAGGGCTCTTTAAAATAAATGCACAGCAGATTTAATTATGAACTTTCAGTACTAATTGTTTGATACACTATCTTCAAACTCTTGCATATAATGGAAATGGGAAATCTTATTACTTGCAACATTTTCTAATAAAGCCACAAAAAACACAGCTCATACTAATAGGCTGAATTGTTCCACTGTCCCTCACCTCCTTTTGAATTGTTGTTTTGCCATCATTCCTAGCCTTGAAAACAAGAGGCAAGAGCCTAATAACCCGTGATCCACATTCAATCCTAACAATGGGTGTTCTCTGTGTAGAGTTTACTGATTCTCCCTCTGATTTTCCTCAGATATTCTGGCTTCCTCCCCCAAAGGCATGGGAGATAATTGTTCAGTAAGTTACCCAGAAAAAGTTGGTGGCAGCAGTTGATGAACATATGAAAGAGAATAGGTCATAGGGAAATAAATGAAGAAATGAGACTGCTGGGATTATTCTACAAACCAACAGAGACTTGATGGGACAAATAGCCTCCTATTTTGTAAGAAAATATGATTATCCAAATTTACTGATGAAAGGTAAGTGGGGAAATTGTGAGAACACAAAAAGTCTGCAGTGTTAGAAACAGGTTAAGTGGGCAAAAAGATGGGAGGTGATGAAGAGAAATAAGAGATTATCACTTTAGTAGAAAAAAATGGAAAAACATACTATTACTTAAAGGTTAAGTTATTGAGAATTAGTGTTCAGGCAAATTTGATCATCCTAAGTAGTACAACAAGCATGAGCCTATGACAAATATCTAGGAAGGTAATTGCAATACTGGCATTTATTGTGAGTGGGATAGAATATAGGATTATGGATATCTTCACCAACAGAACAAGGCACATTCCTCACCATGTGACTCCTTTGTCAGACCACACATGATGTGAGTATCATGCGCAGTTAATGCCTCCTGTTGAGCAGGTAGTTGCTTGCCTTTGAGGAAAGCTTAGTGCTTATATTCCTGTGAAAAGGGAGTTTTGTGAAGAAAGCGTGATTCTTACTGCGAAACGAAAGATTCCAAGAGGGCTTGACAGGATGCATTTCCTCGCTGAGGGGTTAGAGAACCTCTTTCACAGTTTGAGGATGAGGGGTCAGCAATAGAGATTAAATGGAATTTCTCTTCTCAGACTATATGAATCTTTGGAATTCCTAAAAAGGGCAAAATTGTGATAAGGTATATTCAAGGGTGAGACTAACAGAATTTTGAACTCTAGGGAAGTCACAGGTATGAGAATTGCACATGAAAATGAAATGACTCCATGAGCAATGACCTTATTGAATGTCAGAGCTGACTCAAGAGACTATATAGCTGACCTTATAATCTTAACTGCCTTCAAGGAACAAGGCAGACACTCTGTTAACTTTTCTGGGGTTAATTATTCTCACTGATTCTGCATGTATCCCATTAAGTCTGAATCTTAAGCTGGCCATTTGAGCAGTTAAGTAGAACATAAGCAGGAAGGACTTGGGATCATGTCTTAAATAGGGAGAGGCACCCAAGCAAGAGGCAAATCTAATGAGCCTTTCCCCTGTCCACCATGTTCACAGCTTGACAAAAACACACACTACATACCACCAGTTGTGTAAAGACACTGCCTAGAAGGCAAACCACTTCTGCAGAAAAAATTTGCCAAGAACAATCATAGTCATGGAAATACCATGATTGCTTATGCCATTCGACAAGGCACTTAACGAATGAAGCAGATCTGAGGCGATTGTCAACATTTACGTGCCGAGCGGCACCTAATTAAATAGCTTGTTTATTTTGGCTTTTTTCCTAAATATGTGCTGGGTGCGCTCCAGCTACCGCTGCACCCGTGCATGCTTCGCGGCCTGGTATCAGTCCGCAGCACGGAGGTTGGGGACCACTGACCTAAAACACTCAAACTTCTATAGATGTACAGTGGAAAACATTCTGACAGGCACCATCACCATCTGGTATGGTGGGGGCTACTCCACAAGATAAAATAAGTTTGAAAAACTTGTAAAATTAATCAACCTTATCATGGGTAACAGCCTCCATAGTATCCAAGACACCTTCAAGGAAGCAGCGCCCATCACTGAGGATCCCACCACCCAGGACATGCCCTCTTCACACTGTTACCACTGGGAAGGAGGCACAGAAGCCTAAAGGCACACACTCAGTCATTCAGGAACAGTTTCTTTCCCTCTGCCATCTGATTTCTAAATAGATATTGAACCATGAAGACTACCTCACCACTTTTATTTATTTCTGTTATTTTGAGCTACTTATTTTAACTTACCTATTTAATATATTTTTTCCAATGGAACACAGTTTTTTTCCCTCTATATTTATCATGTATTTCATTGTACTACTGCCGTAAAGTTAACCAATTTCACAACATATGCCGATGATATTAAATCTGATTCTGAGAAATAAATTTGTATAACCTATTTTTTTTGCCCCATTTTTTCAGCAGTAAATTATCCTTCTGCCACTAGAAACTATTCCTATCTCCTCTAATAGAAAATTAAAATGAACTTGCATCCATTTACTCTTTTAACCTTGCACTGATATCAAATCCAGATCCTAACATTACAACCAGCGTGTCATTCTAATTCCCTTCTGCATCATATCTGCAGCCTCAACATCACTATTATTTGTGATGATAAATCAGAAGCCAAATCAGTTTTATAAAGCTTTAGTATGGCTTCCTTGTCTTTGCGTCCAATACACCACTATTTTTAAACTCAAAGATTATATGAACCTTTTTCCTTCTAAGTCCATTCAACACCCTCTCACTTTCAAAGATTATGTAAATAAAAAGTGTACTCTTATTACAACCATATTTAGCTTATATTATTTCACTTTATTACTGTATTATCAAATAAATCATTTTGCTTTTCTCTGAAGTTTATTTCTAATCTCCTTAATATTTACTGCAATTCTAATTTGTATGTCTGTGAACTTCAAAATTATGCCCTGTGCTTGAAAGTTAAGTTTATTAAAGCGCATTAACACATCTTTAATTTAATACTGTAAACTCTATGAACAATGTCAAGAGGTTGAAAATCCACTGCTGGCTAAAACTGAAGAAATATTCATATACACCAGATAAAACAGGCCCACTTACAGTGCCTTGAAAAAATATTCAGCCCCCACAACTATTTTCACATTTTACTGTCTCATTTTCTAAATTTAAAATATATTGATGTAGGATTTTTTGAGGTAATCTACAAAACATTGTGCATTACGTCAAATCAAAAGAAAAAAAATCCAAAACCTGTCAATTTACTAAAAATTAAAAACCAAAATTGTGAGGCTAAAAAAGTATTTGTCCTTTTTGTAATTACTACACTAACTTTCCTCAGGTGCAATACCTTACCAACTCATCCAATTTGTTGATGTAGAAAAT
Source organism: Mobula birostris (assembly GCF_030028105.1). Taxonomy (NCBI): domain Eukaryota; kingdom Metazoa; phylum Chordata; class Chondrichthyes; order Myliobatiformes; family Myliobatidae; genus Mobula; species Mobula birostris. Next base: position 54,052,279 of record NC_092386.1, read on the forward strand.
TGCAGGAATCATAAAATAAACACCCTCTGTATGGACCAACAGTATGGTAGATTTTCAACAGACGAAACCAAAATGACGACATAAGAGCATTCAAGACAAGTCAGGGAAATGATAATAGAGAAGCACAAATCTGGGGAAGGGTACACGACTATCTCAAAGGCACTGAATATACCCCAGAGCTCAGTGCAGTCCATTGTGAAAGAGTGGAAGATATGAAACCACAGCCACACTGTCTGGGTTTGGCCACCCCTCTAAACTCAGCTGCCAGAGAAGAATGGCACTTGTAAGAGAGACTACCTTGATGCCAACAGTCACTGACTGAGCTGCAGGAGTCAGTAGCTGCAACTGGAGATGAAATCCACGGCTCTACAATCTCTAAGGCCTTGCACAAAAAGGGTATTAACACAAGAAGCCCTAGCTAAGAAAAAAATATACTTGCTCATAAAAACTTTGCAAAGCATCACTTAGAAGATACTGTAAAGATGCAGAAGGTGGTCTTGGGATTGGATGAAACTAAAGTGGAACTTTTTGGCCTCAACACTAAACTGTACATATGGCATAAATCTCGTACTACGCATCAGCCAGGTAACACCACCTCATAAGTAAAGTATGGTGGGGAGGTAGCATCATGCTATGGACTGCTTTTCAGCGGCAGGGACTGGAAATCTGGTCAGGATTGATGGGAAGATGAATACTGCTAAACACAGAGATCCTGGATAAAAAGCTGCTAGCCTCTGCCAGAAAGCTTAAACTGGGGAGGTAGTTTGTCTTTCAGCAGGACAATGACCCAAAGCACACTGCCAGAACAAAGATGGAGTGGCTTCAAATGAAGACAATTGATGTCCTTGAGTGGCCCAGTCAGAGTCCTGACCTTAACCCGATCGAAAATCTCTGGCAAGACCTCAAGGTTGTAATCCAATGCCGCTCCCCAACTATCCTGGCACAGCTTGAGCAATTTTGCAAGGAGAAATTTTGCAACTCTTGCTCTATCACTTTGTACAAAGCCAATAGGGAGTCATCCAAAAAGACTATTGGCTGTAATAGCTGCAAGAGGTAAGTACTGAGCAAAGGGGAAATGAATACTTTTGAATTGCTGACATTTCATTATTTGAATTTTTAGTTTTTCATGCTTTACAATTTCCTTGTAGTTTGGGCTGTGCTGCAAAAAAAAAAGGAACAGGTGATTCACAGATAAAAGTTCTCAGTTAAATTGATCAAAGTCCCTGGTTGTAATACTCATTTATGTGAATTAAAGGCTGGTTGAATATTTTTACAAGGTACTATATCTACATAAATGAAAACAGTACATGTTGGAAATTTAAAGTAAAAATAGAAAATACTGTAAATACTCAGCAACTCTTACTGCATCTATGAGAAGAGAAACAGAGCTAACATTTCACATCAAAGACCATTTTTCAGAACTGGGAAGGGTTCACAATGTTGTCTCCTTAAACTGGAGCACTTGCATTCAGTCCTGAGGGTAACTTTAAGCTTCCTGTTGCGTTATTTCAATATCCCACTCTAACCAAACAGTAAGTGCCTCCTGCACTGTTACACTAAGCCTCACTGCAAGCTAGAGGAACAGCACCTCATCTTCTGTCTGTGTGTGGTGCAGTCTTCTGGGCTCAATGCTGAGTTCTGCAACTTAAGATGAATTTATATCTCTGCCTGTAATGATCACTTATATTGAGCTTACACTGCTTCAGCTTGTTCGCTCTTTTCCCCCCTTCCAGAGTGGAGGACATGCCCAGCTTAACATTTCAGACATGTCTGCTTGCTTTGCGTTTGCAACTCCTACATTCTTTAGTCTTGAGCTCTTACTAACTGCTCCCATTCACTTGTCAAATATGAACAAACATCACCCCAGTTTTACCAAACAGTTTAATAATCTTTTCTCTTCTTCCCAGTTCTGACAAGAGTTTTCAACTGAAACATTAATTCTCTTCCTGCAGATGCAGTCTGAACTGTTGAGTATTTTCTGCATTTTCTGTTTCACCTATGGGTAATGCAGTGTACAGACAATGCATAAAAGTGGAAGGTACAATTCAAATCCAGTTACATAGTATTCTGTCAGGAATATGTAATTTGACCCAATCAGTGGCAAATCAGTGCTTAAGATCAGCAGTGTAGTTCCACACGCTCCTCAACAATACAAGTTTAGAGTGGCACAGCTGGCAAAATCCTTCACAATTCAGCAGCTAATTCACCCCATAGTTTATGTATCTCAGCTTAGACAACACATGTGCCATAGTTCAAAAATATGTTGAATACCTGAAGCTGAATTAAACAACATTGAAGCTCGAGATGTTTCATGGTAACTCATTACTGCATCAGATACCGAGATAGTATTTGAAATCACAGGCATATTTGAGGCAGAGTATTACTTTCTTTGCAATTTGGTCTTAGCTTCAAACACATTGATCTTTCACTCTGCATTATACTTTCTAATCTACTTCTGCAATGATGAACGTCCTTATCTGGCTATCTGTCGATATTTTAAATTACACCATTGTTTTTCCTATTATTTCCTTTGAACATTAATTGAATTTTTTTAACTAAAAGCTTAGAAATACTATTTCTAAAGTAATGCCACACTATTTTGAAAATTAGTCTTAAGTGCATGAAATAAATTTCATTCCAACATTTAGGAAAATATGGTTTGCATACTGTTTTTTTCCATTAAATTTGTCAAAATATATAAAAATCGTTACTAACCTTGGCAAATCAAAATTTGGTCATTATAAGTGCACTGTCTCTGAGAGCTTACTGTGGAGATATCAGATGCTCGTTCATTCGTTATGTGCCGTGTCATTAGACGTGGGTGATCATGACCATGATTGTTCTTGGCAAATTTTTCTTCAGACGTGGTTTATACCAGCTATTATCAATACTTTTCAGAAGTTGTCCGCCTGGCATCAGTGGTCACATAACCAGGACTTGTGATATGCACCATCCATCACCTGCTCCCCGGATCGGGGGTCTAAGCAGGTACTACACCTTGCCTAAGCATAATCTACAGGCTAATGGAGGGAAGGAGCACCATACACCTCCTTTGTAACCATATTAGATGTAGCTTTCCCATATTACATTTCAAAAGTTGTTTATTAGAAATTGAAGGCCTACAAATTCTTGAAATCAATAATCACTGGAAGAACATGGCTCTGATCATTTTGGGAGGTCGTGATGCTGTGAAAAAAATACCACATGAATGCAACTTCTTTCTTTTTTTATATTCAGCAGGGATATTTTCTGCAGCAACACTCTGCCAGAACCAAAACATTCATCCATTATACATTCCTAAGAGAAATGGACACGATAGAGGAAAATGGCCCAAGTAAAATGCAGAAATTCAATAGATCCGTTACTTGAAATTAATCTGTCCTGTTTAATACAAATTTGAAATACAGAGATTCTGGCTAATTGAGCCATTGGTTAATCGGGGTAGCTGCTTATTTGGGATAATTCTTAAAGAACAAAAAATAATTGAGAAAAAAAATTTTGTTTATGACACTCTAATGTTTATTCGGGACAGGAAGCTGTTGCCAAACAGTTCCTCACTTGCGTCAGTCATGTGCATTTGTGTAACTGTTAGACACTACACCATGCTTGGTGATCAGTTTTTAAAATAGTGCCAGTTGCACATGTTTGTGTTCAGTGGTTTTTGTCACTGATAGTTGGTGAGAAATAAGCAGCAAGACAATTCAGAACAGTTTTGCTCACTGCGGTTTCAAACATTCAGACTTGGAGATGCCAGAAATGGCTGGGAGTAAAAACGAAATGATTTCACTATTTCAACAACTTAGGAACTACAAAGAATTTGAAGGTATCAACATTAATCTTGAATATTACAATGAAAAGGAAGATTTGGAGGATTCATTCTTTGAAAGCACTAATATGAAGGCAGTCCATTAGGTACCTGATGATTTTGTTAATTTACAGTCAATTAAAGGAACACAGCAATGTACACTGAATGAATTCTTCCATCGATAACTATCAGGAACTAATACACGGTTTTATAGTACTGTAGTAGCAATGGTAGTGTTCTAACTTGTTCTATTTTGCTGAAAAAGACAATTTGTTCCTCAGTTAAATAGGAGTTTGCCTTTTATACCTTTTTAAGTAATCCCATGAAACTTCAGCTAGTTAGGGCAGCCACTTAATTGGGCAAAATGTACTGGTCCCAATTTGTCCCAATTAACCAGAATACACTGTATATTAGTCTTTATTTTTGCTATTTGCTCATCACATCTTATTCTAACTAAATATTCGCAACATTATATAAATCAGACTTTTTTCTATGAAGATTAAAAGAGCAAAGATAAACTTACTTCACAGAACAGCAAAGGCATCCATTCCGTAGCTCCAACCATTCCTCGTAAAGCTCTCCAGCTTGGCTCACAGCCAGTGATTTCTCTAGTGCACTCCCTACCACACAAAGTTTGGAATTCCCGGCAGGTATGTTATTACAAAATGCACTATGATTAATCTAATTGCAAAGTCAATGCAAGTTGATTTAAACATGATTGAATAACAAAGTATGTTTTTTTTTCTCTGTCAGAAATTATGAATTTTGGTCACTTACTAACAGTCAAGGAATTTTTCAAATACCTTTGTTTATTTGCCTAATTTCACACAACTCCATTTGTCTACTTACTACCAACATTATTCACCATGTACTAATAGTTCAGGATTATTTCTCATGATAGGCAATTGCAATGTGGAAGAACAATAATCTATGGTGCAAATCTTCTTTTCACTTTTAACCATGTCTGAATTCATACACAGGTTGTCGTAGATGTAATCTTGTTCATTTATTGGAAAGCGGCCAGTGAGTGAGTGGGTCAGTGAAGGAGTGGAGCTTTGAGGCTTTGACTCGAGAGGCTTCGACGAGAAGAGGCGGAGGACAAGCTTGCTCGCAGTTAGTCTTTACAATGCCTCCTGACACGGTGATGTGCCTCTCATGTGAGATGCGGCAGTCTTGGGGGAACGCCCCTCTCCCACAGAGTCACATCTGCCAGAAGTGCATACAGCTGGGCGATCTGGAAGACCATGTAAGGAATCTGGAGCAGCAGCTGGATGACCTTCGACTCATAAGGGAGAATGAGGCAGCCATAGATGAGAGCTACAGGGAGGTAGTCACACCTAGGCTGTCGGAAGCAGGTCATTGGGTGACAGTCAGAGGGGGGAAAGCGAAGGTGAGCAGACAGGTAGTACAGAGCACCCCTGTAGCCATTCCCCTGAATAATAAGTTTACCGTCCTGGATACTGTTGGCAGGGACGACCGACCAGGTGTGAGCCACGGTGGCAGGGCCTCTGGCACTGAGTCTGACCCAGTGGTGCAGAAGGGTGGGACAGAGAAGAGGAGAGCTGTTGTCATTGGAGATTATAGTCAGGGAAGCAGACAGGAGATTTTGTGGACGTGAGAAGGACACCCACATGGTTTGTTGCCTCCCGGGTGCCAGGGTTCGGGATGTCTCTGACCGGGTGCATGACATCCTGGTACGAGAGGGAAAGCAACCAGAAGTCGTGATACATGTAGGGACCAACGACATAGGCAGGAAGAGGGATGAGGTCCTGAAGTGTGAGTTTCAGGAACTAGGCAGAAGGCTGAAGAACAGGACCTCAAGGGTGGCATTCTCAGGATTGCTGCCAGTGCTATGTGACAGTGATGGTAAGAATTGGAGGAGATGGCAGTTGAATGCGTGGCTGAGGAGTTGGTGCAGGGAGCAGGGTTTTAGATTTTTGGATAATTGGGATCTCTCCTGGGGAAGGTGGGACCTGTAAAGATTGGATGGGTTGCACCTGAACTCGAGGGGGAGCAATATCCTTGCAGGTAGGTTTGCTAGCATGGTTCGGGAGCGTTTAAACTAATTTGCAAGGGGGAAGGGACCCAGAGCGATAGAGCAGTGAAAGAAGTGCATGGAGTAAAGCCAGATCTAGCATATAGAGAAGCTTTGAGGAAAGAGAAGCAGAATAAACGGTGTAAAGACAGTAAGTTAGAAGGGCTGAAGTGTGTGCACCTCAATGCAAGAAGCATCAGGAACAAAGGTGATGAACTGAGAGCTTGGATACATACATGGAATTATGATGTAGTGGCCATTACGGAGACTTGGCTGGCACCAGGGCAGGAACGGATTCCCAAAATTCCTGGATTTCAGTGCTTTAAAAGGGATAGAGAGGGTGGAAAAAGGGGAGGAGGGGTGGCATTACTGGTCAAGGATACTATTACAGCTACAGAAAAGGTGGGTAATGTAGCAGGATCCTCTTTTGAGTCAGTATGGGTGGAAGTCAGGAACAGGAAGGCAGCAGTTACTCTATTGGGGGTATTCTATAGGCCCGCTGGTAGCAGCAGATACAGAGGAGCAAATTGGGAGGCAGATTTTGGAAAGGTGCAAAAATAACAGGATTGTTATCATGGGTGACTTTAACTTCCCTAATATTGATTGGCACCTGATTAGTTCCAAGGGTTTAGATGGGGCAGAGTTTGTTAAGTGTGTCCAGGATGGATTCCTGTCACAGTATGTGGACAGGCCGACCAGGGGGAATGCCATACTAGATCTAGTACTAGGTAATGAACCGGGTCAGGACACAGATCTCTCAGTGGGTGAGCATCTGGAGGACAGTGACCACCGCTCCCTGGCCTTTAACATTATCATGGAAAAGGATAGAATCAGAGAGGACAGGAAAATTTTTAATTGGGGAAGGGCAAATTATGAGGCTATAAGGCTAGAACTTGCAGGTGTGAATTGGGATGATGTTTTCGCAGGGAAATGTACTATGGACATCTGGTCGATGTTTAGAGATCTCTTGCAGGATGTTAGGGATAAATTTGTCCTGGTGAGGAAGATAAAGAATGGTAGGGTGAAGGAACCATGGGTGACAAGTGAGGTGGAAAATCTAGTCAGGTGGAAGAAGGCAGCATACATGAGGCTTAGGAAGCAAGGATCAGATGGGTCTATTGAGGAATATAAGGAAGCAAGAAAGGAGCTTAAGAAGGGGTTGAGAAGAGCAAGAAGGGAGCATGACAAGGCCTTGGCAAGTAGGGTAAAGGAAAACCCCAAGGCATTCTTCAATTATGTGAAGAAAAAAAGGATGACAGGAGTGAAGGTAGGACCGATTAGAGATAAAGGTGGGAAGATGTGCCTGAAGGCTGTGGAAGTGAGCGAGGTCCTCAATGAATACTTCTCTTCAGTATTCACCAATGAGAGGGAACTTGATGGTGAGGACAATATGAGTGAGGTTGATGTTCTGGAGCATGTTGATATTAAGGGACAGGAGGTGCTGGAGTTGTTAAAATACATTAGGACGGATAAGTCCCCGGGGCCTGATGGAATATTCCCCAGGCTGCTCCACGAGGCGAGGGAAGAGATTGCTGAGCCTCTGGCTAGGATCTTTATGTCCTTGTTGTCCACTGGAATGGTACCAGAGGATTGGAGGGAGGCGAATGTTGTCCCCTTGTTCAAAAAAGGTAGTAGGGATAGTCCGGGTAATTATAGACCAGTGAGCCTTACGTCTGTGGTGGGAAAGCTGTTGGAAAAGATTCTTAGAGATAGGATCTCTGGGCATTTAGAGAATCATGGTCTGATCAGGGACAGTCAGCATGGCTTTGTGAAGGGCAGATCGTGTCTAACAAGCCTGATAGAGTTCTTTGAGGAGGTGACCAGGCATATAGATGAGGGTAGTGCAGTGGATGTGATCTATATGGATTTTAGTAAGGCATTTGACAAGGTTCCACATGGTAGGCTTATTCAGAAAGTCAGAAGGCATGGGATCCAGGAAAGTTTGGCCAGGTGGATTCAGAATTGGCTTGCCTGCAGAAGGCAGAGGGTCGTGGTGGAGGGAGTACATTCAGATTGGAGGATTGTGACTAGTGGTGTCCCACAAGGATCTGTTTTGGGACCTCTACTTTTCGTGATTTTTATTAACGACCTGGATGTGGGGGTAGAAGGGTGGGTTGGCAAGTTTGCAGATGACACAAAGGTTGGTGGTGTTGTAGATAGTGTAGAGGATTGTCAAAGATTGCAGAGAGACATTGATAGGATGCAGAAGTAGGCTGAGAAGTGGCAGATGGAGTTCAACCCAGAGAAGTGAGAGGTGGTACACTTTGGAAGGACAAACTCCAAGGCAGAGTACAAAGTAAACGGCAGGATACTTGGTAGTGAGGAGAAGCAGAGGGATCTGGGGATACATGTCCACAGATCCCTGAAAGTTGCCTCACAGGTAGATAGGGTAGTTAAGAAAGCTTATGGGGTGTTAGCTTTCATAAGTCGAGGGATAGAGTTTAAGAGTCGCGATGTAATGACGCAGCTCTATAAAACTCTGGTTAGGCCACACTTGGAGTACTGTGTCCAGTTCTGGTCACCTCACCATAGGAAGGATGTGGAAGCATTGGAAAGGGTACAGAGGAGATTTATCAGGATGCTGCCTGGTTTAGAAAGTATGCATTATGATCAGAGATTAAGTGAGCTAGGGCTTCACTGTTTGGAGAGAAGGAGGATGAGAGGAGACATGATAGAGGTGTACAAGATAATAAGAGGAATAGATAAGAGTGGGTAGCCAGCTCCTCTTCTGCAGGGCACCACTGCTCAATACAAGAGGACATGGCTTTAAGGTAAGCGGTGGGAAGTTCAAGGGGGATATTAGAGGAAGGTTTTTTACTCAGAGAGTGGTTGGTGCGTGGAATGCACTGCCTGAGTCAGTGATGGAGGCAGATACACTAGTGAAGAGACTACTAGACAGGTATATGGAGGAATTTAAGGTGGGGGCTTATATGGGAGGCAGGGTTTGAGGGTCGGCACAACATTGTGGGCCGAAGGGCCTGTACTGTGCTGTACTATTCTATGTTCTATGTAAGATTGCTTACCTTCACCAAATTCATTGAGGATTACTGCAATTCTCTTGTTGTGCTGCTCTGTTAGGATGTAATTCAGAAGTGTTGTTTTACCAGCACCTGGTACAATAGTAAAAACACAATAATAAAGATAGTGTTCTTAAAAAAAAAACAAATATGTTTCAATTGGCAAGTTCATCCTATGACCATCTCTTTCTTTTTCTTATGCATACAGTATATCTGCCAGAGTTACATAGGAAGAAACAGGGAAATTCAAGTACCCATTTACACTAATCCCATTTTCATTCTCCCCTCATCCTCATCACCTCCTCCCACATCCAATGCATCATTATTTTTATTTCCATCTCTCGTTGTGCTACAGAGGATCCCTGGAAGATTCACGATGAGGTACCCAGTTTGTTACAACTGTACAAAGAGCAACAATTTTGTTGTAGCATTAGACTAAGATAGATTGAAAAATACATTTTCTGTGAAAGGAATCTCAAACACACTACTTTATTTTAGTTCCATAGCTAAAAATTTGAAATTGGTAACACTTTCTCAAACCCTGGCAAAGTAAGGTAGTTATATAACTTCCACCTTCCTGATTAGCATTTTAGTTTTGTCCCTGTTATTTAATACTTTAACATTTTCCCTTATAATTTTATATTTTGGTATTGGAATAGTTATACAATTAGTCTAATCTGTTGATTTACCCTTAAAAATACTTGCCTAAATATCCAGTTATGATTGTTACTGGGATCCGTGCACTTCCTGTTTTAGGATACATTTCAATTGGAACCAGATTGGGACAGTCTTCTTCATCTTCATCCAAAAGGCTATCTGCCATCTCTGTTAAGAATCAATTAAAGGTTACTGAGTCACATTGGCGGAATTGTTTAATATGAATGCAGCATGACAAGCTGACAAAAGCAAATCAAGGTGGTGGCGAAAAGGCACACTAGCAAGTTATCAATATACAGTTAGAAATTAAAACTGCATATTTCTTCCTGATGTATTTTGAAAACTATTAAATATTAAAAGCTGGGGTGCAGGTCCGCTATCTATCAGAGGTTTTCGCAGTAGTTATTCAGGTAGGACAATGGTCATCAATCCTAGTTCTATGTGCAATATCATAGTTAGACCAGGGTTTACAACTATATCTTCATATATTTGCATTCAGAGAAAAATAAAAGTACAATTCTGAAGCAAGATATAGCCTTTTCAATTTCACAAACAGTACATAGGTTTTGCCTGGAAAACCAAGTTGCCAATGCTGCGATTGTCACACAAAAGATCTGGCAAATTTGATAAAGCTCAATAGCAAAAAAATAAAATGGTATTAATAGCACAGGAGAATTTTGTGTGTAAACTTCATGCACAAGGGGACACAAGAGTTGGACTTCCACAAGCTCCTTTATGTGTGTAGTTTTAATCCACGGTCTTCAAAAGATCAAGCAAAATTCTATCATTACTTAAAAAGCTGAATACTCCCAGAAATCTCACTGATTATTGATAAAGATTTCAGCCCTAATGAATTGAGGAAATTAGATGGAAATACTGGCTATGAATCATACATTATGAGATAGTGCAGAAGTGCATCATGACACAAGATAGTACATGTAGGCGTGCTGGTGTGCACTTAATAATGGTCTGGCCACAACACATGATCACTGGAACACCAGATATTAGCACAAATAATGGCCAAATGGACGGACATAAATAAAACTGTTCACAATTTACATCATGGCTTCCTGTTCCCTCAGAACCGCACAACACTATTCTACAGTACAGTGCATGTTGGTGCACCGTGCCTCCATTCTCCTATTTGGCTTCTTAACTTTAATTAGGGTACGGACCTTACCCTCCCTGCTCCAATGGCTAAACTGACTTGGCTTGTGTTCGCCTCCCATTATAGTCTGGCTGCTGGCAAGAGTCTCATGCCTCTGGGGTGTCATACCTCCATTACTTCACACGAAATACATCAACACCAAATCCTTGATTTGCAAACAAATGGAGCAAGAATCACCAGTGTTCCATGTGAATACTACCTAGTTATACCAGCGTCTTGAATGTCACTGATCTCACCCTTGGCAGACTGTAGGTCACATGGCTCATCCAGGGCTTCTGGTTGGGAAAACTCGAAATGATTTTGTGCAGACAGACTCACCCACGACTGACTTTATGAAGACTGTGACAACTGTGGTGATTTCATTCAGATCCTCTGATGAGCCTTTGAACATGGCCCAAAACACTGACTCGAATCTGTCCCATAGCCGCTGCTCTGACTCAAACAACCACTTCTTCATTGTCCTTGCTTCTGGAGCCCTCCCTGCTCTTTAGCCTCTGGCTGTATGCAGGTAGGAGGACAGCCAGATGATCAGATTTCCTGAAATGTGGTTGAGGGATCAAGCGGTAGGCATTCCTAATCGTAGTTGAACAGCAGTCGAAAGTATTGGGACCCCTGGTGCTACAAGTGATATGTTCATGATAACCTTGCTCTGTCCAATCTAATTCACTTCACTCTAATGCTGATCTCGTTCATCCTGCCAAGCATTCTGCTATCACTGCCCCTTTCTACCCCACTCCACAAAACACTTTTCTCTAAACAAGATTTCATCCTCAGCACCAAGTGACTAACTATCCTTGACAATTCCAATCATGTTTCAATACATCATGCTCTCCTTGTTCACTGGCCTGCTATCTCTCACTTCAAAGAAACTCCCCAATCCTTCCAGCAAACATTCCTGTAATAAATTCAATAATCTACACCTGCTCTTGCTTTTAAATGTCCTATTCTTGTTTTCAAATCTCTCTGTGGTCTTATCACTGAGATCCCCTTCACACCCTGCTTGTTGGTCATCTATGAATTCAATCATCCTACTGTCACCAGTCTTGGAAATCCCTCCCCAAATCTCCAAACTTTTCTTTAAAGCACTGTATAAAACAATTTTTCAATCCCGGTTTTCAAATATCATGCTGAAGGCCTCCTTATAAAGTCCATATTGTGTTTGATAACACTTCAGTGAAATACTTACATTGAAAACGCAGTGTGAATACAAACTACTGCCATAATAAAATAGTGGCTTCTAGCCAGGCATCGTAACTTTTGCAAACCTGACACACTATCATAAAAAAAATCTGCTGTTTAAACAGTAAGTATTCCACCTCATAAATACCAACTGCTAAGCATTCTTCAAACTGTTTAACTATCTCGGGAATGTTTGAATGTGTTAACAACAGTATGCTGAAAAGAACGCTAGATCTTAACTGCATGAACACTGATTTCGAATTACCGTAATTAACTCTGCTCGAAACACCAGTATTAAGGAGCTCAGCTTGGTCAAAGTTTACATTAACTAAGAATTAATTGTGAGGAACCAATGTGCTATACCATCAGCATCTGACATTGTTCCTCCTCACAAAGCCTCAGTCATTACACCATAAGCTAACTTGTAAAGTTTACACAGAAATAACCTGTCTACTAATTTGTCTTTTCAAATCAAATTAAAGAAATGAAGGAGCCAGTGACGGAATTTCTCACCGTCTCAACGGGACTCGCTTCTTCCAGAGGCCGCTTCCGGTGTCACACAGAACAAGCCGTACAGGCAACGAGCCCCGCCGAGCGTTCCACACGCGGACCGTTGTGTCAGCCGGACCCAGCGCGAGTTCGCTCCGTCCGGCCCTCCATTCCTCCCACTTGATCGTTCCCGAACTATCTGTCATGTGGCTCATAGCTGCACACCGTCAAAAGCTTATTTCAAAAGTAAGGCATTGCAAGCTTCTTTCCTCTTCCTCTTGTGCGTTTTACTTTATCGCTCGCACTTCCTTTGATTCTTTTCCGTAACCTCTCCAGTGGCGGCGCCAGAGATTTTTTCTTGCTGGTGCTACAGTGGGGCTGAATGATTCAGTGATGGTGCTGAGGGCTGTACCCTATGGTAATATGTATTCGCAAGGCCAGACACGTGGCGTTAAAAAGTTAGATTCAAGCATTATGTGCCTACTATAAATGCCTCTGTTGATTCACAAGCAACAGCAATTGATAGATCTAATATGGAAGTGAACTGTTACCATGTCAACAGCATCGGAGACAACCTGGGCTACATGGAGCATAAACAAAAAAAACAAACAGGGCATCTGAGCAACAGCGGACAACGTAAATCACACACCAATCCCACAATCAGTGTCGAATGCGTGCTTTTCAACTGAAAAACACAAAACGAACCCACTGCTATTCGCATTACATAGACAGCAATGCCAAAAGATACACCGTTATTAAGGTCAAATAAGGCAACCAACAGATGCAAGGCTTTACCGGGAGTTGGACAAATCGTACTCTGATCATGCAATACCTCAATTAATTCGGCTATTGAATTTAAAACAAAAATCAATAAAATCACTGCTTGGAAGTCTAAGCAAAACCAGTAGGCTTAATAGCAGTAAATGTAATAATCACCACCACTGATATTTGCTCCTTTTTACTCAAGTCTTTACTTTCATCCAGCATGATGGCAAAATATCCAGCCTTTTTGATTTCTGCACTTATTTGACATCTGACCATATCTGCCATAATACCCATAATTTCAGTTTGGATATCGTGGTGGGTGTTTTTTGCATTTCCAGGATTGTCCTCTATTTTTTTAGCTACAGTCTTATCAAACTTCCCAATTACACTGTGCAACTCAAAAAAGTTTCCCCTATTGCCAGATCCATCATTCTCCCGGTCTCCTCACTGGGCAATGCCTTGGCACACAGTATAGTGTAGAAACTCAACCACTGCTCTCATATACTCATGATTTTCTTGGACAATCTTTGCATGTCCTTTATCAAACATATTTCCCAATCTTGAACCATCTTGTTTTCTCAATCTGAATTCGGCCCATGCCTCCATAGCAAACTTATGAGCTGCACTTACATGGTGGGTTGTGAAAGCTGTTGTAGTTTTCCGCCAGTTGTGGTAACCGGTGACGGTGAAGGTAGACTATACTTAAAAGACCCTATTGTATACGTTTCCACCACCACCACTGGCAGTGCATTCCACGCTCCCACCAATCTGTGTGGAAAAACTTACCCCTGACATCCCCTTGGTACCTATTTCCAAGCATCTTAAAACTACCTGAGTTGGCCATTTCAGCCCTGGGTAAAAGCCTCTGACTATGTACATGGTAAATACCCCACATCATCTTATACACCTCTATCAAGTCACCTCTCATCCTCCGTCGCTCCAAGGAGAAAGGGCCAAGTTCACCCAACCTATTCCCACAAGGTACGCCTTCCAATCCAGGCAACATCTTTATAAATTCTTACAAATTCTTCCCTTCCATATGCATAACCAGCTGCATTGCTGAGCATCCAATTTCATTTGGCCCCACTACTAAACCTGCTAGTGCATCTTAGAGATCAGAATCAGGTTTATTATCACGTATATCTCATGAAATTTGGTATTTTATAGCAGCAGTACAGTGCAAGACATAACATGACTATAAGGTACAAAACTAAATAAGTAATACAGAAAAAGAATAACAAGGTAGTGTTTGTAGATTCAGGAATGATTTCTGGAAGGGTAAGACGAAGGAACACATACCAATCCTCAAAAAGGGATCAGAAGTGGAGAGAGTGAGCAGTTGCAAATTTCTGGGTGTCAAGATCTCTGAGGATCTAACCTGGTCCCAACATATCAATGTAGTTACAAAGAAGGCAAGACAGCAGCTATGCAGTACTTTATTAGGAGTTTGAAGAGATTTGGCATGTCAACAAATACACTCAAAAACTTCTATAGTTGTACCATGGAGAGCATTCTGACAGGCTGCATCACTGTCTGGTATGGAGGGGTGACCGCACAGGACTGAAAGAAGCTGCGGAAGGTTGTAAATCTAGTCAGCTCCATCTTGGGTACTAGCCTACAAAGTACCCAGTACATCTTCAGGGAGTGGTGTCTCAGAAAGGCAGCATCCATTATTAAGGACCTCCAACACCCAGGGCATGCCCTTTTCTCACTGTTACCAGCAGGTAGGAGGTACAGGAGCCTGAAGGCACACACTCAGCAATTCAGGGACAGCTTGATCCTCTCTGCAATCTGATTCCTAAATGGACATTGAATCTTTGGACACTACCTCGCATTTTCTAAATATACAGCATTTCTGTTTTTGCACATTTTAAACAAACTATTCAATATACATATAACATAATTGTTTTACTTTTTTAAATTTTTATTTTTTTCTCTTTATGTATTGCATTCAACTGCTGCAGCTTAGTTAACAAATTTCACGTCACATGCTGATAATAACTGATTCTGATTCTGAACTATTTCAAAATCTGATGGCAGAGAGGAAGAAGCTGTTCCTAAAACATTGAGTATGGGTCTTCCTTGATGCTAGTAATGAGAAGAGGACATCGTCCTGGATGGTGAAGGTTCTCAGCTTGTGAAGATGCTGCCTTCCTGAGTCCACCTTTTGAAGATGTCATCGATGGTGGGGAGGTTCGTTCCCTTAATGGATCTGACTGAGCATATAACCCTCTGCAGTTTCTTTGATCCTGCACACTGGAGCCTCCATAGCTGGTGGTGATGCAACCAATCAGAATGCTCTCCCCTGTATATCTGTGAAAATTGGCAAGTGTCTTTGGCGACATACCTAATCTCCTCATCTCCTAATAAAGTAGAGCAACTGAGGTGCCTTCTCCATGATTCCATCAATGTTTTGGGCCACTTGGAGTGCAAAGATAATTTTGTCATCAATTTAAATTCTTTTGCCAATAACTCTATTCTACATTCTCCTGTTCTTAAATCCAAGACAGGACAAACAAGGGGTTGGACAGCAAACATTGAAACATGTCAAGTTTACAGGGCAATGTATCAGGAATGCTTTTGGAATAATTACCTAAAAATAATAAATGTATGGATGAGGCTCAGTCGCAGAGGAATTGAAATAGAGGTGGCGTCATGGAAACACGAGGAAATCTGCAGACGCTGGAATTTCAAGCAACACACATAAAAGTTGCTGATGAGCGCAGCAGGCCAAGCAGCATCTCTAGGAAGAGGTACAGTCGATGTTTCGGGCTGAGACCCTTCGTCAGGACTAACTGAAGGAAGGGCTAGTAAGAGATTTGAAAGTGGGAGGGGGAGGGGGAGATCCAAAATGATAGGAGAAGACAGGAGGGGGAGGGATGGAACCAACAGCTGGACAGGTGATTGGCAAAAGGGATATGAGAGGATCATGGGACAGGAGGCCCAGGGAGAAAGAAAAGGGGGAGGGGGGGAAACCCAGAGGATGGGCAAGGGGTATGGCCTCATGGAGCTGGAAGTGGGCAGTAGCAGAGGAACTGAAGTAGAGCTGGCATCATGGAAGCAAGCAGCTGAGAAGAAGGGAGTGAAGAAATCGGGTAGAAAAAGTCTTTTTTTTAAACACTAATCGGGGAGAAGGGTCTGCACTGCGCAGGCGCGTGACGTAGTGCACCAAGGTTTAAAAGCAGACCACCATATACAGCGGCCATCGTTGTAGTGGCCATCGTTGGAGTGGACTGAGTCAGAGTGGGACGGCTTTGGCTCAAACAGGCTTCGGCGAGAACAGGCAGAGACCAGGGTAGGTTCCGGTAAGTTTTTTGATCAGATTGTTTAGAGTAGAGAGAATGCCAGGCAGGATGTTGGAATGCTCCTCTTGCAGGATGTGGGAAGTCAGGGAGCCCTCTGGTGTCCCCGACAACGACACCTGCAAGAAGTGCGTCCAGCTGCTGCTCCTAACAAACGGCGTTAGGGAACTGGAGCAGGAGCTGGATGACCTGCGGATCATTTGGGAGAATGAGGAGATTATAGATCGTAGCTACAGGGAGGTAGTTACGTCAAAGGAGCAGAGGACAGGAAATTGGGTCACTGTCAGGCGAGGGAAGAGGAAAGGGCAGGCAGAGCAGGGTTCCTCTGTGGCCATTCCCCTCAACAACAAGTATACTGCATTGGATACTGTTGGAGGGATGACTTACCTGGGACAAGCTGCAGTAGCCGGATCTCTGGCACTGAGTCTGGCTCTGCAGTGCAGAAGGGAAGGGGGAAAAAGAGGAGAGCGGTAGTGATAGGGGACTCGATGGTTAGAGGTGCAGATAGGAGGTTCTGTGGTCGTGACAGAGAATCCAGGATGGTTTGTTGTCTCCCGGGTGCCAGGGTCAAGGATGTCTCTGATTGCTTGCATGACATTCTGAAGTGGGAGGGTGATCAGCCAGATGTCGTGGTGCACATTGGTACCAATGACATAGCAAGGAAGAGTGAGGAGGTCCTGGAGAGTGAGTATAGAGAGCTTGGTAGGAAGTTGAAAAGCAGGACTTCAAGGATGGTATTCTCAGGATTGCTACCTGTGCTACGTGCCAGTGAGGGTAAGAATAGGATGCTCTGGAGGATGAACAAGTGGCTGAGGAACTGGTGTAGGGGGCAGGGTTTCAGATTTCAGGATCATTGGTACCTCTTCTGGGGCAGCTGGGACCTGTACAAGAGAGAGTTACAATTGAACTACAGGGGGACCAATATCCTTTCAGGGAGGTTTGTTAGTGCTATTGGGGAGGCTTTAAACTAGATTTGCAGGGGGATGGGAACCAGAGTGCCAGAGCTGATAGTGTGGCTGGGGTGAAAATAAATGATGTCAAAAGTTCAAGCAAATCCGCTAATAGAAAGGTTGTGAGTGGTGGTAAAATTCTTCTGGGGTGTATATATTTCAATGCTAGGAGTATTGCGGGGAAGGCGGATGAGTTGAGGGCGTGGATTGACGTGGAATTATGACGTTATAGCAATTAGTGCAACTTGGCTACAGGAGGGGCAGGACTGGCAGCTTAATATTCCGGGGTTCCGATGTTTCAGATATGATCGAGTCAGAGGAATGAAAGGTGGGGGAGCAGCATTGCTTGTTAGGGAAAATATTACAGCAGTGCTCAAGCAGGACAGATTAGAGGGCTTGTCTACTGAGTCCTTATGGGTGGAGCTGAGAAACAGGAAAGGTATGGCCACATTAGTGGGATTGTATTACAGACCACCCAATAGTCAATGAGAATTGGAAGAGCAAATCTGCAGAGAGATAGCAGGCAACTGCAGGAAACATAAAGTTGTGGTGGTAGGGGATTTTAATTTTCCATATATTGATTGGGACTCCCATACTGTTAGGGGTCTAGATGGTTTAGAGTTTGTAAAATGTGTTCAGGAAAGTTTTCTAAATCAATATATAGAGGGACCAACTAGAGGGGATTCAATATTGGATCTGCTGTTAGGAAACGAGTTAGGACAAGTGACGGAAGTCTGTGTAGGAGAGCACTTTGGTTCCAGTGATCATAACACCATTAGTTTCAACTTGATCATGGACAAGGATAGATCTGGTCCTAGGGTTGAGGTTCTGAACTGGAAGAAGGCCAAATTTGAAGAAATGAGAAAGGATCTAAAAAGTGTGGATTGGGACAGGTTGGTCTCTGGCAAAGATGTGATTGGTAGGTGGGAAGCCTTCAAAGGAGAAATTTTGAGAGTGCAGAGTTTGTATGTTCCTGTCAGGATTAAAGGCAAAGTGAATAGGAATAAGGAACCTTGGTTCTCAAGGGATATTGCAACTCTGATAAAGAAGAAGAGGGAGTTGTATGACATGTATAGGAAAGAGGGAGTAAATAAGGTGCTTGAGGAGTATAAGAAGTGTAAGAAAGAAATCAGGAGGGCTAAAAGACATGAGGTTGCCTTGGCAGTCAAAGTGAAGGATAATCCAAAGAGCTTTTACAGGTATATTAAGAACAAAAGGATTGTAAGGGATAAAATTGGTCCTCTTGAAGATCAGAGTGGTCAGCTATGTGTGGAACCAAAGGAAATGGGGGAGATCTTAAATAGGTTTTTTGCGTCTGTATTTACTAAGGAAACTGGCATGAAGTCTATGGAATTAAGGGAAACAAATAGTGAGATCATGGAAACTGTACAGATTGAAAAGGAGGAGGTCCTTGCTGTCTTGAGGAAAATTAAAGTGGATAAATCCCCGGGACCTGACAGGGTGTTCCCTTGGACCTTGAAGGAGACTAGTGTTGAAATTGCAGGGGCCCTGGCAGAAATATTTAAAACGTCGCTGTCTATAGGTGAGGTGCCGGAGGATTGGAGAGTGGCTTATGTTGTTCCGTTGTTTAAAAAAGGATCGAAAAGTAATCCGGGAAATTATAGGCTGGTAAGTTTAACCTCAGTAGTAGGTAAGTTATTGGAGGGAGTACTAAGAGACAGAATCTACAAGCATTTGGATAGACAGGGACTTATTAGGGAGAGTCAACATAGCTTTGTGCATAGTAGGTCATGTTTGACCAATCTATTGGAGTTTTTGGAGGAGGTTACCAGGAAAGTGGATGAAGGGAAGGCAGTGGATATTGTCTACATGGACTTCAGTAAGGCCTTTGACAAGGTCCCGCATGGGAGGTTAGTTAGGAATATTCAGTCGCTAGGTATACATGGAGAGGTGGTAAATTGGATTAGACATTGGCTCAATGGAAGAAGCCAAAGAGTGGTAGTAGAGAATTGCTTCTCCGAGTGGAGGCCTGTGACTAGTGGTGTGCCACAGGGATCAGTGCTGGGTCCATTGTTATTTGTCATCTATAGCAATGATCTGGATGATAATGTGGTAAATTAGATCAGCAAATTTGCTGATGATACAAAGATTGGAGGTGTAGTAGACAGTGAGGAAGGTTTTCAGAGCCTGCAGAGGGACTTGGACCAGCTGGAAAAATGGGCTGAAAAATGGCAGATGGAGTTTAATACAGACAACTGTGAGGTATTGCATGATGGAAGGACAAACCAAGATAGAACATACAGGGTTAATGGTAAGGCACTGAGGAGTGCAGTAGAACAGAGGGATCTGGGAATACAGATACAAAATTCCCTAAAAGTTGCGCCACAGGTAGATAGGGTCGTAAAGAGAGCTTTTGGTACATTGGCCTTTATTAATCTAAGTATTGAGTATAAGAGCTGGAATGTTATGATGAGGTTGTATAAGGCCGAATCTGGAGTATTGTGTTCAGTTTTGGTCACCAAATTACAGGAAGGATATAAATAAGGTTGAAAGAGTGCAGAGAAGGTTTACAAGGATGTTGCCGGGACTTGAGAAACTAAGTTACAGAGAAAGGTTGAATAGGTTAGGACTTTATTCCCTGGAGCGTAGAAGAATGAGGGGAGGTTTGATAGAAGTATATAAAATTATGATGGGTATAGATAGAGTGAATGCAAGCAGGCTTTTTCCACTGAGGCAAGGGGAGAATAAAACCAGAGGACATGGGTTAAGGGTGAGGGGGGAAAAGTTTAAAGGGAACATTGGGGGGGGCTTCTTCACACAGAGAGTGGTGGGAGTATGGAATGAGCTGCCAGACGAGGTGGTAAATGCGGGTTCTTTTTTAACATTTAAGAATAAATTGGACAAATACATGGATGGGAGGTGTATGGAGGGATATGGTCCGTGTGCTGGTCAGTGGGACTAGGCAGAAAATGGTTCGGCACAGCCAAGAGGGGCCAAAAGGCCTGTTTCTGTGCTGTAGTTTTTCTATGGTTTCGTGGAGCTGGAAGTGGGCAGTAGCAGAGGAACTGAAGTAGAGGTGGCATCATGGAGCTGGAACTGGGCAGTCTTACCGATTCCACAGATGTCCTCCAAAGTTTCTCTTGCATTCAACTGACCTGAAAGGTGTAAACAATGTGGGATCAGATTCAGACAGTTGAGATGTAGTTAATGACCATATGAAGTGGTTCTATGGTAAAGAGGAGTGCATTCAGCATAAATATATAAATTGTCATTGTGTTTTGGATAATATTGACTATGATACGACGAAAAGAAGTAGGAACAGTCCAAGGATGTTTCTGGTGCAGGCACTCAAAATAATTTTCTCCACCATGAACGGATTTCAACCCTTGATGTGGTTTGCCACAACAGCATCATTTGGTCCTCTCCACTGTTACACAGTGCCTGGGATAATACTCATTTGGTTCCACTATTAACTATCCAAGCAAAGACAGAATTAAAAATAATGACTTTTCAGACCACATGTACACTGATTATTGTTTGTAGATGTTTCGGAACTGGGACTAAGTGAAAACCTGATGCATGGATTTAACTACTGACAGCAAAGAGATGGATATATCTGTGTGGGACAGTAGAAATTGATGTTTTCTGATCTTTTCTGTTTAGAGGATTGCACTATGTGAAATTTCGTGTAATGTAAATGACAGAGGGCATTTACTCATTTTAAAATTCCAGTATCAAATCACAAAAATCACATGCAGATTTCCTGAGAAATTGCGTGTACTGTATCAGTGAACTGCAGAGCCACAGCAATGAAAATGAAGGGATTGAAAATGAACGTTCTGCTAGTAAGGTTCTAGCGCCATCTGTTGGTTACTAGACATGACGACAAATACATAAAAATAGGAAGTTTCAATTTGATAAAATCAGGGAGAACGGGTTAATCTGAGTCACGCTTAATATCCATTTTCAGTAAATATTTCAAAGTAATAGTTTAAATTTTTGTCTTTTCTTGGTGCTTTTTAATTAATTTACGATAATTAAACAACAATTCCAGCTCATTTGTGTTATATGTAAGTATAGAGGGGAATCGAATTTTTGGGAAAGTTGTTAAATTTTCTTGTGGTGTTTATCAGCATATTATTACAATTTAGTGATTCCTGCCAGAAAGTGTGTAATGCATAATTTGGAAATGGCGTCAGGGCAGTGATTTTGACCATAGTTTAGTCAGTCTAGGATGCATCCTCGTGCAATAATTGCTAGTGCCGATGGAACCAAACCCCAGGATTTAACAATGAACGAAAGCACAATGATTTATTCTATATCAAAATTATCTATGCTAGATGGTTTGCTTGAGCGGCTAGTGGATTTGGAAGATCTTATGAGGACCGTGTAGGCGGGGTCTGCCGAATACTTCGGTATAGGTAACCCGTGATTCAGAAGCACACACGAGGGTAGGGATCACTCCTGCCCGGTGGACCACGAATTTTGCGGATGATTTGCACCCTTTGATGAGGATGACATCCCGATGGAGACAATGAACGTCAGCTCTTAGGATTGTCTCTCGAGAAATGGGTCGTGGTTCAAGGTCTTAACATGGACCTTTATTTTCGTAGTGTTGCACGGCAGGTGCAGCCTTATTTTGCGGAGGTTACGCGTCAGGCCCGTTCTCCCCTGTGCTTTCCTTAATAAATTGACCTTGAACTGCAGAACGTGGTTCGCAGTTTCTGAATGTGCATAAATGCAAATGTCATCTGCGTACTGCGGCTTGGTGCCTGAGGTTAGGCTGACTTTAGTTAAGCACGCGCACTGTTAAAGTCACCATGTTACTGTATGTTAGAGATGAAGAGTTCCTGAAAGTGCTGGAAGGCTGATAAACTAGTCTGTCTTCCACATAGCGGAATGTAAATTGTGTGTGCGTATATTCAATATGCATTCTCTGTGAATGGTATGTCATCTAATCCCAACCAGTTGATTTGGCCAGCACACAAACCAGTCCCCTCGTGTACAATTGGCTCCCGGCTGGGAGAGAAAGGTGAAAATGCGGAAGTTTCCACCCCCACATGGTATTTTCATAATTAGATCACTGCCTCAAGTTTAGTCTTTTACTGGATTTCCGGACATAAACACAACATCAATGGCTACTTTAAATTCCGAGCGGAGAGCTTTCGTTCAGAAGATCAACAGGTGAGATACAGTTTTTGTAAATTCTCCAGATTACGGCAGTGCATTGTTTGTTTTATATATAGGGGTAAAATACCCCGGGAAATACAGAGGACAAGATGATACAGTACGAACAGCGGGGAATTTCATGCTGCAGATTCATTAGCAACGGTGTTGCTTACCTTCGATTATGTATTTCTCCGATGAAATATGCTACGGCTTTAAAGGGAAACACCTTTTTTAAAAACCGGGCTGTTTTAAAAGTCGGCCGTTCTGTTGATGTTAGATTTTGGGGAACAACGTGAGCCAGATTATAGCCAAGTGTTTCGACCGATGGCTTTGAAAGCAGTGAATCTGTAAATGTTATTTCGCGAGAAAGTACGGGTCGTTGATTCCTCGCCGGCCGGCCTTCAACGTCAGGGCGTGAAGATGGAAAGAGCGAGATTATTACAAAGTTGGGAGCTAGATTTCCGAAATGGGGATGCATTCACAAACGTCACAATTTAATGGGGAGATAAATGGGATTTGAGAAGTCCTAGTGTCTAGAACTGAAATCTAATCAGCGGGATGCAGAACGGTGGTTGCATTCAGACTATACATGATCGTAGAGAATAGTAGAGCAGGTTTGAAGAGTCAAATGGCCTTTCCCGCTCCTCATTTATAGATTATTGTAACAACATCAGAAACAAATTTGTATGTTTATATAATTCCTTTTGTGAGTAGGAGGGTGCTTGTCCTTGCTTACAAATTAATTTGAGTATCTAGTGGATTTAATTATAAATCCACACTTTTTTCTCACTTGTATCTCAGTAATGGTGTCATTTGCCTCTTGTGCATTTAAAGGATTATTACTATGAATACTGTTCGGACAGTTGGAACCTGGAAAAATCCGTCGTTCTTAGCAAAATATGAACAAGGTTCAGTAATAACATAAGACTACTGGTCATTATAGCATTGAAGGCTATGAAGCCCTTAGACTTCGTATAGTTTATATCGCAACATTTTTTCCAGTATCAGAACGCGTTGAAAATCCAGTAAGATACTGAGGCACTAATATCACTTGTGAACATATGGAGAAAATTCAGTAAATCTTCAAGTATGAACATATTGTTAAATACAATGAAATAATAACAATTGTAAATTAAGCTCTTAATATTCATTTTTCTTGGGCTCCATTTGTTTTAGTCTCCTAAATTATTCTTTGCAGTAGTGATTTCTATATTCTTTGTAAAAACATTAAAAAGAAGTTTCTCCTGAACTTCCTGTTTTATTTGTTAATATGTTCTGTGTTTCTGGTTTGTTAGTGTAATCTCACGATCAAGTGGAAACATTCATATCTACCCTATCACACCTTTAAGTTTATTTTGTGCAACTCAGTAAGGTTATCCCTTACCCTGGAGACTTGCCAGGTATAACATTTCAGGTCTAGCATGATCTCAGAAAATCCATCATCAACTGTGCCTCTGTACCCTTTTCATAAGGTAGAGACCAGAGCTGTGTGGTATAATCTAAAGGAACAAATTAATTCTTCTGGTTTTCAGATCCATTTGTTAGAATTTAACTCCAATATCTGTTAGCATTTTATGGTCTTGTAATAATTGTGTATTTGATCCTCCTTGTTCTCTGAGGGCCATATGATTACGTTATTGTTCCTACCAAAATGCATCTCCCCATACCTTCTAATGTTGAAATACGTTTGCCAACTACATGTTTATCTGCAGGTAATTACAACAAACCTATTACTAGTTTGCCACAGTCTTTTTCTGAATGAACTGTACCCACCAGTTTTGGTTTTGACTGGAACATTTGAAGATGTACACTGGGTCTGAGCCTAGCTTGGTTTGAGGCAAGTTTTCTACTCGCTCTGCTGCTTACCAAATGTAACTTAGCTGCTCTTGAATAGAGAGAATATAACTGCAAAATTAGTGTGTGAAATAAAACTTGGCAACATCGTAAATAAGGGACAGGTTTGCATTAAAATTCAAGAAGACAAAAATGGAAATGGACACTCAGCAGATGTAACTTGGTGTTGTTAGGTGTGTGGGAGACGAGGGGCATTGTGATTTAAGTACCACTACTTTTTATGGTATATAAAACAGGGGTACTTGGATATTCTTAAATTGTTAGATGACCAGGAAAGTTCCTGAACCAGCTAAAGGAATCTTTGAGACAAGAGAGACAACAGATGCTGGAATCTGGAGCAGAAAGCAAACTGTTGGAGGAACAGTGACACACAGCATCTGTGGAGGTGAAGCAGTAATCAATACTTACGGATGCTAGTCCCATTATCTCCACTTGTACAGCTGGACCTGCTGAGTTCCTCCAGCAGTTTGTTCCTTTTTTGCTAAAGGAACCTTGGCTTTGTAAGTAGGGTCATTGAATGCATAAGCATGGACAAATCACTAAATATGCCTCAGCTGGAATAAAAATAAACACAGGAGATATTGGAGGTATTGCAGGTTAAGCATAATATGTGGAAAGAAAGATAAAGTTAATGTTTGGGTCCAGAATCCTTTTCTGTCAGATGAGTCTAATTCTGGTGAATGCACATTTTAAAGGCAAGGCCAGTTTATTTGTATAGCACTTTTCAAACATAAAAGATATCTTAAAAAAATAAACATCACATTTCAGACGATATAAAGAGAACAAAATTACATGTAAAGAAAGTAATAAAAGTTGTAGTGCAGGAGATTTGAATTAAAAGACAGCGAAAAGAAAAGTTTTAAGCCTCGATTTAAAAGAACTTAAAGTTGGGGCAAACTTCAGATAATCTGGAAGGTTATTCCAGATATGTGGAACATAGTAACACCTGCCCCAAATGACCTGAGAGCTTGGGAAGTTTCTTAATGCAGCAAGAGATCGGAGATGTATTTTGGCCCTAGACCATTCAGTGCTCTATAAACCAGTGGTAACATTTTAATGTCAATCCTCTGATGGATAGGAAGCCAGTGTAGTGACCTGAGAATTGGAGTGTTGTGTTCTACTTTCTTGATCTTAGTGAGGACTCTAGCAGCAGTGTTCTGAATGAGCTGCAGCTGTCTGAGGGAGTTTTTTGCAGAGACCTGTGAAAATGTCATTACAGTAGTCGAGCCTACTAAAAATAAATGCATGGACAAGTTTTTCTAGATCTTGCTGAGACATAAGCCCTTTTAACTCTTGCTATGTTTTTAAGATGGTAGGAGGCAGACTTTGTAATGGTCTTAACGTGGCAGTTAAAACTTAGGTTGGAGTCCATCCTAAAAAAAAGAAAGATTTCATGACTCTGAGAGGGAGCAAAGGAATTTTACCAGGATGATACCAGTGACGACAGACTTAAGGTGAATGGATTATTTTGAGAATCAGGAGTATTTTGACAGAGCAAATAGGGAATTTTGTTTAGCATGTAGGTGACTAACTGGAGGTCATACATTTTAAATAATTGGCCAAGGAAATGGACAACAGACCTTTTATAGCATAGAATTAATAATAATAGATACACACTCAGTGGCAAATTGACGAAATGACATTCCATTAGAACATTAAGAAGGTAATTGCCTGTTTACTTGGGGGTGACATTGCAGAGAGTGAGAAGAGCCCAATTTGCAATACTAAATAGTATGGCCCTTTCCAAGAAATGACATAGTAATTGACAAGCTGCCTTCCCTTTGCCTTTGCTGCATGATTCTGTATGCAATTTGTTCTGTTGCGGTGTGGTAGGTACTTTATTGCTTTACCGCCACTCCTTCAAATATACCATTTAAAATCTACCTGCTTAACCCAGAGTCTGCTCACCTGGCAGAATAAATTACCTTCTTGCTTGGTGCCAGAATTTTGTAATAAATCTTCCACAACAATAGCATGTGTTTATATCTTTCCTTCAGGAGCTTTACTATGTGAAAATATGTAAACAAATGTTATTGTAAACAGAAGAAAGTCTGCAGGTGCTGGAAATCTAAAGCAACACACATAAGATGCTGGAGGAAATTGGCAGGTTAGGCATTATCTCTGGAAACAAATAAACAGTTGATATTTCAGGCTGAGACCCTTCATCAGGATGTTATTGTACTTCATAATCTGAAGTTCATTACAATCTATGGATGGAATGTCCCAGATTCTGCCTGGCACTAAGCTGAGCTTTAGATAAGGCATGGAGGAACATTTATATATTATGTTAAGGTTGCAGTCAATTTTCATGCACTTTTAATTTATTTGTTACAAGAAGGTAGTTAATTCAAGCTAGTAAATTGGGACAAACAATAAAATTCCTTGAACCATATGGGCCTCAGTAACAAGCTATGACTACAAGGACAGTATTGTGATTGTGAGTAGTTTGCCAATAAATTCAACTGAATTTTAGGATGATATACAAAATATAGGTTCCTTCTCTCATAAGTTAGGGTAGATGTTTAAGAGCTCAGAGAATAAATTTACAGCAAAGAAACAGGACAGTCAGTCAAACCAGTCCATGCTAGTGTTTATAGGTCATTTAAGCTTTTTCCTGTGTCATCTAAATCTATCAGCATAATCTTCAAATTCATTCTCCCTCCTATGCTTATCTAGCCTCCTTTTAAAAGAATATTTTACGCATGATAACGTGCTATTCAAAATGATCTGGGAGCAGTTTCTCCCCCTGCCAACTGGCACAGAACGTAGAGCCGTGTAAATTCTGATTGAAGGTTTCCAACACTGACGCCTACAGATATAGAGTACAAGTATCTTCAAAGACTGAATGTTTCAGGAATGCATGAGAAGGAGCAATTTCGCAGTTAACAAGTGTCAATTTAATCAGGCATAAGAACATAAACAGATCAGGAATCAGCCATCTAGCCCATAGAGCTTCTTCTAAGGTCATGGCTGATCGGGCCATGGACTCAGCTCCACCTCCCTGCCTTTTCCTCATCACTCTTCATTCCCCTGCTATGGAAGCTGTGTCTTAAATATATTTAATGGGGTAGCTTCTACTGTTCCCTGGGCAGAGAATTCCACAGATTCACCACTGTCTGGGAAAGCAGTTTCTCCTCATCCTAAATCTATTTCTCTGAATCTTGAGGCTATGTCCCCTAGTTCTAGTCTCATCTACCAGTGGAAACAACTTTCCAGCCTCTATCTTATCGATCCCTTTCACAATTTTATATGTTTCAATATGATTTCTTCTCACTCTTCTGAATTCCAACAACTATATTCCCAGGCAATTCAATTTCTCCTCATAGGCTAACCCCCTCAGCTCCAAAATTGACCTCCATCGTGGGCACTAGCCTCCCTAGTATCCAAGAGATACAAGGTGGTACTTCAGTGAGGCGGTGCCTATCATTAAGGACCACCACCTCCCAGGATATGCCCTCTTCTCATTATCACCATTAGGAAGGAGGTACAGAAGCTTTAAGGCATACACTCAGCGATTCAAGAACAGCTTCTTTCTCTGTCATTGGATTCCTAAATGGATATTGAACACATGAACACTACCTCACTCTTTTTTTAAAAATTTATTTCTGCTTTAGCACTACTTATTTTAACTTGTATATATAAATATATATACTTCATTTTTTTCCATATTTATCATGTATTGCATTGTACTGTTGCCGCAAAGTTAACAAATTTCACGAGGTATGCCGGTGATATTAAACCAGTTTCTGATTCTGATTTGGAACCTCCTGTGTACCATCTCCAAAGTCAGTATATTGTCCCTCAGGTATGGAGACCTGAACTTTATGCGGTATTCTATTCCAAAGTAGATGATCTTGCACTTATCAACATTGTACTCCCCTGCCAGACCCCTGCCCACTCCTTTAACCTATCTATAGCTCTCTGAAGACTCTCCGCAGCATCTGCACAATTTGCTTTTTCACTGAATTTTATGTCATCATCTACTTTAGACACACCACACCCAGTCCCTTCTTCCAAATCATGAATGTATATCATGAACAATTGCAGACCCAGCACGAAGACCTCTGTGACACTCAGCTCATCACTGACTGCCAACCAGAGAAACACTCATTCATAACAAATCTCTACCTTCTATTGATTAACCAGTCCTCCATCCATGGTAATACATTAACCACAACTCCATATGTCATTTTTGTATTTTTTGCGACACATTATTAAGTGCCTTCTTGAAATCCAAGCATACAACGTCCATCTATTCCCCTCTATCTACTGTGCTAATTATATCCTCAGAGAAATCCTGTAAGTTTGTCAAACAGGGTATTAATTTCATGAATCCTTGCTGTGTCTCCCTGACAGAACCACTTATATCCAGATATCTCACTATTTTGTCCTTAATGAGAGTTTCAAGCATTTTCCAGATGACAAATGTTCACCTAACTGGCCTATAGTTACCTGTCTTTCATCTACTTCCTCTTTTAAACAATGGATTGACAGTTGGCTCTCTTTCAACGTGCTGGAACCTGCCCAGAGTCCAAAGAATTTTGGTAAATTACCACAAATGTGACTACTATAACTTCTGCCATTACTTTCAGAAACCTGAGATGCATCCCATCAGGGCTAGGGGACTTGTTCATATTTTTGCCTATAGTTTTCTCATAATTAGCTCTTTAGTGACAGAAACTGTATTGAGGTCTTCACCCCTCATCACATCCATAACATCTTTCTTTGGCATATTAGACTGTGAAGACCAACACAAGATAGACACCCCACTAGGAATAGGGTTCCCCTGGTCCTCACCTACCACCCCACCAGCCTCCGGGTCCAACATATTATTCTCCGTAACTTCCGCCACCTCCAACGGGATCCCACCACTAAGCACATCTTTCCCTCCCCGCCTCTCTCTGCATTCCGCAGGGATCGCTCCCGACGCAACTCCCTTGTCCATTCGTCCCCCCCATCCCTCCCCACTGATCTCCCTCCTGGCACTTATCCGTGTAAGCGGAACAAGTGCTACACATGCCCTTACACTTCCTCCCTTACCACCATTCAGGGCCCCAAACAGTCCTTCCAGGTGAGGCAACACTTCACCTGTGAGTCGACTGGGGTGATATACTGCGTCCGGTGCTATATATTGGCGAGACCCGACGCAGACTGGGAGACCGCTTTGCTGAACATCTACGCTCTGTCCGCCAGAGAAAGCAGGATCTCCCAGTGGCCACACATTTTAATTCCACATCCCATTCCCATTCTGACATGTCTATCCACGGCCTCCTCTACTGTAAAGATGAAGCCACACTCAGGTTGGAGGAACAACACCTTATATTCCGTCTGGGTAGCCTCCAACCTGATGGCATGAACATCGACTTCTCTAACTTCTGCTAAGGCCCCACCTCCCCCTCGTACCCCATCTGTTACTCATTTTTATGCACACATTCTTTCTCTCACTCTCCTTTTTCTCCCTCTGTCCCTCTGAATATACCTCTTGCCCATCCTCTGGGTCCCCCCCCTTGTCTTTCTTCCTGGACCTCCTGTCCCAAGATCCTCTCGTATCCCCTTTTGCCTATCACCTATCCAGCTCTTGGCTCTATCCCTCCCCCTCCTGTCTTCTCCTATCATTTTGGATCTCCCCCTCCCCATCCAACTTTCAAATCCCTTACTCACTCTTCCTTCAGTTAGTCCTGATGAAGGGTCTCGGCCTGAAACGTCGACTGCACCTCTTCCTACAGATGCTGCTTGGCCTGCTGCGTTCACCAGCAACTTTGATGTGTGTTGCTTGAATTTCCAGCATCTGCAGAATTCCTGTTGTTTACAAGATAGCTGCTCAAGGGTTTGGTCATTTCCACATTCAACATCATTATCATCATGTGCCATGGGTGGTGAGGCGGAGATGTATCTCTACCAAAGGATGTGTAAGGCGTGCTCCTTCCCTTCACTAGCCTGCAGGTCACCCTTGGGCAAAGTATAGCACCTGCTTACCCCCCCCCCCCACCCCCCCACCGATCAGGGTCATGTGAAGCCATGGGAGCAGGTGGTGGATGGTCGTATGAGCAGCTGGTGCACATCACAAGCCCTGGTTACGCGACCACTGACGTCAAGCAGACATTTTCCCAAGAACAATTGTGGTCAAGATCATGATCGCTCACATTACTTCCATGTTGCTCAATATGAATTCCTCCTATTGTTCAAAGGGAACTATGTTCATTTTAGCCACCCTTTTCTGCTTTATATGATTTTACGATCTGATTTTATATTTTGTAATATTTTACTTTCATAATCTGTTTTTTCCTTCCCACACTGCTTGCTCACTGGTTCTTTGTTGCTTTTTGAAGTTTTCCCAATCTTCTGGTTTCCCACTATTCTTGGGCACTTTATATGCTTAAGCTTTTAGTTGGATACCTTCTTTTATTTCCATGGGTATCCAACACTGGCTCTCCCTGCCGTTACTGTTCTTGCCTTTTTTCATGTAAATAGGCACTGTATGTTTTAAAAAGTTCAAAGTGCATTTATTATCAAAGTATGTATACGTTATACAACCTAGAGATTCGTCTCCTTACAGGCAGCTATGAAACAAAGAAACCCAAAAGAACCCATTTAAAAAAAAGACCATCAAACACCCAGTGAGCAGAGAGAGAAAAAAACAAATCATGCAAACAATAAACGCAAGCAAATAGCGTTCTGAACTGGTCCTCAGAGAGAGTTTGCCCATGGACCCTTAGTTAAAAGCAAAGTGGAGCAGCGAGCTGAAATGGCCCATCCGTTGCCTGCAGCTTGGTCACCCTGACCTTCTTAGTCTGGCCCTGTGCCTAATTTTTCAAATAAACATCGGATTCACCCACCTCGATACACTCCGGGGCCAGGACCCTGCCATCTCAATTCAATTATTACTCGGCAATATTTAGACAAAATTGAAGTAAAGCATTTGATTGTATTATATAGCTTTTAATAAAGATTGTATACTGTCTAATAAGGGATACAGAACAAATGAGATTGAGGTGTATATCAGGCAGGGCTTAACTGAACGATGGAACACAAGTTTAAAGGACTTGGTTTCACTTGATATGTTTTTTTTACTAGTTATCAAGACTTAGTGAGGTTGAATCAATATTTATTCTGAAGGAACTAGTGCTTCATTAAAGTGAGTTACATGGTTGATGAATGCAATGAGGTGGTGCATGATTTACCACATCCCCTGTGACTGTGCCATTAAAGGAAATGGTGCCAAAAAGAAACAACTGACCAACACAAAGTTGCTTCCCTCACTTCTGCCATACTCTTATATTTCTTTGAACAGATGTTTATGTTTAATGAAGAAAATCGCATGGAAGACATTTATATATCACATGACCTTGCAGTCATAGAGTCATACCGCAAATGTTTTACTTTAAAGCTGTGGTAACACCTGCATCTGTCACTTCTGGCAGCTTGTTCCATATACCCACCACCCTCTCTGTGAAATACTTGCCCCTTAGCTCCCCTTTAAATATTCCCTCTCTCACAATTAACCCATGTTCTCCAGTCTTAGACTCCCTATCCTTCATAAAAGACCATGACTATCCATCCTATATATGTTTCCCCCATTATTATGTATTTAATATTTCAGTAATCTTATGTGTGTGTGTGTATGCTTAAAGAGCGAACTAGACCCATATTCCCAGACTCTTGTGTCTTCCTTGAATTAATTTAATGTCATGAAGTTACAAAGCATAACACCCATGATTTTATAAACCTCTCTAAACTCACACTTCAGTCTCCCGTGTTCCAATGAGGTCAATCCCAGCCTACCCAATCTCTTCTTGTAAATACAGCCCTCCATTCCTGGCAACATCTTGGTGAATTCCAATTACGCATTGTCTAGCCCTACTACATCCTTTCTAGATCGTGTTGACTAGAACTGCAAGCAATATTCTAAGTGTGGACTGGCCAATATATTTAAGTTTCTATAGATTCATACAACAAGGAAGCAGTCCTTTGGCCCACTGAGTCAGCACCAATGAAAACGCATTCCATTTCCATTAATCTCATTAGTTATTGTCCCCATGTTTTCATTAGCTTCCCCTATTTTCAACCACATACCTACACACTGGCTGACTGTCTACCAACTCACATAGTTTTGAAATCAGGAAACCTGGGGGAAATCCATGTGCTCACAGAAAGAGCATACACATTCCACACGGACGGTATTGAAGGTCAGAACTGGACCTGGGTTGTTGCAGCTGTAATGCAGTAGTTCAACAGTTGTGCTTTTACACCATCTTAGCTCTTGTTTTATTGGTTTTGTACTTGCAAGAAAGTTCCTTGCCTGAAGTTCTTTAAGACCTCTAAAGATGGCATCTCTGCCTAATTCAATTGGTTAACTCTTTTAGAGATCTGTTATGGGTATGGTAAACTGGAATGGCTCTTTTTTGCTTGTTGTGATTCTGCTTGCAAAAATGTCCCAAGACGCTTCAGTAAAATATAATTTAAAGGAAGATTCACTAGCTAGCCAGGTTAGGGCACATTTGACAGATTGACCGAAAGTCTGTCCAAAGCAATGGTGGGATCCAAAGAAAGGAAGGATAAGGGAGAGATTTTGGAAGGAGTTGGGTGTAGAGTTAAAAAGCCATAAAGAAAATTATATGTTAGGATAAAAAATTTAAATTTGAACTGATGAGGATGGGAATGGTAATATTTAATGAGCAGGGCAGTGTGGAATAGCAGATGGGAAGCAACGAATTGGATGGGAAGGAAAGAGGAAAAATATTAGGCATTGCAACTTCTGTGGCAGTCTGGGGCCGTGGTCGCATGCTGCCATTCAGGTACCCAAACCATCCTCCAGATTCTCCCTCCCTCTCCCTCCCTCTCCCTCCCTCTCCCTCCCTCTCCCTCCCTCTCCCTCCCTCTCCCTCCCTCTCCCTCCCTCTCCCTCCCTCTCCCTCCCTCTCCCTCCCTCTCCCTCCCTCTCCCTCCCTCTCCCTCCCTCTCCCTCCCTCTCCCCTTCTCTCCTCACTGATTAACCTATCGACTAGTTAGCTTCATCAGCATCTTCTCAATACAATAACCCTGACCTTGCCTTTGTCCTATCCATCCCACCCTAATTTCTCTCTTTTTCTGTTGTGCTAAAGGGTGTTTGAAGTGAAAAATTATGTTTCTCTGTCCACGAGTGCTGCCTGAATACAATGTACTTACAGTATTTTCTGTTTTAATTTCCAATCTCCACTATCTGCAGGCTTTTGACTTTCAGTAACATAGTCAGATGTACAGATAACCAAGTCATGGGTGAGAGATTCAGTAGCAGGTGGTTGGAAGCAGAAGCTGCTGCTTTCTTCTTCTTCTTCTTCCTCCACCTCCTCCTCCTCCACCTCCTCCACCACCACCATCATCATAAATGATGATGACATCAGTGACGCCTCTGATGAGAGCGAAGCTGAAACTAGGAAGCACAGATGCACCTGCAGGTTGGGCGCGTTACGGCCATTGAAGGGTCGAGTTGTCTATCCTTGTGGTCCTGGCACTTTTGATCAAGGCCCTTCAGCCACAGCTCTGCAAATCAGTTGGTGCCTTTGAAGCCTGCCAGGTGCCAGGCATTGTGGTCTTTGACCAAGGCCTCCCAACCAGTCACAGGTATATTGCATGCCTTCAAGGACGATTTCACGCAATCTTTACAGCGCTTTGTGGGGCCTCCCTGCTTTCTGGTGCTATGTGCCAGCTCAGAGAAGAATACCATCTTTTGGAAGGTGGTTGTCTTCCATCCGGACCACACACCTAACCCATCGAAATTGAGCCTTCATTATCAGTGTCTCTGTACCAGAGTCCTCGGCCCTTCGTTGCACTCTGTGGTGGGGACATTGTCCTACCACAAGATGCCCATGATCTTGTGAAGGCATTGCAGGTGGATCTGGTCAGGCATCTTGATGTGCCTGTGGTATGGGGTCCATGTTTCACAACCAAGTAGCAGGGAAATCAGGACCACTGCTCTGTACTCTGCCATCTTGGTCTTCAACCGGATGCCAGGTTCTCTCCAGACAGGTGTCCATAGCTTACCAAAGGATGTCTCAGCTTTTGCAAGTCTGTTTGAGATCTCTTGATCTGGACTGCAGGAGGAGGTGGGGCAGCTTCCCAGGCAGGTGAAGGTGTCAACATTGTTGAGCTGTGAGCCTTCAATCTCAATTCGTGGTTCCACAGGGATGGTATGGGGGTGAAGTAGAACTTCTGACTCCTGCAGGCTGATGGTTAGGCTGAATTTTCTTGCTGCCTCAGCGAGCTCCTGCAGGTCCCTTTCACTGTGCATTGCAAGAGCACAGTCTTCTGCAAGGAGGAAGTCTCGTACTATTGTTTCCAGCACTTTGGTTTTGGCCTTGAGGTGTCACAAATCAAAGAAGCGTCCATCAGTCCTGTAGTGAATTGTTATTCCCGCATTAGTCTGTGAGAGAGCAGTGAACAGGATCATGGCAAACAGCAGGCTGAACAGGGTAGGCACAAGGACACAGCCCTGTTAGTTACTGGGAAGGGGCCAGAGTTGCAGCCATTTTTGATGGCCAGGGTCACTGTGCCGTCATGGAATGACCTGACAATACTGACTAACCTTGGGGGAGAGCAGCATAACTTGGTAAGAATATGCCAAAGGCCTCTGCGACTGACGGTATCAAATGCCTTCGTCAGGCCCGCAAAGAGGGTGTAGAGATTACTGGTTCTGTTCCTGGCATTTCTCCTGGATCTGTCTGACAGCAAAGATCATGTCCACTGTCTCTTTGTTAGATCTGAAACCACAATGGCTCTCTGGGACAATGTCATCAAGGAGGTGAGAGGTAATCGTGTTCAATATGATACGGGCCATGATCGTCCCGGCTATGCTCAGGAGAGATGTGCCTCTGTGGTTGTGACAGGATGCCCTGTCCCCCTTGTTCTTGTACAGGTGGATGATGTTTGTATCCCTGAAGCCCTGTGGTACACAGGTTTTCTCCCAGAACTGCTGCATGAGCTCTGTCAGCCTCTGAAGGAGGGTTTTGCCTCCCTCCTTGAAGACCTCTGGAAGGATCCCATCTAGGCCAAGGGCCTTGCCTGACACCAGCCTTCCTAGCTTCTACCAATATGGGGGTGGGGATCATCAAGGGCTTCCAGGACTGGGCGGTGGGGCATGTCTTCTATGGTCTGGTCATCTATTTGGGATGGTCTGCCCAGCGTTGGACAATGTTGCCTTTGTCAGTGAGGAGCTCTCCATCCAGGGAGCGGACTGGTGCCATGCTGTTGGAGGAAGGTCCATACACTGCCTCTGTACCATCAAAAAACTTCTTTGTGTTGTTCAGGTCAGTGGAGTGCTAAAGCTCTGCCACTTTGGCTTCCCACCACTGATCTTTCATATTCCACAGATCAGCCTGGACCTTACTGCAGAGGTGCTTCAAGCAGTCATGTTTGGAGTTTGACTGTTTGTCACTGAGCCAGCTTGCAAAGGCTTCCTGCTTCTGCTTGAGAAGGGTCTCATCGAACCAATCCTGATCTTCCTCTTGGCGTGCCCGAGAATGGCACTTGCAGCACCGTACAGGGCGTCTCTGAAGACAGCCCATGTTGTTTCTGGGTCTGCTTTACATAGATTGAACAAGGTGAATGCTGATGGTGAGAATGTGGATTTGGATGCCAAAGGAAGAGCTGGAAGGATGCTGATGTTTAAGCAATCTGGTTCAGTCACAAAAGGACGGGCTGACGGGTTGTGATTGAAGTGGAAATGGGGCAGATGGAAGTTGTCTCCTTTTATGATCATACTTCTACTGGGGAAAACTGCTACTTCCAAGACCAAGTGTCTGGCAAGTACAATGACGCAAGGGTGCAGAGTGCTGCCTGTTTGCAGTCACCTAGGACGAGGCATCAGAGTCGGGCACTCCACCGGAGTGCAGGAGGCGGTGTAGGGCAGCATCCATGCTGGATTGGGTGCTGCTCCCGGTGTTCACTTGGTAGAATACAGGCTGTATTGTGTTTACAGACTGCTGCAACAGTCATGGAGTCGGGGATTTGGACTATTTTTTTGTGTGACTGTATTTTACTGCTATCTTATATGTGCCTTGTGCTGTGCATAACTATTAGAACTGTGCCTTGCACCTTGGTCTCAGAGTAACACTTCAATTGGCTGTATTCATGGTTGAATGACAAACTTGAACGATCACAAAATCCAGCCAATCTTCTTGACAGTGGAATTTGATGCCATATCTGTGGATGATGTTTCTAAGGGACAGTATGTCAACAAATGGGTCAAAAAAGTGACTTGAGGGATTCCAACAGGATAGGTGTCATCCACTGGACATGACTGCTCTTTGACATCACAGCAGAGCAATGAAGTATTTAACTATGAGCCTTCCACATCAACGACCCTTGGGACATATTTTAAAGAATTTTTATATTGGTCATTATTGTCCTTAAGTACTCAATGGTTGACTTGGCTGGATCTTTCCCAGTTAAATCTATGTGTTGTTTTCTAACCTGATATTGGGTCATCAGCTTATGCCTGGTAGCCAATAGCATTACATTTCAAATGGAAGTGAAATAAAATTTTGGCTTTGAGTCATCTGTGTTTGTTTTTGCACCCAGATTATAAGAATCATATTAACACCTCTCTAGTAGCCGGGACTCCACAGGTTTTGCACTGTTACAATATTCATTCCTTTTTTGTTTTGCAATTTTAAATCATCTTTTGCATACATTTTACTAAAGCAATGGGTTCCCTATTCCATGTGTACCTTGCACCCCATCAAATAGAGACTTGCAACAAAGTAAAATTCCTTTAAATAAATCATTGCTTCATTGCATCATAATTTTTTACATCAATCTCCCTTTAATAAGAAATACCACAGAAAGCCTTGCTGAAGAGGAAAGGAAGTTTCTGTGGTTTAACGTTTACTTATGTTCTGTTTTCCAAAAAAATTAACTTTCTTTGGCCTCTGGATGTCAAGCAGTAGGGGTGAGTGTGTGAGTTGTATGTGGCTGTGTATTTGTGAAACCGAATATTGTTCCAGGTTGGACAGGTTAGTGCATCGTTGACAGGATTTATGACCCAAGAACTTTTGATGTTTGCAATGAGTGTCAAAGTGAGCAAGTTCTCTTCCTTTCCCAAAACTCTTCACCCTTAACACACACAAAATGGAGCAGTCTTCTATTTAGCTCCATGGAGCTTACTTTTGCATACTACATCTGCATGGCTTGACCTCCTGAACCAACGGCAAACAGGGATACATATATGAATCCATAATTTGATTTAGAATTCATTTAACAATATAGCTTTCTTGTCCAGCCTATGATCAAAGTAGTTAATATAGAGGATTAATGTCGGGACTTCATTAAGCACTGGTGAGGCCTTACTTGGAGTATTGTGAGCAGTTTTGGGTCCCTTACTTTAAAAAGGATGTGCTGAAACTGGAGAGGGTTCAAAGGAGGTTCACAAAAATGATCCCAGGATTGAATGGTTTGTCATATGAAGAGCGTTTGATGGCTCTGGGCCTGTATTCACTAGGATTCAGAAGAATGAGGAGTGACCTCATTGAAACCTATTGCATGCTGAAAGGCCTTGACAGAGTGGATGTGGAGAGGATGCTTCCTGTAGTGGGAGAGTCTAAGACTAGAAGACACAGCCTCAGAATAGAGGGACGTCCTTTTAGAGTGGTGACGAGGTCGAATTTCTTTAGCCAGAGATTGGTGAATCAGTG
Organism: Mobula birostris; assembly: GCF_030028105.1. NCBI lineage: Eukaryota > Metazoa > Chordata > Chondrichthyes > Myliobatiformes > Myliobatidae > Mobula > Mobula birostris. Next base: position 54,090,297 of record NC_092386.1, read on the forward strand.
GTATTCATTGCCACAGGCAGCTGTGGAGGCCAAGTTTTTAATGTATGTTTAAGGCAAAGGTTGATATATTCCTGATTGGTCAGTGCATGAAGGCATACAGGGAGAAGGCAGGAGATTGGGGCCGAGAGGAAAATTGGATCTGCCATGATGAAATGGTGGAGCAGACTCAATGGCCCAAGTAGCCTAATTCTGCTCCTGCATCTTATGGTCTGGAAGTAGTATGGTGCCTGCATCAAAATTCTAAATGAAAGCCTAGTAAGATAAAGTTTATAGCAGATCTTCATAGAATTACCCTTCATATGTTGCAGTGACTGATATGGGATTTCTACCCTTGAGACCATTAACTGTTCAGAGTCCTAAGTTCAAATCCATCTATTGGATTTAAAATCATTTTTTAAATCTGGTATTAGTCTCCATAATAAAAAGTCCCCCAAAAACTATTGTTATGAAAACCCATTTGATTCAGCAATGAGTTCTGGGGAGGAAATTTGCCTTTCTCACCTGATCTGGCTGATATGTGACTCCAGAGGCATGATTAACACTTAAATGGTTTAATGAGCTACTCTGTTCGGGAGCAATCAGATATCAAAGTTATTGCTGGTATTGCTACTAATGATCAAACACAAAAAAAAAGGCAATTTAACATGACTAACAAGAGGACCTTTTATGTTAAAGGCAAGGAAATTTAGCAATGGAAGAGAATTTTTTCACTTCACTATCAAACATTATTGTTAAGAATATAACAGGGATGTGCAATGATCTTTTGCGGTAACAGAACAGTGACAAATTCTGATTCAGCCTCAAATGTAAGGAGGAAGATGTGGTGCCTCACAAAGTTCAAGAGGCAAGATAAAGTATTAGTTTAATTTGTTTTTGTCACATTTGGCAACTTGCTGCCTTTGCAGAACAGTTATTTTGCCATGTTATTCTGGCAATTACGGGCACTTTAGAAGCCAAGGTCAAGGTCCAAACATCCTGCTGGGCTTTACCCATGCGAGACACTAATTCCATTCTTTCCAGTATGCAGATAAAAAGGGCAAAGATGATTGACACCACTGCACTTCTCGTGATGCCTTCCACTCTCTAATAGTGCATTTGGAGCGTGGACCCATTATAGGATTCAGTTTACCAATTATCCAGTCTTTTTTCCTCTGATTGAGACCAGGAGTGAAAAATTACATTTACTATGCTTGTTTCTGAGTACTTTGATACCCTTCAGTTGTCCTATATGGCATCCTAGGAGTATTCATCAAATGTCACACTGATGAGGGAACTGAATACCATGCATTGAAAGTTGACCCAGTGTATGAAAAGAGAGCATATGGTGCCATGATTGTGCAACTGTGCTTGGACTCGGTCACTCCCACTTTGGATGCTAATAGTCAAATTTCTGTCCCTTTTCGTGCACTGAACAGCAGGAAAGCTTTACCTTCCCTGCCCCACCTTGCTTGACTGGATTGTGAACAATTTGCTTACTTGTTAGTGTTGTAATTCTACAAACCTTTTCTCCTCCAGAGCCGGAGTCATTTGCAAAGCATTGTAACTTTACTCTCCTTCTGCAGAAGAATGTTTAAACAGAGCCTTTTCATCCGTGTGATTTCCTATCAGATCCCCCTTCCTCCAGCCCTTTATCTCTTTCACCAATCAACTTCCTAGCTCTTTACTCCACCCCCCTCCCTCCCGGTTTCACCTATCACCTGATGCCTTGTACTTCTGCCTCCCCTCCCCTCACCTTCTTGTCTGACTTTTCATCTTTTTCTTCTGGTCCTGATGAGGGGTCTCAGTCCGAAATGTTATTTCCAGCAACTGCAGATTGTCTCATGTTTGTCATCAATGTGCCAGATTGCTATAAATGATCTCTTAGCATTTAGTGAAAAAGGACATGGAGTTCACCAAGAGCCTTGACTGAACTTGCTAGAGTCCAGTAGGTAGAGCACGCAGGCCATTTCTGCAAGGATAACAGGTTTCCCTTTGGTCCAGGTACCACTGAATGAATGCAGATCATTTCACAGATGCCACATGTTAACCATTCTACACCAGTGCCACACAGAATCCTAGTCCCTAAAATGTGATTGATCTGTCATCAAAGGCAGCAGTATGCATACAGCGAATGCCAAGTTCCATGTGAACTGTGATAGCACTGACTGTTGGCATGCTGAAGCATTCCTTCTGCTGCTGGGATTACTCTGGGAGATCCCAGCGGCAATCATTGGAGCTGGTGACAGAGTTATCTTTCTCTGCTGGAAGCTGTACAGCCTGTATCCTGCAGCAATGAGGGCACAGCCCTCGTAACCTGCTGCATGCCGAGCAGCTAGAACAAGGGAAAAGGAGGTAACCAAAACAGCCAGGGTGCTGTGTTGATTCATTCTTCTGCTACTCCAGTTCCAAGCTGAATTTCCATTCAGGAACAATTTTTGCACCTTGCTTGTCCTGCCAGTGTTCACCATCACCCATCTGGTCATCATGCAGAAGGAAGAACTGCTGCACAATAAGGATTTACAAACCAAATTGGTAAAATAACCAAGTCGTGTTGTCAGCCACATATTTTTGTGCCTGTTCTCTGGGTGTCATTGCCAGTCCCTGTGTACAAGTCAAGGCTTCCGCAGGAAGTGCAGCATAACTGATGGAAAGGAAGATTGTTCCTGATTGAGCAGAATAGTGTGAACTTGTTTATTGGGCATGACCTGACAATTTTTTGGGGTTGGCATTGGTTGTCAAAGTGAGCAAGATTTCTTCCCGTAGCAAACTTCATCACCTTTAACACACAGATAGATGTTCGTCTTTTCTGCAACATAGAGTTTGCCTTGATCGACTAAGTTTGCCTGTTTTGATCTCTTGAAACAACAGCAAACAGGGAAGCATTTATGAGTCCATATTTTGATCTGGAATACATTTTTATCGGGGTGGCTGTCTGCAGATAGCCCTGGAGGCCGTCATCCCCAAGCCCAAAAGACCAGGCTTCAGATGGTTTTTGTCATGAATGCAGCAGCAGGCATACATGTCTCTTTAAGAAGTACAGACTACCTTTCGATGGACTCTTGTCACATTTCCTACTCTGGTCTTGTGTCTGGCCAAAGGGCCGTGTGGTAGTGCTTGCTGGATGCTGAAATTAGCCAAACAAGCATGCAGCATTGCAGGTGTTACATTGCTTACGTTGTACTGAACAGAGGAGGAGTTATCCATGCTGTTTTTTCTCATGGTAGTGAGTTCCCGCTCCTAGAGCTCATTGACTGGCTGTTTTTTGACATACCCAGGAACAGGTTTGAAGATGCGTGCCACTGGGGCGCTGCCCTGTGGATGACCGATTCCATGTCAGCGTTGCCGACTGAGGCACCAAGGGAGAAGGAACATCAGAATATCATGGTGGCAGACGCAACTGTGACAGAGGCCTCCGTGTTTGAGCAATTGCTCCCCCTCTCGATGGTGGGGAGAGTTCGCCGCCAATTCACGAGTCGAAGAACCTCGGAATAAACAGCAACACAGCAGATTGTAACTCCATAACAGTGACTGTTTGCCTCCCCTTTCGCTGTGAAACGGATGACATCTCTCTGGCCCCTGTTAGTGAGTGAGAGCCTGTGGCTTGTCGAACTGAGGGGTAAACAGAAGTTTTTTGTTGACTGCTATCGTGGTCTTTGGGGGCTTTGCCGTTGCTTGGTGGGTGGCGGGTATTGCTGAATGAGTTGGGGGAGAGGTGAAAGGTTGATGCTTTGTTGCTTGTGCATGGGAGGGTGGAGAGGGGGCTTTAGGATTCCAACATTTTTGGGGTTCTCTTCTGTTTTTGTGGATGTCTGTGAAGAGTATGAATTTCAGGTTGTATACTGTATACATTAAAATGGAACCATTTGACTCATTCCAGCCCCGTGCCTGTTTTCAGGCACTTTTAAATTTATTCTGGTAACAAAAAGTGAATATGCTGCCAATGCTCAGCAGATCAGACAGCAAATGTGGAGGAAGAAACAGGAGTTGACATTCTCTCTCCACAGAAGCTGCTTGATCAGTGTGTTTTGTGGTTTTTTTTTTCAGGTGTCCAGTAATATTGTGTTTTATATTTGATTTTATCACATATGAGTTCTGAATTTCTTTATTGACATAGAGGGAGTACAAAGAAGGTTCACCAGATTGATTCTTGGGATGACAGGACTTTCATATGATGAAAGGCTGGATGGACTAGGCTTATACTTGCTGGAATTTAGAAAATTGAGGAGGGATCTTATTGAAACGTATAAAATTCTAAAGGGATTGGACAGGCTAGATGCAGGAAGATTGTTCCTGATGTTGGGGAAGTCCAGAACGAGGGGTCACAGTTTAAGGATAAAGGGGAAGCCTTTTAGGACCGAGATGAGGAAAAATTTCTTCACACAGAGAGTGGTGAATCTGTGGAATTCTCTGCCACAGGAAACAGTTGAGGCCAGTTCATTGGCTATATTTAAGAGGGAGTTAGATATGGCCCTTGTGGCTAAAGGGATCGGGGGTATGGAGGGAAGGCTGGTACAGGGTTCTGAGTTGGATGATCAGCCATGATCATACTGAATGGCAGTGCAGGCTCGAAGGGCCGAATGGCCTACTGCTGCACCTATTTTCTATGTTTCTATGTTTTCCTTCACTGCATCCCTGACCCTGAGAAAGTTCGAAATTTAAATGGATGCTTGACCATGCAATTCTTCTGTTTTGGTCTGAAAGTGGAATTTAATCAAGGCACCAGGGAATTCCCTGCTTCTTCTCAAATAGTGCCATGGGATTTTTAAAAATCAACTTAAGCAGATAGATGGAAAGTTTTAATACCTTTTTCCATTGGCAAAACTCATTAATTTTCTCCTATAATTTGTATCTCTAAAAGGTAACTTCATCCATGTGGGCAGCCAGAAAATGGAACAAAGCTCTGTTTCTTCTGGGTTATGTGCAAAGGGGGATAAAATGGGTTTGTGGTTCTGAATGTGAAATTTTCAGTTGTCTAATTCTGTGTGAACAGAATTTGTCTGGGGAATTTCCCAGGCCATCCCTGAAATTTCAGACAGTACACCACCAGTTAGATTATTGGTTCCACTGAAACTATCTTGAGGTTGCCTTACTTTGCTCTGTAAAAGGTCATTGATCTTTTTGAACCCTTTTAAGTCAAGTCATTAGGATTCCGTGGAGCATTTTATTTAGAAAAAGCAAGATGGTGCCCCACTTTTAAATCACACCAGTAGGGCAAATGCCATTAACAGGGCCTTACAAAGGATGCGTAGGACTGAGCTGCTTCTTTCCTTTCCCACCATGCATCCTGCATTCTGCGCCATGTGCTCTGTGCTTGTCTGGGGGTGCCTAAACTGAACGCATTTTGAGATATAAGACAAGTCATTCTGCCATGCAAAAAATGCTTTCTGCTTTTCTTGCAAGACCTTGGCGATGCCCTTGTCATTTTCATCAAACCAGTCTTGGTCGTTCCGCTTTGCGGACCCCAGAGCAGATGTAGCCGACTCTGTTACCAGGGCTTTATAGTCCTCCCATTTCTGTGCAGGGTTTCCAGTGAGGGGTCCGTGTAACGTCGACCTGTCATCCAGATTGTCCGCAAGTTGTTCCTGATGCCAGGGGTGGTTCAGCTTCCCGATATCAAATGTCTGTCGAATGGCCTTTGGCTTCCTGAGATGTTTAGGAGCAATGCGTATTGTAAGAATCGATCTAACCAGCTGATGATCAGTCCGTGCATCGCTCTGGTCATCCTGAAGTCATCAGCGTCCCGCCTCCGAGTGATAACACAGTCTATCAGAGGCCACTGTTTTGGATCATCCACGTTGTCTAGGGTGTTGGTGATAGTCAGATCACTTGCAGCACAGAGGCTCAACAACAGCAGGCCTGTACTGTTCATTTTGCCAACACCCTGCGGACCCAGCACCCCTTTCCAGTTTCTGAAATCTTTGCCAACCCTCACGCTAAAGTCGCCAAGCTGTCTCCTGGGAGGTGCTGATTTCTCAATGTGATCGAGTTGCTGGTAGAAGTTTTCCTTGACCTCATCACTGCAGGTCGTGGATGGGTTGAGAGGAAGTTTCATCGGTCGGTCGCTAATGCAGGTTGGAAGGTCCAGTGTTCGGAGCAGGAGTGAGGTTTTGATTGTGAGTCCTACACCATGGATTCGGTCTTCGCTCACTGACTTGCCCTTCCAGAAAAAGGTGTAGCCTCTTTTGGGTTCAGCAATGGATACTTCTGCAAGTCTGGTTTCGCTCAGAGTGGCAATGTTGACTTGATAGTGAGCTAATTCTCATGCTATCAGAGGCGCCTGTCTCTCAGGTCTTGTGCTATTTCCATTGTCCATAAGGGTTCAAATGTTCCATGTTCCGAAAATCAATTTCTTTGTGACATATTTTCGAGCGCTGGTGGGTAAAAACACAAATAACTGGAAGATGTTCTTCAGGGCCATCAAAGTAGTCTATGGACCCAAAACTGAATCACACGCCCCTCTTATCGGCTGATGGTAAAACCCTGCTCAGGACAAGGAATAACATCAATGAGAGATGAAGAGAACATTTTATTAGCGTACTCAACATGTTAGGTGCTGTAGATCAAACCATGCTTGATCAGATCTCCCAGAGGCCTGTTATCAACACCTTTGACCTTCCTCCTACCCTGGAGGAAGTCAGGAAAGCCATTTCTCAGACAGACTCTGGTAAGGCCCCTGGGACGGATGGAATTCCTATTGAGCTCTTTAAGTCAGCAGACCCACTAGCACTCAGATCATTCCACGACATCCCCACGAGCACATGGGAGGAAAAAGTCATGACTGGGGACCTTAGGGATGCCATAATTGTTCCAGTGTTCAAGGGCAAAGGTAGCAGGGCTCACTGCGGTAACTATTGGGGCATATCTCCCCTGTCTGTTGGGGGAAAGTCCTCAAAAGCTTAATCACCAACTTATCAGATACGAACCTTCCTGAGGCGCAATTTGGCTTCCAATCAGGCCGCAGTACTATTGACATGGTTTTCACCATTCCTCAAGAAATGTGTACTGAACAGAATCTACAGTTACTTGCCGTCTTCGTGGATCTAACCAAAGCCTTTGAATATGTCCGTCTTTTCCACAATGACTTGAGTGGCCTTGTTCTGTCAAAGGGGAGACTTCGAAGTCAATCAGTATTTCAAGTGGGCGTGAAGAAGGGTGCGTGCTGGTGCCAGTACTGTTTAATCTGCTCCTCACGTGTGTACTACACTACGCATTCAGCACCGTACAATATGGGATATACATAAGGTATAGGCTGGACAGGTCACTTTTTGACTTGAATCTGTAATCTCATTCGAGAAGCTCTGTAGGCTGATGATTGTACCCTATGACACACACAGAAGCCGGACTTCAGCTGCCTGTCGATAGGTCTGCAGAAGCCACTCATCTGTTTGGCCTCACCATCAGCCTACAAAAGACAGAAGTCCTGTTCCAACCCGGTCCAGTCTCTACTACCCCTGCCCCATCCATCTGCGTCGAAGGTACACAGCTTAGAACAGTGGAGGAATTCAAACACCTCGGAAATGTTATTTCTAGTGATGGCTCCCTAGACAAAGAAATCAGTTCTAGGGTTTGCAAGGCCAATCAAGCCCTCATGTGCTTGCGTTCACAGCATAGCATCTGAAAAACCATGAAGCTCAAGCTGTACAAAGTAGTTGACCTTAGCACTCTATTATACGGCTGTGAAACCACCACTGTATTCAGATGGCACCTTAAAATGCTGGAACCCTTCCATACACGTAGCCTGAGATCAATCCTGGGCATCCATTGGCAGGACCAGGTCACCAACCTGGAGGTCCTCGAAAGAGCAGGAGCACAAGCATAGAAGCAATAATCCGGCAAGATCTTTTTCTCCGATCCTGCAAGCCCAGCTTCACTGTACAGGGCATGTTATACGCATGGAGGATTTCAGAATACCCAAATGATTGTTATATGGAGAGCTGTCACAAGGAAGAACAGACAGGGGGTGACCTTGTAAGGGGTTTAAGGACTGTATGAAAGTCAACCTTGCGCATGGTGACATTGCACCTATGCAGCTTGAGCAGAGTGCTCAGGACCGGACTAATTTCCCTCCAGTCCAGATGATAGGTCTTGACCCAAAATGTCAACTGTCCATAGTTGCTGCCTGACTTGCTGAGTTCCACTAACATCTTGTGTGATGCTCCATATTCCAACATCTACAGTCCCTTGTGTCTCGAGGAGATTCAGTGTGCCTGATGTGAGAAAGGGAGACAGCAAATGATGACGCCATGTTGTATTCTTCAACTGGTAGATAACTCTGCCAAGAGGACTTGTATTTGTGTCTCCAAGTGCTAATTTTTTCCCTGGTCAGAACAAAATTCCAGACTGAAAAATGACTTGACATTTCAGTCTTGACCTTGAATTTTAGAAGAAAAATATTATGTAGGAATTCTGGTCAAGCAGAAGTACAATGCTCATATCATCTTATGTTTACAGGGCTGGCCACAAACTGCATTTCATGTAATTTATAGACTAATTTAAATATAATTCTCTATCCAACAGGAAATAATGCAGTGTGTGCAGAAAACACACAAAAAACATGATGTGTGATGTGACCTATAATTCAAAAGCCAAGGATGCAGTATTTATTCAGGGTTTTGCAGTATTTATTCAGGGTTTTACAATGACAGAAGCAATTAGATATTTTAATGATTTTAGAATGTGTGGGCTGATGGGGATATCTTCCTTTTTAAGTTGTTTCCTGTAAACAATACAGCTGTTTGTTCAAAGCTATTTATTTTCTCTCTGTCATACTCTAACATTGCCTAATGATGCTTTTCCATGGTTGAAATGATTTATCCTGTTAATTGAATGCTGAATTATCGCTGTTTTATTAGGTCATCTACTTACCTCAGAGGACCTTAATTTCCACCAGAACATTCAAATTTAATGTGCTTGTTGCCTTATGCAATGCTTAAAGCTGTTACCAAGCAATCCACTTAATCTAATTAATGGCCTTAAATAGCACAAGCAGTTTCATGTAATTATATGAATCACTGTAGTATTAAGTGAAATAAAATACCACTTAATTTAGTTTAGATCTTTTTGCGCTCACAATGTATTCAATTCTGCTTAGATGTGATAAGTAGCCATAGATAATTTCAAACTATTTTCTGTCAAAGCTTGATAGTACTAAATGGAATATTCTGTGGTTCCGTAAAGCACTTGCTCCCTTATCACCACTGAAAATGGAGAATCATTATTGAAAGATGGCTTCATTAACATTTACCTGTAGGTATGTAGGCACTTATTTTTCAGTTTCCGTTTTTATTCCTGTAGTATGCGGACATAATCTAAACAAATAGGATTGAAATGTGTGTGGCTTTAAGAGATACCATAATACTTTATTTGACTTCCTGTAAAGAGCCTTCAGTTTGTGTTCAAAAAGACTTTTTGCTTGTATGTTGTAGGCTGTTGTTTTAGTGGAGAAAATGTGAAAATCATTATCTGTGCCTTGCAGGTTTCTGAGGAGATTAATGAGCCAGAAAATGTTCAGAGTTGCTCTTGTAGTCAAAAAAGGAGAAGGAAATGGTGGTTGAAATTAGAAGCAAAGGTCAAAATATCTCCCAGAAGGATATAGATATGCACCGTCTCTATCTTAAATGGTAATACTGCCAATGGAGATATTCTCTTTTTTTTAAGAAAAGAATAGGCACCTTCTGCTTTGTCATGAAATCAAATGTAACATTGATATGGCCATCAAAAATGTTAACTTTCTGCTCCTATCTTTCAATATATTTTTTCACTTTTCAACTATAAGCTGGGAAGAAAACTACTCTAATTTTTACAGTGTATTAAATAAAATACTGAAAAGCAACTTAAAAATAGGGAAACAACAGGAATTCTGCAGATGCTGGAAATTCAAGCAACACGTGTGTTGCTGAAAAATAGGGATGTACTTAAACTTTTACCGCTATCTACGTGCCTTAGAAATTTTATCAGGGGGAACCCATCCCTTTTGTTTAAAAGAAGAGGGAATATCTGAATCAGCCATATCCCCATTCAATATCACAGTTGTTGATGTCTATATCTTTTTAGAGATATTTTCTCTAAATTACATTTTATGTCCAAAGCTCAGTGCATAATGGCTAGGCTAATGTTTATGGATTGACTTCATTCAAAATTGTAATCAATTCTTTGACTTGAGACTTCCCTCTTCTGAAATCTTCTGAAACCAGCAGTTTTTTTTGCTGAATTGTCTTTTATATTTTATTATTTATTATTTTTTTTTATTTAGAGATACAGCATGGTAACAGGCTATTCCGGCACAATAAATAGCATCACCCAATTACACTCATGTGAAAGATTAGCCTACTAACCCACATGTCTTTGGAATGTGGGAGGAAACCATAGCACCCAGAGGAAACCCATGCAGTCACAGGGAGAACGTACAAACTCCTTACGGACAGCGCCTGGAATTGAACCCAGGTCACTGGCTCTATAATGGCGTTATGCTATCATGCTGCTACCAGTTATTATTAAATTGATTTGCACAGTACCTTATGGCAAACAAATGTTTATATCAGAATACATAACATTTTTATTTGTGGCTCCATAACTGCATTGGTCTATTAAGTACTTAACCATTTTGTCTTCCAGGTTAGTTTTATATCAGTGTTAGAATATACAAACACAAAGAACATTGTAATATCTTGAGAAAGACATTGTAATTTCTTTGTAATATCTCTGTAAAATGATTATTATTAATGAAAGGAAATAAATACAATTTCCATGTCAGAAACTACAATTCACAAAAAGAAATCAAGATTTTTAAACGCAAACAACAGGAATTCTGCAGATGCTGGAAATTCAAGCAACACAGTCCTGACGAAGGGTCTTGGCCTGAAACGTCGACTACACCTCTTCCTATAGATGCTGCCTGGCCTGCTGCGTTCACCAGCAACTTTGATGTGTGTTGTTGTCAAGATTTTTAAGAAATGTTTGCAATAGATGAACCTTGTGCCTTTCAAATAAAATTGCCATATTAGAAAGTTGCTCGTGGATGGGCAACTACATGTAAAGGTCAGGCTTACTGGTTCTGAAGGCTTCAACTGTACCTGTTCAGATTGGTTGTATATTCTGATAATACTTTATCTGGATTACGGTGATTTGCATGTGTCTTCTTTTCTTGATCAATAATTAATGTTTCATCAAACAAATTAAATGCATGCTAGACATGTGTTAACTGTACAGCACTGGCCAGAAGTGGAAAGAATGATTAGCTGACTAGCTCAGTTCAGTTTGGCTGTGGTCAGGTCGGGTTTGATTTGAACTTTATTTTTATATGCAAGCAGACCTCTATTGCTTATACCTCTTAGAATAAAATTTGCAGATTACTGTATCTAAATGCAAGCAGGAAGAGCAGCTATTTAAGAATAATATAAGTTTAGAAATTGGACGGGAAATGGCAGGGTATTCGCTCACTTAAAATATAAATTCAGAGAGCACACACGTGATTTATATTTCCAATCATGTCGCTTGATCGTTGAGTTTTTTCTAATTCATGCAAATATGCAGAAAAACACAAAAGCACATTTTCTGCACAAATGTGCAGAAAATGACCAGCATCTGAACCACAACCCTCTTTGCACATAGAAAAGACACACATAGATATCAGCAAAAAAAAAAGGGTTCAAGGGTTCTAGCATATAAGAAAATAAGTAGATGCTGTGCAGTAATTCAGCTACTGAATTTTTTAGGGTATCAATATATTTTGGGGTATCCATATATGGCGGGTGGTTTAATCAAACTACATCTCTATCCAGCTTGAAATTTCAAATAGATTGTAATTATTTTAACAACTATTTTAGCATCAGGGATTGGTGTTTGAATATAAGTGTTACAATGTTTTGTGGGAGTAAGTGTTGATCAAAATGATATTAAATAAATTAGAACTGAAATACAATTAATAACAAAAGACAAATAAATTCAGTTTCAATTTGCAGAATGTAATTTCCATGTTTAATATGCAAAGTTACAAAGATGATTCTTGTAGCATGCCTTAATTTTATATCAAAGTATACTTTTCCTGAGGATACAAAAATAGTTCATAATTGGGACAGGAATTATAATTTCATATCTTCTCTTAATTATAGTCACAGAGCACTGCACCACAGAAACAGGCCCTTTGGCCCATCTAGTTTGTGCTGAACTATTGTTCTGCCTATTCTCATTGACCAATATCTGAATCACAGCCCTCATACCCCTGCCATCTTTGTACTTACCTAAATTTCTCTTAAATGAAGAAATCAAGCCACATCCACCACTGCCACAGGCAGCTCGTTCCACACTCTCACTACCCTTCTGAGTGGAGAAGCTCCCCTCATGTTCCCCTTAAATATTTCACATTTCACCCTCAACCTATGACCTCTAGATCTCTTCTCACCAACCTCAGTGGAAAAAGCCTGCTTGCATTTACGCTATCTATATCTCTCTATTTGGTATACCTTTATTAAATCTCCCTTCATTCTCCTTCACTCCAGGGAATGAAGTCCTAACCTTTTGAACTTTTCCCTATAACTCAGATCCTAAACTCCCAGCGACAACCTTGTAAATTCTCTCAGTACTCTTTCAAGCTTATTGATAATTTCCTTGTAAGTAGGTGACCAGAACTGCACACAATACTCCAAATTAGGCCTCACCAAAGTCCTATACAACTTCATAATAGCCTAATTCCTGTATTAATTAAATTAAATTATTCCATAACTGGAATGTTCAATTTATATGTAGATGACCAACTTCCCTAAGAATTCCTTTTCCCCTTTTCAAATCCATGAAATTTCAAATGATAGTTGGAAACTTCAGTCAGGCTTGTTTGAAAAAAATCTCTGCCCAATTATTGTCAACATATAACCTGCAGCACTAGGGGTCCAACACACTCGACCTCTGCTATAGGATGATTAGGAATGCCTACCATTCCATGGCTAGACAGCTTTTCAGGAAATCTGTCCTTCTCCTACCTGCATACAGGCAGAAGCTAAACAATAAGGCTCCAGAGATGAGGACAACAAAGAGATGGTCACAGGAGGCAGAGGAGCAACGATGGGATTGATTTGATTTGGTGGACTGGGCTGAGTTCAAGGACTCATCAGGGGATCTGAATGAATGCACCATGGTTGTCACAGACTTTATCAAAATAGTCGTGGATGAGTGTGTCCCCACAAAATCATTCATTGTCTTCCCCAAACAGAAGCCTTGGATGAACCATGAGATCCGCAACCTGCTTAGGGCCAGATTAGTGGCATCTAGGTCTGTTGACCAATAAGATAAAACAGGTCCAGGTATGATCTCCAGAAAGCCATCGCACTTGCAAAGTGGGAACTTTGGACCAAACTGGAGTCACTGGGGGATACTGGACAGCAGTGGCAGGGCTTGAATACATTATCTCTCACAAAGTGAAACCAAGCAACATAGGTGACAAAGGGCTTCATTCCCAGATGGGCTCAATGCCTGCTATGCTGGCTTTGACCATCAAAACATGGAGGAACCTCCATGAACTCCTACTGCCCCCGGAGACCATGTGTTTTCAGTCTCTGAGGCTGAAGTGAGAGGCTGTACCCATGGAAAGTACCTGACCCAAACAGGGTACATGGCCTGGGGTGACTGATTGGCTGGAGTGCTTACTGTTATGTTTTGTAACTCCAAAGCATTAAATTAATTAGAAGGCAAACAAAACAAGGGAGTCTGAACTGAGAATCTAACTTCGTATTTTACTTTTAAGTGAGGCACTCAACACTCACTGATATCTTTAACCTCTCACTTCGGCAGTTGATTTACCCGCCTGTTTCTAGCAGGCTTCTCTTATACCGGTGCTTAAGAAGAAGCTGGTGACCTGCCTCAATGACTATCATCCAACAGCACTTACATCCACAGTGATGAAGTGTTTTGAGAGGTTGGTGATGGAAGACATCAACTCCATCCTGAGAAACAGTTTGGATCCACTCCATTTTGCCTAATGGCACAACAGATCGATGGCAGGTACCATTTCATTGGCTCTTCGCTCAATCCTGGGACATCTGGACAGCAAAGGTGCATATATCATTATGTTCTTTATCGGCTACAGCTCGGCATTCCACACTATCATCCCCTCAACAATCAGCTTCAAGATCTTGGCCTCAAAACCTCCTTTTGCAATTGGATCTTTGATTGCCTCACTTGCAGACCTCAGTCAGTTCATAACGGCAACAACCCCTCCACTATCTCCATCAGCACAGGTGTGCCAAATGGCTGTGTGCTTAGTCCCCTGCCCTGCTTGCTATATACTTATGACTGTGAGGCTAAGCACACCTCCAATGCCATGTTTAAGTTTGCTGACGACACCACTGTCATTGGCTGAATCAAAGATGCTGATGAATCAGCATACATATAGGAGGGAGATTGAAAATCTGGCCGAGTGGTAACAGAACAGCAGCCTCTCACTCAATGTCAGTGAGACCAAGGAGATGATTATTGACTTCAGGAGGAGGAAACCAGAGGTCCATGAGCAATCCTCATCTAGGGATTAGAGCTGGAGAGGGTCAGCAACTTAAATTCCTCCGGGTTATCATTTCAGAGGACTTGTCCTGGGCCCAGCACATAAGTGCAATTATGAAGAAAGCATAGCAGTGTCTCTACTTCCTCAGAAGTTTGCAAAGAATCGGCATGACATCAAAAACTTTGACAAACTTCTATAGATGTCTGGCGGAGAGTTCATTGGATGGTTGCATCACAGCCTGGTATGGAAACACCAATGCCCTTGAACAGAAAATCCTGCAAAAAGAGTTGATACAGTCCAGCCCATCATGGGTTAAGTCCTCCCCACCATTGAGCACATCTACATGGAGCGCTGTTGCAGGAAGGCAGCATCTGTCATCAAGGACCCCAACCACCTAGGCCATGCTCTGTTCTCACTGTTGCCATCAGAAGGCAGTTACAAGAGCCTTGGGACTCACACCACCAGGTTCAGGAACAGTTATTACCCCTCAGCCATCAGGCTCTTGAACCAGAGTGAATAACTTCACTCACCCCATCACTGAACTGTTCCCACAACTTATGGACGCACTTTCAAGGAACCTTCATCTCATGTTGTTATTTATTGCTTATTTATTTATTATTTTTTTTCCTTGTTTTGTATTTGCAGTTTGTTGTCTTTTGCACATTGGTTGCTTGTCTGTCCTGTTGGCGGTGGTCTTTCATTGATTCTATTGTATTTCTTGCATTTACTGTGAATGCCCACAGGAGAATGAACCTCAGGGTTGTATATGGTGACATACATATGTACTTTAATAATAAATTTTAAATGTCCTTGGTTTAAGTTGAGTGACTCAGTTTGTCGTCTTTGCTGAATTTCTTCTTAAGGAGAACAACTGTCACAGCTGATACAGTATTTAGATATCTATAAGTATTACAACAATGGGATGGATCTTGTTTGAACTTGAAGTGACACATAGTAGAAGCATTCATCCAGATGAGAATTCTGTGGAAAGCTAAATATAGGGTCAAATGAGCTGAAGAATACCTTAACACAAAGCTTTTACGCCCTATTCTCATAATAAGCGAGGGATATGTTCCTCGCAGTCGACGCATAATGTGAAATCGCATAATGTGAATAATTATTTAAATGGGGATGCGTTCCAGAGGGCATCCTAAATATGTTTTATCTGTAATTTATTCACATTTTCATACCAATATGAGACGAAAGCAGTACCACAAGGCAACATTCGTATTATACTTCATCAATTTAAGGTAATATTCAATGTAATAAATCATAGAAAGTGAACACACTAGGGTGTACAGTACAGTATTCACTGACAGTGGCAGGTGTGTTCTCTCCGGGAGATGAGTGGTTGTTGTGTTGTCGGGCAGCTTTACATGGATAAGGTGGACGGTTGTGGTCGTCAGGATCATATCAAGCACAGCAAGGGGTGAAGAAAGACTCTCAGAATTCTTAGAATTGCCGGCAGCAGGAGATGACACCGGTTTGAAGAAAGTGGTGAGGGTTGTTTGCTTGGCAGCACTTTGTTTTTCAGCATAAATTTGCTTGTAGGGAAGAAGGGTTGATGGCAGGGAACGACTGAAATGCTGACTCCATTCTAAACGTGGGTCCTTGTCCATCGCCATTTGTGCCAAGTGTTCCGACTTCCACCATTCCCTCACCATTGGTAAGCTCACGGGATTTTCAAAATTGTTTGTTGCTTGCAGCATCTGAGAGAGCTCGCCGTCAAGAAAAAAATACGCCTTGAATGTGGATCACGTCTTGGTTGAGTGGTTGAATCAGCGATGTTGTGTTAGGTGACAGGAAATGCACTGTTATCTTAGGATGAATGCTGTCCAAATGCTTAGGATGGGCTGGTGCATTGTCAAGCAACAAAAGAACTTTAAAGGCAAGATTCTGTTCCCGGCAGTAGCGTCCCAGAGCTGTGTTACCTTCAGCTGATGCCGCGCTGTTTATAATTTCCAACTTTTTTCAAGTGTTAAAGCGGTTCTCTGCTGCTCGGCTGATGGCCCAGGGCATAACATTGAACGCTTAGGAGGCATAGTTAAATATTTCAAGCACAAAATCACTACACTATAGGTAAAACCAACAAAAGTTTAAGAGCACAAGATCGCGCATCCACACTTTGCCAAAACCAATGCGAGACTGGCGGGAGTGAAATTGTGAGGTGCGCACACTTGACTTGTATTGGCGGGAAAGCGGTGCTTCTCATCCCAACAGTGAGACTGTGAGGCGTGCGCACGTGACTTGTATTGGTGGGAAAGCGGTGCTTCTCGTCCCAACAGTGAGACTGTAAGGCGTGCGCATGTGACTTGTATTGGCAAGAAAGCAGTGCTCCTCGCACAACTGAGTTTTGGATGCATATAGGGAGATGTTGGTAGAAATAGGTTCCTCACATAACTGTGAATCCGCATTATCTGAAGGTGCATATAACGAGGATAGGGTGTGCTAGCACTTAACTTGAATGCTGACTCACACTATCATGATTAAACATATTGACTAAACTTCCCAGCGTACATGTATTGAAATTGCAAACAGGGCTCTGATTTTTATTCTGCTTTCTAGTTAATGGTGATTTTATTTTCTCCTTTTATTTGATGGTCATAAATAGCTAATTTTTGGTCAGTGAAATCTGCAGGAAACTGCTACAGGCCGATGGTGCTGCTAATTGTCTCATCTTAGTGAAACACAGGTAGAGGACTGGGCAGAATTGATTCTTAGCTCTGTTGTTGTTTCATTCTGCCTAATTTTGATAGGGCTTTAGTGAAGTGCTCAGTTCTTAAGAAAACTGGTTATAATGGTTGTACTCTCCAATTTACTACCAGGGAGTGACAGATCAGCATCCTAATTTGCATGCCAACAGATTTCAAAGGACCAGAAGATCAGGCATCTAATACAATATTTCTTCAACTTTGTGATTAAAAGTAAAATTTCAGACATGAACATTGTCTATAGTGGCACTGGTGACTCTTATAAAAGCAACTCATGTGAAACAGCATGAGTACCTTTGCAAAACACTAAGTTAGGCATGTGCCATTTTAAGGTAAAGTTAAGAACATGGCCAAGAGAGGGTTTGTGGGAGGGACGTTGTCATGTTTTGGTATTTCCCTGAAGTAGTACAAAATAGTTGCACTTGTTTCTTTGAGAGCATTTCCTTGTGTAAAAATAAGATGGCCTGGGGTTTCCCCAAGCTTGATCACACTGCCTTCATCATCCATTGGTGTAAGACCCAAGGCTGTAGTCCTTGCCCATTGTGATTTAGTAGTCTCTGCACCATATTTCCATTTCCTTAATGTTGAGATAGTCTGTCTGGGAAACATGCATATGAAGACCGCACACAGAGTCAAGTTGCTAACATTCCCTGATTCGTCTGATGGTTAATGTATTAGGAAGATGGCTATTGTGTACACGAATGCCGGACTAATGGAAAATATAGTATATAAAATATTTTATGCATCTTGTTTTGCTCTGGATAAAGATCTGGCAGGCAGCGGTGTAGTGGTTAGCATAACACTATTACAGCACCAGCCATTGCTTATTGAGGTTCAATTTCCACTGCTGTTTGTAAGGAATTTGTACATTCTCTTGTTCAATTGCACATTTCTGCATGACTGTCCGAGTTTCCTCCCACATTGCAAAGAGATACGTTTAGATATTAGAGAGTTTGGGTATACTATACTGATGCCAGAACCATGATGTGACAACTCTTGCTGATTTGATATGTTGCAAATGACACACTTCACTAAGCTTGATGTTTTGATGTAGGTGTGCCAAATAATGTTATTCTTTATCTCTTCTTTGATCACTGGAGAGGTGTCCAATAAATGTTGCAGCACCTTTAGGAGAGCCAAAGATGATGAGCCAATTCATTATTAATGCAACAGAATTGGACTGTCAGAGAAAAGATTATGCCTAATTGCTCAAAATGTACCCGCTCCTCCTGACTCTGCTTTAAGATTAGAAAACCATAAGCTCTAATCATTTAATTTTTTTAATAGACTCCAAATATTACTTGTTAGCATTAAATATGTAAAAAGCTAAATTAGTTTCTTGTTCCCACTGAGCATCATATTTAAAACTATTGAGTTTAAAACTCAAACGTCATGTAATCATGTATGTAGAGTTATTTAAAAACTCATATGTGAAAAGGTACAGAAAAAATAGATTTACTCATTAATTGAGTGAACCTTGCACTGAGCATCAGCAAGAGCAAGGGATTGATTGTGGTCCTCACAAAGAGGAAGTTGGGGAGCACACACAAATCCTCATTGACGGGTCAGCAGTGGAAAGGCTGAGCAGTTTCATTGTGGCTGGCTGTCAGCATCTCACAGGATCTATACTGAGACAACCATACTGATGTAGTCTCAACAAAGGCACACCAGCAGCTGTACATCTTTAGGAGTATGAAGGGATTTGGTATGTCACCGAAGGATTCTAGCAAATTTCCACTGAGGTACCATGGAGATTATTCTGACTGGTTACATCACCGTCTGGTACGGAAGCACCAATGCACTAGGTCGTAAAAGGCTTCAAAGGGTAGTAGACTCAGCCGGTCCTGTCACAGTCAGAAGCCTCTCCATCATCGAAGACAGCTCTTCAAGAAGGTGGCATGCATCATTAAGGATCCTCACCATCTGGGATATGCCCTCTGCTTATTATTAACATCAGGGATGGGGTACAGGATCCAAAGTCAATGTTTTAGGAATAACTTCTTTCCCTCTGCCATCGAATGTTTGAGTACCCATAAACACTAACTTGCTTATACCTCTTCACTATTATTTATCTTTACTGTAACTTATAGTAATTTGTTATGCCTGCAGTGCACGGTTGCAACAAAGCAACAAATTTCATGACTTCTGTCAGTGACAATAAACATGATTCTGATTCTGATTCTAATTCTAATTAATCTTCAACCATTATCCAAGAAACTAGCATATCCAAGCTGGAATGCAATTCCTGAGTTGTGGTACAAACAAATAGTCTCACAACATGTAATAAGTATCTAGAGAGTCACCAAAGCTACAGGCAAGTGCTGGTGAATGGGATTAGTGTAGGTGGGCACTTAACAGTCAGCCTCTTTCTGTGCTTTCAGACTCAATGATTCTGTGACATGCAGTGAGAAGTCAGGGAGGCACATGAATGTCGATTGTTATTACAAGGGGAATGGAGTGTGAAATTAATAAGTCTTTCAATGAGAATTTTGTTTTGGCTCTTTAGAAATTTCAGATTCTATTCTGCCTAGACTTTACAAAGTTACAGCAGGTGAAGAGATGGAGTGATGCAACAGGTCACAAAGCTGTAGGATTGGTCAAATGACCTCTTATTCAGGTTACTTAATGTATAAATGAAGCATGTTAAGATTTGCTATGTAAACTCTTCACATGTAGCTGAATTGTTAGCAAGTCATTGGTTACGCCTCTTCAAGTCATTGTGGAAGGTGTGAAAAGAATAATGAAATGGAATTCTGGTACTGAAACGCGTCAATTCAATGCTACATAAATTTGGTTGAGATAAAGCTCTTCTTGTACTTGTTTAGTGCTTAAATTTCAGTGCCAGCTCTCTTCACCATTTTTCCTGTGTTTTCAGGCTATGTCTCAATACCAATGCCTTTGCCAAAAGCAAAATGCCTTCTGCAGGGCTTCTGTCTCTCTTTCTGCCCCGTGCCTTCTCCAGATGAAATTCTTCACTGAAGCTACAGACCATAGAGTCATGGAAACAGGCCCTTCAACCCAACGTTCCCATGTCTCTCCTCCTAGATACATCTCCTCAATTCCATGCCTCCAATATAAAACTGGTACATTGGTTTACTATTGTCACACGTTCTGAGGTATAGTGAAAAACTTGTCTTGCGTACTGTCTGTACAGATCAATTCATTACAAAAGTGCTTTGAGATGGTATGAGATAAAAGGATAACAGAATGCAGCATAAAGTGTAAAAGCTGCAGAGAAATTGTAGCACAAGTTAGCAGTGAAATGCAAGTTCATAACAAGGTAGATTGTGAAGTCAGGAGCCCATCTTATCATAAAGACGTCCATTCAATAGTCTTATAGCAGCAGCATAGAAGTTGACCTTCAGCTGGTGATACATACTTTCAGGCTTTTGTATCTGCTGCCTAATGCGTAGGTGGAGAGAGGATGTCCAGGCTGAGTGGGATCTGTGATTATATTGGTTGCTTTACTGAGACAGTGAGAAATGTAGACAGACAGAGCCCAAGGAGAGTAGACAGGTTTCTGTCACCTGCTGAGCTGTGCCCACATCTCTGCAGTTCTTGAGAGAACAATTGACATACCAAGTAGTAATGCATCCAGGTAGGATGCTTTCAGTGGTATTGAAAAATAACCAGGCTTCTAATGCATGTACAGAAAATGGTATTGGATTTGCTAGCAAGGTCTGTGAACCTTCAATATATTCATGAATTTTTAAGTAATGAAAATATGCTCCTAACAGTGTTTGAGTAGAGCTATCATTAATGGAACAAATTCTCAGAGATTAAGGCAAAATAAATTAGAAATAGTTATAGTTTGACTCTAATCATCTACAGACAAGGGAATTGACATTTGTCAGGAAATCTGTAGTTTTGTAGTAGCAGTACAGTGCAAGACTATGTTACCCAGTGTCTTTTCTCTTAGGCTGACCCAGCAGTCGCATTACTAATGTACATCAGAAAATTTTTTTTTAAATCCTGACTTTTTGTGCAAGGAAGAACATTTTACTTTGTCAGATACCCGATAAAGCCCTGGACTTTTTGGTTGGAGTAAATTAATCATGAAATACATTCCTTTTGACTTTTTGACATGTGTGGTACACTCAAAACAAATAGTTTTCATAAAACATGGCAACCTTTTCTGCAATATGTAGATGTAAACCTGTCTGCTATACTAATAAGGGCTTTTGTATAGGATGTTGGAATGATGTCTATATTTTGATGGAAGTGTTCTGATAGCTGATATCTGTGAGGGGAAGAAATGTAAATGTAAGTATATCTGTAAATTGAAAGTTTTGTTGTGTGAGCAAAAAAAAATCACTATGTTACAAAATAAATAGTGCATACGAGAAATAGCAAAGTACTGCTCATTGGTTCGTGGACCGTTCAGAAAACCGTCCTCAGTCAGGGCCTCACCTTTGTTCCTCGTGTCCACACCTCAGTGAGTTCCGTGCCCGCCACAATGCTGAGCTCTTCTTCCACCGCCTCTGTCTCCGAGCCTGTTTCTTCAGCAAGGACCCTCCACCCCACACCGATGACCCCTTCTCCCATCTTTAGCTCTCCTCCTTTTCCTGGACACCCTGCCCTGGTCTTCTGCCTGCTCTGGATCTTTTCATTGCCAACTGCCACCGGGACATCAACCATCTCAACTTAAACACTCCTCCCTCCTATTCCAACCTCTCTCGTTCCGAACGCACTGCTCTCCACTCTCTCCACACTGATCTTAACCTCACCATCATACCCGCAGATAATGGGGCTGCTGTAGTAGTCTGGTGTTCTGAGCTCTACCTCGTTGCAGCCCAGCGCCAGCTTTCAGACACCTCCTCTTACTTACCACTCGAACAGGACCCCACTAAGATGCACCAGGCCATTGTCTCCCACACCATTTTGAACTCTGGGGTTCTTCCATCCACTGTCACCAACGTCATAGTTCCCACACCCCGCACCTCCTGTTTCTACCTCCTACCCAAGATCCACAACCCTGGTTGGCCAAGTAGACCCATTGTTTCAGCTTGTTCCTGCCCCATTGAACTCATACCTGCATACCTTGACTCTGTTTTATCCCTCCTACTTCAGTCCCTTCCTTCAAGCTTAGCTGAGTCTACAATCTTTTTGCTAAGTTCATTCTAAGACTGGTCTACAACTAAATTTTTGAAGGGAGACAAAAAGTCTCTCAGATAATTCTTAAAATATGCTGTATATGTAAAAAAAAAGTCAAACTTCCTAGTTCACAATTTGTTTCAAATGATGAAAGCTCAAATGCCCTGACAATGTCATTCCCAACAATTTTGTTAATACTGTTAATTACGGGCATCTTTCCTAGGTTAAGACAGGGATCTGTTACAGAGAAGTGCTTGTAAACCGAACTGTTCACAAGTTGGAAATGCAGCAACCAGGCAATATATAGAATAAACCAAACAAGGACAACATTTAGATTAAGTAGGGTGCTTAACTCTTCAGATTTCTCTGTAAGATGAAATGATATTGCCTCAAAAAAAAGTCGTAGATGCCTGCAGACTCACAACAGCTGGCAGATCCATCGCACCGGTCTCTCATTCATATGAACTACCCATAAATTGGGTGCTCGCAGTCTGAGAAGGACCTTCACTTTTATTCCTCTCTCAGCTGGAAAAGGTGTGACAATCTATTCTGAAGGTTTACGGCAAAATTGTATAAGAAGACAGTTCCACCATTTCTGACAGTTGCTGGACCAGTCATTTGGTCTGAGTCCCACAGATTAGGAATGGAAATAAATTCCCTCCCTGTCTGGAAAGAGTTATTTGTGTTCTTCAGACAATTTTGAATCGCCCCCAGTGCTCAATAGAAAGGAGAGTCAGGCAGGGTATTTTCCAGACAGCTGATTCTACACCGTGCAAAGTCATATTTTCACCCAATGCTTACTTGCAGGCAAAAACCAGCATGGCCGGCAGGCATCTTCTGCTGTGTGGGAACTTGGTCTGCTACCATACAGCTGCTGTTAACGGAACTCTGACATAGATTTATCTTTTTATGAACAAGACGTATGTAATGCAGAGCATTAAAGTCACTGTTTTCATCATGCCATTTTGTTCTATGACAGTACTATTATTTATGTATAATCTTCAAACAAATTAATCACGGTGTTTTGGCACAGATTTCAACTCGTTGTGAAATGGCTAAACTGTGGTACCTCCTCTAGAGCTACTACTCCAGGGATCAATCTTTGATAGATGCTGAGGGCAAAAGTTATTCAGGAACCTCAGCCAATTCAGCGGCATTTTAAATCTGTGCTGACTAGTTTGAGTGATGGAATTATTGTTCTCTTGTCACTGTGACATATAAAACTTGTTTTAAGACATTTAGCTTTAGGAAATTGAAATGTATGAAACTTGCATGCAATTTTTAAGTAGGGGCAAAAGGAAATCCCTGAAGGTGGGAAGAAATTTGGCCTGTCCCCTAAAACCCTCACTGATTTTTATAGATGCACCGTAGAAAGCATTCTTCTAGGGTGCATCACAACCTGGTATGGAAGTTGTCCTGTGCAAGACCGAAAGAAGCTGCAGAAGATCATGAACATGGCGCAGCACATCACACAAACCAATCTTCCATCCTTGGACTCATTTTACACCACACGCTGTCGGAGCAGTGCTGCCAGGATTATCAAGGACACGACCCACCCAGCCAACACACCTTTCGTCCCTCTTCCCTCTGGGAGAAGGTTCAGGAGCTTGAAGACTCGTACGGCCAGATTTGGGAACAGCTTCTTTCCAACTGTGATTAAGACTGCTGAATGGATCCTGACCCGGATCTGGGCCGTACCCTCCAAATATCCAGACCTGCCTCTTGGTTTTTTTGCACTACCTTACTTGCCATTTTTCTATTTTCTATTTATGAGTTATAATTTAATTTTTTAATATTTACAAATTTTAACTTTTTAATATTTTTAATATTTAATATTTGTAATCCAGGGAGTGTGAAACGCAGAATCAAATATCGCTGTGATGATTATACGTTCTAGTACCAATTGTTTGGCGACAATAAAATATAATATTTACAGATAGAACAATGGTAGTGAGATTCAGTGAGAAGTAAGTATTTCACATTTGGAGAATCAGGTTAGGAGAGAAGGAAGTGGTGTAGAGTGGAAAGCTGAAACAAAATCTGGGAGTATAATCCAGTCTTTACAATGTTGTTATCAAATTTTATCATGTCCATGTGGTACTTGCTCAGATCTGTGCTATCATGATTCATACATAATTAACTTTGCATGAAATAATTTGTTTTAAACAAATTGCTTTTTTTTTGCAAAATTATGGCCATTGTTGACAAAACAAAAACCAATTAATGTTTCATCATATTCAATTAGCGTCTTGCATGCAGGGATTAGAAATAGTAGGTCTTGGCTGTAAATAGGAACTATTACCTTAAGGCATGTCTTGTATCAGATGTTTCATTTCATAGTCAGTACAGAAATGCTACAATGAAATGTTCCAATACCTAATTAACCAACAGTCAATCCACAGGTGCAGAACTACCCAGCTCTGCAGAACAGCTTTGTCAAATTTAAAGCAATCTGCAAAGCAGAACTCATAAACCTACAATAACTGGATTTTTAAAGAAGTGTTTTCTATCCCAGCTTTTTTAAAATAAATCCTGACTAGTTATGGTTCACAAAATGATTAATGGGTAAATCCACTTGGCACTGTGTCTAGCTTTCCTTTTGTTTGTCCCTCACTGTGTAGCTCACTGGTTTGTTCCATAGTCTGTCATGTGTGATTAGACATTTCCTCCAATTAAATAAATGGAAGACCAGAGCCTTGGTATTCCCCTGAGCTGAGCTTCCGACCTCACATCTTACCACTGAAACAAGTTTACCTTTATTCCTATTCACACATCTTTACCTCTGCTACCTGACCCCATTCAATCCGGTCTTGGTTCCTCCGATTTTTCATCTACATGCTATTCTTCAGTGACTTTGCTTAAAAGGACATCATGTTCCCTTACAAAAAACAGTAGCACAATCCAGACCTGCCTTATCAAGAACTCAATGATTTGTCACACTCCTGACCAACTAATACTGAATGAGCAGTAACTTCCTGAAGCAAAATATTGGGGGTTCGGTACTTCTCAACTCATTAACAAATGCTGTTCCGCAGCCACCACATCCACATTCTCCTTAAAGACAACATGAGACTGAACCCAGCAGACTTGGCCTTATTAATCAGTGGGAGGAGCCTCAATTCTCTTATCTGCTCTTAATATTTTTATCTTCCTCTCCCAATTTCAGTGTTTTAGCATAGAGCATAGGACCATACGAATGGTAACGGGCCCTTTGGCCCAACTTGTCCATGCTGACCAAGATTCACATCTAGACCCACTTGCCAGTGTTTGTCCCCTATACCTCTGAAATTTTCCCACCCAGGCACCTGCCTGAGTATCTTTTAAATGTTGTCCATGTATTCACTGCCTCATCTGGTAACGCATGCTGTATACTGACAACCCTCTGAATAGGGTTGCCAACTTCCTCACTCCCAAATAAGGGACAAAAGTAGCAGTCAAACACGGGACACTTGTGTTTAACCTGAGAAAGACTACTATGACCATGAAGCCTTGCGCGGGCACCTGTGTGCGCATGTGTGTACGTGCCGATTTTTTTTTTCTGCAAATCGGTTTTGGCTTAATCTTCCCGATTCTGATACACTGTGCATACATTATTTCTACTTTATATAGGCTGTGTATTTATCATATCATTCCTGCTTGTACTATATGCTGGTGTTATTTTAGGTTTTATGTGTTATTGGTAGGTTATCTTTTGGATCTGGGAACGCTCAAAAATTTTTCCCATATAAATTAATGGTGATTGCTTCTGCGCTTTACTCCATTTCGGCTTACGAACAGTTTCATAGGAACACTCTACCTTAGCGAGGGATATACGGGACAAGGGCGGTCCCGTATGGGACAAACCAATTTAGCCCAATATACGGGATGTCCCGGCTAATACGGGACAGTTGGCAACCCTACCTCTGAGTGGAAAAACTTTCCCTACAGGGTCCTATTAAAATCTCTTGCCCTCTTCCCTATGTCTTGTAGTTCTTGATTCCCGAACCCTGAGGAAAAGAAGTTGTGTCTGCATTCACCCTTTCTATACTCCTCATGATTTTATACACCTCAATAACCTGCCGAGGAAGTCGAAGGCTCAATGTCTATGAGTCTGACTGCACTGGAGGCTGGAGGTCAAAGATGGCCTGTCCTGGTTTTGCCTCTTAACTTCTTAAATCTCTGACCTAGATCTTCAATCTGTTCTAATATTTCCTCATGTGAAATATTGTTCATTAATGGCCCTTTGTCATTTCATGATTTAAATGGAAAGTATGTTGAGTTCTCTTCTGATCATAGAATGACTTGATCAAGTTGTTCACTCAGAATTATCTCATATTCTTACTACATTAGTGTTTCCCATAAATGTTTATTGGACAGATTGCTATGGTGATGGTATTTCAGTATCTTCTTCTTCTTCTTAAGCCCATCACCCCTCCTGGGACTTAGGCCGCCAAAAGTAGCTAGCCAGAGTCCTCAGTCCCGGGCTATCTTTCACATTGTTTTCAGGTATAGCACATCTTCTTTTAGAATTTCCTTCCTCTCCCAGGGATAAGGCCTTTGGAGCTTTTATTGATGTTCCTGGGTTTTTACAGGATGGGGCTGCTAGCCCTTGGCCCAACCCTGCACCCTTCTCAGCCAGGCTTGGGACTGTCTGTGGTGGAGTTACCTCAGCGTCTATATTGGCTAGGGCTTTCATGCAAATAAAATAGTAAAAGTGCACCGACTACAGATTGAGCCACAAAATACTTTTTTTGAACAACAACAAAATCAAAATCTTTACTTCTCCATCTCTGTTGTTACCCTGATAATCCTCTGTTGTTGTTGTTAACTTCCACGCCTTGTGGCGCGTCGGGTGGCAACCTTGCCATCTCCTTAGCATTTTCTTTTGTCTGTCTTTTACAAGGCCAAGTTGCTAGCTTGACCTTTAACCCAGCACGAATGGAAAGTGTGCAAGGAGATGGCCAGATTCGAACCTGGGACCACTTGCCTCGAAGTCTGGTGTGGATGCCTCTACACCAGCAACCAGCTAATCCTCTGTATCCACTCCAAAATGTTGACTTTATTGTGGACTGCGCTGTCCCCAAATTGTACATGATACTTCAGCGGAGGCACTTTCCATGATTTTTATAAACGTTAGGTGTGAAGTACTCCTTTATATTTACTTTATTCGTTGGACCTTTGTACAATGCTATATATATCCCATAATAGTTTAATCTCCTTACCAGCTTATTCTGGCAGACTAAAAAAGTTTGTAATGCACTTGCAGCTCCCGCAACAGAAAATCTAAAAGTGTACCATTTGGATAGTTTCCAAAATTGATTATCCTGCATCTAAATGGAAATTATTAAAATATAACAAAAAATGATCTGAATAATCTACAGACCCCATTCAATAATTTTCCCCAGTTAGAAGAATGATTTGTGGAACATGACTTGTGAATTCACGTTCCACAAGAGCAAATTTTCATCACTTGAATGACTGTAATGCAGGTATGCCTGAATTTTGTCAAAAGCCTTTTGAAAATTCCATGTATACATCCTTCATCAACCCTCTCCGTTACTATATCAATCTCAGCCCGAAGCAGCTTTGCGCTAGTTGTGACTTATTTATGCTTCTTCAAGTGATAATGGACTTTGCCTTTACAATGTGGTTTCCAAGTTCAAGTTCAAGGTTATTGTGTACAGTTGAATGACGTGTACCAAATGAAACAATGTTCCAAGGAGGTCAACGTGGTTCATACAATTCCCACACATAACACGTAAAGTAATATTACCATGGGCAAGTTAACAAATAATAAGGTGCACTTGCTACTCAAGTTGAAAAGAAACAGTATAATGCTACTGGCGTTACTTGCATGACGAGACCAGGGTGGTGGCAGGGAGTTCAATAGACCTAATGCTTGGGGGAAGAAGCTGTTACCCATCCTATCAGTTCTTGTCCAAATGTTTCAGTTCCTCCTGCCTGATGGTAGCGGGTCAAAGAGATTGACAATTCTAAGGGCCATGCATATACAACACTCCTGATAAATATCTCCGATGGATGGAAGGGAGACTCTGAAAGAATCAGCAGTCCTCGCAATCCTTTGTAGGGACCTGTGGTTGTATGCCTTACAATTCCCACACCTGACAGTGATCAGGTGGTCAGGGCACTCTCGATGTTGCCCTTGTAAAAATTGGTTAGAGTGGTGGGGGTGGGGGGTAGGAGTGCTCACTCGCCTCAATCTCCTCAGGAAGTGAAGATGCTGCTGTGCTTTTCTGAGCAAAGAGGTGGTGTTGAGGGACCAGGTGAGATCATCTGTTATGTGCACTTGGTGCTCCTAACTCTCTCCGTAGAGGAGCCAAGTATGTGCAGTGAGGTGTGATCAGCCTGCACCTTCCTAAAGTCCATAATCATCTCCTTGGTCTTGTCCTCGTTGAGGCTTGTGTTGTTGTGCTCGCACCTTTCTACCAGCCGCTCTGCCCCCTCTCTTTACCAGCCACTGATATGGGATTGACTGGCAAGGCTGGTTTTATCTCTCCCCGTTTGAAATAGGATTACTTCTTTGCATAACTTCAATGGGAATTGTAAGTTTGTTGTTACTGTTTCTCTTCCTCCATCCTCTTCTGTAATATATGATGTGTCCAATAAGGACCAGGTGATTCACTAACCTTGAATGACTCCAACTTATTTAAGGTCAACGTTATATGCATTTTTATCTAATATCTCAATTCCTCCTTTCCCCACTGCAATATTCACAATTTTAATGAAGTTGGCATTTGTTCAGTGGCTTCTGTACTCTGTTCATAATGAAAAATTCCCTTGTTTAGTGTGACATGAGAATGGTTTGCACCCAAATGGTAAAGTATCCAAGGCTAGGATCAAGATTCGACTTCAAGCTGGTTCAAGAATCTGAGCCCAAAGCAAACACTAGACGAGATCACGATTGAGCACCAGATCTCATTTCAGGTGCTCTTTGAATGCTCAAACCTTGGCAGCCCAAAATACAATTGGCAATAGGCAGACTGTCCTGAATCTTAAACAGGACCATGCCAGCTATCCATACTCCAGGGAGTCAGAACGTTTAAACCTCAGAAGCTGGCACGGATGGGTGTGTCATAACAAGTCCTCCTCCCCTTTGGCCGACTCCTGACAGCCCTAGTTGCTCAGAGAGAAGATGATTGTAGTCATGGATGAGAGCTGCATCCAAGATGTCTCTTTCAGTCACCCAGCACCTCTCCTCCGGTCCGAATCCTTCCCAGCCACGAGACATTGCCGAACACCTCGAACCTGCGAGTCCAAAATTCTTCTCAAAAACGTGTACCCCCCCTCCATAATTTTGTCTTATATATGGAATTATAAGAATCACAGGATTTCAAAAATCCATTTGCAAAAGGAGGGCTGGGATTACCTGTATTCAGACATTATTATTGGGCTGTAATGTTTTGGGAACAGGGGGCTCTGGATAACTCAGTCCCTGGGGCCCCCTTGTGGCTATGTATGGAGTGTAACTCTGTTGTCAATTTCTTCTTGCCAGCCATGCTGTTCTCTTAAGTTAGAAAAGCCTGGGATTTTAAAAAGTTTGAGTTTTGTTTTGAAAAATTCCGTCAGAATTGTAAATCAGATTAGGAGTGTTCTGAATTTACCAGAGACCTCTGTACAAACACCAATCTGTTTCAATCACTCCTTTCTACCCTCATGGTCAGATAAAACCTACCATGCTTGGAGGGAGAAGGGTCTAGTTTCTATTGAAGACCTGTACATAGAGGGACAGTTTGCAACATTTCGTCTGCTGAAAGAGAAATTTGAGCTGCCTCATTCGCACTTTTTTTGTTACTTACAAATTAGACATTACATTCAATCTAAGATTTGTAATTTTGAAATCCTTCCAGGGAAGCATATATTTTGTGATATCTTACAGAACCCTCCTGACTCCAGGCATCTCGTTTCTAAGTTTGCACGTTTGTTCGATGGTTGTACTACAGCCTCTACTATCATGTTGGGCATGTGGCCAAGTGGTTAAGGTGTTCGTCTAGTGATCTCAAGGTTGCTGGTTCGAGCTTCAGCTGTGGCAGTGTGTTTGTGTTCTTGAGCAAGGCACTTAATCACACAGGAGGAGTGGCGCCCCACACAGACTTCCAATCTGCACCTTGTAAGGCATGAAAATGCCTGACGCAGGCCTCTCATGGTCTGAGTTGATGTTTCCTCCCCCCCCCCCCCCCCACTGTGAAGGTCAGGGAGGCCTGGAGAAAGGAATTTGGCATTGAACTGTCCGAAGCTGCCTGGGACAAGAGTTTGTCTGTGATACGGGCTCGCTCTGTTAACAGCAGACACCAACCGACCCAGTTTAAAGTTGTCCACCATCTTCATTATTCTAAAGTCAGGTTGCACAGGATTTACCCTTCTGTCTCACCAATGTGTGATAGATGTCAAGGCACGGAGGGCACGTTGTCACACACTTTTTGCTTTTGCCCATCACTGACTGGATTTTGGTCCAAAAGATTTGGCTGGTACTCAGAGGCCTATAAAAGATCCTTCCCTTTGGAAGTTGGTCTGGCCATCTTTGGCTGTTCGCAATCCCCCTCTATTCCTCCCTACAGCCATACAACAGTCTCTGATGCTGGGGATGACTGTCGCCAAAAGACTTATCTTGAAAGAATGGAAATTACTGTTACGTAACCCGTAACTGGGTTGCTAAACCTGCAGAAATGGATCACTCAGTTGGAGTCTGGATTACTAGATCTAAGAAAGTTTTATTAAAGAAACAAGCAACACAGTAATCGAAAGGATAATAAATGCAACAGTTCAGCAATGATAAACACACATGTGCACAGAATTAAGATAACAGGATCAATCAAGCTCTATCGTTGTCTAGGGGTAAATGACCAACTTCAAAGTGACGCAAAGTTCAGTCCAATTTAGTTCAGTTCGCAGTAATCGTTGCCGTGGCGGTGGACAATGTGGGGGGAGGGAGAGAGAGAACAAGAACGAATGATCATTCAAAACGGCTTCCACTCACAGACCTGCGATATTGCTCACAAGCAGCTTTCGGGTGGGTCCTTTGTGATGTCACCTGAGGTCACCGACTGTGACCCCTCCTCCAGATGCGGTCGATCCTCTGCAGTGAACCCGGCACCCAAGCGAGGGTGGACACACACCGGGTTCCCGCTGATCGTACCTTTCCACCCTGTGCGTTTAAGGCTTGGTTCCGCCACCAGCCTTCCAAAAAGACTCCCGCCGACTTGCGGGGGGGGGGGGGGCACCGCTTCCAGGGTCTCGTTACCTCGTGATGTCGTGTGTGTCCTGCCTCAGCGAACCTGTCCCTTTTTATCCCCCTGCTGGGGTATCGCCTGTCCATCACTTCAAACAGTTCAGGGTTCAAAGGGGGAGCCGATCTTGACAATACCCAGACTGATGGCTCCTTCATTAACATCTCCAAATGCTGCTTCATTGTGTTCCTTATCTCTCCTACCCCTGAGGACAGGTGGCAGACCAACTGCTGATGCCACTGGTGCTAGCCCAGGCCAGCAAACATCTTAATTTATGTGTATTCTCGTCACATTACCCTCTCCCCCTTCTTTTCGAAGATGGATGGCTAACATGATCTCAGTCATACAGATGGAGAGACTTAGGTTCTTGAGAGCCAATTCAATTATAAAATTTTCAGCTATCTGGGATCCATTTCTTGCCTACCTAGATGAGGCCAGGGGCAAATGAATAATTCCCCCCCCAGCTGATTTCTCACGGCCCTCATTTGAGACTTAATGTTTAGCACTTTGTACAATAGGCATCCCTTTAATGTTATGTTCCTTTTTTTTCCCTATTTTCTTTTTACACATGTCTGAACTTAGATGTTCTCGTTGATTTCATTGTATTTTGAAAATAAATTATTTTTAAAAAGTGTGCCCCTTAAACAAACCTGGGTGGAATTGGGGCTGACGGTGGTGGGGCGAACAGGCTAGTGTTCACAGGCTTTAACTTGGAAATGTAGAAAGCAGGATTGATCTTGAACATTTTGGGGAGGTGCAAGGTGTAGGCCACTGGGTTTACTTTCCTGAGAATCCTGAAAGGTCCATGAACTTGGACACCAATTTCCTGGATTCCACTGGCAGAGGCAATTCCTGAGTCCACAGCCAGAAGTGTTGCCCAGGCTGCAAAACTGGTCCCTGTCTTCTCTTGCAGTTAGCCTTTACTTCAGCCTTCCAGGTAGAAGCCAACAAAATCTCCCTTGCCCTAGTCCACCTCTGCTTGCAGCGGCGAATGAGATCTCCAGCAGGATGAACTTCAGCCTCTGCCTCCTCAGGGAAGAGTGGCGGAGAATAGTCAAATTGGCATTTGAAAGGAGACATCCCATGCACCGAATGCCATAAAGTGTTGTGGGCGACCTCTGCCCACATCAAGTAGTTGCTCCGCTTGTTTGATCTTTCGGAGGCCAGGTATCGTAGGTTACAAGCGGAACAAGTGCTACACATGCCCTTACACTTCCTCCCTTACCACCATTCAGGGCCCCAGACAGTCCTTCCAGGTGAGGCAACACTTCACCTGTGAGACGACTGGGGTGATATACTGCGTCCGGTGCTCCCGATGTGGCCTTCTATATATTGGCGAGACCCGACGCAGACTGGGAGACAGCTTTGCTGAACACTACACTCTGTCCGCCAGAGAAAGCAGGATCTCCCAGTGGCCACACATTTTAATTCCACATCCCATTCCCATTCTGACATGTCTATCCATGGCCTCCTCTACTGTAAAGATGAAACCACACTCAGGTTGGAGGAACAACACCTTATATTCCGTCTGGGTAGCCTCCAACCTGATGGCATGAACATCGACTTCTCTAACTTCCGCTAATGCCCCACCTCCCCCTCGTACCCCATCCGTTATTTATTTTTATACACACATTCTTTCTTTCACTTTCCTTTTTCTCCCTCTGTCCCTCTGACTATACCCCTTGCCCATCCTCTGGGTTCTCCGCCCCCCCCTTGCCTTTCTCCCCGGACCTCCTGTCCCATGATCCTCTCATATCCCCTTTGCCAATCACCTGTCCAGCTCTTGGCTCCATCCCTCCCCCTCCTGTCTTCTCCTATCACTTCGGATCTCCCCCTCCCCCTCCCACTTTCAAATCTGTTACTAACTCTTCCTTCAGTTAGTCCTGACGAAGGGTCTCAGCCTGAAACGTCGACTGTACCTCTTCCTAGAGATGCTGCCTGGCCTACTGCGTTTACCAGCAACTTTGATGTGTGGTGATCGTAGGGTACGTTCCACATCTTGGTTCATCCACTCCATTTGGCTGTTGGACTGCGGGTGAAACCCAGAGGAAAGACTCTCTGTTGCCCCAATCAGTTTGCAAAACACCTTCCAGAAATGTGATGCGACTTGCTGACCATAATCCAACACACTGTTTACCAGAAAACCATGGACTTGGAGGTGTGCTGCAGGACAATCTTGACCATCTCCACCGCAGATGGAAGTCTGTCCAAGGCAATGAACTTGCAGGCCTTCAAAATACGATTACAATTACCACGACAATGGTCTTCCCCTTGGAAGGAAGAAGGCCCATGACAAAGTCCATGGAGATGTGAGCCCAGGGTCTTTCCGGAACTGGCAGAGGGTGAAGGGGCCCTTGAGGTTGGGTGGGGGGCTCCTTGTTTTCAGGTGCACACTTCGCATGGTTGCAGTTATTGACTGACCTCCCTTGCCATTTCAGGCCACCAATATCTCCTCTTAATGAACTCAACAGTCCTGGTAATCCCTGGGTGAGATATCAATCTTGATGCATGTCCCCACTGAAGAACCTGAGACCAGATGGGACTAGGAATGAACAGCCAACCCAGAGGACCAGTCTGAGGAATTTCCCCTTGTACCTAGGTCTTTTGAGCAAATGTGTCGATCCCCAAGGGAATTAGCACTATCACCTTGGCTTGGGGCAAAATGGTGGTAGGCTGCTTTTCTTGTTCGGGTTCATCGAGAAGGCATCTGGCTTCTGGTTCTTAGATCCCAATTGATAAGTCAGGATGAAATTAAAACGGTTAATGAAAAGAAACCACCTGGCCTGCCAGGAATTCCGTCTCTTGGCCTCCTGAGTGTAAGCCAGGTTCTTGTGATCTGTCCATATGAGAAAAGGGTTCTTGGCCTCCTTGAGCCAATGATGCCTTTCCTCCAGCGCTAACTTGACCGCAAGCAGCGCTCTATTTCCAATGTTGTAATTCACCTTTGCCGGGGACAGTCACCTGGAAATGAATGTACACGGGTGCAGTTTATTGTCCAAAGGTGTCTGTTGGGGCAACACTGCACCCATTCCGATGTCCGAGGCATCCATTTCCATGACGAGGGGAAGGCCTGGGTTAGGTGAAACCAAAATGGGAGCTGTCGTGAACCGCTGTTTGAGCTCTGCAAAAGCGGCCTCCAAACTATAGGGCCCAGGGACCTCTTGGTTAGTGCCATCAGCGGAGCCGCCAATGAGCTGAAGTTTTAACTAAGAGGGAGGAGTGTCATGTATTTAATATTTCAATAATATTTGAGTAATCTTTGTGTGTGTATGTGTCTGTGTATATAAATATATATATAGTTTAATTAAGAATTCTTGTTTGTTTGAATAAGAAATTATAGGTTATATGTAAAAATACATTAATTGGATACATCATCACGCGATCACATTATATGTGCTTGCCTTGCTTAAAGTAAAAGATGGAGTTAAACGTGCATTCCCGGATTCCCTGTGTTTTCTTTGAATTAACTTAATGTATTGAAGCTATGAAACATAACAGTAAGATTTTTTTTTATAATTGCAGATACTCCTCAGCTGAAATTAGGAGGCAGTGTTTTCAGCAAACAAACCCGACAGCCATCAATTATCAATGGCATACAATTGGCTCTGGCTCTGTATCGTTTCAGATAGTAAGTACAGGAATTTCCACTTTATAATCATTTCTGTTCTGTTCATTTTGCCAACCGCAGTAAATATAGATATTTCTTACCAAACTTCTTAGCATACTGAGCAAAGTAAAAAATCTACAAATGAAAACCATGTCAAAGTCCAAAGCCTGAAGATAATGAAGAACTTTTATCTCTTCCGTAGATTTGAGAAATTGAAACTACCTATCTGTCCAGTGTAGAGCGGAATTACAGTTTTGGGAGCTCTGCAATTATTCATTTCACCAAACTGATAGCATACAAAACTTTGAAATGAATAAAGGTCTTGCAAATTTCCAAAACAAAAGCAAAGATTGTTTGCAAAATGAGTGTGAAGCATTCTGAAGTGTGAAGAAGATAGTGAATAGAATTCAGCTGGCTGGAGGAAATCAAAGACACATGGCAGATTTCAGAACCAGAATTAGGTTTACTATCATTTGCATGTCTCATTTTGCAACAGCAGTACATTGCAATACATAATAATTATTAAAAGAAAACTATAAATTACAACAAGTATATATAAAAATTAAATAAGTACTGTAAAAAGAGAGGAAAAAGTAGTGAAGTAGTGTTCATTGTTTGTTGAAAAATCTGATGGAGAGGGAAAGAAGCTGTTCCTGGAACATTGAGTGTGTGTCTTCAGTCTCCTATACTGCTTCTGATGGTCCTTAATTATGATTGCCTCCTTTTTGTGGCATAACCTTTTGAAGGTGTCCTTGATGCTGCGGAGGCTTGTGCCCATGATGGAGTTGGCTGAGTTTAGAACTTTCTGCAGCTTGTTCTGAACCTGTGCAGTGTTCCCTCCATACTAGATGGTGATGCAACCAGTTAGAATGCTCTCCACGGTACATCTGTGGAAATTTGTGAGAGTCTTTGGTGACATACCATGTCTCCTCAAACTCCAAATGAAATAAAGCTGCTGTCATGCCTTCTTTATAATTGCATCAATATGTTGGGCCCAGGATAGATCCTCAGAGATGCTGATACTCAGGAACTTAAAACTGCTCACCTTTTCCACTGATGATTCCTCGATGGGGACTGATGTGTTTCACCTTGACTTCCCCTTACGAAAGTCCACAATGACTTTGTTGGCCTTTCTGACATTGATTAGTGCAACAGCACTCAACCAGCTGATCTAGTTTGCTCCTGTAAGCCTCCTCATCACCATCTAAAATTTTGCCAATTGTGTCATTGGCAAATTTGTGGATGGTGTTTGAGCTATGCCTAGCCACACAATCATGGGTATAAAGGGAGTAGAGTAGTGGGCTAAGCAGGCATCCTTGAGGTATGCCAGCTTTGATTGTCTGAGGAGGAGATGTTGTTTCCAATCCGCACCGACTGTAGTTCCCCCATGAAGGAAATCAAGAATCCATTTGCAGAGGGAGATACCGAGGTTTTAGAACTTGTTGATTAGAACCAAGGGTATGGATTGTAGTGAAAACTGAGCTGTAATCAACAAACAGTAGCCTGACGTAGGTTTTACTATTGTCCAGGTGATCTAAAGCAGAGGGGAGAGCCAGTGAGATTGCATCCGCTGTAGACCGATTGTGGGGATAGGTGAATTGCATTAGGTCCAGTTCAATGCTTAGGCAGGAGTTATTCTGGCCATGACCAACCTCTCAAAGCACTTCATTACAGTAGATGTGAGTGCAACTGGACAATAGTCATTAAGACAGTTCACCCTGCTCTTCTTGGGCACTGGTATGATTGTCACCCTTTCAAAGAATTAGGAACTTCGACTGCAATAGCAAAAGATTGAAGATGTCCTTGTGCATTCCCGCCAGATGGTTGACACAGGTTTTCTTTGTCCTTACCAAGAATGTCGTCAGGGCCAGATGCTTTGCGAGTGTTCACCCTCTTGAAAGATGTTCTGATGTTGGCCTCCAAGACAGCGATCACAGGGTAACCTGATGCTGTAGGGATTCACACAAATGCAGTTTTCAAAAGTTCAAAGGTACAATTTAATGTCAGAGAAATGTATAAAATATACATCCTGAAATGCTTTTTCTTTGCAACCATCCATGAAAACAGAGGAGTGCTCCAAAGAATGAACAACAGTTAAATGTTAGAACCCCAAAGCCCTCACCCGCCAGCTCCCCCCTCCCGCGGCAGCGAGCAACAATCCCCCCTCCCCCCACTGGCAAAACAAAGCATCGGCACCCGCCACCGAGCATGCAAGTGTGAGCAAAGCAATAGCAAAGACACGGACTTGCAGTTACCCCAAAGACATCGCATTTCACCCGCTATTCGACATATTGCAGGTTCTATATCTTCCTAATAAGGGAGAAGGAGGTGTCTTCATTTTCACGGCGAGCGGAGAGACATAACAAACAGCTGGCTGGTTTATGATAAAAGTCCGTTACGTCGCTTTCATTGAGCTCTGTGCCTGAAGATCGCAAAGATCCCGGGTCTCCAGGTACACAGCTGCAGATATTTCAACTCCCCTGTCGACACACGGGTACCCTGTCCCAACACCGACCCTCGATCCACCTGTCTCTACAGCCCCAAGATCCGAATCGGAGCTGGACTCCTAGACCAAGCCTTTGGCGTGCTGAACAACGGCCAGTTATGGAACCCTGAGAGTGGGTCCCATTCCCATAAAGAACCGTAGTCAGCGTTTTCTTCTCCCTTTCAAAGCATGCATAAAAGGCATTGAACTTATCTGGGAGTAAAGTGTTACAGCCATTCTTGATGTTAGGTTTCGCTTAGTAGGAAGTGATGGCCTGCAAGCCCAGCCAGAGATGACGTGAATATAGAGAAGTAATATATTATCAAAAGGACACAATTTTAAAATAAATACAAGGACACAGACACCAAAGTCAAAGTCAAGTTTATTGTTATATGCACAAGTGCATGAGTACAATGAAAAACTTACTTGAAGAAGCACTTCAAGCATATAGCATCACATAGCAGCATTCGCAGGAAACAAAATATAAATTGGACATAAATTAGTCACAGATTTTACAAGAAAAAACACAGTTAGAACCAACAAAAATGAAATCCATTTCCATGCAAAGTGGTCAGAGTGATCATCGTGTCAGTAAGCTCCAGTGGCGATTAGGACATTGTCGTTGGTTCAGAAACTGAATGGTTGCAGGGAAGTAGCTGTGTATGGACATATGGATATTGGTAATGGTGGAGG
The DNA here is from genome assembly GCF_030028105.1 of Mobula birostris. Taxonomy (NCBI): domain Eukaryota; kingdom Metazoa; phylum Chordata; class Chondrichthyes; order Myliobatiformes; family Myliobatidae; genus Mobula; species Mobula birostris. The sequence goes on from NC_092386.1 coordinate 54,128,578, forward strand.
GGGATGTGCCCATATACAGGGTATATGATCCAGGAGTACACATGCACAGATTGTTAAAAGTGCTTGCGCAGCCGCAGAAGATATTTAATAAAAAAAGCATATGGGATCCTGGGTGAGAAATGGGCACCAACAGTATAAGAGTAAAGAAATCTTGTAGGCTCTTGAAGACACTGGTTTGGTTTGACCAAAACAGAAGTAGTGTGTTTCCCACTTGTGGGCACCATAAAGAAACACGTGAAAGACATAGGGACCTACTTTAGGTTGCTTTTTTTTTCAACTACATCTCTACACTCAACATGACCATACTCTCAGTTCTAATGAATAAACACCACAACCTGGGTCCCTCAACCTCCCTCTGCAGCTGGATCCTTAGCCCCCTCATCGGGAGACACAGCCTGTGCCAATCAGAAGTAACGTCTATGCTCGCTGACAATCAGCACTGGCTCACTTCAAGGATACGTGCTTAGCCTACGGCTCTACTCGCTCTACGTCCATGAGTGTGCAGCTAGGCACAGATCAAATGCCATCCATAAATTTGCCTATTACACAGCTATTGGTGGCGGTGGTGACAAGGAGATGTACAGCAGCGAAATAGATCAGCTGGTTGAGTTGTGTCGCAGAAGCAGCCTTGATTCCAACATCAATAAGACCAAGGAATTGATGGTGGACTTCAGGAAGGGGAAATCGAGGGAACACACACCAGTCCTCATTGAGGGATCAGCAGCAGAAAGAGTGAACAGTTTCAAGTTCCTGGGTGTCAACATCTCAGAAGATATATTCTGGGCCCAACATATTGATGCAATTACATAGAAGACACAACAGCTATATTTCATTCGGAGTTTGAGGAGAATTGGTATGTCACCTAAGGCAAATTTCCACAGATGTACCATGGAGAGCATTCTAGCTGGTTGTATCACCGTCTGGTATGGAGGGGCAACTGCACAGGATCAGAAGAAGATGCAGAAAGTTGTAAATTAAGCCAGCTCCATGATGGGCACTGACCTCCCCAGCATTCAGGGCACCTTCAAAAGGCAATGCCTTAAATAGGTGGCATCCATCATGAAGGATCCCATCACCCAGGACAAGTGCTCTTCTCATTTCTACCATCAAAGAGCAGTTACAGGATCCTAAAGATGCATACACAATGTTTCAGGAGCAGCTTCTTCCCCTGCACCATCAGATTTCTGAACAGTAAATGAAACCATGAACGCGACCTCACTACCTCCCCCTTTCTTTTTGCAATATTTATTTAATTTTCTTTCTTTATATATACTACTTACTTTAGTTTATAGTTTTATTATTAAGTATTGCAATGTACTGCTGCAGTAAAACAACAAATTTCATGACATATGCCAGTGATATTAAACCTGATTCTGATTCCTGAGTGTGCGGAAGATTCTGTAATGGTTGTAGACTAGAGTCAACAGAGAAGTTTCAGAAGGGATCCGACTGAACCTTTTAAGATCCTGAGGTGGTGAGGCGGAGTAAAGGGAAAGAACCTCTTCACAACTACGAGACATTGATTAAAGGTAATTTACCAGGAGACATGAGGAAGAACTTCTGTGCTGTGAGTGGCTAGGGCCTTGAAAGTCCTTTCGGAGAATAGCAGAAGCAGACTGAGTTGTGGCATTGAGAAGGGAACTAGATAAAGAGGTGTGAAGAAATAAAAAGAGCAGTGTTATGGTACAGGGCAACGATGAGACACAGTGATATATTTCCAACTCAGGTCTGGATTTGGAGGTGTACCTGCAATTGTGATGTTACTCTGCATCTATTGTCCTTGTCCTTCTAGTAGTAGGTTTCAAGAATGGAGAGAGTTGGAAAAACTGCGGTGAGATGCCACTTCATTCTTTAGAGAGTCTGTGTTGTGATTTTTTTGTAACACAAAGCCACATCTACACATGCGCCAAGAACCATGAGTTGAAAAGAAATAAACTCAGCATTCTTTGTTTACTATTTTTTCACACACGGTAAATTCTGTGAGAATGAATTTATTCTGTATCACAAAGTTTTGCGTGGTAGTTTGCAAATTCTGTAACTCCTTTACCCATGGGCTTTCAAGCTACAGGAACCAGTGAAAATATGAGAAATTTCACTTTTAATATTCCAAGGCTTAGGAATTTATCCAATTTATATGAAAACAAAGTCTGTAGCAGCTTGAAAGAAGGTTCCTCTTCTCTTCTCTCTGTTCAAAAACCCATGCAATTAGATTTAGACTGGCTATGGAGGAAGGATTGAATGTTATTCCATTTGTCTTTGTCACATCTGATTGACAAAGGGAGATAAAATAACTGCAAACAAAAATGGCCAATCTTTGAGACAGCTGCTCCAAATAAAAAGACAATAATGGTACTATCACTGTTGGCAAAGCCCCTGGCTGAAGGACGGGTAATTGAACTTGAGTTATGTACTTTTGATGACTTTTGAGGGAAAATGGATGTGGATGTAAGTGAGGTGTGAATAGGACTTGGATTATGTCACTTCTCGCACTGATGACCGTGCAAAACATTCATTACACAGTTTTACACTTCCACAGCGGTGACATACCTAAAGAGCATAAGAAGTAGGAGCAGGAGTAGGCTAACTAGCCCGTCGAGCCTGCTCCACCATTTTATAAGATCATAGCTGATGTGGCCATTGATTCAGGTCCACCTACCTGCCTTTTCCCACTAACCCTTAGTTCCCTTTCTATGCAAAAATCTACCTAACTGTGTCTTAAATATGTTTAATGTTTAATCTCTTCACCATTTACACCTTGGACTTCAACTACTGCACAGAGTCTTGTCATCTTCAGAAGTTTTCGGATGACTCTGCCATAGTTGGATGCGTCAGCAAGGGAGATGAGGTTGAGTACAGGGCTACGGTAGGAAACTTTGTCACATGGTGTGAGCAGAATTATCTGCAGCTTAATGTGAAAAAGACTAAGGAGCTGGTGGTAGACCTGAGGAGAGCTAAGGTACCAGTGACCCCTGTTTCCATCCAGGAGGTCAGTGTGGACATGGTGGAGGATTACAAATACCTGGGGATACGAATTGACAATAAACTGGACTGGTCAAAGAACACTGAGGCTGTCTACAAGAAGGGTCAGAGCTGTCTCTACTTCCTGAGGAGACTGAGGTCCTTTAACATCTGCCAGATGATGCTGAGGATGTTCTACGAGTCTGTGGTGGCCAGTGCTATCATGTTTGCTGTTGTGTGCTGGGGCAGCAGGTTGAGGGTAGCAGACACCAACAGAATCAACAAACTCATTTGTAAGGCCAGTGATGTTGTGGGGATGGAACTGGACTCTCTGACGGTGGTGTCTGAAAAGAGGATGCTGTCCAAGTTGCATGCCATCTTGGACAATGTCTCCCATCCACTATATAATGTACTGTTTAGGCACAGGAGTACATTCAGCCAGAGACTCATTCCACCGAGATGCAGCACAGAGCGTCATAGGAAGTTATTCCTGCCTGTGGCCATCAAACTTTACAACTCCTCCCTTGGAGGGTCAGACACCCTGAGCCGATAGGCTAGTCCTGGATTTATTTCATAATTTACTGGCATAATTTACATATTATTATTTAACTATTTATGGTTTTATTACTATTTATTATTTATGGTGCAACTGTAACGAAAACCAGTTTCCCCCTGGGATCAATAAAGTATGACTATGAGGCAGCTTCTACTGTTTCTCTGGGCAGAGAATTCACTACGCTCTGTGGAAAAGATCCTAAATCTATTGCCCTGAATCTTGAGGCTATATCCCCGAGTTCTAGTTTCACCTCAGAATGGAAACAATTCTCCTGCCTCTATCTTATCTATCTTTTTCAAAATTTTATAAAATCTCTTCTCATTTTTCTGTTGCAGGCCCAGCACCAATCTCTGCAGCACTCCACTCCCCGCTGACTGCCAACCAGAAAAACACCCATTTCTCCCAAATCTCTTCCTTCTATTGATTAACCTATTCTCTGTCCATGCTGATACATTCTCCCCAACTCCATTCATCCTTATCTTATAAGTCTTTCATGCAGCACCTTATCAAACTCCTTCTGCAAACTCCGGTATCCACTGTGCTAACTATATCCTCAAAGAACTCCAATAAGTTTGTCATACGCCTACACTTGCAACCAGAGTCAAGTCATTCTACAAAGATACAGAGGAAAGAATTGAAAATAGCGGGGATGGGGGTATTGGGAATCAGTTCTTTGACCTTTCCTGTGATGATACTTGAGCTCACTTTCAGTTCATTTGGAGACAGATAACACGTTTTGCATCATTCCTTTAATGCAGTGTAGGAGGTGGTATGTAGGAAAGGCTTACTACTTTTGTACTGGCATGTGAAGATAAAATTTTGCCATTTATGCGGAGGAAAAGTGAGCAGACAGTCCTGTACACACAAATAAACATGCTCAATTCTCCTCTATGTGGCCTTGCAGGACTAGTTCCAGACAATTTAACGGGTAGAGCTCCAAAATATATTTGGTTTATCAGAGCATCTCTGACAATATAGGATGAAGCATCTGGATCAAGACCATTGTCAATTTTTAATGCTAATAGAGACCTTGGACAGAATGGGCTTGTTTCTGTGCTGTCTAACTCTATGACAATAGCCTTTCTTGCACATCATGGGCAAGCACCAGCGTCTCACTGATGATCACAATTTTTGGGTCATTCATCTCCAGAACTTATGGATTTAGCCAAAGGCTTTTGAAAATAATAGCAATGAAATTTTGTCCAAAATTGCTTCAATATACAGCTAAATGTGTTGAGAATTAGTTTGGTGCTTATACTTATCTACATTTTCCAGCTTTTGTAAAAACTTACCTTGACAGTTTTTGTAAACTATGAACTTTCCGTTTTCAGCTAACACACACTCTCTGTTCCTTTCCCATTTCTGCTGTCCAGCTGGGAACATTGTCCCTTTCATTTTCTCAGACCGTTTTGCTGAACACCTACGCTCTGTCCGCCAGAGAAAGCAGGATCTCCCAGTGGCCACACATTTTAATTCTACGCCCCATTCCCATTCTGATATGTCTATCCACGGCCTCCTCTACTGTAAAGATGAAGCCACACTCAGATTGGAGGAACAACACCTTATATACCGTCTGGGTAGCCTCCAACCTGATGGCATGAACATTGACTTCTCTAACTTCTGTTAATGCCCCACCTCCTCCTCATACCCTATCTGTTATTGCCCATCCTCTGGGCTTCCCCCCTCCCCCTTTCTTTCTCCCTAGGCCTCCCGTCCCATGATCCTCTCATATCCCTTTTGCCAATCAATTGTCCAGCTCTTGGCTCCAACCCTCCCCCTCCTGTCTTCTCCTATCATTTTGGATCTTCCCCTCCCCCTTCCACTTTCAAATCTCTTACTAGCTCTTCTTTCAGTTAGTCCTGACGAAGGGTCTTGGCCCAAAACGTCGACTGTACCTCTTCCTAGAGATGCTGCCCGGCCTGCTGCGTTCACTAGCAACTTTTATGTGTGTTGCTTGTCCCTTTGTTCATTGCTTCCACCTTCTTCTCCTACTCAGCCATCCACCTATCCCCAGTGTCGTTGTTATTGAATCAGAATGATAGAACAGTACAGCACAACACAGGTCCTACAGCCACTATGTTGTCCTGAACTTTTAACCTGCTCCAAGTTCAATCTATCCGTTCTCTCCTACATGGCCCTCTATTTTTCTTTCGGCCATGTGCCTATCTAAGCATCTTTCACATGGCCTTAATATATCTGTCTCTACCAACAACCACAGCAGGACATTCTGCCTTGTGAAAGTCTCTAGCTGTCCACTGTCACTGTGTCTCTTACCATCTTGTACATGTCTATCAAGTCACCTCTTATCCTCCTTCACTCCAAAGAGAAAAGCCCTAGCTTGCTCTACCTATCTTCATTATGACACGCTCTGTAATCCAGGCACCATCCTGGTTAATCTCCTCTGCACCCTCTCTAAACCTTCCACATTCTTCCTATGAGGTGACCAGAACTGAACACAACAAGGGTGGTCTAATTAGTTTTATCGAGATACAATATTACATCATGGTGCTTTAACTCAATTACCTCCCCCCCCCCACCCGCCCAAACTAATGAAGGCCAATACACTATATGCTTTCTTAACCACCCTATCAACAACACTTCATGTTCTGTCTGGGTAGCCTCCAACATGATGACATGATCACAGATTTCTTTAACTTCTGGCAATTTCTACCCCCCTCCCCCTTTTCTTGCTTACCATTCTCCATTCTGAATCCTCTCTAACCTAAGAAGTTATCTATTGAGCAATGCCTACCTTCCAGACTTCTATGTAAAATTTCCACACCACTCTTTGCAACATCTCACTGTCCCGGTTGTCTGATTCTCTGTTGCTAGAGGCTAATTTTTATTTTCTCTTTTTCTCTCTCTATCTCTCTTCCATCCTTTATCCCTGTCCTTTCCTCTTTTTTACCCTTCCTCCACCCTTCCTCTCTCAATGCAGATCTCTCTTCTTCCTCTTTTCAGATCACTGTGATTATAATTGAACAATGATGTTGCTGATGCCTGAATGATCTTCTCCCTATCCTTAGCTGCCTCTCTTTGTTTCTCTTTTCACCTTCCTCTCATCTGCTCTTGTCTCTCTGACACAATCACGTTTGTAATTTTGACACCTGCTCCATCTCTAGCTTTTATTTTGCTGTCTCTTTCCATAACTGTTTCTTTCAATTCTGTTTGCTTTCTGTGGTCGCGTCTATGATGTTTTCAAAATCTATCACTTCCTCACATTGGCGGCAATCAGTACCTGAACGAATGAAGTTGCAGCAGAGAGAAAACTGCAGATGGTTCCAACCCAAAATACATCAGAAAGAGGAGTAGATCTGATAGCACTCCATAATACAGTATTTTTAAAAAATAAAGGTGCTTTTTTAAAAAAAAAATTTGGATTGAGGATGTGAAGCAGAACGGGAAAACTTTGCATCAGACAAAAATAAAGAAAGGAAAGAGAACAGGAAGTGCAGTTAGAAGGATGCAGCAATAATCATTGCTATAAAAATGTTTCCACTTAACCAAGAGCTGGAAGTTATAAAAATGAAAAATTAAGGTTTCATTCAGAATATGCAGAAGCAGAGAACCAAACCAGTGAAATGGAACACAATTAAGCACAATGTGAGTGTGTGAAAAATAGAGAAGTACCAATTAAATGTGCAAAATCATGGGCCACAGATCCCTCAGACAAAGGACAGATGGATGTTCCTGAAATTTTGACTGGATCGTTTAAGTACATCAGAGCTAAAGATCATAAGACATAGGAGTATAATTAGGCCATTTGGCCCATCGAGTCTGCTCTGCCATTCCATCATGGCTGACTTATTATTATCTCTCTCAAACCCCATTTTCCTGCCTTCACCCTGTAATCTTTGACGCTCTTACTAATGAAGAAACTAACCTCCTCTGTTTTAAATGTACCCAATGACTTGGCCTTCACAGCCATCTATGAAGTGAATTCCACAGATTCACCACACTCTGGCTAAAGAAATTCCTCCTCATCTCTGTTCTAAAGGGATATCCATCTATTCTGAGACAGTGTCCTCTGGTCGTAGACTCCACCACTATAGAAACCTCCTCTACGCATCCGCTCTATCTCGACTTTTTAATATTCAATAGGTTTCATTCTTCGAAACTCCAGCAAGTACAGGCACAAAGCCATCAAAGTTCCTAGGTGTCAACATCTCTGAGGATCTACCTGGACCCGGCGTACTGATGTAATTACAAAAAGGCATGACGGCAGCTATTTCATTGAGAGTTTGAGGTGAGTTGGTATGTTATCAAAGACACTTGCAAATTTCTATAGATGTATCACAGAGAGCATTTTAACTGGCTGCGTCACTGCCTGTTTTGGAGGGGCCACTGCACAGGATCGGAAAAAGCTGCAGAAAGTTGTAAACTCCGTTAGCTCTATCATGGGCACTGGCCTCCAGTGTCCTGGACACCGTCAAAAGGCGATGCTTCAGAAAGGCGGCATCCATCATTAAGGACCCCTATCACCCCGAACATGTGAACATGCCCTCTTCTTATTGCTACTGTCAAGGAGGAGATACAGGAGCCAGAAACCACACTCTGCATTTCAGGAACCGCTTCTTCCCCTTCACCATCAGATTTCTGAATAGTCTATGAAACTCATGAACACTACCTCACTATTTTTCCATCTCCTTTAGCAATCCTTATTTAATCTTTTTTTGTATTTATTGTAATTTATAGTTTTTTATTATTATGTATTGCAATGTTCTGCTGCCACAAAACAACAAATTTCATGACATATGCTAGTGAAATTAAACCTGATCTGAAATGTTCCTCGTGCACTGTATTAAAGACAACAACGGTTGCACTTGATATGGGAGAGGCACGAGAACCAGAGAAAAACAAAGAGCTTGTAAATGAGGCTTGAAAGTGATTCAGATCCTAGAAAAACTGATGCTATCATCTTGAGGAAAAATAATTCATCATCTGTCACCTGAACCTTTTTTTTTCAGTACAACATAATCTTTTCATTTGTTTTTTCTACAATAACCTGAACATACAGTGACTGCTTCAACAAGGTTTGGAAAAGTAGTGCTTTCTTCTGAGAATAATTTCAATGAAGGGCTTAGCTGATAGCATTGCAGATCAATTGAGCAATATAAAAGAAATGCTTAAGTTTCAAAGGTGAACCAAACCAGTCCAAAATTTTGATTTGTGCATGGCAGCTCGGCAAAATCTCATTTTCACAGTAATTAGAGAACATTGTTTTAAGTGGCATGTGTTTTTGGAGTATGGATATGAATGTTGTTACTGTATATGAGGCAATGACAAACAAAGCACTGCAGAAAGCAAAATCTTTGCTATCCAAGTCCTTCAGACATTGAATATTGTCATAAGGTTGAAGGGAAAGCAACGTGATCTCTTGCAAAACACGAGACCTGATCTCAGTCTTCAGTTTTCTGCCTAGATGTGGATTAAGATGGCCCACTTAACACACTTTAGACAGTTTGTTTTGCTTTCCCACTGCTCGTCACTTGCCAGTTGGTTACTGTATAATTTAGACAGTACAACAGCACAGTCTTATTTCATTCAATCAAAACATGGTAGATTGTTTTGCTATGTTTAGGACCAGAATATTTAAGGTGAAATAATACTGACTTCCTATATTTTGTACAACGATTGGTGATGTCACTTCCTGAGCTTGCAGCTGCTTATCTCAGATATATTTCGATTTACTTGCATGTGGTTTTGCATGAGGCAGGAAGAATGGTTTTGTAACCACTACTTCTTCTCGCAGACTTCACTGAGTAAGGTTTTTATTAGCTTGAAGACGCCATTTTATGAAGGTAGACGTTTCCACTCACTTATCAGGTATGAAACATTCTGCCAATTGCAGATAGTTAATGCAACCTTAATTTTAAGCGGTCTTCAGAAGTGCTTACATGTTTTGATGCCATATAGAAGCTATCTTCTCTGTTTCATATCCCTGATCTGGTCTAATATTATCCTTCCTTTATACTGTGAAAGCAATGCTGCAAAAAAACATATGTTAAATGATCTCTCATCATTCTTTGAGTTTATTGTGGTGTATGTTAAGGCGAGTTACATTTAACTGTGCTTCACAATTTTGTCTGAGCATTAAAATGATCAGCTACTGTTGGAAATCAATTGATTTGCTCTTGACAATATGTTAATTTACTTATTTTTGAAACAACTGATTAAATGCAACTTCTCGACTGTGGTTACAAGAGCAGTACTTAAAATTCAAAATGAAAGCATGTTTATCAATGTTGCTGTTTAAAGGCCAGGCCTTAAAACTACTTGATTTTTTCCACATGATTTCTACTTAGTGCAATTTGAATTCCTTGATATATTTAATAATTCTGAATTAGATTGACAGAGCAGAACTTAAAATAGTTGCAAACTATAATGGTGTTGAGGATATTTACTGTAAGGAAACTGCCCAATGTGTATGTTGCTTGATTTGGCTTGAGAAATGCAGGCCATTGGATGGAACATTTTGGTGATCAAGGAAAGAGTCGATAGACAGAAAAGATCTAAAGGTGAAAGAAGGAGTTTATAAGCATGCTTTCAAAGACAGAATTCGTGAAAACAAAACTGTATCCCATTACCCTTCTATTAATTTTGGAAACGATATAGGATTTGCTCTCCTTCCATAGTTATAACCCATTGATTATATCTGTTTCACAGTTGGTGAAAACTAACAAGAGAGATGAATTTAACTTTCTATTTCTAAATTGAATGCTGCTTTACCAAGTTAGAAGATAATTGTAATAAATGTGAAAGATTAAATATGTAAATAGAATGGTTATCCGTGGGCTGTAAAACAAGGTCTGGGGAGAGATTATTCTGCTATATGACTGACTGAATTGAAAATAGTATTGAAGATAATATTTTGTTTTTATTGTACAAATATACATTTAAACGACTAGTTCTGAAGAAGGGTCTTGGCCTGAAATGTTGGCTGTTTATTCATTTGCATCGATGCTGCCTGACCTGCTGAGTTCCTCCAGCATTTTCTGTGTGCCCCTTTGGATTTCTAGCAACTGCTGACTTCCTCCTGTTTATTATATTTCATACTTTGCATTTCTGATTGTATGATTGATAAATTGGACAGAGTGCTCAATTCCTTTCCCCTTATTAGAGGTGAATAAAACTAGTGGATATTGATCTAGGATGAGGGATCTGAGATGTGGAGGTAATTTGAGGGGAACTCTTTTCACCCAGTGTTCCTGGAGTGAGTACTACTGGATAAAATGGTAGAAACAAAGTCATTGACAGCATTTAAAAGATGTCTAGATGAGTACATGAATTGCCTAGGCATTGACAGCTATGGGACCAGGTGCTGGAATATGCATCTGATGTATTCAAGAAACCTAGAAGCCCCAGTGCTCTACTGCAAGCCACAGAGGTCTGCAGAGCTCATGAAACAAAATCGAAAGACATAAGCAGTTATGTTTTAAATCAATGATTTTTCATAGTAAATGGGCCATTGGTTGCCTTCAGCATCTCTCAGGATGATCTTTTGTGTGCTGATCTATGTATTTTAGGACTGGCTAAAGTAATTATTGATTTGCCTGATAATTATTGGTGGGTTAAACAATTTGTATGGGATGCTACTTATATTATAAATTATACCATAATTTATGTTGCTTTGGTATCCTTCATGTGCAGATTGTACTGAAAAGTCCACTGCAGCCCAATAAGAATTCCTGCCTAATCTCACTGTATTGCGCTTGATTGCAATAGGCCCATTTCTTCCCAGTGGAAATGCTTGTACCTGCTGTTCAGAGTACTGAAATTGCATTGGAAAATTTGTGGTATCATTAGGCAAGTAGAAAATGAGGTTGTGTTTCCTGATGACCATTGTCTTAGACTGATTGATCAGCTGGTAAATTGGGCTCAGCAATGGAGGTGGAATTTAAGTGACAAGTGTGATGTGATGCATTTGGGATATCAGGCTGTGGTAAATCAAGGCAGCTGGACTTGCTGTGTTGTCTAGAATAATGTTTCGTCATTCATCCGAGAGGCATCTTCAGTTCTGATCCATGGTGGGTAGTTTTCCGGCTTATAAACTCTGTGAGTTGTTTAAAGGTATAGCAATCCCATGAGGAACGTTAAGAGCCGTAGAGGTAATAAGAGGGACATGAGTCTTATCTTTACACAAATGGAAGTGTGAATTGTGAAGACACCAGGGTAGAGATGTTAGGACTGCAATGTAAGTAGCTGATAGTAGATGCACACATTTTGCACAGGGAGAACAGGTGGTTTGAAAGAAGGTTAAAGAAGCCATCTCTGGAAAACCCGTCCCTGAACAGAGTGGGTGAGGGACGGGTAACTCCACCTATCAGCTACTTACAGAGCAGTCCTAACATCTCTACCTCAGTGTCTCCACAACAGTTCAGACTTCCATTCATGCAAAGATAAGACTAATGGCCCTCTCATTACCTCTACCACTCTTAATGACACCCATGTGATTGCTATACCTTCAAACAACTCACAGACTTTATAAGCCGGAAACTACGCACCATAGATCAGAACTGAAGAAGCCTCTCGGATGAGTGGCAAAACATCCTTTAAGCAACACAGCAAGACCAGTTGCCTTGATTTACTGCTGCTTGATATACAATGATGACCTTGGATGACTGAGAACCTTCATGATGCATTTGGGAACTTATTTAAGAATAGGACAATCACAATGTCCGAGGAGAAAAGGGACCTCAGTGTACAAGTCTGAAGATCCCTGAAAATGGCAGCACAGTGGTAGTTTAAAAAAAGGCATATACAGTATATTGCTTGCCTTCATCAGCATAGGACATAAAATATAAAGGCAGGGAAGTTATGGTACACGCAAACACAAGGAAATCTGCAGATGCTGGAAATTCAAGCAACACACACAAAAAGTGTTGGTGAACGCAGCAGGCCAGGCAGCATCTATAGGAAGAGGTACAGTCGACGTTTCGGGCTGAGACCCTTTGTCAGGACTAACTGAAAGAAGAGATAGTAAGAGATTTGAAAGTGGGAGGGAGAGAGGGAGATCCGAAATGATAGGAGAATTCAGGAGGGGGAGGGATGGAGCTAAGAGCTGGAAAGTTGATTGGCAAAAGGGACACGAAGCTGGAGAAGGGGGAGGATCATGGGACGGGAGGCCTAGGGAGAAAGAGAGGGGGAGGGGGGAACGCCCAGAGGATGGGCAAGGAGTTATAGTGAGAGGGACAGGGGGAGAAAAAAGAGGCAAAAAAGGGGGGAAAGAAAACATAATAAATAAAGAAAGAAATAAGGGATGGCGTATGGTACAGCTTTGTAAAATGTTGGTGAAGCCACATCTAGAATATTACGTGCTCTCTGGTGTTGCCACAGTTTAGAAAGGATGTAAGTGCTTCAGCGAGGATGCCAAGATGATTGACTGGGGTGTTACCTATGATGGAGTGTCTTCGTTAAAAGGAGAGGGAGAGAGAGAGACTGAATAGACAGTGCTTGTTTCCATGGAGCCGAGAAGACCGAGGAGGAAAATAACATAGATGTATGAAATTATGAGGAACATAGACAGGGCAGACAGAGTAAGCTTTTATCATTGCAACAGCATCTGTTACCAGATAACAGGTTTAAGATAAGGAATGAAAGGTTAATAGGGGTCATAGGAACTTTCATACACAGGGTAGTTGGAGCTCGAAATGCGCTGCTTGTGGGGGTGCTGAAGGCAGAGGCAATAACAAGATTTAAGGGGCATGCACATGCCTTGAACCACCAAGGCATTGAAGGCTACTGATTAAGGGTTAGAAAACAGGACCTGTGTAGTGAATATGGTGGTTGGCATGGAGAGGGTGGACGAAAAGGCTAATTTCTGAGCTGTCGGAATCTGTGAGTCTAATATAGGGAAAGGAAATTGCCTTATAAACTCACGAGAAAGCATAGGCCATCAACTTTTTGCTGTTGATGTTTCTGTAGCAGGCAATTTCTTTTTTACGAGGTTGAGTTGCTAGCTCGACGCTCAACCCAGCACTAAAACTGTGAGCTTTTGAGCAATTGTTTATAGCTTGTTGCCTTGGGGCAAGGCTTCCTCCTGTCTCCATGCCAAGCTGTTTGTCTGGTGTGCCCCTAGTCCAGTATTTCATTGCAAACCTGGCTCACTGCTCCTCGGTAGGGCCCAGAGCAACATGTGCGAGCACAGAAAGCTGCTGGGCTCACCAAACCGCTTCTGACAGCCAATCTGTCCCTGATCTTGTCCTTGCCCTTAATTGTCCCAGTTGCCTGCACCCAAGCCTCACAGGCTGTCAAAGTTGTCTGTTGATAAGGAATATTCTACATTCATAAACTGGAATTTGGAATTGAAATTGGTTCATCCAAGATACAGTGAAAAGCTTGTCTTGCTTATTGTTCATCCAGATCAAATAATTACACAATGTATTGAGGTAGAACAAAGTAAAATAATAACATAGTCATAGTCATACTTTCTTGATCCCGGGGGAAATTGGTTTTCATTACAGTTGCACCATAAATAATTAAATAGTAATAAAACCATAAATAGTTAAATAGTTAAACAGTAATATGTAAATTATGCCAGGAAATAAGTCCAGGACCAGCCTATTGGCTCAGGGTGTCTGACCCTCCAAGGGAGGAGTTGTAAAGACGCCCTGAGTTAGAGACTGGTAAGACACTGATAGGCTGAACTGCAGGGAAAATATGCCAGCTTAGAGAGAAAATAAGTCAAGCTTAATATTGTAAAGGAATAGCTTAAATAATTCTAGTTTGTCTGGTGGCAGGATGCCACATCTTTGGTTTGTACTGAGGACGTTTACCAAATGTGTCAACTAGAATAGTTTCAGATTCGCTCACAAATCCATCTACTCTGGCATCGATACCAGAGAAGACTATCTAGTTTGGAGCTGACTATACACTCGCTCAAAATTAACTTAAAATAAAAATCAACTAAAATCACTCCCATAGTGAGGGATCATGGTCAATTGACCTCTCCTGGAGTCTCAAACCACTTAGTGCAGAATTAACCAGAGGATAAGTAAAACCTGATAACTTTAAATCTGCTGCGTCGTAATATGCCACAGTGCTCTGTTGTTATGCTTATATCATCTGACTGGTTTGCAGTTATTTAAAAATGTGATGGAGACTCTGGTTCGGTTTCATTTTCACTCAGGCGCTGGTTTGCTAAATGCAACAGTGAATCAAAGTGCTGTTACATGAGGTGAAGGCACGGTAAAATACAAGAACCTCAGAAAACCTTATCACAAGCCAGTGTCTTTACTCCTGCACCACTGATCTAACTGCAGAACTAAATCTTTGTTCTAATTGTACAATGAAAGAAACTGAAAGAAAACATGTATTCATTGACATGTTCCCACGTCTGATGCAATGCTTTGAGCATCATGCCTTGCACTATCATACACTGATGCCTAGAATCTGCTTTGCAGCAGATGCACCCTCTCAAGTTGTGATAGCTTGTTGCTCTGCAGGAGGTTTTGGTTTTGGGATGGCTTACAGCCAAGTCACAAATTACCTGAGTAACACACACAAAATACTGGAGGAACTCAACAAGTCAAGCAGCATCAATGGAAATGGATAAACAGTAGAAGTTTCAGGCCAAGACCCTTCATCAGAACTGAAAGGAAGGGGGAAGATGCAAGAATAAGAAGGTGGGGGGAGGACAAAGAGTACAAGCTAGAAGGTGATAGGTAAAGCCAGGTTGGTGGGAGAGGAAGGGATGAAGTAAGAAGCTGGGAGCTGATAAGAGGAAGAGGTAAAGGGCTGATATGAATGCCTGATCAACTTACTGGATCTTAGTTCACTGGGTAACTTTGTAGTAGGCTTTTGTTAAACATTTCTAGTGCAGCCTGAATTTTGGATGTGTTGAAAACCTTGGCCCTGAGCTACCAAAGCACAAAAATCATATCAAAAGTCCCTGTGAAATCTCTTCTTGCATTCCAAAAAAAAAACAAACTGCACATATTTAGGGGAGATTACAGATGTTAATGCCTCATAAGATTCACCCTTAATCTCTCTGAACACCCTTTCCACAGGCACCACGGTTTGACAATAATTTCTTTTTGTGAAAGTTAAGGAGCTATCATTTTGAAGCACTGTAGTCCTTCCCACTATTCTATTGGGCAAGGAGTTCAAGGTTTTAAATCCAGAAGTAACAAATGACCAGTGATATATCTCCAAATGTGGACGGTGTGCAGTTTGGAGGGGAACTGCAAGTAGTGGTGTTCCTGTACACCTGAAAGTTTTATCTATCTAGTAGGTGGTACTTGCAGGTTTGTTAGATGCTGTCAGAGAAATGCTAATGACAGTGGAACTTGTTATAGTTGATACACTACTGCCAATGTGCACCATTGGTGAAGGTACTTGTTCTGGTAGTAATGGTGGTATGCCTATGCCACTCAGTAAGCTACTCCTACTTGGGAGGAGTTCACATATTGTACAAGCAAGGACCAATTAAAGTTCAGCTGAATAGCCTGCCTGCTGCTGGTGTCCTCGTGATCTCTGCGCTCTTCCTCATAAGGAACGGAACACAGTGTCACAAGTGGCTGATCATTGGTAAGTTCAGGTTACAGACCAAAGTAGGTCCCCACCAAGACAGAGTCTTTTGTAGATATCTATGAAAAATATCCAAAGTCTATCAACCTGGGCTGCCTATGCTAGTTTGCCAAGTGAATTGAGGCTTGGCCAGGGTTGCTAGGCAATGCTTTCGAGCTGCACCCGAAAGTGGATACATTTTGTGGGTCGCTAGCCTGGTGAATTGTCCAGAGACAGAGGCATGGCAGAGAAGTCAGTCAAACTCTCAGTGAGAGAGAGAAAAAAAAAGACTTTAATAGTCCAAATAAATAAAATAGTAAATAAACAAACAGAAAATAGAGCAAATAACTGCAGTACCTATATCTTCTTATTAAAAGCCCACCTCCCCGAGACAACGAGACATTTAATTTATCTAAATCAGGGGTCGTTGAGAAATAGCTCAGATGCTTTGAAAGATGTAGGGTTGCAAGCACTCTCACTCAGACTTCAGAAGAGCATCAAATAAGCTCCCTGATATACTGCATGGTGGACAAAGCAGTGGGCATCAAGGGTGGATTAGGACTGACAGATGCTCAGGAAAAGGAATACAAAACGATAGAGGACAAATTCAAAGGATATTTCACAGGAAAATGAAATGTGATATATGAGAGGAAACAAGGTGCCGACAGAAAGAATGACAGTAGAGCTCAGCTCAAACAAAACAGACAAGGAGCAGGTAAAATGTCCGACTTCAGGAGATGCAGCAAGTCTCCGTTCCATGCCATAAGAGCACTGTCCAGCAGAAGAAGTAAAATGCAGCCAATGCAATAGAGTTGGCCATTATAAAAGCCAATGTCACTCAAAAACAGTTCTCCTGGAGGTCAAAGAAGACCGTGATTCAGAAGAAAAGAGAGCTCTCCTTGGGGCTTTAGATTCAAAGGCTGGTGTACTATGGTTCAGTTGCAAAATGAGGTAATGACATTCAAAATGGACACTGTGGCAGATGTCACAGCCATCCCAAATGTCTGTTCACAAAACTGACAAGGAAAACAGGCATTACACTAAAACCAACAAAGAAGACGCTCATGGGGCCAGGGAAACACAAGCTCACTGTGAAAGGAATGTTTACTACTTCCATCCGTAGAAAATGAGAAACAGTTAAAGCCCCACCTCCCCCTCGTACCCCATCTGTTACTTATTTTTATGCACACATTCTTTCTCTCACTCTCCTTTTTCTCCCTCTGTCCCTCTGAATATACCTCTTGCCCATCCTCTGGATACCCCCCTCCTTGTCTTTCTTCCCGGACCTCCTGTCCCATGATCCTCTCGTATCCCCTTTTGCCTATCACCTGTCCAGCTCTTGGCTCTATCCCTCCCCCTCCTGTCTTCTCCTATCATTTTGGATCTCCCCCTCCCCCTCCAACTTTCAAATCCCTTACTCACTCTTCCTTAAGTTAGTCCTGACGAAGGGTCTTGGCCTGAAACTTCGACTGCACCTCTTCCTACAGATGCTGCCTGGCCTGCTGCGTTCACCAGCAACTTTGATGTGTGTTGCTTGAACAGTTATAGGAGGATGTCTTTGTTGATCAGAATCTCTTCTCCATGCTACTGGGACGACATGCCATCGAGAAGCTGAACCTCATTGCAAGGTTGGATTTGCTAAACAATGTTCAGTGGCAGGAGAAGTTCCTGGAGTTGTTCACAGGCCTGGGGTTAATGGAAGAAGAGTACCTTATCCACTGAGGCCAGGAGTGATGCTCTCTGACCACAGCGAGGCATATACCAGTCCTATTGATGAACAAAGTCAAAGCTGAATTTGAGAGAATTAGACACTTAGATTAGATTATGAGGACACGCAGTCCTCTTTTATTGTCATTTAGTAATGCATGCATTAAGAAATGATACCATATTCCTCCGGTGTGATATCACAGAAACACAGGACAGACCAAGACTGAAAAACTAACAAAGACCACATAATTATAACATATAGTTACAACAGTGCAACAATACCATAACTTGATAAAGAACAGGCCATGGCACAGTAAAAAAGTTTAAAGTCTTTCGAATGTCCCACATCTCACGCAGACGGGAGAAGGAAGAAAATTCTCCCTGCCATGCCCAACCACAGCCCAACTCTGAGTCGTCCGAAAACTTCGAGCTCTGATCAGCCCTCCGACACCGAGTACTGAGCACCGTATGTATCCGAACGCTTCGACCTCAGCCTCGCTCGCCAGCCGCAGGCAAAGCCAGGGATTTTGGGGATCCCCTCCGGGGATTCTTGATTGCACAGTAGCAGTGGCAGCAAACCAGGTATTTCAGAAATTTCTCCAGATGTTCCTCTGTGCTTCTCACATCTGTCTTCATCAAATCAGAATTGTCCACGGTCCCTATTTAACAGATACGATATCATTTCACCGGAGAGCTGCGCGTGCTGCCATCTTCTCCTCCTGCCTTTGACATTGTAGCTAGAGTTAATGGACCTACTGACTGGTTTGCAGGCATTGTTCTTGTTCTCAATCCAGTTGGTACAGTGAAGATCTATGTTGATCTAACAAAACTGAATAACGCAGTGAGATGGGAGAAGTTTATTCTACCCTCTGTTGGATATGCTGAGTGGGGCAAAGTTCTTCACCAAGCTAGATGCAAAAATCAGGGTTCTGGCAACCTTTATGACACCATATGGATGCTATGCCTTCCTTTTAGCATTTGAACGGCCCCTGAACTCTTTCAGATGAGGATAAACCAAATTTTGGAGGGACTAGAAGGGGTAGTCTGCCACATGGACAATGTATTCATCTTTGGAAGCTCAAGTGAGGAACATGACAAAAGAGTGGAAGCTGCCTTGGAGAAACTGAAGCAGCTGGAATCAACCTGAACAAAAATAAATGCAAATTTGCAAAGTTGGGGGTGAAGTTCTTAAGCCACCAACTCTCCTCAGAACAAATGCAACCAGATTCAGACAAAATGTCAGGAGTTCAGAACACGGAATAACCTACAAATGTATCAGAGATCTGCAGTTTCCTTGGCATGGTAAACCAGCTAGGAAAGTTCATTCCAGATTTGGCAGAGAAAACAAAGCCAGTACATGACCTCCTCTCTCAGAGAAATGTTTGGTACTGGGATGCATCACAGGAGAAATCATTCTTATCACTTAAAATAGAGCTTATCTCTCCACCAACATTGGCATTCTTTGATCCGAACAAAGCAACCAAGGTTTCAGCAGATGCCTCTTCCTTTGGCCTAGGGGGTGTGCTCATGCGATACTGCAGTGGTGTATGGAAATCGGTGACGTATCCATCAAGAGCACTGGCTTCAACTGAACAGCATTATGCCCAAATAGAAAAGGAAATGCTGGCTCTCATGTGGGCTTGTGAAAGCTGCAGCTTTACTTGATAGACACTAAGTTCCTACTTGAAACAGACCACAAGCCACTTGTCAGCCTCCTCAGCTTGAAACACTTGGATGACTTGCCTCCACATCTGCAAAGATTCAGAATGAGGCTTATGCAATACTGTTATGACATTGAACATGTCCCCAACAGATCTTTCACTATACTGTGCCCTCTGTCAAGGATGCCATCCAAAAGTGAGTGGACGAAAACTGACTCCACCCTCATGGAAGATATCAACATCTACTTAGCTCAGATATGTGAAAGCTTTCCTGCATCACATAGTAAACTGGATGAAATTCACGCTGAGTTGAAACAGGATCAAATCTGCAGCAAGGTCATGCAACACCGTGAGCATGGATGGCCAAGCTGTTCCAAAAGGAGCTCACAAACTCAGACCTTACTGGCATGAAAGAGACACACTCACCATTCCTGATGGCCTGTTGCTAAAGTGTTCCAGACTCCTCATTCCTGCTTCTATGCACACCAAAATCTTCAGTCAAATTCACCAAGGACATCAAGGCATCAAAAAAGGTCACCTAAGAGTAAGGCAATCTGTGTGGTGGCCTGGTCTGAGCACACAGCTGGGAGATTATGTAAGGCCAAGAGAAGCATGCAGAAAACTGCACAAAAATCATGCTAAACCTCTCTGTTTCACAGAATTCCCAGACCTTCCTTGGCAAATTGCAAGCACAGACATCGTTGAGCTGAGAAGATTCAAATACCTTCTCGCAGTGGATTACTACTCATGGAACATTGAGGTGTCCAAGCTGTCTTCTACATCCTCAGCAGCACCTGAAAGCTGTATTCACTCGCCACGGAATACCAGATTCACTTGTGTCAGACAACAGTCCACAATTCAGTTGCTCAGAGTTCAAAGCCTTTGCTAGGGACTATCAGTTCAAACACCAGACAAGCAGTCCACAGTACCCACAGGCTAATGGAGAAGAGGAAAGAACTGTGCAAACTGAAGGGAAAAGACCCCTACAATGCACTACTACCTTATCGCTTCACGCCTCTTGTGAATGGCTACAGTCCATCGGAGCTGTCAATAGCTGGAGACTAAGAGCAAGCCTGCCCATTTTTCCTTCCCTTCTCCAACCTCACTTGCTGCACTTAGATAAAGTGAGTAATTTTGAGACAACAGAACACAAAACAAACGAAGAGCATGCCTGATCTCAGACACAGAGCAAAATCTTTGTTGCTGCTCTGGAGTGGTGATACTGCTGAGGTTCCAAGCCAATCCTCCAGAACATCACAAGGAGAAATCAGGTGGAACAGGCCTGTGCTCATGTGCCTTCAAAGTCCACGAAAGGTAGAGGAAGAAATAAAGTGGGTTGATCCTTATGCCGAGGACCACTTACCTGAGGTGGACACACCTGCTGAAGAATCTCTATCTGCTCCAACACTTCCAGGAACCTATACCAGATATGATCATTTATCTGTTCCTCCATAGCTTAGGGCAATTGGCTATAGAGGCAGAATAATCCTCTCACTGTGCCGGAGTGTTCGGGTAGTCTAACCCTGATCTCCATTAGATTTACTGTTTTTAAAAAAGAGTTCTAATGTTGAAAACGTTTCACAAAATGAGACTGTTCTTTAAAAAAGAGGAAATGGTGAAAAAGAAGGAAAACAAAGAGAGTGAGAGACCATTAAAACAAAGAGAAACGTAGTTGTAATGTTGGCAGTTCTTTTTTTACATTCATGTAAGGAACATAATTTATGTTCTATGGGAAAGGTAAACTGAATTGCTCAATTTCAGTGATTATCATTTCAATGGAATTCTATGGACAAATAGTACATACCTTATTTTTCAAGAAGGGGAGTTGTTGTGATACTTAATAGCGGTACTCCAATGTCACTCAGTTAGCCACTCCCACATAGGAGGACTTCCTATACTGTTCAAGTAAGGATCAATAAAGTTCAGTTGAATATCCTGCAAAGCTGCCCTACAGGTGTGTCTGTGCACTCTCCCTCAATATTGAACACAACAGTACTGAATATTTAAGGAAGTGGATGGGATGTCAATCAATAAGCCAGCTATTTTGTCTGGGATAGAGTCAAGAGAAGTGAAGAGTATGCCATCATATTACTGATTTGTGACATGGAAGGTGTGCAAAGACTTTGCGTGTCAAGAAATGAGTCAGCCACCATTGGGTACCTAGCCTCTGGCCTGCTTGAAAACAATAGTGATGATGAGGCTGGATGACTTGAGTTCCTAGTCAATGGTGTCTCCAGAAGGATGATGGTGAGAAACTCAGTTAAAAGTCAAGAGTAGGTTGCTAAACCCTGTCTTGTTTGAGATAATCATTGGTTGGTACTCTTATTTGCCTCTTACGAACCCACACATGATTTACTTTGTAGATGAAAAAATAAGGTTCTTTGTTCAAATTTTCTTTATTGAACATGGTGCTGAAGGACACATGTTCACATATCACAGGCGGGTATAACATCCATTGAGTTTCTGTAGCAATTCCTTTTCTGTTGTTACAAACTTCCTGCCAGCTATCTCACATTCACCTGGCCTTCAATAGTGATTTGTGGCCCAGTAGCTGCTGATAAGTATATTCAGCATTATCAACAGTGTTGGAGTCAGAGGAATAACAGATTTTGTTCAATTCTGAATGAAATATTCCATTTAGTTTTGATATCCTGAGATAGAAAGAATGAAACAGAAAAGTGTGAAATGAGCTGAAGACATCTAGCTTTCGCTTAGTTAATGAGCCACAATCTGGAAAGTAGCAATGAGCAAGGGCAATAATAGTCATAGAAGATTTATTGCTGTATAAATACATTTTGCTATTTAGCTTATTGTAGGCACTAGCCACTTGTACTACTTACACATTTGAGAAGGTTATTTTATATCCTTGGTGTGTGGAAATTAGCAGTGTTAGTTCCCTTGTGAATATCTGCTATTTAATGCAGCAATATGCATAATGAATAGTATACTGATTAGATTAGATTAAATCACGAGTTTATTTTCATATACACCAGGGTGCAATAAAATGCCTTGTTTGCATGAAACTCACGGAGTAAACAGTATACATAGTAAATACAATAATGCAAAACAGCAGAATGATGCAAAGCAACACACACTAAATGCCGGAGGAACTCAGCAGGCCAGGCACCATCTCTGGAGAGGAATAAACAGTTGGAGGTTCAGGCCGAGACCCTACATCAGGACTGGAAAGGAAATGGGAAGAAGTTAGAATAAGAAGGTGGGGAAGGAGTACAAGCTGGCAGGTAATACATGAAACTAGGTGAGGATGATAGTGAATGGGCCGGGGGAGGGGAGAATGCAGTGATTGGTGGAAAAGGTAAAGCACTGAAGAAGAAAGAATCTGATAGGAGAGGACAGTGAACCATGAAAGACAGGGAAGGAGGAGGGCACCAAAGGGCGGTGAAGGGCAGGTGAGAAGAAGGGAAGGGGTAAGAGCAGAGCTAGAATGGGGAATGGGAAAAGAGAGAAGGGGATGGCGGGGGAGAAATTACTCAAAGTTAGAGAAATTGATGTTCATGCCATCAGGTTGGAGGCTACCCAGACAGAATCCAAGATATTGCTCCTCCAACCTGAGAGTGGCCCCATTGTGACCGTAAAGGAGGCCATGGTGCAAAGGTAGTGCTATCTGAGGTAGTGCAAAATATGCCAAGGTGCCAATAGCAGATTAACTGACAGAGGTAGAGGTGAGAGTATCAGAACAAGGCAGCACTACTGGGAAGAGGCTGTCCTTGAGACTGCTCGTCCAGACTTTCAAGATTCCAGAAGGTGGAAGAGAAGAGAGGGAACGACTAGTGTCACAGGCATCCTTGATGATACTTCTAGCCTTTCTGAAGCAACACACTTTGAAGATGGACTGCGAGGAAAGAAGTGATGATAGCCCGGGCCGTCTAGGATCAGTTTGTCAGAAGCAGAGAGGATGCCGTACCACGTTGAGACAGAAAATAGTTTCTATAGTGCATCTGTGTAACTCTTGAGAGAATCCTCATGGACATATCAAATCTTCACAGACACCGATAAAAGTCAATATGCTGATGTGCTTTCTTGATTACTGCATCAGTATGAGGGACCAGGTGAGGTTGTTGGTGATATGGATGATAAGGAACTTGAAGCTCTTTAGCATCTCTTCACCAGATCCATTGATAAGGACAGGGACCACACACCCCCACTCACCCCACAGCCTTCAACTTCTAGGGTCAACAACCTACTGCTGAAGGTCAGTTTGTTGTGCTGACACCATGATACAAGCTTCACAATCTCTTTTCTGTCATCCCTCTCATCGTGATCAGCTGATAGCAGTGATGTCATCAGGGATCTTAAGGATCACAGTCGCACTGTACTTGGCCATGTAATCATCAGTATACATGGAACAGAGTAGGGTGCTTAGCACACAACCCTGAGGACCACCAATTTGAGGGTCAATGTGGATGAAGTGCTCTTACCTGTTCTAACCAACGGAAGCTTGCAGGTTTGGTAGTCTAGCAGGCAGTTGTAGTTGGGGCAACCAAGAGTTTAGAGATGAGCTTATTCAGTATCATGGTTTTAAAGAATGAGCTGTAATCAGTGTTTAGCTTCATAACATGTGTATCCTATTGTAGAGGCATTCCAGAGCTGAATGTAGTATAGGGGGAGATGGAGTCTTCCATAAACCTACTTGTTCCTATAACGTATAGGAAAAACAGAGCTCTAAATAATGTCAATAACTTTATTTTTAGAGCACTTTTCATACCAATGATCTAGTTCAAAGTGCTTTACAATGGGATAAAAGTGCAAACTTGAACATAAAATTTTTAAAAAGACTAAAAGATGTTAGTTAAAAGCAAGATTAAATAAATAAGTTTTGAACTTGGGTTTAAAAGACTGCATCCCTTATAGTTTTGGGTATTCAACTCCACAGTTTAGGAGCGGAGTTGAAAAAGCTGATTTGCCAATAATCTTTTGAGGGAGATTGCTTAAACTTAAGAGACCAGCAGAAGAAGACCTGAGAGCTCGAGTAGGATTATAAAATGAAAACTATTCTGTGATGTTTTAAAATTGATTCTTAGAAAGAAACCAGGAAGCCAATGCAGAGTAACCAGGACAGAAGTGATATATTCCCTTATCTTGATTTTGCATAGAAGTGTAGCAGTGACATTCTGAATTAGCTGAAGTTTGTCAATAGGCTGCTTAGGAAGGCCAATAAAAAGTGCATTGCAGTAATCTGGTCTATTCAATATAAAGGCATGAATTAGTTTTTCAAGAGAATTACATACCTTTGCAATATTTCTTAAATGTAGAAATACTGCTCTGGTAACTTTGAGGGATTTAAAATTCAAATCTGAATCAAGTATAACAGCTAGGCTAGTTACTTATGGATTTACAAGGGAAGCAAAGTTCCCAAGTTTATGAAGAAGTTTATTTCTTTTGGTGTATTTATTAATCAGCAAGGACAAATAAAAATAAGGTAGGGACGAGCGGAGCGACTATTGTGTGAGTGGGGAGGCTTTGACTCAACAGGCTGAGGTAAGGTAAGTTTTTGGCAAGTTTCTTTCTCATTCTTCATCTGTTAGTGCATAGTTTGTGCAGCGAGAATGGCTGCAGGGGCTGTGTTGTGATATGTGGGAATTCTGAAGGACTCCAGCCTCCCAGATAACCACATCTGCACTAGCTACACTGAGCTGCAGCATCTGTGTCTCTGGCATTGAGTTTGGAGCTATGGCTCGAAAGGGAAGGGGGAGGGGGGAGAGAAAGGACTGCAGTAGTGATAGGGGATTTCATAGAGGACTAGACATGAGATTCTGTTTACATGAAAGAGACAGTGAAATGGGACATTGCCTCCCAGGAGCCAGGGTCAAGAACATCTTGGACATTCTAAATGGAGGGAGAGTGAGCAACCAGAAGTCTTGGTACATATTAGCACTAATGACATAGGTGGGATAAGGGAAGAGGTCCTGGAGAGAGAACTTAGGATGATAGGTAGAAAGCTGGAAAGCAGGGCTTCCAGGGTTATAATCTCTGGATTAGTGCCTGTGCTACACACCAGTGAGGGTAAGAATAGGATGATTTGGCCGATTAATGCATGGCTGAGGAAATGGTACAGGGGGCAGTACTACAGATTTCTGGATCATTGGGCAATCTTCTGGGGAAGTATAACCTCTACAAAGTTCAAAAGTTCAAAGTAAAATTTATTATCAGATTACATACATGTCACCACATACAACCCTGAGATTCTTATTCTGCAGGCATCCTTAGCAAATCTAGAGAATCGAAAGCGTAAACATGATCTGTAAACTGTAAACATCAGGAACATTAAATTGTAAAGAAACTGTGCAAATGCAGATAATAAATAAATAGCAATAAATAATGAGCATGAAATAACAAGATAAATGTGTCCAAAAATGTGTGTAGTTATCCCCTTTTGTTCATGAACCTGATGATTGAGGGGTGGTAACTGTTCTTGAACCTAGTGGTGCGAGTCCTGGGGCACATGGCCTAAGTGGTGAGGATCTTTGATGATGGTTGCTGGTTTTCTACGGCAACGTTTCATGTAGAATTGCTCAGTAGTTGGGAGGGTTTTACTTGTGATATACTGGGCTGAATTCACTACCTATTGGAGGATTTTCCACTCAAAGGCATTGGTGTTCCCATACCAGGCTGTGATGCAGCCAGTCAGCACACTTTCCACCACACATCTATAGAAGTTTGCCAAGATTTTTGATGACATGCTGAATCTCCGCAGACTCCTGAGGAAGTAGGGGCACTGTCAAACTTTCTTCACAATTATATTTTTATAATCAGAATCAGAATCAGGTTTATTATCACTGGTATGTGATGTGAAATTTGTTAACTTAGCAGCAGCAGTTCAATGCAATACATAATCTAGCAGAGAGAGAAAAAAAAATAAATAAAATAAAACAATAATAAATAAGTAAATCAATTTCATATATTGAATAGATTTTTAAAAATGTGCAATAACAGAAATACTGTATATTTTTTTTAAAAAAGGGAGGTAGTGTCCAAAGCTTCAATGTTCATTTAGGAATCAGATGGCATAGGGGAAGAAGCTGTTCCTGAATTGCTGAGTGTGTGCCTTCAGGCTTCTGTATCTCCTACCTGATGGTAACAGTGAGAAAAGGGCATGCCCTGGGTGCTGGAGGTCCTTAATAATGGACGCTGCCTTTCTGAGACACCACTCCCTAAAGATGTCCTGGGTACTTTGTAAACTAGTACCCAAGATGGAGCTGACTAGATTTACAACCTTGTGCAGCTTCTTTCGGTCCTGTGCAGTAGCCCCTCCATACTTGACAGTGATGCAGCCTGTCAGAATGTTCTCCACGGTACAACTATAGAAGTTTTTGAGTGTATTTGTTGACATGCCAAATCACTCCAAACTTCTAATAAAGTATAGCCGCTGTCCTGCCTTCTTTATGACTACATTGATATGTTGGGACCCGGTTAGATCCTCAGAGATCTTGACACACGGGAACTTGAAGCTGCTCACTCTCTCCACGTCTGATCCCTCTGTGAGGATTGGTATGTGTTCCTTCATCTTACCCTTCCTGAGGTCCACAATCAGCTCTTTTGTCTTGCTGACGTTGAGTGCCAGGTTGTTGCTGCAGTACCACATCACTAGTTGGCATATCTCACTCCTGTACACCCTCTCGTCACCACCTGAAATTCTACCAACAATGGTTGTATCGTCAGCAAATTTGTAGATGCTATTTGAGCTATGCCTAGCCACACAGTCGTGTGTATACAGAGAGTAGAGCAGTGGGCTAAACACACACCCCTGAGGTGTGCCAGTGTTGATTGTCAACGAAGAGGATATGTAATCACCAATCCGCACAGACTGTGGTCTTCTGGTTAGGAAGTCGAGGATCTAACTGCAGAGGGAGATAAAGAGGCCCAGGTTCTGCAACTTCTCAATCAGGTTTGTGGGAATGATGGTATTAAATGCTAAGCTATTGTTGATGAACAGCATCCTGACATAGGTGTTTGTGTTGTCTGGGTGGTCTAAAGCTGTACGGAGAGCCATTGAGATTGCATCTGCCATTGACCTATTGTGGTGATAGGTAAATTGCAGTGGGTCCAGGTCCTTGCTGAAACAGGAGTTCAGTCTAGTCATAACTAACCTCTCAAAGCATTTCATCACTGTTGATGTGAGTGCTACCGGTCGATAGTCATTAAGGCAGCCCACATTATTCTTCTTAGGCACGGGTATAATTGTTGGTCCAGGACATAGTCCTCTGAGATAATGACACCCAGGAAGTTAAATTACTGACCCTCTCTACCTCTGATCCTATGATGATTACCGGCTCACGGACCTCTGGTTTCCCTCTCCTGAAGTCTACTATCAGTTCCTTGGACTTATTGACATTGAGTGAGAGATTGTTGTTATTATGCCACTCAGCCAAGTTGTCAATCTCTCTCCTGAACCCGAGGGGACCAATATCTTTGCATGCAGGTTTGCTGGAAACGTTGGGAGAGTTAAAACTAATTTGGTAGGGGGGATGGGAATCGGAATGATAAAGCTGAAGATGGGGCATATGGTACTAGATGCAGTGTACAATGAGATTGTTAGGGAGGTCTGGCAGATGATAGGGCAAAATTGCAGTGGAATGTGGCAGAGCCATGTATCCGTTTTCTGTCTGTAGGAGCCGTGTATTTCCATTCTGTCTATATTGTATTTTGTGACATGTTTATTATGGTAATCTGTCGTGTGGGTTGGGGCGTGGTAGAAGCAAATGAGTATAGTTATGTGTTAATGCTCTGTCTTAGTTGGTGTAGTTTAGTCTAGTGGAGAGGGGCGAGTCACAGGGAATAATTTTTTTTTGTTGATCAGATTGCTAACTTTGTTATTTCACTAACAAGAACACTAATTACATTTAGTTATACTAATCGGAATGCTAATTACTCATGCTAACTAGTCGCTAACCAGAATGCGTAGTTACGATAATTACATTAGTTGGAACGCGTAGTTGCACTAATATCGCTATTAGGCCTTTATATTGCTAATTTAGTTTCGTTAGTTCTTTATCGCTACAAAATTGTTCACCTTTGCTGGTTTCATAATAAAGGATCAAATATACCTTTTTTGATTTGGAAATCCATTATTTGGAAGCACGTCATACAGTGTTGAGTACCCTGGCTTAGTCTCTCAGCAGTTTTGGTTTGCTTTCGAGTAACCACTACGGGGTGACTTGCAGTGTAAAAATCAAAAAGGGTGACAAATACAGGATGCTGGCTTCAAATTATAATAGAAAATGTGTGTCAAAAGGGCAAAGTTATGATAGTCATAGGGAATTTCAATATGCATGAAGATTAGGAAAATCAGGTTGGTGGCTTTTCAGAGCAGCTTGTGGTTGAGCCCACGAGGGGAAAGGCTATTCTAGATTGGGTGTTGTGTAATGAACCAGATTTAATTAAGGAGCTTAAGGTAAAGGAAACTTAGGAGGCAGTGATCATAATATGACAGACTTCACCCCGCAATTTGAGTGGGAGAAGCTAAAGTCAGATTTATCAGTGTTACAGTGAAGTAAAGAGAATTATGGAGGCATGAAAGGGGAGCTGGCCAAAGCTGATTGAAAGGGGACACTAGCAGGGATGACAGCAGAACAGCAGTGGCTGGAGTTTCTGGGAGAATTACGGAAGGTGCAGGATAGATACTTGTCAAAGAAGAAGTTTTCTAAAGATGGGATGCTGCTAGCTGAAAGGGAAGTCAAAAACAACGTAAAAGCAAAAGAGAGAACATACAAAATGCTAAATAATATAAAAGAGGATACCAAACATTTTTTAGATGCTGCAGAAGTGGTAATGGGAGAACATCTGTGCAGAACATGAGGCTTAAGTATTTTGCATCCAACTTCACTATGGAAGAGACTTGCAGTTTGCCAGAAGTTCTAGTGTGTCTGGCAGCAGAAGTGAGTGCAGTTGCTATTACTAGGGAGAAGATGCTTTGGAAGCTGAAAGGCCTGAAGTCACCAGGACCAGATGGACCCCCTAGGGTTCTGAAAGAGGTAGCTGAAAAGACTAGTGGTATTAATAATGATCTTTCAAGACTCACAAGGTTTCGGCATGTTCCTGGAGGACAGGAAAATTGCAAATGTCAATCCACTCTTCAAGAAACAAAGGAGGCAGAAGAAAGAATATTATAGGTCGGTTAGCCTGACTTCTGTGGTTAAGAAGATTTTGGAGTCGATTGTTAAGTATGTGGTTTCAGGGTACTTGGAGGCACATGATAAAATAGGCCAAGGCCAGCATGGTTTCCTGAAGGGAAAACCTTGCCTGTAATATCTGTTGGAATTCTTTGTGAAGAATTAATAAGCAGGATAGGCGAAAGAGAATCGGTGCTTGTTGTGTACTTGGATTTTCACAAGGTCGTTGACACTGTGCAGAACATGAGGCTGCTTAACAAGGTGGGAGTCTTTTCTGGTTGATTACTGGTGTTCTGCAAGGATCAGTGTTGGGACCAATTCTATTTACGTTATCTGTCAATGATTTAGAAGATGGAATTAATGACTTTGTAGCCATGTTTGCAGATGATACAAAGATAGATGGAGGGCCAAGTAGTGTAGAGAAAGCAAGAAGGTTGCAGAAGAACTTAGACAGATTAGCAGAATGGGCAAAGAGGTGGCAGATGAAATATAGTGTAGGGAAGTGAACGGTCATGCACTTTGGTAAAAGAAATAAAGGCATAGACTGTTTTCTTAAAGTGGATATAATTCAAAAATCGGAGGTGCAAAGGGACTTGGTAGTCCACATCCAGGATTCCCTAAAGTTTAACTTACAGGTTGAGTCAGTGGTGAGAAAGGCAAATGCAATGTCAGCTTTCATTTTGGAAACTAGAAAATAAAAGCAAGGATAAGGGACTGGTGAGGCCTCACTTGGAGTATCGTGAGCTGTTTTGGGCTGCTTATCTAAGAAGGGATGTGCTGGCATTGGAGAGGGTTCAGAAGAGGTCACGAGAATGATTTCAGGAATGGAAGTGTTATCATGTGAGGAGCATTTGATGGTTCTAGGCCTGTACTCATTGGAACTTAGAGGAATGGGAGGGGGGAATCTTACTGAAACCTATCGAATGTTGAATGGTCTATATAGAGTGGATATGGAGAGGATGTCTGCTATAGGGGGGAGTCTAGGACCAGAGGGCAGAGCCTCAAGATAGAAAGACATCCATTTAAAATGGAGATGAGGAGGAACCTCTTTAGACAGAGAGTGATGAATCTGTGGAATTCATTGCCTCAGGTGGCTGCGGAGGCCAGGTCTCTGGGTGTATTTAAGGTAGAGGTTGATAGGTTCTTATTAGTCAGGTTGAAAGATTATGGGGAGATGGTAGGAGAATGGGGTTGAGAGGGCAAATAGATCAGCCATGATGAAATGGTGGAGTAGAATTGATGAGCCAAATGGCCTAATTCTGCTCCTACCTCTGATGGTCATATGGCTTTCTGGCTCATTGAAGGTACTTCTCAGACTGCTCACAGTACTGTAGTATGTTAATGATATGGCACTTTTTTACATTTACAACAATGTTAATGAGATTTAAATTTCAAAATCAACTTCCACTGCAAATTAATTTCATCTTTAATACTATTATTTTTCAGCTCTGCTGTCCTCTGCTGAAAGCAGTTCTGGTCTAGTATAAATCAACTGATCGGATTCATTTGTTAAAGCTGAAATGCATCAAAGTAGTCAGATTGGTTGGAAGGTGTGATTGAAGTCCATTGCAACCAGCTCATCAAATACTATTTTCTTCCACTGCTAAGTGTGGTTAAACATGAGAGATCAGAGCCCAAAAATGAACCAGTGGTTTCTCAGTGACATCTCCTTATGAATCCAAAACTACTTTCCCATTAAGCTGTGAATTATTGCCTCCCTTCTCCACAGGTCTATTTTTAAATCTTTTAATGTAGTTTCTGCTCCACAAAAAAAACTGAAATGAGTCTTACTGTCTAAAATTACAGCCTGTTATTGTGTCCATGAGTAAAAGTCTGCCATGTCCTCTGAACTTTCCTAGAGCCTTTGACACCTGAGGATCACCTGCTAAGTTTTCTGCTTCTGTTTCTGTACCCTCAAAAATCCAAGGTTAGGCCCTGATATTACTCATCTATAACACAAAGTGATGTTATCCAAAAGGCATATCAGATTCTATGTGTACACTAAAGGAACACAGTTCTACCTCAGGACTGGCTTTCTTTAACCCTCCACTACATCTAATTTGATAGGGTAGCACTTCTTATTACCCATCAGAGTGAAGAAATTTCCTCTGAGGGATGTTTGAGAAGGCTGAAGCAATTCGATGTCTACCATAAAATCCATTCCACAGTCACTGACTTCATTGCTGTCCCTCACTGAACCACTTTGCTACTTACGAGCACCTTCTAATCATAAGTTGAGCTTCGTACCCTTGATCCCTCTGGCACTTCGTTACATCTCAATATTTTCGCTAGCTAACCTCCATTCATCTGTAACTGAGATACTTCCATGTGCCCTGTTATATCCAAATTTGTCAATTCCAGTGTTCTCCTGGTCACTCTTGCTTTCAATTCTACATCGACCACTGGAGCTTTTGTTTCAACCAGCTCCCATTCCTGCTCTCTCATTGATCCTACTCTTGCTGCCCTACCCTGAGTCATAGTCAGACAGCATGGAAACAAGCCCTTCGGTCTGTCGTTCACACTAGCATTTACATTAATTGGCATTAATCCAGTTAAATCCACCCCACAATTCCATTGACGTTCAGGTTCTGTTATTTATCCACATACTAGAGGCAATTTACGGTGGCTAATCCATACATCTTTAGGGTGTGGGAGCAAACTTGAGCGCCTGGAATAAACCCAAGGAAACTTCACACTGAGGGATTTCTGCTTTGGTAACTCCTGCTCTTTAAATTCTGGTTCTTGCACTCATGGCCTTAAATCTTCTTTTCCTTCTCTTGCTTGAAAGTTTCTCCAAAATTCTGTACTTCTCCAATCTGGTCTCCTGTACGGTTTCTGTTTGCCTTGGCTAAGAGTTCTAGAATTTGCTCTCTGTCTTTCCCAGATGTGTGGTGCTCTTTAAAAATAATTTATTTCACCAAGTCATTCAGTTATCTTCCTAGTGCTTCTTCATGCAACTCAGTGTCAAACCTTTGTCTGATAATGCTCCTGCAACATCCCTTTGGACCAGCCTCTCTCAAACTTTTTGCCCTGGAGGAACCCTTGAATTAATTTTCAGGTCTCAGGGAACCCTTGCGTAAACATCATTGTGTCCACAGCTCTCAGTGCATTAGCGTGATTAGTAAGTTATAGATATAAAAATCCAAAAATAATTGTCAATTGTCAGTAGCAAATTAATTTTTAGCTAACTTTTCTTGAAAGAATAGGTAGCTAAGTTTAGCTTACCTTTCTTGAAATTAATCTCTTTCTTTCCTTTTCATAAATTTTAAAAACTCTTAAGGTGAACATAATAAATTTCTGTTAAATAACTGGCTTAAGCCAAAATGGGATTTAAGTTTTTGAAAGGTAGGCTCGGTAGATTTAATTTAAATAAATGTTGTAAATTGATTTTAAGTAATGCTATTTACAACATGAAAATTTATAAATGTTGAACAGTAAAGTTACAAAAAACCATAAGCCAAAGCAATATGAATAAAAATATAGCCTGAGGCATAGTTTTATACAAGACTTTGAACAAAAACATTTTCTTACTAAGAGATGTGATCAGGCTCAAATATAGGCCTAACATGTGAAACCTGGGCTTGTTTCTTTGCTGCACAAGTACTCAATTTTGGGTTGAGCTTGAGATACGCGCACACGGATTTCACCTTCAACTGAAATGAGATGATTTCTATCTTGCTCTTGATGCTTTTAAACAAGTAAAAGCTTGATCACACAAGTAAGAAGTTGACAACTGCAGCAAAATGTTCATTACTTTCCTATGAATGGCAGGATACTCTTCTTTCATAGAAATCCAGAACTTGTCCAGGGGCAGGTCAGTAAGTCTCATTTTGAGTGCATGATCAGACTGCAGCTCACAAAGTTCTTCCTCTTCTTTCAAAGTCAAGTTCTTAGGCTGAGTAGAAGATTCAGAGAAAGGGTCCTTCACCCAGTCATACACTTGTGTTGAAAGGGAGGAAAAATACTGTTCAATTTTGTTTTCCAGTGCTTCCAGATGATTTTCAATAAGACTCGAGATTTTCTGATATCTCTCCTCACTCTCAAGCCCAAGCAGCGGTGGAAACATTTCAAGATTTCCTTTTGCAACATGATTTTTCCAAAGATTCAGTCTTGCTTGAAGTCAAAACATTTTCGCCAGGGCCTTGCAGAAACTTGTTCAACTGGTTCTTCTGATTAAAAAAAATGTCTGCCAAGTAGGCTAGTTTCTGCAGCCATTCTCCATCTCCAAAACACTTAGCAAAATCTGGCCTACAATTTTCTTGAAAGTACTCCCGCAATTCACCTTTCAGCTCAAATACACTGTTGATAACTCTTCCTCTGCTAAGTCATCAGATTTCTGTATGTAGCAGGAGATTGATGGGCTCTTTGTCCAGGCTTTCACACAGTTTTTAAACATTCTCAAGTGAACTGGTCTTTGTTTAATAAAGTTAACCATTTGTAGTATCATTCAGAACTTCCTTCATTTCATCTCCAAGAGTTTTTGACAGCAGCACCTCTCTGAGAAGAAAGCAATGTGTTATGACAACATCAGGATTTTCTTTTCTTACATGAGAAATGAACCCTCTCATGGAGCCAACCATTGATAAGGACATAAGAAATAGGAGCAGGAGTGGGCCATCAGGCCCATCGAGCCTGCCCTGCTATTCAATAAGATCATGGCTGATCTGTCCATAAACTTAGCTCCATCTACCTGCCTTTTCCCCATAACCCTTAATTCCATTACTATGTAAAAACCTATCTAACTGTTTCTTATATATATTTGGTGAGGAATCCTCAACTGCTTTCCTGGGCAGAGAATTCCACAGATTCACCATTCTCTGGGAAAAACAGTTTCTCCTCATCTCCATCCTAAATCTTCTCCCCTGAATCTTGAGGCAATGTCCCCTAGTTCTAGTCTCACCTACCAATGGAAACAACTTTCCTACTTCTATCTTACCTGTCCCTTTCAAAATTTTGTATGTTTCTATAAGATCCCCTCTCATTCTTCTGAACTCCAGAGAGTATAGTCCCTGGTGACTCAATCTCTCCTCATAGGTTAACCCCTTCATCCCTGGAATCAACCTGGTGAACCTCCTCTGCACTGCCTTCACAGCCAGTATATCCTTCCTCAAGTATGGAGACCAGAACTGCACACAGTACTCCAGGTACAGCCTCACCAGTACCCTGTATAGTTGCAGCATGACCTCCCTGCTCTTGAATTCAATCCCTCTAGCAATGAAGGCCAACGTTCCGTTTGCCTTCTTAATAACCTGTTGTACCTGCAGGCCAACTTTTTGTGATACATGTACAAGCACTCCCAAGTCCCTCTGCACAACAGCATGCTGCAATCTATCACCATTTAAATAATAATCTGCTCCTCTATTATTCCTTCCAAAGTGGATGATCTCACATTTACCAACATTGTATTCCATTTGCCAGACCTTAGCCCACTCTCTTAACCTATCTATATCCCTATGCAGACTCTCCACATCCTCTGTACAATTTGCTTTTCCACTCAGTTTAGTGTCATCAACAAATTTTGCTGCACTACACTTAGTCCCTTCTTCCAAATCATCAATGTAAATGGTAAACAGCTGCGGGCCCAGCACCAACCCCTGCGGCTCCCCACTCACCACTGACTGCCAACCGGAGAAACACCCATTTATACC
Organism: Mobula birostris; assembly: GCF_030028105.1. Classification (NCBI taxonomy): domain Eukaryota; kingdom Metazoa; phylum Chordata; class Chondrichthyes; order Myliobatiformes; family Myliobatidae; genus Mobula; species Mobula birostris. The sequence goes on from NC_092386.1 coordinate 54,163,745, forward strand.
AACTCTCTGCCTTCTATCAGTTAGCCAATCCACTATCCATGCCCACACACTTCCTCCAACTCCATGTATCCGTATCTTATTTATAAGTCTCTTGTGCGGCACCTTATCGAATGCCTTCTGGAAATCCAAGTAAACGACCTCCACTTGTTCCCCTCTATCCACTGCACTCATTATGTCCTCAAAGAACTCCAGTAAGTTTGTCAAACAGGACCTGCCTTTTCTGAATCCATGCTGCGTCTGTCTAATGGAACCACTCCTTTCTAAATGTTTCGCTATTACTTCCTTAATGACAGCTTCAAGCATTTTCCCGACTACAGATGTTAAGCTAACTGGCCTATAGTTGCCCGTCTATTGCCTACGTCCTTTTTTAAAAAGTGACTTGACATTTACTGTCTTCCAATCTGCTGGGACCTGCCCAGAGTCTAGAGAGTTTTGATAAATGATTACCAACACGTCTACTATAACCTCCGCCAATTTCTTCAGCACCCTGAGATGCATCCCATCAGGATCAGGGGACTTATCTACCTCCAGGCTCTCTAGTTTGGGGCACCACCAGTACAGATGACAACACAGTTCCTCCAAGACAGACCTTTTGTTTCCAGATATGAAGACAAAACATTAAATATATCTTGACCTTTGATTGTTTTGGGTAGCTGTTTGCAACAGAAAATTTTTATTGAATTTCACCATCATTTACAAATCTTACAAATGCTACAACATAACATTTATTGTTGAAACCTTTTGAGTCATCAACCTGGATAGTTCAGGAGGGAGAGGCTGACATCACAGCCCAAGTTGGGTGAGTCCATTCAATGCTCAGGAAACGCACTTCACGCTCCTTATCAGCCTCCCGTCCTCCCCTCCATGTAATACAGCACTCACCAATTATCAACAGCCTCCCCTATCTCACATCAGAAACTGAGAATGGACTGAGCCAAATAAACACAGTCCTATTGCACTTTGTCACACTGGGCTGAGAGACCACTAACGAGATTGCTAACGGGGCTGATCAGTCACTAACCACCACTGAGAGCGCTATCGATTTCTCATGGAACCCCAGTGGAGAAACCCTGCTCTGGACAGTTCACTGTCAGTAGTTCTACATAAATGCAAGTTGATCGCATTTATTATTTAAACGTTACTGTCACTGAATTTGTAAAATTGTGGGGCACTGTGTGCTAGGCGAGTGTATCACATTCCCAGACTTTTAAGGAAAAGGCTCAGAAAGATATTCACAAGAGACCAGGACTTATAAGATCTATTGAAAAAAAATTATTTGTAAAACATCTTTTTGACAACTCAGAGTCAAAAAGTATTCAACAGGCAATAATGTACTTTTGAAATGTAGTCAGATTTAAACTGAAGGAGAAACAAGAAGCAAATTGAGCAGCAATTTGATACTATATGTTTGGGTACATTGATCGAAGGATACCCAGAAAAATGCCCTATCTCAGTTAGATCCCAGCAGATATCACTGAACCAACAAAGCAATGGAAGTTTGTTGCATTCCAACAACAACTCATGCTATTACTGTGCTAAAACCATTTTTCCTTTAACCTTTAATTATGACAGACTACAATTACAGCCTCATTGATCATTTGGTTCATCTCATTAACATTTTAGCCTCTGCATCTTTTTAACTTTGTTTCCTATAACTTGCAATCTTCAAGGGTCCATCTCTTTGTCTCCTTCTAAGAGGAGTGGTTTTCTCTGTGGGCTCTAAGTGACAAAATTGTGCATCTAGTCCAGTTTTCCTCTCACACAAAGTCCTTGGGACCAATGCTGATGCCTGCATTGCTGTTCTGTAGATACTGAGGTGCTTTCCAAGGTCAATATGAGACTGTTTAAAAGCAATGGAGCACCTACACATGACACCTCAAAAGACTGGAGGTGTACCAATAACACGCTATCTACAAAATCCGACAAAACAACTCGATAATCTGAAGAATAGTACATGCCCAGCAACAAAGCTCCAATAACCATCAGGCAGTTCTGCTGAGCAGCCCAGATCCTTTGTGGGCCTGACATTAGGCACATTGCTGTAGTGGCGGGAAATTGTCAGGTGCACAGAGGGCATAATTTACGGCGATCTCAAGGCTTTCCCAAAGCCCCCTTGAGACCATGTAGCTTCATAATAGGCCAATCCAAATGCCTGGCCCGTGGACACTGAAAATGTAAAAAAAAACAAGAGCAGCTAGGCTGGTACTGAAAACTTTGAATCTCTTCATGATTTATGGAGGTCCAATAAAACGGGTGGAGGAAGTGCAGCAGCTCCCATCCATCTAGTTCAGCACCCCCTACCACAGGTGTAGCAGCTTTGATGGATCTTAAACTGTCTTGTCACAGAGTTGGAGCAAAACATTCTTGACCTTGAGGGATGATTTAAGAAGACATCAGTGCTGGAAGCAGGATAGTTCACAAGGAGATGTGGGCACTGACACTGGCATGGGATCAGACGTTCTGGACTAAAGTTAAATGTCTCTCATGAATTGCAAGCAAATTGATAAGCTTTAAAAATTCTGCTGATGAATAAGCCTATAAGGTCTGAGTGTCCTGCTCAGAGAACGAGCTTTGAGGAGTATCATGTTCAATTGTGTAGTCTATTTTAACATTCCTAACTACCTCCATGTCTAACGCTGAACAGTCTTGATCTGTTCCTGCAGCAGTTCAGTTCGCTGCTGAGACTTGTAGGAATTCTTCATGTACTTGTTATTGCCTGAGGTGCTATATAAATATTATTTGGATATGAATGGCCCTGCTCTTTACCTATGGCTGGAGAGAACAGGGTTTTGTTGCTACATGCTTTGGAAGCTCAGTGTTGTCTGAAGTATTGGAGGCCTCCTACCTTAATAGAATAAGTGGGGGAGTGTGATACACTTTTGTTAAGTTTAATTCATTCAATCGAAAATTCTGTTACTGCATGTTCCTTGCTTGAAGCTGCTTATTAAAAAATGTCATTTTTTATGGAAGACTTTCTGCAGATATTTTAATATGCTGAAAGCAAAATAATTTAATCATTTAAAAAATTTTGTTTTTCTTTTAGTTAATGAAACTTGTAGAAATCTTGCATTTTTGGAGCCAACATTTTATATTTTAGCACAGTAGCATCTCCTAAGAAATTGACATTACTAGTATCCGAATGTGGATGTTTAAAAAGAAAGCTATGTAATTTTATGATGTTCTGTTCTTTCCCACAGTCCTGTTCCCAAAACTCTTCAGGTAGATAAAAATGTATTTGAAGTATTTACTAGGAATTAAAATGGTTGGTTTACATATTAGATATTTGAGCCCATCCCTCATTTCTCCTTAAGGTGCTAACTAATACAAGGCTGCTTTGTCCATCTTGAACCCATTTTTCCTTTGTAGCCAAAACTGATGAATATCTGGCAATCATCCTAGGTAACTCTGGTGATCTTGAATTTGAAATAATTCAGAAATTTTTCTATCAGACCATCAAGCATTTGAATAAGAATTTGCTAATAATACATTTTAGACAGAAGGGTGTATTGTAAGGTGCTCTGTAACTGGAGGAGAAATTTATCAATGGACGAGGAAGATTTATGATTTGTCAATCGCATTCTACTGTTTTATGTCCATGGGGGAGATGTGTTACGTCTTGTGTTGGAAATTCTAAATGATTATTATATTCTTTTCCTGCATTTTAGTCGATTTGTAGGTATTGTTGACATTGACAAAAACATTAGAAATTGGAGCAGGATTAGCCCTTTAGTCTCTAAAGGCTGCTTCTTTCAAAACAAATCCCGGCTAATCCTCTACCTCAAAGGCCATTGAAACTCTCTGGTGGCGAGAAACCTATCGGTCTCTGTGTTGAATAACATCAATAACTTGGGCCTCTGTGGCCTTCAGGGCAGAGAATCTCAAACAATTATCATCCTTCAGGCAAAGAAATGTCTCTTCATTTTAGTCCTAAATAGAGTGTTCTGTGAGACTGTGACCTTGGGCTGTACATTCTAGAGAAACGTATTTGTCATACCTATTCTGTCAAGCCCTCTTGTTTGTTTCGATAAAGTCATCTCCTCTTCTTCCAAACTCCAGGGAACAGAGACAATCTCCTATTTATACTTCCAGTTTATTTCTTGCTATCAGTTGAGTTATTGGTGTAGATGGCAAATAGTTGGGACCCAAGCACTATCCCCACAGTGTTTCACAGATCACAGTGAGCCAACTTGAGACTGGTCAACAAGAGTTATACCCTTTATTTTCTCAACACATATTACCCCCAGATTCACGTACTGTGAACTTGTTCACAAATCTACTTTGTTTGACCTTATTAAAAATCTTCTGGAAGTCCATAAACACCACATTCATTGCAAACAACAGGAATTCTGCAGATGCTGGAAATTCAAGCAACACACATCAAAGTTGCTGGTGAACGCAGCAGGCCAGGCAGCATCTCTAGGAAGAGGTACAGTTGACGTTTCATTGATTGCTGCTCAGCTCTTCCACTGGATTTTTGAATATTCAAAGAACATAGATTAGTCAAACACAACTTTCTTTCATAAATCTGCACAATCTCATTATTATCTTTGAAGTGTTTTAACAGTGTGTTCTATGCTGTGAATTCCTGGCGTCGGTTAATAGGACAATTGTTTCCCATTTTCTCTTTCTTTCTTTTCTTATATAGTAAAACCAGATTTGTTCCTTTCTAATCTGCAAGACCCATTCCAGAATCTATAGTATTATGGCTGATGATAACCAGACCATTTACAAATTCATTATTTGCCTCTCAGAGTGCTTGATGTCGATCATCAAATCTTAGACTCATTAACTTCTCTGGTGGTCCTATTTCCTGGCTACAGGCAGTACTGCCTACTATTTTCTACTTTCACTGGTACTATTTTTTTAAATTTCCACATTTGCATTCAACTGTTCCTTTAGTAATTCCAGGGTGTTTCATGTATCTTCCGTGAAAACAGATGCTAAGTATTTGTTTAATTCCTCTGCTATTTCATCATTCTCTTCCATAAATCTATCTGCCCCTGTCCGTAAGACATCCACATTTACCCTTGCTGCTCTTTCTGTTTCTATATGCCTTTCTGAAATCTGAACAACTGTCAGTCCTCAGGCCTACTGCCAGATTTATAAGACCCTACCTTTGACAGTGCCATGTTTAATTTCTCCAGTGATCTATTTTTCTGTTGTTTCCTGTTATGATTTTTGTTACCTTAAGATGATCTTATCAAATATCTTCTGAAAGTCCAAGTAAGTGACATCCACTGCCTGTCTTTTGTCCACCCTGCTTGTTACTTCCTCGAAGAACTCTTAACAGATTTGTCAGGCAACATTTCCCTTTACAGAAACCATGCTGATTTTGACTCATTTTATCATTAATCTCCAAGTACCTTGAAACCTCATCATTAATAGTAGACTCCGACACTCACCCACTTACCAATCACAGAGGTTAGGCTAATTGGCCTATAGTTTGCTTTCTTTTGTCTTCCTCCCTCTTAAAAAGTTTCCTCATGTCCCAGAACACACATTACACACTGCGGAATTGTGATGCCTTGCCTCACTTCTACAGAGAATATTAAGTGGAAAGTTTTCAGAAAATATGCACTGACTGCTGACCCACCAATGACTGCCTTCTGTCAATGTCAATTTTGACCTGTGAGGCCTCTTTCTAACCGATGCCAATGATGAGTTGCTTCTCGTGAGCCTGATCACACTTCCCGGACCTTACCACAGGATATGGCCCGTGCACTGAAAAGAGCTTTCACTGCTCCTTATTACAACTGACTAATCGAAAATAGACCTCCCAACTCCTGATCTGGTTGAGTAAGACTAGAGTGAGATTAACGTTTTGCTATTCAACTTATCTAATCTTTAATGATCACATTCCCCATCTGAGAGAGCTGTGGGCTCTCCTTCAGGAGCAGCCAACTCCTCCAATTTTCTGCTTCCCTAAGGATAGCAATTCGCTCTAATTTTTAAAAAGCTAAAGCATGAGATTTCCCACTGATAACACTGCATTTGATTTTACTGTAGACTCAGAGAATCAGTCTCCTTCTGTCTTTTAAGTTTTGACATGCTATAAAACTTTTTGGGATTCTGTCAACACAGTGGGATGACAAGTAGTCCTGCCTCACAGTTTCATCAACTGGGGATCAATCGTGCCCTTTAGTGTTGTCTGGGTAGAGCTTGCATGCCACTCTGTGGGCTTCTCCTGAGTGCTCCAGTTTCCTCTCCTGTTCCAGAGATGTCCTGGTAGGTTATTTTAAAAACACAAACACGAGGAAATCTGCAGATGCTGGAATTTCAAGCAACACACATAAAAGTTGCTGGTGAATGCAGCAGGCCAGGCAGCATCTCTAGGAAGAGGTAAAGTCGACATTTGGGGCCTAAACACTTCATCAGTCCTGACGAAGGGTCTCAGCCCGAAACGTCGACTGTACCTCTTCGTAGAGATGCTGCCTGGCCTGCTGCATTCACCAGAAACTTTTATGTGTGTTTCTGGTAGGTTATGTTAGGTTTGTGGTACTAGGAATCCAGGTGGCCATGAATAACACACACGAGAGACAGAGAGGTGAGGAACAAATGTGCAGCTGTTTATTTTGCTAATAAGTCATCTACCCAGAATGCCCTCTCACATTATCTTCAGTACATAACATACAGGGAAGCTTGATATTAACCTGCAAGGGTCAAAATGAACATGAAAACGTAACAAATCCCTTCCCCCCCCTTATCTTAAAGGTTTCTCCCCCTTTCACATTCACAGACTAGCTGCTGAACTATTAACATTTAATGGAGTAATCATCAAATTCAACCAACAATAAATTCACTTCGTGCCAGTTGAGTTTGAGCTGCTCCAAGTTCAAGTGGCCCAGAAACACTGGATAACTACCTTGAACAATGTACAGAGGTAGTTTCTTTCTCTGCTTATTAATCCCCATTGCAACGTTCCTCACAGGAACAACCTCACCAGTGTAATTCTTTAAAGTCAACCTTGCCCATTCTGGGGTGAGATGCTGCAATTTCTCCTGGCAAACTGTCTCTGACACCAGTGATACCTCACGACCCGTGTCCACCTGCATCCTCACTGTGGCCCCATCCGACCGCAGGGTCACCCAATAGCCGTCTTTACGTCCTGAAACAGATAAAACAAGCAAAGCTTCTTCAACCACAGAGTGAGAGACTCTCAGTCTGTCCTCAGTATGTTCCACCTTGTTCACCTGTTTCTTCTTGTTTTTCCAGAAGTCATTTTTCTTTATTACATTGTTTTTGGTAGACAGAGGCTGATTACTTTAAAGGCACATTCAATATGTTCCTTTTTGCCACAGCTTTGGCAATCTAAATACTTATACTGTACCAGCATTCTTTTGCTGAATGTCCAGTTTTGCCACAGTGGTAATATTGTTTGCCATTAAGTGCCTTTTTCTTAAAGTCAGTAGAAACTTTACGAATTTGGGAAAATGCACTGAATAGCTGTGCTTCTTTAGCTGACTCTCCACAGATGTAGTACTAATTTCAATTGCCTTCTGTAATGTTCATCTGTCTTTTGTAAGCAAATGTTTCTGAATTTCCTCAGTGGGCAGACTACATACGAGTTTATCGCGTAACATGTCATTCAGCGACTACCCAAGATCAGTGATCAGACAGTTGCTTCAGTACTGCTACAAGCTGTGAAATAGACTTGCCTGTCCTCTTGATTCCTTTTATGAAATTTAAACCTCTCATCAAAAATCAAAGGTTTAAATGAATAATAATCCTTTGAGATTTATCTTTGTCCTCACCAGGCTTAGCAGGTTGCACTACTGCATAATAAATTAAATATTTTTGCCCCGATTGCAGTCAGAAAAGTTGGAACATGAATATCTTCTGTAATTTGATATGCCAGTGCAAAATATTCGAGTCTTTCAGTGATGAACTCCATTGCTTGTAAGTTGTCTACCTAATACGTAACACACAGGGAAAGTTGACAGCAACCTGTAAGGGTCAAAGTGTAAACAAATACATAACAGGTTAATTGGGTGCTGTGTTGTACTTTGTGTGGAGAACTGGAGCAATAGGAGAGGGAATAGAATGCAAGGAAAAAGATGGAGATTAGGATTGATAGGATTGTTCTAAGAGCTGCCAAATGGCCTCATCCTTTGTCATGTACACTGCATAAATGTAATAGTACTTCCAAATCTGATTTGCATTTTATTTGCACAAAATTTTTAAAAAATGAAGTTTGAATTGTGCTCTTCCAAGTTAACATCCTTCTTTGGCTTGCTTCCGTTCAGCCTTCATTTTATAATCCTGTGGTGCCAGTGGACTTTGAAGAGTTCCTGATGTCGCAGTTCAACATTTCAGATGCTGATCTTCAGCAGGACCTGGGTGACTTCCCTGATGATGATCTGGAGATCACTTTTGTTCCAAGAGAGTGTCGAACCATTCTGCCTTCTGTTCCAGAAGACGGGTATTACATCTTTTTTTGACTTTTGACCTTGATTTACTATGTATATTTATAAACTGCTGATAATGAAATGCCAAAATACACTGGGCAATTTTCCTGATGCCTATAAACCGTTTAATAGTATTTGAATGTCAATGCCTGGGAGAGGATGCAAAGGAAATTTGCTTCAGTGTTAGTGGTGCCAACATCATTTCTGTGAACAGATTAGGAAAAAACACTAGTTCTTCTCCTTGGAGCAGAGTTGAAAAAGGTGTGCAAAATTACAAAGTGTTATCATATGAGGAATGTTTGATGGCTCTGGGTCTGTACTTGCTGGAATTCAGAAGGATGGCAGGGTGGGGGGTTTGCATTGAAACCTTTTGAATGTTGAAAGGCCTAGACAGAGTAGATGTGGAAAGGATATTTCCCATGGTGGGAGAGTCTAGGACAAGAGGGCACAGCCTCAGGACAGAGGGGTGCCCTTTCAAAACAGAGAGGCGGAGAAATTTCTTTAGCCAAAGGGTGGTGAATTTGTGGAATTTGTTGTCACATGCAGCTGTGGAGGCCAGGTTATTGGGTGTATTTAAGGCAGAGATTGATGGGTTCTTGATTGGACATGCATCAAAGGTTACAGGGAGAAGGCTGGGAACTGGGGTTGAAGAGGAAATTAAAAAAAAGGATCAGCCATGTTTGAATGGCGGAGCAGACTCAATGGGCCAGATGGCCTAATTCTGCTCCTATGTCTTATTGTCTTAAAGTTAATTTAATAGAAACATTCAAAATTGCCAAGGGTTTTCACAGAGTAAGTGAAATCTCTTCCCTTGGCCAAGAGAAATTATAATCAGAGGACAAAAGTTTAAGATAATTGGTTAGAGTCGCAGATTAAATGAGGAAAATATTCTTTCAGTTGTTTCCATTGATCTGCAATGTATTGTTTAAACATTATTGAATGCAGGTTCAAGAACAGCTTTTGTAAAGGTAATGGATTTATTTTCCTGGAAAGGGAAGGTTTGCATGGCCATGGAGAAAGTAGAAGATAGAATGACTGAGTACTTTTCTCCAAGAGCTGCAAGAGGCACAAATGATCTGATAGAATCATAACCCACAGGAAGAGATGATGATTGAAGTCAAAGTCGAGCTTATTGTCATATGCACAAGGACCTGTATGCACAGGTGCAATGAAAAGCTTACTGATGTGTTTTAACTTCAGAATCAGAATCAATGCCTACAGTGGATGCAAACTCATTGGCTTTTCACACCGGCCTTGGATTACCTGGGCAACACTAATACGTACATCAGGCTGCTGTTCATTGACTGCAGCTCAGCATTTAACGCAATCATTCCTACAGTTCTGACGGAAAAGCTCCAAAACCTGGGCCTCTGTCCCTCCCTCTGCAACTAGATCCTCGACTTCCTCACCAGAAGTCCTCCGTCTGTGTTATTAATTTAAGCTAGTTTTGCTCTGAAACATTGGAGGAAATTCAGTGGTGCCAATGTCTGGTTGGCTAAGATGATCTGAACATTTTTGAGATGCTTGGTTAGGAACTCTGACCTCTGGCTCTCTGCACAGTGAGAGTTCTAAACTCCCTCCTTATTGCACTATGTGCAAGCCCAGATTATGTGCTGAAGGCTTGCAGCAGAACTTGAATTTGCTACATTCTGATTCAGAGAAAAAGGAACTATGCCAAGCTGACACTGCAGTTCTAATACATATATGAAACCTTTCCTTTGTTTAAGTACAAGACATTGTATTTGTATTGCAGCATTTTCAGAGGAATTAGCTCTCTGTTTTATTATCAGAGACCATTTGGAAGTCTAGGGATTGTTTGACTAAACTAACAACACATTTATTTATTTCTAGGGTTGAGTTAGATCCACATGTGCGCGATTGTGTCCAGACCTATACTCAAGATTGGCTCATTGTCAACAGAAGGTAATTTGATTGCAACGTGATAAAGCATTGCTCTTTGATTGAAAGGTTTAACAAGTTTAAACATAGTCACAATTCATGGAATTTTTTGTGGTTGTTCTGAGATACTATTTTGAGCTTTGAAATTTGATTATTCTCTGAATCAAACTACACTATACAGTACACGTACATATATGACTGACTGACTTCACATCATGTGTATTTAACAGTTCAGTTATTAATTTATACTTCCTTTTCACTGTGCATATAAGATAAACGAACAAAAAAATTGAGTATTAAGATAAGCTCATTGGGCATATCAGTATGTAAACACCTGAAACAATCATGATGGTGGTGTGAGTTATTTGCTGTTTAATGTAAGTGCAAAGATGTTCTCACCCAGGACTTCCACAGATGGCATTATCAACATTAATGGTGTCTTTCAGAGGTCACATCACTGACAAGGTTCTTGCAGTGCTGGAAGTGAATCAACAACACATATCATTATTAACAAAGTGTAGACCTGCCAAATCACCCAATGAGCATTGTGCTTCTGAATCTTGTACCAAGTTGCAATAAAAAGCTTATCTTGTGTACTGCTCATACAGGTCAGATCATTATATGCTGCTTAGAGGCAGAGCAAGTTACAACAATAACACTGCAGAATATAGTGGAACAATGACAGAGAAAGTACAGTACAGGTAAACAACAGTACTGGAACCACTTGGTGGTCTTATAACAGCAGGGTAGAAGCCTTCCTTGAGCCTGGTGGTGTGAATCTTCTACGTGATGGAAGAAGGCAGAAGAGAGAATGTCTGGAGTGGGTGGGATCTTTGATTATGCTGGCTTCTTTACTGAGGAAGCAACAAGCATGGGGTGGGGAGGCTGGTTATGTGATGTGTACAGCTGTGTCCACAAGTCTTTGCAGTTTCATGCAGTCATGTGTGGAGCAGTTGCTAGACAAGATATTATGCATCTAGATAGGACATTTTTTATGGTGCATCAGCAAAAATTGCTGAGGGTCGACAGGGGCATGCCAGGTTTCTTTAGGAAAGTAGAGGTGTTGGTGAGCTTTCCTGGCCGTGGTGTCTACGTGGTTGGAACAGGACACTGTTGGTGATGTTCAATCCTAGGAACTCTCAACTCTCAACCCTCTCAAACTGAGCACTGTTGATGTAAGCAGGAGCATGTGCTCTTCTTGAAGTCAATGACCAGCTTTTTGTTCTGCTGACATTGAGGTTGCTATATTGTTGTCATGAACAATGTGTAGTGAGACTCCAAGCAAGGACAGGCTGATGATAGGGCCAAATTGCAGTCTACAGGATGAACTGCAATGCAAAAGACAGACAAAATAGAAAAGGGTGTGTACAGGACTGAATGTGTTATATTTGAATGTGCACAGTACACGGAATAAGGTAGATGAACTTGTAACATAGTTACAGATTGGCATGTGTGATGTTGTAGACATCACTGAATTATGGCTGAGAAAAGATTATAGCTGGGAGCTAAACTTTCAAGGATATACATTGTATCGAAAAGACAGACAATAAGTTAGAGGTGGTGATGTTGCTCTGTTTCTAAAAATTGATATCAAATCTTCAGGGAGAGTTGATATAGGGCTGGAAAATGTTGAATCATTGTGGATAGAGCTAAGGAACTACAAGGGTAAAAAGACCCTGATGGGAGTTGTACACAGACCCTCAAACAGTAGGAAGGGTGCAGTCTACAAATTACAACGGGAGATGGAAAATGCATGCCAAAAGGGCAATGTTACAATAGTCATGGGGGATTTCAATATGCAGGTAAATTGGGAAAATCTGGTTGGTGCTGGATCCCTAGAGGGGAATTTCTAGAATGCCTACTAGATGGGCTTTTTAGAGCAGTTTGTAGTTGAGCCCACTAGAGGATCAGCTATTCTGGATTGGGTGTTGTGCAGTGAGCCAGAATTGATTAGAGAGCGTCAGGCAAATAACTCTTAGGGGCAAGTGATCATATATGATTGAATTCACCCTGAAATTTGCAAAGGAGCAGCTGAAGTCAGATGTGTCAGTATAACAGTGGAGTAAAGGGAATTACAGAGGCATGTGAGAGGAGTTGGACAGAATTGTTTGGAAAAGAACACTGGCAGGGATGATGGCAGAGCAGCAATGGCTGGAATTTTGGGAAGAAATTCGGAAGACATGGGATAGGAAGACATGGGAGATATATCCCAAAGAGAAAGAAATATTCTGACGGCAAGGTGACACAACCCTGGCTAACAAGAGAGGTCAAAGCCAACATAAAAGCCAAAGAGAGGGCATATAACAGAGCAAAATTAGTGGGAAGTTAGAAGATTGGAAAGCTTTTAAAAACCAACAGAAGGCAACTAAAGCAACACACATAAAAGTTGCTGGTGAACGCAGCAGGCCAGGCAGCATCTCTAGGAAGAGGTGCAGTTGACGTTTCAAGCCGAGACCCTTGGTCAGGACTAACTGAAGGAAGAAGGCAACTAAAGAAGTCATTCAGAAGGTAAAGATAGAATCTGAAAGTAAGCTAGCCAATAATATTGAAGAGGATACCAGAAGTTTCTTCAGATACAGTAAGTGTAAAAGAGATAAGAGTGAAGATCGGACCACTGGAAAGTGATGCTGGAGAGGTACTAATGGGGTACAAGGATATGGCGGATGAACTGAATAAGTAGTTTGCATCAATCTTCACTGTGAAAGACGTTAGCAGTATGGTGGAAGTTCCAGATGTCGGCTCATAAAGTGTGTGAAGTTGCCATAACTTAAAGAGAAGGTTCTTGGGAAATTGAAAGATCAGAATGTAGATAAGTCACCTGGACCAGATGATGTACAACACAGGGTTCTGAAAGAGGTGGCTGAAGAGATTGTGGAGACATTAGTAATAATCTTTCAGGAATCTCTAGATTCTGGAATGGTTCTGGAAGACTGGAAAATTGCAAATGTCATTCCACACTTCTAGAAGGGAGAGAGGCAGAAGAAAGGAAGTTATAGACCAGTTAGTCTGATCTCAGTTATTGGAAGGAGGTTGGAGTTGATTGTTAAGGATGTGGTTTTGGAGTACTTGGAAGCACCTTATTAAATAAGCTGTAGTCAGCATGGTTTCCTCGAGGGAAAATCTTGCCTGACAAATCTATTGGAATTCTTTGAAAAAATAACAAGCAAGATAGACAAAGGAGAATTGGTGGATGTGTACTTGGATTTTCAGAAGGCCTTGGACAAGCTGCCACACATGAGGCTGCTTAGCAAGTTATGAGCCCATGGTATTACAGAAAGTTTCTGGCATGGATAAAGTAGTGGCTGATCGGCCAGAGACAAAGAGCAGGATTAAAGGGAGCCTTTTCTGGCTGGCTGCCAGTGACTTGTGGTGTTCCACAGAGGTATGTGTTGGGGCCAGTTCTTTTTATGTCACAAGTCAATGATTTGGATGATAGAATTGATGGTTTTGTTGAAAAGCTTGCAGATGAGACAAAGATGGCTGGAGAGGCAGGTAGTTTTGAAGAAGTAGAGAGGCTACAGAAGGAATTAGACAACTTAGGAGAATGGGCAAAGAATTGGCAGATGGAATACAGTGTCGGGAAGTGTATGGTCATGCACTTTGGTAGATGAAATTAAATGGAGAGAAAATACAAAAAACACAGGTGCAGAGGGACTTGGGTGTCCTTGTGCAAAAATCCCTGAAGATTAATTTGTAGAGTGGATATGTAGAGGATGTTTCCTATGGTGGGTCTAAGTCCAGAGGACCCAGCCTCAGAATAAAGGGGTGACCTTTAAGAACAGAGATCAGGAGGAATTTCTTAAGAGAGAGTGGTGAATCTGTGAAATTCGTTGCCACAGGTAGCTGTGGAGGCCAAGTCTTTATGTATATTTAAGCCAGAGGCTGATAGATACTTGATTGGTTAAGGCATGAAGGGGATTGAGGCTGAGAGGGAAACTGGATTAGCCATGATAAAATGGTGGAGCAGACTCGACGGGCAAATGGCCAAATTCTGCTCCTATATTTTATGGTCTATGACAGCATGTTACTAGACTGCCTATCTCCTTCCTATATCCCGACTCATCATTATTTGAGATATGACCCACTATGGTGATGTCATCTGCAAACTTGTAGATGGAGTTAGACCTGAATCTGGCCACATTGCTGCAAAACACAAGGGAATAGAAATAACTCAAGTGTACAATGCTCCAGGCTGGTAGTAGGCCTTGCTGATGACTTTGAAATTCAGTCAGCTCAGTGATTTAGACCATTAAATAAATTAGACTTACAACCAAGTTTAAGTGGAGCTTGGACTGCAGAAAGCCATTCAGCTACCCTATAAATGTCTACCAATCATCCCCGTTTTATTATTTAAACAAGTGGCATAGGCATATGGGCAGATTTTCATATTGAAATCTTAGTGGCCTACGAACTAGTTACCAATATCCCACATTGTTTTTATAATTAGGGGTGTTATTTTCACAGTCATAGATTCATTCAGCAAAAAACCAGTCCCTTCATCCATGCCAACTCATTCAAAGATAATGAATCCTGTAACAAGCAACACACATCAAAGTCGCTGGTGAACGCAGCAGGCCAGGCAGCATCTCTAGGAAGAGGTGCAGTCGACGTTTCAGGCCGAGACCCTTCGTCAAGACTAACTGAAGGAAGCCTGTAACAACTTGTGTTCATTTTAATATCTGCTTACAGGAACCAAGGAAACTTGGGGGCTTTTGGTTCAAGTGCACTCGGATCAAGGCGCGTTCTGTGCAAGACTCTTTCAAAGCAGATATTTGAATCAGAAGAAAATGGTGACTCATCCAATCAAGATTTTCCGGTATTGCATTATCTAATTCACGGCAATTATTTTTTAAAATTCCTTATAACTCAAGTAGGTGCAAATTCTGGAAGTCTGAAATTAAAACAGAAAATGCCGGAAGCAACCTGTGTGCGGAAAAGGAATCAAAATTAATGTGTTAGTTCAAAGACCCTTTGTCAGAATCAGGATAGAGTGAATTCATGTGTGTCTTAAGATGCAGAGAGAAAGGTTTTGATAGGACAAAGGGAATATCTTGGATAGGATAAGAACAGGATTGACAGGGGAATAAGCTGCTGATTGAGTAAAGTTGGTTGTTGGATAAATGAGGGCCAATGCAAGGTGGTAATCTGAACAAGGGAACTTAAAAGTTAAAGGGAGATTCAATGCTAAGGGCTTGACAGCAGTGCTTTTGGTTATGAACATGCTTTAAATTCAGGATCACTGATCACTAGTCACTAGTCACTAATGAGGTTCTTTGCCTAATCTCCAAATTTACAAAGGGTAGTAAAAACACAAAATGCATAAAGTATCCAGAGTCTCAGACAAAGAAATGCAAAAGCTACTATACAGAATTGTAAGGAATCCTAGACAGGTGAGGTCATCCTAATGGAAACTGACAAACTGTGTCAATGCAACAGGTGGATAACTTATAGCAGAAGTGGTTGGTTTTGATGTAAAGGAAGCGCGCTACCTCAAGCTGTTGAATTTAATATTGAGTCTGAAAAGGTGAAACCATTTTAAACTGAAGATCTATCAATTAACTTACTTCAGCAATGCCCTTCTTCCATGGCAAAGCTATCAGTGATCTTGCAAACACGAAGAATTCTGCAGATGCTGGAAGTTCAAGCAACACACATCAGAGTTGCTGGTGAACGCAGCAGGCCAGGCAGCATCTCTAGGAAGAGGTACAGTCGACGTTTCAGGCCGAGACCCTCGTCAGGACTAACTGAAAGAAGAGCTAGTAAGAGATTTGAAAGTGGGAGGGGGAGATCCAAAATGATAGGAGAAGACAGGAGGGGGAGGGATGGAGCCAAGAGCTAGACAGTTGATTGGCAAAAGGGATATGAGAGGATCATGGGACAGGAGGGCCAGGGAGAAGGAAAAGGGGGAGGGGGAAAAAGGATGGGCAAGGGGTATAGTCAGAGGGACAGAGGGAGAAAAAGGAGAGAGAGAGAGAAAGAATGTGTGTATATAAATAAATAAATAAAGGATGGGGTATGAGGGGGAGGTGGGGCATTAGCACAAGTTAGAGAAGTCAATGTTCATGCCATCAGGTTGGAGGCTACCCAGACGAAATATAAGGTGTTGTTCCTCCAACCTGAGTATGGCTTCATCTTTACAGTAGAGGAGGCTGTGGATAGACATATCAGAATAGGAATGGGACGTAGAATTAAAATGTGTGGCCACTGGGAGATCCTGCTTTCTCTGGCGGACAGAGCGTAGGTGTTCAGCGAAACGAACTCCCAGTCTGCGTTGGGTCTTGCCAATATATAGAAGGCCACATCGGGATCACCGGATGTAGTATATCATCCCAACCGACTCACAGGTGAAGTGTCACCTCACCTGAAAGGACTGTCTGGGGCCCTGAATGGTGGTAAGGGAGGAAGTGTAAAGGCATGTGTAGCACTTGTTTCGCTTACAAGGATAAGTGCCAGGAGGGAGATCGGTGGGGAGGGATGGGGGGGACGAATGGACAAGGGAGTCTCGTAGGGAGCGATCCCTGCGGAAAGCAGAGGAGGGGGAGGGAAAGATGTGCTTAGTGGTGGGATCCCGTTGGAGGTGGGTTCATTGTCCCTTTTATTTTCTTATACCGTTTCGCTGAACACCTACGCTTTGTCTGCCAGAGAAAGCAGGATCTCCCAGTGGCCACACATTTTAATTCCACGTCCCATTCCCATTCTGATATGTCTATCCACAGCCTCCTCTACTGTAAAGATGAAGCCACACTCAGGTTGGAGGAACAACACCTTATATTCCGTCTGGGTAGCCTCCAACCTGATGGCATGAACATTGACTTCTCAAACTTCCGCTAGTGCCCCACCTCCCCCTTGTACCCCATCCGTTATTTATTTATTTATATACACACATTCTTTCTCTCTCTCTCCTTTTTCTCCCTCTGTCCCTCTGACTATACCCCTTGCCCATCTTCTGGGTTTCCCCCCTCCCCCTTTTCCTTCTCCCTGGGCCTCCTGTCCCATGATCCTCTCGTATCCCCTTTGCCAATCAACTGTCCAGCACTTGGCTCTATCCCTACCCCTCTTGTCTTCTCCTATCATTTTGGATCTCCCCCTCCCCCTCCCACTTTCAAATCCCTTACTCACTCTTCCTTCAGTTAGTCCTGACGAAGGGTCTCGGCCCGAAACGTCGACTGTACCTCTTCCTAGAGATGCTGCCTGGCCTGCTGAGTTCATCAGCAACTTTGATGTGTGTTGCTATCAGTGATCTTCTCCTTATCCCTATACATCCATCGTGCAATCTCTCTGTAACTCAAAGCTAACCTGATTACTCTTTCTCGATTCAAACACACTCACTCTGTTTCTCTTTCCACAGATGCTACCCGAAGTGTTGATAGTTTTCCGCATTTTCTGTTTTAATTTCCTTTTCCTCCCTTACTATACTGTTCTTTTCCTTTCATGAGAAAATTTTATTTCCTGTGAAAATTGTAAACCATCTGAATATTTTGTATATTTTGTTTTTTCTCCAGTCTTTGTACAGTTGGAGCTTAAAAGAAATAGCTTGATTATTAATGAGTGATCCTGAATGCAGAGTATGTCTTGGTGCCTTTCACTGTCAAAACCTTAGCACTGGGTCTCTCTAGCTGTCCATTTCCCTTTCCCTTTTTAAGGTGTTTCTCAAGAAGTACCTCTGCCCATGCATTTGGTCATCTGCACTAATGTCCCCTTATGTGGGTTTTTATCAAATTTTGTTCAATATTTTGTTCCATGTGAAGTACTTTTGAAGTGCTAAATTAAGATTGTAGTGGGAACAATAATGATGTTTTTATGCTAGTGGTGGAGAGGAAATTTACCATATAAGGACATCACCATCTCATTGATCAAAATATCAGACTGTTGTTACAGTCACATTAAAATGGAGCAGACATTTCCACAGTAATATGGCCAATAACATATCTGTCCACAGTCTTTTTATTATTTTAAACTATGTATCAAAGCAGATGCCTAACGTTAATTTTACAGTCATAAAGCTACTTCTGAAACATGAGGGATTTACTCATGTGATGTTGGACAAAATGTTTAATGAAGAAATACTCTGTTTATTAGGACCGCTTTGCACATGCTCTAAATCTGTAATACCATTTTCTCTCATGGATCCTTCTGTTTCAATTCCTGATTTTTTTTTTTTTGCATGCTGTCGAAAATGATTTTGTTTCTACACCTCTTAAAATGATGGTTAATGAGTACTTGTTATATACCCAGTCTAGATTTATATGGCTAGTATCTCTTCAGACAATAGGTAGACCAAGTTGTTAATCTTAAATGCTTGCAAAGGACCATCAGTGTCTTTTATTGTGTGTGTGTGTGTGTGTGTGTGTGTGTGTGTGTGTGTGCGCGCACGCGCGCCTTTTCAGAACATGTACTGTTCTGAGCTTTTATTCTCTCTCTGCAGTCTGATTAGCACATCAACCAGCAAGCCCCATTATGTTTGCATCCTAATGTCAATTTATTGAAGTTCAAAGTAAACTTATCATCAAAGTACAGATATGTCACTGTATACAACCCTGAGATTCATTTTCTTGCTCAGTAAATCCAAGAAACATAATAGAAATCAGTGAAAGACCACATCCAACAGGACGAACAGCCAGTGCAACAGAGTACAAACTGCACAATTACAAAAAGAAAAGAAATAATAATAGTAAATAAATAGGCTAAAAATATCAAGAACATGAACACAAGGAAATCTGCAGATGCTGGAATTTCAAGCAACACATAAAAGTTGCTGGTGAACGCAGCAGGCCAGGCAGCATCTCCAGGAAGACGTCGACTGTACCTCTTCGTAGAGATGTTGCCTGGCCTGCTGCGTTCACCAGCAACTTTTATGTGTGTTTCAAAAACATGAGATGAAGATTCCTTGAAAGTGAGTCCATAAGTTGTGGGAATAGTTCAGTGTTGGGGTGGGTGAAGTGAACCCACTGGTTCAAAAGCCTGATGGTTGAGGGGTAATAACTGTTCCTGAACCCGGTGGTGTAGCTCCTGAGGCTCCTGTGTGTTCTTCCTGATGGCAGCAGTGAGAAGAGAGCATGGCCTGAGAGGAGTCTTTTTTGATGGATGCTGCTTTCCTGCGGCAGTACTCCATGTCGATATGTTTAATGGTGGGGAGGATTTTACCCATGATGGACTGAGACATATCCACTACTTTTTGTAGGATTTTCCATTCAAGGGCATTGGTGTTTCTATACCAGTCAAAATACCCTCCATTACATGTCTATAGAAGTCAGTCAAACTTTTAGATGACATGCTGAATCTTCGCTAACTTCTGAGGAAGTAGAGGCACCGCTGTACTTTCTTCAGAATTGCATTTACATGCTGAGCCTGCGACAAATCCTCTGAAATGTTAACACTGAGGAATTTAAATTTGCTGACCTTCTCCTCTGATCCTTGGATGAGGACTAGTTCATGGACCTCCGGTTTCCTCCTCCTGAAGTCAATAATCATCTCCTTTGTCTTGCTGACATTGAGTAAGAGGTTGTCGCTGTGGCCACTCAGCTAGATTTTCAATCTCCCTCCTAGATGCTGATTCATCGCCACCTTTGATTTGGCCAACGGTAGTGATGTTGTCAGCAAACTTAAATATGGCAATGGAGTGATGGTGTGGTTCACTGGTTTCTGGTATTGAAGTGGAATAATATAAACTTATTTTCCAAACATGATGGTTGCATGTAGTATGACTTTGTCCAGCCGTATAAATCAGAGATGTCTTTTTTTGCAGGATGATTCAAGGCCTCATCCAGTTCTGTGTACGGTACCTGAGACAGCGACTCTGACATCATGCGACTTTGACCTGCGAAGTCTGCAGCCAGATGCCCATTTAGAAAGTATACTTCAGCCCATCACTCCAGAGGAGCTTGATCGACAAAACGAGGAAGCAAGGAGAGCCAATAGACAGGCAGAACTGTTCGCCCTCTATCCTCCCCCAGACGAGGTTACAATTCATTTTATTGAAGCAAAATTCAAAAAACTCTACTTTCTTTATCTGACTACACTGCTCTTTTAAAAGCATGTAGAAAACAGATGATCATCTCAAGAACATACGGGATCTCAAGAACATCTCAATATGGGATATAACTGGAATAATGACTAACTGATGCTATTCTTTTAGTAGTATTGAACCTTAGCTGTGTTAGAATAAATGACAATTCATCACTAATTACGTGACAAGCATTAAACTTTTCCCTTCTATTAATAGGAGGATGCCATTGAAATACGTCCAGCTCCTGACTGTCCAAAAGAACATATGGGCTACAGAATCCAAATAAAGTGCCAGATCTTAAAGTAATTTACATATTATTTTAATCATATATCTTTATCTCAAATATAGAGTGACAACATGATTCAAAAAATATTTTCCAATTCCAGAAATTCCTAACAGTATTTAGACAGAATCTTCATTATTTAACAAAGAGTGCATAACTAGTGAATCATTCAGTACTTTAGGGTGCTTGAATAAATTCAGCATCAGCTGATTGCTCAGCCTCTTCATTGCTGATGTTGTTACATTCATTATTCAGATTTAAATTTGATCACCAAGGTACTTGCCTTTAAAGGTTTTTGTAATGTTCACTGTTGCATATTTGTTATTTGCATTTTGGATAAATCATGAATTTTTCCTTTGGTCTAGCAAAATTTATAGATATTAATAGGTTCTTTTAAAACTCATGGTGGTGTGTTATTGTTTTAATATTGTCAGATTTTGTCTTAACAATTCAAAGGAATGCTTCTTAAAAGGAGCTGCTTTGAAACTCTCGATTTTCTTCAAAATTGATTCTATATTTTGATGCATTTTTTTCTCCATTCCCTTACAGGTTTGAAATTGAAGTAGAGCCATTATTTGCCAGTTTAGCCTTGTATGATCTAAAAGAGAAGAAAAAGGTAATTATGATAATATATCTATTGCTCCAAAAAGGAATGTAAATTATGAAGTCTGAGACATAAGTTGATTTTTCTAATGTTCCCTCAGTTCTCTGTTCACTTCAATGCTGGACTAAAAACTGAGCATTATGTGTAGTTTATTCATTATCGACAATATATTTTAATGTACAAATCCATTTCTTTAAGAAAGGAGCTGAACTTGAATGAAAGATGAAATGGAAATACTGAAAGAACAGAACAAGCAAACAACTCTGAAAGAGCCATGACATGGCACAATATCATGTGTTTTTTGTGAACAAACAGTGTATCTCTGTTGTAAGTGAGGAAACAGATTCAATAGGTCTTAAAGGTGAGGACTCTGGACACAGTCTTGGTAGTAAAGGATTTTATTTACTGAAGACAAACGTGGAAAAATGGCAACAGAAGCAATACGCACACGCACACAATTCATAGTAGTCGGATCAGCGATAAAACACACGCGGACAATCAATAAAATCACGTGGGGACAAAGTACACGTGCGTGCGCACGCGCACACCCCCCCCCAAGGGAAAAGTCAATATGATACCCGACACCCTTGACTCTGTGCGGGCACGGCTCTTCTGCTTAGAGACAATATCTACACTCCTAACCCTATTCAATGCACAACTCACCAACAGCAGGGTGGTCCCTCGGAGATGGCAAAAAAAAGAGTGGGTTAAGCACACGTGGCTTCCTTCAGAGTGCGGCAAGGCTGATGAATCCAGCCCAGGTGATTCACAGGGAAGCCAATGGCTCGGTGCCAGCAGGGTTAAGCTGATTACAAAGGCCAATTGCCCCAGGTCAAGTACAAGGCTAATTAAAGGGGCCAGTGGTTAGATGTGCATTGATGGGCAAGGAGGGGTCAAACCTTGATTGGCAGGTGGCGTGACTTTCGACCAGGTAAATGGGCAGTGCTGTCACGACCCCTCCAATACAATCTCTTAAGTATTTTCGTAGTTATTTTTATCAGCAACAGATATATTTATATAAGTTTATCTTCAGGTACAGCGATATTGAAGTAAAAATAAGTTTATTCGATCTCATACCTGATGTCTTCAGCAATTAATGTGCCTTTGATGTAAATCAAACCATGTGAAATAAATTGATCACCTTAATCAGTTTTAACAAAGTTACTTCTCCTTAATAGTTTACTATTCCCCTTAATATCAATAGCTTGCAAAAAGATATATCTCCTTAGCAGGGGTTAGGTCAAGTTAATTTCAACAATTGCAACGTATTCAACAATTACAAATTTTCGCAGAATACTTTATTTTCAGCAATCATTGTGACATACCTCATTCCTTTTAATTGAGTATTATTCCTCAATCCCTTACTAGAATAGAACCATGCCTCCCAGTTTTGCTCTTCTGATTTTTTTAGGGAATACTGCTTATCTGATGCTATATTCTCGTGATGCTGCTGCAAGTAGGTTTTTTATTGCACTTCTGCATATGACGATAAACCTGACTTCAACTTTAACTTCCATGGATTTATTTATAATATCTCTTATGACCTGGCAGCAACACCTCAGTTGAATTACCTCCATGTGACGTTCCAGGTTGCAGACTGTAAGCCTGTAGGTAGCATTCCTTGCATCTGTTGTATACAGAGTTGTCTTCACAAAAGTAAGTTTCAAGGAGTAAATTAAGGCTGATTTTCCCATTGCTCAATGATATGAATTTTCCGGCCTATAATATCTCACCCTCACTAAGGCTAATAGGAGCTGCAGTACTTTGCCTGGATTGAATGCTCGAGCAGTATAAATAAGCTACCAGAGGAACCTGTAGAAGTTGGTACAATTACAATACCTAAGTGACGTTTAGGTGGTTACATAGATAGGAAAAGTTTGAAGGAATATGAGCCAACACAGGCAAATGGGATGAACTCAGGTCAGCAATCTGGTTGCCATGGATAAGTTGGGCCAAAGGTCTTGATTCCATGCTGTACGACCCTGACACTATAATTAACTGATCCAAGCAGGCTCCAATATGGTTACTGGGACCCTGCACGATGAAAGCCTTCCAAAGGCAAATGTTAAGGCCTACCCACAGATATATGTCAAGCCATGCTTCCACTATCAAAAACATGGTGATTAAATGGTTGTGAATATCGCTTGAGATTTGTAAACATTCAAAAAAATTAAAATACTTTAAAAATTAAATATATAAAATATGAATTATTTAAGAAAGACTTCCTTTTAAAGTTCAATATAAATAAGTTAACTCTATGAATTCAGGGAACCATGTGTTTGGGTGGGATGGTGGGACAGATAGTGCCGCTGCCACATTCATCCAGCAAACCTGACCTCAGCTGCTTCCCGTACAAACCCTTGACTGGGCTTCCTCTGATTTCCTCCTTCACATGCTGATAGGTTCACAGATTACTGTAAATTACTCCTTAGTATAGGCAAGTGGCAGAAGAATGAAAGTGAAATACTGGTGCAAGGAGTACCGAGGCAAAGAGGGAGCAAGTTGCACATTTACAGGGAATTGGACTGGGAGTGCTCTGCTGGAAGCTGCAATAAACTGTGTTATAATATTTAAGTACATGCATGCACTGTCACTTCTCTTCACAGATGTTCCTCTTCACTGAAATGAACAGAATCATTAGATATGCACCATCTAACCCAGTGTAGGTTTGCTGCATGGATTGCAGACAATTATCAGTAAGAATCCATCAGAAAATATTAGATATCCATGCTTATGAGCTTCTGATGGTTTCAGACAGAATTAATAGCTGACATGTCCTTAAGAAACCGCCAGCATTTCTCTTTAAAAATTTGAGCCAGAATTTGCAATGATACTAATCCGCAAATCAAATTTTAAAAAATATGTTGATTTGCACATCAGTGGAATATGCAAATATAGTCATTGATGAGCTCACAAGTTTATGTATTTGAAAAGGTTGAGTGAGGAACATAACCAGCAAGATCTCAGATTCAGATTTGTTGATGGTGTTTCAGTTGGAGCAGTACCTGAAGCTTTGGGATTGCTGCTTTAGGAGAGAAAACTTCAGTAAAAATTCCAGCTTCTGGTTGCCAAATAATGACAACTGTCCGTGTGTAAAGGAAGAACTTGAAATTTTACACATTCACAGGAAACTATTGGAATATTTCAGAAATTCTGAAGTTTATTTGCTCAAAGTAGTCTATTCTAAATCCAGTGGATAATTTGTATATAGCAAGCATCCACAGTCAAACGAGATGCATGAGATACATACAAAGTGCGAGAGGAACTCAGCAGGCCAGGCAGCATCAATGGAAAAAAAAGTAGTGTCAACATTTTGGACTGAAACTCTTCGGCAGGACCAGAGGAAAAAAAAAATGAGGAGCAGGTTTAAAAGATGGGGGAAGGTAGAGAGAAACACATTGGTGAAACCGGGAGGGGGAGGGATGAAGTAAGGAGCTGGGAAATTGATTGGTCAAAGAGATACAGGGCTGGAGAATGGGGAATCTGATAGGATAGAACGGAAGGCCATGGAAGAAAGAAAAGAGGGGAGGAGCACCAGAGGGAGGCAATGGGCAGGCAAGGTGATGAGGTGAGAGAGGGAAAAGGGGATCTAGAATGGTGAGGGTGGACGAGGGGACATTACCGGAAGTTTGAGAAATCGATGTTCAAGCTATCGTTTTGTTGGCTACCCAGATGGAATATAAGTTGTTGTTCCTCCAACCTAAGTGTGGCCTCATCATGATAGTAGAGGAGGCCATGGATTGACATATCATAATGGGAATGGGATGTGGATTTAAAATGAGTGGCCACCTACTACCTACCACCCCACCAACCTCAGCGTCAAGCACATAATTCTCCGGAACTTCTGCTATCTCCAACGGGATCCCACCACCAAGTACATCTTTCCCTTCCCCCCATCCCCCTGCCCCCACTTTCTGCTTTCTGTAGGGATTGCTCCCTGTGCAACTCCTTTGTCCATTCATCCCTCCCTTCTTTTTTCCAAAGCCACATAATAATTTCCTCTTAATTATTTATCCAGCTCTCTTTTGAATAATGATGTTGAATGTCTTTTCACCACTGATTAAGATTGCATTTTCCAAATTGTAAAAAAATGTTTTGTCCTCTGTTGTTCTTTGGTCAATCTATCATGAACACCTAGACAAAGGAAAATTGTTGATCAGAATAAAAACTTGCTTCCTCTTTGAAGAATTTTATTGCCTGTAGCAGTATTCTTGGAGCAATGCCTCAGTGTGGGAAGTCATGTTAGCTTTAAGATGGTAAAATAGTTGAGACGGACTATGATGCTGCATGTAGCTGAATATCCTGTAAATATACCATGCCCAAGCCTGGCTTTGAGGATTGCCACTTGGTTAAGAAACTAGGGGCCTCCTTATTTCGATGGAACCAAAAGTGAGTTTGTTTGAAGGTCTTTGGAAGGAAGAACAAATCTGAGGCAGGGCTTCATTATTATTTCAGCAGTCCAATGAAGTTGAAGTAAATGGAATGAACTCAAGCACATTGGTTGAAGTAAAGGTTGATTTATACTTCTGCGTAGTAGCCTACGCCCTAGCCTATGCAAGTGGCCTACGCCATTGTGAGCATTTATACTTGTGCGTTGGTGTGCCTGCGCCGCTCTGCAATTCACTGCCAAAATGCTAATTGGTGGTGGGGTTTCTATGCCTCTGTGTTGAGTTTCTTCGTGTTGAAACTCAACACAAGGAAACTCAAGCTTCAAACAATGGCAACTGAAACTGAAGGAGGGTGAATTTTCTGTACTCGTCCAGCCACTGAGAGACATGGACGAGGAAATGCATTTCAAATATTTTCGGATGTCGGCAGGTAGATTTGACGATTTAGTTCATCGTCTCCAACGATTTATTTCGCATCAGTGTACTCACAGTATACTCAGAGACTGGCAATCACCATTCGAGTTTTAGCTTCAGGTGGAAGTCAACAGGCTGTAGCAGCTAGTTACAAACTGGCGTCAAGCACAGGGTCCTCCATAATTTCGGAGGTCTGTAAAGCTTTATGGAAAGCATTGCAGCCAGAGTTTCTTCCCCGCCCTTCAGTCGCCCAATGGGAAGCTATTGCGGCGAAGGAGGAAATGCGATGCTACCAAGCAGACCGTTCACAGTTGTTGCGGTCTGCGTCGCCGCGATGAGTCGTTACATTTTTGGGGAGGTGCACATCACCTACAGCGTAGTTTTGACGCAGAAGTATAAAATGGCCTTAAGGCCACAAAGGACCTGTTCCATCATCCATTTAAATCGTGGCTGACTTGAGTCTTAACTCTATCTTCTTACTAATGTTCAATGTTTTTAGATGTTTCCTCCATTATGTCTGAAGACCCTAATGTATTTCTTTAATAACTAAACATACATTTTATTTCAGATTTCAGAGAACTTTTACTGTGACTTAAACAGTGACCAGATAAAGGCTTTTCTTCGTCCACATACCAATCAAATGGCACCTTCCAGCCTGAGTCGTACAGCTATCTTCTCCATTACATATCCTTCTCCAGACATCTACCTGGTCATCAAGGTAAAGTACTTTCACTAATCCTGTGCAAAACAATTGGTTGACTACAAATGGAAAGTAAGCTAGCAATTCCTGCAGCATCCTGTACAAAGTGTAGCAGAGGCCACAGTTGTAATAATCCAACAGCACTGTGGATTTTCACCAAGAGGGAGAGTACAGATTCAAGATGTTTAGCTGGATAAGCGTGTGCTTTGTATCAGCTTGTAACTTGTGTGTCTCTCTTCATTGCTGGCACTGAGCAGGAGACGTGTCTCACATCACTAATATATAAGGTTTTATAGCAAGGAGTAACCTTAAAAATTAAATTCCATAGACCTACTTTATGTGTCAGGAATTAATTGGAAGGTTATCACTTGCAAAGGTCTGTCAAAGCCAATATGGACATTATTATTTTCAGTCTATTTTTTATAAATCCTGCAATATGTTAATCTTCAAACTCTGATAATGTTTATGTTTTAAAATGCAACGAACAGTAGTTGTATAATGATTTTCTGATATATATCATGAAGTCAATGACATTTTGTAATCAGTAGCAAAGTGGAGGTTTCCTTCTTTCACTATGGCTTCAAGAATGCCTGTGCCTTATTTTCTGCCTCAGCTTGGTGTGACTCAGAATTAAAGATTTAAAAATAATAGAATACTTAGGGGACTGGTGGGCAGGAAGAGAGTGAGAGGTGCAGGGAAGCAAAACGTAGCCAAAACCATTTCACTGTGCCAATGTTAAGGTCAAGTTTAAAATCGAAGCATTGGTTGAGGTAAAAACTATGTTTAGCTGATCAGGCAGCTTCGAGGGTGGGAATAGTTCTTTGTGGATGTCATGATCTATTTTAAATGCAACTACTGGTGTTCATTCATTTGCCCAGAAGGAAGTGGATAGAGGTGCCGACAGTCTGGGACTTAGGGACCACTGATGTCACATCAGCCCCTGCACATTGCGTCCGACTCTATATCAGTCCCTCCCTTAGAGTCTGCCTAACCGGATTGCCATAACAATAGGAATCATCTTTCTGATACTACGTCAGATAAAACCAGGCACAGAGTCTGAATTGTTGTAGATTTTGATGGGGATTCTCAGGTTACAAATTAGAAGGCACAGAGAATTATTTTTAATTGATTTTTTAATTTGATGTTTTTAATTGTCTCTATAACCATTTGTGCATTTTTAATTATTCTTCATTGTCAAATAAAAACCATGTAAGCTTTGCCTTCAGTCGAAGGTGTCAGGGACATATTGTGGCTGGGACATCTGCCTTTTCCACCTGTGACTCGGAAGTGCTAAGGCTTCACAGTCCTACTCAAGTGTGGATGCAGTGAAGATGGGTGAAGTTAATGGGCAGTGGGCTGGGGCACTCTATATAGTATTGTCCATTGCTTCACTTTATCAGAACACATTGTCCAGTAATGTGCAGTGTAGATGAAGAGTCTGGACCCAAACCATCAACCGCTTTCCTCTGCAGGTGCTGCCTGACCGGCTGTGGCCCTCCAGTCTGTCATTTTGTTTTTGCTCCAGATCCCAGTATCTGCAGTTTCTTTTGTCTCCATCTTGACTTTATTTTTTTCAGATTTTTTTGTATTTGCCTACCACCTCCATGAGCTTCCACATTCAACACATCATCGTCCACAACTTCTGTCATCTCCAAAAGGATCCTACCAACAAGCATATCTTTCTTCCCCCCGCCCCCAACTTCCACCGTGATCGCTCCCTCCGTAATTCCCTTGTCCATTTGTCACTCCCCACCAATCTCCCTCCTGGCATTTATTACTGCAAACAGCCTAAGTGCTACACCTGCCCATTCACTTTCTCCCTCACCTCCATTCAGGACCCCAAATAGTTCTTCCAGGTGAGACAACACTTTACCTGCGAATCTGCCAGGGTTGTCTGTTGTATCCGGTACTCCCAATGCAGCCTCCTCCACATTGGTGAGACCCATCGTAAACTGGGGGACCACTTCTGGGTCACCTCTGCTCCATCTGCGAAAGGCAGAAGTTCCTGGTGCCCAGAGGTTTTAATTCTGATTCCCGTTTACATTCCGACATGTTAGTCCATGGCCTCCTCTTGTGCCAAGTTGAGGCCACACAGGGAAGAGGAGCAACACCTTATATTCCATCTGGGTAGCCTCCAACCTGATGGTATGAATATTGATTTCTCCTTCCGGTAAAAAAAAATTTTCCCTCCCCCTCCCCTCTTCTTTTATCCCCCACTGTGACCTCGTACCTCTTCTCACCTGCTTTTCACCTCCCTTTGGATACCTTCCTCCTTCCCTTTCTCCTATGGTCCACTCTCCTCTCCTATCAGACTTCGTCCTCTTCAGCCTTTCATCTTTCCAACCCAGCTGGCTTCACCTATCACCTTCCAGCTATCCTCCTTCACCTCCCCCACCTTTTGATTCTGGCTTCTTCCCCTGCCTTTCTAGTCCTGAAGAAGGATCTCGGCATGAAATGTCAATTGTTTATTCATTTCCATAGATGCTGCCTGACTTGCTGAGCTCCTCCAGCATTTTGTGTGTGTTGCTTTATTTTTTTCAAATACTGGAGGAAAACCATCACATCAATTAAACAGTACGATGTATACTGTTCCAAGATGGATCCTGTTACTTATTGTGGAAGTGATTACATTCATATCAATACAAACCTCTGTGGCATAAGAGTTTCCTTAACACTGTTCCTTTTCTGTTTTTAGATCGAAAAGATTCTTCAGCAGGGAGACATTGCTGAGTGTGCAGAACCATATCTTGTAATGAAAGAGAGTGATTCATCAAAGGTACCTGATATTTTCTCAGCTTTCTGAAAATATTTATTTCATCGCTGCAGTTTTAATTATTTATCCGCTTCTGGTGTCTTGTAGAAGGCTTATTTTTTACAAGGAATTCCATCCCAAGAAGGTCTCTACTTTGGAAATTGTTCTGAGGCAGAGGAAGTGAGAATTACCTCACTTTTACCTTGTGCTTGGGAAGGACCTGGATACATGTTTCATATCAAAGGAGACAGTGGATAAGTGGATTACTTCTCCACTCCACTTGGCACAATGCCAGGGCTACCTATGATTCTGCCAACCATGCTCTTATGCTGGCCTTTGATCACTTTGATCTTCCTCACCAGGAAAATGGAAGGGCTCCTCATTCCCAGATTGAACTGAACCGAGCATTCCTGGACTGTTTTGATGACTTTGCACTTCGATGTTTTATAAACTCTGTTTATATAGGCATCCGTTAGTCTTGTGAGACCATGGATTTGCGCCTTGGAAGGTTTCCAGGGCGCAGGCCTGGGCAAGATTGTATGGAAGACCGGCAGTTGCCCATGCTGCAAGTCTCCCCTCTCTACGCCACCAATGTCCAAGGGAAGGGCACTAGGGCTGATTTAGCTTGGCACTGGTGTTGTCGCAGAGCAATGTGTCGTTAAGTGCCTTGCTCAAGGACACAACACGCTGCCTCAGCTGAGGCTTGAACTAGCGACCTTCAGATCACTAGACCGATGCCTTAACCACTTAGCCACGTGCCAACAAACTCTGTTTATTGCTCTTTTTTCGCCGTTTCCATGATTTGTTCTTTTTTTTTGCACTTCAGGGATTTGTTGTTTTTTCTTTGAATGGGTTCCTTTGCTTTCTTTGTTTTGTAGCTGTCTTCCAGGGTTGTTTTACTGCATACATACTTCGATAATAAATGTTCTTTGAATCTTGAATCTTCCCCCACCCCCACGCGGACCAACACACTTCTCGTGTGTTATGTCAATTTCATGCCCAGTAAGCTTCCGAAGATAAATAAAGTATGGATACTTGGTATGATGCAGAGCAGTCAAGGTGTACCAAAAGACATACAGTACTTGTACGTTACAAAATACTTTGCATGACCCAGTGTTTCCCAGAGTGCTTTATAGTCAGTGGAATATGGGAAAGTACATGTGCTATCCTGTTGTAGGAGACTAAGTGGTAAACAGCTTCAGAAGCTGAGTGACCTGCTTATGATGTCATGAGGTCATACAGCACAGAAGAGCACCAAATCCGTGCTGAGCATTCATGCTAGTCCTGCTAATCCTATTATCCCTGTATCTCTCTACTTCTCCATAAAATCATGAATCTATGTATATTTTAGGCTAATAAAATGTTTTCTTTTCTCCAGAATAAAGATAAAATAGAGAAACTCAAGACTCAAGCAGAGTCCTTTTGCCAGCGGCTGGGAAAGTACCGAATGCCATTTGCTTGGGCCTATGTGAACATTATGAATATTACATCCTCTCTGGTCGATAGAGATACATTGGAGGTTGAAAACATCAGTGGTAATATAATAGAAACATATGCTTACTATGGTTGATCATTATTTTAATTCTTTCTAACTGTACTTCAAAATATAACAAATTGCCTTAATTTTTCCGATGTGCTCTCAAAAAGCTAAAGGCAACAGTGGAGACAAAAAAGTTTACTCACATCAAAGACGACTTTCGGAGAAATCAGCTCTTTTGGAGGATCAGTGCAGCCTGTCCAACTTCAAAACCGCCACTGTTACCATCAGTAGCTTCTTTAAACAGGTACTTCTCCATCGTGTCTGATTGTGTGATCTTTCGCTACTTGTGATCTTTCTTACACTTGAAGCAGAATTATTGAAGCTGGTGTCTTTGTGTACCATGCATGTCCATGTCATGAAGTCCCAGTTATCATATTAAGAAGTGATTTACATGACAAGTTCTGCCATGATTTAGAATGCATCTACCAAAGAGACAACAATGCATAATAGCAGTAAGAGGACAGTGAATATATTAATCCAACAAATAAGTGAAACAAAAACTTAAATTATACTGAGGACATGTGAGGAATGGCTTTTGAGAACTTGAAGACTTTCTCAGCTTTGCCTAAGAGCTTGCTAATTCACCTGCAAAACAAGTAATAAGCCTCAATAAGTGGTTATTTTAAGATGTTAGGAATCTGAAATATTACAGAGCAGTTTTTGAAATTATTGCAACAGCATCAAGTATTTGGCATTTTCACCTTGGATAATAGATTCTGCCTACCTACTCTATCTATATCACTCATAATTTTACTTATTTCTATCAGGTCACTCGTCAGCTTCCAACACGCCAGAGAAAATAATCCAAGTTTGTCCAATCTCACCCATAAGACCATAAGACATAGGAGCAGAATTAGGCTATTCAGCCCATCAAATCCACTCTGCCATTTCGTCATGGCTGATCTCGGATCCCATTCAACCCCATACACCTGCCTTCTCATAATATCCCTTGGTCCCCGACCAATCAGGAATCTAAACTTCCACTTTAAATGTACCCACAGACTTGGTCTCAACCACAGTCTGTGGCAGAGCATTCCATAGATTCGTCACTCTTTGGCTTAAAAAAATTCTTCCTTACTTCTGTTCTAAAAGGTCGCCCCTCAGTTTTGAGGCTGTGCCCTCTCATTCTGGGTACCCCCACCAGAGGAAACATCCTCTCCACATCCACCTTATCTAGTCCTTTCAACATTAGTAGTTTTCAACGAGATCCCCCTGCACTCTTCTAAATTCCAGTGAGCATAGGCCCAAAGCTCCTCATATGTTAGCCTCTTCATTCCCAGAATCGTCCTCGTGAACCTCCTCTGGACTCTCCCCAATGGCAACACATGCCTTCTGAGATAAGGAGCCCAAAACTGTTGACAATACTCCAAGTGCGGCCTGACTAGTGTCTTATAAAGCCTCAGCATTATCTCCTTGCTTTTATATTCCCTTGAAATAAATGCCAAAAACTCCTGCTTTGGTGAAATTGTGGATAGTGAGAAAGGTTGTCAAAGGATACGGTGGCATAAAGATCAGTTGGAATCTTGCATGTCGAAATGGCAGGTGAAGTTTAATTTTGACAAGTATGAGGTGTTTCGTTTGGGAAGTCAAATGCAAAAAGAAAGCATACAATAAATGGCAGAACCCTTAGGAACATTGATGTTCAGAGGGATCTTGGTGTTGAGATCTATTGCTCCCTGAAAGTGGCATCTCAAGTGGAAAGGGTGATTTAAAAAAAAAAAAGGTCTGATGAAAGGTCTCGACCCAAAACGTTGAAGGTTTATTTGCCACCATAGGTGCTGCCTGACCTGCTAAAATCCTCCAGTATGTTTGTCTTCTTTGGACAGAACATTGATTTCAGCAGGTCAGGCAGCATCTGTGGAGGGAAACAAACATTGACAACGCTTTACAGGCAAGTGATTGGGGTTCATTCTCCAAGGAGTTTTTACATTCTTCCCATAACTGCATAGGTTTCCTCCAGGTGCTCTGGTTTCCTCCCATGTTCCAAAGGTGTGTGAGTTATTAAGGGTTAGTCATTTGTGGGCGTGCTGTGTTAGCGCAGGGAGCATGGGCACATTTGCAGGCTGCTCCCATCCGTGGACTGTGTTGGTCGTTGATGCAAACAACACATTTCACGGTATGTTTCGATGTACATGTGACAAATAAAATTTATTTAAAAAAGGGTGGAAATGTAAAATAGTAGAGGACAAAGATTCAAGCTAAGAGGGGAACACCTTGAGAGGAGATATGCAGTGTAAGTTTTTATAAGTTAGGTGCCTGGAACATGTTGTCTGTGGACGTGGGAGAAGCAGAGATCATGGCAACACTTGAGAGGTATTTAGGGATAGAGAATAGATGCACAGAGCATGTGCAGACAGATTGGATCGTTAAGATTGACGTCATGGTTGGTGTGGATATAGTCGGCTGAATATGATGTCCATTCCTCTGCCATACTGATCTATGTTTTTATTCAAACATCTTTAAAATATGGAGTAAATTTACATCAGAATATTTTAAAACGTCTTGTTCACAATAATCATTTTTTTACTTAATTGTTTCTCTCTGTGAATTGGGATATCCCAATTACTTTTCTCTAACTTGGAACAATTGTCAGGGAATCTCCCCATTCTGATTAGTTAAGAATTAACTATCAGACATATAAAAATGAGACCAATGAAGCAAGGTTGAAATTATTCCTTTGCAAATGATAAAGCAAACAATATTTACAATTCTACAGTTTGGTAACAATATTTTAGTTTAACTAGTTGTTAAAGTATCAGGTCTTTTCCAGGACTTCTATTCTTTTTTCCAAAGGATAGGTGGGAGAATCTCGGTGAGAATCTCCTTTTTAAAATACAGTGTCTTCAGCATTAAGAAAGTTTCCTGGACATCTCAATTTCACATGTTCTTACAATGTGGCATGAAAAGTAAGGCATTTAAAAGTAGAATGTGTATCTTGAAAATTATTCAGTATACATATATCTGTAAAAGCTTCTACATTTCTTTTTCAACTTCGAAGGATGAATTTACTCTCCTTGCATTATGTTTCTAAATGTTATCAGTCAGGTCTCTGAATCTTCTTCCTTGTTCATTTACTCATGCAAAGCAAACATGGGAAATACGGAAGGTTGACCTACAAAAACAACTAAGTCACTATTTTTATTACACTTTTAGGTTATAACCTTTTTGCTCCACCAAATATAAATCCTTAGGTATTGAGTTTTTTGTGTTGTGCTGTTTATAGGAAGGTGACAAGCTGAGTGATGAAGATTTGCTCAAGTTTTTGGCTGAAATAAAAAGATCGAATGCACCGCTGAGAAGATTGCGGTCAATACCAGGTAGCAGTTCAAATTCATTTGACCTGTAGTTGTTGTCAGAGCTGGTTTGAAGCTGACTCTTAAAATATACAAAAATAGAGGAATTGAGCTGACAGTTATCAAATTTATTTGGATTGGTTCCTCGTATAAATTAATTTGATTAAATCCTGTCCAGTCCATACTATGTAAAATCAATAAAGAAGTAAAATCTTCTCTGCCACTTCTGTATTGTATCCTGCTGTCTAGATTATTTGATAGGTAGCTGTCTGTAGTGGGAAGGGACATGGTTGAGTTGAGTTGTTCTTTGGTCTTGACAAACCAT
This sequence comes from Mobula birostris, assembly GCF_030028105.1. Classification (NCBI taxonomy): domain Eukaryota; kingdom Metazoa; phylum Chordata; class Chondrichthyes; order Myliobatiformes; family Myliobatidae; genus Mobula; species Mobula birostris. Next base: position 54,198,354 of record NC_092386.1, read on the forward strand.
TTGGAAATGTCACCAAACGAGGAGACATCATCTGAGCGCTGTTCCTTTGTGGTGTGTCCTCTGTATGCTTGGCTTTTATATACTTAACTATCGACTGATTGGTCATCATTATAGAAACTCAGTTGTGACGTAGAGAGGGAGGTCTCATCACTGATTCGACAGCTCCGTGCATTATGGTCTGAAATTTTGCCCGCATTGGCTTATAAATAGGATTGAGGTCTACATGTCTGTTAAAGAATTGTTAGCAGAAAACCATGCTTCCAGGAATTCCCTTGCATGCCATATACTTGCGCCATGACTTTCACTGATGCCCAGTCGAATCTTGTGCCCCTCATGGGTAGAGAGCAGGGAGAGTTGGTCACGCCACTTTATAGCCAGTTGATGTTCGTGGATCCTTGTAGATAGCTTTCTCCCAGTCTGGTTGACATCTATTCAGAAGGGATGTCTACAGTATATGCTCAATCTCTGGATGTTGCAAAATCCCAGATAATGATCTGTAGCACTCAGAAATCCAATGTGAGGAGAGCCATTAGCCATTTACAACATAGTTCAGCATTCACTCCGGCAGTGTTGCAGAGGTAAAAGCTATGATGAAGGATATGGAATTCTCTGAATTAACTTCTGTTTGAACATGTCAGAGTTGGACAGAGCATAGTTCATCCTGAGGAGTGAGGCAGAACCAGTGGAAAAAGAGCAGAAGCTGCAGAATAGACGGGACATGATGTGTTGTGCCTTCCTGAAGTTAGCCCGGAGAATTCTCAGACTTATCCAAGATCCACTGTCTTAAAATTTGTACTGTTAGGTTGGATCAAAGCAAGTCAGACTTTTAGAAATGTTGCTGGGGAGTGGGGTAAGGCAGCAGAAGAGAATGATCTATCTATTCTGTTGATCAGAAAGAAACGAAAGGGAGCGAGCACTGCAGACACAAATGGAGTCAGTTGTTTTTGATTTGGACTACTTTATTTCTGTGAAAAGGTCAAAAGCCAGACTGAAGGAATTTGAGTGCATTCTGCTGAAGGAATGAGGTTGGGCTGGAAGCAAAAAACAGGTTAATGTTGAAGAGAAAAGTGAGGGAAACACCAGTCGGAGATCTGAGATTTTGTGGAGTATAGACAGCCATAAGCCTCCTTTCAGTGCTTCCTTAATGCCTAGTGACTGAAAACTGGGATTCAACAATTCAGGTCACCAGTTATTATTATTCCCAACGTAGCATACAATGCCAAAAGATGCCTACAAAATGCCATGATGCAGGTTCAAGCCTTTGATAGCGCCATTAGATTATTAATTGCAATTGCATGTTCAGTTGGGCTCACCACATTTAGGGCAGCACTTTAATTGTCATAATAGTAATAACAGCAACCAGTTCACTGTTTGCTCTTTGCCAATATTCTCCAATGATAGCTGTAGCATATAGATGATGAATTCAGCTCTGAAAATTGGTATGGAGAGCTAAGTACATGAATACAAGAAGGGGGCATGAGAAGGCCTTGGCAAGTAGGGTAAAGGAAAACCCCAAGGCATTCTTCAATTACATGAAGAACAAAAGGATGATGGGAGTAAAGGTAGGACTGATTAGAGATAAAGGTGGGAAGATGTGCCTGGAGGCTGTGGAAGTGAGCGAGGTCCTCAATGAATACTTCTCTTTGGTATTCACCAATGAGAGGGAATATGAGTGAGGTTGATGTTGTGGAGTATGTTGCTAGGAGGTGTTGGAGTTGTTAAAATACTTTAGGACGGGTAAGTCCCTAGGGCCTGACGGAATATTCCCCAGGCTGCTCCATGAGACGAGGGAAGAGATTGCTGAGCCTCTGGCTAGGATCTCTATGTCCTCGTTGTCCATGGGAATGGTACCGGAGGATTGGAGGGAGGCGAATGTTGTCCCCTTGTTCAAAAAAGGTAGTAGGGATAGTCCGGGTAATTATAGACCAGTGAGCCTTACATCTGTGGTGGGAAAGCTGTTGGAAAAGGTCCTTAGAGATAGGATTTATGGGCATTTAGAGAATCATGGTCTGATCAGGGACAGTCAGCATGGCTTTGTGAAGGGCAGATCGTGTCTAACAAGCATGATAGAGTTCTTTGAGGAGGTGACCAGGCATATAGATGAGGGTAGTGCAGTGGATGTGATCTACATAGATTTTAGTAAGGCATTTGACAAGGTTCCACACAGTAGGCTTATTCAGAAAGTCAGAAGGCTTGGGATCCAGGGAAGTTTGACCAGGTGGATTCAGAATTGGCTTGCCTGCAAAAAGCAGAGGGTCATGGTGGAGGGAGTACTTTCGGATTGGAGGGTTGTGACTAGTGGTGTCCCACAAGGATTGGTTCTGGGACCTCTACTTTTCGTGATTTTTATTAACGACCTGGTGTGGGGGTAGCGGGGTGGGATGGCAAGTTTGCAGATGACACAAAGGTTGGTGGTGTTGTGGATAGTGTACAGGATTGTCGAAGGTTGCAGAGATATATTGGTAGGATGCAGAAATGGGCTGAGAAGTGGCAGATGGAGTTCAACCCAGAGAAGTGAGAGGTGGTACACTTTGGAAGGACAAACTCCAAGGCAGAGTACAAGGTAAATGGCAGGATACTTGGTAGTGTGGAGGAGCAAAGGGATCTGGGGGTACATATCCACAGATCCCTGAAAGTTGCCTCACAGGTAGATAGGGTAGTTAAGAAAGCTTATGAGGTGTTAGCTTTCATAAGTCGAGGGATAGAGTTTAAGAGTCGTGATGTAATGATGCAGCTCTATAAAACTCTGGTTAGGCCACACTCGGAGTACTGTGTCCAGTTCTGGTTGCCTCACTACAGGAAGGATGTGGAAGCATTGGAAAGGGTACAGAGGAGATTTACCAGGATGCTGCCTGGTTTAGAAAGTATGCATTATGATCAGAGATTAAGGGAGCTAGGGCTTTTCTCTTTGGAGAGAAGGAGGATGAGAGGAGACATGATAGAGGTGTACAAGATATTAAGAGGAATAGATAGAGTGGACAGCCAGCACCTCTTCCCCAGGGCACCACTGCTCAATACAAGAGGACACGGCTTTAAGAAAAGGGGTGGGAAGTTCAAGGGGGATATTAGAGTAAGGTTTTTTACTCAGAGAGTGGTTGGTGCGTGGAATGCTCTGCCTGAGTCAGTGGTGGAGGCAGATACACTAGTGAAATTTAAGAGACTGCTAGACAGGTATATGGAGGAATTTAAGGTGGGGGGTTATATGGGAGGTAAGGTTTAAGGGTCGGCACAACATTGTGGGCCGAAGGGCCTGTACTGTGCTGTATTATTCTATGATATAAGCATATAACAGCTACAGACTGAAGTGAAAGTGAAATTAAAGGAATATTATATTATCATCATCATTACAATACATTAATGTTTAGGCTTACAAAGACTGAGTTCAATTAATTGCTTTTCACATTGATATAGTTGGTACCATTATAAATTGCATTATGCCTAAAGGCTGGGAGAATAAAAGACTGTGCTGAAATTTCAGTGCAGCACTGAAGCATTGCTGCATTTTTCAAGGTCTTTTCTTCTCGATGCAAGCCTTAGCAAGGGCTCTGTCAGCTTGTCCATTGCGTGGTGACCATGCAGCAGAGAAAATACACTTATTGTTTGATATAGCATCCTCAATCAATTATTTAAAAAATGGAATAACTAAACAACAAGCTGCTCATAGGATAATTTTGTTGCCAAAGTAACAGATTTGCGAAGTGATTGGAGATATTTCTGCGAGATGCGAGGGAGTATTTTAAATTTTAGAGTACGTCTGTTCAAGGACACGTTTACTGGTGTTGCAGGTCAAATAAAAATCGAAATCTTGCCTGTTGGAGAGAGTACTGCATTCTGCATTACTCCGGAGCTGTTGCCAGTGAAACCATATCCTGAAAACCGGGGGCGACCAATCAAAGAAATTCTAGAATTCCCTTCTCAAGAAGTATATGTTCCACATACCACCTACAGGTAGGAGACCAGTGTGAAATGCCTGTGTCAAAATGCAAACTGGTAGACCTCTTGCATAAATAATGTGAATTTTCAAGTTACTTTCAAAAGCATTCTTATCATAATGTTCTTTCACTCATTCCTGCTTTCCCTAATGTCCCTGAGGATGAAAGTATTGTTGTGAGATTCTAAGCTATTAATTCAATCACTAGAGAGCAGAATCATTAAGAAACAGTGTTGGGAAACATCACTGTGTCTCACATAAATCAACAATTCAAGTGCAGATAAATATGAATATAAGAAAAAGTACTTTGGCTCTGGTAGAATATTTTATCTTACTCTTCTTCCCTGTTCAAATATATTTGGTATTTGCACACTGAAAGCCCGATCTAAAGGAATGTTTGTATTCTTTTGTCAAATTTCGATGCATGAATTTATGGCAGCAACAAGACATTTAGAAAGCATGAGGTGCACTTGAGGAAGCATTAAGCGAGAAAAGTGATTCATATAACCAATCTTTGCTATTGAATGACCAGAATGAAATATCTCTTTGTTGCTCTTGTTTAGCCACACTAATGAAATCTATCAGTTTTATACAGAGGAATAAATAATGGCTTTAGATACTTGTGCTTCATTTATATTTATTATAACAGTAAATTGATTTGTTTTTTAATGCAGGCTATTATTTTCTGAGTTATTATTGTGTATTTTATGGTTATAATGGTGAGCATTTCAATAAGCTCTTTTTTTCCTGGGTGACCATGCATCTAATTACTTCTTAGGCTGTCCTTTGGGATTGAAAATGACTTACTTTTACTCCAGCTTTATAGATTCCTGGGATGGCTTGAGGAGGCCAATGGGATCCCTGTGCTCTGCCACAGGTGTGACATGAAGTGTTGATAGGCAGTCTGGTCTGTGGTTTGGGATTGACGTGTTACAACTGGGCTTCTGTTTGCTGTTGATTAAAGGACTCAATGTACTCAATGTCATCCCGCACGGTCTTCCTTTTAAAGCGCTCAATGGACAATGATTCCCACAAGTTAGTGGGCTTGTTAAGATTTGAATTATTTCCCCTGTACATTCATAAATCACTTCTTGTGACAGTACTGGGAGCAGATCTTCATTTTAAGAGGTGAAATCCCAGTTAATGTTGTATGTCCATTGGGGCTCTAATTAGAGCCTTAATGCTGAGGATTTTGGCCTGGAAAAGGATGCTAATGTCTTTGCTTTTTAATAAATACAGTAGATAGGGAGAATTTTGAAGAAATATTGATTTGAATGCTCTTGTAGGTAGTCCATATCTCAGAAGGATAGCGAGGGCAGAAATCATAGACTTTGTGTATAGTCTGAGGTCTTGATCTTTACCTTTTCCTCAGATGAAGATGAAGTTGAATCTATTAATGATATCTGTCTTCAAGCCAGGGATAGGAGTTTGTGTCAAATGGTAACAGGGAATAATTGAAACAAACAGGCTTCTCCGTTTATGACGAACACAATTTATTTTCTACTTGAAGGTCAATTTACACCTTTCTTAATAGTAGCAGCTACTAGAACTGATGAATCTGGTGAAAGATCACTAAACTAAACATTGTTTATCAGTTAATTTAATGATGATCTATTTCTCAATACAACGTTTTAGTCTCTGAGATCTGACACGAAGTTACTGCTGCCAATACTAATTACATTTAATATGTTTATATACCATTTCTATATCCATCAGTTTTAAAGATGGATATAAAAATAGTATCTAAACATATTATAACCAAGATAGTATAACAACCATAAGCAAAACAATTTTATGGAATTTTTGTCTTGTTTAACTTCTGCATTTCATAGGAAGACAGATAATGTCAAAATAAATGCCAAAAAGCAATCTCTACAAAAAACAATTCTCATTCACTGGAACCCATATTCACTGGAAAAGGATAAAGAAGGAACATTTTTCAAAATATTTTAATGTACTGTGTTTGCTATTTGCAAGTTGATTTCCAAGTTGATTTCCAAATGATCTAATATGAATTCAGCAGAATTATATATTATATTGAGAAGTAAGCTTAATACATCTGTATTAAGATTTCACCCATCTAACTCAGTTTTCTTTTCTAAGTTAAACTTCTTGAAGCACTTGCATGCCTGATAACTAGGATTATGAAGCTATTCAGAACATTAGTCCCACTGGCACATTATCTTTATCCAGGAAGTTTGTTCAGATATAATGGATACATTAGATAGCATTTGGCACCCATTATCCACGTCTGAAATCAACATAGTACATTTGTATAATGTACACACTTGTATATCTACGGCATGCAGTAGACATAGGTAAATTCAGCAAAGTAGAAATTGAAATTTCTGTAAGTTTGGTGAAGTGATGGCATGTTGAAAGTGCCAAGAAACTTGCAACATGAAATGAAGGATCTATGACAACATGTCAAGATCTACCAACATTTGGAGAGAGAGGGTCTGATTTGGGACAGTCAGGATGGCTTTGTACATGGGAAGCCATATCCGACAAATCTCTTGCAGTTCAAGGAGGTAACCATGAGGATAGATGAGGGTATGGGAGTGGATACTGTTTATATGGATGTTAGCAAGGCCTTTAACAAGATCTCTCTTGGCAGACTAGTCTGGAAGGTAAAATTGCATGGAATTCAGGGGAAGATGAAGGATTGGACTAATAATTGGCTCAATAATAGAAAGCAGGTGATGGTGAACGGTTGTACCTTAACCTGGAGATCTGTGTGTAATGGTATGCCAGAGAGATAGGTGCTGAGACCTTTATCGTTTGGATTGGTAAGTTTGTGGATGATGCTAAAATAGATGATATTGTAGACAAAAGTTATGAAAAATTGCTGAGGGATTTTGATCAGCAGAGTATGTGGGATGAGGATTGGTACCAGATAAATACGAGGTATTGTATATTGGAAGATCAAACCAGAGCAGGACTTACATAGTGAACGTAGGGTCCTGGGGAATGTTATGGAGCCGAGAGCTCCAGGAATACAAGCACATTGTTTGCTCAAAGCAGCATCACAGGTAGATGACATGGTGAAGAAGGGAGAAGCTCTAAGTCCAAATTGCCAACTTTTGCTTTTATTTTCAATGTTTTTGTTTATTTTCTTGTCTTTTATTCCTCTCTTGAAGTACAAAGTTTGTCCATTTTCTCCTTGCAGTGGTACAGCAGTCCTTTTCCTTCAGTTACTAAACGGCCACTTGTGAAATTCCAACTGTGTGCACAGCCAGTTCAGTCACAAACAGCACCATTGCACAATGCAATCATATACGTACTTGATAAACAGCCACACACACACTTATTTTGGAGTCGATGACTGAATTCTGGAGCAAGAACCAACCCATAATTATTTTCTCTCTCCCTCTTCTCATTGAAATCAATTGTAGCATCTGCTGGTTACTAAGATAAAGCTCCATCCAACACAAATCAAAGAAAGGCTTGCATTTTTATGGCACTTTTTATGACTTCATTATGGTTCATGACACTGTGCTTTTGAATTACATTCGCTGTTACAATGGAAATTATAATCATTGAAACTACAGGACTGCACAGACCAGAACCATACAAGCCAATGCATATGTTCTTCATAATTAACAACATTGTACCTGAATGTTGATCAGGACAGTTTATATTTCTGTGAAGGTCATTGTCTGGATTACTGGTGGAAAATGGAAGTGTTTTACAGGGGCTCTGGGCTGATGAAGTACCTCCTGACAAAATTTGACTGATTTGTATGCTGGAGCAGTAATCCTCATTGCCTTGTCTAAATGTGCACTTGATGTGTCTTGTCTTTTTCTTCCAGTTCTGTGGTTCAATTCTCAATGCATATTCGACCTGATAAGTAATTTGATAGTTTTCTAAATCCAACCAGAAGTCACCTGATAGGAATAAAACAGCATATTTAGAAAAAAATATATGCAAACATAACAGCCTTTATTGAAATGTCATCGTTTAATGCTGCAATCCTGCCACAATTGCAGGATTATGAATGCTAAAACCTAGGTTAGTGCTCCCGTGCCTTCCTGAGAGAATGCCACACTGTCAGCGATTGCCTTTTCACTTACACTGTTAATTCTAGGTGCTCCTTCCTCTCCCATGTAGATGAGAAAGATCCTGTTCCACTGTGTTGGACAACTGGGGAATCATTCCTGCTACCCTGACAATCAAAATCACTAGTAAAGAGAGTACCTGTTCATTGTCACTTTGCTGTTTGTGGAAATCTACTTGTGCATGTATTGGCTGCAATATTTCACATATTACAACAGTGGCAAAACTTCAGAAGTACGGTACTCCCTTGCTGCTGCCGAAGAAGCTGGAGTAGGCGATTTGGCAGCTTGAGCCTGGTCTATCATTGACTAAAATCGTGGCTGATTTGAACTTGTCCTCAGGTACGCTTTACTGCATGGACCTTATATAACTCCACATGGGCCAAAAGTCTTATCTATTTCAACATTGAATACATTCAGTGATTTTAAATCCTATGATATTCACTGATGGAGAATTTCTAAGACTCATAACATTCACCAAAAAGAAATTCTACTTCAACTACCTTAAATGGGCGGTCTCCTATTCTGAAACTACCACACAAACCCCACACCCAGGTTTTAGCTGTCTTTACTCAGCCAACGTGCTCTCAGTATCCCTCAGAATACCATATTTCAGCAAGATCTTCTCAACTCCAAGTGAGTATAGGCCCATTCTGCTCAACCTTTCCTTCATTTTAAAAATCATCCTAAATAAACTCTCTCTGAAATGTCTTCAAGAGAAAAACCTACCCATCTTTTCACATCCTCAGCCCTCACCACCACCACTCAACAGCACAGATCTGGCATTGTGAAGACCCAGTGAGGTTTTTTTTAAATATACTTCATCTACTCATCTACTTGGAGGCAAGCACTTAACTCCCTCCCTAATTGCTTGGTGTAGTTGTATGCTATTTCTGTATTTCCTGTAAGAGGACACCTATATCCTTCTGCACAGCAGCATTCTTTTAGTTTTCTAAATTTGTACAATATTTAGCCTTTCTATATTTTTTACCAAAGAGATAAACTCATTCCTTCCCACATAAGTCTGTGTCTGCCAATTTTCTGAACCCTCATTTATTTATTTGGAGGAGCTGTGAGGAAGGCTCTTCCAGCTCAACAACCACACCACCCAGCAACCCTCATATTTAACACTAGCTGAATTATAAGACCAATTTACAATGACTAATTAACCTACGTCATTGGACTGTGGGAGGAAACCGGAGCACCCAGTGAAAACCCACGCGTATAAGAGGAGAACGTACGAACTCCTTACAGATGGCACTTGAATTGAACTCCAGACTCTGATGCCCCGAGCTCTGGTAGAGTCGCACTAACCACAAGGCTACCGTGGTGCCCATTTGACTATCTCTATTCCTTTGCCAATATTTTATGTCTTCATAATTTACTTTCCCACCTACTTGTCCTTGTCAGCAAATATGCCAACAATATCCTGTGTCCCTTCATTTAAGTAATTAATATGGTATGGAAAGAGTCAAAGTCCCAGCAGTAATGTCAATCAGAAAATAGCCCATTTGGCCCAGCCTTCTCATTCATCAAACTTTTCTTTTTGATAATGTTTCCCTTCAATGTCACAAGTTCTTTGGATTTCCTGAGCTCATGAAATGCAAAAGCAAGTTATAGAAGATAACTCTTCAGAGAATAGTTCTGTGGATGTCAAAAGCTAAGAATCTATATCATAGATAAATAGTTTATTACATTCATTAATAATGAAGAATATCAGAAGCAAATGATATCAGAAACAATAACACCGATTTATGAGAGCCCAAGTTACTTTAGATAGAGTTGTATAGCTTTTCATAAGGTATAGGAGGTTGCTAAAAATGTTTTTTTTTTCTCTAACTGCTGATTAATAATCCACTGATTTGCAGGCAAATAACAATTTGTAAAATAAGAATTGCTAAATTCTTGATGTGAGGGTCCACAAATCCAGTTTTATAATCCAACCACATTTGATCAAAGTTCACAGAACCATTAAATCACTGCTGAATCACAGCTCAACCAGATTTTGTTTGAGAAAACAGGAGAGAACAATTACATTAGCGGAAACAGGATATGGCTGGGTAATAGTTCAGAGCAACTCTTTGAAGATTTTGCTCATTAATGTGGACCTTGAAGAAAATTTAAATACTTTGCATATTTACATTGAAATCTGCTTCAACTGTGTTTGAGAGTTGCAAAGCATAATGAAGCTTGGACAAGGTACTCAGAACTTAAGTGTAACAGCTTTAAAAAATAATTTTGTTCAAACTCACCTGCAGCCAAATGGCAATATGATTGAAATGGCTGGGATCCCTTTGGTTGGATTCTATAAACTCCACTAGTTCTTTCTCCCCTCTTGAGAACAGCCATCTGGAAGATAAACTATTAACTCACTTTCTACAATTTATGTTCTTAGTATTATTTATTTACTATTTATTATTATTATTATAAATGTTTTTGTATTTGCACAGTTTGTCTTATTTTGCGCATTGGTGTTTGTCAGTCTATGTTCGTGTGTAGTTTTTCATTGATTCTATTGTACTCCCTTGTTCTAGTGTGAATACCCACGTGAAAATAAATCTCTGGGTAGTACATGGTGACATATATGGACTTTGATAATAATTTTACATTGAACTTTGAAAATGATAGGTCACCTACGACACCACAAAATAAGATACACTTTATATGTATCATTCTTCGGGCTCCTTCAAGAAATTCCATTCTGTCTGTATCATGGAAATGAAGCCTATACTTCACTGCATCAAGATTTGAATGGAGAGCTGCATTTTAGTGCAAGACCATAACGATTAAAGGACATAATGTATGTGAAGAATGGTCATTGTTCAATTTATGAAGTTCAATTGCAGTAGTGACAGGGATAAGAAAACAGAGAGAAATGGGAATCCAGCACACATGCCTTTCTAAAGCCTTCCAAAAACTCATAGTGATGTTCCATTGTGTTGCTTATGATGATATGGACTGTAGGTACAATGCATAGGGTAACAGCAAAGAGATTTACTCAGTTCTGAAAATACTAAATTAATCAGGATTTTTTTTTTAGGTAAAATAAGATTCTACCCAAAGACAAGTTAGATAGAAGTTGTAGTCAGTGGTTTTAATATTTTTCAAGCAGTTGTTGGGTGATAAACTTCGATGTCTTGTTCATTGGTCACTACCAAAGCTTCAGCCACACCTCCTAGTTGATGCCATTTGAGGGTGCAACAGCAAAGAACACTTTTTGGTACCAAATTAGACTAACAACTTAAATAGACCCTCTGTGATTTGGAGCTGCAGTAAGGCATGCAGAAAGAAGAAAGAATTTATGTCAGCACTTCAGCTACTGTCCACAGTATGTCTGGGACAACTTTATATTTCTTACCTTTCCTGCAGAGTAATGTTGTTATACTCACAGTTAGATCAGACTGGAATGTACTGTAGCTGTTTTGTTGATGGGTAGAGTTGTTTCCTTCTCTTTCGCTGAAGTTGTAACCATCCTTGGATCCTAAGCCTCTGTTTAAAACTTCTGTGCAGGGGGGAGGATAAAGGAACATATTGTTAAAAATCTTCTGAAGTGATAACCAAATGAAATATAAAAGTAATATCATTTGCCCATGCTTTTGTGAAATTTTCTGAGTAAGTGAGGTGCAGTTTGGAGCTGGCTCAGAGAAAGTATTTCTTCATCACAGCAACTGATGTTATTAAAAGCAAATACTTTCAAGTAAATATCTAAAGCTAATTGGTGTGGATTCATTAAAAGCAATTGTTCTAAAGACAATACATAATGGATTCAAAAGTGAATTGTGAAGTCCTCAAAGTGAGTTGTTTTTTAAATACTGTGGATCTTCAGGTGGCCATTCAGTTTATTAACAGTAAACTGGACCAGACAGAAACGTTTTCAATATTAAAATCAACAAAGCAATCTTAAATCAAGGCTTGACTCAACAGTAATTTTGCTCTTAATGATGACATGTTTTGCATGTTTATGTAACTTCAAAATAATGGGGTTTAATACTTTCAGATCAATACATTTATAAGTGTAATATTTCAGTGATTTGTTAGCAATCCTTCAATCAGAACCAGCTGTAAAAATTCCAAAGTATGGGTCATCCAGTGGGCTGATGCTGTAAATCTTCTCAGTAAATGGCAGTGCACATTCCATATAGGTGCTGTCTTTTTTGAATTAATGAGATACAAATTAATTTCCAAGTTAATGTAACACACGCAAAATGCTGGAGGAACTCAACAGATCAGGTGACATCTATGGAAAAAAATCCAATCCCAGCTAATGTATTGGTCTTGAGTTTTATTTTTAAACCTACTCTCGAAACTGTGCTATCGTACCTATAAGAGACACATCAAAATGTTTTGATAATGTTTCATTATCACTTTAAAAGACATTGTCTCCACAAATGTGTTTTTTTTTAATTTAAACCTTTTTTTTCAGGAATGGAGCATCACTAGCAAGGTCAGATTTATTACCTGTCCCTAATTTCCCTTGAATGGGGTGGCTTGCAAAATCATTTCAGAGGGGATATAAAGGTCAACCATATTGGTGAGTCTAGAGCCATGTGTAGACTAAATACTGGAAGGTTTATCTTCCCTGAACACTAGCAAATAGAAGTAGGAATAGGGGATTGATCCTCTCAAGCCTGCTCTGCTGTTCTGTATGATGGCTGATTGACCTCAGGGTTCAATTCCTCCTTTGTGCTGGACCTTGCTGAAGTCCTGTCAAAGGGTCACAGCCCGAAACATCGACTACTCTTTTCCATAGATGCTGCCTGGCCTGCTGAGTTCCTCCAGCATTTTGTGTGTGTTTCTCGGATTTCCAGCATCTGCAGATTTTCTCTTGTTTCTTCCAGGTCACGTGGTTCTCAGTCTCCCAATCTTTTACGTCACTTTAAATTTTTCTAATGATTTTGCTTCCACAGGCTCTCCAGAGAGTTATCACCGTTAAAGAGGTGATTTGTTTGAGGAGCATATTTTTGTTTCTTTTTGACTTCTATCTTTAGTTCTTGCCATGGAATAATTAGTAACCATATTAAAAATACTGAAATTTATTACTATAAATACATAAAAATTAAATAACCAGAATTTCTTGCTCAATTTATAGTAATGTAGGTTGAAAACACATCTGATTGCTTTCTCTTCTCTCTGATATTTATAATTTTAAGTTTGTATGGTACTTTAGTGGGATTATTTGTTGTTAGCGTATTGTAGTCACAGTCACTATCCACAAGTATCCAATGATTATTAAAGTCAGAATTCTCAGACCTTATTCTTCATTTGTTGGATCTGATGATTCCGGTCACTGTTCTGCAGTTGCTGAGCCGCCTTCAGCACCAGTGTTTCATTGACAAGATGGTTTTGGAGCTCTAGTACAGATCGAGAAGAGAAATTTGTGTATTTAAGCAACTCTACTATAATTAGGCACAATATTCACGCTGGCAATGTTCTGCAAGTCCAGAAGAAGCTCACCTTCCCAAGATTGGTTCATTCTAACCAGTTTAAAACCCAGAGCTTACTGTCACCATGACAAAAGAATATATGGATTGCAAATCCCCCTGATTTGACTGGCTGGTAAATGTTATCCTGATCATCGGAGGGCCTTGCCTAACATGACATAGGCACTTTGGAGGGAACAAGCCATGAAACAGCTGAAAAATCTTTGATAGCTAGTTAAGCCAGTTTCAAACTTTTTGCAAGTTATCAATAATTGATTAACTGTCCTCTGTACAGATTAAGTGTCCTCGTTAATGTAGGTGGGCGGCAGGCAAATCAGGTGGAACTAATGGGCATGTAAGAGAGAATCATTTACATGGAAGTGGGGGCACAGGGGATATTCTAAGACTCACACAGACTTGATAAGCTGAATGGACCCTTCCATGTTGAAAGAGAGTATGAAATCAACTAGAAGATCTCGTGTGCAATCTTGTGTTTCTTCACCTTCTGTTCTTCTTAAGATCTCATGACGAGGCTTCTTCAGATCATATAAACATCTATTTATTCCTGAATTCAAATAACTTTTTTAAAACTTCATAATCAACCAAAACTTATAAATCATTTCAGGCGAATTTGGTAGAGCTGTATTTTAAGAAAACTGGCACATATTTCACACAGAAGCTTTACTGGATGGGAAGTGCATGTCTGGCAGAAGACATATTGGCCAGAAAGGGAATTGCGAAATTTTCCCAGTAACTTTTGGTTAGATTCATAACAATATATTATCTTGGAGAATCCTGTGCTGTTTTGAAATACGTGCACCCACTTTAAACCTTGTAATAATTAAACCCTTCATTTGACACAAGGTTATTTAAATGAATGCTTACCATGAACGTCCTCTCAAAATGAAATGTGGAAGTCAGAGGATACAAGAGATCTCCTAAATTGCCTCTCTCAAATATTGGAATGGTCTCAACTGATTTTGGAAGATGTAATCAGAAATGAAAGACCATAGCTTTTGGATCATGAAAGCCAATGAGCAAAAACTGAGAGAAATGGGTTGTGAGGAAAGTCAATGGATGAAGAATTGATATACTGAATGTGTGGTTTGAAAAAAGAATGGATTAACATACAAAAAGTCCAAGAAAGATGGTGATGATTTGGCTGTAGCTAAAGAATGGAAATGATCAGGATGTATTTCCTGGCACTTCATAGAGAGGAATATTAAGCCAGAATCTCAAGAAAGCTAAATGGATGAGAAGGATAGTGGATTGTTGCTGAAATAGTTGAAGAGTCTGGATATTTCAGAATTGACGAATGAAGTGAGTTGATTACATTATCAATGCAGAGATGATGGACAGTTCTTTGGTAGTAACTGGAAAGTTAATTTTTTTAAAGTACTTTTGTTAAGATTGGTGTTGTTTAGATTATGTATTATTTCCAGTTAGTGCATACTATCAGTAACCACTAGAAAATACAGACGGCAGGCTGCTAGAAACCTTCCAACATCCATGTGCTATAGGTAACAGTGAGAGTGTCCTCCAGCAAATCTACACCGTTTTTACATCCTCCCCTGGACACAGCCAGCATTCACACCTCCATTCCCACAGAGCTGTCTAATATAATCACACTGACACATAGTCCAAAGCAAAGCATGTGCTAAGCAAGCCAAAGCACAACCTAGGTTTGCACAGGTTACCATTGTGTTTAAGTGCTTTGACCTGAGAAGTGTGTGTGAGTCTTTCAGCAATATATCAGTCAAGAAATTGTTTCTTCTGCACTATTGAGTAACTTATGCTCATGATAATTTCAGTTGTGAAACTGGATGAGCTGTTTCCAAGTGCCAGTCATATTAGCACACCCAATATTTTCCCAGCGTCGATACACTAGTTAATAAAGAACATTTTCGCTCAACACCAATAGCAAATGGAGTTTAAACTCTCAACAGCAACAGGTTTGAAACATTCTCAGTGCCACATGGAGCACATCACACTTGTTTCTCTTAATCATTAGAGGAACACTCCACTGACATCAGAACACCTAACTGGGCAGTTTGATAACTGACTGCAGGCTGCTCAAACGCCTTCCAAAGTCCACAAAGTGAATGCTTTCTCTTGCATTTAGATGCTGAGAACTTCATTCATTGAGTACCTTGATGGTGACACTGCTCATAGCACTCCATTACAGGAGGCATCATTACGATCAAGCTGACACTTCGAGTGGGTAGGGAACTTCAAGAAAGGAGGCAAAGGCATGTCCATCAATATAATGTTCTCAGAAAGTCATCAGAGGCACCATGTCCCTGTTGAAATCCTCTAACGTACAACATACTTGCAACTCAAACTTTTCTATACTGTCATCACCAAGATGCAAAGAACATTTCCACCAGACTCTTGTTGCTGGACTGTTTTTTTTGTGGAGGTCAAAGTCATGCAGACGCTCAGCTTCCTCACTGCAGCATTTTCAAATGGCCACGGCAGACCTCTACCACGAGTTTCATCAGCGAATTCACAGTATGTTCATGAAGAAAATAATTTCACTTATTCTGATTTCAAAGATGACAAAGGAAATCTCAGGCACTGAATTTTGCCAACATTTCTGCCGCCCCACAAGTGCCCGCAAGCCCTCTCCTTAATAATCAAGAACATTTCAAACAATGGAAAAGATTTCCTCTTTGTCAGTGTGCAACTCATTGTTGGCCAAGTGAAGCATTTCCTCATTATGAATGTAATGTTCTAGGAACCACACTTGAATACCTCATTCTCAGGAAGTTAACACTGCTAGGTATTTTCAGTGGCTAACACTGTCTGGAGAGGCAGTTTCTGGCATTAGAGCCACCCAATACTTCACTGGGTCCTTACACCACTGACTTCTTTGACCATAGCGGCTGAATCCAAATACAAGCTCCCAGTTTGCAGTGGTAAGCACCATTGATTTGGTCCAAATGAGACGCTGTTGAAAGCTGTGAAGCCAGGCTAAACAGATGTGAATACTTTAGTGCCTGGTGCTGCATGCCACACAACTTACAATTGAATGCCACAGAGCTTAGGGCTCGAGTTCCTGAGACACATGAGGTGGAGCAGATAGAAGACACAGGTCCAGCATCCATAGCCTTATTGCCCAGATAAGTACAGCAAAGAAGCCTTGGCTACACAGGTTATAACTCAGTCACACATTTGTTGTTGGAAAGCTCCAAAATCATAATTTCTAAAGTGAGAAGGTGATCCTCTCTACCTTCCACCTGCTACCAACAACACAGTAGACCTATATTTAGTTATGTAATGACCATCACATCCTGCTAGATGATCCTCCAGCAGTTTTGAATCAGCACCTGTTCTGACCATGGAAATGTCTTGCCACAATACCTTTGCATTTCCTGAAGAGTTGCATTTCATTGAAAGAACTCTGACCTTGCTTAAAATACACACTCTGTGAGGATCTTCACTCTACAGATATAAAATCTGGTGTGCAGACCCTCCTGAAGCATGGCATGAAACCACAAAGTTTCCATGTTGCTTTATGGTGAGTATGCTGGCCCTCTTTGTCCCTGGCACACAGTTGTGTAATAGTATTAACCAATACTTGCATGCCCTTTGAGTTAATGTGGGAACTCAGACCTTCTCCCTTGCAACTTCTATCCTTTCATGTTGGCCAGAGGGTACGTTGTTGCTGTGTGGCTGTCGTGGAGAATGTTTCGTTAAGGGTTTTGGCAGCAAAGTTCCATATTTTCACTTTTTCTGAGTGCATGCCACCCTAATGCTATTTTACACTGTGTACAGCCAATTTTGCAACAATTTGGCAGCTATATCCACAATCCTTTTGCTCATGGTCATCAGATCTCTCCAAGCAAAAAAAAAAGCCTCTATTGTATAGTTAAATAGTTTTGACTTTTGGCTTGAGATATCAATTGTAAAGTTGTGCAGTAGCCTTTTGAGAGTATTCTTTGCGCAACATTCATTTCAACTTTGCAGCATCTGCCAAGAGCAGCTCGCTACTGTGTAGCAGACAGCTTGGTGCCCTGCAGCTTGGGAAGTGAATTTCATAATTCAGGCCCTTTAGTTTCAATTCAGTACAGTGTCCAAAGGTAATACTATTAACTAGAGAAGTATAGAAAATTGGTATAACAAATCACAGAACAGAAGTGGTCTAGAATCATTTGACTGACAGCCTGGTAATGGCTATACAATAAGGGAAAAATATGAAGTAGTTGTTAAATCCACCAAAAACTTGCACCATTTCTTTTAATGTCTATTAGACCTAAGTACATTATTTCTGTAAACTGTAACACAGTGAATAAATAAAATGAATCCCATTGGACAAACCTGTTGTGAGAACGTGTATTACAAGTTCTCCAAGAGTTGAAAGAACATTAATGGTATTACATAAAATAGATTTTTCTTACTTAAACTCTCAGGTAACTTTAGAAAACAAGCAGCCAACTTCTGACTGGTGCTTTTGTTAAACATTCTTTTAGTTATTGTACTTGGTCGCACCTAACAAGCATGGTATGACACTTCACAATGGGACTGTAGTTGGTGCTCAGTCTGCTGCTGTTAGTAATTTGCAGTCTCAAGTATAGATGTTACCAAATAATTGTAATGCCAAGCACACTGAGACACTAAATTCAGTTTTTTCATGCTCAGTTTGCCTATATGAGTAATCCTTTACTTTGCTGGTATTGTGAGCTATCCAGGTAAATTACCTTGCACTGACAAATTTGCATATTAAATGTTACTATACCTTGGTTACTACACAATTATTTAGCCAGAATTGGAACGGGAAAGATTTTAAATAATATTTATTTCTTTATATGAAAGTTAGAGCAAAGGAGCAAAACAAAGCTTGGTAAATAAATCTCCATTTGCAGACATCTTTGCCTGAAACAATCTCTACCCTCTAATTCAAACCCCATCATTTTTGATTATCTGATGTAACTGGCTGCTCCATTCAACTAACCTGCACCTCAGTGTTTGCCTTTTCATACCTGAAGCCTAAACTAGACAAGTAAACCCCTGACAATTTCCCCTCTACCCCCAATTCCTGGGCAGGAAATGAAGACTGGTATCAATAATTGGATCTCGGTGAGAAAGTAGGCACGCACGAGGGAACCTGTAGCCCAAATATCAAGGGGATGGGAAATATAACTATTTCACTTTCAATCTCCCACAGATAATAAAGCAAACCATTGTTCATCTCCTCTCTTTCCATTGCCCTTCCCTTCACTTATTTGCATGCCATTCCTTTTCCTCCATCCAATCTACATTGCCACATCTCCTTTCTGTTGCTCCTTACTTATTTCCATATACTCACACAGCTTCTTAACCTTTAACACTGCATTTAATTTTGTTTATTTTTTTGGTGTGCAATACCAGGAAGCATTAACAACTATAACGTGGATAGGGCAAGTACAGCAACAACAGTTCTGGCAAACCAGGAGAAATAATATGACAATGTGAGAGTCCAAATAGTGCCTTACATTTTTTAAATTGATTATTTGATTGATTGACTTCCTCTTGACATTATTCATTGTTTTCTCTGTGTTGTGTATGGGTGTTTCGCCAGTCTCAATGAGGATAGGTATGGATCATGTGAGTTATATTAAC
The DNA here is from genome assembly GCF_030028105.1 of Mobula birostris. Lineage (NCBI taxonomy): Eukaryota > Metazoa > Chordata > Chondrichthyes > Myliobatiformes > Myliobatidae > Mobula > Mobula birostris. Next base: position 54,217,361 of record NC_092386.1, read on the forward strand.
TACCCACCTGTGTACAGTATGTAAATTCCAATTTGTTCTATCAGTGATCAAATATGTAGCAGCCTATAAACTTCAGTTGAATCTTTGACTGGTTTCTTTAAAATATAGAATATTAACATTAGTATCAATGTACAGCATTTCCTACTGATATCACCAATAATAATCTTAAAGGCTTATATGTAAGTCATACATATTGTTGGTTTAAATAGGCAGGCTAAGTTATGAATGCTACAGAGAATCTGTTAGAGATAAATGGTGACATTTCCCTACCTCTGTGCTCTGGAACATAACATTGCCTGAAGACAGTGTCAGTCAGAAAGCTTGGTAAATTCAACACTTGGGAATTTAATTCCTTTGTACTGATTTCTTTACAGTCATGTGTCAAGCCTACTCAAATACCTTTCCACTGTACATTGGGTTTAAGCATTTTAACAATCATTGATTCAGATCTCCCTAGGAATATCAAATTGTAGAAACATCTTAGAAATAATTCTAAAGCATTAGAAACCATTTGACAGGACTTGATTGATTATTACAAGTTTCTAACTATCCACTCCAAGTTATTTATCCTGGACGAGTTTGCAGTGGTTATTCGCAGATCCAGATAGTTTGGGGAAACAATTCATTGGAAATTTTCCAATGATAAATAATAAAATGGGGAGATTTAAAGTATTTGTGTTAAATGTCAGTGCATAATTTCATTTTGAACTTATCTCATTTAACTGATGTAAGAACATCTGAATCTTTCTATATTTACTCATACACACTTACACACTATCCTAAGTCATTTGAGCTACCAACCAGCACAACTTTGAAATGTGGGAGGAAACCCAGGCCCCTGAGGGAAACCTACATGATCACAGGGAAAATGTTTATGGTCTACATAGATTGTACTGGAGGTCTGGATCACTGAGGCAGTTCTGCTGACTCTGCCAGTTTGCTGCCTATTAGTTTCTTAATAGTCTAACTTGATAACATTTATTAATTATGGAGGAATAAAAAACTAAAGAGAAGTAGTAATTAGCTACAGAAAGGGAGGGTAATGTAGCAGGATCCTCTTTTGAGTCAGTGTGGGTGGAAGTCAGGAGCAGGAAGGGAGCAGTTACTCTATTGGGAGTATTCTATAGGCCCCCTGGTAGCAGCGAGGAGTGGTGGCCCACACAGATTTCCAATCTGCACCTTGTAAGGCATGAAAATGCCTGACGCAGGCCTCTCATGGTCTGAGTCGACGTTTCCCCTCCCCGGTAGCAGCAGAGAAACCGAAGAGCAGATTGGGAGGTAGATTTTGGAAAGGTGCAAAAATAACAGGATTGTTATCATGGGTGACTTTAACTTCCCTAATATTGATTGGCACCTGATTAGTTCCAAGGGTTTAGATGGGGCAGAGTTTGGATGGGGCAAGTGTGTCCAGGATGGATTCTTGTCACAGTATGTGGACAGGCCGACCAGGGGAAATGCCATACTAGATCTAGTACTAGGTAATGAACTGGGTCAGGACACAGATCTCTCAGTGGGTGAGCATCTGGGGGACAGTGACCACTGCTCCCTGGCCTTTAACATTATCATGGAAAAGGATAAAATCAGAGAGGACAGGAAAATTTTTAATTGGGGAAGGGCAAATTATGAGGCTATAAGGCTAGAACTTGCGGGTGTGAAATGGGATGATGTTTTTGCAGGGAAATGTACTATGGACATGTGGTCGATGTTTAGAGATCTCTTGCATGGGCATATATTAGGGATAAATTTGTCCTGGTGAGGAAGATAAAGAATGGTAGGGTGAAGGAACCATGGGTGACAAGTGAGGTGGAAAATCTAGTCAGGTGGAAGAAGGCAGCATACATGAGGTTTAGGAAGCAAGAATCAGATGGGTCTATTGAGGAATATAAGGAAGCAAGAAAGGAGCTTAAGAAGGGCTGAGAAGAGCAAGAAGCGGGCATGACAAGGCCTTGGCGAGTAGGGTAAAGGAAAACCCCAAGGCATTCTTCAATTATGTTGAGAAAAAAAGGATGACAGGAGTGAAAGTAGGACCGATTAGAGATAAAGGTGGGAAGATGTGCCTGAAGGCTGTGGAAGTGAGCAAGGTCCTCAACGAATACTTCTCTTCGGTATTCACCAATGAGAGGGAACTTGATGGTGAGGACAATATGAGTGAGGGTGATGTTCTGGAGTATGTTGATATTAAGGGAGAGGAGGTGTTGGAGTTGTTAAAATACATTAGGACGGATAAGTCCCCAGGACCTGACGGAATATTCCCCAGGCTGCTCCACGAGGCGAGGGAAGAGATTGTTGAGCCTCTGGCTAGGATCTTTATGTCCTCATTGTCCATGGGAATGGTACCAGAGGATTGGAGGGAGGCGAATGTTGTCCCCTTGTTCAAAAAAAGTAGTAGAGATAGTCCGGGTAATTATAAACCAGTGAGCCTTACATCAGTGATGGGAAAGCTGTTGGAAAAGATTCTTAGAGATAGGATCCATGGGCATTTAGAGATCATGGTCTGATCAAGGGTAGTCAGCATGGCTTTGTGAAGGGCAGATCGTGTCTAACAAGCCTGATAGAGTTCTTTGAGGAGGTGACCAGGCATATAGATGAGGGTAGTGCAGTGGATGTGATCTACATGGATTTTAGTAAGGCATTTGACAAGGTTCCACACAGTAGGCTTATTCAGAAAGTCAGAAGGCATGGGATCCAGGGAAGTTTGGCCAGGTGGATTCAGAATTGGCTTGCCTGCAGAAAGCCGAGGGTCGTGGTGGAGGGAGTCCATTCGGATTGGAGGGTTGTGACTAGTGGTGTCCCACAAGGATTGGTTCTGGGACCTCTACTTTTCGTGATTTTTATTAACGACCTGGAATTGGGGGGGGGGGGTGCGCGGTAGAAGGGTGGGTTGGCAAGTTTGCAGACAACACAAAGTTTGGTAGTGTTGTGGATAGTGTACAGGATTGTCAAAGATTGTAGAGAGACATTGATAGGATGCAGAAGTGGGCTGAGAAGTGGCAGATGGAGTTCAACCCGGAGAAGTGTGAGGTGGTACACTTTGGAAGGACAAACTCCAAGGCAGAGTACAAAGTAAATGGCAGGATACTTGGTAGTGTGGAGGAGCAGCAGGTTCTGGGGGTACATGTCCACAGATCCCTGAAAGTTGCCTCACAGGTAGATAGGGTAGTTAAGAAAGCTTCTGGGGTGTTAGCTTTCATAAGTCGAGGGATAGAGTTTAAGAGTCGCGATGTAATGATGCAGTTCTATAAAACTCTGGTTAGGCCACACTCGGAGTACTGTGTCCAGTTCTGGTCGCCTCACTATAGGAAGGATGTGGAAGCATTGGAAAGGGTACAGGGGAGATTTACCAGGATGCTGCCTGCTTTAGAGAGTATGCATTATGATCAGAGATTAAGGGAGCTAGAGCTTTACTCTTTGGAGAGAAGGAGGATGAGAGGAGACATGATAGAGGTATATAAGATATTAAGAGGAATAGATAGAGTGGACAGCCAGCGCCTCTTCCGCAGGGCACCACTGCTCAATACAAGAGGACATGGCTTTAAAGTAAGGGGTGGGAAGTTTTAGAGGGATATTAGAGGAAGGTTTTTTACTCAGAGAGTGGTTGGTGCGTGGAATGCACTGCCTGAGTCAGTGGTGGAGGCAGATACACTGGTGAAATTTAAGAGACTACTAGACAGGTATATGGAGGAATTTAAGGTGGGGGGGGTTATATGAGGGGCAGGGTTTAAGAGTCGGCATAACATTGTGGGCTGAAGGGCCTGTACTGTGCTGTACTATTCTATGTTCTGTGTTCTATTTAGCTAAACTATGGATGGATGGGTTGGGCCTATACAACTAGGACCATACTGATGGCTCTCTGAGTTCCTGCAATGAACAGTTGAGTCATATAAAAAGAGAGGAGTAAGTTTCAGTATTTCACAAGACAGGTTCCACATCACTTCCCGTCTCAACTGCAGTGTGAAGCAATAGGTCGGTCACTGGCCAGGAAGAGGCAATGAAGGGAAGTTATCCCTATTATTTGGACAGAGGTTCAATGAGGCAGCTCAGAGTTCTAAACACTTTCCCCATTCAGTTTAAAATTAATCAGTTTCAACCTTCCTTCTGAAAAAGAAAACATCACATTAAACTTTACTAATATTGAAGATAATGCCAATGAGTGGCTGGGTAAACTGATCGCATAGAGTTATTGGTCCAGGTATTAGTCAGCTGGAGCCAAACAATTGCATTTACTGACTGTAGAGTTTCATTGATTTGACTGTGTGATATGTTGGTGACTATGTTCTATTCACAAAAATCCAATGGGACAGTTACTGCTCTTCCTTAATCTCCTCCCTATCCTGACCTCCACTTGCCTTTGCACATCCCCATTCCCAGCAACCCATCACCTGGCAATGTTTTATTCCATTTTAAAACGAGCTCTATACATGGAAATTCCTGTTTCTATAAGGCTCCTCCCAATTAATAGTCAATTTATGTTAGAACTGAATGGCTCTTGTCTTTAAATAGCACCAAATAACATTTGGACTTATTGTTATCAGGGTCAGTTAATACGCTGCAGATGCCCCTGTCCATGCTTTAACCTTAATGAATGAGTTATTTTTAAATTTTTTTTCAACAAATACTGTTCTAACAAGGATATTCTATGGATATAGTGCCTTGTAGATGAATTCACTGAGCATCTGAACAAATTACCAGAGAAAATAAGACCCAATTACTTGACATAAAATAGCACAGTACTGATTTTACTATAAGCAAAAGTCATTAGTGACTTTGTCTTTCTATTAAAGTATCAAATTTTGTGCAATCTCATTACTTCATCCGTTGATCTGTATACTTATCGACTGACAGCAAGGTAAGTTGTACATAATTATTCCTTTATTACAAAGCAACTAAGTGAAACCAGTGAACACATCTGTACAGGTGCACTATTTGGCTTAAGTTGGAAAAGTTTTGTAAATTCTAGACAAATGTTGTCAATGGTGTTTGGACTGTTGGTTCTTTCCAAAGTAACATCTCTGTTTTCTCACCAGCTCTAAATGGACTAAGTTAAGTTTGTGCTTCTTTCTGTGTCTTTTGGCTTGGATACATTTGTTATTTGCTCACTATTTTGTTATCTTTCTTTTCTGTTTTCAGGAATCTACTCTATGTATATCCTCAGCGACTTAATTTTGCCAATCGGTTAGCTTCTGCAAGAAATATCACAATCAAAATCCAGTTCATGTCAGGAGAGGATCCAAGCAATTCCATGCAGGTAAATTAGTGCAGATAATCATTTTCATTTTCAAATTTTGCGGAAACATTCTTCCTATTGCAACCTTAGGCTCCAGATTCATGTAAGAGCAATTGTAAAAGTTTTCCCTTCTTGTGGTCTGTAGTGTCTATTAAAGTTGAGAATGGCATTCCATTATAGTGCAACATACAAAGTTGTTTTTAATACATGGTAATTATTAAAAGCTGTGGCACCTCCTGACTTGAAAATGGTAAAGCAGATCACAATTTCTGGGTGTAAAGACAGAAAAGTATATCACAGGAACAGGCCCTTTGTTCCAACAAGTCTCTGCTGACCATGGCGCAAATCTAACCATCCCTGACTGTCTGCCTATGGTATTCCCTACCTGTTCTTTTGTCTGCTTAAGTGCCTTGTAAACATTGCTTCATATTGACTTCTACCACCTCCCCCAGTTTTATGTTCAAGGTACCTAACACTCAACCTTTTTAAAAAAACTTGCTTCACAAATCTCCTTTAAGCTTTCACTTTCTCACCATGAACAATTATGTTCTAGAATTTTACACCTCCACCCTGGGCAAAGACTCTATCTACTTTAAAATGCAACACCTTACACCTGACCAGATTAAAAACCATCTGTCTTTTATCCAACTGGTCTATCTCCTTTGACAATCTTCCTCACTGTCCACATTTCCACAATTTTAGTGTTTTTACATATCAGATTACCTTTACTACAGATTAGATAGACTGTATGTGTCACATACAACAGAGAACCTAGCACCACACACAAAATACTGGAGGAACTCGGCAGGCCAAGCAGCATCTATGGAAAAGAGTACAGTCAACGTTTCAGGCCAAAATCCTTTGGCATTTGCAGATTTTCTCTTTTTGTGAGAGGACCTAGCACTGTTCCTTGTGGAAAACCAATGGTCCAGACCTTACTTTCTCAAAAAAAAACTCAATCAGATCTAAGGGACAAGACCTACTCTATGCAAAGCCATGCTGATTTTCCTTGATAAGTCAATGTTTTTCAAGATGCAAGTAAATACTGCCCCTGAGAGTCTGCTCCAGTAACTTCCCTACCATGGACTTTAAATTCTGGCCTATAATTCTGTGGATTATTCCTACTGCCCTCTTAAATCAAGGAACAACATTAACTATTCTCTAGTCATTTTGGACATTGCCTGGGCTGAAAAGCATTCAAAGTTCTCAGTAAAAATCCCATACCTTCCTCAGTTTCCTGGGACTGATTTCATCAGACTCTGGGAATATCCACCTTAATGATTTTCAAGAAACCCAGCATCTCCTCCTTACTATTACATGTCCAGGAATGTCTACATTCCCTTTTCTGATTTCATCATCGCCTATGTCCTTCTCCTTACTGTATATCTATGCAAAGTCCTCCTTTAGGACTTTATCCATTTCCTCTGGCTCTAAAAATAGATTCCCTCTTTTGTCCTTGAGTTGACCTCACCTCAGTGAGCAGGCAGTCTTTATCATAAAGTGATAATTGTTTAATTAGTGTATATTCATGGAAAGCGGCAAGAAGTGATAAATTATATTAAAATAACTTTGTGTTCTTGAAAAGTAATAATGGCTTGCAAAATGTTATCAGAATGTCAATCGTCATGAGTTTAAAACAGGTTTGGTTTAATTTCAGGTTCTTTTTGGAAAATCAAGCAGTACAGAATTTGTTTCAGAGACGTATACCGCAGTTACATATCATAATAAGTAAGTAGTATACAATCGGGAGTCATGAACAACACATTATAAAATATTGTACTTAAAATTGTGGCTCTCAGAGGGGTGGGGTGTGGTTGACAGCTTGCCCCAGCATTCCTGGCAGCCAGCACTACTTTATTGTTCTTGTTTTAAAATGTGCATTTGTGGGATTATAGTGGGATGTTTAAGTTCAATTAATTATAATAGATTGTTACATTTTAGCTTGGGCTTTACAGTTATTCGCTTGTGTGTTTGTGTGTCACCCTGGCTGTAACCATGGTGTGTGATAATCACCTCCCCTGTCTATGAGACACCTCCCCCCGCCCCCCGGGTCATAGCATCCGGTTTGATTTTGTGCTTAGCGCAATAAAAATGGCTGAGTTAAACGAGCTTTTCTCCTCTGTCATCTTGGACCAAATTATTGCCACAATATTTTTGGATTATATATTGCAATGTTAGTCTTCCAGTAGATGGATGTGAATTTGGAAGAGCTCCATTCCTAAACATCTAAGTTGATGGATATCCTGGCTCCTGTGTTTTTCTTTCAGTTCCTTTCTGGAGTTACAAAACGTAACAATTCCACTTCTGTCCCCTGCTTTTTCCACCATTTGATGGTGCATGAACAGCTGATATGATATCAACCAATTCTTGCTTTTTGATTTTTTTTTTGTTAAAATCTGCTGAATGCATGCAACTCAACATTGAAATGAAAATAGGAATCCGAATCAGGTTTAATATTACTGGCAAATGTCGTGAAATTTGTTAATTTACTGTCAGCAGTAAATGCAATACACTCATTGTGGATCTGACAGCTCTGAACACATTTCTTCTCTAGCAACTCAACTGATTTCTCCTCAACTGATTGATGTGTCATCTCCAGATGACTTCAGAGGCTATCTTCACTATGAATCACATTTAAACTCAATAAACTATCAACTAGTTTGGCTGATTTCTGATATATTGTGATGGAACTATTCAAAGGTATTTAGCAGACATTCCTTCAGATTTACTTCAATGAAAATAAATATCAGAGGAGAGAGAAAAAGAATTAACATTAGTCAAAATTACCCTAGATATGTGTTTGTAGTGTGCTTTTAAAGAGCATGGAGAAAACAAACATAGCGGGCAGGAGAGGCTATCAATTTAATTAAGCTTATTGTACACCATAACAATTCAACAAAGTACTCCTTCCCTCATCCCAACAACTATCCTACTCTCCACTCTTCATGCCCATCCTTGTAATCTCCTAATAGCATCAGAAAACAGTGAAAAAAATGTAAGAAAATAATCTTTCTCTGACTCCACCAATGATGTAGACCATTACATGAGATCACAAAAAGTTAGCTTTATTTTCTTTTTTTTTTGGCGTGTGCCTGCATGTGTGCGAGTCTGTGCTTGTGCTTTACAGTAGAGGAGGCCGTAAATCTCCCAGTGGCCACACATTTTAATTCCACATCCCATTCCCATTCTGATATGTCTATCCATGGCCTCCTCTACTGTAAAGATGAAGCCACACTCAGGTTGGAGGAACAACACCTTATATTCCATCTGGGTAGCCTCCAACCTGATGGCATGAACATTGACTTCTCAAACTTCCGCTAATACCCACCTCCCCCTCGTACCCCATCCATTATTTATGTATATACACACATTCTTTTTCTCTCTCTCTCTCCTTTTTCTCCCTCTGTCCCTGTCACTATACCCCTTGCCCATCCTCTGGGTTTTTCCCCCCTCCCCCTTTTCCTTCTCCCTGGGCCTCCTGTCCCATGATCCTCTCATATCCCTTTTGCCAATCAACTGCCCAGCTCTTGGCTCCATCCCTCCCCCTCCTGTCTTCTCCTATCATTTTGGATCTCCCCCTCCCCCTCCCACTTTCAAATCTCTTACTAGCTCTTCCTTCAGTTAGTCCTGACGAAGGGTCTCGGCCCAAAACGTCGACTGTACCTCTTCCTAGAGATGCTACCTGGCCTGCTGCGTTCACCAGCAACTTTGATGTGTGTAGCTTTATTTTCTATTGATCTTATCACAAGGATCATCATAGGTACAGTCCAAATCTAATTGATGAAGTTCTGCCAGCTAAGTGGAAGCAATACTTCAGATTTCAGTCTGTAATCATCACCTGGTAACCATTATTGTGTCTGAACCACTCCCTGCCTAACAGTGAGAGGTTTAGGGAGTCTTGATTCCACGCCATTTGATTAGTAAGGAAAACCAATGGGAATTTTTTTTTACCACAATTGACTTGGTGTTGTTTTTTGTAGAATTCATTCAACTCCTACCAGAGTGGTAGAACCACGCCACCTCTGCTCAAGACTATATTTTAAAATTTTAATTGTACTTAAAGATACTGCATGGTAACTGGCCCTTCCTGGCCAATGAGCCCACACCTCCCAATTAACCATGTGACCAATTAACCGTGGAATATAGAATGAAACCGGAGCACCCAGAGGAAACCCACACGGTCACGGGGAGAATGTACAAACTCCTTACAGACAGCAGCGGAATTGAAACTGGATCATTGGCACTGTAATAGCATTATTCTAAATGCTTTGCTAAAATCCAGCTCCGTCCTGAAATGATTAGGAGTTAGCAGCCACTAAGCTGGTCAACATTCCATCCAGAGGCTTTCTTATCTAGTTAAAACATACATTCTCTGGTCCTTTCCAACCTGTTAATCTACAAATATGGGTGTTCTTTAAGTTAACGATGTTCTTACATAAATATAATCTTAAGTAACGGTAGTGGTTACTGACTCTCAGTACAGGAGCCCTTCAGGGCTGTGCACTGAGTCCCTTCCTTTACTCCCTGTGTGCCCATGACTGTGTCGCCACCCAAAGCTCCAATCTGCTAATTAAATTTGCCGATGACGCTACATTAATTGGCCTTATCTCAAACAATAATTAGGTGGCCTACAGGGAAGAAGTCATCTCTCTGACACAGTGGTGTCAAGAAAACAACCTCTCCCTCAATCTCGCGAAAACAAAGGAGCTGGTTGTGGATTACAGGAGGAATGGGGATGACCTAACCCCTGTTGACATCAATGGATCTGGGATTGAGAAGGCAAACAGCTTTGAGCTCCTTGGCATCCACATCACTGAGGACCTCACGTGGTCTGCACACACCAACTGTGTGGTGAAAAAGACACAACAACACCCCTTTCATCTCAGGCGGTTGAGGAAGTTTGGTGTGGGTCCCCAAGTCCCAAGAACTTTCTACAGGGGCACGATTGAGAGCATCCTGACTGGCTGCATCATTGCCTGGTATGGGAACTGTACTTCCCTCAGTCGCAGGACTCTGCAGAGAGTGGTGCAGACAGCCCAGCACATCTGTAGTTGTGAACCTCCCATGATTCAGGACACTTACAAGGACAGGTGTGTAAAAAGGGCCCGTAGGATCATTGGGGACCTAAGCCATCCTAACCACAATCTATTCCAGCTGCTACCATCCGGGAAGCAGTACCACAGCATAAAAGCCAGGACCACCAGGCTCCAGGACAGCTTCTTCCACCAGGCCATCAGACTGGTGAACTCACATTGATTTGGGTGTACTCTATATTACATTGACTGTTCTATTTATTATAAATTACTATGATTGCACATTTAGATGGAGTCATAACGTAAAGATTTTTACTCCTCGTGTGTGAAGGATGTAAGAAATAAAGTCAATTCAATTCATTTCAATACTAGGTGATGATTAAATAGTTGCTTCCTTTTGGCTGCCCGAATTTGTCAATATACTGTTTCTGTGATAAGGCTCCAAACCAATTACTGCCATAATTTATCTGGCGACGGATAGCTAAGGGTGAAAATAGTGTAATTCTCCACGTATTTGTGATGAAAAGCCTTCATCATCAGGTGCTATGCCCAGTTTGAGCTTTGACTGCCATGGCCCACACACTCCTGTTTCGGGTCAAGTGGATCAGTTCATTGGTATTCATTTCCAGTTCTCTGGCTGCTGTCTCCATGATCATTTGTCTTTGTCTTCCTTTTGCTTTCTTCCCTTCAATCTTTCCCATAATTACCGTGCATTCTCACTCCTCTTTCCTAATCACATGTGCAATGAAGTTACGTTGCCTTTTCATGATCTCATACATTATTTCTCTTTCTGTGTTTGCTCTGTTCATGACATCCTCGTTAGATATTCGTTTTGTCTATGATATTCTTTGCATCCTCCTCAAAAACTGCATCTCTTCTGCTTCAATTCGTTTCCTCGTTACTAGATATTGTCCAACATTCTGAGCCATATAACATAACTAGATAAACATAACATTTCAGTACTCTGAGGCAGGTGGTCATGCCTACTTTAGTATTGGTTGGTATACTCTTCATTCTCGTAAAGGTGCCTTTTGCCATCCCTATTCTTCTTTTGATGTCCATGTCGCACCTGCCATCTGATGTCACCCAGCTTCCTAGGTAGCAAAAGCTCTGTAATTGCTTTATGTCTTCCCCGTTTATCCTCAGCCTGCAGATAAGATCCTCCTTCTTTTTGGATATCACCATACATTCTGTCTTTTTGCAATTGATAGACCCGTTTTTGCATTTTCTTCAACAACTATATCAATTAAATTTTGTAGTTCTTACTCCATACTTGCAATTAATAATCTAATCTAATCATAATCTAATCTAATCTAATTAACAGTGTCATCCACATATCTGAAATTATTGATGTTTTCACCACCAACTTTGATTCCCAAGATGTCTCTTATTTTTTGTAATATTGTTTCACTGTACACATTAAACAAATCAGGGGAGAAATCACACCCTTGTCTAACGCCTCTCTTGATTTTTGTAAAATGACTCACTTCTCTGTCTATTCTTACAGTGGCAGTTTGTTCCCAGTACAGATTTCTGATTAGGCGGAGGTCTTTCGAATCTAGATCTAGAGTTTTCTGTAATATTTCAAATAACTTATTGTGCTTCACTTTATCAAATGCTTTTGTGTAGTTGATAAAACAAACAAACAAATCTTTTTGCACTTGAATAGCTCATTCTGATAGTATGCTTAACATCAATATCACGTTTCTTGTACCTTTGTCTTTCACAAAACCACATTGTTCTTTACCTATTTCAGCTTGTATCTTACTTCTAGCTCTTGTCATCAAAATTCTTAAAAGTATCTTGGTGATATGACTCATTAAACTTGAAGTCCTATGTAATTCACATTCTATTGCTCCAGGTTTCTTAGGAAGAGTGATAAATACTGATTTTTTTTTTCATCTCTTCTGGTATTATTCCAGTCTCATAAATGTCATTGATTAAATCAGTAAGTTTTTCAATTCCATAATCTTCAAAGACGATAATTTGTTCTATTACTAATTCATCAGGACCTGCTGCCTTTCCTTTCTTCATCTTATTTATTGCATTACGAACGTCAGATTTTAAAATACTTGGACCTTCAATGTTTTTCTTAATTCCTGGTTTTTCGCCTCAATCGTCTTCAAACAGTTCCTGAGTATACTCAGTTCATCTGTTCATAGTCTCATCTTTTTCCATGATAATGGTACCATCCTTTGCTTTCAAACATCCACCTGAAGAACAGAGGAGCTTTTTACCAGTGATATTCTTGATTCGTTGATGTAACCTTTTTGGATCAGTAATAGAGATTCTTTCTATTTGCTCACATTCCTGGTGTAACCATTATTCTTTGTCTTTTTGACATAAGCTTTTAACTTTTTTATCTAAGGACTTATATTCTATAGGATTTGCTTTCTTCCATCTCCTTTCTTCCATTAGATTATTGATTTCATCTGTCATCCATTTATTCCTTGTGCTTTTTTCTTTTTTAGGAATCACTGACTTTGCTGATTCTACCAAGGCATCCTTTAGAGAGTTTAACTTCATTTCTACATGATTGCTATCATCTTCAACAGATTCTATTTCTAGACTTTGAAATCTATTCTTACTTCAATTGTAAAAACCCTTCACATACTGTATATCCACCCACAGAATAATAAGGAAGGCAATAACATGATAGGCTTTCTTGTGTACTCACTAGTTTACTTAATCTGACAATAACACTCTTACCTTAGAAAGGACACTTACAGAGCAAAGATCCAAGCTTCTACATGACTAGGAAATGTATTTTTTTTTCCTCTTTTATAAAATTTTTATACATATTTCACCCAAAGGTTATTGAGATCCATTCATAATTATGACTATACATTATTGTAAACAATACCGATAGCATCAAGCTTTGTGAAATGGAAATAATTTATAGATTTTTCTTGTAAAATGTGTCCTAGAGATGTGTATCACAAGTTTCCATGGCTTACAGTGATATTGTAAGCAGAACATCAAGGTGTTGTACGATGAAAAGAAGGGCTCAGCCATTCCTAAGTGGTCTCGGCATCTACTTCAGCGTCCGCCATTCTCATTCTCCCGCACTTGCCACTCTTCAGATTCTGAAAAACAACTTCATTGACTGAGGCGGCCTTGGAGCTGAGTGCTGAGGTGCAAGCTGGCGACAGGGTTTGGAGCAAAGCTAGTGGCATTTACCAGATGTATCAGAGTAATGTCTGCCTACAAAACTCCTTGACAGCTGTCAAACTCCCAGTCCTGGTCATTGTCATTACTGTTAAAGTATCTCCATGTATCCCAATGTCAGATTTATAAACCAATCAAAATAAACAAATCTTTAAAAAAAATGCTTTAAAAAAATGTAAAATGTTTAACAATAGGTAAATAAAATCAAAAAAATCCTTACAGTCACATTTAAAGAATTTAAAATGTTAAGGGGCACAGATAATATTTATTAAACTGGAACTTGAATTAAGCGCCCGTACAATCTCCTTTCTAAAAATGTGCTCCCATGTGGTGCTGGAGGTCTAATTTGGTATTAATTCAGACAGCAGACTTCCCAGTGTATACGCTGGTGTATCTCAACACAATTGGGAAATTGTTGATGCAAGACTCAAAACCTATCAACAATTACGCTAGCAAGAGCCAGGAATGCTGACAAAACCCAGTAAAATCCGCATTCTAGCTTGGGACTGCAGCAACCTACAAAAGAACAATCAATTGTTAACATTTTCTTTTACCTCAGGTCTCCTGATTTCTATGAGGAAGTAAAACTTAAACTTCCTGCTAAAATAACAGAGAAGCACCACTTGCTGTTTACCTTCTACCACATCAGCTGTCAGCAGAAGCAGAACCAAGGAGGATCACCAGAGAATCTAATTGGTTACTCGGTAAGCTAAACCCGTTTGCTGTTTGTCTTGACTGAATGACGTATAGCTTCATGGTTCCCCTGGTGATGTCCATTTGTTACTTGAAGGAATTACACTGAAAAGTCATTGGATAATATTCCAGATTCAGTATTAGTTTATTACTGTCACATGAACCAAGATACAGTGAAAAGCTTGCATACTGTTCATGCAGATCAAATCATTACACAGTTCATCAGTGTAGAACAAGGTGAAACAATAACAGAGTTCAGAATAAAGTATAAAATCCAGAGAAGACACAGTGCAAGTGAACAATAGCGTGCAGGATCATAACGAGGTAGATTGTGAGGTAAGAGTCCACCTTATCGTACAGGAGAATCATCCAGGAGTCTGATAATACTGGGATAGAAGCTGTCCTTGAGCCTGGTGGTACATGCTTTCAGGCTTTTGTGTCACCTGCCCGAAGGGGGTGGGGAGATAGTAAAGAGAGAATGTCCAGTGTGGGTGGGGTCTTTGATTATGCTGGCTGCTTTACTGAGACAACGAGAGGTATAGACAGAGTCCATAGAGGGGAGGCCGGTTTCCGTAATGTGCTCAGCTGTGTCCACAGTTCTCTGCGGTTTCTTGTGGTCACCTGCAGTTGCCATACCAACCTATTATGTATCCAGATTGGATGCTTTGTATGGTACATCAATAAAAATTGGTAACAGCTGTTGGGGACTTGCTAAATTATTTAACCTCCTAAGGAAGTAGAGGTGCTGGTGAGCTTTCTTGGTCATGACATCAACGTGGTTGGGCCAGGGCAGACTACTGGTGATTTTCACTCCTGGGAACTCAAAGCTCTCAACCTTCTCACCTCAGTGTCACTAATACAGACAGGAGCTTGTGTGCCACCCCCTTTCCTGAAGTCAATGACCAACTCTCTTGCTTTGTTGACATCAAGAGAAAGGATTTTGTCACGACAGCATATTACTAAGCTCTCTATCTCCTTCCTGTACTCCGCCTTATCATTATTTGTAGTGGTTTCATTTGCAAACTTGTAGATGGAGTTAAAGTGTAGTCATGCAGTCAGGAGTAGATTAGGGGTCTGAGGATGCAACCTCATGGAGCACCAGGGTTTAAAATGATTGTGGCAGAGGTGTTGCTGTCTATCCTTACTGATTGCGATTTGTTGGTCAGGAAGTCAAGGATCCATTTTCAGTCGGAAGCATTGACTCCCAAAATCTAGAGTCTGGTGATAAACTTCCTTGGAATTATAGTATTAAAGGTGGAGCTGTAGTCAATAAATATTAATCTGACGTAGGTGTCTTTACTGTCCAGGTGCTCCAGAGATGAGAGTAGGGCCAGGGAGATGGCAACCTTTTCAGCAGTAGGCAAATTGCAGTGGGTCGAGGTTGCCTGGAAGGCTGGAGTTGATGCATGCCATGACCAGTCTCTCAAAGCACTTCATGATGGTGCATGATGGTCTCATGTTTGTTCTGTGTAATATGGCCTACCAGTTAGGTGAAGCATTTGATGAACTAAGCCTAACACTTCTTGATGAATATCGGGGAAAATTCTGTAATTTTCCTGACTTCAAATCATCAGGCAGTGATATTAAAACGAAAAATGCTGAAATTACTCAGCAAATTAGGCAACATGTGTTAATAAACTTAGTATTTCGGGTCTGTGACATTTCTTCAGTCAGTGAACTTTGAAGTATAATTTTTATCTGAGAACATGAGCTGGGAACAAGATCAAGCTCAGCTATTTGGGGATCAAATTATAGAGGCTAGGCGTGAGGAGGTTAGTTCACAACAGGGGGATGGGAACCAGTGCAGAGAGACAGAGGGGTGTAAAGTGAGGGTAGAAGCAAAAAGTACTAAGGAGAAAAGTAAAAGTGGCAGGCCGACAAATCCAGGGCAAGCATTAAAAAGGGCCACTTTTCAACATAATTGTATAAGGGCTAAGGGAGTTGTAAAAGAGCGCCTGAAGGCTTTGTGTGTCAATGCAAGGAGCATTCGTAATAAGGTGGATGAATTGAAAGTGCAGATTGTTATTAATGATTATGATATAGTTGGGATCACAAAGACATGGGTCCAGGGTGACCAAGGATGGGAGCTCAACGTTCAGGGATATTCAATATTCAGGAGGGATAGACATGAAGGAAGGGGAGGTGGGGTGGCGTTGCTGGTTAAAGAAGAGATTAACGCAATAGAAAGGAAGGACATAAGCTGGGAGGATGTGGAATCGATATGGGTAGAGCTGCATAACACTAAGGGGCAGAAGACGCTGGTGGGAGTTGTGGACAGGCCACCTAACAGTAGTAGTGAGGTCAGAGATGGTATTAAACAGGAAATTAGAAATGTGTGCAATAAAGGAACAGCAGTTATAATGGGTGACTTCAATCTACATGTAGATTGGGTGAACCAAATTGGTAAAGGTGCTGAGGAAGAGGATTTCTTGGAATGTATGCGGGATGGTTTTTTGAACCAACATGTCGAGGAACCAACTAGAGAGCAGGCTATTCTGGACTGGGTTTTGAGCAATGAGGAAGGGTTAATTAGCAATCTTGTCGTGAGAGGCCCCTTGGGTAAGAGTGACCATAATATGGTGGAATTCTTCATTAAAATGGAGAGTGACATAGTTAATTCAGAAACAAAGGTTCTGAACTTAAAGAGGGGTAACTTTGAAGGTATGAGACGTGAATTAGCTAAGATAGACTGGCAAATGACACTTAAAGGATTGATGGTGGATATGCAATGGCAAGCATTTAAAGGTTGCATGGATGAACTACAACAATTGTTCATCCCAGTTTGGCAAAAGAATAAATCAAGGAAGGTAGTGCAGCCGTGGCTGACAAGAGAAATTAGTGATAGTATCAATTCCAAAGAAGAAGCATACAAATTAGCCAGAGAAAGTGGCTCACCTGAGGACTGGGAGAAATTCAGAGTTCAGCAGAGGAGGACAAAGGGCGTAATTAGGAAGGGGAAAAAAGATTATGAGAGAAAACTGGCAGGGAACATAAAAACTGACTGTAAAAGCTTTTATAGATATGTAAAAAGGAAAAGACTGGTAAAGACAAATGTAGGTCCCCTACAGACAGAAACAGGTGAATTGATTATGAGGAGCAAGGACATGGCAGACCAATTGAATAATGACTTTGGTTCTGTCTTCACTAAGGAGGACATAAATAATCTTCCAGAAATAGTAGGGGACAGAGGGTCCAGTGAGATGGAGGAACTGAGCGAAATACATGTTAGTAGGGAAGTGGTGTTAGGTAAATTGAAGGGATTGAAGGCAGGTAAATCCCCAGGGCCAGATGGTCTGCATCCTAGAGTGCTTAAGGAAGTAGCCCAAGAAATAGTGGATGCATTAGTGATAATTTTTCAAAACTCTTTAGATTCTGGACTAGTTCCTGAAGATTGGAGGGTGGCTAATGTAACTCCACTTTTTAAAAAAGGAGGGAGAGAGAAACCGGGGAATTATAGACCGGTTAGCCTAACATCAGTGGTAGGGAAACTGCTGGAGTCAGTTATCAAAGATGTGATAACAGCACATTTGGAAAGCGGTGAAATCATCGGACAAAGTCAGTATGGATTTGTGAAAGGAAAATCATGTCTGACGAATCTCATAGAATTTTTTGAGGATGTAACTAGTAGAGTGGATAGGGGAGAACCAGTGGATGTGGTATATTTGGATTTTCAAAAGGCTTTTGACAAGGTCCCACACAGGAGATTAGTATGCAAACTTAAAGCACACGGTATTGGGGGTAAGGTATTGATGTGGATGGAGAATTGGTTAGCAGACAGGAAGCAAAGAGTGGGAATAAACGGGACCTTTTCAGAATGGCAGGCGGTGACTAGTGGGGTACCGCAAGGCTCAGTGCTGGGACCCCAGTTGTTTACAATATATATTAATGACTTGGATGAGGGAATTAAATGCAGCATCTCCAAGTTTGCGGATGACACGAAGCTGGGTGGCAGTGTTAGCTGTGAGGAGGATGCTAAGAGGATGCAGAGTGACTTGGATAGGTTGGGTGAGTGGGCAAATTCATGGCAAATGCAATTTAATGTGGATAAATGTGAAGTTATCCACTTTGGTGGCAAAAATAGGAAAACAGATTATTATCTGAATGGTGGCCAATTAGGAAAAGGGGAGGTGCAACGAGACCTGGGTGTCATTATACACCAGTCATTGAAAGTGGGCATGCAGGTACAGCAGGCGGTGAAAAAGGTGAATGGTATGCTGGCATTTATAGCGAGAGGATTCGAGTACAGGAGCAAGGAGGTACTACTGCAGTTGTACAAGGCCTTGGTGAGACCACACCTGGAGTATTGTGTGCAGTTTTGGTCCCCTAATCTGAGGAAAGACATCCTTGCCATAGAGGGAGTACAAAGAAGGTTCACCAGATTGATTCCTGGGATGGTAGGACTTTCAAATGAAGAAAGACTAGATGAACTGGGCTTGTACTCGTTGGAATTTAGAAGATTGAGGGGGGATCTGATTGAAACGTATAAAATCCTAAAGGGATTGGACAGGCTAGATGCAGGAAGATTGTTCCCGATGTTGGGGAAGTCCAGAACGAGGGGTCACAGTTTGAGGATAAAGGGGAAGCCTTTTAGGACCGAGATTAGGAAAAACTTCTTCACACAGAGTGGTGAATCTGTGGAATTCTCTGCCACAGGAAACAGTTCAGGCCAGTTCATTGGCTATATTTAAGAGAGAGTTAGATATGGCCCTTGTGGCTATGGGGATCAGGGGGTATGGAGGGAAGGCTGGGGCGGTGTTCTGAGTTGGATGATCAGCCATGATCATAATAAATGGCAGTGCAGGCTCGAAGGGCCGAATGGCCTACTCCTGCACCTATTTTCTATGTTTCTATGTTTCTATACTATTTCCTGTGGTGAAATGATGTCTAGCACTTGCTCTTGGCTTTCACATGAAGAATGATCACTGGACTAGTGGTCAGTGCCAAATGGCTTTGGAATGGGATCCTGAAAGAAAGTATGTAGGAAGAATAAAGGAATGAAATCAATAATTTAACAATACCTATCGTTGAAATAAAGCCTTTATTCCCTGTGTCCATTTCTATTCACTGACTAGATAATGCACAGTAACTGAAATAAGGAATTGGTTTCAGTTATTGACTGTGGTCATGACCAGAGATATGAGTTGGATTCAGTGTAAGACAATTGGCTTGTTGTATTGTTTGCATATCCTGCACCAATCATCATTGTAGTTTGCAATTTAACATTGGCTTAAGTCCTGTCTTCTTAAAGCACTAATAAATCGCAAGGGAAAAGAGATGGTGGTTATCAGTCATGAAAAGGAATGGTAGTTATTAGTCACCTGGTGACAAGAAGTAATAAGTTCCAAAATCAGCGTAAACAACATTGCCATGTATTTACCATCTTTTCCAGCAAATAAAAATCATGAGATGTTTTACAGAATTGGCAAACAATAATTGATACTCTGCCACATAAAGAAATACAGAAAGCTGGGTGAAAGGGCTTAGTTTTAAGGAATGTCAAAGAAGAAGGAGAAGGAGTGGAGAGATTTATTTTCAAGGCCTTATCAAACAAAGTTCAAAAGTCTACAATTGAGAAGTAGGCAGTCGGCAGAAGCAGCCCAAAAAGCAGAAGTGGATTGCTTAAGTATTTCCAGAAGTCTCATCTTGATTTCTCTGTTCCATTCACCCATGGAAACGAGGGGTGTAAGATAATAGTGAGAGTTCTTTTCTTTTTAAAACAAAATGTTTAAAATGTTAGGAAAATACAACCCTCCCAGCCCAGGCATGACCTCTGACAACACAGGTAAGGAATAACCACACCAAGGAGTTTTGATATCTCCAATCCCCTTTCCTTTGTACTGGCTGTAACTTGGACTTTCAACCAGTAGAGGGACAGTAGTATCTGTAAACAAAATATTGAATGTTAATGGCTGTAGACTTTATGTGTTTAGTGGGAATACCACTCGTAAGCATATTGTGATGATACTGGGTTCAATGTCTGCGCTACATGTTCCCTCACAATAGGGAAGTTATACTGTATCCACCTACCTTTCAAAGACTAGCTCACTTCTCTGTCTAGTCTCTGTAGTGAGGGCTAGCTTTCAATACCCACCATTTGAGTGGTGGGAGCCCCCTTCCTACCAAGGAGAAGATGCTTACGGCTAACTAGGTAGTTTAAACACAGTTTATTTTATTTCAAACGATACACATTTAATTTCAGACAATTTATCTTAATGCACATTTAATACTCAAAGGAGATTTCCAATTTAGAAAAGATTTCCCAATTACAAAAGATTCACAGGCTACAAAGGATTTCCAAATACAGGTACAATTCTTACAAACTAATAGATCATACCAATGAGTTGTCGCTGATGAGTCGACCATTGCAGAAAACAAAGGCTGAGGTATGAGTTCTAGTCCCATCTTCCTGTCATTCTCCTTGACATCCCTTAACGATCCCCAATGCTTTCTAACATTTATACTGTTTTGCCACAAGTTGACATTATCTGCATGTGATGTTTTTCAGATACCTTTTCTGAGACAAATAACACAGATGGATTAAAGGTTTCTAGGGACAGAGATACCAGACACCCAAAATTAATGTTGTGAGGGCTGACTCTGAATGTGCAAATATCCCAACTACTGATTGATCAACTAAACCTGAGATCGTGTTTGATGTGCGAAGTGACAAAATCTGTCTGGTCTGCAAACTTCCTTGAACTCAGTCACAATGGTGCAAGTAACCTCAAGTCCAAGTTTAATTATTATTAAACCAGACATGAATTACCATGAATACAACCAAGCATAACAGCATTCCTCCAGGGCCAATGTGTACAACGCAGTATCACCAATAGTCGTACACAGCACAAGCCACATATAGTGCACATAAGGTAGCAAATAAACATACAGTCACACAAAAGGATATACAGCCCAAGTTCCTGAGTGGCATGTCCTGCAAGTTAATGGTGCATAGGTGTTATTGGCAAAAACAAGTAGTCCTCTGCTGTCCACAGATGAGCATACACACTCACTCAGGCATGCAATCCAGCTTGTCATTCCACCAATTGAACACTGGAGGGCAGCACTAACAGGAGGGCCAGTCCCCAACCAAGCATGGATACCTCTGCCTCCGGCACCTCTCTCCTGGACTGCCTCTGTCGGCAAACCCACAGCTCAAGGCCTGGTCCTCGCTACAATCAAGACCACACAGCTCATCTGCCACGTGTTTTGCCAATAAGCAAGGGAAACTGACTTGCAGTATTTTACAATGTCAATGTCCAAAAAGGGGTTGTGATTGCAAGAGAAACATCCAAGACAATCACTCGCAGTTAGACTGTAGCAGGCAGTGACTTGGTCTGCACCAAAGCCAGCTCCTCCAAAAATGAGCAGCTTGATGATGGGGTAGATTTGCAGTACCTGAAGTTCATAATGTCTAGCATTATCCAGTGATCTTAAAAAAGACATTCAAATAAGACAAAAATATCTTTAGTTGGCCACCCAAGAGGCAGCTGTGTCCAAATTTGCAGCCATTTTACCAGAAGTGTTGCCTGGTTTGATCCAGACCAATTATGCAGCGGCATATTTACATTGCTTAAACAGGGGCCTACAAGACCTCATTGTTTACTCATTTACAACAAGAAGCTGAGCAAGGAATATTGGTTTGGAGTTTAACTTTGTCACCTTTTGGAAAGGGGACGTTACCATGTTTGAAAGCTGAGGTTAGCAAAAAACCTCTTGGGCCCTTGAATGTGAGAATCCATCACAATATACTAGGACGGGAATCACTGTAGACAATGTTTTTTGCCAAATCTGAGGCTTTGATCTTCAAATACCCATTTCCTCAGTCATCTGATATAGTTACATGGGCAAATGTGAATATCATCTTTGATGGCTCCTGAGATAAGGTAAGTCGCCCATGTTTTATGGGATCTCACAGTTGACCTTTAGTTACTGGAGGGCAAGGTAGTGCGGGGGAGACAAGTTAGTAGAGGATGCCCTGCCTCAGACCTCAGAACCATTAGAACCAGAGTGGAAGCAAATTATCCTCAATCCCTCATGGAGTGTCGAAGGAGAAGGAAATAAAACTCAAAAACTTCCTGGTTCAGTAAATTAATAGAATGTTCCATCTTTAATCTCTAGTGGTTGCCAATTCTTATGAATGAGCGTCTTCAGACTGGTCGTTACTGTCTGCCTGTTGTCTTGGATAAGCTTCCCAACAAATACTCGATGCACTCCCCAGAGGTAAGAGATTCTGTTGTACACTACTCTCATGATTAGCTTTTACAGTCGGAGATCTGACCTTATCAGGACCATGCTATGGGCAGATAGATAATCAGCTATGGATGGTTAGAACATTTTAACCGCTTGACTAGTTCTCTCTTCATGTGGAAAGCTAGAAGCATGTTCTACAGAATTCATACTGAATGCATTTGTATCCCATGGCTTAGTGTATATACAGTAGATCGTGCATAATGTTTATGTAGAATTTCATATGTGGATGTTTACAGTGTGGAAACAGGCACTTTGACCAATATTTATGATACCCTCTTTTTGTTCCACCTCACCTAATTTGCCAGGTAAATTTATCAGTATGGTGGTAGGTTCCTTGTTCCAGACACACTCAAAGGTTCAAACTTTCAAAGTTCATTTATTATCAAAGAATCTATGAATTGCACAAGCTTGAGATTTGTCTGGTTCCGGGCAGCTGTAAAGCAAGGAACCCAAAAGAACCCTATTTTAAAAAAAGTCCAACCCCCAATATGGAGGGAAAGAAAAAAAACACAAATCATGCAACAATAGAAGTGAGCAACAACAACAGCAGTCTGAACCAAATTGAGTCATTAGGTCCAAATCCCCCGAGCAGTCCAGAGTAGGCCCAAAGCTTCATTATTCAGTTTATCGCGTTAGCAGAACAAGTCGTCGCAAGGTTCACAGACGTGAAGCACATGGGCAATCTCACAGCCTCAGCATTGTGGAGAGAGGAGCCCCCGGTCTACCTGGGCTGGCATTCAAGTCATCCAAACAGAGGATCGTCCCTCACATTAGAACCCAGGCCCCACGCGGGTCTAGAACATGACACCCTGAGACTCGCTTTGGCCCGAGATTTCACTGCCGAGGAAGCTGTTCTTGACCCCTCCAAATCGGCTTGGTGCTTAGACCAATCCAACCTCACCCAGCTCTTGACACCCTACCTTGCCAGTCAATCCGGGCCGACATTTAAGTTGTCCAAACAGCAGATCATGCCTCTCATTAAGACCCTGATTCTGAGTTAATTTCACATTCTCACTGCTCTTTTTTTTTAGTGATGATTTGAAGTGTATTGTTCCCAGTGTGCCCAATAGCATTTCCTTTGTTTGGAATCTAATTTTGTTTAATTCTCTCCCTCCTTTATTGAAAGATGGCACGAAGACCCCAGCTCCACAGGTGTCAGTTATTTCTGTACAAGCCTTAACAGTGAGTGCTGACAGGCTATAATGCATGTGTCTATTTACAGTCAATATCATCCCTGTTCACTGTCCAGCAACATCCAGTTCCGTCAGAAGTTATTGACTTTGAGAAAGAGTGGGAGTCTTTGAATTTGTGGGGCTCAGCCACCAGTGGTTAACCCATAACCATTGCTCTGGGTATAACTGAGTGGCTAAGCAGTTTGCAAGGTGCAGATACAACTTGCTAAGAGCTCTTAATCAGATACTAGTACTCTGACATCATATGACCTGCTAAAAGGAACTGTTCACAAAATGCTGGAAGAACTCAGCAGGTCTGGTAGGACCTATGGAGAAGAATAAAGAGTTGGATTTATCAGGACTAGGAAGGAAGGGGGAAGAAACCAGAATAAGAAGGTGGGAGGAGAGGAAGGAGCACAAGCTGGTAGGTGACGGGTGAAACCAGCTGAGGGATGAAGGAGAAGCTGGGAGGTAGGAAGTGGAAGAGGCAAAGGGCTGCAGAAGAAGGAATTTAATAGGAGAGGACAGTGGACCAGAGGAGAAGGGGGAGGAGGAGGGGCACCAGAGGGAATGTGTAGAAAAGAGAAGGGATAAGAATAGGGAATGGAAAAAGAGAGAAGGGGGATGGGGTGAAATTATTGGATGTTAGAGTAGTAAGTGTTCATACCGTCATTGGCAGCAGTACATAATAATAAAAGAACTATAAATTAACAATAAGTATATATTAAAAAAAACTAAATATGTAGTGCCAAAAGAGAGGGGAAAATAGTGAGGTGGTGTTCATGGGTTTATGGTACATTCTGAAATCTGATGGCAGAGGGGAAGAAGCTGTTTCTGAAACCTTGAGAAACAAGACAAAATCTGCAGATGCTGGAAATCCAAGCAACACACACAAAATGCTGGAGGAACTCAGCAGGCCAGGCAGCATCTATGGGAAAGAGTACAGTCGACGTTTTGGGCCAAGACACCGTTCTGATGAAGGGGCTTGGCCTGAAACAGCAACTGTACTCTTTTCCATAGATGTTGCCCAGCCTGCTGAGTTTCTCCAGCATTTTGTGTGGGTTGCCTGAAGCACTGACTGTGTGTCTTCAGGCTCCTGTACCTCCTCCTTGATGGGAGCAATGAGGAGAGGGCATTTCTGGGTTATGGGGGTCCTTAATGGTGTATACAGCCTTTCTGATGCATCACCTTTTGAATATGTCCTGGACGTTGGGGAGGCTGATGCCCGTGATGGAGTTGTGTTTATAGAGATCTGCATCAGTACTTTAACAGCGGTAGTCCACCAGCTCTGGATCTCTGCTTAGACTGCATTGTGCTGATCCCACTGTTGAAAATAGAAATATCTTTGGGAATTGCTCTTCTACATTACAACACACGTTCTGCCACTTCAAGGACTCCCCAGACAATTAGGTGACCGACAATCTTCTGCCATTTCAAACACATTGTGTAATGCTGTATATCAATGGCAGAATTACGTCATCCAATCTGTCACAGGAACACTTGGCACAAGGGCTGTGTGTTCACTCTGCTGTGGAGCAGGGAAAGGGCAGTTTGTTTATGGAAGGCAAAGCTCCCGTGGTTATAAAGGAGGGGATGGAGGGCAGCAAAGCACAATTGCAACCGCTGACTTGCAGGATAGTTTATTAGTAATTACTGAAAACTTCTTGTCGTCCATCCATAAATAATTGTTGAAGCTTATCTGGAATACCATGGAATCCCTGATGAGTTCTTTGTAGTGAGCTGGCAGGCTACAAGATTACACAGTTCAAGACCCAATATTTTCCATACTTAATTGCAATATTCTACACTTCTATTCTAGAAAATCTCCATTCACTTGAACGCACAGCAGTGTTGGTTTATCACAAACAGAGCTGATACATTGTCTCATATTCTCACTTGCCCTCCTGCACTTCCTTAATGAAAACTGAGTTTACATGGACATTCAGATCACATATGGCTATCATCGTCATCAACTCTTTGCCAAGCTACTGTTAACCTGCTTGCGTCCTCCACATTCTGCTGGAGAAATTCAAAGCAGCTCATCCTGGTTATCCTCCAGGGAAAAAATAATTTATGTTCTGAACACATGGAAAACTTCAATTACCCCTAGACTGGCATTTTTGTATTTTACCTTCGCCATCCCTGAATATTCCAGGCTGCAGTACCTACGATGGCATGGTAAGATAAAGCTTGAAAGAAAGAGGATGGGAAGATGGAGAAGAAACTGTTTTCAGATACCTAACAGCTAGAAACAAGCGGACATGACTATTCAAATAAAATAACGTGTTTCTTTGAAGTGTGGCTTCATACCTCTCCTACTCAGCAATAAATTTATATTACTTTAAATCAAAAAAATATGAATTTCTATTTTTGTTCGATACAGAAGATTCCAAACCCGTCAGCACCAATCAAATGGGTGGATGGACACAAAGGTGTCTTCAACGTGGAGATACAAGCAGTTTCTTCCGTGCACTCCCAGGTAAGTATCCAGCAGAGCTGAGCTGCAGTATTTTGTTCCAAATGTATAGCTTATTACCACACGTAGAAGCAACGCTGACTAAGAGTCATGTGTGGTGAAAGCAAAACTTGGAATCCTGTCAGGGTGAGAGAAAGCTTTGAAGTTTACCAGTTATTTAATCTTCCATTGCAAGATAACTTTTGCTGCTTGTGCAAGAATACTGCGGGTAGTTACAGTCGCTCTGCTTAAAATTAAAGGTTTCTGTTTATTGGTGTAAAGTCACTGATGTACGTCCACGAGAGAAAAACTTTTCGTCAATCTCTGTCGCGGTGTTTTATCAATTGCATCATAAAAAGATAAGATCAATATACTCTCTCTAGACCCTAAATGATAACTAATATGTCTGTCTCTGATTGGTAGAAATACTCTTGTCCAGACCTTTCACTTGGTCATCTCTTTATCCCTGTTCAGTGTTGCTTAATCAAACATCAAATGTTTCTCTTATTTTACATCTGTTGGCTGTGTCATTAATGCTTCTTAAAGCATAATATCATTAAAATATTTGTTTTCACATGTACATGGAATTTAATAATGAAAAAGATACATAAGCATTACAGCATGACTTCTAACAAGCATAAACCTGGAGATCACAGATGCTGGAATCCAGAGTGAAAAAAGAATAGACTGCTAGAGGAACTCAGAAGGCCAGACAGCTTTGGACAATTTAAAGTTGAAAACCATTATCTGGACAGTTTATACCACCTCACAGATTTACCTCATGGATTTAAACATGTGTAAATCTGGGAGCTGCTGTGAGACTATTTTAACAAAAGTAGTTATCCCATTAGCCAGAAGAAGTTCAATGCCTTATTGAGGTGCTATTTGGAGGAAAAACTGGTACACTAACAACAGTGATGTACAGCTTTTCAGTTCTGTTAACAATCAATTTTCTGCCATCATTTCAGTCGAAGGTTAGCAGAATTAACGTTGCTGAGTATGATTCCTTGGTGTAAGAAAGCTGGCACCTCTCCCCTGAAGTTGGTCCAGAAAGATGATGTGCATGGCTAGGTTTTATTCTTCAGAGTTCCATTCATTCTCCTCAGAAAATGGCCTTCAAAATCAGAATATTTATTTTAATAATCAAGATGAATTGTCAAAGGAGTAGCAGAGAGATGTGTGCAAGGATGAAAGCAAAGACCCAAGCAATGCCAGGGCTGTTTATGTCCTGCCGGGTGAGCAATGGGTTTCTACTTTTGTGTATTGGAGACATTGTCTAATCAGCACAAGGTGAAATGACTAGACTGGCCACCAGTCAGGATGGAAAACCAGCGGAAAGCACATTTACAAAGACTGTTGGAAGGGGGAGAGGTTGGACATTGCCAGTCTCAGAGGTCATTATGGGAGCATACCTGCTGGGAAGGTGGAAAGGGGACATCAGGGTGAAGGGAAAGGCCAATAATCAGAAAGAAGAAAACAAAGACCTTCACCAGGGGAGAGACTGAAGACTTCCTTGTAAAATTTGGGGGAGAGGTCCTATTCCGGTGGCCCAGAGGAGTGCTGATGAAAAAACCTGTCAAGCTGTGGTGTTGGCAGTTTCATGCTTCCTGACACCTTGGAGGCCCACACAGCAGCATTTAATTTTGAATCAGGTTCTAAATTGTAGTGTTGGAGTGAGATTATTTAAATCCGTTGACAATATGTTCTGACTTTGCAGGGTGGGTACTCGAATGAAATAGTGGCTGCTTCCATAAAACATCAAAAGCCTTGTCCATAAAGGTTTCACCCATTTGATGGTTTAACTCTAGTCCCTAGAATCACCCACTATCATGGGTTGATTTTAAGGTACTTTAGCTATAAACTTAGATGTTCTTGCAGAATCAATCACTAAAGGCAGCTGCATAGACCGATCTTAAACCATTGCCTACAAATGAATCAGTTGCTGTCATCAATACAGTTTTAACCCCAAAGCATTGAAAGTTAGAAACCAAGACAGTTTGACCAACATAGCTTTTAACTGGACAGCTCCAAATCACAAAGATAAGCCATGATCAATAACAGCAGGTTTCTTTGTAACAGGACAACCACCTGGACAAGTTCTTTGCCCTGTGTCACACCCTGGAGGGCCGGGTGATATTCCCAATTCGGATCCTGGACCAGAAGATAATGGAACATGACCTAGAGCATGAGCTGAAGTTGAGTATAATCTCACTGCCTTCAGCCCGGCTTGAACCGTTGGTACTGTTTCTGCACCAGGTCCTGGATAAGCTTTTCCAGCTGACAGTACAGCCAATTGTTGTCGCAGGCCAGACAGGTAGGCATGCCAATTTGATTCACTAATTCCAAGTGGAGCACTACTACTGCTATCCTTATTTCTTATCTAATTCTTGGAAACTTGTTTCTTTTTTCAAATATAAAACCTAAGTTAATACTCCAAAGACAAATATTTTTATTGCTCTTGCCTGCACTGCCTCTGTTTTTGATCTCTAATTTTTGTTATTTATGTGTCTGGTCTTGTTCACTGTTGTATATATAAGCATCGCCAGCCCCAAGACCTTCTAACATCAGAATCAGGTTTAATATCACTGGCAGATGTTGTGAAAATTGTCAACTTCGTGACAGCAGTACACTACAATACTTGATAATATAGAAACAAATTAAATAAATGAATTGCAGTAAGTGTGTGTGTACAAATACAAATGTTTGTATATAAAATAGTTAAATTAAAAAATAGTAGTCCAAAAACAGAAATAATAATTTTTTTTAAAAGTCAGGTGGCGTTCGTGGGTCCAGTGTCCATTTAGAAATCAGATGGCACAGGGGAAGAAGCTGTTCCTGAATCGCTGAGTGTGTGCCTTCAGGCTTCTGTACCTCCTGCCTGATGGTAACAATGAGAAGATAGCATGTCCTGGGTGCTGGGGGTCCTTAATAATGGACACCATCTTTTTGATGTTTCTGTGTTCTTGGAATTCTTGCCCATAACTTCCTTCTAAATTCAGTCATTTCACTGCCCGTGTTCATGCTGTCAAAACCCAAACCTCTAGAATTACTTCCATGCATCCATTTACATCCATATTTTGCTCTTTTCTACTCTTAAGGCCTTACCTCTCCAGTTTCCCATTTCCTATCCCATATGTGTCCCCTCTGTCATGGATTTGTATTGTGTTTGCCAATGAGTAACCTTTCACATGTAGTAAAAAGGATAGAGGAGAAAGATTTATGTATTAGTTTCAGTGACATTAACCGATGATGTTTGGTTCATTAGTCGCACAATGAAGAAAGTATTAGTTAGATTTTAAATTATTTTAACTAAAAGCACATTTTTGAATTCTCCTGAAACTTTTCCAGGAACCAATATCAGATACATTTAGATACATATCAGATAAATATCTAGTGCTAATAGGCTACTGCAATGTCACTTTAATTATTTAAATTGAATCAGAATACATCAGTTCAAATGATTCTCTAGAATTCTGTTTCTGTTGAAACTCTTAACTTCTGCTTTTAGCACAAATTTACTGGATAACAAGTTCAGTAAATAACGAGTTATTTACACACTTTAAGATGAGGAGAAAAGGCATAAAATCATGGTGCTCAGTTCCAAAGGATTGAATTGAAATTTCACACCAGAGTATGAGACTGACCAGGGCTGCCTCTCCCTGCATTTTACCATCATTGTTCAAAATTTTCCAAATTTTTCTCTTTTACCTTGTTCTGTAGGAATGTGAAATTATTGCACAAATGTGGTACAATCTTTTTCATTCAAACAATCTGCACTATTTATTTGCAGCCAACCTTGCACAATTCACATTTGAGTCTGTCGTCTCGATAGTTAACAGCCTTCATAATAGTCCAGGACTCAGCAAAGATCAGCATGGACGGAATTGCTTACTGATGTCGTATGTCTACTACATGTTTCGCCTGTCAGATACCCCGAAGGAGGTGACAAAAGGTGGTAAGTCTTGATTTATTACTCCAGTCGGTGGATAGATCACGATGGAATAAAATTGGAAATGGTGCATTTAGCTGATGCACCGCTGATGTCTACTTAACTGTCATTAAGGAGAAGTTTCTCAAATAAGGAGCCCAAACTCCAATCAGAGCAGTGTGGTTGCCTCATTAAACACGAAAAACATGTTCAATGATGTTAGCAGGGCCCTGAAATCACTTTGAATTACAGATGGATGGACATATCACTCTTCTTATTTATACATGCATATGCTGTCTAAGCCTCCTGACTAGGCAAAAACAGTTTTTTTAAATAATGTTGTTAGAAGATGGTTTAATTGCCACAACTCTACACACCGTCCTTTCGCATCTGGAGAAGAAAGATGCTTATGTGAGAATGCTGGTCTTGGACTACAGTTCAGTATTCAACACCATAATTCCCTCCAGGCTTCACAAGAAGCTCAGAGACCTCAGCCTTCACCCTGCCTTGTGTAGCTGGATCCTGGACTTCCTGTCAGATTGCTGGCAGGTGGTAAGAGTGGGCTCCCTCACCTCTGCCCCTCTGACCCTCTGACCCTCAACACAGGTGCCCCTCAAAGCTGTGTATAATGCCGCCTTCTTTATTCTATACCCATGACTGTGTTGCCACCCACTGCTCCAACCTGCTAATTAAATTTGTTAACGACACTAATCTGATTGGCCTAATCTCAAATAATAATGAAGCAGCCTACAGAGAAGAAGTCATCACCCTGACACAGTGGTGTCAAGAAAACAACCTCTCCCTCAATGTTGCAAAATCAAAGGAGCTGGTTGTGGACTACAGGAGGAATGGAGACAGGCTAGCCCCTGTTGACATCAATGGATCTGGGGTTGAGAGGGTGAACAGCTTCAAGTTCCTCGGCGTAAACGTCACTGAGGATTTCACGTGGTCTGTACATACCGGCTGTGCGGTGAAAAAGGCACAACAGCACCTCTTTCACCTCAAACAGTTGAAGAAGTTTGTTATGGACCCCCAAATCCTAAGATCTTTCTATAGGGGCACAATTGAGAGCATCCTGACTGACTGCATTACTGCCTAGTATGGGAACTGTACTTCCTTCAATCACAGGACTTTGCAGAGAGTGGTGCGGACAGCCCAGCACATCTGTAGATGTGAACTTCCCACTATTCAGTGCATTTACAAAGACAGGTGTGTAAAAAGGGTCCAAAAGATTATTGGGGACCAGAGTCACCCCAACCACAAACTGTTCCAGCTGCTACCATCTGGGAAACATTACTGCAGTATTAAACTACAACCAACAGGCTCCAGGACAACTTCTTCCACCAGGCCATCAGCCTGCTTAACTCATGCTGACACAACTGTATTTCTATGTTATATTGACTATCCTGTTATACAAACTATTTATTGTAAATTGCACATTACACATTTAGATAGAGACATAATGTAAAGATTTTTACTGCTCATGTATATGAAGGATGTAAGTAATAAAGTCAATTCAATTCAAATCAATTCAATCTGAGATCTGGAATCATGTGAGCCATGATTTCGTTCAGCTGAATGTGGGAAGACCAGCCACTGGCACTAACACAGTGCCATTGCCAACACCTTGTGATCCTCTTTAAACCATTTTGCGACCCTTTCACCTGCATCTACCTGTTACATTGCCTACATCCTCCTAGTCCAAGTTTGCAAGTGCTCAGTTGTACTAACAACCCACGAGTTGGTCATTTTAAAATTCTGCCAACTATAGCCTATCTCATGCCAAAGCTCTGTGTTGTGCTTCTCATCTTAGGTCTGAATTGGCTCCTGGTTCACCTGTCAATTAAAATTTTCATCCTTTCAGATTACAGGTGAACCTGACACCATCCTTCCCATTCACCTTCTCCGTCCTGATACAGGGAAGTTTCACTTTCTCCTTTCTTCAAGCTAAAGTTATTTCTGCATCCTTGTTCTCACCCCAATTGCAGTTTTTTTCCTCTTTGTGTATGTTTCTTATTCTCTAGAATTTCCTCCCAAAACCTCTCTTTTGATTTCTTGTCGGATGATCCTTCAAGCTTTTAGTCACCGCAACCCCCCCCCCGCTCCAATTTCTTTTCCTTTACATTGTTGTCATCTTTCTTAAACATGTCAACATAAGGGAGTGCTGCCTTCTAAAAGCAGTGAAAATTCAAATAAGTGATCACCGCATTTAAGATTATTTCCTGTGTTTTCCCCCATTACCTTCAAAGTCAACATTTTTCACAATGCAATTTCAATCAAAAAGGATAATAACATTTTTGTAGCAGATATTGAAATATTGAACTAATTCTTCTAATGTTAGCCTAAATTTTTAACATTGATTTCTTTAAAAATTAAATTAATGAATATAAATTTGCCTGGCAACTTAGCCATCTGCTAGCCAACCTGCCCAATAAAAAAAGTGGAAGCATGAGACTATCAGCGTACTTATGAAACACGGATCTGTTATTTCTTAATACATAACATGTTTCAGCAAGTTTTCACACAGCATCAGGAACATAAACTGATTTTAACCAGAATTGATGATGTTGGCTGAAGTTGATCAATTACACCCTGAATTGCATAAGCTGTGTTTCACCACTAGGGGGCTGCTCAGGGTCACCAAATTGTTTTGATTGCAGCCCTGTATAGCTACAGGTGAAAGCTCCTCCAGGCTAGAGAGAAGAAGGTTCAAGCAACACACATCAAAGTTGCTGGTGAACACAGCAGGTCAGGCAGCATCTCTAGCAAGAGGTACAGTCGACATTTCAGGCCGGGACCCTTCGTCAAGACTAACTGAAGGAAGAGTTAGTAAGAGATTTGAAAGTGGAGGGGGAGGGGGAGATCCAAAACGATAGGAGAAGACAGGAGGGGGAGGGATGGAGCCAAGAACTGGACAGGTGATTGGCAAAAGGGATATGAGAGGATCATGGGACAGGAGGCCCAGGAAGAAGGAAAAAGGGGTGGGGGGAACCCAGAGGATGGGCAAGGGGTATAGTCAGAGGGACAGAGGAAGAAAAAGGAGAGTGAGAGAAAAAATGTGTGTATTTAAATAACGGATGGGGTACGAGGGGGAGGTGGGGCATTAGCGGAAGTTTGAGAAGTCAATGTTCATGCCATCAGGTTGGAGGCTACCCAGACGGAATATAAGGTGTTGTTCCTCCAACCTGAGTGTGGCTTCATCTTTGCAGTAGAGGAGGCCGTGGATAGACATGTCAGAATGGGAATGGGATGTGGAATTAAAATGTGTGCCCACTGGGAGATTCTGCTTTCTCTGGTGGACAGAGTGTAGGTGTTAATTATTATTGAGGCCACCACATCCATTTTCAGTCCCACTTTTTCCTCTGTTCTGCTGGAAACGGTATAACAATTGAAAGAGTTTATAATCAGTGTGATTCATTCTGTACACTTTAAGACTGAAAATATATTTTAACATGGATTTCAGTTTTGATTCTTTTTTACCATGTTAAAAAAAAATTATGTTTCATCAGCACGTTCTATTCTTTGCACATGTCTTTATTTTAATTGGCAGGAGTTTTACATGAGATCAACCAAATAATGTACAAAAGCTCTGTTTCTGCTGGTGGATATGAAGGCAAGAATGCCCATTGGTTCTGAAAAGTCTGTCTGATTTAGCATTATAATAATATTCATAATACACGTATTTACCATAAAAGAGCTAATTATAATTTTCAAAATCCATACTGTTGGTGTATTTGTATTACCTATTAATATTTATCAGTCAGGGCACTGAATATAGGAGTGGGAGGTGGGAAGTTACTTTGCAGTTACATAAGACATCAGTGTGGCCTCAATTGGATGATGTGTACAATTTTGGTCACTCTGTTACAGGAAAGAGGATATTATCTAGAGAGAGTGCAGAAAAGATTTACCAGGCTATTGCTTGTGGCCTGAGTTACAAGGGGAGGTTGTGCAGACAAGGACTTTATTCCATGGTATGTGGGAGACTTGGGGTGGGGAGGGGGTGACCTGACGTAAGATTGTGAGGGCCGTAGGCAGTGTGAAAGCACCTAGCGCTTGCCACAGCGAGGAGGTGCTAAAAACAAGAGGGATCGTGTTTAAGATCAGAAGCGAGAGATCTAAAAGGGCATCAGAGGCAGCTTCTTCGTGGAAAAGGGTGTTGCATATTTGGAGTAAGCTCCCAGAAGTAGTGGTTGAGGCGGCCGCATTATGAACATTTGAAAGGCACCTGGATAAGTACACAGATAGAGGAGGTTTAGTGGATTATGGACCAACCTTGGCAGGAGGGACTAGCTCACTGTGCAACATGGTTAGCATGGCCAAGTTGGGCCAAGTGGCCTGCTTCCACACTGTAAGTCTATAATTCTATGACTCTAAGATGAAGAGTCCTAATGTGTAAACCTATTTCTCTTCTAATACTTCACCCAAAAATGACTGACCAGTTTTGTGACGTTCACACTGATGCAGACTATTTCCTTTAGGCCCAGCGATGCCCCCTGTGTTTCCAGAGAGCCGTTACTACACTGTGGGACGTTCCAGTGCTGCCCTTGTCGGGTCCAGACTTATGCAGTCACGCATATTGAGCAGCAGTAATCCAGATATTGCGGGGATCTTGACAGATGAAGATGTTAAGAACACTACCTCTTCCAAGGTACAGTGCTAACATTAGGAGAAATGTAATCTAACTAACCACTTTTTAAAATATCTTTTTTTTTACAAAGGCTGGGAGAGAATTGAAGTCAAAGTCATCACTTTAGTTCAAAGAACTAAATCATATTTGCATGAAATTCTATGTCAATCCTGCCACTCACGTTAGTAAAGGCATCCGTTAGTCTTGCGAGACCATGGATCTGTGCCTGGAAAGTCTTCACTCTCCAGGGCACAGGTCTGGGCAAGGTTGTATGGAAGACCAGCAGTTGCCCATGCTGCAAGTCTCCCCTCTCCACGACACCAATGTTGTCCAAGGGAAGGGCATTAGGACCCATACAGCTTGGCACCAGTGTCGTCACAGAGCACTGTGTCAAGGACACAACACGTTGCCTCGGCTGGGGCTCGGCCTTCAGGTCGCTAGTCCAATGCCTTAACCACTTGGCCACGTGCCCACTCACGCTATCATCCTGGAATTGTCATACTGTTTCAATTACTATTCTATTTCAGTGGCTAAGAGATTAGTGTTTCATTAGTATTTGGGAAACAAGAGAAGATAAATTCCATTGTCTGTATCCAAGGGCTGCAAAATGAATGCATCAAATGTTTCTAGTCATCTCTTGTCACCCTGTGTTCATCCAAGGATAGCCAGTTCCACTCTGCAGATTCAGGGGCTAAATTCATAGATATTTTGAAAAACAAATGAGTAAATACTGATTTCTACACTAATGTCTCCTTCAGTCTGCCATACTAATTCCTTTTATCAATTTATGACTATCTGTTATTTTGGATATCACAGGTAAATTCTTAAAAGACACCTGAAACCATTGGAGGACCTGCTGTCTTCCCATTGCCAATGTTACCTCAACCCCACACTTCCAAAGCAAAACTTCCAACATTGCAGTCTTTTGGACCTTTGAACAAAGGACCACTTTAGTCCTTAAGGCTGACTGATTGGACTTTTACTTCACTCCTCTATGCAGGATGGAGGCCCAGAGCCTTTGCATTTCTCACCAAGATTGTCTACAAAATGGTTCAGTGTCATCTTTATCTTCTTCCTTTTGCTATGGCACACACACACTGTACACTTTCATTTTTCTTGCACAAGAACACAAGAAAATGGGAGCAGATGTCGGCCACCAGGATCCTCGGGCCTGTTCCATCACTCAATGACTGATCTATGCTGGCTTCAACTACTTCCATACCAGTTCCCCAAAGCCCTCAATTCCTCAAGTTTTTAATTACTTACCTATCATATTTCTTCAACATCTTTTACATTCCACTTTCTCACTTAAATTTTTGCGCTTTTTCATTGGTGTTGCTATAAAACGATATTAAACTCTTCTAATACACTATTTTTATTTAGTATACAAATGCAGTATATGTCTATGCTGCTTGCTAACGAAAATAAGCAGCTAATTATTTTATCTCCAGCGTATTTATAATGTTATCCCTTCCTTCAGTCAGTCCATCTGACTTTTTTTATTTGGTGCTGTCTTCAGCAGAATTCCGAAAGATAATGTTTAAATGCGAAAATAGAAAGATCAGTGAAGTCTGATCTTTACTGAATATGTCTCAGGGTTGTATATGATGACATATATGGACTTTGATTATAAATTTGCTTTGAACTTTCAAGTCAAGTGTAAATCCCCTAGAGTAAGTTTTATGTATTTATTTTATTGAGATACAGCATGGAGTCGGCCTTTCTAGCACTTCGAGCCGTGCTGCCCAATAATCCCCAATTTTAACCTAGCTAATCATGGGATGACTTACAGTGACCAATTAACCGACCAACTGGTACGTCTTTGGACTGTGGGAGGAAACCAGAACTCCAGGAGGAGATCCACCCAGTCACGGGGAGAATGTACCGACTCCTTAGAGGCAGCTGCGGGAATTGAACCCAGGTCTCTGGAACTGTAAAGTATTGTGCTAATCACTACGCTGCCACGCCGCCCCTGGGGTAACAGGAGTATTCACAATCTGAGACAGCAGGATGGCAGGACAATTCTTTAATAATTTTAAAAGGACCTGGCTTCTTTCCAGAAATGTTAGGGAACCAAGAAACTAGGGCAGGTGAGAAAATAAAGGAAAGTATAATTGTAATATGGAGCTTGAGATATTAGGTTTTGAGAACTGATCAATTTCCCAGAACCTGTTCATTTTCATCCCAGAGTACTCAGGAAAATAACCTTGGAAATAGTGGGTATGCTATTTACCTTCCTCCGAATTTCCTTAGATATAGAATTATTCCTGCAAATTGGAGAGCGGCATATATATACCTTTTTTTAAAAAGTGACAACAGATCAGATGACCAAATATCAGAAGAGGGGGACGTAGAAATAGCTGTAAAGGAAGAGATATGTAAATATTTGGAAAATGTCAGTGGACCAAAATTAACATGGATTTCTGGAAAAGAATCTTCATTAGATAGAACCCATTTTTTGAGAAAATAACTGATAGAGCAGATGGGGGGGGGCGAGGGAAATAAAGCATGCTGTGTAGGAAACTTTAATAATGACAAATAATTGATTAATGTGTAGAATTAGTCGTGTGTATAAGTACATGGTATTGTCGGTAACACATTGGAATGGATTGAAGAGGGAACTGAGATGGTATGGCAGCATAACAAGATCAAGTAGACTCTCAAAGACCATTCTTCAGGGGAGGGTGCTGGAGAAACAGTAAAAGGGGCAGACAGAGGAAGAAATAGACAACATTGCTGAGTGGGCCGGAGAGAGCTTTGCCACAACCCAGGCACTCGCCCACAACTGTGAGAAATGGAGGCAACCGGTGCAGCGCTCATCTGTACAGTGCCCCTGCAACCCAGGGATCCATGACCGTAACCCTAACTGCAGGTTAGAATCAGGACACAGAACACCGTAATAAATGAGTCATTTTGGTGTGGCAAGCAGCAGCTAGCAGAGTATTGCAGTGATCAGTGTTTGGACCTCATCTATTCACAATTACCCAAATGAGGGAACAGTACTTAATATTTCAATATTTGCCTTTGATGCTAAACTAAGTGCCATAATGAGACAATGCAAAGAGTCTTCAAAGTATTTCAGATGTATTAGCAGCTGCACAGCAGCGCAGCAGTTAGCAAACCGCTATTACGGCACTAGCAACCCAGGTTCAATTCTGCTGCTGTCTGTAAGGAGTTTGTACGTTCTCCCCATGACTACATGGGTTTCCTCCGGGTGCTCCGGTTTCCTCGCACATTCCACAGACGTACTGGTCAGTAGGTTACTTGGTCGCATGGGTGTAATTGGGCAGCGCAAGCTCGTTAGGCCGGAAGAGCCTGTTACCGTGCTGTATCTCTAAATATTGAGTGAGTGGACAGATGCAGTTTAACATGTATACATGCCAAGTTATCTGCTTCAGTATGGAAAGCACAAAGGCGGTGCATTATTTAAATTATGCTTGATTGGAGAATATTAATTCACTTGTATACCAGTAGTTGAAAGGAAACACGTAGATGCGGTGAAAAGTTTTAAAAAAATGATATGTTGGCTTTCATAGTAAGGTATTTTGAGAAAATTTACAAGTGTGTCTTGCCACAATTAGACAGGACCTTGATGAGTACATCTGAACGATTGTGTGTAGATTTGATATCTTTAGCTAAGAAGGGATATATCTGTTATGGAAAAGCACGCGCGCGCACACACGCACACACACACACACACACACACACACACACAATGCTCAAGGATCTCAGCAGGTCAGAAAATATCTATGGAAATTAATAAACGTTTGATCTTTCAGGGCAAGACCTTTCATTAGGACCGAGGGGTCTTTGTTATGGATATATTTGCGTTGGAGTACAGCCAGCGAACAATTTGCTACTGTTGTGTGAGGAGCAATTGGATCAAACAAGTTTGTGTTTATTAGTTTAGAAGAATGAGAGGGGTTTAATTTTGAAAGATCGAAGGGCCCATTTCTGTGCTGTACTCTTCAATGAAACTAACAAAATACTGACAGACTGAATGTGAGACGTTATTTTCCCTGGCCCTGGTGTTGAGACTGAGAACCTACTCAAAAGGCAGGAGATTAGGGCTGAGAAGAGGAGAAATTTCTCCACCCGGAGGATGGTAAAACTAATCACAACCATAGAGGGTTGCAGAGGTGTGTCATTGAATATAGTTAAGAAGGAGATAGACATAAAAGCCATTAATAGATGTGGGAAGTGAGCAGGAACGTGATATCAATCTAGATGATCAGCCATAATTATATTAAATGGCAGAGCAGGCCTGAGAAACCAAATGGCCTACTTCTGCTATTTTCTGTTGTTTCTGTCTTTATAATATTTGATAGCACTAATTCTCTGTGTGTGACTTGAAGCTTTGTGACATCAACAGTATTTTGATATTACAAAATATGCAGCTAGAAATGATTTACTGAGTCTTTGGAAGTGTATGTACATATGCTGATGGTTGCTTCTGAATAGACTTTAAAGATCATGGTGAATAAAATTCTGGTTTATGTCCTAAGAAATATATCATAGAATTTCTCATGATCTATTTCTTCAGGCTGATTGAAGTTCATTGTATATGTTTCTGTGATATATAAGTCTCTGACTCTGTGGTCAAGCTCAGAAATATGGACTACTTCAGATAGACATCTTGGTTGGCAGGGACAAGATGGGCTGAAAGTCTTGTCTCTGTGTTTTATAATATAAAGACTGTTTATGAAACACTGATTTGAGTAGTTCCCCTCTTGTCGTATTCAGATTCAGAACCTGCCTTCTGCCATGCTGTCATTTCTCTCCCAGTTGTCTCTTGCTCCCTTGCCTTTCTTTTTTCTCTCCTCACACAGTTGCTTGAAACAGCCTTAATGTGTTTTTCTCGGGTGCCCCCTTACTGAGTCTGATGCAGGTCACTGAGTCTCAGAGGTTAATTTCCAAACCTTGTATGAGCAAGGCTGGTCATTTGGCTAAGATTATCTGTCTGGGCTATCAATGAATAGGGTTTTGGCCTAGAATGAAAATGAGTGGACAAGGATATCAGACCCTGGTGACACCAACCTTTATTGTGGGGCTCCTCTATTGTTGATTTGTGTTGGTTCAAAAATTCAAATTTCTCATCCGGTCTTCACCTCTCCATGCCTACTTAGACTTCTTTCTTTCCAATGTCTTAACCCAAATGCATTCTCCTTTTTTTGCTGGTGAGCTCTGTATGTTGGAATTCCCTTCCTGAATCTTTGCTTCTCCATTCCTGCATTACTTTTAACAACACCATTTCCCTTTTTAACTGGATTTGCTTCTACTGTTTTTTTTAATGATCTGGAGAACCTGGAGCAATTTTCTTCCAAATTGGCGGTGCTACATAAATGCAAGTTGTTTTTAACAACTTAATTAATCCCATTTCTGGAACACTTATGTAATGTTGTCAAAGTTGATAACTGCACCATGTATTGATCGTGTTACCTTTGCCCTGTCTCTTCCTGGATCTTCACTCCAGGGAATGGATCGAAGTGGTTCTCGGATGTCTTCCTATGTGGAAGTTAGCAGCTACTTCAACAACGCTGGTTCTGTTGGACGATCTTCAAACAAAAAGGTAGACTGCCACATAGCACAAAGAAATGGATGGTGCACCTGACAACATAGTTTGTTAAAACGAAATGCAAGTATTGTCTTGTGTTTGTCCTGCTCCATTTATTCAATGGAAAAAATGTGCATTGTCAACTCATTCTGCACATTCAGACTTCTGTGAACATTATGTCTCTTTTGTGGAGGCTTTCTGCATCCTTTTTCGGCTTTGATTCTAAACACAAATTAATGTCATGATTGTGCTACCTGAGTAGCCTATATTTTAATTAATATTAATTTTTTAAAACATTTTTGATAACTTACAATTAAACTCATTTCATTTGCTATGGCAAATGAACCTGGGAAATTTTTAAATAAAACCAAAGAAAAGCTCAACTAATATAAAACAGAAACATTACTGATAAAATCATTAGTATATCTAATTTCCAAATCTGGGCATGTATGATTTCCTGCTTTGGTTCCTGGACTTTATTCGACTAAATAATGTGTTTGGGCATAATTGTACTGGTTGAATAGTGAATTTTTTGAGATATAGAAGAATACAAATTGTAATTTTTTCACCCATTTCAAAAATTGACCATTCATAGAATAAAATAGAGGAAATTGGCCACTTGAAGCTGCTAAAGAATAACCGGACAATATCTACACTGCTGACCTCCCTGGCAACAATTCAACACCAGTACCATTAAGCAACCCTTCATTTCCATTTCAGCCTGCAGACTCAACATGCTGACCTTTGCTATGCTTTCTACAGCAGATCTTTTTATTTTTGATACCAATATACACATACCTAAAATAGATAACACTTAAGCTATGTCCTGTTACCAGGACAATTAAATGTTCTGTCAAAATAGTCAATGTATAACAAACTAAAATTTATTTATTTTGGGTAATTTGTATTCATAAAAGATTTCCATAATGTGCATCTTCTTTATGTAAGCTAAAAATTCAATATTTCTTTATGGCACAGAAGGTAGCTATTTGGTCCATAAAGTTCATGCACTCCCATTGCCCCACTAATTTCCCTGTAAACTCCCCCATTCCATCTGCTCCTGTCAGACTCCACACAGACTCCAGACAGCTCGAGGGGTTTGGGTTGAGCTCAGATCACTGGATCTGCAAAGCAACACCTCAGCTAGCTGTGTCACTGCCTCACTGATACAGATGAATATAATTTGCTGTTTAGTTATCAGCCGTCATACCCTTTGAATACTGTGTCGGTAGTTCAAGTGATAATACATGTTATATTGATTGAATCTCAGTCACTTTGTTTTATTTGTAGGATTGAAAAAGTGAAATAGTATCAGAAAAATGGACAGATCCAAATTGAGGGTTTTGTGAAGTGGAGTTTCGTAATTTTTACCCTGTGTGACTGAGCATACTATCTTAATAATTGAAACAATAAAAACGAAGCATTCCTGCAAATTTGATCAGCTGTGTGTTGTGCCCTGAAGCTTTGGTCCTCATTTTGACACAAAATTTCTGCTGCTCAGCCAATCTCATATCCCCATCTTTGAGGCCTACTGAAATCATTACTTTTTTTCTCAAGTGGGCCTTTTCTTCCTTATTCCTTTAAATCCAAGGAATGTAGACTCAAATGAATAATTTGTTTCATCATTGACAGCCAAATTTGACCGAACTGTGTAATTTTTATTTATTTTATAAGCACTTTGTCTCTTCAAGACATGCCAACCAGCAGCCCCTGATTTAACCCTAACCTAACCATGGGACAATTTACAATGACAATTAACCTACTAACTGTGGGAGGAAACCGGAGCACCCAGAGAAAAGGTACAGACTCCTTACAGGGGACAACAGGACTGAACTCCCAATTCCACGCCCAGAGCTGTAATAGCATTCCACTAACCACCACACTACAGTCGTGCTCCATAATGTGCAATAAGCCTCTGATCTCATCTCCAAAACTGCTCAGTATTCGAGGTTCGGCTTAGAAAATAAAGGTAATCCCCAAGCTTTCGATTCTACTGCAAACCATCTTCTTAAACGCACTATTCCATGCCACTTCCACCCTCACCTCCTAAAATGAGAGGATCACAAGGTGTTTTTGTCATTACAATTAAAACTATTTAATCAAATGCCTCAATCACTTCCCTCCCATTTCAGATTCCCTGTGCCCTATCCCTGAATTACTGTCCTTTGCAAATTTTATCTTACCAAAACACCATCCGCTGTTGCATCAAACCCAGTTGCATGAGACTGCTGACCAGCCAGCTTCTTTCCCTAATTATCATGTTCAGTGATGTTGCTGATGGTTCCATCACTTCAAATACTCTCCCCTCCTTATTTGCTGTCATCACTCCTCTCCACATCAGACCAAGTGTTTTCTGATTTCTAACCCTCTCTTTTTTTTCCCCTCCCATCTCCTTGTCCCTGCTTCCTGGAAATCATTTCGGAATTCTTCCAATAATGTATTTGCCATGGTTACAGTAATGGAACAACCTCTGATATAGTTACAGTACATATGACAAAGGCAATCTATCCACATTTGTTCATTCCCAGCTATCCTCAGCCTTTGGCTTGATTGACTACATCCTTCACATTCAATACATTGCCGGCATCTTCTAGCTGGGTGGGACTGCACTTGTTGGATTCCATTCTCATTTTTCCCAATATATCCAGAGGATCATTTGCAATTGTACCTCTTCCCATTTGTAAATTGTTATCCCTCATGCTAACGAGATCCTTCCTATTTCTCAACTTCAGTTACCTCTTGAATACATCATTCAATACCATAGTCTACAGTCTGCACAGCTACACTGACTACACTCACCACTTCACCAGTTCTCTTCCTACATCATTCATTTAATGATCTGTGCTGCCAGATTGCCTGTCCAACAAACAGAAAGAATTTCCAGCTATACACTGGGAAGACACAAACTGTCACCTTTGATCCCACCACAAACTCTGTTCCTCAGCTACAGTTTTATCCCTCCCCTTTCTAACCAGACCTGGTTATTGTCTGTGAGTGATGTTCTGCCATTAATAACTATGCAAAA
The DNA here is from genome assembly GCF_030028105.1 of Mobula birostris. NCBI lineage: Eukaryota > Metazoa > Chordata > Chondrichthyes > Myliobatiformes > Myliobatidae > Mobula > Mobula birostris. The sequence continues at coordinate 54,260,493 of NC_092386.1, forward strand.
ATTCACCCTCTACAGCATCACCTGATTCTGAAGCTCTCAAGGCACTGAAACCCTTTCCTATGTCTTTGTTACTTCAGAAATCAACTATTCAAGTGCATTACATCCTCCCTCTGCCTTGAAATTCTGTTTGTATTGTCCCAATTATTCTTTGGTTCCCAGTCTGGCAATGTCTATTTTAAAATCAACAGATATGTTTTCAAATTACCTCTTGATCCTTTCGCCATTCATCTCTGAAAGCTCTTCCAATGCTAAACCCTTTGATTTCTACACACATTTAGTTCCAATTCTTGGTCATTCTCAAATTTAATCACACCATTGTCACTGACCATGTCTTCAGTCGACATTGCCATCAGCTCTGAAATTCTCTCCCTAAACTATTCCACTTCTACCTCTTTACTTTTATAAGAAGTTTATTGAAACCCACCACTATTACCCAAATTTTGGTCATCTATTATTTTCTTATGATGAAAGAAGATTGAGAGGACGCTGAATGATTTATATAGAGTCAATAAAGAGAAGCATTCCAAATAGCAATGGTTCAAAGATGAGGGCATAGACTTAAAGCTTTGGATAAAGAACGCCCAGGTAAATCTTTTTTTTATTTTCAGAGGGTAGTTAGAATTTAGAGTTATCTGCCTCTGGCGTTGATGGAAATGGAATGAACACCTTTGGTGAAGAATCGGATAATCACACAGCAGAATCATTTGCAAAGCGATGGGGAAAGAGAGGCAAATGAGATTGCTTTACCATGAGTCAACATTTAATTGGAGAGCTAAGTTGCCTCCCTTTGTCATGTAACCACGATAAGATACGGCTATTTTTAATTCATGTTTTTGTTGTGATTGTTCAATGTCACTTTCCAGTGCCTCTTTTTACAAACTTAGTTTGATGTCTCATCTAGCAAATATTTTTAAATGAAGACACATGAAGATTTGTTCTGTGGAATGGATTGAGTTTTGGGATTAACTTTTAGCCCTGCTCGTTTCAGGATGTTATGGATTGTAATACCTGAGCAACCCTCTTCCTGAAATCATCTGAATATTTGTTTTGATTTTTAATCAACTAATTTTCCACTTGATAATACAAATTATTGACCCAGTATTCAAAAGGTCCAAGAGTTAATTCTTCTTTACACTCACAGTCCAATAGAAGAGGAAAAGGTGTGTTTTAACAATACTTCCTGACTTTAACAGCTTTGTCCTCTGTTGGGGAAACTGATGTTTGCTGCAGTTCTGTCTGTGTACATGCATGAAATCACTAATATAATAATGACTGATACTTTGCTGTTTGTGTGGCAGTCTTCCTTTTGTATGGGTCCTAAATGGTTTTGTTCTGCTTTAATAATGATCTCTTTTCCCACAGCAGATATGTTCACTCCTATGTGTGTGCGCCCTTTGTTGAAGGCACGTGTTGAATTTTTCATGATTATCACTTGTTGCTTAAGGACTAAGATATCTGGTTGTAATGACATTAGTAAATTTATTCTGCTATGCAAACAGAAAAAGGCCAATTATCAGAGCTACCACACATTGTCACACCAAGCCTTTACTAACAAAACAGCAGTACAACCATAAAGCTTCTACATTTTAGTTTGGATATGTCCTAAGGTAAGTAACTGTCACATCTGTTTGTCTGCTGATCACATTTATTTTAGGATATATTACTTATGTATTATTCCAGGTCTAGTATTCCTATTCTGGATCATATATTAACTAAATTAGCTATTGAATACTGATGCAGAATGGTTAAACTGTAAAGAGTTGGTCTAAACATTCCTATCTAAAAACCAGCAGAGTCCCGTACTCTTGTCATTGGTTGCCATCTGAGCTTCACTAATTCCTGCAATGATTTTCTGCTCAGTTGTTCACACTAGAATTTTAGTTTTTGTGTTTCAATTTGTTCCAAATTTTAATTGTTAAGCTCTGGTGCAGCCCGTGGGGGATGCTTGGTAATAGTTAGCAGGAATCAGGGTGCTGGAGTCAGCCTTATCTGCACAAATGAAGCGAATAGTAAGGTAGAGCATTAGAAAGAAATTCCGTCTTTTCTCTTCGGAACTATTTGACCCTGCTGCCTGTAAATCTTAGATGGTGCAACAGAACTTCCAAGTAACTCTGAAAGTATTCCTCATCTTTATTGCAGAGATTATTCCATCATTCCAGTCTGCCTCCAGTGGAACTTGAGGGGGTGTAGGTAAACAAAAGCTCACCCATCACTGAACAAGTTTGAACTTGATTTTAGATTATTTTGTGAAAAAAAACAAGATAATTATAGAAATTATCAGTCCCGATGAAGGGTCTCGGCCCGAAATGTTGACTGTACTCTTCCTATAGATGCTGCCTGGCCTGCTGCATTCACCAGCATGTTTTATGTATGTTGCTTGAATTTCCAGCATCTGCAAGTTTCCTGTTTGCACAATTATAGAAATGTTCGTTTATCAGGTTTCATCAAATAACCAGGAACTTTAGGGACACACAAGACTGTAGGTGCTGGAAAGTGGAGCAACAAATACTCTGCTGGAGGAGTTCACAGGATCAAGCAGCATCTGTGCAGAGAGTAGACCTGGAACATCAAAAGTTCGTTTTCCCCACAGATGGCCCACTTAACCCACAGAGTTCGTCCAGCAGATTGTTCATTGACATCGAATTTTATGCTGCTTTAGATTAAATTGTTCAGATAAGCAAGTATCAATCTGCAGATGAAAATCATAAAATCAGATGCTAGAAATCTGAAATACAGGTGGAAAATACTGGAAACATTTGTTAGGTTAGGTGCCAACTGAAACAAAGAGAAACAGAGTAAAGGTAACTTATTGATTTATAGAACAGGTTGAACGTTCTGAACTTTAAGAAAACATTGAAGTTTTTTATCACTCACTCTTTCATGATAAGGAAAAGTGGATCAGAGAATGGATCACAGAAACAAGTTATATTTTACGTAACCATCAAAGATCCTGTACTATTCACAATGTCCAATGGCACTCTTTCAAGTACCAGGACAAGGATTAGGACATCGTAAATCTAGAAAAGATATTTTTAAAGTTTTTTTTTTAATTATCATTCAGCAGTTTCATGAAGAGCTAGCACTGCAGATGGTGGTCAGCACCGGCATGGTGAGAGAAAATGTCTTCAAGTATGCCTGGTTCTTCTTTGAACTTTTGGTAGGTACTAAATGCACATAGTCTATATGCAGAAACCATTTTGTATCCTTGTAACTCTTTTCACACAGATATAATTGCTGGAATGTATCACACATTACCTGACCAGATTTTTTGCCTTTTCCTTTTTCCAAACAGGTTGGTATCTTTAATCCTTGTGATATTCCTGGTTGGGTATGGTACTGAATTATTAATCTTGAGGTCCAAGCCAATAATTGTGAGACCAAACATTCTATCCCATCATGGTCGCTGTGAAATTTAAATTCATTTCATGATCTGGAGTTTAAAAAAAATAACAAAACTACTGAATCATTGTTTAAGAAAAACATTAGGGTCTTTAAGGAACCCTTAACCAATATGACCAATATGTGATTGTCAGACTCACCAAAAGGGTTACCTTTTAAATGGCACAGCAAACCTTTAAGAGCCCTTGGCATTTAAGCATGGTCAGTGGTGAAGGAAAACGTCTTTAAGCATGCCTCATTCTTTGAGCTCTCAGTGGTTAAGTTTACATGTACAAAAATGCTCATAGGATTTTCTGCTGAAACTTATTAATATCGCTGTATCATATTTCATACAAATATAATTTGAAACTGCCAGATTATAGTTCTTTTTCCTAGCAATGCCCATATCCTGAAAAATATCGATCCCTTTACGGAATGTTTCTCAGTTTCTTTTTATCAATTACTTCATTTTACTTTCTTTTTCTACTTTTCACAATTGATTTTCAGTTTGCCAATGTAAAGTTGTACTTTTGATTCAAATTTAGCTTGTTTTGAACGTTACCACCTCCCAAGCTCCTATCATCTCTTTGCCCTTTATTTGACTGTTGCTAATTCTTTTTCTTCACCATGTTTTAAAAAGTTTAACATTACTGTGGAATTCTTCAACTTATCTGCAGACATTTTCCAGCACTGTATGTAGGATGCCCTACAACAAAAGAGACAGTACACTGGACTCTGCAGCAGAACGTTACAGAATCTAGGCTTGCCAGTTTTTAAGGAATGCTGCACGATACAAGGCCCTACTTTTCAGATAAGACAACAAATCAAAACTCTGTCAACCTACTTGGTAGAAATCAAATATCACATGTCACTATTTTAAAGAAGAAAAGCATGTGTTCCCCAGGCCCCACATCACTGTCTGTCAGTCAGTTTCATCATACATGGATGATCTGTTCATTATCTAACTATTCTTTGTGGGATGGTGCTTGTGTAACTTTCCCTATGTCAGAGCATTTAATTGGCGGTAAAAAGCTTTATGATGTCCTGAGGTTTAAAATGTTCTTCATAAATGCAAGATCATTTGTACAGTTTCAGTGGTTCCTTTGATCTAATATCACAAATGTTTTTATCATGCATGAAAGGTCAAAAGTATGGCCCAGTACATCTACCAGATGAACAAGCAAGATTCTTCCCGAAAACAACGCTTCTCTGATCGCTTCAAAGATGATATTACTACCATCGTCAATGTTGTTACTTCAGAGATTGCCACGATTCTTGTAAAACAGCAGAAGGTACTGTTCTTTACTTAGAATATTTTTGTTGCATGTGGAAATGTTCAAAAAGACAGTCTTGCTGGGTTCAAAGATTTTGGCTGAGGATGGGGCAGTTGGTATACAAGTGGATGCAGTGTGTAGTGAGACTGTGAGGGAGGACAGGCAGATGATAGTGCAAAATTGCAGTCAGTGGAATCAGTCAATATAACATGGGGGTAAAATCGAAAAGAGTGATGAATACAGGACTGAAGGTATTATACTTGAATGCACTCAGTACACAGGGTAAGGTAGACGACCTTGTAGAAAGTGGTAGGTATGACATTGTAGGAATCACTGAGTCAGGACTGAAAGAAGATCATACTTAGGAGTTTAACATCCAAGGATACACATTGTATCAAAAAGACAGGCAGATAGGTAGAGGGAGTGGGATGGCAAAAACTACCCCAACCCCTCTGTTGGTTAAAAATAAAAATCAAATCCTTAGAAAGAGGTGAAATAGAATTGGAAGGTGCTGAATCCTTGTGAGCAGAGTTTAGAAAATACAAGGGTATAAAAGACCTTGATGGAAGTTATGTGCTGGCCTCCGAGCAGTAGCCAGAATGTGGGCTAAAATTACAATGGGAGATAGAAAAGGCATGTAATAAGGGCGATGTTATGATAGTCATGAGGGACTTCAATATGCAGGTGGATTGGAAAAATCAGCTTGGTGCTGGATCCCAAGAGAGGGAATTTGTAGAATGTCTGCGAGATAGGTTTTTAGAGCAGCTTGCAGTTGAGCAGTCTGGAAAAGGCAATTCTGGATTGGGTATTGTGTAATGAACCAGACTTGATTGAGGAGCTTAAGGTAAAGGAACTCTTAGGAGTAAGTGATCATAATATGATAGTATTCACGCTGCAGTTTGGAGAAGCTAAAGTCAAATATTGTGTCTGAGAAACAAATCAGCTTAAGCTTTCCTAAAGCAAAAAAAAAGTGACTTTTTCTTGAATTCCCTGTGTATTGCCAATGATCATTCTTGGTTCAGTGGGCTGTAGGCTGTGTTTCTGTTTATTACATTTCTAGCAGAATATCCACATGTTTTTCTTTCAAGTACAACAGGAAAATTATAGATTCACTCACTCATTTATGCATTCCTGTACTTTGAGAATTGGGCATGGAACTTACTTGCAGTCACCTAGCACCCTCCAGATCTATGGGCTGTGGTTAAAATATCAGTATTCAACAATGTGAACTTATCTCTCTTATGATTTGTGCCTACATATCCACATCAGGCCAATGACAGGTCTTGAAACAAGCTGTGGGCCAAATAGCATTCAGTAGCTAAGGCTATGTAATGACATAAAGGAGCTAAAGGGAGGACTAATCTATTTCCTGCCTGTCAGTAGCATTATGCTGGCAACCGAAGGCAAGCACTGAAAGTTCACACTAGATGGGCTAGGTGGAACAGGAGTGCTCCCTCCAGGCCTTTGCCCATCTCAAAGCTGATGATTGTCCAAGCTTTCTCATCCTTCAGTCTTCCAAAGACACTTCCTGTAGCTGTCTGGGTGTGGAATACGGAGACTAACTAACAACCTTGAAGGCCAGACAGACAGCTAAATTAATTGACATTTTTGAGCAATGGTTTACCCCAAATGATTCAAGGTAGGCTGACTTCCAGGTCCCCAGTCTAACAAGTTCTTTATCTGCTGTTGGAATCTCCACCTTGAAACCTTGTCATTATTAAGGCCTTAGTCTATAGCTGAACTCATTTAGAATTGCATCACAAAAGCTTTTGACATTTTAGGAGCTATTTTGTCTGTTGATAATAGATTGATTTTACATTTTCCTAATCATAGGAAGCTGAACAAGCTGAAAAAATCAACATAAGCTTGGCATTTTTCCTGTATGATTTACTTTCCCTCATGGACCGTGGCTTTGTGTTCAATCTAATTAAGAATTATTGCTGCCAGGTAAAGTACAAGTTATAATTTTGCAATTTTAATGTAGAAACCTAGAGCAATTCAATTGATAACATATACCCTTCATTACGTAATTATTCAAGCTTCACGAAGTAAGAGTTCGGCACGGACTAGAAGGGCCGAGGTGGCCTGTTTCCATGCTGTAATTGTTATATGGTTACAGTTTTTCTTTACAATGAATAGTTTGAGAAAGAGTTAAAAATGTCTAAATTATTCAATTTATTGTATTAATAAATCATGAAATATTGATATGCCTATGCCAAATATTTTGAGCTGAGATTATTTCTCTACTAGTTCAGTGTTATATTTGACAGTTTTTTTCTAAATGGATAATACCTGCTAAAACAGTGGAGAGAAGACTTCCATCTGTATCCCATGACATAAATTTGGAGCTTTGATCTTACATATGGTTTTTATCTTGTATGTAATTTATTTTATACCCTTTTGCTATATTTTTTAGGGTAACAATATAATACAGTATGTACAGTTTCTTATACACATGTTATATACAGTACACATGTTTCTTATGAGGCCAGCACCTATAATTAAGGGAGCTAATGGAGAAGCTACTCCCAGTGTCCTTGCCTAAACTAGCTCAGTCACTCACTGTTTGGAGGTGCATCAGAATACCGCACTTCCTTTTCATTTCTACTGGTTGCTTACTAGAATGACCCCAAAGGGGTTGAGGAATATAACTGTCGGCAGATTAGGAAAGTGTTGTTGTATTCTATTAATGTGCATCTTTTATATCAAGTGAATCCATGTGTAAGATTGCTGCCTATTTGGAATATGTACAAGCGGTTAGAATTTTATCCCGTGCTATTTGCACTGGGTGAAAGCAAGAATTCTATCCAGGCTATTGGCCTTGCCCTTACGCCTATTATGCTCTCTCAGGGCAGAATTTATTTGTCATACAAGATAGGTTCTTGGTCAGCATCTGCTCTTGCTGGCCAGGAACATGAGTCAGCATTGCAATGGGAAATGGATCAGATTGCTGTTCCTGAACCTTCTGCCCAAGGTAGCTGTGAGAAGATAGCATGGCCTATATGGTGGGGATCTTTGACGGTAGATGTTGCCTTCTTGATGCACGATCTGATGTAGGTTCTACCGATGGTGGGGAAGAATGAGTCAGAGTCCACTACTCCCTGCACATTGACTCCTGTGGTTTGATTCTGAATAATACTGAATTTACCTCAGTCAGAATGTTCTCATATGTAACTATTAGCCATGTCACCCTTGGAATAGAGAGATAACCATCATTCTAGCTCCTAATTGCGCGTGCGTGCGTGCGTGCGTGTGTGTGTATGTGTGTGAGAGAGAAGAGGTAGAGGCGGCTTGACTCTGATGTCCCTTATAACTTGATATCATCATTGTCTAGCATCAGACTTTTGAAGTGCTGAACAAATGCTAAGGAAGAGTTAGCAGCTTTAGATGGGAGGAACACCATCTATAGTAATGGAGCATTGTATTGGTTAAATGTTTCATCAGTGTTCTTTCTAACCTATTCCATTGTAGCTATCGAGCAAACTGCAGTCAATGCCCACCCTCATCTCTATGCGCTTGGAATTCCTGAGGATCCTCTGCAGCCATGAACACTATCTCAGCCTGAACCTTTTCTTCATCACTAATCTGTCCGCACCTGCTTCTCCATGTCCTTCAATATCATCACAGGTAAAGAGACAACATAGCAAATCCAGACTCTCTAGTTCTGTAAACAGTATTATATTTTTACTTGGACTACATGTTTCTTGTACACTACTGTGTAACATATTCTATTCATACAGATGGATAGGCTGATAATCGAAAGTTGCTCTGAGCATCAAAAGATGGCCCTTAATTTCCTCTTATATAATCCAAATCATTTGTACCTTGTTTGCTTATCAACAAAACTTAAAAACTAGGCTTCTAGTGCACTGGACACAACTTTTTATCAGAAATTTATATGTAAAAAATGTTACTCAACCATACCTTTGAGCACAATACGGGTATAAGCAATGGCTTACAGTCACTCATATGGTGTTTAATTTGAGTTGGTTGTAAGTTCAGAAGAAAGGTCACCGCAAAACATAGTAGGGCTTGAGGAGACTAAGTATATGGCTACTATAGAATGCAGAAGATTGCCTCACTATGACTGCAAATCTCCCTTCCTCCAGTCTTGCTTTGCTGCCAGTTAAGTGGTGCTGACATTAGGCCAACATAGTACAGGCCCAATACCAGGCCTTTTTGCAGCTGGTAGCTCACTTGGTCGCCCCTGGAAATGGCTTCAATGTCTTTGACCCTTAGAAAAATGACCTGCAAATATGTCCTGCCAATTAGATGTGATAGTCATTCAGCCTGGATGCAGGCCCAAAGGCCCAAAATGTCCAGGCCAACTAATGTGCCTACCTAAGCCAGTCCCATTAGCTTGTGTTTGGTCCATATCCTTCTAAACCTTTCCTATCCACTTCCCTGTCTAAATGTCTTTTAAACGTTGTTATTGTAACCGGCCTGTACTACTTCCTGTGGCAACTTGTTTCATATACCGTTCACTCTCTGAGTAGAAATACTTGCCTCCCGTCACCTCCACTGGGTTGCTTTTAAATTCTTCCCCTTTTGTCCCAAACCTATGCCTTCTAGTTTTAGATTACTCTACCCTGGGGAAAAAAGGCTTTATTTACTTATCCGTGCCCCTCACGATTTTACTGTATATACTTATACAAGGTCACTCCTCGGCCTCCCACATTTCAGTCCAGTCAGAGCACAGAAATGGGTCCTTTGGCCTATCACATAATTGACAACCTTCTTGCCCACCTTCACTAATCACATTGGCTTGCATTAGAACCATATCCTTCTATGCCTTGCCTATTCAAGTGTCTGTTTAAATGCCTGTTGAATATAGTCATTGTGACTGATTCCACCATTTCCTCTGGTAGCCCGCTCCAGATATCAACAACACACTGTGTTTGATCTTTTCCCTCAGGTCTCCTTTACAACGCCTGCCCATTACTTAAATCTACAATGATTCTCTTGTAATAGGAAAAAGGTTTTGTCTATTTATAAGTTAAAATCTAGCTATTGTTATTAATAAATTTATGTTGTCATTTGTTGACTACATTTTCAGGAAAATAGGGCTAAAATATTTTCCTTTCATTATACAACCCTGATATCATGTTTCATACATTTAGATCTACAGCTCATTTTAAATCATTGTACATGGAATATTTCAACACAGTAAAGGCCCTTTGGACCGCAATACTGTGCTGACTTTTAACCTACTCTCAAATCGATCTAACCCTTCCCTCCCATGCAGCCCTATTATCCAGATGCAAACTTAGTAACCCATGCTTCCACTTCCTCATATAAATCATTTATAAGAATCACAGACATTACAGTTTGTAGATTTTCTTTTTATAGTGTATGACTTCAAGTGATTTCTGATGATGGATAATTCCATTCAAATAAATAAAATAAACAGAGTTAGATGAGCATTTGGCCCCAATTTGCACACTAATGTTTTAATTTCTTTTAATTCAACAGAACTCTAGTTCATGCTCAAGCATTCAAGACCAAAAAATTGCCAACATGTTTGAGCTCTCAGTTGATTACCGTCAGCAACACTTTCTGATTGGGCTTCTCTTCACTGAACTTGTCGCCGCCGTCGAGTCAGAATCAGAAGGGTATGGCTTTCTACCTCTGTTTTGATTTTTGCTAGGGATCTCTGGCACTGAAAATCTCTAAGCGATGGGTGTACTGTTACTCCATCAAAGTGTATTATGGAATAGTCAAAGTCTGATTCAATCCTCTAGTGAGTACGTAGCTGAGGTGGGGTCATATGCAAAGCATAAAGTCATTAGATTCAACATGGAAGGACTCCTGCTGGGTTTCACAAAGGCAATTAGGGACAGACAGCAGATGTTCACAGTGCCCATGTCTCAAAGCATAAATAGGTGAAAAGAGAGTTGCAATTGTTACTCTTGTCCCAGTTCCTCTACAAGGTTACTACACACTTCCTGGGGCTCGGGTCCTTTCCTCCAGCAGAGACAATGGATTCGGGCAGATGACTTGGGAGCACCAGCTTCTACTGCACGATGTGCTGAGGAGGAGTGGCATCATCTCCTGCTGTTTCAGTGCACCGCAGGCCCATCTGTTGTGTCGGTCCTGTGGATGGAGAGGAATAACATGCCACATACTGGAGCTGTTCTCACCCTCAGCCTGTGCTGCTAATCCAGTTCAAAAAAGAAGAGCCACGTGAGAGAGAAATCTTCTGCTGTACCTTCAGGGACTTGAAGGTTTGGCAACCTGGCATCCCATGGTGTGCACATCCTATAGTTTGTGATGTCCAATAGTCCATGGCCTCAGGAACCAAACCACCAGCTGTAAAAGCCCATTGCCTAAAGGAGATCCTGGAAGGTTAAATGGGAATAAGTAAGTAGACTAGGGGAGAAAACCCTGGCAAAAAAAAGACAGACTGATACCTAACTAGGTTATTTTTCTGGGACCTTTATTGAATCCAACTGAGAAAGTATCCATCAATCCTCCCCAGGCTTGGATCCTGGAAGAGTCAGACCAGTTTAGTTAATACAATATGAAAGATAGCTGTTTCAATTGATAAGCCTAGCTCAGCTGGCAGAGATGCTACAATCATTCTATCCATGGGACCCATTGTGTCCTCCTGATTAACTCCTCTCCAGTAAATCTTAAGATCCTCATAAGTAGTTTGCTTTGATATGTACTCAAGGCTTAGGATCCTTTTAATATGGGTATCATAGTGTGTGCAATGTCTGATCCAAATTAGCAAATGTCAAAAACAACAGTAAAACTTTAGAATCAGAGGCTCATGAAGCTCATGTCTTCCAGCCCATCTCATCCATGCCAATCAAGTTGCCTAACTGAGCTCGTCATATTCTCCTGCACTTGGCCTATGGAGATGTCTGGTTGTCCTTCTGTGGGGACAATCGTAGAAACACCATGGAATAAAAATGGTTGACCATCTGTTGTTTGTTTATTCCTGCAGGATAGCTAAAGTACAGAAGAAGGCTGTCAATGGAGTGCTCAGTCTGCTGTGTTCACACGATCTGGACTCCCGCTATTCAAAGTCAAAAATTAAAACTAAAATAGCTGCTTTATACCTCCCTCTGATAGGAATCATAATGGATGCATTGCCACAGCTATACGACTTCACAGGTACCAGATTTTCTTGTGATTAACGTTAGCACAAGAGCTAGGAGCATGCAAAGCTATGTTAACATCTGTGTATATTCATGGATCATTGAAAATGCACTCTCAGCAGAGGGGTACGCGCGTGGATGTGGGCTGCTTTGCACAACCTTTTACGGATCTATAAATGTTTTGAGCACAACTTGCAAGTAGTGTTCAGAGTTGATGGTTGGTCTTGCATTTCAACAAATGTGTTATTGGTGATCCTATAGAAATTGAGACCAAATCCCATTGATGAGACAACTTCAAAATTGGTTCCTGCAAATGATCTCCCCTTGGTATTCCTTTCCCAAACAAAATTATAGATGCATACATCAGGTTTCATTACTGCTCTCCGGTGCCTCAGATGAAAATGTTCCCTTCGCGTGTTATCTTTGACATTGAGTTCTTGCAGCCTGTCTAATAGCAAAGGCCATCAAGATCAAATCCAAGGTTGTCTTCCACTGCCGTCCTGTATAATTTGGAAAAATGCCATGAAGAATTGGCTTAGACACCAGTATAAACCTTGTTAATTCTCAGTGCATTGTTGCTCCAAGCCTGCTTATATCATTGTATAAGAAGGCTAAACAGTAACAATTGAAAATAACTTCCATCCAAATCAGGCTTTTAACATAAAGTATAAATTCTGCTGAATTCCACGCAAAAAAGGAACTCGGAGTGGGCTCCAGGATAAGACAGTGTGGTAAATTTCAAAGTACAAGGTAAAATTTATTATCAGAGTACATACATGTCACCACATACAACCCTGAGATTCTTTTCCTGCAGGCATTCTTGGCAAACCTATAGAACAGTAACTGTAAACAGGATTAATGAACAACAAACTGTGCAATTGCAAACGTAAATAAATAGCAATAAATAACGAGAGCATGAAATAACAAGATAAAAAGTCCTTACAGTGAGCCCATTGATGTTAGAACACCAGAAATAGAATGAGTGCAGTTATCCCCTTTTGTTCAAGTGCCTGATGGTTGAGGGGGTAATAACTATTCTTGAACCTGATGGTGTGAGTCCTAAAGCTCTTGTAACTTCTACCTGATGCAGCAGTGAGAATCTTTGATGGATGCTGCTTTTTTTTTGCGGCAATATTTCACGTAGATGTCTCATGGTATATTCCATGATAGTAGTCTGAAGAAAGAAAAGGCAGTCAAGATGTTTGTTGTTGGTCTTTCATTTTCAAATCAATATTTTCCTCACAACATCAAGTAATTTGGGAATCTGATTGTCGTTGAGTGGTACCAACAGGTTGAACTTCATCATCACAGCTTTTCATTAATATGTTTTCCTTTTCAGAAGCTCGGTCTAAGAAGTCTCGACCAAGTGGTTCAGATGGTGACTCAGATGTTAGCCCCCTCCATCATTCAGTTGCCGTTTTGATAGCTGGAAATCCTGTAAACACAATGCTGAGGAGTACTGGAATAACATGCTCATCACTGGTATGCTGAGAGTCCTTCAGAAGTCTTTTGTTTATTATTTAAATCCTAAACCTAGAAGAAAGCAAGCATTTGATTAGCCAGGTGGTAACTTTATCACTATGGTGTCACTCACAATACAATGGTGCTTCTGTGATGCTGCGATATCTTATTTCAGAATACGGAGTGAGGTAATGCCAAGTGATCATTTTTATGTCAGAATCTGATTTACATGTAGTTAAAAATATATGCCATATGCTAATATTACATAACAATTTCACCTGGTCACATCCAAAAGATTTATTGAGAACTTTTAAAAAAGATAAAACAGTAAAGTGTGAGGTTATGCACATTGGTTGAAAGAATAAAGGTGTGTACTATTTTCTAAATGGGGAGAGAATTCAGAAATCAGAAGTTCATTGGGACTTGGGAATCGTAGTTCAAGATTCCTTGATTCTTTAAGGTTGACTTGCAGGTTAAGCTGGTGGTAAGGGAGGCAAACCCAAAGTTAGCATTTATTGTAAGAATATACAGTAAATAGAAGGATGTGCTGCTGAGGCTTTTTAGGGCATTGATCAGACTGTATTTGTAACATTGTGAGCAACTTTGGGCCCCGTATCTAAGGAAAGATGTACTGGCCCTGGCGACTATGACAAGAATGACCTTGGGACTGAAAGGCTTAATGGATGAGGAGCTCCTGATGGTTCTGTTCCTATACTCATTGGAGTTCAGAAGCATGGGTGGCGGAGGGGGGGGGTGCTTTTTTATTGAAACCTACCGAAAACTGAAAGGCCTAGATAGAGCGGACATGAAGAGGATACTTCATTAGTAGATGAGTGTAGGATTGAAGGAAACAGCCTCTAAATAAATGGGCATCCCTTTCGAACTGAGACGAGGAAGAATTTCTTCAGCCACAGAATGGTGAATCTGTGGAAATCATTGCCACCATGAGCTATGGAGGTCAAGTCATTGGATGTATTTAAGGCAGAGATTGATAAGTTCTTGATTGGCAAGGGGGGTTAAGGGTTATGGAGAGAAGACAGGAGAATAAGATTGAAAAGCAGCCATTCCTGCCTAATTCTACCTCTGCATCTGATGTTCCTGTAGGCTTTGAATTCTAATAATCCTTTTATCAATTCTAAATATTGTAACATGATCAAAGGGGATGAACTTATCAGTCAGCATGGTGAAAGCACAGTATAGTGCGAGCTGCACATTGTACCCTGCTTCCAATACTCAGCTTTCATCAACTAACATTAGGAGTACTCATTGTAGCAGCCTCTACAATGGTGCAAGAACAACCCATTCTTTTTTGTTCTCCTGTAATTGTCTAACCTGCTGAGATGCTTGCTGACTGCCTAATGCTTTGCTCACTAATAGTGGAAGCAAATGGAGAAGAGTATCAATGATATTATAAACCAATATATTTACACATTTCCTGCAACTCCTCTGTGTTTTCTCAATTGTGCTACATATCCCTTGCAAGGTAATGCAGCATTTTTGGTCTGCAATAAATGTGTTTAAATTCATACCTACATATTGCTTGGTGAAGCACTTCAATACCTGGCTCAGGGTCTCAGTCCTGTTTAGCTGGCTTTGTTCACTAATGAAATTCTATGTTCATCTCGACTTGTTGTTCCTCAGATAGAGGTAATCAACGCCCTGTACAGGAAGACATGGACAACACTGAAAAAGGAGTAGATGACTGCCAGACAGCATGCGTGCCGTGCCATATGAACCATTAGGAAGAATATGGCCGCTTCTTGATGCTGACTAACATTATCATCAATGAATCCCTTAACATTAGCATCCTGAAACCGCTGGCAAAGTTCAAGCATACCAGCCCCATAAGGATAGTTACTAGAGCTGTTTCAAGGCTAAGGAATCAATTCTAAATTCACCAAAGGCTGCCCATTACCCACAAATCATAATCCATTGAGCTGATGGCAGTATCTGGAACAAGTCCCACGAAGCTCAATTCAACAAGGACAACGTAATTCACACTCCATTCTCCTCCCCATTAGAAGCTCCCAACAGCACTGAGATTGTAGCATATGTTATCTGAAGGCTGCCATTACCTCTCTGACAACTTCACCTAAACCAATCAAAGGGATGAGAGATGAAGGTAAATGGGAAGATCACAAATCCATCTTCCTCTAGAAATCTGTCACTGTCGTGACTTGGAAATACTTCAAATTGAACTCAAATTATGGAACACTCCAGCCATCGGCACGGTAAAAGTAGCTAAACAAAGTTGATTATAGCCATTCATGGATTCTTCTCAGGACCAAATAGAGATAGGAATAAAATATTGGCCTTCTAAGCTATATCCATAATCCCAAGAATAGTTACTTTTACTAAAGTTTTCCAAAAGAATAATCATATATTTACTTGACAACTTCTCCTGAAGGATGGAAACTCATGGCACAATATTCAACCTACCATTTTATAGTGATTTCCCTCTTAATATAATTTAGAGTTTTATTGGTGGGAACTAATATGGCTTTTTAAAACTTCCAATTAGTTTGGTATCCTCCACCATTTTTGGAACACTGATTATCTGCTTGAAAATAACAGCTGCAAGTATTTATTGCATTTTAACTAGCATGATAAAAATAGCACATAGAGGAATTTTAACAAACTCTTATCTCTTGTGGAATGCACCAGCCATGAGCTAATGGTCCCTACCCTAGTACAAAAAAGATGTGTTCTGAATTTAGTTTGTCTTAATTCCAAGTACAGTCTGTTCAGCAGAATATCATAGGATTGCTATGGAACTTTCTCTGTGACAAAGTTTTAGATTTGTACAAAAAAACTTCCTTGTTCAGAAATTCTACGATTCTTTTCCCAACTTTGATCATAAGACGTAGTAGCAGAACTAGGTTGTTCGGCCCATCAGATCTTCTGCACCATTCCATCATAGCTGATTTACTGTCCCTCTCAACCCCATGCTCTTACCTCCCCCCCCCCCCATAACCTTTGGTGCTCTGATTAATCAAGAACCTATCAACCTCTGCCTTAAATATATCCAATGACTTCTTAGCCCATTCTCCCAACCTGTCGAAATTCCTCTGCAGACACTCTGCTTCCCCAACACTACTTGCCCTTAAACTTATATTTGTATCATCCACAGACTTGGTCACAAAGTCATCAATTCCTTCATCCAAATCATTGACATACAACGTGAAAAGAAGCGAACTCAAAACCAACCCCTGTCTTTTACTCTTTATATATCTGAAAATCTTTTTGTATACTCTTTTATATTTTTGACTAGTTTACCCTCATATTTCTTCTTTTCTCTTTTTATGGCATTTTTAGTTGCCTTCTGTTGTTTTTCAAGAGATTCCAAATTGTCTACTTTCCCACTTACTTTTGCTATATTATATGCCTTTTCTTTTGCTTTTATGCTTTGACTTCTCTTGCCAGCCATGGGTGCACCATCCTCACTTTAGGATACTTCTTCATTTTTGGGATGTATCTTTCCTGCACCTTCCGCATTTCCTCCATAAACACCAGCCACTGCTGTTCTGCCGTCATCCCTGCTAGTGTTCCCATCCGTTCTACTTTGGCCAGGTCCTCTCTCGTGCCTCTGAAATTCTTTTACTCCACTGTAATACTGATAGATTCGATTTAACAACTCCTTCTCAAACTACAGGGCGAATTCTTTCATATTATGATCACTGCCTCCTGAGAGTTAATTTACCTTAAGCTTCCTAATCAAATCTAGATCATTAAATGACACCTAACCCAGAATTGCCACTCCCCTAGTGGACTTAACCAGAAGCTGCCCTAAAAAGCCATCTCATAGGAAATCTATAAGTTCCTCTCTTGGGATCCAGTACCAACCGGATTTTCCCAATCTACCTGCATATGAAAATCGCCCTTGATTATCACATTTCTCTTTGTGCACTCCTTTCCTACCTCCCATGGTAATTTGTAGCCCACATCCTGGCTAATGTTCAGAGACCTGAATATAACCCCCATCAGGGTCTTTTTACCCTTGCAGCTTCTTAACTCTACCCACAAGGATTCTATATCTTCTCTTCCTTGGGCAGCTACTCCTAAGGATTTGATTTCATTTTTCACCAATAAAGCCACCCCACCTCCTTTGCCTACCTGTCTGTCCTTTTGATACAATGTGTATCCTTGGATGTTAAGCTTCCAACTATGATATTCTCTCAGCCATGACTCAGAGATGCCCACATCATACCTGCCAGTTTCTAACTCCACCATAAGATCATCTATCTATTTGTATACTACATGCATTCAAGTTAGTTTAAACCCTCCCCAACAGCTCTAGCAAACGTGCCCACAGGGATATTGATATACCCCCAGTTTCAGATGTAACCTGTTCTTTTTGTACAAGTCATAATTCCCTAGAAGTGATCCCAATGATCCAGAAATCTTAAATGCTGGCCCCACACCAATTCCACAGTCAAGCATTCATCTGCCAAATCACCCTATTCTTACAATCACTGGCATTTGGCACAGGCAGTAATCCCAAGATGTCCTGCTTTTCAGCTTACTGCCTAACTCCCTGTATTCTCTCTTAGGGACCTCGTCATTGTTACTGGTACCAATCTGTACCACGACTTCCGGCTGTTCACCCTCCCCCTTTGGAATGTTGTGGACTCAATCCAAGGCATCCCTGACCCTGGCACCTGGGAGGCAAAGTGTCTCTTTCACGTGCACAGAATCTGCTTTCTGTTCCTCTAATTATGGAATCCGCTCTCACTACTACAGTCATCTTCTCTCCCTTCCCATCTGAGCCACGGAGCCAGACTGTGCCAAAGACCTGGTTGCTGTGGTAGTCATTCCCTCCTTAAAACAGCATGCAAAGTGGTATACTTATTATTGAGGGTAATGACCACAGAGATACTCCGCACTGGCTGCTTATTACTTACAGTGACCCAGGGACCTGCCTTCTGCAACTGAAGGGTGACTACCTCCCTGTAGCTCCTATCACCTCCTCATACTCTGCTATGGCCAAAGGTCATCAAGCTGCAGATCCAGTTCCTTAACATGGTCTCTAAGGAGCTGCAGCTAGGTGCGCTTTGTGCTAATGTGGTTATCGGGGAGATGAGGTCTCCCAAATTTCCCACATCTCACACAAGGAACATGCAATTACCTCTAGATCAATTCTCAGTGCATTCGCGTTGTACTGCTTGAAAAAAAGATTTACTAGAAACTTTCTTACTTACTTACTTAGAACCTCCACCTGTGCTTGCCCAAACCTGTTGAGCCAAAGCCAGACCTCTCTAACACTCGCCCAGTCCAGCAATGGCCGTTCTGTTAACATGTCCTTCCTTTTTATTGGCCCTGTGATGATTTCGCACTGCATACTGGCAAATGACCTCCGGTGCTGATTTCAGCCCACCCAAAGAAAGGTGTAAGCTCCCAAACTCTTTTCCAACTTTGCGCTGTGTCACCAACAAAGTTTGTAGCAAATGCAGCAGAATGTCTGAAATTAACAAACTGAAAAGTTCTGTAGTTAAGAATTATGATAATGCATGGATAGCCAGGGTATAATGTAAAGTTTAAAGTCTTGGAGCAGCTCAGTCAGTCACTAGCAGTGAAAGATAAATACATCCTTCAGACGTAACATTTCAACTGCAGCTTGTGCTTGTGCGTGACTGTCGGGACTGTGTTTTGCACCTTAGCCCCAAAGTAACCCTGCTTTGTTTGGCTGTATTCATGGGTATTAGCGAATGGTGGAATGACATTTAAACTCGAACTTGAACAAACTGCCTTGAAGTAACTCAGCAAAATTGTTGAATCCATTGTAACTCATTGTACATCCTCTGTTTTAATCTGGCACACCAAACATGGAAATTTGGCTGGGTGTTTCCCGCAGGAAGTTTGCCAAAATTGAAAAACAACCTGTTACCCATCCATTCCCCAATTCTCCCAATGTAAATGTGTGAAAGTGTCCATTTCCACCATTTCTTCTGGGTCCCTCTCAGATCCCAATGTTATGGCAGGCAATCAGAAGGACTTCCAGAATTTCTCCGCCACAATGTTCGCAAATTTGTATTTGTCCTTGACTACTGCATAAGAATCATGAGTTCACTATATTGAAACATCATATGGCAAACTCCGTACACTTGATTAAGCTGCAATTAAAGATTTTTTTAAGGTCTTAAAGATTAGTCTTATTTGTCACATGTACATTGAAACATACAGTGAAATGTATCATTTGCGTCAAATCAGATCAGTAAGGATTGTGCCGGGGGCAGCCTGCAAGTGTCACAGTAATACAGGCACCAACATAATATGCCCACATCTCACTAACCCTACCTGTGGATCCTTGGAATGTGGGAGGAAATGAAAGCACCTGGAGGAAACTTACATGGTCCAAGGAAGAACGTAGAAACTCTTTACAGACAGAAATGAGACCCCATTGATTGATCACAGGCACTGTAATGTGTTTGTGCTAACCACTACACTACCATGTCATCCCTGGAATTGGTTAAGCAACTGGATACCTTAAATCCAGCTATTTTAGATGAATAGGATGGAGTCAGATGGAACATCGAAAACCAAGCTTCACCTGTTTTATACAAAAAATAAAAGTATGAACAATGAAATTAGGGTTTTGCATGATTATTGAAGGTTTAATTTTATTTCTCTGCAGCCAAGCAAACAGATTAATCCATTGGCTAGTGATGCAAGTCGGACATTGCTGATTTGCTTTTTATGGATCCTAAAGAACGCTGATCAAACTCTAATGACAAAATGGGCTTCAGATCTTCCTGTGTCTCAGCTCAACAAGATCTTAGACTTGCTGTACCTATGTGTTTCCTGCTTTGAGTACAGGGTAAGAACCTAGCTTAATTACTGCATGAATTGTAGAGAGTACCTTCTTATATTTAACACTGCATCTAGGTACAGATGAAAGTTCAACAGATGTCAACTCTTTCAACTAGGAATCTTCATCAATGTTGAATCTTGTGCATTTGTTGGTATTAATTTAAATTTCTAACATTTTATTTCTATTTAAGCCCCTCTGGAAAAAGTTACTGTTCCATGCTAATGTTTTTATAAATGGGTCATAGTTGCTGCTATTTTCAGAAAATGCATCTGCCATAAGGGCATGCACAAACTGAGATAATGTAAGACAATCAACAGTTTGCACAGTGGTCTATTAGCGCACACACCTGTACTGAAAAGTGCCTGACACCTACATGCCGTCATTGATATCATGGATACTTAGTCCGGCCTCCTGCAGACTTAAAATAGTAACGACTCACTTTGCGGTTTGTCCATTTTTACATATGTCTGTCTCGTGTCAATGGTCACAATTATCAAGATTAGTGTCAACCTCCAAATACACCTTGAATGCTTACATGTCCTTCATCCACTTTTCTTTCTGCAGTAACCATGGTTACTTTGTCATTTGTTGAATAGCAGAACTGGCATGATATCACCTCTATTAGTGGCTTCAGGTGAAATCAATGCACAAGTCCTCCAATAAAATTGGACATATTGAACCAGAGTGTTATATTTTATAGGAACTGTTGATGCACGTCACACTGAACTAACCTCCACTCTATACATCAGTCCCTTTTTGCAGCAGTGTAAAAGCCATGCTGGGAACTCTTCAATGCTGGACTGTGATCCAATAGACCTTCATGGGGAAGTTTACAAGGAATTTCATATCCATAGTATTTATTCTCTCAACAGCAGTCCACAAACATAAAATAATATATGCAAAACAACAATAATAATTCCAGTGATTGACTTGATCTCTGGACTACCAATTGCTGGTATAATATAGGTTTGGTACAGAGAGATATTTTAGCACTGAGAGAAAGTGGTATCCTGGTTCTGTTTGTTTCAGGGCAAAGGAACCTCAGATAAAGTTAGCACACAAGCTCTGCAAAAAAGCAAACATACGAAGGCACGTCTAGAAGAGGTGCTTCTAGGGAATGCAGGAGCTCGTGGAGAAATGATGAAGCGATGTCGTGGACCAGGTAAGCCACTCATCTTCTTTTTGCTACCCGTAATTAAAACCAGTCATTTTAACTCAGAATATTCGCTAACACCATGAGAATAATGGCAATGAAAATAAGTGGGAGAATGGGATTCACGAGATTGATCTGAAATCTGGCTTAGGTTCAATGGGCTGAATGGCCTCATTCTCTGGCAGTAGAAAAGATACTTGAATAAAGGCTCTGTCTGACTATTGAATCCTTTCTTCCTTCTTGAATTTGTACCAATTAAATCTTATTCAAGTGCAGTTTCTAAATCTATATATTTTGTGAGATGCTATTATTAATTACAAGTGATGTCTTGCATGAATGCTCGCACTGATGAGGAAACTATTCATGTGCAACAGCTCCTGTTGTTATATGTTTGTCATCCAAGTTGCTTATATTGCAGTATCCTCCAAATAGCT
The DNA here is from genome assembly GCF_030028105.1 of Mobula birostris. NCBI lineage: Eukaryota > Metazoa > Chordata > Chondrichthyes > Myliobatiformes > Myliobatidae > Mobula > Mobula birostris. The sequence continues at coordinate 54,282,104 of NC_092386.1, forward strand.
CAATGCTGTGAAAACAAAATAAAAACACAAATGATGGAAATCGGTAGTTGAAAACAGTAAATATTGGAAATAGTCAGGTTAACAGAGGATTCCAGACTGAAACGTTAACCATCTCTCTTCAATGGATGCTGACTGACCAGCTGAATATCTGCTACATTTTCTGTCTTTATCTTCAAAGCTATACTTTAGTTGTTTTGATTGATAAGTTACACAAACCTTCCAATTTTTAATAAGGTGATAATCTAACAAGCTTCTGTTTGTAACTTTGTAACTCAATGGTTTCTTGAAAATCTCGGTGATTACCTACATTTCTACTTTCCATCTTCCTCCATGCTACAGATTTTCATTGATTGGAAATCCAGGTGGTTGAATGTCAGACAAACAGAAGCAAGAAAAACTAAGGCTTCTGAAAAATTTGCAGTATGCCGAGTATTATTGCCTTTAAAAGTCCAAGGGGAAAGTGGCTTCATCTGAGTGCCTGAGTAGAGGGAAGATTTGCTTTGTAGCATAGTTACATTATTCTGATTCTGCTTGCAACACTGTCATCATGTGCATGGAGGTGACATTACAAATGTCAACACTCAGGTGACAACATAATCTACAAAAATTATCAAATTAACAGTCATCAAATCCCTTATATTGAAGAGTAATTCTATAGTCCTAGCAAAGAGCACAGGTCAAGATAGGTCCATAATATTGTATCCTAGTACAAGATTACAGAATTTCCATCTTCTATTAGATCATAAAATCATAAGTTATAGGAGCAGAATTATGCCATTCTGCTCCATTTCATCATGGCTGATCCATTTTTCCTCTCAGCCCCAATTTCCTGCCTTCATGCCCTGAGCGATCAAAAATCTATCAACCGTTCAACTACTCGTGACTTTAAACAAAAACCCAATTTGAGTTTACTTTAATTAAGAATTAGACATCACATTGATATCCATAAAGTTAGCAAAGAAATATTTCCAAATGTTTGCTTATTTGTTAATTATATTTTTGTTTTAGGGAATGAAAGAAACTTTGGCATAAATGAAAACCTGCGATGGAGGAAAGATCAAACACAATGGCGACAGGGCAATGAGAAGCAAGAAAAGTATGTAGGCCTTATGAAGGATTTTTCAATATAGAAACACTGGGCAAAAGGATTCCATTTGACTCGATCAGATCTGTGGCCCTACTCTTTCTTCACAATCCTTTTCTTCAATTTTTTTTCAACTGCCTGTTAAATTTTATAATTGAATCTCTTTTCAATATCCTATCATCACATTCCAGATAACAAGTCACTGGGTAGAAAATAAAATTTTCTTGTATCGTATCTAGGTCCTGTGCCAATGACTTTAAATTTGTGCCATCTTGTCACTGGAAACAGTTAGTCCGAACTTTCAACAAATAATTAATGGCTTTAGACATCACTCCTCTTCATTTTTTTCCTCATCAAAAGAGAACAATTGCAGCTTCACCAGTATATCCACATAATTGATGTCTCTCATCCTCATTCATTCTCAAAAAGTATACTCTGCCGTCTTTTCAAAGCCTAGAGATTCTTTCCGAAGGGCAGGGCTCAGAATGGAGTACAAGAAATGAAAGGTGCTTGCTAAATAGGTGATTATCCAGTTACACAGATTGTGCTGGAGTTTCTATAGGGAACAGGAATTGCGGGCAATTGAAATGAGCTGAACGTTATTTTTGTTATATATAAAATAGTGAGTGTGAGTTTCTAGTTTCATATTCCCTTATTTACTGTATGTCAATGAAGTTTTTACTTTAATATAATTTATACCTATTTAGTACTGTTGTTATCACCAGCCATCTGCATAAACTGTACATGCTCACTTTTGATCCCACCACCTTCTTCCTCCAGCTAGCTTTCATGCCAAAGACAATTCCTCCCAACTGTTCTGGCCTGACAATACACACAAAATGTTGGAGGAACTAAGCAGGTCAGACAGCATCTATGGAAAAAAATACAGTTGATGTTTCGGGCGAGACCCTTCGGCAGGACACTGTACTTTTTGACTCGATCAATACATTGACTGTACTTTTTTCCATAGATGCTGCCCCTGGCCTGCTGAATTCCTCCAGCATTTTGCGTGCGTTACTCAGATTTTCAGCATCTGCAGATTATCTCTTGTCCTGTCCTGAACTGTGTTTCAGAACATCTTCACAGCTTACTGAATACCTCCTCCAACTACTTGCCACTTAAACTCCAATAGCTTTAGGTTACACTATTTCAACAATCACTTTGTTAGTCACCTGCACAAACTTCAATTGCGCTAAAATTCCTCTGTGTATATTCTGTCTTCCCACAAACCCAGTTAAAATTTTGGTGCAGTCCCTTCCAGATCTAATTGGATACTTAGACTTGAAGAAAATTAAAATTCTCATGTTAGTCTTTACTTTATTTTCATGCCCTCACTTGATATTGCTCTTTAGTCTTTAAAAATGATTTCCTGCCCTTTCTCAAACATTCCATCCATTTTACTTTCTGGCCCTGTGCAAATCCCACCACCTTTACCATTTGTGTAAAAGCTTTGAGCTGCCTGAAGATCCCGCTATGCAGTTCTTTCCTCAAAGCCTCCATCTCCCCTTCTGCAAAATAAATGGAAGCATTAACAATCCTTCTGATCAGTCTTCTGTTGTCTTCATCCATCCTGCATGCTTAATGTAACTAGTTTGAATTTTTTTTGTATATCCAAAGCAACATGTCAACTGAACGTGTTTGCAGTAATGATTAATAATTATATTGATTCAATATCCAATCGTTCTGTCACAAAGACTCATTCTTACTTTTAATTTTAACAACATATTATAAAGTTATTATTCTAAAAATACAATCTAATTTCATTGCTGGTTCATTTGCTTTTATTCCAGAACCAAGGCAGACCTGGATCAGGAAGCTCTGATTTCAGGGAATTTTGTTACAGAGGCTAATCTGATTATTTTAGACACCTTGGAAATAATTATACAGGTAACATTAGTATAAGTACATTACATTTGCATCCACAGAATGAATCACACCATTTTCTTTCAGCCTGGAAGTTATGTTTAAGTTGTGTCTGAGTGTCTCAACCAAAAGTTTGGAGATATCCTTCACCAGGATTTAAGCTGTGCTGTTAAATAGTGCTGAGGCTGATAACTATGTCTGTCTAGGTACCATATCCGCTGCGTACTTTGGTCACCATGGTTTTCCATACAGATCTATCAAATATATCAAATACTGATAAATATAGTTTACCAAAATTGCGTGTGCATGCAGAATTGTCAACTCCAAAACAAAGAATGTTTATGTGACCACGCTGCTCCGAAAATGCTCTGGTTATTTTCATTTATCACCAAGTTCACATATTCGTTTAATGCACTGTTACCTTTTCATGGCTGATTATTTTATTAGGGTGAGAGGGTGGATAAAAGAGGGTCACGTTTTCCCTAATGTAGCTAAAAAGTAAAATTGATGGCAAATTGACCAATTCCTTCCAAATGAGCTTCCCATTTTAGGTGTAGCTTCATTGCAGATCAGTATTAACATCTCTTCTTCAACGCAGACACACATTCAGGATGCATGCTTACATTGCTCTACTCTCTCTACACTCATGACTGCCATCTGTAAAGTCGCCAATGATACCACTGTTGTTGACAGATTCTCAAATGGCATTGAGGAGGCGTATGGAAGTGAGATAATTCAGCTGGTTGAGTGGTGTTGCAACAATGACCTCACATTCAATGTCTACAAGACCAAGGAGTTGATTGATTATGGACTTCATGGAGGGGAAGCCAGCAGCACATACACCAGTCCTCATTGATAGGTCAGCAGAGAAAAGAGTCAGCGACTTCAAGTCCCTGGGTATTAACATCTCACAGGATCTATCCTAGGCCCATTACTTTGATACAGTCACAAAGATCACATCAACAGCTCTAATTCTTCAGGAGTTTGAAGAAATTTGGAATGCCACCAAAGACTCTAGCAAATTTCTATGCTCTGATGGAGAACGTTCTCACTAGCTGTAACACAGCCTGGTACAGAGGATTCAATGCACGGGATTGCAAGAGACTGCAGAAATTCAGTCAGATCCATCGTGTATACAACCCTCCTCACCGCTGAGGGTATCTTCCAGAGGTGTTGCCTGAAGAAGGCAGCATCCATCATTAAGGACCCTTGGCATCTGTGATATGTCCCCTTTTTACTACTACCATTGAGGAGGAGGTACCAGAGCCTGAAGACCCACACTCAGCAATTTAGGAACAGCTTCTGCTCGCCGTAAGATTTCTGAACAGTCCATGAATCAATGAACAACACATAGTTACTCCTTTTACTATACTGTTTATTTATTTTGTAATTTATAGTAATTTTTATGACTTTGCACAGCTCCTACAAAGCAATAAGTCATAATAAACCTGATTCCGATCCTGATGAAAGAATGAATATAAAAAGCAGAAATCTCTCTAAATTGATTTCTAGGAATATATAACAATCACAATGAAATGTCATCATCCTAAAACATTAGTTTACATACCACCAGGGGCCAAGTATAAGCAAGCACTCGCAAAACTGCACGATGCTCTCGGTAAACAAGAAATGGCCCAGCCCAACTCATTTCAATTTATCGCTGGCACCTTAACCAAGTCTGTTTGAAGAAAATCCTGCCCAGTTATCACCAGCACATAACCTGTTGCACCAGAGGTCCTAACACACTAGACCACTGTTACACTACAATACGGAATGCCTATCATTCCTTCCCGAGACCGCATTTTGGCAAGTGGGATCATTTGGCTGTAATCCTACTACCTGCATACAGACAGAGCCTAAAGAGCAGTCTCCAGGGATCAAGACAACCAAGTGGTGGTTGCAGGAGGCAGAGGAATGGTTACTGGATTGCCTTTGGTCAGTGGACTGGGCCTTGTTCAAGAACTTACCTGAGGTCGTGAATGACTACACCAGGGTCATTACAGAGCTTATTAAAACAGCTGTGGGTAAGTGTGACCCCATGAAATCATTTAGGGTTTTTCCCCAATCAGAAACTCTGGATTAACAATGAAATCTGAAACCTGCTGAGAGCCAGATCAGAGGCATTCAAGTTTGGAGATCAAGAAAACTACAAGAAGTGCAGGTATGATTTCTGGAAAGCCATCTTTCGGGTGAAGTGGAGATTCCGAATTAGCCAGAGTCAACAAGTGATGCTCGACAGCTGTGGCAGGATTTGAATGCCGTAACCTCCTACAATGTTAAATCTTACGACTTGGGGGACAGCAGAGGTTTGCTTCCAGACGAGCTCAGTGCCTTCTATGCTCACTTCGACCGCCACATTTCCTAAAGATCCTTTGGTCTCAGTACCTGAAGATGATGTGTGGGCTGCCCTCAAGAGAGTGAATCCAAGGAAAGCATCTGGTCCGGATGGAGTACCTAGCTGAGTATTGAAGACCTGTGCTGACCAACTGGCTGTGTATTCATGAATATCTTCAATCTCTCACTCTGCCAATGTGTGATACCCACCTGCTTCAAGCAGGCTTCAATCATATTGGTGCCCAAGAAGAGCATGGTAACCTGTCTAAATAACTATTGCCCATTGCTTACATCCACAGCAATGAAGTGTTTTAAGAGTCTGGTGTTGAAGCATATCAGCTCCTGTCTGAGTGGTGACTTTGATCTGCTCCAATTCACCTGCCGAAGCAACAGATCTACAGCAGATGCTGTCTTGCTGGTTTGTCACACAAGCCTGGAACATCTGGACAGAAAAGATGCATACATCAGGATTCTGTTTATCGATTACAACTCAGCATCTAACCCCATCATCACCTATCATCACCTCAAAACTAATCAGTAAACTCTTAAGACCTGGGCCTCAATAGCCCCTTATGCAATTGGATCCTGGATTTTGTCACTTGTGTACCCCAGTCAGTTTAGATTTGGAAAAAATCATCTCCTCCACAATCTCCATCAACACAGGAGCACCACAGGGATGTGTGCTTAGCCCCCTGCTCTACTCACTTTACACCAATGACTGGGTGGCTAAGTACAGCTCCAACACCATATACAATTTTGCTGACAACACCACTGTTGTGGGCTATATCAAAGGTGGTGATGAATCAGCACACAGGAGGGAGATTGAAAACTTGGCTGAGTGGTGTAATAACAACAACCTCTCACTCAATGTCAATAAGACCAAGGAACTGGTTGTAGACTTCAGGAGGGGAAAACAGAGAGAGTAACCATCAGAGGATCAGAGTTGGAGACGATCAGTAACTTTAAATTCCTGGGTGTCACCATCTCAGAAGACCATCATATAAATATAATTGTGAAGAAAGCATGACAGCACCTCTATTTCCTCAGGAGTCTGTGGAGGTTTGGCAAGTCATCAACTCTTGGCAAACTTCTAAAGGGGTGTGGTGGAAAGTGTGCTGACTGGTGGCAATATGGCTTTGAGTGGAAATCCTACAAACAGTAGCGGATTTGGCCCAGTGCCTTTCTCTCCCAACCATTAAGCACATCTACATGAAACGTTGCCGTACAAAAGCAGCATCCATCGTCAAAGATCCTCACCACACAGACTATGTTCTTTTCTCACTGCTGCCATTGGGTAGAAAGTATAGGAGCCTCAGGACTCACACCACCGGGTTCAAAAATAGCTACTACCCCTCAGCCATCAGGCTCTTGAACAAAAGGGGATAGCTACACTCATTTAAGGACTCTGTCATACTGTTAGTTCATGCTTGTTATTTATTGCTATTTATTTATATCTGCATTTGACAGTTTGTTTTCAGTTTACAGTTACTGTTCTATAGATTTGCTAAGTATGCCTGCAGAAAAAGAACCTCGGGGTTGTATGTGGTGACATGTATGTACTCTGATAATGTTTTATTTTCAACTTTGAACTTTATCTTTACTCTCTTCAACTCCTGCTTAAATAAAACAGAAATTACATTTCCAGCAATGTATGTTTCATTTCTTAACATATTTCTTATCTACATGACTTACATTTTCGCTACACCTGATCAATGCTGGTTACGATTTCTTAACAGAAACTCCATGTGTAGGTTCAGCAAAAATCAGATATATTTCCGAACTTTACAAGACGCCAGATGAATAATTGTAACTTTTTTTTCCTGAAGGGAGTAAAAGTGTAATATACTTTTGGTTCTGTGATTTACTTCTTGGTGGGATTGTTAAAGATCCATCTAAGGAAGTTACTGATGGGTCAGTAACTTGATATTGAAAGTGCATATTTTTCATATATAGTTAAAAAACTTAAGAGTATTCAAATTATATGTTGTGAATAATATTCAATGAATTAAGTAATCTAAGTCTTAGTTCTTCCCATTCTGTAGGCAATTTCAATCTCTGACTGTAAGGACAGTGTCTTAGGAAGTGTTCTCCGGGTTCTTCTTCACAGTCTGGGCTGTAATCAGAGTTCTTACTACCTTATACATTGCTTCAGCACACTGCGAGCTCTCATAAGCAAGGTAAACCAAAAACTTTATTAATCTTCTCGAAGCACAGCATATAAATGCTTCATACAGATTAGTCTTGAGTGTTTATGATGGGGTGATTTCGGAGTTCAGATCCTTTTGACTCATTTGCTCCTTGCTGCACCGCTAACTCGGAACTGTGAAGATTTTTCTCAGATGAGCGCAATGTATATTGCCAGTATTCTTCAAGAATTGAGGATGTAAGTAGATGTCAGGCTGACTTTGAAACATTTTTATGTTAAAATCCTTTGTGTTGTTTTATTATATTTACACCTAGAGGGGAACCTGCAGGTGGCGGTGTTCCCAAGAAACTTTTGCCTGTGTTAAAGGTCACGGGTTTGAAGGATGCTGGCTGAGTAGCCTGGCCAAGTAACTGTAGTGCATTTTTTAGATTGCACACACTGTAGACACCATGCACAGAAAACATGGAGTTCCACAGAGACTCAGATAAGAAAAGTACCCTAATGTGGAAAACCTAAGTTAAATTTGTAAGGCGTAAAACCACCATCTGTACAGCTAGACAGAAGGACTATCAACTAAGATGGAGTGTCAGTAAGGGTGAAGAATCACAATATTTGAAATTCTCATTTCTCCTTAAGGGATCTGGCAAAGATGAGGTACCTGTCTTATTAAATAAGATATGACACACTAGCCTCTACAACACCAATTTTAACGAGGGAGAGGACCTGAGTGAATTCCTTGACAGAGGGGCCAAAGTATTAAATGCATCCTTGGTGAGGGGGATGGGTAGAGGGAAGGCTTATAGTCGCAATCATTGCTAATTGCCTGCAGATTTTGGACCTTTGTTTTATGTCATATCGAGGTAAACAAGAACTGAAGCCTTTTTTGATCATGATGGTCACTTGTGTAAGTAATCTAGTAATGTGTCCCAAGCAAAGTCAGTGAGTTTGAATATTTTGGTGGATTAATCAGTACATACCCACCTGACAATCAGACATGTGTGAGGTGATCTGAGACTTTTTTTATGCATTCAAGGCAATCCACAAATTCAATATGAATTTAAATTTGTATGACACAGTGGTGCAGTGATTAAAGTCAATGCCTCATAATGCTAGACTCTTAGATTCAATCCTAAACTTGGGTGGTGTCTATATGGAGTTTACACATTTTTCATGTGACCTCAACGTTTTCCTATGGATATTCCTATTTGTACCCACAACCCGAAGGTGTATAGATTGGCCACTGTGAATCACCCCTCATGTGTAGGTGCGTGGTAGAATCTCCAGGGACTTGACAAGAATATGGGTGAAAACATGGGTGGTTAATGGTCAGAGTGGCCGGTTTCTGTGCTGTGTATCTATTCAACTCTATGGTAATTCAATTGTTTCCTTGTTTCACCAGTATGCAGACCTGTTGTTTGAGGAGGAGGCAGAGCAGTGTTCCGACATGTGTCAAAGAGTTTTACATCACTGCAGCAGCAGTATCGACAGCACCCGTACTCAAGCCTGTGCCACACTCTACCTTATCATGAGGCAGAGCTTTAACGTAATCAGCGTAAGTTTCTTTATTTCTAGTCAGGAACAACTACAGTATTAACTATAGTTTGATTGTAAGTAAAAAGAAATCAAATTCTGTTGTGGAATACCACAGCATTTTTATTAGACACAAAAAATTATTGCCATCTTTATAAGGATGAGCCATTACCTTTGGAGATGATAGGAAAATTGATCTCCCCAAATTAAATAAAACTGCCACATTATTTTACAGTGCTGGCAGCAATGAAAGGCTATTGGTAACAGGTAAATGCAATATTATATCTCATTTTCTTCTTCCTCGGATGCTACCTCACTATACTTTTGCCCTCTTTTTGTAGTGTTGTTATATATATACTGTATGTATGCGTGCATGTGTGTGTGTATATATATATTTTACATGATTTGTATGTAATTCATATTGAAGTGAAAATAATAGTTTTTTGGTAAAATATACCACTCTGATATCGAGCTTTTTACAATCAATAATCAACTTTTTCACATTGTAATGCACAGAAAAATGACCAAAGCATTAAAATGCTGTATATTCAAATACTCCACTCAAGGACCTGGTTACTTATGTTAATAAACAATGCAATTCACATATAATGTTTGTTAAAATATATTATTTCCTCATAAAATTATCTATCAGTCTCACTAAAAGCATTCAAGGAATTCCCATCCTAAACTAGGTGCAATTTCAGGCAATGTGCATCTACAGACTGACAGCTGTCACTGCTGGGTACGTCACGGAACTTCACTGTTAAATTCACAGAGGCATATGTCACATAGGTGTGATACCTCCTGGTTACAAAATTGTCATTACCCTCAACAGGTATATGTAAATTATAAGTGCACTAATATATCAGTTGATCCAATCACAGTTTCCTTGTAATGCCAAAATACCAACAGTTTACCAGATCAATACACAAAACAATCAATAATCTAATTTGCTAGGAATCTTGAATAATACATAGAACTTGTACATAAAGTAATTCTCATGGTCTATTACCAAAATAATTGAAAATGAGTATGGGGTTGTGTTGCTAATACATAAATTTGGTATTTTATGCTTACAGAATTTTGCTAGGGTTAAAATGCAGGTCACCATGTCCTTGGCGTCGCTGGTTGGTAAATCATCTGATTTTAATGAAGAATACTTGAGGCGATCGTTGCGAACTGTCTTGGCTTATGCAGAGGAAGATGAGGAAATGCAGCAAACAATGTTTCCATTTCAGGTAGGGTGCCCTTGCAGCAAGTATAAGTACCAACATGAAATATTGAGATAATTAGCCTTCGTATATTTTTGTAACTTTGCTTGGTTCCATATGCCTCCGGCAGGTTTGAAATACTGTACCTAGCCATACCAAAAGCCCTCATACATGTTCCCTCTTGTCTATTCAGAGGTAATATTCAAAAGTTTGATGGGGTCTTGTTTGTATGTAAAATGATCCCCAGGATATATGTGTGGAGATGGAATTTCTCTCACTTCTTTTATACGGTGTTCTGTAGCTTTGTGGGTCTGTTGATACTTGATGTGCAAATTTCTTTCAGACATATCAAATCCAGCAATTTTTCTTTGAAATGCCGCCCAGGAGTACTGTTCCCACAAAGCAGGTTTAGCATCTTTCTCATCCCAAAGGAAAGACAATGTAATCTATAGTTAAGTCTGCCACTTCAGGTTTCAGATTTGTTCATTATCATATACACCAGGATGCATTGAAATTTCTTGCTGGCATAAAATTCATAGAGGAAATAGCATAGCTGGTAGTAACAAGTACAACAATAAAAAGAATGACAGGTGCAAAACAACCGAATCCAGTTTCCATTATCAATAGGGAAGTAGTGGTCGGACTGCAAATCTTAGATGCTTTCTCAAACCAGGTCATGTACTGTGTAACATTCTAAAGCATGGATCCCCTAGCAGTCATGTAGGAGGCCAGGAATATAGGTAAGGAAGAGACAAAGTTTCCCAATGTTAGCCCAAAACACAAACAGTAGCTTTATACAGATTTACTAAGCCATGCATATGTAGTTATAGAGTCCACATTTGGGAGGTTTCTTCAATAAAGTTGGAGCAAGTATACACTCGGCCACTTAAGTTAGCTACATCTGTACACCTGCACATTAATGCAACTACCTAATGAATCAATCTTGTGGCAGCGACTCAATGCATACAAGCATGCAGACATGGTCAGGAGGTTCAGTTGTTCAGACCAAACATTAGGATAGGGAAGAAATGTGATCTAAGTGACTTTGACTGTGGAATGATTGTTGGTGCCAGACAGGATTGTTTGAGTATCTCAGAAACTGCTGATCCCCTGGGATTTTCATGCAAATCTGTAGAGTTTACAGAGAATAGTGTGGAAAAACAAAAAAAAATCCTGTGAGCAGCAGTTCTGTGAGCGAAGATATTTTGTTAATGAGAGAGGTCAGAGGAGAATTGCCAGATTGGTTCAAGCTGACAGGAAGGTGACAGTAGCTCAAATGAACATGCATTATAACAGTGGAGTGTAGAAGAGCATCGTTGAATGCACAATATAGTGAACCTTGAAGTGGATGGACTAAAGCAGTAGAAAACCAGAACATACTGTTAGGGGCCACTTTGTTAGATAAAGGTGGTACCTAATAGAGTGACCACTGAGTGTGTTATATTTGGCCTTCTAACAAATCATCACTTGACTTTTCCTGGAGGTAAATCTCAGCCATTCTCCAAGACTGTAGTTTTACTGAACCCTTCAGCTATTGAAACTTTACACGCACCTCATCCATCTTAATTCATTTGTCCCTACTTGCCCTGTACTTTGACAGGGGTTGCTCTCCTAGTTGCAAAACACATTCAAGAAGTGTCCTCCCTACTGAGACTTTTCCCAGTCTTTTGTATTTATGCTAATTAACACAAAGTGAATGTATTCAAACTTTAGTAGTGCCACATTATACAGTGAAAAGTTCCAACTTGGTTTCACTAGTGGCAGGATGGAGGCTTGGATATGCTGTTCCAGTCAGTAGTTTTAAATGATATTTATTACATTTATCTGGCAAGTCCCTGCATCGTACAGACCAAGTGATGATCCAGTCTGATCGCTTACAACCAAGGCCGACAGCAATATCCCAGGTAGTAGAGGATAAACCAGCCAGTATTCTGACTCCTAATCATCAGGCTTGCAGTATATGGATATGGGTTTCAACTGAGCTCAGAATAATCAGCTATCTTTCAGTGTAGGTGTTTACATGTAAGCACTGGTCAAGGTGTGCTTGTGGAAAGCGGTAAGTAGAAAATTGGTGAGGAAATTCTTTTAGAATGATACTCTATAAATCAGAATCAGATTCGGTTTTAATATCACTGGCATATGTCATGAAATTTGTTGTTTTGCAGCAGTGGTGCAGTGCAATACATATTTTAAAAAATAACTACAAATTACATGTCCTGGTTGATGGGGGCCCTTATGATGGGTGATAGCTTTTTGAGGCATTGCCTATGGAAGATTTCCTCAACACTGGGGAGGCTAGTGCCCATGATGGAGCTGTCTGAGCCTGCAGTTTTCTGCAGCTTTTTCCAGTCCTGTGCAGTGACCCCTGAATACCAGATGGTGATGCAACCAGTTAGAAAGCTCTCTGCAATACATCTGTAGAAATTTGCAAGAGACTTTGGTCACGTACTGAATCTCCTCAAACTCCTAATGAAATATAGCTGCTGTTGTGCCTTCTTTGTAATTGTATCGATATGTTGGACCCAGGGCAGATCTTCAGAGATGTTGACACCCAGATACTTGAACCTGCTCACCCTTTGCACTTCTGATCCATTGATGAGGACTGGTGCGTGTTCCCTCGACTTACCCTTTCTAAAGTCCACTATCAATTCCTTGGTCTGACTGACATTGTACTACGACACCACTCAGCCAGCTAATCTCTCTTACTCCTTACGCCTCCTTGTCACTATCTGAAATTCTGCCGACAATAGTTGTGTCACTGGCAGATTTATAGATGGCGTTTCCGCTGTGCCTAGCCACACATCCATGGGTGTAGAGAGAGTAGAACAGTGGGCCAAGTGTGCAGCGTTTGAGGTACACCGATGCTGACTGTGGTCTCCTGATGAGGTAGTCCAAAGGTACAATTTAATGTCAGAGGAATGTATACAATATACACCCTGAAATGCTTTTTCTTCGCAACCATCCACGAAAACAGAGGAGTGCCCCAAGGAATGAACGACAGTTGAATGTTGGAACCCCAAAGTCCCCGCCCCCAGCTCCCCTCCTCCCGCGCGGAAGTGGCAGTGAGCAACATTCCCCCTCCCCCCCCATCGGCAAAAATAAAGTGCACCCGCTACCAGCACTCAAGCGTGAGCAAAGCAATAGCAAAGACACAGACTTGCAGTTATTCCAAAGGCTGCATTGTTCACCCGAATCCAGTTGCAGAGGAAAGTACAGAGGCCCGGGTTTTGGAGCTTGTTGATTCGTACTGAGGGTATGATGGCGTTGAACACTGAGTTCTAATCAATAAGCAGCAGACTGCCATAAGCAGTATTATTGTCCAGGTAGCCCAAGACTGAGTGGAGAGCCAGTGAGATCGCATCCACTGTCAACATATTGTGGTGATAGGCAATTTGCAGCTGGTCCAGGTCCTTGCTTAGGCAGGAGTTGATTCCAACCTCTCGAATCGCTTCATCACAGTAGATGTCAGTGCAACTGGGTGACGGCCATTAAGGCAGCTCACCCTGCACTTGGGTTCTGTTATGATCGCCCCCCTTTTGAAGCAGGTAAGAGCCTCCGACTGCAGCAGTGAGAGATTGATGATGTCCTTGAATACTCCTGCCGATTGGTTGGCACAGATTTTCAGTGCCCTACCAAGTACACCATTGGGGCCTGGCGCCTTCAAGGGTTCACCCTCTTGAAAAATGTTCACAGGGTCACCAGATGCATAAAAGGAATTGAGCTCACCTGGGAGTGAACCATCACAGCCAGTTATGATGCTACATTATGCAGAATATGACTGGGAAAGCCCACGCAAACTTTGCATATTGTGTTGATGTAAGTAAACTTAAGTCTTACTGGTAAAATGACTATGACTATTTTATTGCTTTTCAGGTGGAGGAACTACTGAGTAACCTCAACAGCATCTTGTCTGATACGGTAAAAATGAGAGAGTTCCAAAAGGATCCTGAGATGCTTATGGACCTGATGTACAGGTATTTAAATGAAATCACTATGTTTCTTTTTATTCTGAATATCCCCCACTTGTAATGAATATCAATATACTGCAGATGCTGCTGATCTGAATCAGAGTTGTGAAGCGAGAAACAAGAGTTAACATTCTAAGATGAAGGCCTTTCATCAGAACAGTTCTAAGCTCCTCTGGAAGGTCAATGACTCAAAATATGAACTCTATTTTTCTCCCGCCATATGCAGTTTTTCCTATGAATATTTCCTCTTACACAGACAATTGAATATACCCACTGCTTCTGGCAGGCTTGGTGCACCTCTCAGGAAGTTGCCATAGCAGTAGCATACCTTAGCTCTTCTCATACCCACTTCCACAGCCATCTAAACAGGATCTCGGCTCTTTATTATCATAAAGACAAAATTAGTATTTAAACATACTCCACCATTTACTTACAAATTAGGTAAATGCCAGTTAGGTTTGAGCTTGTAGACAGATTTTCCATATCCTCCAGCTTTTTAAACTTTTCGCACAAGGCCAAAGCTGTGCTGAGAGCTTATATTGACTATTTAAATGAGTTGACCCTGACAACTGCAGCTGGTCAAGCTCTTAGCCAGCTTTGCACCGGCTGTACTAACTCAAGGTTGCAAAATCTGCCTTCTAAACATTACAAATGGAAGCTTCTCTGCTGTCTGTGAGAAATTTTTACTCTGATTGGCTACTCAGCAAGTTTGATGACATCATTGTCCCATTGAACTGACATCGAACAGCAGTCAATTTGGAAAAGGTAAGATTAAAACTACTGAGATCTTTCTGGTGAATGTTTCTGCAAGGCCAGTGCCATATATCATCACTGTACAGAATATCTGACTACAAAACTGAAGTTAATTTTCTCAGAAAAGCCATAATTCACTGTGCCATCTGTCAACATTACTGAAAATCTGTTTGGTAGCAAAGGAACTAAAAGCTTTCAGATTTCTGGTGATATTCAATTGCCATGGACAATAATGAGAAAATGTTTATAATTGATTTAGCAAGGCATCAAAAAGGGAGTTTTGTTTTGATAACTACATTTAAATCTTAACAAATTCAAACCAGCCCAGACAAAAACAAAATCACTGGCTTATTAAAATGAAACAAATCAGGAACGCTCAACATTTGAAAAGACAGGAAAAGGTTAGAAGGGGGTTGCCAGTGTGACCTAATTTCAGTATTTAATGAAATCAACATTGAGATGCCTTTTATCAATACATGAGACTACCCTTTAATGTACATATTGAAGAGTTCGCTAAGGCTGTCTGTCCCATATCTCTAAAAGACCAAGTTTGCCAGTCTTGGGTTCAGTCAATGAAGAACAAATATTGGACATTAATATTTCTATTTAATTTTGGTACATTCCCTTGTTTTATCACACATTTCAGACTAGCAAAAGGATATCAGACTTCGCCTGACCTAAGGCTGACCTGGCTTCAAAACATGGCTGAAAAGCACACAAAGCGCAACTGTAACACGGAGGCTGCTATGTGCTTGGTCCACGCGGCAGCACTTGTAGCAGAGTACCTGAGCATGCTGGAGGATCACAGTTACCTTCCAATAGGGTGTGTTAGTTTTCAGGTATGTCTATTCACTCAACATCCTTTTGGCCACTTAAGTATCACTGTACATAATAAGCATCAGTATGCCTAATTCATTTGCCTATCCTGGTCTCCAGAATATATCACCCAATGTTCTGGAAGAATCTGCTGTCTCCGATGACATTTTGTCCCCCGATGAGGATGGGATCTGCAGTGGAAGATACTTCAGTGAAAATGGTCTTATGGGTTTACTTGAACAAGCTGCCGAGCTCTTCAATTCAGTAAGCAAATTTCCAATAATCACTTACCTTTCTACTCCTCCACCATGTTGGTAATGTGACCTTATCAGTAGATCTAAAAGTGTGCTGAGGAGATGCTGAAAGGAATCAAAAAGAATGGCACACCGCAGCTTCTGTCTTTGGCTTAAGCAGGTTGTACTTGGCAAAGATTAGAGCTCTTCATCCTTAGACAAAATCCTGGACTCCCGACCCATCACCACTGTTCAAATGTGACTTCAGTACAAGGAGCTACTTGTGATCCTTCACACTAGTGTGTCACAAATATAACTCATCGCCACAATCTCAAGTAGAATTAGAAAGAGATGATCTTGCAACCTCTGTCACAATCCACGTATGAATAAAAAAAATCTAAGTTTCATTTTGCCAATGTGTTCAAACAATATGGCCACTGGCAGCTTAAAATTGTTGCTTTTGTGTCGGAGATTCAAAGATTATTTTCAAAAGAGTATTGACAGGACTCCTACAATATAGGGAGTTTGAACTTCCAAAGAATGCGTATGTTTGGATCAGGTGTGATACTAAAATGTTAGAATCCTCACGGCTGACTCAAACTCATTTCAAAACCATCGGGTTTTCACAGAAGTTGACGATAACACTTGACTGGTGCATTCCCAGGAAACAGGTAGTTTATTCAAATAATAAAATACAGCTATAAATGTGAAAGTTTACTTCGGTTTTAAATTTAACACTGTCTATCGAGCAGGTGGGAAGAGATATTTCCAGAAGCAGTATTTGTGGGACAGAGAAGAACTAAGATCAAACCACGATTCTTTCTGGCATTTTTCAACATAAGGATAGTTAACTTTACAATTTAATTACAACTATATTTTTTCTCAATTCATCTTTTACCAAAATATGTGTTCCATAACTGAGTTGGATTGACAGAGTGAGACTCATGTGGTTCCTCCACAGAAGACCAAACTTTAGGAAAGATGCAATTGAAGTGAATTGTTCAAATGAATCATTGGTTTATGAAAGTAGAAAAAAATCGCTAATTTATAAAACTTAAGGATAATAAATAAATTAGTAATTAGTTAAAACAAATACATATAATGTCAGTAACACACACAAAATGCTGGAGGATCTCAGCAGGCCAGGCAGCATCTATGGAAAAGAGTAAACAGTTGACATTTCGGACCAAGACCCTTCATCAGGAAGAGTCTCAACCTGAAATGTCAACTGTTTCCTCTTTTCCATAGCTGTTGCCTGGCCTGCTGAGTTCCTCCAGCATGTTGTATGTGTTGCTTGGGATTTCTAGCATCTGCAGATTTTCTTCAGTTAGTACTTATTAGCTGTGAAATGGGGACACCTTTTTTTCCCTTATTAGGGAGAGTGAGAGCCTGTGGTATGTCGAATTACTGGGTGAATGAGTAGTCTTTGGTTTACTGCAAGTCTGTGTCTTTATTGATGCTTTTCTGCACGCTTGAGTGTTCGGTGGGGGGTGGTGCCGATGCTTTTTTGCTGGTGGAGGAGGGTGGGGAATCGTTGCTTTGCTGCTGCTTATATGCGGGAGGGGGAGTTGGGGGGGTTTTGGGGTTCGAACATTTAACTGTCATTCATCCTTTGGGGCACTCCTCTGTTTTCATGGATATTTGCGAAGAAAAAGAATTTCAGGATGTATATTGTACACATTTCTCTGACATTAAATGTACCTATTGAAACTTATTATGTAACATCATTATTCTGATAGTATATATTGCTTTTTTTAGGCTCAAATGTTTGAAACCGTGAACGAAGTTTACAAAGTTGTCATACCAATCCAAGAAGCCCATAGAGATGTGAACAAACTGGCTTATATACATGAGAAGCTGAAGAAAGCATTTGATAGCATTATAGCAAAGGTAAATGATCATACTGCTGGCAACATGAATTTTTACACTGTAATATTTTCTTCAATGTTTGTTCAATGAGTTGAGTAATATATAAATAAGATCAGAGTTGTTAATGGCATTCTCCTCAAGCCTCCCCCTCTCTTGCATGTGCAGATACAGACACACACAATCACATTGCTGGCCATAGATGGGAAAACAGTTCCTTAATTTAAGTACTTCCATCTAACACAAAATCCTCTTAACATGAAAACTATATATAAGGATGGGCACATTGTCTTTTTCATGAATTTGATTGATCCAAATCTTTCCTCCTTTTCTTACCAGGGTAATACTATCTCATATATTGTATAATCAAAATATTCTTAGTTAACTATTATGTTGCAAAGTAGCCGTTACGTCTGTATGACCATCATTTCAATATACTCATTGTTATAAATAGGATTGTAAAGTTTGGTGAATTAAACATTTCATGCCTGTTGCTGCAATGATTTAACAGCTCATTTGTGGTTATCTACATTGAACATATTTTTATTTTACAAGGGTTCCAAACGAATGTTTGGTACATACTTTCGTGTTGCATTTTATGGAGCTAAGTTTGGGGATTTGGATGAACAGGAATTTATTTACAAGGAACCTGCCATCACAAAGCTGCCAGAAATTTCCCATCGACTGGAGGTAAATAAACCTCTCATTGCTTTAATCAGCTGCCAGCTACTTTAAATAGCATTAAAGTTGGCATCTGGAAAACACCATGCCCCTGAGGGGTGTTTTCATTTGTAACGTAACACCCAGCAATTATAGCAACAGTGAGCATGTACATCGGGCTGATACTCCTGTGCATTGCTGAGGGAGTACTAGTCAAAGGTGCTGTGTTTTGGATGAAACATTGAACGGGGATTCTTAACGTATTTCAGCAAAGGTCAGGGGAGTTCTCCTCCAGAGTATTATGGTGTTTCTTTATCTTCATGTTAAGCTGGGTTTTCTATCATAATCATGTCACTATCTGTGGAGTATTAGGAAACTGAGAAACTGCAGTGGGAGTAGGAGCAGTCATATGACCCTTGAGCCAGCTCTGCCATTCATCAAGACCTTGGCCTGGTCTTGATCTCAACACCATTCTGTATGTTCATCATAACATTTGGCTCTTTATAAAGCAAAAACCTCTGACTCTTAGCCTTGCATGGCTTTAAAGACATTGGTTTTCACATCACTCTAGGAAAGAGATTTCAAGAGAATCACAGCCTTGAAAGGAGAAATTTCTCCTGAATTCCATCTACAAAACCTTGCTACTTAAATTATGCCTCCTAATTCTAGATTCCACCCCTCCCTAGCACCAGAATCTAATACATTTTAACAAACATCATCTCTCATTCTTCTCAACTCCCATGAGAATGGCCTCAGCCTTTCCTCACATGAATATCTTCAGTGCAAGTATGCCTCTGCTTTACACAGACAAAAACTGTGTTACTGCTCCAGCTGTGATTGTATCAATGTCACGTACAGCTTGTTGCTCCTACATTTCCTTGGCACCTTGACCAATATCTCTTTACGTTTGTGATTATGCAGGTGCATTATACTTATGATGGTCGGATCCCATCGGAAGCATGGCTTTATTGAGAGAGAGATATATACAAACACACAGTTTTCTGGTATTTCTCTTACCCTAGGCCAATGCCTGTGTTAAATACTCAGTCGCTTATCAATAGACATGTGGTTGTAGTATCATGGTAACATTATCCTGTGAGCACAGACTGAATGCCAGGCCCAGCTCGTTTTGTGGATTTGGATTCCACACCAGTTCAAGGTCAGCTTGGTTAATTTTCCCCTGATTCCCACTCCTACTTTGAGGAGTAGCTTAGCTACAAGTTCATGGAGTAATAGAGTCATACAGCTCAGAAACAGGCATCCAACCATGTCCATGCCTATCATCAGGTGCTCGTTTATAACTAATCCCATTTACCAGCTTTCTATGCCTAATATTGCTTTATGGACAACAAGATGGTTTGTCAGGTCAGAATTTTCAAAGGTTTGTTTATTGACTTGGTGGTCAAAGCAAGACTTCCTACCGTTCCTTTTTACAATAGTGAAGCAATTACATATATGCTACTGTATCGGCACCAGAATGATTAACCCCACACTTCCCCATGTTATACAGCTTCTGCCAAACATTTGCCCATTCGCTTATTCTTTGTAAACCACGTTGATTCCAGAAATGAGGGGGTTAGACTATGAGGAGAGATTGAGTCGTCTGGGACTGTACTCCCTGGAATTCAGAAGGATGACAGGAGATCTTATAGAAACATATAAAATTATGAAAGGAATAGATAAGATAGAGGCAGGAATGTTGTTTCCACTGGTAGGAGAGACTATAACTAGGGGACATAACCTCAAGATTCATGGTAGTATATTTAGAATGAAGATGAGGAGGAACTGCTTTGCCCAAAGAGTGGTGAATCTGTGGAATTCTCTGCCCAATGAAGCAGTGGAGGCTACCTCAGTAAACAGACCTAGGATGAGGCTGGATAGACTTGTGCATCGTTGGGGAATTACGGGTTATGGGGAAAAGGAAGTCGGTGGAGGTGAGTCCATGGTCAGATCAGCCATGATCTTATTGAATAACGGAGCAGGCTCGATGGGCCAGCTGGCCTACTCCTGCTCCTATTTCTTATGTTGTGTTTTTTAAATTGAAGCTGTGCATACCTCTCATGTTTAAATCATACATGAAGTCACTTCTGCACATATTTCAATACATTTGCACCTGCTGTGGTTGTACTCCCACATTTCTGGAAATTGGACCAGGTTTATTCACCCGATGATGCTAATCGTCTTTTTGGAAGTATTCACAAATATTGTTATCTCATCACTGTATGCTAAGCTCAGATCTTGCTTACTGGCAGAAGTAGGGCCAATAATATATAACCTATGGCCTGCACTTGTGATTTAGTCAAGTGAAGAGCAAGCCAGGGAACAAGTTATCAAATTGAGTTGACCTATTTTTTCCTCTTGTGAAATCAAGGTTTTCCTCGCTAAAAACTTCTACTTCTCTATACCAAGCACTCGTTGTTGACTTTCAAAGCAT
Source organism: Mobula birostris (assembly GCF_030028105.1). NCBI lineage: Eukaryota > Metazoa > Chordata > Chondrichthyes > Myliobatiformes > Myliobatidae > Mobula > Mobula birostris. The sequence goes on from NC_092386.1 coordinate 54,303,002, forward strand.
TTAAAGAATATTATTTCAGTGTGCATATATTATTGCAGTCTCTGAAGGCTTAAGGGACTATGCCTAGCATTGGTGTAAGTCTACCTACTATGTAGTGTTTGACAGTGCCAGCAATCGTAGTGGGAGGGACCGGGAGGAGGTAAAGCACAGATATTCAAGATATGTTATACTCTCACTCAGTAACCCTTTCCCCAGTTTATGCTCACTTCTAGTGTACCCAGAAGACTGCACGGAAACATTTGGTGTTTGTCAGCATAGGAGAATCTACCTTTGAGGGACATTTGTGACTGTCTGTTTAAAAATTAATCTGTCATATCATTCTGATCCCTTTCATTTTCTTTTCTGGGAAGTAACTAGATGCTATTCTTCTCCAATTTTACCCCATCCACTGATACAAAGGATAAAATTATGGTGGCTGAGTAAGTTTGGTGTCATTTTTTCTAGAGGAATGCCAATGCTGCATGGGCGATGGACTGTAATATTTTGCATGGGAGTGTTTTGTCGGTGCATCTTACGGTGTTGGATTGATCTTATTGCATGACTTCGAACTGCTTTGTCCTGCTTTTTCTCTTGGTTTGCATCCTGTCCATCCTCATTGTACTTGTTTAAAAGTGAAATCATAAACTATTAAAAATGAAGATAGGTACTTTTGAGCCAACCTGTCTCTGTCATAATTTCTGTCACATCATGTTTCTTCTGAAAATTTACCTTTCACCATGCTTCCTCCCTTGGCTTCCCAAAGTGTTGCCCTGGTGAAGTCTCCCAGTCAAAGTGCAGTTTCTACAGGTGACTCTGAAAAGTAATTGATGTACATTTTAACCTAAGGTTTTGATATACTTCAAAAATGTAATCAGCGATTAAAATCCGTTTAGAAACTAACCGAACTATGTCTATTTTGAAAAGTATATCTATTTAGCAAGCTCAGTTGAAACTAGGGAACCTATGTTATTGTTCAAACAGGCATTTTACAGCCAGTGTTTTGGTGAAGGTAAGATGGAAGTAATCAAAGACTCCAGTCCTGTCGAAAAGGCAAAGTTGGATCCTAACAAGGTCAGTTGAAAATGACATTGAGGATCAAATCCTCATGTACGTTTTTATTTCTATTTTGAACTCTTCAAAAATGTTACTTTGCAGTATATTCCTTTCTGAATGTTGCATCCTGCATGAAGGTGACACTAATAGGCATGGTAGTATAGCGGTTAAATTTCTGAACTCGTACCTAGAAACCAAAATAATAGTTGGAGATTTCAAATTCAAGAAATTAAACAAATATAGAACGAAATATTAAAATCAGTAATGGGAAATTTGAAACTGTTGGACATAAAATACACTAATCCATTATATCTGCTGCACCTGCTATATAATTAACTTTAGACCCACCAGTCGGGTTGGCTCAGATCTGCTCTCTATATGGACAAATAAGCCATTATTTTGGGGAAAATGCAGATGGGCCAGCTAGTGCTTTGATTGAATGACCAATGAAAAACGTAGTATAATGTATTGCAAATGAGAAACAAACTTAGCAGAAGCTTAATAAATAGTCTCTGAGGGGCAGGTTCTATTTTTCTCCGAAGCAGAATAAAATTGTTATGGGTAAAATCCATTTGAATGTTCTTGGATATATCCCTGCAATTGTTGGAACGTCTTTGGCACTTGCCAAGAATCCATGCCCAATGACATAGATTTTTGCACCTCAGCACGGAGAGGGAGAGGGAAAGAACATTTACTAAAGGAAATTTAGCAACAATTTTAAAAATTCCCTTATATTTTTACATTTGTGTTTCCAGGCCTATATACAAATAACCTTTGTTGAGCCGTTCTTTGATGATTATGAAATGAAAGACAGAATCACCCATTTTGAAAAGAACTTCAACCTTCGGCGCTTCATGTACACCACTCCATTTACAAAGGATGGACGCCCACGAGGAGACCTCAGTGAGCAGTACAAGAGAAAGACCATCCTGACAACTCAACATGCATTCCCTTACGTCAAAACCAGAATTAATGTCATTCAGAAAGAAGAGGTAAAATAAAATAAAAGATGTAAGAATGAAATGAAAGATGCTTAGCATTGCAAACTTGCCAATTTCATCAAATTTGCCTCCAACTTCCAAACTGCTTACAAATTTATTTGGTCTATCTTTGACACCTCTCTCCCCTTTCTTGAACTTCCTGTCTCCATCTCTGGAGGTAGGTTGTCTACTCTTATAAACCCACTCACTCTCAGAACCTCTTTCCACCCTGTCAGTTCTAAAAATGCTATTCTCTTTTCTTAGTTTCTACTTCTCTGCCAAGTCTGTTCTCAGGATGAGGCTTTCCATTCCAGAACATCTGAGATGTTCTCCTTCTTTAGTAGTAGTCGTCACACTTTATTGATCCCAAGGGAAATTGGTTTTTGTTACAGTTGCACCATAAATAATTAAATAGTAATATGTAAATTATGCCAGGAAATAAGTCCAGGACCAGCCTATTGGCTCAGGGTGTCTGACCCTTCAAGGGAGGAGTTGTAAAGTTTGATGGCCACAGGCAGGAATGACTTCCTATGATGCTCAGTGTTGCATCGCGGTGGAATGAGTCTCTGGCTGAATGTACTCCTGTGCCCACCCAGTACATTATGTAGTGGATGGGAGACATTGTCCAAGATGGCATGCAACTTGGACAGCATCCTCTTTTCAGACACCACCGTCAGAGAGTCCAGTTCTATCCCCACAACATCACTGGCCTTACGAATGAGTTTGTTGATTCTGTTGGTGTCTGCTACCCTCAGCCTGCTGCCCCAGCACATAACAGCAAACATGATAGAACATGTTTCCCCTTCCTCTGTCATCTATGCTACCCACACCTGTACTTCCTCCATTTCCCAAATATCTACCCTTACCCCATCTTCTCGTCACCAAAACAAGGATAAAATTTGCTTTGTCCTTACCTACCACCCCACAAGCCTCCACATCCAGCATTCATTATCTGCAATTTCTGCCATCTTCAACAGTATCCTACCACTAAATGCATCTTTCCCTCCCTCCCACTCTCCACTTTCCACAGTGATCGCACTCTCCGTGACTCCCTTATCCATGCGTCGCTCCCCACTGATCTCCCTCCAGACACTTAACTCTGTAAGTGGGTCACGTGCTACACCAGCTCCTACACCTCTTCCCTCACCACCATTCAGGGCCCCAAACAATCCTTCCAGGTGAGGCAACACTTCACCTGTGAGTCTGTTTGGGTAGCCTCCAACCTGACAGCATGAACATTGATTTTTCTAACCTGGTAATTTCTTCCCCCTCCCCTCCCATTCTGGCTCCCCTTTACCCCTTTTTCTCACTTGTTCATCACTTCCCTCTGGTGTCATTCCTCCTTCCATTTCTCCCATGGTCCACTCCTATCAGAATCCTTCTCCTTCAGCCCTTTACCTTTTACACCTCTCACCTCCCAGTTTCCACTTCATCCTCCCTCCCCCACCCACCCATATACCTTCTCACCTGGCTTCACCTCTCATCTCCTAGCTTCTGCTTCATCCTGCCTCCCCCACCCACCCATATACCTTCTCACCTGGCTTCACCTTTCACCTGCCAGCTTCTACTTCCTTCTGTCCCCTTACGTCCTTATTCCGGCTTCTTCCCCTTTCCTTTCCAGTCCTGATGAAGGGTCTCAGACCAAAATTCCTCTGCATAGATGCTGCCTGGCCTGCCGAGTTCCAGCATCTGCAAAATCTCTTGTGTGTATGATAAAAAGTGCAATATTATAATGATGGGAAAGTAGGCAACTATCCCTTTCTTGAGCAATCTGTCTGATTCGTTACGTTCTTCATCATATATACTGTACAAAATTGTATGAATGTGAAAGCGTGTCCCGTTCAAATATACGTAATGGGGCTGCTCATCAGAAATAGTTTAATGAAAGAGGGGAAAATGAAAGATTAAAAGCAAGACCAGGAGGACGGTTGAGGCTAAAATTTCTATCCCAAAGTGTTTCCTTTTCATTTACAAAAGTTAATTGTGATATTTTTGACAGTTGAACATAAGTTAAAAACTAGATTTCACAATCGTATTTTGGGAAATACCAGGTGTCCCCCACTTTTTGAACGTTCGCTTTATGAAACCTCACTGTTACAAAAGACCTACATTAGTACCCTGTTTTTGCTTTCAGAAGGTGTTTTCACTGTTATGAAAGAAATTCAACGCGCGATAAAAAATTCAGCGTGCGAAAAAAAATCAGCGCGCGATAAAAAGCAGCGCGCGCCCCGAGCAGCCGCTCTCCCCGGATTCGGAACGTCATTCTCGCCAGCATTGTTTTAACACGAGCCTGTGAGCCTCCCCTACTGTAAAGATGAAGCCACACTCAGGTTGGAGGAACAACACCTTATATTCCATCTGGGTAGCCTCCAACCTGATGGCATGAACATTGACTTCTCTAACTTCCGCTAATACCCCACCTCCCTTTCGTACCCCATCCATTATTTATTTTTATACACACATTCTTTCTCTCACTCTCCTTTTTCTCCCTCTGTTCCTCTGACTATACCCCTTGCCCATCCTCTGGGTTTCCCCCCCCGCCTTGTCTTTCTTTCCTGACCTCCTGTCCCATGATCCTCTCATATCCCTTTTGCCTATCACCTGTCCAGCTCTTGGTTCCATCCCTCCCCCCCTCCTGTCTTCTCCTATCACTTGGATCTCCCCCTCCCCCTCCCACTTTCAAATTTCTTACTAACTCTTCCTTCAGTTAGTCCTGACGAAGAGTCTCGGCCTGAAATGTCGACTGTACCTCTTCCTAGAGATGCTGCCTCTACTTTATATGGGCTGTGTATTTATCATATCATTCCTGCTTTTACTATATGTTACTGTTATTTTAGGTTTTATGTGTTATTTGGTAGGTTATTTTTGGGTCTGCGAACGCTCACAAAATTTTCCTATATAAATAAATGGTAATTGCTTCTTCGCTTTACGACATTTCGGCTTACGAACCGTTTCATAGGAACGCTCTACCTTCGGATGGCGGGGGAAACCTGGTGCTGTAGCATGGATGGAAAGTCAGCAATCAGAAGGGCACCCTCTGTCCTTGAAGTGCAAATACTGTCTGTAATTTATGTATGAGCAACACAGTATCTTTTACTGGTTGGATCTAAATGGCCAGTGTTGCAAGGCTTTCATAATCTGGAAGGATTGGCTGCGTCAGGGAAGTAGAAGATAAAAGCTGAGAAGCAGCCAAGGGAGATTTCAACAGTGGAATAGAGTTCAGTTACAAATTGTTCTGCCAGATTCCCTTCTGTCTCAGCTCCCTACTTATCATTTCTATTTTAATGCGGGGAGGGGGCATAAGGTCATACACTTCCATCTAGTTTCTCATTGAAATGCCTAGAAGACTTGGTCCCAAGGGCTGCTTTACATTTAAGATGGGGTGTGTCATTACTGAGGTATAGTTTCACTGGGCAAATCTGAAAGCTTTTCATGGTGCTCAAACAACAGAAACAATGAGCAGCAAGTTTCACTATCTTTAGGATTTTAATTGCTGATATGTGATACATCCAGTTTCATAAATACAAACCAAGGGTATTTCTAGTGGGAATAGAGTTCAAATTTGTCTACAATTATAGCAGGTGGGAAAGGAGTAATTTTGCTGTTTTGTTTTACAGTTTATCCTGACGCCTATTGAAGTAGCTATTGAAGACATGCAGAAGAAAACGCTTGAATTGGCAGTTGCAACTCACCAGGAGCCTCCGGATGCCAAGATGCTTCAGATGGTCCTGCAAGGCTCTGTGGGAACTACAGTAAACCAGGTATCGCATCAACAATTCTGAGTCATATTTCTGTTAATTTGTATATTTTAGCCTGGTTGCCTTTGTACTTAAAGACCAAAATTATGCTAATTTTGATAAGCAGATATTCTTGCATTCACCATGTGAAGTGTCTACTTCTGGCTTACAGTGAATGCATGGAAACTAGTCTTAGGCATTTCTAATTAAGATGTCAATGACATATCAATAAAAGTAAATGTCATTAAAAATAGATGCAACAAAAAGAACTTATGGGAACAGTGCTCAGAGCACGGTGAAAGTGAATTTAAATAACCACTTCATCAATTTACAGTTGGATAGCTTAATAATAGTATTTTGAAAACAAATTAACAATAATAAAGGCATCCGTTAGTCTTGCGAGACCATGGATCTGCGCCTGGAAAGTCTTCACTCTCCAGGGCGCAGGCCTGGGTAAGGTTGTATGGAAGACCAGCAGTTGCCCATGCTGCAAGCCTCCCCTCTCCACGACATCAATGTTGTCCAAGGGAAGGGCATAAGGACCCATACAGCTTGGCACTAGTGTCGTCGCAGAGCAATGTGTGATTAAGTGCCTTGCTCAAGGACACAACACGCTGCCTCGGCTGGGGCTCGAACTCACGACCTTCAGGTCACTAGTCAAATGCCTTAACCACTTGGCCACGTGCCTACAATTTAACAATATGTTCAATATAAAACATACATGATAAGGTGAAGGAACCATGGTTGACAAAAGATGTGCATCATCTGTGCAAAAGAAAGAAAGAAGCTTGTTTAAGGATTAGGAAGCAAGGATCAGACAGGGCTCTGCAGAGTTACAAGGTAGCAAGGAGGAGCTGAAGAATGGATTTAGGAGAGCTAGAAGGGTGTGTGAGAAGGCTTTGGCAAGTAGGATTAAGGAAAACCTCAAGGGATTCTACAATAATGTGATGAACAGGAGGATGACCTGAGTGAGGATAGAACTGAACAGCGATAGAAGAGGAACCATGTGCCTAGATTTGGAGGAGGGAGGGGAGGTCCTAAATGAATATTTTGCTTCCGTATTCACCATTGAGACAGACCTTGATGTTTGTGAGGACAGCGTAAACAAGCTGATACGCTAGAACATTTCTATGTTAAGAAAGAGGATTTGCTGGAATTTTTGAAAAACATGAAGATGGATACACCGCATTAACGATAGGAAGCAAGGGAAGAGATTGCCGTGCCTTTGATGATGATTGGAGAGTGGAAAATGTTATTCCTTTGTTCAAGAAAGAGGGTAGAGGTAACCCTGGGAATTATAGACCAGTAAGTCTTTGTTTAATGGTGGGCAAATTATTGGAGAAAATTCTTAGAGACAGGATTTATGGGCATTTGGAAAAGTACACTCTGATTCAGGATACATAGCAAGGCTTTGTGAGGGGCAGGTCATGCCTCATGAGCCAGATTGAATTTTTTGAAATATGACAAAGCACATAGATGAAGTTAGAGCAGTGGATGTGGTGTATATGAATTTTATTAAGGCACTTGATAAGGTTTCGCATGGTAGGTTCGTTTAGAAAGTCAGGGGGCATAGAATCTAGGGAAATTTGTCTGTATGGATTCAGAATTGGCTTGCCCCTAGAAGGTACAGGATGATATTAGATGAAGGTCCATGGCCTGTGGTGTTCCACAGGGATCTGTTCTGCTCTTGGTGATTTTTATAAATGAGGAAGTGGAACGGTGGATTAGCAGGTTTGGAGATCACTTGAAGGATGGTGGTGTTGTGGATAGTGTAGAAGGTTGTCAAGGGTTACAATGGGACATTGACAGGATGCAGATCTGGGCTGAGGAGTAACACACGGAGATCAACCCAGAAAAATGTGAAGTGATTCACCTTGGAAGGTCGAATTTGAAGGTAGAATACAGGATTAATGGCAGGATGCTCAGTAGTGTGGAGGAACAGAGGGATCTTGGGGTCCACATCCACAGATCCTTTAAAGTAGCTGTGTAAGTTCATAGTGTTGTGAAGAAGGTGTATGGTGTGTTGGCCTGCATTAAACAATAGACAATAGGTGCAGGAGTAGGCCATTTGGCCCTTCAAGCCAGCACCGCCATTCACTGTGATCATGGCTGATCATCCACTATCAGTATCCAGTTCCTGCCCTATCCCCATAACCTTTGATTCCGCTATCTTTAAGAGCGCTATCCATCTCTTTTTTGAAAGCATCCAGAGACTTGGCCTCCACAGCCTTCTGGGGCAGAGCATTCCATACATCCACCATTCTCTGGGTGAAAAAGTTTTTCCTCAACTCCGTTCTAAATGGCCTACCCCTAATTCTTAAACTGTGGCCTCTGATTCTGGACTCACCCATCAGCGGGAACATGCTTCCTGCCTGCAGCGTATCCAATCCCTTAATAATCTTATATGTTTCAATAAGATCCCCTCTCAGCCTTCTAAATTCCAGAGTATACAAGCCCAGTTGCTCCAATCTTTTGACATATGACAGTCCCACCATCCCAGGAATTAACCTTGTGAACCTACGCTGCACTCCCTCAATAGCAAGAATGTCCTTCCTCAAATTTGGAGACCAAAACTGCACACAGTACTCCAGGTGTGGTCTCACAAGGGCCCTGTACAGCTGTACAAGGACCTCTTTGCTCTTATACTCAATTCCCCTTGTTATGAAGGCCAGCATGCCATTAGCTTTCTTCACTGCCTGCTGTACTTGCATGCTTGTTTTCAGTGACTGATGTACAAGAACACCTAGATCTCATTGAGCATCCCCTTTTCCTAACTTGACTCCATTTAGATAATAATCTGCCTTCCTGTTCTTACCAGCAAAGTGGATAACCTCACATTTATCCACATTAAAATGCATCTGTCATCTCACCCAGCCTGTCCAAGTCACCCTACATTCTCATAACATCCTCCTCATATTTCACACTGCCACCCAGCTTTGTGTCATCGGCAAATTTGCTAATGTTACTTTTAATTCCCTCATCTAAACCATTAATATATATTGTAAACAGCTGCGGTCCCAGCACTGAACCCTGTGGTACCCCACTGGTCACTGCCTGCCATTCCGAAAGGGACCCGTTAATCGCTACTCTTTGTTTTCTGTCAGCCAGCCAATTTTCAATCCATATCAGTACCCTGCCCCCAATACCATGTGCCCTAATTTTGCCCACTAATCTCCTATGTGGGACTTTATCAAAGGCTTTCTGAAAGTCCAGGTACACTATATCCACTGGCTCTCCCTTGCCAATTTTCATAGTTACATCCTCAAAAAATTCCAGAAGATTAGTCAAGCACGATTTCCCCTTCATAAATCCATGCTGACTCAGACCAATCCTGTTACTACTATCCAGGTGTGTCATAATTTCATCTTTTATAATTGACTCCAGCATCTTTCCCACCACCAACATCAGGCTAACCAGTCTATAAATCCCTGTTTTCTCTCTTCCTCCCTTCTTGAAGAGAGGGACAACATTAGCCACCCTCCAATCCACAGGAACTGATCCTAAATCTATAGAACATTGGAAAATGATTACCAATGTGTCCACGATTTCTAAAGCCACCTCTTTAAGTACCCTGGGATGCAGACCATCAGGTCCCGGGGACTTATCAGCCTTCAGACCCAACAGCCTATCCAACACCATTTCCTGCCTAATATAAATTTCCTTCAATTCATCCATTACCCTAGGTCCTTTGGCCACTATTACATCTGGGAGATTGTTTGTGTCTTCCCTAGTGAAGACAGATCCAAAGTACCTGTTCAACTCATCTGCCATTTCCTTGTTCCCCATAATAAATTCACCCACTTCTGTCTTCAAGGGCCCAATTTTGGTCTTAACTATTTTTTTTCCTTTTCACAGACCTAAAGAAGCTTTTACTATCCTCCTTTATATTCTTGGCTAGTTTACCTTCATACCTCATTTTTTCTCCACGTAGTGCCTTTTTAGTTTCCCTTTTGTTGCTCTTTAAAATTTTCCCAATCCTCCAGCTTCCCACTCGTCTTTGCTATGTTATACTTCTTCTCTTTTATTTTTATACTGTCCATTACTTCCCTTGTCAGCCGCAGCCTCCCCTTACTCCTCTTAGGATCTTTCTTCCTCTTTGGAACGAACTGATCCTACACCTTCCGCATTATTTCCAGAAACATTTGCCATTGCTGTTCCACTGTCATCCCTGCTAGGGTATTGTTCCATTGAACTTTGGCCAGCTCCTCCCTCATAGCACCAAAGTTCCCTTTGTTCAACTGTAATACTGACACTTCTGAGTTTCCCTTTTCCCTCTCAAATTGTAGATTAAAACTTATCATATTATGGTCACTACCTCCCAATGGCTCCTTTACCTCGAGGTCCCTGATCAAATCCGGTTCATTGCACAACACTAAATCTAGAATTGCGTTCTCTCTGGTAGGCTCCAGTACAAGCTGTTCTAAGAATCCATCTCAGAGGGACTCCACAAACTCCCTTTCTTGGGGTCCAGTACCAACCTGATTCCTCCAGTCTACCTGGATGTTGAAGTTCCCCATAACAACTGTAGCATTATCTTTGCGACATGCCAATTTTAACTCTTGATTCAACTTACACCCTACATCCAGACTACTGTTTGGGGGCCTGTAGATAACTCCCATTAGGGTCCTTCTACCCTTAGAATTTCTCAGTTCTATCCATACTGACTCTATGTCTCCTGATTCTATGTCCCCCCTCGCAAGGGACTGAATATCATTCCTCACCAACAGAGCCACCCCACCCCCTCTGCCCATCAGTCTATCCTTTAGTGAGGGGATTGAGTTCAAATGTCGTGAGGTAATGTTGCAGCACTATAAAACCTTGGTTAGTTTACAATTGGAATACTGTGTTCAGTTGTGATTGCATTACTATAGGAAGAATGTGGAAGCTTTAAAGACAGTGCAGAGCAGGTTTCCAGGATGCTGCATGGATTAGAGAGCATGGCTTATGAAGATAATTTGAGTAAGCTAAGGTTTTTCTCTTTGGAGCCAAAGATGATGCAAGTGGACTTGACAGAGGTGTACAAGATGATAAGAGGCATAGATTGAATGGATAGCTAGAGACTTCTTCTCAGGGTGGATATGGCTAATACAAGAGAGCATAATTTTAAGATAACAGTTGGAAAGTATAGGGGAAATGTCAGAAGTTTACACAGAGTGGGGAGTGCATGGAATGACTTGCAAGGGTGGTGGAAGGGATAGCTACATTGGGGGCATTTAAGAAACTCTTGGACAGGCATATGGATGGCAGCAAAATGGAGGACTCCTTACTCTACAACTTACAGGCTCATCACTAACAACAATGAGGCTGCCTACAGAGAGGAGATGGAAGAGCTTGAGGCTTGGTGCTAGGCAGACAACCTCTCACTTAATGTTAACAAGACAAAGGACATTGGTGGCACAGCAGTGGAAACTATGAGCAGTTTCAAACTCCTGGGAGTGCACACCTCGCACAAATTTCATGGTCCCAGAACACATCCTACACATTCAGGAAGGCACACCAATGCCTCTACTTTCTGAGGAGGCTAAAGAGAGCTGGACTTTGCACATCGATACTCACATCATTGTACAGATGCACAGTTAGAGAGCATCCTAACAAGTTGCATCACTGTATGGTATGGAAACTGCTCTATGGTGAACAGGAATGCTCTACAACAAGCGGTCAGAACTGCCCTATGCATCACCAGCACCAGCCTTCCTGCCAACAGGGACGTATGTACATAAAGTTGCCAGAAAAGGGCCAGTAACATCATGAAGGATCCCCCCCCCACCCTGTTCATGTACCGTTTCTCTCACTCCCATCAGGGAGGAGGCTATGTAGCATCCACGCCAGTACCACCAGACTCAAAACCAGTTAGTCCCCCAAGCAGTAAGGCTGATCAACACCTCCACCTGCTAACCCACCCCACCACACCCTCAGCCACCACTACTTTATCATTTCCTGTCAGTCACCTTATGTCCAGACACTCCTGTGCCTAGCACCACTTTATGGATGTACAATCAATTTTCTATATAAGCTATCTTACATATTGATACTTATTATGTTTTTTTTTAATTACTGTTGTGTTCCTTACCTTTTCGTGGACTTTTTGTGCTGCACCAGATCCAGAGTAACAATTATTTTGTTCTCCTTTATACTTGTGAACTGGAAATGACATTAAACAATCTTGAATTTAAATGGCATCCAGGCAACATCTCTGAATTCTGGATTTAGAGATTTAGTGGATTGAAGCAGCCCTAGAATTGATTAGTATTTTGTTCCTTCTGGTCCAAAAAACAGATTGACAAATTGAATTTTACCTTTTCTCTGAATATTAATAAACAAAAGAAGATTCCAAGTGTTAAGTAACTAACAAGCAACCACACAGTAAAATAAAGTTTATGTGTACATTGTCCTCTTCGTAGCCTAAGACTAAAATTACTCAGCTTACAATGGTCTAGTAATCAATATTAAACAGTTGCCTGCATTAAGACCCATTTCTCACGATTTTTTTTCTATAACTTATATTGTTAATGATTTTTATTCTTCCAAACAAATCAAAGCAGCAGCCTTCGCTCTAAATGGTCATACCTCACTTCATTTTGTTCTGTTTGTAACAGGGTCCTTTAGAAGTAGCTCAAGTGTTTCTGGCTGAAATTCCAGAGAATTCAAACCTATTCCGACATCACAATAAACTGAGATTATGCTTCAAAGAATTTGTTATGCGGTGAGTTGATTAAAATGCTTGATTAATTATTTGCTGAAACTACAGATAGAATGTGCAAATCCTTCACTAGTACCACAGATTATTCCAACTAGTAACTGAGTAATATAGGTGAGAAAAGCGTCATTATATAATATGAATTTTTTGTGTGCACCATGCTCTGCTGGAGCCTCGGCGACCACTTTTTCAAGTGGTTGTCTTGGAGGAAAGATTCTGTGAGTAGTCCCCCACATTCTTTTCACAGCGCAGTCTTTTTTTTTTACAAGGCCGAGTTGCGAGCTTGATACTCAACCCGGCATGGATGGAAAGCGTGCCCAGGAGCAGCCCGACTGGGTTCGTACTCGGGAACCTTCACTCTGGAGTCTGGCACTGATGTCACTGCGCCACCAGCCAGCCTTAATATGAATTATACACTGCAATTTGCCTATAACCACAATAATTCTACAGCAGATGTGATCTCAATGGCTCTCCACATGGCCTTGGATCACCTGGACAGTGCAAACGTTTATGTCAGGATGCTGTTTATTGACTATAGCTCAGCATTTAACACCATCATTCCTAAAGTCCTGATCAGAATGCTACAGAACCTAGGCTTCTGTATCTCCTTCTGCAACTGGATCCTCAACTTCCTAAACAGAAGACCACAATCTGTGCAGATTGGAAATAACATCTCCACCTCGCTGACTATCAACACCGGTGCACCACAGGGATGTGTGCTTAGCCCACCACTCTATTCTCTCTACACCCATGACTGTGTAGCTGGGCATTGCTCAAATGCCATCTATAAATTTGCCGATGATCACAACCATTGTTAGCAGAACAACACACACAAAATGCTGGAGGAACTCAGCAGGCCAGGCAGCATCTATGGAAAAAGTGCAGTCGACGTTTCGGGTCACCCCAGCATTCTGTGTGTGTTGCTCGTATTTCCAGCATCTGCAGATTTCCCCTTGGTTATTGTTAGCAGAATTTCAGGTGATGATGAAAGGGCAAGGTATACCAGGCAGCTGAGTGGTGCTGAAGCAACAATCTTGCACTCAACATCAGCAACACTAAAGAGCTGATTGTGGACTTCAGAAAGAGTAAGATGAGGGAACACAAACCATTCCTCATAGAGGGATCAGACATGCAGAGAGTGAGCAATTTCAAGCTTCTGGGTGTCAATATCTCTGAGGACCTAACCTGGATGCAAAATATTGATGCAGCTATAAAGAAGGCAAGACAGCAGCTATATTTCATTGGGAGTTTGGACACTTGAAACACTCAAACTTCTACAAATGTACCATGGAGACCACTCTAACTGGCTGCATCACTGTCTGGGATGGGGGGTGGCGGGGGAGCGGTGTTTGCTATTGCACAAGATCAAAGTAAGTTGCAGAAATTTGTAAAGTTAGCTCCAACATGGGTTCCACCCTCCGTAGTATCCAAGACATCTTTAAGGAGCAGTGCCTTCGGAAGGTGGCAAGCATCAATAAGGACATGCACCACCCAGGACATGCCCTCTTCACACTGTTACCATCAGGAAGGAGGTACAGAAGCCTGAAGCCACACATTCAGCGATTCAGGAACAGCTTCTTTCCCTCTGCCATCCGATTTGTAAATGGACATCGAACACTACCTCACTACTGCTTTTATTTCTGGGGTTCTTTTTGCACTGCTTATTTTAACATAACTATTTAATAGCCATGTGTATACTTAATGTAAATCAGTTTCTTTCTCTCTATATTTATTTATCATGTATTGCATTGTACTGCTGCCGTAAAGTTAACAAATTTCATGAAATATGTCGGTGATATTAAACCTGATTCTGACTCTGAAATTCATTCAAATCAGATGAGGTGATGATAGAAGTACAACAATTAGCCCAAGTGGACTGAGGAAGACTAGATCCCTATTCGTTATTGTTGTTAAGTAATTCCTGCAGGAAATGCTAATCTCAGGCAGAAAAAAGTATGCAATTTGGAGCCTTGATGAAGAAATTGACAGACTAGTCTGCCAATAATGGATAAGGTTTTTAAAACAATTTTCTACCCATATCCTTGCAAAGAGTTCAGGAATGGAAAGAGAGAACATAGAATAGTACGGCACAGTACAGGCCCTTCGGCCCACATTTTGTGCTGACCGTTAAACCCTGCCTCCCATGTAACCCCTCACCATAAATTCCTCCATATACCTGTCTAGTAGTCTCTTAAATTTCACTAGTGTACCTGCCTCCACCACTGAATCAGGCAGTGCATTCCACGCACCAACCACTCTCTGAGTAAAAAACCTTCCCCTAATATCCCCCTTGACCTTCCCACCCCTTACCTTAAAGTCATGTCCTCTTGTATTGAGCAGTGGTGCCCTGGGGAAGAGGCACTGGCTGTCCAATCTATCTATTCCTCTTACTATCTTGTATACCTCGATCATGTCTCCTCTCATCCTCCTTCTCTCCAAAGAGTAAAGCCCTAGCTCCCTTAATCTCTGATCATAATGCATACTCTCTAAACCAGGCAGCAAGAAAAAGGGATTATCACCAATGACTCCACTGTTAGAGGCCAGATCAACAATGAGATGAGGACAGGAAAGAGATCAGAAACCTTGTGTCATGGTGTCAGAATAACAACGCAGTCCTTAACATCAGGAGGAGCTGATTTTTGACAAAGGGTTAATTTAAACCCTTTGCATCCTTGGAATTAGAATTGGAAAAGGAAGCAGTACGGTGAAGACAACCTGTCTAATCAATTAAGCTGCATGTCAAGATAGTTGGCAGCTTCAAGTTCCCAGGCACTCATATCATCGGCATCCTCTCCTGGTCTCCTCAGACTGAAGTTGTGATCCAAAAAGCACACCAACATACGTACTTTCTTAGGTATCTGAGAAATTCGGCTTGACCACGAGGATTCACTTGAACGATTGCAGATGCACTCTGGAAAGTATTCTGACAGGTTGCGTCTCAGCTTGGTACGGCGACTGCTCTATTCTTGACTGACTGAACCTGCAGGGATTGGTAAATACCACCCAGACTATCACAGGCTTATCACTTCCTTCCATTCAGTCCAGCTTCACAGTTTGTTGCTTCAGGAAGCCTAACAGCATCATCAAGGATACCTGCCACCCTGGATATACCCTTTCTTCTCTTCTACCCTCTAGTACAGGGGTTCCCAACCTTTTTTACGCCAATGACTCGTACCATTAACTGAGGGGTCCATGGACCCTAGGTTGTGTACCCCTGCTCTAGGAGAAGACAATGGAGATTGAAAGTCTGGATGACCAAACTCAAGAATAGCTTCTTCCCCATTGCTGTCGGATTCCTGAACTTGTCAGCTCTTGTGCATCCTCTTCTTGATGCTGCCGCCATGTTTTTGTACTCTCAATTCTTCCTCTCCTGCTATTGCACTACTTCAGATTGCTCCACTATCTGCACCAACTATTGTTCTGAGCTTGTTACTGTACCACGTATACCGTTTATCCTGTGAGCTTCATTCGAACAAGCCGTTTCATTGCACCCTGGTATATGTGATGATCAACTAATCTGAATCTGATCATTTGATAAGAACAAGGAATCAAATGAAGGCACAAAATTAATATGCCTTTGGTTTAAGGCTTTGAATCAAAGTCTTCCTTCAAAAACGTTCAGGACCACTTGAGAAAATTAGCTTATTCACAAAATCCAATTTATTTTCCTCTGCATTGATGCTTCAATCGATGCATTTCTCTTTGAGCAAAATCTACTTTGAAATGAATAATTTTAAATTAGTGAAAAACACTTATTGAAAGTGTTGAAATTGAACTTGCCTTAATTTCTTGGGAATATATTAGCAGTGTGTTAATTTAGAATGAAAACCCTTTGCATCCTTGGAATTAGAATTGGAAGTTGAATTGGTTTATTATTGTCAGATGTATTGAGGTACAGTGAAAAAGTTGTTCTGCCTACTGTTCATACAGATCAAATCATTATACAGTGTGTTGAGGTAGTACAAGGTAAAACAATAAAAGAATGCAGAATAAAATGCAACAATTATAAAGAAAGTGCAGTTCAGGTAGATATTTAGAAGCAAGTTCATAACAAGGTAGATTGTGAGGTCAAGAGCCCATCTTGTTGTACTAGGGAACAATATAGTCTTATACAGTGGGGTAGAAGGCATCCTTGAGCATGGTGGTAGGTGCATTAAAATTTTTGTGTGTTCTGTTTGATGAGAGAGGGGAGAAGAAAGAATGTCTAGGCAGGGTGGGGTCTTTGATTCTGTTGGTTGCTTTCCTGAAGCAGCAAGGAGTACAGACTAAATCCATGGAGGGGAGGCTGATTTCTGTAGGGTGCTGAGCAGTGTCCACAACTCCCTGCCTTTCCCAGTGCCCCGTTCTGAATGTTATCTTTTAAACAAGTCCACTCATTTCAAAATCAGAATAAATATTTAGAAGCCATCAAACAAATTGCTGGAGGAACATCAGTGGGTTGAACAGTATGTCAAGGGGTAGGAAGGAATAATCAACACTTCAGATCATGACTCTGCTTCAGGACCAGCCTCCTGACATCCTCTTTAGTCCTGACCAGGGTTTTTACCTGAAATATTGATAATTACTTACCCCACCATCACTAGATGCTGCTGAAGCATATTGAGTTCCTCCAGGGGTTTGTCCTTTGCGCCAGAATCCAGAATTTGCATTCCCTAAATACTCAACAGTTAAATTTGGACTCAAGTAAATAAATAATTCAGACGAAGATCATTTTTCAATATAATAAATGATTATGATTCCTGTTCTCTTGGCCTAACTCTACCAGTAAGTGCAGTTGTGGGAAGGTACGTAGGTAGCAGCTTGTTGGAAAGCTGAAGACACAGCAAGGGTAGTCTTCACCTGCTCGACTCCAAATGCAGAATGAAATAGGTAGAACGGGGAAGCAGCCAAATCTTCCTGAACAATACAGAGGAGAAAGTACTTACCTATCAAACAATAGCTTACTTACATAAAGGGAGATATTACACAAAATCAATACATTAAGTATACATAGATCCTTCAAAATCAGACTGATTTCAAAAGTAATTTAAATCCTCCTCATTCCTTGTTTTTTACTGAATGTCTTTCCCTTCTAGCTGTGGAGATGCTCTGGAGAAGAATAAACATCTGATCGCTTCTGACCAAAAAGAATATCAACAAGAACTGAAAAAGAATTACAACAAATTAAAGGAGAGCCTGAGACCAATGATAGGGAGAAAGATTCCAGACTTGTATAAACCAGTAATAAAAATTCACCGGGAGTCCAAGTAAGTAATACAACATTAACTCTTCTGTTATTTAGCTTCAAAAAAAGATATTTTTTTTAAGTTAGCATTAAATTTCAGTTTGAATCACATACAAACCTTCAAAATGTGAGAAACCTGTTAGATATTTCTGATATTTGCTATGTTTTTATTCAAAATCTGTGAGGATTAAAATGATTGTTTTTCCAAGACTAAATTTATTGGGATTTGTCATGAGCCAGTGGCTTACAGGTAGGAAGCAGATAGTGGTGGGTGGAGGTTGTTTCTCAGAATGGAGGTGGTAACTAGTGGTGTGCCACAGGGTGGTGTTGAGACCCTTTACATAAATGATTTGGATGTAAATGCACAAGGCCAGACCAGAAAGTTTGTGAATGCCACAAAATTAGGAGGTGTTGTTGATATTGAAGAAGATTATCTTAGATTTCAGGGGAGTCTTTATCTGTTAAGGAAATGTGCCTAGGTGTGGCAAAGAGATTTCCATATGTAAAAGAGTGAGGTGCTGCATTTCGTAAAGTCCAACAAGTGTAGGATTTATACTATGAATGGTAGGGAACTAAGGAATATAATGGAACAGAGGGACTTATGAGGATAAATATATTGTTTATTGAAAGCAGAATCACTGGTATACAAGATGGTAAGAAAGGCATTTAGCACACAGGCTTCCATCAGTCAGGGCATTGGGGTTACATAATAGTTGCAACAATATGTTGCGGTTGTATACGTTATTGATGAGGCTGCAGTTGGTATTGTGTACTCTTTGGGTCACCTTCTCATAGGAAAGATGTGGCTAGACTGGAAAGAATGCAGAAAAGATCCAGGTGGATGTTTCCAAGACTAAGGAGCCTGAGTTACAGAGAGAGGTGGACCAGGCCAGGTCTTTACTGCCCGGAGCGAAGAATGAGGGGTGGCCTTACTGAAGTATTTGAAATTACACAGTTGGAAGGTAGACAGTAATTGTCTTTTACCCAGGGTAGAGGAATCCAAAACTAGGGGACACGGATAGAGGGTGAGAGGGAAAGATTTAAAAAAGTGCCTGGGGAGCAACCTTTCACACAGAAGGTGTTGTGTAAAGGGAAAAGGCTGCCAGAAGAAGACAAGTACAATAGTATCACTTAAAAAGCGCTTGGATTGGTACATGGAGGGGCAGGGCTTAGGGGGATATGGGCCAAGCTCAGGAACTTGGGTGGACACCATGGTCAACATGGACAGGTTGAGTAGAGTAGCCTGTTTCCATCCTGATGTGCCAGTTTACCTAGGGGATCCGCCACCCCGCTGCAATCAGATCTATTGCACCATGCACTAGAAGTGCAAGAACTGCTGAAGGGCCATGCTGGGAAATTGTACAGTTGATTCATCAAGAACCCTATCAGGGTGCAGACTTCAAATGGATGCATGTGTGGGTGTGACATCTAGTGTGGCTCTGAGGAGGGGCATTTTGACAAAGTTCAAAGTAAATTTGTTATCAAAGTACATATATATCACCATATACAACCTGAGATTCATTTTCTAGCAGTCATACTCAATAAATCTATAGAACAATAACCACAACAGAATCAATGACAGACTGCACCAACTTGGGTGTTCAACCAGTGTGCAAAAGACAACAAACTTGCAAAAACAAAAAGAAAGAGATAATAATAGTAAATGAGTAAGCAATAAATATCAAGAACGTGAGATGGAAAGTCCTTGAAAGTGAATCCGTAGCTTGTGGGAACATTTCAGTGATGAGGCAAGTGAAGTTGAATGAAGTTATACCCTTGGGTTCAAGAGCCTGATGGTTCAAGGGTAGTAACTGTACGTGGACCTGATGGTACGAATCCTGAGGTTCCTGTACCACCTTCCTGATGGCAGCAGTGAGAAGAGAGCATGACCTGGGTGGTGCGGGCCCTTGATGATGGATGCTGCTTTCCTGCAACAACGCTCCATGTAGATGTGCTCAATGGGTGGGGAGAGTTTTACCCGTGATGGACTGGGTTGAATTCACTACTTTTTGCAGGATTTCCTGTTCAAGGGCATTATGTTTCCAGCCAGTCAATATATTCTCCACCACACATCTTTGGAAGTTTGTCAAAGTTTTAGATGTCATGCCAAATTTTCGCAAACTCCTAAGGAAGTAGAGGCGTTGCCATGCTTTCTTCATAATTCCACCTGTGTGGACAGATTGTCCAAAATAATAACACTGAAGAATTTAAAGTTACTGACCCTCTCCACCTCTGATCCTCCAATGAGGACTTACTCTTGGACCTCTGGTTTCCTTCTCCTGAAGTCAATAATCAGCTCCTTGGTCTTGCTGACTTTGAGTTATGGTTGTTGTTGTGGCACCACTCAGCCAGATTTTCAATCTCCCTCCTGTGTGCTGATTCATCGCCACCTTTGGTTTGGTTTTCAATAGTAGGATCATCAGCAAAGTTCAATATGACATTGGAGCAGTGCTTAGCCACACAGTCATAAAGGTAAAGTGAGTAGAGCAGGGGGCTAAGCACACAGCCTTGTGGTGCACCTGTGCTGATGGAGATCGTGGAGGAAATGTTGTTGCCAATCCAAACAGACTAGAGTCTGCAAGTGAGGAAATGGAGCATCCAATTGTACAAGGAGGTATTGAGGTCAAGGTCTTGAAGCTTCTTGATTAGTTTTGAGGGGATGATAGTGTTGAACGTTAAGCTGTAGTCAATAAAGAGTATCCTGATGTACGCACCTTTGCTGTCCAGATGTTCCAGGGTTGAGTGAAGAGCCAATAATAAGGCATCTGTTGCTGACCTGTTACTCTGGTAGGCAAACTGGAATGGATCTAAGTAGATCCTCAGGCAGGAATTGATATGTGTGTAAAAAGGGCCTGAAGGATCATTGGGGACCCGAGTCACCCCAACCACGAACTGCTCTAGCTGCTACCATCTGGGAAACGGTACCGCAGCATAAAAGCCGGGACCGACAGGCTCCGGGACAGCTTCTTCCACCAGGCCATCAGACTGATTAACTCATGCTGATACAACTGTATTTCTATGCTGTATTGACTGTCCTGTTGTACGTACTATTTATTATAAATTACTATAAATTGCACATTGAGACAGACGTAACATCAAGATTTTTACTCTTCGTGTATATGAAGGATGTAAGTAATAATGTCAAGTCAATTCAACATTTGTCATCAACAATCTCTCAAAGCACTTCATCACAGTGGGTGTAAGTGTTACTAGATGATAGTCATTGAGGCGAGTTACCATGTTCTTCTTACACTCCAGTATAATTAAAGCCTACTTGAAGCAAGTGGGTACCTCAGACTGCCAAAGCGACCGATCTCAGTGAACGCTCCAGCCAGTTGATCAGCACAGGTCATTAGTACTTGGTCAGGTACCCCAACTGGCCTGTATGTTTTTCGTAGGTTCACCCTCCTGAAGGCTGCTTGAACGTCGGCCTCTGGAACTGAAATGATGGGATCATTGGGGGCTGTGGAGTCCATGAGGGTTCCTCCATGTTTTAACTGTCGAAGTGAGCATTAACAGTATTGAGCTCATCTGGAAGTGAAGCCCTGCTCTCACCTATGTTGCCTGATTTAACTTTATAAATATTCAAGCTTTGCCTCAAAAGTCGAGCATCTTTCATTGATTCAAATTTAGTCCAGAATTGCCCCTTTACCTGTGAGATGGCTTTCTGGAGATCGTACCTGGACTTATTGTAACTTTCTTGGTCATCAGACTTGAATGCCTCTGACTGCCTCTCAGCAGATTGCGAATTTCATGGTTTATCCAGGGCATCCGATTGGAGAAGTCTCTGAATGATTTTGTGGGGTCACACTCATCTCCAACTGTTTTAACGAAGTCCGTAACAACCATCAGATTCTCAGATGAGTCCTTGAGCACAGCCCAGTCCAACCATCTCGAGGCAATCCCGTAGCCACTCTTCTGCCTTCCACGACCACCTCTTTGTTGTCCTAATCTCTTGTGCTTTGCTCTTCAGTCTCTGCCTGTATGCAGGTAGGAGAAGGACAGCCAAGTGATCCGATTTACCAAAATGTGGTCTGAACGTGGAACGGTTGGCATTCCTTATGTTAGTGTAACTGTGGTCTAGTGTGTTGGGAACTCTGGTGTTGCATATCATATACTGATGGTAATTGGGCGGGAATTTCTTCAAACAAGCCTGATTGAAGTCCCTGATTATGGCTTGAAATGCGTCAAGATGGACTGCTTCTTGTTTGGAGATGGCATCATGCAGTTTCTGAAGCACTTGATTATAGTCCGCAACTGGTGATATGTAAACTGTGGTCAGGGTTATGGAGGACAACTCCCTAGGTAAATAGAACGGGCAGTGTTTGACCATTAGGTGTTCAAGTCTGTGGAAACATGAGTTCAACATAACAACTGCATCAGAACACCACCAAGAGTTTGTCATGAAATACGCGCCTCCACCTTTTGCCTTTTCCAAATCAGCAGTTTGGTCCATATGGAAAGTTGAGAAGACTTTCAGACTGATCATTTGTATCTGCCATGCTAGGAGAAAGCCAAGTCTCATGCAGACATGGAATACAACAGTCCCTCAATTCCCTCCAATACAGCCCCCAGGTCCTCAATTTTGTTCTCCAGCAAGTGCACATTTGCTGACAGGATGCTGGGTAGAGGGGGCCTCATCCCTCTGCGTTTCAGCCTGGCTTGGAGTCCACCCTCCTGCCTCGCTTCCGGCCATGGCGATGAAGCTTTGTTCACTTAAAGGTGCTGTACCTGCCTGCTCCGCCGAGACCTTCAGACAATCGTGAAACCTGTAGATCGTTAAGCTGATTTGAAAGTACATTGTTTAGAGGAAAATTACATGCTGGAGATTGCAGTGAGAGCAATTCAGTAGAGGTATATTTAGAAGTATTGTCTGCAGCCAACAGAACGTCACCATGCTTCACTGACACCATCATGAATCAACAATCTGCAGTAATCTGGAGTTTGATCTAAAGTCCTTAGGACACCCATACTTTTTGAAAAGTCATTGAATAATAGAATGTTTACAATGTGCAAGGAACCATTCAGTCAGTGTGAATGCATAGCTGCATATTAGTACAAATAAGCAAACACCTCTCTCTATAGCATTGCATATTCTCTCTTTTTAGATAATTATCCATCATCCTTGAAACACTGAAATAGAATCTACCTCCAGTGTCACAGATTCTCAACACAAATGTAAAAATGTGTAAAAATGTTATTCTTTATGTAACTTGTAGTTCTTTTGACAGTCATCTTCATTCAATATCCCCAGTTCTTTAATTGTCCACCATAGGAACACATTCTTTCTTATTTACTGTTTCTTTATGATTTATGATTTTAAATAACTTTATCAGGTCCTCTCACAAATCCTTCTGTCCTAAGATTAACCTCAGCTTTTCAAGTTTATGTACAATGTCCTTCATTCCTGCAATCATTTTGGTAAATCTCTCTGATAACCTTTCCAAAGTATGACAGGCAGAACTTAAAATAACAATCAACTATTGTTTTATAAAAATTCATTTTGACTTCCTGGCTCTTGTTGTCTATACACGTGATCCTATTTGATTTTCCAATCACATTTTCAACTTATCCTGCCATTTTTCATTAACATATGCCCAGATCTCTCATATTGCTATTAACAATTATGCCTTCTGGTTTGTGTTATCATTTCTTATTCTTCCTATCAAAATGTAACACCTCAGAACCTTCAGCATTAATTTTCATCTATCCAGTCAGTCGATCAGCATGTCCATATTTCCTTGATGTTTACTGCTATTCACCTCCAGCTTGTTGATCATTTGCAAAGTTAGAAATAATGATTGGGGTGTATAGGCCATAAATGATTTAGAGGTGTTGGTAATAGTTACCTCTGGGAATCTCCACTGTATACTTCACATTTCAAAAGCAAACTTTAAAATTAATCATTTTCCTATGCACGTTGCTACAGATTGACATCAACTGGGGTTCAAGCATTGGTTCTGAGATTTATTCAAAAAAAAGATCAAATTAGACACAATTTGCTTTTCATATAAAAGAGGTGGCATGGTAGTGTAGCTTTACAGTACCAGCGACCTGGGTTCAATTCCCATCGTTGACTGTAAGAAGTTTGTACGTTCTTCCCATGACCATGTAGTTTTCCTCCGGGTGCTCTGACTTCCCCTGCATTCCAAAGACATATAGTTTAGTAGGTTAATTGCTCACTTGCGTGTACTTGGGTAGCACAGATTCACTGGACCTTAGGGGCCTATTACTGTATTGTATCTCGAAATAAAATAAATGCATTCTAGTCTTCTCTAATTAATCCACACTTCTGCAAGGGACTGCAATTTCAGTCCCCAATTTAATATTTCAAGAACTTTTATTATTACCAATGCTAACCTGATTGGGGTCAATTCTTTTTATGAATAAAGGAAAATATTTTAAATTTTCTCATTCTCAAGCACTACCTGTGAATCTGTGCATATTTAGAAGATTGTGGTCAGGAATTCTGCATTTTCTTCCCTGTTTCCCGCAGTAACTAGTATGCATTCCATCTGTACTAGTGATTTATTCAAATTATATGCAACTACTCTCTTGCCAATTGTTCACTAATCCAAAATTTCAACTACACCTTCCTTTGCTGAGACCACAGAAGCATATTCTTCTTGTGGTGAAGGTGAAGGCAAAGTGCCTCAGCTAAACCCTTGGCTCTAAGATTAGAATTAACTTTTACTCCCAAACTAGTTACCTGGGGCCATGTTTACTATCTGGTGCTGGTGATCATTGTGGACTTTCTGTGGGCTGCAGAAAATTGTTCCAAAGTTCCTCTTTTGAATTACTTTCACTGCAATATAACTTTCCTCCAAACAGTGGACTTTTAAATCAGCTCAATGATCTTCAGATCTAACTACACTCACTTGCCCCTTCAGTGAGATGTTTCCCACAAGCAATGTTCTCACTTTAAGTGCTCTTTATCTCATTATCTCATGTTCTCATTACTTATTGTTATTTATTTATATTTGCATTTGCACAGTTTGTTATCTTCTGCACTCTGGTGAATCTTTCATTGATCTTGTTACAGTTACTATTCCATAAGATTTGCTGAGTATGCCCACAGGAAAATGAATCTCAGGGTTGTATATGGTGACATATATGTACTTTGATAATAAAATTTGTTTTGAACTATTAACTTTGATTCTCTCAGGTGAGTGCTCCAAACCTATCATTAGTTTCCCTCCAAAACTTCAGACAATCTACTTCACATTCATTTGAACACAATTCTTGTTTGCATAGTTTAAAGCCTTCTCAGTGACCCCAGGTTAAATTTGGTGCTGTCTGCGTACATGAAGGAGGTAAGAAGTTTGCCATGATACAACCAAAAACAAGCTGAAAACATAGAAGAGCTATAAGCTAGTTGCTGAAATTAATATCAGCCTCAACTTTAGAGCAAGCTGCCTTTTCATAGTTAGCACTGGAACACCAGAAGACTTAGCCCATGTGTTATCCATAAATGTTTCAAGAACATGTTGGCATGATATTCATCATGGTTTATGACATTAACATTTTCACTAATGAACAATGGAGGCAGTGGGAGAAGTCAGCACAATCCATTTGAGTCTATTCCTTGGAATTTAAAAACATGAAGGGTGACCCTTTTCAAATATGTAAGATCCTAAAGGGCTTGAGAGAATAGATGTAGAGACGTTTTCATGAGTGAGAAGGTCACAAACAAGAGAACATAGTTACAAGCTAAAAGTATGTCATTTACAACTGAAATGCATAGAAATTTCTTCACTCCGAGGGTAGTGAATCTCTAAATCTCTTTGCCTGTCAACACCTAGTGCCTGGATCTAAACATGAAAAATAGTTGGGTACAGTACCAGAAGGTGGAACCTGCCTGAGAAATGTACATCAGGCTGAAACAGCGCATTCAAGAAAGGAATGGGAAAAGTTGTTTGATTGACTAATGAACACTATTTCATGCATAAGAATATCTGACCTGTCAATATATCTTATTGTAATGCTTTCTTCAGTCATTATTGGTAACACTTTTTTTCTACTCTAAGGGAATCTTTTAGAAGATCAAGCTTCAAGAGAAATGAATCATCACTATCAAACTCACAGAACAGCTGATGGAATTTGTCAATGAGAGTTTAGGATTGAGCTTTTAAGGGCAACTTATTGAGCTCTAAACAGCCATCAAGGCAACCATGTGAGAAATATGAAAACTGCAATCAATATCTTCTTCAAAGTGAAACACTTTTAATGAAGTATATAGTCCACGGGTGGGCACTGATATCATTTACTCCATGAAAAGACAAAACTGCCAGATGCCTTGAACTGTTGCTAGTTAACCCAGCTTGCAAATACGGTGCAATTGCTCCTCCTATTAATATATACATTTTTATCCAGATGCTTTATTGTTTCCAAACTCATGACTATGTGAGTGCCACAATGTTTACATAAGCTGCTGTTTCATCCTCGAGCTCAGGGTCCTGAACTTTTTATGCCATGGACCAATACTGTTAAGCAAGGGGTCTGTGGGCCCCAGGTTAGGAACCCTTGCTCTAGCTTAATGTCCAGTGTTCCATATTCACTCTGCCGTTCTGTATTTGACTTATTATATTTCATTGTCACATTTTGATAATTCTTCAATGCTATTACTTCCATTTATGTAACTGTTTTATAAGTATAACATATGCTTTGAACTAATCAGATCTCTTAGTAGTCAGTTGTCAATAATGAGTTACAAAACTTGATACCTCCATTATTAAACATGTTTAAGATGCAATACATACAGAATAGCATTAATTTCCACTTTTGGTTCTTAATGCTATTTCAGTATTTATGGAACCAGCTTTATTACATTCTTTGGTCCAAGGAGGGAATATCAAGAGTGAATTAATGAAGAATTTTACATAAATGACTATAAGCATATATGTTGATCTTAAACATCCCAGCAAATCCCCTAATGCTGAACAGTCAATCCTCATTCCCTACTATCTTGGAAATTATGCCTGTTCTGTTCTCATCAATAACTTGTACAGAACCAGCACCCTCTGAAAGCTGAGCTGGTCAGAGCTGACTGTAATGATTCGTCAAAGCAATGCAATTTTGATTTTTTTTATAGAAACATAGAAAATAGGTGCAGGAGTAGGCCAATTGTTTTATATAAAAACAATTATATCCATATTCCAAAATACATCTGTAGACTTTGACTGAAAATGGAGGCAACATTGCAGACTGCCATAATTCCTCATTGATTGTCTGCTGTAGGTCCTCTGTTGATCAGGGTCGACCAGGATGTTGCAACTCAGCTGCCTATGTAAGCCAGTATGCAAAACCAGGGCAGTATGGTATGGAGAGCAAGCTACTGCCTATGTAGCAGGCTACTCCCCTCCACACAGCTAATGAATCCAAAAGAGCAGCAGAGACCAATACAGTTTCTCACCAGCGGCATTGCATTCAGTGTAAGACTGCCTTAAGGACTCTGGCTCTGGATATTTCCTCAGGGTTTACTCCTGAATCCTTCACTGTGAGTGGGTAGCCGCTAGGCAGCCGAGGTTTGAGATCGGAGTTTCCCTCCTCCTAGGTGAGCTGCCAACCACGGCTAACAAGCCCCATCTGCCCAAAGCAACTGGTTTTAAGGTGCCAGTAACCTGCCTTTGCCCCTTCTCCTGTCAGTAGAAACTGTTCCACCAGGCATATTAGCTAAGCCACACACAAAAGCCAGGAGCTGGACTTGGTTGTTAGAGGCCATATGAGGCACATGCCATTGAGAGCATTTAATAGGTGTTGGGAGCTTATCCCCACTACCTCCCCATGGTGATGACAACATTAAGGAATTGTATATTACTGTATCTAATGTACAGAAACTTCTAAATATGCAACTAAGTACTCATCAAATGAAGGTGGTATGACCTAATGCTATTGTTTCAAATGTTTTTTCTGTGTTATGCATTCATTTTTAATTTTTTGAATTCTAAGTGCTGTATATTGTATGTATAGATAAGATTCTCCTTGTAAAAGTAAAAAGCTTTTCTAAAAAAATTATGAAGATGTATTGATGTAAATGTATCATTGAGTTACTTGCTCATTATGTTCTAGAATCAAAGAAATTCACAGCTGATACAACTAAAGCTACTTTGTTCTCAACATGTTTTGCTATCTTTTTCACCAATTTTTTCATATTGTTGACATTGGTTCAACTCTTAATGCTACAGCACGAAATTGAATGGCCACCTCTGACCATTTTCTCTTTTTTCTGAGTTCTGTTGAAGTGTTCCCAACCCAAAATTGTTTCTCTTTCCATGATGCTGTCCATTTTCTGTTTTTATTTCTGATTTCTTGCATTTACAGTTTCTTGATTTCCATATTGGAAGTTAGAAAAAAAGACAAGTTTGATCTATGTAGCTTTTTACTGAACGCCTCCAAATCACAAAGGTAAGCCATGATCAACAATAGCAGATGTACCTCTATTTCTTTGTAACAGGACAACTACCTGGACAAGTTCTTTGCCCTGTATCGCACCCTGGAGGGCCAGGTGATATTCCCAATTTGGATCCTGGGCCAGAAGATAATGGAATATGACCTAGAGCATGAGCTGAAGTTGAGTATAATCTCACTGCCTTCAGCCTGGCTTGAATCATTGGTACTGTTTCTGCACCAAGTCCTCGATAATCTACTCAGTGGGAAAACACCCATATCTTTTTTTCCAGAAATAAAGTTAAATTTACACAATATTGAGACTAAATTAATAACCAAATCAAAGCAAGTTTTTTCACTTCTCATAAAATGTTCATTCAATAATATTTGAACAAGAGAAAAGATTTTTTTTAATGCATTTTGGCTGTCTGGTCAGGATGATACAGAAGCATTCTGATTCAGTGGACTCAGAGCCCAGAAACTCCAACATCTGACTTCCAACGTGCCCAAAACAACCATTATTCTGTGTGTGGACGCTGATGCAATGAACGTGACAAACCACAGAAAGGCCACAGCTGGCTGATATTTTACACACAGCTGCCAAAGATGTACAATCTGCCTTATTATTACAAGTTTATTTGCAATTTGTCATACAAATGTTATACAATTGCCTGTTTTTGTTTTAGTTGACAAAACAGTGACAATAACCCCAAACTCCTGATGCGGAACCATAAAAATAGAAACAAGTTGAGCTCCGGGTATGATTAGTCAGGCTTCTTCCAATCCATGATGGAGCTTGGCATTTCTAACCCTCAGAGGTACAGTGGAACAATTCAGTTTCGGTCTGTGATCCATTCAACATGAGAAAATGAAGAACAGAAGCCAGACTAGGCCTCATGCCTGTTCTTCCATTTATTGAGATCATGACAGATCTCTTACATCAAATCCACCTTCCTGCACCAATCCTATATCCCTTGATTCCTTTAATATCTAAAAATCTATCAATCTCTGCCTTGAAAACATTCAGCGACTGAGCTTCCAGAGCCTCCATGGGTGGAGAATTCCATGGATTCATCATCGTCCTCCAGGTATCCTGAACTACTTATTTGAGCTGAACAGCTGAAATATCATTTATAAATTTGCAGATGACATCACTGTTATTGGTAAAATTCTCAGACGGTGACGAGATATACAGGAGTGAGGTAGACGGGCTGGTTGAGTGGGGTCACAACAACAACCTTGCACTCAATGTCAGCGAGGCCAAGGAATTGATTGTATGCTACAGGAAGAAAAGTTGGGAGAACATACATCAGTCCTCACTGAAGGGACGGTGGTGGGCTTGAAGGGGCTTCATGTTCCTAGGTGCCAACATCTCCAAGAATCTGGAAACACGAGGAATTCTGCAGATGCTGGAAATTCAAGCAACACACATCAAAGTTGCTGGTTGACACAGCATCTCTAGGAAGAGGTACAGTCGACATTTTGGGCCGAGACCCTTTGTCAGGACTAACTGAAGGAAGAGCTAGTAAGGGATTTGAAAGTTGGAGGGGGAGGGGGAGATCCAAAATGATAGGAGAAGACAGGAGGGGGAGGGATGGAGCCAAGAGCTGGACAGGTGATTGGCAAAAGGGATATGAGAGGATCATGGGACGGGAAGCCCAGGGAGAAGGCAAAGGGGGAAGGGAGGGGGAACCCAGAGGATGGGAAAGGGGTATAGTCAGAGGGACAGAGGGAGAAAAAGGAGAGAGAGAAAGAATGTGTGTATATAAATAAAAAACGGATGGGGTACGAGGGGGAGGTGGGGCATTAGCGGAAGTTTGAGAAGTCAATGTTCATGCCATCAGGTTGGAGGCTCCCCAGACGGAATATAAGGTGTTGTTCCTCCAACCTGAGTGTGGCTTCATCTTTACAGTAGAGGAGGCCATGGATAGACATATCAGAATGGGAATGGGATGTGGAATTAAAATGTGCGGCCACTGGGAGATCCTGCTTTCTCTGGCGGACAGAATCTGGGTTGGGCCCAATTACTAAGAAGGCACGATGGAGGCTCTTGTTCATCAGGAGTCTGAGAATATTTGGTATGTCAACAAAGACTTTTGCAAATTTTTACAAATGTATGGTGGAAAGCTTTTGGACTGGCCTGGTATGTGGTCTCCATTGCACAGGATCACAAGAGGCTACAGAAGGTTGTAGACCCAACCATCACAGGCATAATCCTGCCCATGATCAAGGACATCTTCAAGAGACAGTGCGTCAAGAGGGCAGCTTCCGTCATTAAGGACACTCACCATCACTATTGCCATCAGGGAGGAGGTGGTACAGGAATCTGAAGACCCACACTCAAAAAGTTAAGAATTGTTCCTCTCCGTCATCTGATTTCCAAAGGATTAATGAACCTGTGAACACAATGCTATTCCTTTTCTTGTTCTGTTTATTTATTTTGTAATTTATAATAATTTTATGTTGTTGCACTGCACTGCTGCGTCAAAGCAATATACAGGTCCACAATCCCTTATCTGAAATCCTTGGGGCCAGTTGCATTTCAGAATTCAGAATTTTTCGGATTTCAGCCCCTCCCCCCATACCAAAAAACACGTATCTCAAGTCCCTTATTTAACCTGGCTTAGTGTGGTGGACTTTAGGACCCGGCGGCGCACCAAACCTACGCACATCCTCCCATATACTTTAAATCATCTCTAGATTACTTATAATACCTAATGCAATGTAAATGCTATGTAAATAGTTATTATACTGAATCGTTTAGGGAATAATGACAAGAAAACATTTTATTTCCAGCAAAAACATTCAATAAAACATAAAAATATACAGCTTCAAACGAACTGAATCAAACGCATGGTAAATGACTTATTGGAATAAATGTAGAATGTCACTGTCACTATAAAACTTCAGTAACTTGTCTTTCTGTTTATTTAAATCATATACAGTGGTAGTTCCGACACTAGTTTCTTCAGTAAGACGCCGCACAGACACACCACGATCAAGCTTCTGCAATAACTCCACTTTCTGCGTTATTGATAGAGAAGATTCCTTCTCTTTTTCTCATTGTTACCCATAGGGTATCTGCAGCTCTTTTTGACATTTTCACAGTGAAATTAAACACAAAGTCAACAGTGAACACAAAATATCAGCGAACAGCAAATGCACGTGTAACCAGTACGAGCGCTGAGCCACAAATAACACCTAGCGGCCTCTGCCAGTGCTGCCACGTCACACCTGAGTGACATTAGCTGTTGGCAAAAAAAACTTCAGTTTTTGGAGCTTTTTGGATTTCAGAATTTCAGATAAAGGAATGTGCACCTGTATTTTATGTTGTGTATGTGCAATAATAAACCTGATTCTTATGATATCCATCTACTCCACTGTTATACTTCAAGAACGATTACATAAAATTTATCTTTATACAATTTATTATACAATAATAATAATTCTCTTTTGACAATCACCTCCCAGCTGGAATGAGAAAAGGATTAAGTAACTGTCATGCTAAAACTGTAGGCAACATTTTACCCAGGTGAGCAAACACTTATTGGTAAAATATCACGGTAGGCACAGTAGGGAGATCAGCTACTGATCTGACTGATCTCCTGCTGGTTATAGTATAACGTAAAACAGCTGTAGACTAATCTCAATCTAAACAATGGTCAGTGAAAGTTTTTAAGATTGCATACCTCAAAAGTGCCGTAGAACACATCTGTCCCAGAAGTCTGATTCAAACCACTGCTGAAAAGATGCAGTAAAACTGAAATTAAAATGTAACTTGCTGGAAACAGGAAATATAGATCAACGTTTCAGGCATTACTATTCATCAATAATTGGCAAATGTTGCTTTCTTTACTCTTTACAGTTGTTGGTGGATCTACTGTCATTTTTATCCATTCCCTGTTTTGGTTTCTGACTTCTAGCTTTTACATGCACAAGGGAGTTAAAATGACATCTAATAATTCTAGCTTAAATGAAACAAAAATTATGACTACAGTAGCTATTTCCCCAACCTGAGTATTTTTCAATCACGGTGAACTCAGAGACCAATAAAAGGAGATCTGGGGAATGCATTTCCAAGTTATTATGTGATTCAGTTCATTCCAGTTGCACATTGTTTCTGGGTGGTCAAGCAATTAAAGATATTGGTATATTTCCAGCTTTTGCTTCTTCACAAAATGTATCATAGGTCAGAGGATGTAGAGAGAGATTTAAACTGCCTTGCAGCGCTGAAACAATATAACGGTCAGTCTGGATCCTGGAACTCAGAAATCATGTCATGTAAATGGATATACACAGCTGTAGAGGGTCTCTGGAATTCTTTAGCCAAATGAGAATCACGTTGTGGATTTATGACTCCATGTGGTCAAAAGGCCAAACTTAGGCAAACGGTAGATAACTCCAATTAACATATGACTGAGTCAACATAGGATTGAATCCAATGGTGAGTGAAACATGATTAACTGAACTCTCACCTCACTACTAGTCATGATTGTTTGAGTACTTGGAGCTGAAATGCATTGTGGCTACATATTAGATTGATTTAATAGTGATTTTGGAACTATACCAAAACTCTTTAGTACGAGTCTGTTAGATAAAGTAAAAGCTGAACAGTGGAAAAGAACAAATGTAGTGCTAAGATTGCAAAGGATGTGAAAACAGAGAAAAAGTCTATCAGGAAAAAAAAGCAAAATACTTACGTAATGCACCATTTAAGGACGACAGACAGATTGCCTGAATTGGGTAAAGCCGAAAGATATTTACATTTTGTTTTATGAATATTTCTACTAAGAATCTTTGGATGTGTTATGTTTGTTTTAGTGTAGAGAAGCAAATTGGATTAGAAGTTGTTTATTTTGAGCTGCAAAGCCTGAAGCCCTGTGAAAGCGAAAAAAAAGGCCCATCCTTTCACCTTCTGAACACATCAAAAGAAAACTCCAAAGTTCAAGCTGTGCATGTACCATTCATTTGTTTGTTTTGATCTTTGTCTAATCCATCTGGAGAAAAAAACGCTGGTAGAACAAACATTTATTCTTTACTTCTTTTCTCTTAAAATTCACAGTGAAGAAACTGCTCTTTCCCGGCATCTGTTTCCATCACAGAACAAATTCTCCATAAGAGGGATGATTCTTACAAAAACAAATTCTCACATCAGAAGTAGACTCCATTTCTCCCTGCAGATACATAAGTTTAATTAATCATATTTTAGTGAGTTGTATGCGTGTGAAAGATTGAAAAAGAATCAACTTCAATTGTAGTCTTCCATCATTCAAATAACCTAACACGATTTAGTGTTGGATGTCTGCTTAAGAATACTGATCATTCAGAGTACGTGGAAATGAAATAGTAGATTATATCTCAATAAGAACCTATTCCTTCATGAAAAAGGGAGAAAGCAACATTGATAGAAACTAAAAACCATTCAAAGAAATACAAAACAAAAAAGAGTTAGTTTTGAACTGAATTTATGGATTATTTTAGTACCAAGCATATTAAGCATTTGTTTTATCAGATGAATTGTACAAATGAATGATTATATTGCTTGGCATTAAAGTAATACAAGAAATACAATTTTGAACTAATAGTAAAAATAGTCCCGTTAAAGACATCCGTAGCATAGTTCCCTACGATACATCCAAACTTTAATTTATGAAACTGCATGGGAGACTTATGCCTTCTCATAGATGGAAAGTACATATTGTGCTTCTGTAAGGATTCCAGGCTATTACATTAATTATTGCTGCCTGAAATAGCTTCTTAAGGCTTTTTTTTCCTGATACACATTTAACCATTTAAACAATTAAATACAGTAGCAAGTATTGTGCCAAGAACTGAAATATTTAATTGGTTTCAATCTGCTCACTACATTCCTATACCTTAACATAATTAATAATTCTGTAAATAATTTTGTAACATTTACATTTTTATATAGATAAAAATGATCTATAGATCTTCACACAGAGAGTGGTGAATCTGTGGAATTCTCTGCCACAGGAAACAGTTGAGGCCAGTTCATTGGCTATATTTAAGAGGGAGTTAGATATGGCCCTTGTGGCTACGGGGTTCAGGGGGTATGGAGGGAAGGCTGGGGCAGTGTTCTGAGTTGGATGATCAGCCATGATCATAATAAATGGCGGTGCAGGCTCGAAGGGCCGAATGGCCTACTCCTGCACCTATTTTCTATACCTATGTACACGACTATAACATTTGTAAAAAAAAATTGGGTTATTAAGTTGCTGTACCAGGTTGAGAAATAAAGTCTTATTGTGACATTTTCAATGACAACAACTATACTTCACATTCTCTCCCCAAGTTATGAATTGCTTCTGTTTCCAAATGAAGGTAAATTCTCCCTCAGACATTGAAATGTTAATTGTTCGGGAGGTCATCAGCTCTCAATAAGCAACATGCTTCGCAGCCAGAAGTGATCACCAGTAAACATAGAAACATAGAAAATTGGTGCAGGAGTAGGCCATTCGGCCCTTCGAGCCTGCACTGCCATTCAGTATGATCATGGCTGATCATCCAACTCAGAACCCTGTACCAGCCTTCCCTCCATACCCCCGATCCCTTTAGCCACAAGGGCCATATCTAACTCCCTCTTAAATATAGCCAATGAACTGACCTCAACTGTTTCCTGTGGCAGAGAATTCCACAGATTCACCACTCTCTGTGTGAAGAAGTTTTTCCTCATCTCATTCGTAAAAGGCTTCCCCTTTATCCTCAAACTGTGACCCCTCGTTCTGGACTTCCCCAACATCGGGAACAATCTTCCTGCATCTAGCCTGTCCAATCCCTTTAGGATTTTATACGTTTCAATAAGATCCCCCCTCAATCTTCTAAATTCCAACGAGTATAAGCCTAGTCGATCCAGACTTTCATCATATAAAAGTCCTGCCATCCCAGGAACCAATCTGGTGAACCTTCTTTGTACTCCCTCTATGGCAAGGATATCTTTCCTCAGATTAGGGGACCAAAACTGCACACGATACTCCAGGTGTGGTCTCACCAAGGCCTTGTACAACTGCAGTAGTACCTCCCTGCTCCTCTACTTGAATCCTCTTGCTATGAATGCCAGCATACCATTCGCCTTTTTTACCACCTGCTGTACCTGCATGCCCACTTTCAATGACTGGTGTATAATAACACCCAGGTCTCGTTGCACCCCACCCCCCCCCCCGTTTTCCTAATCAGCCACCATTCAAGTAATAATCTGTTTTCCTATTTTTGCCACCAAAGTGGATAACCTCACACTTATCCACATTAAATTGCATCTGCCATGAATTTGCCCATTCACCTAACCTACCCAAGTCACCCTGCATCCTCTTAGCATCCCCCTCACAGCTAACACTGTCACCCAGCTTCGTGTCATCTGCAAACTTGGAGATGATGCATTTAATTCCCTCATCTAAGTCATTAATATATATTGTAAACAACTGGGGTCCCAGCACTGTGTAGTAGCAATCTGTGACAGAAACCACCGTAGTCTCATAGAAATGTGTAGATCAGCCAGTTTTGGAAGATGCCTCACTTCTGATTAACTGGGAATTATGTTTACCAACACAGGAAGAACTCTTCAAGTCTCTTGCAGCTACCAGGGATCTTTGAAACATTATTGTTGCTTACCTGAAACACAGTGAAAGAATCCCTTGATTCTTGAATAGGAGGAAGACCATGGTTTATTACTATGTCACTATCAACAAATATTTATGATGTTCTTATCTGTCAATATTATTTTTTGATGCAAAATATGTTCTTCAAAGTTTATTGTCAGAATGTCTTCTTTTCAGAGTCAATATTCACAGCTTTGGTATATAAATTGTTCTATAACATGACATAAATATGAATTAGTATATGAATATAATTTGTGACTATGTTGAAAAGATAAATAATCACACCTTTGGTGGATGCTAACAAAATAAGAGTAAAATTTATTATCAATAATTTTATATATATATGCCACTCACCTATATCCTATGTATACAGGTAAGTGGTAAGTAATTATACACTGTTTATTTTAAAAGGCTAATGTAACTGAAGTTTATAAATTAATATCATTTATTTATAATGTTCTTGGTGAATACAGAAAAAGATGTAAGATTTCAAAAAAAAATCAGGACATTATCTTCAGAAGTGTTCCATTGATGATGCAATGAGATTAATCGTGCGAAGCCCGTGAGATTTTTTTGCTATGAATTGAAGTGCAGCAGTTACCAATCCATTCAAACTTCAGGATTTTCACAACTAAGTATAAGATTCACATGTACCCATTTAACTTCCTTATGTACTCACCATGGGTTAGCAAGTTCAGCACTAACCAAACCAAAAGTAATGTGCTGCTAATTAGGATAATGCAATACTTGCTTAAATAATCATAGCAAAAGCTTGATTTGAAGAGATGTAGGGGCACCAACATTTTTCTAACAGCAAGTTTTCAGAAGCTACCTCTTTCACTTAACTTTCTCAAGATATGATTTTACATCACGATTAAAAATAACAAATAACACAATTTTAAAGATGATTTAAAACTCCTAAATATACTAAAATTTTACAAAGATCAGAGCAGCCGTTCCTCTCTGTTGAGATATATAATAGAGTACAGCTAAAGTAGGGTCCAACTTGGAGCAATATGTTTGTACAGATCCTTTAGAGTACATGGGGATGCTCTTGACCGAGGCACTCCCCCATGGAATTTAGTAAAAAGTCTAATATCAGAGCACAGCTATCTGATAGTGGCTTCAGGATATCTGTTCAGTGAGTGTGCAGAGAAATTCCTAGCTTACTAACTGTTGTGCAAAATGAATTACCAGTTTCACCCACAAATGCCACTGTTTCTATTCATTTCAAATTATATAGTAATTCAATAAAAATACCTCTTGACTACATCATGTTTAATAACAAGAAATTGCAGTGTGCCTCAGATATATCAGCCTTTCAGGATTCTAGAGACAGGTTACCATGGTGATTTCCATAATGACAATGGGAGTGCAATGACAGGCAGTAGGACTCCTCTGGGAAACCCTTGCCACTTGCTCCGCCTGGCCCCAGGAGAAATATGCCTGTAACGTCACGGCAGTTGCCCGCTTCCATGTGTGATACACCTACATGCAGGTATCACTGGCCGTGCAAGAATCACAGCAGCTGGCATTGGACACACATTTGACAAAGCTCCATTAGCAAAGCAGGCCATAGGAGCAGGATGAATTTAGTCAAAGGACATTGAAGTAGATTCTTTCCTGAGCCACTTTTAGAGTGCCTGTCCAACCTTATTTAACTTGAATTTAATATTAACTAAAACACCAGCAAATTGATACCTAGGACATAAAAATTACTTGAATCTATTTATATGTTTCCATAAGTCCAATCTGTAAGAGCTAATTTAAAATAGTACAGAAACCTTTGCCATGGTTTAGCTTAAACTATGTAGGATAAGTCTTTGGTGACAGAGGGAAATTGAGGGCTGATGAATCAATATACCTAGAAAAAGCAGGTACAGGCGAGCAGGAACTGAGGGAAGTCAGTCAAGGGAGATAACCATATGCACAGATATGGCGATGAAGCACCTCGGTATTTTCCTGTATTTGCTTTGTGACAAGGCAGGTCGGTAGCCCTGATCATTCTGATCCTTGCTCTATGTTCACCTCCACAACGTTCAATCATGTGTCAGTGAGCATTCACATGAATAGCTGCATTTAGTTTGACAACTTTCCATTGAGGACTACTACTTGAAGAACTCTAGCCATAAGTTAGCAACTCTCACCAGTCATACATATGGAAGTTTGCTGTGTAATAAGTGTCGGGGATTGCACTGTTTTGGTATACTATTTCTGGCACATTGTGTGCATTTAATAAGTGATTCTTCTGCACGTAGATGAAATTAGTTGTGGTTGAATTAGCCCAATTCAAATTAGCCTAACTTTATTGACCCCAAAGGAAATTGCGGTGTCACAGTAGCATTACAATTGCACAGATATACAAAAGTAAGAGTATTAGAAGAGAAGTAAGAAAGAATAAAGAACAAGTTACCTCAAACAATCTAACAGGAGGTGGGGTGGAAGGGGTCATCACTTCCGTGGCTGTAGGTTGACTCATTATAGAGCCTAATGGCCAAGAGTAAGAATGACTTCATATAGCGTTTTTTGGAGCAGGGCATTTATCTTAGTCTTTTTCTAAAAGTGCTCCGCTGTTCAGCCAAGATGGCAAGAAACATTATGCAGAATTGCCAGGATTTTCCATCGGGCCCTTTGTAGACATATATAATGTCAAAATTCACTCTGGATTGTCATGTTGATACATTATATTCATCATGTTTAATGGGCTTACAGAGGAAAGTGAGGAAATCGCAATAAAAACCAAAAACTCTGGAAATACTCAACGTGTCAGACAGTATCTAAGGAAAATCCTTTCATCAGAACAGTTCGGCCTGTAGTGTTGATTCAGATTCTCCTCCCACATCTATATGCCAGAAAGAGTGGCCTACAAATAGGACTGACCTTTTATTTGAAAAGTGTTGCTGTACATGTGGAAATTGTGTATTCCCTTTAGATGAAGAAGTACTCTTCTAATCTGGTCTAAATGTGCCCATGAGGTTGACCCATAAATGCTGACTCAAGTGGCCCAGGAAATCATTCAGTTGCCACCAAGCACATTTTCAAGGGAAACTTTGCACAGGCAATAAACATTGGTCTTACCAGTCATACCCAGATCTCTCCAATTGAATATATATACTTTAAAAAATATGAACAAAGCCATTTTATTTCATTTAATTTCAATGGTTTAAATTATGTTCTGGTTTTAGATTTTTTTATGTTTTAATTATTTTAATCTACTTGTATTTTTAATAGAACTGACTGGAGATAGTTTTAAAAAAGTTCAAATGCCTTTGACTAGGGATGCTAGTTTTGTGCCTGTGGGGAAGCTGTAGTGTTGGCAATGGGGACAGAGACCAAGCATTAGGTAGGGTCCAGAATAATCCACCCCATTATAATCAGATGTCTTTGCTTCATCATATGTCCAGGAAAGCTTTCTGTACATGGTGAATATTTTTGTTGTTACCAGCATTAGCAATGTTCAGAGCACAAAGTATTGGCATGGGTATGCCTGGGTCATGCACTGCAGACCCAGTTATTTTGTTCCAAATATACCTGGCCGTCCTCCAGTGAATTTTTTCCCAATTCAATTCATTCATGCTTTTTCTTTGATCGATTGTTTGCCCTAACTTTTTTGCATAGATTTCTGCAATGTCTCCAATAGGCATTAAGAAATAAGTCATGCTGGTCCAAACAAGCAGGACTATTAAGATCCACATATTTGACTATCTTCACATTCCTTTCAACAAGTTCCTCAGCAGAGAAAAACATATTTTCCACATTAGATTATTGCACCAGTCGATCAATTATGCAGTATGATGTATGCAAACCTTTTCCGTATAAGTCTTTCTGAATAGTAACTGAGGTAATTGAATCCCGAGTATATCCTAATTCTCTAATAGCTTTTGAATGTGCTATTTGTAGCAATGATTGTTACAGCAAAGCACTGGTTATTTTCTGACCAGAGAATCTACCTTGTAAATTCAGTGCAGCTGGTAGGCTTCTTTTCACCTCGACACAGTAAATGTTTGAAGATCCTGGATGCAGCTAAAAATGTACTCTGTTACCTCTAAGAACTATGATGCAGAATTAGATATTGAGCCATAATTTATTTAACAGAACTTCTGACTGTGTTTGCTGTTATTAAGACTTGGCACTCCATGTATAGGGTGTTAAAGATTCTGCTATGGTAATTGGCTGGAAGTGCAAGTTGATAATATTGCAAGGAGGGAATTGGACAAGCAATTGCACATCACCTTAATAAATCAGATTGAAGACATGAAATTAATAGTTTCAGGCTGAATTAACTAATCCAAATCAGTTCAGAAAGTGAACCCGCCTGCATGTACTGTATAACTCTGACAAAGTAAAAGGTTGGAAAATGGCAGGAAAGGGAAGATATTTTGAAAGCCAAAAATGGCTATAATATTAAGAAAATGGTTAGAATAACATATGGGAAATACATTTAGGGCAAACTGGAGATATAGGAAGACTGTATCAACAATCCAAAAGTCTAGAAAAATATAAATTAGAAAAAAAATTGAGATCTTGCTAAATTGCATATTTATATTTCTAAATAGTAAATTTGTTCAATATGACTTTTATAAAATGCAGTTTAACATGACATAACTGCTGAAAAGTTTTCTAACTTTCCTACATTTAATATAACATAAAAATAGAGCTTACTGAATGTGAATCTTTCCATACAAATAACTTCTGTGGGCTTGTTAAATACAATTAAATCTTGGGGGCCATGTAAAACATTAGAAAGAATTTAAAAAGCAAACAAAAGCTGCATCTCTACTCAATGCACTGCAGACCTACCCACCAACCTTTTACTGTGGCTTGGAACGTCACTATGGGAGACAAGAGCAGAATGTATTCAACTTGTGCAACAACCTTCCATTGTCAGCCACGTAGTCTTCTTGATGAGAATTAAACTGAGGCTCCTAATGTTCTCTCAAGTTAATGTAGAAGATCCTACAGTATTATTTTGAAGCTGACTAGGAAATTTCCCTCTTGTCCTGAACTCTGGGTGTTCAGGAGAGCTAGTTTTGTGCAAATGGACTCATAGAGCCAGAGAAACAAAGAACCAAGAAGCACAGAAATAAGAACTTTGGTCCAAGATTACTTAACTGAATTGGTTCCCAACTGCCTGCCTTTGTCCCAAATCTCTCTAAACACTTTTCTTATCCATGTACCCATCCAAATATCTTTAAAATGTCGTTAATGTATTTGCCTCTACTACTTCCTCTAGCAGCTTGTCTTGTCCGGTTCTCCTCTCTATGTGTAAACATTGCCCCTCAGATTCCTTTTACAGAATTTCCCTCTCACTCTAAGCCAGGGATTCCCAACCTTTTAATGCCATGTACCAATACCATTAATACCATGGACGCCTGACAACCTACACCTTCTTCTTTTGGGCTTCCACAGCTATTTACCTCTCTATGCCCCCCATGTTTTTAAAACCTCTAAAAGATCACTGCTCAGCCTTGCATGCTCCAGAGGAAAATAATCCCAGTTTATCCAGCCTCTCCTATCGTCAAACCCATGAGTATTGTAATATCTTCATAACTTTTTGCATCTTTTTTTTATTTTGCTGCGTTTCTGACATTACAACAGTGACTAAGCTTCCAATTCACCGCATCGGCTGTGAAATATCTTTGACAGGTGAAATCCTCTAAATAAAAGTGCAAGTCATTCTTTTATCTCATCCTGTAATTTTGTTCCTTTACTCCTTTCGCACTGTTAAAAATCTACTGTGGTCAAGCTGTCTATAATGCCTTTAATCTTTGTAATTTAATTCCTTTGGGAAACTCAGTGCATTGACACTACAACTCCCATAGTTCCCATACGTACTTAAGTGTTCATGCGCGGTGCGGTACTGCGACCTATGTGCACAAAGCGGCGAGACTGCAGTTTGTTCTGTGAGGTCGGTTACGAAAGGAGGCGGGTGGAAGAAAGTTAAAGTTACCGGTCTTTTGGACAGAACCAGCTTCCATCTGTTTTGTGCAGTGAACAAGGTCAGTCAGCTGCGAAGAGTTTTTAGAGAAGATTGCAGTTCGGTAAAAGTTGTAGGTCTTTGCTTTTTTCTCGGTGGCTTACATTGGAGAGCAGGGAGTCTTGTTTGTAG
Organism: Mobula birostris; assembly: GCF_030028105.1. Classification (NCBI taxonomy): domain Eukaryota; kingdom Metazoa; phylum Chordata; class Chondrichthyes; order Myliobatiformes; family Myliobatidae; genus Mobula; species Mobula birostris. Next base: position 54,344,780 of record NC_092386.1, read on the forward strand.
AATGAGAGTGAAGGAGCTTTTCGCTATATCTTCTCAACAGGATAAATATCCTTTAAAAATAACTTGCACTTTTTTATGGGATTGTACACATTTGTATTACCTGCTAATTTGCATTACCGGCGAATTACTGTACTTGTTCCTAATTAACGTAAAAGTTTGAGTCAAAATGTAATCCATAATCTAAAAGTTTGTAAATGTAAGCAGTGATTATTGAGTTTCCAAGTGTCTTTAGCTTTTTTTTTGCTCTGTTAGAAAAATTTAAGAGCTTTTTTTTTGAATGGAAGGTGGTTGAAGAGAGTACGCTGTCCACAGCGATTTAATAAATATTCATGACCCGGGACAAGTGTTTGATCCGAGTGAGAGAGGCCAGTTGATGTGGATAGTAACACGTCCAACTCACAAAGCCGGAGCGGTGACCCCGAGTGGAGAGTTTTCTTCTCGCGTGCTGAGAGAGCCCTGTTGCAGGCAACAGAGTTTACCTTGGCCAGAATCGTGGACGCTACTGTTTTCTTTGTTAATTCCCCAAGGTTAGGTCTTATTTTCCAAGTGTCCCCGTTTCCTATCATAGTGCATATTCGTAATGTACTTGTGTAGAAGGAAAGTGTAACATTCAACCAAAAAAACTGCAACAAAGCCTTTGAAAAGACATATATATCCAAGCAACTTTTTAATTTTTAGAACAAATTATTTCTAATACTTTTTGTTTAAAGATCTACGGAGGTGTTCACGGAAACCAGTGTCTTTTTTGGGTCTTCGATTTGAGTTCCTTTTCACTATCTAAAACTTCAGTGCATACTCATAACTTTTAACAACCTGATGCAATATTTATTCTGAGAATTGATTGACGATGTCAATTCTAATACAAATGGTTTCGGTGTGCATTCTAGCTGTTTCTTGTTAATGAGAGCTTTACCATTGAATGGTACTGTTAAAATTTATTTGCTCTTTGAATATTAATTATTTTGTTGGCGAGGTGGTGCCTGCCCCTTCATTTTAACTAAATTATGGTGTTGACTTGCAGGTTTAGCAGCTGTGCTTTTTGTTACAGTGCTCCCTGCAGGTGCTCGGTATAGACGTTCCAGGCATCTACCACCCAGTGAAAGAGAAAGGTCTGGTATTATAGAGGTCAGCCTCTTGGGCGGCGGATTAGATACAAGTTAAGGAGCAGTAGTTTGGCCAAGGATAAATGAGTATCAACTCTGTAACTTGCGAAATGCAAACTACAATAATCCCCTCACTCTGTGTGTGTTTGAGTCCTTCAACTGTCTAATATGATTTGGTGAGCTGAAAAAGATTATTACAGGAAAGATTCGAGCACGGATAAAGCAGTGGCTGATTGGCAGCGAGCAAAGAGTAGGAAATAAAGGGAACCTTTTCTGGCTCGCTGCCGGTGTCTAGTTGTGTTCCGCAGGGGTCTGTGTTGGGTCCGATTCTTTTTATGTTACATGTCAATGATTTGGATGATGGAATTGATGTTGTTGCAAAGTTTGCAGACGATATCACGATAGGTGGAGGGGCAGGTAGTTTTGTGGAAGTAGAGCGGTTGCATGAGGATTTAGACGGATTAGTGGAACGGGCTGAAATGGCACATGGAGTTGTGTCGGGGAAGTGTATGGTCTTACACTTTGGTAGGAGAAATTAAAGGGTTGTCTACTTTGTAATTGGAGAGAAAATTCAAAAATCTGAGGTGCCAAGGGGCTTGAGAGTTTTGCACAGGATTCCCTAAAGGTTAATTTGCATCTTGAGTGTGTGGTGAGGAAGGCAAATGCAAAGTTAGCATTCATTTCAAGACGACTAGAATATAAAAAGCAAGGATGGAATGATGAGACTTGATAAAACATTGCTGAGGCCTCACTTGAGCAGTATTGGCCTCCTGAGAAGGGATGTGCTGAAACTGCAGGGGGTTCAAAGGTGCATGAAAATGATTCCAGGATTGATTGGCTTGTCATATGAAGAGCATCTGATGGCTCTGGGTCTTTAATCACTAGAATACCGAAGAATGAGGGGTGACCTCATTGAAAATCATGGAATGGTGAAAGAGTGGGTGTGAAGAGGATATTTCCTGTGGTGGGAGATGCAGAGGAATTTCTTTAGCCAGAGAGTGGTGAATCTGTAGAATTCTTTGCCAGAGGCACCTGTGGAAGCCAAATCTTTATGTATATTTAAGGCAGAGTTTGATAGATTCTTGATTGGTCAGGGTATGAAAGGATATGGGGAGAAGGCAGGAGATTGGGGCTGAGAGGAAAATTGGATCAGCCAGGCACAACAGACTCAATGGGCCAAATGGCCTAATTCGGTTCCTATATCTTATGGTCTTATGAGCTGAGTTTTATTTTGTAGGGAAAGAAAACATAATTGAATGGCAGAGAATTGGCTGATACTGTCTGTATCACTTGGGGCAAAAACAGCATCGTAACTTTTATTGCTTCGAAACTTAACTGTTCGTTTAATAGACAGTGTTTCCAAATTTTGTTAAAGCAAAATAGTTATAAGATGGTATGAGCCTTGCTGTGAAAGGCTTTTTGAATCTTAAGTGGCTATGATGGATTCCATTTTGTGGAGAATAGAGTAAAACCATCTTTTTATATGAGTTTATCTTCATCTAAGACTAATTTTACCTGGGTGATATTGAGTACAGGTAATTGAACTCTTCCATAACAGAATTAGATCTAATGTCAACAGGATTTCTCTGGACATTAGCTTTAATCTACACCTTCTGGTTCAGATTTGCAAGGGTTTAGGGGCATAATTGGAATTATCGTGCATAGTTTCAACCACATCCACAGCATGATTTTAAAATGCTCATGTTCTACCTACTGGGCAATGGCAATTTGCATTGCAGTTTTGTCACAGTGAAATATACAACAGAAAGACATTTAGATACAGGGAAATAGTTGGGCAGATTTGTTCAAAGGAGTGGAATTTACAAACCATTTATCATGTTTATTTGTTAGCTCATTTCCAGTTTGTGGAAAGATACTTTATTTTTTCTCTCATTCTACTTTGAGGAATTTTCTTCCTTGAAGCACAGTGTATTTATTTAAAAAAAACAGATGAATGGATTTATGGAACTTAAGAAAATTGAGGGATGTGGAGTTAGTGTTTCAATATACATCAGCTGTAGTCCTGAGGAGTAATGAAGCCAGTTCAAAGGGCCCAATGACCTACACTCCTGTTCCCATGTTCTTAGTTTTAAAAACCGATCTCCTAAACATCAATGTGACTGTGAATGAAGTCACTGGAGAGACACTAAAGCTGGTGATATAGAAGTCTTTATTCATCACAACAAGTAGGCAGCATTCTGGAAACACTCTCTTCAGAGGATCACAAACCTGAAAGTACATCACATTTTTATAGCCTTAAGATCAAAGGTAACAGGAGCTGGTACAGTTTCAATAGTTACAATGGCATGTTTCCTTCAATGCTTCCTTTGAATTGCATATCTACAGTGACAGACACCGCTGAATGGTCAAACATCTTTGTTACAAAGTAATTCACACAATATAGTCTAATAGTGTCTCGTGGCAGAAATCAGAATCAGGTTTATTATCACAGGCATGTGATGTGAAATTTGTTAACTTAGCAGCAGCAGTTCAATGCAATACATAATCTAGCAGAGAAAATGTAATAAACAAGTAAATCAATTATGTATTTTTTTAAAGATGTGTAAAAACAGAAATACTGTATTTTTTTTAAAAAGTGAGATAGTGTCCAAGGGTTCAATACCCATTCAGGAATCGGATGGCAGAGGGGAAGAAGCTGTTCCTGAATCGCTGAGTGTGTGCCTTCAGGCTTCTGTACCTCCTACCTGATGGCCCTGGGTGCTGGAGGTCCTCCATAATGGATGCTGCCTTTCTGAGACACCACTCCCTGAAGATGTCCTGGGTACTTTGTAGGCTATTACCCAAGATGGAGCTGACTAGATTTACAAGCTTCTGCAGCTTCTTTTGGTTCTGTGCAGTAGCCCCCCCATACCAGACAGTGATGCAGCCTGTCAGAATGCTCTCTATGATACAACTATAGAAGTTTTTGAGTATTTGCTGACATGCCAAATCTCTTCAAACCCCTAATAAATTATAGCTGCTGTCTTGCCTTCTTTATAACTGCATCGATATGTTGGGACCAGGTTGGATCCTCAGATCTTAACACCCAGGAACTTGAAACTGCTCACTCTCTCCACTTCGGATCCCTCTATGAGGATTGGTATGTGTTCCTTAGTCTTGTCCTTTCTGAAGTCCACAGTCAGTTCGTTTGTCTTACTGATGTTGAGTGCCATGTTGTTACTGCGGCACCATTCCACTAGTTGGCATATCTCACTCCTGTTCACCCTCTTGTCATCACCTGAGATTTTACCAACAATGGTTGTATCATCAGCAAATCTATAGATGGTATTTGAGCTATGCCTAGCCACACAGTCATGTGTACATAGAGAGTAGAGCATTGGGCTAAGCACACACCCCTGAGGTGCGGCAGTGTTGATCATCAGCTGAGGAGGAGATGTTATCACCAATCTGCACAAATTGTGGTCTTCCGGTTAGGAAGTGGAGGATCCAATTACAGAGGGAGGTACAGAGGCCCAGGTTCTGCAACTTCTCAATCAGGATTGTGGGAATGATGGGATCCCAGACATCCAAAGTTAATGTTGTCAGGGCTGTCTCTGAGTACACAAATATCATAAGTACTCAGAAACTATTGATTGTCTATACCTATAGCCATGTTTGATATGCTAAGTTACAACATCCTTCTGGGTCTGCTGCTTTATCTCAGTCACAATGGTGCAAATAATTCAGCCATGTTGCCTTGTTTGATGCAAGCCACTTAACACAACCCCATTGTCTTAATGTTTGGCTATTGCATATGCAATCTCTTTGTGGAGCAGCCTGTGCTTTTAACTTCAATTTACTGCTTGCAATTTACAAAACAAACTGAAGGCTAATTTCAAGCTTCCTGAATATATTTACATTTATAATCAGAAGCCTGGTTCTTGTTTGAATTAATCTACTATATTTACATATTGCAGAATATTCTATAAAAATCTTCATTCTGCAATTATAAACAGTGGAGTAAAGATCTGGTATCTGAGATTTCCCTCTGCCACTCAGAAGCAACACAATAAAATGCTGAGGAATGCAGGTTAGGCAGTATCTATGGAAGTGAATAAAACAGTTGAATTTTGCCTCATTCTTGACTTTGAAAAACCTCAGATCAAAAACGTCAGTTTCCAATGATGGATAGATATGCAGAATATACAGGATGTTTTAATGATATCTCCAGTGTAACAGATGTAAGGAGGTTGGGTCTATTGAGCTAAGAGATCACTCGAAGGTTACTTTTATTCTACCTCTGCTGTTACAAAGCCCTACTTAAATTGTAGTATGAACAAAAAAAGTCTAATTTGCTGACAAAGACAAATTGTGGAAAATTAATTGCTTTTATTGCAGTAACTTGCAGAAGTCATTGGGTTTATTTGCTTCAGGGTGGGGAGGATATTACATTAAGTACACGTAAATCCATGCCTGTGGCGTGTTTTACCATAACCGAATACTTTCCTTAATGCACATAGCTTGGTGCACCACACTTTATTGTTGCAGTCTAGGGAGGTGATTGGCTTGGTTGGTAGAGTTGATTGCCAATGCATAGTAGGGGGACTGACTGCAGGCTCCAGATGTGGCTATCGTAAAGGTCAGAAACAAGAGATTGGGAAAGCTGACAATATTGTTTGTTGTGAGTAGAAAAGAAAAATGGGGGATATTCTCGAGGTGTATTGACCATCGGTGAGCACAAGGACAGGTGTACAGATTTGTCTTTTTTTTAAAGAAAAGATGTTAATGAGTTTAAAACAGATGAGGTAACTTTTTTTTTCTCAGAAGGTTTGAGTCTTTGGAATTCTTCCTGTAAGGGTGGTGGAAGCATTGTTTGCTTCTGTTCAACACTGTGGTAGAGAGATAATTGATAAGCAAGTGTGTGGATTTGCTTTATATGTGATGTGTCTGCGATGCAGCGTGAACCAAATGAATAGTCTCTGATTCTGTAATGTATGTTTTTTGCAGGTAGATGGAGTGGAGGTTATAATGAATTGTTAACTGGTGGAGTAGTACAAAAGGGATGAGTGGCTAAGTCATGATAATGTACCTTTGTGTGTGCATTGAGCAGCTAAATTGGAGGTAAAAGACTCCAGGGGATTGAGACTGGTTTTGACCGTCTGGTCCATTGTATTAAAACAGCAATATTGAGCTATCCGCAGTTTGCATGCTAATGCATTGAAAATGTTTTGTAGAAAGTAACTCATAAAGGTTAAAGGAGGTGTATGTGATAAATGTGTTCAGTTATGCTGATAAGTGCTGGCGGAGACATGATACTCCATATGTCATGAAGCTAAAGAGCAGTTAAGGAACAATTACAATGAATTTGGGTTAGCTCTTAAAGAGCAAAAACTAATCGATAAAATGGCCAGAATTCCCCTTGTTTATTTGGGACACTATGCTGCTTAATTGGGACAGGAAGTTGTTGCTGAACGGTTTATAATTAGCGTCAGTCACGGCCACCCAATTGCACGTTAGACACTACACCTGTGCTTCAAGGGAATGGTTTTCAAATAGCAACAGTTGTGTGTTTGTGTTCAAAAAGCAGTGATTTTTTTTGTTGTGTCACTGACGATTGACCAGAGATGAGCAGTAAGACAATTTGAAACTGTTTTGCTCACTGTGGTTTCAATTATTTAGGCTTGGAGATACTAGAAATGGGTGGGAGTGAAAATGAAACTATTTCGCTAACCTGAGTTAGGAACTATGAAGAATTTGAAGATGTCAACAATCATCTGGAGTTGTACAATGAAAATGAAGAATTGTGGGATGCAGTTGTCAAAAGCATCGTATGAAGGCAGTCCATTACCTGCACTAGGTGTGTGTACTGATTTTGTTCATTTGCAGAATAACTGAGGAATGATACTCAGCTTTATCAAGTTCAGCTGTATTGTCTGTCAGCCATGCTCATGTATACTGCCTAACGAGACAATGTTCCTCCAGGCCAGGGTGCACAATAGAGTACTTGTAACTCTCACACACGACACATAGTAGCATTACCACAAATGAGTTAACCGATAATAAGGTGGATATGTGACACATGTTTAAAAAGTAAACAGTATAACGCTACTGGCACTTCATAGTGATGAGACCTAGGTGGTGGCAGGGAGTTCTGTAGTCTTGCTGCTTGGCGGAAGAAGCTGTTTCCAACAATCTCTTTGATCCTCTACAATCAGGCAAGAGGTAGCTTAGCATTAGGACAAGCATTGTTAACGGTTCTTGTCCTAATGCTATGCTACCTCTTGTCTGATGGCAGAGGGTCAAAGAGATCATTGGATGCATGGGAGGCATCACCAACAAAAGGCATACACAGTGCTCCTGATAAATATCTCTGAGTGGAAGAGAGACCCTGATGATCCCCTCGGCAGTCCTCACATTCCTTTGTAGGGACTTATGGTCAATGCTATGTAATTCCCATACCAGACAGTGATGCAGCTGGTCAGGACACACTTGGTGATTCTCCTGTTTTTTTTTTTAGAAAAAAAATTAAGGTGCAGAGGGGTGGGGGAGAGATGAGCCTCACTTGCTTCGATCTCCTCAGGAAATGCTGTACTTTTTTTGACAGAGTTGGTGCTGAGGGACTAGGTGTGATTGTTCCTTATGTGCACTTCTAGAAAATTGGTGCTCTTGACTCTCTCTATGGAGAAGCCATGTACGTGCAGTGAGGAGTGATCATCCTGCATGTTCTTAAAGTCTGCAATGACCTCTTTGGTCTTATCCATGTAGTGACTTAAGTTGTTGTGCTCGCACCATTTTACCAGCCTCTCCATGCCATCTTGTTATTGTTGTTGATGAGGCCAGTCACTGATGTGTCAATGTACTTGAGGGTTAGGTTTGAACTACATCGAGCAATGCAGTCACACACCAGCAGCAGATTGAGCACACAGGCCTGAAGATAGCTGGTGCTCAGCGTGATGGAGCTAATACCATATTACTATGAGATGTTTCTACCAACACAGACTGACTGTCCACGATCTGGTTACAGAAAGGTGTTGAGACCCAGCTGGGTTTATTGGTATTGTTATAATTTGATCTGTATTTCATTTAAATACATAATTTGTTACACAGTTGATCAGTAGTTCACATTTTTATACCTTTTTAACTATTTCCATGAAACTCAGGCTAATTGGAGCAGATGCTTAATTAAGCCAATATGTCCTGATCTGCTCAATTAACCAGAATCTACTGTATTACAATCTATACTAACTTGAATTTGAAGGATTGTTATGCTGTAAATACCATTGATTCATGGGTTGCAGTCCTTCCCATAAACTTGAAAGTTTTTCTCCAGATTTTGAATAGGACCCATGCCATAATCAAGTTGCAGTGACCAGAATCAATTGTTCAAACTTTAAGACTGTGGTACCACTGTAGATGAGACTGGATCAAATAACTTTATTTGGATGATGTTCATAATTGCGTTTGGGAACTAATTAGTCTAGAATTTGTAACACATTCAAATTTGAACCTGTTGAGGTTATTGGAAAGCAAACAATTTTTGTTCACAAACAAACCGCCAATTTTACCTTTTTGTTCTTGTAAATCCACCAGACATTCAAATTCACAGTTTAAATCTTTTAATGGCCATATGCGAGTTTAATGAAATGAAAATGAAAGGGGTTAATTTTTCTGCAGTGTGTGTGTTTATGCAAGATATATACATGTAGATCTTTCATTTCACCCACAAAACTTTCCTTCTTTAGTATTTCAATTGAATGGAATATAGTTGGCCTCCTGCATGCACTTGAAAGGGAAGAATATGGTTCGTACTGATTGAAAATGTATTGTGCAATACTAACTGAATACATAATACATCATACAAATTAGTTTACTTGGTAAATGACAGTATTGACGTGTTGCATGTTCATTGTTTAAACTCTGAAACATATCTATAAGAATAATTTAAAACAGACATGCTAGCTTTTGCATTTTACAGAACGATGATCTCAGATTGTCAAAAACATGCAATGTTTTTTAAAGAATCAACTGGTTGGTAATAACTAACTTGGGGAAAATTATTTTGGGGTTATTTGCTCACTTCCATTGTCTTTAAAAGAGAATTTGATCGATTAATATTTGAGATGATGTTGCACACATTTTCCAGCTTCTGGATGAAGGAATCAATTTTGAACCCTTGATTTCAAATCCATGATCCAGTCTGGGGGGAAAAGAATGTGTACAGCATCTTTACCTTGCTTTGCCTTTTATTTTGCTTAAATTGCATGTATTCCTAGATGTAGGAGCATCCCATTTATGAAGTTTTACTGTAACACATTACCCAAGGAACCAATCGTGTTCTATTTACTAGTCCAGTTTTTAATATGCACCCCTTTCCTCTCATAAGGATACATTGCACCAAAATGCTCTTAATGCCCAGCCTTTTGAATTTACAAACATTGCCAACATTTTTATGTAAATAACATACATTATTTGCAAGGTAGTGAATGTCAAATGGCTTCTATCCATTGCACACATTCCAATCCTGTTTGGAAAGGTCCTGTAGCAAGTAGCAGCCTCATCAATATTCTACCTACGGCATTTGTCAGGCTGTCTTGCAAATGGACAAATAATACACCTGCGTTAAGTAGGCAGGCGGGTTCTGTTTCAAAACAGCTGCAGACTCGGGCCAAAAGTTTAAGTGCTGGGCAATTTTCTTAGTGAAGGAAGCAACTGACAACAAGCAGATTGGTGCCCACTAGAGAAACCACAACCAGACATGAAGGCTTGGGCTTTAAGCTGCCAAAAATAGTGTGGACATACTTTGAGCAACTAAAAGACCATTTCTGAAATGTGGATAGCTGAATGTAGGGGACAGAGATAGAGGTGTGTAAGATAATGAGGGGGTTTAGAAAGGGTGAAAGCATATAGTCTTTATCTGAGGAAGGGGATGCTAAAAGCGAGAGGCCATAGATGGAAAAATCAGAGGTGAGGGATTTAAGAGGGATATCAGACAAATTTGGAATGGGCGATCAGAAATGGTGGTTGTGGTGGGCACATCTGGATAGGAGAGATTGAGGATACTAGACCAAATGAGACGGCTGTTAAAGAGCAAAACCCACTTCTTGGAAAGCCACCTCACACTGCTTTGTCCATTAATTTCTTCCTGCTCTGTAGTAATGAGTTCGAGGGATGGAGCACAGAAGTCAGGTTTAGCAGTGGTATGACCATAATAAATTATGCTTGGTTTAAAGAATTCACGTTTGTCGTGTTGTGATCTGAGCCCACAATCTTCCCATAATAAATTTATAATTTAACCTCTTGTGTTACACAATTTCTATGTGCTGAAAGGAAGGGAAGAGCTTCTCCTTTTCTCAGCTGCATGCAGTTTGTCACAGGATGTTTTCAGTGCTCCAGTTCTTTCATTTTGATCATCATGATGTGAATTCTGCGGCCACCTGTATTTTGTGAGATGGAATCTAACACTTAGTGAATCTTTGGGACGAATTCAGTGATGCAGTGTGGTGTAGACCCTTTGAACCATGCTGTCCCGGCAACGTCGCAACCCCGATTTATTTTTATTTGCCCTAATCCAATCACAGGGCAATTTACAAAGACCAGTTAACCTTCCTGGTGCATCTTGGGAATATGGAAGGAAACTGGAGCACCTGTGGAAAACCAGCACCAGAATTGAACTCCAAACTCCAGAAAGCCCCAGACGGTAATAGTGACGTGCTAACCACTATGCTCCTGTGGTGCCCAATAGGTCCTTCTTCAATAGGAGCAATCTTTATTTTGCCTCCACTGTATGATGTGATGTGGCCACATGACCGATGGGAACAGAATGGTTTAACTTGAGTTGTAGCCTTCTGACATTGCACGGTGGGAGCTCAAAGATCCTGGTGTTCAGAATTGGAGTTCCTTTAGTCATAGAAAAGTAAAGCCTATCTAGTCCGTGCTGAACCATATAAACTGCCTACTTCCATCGCCATGCACGGGGATCATAGCTCTCCATACCCCTACCACCTGTGTACCTATCCAAACTTCTAAAGATTGAAATCGAGTTTGCATGCACCACTTGTGCTCTCAGTTCATTCCACACATTCTCAGGACCCTCTGAGTAAGGAAGTTTCCATTCGTGTTCCCCTTAAACTTTTCACCTTTCACCACTAACCCATGACCTCTAGTCCTGCCCAACCTCAGTGGAAGAAGTCTGCTTGCACTTACCCTACCTATACTCCTTATAATTTTGTATACTTCCATCAAATCTCCTCTCCATCTTCTACATTTCAAGGAATAAAGTCATGAACTATTTAATCTTTCCATGTAACTCAGGTCCGCCAGACTCAGAAACACCCTTATAAATTTTCTTTGTACTCTGTCAACCTTGTTTACATCTTTCCTTTAGGTAGGTGACCAGAACTTCACACAACTCCAAATTAGTCTTCACCAATGTCTTACATAATTTCAATATAACATCGCAATTCCTGTACTTGGTACAGTACTTCGATTTATGAAGGACATTGTTCCAAAAGCTTTCTTTATGACACTCTCTACCTGATATGCCACTTTCAATTAATTATGGGCTTGTATTCATGGGCTTATATTCTATGATCCCTTTGTTCTACCACACTCCTCAGTGCCCTGCCGTTTACTGTGCAAGACCTACCCTGGTTGGTCCTACCGAACTGCAACATCTCACACTTCTCTGCATTATCTTTCATCTGCCATTTCTTTCAGCCCATTTTTCCGGCTGGCCCAGATTCGACTTCAAGCCATAAGAGCCATCCTTGCCGTCTACTACACCCCCCAATCTTGGTGTCATCGGTAAACTTGCTGATCCAGTTAACCACATAATGCAGAAGAAAAACTAACTTCATGACACAAGTCCTGTTGCAATATGGCTAGTTCCTGAAGCTTTACAGATGGTGTTAAGTAGGCATTATGGTTTTCCATTGGCTTCATTATTGTTTGCAACGTTCATTTACTCTACATCTATTGACTACTGTAGTTATTCTTAATTTCAAGATATTTCTCAACCGTTCTATGGGCAATTAAGTGACCAAAGTGTAATGATATGATCATAGATCAGATACAAGGCTATTTTAATTACTATGTTTTGACCATTCCCCATCTGTCTGGTGTATTTAAAGGAAACACAGATGCCTGGACATATAGAAGAGGCACTTGGAAAAGCATCCTAATTGGGTATTGATTAGCAAATGGTCAAGAGGGCAATTATTTTTTTGAATACCACTTACTTAAACTGGCTGCTGACTGGAATGCAGTATATATGCATGTGTAATTTCCCATTTGTATTTTAAGTTGATAGAAATTTGTGATGCATTATGACTCAACAGCCATGTTATGTCCATGAAAGTCAAAATTGCAGATTTAAGAAATTCAATTACTTATCAAAGAATATTTTGTAGAACAGTACTAAATTTGTATGGAGGTATACATTTTTTCACTTACAGACTTCATTAAAGTTTCAGGAGTGGCTCTAGTGGTTATCTCCATCAGCAAAGGCAGAAAGTACAAGTAATTCTATTCAGGGGCCTTGAACAAAGCAACTGCAGAGTCAGAAGAATAAAAACACTTGTTTTCTTTTGCAGCCTTCAAAGTACTTCCCAATTAAGGTCTCTTCACTTGTAGGTAATGGGGACGATTTGCTGACAGCAATCTTGTGCAAACAGCTAAGTGAAATTGCAAAATCCTTTGTGTCTACCACAGAAGGTGAATTTCACAATTTGTATCTTTGAAAGAACTGTCCAATTTAACCCTCCCAAGGATATTTTGATGTATTTTGAAAATAATTATCGAATCTGCTTTGTTATTTCTGGAAGCATTTTCCAGATTGTTGTAAGTGGACTGCAATAAAAACACAAAATACTTATTGCCCATTTCCTTCCTCTGCAATTCCCATAAATCGTACATTTGCTGGTTACAGCTTTTGTCATATAAAACTATTCATTGTTTCCAAATCAGAATTTTGATCACCTCTATCACGTTTCCTCTTCCTTTCTGCTACATAGTTACTAGCCTCAAGCTAACCCTCTGCCTAACCTTTAATTACTATAATCTGGTATGTTTCTTCAGTCCTTTACCCTTGGTGTCATGCTTCTTAAAAATAAGGCTTGACCAGCATTTTGTACAGGTTTCAAGTTTTTGTTCCTTTGTACAACCTCCGGTATTTAAAATCATGAATGTTTTTAATGGCCTGAAACAGACTTGGCTTTTTCCAATCATCCTGTAGAGAACCACCAGCAAGCTGCTAGTCCACCTCTCTCCTCTCACATTGCAGTGTGGGAGTGGTGAACCTGCTGATGTAGTTGGTGGGTGAGTGGATGCTCATTCCAGTTTGATTAATTTATATTAGTAGTTAATTTAAACATGAAACCAAGGTTGCAAGTATTTATTAATCATGTAATTATTTACATTTCACACTTTTTAAGATATCTGACTGAATGCTATGAAGTCCTTTGAAAGCAGCCACCTGTCAAAAAATAACACCCTTTATTATAGGTGGGGACTGGCTTGGAGTCTGTCACCTCATCATTGCTTATGAGTTATTTTGCTGGGCTATATGACTACAAACACAAAGAGTCGAACTTTGCTGGATACACACAACCAGAAAGTGAGATTTATTCATTGGGAATACTGCAGTCAAAAAGCATGAGGAATGGCCCAGGTCGAGTATTATCCAGCCTGATGACCTTTTCAATTTTTCTATAAGATGATACCAAGCAACAGTTTGTATTGACCTGAGGGAACAGACAAGATTCTCTTTTTTTTAAATCAGCTCTTCATCTCAGTTGTAGATGAAAGGAAACCTTTTGCTTCAGTTAGATTGTTTATACCAATGTAATGCAGGTTTAGATTTGTCATTGACACATTCCCAATCTTTGAGAATGGGAGTAAAGATCTTATTTCCCAAATTAATGGTGTGTTTTTCTTCTAATATAGGTATGAACAATGAAAGGGAATGATTTTTGTAATCTCGTTAATCTGTGGGGACTTGCCCTTTGTTTCTCTCTTTCCTCCAATATGGAAAATTTAAGGATTCAGCATATTTGCTTCAAGCTTGCTGGCACAGTTCCACTTAAAATTATCTGAGGAAAGTTGTGGAACACTGTGTGGGTGGTAAAAATATTACCAGAGGGCAAACTGCTGTGTTCCCAACACATTCCTACTTTACTGTTTCACTGAATGAATGGTGTGAAGTTGCAGGGCTTGGAAATGCATGATACCAGGAAGTTTTTGGGAGCTCACTAGTTAGCTGGAGGAGGGAGAAAGCAAAAGATTCTAGTCACGTGTCTAAGACTTTTTTTTAAACAAAAGGGCATAGTGAAGATCAGAGTAGTTTCCAGTTTTACCTCTGAGTCACAAGTGCCTTATTGCTGGTGCTTCTTCCTGAAGCATTCACTCTTGACTTGGATGTTATATTCCTGAGACTTCCCATCAGCACAAATTCCAGGCCCATGTTCTAATGCAGTGTTGTCACAGCAGTTTATCAGAAAACTTTGAACAATCCGTACAACAAAGTTTTGCTAGCTCTGAGCTGCGGCAACCAATTTGTTCCAAACTTGACTGTCAGTAATTTTGATTTTATTTTATCCTGAATTGTAAATCTAAATGCAAGTTTTAAACATATAAGCTTGGAATACATTATGTAAGCTTGAAATGCCACAATAACTTTCCTAGTGCCTTTTATTTATTTCTAGTAGTGTGTTCCAAAGTGCTGCATACGACTAAGATGGCAAAAGTTGACAGTTAAAATTAGAGCCATTATTTTGAGTGACAAAAAAAACTTTACAGAAAAGGGTTTTAAAGAGATGGAGGAAGATCAAGAACGATTAAATAAAGAAATTTGTGACCTGTTACACTGCAGACTTGCGCATCTAATCCATTTCTGTGCAGTTCTTTAAGATTTGATATAGGCCGTTTTTTTCAAGTGGTTAATGTAAGACTGGCCTGTGTGCTCAGATACAAGATGTCCTGAAGCATTATTAAGAGAACTCAGTTGTTCTGGTTTCATACCAAACATTCCTCCCTGAGTGAACATTAGCAAAGCAGATTAGTTATGTATTCATTGGCTTTTTGAGAGCTTGCATTGTGCAGATTGACCATTGAATTTTTATTTGCGTTTTCCACACATTTTCATAGGACGCTGTCAGAATTGCTGTTGATGCATATTGTGTGGCATTAGTAAAAGGTTATATTAAAAATGAGTACTGTCAAATGATTATTCCACTTTATTACAGTGTGAGGATTGATAACTGAACTGAAAACAGTGCAGGAAAATACAGATCACCTTTTGGACTTGCAGGCTATATCTACAGTACAACTGCAGGCATTGCTGCTTGCCTGTTGCTTCAGATTTCTGGCATCTGCAGTCTGTGTCATATGGATCGGTACTGTTTTAGTCTGAGTTGGACAAGGGGGCTAATATATAATGTATATCAAATTTATTTTACAGTTTACCAAAAGCTAAAGCTTTCATGGGCTGTCCCAGGCCCGGCTGCAAAAGGACGAGGGTTGGGCATGGGGCGAGCAACCCCATCCCATTAAAAACCCAGAGCTACAGGAACACCAACAGAAGCTGTTTAGGGCTCAACCCTGGGAGAGAGAGGACCTTCACCTGTAGGATGGATGAAGTTGCGTGATGAAAGGGAAGCCAAAGGACTGCTCAACCTTCAGCCCAGGACTGAAGTCTGGCGAGCTGTTGTTAATGGTCAGTGTCCCGGTAGGGGTGATGGGCTTAAGAAGACCAAACCCAAACTAGCAACTAGATTGAAGAGGGCAGAGAGATTGTCTCAACATTTGGACAAGTTTTTTTTAAGTGCATTTGAAAGTGGCAGATGGAGCGTGCGTGTGTGTGTGTGGAAATGCATAATTTAAGCACAGATAAAAAGGTAAATACTGGGGGGGAGGGTGTTGCTGGTAAAATGTGGGATTTGGAAGGAGCTGGTGGTGTTTGCACACCACAACCATAACTTGAATTGGGGAAAGCAGCTGCTGATCTTTTTTATTACAAAGTAAGTGGACTGCAAGTGTTTACACGACCTGCTGCAGGTCAGTTTGGAATTGTGGGCTGAGATGCTACCAATTACTACAGATTAGTCTAAATAACATTGCAGATGCAAAAAATGTGTTGGGAGTTAATTTTTTGGTATTATTTCTGCTATTTAGTATTTGGTATATTTTACTATTTAGATAAGCTTGACTGCATTCTTGTATCTTGCCAATGAAACATCGATAAGAAGAACAATTTTCTTACTCTGCTTGTATGACAGTCCCTTCAATGTACTGTTTCCATCACCATCACGATGAAAGAGACCTTAAAAAAAAATCGCATGTTTTTCCATAATCATAACCATAATTAAAATTATGATTTTTGAAACACTTTGGACAGGTTGGGGTGTACATGTTAGAAATTTTCAAAACAATAAGAACTAGCCAATTTGGATCAATGATCCAATATTTCTTAAATCATCATTTCTGATAACATGTTGAATTTGTCATGAGCTTTCTCAGAAAGTGCAAGCTAAGATACTGAACCACCAGTGGAAATGGTGGAGCAGATGACCCATAGCTTGGACAAAGCTAGACTTTGAGTGTTAAGGAGATGAATACATCTTTAAAAAAGGAATTGCAGAATATGTGGTCTTACTGATTCAATGGATAGCTCTTGGTGAAGTAAGTTAATTTGGTAGTGCATTGGTGCACAGATCTCAAAGATCCTCAGCCTGGAGGTGACTGGGTTAAGACCCTAAGATTTTAAAGCAAGAATGCCATAATCAGGACCTTCTGTAGGCCAGTGAGTCCAAGGCAATTGGTGAATGGGTTTTGGTATATGTTAGGGTATGGGCAGTAGTAATCTCTAGATGAATTCAAATTTATTTTGTAGATCAAGTCTGGAAGTATCAGTAGCCCTGCATTGGGGCATGGAGGCAAAAAAAAGCACTTTTTGGTGATGGTATTCTGAAATCTGCCTCTGCAACTGGATCCTACACTTCCTCATCGGGAGATCAGTCAGTGTGGATTAGGAATAACAGCCTCCTTGTTGAAAATTGATACTGGTGTGCATCAAGGATGCATGCTCAGCCCACTCCCATGACTATGTAGCTAGACACAGCTCAAATCATCTGTTAATTTGCTGACGGCACAACTATTGTTGGCAGAATTTCAGGTGGTGATGAGGTGGTGTACAGGAGTGAGATTGGTTGTTTGAATGGGATTGCAACAATGACCTTGCACTCAATGTCAGTAAGACCGAGGAATTGATTGTGGACTTCAGGAAGGTGACAGAGGGATCAACATTTGAAAGGGCACGAGGTTTCAAGTTTCTGAGTGTCAACATCTCTGGACACTCACAAATTTCTACAGATATACTGTGGAGAGTATTCTAACTGTTTGCGTCACAGTCTGGTATGGAGCAGCTACTGCAAAGGATTGGGAAAAAGCTGCAAAAAGTTGTAAACTCAGCCAGCTCCATCAAGGGCACTAGTCCCCTGGCATCAAGAACGCTTTCAAAGTGTGATGGCTTAAAAAGGCAGCATCCATCATTAAGGACCCCCATCATCCAGGACATGCCCTCTTCTCATTGCTACCACCAGGGAGGAGCCTGAAGACACACACTCAATTTTCAGGGACAGCTTCTTCGCCTCCACCATCGAATTTCTGAGTGGGCGATGAACCCATGTACACTGCCTCACTTTTTTTCTTTTGCTCTTTTTGTACTAATTAATTAAATATTTTTATTGTAATTTGTAGTTTTATTATTCTGTTTTGCAATACACTGCTGCTGCAAAGTACAAATTTCATGATGTATACCAGAGATTCTGAGAGTCTATTCCAGCTTCTGCATCCCAGAAGAAGAATGGAATTGATGATAGGGAAATTGAGTTTGTAGCTGCTTGCAAAGACTGCCATCAGGTTTTCTAACATTTGGTGCTTATCTAGCATTTGAAATTGTGATAGTTTACCAACCGGCTTAGTTGATGAAAGGTATTGGTAAAATGGAGCTGGATCATAATGGTAGATGTAGCATCTGACTTGTGGAGACAGTACTCTAATTAGGCAGTAACGGGAATGTATTAATCTTTTCTAAAACTGTAAAATAACATCTTTGTGTAAGGGGAAAACATTTGAGAGCTTTTCCAAGGATTCTGTTCAGGAATAAGTTGGTGAGAGAAGTTTGTAAAGTTGATTGGAAATTGAGTTTTTGATGGATGAGAAATTCGAGAGTCATGCTGCGTGGAGATTTGTTTGTTTTATTTCTTTTAGGAAAGACAAGTTAACATCCTTTTATCAAAAATAAGAGATTAGGCTGAACTGAAGTCATTAAGGAAAAGTGCCTTGGAAACAGTTATGTTTTGGAAAATATAACTAATGTAAGCAAGTTAATCTATTCCAAGACATTCATTACACTGATCCTTGAGTACTTGTCTCCCTTGTTTTCACTTGGTGGAGATGAATGCAAACATGTTTATTCTCAAATTAGGTGCCCGTAAGTGTCCACAAATATTATTGGAAGCATTTTGATTGGATATTTGAGCATCAAATCCTTGGTTTCTCATTCCCAGATCAGTCTTCGGTGATGTTGGTAGATAGCACCAGTACTTTGTTCTGCAAGAGGAGGTGCCCAATAGTCATGTGCAGGGAGAGTCCCCAATAATTGGGAAAAGGCAGTGATATGCTTCTCAAAACGGAGGAGGAGTAATACAATACTAAAGTGGGCATTAAAAGCAATCTTTCTCTATTCTCACTCCTACAGTGAGCATACTGATATGATCAATATGGAACCACAGATGGACTGGGGGTGCTAAATGCAGCAAGGTTAGTGTGGGAGCTGAAATGTTTTCTTTTGATAGGTGTTTGCAAATTGAGAGTGTTCCTTGCTCTGAGGAAACTGCCTGCATTAGGAGGCTGATGTTGCCCATTTAAAGGCCTACCTTGCCCATTATAGCCAGTAGAGTACAATTTGAGCTCAGTGTTGGGGATGTTGCCTTGGGTTTGCTTAATTTACCAATGGATTAATAAGCTATTGAGATGATATTCATGCTACCTCTCCAGTGTGTGAGGTGCTTGCTGTAGGTAGTCACTCTCTCTGAAATATATAGGATTACTGTAGCCCCATGGACTATAGAAGCAGAGAATCTTGATGTAACTGCCATTCTAACTGCCAATTATGATGCTGGTCCTATTTTAGGGCCGTATCCCATGAAAGCAAGCTTAGCAAATGTCTCTTGTGCTTCCTTAACCATGTGTCACACTTCTTGGGAGTCCTGGATTTGCCTTCCAAAGTGCATAACTTGCCACCGCTCTGCCCAGCTGATCTATGTCCCACTTTATCTTGAAACAAACCTTTTCTTATCTTTGGCTCCAGCAGCTTGCAGCATTGTCCGCAAACTTGGATTCCAAGCACGTATCCCCGTGGAACACCATTTGTTACAGATTTCCAGTCCACAAAGACGCCAATTCAACACAACCTTCTGCCTCCTATCACTCAGCCAAATTTGGATTTCATTCACCTATACTCCTTGGATGGCTTGTGCCTTAAACCGTCCAGACCAGCCTACCATGTGGGACCTTGTCAAAAGCTATGAAGTCTGTATGGGCAATATCTATCACCCTCCATTCATCAATCTTGATTTTACCACCTCAAAATAATGAAATTTGTGAGACATGATCTCCCCCTTCTGACTGCAAATCAGTCGCTGCCTTTCCAGATAAAAATGAATCTTGACCTTAATAATCTTCAACAGCTGTGGTTTCCAGCCTTATCCCTTCCATCCTTTTTGAAAAAGGAAACATTAGCTGTCTTCCTGTATTCTAATATCTCATCAGTGACTGACAACACAAAAATCTTGATTCCCTTTGCACCAGGTTTAAGGTCTTGATTTTTTTGATCGCACTTTTCCTCAGGCAGTCTTAACTAGTGCTGCTGAATATCTTTCTTAAATAACTTTATTGAAAGGTGCTTTCTATAATGTTTTATAGGATCTTGTTAGCAGAGGACCTTTCATATTTTACATATGATTTGTCCAAGTCCATTCTGTATCTATCAGAATGAATGATGACTTGGAACTCTGCTCTGTGCACCAATATGTTGAATCAGGACGACTTTCTCAGGGTAACCAGATTTGAGAAGGATTCTCTGCAGTTCAGCTTGACTGAGAGTCGAAAGCTCTAAATGGTGGTTCAGCTACTTAATATTTTTTGGCATTGATACAAGGTGAAGATCATGTCATTGCCTCTACTGAGGGGTGGAAAATTGCACTATTATTTGGAATGCAGCTCTTTGGAATCACTCAAATTTTCCACATTTTCATGCGATTTGCATTTCATGTCTCTTAAGTAGATGATTGTACAAGAATATATTTTGCAGCTCCTTGGAATCAATATCTTTGCAGGAATACTCAGGAGAATTTGAGCTAGATTGATGGTGGTGATAAGACTCTATGAAGAAGTCGTGGGATAAAGTAGTAGCCAGTGAGAGCCCGACTGGTAATCAGGATAGTTAATAACACAGTAAAGGCAGGGAAAAGAATATTCAGTTCATCTGCATTTATTGCAGATGACTAACAGCATCGATTGGCTTTGAGAACTAGGATATCATAGATGTCTCAGAAATATGGCTGAGAAAAGGGCAGGACTGCCAGCTCGGTGTTGCAGGATACGGAAACACGAGCGATACAGCAGATGCTGGAAACCCAGAGCAACGCCCACAAAATGCTGGAGGAACTCAGCAGATCAGGCAGCCTCTATGGAAATGGATATACAGCTGATCTGTTTGTTCAAGAAACTAAACAGGGGAGGGATTTTTCCTTTGCCCTTCTCTCTTCTATTTCCTACTCTGGCCATTTGCCTCTCCATCTGTCTTATCACCTCCCCGGTGCCCCTCCTGACCGAAATAAGCTACAGAAAGTTGTAAAATTAGTCGGTCCATCATGGGTACTAGGCTCCAGAGTATCCAAGTAATCTTCAAGGAAGTGTTGTCCATTATTAAGGACCCCCATCACCCGGGACATGCCCTCTTCCCATTGTACCATCAGGAAGGAGGTGAAGAAGCCTGAAGGCACACCCTCAGCAACTCAAGAACACCTTCCCCTCTGCCATCCGAGTCTAAATGGACATTAAACCCATGTACACTGCCTCACTTTTTATTATTACTGTTTTTGCACTATTTTCTAAGTAACTATTTGTGTATTTATTTCTATATTTGATCATGTATTGCATTGTACTGTGCCACTAAGTTAACAAATTTCAGGATACGTGCCAGTGATTCTGCTTCCCTTTCTCCCATGGCCCACGCTCCTATCAGATTACTACTTCTCCAGCCCTTTACGTTTCCCACCCAACCAGCTTCACCTATCATCTAGCTGCTCCTCCTTCCCCTTTCCCCACTTATTTTATTCTGGTGTCTCCCCTTTCCTTTCCAGTCCTGAAGAAGGGTCTCGACCCAATAAGTAGACTGTGCATTCATCCCCAAGATGGTGCCTGACATGCTGATTTCCTCCAGCATTTTGTAGAATACAGGTCCTGCGGGGTGTGACAGAGGTGCAGGTAAATAAAGGGGTGGGTAGCCTTTTTAATGAGGGAGGATGAAACAGCAGTACTTAAGAGATGACGTCCTTTGGGTATGGTTCAGTCAAGTCATATCGTAGAACTTAGAAACAAGTAGGAGGGTCACTACAATGGGGCTGTCTTATGGAATTTTTTTTTCTTTCACCCACCCCACTCTCCAATGGGATATTGAGGAGTCTAGAGAGGGTACACGTAGTCTTAAGGATAATAGAGTTGTATTTGTGTAAGACTTTAATTTTCTCACAATTGAGTGGGCCACAAAGAGTGTTAAGGGTCTGGATAGAGTTGAATTTGTGGAGTGTGTCCTGGAAAGTTTTCTGAGTGTATATGTAGAGAGCACCAGTCGGGGTACAATTCTGGACTGAGGGAATGAGGCAGAGAAAATAACTGAAGTGGCAATCTAGGAGCCCTTTGACTCTGATGGCCCCAATTGTATTTCTTAAGTTAGTGATGAAAAAGTGATATATCTAGGGTGCCCAAGACTTTTGTACAGTACTGTGATAATTCTATATGTTGCACTGTACTGCTGTCACAAGAAGTAACAAATTTCAGAATGTGTGAGTGATAAACCAGTTTCTATTGTGGGCTGAGAGTGGGAAAGGGGCAGGGAGAGGGAAATCATAGTTGGGAAAAGGGGAAAGAAAAGTGGAGGTTACAGGGAAACACCAGAAAGACATTCTGTAATGATCAATAAACCAATAGTTTGGAATCAAATGACCCTAGTGTCTCAGGGCTGGGTGTGTCTTCTCTGCCACATGTCCCACACCCTCCCCACAGTGCTGCACCCTTGCCATTCCCAACATTCTTTTCTCCCGCCAGATTTGCAAATGCTCTCAGCTCCACGTTGACAATTACTGCTGTGCAAATGTCTTGGATACCTAAGCCTTGTGTACGTCCGCCTAAGCCTTTTTGCAAATTTTTGTCGTTTTTTTTTAATTGAAAAGGTAACCAAGGGTAGAGCAGTGAATGTTGTCTATTTGGACGTTAAGGCCATCAACAAGGACCATCTTGGTATGCTGGTGTGGGAAGTAAGGTCCCTTGGAATTACACTAGAAAGGTCGTAATAGGGGATAAAGAAATAAACTGAATAAGTATTTTACATCAGTCTTCACATGTGGAAGACACCAGTATGTCAGAAATGTGAGCATCGGGGTAGAAGTGAGTGCAATTGGTGTTACTAAGGATAAGTTGCTTGGGAGCTGAAAGGTCTGAAGATAGCTGAGTCACCTGGACCAAATGGACTACACCTCAGTGTTCTGAATGAGATGGCTGAAGGAAGTGTGGAGACATTAGTGATCCTTCAAGAATCAATAGATTCTGGAATGGTCATGGAGGACTGGAAAATTGCAAATGTTACTCAGCTTTTTAAGAAGGGAGGGAGGCAAAAGACAGGAAGTTAAAAGCCTGTTAATCTGACTTCAGTGGTTGGCAAGATGTTAAAGTCTATTATTAAGGATGGGATTCTGGTCATTAGAGGCATATGCTTAAAATGGGTTGTAATCAATATAGTTTCTTTGAGGAATCTTGCCTAACAAATCTGTTGTAATTCTGAGGAAATAACAGGCAGAATAGACAAAGGAGAGTCAGTGGATGCTGTTTGTTTGGATTTTCAGAAGGCCTTTGACAAGATGCTGCACATGAGGCTGCTTAACCAGATATGATCCCATGGTATTACAGGAAATGTACCAGCCTGGATAGACGATTGGCTGGCTGACAGGAGGCTAAGTGGTTTCTGGTTGACTGCCAGAGACTGATGGTGTTCCACAGGAGTCAGTGTTAGGACTATTTTTCACGTTACAGTTCTTAGATTGAATGAAGGAATTAATCACTTTGTGGCCAGATTTGAGAACAGTACAAAGATTGGAGGGACAGGTAGTATTAAGGTAGCAGGAAGACTGCAGGAAGACTTGGACAGATTAGGACCATGGACAAAGAAGTGTTGGATGGAATATAGTGTAGGGAAGTGTATGATCCTCTATTTTGGTAGAAGGGATAAAGGGGTAGACTACTTTCTAAGGGGAATGAATTCAGAAATTGGAGATGCAAATGGACTTGGGAGTCCTAGTGCAGGATTCCCTAAGGTTAACTTGCTGATTGAGTTGGCAGTAAGGAAGGCAAATGCAATGTTAGCATTTATTTTGAGAGACGTAGAATATAAAAGCAAGGATGTAATGCTGAGGCTTTGTATGGCATTGATCAGATGGTATTTGGAGTATTGTGAGCAGGTTTGGACCCCATAATCCAAGAAAGAATATGCTGGCATTGGCAAGAATCTAGGGGAGGTTCACAATAATGAGATTCCAGGAATGAAGGGGATATGTGATGAGCTTGGTTAGCTCCTTGTGTTGGCTCTGGGCCTATACTCACTGGAATTTAGAAGAATGGGGGTGGATCTCATTGAAACGTATAAATCAGCCATGATAAAATGGTAGAGTAAACTCAGTGGGTCCAGTGGCCTAACTGTGCTCGTATCTATTATGGAACCCAGGACAGTGAGTTCTATTTTAAAAATTGGCTTAGAGGAAGCGGAGAGTGGTGATTTCTTGGAATGGCCAGTGGCCAGTGATGTGCCAAGAGTTGGTGTTAAGGCCATGGTTGTTCATTATTTGTATAAATTAATTGGATGTGAATGCAGAAGGCTTGATCAGTAAGTCTGTGCATGTCTCAGAAACTAGTGGTTGATAATGAAGGTTACCATAGATTAGAGTGAGTTCTCTATCAGTTAAGGAAGTGGGGTAAGGAGTGGTAAATGCATTTTGAAACAGATGTGTGAGCGGATGTATTTTGGAAGTCAAAACAAAGTTGGACTTGCACTCTCCAGTGCCCCACTATAGTTTAATGTAACAGGGAATAGGGAGTATAAGTGAAAGTAATATCACAGGTAGACAAGGTGGCAAGAAAAGAATGGCATTCTGGCCCTTTCAGTCATAACACTGATTAGAAGCGTTGGGAACATTATGTTCCAGTTGGACAAGCCATTGGTGAGGCTGGACTTGAGTACTGTGTACAGTTTTAGTGACCCTCTTATTAAAAGATGTGGTTAAACTGGAAAGATTTGAAGATGCTGCCAGGGCTAGACGGGCTGAATCACAGAAGCTTGGTCAGGATAGGTCTTTGTACCTTGGAACATAGGGGAATGAGGCGCGACCTTGTTTTAAAAAAGATGTATAAAATTATGAACCATAAACAAGGTGATGTGTTGGGCGTTTACTCTTTTCCCCAGGGTAGGTTAGTTCAAAACTAGATGGCATAAGTATAAGGTGGGAGGGGAGGGATTTAAAAGGGACCCGAGGTGCACATTTTACATGCAGAGGGTGGTGAGTGCATGGAATGAGCTGCCAGATGTTATGTTTGAGGCGAGTACAATAGTAGTGTCATTTAAGAAGCATTTAGACAGGTCCGTGGAGGGTTGGGGCAGGTCAGGCCTGAGAGAGTATGGGCCAAATGCAGGAAATTGGGGCAATGTGAATGGGCATTGTAGTCGGGTGGACGCATTAGGCTGAAGAACCTGTAGCTGTGCTGTGTTTCTGACTCTGTAACAGATGAAATACAAAGGTTAATCCTTTCTAAAAATCAGAATAGGATACTTTCCCACAAAAATCAAAACTCTTGGTTTTGTGGGGTGATGGGAAATAATGTTATTTATTCCAAGTTTTTGTATAATTATACCTAATGTGGAGGTGGAATAGGGGCTTCCATTGGGTTACTAAGTCATATTATTTTTATTCCCCTTCCCCCCCACCCCACCCCAAATGTGGCTAGCTTTACTTTTTTAGAATTTTTTTTTGTCCTGGATTTTTAAAATCTAGTTTACTATAATTTCTTAAATACAAGATGGGCAGCAGCTGCAACCATAATGTCACTTTTTTAAATTTGAAAGTGATATTTTCTGTACTTGCATTCAAGTAAGAATCATATGTCACGAAATTTGTTTTGTGGCAGTAGTACAATAAAATATACCATAAGTTGCAATAGAAAAATTTGGTGCAGAAAGGGAGTAAAACTAGGGAGGAAGCAAGTGTTCTGTTCGTGGGTTCATTGTCCTGTCAGAAATCTGAAAGAGGGGAAGAAGCTGTTCCTAAGATGTTGAGTGTGTTTTAAGACTCCTGTACCTCTTATGGTAGTAATAATGAAAGAGGGCATGTCTTGGGTGAGGGGGGTCCTCAATGAATGCCACCATTTTGAGGCGTCACCTTTTGAAAGTGTCCTCCAGTGGGGAGCAAAACAATCAGAAATTGGAATGGCTTTAAATGTAATGTTCTTAGCCTGATCTCATTCCACTGTAGGGTTTTCAAATAACTTAAGATTAATTTGTGCTGAGATTAGATGCCCTGCAGCTTTAAAAATTAGAAATTTTGTGTCATCCAGCTTTTGAAAATATGATTTTGAGTCATTTTTTTGCAATGCCATGCAAATGTAATTTTCAGAGGGAAAATGTTAACAATCTCACTGAAGCCACCCCTCTCAGTTCCTCAACAAAAATAAACATCCCCACAGTACAGCAGCCATTTCATAAATTGAGAACCAACAAAACTATGGGTGCAAATAAAAGTTGAAAACGTTAGATCTATGGTTAGGGAAACATAATTAGCATAAAAGGTCAATATCCTGAGTATTTCTAGAAATAGTTCAATTCTTTTGTATCTCTTTTCAGTTCTGCTGTTAATGCTATTCCATGTCTTGAAAGCAATTCTCTTTTGGAACTAAACTTAATCTTTTTATAGTTTAGTTCAGGAACATATAAAAATGACTTTACTAGCAGAAAACCACCCAATGGCTAGACTTCCCTTTGGCTAAGGGGAATAAAATAAACTTAGCCAGATTTGGCCAGTGAAGCACCTTTTTTTGGCTTAATCATTACTCAGCTGCCGCTTGACTGATCTTGTCCCTGAAATATGGTTAGTAGAAGTATTTGACAATTCTGCATTGTTTAACTCCATTCAGAATTGATTTGGAGCCTCCATGTGTGGTTTGCATTAGGATCTGGATGGCCTCCATGTTAAGCTGCATTTAACAATGGTTCTCCTTGTCACTCATCATTTGGAGGAAGTTGGAACTCAGCACATCCTGGTGTAGGCCTGATTGTCCAGCAGTATTGAGGTGGTAATTTTGATATTAGTGCTTTGTTTCACTGTGTGATCATTCTCCCAGGCTGCCTTTTTTTAAAAAAAAAGTGAGCTAGTCTGAACTAGTGTTCCCAACAGCAAACCCAGAGGCAGCAATATTGATTATTTTCCAATAGGTCATGTGTTTGTTCTTGGAAATGCAATAACAACAAATGTTGTAAGTATAGGGAAAGTTGCTTTTTTTATTATTCACTGATTTTCTTTTAAAGCAACAGACATTAGATGGCTAGAAACACTTTAAAGATTGCTAGGTTTAAGATCAGCTGTTTTATATGCTTCTGTCAGCTTGGCACTGAGCAGATGCAGGCAATTATTAACATTAGTTGAGGAATTAAGACTTGAGAAACCCAAATGAAAAAGGAAGACGAGTGAACTATGAGTACAGAGTAATGGTGGTTTTTACTGTATAGAGAACTTCTGCTTGAGGTTCTAAGTTTATGACATCTCCAAGGTGCAGCATTTTGTTGATATAATTTGATGGGTTCCCTACTGATATGTAAATAGTTTGAATAGTATCTTGCAGGGTTTATGATTATTTTCATTATTTTAGATGAATTTCATTTTCAAAATGGTCTTGTTTAGATGAACATTTTTTCCAAGGGAAGAAAGCTACCCAGCAGCCTGCACAAGACTTGTATAATTTCATAGCTGACAGTTGTTGAAATATTCAACAGTTCGTGACAAGAAAATTGGAGCATGTGCGCAAACACTGGAAGGAACTTAAGCTCTGCTCTACTTAGTTTCTGTGTGATCTTGTAGTTTGTATATCTGTAAAAGCTGCCTTGAATTGCTCGAAATGTTTGCAACCAACAGAGGTTAGATTTCATTGTGTCATGCTTACTGCAGTTCTTCTCCTCTGTACTTGGAAATTATACCTTGGAGTGCTCTGCTTTTCTCTTGCTGTGTCCTAGAATGTTTATGCATTTTTGTCAGTGAATTGCATTCAAGATCACATCTGGCCACTGGGCAGGCACTAAAATTTGTGTTGACGATATGTGACTGAAATATATTGCTGTTTGCATGTTTTATTGAATTAAGATAAATGAATCTTAACACCAAATGGGTTTTTAATGAAACCTCTGGTAAAGTAAATAAAGTTTAGGAAAATGTTTGAAATTGTCCTTAATATCAGTACAAGAGAAGATCTATTGATAGCCAATTCCCTGTGCAGTTTTGTTCTTTGCTAGCTCTTGAAATTGTGTACACTTTGAATCTGAACTTTGACTTGATAAGTGTGTGAGCAATTAAATGGAACTTGGATCTCTTTATCTGGAAAGAGACCAAAAGATGTGGAAGTAGAATTGGCTCATTCAGCCCATCAAGTCTGCTCCACCATTCCAACATAGCTGATTTATTATTCCTCTCAATCACATTCTCCTGCCTTCTCCCCATAACCCATTGATGCCCTGATTAATCAGGGATCTATCAACCTTCACCTTAAATATACCCATTTGCTTGGCCAGCACAGCTGTCAGTGGCACTGTTTTTCCACATTCACCACCGATGTTTCCTCATCTCTGTTCTAAATGGATGCCCTTTAATTCTGAGGCTGTTGTGCCCTTTGGTTCTAGACTCCCCCACTATAGGAAAATCCTTTCTACATCTACTCTATCTGGGTCTTCCAGTATTCAATATGTTACAATGAGACTTCTCCCTCTTTCACCCCCCCCCCCAATTCTTCTAAACTCCACAGCCATCAGACACTCCTCATGTTAACCGTTTCATTCCTGGGATCATTCTCATAAACCACCTATAGGCCCTCTCCAATGTCAGCACATCCGTTCTTAGATAAGGGGCCCAAAACGGCTCTCAATACTCCCAAATGCAGTCGGACCAATGCCTTGTATAAGCCTCAGCATTACATCCTTGCTTTTATGTTCTAGACCTCTTGAAATGAATGCCAACATTGAATTTGCCTTCGTTAGCGCTGACTCGACCTGCAAGCTAACCTTTGCAGAATCCTGCACAAAGACTCCCAAGTCTCTTTGTGCACCTGATTTTTGAATTTTCTCCTCATTTAGAAAATAGTCCACACCTTTGTTCCTTCTACTGAAGTGCATGACCACACACTCCCTACACTATATTTCATCTGCCACTTCTTTGCCCATTCTCCCACTATGTCCTTCTGTAGACACTCTACCTGCCCCTCCACCTACTTGAGTCATCTGCAAACTTGACCACAAAGCCATCATTCCGTCATCTAGATCATTGATATATATCAAGAAAAGAAGCTATCCCAATACACGCCCTCACAGAACACTACTAGTCATCAGCAGCCAACCAGAATAGGCCACCGTTATGCCCATTCTTTGTCTCCTGCCAGTTAGCAAATTTTCTATCCATGCCTGTAGCTTTCCTGTAATGCCATAGTTTCTTATCTTGTTAAGCAGCCTCGTATATGGCACTTTGTCAAAGGCCTTCTGAAAATCCACTACAACACTACAAATAAACAACATCCACTGACTCCCCCTTGGTATCCTTCCCATTACTGTATTTCCTCAAAATTCCAACAGGTTTGTAAGACATGATTTCCCCTTTAGACAACCATGCTGACTTTGGCTGCCTTTATCATGTGCCTCCAAGTACTCCAAACCCTCATCCTTAGTAATAGACTTGAACACCTCTCCAACCAATGAAGTCAGGCTAACTGGCTTATTATTTCCTTCTGCCTACCTCCCTTCCACTTTGCAAGAAGTGTTACTCCTTTGTTTGCAATAATGGTCTGTTTTGTGCAGGTCTGAAGGCTGCAGGAGGATGTGCATGGCCTTGATAAATTAAATGTTTGATACTGTTGTCCATTGAAGCTATATTTCTTGCCCCTGCCCATTTTTCAGGTGAAAGAAACCAGTATCCAGGATTTCTGGGGATTGCCTCCTTTTCCTAATAAAGAGGCTTCTGAGTATATGGTTGTGGCCCTCTTCTGTAGCCCGTGAACTTAAGGTGCAATGTGTTGTGCGTTCAGAGATGCTCTTTTGCAGACCACTGTAATGCATGGTTATTTGAGTTACCCTAGTCTTCCTGTCAGCTTGAACCAGTCTAGCCATTCTCCTTTGACTTCTCTCATTAACAAGGCGTTTTTGCCCACAAAACTGCTGCTCACTGGATTTTTTTTGCTTTTTTTAAAAATACCATTCTCTGTAAACTCTAGAACTTTGAGTGTAAAAATCCAAGGAAATCAGTTTCTGAGATAATCAAACAACCCTATCTGGCACCAACAATCATTCCACGGTCAAAGTCACTTGGATCACATTTCTTTCCCATTCTGGTCTCCGAGCAACAACTGAAACTCTTGACTGTCTTTTTATGCATTGAGCTGCTGCTGCATAATTGGCTGATTAGATATTTGCATTTATGAGCAGGTGGATCTAGTAGTGGCCACAAAGGGTATATTCTAGTTGACATAGTTTATGTAAAATATTATTTGAGTACTGCAGTCTCCCTGCACCAGGAGTGAAGCAAACAAGTACAGGGCACATGTCCAGTGCTTGTTGCAGACCTTGTGTAAGTTGCTATTTGCAATATAAATGATTACCTTTTGGTAAAACATTATGTTTAGTATTATGTAAATTGGAGTTGCTCAAGTGAGTTTATTAATCTGACGTCTTCAAGTAAACAGCTCTATTATTAAAACAGCTGACAAAATATCTGGGGTTAGAATGGGAAGTGAGAATGGATACGATTCCATACATTGTGTATAATATGAGCATGCTGTGATTCTATAACCAATGAGGTGATGCACCAAAGTGGAAGTTTTCTTGTGTGGGAATGCAAAATGTTTTTTGACTTAGAAGGAAGGATGAAATATGGCCGAATACTTTGTGCTCAGAAGAGATTAACGATATCTACTTTGTTCTGAACCTGATCAATGAAGCTTCATTGATAGAGTGGAGTCTTCCTATTCCAAGCACCATTGTCAACATAAAGCACCCAAAATCCCCATCCATAACAATTTATCACACAATCTCCCAAGCTCAGAAGAATTGCCCTGTTGGACCAAACTAGGAAATTTGCTCCTCTTGCATTGTATTTGCAATGCCAGTTCTACCTCTTAGTATCAGTTTATTGCTGTTGACCATATGTTGTTCAACTAGCTCCATTTGAGCACCAGTCAGTTTCAATTTGTTATTTTGGCACTGAAGGAGTTTATTTTCATCCCATCTGGGACGAATTATTAATTTGGCATTCCCTTGCCAAAGCTGTTTTAAAAAAAAAAAAAAATTTCAGCGGCAGCCATCAAGGCAGGTTATGTCAGTAACAAAATGATTGTGTTTAAGAAGCTGGTGTCATAGTTAAATATTCCAAGATTTAGATGAGGAAAGAAAGTGAGTTAGTTTTGACAGTTTTGGGAGCCATTGAGCTGGGATGCATGAGGGAAGCTGAGCAATATCGGTTCCATTTGTGAAGGGAGGGGTGGTGAGACACCAAGAAAAATTAAGTATCTACACAATTGAAGATGGTTAACCATGTGGACTGTCAACCCACAGACTGGCTTCTGGTCTCCTTTATGCCAAATCATTTCTCCACTCTTCAAACATCTGTCAGTGTGGCACATGCCAGTCATGAGCCTGGGATCTGCAAGTGGCATCAGCATGGTTTGCATGTGTTTGGAGCATGCCTAGCCATTGTCATGCTATACACAGGCCACTTTATTAAACTCCGAAAGAACTTGGTGCGATCTTCTGCTGTAGCCCATCCACTTCAAGATTTAAGTGTTGTATGTTCAGAACTGTTCCTCTGCACACCGGGGTTGGAAGCTGTGATTATTTGAGTTATTGTCAAATAGTCTGGCCATTCTCCCTGTCCTCTCTCATTAACAAGGTGTTTACACCCACATGACTACTCTCTGTATGCTTGCTTTTCACACCATTCCCTGTAAACTAGAGACTATTTGCATGAAAATCCCTGGCGATTAGCAATAGCTGAGATGCTTAAATCACCCTGTCGGGTACTAACAATCATTCCACAGTCAAAGTTGCTTGGATACCATTTCTTCCCCATTCTGGTGTTCGGTCTGAACAACAACTGAACTGCTTCATGTTAATATTTTGATACATTGAATTGCCGCCACTTGGTTAGCTGATTAGATATTTGCATTAATGAGCAGGTGTATCTAATAAAGTGGCCATTGAGTCCAAGCCTCCCGGACGTCTACATCTGCGCCAAGTGCATCGAGATGCAGCTCCTAAGGGACCACGTTACGGAACTGGAGCTGCAGCTCGATGACCTTCGTCTGGTCAGGGAGAGTGAGGAGTTGATAGAGAGGAGTTGCAGGCAGGTGGTCACACCGGGGCCACGGGAGGCAGACAAGTGGGTCATGGTTAGGAGGGGGAAGGGGAAGAGTCAGGTAATAGAGAGTACCCCGGTGGCTGTGCCCCTTAACAATAGGTACTCCTGTTTGAGTACTGTTAGGGGGGACAGCTTACCCGGGGGAAGCGACAGTGGCCGTGCCTCCGGCACAGAGTCTGGCTCTGTAGCTCAGAAGGGTAGGGCAAGGAAGAGGAGGGCAGTTGTGATAGGGGACTCAATAGTAAGGGGGTCAGATAGGCGATTCTGTGGACGCAGTCCAGAGACCCGGATGGTAGTTTGCCTCCCTGGTGCCAGGGTCCGGGATATTTCTGATCCTGTCCAAGATATCCTGAAGTGGGAGGGTGAGGAGCCAGAGGTCGTGGTACATATAGGTATCAATGACATAGGTAGGAAAAGGGATGAGGTCCTGAAAGGAGAATATAGGGAGCTAGGAAGGGAGTTGAGAAAAAGGACCGCAAAGGTAGTAATCTCGGGATTACTGCCTGTGCCACGTGACAGTGAGAGTAGGAATGCGATGAGGTGGAGGATAAATGCGTGGCTGAGGGATTGGAGCAGGGGGCAGGGATTCAAGTTTTTGGATCATTGGGACCTCTTTTGGCGCAGGCGTGACCTGTACAAAAAGGACAGGTTACACTTGAATCCTAGGGGGACCAATATCCTGGCAGGGAGATTAGCGAGGGCTACTGAGGTGACTTTAAACTAGAATGGTTGGGGGGTGGGAATCAAATTAAAGAGGCTAGGCGAGAGGAAGTTAGTTCACAACAGGGGGATGGGAACCAGTGCAGAGAGACAGAGGGGTGTAAAGTGAGGGTAGAAGCAAAAAGTACTAAGGAGAAAAGTAAAAGTGGCAGGCCGACAAATCCAGGGCAAGCATTAAAAAGGGCCACTTTTCAACATAATTGTATAAGGGCTAAGAGAGTTGTAAAAGAGCGCCTGAAGGCTTTGTGTGTCAATGCAAGGAGCATTCGTAATAAGGTGGATGAATTGAAAGTGCAGACATGGCTCCAGGGTGACCAAGGATGGGAGCTCAATGTTCAGGGATATTCAATATTCAGGAGGGACAGACATGAAGGAAGGGAAGGTGGGGTGGCGTTGCTGGTTAAAGAAGAGATTAACGCAATAGAAAGGAAGGACATAAACCGGGAAGATGTGGAATCGATATGGGTAGAGCTGCGTAACACTAAGGGGCAGAAGACGCTGGTGGGAGTTGTGTACAGGCCACCTAACAGTAGTAGTGAGGTCGGAGATGGTATTAAATAGGAAATTAGAAATGTGTGCAATAAAGGAACAGCAGTTATAATGGGTGACTTCAATCTACATGTAGATTGGGTGAACCAAATTGGTAAAGGTGCTGAGGGAGAGGATTTCTTGGAATGTATGCGGGATGGTTTTTTGAACCAACATGTCGAGGAACCAACTAGAGAGCAGGCTATTCTGGACTGGGTTTTGAGCAATGAGGAAGGGTTAATTAGCAATCTTGTCGTGAGAGGCCCCTTGGGTAAGAGTGACCATAATATGGTGGAATTCTTCATTAAGATGGAGAGTGACATAGTTAATTCAGAAACAAAGGTTCTGAACTTAAAAAGGGGTAACTTTGAAGGTATGAGTTGTGAATTTAGCTAAGATAGACTGGCAAATGACACTTAAAGGATTGACGGTGGATATGCAATGGCAAGCATTTAAAGGTTGCATGGATGAACTACAACAATTGTTCATCCCAGTTTGGCAAAAGAATAAATCAAGGAAGGTAGTGCACCCGTGGCTGACGAGAGAAATTAGGGATAATATCAATTCCAAAGAAGAAGCATACAAATTAGCCAGAAAAAGTGGCTCACCTGAGGACTGGGAGAAATTCTGAGTTCAGCAGAGGAGGACAAAGGGCTTAATTAGGAAGGGGAAAAAAGATTATGAGAGAAAACTGGCAGGGAACATAAAAACTGACTGTAAAAGCTTTTATAGATATGTAAAAAGGAAAAGACTGGTAAAGACAAATGTAGGTCCCCTGCAGACAGAAACAGGTGAATTGATTATGGGGAACAAGGACATGGCAGACCAATTGAATAATTACTTTGGTTCTGTCTTCACTAAGGAGGACATAAATAATCTTCCAGAAATAGTAGGGGACAGAGGGTCCAGTGAGATGGAGGAACTGAGCGAAATACATGTTAGTAGGGAAGTGGTGTTAGGTAAATTGAAGGGATTGAAGGCAGATAAATCCCCAGGGCCAGATGGTCTGCATCCTAGAGTGCTTAAGGAAGTAGCCCAAGAAATAGTGGATGCATTAGTGATAATTTTTCAAAACTCGTTAGATTCTGGACTAGTTCCTGAGGATTGGAGGGTGGCTAATGTAACCCCATTTTTTAAAAAAGGAGGGAGAGAGAAACCGGGGAATTATAGACTGGTTAGCCTAACGTCGGTGGTGGGGAAACTGCTGGAGTCAGTTATCAAAGATGTGATAACAGCACATTTGGAAAGCAGTGAAATCATCGGACAAAGTCAGCATGGATTTGTGAAAGGAAAATCATGTCTGACGAATCTCATAGAATTTTTTGAGGATGTAACTAGTAGAGTGGATAGGGGAGAACCAGTGGATGTGGTATATTTGGATTTTCAAAAGGCTTTTGACAAGGTCCCACACAGGAGATTAGTGTACAAACTTAAAGCACATGGTATTGTGAGTAAGGTATTGATGTGGATGGAGAATTGGTTAGCAGACAGGAAGCAAAGAGTGGGAATAAACGGGACCTTTTCAGAATGGCAGGCGGTGACTAGTGGGGTACTGCAAGGCTCAGTGCTGGGACCCCAGTTGTTTACAATATATATTAATGACTTGGATGAGGGAATTAAATGCAGCATCTCCAAGTTTGCGGATGACACGAAGCTGGGTGGCAGTGTTAGCTGTGAGGAGGATGCTAAGAGGATGCAGAGTGACTTGGATAGGTTGGGTGAGTGGGCAAATTCATGGCAGATGCAATTTAATGTGGATAAATGTGAAGTTATCCACTTTGGTGGCAAAAATAGGAAAACAGATTATTATCGAGACCTGGGTATCATTATACACCAGTCATTGAAAGTGGACATGCAGGTACAGCAGGCGGTGAAAAATTGCGAATGGTATGCTGGCATTTATAGCGAGGGGATTCGAGTACAGGAGCAGGGAGGTACTACTGCAGTTGTACAAGGCCTTGGTGAGACCACACCTGGAGTATTGTGTGCAGTTTTGGTCCCCTAATCTGAGGAAAGACATCCTTGCCATAGAGGGAGTACAAAGAAGGTTCACCAGATTGATTCCTGGGATGGCAGGACTTTCATATGAAGAAAGACTGGATGAGCTGGGCTTGTACTCATTGGAATTTAGAAGATTGAGGGGGGATCTGATTGAAACGTATAAAATCCTAAAGGGATTGGACAGGCTAGATGCAGGAAGATTGTTCCCGATGTTGGGGAAGTCCAGAACGAGGGGTCACAGTTTGAGGATAAAGGGGAAGCCTTTTAGAACCGAGATTAGGAAAAACTTCTTCACACAGAGAGTGGTGAATCTGTGGAATTGTCTGCCACAGGAAACAGTGGAGGCCAGTTCATTGGCTACATTTAAGAGGGAGTTAGATATGGCCCTTGTGGCTACGGGGATCAGGAGGTATGGAGGGAAGGCTGGGGCGGTGTTCTGAGTTGGATGATCAGCCATGATCATAATAAAAGGTGGTGCAGGCTCGAAGGGCCGAATGGCCTACTCCTGCACCTATTTTCTATGTTTCTATGTTTCTATATGTGCATGAAGGACCCAGAACCAGATTTAGAGATTGCATTGCATGTGCATAATTGGTATGTAGTGATTGGGTTTTTGGTGACGCCTGGTATTTGTACACATGCTGTGTGACATACAGGAACTTGTAAATCAAGGACTCTTCTCTTTCATTCCTAGTGGAAGGTCTTAAACTGTCTTGGTGCAATAGCACACCATTCTTTATCTTCCCATGTCACTGCACTTTGTGTCATACATTCTCAACAAGGCTCTTTGAAGTGACACCAAACTTTTTCAGCCTGGAAAAATGATAGCCTGTTTCAGTTCAGTTGATCCATAAACTTGATTTTTCAATAGAATAGTGTGTACAAGGTCTCATCTCTGGTGTAGTTGAAAGATTTTTTAAAATGAGTTGGAAGACTTAATTAATTTTCAAAATTTTCTCCTGTATTGAAAGTAATTGCATCAAAGGAGGGCAGGCCACTCCGACATAGCATTTCACAACCTTGGATTGTCCTGAATAGCTGTGCCAATGAGCCACTTTGAGGTACCATTATTATGCAGAAAATATGGCAAGCGGTCTTATGCAGAGCAAAATCCCACAAAATAGGAATGTGTAAATGACCCAGGAGTCTTTTGAAGGCTTTCCTGAGGGATAAATGTAAACTGCTCTGCATCTCTAAGTGTTTTGAGGTTGGCATTGGTTTATTATTGTCACGTGTATTGAGGTACAGTGAAAAGGTTACCTTGCGTAAGTAGACGAAGGTGAAACCATAAAAACACAATAAAATATAAAAGCTGCCAAATAAGTGCAGTGCAGTCAAATGATAAAAAGTAAGCTCATAACAAAGTGCATGTAGGCAAGTGCCCATCTTATTGTACAAGAGGTCCGTTCAATACTCTTCTAACAGTGGGATTGAAATGGTCCTTGATCCTGGTGACATTTGTATCTGCTGAATGGGAGAGGGCAGAAGAGAATGTCTGGGGTGGGTGGGATCTTTGATCATGCTTCTGTCTTACTGAGGCAGAGGGAGATGTAGATAGTCCTTGGAGGGCAGTGTAGCTTTTGTGATCTAGACACAGCCCCGTACAACTCTCTGCTGCTTCCTGTCATGTACAGTGCAGTTCTAGACCAAGTCATGATGCATCCAGATAGAATATTTTCAATTAAAAATCAGGGTTGGTGGGACATGATTAATTTCCTTAGCCTCATTGGCCATGTCTCGGCCATAACATCAGTGTTGTTGGGCCAGGCAATTGATGTTCACTCTTCACTGGTAATGTTGTTCTCAATGTGTTCAACCGCCATCCGGTTGATGTCGACATGAGCATGTGTATATGAGGTCAATGACCAGCTCTTTGGTTAACACTGGGAAAGGTTGTTGTCATGGCATAACGTCACTAGTTTCTCTCTTCCTGTACTCAGACTATTATTTAAGATGCAGCCCTCTGTGGTGACATCTACAAACTTGCAAATGGTCAAACTTAGAACAGGAACACTCCCTTCGGCCCACAATGTTCTGCTGAACCAATTAAAATAGTAATCAAATACCCAACTGAATTAATCTCTTTTGCCTACACAATGTCCATATGCTTTCATTTTCCTCACATTCATTTGTCTATCTAAATGTCTATGTTTCTGCCTCTACCACTACCCCAGGAAATGCATTCCAGGCACCCACCACTCTTTTTTTGGGGGGGTGGGGGGGAGAACAACAACTTGTGTTTCACATTTCCTTTGAATTACCCCCTCTCACCTTAAATGCACGTCCTCTGGCATTAGACATTTTAACCACCAGAAAAAGATACTCTGCCTACTTTAACTATGCCTGTCATAAACATCTGTTGGATCTCCCCTCAGCCTCCACTGTCAAGAGAAGACAACCCAAGTTTATCCAATCTCTCATGATAGCACATGCCCTCCAATCCAAGCAGGATCCTGGTAAAGCTCTTCTGCATCCTCTGCAAGTTCTCACTATCCTTGTAATGTGGTGACCAGGACTGTATGCAGTCTGATTAGTTTTATAAACCTGCGACATAATTTCATGACTTTTCAACTCAATGCCTGATTAAAGGCAAGCATGCCATATGCCCTCTTAACCACCCTATCAACTTGTGTAGCCACTTTCAGGGAACTGTGAACTTGAACCCAAAGATCCCTCTGCTCATCAAACCGTGAAGGGCAAGATCCTTAACGGTCCACTGTCTCTTAGCCTCTGACCTACCAAAGTGCAGTACTTCACATTTGGCTGGGTTGAACTCCGTCTGCCATTTCCCCGGCTATATCTGTGATTGATCTGTATCCCACAATATTCTTTGCAAGTCATCTACACTATCCACAACCACCACCAATCTTTGTACCATCTGCAAACTTACTAACCCACCCATTGACATTTTCTTCTAGGTCATTTATATACACTACAAACAGTAGGAATCCCAGTACAGATCTCTGCAGAATATCACTAATCACAGATCTCTAGCTAGAATAAGTCCCTTCAACCACTACACTGTCTTCCATGGGCAAGCCAGTTCTGAATCTAAATGGCCATTGGCCATTTGCCATGGATTCCATGCATCTTAATCTTCTAGATGAGCCTCCCATGAGGAACCTTGTAAAACACTCATAAAATTCATGTATACAAGATCCAAAGCTCTACCTTAATCAATCACACTTGTCACCTCATTGCAAAAACTCAATCAAGTTAATAAGACACAACTTGCCCTACATAAAGCCATGCTGCTTTCCCTAATTAGGCCGATTTTCAAAATGCTCATCCCTAAGAATTCTCTTCTCTGGACTCTTAATGTTGCGTTTAAGGGACTCAACATTAACATCCTCCTTTACCTCAAAATGCCCTTGCATATCAGCACTGATCTCCATATCCTCCATGTCCTTGGTAAATACAGATGTAAAGTACTCATTTAGGACCTCACCCATATTCCAAGCAATAGTCTCCCCCTTTCGTTCTTAAGTGGTCCTACCCCTTCCGAGTTATCCTCTTGCTCTTTATGTATAGAATGCCTTGGGATTCTCATAAATCCTACTTGCCAAGTGCTTTTCATGGCCCCTTCTCACTTTCCTAATTGTCTTTAGTTCTTTTCTGGCTTTTTTGGGGTGGCATGGTAGTGTAGTGATCAGCACAATGCTTTGTACTACCAGCATCCTGGGTTCAATTCCCACCGCTGACTGTAAGGTGTTTCTACGTTTTCTCCCTGACTGTTGTGGGTATCTTCAGGGTGCTCTGGTTTCTTCCCACAGTTCAAAGACCTCCCGATTGGGAGTTTAATTGGTCATTGTAAATTGTCCCATGATGAGGCTAGGATTAAATCATGGGTTGCTAGGCTTGAAGGGCCTATTCTGTGCTGTATCTCAGTTTTAAAAAAAAATCCTCAAGGGCTCTTTGATCCCAGCATACTAAGTGTTACATAATTTTCCTCTTTTTTTTTTGCCTGACTAAATTTATCACAGCTGCTGACATCCAAGGTTCCCTTAATTTGTCATCTTTGTTCTTACCTGTCCTGTACTCTGTGCAATTGGTCATTAAATACCTTCCACATGTCAGATGTCGACTTGTTCAAAACCAGCTGTTGCCAATTAACTCTCCCAAGTTCCTGCCGAATACACTCATAATTTGTCTTTGCAGCAATTTAATACTCTCCGGCAAGGTCCATACTTGGCCTTATTTATCATAAAACCTAAGGAGTTGTGGTCACTAACTTGTTCACACAC
This sequence comes from Mobula birostris, assembly GCF_030028105.1. NCBI lineage: Eukaryota > Metazoa > Chordata > Chondrichthyes > Myliobatiformes > Myliobatidae > Mobula > Mobula birostris. The sequence goes on from NC_092386.1 coordinate 54,384,296, forward strand.
TGAAAGGGGTAGGCTCATTACCCAACACCAGGTACATTTGGTGAGTAGCAAAGCTTAATAGAGCAGAATCCGCACGGGGAGTAAAGGGTTGAGGACACAACCTTGTGGAGCATTAGTGTTTAGAATAATCATGGCAGAGATATTGCTGCCAATGTTTATTGCAATGTGTTGGTTACTAAGTTAAAGATCCAGTTGCAGAGGGAGGTATTGACTTCCAGGGTCCAGAGTTTGTTGTTGAGTTTGCTTGACACATTAGTATTGAAGGCAGAGTTGTAGTCAACGAGCTATATCCTGACATAGGTGTCTTTACTGTCCAGATGCTCCAAAGGTGCCTAGCTGGGAAGATGGTGTCTGCTGTAGACCTGTTTCTGCGATTAAGCAAATTGCAGTGAGTCAAGGTTGTCCAAAAAGCATGCTCTAATCAGCCTCTCAAAGCACTACATGTTGGTCGATGTCAGAGCCACTGGGCAGTAGTCGTTGAAGGTGTGTGTTCTGTTGTTTTTCTTGGGTATTGCAATGATAGTGGTCTTAAAGCAGAGGGGACCCACAGCCTGAGGAGGTTAAAAATGTGTGCAAATACCATTGCCAGCTGATCTGCACAGGATCTAAAGACACAGCCAGGGACACAATCCAGATCCAATGCCATCTGGAGAGTGAACCAGCAGAAGAAAGTGTCTGTATTCATTTGTGATGGAGACAGTCAGGGAGAGCAGTGTTATACCCAACTCTTCTGTTCAAAATGTGTAGAGAATGTCTTGAGCTCATCAGGAATGGCTGTTTTATATTTATGCAAGGGGAAAGACAGAGCCTCTGTTTAAATTCTAAACCAGAGCATGCAAACCTCAGACATGTAATCTAGTACCGGCCTAGGATTTGAGTTCAAGATCCGGATGCAGAATTCCTATTAATCCAGCCAGCTTGAAAATCCCCGAGCAAGCGGGACACGGATTTTCTTGGATCAGTGGGATTTGGAGTCGTCTGTTATAGATGCTGTTATTGTTTGGGTTATCCTGTATTGATCTTTCCAGCATGGATGGATGATCCCTGAGGAAACTTGGTTCAAAATTCTACATTTGTGCCACAGTTGTATAGAAGTAACAATTTTGGCACTTTGGAATAGTGAAAATGCAATTCAGTAGAACATTTTGTATACTTGTACTGTTTTAGAAATTACAGTGCACATTACGTGATTATTGGTATTCTGTTGGATGTCGAACACTAATAATAACGTAATTATTGGCCTTATCAAGAGCAATGACGAGACGAGACAAGACAGAGTATAGGATGGAAGTAGAGCAGCTGGTGGATTGATGTGAGAAGAAACTAAGCTTAAGTGTGAAGACCACCAAGATAATCAATGTAGACTTCAGCAAGCTGCAGACCAACCATCCTCCTCTGCGAATACATGCCTCCTCCATAGAGAGTTAAGTGCACCAAGTTCCTGGGAGTTCACATCATGGATGACCTCACCTGGTCCCTTATTATATACCTCCTTGAACAAGAAGATATAGCAACGCCTCCACTTCCTAAGGAGATTGAAGCAAGCAAAGCTCCTCCCCTCCCATCACCTTCTTAACTGTGTTTTACAGGAGCACCATTGAGAGTGTTCTGACAACGTGCTTCTCCATCTGGTATGGGAGCAGTCAAACATTGGACCAGAAGTCCCTACAAAGGACTGTGAAAACAGCTGAGAGGATCGTAGCGATCTCCCTACCATCCACTGGGGACACTTACCAGGAGCGCTTCGTATGCAGGGCCCTTGGTATTACCAGGATCCCACTCAGCATCCTCTTTGACTTTCTACAATCAGACTTTCTACTATTCATAGAAACATGAACGGTCAGGTTGAGAAACAGTTTCTTCCCTTGGGCCATTAGGCTTCTGAACTCCTTGCGGCATTGTATTTGAAGTGTTACTGGTTAGTCTGTTCTGTACCTTTACAGTATTTGATATTAATGCACTGCAGTTTATGATTTATATGTGATTCATCTGTAGATTTTATCCTTGCCTTCGTAAGTTACCGTGTGTTATGTGTACTATGCTTTACAGCCGGTTTGGAGAAGAATTGTCTTGTTTCTATATGCATTGTATGGTTATATATGTTAATACAGCTATATTGTTAAATGACAATAAACTTGGTAAGTGGCACTGAGAGCTGCATGGAAAAACATGTTCTTTGCCCTTTAATGACATATAATGTGTAGAATGATATCTGAGCCGGCTGCTGTGCTCTTGGCTTGGGCCTGCTCCGATCGCTCCAGGAGTGGAGCTAGGACTCAGTCTAGATCGGGATGCTGTTGGCTGGCTTTTGTTTGCACAATGTGGTGTTTTTTTTAAAAGTACAGTGGTTTATGGTTTTTTTAAAAAAAAGATTGGGTTATATGAGTTTCTTGCTTTTGGGCTGCCTATTAGCAGACAAGTTTCAAGGTAAATAATTTTTACACTCTTTAATAATAAATGCACATTGAGTTTTTGATATTACCAAAGTTGGCCAACAGTAATATTGGCCACATTTATTAAAATTAACAAGGGTTTCTGTATATAAAATAAGTGAACTTGCCTATTTCTGAACATTTCCACTTTTGCTTTCAAGGCTTGTAATTTTTCTGTTTAAAGCATTTAGGTTTTGTCTTCTGTTGTATGGCAGTATAACCCAGTTCTTTTTATCTAAATGTTGTAACTGTAAATTGCTTGGAATTGTTTCATATGGAATTCACACTTCTGATCTGAAGTGTGGCCCTGGAGGGGCCTGTTCACTCGGGAGTTGGGGGTTGGATCGATCTTTGTTTGGCATCTTGTCCACAGACATTCGAACATGGGTGGCCCTGAGTTGGCGTCGCCCTGATGGAGTCCTTAAAGCACACAATCCTTCACGTGACATCAACCTGTTGATCCAGGTTGTGGAGGAGTGCTTGGAATATTGTTCAATTGCTGCACTTTAAAACAGAAGGGTAAAATACATTTTGGTTAGTAGCAGTTGGAGTATTCAAAGTTTTAATATTTCTGTAATTCATTCATGTCAGCCAGTAGAATAAAATACTTTTCACGTATTAACAAATGTGATTGTAATCTTGAAACTATATTAACATATAAATCACTCGATTGCCAGAGAGAACTCCCACTAATTTTGAATGTGTGGCTGGTAACTAAATAGTTCCATTTAAAAGATGTGTGATGCCATCTGTCCTACAGTTGTAGGTTAATCATTAATCCTTTAGGTTTAGTGTGTAGTTGATTTAAAAGGAAGGTCAGCTGGTGGTGTAGTGGCATCCACACTGGACTTTGAAGCAAGTGGTGCTGGGTTCAAATCTGGCTACCTCCTTACAGGCTTTCAACCCTGTTATTTGAGTAACTTGTTAAAAAAACACAGACGTGGCAAGGAACAACAAATAAAATGTTTTCTGTGGTCTCTTTGGGTTATGATGTGTCATCCTATTCCATTGCTGAAAATGCAGTGATGAAAAAAAGCTCACTGAACCCATACCCACAGCAATCAATGGCCATAGGCGCAAATGTGGATTAATTACCCTTTTGAAGAAATCCGTAAAAATATTGAATAACTATTAAGGAAGGCTGCAGATTATGCCATTTAGTTGAGATGTTGTGAGAGGTTCGTCTTTGGCTGACAAACAAAATTAAGATGGCATGAATCCAAGGAAGCAGTTTAAAGTGGCCAAAAATAGCAGCAGGATCAAGGATTCTGAGCACTTGAGAAGTTGGAAAAGGAGGATTGGATGTCTGGGGATATGGGTGTGGTGGGAAGTGAAAATATGACAGCAGACTGGTGAGAAACATTCAAAATGAATATTAAGAATTTCTACAGAAAAGCTTAACAAGAAATTCTTTGTTTATGTAAGTATGGATCCCTAAGTGAGAATTGCGAGAACTTACAATGGAAAGGAAACCACAGAACAATTGTGCAACCACTTTGAGTACTAGTTCATGGCAAAAGTCACAAAATAAATCTGTCAGGGATGCTAGAGAGCTAAGGGTTCAGAGAATAAGAGATTAGCCCAGTACTTTGGTCAGAGAAGTGGAGAGCTCAAGTTGATAAATTCCTGGAGCAGTGGAGCCTTGGGGGCAATCTGATAGTAGAGGAGGCTGTTGATTCAGATGCCATTGCTACACTTGAGACATTTTGATACTTAATTCTGCAAGGCATGGAAGGATACAAATAATTGAAATGTGTGCTAATAGGTTTTGTATAGACAGGCAATAAGATGTCGGCATCGATGTGGATGGACCCATTTCAGGAGTCGTGTTACTCTGCCTCTGTAACAGGAGGATTGACTCCAGAGCGCTTTGAAAGGTAGCTGTGGAGATGAAGGACCCCTTTGCGATCGTTGTCTGTATTTGGTCGAGTAGATCCTGTGGACTGGAAAGTAGCAAATGTAACCCCACTATTTAAGAAAGGGTGAAGGGAAAAGAGTTGTAAGCCTAAAAACTGTTGCAGGGAAAATGTTAGAAACTATGATGTATTAAAAACAGAGTTCAACAATCAGAATGAAAGGCAAATGTGTGATTTCAATTATTGGAATTCTTCAACCTATCCAGCAGAGTAGCTTAGGAGAACCTATAAGTACAGGCAACTTCTGTTTTATGGGGGTTGTGTCCTAGAAAAGCCCTGTATCACGATTTTCTGTAATGTGAAGCCATGAATACTTGTGTCAAGAATTGCAAGACAAATATTTTTACACTGGGACATGTGGGGGTGGAAAGACACCCAAAGAGAGACACTTCCTTCACTCCTTTCCATATCTGAATTGTTTGTGAATTCCTTTACTGAGTAGATTGCAGCAAGCATAATATCCTCCAGGAGTCAAATTTAAATTATTGAACAAGAAACAAAGGTTCAAGCCAGAATGCAATTACAGATCTATGTACAATTTTGCCCTTCACATCATAGAAAGAATGCTAACGATGCAGAAAAGAGCAGAACAGATCCTTTACAAAATTATCATGAGAAAGTAGAAAATGTTTAGAAATATTTGGAGCTGTTTTTAAGAGCAGAGGAGAAAATGATCAATGTTATGAAGGTTTGTATAATCTGAGGTAATACCAGCAGTTACAAGTTTAAACGCAGTGGGTCTGGAATGGAGAGAAGCTTTAACACATTCCACAGGCTCAAGCATGTGACAGTCAGAGTTAATCATTAAAACGAGACCACGTTGGCTTTTAAGACTAGGCAGTTCGAGAAAGGGCAAGTGGGGGAATGCAGCAAGAAGTGAACAGGTTGGGAAATTGTGATAAGGATGACTAATCATGTGTAGAAGAAATCCCTTTGTTTGAACCAAAGAATCTGTTTGCATGTTATAGTAAGGGTGTCTGTGCTTTTTGATGTTCTTCCATGGTTCCAGAAAGAAATCCTACGAAAATTGCCAAATGTTCGCTGAATGTGATTGTTACATCTTCACTCTCAACTACGAAACGGTAATGGTCTGACTCCTGTGCTAAACTGGTGTGTCTCTGGTCCATTTTGCTGGAGTGTCCTTAGTTTGCACTCTCACCTATCCAACCAATATCTATTAGAGCTTAGCCCAATGAAACCAGACAATGTGTGATGAGTCTTGGGTTGGTTTCGAATTGGAAAGAAAATGTCCTTTGGTTAAAGCTCTATAGTTCTCTTTAAGAGAACTGCAATTAGATTTACTTTGAGTACATCATGTCCGGGTTGGGGCTGTCTACTCTGCTTCATCAGTAGGTATCTTGAGGAACTGAGGCTTGGAGTACAGCCTTGGTACCTACCTCTACATCACAGGAGGCCATCCATTGGGAACGTGATCCTATTTTCTTTTTCATTATTTCATTGTAGCCTTACACCTACTTTCCTCCCATGTCTATGTAGCCCATTAACGAAAACAATTCCTATCTGCTGATTGGGTGGCGGGGTGGAGATGCATCTCTACCAGAAGAGGTGTAAGGTGCTCCTTCTCTCTGCTAGTCTGCAGGTAACCCCTCCGGAAAGGTGTAGCACCTGCTTAGCTGCCTGATCAGTCGCGTGAAGCCATGGGAGCTGGTAGTGGATGAGCAGCTGGTGTGTAGCACAAGTCATGGTTATGTGGCCACTGAAAGTATTGATAATGGCCGAAGTCACCTGTCTTGTAAAGATACTGCTTAGAAGAAGGCAATGGGGAAACTACTTCTGTAGGAAAATTTGCCAAGAACTATTAAGGTTGAGAAAGAATAAACAGTTGATGTTTCCGGCTGAGACTCTTCACCAGTCCTCCATTGTTTGGTGGGAATCCTGGAACTTGCTGAACTTGTGAGATAAACTGCACCCAGAAGGAATACAACATTTTGAAGAGCCATCACTACCACCTACTTATGACTAACTCAGGATGGGCAAAAATTACTGGCCTCATTAATGATGCCTTGAACCTGAGGAGTGAATTAACAACTTATCTGGCCAGGCCAACATTTGTCACTCACATCTACTTTCCTTCTGGCAGCTTGGTGAGAATTGTGTTCCTTCAACCTACTAGAATTCTGTAGTGGCTTGATGCAAAAAAAGCTGAATTCTTTCAGAGGGAAACGTGGAGCCATTCCTCTCAACATTTGGAGTTGTGTTATGAGCTAGGTGATGGGATGAAGTTGCTTTCCTTAAAGTGGAGCACACTCGATGGCCAAATGGCCTAATTCTGCTCCTGTATTTTGTGGTCTAATGGAATGTAAAACTGGTAGGCTTTGCAAGGCTAGTAGTTCTGTAGTTAAGTTCAAAGTAATTTTTTTAAAACAACAAAGTGCATAAATGTTGCAATATAAAACCGTGAGATTTATTTTCTTGTGGGCATATTCAATATCTAATAGAATAATTATCAGAATCAGTGATAGACCATAATAGCTTGGGTGTTCAACCAGTGAGCAGAAGACCGCAAACTTCAAACACAGGAAGAAATAATAAGTAAATAAGCAACAAATATGAGATGTCCTTGAAAGTGAGTTGATAGGATGTGGGAACATTTCAGTGATGGGAGAGTTATCCCCTTTGGTTCTAGAGTTTGATGGATGAGGGGTAATAACGGAAGCTGAACCTGGTGTTGAGAGTCTTGGGGCTTCTGTACCTCCCTGATGCCAGTAGTGAGAAGAGAGCACTGCCTAGGTAATGGCATCCCTCTATATTGGATGCAGCTTTCCTGCGACAATGCTTCATGTAGATGTGTTCAATGGTGGGTACGGCTTTACCCATGATGGACTATGCTGTATCTACAATTTTTTTTGTAGGATTTTCTGTTCAAGGGCATTAGTGTTTCCATACCAGGCTGTAATGCAGTCAGACAATATACAATATTCTCCACCACACTTCTACTGAAGTTTGTCAAAGTTGTCGATGTCATGCTGAGTCTTCACAAATTCCAAAGGAAGTAGAGGTGCTACAGTGCCTCCTTTGTAATTGCACTGGTGTGTTTTGCCCAGGTAAGGTCCTCTGAAATTATAGAAGGACTTAAAGTTGCTGATCCTCTCCACCTCTGACCTTCTGATGAGGATTGATTCGTGGACCTCTGGTTTCTTCTTGAAGTCAATAATCAGCTGTCTGGTCTTGCTGTCGTTGAGTAAGAGGATGTTGCTGTGGCACCTCTCAGCCAGATTTTCATTCTCACTGCTATATGTTGATTCGTTGCCACCTTTGATTTGGCCAAGGACAGTCGTGTCGTCAGCAAACTTGAATATGGCATTGGAGCTGTGCTTAGCCATAGTCTCAAGTGTAAAGCAAGTAGAGCAGGGGACTAAGCACACTGCCTTGTGGTGCACCTGTGCTGATGGAGTTTGTGGAGATGATGTTGCCAATCCAAACTGACTGGGGTCTGGAAGGGAGGAAATTGAGGATCTATTTGCACGAGGAGGAATTGAACTTAGTGGTTAGTTTTTGAGGGGATGACAGTATTGAATGCTGAGCTATAGTCGATAAGGAGCATCCTGATGTATGCATCTTTGCTATCCAGATGTTCCAGGGTTGAGTGAGGAGCCAATGAGGTGGCATCTGCTGTGAACCTGTTGCTTGCTGCCAAAGTGAGAGGTTAAAGATCTCTAAGTATTCCAGCCAATTGATCAGCACAGGTCTTTAATACTTGGTCAGGTACTCATCAGGGCTGGATGCTTTCCGTGGGTTCACTCTCCTGAAGGCTGCTTTCAAGTCAACCTCAGATCCTGAAATCACAGGGTCATCAGGGGTCAAGGGATTTTGTGGTAGCTGCTCCATGTTTTGATGGTTAAAGCGGGTATAGAAGGCATTAAGCTCATCTGAGAGTGAAGCTCTGTCGCCTGTGCTTGATTTCTCTTTAAAAGAGGTGATGGCCTTCAAGCCCTGCCACAACGGTCGAGCATCCTTTTTGTTGGTCCGGAATTGCCATTTCACCCATGAGAAGGCTTTCTTGAGACTGTACCTGGAGCTTTTGTAACTCTCTTGATCACTAGTCTTGAAAATCTTTGACCTGACCCTCAGCAGATTGTGAATCTTATGGTTTGTCTGGAGCCTCTGGTTGCGAGAAGGCTCGGAATGATTTTGTGGGGACACACTCGACTATAACTGTATGGTGTATTCATTCAAATCAACAGATGAGTCCTTGAACACGACCCATTCCACCAACTTGAAGCAATCCTGTTGGTATTCTTCTGCCTCCTGTGACCACCTCTTTGTTACCCTTATCTCCGGAGCCTTGCACTTAGCTTCTGCCTGCATGCCAACAGGGGAAGGACAGCCAGGTGATCAGATTTACTGAAATGTGGTCTGGGCATGGAGCGGTAGGCATTCCTTATCTTAGTATAACAGTGGTGTAGTGTGTTTGGACCTCTGCTGCTACAGGTTGTATGCTGATGGCAATTGGGCAGTTTTCTTCATACAGGCCTGGCTGAAGTCCCCGACAAAGATTTGAAATGCATCCGGATGTCATCTCCAATCAAGAAACAGTACGTGTACCTGCTTATGGTTGGCTGCTGGTGATGTGTAAACCGTGGGAGAGAGCTCCCTGGGTAAATAGAACAGATGGCATTTGAACGTTAGGTGTTCAAGGTCGGGGGAACACAAGTTCGACAGAACTGCCACATTGGAACACCACCAAGGGTTTATCATGAAACATGCACCTTCATCTTTTGCCTTTTCCAAATCAGAAGTTTGGTCTATCCTGAAAAGCCTTTGGGTCCGATTGCCGTATTGGCGTGCTGGGAGTAAGCCATGTCTCAGTTACACATGGGACACAAGAATCTCTCATTTCCCTCCAATACAGCAATCTTTCCCTCTGGTCCTTAATTTTGTTTGCATATTTGCTGGGTAGAGGGGGTCTCGTTCCTGTTTTTGAAACTGGCTTGAGTCTCCACCCTGTTTCTCCACCTCCTGCCTCACTTTTGGCCATGGCAATGAACCTTCATCTGCTTAAAGGCGCTGTGCCTACTTCAGAATTAAGTCTGCCGAGTTGAGTTTATTAGCTAGTTGTTTCAAAGATTTGTTAATTAACAACTGCAGGATTTAAAACTGGTTGTAGTGGCATTTGTGTTTGTATTTCAGAGGCAGTTCAATGATGTGGAGACTAGTAATTTAATTGTTACACAACAATTAATTAAATTCTCTACAGAGCACAATTCACTAAAGTTTGAAGAATTTTAGATCAGAAGAATGGGTTAATCATCAGAACTGAAGGCTGTGTGGGAGCAGCTTTGGGCATTGTTGATGAGATGTTTTAGTGTCTGATGCTTGATAGGTCTTCAAGATCTGAGCAGAATACAGCAACTTAATTACAAATGCACTGGCACACCCCCACCCGTCTCAGAAAAGGTGATCATAATATAAAAGTTCCGCGAACAAAATTAATTTGCTTTCTATTAAAGCAGTAATGGCTCTTAAACCAATTACTTAAAACAGTAAGTACATTATTATGTTCTGACTTAAGGATAAAATTACATATCTAATCTTTTTTTCTTTTTGCTCCTTGCCTGGCTTCACCAAATTCCATGCATTCCATGGGTAATCTACTCTGAGGCTACTGAGTCTGGTTGATATTATTAGAAATTTATGACATTGTGATTTAGATGCCAATCATTGGTCACCTGAAATGTCTACTCTCATTGTACCACCTACACATACTAGTTTGCAAGAAGTATTTTCCCCATGAGCAACACTTTTAGAAATTAATTTTTAAAAATAGGGTTGCTTCACAACTCCAATCGAGGTTCAGTGCTGGCCTCTGGTGCTATCTATGTGGAGTTCACTCATTCTTGAGTGCTCTATTCATAGTGCAAGTTGCCCCTAGTGTGTAGTTCAGTTAATGAGGGGTGGGGTAAGCAAGGGAATTGATGGGACATTAGGGGAAAATAAAATGAGATTAATTTAAATGGTGCTTGATAGTTTGTGCACACACGTGGGCCAAAGCTTCTAGTTACCACGCTATTCCATCCATGACCAAAAGTAAAAGTACTTGTCCCTTGAATTGCTTGCAGTATTATCTATGGGTTGCTTTTTAATTCCTGTTCAAAGATGAGTTTACTAAGAATTCTTTTTAAAAAAAGTTCTCCTGTTTCTCCCTGTTCTCTGAATTCACCAGACGCTTTTTCCAAATGCTTGCTATGTTAATATTTGTGCTTAACACTCATCTCCAGACTAAAATCACTGAAAACAATCCAGTAATCATTACCTTTCATGCATTTTTTTTTGTGTACCACTGTGTGCCTCTAAATGGTTGGTATTTGGCTTCTTTCCTTGCATCTTACTGACGCTTACTGTGAAACAGTGAGATGTGTCATGTTCTATTGAGAATAGTTTGTCTGTTACTAGGCAATGTGCATATGTGCTTGTAAGAGTCAGACTGGTATGTTAAATAGCTTAAGGTGCTAGTAATCTTTTTAATCTTGTCTATTGACTATTTATCTTGCTGAACTTTTTCATGAAAAATCATTATAGCATTGACAATTGAATACTAACCTTCTACCAGGAGGCTGAGAAGTTGCCATGTGTAGGTAGGAGTATCCTGTTGAGGTTACAATCAGATCAGCCATCCGCCACAAGCAGGACTTCCCGGTGGTCAAACATTTTCATTCCGATTCCTGTTCTGAAGTGCTGATCCATGATGTCCTCTTGTGCCAAGATGAGGCCACCCTCGGGGTGGAGACGCAAGAAGCGCCTTGTAATCTGTCTGGGTAGCTTCCTATCTGATAGCATGAGTGTCAATTTCTCCTTCCAGTGAACATTGACTTGCTGTAGTTATACTGGCATTCACTATAAATTGTGAAATTGTAAATGTAAAACTCATTTTTTCCTCCATTTTGAAAGCCCACAGATACTTGTAGCATTGTAGTTCCATTCACCCAAATACAATTTTGTGGTAGAGGCCTCTGATTCAGTTTGAGTACATGATGTTGGAGTTATTTAGTTTACCGGTGGACCTGCTGTGTACAGAAAAGCCAATGGGCTTTTTAATGTCATCTGGTTTCTTGTGAATCAAAGATGAAGCACAGGATTTCATAGATCCGATTGACTTGTGGCGTTCTGCAGGGGTCAGTGTTGGGACCTCTCCTTTTCACGTTAAGTCAATGATTTGGATGATGGCATTCATGGCTCTGTGGCCAGGTTTGTAGATGATCCAAAGATGGGTGGAGGGACAAGTAGTGTTGAGGATGCGGAGTCTGCAGAAGGGCTTGGACAGGCGAGGAGACTGGGCAAAGCAACGGCAGATGGAATACAATGTTGGGAAGTATACAGTCACGCACGATAGTGGAAGGAATAAAAGCATACACTATTTTCTAAACAGAGACAATTCAGCAAAGGGATTTGGGAGTTCTCATGAAGGGGTCACTACAGGTTAGCTTGCATGTTGATTCAGTGGTAAGGAAGGCAAATGCAATATTAGCATTCATTTTGTGAGGACTAGAATATAAAAGCAAGTATGTAATGCTGAGGCTTTAAAGATGTTTGGAGTATTGTTTGCAGTGTCAGGTGCCTTAATTAATCCCAGGCATTCGGGATCCAGAGGTGGTTTATGAGAAAGCTCCCCAGAATGAAAGTATTAATGCATGAAAAAAAAATTTAATGGCTCTGGGCCTGTACTTGCTGGTGTTTAAAAGAATGTGGGGGTGGGGGAAAGAGATTCTCATTGAAACCTATCGAATATTGAAATGCCTAGATAGTGGATGTAGAGTGGATGTTTCCTGTCGTGGGGGAGTGTAGGGGACAGCCTCAGAATAGAAAGACATCCGTTTAGAGATAAGGAGGAATTTCTTTTGCCGGAGGGTGGTGATTCTGTGAAATTCATTGCCGTAGACAGCTGTGGAAGCCAAATGATTAGGTATATTTAAAGCAGAGTGATGGGTTCTTGATTAGTAAGGCTATTAAAGTTTATGGGCAGAAGTCAGGAGAATGTCCTAATTCTGCTCCTAGTCTTGTGTTTTACTTCAGACTGTAGATCCAGTGAGGAACTGATGAGCAGGTGCATAGAATGGATTCAGAGCTCTGACTAGCCAATTTAATTGACATCCTATACTCTGAAACTGACATTTTACTTGCATTGTTTACAGAGGCTGGCCAAGGATTAACATACCAGGGAGGCCCATGGCTTTGGCATATAATTATAGCATTTAACTTTGAACCAATGAGAGCTATTAATGGCAAAGCACTTTAAATTTCTCAAGTCAAATTAGACTGATTGTGTAAGTTTTATTTTGTAACATTTATATTACTGGTTATGCATGCACCCGTAGAATGTCTTATCATTCGTTTATTTTAGAGTATACGCAAACATACAAATACTAAAACTAAATAAACAGCTGAGAAACGATGTAAGACTAAATGAGTTTTAACCGTCCGTATTTCATCTACACAAGTTTCAACTCAAACATTCCAAATACTTAAGGTAGAGCATTATGACTAACTTTGCAGAGTCTCTAGTAGGCAGCAAGTACGTGAGGCACAATGGAGAGAGAATAATGCTTCCATTTTTGTTGAGTCTAAATTCTGGAACCCCCCCCCCCCCCCCAACACATCTCACTGAAATTAACTTTACCACAGGTTCTGCAGTAGTTAAAAGAATTCTGTTCACCGCTGTCTCCTAAAAGGCAATTGGAGAATAATTGCTGACCTTGTCTGTGACCACTCAGATCCTGTAAATGAATTGTATTTACTATTTGGCTCCTAAACGCTATTTTGCTGGGAAGAGATGGAAACTAAGATTACAAGTGTTAGTTTAACTACTAAATTACTGTACTACAAAAGCAAATAACTTTTGTTTCTTGTTTGATAAAAGGTGTACTGTGAATTAATGCCAATCCATCTATCTATTCATTTGAATGATTTGCCGTTTTATACAGGTAGTCTCCAGGTTTATGACAGGGTATAGTTCTTCAGAACTGTTTGCAACCTGATCTGTTCAGAAATTGGAAATGAATGAAGTGTGTGGGAGAAGATCACAGAAAAAGTGTGACTTAAGAGTGAGCAGGCAGTCTCTCCTGTCACCACTGAGAAGGTGTCACCAGCCACCCTTAGTGACTCAGTGAGTGACCTAGTCTGTTCAGCATTCCTCACTCCGTTGGACCCAAACCCGACTGTTGTGGCCTGGTGCATTGGCGATAGGAGGCGGTGTGAATGCACTGTTTCCACCAGGCAGATGATGCCAAGCAAATCTACCCCCACCTATTCCCTTAATCTTCCAAATGCTCATTTGTGTGTACTAGTTGTCTATAAACTTTGTAGCCCAAGGCCCTGTAGGAGACAATGCGTGCGTGCTAACTTGCAACTATTCCAAACTCATGGGGATTATCAGACAGGAAATCGTTCAAAAATGTTTTCAAACCCTCCATTAAGTGCAACATTTCTACTTGCACCTGGGAATTATTGGCACATGTCTGATCAAATTGGATACGGGGCATTTAGGATGATACTGACAATCTCTGGAGCTCCCGGATGCCCTTTGTAAGCATTTCAAGATCAAGCCACCTTTAAAATGGTGCTCGTTGGGCATCACCTGTCCCATGTGTCAGACAGAGCTTGTAGTTCTTGTATTGCTCCTGTTAACCATCTCAGAAATAAAAAAAATCAATGGTGGGTGTCACTTCACTCCCATACAGCTGCCTAAAATGTATGAGCTAACTTGCTGACTGGCTGCAATTCGTTTGATACGGAGAAAGGCTGGCACATATCTTGAGGCGTTGTTCATTGGGTAACATTTGAGACAGGGATATGTTTCACCTCCCTACAGAACTTCTGTGGCAAGCCACACTTTCTGACATTGCACACTAAATAATTATACTGATGCATTGTTCAATATTTCTTTTAATCTTAAAACTAATTTTAAAAGTCACCTGCAACTACTAGAGAAGATTATTCTACAGACATTCAGTTGTTTTGGAATGAAAATAAATGTGGAAAATGCTGATTTAGGCAAAATTTCCTGTGTTTTGATACAAGCTTGAAAATGAATTTTGCAATTTGGAAAGTCTGCAAAGAAAATTTAACTTGTGCCTGTAAATATCATCCTTCGAGCAAAGGATGCGCAAGCTGAAAGGTAAGTTGCTGGAAATGCATTTAAATGTAACTGACTTCCGGCTTTAAATGAGCACTTAAAATGGCATAGAAGGCAAAGGGTGAATTGCTGCTGGATTAGAATTAGCAGAGAAGACCAGCACAGATATAGCGAGCCAAAGGGCATGTTTCAATGCAGTACAATCTTTGAATTATCTGCACCTAAATCACTGCCCATGAAAAGCAATAAATGCACTATAACTTTAATACCAGATCAGTACAGTTTGGGCCATTTGGCTCGTGGTGTGTACAAATTCAAGAGAAGACAAGAATGTAGTCAGACAAAACTTGTAAACCAGGAATTTGGATACCTGCTTGTTTATTGCTCACTGTGATCTAATGACTAGCACTGTGGTGTGCCCTTTAGGAGTTCTGCTTTGGAATCTAAACAATGCTTTTTAAATGCTGCTTTCCTTTTAACATAGCACTTGTCCTTGAATCCTGGTTTCTTTTCTCATTCCTAAATATGTAATTATTTTAAAATGTTCAAAATGGAAACAAAACCTCTCTAACTTTATTATTTAAGATAAATACCACAAGATACATTTTTGCTTTCTGGTTTAATTGTGCAGGAAGCTATCTTGAAGTCAAGTAAGCTTTATAGAGGTTAGACACGGAATATTCTTAACAAATATGTAAATTGCGGGGAGAGGCAAGTAATCTTACTCTGATAGCCTGATCTTTAATCTTTCACAGCATTGCCTTGTCGAAAACTGCTGTATATCATCCAAAACCTTTTTTGCATGCCATTTAAATTGGCTGAGTGTAGATTGCTGCATTCTTAAAGCCAGTGTTTCACATTTACCTTAAGAAAATCACTAAAATCCTGTCCTTTAAGAATAGATATAAGGGGGTGGTCACCCATTACTTTTCGAAGCACAACAAAAAGTCATCTCTCTGAATTGAAACGAGACATTTTAATGTGCATCTTTGATATTGGAATGTGGGAGCAGTAAATTGAAGAATTATGTGCATTTTGAGCCATCCATAAATTCAACGATGAAGACGAGGGAGAGGAGGCTGTTTTACAGCTGAATCTTGCTGAGTGTAGTGTATTTGATCTTTGGCTTGCCAAGAAGTTTATTTTTGCAAAAAAAAACTGTACAGTCCACACTTAAAATGTTAAATGCCTTCTCATAGAATGGAGAAAGATTGTATTTAGTTCTTTCATATTTTCCCTTTTAAAATTTGAGTACTTCAGATATAGTTTGTTTCAGAGCTACTGTATTTTGAGCAGATTTGGAAATGCATTACAGGAGACTTTAGGGCTAAGTTGATGATTTGTAGAGTTAGAAGAGATGGGATGGTTATTAATAGGCTGCCTAAAATATGTAGTGTGACAAAATGAGCCAAAGTGTATAGATGGAAGCTTTAATGTAGAAAAGTGTGAAATTATGACTGGAAGAAATAAGTGACCTTCAGGGTCTTAATGCTCTGTGGAGGAAAGAAAGGACTTGTTTACAAGGCGGCACATTTTGTTTGCAGCAGCATCTCAGACTGTGGATGTGAGAAGCTCCTGCTTTTACAAGTGAGCGTATCATCTGATTCTCCTATCCAACATAAGCACCAAGGAAACAAAAGGTCCACTATTAAAATTACAACATGTTCTTCATAGACATCCTTTTTAAGGAATTTATAGAACTACTGCATGCTTCAACTTGTCTTCGGTCAGGTTTTTTTCTTCAATGAGTTGGTGAATAACACTTGGCACAAAGCATTGGCACATCTATGTTCAACCATGCTTTAAAGCCAAGCTAATACTAAGTGTTCCACTATCTGACATGGTCTTATTAGGTATTGACTGTTTTCTGGTTGATATAAAAGATCCATGGGCAGTATTGTGAAGTACTGTATATCAGAATTTTCCCTCGTGTACTTTCTGATATTTAACTCAACCAGAAAATTAAACAAAATATTCAGTCTATCGACTGCTTTGCTGTTTCTGGTAGCTTGCTTTGCACAAGTTGCTGATGAGTTGTTACATTACATCAGTGACTCCACTTTAAAATACTTTTTCTGTAGAATTCTTTGGGATGGCTTTGGTCTATAACAGGCACTAGATAGATGGATTTTATTGAAAACTTCAGTAGTGTAGAAGGAACTGTTGGCCAAGTGTTCTCAGTGGGCTGAATGGAAAACTGTTGGGAATGGCCGTAGACTAAGATTGTACCTTGCTGTCAATTACAGAAGATCTTTGGAGATCAGGAGGGAAGGGGCCAGGAAATGTCATGGTTCAATACCAAATGGTAATCCATAAGTTAATGTAGAAAATTAATCTTAAACACAAAGGATACAAACTAGCTTGAAGCCACTAGGGCTTCAGAATTCAGTTGACAGCACCTCTCCTGTCCTTCAGAAGGTAATCTTGCAAAAGTATCAGCCTGACAGGTTGTGCTTTGAGGATTTTGCTTAGAACTGTGGAACTGCATAGACTGCCACCCCACTTCTAACTCTTCCTCATGGACCTGAGGAAGACTAACTTTAATTGATGGCAGCTCGTTCTTAGAGACTTGGTGTTATCTTCTCCATGAAGGGTGTCGATGCACTTTACAGTTCCTCCTTAATACTAACCTCTATACTTAAATTCTGAAGTATGTTTTTGTTGACAAAACTTAAATTGATTGTATGTGGGGGTCCAGTCCTAGTGTTGGATTCTTTGTTTTGTCCAAGAGTGGAAAACTGCTTGTTTGATGTTTCCAAGCTTAAAAGTAGGTTGGCTTGCCTGGATAATTGCCAAATGCTTAAAGTACTCGATGGGCAGCACGTAGCCATGTTTTGCAGTATTAATTAAACTTGAGATGCCATTTCATTTGTAATCTATTGGTTAGTGAGGAGTAAATGATTTCCTTTTAGTAAGAAGGTCTTGACTTTTCATCCATGAATGGAAAGCTGCAGGATGCTTTTATTTTCTTGGCATAATAGACAGTGTCACATGTACAGTCTGAAAAGAAGAAACAACAGGCCTTCTGGTGTTTTAGAAAATGCACCTGCATTCTTGCACATAATTGGATAAACTAGGAGAATGCTTGTACAAGCTTATAAAAGCAAATTAAATGTGAAATCTGAGGACTAAAGCAATTATATAAACTGCATTTACTGTACAATGCCCCGTACCCCTTGATGCTTCCAATTGCAGCAGTAAAAATTTAAGAATATTGTACAGTAGTTTGGGGGGGGGGGAGAGAAGAAGAGAAGCTAAAATGTAAAAAGGCTTAATATGGAAAGGATGATTTTTTGTTTGAGATGCCTTTGCACTTTTCAAAAAATCTGTTGCATATTTGTTCACAGTTGGCATACATAATGGTCTGGACAGTAATTTACCATCTTTTGATAATATTTTGAACCTTTTCAGCAAAGCATTGCAGGCTTTCAAGTGATGAAGGATGTATTTTTGTGCGATTTAACTATGAATTACAATTTTTCATGCAAATTTAAATATTTTGGTTTTACCAATTGTTTAATTGAATATAACTTCACATTTGAAATGTGGGCTGTGGAAAGCAGGGTTAAGAATGAAGTATATTCTCTAAGACAAATGTAGAAATACAATGCATTCAACATTTTTTTGAATGGCTCATGTTTTTTTTTGGGGGGGGGAGAGATCTTGAATGAGTTGCAAAACTTTAAATTTCTCATTTGGAGCAAAGCTCTTCATTTCCTCCACTCTGGTCAAGTTAAGGATGACTAAATCTGCTCTGCTTTCTCACCTGTGTTGCAGATTGGAATTTAGTCGGCATATTTCATATTGTTCATTCGCCACAATTCCTGCCTGATCTACTGAGAATTTCCTCTATCTGCTTCCATTGTGTATTTAACAAATGCGGGTTTTTTGTATTTGGTGGTAATATTTATTTCAGTAAACTGCTTAAGGAAGAGATCAATTAAAATTATAGTCCTTGTTGATCTGGAATATACAGTGTCTATAAAAAATATTCACCCCACTTTACAGTTTTCTTGTTTTATTGTTTAACAGCATTGAGTCAAAGTGGATTTAAGTTGGCTTTTTTGACACGGATCAACAGAAAAGTTGTGTCAAAGTGGAAAACACCTCTACAATGTGATCTAAATTAATTACAAATATAAAACAAAATAATTCATTGCATAGTATTCACCCCCTTTAATGTGATGCATAGTCATCACTGGTGCAGCCAATTGGTTTTAAGAAGTCACAATTAGTTAAATGGAGGTCACCTCTGTGCAGTCAAGTCATTTCATTTGATTGTAGTAAAAATACACCTGTATCTGGAAGGACCAACTGCCGGTGAGTCAGTATCCTGGCAAAATCTATACCATAAAGACAAAGAACTTCCCAAGAAACTGTGAAAATGTTATTGAAAACCTCAAGGCAGGGGATGGATGCAAGAAAATTTCCAAGTCACTGAATATCCTTTGGAGTACAGTTAAGTCAGTCATCAAAAAATGGAAAGAATATGGCACAGCTGTAGATCTGCCTAGAGCAGGCTGTCCTCAAAAACTGAGCGACCGTGCAAGAAGGGGACTAGTGAGGGAGGCCGCCCCAATAGACCCATGACAACTCTGGAGGAGTGACAAGATTCAGTGAGTGTATACAATAATTGTTGCCCGGGTGCTTCACCAGTCACAGCTTTATGGGAGAGTGGCAAAGAGAAAGCCACAGTTGGGGGGGGGGGTGAGGGGGAATTCTCATGAAATATCAGCTAGTTTGCCAGATGGTATGTGGAAGACTCTGAAGTCAGCTGGAAGAAGGCTGTGTGGTCCGAAGAAACCAAAATTGAGCTTTTTGGCTATCAGACTAAATGCCATGTTTGGTGTGAGCTAAGCACTGCACATCATCAAAATTACACCATCCCTACTGTGAATGGTGGTGGCTGCATCATACTGTGGGGATGTTTCACTGCATCAGGCCCTGGAAGGCTTGTGAAGATAGAGGGGGAAAATGAGTGCAGCAAAATACAGAAATCCTGGAGGAAAACCTGATATAGTCTGCAAGAAAACTGTGACTTGGGAGAAGATTTGTTTTCCAGCAAGACAATGACCAAGCATAAAGCTAAAGCTACAAAGTTAATGTCCTGGAGTGGCCAAGTCAGAGTCCAGGCTTCAATCTAATGAAGAATTTGTGGCTGGATTTGAGAAGGGCTGTCCACTCATGATCCCCATGCAATCAGACAGAGCTTGAGCAGTTTTGTAAAGAAGAATGTGGAAAAAATTACTGTCCAGCTGTGCGAAGCTGATAGAGACCATTCCACACAGACTCAAGGCTGTTGTTGCTGCCAAAGGTGCATCTACTAAATGGTGACTTGAAGGGAGTGAATACCTGTACAATCAATTGTTGTTTTATATTTTTAATTGGGATGACTTCATGGAGATCTGTTTTCACTTTGACATGAAAGCTTTTTTCTGTTGGTCAGTGTCAAAAGTCAAATTAAATCCACTGTTTAAATGTAAAGCAAAACAAAAACTTTGGGGGGGGGGGTGAATACTTTTTAATAGGCATTGTAAATACTTGCTTAGCAGTATTTTTCACTGCCTTGCATTTCACTGACTTGCTATTCTAGTACATCTAATCAAACTAAGATTTAGTTGTTCTACTTGGGCAAAAAACTTGCTGTCTGGAATCTGATGCTGGAATTGAATGTATAAGTAATGTCTACAACTACCTCAAGAAGTGAGGTAGAAGAATTTCTATCTTGAATTAATTATGTCTTAAATTTTAACATAAGGTCACTATGTTGATTGTCCTTGGTTTCTGATGATGACATTTGTCTATGTAGTTCATGTGGGAGTTTTATAGTGATAAACCCTTTGCACTCTGCCTCAAATTTTGGTCCAATGGTATGAAAAATCGTCATGGCTGGAGATTTCCTCGGCTGCAGTTGATAGCCGTGCCTCGTCATGCCCTTCCATGAAGCGTTGCAGCACGCCCTTCTTTGCCATTGAATTTTGTAGTTGATCTGTCTGTCCAGTCTGCCAGAACTGTTTGAATGCTGGGGTAGGCATATCCCTATCTCACCGGGGTTGTAGGTGCCCAACTACCCTCACCTGGTTTAGCCCGCCTTTCAAAGCAGTGTACCAAGGTGTAGCCACTGTGCAAACAAACAGTTACTTGGACTTATAGGCTTATAGGTGAGAGCTAGTTGGCAGGTGATAGGCAAGTGAGAAGAGGCAAGAGTTGGGGAAATAGAAGAGGGAAATGGGAGGGGAAAATTTACTGGAAGAAGGAATTAATGTTCATGCCATCAGGTTGGAGGCTACCCAGATGGAATTTGAGGTGTTGCTCCTCCACCCTGAGTGGCCTCATTATGGCAAAGGAGGAAGCCATAGACATACGGAAATGGGGGTAGGAATTAAAATAGTTGGCCATCAAGAAATTCCCTTTTTAAACAGATAGCATGGAGGTGCTTGAGTGTTCCCCCAATTTTAAATCCACTCCCCCCAAAGTAGAGAGTGCATTGGGAGCACTGGATACGCGGATACATTAGACTAACAACAGAGTTGTAGGTGAAGTGATGCCTCACCTGGAAATACTGTTTGGATCCATGAATGGAGATGAGAGAGGAGGTGAATGGACAAGTACAGTACTTCAGCTGCTTGCAAAGATAATGCCAGGAGGGAGATCAGTGGAGAGAGACGAATGGATAAGGGAATCCCTGTGGAAAGCAGAGTGTGGGGGGGGTGAAAGATGGGGTAGCAAAGGTGTGGTTGGTGGTAGGATCCCCTAAAGATGACAGAAGTTGTGGAGATTGATGTATTAGATGCAAAGATTTATGGGATGGTGGGTGAGGACAAGAACTCTAACCATGTTAAGACAGCGGGAAGATGAGATGAGCAGTGACATCTGGGAGCTGAAGGAGATGCAGGATAGGGCAGCATTATTGGTAGGACAAAGGGGAAAAACTGCTTTTGGAGGACAATATTTGTCCTGGAAAGAAAGCTTCATCCTAGGAACACACGTAATGAAGGAACTGAGGGAAAAGGAATAGCATTCTTTACAGAATACAGAGTGGGACAAAGAATAGTCAAGATTGCAGTGAGAATTGGTAGGTTTTTAAAAAGATGGTTAAATGGTCTCCAGAGATGGAGACAGACATCATATAAACTAGCAACACACATTGAAGTTGCTGGTGAACGCAGCAGGCCAGGCAGCATCTCTAGGAAGAGGTACAGTCGACGTTTCAGGCGGAGACCCTTCGTCAGGACTATAAATTAGCATTGGCTTAAGTGTTTGTTATTTGGTGCACCTGTGAACATAGACTAGTAGAGCACAGGAGTAGGCCTGTCAGCCTGCAATGTGTCAAACTAATTAAATTGGTAACCAAATGCCCAACTAAATGAATCCTTCTACTTCCACCATTTACTGTGCACTTTCATGTGCCTAAGCTTCTTGAATACCTATTGTATTTGCCTCCAACTCCCAGGTAGTGTATTCCAGATACCCACCAGTTTCTTTTGCCCTACACCATCTTTGAATTTGCACCCTTTCACCTTGAGTGCTTCCCTTTTGGTATTAGACATTTCAACCCTGATAGAAAGATGCTGGATATCTATTCCTCTCAACCATATAAACCTCTTGGGTCTCCCGTCAGCCTGCAGTGTCCCAGATGAAGTAACCTGAGTTTGTCCGGCCTCTCCTCCTGGCACATTCTCTCTACTGCAAGTATTCCGATAAACTTCTGCACCTTCTCCAAAGCCTCCACATCCTTCCTTTTATGGGATGACTAGAACTAAAATACTCCAGATGTTGCCTAACAAGAGTTTTATAAAGCTGCAACATGACCTCAGACTCTTCAGCAGCAAGAGAAAATCTGCAGATGCTGGAACTCAGCTTCTCTAGTAAAAGGCAAGCAAGCCATATGGTGCATTTACCACCCTATCAACCGGTGAACTCACTCCAGGGAGCTATGGACTTGGACCCGAAGAGCCCTCTGTATGTCACCGTTACAGGTTTCGTAATTAAGTAGAATATCTGTTTATATTTGATATCCCAAAATGGAACACCTCACATCTGGCTAGGTTAAACATCACCATCTCACCACTCTCATCTGCAACTGATGTCTTTTGACCTTTGTCAGTCTCTGTGCTATCCTCAATGCCATTCGTCTGCTTTCATCCAGGTTGAACACCGATCCTAGCACAGAGGAACAAACAATACTGGAGGAACTCAGCAGGTCAGGGAACATCTGTGGAGAGAAGCAAACAGTCCACATCAGATCCCAGTTGAACACCCCAAATCAGTCCTTCAGACAGAATAAGTGTTCAAGAGCAAATACCCCCTGTCTTGTATGGACACACCAATTCTGAATTCAAAGAGCAATTCATTGTGGATCTTAATATCCTGGGTGAGCCTCCCATAAGGCACCTTGCCAAAAGCCTTACTAAAAATCAGTGACGATTACATCCACCACTTTACATTCATCACCTCAAAAAGACTATCAAGTTAGGTGTGACTTGCTGGACACAAAGCTATGCTGACTGAATACTCTGCAGTAGTTTCCTTACCACTATTGTTTCCAGGACTATCCTTGTTTTCTTTATTGAATAAGGGAACGATATTAGCTACTTTACCAGTGACATCTCCCTTCCTCTCAATCCCTCTTTCCTGGCCTGCTCCTCCTCTCCCTGCCAAACTACCAGCCCTAGTAAACCACCTGGCCATGATATTGTTTCCGGTCCATTTCAGGTGCACCAGCCAGTCTTGTACAGGTCACTCTTGCCCCCAGAAACAGTTTCCATATCCAAGAATCTAAAACCCTTCTACACTCAGGGTGCAGGACATCATCTCTACTTCATCTGTGTCATTGGTTTTAATGTGTACCACACCCCCTGCCTGCACAGACTCCGCCGTTGAGAATGTTTAGTCACTGAGAAACCTGCAACCTAGCACTCAGGAAGTGCGAAGTAACACCATTTCTTTTGCAGCCACAGAATTTCAGTCTGTTGCCTTAATCACCACCTTCCCTACTACGCCCCAATGCCAGCCAGGTGTTACTGACCTGGCTACTGCTGTGCCCTGATGGGTTATTCCTTCAGGTCATATGTTTGGTCATATTTTCGCTATGGATATCCAATCCCTATGCACTTCCATCATCCATCGGGAGGGCGTTACAGCTCTCAGCTTCTTTCTGGACAGACCCAACCAGTTCCCCTCCACCCCCACTCTCCTGCATCTGGCAGAACTGGTCTTTACTCTCAGTTTCTCCTTCAGCTCCTCCCACATCCTTCCAAACAAAGGAATAGCCATCGGCATTCACGAGTCCCAGCAATGCCTACCTTTTTGTCAGCTGCGTGGAACAGTCCATCTTTCAAGCCTACACCAGTATTGCTTTCCAACTCTTCCTACGCTACATCAATGACTGCATTGGTGCTGCTTCCTACACCCATGCTGAGCTCGTCAACTTTGCATCCAACTTCCACACTGCCCTCATTTACCTGGTCCTTTTCCAACACTTCCTTCCCTTTTCTTTATCTGGAGATTTATCTGGTTCTTTTACAAGCCCACTGATTATCACAGCTACCTGAACTATACTACTTCCCACCCTATCACTTGTAAAAATGCAATCTCTTTCTCTCAGTTCCTCTGCTACATCTGCTCTGAGGCTTTTCATTCCAAAACTACTGAGATGTCCCCTTCAAAGAAAGGAGCTTCCCTTCCTCCACCATCAACACTGCTCTTCAATTTTGAGCACGTCTGCCCTCACCCCATCTGGCACACCAGGTATAGAGTTCCTCTCGTCCTCACATACCACCCCACAAGCCGTCACGGCCAGCTCTTAAATTCCACCATCTCCAACAGGATCCCACCACCAAGCCCATTGTTCCCTCTCCCTCATTTTCTGCAGGATCGCTCCCTACGTGACTCCATTATCCACTCATCCCTCCCCACTGTTCTCCTTCCTGGTACTTACCCTTGCAAGTGAAACAAGTGCCACACCTTGCCCCTGCACCACCTCCCTCATTGCCATTCGGGGTCTTAAACAGTTCTTCCAGGTGAGGTGACACTTCGAGTCTGTTGGGGTCATCTCCTAGATCCAGTGTGACCTCCTACACATCACTGAGACTTGAGTCTGCTGGAGTGATATACTACGTCAGGTGCTCCCGGTGTGGCCTTCTATATATTGGTGAGACCGACGCAGACTGGGAGACCGTTTCGCTGAACACCTACGCTCTGTCTGCCAGAGAAAGCAGGATCTCCCAGTGGCCACACATTTTAATTCCACGTCCCATTCCCATTCTGACATGTCTATCCACGGCCTCCTCTACTGTAAAGATGAAGCCACACTCAGGTTGGAGGAACAACACCTTGTATTCCGTCTGGGTAGCCTCCAACCCGGTGGCATGAACATTGACTTCTCTAACTTCCATTAATGCCCCTCCTCCCCTTCTTACCCCATCCCTTATTTTTATTTGTCCCCCGCTTTTTCTTTTCTCTGTCCCTCTCACAATCACTCTTTGCCTGCTCTCCACCTTCATCTGGGCTCCCCTCCCCCTTTCTTTCTCCCTAGGCCTCCTGTCCCATGATCCGCCCCCTTCTCCAACTCTGTCTCTCTTTTGCCAATCAACTTTCCAGCTCTTAGCCACTTCCCTCCACCCCTCCCATCTTCTCCTATCATTTCAGATCTCCCCCTTCCCCTCCCACTTTCAAATCTCTTACTATCTCTTTTTTCAGTTAGTCCTGACAAAGGGTCTCAGCCCAAAATGTCAACTGTACTATTTCCTATAGATGCTGCCTGGCCTGCTGCATTCCACCAGCATTTTGTGTGCGTTGCTTAAAAGCTTACCTGTTCTTTGAAGCTCCTTAGCTGCTGTCACTCCCCACACGTGGACCATTTACTCTGCTTTTGAAGTCTCAAAGCCTTAACTCTTTGCTCTTACTGGCCTACTAAAAAAAGTGGTTGCTCTGCTCAACCCTAACTTTCTATTGCCTATTGTTAATGAGCTTATTAGCTAATCAACTTAAATGAAAAATTTGAAAATATCACTCATTCCATATCCAAGCTCCTGGGGAAACTCTCCAGTGAGTCCTGAGACCTACTTCTTTTAAATGCTGATGTCTGTCTCTCCAAGTCCTCATGCCTATTAAGGGAAACTTGCTATATAGACAAATTTAAAATGATCTGATTAAGAGGATGTAAATTGATCAGGATTCTATCCGTAATTACTATCAAATAAGGCTTGCTGAAGTTTGTTGAATTGGAAATGGGTTTGAATTCTCTCTTATTTTGTCAGTGGAGTAGACTTGATGGGCTGAATGGCCTAATTCTGCCCCTATGTTTTATGGTATAAATGTTGTGTCATGTGATTTAAAGTCTCTAAGGCAGGTTTTCTTTTGTGTTGTGGTATTTTAGGAAATTGCTTAGTTTCTCAACCTGATAATTAACTGTTGCATGCTCATCATCAAACTTAAAAGGTATAAAAAGTGTGTTACTGCCACATGAACACATTGGACGGCAGGTGCTGAACCACAACTGCATTCATTGACAGTGGACCATAACAGGCTTCAGACTTGCACTGATCAACTTTGTTGGCAAATGCCCTTCATGTTTGAAGATGTGTTTAATTCTAGTACCTAAATTAAAAATGTCACTAAGGTTTATGACCTTTTCAAAAAATTTTGTTCCTTTAACAAGCTAGTAAAAAAAAATCACAGCTATATTTAGGGATGGCTGCGTGTAGTTTTGGTGTGTACTTCATTTTTCTAAAATTTGGTTTAATCTCTGCTCACTGATTTGAGTAACATGTTGAATCTCTGTACAAATTCCCATGCATTCCATTGTCACTACATCATTTTGTAAGCCTGACTTCATTGTTAATGTGCAGCAAAAATGTTAGATGGTACTGTTTTTCTTTTCTTTTTGTTACTAATTATGAAGTGGGGTCCAAATTTCAATGTTTAGATCTGAAAAATTTTACTTTTCCTGCACCAAAGTTACCAGGGAAGAGAGAATTGAGTTTCAAGGCTATTTCTCAGACTTTGGGTTCCAAGAATATAACAGATGAAGAGAAGGCATACAGGGGTTATATTAACTGGAAGATTGCTATTTTCATTTTATCTCTTGCTTTGCTCTTGGAATCAGTTCCGTTTGTAGTTTTGTAGCATTGCTGAGTTTTTAAGTGTGTGCAAAAGTGCTTCACATTTAAAAAGCTGCATTTCTGTTTTCCACTAGCTAATTCAAACATGAAAGAAATCTTTGAAAAGGAAGAGTTCAGCTGTTCCAGATTTGTCAGGCTACATTAGATCAAATCTTCCTAAGAGTTTTAAAAATCATTAACACTGGTGTAACTAATGCACAGGAAAAGGAATTGTAAACCTACATTTCCTGGATTTAAATGCTGTAGTTTAAATCTAAATTCATTGACATTTATTTTCTCTTCCAATCTGCTAAGTACATCCACATTAAGAGTAGACTATACAAACACACAGATTGTTATCTAGGCTACTTTACAACAGCTGACTAGGATTTTTAAGACCATAAGACCATAAGACAAAGGAGCAGAAGTAGGCCATTCGGCCCATCGAGTCAGCTCTGCCATTTTATCATGAGCTGATCCATTTTACCCTATTTAGTCCCACTGCCCCGCCTTCTCATCATAACCTTTGATGCCCTGGCTACTCAGATACCTATCAATCTCTGCCTTAAATACACCCAATGACCTGGCCTCCACTGCTGCCCGTGGCAACAAATTCCATAGATTCACCACCCTCTGACTAAAAAAATTTTTTCGCATTTCTGTTCTGAAAGGGCGCCCTTCAATCCTGAAGTCATGCCCTCTCATACTAGACTCCCCCATCAAGGGAAACAACTTTGCCACATCCACTCTGTCCATGCCATTTAACATTCTAAATGTTTCTATGAGGTCTCCCCTCATTCTTCTAAACTCCAAGGAATACAGTCCAAGAGCGGACAAACGTTCCTCATATGTTAACCCTCTCATTCCCAGAATCATTCTAGTGAATCTTCTCTGTACCCTCTCCAACGTCAGCACATCCTTTCTTAAATAAGGAGACCAAAACTGCCCACAGTACTCCAAGTGAGGTCTCACCAGTGCCTTATAGAGCCTCAACATCACATCCCTGCTCCTATACTCTATTCCTCTAAAAATGAATGCCAACATTGCATTCGCCTTCTTCACCACCGACTCAACCTGGAGGTTAACTTTAAGGGAATCCTGTACGAGGACTCCCAAGTCCCGTTGCATCTCAGAACTTTGAATTCTTTCCCCATTTAAATAATAGTCTGCCCGTTTATTTTTTCTGCCAAAGTGCATAACCATACACTCTCCAACATTGTACTTCATTTGCCACTTCTCCGCCCATTCTTCCAATCTATCCAAGTCTCTCTGCAGACTCTCCGTTTCCTCAGCACTACCGGCCCCTCCACCTATCTTCGTATTGTCAGCAAACTTAGCCACAAAGCCATCTATTCCATAATCCAAATCGTTGATGTACAATGTAAAAAGAAGCGGCCCCAACACTGATCCCTGTGGAACACCACTGGTAACCGGCAGCCAACCAGAATAGGATCCCTTTATTCCCACTCTCTGTTTCCTGCCAATCAGCCAATGCTCTATCCACGTATGTAACTTTCCTGTAATTCCATGGGCTCTTATCTTGTTAAGCAGCCTCACGTGTGGCACCTTGTCAAAGGCCTTCTGAAAATCCAAATATACAATATCCACTGCATCTCCCTTGTCTAGCCTACTGGTAATTTCCTCAAAAAATTGTAATAGGTTTGTCAGGCAGGATTTTCCTTTAAGGAATCCATGCTGAGTTCTGCCTATCTTGTCATATGCCCCCAGGTACTCTGTAACCTCATCCTTGACAATCGACTCCAACAACTTCCCAACCACCGACGTCAAGCTAACAGGTCTATAATTTCCTTTTTGCTTCCTTGCCCCCTTCTTAAATAGCGGAGTGACATTTGCAATCTTCCAGTCTTCCGGAACCATGCCAGAATCTATCGAATTTTGAAAGCTCATCGCTAATGCCTCTGCAATCTCCACAGCTACTTCCTTCAGAACACGAGGGTGCATTCCATCTGGTCCAGGAGATTTATTGACCTTTAGCCTATTCAGCTTCCTGAGTACTTTCTCTGTCGTAATTGTGACTGCGCACACTTCTCTTCCCTGCCACCCTTGAGTGTCCGGAGTGTCCTGCTGTCTTCCTCAGTGAAGACTGATGCAAAATACTTGTTCAGTTCCTCTGCCATCTCCTCATCTCCCATTACAATTTCTCCAGTATCATTTTCTATCGGTCCTATATCTACTCTCACCTGTCTTTTACTCTTTATATACTTGAAAAAGCTTTTAGTATCCTCTTTGATATTATTTGCTAGTTTCCTTTCATAGTTAATCTTTTCTCTCTTAATGACCTTCTTGGTTTCCTTTTGTAAGGTTTTAAAGACTTCCCAATCCTCTGTCTTCCCACTAATTTTTGCTTCCTTGTATGCCCTCTCCTTAGCTTTAACTTTGGCTTTGACTTCTCTTGTCAACCACGGTTGCATCCTTCCTCCACTCGTAAATTTCTTCTTTTTTGGAATATACCTGTCTTGCACATTCCTCATTTCTCGCATAAACTCCAGCCACTGCTGCTCTGCCGTCTTTCCCACCAGTGTCTCTTTCCAGTCAACTTTGGCCAGTTCCTCTCTCATGCCACTGTAGTTTCCTTTACTCCACTGAAACACCGACACATCAGATTTCGGCTTCTCTTTTTCTAATTTCACAGTGAACTCAATCATGTTATGATCACTGTCTCCTAAGGGTTCCTTCACCTCAATCTCTCCAATCACCTCCGGTTTATTACACAATACCCAATCCAGTACAGCCGATCCCCTAGTGGGCTCAACAACGAGCTGTTCTAAAAAGCCATCTCGCAGACATTCTACAAATTCTCTCTCTTGAGATCCAGTGCCGACCTGATTTTTCCAATCTACTCGCATGTTAAAATCCCCCACAATTATCATAACACTGCCCTTCTGACAAGCCTTTTCTATTTCCAGTTGTAATTTGTAGTCCACATCCCTGCAGCTGTTTGGAGGCCTATAAATAACTGCCATCAGGGTCCTTTTACCCCTGCTGTTCCTTAGCTCAACCCATAAAGATTCTGCACCTTCTGATCCTATATCACCTCTTTCTAATGATTTAATATCATTTCTTACCAATAAAGCCATGCCTCCCCCTCTGCATACCTTCCTATCCTTCTGATACACCGTGTGTCCTTGGACGTTCAGCTCCCAGAGACATGCATCCTTTAGCCAGGTCTCAGTGATGGCCACAATATCATACCTGCCAATCTGTAGCTGTACAACAAGATCATCCACCTTATTTCTTACGCTGCGTGCATTTAAGTACAACTCCTTAAGACCAGTATTTGATACTTTTTGCTTTGATTTCACTGCAACTTTATTGCACTGCAACTCATCCCAATGGCTACACATTTGCCCCATCACCTGCCTGTCTTTCCTGACATCTTTACTGCTCACTATCTTAGATTTATTTCTGTTTTCCCCTTCCTCCACTCTATCATTCCGGTTCCCATCCCCCTGCCAAATTAGTTTAAACCCTCCCTAACAGCTCTATTAAACTTTCCCGCCAGGATATTGGTCCCCTTCGGGTTCAGGTGTAACCTGTCCTTTTTGAACAGGTCATACTTCCCCCAGAAGAGATCCCAATTATCCAAGAATCTGAAGCCCTGCCCCCTACACCAGTCTCTCAGCCATGCAGTCATCTGCCTAATCCGACTACTCTTGCCCTCGCTAGCACGTGGCACAGGTAGCAATCCCAAGATTACTACCCTGGAGGTCCTGCTTCTCAGCTTCCTTCCTAACTCCTGGAAATCTCTCTTCAGGACCTCCTCCTTTGTCCTATCTATGTCATTGGTACCAACATGTACCAAGACAACTGGCTGCTCACCCTCCCCCTTTAGAATATTCAGGACCCGATCCGAGACATCCCATACCCTGGCACCTGGGAGGCAACACACAATGCGGGTATCTCTGTCAGGCTCACAGAATCTCCTGTCTGTTCGCCTGACTACGGAATCCCCCACGACTACCGCATTTCTCTTCACCCTCCTTCTCTCCTGCCAACAGCGCCAGGCTCAGTGCCAGAGACCCGGTCACTGTGGGCGTCCCCCGTCAGGTCATTCCCCTCAACAGCATCCAGAACAAGATATTTGTCGCTGAGGGGGACAGCCACAGGGGTGCTCTCCACTATCCGGGCATTTCCCTTCCTTCTCTTGACAGTGACCCAGTGTTCTGACTCCTGTAGCCTAGGAATGACTACCTCCCTGTAGCTCCTGTCTATCACCTCTTCACTTTCCCTGATAAGCACTAGGTCATCAAGCTGCAGCTCCAGATCCCTAACACGGTCTCTGAGGAGCTGCACCTCGGTGCACCTGGCGCAGATGTGGCCATCAGGGAGGCTGGAAGTCTCCCAGGATTCCCACATCTGACACCCTGAACAAAGCACTAACCCTGCAGGCATGCTATCTAATTCTACACAAATGAAACAGAAAAAATAAGTCTACTCACCCACTTACCTCGCCAAACAGACAAACTTTTTAAACCATTAGCTGTGAGAGCCCTGCTGTTCCTGTCTGTCCGGGCCGATTCGCAAAAGGGGTGGGGGGGGGGGAGAGAAAAAAGAGTTGGCACTTTGCTCTCGCCTCTTCCCGTTTATCGCCGAAGCCTGTTGGAGCCAAAGCCCGACACTCTGCTACCGCTCACTCCGCTGCCCGCTGTATAGGGTGGTCGCCATTTTAAACTCTCCGCGCGGTCCTGCTGACGTCACGTGCCTGCGCAGTCTCGCCCTTCTTGCACTCAAAGTTTTAAAAAAACTGCCTTCCTTCACAACTCAGCTCCCATGACGCTCTGTAGTCCCGATCCAAAAGGCATCTTAACCAGAGTTGCTTTAAGTTAAATCTTTAAGACCTGGTTTTTTACTCATTTGTTATTTTCAATGTTTCCACTTGTGAGCAGGTGGAGCTAAATATTAAATGTCTAACTTGTCAACTTACCAAGGAAGTGTGAAGCACTGTGAAGGGCAAGATAGGTCCATTCATATTTAGATAATGTGTTTTGAAGGGTGCACGATTTATGCAGAGAAGTTGGGCTGATCAACTTTCTTATTGAATTTTGGATCAGGCATAAGGGAGCAAATTGCCTCCTACTTGTGTTTCATGTGCTGTCACTATTTTCCCCATCATCCATTCTCTCTCTCCCTGCCCACCCCACCCTCACTGCCTTCAGTAATGCAATTCCAGCAAAGCCCTAATAATTGGAAAAACACAGACTAATAAAGGAGGGAAACAAGTTCCCCTCTGAAGCACCTTCAATTACTCCAAAAGACTGAGGTTTGGTAAAAATACTGAAAGGCTTTTATTCGCTGTACAATACGACCTCCACAGTGAGTGTCTGCCCCCGGACTGAGGGGGAGGGGCAAGGCGAACACCTTTATACAGGACTCTGTGGGAGGAGCCACAGGGGCAGTCAGCAGAGAGGTGTGTCCAGACAGGTAACCGAGTTACAACATATATACATGGTTTACCACCCCCCCCACCCCTAAGATTATTAGTCAATTCAGAACTAATTTTGGAGAGTTTGTACTATAGTTTCTTTCTTTGCAGGGAGATGAGTAATGTCAGCAAAGTTATATCTATTCTACCTGGCCTCAGAAGGTGATGAAAAGCAGCTTTGACCTGCTTTACATCTTATGTTCAATGTTCTCAAGGTTTGCTCCAAACTTGCATCCTTTTTTTTTGGTAAAAATGATGAACAGTAACATATTTCCTTGTTTGTAGAAGTGTGCAGCTTGAAGGCAATGATGTAGCCTTGCTGCAGCATTACTGGGTTGGGTGTTGTGTTCATTCTCTTGAGCTGTTTCAGTGTGTTCAATGGTGAGAACTTTATCCAAGATGAAATACAGAATTCACTAAGACCAAGATCTTAAATTCAAAGTTGAAAGTAAACCTTATTCAAAGTTATTCAGTTCAGCTAACCAACTGGTGGATTAAAATGTTGGAATAATGCAAAAAGATGGTATTGTTGTAGAACAAGCCACTGGAATTGTTTAGAAAATGTATACCTGGGGCAGAGTTGAAAATGTTATTTTCAAGGTATTGGACAAAAGTTTGCCTATGTTTTTAGTCTGCTATTTCGATGAAATTTGAATGTTACCACCCAATAAAATGAGCTGCTTGTTTTTGTGAGTATTGGATAGAATATCCCAATTGCTGTATGTTATATTATCTCTTTTGGAATTATACTCCATATCCTTTTTGATTAAAACATAGCACATCTTGTATTCAGATTATTCAATTAAAAATCTTCACTCGATTTTTTTTGCGAACACATATTTGTATTTATACTGATGTCTTCCACTTGCTATAATCAAGTCTTTAAAAGTTTCCTTCTAAGAATAACAACTCTTCAATTCTCTAAATAAAACTTACTTTGACTTGACTCCCAGATAATTTCCTGCAATTATCCGAAATTTCTTGATGGGGTTTTTGCACTATTTTTCGACAGTACATCTCATTGGATTTCCATGAGACCATAACATATAGGAGCAGAAGAGGCCATTCGGCCTATTGAGTCTGCTGTGCCATTCAATCATGAGCTGATCCAATTCTTCCAGTCATCCCCACTCCCCTGCCTTCTCTCCATACCCTTTGATATCCTGGCTAATCAAGAACCTTTCTATCTCTGCCTTAAATGTACCCAATGACTTGGCCTCCACAGCTGCTCATGGCAACAAATTCCACAGATTTACCACCCTCTGACTAAAGTAATTTCTCTGCATCTCTGTTCTAAATGGATGTCCTTCAATCCTGAAGTTGTGCCCTCTTGTCTTAGGCTCCCCTACCATGGGAAATAACTTTGCCATACCTAATCTGTTCAGGCCTTTTAACATTCGGAATGTTTCTATGAGATTCCCCCCACCCCCCCCCCTCATTCTCCTGAACTCCAGGCAATACAGCCCAAGAGCTGCCAGACGTTCCTCATACGATAACGCTTTCATTCCTGGAATCATTCTCGTGAGTCCTCTCTGAACCCTCTCCAATGTCAGTTTATCCTTTCTAAAATAAGGAGCACAAAACTGCACACAGTACTCCAGTGTGGTCTCACAAGTGTCTTATAGAGCCTCAACATCACATCCCTGCTCTTATATTCTATACCTCTAGAAATGAGTGCCAACATTGCATTCGCGGCCTTCACCACTGACTCAACCTAGAGGTTAATTTTTACGGTATGCGAGCGGTCCCAACACCGATCCCTGTGGAACTCCACTGGTAACAGGCAGCCAGCCAGCCAGAATAGGATCCCTCTATTCCCACTCTGTTTTCTACTGATCAGACAATGCTCCACCCATGCTAGTAACTTCCCTGTAATTCCATGGTCTGTTATCTTACTAAGCAGCCTCAAGTGCGGCACATTGTCAAAGGCCTTCAGTACACCACGTCTACTGCATCACCTTTGTCTACCCTGTTCGTAATTTCCAATCTATCTTCCCACTAGCTCTGACTTCCTTGTATGCCCTCTCTTTTGCTTTGACTTCACTTGTCAGCCAGGGTAGTGTCCTTCTTCCCTTTGAAAATTTCTTCTTATTTGGAATATGTTTCCTTTTTTAAAAAAAACATTTATCTTGATAAGGCCGTCAGTTGATCCCAAACTCCGTTTTGTATATGGCACTGTCAGTTAAACACCAGTTGAAAGATGTAATTGTTTTTCATTTCCATGGTAGGTTGTGCTTTGTAAAATAACAAGAAATTTAATTGTGCTTTAAGAAGTTCTGTAAATCTTGCAACATCTTGGTTTGGAAAAGTTTAATGAGTACAAAATGTTGAACAATGCCACTAATGGATTGCCTTTGGAATAGCTTTTCTATAAATTGCGGGTTATGCAGGCATTTCTTTGTGTATGTCTGCATGTGTATGTTTGAAATGTGACGATATACACGAAGAATGCGGAGCTCATCACAAAGTGACTTATTCTTGAAGTGTTCTAATTTGTAATGCTTGTAGCTACTGTTGTGCATTAAGGATGAGGTGTTTAGATTGCAAAAGAGAGTTGGTGACACTCATGGATAATTGGTAATGTGTGGAAACACAGTAAATCAGTGTAGCAACCTCACATTTTCGCAGATGAAGGACCACATGAAAACAAAGTAGAAACTGCACGTAAATATATTAGAGGTTATCCTTAGTGATATTGCAAATCACATAGCCATGCATCAGTGGCACCTAAAGGTCCTGTTAAGCAATTGTTGGAGTAGACTACTTAACAAAATGACTATCCACCTCATCAGCGACCATTTGCACCATCTACAGAAGAATTTGCTATTATTACATTGTCCTTGTCAGTCACCTCAGAACTCACCTGCAGTGTTGATGGAGACCATCCCTGGGGTTATTCATATGAAAGAAGGAAGCTGTAACCTTAGCACTTAAGTGCAGGGACTTTCCATATGTTTTCAAGGTGAGAATAAAACTACATGTACAAATCCCGGCAGTATCTGATTGATCCTGTGATGTCTGTCTCTGAGGCTAATATCAGAACATCTTTCAAGGGGGTAAAAACTCACAAGGCAGCAGGCCCCGATACTGACTGAAATTTTCCAGAGTATCTTCAACTTCACAGCTGCAGCTGAAACTTCTCACCTGCTTCAAAAGTCTATCAATCATACAGCTATCCAAGACGAGAAGGGTGAGCTGCCTCAATGTAGTACTCACTGTGGTGAAGTGCTTTGTGAAGTTAGTATTGGCTAGAGTTAACTCCTGCTTGAGCAAGGACCTGGACTTACTGTAATTTGCCTACTGCTACAACAGGTCCAGAGCAGATTCAATCTCATTGGCCTTGCCTTGGACCACCTGGACAACAGCAATATCTACATCAGGCTGCAGTTTCTTGATCGCAACTCAGAGTTAACAACAACATCCCTTTGGTGCTAATCAAAAAGCTTCAAAACCTAGGCCTCTGTGCCTCTCTCTGCAATTGGATCCTGGGTTTCCTCATTCGAAGATTGCTGTAAGTGTGGATTGCAAATAACATCTCCTTGCTGACAATCAACACCAGTGCACCTCAAGAATGTGTGCTTTGCCCTCTGCTTTGCTCTACTCTACACTCGTAACTGTGTGGCTAGGCAGAATTTCAGATTCTGCCGTGGAGTTTGACAGATTGGCTGATTGAGTGGCGTCACAACCACCACCTTTTCCTCAATATCAGTAAGACCAAGGCATTGATTGTGGACTTCAGGAAATGGAAGTCTGGGAACACATACCAGTTCTCATCAAGGGATCAGCAGTGGAAAGTGTGAGCAGTTTGAAGTTCCTGGGCACCGAGATCTCTGAAGGTCTATCCTGCAATCAAAAAAATAACTGTTCAGTGGCTATGCTAAATTAGAAATTTGAGGAGATGTCTCCAAAGACGAGCAAATTTCTACAGCTGTACTGACTGGTTGCATCATCACCTGGTGTAGAGGCTCCAACACACAGACTCTTGGGGGGGGGGGGTGGAGGAAGGGTTGTGGACTTGGCCAGCACCATCATGAACACTAGCCCCCACCATGAAGAACATCTTCAAAAGAAGATGACATACATCGCTGGGGTCCTTCACCATCCAGGATATGCCGCCTTCTCATTAACTGATTGCATTTTAGCTCTTTACATTTCACCATTTGTGCTTCCTGACTTTGAATATTTTGAACATTTTTATCATTTTTCAGCAGTATTGCATACCCCAGATGTTACTGTCCCTTGCTCCATTGCAATGAGCATGAATGATCTTAACTTAATTTACCATACTGAACTCTATGGAACGATCTGTTTATATTGTTCTAAATGTAGATTCTGATGCAAGACCTTTTTAAAATAACTTTGGCTTCAACACCCGTTCTCTGGATTACTTGAGAGTCATAGTGCTCAACAGCACAGAAACAGGCCTTTGGCCCATCTAGTCCATGCTGAACTGTTGTTCTGTCTAGTCCCACCAACTCATACCTGGACCATTGCTCTCCATACTCTCCTTTCAATGTACTTATCCAAATTTCTCTTAAATGCTGAAATTGAACCTGCTTCTACCATTTCCACTGGCAGCTCATTCCACATTTACAGCACCCTCTGAGTGAAGAAATTTCCCCCGCAGATGACCCTTAAATATTTCACCTTTCATTCTTAACCTCTGACCTATAATTCTCACCCAACCTCAGTGGAAAAGGCCTCTGTCAAATCTCCCCTCATTCCCCTATGCCCCTGGGAATAAAGTCCCTGTAACTCAAGTGCTCAAGTCTTAGCAGCATCCTTCTAAGTTTTCTCTGTACTCGTTCAATCTTATCTCTTTCCTGTAGGTAAGTGGCGAAAATTCCATTTTACTTCCTCACATTTGCACTGACTACCCCCAGATTCTACTACTCATCAATATGTAAGAGGCTATTTACAGTGGCTGATTAACCTATGAATCTGTGTTTTTGAGATTTTGGGAGGAAACTAGATCGCTCTGCATAACGAAGATGATCTCAAGGTGAACATGCAGATTCTGTATGAATGCCGCAATGACCTGGTTTTCTGGAGCTATGCAACAGCAGCTGGACGAACCATGCCATTGTTCTGGAGACCTGATTATTTGAATCTGCAGTTGCTCAGAGGTCTAAATATCGGGAAGCATCATAGTTGTCATTGAGAAGCTGTAGTTTTTTTTTGCTCTTTTTGTGCTACTTACTTATTTGAGTCTGACGCTGAACCATCAACATTTCGGAATGGTTGGATGGCAGACGATCCATGTTACAATAAATGGGACCCAAACATTTACTCAATCACAAGTACCAGTCTGAGAAGGACCAGTTGATTTTCCTAACTTTTTGTTTTCCATCTGTTGATGTGCAAGTAAGTTACCTCAGTTCCATGTACTGAGACGTTGTCCGCCAGCCATCTGAATGGGACATCATCAGAACCCTTCTGAAAATTTAAACACGATGTCCACTCAGTTCAACTTCCCATTCCCTTTCTGACATGTCTGTCTAGAGCCACCTCTAATGTCATAATGAGGTCAAAGGAGCAACACTTCATTCCATCTGGGTAGCCTTCAACCTGATGGCATGAACATTGATTTCTCTAACTTATTGAAGTCTTTCTTCTTCCCCCCCCTCCCCAAACCAGTGTTTTTGTTTCTATTTCTCATTCTAATTGCCCATTCACCCCTTCAATTTTCCTCACCTGCTTCTTAACCTCACTACAGTTCCACTCCTCCTTCCATGGTGCACTATTGTCTCCTATTAGATTCCATCTTCAGCCCTGTACTCTTTCACCCATCCCCTCCCAGCCTCTTAATTCACACCCACCTGCATTCGCCCT
Organism: Mobula birostris; assembly: GCF_030028105.1. NCBI lineage: Eukaryota > Metazoa > Chordata > Chondrichthyes > Myliobatiformes > Myliobatidae > Mobula > Mobula birostris. Next base: position 54,422,113 of record NC_092386.1, read on the forward strand.
CCTTTCCCCTCACATCTTCTCATCCATTTCTTGCTAGCTTTTACTCCTTCCCCTCCTCTTGCCTTATTCTGGCTTCTGCTCCATTCCTTTCCAGTTCTTGTGAAGGATTCCTCAGCCTGAAATGCTGACCTTATTCCCTTCCATAGTTGCTGTCTGATCTGCTGAGTTTCTTCAGCATTGTGTATGTTGCTCAAAATTTTCAGCATCTGCAGATTCTCTTATGATTAGATTAGATTATGAGAACACACAGTCCTCATTTATTGTCATTTGGAAATGCATGCATGCATTAAGAAATGATACAATGTTCCTCCATAGTGATATCACAGAAAAACAGGACAAACCAAAGACTAACACTGACAGAACCACATAATTATAACATATAGTTACAGCAGTGCAAAGCAATACCATAATTTGATAAAGAACAGACTGATCGAGTCCCGAGTCCCCGACAGCAGGTGGCAAAAGGGAGAAACTCCCTGCCATAAACCTCCAGGCACTGACAACTGCTGATGCATTGGAAGCAGCCAACCCCAGCTGACACCTAGTCTGTCCGTCCAAAAACTTGGAGCCTCCAATACAGCCTCCCGAGCACCATCCTCTGCCGAGCGCCTTTGACCTCACCCCGGCCGCCGAAAGAAGCAAAGCCAAGGATTCGAGGCTTTTGCTCCAGAGATTCCGGACCACACGGTAGTAGCGGCAGCGAAGAGGGCATTTCAGAAGTTTCTCCAGATGTTCCTCCATACTCTCACATCTGTCTCCATCAAATCAGAATTGTGCATGGTACCCTACTTGACAGATTACAGATACCATTCACCGGACAGGCAGCGCGTGCTGCGTCATGCCACCATCTTCTTCTCCTCCACATCTACTGGTTCCATCTCATAGATTAGTCAAATGTAATTTCTGCTTCATAGATCTATATTGATGGTAAGAAAATAATATACAAAGTTCAAAGTAAATTTTATTATTGAAGTACATATGTCACCATTTGCAACCCTGAGGTTCATTTTCTAGTGGACATACTCAACAAATCTATAGAATAGAAGCCATAACAGAATCAGTGAAAGACCTAGAGCATTTGACCAGAATGCAGAGGAAAACAAACTGTGCAAATACAAAAAGAAAGAAAGAGAAATAATAATAAAGAAATAAGCAATAATTATCAAGATTATTAGATTAAAGTCTTTGAAAGTGAGTCCATCGGTTGTGGGAATACTTCAATGATGGGGCAAGTAAGATTGAGTAAAGTTACCCCCTTTGGTTTAAGTGTTGATATTTTGTAGGGTAGTAACTGTTGCTGAACCTGGTGGTGTAAATCTGCAGCTCTTGCACCTTCCTGATGACAGCAGGGAGAACAGCATGTCCTGGGTGATTGAGGTCCTTAATGTTGCATGTAGATGTGCTCGATGGCTGGGAAGGCTTTACCCATGAGGGACTGGACCACATCCACTGCTTTTTGTAGTATTTTCCATTCACGAGCATTGGTGTTACCATACCAGGCTGTGATGCAGCCTGTCAGTATACTCTCCACTGCACATCTCATAGAAGCTTGTAAAGGTTTTCGATGTCATGCCAAATCTCTACAAACTCCAAAGGACATGGAGGTGCTGCTGTGCTTTCTTTCTAATTGCACTTGCATGCTGGGTCCAGAACAGGTCCTCCAAAATAATAACACCAAGAATTTTATTGTTGCTAATACTCTCCACCTGTGTCATCCAGTGAGACTGCTTGTTATCTTCTGAAGTCAATAATCAGCTCCTTGGTCTTGCTGACATTGAGTAAGAGGTAATTGAATAGTGCTGTAGATTCCCATTGATTTCCCTGGAACTATTACCATGTGTCTGTCTTTTGTCTAATCAGGTCACATTTGCTATTCTGCAGTCTGCAGGATTCATTCTGGAAATTTTAGATTCTTTTGTCATGGGGTCTTCATGCACTTTAGCAGGAAACTGTTGTTTCTTGGCTCAGTATGGTCATTTGTGTGAATCTTTACTGTAACATCAGGTGATTCAGATTTACTTATCACATGCATTGTGAAATGTGTCATCTGTGTTATCAACCAACCCATCCAAGGATGTCCAAGGGCAGCCAACAAGTGTCGTCAAACATTTTGGTGCCAACATAGTATGCTCACAATGTTCCATGTTGAACTTTGAACAAAGGTTCATTGTTGCTGTTTATGATCTTGGGTCACCTAAGTATATTTGATCTCTGGATAGAACTTTGCAGGTCAAAGATGCCACCATATGCACCCTGAAAACTTTGGCCTAATGAATGCAAGATCCAGCAAATATATACTGAGATTAATTACCTACATTGAGGGTAGCTGACAATTTCTTATGAACCCACGACTGAACTCTTAAGTAATTTATTGCACACATTGAATTTTATTACCAGAATCTTGTGATGTGCTGCAACATTGCAAACAGCTTTGCCTGCATGCATTATCATTACATTTGACGAGAATTTGATGGAGCTCAACCATTTAACGGAGAATCTGAATTGTACCCCACTTGGGAATGACTTCAGGCTAGGCTGATCCTGTTGATGTTACTGCTCTCTGACAGAACCGCAATGGATGACTCTTTGATCACCAGTACCTCCACTGAAGTTTTAAGCTGCCCTGATTAGGAATTAAGTAATTGAATTAGTGAGGGTAATGAGAAGTTTAAAGATGACATTGTTGTTCCAATAGCCTACCATTTGATTGCTGACTCTATGTGTTATTTCTTTTAGTCACTTGTTTCCCAAAAAACGTAGGCCAGGGAATAAAATGCAATTGCTGATTAAATTCTGAAGGTTTTAAAAAAACCTATTATAGTGCAATTATCATAATGGGGGGCAGTGGGAGAAGAAAACTAGCAGCTTTAACGGATTAATTCTCTTTTCATAAACTTCTAGATTAAAATCATGGCTTCATTTAATGTCTGATTAAAGCATCATTTCTGAACAGTGGGAACTTGAGGGGTTGAATGGAAGGTCCAATAAAAGCCACAAGTAAGATTTCAGATCAAACAAAAAGTTCTGACTTTCAGCAGTGCCTGCTTTGAAATTTTCTGTCCCAAGTAGGAATGAAGTAATTGAATTACTTGGGCTAGATAGAGGTGATATTCTGTTGGTTTGACAGATTGTAGTATGATTCTGACTTTGTTCTTTATTGAAGTCATTGGTAATAGATACCAAAAATCTTTATATGACATGTAGCTTTTGGTGCCATTCTAATTAACACCACAGGGATGGCATTTGAAAGTGACAGCGGGTAAGAGGAATGATGGTGAAACCCTGTACTTAATGGAGAAAGTCATTCATTAAATTATACGTGTTCAGTGTCAGTGGGGGGGAACCTAAAGTATTTTGCCCATGAGTGTGAAGTAATAGAGAGTGACAAAAGACCAAGTGAACATAGTTGGAATGTATTTCTGATGGAGAGGTGGTATAATTTGGGTTACTTCAGATTTCAATTGCTTTGAGTGTGGTTGATCCATCAAGGCATGATTAGGTTGTCTTTGCCGTCTTAGGCAGTTCCTCACTCTGATACGAGGAAATCTGCAGATGCTGGAATTTCAAGCAACACATAAAAGTTGTTGGTGAACGCAGCAGGCTAGGCAGCATCTCTAGGAAGAGGTACAGTCGACGTTTTGGGCCAAGACCCTTCGCCAGGACTAACTGAAAGACCCTCCCTCCTGGCACTTATCCTTGTAAGCGGAACAAGTGCTACACAGGCCCTTACGCTTCCTCCCTTACCACCATTCAGGGCCCCAGACAGTCCTTCCAAGTGAGGTGACACTTCACCTGTGAGTCGGCTGGGGTGATATACTGTGTCCAGTGCTCCCGATGTGGCCTTCTATATATTGGCTAGACCCGATGCAGACTGTGAGACCATTTCACTGAAAAACCTACGCTCTGTCCGCTAGAGAAAGCAGGATCTCCCAGTGGCCACACATTTTAATTCCATGTTTCATTCCCATTCTGATATGTCTATCCACGGCCTCCTCCACTGTAAAGATGAAGCCACACTCAGGTTGGAGGAACAGCACCTTATATTCTGTCTGGGTAGCCTCCAACCTGATGGCATGAACATTGACTTCTCTAACTTGCGTTAATGCTCCACCTCCCCCCTTACCCTAGCTGTTATTTATTTATTATATTCTTTTTCTCTGTCCTATTTCTCCCTCTGTCCCTCTCACTATACTCCTTGCCCATCCTCTGGGCTTCTCCCCTCCCCCTTTCTCCCTAGGCCTCGTGTCCCATGATCCTCTCATATCCCTTTTGCCAATCAACTGTCCAGCTCTTGGCTCCATCCCTCCCCCTCCTGTCTTCTCCTATCATTTTGGATCTCCCCCTCCCACTCCCACTTTCAAATCTCTTACTGACTCTTTTTTCAGTTAGTCCTGAAACGTTGACTGTACCTCTTCCTAGAGATGCTGCCTGGCCTGCTGCGTTCACCAGCAACTTTTATGTGTGTTGCTTGAAGGTTTTTATGATGCTTATGGAGTAAAAACGTAAAAGTTTAATAAATGCATCGTAATGCCAAACCAGCCAATTTTTGTGTTTGACACAATAGGAATTGTCAAGAAGCAACCTCAATTTTTCAACTTTAAAAAAAATGAAGTGGTTTCTTGCAATGTGGTCAACTGTTTTGTTATAGATTTATGTAAAACAAATCTTGATCGAATGGATACATAGTCTTTTGTTTCTAAACAAAAGATCTCGTCTGAATTTGGAAACCACTCCACCCACTCAGCAGTCAAGAGAAAATAGCAAGGGTGTGCAGTTAGTTATTCATCCTGAACCATGAAGTAGAGCTGGGTCAGCTTTGCAGCTCTTCCCCCTGGGCATTTTGGCACCTTTTTGAAATTCACACCATTGTACTTATAGACTGAAGCCTTTTGGCATTCTTTCTTTTGTCACGATCTTGAACATTTTTATCTGCAGAGCTGAAAGGATGTTTGTGACTAGATTCTACTAGGTTCTTCATTTCAATGAAATGCGGGAACAATTTTGTTTTCCTTTGTGGGGGGGGGACATGTCAATGTTTGGTGCAACAGAGGTTTCAAATGGAGTGAACATAATTGGAGTGATGGGGCCGTTGATACAAAAGTAAATTCAGTGTGTATTGAGACTGCAAGGACAGACAGGCACATGATATGGCAAATTGCAGTCAGTGCAATGAGGTGAAGTATAACGTGGGGCACTTCATGTGTGGTGAATACAGGGGTAAAGATGTTATATTTGAATGCATGCAGTATGTGGAATAATGTATGTGATCTTGTAGCATAGTTAGAGATTGACAGGTATGACATTGTACGCATCACTGAGTCGTGGCTGAAAGAAGATCATATTTGCGGGTTTAGGTAGGCAGAGGGGGTGGGGTGGTTTTTAAAAAAAAACAAATTAAATCCTTTAGAAAGGGGTGGCATAGCACTGGAAGTTGTAGAATCCTTGTAGACAGAGTTAAGAAACTACAAGTGTAAAAACACCCTGATGGGAATTATATACAGGTCTCCGAACAGTAGCCAGGATGTGGGCTATAAATGACAACGGGAGATAGAAAAGGCATGTAAAATGGGCAACGTTACGATGGTCTTGGGGAATTTAATATTCTGGCGGACTGGGAAAATCAGGTTGGTGCTGGATCCCAAGAAAGGGAATTTGAAGAATGCCTACAAGTTGGCTTTTTAGAGCAGCATGTGGTTGAGCCCACTAGGGGAAAGGCATTTCTGTATTGGGTATCATGTAATGAACTGGATTTGATTAGGAAGCTTAAGGTGAAGTAACCCTTAAGATATGGTGATCATAGATGATAGAATTCATCCTGCAGTTTGAGATGGAGAAGATGTATCTATCTATATTCCAGTGGAGTAAAGGGAATTGGGCATGAGAGAGGAGCTGGCCAAAGTTGATTAGAAAGGAACACATGGAAGAATGACTGAGAACAGCAACGGCTGGAGTTTCTGGGGGCAATTGGAAGGCGCAGGATAGATGCATCCCAAAGATGAAGTATTCCAAAGGGAGGATGAGGCAACCATGACTGACAAGGGAAGTCAAAGACAGCACTTAAAGGTATATAATATAGCAAAAATGACTGGGAAGTTAGAAGATTGAGAAGCTTTTAAAAAATCAACAGAAGGCAACTAAAAAAGCCATAAGGAGCCAAAAAATGAAATATGTAAATGTTTTTTTCATATTTACAGTACTGTGCTGCTTAGGCACATGTAAAAAAGATTCTGTAAAGCAAAGATGCTTTCAAAAATAATTCAATGAGAAGTTCCTAAATATCAAAAACATTGCTATAAAGAGAAGAAAACAGTTTTAAAAAAACTAAATCAAATCAATATTTGGTGTGTCTACCCTTTGCCTTTAAAACTGCATCAAATTTTTAGGTATGCTATGCAGTTTTATAAGAAAATCAGTTGGTAGGTTGTTCCAAGCATCTTGGAGAACTTGTCATAGTTCTGGCTGTCTCACTTGCTTCTGTCCCTCCAAGTAATCTTGGGAAGGCCTCAATGCTGTTGAGATCAGGGCTTTGTGGATGCCATACCATCTAAAACAAAATATATATTAAAAAAACAGGGTGCCTAAGACTTCTGCACAGAACTGTATGAAGAGGCGACAGTGGATATCAGACCGCTGGAAAATGATGCTGGGGACAAATGGTGGATGAATTTAAGTAATCAGAATGCCAGAAATGTACCTACAGAGTGTAGCTCTGCTATTATTACTAAGGAGAAGGTGCTTGGAAGCTGAAACATCTGGCTTCAGGTAAGTCACCTGGCCAAATGGGCTACAACACAGGGTTCTGAAAGAGGCGGCTGAAGAGTCTGTGGAAGTATTAGTAATGATCTTTCAAGAATCACTATATTCTAGAATGGTTCCAGCGGTCTAGAAAATTGCAAATGTCACTCCACTCTTTAAGAAGGCAGAGAGGCAGAAGAAAGCAAGTCATAGGCCAGTTAACCTGACTTCAGTGGTTGGGATGATGTTGGAGTCCATTATGAAGGATGTCGTTTTGGGATACTTGAGACATGATAAAGTAGGCCAAAGTCAGAATGGTCTCCTTAAGGGGAAATCTTGCCTGACAAATCTGTTGGAATTATTTGAGGAAATAGCAAGATAGACAGAGGAGAGTCAGTGGACATTGTTTACTTGGGTTTTCAGAAGCGCTTGACAAGATGCCACACATGAGGTTGCTTAACAAGCTATGAGCCCATGATATTACAGGAAAGATACTTGTATGGACAGAATATTGGCTGACTGCCAGGAGGAAGAGTCGGAATAAAGGGGTGCTATTCTGATTGGCTGATGGTGATTAATGGTGTTCCGCAGGAGTCGATATTGAGGCCACTTCTTTTTATGTTCCATATCAATGATTTGGATGATGCAATTGATGGCTTTGTGGCCAAATTTGCAGATGATTAAAAAGATAGGTGGAGGGGCTAGTAGTATTGAGGGAGCAGTGAGTCTGCAGAAAGACTTGTGCAGATTGGAAAAAGAAAATTGGGCAAAGAAGTGGCAGATGGAATATAGTTTAGGGTAGTGCATTGTTATGTACTTGGGCAGAAGGAATAAAGGAGTAGACTATTTTCTAAATGGGGAGAAAATTCAGAAATCAGAGTTGCAAAGGAATTTGATGCCTAATGCGGGATTCACTGAAGGTTAACATGCAGGTTGAGTCAGTGGTGAAGAAGGCAAATGCAATGTTGGCATTCATTTTGAGAGGACAAGGATATGATGCTGAGGCTATAGAAGGCATTGGTCAGACCTCAGTAGAAGTATCGTGAGCAGTTTTTGGCTCCTCATCTAAGAAAGGATATGCTGCCATTGGAGAAGGTCCAGAGGAGGTTTGTGAAAATGATTATGGGCATGAAAGGGTTACTGTATGAGTAGTGTTTGGTTCTGGGGCTGTATTTGCAGGAGCTTAGAAGAATGAAGGGAGTGATCTCATTGAAACCTATTGAATATTGAAAGGCCTACATAGAGTAGATATAGAGAGGATGTTTCGTATAGTGGGTGAGTCTAGGGCCAGAGGGCACAGCCTTAGCATTGAGGGTGTTCATTTAGAACAGAGATGAGAAGGAATTTCTTTAGCCAGAGGGTGGTGAACCTGTGGAATTCATTACCACAGACAGCAATGGGGAGACTAAGTCACTGAGCATATTTTAAAGACTGTTCTTGCTTAGTAAGGGTGTCAAAGGTTACAGAGAAGGGAGGAGAATGGGGTTGAAAGAGATGATAAATCAGCCAGGATGGAATGGTGGAGAAGAGTGGCCTAATTCTGCTCCTATGTCTTATGGGCTTAAATTGTTATGGAAGCTTGAAATAAATCAAAACATACTTCCTGTTTTAAACACAAAATACTCTGCAGATGCTGGGGTCAGAGCAACACTCACAACACGCTGGAGGAACTCAGCAGGTCGGGCAGCATCCGTGGAAACATTGACTGATGGTTTCCACAGATGTTGCCGCTGAGTTCCTCCAGCGTGTTGTGAGTGTTACTTCCTGTTTTATTTCATATTTCCAACAGCTCAGATTTGTAATTTTTATTTAGTATATGAGAGTTCCTGTAAAGAGACTTTGTGCAGCAGATCTTTGTAGATTGTAACATCTGCACGGTGGGAATGAATATCTCTCCTGCTCTTTCAGTCTGTCGTGATCCAGAGGAATGGCTTTTGAACAAATTGGACAAAATTATAATACAATATTTCTGTAATTGCAAAATCTGCTTTTCTTTATCAGCAGATTTTAGCCTTTATCCAGATGTCCCAGCCCTGATAGAGACATCTTTCATTTCGTGCCCGTTTTGTACCACCGTTTGCCTTGCACTGTTAATTCATGATATGATCTATGTTGTCATCTTTTGTCATTAATGTCCTCTTCCAGTCTATGGATTAACTGCTGATTTTAATGAGCTGTATCTAATCTTTCTCAAACCAGCTAGCATGAACGATTACGGTCTTAAATATTTAACTTGTTTTAACCTTCAGACATTTTCCCTAATTTGAATATATGTAGTATTTTAATTTTTAAAAAAAAAATTTGTGAGATGTTACATTCATTGCTGAATTTGATGTCAGGAGAGGTAACTAAATTGCTCTTTTCAGCATTATGTTGAGTTTTTAAGCATTTGATATTTTGGAAAACAAGCTTATCAGGATTAGATGAACCTTTCACCTAGTCTTTATTGGAAAATTAATTTTTAAAATGTGTAGCAGATGCTGAAGGCAAGAGTGTAGGGCATACGTTACAGCTGAGGACAAGTGCTAAGTATTAGCTGTATGTTGAGAAACTTTACTTATTGATATATAGCGTAACCATCAGTAGCCCATGTGATTGATGAGCTGTTTTATCCATCAGGGTACTTTGCTCACAAAAAATCAGTAATGAAGGCTAACTTTCAAATCTAAGCTACTTCATATTTTCAGCTAAGTTTTGATAGCCCATCTGTTGGACTAATATTAAACCAGAAAAATCAATGATTCATTGCTTAAAGTTGATTTCCCCATGAGATTATTTTGGCGCTTAAAAAATTCATAAAATGTTGCACAGCTACAAGTTTGAATTAGAATAATTGCACTAATTTAAACCATGAAAGTTACCACTGTTGCCCGTTGTATAATTAGCTTGTATCTTTGTAACTTAAAGGTGAATGTATCTGTATTGCAACAAAGCATATGCAACCGTGCATCATAGATAATAGCACTTTGTGAATTACCTGGAGAGGTTTTTGCAACTGCCTAATAGTATCAGAAATCTGACTTGGAAAAGAATGAATGGTGTCTTTTTTCAGAAGGCTTTCCTTAAATTATTGATGAGTTGTAAATTGTGCAATTTAATTCCTCAAGCCCTGCTGGTTGCACCTGGTTTAATTATTCATGCTTTGCTTCACTGCATTGCATTTCTATTGGAAACTGCGAGAAGTTCTGCTGTCTGCCCGTTGTTTAATGGCAGTGCCTGATCAGGGTAATGCATTTTTCTTGTAATTATTGAACTAAAGGCTAAATTTTGCTGTCTTTTGAATAATTGTAAATTTGGCCAAACCTTAAGCATTTGTGGAATTTAAAAAAAATTAGAGTTACAGTGAAGAACAGGCCCACCTGGCCCACCAAGTTGCGCCACCCGAAACCTACTAATTTTAATGAGTCTAATCACAGGACAATTTACAATGACTAATTAATCTACTAACCTGTCCATTTTTGGAATGTGGGAGGAAAACTAGAGCTCCCAGAGGAAAATCAGGTGCACATGGGGAAAAACGTGTAAACGTTCTTACAGAGGACACCTGAACTGAATTCTGAACAAATGTGATGGCGTCGTGCTGACCAGTATGCTACCGTGATACCCCTCTGGCAATTTCGTCTGAACTGCATTAGAGTCAGCCCTGCTCACGTCTAGCCATGTACTCGGAATGAATTACCGATGCAAGTATTGCAAATTGCCTGTTTTGTAGATGTTCCAAGTGTGCAGAGGTGAAAATTAGAAAAATGAGTAACATCCCAACCAGATCAGGGTAGTTTCTCACTCTGAGTTGAAAGTAGTTACCTCTGTGCAACAAAAAAAATCAATCTCTATCACTTTACAACAAATTAATTGTCAAGAGAATTGTCAAAGATTCATAAGGGATGTGTTCAGTCTCCGCACCAGCTGCTTGTGGGCTTGATGGCTTTAAAATGTTATGTGGACAAATTCACTGTGGGGAGTTTGTGGGCAATCCGATATATTAATAAATAATTTAGTGTCATTTTAAAAGTTATTTAAATTGTATTATGTGAACGTCAAATTTTGTGTTTAAATGCTTTTCTGCTGTAATGATTAAGCAGCAGCAAATTAGTAATTGCCTTGCTGAAGTATGTGGACTTTTTGATAACAAAATTTACAAAGAGGAACAGTTTAAGAGGATAAAAGTTTGATTTGTTGAATTTGCGTGGAGCTGTGAGAGTTGATGAATGGCAGATCTGAGGAGTTGTGGCATCCGTACCCGAGTTAAGTTTGCATTTAAGTATGGAACTGATATTCACAGAATATTTTATTGTCTTCAAGAAAAAAATAGTGTGTGTGTGTGATCTCTCAAGATGCTGGAAGTCTGAGATAAAATAAAATGTTGTGGAAAAACTCAACCCTCTAACATACTCCAAGATCAATCTAATACTCCCGTTCCCCATAGCCTTCCGTTTTTCTTTCATCCATGTGCCTATCTAAGAATCTCCTAGATACATGGATGAGAGAGCTTCTACCATCAACCCTGGAAGCATGTTCCACAAACACAGCACTTTTTTTCTTTTTAAATGTAACGCTCAGCTACATTGGCTGGTATTAATCTCGGGGAAACCCCGTCCGTCACCCACCCTGTCTCCGGGTTATGTCGGTTGCTGTACAAATGCCACCTGGTTCAGCTTCAAACATCAATCATCAGCCAGCACACACAGTACGTTTTACTAATTACACTTTATAGATATTACTAAGTCTATGAGGTTAGTAGAAATTCAATACCAAAACGGAATGGAACAGGCGCCAGACTTATCAAAGTTCAGTTTCTTCGTGCACACGTTGGAGCTCGGGGACCTCTTCGGGACCCCTCCGACCCCTTCGACTCGCAGCTCAGGACCACCCGGAGTGATCAACCTGAGCTTTCCCCGCACGTCCGTCGTCCTCACGGTCTCTCCTCCAACTCTCCGCCAAAACCCCCTGGTTCCCAGCCATATGAGACAGCGTATCACCCCAAGAAAGAATAACATGGACACCCATTGGTTCAGAGTACTCTGCTATCTGTTATAACCCAAGCAAGGTGCTAGCTGGGGACTTTCTCAGCATTTAACATAACAAAGAAGCCATTTTAATTAACATGGTAACATAAAAGAAGAAACTCCTTGCATTAAACAAAAAGCGGACCTGCGCCTCTTCCTTAAAGTTGTAACCCCTTGTATTTGCTATTTCCGTATTTTGAAAAAAAAATTCTGACTGTTCACTCAATCTAGGCCTCTAATCATATACACCTGCATCCTCCTTTTCTCCTACGAGAAAATTGCTAACTCTCTCAGCCTATCCTCATAAAATGTGCTTTCTAATCCAGCCATCGTCCTGGTAAATCTCCTCTGCACTTATCTAAACATTCCACGTCCTTCCTAAAATGAGGCAACAAGAACTGGGCACAATAATCCAAGTGTGATCTAACTAGAATTTTATGGAGCTGCAAGTTGGTCTTGAGCTCAATTCCTGGGCTAATGAAGGCCAATACACCATCACCTTCTTAACCACTCTATCAACTTTGAAGGACCTAAGGACCTGAATACTAAGGTCACTCTGTTCCTCTACACGAAGAACCCTGCTATTAAATCATTCTAGCAACGCACAGAAAAATTGCTGGTGAACGCAGCAGGCCAGGTTGCATCTATAGGAAGAGGTACAGTCGACGTTTTGGGCCGAGACACCTCGTCAGGACTAACTGAAAGAAGAGATAGTAAGAGATTTGAGAGGGGGGGGGGGGAGTACCTCTTCCTATAGATGCTGCCTGGTCTGCTGCATTCACCAGCATTTTTTCTGTATGTTGCTTGAATTTCCAGCATCTGCAGATTTCCTTGTGTTTGCGTTATTGAATCATTCTACTTTCAAAGAGAATTGCTTCACACTTTTCCAGACTGAGTTCCATCTGCCTGTTTTCAGCCCAGCTCTTCATCCTATCAATCCGCCGTTGTTAATTTAAGTCAACATTCTACATGATCTACAATTTAAGCAATCCTTGTATCATCTGCAAATTTGCTAACCCACCCTTCCACTTCCTCATCCAATTCATCTGTAAAGATCACAAAGAGCAGGGGTCCCAGAATAGATCCCCACAGAACAATACTGATACTGACCTCCAGGGAGAAACTGCTCCACCTGCTACTCCCTACACCTTCTGAGAAATCCAATTCTGAATCCAGGCAGTTGAGATTCCCTGGAACCATGCTTGCTAACATTCTGAATTACCCTATCAAGGGGAACCTTGTTAAATAGCTTACTAAAAGCCGTACACATCCCACCCACTGCTCTATCTATATCAATATGTTTTTGTCACTTCCTCAAAGGATTCAATCAGGCTTTTGAGACACGACCTTCCCTTCAACAAAGCCATGTTGATTATCTGTGGAAAGTCTGTTTTGAACCCTCAAAAACCGAGAATTCAGTCATTTCTGGTAATGTTTTTTTAAGTTGTTTACTGCTTAAATTCTCAAATTTGTAGAGATAATTACGTCAATTTAAAATTAAAGCTTGTGGTGAAGAGTTTGTTGAAAAAAGCCAAATAGTAAGTGTGTTTAGGTCAGTATAATTTGTAAATGATTGGTTGTTGCCCTCTGGGCATGTGGCACCCATCCAGCACCCCACTGCCATAATCCTAGAACAATCCTTGTTTATTCTCTCCTCATTCCCATCACCCTTCTCCCAAATTCCACAACTCACCTACACTAGGGACCACTTGGAATGGCCAGTTAATACATCAATGATCAAGTTGCATCCGAGTAAACAAAATTGAACTGGATTCATTGTTGTATCAACAGTGCAGCCACCTTCCTCTCAGATTTAATAAGCACAATGTGTTGACGCCAACTTGAAAATCTGCAGATTTATTTTCCAAGGGATCAGTGAAAACTTTCTTGATTTTAGCCGGTTTTGTTTTCCATAGAATGTTACTGCATAGGCCCTGCTGACCTTTTAACCAACTCTGAGATAGAACATAGAATAGTACAGCACAGTACAGGCCCTTCAGCCCACAATGTTGTGTCGACCCTCATACCCTGCCTCCCATATAAGCCCCCACCTTAGATTCCTCCATATACCTGTCTAGTAGTCTCTTAAACTTCACTAGTGTATCTGCCTCCACCACTGACTCAGGCAGTGCATTCCACGAACCAACCACACTCTGAGTAAAAAAAACCTTCCTCTAATATCCCCCTTGAACTTCCCACCCCTGACCTTAAAGCCATGTCCTCTTGTATTGAGCAGTGGTGCTCTGGGGAAGAGGCGCTGGCTATCCACTCTATCTATTCCTCTTATTATCTTGTACACCTCTATCAAGTCTCCTCTCATCCTCTTTCTCTCCAAAGAGTAAAGACCTAGCTCCCTTAATCTCTGATCATAATGCATACTTTCTAAACCAGGCAGCATCCTGGTAAATCTCCTCTGTACCCTTTCCAATGCTTCCACATCCTTCCTATAGTGAGGTGACCAGAACTGGACACAGTACTCCAAGTGTGGCCTAACCAGAGTTTTATAGAGCTGCGTCATTACATCGCAACTCTTAAACTCTATCCCTCGACTTATGAAAGCTAACACCCCATAAGTTTTCTTAACTACCCTATCCACCTGTGAGGCAACCTTCAGGGATCTGTGGACATGTACCCCGAGATCCCTCTGTTCCTCCACACTACCAAGTATTCTGCCATTTACTTTGCACTCTGCCTTGGAGGATGTCCTTCCAAAGTGTACCACCTCACACTTCTCCGGGTTGAACTCCATCTGCCACTTCTCAGCCCACTTCTGCATCCTATCAATGTCTCTCTGCAATCTTTGACAATCCTCTACACTATCTACAACACCACCAACCTTTGTGTCATCTGAAAACTTGCCAACCCACCCTTCTACCCCCACATCCATGTCGTTAATAAAAATCACGAAAAGTAGAGGTCCCAGAACAGATCCTTGTAGGACACTACTAGTCACAATCCTCCAATCTGAATGTACTCCCTCCACCACCACCCTCTGCCTTCTGCAGGCAAGCCAATTCTGAATCCACCTGGCCAAACTTCCCTGGATCCCATGCCTTCTAACTTTCTGAATAAGCCTGCCGTGTGGAATCTTGTCAAATGCCTTACTAAAATCCATATAGATCACATCCACTGCACTACTCTCATCTATATGCCTGGTCACCTCTTCAAAGAACTCTATCAGGCTTGTTAGACACGATCTGCCCTTCACAAAGCCATGCTGACTGTCCCTGATCAGACCACGATTCTGTAAATGCCCAGAGATCTTATCTCTAAGAATCTTTTCCAACAGCTTTCCCACCACAGACGTAAGGCTCACTGGTCTATAATTACCCAGACTATCCCTACTACCTTTTTTGAACAAGGGAACAACATTTGCCTTACTCCAATCCTCCGGTACCATTCCCGTGGACAACAAGGACATAAAGATCCTAGCCAGAGGCTCGGCAATCTCTTTTGCCTCATGGAGCAGCCTGGGGAATATTCCGTCAGGCCCCGGGGACTTACCTGTCCTAATGTATTTTAACAACTCCAACACCTCCTCTCCCTTAATATCAACGTGCTCCAGAACATCAACCTCACTCATATTGTCCTCACCATCATCAAGTTCCCTCTCATTGGTGAATACCGAAGAGAAGTATTCTTTGAGGACCTCGCTCACTTCCACAGCCTCCAGGCACATCTTCCCACCTTTATCTCTAATCGGTCCTACCTTCACTCCTGTCATCTTTTTTTCTTCACATATTGAAGAATGCCTTGGGGTTTTCCTTTACCCTACTCGCCAAGGCCTTGTCATACCCCCTTCTTGCTCTTCTCAGCCCCTTCTTAAGCTCCTTTCTTCCCTATATTCCTCAATAGACCCATCTGATCCTTGATTCCTAAACCTCATGTATGCTGCCTTCTTCCACCTGACTAGATTTTCCACCTTACTTGTCACCCATGGTTCCTTCACCCTACCGTTCTTTATCTTCCTCACCGGGACAAATTTATCCCTTACATCCCGCAAGAGATCTCTAAACATCGACCACATGTCCATAGTACATTTCCCTGCAAAAACATCATCCCAATTCACACCCGCAAGTTCTAGCCTTATAGCCTCATAATTTGCCTTTCCCCAATTAAAAATTTTCCTGTCCTCTTTGATTCTATCCTTTTCCATGATAATTATAAAGGCCAGGGAGCGGTGGTCACTGTCCCCCAGATGCTCACCCACTGAGAGATCTGTAACCTGACCCGGTTCATTACCTAGTACTAGATCTAGTATGGCATTCCCCCTGGTTGGCCTGTCCACATACTGTGACAGGAATCCATCCTGGACACACTTAACAAACTCTGCCCCGTCTAAACCCTTGGAACTAATCAGGTGCCAATCAATATTAGGGAAGTTAAAGTCACCCATGATAACAACCCTGTTATTTTTGCACCTTTCCAAAATCTACCTCCCAATCTGCTCCTCTGTATCTCTCCTGCTACCAGGGGGCCTATAGAATACCCTAACTGCTCCCTTCCTGTTCCTGACTTCCACCCATATTGACTCAAAAGAGGATCCTGCTACATTACCCACCCTTTCTGTAGCTGTAATAGTATCCCTGATCAGTAATGCCACCCCTCCTCCCCTTTTTCCACCCTCTCTATCCCTTTTAAAGCACTGAAATCCAGGAATATTGAGAATCCATTCCTGCCCTGGTGCCAGCCAAGTCTCTGTAATGGCCACTATATCATAATTCCATGTATGTATCCAAGCTCTCAGTTCATCACCTTTGTTCCTGATGCTTCTTGCATTGAGGTACACACATTTCAGCCCTTCTACCTTACTGTCTTTACACTGTTTATTCTGCTTCTCTTTCCTCAAAGCCTTTCTGTATGTTAGATCTGGCTTTACTCCATGCACTTCTTTCACTGCTCTATCGCTCTGGGTCCCATCCCCCTGCAAATTAGTTTAAACCCTCCCGAACCATGCTAGCAAACCAACCTGCAAGGATATTGCTCCCCCTCAAATTCAGGTGCAAACCATCCAATTTGTACAGGTCCCACCTTCCCCAGAAGAGATCCCAATGATCTAAAAATCTAAAACCCTGCTCCCTGCACCAACTCAGCCACGCATTCAACTGCCATCTCCTCCAATTCTTACCATCACTGTCACGTAGCACTGGCAGCAATCCTGAGAACGTCACCCTTGATCAATTTAACTCTTTCTCTTTCTCTCCTCCCCCCCACATAGCCCTCCATTGTTCTCTCTTTCTATCATTCATGTGTAATTTTCTTTATATAAAAATATCTATTCAGAGATAGAGCAAGGAACAGGCCCTTCCAGCTCAATGAGCCGCGCTGCCCAGCAAACCACCTATTTAACACCAGCTTAATCACAGGACGATTAAATTATTAACCATATGTGTTTGAACTGCGGGAGGAAAGCGAGCACCTGTCATCACCAATAATAAAGGAGATAAAATAAGATAACCAAAATAACAGCCCAGAACACACACACTCTTACAATTCAAACATGTTATTTATTTGTGCACGGAGAACAGAAAGCCTCTGGTCATGCACACTGTTCTGAAGTCAGGACTGGAAACTGCTATTTTTATACAGAATTGGCTTTTCAGTTATGGATATTAATGATTAGTAAATTATATATGTTTGAATTCATTACTTACAAGATCAGTCACCATTCACAACAGAGGTGTTAAATGTCAACCAAACTTCAAGCTGTCAACCAATGATATTTTGAAGTTAGTAAAGCAATTTCCCTTTGTGTTGGGTGTGTTTCACATCCTTCCATTATTCCTGTATCATCTGTCTCTGGCACCCCCCTACTGTGTAATGAGAAGCTAAGTTCTTCAAGGTTCGTTACACAATGCCCCAGTCATCCTCACGTATCTGTCTGCAATGGGCAAGGTTGGCTCCAGCAATCTCACTTCGAAGGTCTACCTTGGCTGTGTTTAACTACACACCACTGCAGTCATCCTCGCCTGGATGTTGTCTTTAACCCTTGCCTTGCTGCAACTCCCACACTCCCTCCTTTTTGTCCTCTGGAGGATAACATCAATCTTACTGAATTTCAATAGCATAGAGCCTCTGAAGCTGTCATTTCATCAGGAGCAATTGGCTGTTGTTTCACAATAGAGGTGTCTGCTCTATGGGCTAACATTCCACAGAGTAATTCAGGCAAGAAACTAAAATGGATATGACGACAAGAATACAGCTCCCATTGCCCACTGTACAATGATGGAGTTGCCCAGCCCCTAGTAAAGAGCGAAGTCAGCTAATGATTCCCCAAGATGAGAATGGAGTCGTGTGCAGCTCCTTTCCAATCACCCTAACCTTATCTGCTTCTACTCAGATGTGCATGCACACAGTTACATTTGGGATATTCTTTGACATGTCAGGGGTGTGACATCCCAGCAAGCAAGTCTGTCAGGTCCCCAGGACTTGGATACTATTACCCAGAAATGCTCAGTTTCCGCAATGCTCCTTTGATGGCAGCCCCACACAGTGGGATGCAGAGAGAGTGTAAGCAGGTGGTACATGTATAGCACTACATAGGCAAGGTACACCAATCCAGCCACCACTGTGGTTTAGGCCTAATATTCCACTTTTTTTTAGGGGTAATGGTCAGATGGCCGCACAGCTTGTAGGAGCCATGTAATTTCTCAATCTGCATTCTGTGTTGTGCATTTGTTATGTTTGTGATGGTAACTAGTCACACAAATCAGGGTGTGGTTGAACAGAAGGGAATAAGTTATGTATTCATGCTTTGTTCTGAGCAGTTTGTAGTAGCTGGGGACTGACGGAGGTCATATATTTTGCTGACCGCTCAATACTCAAGTACACTTAGCTTACCTTCTGGTAAGCTTAAGTTTAGTCACTTCAAGATTGTATGTTTGCTAATAAAGGGTCAGAGTACATATCCTTGACTTTTGAAGCAACCATTATTGGAGTGAAGGTGCTTCATGCAATTGTATCAATTCCATAGGGTCGCTATGGAAACTGTCCTGTTTTGGTTTGGTTTTGCCACTGCATTCTGTCAGCAAAAGTTTGATAGTTATACCAAACAAACATCAGCATTCGGACATGTCCGTGAAATTAGATGAACTGCAGCCTGGAGCAGCTTGTGGCAAGTAATGACATTTTGTTGGTTCAAGTTGTGTGCTTCAGTTTGAAACACAGTTTTGAATAGTCGGCGCTGCCTGTCCATTGGCAACTAAAAGCCGTAAATGGTGTTTGTGTGAGTAGTTCGACCCTTGGTTCTGTTGAAATGCTGAATTGAAATACTTCAACTGCTCACAGCTGAATTGAATTTGCCTTTAGTCCATGAAGTCCTTTCAGCCTCTGACGCTTCACACTGTAGTTTTACTAGTTCATCAAAAGTTCGGACAGTGTTGTCAACCTGATCACACTGGGGTGCTACATGGCCATAAAGATCTGCTGTTGCTGCCTTAGCAAAGGAGTCAGCTCGTTTGTTCCCTCCAGTTATTTCATCCTACCTGTTAGTATGAGCCTCATTGTTGTAAGAGCAATGGCAGCAGGTAATTGAAAAGCAGAAAAAGATTCACAGTTAGTTCACTGGGTTTTATCAGAGTTCCGAAGAGGTGAGAAATCCATGTATTTTCCTAATTGTCCATTGTCCTGTGTTACTCCTAAGGCATAATGAGATCAGTGTAACTAGGTACAGTAACACCAGCTGCAGGGATGCAGGTTTTTGTCAGGTAAAAAGGTTCAAAAGTTAGAACAGGAGGGAAGGTAACTGCTGTCTCAGCTGCTATGTGAGGTGCACACACCGCATATCCACTAGGATTTTCCATGGAAATTTTCCTCAGTATCAATGCCATCAAAGAAAAAATTATATCAGGTAGACTTTTACAATGGGCAGAATTAAAATTGTACAAGTTCTTAAATTCATTTCGGGAACAGATTACTTAAATTGTTTGACACACACAAAATGCTGAAGGAACTCGGATCAGGCAGCATCTATGGCGGGGGGAAAAAAAAGTATTGTCAACGTTTTGGTCCAAGACTCTTCGGCAGGACACTTAAACTGTGTAGTCTATGGTGGCAGATAAGGAAGTTGTTATCAAAGTTGCCTTGGCCTGAGGACATCTTCGAGCCTTGTGACGAGGCTGTCTGTGAACAAAACATACCCCTAACGGATATCCCCAAGTTTACCATTAATATGTCCACTGTCTCATTTCCATGTTTGTTTGGTCAAAGAACTATAAAAGCCATACATTTAGAATAGTATTATCTAAACAATTGCACTGTGCAAAACAAATTACCAGTCACTAGTGGGTCACATAAGCCATGTGTATAAAGCAGGTAATGCCACATCTGAAGTTTATGGTGAAATTTTAAGCAGAAGTTAATCTGGTAATTATTAGCCAAAATTTTGTCTCTTATCAATTTGATTAAATACAAAACAAAGCCACAAGTTAAAATAATGTTCAAATTGTATAGGGCAGCTATCACTAGTTTTAAAGACCACGTACAATATTGCCCAGAGTCTCTAGTGGAGGAGCCCAGGAAGTCCCACTTTAAGTATTGTCATCATTCCCCTTAACAGTTTTAATCCTTTGATATTTTAATTGCTTTTGGCAATATTGTAAAGCGCTCTCAATTTTGCTTAACTCTTCTCACACAAGTAACACTGTTTTCCTTTAAACTAGGCTGTAACTTATTTACAAAAATATTTATTTAAAAGGCCATGTCCACTTCTGGAGTTAATCCGGAGTACTTATTTGCACACTAATGAATATGTCCTACATAATCATTAACATCATTGTCTCTTGAAATTCTGGTTTTATTGCTAGTCTTCCATAGTGAAGACTGACACAAAATACTTAAGTTCTTCTACCATTCCTTTGCTCCACTACCTCTCCAGCGTTACTTTCCAGTGGTCCAATCTCTCCTCTTTTCTCTTTACATATCTCATATATCTTTATATATGAGTGGCCTATATGCAGTGTAGGGCAAAGATTTGCTGGCTGTTATGGGGTGGTTTCTTGAACAGACTATCTAAATGATTTGCTAGAACTCGCCAGTGAGTACCTGGGTCTTGCTTGGCAGGCAGTGAGAAGGACCTTCCCTGTCATCGTCGTCATCCTATCATCAGGGAGAAAGTACAGGAGCCTGAAGACGCACACTTAACATTTTACGAACAGCTTCTTCCTCTCTCCCATCAGATTTCTGAATGACTTATGAATCCATTAATACTACCTCACTGACACAAAATTCTGCAGATGCTGGAAACACACACGAAATGCTTAAGGTACTCAACAGGTCAGGAAACATCTATGGAAAGGAGTAAACAGTGGACATTTCTGGCCAAGACCACTCATCAGGACTGGTGAAGTGTCTCAGCTCAAAAGGGATAGATAAGATAGAAATAGTAAAGTTGTTTCCATTGGTAGGAAATGGAAACAACTGGGGACATTGCCTCAAGATTCAGGGGAGAAGATTTAGGACGGAAATGAGGAGAAACTGTTTTTCCCAGAGAGCGGTGAATCTGTGAAATTCTCTGCCCAGGAAAGCTGTTGAGGATTCTTTGCTAAATATATTTAAGATACTGTTAGGTAGATTTTTACATGGGGAAAAAGCAGGGAGATAGAGCTGAGTTTACGGGCATATCAGCCATGATCTTATTGAATGGCGGGGCAGGCTCCATGGGCCGGATGGCCTGCTCCTGTTCCTATTTCTGATGTTCTTATGTTCTTAAAACGTCAATTGTTTATTCCTTTCCATTGACGCTGCCTAACCTGTTGACTTCCTCCAGCATTTTCTGTGTGTGCTGCAAGGCTACCTCACCACTTGCTCTTTTTGCACTATGTATTTATTTTTAATACAGTTCTTATTGTAACTGCTACTTTTTTTTGTATTACATTGTAATGCTGCTACAAAACAATAAATTTTGTAACCTATGTCAGTGGAAATAAACCTGATTCTGACCCTTCTTGTACAGTCGCATTCTCTCCCTGCACGTGGTTGTGGTGGCTGTGATGAGAATGAGATGGTTACCTACCTCTCTGTAAATCATCTGTTCAGAAGATGTTGACACTGATCTGATTTGTTCTCGGGGACAAGCAGGAAGGTGGACGTAAACCACTGCTGGAGGGGCTGTCAACTCGATGACGGACTCACTTTGGTCTGGCTGAAACTTGCTCTTCCATTGCTGCGGGCAGGCTGAGGCAGTACTGAAGCTTGATGCAGCCAATGTAAAGACTTCATGGAGTCGGAGTCATAAAGTCAGAGGAAATTACAGCGCAGAAAAGGGCCCTTCGGCCCTTCTAGACCATGCCAAACCAGTTAAACTGCCTACTCCCGTTGACCAGCACCCTCCATACCCCTACCATCCATATAGCCATCCAAACTTCTCTTAAATGTTGAAATCAAGCTCGCATGCACCTGCACTGGCAGCTCATTCCACACTCTCACAACTCCCTTAGTGAAGAAATTTCCCCTTTCACCGTTAACCCATGACCTCTGGTTGTAGTTTCACCCAACCTCAGTGGGGGAAAAATGCTTTCATTTACCCCATCTATACCCCTCATAGTTTTTTTTAATATTCCAAGTCACAATCTTTTCTTTCCTTATAACTCTGGTCCTCTAGAGCAGGCATCTCCGTAAATTTTCTCTGTACATTTTCAGCCTTATTAAATCTTTCCTATAGGTAGGTGACCAGAACGGCATGCAATACTCCAAATTAGGCTTCACCAGTTTCTTATACAACTTCAACATGACATTGGAGGAAGGACTACAGACGAGGAAACTTCTGCTTCTAGTCATTGAAGGGATAATCCCAGAATAGAAACACGCTTACTTTTTATTTATTGAGATACAGCATGGAATGGGCCCTTCTGGTCCTTTAAGCTATGCCACCCAGCAATCCTCCAGTTTAATACTAGCCCAATCATGGGACAAGTTACAATAAGCCTACCAACCAGTACATATTGTGCTGTGGGAGGAATCCAGGGCACCCGGGGGAAACCCACATGGTCACAGGGAGAATGTCCAAACTGCTCCTTCCCCACTTTACAGTGCAGGAGTCCCAAAATTGAACCCAGGTTGCCTGTACTATAAAGCATTGTGCTAACCACCCTGCTAATGTGCAAATCTTAAAAGTAAAACCACTAGACTGTTCTTGTCCTCTGTCACCACGATTAACATCAATGACAGCATGCTTAGTTAGGTGTTGCTGACACACATACCCGGGAGACTACACGAGAGCCAGTGGTGCTCTGCGTATGAAAGAAGTTAAGATTATCACTGTATAGAATCAATAACATTAACATAAATATTGAACAATGCTGAACATAAGGAGAACCATGAATATTTTTTTGAATTTCTTGTATATTACAAATAAAGTTTATCTTTGAATTACAAACAGAATGCAGTGTATTGCAATGAAGAAAATGCTGGAGGAACTCAGCATTTCAGGCAACGTCTGTGGAGGAAATGGACAGTAGATGTTCTGGGTTCAAACACTTAAGACCTTTCTTTGGGACTGAAAAGAAAGGGTCTAGAGAGGAGTCTTCACCCGAAACATCAGCTTTCTAGTTCCATCCATAGATGCTGAATCCCTCCGGCATTTTGTGTGTTGCTCCAGATTTCCACCATCTTCAGCCTCTCTTGTCTTTGAGAATTCCTGCGTTCACCCTTCCATCCTCTAAGTCTCACGTATGTGCAAGAGCCGGTGGGACTGTTCCACAGACTTGGCTTTTGGTTTCAAAGGCATGTAAATCATTTTTGTTTATTGACTGTGAAGGACTTGCACCTTCTGATGAACGTGACTAGGCCAACATGAATGAGTATTCTGTGAGTGAGTTTTGTTCATTGAAAGAACTTTTGCACCAGATGTTTTTTTTGTGAAGTTGCCAGTGTACTTTTCCTTATCCCCATCTCTTCTTATTGAGTAAGAAATAAATCATCTGAAAATTGTGAAACATGTTGTCAAGTGAAAATAATTTGGCGTAGTTTCCTTTCATGACAGGCAGATGGTGCTAGTGGTTATTTTGTTAACTTGTTGAATTCAGATTGTTATTCTCCGTGAATCAAATTACAAAGCATGACTGAAGTATTTTCCCGATCACACACTTTTAATGTTTAGGATTAGCTTTCGATGTAGAAGAGAAAGCAGTATATGCAACATTTTCCTATTTGAACTAATTATTATAATGAACTCCTGCTTTGTAATATGTTTTTATATTGAAAGAAGGTGTTTTGTGCATTTAGTTTCTTTCAATAGCTTTTACTTTCTACCGTCTTTTCAAATAGCATTTAATTCCACTACAGTATAAATAATGCTCTAACATTTACTTGGTCAATTCCTACAATTCATTTTTCACCTCATTTCTGTCCCAGATGCAAAGCTGAATGATTTGCTTTTCAATTGTGTCTGTTAAGATTCAGTGTTCAGATCTGCATTGCAGTTAAAATAGTTGTCCTGGTCTCAGTGGTCTGGTCATTGTTTATCATAGGCACAGTAGTGGTTCAGTGGGTAAATTACCAGATAAATGATCCAAAAGCCTGAGCTAACAATTCAAAAATGAGGATTGAAAAGCTGTGGAATTGAAATTCAATTAGTTAAATAATTTTATTTCCACCTCCATGGTGATAATTACCCAGTTACTAGATTGCTTTAAACAATAATATTCAGGTTAACAAATCTGCTCTGATGAGATCTATTCCTGACTCCTGGCTCCTAGCAATACAGTTGAATCTTAATTGCCCTCTGATCCTTTCTCAATTCATTTCTGATCGAATATGAATTCACTTGTATCGCAAGTGTGACTGTCCTGAAGTTGGCTATTTACCCCCATCTCTCTGGCAATTAGGGATGTCCAGCAACACCCACATCCTGAAAAATGGATAACAAAATAATGGCATAATTAAAATGGGTTGGGTTTGCAGCCATTCCCATACCTGACGAAGGGTCTCGGCCTGAAACGTCAACTGCACCTCTTCCTAGAGATGCTGCCTGGCCTGCTGCGTTCACCAGCAACTTTGATGTGTGTTGCTTGAATTTCCAGCATCTGCAGAATTCCTGTTGTTTGCATTCCCATATCTGTTGTCTTTTGTGTAGCGTCCTTAATAAACGGATGTGATTATTTCCCAGTCTGAAAAATTGTAGAAAGTGACTTTCCAAACACACTATTTAATAACCTGATGTGGACTTTTGTAACCCATCTAAATGTTTCCAGCTTTTAACCCCTGGACCACGCAGCTAATTTGTCTCATTCTTAACAAGATAATACTTTAAAACCTAAATTGACCTTGCACTAATAGTGAAAGTTATAAAAAATACAGACTACAGACAAACCCGTTTTCTATTCGCAAACAAGAGAAAATCTGCAGATGCTGGAAATCCGAGCAACACGCACAAAAGAATACCTTCTATTCGGTGTTTTATCTTGTTAAATGTTGATGGCCAATGTTCTATGCTCATAGTAAGATGACACTTTTAAAAAAAAAGTTGGCTTCAGAGTGACTCCTGACACCTATGCCTTTCCAAGTGTCCAAACATTGAAAGATTTATTACAATGTTATTACTAAAATAAGTGTAACTCAAGACTGCCAGTGACAATGCATGCACTATCATAAACACTCTCTCTTCACTGTTGGTGTTCTGTGACTGTTTTTGGATCATTCGTAAGAGGGCAAGGGTTCTCCAATGGCACTTTATACCTGTGACCTCAGCTGCCTAGAAACACTACGTTAGCAAATGAATGGGAGCACTGCTACTTTTGGGTTACCCTCCAAACTACAATACCTTCTAAGCAACAGACACATAATGCTGAGGAACTCAGCAGGCCAGGCAACATCTATGGAAAAGAGAAAACAGTCAAAGTTTTGGTCTGAAACCCTTCATCAGGACTGATCTCAGCCTGAAACGTTGACTGTTTACTCTTTTCCATAAATGCTGCCCGGCCTGCTGGGTTTTTAGCATTTTGTGTCTGTTGCTTGGATTTCCAGCATCTGCAGATTTTCTCTTGTTGGTGACATACCTTCTTAACTTGATGATTGTCTGCTGCGCCTGTGTCTGAATCTTGCTTCCGAAGAGCTCTACGGGAGCACCACCACCAAGAACAGCTTAGAATAGCAACTAAATTCACGTTACCACAGAACATGCTTTCGCCTATAGATCATCGTTGGCTTTTGGCAGCGTTGCTTCGGGTAGACTGCTGTGCATCTGTTTTTGGATTGAATTTTGTTACCTCTGTTCATTACTACTATCTCTGTATTCCTGACCAGGTGATAGAACTGCCCAAAATCTAGCTTTGGGTTCCATCATGGAGAGAAGACAACTCAAAACTCAGTGGAGACTATTGGCAAGATTAAGGGGCAGAATTTCCAACAATGCGACATGTGGTGGTTCTGCTTTTGTTTTATTTGTTCCTGGAATTTGAGCATTGCCACCAAGTCCAGCGATTATTGCTGACCCTTAATTGCTTTTGAAGAGAATGCCCTATCCTGAGGTGTGCAGATATTGACACCATATTGTTACTGACAGAGAGCTCCAGGGCTTTGGTATGATGGAGGAATAGCAAGCATTTTAAAAACCTGAATGGCATCTGAAGAACTAGCAAATAGGTGGGGTTTATTTTGTCTGCTGGTCTTTTGAGAGATAAAGATCGTATTTATGGGAAGGTAGTTCATTGATGAAGCCTTGTTGCTGTATTTATCATTGTCTGCTATGATTGGAGGAAGTGAATGCTGAAGCTGCTTACTTGTATTTTCCATGGAGCAGGGACTTTGTTTATCTGACCAAATACAGGAAATCTAATTCAGTGTATTTGATTAAAGTTAATGCCCTTAACGGGAAAAGAACCTTACCTAGATGTTGTTTTGTGTTTGCCACTTAGCAACCCAACAGACAGTTTAAGGGCTTGGTGCATGCGGTTGCAGGCTGCCCTCTTCCTCATTTGTGAATTGAGGTTGTAGTAAGGACTAGAATTAATGTGTTTGGTGAAACTCGAGACAATAGTAATTTCCAGAACTAATGAGGTATCATCCTCCTTCAAAGAAAGGGGCTTTCCTTCCTCCACCATATAATCTGCCCTCACCTGCATCTCTTCCATTTCACTCACGTCTATCCTCACCTGATCTTCCTGTCGCCACACCAGGGATAGGGTTCCTCTTATTCTCACCTACCACCCTGCCAGCCTCCGCATTCAGCACATAATTCTTCATAACTTATACCATCTCCAGTGGGATCCCACCACCAAGCACATCTTTCCTTCCTCTTCCTTCCCCCACACTTTCTGCTTTCCGCAGCAATCGCTCCCTATGCGACTCCCTTGTCCATTTGTACCTCCCCCCTGATCTCCCTCCTGGCACTTCTTGCAAGCAGAGCAACTGCTACACCTGCCCCTACACTTCCTCCCTCACTACCACTCAGGGCCCCAAACAATCCTTCCAGGTGAGGTGACACTCACCTGTGAGTCTCTTGGGGTCATCTACTGTATCCAATGCTCCCAGTGTGGCCTCTGTATATCGGTGAGACCCAGCGTAGATTGGGAGACCACTTCGCAAAGCACCGATGCTGTGTCCACCAGAAAAAGCAGGATTACCCAGTGGCCACCCATTTCAGTTCTACTTCCCTTTCCCATGGCGACATGTGAGTCTATGGCCTCCTCTACTGCCGCAATGAGGCCACATTCGGGTTGGAGGAGCAACACCTTGTATTCCGTCTGGGTAGCCTCCAACCTGATGGCATGAACATCGATTTCTTGAACTTCTGGTAACTACCCCTCCCTCCCCTTCGCCATTTCCCCATTTGTTTCCCTCTCTCACCTTCGCTACTTACCTGCCCATCACTGCCTCTGTGCTCTTCCCGCTCCCTTCTTATCCCATGGTCTTCTACCCTCTCCTATCGGATTCCCCCTTCTCCAGCCTTTTATCTCTTTAAACCAATCAAATTCCCAGCTCTTTACTTCACCCCCTCCCAGTTTCACCTATCACCTACCACCTTGTACAACTTCCTCCCCTCTCCCAACCTCATTGCTCTGACATCTCATCTTTTTTCTCCGGCCCTACCGAAGGGTCTGGGCCCAAAACTTCAACTGTTTACTCTTTTCCGTAGATGCTGCCTGAGTTCCTCTGGCATTTTGTGGGTGTTGCTTAGATTTCCAGCATCTGCAGATTTTTCTCAGGTTTTGTTTTAACGTTACTTTCAACTGCACCTTCTGCCGTTCAAGTTCATAATTGACCAGTTGAACAGCATTTGCTGGATTAGATGTGTCCTTTTTGTGGCCATGACTTGCCTGAGGGATTTCCCATTTTGTTGGATAGGGACTTGTTCTGTAGCCACGTTGGAACATGGCCCTTGTCACCACATTGTTCTGAACTTTAAACAGTGAAATGCTGCTTTTATATATAAATTGCGTGGTTGAATACAGACATTGACCAATCTACATCTTGTGGATGTTCATATTCCTTATTTGCACGATCAGTCACCAGTCACTGTGATAATAAAGGTATTAATAGCTAATAGAATCTCTATTAAAAGCCAATGATACTTCAGAATTAGTAAAGTAACTGAACAATAGTAAGAGTCGCTTTCGAATCCTTAGTTTGCATCCTTATCGCACATTGGTATGCCAAATGGCTCTGTTCCCCTGCTATGCAAAGGGAAGCTATGCTCTTCAAAGGCGCTTCCTTGCCTGGGTTGATTGCAATCTGTCTGTAAACTATCCTTGCCTGGACTTTACCGTAACCCTTGCCTCACTGCAACTTCCACAGGAGCAGCTCGGCCTGGGGCATGCCCGAACCACAAATGTCCAGCACTGCAGCCAGCATACCCTTAAGTCCCACAGCCTCTGATACAGTGTGCGCGGCTAGTTCTTGGTGAGTGGAACAGTGGTGCAGTGGATATTACTGCTGTCTCATGGCTCCGAAGACTCGTGTTCAATTCTGACCTCTAGTACTGTCAGTGTGGAGTTTGAATGTTCTCCCAGTGGCAGAGTGGGTTTCCCTTATATATAGGTATCCGTTAGACTTGTGAGACCATGGATTTGCGCCTTGGAAGGTTTCTAGAGTGCAGGCTTGGGCAAGGTCGTATGGAAGACTGGCAGTTGCCCATGCTGCAAGTCTCCCCTCTCCACGACACCAATGTTGTCCAAGGGAAGAGGATTAGGACCCATACAGCTTGGCACCGATGTTGTCGCAGAGCAATGTGTGGTTAAATGCCTTGCTCAAGTATACAACACGCTGCATCAGCCAAGGCTTGAACTAGCGACCTTCAGATCACTAGACGAATGCCTTAACCACTTGGCCACGCACCATCACGTGTTTCCCGTAAGTGACACACATCAAAGTTGCTGGTGAACGCAGCAGGCGAAGTGTCTCGGCCCAAAACGTCGACTGTACCTCTTCCTAGAGATGCTGCCTGGCCTGCTGCGTTCACCAGCAACTTTGATGTGTGTTGCTTGAATTTCCAGCATCTGCAAAATTCCTTGTGTTTATGTTTCCCTTAAGTGTTTTGTTTTCCTCCCACATCAAAAAAAAATCCTGCAGTTGGTTAATTGGTTATTGTAAAATTGCTCCTAGTGTCGATATAGTGGGAAATAGGGCTACGGGGGTGGGGGGGGGGTGATAAAATTATGTCAGATGGGGGGGGGGTTGTTGTGAAAGTGGGTCCATTTCCTTGCTGTAATACAATTTCTATGGATTGAAACATATTTTGGAAGACTGGCATCTGTTATGTCAGGACAAGGCCATGAAGAAAACCCTGGCTAACAATATTTCAGCCCTGCCTTTGGCACTTGTATGTTAGACTCCCCCAGTTGTGAGTTTATGATGTTGTACAAAGCCGTTGCCCCTCATTATTTTCCAAAGACATGCATAATTAGAGGTGGCAGGAATGCAGAAATTTGATCTGGTTAGTGTTGAATCTATTGGTGGATGACTCTGTTAGTGTCATTGTCAAACAACGTAGAAATGGCCCCACCACATCCATAACAACCATTGTACATCTCTCTGCACTAATCCCATTTATGAGCACTTGGTCTGTAGCTTACAATGCTCTGGCAATTCAAGTGCTTGTCCAAATGTACTTGAATGGTGTGAGCACATGCCTTCACCTCTGGTAGAGATTGGTCTGCTAACATGATGGGCCCTTAGAAGGTCAGCTGGTAGATAGACAGTGTCTTCTGTGTGAAGAAGGGACTTTGTCTTCATAATCACTCCCATTAGTGTTGTCAAGGAGAGATGCATCCTTGACATACAAACCGGTGAGGTTTGGTGTTATGGTGTTTTGAATCTCTGACCGCCTCTTGACAAGACCCCTCTGTTTGTTGATGTCCTTGGGTCTGAACTCAGTTGTTATTATTTTTGCTCATGAACATTAGAGGCACTCATCCAGAGTATGTATTGTACATGATCTTGCCCTCAGCACTACTTCTGAATGTTGTCCATAGTCCAGAGTACTAATTCATCAATGGATAAGAAAGCCCTCCACCAAGCACCTACAGCTGTGCATTCATCTTTCATGATGGCTTGAGTCTTCAGGGAATGCTGAGCAGAAGTCAAGAACTCACGTGCTCCTTTCTGACTGCGTGCCATTATGGTGCCTCCTCTGGAACTGCCCTATGGGTGGGTTTGCACAGCAAAGCCCCAGAGGGCTACAAGTTGTAAGTACATGGTTGCAGGCGAGTAACCTAGATTCTTAGGATGAATAAACCCTTCTCTGGCTTCTAGCCGGGTACAGGTGTCGATTATAACTAACGTTACAACTTTGCTATCTTCAGGGATGATGCCTGGGTAAGTCTAGTCCAGTGGTATTTATACCCCTGTAGTTCGTCCCTCCTGATTGGTTGGTACTCATCCAATCAGGTTTCCGCTCTCCCACCTTGTTTACAGTCGAATTCCAGTTCTTAAGTGGGGAGAGACCTTCGGCTTTATTAAAATTCTTTTCCTATAATTTTATTTCAATGGCTTCCTTTCCCAAAGGCTATTGGGGTGGCACAGTAGTTTTGTGCCATCAAAGTCAATCCTGTAGCCATTGTGAATGCAATCTTCTGCACCCTAAATACTACCGGACTAGACATGCCCAGGCATAATCCGTGAAGAAAATGGTAGTGTGCCATCGAAATGTCAGTTATGGCCAATACCTGTACCCTGCTGGAAGCCCAAGAAGAGTTTATCTGTCATATATGCCAGGAAAGCACTAGATCCTAGACTCTTTATTTCTGGACTTGAAGCACAGTGTGGGAGTGTTTTTAGGACTTGCCAATTTGCCATAGATATTTTTCTAGAAGTGTACAGTACTGTGTTTCTGTTGAGAGGGCATTTGAAGGAATTGTAGCTGTATTGGAATACTATTGTTTTTAAATTAAGAATTAACCATTTTCCTTCATAATTTACCTATGATTGGAAGGAATTTGACATACACATTTCAAAATAAAATTACATCTTGAAATTTTGATAATGCTCATTTTTCAAAAAATCTGCAATGCAAAATACTACACTGTAAATTGAAACTAAAACTTTCTTCAGCGGATTTCTCTTTACCTCAGATTCTCCATTTCAAAGATTTACCCACAGCTCTCACTTGCTCTCACAGATACACACTTAAAGTCAATTTGGAGATGTCAGTTTGTTTTGATTAATCTACAACAGTTTCCCAGATTGGCATGTTTGTTTTATTAATTCCAGTTATTTTTAAAATGTGTACATTTGAAATTAGTGTTCTATTTCATAGTCTTGCTTGAATAATGCTTAAATTATAAATTCTGTTCTGTACCTTCAATTGATTTCTTTTATTTGAACTTAAAGCTATCCAAAATCATTTTAAGTGGTAAGAGTAGGAAGTAATTAAGCCATAAGTACTGTTATCAAAAGAAAAAGCAATTTCCTAACAAGGTCAACATGCGTTCTGTAGATTGCATCTGAGATACACGAGAAATTGGATCTTTAAAAATAAGCTTCCTAAAAGACCACAGGAAGAAAACTTAATTAGACCTTCAAGAATGTGAATTAGTTTGAACTTGGTAAGTGAAAAGTAAAAGCTATGAAGGGCAGCATGCTGCTACTCAGCTGGAGAATTCAGAATTCCAGTGCAAGGTATGTGGTAGTTTTTTGTCCTTTCAACAGTACTGCATTAACAGCCCGCACCTGCTTAATCAGGATTTAAGCCGCATCACCATTACAGTAGCAAAGATGTTTCTTTTATCATGAATAAAGCAATGCAATAGTGGTTTGGACGGAACACAATGATATGTTTTTTTTTTGATGCTTTTGGAATTGTGACTTTGTATATGTGTGCTGGTGTAAGTTGATGAATGATTGGGTAACTCGATTTCAAAAATGGTCGATTGCAGACATCCCACCCTGCAAAATCTCATTTCAGGGAGGTAGCACCATCAGTTTGCGGGAGACTCCCTGGAGAGGTGGGATGTCTGCAATAGAGTAGCTCCTTAGCAGCTGGCCAGCTAGTTTAAATAACGTTAGCTATGCTAATGAACGAATGACACCTGTTAAACTTACCTCAACGTGTCTTTTACAGTCTCAACCCACCATGGGCAATAGAAAAGTCATTGTTGCAAACAGTGCAGCGAGCAACACTCATTATTTTGATCCCTATTAGGCAGGGGTACACTTTAGTGTAGTCTGGGGTGACATACGTTTTATATTTATTTTGGAACACTCTGCCATGTCTCGCTCGTGTGTTCTCTCTTGTTCTCTCTCTCTTGTTCTCGCTCTCTTGTTCTCGCTCTCTTGTTCTCGCTCTCTTGTTCTCGCTCTCTTGTTCTCGCTCTCTTGTTCTCGCTCTCTTGTTCTCGCTCTCTTGTTCTCGCTCTCTCTCGTTCTCGCTCTCTCTCGTTCTCGCTCTCTCTCGTTCTCGCTCTCTCTCGTTCTCGCTCTCTCTCGTTCTCGCTCTCTCTCGTTCTCGCTCTCTCTCTCTCGTTCTCGCTCTCTCTCTCTCGTTCTCGCTCTCTCTCTCTCGTTCTCGCTCTCTCTCTCTCGTTCTCGCTCTCTCTCTCTCGTTCTCTCTCTCTCTCTCTCATGCTCTCACTTGCTTTCTCTCTTGCTCGCTCTCAAAAAAATTGATTTCCGTGATATTGTATATAATTTGCGGGCATCAGGGAGCCACTATTAATATGCGGGAGACTCCCGGAAGTTCCGGGAGAGGTGAGATGTCTGCGATTGTATTACAGGTACATGCAGTGATTCATTTGGCTGTCAACAAATCTGTGGTAACATCTCTTGCAGTGTTGATTTTTACTGAAATGATATTGCTTCATTTTATCTGTTTTCTGCATTTTTGCTTAGCCCTGCTAAGGCCTTTCTCTAAAGTTTGCTTGTGGCCTCAGTTTTAAAGTTCAGAAATACTGTCACAAAAATCACACCATTAGACCAAGTTCCTTCATGATGAGTGCTGGGAAATCTTGCCAAGAATCATAACTACAAATTTGAGAGGTTTTGGGGTGGACTATTGGGTAACTATTCCTTGAGGGCGCAAGTCTGACTTCTTTGTGCCTGATATAATGAATGGGAATTTCACAGAAATTTATGTTCACAGAAACCCTTTTGCATTTGAATGAGTTAGTTGCAAGACAATATTATGTGGTACTGGGGACTGAGAAGTGATAACAATCCTGGCAATACTTCTGTTAATTTAGTTCAACATTAAACAAAGTATTCCACTTGGTACTTGCTGATGGTCCATTTCTGGAGCGTAGTAGATAGTGTTTCTAGATGTGCTAATACTCTTTGATACATGAGCATTTAACACCATCATCTCCTCAAAATTAATCAGTAAACTCCAAGACCTGGGCTTCAGTACCCTCTTGTGCATTTGGATCCTGGAATTCCTCACTTGTAGACCCCAGTCAGTTCAGATTGGCAAAAACACCTCCACAATCTCCATTGGCACAGGAGCACCATTAGGATGTGTGCTTAGCCCCCTGCTCTTCTTGCTTTACACCTGTGACTGTGTGGTGAAGTACAGCTCCACCACCATATCCAAGTTTGCAGATGACACCATTGCTGTGGGCTGTATCAACGGGTGATCAATCAGCGTACAGGAAGGAGGTTGAAAACTTAGCTGAGTGATGTAATAACAAAGACCTATCATTCAATATCAATAAGACCAAGGAACTGATTGTAGACTTCAGGAGAGCGAAACCGGAGCCAGTAATCATCGGAGGATCAGACGTGGGGAGGGGCAGTAACTTTAAATTCCTGGGTGTCTCTATCTAGGGGACCTGTCCTGGACCCATCATATAAATGTAATTGCAAAGAAAGCACCATGGTACCTCCGCTTCCTCAGGAGTCTGCAGAGGTGTGGCATGTCATCGAAAACCTTGGAAAACTTCTATAGGATGTGTAGTGGAAAGTGTGCTGTCTAGCTGCATTACAGTCTGGTATGGGAACACCAATGCCTTTGAGCAGAAAATCCTACAAAAGATAATGGATTTGGCCCAGTACATCACGGGTAAAACCCTCCCAACCATTGAGCACATCTACATGAAACGTTGCAGTTGAAAAGCAACATCCATCATCAAAGATCCCCACGACGCAGGCCATGCTCTTTACTCGCTGTTGCCATCAGGTAGAAGATACAAGTGCTTCAGGACTCGCACAACTTGATACAAGAAGAGTTACTACCCCTGTGCCATCAGGATCTCGAACAAAAGGGGATATCTACAATCATTTAAGGACTTTGTTATACTGTTATTTCATGCTTGTTATTTACTACTATTATTTATATCTGCATTTGACAGTCACTGATCTATAGATTTGCTAAATATGACCGTGGTAAAAGAGTCTCCATATTGTATGTGGTGACATGTATGTACTCTGATAATAAATTTTGCTTTGACCTTTGAACTTTGACAGAGGTCCATTGAACAAAATGACAAATTCCTGAGGGCATTTTATTTTGTGAATCTTTGATCCAGTTTTGAGAACTTTATTTGGTGGCATGAAATGGCCAGAGACTACAAGACTGAATATCTCAAAATCCTGGTTACTTTGGTTCAACTAAAAATCACCCTTCATTTTTACAGACCCGAGGATGATTTAGTAGAGCTACCCGAAAAAACAAATGGACTGTTTTGTGTTCCTGTTGATTTCAGTCAGTTATTATTTGGCAAAATCCTCCTCCTTGACAGAGTTATAAAAGGCTATGGATTGCAGTTGACATTGACACCTGCATCTTATTTTTGATTTGTGAGTTGAAATTCACGTCCATTGTTTCCCAATTATGCCTTGGGAAGCAGGTGTCTGGCCGATGAGGATCCTTGTAGTGATGTCCCCAATGGTTTACAGTAAGTAAACTCCTCTTAGTTTTCGGAAGTGGTTTCTTTTTTTATTCTTGAAAATGGTCATGATTTAAAGAACACGCTCCAAGGATTGGCCTTGCATCAGACATCCTTGAGGCAAAAGTACTCCGACTCCTGAACAGAGCCGTCTCCATTGACAACAAATTCATGATGATTATGTGTCATGCTTTAAAGACGACACCACCCTTGCCCTTTAAGCAGACATCGGGTGAAAAAAATTCACTTTGGTTTCCAGTGTATCAGTACAGTCATTGACCATCTGATGAGAAGCACTTGAAGGTCATGACTTTAGATCTGACTTAAAGTTTCTGCCAAACTAGGCATGCGGATTGCCTCTGGCAGTTACCGCAGCACTGAAGACATTCCGCCAAATGTAGTCTCTGCAGAATTCTCCAAATACTTTAAGGGACAAACAGATAAAACTGGAAATGCTGGAAATACTCAACAGGTTAGAAAGTTAAGTCTTGAGTCAAAAATTGTCATCAGAACTAATGTGTGTCTTGTTCCACACTGTTGGACCAGTACCATCGGTAATTGTACATAGCCCGTTCCAACAGGAAGGCCATGTTTTCTGCATATCCAACACTAGAATCCAGAAAATCTCCATTCCAAGCTTTGTCATGCAATGAAACTTCTTGCTGGGGGGGGGGGGGGGAACTGACTTCAAGGAAGCTTCTCAACCTACTTGGAAAATGTAACCTCCCATCAACTTGTTGGAAACCCCAGGTCTGACTCATCAAAATGAAGGTGCTTCTGGTAACACAGAACACGGCAACATTTCAGGTAAACCTGGAGGTGAAGCGCAACAGCAAAAGGAACACAGAACTACTTACATGGGCCATTTTATACCCCTTCAAACAGCACATGGTCGACATGTCACAAATTGTCAATCACGTCGGAGCTCCGGGAACTGGAACAAAAGGCAAGTGATTCTCAACTCTGAGGAACTGCTAAAGGAGAAGGAAATGGTTTCAAACTCAATTTCAATAATGATAGAAAAACAAACATGGATGTGGGATATCTGCAGACTGGGTCAGGATATCCAGCCAATACACCAGTATGGACCAAGGCTGGTGGCTGCCTACCCAGTGTCAGAGTTGTTGTGGGTTCTAGAGTTGGAGTACCGTGCAGGCAGGAGAAATGAAGTCAGATGACCCCTGGGTTCGCAAAATGGTGAGGCCTAGTGTTCAGCGGCCTGTTGTTAAGTCCGGAGTTCAAGGCCTGGCTTTCAGTGACCAGATCCTGTGCTTGATGCCAAGTGTTAATTTGGAATTTGGAAGTTGAGGCCCATTGGTCGGAGGCCTAGGTCAGCGAATCTCTGAGAGCAGTCGAAAGCCCAATGTCTGTGTCAGAGTCCACTGGAGGCCGAAGAAGATGACTTCCCTTGGGACTAGAAGGCTATGTATGTGCGTGGATGGGAGGAAGGAATGGGACTGGTTTAGTTGCTTGTGTTCTGATTTGTGTTTTGAGCATTGTGGAAATGCTATGCTGGTGCCAGAATGGGTGGTGACAATTGTGGGTTGCTCCCACCACATCCTCAGCTGTGTTGATTGTTAATTCAAATGATGCATTTAATTATATTTCAATGTACATTTAATAAATAAAAGTGAATCTTGAATAACCTTTTAGAAGTTGTGAAGTACCAGAGATTATTGGTGATCATTAACACTCTGACCTTAGTGTTTGGGAAAAGTGGATTTAGAGAGGAGGGACTGTCAGAGAGGTTCTTACTGGAAGTGGAGCCAAGTATTCCATTCAGACCACTTTGGTAGTGATGGCTGTTGATTGCTTCATGACCATAATTCTGTACAAGAATCACTTTGCTATTTGTTAGTTTTGAAAGTAGTATCAGCATTTCAACAGTTAACCAATAACTTAGCAAACACACAAGAAATGTGACCTTTGATTTGCACCATGTTTGAACTGCTTCCAAATTTCATCAGCCTGCTGTTCCTTTTATCTTATTAAAATGAAAACTGCAGAAAGACGTGGCTGGCAAGTTGAGTCACATGCAGCTCTGAGTAAATGGACTTGCATTTTCTCCCTCATGTCATGTAACCCGAGGCTAATGAAAAAACGTGCTGATAAGACCTCTGGCTTTATCTTGCCCCAAGGTAGTTGGTTTAAGGAAGCATTTTGGAGCTTTGATTTTTTACAGTTGCTTTAACCTTGCTCCTGAAAGAGAACTCTTTGGCTTTTCTCTGTCATTGCTAACTTTGACACAGGGTTTGTTCTCAAGCTCTGAGAGGCAGCACATAAAATGATGCAACAGGAAGATAAAAGCACATAGTCCAACAGGCCTGTCCTGTACCACATAATACAATTTAATCCTGCCTTGACTTCCAGTGTGTGTATGGGAAGTGCAAATGACTCTGCTATAAGGACACTAGAATGGCCTTTTTTCCATCAAGTGCTTATATTCGCATGTACCCTGCAGCATTTACTGCTGATCACCAAATTAATGTAAGACCCCCAAAATAAATGTGAACTTTTGACCCTTAACTGCCTTTCTATCTTCACACAGCATTCCAACCAAAATCATGCCCTTGGCTCGTCACCACAAGTAGATATTTTGCTTTCAAAATAACTGAACAGAATTCAACCATGGGAATTCCAGCTGTTTCCAAGCTCAGACATAAAGGAACCAACAGAGCTGACATCTGTTTGGAGGCCTATAAAGTTTCATACAATTCTCTCCTGACAGAGCTGTACCAACCAGTTTGCATCTGCAGAAGAACAGTGTGCAGATTAGTTCTCAAATGATTTTTGCAGTAATTTTTTTTTATCATAAACCCAGTGGATAAGCATATTGTGAGGCACTTGGATAAGCATATGGGGACTGACTTGGTCCAGTCTCCATTTTGGTTGGGGAAGGAATGGAGAAATGAAATTGGTCTTTGTATCTCAATGCTTAATGAGATCACAATGTCCGTTTTTGATTGCTTGTTTGCAAATCCGACATGTAAGAACAAATGACTGCCCACCATCAGCCATTTGTACTCCAGCACACTGCAGAACAGGAACTGACCCTTCAGCCCACCGTGACTGAACTGGCTGCGACGCCGATTCAAATTTATGCCATCTTTCTGAATGTGGTCTGTGGCCCTCCTGCTCACGTGCCTGTCTATATCAAACTCGAGCTAGTCATCAGAAAGAGTATATATGACATTACACTCTGCCACTCGGTTTATAAATCAGCCTGGTACTGGAGCTATGGCTCACTGCACAACTGGTCCAAATACATCTTGTGTTTGGACCCTCGGATATCAGGTGCAGAAGGGAATGTGTGAACAGTGCAAGATTCTCCAAAAACATTTCCGAGATGGCAAGGTTACAATACAGGAATACGTGCAACAAAAAAGGAGCTAATTGATACCGCTGCCAACAGACAGATCAAAGCTTTGAATCTCATACTCATTTGCTCACTATCTTCAGCAGATTCAGTCTGACATCTAGTTCAAGTACTGGCAAGCTCAGTTGGTTGTAATGCCAATGAGTGTTCCTTCATTTTGCATATTGAAGTACTCAGCCTCGGTTAGTTGCTGTTAACTATTTAACACTAATTACATATATTTCTATAAGCTAGGTCACAGCTATGATGTAAAGAGAATAAATTGAAGTACATTTGAGAAGGAAATTGTACCAAAATATACTTAGTACAGTACTTCAAGTAATAAGCTTCAAATTCATGCATTTTTTCAGCTTCATGCACCCTGAAAATGATACATTTTCAGAGTAATAGTGGACTGTGATCTGGTCATTTTGAGTTAATTTTAACTTCCCATTTCCACTGTGCCTTTTTTTTTGCTAATTAGCATGTTAACTGCGCTGCATGAGTGTTATTTTCCCACAGTGTTAATCAAACAGCTAACTAACAGCAACACCAATTGCCTGTCAGTTTTCTATCAGTGTATTTTACTATAATTCCTGGGAGTGCATAATTGAAATGACCCTGGGAGCCTTTCTTTCATTTTCTTTCTTTTTAAGAGGAGTTCTCGGTTCTAAAATATCTTTTGAATTTGATCACTGGTGCCATTTAAACTCCATATTAAGTAAAAGCCTACAAAGTGGCATTTTTCTTAGCCTTCCTGTACCGGGACAACACTACGCTTGATTTCAAGTCTTCAATGGTAACAAGAGCAAAAACAAACCAACAAGTAGTATTGATTGGTTGCATCAGAGCCTGGCATTGCACCAATGCCGTTGTATGAAAAAGGAGCATACAGCCCAGTCCAACACAGGTAATGCCCTCCCCACCATTGAGCATATCTACAAGGAGTGCTGTTGCAAGAAGCAGCACCCATTATCAAAGATCTGCCAACCACAACCCTGCCCCCCAGCCAAACCAGGCCATGCTCTCTTCTCACTGCTGCATTCAGGAAGAAGGTACAGGAGCCTCAGGTCCCACACCACCAGGTTCAGAAACAGTTATTGCCCCTCAACCATCAATCAGGCTCTTGAACTAGAGGAGATAACTTCACTCACCCAACACTGAACAGATTCCACAAACTTATGGACTCAGTTTCAAGGACTCCACAACTCATGCTTTTGGTATTTATAATTTATTTATTATTTTTACTACTTTATATTTGCATAATTTGCTGTCTTTTGCATATTGGTGGTTTGTTCATCTTTGTGCAGTTATTTCGTTTTTTCTATTGTGTTCCTTTTGAGTTGACTTTGCCCATAAGAAAAAGAATCTCAGGGTAGTTTATGGTCATATATATGTTCTTTGATATTAAATTTACATCAGACTTTGAAGTACAGTCAAGTAATTTGCCTGGGTCTAACTGGTCATCTGCCCATTGTGAATGGCGGCAAAAACCTGAATACTTTAACCGAAGGAAATGGTTGACAACAATATACGATAGCAGCAAGTTTTTGGTCCACAAAAGAAAGATAACATGCTTCTGAAATAATAATTACATGTGATGAGAATGAAACATTAAAATTAGTTCTGTTACAGTGGCAGCAGTCTTGGTTCTAGAGCTTTTTGTTCAAAGTGCAATAATGTGGATCAAGCCCCAGGCCTTAATTGAACAGTCAGTTCATACACAAGGTGAGAGCACATAGGATTTGATTTAAATTATAGGCATATTTAGGAGAGTGCCTATTAAACCAGTTGGAGTAAATGAATTATGCTCTGATTGACATCAGAAGCTAGTACAGTGACACAGTCATCAGTGCTTCTACCTTTTTAGAAGCTTGCACAGATTTGGTATGTCATCTAATACTTAGACAAACTTCTGCAGATGTGCAGTGGAAGATATCCTGACTGGTTACATCATGTTCTGATATGGAAACAGCACTACCCTTCCACGGAAAACCCAACAAAATGTTCTGGATACAGTCCAGTTCGTCATGGGTAAAGCCCACCCCACCATTGGGTACAGTTACAAGGACTGCTGTCGCAGGGAGGTGGCATCCATCACTGGAGACCCCCACGATCCAGGCCCTGCTCTCTACACACTGCTATCATCAGCAGGGAGGTGCAGCATCTTCAAGTCCCACACCACCAGCTTCAGGAAGAGTTGTTACCTCTCTACCGTCAGGCTCTTGAACCAGAGAGGACAACTTCACTTACCCCAACAGTGATCTGATTCCACAACCTATGTGCAACCTCTTAAGAACTTTATAATTTGTGTTCTAGATGCTTGTTGCTTATTTATTATTTTGTATTACTTTTTTCCTCCTGTATTTGCAGTGTCTTTTGCATATTACCTGTCCTTATTTGTTTGCATTTTCATTGATTCTATTGCGGTCTGTGTATCTACTGTGAATGCTTGCAAGAAAATGAAACTCAGGGTGACCTGTGTGTACTTGATAAACTTATTTGGAGTGTAAAATCTATATTAACCACATGGATAAAGGAACCATTTGGACTTGAGCCAAGTTTGTTGCCTTGCAAAAATAGGTGTATTAACAAGTCCTGAGGACAGCACAGCCTGTGTAGAGCTGTCAAGGTCAAGTGAGTGGCGAGGAAGTTAGCAAATGGAATATGATGCAAGGAAAATGAGGCTTTCCACTTTGTAAGGGGGAATGAGAAAATAAATAATTATTTAAATAAGGCAAGCCTGCAAAATATTATAGTGAAAAGGGATCTGAGAGTTCCATTGCATCGTATGCTGGCTTTTATGTAAGTGATATGGAATATAAAAATAGGAAAATAGTGATTAAACCTTAAAAGGGACTGATTGGGCAAAACGGCTTGCAGCTCTGAACTCCGTATTTAGCAGAAGGATGAGTTTGCATTGGATGTGGTGTTGAGAGGGTTGTCCACCTTCCTTCCTGGCTCGAGCAGAGGGAGAATGTTTTAC
Source organism: Mobula birostris (assembly GCF_030028105.1). Classification (NCBI taxonomy): domain Eukaryota; kingdom Metazoa; phylum Chordata; class Chondrichthyes; order Myliobatiformes; family Myliobatidae; genus Mobula; species Mobula birostris. Next base: position 54,463,447 of record NC_092386.1, read on the forward strand.
CTCATGGATATCTAGATCTAGCGGGGTGGGAAGGGGCAAAGATTCAGGAAAGCAATTTCCCATTCTCGGTGGAGAGGAAGAGACACTTCCATGAGTCACAGTTCTGTGGAATTCTCTGTCAGAGAGCCGTGGGCGTAGAGTCACTGAATGTGTTCTGAGAGAGGTTAACAGATTATTCAACGAAGAGGGCGTCAAGGTTACTGGGGAACACTCCCTAATATGCTTGGCAATAGAACCACTCTAAGACAGATGCCATAAGCATCTGTCATGCATCTTGTCCCGACAAACCTAGAAAACAAGCTCACTTATATCAGAATGCTGTTTCTGAATTTCAGTTCGGCATTCAACACCACTGTCCCACAGACCTTGGTGAACAAACTCCTCCTCCTCAGTCACTGTGCAGCTGGGTATTGGACTTCCTAACAAACATGTCAGATAGCTCAGATGCACAGCCACTGCTCCCTTCCCATCATCCTCACACGGGTGCCCTCCTGAGCCCAATGTACACTCTGTTCACACATGAGTGCACGGCCAAACACCTGAGTAATTACATTGTCAAATTTGCCAATGACATGGCAGTCATGGGCTCATCACCGGCAACGATGATATGGCCTGCAGCAACAGAGAGGAAGGCCTGGTGTCAGACAAATAAGCTCTTCCTCATGTCAACAAGACAAAGGAGCTGTATATCGATTTCAGGGGAGCTCACACCACTCACACCCCTCTTTACACCAGCAGCACAGCAGATTCAAACTCTCTGGGTCCCAGAACACATCCTACACAATTGGGAAAGCTCACCAATGCCTCTACTTTCTGAAAAGAGTGAAGAGAGCTGGACAATGCACATCTATACTCATGTCGTTCTACAGATTTGCAGTAGAGAGCATCTGAACATGCTGCATCACTACATACCACATAAAATCCACAGTGGTGGATGGGAAAGCTCTACAATGTGTATTCAGAACTACCTAACACATCACTGCTACCAGCCTGCCGCCATCAAGGACATACAGTATATGCAGAAAGGTGCTGGGAAAGGGCCAGTAACATCATGAAGGATCTCACCCTCCCTGCTCATGGACTGTTTGTCCTACTCCCATCAGGGAGGAGGCTCCATAGCATCTACAACAGGACCACCAGGCTCAAAAACCATTACTTTTCCAAAGTAGTAAGGCTAATCGACACCTCGACCCACTAAACCACCCCTCCACATCCCCCATCACCACTGCTTTATCATCTCCTGCCAGCCACCTCGTGTGCAGACAGCCCTGTGCCCAGCATCACTTTATGGATGTACAATCAATCTTTGTACATAAGCTAAAGAAGAAGAATGCCCTTAACTCCTGGTGGAGTCATCGGGGCGCTGTCATGACAAGCTTTTTGTACCGATTTTTTTTAGTGATAGCTCATCATGTTTCTGTAGCATTCTCCAGTTTTTTTTTTAACGAGGTCGAGTTGCTAGCTGGATGCTCAACCCAGCACGGATGGAAAGTGTGCAAGGGAGCCGGCTGGATTCGAACTCTGGACCATTCACCCCAGAGTCCAGAGCTGATGCCACTACGCCACCATAAATAAGCTAACTTATGTATTTATTGTGTTTTTGTTATGCGTTCTTTATCTTGTTGTTTTATTTTGTGCTGCGTTGGATCTGGAGTAGCAATATTTTGTTCTCCTTTACACTTGTGTACTGGAAATGACATTAAACAATCTTGAATCAAGGCTTATGAGGAGTGAGAGGAAAATGTGTTGAAGCCAAAATTGGATCAGCCATAATTTTATTGAATGGTGGAACAGGCTTGAAGGACCACCTGGACGAATGATTTTCTTAAGTCGTGCACGTCAGCCAGTAGAACTGTCTGGTTTGCTCCAGTTTAAGGATTTAAGACAGTTGATGGTTATTTTGTAGCTGATGGTTATTTTGTAGGTGCTTGAAAAGTTAACAAAGGTAAAAGAGTAATTGTTAAAATATCCTCATAAGAATGTACGTGCAAAATAATGAACTTGATAAAAAAAAAGGTCACAAAGACATCCCAAATAGATCTGGGTGGTCTCAGAATTTCTTAGAATTTGTTAATTGACTATAAACCACACGACGCCTTGAAGTGCTTGAATGATTTTTGAGATGTGAAACTGCAAACACAGGAATCTGGTGCAAAACAAATCTGCAAGAATAAGTCAATGGGTCAAGCAACATTTGTGAGGAGAAAAGGGCATTGTGAACATTTTGGGTGGAAGCCCTGCATCAGGACTGAGAGCAGAGAGGGAAGATAGCTGGTATAAGGACAGGTGAGATGGGGCTAGTAGTTAATAGATGGACTGAAGGGTAAGGAATAATGGCAGAAGGAGCCAAGTTGAGGAGGGTTGGAATCGCAAACACAAGAAAATCTGCAGATGCTGGAGATCTGGAGTAATGCGCACAGAATACTGGAGGAACTCAGCAGGCCATGCAGCATCTATAGAGAAGAGTAAACAGTCATTGTTTCAGGCCGAGACCCTTTATCAGGTGACTTCTCCCTTTTCTTTCCCAGTCACTCTGACTTCTCCCCTTCCTTTCCAGTCCTGAATTTGTGTGTATTGCTTTGGGTAGCAGTGGAGTTGGGAGACAGAGGTAGGAGCTAAACTACTGTAGAGTATCTCTGTCACTTTTTTGCCCTTGCAAACCACCTCCAGTTCTCTCTTTTCTTTTTTTGCTCCCTCATCACCTATTTTTGTCCCCTTCCCTTTCCTGGTTTCATCTATCTACTGCCCACACTTCAGCTACTGGATTCAGTCTTCCCTTTCACCTCTCTCTTGTGTTCCCATTATCATCATCCTCAGTAATTGGATTCCACCACATGCCTTTGTGCCCCATGTCGCCTCTATCCCCCTGCATCTGTCTTCCAGCTCCACGCTTCATTCCTCCTTGGTTCACTTGTTGGAGACTGGCCCACCTCACTTCTAGCCTCTTTTTCTTTTCTCCCCCCTGCCGGCTTTCTTCCCTCTCCATTCTTTGTCCAAATACAAGTCTCAATCTGAAATGCTGACCATTCCTCTTTCTGCACCATAGCTCCTACCCCCCCCCCCCCCACCACATACAGACACTGCTCGTCTTTCTAAGTTCTTCCAGCAGTTTGTTGCAGCTCTCCGGTGCTCTGATTCCCATCCCCAGCTTCTCTCTATTAGCAGGAGTTTGAAGTCCCAGAATTTATTCTTCAAAGATTTCCCCAAATCTTAAAGTAAAACCGCTGAGCAATTATTGTCCTTGGTCACCACTATTAATGTCAATGACATCTTGCCCAGCCTTGTGTTGCTGAAACAGTTTTTTCCAACCACCTGGTATGCAGGCCTCTTTTACAAGAATAAATTTGAAAATAAGACCACCATCTCACGTTCAGACTGAAGTTTGGGAAGAAAATGATGTGATCAGTAAGTTAAACTGCTCAGGGCATCCATTTGTTACATGCGAACTGAGCACTGAATTTTTGTGTTTTTGGAACAAAAACTGGATTAAAAGTAATTGATAGTTCAAGTTTATTGTCATCTGACTGTACATATATACAACCACATGAGACAGCGTTCTTCCAGACCATGGTATACCCACAAAACATATCACACAAAGCACAAAAAACATAATATTGCCATAAATACGCATGTGCCAGTTGTGCATGCAGCCTGGTACAGCCGTTCCGATCTATTCTTACTTTTTTCTTCTTACTTTTTAATTTACGTTATTTTTTGTATATTTTTTTCCTCATGGTAACACGTCAAAGCTGTACCCTCTCTAATATGCTGGTAGAGAGAGTTTTATTTGGGTTTTCTTTAGCGCTGGAAATGGTTACATCCCGACACACGGGACAGAAGCAAGGTCGCATTGTGTATTCCACGGACCAGCAAAGACCGGCTGGCTTAGCGAACAGAGCAGTGGACACCCCTGCTGAAATCCGGAGGAACACATACAGAGGATGCAGAGTGGGATCACAAAGCCGAGGAAAGAGGACCGGGTCGAGACAACAGAGACTTTTGGAGAAGAGGAGTTCGGTGGGTAATACTGTTCCGGCTGACTGGAAGTGCACTGAGAGCGGTAAGCGTAAAGGAGTTTGGTGCTTACTGTTCTGGCTAACAACGGATGGTGCAATTGGGTATATTACGATCGAGGAATGTGTTTGCAGACTGGATATTGAACTTTTTACTGTTGGACTTCGGCCACATTCCACCGTGATACAACACTTGGCAGCACGGGAGGTCGTTCCTGCCTGTGGCCATCGAACATGCAGCTCCTCCCGTGGAGGGTCAGACACCCTGAGCCAATAGACTGGTCCTGGACTTATTTTCCATCTGGCATAAGTTTGCATTTTGGTGTTTGATTGTTGGTGGTTTTTGTATTGCTATATTTACGCTCTATTCTTGGTGCGGCTGTAACGAAACCAAATTTCCCTCGGGATTAATAAAGTATATCTATCTATCTATCTAAATAAGTTAGTAAAATATAATTCAAAACACAGGTAATGCACAGCACAGGTGAACAGTACAGTAAAGAGTTTGTGGTCATAGTGATGTGACCTTGGTGGTGGCAGAGTATTCATTAGTCTCTCAGCTTGAGGAAAGAAGCTGTTATACATTCTGGTAGTTCCAGTCCTGATGCTTCTGTGCCTTCTTCCTGACGGTAATGGGTCAAAGTGATTGTGGGATGGGTGGTCAAGATCCTCAACCGTGCTTTAGGTTCTCTGTGTTTTATCTACTACATTCGTGGTAAATGTCACAAAAAAGTGTTTTGGGGGGTGGGGAAAAGAATACCCTAGTGATCCCCTTGGATTTTGATGTCCTCTGTAGGGTCATCCCCTTGGGTTTTGATGTTCTCTGTAGGGTCTTGCATGTTCCCTACCACAATGATGCAGCCAGACAGGACACTCTCCATGGTTCTCCTGTAGGAAGCTTTTAGAATGGGAGTGGAGAGCCTTGCATGCCTCAATCTCCTCAACATGTAGATGTGGCGGAGCCTTCTTGGCTAGTGAGGAGAGGTTATGGGTCCTGGTTAGATCATCTGTTATGTACACACTAAGGAACTTTGTGCTCTTCACTCTCAACAGCAGAGTCATTGATGTGCAATGCAGAGTGCTTGACTTGCACCTTGAAGTTCTCAATCATCTCTCTTGCCTTGGCCACACTGAGAGCCAGATTGATGTTCTCACACCATTTGACAAGCCTCTCTACCTCCTCTCTGTATGCCAACTTGTCATTTTTGCTGATGAGACCAACCACTGCTTAGTCATCAGTGAACTTGATGCAGTTTGAGTAAACACGGATTACTCAAGACTTGAGATAAGAAAATTCTGACTAAAAAAACTTTGTTTCTGACTAGAGCTGTTTGATATCGTTAGCTAAATACTATTTTGTGAAATCTTGAAAGCAAAATAATGGCTTCTTAAAATTTGAACTGCAGTGAGTATTTGTGATAGTTTCAATCTTGTATATTTAATTATCATGATGTTCTATTGAAAATAAGGTAGTAGATGCATTTATCACATTTTTTCAAGATTGTAAAGTAAAGGCATCAGTTAGTCTTGCGAGACCATGGATCTGCGCCTGGAAATTCTTCACTCTCTAGGGCGCAGGCCTGGGCAGGGTTGTGTGGAAGACCAGCAGTTGCCCATGCTGCAAGTCTCCCCTCTCCACGACTCCAATATTGTCAAAGGGAAGGGCATTGGACCCATACAGCTTGGCACCAATGTCGTCGCAGAGCAATGTGTGATTAAGTGCCTTGCTCAAGGACACAACACGTTCCCTCTGCTGGGGCGCAAACTCACGACCTTCAGGTCGCTAGTCCAGTGCCTTAACCACTTGGCCACGTGCCCACACACTTCAAGCTTGTATAGAAAAAAAATTGCATAAATAGTGATCAGGGTGACTCGTTGAGACAATTACTTAGCCCAGCGGTCCTTAACCACCAGGCCGTGAGGAAACAATATGATTTGGCGATATGAGTCAGCTGCACCTTTTCTCATTCCCTGTCATGCACTGTTGAACCTAAGTGCACGTGAGATCATTACCCGCACGTCATCCATTGTCAGTGTGGGAAGCAGATCAACTCCTCGAGCTTGCAAATGACGGTGGGCTGAAAAGTTATGTTTGACATAACACACCTCTGCCGGCATTCTGGATAAAAGTCAAGGCAAAATATCCTGAGATAGCCACGAAAGCACTGAAAACGTTGCTTCCATTTCCAACATCATATCTCTGCAATGAATGCAACGAAAACTAAATTGCGGAATAGACTGGACATAAGAAACCCCCTTCGAGTATCGCTGTCTCCCATCACCCCTCGATAGGACCGTCTTGTTGCAGGGAAACAAGCCCAGGGCTCCCACTGATTCAGTGATATTGGTGCATTGCAATGATTTTATATGTTCATACAGGGAAAATATGTGCTGTGTTTAACATCCAAACGTTACTTAAAATGTTATGATGCTATTGACTTACAAGTGACTTGTATAACCATATAACAATTACAGCACGGAAACAGGCCATCTCGGCCCTTCTAGTCCGTGCCGAATGCTACTCTCACCTAGTCCCACCAAACTGCACTCAGCCCATAACCCTCCATTCCTTTCCTGTCCATATACCTATCCAATTTTTCTTTAAGTGATAATATCAAACCTGCCTCTACCACTTCTACTGGAAGTTCGTTCAACACTTACTTCAAGCTCCCCTGTCCTTTCCGGTAATTGACTTAGCACTATATTCATGCGAGGAAAATATGCGCTGTGTGTTTAATATTAAATTCGTTACAGAAATCCTTTTAGAAATGAAATTGAGTGTATTAGCCACTTAACACCTATATTCTGGTCGTGATTAACACCGCTCTCCCCCGAACAGAATCGCCAAAAACGATTTGTAGGGGAAAGAAATCGGCATGTACACGTATGCGCACTGGTGCCCACTGCCCACACAAGGCTTCATGGTAATTGTAGTCTTTCTCGGGGTAAACGCAAGGTATTTGACTGCTACTCTTGTCAGTTGGCAACCCTACCCCCCCCCCCCCCCCGGGGTTTGGCCGGTCCGCAGTGCAAAAAAGGTTGGAGACCCCTGACTTAGCCGATAGCATACTACATCTTTAAAAGAAATGTAATTCCTAGTTGCTGTTTAGGACTAGATTGGTGGTTTTGTGAATAGGAAATAAATGTAGAAAATGTTTCCATGAGCATGTAGTTTGGGAAGTGTGTGTAGAAACAATAGGAAACAAGCTGGGCAGTTGTGGAAGTGAACTTGGCAATGGGGTGATGCTGCTGCTGATGCAGGCAGGGTTCTGTGATGTCATGATGTTTGTCATTACAGAGATAATGGAGCCATTTGTGCATGATGTCATGACTCATAGTAATGACAAAGCTGATGAAGTGTGCTGTTGCACCTGTAGAGGTGCACACACTCACTCTAAGACTGGCAGCTGTAAAGAGATGGTGAGAAATGAGCTTTCCTACCCATTATTTAATTAGGCAGTGCTTTCTTTCAGTGGCTTGGGATTGCTGGTGGCCTGGGGAAATAGGAACAGATGGCTGGAGTAAAATACTTATGCCACTGTTGCATTAGACAGTCCCTCAATATCATGGATAATTTTGAACAGGAGATTCTGCAGATGCTGGAAATCCAGAGCACCCCACACAATTCTGCAGGAACTCAACACGGCAGGCAGCATCTATAGAAATGAAGAAACGGTCGACACTTTGGGCTGAGCCCCTTCACCGGGACTGTCAAGGAAGGGCAAAGAAACCAGAACAAGAAGGTGGGGGAAGGCAAGGAGAACAAGCTAGAAGGTGATGGGTGAAGCATGGATGGGGGAGTGGGGATGAAGGAAGAAGCTCGGAAAGGATAGGTGGAGAAGGTAAAGGGCTGTAGAAGGGATCTGATGGGAAAGGAGAGTGTACTATGGAAGAAAGGGGAGGAGGAGGGGGTCCGGGTGAGGTGACAGGCAAGTGAGGAAAAGAGGTAGGAGAGACAGATGGGAGAAGTGAAGAAGAGGGGAGGGGGAAAATCACTGGGATAAATCGATGTTCATGCCACCAGGTCGGAGGCTGCCCAGATGGACTATGAGGTGATGTTCCTCCATCCTTCAACCTGAGAGTAGCCTCACCATGGCAGCCGAGCAGGCCGTGGACCAACATATCAAATGGGAATGGGCATTGGAATTAAAATGGTTGGCCACTGGGAAATTCTGCTTTTTGCAGATGGAGTGAAATTGCTCGACAAAGCAGTCCCCCGATGCACATTGGGCTGCACCAGTGTTGAGGAGGCCTCACTGGGAGTTCCGGATGGTAGAAAGAAGGGGGAGGGGGAGCAAAATTACCACAAGTTGAAGAAATTGATGTTCATGCCATCAAGTTGAAGAGTACCCAATGGTGTTGCTCCTCCTACCCAATGGTCCCCTCATTATGGCAGTACTGGAGGCTGACATGTTGGAATGTTCTTATCAGAAGCCTAAGTTATGTGGTGAGCTTGTATTTTAAATTGGGCTGCTGGTGCCCTGGGGAATGCTATAAGTATGGAATACATATGTGAAATACTATGATTTTTGTGTCAGTGCCAGGTTTTTACTAACTGATCAAATTATGTTAAGGTTGAAAAGTGAAATACATAAATGTTTGCTATTTAAATGCATTGCAAATTCTGGTGAGATCTTAGTTGTAGATCTTTTTAAGTCACTATTAGACAATGTAATTGGTAGCAATTGCTTCAACTTTACAGTTCTTCTTTTTCCAGCTATGAAGTAAACTTTCCTAGTGCTAATTGCTGTTTGGAATTGGTTCAAAGGAGTCCCCTGACATTCAACACCTTTTGGTGCCATCAAACTTCAGAGTAGTCAGGAGCATCTAAAAGCATTGAATATTTAGTTTTAAAAAAAATTGTAGAACACTGAAGATGTGGCATAAGGTAACAAATACATTATTGTAAAAATCCAATATGTAGAAACGTGTGAATTGCAATCTATTTTTGAAAGGCAAAGGGTTTGCTAAGCGCTCATTATGGTTTAGTATTCCTCACCTTGTGCAACAAATCTAAATTTGCTGATAGCTTTGCAAAGGTGCTGATTTGATTTTTGCTATCATAGCAAATGCAGAATTCAGCCTACTCTGAGAATCTGGCAAAATAATTTTCTGAACCATATTCTTCCCATGTATTGATCGTTAAATGATAGTGTTGCCGATTGTTTTGGCTTTATAAATACTTTATTCAAAATTTCCACTTTCATTTTACTTATGTGATGCCTAATTCTTTTCTGGGGGGAAAAAAGTAACTTTGGGAATGGCTGCTTCCTGTAAACATATAAATGGAGCCCACACACTTTGATCTTTATCAAGCTATGTTTGGGCCATCTAAAGGTCAATTTACTTTTTTTTAAACCTCAAAGTTGTGCCTGGTAGCAAGTAATTTTTTTTCTGATAAGGGTGTACATAGAGCATAGAAAATTACAGCACATTACATAGAGCGTAGAAAATTACAGCACATTACAGGCCCTTCACCACATAATGTTGTGTGAACATTTTACCTGCTCCAAGATCAATCTAACTCTCCCCTCCCACATAGGCACTTGGATTGTAGAGGGCTATCTAGGAGTCTGTAAGTGCCTAATATATCTGCCTCTGCCAACACCCACACCGCTGGCAGTGCGTTCCACACACCCACCATTCTCTGTGTACATCTGTGACATCACCCCTGTACTTTCCTCCAATCACCTTAAAGTTAGCCCCCTTGTATTAACCATTTCTGAACTGTGGGTGGGGGGAGGTCTCTGGCTGTCTACTCTGTATATGCCTCTTATTTAATACACCTATCAAGTCACCCCTCATCCCTCTTTGTTCCAAAGAGAAGTGAGCTAGTTTGCTCACCTATCCTCATAAGGCATGCTTTCTAATCCAAACATCATCCTGGTGAATCTCCTTTGCGCCTTCTCTCAAGCTTCTGCATTCTTCTCATGATGAGGTGACCAGAACTGAATGCAGTACTCCCAAGTGTGGGCTAACCAGAGTTTAATAGAGCAACATTATCTCATAGCTCTTGATCTCAATTCCCTGGCTAATGAAGGCCAACACACCAAACACCTTTTTAACCACCCTACCAGCATGTGCAGCAACTTTGAGAGATCTATGGATGCGAATACCAAGATCCCTCTGCTCTTCCACACTGCGAGGAATCCTGCCATTAACCCCTGAACTCTGCTTTAAAGTTTGACCTTCCATAGTGTATCTCTTCACACTTTTCCAGATTGAATTCCATCTGCAAAATCCTTCCTGTCACTTGTCAAGCTGCACAGCCGAGTCATTGCTGGCAGGACAATTTTTTGGCTGATGTGGTAGAGAAGTGTAGATTGCAGTTTTCTTGTTAATAATTTAAAATTTCCTTCAATTTGCCAATAGGACAGGATAAGCAGCCACAATTCTGAAATGGAAACTGGCCACAAACTGTGGAATGATGCCCCTGGGAGTTAAGGAAGAATTAAATTCTGGATGCAAGCTAGAACTGTGAATATTTTGAATGTAACCAAGAGCTTTGATTCTATTTTAAGATTGTTTATGGAAGTGAGTAGGGAGACCGAGAGCAAAACACTTTTTCAAATTTCTATTTGGATAATAACCATCCAGCATAAAGCTCAGCTGTAGTTACTGTGTGCACAAAATTGATTGAAATCTTTGAAATTTTCATAAGTATTAATAGTATCACATGGTCCATGCATTTTTCCTGTGACTCTAAATAAGACTGAAAATTTGCACCCAATATAGGGATTTTTACTCTCTTGGCTTGGCCATTTTGGGCAGTAACCCAGTTGGACTTGAACTGACTATGACATTCACTGTTTGTCTGAGATCTTCATTGTGTTCCAGTTTGCATTTGGACAGACAGTGGCACCAGCAAAATGTGACAATTCCTTTATTTCCAGTTCACTTCGGGGGGTACAGAATCCCAGTGTCAAACTTTCATTAGTATCCTGATAGGCCTGGGGTTACCAACTTTTTTTATGCCAAGGGTTCTGTGGACCCCAAATTGGGAACCCCTGTGATTGGCTATTGTGTTTTCAAAACAAGAGTCAGTATTGCATTCCACAAGTATCTACCTACCTCTGCAAAGTGAGTACTGGTTGGAAATCTAGTTGATGAGGTTCCCCACCTAAGGCCAGGTGGCCTAGATGAACTTCTCGTGTCGTGTTGTGGATACAATCCAGTCCATCACAAGAAAGGTCCTTCCCAGCATTGAGTCACATTTAAGGCTGATTTATACTTGTGCGTCAACATGACGCCGTAACCTACGCAAGTGGCCTCCGTGCGTTGTGAGCATTTATACTTGTGCGCTGGTGTGTCTGTGTTGCTCTGCAATTTGGGCACGACGCACATGCGCACACACCTGCCCACGCAAGGTTCCATGGTCATTGTAGTCTTTCTCAGGGTAAACAAGTTTAAAGCGAGGGTCTTTTTTTGTAAAAGCGAAATGTGTCCTCCATAATTTCAGCATCTCCCTCTTGTCAGCAACAGGCAAGGTGATTGCACGTATCCCTGTCGGCTGACTCCTTCCACTATCTGAAGAAGCACTCCCTGAATCATGGTGTGGTTTCTGCCCATCCGGAGTTATTGCAGATATGATCTTCATAGCATGCCAATTACATGAAAAATGCTGTCGCAAAGGCACACCTTGCACTTGGCTGTCATAGATGTGACAAAGGCATTTGATACAGTAGACCGTCACACTCTCTGCTGTATACTATCAAGACATAGCTGCCCAGACAAGTACTTATGAATACTGAAGCTACTGCAAGACGGCATCTCAGCCACAGTATTCAGCAATAGTGATGTTAAATCTGAATCTTTCACTGCTAAGGCAGGAGTCGAACAGGGCTCCATCATTTGACCAAGGCCATCCCAATCGTGTATAGAATGGATGATGAGCTTTCAACCTCAACCGATTCAAGGCCAAGAGCCTGGTTAGCACCCCCACTTATCATCATGCAGCTCCAGCAAGCAGATGACCACACCATTGCAGCACACTCTGAAGGAGACCTCTGTTGTGTCCTGAATGCCTTTGTAAGGCATATAAGGCCTTGGGTCTTGTTTTCTTTTTTTTTGCAATTTATTTTTTTTATTGAAGTTCATCATCAAACAAACATTTCCATGATGTATTTCAGATACTGTACATAAATATCATATTTGTCACAAATCTCTGCATAATATTTATCTGAGGTATACACTTATAGAAAGGAGAGGAAAGAAAGAACAAATGAAAGAAGAAAACTATGTACAAAGTAGGGAGTGATCTTATTTTTTACAACATATTCATTGACTTGTGAGAATAAAATCAGGCCTATGAGGTGTTATATAGTTAAACCATTTTTCCCAGTATGAATCAAATTAATCCAACTTATGATTAACAGGTGCTGTTATCTTCTCCATTTTGTAAATGTCCATTCAGCCCTCCATAAAAGTTGATGATATTGCTCTTGAAAATGTAGACCTCTTTCTATACCTTGGCAGCATTTTCTTGTCAAAAGCATATATTGACTCAGAGATCAATAACTGCCTGAGTAGGGCTAGTGAAGCCTATGCAAGATTAAGGAAAAGAATCTTTGAAGACCATGACCTGCAAGTCCAAACAAAACTTTTGGTCTATAGAGCAGTTGTTTTTCCTACATTACTGTATGGAGCTGAGTCATGGGCCACCTACAGTAGACTCCTGAAAGCCCTGGAACAATAGCACTAAAGATCTTTGCAAAAGATTTTGAGGATGAGATGGAAGAATAGACACACTAATACAGTGTACTGGAGGAGGCCAACATGAGGAGCATCTCCATCATGATAAAGCAATGCCAACTCTTCTGCTGGATAGGTCAGGTCATCCAGGTACCACATTCACGTCTCCCCAAACATACCTTCAATACAAAAATTTTAACATCCAACTTCCAAGTTTTAAGCAGAAGTTCACAATAAAAATGACTTCTAAATACATTCATGAACATGTTCCTGCATCACAACAGGGAAAGAACACAAAATAATCAAGTTCCGATCTACTGCAAAGATTTTCTGTCCAAATCCAAGTTGGGATCATTGCTTAGTCTCCAGTCAAGTTTAAAAAGTGGATTCAAAATTAAAACTTTCTCTCCCCACCCCACCCTACCTGTCACCTGCCAGATACGATCACTGAGGGGTTACTCCTGAGATATGGGAAGTTGTTCACATTTTCCAGAGACTGGCTATGGATCTGTAATTTTTCAAGCCCAGTGAGCAGGTTGGTCGAGGACTTTTGTAGATCTTCAGTGTAAGATTCATCTTCTCCCTTATGCTTCAGTGAACAAAGTGCCTTAGTGTGGTTTCCCTGTGTCTCTTCAGACCATAGTTTGACTCTAGGAAGGCAGTAAGTTCTTGGCTCTGTGGTGGTGAAACTGACTTGTTAGTTCACCATTAGTCCTGTAGTTCAGCTCCACTCCAGTGGGAAGCTTGTGAGAGGTGAGATGAAAACATTGTTCAGAGAAAGATTTGGAGGAAAAAAATTATTACGCCGATGACGCAAATTTGTTTGACGCTGGCACTGAGTTTGTCTCTCATTGGGGGCCACTGGTTAGGGTCATGGTTTTTGTGCTATCATGTAGTAAGCATTAGACGGTGACGTATTTTGCCAATATGCTGAATTTTAGGGTAGAGACGAAAAGAAAACCTCATCCAAAGTGCAGTAGTAAATTTCTTTTCATAAATGCTGTTCTTGGGCTACAGTCCAGCATTCAGCACCATAATTCCCTCCTGGCTCAACAAGAAGCTCAGAGACCTCTGCCTTCACCCTGCCTTGTGTAGCTGGATCCTGGACTTCCTGTCAGACCGCCAGCAGGTGGTAAGAGTGGGCTCCCTCACCTCTGCACCCTGACCCTCAAACACAGGTGCCCCTCAGGACTGTGTACTAAGCCCCCCCTCCTTACTCTTTGTATACCCATGACTGTGTCACCACCCACAGCTCCAATCTGCTATTTAAATTTGCTGATGGTGCTACACTGATTGGCCTGATCTCACGTAATATTGAGGCAGCTTACAATGAAGAAGTCGTCACCCTGACACAGTGGTGTCAAGAAAACTACCTCTCCCTCAATGTCGCAAAAACAAAGGAGCTGGTTGTGAACTATAGGAGGAGTGGAGGCAGGCTAACCCTTATAGACATCAATGGATCTGGGGTTGAGAGGGTGAACAGCTTTAAGTTCCTCGGCATAAACATCACCGAGGATCTCACGTGGTCTGTACATACTGGCTGTGTGGTGAAAAAGGCACAACAGCACCTCTTTCACCTCAGATGGTTGAAGAAGTTTGGGATGGCCCCCCAGATTCTAAAAACTTTCTATAGGGGCACAATTGGGAGCATCCTGACTGGCTGCATCACTGCCTGGTATGGGAACAGTACTTCCCTCAATCGCAGGACTCTGCAGAGAGTGGTGCAGACAGCCCAGCTCATCTGTGGATGTGAACTTCCCACTATTCAGGATACTTACAAAGACAGGTGTGTTAAAAGGGCCCAAAGGATCATCGGGGACCCGAGTCACCCTAACCACAAACTGTTCCAGCTATCTGGGAAACGGTAACGCAGCATTAAAGTCAGCACCAACGGGTTCGAGGACAGCTTCTTTCACCAGGCCATCAGACTGATTAATTCATGCTGAAACAACTGTATTTCTATGTTATATTGACTCCTGTTGTACATAACATTTATTATAAATTACTATAATTGCACATTGCATGTTTAGATGGAGACGTAATGCAAAGATTTTTACTCATGTATATGAAGGATGTAAGTAATAAAGTCAATTCAATTCAATCTTTCTAACAATTTTGTAAGATTACATTGTGAAGAATTTCAAAGATTTCCTGAAAATCGAGGTATACCATTGTATGACTAACTTTTTTTTTAATGAAGTCTATCAAATTCGTTGGATGCAACTTTTTTTTTTTGACAGTAACTGTTTAGGGCTGCGGAAAGCAAGACACATTCCAACAGTAATTTGTTTTATACTTCATGGTTTTTAGTTTCTTTGTCATGGGGCAATCTACAGATGTCATTCATGTTGATAGAGAATTGTCATATATGATGCACCATAAAGCCAATGTTTGATCTGAGTGAATAATGGTACAAGATAACTCCATTTTTTGCTGTACTTAATAAGGAGCGTGCTTTCATCTTGTGCCAGTGGCTTTGGACTGTGCTAGTGTGGTTCCAAGGAGATGCCGATCACAGTTTTAAAATCATAACTGTTTGTCGTTGCTGGTATTAATCATGGTATTGAACTCAAAGGGTATGTGGGTTTTATCTGGGCTGGGCCCATAAACAGCATTTCAAGAAGGATTTGTACTGTTCTGAGCTTCTGCTATAATGAATGCTTATCAAAGTCACATCGAGAACACACTGACTTGCCATTTTGCTGTATGACAGATCAAAGAAGTCTCATATTTTAAATGGACTGTAACTTTCTCATAACTGCTTGGTGAGCTGATTTTCTCAGTAAAAGGTACTCAAGCTTGTTTAATATCCTTCCCTCTATGCAAGTATAAAGGAGAATAAAATGATTGTTACTCCGGATCTGATGTAGCGCAACAAAAACAAGATAAAGAACAATAAAACAAAATAAATACATAAGATAGCTTATGTACATTGCATGTACATAAAGTGATGCTAGGTTATACATAAGGTGGCTGACATGAAATAATAAAGTAGGGGTGGAGGTGTTGATCAGCCTTACTGCTTGGGGAAGATAACTGTTTTTGTTTCTGGTGGTCCTGGCATGGATGCTATGTAGCCTTCTCCATGATAGGAGTGTGACAAACAGTCCATGAGCAGGGTGGGTGGGCTCCAGTGCCTTTCTGTATATATGTCCTTGATGATGGACAGGCTGATGCGTTGGCCAGTTTTGACTACCCAATGGAGAGCCTTCCTGTCCACTGCAGTACTAAGCATTGATGCAGCTTGTCAGGGTGCTCTGTCTTTACATCTGTAGAGTGATGTTAGCATGGATGTGCAAAAGGCCAGCTGTCTTCAGCCTCCTTGGAAAACACACGTTTTGCTGAGCTTTCTTTACTTTGTAAGACGCACTAGGTCAACAGTATCTGAGCACTCATTTCCTTGCTTTATAACTATTAAAGTTAAAACATTTAGAGTTTTTTCCCCCAGCTTGTCTAATTGCATATGTGAAATTGTTACTAGATCAGTGTTATGAAGTTGTTGTATCCTATTGTGCACATGACAATGTCAGGTTGTCTGACTTGGTAATTAAATAACTATACTCCAAACTAAAAAAAGAAGTATAATTAGGATGATATTGTTACTAAGAATTGGTTGAACATTCAGTTGAACAAAGTAACAGGAGAGAAAAACAAAGATTTTAATGATTTTCACATGGTTCTAATGCAAGATTTTGGAAGTCAAAATACTTTTTAAGTTCTGTATCCAAAACTTAAATTATGGCTTTTGGCTGTGTTACGTACCCCGTAACTGTGTTGCCAAACCAGCAGAAATGGAACACTCGTTGGAGTCTGTGATTACTATGAACTAATAAAGTTTCATTAAAGAAATAAGTAATATAGTACACTAATCGTAAGGATATGAATGTAACAGGTTAGCAATGATAATACACACATATACACAGAAATAGGGTAATAGGAATCAACCAAACTCTATCGTAGTCTAGGGGTAAAATGATCAGTGAAGCAGAGTTCAGTTCAGTTTACTGCAGTTTAGTGCAGTTCGAAGTAATCGCTGTTGTACCGTTGGGGGGGGGGGAGAGAGAGAGATGCAGTTGGTTTCGGGCAGACCTTTTGATGTCTTCTGATCCCGCTGTGGTCACCAACTGTGACCCCTCTGTTCCGGATACGATCGTTCTTCCGCGGTGAACCCAGCACCCAGGCAAGGGCGGACACGCACCGTAGGTTCCCACCAATCGTACCTTTACATCCTGCGGGCCTCTGACCGATTTCTGCGAACTGGTCCTCCAAACTTCCACCAACTTGTGGGGGCACACTGCTCTTTCCAGGGTCTCATGGCGTCTCGTACCTTAGCAAACCTGCTCTTTTTATCCCCCTGCTGGGGTATCACTTGTCCAACAAACTTCAAACAGTTCAGGTTCAAAGCAAGCGGTCTGTCAATATCTGAATTGTGTTCCTTTCTTGTTAATCTCTCTCTCTCTTCTCTCATTAACATTTTGAATGTTTCTCCATTGTCTTCCGTTATCTCTCTCATTAGCATCATCCATCCGGTAGCTCTGCTTGGTGTTACACATGACAGCTGTCAGTGGATAAGTGCTATATTCTGGAGATACGAGAAACTGCAGGTGCTGGAATCTGAAGCAGAAAGAATCCATCTGCTGGAGGAGTTCAGTGAATCAGGTAACATTACCAAGGGACATGGACAACTGTCATTTCAGGCCGAAACTGTTCATCTGGACTGAAGAATACAGGGGAGATGGCCAGTAAAAAAAAAGGGGGAGAGATGATTGCAACTTCAATACACCATTGCTTCTCAAGAATTAGCTTACCTCTGCCTGAAAAATGCCCAAACTCTTACTGGCCATTGAGAAAGACTTTCAAAGACTTGTGGTCCTTGAGAATGAGGTGAGATTTTTTTTTCTCTCTCATGGGCCACCACAGTCCTCACCATGGAATATATGGGTTTCCTCCTACAGTCCAAAGATGTACCAGTTAATGGAGAATTGGTCATTGTGAATTGTCTCATGATTAGGCTAGGGTTAAATCAGGGGTTGCTGGGTGATGTGGATTGGAAGGGGAGGAAGAGCCTATTCCGGACTTTATTTCAATAAATAAATAATGAACAATGCCTTGCATTTGAGCACTGACCCCTAGTTCTTCTCCCACAAGTGAAATGCCCTTACTGCATCCACGCAGTTTCTAATCTACAGCAGATATAGGATGCTGTTATTGTCGTAAGCCACTAACGTGGTTCTCTAAACCTCTTCCAGCATTTAATATTTTTCCTATGTAGCATAAATGCTACTTGCCACTTGCAGTTCATGTTCATGCATGTTGACATGAATAGCTTAATTATCAGAGAAATAATAGAACTGAAATAGTTAATCATCAGTAAACGCCCCCGCTTTTGATGGGGGGAAGCGCATTGATAAGCAGCTGAAGGTGGTTGTCTAGGCAATTGCAGCACAAGCTTTCTGCATTGCACAGATCTTTCGGCATACCCAGAACTCCAGAGTACTAGTCTTTGTATAATGTTAACAAGAAGGTTGAAATGCAGGAGAAAATTAATACAAAGGTTTACAGGGATGACGGTAGAAATATGAATACTGCTATCAGGTGAGAAGGACTGCAACGTAAGGTACTTTTCGCAGGATATCAAGGAGCTATCCATTGGTGGAAGGGTCCTTCAAGAAGAGGCTTTGTCATACAATCAAGATACTTCTATTTCTTCAAGTGTTTACTGCTAGGGCTCATTAAAAGAAATGTTAAACAAAAGCTGAACTCTGGATCTAATTCTCCTGTTAAGATGGTTGAACATTGGTAGTTTCCCCTACTGCATATCAGGGCTTTAATAACACACCCACTTGCCTGCTGCACATGAGGGTTGCCCCACAGCGGCTGCGGAATGATTGTTGGTTGTAGGTTTCTGCACATGTCTTGGCTGCTTGTTCACTGGCTACCTTCCTGCACTTTAGATACTACGTGACATATTGTTTTGTCTATTTAAAATGAAGTGCAGATTTTGGCAGCAATGCAAAGTATTGGCAGGAGAATTTGGAAATCAAGAATTTTTATAAAACCTTGTGACTATGTTCTACAAAGCATGTGGTTATATCCTTTGAATTGAAATTAGCTGTCTCTTTTAAAAACAATATTTCCATGATCACATTTAATTCAAATTTCTGGCTACTTGTTTTAAAATTCAACATGGATATTTGCATGCATTAAAGAATTATTTTGTTCACATAGTATAAAGAATGTGTATAACAAAAAACACAGCGCTTTGAAATATCCGCTGGCATCCTAGCAATCCTATGAAGAAGATCCTGAGGGGTCTTGATGGTAGAGAGGATGTTTCTTGAAGGGCAATCCAGAACTAAGAGGGTCACAATTGTAAAATGCAACTTGTTTGTCCCGAACTGAGAATCGTCGTTTTTAGCAGAGGATCTTGAATCTTTGGAATTACTTTCCTCAAAAACTTGTGGAAGCAGTCTTTTGAATATTGATGGCAGTGGTAGATAGCTTTGACATCCAGGGGAGTGAATGTTTACTGAAGGTAAGTAGAAATGTGGCATTGACATCACAGACAAGTTAGTCTTGATTTTGTTAAATGGGACAGCTAGCTTGAGTAATCAGCTCCTGATGCAATGTGCATGGCCACCATCTGCTATTGGGTAGCCTGAGGTCCCACAAGAACAGCCACAGTACTTCCTTTCAACCATTTGTTTCCTGAACCAGCCAACAAAACCCTCATCACTGCATTTTAGCAACACTATGACCACTTCGTTCTAATAGTATTTTCTTGTAAAAGACATGTATAATTTGTTTACTATTTTGTGAATGCTACCTGTATGATGGTATGAACCTGAGATACTACTGTTGGTAGGTTTTACTTTTCATAAGTGCATACTTGTGCTTATGCCAATAAATTTGACTTTGGCTGATGTTGTCATGTCGCAGTAGCAACCTCATACCCAATGTCAGCAAGACCAAGCAATTAATTGTGGGCTTCTGGAAGGAAAGTTGCGAAAACATGCAGCAATTCAGCATTGGAAAGGATGAGCAATCTCAAATTCCTGGGTGCCACCACCTTGGAGGGTCTATCCTGCGCCCAACGCATTGGTGGTACAGCTGTGGAAAAAGAAGTATATCACCAAAAATTCTTTCAGATTTCTGTAGATTTGCAGTGGAGACCATTCTGACTGGTTGTATCATGACCTGGTATGGAGCCTATAGCACACAGGATCACAAGACTCAACCAGTTCCTACACAGGCACAAGCCTCTCCACCATCGATATTTTTTAAAAGGCAATGCCTCAAGAAGGCACCATCTGTCATTGAGGATCTTGTCCATCTGGGACATTGCTTCTTCTCATTACTGGGATTAAGAAGGAGATACAAGAGCCTGAAATCCACATTGGTTGAATCAGAAGCAGCTTCTCCCACTCTGCCATCAGATTTCTGAAGGTCTATGAACACTACCTCTCTGATGCTCCTTTGTTGTATTCATGTTGCAGGAGCCATGTGTCTCTTTTCTGTCTGTATTGTATTTTGTGTTGCATGTTTATTATGGGTAATTTGTCACGTGGATTGGGCTGTGATAGAAGCAAATGAGTATAGTTACATATTCATGTTTTGTCTTAGTTTAGTTTTAGTTGAGAGTTAGAGGCAGCCAGCAATTATTTTTTTTGTTAACTGCTTAATTATGCTAATTTGAACACTAATTACTCTTCACTATATCACTAATTTAGTTTTACTTTTTTATCACTATAAGATCGTCTGTCTTTATTAGTTTTGTAATAAAGGATGGAACAAACTTTTTCCAACTTAGAACTTGGCTATTTGTTGTACAGTTTAAATTCCTGTACTCAGTCTCTGTGGTTTTGGTTTGTTTTCAAGTCACTGCTATGTGTGTATCTGCGTCTGTATTTTTGTGTCTTGTGCTGTATGACCACAAAACAAGAACTTGCCCATTATATAAAACAGTTATAATAAACTTGGGCATCTATCTACATCAGGCTTACTCAGTCTGAATCAAGGAACCAGACTTTTCTGGTTAGAGTAACATATAACATGTTGACATTACAATAGGGGATTTATAAGAGCATAAGAACTAGGAGCAGAGTTCGGCCATTCATCCTATGGAGTCTGTTGGCTGTTCCACTATGGATGATTATTATCCTTCTCAACCTCATTCTCTTGCTTTATCCCCATAAACTTTGACTCCCTGATTAATCAACAGATTCATTGTCTTGGGTGCATTATGTATCTATTTTCAAATAGCAAAATGATTTGACAACAACAGAATTTTTTTCTTTCTCTTTCTGATTGATTGGACAGTCATAACGCAGTTTGAAGGCATCACGTGTTCCTAAGCAGAAGAGCTGCTGTATATATTCACAAATAAACCTGCACAGTAGTTCAGATCAGGTCTCTTCTGTCAATTAATATTCTGGTTAGTTGCGTATTCAGAGAGCCATCCGTCAACACTGTTCCAAAAGGGATATGTTTTGGTTGTCTGTAATTTGTGCTTAGAAGAGACACCAGTACTGAATATTCAAAGCAGTTCTAGTTGGGATGCACTAACATTGCAAATGTGCATTTCTGCAAAGTTGCCTTACCATATTGAAAATATTAACGTTAAATAGATAATTTTAGCCATTGAAATCATAGTTATTTATATTTTAAAAATTATAAAATACTGTCTCAGAAGGATGTGATGCTCTCAGACCCGCTCTCCAGAAGATGTTTCTGTGTGAATAAAATCTTGTATTTCTCAAAGAAACTAGATTTTCAAGTGCTGGAAATTTTGAGCAACGCACATAAAATGCTGGAGAAACTATGCAGAAGAATAAACAGTCAATCTTTTGGGCCAAAACACTTCATCAGGACAAAAGGAAGTGGGCAGAAACCAGAAGCTCTGATGAAGGATCACAGACTGTTTATTTCCCCTATTGATGCTACATGACCTTTTGAGTTCCTCCAGCATTTTGTGTGTTGCTCAAGATTTCCAACACGTGTAGAATCTTCTGTGTCTTGACTGTTGCACTGATGTTTATTTAGCTAAAACACTAGTCACTAGTAATCAATGTTACTTTTCAAATAGAGGGTGAAATGGCAGAAAATTTTTCATAGATTTGTAAGCATTTTGACTTTAAAGATGCGATAAATTGGGATGCATAGCCTGGAAAAGAGAAGTACAAAGAAGAGAGACTTTCCAGGAAACTATGATTGAAGCAAGAGCTAACAGAACAATGTAAACAATACATTGAAGAAGCATTGGTTTGTGATGGCTAAATGTCTCATGTATCCATTCTGTTCTACTTGGTCATGTGCAACAAATGGCCTCCAAAGATTTCCCTTCCTGCTCCATTAGAGCCTCAGTTTTCAAAACTCTGTCCATGATTTCCCTCCTGTTTTTCAGTTACATGATACCATTAGGAAAGTAATTGAAGAACCATGCCATGATCTATGTGTACTGCCATGATGCCTAATTCGCTCTTGCTGAAAGTTGTCTCAACTAATTAACATCACATCCTCCAACGTCCAATACAAGGTGAGCAAATAGTTCCTCCAAAGTGAACATTAGGCAGGTAGGTTGCAATCACTGTTTTTGGTTTGAGCCACTGACTGCATTCTCTGGCAAACAATGCACAGTCTTGAGTCACACTGATTCCTGGTGACCTGCCAACCTCCAAGACCACATGATTTCACCTGGCTCTTGCCCCTATCACTACTCGTCCATTGTCAAAGCTTTTTGACAGATAGTCTGGACCCTTCTTGTCAACTTTAGTTTGATATTGTCCCATTCAGCATTTTGGAATGTTTCATTCCATCGAAGGTGTTGTATAAGATGCATGCTATTGGCATTATGTTAATTGAAAAAGCTACCTGTCTATATTCCACAAAAGAGTACTTGTAGAAAGACAGTAGTGGCTGGAAAAAGATTCAAATATTCAAGGTGCATTTATTATCAATGAATGTATAAGTTATACAACCTTGAGACTTGTTTGCTTAACAGGCAGTCTCAAAGTGAGGAACCCAAATTAGAAAAAAATAGACCAACCCCCAGTGCTAACGGACAAAGAAGGACAGAAACCAAATGATGCAAACAGTAGAAGTGAGCAGTATCAACATCTTCAAAATACAATAGCTTGTCTTTTGTCCAATTTTATATCGCGTATTAGAAATATTTCTAGATCACGTGCCTCCCGTGTTTGAGTTGACAGTGCTTCTGTACATTGCAGTTGGATTTACATGTTGAGCAGATGTTTCTGCTAACCTGAGCTCAGTTGTCCAGTTCATCTGTTGCAGCCTTGCACACTCATTAGACTGTTGACCACGTGTTTAACCGTGACTTCTTTGATAGCTATTGTAAGTTAGCCAAGCATGTAAATTTGGGGGTTTTTTTGTACACATCCAGTGGTACTTGCTATCTTGTTAAACTCAGGTTTTATCTCCGAATAAATTACAAGGAGCTTGATTGTATTTGAGTAATTTGACTTGCACATGATAGCACAGAATTACATTTCAAACCCTGCTCTAACTTTTAACTGGATCACTTACTCAGTTGTCATAGTGATGTGCAAGTTCTGACGTTGAATCCGATGAGAGGTAATGAAAGGTTACAGTCCTTTGATAGAATTTACTTTGATTTAAATTTGTTATCAGTATGGAGAAAATGTAACATTTAGCAAGTGCTGTTTGATTTTTTTTTCTTTAATGCTTCAAATTTGTGTTCTCTGTATAA
Source organism: Mobula birostris (assembly GCF_030028105.1). Classification (NCBI taxonomy): domain Eukaryota; kingdom Metazoa; phylum Chordata; class Chondrichthyes; order Myliobatiformes; family Myliobatidae; genus Mobula; species Mobula birostris. The sequence goes on from NC_092386.1 coordinate 54,486,880, forward strand.
TGGTTTTCTTTGAGGCCTTTATCATCGTAGCTTACCAAGTTTTTAAAAGTGCTTTTTCCAGTTGTGCTCAATTGTTTCTCTACTGCTGTTGCATACATAGCTAGGCAGGGAATTAAACACCTTCTCAAAAATCATCTGAGCCGGAAGAGTTCTTCAGGATTCTTAATGAGAAAACTTAATGGAACGGCAGAAAATTAAGTAAAACAGATAGCTGAATCAATACAGAATCATTGTGCACCTGAATATATCATCATCAATTACTCTTGATAATGTTAAACAAGGTAATACACACGTGCAATATTCTATAGCTGTGCCGTGGACTAGAACAAACTCGTAGTGCGGCGATAGCTTAATAATGATGAACGATAAACTTAATACTTTCTTCAAAGTAGGAAAGGAAAGGTACGTCGCATCCGGAGTTTCTCCGGTTAGCGGACGATTTCCCTCCACGCCTCTCTGATGTAGTGGGGATTCGCGTACGAGGGAAGTTACAGCAGTGGTTTGCCGTTGCCTTCTGCCGGGTGAGTTTCCAAAGAGATCACCAGCTCGTAACCCAGCACGGATGGAAAGCGTGCAGGGTCGCCAGCTGGCTGGATTCGAACCTGGGACCTTTCATCCTGAAGTCCGATGCTGATGCCACTACGCCACCGGCCGGGTCTCCTTCAAAGTACATTTATTAAAATGTTTGCCAATATTAAGAAAGCTTATGACTCTCAGATATTGCTATTTTAATGGGAAATAGTGGATGGAAATGGTTGTCTTTCTACTCTGTGTGCTTCAAGTAGAAATCTGAATTAACCTCTGTAGGAAATGATGTGGGGGAGAAAAAGATTACAAGCAGTTTGTTTTGTACAGAACTAACTGCACATGAAATGAACAGCGCTCTGGAGGCAGAACAGATTGTTTACTACCACCTTGTACTTCTTCCTCCCCTCCCATCTTACTCCGAATTCTCCTCTTCCTTTCCAGTCCTGGTGAAGGATCTTGGACTGAAATGTCAGCTGTTTATTTTTTCCATAGATTTAGGAGATTTACAAGGATGTTGCCTGGATTGGGGAGCATGCCTTATGAGAATAGGTTGAGTGAGAATAGGTTGAGTGAACTCAGCCTTTTCTCCTTGGAGCAACAGAAGAAGAGAGGTGACCTGATAGAGGTGTACAAGATAATGAGAGGCATTGATCGTGTGGATAGTCAGAGGCTTTTTCCAAGGGCTGAAGTGGCTAACACAAGAGGATACAGTTTTAAGGTGCTTAGAAGTAGGTACAGAGGAGATGTCAGGGGTAAGTATTTTATGCAGAGAGTAGTGAGTGCATGGAATGGGCTGCCGGCGGTGGTGGTGTAGGCAGAAACAATAGGGTCTTTTAAGAGACTCCTGGATAAGTACATGAAGCTTGGAAAAATAGAGGGCTATGGGTAAAGCCTAGGTAGTTCTAAGGTAGGGACATGTTCGACACAGCTTTGTGGGCCGAAGGGCCTGTATTGTGCTGTAGGTTTTCTATGTTTCTATGCTGCCTGGCCTGCTGAGTTCCTCCAGCATTTTCTGTGTGTTGTTTAAATGTATGAGTGGGTATTTGCATGCTTTTTTGCATGGGCATTATAATGCAAAATCATATAAGGGGACAGCTCAGTGATTGTTCAATTTAAGATTGTGAATATGCTTTTGAATCATTTGCTTGTAACCAGTACTTTTCCCCTGGGTTCAGAGCGGTTCTGGGTGTTAAATTGTGGGATTTACATGATTTTTTTCTATACATATATATTTAAACTTAAGTACTCACTTTGCTAGTGGATTTAGTCAATTTGCTTATGGAAAAGATGAATCTATAGTTTTGTTGTGCAATTTCACTGGATGAATGGAAAGGGAACTTTAAATGATGGAGTTAACGTGCCATGGATAGATTTTGGTAACATGTTTGTCAAAGCATTTCTTGTTCCTAGTACTCATGACACTGGATCCAGCAGCCAAAACGTGTTAAAAATAACAAAGGTAGAGTAACGGTTTATTTTTGAGTTGGTAAATGGAGGCAAGCTTGGGAATGTGCACTTTATTGGCTTTACAACTCACAAGGAAAGAACAATTAAAGATGGATTAAGCGAAACCTGATAATTTAGTTACGAAATGGATAGGATTGTTGGTTTTTTTTCTTGCGACATCTGACACTGACTGGGCTGTCACCTCTTCCAATTCCCAGTACTGTGGTTCAAAGGTAACTGCAAAAAAAAACTCATTTGAGTGAGAGAGCGTTTCCTTCCTCTGGAGACCAATGAAATAAAGCTGAGTAGTTGTGACCTTTGGAAAAATGTAGTACTTGGGGCTAGATCCCTCCCATCTGTCCAAAAATCTCTTTGACCCTCCACCACCAGGCAGGAGGTATTGTAGCATTAGGACAAGGACTGGTAGGATGGAAAACAGCATTTACCCCCAGGCTGTGAGACTTCTGAACTCCCTGCCACTATCCAGGTCTCATGACATATGAAGCAACAGTAGCATTGTACTGTTTACTTTTTAACTTGTGATGTAAGTGCACTTTATTATTTATTTATGGTAATACTACTTTGTGTATGAGTTACATGTACTGTGTTGTGCACCTTGGTCTGGAGGAACATTGTTTCATTTGACAGCTTGAAATGACAATCAATTTGAACTTGAACTAGTAAGTGGTTATTTCAAGCCTCCCAGTTTTCACATGCTTATGGAGTATAAAATGTAGTTGTTGACAACAGTGAGAAAAAGTCTTAAAGAGATAGTTTGACATTTGCTGTGGTGTCATGTTCAAGTTACCCTTCATCTGGTGTGTATTTATGGGAAGTGCTACACCAGCTTATATCAGAATTTATGAACAGGTTATAATTGTCGTCTGCTGTTATAGTGCTCCTTCTGCATCACTGCAAAGCAATTGCAATAGGCGTCAATTCTAAAATGGTAGTTGGTGGTGAATCATAAGAATTCTGACGCCAGGGGTCTGAGATAGGGCAGGAAGAGCATGAGTATAAAATTCACGTGGGAGCAATTCCCTACCTTAAGTTCTCTATTTTGTAAAAGCTCAGCCAGGCCAGAGTTGAGTATTTGAGCATACTTGTGCCATGCTCTTCATTCTCACCAGTAGTGTATTGCAGGTCCACAGGCTGCATATCTTGTTGTGAGTAATGCAAGTTTTAAATTGCCATCTGCAAGACAATGGGTTTAAAATTCCTCCTAGAGTCCAGATTTCTGCAAGCCCTTCTGTCTACTTCTACAACTTCTTCTGACCCCTTTATACTCTGGCTTCTGACCCTATGGGGCTGTCTTCCTTTCCTGTGCTCCACTGTCGACATCAAAGTTTTCCACTGTCCTGTCTCTAGAATTGCTGGAATGCTGCTGCTTGTCCACGTTGAAAACTTCTGCTTGATTGCTGTAGAATTAATGCTGCTTCTGTCATTTTGTAAGAGTGAAATCTGTCACTTGAACAGGTAAAACATGACCCTAGCCAGGTACTGTTCAACTTGAAAAGTGATTTGGGAATTTTTAAAAGATTGGAGAAAGGAGGATGAAATCTTTTATAAAGCTGTATGTTTTGGATTTTATAAAAAAAAATGTATCATCAGCATTCATGGTCAGTTTTTAAATAGCTGAAGGTAAACAAGAGGGAAATTTGAGGTTTTCCCTTGTTTCAACAAACAATCCGCTGGAGGAACTTGGCAGCTCAAGATAACACACATAAAAGTTGCTGGTGAATGCAGCAGGCCAGGCAGCATCTCTAGGAAGAAGTACAGTCGACGATATTTCAAATCTCTTACTAGCTCTTCTTTTAGTTAGTCCTGACGAAGGGTTTCAGCCCGAAACATCGACTGTACTCCTTCCTAGAGATGCTGCCTGGCCTGCTGCATTCACCAGCAACTTTTATGTGTGTTGCTTGAAATAAGACAAAGGAGCAGAAGTCGGCCATTCGGCCCGTCGAGTCTGCTCCACCATTTTATCATGAGCTGATCCATTCTCCCATTTAGTACCACTCCCCCACCTTCTCACTATAACCTTTGATGCCCTGGCTACTCAGATACCTATCAATCTCTGCCTTAAATACACCCAATGATTTGGCCTCCACTGCTGCCTGTGGCAACAAATTCCATAGATTCACCACCCTCTGGCTAAAAAAATTTCTTCGCTTTTCTGTTCTGAATGGGCACCCTTCAATCCTTCAAGTGTTGCTTGAAATTCCAGCATCTGCAGATTTCCTCGTGTTTGCGAGCTCAAGATAATCTGTGGAAAAGAAAGGAATTATTGACATTGCTGGTCAGAAGTGTGAATCAGGTCTCTTCTTGTTTCAGTACTCAAGATTCCCGATCAATAAATAGTTTCTGATCTTCCCACTATTGAATACTGCTAATCATCCACCCATGCACGGGCTCTGGAACTAGCTGGCCTCAAGAAAGTTCAGCCTGTGTTTATAATTTTCAAGTGTTCATTGTTGGCACCTACAAGGTTCAGTTAAACTCTTGACTCTGGAAATTTTGAGTAGAGTCTCAGTTGACATTTCAGTTTAGTGTGGAAGGGCTGCATTGTTGAGAGATGCTAACTTTTAAACTCTGGCCCAACCTGCATATTCAGCAATTCATAGCATCAAATGGCCCTATTTTAGGGGTGGGGGAGTACGGGGAGAAAAGAACTCATTTATACTGAAATGATCTAACAACCACATACGAAACGCTGGGTCACTATTTGCAGATGTTTGTTGTGTAAAGATCGGTTGCTGGGTTTCCTACGTTACAACAGTGGTTTTGAGTCATCTGATGTTGTGAAAGACAGTAAATAATTTTCAACACTCAATATGCTGGAGGAACTCAGCAAGTTGGGCAGCATATGGGGGGGGGGGGGAATAACAGTTGATGTTTTATGCCAAGACCCTTTATCAGGGCTAGAAAGGAAGATGGCAGAAGCAAATTAGGGAGGTAGTATTCATGAGCCATTCAGAAATCTGAAGTGGAGGGTAGTAGCTGTTCCTAAAATGTCGGTTCTGCATTTTCTTGCCCCTATACCTCCTCCCTGATGGGAGGAATGAGAAGAGGACGTCTTAGGTGGTGAGGGTCCTTCAAGATGGATATCACCACCTCGAGGCACCTTCTTTGGAAGATGACCTTGATGGCTGTGACAGATTACCAACAGAAACATGCAGAATATTGCTTTGCTAAGGTTGGCTAAGCTGTGATGGGAATAGTAAAGATGTTTTGCCTGTACATTTTCCAAAGCTTGATCATGATATAGGTGGACTACCACTTTACTAAGTGTGGTTTTTGAACATCACTGTGTCAGCTAATTTAAATCTTGCAGGTGTGACTCTGATGGTGTTTATGTGCATTAATAAGCCAATGTTTTAAAATATTGCACAGATTCTACTGCAGAATCGCAGTCGATTTCATTAGCACTGACATGCCGTGAAATTTGTTGCTTTGTGGCAGGGCAGTGCAAGACAAAATATTCTATTTAAGTTACAATTAAAAAATAGTGCAAAAGAGGAATATTGAGGTAGTGTTCGTGGCAGTTCAGGAATCTGACGGTGGAGGGGAAGAAGCTGTTCCTAAATCATTGAGTTGAAGTTTGCCGATGACACTGCTGTTGGCTGAATCAAGGGTGGTGACAAATCAGCATCTGGGAAGGAGACTGAGAGTTTGACAGAGTGGTGCCACAACAACAACCTCTCACTCAATGTCAGCAAGACCATGGAGATGATTATTGACTTCTGGAGGAGGAAACCAGTGGTCAACGAGCCAGTCCTCTTCAGAGGTGAAGAGAGTCAACAAGTTTAAATTCCTTGGTGTTGTCAATTCAGGAGACCTGTCCTGGGTCCGGCCACTTTGAAGAAAGCACGGCAGCACCTCTACTTTCACAGAAGGTTGCAAAGATTCAGCATGTCATCTAAAACTTTGACAAACTTATGTAGCTGTGTGATGGAGAGTATATTGACTGGTTACATCACAGTCTGGTATGGGAACACCAATGCCTTTGTAATCCTACAAAAAGTACTGAATACGGCCCATTATGGGTAAAGCCTTCCCCACCACTGAGCACATCTACATGTTTTTGAAGATGTCCTCAGTGGGGAGGGTTGTGCCCATCATGGAAGTGGCTGGGTCTACACCCCTCTGCATTGGAGCTTCCATGCCAGGTGGTGATGAACGCTTTCCTTAGTACGCCTGTAGAAATATGCAGTGCAAGATTCCAAGCAAATGACCTTGGAATTTGTTATAAACACATGCCCTTATACATGTTGACGTAAAATACATGACGCAAGTTGTTAGATAAGAAAACAGGAAAGCAAAACATGCAAGCAGTGAGCATGAATTGAAGACCTTGAAGTTCTATACATGGGACACAGTTTTGATTCTGGATTATTGAACACTTGTATGGTTAAATGAAAACAGATTCTTCATTATCAAATTCATACTACAGGAGATTCAGAACTTTTAAATTTGATTTGTCAGATGGACTCCACAGTCTAAATATAAAATTTGAATAAAGTAAATGCACTTATATGTCCCTTTAAGGATTAATGGTGAGTTCTGATATTTTCAGACCACTTGAAAACATTGACTATAAAAAGACGTGCACTGCATTCTGCTTTGGGGGATAACTAATCATATCCACGTGCAAATCTGATCTGAGCAAATTCTGAAGGCTACTATTTTTGTTTTAGCGCCTCAGTTAGTGAGGCATTCCTGTTGCACTCAGATTTAGAAGCAATGTGTTTGCTGTTCTTTTCTGTACTGGAAATGCAACTTTTGCCAATCCTCTCAACTGCGTCTCTTCATGGCAGCCAATATTTCAATTCACTCTAGTTTTCTCACCAATGAACTGCATGCCTAGAATTTTTTTTCTACATGTATTAGAACAGCTACAGTATGTTTTTATTAATTTTGCTTCTCAGTGTTATGTTTCTTGAACATCATTTCAGAGAAGGTTGCACAAAATTTCATCAGAGAATCCATACTGATGACCAACCAACCATTTGCTCAACTGTTACGTATAAAGGCAATGGAGCAGTTGGCATTGAGAGCCTAGTTACTTCATCTAAACCTAACAACACCATTGTTAGTTTAACTATTTCATGTTGCAGCCACATAATATTGGCCTGGCCTGGAAATGCCAGCAGTCCCGTGAGCATCAATAGTACAGCGGTTCGAGCGACACTCTTACAGTTTGGGGCATTCTGGAGTTCAAATTCTGGTGCCATCTAATGAGTTTGTATGTTCTCCCTGTGAACTGCATGGATTTCCTCCAGGTGCTCCAGTGTCCTCCCACGGTCCAAAGACGTGCCGGTTGGTAGGTTAATTGGTCATTGAAAATTGTTCTGTGATTGGGCTGGTGTTAATCAGGTGGGTTACTGGTTGGTGTGGCTCATTGGGCCGGAAAGGCTTGTTCCACGCACTATCCCCAAACAAACGATGGAATAACTGAAAAGCACCAGCGGGATGGGGAGTTTAAAAATCATATAACTCCACTGAAAAGCATAAGTGGCATTTCGTGTGAATTGATGTCTTCTACCTTATGCCTAAGGGGTTTTCCCAAGATGTTCAGCTTCAATGTGCAAGCACAGCCCCAATATATTAACTGCCATATGAAGCATGGAGAATATTGGAGAAAAGCAAATGAAGGTGGCAGGAAATGGTGAAAGGGATTGTTGTTTTTGTGTTGTTTTACATAGTTCAGTGTATTTTTTGTATTGTTTCATGTAGCACCATGGTCCTGAGAAACGTCTCGTTTTTACTGTGTACTGTACCAGCAGTTATGGTCAAAATGACAATAAAAAGTGACTTGACTTGGCTTGAAAGGGAGAGACCCGGTTCTGTGGACAGCAGATGCAGGAACCATGGATTTGTACATTACAGGAAGTCCTTTAGGAGCTATATTTCTCTTCTCGTTTTTTGTTTTGTTTTTAAAGACCTCACTGCATGGTCTGACAAAGAGAATGAGTAGGAGCAGTCCACCTGTGTCCTCAATGTAACCTCAACTTTACTCATCTATCCGTGGTAACCTTTCATTACTTTGCTGATCAACTGTGTCCACCTCTTAAAATATTTTAAGGCATAGCTTTTACTCTTTGAAGGACAGTGTGACAAAGACCCACAATCCTCGGAAGTCCATCTTAACTTTGTCTTAAATGGGTGACCCCTGGATCTAGATTCTCCTATAATACACTCTTCACATCCATACAAGAAAAAAATCTGCAGATGCTGGAAAATCCAAAGCAACACACACAAAATGTTGGAGGATCTCAGCAGGCCAGGCAGCATCTATGGAAAAGAGCAAACCATCGATGTTTGGGGCCAAGATCCTTCATCAGGGCTCGCATCTATCCTGTCATGATCTCTTCTAGCATCTTGCATTTCAATCAAATAATCTCTTATTCGTCTGAATCCCTCCAGGTTCAAACCTAGCTTATGACAGCCTACTTATTGATAGAGGTGTACAAGTTATAAGAGACACAGATTGAGTGTTAGATAGCCAGAACCTTTTTTTCCAGGATGGAAATGGCTAATAAGGGGGGTATAAGTTTAAGTTTAGAGTGATTAGAGGAATCTCAGGTAAGTTTTTTTTTTACACCGAGTGCTGAATGCATGGAATGCCCTGCCAGGGGTGGTGGTAGAGGCAGATGCATTAGGAGCATTTAAGAAACTCTTGGGCACATGGATGATAGAAAAATAGAGGGTGACATAAGAGGGAAGTGTTAGATTGATCATAGAGTAGGTTAAAGGATCGGCACAAAATCATGGGCTGAAGGACTTTTACTGTGCTGTTATGCTCAATGTTCTAGTACAGGTATTGGTCTAATAAACCTCCATTGTTTACTATACTTGTACCAGTAATGAGAAGATCATTGGAAATTTTCCTTAACTAACGAGACTATGTACTTTCACCAGTCCTCTAGCTCAGGGGTCCCCAGCCTTTTTTGCACTGCGGACCGGTTTCATATTGACAATATTCTTGCGGACCGGCCGACCGGGGGTGTGGGGGGGGGGGGGGGGGGGGCGTGGGTGGAGGGTAGGGTTGCCAACGGACAAGAGTAGCAGTCAAATACGTTAGGCTTACCCAGAGAAAGACTACAATGACCATGAAGCCTTGCGCGGGCGCAAGTGCACATGCGTGACTTGCACATTCGTGTACGTGCCGATTTTTTTCAACAAATCGCTTTTGCCTATTCTGGTCGGGGTGGGGGGGGTGTTAATCATGACCGGAATATAGGTGATAAGTGGCTAATGCACTCAATTTCATTTCTAAAAGGGTTTATCTAACGAATTTAATATTAAACACACAGCGCATATTTTCCTCGCATGAATATAGCGATAAGTCAATTATCAGGGGAGGACAGGGGAGCTTGAAGTGTTGAAAGAACTTCCAGTAGAAGTGGTAGAGGCAGGTTCGATATTATCATTTAAAGAAAAATTGGATAGGTATATGGACAGGAAAGGAATGGTGGATTATGGGCTGAGTGCAGGTCGGTGGGATTAGGTGAGAGTAGCGTTTGTCATGGACTAGAAGGGCAGAGATCGCCTGTTTCCATGCTGTAATTGTTATATGGTGATATGGTTATATAAGTCAATAGCATCATAACATTTTAAGTAATGTTTGGATATTAAACACACAGCACGTATTTTCCCCGTATGAACATATAAAATCATTGCAACACACCAATATTGCTGAATCAGTGGGAGCCCTGGGCTTGTTTCTCTGCAACAATACGGTCCTATCGATAGGTGATGGGAGACAGCGATACTCGAAGGGAGTTCCTTATGTCCAGTCTATTCCGCAATTTAGTTTTCGTTGCATTCATTGCAGAGATATGTTGGAAACGGAAGCAACGTTTTTAGTGCTTTCGTGGCTATCTCAGGATTTTCAGCCTTGACTTTGATCCAGAATGCCAGCAGAGATGTTATGTCAAACATACTTTTCAGCCCGCCGTCATTTGCAAGCTCGAGGAGTTGATCTCCTTCCCGTGCTGACATGGATGACGCGCAGGTAATGACCTCGCGTGCGTTCAAGCTCAACAGTGGCCGTGACAGGGAATGAGGAAAGGTGCAGCTGACTCCTATCGCCAAATCATATCGTTTCCTCGCGGCCCGGCACCGGTCCGTGGACCGGTGGTTGGGGACCACTGCTCTAGCTGAAGCATAACCCCTTGTGAAATGACTTTAGCAATAAAGATAGCCTTCTCAATTACAGTGGTGCTAGAAAGTTTGTGAACCCTGTAGAATTTTTTGTTTCTGCACAAATACAGCCTAAAATGTGATCAGATCTTCATGCAAGTCCTAAAGCTAGATAAAGAGAACCCACTTCTGTTGTAGATAGCGTAGAGGATTGTCGAAGATTGCAGAGAGACATTGATAGGATGCAGAAGTGGGCTGAGAAGTGGCAGATGGAGTTCAACCTGGAGAAGTGTGAGGTGGTACACTTTGGAAGGACAAACTCCAAGGCAGAGTACAAAGTAAATGGCAGGATACTTGGTAGTGTGGAGGAGCAGAGGGATCTGGGGATACATGTCCACAGATCCCTGAAAGTTGCCTCACAGGTAGATAGGGTATTTAAGAAAACTTATGGGGTGTTAGCTTTCATAAGTCGAGGGATAGAGTTTAAGAGTCGCGATGTAGTGATGCAGCTCTATAAAACACTGGTTAGGCCACATTTGGAGTATGGTGTCCAGTTCTGGTCGCCTCACTATTGGAAGGATGTGGAAGCATTGGAAAGGGTACAGAGGAGATTTACCAGGATGCTGGCTGGTTTAGAGAGTATGGATTATGATCTGAGATTAAGGGAGCTAGGGCTTTACTCTCTGGAGAGAAGGAGGATGAGAGAAGACATGATAGAGGTGTACAAGATATTAAGAGGAATAGATAGAGTGAATAGCCGGTGCCTCTTCCCCAGGTCACCACTGCTCAATACAAGAGGACATGGCTTTAACATAAGGGGTGGAAAGTTCAAGGGGGATATTAGAGGAAGGTTTTTCACTCGAGAGAGTGGTTGGTGCATGGAATGCACTGCCTGAGTCAGTGGTGGAGGCAGATACACTAGTGAAGTTTAAGAGACTACTAGACAGGTATATGGAGGAATTTAAGGTGGGGGGTGATATGGGAGGCAGGGTTTGAGGGTCAGAAAATTGTGGGCCAAAGGGCCTGTAATGTGCTGTACGTTCTATGTATGTTCTATGTTTACTTAAATAAATAACTCAAAAAAACGTTATACTTGTTCATTTATTTATTGAGAAAAATGATCAGAGCTTTGCTTAGATGAGCTTTGTTCCCTTTGACTGTATAAAGTAAGTTTGCACACTCACTCTATTTGACAGCTCTTTGGCCACTTGTTTAACTTGCCTACATCCATTAGTAATTATGTGTTTTTAATGTCTGCTTTTGAGTCATGAGCAAAGTGAGCCACTATACCTTCAGTACTTTCATCGGAGTCATTTACATAAATTTATAAAGCATTGATGACACCGATCCCTACAGCAAATCTCACGGCACATCTTGCCAAGCAGAGACAAAAATATTTATGCCGCCTCCGTTTCCTGTTAGCCAGCCAGTATTCAACCCTCAAGAATTTGTTACCTCCTATACAAGAAGCTATTATTTCCTGCAATAATCTTTCATGCAAAATCTCATCAGATCATAGAAAAGTTACCGCTTAGGAAGCCTTTCAGCTGATCATGTTTAAAATGCTCTCCATCCTCAAACCTCATTTGATTTGCCGACCCTTGCAAGTCTTCCACGCAACATATTTACTTAATTCCATTCTGATGACCGACACACCAACAATGAAGCCTATCTCCATCACATCTGCAGACTGCGTACAAGATTTGAGTCACACACTTGTGTTTCATTAGTTAAAAAAGAAATTCCTCCTCTTGCTTTTGGTTAACCTCCTGTTTTAATTGATATCTGTGACCTCTAGTTGTTGAAGCCCCCATCAACGGGAGCAGACTCCCACTCTCCACTGTCGTGACCACTCATTATTTCATATCAAATTCCCCTCATCTTTCCCTTTACCAATACAGTCCCCTCCAATGTATTGTTTCTCATCCCAGTCACCATTCAAGTAAATCTTTTCTTGACCACTCCCCCTCCATAAGGTGTTCACATCCATTCTATAACAACATAACCGGAATAGAACACATACTCCATTTGAGGACATACTGATGTTTTGTATATTTATAGTAAGTACAGTCTGTGATGTGCTTCCTGAGAAGGTGGTGGAGGCTCACCCACTCATAGCATGTAAATAAGTTTCTAGATAGCCACTTGATTCAGCAAGGCAGAAGTCTACAGATTTGGTGATGTTAAATGACTTATTTAGTAAAGTGACTTCCAGTAAGGTGGCGACACGCTCAGATGCAGTAGCCTCTACGGGATCAACCGAAGGTTTTATCTTATTTTTTTTTAAACCTGTTCTTCACAATCGCAAGACCTTGCTGGACATTAAGAACTTAAGGTACTGCAGGTGTACCCCATCAGCGAGTTGCTTGTTAGCGGAGAAACTAAAGGACTTGGATTTGGTGCGGACCGTGATGCTGCCTGCGACAAAGAGGCGTCAGTGTGCAAAGGGGGTGTACGGTCTAATAGTGAGTAATCATCTCAGTTGCTTTTCTTACGATCACAGGACCCTGTTGGATATTGGTGGTACGGAATACTGCAAGTCCGGCTTACTGGCGAATGGTGGGAGAGTGGCAAGGCCTCGGTTGTATTGAGGACCAGGCCTCAAGCCGCAGTGTCACCTGTTTGCAGCCATCCAGGCGAGGTGTCGGGGTCGGGAGCTCCCCTCCAGAATGCTGGAAGTGGTGTGGCATGGCATCCATGCTGGAGTCAAAGTTCCACTCCCCACCCCACCCCACCCCACCCCACCCCCAGTGTTGGCTTGGCAAGCTGTATTGTGTTTAAATGCAGACTGCTGCAACATACGTGTACTCAGGGACTTGGACTATATTTTCTTTGTGTGACTGGATTTTACTGCTAATATTATATGTGCCCTGTGCTGGGCATGACTGTTGGTACTGTGTTTCTTACACCTTGGCCCTGCACTAACATGTTCCGCTTGGCGGTATTCCTGTATGGTTCAATGACAAGTGAAGATGAATGAATTCAAAGGTGGACATTGTGGGCCAAAGGGACTGATTCTGTGGTAGCAGAATTTCTCTTGTTTTTATACTTTGTATCTCTGTTGACAAAAGTTCAGAAATAACTAAATGTTAAAAAGTTGCAAGTTGGGTTGTAAAAAAGCTTAGGGAATTTCTGTACATTCATTAGTTCCCCTTCATCTGCAGCATATCACTGCTGTTCCAATGTCTTTGTAGTTACTTCTGTTTTTGGAGTTGACATTGAACCTGACAGACAGTGCCAGGATGGTTCGTATGGATCATAGAGGGCAGCTGGGAAAGTGCAGTGGGATCAAATGCTGGTTTTGCTTAACTTTGTTCCTAAGAACTTGGGATCTATTTCACAGGAAATACTTAGACTGTTTTAAGCCAAGATTAAAGGTACAGCTCAGCATTGTTTCACCAATGGATTTCATGCTCTTCATTGGCCAAGGGCTTGTACCCTGGAGCTGCGTATAGCAGCCATTGACATTTTTAGAAGAGTAGGAGAAACTTTAAAGGGATAATGAGGACATTTCATTCCTATTTCCTGCATCTGTTCATTTTCAAAGAGTCATCACCCTTATTATGTGCCGTATCATATGACATGGCCAATCATGGTCTTATCCATGACCATGATTATTCTTGGCAATTGTTTCTACAGAAGTGCTTTGCCATTGCTTTCTTCTGGGCAGTGTCTTTGCAAAACGGGTGACCCCCGCCATTATCAATGCTCTCGGGAGATCATCTGCCTGGCATCAGTGGTCGCATAACCAGGACCTGTGATATGCACCTGCTGCTCATACGATCATCCACCGCCTGTTCTCATAGCTTCATGTTACCCTGATTTTGAGGGGGGGGGATAAGTAGGTGCTACACCTTGCCCAAGGTGACCTGGAAGCTAGCAGAGGGAAGGGGTGCCTTACAACTCCTTTGGTAGTGATGTACAGTGGCGTGCAAAAGCTTGGGCACCTCGGTCAAAATTTCTGTTACTGTGAATAGCTAAGTAGTAAAAGATGACCTGATTTCCAAAAGGCATAAAGTTAAAGATGACACATTTCTTTAATATTTTCAGCAAGGTTACTTTCTCATTTCCATCTTTTACCGTTTCAAAATAACAAAAAGGAAAAGGGCCAGAAGCAAAAGTTTGGGCACCCTGCATGGTCAGTACTTAGTAACACCCCCTTTGGCAAGTATCACATTTTATAAAGGCTTAAGTCTTTCACCCATTCTTCCTTGCAAAAGGCTTCTAGTTCTGTGAGATTCTTGGGCTGTCTTGCATGCACTGCTCTTTTGAAGTCTATCACAGATTTTCGATGATTTTAGGTCAGGGGACTGTGAGGGTCATGGCAAAACCTTCAGCTTGCGCCTCTTGAGGTAGTCCATTGTGGATTTTCAGGTGTGTTTAGGATCATTATCCTGTTGTAGAAGCCACCCTCTTCATCTTCAGCTTTTTTACAGACAGTGTGATGTTTGCTTTCAGAATTTGCTGGTATTTAATTGAATTCATTCTTCCCTCTACCAGTGAAATGTTCCCTGTGCCACTGGCTGCAACGCAAGCCCAAAGCATGATCGATCCATCTCCGTGCTTAACAGTTGGAGAGGTGTTCTTTTCATGAAATTCTGCACCCCTTTTTCTCCAAACGTACCTTTGCTCATTGCGGCCAAAAAAGTTCTATTTTAACTTCATCAGTCCACGGGACTTGTTTCCAAAATGCATCAGGCTTGTTTAGATGTTGCTTTGCAAAATTCTGACACTGAATTTTGTGATGAAGACGCAGGAAAGGTTTTCTTCTGACTCTTCCATGAAGGTCATATTTGTGCAGGTGTCGCTGCACAGTAGAACAGTGCACCACCACTCCAGAGTCTGCTAAATCTTCCTGAAGGTCTTTTGCAGTCAAATGGGGGTTTTGATTTGCCTTTCTAGCAATCCTACTAGCAGTTCTCTCGGAAAGTTTTCTTGGTCTTCCAGACCTCAATTTGACCTCCACTGTTCCTGTTAACTGCCATTTCTTAATTACATTACAAACTGAGGAAACGGCTACCTGAAAACGCTCATCGTCTTATAGCCTTCAGAGTGCTAGGCAGCTGCTTAGAGGAGCCCATGGCTGCTGATTGTTGGGATAAGGTTTAAGGAGTCAGGGTATTTAAAGCTTTGAAATTTGCATCACCTGGCCTTTCCTAACAATGATTGTGAACAAGCCATAGCCCTAACAAGCTAATTAAGGTCTAAGAACTTGGTAAAAGTTATCTGAGAGCTCAAATCTCTTGGGGTGCCCAAACTTCTGCATGGTGCTCCTTTCCTTTTTTTTTTCACTCTAAAATTGTACAAAACAAAAATAATACACTAACCTTGCTTAAAATGTTGAAAAGAATGTTTCATCTTTAACTTAGTCTTTTGGAGATTAGTTCATCTTCTACTCACTTAACTATTCACAGTAACAGAAATTTTGACCAGGGGTGCCCAAACTTTTACATGCCACTGTATCTCCACCCCACCACCCCATTCAGAAATGAGTGGAAGTGTTGTTGGGGATGGCCCCGGCAATCCAGGGCCAACAGAATAGGATGTGAATGTAAATACAATGGATTCCAGTTAACTGGGGACACATCAGGACCAGTACATTTTGGCTCAATTAAACAAGTGCCCCAATTAGCTGAAGTTTCATGGAAAAAGTTTAAAAGGTATACAAATGACAAACTGAGTAGCAAATTATGCAGTTAAATGAAATACCGAAAAAATACACTACCAATAGTACTATAGTACTATAAAACTGTTTTAGTTCCTAATAGTTATCGACAGAGGACTTCATCCAATTTATGCAATGAATAAAATCAGTGTAGACTCTTTGTCCAGATAATGGACTAACTTCATACATTGCTATTGGCAATTTCATCCGCCAAATCTTCATTTTCATTGTAACATCAAAGATGATTGTCAATACCTTTGAACTCTGTAGTTCTTAACATATTGAAGTAGTGAAGTAGTTTCATTTTCACTCCTGGCTGTTTCAGGCATCTTCAAGCCTGAATGCTTGAAACCGCGGTGAGCAAAACAGTTGACCAACTGAGCTTGTTTTTCACCAACTCTCAGTGATAAAATTTACTGCCTTTCGAACTCAAGCACATGCAACTGACACTATTTCAAAGCTATTCACTCTAGGCACGGTGTAACGTCTAATGGCCACACAAGTGCGTTTGACTGACACTAGTTAGAAACTGTTTGTCAACAGTCTGCCACCCCAGTTGAGTGGTATAATGTCTTGACAATTTTCTTCATAAGTTTTTGTTGTTTAAAAGTTGTCCCAAACAAGCAGCTGTACTGATCAACCAATGGCCGAATGAATCAGAATCCACTGTATATCCAAATTACAATTTTGGACACTGTAAGACAGATTTTTTTTAACCAAAAAGTGGCATAACAGCTGAGCCAATCTTCCTTTAATGTATCCATTTTAAAATATAGTTTTCAGAGCAATGAGTAAATTCCCCAATACTGTAGAAAATAAAGCCTGATTATATGTAGGTACGAGGTTCTACAGATGCTGGGAATCTTGATCAACGCAGATTGCTGGAGGAACTCAGCAAGTCGGCAGTGTCTATGGAGGAGTACAAAGACTTGATTATAGACTTGATACTTGTAATACTAAATTTAAGATGAATTTGCAAATATTTGTCAGCCCTATTGGCTCTATAACAATGATCTTCATTGCGGTATACGCGTACTAGAACTGTGAAATACTTAATTTAGTGATGTCAATTTCATTAACACTTTGAAGCTTGATTGTAATAATGCAAAATTAACCACATTCCTACTTTAGTTATAAACAGCTTGGAACTGTTTTCTGCTTGTATTTTTTATTTTAAAACTGGTGCCCTTTTGAAGGTCTTTGTACTGTTTGTTGTTGCACATGGATCTTATTTCAGAGTTGAGATCTCTTCAGAAAGACATACTATTAAGGAATTGGATCAGTGTAGGTCAAGAGAGAGGATTCAGTCTTTGCCATTTTTTTTGTCTTTCAGAAGTTAGGCACCTGAACTAAACATTGTTTTGAAGTTTATTGCAATGTTACATTTCCTTGTATTGGTACTTGGTGCATGTTATTCTTTGCCACCAGTTGCTGTCTCCATGCCAATATCCCATAAAGATGTAAATATCCTACCAATACTCTTGACAGTCAGAAATAATGAGTATGGACTGAAGGCTCACCAGGCAATTAGGGTAACTTGCACCTTCAAAAGCCAAAGCCAGCCAGCACTGAAGTTAGGAAGCTGGCACATAGGAGAGGCTTCAGTTGATGAGGATACCAAAGTAACTTTATAAAGTCAATGCGTCACAATGAATTGGTGAAAATGACTTGTACAAACCTTCGGTTTCATTGTTGCCGTTTAATTTAGTGGACTAACCCTACTCCTGTGGTGTCTGCATCTGGAAAATATCGAGGGAACAGTCCAACTTGGAAAAAGCACAACTGCTTGAAAACAGGGATATCAGCTTTGAATTGCAACAAGAAGTGTATTCTGAGATTTGACTCCTAACCAAACTCTGCTAACTGGTTCATATTAAAGTAGAGCAAATGCAACTAATGTCACACTTTTGAGCCAGCAAGTTATCTTACTTTCCAAAATATCAAGGACAAAGCTAGACCATAAGTTTACAGCTCATGCATCCCACTATGAGATGATTATTTTTAATAGAGATGCATTAGTATGTAGAAAACGGTGAAATGAGTGACAAAGGGTTTATGGACAATGCAAAGTATTTTAATTTAATGTTGGTGTTTATTCATTTGTAGGATATAGACACTGCTAGAAAAGCCAGTGTTTATAACCATCCTCATGAGGATCGTCACTGGACTCTTACTTTGAAACACTGCAGACCTTTTGATGCAATTTATATATATATATATATATATATCTATCTCTCTTCTCCTCCCCCCCCCCCCCCCATTATTATTACAGGCCTCCGCAGGATGTACAGGTTCCCCCCGCCATCCGAAGGTAGAGCGTTTCTATGAAACGGTTTGTAAGCCGGAACGTCGTAAAGCGAAGAAGCAATTACCATTTATTTATATGGGAAAATTTTGTGAGTGTTCACAGACCCAAAAATCACCTACCAAATCATGCCAAATAACACATAAAACCTAAAATAACAGTAACATATAGTAAAAGCAGGAATGATGTGATAAATACACAGCCTATATAAAGTAGAAATACTTCTCTACAACGATTGCCTGCACAGATCTCCGTAGCGCAAATCTCACGCAAACGCTGTTGGCATAAACGCGCTCTCCAGTAACCTTTAAACTATGAAGCTGCCAAATCATACCAAATAACACGTAAAAATACACAGCCTATATAAAGTAGAAATAATGTATGTACAGTGTAGTATCACTTACCGGAATCGGGACAGCGCCGAGCACACTGATGATGGTGTGTTAGACTGAGTCGTCGCAGGTTGGCTGGTGCAGTGGCCCCCACCCTCCAGGCCGCTGACCGATACATTGCCGTGAAGCAGGCAGAGGTCCAGTGGTAGTCGGGAGGCACACAGCACATCTTTAAGAAAAAAGCCAAAATAAACATGCTAATTAATTAGGTGCTGCCCGGCACGTAAATGTCGGTGCAGATCAATACCGATTGCCGATGGTGTCGCCTCTGATCTGGGCCGACATTTACATGTCGGGCAGCACCTAATTAATTAGCATGTTTATTTCGGCTTTTTTCTTAAAAATGTGTTGTGTGCCTCCCGGCTACTGCTGCATTCTCCGCGAATCGGTACAGTATCTGTCCGGGGCCTGGGTGTTGGGGTGGTGGGATACTGGGGTATCATCTCGTCATCTGTTTCCATTAGAGCAGGCAGCTCATCTTCTCCTATGACTGCCCACCTCGATGTCAAAGGTCGAGGTTCGTCGTCTGCTGTGGCTGATGTGGAAGGCTTACTTGACTGCTGAGCCTCGCGCATTTTTCTATCATACAGTTCTTTGTAAGCACTCAAACCATCCTGCAAATATCCCCTAGACCTACGTACTCTTTCAAAATTTAAGTCGTACTTTATCATTGCAGTGAAAACCTCACGCAGTTGCTTCACTTTTGCTACTGCATTCGGTTTCGATTGTTATCCTTTCCTCTTCCAACTGCATGAGCTCTTCATCTATCAGATCTTGGTCATGGGATGCCAAAACCTCTTCAACATCATCTTCGTCAGCTTCCACAAGCCAAACTCACTTTGTCCTTACTTGGTTCACCACAATTGAAACGCTTAATTATGTCTAGTTTTACGCTAAGTGTAACACCCTTATGAGCTCTTTCAGGCTTTTCTGACACCTTAGAACTCATCTTGCTAATGGCTGCTCAATGCAACGTGTTTAAGCAATGCCGTTCTGAATCCAGGGGAGAGCGGCTGCTCGGGGCGCACGCTGCCTTTCTTCGTAACAGTGAAAGCACCTTCTGAAAGCAAAAACAGGGTACTAATGTCGGTCTTTCGTAACAGTGAGGTTTCGTAAAGCGAACGTTCGAAAAGTGGGGGACACCTGCATAATTAATTATAGAACTTCAAGGGACTCAAATTCTCGAATACAACCTAGTCTCACGTATGAACAGAATAATAGACTCTTCAATCAGATGTTGATTCTCTTGATGGCCAAACAAAGATTGAATAGAAAACCAAAATAAACTTAATCCAGACAGCCTCTTGAACAACATGCTCCTTTAAATTTTGTATCAATTACAGCTCAGCAAAACATGCTGGACTGTCTCTGGACTACCACAGTCACATAATCCAGTAGGATGTTTTGCTATTATCTTTAAATAATAATTTAGCCCACAGTGCCCCAACGTATTATGTGAGTTTCAAAGGTAACCTTCACTGGCTCAACAGACACTACTTTATAACAGAGGTAGTACCAAATATTCCCTGCATCAGATTGCTAAACTGTGGAAGGTACCGGGCACAGCTGCTTAAACTGGAGACCATCTTGGGTACAAAATTAAAACCTTGACCTGACATGGCCAAGCCAAACTTGATCTGGGTCTGAGGATGTAAATTTGCTACCTCACCAAAACATGAATTGCATCCCAGTCCTTGGCCTCTTTTAATTCTACTGTATAAAACTTTTAAAACTTCAGTCCCAGCCTTTGAAGGCAAGATGATTTATTTAAAAAGACCTATTGACTTTCAGCCTAGAGAGAGGTGCTTCAACCCAACCCTTCCACCCCAGAGCCAATCCAAAAATAGCAGTCTATAAATGTAGTTGAGCAGTTCCAAGAAGAATCTCGAAAACTTGTCAAACCACTCGAGTAATAATGGCAGGAGGAGGAGCCTCCATGAATACAGTATGTTCATTTACAAGTACATTGTGATACAACTTCATCTGTGTGAAGTAGGATTGAAGTGTTTGCAAATGCTCATTAGATGAAACTGGATAAGAACAATAGTCCACATTTATTGGGAGACTGTATTTTAAAGCTTGAGGGGGAAGAATGCAAGTGTGTAAGACCAGAAGTGCAGTCCCGGTATTCTCCCCCTCCCCCCCCCCCCCCCCCCCCCATTGTAGTTGGGCCAGGTGCTGGACACGCTGCCAGCTCACTACTGTCCGTTTCTCCGTTTCTTACCCCACTACCCTTGTATACCTCTCACTGTATCCCACAAAAGACCAGTGCAACATTATCTGTTTTACTAATCCTGCTGTGATAGTTGAGAGGCAAGCAGGGCATGTACAGGTTAAATTCATACTGAAAATGACATAAAAAGCAGTCTGGCAAGGTTTGAAGAGAGTGAAGATTTTTATAATTTAGACAGCGCTTATATAATACATAGGTGAACTTTGGCAGTAAAAAGAAATCTAATTTTATTCTTCTTTCTCTATGTACCTGAAGATGTAGTCTTCTCACTCTGAAAAATAATTCCTGATCTATCTCTTATTACTTGTTTTTTTTCCATGTTCAATCTGATGTGGAGGCATTTGCAGAAGCATAGAGACAAAAATATTCTTCAAGAACCTGGGCCAGTTGCAGTAAAACTAAGGAGTCGTCCTGACATCGAGGAAGTACTGAGCTACACTAGCATAGCACACCTATGGCAATGGCCAACTTGACCTGAATATTTTGCCAGAACAAACATGGATGGATAATGTGAGGCAGGCGGCCAAGTTCCACTCTGATGGATTTTTTTCACATTTGCTGACTGACAAATGACTCATAATGTCATATTTAGCCCTCCCTTGTAGAAGGCCCAAATGTGTGTAGCCACACAAGGAGGAGGCAGATTCCAGGTTACTACCAGTGTCTCTGAAGCCAACGGGTAGGGATAGATGTGAGACATGGGCTCGTTAACTCACTCAGTGGTGTACAAGGATCTTTGCTGAGAAGAGACTTCAAAGCTAAAAGGTCTCCTAATTTCTTTGGTCCTGTTATCCACGGGGAAGTGCCAGCTCATTGGTTGTATTGGCCGTTCATTATTCTGTAATGTAGAAAAGATGTAACAAAATATGTTTCATTATTATAATTCATATAATTTGACCTGCCTGGAGTTTAACTATGTTGCATCAATAGAAATATTCATATTTCACCAAAGCTAGAAGTAAATTGAGTAGATTGTTGAGGTACTTCCTTGTTTATTGTTCCCTTTCCTGAGTCGTCACTCCAATTTTATTTAATTTTTTTCCTTCAGTTCCAGTACAAATCTTGGTTCCCTCCTTGTTTGTACATTGAAACAAAATAATCCATGACATTGAATCAAAGGAGGCATGCCATTCCAGCAGGCCAGACCAGTACTTCACCCTTATTTAACCACTAATGTTCTGTTTGAACCGGTTAATTTTCAATCCGAGGCATGTGAGATTCTGTTTGTACGACACGTGACCTAACCTGCGTGCCTGTCCCCAGACCGAAATATTAGCGACTTGCTGGCAGTTTGACTGAACTTCGGAAGGATTAACTTCTCCTTCTCACGATAACAAAAGCACTGCATTTTGATGTGTGAATTTTGGTCTTTTATGCTTTTACTTTATTTGGCTGATCAAACTTAATATTTTCCTGTGATGTTGACGTTTGAAGATCTGAAGTTACCACTTTTACTTTAATGTGGACGTGTACCTACCGGCCTTTGGTTGAGGTGTCGCTTTACAGTCATGTGATCAAAGCAGTTAATTTGGATAGGAGGTGATACCCTGATCTCAGTTTTCACTGTCTTTTGGTTGGAACGGTAACCCTGCTCCGCTGGCTATCTGTTTTCCACTGTCAGGAGTTTAGCATGACACTAACAGGTAAGACCTATTGCTTTCAAATGAATTGCACTCAATAGGTAACAGAACATGAATGGCATATGTTTACTGTCTGCGTTCGGAATCTGCCGGTTTAACTCTTGCATGTTAAATTGATAAATGAATTGTGACTGTTGTGTCACAGGCAGCTATGCTTGGGCAGGGGTACCTTCCAAGTTTTATAAATCTGTTTAACTGGGTGAAGAAAGTGTATTGACAGTACTTACTGTACTGTGATAGTTGCTGTGTTAATACCATAAGTGAGCATCTGTTTTTTCATTTATTAAAAGTATCAATCAAACATACTGTTTTAATTTGAGGGTTTTTAAAAGACAAACACACATGAACTTGGAGCAGTGTGTAATTCATAATTATCTGGAGCACTTAAATGATATCAAATAGGCAATCTCATATTAATGTTTCCATTTTTAATTTATCCAAAAATCCATCATTAAACATTTGGGTAACTTATTGTTTAGGTCTCTAATTATGCTGCCATTACTTCAGGCATTTTATTGATTGAAAGTTATTTTTTGTTAAACAATCCCTGCTAGAAAGTGTTGGAACTCTGCTTTATTAGTCTCAGATGTAATGAAAGTAATGATGATTCAAAGAATTCTGATTAACTTATTTCAAATGAACCATTAAACTGGGACTTCCTCTGGCCTGCCAGGTGGTGGTAAGAGCAAGGAGGTTCTCTTTTTTTCATTCTGGGTAACAGTAATCTTCTGGCATCATCAATAAAACAAAGATTGTCTGATCTGCACATTATATTGATATTAAGGGCCATCAGTTTGTGTATAAAATAGCTTCCTTGTTTTCTACATTGCAATAGTGATTATTCATTAAAAGTTCCTCAAGTGTAACACAGTTTGGAATATCATGAGATAATGTTAGACAGAATGTAAAAACTACACTGGCTTCAACATTAGACTTTCTGCTGGAAAGCTACTCTATGTGCTGTAAAAAAAAGCGCAGAGTTGCTGAACTTAGCAGGTTAAGTCTGAGCACCTGTGGAGGGGGAAGACAGTTGAAGGTTTGGAGGCCCATCATAATGTGCCCTATATGCACCAATCTGCTCCAGTGCATCATAGCTTTGAATTGCAATACAGCCTGAACCAAGTTTTATTGAAATATATAAGATTGAGGCATGAAAGTTGCTTCCTCTGAAAAATGAGACTAGAACGAGAGGATATGGCCTTGAAATTTGGGAAAATAGATATTGGACAAAGATGAGGAGAAACTAATTGCTTTTTCCAGTGAGTAGTGAATCTGTGGAATTCTGCCCAGGGATGCAGTAGAAGCTACCTTATCAAATAGACAGATTTTTGCAGGAGGGCAGAAAAGGCAGGAGCTGAGTCTATGGACAGATCAGCCATAATCTTGAATGGTGGAGCAGACTCGATAGGCCAAGTGGTCTACTCCTGCTCCTGTTTCTTCTGTTCGTATGGTACACCATGTTCTGTATAACTTACTATAAAACTTGCAACCTATATCCTGCAGGTGGCATATCTAATCAGATATTTTGGTTCTGTGTGTTTAATTATTCTTTCAAGTTTGACCTATAAATTTGTTCCCAATAGCATATTTGGTATGGAAAACAGATGCAACATCAGATGCTGGAATCCAATGAAAAGACAATTGCTGCAGCTACTGAAAAGGAATACATAGCCCGAAACGTTAACGGCTTTCTCTTTCCACAGATGCAGCGTGACTAACCGAGTTGTTCTAGCATTTGTTTGGTTGCTATTAGCATGTGCCCAGGTGCAAAAACTAGATGATTGTAAACCACCTTTGAGAAATGTTTTTCTGGGACTCGGTGTTGTTCTTTATGATCAAGTGATAATGAGTTTGCAGTATTTGCTGCTAAGTATCCAGAGGCAATGGCTAAAACAGGGAAATCGTGTGTTTTCAGTAATATTTGAATATAAAATAGCAGAGATACTGAATATGTACAAGATTTGCTTGTATGTGCTTAAAGTAATCCTATTCTGGAACCATTTGCAGAATGGAAATTCGAGCATTTGGTGTCACCCAACAGGTAAGATTATAAAAATTTAGTGGTTAAAATCAATGGTGCATATTCACAAATGTAATCAGAAATTCCAAGTCAAATTTTCATTTATATACATGTTTTTAACACTGGTCTTTATGCACCATTAGTCACCTAGCATTGTTGCTTCTGCAGCAACACATGCTCATCCTGTCGTTTGCCTTGAACCCACCAGTCACCTTTGTTGGCTCTCTCTAACTTAATCCCATCCTCTACTTCCCTCTCCTCCATTATCAACACCGAGCTTTGGTCACCCTCTCCTAGTATTAACTATGCAATTATTCTTTAATTTCCATTGTAACGGCCTTTGGGAAAGCTTTGAAAACAGCACTATATATAATGAGATTTTAAAAAGACAATATCTTGGAAGTACTCAGAAGATCAGGCAGCATCTGTGGGGCAAGTGAAAAACTGAGTTAACTGTACAGATTGACGGAACAGAGCAGGTCAGATACAAGCTGGAAAGGCTGGCTCGTTGAGTAAGATGAGGTACTGTCCCTCAAGCTTGCATTGGGCTCTGTTGGAATAGTTTATGAACATCGCGAAGTCAAAGGTGGGCAGAAATAGGAAATGTATCCGGAAGCACGAGGCCACCCTTATGGACTGCATGAAACAGGTTTCCAATGGACGTTTGAGATCATAGCCTCTAACAACTTGTATGTTGCAATCAACCTGTCTCCACCACTTCCACTGGCAGCTCGTTCCACACTCACCATCCTCTGAGTGAAAAATTTCCCCCTCAGGTCCCCTTCAGTATTTGACCTTTCACCCTTAACTTGTGATCTCTACTTCTTGTCTTACCTAAGCTCAGTGGAAAAAGCCTGCTTGCGTTTATCTTGTCTGTACCCCTCATATTTTTGTACACCTCTATTAAAATTTCCCCTCATTCTCCTACGATCCATGGACATCCTTGTAAGTTTTCTCTGTACTCTTTCAATCTTGTTGGTAGCTTTCCTGTTAGTAGGTGACCAGAACCCAATGCAGTACTCCAAATTTAGTCCCACCAATGTCTTACAGAAATTCAAAATACATACCAAATGTTCTTTAGGGAAGGAAATTTTCCCTCATTATACTGACTAACTCTGACTTGTACCCAATCCACATGGTTGACTCACAAATGCCCTTTGAAAAGATCTGGCAGGCCACTCGGTGGTACCGTTACAGGTACGGGGGATGGACAATAAATGGTAGCAATAAAATAAATCAATTTTTAAAAAATTATTTTTATACATGTGCTAGATATAACCTTTGGCTTGAGTTAGGTTTTAATATTAGATATCTTAAAGAACAGTACAAAAATGGCATCATGAAACTGCTGACAGATGTGTTTGGCTGCATCTAGTGCAGGGCGGTTGACACACTTCAGCTGCTGCTATAAACTTAAAAGCCTTAATTATTTACCCAAGTTCATTTTTCATGTTCTGACAGTCATCAATTTGGAAAAGTTAATTACCCTCTATAAATGAGCCTGAATTGAGGTCAGACTAACCTCGAACTATGGAAAGAAAACCATGTGATCTGGTATTAGATTGACATTTGAAAACTGTACAATGGTGTGCAACGTGTTTGAATGGGGTATGTCTGCTGTGGGTTTGGTGTTGTATGTGAGTAGAAATTGTAATTTCAGTTCAAGTTTGATGCTTTACCACTTAGTTTCAAATGTACCATAAGTAGATGCTGTACTAGATAGAGTATGGTTAAAAGGTGCATGTATATAATTTTCTATGTATAGCAGACATTAATAAGTCAGTTATGGGTTATTATTACATACATGTCCATTTCCTACACAATTTTTCCCTGATCTTGAGGCAGCCTTCCATCATCTTCCCTAACTGTTTTTGGGAACTTGTAGCTTCTGCAGACAATGTGTGTTGAATGTCCAAAGTTCCGCTGTTGTGCACTGTCTTTGCCCAAACGTCAACTGTTTATTCCTATCCATAAATGCTGCCTGACCTGAGTGAACTCCTCCATCATTTTGTGTTACACTGTAAAGAATTATTCCCAGATATATATTTGTGTAATATCGTACAATTTGACCATTTGTTTATTGGCACTTAGAAATGTGATTGAATTCTGAACCCGGAGAGATTTGAGTTCAAATCCCAGTGCATTGGAATGTGTGCAACACACGCAGAATGCTGGAGGAACTCAGCAGACCAGGCAGCATCTATGGAAAAAAGTACAGTCAACATTTCGGGCAGAGTGTGTGACTTTTTTAAAATTCAGGTTTATAGCACCACTGTGCAACATGTAATTCTGTTTTCTACATTTATTATTTAACGGGCAACTTTGTGTGTGTGTGTTCATCATGTGTTATTTCAATCTACCTTATTTTTGCATTGTGCTTCAGAACACCAGAATTTTGCTTGTAGTTTGTGTTTATCATCCCCAACTTGTGCGTTATAAATAGCGTATTTTCAATACTGCTTAAAAGTCAGTACTTAACATCTGTATATCCAAGATGTAGGAATTGGAGAGTGACTTTTATCGTAGCAAGTGACGGGGAAAAAAAAGTGTTTGAAAATAGAAGCAGGAATAGGCTGTTCAGCACTTCAAGACAGCTTTGCCATTGAGCACGTCACAAGTGATTATCTGGATCAATACCATATTCCTGCTCTCTCCTCAATGCTTTGTGTGTGTTTTTGCACCTAAAAGTTTATCTCCTCCTCAAAATCTTCATCAACTTTTTCTCTACAAAGTCCTAACTCTCTTCGCCTGTAAGTCTAGACTACAACTGTTGACCTAAGCACCCTGGCCAGGGCAAACATCCTCGTGGCATCCAGTGTCTCTAAACCTGTTGGAATTTTGTAAGTTTCATTTACATTCTTTCACAACTTTTGAAGTTATAATGATTGCAAACCTAGTTCACGTGATCTCTCTCCACACAGAGAAACAGGCCCTTCAGCCTGAGGTGTCTGTGATGACCAAGTAACTATCTATGCGAACTCCATTTACCAGCAGTTCACCTGTAGCCTACTAGGCACTGGCAATTCATCTACTCACCTAGATGTCCCACCATTCCAGGAATTTATCTGGTGAACCTTCACTGCTCCTATTCTAAAGCATATTTCCTTCCTTGTGTTCATCGTTCATTATGTGCCATGTCATATGATGACCATGAACATTCCAGACCATGATTATTCTTGGCAAATCTTTTTTCAGAAGTGATTTGCCATTGCCTCCTTCTGGGCGGTGTCCTTACAAGACGTGTGACCCCAGCCATTATCAATACTCTTCAGAGGTTGCCTGGCATCAGTGGTCATGTAACCAGGACTTGTGATGTGCACCAGCTGCTGAAACAACCATCCACCACTTGCTCTCATGGCTTCACCTGACCCTGTTCGGGGCACTAAGTGGGTACTACACCTTGCCCAAGGGTGACCTGCAGGCTAGCAGAGGGAAGGAATGCCTTACACCTCCTTCGGTAGAGACGTAGCTCCATACCGCCACCCATTTTTAATGTATGAGACCAAAACTGCACTCAGTATTCCCTGTAATTGTATTTGCATCATGTGATCTCACGAAGAAATATAATTGTAGCACAGCTTTGCTCCTTACATGACTCTTCTTTCTATGAAGGCCAGCATTCTATTTGACACAGTGATCATGTGCTTTTCCAGCATGTTTGCTTTCAGCGAGTTTGTGACAAGGATGATGACAATATACAACACCTTTTGTTTTTACTACTTTTGTCTGTTATATTACACCTGCTACTTCTAAATGCTGCATTACATTCAAAAGCATTTAAACTTGAATGTTGCCTATTGAGTAAATTTATAAATGTCAACATAAATTGTGGCTGTGACGCAGTTTTATAAAATGTCTCTGGAAGTTCATTTCTGTTAGATCTTAAACATGTTCACAGAAATTTTACACAATACAGTGTGGTCCTTGCTTTTTTTTAAACTGTCAGGCAAAACTTGTGCCCTCTATTTGGAGGAATATTGTTAAGAGCTTATTATTTGCAAAACATTATTAACGGCCGAGGCTGTTATAATGAAAATGATTGGTTCACAAATGTGCTTAATCTTCTGTAATTGTATTTCTGTCATTGGGAAGTTTAGCAAAATATTTACACCCACAAGAATGACCAGGATAAAAGTAATTTTGACATTTTTCAGTAGTAGTATTGGAGACAGATGTGAAATGATTTCCACAGCCATTGAGTGCATCACACATGATGGTCTATACATTACCTCTGAGCCATTTGGGAAGCAACCTATTCCATAAGGCATAGGAGCAAAATTGGGCCATTTGGTCCTTCAGTTTGCTGCACCATTCCATTGTGGCTATTATACTATCCCTCTCAAACTAATTCTCCTGCCTTCTCCCTGTAACCTTTTATACCTTTTCTAATCAAGAACCTATCAAACTCCGCTTTGAATATACCCAGTGACTTGGCCTCCATGGCCATCTGTGACAATAAATTCTACAGATTCCCCACCCTCTGGCTAAAAAAAACTTCTCTTCATCTCTGTTCTAAAGGGACATCGATCTATTCTGAGGCTGTTCCCTCTGGTCCTAGACTCTTTC
This sequence comes from Mobula birostris, assembly GCF_030028105.1. Classification (NCBI taxonomy): domain Eukaryota; kingdom Metazoa; phylum Chordata; class Chondrichthyes; order Myliobatiformes; family Myliobatidae; genus Mobula; species Mobula birostris. Next base: position 54,515,817 of record NC_092386.1, read on the forward strand.
TCCCCCACCCCCCCCCCTCCCCCAAAACTATAGGAAACACCCTCTCGACATCCACTTTACCTGGGCCTTTCAATATTTGATAGGTTTCAATGAGATCCCCCGCGTTCTTATAAACTCCAGTGAATACAGGCCAAGGGCCATCAAATGTTCATCATACATTAACCCTTTCATTCTTGGCAACATTCTTGTGAACCTTGTGTGGGCTCTCTCCAGTGCCAGGACATCCTTTCTTGGATAAAGAGCCCAAAACTGCTCACAATACTCCAAATGTGGTCTGACCAATGCCTTATTAAGCCTCATCATTACATCCTTGCTTCTATATTCTTGTCCTCTTGAAATGAATGGTGTTATTATGTTTACCTCTCATACCACAGACTCAACTTGCAAGTTAACCTTGAAGGAATTCTGCATGAGGACTCCCAAGTCTCTTTACACATCTGCTTTCTGAATTTGCTCCGGTGCTACTAAATATGGTTTATTTAAATATCTAAGAATCCATATACAAGGCAATAGTAGGTACAGAAAGAAGAAAATGGGGTGTAGAAGTGTGAAATATGGGAGCAGGAATAGGCTATACTATCCTTAAAGTGTGCTTCACCATTCATTATCATCACTGCTTTTATGTCTTGTCCACTTTCTCACACAAGCTTTCATACCTTTTGATTCCTTTAGTATTTAAAAACTCTGAACCTAACTACTGAGTATTCAGAGCTGTCCAGGTTGAAAATTTCAATGGTTTGGAGCTTTTAGGAAAAGTTCTCCTCATCTCAGACTTTAATAACTGACCTTGATATCCTGACAATCAAGATAGAGGAAACATCCAATCTATCTTCAATTTCCTAATCTTCCACATCTCTGTGATTACTTCAAAGTAAAATTTATTATCAGAGTGCATACATGTCACCACATACAATCTTGAGATTCTTTTTCTGCGGGCATACTTGTGAAATCTATAGGACTAACTGTAAACAGGATCTGTAAAGTGTAAACATCAGGAACTGTAAACATACTGTGCAAATGCAGATAATAAATAACAATCAATAACGAGCACGAAATAACAAGATAAGACTCTTTAAATGAGTGTAGTTATCTCCTTTTGGTTAAGAGCCTGATGGTTGAGGGGTAGTAACTGTTCTTGAACGTGGCGGTGTGAGTCCTGAGGCACTTGTATCTTCTACCTGATGGCAGCAGCGAGAAAAGAGCCTGGCCAGGGTGGTGAGGTTCCCTGATGATGGATGCTGCTTTTCCACAGCAATGTTTCATGTAGCTGTGCTCAATGGTTGGGAACGTCTTATCCATGATGCACTGGGCTGAATCCACGACCTTTTGTAGGATTTTCCACGCAAAGGCATTGGTGTTCTCATACCAGGCCGTAATGCAGCCAGTCGGCACTTTTTCCACCTCACATCTAGAGAAGTTTGCTAAGTTTTTTGATGACATGCCAAATTGCCACAGGTTCCTGAAGATGTAAAGGTGCTGTTGTGCTTTCTTCATAAATATGTTTATATGATGGGTCCAGGACAGGTCCTCTGAGATGGTGACACCCATGAATTTGAAGTTACTGACCCTCTCCACCTCAGATTATTGGCTTATGGACCTTTGGTTTCCTTCTCCTGAAGTCTACAATCAGTTCCTTGGTCTTGTTAATGTTAAGTGAAAGGTGGTTGTTATGACACTACTCAGGCAAATTTTTCAAGCTCCCTACTCTGTGCTAATTCATCACCACTTTTGATATAGCCCACGACAGTGGTGTTATCAGCAAATTTGTATATGGTGTTGGAGCTGTACTTAGCCACCCAGTCACAGGTGAAAAGTGAGTAGAGCAGGGAGCTAAGCACACATCCCTGTGGTTCTCCTGTAAGGAACTCTGCATGAGGGCTCCCATAAACTCCAGTGTTTGGAAGCCATTTTTCCTCCGTACCTCTTCATAGAATAATCTCCGTATCCTGACAATTGGCCAAGTGAACCAAAATTGACTCTGAGGTGAACGGATCCTCCTTCAGATATTTGAACTAAAAATGGGCCCACTACTTCAAAGTGGGTCTCACCAAAAGCCCTATGTAGATTTAGCAGGATTTCCTTTCTTTTGTAGTCCAATTTCTTTACAATCTTGTCATTTTAAGTTTACTTTCTTGCTGTTTTTAATGCCTTTTTAAAAATCTTCCTACCAAAGTCAATAATTTTATATTTATCCCTAGACATTCCATCAGTCATTACCATGCCCATTATCCTCTAGTAACCTTTACCTACATATCTCAACATTTCTACTTTCTCCTTGCAACTCTTTGGTTCTTCCTAACTTTGTTATCAACAAGTCTTGTGAATTAAAATGATAGTCTCTCCTGTGCAAGCTAACTACCAAGTCATCCTTGTGTCTCCAGTGGAAAGAGTTCACTTACAGACAAAACCCAATAGGACGTGACTGAGGGTGACCCTTTTCCCTCTTCTGTAAGAATGGAGGAAAACAGTAAAACTTCACTAATCCACCATACTTAGGACTTTGGTGCCAGACTAACAGATTTTCTAGGCTGAGAGAATATATGGCTATTAATTGGATATTTTAAATTATATCAATATATTCATACATTTATAATACAGAATGCAAATTGACATTTTCACAAGTTAGGTCATTCCATTATTTAAGATTAACATGTTTATTTTCCATTTACCAACTTGAATTGTATGTTGGGGTTAAATGCAATTATTGTGTACAATGGCAGGAGGACACTGAATAGTAGCTCTCCCCTGCTGGGCCTCTGCAGGATTTTGGAAAATCAATAACTTGTTTACAATCTCATAATTTTAGTTTAAAATGTGATCCTTACTGTCCAGGATGCAGTTTGAGGACAGAAGTAGCACTTGTTGCTAAACTAAAGGTTTAGTATGTCACTTGTACTGTGTCAGCTAGCATCGACCAGCAAAAAGGAAGGATAGTTGTTGGGGAAAGACAATTTTATCAAATCCCCACAAGGAAGAATGTGCAAGTTAAAGGTAGTTTGGAATACTTTTTAAACATTGCTTATATGCCATTTTACACATCTATGATGTTCAACAGTAGAGATTACAAGTGATTGCAAATCTGAGTTGATGGAATAATCTAGATATTTTATGCTCATTTCTTCAGCAGTGGCAGAAAATGAAGCATTTTCGTGCTCAATTTGTGTCCCACCCTTTCAGAAACGGTCTAATTATATACAAAGGCATTTTCATTCCTTTGCTGATTTCATGATTATTTTGGTCTGTCTTATAAAGAATTTTGATCTTGTATTCATTAAGTTTATTTCACTTCTTGCCTCTCAATAGCACAACAGTATACTTGTGTAGTAACCATAAGGGAAATCAATGAAATAGCTTTGAGAGGAGTGAAATTGTTTATTCCTGTTCATCTGACAAATCTAACTTCACAATGCACACAGGTTGAAACTCATTCCAGGCTTGGCCGTGTGCGAGCAGGTCTAAGCTTTCTGCTGAAAATAACACCTGGCTGCGGTTCTGTCTTGCATAAGAAACTTCTGGTTTGCGCTCTGATTAAGTTATTGAATTCAGAAGATTTATGATAATTATGCATTCCTTTGTGAATTCCATTCTTGCAACAAACAGCATGAAGGTATTTGTCATAGTGTGTTTGAGCAAGAAATCTTTGCCTTTCGCAAATCAAGTGATGTGATTTAGTTTTGGGTTATCGAAATCCATCTACCTTTCTTTGCTTTGTTCTTCTGAAGCTGGTATTAGTTTCTGTGCTGAGGGTCCAGTTAAACCATTTTTATTTGCCATCCTCTTGCAAGTAAATTATCTCTCCATAAAAAGGTAGGAGTTGTTATGAGACTGCAGATGCTGGTACTTAGAGCAACACACAAGGTGCCGGAGGAGTTCAGCAGGTAAGGCAGGAGTCACTGTTTTGGGTTATGGTTAGATGAAGATTCTCAATAACAAAGGGTCATGACCCCATTTGGGTGCCACTTTGGCATAACCGTTTGTACAATGCCATTACAGCTCAGGGTGTCAGAGTTCACTAGCGACATCATTTGTCAGGAGTTTGTACGTTCTCCTTGTGGACATGTTCGTTTCTTCCGGCTTCTCTGATTTCCTTCCACAGTCGAAAGATGTACCAATTAGTAGGTTAATTGGTCACTGTAAATTGTCCCGTGGTTAGGCTAGGGTTAAATCGGTAGGTATCCGGCATTGCGGCAAAAAGTTCCCGGGGGCTTATTCTGCACTGTATCTCTAAATATAAATAAGAAATAAATTTTCCTCCGTAGGTGCTGCCTGACTCCCTGAATTCCTTCAGCGCCTCCAGACTGTTTTATGTTAATTTCCAAGTTACTTTCTTGAAACATGTCCTTTATGACAATCATTTATCAAATTATTTATTTTTTCTCCAGAGAATATGCCATTACCTTATTGAAAGCTCCTTTTAAGCTTGCAGATGACATGCAAATTGATGGAGTTGTGGATGGTGAGGAAGGTTGTCAAAGGGTACAGAGTTTGGAAACTTGGAAGGAGAAATGGCAAATAGAGTTTAATCCAGACTAAGGTGAGGTGTTGAGCTTTACGAATCAAATGCAAGAGGGAAGTATACAATGAAGAAGCATTGGCATACAAGGTACAAGTCCACAGGGTCTGAAAATAGCGACACAAGTAGATAGGTTGGTATCAAAGACATACCAGAGATTGTTTTCTGTAGCGTGTTGGAGACTGAGGGTGCCCTGATCAATGCATTGTTCTGCTGTAGTGTGCGTTTCCATAACCGTAATTGATGAATTAGGGAGCACTGTTTGTATAACATGGGCTGAATTGGTGATACCACAATTTCAATTGAGAACTACAGATCTACTTAAAAATTACTTTGGATATTGACAGGCAAGAATAAACCTGGACCTGGTGGAATGCACCCTCGGGTTCTGAAGGAAGTAGCTGGAGAGTTTGCAGAGGCATTAACAATGATCTTTCAAGATTCAATAGATTCTGGCATTGTACTGGATGACTGGAAAATTGCAAGTGTTACTCCGTTATTTAAGAAGGGTGGGAGGCAGCAGGAAGGAAACTATATACATCTTAGCCTGACATAAGTGGTTGGAAAGTTGTTAGAATCAATAGTTAGGGATGAGGCACATGACAAGATAGGCCAAAGCCAACATGGTTTCCTGAAAGGAAAATCCTGCCTAACTAACCTACTGCAGTTTTTTAAGGAAATTACAAGCAGGGTAGACAAAGGAGATGCAGTGGATGTGGTGTACTTGAATTTTCAGAAGGGCTTTGATAAGGTGTCACACATGAGGTTGCTTAGCAAGATAAGAGCCCATGGAATTACAGGGAAATTACTAGCATGGGTGGAGAATTGGTTGATCGGCAGAAAGCAAAGAGTAGGAATAAAGGGATCCTATTCTGGCTGGCTGCCGGTTACCAGTGGAGTTCCACAGGGATCGCTGTTGGGACCACTGCTTTTTACAATGTACGTCAATGATTTGGACTATAGGATTAATGGATTTGTGGCTAAATTTGCCGATGATATAAAGATAGGTGGAGGAACGGGTTGTGTTGAGGAAACAGTCAGCCTGCAGAGAGACTTGGATAGTTTAGGGGAATGGGCAAAGAAGTTGCAAATGAAATATAATGTTGGAAAGTGTACGGTCATGCACTTTGGTGGAAGAGATAAATGGCCAGACTATTATTTCTATGGAGAGAGAATTCAAAATGCAGAGATGCAAGAGAACTTGGGAGTCCTTGTGTAGGATACCCTAAAGGTTAACCACCCAGAAAGGAGGGTGTGAAGATGGCAGATGCAATGTTGGCATTCATTTCTAGAGGTATAGAATATAAGAGCAGGGATGTGATGTTGAGGCTTTATAAGGCACTCGTGAGACCACACTTGGTGTATTGTGTGCAGTTTTGGGCTCCTTATTTTAGAAAGGATATACTGACATTGGAGAGTGTTCAGAGAAGATTCACAAGAATGATCCCAGGAATGAAAGGGTTACCGTATGAGGAACGTCTGGCAGCTCTTGGGATGTATTCTCATAGAAGCATTCTGAATGTTAAAAGGACTAAACAGATTAGATATGGCAAAGTTATTTCTCATGGTAGGGGAGTCTAGGACAAGAGGGCATGACTTCAGGATTGAAGGACGTCCTTTTAGAACTGCGTTGCGGAGAAATTACTTTAGTCAGAGGGTGGTAAATTGGTGGAATTTTTTGCCATGAGCGGCTGTGGAGGCCAAGTCATTGGGTGTATTTAAGGCAGAGATAGATAGGTTCTTGATTAGCCAGGGCATCAAAGGGTATGGGGTGAAAGCAGGGGAGTGGGGATGACTGGAAAAATTGGATCAGCCGTGATTGAATGCTGGAGCAGCCTCAATGGGCCGAATGGTCTACTTCTGCTCCTATATCTTATGGTCTTTTGGTCTTAGTAAAAGGCTGTTTTCACGTAACATTCCTGCAGTAATCATGTGCCATTGTTCCTTAAGAACACAGGTTGCCAGTTTCACTGCAGGAGGAGGGAGTTGACAAGCAATTGCTTCTTTTGATCATTGTACATATCTGATTTATTTAACAATGTAGTATGGTGCCTTTTAATATTTTAGTTTGCAGTATAAAGTAAACCTGGTTATTAAAAATGCCTTTTTTTTAAAAAAAATCCTTCAAAGAAAGTAACTGTTACTCTGAAATTGAAATTTTAGTCCCTAACCATCTCCCCCCACCCCCCCCATTTCTTTCCCTCTCGACCCAATGGACTATTTTGTAATTAATTTTCTATAAAAATGAGATTTCTTAGTTGTGTGAATTTCATATTATAACAGAGCTACCTGTACATATAAAATTGAGGTATAGGTGAAAGATTTTGGGTGTTTTGAAATTATCAAAATATAGTGAATTTTAACTCAAATGAGAAGTATTCAGTTCTTAATGTGAATCACAAGCAGTAATCACTTTGACAGCTTTCTAAGCAAACAGTACTGTCTGCAGAGCACATGCGTTTGCTGGGAACGGATTGCTCAAGAGAGGTGGTTTTTAAAGTGAAGTGACTATAATACGTGCTAGTATGCATCAGCTAAATGTGAGACTGTGACCTGACTACTTCAAACCAGACATCTATGGCTAAGTTATTTTACACTGTTGTGACAGAGTTCAAAAAAGTTTGTGGAACAAACTGATCTCATGTTCTCTCCTTATTTATTGCTATTTATTTATATTTGCATTTGCAGTCTGTTGTGTTCTGCACTCTGGTTGATCTTTCATTGATCCTGTTAAAGTTACTATTCTATAGATTTGCTGAATATGCCTGCAGGAAATTAAATCTAGGGGATTTATATGGTGACATATATGTACTTTGATAATAAAATTTACTTTGAACTTTTTTTTTGAACTTTGATATTGTGACTCGCCACATCAAACATGGTCATTGACATACTTGCTCAATCAACAGTTGGAATGTTTGTGTACTCAGAAAGTCAGCCCTCACGGCATTAACTTTGGATATCTGGATTCTCTGTTCTCAGCTTTTAGACCATCCTTGTGAATTAGTTAGCCCCAGCAAAGGTCTTTGAACATTGAGAGGTGTCTCCCTTTGTAGATATGAATGGAAGCATTCTCAGACTTGGTAAATAGTGCCATTGTAGCTATTGAAATTGTATTAAATCATTTGCTGTTACTTTTGATCTTAAAACTAACAAGGCCATGTGCTTTGAGGGGATCTCCAGAAAGATGATGTCTGCTGGTCCAGCATTTCAATCAGATAGTCCACAGTCACCACAGTATAGGGTAGGTAGTTGATCATCTTTCCTGGGTGGAAATGTGAATCTGAATGCATAGGTTTAAGGCAAGAAGATAATTAAAACAAGATGTGTGAGGGAAGCCAGTACTGTGCAGCTAAGGGAGGTGTTAGATTGGCCTTATGATCAACACTGACACTGTGGAATGAAGGGCTTGTTCTATATCTGATCTTTGGCATCTTTAACATTCCTAGTTGAATGAAAAATAAAAAGAGAAAAAAATTGGATGCTGCTTGAAAAATGAGATGGGTGATAAAGTGACCATATGTCAGATGATATCTAGTTCCTGTTACAAAGCTCCTTTATTGACAAATTTTTGGCTCTCACCTTCTGTGTCCATACCAACCAGTCATGCAAAAACCATATGGCTGCATTCAAAGACAATGTTTAGAAGAAAGTGAGCTCTTATATTGACTCAACAGCTAAGCAACAGTAAATCCTACATTACTACTGTAGTTATGTTTGTAACATGCTGCCAGTCTTTCGTGTAAAACTATTACATGCTCACTGAATCAAGCCCAAATGGATCATGAGCTTCCTTACTAACAAGCCTGTCCATCAGTATTGAATTGTATTGACTTTATTACTTCATATACATGAGGAGCAAAAATCTTTGTTATATCTCCATCTACATGTGCTATTTATAGTAATTTATAATAAATAGTATGTACAACAGGACAGTCAATGTAACACAGAAATAAAATTGTATCAGCATGAATTACAGGTCCACAATCCCTTATCCAAGATCCTTGGGGCCAGTTGCATTTCAGAATTCAGAATTTTTCGGATTTCAGACCCCTCCCCCCAATACCAAAAAAACACGTACTGTATGCTCAAGTCCCTTATTTAACCTGTCTCAGTGCGGTGGACTTTAGGACCCGGTGACGCACCAAACCTACGCATATCCTCTCGTATACTTTAAATCCTCTCTAGATTACATATAATACCTAATACAATGTAAATGCTATGTAAATAATGGTTATACTGTATTATTTAGGGAATAATGACAAGAAATTTTGTTTCCAACAAAAACATAAAAATATACAGCTTCAAACAAACTGAATCAAACACATGGTAAATGACTTATTGGAATACATATAGACTGTCACTGTCACTGCCACTATAAAATTCCAGTAACTTGTCTTTCTGTTTATTTAAATCATATACAGTGGTAGTTTCGGCATTATTTTCTTCAGTAAGATGCCACACAGACACACCACGATCAAGCTTCTGCAATAACTCCACTTTCTGTGTTATTGATAATGATGAACGTTTCCTTCTCTCTTTCTCATTGTTACCCATAGGGTATCTGCAGCTCTTTTTGACATTTTCACAGTGAAATTAAACACAAAGTCAACAGTGAACACAAAATATCAGCGAACAGCAAATGCACGTGTAACCAGTATGAGCGCTGAGCCACAAATAACGTCTAGCGGCCTCTGCTAGTGCTGCCACATCACACCTGAGTGACATCAGCTGTTGGCGAAAAAAAACTTTGGTTTTTGGAGCTTTTTGGATTTCAGAATTTTGGATAATCTGATGGCCTGGTGGAAGTTGTTGTCCCGGAGCCTGTTAGTCCTGGCTTTTGTGCTGTGTTACAGTTTCCCAGATGGTAGCAGTTAGAACAGTTTGTGGTTGGGGTAACTCTGGTCCCCAATGATCCTTCGGGTCCTTTTTACTCACGTGTCTTTGTAAATGTCCTGAATAGTGAGAAGTTCACATCTACAGATGTGCTGATCTGTCCGCACCACTCTCTGCAGAGTCCTGCGATTGAGGGAAGTACAGTTCCCAGATCAGGCAGTGATGCAGCCAGTCAGGATGCTCTCAATTGTGCCCCTGTAGAAAATACTTAGTGTTTTGGGGTCCACACCAAACTTCTTCAACTGTCTGAGGTGAAAGAGTGGCTGCTGTGCCTTTTTCACCACGCAGCATATGTACAGACCATGAGAAATTCTCAGTGATGTATATGCCGCGGAATATAAAGCTGTTCGCCCTCTCAACCCCAGATCCATTGATGTCAATAGGGGCTAGCCTGTTTCCATTCCTCCCATAGTCCACATCAGCTCCTTTGTTTTTGCAACATTGAGGGAGAGATTGTTTTCTTGACAGCACTGTGTCAGGGTGATGACTTCTCTGTGGGCTGCCTCATTATTATTTGAGATTAGGCCAATCAGTGTAGTGTCATCAACAAATTTAATTAGCAGATTGGAGTTGTGGGTGGCAACACAGTTATGGGTATACAGAGAGTAAAGGAGGGGGCTTAGTACACAGCCCTGAGGGGCACCTGTGTTGAGGGGCAGAGGTGAGGGATCCCACTCTTACCACCTGCTGGCAATCTGACAGGAAGTCCAGGATCCATCTACACAAGGCAGGTTGAAGGCTTCTCGCTGAGCCTGGAGGGGATTATGGTGTTGAATACTGAACTGTAATTCAAGAGCAGCATTCTATACCAGTGGATTTGCTTCCCACTGCCACACTCCAAAAAAGGTTTTTTTTACTGTTCCTCATCTGTATTTGACTCCTGGGTGTTAGGTGTTGCCAGCTTTCACTGTGTTCTGACTGCCCCCACATCACCAGCTGGATTGCTGTTTTCAGCACTCTGATGTCAAACTGTCCAGCTTTCAATGAACTTCACCTTCATCTTCCTTTCTCAAACATTTCTAACCCACCTCTTCAAATATGCTTCTCAAACAGAGAATATATTATTAGATTTGATGTCCAAGATTGCACAAAGAAAGGTAAATCAAGAGTTCTAATGTCAGCCAACCACTATATAATTAGAGCTCCCCATTAGTGAGCCCATTGATTCCCGAGTTCTGCCTGAAATGACCCTTGTATTGCGTTTCTTTGGGTAACAGAGGCAAGAACTTGGGAATTACTAGAAAACATTTCCATGATTAAAGTCTTTCTTTCCCTTAGTAGATTTTTATTCATCTATTAGGAAGGTATTTGGCAGGTACCACAGTAATATAGATGGCACTTTGAATAACATTCAAATGATGTTGCATTGCTACATTTGTGATTTCTCATTATCATAATTAGAGTGCTGTACTTTCATTTTAAATGAGAAGGTTGGGAATCCAAAGGTGCAGCAAATTTAAAATATTGAAGCAAGTAATGTAAAAACTTGATTTTATGTCAGAAATCTGAAAAGATCATATCCTCTATCCCTTCATGGTATTAATACAAAATTAATTTTTGAATTTGATCCAGCATTAGAATGCCTTGTCATCTCATTTTCAAGGAGTAAATAATTGATAGTAGCCATTACAGTTCACTAGTGTACCCATTTCCCATATTTGCATTCAGGGCTCCCGACATGAATAACAGAGTTAAAAGAACATTCCTATGAGTTCGTAGGTTTGCCGTTACATAGAAACAAATCAAACTTAAAATAATAAGCATGAACCTACTGGCAATTGAAAGCTTATGTTAAGTGAGCATCCAAATAAAGGCTTAATTGGCAGTGCAACTTACGTTGAAATGTCTTTATACTTTTGAATTTGATGAAATGGTTTAAACTTGTGTAGAGTTAGTGTTAAGCGTGACCAGTATAGATATAGGTATACAGTGTAGTGTGGAATTCAACTCTGTTTATGCCAGCAAGTATTTAACAGCTTGTATTCTGTTCAACTTGCATAAATTAGACGTTCTGTCTCTTAATGAGCACTGAACTGATATACTTTAAAATTTCATGAAACATGACTTTAGACTTACAAAGCAGAGGGAGTGTGGCGTTTGATCAGGAAATCATGAGATCGGAGGTTACAAGATTGGAGATGTGGCTCATGGTCTGATCGTTTAGCTGTTAATTTGGTCCTTGTTTTTGGGGGCAGCGCAGTAGCATAGCATTTAGGGTAATATGATTACAACGCCACGGAGCCGGGTTCAATTCTGCCGATGCCCGTGAAGAGTTTGTACCTTGTCCCTGTGACCGTGTGGGGTTCCTACCGTACTTCAAATTCGTAACTGGTTCAGAGTTTAAAGTAGATTTCTTATCAAAGTATGTATGTCACCATACTCTAAGCTGGGATACATTTTCTTGGTAAGTTAACTGGTCACATGGGTGTATTTGGGTGGTGTGGGCTCATTAGGTCAGAAGGGCCAGTTACTGTGCTGTGTCTCCAAATAAATAAACTCAAGTAGTTCCTGTTGCTCATTGTTCAGCAAGTGAAAAAGGGATAATCTTGGAGATTATAGACTGGTGAGTCTCATGTCACTGGTAGGGAAGCTATTGGAGAATACTCTTGGGGTTAGAATTGATGAGCATTTGGAAAAGCATGACTTAATTGGAGACCGTCAGCATGATTTAGTGATGGGAAGTAGAGCAGTTGATGCCGTTTACCTGGATTTTAGTGGAACACTTGACTAAGTATCACATGGTAGACTCATCAGAAGATAACAGTACCAAGGACCATGTGAATTGACTGTTTAGATTCAGAATTGGCTTCTCCATTGAAGTGTCCTTTGTTCTACCATAGCCTCCAGTGTGTTCAATTTGACTCCTATAACAAAGCTAGCCTTTCTAATCAGTTTATTGAGCCTGTTGGCATCACCAGTGTTAATGCCATTGCCCCAACACAGCACTGTTGTCACCAGTAACATAGAAGATTGTACTGGCGACAACAGACTGGTAGAACACATGAAGGAGAGCCCTGCATACTCCAAAAGACCTCAGTCTCCTCAGGAAGTAGAGGCGACTCTGGCCTTTCCTGTACACAGCCTCTGTGTTGATGTTTCACCCAAGTCTGTCATCAAGGTGCACCCCCAGGTACTTGTAGGTCCTCATCAACAATAGTAACAAGGAGCAGTGCAGGCTTAGTCTTCTGAAAGTCCATCACCATCTCCTTTATCTTACTGATGTTGAGCTGCAGATGATTCAGCTTGCACCATTTGATAAAGTCCTCCACCAAGGCCCTGTATTCATCCTCCTGTCCTCTCTTTATAGACCCAACTATTGCTCAGTCATTAGAATTTCTGCAAACAACATGTCTCAGCGTTGTATCTAAAGTCCAAGGTACACAGGGTAAACAGGAAGCGAGCCAATATAAGTCCCCTGTGAGACCCCAGTACTGCTTATAGCCATGTCTCCACATAGCTCTGAAACCACATAAATGGGTCTACCAGTCAGGAAGTCCATTGTCCAGGAGACAATGGATTTGCCAGCCTGGTTGGAACGGAACTTTTCCCCCAGCGATGACTATATGGTGTTGAAGGCACTTGAGAAATCAAAAAACATGATTCTCGTGCTGGCCTGCTTATCCAAATAGGATTAGTGTTCAGCAGGTAGATGGCAGCATCGTTGACTCCAATGTGCTCCTGGTGGGCAAACTGCAGGGGATCGAGGGCTGATCTGACCAGGGGTCAGAGGTGAGACAGGACCAGCCTCTCTAGGGTTTTCATAATGTTTGAGGTCAAGGCCACTGGACAGTAGTCATTCAAGACTTTTGGTTGGAGCTTCTTGGGTACTGGGACCACAGATGATGATTTCCACACAGTTGGGACACTGTCCAGGCTGAGACTTCGATTGAAAATGTGCTGGAGAACTCCACACAGCTGCTCAGCACACTCCTTCAGGACCTTGGGATTCACACCATCCAGTCCCAATGCTTTGCCATGTCTGAGTTTTCCCAGAGCCATTCTCACCTACTCAGTAGTGAAGGAAAATTCATGCTGACTTGGGGAGATGATGGAAGGTGGGGGCTGGACGGGTATTTACAAGTTTGCAGATCGGTGGCATAATGAATTGTGAAGATTACCAAAAGATGCAGCAGATATGGATAAGATGCAGATATGAGCAGAGAAATGGTAGGTGGAGTTTAAACAGGGCAAATGCACTTTGGGCAATCAAATGTAAGGGGAAAGCACTCGGTTAATGGCAGAACCCTTAACAGCACTGATATACAGAAATCTTGGGATCCAAGTCGATTCCTCCCTGAAAATGGCTGAGCAAGTCTTTTGTGATAAAGAAGGCATCGGGTTTTGGCCTGAAGTGTTGACTGTACTCTTTTCCATAGATGCTGCTTGGTCTGCCCCAGTATTTTGTGGGTGTTGCTCGCATTTCCAGCATCTGCAGGTTTTCTCTTGTATATGACATTTTTGCCTATGTTATTTGAGACATTGAATTCAAGAGTCAGGAAGTTTTATACAACTTTATTGCAGCTTTATAAAAACTCCATTAGGCCACATCTGGAGTATCTGCATTCAGTTCTGTTCATCTCATTTAGAGGAAGGATGTGGAGGCTTTGTAAAGGGGTTCACAAGAGGTTTACTGAGATGCTACATGAGTTTGAGGGCATGTGCAATAAGGAGAGGTTAGGCATTCTTGGGTGGCATTGTGTATTGCCTGATGTTGAATTTCTTGATGGAAGCAAATCATCAACAGGAGGTTTCACATGTCACTCAAAGTGTGGCATATGCAAGCAAAGGCATGGATGAGAGTTTCAGCAGTGTCCATTTGGAAAATGAGAGTTTGGTCTCAGCAACAATATCAAGAACATGTTTGAGTTCACAAGAGTGGATTTCCAGGATGTTACCAGGGTGATGGACTTGCCTTCTGAGAAGACGGTGGAAAGGTTAAGTCGGTTCTTCTTGGACCAGAAGATGTTTGCAGAGGATCCCACAGAAATTTTGGTGATAACTGGAGGTTTTCATAAAGTATTAAAAATGATCCAGTTAGAACTTGTCATTAACCAATGGCTTATAGACTTAGAGATGAGTTCTTTATTTGTGTTGCCAACATTTATTGATTTTATCCTTTACTTAGTGAGATTGCAAGGAGCCGGTCCATCTAGCCGTTTGGGCCACACTACCCCAGCCCCGATTAACCCTAACTCAAACACAGAACTATTTGCAATGACCAATTAACCTGCCCATTACATCTTTGGACTGTGGGAGGAAATCAGAGGACCTCCGGAGAAAACCCACGCATTCCTCGTGGAGATCATAAGGTATAGGAGCAGAATTAGGACACCTGGGCCATCGAGTCTGCTCTGCCATTCAATCATGGCTGATCCTTTTTTATCTCCTCCTCAACTCCAGTTCTCGGCCTTCTCCCTGTAACCCTTGATGCCATGTCCAATCAAGAAATTATCAATCTCTGCCTTAAATACATCCAACAACCTGGCCTCCACAGCTGCATGTGGCAACAAATTCCACAAATTCACTGCCCTCTGGCGAAAGAGATTTCTCCGCATCTCTGTTTTGAAAGGGTGCCTCTCTATCCTGAGGCTGTGCCCTCTTGTCCTAGACTCTCCCACCATGGGAAACATCCTTTCCACATCTACTCTGTTTAGGCCTTTCAACATTCAAAAGGTTTCAATGAGATTCTCCCCCCTCCCCTTCCATCCTTCTGAATTCCAACGAGTACAGACCCAGAGCCATGAAACATTCCTCCTATGATAGCCCTTTCATTCCTGGAATCATCCTTGTGAACCTCCTCTGGACCCTCTCTAATACCAGTACATCTCTTCTAAGCTGAGTGACCCAAAACTGTTCACAATACACAAGGTGAGGCCTCACCAGTGCCCGATAAAGCCTCAGCATCACATCCCTGCTTTTGTATTCTACACCTCTTGAAATGAATGTATTGCATTTGCCTTCCTCACCTCCGACTCAACCTGCAAGTTAACCTTCAGGGTGTTCTGCACAAGGACTCCCAAGTCCTTCTGCATCTCAGATTCCTGGATTTTCTCCCATGGTGGATGTACAGGCATTCCTTACAGAACAGTGCCAGTGTTGACTCCAAGCTCAAACCATGGAGAAGATGGCACGACAGCAGCGCGCACGGCCTCTCCGTTGATTGATATCTGTAATCTGTCAAGTAGGGGACCGTGCACAATTCTGAATTGATGGAGACGGACGTGAGAGTACGGAGGAACATCTGGAAAACTAATGAAATGCCTGCTTTGCTGCCGCTGCTACTGTGTGGTAACCGGAATCTCTGGAGCAGTAGACCCTGAAATCCTTGGCTTTGCGTGTCTGAGCGGCCGGGGTGAGGTCCAAGGCACTCAGCAGGCTGTATTGGAGGGGCCGGTCGGAGGCTCGAAGTTTTCGGATGGACAGACTCGGTGTCGGCTGTGGTCGGCTGCTTCCAAGGTATCGGCAAGTTGATGGTGCCTGGAGGTTTATGGCAGGGAGTTTCTCCCTTTTGCTGCTGCTATCGGGGCCTCGGGAGTCGATCGACTCGGGGACTTTGAGACTATTTTCACCGTGCCCATGGTTTGTTCTTCATCAAATTATGGTATTGCTTTGCACTGCTGTAACTATATCTTATAATTATGTGGTTCTGTCAGTGTTAGTCTTTGGTTTGTCCTGTTTTCTGTGATATCACTCCAGAGAAACATTGTATCATTTCTTAATGCATGTATGCATTTTTAAATGACAATAAAAGAGGACTGAGTGTTCTCATAATCTAAATCCAGAACACTCCGAGCTGTAATAGTGTTGCGCTAACCGCTACACTACCATGATCTGGAAAAATAAGGCAAGTAGTGGTTCTCTGATTAGTTATTGGATAAGTAGCTGGGAATGGGAAGTTTGAAAGGATGTGGACAAAAAGCATGAATGTTTGCCTATACACAACTACACTTTCTAAGAGACAGCCAAGAACTAATAGGCTGAATGGCCTCCTGCAGCCAGTTCCAGTGACTTTGTAAAAGTAAAATATCAGGCCATGCTTTTCTCTGTAAGGTTGACTGTAGTGTTTAGTTACATAGCTGATAGAATATGATGAACATTATGAAGTACCAAAGTACTTGCATTTATTCACATCTGCAAGTTTAAATAGAGCAGAGACAATATGCTGGAATTAGTTGGGCAGGCAGCTTCTGTTTAAATCACTAAATTAGGTGCTTTGCAGCAGACAAAACCATGGGTTAACACAGTTATTTGCCATGTTGCCTGGGGAAAGGATTGACTGCACATCAATTTAAGGGTGCATTTCGCATTTACTCTCTGAAAATTACTTTACTGGAATCACCTGGATGTTTGCCTAGTTCCAGTTAAAAGGGTTATATAGTTTAATGTTTACTTTGCAAACTGTCACTGATGTTTTAATTTTGTGTCACTATCATATTGCTTGATATGTACTTTCTGCTTTGAATAACACATCCTTTATGTATGCTGATTTGTAATCACTCTAACTCTCATCTGGATAGGAGATTGATAACATGAATTTATTTAGGCAACTCCCCTAACTTGATGACTGAATTGGTTTCATTGATGTGTTGAAGCTTTATCAACACATTGTAATGATTGACTACTTAACATAATTTTCTATTGTGCAATGGAAGGGGAGGGTTTGTTAATTGTATCTTTAAAAAAAACACCAATTCCAGACCTTTTGATTCTTGGCCAGAAGAATAATCCTCTCGAAGAAAGTGGTGGTGGTGCAGTGAATTCATGACCAACATCATCATGTGCTCCTAGTGTTGGACTCTGCAGAACATCCTGTCCAGGCAGTGATGTTTGGTGCAGAGACTTTGTTGAGGAACATATTTATTTGAGACGACTATAGAAAAATATTTTATTATAAGGGCTGAATCATGTCTATTCTTATTGTCTATTCCTGTCATACTATTGCACATTCTGCCATTGTCTCTGAGTTTCGATGATCTGTTATGCTTGAATGTTTCCACTGAATGTTGACTTTGCATAACAAGTTTGTATTTTCTCATAACTTTTCATCATCCATTAAGAAAGAAAATATATTGTAGCACCTATAATAAATCGCCTCTTACTCCTCTAACCACTGGAGAATCTTGGGTCATTCTACTCTTGCCTCATGGTTCGTCCCATTTATTCCAAGAATTCATTTAGAGTTGCATTGCCTATAAGGTAAATATATATTTGTGATAAGAGGCCAGCCTATTCCAGATATGCTCTTGTCTACACCTACCATTGTTCAAAGGCAGAGAGA
Organism: Mobula birostris; assembly: GCF_030028105.1. Classification (NCBI taxonomy): domain Eukaryota; kingdom Metazoa; phylum Chordata; class Chondrichthyes; order Myliobatiformes; family Myliobatidae; genus Mobula; species Mobula birostris. The sequence continues at coordinate 54,533,504 of NC_092386.1, forward strand.
GAGAGAGAGGACAGGATCAGCAAGCTTCGTTTCAAAGGTCAGAATGCTCTTTTGCCTTAGAAACTCTGACAAATGCTTGTGAATTCACTGATCTCTGTGAAGCATCCTACCATTGTAGGGCTCTCTTCCTTAAATAGCTTCATAACTCTTTCCCTATCTCCAATGTCAAATGACTGGATGAACATCACAGTGAGGAACATTTTGTCCTACCCTCAGCATTTGGTTTTAATGGATGAAAGGTATTACAGTAGGAATTTTCATCATTTCTGCTTTCCTGTAGTGTTTATTTCACCCTTGTGCTTTTTCTGATCTGTCACCTTGATGACTATCATTAATGCTCAGATTTCCGGTATTTCACGTGGTGGATCTCTGACTCTTATCTGTCCATTCATTCCATTCTCTTACACTAGTCACCATGCTTCCAATCAATTTATATCATAGACACCACTAATTACACAGTACCTGGACTACACCACTTCCCACTCGACAACTTGTAAGCATTGCATTCTCTTCACTGCCCTCACAAGCTTTCATTCACAGACCGATTCCCTCCTGTATAACTGGAATAGCGGGCAAGTCCCAGAGATCAAATACAAGGTCTACTTATTCCCTCTCCAAGACATGAAGCATTTCTGCAGGGTGCCACAACAGTTCGAGTGTATCCCCTGTGCCAGTTCAATTTCCTGGTCATTTTCGCAATACCTCGAGTGGCACCACAAGGCAGGCCAGTGAATCATATGAACTTCAGTCATGATATATTTGCCTGTCATTTATTCTGCCTCAGCACTTGGCAGTGAAAAACAACCAGAAAATAGCCCAGACTTTCTGACGGCAGAAGTCACCTTGATGGCTGCTGATTTAATATTAGTACAAGGCAGCATAATTTTAAGGTGATGAGAAGATAGTATAGGGGGTATGTCAGTGGTAGGTTTCTTACAGAGTGGTGGATACAGGGAACATGCTGCTAGGGGTGGTGGTAGAGGCATATACATTGGCAATGTTTACGAGGAAAGAATAATTTTAGGTAGCCATGGATGATGGGAAAATAGAGGTTTATGCAGGAGAGAAAGGTTAGATTGATCTTAGAGTAGGTTAAAATATCGGCACAACATTGTGGGCTGAAGGGCCTGTACTGTGCTGTAATGTTGAATGTGCTGCAAGTAACCATTTGAACTTCCACTTGCAGGTTTCCTAATAAAATCTTATTGAAAGACCAACTCCATATTCATATGTTTAAGAAACTTTAGAGAAAACTCATTAAAATAATGAAAATGTAATGATTTAAGTAAAAATAAATCACCTAAACATTTCTAAATAACTGATAGGACAGAATTAATAGAAATTATTTCATGTCCTTTGCTCTCTGACTTTCCATTGAAATGAGTGTGCTCAGTTTTCCTGGTATAGGTCAACAGACACCCTGCCCAGTGTAAGGTTCAGCAAGCTGCTGTGTACTGGGTTTTGCATTAGGTTCCTGAACCTGCTGACACCTTTTGAGGGTAAATGCTGAACTTTTCCAGCTGGTATCAATGCACTCATTTGAGGAATACATTCTCAGAATCAAAAAACAAATTTAGAGATGATATTTCTAAGCACTTAATAAACACAAATAGTATTGGTGAAGAAATGCCTTCACGTCAGCCTGTCTGGAGTTCAAATCCAGTTCAAAGACTTGCGTATAATCTTGGCTGGAATCTCTCTTGACTTCCGGACCCTCTTCACTTTTAATGTTAGATGTAGCACCTTAAGCACAGACCTTTCTGCCCTCTCTCAAAGTATTTCAGTGTGATACTTGAATAAGTGCAAAGGTTTTCTGGAATTGGTTTATTATTGTAACATGTACTGAGGTAGCATAACAGTGCATTGAGGTAGTACAAGGTAAAAAATAACAACAGAACGCTGAATAAACTGCAACAATTACAGAGAATGTGCCGTGCAGGCAGACAATAAGGTGCAAGAACATGAGCTAGATTGTTTTATTGTATTGGGGAACCATTTTATTATCTTAACACAGCAAGATAGGAGCTGTCATTGAGCCTGATAGTACACCCTTTCAGTCTATTGTGTCTTTGGCCCAAAGGGAGCATGGAGAAGAGAGAATATTCAGAGTTGGGTGGGATCTTTGGTTATTTTGATTGTTTTATTGGGGCAGGGCGAAATATAGCCAGAGAATATGGAGGGGAGGCTTGTTTCCATGATGTGCTGAGCTGTGTCCACAACTTTCTGCAGTTTCTTGTGGTCGCATGTAGAGCAGTTACCATACCAAGCAACGATGCATCCAAATAAGATGCGTTCTATGGTGCATCGATTTTAAAAATTAATAAGGGTGGATGGAGACATGCCAAATTTCTTTAGCCTCCTGAGGAAGTAGAGACATTAGTGAGCTTTCTTGGCTGTGGCATCTATGTTACTAGACCTGAACAGGCTGTTTGTGATGTTCACTCCCAGAAACTTGATGCTTTCAACCTCAGCACCTCCCAGAAGAATACGCTCCATCTACGACCACTCTCTACCTTCTGTGGGTAAGCCATTTCTGTATATGTACAGCCAAGTTTCCCTGGATCCCATGCCTCCTGACTTCCTGAATGAGCCTCCCAATGGGGAACCTTATCAAGTGCCTTACTAAAATCCATATATACCACATCCACTGCTGTACACACATCAATGTGTTTTGTCACATCCTCATCCATGCTGACTATACTGAATTAGACTTCGCTTCTCCAAATGCTCATCAATCCTGTCTCTAAGAATCTTCTCCAATAATTTGACCGTCACTGAAGTCTATAATCCCCAGGATTACTCCTACTCCCTTTCTTGAATAAAGGAATAACATTAGCCACTCTTCAATCATCTGGTGCCACCCCTGTGGTCAGTGGTATAATTTATTGTCTCCTGACATCCCTGTCAGCTTTCTTGTAATGGTCAGGTCGCCTGATTTGAGTGCTGCAGGCCTAGACTTCAGTAGGCTGAGGATCTCAATTTATCCATGGTTTCCAGTTTGGGAACATCTGAATTGTCCTCTTTGGAACACACTGATTGAACTGCAGAAATCTGATCACTTGGCTGTCCATCTGTCTGCCTGCATACAAAAGCAAAGGTCCAGAGATAGGACAACAAAGGGGTGGTCCTGGGAGGTAGAGAAGCAACTGTGGGATTGCTTTGAGTTGGTGGACTGGGCTGTGTTCAAGACTCATCTGCAGATCTGAATGAATATACAACAGTTGTCACGGACTTTATAAAAAGTCGTAGATTCTAGTGTCCCCACAAAGTCACTCAGAGTCTTTCCCAATCAAAACCCTGGGTGAACTATGAGATCCGCAATCTGCTGAGTGCCAGATCAGAGGCATTCAAGTCTGGCAATGAAGAAAGTTACAAGAGGTCCAGGTGTGATCTGTGGAAAGCCATCTCATGGTAGAAGTGGGAATTCCGGATTAAACTTGAATCAATGAAAGATGCTTGACAGCTGTGGCAGTTCTTGAAAGCTATCTCCTCTTACAAAATGAAATCAAATGAAACAGGCTTAGTTTCCAGATGAGCTCAATGCCTTCTATGCTTGCTTTGACCACCAAAACACGGAGGAATCATCACAAACTCCCACAGCCCCTGATGACTCTATGCTTTCAATCTCTCAGACGGATGTGAGAGCATCCTTCGGGTGGGTGAACCGATGGAAAGTATCCAGCCCAGACGAGGTAGCTGGCTGGAGTGTTCACTGAAATCTTTAAATGCTTGCTTTGGTAGTCTGAGCTACCTGCCAACTTCAAGCAGGCTTCAGTAATAGCTGTGCCTGAGAAAAACATCTCCATCAGCACAGGTGCGCCACCATACTGTACGTAGCCCCCTGCTCTACTCGCTTTACACTTAGAACTGCAGCTAAGCACAGCTCCAATGCCATATTTAAGTTTGCTGACAACACCACTGTCATAAACCGCATCAAAGGTGGTGACCAATCAGCATAGAAGAGGGAGATCGGGAATCTGGATGAATGGTGCTACAACAATGACCTCTTACTCAATGTCAGCAAGACCACGGAGCTGATTATTGACTTGAGGAAACCGAAGGTTCATGAGCCAGTCCCCTTTGGGGGATCAGAGGTAGAGAGGGTCGGCAACTTTAAATTTCTCGGTGTTATCATTCCAGAGGACCTGTCCTGGGCCCAGCATGTAAATGCCAGTATGAAGAAAGCACGGCAGTGCCTCTGCTTAGAAGTTCGCAGAGATTCAGCATCACATCTAAAACTTTGACAAAATTCTATAGTTCTATGGTGGAGAGTATATTAACTGGCTGCATCATTGCCTGGTATGGAAACACCAAAGCCCTTGAAGGGAAAATCCTACAAAAATAGTGGGTAACGCCCAGTCCTTCATGGGTAAAGCCCTCCCACTACCATTGAGCACATCTACATGGAGCATTGTCACAGGAAAAGAGCATCCATCATATCGGATCCCTACCACACAGGTCATGCTCTCCTTTCACTGCTGCCATCAAGTAGAAGGTACAGAAGCTTCAGGACTCACAGTGCCAGGTTTAGGAACAGTTATTGCCCCTCAACCATCAGGTTCTTGAACCTGAGGGGCTAACTTCACTCAAAATCACCTCCCCATCACCAACCTGTCCCCACAACCTATGGGCTCACTTGCAAGAACTTATTTTCATGTTCTCTATTTATTGCCAATTCATTTATTTATTTATTTATTTATTATATTTTTTTTTAAATTTCTTCTACTTGCACAGTTTGTTGTCTTTTGCACTCTGGCTGTCCACCTTGGTGCAATCTTTCATTGATTCTATTATGATTATTAGATTTAGTGAATATGCATGCAGGACATTAATCTCAGGGTTGTATATGCTGACATATATTTGCTTTGATAATACATTTACTTTGAACTTTGAGCCTGCTGACAAGGTCTGTGATAGTGGCGATATAAGCCTTTGGGCTGGGAGTTGAGTCTTTGAACATGGACTAATCTACCAATTCACAGCAGTGGCGTAGAAGCTCATCTGTTTTCTCTGTCCAGAATTGAACTATTTTCTGTTTTGGATCCTCCGATTTTAGCTTCTGCTAGTGCACAAGGATAAGGAGCACAGTCTCGTGGCGGTGATTTACCAAAGTGTGAGTAGGGGGTGGCTCGGTAGATAATCATTGATAGCCATCTGGCAATGTTCAAGGGTGTTTGGGCTCCTGGTGGAAGAGGAGACGTAATAGTCAATGGGTTTCCTTACCTATCAATAATGAAGTCGTTTCTCTTTTATTGCTAATTTTGCAACCAGACTGTATGCAGATTGACTGCCTGCCTTTCAGTGGAAATGGCACTTCAAAAGTACTTAATTAGCTTTGAAGTACTTGTAGTCAATGTAAAGTTGACAATAAGTTCTTTATTCCAAAAATGTATCAGATTGGTTTGTATTAAAATGTAGCTGCGGGTGAAAAAGCTTGTGTCTAATAATGTTCAGTTCTCTAGCCAAGTAGTACCTGATGTATAAATGCATCAGCTCTGCAGAGCATTAGGTATTGAGTAGGCACTCAGTGTTAAAAGTGTTTGCGTCACCAAAAAAATGGAGCTCCACTATAGCAGCCAAGCACATTCCTCTCTTTCTTTACTGTGTACTTTTGAGTCCTGTTTATCACTGGGTGTGTTTATGAAATGAAAAGCTATGTTGCGGTTTTTAGGGGCGTCTGTACTACTGTGCCTGATGCTTGGAATTTTCTTACTGCCACTAGCAACGTTTCCACCCAGTGACTGCTAAAGAGATGAATGGGTTCAACTTGGTGACCGCCACACTGAAAATTAAGAAAGTAACTTTGTGTGCGTTTTGATCTTGCCCTTTAAAATTAAATGTAATATATTAAATTTTACTGCAGAACTATAAGTAGTCGTCTACCTTAGAATGTGGATCCATAAATTTAGAACTGCTGAGTAATGAAGTCGGTCATTCAGCCTATTTTAACAGATCATTGGTTATCTGTATCTAAATTGCTCCAAAACATTTCGAGATGTGTCATTGTATGTTGTTCATAGCACATCATCATGAAATCTACAGTAATTCTGATTTGCAAACTGGTTATTCATGTTGTGGCACTATGTAGCTTAGTTTCTGCTGTTAACCCTTTCCACCAGAGTGGATAAACCTGGTTCTTTTGTTTTGTTTGTTTGGTAGTGCTACACAAAATAAAATTGCAATCTATTCCAAGAACATTATTAACAATGGTTTATTTGTAAAACCCATTTCTCAATTTAACTTAATAGTGTCACTTTATTAAAGAAAACACATTCTGAAATGGTCTGAATTCCCTTTCCTTTTGTGTTGAGTGCAGAGACTAAATTAACCTGAAGCTTTGCATCACTGTCAATTTTTTCCCTGTGACAATGACAAATTTAAGAGGATTAAAGTGTCACTGCATAATTACACATTGTGTGTGCAATAAAATGAGACTTTTTAAAATTTTGTCCTCTTGATATGTTTAGTAGCAATGGAAGGTTCTGAAAAGGCAGAAAGATCAAAGTGTGCATTTTCTTGACATCACAGCTGCTGTTAAAATATGCTTTCTCGTTTCTGTAAATGGATCTTGCATTTCTTTATTTCCGTATACTTTTGGGTATCAGCAAGCAGATTGCTTTCTGCTCTTAAAAACATTTCAAGATTTACTCCTCTTACCAAATGATATTTCCTTCATCCAGCTACTTCTGATGGCCATCTACAAGATCACTTGTCATTTTTTTTGCCTGAATTCAGAAATGTTTTTGGCCAGTCTGCCTACACATACAAACTCCATCAATTACCTGAGTGCAGTGTACAACTTGTAAGCCAGCCATTAGATTTTCCAAATGGTAAACACTGATGATTTCTAATTGAATATTTCCATGATTGCTTTGAAAATATCTGAGGTTCAGGTGAACTGGTGACAGTATGAACTTGCTTTTGTATAGTGCTATTTCAAAACCTTGGCATTTGTTGAGCACTTTACATTCAATGGAGTTGAAATTTGGATAATCCACTGGTTGTGTTGCAAGCATGTTGGAATGGGATCTGACTAGGTTTCACGCTTATATTTGGATAACATAAGGTAAAACCTTGACTTTTTTACATTCTGCTATCAGATTATTTGCTCACATATTTTGCCACTTCTTTCAAGTAGCTGTATTTTATTGGGAGAGTTTCAACAGAATCATTGCCCACCACAAAATCCAGAATAAATTTGTTCTAATTTTAGGAAGTTGGTTTGTGGATGTGCAGTAGGTCATGGAAGTGTTTTAAAGGTTCAAAAGTCCAATTTAATGTTACAGAAATGTATACAATATACATCCTGAATTGCTTTTTCTTGGCAAACATCCATGAAAACACAGAAGTGCCCCAAAGAATGAACGACATAACCCCAAAGTCTCCCCCCACCCCAAGCTCCCATCCCTCCCACGTGTAAGCAGCAGTGAGCAACAATCCCCCCTCTCCCCACTGGCAAAAAAAAAGCAAGCATCCGTACCACCAGTGTGAACAAAGTAATAGCAAAGACACAGATTTGCAGTTACCCCAAAGATTCTGCGTTTCTTCCGGTGTTTGACATACCACAGATTCTCTCTCTCCCTAATAAGGGAGAAGGATGTGTCTCTGTTTTTCTCCCCAGTGGGTTGCTACAGTAACAATGTGTAAATTTGTGGAGTTCATTATAAAATTCAGTTGCTACTTGTAGACTACTTTGAGCTTCCATCGGGTACAGGTTTAAAATTTGAACAATAGAGGCTTTGTTTATGGATATTTTACTTTATTGATTGAGAATCAGAATTGTCAAATATGCCCAGTCTCCAGGTGATGAAATCAGCATGAACCAGCTCCTTGTTGAATTAACAGAATTCTACAAAGACTTCTCAATATTCTTTCAGATTCACCTTCAATATTTTGTGGGCTGTTTTTCTGCAGCTGCTTTTGTTCCGTTTTGTAACTTCAGAAACTAACCAAAAGAAAAGCATAGGAGATGGGATACTAGTTTACTTTGTTTTTTTTATTTCCTTCTTTTAAGTGAGGCGCTCACATATGACATGGTGGCTTAACATGTTATATTACATATAACCGATGATGAATTATGTAAACAATGCTTAATTAAACAATGCATTCAAGATATTACTCAAGTATTAAATACACTATACACAGACATACACAGTATAATATGTAATACAGCTACTACTATATAGACATCCACAACACGGTAAAATATAAATGATCCATTTCAGGCTTAAAGATTTATTCGCTGTGGAGGATTTCTTACTCTTGTAGGACAAGCAGGGGGCATCACTCTGCTTGGCAGGCGAGACTTGTGGCTGTGAAACGATCTCAGGTTCTGCAGGCTCCTCTGTGGTGCTTGTAGGATTTGACTCTGGGACTGCGGGAAGTGGTTACAATGGCTCTGGACACCTTTCTACTCATTGACTGTGTTCTCCTTAACTGACCGACGTGTAACCTCCAGGTGATATCGGGCACTATCTCCACTGTGTAGGAGAGTGGTCCAGTTCTGTCTTTAATCTTTCCGCATACCTACTACTGATCACCTCTGTAGTCCCTCACCAGGACTGCTTGTCGAGAAGTGAAACATTGAACCTTGTTTGAGGAGCCTTCAATTTGTCTCAGATGTTTGTCCTGCATACCCCTTCTGAGACTGAGTTTAAGTGTAAATGTAAGGGATGACCCAGGAACAGCATAGCTGGTGAGTTGGTTGTGGAGTGTGCTACGTTGCGATATATAAGGGGGAAATTGGCTAGCTTCTGGTTTATGTGAGTGTAGTGTGTTTCACTGATATTGCTAGCAGTGTGTTCTGTATACTCTGGACAAGTCTTTCTGCCAAGCTATTTATAGCTAGCTGGGTGATACAGTGCTGATGTTAAATGTCTTATTCCATTCATTTTCAGGAATGATTGAAACTGTTCCGCAACAAACTGTGGCCCATTGTCACTGACTAAGTGTTCTGGAACACTGGTCCTTGAGAAGAGGCTTCTCAACACACCAACAGTGTGCAAAGCTGCGGTGGTGGCTATTGGGAGCACTTCTGGCCACTTTGTAGCCACATCCACTACTACCAATAAATATGTGCCCATGAATGGTCCAGCAAACTCCACATGGATCCTCTGTCAGGGCAATGTAAATCATTCCCAGGGATGGAGAGCTACTGCTCTTGGCTTCTTCTGGACGTGTTGGCTTTCTGAACAGTGCGTGGCACGCTGCTCGATCTGATGATCTGTCCCTGGCCACCAGACAGTGCTTTGAGCCAACACTTTCATTTTGACCATGCCTAGATGTCAATCATGTACAGTGCATCTTTCCAACATTTTAGCCCTTAGCTTGGATAGTACAAGAGCTCTCAATACCAAAATAACGCAACTTTTGTCAAGGGCAAGTTCATCACATCGCTGGTAAAAATGGAGGAACTGGAATTTCTGCTGTGCACTCCAAAGACACTGTGCAGTCCCTGGTATCCCTTTAGATCATCGCTAATCTAATCTGGAGACTCCCAATTTGCATTAGGGAGAATATGTCCAGAGGAATGTCCTCTTTTGTAAATTTTTCAGGTATTTCCTTTTCCGAGTGTAAATGGGACAATCCATCAGCATTTCCATGATTCATTTTCTTCTTGAATTCCATCTAGTAATTGTGTCGTCTAAGCAACAGAGCCCACCTCTGCATTTGTGCTGCTGCTGTCAGTGTTTGTGCTGCTTGCTGCTTCTGTGCATTGAAAACGAGCATCAGTGGTTGATGATCAGTACTGAGGACAAACCCTTCGATACAGATACTGGTTGAAATGTTTTACACCTCAAGCCAGCCTCAAGGCCCCTCTGTCAATCTGTGGTAAGAAAATATCATGCAAAGGCTATGGGGCGTTCACGTCCATCGCTCACTTATACCACTGGATGACGGGTCAGTAAATGCAGGGTCTGACGTCACCATTTTCTTTAACTTTTGGAAAGCCACCTCACACTGCAGGACCTGTTACAGTAATTGACAAATCCTAAAAAGAACCGCAACTGTGACACATCCTTTGGCCTTGGGGCATCCACCACTTCATGAAATTTCTTAGCACATTCTCGTAATGCTTGTGTGTCATTGGTGTGACCACAGTCAGTGATACTTGGTTTAAAGAATCCACACTTGTCGCATCATGCTTTCAGCCCATGATATTTTTAATGCTGTTTTGAGATTTTGGAGATATTCTGTTTCGTCTTCACCAGTGACAAGGCTGTCATCCAGGTAACACTGAGTGTCTGGGCAGCCTTGCAGTACCTTGTCCACGGCTTTCTGCCAGAGTGAACGTGCAGATCCTGTCGCTGCTCCAAAAATAAGCTTATTATAGTGATGAAAAATCTCTTCTGAGTGTTTATAGTGAGAAACACATCAGGCTCTTCCATCTCCATCTGTAGGTAGGCCTCAGCTCAGCCCTCTATGCTGAAGTGTTTCGCTCCAGAAAGGTTTGCATATTCTCTATTGTGGGCAGACGGTATTGATCTTTCAACACTGGGTTGATGGTGACCTTAAAATCACCACTGATCTGACAGACAAATACTTCTTGGCTACTGGCACCCCTGGTTTTGCCCATGGGCTCTGCTCCACCTTGGAAAGAATTCCTTCAGCCTCACTGGTTACTTAGTCACAGATGGTCTAAGGAATCAGACAGGCTTTGTAACTTGGGGTGTGGCATTTTCACTTAACACTATTTTACCCTTAATGTGTTTGAGCTTTCCAGTGCCATCCTTGCACACTGCTGTGGCATCATCCAGCACCTTTCTTAATTGGCTTTCAGTTAACTATATTGCAGGGGATGTCGCATGCAAATAGTGGATGGATCTCCAATAAAGTTGTAGTTGTCTCAGTCAACCATGACCTGGCCCTCCTGTTTTTTTTTAAACCACATACAAGCCTAGTATAGCTTGTTTGTTGTTATATTTCACTGTTACAAATGTCATTCTATTTTAATTAATTTGCCATTCACTTCAGGGGTAAGCAATATTGCTTGTCTCACACACGTTTTAATTCCATGTCCCATTCCTATTCTGATATGTCTATCCATGGCCTCCTCTACTGTAAAGATGAAGCCACACTCAGGTTCGAGGAACAATACCTTATATTCCGTCTGGGTAGCCTCCAACCTGATGGCATGAACATTGATTTCTCTAACTTCTGTGAATGCCCCACCTTCTCTTCGTACCCCATCCCTTATTTAATTTTTTTTTTTTTTAATTTTTTTCCCTCTCTTTTGTTCTCTTTTTTCTCCCTCTGTCCCTCTCATTATAACTCCTTGCCCATCCTCTGGACTTCCCCCCTCCTCCTTTCTTTCTCCCTAGGCCTCCTGTTCCATGATCCTCTCCCTTCTCCAGCCTCATACCCCTTTTGCCAATCAACTTTCCAGCTCTCAGCTCCATCCCTCCCCCTCCTGTCTCCTCCTATAATTTCGGATCTCCCCTTTCCCCTCCCACTTTCAAATCTCTTATTAGCTCTTCTTTCAGTTAGTCCTGACAAAGAGTCTCGGGCCAAAACGTCGACTGTACCTCTTCCTATAGATGCTGCCCGGCCTGCTGCGTTCACCGGCATTTTTTGTGTGTGTTGCTTGAATTTCCAGCATCTGCAGATTTCCTCATGTTTGCTTGTCTCTTGTTAGTTTTCACAATGTATATCTTAAGGCTACGGAGTCCTGAGTCATTCTCATCATTATCAGATTTATCATGAACAGCATGCAGATTAGTGCTTCTTTTGAAACTGCAATTTAACTTGTTACCTTTTCTTTTCCCTGTGCAACCCATTTATTTTTCTCTGCCTGGCATACTTTTTGTATGTGTCCTACTTTGTTGTATTTCCTGCTGGTTTTGCCTTTAAACCTTCATTGGTCTGGTGTACGTGAGCCTTTGCCACAATGGTAACACAATTTGTTCATTTTCTTCATGCTCAATTTCATCCCTATCTGCCACTCAGTTGTGTCTCTGGCTGCTGTTCTCCATTAACTGCTCTTTTAAATGTCATTTGTGTTGGCGCGTGGCCAAGTGGTTAAGGCATTCGTCTAGTGATCTGAAGGTCGCTAGTTGGAGCCTTGGCTGAGGCAGTGTGTTGTGTCCTTGAGCCAGCGCCAAGCTGTATGGGTCCTAATGCCCATCCCTTGGACAACATCGGTGGTGTGGAGAGGGGAGACTTGCAGCATGGGCACCTGCCGGTCTTCCATACAATCTTGCCCAGGCCTGCTCCCTGGAAACCTTCCAAGGCACAAATCTGTGGTCTCATGAGACTAACTGATGCCTATAAATGTCAGTTGTGCTTCAGTTAGGAGCCATTTTTGAATGTTTTCTTGTAAGATTCCACAAGCTAAATGATCTCTCAGTGCATCATTAAGCCCATCACTGAACTGACAATGCTCAGACAATCTCTTCGATTCAGCCACATAGCTGAAATGGACTCCCTTCCTTTTGATTCCACTTAGGAAACCTAAAGAATTTTGCAGTCAATTCCAAATGTTTCTGCATTACATTCATGATATCAGCAAAGCTAATTTTGACTGGTTTGGTTGGAGCAGTTAAACTTCTAAGTAAACTTCATGCTTTTCCAGCTGTTCCACTGAGCAACACTGGATGATGTATACTGAACAAATGGAGTCATATTTTGAAGCAAATGAAATAGCTGATGAAAATCAAGTACTAGTTATCTTTTGTACAACTGAATGCGTCTATCTTTCCGATGTAGCCTGCTCTTTCTACTTTATAAAATTTATTATTATCACCCAATAGAAGAAGAAGAAAGCCCTTAACTCTGAGTGGAGTCATTGGGACGCCGTCATGACGGCGCTTTTTTTTTAGCAACCTTTCTTATTTTTATGAGGCCGAGTTGCTAGCTCGTTGCTCAACCCTGCACGGATGGAAAGCGTGCAAGGGAGCCAGCTGGATTCAAACTCGGAAGCCTTCATTCCGAAGTCCGGCGCTGATGCCACTATGCCATCAGCCGGCAATTGTCACCCAATGTTTACTGTTTATGAACTGTTTATTACATATTTGTTGCTTGTTAATTTCATTCACCTTCTGCATTTTTAAAAAAACTTGAAACATCTCTCTTTCTCTCCCCTTCCGAAGAAAAATGTGCTGCAGTTCAACAGGTACAAAGTCGTCTCGGGTTTGTTTTAAAACTTCCTTGTCGCTATTGTTGTATTGTAACTCCAGAAACAAATTACAATAAAAGTACAGGAGCCAGGAGACTTGTCTACTATGCTTTGATTTTTTTTAAGTAAAGTGTTCACATATGATGTGGTTGCATAATGACGTATGCCATCTATATACTCTTACATATAACCGTTAATAAATTCAATTAAACAATATTTACTCAAACAAATATTTACAATATTGCTGAAATATTAAATGCACTAAAGCTATGTCAGCATTTTGCAGCTAAAATGCTTTGTGTTAGGCTATTTATTGCTGCTTATGAAATAACTAGTATTGCAATTTTAATTTTGTGATGAACTTTACAACCAATGACGTGTTCTAAGTTAAAAAGGTCTGGTATCCAATTGGCGCACAGAAAAATCCTACAAGATGTTGTGTTATCGGTGATGGTTGGAAATGTCAAATGTCACAAGACGGGGCCAGCACCATTTTATTAAGACGTTTTAATTTGCCGTGGGCATATAACTATACCTTGAAAAGGTTCCCATAAAGGAGACTTTCATTTCCCCAACATCAAAGGTTAGCTTAACACAACTGGCTTCTGTCAAATACAATTTTTATCTCCGTATTACAATCATGAAGCATATTTAATTTCAGATTTGCACAGGAATTGGAATGAGATCAAATAACTTATCTGTCTATTCATATCTACATAAACCCTTTCCAGTAGCTGTATTACTACTGGGGGAAAAAAAAAGCAAACTTTTTTGTGGAATTTTTGATTTTGATAGCCACAGTAAAATGGGCATAGCAGCAAAATTTTATTTCTGACAGAGATTTGTGTCTCAGGTGCAGATTGACCCAATTTATATTGGTTGCAACTGCCTTGAAAGTGAATGGCTGTTAACGGAGCTGCAAGGTGAGATGTTGCATATTTGGAGATCTTTGGATTCAATGCAGAGTTGCATTTGAGATCTTTGCGCAATCTAATCACATACAGGAGAAAGTCTGCAGATGTCAAGCAGTATTGTGTTGAGAAAGAGTTTCTGCTGCTACAACTTGTTAACTTGTTTGATAAATGTGAATTGTTTCAACCTGATGATGGGGGTGGTTCAGTAAGATCCAGCTGTTATCCACAAGGCAAGTACCCACTAATTCATAATATGAAATGCATTAGCTTTGACTTTTATGCTTTATTTTTTGTGTGCACAAGTCATCTGCTGTTTGTTCTGAAATTTGCCCATTTGACTGCTGTGAGGGGATGGCCAGTGGATCAATTTAATTCACTAAGACAAAGGTGAAATTCAGAAACTGTGTTGGTATTCTGAATTTCTCAAAATTCCACAGAGGACAAAATGGAATTGGGATTGCAGGTGTGCTGTCTTCTTTTTGTGTTTACTTCTGTATCATTGGTATCTTTAACTTAATGGTTAATTTAGTAGCTTTAAGCTAATTCAACGATGTATATTTTTCCCTCCTTTTTGGCGTGGAAATCTCTCTTGAGCAACTATTGTATTTCTAGTATAGTCAGCATTGTGACTGGATAAAATTTGCAGCATTAAATGACGTTAGATTTGAAATCTGACCTTCGCAGTGCATAAGTATTATGGTGTCCAAGGTGATAGTAGCAATAAGACTATAAGCCCATAAGTCATTGGAGCAGAATTAGGCCATTCAGCCCATTGAGTCTGCTCCGTCATTCCATCATGGCTACTTTATATTCCCTCTCATTTCCATCCTGCTGCCTTCTCCCTGTAACCTTTGATGCCCTTACTAATTAAGAACCTATCTGCCTCTGTTTTAAGTATAGCCAATGACCGGGCCTTTACAGTCTTCTGTGCAATGAATTCCACAGATTCAACACCCTATGTCGAATGAAATTCCTCCTCTTTGCTGGTTAAAGGGATGTCCTTGTACTCTGAGGCTTAAGAAACTTTTTTGAATTGAGTACGGGGATCAGGAGGAAAACTGAAGCATGTGAACTATACCCAAGAGGGTACGGGGAGAGCATGCAAACTCTGTGTGTACACACTCACCCCGATGCTTCAACCTCCCTCAGCGAAATAGGATCAAACATTGGCTTGCACCCTGTCCCACAGCCTTCTTGCCATGAAGTTTGTGCACGCTGCCTCTACTTCCTTGAAACCTCTTGGAGATTGCAGGGCGTTGAAGCACCCAAACGATCTCCAAGCTTCTACATTTGCCTCGATGGTTCAATCTCCCTCATCATTTCAATTGGCAAACAATAGGAGCTTTAATTGGCAAAGTGGAGTTGGATATCAGATTGCGCCTGCCCTGTCCCACAGCCTGCCCAATCTGAACAATTCTGGCTTGAATCCCCAGGACTGCTGTTTAAGTCAGTGGCAGTTCTGACTTAAAGAGCCATTTTAGCCCCATTCCCAAGCTTACTGACACATTGAATGTTGAATGTCAGATACATTCTACTGAGAGAGTAGAATGTGTCTGACATTGAACAGACAGACTACTTAGCCCAGATTCTGGGAAATCTGCGAGCATTTATCCCGGTTGGACTGGAGCGAGCCTTGATTCATTGTCCCATACATGTCCACTCAGTTATGAAGGTAAAGGTGGTGTGAACTTCTAGTCAGAGGATCCCAGGGAATGTCATTATTTTGTCAACATTCAAATTATATGATGGATATTATGGATCAAGTCAGGTTTTGCATCAGTGATCTATATTGCGTGTGCAGGTGTAAACTACTACGTGCAGAAAAATATGACGACTGCATTCTCCTACAATATCTAAAACATCCAGCATTTATCCCATATATTCCTATGTGTACAGTATATTCTCTGAATGTACTTCAATTATCTGTGACTTTTAGAAGTTAGAATCTGTTCAGAGTATTAGAAGCCAGCCAACTTTGAGTTGTGATTTAATTTTAGTAATAACTATCTTTTAATTCTGAATTGTTTGGCTTCCTTAATTCTTTGTACATTATGTATTTTTTAATTAACTGCATTAAGTTAAATGCATTCTGACCTGGTACAGGAACACTATTGCCTTTGAGTGGAAAATCCTACAAAAATTAGTGGATTCGGCCCAGTACACAATGGGTAAAGCCCTCCAAACCATTGAGCACGCCTATATGAAATGCTTTTGTGAGAAAGCAGCATCTATCATCAAAGAGCCTCACTGCCCAGGTCATGTTCTTTTCTTGCTGCTGCCATCAAGTAGAAGGTGTAAGTGCTTCAGGACTTTCACCATCAGGTTCAAGAACAGTTGCTACCCCTCAACCATCAGGCACTTGGACAAAAGAGGATAATTACACTCATCTATTGAGATGTTCCCACAACCAATGATCTCACTTTAAGGACTCTTTATCTTGTTATTTCATGCTCTTGTTATTTATTGCGATTTATTTGCTATAGTTGCATTTCAAAAGCTATGCTCTTGCTCTTTACTTGGTCCTGTTTACAGTCACTATTCTGTAGATTTGCTGAGGATGCCTGCAGGAAAAAGAATCTCAATCTGATAATAAATTTTACTTTGAACTTAACTGCTGGATATAATAATTGAAGAACACATTTATATTTGTGAAGCATAACTATTATATTGGATGTTGTTCATATATTTGTGCCTTTTAAAGTGAAGTCCAAAACCCTTTACCAAATATGTTTTCTCCCTGCCTGCTCTTGTTTACTGAAGTGGAAATGAATATATTCAAGTTAACCCTCTCATTTTTTTTTTTGTTATGAACTTAATGTTCAAAGGATGTTGATTAATTTTCATCAGAACTTCGCTTTCGAGGGAAAGTATGCTGGTGCCAAAAGGTTCATTATTATCCCATTACAAAATAGAGCACCTTCCTTCAGGCTGACTTTTATTTCTGAAAGATCAAGTAGAAACCTGTAGACATCCATTTGAAACAAAATCAAATTCCAGTTAGTTATCAGTGAATGGAATTTGTCCAAAAATTGAAGAGATTGAAATTGACTGTTGGTATTCTGAGAAGAAAAGTCAAGTGTTGCTTAATCTCACACAAGTCATCTTCATCCATAGGTACTAGATGTTTGTGTTTGGTAGTGGGCATTTATCAAGCTTTTTATCTAGATCATGTGCATTTTTCTTTATCTCTGTCACAATTTAAATGGGAAGGTTTTTATGTGAAGTTAAGATGGTAGTTTCTTTGTAACATCAAGCTTGTATGTCCTCAAATACTCTGTTTCTTCAAAAAAATCAAATTGATAGAATTGGACTAGAGTATTGGTGTTCTACAATGTATACAACCTGCTAACCTTCGTTTTGAAATGTTATGCCAGGGTTTTTGAGTATTTTCAGCAGTAATGGTTTATCAAAATCATTTCGGCAACTGTAAAGACAATAAAAAAAAACGGTTTATATTCAGTGCGACACCCAAAATGCTGGAGGAAGTCAGCAGGGCAGGCAGCATCTCTGGAAAAGAGTACAGTCGACGTTTCGGGCTGACACCCTGTGGCAGGACTGGAGAAAAATAGATGAGGAGTCGATTTAAAAGCTGGGGGAGGGGAGTGAGAGACACACAAGTTGATAGGTGAAACTGGGAGGAGGAGAGATGAAGTAAAGAGCTGCGAAATCGATTGGTGAAAGAGATACAGGGCTGGAGAAGGGGAGTCCGATAGGAGAGGACAGAAGGCCATGGAAGAAAGAAAGTGGGGGGAGGAGCCCCAGAGGGACCCGATAGGCAGGCAAAAAGATAAGGTGAGAGAATAGTGAAGGGGCGGGGGGGGGGGGATGAACATCAAGAAATCGATGTTCATGCCATCAGGTTGAAGGCTACCCAGGTGGAATATAAAATGTTGGGATGGGGATAGGGTTTCTCTTCTCCTCACCAGCCTCCGCGTCCAGCACATAATTCTCCGGAATTTCTGTCATCTCCAATGGGATCCCGTCACCAAGCACATCTTTCCTTACCCCCCCCCCCCCCCACTTTCTGCTTTCTGCAGGGATCGCTCCCACGCGACTCCCTTGTCCATTCATCCCTCCCCACTGATCACCCTCCTGGCACTTATCCTTGCAAGTGGAACAAGTGCTACACCTGCCCCTATACCTCCTCTCTCATTACCATTTAGGGCCCCAAACAGTCCCTCCAGGTGAGGCAACACTTCACCTGTGAATCTGTTGGGCTCATATCCTGTGTCCGGTGCTCCCAATGTGGCCTCCTGTATATTGCTGAGACCCGACAGATATTGGGAGATCGCTTCGCCAAGCATGTAACACTCAGTCCACCAGAAGAAGCAGGATCTCCCAGTGGCCACTCATTTTAATTCCACTTCCCATTCTGATCTGTCAATCTGTGGCCTCATCTACTGTCACGATGAGGCCACACTCAGGTTGGAGGAGCAACATCTTGTAATCCATCTGGGTAGCCTCCAACCTGATGGCATGAACATTGATTTCTCTAACTCCCAGTAATGCCACCCCTCCCCCATCATTCCCTCTCTCACCTCATCTCCTTGCCTGCCCTTCCCCTTTTCTTTCTGCCATGGCCTTCTGTTCTCTTCTGTCGCACTCCTCCTTCCCCAGCCCTGTATCTCTTTCACCAATCAATTTCCCAGCTCTTTACTTCATCCCTCCCCCTCCCAGTTTCATCCATTACCTTGTGTTTCTCTCTCCCCCCCCCGACCTTTTAAATCTACTCCTCATCTTTTTTTCCTCCAGTCCTGCCAAAGGGTTTCAGCCCGAAACATCAACTGTACTCTTTTCCATAGATGCTGCCTGGCCTGTTGAGTTCCTCCAGCATTTTGTGTGTGATAATGGATTTCCAGCATCTGTAGAGTTTCTCTTGTTTGTGATTTATATTCAATGTTCATGGTACAAGCCTGATCAATAAATTGGCCAAAAATATCCAGATACTTATTATCGATGGCAAAATAAATTATTTGGGATTGTTAGTTCTAAAAACTTGCAATTTTTCGGTTGTAAATTTTGATGAATTTTCATGTTTCTGATTTTCCAAACTAATATTTAACTAATGCATCATTACAAGATGCTGTTGGTTTACTTAGAAAACCAAAAATAGTTCTTGTATTTTTAGTGCACAACCGAGTTTCCTAATTAGGGGCAAATATTTGGACTGAAAATTCTACTATATCAGTTCCCCTTAAGCCCTGCACTTTTCCTCCCCCCACCCCCATCCTCTGCTTCTTCCTACTTTGTCCAGCATCAACATCCAGATGGGCACTATATTAGGCAGTGTACTGTCTGTATCCCTCCTGGGGACTAAAATTAAGCAGGACGACTTTTCTAGTGGAGCTAAGAAAAAATCAAGCCCTTGGCTTTCTTGCTTGTGGCAAAATCTACCCAGGAAGCATATTAAATCTACCCAATGGCTAACATGATCATGGCCTGTATACAGTGGCATGCAAAGGTTTGGGCACCCTGGTCAAAATTTCTGTTACTGTGAATAGCTAAGCGAGTAAAAGATGACCTGATTTCCAAAAGGCATAAAGTTAAAGATGACACATTTCTTTAATATTTGAAGCAAGATTACTTTTTTTATTTCCATCTTTTACAGTTTCAAAATAACAAAAAAGGAAAAGGGCCGGAAGCAAAAGTTTGGGCACCCTGCATGGTCAGTACTTAGTAACACCCCCTTTGGCAAGTATCACAGCTTGTAAACGCTTTCTGCAGTCAGCTAAGGGTCTCTTCATTCTTGTTTGGGGGATTTTTGCCCATTCTTCCTTGCAAAAGGCTTCCAATTCTGTGAGATTCTTGGGCCGTCTTGCATGCACGGCTCTTTTGAGGTCTATCCACAGATTTTCAATGATGTTTAGGTCGGGGTATAGTGAGGGCCATGGCAAAACCTTCAGCTGCGCCTCTTGAGATAGTCCATTGTGGATTTTGAGGTGTGTTTAGGATCATTGTCCTGTTGTAAAAGCCATCCTCTTTTCATCTTCAGCTTTTTAACAGATGGTGTGATGTTTGTTTCCAGAATTTGCTGGTATTTAATTGAATTCATTCTTCCCTCTACCAGTGAAATGTTCCCCATGCCACTGGCTGCAACACCAGCCCCATGCTTAACAGTTGGAGAGGTGTTCTTTTCATGAAATTCTACACCCTTTTTTCTCCAAACATACCTTTGCTCACTGCGGCCAAAAAGTTCTATTTTAACTTCATCAGTACACAGGACTTGTTTCCAAAATGTGTCAGGCTTGTTTAGATGTTCCTTTGCAAACTTCTGATGCTGAATTTTGTGGTGAGGACGCAGGAAAGGTTTTCTTCTGATGACTGTTCCATGAAGGTCATATTTGTACGGGTGTCGCTGCACAGTAGAACAGTACACCATCACTCCAGAGTCTGCTAAATCTTCCTGAAGGTCTTTTGCAGTCAGTTGGGGGTTTTGATTTGCCTTTCTAGCAATCCTACGAGCAGTTCTCTCGGAAAGTTTTCTTGGTCTTCCAGACCTCAACTTGACCTCCACCGTTCCTGTTAACTACCATTTCTTAACTACATTACGAACTGAGGAAACAGTTACCTGAAAACGCTTTGCTATCCTCTTATAGCCTTCTCCTGCTTTGTGGGCATCATTTATTTTAATTTTCAGAGTGCTTGGCAGCTGCTTAGAGGAGCCCATAGCTGGGACAAGGTTTGAGGAGTCAGGGTATTTAGAAAGCTTTGAAATTTGTATCACCTGGCCTTTCCTAACGATGACTGTGAACAAGCCATAGCCCTAACAAGCTAATTAAGGTCTGAGACCTTGGTAAAAGTTATCTGAGAGCTCAAATCTCTTGGGGTGCCCAAACTTTTGCATGGTGCTGCTTTCCTTTTTTTCCACTCTAAAATTGTACAAAACAAAAATAATACACTAATCTTGCTAAAAATGTTGAAAAGAATGTTTCGTCTTTAACTTTATAACTTTTGGAGATCAGTTCATCTTCTACTCACTTAACTACTAACAGTAACTGAAATTTTGACCAGGGGTGCCCAAACTTTTGCATGCCACTGTATGTGTCAAAAAAGTTTTGCCAGTATTAGGACATGCAAGCTCATAGTTTGGCAGATCTCCATCCTCCCTTTTTATTATGGTAATGTTTGAGATTCTGTCCTTTGTTGCCCTTCTGGTCTAATGTCCATGTTTTCATCCATGGTGATTTGATGTGAGAAACCATACTTACTGCTCAGGAGTATACAAGTGTCACCTGGATCAAATTTATCTCCACTCGGGTATTTTAATGCTTGGAAACCTTCTGTGTTTCATGTATTGCACTGACGTACTTAGGAGAAACATGATCAGCAATAAATTTTGTTTGTTTAGCTCCCAATATGTGCTTTAATAGGAAAGCCTCTGCAACTTCTAATGCCTTTATGTGTGGTATGAAAACTTGTATTTGTGATGTATAATTATTTAATTTTCATTTCAAATGTTTTGCAATGAATGTGAAAACATGCACTCATCAATAATTTGAAAATATTCAGAAGTGTGAAAAATTCAAGAGTTGGTAGTTGTAGATGAAGTTATATTTATTTCTATGATAATCGAATGTACTTAAAAGAATATATTTAAGGTGATCAGTTTGTTGAAGATATTATTGGTTAGGAAGAAGTTTCAGGAGTAACAGATGACCCATCTCCAGTCTGTAAATATTTTATGGCAGTGATGCTCAGTTGTGACGAGGGCTGTCTGATAAGTCAGTCGCGCTCACTGGGCATCCTGTTGAAAAATCACAAACATGGTAGCATAGTGGTTAGCACAATGCTTTACAGTGCAGGAAACCGGGGTTCATTTCCACCACCCCTCCCCCCCCACTCTCAGTAAGGAGTTTGTACATTCTGCCCATGACCACATTGGTTTCCTCCAGGTGCTCCGGTTTTCTCCCACAGTCCAAAGATGTACCGGTTGGTAGGTTAATTGGTCGTTGTAAATTGCCCCGTGATTAGCTAGGGTTAAGTTGAGGGATTGCTGGGCGACAAGGCTCGAGGGGCCGGAAGGGCCAATTCCACGCTGTATCTCAGTACGTAGGTAGATAGATGAACCAATAAACGAACATCACAAACCAGGGATAAAGGATTGTCCCTGTTTTTTTTCCCATACATCTCATTGGGCAATATCTCCACAATTATCGGGAAAACTGGTTAACATTTATTGCTAACTTTACTGTTGAAATCTCATACTTAGTTTATCTGATGCAGTGTGGAATTGATAATTTACGATATTATTTGAGATTTTTTGCCTTTGTGAGTATTTGTATGCATGCTAATAAAACATAGGCTATGCTAGTGCTGAAGTTACATAACTGGAGTTAAACTTGCACTAATTTCTGTCAATTCTGAGTTGCTCAGTGAACAATTTGGCGATCATGTATTTGACATGCATTTCTTTTTCCTTTCAGATTGCATGAGTGACTGGACTTGATGCATGCTGATTGCATGACTAATGTCTTTGTGGATTTATGAATAAGCAGATGCAGATATGGCTCACACTGTGATTAATGGGAGTGTTCCAGGTAATCAAATGTATTATTACAATGAAGTCTTCTATATATTTCTATGAAAGTTAAAATATAATACGAGGATTCATAAAGATCCAATAATTCTTTGTCTTAACAAATTATAAAAAATCTTACAATAGCATCCTATCTACCTGTTCTGCCAACTATATAATAGCCATTAAACCATGAAAATGATTTTATCAAGTTAATAACCTAAAGCATTTAATGCAGTATTAAGATTGCTCTCTGTAATTGAAAGATATTTATTTTGCATAGCCATGCATCTAATACTGCAGCTTTATTGTATTGCTTAATGGAAAGTGCTTAGAGTTTTGCATTGAGGTTAGAAAGCACCAACTGAACTATGGTGAATGCTGTAGAAAGCTTAATACAAGAAAACCAGAGTTGTAAAAGTCTATATTAAATTGATACTTTTAAAATCCCTTATTGTCACAGTTTAACGTTAACAATTTCCATAATGTTCTGCTTGGGCTTACTTACTGTCATGTTTTTCTACCTTTGCTCTTCAAGGTTTAACAAAATATTTCATATTTTAAAATTTTTTTTTGGCCAATGGAAGAAGACAGTTCATACTCCACTGAATGACTGGTTTGATTTAATCTTTGCAGTCTTTGGAATTAATGTAGCAAGATTTTGAGATGGTGTCTTTATGCAATTTCATTTGCCTACCCTTTTTGCAATATTGGAACTATAACTAGATATTCAACTGCTATGCTTGAACTGTGTGGATTTTTATCCTTAAAAGCAAAGGTCATCCAAGTGCATTCCCTGTCGTATGATCACAATCTCAAGGCATATTCTGTTACCTCAGTATTATTCTCTAAAAACTACCACAATAGATGATGTCACTGACTTTATTGGCAGAGTCAGTTCCAGCTTTTGTATTGTTGAGCAGAGACTCCAGGATGATGAAATGATTATTTGTTAAAGAAAAGCCATGCCATTCCAAGCTATGTTATTGGGACTCTGCTGTAGTTTTGCTATCTTTATTGAGATCTGAAAAGTAGTCTGAATAAATTTTATTTAAATATTGCTGCTGCTTCAAAGATGTCTGTAGGATTGAGTGTAAAAAAAATTGGATAACTGTGAACATATTTAGCCAATTAACAGATGTTTTTGAGCTTTCTATTTTATTGAATCCCATATGTGAAATATTTTTAAAATGTTAATGGTGAGTGGGGGAGAGGAAATATTTTTGCCTTCCTACCATTGTTTCACTTACCAATAAAAGAATTTTTTAATTTGGTTACTCGCATATGATTTTGATTTTCCAGTTGGATTGCCCTTTAAACTTTATGTAAAATTGACTTCTATTTTTATTCATCTCTGAGAATATTAGAATAGAATGTTTCTTATAAGCAGTTAATGGTGATGATGTAGTTTACAGTGTTAAGTGTGACCAATAAGTACAGACATACGAGATCATGTAAACATACTTATATCATCCAAGAAACTAATTAAGAAATATTGGCAGCATAGTGAAGTTTGTCAATAAAATGTGGAATGAAAAACTGGGGCAGTGATGTATAGACATTGATTCAGAAAATTTCATCTGAAGTGACTTGGTTTTAAAATATCAAGGTGATCCCCGTGTAATTGGGCTCTGATCTTCCACTCACTGAATATTGGGTGTGGTTGTGGAATATTATTTTTAAATTTACATGAGAAAATCTGAATTGGTTGTTTATATTATTGCACAGTTGTGATGTCAAGAAGATCAGGTATCTTGAGGAATATGCCAAATTTGGTTTTCAAACTGAGAATGTAGAATTTTGATAGATTTGGTTTCGTTGTACACATCAAGGAATTCTGAAATGTGCTTTTACTTTTTTCAGTCTTTGTCCATTTGGTACTTTTGCATATCTTCTTCAACGAGTGTTGATTTAAAAAAAAACGTTGTGGATCTTTGTTCCAAAGAAGGTCACCCTAAAAAAATCAAACGAATAATTGTGTTACATTTTGAGGGAATAAGGTTATTTGATTAAGAGTTGAATATCCAGTGCTCTTAACTATTTTGAAAAAATGGGTATAGTTGCATAAAAGCATACTCTTTTCATTTATTTAAAAATTGTTGTGTGATTTGATACCAAGCTTATTGTGGTAAATTGCATTTGAAATGGAGGAGGTGCCTGTTTCAGAATTAGTTCAGAGGCATGATTTCTGATTTTCAACAGGATTAATGAAATTCTAGACATGAGATTCTGCAGATGCTGGAAATCTTGAGCAACACGTAAAATGCTGGAGGAACTGAGCAAATCAGGCAACATCGATGGAAAGAAATAAACAGTCAGCTTTTTGAGCTGATACCTTTCATCAGGACTGGAAAGGAAGTAGAGTTAAGAAGATTGGAGGAGTACAAGCTGGCAGGCATCATTTGTATCCAAAACTCCTGGTCTGGTCTCCTGCGTCAGTCAGACCCAATGCACATTGGGGGACTGGTTCCCCCTCGCTTTCTCTACCGCAAAAGCCAGGGTCTCCCAGCCAACACCCACGTATCTGTCCACAGCCTTCTCTAGGCCAAACGCAGGTTGGGGGAGCAACACCCCATTATCCACCTGGCAATTCTCCAACCTGTTGGTATGAACATAGATTTCTCTAATTTCTGGTAACTATTCCACTCTTTTTACTACCCCACCCCATTTTTTTTTGGTTTCCCCCAATTCTGATGGCCCCTCACCACTTCTCCCCATCCTCATGACCTGCCCATCACCACACTAGTTCCCCACTTTCTGCCCTTACTCCACTGTCCTCTACTGTCAGATATTTTCTTCCTTAGTCCTATATACCTTCTGCACCCGTCACCTCCCAGCTTCTAACTCCATCACTCCTCTCCCACCCACCTTCCCCCTCACCTGGTCTCTGCTTTAGAACATAGAATAGTACAGCACAGTACAGGCCCTTCGGCCCACAATGTTGTGCTGACCCTCAAACCCTGCCTCCCATATAACCCCCCACCTTAGATTCCTCCATATACCTGTCTAGTAGTCGCTTAAACTTCACTAGTGTATCTGCCTCCACCATTGACTGAGGCAGTGCATTCACGCACCAACCACTCTCTGAGTAAAAAACCTTCCTCTAATATCGCCCTTGAACTTCCCACCCCTTACCTTAAAGCCATGTCCTCTTGTATTGAGCAGTGGTGCCCTGGGGAAGAGGCACTGGCTATCCACTCTATCTATTCCTCTTATTATCTTGTACACCTCTATCATGTCTCCTCTCATCCTCCTTCTCTCCAAAGAGTAAAGCCTTAGCTCCCTTAATCTCTGACGAATCCCTTAATTCATCTGCCAGTTTGCACTTCTCCACCCTATCCCCACCTTGTTGCAGCTTCATCCCCCTTCCTTTCCAGTCCTGATGAAGGGTCTCAGCCCAAAACATCAGCTGTTTATTCCCCCTCCATAGATGCTGCCTGACTTGTTGAGCTCCCCCAGCATTTTGTGTATCTTGTTTAATGAAATCCTACATGTAGTAACAAGGACTTTGCACACTGAAAACAAGACTTTAGGTGGAACAGTGTTGGTAGAACCTCTGCCTCACAGACCTGGGTCCAATCCTGACCTTGGATAGAGACTGTACTGTTGTGACTGTGAATGAAGTCACTGGAGAGACACTGAAGCTCCAGCAAAACAAACAGGCATCATATTGGAGACACTCTTGGAAGAGGCTCCTTGACCCAACATTACGTCACATATTTATATGCTGAAGGTCAAAGGTGATAGGACAATTCTATAGTTGAAGTATATCTACAATACTTCCTTTGTTTACATATAATTTTCAAACACTAAGATCTTTACACCGGCATTCCAGACAACCAAAATAAATGTTGATCACCACTGTCTCTAAACTGCATCATGCATATGCAGACATTTCTGGTCAATGGAGTGTTTCCTGGTTTGCAATCAACCCCAGTCTGCAACTCCAGGAAGACCATTCTGAGCAGCATTTTAAATTCAATCTGCAGTCCACATTCAGAGCCGAAATAACACACACAAAATGCTGGAGGAACTTAGCAGGCCAGGCAGCATCTATGGAAAGGAGTAAACAGTCAACGTCTTGGGCTGAGACCCTTCTTGTGTCTATGATTCAGATCTGAAGACAGGTTGCAGCTGAAATTAATATTTGCTATATTCCATAACTCCAGAAAACGCCTTAACACTCCCCTTTTTCTGGTTTGTCCCCCTTCCTTTGTTGCCTTGTTGAAGAGTCTCAGCCCAAAACACCGACTGTTTATTCTCCTCCATGGATGCTGCCTGATTTGTTGAGTTCCTCCAGCATTTTGGGTATCTTATTTAATGGAATTCTCTATGTAGTAACACGGTTTTTGTGCACTGAAAGCCATACTTGAGGTGGAACAGCGTCGCAGCTAGTAGAGCCTCTGCCTCAAGACCTGGGTTCAATCCTGGCCTTGAATGGAGGCTGCACAATCTCCCTATGACCATGTGGGTTTCCTGTAGGTGCTGGGATTGGAGTAGGGTTATTATTATCAGATGCGCTGAGGTGTAGTGAGAAAGTTGTCTTACGTACTGTTGAGACAGATCAAATCATTAAACAGTGCGTTCAAGTGGAACAAGGTTAAAAGAAATATAGGGCAGAATAAACTTTCTCAGCTACAGAGAAAGTGCAGAGTGTGTAAACAGTAAGAGTAAGATAATAACAATAGATTGTGAGGTGTAAGAATCTATTTTTTCTACAACTGACACATGCTTTTTCAGGCTTTTGTGTCTTCTGTCCAATGGAAGAGAGGAGAAGAGAGGATGTCCCGGCCAGGTGGGGTCTTTGATTATGCTTCATTCAGGCAGGGGGAAGTATAGACAGTTTATGGAGGGGAGGTTGGTTTCCATAATGTATTGAGCTGTGTCCACATCTCTCTGCTGCAGTCTCGTGCAGATCAATTGCGATACTAGCCCTGATGCATCAAGATACGATCCTTTCTATGGTGCATTGATTAAAAGTCAGTAAAGGTCAATGGGCACATGCCTAATTTCTGTAGCCTCCTGGGGAACTCGAGGCCCTGGTGATTTTCCTTGGTGGTGGTGTCTATTTGGTTGGACCAAGACAGGCCACTGGCAATGTTCACTCTTAGGAACCTGAAACTCTGAACCTCAACACCATCGATACAGATGAGCATGTGCATCAATTTCTCCCCCTCCACCCACTTAGACCGTAAAACATAGGAGCAGAATTAGGCCATTTGGCCCATTGAGTCTGCTCCACCATTCAATCATGGCTGATCTTTTTTTTCCCTCCTCCTTAACCCCATTTCCCAGCCTTCTCCCTGTAACTTTTGATGCCATGTCCAATCTAGAATGTATCAATCTCTGCCTTAAATAAACCCAGTGACCTGGCCTCCACAGTTGCATGTGGCAACAAATTCCACAAATTCTCCGCTGGCTAAAGAAATTTCTCCACATCTCTGTTTTGAATGGACTCCCCTCTATCCTGAGGCTGTGCCCCCTTGTCCTAGACTTTCTCACCATGGGAAACATCCTTTCCACATCTACTCTGTCTAGTCCTTTCAACATTCGAAAGGTTTCAATGAGGTCCCTCCCTCATCCTTCTAAATTCCAGTGAGTGCAGACCCAGAGCCATCCAACATTCCTCGTATGATAACCCTTTCATTCCTGGAATCATCCTTGTGAACCACCTCTGGACCCTCTCCAATTCCAGCACGTATCTTCTAAGATGGGGAGACCAAAACTGTACACAATACTCATTGTGAAGCCTCACCAGTGCCTTATTAAGCCTCAGCATCATAACCATGCACTTGTATTCTAGACCTCTTGAAATTAATGTTAACATTGCATTTGCCTTCCTCACTACCGACTCAACCTGCAAGTTAACCTGTAGGGTGTTCTGCACAAGGTGTCCCAGGACCCTTTGCATCTCAAATTTTTGGATTTTCTCCCAGTTTAGAAAATAGTTCGCACATTTATTTCTATTACCAAAGTGCACGACCATGCATTTTCTAACAACATATTTCATTTGCTACTTTCTTGCCCGTTCTCCTAATCTAAGTCCTTCTGCATCCTACCTGTTTCCTCAACTCTACCTGCCCCTCCACCAATCTTCGTATCATCTACAAACTTGGCAACAAAGCCATCTATTCCATCATCTAAATCATTTACATAAAACATTAAAAAAAAGTGGTCCAATACCAGCCCCTGCGGTACACTACTAGTCACTGGCAGCCAACCTGACAAGGATCCTTTTATTCTCACTCGCTGCCTTCTTCCAATTAGCCAATGCTCTAACAATGCCAGTAACCTTCATATGATACCATGGGCTGTTAACTTGGTACACAGTCTCATGTTTAGCACCTTATCAAAGGCCTTGTGAAAGCCCAGATATACAACATCCACTGCATTCCCTTTATCTAAGCTACTTGTAATCTCATCAAAGAATTCCAACGGATTCATCAGACAGGATTTTCCCTGAAGGAAACCATGCTTACTAAAGTCAATGACCAACTCTTTTGTTTTACTGACTTTGAGGAAAAGATTGTTGTCTGGGCACCATATTACTAAGC
Source organism: Mobula birostris (assembly GCF_030028105.1). Taxonomy (NCBI): domain Eukaryota; kingdom Metazoa; phylum Chordata; class Chondrichthyes; order Myliobatiformes; family Myliobatidae; genus Mobula; species Mobula birostris. The sequence continues at coordinate 54,562,601 of NC_092386.1, forward strand.
TCTTTATCTCCTTCCTGTAATCTCGGTTTATCATTATTTGAAGTACAGCCCACTATGTTTATACCATCTGCAAACGAGAGTTAGAGCAGACTCTGGTCACACAGTGATGACTGTACAGGGAGGCACTGAGGGCACAATTTTGTGAAGTACCAGTGTTTAGACTACTAATGGAGATGTTGCTGCCTGTCCTTTCCTTTCGGTCATTTACTCCCTCATCCCAAAGATTTGCTTAGTCACTGTGAGTTGTTCTTGGTGTATAGGTCAGTGGGAGAGCCTATAGGGAGTTGGCATGAACGTAGGGATAATGCAAAGTAATTTTGTAGTGAATTCTTGTACCATCTATGTAACCTTAGTTACGTGAGTTCATGCACTGAAGTTCTGTGCTTTTGAGACTTCTCGTCTTCATCCGCTGTGATCTGCAGTGAAATGTTCCATCTTTTGCCCTCCACAAGACTTGCTAGTCACATGTGACTTGCACCAGATCCACTTCTCCTTCTGTGTCTGCTGCTGTGATTTGGCCTCCTGCACCAATGCCTTGCTTTTTACCTTTGTGTGCAAAACCTGTCGTGACTTGGTCTCTTTGCATCTTCACAGCTTTCCTGAGCGAGCAGTTTGCCCCTCCAGCTGTAGGTGCTTCTGCATCCAAACTTGCTTTGCCATGGCTTAGTCAGTTGTACCTATAAGCATCCAGCACTGTAAAATCCAGAATGCTTTCTACAAAGCACCTTAGCCTCTCTACTTAAGATATCCCTTCAAGTCACCCTTGAAATATTTGGTCATCACCCATCTTTTGCTGGCTCATGCAGATTGCATTAATCAGTGACTTTATTGCAATAAGATTGGAACAATTCACTGCTCTGTCTATGTGAGCTATATCTTTGGGGATTGAAAAGGCATCTTTCAGGGCTCTAAATCTGAATCTCAAAAGTTCAAAGTACATTTATTATCTAAGTATCTATACTATATACAACCTTGAGATTTGGCTGCCTGTAAGGAGACACAAAACAAAGAAACCCAATAGAAGTAATTTTTTTAAAAACTGTCAGTCACCCAAAGTCCAAAAATACCCACAAGAACAAATCATGCAAAGGAAGCAATTAACATTCAGAACTAAAGTTCACAAAACTGCATTCACAACCACAAAGCCAATTATCACTGCAGCCGGTCCAGGAGTCCATCAGTTGTAGGCCACAGCCTCAGTTCAGCACAGACGAGTAAATTTTGCCAAGCAGCGAGCTGAACATTGGCCCATCCCTTGCCTCTAACTCCAACACTCAGACCTTTTCAATCTGGCCCAGTGCTTAACTCGGCTAAACATCGATTTGTTTCTCGCTCTCACACCTGGACCCCACCATCTTGATTCATTCCATACCCAACCTTTTCAATCTCATTCTTAGACCGGGCCCTGCCATTTCAATACGCTCTCAGGCCTGGGCCCCACTGTATCGATCAGTCCGTACCCAACCTTTTCAATCTGGCCCAGTGCTTAAGTCGGTCAAACCTCGACTCATCCCTTGCCCTTGGGGCCTGGGGCCTGGGCCCTGCCGCCTCAATCCGACCTGCACGCACCGTGCCGCAACCGCCCTGCATCTTCGAGACTTTAGCTCACACCACGAAAATGCCAGGTTGTACAGGTGGTTCAAAACCTCATCTCTGAAAGGGATGTTACAGGCTGTTGATTGCAGAGATCAGTGTCCAGAAAAAGTGTGATTGGTAGAGTCGTTAGTAGTTTTGTTAGCTGCCAGTAAAGCATCGCTATGTTTCACCAGTGCCTTCTTAAACTGGAAACCCCTCCACCAGCTCCCAATCCCACTATTTGAATCGTCCATTGAAAGCATTTCTGTAACTAAAACTAATTTCTGATTCTTTAATTCTATGGTGCTTTAAGAAAATAATTAGAGTGCAGCTGTTCAAGCCCTATGGCACTTTCTTATTTTGCAAGTAACCATTCAGTGCTGTCATGCTGAAAACAGAAAAAAAATTAATTTCCCATATTGCACCATCAATCAGCAGCTTTTGTCTAATATTTAACTGCTGGTGCACAAAGCATGAGCCAGTTATCAATAAAACCCATGTAATAATTAAACATTGCTTTATTGGCTGTATGATCTGTTTTTATCCTTTAAACTGTACAGTAGAACCTTCAGAGTAACACACAAACTCAGGGTGATTTACACAGCACTCACTGGTGGTAAGAATAGCAGTGGAATTAAGTTCTTTGCTTTGGCAGCCTCTACAGAATTTAGAAGGAAATTCCAAAAGAACCCAGCGAGCTGGCCCTAGTAATGCTGGTAGCTTGTTGCTGATGTGTCAAGAGTATGTGGGCCAGTCTCTCCACACTGCACTAAATAAAGGATTAACTTTTTCCACTGTGAGAGGAAGACCATTATTACCATGGTAAGTAGACTAGTTATGTCTTTATTTTATATTTATTCCAACATCCATACAGAGAAACTAAATTTAATGAATATTTGTATAACATCACTTTGATACTTTTACAGTGAAACTCTCAGTGCAGGGAATTAGTTTAAATTATAGTACATAGTTCCGAGTTACTGAAATTTTTCTGGAATTGTGCTGAATATATAATTAGGTCCCAAAATTCTAACATTCACATTCAAAATGTTCTTTATCAGAATCATTTTGCAATGGTATTTTAGGAAGGTTGCAGTGCTCAGGACCAAAGTAAGAACAAACTATTTTGAAAAATACTACAGAACATTTTAAGATCCAAAAACCACAATCATTCTGGCAAGAATTTTTGACAAATTTCTTCAAGACTTCTCAATAGAATTCCCTTCAGACTCACTGTTTTGTGGGTCTATAAATGTGACAGTTTTTGAGACGGTTACTGAGGCAGAGGGTCTAGACCTGCCTGCAAACAAAGATAACAGCACTACTAAAATACCCCAAACTTGGTCTAAACTACCTGGAGTTGTTAGTAATACTTGTACTCAAAGCCTTAGAAACTTTGTGTTATTTTTCACTACTGATTCTCGAACTGCCAAGCTATTGGAATTATTATTTTAATTCAATTTAAATTAATGAATATTTAAAGTTTGGGTTTCCCTCTTTGTTGGTCATCTGCTAGTGAAAAACTCACGTCTAACCTGATGTAAACCTTTGCATTAAGTTAACTTTGTCGAGAGTGGCCAGTTGACCCAAGTCCTCACGACCTCCTTGTCCTTGCTATTGAAGTTATCATCAGTGCAGAAGTGTGCTGAGTAAATGGCTCAAACTCTGATTTGTACTAAACTGCACATACATGGAATACTTGTCATGATTACCGTTCATTTCAAAGACATATTTGACAAACAAGCAATGTAAAAATACATTTTGTACATGGGATAGTTACGTTGAAATAAGAATTAAATTGGTAAACTTAATGTCAGTGTGTTCTACTGACAACAAGAACTTTTGAGTATGTGGGTGGAGCAATAAAGCACAAGATCACAGGAAAAGCACAGAATCAATTGTCCAAGCTGTTTCCTATAATATTTGAGATTTGTTTGACATGAAATTAAATTGTAAAAGAGTAAAAAGAAAACTTAATACAGGATATGTCCATTCCCACCCACAATCCGATCATTCAAAGTTCAAAGTAAATTTATTATCAAAGAACGTATCTGTCATCATATGCTAACCACCTCGAGATTCATTTTCTTGTAGGCATTTACAGTAGAGCAAGAAATGGAATAGTCAGTGAAAAACTACACACAAAGACTAACAAATAGCCAAGTATGCATCATTACAGTCAAAAGTAAACTTTTAAGACCGTGATCTAGCAAAATCAGAAGAACAGATAGATTTTTTCAGAGCCAGCTGTTCCCACCTTCTTCAAAAAAGGAAACAACTTCCCGTTCTCCTGAGTGAGGATACTGGACATATTTATTCCCAGTACACTAAGTATTACACTACTACCATCACTATACTAGGGTGTCTCTGAAGTTTTCATGTGCTTACCTCTGTCCAGCAGAACAAAGTTCAGCTTAATTTAATGAGGTGGATTTTAAGATGTGTTTTTACACTATTTTCTCTATTTAATCTTTTTATGAATGAGAAATATCCAAGTGTTGGTGTCTGGGAGGTTAGTGGGCATGTCTATCATTTGTAAGGAGAGATGAAACAAAGGCCACAGATGGATTGTGAGCCGCAGAATGTTGGACAAGGAGATGAGAACATTTTAGATTGCAAGGCTACAGAAGAATGGCATGCAATGAATGTAACACAAGGAAGTGTTTAAAAATTTGAGAAATTGGATGCCTATCCACATCAGAGGTTGAGAAAATCTGTGAGTTCCCCCAGGTGGGGTATGATGAATCTTGAATAAGTTTCAACATCAGACGGATAGGGATGAGCCGTGTTTACAGACGCGAACACAAATATTGTTAGATCACTTCGGTCTCATTGAGGTTGTGCATTTCTAAGATGTTCGTCATGGCAAGTAATAGAATCTGCTTGGTCTTACCAGTCTCTGTAGTGGTAAGACTTTTTCTGTCAGTTTTCGGTTCTTTGTTTTCCAACGCTCATTTCATGGTGTAATAAGGATTCCCTCATTACCCGTCTGCTATTGGGTTTTCTGTCCAGCTTACTGATCTTAAACTTATTGTTCCTTCACCATTCTGCCCTGAGGATGCCACCTTTATCTATGTCTTTAGGTTTTAGGCCATTAGGTCCTCTTTTTGCCTGTAACTTTAGCTCTTCTCTAAAGGCCTTGATGCTTTAATTACCACATCACTCTATCTTCTTTCCCCCACTCTCTCATTATCTTTCTTCCACATGTCAATGGTTTCTGGTTCCCTTGGTGTCACTTCTCCCATCAGCTCTAGCACTTGATTGCTAAACTTTTCCAAATTTGTTGATAAAGCCATGCATTGGCCAGTCTCAAGTTTTTATTTAATGCCTGCACATAATTGCTTTTACTGAATTTCATTTCAGTTTTGCCCCCAAATTAACATCCTGTTCTCTGATATCTTCTAGCACAGTGGCAAATGACTTGATGCTTCTGACACATGGATCCCCATCAGCACTGTCAGCGGTCTAGGTTTTGGTGCCAGCATGCCCCTCACCACTGCCAGGTTCTCTCATTCCTCTCCCTTCCACCATTGTTCCCTTTGCAGTTTGTCGTGCCTCGCCCTCAATGGTTTTGCAAATTCAGCCATTTCACTTTGAAGTGCTCATCTTCAGTGCTACTTTTCTACAATTTATCTGAAGACCTGTATTTATTTTTTTAAATCAACATGAGATTGTAGCAGGACTTAAAGAAGCATTTGACAATTCTGTTAGAGTGAACAGAAGAAACACTGTTAACATTTCAAAGGCAGTGTTCAGCAGTGGTTTGTTGTATTGAGACAGTCCCAGGGTGAGCAGCGATGGAGCGAGGGAGTAGCTTGGCATGAGGGAAATGAAAGTCCAGGCCCAATACACGTACTGAGACAAAAATAATGAAGAGACACCAGCGAGGACAAGAATGCTGGTGCCAAGGGGAGAGCAGTTTCAAAGATAAGTGACAGAACTTGGAAGGGGATTAACTTGGCATCATAACTTTGTTTGAAAGAAATAAGTAAAATGTCACTGGAACCGGTGCAAATAAATGTTCAAAACCTTGATGAATGGCAGACAAAGGCTTAATAAGATGGCATACTGAACTGAGCAGCCAAGCCATCGAGTGTTGGAAAATCTCAACATAAATATGAATAAACAGGCATTAAGCAAAACAAATGATATAAGCAGGTATAACATAGGCATCACTTTGGGGCTGAGTGCAGCGAGGACGAAAGATAAGCCTGCATTTAAATGGTGCCTTTCATGCCTTTTTTAAAGAGATGCCTAATGAAATAATTTTTGAGGAGCATTGCAAGAAATGCAACAAGCAGGCTGCCATAAATAGAAGTATGATAATTATCAACTAATCTGAGTAATATTAAGTAAAGACATTAACTAGTGATCTGACAAGGTTCCATGGATCCTTTGCACCTACCAAGCAAGCAAGTGGAATTGTGATTTAAAACCTCATCCAAACGATGGCATTAACAGTTTTAGAAGTAATGGCGTGTCAGCTTCAAATTTCGGATTGTATCTGCAGTCTGGGATTTGAACTGAAAACTTTCTGGAGCTAAAGTGGCACAGCTGATTTGCAAGGGAGAAAGTGTGGAAAAGTGTGTGGAAAAGACTTAAAATCTTGTACAGTATTTTGCTTTTGATTTATTTTAAATAAAATTGTTTTATTTTTAAATATGACCACCAAAGTAGCCCCATAATGAGTCCTCTGAAGTGGTGAAGAGCTTCGGGCTTTGTTATAAAGAAGCTGATCTGATGGATCTGATTGGATTGAGTGCAGATCCTGATAGAAATGTGTGTGGTTTGGCCTGGATCAGGCTGTGCCATGCTATCCTCTCACTAGTTCAGGTAATGAAGATTTGCTGAGTATATCCTGGGTTCTTTGTGCAAAGTGATCGCAGTACAGCAGGTTCTTTGGAAGTGCTTTTGGATTGGGCCACTTCTGTAGAAAAAAATACAAGTACTTGTGCTGAATTTTTCTTCTGCTTTTAAACTTGTGGACCACCAGTACTGCATTGCATTAATACATGCATATTGTGTGTGTCTACCTACTGTATTAACATAGTAAAAATTTTAAACCAACCAAGTAGCAATTGGAACCAAATATTGGCTTTTATCAATGGGAATGACATACCCTTCAGACTAAATCTGTTTGCACTTAACTAACCAAAGAAATATTCAGTTCATTTGGAGTAACTGGTATTGAGTTAATTTTACCAGTAGCAGAATTCCTGAAATAGTCTGGAGTTGTGTTCCCTGTGAAAGTCATAATTGCATCTATTCCACTTCGTGCTCCATATGGATTTCATCCAAAGCTTCTCTCAGAATAGCTGAAGGAAAGGATCTGTAAACTAATCAGTTCTGCAGTCATTCTCAGGAAAATATAATTTATTAATATAGTGACTTTTTAAATACAATTTCTACACTTGTTATCTAACATAGGGCTTTAGTGTGCAGTGTTTGCAGTAAAATGGATAGAATTATGGACTGTGAAAGCAGAATCCTATGTAGCAAGACTCATGAGAACCTTGTATATTTAATTACTCTGAATTAGTGATACTTGACCCGGCCTAGGCCATATGAAAAATCAGAAAAGTGCAGCTGCTGTGTTCACTCCAACCTATGGCATTCGAACCTCATTTCCCCCATTACTGCAATCTTATAACATAGTGACTACAATTGTGGAAAAAAAAACTCAATCTTTTTTAATTGTTTCTGCAAGTTTCCAATATTAACTACCTGGGTCAACAGTTCCTTAAATCGGAGCAGACTCGATGGGCCAAATGGCCTAATTCTGCTCGTATATTTTATGGTCTGTGAAATTAGGACACTGCTTGTGAGATAACAGGTGCATTTTAGAGCGTGGTCAATTGGCAGTGCTCATGTGTGAGTGCTATTGACATATTTGCTTACCCAAAGACAAACTAAATAGCATTTTATGTTGAGGTATCTTACTCTTATTGAACCAATTCCAATACCAAAATTAACTATGCATCTAGATTCTAAACTTGTCATGACATCGCATTATATTCTGTCGTTGTCGTGGCTATCCCTCGAGGTCGAGGATGATCTTCATTCTGTTGATTTACTTATGGGCTCTCAAGTGGCTTATGAGTCCAATCTTGGCTTTGGAAGTTCTTCCACATTCAGGACGGGTAGTTCCAGATGGCAGATGGGGCTTTGGTTGTTGCTGCCTCTCTTTCCATTTTCTTCTCTTTTCTTTTAATTCTGCACATCTGTTGGCTTTGAAAGTTGCCGTTCCTTCTTGGATGATGGCTTGTCAGAGTTTCCTGTCCTTGGCATTGGTTTCCCAATTGTTGATGTCGATGTTACATTTCTTCATGTTGGCTTTAAGAAGTCTTTGAATCTTTTCTGTTCTCTGCCTTCTTTAAGCTGGGAGTAGAAGATTTGTTTCGGCAGACATTTGTCTTTCATCCGAACAACATGACCGCTCCATCTTAGTTGGTTCTTGATGACGTAGGCTTCAATGCTTGTTGTTTTTGCTTCATTTAGCACACTGACGTTGGTTCTTCCAAATTCCCAGCTGCTATTTAAGATGTTTCGAAGAAAGCGTTGATGGAACTTTTCAAGTGCCTTCAGATGTCGTCGGTATGTTGTCCAGGTTGCTGATGCATACAGGAGCATTGGGATTACCACTGCTTTGTACACTAACATTTTGGTGTCTGTTCAGATGTCACGATCATGAAAGACTCTTGTTCGGAGGCGTCCAAAAGCTGTTCCAGCGCATATATTCTGTAGTTAAAAGTGAAGATGAAGGTATTTCTATACATCTTTCGCCATTATAGCATGGGCCTATTGCAATAGTAGTCATCTGAAATGCATAGCACAAGCAGTACGTGTTTGGAATTTTGCTGCTATTTCAAATTGTGAGGCTCCTCATAAAATGCCAAGCTCAGGTTGACATTGCACGCACCATTTGTATCTGGCCAATACATGTGTGTATTTGCAATTTGCAGTTCACTGAAGGTAAATTGAAATCACTGCTCAGCAATCCTTGTCCTGGTATCCTTGGAAGCAGACCTTCAGTGTAAAAGGTCCATGAGTAACCATTGGCAAGCAAGTTTTTACCCCAAGTTGGGGAAAAGATCTAACAGCATAAAATAATAACAAACATAAATTTATGTTATTCATTAATTTGTTAAATAAATTTGTTTGTGAAAGTAAATGTGTGTTTCCTTGAAGCTGATGTTGTGATCAGCACTTTATGACAACGCCAATCTTGCATGAATAGTTGTAATTTGGAAGTTGATTTAGTAATTTTAGAGCCAGTACTTTAAAAAATGTTAGAAATAATAGGAAATCTTGTTGTGCTATAAAAAGAATAAAATGTTTGATATAAATCAAGATAAGCTGTAACGCCTTTAAACTTGTACCACATATGTCAATGAACCAGTTTCTTCAGTTTGTCAATGTAGGGTTCATTATGCGTGTAAAGTGGATTTTGTCTGAAGTAGAATTAAATAATGTGACTTTGTGCAACTGAAAATAAGTTGTAGCACATGAGTATGATTGCATTTCAAATAAATAATTGTATGAAAACTTGTTATTGTGTGCACATCTGGATACAATTGGATCTTTGACCCAGACAGTTGTACTGGCCTGTACAAGGCAGCACACTTGACCCAATTCTAGAAGGCTGTTGTACTGCTTTTAGCGTGGAGTCCTTGTATCACATCAGCATTTGACATATGTGTGAAGCTGCTGCAATAATGTCATGGTTTGGGGCTGGATTTATTTAAAGTCTCTGTCCCCTTTACTGAGAGTTACTGCTTTGCACTTTCCTGATGCCCTCATTCCTACTGCCACCAAAACAGATTAATTGAGGAATAATCTACAAGCGTGTGTGGGACTATGCATTCAAAGGTGCCCAAATAATAGGGGTAACTACCCAGATCTAATTTGCTGAGCATAAACTGCTCAGGGTGAATGACAATATATACAAGTACAATTCATTTCTTTTGCGTGCAGTTTGAAGATTTGTATCAGTCATGTAAAAGGTCCAAATGCAAGAGGAACTGATTCCGCAACCTATAGACTCACTTTCAAGGACCCTACATTTCATGTTCTCAGTAATATTTACTTTATAATTTCTTTTCTAGTTGCACAGTTTGTCTTTTGCACCTTGGTAGTTTGTCATTCTTTATCAATTGCTGATGTGATACAAGGATTTTTTGTGAAGTCTTTTTCATTGATTCCGTTCTATTTCTTCTGCTTTGAATGCCTGCAAGAAAATACACCTCAGGGTGGTGTATAGTGCTGTATATGTACGTTGATAATTTACTTTGAACTTCAAAATGACTTCATAGTAAGCATTTGAGTTAGTGTTCATATATGTTTTAGTGGATCTGGAATTATTGAGAAATTGGGAAAAATCTAAAATACTAAACTTGGAGACAATCATTATCACCACCCCAAGTAATGTTTCGGTTTCTGCCATGACCCTTTAACAGTATGATGGCAATTATTTTGTGACCATATGATCTTGTATTTTAAAAAATAAGTCACTAGGCAGGGTGTAGAAACAGTGACTTTTTTTTTGTTACGTTTGATTTCCAGATAGATTAAAATTAGTTCTTAAAAAATAGCTGGGCTGTTTGGAGGATTCCTCTTTTTAGATCTCTATATGTAAACCAGCTTTAGACCCTGCCAAGGAACAGTAGACTGTCACATTTCCTTCCCCGCCATACCTCTATCCTCAAATGCTATGAATTCCATTACCAAAACGATAAGAAATAGGAGCAGAATTGAATCTGATCCGCCATTTTATGATGGCTGATCTATTATTCCTCTCAACCCTATTCTCCTGCCTTCTCCCTGAAAATTTTGCCTACTTTAAATATACCCAACGACTTGGCTTCCACAGCTGTCTGTGGCAATGAATACCACAGATTTATCAGCTGCTGGCTAAAGAAATTCCTCCTTATCTTTGTTCTATAGGGACATGTTTGTATTCTGAGACGGTGCCGCTGTTCAAAACTCTCTCACAATAGGAAACACACCTTTCACATCCATTCTGTCTCAGCCTTTCAATATCTGCTGGGTTTCACTGAGATCCCCCCTCCCACAAATTCTTCTAAACTCCAGCAAGTACAGGCCCAGAGCTAACAAATGCTCCTCATATGTTAGCTCTTAACCCCCGAGATCATTCTTGTGAACCTTCTCTGGTCCCCCTTCAAAGCCAGCAGATTCTTTCTTAGTTAAAGGGTCCAAAACTGAACTATGCAGAAAACAGTCTGCACCTTTATTCCTTCTAACAACGTGCATGCCTGTACACTTTGCTACACTGTATTCCATCTGCCGCTCTTTTTCACATCCTCCTAATGTGTCTTAAGTGCTTCTGCAGACACCCTGCTTCCTCAGCACCATTTCCCCTCCACCTTTTTTCCCACAAGCTTGGCCACAAAGCCTTCAATTCCATCACCCAAATCATTGACGCTTCAAGTCAAAGATTACTGCAGGTTATTCATTCAGATACAAAAAGACCATTCTTCCATATGACCTTTCAGTCCCTCTTTCCTGCTCTGGCATTTAGTAAGATTATGACTGATCTACCTGGGTACCACTTTCCTGTTCTAATCCATAGTCTTTAATTCTTCACAGATTAGTGAATAATTTCTTCTGATCTCCTCCTTGAAAGACTTGCTTCTTGAGACCATGACCCTAGGTTTCAAGGCAGCTCACTCAAATGAACATCCTTCCAATATCTCCCTCCTTAAGACCTGTAAGGATCTTGAATATTTAAATGGGGTAATGTCTCATTTCTCCAAACTACACTGTAGGCAGAGTCTGCTTAGTTGCTCCTCATGGACAATCCCTCCCACCCCAGAAATATTGCAGTGTAGGAAGACCAGCCCTCTGTGCAATATTCCAGGCATTATTTACCAGGCCTGTTTTTATTGCAGCAGGACAGTTGCTCACGTATTGCAAAAAAGGGTAAGATGCAATTTGCTGTAAAATGGTTCCTATTACCTGTATGTTAACTGCCAGTGATCCTTGCGCAAGGGTACCCTTGCCTCTCTCAACACTGGACTGTGATTCAAATGCTGCTATCCATGTTGCTTGTGAGATTTATGGAAAGTTAGCAATGTACTCTCCCGACAGAGTTCAAGTGCACCAACTCCTTGATACCATGAGGCTGAGAATCAGAGCAGGGCATGGTTGGCTTGGATGTTTGTTCTCCTGCCTGCTCTCCTCAAAAGCCTTTTCATTCAGGCCCACCCGGTCCAGCCCAGTCAAACCAGCGGTTATCCAATTACTGATTCAACTGTTGTCCAGCATTGTCCAGTCACAAGAAATATGCTGCCACCTGAGCGAGTAGTTCCCGATAACAGCCAGCCAGGATTGTCTGCTCTTTGATGGAAGCACAGCGTTCACTGAAAACTGAACACTAGGCTGCTGACTTGCCATGTGATCAAAGGCCAAGAAACTGACCATCTGGAAAGGGGGATGGAAAGCTGTGAAATGCTCGGCCCAACCATTATGCCCACCAATTTAAGGTGGGATTCATGTTTTAGCTGGGAATTTTTAAAAAAAAAACCACTGGGGTAATAAAGATTTATTATTCATATTTTATTTGGAGTCACAGCTCGGAATAGACCCTTCCCGCCCTTCAAGCAGCACCACCAACAGCCGCCCTCAATCCCGATTTAACCCAAATCTAATCATGGGACAATATACAATGACCAACTAACCTGCCCAAGAGGTCTTTACACTAAACCAGAGAAAACCCACAGGGAGAACATACAGAGCTGCCTTACAGAGGATGCTGGGATTGATCTCCAAGCACCAACACTAGAGCTGTAATAGTGTCACGCAGACCACTATGCTGCAGTGGTACGCCAATGTAACGTATCTGATTAAAATATTAAAATCACCATTCAATTTGCAACAGGCATCCATCATCTATAATTTGAAACTAAACTTTTGCAGAAGTCTGAAGCGTATCTGGCTTTTTAAGACACAGTGATTTTGAGACTTATGAAATCTAACTATTATATTTACAGTTAAGAGATTAATGCCACTGCAGTATGTGGATTTTAGAAAGAAAAGCACATTTGTACATATTCCCCTCCACCACCACCTTTCCCTGAATCAATGTAACATTCTAGCAGAATATGCATTGGCTTTTTTAACATGTCACTTGAATGAACAGAGGAAGCTCTGTTTCAGTTCAAAAAGACAGTGTTCAACGGCAGGTGGGGGAGCTGGGGCATATTCCGAAAAGGCGTTTCATTGGTGTCTGCCCAGCCTCTGCTACGGTGTGCTGTACTTGGCTAAGTTTACTCTGGAATACTGGAATTTTTCCTTATAGGGCACAGCATGAGTAAGAGCAGGCAGGGCTTCAGATGACAGTTTTCAGCCTGGTTAGAGTTTGCTGAAAGTATTTTGAAGCTCTGAATCAGAGATTACAAAAGAAGTGTGCTTCTCGGGGCTTGCAGGGAGAGGGGACAGAAAAGCGTGAATGTAAGCTTAACCAACGTTTCAGAAGCTGGATCTTGTTTCCTCACAGTTCCCTGTCTGCAGTTGTAAGTAATGGAATTCTCCTTTCCTGTTTGGCAGTATAGGCCAAGCCATCATAGTTAATAAGTCTGAGCAGCAGCCATTCTTTTATGTTGTAACGTTTGCTTCAAAACAGCTTGATAATTAGCTTGACTGAATAACTTTTGTTCCAGAATTTCTTAGGATTGTTCTGTCTTCCTGCCGGTTGCTTGATTAGACAGTTCCTCACTTGCTGTGGAATTTCGGACCCTGTCAGAAACGGGTCTGACTGCATATTTTTAGTGAATGTGCTCAGAGCTGAGCACAACCTGATTGGGACTGTACTTATCCAGTAAGAAGCTGTTGCTTAAACACAAGGGGACTGAGCACGCTTTTAAAACTTCAAGTTAGTAAAATGTGATCTTTTCTCTCTTTTTAGTAGCAAATCTGGAGCAGAGAAGGGAAGACTGTTAGCAGCAACTTTTGTTTTAGTTGGAATTGTTCATGTATTTACTTGCGGCATTTCTAACTCTTAACCCTGCTGGAATTTTTTACCGTGTGGTTCACTGCAGTGAATTTGGTCACCTGATTAAGGCATAACAGTTCAACTCAAAAGCTCTAGCTGCATCAAGTTCTACTTTAACAGAATGCCACAAATAAGTGCTAATTAAGGAATCTGCAGTGCTGGATCTTTATCAGCCAAAACTGCCATTTTAATAAAGCTGCAAAGTCTCTGAAATACACGTCTTGTAATACGGTTACAAACTCTTCGTGATTGCATGCTAACTCTTTCTGTTCTGTGAGGCATTGTGTTAACTGTTTTGATAAAGGTTGCTGAGTCGAAATGACACTTTTTTAAAAAAAAAACTTATTTCCTGCCGCTTTCTGTACAAAATAGCTGTGTTGCATGTATAGACAATAAAAAAATCCATAATTATATTTTTCATTTTCGTCTACAGAAAAACGAGGCGTTTCTTTAAACGGAGAAGATGAGAAGGATCCGCAGTCTCAATATTCTGTGGAAACTCCTTATGGTTTTCAAATTGACTTGGATTTTCTAAAATATGTGGATGACATACAAAGGGGAAACACTATAAAGAAACTGAATATTCAGAGAAAGTCCAAAGTGGGTAAAGGTCCTGCAAATCCTAGAAGCATTGGAGATCAGGTCAGTGAATGCACATCAACAGAATCCCTGTCATCCTCCAACAGTGAAGACAACAAATTGTCACCGTCGCTTTTTATTGGTGCAAGAAGCCAGCATACCCCTCAAATAAGAAGTGGTGGAATTGAGACGTCCCCAGCACTTTTAAGCATTCAAGAAAAGAGACTTCTGCCTCCGCCTTCACCAAGGCCAGCAGCACATAATTTCCATGTTGAAAAAACTCTGATGGAAACTCGCAGAAGGCTGGAGCAAGAGAGACTGATCATGCAGTCTACCATTGGAGATACACGGCGCCCTAGGTTTGCAAGTTTTGGAGGCACGGGGTCGACCAACTCTTTAGTTTCATTTACAGGATCTGCAGGGTTAAACCAAGCCTCGCCAAATTCCCAGCAAATTCAGAATGGTTTCCAGGCAAATGGTGAATACAATCCTTATTTTGCTTCGTCAATGGGCAGTTCCATTCGTCACAGCCCTTTGAGCTCGGGCATCACAACGCCTGTCACAAACGTCACCCCAATGCATCTGCAGCACATCAGAGAGCAAATGGTCATTGCACTGCGACGACTCAAGGAGCTGGAGGAGCAAGTGAAAACGATTCCGATTCTACAGGTAAAAATTTCAGTGTTACAAGAAGAAAGGAGGCAATTAACAGCTCAGCTGAAAAACCAAAAAACTGTGAATCAGACTGCTGCTTGTGGGTTTCGAAAGCGATCCTACAGCGCAGGAAATGCAGATCACTTTGAGCAGTTGCTGCAGGCTAAACAGGTTGGAGAGCTGCACATCGACTCGGAGGATGAAATGGAAAATTTTGAACAGAGTTCTTTGAGGATGGAAGAGTTCCGGCAGCTGACAGCAGAGATGCAGGCACTTGAGAAAAAGATTCAGGACGGTGGTGATGAAAAACCGAACACACAGCCATTGGTAAAGGCAAAAGAGTACAGGTCGGTAGCTGTGGGAGCCGATGTGGACATGAGTGGGTTTGTGGTTTATCATCAAACTGAAAGGTGTCTCAAAGATGTGGCAGTGAGCACGGCTGTTGACCAGACTGATGCCAGTGTTGGGGTTACTGAGACACTTCTCGGTATCACCACGGAGGCTGATATGGAAATTGAACTGCAGCAGCAGACGATTGATGCACTGAAAGAGAAAATTTACAGGCTTGAGGTGCAGTTAAAGGAAGCCACTCATGAGGTGGAAATGAGTAAACTGAAGTTAGAGCTGCAGGTTGCTGGCTCGAGGAAAAGGACAGATAAGTATGTAATGGTACAACCTCAGGTCACGACTGCATCAGTACAAGCGACAGTGCAAATGAAAAACCAAATAGTAGGTGACCACGTGAGCTATTGTGATGCTTGTGTGGGCACTCAACAGCAAACACACAACTCTGGAGTCACCTGTAGGCCTGATTGTCGAGATATCGCTGTGGGTTTAGATATACCAATGAACTGCTGGGTTGTACACGAGAAGGTGGAATTGCAGGATATGGCCGTGGGTCACCGCGTTGTAATGTGTGATAAGGCGATGGATTGCGGGCTGAAAAGTTTCTGCGATGTAGCTGTAAATACAGAAGGAGCAGTGGAGGATCGAGACCTCACCAAGAAGGAAGTGAGGGAATTTAAATCAGTAGGATCTGGGGATTGCTCAGTGGACGTTATAATTTGCCAACCAAAGGAGCTGATGAATTCCAGCACAAACACAGAACAAGTTAATGCCGTTGATTCCGCAGTAATGGCAGTACCACAGACAACAAACCAACAGACACATATAGATGTGAATAGGTTGAACCAATTCACCAATACTGAGCTGGTAACACTTACAGACGCTACCACCAATACCATTGTGAGCAATTGCAATAAGGAGACCAACACGACAGCCACCGAAACGCGAACTGTCGCTGTGGGAGATGGTAGAGTGAAGGATGTCAATGCAACTGTTAAAACCCGCTCCGTTGGTGTGGGCACGACATCCACTTGTGACATTGATCTGGAGAAGTTGTCATCTGTAAAAACCAAAGATTTTGGAGTTGGTCAGTTAAGCATAAATGAAAACTTCCTTGTTGGTTTGAAAACTAGAAACATTGCTTGCGGCACGATCAATCAGCCACTTGTGCCTGCTAACACCAAGAGCATTGGTGTTGGTGATGGGTCTGTGCTTGCTGCGAAGTACCAAGAGATGGAGCGAAATCCTGGGGCGGAATCCGCATTGAACCACTATGTTGAGCGTGTACAAAACTTGCTTCAAGAGCAGCAGATGCTTCTTGCTGAAAATTACACTGAACTAGCTGATGCCTTTGGACAGCCCCATTCTCAGATTGGGTCCCTGAACTCCCAGCTTCTCAATACACTGACTTCTTTAAATTCAGTCATGAAATATGGGAGCAATGAGGAAATAAGAAGCACTATTAATGTCAGCCCTTGTACAGATTCTGCCGGTGCGACTGCAGGTTAGTTACAAGCTTGAAATATTTGTGACAATGTATCATTGGAACTAGGAGAAGTGCTTTATTGGTTTCACCGCTCCAGCTAATTTTAAATATTTAAGTTTAACTCAAACCTGTTGCCATTCAATTCAGTTCAAAAATTTAATATTTGATTGATGCGCAGTGGAATTCTCTGCATCACCCTGTATTTTTTTTTCTGTTCAGATATGAAATAACTTCTAATGTCAAGGTATTGACTATGCCCTAAAGCCTTTTGACAAAACATGATATTTTTTTCTTTGTCCCGAATTGTGTTGCATTTGCATAATAACAAAAGTAATGTGTTCTTTGATCCTGATTCTTCATTCAGTACAGTCCTGGCCAATCCAATATCAATCCTGTTCTGTGTATCCCTTCATGGGCAGGAATCTATCTACTATGTCCTTAAGTGCATTCAGCAATGTCGCCACCACCATCTTCTCTGGTAGAGAATTTCACAGTTTCACCGTCCTCTTAGTGAAGGGATTCTTCCTCATCTCAGTCCGAAATGTCTTCCTCCAAATGCATTGTAAATCTCTCCAACAACCACCCCACCACACTCCTTCCCCTGCCCTGTCTGTCCAGCCCTGTCAGAATTTTGCTTTTCAGTTTGGTCCTGTCTCTTCAGAGCCCGACGGGAGATGTGTTTTGTTGACCAAATGTTTCCATATGACACAGTCCATCCATCTATGAATCAGTCTGTTAAACCTTCACTGCACTCCCTCAATGACAGTTTATATCCTTTCTCGGGTAAGGAGACAAAATTGGCATGTAGAGGATGACGTTTGTGGTCTCAGGGTCCTTTGTAATTGTAACAAGATATCCAGGCTCCTGCACACACAATTCCTGCTATGAAGCCAACATTATATTTGCCATTTTAATTGTTTGCTGCACCATTGTGCATGCTTTCCATGTCTGGTTGCTCTTTACATCAATATTTCCTAATTTATCATTATCTGCCTTTACATTTTCTTTCTTAACATTTTTCCCCATTAGACTGCATGTGCCATGTTTTATGCACACCTGTCTACGTCACCTTTGAGCCTCGATGTCCTCGTTACTACAAGCAATGTCACCCAGTTTTGTTGGGGGCAAATTTGGGACAAGATTTACTCAGTTCCATCATTCAAATCCCTTGTGTCCAATGTGGCTAGTTGGTACTGAGGCATTGATTCCTGCAGTATCCCACTAGTCACTGCATCCCTAACAGAGTCCTACTTGCTCTTTTTCTCTCTTTCCTGTCTGTTGATTAATTTTTAATCCATGCATGTCTATTGTCTTCCATTGCTGCTACTTTGATTTTGTGTATTAACCTCTTGAGTGGGAATTTATATATCACCAACCTTCTGAAAACCCAAATAGACTATCTTCATTTGCTCTTCTCTATCCTACCTATTACATGCTCAAAAAAACCCTGGATTTATTGAACACAATTTCCCTTTTATAAATCTATCTTGGTTTTTATTTAATCCCATTACAAATATCTAAGCCTGATATCACATTTCTTGATGTACTTCAGTGTTCACTTTACTGTTTTTAGCTAGCCAGTCTCCAGTTCCCTCCTCCTGCACCCCTTTATGTTAATAGTGGGGTTTCATCTGCAGCCAGTTTGAATGAAGTGTTTTGATGCTGTCTTCATAAGACACAAATGCTCCTGCCATTAAGTTGGATGTTTTCTTCTCTTGAAATTCAAAGCAAATTTGCAGATGCTGGGAATATGAAATAAAAATAGAACATGCCAGCAGCCCTCAGTTAGGCAGCATTTTTATGGAAAGAGAAACCTTTGAAATCTGGAGGTACCTAAATCAGTTCTTGCATTGACTATTCATTATATGCAACCAAGCAGATCGTGGACAGGAGAAGCATTTTGTTTTAAAACATTTTGTTTTTGCCTTTCACCAAAAGTAAAGTGAGTATCAGTCCCATCTGTAAAAGAAAAAAATACATTGCTAATATGCAGCTAATGCAAATTAAATAAAGGGATTTGCCTTTAAAAGAAAATGATTTAGTTTATCCAGACACTTTACAATGAACCCAAGGATGCCAGTTGGCTCAGTGGTAGTAGTTCTTAATTTTCAGAGCTTGCGAAGGGACTTGGATGCTAATGTGTCTGATGTCTTTCCCTTTGTTTCTCTAGGCCGACCTAAATTGAGGCATTCAGTGGATAGAATTATTTTCCTACTTTAGTACAGGTTGACCTTCACTAATCCGATTACCTGTAGTCCAGTTCGTTCGATAATCCAGCACTGATTATGCTTAATGTGATCCTTCCGTAATTCGGCATTTTCACTAATCCGGCACTCCTCAGGTCCCAGTGGTGCTGGATTAGTGAAGGTCGACCCGCATTTGAAATAGAGAATCAAACACTGAGTGTGATTAATTTCCATGCTATTAAAGTGATTTAGTAATCATTTTTTTATCATTTAAACATGGTATAGTTTAAATTGGATTTTTCTCATTTCTGTGCGCGTTCCAATTTGGAAATCTACTACTTTTTAATTTTAATTTATCAAGTCACCAAGCCATCTTAAGCAGATACTTGTAGAGCCCAGTTGATGCAGTTTACAAAGCAATTTAATTGCCTCAGTACAGTGCCCATGTTGTGTTTTTTTATGCTGACTTTGCACTCTTTGAGAAGATGCATTACAGGATTTGACTGGGTAAATATATTCTGTGACTTGAAGGAATGTCCCAGTGCTTAGCAAATTCTTAGCTGACTACATCACATGACAATTGAAGTCCCACAGTTGGTCATTACAATAAAATGGCATAAATAAAGCTTTGGGAAAATAATCCTTCCATCGACTTACCAGATTTTGCTTCAAATTAGATTCAAAGCTGAAGTAGCTCTGTGAATCAAATAATTTTTTTTTTGCCACTTTTAATGGCCAATTTTGCACAATTCGGTTCACAGCATGATGTTGAGGGTGGCTGAAGTGAATTAGGGGTTGGGAATTTTGGGGCAGGGTGCAGCCCATGTAGGGATTGGGTGGGTCACCTGTGGTTCTGATCTTCTGTAGCATGCAGCGAGCAGAGGAACATGACTGGGTTCATCATAGTCCTCAGTTGGCTTTTCATATATTTTTAAATAACTTCTCAATGTTTACATGTTGGGATTGTATTTTTAGGTTGTGGCATAGACTAACACACTACAGGATGAGGCCACTTGGTATATTTTTTCGCAGTTTGGAAGAGCCATTCAATCAGTCATATTCCCTAACTTTCTCAATGGCCCTGGAGGTTTCCCATTTCATGCAATTTCTTTTTGGCAATTGATGAATCTGTTTCCATTACCATTTGGAAAATTATTGTTCAAGCATTAATTTTCCTGCATGTAGCCAATATTTCTTTGCTTAATATCTTAAATCTGTGCTCTGGTGACCAGCCATTCTGCCCTGGGAAATGGACTTCCTATTTACACAATCAAAATTCTTCATGATTTTGAACACCTCAAATCTCCACCGAACTTGCTGTACTTTGTGAGCACAGTTCCTCTTCTCTCCCCATGTCGCTAACAACCATGGGAGTTGTCAGTTCCTGGAAATAACTGAGAAAATCTCTTCTGTACCCTACCTAATAAGGTCGTCATGTTTCCCATTTGCGAATGGAAAGCAAGTATACATAACAACTGTTGTCAATATGATGCCTCACTGTTGAAGCACACACCATGTGTCTGCTGATTATCAATGGGGCAAATCGTCCATGTGCTTTGAATACCTGATGTACAGTTTCAGAAGCCCAGTTTGAATTGATTGTTCTATATTCTGCTCTTCACCTCTCTGATCTTCCTCTTGCTTCTGTCTTTGTATTTCTCTATCTTGGCAGCTAAGATATTGGAAGGTGAGCATAGATCATGGAAATGTATAGCCATGGAAACAGACCCTCATGGTTCACCTTACCCATGCTCACCATGAAATCCTTGTCTCTGTTAGGCTTGTATCTCTCTATACCTTTTCATCTACGTAACTTTCCAAATTCCTTTAAAAAGTAGTAATTGTATCTGCCTCCACCAGTTCCTCTGACTGCTCATTCCAAATACCCTTTTTGTGGAAATCTTGCCCCTCAGATCTTGAAATTCCCCTTCCCTCCCTTACTGTAAACCTTTAGCCTCTAGCAGTAGACCTCCGTGCCCTGGGAAACAGATTTTGACTCTCACAATCTTGTAAACCTCTTTGATGTTTACCCTATGTTCCATTGAGGGTAAACCCAGAATATCCTATCTGTCTTGATGACAACAATCCTCTATTCCACACAATATCCTGGTGAATCTCTTCTTGCCATCCCATCTTTCCTGTGGTGTGATGATCAGAACTGTAGACAATTGGCAGTCATTATAACTAACAAGCAAAGGTAAATGATTTACAGTGCCCTGACAAAGTATTCAGCCCCAACATTTTATTCACATAAATGAGTATTACAACTAGGGACTTCGATCTTAACTGAGAATTTTTATTTGTGAATGACATGCTCCTTTTTTCACAGTATAGCCCCAAACAAAAACCACAGGGAAAATTGTAAAGCATGAAAAACTAAAAATTCAAAACCTGAAATGTCAGCAGATCAAAAGTATTCATCCCCCTTTGCTCAGTATGTAGTTGAACCACCTCTGACAGCTATTACAGCCAGTAGGTTTTTTGGATAAGTCTCTATTAGCTTTGCACAGTGTGATGGAGCAAGATTTGCCCATTCTTCCCTGCAAAATTTCTCAAGCTCTGCCAGTTTAGTTGGGGAGCTGTGTTGGACAGCACTCTTGAGGCTTTGCCAGAGATTTTCAATCAAGTTAGGGTCAGGCTCTGACTGGGCCACTCAAGGACATCACTTTTCTCTGGCAGTGTGCTTTGGGTCATTGTCCTGCTGAAAGATGAACTTCCTTTCCGGTTTAACTTTCTGGCAGAAGCTACCAGGTCTTTATCCAGGATCCCCCTGTATTTAGTCCCATCAATCCTGGCCAGATTTCCAGTCCCTGCTGCTGAAAAGCATCCCTAAAGCATGATACTACCTCCACCATACTTTATAGTAGGGATGGTGTTACCTGGCTGATTTACGCCAAATGTACCACGAAAGAAAAATACATCCTTGCCCATGAAGACTCTGCAAAGTGCCACATAGAAGACACTAAAGATATGAATAAAGGTGTTGTGGTGAGACAAGAGTAAAGTGGAACTTCTTGGCCTTAACGCTGAGCGGTATGTGTGGCATAAATCTAATAGGCGTTGAATACTTTTGATCTGCTGTCATTTCAGTTGTTGAATTATTAGTTTTTCATGCTTTACAAACTTCCCTGTTTTTTGGGGGCTTTGCTCTCTGGGGGGGGGGGGAGGATGGGGAAGAAAAGAGCATGTGATTTCACAAATAAAAATTCTCACTCAAATTGATCAAAGTTCCTGGTTGTAATTCTCATTTACAAAGGGTTGGGGGCTGAATAATTTTTCAAGGCACTGTATAATAGAGCATACGTTAGACAATTAATTACAGTGGCTTTCTCTACCTGCTTTGTCAAACAAAGCATTCTATCAACAGAAAATAATTGATAATTTACTACAATTCAGAGCAGAACCAACCAGCGTTACGTGTCACATCCTTGAATTTCCTGTCTTTGCCACTCGTGCATTCTCCTTTGCACTGTCCGAACTGCATTTCTTGCCCCACCCACTGAGCGCCGGGCCCCCCTCCAAATTGAAATCCAGGCAGGCAACAAAGTCAACCTGGCAACAGATGGGAACCTTGTTATATGCTACTGTCTTCAGCCAAGCTGCATGTACGGATGGACATCTGATCCACATGTACAACTTGTATGGAGAGAAAATATTTGAGCTCACAGTTGTGTGTAGCTGGGCTTGTCTTTTAATACCGGTGATCGCCCATTACGTTGGCAGTCCACCTGTGAATGTTTTCCACTGTTAGAGATTTTTTTGCCAACTAGGGTCTTTTTGAGGAAACTTAAGATGACCAAGGCACTACTGAAAGTCATCTGGGAGCAATGCCGTAAGATCAAAGATGTATAACTGAAAGGCCAAATGTTCTTACAGTAGTGTATCGACACCTGTCAAAATATTCCATTTGGGGCCTATTGATTGACGTTGAGTCAATTGATGTCTCACTGAGTGACAGCGACATTGAGCACAGAATCAGGCCTAAAGCCAACCATGTCTCTTCTGACCAAGTACAGTGCCTATAAAAAGTATTCACCCCTTCCCCCTTGAAGCTTTTCGTGTTTTATTGTTTTACTACATTGAATCACAATGGATTTAATTTGGCTTTTTAATCACACTGATCCACAGAAAAAGATTCTTTCGTGTCAAAGTGAAAACAGATCTCTACAAATTGTTCTAAATTAAATACAAATATAAAACACCAAATAATCGATTGCATAAGTATTCACCCTCATCAAGTCAGTATTTAGTAGATGCACCTCTAGCAGCTGATAGGCCTCTGTCAGCTTTGCACATCTGGACACTGCATTTTTTTCCCCATTCTTCTTTGCAAAGCTGCTCAAACTCTGTCAGATTGCATGGGGATCGTGAGTGAACTTCCCTTTTCAAATCAAGCCACAAATTCTCAATTGGATTGAGGTCTGGACTCTGACTTGGCCACTCCAGGACATAACTTTGTTTGTAAACCTTTCCCGTATAGCTTTGGCTTTATGCTTGGGGTTATTTTCCTGCTGGAAAGCAAATTGCAGAAAACAAATTCCAAGTTGCAGTGCTCTTGCACTCTGAATCAGGTTTTCCTGCAGGATCTCCCTTTACTTTGCTGCATTCATTTTACCTCCTACCTTCACAAGTCTTCCAGGGCCTGCTGCAGTGAAGCATCCCCACAGTGTGATGCAGCCACCACCATGCTTCACGGTAGGGATGGCATGTTTTTGATGATGTGCAGTGCTAAACATAGTGTTTAGTCTGATGGCCAAAAAGCTCAATTTTGGTTTCATCAGACCACAGAAACTTCCAGCTGACTTCAGAGCCTGGCAAACTCTAGCCGAGATTTCATGTGAGTTTTTTCAGCAGTGGCTTCTCTTTGCCACTCTCCCATAAAGCTGTGACTGGGGAAGCACCCACCCGAACAACAGTTGTTGTTTGCGCAGTCTCTCCCACCTCAGCCACTGAAGCTTGTAACTCCTCCAGAGTTGTCATAGGTCTCTTGGTGGTCTCCCTCACTATACCCTATTTGTATGGCCACTCAGTTTTTGAGGACAGCCTGCTCTAAGCAGATCTACAGCTGTGCCATATTCTTTCCATTCTCCAAGGGATATTCAGTGACTTGGATATTTTCTTGTATCCATCTCCTGACTTGTGCTTTTCAATAAGCTTTTTGCAGAGTTGCTTGGAGTGTTCTTTTGTCTTCATGGTGTAGGTTTTGCCAGGATCCTGACTCACCAGCAGTTGGACCTTCCAGTAAAAATAAATACAATCAATTGAAACACCTTGACTGCACACAGTGATCTCCATTTAACTAATTACGTGACTTCTAAAAACAATTGGCTACACCAGTGATAAATTGGTGTGTAATGTTAAAGGGGGTGAATTCTTATGTAATCAATTATTTTGTGTTTTATATTTGTAATTAATTTAGATCACTTTGTGGAGATCTGTTTTCACTTTAACACGAAAGAGTCTTTTTCTGTTAATCAGTATTTTAAAAAAGGCTAAACCGTGATTCAATGCAAAACAATAAAGTATGAAAACTTCCAGGGTGGTGGTGTGGGTGAATACTTTTTGCTTTACCTATCCATGCTAATCCATTTACCAACGCTTGGTCCTTAGTCCTTTCTGTCTTGGCGATTCAAGTGTTCATGCAGATACTTGTTAAATGTGGGAGTACCTGTCTCTACTTTCTGAGATTGCAGCCACCCTTATGAAGGTGAGACATCCATTCGTACTGGAGCCCGTGGATCATATTTAAAGAAAAGTGTAGATACGTACTTTCACATCTTGTCATTTTTCACACTAGCACCATCCCACCTCATTCAACATTAAAAAATGTGTCACTTAACACGGCCCTATTGTGACTGAGATCAAAGTCCCCAGAGAGACACCAAAACTGGTGGTTATAGAAGTCTTTATTCATCAGAACAAGCTGGCATTCGCATAAAGACACTCTTGTTGGAGTCTCACAAACCCAAAAATACATCACATATTTATACCCTTAAGAGCAGGTAATTCAATACAATTTCCTTGTTTACTTCAATACTTTAGGTTGACAAATGGCTCCTTTGAGTTACATATTTACAGTGGAAGCTTATTGTAATTGATAAGACACTTACATAATGCCTTTGCTGGAATAAACTATAGGTAATACAAATGCCCAACTATTAAGAGTTAAGTCATAGTATCAGTCCAGTATGCAAGTTTCCTTGAACTTGTTTCAATGGTGCAAATTACTTAAACCCATTACTCAAACCCTGGATTAATGCAGGCCAATTAACACAACCCCATCATCTTAGCATTAGGCTGATACAAATGCACTTGTCCTATGATCACCATTTTGCAAACCGTATCTCTTACAGTTTTGTTCATTTGCAAAGTTGCTGCTTTTAAGTTCAATTTACTGCTTTCAATTTATAATTTGCATTGAGAACTGGGGGCTGATTCTCGCTTGAATTAATATCTGCTATATTCACGTAACTCTAGAATATTCCCTAACATGCCGTCCTCTTGGTCCATGAACAGAAATCTGTCCAGAAAGGCCAAATGTTGAGGATCTAATTAAGTTGGGCGGCAAAAATGCCCTTCACTATTAAAAATCCCTTACAGAATTAATGACTATGATGTCCCTATGTACCAACATATAACAATATCTGTCATACCTAATTAGCTTTCTACAAGACTAAGCAAAGATAGTGATAAAATGTTCCAGAAATTTGATCACATCCTCCTCCTGGGCATATTTGTCTTCTCAATTTCAATCAATCTTTAAAATACAGCTTTGTCATTCATGTGCTTGTTGTCTCCTTCCTTGCTGGCCCATTGTAGCTTGATCATATCCTTATCATTACCCCTTCAATCTCTGATAACTGAAACTGTCAGATCTATCTGTGTGCAGTGTACCGGCAGGGTAACTTACCTCAGCTTCACAGGCAAAACAGTTGACACTCTATGCCAAGACAAAAGATTGTCAGGATAATCTGACAAGCCTCTCAGTTCTTTTTGATTGATCTACAGAAGTGTTTGGGGTGGTCCTTATTTGACTGGCTCAAGGACCTCACTGTGGTGGCTCTTCCTCTGCCTCTGACCTTTCAATCACTGATCCAAATTCACTACTGCGAAGCCTCTTCCGGTGATGCCTACACTGAAGAAGTTTAAATCTTCTCTTCGGGAGTTCAGTGAAACCATCTCTCACTGCTCCCCATCTGTAATTCGGCTCTTCAACTTTTCGGCCGCATTTTGTCTCAGTCCAGCTCTTGGCTCCATCCCTCCCCTCCTGCCTTCTCCTATCATTTTGGATCTCCCCCTCCCCCTCCCACTTTCAAATCTCTTACTAACTCTTCCTTCAGTTAGTCCTGACGAAGGGTCTTGGCCCAAAACGTCGACTGTACCTCTTCCTAGAGATGCTGCATGGCCTGCTGCGTTCACCAGCAACTTTGATGTGTGTTGACTGAAAGGGCCCAGGTCGTTCGTGCCCCCTCCCATTCCAGGGTGGGGTGGCTGCCTGCCTTCAGACACTACGTGCAATTTCTTCTCTTTCTCTTGCCATCGATGTTGTGGAACTTGATGTCTGCCATAACTCTGATCCCTTTCCATCTACTTTCCTCAGTATCTATCTATACAACTAATCATCCACCTGTCAGAACCAGCCTTCATTACAGAGCATAGTGACCATTATACATTGTTTATGGTTTATTTAAACAGTCGCTGTCTCTTCTGCATTCACGTTTCCATTCTCTTCCTCCTTTGGGTCTACTTCCATCAGGTGTGGTCAGATGTGACACGGCAGGCTGGCGCTCATCTCTGAAATGACATTGTTAGAGGGTGGATTTGAACTCTTGTTCTGTCTGAGGGTGAGTGATACGATTTAACCCAAGTCCAGTGCTTCCACTGGCTGCCTCGCATGGTCTGTATAGAAAAAGCAGGGGTCATTTGTCAGAAGCATCACTGGGGAGCGAACCCTGCCTTTTCAAGCAGCTCCCTTACCATGACTTGGTCCCCCAGCTGTAGGAGGATCATCTCCTCTCCTTCTGGCTCCCCACAACAAGGTGCTGCTGTTGTTTTGTTTGGTCCTTCAACACTCCCAGCTGGTTACAGAGGCCTTTTACGTACTGGTCATTTTATCCCCTGTGTTCCAGTTACAGTGCAACCCAATTACTCCATAAGGGAGTCACATTGCTTGCCCCGTCAGCAATTTGTAGGGGCTAAGACTTCGCGGCTGGTTTGGGGTTGTTCACAATCTGATCAGGATTGTGTTAACCATTAATACGTTAACCCATGTCTGTCCCGTCTCTGTTATAGCTTCAGCTAGGGCAGTTTTGATCGTTCGGTTCATCCTTTCTACCATTCCTGAGCTCTGAAGGTGGTAGGGTACGTGGAATTGTTGTTGAATCCTGAGCACAGCACATTTCCTTCATCACTTTCCCTGTGAAATGTGCTCCCTGATCCGAGTCCACCTGGGCTGCACTTCCTCTCCTGGGGAGGATTTCCTGAGTTAAAATCCATGCTGCTCTGCTGGTGGTACAATCTCTCATTGGGAAAGTCTCTACCCACTGGGTGAGGTGATCCATGATCTCACCAGGCAGTAGCTTTTCCCCCTGCTTTTTGACAAGGGCCCCATGAAGTCCATCTGGATGTTTCCCCAGGGGCTCCTAGACTGTGTCTGGTTTGCTAGCTGCACCTTTATTCGCCACCGGGGTTATATTGGGCACAAATGATGCATGTCCGACAAAATTTAGCAACATCCTTGCCTGTCCCCGGCCACGGCCAAGACTGCTGGAGGGTCATGAACATATTGTGCCCTCCCTGAGAAGAATATAAGACATAGGACCAGAATTGGGCCATTCAGCCCATTGGGTCTGCTCCACCATTCCATCATGGTTGATACTGGATCCCACTCAATCCCATACACCTGCCTCTCGCCATAACCTTTGATTTCCCCTGACCAATCAGGAAACTATCAATTTCCACTTTAAATATACCCACAGTCTTGGCCTCCACAGCTGTCTGTAGCGGAGCATTCCACAGATGACAAAAGAAATTCCTCCTTGGCTCTGTTCTAAAGGGTTGCCCCTCGGTTTTGAGGCTGTACGCTCCAGTTCTGGATACCCCTACCATAGGAAACATCCTCTTCACATCCAGCTTACCCAGTCCTTTCAACATTTGGTAGGTTACATTGCATTTCCGCCTGCATTCTTCTTAATTCCAGTGAGTACAGACCCAAAGCTGCCAAATGCTCCTCATATGTTAACCCCTTCATTCCCGGAATAATTCTCGTGAATCTCCTCTGGACTCACTTTAATGACAACACATCCTTTCTGAGATATGGGGCCCAAAACTATTGACAATACTCCCAAGTGTGGCCTGAATAGTGTCTTATAAAGCCTCAGCATTATATCCCTGCTTTCATATTCTATTCCCCTTGAAATGAATGTCAACATTGCATTTACCGCCTTTACTACAGACTCAACCTGTAAATTAATAGGAGTCTTGCACGAGGACTCCTAAGTCCCTTTGCATGTCTGATGTTTGAATTTTCTCCCCAATTAAATCTGAACCAATGTGCCCTTTACCAAAATGCATTATCATACATTTCCCAACACTATATTCCATCTGCTACTTTTTTTGTTCATTTGTCCAATTTGTTTAAGTCCTTCTGCAATCACATTGCTTCCTCAGCACAACCTACCCCTCCACCTATCTTCATATCATCTGCAAACTTTGCACAAAGCCATCAATTCCATTATCTAAATCATTGACAAGCAATGTGAAAAGCAGTGGTCCCAGTATTGACCCCTGAGGAACATCACCAGTCACTGGCAGCCAACCAGAAAAGGCCCCCTTTATTCCCACTCACTGCCTCCTGCCTGTCAGCCATTCTTCTATCCATGCCAGTATCTTTCCTGTAATTTTATCCTGTTAAGCAGCCTCATGTGTGGTACCTTATCAAATGCCTTCTGAAAATCCAAGTAAATGACATCCATTGTCTTTCTGTTGTCCTCCCTGCATGTTACTTCCTTAAAGAACTCTAACAGATTTGTCAGACAAGATTTCCCTTTACAGAAACCATGCTGACTTTGACTTATTTTATCATTAGTCTCCAAGCACCCTGAAACCTCATTCTTAGTAATGGACTCCAACACTTTCCCAACCACTGAGGCTAGTCTAACTGATCTATAATTTCCTTTCTTTTGCCTTCCTCCCTTCTTAAAGAATAGAGTGACAGTTGGAATCATCCAGTTCTCCGGAATCATGCCAGAATGAAATGATTCTTGAAAGATCATGACCAAAACATCTGCTATCTCTTCAGCAACCTCTCTCAAAACTCTGGTGTGTAGTCCACCTGGTCCCGGTGACTTACCCACCTTAAGACCTCTCAGTTTGCCTGGCGCTTCTTCCCTTGGAATAGCAATGGCACTCAGTCCTGCTCCCTGACACTCACGGACTTCTGGCACACCCTCTGATGGCATCACTCTGTGATGTAACTTCAGCAATATCTGCCTAATACGTGCAGGGCTACAGCTACTTCTTCCCCAAGCATCCAGCTACCATCTGGTCCCTCCTTTGCTTCTCCTCTCCTCCACTTCTCCTCCTCCTCTGCCTCCACATCCCCATATACAAAGTCCTGACGAAGGGTCTCGACCTGAAACGTCGACTGCACCTCTTCCTACAGATGCTGCTTGGCCTGCTGCGTTCACCAGCAACTTTGATGTGTGTTGCCCATATACTTTTACTAGATTGACTTCTGTAGGTTTTCCTTCTTCACTGGCAATTTCTGTTGGCTTGTGTTCTCCTGCTGCTCTTTTTGCCCTGAGTTCCACCCACTCATTCCCTTTCTGATCTTTACTTCTCACTCTCTGGCGAGCCTTTACTTTAATCACTGCTACCTCTGCAGGCAACTTCACTGCTTCTATCAGTTCCTTTACTAGGTGCCTGTGCTGAGTACCCATGCCCTTTGAGGTTACAAACCCCCTCCACACCTATGCTGTCAGGTAACCATGCACCACACCCAAAGTGTACCTACTGTCTGTGTAAATGTTCACTCTCTCCCTGTTGCAGTTTCTATTAAAGTCACTAGTTCAGCCACCTGAGCTGAGCATCCATCTGACAGTGCCCCTGCAGCTAATTTCTCTTCTGTCACTGTCACTAGGGTGCATCTAGTCTGTGACTTCCCATCTAAGTACCTCCAGAACCCACCTATAAAACTCTCCTCTGCTTCTCCTTCCAGTGGAATTTACTTTTACACCAGATTCTTCCTCCAGGTCTTTTTCCAGTTGATACTCACGTTTCACCCTCTGTAGGATGGCACCTGTGGGGTTCACCCCAGTGTGTGTCTGTGTGTCTGTCTCTTTTTTTTCTCCCCCTCTCCCCCCCCATTACTGATTTCTCTTTGGAGGTGAGAGCTGCCTTCTGGCTCTCTGTGACTGCTCTCAGCCTCACTGTATTCGGGAGCTCCACACTGGTGTGTGCTGTGTGTAACGGGAGCTGCCCCATGATTACTACAGGCTCACAAACCCGCTCAGCTCAAGCTACATGGTCCAAGGCTGCGACACACCAGGGAAGTCCGGCAGAAACAGGAGTCTGTTTTGCTGAATAGTATAGAAACATAGAAACGTAGAAAATAGGTGCAGGAGTAGGCCATTCGGCCCTTTGAGCCTGCACCGCCGTTCAGTATGATCGTGACTGATCATCCAACTCAGAACCCTGTACCAGCTTCCCTCCATACCCCTTGATCCCTTTAGCCACAAGGGCCATATCTAACTCCCCCTTAAATATAGCCAATGAACTGGCCTCAACTGTTTCCTGTGGCAGAGAATTCCACAGATTCACCACTCTCTGTGTGAAGAAGTTTTTCCTCATCTCGGTTCTAAAAGGCTTCCCCTTTATCCTCAAACTGTGACCCCTCGTTCTGGACTTCCCCAACATCGGGAACAATCTTCCTGCATCTAGCCTGTCCAATCACTTTAGGATTTTATACGTTTCAATAAGATCCCCCTCAATCTTCTAAATTCCAACGAGTATAAGCCTAGTCGATCCAGTCTTTCATCATATGAAAGTCCTGCCATCCCAGGAATCAATCTGGTGAACCTTCTTTGTACTCCCTCTATGGCAAGAATGTCTTTCCTCAGATTAGGGGACCAAAACTGCACACAATACTCCAGGTGTGGTCTCACCAAGGCCTTGTACAACTGCAGTAGTACCTCCCTGCTCCTGTACTCGAATCCTCTTACTATGAATGCCAGCATACCATTCGCCTTTTTCACCGCCTGCTGTACCTGCATGCCCACTTTCAATGACTGGTGTATAATGACACCCAGGTCTCGTTGCACCTCCCCTTTTCCTAATCGGCCACCATTCAGATAATAATCTGTTTTCCTGTTTTTGCCACCAAAGTGGATAACCTCACATTTATCCACATTAAATTGCATCTGCCATGAACTTGCCCACTCACCTAACCTATCCAAGTCACCCTGCATCCTCTTAGCATCTTCCTCACAGCTAACACTGCCGCCCAGCTTCGTGTCATCCGCAAACTTGGAGATGCTGCATTTAATTCCCTCACCTAAGTCATTAATGTATATTGTCAACAACTGGGGTCCCAGCACTGAGCCTTGCGGTACCCCACTAGTCACTGCCTGCCGTTCTGAAAAGGTCCCGTTTATTCCCCCTCTTTGCTTCTTGTCTGCCAACCAATTCTCTATCCACATCAATACCATACCCCCAATACCGTGTGCTTTAAGTTTGCACACTAATCTCCTGTGTGGGACCTTGTCAAAAGCCTTTTGAAAATCCAAATATACCACATCCACTGGTTCTCCCCTATCCACTCTACTAGTTACATCCTCAAAAAATAAAAATGAGATTCGTCAGACATGATTTTCCTTTCACAAATCCATGCTGACTTTGTCCGATGATCTCACCGCTTTCCAAGCGTGCTGTTATCACATCTTTGATAACTGACTCTAGCATTTTCCCCACCACCGACGTTAGGCTAACCGGTCTATAATTCCCCAGTTTCTCTCTCCCTCCTTTTTTAAAACGTGGGGTTACATTAGCCACCCTCCAATCCTCAGGAACTAGTCCAGAATCTAACGAGTTTTGAAAAATTATCACTAATGCATCCACTATTTCTTGGGCTACTTCCTTAAGCACTCTGGGATGCAGACCATCTGGCCCTGGGGATTTATCTGCCTTTAATCCCTTCAATTTACCTAACACCACTTCCCTACTAACATGTATTTCGCTCAGTTCCTCCATCTCACTGGACCCTCTGTCCCCCACTATTTCCGGACTATGCCACTGGCCTTTTCGTGTCCCCTGATCCTGTGCTATTTCTGTATTGTAGTACTGTCCCTCATTGCTGCAGTAAAGGGGAAAGAGTCTGTCAGACCTGTTAATCCTCAAGCAGGTGCAGAAACTAGGGCTTTGTTATTATCTGTGAATATTTCATTATCTTCTCTTCTACTGACCGACTTTCCTTCCTCCAGAGAGAGCTTCCCTCCTCTGACTGAAGCTTGTAATGGGGCCATCAGTGCTGCAAATCTGGGAGTGAAGTTGCAGCAGTAATTAAACCTTCCTCACTCCCCTCATATTGACTGGATAGGACGTGGAATTAATTGCTGTCTTTCTGTCATCTGAAGTGTCCTTTCTACCCTGTGTGATAACATGCCCTTGGTTGCGTTCCTGTTTGGGCCATGTGTTAAATTCCTGGTGCTGTAATACTTCCAAAACACTCACTATTGCTCCACAGTGCCCAACTTCAACCGCTGAGGTGATTAGTCATAGTCATACTTTATTGATCCCAGGGGAAATTGGTTTTCTTTACAGTTGCACCATAAATAATTAAATAGTAATAAAACCATAAATAATTCAATAGAAATATGTAAATTATGCCAGGAAATAAGTCCAGGACCAGCCTATTGGCTCAGGGTGTCTGACCCTCCAAGGGAGGAGCTGTAAAGTTTGATGGCCACAGACAGGAATGACTTCCTATGACGCTCTGTGTTGCATCTTGGTGGAATGAGTCTCTGGCTGAACGTACTCCTGTGCCCAACCAGTACATTATGTAGTGGATGGGAGACATTGTCCAAGATGGCATGCAACTTGGACAGCATCCTCTTTTCAGACAGCACCGTCAGAGAGATAACAAATCATCTATATATTGTAGAATTATACTACAGTATGCATCAACTCAAGCTTATCCAAAATCTGTGGAAATTGACTTTATGGACAATGTCAGGGCTATTGTGGAAATCTTGAGGTAATCTAGTCTCCTGTACTTGGGTACTTTCCCACTTGTCAAATCCCTGGTCCAACACTTCCCAATTTACCTTATCATCTTCCTCAACAGTTATTCCCATGGTTGATGCCCAGCAAGCATCCACCTACTGGGGCTTATTCTATTTCTCAGTCTGCCCAGATTCAGGACTAATTAATTCATGCATCTTACTAATTATTCTGCCTGTTTTTCATGTACGTCTCTTTGTCTCTTTCTCTGTATTCATCCCATTTGTTCTGTAGCTCTACTATCTGTACATTGTGATTTCAGGCACTTTATTCTCCCCTGCAAATACACATGACATAGAATGACTTCTGCTTTACCTCACTTCCTCATGGATTGACATTTCCACCACTGCCAATGTTCCTCTAGGCTCCAGGTGTTAACCCACCCAGCCATGTCCATTCAACCTTCTCAATTTTAATGTGGAATGTTAAATATTTCTACACTGTCGCCCGTCTTAGGCTTCTCAGGTTTTCCCATAGACAGTCGGACGCACGCAGATAATTTCCCAAATTTTCTCTCTGCCGTCCCAAACAGTATCTCCCACACTATCCAAGTGTTCTCCGTAAACTCGTTGCACTCAATCCATTGCCCACTGAACGAGTATACGCGCACCCCCTGCTGTCCTAAACAGTCAGTAACCACCTTCCGCAACTGGTGGCCCTGTCTCAGTGAACTTCCCTGTGCTGTCTGGTAGCTGGTCCCTTACACATAGCACGCACACACACATACCTCTTAAAAGGAAATACTTTCAGACAGCTAAAGTCACTGACCACATAGTGGGATACGGATGTATCCTGGACGAGCCCCCAAATGTTAGATTAGATTATGAGGACACACAGGTCTCTTTTATTGTCATTTAGTAATGCATGCACGAAGAAATGATACAATGTTCCTCCAGAATGATATCACAGAAAAACAAGACAAACCAAGACTGAAAAAACTGACAAAAACCACATAATCATAACATATAGTTACAACAGTACAAAGCAGTACCGTAATTTGATAAAGAACAGACCATGGGCACGGTAAAAAAAAAAGTCTTGAAGTCTCTCAAAAGTCCCATCATCTCATGCAGATAGTAGAAGGAAGAAAAACTCTCCCTGCCATGAGCTTCCAGCACCGCAAACTTGCCGATGCAGCACCCTGGAAGCACCCGGCCACAGCCGACTCTTGAGTCCATCCAAAAGCTACGAACCTCCGACACCGAGCACCATCTCTGCTGAGCGCTTCAACCCTGGTCCCGGCAATAGGGAAAGCCAAGGATTTGGGGCCTTCCCCTCTGGAGATTCTCGATTGCACAGTAGCAGTGGCGACGAAGCGGGCATTTCAGAAGTTTCTCCAGCTGTGTTGCGCCGCCATCTTCTCCTCCCCTCCATATTTCCTGGATGTATCCTGGACGAGCCCCCAGATGTTATGACTATAATCAAAGTCACCAGGGAGGTACTGAAGATGGTGATATGGAACTTTTTATTCATCACGACAAGCAAACACTCCTATGGAAACACTCTGGATAGAGGCTCATAAACCCAATATTACATCACATCTTAATACTCTTAAGATCAAAGGTAACAGCAGGTGATTCAATACGCTCTTAATAGTTAAAACGACTTTTTTTTACTTCATTATTTTGGGTTGACAGATGGTTCTTTTGTGGTACATACTTATGGTGGAAGCACATCGTAATTGCACCTCTGAAGGTTCAAACGCCTTTGCGAGGAGAAACTAAAATTTCTGGTGAGAGAGAGCCAGACACCCAACAATTGATAGAGCAAAGTGATAGTATCAGTCCAGTCTGCAAGCTTCCTTGAACTTGTTTATGATGGTGCAAATTGCTTAAACCCATTACTCAAACCCTGGAGTAATGAGGCCAATTAACACAACTACATTGGCTGATGCATATGCAAGTGGCTCATGGTCACCATTTGCAAACCATATCTTTTACAGACAGTTTTGGTTATTTGCAAAGGTGTGCTCTATCTTCAATTTACTGCTTGCAATTTATAATTTGCACTAAGAACCAAAGACTGGTTTTGCTTGAATTAATATCTGCCATATTCATATAACTCCAGAATACTCCCTCACATGCTCAACCGGATTTCATCTGTTGCCTCTCTGTTCATTTTGCTGAGTTATTGACCTGCTTAAACAGTGTGGTTCTCTTTCCATACTTTAACATTGTCGTTTCTGTGATTGCCTCTTCCTCATTTTGGTTCTTGCACATAGGTAACAAAAGAGGAATTAATAATTCCTACACTTGATGTACAATTAGGTCAGAGGAAGGAGAATTTCTTCCATTTACAGTTTATAACAAAGATGAGAGGAGTTGAACATTTTAACCATATGGCTCTCCCAATAAATAGGAAAACCATAATACATCTTATTGATTCCCCATTTGAAACTATATCTGTGATTGCCATTTTAGTTTCCTTCCATTGTCCTAACTGGGACTTGCGGGACTTCTTTTTTACACTGTCTAAGAGCCGATAAGAAACTTTAAAGTTGAGCATACTGGTTTCTTGTGGCTAAGTACTGAATAACTGGTGGGAGAGTCTTGATAAGTCTGCATATTGTTGGTAGCAATGGAGTGTAATATGTTGAAACACAGGCATTATATTCACAATGGAAACTGGGGAAGAAGTTAGAATGTAGAGCCAATCTGTTCTGTTGAAAAAATCTAGCTTATGTTTGTCTGTGCAGACAGTTAAAATGCACTTAATTATTTTTTTTGAATTATAGATCCATGTAGTCTTGTGTATGCCTGAGATCCGCAGAAAATAAAATTGTGTTGGTTCACTCTAGGATTTGCTTTTAAAAAAAAATAACGACATAAGCAGAGACATGAGAGGGCAGTGCTGGAATTCAGAGCAACAGAAACAGCACTGGAACTACTCAGCAGGTCAGGCAGCATTAATGGAGGAAGGTGGACAATTGACATTTTGGGTTGAGACCTTTTGCTAGCCAGTTTAAAAGGGAAGGGGTGAAGCGAGAAGGAATAGGTGGGTCCAGGTGAGTGGGAGACAGGAGGGCAGGAAGGATGTCAAACGCTGGGAGGTGATAGGTAAACATGACCCAAGGCTAAGGATAGTGAATCCATGAATAAAGGGAGGGAAATGGGGAGGGGAAACAGTGGGAGGACTTTGTGGCTGATGGACGGATGGGGAGGGGAATACATGGGGTGGTGTTCGCCGGTTGGATCAGGAGAAGAGAGAAAAAAAAAGAGAAATGTTGGAAAAGGGACAGTGAGGGGACCAGTTACGAAATTTTTGAGAATTTGACGTTCGTGGTGTCAGATCGTATTTTTCCCTCCAGTACTTTGTTGCTTAAGACCTAAACACATACTCTCATGGTTTTCTAGTTTGCTTTCACCAATCTGTTTGTGATATGTCAGCACATTTGTAGATAAATCCATCTGTTGTTCTTATAGGTCACTTTCAGTAGTATTCATTTAGAAGCCTGGATAGTAAATAACAGTAAATTTGTTTGTACATTGCCAGTTGTCAATATGTAAACTGGGAAATTTTAAGTGGGAGTCATTGTATAACAGTATCCCTATCCCAGCACTGGAGTGATGAAGCTAATTATTAACAAACATGTAGGGAGAGATTTCCAATTAAACACATACTGTACAGTGAACGTGAAACATGTCCAGTACTTGCGAAATCAAATCCCCATTGTACATGTACTGACTTAGTATTTCACGAGGGGGTGGCTGTCAAAATATTTTTCAAAGAGCAAAATCTGCTTCCTTTTCAGTAAATGCCATTTAGTTCTAATGCAATAAAGGTCTTTCTTGTCAAGTGACTTTTAATGCCTCACAGTAGCTATACACAATATAAAGGAAAACAGAGCAACACATGGTGTGTGTTTGATTAGCTTTAGATGATTAAAATAGTCCTTGAGTTGTACACAGTTTTTAATAAAGGGTTTTTGCAAGACAACCTTGCTGAAGGAAAAAAAGCCACAGATGGTTAAAGTATGAGGCTATTTTGATAGGATGAAATTGTGATTGTTGGCAATGATTAACATGGCAAGCTAGGGTAAACAGGAAATATTTCTTTCTGGGTACTTGTAGTTCTCTGCCTTATGCTCATTTCTATGCTGCTAAATTAAATGCAGCCAAAGGTTATTCACTTATTCAAAGCATTGAACATTTCATATTTGCATCCTTGATCATGGTATGCTGGTTAAGTGGAATTTAGGTAACCACCTTGTTAGTATTAGCTTCCAATTTTCTGATCCTAATTGTTGAAAAGTCCTAATGGTGAATAACAGGAAGACAGAAACTAAAACCGAACCTGCTGCAGGAGCCCCACATCTAACCACCAGCAGCCATGAAAGGCAGGCGGTGTTGGTGGCAATTGGGCTGGTTCTTCATATTTGTAAATATTTGTTTGAAAGCATTTCCAACATTTAATATTTCAAGGGGAAAGACTGGAAGTGTTGAAAGTCTAAAGTCTGCCGAAAGCACAGAGCTGGTTAATCAGCATTTGTGAAGAGAAAAGGCCAGCAGTAATATCTTGAGTCTTGTTCTTTTTCCACTTTAATGGTGCTCTTTGAAATATTTTCCAGCAATTATTAAAATTCTGCCAATCTGCTTGATTGACACTTTAAATAATATACTTATGAGTTTGTGCCTGCTTTTGTTGTTCATGAGCCAAATTGTTGGTGGAGTTTGCTTCCACAGGTTTTGGCTACCCTCTCATAACCATGCCAATGAGAGATATAATGTGCAGCCTACCTTCATGGATTGTCACAAGGAAGTTTATTTCTGAGGTCTGTGGAAATATTCTCCCGGGGTCACTGAATAGAATTCCACCCCATTCTCCTCTCAAGGACATAGCAAATAATTGAGTCATCTCCACCAATCATGGTGAATGAGAACAATTGATACCAACTGAACACTGAATCTTGAACTAGATTTCCACTGGATAAGTTTGTTCAGCCACTAGTAGATATCATTTTTTTATTTATTGAGATGCAGTGCAGAATAAGCCCTTCTGGTCCTTTGAGCCGCACCGTGAAGCTATCTCCTGATTTAATCGCCGCCTAATCATGAGACAACTTATAATGAGCAATTGACCTACAAACCATATATTTTTGGACTGTGGAAGGAAACCAGAGCACCCTGAGGAAACCCATGTGGTCACAGGGAGAACATACAAACTCCTGATAGGCAATGGTGGAAATTGAACCCAGGTCGTCTGTACTAAAGGTGTATTTAATTTCTTTTGAAATCACGTCTGCTGGGGAAGGATGCCTCTCTGGTTGGCTGCATTGACATGCTAGCTACTATTAAAATTGTTTTATCAATTTGAACTTTTTTCATCTTAAGCAACAGTTGTAGATTAGATTGTCTATGGTTCAAACCTCTGTAATTGATGTAATATGGAGACAATCGTTCCATTTAAAAGGATTGAACTTGAGGTTCAAAGCTTGTCATGTTGAGTACATCAAGTCTGTTGTAGATCTGGTTAGCTGCTGGGGAGAGAAATGGAATGATATGTGCTGAAGATAACATCTGTGGTCATCTAGGGAGGAATTCTTCCTCAGCTAATTATCAATCAATCATTATTTCTGGCTGCGCTGCATTACTGAGTTGTCCACTGCTCCAGGGTCATTCTGGAGAGCACTTGTGATCCCATGTTCCTCTCTAACTCAGTTACCTGCCTCGTCTCCAAGGGAAAAGAAATGAGGTCAGATCTTCTGTTTTGTGATCAGATTGAAGCCACCTCTTCAGAATTTCTGCTTTTCCTGTACCTATGCACATGACAACTCTGCAACTGCATCCTCGGGTTTCCTGCCGTCATCTATCCTTGCCTCCTCCCTTGGCTTGTCTTCTAAACTATTTTCAACTTCTGGACCCTTGCCTTATTCCTTTAAACTACTTGCCATAAAACCCCTAAACTCATCTACCTGCCCACCATGCTTCCATCCGTATATCTAGTTGGATTGTGATGGGCTATTGCACCATGATCTGTTTTTGTATGTGTTTAATACATCTCATGGTTATTGATTCCTGTGTTTATGTGCTTTCAACGTATTTGCAGCTATCTACACTTTCCAAATACCAAGTTGTTGACTTATAAATATTGCATATTCTGCTTTAGTAGTACTGATTTGTGCTAAGAAGTTACCTTGTCCCATTCAACAGGAGCATGTCGACAGCACAGTTCTTGTATCCAAACCTCCAGTCAGGTCGTTTCTACAACAATAGACACCCAAATTACTACTTTAAAGATTGGAGACTCTTGTGAGACATTGCTGCAACAAGAAGACGTTGTCCTTCAAACTGTTTTAGCCAACCAGCAAACAGCCAATTCTCTTCATGGTATGTATTGTGAAGAAGTGTATTTTAAAATCCAATATAACTAGTAAACTTAATTGAATTGACTTTATTACTTATATTCTTCATAGACATGAGGACTAAAAATCTTTACAGTTAGCCTGTCTAAATGTGCAATGTGCAATTTATGATAAGTAGTATGTACAACAAGGCAGTCAATCTAACACAGAAATATAATTCTATCAGCATGAATTAATCAGTCTGATGGCCTGGTGGAGAAAGCTGTCCCAGAGCCTATTGGTCCTGACTTTTTTGCTGTGGTACCGTTTCCTGGATGGTAGCAGCTGGAACAGTTTGTGGTTGGGGTGATTCGGGTCCCCATGATCTTTCGGGCCC
Source organism: Mobula birostris (assembly GCF_030028105.1). NCBI lineage: Eukaryota > Metazoa > Chordata > Chondrichthyes > Myliobatiformes > Myliobatidae > Mobula > Mobula birostris. The sequence goes on from NC_092386.1 coordinate 54,602,390, forward strand.
TTTTTACGCATCTGTCTTTGTAGATGTCCTGAATAGTGGGAAGTTCACATCTACAGATGCACTGGGCTGTCCGCACTACTCTCTGCAGAGTCCTGCGATTGAGGGAAGTATGGCTCCCATACCAGGCAGTGGTGCAGCCAGGCAGGATGCTCTCAATTGTGCCCCTGTAGAAGGTTTGTAGAAATTGGGCGCCCATACTAAACTTCGTCAACTGTTTGAGGTGAAAGAGGCGCTGTTGTGCCTTTTTCACCACACAGCAGGTATGTACAGACCACGTGAGATCCTCAGTGATGTTTATGCCGAGGAACTTAAAGCTGTTCACCCTCTCAACCCCAGATCCATTGATGCCAATAGGGGCTAGCCTGTCTCCATTCCTCCTGTAGTTCACAACCAGCTCCTTTGTTGTTGTGACATTGAGGGAGAGGTTGTTTTCTTGACACCACTGTGTCAGGGTGCTGACTTCTTTACTGTAGGCTGCCTCATTATTATTTGAAATTAGGCCATTCACAGTCACAGTCAAAAGTAACTTTTTGTTCTTTGGCCACTTTAAATATTTCTTTTAACTAACACAGAATTTATAAAACTTTTTGTAGTGTCTACCTTGCCTAGTTTTTAAAACATCATTTGGGAAAATCACAAGGCTGGAAAATGCATTAGGAACACAATACAGGAACTCTCCCAACCATTATCTGGGCTACCTTTTTCAATTCTAATTTACTTTTAAGTACCTAATGTAAATACATTTGAAGTTTTTAGTCAGTTTAAATAATTTTAAAGGAGTTCTCAATTAGAATTTTATATCTAATTGTAAACTTAAATACAGGAGATGAGGTTCTGGGATTATCTCAACATGGTAGCCATCTATATGTATTCCATTCAGCTATATAGTCATACTGGGGAGAACTAATTATACGTTTTTTGTGTGTGTGTGTGAAATATTCATGTGCCCATAATGTTAATATTAATTCTCCATCACCAATAGTATCACTGCTACCTCTTCAGCTTATTTTCCATCTGTTTGCACATTACAGCAGTGTGGCGCCTCCCCATCATCTATGATTATTTGATTGACCCCTGTGCTTGTGTATTTCTCAGCCTGAGATTTGGCTTAAGTGCATCTGGTTTCAGCATTGAGAAAACTGAATCTTTGGCACCCACTCTAACCATTATTTGATAATCAGTTTGCCTTCCAGCCAGTTTCTTTTTCAAACCAATCCAAGCTGTTTAGGAACCTGTTGTTCCTGAGCACAGCCTCAACTTTCATGCCAATTACATGACATATCCGTTTTTTTTTGTATCTGCAAAAGTTAACCACGTCATCCTTTAAAAATTCCTCTTTGCTTTTAGTTTGGTTTTAATTTTAATAAAATTTGCACAGTAACTGATTAATGCACTGTCGAATTGATTCGAGGGTCAAAAATTGTTTCAATGCTGTGGTGAATACAAGTCACAATGGTTTCAAAGGTTCTAAAATTTGTTTTTATTGCGTACTGGGAACTCCAGATTAAGTGATGTGCTATAAACCTCAAGTTAATTTTCAGATAATGCTGTACTTTTGAACAATAAGGGGACAAAAACATATTTTGAAATGCATGTTCTTTCGTGTTCATTAAATTAGTTCATGTTTTTACTTCTCTTGGTCTCACATTTCCTTAAATGATGGCAAGCAACCATCTCCCAAACATCTGCAAATGTCATTATTGTAACAAGCAACTAACAGACGCAAATGAGTAGCAGGTCACCTTCCTTACTGAGAACTGTTTACTTATACCCATTGTGTAACCGTCACTCTGAATCCTCCATGGGACATGGGTGCGGCTGAAATGGTTTTTATTTTGTTTGGAATGGACTCAATGGGCAAGTGTTTTTTTTTGCCTGCAATTTATTGAAAGCCTCCTGAATGTTCTGCCGGACATAATTAAAATAAAATGTTGTGCCTCAAACAAAAGTCAAGTTCCATTGACTTTCAAGAGCATCAAAGTACAATTTTTATTATGTTGTCTCTCCATCATTTTATTTTACCTTTCTCCCTCGCTGACCGTGACAGAGACACATACACTCCATTGACAGATTCAGTCATCTTCTGTACATTTTGCTACTGACAAGGCTGCTATTTCTTGTTTTGGAAATACAGTGGATATCACTTTGTGATGGCATACATTTCATAAATGTATTGTTTTGCTGTAGTACCTTCTGGCAGCACAGGAGCACTAAAATCCATTATGAAAAAGAAAGATAGCCCCAGAAAGCATGAAGCAAATGGTATGAAGAAGAACCTTCAGTTTGTGGGTGTTAATGGAGGGTAAGTGTAAAATCTTTGCTGCTCTAATTAAGCAATATGATAATGAATTGCAAATGAACAGTGGGGCTTTTAGTCTGAATTTCTTTCATGTTCCCCAGTAAATACAGCAAAATGCTATCCATTTATAGGAAGTTAAAAGGACAATTTGGTATATGAATATTGGAGCAAAAGATCTTATTCTATTGAAAACATTATGATAGAAATTCTATGTTGCATATTAGCCGCAGTTAATGTAATGAAGATGTGCCACAGAATTCAAGATCTCATGATATATAGTGCGTGACTGATATCATGCTATTATTGATTTTAGTTAATTACTTAACTATATTTGGCAATAGTAAAAACTGCAATGCATATCTTATGTTTGGTTTGTGTAAATGTAACTATTGTAAACGTTACCTCAAAAATACTGCTGAAAGTTGGCAAATTAGTAATTACTGATTATTCCTGCTGAGCACAAACTGTGCATTGTTGCTGATGATACAGGAGGAAAAATAAACTACAGTTGTTTTGCTGTTAATGATTATTTTGAATAATTTGAAATTAAGTTGAATAAGCTTTTTATCAGTGAAAATTATAATTTTTTCCAAAGTAAGGCATTTGCTAACTCTATCAAGGTAATGCAATCTACAGAACAAGAAATTTGACCCAAATGGTCAATGACAATGTCTCCTTCACACAAAGCTCATTCCCTACTTTTTGTTTTCTTCCTTTTACACGTCCTTCCTTAACAAACAATCCCTTGATTGCACCTGTAATGAGACACAAGTTCACTCCTGTGGCTGCATGTGGCTGTGTAAGTGTTTGATTGCCAAAGGATTCCACTTAGATCCCATCTCAAGACCATTCAAAATATGGGTCTCCCCTCCTGAGCTACTTGCTTGTTTTATCCAAGTGCTACAGGGTTGGTACTGCAGAGTGGGACTTCTGTCAAGCAACCAAAAACAAAATGTTTTCAAGAGTAAATTCGTCAAAACTTTGGCATAACCATGTCACAAAATCAGAAAAATTTTCACAATAAATCAAAGTTTGTCATAACCTTGCTGAATTGCTTTTAAAGCAAATGGAGCTATAACAGCATGATTTTATTATATTACTTTACTAAGTTGCGTTCTTCCTGTAGTGTGGTGATCAGAGCTGTGCAGAATATTCCATGTGATCTAGCCAATATCTAATGTCTGATTTGGTATTTCACCAAAGACGCTCACAAACTTCTACAGAGGTACCATGGAGAGCATTCTAATTGGCTGCATCACTGTCTGGTATTGTGGGGGGCGCGGGATGCAGAGAAGGGGTGGGTTGCTACTGCACAGGATCAAAATAAGCTGTAGGGAGTTGTAAACTTGGTCAGCTCTGACATATGCCAATGATATTAAACCTGATTCTGATTCCTGAACAGCAATACTATGATGTCCCAGCTCTCGTGCCCAATGTCTTGACCTATGAGTGCAATCATGCCATTGACCCTATCCCACACCTGTATCAATATTATCAAGGAACTATGTATGAACTTTTACCCAAGTTTCTCTATGCCTCAATACTCCTTAAGACTCCTGTCATTTATGCATATGTCCTGTTAGTATCTGACATTCCAAAATGCATAACCTCACTTTCTGGAGTGTGAAAGCAGATGCAGTTTGTGCAGGATCATAACTTTTTCTATTGATAGAGCATTAGAGTGGACACATGTAAGCCAAGGACACTAAATGGAATTTAGTATAGGGAAGGATGTCTGCTGATATGATTACAAAAATAGAAATATTCAATATTGTTAAATGTTGAGTGTTTGAAAGCGGTTGGTGTTCAGGAGAACCAGTGTATCATTGCACATACTGACTTGAAGTTAACATGAAGAAATGTGAAGTAATTACAATGGTTTTACTGAAAGAATCACATGAAAACTATTATGTCTAGATTGGGTTTCTTCTTCTAGGGAAGATAAACTTGCAATTGAGTGAGCGTGGTGCAAATTCACTGGATTAAGGACTAGGTTACGGGGTTTGAGTGCAATGAGGGATTAAGCACACTGGGCGTCACATTCCAGAATTTGGATGTGTGAGACAGGATTTAATTTGAAATCCTTACAGGACATGACATGGTGATTACATTGGTGAGATTTTCCTTGGGTGGAGTTTCTAGAACAAGAGGCCCATTTTCAAAGAAACAATGCAGTGATTCAGGGTGGAGATCCGAACTTTCTTCAGTCTTGTGGGTATTAGAAATTCTGTGCCCAAGCATGTTGCGGAGGTTTAACTGCTGAATAAATCCTTTTAAAAAAAGGCTCCATAGGTTTTAAGGAATCAAAGTAAATGGGATTAGTGTAATAAAAGGGACAATGAGATTTATAACAAACTAAAGGTTCCTCCTCATGAACATATTTACTTCAAATATTTGAGAGACATTGAAGCAGTTTTGGTGTCATATAGTAATAGGCTAAAAATTAAGTAACAGTGGAAGATAGGCTCACATTTTCCCATGACCGGTGCATTTCTTATGAGGACATAATTAAGCTACTGATATTTTTTTAAAGAAATGCATTTTAATCTTCCTTCTGCTCTGCTCGTGCAGCATGTTGGTTCAGGATCTGAAACTATTGAGCAATTTAAACCATGTCATAATATAGTCAGTCCTTAGACCCGAAACACAATACAGCTCCTTCCCTCCCACAGCTGCTGCCCGATCTGTTGAGTTCCTTCAGCAGATTGTTTGTTGCTACAGTTTCTCGCAGCTTCAGTTTCCCGTGTCCTCGTGTCAAAATCATAATCAGAAGCAGTGAGTTGAATTCCGGATAGAGTTAATATAATGTAAGGTTTAGTTTAGCATGTTCATTTTTAAAGCTAATCAATAAAACAGGGAAAGTACATTTGGTGCGACACACAGGCAACGCTGGAGGAACTCAGCAGGTCAGGCAACATCTATGGAATTGAGAAAACAGACACGTCCTGGGCTGAGACCCTTCATCAGAATTGAAAAGAAAGGGGGAAGGTGCCAGAATTGAAAGGTGGTGGAAGGAGAAGGAGGCTAGAAGGCACGTTTGGTGCAGGGTTTTATTCTGAATTGGAAATTTTTGTGCTTTGTACTTGACCTTGAGGAATTTCAATGAATTAAACTTTATGATAATTTGGTTGCAATTCTTATGCAATATCTTGTATCTTATCATTGCAAGTGAGAAGATAAAACTAAATTGTTCCAGTGAATACTGTTGCTATTTTTTGACTGTTGACAACACACTCTTATTTTAATTGTTTAACAAATGATAGAATTCCAAAAATCTAAGTAAATATTCAGATATTTCAAAATGTCCATTCTAAATCCTTCAAGTAAATTTTCCCTGGGTGCCTATCAATGTGGAAATTTTATTCCCTTTTTATGTATAGATAAAGGGCATAAATTTGTTAAGTTTTACCAGCAAGACTTTAAAAAGCTGATGGTCAGAGCTAGATTGTAATATTTAGTCTATAATGCAACCAAACTTGCATCATGTTCTCTTTATATGAAGTTTTGCCACTTCTTAGGCTACAAACTGCTAACGGAACCTCAGCTAATTTGGGAAGGTAGCTATTTAACAGGTAAATTGCAGGGGCAAATCACAAGAACGAAGTAATAACATGAATGTTTCTTGCTGATGTGTGCCTTCTGGAGCAGGGCTTGCATGTATTCTGAGGGTGATTGCAGATAATGTCAGATGGGTCAGAGTTGGGAGCTAGTTGTTACACATTAGTAGTTTAGGTCTTCTAGTTTTCTATCACCCCCAGTTTTTATTTTCGCTTGCAAGTGGAAAACTTGTCTGTGTGTACTCTTATCATAAATTTAATGACCTCCTGTAGGTCATACCTAAAATTGGTCTATTCTAGAAAAAGTAGTATAACACTTTTTTATTGAGGGTTAGTTATAGTATTGTGTGATGGAATTCTCCTTGTAAAATCTATTTGGCACTCTCTACAGTACCTGTTGTCCTTTAGTGCAATATGAGGACTGACCTGTTGTCCAGTAAAGTTTGATGTAGCCAAAGTTTTAAGTAAGTTTTCCAATTCTTTATCTATGAAAAACTTCTGCAGTGCTTTGTTACAATTTTAGCAGCTTGTGTTGCTTTTTTTAAATGAGTTCTCCATCTTTACCTATGTTTACATGAACAATCTTATTCCAAAAAGGGTAAATCAATTTTGAACTTGATAAATACTTTGGTGGGAGGTGGGGTGGGAGAGGGTAAAATTCTGAATTTGGCTACGAACTGACATGGTGTCAAATGAATTGCAATACTGTCATTGGAAAAGGTTTTTTTTAAAATATTTTTGATCTTTTTCCGTGACCTCAGTTGCCATTCTATTCCCAACTTATTTTCAAATTCTTTTAGATCTTCCAACTTCTGAACCTTTCTACTTCAGACTTTCTTCTTCAACTTTGTTCATCACTTCCCTGCGTTAGAAGGGAATTCTAGTCAAAAAGTCCATGGAAGTTCCACCATGGAGATTGATGCCTGTATGAATTGTGAAGCAAAGATTTAAGAAGCAGAGCTGATGCTGTCTAGAAAACAAACCTAGTCTAAAACCTGCAAATGTTCTTCAAAGTATGTAGAAGGCGAGGGAAGATGTGCAGTTCGGGAGAATCAAAAATGCAGTTTAGAATGTAGGGTTGTGTGAAAGGCAACTTTGTGATATTTCCAGAGTTTGTAGTGATAACATCGTATTTCACTCCTTATAGACCAGGGAGCACATTCTGTCAAAACCCAACAATCTATGACGGCATGGAACATTGAACTTGGATTTATCAGTGTTGCAATATTAATAACTGAATATTATCCTAGAGGTGGGTGCAGCTTATGGGTTGTTGCAGTCAAAGGCCACTAGAGGTGGGGTTTCATGTGGGAGCTGGTAGGGTGGCTGGATGAAAACAAAGGTCACGAGAGGAGAGAGAATGAAGAACAGAAGGAGAATTTGTGAACAGGAAGTCTGCTTTCAGTGTGAGTTGAGCTGTAGGCATGCAGCAGCTGGGTTCATAAGTGGACTATATAATGATACAGAGCTACAATTAAATGTGTTTCACTTTCCTTTGCCTTTGTGATAAAAATTAGTTTGAAGGAAGAGGAAAAGAGGCCAACAGTTGAAACAGAGAAGTCATAGCATCTTGAGAAGTTTTTGATAAAGCATGATATAGAGGTCCCTAATAATCCTTGGTACATCAGATCAAACTAAAATAAGTGTCTTCAGTATGGCCACTTTAAGTACAAACATTAACGCTAATTACGTTACATGCAGTGAGATTTGAAAATTTGTTATCCCCGCAGTTCTTCAATATTTTAAAATACTGGGTCGTCTGTACAGTCAACCAAAGTGTTTCAGCTTAATTTCTCTCTGAGTCAGGGACACATTTGGCTGGCTGTCAATAATTACTCAAAGATTATCAAATGCCTTTATTCTCTTAGGTATGAAACAACATCCAGTGATGACTCAAGTTCAGATGAAAGCTCATCTTCTGAATCAGATGACGAGATTGAGGATCAAGAGTATTCTAAAGATGAAGTCAAGGTTAACTGTGAGATGCGGCCAGAGCGACCGAGCGCGTTCAGGACTGAGACAGCAGGTGTATCAAAACAGGAGGTTACCAAGTCGGAAAGAAGCGAAAAAGAGATTGGAAAAGTGGAAATAAGAGAAAGGTATAACTGATTTTCTGAGAAATAGATGGGTTTTATACCAAATGATTAAAAGCAGATTGATAATCCTTTTGCATATGATCACAATCTCAAAATAATGAAGGCATGCATTTGAGTTGTTTTAATTCCACTTCCATTTATTTGTAGGGAGCATAAAGCTCATCTTCTTGTGAAGGATCTCATCTGCAAGTGCTTGTAATTCATTTGCCCTAAACATGTATGCCACTGTGTCCTTTACTTGAGTTAGATTATTTTTAAAGGGAAGATGCTGAAGGATCACCAAGCATTTTCATCCACAAGTCAGGGAGAAGCCCAGAATGTCCTTGGGTTCTAGCTTGTTATTATCAGAAACCTGTACCAATGATCTTATCTGTTGTTTGAGTGAGATTTGAAAATGCATTAATAGAAGTGGAAGTAGCTTTCTGAATAAATGTGCTTTTATACTCACTAGGTATGAGTTAAGTGAGAAGGTGTTGTCGGCATGTAAAATACTGAAAAACCATCTCAATGATCCAAAAGCAATGGCCAGCAAAGAAGTGGTAAGTTCACATTAAGCATCAATACAGTAGAAATGCAATTATATGTCTCCTTTTAAGGTACTCAAACCTGATTTTTAAAAATGATTTCTGTAGCAAATTGCAATTATTTCTGAATGTCCTTATCCACATAATATATTTAGAAAGTATTAACTTATTTGCAGCAGCTTCCCTTATAAAGAAAGAATCCTGTCTATGAAGACTAACAGGTCAAGGGTGAACAGCAAGAGGCAGGAGCTGAACTGCTTTGTACTTGGTTGATTTATATTTGATAGTCAGAGCAATCTCTTGACAATTTCTTTTAAAGAAGTTAAATTGATTGAGTGAAATGAATGTCTTCTGTGGAAAAATGTGGTTCGTTTCAAGCATATTATCAGGCCAGCTGCTGTAGGACTATTGAATAGTTCCCTTGTATGATAAGTTAGACTCTTGACCTCCGTCTACCTCATTATGATCTTGCACATTATCATCTACCTGCACTGCACTTCTTTATGGCTGTTGCCATTGATTCTGCATTCTATTGTTTTACCTTGTTCTGCCTCAATGCACTGTGTAATGATTTGATCTGTTTGTAAAGTATGCAGAACAAGATTTTCACTGTGTCTTGGTACATGTGGTAGTAATAAACCAATTCCAATTCTAATGTGCAACAGATTGTGAACCTGAGTAAGTCCAAAAAGCTAATGCAGATTTGTGTGTTTGAATTACATATTTTTTTTCATTTGAGTAACTGAGAACTCATCTATGCAAAAGCAAACTCATGGTTTGGATTCTCCCATTGTTATTTATTGGTGGTATAGTTTTCTGATAGGGAGATAAACAGTTATTGATAATTACAATTTAATAGCTGAGTTGTGCTCAGTCAATTGTACAGAGGCCAAAATGGCTGCTCTTGTTATTTTAGCAGCTTTCCATTTTTCTTCCTGTTTTGTGTAGCATTGCCTTAGATGTCTCCAGAGTGCTGTCCCTGGTCCATTGTATTTTTGAGTTACATTGCTCACTCAGTGAAATTATCCAAGTGAACTGCTTCATTTCCACCCGTATGCTTATAAGACTCAGCACTACCTCATCACTATTACCTCTTGACTTATCCTCCCTTTGTCTCAATCAGCAGATTGCTTGCAAATATCCACCAACTAAGCATGAGAAAACCAGAGAGAACTCCCCGGAACTCAATGGTAAATGCCAGCAGTTCCAAACAATCATGAGTAGTCTATTTAAATGGAAGCACATGGCTTGTCAAATACAAATTCTTGAATTTCCTCAGATTTAGAAAACACAACAGTTCTGAGGCAGACTACGTCCTGTTGAGGTTCCTCTGTAATTACCCTGGAGAATCCACTCTCAGATCCTGTACCAGTCAGATCTGTGACTCCTTCTAATTCAATTGAGATAGTAAACCCTGTGGTTATAAAAGCATTGGGAAAGTTGTTTTTTCTTAAAATTTATTTGTTTTAGTTGAATGATTTTAAATATAAATGTTTCTTTTAGTTGTGGGTAGTTTTGTTTTTTAATGCTTTAATTTATTAGTTTTTACTGTCTCTAATTATTGGAAACATCTGGAATCCTTAAAAATCCTCTCTGTTGTGGCAGCTGGTACATCTGTGGTTTTGCTTCCTCCCTGATCCTTTTAGAGTGTTTTAGGATCTGGGCTTTGTGTTTAGGATGCTGTGCCACCATTTCTGCCATGTCACCAGGGTTCAGGTTGGTCCAGGCCAGCATGGTAGGCACTTCACATCTGGACAGGTAGGGCTGATGGGAGATGCAGGTGTGCTCATGGCCAGCAAGATCTGGATGATCTGTTTCAATGCCCACTACAAATTCCATCACTTAACCATGATATACAGTATAGCCCCTTTCCTGGCAAGCATGCGGAGCTGAACCATGCTGTTTGCAATTTTGACAAGACCTCAATTTAAAAATATTAATCCTTGTTTACAAATGCTATCATGGCTTTTCCATCCCTATCTCTAAACTTCTGCAACCCACTAAAATAGCTATAATCTATTTCTGGGCTCTTGATATTCTTCAATATTAATCACTCTTATCACTAGGAGTTGTGAGATCAGCTGCTAACAGCATCCATAACAACATCAAAGTAGTGTTCCTGCCCTTCCCCACTCCTCTTTCCTCTCTCACTGTCCCTTTATTAGGCTCCCAACAACCTACTTGTTTAACAAACATTTAGATGTTTCTCCTTAAGCTACTATGTTAAATTTCACTTCATGACACACTATCTGAAGCACTCTAGGATGTTTTGCTAGTTTAAAGTTAAAATTCATTGTTGTTGATTCTTAAAAAAATATTTTACCACTATTTCACTCAGCAGCTTTTTTTAATCTTAATTATACTCAGATAGTTAGCTATATGATGAAAGGTCATTGATCAGAAACATTATTTCTGTTTCTCCTCAAGTACCAAGTACTTCCAGGAATCTCTGTTTAAATTTCAAATTTCCAGGTTTTTTTTTGGCTTTCAAAATACCATATTCCCTAATACAGTTTGTGTATCTCACAGAGACCCTGCCTAAACTACGTCCAACATGAATGGTTCCGTGTGTCTAGTCAAAAATCAGCAGTTCCCATCATGGTGGAGGATTACCTGAGTGGATTCAGGGAGATCTCGCCCGATATCCTAAAGCATGTGGTCAACATGGCCGATGGAAATGGCAATACAGCTCTTCACTACAGTGTGTCTCACTCAAATTTTGAAATTGTGAAGTTACTTCTTGATGCAAGTATGTTGAATGTTTTGCATCTTTGTTCATTATTGTTGTCACTGCTTAACAGATACTCTCGTACCTGCTTACCTATGTGCCTTGCGCCTTTTCTGCAATCTATCATGGAACATTATAAATAAGGAACAGGATTTCTTTAAAATTTTTATTCTGATAAATATTTTGTTGCATAGTTTACATTTTTTTACATAAACTGAGTATTTTAATTACCAGAACACTGTAAAATTTCAAATATAAAGTTCATTAGAAGTTTTTCAGGGATGTTCTGAAATCACAATGTATACTTGATGCCTCAGGCGCTTTAATTGGTACAGAAGTGGCTCTACTTTGAATGTTTTTCTGATGTTTACCTACTAGAATATACTTGAACAAGTAAGTAAATGAATGTCATGTTTAAATGTCATGATACATATGGGATTTTGTTTTTTGCTTTGCATTGCTGAGATTTTTAAACAGCCTAAAGAACAGGCATAAGACCAAGGCATAGGAGCAGAATTAGGCCGTTCAGCCCATTGAGTCTGCTCCACCATTCGTTCCTTCATGGCTGATCCCGGATCACACTCAACCACATACACCTGCCCTCTCGCCATATATTTTGATGCCCTGACCGATCAGGAAACTATCATCTTCCATATTAAATATGCCTGTGGATTTGACTTCCATCACAGTCTGTAGCAGAGCATTCCACAGATTCACTACTCTCTGGCTAAAAAAAAAAATCCTCCTTACCTCTGTTCTAAAAGGTCACCCCTCAGTTCTGAGGCTGTGCCCTCTAATTCTGGACACCTCCACCATAGGAAACATCCTCTCCACATCCACCCTATCTAGTCCTTTCAACATTTGGTAGGTTTCAATGAGATCCCCATGCATCCTCCTAAATTCCAGTGTACAGGCCCAAAGTTGCCAAATGCTCCTCATACGTTAACCCCTTCGTTCCTGGAATCATCCTCGTGAATCTCCCCTGGACTCTCTCCAATGACAACACATCCTTTCTGAGATATGGGGCTTAAAACTATTGGCAATACTCCAAGTACAGCCTGACTAGTGTCTTATAAACCCTCAGCATTCTCTCCTTGCTTTTGTATTCTATTCCCTTTGAAATAAATGCCAAAATTGTATTGGCCTTCTTTACCACAGACGCAACCTATAAATTAACCTTCTGGGAGTCTTACTCGAGGATTCATGAGTCCCTCTGCACCTCTGATTTTTGAACATTCTCCCCATTTAGATAATAGTCCACACTGTTGTTCCTTTTACCAAAATGTATTATCATATATTTTCTAACACTGCATTCCATCTGCCACTTTTTTTGCCTATTCTTCCAATTTGTCTAAGTCCGGCTGCAATTGTGTAGATTCCTCAGCACTACCGACACCTCCACCTGTCTTTGTATCACTCGCACACTTTGCTACAAAGCCTACAATCCCATTATCCAAATCACTGACAAACAATGTGAAAAGTAGTGGTCCCAATACTGACCTCTGAGGAACAGCATGCGGAAATGTTAAGTCCACATTTCTATTTCACTGCTCTTATCAGACCTCTTTGGGAGAGGAAGAAATGGATAAACAGGAGGAAAAGCAGAGCTGATAGGAACTGAGGATGTTATTGTTATATTCTTCTGGCTTTCTTAGAGAAGCTAGAAATGTAAAGTGCATCTTTGATGCATCATAAAAATATTCCCAGTACAAGTTTTTAAATTAGCAAAAAGATGCCTTTCCCTGAAAATTAACATGAAGCCCTCTTACTATGTTCAGATGACAGGTTTACCACCTGAGGTTCACTGGCTCACAACTATTGGAATGTACCTAGGTGAAATATCTAGGTAAAATACTAATTTACTAAAGGTGGTAAACCAGTGGCTCTTGTTTTCTGTGAGATTTTGCATGGGAAATTACTGTAAGCTTGAGAGCCAAATGGCAAGATGCCTTCTACAGGTATAATTCTGTGTTTCCTTAATCAGATTGAGGAATTGTTATAACTGGCACAGAGTGAAGCAGGACATAAACTAGAATGGTGATTCCAACAAGTCATAGCTAGAAGGCCTAAGAGTGCACTAAGAAAGTGGGTAGGGAAAAAATAAACAAAGAAGTCATATTTTAAAATCATAGTTTAAAGATGAAGCTATGAGATTGCACAATGATGTTTTTTTAAAAAATTAATTTCCATTGTCCAAAAGTTTATTTGAAAATTTGAAGTTCATCACAATGTTTGAAATGGACATTTGGAGTGAAAGAGCTCTAACTTTCTGTGGTAAATTGGATTTGTAGCCATCATTAGGTTTACAACAGCACAGTGGTTAAAACACTGGACTGATAACTGCTGATCTAGGGATACAAGTTAGAATCACTTATGGCAACTATTTTGAAATTTGATGATAAACTAATCCCTGCCACACCAAGTACTGGATTGCAAAAATCCTTCTGCTTCAGAAATGACCTTTAGGAAATTTGGCATGCTCACCTGATTTGGCGTATTTTTGACTCAAGACTCATCGATGTGGTTAACCCACTTTCTTCTCAATTCTGGGGCAGTTAAGAATGAGCAGAAAATTCCAACAATGCCCATCTTAAATGAATGAATAAATAAAAATAAAAAAACAATAGGGTGCTATAGGCTAAAGTCCGATTTACAGAGCTGTCAGTGGTACAATCCATCTTGATTAGTGGTTTTTGAATTTGTGTATTTTAATGCACATCTCCTTCATTTTAAGTTACTGGCTGTTTTCTGTGTTGATAATGATTAGTATAACAAGCTCATCATTATCTTCACAGTAAGTTCTTTCCCAATGTTTGTTCTATTGTATTCTCTAATTAAACGATAAGTTCTTATTAATATTGAAGGACAATGAAAATGGATGTTCCACTTTTGCCTCAGTGGCTTTGATAGCTGATATTGATAAAGATGGTTGATACTAACTTTGTCACTAGAGTTTGAGGTGTTATGTATTTTATTACAGATGTATGCAATGTTAATCAGCAGAATAAAGCTGGCTATACTCCCATCATGCTTGCTGCTCTTGCTGCAGTGGAAAATGAGAAAGACATGAAAATTGTTGATGAGCTATTTAGTCAAGGAGATGTGAATGCCAAAGCCAGTCAGGTGACTTTTCTCTTGTATTTTACTCCTTTCAGAGAAATCAGAAGGAAATTCTTAATCATAATCTTTCCAGTCAACAGGAAACCACTCATTATATCTTTGACTCTCTATTTGGGGAATGGGAAAATGCTACTAAGTGTTGAATTTAAGAGATTAAGAGACCCAGTAATGAAGTTGTTTTCAGACAAAGCTAATTGTTCTGTAGCAGGTACTCTCATACAATATCCATTGATTTCTTCTTTCATGCTAAAAAACAAAGGTTCAACTAGAATATTCCAGCCTGCTTTGACACCAACTCTGGCGAAAGTAACGAAAAATTGTATCAGAGATCTGATTTGTCTACTCACCTTTCAAATCTAACAATCACGTGCCTTGGATTTCTCTTCCTTCTATTCTTTCTGTGCCTCACTCGCACTTTCCCCTCATGAACACCTAACTTATTGGAATCTTGCACTACATTTTTTCAATATTAATATGTTTGCATTAATATTTTTGCCTTAAACATATATTACAACCGTTGTAGAAACCAAAGAATAATTAAAAAACAGTAATGATGTATTTGCCTTTATCCCAAAGGAGTAGGAATATAGCTGTATGGAACACTGGCCACATCTGAGGTTTAGTGCTGTATTTATTTTTGGGCAATGTCACCTCTGCAGGATATGATAACTTTTGGGAGGGTACAGTTTGGATTTGCCAGAATGATTCCTGATCTCAGGATTAAATTGAAGAATGCTTCTATAAACATAGTTCCATTCCATTAGTGGGTGGAGATGGTAATCTTAATTGTTGAAGAATGTGCAGTAATTGCAAACAAACTATTTCTTCTGGTGGAAAAATTCAGAGGAGGGGGACTGTCTTAAAATTAGTAAATTTCTCTTCTTGAAGTACTATTTCTCACCAATCATGGAAATTCGGGAATTTCTCAAAAGTTTGGTATGTTTAATTTGATTTTTCAAGGCAGGTAAGTATTAAGGCATGTTAAGCAAAAATGACTAATTAGACAATGGGGTACAGGTGGTCCTGGACTTGGTGGAATTGAAGATAGACTATATAGGATTTCAATGAAATTGTGCATGAGCTTTCAGAACAACCAAGCTTAACGCTTGAATAATGTAGTATTGTCAGAGAGGTCTGGTGAGTTTTTTTGCAATTTTGTGTTTGTATGATATGGACCTCTTACTATGGTAACCTATAACTCCATTACTAAGCAATTAGTTCCACTCCAAATGGCGGGGATGAGAGATTGTTGTTGAAGTGGAATGTATCTTTTCTGCTGCTAGATTTTTATCATGTGGATTGTTTGTATGTCTTTTCCACCATGCAAATAGTTTTGCAATGTGTATAACTCTATATCAGGTCCCTAAGCTGTTATCCTTGTTTGTTTTAGGCTGGTCAGACAGCACTGATGCTCGCTGTGAGCCACGGTCGGATGGACATGGTGAAAGCTCTTCTCCTCTGTGCTGCTGATGTCAATATCCAGGACGATGAAGGGTCTACAGCCCTGATGTGTGCAAGTGAGCATGGGCATGTGGAGATAGTTAAGCTTCTCCTGGCCCAACCTGGATGCGATTCCACCCTAGCGGACAATGTAAGTTATGATTAAGATGTTCCACCTAAAGATCTAAACGTTTGTTTATTCAGATCCTTCTGTCCATTAGACAGATTAGAAGACCTTCTTCATGCAAATCTCTCTTTAATAAATATCAAATATTTTTGAAGTACGTTTGACCTGCCCTGACTGAGTGGACAAATCTGATTAACCACCTCCCAGCAAGTCATTGACCAATAAAGAGCAGAAGTATTTGAGAGCTGTGAAACTCCACTTTACTATGGTTGCTATCAACTGCTGTTTCTGTAGAACACTGGGTAAATAACCTGTTTTTATTTACTCTTGATTGTTTCCTTGCAGGGGCTGCTGCACTAATCTCTTCCCCATCACATAGTCCATCCACACTTGCAAGTCACAGGGTTTCAGTTATTGAGTTCTTACCAGATAAAATTAACACATCCATCATAGCTATGGAACACATGTCCTTGATTATTTTCTTCAAGATGTTAATGAATGAATCTCTACCTGTGGTGTATTCATACTGGATGGAAAGCTCTTCTGAACTTTCAAACTAACAGAGAAATGTATGCATTTTGTGCTGAGTTTAGCTAGAGTAGTAATTGTGGTAGTGAGACGAGTCTTGGTAATATTGGACCTTTCAGAAGTCTGCCAAGGTTCTTGTACTTGATACCAGCAAATCTAAAAGGCTGAATGGAAAATGTTCTGAGATCTACTGGTTAAAATATACTCAGTTTGAGGGTATGTCTGAGTTCTTCAGCATGCTATATCAGAAGCAAGACTCTGCTCTCTTATGTTCAGAATGATGAAATTACAAGCAGGTATTCAGAATCAATGTCTTCCTACAAATGCATCAGAAAGTTGTTAGAGTCCGTGAAAATTTTAAATTAGTTATGTTATTAATTATTGTCATCATATTGGCTTGTGTAGTACCATGTGAATCCAGACCCTTTCTTACAATGTGAGCAAACATCTCAGGAGAGCAATGTTGTCTGTACAGGGAGGCTCAAGAGCCAGTTTGTAACACAAGTTTTTACTAGGAAACCAGATAATGAGTGGAAATTTCCATGTTGAAAGTGTCAACATGGTGGTGGTGATAAGAGAGTAAAGAATGAAATGGAGAAACAATATTGACTGAAACTATTACTATGAATATCTTGTGTATGAAGGAAAGCCTTTCAACCATTTCAAACTAATCTATCCAGAACAGCCATATATTCCCCCTATTGCCACATCCATTTTTTAAGTAATTTGGGTGATTTGACTCGTACCTAGAAATGCAGTTATGATTTGTGCAAATTAAACACAACGCAAAGAGGATCCGTGTGAAGTCCCAAAGTCTTTCTGATACGCTACTTGAGTGAAGCTCCTTCTGTGAGAAGGCATCACTGCTTAACCCTTGCAGCTTAAACTCTCTTTACTGGTAAGGTAAACATCATCTCATTCGTTTCATGTATTTAATATACATCCTGAAATTCTTGTTCTTCACAGACATCCATGAAAACTGAAGAGTGCCCAAAAGAATGAATGACAGTAAAAACATTAGAACCCCAAAGCACCCTACACCCCCCACCACACACAAGCAGCAAGTCAATGACCCTCCCCTTCCCCCACTTCAACAAAAAAAAAGCATCAGCACCCTCCACCCACCAAGCAAGCAATTACAAAACCCCCAAAAATAATCTACCACATTCTCTGTTAAATTCTATAATAGGACATATTTGGAACAATTAGAAAATGGCTTGTTTTTTTTCCAGCATTCTTACTGTAAGTTTTGCACTGTCAGTGATTGCATATAATTGCATTTTAACCCAGTCTTGATTGATTAATATATTCAAAAAGGTTACAGTCCAGTTCATGCGCACAGCCTCATTTCATTGCAAATATTCTCCGAGCTGGAACAGTCCTGCTGAAGGCAAAGCTACAATACCTGTCAATGTTGCTAAATTGTCTTAGCCCTATCACGGTAGTTTATGTTATCAATTTTTTTTTCAGTGCAAATTATTTGGTTCCTTTTTGAGTATTTTAAAGTCTTTCATTTATTTGGGGCATTTCTGATTTTGAAATCTTCAGATATTTGAGTAGCTTCTTTAAATGAATTTCATTCTCGCTTATTTTCAGGATGGAAGTACAGCATTATCCATTGCTCTGGAGGCTGGTCATAAGGATATAGGGGTCTTGCTTTATGCTCATGTAAACTTCTCCAAAGCTTCGTCACCGGTGAGCTTTTTTTTAAATTATGCTTATATTTAGAGCTTAAATGATCTGTGAATAAATGTCCTTTGGTTAAAAAGCATGCCTTGCTTCACTGGTAACATCCGGGTGAAATATTTTAGGTTAGTAGCTACAGTCAACATACTGAGATTTTTATCCCTCTGATCTCCATAATATACCCTCTAGCCATATTTCTTGGGTAATGTTGCTTAATATCTGTTTGATTAACTGATTTTACTTCTGTTTGACCTGTCAAGGAAATGCCTGCATGGAGCTCTTCTTTTTACCACATTTGTTACCTTGACAACTTTAGTCTGCAACTTTTTTAAAAAAAACAGTTTTGATGGCAGGTTCTCAATTGGACATGTCAACTCTATTTCTCTTACTGATGCTCTCTGGTCTGTGGAGTGCATCCAGTTTCCAACATCTGCTTTGTTCCATTCCATTCCTATTTCTCTTAACCGAGGACTACACAAATGGTGGTTATTGATAAGACTGTTGAGAATAAGAATCTATTTTGCCACTTTGTTGCAAGTTACGTTCTTAATTTAAAGGTGCATTTATCATCAGAGTAATTCTCTGCTCTAAGTAATTTTGACCATGAGACTTTTATCGTTAGCTGAAGTTTCAGACCTTCTGTCATACTGTTGTATACTTTGCGGATGATCCTACCTAATCTCCTGCTTTGTAACAAGGTGTATCTGGACCTAATGTTGTACCTAATGATTATTAAATATCTTATTGGGATTAAAGAACTTAAGAACAAAATGGAAATAAATTGCATTGGAGTAATATAGATTGAGTAATATTGAGCAAAGTCATCTCTATTTTTGCCACTGTTCCACATGACATTTCTAATTTAAAAGTGTATTAATGTTTGAACCCTGAGAAAATATAGTTAACTAGTGTGTGTGTGTGTGTGTGTGTGTGTGTGTGTGTGTGTGTGTATATATATATATATATATATATATATATATATATATATATATATACACACACATATATATATATACACACACACACACACACACACACACACACACACACACACACACACATATATATATATACACACACACACACAATAATATATAATTATATATAATGTACACAATATATACACACTTTTTTTTAAGTTGAAAACATTTGTACATTTCTAGTTCCTAAATCTCCTTCTCTTATTTCAATAGGGAACACCCAGGTTAGGAAGGAAAACCTCTCCAAGTCCAACTCGCCGAAGCAAATTTGATTGATTAGTACCTGCCATTCACCTGATCTTGTACCACGCTGCTATGTATTGTTAATATTGACAGATACTGAATGTATATGTGTGCCTGAGTTCACCAGCAAAAATATTTCTAGCAGTAGTACTAAAAGGTAGTTCTGTCAATCCACTGACCAGCATCTAAACTGGAAAGCATTATGGGAGCTGGTGTTATTCTCTCTTCACTATACACAGCATTACTATTGCCTCAAAATATGCTGCTGTAGCAAGCCTTTTCAGAATGTTTAAGATCCCATCTTTGTTTTAGTTCTCAGTGATCACACAGGTGACAGTTTTATTTGATTGCATTCACTGTTAGAAGTTGTAATCTATATTTTTTGTCTATATAAACTTCCATTAAAAGATGTGTCATACTTTTAGAATACTATTTATATTTTCTGAAAACATAGAATAAAATGATAACATTATAATTAAGGTGACATAAAGGGATACCTTTATTTAGGTTTTCCTCTTTCACAGAAATGTATCTCGGATTGTTGAAATTTTTATATCAAACAAGATCATTTGTATCATTAAAAATTATATCGAACAGTATTGTCAAACTCATTTATATGTAGCCTGTAATGAATTTTACATGATAACAATTTACTATTGAACATAGCTTTTTAACTTCTTTTAGAATTTGTCATTGTATCTAATTTGATTTTAGTGACAATTTGAGATATTATTTGTATATCGACCTGTCCAATTAAAGGCCTGTACATGGATTTCTGTGCATATTTATAAGACTGCAATTTTGTTACATTTAAATTGCGGTGTATATTTAAATGTTTGAAGTGCCTTAGATCCTTGCCATATTTTCAGAATAAAAGCTCCATTATGCTAATTTGTTGTTTTGTTAAATCAATGCCATTTAAAATAAATGCCGACCATAAATCAGCTCCAGGAATAGCTCAGATCCCTTGCTCATCTCAGACCAGATTTGGATTGAATGAAAGCAGAGTGGTGAAGCCAGCAGCAATTACCAGTAATTTCCATCAAAAAATTTTGGTCACATTTTCACGAATAATGGAGATGGTAACACAGGGCAAATAGAAATCTAATTTAACTTGGACAGCGTTGAACATACTGAATTTCTCACATTTAGTGCTTCTGGGTCATTAACTCTGTTAATGTCCATTTCATTGATACTGTCTGGACAGAAGTACTTGAGCAAATAAGTTTTAATTTAACTGTCACGATACATTGTATTTGGTAAATAAGTGCAGTTGCCATAGGTTGTATAGTTTTTCATTGTTCTCAAAGATCAACTCCATTCAGTATTGAACTGCATAATTTAGCTGAAATATATTGAAGAATATGTCTAGCCAATGATACTGCCATGTTTGATATTGGTCCTCACTGTGATGGGCTTTGTTGAGGCCCTGTTGATTAGGCCTGTATACTATCGTTTTGCAAACATAAAATGAAGATAAACTTTGGTGGCAGCAAAATTTGAGGAGAGCGGTTCACGGCGTCACTCCCAGATAATGGAGTTACAGGTGTTCATGAGATTTAAAGAGGCTTTGGTGAGCAGTTAGTGCTGCCTCCTGCATTCCTGTAGAGCTGTTGCATAGTGAAGATGCTGCCCACTGTACCTATAGATCCATATTGCAGTTCAGGAAACAGCTCTAAAACCTCTGGTTAGGATCCTTACTAATGTGTTCACAAGAGAATGGCATCAACTTCCACAAGGGAAAACCCTCCACAACCTGTCCTCACTTTATGGGCAGCCTGCCAACACCACTTTGGAGCAAGCCACTGGACACCATGAACCACTTCCATATCTCGAGCAAGCTCTCAGAGAAGACAGACATCAATGACGAAGTTCACTACTGCCATCAACGTGCCACCTCAGCTTCTGGCTGATTGAGGAAAAGATTGAAGATCAAGGCTTCAGGCTTCTGAACAACAGCAATCCCTGTCAGTGGTGCAGACAGTAGAGTTGCTGCCTCACAGTCTAGAGACCAACTTCAGGAGCTGTCTGGAGTTGCTTGTTCTCCCTGTGACCGTGTGGATTTCCTCTAGGTGCTCTGATTATTCTCCCTCATCCCATGATGATTTGTAGGGCATTGTAAATTGCCTCTGGTGATAGAATTTGGGGGGATTTGATAAAGATGTGGGGAAAATAAAATAGAGATGAATGTAGAATCAGTACAAATAGTTGGCATGGACTTGGGGGCCCAAGGACCTGTTTCGCTCTCTGAATCTGACCTGGAGATACCTAAAACAGATACAGGAAAGAGCCCATGTAAACAGACTAACATCAGTGACCTCTCCCAGGCCACTGAAGCCTAATTACACACTGTCAACTCATCTTGTTTGCCTACCTGACAACTGATTTCTGAAGTAGGCACACTATTCTAAGATCTATCAAATGATCATGAGTCATACAGCACAGAAACAGGCCCTTCACTCCAACTCACCCATTCCAGTCAAGGTTCTCATCTCAGCATCTAAGCTAGTCCCATTTGCCTGCATTTGGTACATGTCCCTCTGAACCTTTCCCATCCATGTACCTGTCCCAAGTGTCTTCTGAATGTTGTTGACTTAGTTTTTTTGATCACATAGGAGCTAGTTCAGCCCGTCAAATCCAACCAGCTTTCAGAGCAATCTCATCCCATGCAGCCTTTTCTCTCTAACCCATCTTTAAATGCCTTGGGAATATGGGAGGAAAGTGAAGCACCCTGGGGAAATAAACCCATGCAGTCACTGGCAACGTGGAAGTTCTACGCGTCACCAGAAGTGAGGATCAAATCTGCTGTGTGCCACTCTGCCAACAACTGGGATGGCAGGGAAAGATTCAAGGATGTCCTCACATCCTCCATAAAACACAATGACCCATTGACTCTTGGGAATCTGGCCCATGACCACTCAAAGTGATGGGGTGTTCAGGATACTGTTGAGAACCTGGAGTCCATGCAAGAAGAACACACAGATACCTGGTTTAAACAACGGAGGGAGTGCATCTTCCATCTGTGTCCTCCATCAGGACCCAGGTGTAGGGGACCCCTACTCCATATTGGGCCTTATCAGTCACCACAGAACCCAAGTCACCTTCAGTTGGAAGGGATTGGCTAAGATAATGCCAGCTTGGGTGGCTTTAATTGTTCATTCACCATAGTGCAAAGTAACTTGCCATCACTACTGCTAGCTGAAAGGCAGCTAGATGAATAGTTCTTTGGTAATTCTGCAGATGATATCTCCTGTATAGGTTATTCCAGGTGATCACTAAACTAATTGGTACAGAATCGCACTCATCAACCCTATGCTCACTGGCAGGCACTGGTTCCCAGTCTGGCAATGACTCACCTTCCTTGCTTTTCAACTGAACATCTCTGTAATCTCTGTCAGTTGTACGCCAACCCACTATGCCTCACATCACTTGGACCCTTTCTGGAATTCCTTCGTGTGCCTCTCGCACATCTGAGAACCGTTCATGTCATTCAAGCTTTTATCTTGTATCTGACTCATTATCAAATTTTGTTTGATAAAGCTCTTCGTTATGACTGAAGTCCTAGAATTACAATGGAAATCCTAAAACTTCAATGGACTAATCATGACTATAATTTTATAATAAATTCATTATTACTAATGCTAAAATGGCATAAAGTTCAAATACAGTTGAAAAACATTTTGTTTCTCTATCCCTTACTAAATTTTTGTTCCATTTTGTTTACTAAATTATTATATCCCCTTATATTATCTCATTGTCCTTGCTCAGTTGAATGGTTAGACGTAATGTCAGTTGTGACATTTTTTGTCTACAACTGCACTAAGCGGGGCAGGAAGTATCTTCCACCCTGTTGTGGCTGGATCAAGTTAAAAAGGAAAGTAACGCCAACATTAATGCCTTTAGCAGAAGTGTGTGGTTTTAATTGCAGCTGTTCAGTGTGGCTCCTGTTGGTTTATTGCAGGACAGTATTGGATGAGTTCCTGGTTCCAGGCACCAGTGAGCCCTATCCATAATTTTAGGTTAACAAAGATTGTTTTGAAGTAAATTTCAAAGTAAAATTTATTATCAATGTGTGTAGATGTCACCATATACAAACCAGAGATTTGCTAAACAGTCCTTAGGATATTTAAATTAGCAATACAAAGGGAATAAAAAGCACAACTCTTTAAAACCTTGTTTTCCATTGCTGTTTGATGTGAATTCTGCTTTGATGAATCTATCATTCTAACAATACTTTTACCAATTGATGTTCATCTAGGAATCAAATTTAAAATTTCATTTATAGTTGTGCTGATAAATTATTCAATGTGAGAACAGCCCAGGATGTCACAATGTAGACTTCCTTCCCTTGTAAGTAAATCAAAAAACATTTAAATCTTCATAACTCTCACTTAGTTCCATATCTTTATAAACAGTATTGAGCCAATATACTGTGATTAAATATTGAGATTCCACTATGCATATTTAGGAGCACAATTTCCTAAATATACAGTTAAACCATTCTTGCTACACAGCACTGTTCCCAGACAATCAAAATTTATGACAGGAAACACAAATCAGTTTCTATATGTTGGGAGTATCTCAACATGGAGAGATATGAGTGTTGAAATCTACCAACTCCTCCAGTTGAGATGATGGGCCTTTGACGTTAAGTGATTTCTCTTTCTGTGGATTCCAGCAGAGTTGTTCAAACATTTCTGTTTTTGTTTTAGACACTAGCAACTGCAATTTCCACAACCTGCGAGTGCCACTAGGGTCTTTGACCATCTGCAGAAAAGAATACTCAAGGGCCAATATTTCAAATACGTTATCTAGCTCATGACCTATTAAGCAGCAGTGATTTCCATCTTCCTTATTGTTTAAAGGCATGCAATAAGTGGCATTTTGTTAACATAGCAGGCCACTCATGAACCCCTCATTCAATTCAAACAATGTGTAGATTTCTGCAGGAATCAGTGCCTAGGCCCTGGTTATTAACAATGTAAGTGAATGACTTTAATAAGGAAACAAATATAATATTTCTAAATCTAACAACAATGCAAAACTAGCTGGAACTGCAAATTGTGAAAAGGATTGAAAGGGTCCTTAATCAGATTTTTCAAAATTGAATGAGTGGGCAAATACATGGCAATTGAAGACACACACTCAGCAACTCGGGAACAGCTCCTTCTCCTCTGCCATGCGATTCCTAAATGGACATTGAACCCATGAACACTGCCCCCTTTTCTTTCTTTTTAAATATATATTATTTCTGTTTTTGCACTATTTTTAATGTATTCAATACATATAGGGGAACGTTGTCCCCTCCCTCCCCCCCATACATATACACATACATACTGCAATTGATTTACTTGGTTATTTATTTTTTCTTTTCATGTTATCATGTGCATTGTACTGTTGCTGCTAAGTTAACAAATTTCATGAAACACGCCAGTGATATTAAACCTGATTCTGATTGTCTTATGGATAAGCATAAGGTTTATTATAGAAGGAATGTAACAAGGATTAACCAGACTGATTCCTCAAGTAGTTGGAAGTTTCATTAGGTCTCCCAGGGTTAGATTCATTAGATGTCTGAAGAATAAGAGATCTCACTAAAATGTACAAAATAATGACAGGGTTTATGGAAGGTGGATGCTTTCCTAAACTAGAGGATCTAGAAAAACGGGTCACAATCTCTGAACATAAGATATTTAGGGATGATATGAGAAATTTCTCCTTCGCATGAACCTGTGGAACTTTCTACCAAACAAGGCTGTGGAGGTCAAGATGCTAAATATTTTAAAGAAGGATATTAATGGTTTTATGAATACAAAAGGCACCTAGGGCATAGGGAGATAGTGGAATAAATTGTTGAGATTAAGGATCTGCGATGATCCTAGTGATAGCAGATCAGGCTCAAAGGACTAAATGGTGTATTCCTGCTGCTTTTTATGTCCTGTTGAACAACCGATACCTCAAAGACCAGAATAAGACCATTAGATATTGGAGCACAATTAAACTATTCAGCCCATACAGTCTGCTCCACCATTCCATCATGGTTGCTTTTTTCAATCTACAATATATTTTCTCAACTCCCCACCAAAACTTTCTTAAATATACCCAATGACTTGACTTCTAGGGCAACAAATTCCACAGATTCACCACCCTCTGGCTAAAGAAAAGGTATATATTTTACTTGTCACATGTACATCGAAACAGCGAGATGTACAGTGAAGTGTGTACATTGCTTGCATGAATGACCAACACAGTCCAAGGATGTGCTGGGGGCAGCCCACAAGTGTTGCCAGCTTCCGATCCAACATAGAATGAACTAGCACTAACTCGTATGTCTTTGGACAGCTGAAGGAAACTGGAGCACCTGGAGCAAACCCACATTGTCATAGAGAGAACATACAAAACACCTTGCAGGCAGTGACAGGAATTGAACCCCAATCTTACAGCTAACCACTCTGCCATTGTACTACCTCTCATCTCTGTTCTGAAGGGACATACCTTCATCCTGAGGCTGCGCCTCGGATCCTGGACTCTCCTGTTAACATAAACATCCTCTCCACGCCATTCCAATCCAGGCCTTTCATTATCTGGTATATTTCAATGAGATTCCCCCTTCATCCTTCTGAACTCCATCGAATGCAAGCACAGAGATATGAAACACTCCTCATGGGTTAAGCCTTTCATTCTTGGGATAATTTTTGTGAATCTCCCCTTGAACCAGATTCAAGAGAAGGTACTGTCTCCCAAATGCCATCTGACCAAGCTTCAGTACACTCTTGCTTTTATGTTTTAGTCCTCTCACAACGTAGCTAACTTACCTTCATTACTACCAACTCAATCTAAACAGGGACTCCCAATTCCTGTTGTACCTCCAATTTCTGAATTCTCTCCCTGTTTAAAAATTAGTCTACACCTTTTCTCTTCCTACCAAAGTGTATTACCCCATATTTCCCTCCATATTCCATTTGCAACTTTTTTGCCCACACTCCCAAACTGTCCTAGCCTTGCTTCTGACACATTACCTGTTCCTCCAGCTGCAAACTTGGCCACAACACCATCAGTTCCTTCATCCAGATCATTAATGTATAAAGTGAAATGTTGCTGTCCGAATACTCACCACCGCAGCCACTTTCACTGGCAGCCGTTCTGAAAAGAATTCTTAATCCCCACTCTCTGACTTGTGCCAGTGAGCCAATTTTCTATCCATGTTAGTAACTTTCTCTAAAACCCATGGGGTTTTTTCTTGCAGCATTTTATCAAAGCCTTCTGAAAATTCATGTGAATAAAATCCAGTAATTCTCCCTTGTCTAACATGCTTGTTACTCCCTCAAAGAATTCAAATAGATTTGTTAGGCAAGATCTCCTCTTAATTAAACCATGCTGACTTTGTCCTATTTTATTATATACTTCCAAGAACTCTGAAATTTTATCCTTAATAATAGACTCTAAAATCGTTAAAGTCAGGTGAAACAATTTGTTTTTTGCTGACTTTTGCCCCACACCCTTCTTAAATGAGAATGTCACATTTGCAATTTTCCAGTCCTCTGGGACCCTCCCTGGCTACAGAGATTCTTGAGCTATGTCTCTGAGAACTCTGGGGTAAAGTCCATCTGGTCCAGTTTGCTGATGACACAACTGTTGTTGGTCAAATCAAACGTTCAGAAATCAAAGCTAATTTATTATCAAAGTACATCATCATATTCGACCTTGAGATTCATTTTCCCATAGGCATTCACAGTAAAACAGAGAAATACAATAGAATTAATGGACTCTACACACAAAGACAAACAACTAATGTACAAATATTGACAAACCATGCAAATAAAATAAGTAGATAGATCGGTAAATAAGCAAGCAAATAAATAATACCGAGAAGGAGAATTGTAGAGTCCTTGAAAGTGAGTCCATAGGTTGTGGAATCAGTTCAAAGTTGAGGTGAGTGATTGGTGACAAATCGGCAAATGGGAGG
The DNA here is from genome assembly GCF_030028105.1 of Mobula birostris. NCBI lineage: Eukaryota > Metazoa > Chordata > Chondrichthyes > Myliobatiformes > Myliobatidae > Mobula > Mobula birostris. The sequence continues at coordinate 54,629,684 of NC_092386.1, forward strand.
CAGGATTGAAAATCTGGTTGAGTGGTGCCACAACAGCCTCTTGCTCAATGATGGCAAAATCAAGGGGCTGATTGTCCACTCTAGAAAGAAGAAGCCAGATGACAATGAGCCGATCCTCATTCGGTGGTGTGGGTCACTCCTTGGCATTATCATCATTATCATTGGCAGACTGAAGGATCTATCATAATGCCAGCACAAAGCAGGCACTACTGTACATCTGCTTTCTTAGAAGTTTGTATAAATTCAGCATGTCATCTAAAACTTTCATAAACTTCTGTAGATGTATAGTGGAGTGTCCTGACTGGTTGGATCATGGTCTGGTATAGAAACACTGATGCCCAGGAACAGAAATGTCTACAGAAAGTGGTGGATTCAGCCATTCCATTACAGGCAAAGCCCACCCAGTCACTGAGCATATTTACAAGGCGCACTGCGACAAGAAAGCAGCATCCATTATGAAGGACTCCCACCATGCTCTCTTCTCACTACTACTGTTGGGCAGGAGGTACAGGAGCCTCAATGTCCCACATCACCAGGTTCGCGAGCAGTTATTACCCTACAACAATTAGGCTCCTGAACCAGCATGGATAACTTCACTCAGCACAACTCTGATCTGAACTACAACCTACCGGCTCATTTTCAAGGACTCTTTACAATTCATGTTTCAGTATTATATTTTATTTACACCGTTTGTTTTCTTTTGCACATTGTCAGTCTTTGTCTATGTATAATTTTTCATAAATTATATTGTATCTCTTTATTTTCCTGTAAATACCTGTAAGAAAATGAATCTTTACTGATTCATGAATTATGGTGACTTTAACTAATAGGCTGCTATAAATTATAATTTAAGTAGATGGCAAAGGAACGAGAAAAAAGGGGATTAATAAGTCATTAAGGAAAATGAAGTCTCAGCTGATGGAGAAAGAAATATTATTTCATAGAAACATGGAAAACCTACAGCATATCACAGGCCTCTCGGCCCACAATGCTGTGCCAAACTGTACTTACCTTCTACCAAGGTAGATTATTTAATTTTTCCACATTTTACTCCACATTTCGCTACCTTTCTTTATAAGAACGTGTAAGGATGCTGCAGTTTGGTTTACACTGAAGTGTAGTTTCGTGGTTATATTCGGGCTATATTATACTTGATTTCCAGCCCTACGGTATTCTGTTTTGCTTTTCAACATTGACTGTGTTCTGAATTTACACTGCGCTACCTCATCACAGGCTGCAAAAGAAATAGGAACACAAAAAAAAACCGGCCACCTATCACCTGGCTGCACTGGAAACCAACAGCGGGATCTGAACGAGCCGGGATTCCCGGTCACCCCACCTGGGCTTGGTATAGGATCGAAATCGCTATTCATTTAAATGAAGTCTCTGACCTGGAAGTTATTTTTCCCCCTTATTTTAATGTGTTTAATTATTTCCATGTGTTGAATATTTTTCCTGTGCATACTTTTAAAGGTTATTTTCAGCAACCGTCAGTGTTAATCAACCTCTCCAGCCGGCCGACCCTTGCTTTCTATCGGGGTATGCTCACGACGGGCTCAACACTGAGCTGATTGCTGATCGGCGGGGATGAAGGTTCAGCTTGTCCAGCCTTCTGCATCCGGCTCAGGTAAGCGCGGCGTGAAGGTGAGGACGCAGTATTCAGGTTAAACGTCCGGCTGAATCCCCACTTCATTCATCTCAGAGGAGTTCAGGCCTGCCACAAAAGCTGATGAATCAAATTTCAAGATGGATTTCATCATGAGATAATTCCATGGAGCCGTCCAAAATCTGAGTTCTTAATACTTAATTGTTTTACATCAATCTATATGAATTCCTTTACACAACTTTTATTTACTTCAGAATATTTTGCTGCGGAGTTTACATTTGATCAAGCCTCTTAAGTTTTCCTGCAACATCAAGCAGATTTATCCCCTGTGTTGGCTAATGCAATTCTCCAAATTCCGGAATAGGTGCAGGCTGACATCTAGTGACAACTTAAAGTATCTTTGTAAACTTTACAAACGTTCATCATCCACTAACAATTGGATTACAGTACTATTTTTTTAAAAACCCAAGCTCCTTACATTATTAGTAGCGATTTCAACCAGACAATTGAGACCCTTCAACCCATGCTGAGCATCAAGCACCCATTTTTACACTCGTCCTACCTTCTTCTCGGCATATTGTCAGCTATTCCTCTGTCCCACCCCAGACCCTATTCACTCTGGGGGCATTTTACAGTGACCAATTAACCTACCAGCCTGCACATTTTTTGGATGTGTGGAAACTCGCGCGATCACAGAGGAAATGTGCGATCAGTACCCGAGGTCAGAACTGAGCCCAGGATGCTAGCGCTGTGAGGCCGCAGATACTGCGCTGGCACTAGTCTTCTCTCTGGAGATAAATTAGATCCAGAAATCAGGGTAAATTTTAGTCTTAAATTAATCAGTTTTTACAATAACTTATTGGTTCTTTTTCCTCAAAATGATCTAATTGTTTTCCAATTTCTTTACCAGAGAGTGGTGAATCTGTAATTCTTTGCCACAGACAGCTATGGAGGCCAAGCCTTTGGGTATACTTAAAGTGGAGGTTGATGGGTTCTTTATTAGTAAGGGCATCAAAGGTTATGACAAGAATGCAGGAAAATGGGGTTGAGCAGGATAATAAATTATTTATGAATATTTTAAATCTAGATCGAGACATCCGAGTTCATCTAAAAAGCTACAGATTGACCACGAACAGCTTGAGTAGCAGAGCAGCTCAAGGGATTGACAGGTCTCATTATGTAATCGTATAGGGCACAACGGGCCACTCACTGGCTGTTTGCTGTTTAGCTGCACTCAGATCTCCTTCCAAGCCGTGCACAATCCTGATTTGATTGAGACGGATGTGAGAAGCACGGAGGAACATCTGGAGAAACTTCTGAAATGCCCGGTTCGCTGCCGCTGCTACTGTGCAGTCAAGAATCTCCAAGAGGGAAGGCCCCAAGTCCTCGGCTTTGCCTGTTGCTGGCGGCCGGGGATGGGGTCGAAGTGCTCGGCAGAGATGATGCTCGGTGTCGGAGGGCTGGTCAGAGGCTCGAAGTTTTTGGACGGACTGAGAGTTGGACTGTGGTTGGGTGCTTCCAGGATGTTGCATCGGCAAGTTTGCAGCGCTGGAAGCTCATGGCAGGAAGAGTTTTCTTCCTTCTACCATCTGCATGAGATGTTGGGACTTTCGAGAGACCTTGAGACTTTTTTTTACCGTGTCCATGGTCTGTTCTTTATCAAATTACGGTATTGCTTGCACTGTTGTAACTATATGTTATAATTATGTGGTTTTTGTCAGTTTTTCAGTCTTGGTCTGTCTTGTGTTTCTGTGATATCACACTGGAGGAACATTGTATCATTTCTTAATGCATGCATTACTAAATGACAATAAAAGAGGACTGCGTGTCCTCATAATCTAATCTAATAAACTCCATCAAGCAGAGAAGTCAGCAATAAGCTGCAGGTCACATGAAAGCATATCTGATCCGCCGCTCCATTCCTAAACTCGCTCCTGATCCCAGAGGATTGTTTGCATTGTAGGTTTCAATAAATAAAATGGCAGAGGCTTTTTACTTTTAAGGGAAGTTTTTTTAAATTTCAAAATGTACTTTATTCAAAAATAAAATTATATACAGTAAACCATTCAATAACTTTTCACCCTTTACATACATTTCCATTATAGTCAGTACATATCCATACTTATGGCCACCCACGTGGCACTCCAGTTGTTCACCTTACCACATCGTTGTTGAGGGGTATACTCCCCGCCACCCGACCCCTCCCACTCCCGCCGGTGAAGAAACCTATACCATGGTCCTTCCCCACCGAGCCCTTGCAGTGGCTGCACCGAGTTTCGGTGCGTCCCTCAGCACGTACTCCTGCAGCCAAGAATGTGCCAGTAGGCGGCATTCTCCCACGGACACCCCCAAGGGAAGTCGTAACAACTCCTATATTGTCAACCAAACACAGGACACAAAGTGCGGTAAAAAAAAACCTCATGTCATTGCATCGTCACGTCAGACCAGCCTCAGAGTGAAACCCAACTCGGTGTTGGTGGTTAGAACATAGAACATAGAAAGTCTACAGAACATCAACAGGCCCTTCAGCCCACAATGTTGTGCCGACCATGTAACCTACCTAGAAGCTGCCTAGAATTCCCCCCCCTCGCATAGCCCTCTATTTTTCTAAGCTCCACGTACCTATCTAAGACTCTCTTAAAAGACCCTATTGTATCCGCCTCTACCACCTTCACTGGTAGTGCATTCTGGGCACCCACCACTCTGTGTGTGAAAAATTTACCTCTGACATCCCCCTTGTACCTACTTCCAAGCACCTTAAAATTATGCCCCTCATGTTAGCCGTTTCAACCCTGGGAAAAATCCTCTGGCTGTCCACACAATCAACACCTCTTATCATCTTATGTTGTGAATTATGCATAAATTTCCACCCTTTAGATTACCCTACAGTATCAAGGGCTCCCTGATGCATTAGTTACAACCCCATACATTTAAATGGAATTGTCAGCACTGTACAGAAAGATGCATCAGGTATTTTACATTATTTTAATGCTGCTACTTATTTGTTAATATAGTAAAAGGTTTCTAATTACGCAAATGAAACGTATTAGAATCGTGTGGTATCTGAGATCTACTCACTTTGCATTGTCCACTTCCCCTTGCAGGATGCCTGTTGTGTGTGGAGAGTTAGCTCAATCAGTAAAAAATGACCAGGGTCCCTGGTGAAGGAGGGTGATAATCATTTGGACCATTTGCTCTTTCAGCTAGCCACTTGCTGTGGTTCACAAGAAATTCATGGGAATTTGGTGGGTACAGGGAAATAAACCAATTATGAGAGGAGCACGGGACAACAAAAGTCTACTTCCAAGTGAAGGCGTGTTCGAGCTGCCATGCAGAATCCCTCTTTTTGATAATCCAGGGAAAAGGATATAAATGGATGCAAATTCGTTTTCCAAATACTTGAGAATAAATGTACAGATATACTTATTGGATTACTGCTAGAGCCACATGCTAGAGGACTGTTATTCAAGGTGAGAGGGGGGAAGTTTAGAGGGTATGGGAGGGGCAAGTTTTTTTTTTAAACACAGAAGTGGTAGATGCCTGGATACAGTTTAACAGGCTTTTATGTAGGCACATGAGTATTCAATGAATGGAGAAATACAGATTTGTTAAGGCAGAAGGGAGTTATTCCAATTTGGCATCATATTTAGCATAGACATCATGGGCCAAAGGGATTGTGTATACACTGTGTTCTGTTATTTTTATCTGGTTTTGGATAAAGGTCCTCTAGTTGAAGTCCTACGTTGGGATAAGGCTAAGTTCGATAGCATTAGACAGGAACCTGCAAAGGTTGAATGGGAGAGGAAATAAATAATGCTGAGAACATGAATTGCAATACAAGCTACTTAGTCCTGGATAGCATCAGGCTCCTTCAGTGTTGATGGGGCTGTACTCATCAGGCATGGTAGAGTTTTACCATGCTACATTACACTAATGACTGTGTACTGTTACATACCTCGTGGGTATCTTGTGACTATCTTATGACCATGATGTAATTGACTGTCTTATGAGCATGATGTAATGGTCTTGTGGAGGTCACATGATGTAATTTTCCGGCCAGTGTGAGGTCACATGATGACCTGTTCTCAACAGGTATAAAGGAGACCCCTGGTGTGACGCAGTTAGTTTCAGTTGAGTTGTTGTTTGCTTCGTTAGTTCGTTATGCTGCGTATTCGTTTCATGATACGGTTTCATTTTAAACTGGAGTTTTACTTTCTATTGTAAGGTAAAATCGTTGTGCTGGCAGTTCCACCGGTCGCTGCCAGCTTTGTTGGTGTATCTTTGATTTACCTTTACAGTAGTATTGGAGAATGAAGACATTAAAGGACGGGAACCTGAAGGATCGGAATAAAGTTAGAGTCTTTCAGCGGTTTAAGGAAGGATCGACCTTATTGAGGATTTGTTCAGAAAAGTGACCTGTATCTGAGATAACTCCTGCAAGAGCAGGGAAAGTTGTGCAGTGTTCACTGGCCAGAAAAAGGTCAGTTCCTTTAAGCAGTTTCATTTCCTTCATCGTGAACCCTTTGGAGAATCAGCAGTAACGTCACGTCTTCGAAGAAATCTGTTTCCAGAGAAGTCTCTCCTTATTGACTGTATAAATCACTTGGACTTTTGAATTTACCACTTTATGAACTGTTTTCAAATTTACCCTTTTAAGAACTGTTTGAGAGTTGCCACAGAGCAGTTAACTTCCGGTTAAGTTAGTCGTTTGAATACTTTTTGCTATTGTTGAGCAGATTTTAATAAATGTTTGTTTATTAGAATGATATCACAAGAAATACAGGACAAACCAAGACTAAAACTGACAAAATCACATAATTATAACATATAGTTACAACAGTGCAAAGCAATACCATAATTTGATAAAGAGCAGACCATGGCAAAGTGAATGGTCACAATGTTTTTCCCAGAGTAGGGAATGGATTTAAGATGAGAGGAGAAGAACTTAAAGGGAACTTCAGAGACAGTTTTTCATGCAGAAGGTGGTGGGTCTGTGGAATGAACTGCCAGAGGAAGTGGTAGAGATGGGTACGTTTATAATGTTTAAAAAACCTTTAGACAGGTAGATGGAGAGGAAAGGTTTAGAGGAATAAGGATCAAATGAGACTATCTCAGGTAGTCTTGGTTGTCATGGACAGCCTAGGTCAAAGTGCATGCAGCTCCATGATCCTATAACTCTAAAAGAGTAAAGGGAGCAAACGTCACTCCCAGTGAGTGCAGGCAGCAAGCCAAGTCCAGCATGTTTCCCAGAAATCATATACAGAATGCTGGGAGAACTCAGCAGGTCAGGCAGCATCTGCTAGTGTGGAGCAATACGAGGGCAGTGCTATACAGAGGCTGGTAGGTGCTTAGTGGTACCGTACAGGGAGCAGATGATGGGTTGGTTGAACCGTGGGATGGGAGGGAGAGATTTCAAAGTGAGCAAAAGAATAGGAAAAGTGACTGTGTGCAAGAGAACTCTGAGGGTGTAGATGACCTGAAATTGGAAAATTCAATGTTTGTACCAGAAATCACACTGCTGGTCACAAGAACAACCTCATATGCAATGTCAATAAGACAAAGAAGTTGATTGTAGACTTAAGGAAAAGGAAGAGGAGGAGAAGATGGTGGCATGACGGCTGCAGCCTCTCCGGTGATGACATCTGTAATCTGTCAAGTAGGGGACCATGCACAATTCTGATTTGATGGAGATGGATGTGAGAGTACGGAGGAACATCTGGGAAACTTCTGAAATGCCCGCTCCGCTGCCGCTGCTACTGTGTGGTAACCAGAATCTCCAGAGCAGAAGGCCCTGAATCCCTGGCTTTGCTTGCTTCAGCGGCCGGGGCGAGGTCAAAGGTGCTCGGCAGAGGATGGTGCTCGGGAGGCTGTATCTGAGGGGCTGGTCTGAGGCTCGAAGTTTTTGGACGGATGGACTCAATGTCGGCTGTGGTTGGGTGCTTCCAAGGTATCGGCAAGTTGATGGTGCCTGGAGGTTTATGGCAGGGAGTTTCTCCCTTTTGCTGCCTGCTATCGGGGACTCGGGAGTCGATCGGCTCGGGGACTTTGAGACTTTATTTGTTCTTCATCAAATTATGGTATTGCTTTGCACCGCTGTAACTATATGTTATAATTATGCGGTTCTGTCAGTGTTAGTCTTTGGTTTGTCCTGCTTTTTGTCATATTATTCCGGAGAAGCATTGTATCATTTCTTAATGCATGTATGCATTTCTAAATGACAATAAAAGAGGACTGAGAATTCTCATAATCTTAAAAAAAAATCTAATCTTAAAAAAATGGAAGAGGAAGTTGGGAAAGTAAGCACCTGTCCTCGTTGAGGGGTCAGTGGTGAAAAGGGTGAGCAGCTTCAAATTCCTGGGTGTGAACATCTCGGAGGCTCTACCCCAGGCCGAACACATGGATGTAATCACAAAGAAAGCACAGCAGCATCTCCACTTCTTAAGGACTTTGAGGACATTTAGTATGTCACCAAAAACTGTTAGCAAGTTTCTTTAGAGGTAGGGTAGAGAACATTCTGACTGGTTGCATCACAGCCTATATGAAGGTTTCAGTGCACAGGATCACAAGAGGCTGCAGAGGCTTATAGATTCAGCTATCTCCAGCATGGGCACAAACCTCTCTACCATCAAGGATATCTTCAAGAGACAATGCCTCAAGAAGGCAGCATTCTTCACTCAGGACCCTCACCATCCGGGCCATGCCCCCTTCCAATTACTACCATTGGAGAGGAAGTACAGGAGCCTGAAGACCCACACTCAAAGATTCAGATTGTTGCTGCTCTCCGCGCCTTGTAGCACGTCGGGTGGCAACCTTGCCATTTCTTTAGCGTTTTGCAAGGCCGAGTTGCTAGCTTGACGCTCAGCCCAGCGCGGATGGAAAGTGTGAAGGAGCTGGCCAGATTCGAACGCAGAGCCAGTCGCCTCGAAGTCCAGTCAGAGGAAAATTCAGAAGCAGCTTCTTTCCCTCTGCCATCAGATTTCTGAATGGACCATGAACAGTACTTCATTATTCCTTTGCTGGTATTATTTATTTATTTTGCAGTGTATAGTAATTTCATGTCTTTGTACTGTACTGCTGCTGCAAAGTTATAAATGACAGTGATAGAACATGCAAGGCAGTGACAATAAACCGGATTCTGAATCTAATAACTTAAGGCGGAGTTTTGCTTGCGCTGTTCCAAATTAAATGTCTAAGCAAAAACATGCACAGCATTGTAACAAAAATGTTTTATATACACACTGGTGATGGTCAAATGCTGTTAGTGAGTGATTGTCTGTTATTTGTCAAGGAGGGTGCCGTGCACAATCCTGATTTGATGGAGACGGACGTGAGAGCACGGAGGAACATCTGGAGAAACTTCTGAAATGCCTGCTTCGCTGCCGCTGCTACTGTGTGGACCAGAATCTCCGGAGGAGAAGGCCCCGAGTCCTCGGCTTTGCTTGTTGCTCGGTGGCCGGGGCAGAGTCAAAGCGCTTGGCAGAGGATGGTTCTCGGAGAGGCTGTGTCGGAGGGGCTGGTCAGAGGCTCTAAGTTTTCGGACGGACTCAGAGTCCGCTGCGGTCGGGTGCTTCTAATGGTGCTGCATCGGCAAGTTGGCGGCTCTTGGAAGTTCATGGTGGGGAGAGTTCCTCCCTTCTGCCACCTGCGTGGGATGATGAGTCTATTGGGACTTTGAGACTTTTTTCTTACCGTGCCCATGGTCTGCTCTTTATCAACTTATGGTATTGCTTTGCACTGTTGTAACTACATGTTATAATTATGTGGTTTTGTAGTTTTAGTGTTGGTTTGTTCTGTGTTTTCTTGTGATATTATTCTGGAGGAACGTTGTATCATTTTTTAATGCATGCATTTCTAAATGACAATAAATGAAAACTGAACTGAACTGATTCAGTCAAACTAGGCAGCAAATAGCACAACTTAAAAGCAAATTGTTTTGAAAATGAGTGGTCCGAATTTAAGGAATGTGTGCAGCCATTAAAGTTAACAAAGAATTGTCATTTAAATGCAGCTTCAGGGTTCAAATCTGACACAAGGAGCCAGGCCTGAGCTGGAATTCAGGAGAAAGAGTTGCTTGTTAATTATTGAAACATTGGAGGATTACAACTGAACATCAGCTGATAGGAATGTGCTTCACTCCTCCAGCTCGCTGTTATTTAAATAGAAACTCCCCCACTAATGGAGAACTTCAGTTGCAGCTGAGGCTGCTGATTTCAAGTTTATGCATAAGCTCTAAACACAGAGGTAATTTTTTTCTGATCTGTCGGTTATTAGATTGGACATACCCCCAAATCCACATGACATATTCTGGAGTATGGACGGACTCTGTTTTAAAGGCATTTCATGAATGTATGCTTACATTCAATGCAAATACAGTATGTACTCAGTGGTTTGTGAAATGCAGTTTTCAATTTGCCTACTTAGTGTTTCCAAGAAATGATCTGTAACTGATACAATGAACTTTACAGTCTCATTGCCCCGTTCGGTAACTTATCTTTGCAGTACAGACTGCATTGGCATCTTTTTTCAGAGACTATCAAAAATACTTTTTCTTGATCTCCGAATTTATTCAGCCAGACATATTTTCCTGTTTCAAACAAGAGAAAATCTGTAGATGCTGGAAATCCAAGCAACACACTCAAAATGCTGGAGGAACTCAGCAGGCCAGGCAGCATCTATGGAAAAGAGTACAGTCAATGTTTCTCACTGAAACCCTTGGGTAGCGCACTCCTCTCAATAACAGTTCTCACACCTACGACCTCTACCACCAAAGAAGACAAGGCATGGGAACACCTCCACTTTTTGGTTCTTCTCCAAGGTGTCAACCTAATGATCTGGAAATACATTGCTAGCCCTTTCTGCAATTTTCCTGTTTATCTGCATGGAAGATTTTTTTTATTTTGATTTATTTACTTTATGAAATTGGGCATTGCTAGAAAGGTCATGACAAACTGATGGCAAGATCTCTCCTTGAAACTTTGCAGTGCTTCTGTTGAAGGTGTCAAGAGGTTATTCCAGATTCGGTGTTGATAAAGGACTAACAATATATTTCCAGAGCATTAGGTTGACATCTTGGAGAAGTACCAGAAAGTGGAGTTGTTCCCATGCCTTGTCCTCTTTGGTGGTAGAGGTCATAGGTCTGAGAACTGCTATTGGGAGGAGTCAAGGTAGGTCACTGTATTTTGTAGATGGTACACCTCATTGTGAATGGGTGATGATGAATATGAATGCTTAAGGTGGTTGAAGAACCTGACAGGCAATGTCCCCTCTAATTTGTAATGACCAGTGTGCGCAAAAATCTTGTGCTGTGCAATTTTTTGAGCAGTGCCAGCAACATGTGCGTACTGAATAATTTCTTCAGAGAAAACGGTATAAATATCTGGTTCTAAAATCTGCAGACAAATCATCAGAAACTCCATGTTGTCAATACTGTCTGCATCAGTACTGGATGCATCTCACCCTAACCATGGACTTTTTACTCTCCTCTCATCTGGTAGGCGCTACAGGAGCCTCCACTCCCACACCAGCAGGCACGGGAAGAGCTTCTTCCCTGAGGCTGTGACACTGCTGAGCCTCTCATCACAGCGCTAAGCAGTATTGCATCCGTATTGTACTGTCTCAGTACTTTTATATTTGTGTGCTGTAGCACTTTTTTTATTCGCAGTTATTTTGTAAATAACACTATTCCTTGCATTTCTGGTCAGATGCTAAACGCATTTCATTGGTTTTGTATCTATACTTGGCACAATGACAATAAAGTTGAATCTAATCTAATCTAATCAGAAACCGTAAAAGGAAACATGATTGTGTACAATTGTGAAATATGCTTAACATGCCAACGAGGTAGAGGGTGACAACTTTATGTGTGCAATTTAAATTCCTCTGTGGCTAGGAGCAAAAGATGTGTGTGTGCACACACCTTAGAGGGAGCATTGCTGACAGGTAGGAAACTTGGGCTGAAGGGTCTTTTTCTGTGCTTTATGACTCTATGACTCTGTAAATGTCAATCAAAGTTCAAAGTTTAAAATAAATTTATTATCTAAGTATGTATATGTCACCATATACTATCCCGAGATTCATTTTCTTGCAGGCATTCACAGTAGAACAAAGAAATACAATTGAGTTAATGAAAAACTCATCACAAACAAAAACTCACAACCAGTGTCCAGAACAAGACAAAGTAGGCAAATGCAAACAAACAAATAAGTAAATAAATAATGCTGAGAACAAGAATTGTAGTGCAAACTGCTTAGTCCTGGATAGCATCAGGCTCCTTCAGTGTTGATGGGGCTGTACTCATCAGGCATGGTAGAGTTTTACCAAGCTACATTACACTGATGATTGTGTACTTGTTCATAAGGACTGCCCTATGATGTTGCTAAAGACACATTTAAGTGACGCTGAAACTATATTATTATCATACGTAAAGTGAGTGTCCTGAAGCAGTGAAGATGGAGGCGAAACAACAACTGGGTAGTCATAGAATGTAAAGGAGGAAGTGGAAAAGCAGGAGGAATAAGAGGTTGTGGGCCATATCAGCAATCTTTTTCCACTGTTCATGTGATCAGCGATCAATTAAATCATTTGTCGTTCAAATAATCAATTTCCACTGATGTTTTACTTTTACCTCCCTCTGCACTTCACCTTCAGCAACTTCAGCAAAATTACTTTCCATAAATTACTCTAAAATAAAGTAATAGATAGGTTAATTAAGCCCTTTCCCTTTTATTTACTTATTTAACAATACAGCTTAGAGTTGGCCCTTCTGGCCCCTGGAGCCTTGCCAGTCCAGTCACCCCCGACAACTTCAATTTAACCCTAACCTAATCACAGGACAATTTACAATGGCCAGTTAACCTACCCGGTCCATTTTTGGACCGTGGGAGGAAACCGGTGTACCGGGGGGAAACCTGCACATTCCACAAGGAGGACATACAGCAACTCCTTATAGACGGTGCTAGAATTGAACTCAGAACTCTGCCGCCCCTGAGTTGTAATAACATCCCTTGTGTGTGCTCTTATGCCTGTTCTCTCTGTGTGTTTATTTTTGCACGTGTTCTAACACAGTTATCGTAATGGCCACAGCCCAGGTTGTAGGAGGCTGTTAATCTGGGGAAGAGAAAACTGCAGCTGACTCATGAAACATGAGCATTGGCAGCTCGTGACTCAGAAAAATTGGCTTCAAACATCACCCTCTCTCTCCTCCCAACCACTGCTGCACCACCATGTTACATTCAACGCCCATAAAAGATTGTTGTCCAAAACTCTGACAGCAGTAACATAAGCTTCTGCTATTAGCACCTAAGCATTGACTGCATTCTGTTTGTGCAGGCATGGAAGAAGAAACAACAGCTACTGGATACTGGCAGACTCAATCATCACGCCACACTGGATTGAAGCTATTGCTTCACTGCTGGAAAGGATCAAAGTTGAGTTTATTACACAATGCATGTACATGAATGCACAGGTGCTTGGAAAAGCATATTCTGTAGCATCAGATAAGTAACATGCACAAGAAAACATAAATTAAACATAAACTATAAATTTTTACAAGAAATGTAGAGAAAAAAAGCAAAATAAGTGCAAAATAATTAAAGTGGTCATAGTGTTGATTAGGGTTGTGAAGGTTGGTTCAAGAACTGAATGTCCTCATAGCCATCTGAGCCTGTTACAGCAGAATCCATGTTACCTCACCCCTTTGGGGAGCTGTCATCAGTGCAGCTCATTCCTTCCTCATCGGTTGTCATTTACTTAACGGTTAGCGACTTTTCACATTCAGATTCCAATTCAAACCTAACATCTAATCTAACAATTATTATGAAGTACTGCATTGTATTGTCGCTGTTGCTAAGAGGACAAATTTCATGACAAACACCGGTGATATTAAACCTGATTCTGATTCTGACCCTAGAGTAAGGATTTGAAAGATGCCAAGTGACAGAGTGCCAGAAGGGAATTCTAGGCTGCCTGAAACATAATAGAGGAAGGATTGTGTGAATGTAAGGGAAGGGAAAGAAGAGGGCGAGGCTTTCTTGAGCACCATCTTGTAGATCCATAATGATTGTGAAATTAGTCATAAGCACGGGGATGTATTCTCTGATCTCCGTATTTTTTGTGGCCCTGGCAACTTTCACAGTAAATGCTGATAACTCTCTTGGAAGCTGTGCTGATGTAAGCACATTTCTGGTGAGTTTGAGGATGTATCACTTGGTGTTTGAGGCTAGTGATAACTTTGAAGGGAAGGGAGATGAAGATATGTTGATGCTGACAATCCATGCAATGATATTAAACTTCTTTCTGCATTTAATCAAAGTCTTTGGAGTACGTCCTGGTACATATAGTAACTTTCCCTGGGGTCTCCTCCACACTTTCTCTATTATATGCCTTGACCTCTTCCTGGAGGGCATTTCGCCACCTCATCAGCTGGTACATTTAGACAGACGTTGGAGAGCTAGAGATTCTTCAGTCAGCCATCAGTCTTTTTTCCCAGCAAGTTTCAACAAAGCATGATTTGGTTTCACCGAGTAACATCAACTTACAAGGTACAGACTGAAACCCGTGTTCAATTATCCCTGAGGGTAGCAGACACCAACAAAATCAACAAACTCATTGGTAAGGCCAGTGATGTTGTGGGGATGGAACTGGACTCTCTGACGGTGGTGTCTGAAAAGAGGATGCTGTCCAAGTTGCATGCCATCTTGGACAATGTCTCCCACCCACTACATACCACTACTGTGTACAGGAGTACATTCAGCCAGAGACTCATTCCACCGAGATGCAACACAGAGCGTCATAGGAAGTCATTCCTGCCTGTGGCCATCATACTTTACAATTCCTCCCTTGGAGGGTCAGACACCCTGAGCCAATAGGCTGGTCCTGGACTTATTTCCTGGCATAATTTACGTATTACTATTTAACTATTTATCGTTTTATTACTATTTAATTATTTATGGTGCAACTGTAACAAAAACCAATTTCCCCCCGGGATCAATAAAGTATGACTATGACTATGACTATGACTATTTAATTAATCCTCCTGGGATTGTCATACACAGCAGTCTCCAGAGTTTACAGAGATTGGTGCGAAAAAGAAAAAAATAACATCCAATGAGTGGCAATTTTGTGGGTGGAAATGCCTTATTAATGAGGGAGGATAGAGGAGGATGGTCAGACTGGTTCAAACTGACAGGAAGGTGACAGTAACTCAACCAACCATGGAGAAGAGCAGGTCAGAGCACACAACATATCAAACCTTGAAGTGGATGGGCTACAGCAGTGGAAGACCATGAGCTGCACTCTGTTGCCTTTTTATTTGATACAGGAGGCATGTTTACAAAGTGGCCACAGAGTAGGTTTAATGTCAATGAGATGCAGTCATAAACGCAACAGAACTCGGAGAAAGGGAGATAAAAATAAATTTACTGGCAAAGATTACTGCCGATGGAAGAAAGGTGAGGATAGAAGTGCATGCTAAGGAATTATAGAACACACTCGAATATGCATTTAAGTCTTTGACTTCCCATTTTCAGATCTTAAGGAAGGAATAGATCTCCAATACTCCCTAATGTGAGAGAAGAAATTGATGAATCCTCACTCTTCAGACTTAATGACAGCTGTTGAATAGCCTAACCATGATTTTTGATTACCATGTGTGACACATTCTTTCTTTCGTTTGATTGCCTGCATTCATTTAGCTAGTTTCGCTGCTTTTTAAATCACTGATCTTACAAAGAGAAGTTATGGTTTCTCCCAGTAGATGGCATCAGATGCTTTAATTTTTTGCAATGCTGCATAATCAGTCATATGCCAAGTATTAAGCCTGCTTTGCCATTCCATCATTATTCCTCTCAACACCATTCTCCTGCATTTTCCACGTAACTTTTGACATCCTTACTAGTCAAGAACCCACCAACCCTCCACCTTAAGTATATCCAATGACTTGACCTCATGGCATCAAAGGTTGTGGGAAAAAGACAAGAGAGTGGGGTTGAGAGGAAAAAAAAACCAGCCATCAGAGAATGACAGAGCAGATTTGATGGGTCAACTGGCCCAATTCTGCTATGCCTTGTCTTGTCTTGCCTCCACAGCAATGAATTCCACAGATTCACTAACCTCTGGCTGGAAAGATTTCTCCTCATCTCTGTTCTGAAAGAATTTCCTTATATTCTGAGGCTGTACCCTCTGATCCTAGACTCTCCAACTATAGGAAATATCCTCTCCACATCCACTCCACCTAAGAATTTCAATATTCGATAGGTTTCAATGAGATCCCTTCTCATTTTTCTAAACTCCAGCAAGTACAGGCCCAGAGCCATCAAGTGCTCCTCATACATTAACCCTTTCATTCCCAGTATCATTATCGTGAATGTCCTCTGAACCCTCTCCAATGCCAGGGCACCCTTTCTCAGATAAGGGACCCAACACAGTTCACAATACTCCAAGTGTGGTCTGAACAATGCCTTATAAAGCCTTGGCATTACATACTTGCTTTCATATTCTAGTCCTCTCAAAATGAATGCTAATATTTCTTTTGCTTTCCTTAACACCAACATATCCTACAAGTTAATCTTCAGGGAATCCTGCAGGAGACCCCCCCCCCCCGCCCAAATCCCTTTGTGCCTATAATCTCTGAATCTTCTACCTGTTTAGAAAATTGTCTACACCTTTTTTCCTTCTACTTAAGTGCATGACCATACATTTCCCTACACTGTATTCTATCTGACACTTCGTTGCCCATTCTCCTAATCGCTCTGCTTCCTCAACACTACCTGTCCCTGTCTCTGTGTTGTTCAAAAACTAGACCACAAAACCATCAATTCTGTCGTCCAATTTGTTGACGTATAATGAGGAAAGAAGCAACCCCAACACCAATCCATGCGGAATACCACTAGTCACTGGCAGCCAACCAGAAGAGGCCCCCTTTATTCCCACTCTTTGCCTCCTTCCAGTAAGCCAATCTCCTATCCATGCTAGTATATTTCCCTTAATACCAAGGGATCTTATCTTGACTGGCAGCCTCATGTGTGACACCTTGTCAAAGGCCTTTTGAAAATCCAGGTAAACAATATCCACTGACTCTCCTTTGTCTATCCTGCCTTTTATTTCCTCAAAGAATTCTGATAGGTTTGTCAGGCAAGATCTCCCCTTAAGGAAACCAGACTAACTTTGGCCTATTTGATCATGTGCCTCCCAGAACCCTGAAACCCCATCCTTAATAATGACCTCCAACATCCTTATGTTACGTACCCCGTAACTGGGTTGCCAAACCAGCAGAAATGGACCACTCATTGGAGTCTGGATTACTAGGAACTAATAAAGTTTTATTAAAGAAATAAGTAACACAGTACTCTAATCGTAAGGATATAAATGCAATAAGTTAGCAATGATAATACACACATGTACACAGAACTAGGGTAATAGGGATCAACCAAGCTCTATCGCGGTCTAGGGGTAAAATGATCAGTCTTAAGTGACGCAGAGTTCAGTTCAGCTTAGTACAGTTCTCAGTAATCGCTATTGTGCCGTTGGAGAGAGAGAGAGAGAGGGAGGGGGATGCAATTTGATTCAGGCAGACCTTTGATGTCTTCGTCGTTGGTTTCGGGCGGACCATTTTATGTCTTCAATCCCGCTGTGGACACCGACTGTGACCCCTCCGTTCTGGATACGATCATTCTTCCATGGTGAACCTCACACACCAGGTTCCCACTGATCGTACCTTTACACCCTGTGAGCCTCTGGTCGGTTCCCACGAATCCATCCTCCAAACTCCTACCAACTTGTGGGGGCACACTGCTCTTTCCAGGGTCTCGTTATCTCGTGATCTCGTGGTGTGTCGCGTGCCTTAGCAAACCTGCTCTTTTTATCCCCCTGCTGGGGTATCACCCGTCCATCAAACTTCAAACAGTTCAGGTTCCAAGTAACCGGTCTGTCAATATTCTGAATTGTGTTTCTTTTCCGTTAATCCCTCTCTCCTCTCTTATTAGCATTTTGAATGTTTCTCCATTGTCTCTCTTATCTGTCCAATTAGCATCAATCGTCCGATAGCTTGGTTTGGCGTCACAATCCCAACCATTAAAGTCAGGCTGACTGGCCTATAATTTCCTGTCTTTTCCCTACCTCCCTCCTTAGGGAACGGGGTGACATTTGAAAATTTCCAATCCTTCAGAAATATTCCAGAATCTAGTGATTCTTGAAGGATCACTACTATTGCCTCTCACAATCTCTTCAGCTACCTCTTTCAGAAACCTGAAGTGTAGTCTATTTGGTCCTTATCTACCTTGAGACCATTCAACTTCCAAGCAACTTCTCCTTAGTTATAACAACTACACTCACCTCTGCCCCCTGACACTCTTGAATTTCTGCACACTGCTGATATCTTCCTAAGTAGAGACTGACACAAAATACTTATTGAGTTCATATACCATTTCTTTGTCCCCCACATCATTTTCCAATTGTCCAATATCCACTCATGCCTCTCTTTTGCTCTTTAGATCTACAGTTGCAAGAAAAAGTTTGTGAACCCTTTGTAATTACCTGGTTTTCTGCATTAATTACTCATAAAATGCGGTCTGATCTCATCTGTCACAATAATAGAAAAGCACATTCTGCCTAAACTAATAACAAACAAACAATTGTACTTTTCATGACGTTATTGAACACATTGTTTAATCATTCACAGTCCAGGCTGGAAAAAGTATGTGAACCCTTATGTTTAATAACTGGTAGAACGTCCTTTAGCAGCAATAACCTCCACCAAATGTTTCCTGCAGCTGTATATTAGACTTGCACAATGGCGAGGAGGTATTTTAGATCGTTCCTCCATACAGAACTGTTTCAGTATTTCTGGGATACCTTGCATGAGAAGCCCTCTTCAGGTCATGCAACAGCATCATTAAGATCTGGACTCTGGTTTGGCCATTCCAAAACACAAATTTTCCTCTTTTTAAACCATTCGGTCGTTGATTTACTCTAACGTTTTGGGTTATTATCTTGTTACATTATCCAACTTCTATGAAGCTTCAGGTGATGGACCGCTACCCTGACATTCTCCTGTAAAATATCTTGATACAATTTTTGACTCATTGTTCCCTCAATGATTACAAACTGTCCAGGCCCTGAGGCAGCAAAAAAAAGGCATGATATTCCTTCCACGATGCTTCAAAGTTGGGATGATGTTTTGATGTTGGTGTGTAGTGCCCGTTTTCCTCCAAACGTAGGGGTGTGCATTTCTGCAAAAAGTTCAATTGCTGTCCACAGAGCATTGTCCCAGAAGCATTGTGGAATATCCAAGTGGTCTTTTGCAAACTTGAGACGTGCAGCAATGCTTTATTGGAGAGCATTAGTTTCCTCTGTGGTATCCTTCCATGAACACCATTCTTGTTCAGTGTTTTTCCTTATACTGGACACAAGAACAGAGACTTAAGCAAGTTCTAGAGATTTCTGCAGGTCTTTTGCTGTTACCCTTGGGTTTTTTCACCTCCTTCAGCACTGCACATCGTGCTCCTGGTGTGATCTTTGCAGGACACCCACTCCTAGAGAGAGTGGCAACAGTATTGAATTTCCTCCATTAGTAGACATGTGGTAGACTGTGGTCTCATGCACACCAGGGGCTTTAGAAATGTTTTTGTGGCCTTTTCTAGCTTCATGCATTACTACAATTCTTTTTCTAAGGTCCACTAAGAGTTGTTTTGATTGAGACAGAGTACACATAAACAGATCTTTCTTGAGAAGAGCAGGCTCTATCAGTAACCTGCCTTTGTGAGTCCTTTTTTTATATAGGGAAGGGCACCTCTACAACCCAAAACTCCAAACTCATCTCATTGATTGGAACACCTGATTCCAAATTGCTTTTGTAGGAGGCATTACCCCAAAGCTTCAGACACTTTTTGAACCCAGACTGTGATTGTTTAAATTCAGTATTGATAAGAATTGTTTGTGTGCTATTAGTTTAGGCGGATTACTCCCCAACATCATTTATTGGCTGGCTTACCTTCAATTTCATCCCTTATCTTTTTATGGCTTTTTTAGTTGCCCTCAGTTGGTTTTTAAAAAGTTTCCTGATCCTCTACCTTCCTACTAATTTTTAAAATATTATATCTCCTCTCTTGCTTTTACGCTGCCTTTGGATTTTCCAAGTCAGCCACAGTAGCCTCATCCTCCCTTAAGAAGACTTATTCTTTGGGATGAACCTATCCTGCAGTTTTTGAATTGCTCCCAGAAACTTC
Source organism: Mobula birostris (assembly GCF_030028105.1). NCBI lineage: Eukaryota > Metazoa > Chordata > Chondrichthyes > Myliobatiformes > Myliobatidae > Mobula > Mobula birostris. The sequence goes on from NC_092386.1 coordinate 54,649,511, forward strand.
AGCCATTACTGCTCTGCCGTCAACCGTGCTAGTGCCCCTTCCAATCGACTTTGGCGAGCTCCTCTCTCTTGCCTCAGTTGCTCCCTCTCAAACTGCAGGGTGAATTTTATTACATTATGATTATGTAACGATTCCTTTACTTTAAGCTTTCTAATCAAATCCGGTTCATGATACAACATTCAGTCCAGAATTCCCTTATCCTTAGTGGGGTCAACCACAAGCTGCTCTAAAAAGCCATCTTGGAGGCATTCTACAAATTCTTTCTCTTGGCAGCACCAAGCTGATTTTTCCAATCTACCTGCATATTGAAATCCCCCAGGCGCTGGGTAGTTTGAGCTGAATTTGCATGTTCTTTATCCCAGACTATACAAATATTACAACAGGGGGGTTAGTGTTTCAGTTCAATCAGACCACATCAGCATTCTCTGTCCAAATGGGTAAAGTTCCTACCAGTTATCTACCCTTCTTTTTTAATGCATATCTTTTTAATGCATTTTCTTCAGCCATCTGTACAATCTAAGTTGTATTTTATATAGTTCATGCATCAGCTCTTGACTCCAGAAGTGAGTAATATATAAATACTGCTTGAAGTTTCTCCTACCTTCTATTCCAAACAGTATTCATGTCCTTTTGTCCTTTGTTCCTCAGCCAGGATCTAAAGAGATTTTGCCTTCTTAGAATATTGGATATGCCTATGAATTTATGAATACTATGCATGATCTACAGCTTGAAATTGTTAACTGTGCAGCTCTTGTACAATTTCACTCAGTCTCCAACCCTTATAATCTGTTTTGATCTGTTATTAGTGCTAAACTTGCATCATAATTATGAGATTAAGTTCCTGTGAATCCATCATGAGAATGATGAAATCCCAACTAACTGTGAAGTTCAGGGGTATTTAGAATGGAGAATAAATGCCAATGTTGGTAGTGATTTTGATGTTCCACAAAAAAAAACCAAGAAAAATATTACCAATGTTTGTCTTCTGCTTAATCTTACAGGATGCTCTATCTTCGACTTAATCGTGGGACAGTATCTGAATCACTTTGGAACATTTCCTGAAGGACATCCTCCAGATATGAGAATACCTTCCTGCTGATATTTTCCTGTTCATGTTTCAAATTCAAATCTTTCAAAACAAATTTTTTTTAACCAAGGGAATTCATTTTAGTGCAATTTTTTTCTGGTCTGAAAGCTTGAAGCTGACAAGCTGTCAACAAAGCGAAGGAAACACTGCCAACACACACACACACACACACACACACTGCTCTTCAAGATTAGTCAGTCAATAAAACCTAATTCTCTCCTTATTTTAACCCTGGCAACCACAGAGTAAAATTCTCACTTCCACCCTTTCGTTGAAATCTGGAAGAAATCTGGATTCCCCAGTTCCCATTTCAGACATATTTGCTAAACTTTAATGTACATCAAAATGTGCCACACATGTCTGTAAATCAGTGCCCACTACACCTGAGCCATGATTTTCTAGTGTTTTTTGAAAAAGTTGGAAGAATGGAAATGAAGTGATTTCAAGCAGTGGAAAGATTTTATGGAGTCACCGATAAAAACGATCAATACAAGAATATATCATTGTGAAAGACCTTTAGAATAGGTAAATGGCGCTGAAAGAGTTGGGGAGATCTTCAAAGTAGTTTTGTATCTGTATTTACTCAGGAGACTGACAGAAAATTATAGAAGTGAGGCAAAACAGCAGGGAGGTCATGGACCGTATACAGATTACAGGGAAAGTATTTGTTGTGTTGAGGCAAATTAGGGTGGATAAATCCCCAGGGCTTGACAAGTTGTTCCCTTGGAGGTTGTGGAAGGCTACTGCAGAAATTACAGGGGCTCTAGCAGAGATATTTAGAACATCAAAGGATGGAGGTGCCAAAGATTGTTCTGTTGTTTAAGAAAGGCTCTAAGAATAAGCCAGGTAATTATAGGCCAGTGAGTCTGACATGAGTAGCGGATAAGCATTGGAATGTATTATAAGGGACCAGATAGATACCGTAAGTATTTGCATAGACAGGGATTGATTAGGGAAAGTCAAGATGGCTTTTTGTGTGGCAGGTCATGCCTAACCAATTCTATAGAGTTTTTTTTTGAGGAACTTACCAGGAAAGTTGATGAGGGCAATGCAGTGAATATCGTCCACATGGACTTTAGCGTGGCTTTTGACAAACTCATGCTTGGGAGGCTGATCAAGAAGGTTCAGCCACTTTGCATTCAAGATAAGGGAGTAAATTGGATTAAACATTGGCTTCACGGGAGAAGCCAGGGCAAAGCAGTAGATGGTTGTCTCTCTGACTGGAGGCCTGTAACTAGAAGAGTGCTGCAGGAATCAGTGCTGGGTCCATTGTTGCTTGTCAATTATATCAACAATCTGGAAGATAATGTACTAAACTGGATCAGCAAGTTTGCGGATGATATCAAGTTTGACGGTGTAGAGGACAGCAAGGAATACTTACCAGAGCTTGGTACGGGATCTGGACCTGCTGGAAAATGAACTGAAAAATGGCAGGTGGCATTTAATGCAGACAAGTGTGAGTTGTTGCACTTTGGGATGACCAGCTTACACAGAGAGTGGTAGGGCACTGAGAAGTGTGGTAGAACAGAGGGATCTAGGAAATAAAGATCCATAATTCTTTGAAAATGGTATCACAAGTAGATAAGATCTACCCGAAATGAGAGCTTTTGGCACATTGGCCTTCATAAATCAAAATAGTTAATCAAGTTAACACTCAATGGTTAATTGATTAATCAGGGCAGCTGCTTATTTGAGAAAGAACTAATCGAGAAAATAGCTGAGATTTCCTTAATTTACTTGGAGCGCTACGTTGCTTAACTGGGTCAGAAGATTGTTGCTGAACGGCTTCCAGCTAGCATCAATATTTTGCACTTGTTGGCCATAGTCACTACACCATGATAAGAGTGAGTAGTTTTAAAAATAGCGTTTGTTGCATGTTTTTGCGTTCATACGGCAGTGATTTTTGTGAGTGATAGTTGACGGGAAAGAAACAGTATGACTATTCAAATCTGTTTTGCTCACTGCGGTTTCAAGCATTCAGGCTTGGAGATGCCAGAAATGACAGGGAGTGAGAATGAAAGATTTTGCTACTTACAACAACTTAGAATTTGAAGGTGTTGACAATCATCTTGAATGTTACAATGAAAGTGAATATTTGGAGGCTTCAGTTGTCAAAAGCAATGTATGAAGGCAGTCCATTGTCAGCACTGTGCTTATGCTGATTTTCTTCATTTACAGCCAATCAAAAGAACACAGCAGTGTACACTGGATGAATTCCTCTGTCGATAACTATTAGGAACTAATACAGTTTCAAAGTACTCAACGGGACCTTTACATTTTGGCCCAATTAAATTGCTGCCCCGCCCAATTAGCTAAAGTCCCATGGAAATTAACATAGAAAAGACAAATTACCATTTAAATGAGCAACTAATTATGTATTTAAATGAAATACAGAACAAATTAGAACACTACTTATTAGTGTTACTTTACTTATTATTTCTATGTTAATTTCCATGGAACTTTAGCTAATTGGGCGGGGCAGCAATTTAATTGGGCCAAAATGTAAAGGTCCCGTTGTGTCCCAATTAAACGGAATCCACAGTTTTGATACAGGAGTGGTATATGTTAAGGTTGTATAAGATATTGGATGTTCCTGGATGTTTCCAGGACTTGAGTTAAAGGGAAAGGTAGGTTAGGACTTTATTTTCTGGAGTGTATAAAAATAAAGGGAGATTTGATAGAGATATACAAAATGGTGAGAGGTATAGATGAAAGTAGACTCTTTCCAGTGAGGTTGTGTGAGACCAGAACTAGAGGTCAAGGGTTAAGGGTGAAAAGTGAAACGTTTAAGGGAAATATGACAGGAAAATCTCTTCACGCAGAGGGTGGTGAGAGTGTGGAACGAGCTGCCAGCAGAAGTGTATGCAGCTTTGATTGCAACATTTAAGAGAAATTTGGATATGTACATGAATGGAAGGGGTAGAAATGGCTATGATCTGGGTGCAGATCAATGGGACCAAGCAGATTAATAGTTTGTCAGGGACTAGATGGGCCAAAGGGCCTCTTTCTGTGCTGTAGTGTCCTATGACTCTGTGATTCCATTTGTTAAAAGGCGACCTTGAGTAGAATGATAGAAAATGCTTTCAGCAATGTTTGTATATTTTAGTGTTTATTCTAATTAACTTGGAAGAAAATATCAAGGTTGCGTTTTAAATGTAAAACTTACTCAGTGACATGAAAGATGATTAAGTTTATACTAATCTAGGCTTTCTCCACAGATCAAGTGATATGCAATCATTTTGCATTTTAAAAATTTCTAGTGATCCTTCCACATTAATTTTGTTGGAATGTGCCTTGTCCCAGGCGTGGACAGAGGTTGTTCGTCACTAGTAGATGTGGACTGAGAACTGGTTATTGGACAGAACATGCACAGGGATTAAACGGATCTTTCTCAGATTGGCAAGCGTAGTCGAGTAGGGAAGTGCAAGGATTACTAATGGGCCCCAGCTATTTGTAGTCCATATCAATGACTCAATTGAGGGAATTTAATGTCATTTTTAGGTTTGCTCATGATGCAAAGCCAGTGAGCTTGTGAGTAGAAAAGAAGCTGTAAAAAGGCTTCAGGAGAATATAGACAAGTGGAGTCAATGGAAAAAGACATGGAAAAATATTAAGTTATCTACTTTGGTGTACAAAACAGAAACAGTGTAATTTTTAAATGGCCAAAGGTAATGCAAGTGTTCAGAGTCACGTGTAAATACAAACGTAGATGCTGCAAGCAAATGGAAGACAAAAGCAGTGATGGCTTTTTTGACATGAGAACTTGAATACAGTGATAAAGATTTCTCACCAGTTATTTGCGGCTTCCATGAAATGTTACCTGCAATGCTCTGTAAAGTTCTAAACAAGAGATTCTGCAGATCCTAGAAATCTAGAGCAACACACAGAGGAACTCAACAGGTAAGGCAGCATCTATGGGAATGAATAAACAGTCAACACAACATATAAATAGATATATTTGCCACAGAGGGAGAGCAGTAAAGATTTACTCGACTGTTTCCATGCTTGGTAGGTTCACCATTTGAAGAGGGATTGAAGAGAGTCTAGAGTTTAGAAGAATGAGATCTTCTTTTAAAACTTATAAAATCCCTACAGGGTTTCTAGCAGAGGGAATATTTCCCTGGCTGGAGAGCCCAGATCCAGGCGTCGTAAGAGAATAAGCAGCAAGATGTTTAGGATGGAGACAAGCAGAAATATCTTCATGCACAATTCACAGGCTGGAGGCAAGCAGAAATATCTTCATGCACAATTCACCCTTGGGATTTGCTACTTGCAGAAATGTGGAAATTCACTTGCCCATCAAAGCAGAGATGGGTAGATTTATGGACATTAAAGACATCAAGAGGTATTTGTGCTGAAAAATAACATTGAGGTAGCAGATCAATAATGATGAATAATATAATAGGATTAAAGGGCCAAATGGCCTACATCTGGTCCTAGATGTTACGTACTTTACTTTTTGGATTATAAACATTAAGAACTCACTGACTACAGTTCAGTGCTTATGTCATTGAGTTGTACAATACAAAAATAGTCCCGTTGGCCCAGAATGTCCATGCTGACCATCAAGTACCCATTTGTACTAATCCCATTTGCCAGAATTTGGTCCATAATATTCCATACCTTGCCCTTTCAAGTGCTCACCTAAATACTTCTGAGAGTATATGCCTCTATTGTCATCTCAAACAGTGCTTTCCAGACCTCAGCCATTCCAAGTGGAAAAAAAACTTCCTCTAACCTGACAAAAATCCTTGACGAGGACAGTTTGGACCCAAATGCTAGGATACTGAAGACGCTATCAAACTGGATCTGAGAACATAACAAATGCTAGACTATATCATGAGAAGGCTTACAATTGCGCACTGGAACACAGTTCATTTGTTCCTTAAATACTCGATTCTTGGGGGCCAAAACATGATCAATGAGCGGGATTGTCCTGAATTCTGAAAAGGGGCCTAGCCATCCATACTCCGTGGAGTTAGGGCATCTAAACCCCAGACGCTGGTGCAGTTGGGAACATCTTGTAACGGTACCCTCTCCCCTACAGAGGACTCCTGGTGGCCCTGGCTGCTCGGAGAGGCAGTGATGCCAATAGTGGATGAGAGTCTGATCCAAGACATCTTTCAGGCACCCAGCACCTCTCCTCAGGTCCGAATCCTTCCCAATCCATAAGCGTTTGTCGAACACCTTGAGTAATATGAGAGTCCAAGAGTCTCACTGTGAAGATCTGTTCTTCCCCACCACCCCCCCACTGCCCGACAGACACGGGTGGTGGCAGGGCTGATGGTGGGGGTAAGGGGCTGGGGGCTGGTGCTGACGGATTTTAATTTAGAGATGTGCAAGGTGGTGACTGATCTTTAGTGTCTTGGGGAGATGCAAGGTGTAAGCCACCGGGTTCACTTTCCTCAGGACTTAAGGGTCCAATGAACTTTGATGCCAACTCTCTAGATTCCACTTGGAGGGGCAAATCACGTGGAGAGCCAGACCTGTTGCCCAGGCTGTAAAACAGGTCCCTGTCTTCTCTTTTGGTTTTCCTTGGTCTCTAGAGTCCAGCAAGGTCTCTTGCCCTAATCCGCTTTTGCTTGCAGTGTTGGATGAGATCTTTGGCTGCAGGAACACCAACCTTGGCCTCTTGCTCCAGAAAGAGAGGCAGAGGATAACCAAAATGGCTCTTGACCAGTGACATCCCATGCGCCGAATGCCGCAAGGTATTGTGGGTGACCTCTGCCCACATCAAGTGGTCACGCCACTCATCAGGCCTTTCCAAGGCCAGGTATCTTAGGGTACATTTTAAAGTTTGGTTGGTCTGCTCCAACTGGCCATTGGACTGTGGGTGAAACCCAGAGGAAAGGCTTGCTGTTGCTCTTATCAACTTACAGAACACCCTCCAGGAATGTGATGTGAATTGTGGACCACAATCTGAGACAATGTCCACTGGGAATCCATGGATCCTGAAAACCTGGTCCAGGACAATGTCGGCCATCTCCGCTGTGAACAGTAGCTCCTCCAAGGCAATGAACTTGTATGCTTTTGAAAACTGTTCAGCTACCTTGACCACCTTCCACTTGGATGGCAGGAGACATGTGGCAAAGTCTTTAGAAATATGTGCCCAGTGTCTTTCCAGAACTGGTAGGGGGTGAAGGTGCCCTTGAGATTGTGTACAAGTTTCCTTGTTCTGTGTGCACACCTCACTTGCCTGCACATTCTGCCAAACCCCTTTCATCATTCCAAGCCACAATACCTCCTTTTGATAAACTTGAAGGACCTGGTAATCCCTGGATGAGTGCTCGTTCTCGATAAATGCCCCCATTGGAGTACCTGGGACCAGATGGAACTTGGGACGAACAGCCAACCCAGATGACCCTTCTTTGGAATCCCCCTCAGAGCGTTGATTCCCCAACAAACTGGTGCTACCACCCTGACCTGGAGCAAAATAGTGGTAGGCTGTTCCTCTCATTCCAGTTCATCAAACCAATGGGACAGGGCATCCTGTTCTTCAACCCCAGACGATAGGTCAGGATGAATTCAAAGGGGGTAAAGATCAAAGACCACCTGGCCTGCCTAGAATTCCGCCTTTTGGCCTCCTGAGTACAAGTCAGATTTCTGTGATCAGTCCAAACGATAAAAGGGTTCCTGGCCCCCTCTAGCCAATGACGCCATTCCTCCAAGGCTAACTTAACAGTGAGAAGCTCCAATTCCTGATGTCATAGTTCCTCTCTGCCAGGGAAAGCTGCCTGGAGAAGAATGCACACGGGTGGAGTTTACCAACCAAGGGTGGTTGTTGAGACAGGACAGCACCCACTCCCATGTATGAGACGTCGAATTCCACGATGAAGGGAAGGTCCAGGTGAGGGGAGACCAAGGTGGGAGCTGTAGTAAGCCATTGTTTATGCTCTGCAAAAGCAGCCTCCACTTCAATAGTCCAGACAAAAGGGCCTGTGGATTTGTTACTTAGCGCCATCAGTGGAGCTGCTGCTGAACTGAAGATCCCGATGAACTTCTGGTAGAAGTTTGCAAACCACAGGAATCACTCGGCCAGGCAGCGTCTCTAGGAAGAGGTACAGTTGACGCCTCGGGCCGAGACCCTTTGTCAGGACTGACAAAAGGTCTCGGCCCGGGGTGTCGACTGTACCTCTTCCTAGAGAATCTGCCTGGCCTGCTGCATTCACCAGCAACTTTTATGTGTGTTGCTTGAATCTCCAGCATCTGCAGATTTCCTCGTGTTTGCAGGAATCACTAGACTTGTTTGATATTGGATGGCAGTGGTCACTCTGACTGCTTGGGTCTTGATGGGATCCATCTTGAGATTGCCATTGGAGTTGATAAAACCCAAAAATGAAACTGTCATCACATATGAAACTTGGACTTCTCCAACTTGACATCAACCCATGGTCTAGCAGCCTTTTAAAAATGTCCCGAATGTGAGCAACATGGACTCCATGGACGTTAAGATTAGGATATCATCCAAGTAGACAAAAGCATACTTACGTAGAGTATCCTGGAGCATGCTGTTTATAAAGGCTTGAAAAACAGTTGGAGCATTTGCAAGACCAAAGGGCATAACCAGGTACTCGTAGTGCCTTGTCAGTGTATTGAATCCAGTCTCTTCTTACATTGAAATGTTCCACCTCAGCTCCATTATGTAGTAAACAAGCCTATTTGTTGCCTGAGTGGCATTGGACATGGGGAAATGAAAGGAAAGTGCTATTGGCAATGGACCTTATAGGGAAGGAGGCTGTCAATATGATCCCCAACATTAATTGAAGGGAGTGGAGCGGAGCATTGATTAGGGAGAGGACTGAGGGAACTAATTTATTTTGAGGGGAAGGGAGGAGAAGGCTGGCGTTAGGGGAAGATAAGGATATTAAAATCAATAATTCTGTACCCTGTGTATTTCCATGTCAGACTAGCAAATTTTCTTGACTTTTAGATGTTACATTAAAACCCCAACAAGCTTTATTTCACTTTTACACAGTACACGGTAATATTATAAAATTTTGTGTGAACCTTGTGAACTTGAAAGGAGTGGGAAATTGAATCCAATGAGTATCAACTTGTAAATTTCAGCCTGACTGGGCTGTAGTTTGTGGCCTGAGGGTGCAGCCAGAGACCTTGAGTCTGGATATGACCACACACCAAGCCCGCAGACTGGAGCCCGACCATATATCATGCTTGCACTCCAGAACCCTGTCTCACACTCCAGATTAGAGGGGGAGCCAGGTACCAAACTATCCAGATTTCCAAACAGATAATTGGAGTTTTACCCCACAGGTGTATTGGAGAGAAGGACAATTTCTATAACAGTGGAAGTAGGCTCCAGCAGTTGGAACGCACGTGATTGTAAGTTTGCCGTCTTTGACCTTTATTGGAATGAACTTATTTCCTCCTCACACACAACAAAACTCTATTACTCTGCTGCCGTTTTTCCGAAACGTCAATGGTTCAGTATCTAGATCATTTAAATTCTCCAGGATCCATTCCTACACTCGTTTTAAACTCATTAAAACTTGGTTTCTCATACACTTTTCAAACTCACCAGGTTCACTGAAAAATTTATTACATGAATCAAATAAAACAAAAAATGAATTTAAAATGTGTTAGGCTACTAATAAAAGTCCAATCATCAAGAAAGTCTGTCATTCTGCTAGTACTGAACTCTCAAGATTGCTGGATTCTCTGAGTTTTACTGTATGTTTGGAACTGAATCCTCTATTTTATAAGGACATTTTTTTTTAGCTGTCATAGATAGTTTTCTTTGTTATACTGTATATGGTTATTAATCATTAAAATTATCAGTCATCAAATGGAAAATAGGATGGTTTTGAATTTATTTGGACATAAAAATCTTCACCTTTATTTGTGGAACACCCTGGTTCCATCAGCCGTGTAAGTCTAGGGAAGACAATTTCTGGCCCCACCAAAAAAAATAAATTCTTTGCTCTTCTTCCAAAACACAGAGAAACTCTTTAAATGAGAAGCCAAATTCTCTGACTCCCTGATCTCAGTGAGGAGCCACCTACCCAAAGAAGCAGAGTATAGAGATACAATAAATGCCATGGTTCTAGTTGAGCATTCCTTACGCTAATCATTTTGGTGATCTTAATACAAAAATAGAACTAAATACTCTATCGAAACCTCAGATAGTAAATCTTGCGCTGCCTAAGCTGTGCCCCCTTCATTTGGTATTAAAGATCACTGAAACAGAATACAACTTAAATGTTAAATTAAACAACTTATAGATTCCAATAGTCTCTAATAGGAATCTGTGGAGATTCGACATAACATCTAAAACTTTGACAAACTTCTATAGATGTGTAGTGGAGAGTGTATTGACCAGCTGCATTAAGGCCTGGTATGAGAACACCAATGCCTTTGAGCAGAAATTCCAACAAAAGGTAATGGATTTGGTTCAAGAACAGTTACTACCCTTCAACAATCAGGCTCTTGAATAAAGGAGATTACTACACTTACTTGCCCATCCATTGAGATGTTCCCACAACCACTTATCTCACTTTATGAACTCTTTATCTTGTTATCTCATGTTCTTGTTATTTATTACTATTGATTTATATTTGCATTTGCAGTTTGTTACCTTCTGTACTCTAGTTGATTTTTCACTGATCCTGTTATAGTCACTATTCTATAGATTTGCTGATTATGCCCACAGGAAAATGAATCTTGGGGTCGAATATGGTGACAAATATGTACTTGGGTAATAAATTTACTTTGAACTTTGAACAGCAAAAATATCCAAAGGCATCTTACAGGAGTGATAGCGGACACGCAAAAATTACAGCCAGCTGCATAAGGATATATTGGAAAGAGAGAGGTTTTAATGAAGGTATTAAATGTGGATAAATGAGGCAATATGTTTATAGGGGATTGCAACTATGAGAAGAAACAAAACTATGGGCGAATCTAAGAATTGCTGGCCATATTTTGGGCTAGGCTCATTAACCATATAAAAATAATAAAGCTACAATAATCTGTTATCCACCTATTTGAAAATCCCTATGGTTCAGCATCTGGCTCATCAATGATGTCTGTCCATGCTCTCTTTGCACTCACCCAGTTCCCAGTTTTCCAATTTCCTTTCTGTTACAGTATTAAAAAAGTCTGAAATTTCAAAAGCTTAATGTTATCTCCTAGGTTTCAGTATGTGATAATATTTAGCACTTACACGATCTGCTTCAAAATTACTACAAATCCATCAGTTTTCTTTCCAAATTTTAGAAAGACAAATTAAATGCACTGAGATTAATGTTTTGAAATATAGGAAACTGGAGAATCATTTGTGTTTTGAAACTGCACAGCCTCAATTTTAATATCCAATCAGAGGCAGAGGACAAATTAGTCAATGCTCCATAGCTTGTCACCAGGAATGTATTAATTGGTGGATGTTACCTGAGCAGTAGTCCTTTATGTGACCACTTATGGAATGCCTTTTGGAAATCCATATACAACACATCCACTGGTTCCACTCTATCTAAGCTCCTAGTTATGTCTCTGAGGAAAGATAATGAATATATCAGATATATTCTTAATTCCTTTTTTAATTCTAAGATGAGTCTGCCTAACTGCACGATGATTTTTAGGTGTCCTTTAACGCTTGTTAATAATGTACTCTGGCTCTTTCCCACTGACGAATGTTGCATTAAGTAGCCCATAATTATTACTTTCAGCCTCAACATTTTCCCATCTGAAACTGACAAAAATTCATAGCTGGAAACTGAAAGCTGCAGAATTTCGCCCATATGGAATCACTGCAGAAATCCCAAAGAGTAGTTTCCAAAATTCAATATAATTGACTAGAAGGGACAACTGGGCTATGGCAGGGAATTTTGAAAAGGGAATGCCTTCTCACTTTATCTTTCACTATATCACTTCAGCTCTATTTGTCATGTTTTGTAAATCCAAAACATAAAACTAATTGAAAAAAAAACATGGAACTGGGAGTAACTGTATACATTTTGCTCTTTACTTTAGCAAGGCACACCCCTAATGCTGCGGTGGCATGATGACGTATGCCATTCACATACTTTTACATATAACCTATAATGCATAATGTACTCAACAAGGAATGCTTAACAAAACCCTATATTTACAAAATTACTCAAATATTAAATACACAACAATCCTCCCTACTTGGCAATAAACTCCAAATCAATCTCGAATGCAACTCAAATCAAATATTTGACTACTATATAGACATCCACAGCATAGTAAATTTTAAACTGTCCCATTCAGGTCTATCACTATGAAAGATTTCTTACCCTTGTGGGATAATGTCTTTCTTAACAGGGTGGTGGGGGGGGGGGGGGTCACTCTGCTTGGCAGTTGAGACTTGTGGCTGTGAAACAATCTCGGGTCCTGGGGCCTCCTTCATGGTGGTTTTAAGAGTCGACTCTGGGACGGCAGGAAGTGTCTCTGACAGCTCTGGACAACTTTCTTCTGGACATGTTGGCATCCTGAACAGAGCATGGCAAACTGCTTGCTCTGCTGAACTACCGTAGACCAGCAAGACAAAGCTTTGAGGCAGCTCTCTCATTTTAACCACACCTAGATGACTGGCACATAGTTCCTCCTATACTTTAGCTCTCAGCTTGGATGGTAGAGCAACTCTGAATCCACACATAAGGCAACCCTCATCAAATGCAAGTTCATCCCAGTGCTGGTAAAAATGGGGGAACTGAAATATTTGCTGTACATTTCAGCCATTTTGGGTGGCCATGTAGACCTGAGACAGTGTGGACACTTTTCTGGTTTCCCTTTGGATCATGTCTGCTGTGATAGGGAAACTTGATGTGCATTAGAGAGAATACGTCAAGAGGAATGTCCTCTTTTGTAAATTTTTCAGGTATTTTCTTTTTCAAGGGTAAATGGGACAATCCATCAGCATTTCCATGGTTAGTCATCTTGTTGAATTCCATCTTGAGATTGTGTTCTCCAAGAAACAGAGAGCTGATCTCTGCATTCATACTGCTACTGTGAGTGGAACACCCTTTTGTGGATTGAAAATAGACACTGGTGGCTGATGGTCAGTAACAAGGGTATAGGTCTATAAGAGCCATGTATCTATTTTCTGTCTGTATTGTACCTTGTGGTGTGTTTATTATGGTAATCTGTCACACGTGTTGGGGCGTGATAGAAGCAAATAAATATAGCTACATATTCACACTTCGTTAGTCAGTTAATTTAGTTGAGGGGAAATAACTCAGGGGAGTAATATTTTTTGTTGAACGCTAATTGGGACATTGCTGGAATGCTAATAAGGTCTCTAACTTTGCTAATTGGAATATTATTAGACCACTAATTTAATCCAACCACTAATTACACTTAGTATCACTTAGTTATATTGCTAATTAGAAGGCTTAGTTATGCTGATTTAAGTGCTAAGATTGCTATATCGTTAATTAACTTTTGTTAGTTTTTTTATCATTATAAGATTGTTCATCTTTGTTGGAATCATAATAATCAATCGTGTGTTGTTTGCCTAAGGGTTCGTTTCTTTGTCTTATTGAAATGCTGAAATAATCCTGTTGCTGACATTTGAATTGAAGGCTCTTTGTTCCGTCTAGTGTAGGTGCTGTGGATGCACAGCCAGTTTGTCTATTGACTACGTTTATTGAATCGAATATCGCTGGTGCAGTGAGTGAACAACAGGTTAATTGCGAATTGTGCAATTAGAGTAAGTAGCATGAGTGCATCGAAGAAAGTAATTAGCACCAATGACCCTGCAGCTGGGGCTGGCAAGAGAGAAATTAAAGCTAAAGCTAAGGCTAATCCAGTCAAAAGTCTTCAAAAGGAGTGTGAAACAAATATGAACAAAATTAAAGGTTTAATGCTATCAATTAATGATCTTACGAAAATTAAAGAAAATTCCTTTCAAATGAAATCTTATCTTGAGGTCTTAACTTGGCAATATTACATGCTAATCTCATTACTTGCCAAGGCCGAACAAGGAAAACAAGAACCAATAATTTTCAAACATTGATCACAATTGCATTGCATTCATAGAGGATACGAAGCAATAGTTGAAGGAAACATGTTCCATTAAAGATCATGTGCTGCAACAAGTGAATATGTGTCTCACCTTCCATCAGACAATGTTTGTCAAATTCCAGGGCCTGTTTTTTCTTAGCATGTGCCTGCATGCATGCGAGTCTGTGCATGTGCGTCTGCGTGTCCGTGTGGGCGTCTGTGATGATGTCTTTTTCATGGCTTTTACAAGGCGCGGAGCGAGAGAGAGAGACTATGTGGTGCGCCACTCCTTACACAGACATTTTTGCAGTGTTTTCCCTTTATTTTACGAGGTCGAGTTGTGTTCTCGACACTCGACCCAGCACGGATGGAAAGTGTACTTGGGGGCAGGCCTGACTAGTTTCGAACCCGGGAACCTTCACTCCCATGTCCGCCGCCAATGTCGGTGCACCACCAGCCGGCCCTCCAGGGCCTGTTTTGACTATCAATAAAGCAGGCAACCCACAGGATGACATGAAACCAAACCACATTGTGTCTAATGTCAATGCTCAAGCTCTACTGCAGGAAGAAAATCTTCTGTATCTACTACCTCTTCTGCACATGTTAAAACAGAGGCTGATTTAGCTGCAATAATCACATGTCAACGATTATCGTGCTGGTAGAGCAAGAGGAGCAGATGGAAGAGCAAGAGGATCATCTATGGAAAAGAAAGGAACAGCTCTGGAAAAGGAAGGAACAGCTTAAGCTGGAGGGAGAAATTGCCACACATATGGCTAAAGTTAATGTGCTAAAAGCTCCAGCAGGACAGTCCTATGGTATGAATTCTTATTTTGAAAAGGCACAAAGAAAAACAAAAACACCCAATGCCAATGCGGATTTATTCATTCCTCAAGTGTCTGTGAAACATGAACAAAACCACCAAGCGGTAGTTCAGAGCCACTTTGAATCTATGTCATGTCCAACAGCTCATGGGGACATTAACTTACGGGATGGAATCACTCTTCATTTAGTTGATAGTGGTCAAAATAGAACACACATTGGATCTGTGTCCTCTGCCTGAGAAAAGGGCTCATAGTGAGAAGATTGCCTTCCTAAAAGAAAATGGTGGCTGCTTTGGCTGTTTGTGTACAGGACATGTCAGCAAGGATTGCAGGAAATGTCTTTCGTGCAAGGTATGCAGTGGCAAGCATCCCAGCATACTTCATATTCACTCTAATGAAAAGGGTGCAGAATTAAAACAAGCTGTGAAAGAATTGGGTAGAGCACTGAGCAGTGCCCTGGTATCAAATAGCCTTACAGAGGTTGGTGATCATGACTGTAAACTTCCCATAGTTCCAGTACAAGTGAAATCTAAGAAGAGTAACAAGACAGTGGTTACTCATACTTTCCTTGACCAAGGAAGTACAGCAGTGCTCTGCACGGTGAGCCTCATGAACAAGCTCGACCTCACAGGAAAAAGGACATGTATTCTTTTATGCACCATTGGTCAAGAGAAGATCATGAGTAGCTACATTGTTTCAGGGTTGGAAGTGGCTGATTTAGTTTGTGAAAACTATTGTGAACTAACAAACATCTATATGCAGGACCAGTATGCCTGTCCACAAAGGAAACATTCCATGACAGAAGGGGTCTCCAGGAATTGTCTCACCTGAAACATGTCTATTTGCCAGGGATTGATTCAGAAATTGAGCTGCCGATAGGGACAAATGAACTAAAGCATTGGAGTTGTTGCAAGTGATTTGCAGTGTCAGTAATGGACCTTATGCAATTAGAACAATGTTGGATTAGACTGTGAATGGACCACTGAAAGGAGACAATAGTGATGGGAGAGACTTTTCACAACCAGAGCTGACAATTAACATGATCTCAGTTTTGAACCTGGATTAACTTTGGCCATGGCAGTTCGAGGCAGACTTTCCTGAGTGCCAGCTGGATGAACAACCTGGTTTGTCAAGAGAGGACCACAAGTTCATGGAGCTGGTTGCAAATTCTGCAAAGCTGGTGGATGGCCACCACCAGATTAGTTTACCTTTGAGAATGAAGGAGGTTGACATGCCAAATACTCGGATGATTTCTGAACAGTGTATTCTAAATCTAAGGAAGAGTTTTAAGAAGGTTTTGTCATTTCACACTGACTACACAGCTTTCATGAAGGTTGACATCTCCAAAGATTATGCCAAAAGAGCGCCAACAGAGGATCTGAAACACAGTGATGGGAAGGTCTGGTATACTCCTCATTATGGTGTTTACCACTCTAGAAAAGGAAAAATTCAAGTTGTGTTTGACTGTGGAGTGACTTTTCAGGGAATATCACTTAATGCACAGTTTTTACAGGCACCAGATTTTACTGGCACACTGATTGGAGTCATATCCAGTTTCAGAAAAGAACCAGTGGTAATTATGGCAGATATTGAATCAATGTTTCATCAGGTTAAGGTACCAGTGGGAGGTACAGATCAGCTAAGATTTCTCTAGTGACCTGACAGTAACCTCTACCAAGGTATGGTGAACTTTAGAATGATGGTGCATCTCTTTCAAACAACTTCATCTCTGACCCATGCCAACTTCACTCTTAGGAAACGCGCAGAAGACAATGAAGAACAGTTTAGCCGCAAGAAAGTGGATAATGTTTTGCATTTTTTCTATGCTGATGACTATCTTGTGTCAGTGTCCTCTGAGGCAGAAGTGGTGTCTCTCTATCATGGCCTCGTATCCATTTGTATTAAAGGCAGCTTGCGATTCACAGAGTAGAGAAGCAACAGAGATAATGCATTGGCTATTATACCAGAAGAGAAAAGGGCAAAAGACATGGAGGATTTTGAGCTGGATCAAGATATTCCTTTGGTGGAGAGAGTACCGAGTGTGCAATAATGCTTTCAGTCTGATACTTTCAATTAAGATCACGATGCAAGATAAACAACTCACTAGAAAGCAGATTCTCTTCACATTTAGTTCCATCTATGATCCTTTAAGAATCTTGAGTTAGGTGGTGCTATCTGGCAAGAAGATCCTATAAGATCTATATAAGAAAGGACTTGGCTGGGATAACACTATACCAACCTCAGCTGCCCATGAGTGGACAAGCTGGCTGGAAGTACTCTGCCAGATGGAAGACTTCGAGGTTCTTAGATGTTTGAAATCTCTAGATTTTGGAGAATTTACTGCTGCACATTTACATCACTTTACAGATGTAAGCGACGATGGCCATGGAGCAGTGTTGTTGCACAACATGCACTCTCAGGTGCACAGTGCTTTTATCATGGGAATAGCTAGGGTAGCTCTGTTGAAGTTAGCTTCCATCCCTCATATAGAGCTCACTGCTGCTATGATGGCAAGCTCTATGAGTACATTGTGGAGGAAGGAGTTGCACATGCAGCTTCAGGCTCAGTTTTCTGGACTGATAGTACTTCAGTGCTGAAGTATATCAAGAATGAAACTTCCAGGTTCTGAACCTTCATTGCAAACAGAGTTTTAGAAATTCCTAAGGTCTCACAAGCATCTCGATAGAGGTACGTAAACACTTCAAGCAACCCAGCAGGTGTGGCCTTTAGAGGGTTGAAGATGAAACCATTCCTGAAGAATGAGACATGGGTGTCAGGACCTCAGTATTTTCTTCAGCCTGAAAGGAAATGGCCTGTGAATCCCAATTCTTCTAGAGAACTTCTGCTAGATGGTCCAGTTGTCAAGAGGAGTGCTAGAATGAATGCCATGCAGGTCGAAGGGGATGTCGATGTGGTAACACTTATAATCCATCACTTCTCACCTTGGACCCATTTGAGGAAGTCAGTGGCCTGGATGCTTAGATTTAATAACCTGCTCTTGCTTTTTAGCAATTGAACATCACCCTTGTTCAGTCTAACTTGAATGAATGATACCAAGGGTATTCTTTGGACAGAGAGATTGAGAAGACCAAAGGTCGGATTGGCCGAGATTGTTTCTCAACAGAGGAGCTCAAAAAGGTTGAAATGGCGATCACTGGGTTTTGACAAAGGAAGAGATTTCCAGATGAATTCTCAAGTTTGCAAAGGGGAAAAAGTGTGAAAAGGAATAGCCATATTTTGAAGCTCAATTCAGTACTTGAAGATAGTGTCTTGAGAGTTGGACTGCATATGGCAATCTTGCTTTTAGTAGTCACTGAGTTCAAGAGTTGGAAAGTTACATTGCAGGTTTATAAAACTTGAGTGAGGCCACATCTGGAGGATTTCACTTCTCGTCACGCCATTATAGAGAGGCTTTGGAGAGGGTACAAAGGAGTTTAACAGGATGCTGCCTGGATTAGAGGGCATGTGCTATAGTGAAAGGCTGGGACAATTTGGCCTGTTTTCTCATCTTCATCTTAGCTTGCAACGTCCAATAATAACATTATGAAAGGCATAGGTAGACAGCTGGAATCTTTATTCCAGGGTCGTGTGTTTAGAGAGCATGCAATTAAGTGAGAGAATGTAAGTTCAAAGGAGATGGATGGGGTAAGTTGTTTTTTTACAGAGAGAGTGGCAGTGCCTGGAATGTGCAGCCAGGGTTGGTGGTGGAGGAAGCAAGTAAGATCGAGGCATTCAAGACGCTTTTAGATAGGCTCATGAATATGCAGAGAATCAAGGGATATGAACATTACATAAGCAGAAGGGATTTAGTTCCTGATTCAATTAGTTTGGAACAACATTGTGTGTCAAAGGGCCTGTTCCTGTGCTGTACTGTTCTATGATCAATATTGAGCATGGACAAAAGACATCCAGATTTCATTTGTGGTCAGTTCAGAGCTTCCTCTATAAAGAGGATGAGCAATTGGCTTTGAAATCCCTCATTCAGAGAGCGGATAACCAGAGTTCAGGTTTCTATCATAGAGTTGTTTGTGGGCAGAAAAAATGTGTGGCAGAAGTCAATCGAATAAGACATTGGGCATTGAGTAAAACAAATTGATGAGTTGCTACTAACAGACTTGCATTGCTTTTGTGCATCTATTTCACACCAGATTATCTATTACGTTTTGCATGAAAAGAAGACCACCCTTGGCTTTGATTCATACCGTGGTCAAATAACTTCTGGTAGTTAGTCTGTACATTGACGTTTAGACTGGGAGTTTCTCTTAAGTTTCTTCCACTCCACTGCCATAATCTGAAGTTATTGAAAAGGCCAAACAAGGTTTTATTTTACTAAATTTCTATACCAATTGATTGGCATTCAAACAAAAGCTTTCCCATTTTATCATATTATGCAGTCTCATAACTTTTTCACATTTTAAATTGAATGACTCCTTCTCCTTTAAAAGTCTGTGATGTAAGACCAAATCCATCAAGTACTGAAGGAACCAGATGAAAACTTAATTCCCATCACATTGTTATACAGTCCAGCAGAGCTAAGAAACCTGTGGGAGTTTTTACTGACGTTCCAGGGAACATTTCAGAACTGATGACTCTGGCATTCCAAGATAACAGATGTCAAAAAGCTGACCTAACTGATAACAAGTTCAGTGGATGCTTGTCCTTTTATTCTAGTTGTTATTTCCACTGACTTCTTTAGAATTTCTATGATTTCACCAAGAGTATAGTACTTTAAAATGTCCCACAACTGCTCTGCCATCCATCCAGAACAAGTTGTATTTCTTGGGTGTTATAGTCCTTGCTGGCTTTCTCAATGCCTCTTTGTTCTGTGTCCTTGACCAGATAGGGTCTGATCCCATGAATACCCCAAGTATTTCTAATCTCTGTCTTGAAGATCTTTCAGAATAGGTCCATCAAAATTTGAACGTTGGAATTCTTTCTTTTAGCGAGAGGATTAATACAATTAAAATGACTGTCCTGCCCAAATTCTTATATATGTTCCAAAGCCTCCCAATGTTTCTAACAAAGACTATCTTCAGTAACCTAAATAGTCAAATTTCATTTGGAATAAAAAAACAGCCCAGAGTAAAGGAAACAATACTGCGGAGGCCTCGTAAGATGGGGGGTTTGGCACTTCCAAATTTTCTATATTACTACTGGTCAGCTAATATGAGAGCAATTTTATATTGGACAAGAGATGATATTTCTGCTCCTAGCTGGGTGATTATGGAGAAGTCATCCTTACAATTTACCTTTCCGACGGTGATATATGCTAAACTACCACTGTCACAACCTGTACTAGTTTCACACTGAATCCAGTTGCGATGTACTCTATTAAAATTTGGTTCCAATTTAGACATCATTTTGCACTCAATAGCCTCTTACTCGCTGCACCAGTAGCAAAAAATTACCCATTCAGCCCATCAATAATGAATGTCGCGTTCGATATTTGGTCTAAACATGGTATCATTTCATTGTATAATCTCAACATTGACAGCAATTTTGCCTCTTTTGAACAGCTAGTTGAGATCTCTAGGACACACTTCTATAGATATTTACAACTCAGAAGCTTTATGGCCTCTCATCTTGAGTGCTTTCCCTACAGCCCCCCTTCATCGCTCTTAGATACAGTCCTTAAGTGCAAAATTGATGTGAAACAATCTGTAAGCAAAATCTATGAGCTACTTAATGCAGTTAATCCTGAGAATTTGGATTTATTGAAACATAAATGGGAAGAGAATATTGAGGAACAAAATCCAGATGACATATGGCAAAAAACAATTCATAGAATTTATTCATCCTCTGTGTGTCTTACACATGTTGTTGTTCAGTTTAAAATTGTGCACCATTGTCATTGGTCTAAAGTTAGATTGGCTAAGGTTAATAAAGATCTTGACCCAATGTGTGACAGATGTAAACAACTCCCGGCTACACTCTGCCGTATGTTTTGGTCATGTCCAAAATTAGTAAATTTCTGGGGTTTTATTTTTGAAACTTTTTCAAAAATTTTTGGACAATTAATTGGATCATCTTGGCCAATAGCACTATTTGGAGTGCCTTCTCCGAATGTTAACCTCAGCAAATTCCAAATCGATCTCATCGCTTTTTGTTCACTTCTTGCCAGAAGGCTCATCTTGTGCAAATGGAAAGACTCTTCCCCTCCAACATATGGACATTGGATCAAAGATATCATGTACTTTATTCAGTCAGGGGGCAGTCTGCATGATTTAACACCACTTGGCAATATGGATGCTCAAAAAGTTATTTGAATTTGTAAGGTGCTTTATCTTTATATGTACACTAGGCCTTTGTATCTATTTTTGACTGGTCTGACTGGTTCCATTTGTTCTTGTTTATTGAGGGGCGGGGAGTTCTTTTTATAACTGGTATAAAATGGTTGGGTGTATCATAACATATGTTCTGCCATTTTTCTTTGTTAATAAAAATACTTTGATCAAAAAGAATAGGTCCATCGATTTTCTGTTGCAAGGAAACAAGACCGCCCTTGGCTATGGTAGTTAGTCTGTACATTGATATTTAGGCTGGGAGTTTCCTTTAAGTTTCTCCTGCTGCACTGCACTCCACTCCACAATATTCATTTACCAGGAACCTGATGGGGATTAGGGGCAGAATCTAGGAAAGAGAGAAGTGAACAGGTAGTTCAAAGAATGCTAGGGGGATAGTGTTGTGTATTTAATATTTCAGTGACATTTGAGTAATTTTGTAAATATTCTGTAAGATTAAGTATTCTTTATTGCTTACACAATACATTACAGGTTATACGAGGGGTGATTGATAAGTTTGTGGCCTAAGGTAGAAAGAGTCAATTTTAGAAGACTTAGCACATTTATTTTTCCTACATTTACACACCTAGTCCAGTGGTCGTAGAGCGTACGGATCTGTTCTTTGTAGAAGTCGGCGTCTTGGACCTCCAGAAGTGGTCCACAACAGGGGTGATTGATAAGTTCATGACCTAAGGTAGAAGGAGTTGGGTTATTAACCTCAAACTTTCTGCACCTTCACTCAAGAGTTGAACTGTACATGCATGTAACAAGAGTGATATAACTCATCTCCTTCTACCTTAGGCCACAAATTTATCAATCACCCCTCATATGTAAAAGTATGTGAATGGCATACGTCATTAAGGGTATGCCATGCTAAAGTAAAAAATGAAACGTATATAGTTACTCCCGGCTCTGTGTTTTTCTTCCAATTAGTTTTTTGCTTTGGAGTTACAAAACATAACAGTGGCAACGAGGAGGTTTTAGACGAACCTGAGACGACTCCCTACCCATTGAAGGGCAGCAAGATGGTCAGTTTAAGACATGTGAGATTAAAAAAAGGACAGAAAACTGATAAATTCATTGGTTCATAAACAGTGAGCATTGGGTAATAATAACCAAAAATAAAAATAAAAGCAGCAATGGCTGGCTACATCAGAAAGATAGGCACATTCAATTGTACAAGAAATAACTGAAATATATATACTGAGGGAATTAAGTAGCATTTCAAAGCAAATGAAATAGCCAGTAAAAATCAAATACCAGTTCTGCTGAGAGCACTGGGTTGGAAAAGCATATAGTTTGTTGAGAAATTTTACTGTTCCTACCAAACCAATCGAAATGAGCTTTGCTGATATTGTGAAAATAATGCAGGAATAGTTAGGACCAAAACAATTGTTGATTACAGAAGACTTTAGTTTCATAAGGGGAATCAAAAGGAAGGGGAGTCCATTTCAACTGAATTGACAAAATTGTCTGAGCACTGTCAATTCAGTGATGGGCTTAATGATGCACTGATAGATTGTTTAGTTTGCGGAATCTCTCTAGAAAGCAATCAAAAACAGCTCCGAACTGAAGCACAACTCACGTTCGAAAAAGCAGTTGAGATAGCCGCATCAATGGACAGAGGTGCAAGTGAGTTGCAGTCAGAGATAAAAGAGAGCATGCATATAATTGCAATGTCTAAACAGAAACCGGCCTGGCTGAACAAATTGTGTTTCCATTTTGGCAGGGACTCACATAGACCAACTTAATGCAGGTTTAAAGACAAACATTGCAGAAAATTAAACGAAGTAAGACACATACAAGGAGCATATTGGGCAGACAAAAATAAATGGATTGCATAGGGGAGAGAAAAAGATCAAAAAAATCAAATTACAGTTTCAAGAAGAGCACTAATCCGCATGATGTTGATGAAAGATATGATGATGATGATGATGAGCGTGGCACAAGACTGGTTAGCTTTATAGTGTGAAAGCTAACAAGAGACAAGCAATATGGCTTACACTAGAAGTGAACAGCAATTAATTAAGATCGAATTGGACACTGGCTCGGCTGTTTCAGTCATTCCATAAAATGTGTTTGAACACCATTTCATAGATACTGAATTGAAGCTTGCAGATGTCCAACTAAGAACTTACACTGGAGGAAAGATAATTCCTATGGGAATGACATTCGTAACAATGAAATATAACAACTGACAAGCCACATTGGGCTTGCATGTGGTAAAAACAAAATGGCCAGCATTGTGGGGTCGTGATTAGCTGAGACAACTACAACTTAATTAGAGATCCATCCACAAATTGCATGAGTCAACTGAAAGCTAATTAAGAAAGGTACTGGATGATGCCACAGCAGTGTTCAAGAAAACACAAATACATAGGTTAGAAAGGACTGGAGTGAGGAACAGTTAGACTTTGTGTTGAACATAGTACACAAGGAAGTAGCAACAGAAAATACAAGCAGAGGATTGGAATGGTTGAATCTGAAGTATGAAAGAATTTTTGGTGTTTCGGGATAGAAGCAACAGCCACAGTGGCAGAGGAGGATAGAAGCAGCACAAGTAATATTTTTGAGTAAGAACGGGATGGGCTCTCCAGGCCTGTGCAAGTGAGCTAGCTGGAGTGTTTGCTGGCATCTTCAATTGCTCCTTGCTTCAGTCTAAGATCTCCTCGTGTTTTAAGAAAGCAACGATAATCCCAGTGCCGAAGAAGAGCAAGGTGGCATGCCTGAATGACTATCGACCTATGGCTCTGACATCAATTGCTATGAAGTGCTTCGAGAGATTGGTTATGGCACACATCAACCACAGCCTACCGGTCAACCTCGACGCTTTGCAATTTGCCTACCGGAGCAACAGGTCAACGGCAGATGCCATCTCTCTGGCCTACATTCCTCCTTAGAACACCTGGAGAATAAAGACGCATACGTAAGGCTCCTTTTCATTGACTACAGCTCTGCCTTTAATACCATCATTCCAAATAAACTGATTCCTAAGCTCCGGAACCTGGGCCTTAGCACTCAGATCTGCAGCTGGATCTTCAACTTCTTCACAGACAGGACCCAGGCAGTAAAAATAGGAGACAAGCTCTCCTCTACAATTACTCTGAGCACCGGTGCCCCACAAGGCTGTGTACTCAGCCTCCTACTGTATTCACTGTACACCCATGATTGTGTAGCCAAGTTTCCATCAAACTCAAGATATAAGTTTGCTGATGACACAACAATTGTAGGCCGTATCTCGGATAATGATGAGTTTGAGTACAGAGAGGAAATTAAGAACCTGGTTGCATAGTGCGAAGACAATAACCTATCCCTCAACGTCAGCAAGACGAAGGAATTGGTTGTTGACTTCAGAAGGAGTAGCGGACCGCACGACCCAATTTACATCGGTGGTGCGCAATTGGAACAGGTCAAAAGCTTTAAGTTCCTCAGGGTGAATATCACAAATGACCTGACCTGGTCCAACCAAGCAGAGTCCACTGCCAAGAAGGCCCACCAGCACCTTTACTTCCTGCGAAAACTGAAGAAATTTGGCCTATCCCCTAAAACCCTCACTGATTTTTATAGATGCACTGTAGAAAGCATTCTTCTAGGGTGCATCACAACCTGGTATGGAAGTTGTCTTGTCCAAGACTGGAAGAAGCTGCAGAAGATCGTGAACACAGCCCAGCACATCACACAAACCAATCTTCTGTCCTTGGACTCACTTCACACCGCACGCTGTTGGAGCAGTGCTGCCAGGATAATCAAGGACACGACCCACCCAGCCAACACACTTTTTGTCCCTCTTCCCTCGGGGAGAAGGCTCAGGAGCTTGAAGACTCGTACGGCCAGATTTGGGAACAGCTTCTTTCCAGCTGTGATAAGACTGCTGAATGGATCCTGACCCGGATCTGGACCGTACCCTTCTAATATCCAGATCTGCCTCTTGGTTTTTTTGCACTACTTTACTTTCCATTTTTCTATTTTCTATATATGATTTATAATTTAAATTTTTAATATTTACTATCAATTTGTAATCCAGGGAGTGGGACGCGCAGAATCAAATATCACTGTAATGATTGTATGTTCTAGTATCAATTGTTTGGCAACAATAAAGTATAAAGTATTGAGGCTGAAATGAAATTAAAGTTAGAAATGTTCAAAGAGTTAAAGTTATATAACACAGAAAGGGGCCCTAAAGCCCACCATTTCCATGCCAACATAATTGCTCATTTACGCTACTCCTTTTTGCTTGAATAGCCCTGTTTGAACTAAGACAGGGAAGAGGAAGAGAGAAGAAAATAGTAGCCAGGAAGAAAAAAATTTGTAATCGGAACTACAGTGATGGATAGACCCCTGCAATGTTAAATCCACATGTTGGAAATCTGAAGTCAATGCTGAAAATGACATGATACATTGAAGACTGGCCATAAACCCTCTCAGCTTAAAGGTTAGTTAGCTGGTCAAGAAGTGTTTGAGTCAGATTGACACAATGTTTTTAGATGATGTCACTGAAGAAAAATTAAATTTGGGAAAACAAGGATAGAGTTTTATGTTTCTTTAATTTATGATAGGACAGTGGAAAAGTAAGTCTTTTCTGGAGAGGCGCTGGCTACGTCCCTATATTTAAAAATAGATCTTTGCAAAGCAATCACACAAGACTAGGTGATAGTGGAGTTGCATTGAAGAAGAAAGTCATGGTTGAATGCTACACATTGATTAAGGAGGTGGTGAAAAGGTAAAGCACAAAGTAACAGGTGATACCATCCAAAGCATTCCTTAAAGCTGTTTCACTCTTGTAAGAAAACTGAACTGGAGGAATTCAAAGGATTTACACAGCAGATAGCTACAGAGTTAAGATACCATGACATGTTCAAGAACCTTGGATAAGAAAGGGAGGTTGAAGTCTGGGTGGTAATTGTAGAGAGCAGAAAGGTTGAGTGCATCAGTAATCACACACGGAGATATACACATACGCACAAATATTTTCAGTAACAGTATAATAATGTAATAGCTGTTGACATTGTTGCTGGTCAACCTTGAGTCTTTATTCAGGTTCTGTTCTTTTAAATATTTTTCAATTTGTATAATATTCATCACTATTGAGTGAAAGTGTTTTGTTTCAATAGTTAATCAATGCTGCAACCACTTCCATTCTATAGCACTTAAGAGCAATAAAACATTTCTTTGAATCATTGCCTGTGATGGTTATGGCAACAACATCAATTAGTACTTTGAAAAGGTGATTGTGAAGACACTAAGAAAAAATAATTTCTAGAACAGTGGAGAAAGAGTGGGGAGAGGGAGGGGGTTAAACCTGAGTAGTTGTTGCTTTAAAGAAGGCTACAGAGGCTCATTGGGTTGAATGATCTTTTATGCTGTAATAATACCATGATTCTATGATATGAAAAATTATTGCAGTTTACATGCAATAGGCCATTAATGTAAGTTAAACACTTCCCCCTTCCCCCTTTCCTCTATTCCCCACTTTAACCTTTTCTCACCTGCCTATTACTTCCCCCTGGGTCCCCTTCTCCTTCCCTTTCAGCCATGGTTCACTCCCCTCTCCTATCAGATTCCTGCTTCTCCAGCCCTTTAGCTTCCCCACCTACCTGGCTTCACCTATCACCTTCCAACTCGCCCCCTTCCCCTCCCCCGCCAGTTTTTTATTCTGTCGTCTTCCCCCTTCAATCTCAGTCCTGAAGAAGGGTCTCAGCCTGAGTCATCGACTGTTTATTCATTTCCATAGATGCTGCATGACCTGTTGAGTTCCTCCAGCATTTTGCGTGTGTTACGTTGAGTACTTGTTTAGTGGTTTCAGTGGTACGTGAAAGCACTCACTGTCCAGCCTGAATGTTGCAATTCTAATCCATGACATCCGAACTTTCTCCTGACAATGTGACATCCAATCAGATGCTAGTTGAAGTTATTCAATGTTACTATGTCAATAAGTAGATATGAGCTATGATAATGAATGTGACATTATCTGCTGGACAGTAAAAGGACCAAAGCTAAAGTGACTATGGAATATAAATAATAAGAGTTTGCCAATGCAGGGCAGTGCAGCAGGGGAATGTTAACCATTTGCACGATTTTGGAAAATGTACCTCCACTTGCAGCTTTCGGAATTGTTTTCTCATTCTCCAACTAGTCCTGATGAGAGAGATACCCATTTAGCATAACACTTACTTTCAAAAACCAAAACAAATATTGCACGGTGAAAGGACATTGTCATCAACATGTCCACAGTTCCCAAAAGTATACAAATCATTTTCGAATGAACTTCTAAAATATGGAAAATATGATTGCAATGGACAGCTTAGCAAACCACGAAGCAAATGGATTTCATTAGCTTGTGCATAAATGTCAAACATTTTAAATTTCTAAACAAGGGAAGTAGTATCAGTTGTTAATTGGGAAATTGTTTCTATTTATATTATCCATGTCCACAATCCTACAATCCATTATTTAGTCTACATCACCTTCCTCAAGTGTGCTGAAGGCAATAATCACTTCATAATATGTCAGAAGAAGTTAACAGCTCTGGAATAAAAGGGATCCAATAAAATAGAAACTAATGTCTGGAACAAAAATGAAATAAATTGCTGAAAGCTTAACAGTGTCCCTACACTTCCACTGCAGCCTTCCCTAGGTAAATCATGCAAACCACTCTGTATGCAACATCATCTCCAGAGGCGTGTGAGTTAGACATGAGAGAGATTCAGGTATTTCAGGAACTTGCTAATACTGCAAAACTGTTCAAAGTGACCATGTCCCTGCATCCTTGGGTCAATGGAATTTCTAGGGTAGTGCTTGTTTGATAATTTCCAAATGCAGATTTTTCTGATGTAGAATTATGTAGAAGTACAAATGGTAAGACATATTGGTTATCCAATGAATGTGTCCAGCAAGCAATTCCAGTTTGTTGCTAGTTTATTGTCATGATATGAGGCACTTCCTAAAAGGATTGCAGGACCAGCCTCCAGTTCTGGTGGTCTCTGATTCAAGGTCTCACATCCTGAAAAATCCTTCAGAAGCACATCAATCAATAACTTAAATAAAATAAAATACTTTAAGAACACAAATAATTATGAAAGCTGATGTATTTCCATTGTAATATCTGTGGTGAATGCACCTGTTTTAACAGTTTTAACAGGAGCATTATTATTTTCAATCCAATCCTCAGCAAGACGTTAATGGTTTGATGGTAGCAAAGTTCCGTGCAATGACAAATAAGCAAAACACAGACCTGCTTTACTTCCTCGCACTTGTCCCTTGCAGAAAAATTACAGACAGTAATTTAAGAACTGATTTTATTTTCTGACCATGGACTTTTTTATGTCAGGCACTTATTAGCTCTGTATGTTAGTAGAGTTTTACAGTCTGCTACAGTTCACAGAAGGAGAAAAGGACACCCAGGTAGGCATATTAGCTGGAGCCAAGTATCTCACTTCATGCAATAATTTCCAGCCCATTCACAGGAATGCACCATATTTAAAGCCTGATGCTTTCTATGATGGAGAGTATATTGACTGGTTGCATCACTGCTTGGTATAGGAACACTAATGCTCTATAAAAATCCCACAAAAAGTAGTGGATACAGCCCAGTCGATCACGCGGAAAACCCTCCCCACCACTGAGCACATCTACAAGGAGCGCTGTCACAGGAAAGCAGCATCTATCATCAAGGATCTCCACCACCCAGCCTTGCTCTTTTCTTGCTGCTGCCATCAGGAAGAATGTACAGGAGCCTCAGAACTCACACCATCAGGTTCAGGAACAGTTATTATGCCTCAGCCATCAGACTCTTGAAACAGTGAGGATAACTTCACTAAACTTCACTTATCCCATCTCTGAACTGTTCCCACAGCCTATAGACTTGCTTTCAAGGATTCTTCATCTCATGTTTTCATTATTTATTTATTATAATTATTTCTTTTGTGTTTGCACAATGTGCCTTTGGCACATTGGTTGTTTGTCCGTCTTGTTGGGTGTGGTCTTTCATTGATTCGGTTATGTTTCTTGGATTTACTGAATATGCCTGCAAGAAAAATAATCTCAGGGTTGTATATGGTGACATATAAGTACTTTGATAATAAATTTTACTTTGAGCTTTTAAAAGCCAATTAACAATGGACAGCTCCAATAAAAATGTAGCATTTTTGCTATTACTTAATCCTAGCATGGGACAGTTGTCAGGAAGATATTTTGCTCATACATACCTGGTATGAAAGATTATCTATTGGAAGAGAATATCACGATTTAAACACCACCATTAGATTTGCAGATTCCGAATAATAATGATGCTGTACAGAGATAATATATGCATATTAATCAAGCGGTGATGTGTAATAGTGAACACATCGTCAAATTTTGGTCAAGGTGCTTTGTACTGTCCCAAAAATTATTTTGAACTTCTTATTCAGTATTTATTTGCTAAATAGCTCTACTTGAGCACCTTGAGATTGTGGTTATGTTTTTATAGGTTGAGTACCCCTTATCCAAAAAGTTCCAAATCTGAAAACCCCTGAAATCCAAAATTTTTTTGAGTGCTGACATGACATCACAAATTGAAAATTCCACGAGGCGCTGGGAAAGTTCCAGGTCTCTGTTCACTACAGACAGTTGGGTGATTTCACATATGTAATGAACAGAAGTTAATGAAATATAGAATAACATTGCAAAGGTGAAAAATGAAGATGCTGATTGTGTATTAAAAGAGTGGATTTGTCAACATAGCAGTAAACATATGCCACCAATACTGATTATGAAACAAGCAAAGATCTATCACAATGAACTGAAAATTGAAGGTAATTGTGAATATTCAGCAGGATGGTTGCAGAAAATTAAGAAAAAGCACAGCATTAAATTTTTAAATATTTCTGGTGTTAAAGCGCCTGCAGATCGTGAAGCAGTACAGAAATTCATTGATGTGTTTGCCAAAATTGTCACTGATGTATTTTTCTAATACCAGAAAAAAAGTACAAAGCTGTTTGTTTTTATACCTTACATAAACCTAAAAAAAAGTAAAATACAACTATATGTACTGTAACCTTTTAATCAAAACACAGCTCGTAGGTGGATACTGAAAGCCTGCCATTGTTTGTTGTTGTTCAACAGCTGATTCAGGTACAGTATTGTCCTGATGCTGCTGTTACCCTGCACATGTTATATTTTCATTATGTTAATGTATGTATTAAGTTTTACGGTTAAGTACATACGGTATGTGTAATTAACAAATGTAAGACAAAAACCATTTACCGGTAGCACATAAATTCAAAGTTGGAAATTTTGGCAATCCCAAGCTATCTTATTAGATATTACCAAATCCGAAATCCGAAACACTTCCGGACTCAAGCATTTCATTTAAGAGGTGCTCAACCTGTGGTATTTTAAGTCTAGTTTGAATAACACAGAGGATAAATCTTCAAATCATAGCACATTAATGTGAAGAATTGAATTTGCTTTAAAAAATCTAGAAGTAAAAAGAAACATTTTGCAAAACTAAAATATTATTCAGAAGCTGTCAGGTTATTTCATATACGTGATAATTTTTGTGCTGTTAATTAAGATCAAGAAACACAAGTGATCATGACAGACCCACAACACTGGTAACCAATAATGACAGGCTACAACACCTTGGCACCTACAAGCACCATCATAACACTATCTTCCAAGACTTTAGACAGTCATGATTACACACGGCCAGCACATTAATCCTCAGAATTTACACTCATTCTATTAGTCAATCCCATTTATAATTTATAATCAATGAGTCTTAACTTAGTCCTAAGGTAACCTAGCAAGTATTTCAACTGAATCAATCAAGGCACCAACACCTTCTTACTGCAACAAGAATATCCAGCAAAAATCAGCTTTGTCTGTGAAACCCACAGTCAAGGACAATTAAGCGACATTTAATTATGTTTATGGTATTTTCACTGCTAGTTCTCAATGTGATAGCCTTCCTGGGAATATTGCAGTGTCAAGATTTAAAGATAGAAGCAAAAGTTATTTGTATATTATCAAAGCGGTTTTAAAAAGTACACCAGATTTTTTCCCAAAACAAGATAGTTAGAAATGAAAAGAAGAAACCCCAATGTGGAGTCATAATCAGAAAGTGTAATAAAACAATGGAGTGAGTACAACACTGAGCCATCTGTTCGATAACAAGAGGGACATGGGTTAGATCATGTCGACCTTGCTCTTCAGCCAAGTCTTCTTTGGCAACAATGCACCTTTATGATGCCTGTTAAATCTTCGAATATTAAAACCCAACTCTGTTCTCAATCATCTCTGAGACATTAGTTCCTTTTTCCCTTTGCTTGTATTCATTTACATTTGGAGTATTGATTGTTTTAGCTTTTAATGTGCCTTTTCTTTAAAATGATATGGATGTTTGAAAAGTATTTAAATATATTGACATAATTTGTTGTCATTTTTTCTTTCTGTACTGTAATTTGATTAAATATGATTTATATGTTAATTACCTCATTGTTTTGTATCACTAACAATATTTGTTAGCAGTAAATATACTTCTCAAATAAAATAAAGAACTTTCATTTTTCTTCCCATTACATCTTTGAAGTCTAAGCATAATCATATCCATACAATTATGTGGTATTACTGCAATTTTGCAGGCAAATGTACAACCATTCTTTTTATAGTAAGATCACATAAACAACTGCACAAGTAAGGACAAGTTAGCCCATTTTTATTTGTTCTGGTTGAAGGACAAATACTTATAAAGGCACTGGGAGAATTTTTCTTGAATTTTTTGAATAATCTTATGGAATCATTTGTGTTCAATTGAATTTCGGGGATTTCATCTTATCCTCATCTTAAAGGTGAAGTAGCAAATCCTTAAAATGATACCAGTTTCAGAGTACAAATGGAGGCCATTTAGTCCATCAAATTGGTATTATTTCTCTGGATGTGCAATCCAATTGCTTTAGTTTCTTGTCTCTTTCCTCATAATGTTGCAGTATTTTCCCATTCAAGCACTTACAATTTATTTTTGAAAGCCATTCTTGAACTTCCTTCCAATACTCTTTCAAGCATTATAAACTATAACCACTTAATAAGTTAAAATTATTTTATTTTTATGTTACACACACAAAAAATGCTGGTGGAATGCAGCAGGCCAGGCAGCATCTATAAGAAGAGGTACAGTCAATGTTTCAGGCCAGGACCCTTCATCAGGATTTCCAGCATCTGCAGATTTCCTCGTGTCTGCATTATTTTTATGTTACCTTGTTTTGATACTGGGCTCTTCAAATCTGGAGTCTTCTTATTAACCTTCCACACAGCTTTTTATTTACATTGTATAGTTCTTTATGATCCTGAACACTTCCATTGAACCTCTGCTCAACTTTCTTTGCTATAGGAAAAAGAACCTTAGCTTCTGCAGTCAATCTGTGTAACTGACGTTCCTTGTCCATGGACTCTCCAAGGCCATTGCTACCTTAAACTGTCTACTTCCATTAGAGCCGTGAGCTTAATGATATTGCCATTGGGGTATTAAGTTTATTATGGTTCAGTCCTACAGGGAATAAAGTTCTGCCGGAAACATGGAAGCGGTAACTCTCCTGACAAAGAGGCATCTTGGCTCCAGCTCATAGAGATTTTCAATACAATCTTTTTTTTACCAAAGGGGATTGCATTCAAGCGGTTTAATAACTGAAAGAGTTATTAAACTGTGTCTAAATGAACAGCAGATTCTAGCTGGATGTGTGAATGCGTCAACTAGTTTTTGTATTTGAGCAGGAAGCACCACAGAGCAATTGATATCTCTAGGGGTATCTGCCAAGGAGCCTTCTGTAGTACAGAATGAAAGCACATTCTGTACATCTCTGACTTGATAGAGATGTATAAGATAAGAGGGATAGTGGGCCACCAGCGACTATTGCCCAGGGTGGAAATGGATAGTACGAGGGGTATAATTTTAAGATGACTGGAGGAAGGTACAGGGAGGACGTCAGAGGATGGATTTTAGACAGAGAATGGTGAGTGTGCGGAATGTGCTGCCGGGGTGGTGATAAAGGTAGATACTGTATGTTAGGGATATTTAAGAGACTTCAATAGGCACATGGATGGCGGTGTTAGCTGTGAGGAGGATGCTAAGAGGATGCAGGGTGACTTGGATAGGTTGGGTGAGTGGGCAAATTCATGGCAGATGCAATTTAATGTGGATAAATGTGAAGTTATCCACTTTGGTGGCAAAAATAGGAAAACAGATTATTATCTGAATGGTGGCCGATTAGGAAAAGGGGAGGTGCAACCAGACCTGGGTGTCATTATACACCAGTCATTGAAAGTGGGCATGCAGGTACAGCAGGCGGTGAAAAAGGCGAATGGTATGCTTGCATTTATAGCGAGAGGATTCGAGTACAGGAGCAGGGAGGTACTACTGCAGTTGTACAAGGCCTTGGTGAGACCACACCTGGAGTACTGTGTGCAGTTTTGGTCCCCTAATCTGAGGAAAGACATCCTTGCCATAGAGGGAGTACAAAGAAGGTTCACCAGATTGATTCCTGGGATTGCAGGACTTTCATATGAAGAAAGACTAGATGAACTGGGCTTGTACTCGTTGGAATTTAGAAGATTGAGGGGGGATCTGATTGAAATGTATAAGATCCTAAAGGGATTGGACAGGCTAGATGCAGGAAGATTGTTCCCGATGTTGGGGAAGTCCAGAACGAGGGGCCACAGTTTGAGGATAGAGGGGAAGCCTTTTAGGACCGAGATTAGGAAAAACTTCTTCACACAGAGAGTGGTGAATCTGTGGAATTCTCTGCCACAGGAAACAGTTGAGGCCAGTTCATTGGCTATATTTAAGAGGGAGTTAGATATTGCCCTTGTGGCTACGGGGGTCAGGGGGTATGGAGGGAAGGCTGGGGCGGGGTTCTGAGTTGGATGATCAGCCATGATCATAATAAATGGCGGTGCAGGCTCGAAGGGCCGAATGGCCTACTCCTGCACCTATTTTCTATGTATGTTTCTAAAACTGGACAGCAATATTGAGGGAAGGGTTATATTAATTTAGAGTAGGTTAAAAGGTCGGTATAACATCAAGGGATGAAGGGCCTGTACTGTGTTGTACTGTTCTATGTTTTATGTTCTATGTCCGAAATGTTTGGCATCAGAGCGGTTTTGGACTGAGCAGAGGAAGAACAAACCTTCAGAAATAATGTGGCCTTTAGGCTTTCTCACAGCCAGATGAGTGATGAATGCACAAACAATGATGTTTTTAATTATTTAGTATATAAATTTATACTGTAATTCACCATTTTTTTCTCTATTATTATGTATTACATTGTACTCCTTCCACAAAGTTAACAAACTTCATGACATATGTTGGTGATATTAAACCTGGTTCTGTTTGATACAGATCTCTACATTTTAATAGTGCATTGAGGTAGTACAAGGTAACCTAATAACAGACTGCAGAATAAAGAGTAACAAAGAAAGAGCAGTGCACATAGACAAAAAGTGCACAATAAGGTAGATTGTGAGGTTAAGAGTCCATCTTATTGTACAAGAAATTCTTTCAAAGTTCTGTTAACTGTGAGATAGAAGCTGTCCTTGACCCTGGTGGTTCAAGGTTTGAGGCTTTTGTATCATCTGGACAATGGGAAACGGGTTAAGAGAGAATGTTTAGGATAGGTTGGGTCTTTGGTTATGCTGGCTGCTTTACTGGGGCAGAGAGAAGTATAGATATTTTCCGTAGAGTGGAGGTTGGGTTCTGTGATGTGCTGAGCTGCGTCCACAACACTTGCAGTTTCTCGTAGTCATGGGCAGCGCAGTTGCCGTACCAAACCGCGGTGCATCTGGATAGGATGCTTTTTATGGTGCATTGATAAAAATTGTTGAGGGTCAAAAGGGGCATGCCAATTTTCTTTATTCTCCTGAGGAAGTAGAGGCGCTGGTGAGCTTTCTTGGCCATAGCGTCAAGATGGTTGGAGTAGGACAGGTTATTGGGGATGTTCATTCCTGCAACTGAAAATACTCAGTTCTCTTTACCACACCACCGTTGATGTAAATGAGATCTCCTCGGGTAGAATTTGCCTGCACATTTTCTTGTAGCCAATGACAAAGCTCCTCATTGTTAGAGGCAGGTCTCCTCTTTCACTCCCAGCTAGACTCATATAGTCCACAGAGCTGGTTATGGGGAAAAATGCATATAACCATATAACAATTACAGTGTGGAAACAGGCCGTCTTGGCCCTTCTAGTCCGTGCTGAACTCTTACTCTCACCTAGTCCCACTGACCTGCACTCAGCCCATAACCCTCCATTCTTTTCCTGTCCATATAGTTGTCCAATTTAACTTTAAACGACAACATCGAACCTGCCTCAACTACTTCTGCTGGAAGCTCATTCCACACAGCCACCACTCTCTGAGTAAAGAAGTTCCCCCTCATGTTACCTCTAAACTTTTGTCCTCTAACTCTCAACTCATGTCCTCTTGTTTGAATCTCCCCCACTCTCAATGGAAAAAGCCTATCCACGTCAACTCTAGCTATCCCCCTCATAATTTTAAATACCTCTATCAAGTCCCCCCTCAACCTTCTACGTTCCAAAGAATAAAGACCCAACTTGTTCAACCTTTCTCTGTAGCTTAGGTGATGATACCCAGGTAACATTCTAGTAAATCTTCTCTGCAGGCCGAGATGTCTACTTATAATACCAACTGATTTACCTGACATCTTTTATTCTTCTTTGATCACTATCAAGTTTAAGTTCAAGTTTATTGTCAAAGTGCATGCAGGTAAACAGTTTGGTGTCCTAGTGACGAGACCTCGGCAGTGGCAGGGTATTCATTAGTCTCACAGCCCGAGGGAAGAAACTGTTAGCCAGTCTGGCAGAACCAGTCCTGATGCTCCTGTACCTCCTTCCTGACGGTAGTGGGTCAAAGAGATTGTGGGATGGGTGGTAGGGGCCCTCAGCAATGCTTAAGGTCCTTCATATGCAATGATCCCGGTAAATCTTACAAATGCAGTATCACTCTCTGTGTAATAAACTTGCCCTATTCTTCAATTTTAAATTGCAATCCCCCCTCCCCATCAATCTTAAAAGCATGTTCTCAGGTGCTTCACATTTCTACCCTAGGGGGAAGATTCTTATTTCCTATGCGATGCATGCTCCTCACATTAAAAACCTCTGTCAGATCCCCCTCCTTCGGTCTCTGATGCTCTATGAAGAACATAGAACATAGAACAGGACAGCACAAGGACAGGATATTTGTCTGACAATGTAGTGCCGAACAAATTAAGTTAGTAATCAAATGGCCAACTAAACTAATGGCTTCTGTGACACAATGTCATATCCTTTCATTTTCCTCACACTCATGTGCCTAATAATAACTATAAGATAAATTTGAACCGGTCAGTTGATCAAATTTGCAAATGCCATTTGATTGAGTGGAAACATTCTTATTTGCTTTGCTATCATAATGAATCTGGTTTGCAAAACATAATTCCTAAACGATCAACAGAATAACAAATATTTAAGACAAAGGCAATAGAAGAGTCCTGGCATTTTCAGCCACATAAAATGTTGCTAAATACCAAATAAAAACACAAGTTATTCCCTAACTTAGTTTAAAGTAGGCCTTTAACTAACCAGAAGTTTGAAAACCCTTAATGGGTATAATTTATTTATAAATATTTTCTTTTGAAATGTGTAATATACTACTTGTAGGATTAGATCAGATACAGCTTAACAAAAAACAAAATAAAAACAGCATAAAACAGCATTGTGAAAGAGTCAGAGTCTTGATTCTTGAAAGAGTTAGGGCACAAACAAAAAGCTTTATTTATTTTTCATCTTTCAAAATGTTCCACATCGTCTATAGCTAACAAAGTCCTTTCAAAATTGAACTGTTGTTGCCTGAAATATGGTACCTAATTTCTGCACAGCTCTCTCCGTGAAATAGCAATGTTATAATGACCAAACAATGTGTTATTACTAACACTAAGCATTGATCTTTCTCAGCCATTGGCGAGAGCAGAAGAGTGCTTGGTTCAACATCTTATACTAAAGAATGCTGCACTCCTGTTGTGCTCTTGTGAAACATTTTTGAGATCAAGCCTAGGAGGAAGGAATTGAACCCAGAACTCAGAACAGAGCCATAGTTGATGCAGCTTGTGTAGCAAATTCGTGTCATCCTTTCTCTCCTCTGTTCACTTACTAGCTTTTCCAAATGACCCCCAACCTCCACAGTGACCACCAACCTGATTGTTTTTTTGTTGTTGTTCTGTCTGATCCTAGAGATGTCACGGTTTTACAAAACTAACAACATAAGTTTGGCATCAGAATAGGATGCATTAGTGTTCTGGATACAGATCTTTCAAATTGTACATTCATACTATGAAGACAGATTTTGCTCTGCTGTTCAGCAATTCATCACAAAAGTCATGTTTAGTGAATAACGTGCTGGTGGAATGTTAGCAGGAATTATATAAGGTTAAATTAGATGATGCAAGTGGGGGGTGGAATGGAAGTTTTGAGTATTACCTTAACTAATAGTTGGTATCTGAACTAAGATAAACTAAGGCAGCTATGTGTATCTAATGATCACAACTGTCAGGAGTGTAGTCAGCAGCATAAAACGATATACAGTAGTGCTGGAAAGTTAGTGAACACTGTAGAATTTTCTCTATTTCTGCATAAAAGTGACCTAAAATGTGATCAAATCTTTATGTAAATCCTAAAATTAGGTAAAAAGAACCCAATTAAATTAATAACACAAAACATTATACTTGTTCATTTATTTATTGAGAAAAATGATCCAATATTAAATGTATTCGTTGAAAAAAGTTTGTGAACCTCCGACGTAATGCCTTCTACAAAAGCAATTTGTAGGCGGGTGTTCCAATTAATGAGATGAGATTGGAGGTGTGGGTGTAGAGGTGCCCTGCCCTATAAAAAAAGACACACAAAGTCAGGTAACTGACAGAGCCTGCTCTTCTCAAGAAAAATCAATTTATGTGCACCACGCCTCGATCAATACAACTTTCAGAGGACCTTAGAAGAATAATTGTAGAGATGCATGAAGCTGAAAAAGGCTACAATAGCATTTCTAAAGATTAGAGTCCACAGTAAGAGAAATTGTCTCCAAATGGAGGTGATTCAGTACTGTTGCTACTCTCCCTAGGAATGGGCATCCTCAAAGATCACACCAAGAGCACAATGTGAAATGCTGGAGGAGGTGAAAAAGAACCCAAGGGTAACAGCAAAAGACCTGCAGAAATCTCCAGAACTTGCTAAAATCTCTGTTCATGTTTCCACTATAAGGAAAACACTAGGCAAGAATGGTGTTCGTGGAAGGAGATCACAGAGCAAACCACCGGTCTCCCAAAAAAAACATTGTTGCACATCTCAAGTTTGCAAAAGCCCACCTGGATGTTCTACAGTGCTTCTGGTGCAATGTTCTGTGGACAGCTGAGGCAAAAATTGAACCTTCTGGCAGAAATGCACATTGCTATGTTTGGAGGGAAAAAAAACACTGTACACCAACACCAAAACCTCGTCCCAATCTTGAAGCATGGTGGAAAGAGCATCATGGTTTGGGGCTGCTTTGCTGCCTCAGGACCTGGACAGCTTGTAATCCTTGAGGGAGCAATGAATTCAAAATTGTATCAGGACATTTTTACAGGAGAATGTAAAGGTAGCAGTCTGTCACCTGAAGCTTAATAGAAGTTGGATAACGCAACAAGACAATGATCTAAAAGACAAGAGTAAATCAACAACAGAATGGTTTAAAAAGATTTATGTTTTGGAATGGCTGAGTCAAAGTCCTGACCTTAATTCTATAGAAATGCTGTGGAAAGACCTGAAGCAAGCAGTTCATGCAAGGAAGCCACCCAAAGTTGAAGCAGTTTTGTAAAAAAAAAGGCTTAAAATTCCTCCAAGCCAAAGTGCAGGACTGATCAAAAGTTACTGGAAGCATTTGGTTGAAGTTACTGCTGTGCAAAGGGGCAACACCAGTTACTGAAAGAAAAGGTTCATGTACTTTTCCCAACAAACACACGTAATATTGGATCAATTTTCTCAATAAATAAATGAACAAGTATAATGTTTTTGTGTTATTCATTTAATTGGGCTTTCTATCTAGTTTTAGGACTTATGTGAAGACCTGATGACATTTTAGGTCCTATTTATGCAGAAGCAGATACAATTCTACAGGGTTCACAAACATCCCAGCACCACTGCACTAGAAATGTTGAATGAATAATCAGGATTCAGATTTTCGAAATGCAGCGAATGTTAAGTCATAGAGCCCTACATTAGTGTGTGTTAAAGTTCCACTTCCTAAACTCATTATTAAACATAATTTTAATGAGATTGATGCACATGGTTTACACATTTGTATATTTTGTAATATCTATAGCTTTATTATCCTGGCTAATTTGCAGATGATTAATTGTGTTTGTTGCGATCTTCCCATAACCACTAAATGTTGCTCTTTTAATCAAACTTTTACGTCTTTCGCAACGCCACGCTGCAGTTCTCGAACACAAGCCAGACTCTCCGAGGGTAGGCGAACCATGTTTGTTGGAAGCTGCATTCACACCGTCGCCGCTCCCCTCCACTTGCTGCCGCGGCCCCGCTGCGCGACACTGTCACGATCGTGCAGGGCCGGAGCGCGGGAGCCCGGACGCGCGGCGAGCCAATGGGCGGCGAGGAGCCCGCGTCACGTGACGTGAACATCGCACGGAGGATCCGGAACAGCGAAGGTAGCAAAAAAAAAAGCCGCCAATTTTCTGCTCGACGCTTCAGTCCGTTTGCAGGGACCGTGGCTGGGAGAGGGAGCCCGGCCCCGCAACAACCCAAAACTTCGTTACAACTCGCCATCGCCAAGTAACACGTCTGCAAATTGTAGAAAACAATTAATTACAATAAGTATAAACCCACGCCAGAATCGTAATATTTGCTTTTGTGGGGAAGATGCCAAACGGAGCCGGGTCTAAGTCTTCAGCCTCGGCTGCAGTCGGAGTGGGCGACGGCGACTCCATTCTCAACACCGGCAACAGTAACGTCAACGGCAGTTACTCCAAAGCTTTGAGCTCGGGCGCGGTGTCGCCCGCATCGAAGAAGTCACCTCGCCTTCCCAAGTGTGCTCGGTGCAGGAATCACGGCTACGTGTCGGCCCTGAAGGGGCACAAGAGATTCTGCATGTGGAGAGAGTGCCAATGTAAGAAGTGCAACTTGATCGCAGAGAGACAGCGGGTCATGGCAGCACAGGTAATTAATTGCAGCATTGGCATGGATCGGGGGCATGGAGGGACTCGGGCAAAAGTCGGTTACACACCCCTCCTTTTCCATTCCGTAGCTGAGAAATATCGGCGTTAGACATTGAATCAGCATGCACTAATTATTATTGTAACGGTGTTTTTTTATATCTTGCACTATACCGTTGCGACAAAACAACGGATTTCACGCTATATATAATAATAAACCGGATATTGAATCAGATAATGACCGTACGAATGTTGTAACATATAATCAAATCTCAAATAAAATAGATCTGTTCGTTGCATCCGTATAACTCTCAGTTATACAAAATCTCATAAATCAATCGAATAATTCGCATTTCAAATCAATTTATAGACGACGATTGCAATACCATTCCCGCAATTCTATATTTAAAATTTGCACTCTGTTTCAAAATCGATTATGTTCGCAACTGCCAATGAAATAGCTGCAGCGAGCTTTGCTTTGAAATTTCAGCTCTCAAATAAAATTACAGTATTACAATGTATTAGGACAAATAATTTAAATGGCACATGTGATTGCGGTTTCATAAAAATCCTTAGGATTGAGTTGTATTTACTGTATCGCTTCCACTTTTTGGAATTTAAACGTTAATAATGAATAGCTGTTATTTTTGTATCCGTTCATGGAGGAAAAAATACAGCAATACTAGGGAATTGCATTCGAACGCAGCGTGAATTATAATGTAACCTGAAATATACCTTTTGAATTTAATATGAATTTCTGTTTAAAACTTTTACTGGAATGTCATGACTTGTAAATTTGTAAACTCATGTGAAACTGAATTATTTTTGAATTGTGGATCTGTAGGTGTAAACCAATGTCCCTTTAAAAATATGCAGCCTTCTCCAAAATAAACATTTTCCGTTCTGCCTATTTTATTCTAATATTCATTACCAATCACTGATAATTGTATCATAATAACGGAGAGATATATTGGTGTAATTCTGTAGTACGTTCATCATTGATTAGGTTCCAATAATTTATTGGTGATGTTTCACGACTGCATAAGAAAAATCACTGAATGTTAAATATTTATGCTGCAAAATTAGCGTGCAGCTTTCGAAGCAAATCTTTTTGTTTTAGTCGTTAATTTATTAAAAGTCGTTGTTTAAACACTTTGAATTTAGTTTTAAAGCAAATTTTAGGGACAAAATAAAGTCATTTGTAAGTAGAAACTAATCGATGAGACTGCATTGACTGTCCCAGTAAAAAAAGTTTGCTTAAAAGCCCGTGATCAGACCCGCATTCGCCGGCGCTGAACTGGCTGTTTTCACTTGCAGGTGGCTCTCAGGAGACAGCAGGCTCAAGAGGAGGAACTGGGCATCAGCCGACCCATTCCGCTGCCCGGGGCCGCCGAACTGCTCATCAAGCGGGAGAATGCAATACCGAACAGTTCGTGCGCGTTGGGCAGCGGGGGATCGGGCTTGCCGTCCAACCCCAGCACCCCAGTCACTTCCTCAGGTAGGAGGCCAGTGTTCGTCAACGTGCGGCGGGACTGCACGATTCGTATCGTTTTCTCACGGAAGAAAATGTTTTCGATTTGCATTGTCCAGCTTGCATGTTGATAACGAGACTTCCCTGCGCGTTGAAATTAAAATTCTGCGTTAAAATGCCAATGAACACTCGCTTGGTACGAATTTGTTTGAACACAAATAAACTAAAGGAGGTTAAGATCTTGGACCGAGTGAGAATTAATAATAGTTAAGCACAATTCTTTAAATTAGTTTTACACTTTTGATTTGGAAATCCTATTTACTGAGGCAGGCAGTTTTTAGAACAAGGATTCCAATCAGTGTTCTTGATAATTGTGTTTTCTTTAGTGCGTATTAAACATGTTTTTGAGGTTCACTTTCAGGTATTTTGGGGAAATCGCATTTTTCATCAACTTTTATTCTGAATGAAAGTATTAGTAATTTAACTAGGAGAATATGAGAACCAACATTCTTCCATTGGGCAAACATAGAAATGATTACTCTTTTGAAAGAGTATTACAACTGCATTGTTGGATGAATGTTGGAATTATTGGTTCTGTTGGGAGACTAATGATTTCCAACCTTTGAACCCATCTGAAATAACCAACTTATTTTGAGATAGCACGGGCAACATTTAAACATATTCAAGTGAACGTTGTTCTAGGAATATTTGTTCTTCTGTCTCACTAGTAACTGAGGAGTATCACAGTATTTTATTAGATTGGAGGACAGATCGGTAACTGCATTGTTTACTCTTTAATGTTTTTAATGCATGTTACATTAAAAACATTAAAATACATCATTGAGCTAAGATGTTAAAACAAGATGCTAGAGTAACCATCACAGTTTACAGCTGAAATTTCTGGTGTAGAGTGGCCCTCAGACAGTTAAGTTATATCCTTCGGTGTAGTTTTCTGCAGTTGCCTAGATATGCTTCCAATTAATCTAAAACAGATGCAAAATTGCCATTGTTACTTTAAAACTAGAGTTGATGCAACAGTAACATTGCCAAGTTATGGTGGGGGTGACTGCATCCTGCTCCAATTTTGCAGATGCACTTTACTATATCTAGGTTAAACTGCTTGTTGTAGTTGTCTTAAAAATGGAGCCATAGATCCTTTAGGCATCTTTATGTTCACTTACTCAGGAGTTTTGTTCCAAAATTTGAAACAAGAGTGATTTATTTCTCCTGATGTTTGTTTTTATATGTTGCTGCAAAAGCAGTAGCTGGTAATTCTTATCCTACTAAGCACGCTGGAGTCTGGATCTTGAGATGGTAGAGATTAAGCAGTCTAAGCCTGTACCCTAGTGTTTAAAAAAATGAGAGGTCGTACCACTGGAATATTAAAAAAAATTCATGAGAAGTTGTTGCAAGGGAGATGTCTTAACTGTTTAGTGTACCTAGAAGAAAGTGTCACAATCTGATTGCCATTCAAGACTCAGGTGAGATGACATTTCTTCACTTAGAGGCTAGTGATTGTTTAGACTTCTCAAACCATTAGGTGTGTGGAGATTCCATTGGTAAGTTTATTGAAGACGGCAATGAGTAGGTTTATATGTCGGGAATAATGGCACATGAGGTTAATGAAGAAAAATGCTGATTTTAGAGATAATTCATGGTCCAGTGGAATAGAAGGATGGGAACGGTCTCCTCCTTCAATGGATGGGAATGGTCTACTCCTTCAGTGTGTTAGTATGTTCTGATTTTGTCCACTACTTCATGAAGAACGACCTGGCATACACCCTATTTGTACAAGGTGGTTGAAATTTCAAACTTTTTAACATAATGGTCTGAAGATTCATTCTGTTGTAGTTTTGATCCTGGTTTTGTGTTTGATGAAAAGTTTAATAAATTAAAATATAATGTAATATAAAACACGTTAAACTAAGTGGAAAGAATGTCAATGTGCTTAAATATCTGAATAGGAGAGGGAGATTTTTTCCCCCGGAGCTTTGAAAATAGTGATCAGTGATTATTTTAGTTCTGTAATTAATATAAAAAAAATGGCACATGGTTATCATCCACTGAAATAATGTGTTATATAGGAGAAAAACTGCAATTTATTAATTACATGTTATTCCTTGTGTGAATTTTCGAAGCTGCTGGTTTAACACCATCCACATTAATGTTACATGCCTGTGCCAAGTGCATATTCATAAGTTACTTGGGTAGGAGCAATTGTTGAAGCTAAATTACTTCAGAAATACCTGAATGCTGCTTCCTGAATACAGGAATCAGTACTTAGAATTTTCAGAGATGTTAGGTGCAGTTGTTTTTTACGTCCTTTTGCACTTTTTATCGATTACTGGACTACAGTTTTTGCTGTTATTTACTTTTGTTTCAGCTGCTGCAGAGAAATTCTTGGTTGTATTGTAATACTTAAAGACTTCGATGAAGGTGTTTCACATATTTTGTATATGAATTGTCCAATCCGCAATTACGTATAGAACAGGAATGGGAGCAGACTCAAAATAAAACTACCCTGATCAACTCCACATTTAGGAAAGGACGTAAACTTCTAAAGTTGCTAAGTCATTTAGCTTCTTCCCTTTCAGATTTCATGATGTTATTTGGGTCCCTCAGTGAGATTCTTTTTCCCAGTAAATATCATCTGTTATTCTCAGTTTAAATGAATTTTGTTCCTGTCTTACCAAAATACAATGGATTTAGACTTAACATATGCTGTTTAGCATTCCAGTTTATCTGATCATCTTATTTGTCCTTAAACCTTTGTGTAGAGCAGAATAACGTTACTGAGAACGATTTTAAAACTACTTCCAGCTAACAATTTGTTTCTTGCGGTTTTCTCTGCACAGTA
Organism: Mobula birostris; assembly: GCF_030028105.1. NCBI lineage: Eukaryota > Metazoa > Chordata > Chondrichthyes > Myliobatiformes > Myliobatidae > Mobula > Mobula birostris. The sequence goes on from NC_092386.1 coordinate 54,694,234, forward strand.
CATTCATATCTGGCATTTAGTGTTAGATTTATTGTGCAGCTAGTTGAGTTAGGGACTGTCACTTTCCTATGTCTTCACAGTATTTTATATCAAGACAGAATATTGCTAAGCAAAAGATGGAGTACTGCATTCATAACGAGGAGATAAATTGCAACTTCAGTCAGAGTAGGAATTGTTCTGTTGTTCATCAAGTTTTAAATATTCCTGGTAAGTGAATAAGTAGTGTTATTATTTTAAATGAAAATAAGGGGTTAATGTTATAAGCTACCTTTGACCGGCCTATTGAACAGTTGCAGTTTTACTGCTTTGAGAGAAGGGGTTAAAAGAGATGATTTACATGTGAGGCTTAATGTATTTGTTAATATTTGGTTCTGTTTCTTGGAGAGGATGGTGTCTATTGCCATTAGGTAGAAGATTCGCAACACCAGGTTCAAGGTTGGTTACTACCCCTCAACCATCTAAGGGGATAGCTGCACTCATTTAAGGACTGTTATATTGTTATTTCATGCTGGTTATTTATTGCTATTTATTTATATCTGCATTTGCACAGCTTGTTTACAGTTAATATCCTGACGTTTACAGTTTACAATTACTGCTCTATAGATTTACTAAGTATACCTGTAGAAAAATCAGTCTTAGGGTTGTATATGGTGACATGTATGTTCTCAGATAATTTACTTTGAACTTTGGTATCATTTGTCAAAACTTGCCTATTTAAAAGCATAATTTTAAGTGAATTCATCAGCCTTTTCTCAATGACTTTTTCAGTAATTTGCAAGCTTAGGAGCAAGGTTGACTTAGTAATCAGGGATGGACAGCAAATGCTGACATTGTCCGTGTCATGAATAAATAAAATGAAGCTAAAATTGGAATTGACAGTAGCAATGCCTGAAAATTCAGACATTTGTTGCTGCCTGTGCTTTTAATATTTTGCTTTTTGCCACTAAATTATATTCACGTTTCCAAAGCCATCCATGTTAAAGCAAAATACAAGGATGCCACTAACTCAAAATTTAATTGGTGTACGGAGAAAAAAAAATTCTGATTCAATCTCAGGAAGTGGTTTTCATTTACCATTGATTAAAACTGTAAAAAGAATTCACTTTCACGTTAAGCTAAACAGCAACCATTTAAATAATATTAATGAATGAATCTGCTGTTGAGCAGCTATATGTACAAGATGAAAAGGACAATCGTTGAATGCAAACACGAGGAAATCTGCAGATGCTGGAATTTCAAGCAACACACATAAAAGTTGCTGGTGAACGCAACTAGCTCTTCTTTCAGTTAGTCCTGACAAAGAGTCTGGGCCCAAAACGTCGACTGTACCTCTTCCTAGGGATGCTGCCTGGCCTGCTGCATTCACCAGCAACTTTTACAATCGTTAAATGTTTTGTTTTGGAAAATGCTGTGCTTTACCTAACATAATTTGGGCAGCCCTGAAGATAATTCAACTAAAGAGTTTTTTGAAATGCTGTTGAGAGATTCAAATCCAATTTAGCCTTTTACTTTTTCTGTAACATCGCCTACTTACAGCATTGCGTCTCTGTAAAAAGATGGACACATGCCATCACACACCATTTTACACAGTGGAAATGAACAATTTTGATGACAAAATACATTGTTTCTGAAATGCTGAAGGGAGGAAGTCCCATCATGTCACGATTCAGCATCAACTCTAGGAGACAAGGATTCCATAATCCAGTACCTCACGTTCGAGTCTGTTGTCCTCGATTGCCTCAGAAGACAAGGTCAGCAGCAGCTTGTACATAGTTTGCGTAAGCAGCTCTCTGTCCAGCAGAATAGACTTAAGGATTCAACATTATAAGTGTATAAAATGTGCAGAATGCCATATGTGTGAATCCCAAGATGAGAAAGAAGATTTATGATGATGGTACGAATACAAAGCAGAAGTGAAAGTATCAAAATTCTGAGGGGTATAGATACGGTAAATGCAAGCAGACTTTTTCCACTGATTCTGGGTGAGACTGGGACTAGAGTTCATTGGTTAAGGATGAAAGATGAAATGCTTAAGGGGAACATGTGGGGGAACTTCTTCACTCAGGGGAGGTGAAAGTGTGGAATGAGCTGCCAGTGGAAGTAGTGGATATGGGTTTGATTTCAATTTAGAGAAATTTGGATGGGTACATGGATGGGTGAACTATGGTCTGGGTGCAGGTCGATGGGACTAAGCAGATTAAAAGTTCTGCCTGGACTAGATGGGCCAAAGGGCCTGTTTCTGTGCTGTAATAGTCCCTGACTCTATGACTGTATAATAGTGAAAGCAGAAAGCAAGAGGTAAAAATAATGCAGATTAGTAGAAGAAAGGCGGCATGTTATCTGATGAAAATGCACATTTCCTTCAGCAAACTATTTAATTTGGAAAGAACATTGAATAATAGGGTTGCCTTTTGTACTTCAGTTCAGACACCAGGCAGGATCTTGTGTTTCAAGTCCCTGGAATTTGACAATACAGTAACAAAATGTGATTTTTGTTAACTTACTCAGAATTTTTAAAACAAACTTTTCTTATTTGTGCTAATGAAAGGAGGTCTCCTCAGTGCCTTGCAAGACACGGATTAATGCAAGTGTTCTTGATGTGTGCTTGAGAATGATGATTTCCCTGCTGGGAAAATCCTGAGGTTTACTGTACTGATAGCAAATTCAAGAACAGGAATTCAGTGCCCATTAATTTACAAATAAACACTTATGGCATAGCAAATTAGATCATTAATGTGATGACTTTTTATTAATTAGTTTTATATCTGATAATTGGATTGAATATTTTTCCTTGGCTGATACTATTCTACACCTCCTATTAAATTTGAGCATCCACACAACCAGACACTAAAAGAATTGTATTTCATTAAAAAAAAATAACTAATTTAGTGCATTAGGGTATAACCATCTTTGGCAGATAGTTTCACAATTCAAGACAAAATAATTAATGGAGTGGAGTATAGTGGGGGACAGAGATGGACTTAGGATTGTTTTTTTCCCCATGGAGTCACAATAGTTCTGTGCAAAGATTTGGTCGGAGCAGTGTGATAATTTCTTTGCTTTTTTGCAGTACTGGTGGTAATAACAGTAGACTAATACAAAAATGCAACTAAGTGATTTTATGGTTGTGTAACCTTCTTAGTTTATTTTTATAGTCAATTATTTTCCGTTCAAAATAGGTCAGCATCTTACCAAATAACAAAACTAACATTTGAAATGTAATAATTAATGTGTACTGTGGATATATTGCCTCAGTTGGTGGAAGAACGCGTCGAAAGTCAAAACTATATCGAGAGTGGGAGAATCATGAGGAGCAAATTTACAGTTTTTTGATAGATGTGAATTATCGGTTTGATAAAGTCAGGTCTGTTTCAACTAGAAAAGTATGTAACATGCCTTCAGTCAGTATCTCTGGTTGAAGCCTTGTATTTGTCATCCTTTTAGTATTTCTTCTGGGAACATTTTCCAGTATAGTCTTTATTGTTTAAATGTAAACTTTTATGACATAGAAAATGCAAGCTCTGTGGTAGACAGGTTTGTAATGTTTTCCTTTTATCAATGTAAATATTTAACCATTCATCTAAGTTACTCACTGATTTGAACAGGAATGTTCCATAAGCAGCTTCGTTCAGCAGCATTTGACTGCATTGGATTCCCTTGATGCTTGGTTGCTGAAGTATCTGCCATAGATTTACTCAGAATTTATGGCAAAGGAATAGTCCATTTAATCCAGTTGTTCTGTGTCGCTTGTATGAAACAGAGTCAGCTTTAGTGTCACTGACGTGTTGTGAAATTAGCTTTATTTTGCAACAGCTGTGCGTTGCAAATTGTAATAAGAAAAAATCTATAAATTACAGTAAGATATATATAAATAAAAATTAAATATATAGTGCACAAAGAGCAAAACGAATTCTGAATTAGTATTCATTGCCCATTCAGAAATCTGATGGCAGAGGGGAAGAAGCTGTTTGTGAAATGTTGAGTGGGTGTCTTCAGGCTCCTGTACCACCTCCTTGAGTTAGCAGCAAGAAGACGGTGACGAGGGTCCTCAGTGCTGGATGCTGCCTTTTTGAGGCATTGCCTTTTGAAAGTGCCCTTGATGCAGTCGAGACTACTGCCCACGATGGAGCTGGCTAAATTTACAACTTGCTGCAGCCTTTTGTGATCCTGTGCAGTGGCCTCTCCATACCAGACGGTGATGCAACTAGTTAGAAATTATCTCTGCGATACATCTGAAGAAACTTACAGAAATACTGTGTCGGAGATTCATGTCATAATAATATTATTAATGTTGATATTATTATTTCAAGACTTAAGAAAATCTGCCAAGCAGAGCAGTAAAAATAAAAATAAAGGCAATAAACACTTCCACTGTACCCATATTAATATATTCTTTTGACATAATATCTTGGTCTTAAACCTGATCTGGACAATTTACAATGAAAAGTAAGGACTGAGGTACAAATTTTAGAACCACTACATACACTCGAATGCACTTACATTAACACTACCTAGGACAGAAGGAGGAAGAGGAATAAGAGATAAAAAGAAAATTACACAACAGTCAGATAAAACTTCTAAGGATGTATTTTCATCAACGACAACAGGATTCAGCACTCCATGAGAGAATATGCAATTCTGATAGGAAGTACACACCACTAAACTTAAATGAAAGCATAACCCAGAAAAGTGAAGGAAGTATCACTACAGAGGAAATAGTTAACCAGTGGAAGAGCATGACTCCCCATGAAGACATCCCCACGATCTGAGCAGACTAGATGTCGAAGAGGAAGCGTCGAACGCCTGGCTTAGAGTGGGAGTCCTCTTCACAGAAACAGAAGGATTTTTTCGTGGCAACACAGGATCAGGTGGTTAACACAAAAAATAATCAAAAACACACAATAAAAGATCAACAAATTCAAGACAATAAATGCAGAAGATGCCAAGAGAAACCAGCCACAATCCAAACCATTGCAAGATTCTGCAGCAGTTTAGCTCAGTCTGACAATTTACACAGGCACAATCAAGTGGCGAACATAATTCACTAAAATCTTGCTTTAACATACAAACTCATGAAAGATACCATAATTTTCTATAAGTATAAGTCAATTACAAAATCCATTATTACAGATAGGACAATCCAGAATAACCATCTGGACATAAGATAAACAAGCAAGAGCAAATCACTTAATAGATTTAACCATTCCAAACATAGATAACATACAGAAATCCATAAGAGAAAAACACCAGCAATATGCTGAATTGAAAGAGGAAATTAAAAGACTTTGGAACATGAATAGGTTATTGTCCCAGTAGTAATAGGTACAACTGGTATCATCCCCAAGTCACTACACAATAGCATTTAACAATTAGGCTGAAACAGTAATATTTATGTAACTCTCCATAAAGCCACAATACTAGACATTCCTAGCAATTGAGAATTGTATGATCTCACCAGCTTGAGCTGAGAAAAAAATAAAAATGCGGTGATGATAATAATAATAATAATAATAATAATAATACAAGGGCTTTTAAGTATCAGTCTCATTATTATAGTTGTAATGTCACATATAGGTTAGACTAGTTAAGTATAGCAGGCTCCCTTTCTGTAATTAGTGAGTAAATTGCTATTATATTATAGACTGATTGGCCTTATAAAAATGGCCAAATCAAAGTGAAATCTGGGAGGGGTTATCTTCGAAGCAAATAAGAATTAACTGAAGAGTAGAAAATGATCAAAACTTTTAAGTGCTGTTTGTGGTGATAATGGTGAAATTCAAGAGGATTGGTGGTATTGGGACTTAATTGGTTGAATATATTTAGTTATAATAACTGGAAGGGATAATAAACCAGAAGGAAGCTGAAAAATTACAGGAGGAATAAATAAATAAATATACAACATGCAAAGTGTGAATATCAGGAATATGCAAATACTGCAGGGAGAATATGGAACTAAATTCTGATGTTAGAAATCTGCTTTGTAAGGAACGTCTTGAAGCTTGGGAGTTTGAAATGTAACCTTAGTGGATTTTCTCTACTCGGGTATATTTCCAGCTGGTTAGCATAGCAGAGTCAGAATTTATTCAAGAAACATTGAATGCTTCAATGGGGAGATTTCACTGGTACTATATTGATAATCATCTGAATGGCTTTGTTCATGGTGATGTTGAAATATTATTTGACACAAGCTAAGTTTTTAATGAGGTTGCCACCTAATGCAGTGAATGTGAGTCTATTTGTCAGTAGATTTTTTTTAAGTGTAAAGGAACTTCATGTATGGAATGTATGGGAATGTATATCAGTGGGACCTTTCTTTTGTTTCTGTTTTTTAAATAATTGTATTTGTTATTGAATTGTTTACTTGATTCTGCTTGACTGGATATTCTTCAGTTTCTGCCATCATGTGTTGGTAAACTTTTCGACTAGAACATCTTTGAAAGCTTCACAGAAGACTACCGTTTGTACAAAGGCATTTTTAAAAGTTGCCTTATTACAGGCGACCCTCCTATTGAAGGGTGGGAGGAGGTGGCTTGCTTTTGTAGAAAACAGTCGTACAATCTATGTTCCGTGCCTATTCTGGTATCTGTCCCCCACTTTTCCTTTGCTACATCGATGACTGCATTGGCGCTGCTTCCTGCACGCATGCAGAACTCATTGACTTTATTAACCTTGCCTCCAACTTTCACCCTGCCCTCAAGTTTACCTGGTCCATTTCCGACACCTCCCTCCCCTTTCTAGATCTTTCTGTCTCTGTCTCTGGAGACAGCTTATCCACTGATGTCTACTATAAGCCTACTGACTCTCACAGCTATCTGGACTATTCCCCTTCTCACCCTGTCTCTTGCAAAAACGCCATCCACTTCTTGCAATTTCTCCGTCTCCACCGCATCTGCTCTCAGGATGAGGCTTTTCATTCTAGGACGAGGGAGATGTCTTCTTTTTTTAAAGAAAGGGGCTTCCCTTCCTCCACTATCAACTCTGCTCTTAAACGCATCTGCCCCATTTCACGTACATCTGCTCTCACTCCATCCTCCCGCCACCCCACTAGGAATAGGGTTCCCCTGGTCCTCGCCTACCACCCCACCAGCCTCCGGGTCCAACATATTATTCTCCGTAACTTCTGCCACCTCCAACGGGATCCCACCACTAAGCACATCTTTCCCTCCCCCGCTCTCTCTGCATTCCGCAGGGATCGCTCCCGACGCAACTCCCTTGTCCATTCGTCCCCCCCATCCCTCCCCACTGATCTCCCTCCTGGCACTTATCCGTGTAAGCGGAACAAGTGCTACACATGCCCTTACACTTCCTCCCTTACCACCATTCAGGGCCCCAAACAGTCCTTCCAGGTGAGGCAACACTTCACCTGTGAGTCGACTGGGGTGATATACTGCATCTGGTGCTCCCGATGTGGCCTTTTATATATTAGCGAGACCCGACGCAGACTGGGAGCCGCTTTGCTGAACATCTATGCTTTGTCCGCCAGAGAAAGCAGGATCTCCCAGTGGCCACACATTTTAATTCCACATCCCATTCCCATTCTGACATGTCTATCCACGGCCTCCTCTACTGTAAAGATGAAGCCACACTCAGGTTGGAGGAACAACACCTTATATTCCGTCTGGGTAGCCTCCAACCTGATGGCATGAACATCGACTTCTCTAACTTCCGCTGATGCCCCACCTCCCCCTCGTACCCCATCTGTTACTTATTTTTATACACACATTCTTTCTCTCACTCTCCTTTTTCTCCCTCTGTCCCTCTGAATATACCCCTTGCCCATCCTCTGGGTTCCCCCCCCCCGTCTTTCTTCCCGGACCTCCTGTCCCATGATCCTCTCGTATCCCTTTTGCCTATCACCTGTCCAGCTCTTGGCTCCATCCCTCCCCTTCCTGTCTTCTCCTATCATTTTGGATCTCCCCCTCCCCATCCAACTTTCAAATCCCTTACTCACTCTTCCTTCAGTTAGTCCTGACGAAGGGTCTCGGCCTGAAACGTCGACTGCACCTCTTCCTAGATATGCTGCCTGGCCTGCTGCGTTCACCAGCAACTTTTATGTGTGTTGCTTGAATTTCCAGCATCTGCAGAATTCCTGTTGTATTGTAATTTTCCTTAATGTGAAGTCACGTCATCTGCCCATATGTCAGGAAATGCAAATTGAAAAAAAAATTGTGTTCATTTATTCACTGTTTTTCTCCACATAAATTCAATGAGAGCTACTTTTTACCCGTCTCTCAAATTTTAGGATAGTGATACATGAATTCTGTAAGGGGAGGAACTCCATAGCCTGAATAGTCTGACAGTATAGGGGCCATCTGCACTGAGAAAGTTCAAAACAATGTCCCTTTAAGTTGTTGTTGCATGAACTTCTTCAGCAGGGGTCTATTGTTCTCTCAGTTTTATTCAGATTAAGATCTATATGCATACTATTTGCACAGAAAAAGCAGTGAATATCAATCAGTCAGGAAGAACTGATATGTGGAAGGAATTTATTTAAAAATGTTTATTTCAGTCGTTACTGTTGAACCCATATCTGAAAGATAAACTTATCAATAGGTTGGTTACATTTTTAAAAACATTTCTTAAAAAGTGAAATTTACAATCCTGGGTACGTTTGGAGAATAACACTTGAAGAAAACATATAGTCAAAGAGTTTAGTTCCATTACTTTCAGAAAGTCACATCGAACTGTATTAGTTTCTGTTATAATTGTTGAAGCAGAATCTATGCTTTATTATATAAAAAGACACAAACACAACTTTGATTCAAATATCCAATTACATAGACTATAAACATGGTGAAAAGAAATGACATGTCAATGTTTTATAAACTAAAAGATGGTTTTGTAAACAATTTAATTGTGTTAAATTTCTGTTTAGTCCTGGACGATCAAGGCAATATCAATTACTGAATGATGTTTTCATAAATACAAGACCCCACTATAAACTTTCTATTTTGGAGCAAACACAAATTGCTGATTCTCCTCATCTGCTACAGAATGTTATTGCTTATTAAAACATACTTTAATGACATGTCATTATTTCCATGCACACTCATGTGCTTATGTTCTTATTACAAATAGACTCCCAGTGGGTTGAAAATACTTTTGACTTGGCCCGCGTTCTAACATGAAATGGCATTGACACATTTACTCGGACTTGGTCTAAAATCTCACTGGATGTAAATAATTTAACAGTTCATTTCTATCTCTGCATTTGCTACATTTGCCTTGGTGCTGCAGTCCTCAATGTACATCTGTCTTGGCTTGGTCCAGTTATAGTAAATACCTGTTTATTGTGGATTACCACATCCGCTGTGATGAATAAACTCTGTAGTTAAAACAAGTGATCTAGAGATCAAGGATAAAATTTGGATTTAAAGAATAGAGAGCATCATAATACATAGGTCTACAATGTGGAATGCTTTTCAGAATGTCCAAAAAAGCTCAGGTTTGTCAATTGGAACCCAAGGACTGACCTCTGTATGAATGAAAACTGAAAGAAAAACTGCAGATCTGGAATTCTGAAACAAAAGCAGAAAATGTTGGAAAAACTCAATTGGTCAGACAGCAACTTCATCAGTATTTTCTGGTTTTACAGTATTTTCTAGTTTTATTTCAGAAAGTGATGATGAATAGCAGGGCTGTTGAGTTAGTGTGGCAAATGAACTGAAATTGGAAATGTAAGAGATCAGCCAAACAAGGAAGCTCTAATAACACATGTCAGAAATAACGTGTAGCATTAAAGACAAGTTCATATTCAGGAGTTATTTTGGCTATGTCTTAGTGATGATCATTGCAGGCGTTGGGACCGTATGCTCTACCCAGAGGAGGCTTGCACTTTTCTAGTTCATGTAAATCAGCAGTGTTTTTTTTGTTCCCTGAACTAAGAGTGTTGTAAATTGTGTGACAATGCAATCCTTGAGAAAATTTGGGAATCAGCATTTGGCGTCTTCAAGGGTAATCATGTTGCAGCCCCCAATCATTACTGCAGAACACAGTGTTTCTAACGAGAGATTTACAGTTCCTTCTGATTTGGCAAGTGTCCTCTCACTATTATGAGGCAATCCACTTAGGTTTAGAAACATTTTAGGAGTATTTTTATTTCTGGTGAGCAAACAGCTCCACCTTTTCTTTCCCTTCAGTGTGCCAAATGCTTACCATTTTCTCTTGGTGCAGTACTTGAGAGTTGGTGTTCGTAATTTATAGAGGCATAACATTGTAAAGTGGTCTGAAGTCATGCTGAATAACCTTTGGAATCATTCTAACAAGAGTTAAATGTACTCCACTTCAGCAGATTTACGTGGAAGACGGGTTTTCTGTCTGCTCCTGTGCATAGTTGTCCTGAAATGAAAAAAATCTTCATTGTTAATCAGATCTATATTTACAGTTCATAGGTTGTAATTGAGTCAGAATGTAAGTTGAAATTTAGTTAAATATCTCACAGGTTTGAGACTGTGGTGATCAGTAAGTAAGAACAAACTGTAGATGCTGGAAACCTAAATAAAGCCAAAATGCTCTAGGTCAGGGATTCCCAAAGCAATGAACACAAGATGCTGGAGGTCACGCAGCATCTGTGGAAATGAATAGTTAGTTGTTGTTTCAGGCTGAGACACTTCTTTCAGATCTGAGAAAGAAGGGGGAAGATGCCAGAGTAAAAAGATGGGGGGAGGGGAAAGACATTGGCGAGACGGTGATAGGTGAAGCCAGGTGGGCGGGAAAGGGCAAGGGCTGGAGAAGAAGGAATCTGATAGGAGAAGATAGTGGACCATAGGCGAAAGGGAAGGAGGGAACCCAGGCGGAAGCGATAGGCAGGCGGGAAGAAGTAAAAGGTCAGAATGGAGATTAGAGAAAGGTGGGGGTGGTGGAATTTGTTTACTGACAGGAGAAATGGATATTCAGGCCATCTGGTTGGAGGGTACCCAGACGGAATATAAGGTGTTGCTCCTCCACCTTGAATAGGCCTCATTTTGATACAAGGAGAGAACATGGACCTTCACATCTGAGCGGGAATGGGAATGGGAATTGGAATTAAAATGTTTGGCCATGGGAAGTCCTACTTGTGGATGGTGTGGAGGTGTCTGACAAAGCAGTCTCCTAAGTTACAACGCGTCTCATCACTGTAGAGGAGGCCACAACGGGAGCACTAGTGGACCTCAGTGGATTCTCAGGTGAAGTATTGCCTCACCTGGAAGGACTGTTTGGGAGAAACTTTTTAATGCCACGGACCTCTACTCTTAACTGAGGTTAGGAGCCCTGCTCTAGCTACTCAGTAGGTCAGGCAGAATCCCTGGGGAGGGAAACATTTAAAGTTTCTGGCTGATGACCTTTCACAACACTCCAGGATTCTATAACAACTCTCTGTGACTTATAAAAGACAGATGGACAGCTGTATAGATAGGAAATATAGTGAGGGTTATGGTCCAAATGGTGGCAAATAGAATTAATCTGGATGATGCGTGTTGGTTGGCTTAGGACAGTTAGGCCAAAAGGACTATCTAACAAAATTTCTGAGGAGAGGTTATAAACGTGCAACATTGCCTTTGTTTCTTTTTACAAAGATTTTTAAAACCTGCTGAGTACTTCCAGCAGTCTCTGTCTTCGCTTGAGATTATGGTGTCTATTAGCTCTATCATAGGATGGTAGATTTATCTTTCACTGTTGAGACCTGTTTATTTTGGTATTTCTTCGTGTTAGCAGAAGAAGAGAGATGATATTAGCAAAGATATTGTTTAGAATGCCCTATTGCTCAGGGATCCCTTGGACTATGACCCTGAAGGTGAAGCTTTGCTTCCTCTTCAAACGGAACACTTGGTCTTAAAGAGTAAGTGTCTTTGCAAGGGCAACAAACCTTCTGACCCTTCAGATGGATTCCTGTCTTGTAACTAGCTCGCCAGCGAGATGCTGACAGTGCACGTTCTGAGACCGGATTATAAATGTTGTATCCAAAAAAAAACTCCAACTGAAACAAATGTGTACTTGCATTCTGAGCTTGTGGGGGAAAATCCATTTTAGGAAAGTGAGTGGTCGAGTTAGATAGCTGTGCAGTCTGACGTGATTTATTTAATGTTAAATTGCACTAATTACCATTTGGTAACTTTTAAACTTCCAGCAGCATTTGCCTGCTTTTTGCAGATTATTGATACTATTAGACTTTAAGGATAGCTGTTATATTTATCCACTAATCAGGGCAGCGAATTTGACCATTGAAGACCCACTTAGCCCCGCCCCCTCTGATTTTTGCTCCATTTCTTTCTAGGAAATGAAGGCAATCAGGGTTCAATAAAAAGCTGCAGAGATTTTGGGTGGCAGTTGCTTTATCAAGATACCATCCAGGCTGCAAAGTTGGAAAGTAGCCCATTTAGCTTGGTGCATAGGACCATTCATTTGCTTGCATGTAAGTTATCTTAGCCAGAAAATGATTGCACTGTTCCATTCAAATGTTTCAGATGTAGATTTGCTCACTGGAACTAGAAGAATGAAAGGAGTACTGAATGTTCCCACAACGTGAGCTGTGGGCCAATGGTCAGTTGTTTTCCTTTGTTGTGGTTTATCTCCTTTCTGTCTAACTCCAGGAACCACTGCCTTGTAACTACAATGGGTGGCAGGTTGTTCTTAACCCAGCAGTGCTGCAGACTGACTGGTGCCAATTCTGCATGTGCCCAGTGTCCCTGGAGAGGAAGCATGAGCATAGAGAGAGAGAGTTGCTGCAACTTTTTGTATTAGATCCACATAAAGGGGGTATCTCTTGCATATAAAAAGATCAGGCAATCTGAAGAGAATTGCATTGCAGAAAAACCATATAGTTTGCTCCTGTCGTGTAATCCAGAGGGTAAAGGAGTTATGAGGCAGTGGATTGGGACAGGAAGGAGCTCACCCACAAGAAAAGAAAGCAGTGTCGGAGAAGGAGGGTGCCCACCTGATGACCCAGATGACATACCTACCCTCCCTCCTTGTCACCACTCCAGGCCCACTGCCAGCATCGAGAGTGCCGACCTACCATAGGGATTGAAACATCAAGTCCTAGTAGCTCTACTTATCTTTACATTCAGCAGCCAGTCCTCCCTGGAGAAAGACCACCTGCCAGTCTGAAACACTTCGTGGACAGAACAACTGGAAATTGCTTTCCCTCAATTATTTTCCTTAATTTCTGCTACTGACTGCAAACTTTGATGGCCTTTCTTAGTGGCATTGTAAATTCATTGCAGGGGAATGTGAACCTTGTCCCTCTTCTTTGTGAAACCAGTTAAGAAATTCCAAGGTATTGGTACTCCTTCAGTTTTACTGTTTGGCATTACGGATTTAATTGCTACACTGTTGGTAGCTATCTTCCAACTGATAAAGTCCTGGGCACCAGAATTCCTTCACTAAAGTCCTTGCTTCTATATCTTTATTTTTCCTTTAGACACGGAACTCTACTTTGTTGACCAAACACTTGGTCATAAGCTATAATTTCTTAATGCTACTTGGTTTCAGAAATTAGATTGAGAACACTCTGCCCTGTTGTTACTAAGCTCAGTGAAAGATGCCATTGGAAGGATCGTTCCATTGTTGAAACAGGAGCAGGTTTTGTGCTTTAATCACAATGTGCAAAGCTCAATTTCAGATTTTAAGAATTTCAGAAACAAATGTGCATTCTTTTTCTAAAATAAACTTGCTTCTGTAATTCCATCGAGCTGACTGAATAACAACTTGTAAAATTTAAAGCAAATATGGATAAAGAAGCACTCATTTTAACTGATTGTTCAATATTTTACAAAGAAAACAAAACTATGGCAGAAGTTAACAACATTAAAAAAGCAAAATAACTTCAGGGGTATTCTGGGCCAGTTGTAAAATCATTATGACTGAGTACTTTGTCCAAAACTTGCATTGTAAATCAACACGATATAACATTTTCAATCAGTTTTACCACAAGAACATAAATAACAAAATATTGTTGATAGACAGGAGAAAGATACAACAGATCACTGAGGAAAAGCAAACTCTAGATTTCACTTTGAACTACACATGAACCATATGTTGTGTCAGATTTTTTTTGCGTTCCTGTTTTCAGAGTTGTTGCCACAGACTTATGAGCTAATTGAGTTTGAAAGACTGTAGCTAGTCAATTAATAACTACGGTTAGTCAGTTTAAACCAACTAAGCTATGGCTTTTTCAAAACTGTGTTGAAGAGATCAAGATTAGGTTCATTTTTATAATGAGGAAACCTACAGTATAAAACTATATCAGAAATAAATTCAGCTTGCTACCGCTCTGAGTAATGTGTATGATTCAATGATGGGTTTCCGTCCAAATCAGATATCTGATTCAGTACAGAAGCATGTATGCCCAGCCCAACTTACAGTAGAGGGTGTAATAAATTTACAACTTATTTTAGAAGGGAAATAATTAAGACCATAAGACCATAAGACCAAGGAGCAGAAGTAGGCCATTCGGCCCATCGAGTCTGCTCCGCCATTTTATCATGAGCTGATCCATTCTCCTATTTAGTCCCACTCCCCCGCCTTCTCACCATAATCTTTGATGCCCTGGCTACTCAAATACCCATCAGTCTCTGCCTTAAATACACCCAATGACTTGGCCTCCACTGCTGCCTGTGGCAACAAATTCCATAGATTCACCACCCTCTGACTAAAAATATTTCTTCGCATTTCTGTTCTGAAAGGGCGCCCTTCAATCCTTAAGTCATGCCCTCTCGTACTAGACTCCCCCATCATGGGAAACAACTTTGCCACATCCACTCTGTCCATGCCTTTTGACATTTGAAATGTTTCAATGAGGTCTCCCCTCATTCTTCTAAACTCCAAGGAATACAGTCCAAGAGCGGACAAACATTCCTCATATGTTAACCCTGTCATTCCTGGAATCATTCTAGTGAATCTTCTCTGTACCCTCTCCAATGTCAACACATCCTTTCTTAAATAAGGAGACCAAAACTGCCCACGGTACTCCCAAGTGAGATCTCACCAGCGCCTTATAGAGCCTCAACATCACATTCCTGCTCCTATACTCTATTTTTCTAGGAATGAATGCCAACATTGCATTCGCCTACTTCACTAAAAATCATTTTGTTAAATTACTGTTAATTGGAAAATAAATTGTACCCTGTGAAAAGGACAATATATGGAAGTTTTTTTTCAGAACAAATGCAGCTGAAAATTTCAATAGCTCAATAAAGGAAAAACAATAATCTTTTATTACCAGACATCCCACCGCTCCCGGAAGTTCTGGGAGTCTCCCGCATATTAATAGTGGCTCCCTGATGCCCGCAAATTATATACAATGTCCCGGAAATTGATTTTTTTGAGAGCGAGCGTGAGAAAGCGAGCGCAAGAGCGAGAAAGCAAGTGCGGGAGAGCGAGAGAGGGCGAGAGCAAGAACAAGAAAACGAGCGCGAGTGAGAGCGACTACGAGCGAGAGAGAGAAAGGAAGCGCGAGAGAGAGAGCGAGAGCAACCACGAGTGAGAGAGCGCGTGCGCTTGCGATAGAGAGAGAGCGAGAGCAAGAGCAAGAGCGAGAGAGTTCCAAAAAAAGTCAGAGTGGCAGAGTGTTCCAAAAAAAAGAAAATATAAAACGTACGTCACCCCAGACTATAGTAAAGTGTACCCCTGCCTAATCAAGGTCAAAAATAATGACAGTGTTGCTCGCTCCGCTGTTTGCAACAGCGACTTTTCTATTGTCCATAGTGGGTTAAGACTGTAAAAAACATGTTGAGGTAAGTTTAACAGGTGTCATTCGTTCATTAGCATAGCTAACGTTACTTAAACTAGCTGGCTAGTTGCTAAGGAGCTACTCTGTTGCAGACATCCCACCTCTCCCGGAAGTTCCGGGAGTCTCCCGCAAATTGATGGTGCTACCTCCCTGAATTGAGTTTTTGCAGGGTGTCTGTATTACTCAAATTTTTACTTTAACCAGTGATTCCCTTTCCTTAATAAATTGCACATTTTTTTACACTTCTGCAAGTATGATTTTGATACAGTACAGTAATATTTAGTACAGCACAGTCCGAGGCAATGCTGTGCAAAGAAACAGTACAGAATGTTCTCTGATGTGTTCTTGTTGGGTTCACTGTACCCAATGTACGAAGAATGGGCCTTGTCATGGTAATCACAGACATTTAGATGGAAGGTTGCAGACTTAACAGGAATTTAAGAAATTGTGTTCATCACAGTTAGATAGAAATTTTATGGTATTCTTATGCTGTTAAGCAGAGCAATCAGCTTCCATCTCATACAAACCCTGTACCCACTCCAGCAATTCAGTTGCCTGTTTTCAGTCTTACCTGCATAACACTAAATTCTATTTTAATGCCTTTACTCTGTCAGAGACTATTTAATATTCCTTCTTTTTTCTTCCTCTTCCGCTGAGGCATTTCCTCAGTAACGAATGACTTGGAGGTGGCTCATAAGGGTAATGTGGGAAGTGCAGTTTTCTGTAGATGAGCTCGGAAATGGCTGGCAGGGCAGGTGAGTAGTTAGTTTAAGAAATTGCATTCCTTTTACCAAATTTTCAGAGTTTCCATATGCTCCCCATGCATAGGCTTGAAATTCTCAGAAGTATGTCAAATGATCCTTTTTCCAGTTTGGGTGGTCACGGTCTAGAGGCTGCCAGGAGTTAGTGGGATGGTGCACTTCATCAAGGAGGATTCATGTGATCCTTAGACTTTTTCCCTCTGTCTGCCTGGGAAACTCCTATAACAGAGTTTGGAAGAGGGTGTCTGATTTGAGAGTCTGATAATAGGCACAAAAATAATGTGACCAAACAAGAGAAAATCTGCAGATGCTGGAAATCTGAGTAACACACACAAAATGGTGGAGAAACTCAACAGGCCAGGCAGCATCTATGGAAAAAAACTACGGTCGACGTTTCAGATTGAAACACTTCGGCAGGACTGGTGTGACCAATTCAAAATCAAGGGCCTCAGTACTACAGATATTGGTCTAGCAGTGTCACTGCCATAGTCTTCATCCTTTCATTAAATCTGGAAGATGTTGCAGAGACAGAATTAGTGGCACTTTTTCCAGAGTGCTGAAGTGCAAGGTGTGGGTAGTTCATGTCTCGGAAGCATACAATAGGGAGAGATAATCGCTCTCCAGTAATCATTGAATTTTGTGTTTAGTCAGGGGTTTCGATTGGCCAAAAGAATTGCTGATGTCTTGAAGCTGGTGGTGGTTTTCAGCATCATTGTCGAAAGGCGGCTTTTGAAACATGGGAAGTACTTCCTAAGGTTTTGTCATTAAACTGTGTTCAAAAGGCAGTGTAGTGTTGCAGGAAGAGAATAATTGTCTTTTAAGCTCCAAGTCAGCAATTTCCTGGAGTTTGGCCTCCAAGCATGTGTGAATGCAAGCTTTGCAGCACAATTACTGATGACCTTTGTTTTAGGGTACAGTCAGTGTAACTTCAATAATTTCCCATTAGCTCCAAAGATTAGACTCACATGCACGTGCAGTTCGTTGGATGTGAGATGCTATGTTGCAGCAAGTGATTGAGAAAAGTGTGAGAATTACCCATGTACTGTCAGTCTCTTCTACCTTTCCCCACCTCAGTGTGAATGAGATACAATTCACAAGTGTGGTTCAATGTGACACAATTATTCCAACTCTCTTTTGTTGCCCACTCAAAGAGCAAAGTAAATTTATTATTAAAGTATGTCCTCATACACATCCCTGAGATTCATTTTCTTGCAGACATACTCAATAAATCCGTAATAGAATAATAACCATAACAGAATCAAATGAAAGACTGCACCAACTTGGGCATTCAATGAGTGTTCAAAAGATAACAAACTGCAAGTACAAAAAGAAAGAAATAATAATAGTATCTAAATTTGTGGGAAGTTTTCAGTGATAGGGCACATAAAGTTATCTCCTTTGGTTCAAGGACCTGATGGTTGAGGGGTAATAACTGTTACTGAACCTGGTGGTGTGAGTCCTGAAGCTCCTGTACCTTCTTCCTCATGGCAGTGGAGAGAAGAGAGCATGACGTGGGTGGTGGGGGTCCCTGACGATGGTTTCTGCTTTCCTGCGACAGTGCTTCGTGTAGATGTGCTCAGTGGTGGTGGGGCTTTACCTGTGGCCCGTATCCACTACTTTTTGTAGGATTTTCCGTTCAAAGGCATTGGTGTTTCTGTATCAGCCAGTTATGTAGCCAGTCCATATGCTGTCCACCACAAACTTTGAAGCTTGTCACAGTTTTGGATGTCATGCTGAATCTTCACAAACACCTTAAGGAAGTAGAGCCGTTGCCCAGCTTTCTTCATAATTGCACTTGCGTGCTGGGCCCAGGCAAGTCCTCTGAAATAATAACATGGAGGAATTTAAAGTTGCTGACCCTCTTCACCTCTGATCCTCCAGTGAGGACTGGCTCATGGAGCTCTGACTTCTTCCTCCTGAGTCAATAGTCAGCCCTCTGCTCTTGCTGACATTGAGTAAGAGATTGTTGCTTATTCAAAGGTGCACGATCCATATATTAGCTTTCACTAGGATTGGCTCATTTGTGGCTTAATAGACTTTTTTTGGTGAAGTTAGCTGTAACAAGAACGTCTTGGGCTATTAAATTAAAGCAGCCAAATATGAACATTAAAAGAGGTTAACTTGCATCTTTTTTTTGTACCACGGGGGTATGGAACTTGTCTGCTGCCGCTGTGGTATCTTGATTTTTTTGATAACAAATATTAGGTGAAGAAGATGCCTAATATTATTTTTCTTGTACAGTGATCTGAGGATAAAATTTGCAATTGAGCTCTGATATTTAGCTTGTGGAACTTGTGACATTTAGTGTGAGGGCCGTTCTGCTGATTTATTTGGCCTTCAGATTGTTAGAAAGTACATTTGTAGTGCAGTGTGAGCATTGTAAGATGACATGGATCAGGTACATTTTGATGTGGTTCAGGGTGATTCCTGAAGCCACATAGCTAAAGACTCATGGTTTTCATTGTTCCTATGATATTACTGTATTTTCAGGAGTCTCAGTGATAATAGACTGAGTAATACTGGGGAGGCTGAAGATATTCTCTTCAGAACAAAGAAACTTTGAAGAAGATCTGATAGACATATTTGAAATCATGAGTGATGTTTGACAGAGAAGATACCGAGAAACTTCTCATTTGCAACAGGGTCAGGAACCATGTGAGATAGGTTGAAGGGGATTGGTAAGAGAACCACAAGCAATATGAAACGATACATTTTTATGAATCAGATTATTATAGGTAGATACTTTATTGATCCCAGAGGAAATTACAGTGTCACAGTAGCATTATAAGTGCACAGATATACAAATATTAGGAGAGAAGTAAGAAACAATAAAAAAAGTTACCTCAAACAGCCTAACAGGAGAGTTCATCGCTTCCCTGGCGAAAGGTTGACTCATTATAGAGCCTAATGGCCGAGGGTAAGAATAGCACTCTTTGGAGCCGTGCAGTTGTCTTAGTCTATTACTAAAGGTGCCCCTCTGTTTAGCCAAGGTGGCATGCAGAGAGTGACAAACACTGTCCAGAATTGCCAGAATTTTATGTAAGGCCCTTTGTTCTACCACAGCTTCCAGTGTGTCCAGTTTGACTCCTACAACAGAGCCCGTCTTTCTGATCAGTTTATTGAGCCTGTGGGAATCACCCATGTTGATGCCATTGCCGCAGCACAGCACCACATAGCAGACTGCAGTGGTGACAACAGACTGGTAGAACATGTGAAGGAGAGGCCTGCATACTCCAAAGGACGTCAATCTTCTCAGGAAGTAGAGGCAATATCCTGGCCCTTCTTGTGCACAGCCTTGTGCAGTATAATATGAAGTGCACTGCTGAGGGATTAATGGAGGCAGATTTAATTCTAGCATTTCAAAACGTATCTGAGAAGAAACAATTTGTAGGACTGTGGGTGTGGGACAAGGAGTTTGATTTGCTGGAGTGCTCTTAGGTAGAGTTGAATGTAGTCATTGGGCTGAATGTTCCTTTACATGCTAAACTCATTCTGTAATTCAGGTACTTAATCGTGTGTCTTTAGGGATATGATTTAATTTTTTTCTTGTAGTTTTTATTTACTGCTGTTTGGATTTTCTCAAAACTCTTTATCCATCCTAATACCTTTATTAGAAAGATAAAATGTAAAGGAGAACTAATAACACTGGACAGCAATTTTTTTTCAAAAGTGTTGCTTCCTGAAAAATTTTTTGTGGTTATGATAGACTGCTTGAAGCATAAATATAATTTCAGATTTCTTGTATCACATAGGAATTTAGAGAAAGAAAAAATTAACTTTCATTGAATATATTGCTAGTGCTTTGTAATAGTTCAACTAAGCTAAAAATGTTGATGATTTTTATATGTATTCAGTGTCTGAGGCTTCTTGCTTACATGTCAAACAATAATCAGCCAACTTTGATGGATTCCAGTTGCCCTGATACCGTTTCTCCATGATAGCAATATCCTGGTGAAGCCTTTCACCATGCTGGTCACTGACAGTGCCAAGATTTGCAGGAAAGAAGTCTAAATGGGAATGCAGAAAATGAATCTTTTGTGGCATGTTGCACTTTGTGGTTTTGTATGCTTGAAGCATGTTGTCAATCAACTGCAGATAGTTTGATGCTCTGCAGTTGTCAAGAAAATTTTCAGCATTATCCTTGAATGGCTTCCGTGCAATTTTCTCCGATCCCACTAGGAGTTCTTTGAATTGCATGTCATTGATGACCTTTTTGATTTGTGGACCAACAAAAATTCCTTCCTTAATCTTGGCATCAGTTATTCTGGGAAACATCTGTCTCAGATATGGAAATCCTTCATGAAAAATTTGTGCCTGGTGACAGCAGATTCCATCCATGCAGCCTTGAACCCAGTAATTCTGCTTTTGCCTTTGACAAACAGAAGTCTCTGACCAGGACATTTAAACTCAGATTGAGTTATCAGATGAGGCTCACCCGACATAAAGGGTTCAAAATCGGTATCAGTGTTGTTTTCCATTCCTGGCTCATGCATTATGGCATCTTCTTCTGCCTCCTCTAGATTCTCTGTCTCTGGTGAATTCAGTACGGGAAGACTGTCACCATGTGGCACAGATCGCATGGCTGAAGGGAGATTGCGGTATTCAATGGATTTATGGTTTTTAGCAGGGAAACCAGACACACTGGTCAGATAGAAGTAGCGGTCTGTCACATGATCTTTCCGCTCTCGCCATATCATCAGGACAGTGAATGGCGTTGACTTCCGAGTACCTCTGAACCAAGCTCCAAGATCGACAGCGCATATAGTGTAACAAATGCGAGGGGCATAGGTTTTTTCTTGGTCACCAATTTTACACCCAAAGTAGAGCTCATAGGCTTTCTTAATAAGAGGAGTCATGCTTTGTCTTCGAGATTTAAGTGTATACTTGACACAAGTATAACAAAGTGTTTGGCGAGATATTATGCTGTCACAACTACTCCCTGAAAATATGATTATTTTATTATAATGAGTACACACAATATGCACATGGAGCATGCTCATAAATGTGATTGTAAACCAATATACATGTAAACACAATGCACAGAACAGTGTGTGTGCGTGATACTTTTATAGCCTTCCTAATCCTGTCTTACCACGCAGCACCCACCCTGCCTAAACATACCCAGGCATGCCTGGACAAGATAGAAAACTTCTCGGCCTACATTGTGGACAGCATTTTAATTGACTTGAATTATGAATTGAAATAACAAATATAGGCAATTTTTAAAAAATGGTGCATGATAGGGTGAAATTTCACTGTGATTTTCGTGATCAGCAGCCCAAAATTCATAAGAAACACCCAAAAGTATATTTTAGCTATATGGATGAACCACCAGGGGGTTTATATCTCACCATAGTTTTGCACGGTAACATCAATGTACTTTTTAAAAAACATGACCTTATCTCATGTGAAGTATGTTTATGATCTTTCAGATTATCCTCATGTAACGCTCCGTTATATTGGCTCGTATATGTCTAGGGGAAATCCTACCCAGCACCTGCCTCAACGCTTCCCACGGAGTCGGTGGCTGCCCAAATCAATCGCAAACATCAATCATCAGCCAGCACACCCAGTACGTTTTACCAAGTACACTTTATAGATATTACTAATTCTATGACATTAATATAAATTCGATACAGAAAAGGAAGTAATGAAAAAAAAGGCACCAAGACTTATCAAAGTCCAAGTTCTTCGCGCGCAACCGTTGGAGCCCAATCGATTCCTGACGACCACCCGAATCCTGTTGACTCACGGCTCGGGACCACCGGAAGTGACCGACCGGAGCCTTTCCGCACGTCCACCGTCCTCCCCGTCTCTCCTCCGACTCCCCCCAAAACCCAGTCCCCAGTCATATGAGACAGCATTATCATTCGAAAACAAAATGATACACGACCACCCATTGGCTAATAGCACCCTGCTGTCTGTATTAACCCAAGCAACTGACTAGCTAGAGACTTTCTCAGCATTTAACATAACAAAGGAGCATTCCCCAGTATAACATAACAAAGAAGCCATTTTAAATTTAACATACAAAAAAAAGAAAGACCACGTACACTCATGTTACCATAGTTTACTATATTTAGTATTGAGCATTAAAAGTTTATTGCATGACAACATGGAATTCACTGACACAAACTCCATCATGCAGTATTTGACTATAGAGTAAATATTCCTGTTTTTTTCCACCAAAGATGCCTGCTAGGAAGATAATTTAAATTGTAATCATGAATTGGCTTGCCATTACCCTTTTAAATTCCCCAACTCCCCGTATTAGCAAAGCATGAGAAGTTCATGATGTACTCTCAGAGAGGCATCGATCACAAGAACAATATTGGCCCTTTAAGATCAATACTATTTGAAGTAACACTAATCTTGGGAAAGTTTAAAATAAAGAGTACTGCCTCAGGTGTCCATTTAATTGTCTCAAGATTAAACTTAAAATCATAAGACCGTTAAACTGCTAGCCTGCTTAGAACGTGTTCCTATGCTAATCAGCTATATGAATGCAAATTGAGTTGATATCGTACAACTAATGCCAAACTCAATTTTTCTAAACGCAGCAATATTTGGCTGTACTTTTGTCTCCAGTACAGTGTACATAATTGTAGATGGCAATTTTTCAAAGATTATACAGAGGAAGATTAAAATTTACTTGTTGCAGAGTTTGAAAAAAATGAGTTTGCTTTGTTGCATTTTAATCCTGATAATCTATTGCGATATCACAGTTCATGTTCGGCTCGTAGAAGTTTGATGGCAGGTCGCCAGTGAAGTTTTCAGCAGAACAACTGCCCATAACCTCCAAAGGCCTTTAAAGGTTTTGACATGGTAATAAATACACACACTTTGAAAAGAATAATGGTCTCACTGTTGATGTTCCTATTTATTTTACAATATGGCATTTTCTTTACTTGTTCATGGATGGTTCTGTTCAGTCGGCTGATGGCAGACAAATCAATAATATTCGGCTGGATTGAGATGTTACTGAGATTTGTTGCAACTGTAGGTATGAACTTCCAACCATAAACACATTGCTTCTGAAAGTGCTTTAAGGCGCATCGGGCTAAAAAAAGGTTGGGAAAACTGTGTTAGACAAATGATTTTTCTATACAGGTCTGTCTCACTGGAGATATAGTAACAGGTCACCACTTTCCCAGTGGGGTGAATGGAATCAATGATGAATCATCAATTTGAGATTATTATTGTGGTGAATGAGGTAAAGACCTGGATGCAGCCTTTCAGGCAGATTTTTGGAATATCCCACAGGAAGAGATCGTGCAGTGACATTTGCAAACTGAAATAAGATCCAAAGAAAGCATAATGCTAGTCTAAATATTTAATACTTAGCTTTATTTGTCACATGAAACATACAGTGAAATGTGTTGTTTGTGTCAACAACTAACACAGTCCAAGATGTGCTGGGGGCAGCCCGCATGTGTCACCATGCTTCCAGCACTAACATAGCATAGCCACAGCTTAGTAAACCTCACTCGTAACTCGTACAGCCTTGGAATGTGGGAGGACACGGGAGCAGCTGGAGGAAACCTATGGGGTCACGGGGAGAATGTCCAAACTTCTTGGGTGGGAATTGAAACCCGACCTCACAGCGTTATGCTAACCACTTTGCTACCGTGCCACCTTCTGTAACTATGGGAAGAGCAAGAGAGGGATGAGTTTTCTACTATGGTCGTGGCAAAGGCAACGTGGTATGGCACTGCTTTGCCTGTGACTGCGAGGAACTGCAAAGAGTTGGGGACACATCTTGGAAGCCAACCATCCCTCCACTGACTTTGTCTATACCTCGCTGCCTTCGTACAGCAGCCGGCATCTAAAGATCCCACCCATCCCATTCTTTCTTCCCATTCCTATCGGGGTGAAGTAACAAAAGCTTGAAAGCATGTACCATAGGGCTCAAGAACAGCTTCTATCCCACTGTTATAAGACTATTAAACGGTATAGTAGTATAATAAGATGCACTCTTGACCTCATAATTTACCTTGTAATGGCCTTGCACCTTGTCTAATTGCACTGCACTTTCTGTAACTGATACTTCATTCTGCACTTTGTTGTTGCTTTACCTTGTGCTACCTTAATGCAATATTGTAATGAATTGATCTGTATAAATGTTATGCAAATTTATCACTGTACCTTGATACATGTGAGAATAATAAACCAATTTATTTTATTATTGATCAACACCTGTAGTGCAACTTTACTTACTCTCTGAATGTTAATGACTAATAGCAAGTCATAATTGTAATATAGCCTTGTCAGGGAGATACTGAAACTTTGAGGTGCAATGCTATATTTCATTTGCCAGCTACGGTAGTGGGACAGTTGTGTTTGTTGGATTAACACTTATCATCTCATGTTAGGGCTTAGTTGAAGCTGATACCGGCAGCAGTTCAGTATTTTCCTCCTTCCTGATCCAGAGTTGGGGAATTAATCTCATAGAGAAACTAAAATATCACAATTTAGTTGTTCTTTCACCAGAGTAGGTTCTCTTATGAACAGCCTTGTTCTCTTATAACATTAGATAATAAGTACAACAGGTCAGGTCATCCGTCACCAGCTACGTCTGTAAGCGTGTAGATGACACTGGTACCTCACGGCCCTACCAGAAGCCCTGACTGAACACAGAGGTGCACTCCCTGTTAAAACCTGGGATGCTGCCTTCAAGTCTGGAGATAGAACAGCTCTCAGAGCAGACAGGAGAAGTCTCATCTTAGGCAAAGAGTACCTACACACAAAAATTTCAGGAGCAGCTGTACGATAATGATCCCTGGTTTACGTGGCTGGGCATCAAGGGCATTACTAAGTATGCAAGGAAGAACAGCATTGACTGTACCAATGACACCTCCTTCCCTGACCCTCTAGGATCAAGGATCCCACCTGTTTTGAGAGAATGACAAAGGACCAGGTAGATGCATCTCTGGGCCAATGAAAGTTGGTCCCTCAGGAGATGGGTTTTCATTATTTGCTGGTGAAAAGGAAAGTCTGAGCTATAAATCTCCTTTCATCCTAGGCAGTCCCTCAAGATGGAGATTAATTACCTTCATTCCAGTTTTATTGATTCAAAGCTGATTTGTGAGGCCAATACGTGGCCTGCGGATGCTTCCACAGAGAGGCAGAAGATCTTTGATAAGTGGTTGAGTACAGTATATGTGGGTCTGTCATTTTTGCTGGGCTTCTGCTTGTTCTACCGAAGAGAACCAGAGATCTCAGTGATGTCCTCAATGGCCTTTCCTTATTTTTAACTGACTGCCGGCTAGGGATTCCCATAAGTCTGCAAGGATATTTCACTTTTTCAGAGCGGCTTTGAGAACATCCTTGAATTTTGTCCTGTTGATGTGATGGAGCTCAGAGTGTAGTACTGGTTTTAGGAATCTGATTATGGGCATGCTGATGAGGTGACTTGCCCCTTCGGGCTGACTGTAGTCTTTGCTGGGGTTGTTGAGAAGGGATCCTGGTGTTCAGTTATACTGCCAATGGACTTTGTCGATTTGATAGAGCCACTGATAGTGGTAGATCTGCAATGCTTTGATGTGCCTGCTGTACATGGGGCAATAATGCATCCCTTGTGATGCACATGTCCCATGGATTTTAAAGACCATTCCTTTGATACATACTGGATAGTACGGATTACCAGTGCCCATTGCTGAAAATGGAGACTCTAGTCACAAGCACCATCATTGTATGGCCTAATGAGGCCATCTCTATGCTTCAGGAATGTTTTGAATGGACTAACTGGCAGAAGTTCAAGGTGGCTGCCACAAATGGAGAAGACACAGACCTCAAGGAATTTGCCTCATCCGTCACCAGCTACGTTTGTGAGTGTGTAGATGACACTGGTACCTCACAACCCTACCAGAAGCCCTGACTGAACACAGAGGTGCACTCTCTTTTAAAACCCGGCATGCTGCCTTCAAGTCTGGAGAGAGAACAGCTCTTGGAGCAGACAGGAGAAGTCTCATCTTAGGCAAAGACTACCTACACACAAAATTTTCAGGAGCACCTGTCCGATAATGTTCCCTGGTTTATGTGGCTGGGCATCAAGGGCATTACTAAGTATGAAAGGAAGAACAGCATTGACTCTACCAATGACACCTCCTTCCCTGACCCTCTAAACGGCTTTTATGCACGCTTCAATGTGTGCGACACTATGCCAGCCATGAAAGCAACACCCTTTTCGGGTGAGCAGCCATGGTCTGTAGCAAAAGCAGACGTGAGAAGGACTTTGCAGGCCGTCAACTCCAGTAAGGTGGCCGGGACAGAAAACATCCCAAGATGAGTGCTCAGTGAGTGTGCACACCAGCTCACTGATATCCTCACAGACATCTTCAACACTTCACTCACCTAGTCTGCTTTCCCCATATACTTCAGATCAGCCACAATCATTCCTGTACCAAAGAAATCTACACTTTCAAACCTAAACAACTACTGCCTCACGGCACTGGCACCAATCATAATGAAGTGCTTTGAACATCTGGTAATGGCACATATCAAAAGCTCGATTACTGCCACACTGGACATTCAGCAATATGCATACCGACAGAAATGTTCTTCAACAAATGCTGCAGCAACTTTCATGCACCTGGCCCTGACGTTGCTTAGCAAATAAGGACACTTAGGTCAGAATGCTATTTCTGGATTTCAGTTAAGCATTCAACAGTATTCTCCCACAGACCTTGGAGAACAAACTCCTACTCCTTGGTCAAAATACACCACTGTGCAACTGGGTGTTGGATTTCCTAACCAACAGATCTCAGATAGTCAGGATGCACGACCGATCCTCCCTCTCCATCATTCTGAACGTGGGTGCCCCACAGCTGTGTGCTGAGTCCATTGCT
This sequence comes from Mobula birostris, assembly GCF_030028105.1. NCBI lineage: Eukaryota > Metazoa > Chordata > Chondrichthyes > Myliobatiformes > Myliobatidae > Mobula > Mobula birostris. The sequence goes on from NC_092386.1 coordinate 54,721,551, forward strand.
GTACATTCTGCTCAAGCGTGCAAAATGCTTGTGTTACCACCTTGTCAAGTTCGCCGGTGACACAACAGTAGTGGAGCTCATCACCAACACAGTGAGACAGCCTACAGGTAGGAGATGGAAAAGCTGCAGGCATGGTGCCAGGCAAGTAACCTCTTCCTCAATGTCAGTAGGACAAAGGAAATGGTTATCAACTTAAGAAGAACTTGCAAAACAGTCATACCCCTTTTTACATCAGTAGCTCAAAGGAAAACAAATGTCACCTTCTTCATGACCACCTCGTACAATGACTCTACTTGATTCCTCCCTTGACGTTCCCAGAATAAGTATTGAGAATGAAATAAATTAGCAATGCTTTGAGGTGAAATATCTTCAATGGGTCATATTTCGATTGCCTGAGCTTTGGTGTCTAAAATTAAAGGTTTGTTATGTGTTTAGAGGTTATTGAAGTTACGTTGATTCATTGATCCCATGTAATTGGCCATCAATATGAAGCCATCTGATGACACAAATGTGCCAAAGGGCTGCAGGTAAAATTCAATAGCCATGGAGGAGCCAAGTTCACAAATACTGGGATGAAGTTTGGTTTTAGTATATTTTGGAACTTGTAAGGGGAGTGTCCTGGTCACCTTTACTCCACAGAAATTAGATGGGAGATTACTGCTTCGGTCACAGTAGCCACTGAAGAGCCAATAAGACCATCAGATATAGGAGCAGAATTAGGCCATTTGGCCCATCGAGTTTACTCTGCCATTTCAGCGTGGCTGATCCAACTTTCCTCTCAGCACCGATCTTCTGCCTTCACTCTGTTTCCCTTCATGCCATGACTGATCAAGAATCTATCAATCTCTGGCTTAGATATACATAAAGACTTGGCCTCCACAGCTACCTGTGGCAAAGAATTCCACAGATTCACCACCCTCTGGCGAAAGAAATTCCTCCTCATCTCCTTTCTAAAAGGATGCTGCTCTATTCTGAGGCTGTGTTCTCGGGTCTTAGACTCTCCCATCATAGGAAACATCCTTTCCACTTCCACTCTATCAAGGCCTTCCACCAATCAATAGGTTTCAATGAGGTCACCCCTCTTCTTCTGAATTCTGGTGAATAAAGGCCCAGAGCCAGCAAACACTCCATATGACAAACCATTCAATGCTGGAATCATTTTTGTGAGCCTCCTTTGAACCCTTTCCAGTGTCAGCACATCCTTTCTAAGATAAGGCACCCAAACCTGCTCACAATACTCCTAAGTGAGGCCTCACCAATGCTTTATAAAGTTTCAAATTTACGTCCTTGCTTTTATATTCTAGTCCTCTTGAAATGAATGCTAACATTGCATTTGCCTTCTTCACCACAGACTCAAACTGCAAATTAACCTTTAGGGAATCTGGACAAGGACTCCCCAAGTCCCTTTGCACCTTAGTTTTTTGCATTATCTCTCCATTTAGGAAATAGTCAGCTCTCTAATTTCTTCTACCAAAGTGCATGACCATACACTTCCCGACACTGTATTCCATCTGCCATTCCTTTGCCTGTTCTCCTAATCTGTTTAAGTCCTTCTGTAGCCTCTCTACTTCCTCAAAACCACCTGCCCCTCCAATGATCTTCATATTGTCTACAAACTTTTGCAACAAAGCCATCAATTCCATCATCCAAATAATTGATATATAATGTAAAAAGAATTGGTTCCTACACAGGTCCCTGTGGAACACCACTAATCACTGGAGGCCAACCAGAACAGGTTCCCTTTATTCCCACTCTTTGCCTCCTGCCATTCAGCCACTGCTTTATCCATGCTAGAATCTTCCCTGTAATACCATGGGCTCGTAGCTTGTTAAGCAGCCTCATGTGTGACTCCTTGTCAAAGGCCTCCTGAAAATCCAAGTACACAATATCAACTTATTCTCCATTGTCTATCCTGCTTGTTACTTCTTCAAAGAATTCCAGAAGATTTGTCAGGCAAGATTATCCCTTGAGGAAACCATGCTGACGGTGGCCTATTTTATCATGTGCCTCCAAGTACCCTGAGACCTCATCCTTAATAATAGATTCCAACACCTTCTCAACCACTGAGGTCAGACTAACTGGTCTATAGTTTCCTTACTTCTGCCTCTCTCCCTTCTTGAAGAGTGGTTCCAGTCTTCTGGAACAATTCCAAAATATAGTGATTCTTGAAAAGATCATTGCTAATGCCTCCATGATCTCTTCAGCCACTTCTTTCAGAACTCTGATGTGTATACCATCTGGTCCCAAGTGACTAATCTACCTTCAGACCTTGCAGTTTCCCAAGAACCTTCTCTCTAGTTATGGTAACTTCACACACTTCATGCCCCTGACACCTGGTACTTCCACCATACTGCTAGTGTCTTCCACAGTGAAGACTGATGCAAAATACTTAATCATTTCATCTGCTGTTTTGTTGTCCCCTATCACTACCATTCCAGCATCATTTTGTAGAGGTCCAATATTCACTCTCTCCCCTTTTTCACGCTTTATGTATCTGAACAAACTTTTAGTATCCTCTTTAATATTATTGGCTAGCTTACTTTCATATCCCGTCTTTATCTTCTTAATGACCTTTTTAGTTGCCTTCTGTTTGTTTTTATAAAGCTTCCCAGTCCTTTAACTTCCCACTAATCTTTGCTGTATTATATAGCTCTCTCTTTGGCTTTTACTTCATGGTTATGTCTTCTTTCCTTTAGAATACTTCTTCTTCTTTGGGATGTATATATCCTGTGCCTTCCGAATTGCTTCCAGAAATTCCAGTCATTGCTGCTCTGCTGTCATCCCTGCGGGTGTTCTTTTCCAATCAATTCTGTCCAACTCCTCTTTCATGCCTCTGCAATTCCTTTCACTCCACTGTAATACAGATATCTCTGACTTTAGCTTTTCCTTCTCAAATTTCAGGGTGAATTTGATCATATGATCACTTGCTGAAAAAGATACTTTTACCTTAAGCTCTCTAATCAATTCTGGTTGATCACACAACACCCAATCCAGAATAGCTGATTCTCTAGTGGGCTCAGCCACGAACTGCTCTAAAAAGACATCTCAAAAGCTCTCTAGAAATTCCCCCTCCTGGAATCCAGCACCATCCTGTTTTTCCCAATCTACCCGCATATTGTAACTCTCCAGGTGGTAAGAATGGTGAGGTCTTTGAAGGCAGGGAGTAGTTTGGTGTTTTATCCATGCTAGAGACATTGGGATCAGATGATGCTTTGGTAATTTGTGAGGCATGGGCCAGTGTTCAGCTCGCTGCTTTGTGGTGTTTACTGAGCTCTGTGCTGAACTGAGGCTGTGGCTGCATGTCTGTGGATGGACTCTCTTTCATGGACTTCAGTTTGGAGCACTCTTTGCTTGTTTTTATTGTCTGCATGATTTGTTTATTTTTCGCTGCACATTAGGGTGTTTGGCAGTCTTTTTTAATGGGTTCTTTTGTGGTTCTTTGTTTTGTGTCTGCCTTTAAGGAGATGAATCTCAAAGTTATATAATGTATACATACAATGCCTATAAAAATTGTTTACTCTGCCCCCCCCCCACCCATCCTGGGAGCTTTTATGTTTTATCGTTTTACAACATTGAATTACAGTGGATTTAATTTGGCTTTTTTTGACACTGATCAACAGTAAAAGACTCTTTTGTGTCAAAGTGAAAACAGATCTCTACACACTGTTCAAGACAGGCTAACTAAGGCACCCAGCGGGAAGGTTAGACTATGAGAACCATCTGGGCAGAGAAACCAATATTGAAAATGACCGTATGTTGGATTATGATTATGATTATGCCTAAAAAGGCATCAACAGATCTTTAAAAACCTCTGCTTATTATCCAGGGTGGATGGGTTAACTTATTTTCCAAGACTGGCACCTGCATTAGAGAGCTCAGAATATTTGCATAGGGAAAATGTCACTCTGTAGGAATCAGGTGCCTACAAAATGTAAAAGAACCTTGGAGAAGATGAATATAATAGAGCTTCAGAAACACTTACAGCAAACATTTGTCTAAGAATTATATTCATCTTTTCTTAATGGATCCTAGCTGGGGTCTAATATGCCAAAATATTGCAAGTGGATAATGTAACTCAAGTATTGTTTTGCTGTTATTTCTTTATATGAATGCACTTGACCATTTTACACTCAATTTCAGCAGAAAGAGAAGCCCTATTAGTGCCTGAAATTAGCAGTGAATGTGGTTAAGACCAAAGACATCATTCCACCTAAAGCCTCAGAGTTCAAAATTGGGTGAAAAAGCAATTGATGGAACAATCTCTCAAAAGGCTATGAGGCCAGATCAGGGCTTGAGCTCAGGTTTCACCTCAGACTGTTGAAGAAGCTTGGCGTGAGTCCCCAAGTCCTAAGGACTTACTACAGGGTCACAATTGAGTGTACTCTGACTGGCTGCATCACTGCCTGATATGGGAACTGTACCTCCCTCAATCGCAGGAGTCTGCAGAGAGTGGTGTGGATAGCCCAGTGCATCTGTAGTTGTGAACTTCCCATTATTCAGGACATTTACAGAGACAGGTGTGTAAAAAGGGCCCGAAGGATCACTGGGTACCTGAGTCACTCCAACCACAAACTGTTCCAGCTGCTACCATCCGGGAAGTGGTAATACAGCATAAAAGCCAGGACCAGTAGGCTGTAGGACAGCTTCTTCCACCAGGCCATATCAGAGTGATTAATTCACGCTGATACAATTGTATGCTATATTGACCGTCCTGTTGTACATACTATTTATTGCAAATTACTATGAATTGCACATTGCACATTTAGATGGAGACATAACATAATTTTTTATTCTTCATGTACGTGAAGGATGTGAGAAATAAAGCCAATTCAATTCAAGTCAATTCACCACCTGAAGCCCTTTGCCACTTGGAACTGTGTGACCTGGAAGTTGCACAGCTACAAAGGCAAGTGTAATTGTGGCCCCATATCACTGTCACCCATCACTGCCTCAAATACAAATTTTTTTTCTCCAAAAATACTTTATTCAGAATTATTACAAAATAAAGTTATTTACATATGAGAAAAAACATTCGTTAACTCTGAGTCCTTATTCAATAAAGTTATTTACAATAAAATTATGTGTTGACTCTCTGTTCATATACAAATGAAAGATGTTTACAATAAACCGTTCATTTACTCTCAACCCTTGGTCAAGAGTTAAGACTTATTAACAATAAAATTGTCAGCAATAAAGGCAGGCGTTGGCTCTAATGCTTTTTCCAAATTAACAATTCCACCCACTCCTGGGGCACCATGTTGATTATCTGTCCACACCGCTGATGAGGGTTAGTCTCCTCCCCACCCAACCCCTCACACTCCCACAGGTGATGAACCTTAAACTGTGGTCCTTCCCCACCGGGCCTTCGCGGTGGCCGCACCAAGCTTGAGTGCATCCCTCAGCGCGTACTCCTGCAGACGAGAGTGAGCCAGTCGGCAGCATTCAGTCACGGACATCTCCATGTGCTGGCAGACCACCAAGTTTCTGGCAGACCAAAGCGCGTCTTTCACCGAATTGATGACCTGCCAGCAGCACCGGATGCTTGTCTCCGTGTGCGTCCCCGGGAACAGCCCGTAGATCACGGAGTCCTCGGTAACGCAGCTGCTGGGCATGAATCTTTCGGCTAACATAACACATACATGGTATTTTAGCAGGAGACCCGTGTATTCATATTTTCATCCAATTCTCCGTGTTTCTCTGTGACATAATTTGATTTCACAAGCACATAACCAGAGCAAACACAAATATATTGTTTATGACATCACAATCCCAACAACCACATTGGACCAGATGCCCCTGTCCATCTTCAGGCTGTGAGCGAGTGTAGTTCATTTCAAGGCTTGTGCAGTTCAATTTGACATAGCTACACAAAGGTTTGGTGGCATTACTGCTTGACTGTCAACGATCTGATCAATAAAAATTCTGAATAATCTGTGGTGAATTAACTTTCTGCTTCTAAATGTTTCTGATGATCAGAGACATTTAGAAGCTTGAAGTAACTTGTAAATAATAAAGTTCAAAGTAAAACTTATTATCAGAGTACACACATGTGGCCACATACAACCCAGAGATTCTTTTTCTGCGGGCATGCTTAGAAGATCTATTGAACAGTATCTGTAAATAATGGGCAACAAATTGTAAATGTAGATATACATAAATAGCAATTTATAATGAGGTAAAAGCGTCCTTAAATGAGTATAGTTATCCACTTTTGTTCAGGAGCCTGATGGTTGAGGGGTAGTAACTATTCTCGAACCTGGTGGTGTGAGTCCTGAGGCACTTATACCTTCTACCTGATGGCAGCAGCAAGAAAAGAAGATGGTCTGGGTGGTGAGAACCTTTGACGATGGATGCTGCTTTTCTATGGCAACGTTTCACGTAGATGTGCTTAATGGTCGGGAGGGCTTTACCTGTGATGTACTGGGCCAAATATACTACATTTTGTAGGATTTTCCTCTCAAAGGGTTTGGTGTTTCCATACCAGGCCATAATGCAGCCGATCAGCACACTTTCCACCATACATCTATAGAAGTTTTCCAAGGTTTTTGATGACTTGCTGAATCTCCACAGACTCCTGAGGAAGTAGAGGCGCTGTTGTGCTTTCTTCGCAATTATATTTATATGGTGTGTCCAAAGCAGGTGCTCTGAGATAGTGACACCCAGGAATTTAAAGTTATTGACCCTTTCCACCTCTGATCTGACAATGAGTACAGGCTCACGGAGCTCTGATTTCCCTCTCCTGCAGCTTGCAATCAGCTCTTTGGTCTTATTGACATTGAATGAGAGGTTGTTGTTATTCCACCACTCAGCCAAAATTTCAGTCTCCCTCCTGTATGCTCAATCATCCCCCGCCTTGACAGAGCCCACAACAGTGGTATCATCTGCAAACTTGAATATGGTGTTGGAGCTGTACTTAGACACCCATTCGTAGGTGTAAAGTGAGTAGAGCAGGGGCTAACACACATCCTGTGCTGATGGAGATTGTGGAATAATAAAACATGCAGTATACAAAAAACGCTGGAGGAACTCAGCAGACCCGGCAGCATCTATGGAAAAGAGTAAATAGTCAACGTTTCGGGGTGAGACCCTTTATTGGGACTGGAAAAAAAAGATGAGGAGTTAGAGCAAGAAGATGGTGGAGAGGAGGAAGAATTACAAGGTGATAGGTGAAAAGTGAAATCGGGAGAGAGGGAGGGGTGAAATAGCGTGCTGGGAAGTTGACAGGTAAAAGAGATAAAGGGCTAGAGAAGGGGGTATCTGATAGGAGAGAGTAGAGGACCATGGAAGAAAGGGAAGAGGGAGGAGCACCAGGGGGAGTTGATGGGCAGGTAAGGAGATGAGGTGAGGGAGGGAAACAGGAATGGTATTGGCGAAGGGTGGGGGCCATTACCAGAGCTTCCAGGAATTGATGTTCATGCCATCAGTTTGGACGCTACCCAGATGGAATATAAGGTGTTGCTTCTCCAACCTGAGTGTTGCCTCATTGCAGCAGTAGAGGAGGCCATGGACTGACATGAAGGAATGGGAAGTAGAATTGAAGTGGGTTGCCACCGGGAGATCCTGCTTTTTCTGGTGGACAGAGCATAGGTGCTGGGCAAGGTGGTCTCCCAATCTATGTCAGGCCTCACCGATATACTGGAGGCCACACCAGGAGCATCAGATAAGTAAATGACCCCAACAGACTCACAAATGAAGTGTCGCCTCACCTGGAAGTACTGTTTGGGGCCCTGAAAGGTAAGGAGGGAGGAGGTGTAGGGGTAGGTGTAGCATGTGTTCTGCTATTAATAATAATGTTTTGAAAAGTAGAATAGAGCCACATTGAATACATGTTAAATATCATAAATTAAAGACATAAATGTAACATTTAAAAAATTAGGAATGTAGGCTGTTGACCCTTTTCAAATGGTGGAGCTGCCCCAGATGTGAAGTATAAGTAGCCTTTTTCTTGCGATGATTGAAAACTGCTCCTGGATGCAGTGGAGGGTTCAGTAGATCAAGAGGTCATCTAACAAAAATACATTAGACCTCCAGCATGTTGAGTATTTCTACATTACAACACAGAAGCGTGCCTGTTATGCCAGTAATCTGTGTGAAGGACACAGCTAGCGGTTCCATGAACTCCCAACCAAAGATAAATTAGATGCAGCCCATTAACAGCCAGGCTTGCAATAGTCTGGAATTAACCACATTGCTCATTATCCAATAGCAAACCAACCAGAACTGAATGTTGCACTCAATGTTACCTTATTATACAGAATGCTGGTGTTTTATTCGTTCTTTGTATTTCACTATTTTTATTAACCGCAGCTGCACGACAATCATAATGTTACTAGGCTTCCAACCCCTCTGAATTGATCATCATTAGTAATTATTGTGGCTTTTTAGTCTCCGACTTTTATGTATAATGCCTACCGTTGCGCTATAATGTTTAATGGGGCCTTTTGCAAGTTTTCAACTTTCCTGAATAGTTTGGCTGGATTTAACCTCTATGTACACTAGTTTCATTTTATGATTATACCTGGTCATTGTTAGGATTCTGCTGAACTTTAGCAGAAAATCCAGATAAATTCTAAGTCACAAAGTAATTCCTCAAGGAAATTCATAGCAAGTGTTATGTTATATTGGCGGTCTTAATGCAATCGAATCACATCAGTATGGTTTTATGAAGGGAAATTGTTTTTTTAACAAATTTGCTAGAGTTCTTCAAGGTTGTAACAAAGAAGGGAATAGAGGGAATCTGTAAATGCAATGTATTTGGTTTTCCAGAAAGCTTTTGATCAGTTCTTGGCTTTCAAATATTTACTGTCTATATTAACGACTTGCAGGCAGGGTGAGGAAGAAGGTAAGGTATCAGAATTTTTTGTTGGTATGGAAATAGTTGGGATGAGAATATTTGGACTCTGCAGACTTAAAAGTAGATTGAATGAGTGGACAAATGGACCACTATAGGAAAGCTTGAGGACATACTTTGGTAGGAGGAATCAAAAGGGAGACTGTTATCTAAAAGGAGAAAGATTGAGTGGAATACAGAGGAGTCTAGGTATTCTTGTGCATCAAGTAGTTAAGAAAGCAAATGACATATTGGCCTTCATTGCAAGGAGGTTCAAATTTAGTAGAGATAGACTGTTAAAATTATACAGGGTGTTGTTAGGCTGCACTGGGAGTACTGTACAAAGTTTTTATCCCCTTATTTAGGATCATTGCACTAACATTGGCAGCAGTCCAGAAGAGCTTCATTCGTCCGAGACCTGGGATGAGTACGTTGCTGTTCTCTCACGCCTCTGTAATTCCCTTTACTCCACTGTAATATTTACACACCTGACTTCATCTTTTCCCTCCCAAACTGCAGGGTGAACTCTGTCAAATTATGATCACTGTCTCCTAAGGTTTCTTTACCTTAAGCTCCCTCACCAAATCTGATTTATTACGCAGCACCCAAGCCAGAATTGCCTTTTCTGTAGTGGGCTCAACCACAAGCTGCTCTAAAAATCCATCTTGCAGGCCTTTCCAGAGGTGCAGCGCCAACCTGATTTTCCCATTCTACCTGCATATTGAAATCCCCCATGACTATTGTACCACTGCTCTCTTTACCTGTCGGTTCTATCTCCCATTGTAATTTGTACCTCACACCTGGCTGCTGTTCAGAAACATGTACATACTGTAACTCCCATCAGCATCTTTTTATACTTGCATTTTCTTAACTCTTTTCACAAAGGTTCTAAATCTTTTGATTCAATGTCACTTCTTTCTAGGGATTTGATTTAATTTTTTGCCAACAGAGACACCTCACCCCCTCTGCCTACCTGCCATTGTCTATCCTTGATTCTTAAGCTCCCAACTATGATTTTCTTTCAGCCACCACTCAGTGTTGCTCACAATGTCATTCCTGCCAGTCTCTAACTTCGCTACAAGATCGCTTACCCCATTTTGTATACTACATGCATTCAAATACAACACCTGCAGTCCTGTTTTCATCATTCTTTTTGATTTTGCCTCTGTGTTACACTTCAACTCATCTACTGACTGCAATTTTTCCCTGTCATCTGCGTGTCCTTCCTCACAGTCTCACTTCAGACAGCATCTACTTGTATACCAACTGCCCCATCTTCAGCCCTATCACTACCGTTCTCATTCCCCTGCCAAATTAGATTAAACCCACCTCAATAGCTTTAGCAGCCCTCAAGGACATTGGTCCCACTTGAGTTCAGATGTGACCTGTCCTTTTTATTTTATACAGGTCATACCTTCCCCAGAAGAGATCCCAATGATCCAGAAATCTGAAACCCTGCTCCTGCATCAATTCCTCAGCCACACATTCATTTGCTAAATCAACCTATTCTTCTGCTCACTGGTGCACAGCGCAGGCGGCAGTCCAGAGATTACTAACTTTGAGGTCTTGCTTTTCAGCTTTCTATCTAACTCCCTATATTCTCTCTTCACATCTTCACCCCTTTTCCTACCTACGTTGTTAGTACCATTGTATACCATGACATTCGGCTGTTCACCCTCTCCCTTTAGAACGCTGTGGACTGAGCACTGTCACTGAGCTAGGGTCAGTGCCAGAGACCCAGTTGCTGTGGCTATGCCCTGGTAGGTCGTTCCCCCAGCAATATCCAAAGCGGTATACTTAGGTATCATTGAGGGGAACGCCCACTGCACTGGCTGCCTGTTCCCTTTCCCCCCTCCTGACAGTCACCCAGCTACCTGCCTCCTGAAACTTAGGGGTGACTACCTCCCTGTAGCTCCTATCAATCACCTCCTTATTTTCCCCTCTGAACCGAAGGTCATGCAGCTGCAGATCCAGTTCCTTAACACAGTCTCCAAGGAGCTGTCAGCTCGGTGCACTTCATGCAGATGTAGTTATCAGGGAGACTGGATGTTTCCCAGAGTTTCCACATCTCAAACAAAGAACATACCACTATATCTAGATTCATTCTCAATACACCAGCTATGTGCTAATAGACAAAGAAAGATAAAACAAAACTCTGTTCTCGATGAAGCCCTGTTGCACCAAAGTCTTTCTGCACTAAACTGGCCCACCAGTGTCCACTCCACTTACACTGCGCTTTTTATTGGCCCTTGCTAAATTACTAATACCCCAAGCAATCTCTCGCTCTGCAGACAAGTCCCGAAAGGCTCTGCTTGCTTTTTAAAGTCCACAAGGAAGTGTCTCCAACTCCCTCTGTGATGTACTGCTCAGCAGACATTAACCACTTGTTTATGTGAAATTAATCCTATTTTTTACAAAGGGATATAAAATGATGAGGCACGTAGATAGGGTAAATGCCCCTCATGATTTTATACACCACTAAATAGGCTCAATAGACAGTCCTTTCCCCAGGGTTGGGGAAACGAGAACTAGAGGGTTTAAATGTTTAAGTGTTGGGGAGGGGGGTAGATTTAATAGGAATTTGAAGGGTAATCTTTTTACAGAGGTTTGACAGCAAATGTTTGGGGCAGGTACAATAAACCTTTTAAAAGACGCTTGGACATGTTCATAAACAGGGAAGGCTTAGAAGGCTATGGGCCAAATATGGACAAATAGGAATAGCTTGGGAGGACATGTGGTTGTCACGGAGCACTCGGGTCAAAGTTGTTTCACGGCTGTATGACTCGATAGCTCCCATTTTTTATTCTCATCAACTCTCCCAGATACTACCACTCAGATGCACAATAGGGACAGTTTATGATGGCCAAATAATTTACCAATCGCACGTCTTTGTGTGGAGGAAATTGGAGCACCTTGTTAGTAACCTGATGTTATGATGTTATCCCCAAATTAACCATATATCTAAGCTTTTGAAAGGTGGAGGGAAAAGAAAGTATGACCATATCTGTATGAGACAAATTCAGCCAGCTGAGTGCCAAGATGGTCTTTTGTCCCTTGTCGTTTTGTGGGAGAAACAAATTGTTCCTACAGTTCTGATTGTGTGTTCAGGGGATGACACGACACCAGCTTTATTCAAGGCTATTTGCAGACTTCAGGGGAATCGTGAACAAACCTAACTAACAATGCTATCAGAGCAGTGATAGAATGGAACAGGGAGTGACAGGTTTTGGCTAACAAAGAATCAAGACAATGTGACAAGTACAGATTTAATTTTAATATATCGCGGTGGCAGTAAAACAATTATTGTCCTTTTCATTGGAATGGACACAGAGCAGGTCAAATATCTCATGAGGAATTTACATGCAAAATTATAGATTATTCATGATTTATGCTTTTTTTTAAGATAAAGAATATTTTAATGTTTCGGTTCTTGGAATGTTTTTGAAAGTAATATTTGTTCATACATTTCATAGAACCAGAAATATAAAAATACGAAAATCCTTAGAAGTGTGGCATTTCCCCAGTATTTTTGCTGGAAAACCATTTGCCTTGTTTATAGCAAAATAACTTTTGCACAGGGCTCATTTAATACCTTGTGGCAGGGTAAGGCAAATGCTGTTTTTCAGTTTTTGAAACTTTGAGGTGTTTTATATTCAACTTTGAGAATGGATTGGGTCCCATAGGTGGAGCCATTAAATCTGAGTTTTGTATACTGATGTCTGTTGACTTGTAGGAAGTGCCTAGATGAGAAATGATTTCATTCATGTGGTGATAGGGTTTAGTGTTACTGGTCCTTGTACAGAGGATGAGGTCCTCTGTCACCTTCCACTGGGTTTTCCTAGCTTTTTTCTGGATGGTCCAGAATCATAAGATTGAATCCCCCAATTCATTGTTGGTGTGAAAACAAGGGTTAAAATGCCGATGATTTTGTATTTCTGATAGCTCCGCTTGCCCTCACGGAGCACCTATAGTAATTTTTGGGTGACATTTTCTTACCCACTTAATAACAAATTGTTGAGTTAATTTAACATGGAGGAGAGTCTGTACCTTTCCCTCAAATACACATGCATGTATGCAAAACGTAGTTGACATCTTGAGGATTGTCCTGTATGTTGACGGTCCTTTGTAGCAGTTCACTTTGATAAGTTGTACTTTTCCTTTTCAATGCATTCTATGCTTCTGCTGTGTATAGAATGGTCTCCCATCTCAGATTGTGAAAGTGGGTGAAGAATTTTCTGTCTGACTTTGCATGTTTTCAGAGAGAAACCATCCTGTACTTTGCTTTGGTTGTGGGACTCAAGTTTATTACACTTGAGAATCTTGTATTTCTGTGAATGGTCTGGAAAGTGAAGGTGTAGAAAATTTGTTCCTTTCTTGACCTCAATCCAGATAATACTATCTCATTGGAAATTTCAAAGTTCAAAGTCAAACTTATTGTCAGAGTACATACATGTCACCACATACAACCCTGAGATTCTTTTTCTGCAGGCATACTTAGCAAATCTATAGAACAGTAACTAAACTGTAAACATCAGGAACTGTTAACTGTAAACAAGCTGTGCAAATGCAGATATAAATAAATAGCAATAAATAGCAAGCATGAAATAACAATATAACAGAGTCCTTAAGTAAGTATAGCTATTCCCTTTTGTTCAATAGCCTGATGGTTCAGGGGTAGTAACTGTTTTTGACCTGGTGTTGCGAGTCCTGAGGCACCTGTACCTTCCACCCAATGGCGGCAGCAAGAGAAAGAAGTTGATTGCTGATCAGGCTCATTGAAGCTAATGTTCCCATGTCAGATCTGTTCTGGTGTATTCTTGAATGGGAAAGCAGTGGAGGTTGGGAAATGTTTTACATTAAGGATTACTCAATTTTTCTCCAGGCCTTTAAAGATTTTATTGCATAGTCCATGTGGCTGAAATTTACTCTTATCTACAAGACCCAGAAGGTGAACTAACTCTGGTGTAGAATCTTACGTGGGCAGGTGGGTTTTGTCCGCCGTCATTGGCAGCTCATCTGGAAGAAGGATAAGATGGAGGAGATGGCGCCAGTGAACAACGCGACCAAAGTCGACATCTTTCAGACAATTTACGAAATGACATCTTTTCCTTCCTCTTCTTTCAAATGATTCAGCTAGTATTGGAGCAAGTGATCTACATCTTGATGGTGTACTTTCGGGCTGATTGAGTGATCTGGAACTTTGCTGTCTCTGAGGGAGTTTGGTGAGGTTTCGAAGGGAGGCCTGGAGGCCAAGAAGCCTAGAGACAGGGCACGGGCCCATGGTCAACTCTATTTCTCATGTTAAAGCATCAAGGAGGATTGAAATCAATGAGGACGAGAGCAGAAGACAAGTGGGTATTCAGCACCGTCTGCTTGCGAGCGACTGGTTTCTCTCTTGCTCTCGCTTGCTGTTCCCGGAGGACGGTGCCTGCGTTCAGTTGGTCTCTGCCTCATCTCACTCATCGCTGCCAGAGGAGGATGAAGGAGTCTTGGACTTTGGGCAAGGTTTCATTAACGTGGTTTGTGGATTGGATTCTGTAGTTCACGTTAAGGCGTGTTTCTGGTTTCTGAATGTTGTTGCTATGTTGTGCAATTTTGATTGAGGTGGAGGGCCTTTGTGGCCTGCAGTCAGTGAACAACACAGCATGAGATTGAACTGAACTGAGCTGTAACTGAACACCTCTGGACTGTTTGGATGACTTAGTGGTTTGACATTTTATATTCTGTGTTTCTCACTCTTTTTTTTGCCGTTTACATGATTCGTTCTTTTTTTTGCATGGTGGTGATTTGATGTTTTTTCTTTGAATGGGTTCCATGGTTTTCCTTGTTTTGTGGCTGTCTGTGGGAAGACAAATCTCAAGGTTGTACATATCTTGATGATAAATTTACTTTGACTTTGGTTTGAGCCAAACTGGATCATTGTGGTATGATCGGATGGTGGAACAAACTCATGGGGAGGGACATTTAAACACCTGCATGTGTCTGGGTGATGGAGGTTGCCTTCCTACACGGATGTAAACCTGATTTCTGTTAGAATTCCTACTTCTGTGAGCAGTGGCCTGGACACCTTGCTTTAGCGGCTGTTGGTTGCTGGATTTTCGTCTGTGCACATTTTGTGTTTTGAGCTGGAGGAGCTTATCTCTGGCTGACTGGTGCTCTTTCTCGATTACCTTGGGAGATGGAATGGGACAAGTTCCTTCCTTTCAGACATGCAGGTCAAGGTTGCAGTGGATAGCTTGGAGCTGATCTGCTGGGGAAGAGTTTTCGGAGTCGCTGCACCCCAAGTGCGCTGGAGGTCTCCTGAGCCAGATTGTACGTGTAGGCTGGCAATTGTCTTCATTTTACATTTGAAGAGCTTTCAGAGTACTTCACTCACTAAAGTCAAACACTTCATGGTCCATTCACTCTGTTTCCGAAATTGGGTCATTGAGGGCAACTGGAGCAGGCTGCGTCAGAGGTGAGAGTAGCCAGTGATGTACGGTGAGTATGGATGATAATGTCACCCTGAGCTCTAGGTGAATCAGTTAATGTGTGATAGACTGGCAGCTATTCCGTCGCCCAGCCCTTTCTTTGTGAAAACGGATGAATGCAGAAGATCTTCAGGGGCATTCTGGGGGGAGGGGTGGGATTAGCCTTTGAGGAAGGTGACTTGCTCAGGTCAGAAATGAGAAACGATTGTTTTATTGTGCTTGTGGGAGCCATACCCTGGGAATTATTTGAAATTGATTATTCTCACTAGTAAACAGATAACAGACAGAGGTTCCCATGGGTCTAAGACTACTGAGTGCACGTAGCTGTCAGGGTCAAAATGGTATCCAAAGCTGAGAATTTTATTTAAACGTGTTCAAAATGTTTACGGAGTAATGTAATATGAAACTGTTGCAATGCACAAAATGCGGGAGGATCTCGGCTGGTCAGGCAGCACCTATGGAAATGAATCAACAGTGGATGTTTCTGGCCAGGACCCTTCATTAGGACTGGAAAGGAAGGGGGTAGATGCCAGAATACGAAGATTGAGGGATGTGGGGGGGGGGGGAGGAGGAGTCATATCCCTCCTTGTGAAAAAGGATGAATGTGTGTTGTTGCAGTGGATTTCTAGCATCTGCTGAATCTCGTGTTTGTGAAATTGTTGGCCTGGTTTGTTTTGGTATAGAAGTTAATCACTGGAATTGGAGTCACAGTGCTAGAGAAAGATGCAGCATAGAAACAGGCCCTTCAACATGCCGAAACAACACCGCCCATCGGTCACCCATTTATACACTTCTACTCGTGTATCAGTCTCCCTCTTTTTAATTCTGCTGGTGTTCTTACCAGTGCTCTTCTCCACACTTGGAGCAATTTACAAGTGGCCATTTAATGTATTAATCGTTACATCTTTGGGGTGTGGAAGGAAACCCGAGCACCCCAAGGAAACCCACGTGGTCACGGAGAATGTGCACACTTCACACAGGCAGCATTCTGTTATGTCTTGTAACACTAAACTAATTCAAAGGAAGACATGGGCATCCGAAATGTGGGTCTGACTTCGAGTTTACTTAAGCAAGGCGCTCATGTATCAAATGGTAACATGATGACATATATAATTCATGTATTTATACATATAATTCATAATGAATTATTTAAATGAATATGAATGCTTAATCAAACAATAGATATACAAGATTACTCAAGTATTATTGAAATATTAAATATACAACACGTCCTAAGCCAGGATTGAACCTGGGTCACTTGGCGCTACGAGTTAGCAGTTCCACTATCCGCACTAATGTGTCGCCTATGATAATCTAGGAACAGCAGTAGGCCATTAGGCCCTTCAAGCCAGCCCCATCATTTAAAATGTGTTTAACTAATCTGTGCTGCTCTCAAATCCTGTGCCATTTCTCCATACCCCTCTAATCCTTGATCTCCAAATATCCACCTCCACTTCAAATACTCCTAATGATCCAGAGTTCCACCACCCTCAGCAAAAATAAATTTTTAGTATGACCTTTCTCAATATTTGGCAGCCATGTTATCTTGGATGTAGCCTCCAGAACTTCCTCATTATACTTCTATCTTTCTATCTCCATTTTTTTGCGTCACCCTTCAGAAGATGTTTGCCAAGTCTTTAAACAAATTAACAGATGATACCACCATAGTGGACCAAATCTCAAATGACGATGAGTCAAAGTACAGGAAGGAGATAGAGAGCCAAGTGGCAACAACCTTTCCCTCAATTTCCCTCAATAAAACTGTTTTTGATATCCCTTGCACTGACTTGGTGCACTGTTGTAATAAAATCGTTGTAGCATATGGATGGCATGCAAAACAAAAGTTTTTCACTCTGTCTCAATACATGTGACAATAATAAACTGATTTATCAATTTTGAAACAAAAGACTGTAAATGATGGAAATCTGGATCAATGCATATCTTCAATCCTCTCCAAACTTCTGTCCATGTTCTTTCCAGTCCATGTGAAGGGTCTCAGTCTGAAATGTCAACTGTTTATTTCCTTCCATACTTGCTGCCTGACCTGAGTTCCTCCAGCATTTTGTGTGTGTTGAGCCAACTTACCAACCTGACCAATTTACCAAAACTTATTGCCATAGTATTTTCTTCTTACTGGCTTGACATCAAATTTTATCTGATGACACTCCTGTGCAGCTCCTTGGGAAATTTGAGGTCTTAAAAAGATACTATAAGTTGTTGTGTATGCACAACCACAACATTCTTGTACGTGATTATAATCCAAGATTTCTGGTCATTAAGTGGATTCTTTTTAATCATCTTCTGTTTCGGAGCCTGTCCACCTAAGCTGGGAGCGAGGTCATCTTGGTCTAAGATTTGGAAAGGTCAGGTATGGGTGATGTAGGGGTTCCAGGCCCAAAGTGTATTGATGCAGCAGGGCCGGGTCCCAGTGCAGTGAACGACCTGATGTTTGGACAATTTAAATGCTGGACCAGATGGGTTGAAAGGGCAGGGTGTCTGGGCCAGAGGCAAGGGTTGGGCTGCTTCTGCTTGCTTTGTGTTTACTCTGCTCTCCCCGGCGCAGAGGCTGTGGGCCTTGCTCCAGCTGCTCCGGGCTTTGTGTCTATGTATTCACTTCCGTTCTGAATGATGTTGCTTCCTTTTGTTGTTTGCACGATTTGTGTTTTTTTTTTCTCTCTCTCTGTGCATTGGGTGTTTGCTAGTCTTTCTTTTAAATAGGGTCTTTCGGGTTTCTTGTTTTGTGGCTGTCTGTAAGGAGACGAATGTCAAGGCTGTATAATTTATACATACTTTGATAATAAATGTGCTTTGAACTTCATTACTTTCTAATTTTCAAAGTTCTAAGTTCAAAATAAATTTATTATCGAAGTACATATATGTCACCATATACTACCCTGAGATTAGTTTCCTTGTGGGTATACTCAAGAAATAATAACCATAATAGGATCAATGAAAGACTGCACCAATCTGGTCATTCAACCAGATTGCAGAAGACAACAAGCTGTGCAAATGCAGAAAGAAAGAATTAATAATGATAAGTTATTATGGTAAGGTATAAAAGCCAAGACCAACAGGCTCCTGGACAACTTCTTCAGCACGCCATCAGACTTATTAACTCACGCTGATTTGAGTGTATTTCTATGTTACGTTGACTGTTCTGTTTTTTATAAATTACTATGTTTGTACATTGCACATTTCGATGGAGACGTAATGTAAAGATTTTTACTCCTCATGTATGTGAAGGATGTAAGAAATAAAGGCAATTCAATTCAATAAATAAGCCATAAATACGGGAGAACATGAGAGGAAGTGTTCTTGAAAGTGGGAACATTTCGGTGATGGGACAAGTGAAGTTACCCCCTTTTGTTCAAGAGCTGGATGGTTGAGGGGTAATAACTGTTCCTGAACCTGGTGGTGTGAGTCCTAAGGCTCCTGTACCTTCTTCCAGATGGCAGCAGTGGGAAGAGAGCATGGCCTGGGTGTTCAGTGTCCTTGACGATGGATGTTGCTTTCCTGTGACATCGCTGTACGTAGATCTGCTCAATGGTGGGAGGTCTTTACCCGTGACGGACTGGGCCGTATCCACTACTATTTAAAGGATTTTCCATTCAAGGGCATTGATGTTTCCATACCAGGCTGTGATGCAGCCAGTCAATATACTCTCCACCACACATCTATAGAAGTTTGTCAAAGTTTTGGATATCCTGCTGAATCTTCGCGAACTCCTAAGCATGTTGATGTGCTGCTGTGCTTTCTTTGTAATTGCACTTAAGTGGTGGGCCCAGGACAGGTCCTCTGAAATGAAAACATTAACACATTATGCTGAAATTTTGTGAGAAATTGTTCCAAGTGTAATATGTTCTGAGCATGCCCAGTGTGACTTTTATTGGTTGAAATGAGAAAATATACAATTGTAACATTTCATTCTTTTTGTCTTCTTTTCCAGAGGGGCGACTGCATCTCCAGGATATCCCGTCCATAACCAGCAGAGGGCACCTGGATGCCACCCCAGACCTAGTAGTGGACTCTTCCTACTACAGCAACTTTTATCAGCCATCTCTCTATCCAGCTTACTACAACAATCTTTACAACTATCCCCAGTACCAAGTGGCTGTGGCAGGGGACTCACCTGCTTCTGATGTAGGTTCAACTTTGGGAGGGACAACCATGAAAAACAATCTTCGAGGACTGTCTGCATCATTAGTTTCTGGCCAAGCAGGAAGCCAGTGGCCGGTAAGATCAACACTGAGGTTTTACTATTGTCACTTTGCTGCTTTGTGTTAATTGTGTGCATAAGTGACTTTTTATATTATATTTTGGATGGTTTATCTATAGAAACCTGGGGTATTTTTCCTGATCCTTTCCTTAAGGAATGTCCATTGCCAGCTGGAAGAGCAACAGGAATGGGGATGGAACCTGTAAGATTGTGGGCTTTTCTTGTTACTTTACAACTCTGTGAGTCCAGCTCTTCAACAGGCATTAGTCTATCACTCAGTGTGTTTGAGGAAACTGGAGGCTTTCAAAAATGTGTCCAAAAAGCAGTTCTAGGCACCAGTGATGGGCCAGTGCCAGGTTCAACAATGAACCCAGGAGGATTTCTAAGGCAAGAAGTAAATGTTTGAACTTCTGACCACCAGATCCTTAGGCCCACTTTAGCGATACACAGAGGGTCTGAGGCCCAGCAGCTGTTGGTCTCTACTGTGTACCTTTTGTTCCTAGTTTTACAGTGCAGATGGAGTGGTGGTAGAATGATACACTCATGTTAAGGGCCCACATTCTGGGTGGGTAGAAGATTAGAAAGTTCATGTAAACTTGGAAAAATCCATTCTAAACTCTTTAAAAGAGGCAGTTTTAAGAACTCCGGTTGAATTAATCTCAGTGAATTCTCTTTAGTCAACCAATGTACTTATTAATGCAGCTATCCAGTGGATATCTTCCTGTTTCCTTTCTCCTCAGTTATTTTACATTTTTTACCCTGTAATGCTTTCATGATTCCAACCTCGCTCCTCCCACTGTTCCATGTGTTGTACGGTTTGCAGGACATCTGTTCCGAGTGTCTTCAGTCAGTATAGAAAAGGGAGGGAAATTACTTTTCTTTTGCCTCAGCTTCTTCCGCTGACTGGCAGAGTTTGGATAAAACCACTCAATAAAAAAAATGATGATTTAACCCTTAAATGTGTTGGAGCGAGTTGAAAAGTAAATGCCTTCAAAAGCTCAAGGCCACCTCCAGCCCAATCACTATCAGGTTTTAAGGAGCGGGGTAGATGAAAGGGGTGTGAAGGAGTCCACAATTGTGGTAGCTGCTTAAATATTAAAATGAGTTGCGAGGCCATTCATTTAATCTGTTTTAATGCTGGCAGCTGGGTTGTGCAGGTTTCTTGAAGCTTGGCAGCCCAAAGGAGTGGGTTATTGGCAAGGACAGCTTATGGGAGAAGTTAAATACCCTTACAGCTCTTCCTATCACCAAGAGTGTTTTCCTTCACCAGCCAGCCAAGCTCCACGCCAGCTAACCATCTGTTAATATTGTAACTGAATGCCAGGACAGCGTAGCTGTTAAGGGTGACACTGTTACAGCCCGGGGTGCCGGAATTCAATTCCAGCACTGACTGTAAGGAGTCTCTGTATGTCCTCCCCTTGGAGTGCGTGGGTTTCCCCAGGGTGCTCTGGTTTCCTCCCACAGTCCAAAAACGTACTGAGTAGGTTACTTGGTCTTTGTAAATTGCCCCGTGATTAAGTTAGGGTTGTCAGGAGTTGTGTGGCTCGAAACGTCGGAGGGGCCTACTCGACGCTGTATCACTAAATAAGTAAATTGTTACTCACTTTGGTATCTGTTAACAACTGGTTGAGCTAATCAGTTATTGTATTGAATATCTAGTAGAAAGTTAGTATTTATATTGGTGTGTTTTAATTTTCAGAGAAATGAAAACGATGAGAAAGTAAGTACATTTTTATTCATTTTATTTATCTGCATGGTAGCTTCTCTCTGAACTGCTTTCTGGTTTAACATCTTCAGTTTCTAATTTTTTTTTTGTCTTCGTTCTTCAGCTGCATGTGCGAATTTTATGTTTTTCCTTGTTCTTGTTTTGTCTCCTGACAAGATTTGCTCGATCACCATTTTCTTGTAGCTGTGATGTCCTGTGCATGACTTTCACATCGTGGCTCTTTGCATTCGCTGACTGGATAATGGTATTCTTGCATTGACAGCAAGAATTTTATCGGTCTGTAAAATATACACATAAATCCAGTACATTTTATAGGGAACAGGAGGCCCTGTATACATTATGGGTGAAATTTCTGGCAGGATCTCAGACATAACGGGTGGCTTACTGAAAAAAATACAGACATTGCATCTGGAGAATGTCTTGTATTCAAATGCTGTAAAATGTAAAATTAATTGTGTTACTTGTTTCATGAACATTTTATGTCTTAGGAAATGCCTTTGTTAAAACAGCTATTAAAGAAATATCACATCTACACAACGCAGTTCAAATAATACATCTGACAAAGTTTCCAGAACGGTCACCAGTACCACTCTGAACAGGATGTGTACAATTTGGTAACATTTTAAAAAAAGGTACTATAAATACATTGCGCAAGCTTTGTCATACTGTACTGGAATGAAATGAAAACTCTCGAGAGCTCAAAGGAAAAAGACCCAATTGTGTCATTAAGTATGACTTGACCAGAAGGAAATGATACCTGGAGTCAAAAGCTTTACCCTGGAGTTGCAGATGTCAAGTAAGTCTGAATTACTTATTCTCTGGTTAAGTTAATCACAAAAAAGTAGAGCCAAGCATACTCCTAAAATGCAAAGCACCTAACTCATGCTCTCACTGTTCTTTTAAGAATTCCTCTTGCGTAAGTGTACCTTACACCTTAGTTTGTGTATAGACTTTTTTTGTGATCACGGATGAACTTGCACGCAGTTAATTCCAGTACTTTCATTAAGTGTGGTTATTTAGGAGAGTATTTTGGTCCTACTAGAGATTACTTGCAGTTATGAGGGGCTTTTGTCATGATTTGGCACTGGGAGTCAAATCAGGAGAACCCAGCAGAATTTTACTTTCAGCAAAGGGCAAGAACTGCCGTCAGTAAACATTCACGACTGGCCATTGAATGATTGGAAAGTTGTTTGTTGGCAGACACTCTCAGGGGTTTGTTGGGTATAAATGAAAATCTCACAAGGCACATAGCAATTCCTTACACCACCCACAGAAAGCCATTCTAAGGTCATTGTCTGCATGAACATCACTATGACGTGTCAGCACAAATGACAGAGCTTCTTCATCGAGATGCTGATTGGCTGTGGTCTACTCTTGCCATCACGGCCTAGATCAACAGTTTATTGCCTCATTTACAATTCCTATGTCCTTGACAGCCTCTTTCCAATTTCCGTCTTTTGAAACCAATTCCCAAGATGGAACTTTGTATTTTGTGACTGAGATGGAAGAGTTGGAACGCTCCAGTGTTGGTCTTGGTGCTTATTGAGGTACGGACAGTATGCTGTTATTAGACGGAAGTGGAAAGTGGACATGACACTTCCTTGGCTTGTCAGTTTTCCCTTCGGTGACCAAAATCATCCACCGTTATGTCATGCATTTGCTTCTTGGCCTTTCAAGCCCACCTTTTGAGGGTCCCCCAGTAGTGAAGGCTCGGACACGACTGCTGTTTGACATACCTTATCTCTTTCATTCTTTTTCAATCCTTTTATTAATTTCATAGAATGAAAACGTAACAAAGCAAAAATAGAAGTAGTAGGAGATACATTGTTACATTTAAAATGAGGTATTGTAAAACCAAATAGTAAAAACTGACAAAGCTTCCAATCGTGTAGAGTAATAATGAATAATACAAAGCAAAAAAAAACTGAAGAAAAATCATGAAAAAGAAAAAAAAAACACCCCATCCCAAAAAAAAACTAAGCTAAACAGAATTTGTCAACTAAACTAAAAGACTTGGGCAACACTAACAACTTGAAAATGGGAAAGAAGAAAACTTTAGTGTCGACGACTCCATTCCTCTCAACCAACAGTACAGAGAAATAAAACAAGTTTGGAAATGATCAAATTACATCAAATGAAAATGCTGAATGAATGGCCTCCAATCATTCAGTCTTTGGAATACTTTGAAAATCTTTTTCCATTTAATTAGATGGTTTAAAACATTTGTATTCCAAGAGACAAAATTAATAATGTGAACCATAATTTGAGATTAACTCTTTGGTAAGTAAAGGGTTAACCATAATGTAAACTCATGAAATCGGAAGAGGAATACATGATCAGAGAGGAACTGGAAATCTCGACACTGCGGACATCTTTGTAGTTTTAAATCCGCCCAATAGAAAAAATTAAAAAAGAAAGAGACTACCCCACCCACCAACCCCAAGAACCCCGAAATAAGCCAGAGAAGGCTGAAGAAAGCACTAACTAACACTAACTCTAACCCCATTTCTGCAGGAGGCAACTCCAAAGATATATGTTATATAGAACAGTGCACAGACTGATGTGGCATTTGTTACTGTTTGCACATGACTACTTATGTATCTGTTTCACCTTAGAATTTGGATCTGGTACCCAGTCATGTAATTATGCTAAATTCTGCTGTGGACTTACAGAAGTAAGGTGACCCCAGACTATTCTGTGCCCATTTGTTCATCAGAACTTTGTAGGCTGAAGTTGCTTTCACTTAACTTGTAAAAACCTGTACTTTTTCCCATCTGGAGCAATTGAGAAAACACTACGTATACAGAATATTATAAACACAGTGCATGCTTGCATGCTGCAAGTTACTTAGCATATACCATGTAGACGCTACATCCCAAGCAACACCATTATGCTCATGATGCATGCTTATTAGCTGCTATGAATTAGATTAAAGCTGTGCATTTCAATTATCTTTACAAGCTACAATTCCCTACTGAGCTTTTCTCTTGTATGCCTTGTAAATATTCCTGATGGAAGGTAACAAGACCGATGTTTTTACAGGCTTTGTGTTGCACTTTACAGTTACAACGTACAGGATAGCCAACAACATTGTTGGCAGCTGCTTGTCTGGTCTATAGGATGCTCCAATGCAATACTGAGATACATAGAAACATAGAAAATAGGTGCAGGAGTAGGCCATTCGGCCCTTCGAGCCTGCACCGCCATTCAGTATGATCGTGGCTGATCATCCAACTCAGAACCCTGTACCAGCCTTCCCTCCATACCCCCTGATCCCTTTAGCCACAAGGGCCATATCTAACTCCCTCTTAAATATAGCCAATGAACTGGCCTCAACTGTTTCCTGTGGCAGAGAATTCCACAGATTCACCACTCTCTGTGTGAAGAAGTTTTTCCTAATCTCGGTCCTAAAAGGCTTCCCCTTTATCCTCAAACTGTGACCCCTCGTTCTGGACTTCCCCAACATCGGGAACAATCTTCCTGCATCTAGCCTGTCCAATCCCTTTAGGATTTTATACGTTTCAATCAGATCCCCCCTCAATCTTCTAAATTCCAACGAGTATAAGCCTAGTTCATCCAGTCTTTCTTCGTATGAAAGTCCTGCCATCCCAGGAATCAATCTGGTGAACCTTCTTTGTACTCCTTCTATGGCAAGGATGTCTTTCCTCAGATTAGGGGACCAAAACTGCACACAATACTCCAGGTGTGGTCTCACCAAGGCCTTGTACAACTGCAGTAGTACCTCCCTGCTCCTGTACTCAAATCCTCTTGCTATAAATGCCAGCATACCATTCGCCTTTTTCACCGCCTGCTGTACCTGCATGCCCACTTTCAATGACTGGTGTATAATGACACCCAGGTCTCATTGAACCTCCTCTTTTCCTAATCGGCCACCATTCAGATAATAATCTGTTTTCCTGTTTTTGCCACCAAACTGGATAACTTCACATTTATCCACATTAAATTGCATCTGCCATGAATTTGCCCACTCACCTAACCTATCCAAGTCACCCTGCATCCTCTTAGCATCCTCCTCACAGTTGACACTGCCGCCCAGCTTCGTGTCATCCGCAGACTTGGAGATGCTGCATTTAATTCCCTCATCTAAGTCATTAATATATATTGTAAACAACTGGGGTCCCAGCACTGAGCCTTGCGGTACCCCACTAGTCACTGCCTGCCATTCTGAAAAGGTCCCGTTTATTCCCACTCTTTGCTTCCTGTCTGCCAACCAATTCTCTATCCACATCAATACCTTACCCCCAATACTGTGTACTTTAAGTTTGCACACTAATCTCCTGTGTGGGACCTTGTCAAAAGCCTTTTGAAAATCCAAATATACCACATCCACTGGTTCTCCCCTATCCACTCTACTAGTTACATCCTCAAAAAATTCTATGAGATTCATCAGACATGATTTTCCTTTCACAAATCCATGCTGACTTTGTCCAATGATTTCACCGCTTTCCAAATGTGCTGTTATCACATCTTTGATAACTGACTCTAACAGTTTCCCCACCACCGATATTAGGCTAACCGGTCTATAATTCCCCGGTTTCTCTTTCCCTCCTTTTTTAAAAAGTGGGGTTACATTAGCCACCCTCCAATCCTCAGGAACTAGTCCAGGATCTAAAGAGTTTTGAAAAATTATCACTAATGCATCCACTATTTCTTGGGCTACTTCCTTAAGCACTCTGGGATGCAGACCATCTGGCCCTGGGGATTTATCTGCCTTTAATCCCTTCAATTTACCTAACACCACTTCCCTACTAACATGTATTTCCCTCAGTTCCTCCATCTCACTGGACCCTCTTTCCCCTACTATTTCCGGAAGAATATTTATGTCCTCCTTAGTGAAGACAGAACCAAAGTAATTATTCAATTGGTAAGTCAAGCTCCACATTACTGTCAACTCATTCACTAATTCTAAGGGAAAATTTAAAGATCACGTCCTCAAGTACAGCATGATGCTCATGGTTCAATGGACAGTAGTGATCCTTTACCTCCTATATGCTTCTAAGACATAGACTACACAATGTATCACACAGCACTAAAGAGACTACCAACTCTGATCCTCAAAAGCTCTCCAAATACCCAGGCAGTATAATCAAATAACACTAACATCCTTTCTCAAGTCAAATTTCTAGCAATGAGACCCTAATTACACTCTGTTAGCTCCATTAGGCAGGGAACATCATGTATTAATACAATATAATATAATACAATATCTTAATACAACATACATGTATTCCAACCATGTACTCTAAGTGGGACATTGATCCTCAGAAAAGGCCCCTATTTTTGTTTTAACTTATAATCTCTTACGATCAAAGTAAGTACCCAGTATACTACGCTGAGATTCATCTCCACGGACAGCCAAGAAACAAAGAAAACCAAGAAAGAAACCCATGGAACTGGTTCAAAGAAAAAACATCAACCCCCCCCTCCCCCCCACACACTAACAAATCATACAAATGGCAACAAGAAAGAGTGAGTGAAACCACAGAATATAAAACACAAAATGGAAGCGTCCGTATTTAGCTCAGCTCAATGTTCATGGTGTGCAGGCCGCCCCAATTCGAAGTTGCCCAAAAATAACAGCAGAGAGAGGAGCGACCATAAAGCAGATAACACATCGTAATATGAACTGCAGTCCAAATACAAACATGTCGAGTAAACCTTGCTCCAGCACCATTCTCTGACAGATCATTGGAATGCAGAGGCCTTCCCCCTGGAGCAACAAGGGAGAGAGAGAGAGGCTGTCACTTGCAGACCCCCTCCTCCAGCATCAGCGAGCGAGAGGCTAGTAAATGGTGTTGAACTTGCTCACCCTCAGCATCCACCTCGATGTTTTCAGTCTTCCTCAGCGAGATCAGTGAGAAATGGAGTCGATCATGGGCTCGTGCCCTGTCTCTAACCTTCTTGGCCTCAAGGCGACTCATCTCCCGGTTCCTTCTTGGAGATAGCAAAGCGCAAGATTGCTCGATCGACCGGAAAATACACCATCAAACTGTGGATCATGGGCTCCAACAGGACCAGAACCACATTTAAAAGGAAAAGAAGATGTAAAGGTCAAGGAAACAGTTTTGTGGACAATATGGAGAATGTCGCCTGTGGTAACGTTGTTCGCTGGCACCATCTTCTTCTGGATCATCATTATTACCTATTGTCAGGATTTGCCTGAGTTGCTGAAGAAAGAGAAAGGAAACAGTTGCAGATATGAGAAGGATTTTCGAAGAGCATTGTCTAACACAACTAAAGTGAATAATGAAGGTTGTAATCATGAAAGAAAACCTGATTGATTTGTGGCCTTTGAGACTTGGCATTTGTTAAAAGATTGATTGAAGCTGTGGATAGCCATTCTCTTTCATCACTTGTCTCTTTAGTGGTCTGTCGCTATTTTCCAGGAGTTCTCAGTCCTAAGCCAAGTAACATTGTCTGCTGTTTACTAATGCTTAAGTACGTCTCTTTGAAATCTTGTTTTAGCCTGAGAGAATAAAGTAGAATAGTCAGTCAGTAATTTCAGTCAATAATTATGCCATTTCTTGCTTGCCCACCAGAACATACAGATTGCCAACATCTGTTTACAGCAGTAAAGATTAGTTTTGAGATTATAAATTCCTTTTCAAGCAAACTTCAACAAATCTGTACAGTTTCACTGCTCATTTCTAGCATTTGACTCCTAACCAATAACATGATATGGATTTTAAGAAAAACATTAAATCATTTTACTAGTTGCATATTTTCCCTTTTATGCATTGTGATGTTTTGACAGAAAAGCCATTAGTCTTTAAATAAGTAATTGTCATTGTATCAATAATAAGGAAAAATACTTTTACAATTTTTAGTATGATTGGTTAATAAAAACAATGCAAATGAATTTGAAGCAACACACACAAAAGTTGCTGGTGAATGCAGCAGGCCAGGCAGCATCTCTAGGAAGAAGTACAGTCGATGTTTTGGGCCGAGACCCTTCGTCAGGACTAACTGAAAGAAGAGCTAGTAAGAGATTTGAGAGGGGGAGGGGAGATCCAAAATGATAGGAGAAGACAGGAGGGGGAGGGATGGAGCCAAGAGCTGGACGGTTGATTGGCAAAAGGGATGAAGGATCATGGGACAGGAGGCCTAGGGAGAAAGAAAAGGGGGAGGGGGGAAGCCCAGAGGATGGGCAAGGGGTATAGTGAGAGGGACAGAGGGAAAAAAAGGTGAGAGAGAAAAAGAATGTGTGTATATAAATAAATAACGGATGGGGTACGAGGGGGAGGTGGGGCATTAGTGGAAGTTAGAGAAGTCAATGTTCATGCCATCAGGTTGGAGGCTACCCAGACGGAATATAAGGTGTTCCTCCAACCTGAGTGTGGCTTCATCTTGACAGTAGAGGAGGCCGTGGATAGACATATCAGAATGGGAATGGGACATGGAATTAAAATGTGTGGCCACTGGGAGATCCTGCTTTCTCTGGTGGACAGAGCGTAGGTGTTCAGCGAAACAGTCTCCCAGTCTGCGTCGGGTCTCGCCAATATATAGAAGGACACATCGGGAGCACCGGACGCAGTATATCACCCCAGCCGACTCACAGGTGAAGTGTCGCCTCACCTGGAAGGACTGGCTGGGGCCCTGAATGGTGGTGAGGGAGAAAGTGTAAGGGCATGTGTAGTACTTGTTCCGCTTACAAGGGTAAGTGCCACGTAAGGATAAATAAATTTGATGTCAATGAAATTAAATAATGAAATGCTGAATTGAAATAAAACATGAAATGTATGGAATAAGGCTGCAGGGGTTAAGCGAATAGACAGACACAGTAAAATGGACAGATGCGATAAATATTTAATTCTAGAAATGGTCACAGCACAACAGTATTGCACCCCGGGGTGTCAGAGTTTGGGGTGCAATTCTGGCATTCTCTCTAAGAAAGTTTGTACGTTCTTCCCGAGTTCACATGGATTTCCTCCTGCAGTTCAAAGATGTGCCAGCTAGTAGGTTAATTAGTCATTGTAAATTGTCCTGCAGTTAGGCTAAGGTTAAAATAGGTGGTTGCTGGGTTTGGTGCGCCGGAAGGGCCTGTTGTGCACCGTATCTCAATCAATCAATCAATCAAATAAGTGAGTAAATAAGCAAATTGGTCACTAACTGAAAGAGGAAGATCATTTCAAACATTCTCAAATATTCTGATTTCTTTATTTATTTTATAATCCATGTTATTAAGAGTCTTCCTTTCAGTTTGGCCCCTGCTTGTGCATTTCTACATGGAAGTTTGTGAAGCTCCTCAAGTCATCAAGTTTATTGCCATTTATACATGTGTAGTATTGATTGAATTGTGAAAAATTGTTGCCACTCTAGGAAAACTAATTTGGATGGGTTGCTGACTCATATTTTCCCTTAAATTGTATTATATCTTTAAGTTATTCGAAAGCTTGATCATAATGAGCTATGTTACATTTGAAGGTGTACCTGCTGTCTAACAATCTATCCTCTTTTATTGTTTCTTCCTACAGGTATTGCCCAAGTATCACCTGTCTGTACCAGAGACAAAACCTGTACCTTACAGGACTTTGAGTCATACACACCATCTGTCACATGCTGCAAGACTTGCTCAATAAATTGGCTCATGACAAACTCAGTGGAGTAGCTTGCTGACTTTAAAAATCTGGAGGGGAAGGGGAGAATAATATTACACTGCCTCTTGCCACTGTCTTCACAGTAGTCCTGAGATCTGTCTCTTTGCAGATGTCTGGAGCCGCTCAGGGTGTGCCCAGCGACAGTGATGTGATTGGAGAACATATGCCTGTCAGTATAAAGCTACGCAAGCCAGCCTAGCCATCTGGCAGAAATAATGGATCATTGGCCAGAAAGCTAGCTGGACCAGATGGCTATTGAAATGCCAGATAAGATTGCGTTAGCTACCGGGCCTTCTGGTGAACTAGGCCAAGGACCAGTGAATCACTGTAGGACAGAGGTTCAGCATACTGAGCAACCCTGAAAGTTGTAGAGTGCTACATACTTCAGTCAACCCACTTCCATAGGAAGTTGGAAGTGATGTTTCTGTGATTGTTTGCACTTCAGCATGGTATTCTGATGTTTCTTAAAAAATCCCTTTGCTATCTCGGATCATCCGTTAGTCTTGCGAGACCATGGATCTGCGCCTGGAAAGTCTTCACTCTCCAGGGCGCAGGCCTGGGCAAGATTGTATGGAAGACCAGCAGTTGCCCATGCTGCAAGTCTCCCCTCTCCACGACACCAATATTGTCCAAGGGAAGGGCACTAGGACCCATACAGCTTGGCACCAGTGTCGTCACAGAGCAATGTGTGATTAAGTGCCTTGCTCAAGGGCACAACACATTCCCTCGGCTGGGGCTCAAACTTACGACCTTCAAGTCACTAGTCCAATGCCTTAACCACTTGGCCACGTGCCCACACTATCTCGGATACCTCATATTCAATGGTAGTTCAGTTTTCTGCTGAGCACGAGGCTGCATTAATAGCATTTGCTGAGGTTTTCATAGTTAGACAAGCCTTCCTTAACTACTGTGGGAGCATTGGAGTGAAAATATAAGATCACTTATGACCAGTTTCATCTAGCTATCATTTGTGGGCTTTACTAGCTAGCTAGCTTCCCCATTTGCAGCTCTTAATTAATGATTTTACTCTCAATAATGAAATGCTTAGTAGTAATATACAAAAGGTATTAACAATTGAAAACTAAGAAAAGCAAACGTTCTTAAACACACGTGCTGCACTAACGCAGCCTGATGAGGTGGTTCACTCCATCGTGCTTTTCCGTTAAATTTAAGTTTTTATTGTCCTTCTACCATAAATGAATACTGCCAAATGAAACAGCAAGGTGCAAAACACAGTACCAACAGTTTTACATAGCACACGGCACATATAGCACATACAAAATAGCAGTAAAATACAGTCACACAGAAAAAAAACATAGTCCGAGTCCCCGAGTTCCATGAATGTTGCAGCAGTCTGCAGTCAAATACAATACAGCTTGTCTTCTGCCGAGCAAACACTGGAGGGCAGCACTGATGCCAGCATGGACATTGCGCCATACTGCCTCCGGCACCAACTCTGTCGCCTCTCTCCTGGGCAGCTGCAAACAGGCTACACCGCAGCTTGAGGCCTGCAGTTCCGCCAAGCCAACGCTGGAGGGATGTACTGACGCCAGCATGGATGCCGCACGGCACCAACCCGATGCCTCTCTCCAGGGTGACTGCAAACGGGCGACACCACGGCTGGAAGCCTAGTCCTCACTACCACTGAGAACATGCGGCTCCCCGCCAAAAACCTGTGAACCGAGCTATTGCCTTCGGTGGCACTGCTGTTTGAATTTCCTTCACATATACCTTCTTACTTCACTTTTCTGGGTAGTGCCATGAAATGCCACTCAGAAAAAATGTTCACAGAGCAGTAAACTAAGTGGTATTGTATTGGTGCATGACTTCATAACGATATAGGTGCTTCACAAGTGGCATTTAAATTAGTGACTACCATTGGGGTATTTTAAGATAAGCACAGGATTCGGGGATTTTAAATTAAGCACAGGAAGACTTTTGGTCTATGCTATCTTTCTTTATCCATGTTTTCCTTGTCTCCAACATCCTTTTTATTCTCATTTCCCTAATCCTTTACTGTTGACAGAATACTTGGCCAAAGTTGTCCACCCCCCCCCCCCACCGCTCTATAAAATTCTTCTCAATAGCTGCCTTGGTTTGTAATACCCTTGCTAATTCAATTTTATTTCCCCTTTTCTTTGCAAAGACATTTTGAGCTGTCTTGTGTATTAACATACCTAATTAAATTGAAGTTTCATTTTTATTTATAGTACTGTGCAAAAGTCTTGGGCATCCCAGAATTTTTATGCAATTTCTGATGATATGGCCTCCATAGAGCCCCGATCTCAACAACACCGAGGCTGTGTGGGGTAACCTGGAGAGACAGGAGAGAGCAAGGCAGCCAAAGTCTGCAGAAGAACTGTGTGGCAACTTCTCCAAGATGCTTGGGAACAATCTACCTGACGATTTTCTTATAAAACTGCATGACAGTGTAACTAAGTGTAACCACAGTGTAACTGATGCCGTTTTAAGGCAAAGGATGGTTGCATCAAATATTAAGTTGATTCAGTTTTTTACCGTTTGCTGCTCTTTATAGTTTTTTTTGATATTCAGAAACTTTTCCTTATCTTTGAAAGCATCTTCGCTTTACAGAAATCTTTTACATGAGGCGAAGACTTTTGCACAGTAAAATACGTAATGTTTTTCCATGTGTATATAACTGGCTTGGTACAATAAAGTTTATTCATGTCAATTTGCATTAATTTGATCAGTATAACACTGGAAACCACATAACCAAAAGCTGCAAATTGTGGATTTAACTGAAATTTCTTACTTTTTTGCCATTAGACAAAGCATCATGCTCAGTTATTCACTAAATTAAATTTTAAAAAATTGTTCACCTTGAACATAGTGGAAACTATTATCTTTTAATTAAGGATGTACTTTATTATCTCTCCTATTCTCATCCAATATGGTTGATCAATTTATGAGGCTTCAATGCTCAATTTTTGAATAACTGGAGAGAATTTGAAACTGAGGCTTTTTAGAAATACATTTAATCTGGATCTTTGAGATTGGCCAGAATGACTATTTTTCCAAGCATTGAAAATATGCTTCATGTTCATTCCTCCAATTCCTGATGTGCAGATGGCAGTAAGGTGAAAGCAAAATTCTGCATTCAGCATCTGAATGAGCCAATCAAAAATAAATCTGATTAAAGTCAGTAATAAAATTACTTGAAGCTTTAGTTTTTCATCTTCCTACTTTAAGAATTTGTAAGTGACTTGCAGGGACCATGGGTGAGATCATAAACACAAAATAATATGCAGATGCTGGGATCAACGTAACACTCACAGCACGCTGGAGGAACTCAGCAGGTCGGGCAGCATCAGTGGAAATGATGCCCCTCCTTCTCTGTTCAGTCCTGATGAAGGGTTCTGGCCTGAAGCGTCGACTCATCGTTTCCACTGATGCTGCCCGACCTGCTGAGTTCCTCCAGCGTGCTGTGAGTATGGGTGAGATCAGCTGACTGAATAAAGATCAGGGATTTGGAAATGTAGTTTCTGTCCCACAATGCTACGCTTTTAAAGAGATTTCTGTTTTAGGACAATTTCTGTTTTATTTATTCAGATAAACTGTTGTGCGGTTGCATTACCTACCTAGTCCAGCTGTGGCCTTGACAAAACATGCCCATTGATTCTCTTAAGATATTTGTTTTCTTACTGTTTCTTTTGGTTTCTAAATTTTAAACAGTGTTCTTTTTTTCTCCCTTCTTACTCTGCACTCATTGAAAGTGCTTATTTTTCTTTCTGACTTAAGACTTGTTACTTGTTTTCTAAAATAGTCATTACTCATTATGTATTAGGGCACTGAGATAGAATAGCCTGGAAATTCAGTCACACAACAGAATGTTCTTGTGCAGTCGGATTTTACTTAATACAAGATTGCATGCATTTCTGCAT
The DNA here is from genome assembly GCF_030028105.1 of Mobula birostris. Taxonomy (NCBI): domain Eukaryota; kingdom Metazoa; phylum Chordata; class Chondrichthyes; order Myliobatiformes; family Myliobatidae; genus Mobula; species Mobula birostris. The sequence continues at coordinate 54,755,313 of NC_092386.1, forward strand.
CCCAGTCCTTGGTGGACAGATGCTCAAGGTTTTGTGATGTAATTTGGCTGACCAATATGTGATGTTATGCATATTTTTAATTTAGAGAAGTAGTTAACAAGTGATGTGGGCTTCACACACTAGAATAGGCCTCAACAGAAGGCTTAAGGCCCATCTCCTGCTAGCTAAAAGGCCTGTCCTCTCTAAGCTGCTATGATGGCAGTGTCGGCTCTTCCTGAGTATGTGGACCTTCTTTAGAAGATGATCCACTTTCGTCTCAAACTATGGGGTAATATCCTCCCACCTTCTCCTTCGGCCTTCAGTTAAATGATATAAAGAATTTCTTAGCCAATATTCTTTTAACACTGCAAGATGTTGAACTACCAAATGCATTGGACTAAAGATCTGTTGCTTCCTTGTGGAGGACGAAAGAAGTTGAATTCACCATTGTAGCTATTAACTCATTCAACATTTTACAAACACAAATGTAAATAATTCATTATCATTTGTGTTTCGTCAGTAGTTGTTGATTTTGTCTGCTTGTACTCCATTTATGTCGGCTGCCTTGAGGCCATGAAACTTAGAGACTTAGTTTGTAGGTGAGCAGTAGAATTTGAGAAGCATGGGGTGTTGAGAGAATGTGGAATGAATGCAGGAAGATTGATGTTAGTGTGTGGCTGAAAGTTGAAGAACCTGTTTCCATGCTGGGTAACTCCATGTTACCCTATTTTGGTTCCCTGTCCTGCAAGTCCTTGGTTTTCAGCAGCCCTCCAGTACACCAGCTGTTCAGTAAGTGTGCAATTAGTTATTTAGTTCTTATCGATTATATAGGAGATGCATCCACTTACTCACTCTCACATGCACACATGCTGACGTTGTGATTGGGATTACTAACAAGTTATCCTCCACACACGCAGGAGGCAAGTTCTTCTGTTGTTTACATGAAGAGAGCTGGTTTTACACAAATAGGGTCTGATTACTTAATTCTTCACAGGGGCTACTGTATGGCATAGTAGTCCTATTCGGTCAAATGACGTAAAAATAGAGATGACCATTCAGCCTGGAATTTATGTCCCCCTTGAGCCTTATCATATCTTTACTCATCCAGGTCTTTCAGCACAACCTTCTTCTCCCTTCTTCATACGCTAGGCCAGCCTTTTGTCGAGTGCATCTGCAGAATTCGTTTCAACTACTCCTTGTGGGGAATTGCATTTTCTCATCACTGTGTGTACAGAATTTTCTTCTGAGTTGTCTATTGAATTTAATGGTGGCTCGCTCATATTGGTGGTTGATAATTGTGTCCTTTCCAAGAACAGGAGATACACCTGTTGTACTCTATCTAAGCTTTCTATCGTCTAACAAGATCCACTATCCAGGCCATGCTCTCTTCTCGTGACTACCATTGGACAGGAGGTGCTGAAGCCTTAGGTCCTGTAGCATCAGGTTCAGGAACAGTTACTACTGTAAATCATCAGGCTCCTGAACCAGTGTGGATAACTTCATTCACTACTCTGAACGGATTCTACAGCCTACAAATTCACTTTCATGGACTCTTCAAAGCTTATGTTCTCCAGTATTATTTTTTTATTTGCACCTTTTGTCTTTCAAGTTGGTTGTTTGCCAGTCATTGTATATGTATAGTTTTTCATGAAATTCTATATATTTCCTTTTTTTTTGTTGTAATACTTAGCAAGAAAAAGAATCTCAAAGTAGTATGTGGTAACATATACTGTATGTAATTTGATAATAAATTTACTTTGAAATTTTATTTTAAAGTCTTCTATTAAGTTACCCTTCAATGCCTTTCCCCCTGGGAGCAGGAACCGAATCTTTTAATCTTTCCTGATACTTGTATATTTGCGTACTTTGTATCATCCTTATAACTCTGCAGCTCCATTGCCTCGAAATTCTTATGGCATTCAGAACTGCGCTTTAAATGTAGTTTGATCAAGAGTCAGTACATGTTCCCTCCATTTCCTACTTTTCAATTCACCCCTCTAGAAATAAACTGTGGTGCTTGGTTTGCATTTTATTTTGTGCGGCGTAACTAACCTGTTGTACAACTGTATTTTGCATTCCACAATCTTTTGTTCCTCTATACCACATAGGCTCCCAGGGAAGTAAGAGGTGATCTCCCTGCCCTATATGCTAAAATATACCACTTTGTATTTATCTGTGGAACCTCGTCCCTCAATTATTTTCCCTTTTTGTAAGTTTATTAATAACCTTGTAATTGGTTGCCATTTTCTTCTTTGTTGACTTCTCCTGCCCATCTTGTCAACTCCCCCCCCCGACCTTCAAAATTTAGTATTGCCTCTAAATTTAGGATATTGATCCCAAAGTCTGGATTGTTGGTATAAATTGTGTAGTACTGATCCATGTGGAGCACCAGTTGAACGTACTCTCCAAATGCAAATAGGTAACTTTTACTCCCACTTTCTGCTTTCTGATTGCCAAAAAGCAATTCAGCCCACTAATCCACCCAACTCTGCAATCTTTTATCTTCTGTCTGCTATGGAGTCCTTTATAAAATCTGTTTTAAAATCTAGATAAATTATTAAAGCATGGCTCTTGTCAGTCTGTTAGCTGTTCATAAATTTCAGTCGCAGGTAAAATCGTCACTTTTGAAATCTTGTTAACTATTCATTATTTAACTCTACATGTTCTTCAGTGTCTCTTTTACTAGGTATCTTATTATTTTTCCTACCATTGATGTTATACTTTGAGGAACCTGTCTGATTATTTTAACTAACTTCAGTAGTCAGATGTCATTCTAACTGTGCCTTAAGATACTGATCCACAGGGGGAGCTCTGCAATCATTTTCTTCCTGTAGGTCTTGTCGGCAATATACCCACTAGGAGCTATATTTTTATTGCAGAGCTCGCAATTATAGTGTATACAGTACCTAGGTGCAAGTGTAAAACATAGACTTTTTTTTCCATTTTCAGATGTAACAAAAGAATATAATTAACCTATTGTGCATTTTCTAGTCCTTTGTTATTGCAGATTGACCAATTCCTTTGTGATATTCTCAGTGTACTGAATTTTAGAGATGTTTGCTTACTGTTCTGTGTAAAGGATTGACAGGTGGGATATATGTTCTTCTCATTACAGCAAATGAAATCCCCAGAGAGTCGGTTTTCAGGCCACAATGTGACACCTCAGTACAGGATGCATTCCTACTACTCTGCTGCCTCCTACCTGGGACAGGGGCTGAGCACGGCAGCTTGCGTTCCTCAGCTGTTCACTCTTGAAGATGGCTCCTCCTTCTCAGATGTAAAATCCAACGGTAGGTCAAATCTTATTTTTGTCAGCTCATTCATTTTTTAATTATTCAATGCGTTACTGAGGAGTTGTTTCTCTGGGGCTGCTCAGCATTTATTCATAGCAACGCTGAGTATGGATTCAGAGCAGAAAACTTCCAATCGTCAAGGTGAAGAGGATTGAACAGTAGTGTGTGTTTATGAATATACAACACAGGCCAGGGGTGTGAAGAATCTTCCTCTATTCTGTCCAAGAACATGCATTAACAGTGGTCTCAAAAGCATCCTACATACATCACTAATTTGACTTCTTTTTCCATTTCCCACATTCTCTTGTATAATTTTGTAACTACCCTTCCATTGTAGCTTTAATCACTATGCATGTACATTTTAGCAAGCCTTGCCAATACTTACAAGGCACAAATCAGAAGAATGATGCGATGCTGTCCACTTACCTGGATGAGGGCAGATCCAAAAACACCATCCAGGCTAAAGCAGACTGTTTGATGGTTAACCTTTCCACCAGCCTGCTCCTCCACTGGCATACAGTTTTCACAATATGTACCACTTACAAAATACTTAACAGTTCCTTGCCAAGACTACTAAAACATCATCTCTGAAACCAGCAGACTTTACTAAAGGAGAAGAGTTTTATCCACCTGTAAACACCGCATCTTGTATGCTTTCCTCCAAGGTGCACATCATTCTGATTTGCATATACAGTATATGGCCATTCCATCAATGTTCCTGCATCTAAATACAGAATTCCCTTCCCAACAGCATTGTAGGAGTACCCTCACCCAAAACAAATGAGCTATTTAAGATGGCTTCACCTAAGAGCCAGTTAGAACTATGCATAAATGCTGTCCTTGATATCAGTAGCCTGATCTAATTAAAAAATCAGATATTTTAGTGTAAAAATTTTAAAGAACAAAATGTCTTGACATATCGCAAATGATGATGTATTTTACTTGTTAGAGAAACAATTTATACTCAGGTAATTTACTGGGTAAATTGTGGCATCAGAGCAGTTAACCAAATAAGAATGGCCATAATTAATCAAATTAGCTTTATTGTAAGGAAACTATGCTTTAGTATGATGACATAAAGGCAAATTAAATGCTTCAACTGATTTAAATGGAAATGCAGGAATGCTCGAGCAACGTTGAAAGTGTGGTGTGTTGAGCAAATCGATCTGACCCTTCAGAACTGAATGTTCACCATCTGTTGTGATGTGGACAACTTCAAATAGTTTTTACAGTGCTTGACACATAGTGGAGCATGTCTTCCGAAAGACACTGGAGAGCCAGTTAATAGGAAACATTAAGATACTTGTAATTTTAGGGAAGATGTTAACTTGTTAAAACAAGTAGTTAATGACTCTGTTAAAATTGGGAAGAGAGAAGTTTTGGATAAAATATTATAGTGTCAACAAGCATAATAGGTGAGAGTAAGAGTTCGGCACGGACTAAGAGGGCCAAGATGGCCTGTTTCTGTGCTGTAATTGTTATATGGTTATGGTTAATACAATTCAGTCCCAACACCACAAAGAAAACCTATTAGGAATTCTTTTTTAAAAAAAAAGTTGCTTCCCTTTTTTCTAGTTTGATTTTATTTTGCTGTTTTCTCACGCAGGAGGTTGCCACCATGTTGTCAATTCATTAGTGTGCATGCACCTTGCCTGTTATGATATTCTTTTAAGGAATTTCAAAATGCAGGTTTTGCAGCTGAATTCTGTAGAGCTGTGGCAGTGCTATTATCGGAGAAAATGATCTTTCTATTGGGATACCATTGTCATTGCATCCTCTGATGGAATAACTTGCAGCTTGAGGCTCGTGAGACATGAGACGCTGTAAGGGAATTGAAGAAAAAGTCGAGGTGGACAATCCACGGCAGGGACTGCATCATAGAACTACCTTTTAATCAGAACGGTGGTCGAGATTTTAAAGGCAGAGATTCGCAGCAATTTACAGAAAAGTCCTTTGACCACCGACCAATCGGCATTTGGTATTGATTAGCAAGAGCAAGTTGAAGGGAGTGGCAAGCACAGCAGCCATCGTCTGAGTGAACAGAGTCAGAGTGGTCATCTTAAGGCTTTAGCCCTTCGAGCCTTCAGTCAGAGAAAGCAAAAGAAAAGCTCTAGGTTAAGTTTTTTTCCCTTCCCTTCTTCATACCTGCTCAACTAACAGTACAGATACCAGGCATGATGGTGGAATACTTCTCTTGCAGGATGTGGGAAGGCAGGGAGATGTCCAGTGTCCCTGATGACTACAGCTGCAAGAAGTGCATTCAGCTGCAGCTTTTAACAGACCATGTTAAGGAGCTGGAGCTGGAACTGGATGAACTCTGGATCATTTGGGAGACTGAAAGGGTAATAGGTAGGACATAGAAGTAGATGCACCCAAGGTGCTGGACACAGGAAACTGGCTGACAGTCAGGAAGGGAAAGGGATTAAGGAGCCAGTGCAGAGTAACCCAGTGGCCATCCTCACTGTTGGGGGTGTTGACCTAACAGAGGAAAATCACAGTGGTCAGTGGTCAGGACTCTGGCACTGAGTCTCCATCTGTGACTCAGAAGGGGTGGGGGGGTGGGGAAGAAGAGGCACGTTGTGGTCATAGGAGATAGGTTAGTTAGGAGAGCAGACAGGTGGTTCTGTGGACGAGAATGAGATTCCCCAATGGTATGTTGCCTCCCGGGTGCCAGGGTCCAGGATATCTTGGATCGAGTTTTCAGCATTCTTAGGTGGTAGGGTGAACAGTCTGAAGTTGTAGTCCACGTAGGTACCAATGGCATAGGTATGACAACTGACGAGGTTCTGCATAAAGAGTTCAGGGAGCTGGGTGCCAAGTTAAAGGGTGAACCTCCAGGATTGTGATCTCAGGATTGCTACCTATGCCGCATGCTAGACAGGCCAGAAGCAGAAATATTATACAGTTTAACACATGGCTAAGAATTTGGTGTAGGAGGGAGGGTATAAGATTTTTGGATCATTGGGCTCCCTTCCAGGGAAGGAGGGACCCATACTGAAGGGACAGTTTGCACCGAAACTGGTGGGGGACTATTATCCTAGTGCAAATACTTCTTAATGCTGCACGGTGGGGTTTAAAATAGAGTTGCAGGGGGATGGGAACCAGAGTGCCAGAACAGTTAGTGGAGAGGTTGTAGAGGTCGATGTTGGTAAGACCTCAGACAAAATTTGGAATCGAAAGGTTGAGCATGATGGGACTAGTGTCCTAAGCTGCGTATATTTCAATGCAAGAAGTATCGTAGGAAAGGTGGGTGATAGTGCTGAAGATGATGTAGCAGGTTTACAAACGGGGCAACGTGTAGTGAGAACAGGCTGTTGATTAGGCAGAATTGCAGTCAACAGGATGAGTTGCAACATAAAAGGTGGACAAAATTGAAAAGGGTAAGTACAGGACAGAATGTACTACGTTTGAATGCGCACAGTATATGGAATAAGGTAGATGAACTTGTAGCACAGTTGCAGATTGGCAGGTATGATGTTGTAGGCATCACTAAATCATGGCTGAAAGCACATTATAGCTGGGAGCTTAATGTCCAAGGATACAACATTGTATCGAAAGTATACCCCCAAACTGTAATAAGGATGTGGTCTATGAATTACAAGTGAGATACCAAAAGGGCAATATTACAATAGTTATGGGGGTGTCAATATGTGGGTAGATTGGGAAATCATGTTGGTAGTGGATTATAGGAGGGGGATTTCCACAGTGCCTACGAGATGGCTTTTTTGAGCAGGTGTGGTTGAGCCCACTAGGGTATCAGCTATTCTAGATTGGGTGTTGTGCAATGAAGCAAAATTCGATAGAGACCTTAAGGTAAAAGAACCCTTAGGGGCAAGTGATCATATGACCAAATTCGCCCTGGATTTTGAGAAGGAGAAGCTGAGGTCGGATGTATCAGTATTACAGTGGAGTAAAGGGAATTACAGAGGCATGAGGGAGAAGTCGGCCAGAATTGTTTGGAAAAGAATACTGGCAGGGATGACAGCAGAGCAACAGTGGCTGGAATTTCTGGAAAGTTTCTTCAGATACATGAAGTGTAAAAGAGAGGTGAGATTGGATATTGAACCACTGGCAAAAGATACTGGAGAGGTAGCAATGGGGACAAGGAAATGGCGGGTGAACTGTATAGGTATTTCGCATCAGTTCTTCGCTGTGGAAGACACTAGCAGTATGGTGGAAGTTCCAGATGTTCCACATGAAGTGTGTGAAGTTGAGAAGGTTTTTGGGAAACTGAAAGGTCTGAAGGTAGATAAGTTACGTGGACCAGATAGTGTACACCCCAGGGTTGTGAAAGAAATAGTTGAAGAGGTTGTGGAGGCATTAGTAATGATCTTTTAAGAATCACTAGATTCTGGATTGGTTCTGGAAGACTGGAAAATTGCAAATGTAACTCCACTCTTCAAGAAGAAAGGAAACTACAGGCCAGTTAGTCTAACTTCAGTGGTTGGGAAGATGTTGGAATCTATTATCAAGGATGAGGTCTCAGGGTATTTGGAGGCACATGATAAAATAGGCCATAGTCAGCATGGATTCCTCAAGAGAAAATCTTGCCCAACAATTCTGTTGGAATTATTTGAAGAAACAACAAGCAGGATAGACAAAGGAGAATTGGTTGATGTTGCATGCTTGGATTTTCAGAAGGCCTTTGACAAGGTGTCACACATGAGGCTGCTTAACAAGCTATGAGCCCATGGTATTACCAGAAAGATTCCAATATGAATAAAGCAGTGACTGATTGGCAGGAGGCAAAGAGTGGGAATAAAGGGAGCCTTTTCTGGTTGGCTGCTGGTGACTAGTGGTGTTCTGCAGGATCTTTTTGGGACTGATTTTTTGAATGTTATGTGTAATGATTTGGATGATGGCCTCACTTGGAATATTGTGAGCAGTTTTGAGCCCCTTATCTTAGGAAGCTTGTGCTGAAACTGGAGTGGGTTCATAGGAGGTTCAAAAAAGTGATTCCAGGATTGAATATCTTGTCATATGAAGAGCATTTGATGGTTCTGAGTCTGTATTCACTATAATTCAGAAGAATGAGGGGCGACCTCATTGAAACCTATTGAATGGTGAGGAGCCTTGATAGAGTGGATGTGGAGAGGATGTTTCCTATGGTCGGAGAGTCTAACACCATAGGACACAGTCTCAGAATAGAGGAGGGTCCTTTTAGAAAGGAGATGAGGTGGAATTTCTTAAGCCGGAGAGTGGTGAATCTGTGGAATTCTTTGCCACAAGCAGCTGTGGAGGCCAAGTCTTTATGTATATTTAAGGCAGAGGTTGATAGATTCTTGATTGGTCAGGGCATGATGGAATACGGGGAGACGGCAGGAGATTGGGGCTGAGAGGAAAATTGGATCAGCTGTGATGAAATGGCGGAGCAGACTTGACATTCCAAATAGACTAATTCTGCTCCTATGTCTTAGGGTCTAAAAGTGATCGGATTTTAATTTTTATTTGGTATCCTTTGCAGAAGTTTTTCTTCCTGTAAGGTAAATTTTAAAGCATTGATTCTAATACATATCACTTATTACATGCCTGTAAAAGTGGCTGTATCAGAATAAATGCTTTAAAATTTTAGAGTGGGTTTATATCCCACTCACAATTTCAGTCGCTTGATGTGATTTTACTAAATTACAACAATGTAGAGTTTAAAGATTTATGGTTTTGTATGCCCCTCTTCCTCTGTCCCCTTCCTTGTTTATAACTTCCTTCATTTCCTTATTACCCTTCTCCCTTTCTCACTCTTTACTCAGTTTCTTACATACTGCAACCAATGAAGTGGCCATCCCACCATTGCCATTTAGTTCTCTGGTGATGTGCCTTGTCTGTCATTCATCATTTGCAAACTTTCCACCCCCCCCCCCCCCATCACATCATTGCTGAGTCACAGCATCCATTGTACCCAAGGCCTGCAATCCCAGCACACTATCCACACTTGAACCTCCCAAAGAGATCATCACAAATGTCAGCAAATTGTGAACACCTGAGGCAGAAATGAAAGTAAGTTCGTACAGGCTAGTATGTCCAGTACTGGCATGACAGTAAAAAATTTACACAGCTGTACGCCAGGTCATGCTGTATTCTCATAACTACCATCAGGAAGGAGGTACCCGAGCTTAAAGACCCACACTCAACATCTTAGGAGCAGCTTCTTGCCATCTGCCATTAGATTTCTGAATGGGTCCATGAACTCTGCCTCACTATTCCTCTTTTTGCACTACATTTTCATATTGTAACTTGTATTAATCTTTTACGTCTTGCACTGTACTGCTGCCACAAAACAACAAATTTCATGACATATCAATCATGTCAATCAAATTCTGATTCTGAAGACATTTGAGTTACTTTCATTCTGCAGAGAATAGATGCGTACTGGCCTGTGTTTCGCCAGCTGATGGGGAAGAATGTATTTATTCTTTGGGAAAGTCTAACTCAGCCGACACTCTTAGCGTGATCTCATTCTTGTTTATTTTTTGTCCAACCATGTGTTGTGGGAGTACACCTTTATGTACTTAGAACAGGGGTTCCCAGCCTGGGGCCCACCCCTGCTTCTTGGTATTGGTCCATGGCATAAAAAATGTCGGGAACCCCAGACCTAGAATGTGAATAGATTTCTGTGTGTCTTTCTTTGTGTGAGCCTGTGCTGAGTCCCCCTGATAGCGTAGATCTTCAGTCACCTTGGACTTCCTTGCTACTGGAACAAAACCTTGCTCTTTAAAGATTATCTAATGCCTGTTTTACAACGGCTGTCTCATGGTAGAGGAGATCGTGTAGGGACAGCTACTACTCAAAATGGACTCAAGATGTGGAATGTCAGGGTCGTCGTGAATGCCAGCTGGGAAAGACCCAAGCACTGCTGCTATTGTACACCTGGAGGTCAGATGTTTTGATATTAACATAGCTGTCCTTAGGAAGGTGGGGAAAAAAGCAACTTAATGGACAACATAGTGATTACATCTTTTTTCTGGATGAACATTGGAAATAGAAATACCTTCATTGGATCAGTTTTGCAGTCAGGATTAAGCTGGTCTTGTGTCTTAGCCGCTGTAGGATAAACACATCGTAACTCTCTTGCTTATTTTGAAATGGAACTGGCATGCTCTCGTCATCAATGTGTAACATCCCAATCTCAGTGGTTTCCAATTAAGACCAAGGAGGAATTCTCGGCCTAAGTTCAAGCAAAAGACAAACTAATCCTTATTGGTGATTTCTTTGACAGAGTTGGAGAGCAGTGACGATTCTATTCATCAGTGGAAATGATGTTCACGTGCAAGAAATCTAAGGCAAATACAGGGTGCATGACTTTTCTTGACCTCGTAGAAAGTTTTCAACTCCATCAACCGAGGGGATTAAGGAGAATCATTCTCAACTGTAGCTGTTCTCAGAGATTAATTGTCACTCTGTTTTATTTCTGAGCCATGATGCTAAATGATGAGCCCATCACAAACCAAATTCCAGTGCAGTCTGGGATCAGGCAAGGTGGTGTCATCACACCAGCCCTCTCCTTAGTCTTTCTTGCTGTATGTCTGCACCTCACTCTGACAAGCTGTGTTGGAGCAGAGTTAATCTAGAGGCTATACAGGAAGTGATTGAACCTTTGATATTCCCTCCCCAGAACAAAGATGAGCCTATAGCAGTGTTTCTGCATGTGCAGATTGGAAGGCTCTGTTCCAGATCATTGTTCACTCCTTTGCTGAAGTATTGGAAAGGATGGACCTCATACTGGAGATCCAGAAATCAAAGATCGTCTACCAATCTCTGTTTTATATCCATGCTCTGACAGACAAGGTCCATGGGGAGACTGAAAAACAACCTTGTAAATCTTGGAAATCACCTCTTAAGGGAGGTTGACATTCAGGATGAAGTTCACCACTACCTCCAGTCTGCCAGTATGACCTTCAGCCAACGGAGGAAAAGCAAATTTGATACCCAAGATTACAACCTTGACCCCCAAGTGCAGGGTTTACCAGGCAGAAGTGATCCTTTCTGCCCCCCCCCCAATAGGCTCAGGGATCATATCAATCTACAGTAGGCACCTCAAAACAGTAGTGAATAACGACCAACACTATCTCCACAAAACCCTCCAAATCCATTGCAGGCCAACATCCCCTGCATCAAGATCTTGAGGACAGTTAGCTCCAAATGGAAGACCATGTCATCGACATGCCTAAAACCTGGAACAAGCAAACAAGTACCCTACCGCAAGCTTCATCACATCAACTGATTACCAGGGGTATCGGGAAGGCACTGAAAACCTTGAATCTCTATAATGGGAGCATTCAGAGACATGTACAAGAGTAGAAGGAGAACACAGTACTCCAGAATACCTCACACATCCAGTGCCTCCCCTCCCCAACCTTCAAGCAGCGTCTGCCTCAGCGTAACATGAGTTTGGATGATATACAGGACTCTTCAGCCATCTCAAAGCTCTTAGAACTAGATGGAAGCAAGTCATCCTCCATTCTGAGGGACTGCCTCAGGAAAAGAGGAATGTCTGTAGCCTGCAGAAAAGGAATAGTTTTCCCACATCTTATGATTCAATGATTACTGTTCTAATAGACTTCCGTGCCAACAATATCTGTCTGCAAGTGTACTGCAATCGGTTTGTTCCAGTTCATTTTAGTATAGTAATTCTGCTCAGAAAAGAAGTCCCATGTAGAATATGTTTAAAGCTCTTGGGTGCAGCCCTGTGAAAGGTTGAAAAGATGGAAAGGAAGGAATTGTTCTTTTGCTTTCCACAGGCAATGCAGCAAGTTTTGAATCTTGTGTTTGAAGATGTGTGTGACATGGGTCTGCTTTGTTTCCACGTGCAGAATTTATTTTCTGTTTTTGAATAGTTAATGTTCTACTCTGTTAACTGAGCTACAATTGACTAAGGATTAAGGATTAAGGATTGATGAGGATTAGCTGTCCAGTGAAACTCTAGTAATCCGACATGCTTGGGACTTTGGTGGTGCTGGACTGTCAGATTTTTTTGTATTATTGAATGCTGTTCCAAAACGATTTTAATTCACTTTCTTAAAAAAGGTATAGTGAAGAAGTGGCAAGAGGATTGGAAAAATGAATTAAGGGGCAGGCATTATTTTTCTAGTCACCCACTAGTTAAAAGGGTCTCAGACTGTTACCTTTTAAGTCGTAGAGATATGGTGAAATTTACATGACTTAGGTTGGGACATTGTGGGCTAAACTATTATTTAAAGATAATAGGAAAACATCCTACTGGATTATGTGACTGTGGTAGTCCAGAGACAGTCCAGCATGTTTTGCTGAGCTGTAATCGATACAAAATTGAAAGAAGCATGTTGTTCAAGAGGCTGTCTGGCTTAAATTTATTTTGGTTTTCTATTCAATCTTTGTTTGGCCATCAAGAGAATCAACATCTGATTGAGGAGTCTTCAGATTATACGTGAGACTAGATTGTATTCGAGAATTTGAATTCCTTGAAGTTCTGTAATTAATTATACGTCCTGCGGAGGGCTGTAATACGCCTGGATGCGTCTAAACAGCCGGAAATAGAAGAAGAAGAAGAATTCACTTTCTTTACACGTTACATTGCAGCATAATATATTTTCCAATGAACTTAAGCTTGAAGTGAGAGCAGGAAACAAAGCCCAGGTGAATTTAAAAGGAATGCAGGAAACGGGCTCTGGTATGTAAAAGAGAGCATCAAAATCAGTACCTGGTGAGCCAAATTTTGAAATATTGTGACTTGCAAATAATCAGTCAGAGGACTATAGTTTTGCTATAGAATTAAGTCTTGTAAACCAGAAATCCCAGGCTTAATTATATTGTGAGTTTGTAGATCCTATCTTCAGGTTAATACAATGATTCCACAGTCAATAGCTCAGGAAATGTGCATAGGGATGGATGAAAGTGGCCTGATTTCCACTCGTCTTTGCTGGAAGGTGAATTGTGTAAACAAATCCCTGTGTGCATTCAAGGTTTGGATTTGATTTGCTGTGTTATTCACAATCAAATATCCTAATAGCACTCACTGCCTCAGTTCATTTATGAAGAATAAACTCGCAAACATGCTTCAGAGACTTGCCATTATCTCTAAAAAATTTTACTCTTAATTAACAGCTGGTCTTTCAGTTAAGAAAAGAAAAACAGAGGAATATCCAGTAAATTGACAAGAATGGAAATTCTTTTTATACTTTCCTCATATTCCCTTTTGACATGAAAGTGAGGCTTTCATTTTTTTTTAAAAGAAGGAAAAGTGTATTAACATCACTAGTGCCTTTAAATGCGTTTTCCCCTGTTAATCTATTTCATCTGAAATTGTACAGCTGCTGAAAACTGTTGTGGTTCCTAGCATTGCTAAGGTTCTGTAAACTTTAAATGGTTGGTTTTGGCAGAGCTGTTCTTGGCATCAGATTTCAACCCCGCAGATTTTACATCAATTATATCACTATCAACAGGAGATAAAATGTCACAGGATATAAGATCAGTTAGTACTCAAATCAAAGGAGTGAAAACAGCTAACATTAATCACCAAAGTTAAATGCAGTGTTTGATTTCTGTGACAGAAGGGAAGACCTGAGGCTGCTGTTTAGTTTCTCTTTAACATTGTTTTTTGATTTGATTAGATTCGTTGAACTGAGGATATACAAAAATACAAGAACAGCTTTACTGTTAGAACTGAGAGACTCCTGTCTTGTGTCTGCACTGGGAAGCAGCAACAGACTAACTGTTTCACTTCTGGTACCTTGTTTTGAGCAAAATTACTTCTTGTTTGCTTCTAACTGAGATTTGCCAGGAGATGATAGTGCTATGGGAAGTGAAAAAACTGGGGCTCTCTGCATTATGGAAAGACCTGATTTGCAGAAATCTGACTCTATGCAAATTCTCCTACAGATTTTTTTTAAAGAATTCTTCAAGATAGTAAAATGGTCTGTGCTATTCTTGAACGACTGGATGCAGTACAAACAACAGAAAATCTGTAGATGCTGGAAATCAAAGTAATACACACAAAATGCTGGAGGAACTCAGCAGGCCAGGCAGCACCAATGGAAAAGAGTAAACAGTCGATGTTTCAGGCCAAAACCATCAGGTGAAGGGTTTCGGCCCAAAACGTGACTGTTCACTTTTTTTCCATAGATGCTGCCTGGCTTGCTGAGTTCCACCAGCATCTTGTGTGTATAACTGGGGGCAGTATACTGCTAGTTTAATTATGGGTAGTGTCAAAGTGAATATTCAATGAAGGAATTAACGAAAGTGTTTGTAGAGTGTTACGATATGGGTAGCTATAGAAAACTGATGTTCTTAGGAACAGAACTCTTACATTACCTGGGGACAGCCTTGTAAGTGCATCGGTAATGATTCCCTTGGGGAGAGGCAGGGCCCAAAGAGTGCCAGAAGACTAATAATATTGAGGTAATTTGGTGAGAAAGTTTACAAAAAGGAAGTGAAATATAAATATATTCAACACACAAACTGCATTTGTGGTAGCTGTGTCAGCAGTCCCTGGGAATCCCCAAGACAGACCCAGCTCATATAAGGAGTGGGAAAGAGAGGTGTGTATATTTTATCAAGTCTAAGCAATTAGGTCTTTCATTACAAAGGGCTGGGAAACACTGCATTTGAGAATAGTCACCTAAAGCATGGCTAAGGAGGGGGGGAACATTGACTCAGACCATGAGAGGCCTGCGTCAGGCATTTTTATGCCTTACAAGGCGCAGATTGGAAGTCTGTGTGGGGCACCACTCCTCGCACAGACACTAGAGCAATGTGTGGTTAAGTGCCTTGCTCAAGGACACAAACATGCTGCCACAGCTGAGGCTCGAACTAGCGACCTTCAGATCACTAGACGAATGCCTTAACCCCTTGGCCACACGCCAACCCAAAAGTATGGCTAAGGTGCATTGCTATAGAACAACAGGGGTTTCCCAATCTTTTTTATGTCATGGACCAATACCATTAAGCAAGAGCCCGCAGGTTGAGAACTGCTGCAGAAGGAAATGTGATTGGATTTTGCAATGCCTGACACTGAATAATTCAATTCCACAGCACTGCATTTCTTTACTAAAATTAAATTTTTTTTTTGCCATAAATGAAGCTGTTGTTGTATGATGACAATATACAGAAGCATGGACCTCCTTCCAGAAATGCCAGCTAATGCAAGCTGGCAAGTATGTCAAGAGACAGGGACCTCTGAGTCCTGAAGATAAAGTTTCTTGGTCGTGCTCAGTTATCACTGTTGATAGAAATATGATGTTCCAGTACTTTAGTAAAGGAATGAAAGTATTACGCCGGCAGTTCTATATGAGCAGTACAAATACTTGTTTAGTTTACTTACCAGATTCGTCAAAGGAATACGAGTGTGAGGACTTCTCAGCCTGAAACAGTTTCATCACCAGAGGTAATGTCAGGGACTGCGTTAAAGTAAAAGCTTCTTGTATCTGTTTTATATAGTCAATATTTGTGTTCCTTTCTCCATTTGTTAATAAATGCATCCTATAGTTTATATCCAAAATTTGTTCAAAATACTCAAGGACTTCTGCATATTGTATGGGAAGCCTGGCAAACCGTACATTTAGCTTCATCTAACACACCACCTGAATCCATAAGGAAAAGGGAGGGTTGTTGTGAACTCCCTTCAAACTGATAGAGCAGCAGTAAATACAGAAAATGCTGGAAATAGTCAGAAGGTCAGGTATCATGGAAGTAGAATTAATGTTTCTCGATAATGATCTTTGAAAATTAGTCTGAATCTGCTTTTATGGGCAGCAGCGGCAGGTCAATTAGCATGACAATTCAATTACCTCTTACAGCTCACCCTTTTCTTCTTCAGCTAAGTAGTAATTGAAAATAGCCTGTGTAAAATTAATCTGTGTAGCATTCATAACTTTGCATAGACTTTAGAACTAAACAATAAATAGCTTGCGTACAAATTGTTTAATTAATTACATTCTAATTATAACATGAGTGACAATTATTTTTCAATTTCAATAAGGTGAGCTGCTGGAAGGAACATTGCATCATTATAGCATAAACTGGAAGATTAAAGGGCTGGAAACTAAGACCCAATAGCTCTATTACTGTGCTAAATGTTACAGCTGGGTTCCTTTATAAATTAGATTGTGAGCTAGTTTACTGACATCTGCTTGTTTCTGGCCTTATGTTTGTTTGCCAACTACAAGATTTTCCATGTTTAATACTTGTGCAGTCAGCTAGTAATCTAAACAGAAGTTTTGTGTGTTTGTAAATGAGTGGTTGTAATGAATGGTTGTATAAAATTTGACATAATTGATACTGTGATGCAATCAGTCAGCTGGCAAAATATAATTGATGCAGTATCTACAGATTTTGATTTAGGTAGTTAGGGTACAAATTTTGTGTTAAATTATTTCTTGAAATCAGAACATTTGACGCCTATTTTCACAAGAGCATTTTCATTGAAAAACACCAATGGCTTTTGTTGCAATTGCGTCTTTTCCCAAATCAGAATTAAGAACAGTTCACCACATGTCATTGTAGAACTTTTAAAAGTATTTATTCTTGACAGAAATGCTGTTGCTTGTGTGAGTGCTTGTTATCTTTTCAAGGTGTTTTAGGCTGATGAAATACTTCACTTCTGTGATAGTGTGAGAATATAGGGAAAGTAAAACGATTCTTCCAGGACTCTGCTCTGATTTCCTTGACACTTACGCTTAAACCTTGATAGAAATTTAGATTAAATCGTACATGGGAAGGAAGGGAACATTGTTTATACTGTCATCATCCAAGGGATTGGATTTCCATAATATGCCTAGAGTTTAGTGTTAAAACGGAAACAATATCATTTTAAAATTTACGAAAATTAAATATTAAAAAAAAACGCTCCTAGGTTGAAATATTGAAATGACAGAACGTTGGTGAATTTGGTCACAAGTATAAAGTTCCCATGGTTAATTACTTATCATCATAATATATCAGTAAGGCAGGGGTTCTGGTGTTGCCTAGCTGCAGTAGTAGATAAAACTGTAATGGAAATATGTCAAAATAATTAGACCTCAGCCACTGATAAGAACCGAAGTAAGATTAAGCTATTTTTCAAGGGGACCGTTAGTTTTTTGTTTCTTAGTTCTGTATGTAATTAATGAATGAAGTCCTTGCTGGCCTTGTTTAAATAAACAATGATACAGGGATAGAAAAATACTATCACAGTGATTTATGTAGACTGGAATAGCAACTTACAAGGAAAAATTGACTGATTGGGTAAAATTGCTTTGGATAGCATTAATTGTGGAGAATGAAAGGTCATTCATATTTCATTTAAGAAAGACCAGCTCAGTATCTTCACAATTGAGAGTCATAGAGCAATAAAAGATTTGGAATGTCTGTATTATGCAATTCTCCAAAATCTGATATATAAGGAACCAGCCAAGAGGTCATTGGATAATCAGTCTCTCACTGAAGAGTGTAATAAAGAGGAAAACTGTATGGAGTCTTGGACATATCCCATTAGGAGGTATTGCATTCAGTATCTAAGACTTCATGGTATACAATAGGATAGGTTTTCCTAATTCCTGTTGGTTTAACTAAACCAAATAAATTGTTCCATTTTCCTCTTCGGTGGTCTCTATAATATAGAGCCCTGTGTTCCCAATAAATCCCATTTTACATCTTTTTTCAGCTGGGATATAGGCAAATCTGTAGAGAAATGTGTGTTTGGTCCAATTGTAAAAACTCTCTCCTCTGCATCTCCAGTTTAAGTTGACTATTAATTTCAGCTGCTAGCCACAGACAAATTTGTCACTCTCAGTTAATCCCTCTTTGGACTTGTTGTGAAACTAAAATGCTTTTATATTTTGATTGTGCCTTTGTGAAGCACTTCGACTATTTTTCAAAGGCACTATGTAATGGCTAGTTACACATAGTTTGAAATGTCTGCTGTAGCTGTGTAGGGCAGTCTACACAGCTCAGTGGTGGCCAAACAACAAGCTTCACATGTTCCCCACTAGCCTACTGAAAACAGTGAAGACTTCATTCATCAAAGTTGCAGAGGTTGAAGTGAAAACATCAATACATTTAACCTGTCAAAGTCAGACATCTTGATATATTGAACTATCTGAATATCAGAGCTTTGATAGGAGGAATTGTGGTACATTATTGAATTCGCATTACTGAAAGGTAACCAGAGTATATATGTTGTAATAAAGAAATTGTGTCATGATTAACAGAATAAACTAGTTTTCTAGTTAAAAACATGAGCACAACCCTGCAAGTACGTGATTAGAAATTATAGTACAGTAACATGCATTAGGACATTAAAAGTATTTGAGCATTCATATATTGCACAGTATTTAGAGCTCATTCTGCCCTACAGATCCATGTAATTACTCATTCTCTGTGTGAGCCCCTGCCCACTTCTTTATCTAAACTCTGCAACATGTCCTTTTATTTTTCTCTCATATCTAACATTCCCTTAAATGTACAGTATTTGTACTGGTCACCTCCTTTAACAAGTTCTGCATTCTAATCACAGTCTGGATGAACAGAATTCCTGAATTCCCGATTGTATTTATTAAAGACTTTAATCTGTGTGTTTTCTTCTGATCAGAACTATATTTTCTTTGTATTTCCACTATCAGACCATTTCACTTTCTTACAAACCTCCTACCAGGCCAGTATTCCATCTCTTTCTTTAAGAGAACCAGCCTCAGTTTACTGATCTATCCTTAGCAGATGAAATCTCTCATCTCTAGTAAATATTTCTCACATCTTCCCTAGTAATCTCCAGAAATCTTCTGTGATAAAGATACTAGAACAGTTTACAGCTTTCCATGTGTTCCAACTAAAATTTTCTAATTTTGTATAATCTGATTTATATTTATATTTCTCTGGAAGTAAACCTTGTATAGCTTTATTAAAAGTGTAGTACTTTATCAAGAGTATTTTCAGAAACCTAGCTCTATCTGCTTCCAGAGTCGCAGGATAAAACAGCACTGTAACATGGCCTTCAGCCTAACCTGTCCGTGCCAACAAAACTGTCCACCTAAGCTAGTCCCATTTGCCTGCAATTGGCCCATATTCCTCTCAACCTTTTTTTTCCCATGTGGTTAACCAAATGTCTTTTAAATGTTGTCATTGTATCTCCCTCAACTAGTTTCTCTTGCAGCTCATTCAATATATCCATAACTGTCTGCGTGAAGGCCCCTGTAAAATCTTACCCATCTCATCGTAAACCCATGTCCTCTAGTTTTGCTTCCCTTTCCCTGAGAAATAGGCTCTGAATTCACCCTAACTATGCCTCTGATCTTCATAAGGTCTCCTACATTCCATGGAATAAAATAAGGCTGCCCAACTTCTCCCTATAACCCATATCCTCGAGTCCTGGCAACATTTTCATGAATCTGCTTGCATTTGGTTCCTCAAATAATTCTATCTCAGTCTGGCACAACCTCTGTTTTTAGTACCTGTACTTATTACTTACAGTATTTGAACATTTTCCTTTTCAGCAGATTTGTAAGGGTGGTTCTTTGGCATAGTCTGCAAAATCCCACTTGGCAGCTTGTAAAAGTCTGGGATTCAAAAGAAACATCAACTTGGATCAGTGGATAATGCCCATTGGAGTTTTAGTGGCTGGAGGACAGTGTGTTCATGGGGCTCTCTTTGATATGCACTCAGTGGCCACTTCTGTTAGATACAGGAGTGGAAGATGGTTGTGGTCTTCTGCTGCTGTAGCCCATCCTCTTCAAGGTTTGATGTGTGTTCAGAGATTCTCTTCATTACACCACTGTTGTAGTGCATGGTTATCGGAGTCACGGTCACCTTCCTCTCAGCTTATGCCAGTCTGACCATTCTCCCCTGACCTCTCTGATTCATGTTTTCGCCCACAGAATATCAATGATCAAATATCATCGGATGCTATTGGTTTTAGTACCATTCTTGGTGAAACTTTGACTATTGTACATGAAAATTCTAAGAAATCAGCAGTTCCTGAGATAATCAATCCACAATCAAAGTCACTGAGATCACATTTCTTCCCCGATCTGATGTTTGGTCTGAATAGCTAAACCTCTTGACCATGTCTGCATGCTCCTATGCATTGAGATGCTGCATTACATTGGCTGATTAGATAGTTTCATTAACGAGCAGGTGTACCTAATAAAGTGGCCACTGAGTGTATGTTCGTGATGGACTATGTTGATGCTACAATTATGATGTTTACAAATCATACCAGAACTAGCAAACCAGTAGATGATGTGGAAGCAAGTTCTAGTATTAAGTTGAGGTTGAGTGAATTTGGCCTTTTTTCCTTGGAGTGATGGAGGATGAGAGGTGACCTGATAGAGGTATATTAGATGGTGAGGGACATTTATCATGTGGATAGCCAGAGGCTTTTTCTCAGGGCTGAAATGGCTAACATGAGGGTGTGTAGTTTTAAGGTGCATGGAAATAGGTAACACAGAGATTGGTGGGTACATGGAATGTACTGCTGGTGGCGGTGGTGGAAGCGGATACAATAACCTCTTGTAAGAGCCTCTTAGATAGGTACATGGTGCTTAGAAAAATAGAGGGCTATGTGTTAGGGAAATTCTAAGCAGTCTCTAGAGTAGGTTACATGGTCGGCACAATATTGTGGGCCGAAGGGCCTGTGAGGTGCTGTAAATTTCTGTGTTCTATTAAGGAGATAGTAATTGACTGGCTAGTTTGGGGGAAAAAAATGTAACACATTGAATATTATAAGCTGGTGCATTCCGACAAAGCAGGAAGGTGAAGGAATACAAGATAACGATGTGAATTTGAGTGTGGAAGAACAGAGGAGTTTTAGAACAGGTATTCACATAGTGATTAAGAAGGCAATGATGGTACTGTTACTGACCGATGCCTAGAAAAATAGGGAGATCATGATAGGTTAAATTTAACACTCATTAAGCCACAGTTAAAAGATTGCATGTGGTTTTGGTCATCACTTTAGACTGCGGAATTGGAATTTGGAATGGTTTATTATTGTCACAAATACTGAGATACAGTGAAAAGCTTGTATGGTCAAATCATTACACAGTGATGTGAAAGAACTGGAGATGGTGCAGTGGTAGTTAATGTGGATCTAGGGAATTATAAGGATGAGGAAAGACTGATTAGTCTGGTTATTTGGAATAAAGGAGACAGGAGAGGTTTGATTAATACATACAAATAACGAAAGGCCTCATCCGGATGACCAGAAATAGCCTAATTCCAACAGAAATGATCAATTTCCTTAGCAGAGATTGTTAATTAAGGGACACATCTCAGTTAACTGCAGAAGGATTGGAAGATATTAGGGGGGAGAATCACAGAGAAAGTAGTTAGGCCTGGAATTGACTACCTGATAGATGGCAGAGGCAGAAATCCTTCATGTTTAAAAGCTATCTGGATGAGCACCTGAAAAATTGTAATCCATATGATCATGGAGACAAAGATGGACAGTGGGAGTAACATGGACATAATAGCCTTCCTGTACTGCAAATTTCTATCATTTCAATACATCTGTGGTCAATTGATTTTCTTTCCGCAGTAGATAGTAGGCTATGTGATGTGTAGGTTTTGGAATTGTTCTTTTAAAAAAAAGTCTAATTAGGGGTTAACCGGTCTTTTCCAAAAGAATTTCCGTCAAATGTAATAAATGCTTTAGCTCTGTCTGGTCTCTTCTGAATGGAAACAATCTGGACTGGGCTCTTGTTGTTTTTAAATTTAAACAGTGTATCAATTAACTCCTTTCTAACTTAAAAGTCTTCCTGTCCTTCAATTTCTTTATCTGATGTCTTGTAACCACATAAGTCTTCCAGGTAAATTTCAAGCCAAACTATACTAACATTTACATTTTGTTAGTACTTGACACTCTTGCTTCCCCATCTCTCCTGATGTTACATTTTGTTTTTTGAATCTGTCAAACTTTTTCAATATTGCATGCTATTTTAATTTTCTAGTTCTTCTTTGAGCCTTCCTTTATTGGGTTGCTTTCTTAGCTAGGGGTTTGCCGATCTTTTTTTGCTACCTGTTTCTTGATTGTCTGTGTATTCATGTCTGCCTGTTTCTTTAATTTTATACCATTCTGCACAGTGTACTCCACTTGCAAGCTAATGGTGTGAAACAACTACTCTTAACATAGTTCCACTTCATTTTGTCACCTGGTAGAGTTTCTGACTTCTCATCTGAAGTGCTGCTATTCACTTTAGTGATCCCTGGTTTTCTTTGCATTTGTGAATGTACACAGATCTTTCTCACTTACTATTTGTTAAGTCACTGGCAAAATCCTCATATGCCTTTTGTTTCCGCATCTCTGTACCATCAGTGGCACTGGTTACGATGCTGTAGTAAACTGTGCGACATCACGTCCCCACATCAAGTTCCATATTATAATTAATGAGAATTCCTCTAGACAATAGACAATAGGTGCAGGAGTAGGCCATTTGGCCCTTCGAGCCAGCACCGCCATTCACTGTGACCATGTCTGATCATCCACAATCAGTATCCAGTTCCTGCCTTATCCCTATAACCTTTGATTGCGCTATCTTTAAGAGCTCTATCCATCTCTTTCTTGAAAGCATCCAGAGACTTCGCCTCCACAGCCTTCTGGGGCAGAGCATTCCATATATCCACCACTCTCTGGGTGAAAAAGTTTTTCCTCAACTCCGTTCTAAATGGCCTACCCCTTATTCTATTCTTATTCCCCTCTAGTATGCAAAAAAAAGTATCTGCTTCAGAATGCAGCCTACTTACATTATAGCATGATGTAAGTATGGATACATGGATCCCTATATATCAAGGGATCCATACCCCCTGATCCCTTGTGGCTAAAGGGATCAGGGGGTATGGAGAGAAGGCAAGTACAGGGTTCTGAGTTGGATGATCAGCCATGATCATACTGAATGGTGGTGCAGGCTCGAAGGGCCGAATGGCCTAGTCCTGCACCTATTTTCTATGTTTCTATTATGTGACTCAGTTTGTTCTTTTAGGGTGTGTCTGTAATACAAACGTTAAGACATCAGTCAAAAAATCATTTTGATAAATTTTGTATATCTTGAAACTAAATGAGTTGGCTTTCAGGTCTGCAAATAAACTAAAGCAATGAAACAATGAGAATTCAAGCCATTGTAAACATTTATACTTTCCGTAGTCAGTAAAATGTGTCCATGGCTCCATTTACGAAGCTTGCTGTTGAGTTGAATAACCTTCAGGGCTGAAGCTCTGTCCTTCTGTTGGTGTTGTCTTTGAAAATTGCATCCAGAATTAGTGAGCAGGAACAGTTAAGATTTACAAACAATGATGGAGCTTGTCATGCTTCTTTCATAGTTTATCATCTGGGCCCAGTGGCAGGGCGGTGAAGTGTTCTTCATAAAACCAGCCCAGTGTGAAATATGCCTTGCTGGAGTGTATACTGCTCTAAAACTCCTTGGCAGTCTTTACTGTAAATCCGCATTGCCACCTGACATTACAGTATATCATTAAGGAATGCAGGCAGGAATCTCTGCATGAGTGCAGTTGACATAGCACTGAACTGCTTGGAGCTGCGTTAGGGTGAAGTCGGTGTCACCCATTCTCTGTTACGTGGGACATGTGTTCAGTTTAACTGTAGAATAACTCGAAATTAGCACAACTTAGGCATTTTTAAAATAAACTACGTGATTACATTTCAGTCATTTATTTTCTTTGAATGTAGCTGTTCACTAAACAGATTCTTTATTGCAGCTTTATTCAATACTGAAATTTGATCAAATTGTCTATATGTTAAATTTAAGATCTAATATTTAAAAAATTCTGCGTACTATCCTTCCTGACGCTTGTCTGATCATGTGACCCTGTATCCTTTCTATTGCTGAGTTGGCCACCTTAATATCTCCTGATTTGCTGCTGTCTCACATTATTTGCTAATTCATACCTTATCGATTTCATAGAGCAGTACAGCACAGAAATCAGCCCCTCAGCCCATCTAGTCCATGCCAAACTATTATTCTGCTCAGTGCCGTTGAACTGCACCTGGACCATAGCCGTCCATACTGCTCCCATCCTTTTAAAGAAAAAAACCCAGCTACTTGTCTGTTGCAGTGCTTTCTTGTAGTATGGTCTTCTGATTTATATTCGTCTTAAACTTCAGCTCATCTAAAACCTTCTTCATGTTTGAATTTGCAAAACCATCCATCCAGCACTTCGTGTTTACCTGAGTTAGTTCCTGCTCTGGCAAAGCCTTAAATTTGTAACTGACATTTAAAAAAAATAACCCCAGGGACCTGCCCTTTCTATGTCCATGTTATTCTTTCCAACTCCACTGATCTTTTTTGTCCTCTTCTGGTTCCATGTGTATTCCAGTTGTCTTTGCTCCATCGTTCCAAATGTAAAGGCCTCCCAACAGTGGCTGGGAGGTGGACCACAGGTTACAACAGGAAATAGAAATGGCGAGTCAGAAGGGCAAAATTACAGTAGTCATCGGAGATTTTAACATGCAGGTCGATTGGGAAAATCAGGTTGGTAATGGATCTCGAGAGTGAGTTTGTTGAATGCCTAAGAGATGGCTTTTTAGAGCAGTTTGTCGTTGAGCCTTCTAAGGGATCCGCTATGCTGGATTGGGTGTTATGTAATGAGCCAGAGGTGATTAGGGAGCTTAAGGTAAAAGAAACCTTTGGAACCAGTGATTACAATATGATTGTGTTCAACTTGAAATTGATGGGGAGAAAGTGAAGTCTGATGTAGCAGTATTTCAGTGGAGTAAGGGAAATTACAGTGGTATGAGAGAGGAGAGGAGTTGCGGGCAGGGATGTCAACAGAGCATCAATGCTGTGCATTTCTGGGAAAAGTGAGGAAGATGCAGGACATGTGTATTCCAAAAATGAAGAAATACTCAAATGGTAATATAATACAACTGTGGCTGACAAGGGAAGTCAGAACTATTGTAAAAGCAAAAGTAAGGGCATACAACAAAGCAAAAATTAGTGGGAAGATAGAGGATTGGGAAGTTTTTAAAAACCTACAGAGAGCGGCTAAAAAAAATCATCAGAAAGGAAGAGATGAAATATGAAAACAAGCTAGCAAATAATATCAAAGAAGATAGTAAAAGTTGTATTTTAAAAGTAAAAGAGAAATGAGAGTGGGTATAGGACCGCTAGAAAATGAGGCAGGAGAAATAATAACAGGGGACAAGGAGATGGCTGCTGAACTAAATGAGTATTTTGCATCAGTCTTCACTGTGGAATACACTAGCAGTATGCCTGATGTTGCAGTGTGTGGAGGAAGAGAAGTGGATGCAGTTACTATTACAAGAGAGAAGGTGCTCAAAAAGCTGAAAGACCTAAAGATACTTAAGTCACCTGGATCAGATGAACTGCACCCTAGGGTTCTGAAAGAGTTAGCGTTAAGAGATTGTGGTGGCATTGGAAACGATCTTTCTAAAGCTGGAGATAAACAGGTATTAAGATCTCTGCCCCAGATCAATGAAAACTCATTCAAATTCGGGAACTGATTAAATAATGATTTATAAAATTCCGGACAATCCTGCCTGACGAACCTGTTGGAATTCTTTGAGATTACAAGTAGGATAGATAAAGGGGATGCAGTGGATGTTGTAAATTTGGACTTTCAGAAGGCCTTTGACAAGGTGCCACAAATGAGGTTGCTTATCAAGTTGAGAGCCCATAGTATTACAGGAAAGTTACTAATATGGTTAGAGATTGGCTGATTGGTAGGAGGCAGCAAGTAGGAACAAAAGGATCCTTTTCTGGTTGGCTGCCAGTGACTAGTGGTGTTCCGCAGGGGTCGGTATTGAGTCCACTTCTTTTTATGCTGTATATAAGTGATTTAGATGATGGAATAGATGGCTTTGTTGCCAAGTTTGCAGATGATACGAAGATTGGTGGAGGGGCAGATAATGTTGAGGAAACAGGTAGGATGCAGAAGGACTTAGACAGATTAGGAGAAAGGGCAAGAAAGTGGCAAATGAAATACAATGTTGGAAAATGCATGGTCATGTACTTTGGTAGTAGAAATAAACATGCAGACTGTTTTCTAAATGGGGAGAAAATCCAGGAATCTGAGACGCAGAGGGACTTGGGAGTCCTTGTGCAGAACACCCTGAAGGTTAACTTGCAGGTTGAGTCGGTGGTAAGGAATCCATGTTAGCATTCATTTCAAGAGGTCTAGAATAAAAGAGCAAGATGTGATGCTGAGGCTTTATAAGGCACTGGTGAGGCCTCACCTTGAGTATTTTGA
Source organism: Mobula birostris (assembly GCF_030028105.1). Lineage (NCBI taxonomy): Eukaryota > Metazoa > Chordata > Chondrichthyes > Myliobatiformes > Myliobatidae > Mobula > Mobula birostris. The sequence goes on from NC_092386.1 coordinate 54,781,748, forward strand.
ACAGTTTTGGGCCTCTCATCTTAGAAAAGATGTGCTAGCATTGGAGAAGGTTCAGAGGAGGTTCACAAGTCTGATTCTAGGAAGGAAAGGGTTATCATACGAGGAATGTTTGATGGCTGTGGGTCTGAATTCACTGGAATTCAGAAGGATGAGGGGGGATCTCATTGAAACCTTTCAAATGTTGAAAGGACTAGACAGAGTAGATGTGGAAAGGATGTTTCCCATGGTGGAAGAGTGTAGGACAAGAAGGCACAGTCTCAGGATAGAGGGGCGCCCTTTCAAAATTGAGATGCGGAGAAATTTCTTTAGCCAGAGGGTGGTGAATTTGTGGAATTTGTTGCCACATACAGCTGTGGAGGCCAGGTCGTTGGGTGTATTTAAGGCAGAGATTGATAGATCTTGATTGGACATGCATCAAAGGTTACGGGGAGAAGGCCAGGAACTAGGGTTGAGGAGGAGATAGAAGAAAGGATCAGTGGAGCAGACTCGATGGCCTAATTCTGCTCCTATGTCTTATGGTCTTATAGACTTTCTCTGGGCCCTCCAGTGCCAGCACGTTCTTTCTTAGATGTGGAGCCCAAAACTGCACATCGTATTCCAATGTGATCTGACCGATGCCTTATAAAGCCTGAACATTACATTCTTGTTTTTATGTTAAAGTCCTCTCTAGATGAATACTAGCATTGCCTTGACTTTCCTTACTACTGACTAAACCTTCAAGTTAACCTTTAGGAAATCATGTACAAGGGCTCCCAAGTCCCTTTGCGCCTCTGGTTTCTGAATTCACTCCCCATTTAGAAAATAGTCTACACCTTCATTCCTTCTACCAAAGTGCATGACCATACCCTTCCCTACACTGTATTGTATCTGCCATTTCCATGCCCATTCTCATAGTCAGTGCAAGTCTTTCTGCAGTCTGCCTGTTTCCTCAATAGTACCCACCCCTTCTCTATATCATCTGCAGACTTGGCCACAAAGCCATCAGTTCTGTCATCCAGATCGTTAGCATGTAATGTGAAATGTAGCACACTCAACACCAGCGCTTGCACAACACCACTAGTCACCAGCAGCCAACCAGAAAAGGGCCCCTTTACTCCCGCTCTTTATCTCCTGCCAGTCAGCCAGTTTTCTGTCCATGTTAGTATCTTTCCTGTAATACCATGGAATCTTACCTTGTTTAGCAGCACCTTTGTCAAAGACCTTCTGAAAATCCAAGTAAACAAAGTCCACTGATTGTCCTTCGTCTATCCCGCCTGTTATTTCCTCAAAGAATGCAAACAGATCTGACAGCAGGATTTCTCCTCGAGGGGGAAATATGTTCACTTAGGCCTGTCTTATCATCTACCTCCAAGTGCCCTGAAACCTCATCTTAATGGACTCCAATGCGTTTCCAGCCTTTGAAGTCAAGCTGACTGGCTCATAATATCCTGCCTTTTGCCTTGCTCCCCTCTTAGACTGGAGTGACATTTGTGATTTTCCAGTCACCAGAAGCATTCCAGGATCTAGGGATTCTTCAAAGATCACTACTAATATCTCCACAACAGCAACCTCTGTCAGAATCCTGGGGTGTAATCCATCTGGTCCAGGTAGCTTATCTATCTTCAGACCTTCCTGCTTCTCAAACACCACCTTCTTGGTAACAGCAACTACATGCACATCTGCTTCCTGATACTCTTGAATTCTGGCATGCTGTTGCAGTCTTCTGCAGTGAAGACTGAGGCAAAGTACTTTTCCTTGTTCCCCTTTACCACCTTCAGCATTATTTTCCAGCAGTTTGATGTTCAGTCTTGCCTCTCTTTTACTCTATATATCTGAAAATACTTTGGGTATTCTCTTTTATATTATTAGCTAGTTTACCTTATTATTTCATCTTTTCTATCATTATAGCCTTTTTAATTGTTGGTTTTTAAATATTACCAATCCTCTAATTTCCTACTAATCTTTGCTATATTATATGCCCTCTCTTTTGCTTGTATGTTGTCTTTGACTTGTTTTCTTTGGGATAAACTGATCCTGCGTCTTCTGAATTACTCCCAGAAACTCCAGCCGTTGCTGTTCTGCTGTCAACGCTGCTAGAGTCTCCTTTCAGTCATCTTTGAGCAGCACCTCTCCCATGCCTCAGTAGTTACTGTTACCAGTATATCTGATTTTAGCTTTTTCCTTGAAAACTGCCATCCTGTCACAAACCAGAGAAAATCTTCAGATGTTGGAAAACCGAACAACATACACAAAATGCTGGAGGAACTGGCAGCATCTATGGAAAAGAGTATAGTGGACGTTTCGGGCCGAAACTCTTCGGCAGGACTGAAGTTCCTCCAGCATTTTGTGTGTGTTGCCAGCCTCAACTGAAACGTGTGATGTACAATTTGAACTTTACCTGTGTTCTGCCCAAAAGATAACAACAAACCTTTTAACTGAAGGGAATTTGACATCACTGTAGCGAAGTCTACAGCTTAACTGACATCTTCACACAAGCCAGATCTCATAAGCTGGTTGCAAAATAATCAAAGTACAGTGAGCTGTAGGCTAATTTTTGTAGATGCACGCGGTGGTATCAGAGTCCAGTAAGGTCTGGAGTATTAGCAGGGTTACCTTTCCATAGGGGAAATTTTTTCCGTGGAGTTGATGATAAACGGCCTCATATCAAATTGCACCACCATTTGTTTGCAAGCAGAGTGGATTCTGGTTAATGGAGGTGGGGGAGAGGGCACTGTAGCGGAGCAGCATGACCCTATTACATCTCGGGGCATCAGTCAATTCCTATGTCAACTGTGAGGAGTCTGTATGTTCTCCCCACGGAATGTCTGGGCTTTCTCCAGGTCCTCCAGTGTCCTTGTATAGTCCAAAGACATACCAGTTAGTAGTACCAGTTAATTGGTGTTATAAATTGTCCCATCATTAGGATAATGATAAATTGGGGATGCTGGGCTGTGCAGCTCGAAAGGTTGGAAGGGCCTATTCCATACTGTATCTTTAAATAAAATAAACAATGGGACCAGTATACCTTGGCCCAATTAAGCGGCTGCCCTAATTAGCTGAAGTTTCATGGAAAATTTTAAAAAGATATAGAAAAGACAAACTGCCATTTAACTGAGTAACAAATTATGTATTTCATGAAATACAGAACAAATTAGAACACCACCAATACTACTACAGGACTATAAAACTGTGTATTAATTTCTAATAGTTATTGACAGAGGAATTCTTCCAGTGTATGCTGCTGTATTCTTTTGATTGGCTGTAAATGAACAAAATCAGAGCCAACATTTTAACATTCAAGATGATTGTTGATAACTTCAAATTCTCCATAGCTACTAACTTGCTGAAGTAGTGAAATTGTTTCATTTTCACTTCTGGCTGTTTCTGGAATCTTCAAGCCTGAATGCTTGAAACCACAGTGAGCAAAACTGTTCTGAATTGTCCTTTTGCTTATTTCTTGTGGACTATCGATGACAAAAATCACTGCTTTTTGTACAGAAACACACACATCTGAGGCTATCTGTAAGCACAGTGTAGTGTCTAACGGCCACACAATCTGCACATGACTGATGCTAATTAGAAAAGTTTGGCAACGGTCTTTTGTCCCAATTAGTCAGCAGAGTGTTTCAAATAAACGAAGGAATCCCAGCTATTTTTTTTACTCAGTTTTTGTTCATTCAGAGTTGTCCCAAATAAGCAGCTGCCCCGATTAACCGATGGCCCTGTTAACCAGAATCCACTGTAATCTGATTAGTGTCAGTTTTCATTCTCGTAGCAAAAGTTAAAACCTATCTCTTTGTTTCCATTTATTCACTGTTTCATTGTTGAAAGATCAAGTGGTCTGGGTAATGATCACCACCCCATTTTGTCCAGCAAATGCAAAGCAAAGATGTTTAGAATATTCTGAACATCTGTTTAAGAGTTCAAGCAACTTTTCATTTCATTCGCTCTTTGGTATTGGAAGCCAAATGTAAAATAATGCACACAGAATGCTGGAGGTATTGTGTGTGTATTACTCTAGATTTCCATCATCTGCAGAACCTCTTGTGTTTAAGCTCAACCTTAAAGCCTTTTTCATATCTGTAGTTTGTGGTTGTTTTATTAAATAGCATATATTTTAGATAAATCAGAATCAACCTTTTATAGATATATCCCAGAAATATTTATTGCAAAAATAAACAGTAAGATTGACTAAGCAGCATACAGTGGCTAACTTAATAAGATGTTAGCCTATTTGAATATTGATTGTGAGAACAATTAACAGTTCTAAAGAAATACTTTGCTCTCTTGCCCAGGTTCAATACTGGCTGAACAGTATAGTTGGGTTCGTCTTAAGCTGTCAGTGCTGCTGAAAACCTTGTCTCATATTTACATTGATATCAAGCAGCCCAGGGAGATGTCTGTATGGTTGCTGGGAGAATAGTATCACAAAACATCTTCGTTCACTTCCAGCTGCTTAGTTCAAAGTAACATTGGCAGTGGTGGATTATGTGTTCCTGAGTTCAGGGATGCTGGCATGTGGAGAGTTTAGGGACCCTGCCCATCTGATTGTATCCTAGAAGTTGCCAAAAAATTAACAAATAATTGTGATGGTATTTCAGCATGCTAGATTTGCTCAAATATTGAAGATTTTTTTTGAAAAGAAGAGGTTTTTTTTTGGAAGAATGTTTAAGCTAATTTTTGCTCTGTCGGAGTAGTTGAACTTAGCTCAGTTATCTTTTTAAAGAATCTGAATTTGAGCAAGGATCACCAAAGCAGATAGGATAGTGACATTTAAGAAATATTTAGATAGACCCATGAATATGTAGGGAATGGAGGAAATATAGATTTAGAATTTATTTAAATCCTACATTTGTCCCACAATGTGAGGGAGTAAAAACCTTTGCATTATGACTGTCACAATGTACAGATGTGAATTTAAAAGTCTAATGGCTTGTAGAAAGAAGCTGTCCTGTAGCCTGTTGGTCCTGGCTTTAATGCTGTGATACCATTTGCCAGACGGAAGCAGCTGAAACAGTTTATGGTTGGGGTGACTGGTGTTCCGGATGATCCTCCAGGCCTTCTTTCTGCACCTACTGCTATAAATGTCCTCAATGTAGGAAAGTTCACATCCACAGATGCGCTGGGCTGTCTGTACCACTCTCTGCAGTGCCCAGTGATCAAGGTTGGTATAGTTCCCATAGCAGGCAGTGATACAGCCAGTCAGGATGCTCTCAATGGTGCCCCTGTAGAAGGTTGAAGATTTGGGAGCCCATGCCGGACGTCTTCAGTCGCCTGAGTTGGAAGAGACGCAGATGTCCTTTTTTTGCCACAAAGCTGGTGTGTACAGTCCAGGTGAGATCATCGGCGATGTGTATATCGAGGAACTCGAAACTACTCACCCTCTCAACTGCAGTCCCATTGAAGTTGATTGGGGCAAGCCTGTCTCCATTTCTCCTGTAGTCCCCAGTCAGCTCTTTTGTTTTCTTGTCATTGAGGGAGAAGTTGTTAATCCTGGCACCACTGTCAGGGCGTCAGCTTCTCCTCTGTAGACTTTCTCATCTCTGCTAGAAATAAGGCCGATCAAAGTCGTGTCAGCTGCGAATTTGATCAGCAGATTGGATTTGTATGTGACACTGCAGTCATGGGTGTAAAGTGAGTTGAGAAGGGGACTCAGGACACACCTGCGTCAAGAGTCAGAGGGGCAGAGGTGAGGGAGCCCATCTTTACCACCTGTCAGCGATCCAAAAGGAAGTCTAGGATCATGTGCAGGCAGAAGATACGTAGTTTAAGTTGGCATGAAGTTCAGACATTGTGAGCTGAAGGGCCTTTCCCTGTGCCGCTGAACTGTCTAATCCACTGTCACTCCATTTTTGCCACAAATACCTAAAGTTATGAACAAGGCTGTTAGGATTTTGAACTGGCATTATTGCTAATAGTTGGAAATCCTTTAGTAATTTATATTTTTAAATGAGGAAATCAACTACTTGGTCTGAGGTAATAACATAGAGGAACATTATCTATTTTGTTTATCTTCCACTGTAATATGCAAGTTTGGCTGTCTATTCCCAGAACACACAGTGGGCTTACATCAGCCCCCCATCATTTGACATGTCGAGTAAGTAGAACTCATCAAATAGTTTATTTTTTCTTAAAAATGATGAGATTAAGCTTTCTGGCAGTAAGGTGAATTAATGACCACTTGACGTGCTGAAAGTGGAGTGCTTTGATCTGCCTCATTGGGTGATCTTTTACTTAATAAGGCTTCATTTTAGAATCAAACCTTCAAACTAAAATCATTAACTTTGGGCTGCTCCATAGTCAAGTGAAAAAACCTTTGTAAACCATTATTAATCTTCATTTTTTTATCTAAGGGCATGATAATTGCATAATTTACTCCCAGTGAGAAATAACTAATTGTAAATCCATTGTCCGTTTCTTCCTTGATAACACACTGTAGTGAATTTTTGATTTTTGTTTTTCCTATCTACAGAATCTACACAGGTTACACAAACCCTGCAGACAAGAGAAAAAGTTGCAGGCCTGTATTTATGTATTCAGTTCAAAGATGCGTTACAATAAAGTGTACAATATTATTGAATCTCTAAGACCTGTTTCAAGATTTATATAAACCAGTTAGATATTTCCCAACAATTTCAGTATGAGCAACATGCTTCAAAGTTGCTGGTGAATGCAGCAGGTCAGGCAGCATCTCTAGGAAGAGGTACAGTCGACGTTTCAGGCCGAGACCCTTCGTCAGGACTAACTGAAGGAAGAGCTAGTAAGAGATTTAAAAGTGGGAGGGGGAGGGGGAGATCCCTCTCGGCCTGAAACGTCGACTGTACCTCTTCCTAGAGATGCTGTCTGACCTGCTGTGTTCACCAGCAACTTTGATGTGTGTTGCTTGAATTTCCAGCATCTGCAGAATTCCTCGTGTTTGCGAATTTCAGTATGAAGTCAGAATCTTGTAAAGTTTCTTTCATTTCTTAGTCTCTCATATTCTAGGTTTCAGTTTCCTGACGTGTTGCTGAATATCTCAGAGCATATCTTGTCGTTAGTCTTAATCTTTCCATGTAGGAGATGTTCACTTTGTGTTTCGCAGTTTGTGTAAAATTATAGCTAAACTGAGCCCTTAGTATAATGGAGATCTGTGGACATTCACTGTAGTCCACTAATTGATGAACTTCAGCTTCTGATGCAGCAATCCCTAGACATTAATATTGACCTGTTCTGCCTCACCATGGGCTCTAAGCATCAACTTATCATTCTGCTGATACCTCCACACTTCTATTTTGTTGCTTCAGTGCCATAATATTCAGGTCTTTCTTTGTATTGTTATTGTGTATTGACCAGCTTTAAAAACACCATGCAGTTAATACTTCACAAAGGAGGAAACAAGATATTACAAGCAACTCATTAAACCACTGGAATATACTTGGGGAGTTGCTGATTTAATACTTTGCAAATTTCACTTGGCATCAATCCTGAAACTAACTATCTCAGATTCTGAGAAATAACTTTTTGCCCCTTCCAGTTTTACCTTATGTTTAGATTAAATAAGGGCTAAAAAGAACTTTCTAGGAGTTTGATTGGGGCAAGTAGATTTATAATAATTTGTCTATCTTAATTGTGAATGTTAAGTCTTTGCTGTTCAGTTTCAGATGATGATGTGTGAAAAATGGATTCCTTAAAACCTTACACAAATGGATTCCGTATTGCTATACACACAATCTAAACTAATCTAAAACTCTACAAGTCGAAATGGCTATCTGTGCATTGTCTAGTATTCCTCTGAATTATCCACTATGATATATACAAGAAAGGTTAAGAAAGATGAAACATTGATCCTTTCATTAAAATTCTTCCATGAGTATTCCCCACTTCCTTCCTGTTATGTTTTCTATCCTATATTTCAAAATACAGTGGATTCCGGTTAATTAGGCCATCTGTTAATCGGGGCAGCTGTTTATTTGGAACGTATTTTAAGCATCAAACATGTCGAGAAACTAGCCGGGATTCCCTTTGTTTATTTGGGACACTTAATTAGGACAGGAGCTGATGCCAAACAGTTTTTAATTAGTGTTTGTCGTGTGCATGTTGTGTAGGCACTACACTGTCCTTCGAGCAAACAGTCTTTAAATAACATCATGTGTGTGTTTGTATTCAAAAAACAGTGATTTTTGTCACTGGTGGTTGATGAATATTAAGCAGTAAGACAGTTCAGAACTATTTTGCTTACTGCATTTCAAGCATTTAGGCTCAGAGATGCCAGAAATGAAACGATGTCATTACTTCAGCAAGTTAGGAATTATGAAGAATTTGAAGGTATTGACAATCATCTTGAATGTTACAATGAGCATGAAGATTTGGAGGATGCAATCACTGAAAGCATTGTATAAATGCAGTCCATTATCTGCACTAGGTAACTGTGCAGATTTTGTTCATTTACAGAGAATCAGAAGAACATGGCAGCAGACTCTGGGTGAACTCCTCCATTGATAACTATTAACTAATGCACAGTTTTGTAGGACTATAATAGTACTGGTTGTGTTCTAATTTGTACTGTTTCATATAAACACACAATTTGTCACTCAGTTATACAGTAGTTTGCCTTTTTTATACCTTTTTAACCCTTTCCATGAAACTTCAGCCAATTGGTGCAGCCACTTAATTGGGCCAAAATGTACTGGTCCAGATGTGTCCCACTTAACTGGAATCCATTCTGTATCTGTTTGTTCTGTTCCAGTCAGTCCTGAGGCTCTGCGTCAATTCCTGAGCAGGCATATCTGTATCATGTGGAACTTTCCCCCTAATTCTCTGCTTGTTGCCTCTGTCTGTCAAAGACTGGTTTCAAAACTCATTTTGGTCATGCCATTGTTGTTTTACAAGTTAAGTACTCCTTAACCGAAAATCCAAAATCCAAAAACCTGTGGGATCCAAAATTTTTTTGAGCACTGACATGATGTCACAAATGGAAAATTCCATAAGGTGCTGAAAAGATTTCCTGGTCTCTGCGTCACAGAGAGCTCTGAGAAGTGATCACACATATGTAATGAACAGAAGTTAGTGAAGAAGAGAAAAACACCGTGTAAAGTGAAAAATTAAGATCTTCATCGTGTATTGAAAGAGTGGATTTGTCAGCTTTGGACTGAACATATGCCACTTATCCTGATCCTGATCCTGAAACAAGCAAAGATCTATCACAATGCTCTGAAAATTGAAGGTAATTGTGAATATTTTGCAGACTGGTTGTGGAAATCTGGGCAAAGGCAGGGCATGAAAATTTTAAAGTAGCACAGAAATTCACTGTTGATTTTGCCAATTCATTGATGAAAATCTTAACATCAGAACAAGCATATACCTTACATAAAACCTTGAAAAAAAGTAAAATAGTGTGCTGTAACCTTTTAATCAAAACACGACGTTGTAGGTGGAGACTGAAAACCTGCCATTGTTGTAGTTCAACAGCTGATTCAGGTACTCCCCAAAGCTGTTGTGTTGCTTTTGTTGCCCTGCACACATTATATTTTAATTATATTAATGGTATGTAATAATTTTTATTGTTAAGTACATATGTGTGATGAACAAGTGTATGACAAAGCAACACACACAATTCTGGAGCAACTCAGCAGGCCAGACAGCATCTATGGAAAAGAGTACACATTCGACATTTGGGGCCGAGACCCTCAAAGGACTGTAAGACAAGTGAAAGACAAAGATAGTTTACCAGTAGCACAAAATTCAGGGTAGGAAATTTTGGCAATCCCAAGCTACCTCATTATATATTAAAAAATCCAAAATCCGAAACAGTTCTGGTCCCAAGCATTTTGAATAAGGGGTACTCAACCTGTCTTACATTAAAGTCATTCCTGCTCCATCCAGTAAAGCTATTGTACTTGCCAAATGCTTTATAAGTTACTGTAAATTTGGTATTAAACCTAAGGCATTTAAAACTTTGAATGACAGGAGATTCAGAGAACCGAAAAAATATCATCTTGTAGGGGTGAACATACAGGTTTTGTAACAGTACAGGGTGTACTTTTGATTTTTTTTTGTCAGGATAGATGCACAAGGGACACCTGATAAGTTTTCTGTTCGCCACTAAAATCACGATTACCTGTTCCCCTTCCTCCCTGCAACCTACTGAATGAAAATGAATGAGGTTTAATGAGGGAAAATATAGCTTTCATTGGGAGCGGAAAGTTAATTTTACTTTTAAGTATTTTGAAACATGCTGTGGTGATCGTAAGAAAGTAAGTTGGGTTGGTTTAGGTTGCTTTTTGTGGTTGAATTATCAAAGGGAATTGAATCACTGCATTCTGTTACAGTTACGCTGGAACTCCCACATGAAGCAGCTGAGGATTGCCATGTCATTTGACTGCTTCATGATGAGCAACAAATGTGCTAAATACGAGAGTAATTGTCACACCAACAGTGTGTGGTCTTGTACCATCACAGAATCTTTATTAGCTTACAGCCCGAGGCAGTTTCCCAGTCAGGCCTGACTTTAAGCTTTATTTGAAGTGAAGTGTTTGGTCAATATTTTTAAAAGTCTGTATTTCTAGATGTAATAGGGACGGTAGATAAAATGGAGCAGGGTGGAGGTCACCAGCCATTAATTACCCTTTGCCCTCTATGTGATTATTCCTCTTAGCATTCTGTCTCCACTAAATGAAGTTGAGTTGTTAGCTTCCACATGTATTTGGATCAATGTCAGTGACAAGATTGCTGAAGGACTGTTAACAGAAGTGAACTCAAAAGTCAGCTCTAATATGTATTTTATAAAAGCTGAAATTAAAAAATGCTCTGAAATAGTTAAGGAAGTGTGTTGGTGTATCGCATATGTGCGAAGATGTTCAGACTAATATTTTGTTTAGTAAACCCTGCTGTATTAGGTTGAGTGGAGAGGTGGGTTGAGAGAGGGAAGTTAAAATCAAAAATCTCATGAAATGCTTGGAAGTGGGCAAGGCCTCTTGGCATAGATTGTTTCCTTGTTCTAATTTTTATTCCAATTTTTTTCCACTGAAGCTGTCACATCCATCTGATTCATTCCTGCCGTAACATTTCATTATAATGTACAATTCTGGCCTCCCAGTTTCTGTTAGTGGGCGTCAAGGGCTAAGGAATTAGATTTTTCTTTCACTTTGACTGATGCAAAACAGTTTTATGACAACAATCATAAGAGTTACTGGGGCTTTTCAGATGAATGTTTGTATTACCCACCAGTGTGGGATGACACTTTGCCATTATTGAATTAATCTGTTTTTCTGCTGCTGTTTAACTGACTGTCAAAATAACATGTCGCAAGAAATGGCTATAATTTGCTTACAAAAGCTACAGCAAATATCTTAGAGCCATGTACTAAATTCCTAGGTTAACTTTAAAGCTAAAAACAGCTTCATTAGGTGTAGGTGAGATTTTAAAAAACAACCCCATTGCCTGCAATCCACACAAAGATATTACAAAGATAGGGCTTGGGGTGAGCTACCAGTCTGCTCCTAATCAGTAGATTGGTCATTTAAAAATTAAAGGGAGGCTCTGTGCTACATATTCATTCTATGACCCAAGGTTACACTTCTTCTCTGGGTTGTGGGAAACCTGACAGCCAAGGGAAGCGAGGACTAGTTCAAGCCTCTTAAACCCTGTGACTACTGATCAGTCAAAAATAGAGAAGTGTCAGAATATCACGTAAAGTAACTGTGAAATGGATGATTTATCTTTGCTAAGCACGGCACTGGATATTCCTATCTGTGAAAAAAATAGACATATTGTGAGAAATAGAAAAGTTCTATTGATCATGTTAAGTACTATTATGTATAGCCTCATCAAAAAAGAAGGCTTTTTGAAGCCCTAGAATCAATTGTCAAGGTCAGTTGTAACCTTCTTTAACCAAATAGAAATATCCCAGAATTTGCTTAATGGCATTTGGACTGCTGTGCTTTCATAACAGTAGTGTAAGCATTCATTAGAAGCATAGCTACTCTGGTGTGTGTCATAAGCCTGAAGCCTCATACAGCTTCTGAAGGCACTACAGTTTTGGGAATTCTCAAAGCATGTGTTCTTCTTGACTTCACAGCTATGGTGCAAACCCCAGCTCATAGTCAGAGAATTCATTAAACTGCCTTTTTATTATAGTCATTCTTTCCAGATTATTCTTTAAGTCTGATCCATTCCTTGTAAAAAATTAACTTTGTAAACTTAGTATCAATTGATGATATCAGTACTTTGAGTCTACCTTTGAAGCTTGAGAGTGCTCCACGTTTCATTTAAGAAACATAAACACAGTATAGCACTGGACACGTAGTCTATGATGTTAGCTGAACATCATGCCACTTCATACTTTATGCTCTCTTTCAGTGTATCATTGATATCCCTCTATTCACTTCATTATTCATGTGTCTATCCAAAAGCCTCTACAACTCCCTCAAACTGTCTGCTTCCACTGCTACCCTTCGTCACCCATTCCAGAAACTAACTTCTCTCTGCAAAAAAGCTTGTTCTTCACTTCCTTCTCTAACCTTAAAAGCATTTCCTCTGGTGTTACACATTTCTATCCTACCTACGCTTCTCAGAATTTAAGCCCCAATTTATCAGGTTTCCCCTTAGCTTCTGGTACTCCAAAGAGAACAACCCAAGTTTGTCTGAACTTTCTTTGTAGCTCAAATCTGGGGAGCATTCTGGTAAGCCTTTTCTGCACCCTTTCCATAATATCCATGTCCTTCCTACAATGGGGCAACAAGAACAGTGTACAATAGTTCCATAAGACACAGGAGCAGAATTAGGCCACTCAACCCAACGAGTCTGCTCTGCAATTCCATCATGGCTGATTTGTTAACCCTCTCAACCCCATTCTCCTGCCTTCTCACTGTAATCTTTAACACCCTGACTAATCAAGAATCTATCATCCTCCACTTTAAATATACTCCATACCCTCCCCCTCCTGTCTTCTATCATTTTGGATCTCCCCCTCCCCCTCCCACTTTCAAATCTCTTACTAGCTCTTCTTTCAGTTAGTCCTGACGAAGGGTCTCGGCCCAAAACGTTGACTGTACCTCTTCCTAGAGATGCTGCCTGGCCTGCTGTGTTCACCAGCAACTTTTATGTGTGTGTTGCTTGAAATTCCAGCACCTACAGATTTCTTCGTGTTTGCGAGTGTAAATCTGGAATTGTCCTTTGATGTTTAGCACATAAGATATTGAGCCCCACATTGGGCCAGCCAGACCTTTCCACCGAAAGCGTCTCCATATGGCCTGCTGTATCTTGTTTTGTCGAATAAAGAAGCTGCTTCATAGCTGCCAGTGCTTTTCTCCTGTGACTTCATTCACACAACAATAATTGCCACAAGTAAGTTTATAAAATATTATTCAATGTAAAATGTGCAGCATAGGTAAACAGTAAACAGCTTGCTGTCCTAGTGATGAGGCATCAATGATGACAGGGTGTTCATTGTTTTAATTTATTGCCATACAGCATGAAGTAGACCCTTCTGTGGGCGCCACCCAACAATTCCCCCAACTAATCATGGGACAATTAACCTACCAACTGGGAGGAAACCAGAGCACCCGGAGGAAACCCACACGGTCACGAGGAGAACATACAAACTCCTTACAGGCAGTGGTGGGAATTGAACCCAGGTCACTGGTATTGTAAAGCGTTGTGCTAACCACGACGCTGTCCTGCCACTTGTGCAGTTATTAGTCTCACAGCCTGGGGGGAAAAGTTGTTACCCAGTATGGGACTCCGAGTCCTGATGTTCTTGTTGCTCCTTCCTGATGGTAGTGGGTCAAGGATATTATAGGATGGGTAGCAGAGTTTTATTTTGAAGGCTGATATGATTTTAACTCTTCCAATCTATAATGGAAAAAAATAAAGATCAAAATTAATTGCTGTGGCTGTTCGATAAATACCTGTTCTAGTTATTCATAAAATTATATTGTTAATAAATATATGGTATGAATAAAATCTCATAGTATGTCAATTTTGATTTTGTAGGGCAAGTATTTCAATTTTCTAATGACAATGGAGTCACCACCTTTCCCCTGTTCATGCTGACTATCTACTTGTAGGTCATTGCCATTATTGCTGCTGGATTAGCTGCTCGGAAGCTATTCACCATAGCGAAGTATTTCCCTCTGATTATTTTATTCTTAATGACTCTCAGACTTGGAAAATACAAGACCTTCATGCAGTCTTCTCCAAAATGGTACAATAAAAATCATGAACTTGGTGAGGTAAAAGAAGTCCTTCGTCATATCAAGATGCTCTTTAACTGTAACTTAGTTTAGTGTGCCTCTCACTGTTGTAATTCCAGAGCAATGTCTCTGAAACCAAGAAAAATAAATCAACCAATATGATTATTAAAGCAAGGTATTGGAGAGGATGTGCTCTTCCTTGAATAGGTGTGTGAAAACTTTCATTACGTTGACCTGCATTACCTAGAAGTTACCACCTCCAGCAGCCCTGCTTCTTCATGATAGCACGGAAGAGAAGCCACAGCCTGGATAACCGTTGACTATCTGTTCATTTCCATAGATGCTGCCTGACCTGCTGAGCTCCTCCAACATTTTGTGTGTATTGCTTTAAAAAAATTCTCTGGAATTTATATGGAGCTCATAATTTACTTTTTTTTAAACAGCATGATTAATTCCAGTGAGCCTTGGCTGAAATCATACTGTCCTGCACCGACTGCTATAGACTAATGCTTCTTAAAGGTGGTAGCTCATGCACGGGTGAAGCAGAATGGGTCATAACATTGCAGTTCATCAACCAAATCGAAATACATCAAATCTCACCCCAAAGAATGAGCTACAGGAAGCGATTTGACCAAGGAAGCCTTTGCATTCAGGAGTACTCATTCTTAAGTGTGTGAAATGTTGCTTTTATTATTTGTGTTACCTTGCCAAAATGATGCATCATCATTTACTGAATGAGTGGGATACAATTTCTAAGTATATTTAAATAACTCTGCTTGTCTATCTCCAGGCACATTGTTGCTAAACAGAGCAACAAAAGTAGTTTTGTCTGTACACGCACAAAAATGTGCATGAACTCAGTAGCGCTTTTATCTATTACACAATGGATCAGTCCCGTAAACTGTTCAGTTTTGTCCCTGAGTCCCTTGACACTAATTTACATTGCATGGTAGATTGCAGATAATCAAACATAATAAACTGACACTTACACCTAAGTGTTGTATTGCCTGAGGTGATTTAGCTCAGTGCAAACCATTCTACTGCTGGTGTACTTTGCTAATTGCATCATAGATTTCCTCCTGGTGAACTCAAGCTAAATTAACACCAGGGCTTTAATGTACCTGAGTGCTATTATCATTTGTACAGACAACACTGCCAGATCCTTTTGCATTTAGTTACATAAACATTAGTGTTAAAGGATTGGCTGCTTGCAATTGTTGACAGACTGCAGCCTTATGGGAGCCTGAGGATGAAACCAATCAGGAAGTTAATGAGGAGAAAAATTACCACTGTGGCTGCACTGTAATTACATTCACACCAAGCAACAAAATGAGGTGTTGGTGGATTTGAACTCAGCTGTTATTTGTAAAGGTCAGGTGGGTCAAGAACCCTTCAATTGGTTCATGTATCTTCCGTGGCCAGTAACCTGATAGGTTATTATGGTGCAGGACTATTGTGGCTAGGCTGGTTTCACTTTTTCTTCCTTTTATGTGCTATTTTGCCAGCCGTATGTCACAGACAAGCATCTATCTCCTGGTTCTAGAAACAAATCAAGTTATTGTGGTTTGGTTAAGTTGTTATTTCAATAAATATTCTTGAGGTTGAGGACTCAACAGCAAAATCTATTTATGTAGATGTAAAGCGCAAAACAGGCCCTTCCAGCCCTCTGAGCCGCGCCGCCTAGCAACATGCCGATTTAACCCTAGTCTAATCGTGGGACAGTTTACAATGACCAATTAACCTACCGAGTGCTGCATCTTTGGGCTGTGGGAGGAAACTGGGAAGGAACGCTGAAATTGGACTCCGAACTCCGACGTCCCGAGTTGTAATAATGTTGCACTAACTGCTGTGCTACTGTGGCACCCCAAGTCAAATGTTTTCTTTATTCCGGGATAATTAACCATGTCGATTTATCGGAATGTTTAGGAATACATTTTCCTTTGCTTTAATAATGTGGCCTTCTTTTCAGTGGTAAGACCTGACGTAGATTGGGGGACCGCATTATCGAGCACCTCACTCCAACCACAAAAGCAGGGTTTCCAGACGGCCAACCATTTTGTTTCCAGTCCCCATTCCCGTTGCGACATGTCGATACATGGCCTCCTCTACTGCCATGCTGAGGCCTCTCTCGAGTTGGAGGAGCAGTAGTTCCTACTCTGTCTGGGTAGCCTCCAGCCTGATAGCGTGAATGTTGTTTTCTCCAGTTTAAGGGAATTTTCCCCCTCCTCCTTCAGTGTCACCTCAATGTAATAGCAAGGTAGTGGAAGGTAAATGGCTCATTCGTAATAAATACTTTGTTTTGCCTCTGAAGGAGCTTTCTGAAGAATTGATACATTGGATTGTTATACCACATGGGTAGCACTTTGAAAATGCTTGAGAGATCGTGAGGCCAATTTCAGCATTAGAATCATAGAAAAGTACAGCACAGAAACAGGCCCTTCAGCCCATCTAGTCCATGCGGAACAATTTAAGCCTACTCCCATCGATCTGTACTGGGCCATAGCCCACCATACCCTTACTATCCATGTACCTATCCATACTTCTCTTAGACGTTGAAATCGAGCTCACGTGCACCATTTGTGCTGGCAGTTTGTTCCACACTCTCTCTGAGTGAAGAAGTTTCCCTCTCATGTTTCCCTTAAAATTTTCAACTTTTACACCCAACCCATGACCTCTGGTTGTAGTCCCACCCAACCTTAGTGGAAAAAGCCTGCTTGCATTTACACTAACTCTACTTCTCATAATTTATTGCCCATTTGTTTGAAGCAAGCACATTGCCGGGTTCCATTGCTACATGGCTTCATAATTTGGAGCTGATGATCTCTGGCTGTCACAAATCCTATAGGGAGGAGGATCCCAGGATAATGCTGCAGAGAGAACCATGACCATACTGGCATCTGTTTACTCTCACTATTCCAGCCTTACAGAAAATTAATGGTAAAAGTTTGGTAGTTGTAATTTAGTGACTTGCTAGCTAAGGTACTTGAGATGCAAGCTCCACCCATTTTCAGTCAGGTTTATACAACGAGGCTGAGGATCCAGATTTTTATGTGCAGACTATCCATTATCTTTTTCAGGCAAGTGCACAAATTAAATTAATCAGCTTCCAATTTGGTGACTGGATTACTGGCAAAGAAACTTGAGAAAAGGGTTTGCAAACTAAAACTTATCTCCCAGTGATTGTTTTTCATCCACAAATGGCAGTATGTTACTACCAATGAAAACAAAAAATGCTGAGGGCTAAATCAGCAAGTTAGCCAACATCCGTCGAGGGCTATGGTCCATGGTTGGTCATGTCTTACGAACTTGATTGAGATTTTTGAGGAAGTGATGAAGGTGATTTGATTGATGAAGGTATGACAGCACTTCTACCTCCTTAGAAGTTAGCAAAGGTTTGTCATGACATCTAATGCTGTGACAAACTTCTGTAGATCTGGTGGAGAGTATATTGACTGATTGCATCAAAGCCTGATATGGAAATACCAATGCCCTGAAATGGAAAATCCCACAATGGATTTATAACAAGTAAAGCCTTACCCTCCATTGAGGACATCTATACGGAGTGGTGCTGCAGGAAAGCAGCTTCCATCATTAGGGCCCCCCCACCAAAAGATCATGCTGTCTTTTTGCTGCTGCCTTCAGGAAGAAGGTACAAGAATCTCAGGTTTAGTAACAGTCATTACCCCCCAACTATCAGGCTTTTGAGTCAGTGGGGATAACTTCACTTGCCCCATAACTGAACCTGTTCCCACAACCTATGGACTCACCTTCAGGGACTCTTCATCTCGTGTTCTTGATATTTATTGTTTGCTTGTTTGTTTGTTTATTTACTATTTTCTTTTGTATTTGCATAGATTGTTGTCTTTTGCACACTTGCCACTCTATTGGGTGCAGTCTTTCACTGATTGTATTATGGTTCTTGGATTTACTGAGCATTCCTGCAAGAAAACGAATCTCAGGGTTTTATATTGTGAGGCATATGTACTTGGATAATAAATTTAATTTGAACTTTGAAGGTAGAACAGTGGATGTTACTGACATGGATTTTAGTAAGGCATTCAATAAGGTAGGCTCCTGCAGAAGATTGAGATGATTGGGATTCATAATGACTTGGCTGCTTGGACTCAGAATTGGCTTGCCCATAGAAGACAGAGGGTAATGGTCAATGGGTCTTCCTCTGGCTGGAAGTCCGTGGTAGTGGTGTTCCATAGGGATCTGCAGTGGGACCTCTCTGCTTTTTGTGATACGTATAAGTGACTTGGATGAAAATGTGGATGGGTGGATTAGTAAGTTTGCAGATGACACAAAGGTTGGTGGCATTGTGGATAACGTAGAACTTTGCCAAAGGATACAGTTCAGCTTTGGATGTGGGCAGAGAAATGGCAGGTGCAGTTTAACCTGGCCAAGTGTGTGGTGTTGCACTTTGGAATATCAAATGTAAAGGGAAGGTATATGGTTAAAGGCAGGACCCTTAACAGTGTTGATGTAGAGGAAGGCTTTGGGGTCCATATCCATAGCTCACTGAGAATGGCTCCACAAGTTAATAGGGTGGACGAGAAGGTGTATGCTGTGCTTGCATTGGGTTCAAGAGTCAGGATGTAATGCTGTCGCTGTATAAAATTGTGGTTAGGCTGCAACTGGAGTATTGCATTCACTTCTGGTCACCCCATTATAGAAAGGATGTGGAAGCTTTGTAGAAGATAGTTACCAGAATGCTGCCTAGATTAGAGGGCAAGTTCTATATGGAGAGGTTGAGCAAATTTGGATTGTTTCTTCTGAAGTGGCAGAGGCGTAAGGGAGAGCATGGGAAGTATCTTTTCCCCAGTGTTGCAGTGTCTAATACTGGTTGGCGTGTGTTTGAGGTGAGAACGGGAGGGTATGGAGGGCTATGGTCCAGGTGTGGGCAGATGGGACAAGGCAGAATAACAGATCTGAACAGAGGGGATGAGCTGCAGGACCTGTTTCTGTACTGTGGTACACTACACAGAGAGTGGCAGATGCCTGGAATGTGCTTCTGGGATGGTGGTAGCAGAGGACGCAATACAGGTGCATAAGTGTTCTTAGATAGGCACGTGAATGTGAAGCAATTGGCAATGGAGAGATATAGACCATGTGAAGGCAGAAGTAATGAGATGTCATTAGCTTAATTAGTTTGGGATATCATGTGCCATAGAGTCTGCTGCTGTGCTGTATTGTTCTGTGTTCCAGAGGGAGAATAGAATACCATTTCAGGTTGATTGCAATCAGCATTATTGCAGGCTTTCTCTTTGTCCTGATTCCTGGCATGCGCTCACACAAGTATCACTTTTTCATAGGACTGTACTCAAACGTTTCCCACGTTATATTTCTAGACAATATGGAAATCACAAGATATACTGGAACATTGCTCCTAGCACCCAGCCTACCTCCTCCAGTGCCTATGTGCTTAAGTATTCAGGAGGAATTCCGGGATCATAATCAAAAGTAGAAAACATACCATTTCTACTTCCTAAAACAGAGGCGCAACCTAATTGTTAGACATCTCAGCTGCTGTCACTTTACTAAGCAAAAATTCGGAGCCCTTCTTGCAGTAAAGGACTAGCAACAATGCTTGCCCTTCTAAAATATCAGGGAAATCATTGTCACTTTAATTTTTTTTTGGCATTACTGTTCAATACTTATGTTTTATAGATTCTTATGAATCAGTTAAATGAATATCGTTCAGGCGTATAGTTTTCTGGTTTTGGCCATTTCTAGGAGACGGGGGGGGGAAATGGGAAGTTCGTAGGCGATAGTTGTTGTGCTCTAGTTGTAGAATGTATCTAGCATTAAGGAGTTGATGGATGGAGATAACCAGACTTCAGTAGGAAGGAGCTCATTCTTGCCTACATGGCATTAGGCTTAAGATTTCCTCTGCAAAATCCTTGTTACAGGCCACTGGTCTAAGCCATTGTGGCTACAGTTTGGTGGGATTCAAAACCATAATTATATACAGTTCCTACATTTTTCAACTGGCTGATATATTGATCACTTTCATCCTGATTAAAATATTATAAAGTGTCATGCCTTTACCATAACCTCAACAAAAAAGTATGGAGACGAGGGGCTAATTGGCTTGTAAGTTAAAGAGCAAAATAAATTGCTGGAGGAACACTGTAGTTCAGGCAGTATCTTTAGAAGGAGTAGACCCTTGATGTTTCAGATCAAGATCCTTCACCTGTACCAGAAGAGTAGAACACAGTATTTTACAGGGCTGGACGGGCCTTTCAGCCATGATGTTGTGCTGATGCTGATTTATACTAAATGCCTTTTTCCTGTGTATCATTATAGAGAGGAGATGCCCAGTATAAAGAGGTGAGGGGAATTGGTGCGACAAAATTTAATGAACGAATTCCGTTGTTTAGCTGATTATTCTCGTTGCTGTCATAGGGGATACTTTTGCATTTCAGATATAGAGCATGTTCTCTGCTCTGCCCAAATAAACCCAAGTCCAACTGTAGAAGAGAACCTGGTACTATAGGAGGATACTCACCATTTCCAGTAACAGCTTTCATTATAACTTATAATTGAAGTTGTTTAGTGTGTAGTTAGCACGTGGATGGAATGAAACTAGTTAAGTTATTGCACAGACAACTACTGCGACGAGTTACAAACTGTGCACCTTAAAGAGGAATAGCTCATTGCTGGAATCTGAAGCAAACCACTGCTGAAGGAACTCAGTGGATCAGGTACCATTTGTGGAGGCAGAGGGCAGCGTTTCAGGTTCCTCCAGCAGTTTGGTTTTTGCTGTATCTGATGATTTGCAGTCTACATGTCTACAAACTTTTATTTATCAACACAAAAAACTTGGCATATCCCCTTTGAAGCTTACCAATTGTTATCAACACACCATCAAAAACATCCTACCTGGACGCATCATGGCTTGGTAGGGCAGATGCTCTCCTGATGACCGCAAGAGAGTTGTGGAAGCATCTCAGCACATCATGGAAACCAGTCTCCCTTCCTACCTCAGTAAAGCAGGCAGCGTAATCAAAGACAGCACCCACCCTGGACTTTCTCTTTTCTCTCTCCTCCCATCAGGCAGAAGATACGACAGCCTTAAAGCATATGCACTGGGCTCAAGGACAGCTTCAATACCATTGTTATAAGTTTATTGAACAGTTCCCTAAATACATAAGGCGGACTTCACTCCAATCTACCTTGCTGTGGACTTGCACCTTACTTTCTACCTGCAGTGCACCTTCTCTCCAGCTGTTACACTTGCTTTTAATTACACTGTTGTAATTATTGATTTGTATAAACTGTATGCAAGATTTACACTGTGGTTTGGTATACATTGCAATTTTACCAATCATGGTATTGTTCTGAATAACCATTTTACTGAAATGTATTTTAGTCCCAAGTGTTCACAGTTCTTATAGTCTGTGAAGGGATGATGTATGCTTGGGAGATTGCCAGTGGTCAGTAGATGCAGATGAAGAGTAAATTTCCCTCCACAGATGCTGCCTGACCTGCTGAGTTCTTCCAGCAGATTGTTTGCTACTTCAGACTCCAGTATCTTTAGTTTCTTGTTCTCCAGATATCTGTACCATTCTCTGGTTGTCAATACCGCAACCATAACTAAAATTTGAAACGTTCAGAAACAAAGGAAAGCAGAAGAAGATAGAAAGCATTTTGGATTTATTTTAAAGGAGGGTGCAGTTTAGTGTGATTCGGTAGAGAGCTGCTTGCTTTTTGATCAATATCTCGCAGACTCACTTCTGACCTCCTTCATTCTGGCCTTTCACACTGCTCAATGGTGCCAACTTCCAAACAAAGAGCAGGGTAAGGGAAACAGAGTGGTTAAAATAGAGCACAGGACAGAGAGGAGGTGAAGGTGAGGAAATCAGACAGGATAGTGAAGGCTAGGTGGGCTCGGGAGGTGTGGAAGTGAATTAGAATGATAACTTGGCTGAGTTACTAGTTATGAAATTAATTTCTTTATGACATTACAAGAAAACAAAAATAATTTGAAATGTTTTGAAGAGTAAGGCTATCTAAATAGCAGGCTGCATGGGAGCATCTTTCTTACCTTGTTACCTTGAACCGTCTACTATAATTTTAATTTTCTTGGAGAAGGCATTCATTATTTTAGAATCATCATTTGATAATTTGCCTTCATTCCAGTTTCAAATCCCATTTTTCCTGAACGAAAGAAAACAATGTGATCTTTTTGTTCGCTTGTGATCAGGCAAAAATTCATTCAGCCTCCATGCCAAACTTAACAATAGAAAAGGAAGTGGGATCCTGTCAGAATAGGAACAACTTTGATCCCAACAGTGAGTGTATCCAGTTTAAGTTTGCTGACTCTCATGGGGTGACTGCAAAACTTACATGTTCCCTCCTCTGCAACTGTCTTGCCTTTCTCTTTAGGAATGTTTTTGCTCCCATAAAGATGAAGGATGTTAGTGCATTGAAATGTGGAACTTTTGTTACTAAGGCGATCAGTATCAGCATCAAGCTTTTGAGGGTAAATATTACACAGCCAGCTCTAGAACAAGTCTATTCCCCTCTGACAGTCACCTTATTCTTAGACACTAGTCCATTATCAGCTGTGTAAAAGAATTCCTTACATGTCAGCTTCACACTGTTGGTTATCCCATGGTACATCTGAGTGGGATTGCTCAGTTAGTTTAGACGTTATGTTGTTACCCTCTGCCCAGTCTGTGGAAGGACCATGGTTATTTTATAAGTGGATCTTTATAGCATTTGGGAATGTTCTTCCCCATTTGTCTGGACTAGATTGTGCTAGCTCACTGCACAGCCACAAATCACTTGAATTATAGTTTAACAAGTAACTTGTTATTATGGGATAAAGCAATGTTCTCCCAAATTATTAGAGACATGGAAAATATTAATCCAGGTTTTCACCGTTTTTCTTTCATTACAGTATTTTCACCTTCCAGTAATCAGGACTCAGGTTTGATCTCTCTGTCCAGCAGTTCCCCTGTCAGCAATGGAAGTATTAAACAAGAATGTGAATCTGTCGCCGACTCTGGCACCTTCTCTGTCGATTCCATTATTGAGAATGCAGAGTGAGTAGTGACAATGATGTTTAAACTGCTGGGTCATACCATCTGAAACCAGTTCTCCGCTGCAATGGAAAAGAAAAGGTTTTTGTTGTATTCCTTACACTGTTGTGGATAGCTTCAAAAACTACAGTTCAATAAATAATGCAAGAGCAATTAATTACTAACATTTTGCCACCCTGACTGAAAGTATTACTTGATAGAATAAAGATAAAATACCCTGTGGGGTATTATTTGCCAGGCTGCATACACTGACTCCAAATTCCCACTTTAAAATTTTTATGAATCATATGTACACTTTGATTGTCTAATTGTTAATTAATAATTGGCTGATTTTCAAAACTTTGATCATTCTGGGCCAATGGACTATCGTTTCTGTTCATTAACTGTGCAGAAAACTTATTGCCTCTTTTGTAATGCATGATGCTCTCCCTTGACCAGGAATAAAAGCTTTTCTCAGAACCACAAACTATACATTTCTTTTGTAGTCAAAGGGTATACAAATTAATATTGACAAAAGATAAACAAAAATCACTGTGCAATTAGCAAGAGCATATCACTAATGTCACTGATATTTTATCAAGATTTATCAAGGAACTTCGGGAAACAAACATACAACAACTGATTGAGTTTGAAACCCAAGTAGATATGCACATCTCTAGATCTGTACTACATGCCATTCTGTTTTTTCTTCTTGATATTTCCTAAAATTGAAGTTCGATATTGAGATTTGCTACTTTTTATCCTAAGGAGTTCATGGGCCTAAAGTTCATTTTTGTAATGTTAGTCGCATATTTATGTGAAATGTCCTGCTATTTTAGCAAACATATAAACATATCTCCAAGCTGTAAAAATGAGCAGAAATGTGAATATGTTTCCTATTATTCAAACAAAACCAATTATCTGTTATAAGTACCTAACAGCTGCCCAAACAGTTATGAAAGTTGTATAGTTCTAATCTTGATTCTTGGGACATTGGATATTTTTGGCATCATTGTTTGAGTTTGAGTTAAATTCTTCAAACTAGAGATAAAAAGATTTTAAAAGTCTAGCTTTGCATAGACAGAAAGAAGTGCAGATGTTGGAATCTGGAGCAACATGCAAAGTGCTGGAAGAACACAGAGGCCCTTCATAATGTTGCCTGACCCTCTGAATTCCTCTAGCAATTTGGTGATCTAGCTTTGTGTGCCTTATGTTAATTTGTGATATAACTTAACCTTTAAAAACATTAAAATCTAAAGCCAACCAAATTTAATGTTTGCATCCTAAAATACGTGCCACCATGTTACCTTCTCCAGTGATAAAAGATGATGTTCTTTTCATGAAGCGTTTATGTACATTTCACATTAAGTGTTGAACATATAGATATGAACATTTACAAAAGAGAAAATTCTAAGTAATAGTTCCCCTAACATCATGTACACTCTGAAAAGCAGATCCTGAATTTTTACAACATGGTCTTCTTTTCTCCCTTCCCTGTACCCAGAATAATCATTAAATGGGACTACAAAGTTCAAAATGTCAGAACTGTACTTAAAAAATTGTATGCAACCTAAAATGCTTGTACTATAATTTGAATATGCATAGTATTGTATTTCATATACCTGTAATAACTGTGACACAGTCAAAAGCAGATACTGAAGACATTGAAACATTGTCCTCATCAGGCTTTTGTCACACACAAGTTTAGGGTGGCAAGTGAAAATTAAAAATATTTGCAGTATTACCATATGGTGTGTCATTTTAATAGTGAACCGATATCTGTAAACTCCAACTTTAATATGTTGTCTGCACTTGGCTAAATGTATATTAATTTTATATTTATTTTGTGTGTGTGTGTGTGTGTGTGTGTGTGTTATTTTATTGAGAGTAAAGCTTCTGGACCAGAATATAGAAAAGATATAACTGATGGGATATGTCACAGCAGATTCAAAAAGGAAATGCCATTGAAGTCCACTTTTCAGCCCCTTAAATTTAAGACTGTTTTTTCTAAATTAAAGGAATAACATGATCGGAACTGTGCAACCTCTGTACGTTACTTATTGCCACCATTTAGCTGGCCTGTGGTGTTGTGGCATCCACACTGGACTTCAAAGTAAGTGGTCCCAAGTTCAAATCCAGTTAGTTCTTTGCACGCTTTCCATCCATGCTGGGTTGAGTGCTGGGCCTCGTAAAAAACAGAGAAATGCTAAAGAAATGCCAAGGTTGTCACCTGACTCGCCTCAAGGTGCGAGAACCATTGGCATTAAGAATCACATAGCGGGTTAGTGCTCTTTAACCCATTTGCCTATATTGGACACGTGCTATGAATTCCTGGTTTAGTGCTATTTGAGAAGAGTGTCCTGTACTGCACCCCCTCCCACCACTGCAGTAACCTCCATGGAGACATACTTACATGATAACTCAACCACACGTGCATGCACATTCTTACTTGTGAACATTTGTTTTTCTCTCGTTTGCATATATGTAAAGACTTTAAAAATTTGATTTTTGGGAGTAAACACTTCACAGCACAAAGTCCTCAAAGGCCCTTGCATTCTCTGAGACTCAAAGTGTTGTTGATGACAGATACGACAGATTCAGTTATATATATTTTTTCACATGCATGGAAATGGTTAACTTTAAAGAAGATTTGGAAGAGTAAAGAAATATAGTTTGCAGTGTTCTTGACTCCAAAAATGATGGCCTTAGCAGAGTTGTAGGAGGCTTATGCTGCTCTGTTTTACTTCTGATGTGCATTATTAATGCAAATTTAGTTTTCTTAAATAATTGCAGGCTTTCATGATAATTTTGTATTTGCAATATTCATTAAATTCGTTCAATGACTTTCGCATTTACAGTAGAAGTATCACTGCAAAGAGGTATCACTTTGTATATAGGTTATATGCAAAGTGACTCCTGGACGAAGGTGTTTTCCCCCCACATTTGACTTCAGAAACATACCAGTATTAATACCTGATCAACACTACACAGGTTTATCACTGACATGACACTGGAACCAGGCATTATCACTGATACTAAACAGGCCGTATGAGTCTACCTAAGTGTTCCTTTCTCTGGTTCATAATTTTTAGCTTATTGAGATAACTCATTATATGGAGTATGAACTGGTTTTTTATATATAGGGAGTGGAAAACCTTGTTATAAGCAGAAGAAACTTTTGAAACATTGCTTACTTGTGAAAGTGTCACAATTAAGGCATGAATTTTGAGGGTTACATTTGATCAAACTATGTTCTTTGAAAGGGTGGGAAACACTGCATTTAGTTGGCAAGTCTTAAACCATGCATTCAAAATTTTTAATCTGTTTTAACTGTTGAAATATGGCACAAATACCTTCTTGTCATTTAATTAGTGACATTGTGGACAGTGGGAAGATTTTCCATATTCACTGCTTCATGTGAAAGTATTATGAAGAAGCATATTTCAGGTTTTGATCATAGAGTATCTGGCAGACTAAACCTTCGAATGTCCATGCAATTGTTTTTGCCAGTTGCACTTCCTCATGCCCAAGGATTGATTCTAATTTCCTTTTCATGAGCTTTTAACCAGAGCAGTGTAATTAAAGAACTCACTTCATCCACATGATTTCTGCAAAACATTTGCAGCATTGATGAGACTGCAGAAGGGTGATAGCGAAATTGTTGCCATTTATAAACACTGGCTGATTTTCCTTTCTATTAACTTAGAAAGACAAATTAGGCAGTATTTAAAAGAGGCTGCTGATTCAGTGTATCCCTTTTGCATTCACACTGAACTTGAGAGTTACAGCAAATGTCTTCAACTTCAAACAAAAAATTACGGTCATTTCAATTAAACGATCCTGATTTCCTTTCATAAGACGCCTTGAAGAAATCATGCCTTACTTGCTGTTACTAGACAGTAATCATTTTTGATGATGTTGTTTACATTAATACATTTTACCAAGTGTTTTTGAACAATTTGGTTCTGTGTTGTATGGTTTTTATCATTGTATTGAATATCGCTGATAACATGATTGTAAGCATTGAGAATGTGTATACAGTAGCCACTGACTTAATGTCGGATAAAATTTTTGAATTGAATTTTTGGCGGATGTATTTTTGATGCTGAATGAAGAAAAAGGAAATTACTTGTATTTTCTTTGCTTTGTGCATTAAAAATCTCTCTGATTTCATCACATCCATTGTAATCAATAACTTGGCCATCTTGGTTTTTTTATTAAATGCACTTACTCTTAATTTCATCCACCAGTGATTTTAGGGAGAATAATGTTGAGTTACCTATATGGATCTGACATTATAAATCACTTCTTGAAACCAAATTGTATGGTAGTATCGATTGATCCTGATATATCACAGAAATTTACTGTCACTTCTGTTTTCAATTAAAGATACAATCAGTCAGATAATGACTTAATTGGATTTCACAGAAGATTGAGTTTTATTGCCCTGTGGTTTACGAGTTTAGTTAAGAAAGACCATTTCATCACACTTGTCAGTTTGCAGCAAGAGTGTGTTGTGGCTCTATGTAACAAGCCTGAATGGTAGAGAAGTCACGGTAGGAGCTGGTGTTGGGTGTTCACACTATGCCTGTCTGTTGGAGTAGCTTATTAAAATCAATAAAATATGTTCTGAACAATCGGGGTGGCCAGTACTTTATTGTGCTTTCATTTCATGTTTCAAACACTTTGTAAAGAAAGAACAATACTTCTTAAGACAAAAGAAGTGCAAAAAAATGAATTATTCACTCAATCAGAAAGTAAATCTCCTGTAACAAGTGGATGACATCATCAAACTTGATGAAGCATTGTTAATTGTTGGGAATAATGTTTAACTGGGAATAAGCCTTTTCTGAGAAATGTGAAAATTAGGGCCTTCTGTGTGAAGATACTCCTTTACTGAGGGATCAGTTTTCTTTGGAAAAAAATAATTAAAGTCAAGTTTTATTTATGGTTGTAGGAAGATTATCTGGAATTGGATTTTGTTTTAATTTGCATGTATGAATTTTCGAAATACAATGAGACAGAACAATATTTCCACTATCTAGTATTGCAATCATTCTTAAACATGACAAAAATCACTGAAATAATTTAAAAATTAAATAATCAATTGAAGCAATTAAATCAAGATAATTACACAATGATATTCAGATGAATAACCTCAAATGACACCATAAGCTCAAAAATGATAGCATTGTCAGTTTGTTGCTGACATCTGAAATCTTTAACACGAGGTTGTGAACTGGCTCTTACATGAGCGTCACACAGTGGTATCATGCATTTTAGAGTTTGTGTTGAGCTTTATATACTTTGGGATAGTTTTATACTAGTAATGATATTGCATGTTTTATTTAATATTTACTAACCGTACTGAGAAGAGAATTATTGAGTGATTTCTTTCTTGAAATACAGCATAACATTCAAGCCATGCCCCCAATCATCCTCCAATTTAATCCTTGCCTAATCATGAAACAATTTACAATGACCAGTTAACCTACCAACTGGTAAATCTTTGGACTGTGGGAGGAAAATGGAGCACCCAGAGGTAATCTACGCGGTCATGGGAGGCATGTACAAATTCCTTACAGGTAGCGGCGGGCATTGAACCTGGGTCACTGGTACTGTAAAGTATTGTGCTGAACACCATGCAGCCTCAATCTTCACTGTTTATCTCTTGAAAGAAGTTGCAGTTGCTAACTGGGAAAGAGTTCCTTATTTATCATTCTCCATTGATAATAGAAAAGCAGGAGGAGTTATTTGAGCAAAACCCATTAAAGATATTAGGCAATGCTGTTGTGGCAACAGCATCCAACAATGAACAAACAGTACATCGCTATTCACGATTCTTAAACTTGACCAGAAAATTGCAGTTAGAAATCCAAGTCAGAATGGAAATGACAGAAATGGAAGTAGAAGTAAGCCTTTTGCCCACCGTGCCTGCTCTTTACCATTCATTAAGATCATGGGTGCTTTTTTAACCTCTACCATTTCCTTGCATTAACACCATATCCCTTAATTCCCTCAATAATAAAAAAATATTCTGCCTTTATTCAGCTGTGCAAGTGAACCTCAACAACCCTCATTGGCAATGGCTTCCAAAGATTTTCTTTACATTTGCACTTTTAATAGTTATTGCCTTATTTTGAAACTTGGTTCTGGATATCCTAGTCAGGAAAAATGTATCAGGCTGCATAAGAATTTTATATATTTTAATTATATCACACTTCTTTCTCATCACAAACTCATCTGACTAATCTCTCCTTATTTGACAAACCCTCTATTGCAAGATTCAGTATAGCAAACCTCCTGCATCACAAATATATCAGAGACTAAACCTGTACATGTATTCCAGATGGGAGCAAGATGACAATTCTTGTACTCAAATTCCATTGCAACGAAGACAAATCTCTTTATCTTCCTGTCTGTAACTGCCCATGAACATAGCAACATGTGTGCAGGACAAAACTCAAATCTCTCACCACTTTAAAAAATAAAACCACTTCTGTTTTTTTTTTACTAACATGAATGTTTACCGCACTATAATACATCTGCCATGACCTCACCCTTTATTTAATTTGAGTCTGTCCTCTGAAGCTTCTCAGCACACTACCACTCAGCTTTGATAACACAATACTTGATTCCTCATGTGCATTGCGATCAGCTGGGATGCCAGCATCGATCCCTGTGGCATGCCTTTGTTACAGCCTTCCAACTTGAGAACGATCAGTTTATTTGTCTTCTCTATTTTCTGTCCATTTAACACTCACCAGTCCATGCCAATATGTTAATTTTAACAGCCAATGTGTGCCTTGATTGTTTGCGCCATCTGGACATAAAGACTGATTTCAAAGTCAAGTCAAGTCACTTTTTATTGTCATTTCAACCATAACTGCTGGTACAGTACACGGTAAAAACGAGACGACGTTTTTCAGGACCATGGTGCTACATGAACAATACAAAAATTACACTGAACTACGTAAAACTACAGAAGACTACAGACCTACCCAGGACTGCATAAAGTGCACAAAACAGTGCAGGCATTACAATAAATAATAAATAAGACAATAGGCACAGTAGATTGGTGTCAGTCCAGGCTCTGGGTATTGAGGAGTCTGATGGCTTGGGGGAAGAAACTGTTAAATAGTCTGGTCATGAGAGCCCGAATAATTTGTTGCCTTTTGCCAGATGGCAGGAGGGAGAAGAGTTTGTATGAGGGGTCCGTGGGGTCCTTCATAATGCTGTTTGCTTTACGGATGCAGTGTGTGGTGTAAGTGTCTGTAATGGCGGGAAGGGAGACCCCGATGATCTTCTCAGCTGACCTCACTATCCGCTGCAGGGTCTTGCAATCCGAGATGGTACAATTTCCAAACCAGACAGTGATGCAGCTGCTCAGGATGCTCTCAATACAACCGCTGTAGAATGTGGTGAGCCATTTTCAATTTTATATAAAATTCTATATCATTATTGTTCCCTAAAAGCCCCTTAGCTCAGGTCATTACTTAACATTTTATTAAATAATGCTAGAACAGCAATAACCTCTTTGCTTGTTGGTTCTTCAGCATTGTGACCTTATAGACCATTTCTCATATATTTAATCTGTACCCTGTCATTCCAAATATAAGCAGCTTCGGCAGTTGGTCTGAGGCTTAAATAAACTTTGCATATCTCCTGAAACAAATTTAGGACTTAACCATCGAGAGTCAGAGTTATACAGCAAGGAAGTAGGCTCTTCAGCCCAAATTATTCATGCCAACCAATTTGCTCATCTGAGGGAGTAGTCCTATTTACCTGTGTTTGGCCCTATAGTGGCATAACCTGAACCAAGGATATTACAATATGAAATTGATGGCAAATTCATTTGGAGAAATTGAAATACAAACAAGAATGGAATTATGAAAGGACAAATGAGGAAAATGTTTTCAATTTATTTTAAATCACTAAGAATATGTACTATCAGTATCCACACTTTTATAAATAAACTTCCAGTGCACTGTTGTGTTTTCTATATTATTTTAGAAGTAGGTACTTCCATATAGAATGTGATTTGGACATTTTGGAAGTTGTGAGACAGGCTGGATAAATTAGTTTTTAAATAGAAATTAACTACTCTGCCCCACTATTTATGTATTGGAAATAAAATTCTGATGCCACAGCTTCGCCACTACGATCTATGTACCGGGAAAAAAAACTTCTAGAATGCAAGTCATGTTGGCAACCAGATGGTACAAGTTTTCACTGAGCTGTCAGCTGCACAAAGAGCCATTCCTGGTGCTTAAAACCAGTGACTTATAAAATGCATGCTTACTCGTGTATCTGCTTTTCCAACCTTGGTCTGAGATTACTCGGAAATCTGCCTAATTCAGTTACGAAAGCATGTTTTGAAGGTTCTTGGTCTGAGATTACTTGGAAATCTGCCTAATTCAGTTACGAAAACATGTTTTAGGAACATAGAAACATAGAAAATAGGTGCAGGAGTAGGCCATTCGGCCCTTCGAGCCTGCACTGCCATTTATTATGATCATGGCTGATCATCCAACTCAGAACCCTGCCCCAGCCTTCCCTCCATACCCCCTGACCCCCGTAGCCACAAGGGCAATATCTAACTCCCTCTTAAATATAGCCAATGAACTGGCCTCAACTGTTTCCTGTGGCAGAGAATTCCACAGATTCACCACTCTCTGTGTGAAGAAGTTTTTCCTAATCTCGGTCCTAAAAGGCTTCCCCTCTATCCTCAAACTGTGGCCCCTCGTTCTGAACTTCCCCAACATCGGGAACAATCTTCCTGCATCTAGCCTGTCCAATCCCTTTAGAATCTTATACGTTTCAATCAGATCCCCCCTCAATCTTCTAAATTCCAACGAGTACAAGCACAGTTCATCCAGTCTTTCTTCATATGACAGTCCTGCCATCCCAGGAATCAATCTGGTGAACCTTCTTTGTACTCCCTCTATGGCAAGGATGTCTTTCCTCAGATTAGGGGACCAAAACTGCACACAATACTCCAGGTGTGGTCTCACCAAGGCCTTGTACAACTGCAGTAGTACCTCCCTGCTTCTGTACTCAAATCCTCTCGCTGTAAATGCCAGCATACCATTCGCCTTTTTCACCACCTGCTGTACCTGCATGCCCACTTTCAATGACTGGTGTATAATGACACCCAGGTCTCGTTGCACCTCCCCTTTTCCTAATCGGCCACCATTCAGATAATAATCTGTTTTCCTATTTTTGCCACCAAAGTGGATAACTTCACATTTATCCACATTAAATTGTTTTGAAGGTTAAGTGCTCATTTTATCCTAACAAAAGCACAAGATGTTTCATAGCAAACATGATTTTTATTGGCAAAGGAAAGATCAGATCTGGGAGGAATTTAGTCAAAAATATGGGGAGAATGTTCATGGCTACAAATCAGGTCGTTTCTCACTGATCTCCAATGAAAGATTTTGGGAACCTCCATCCACACTTCTACCATCTGTCTTTGGGCTTCATGAGTGGAAATCATCTTTTGCATTAAGTGTTTAAACTGATCCTATCACGATGGGCTTAAGTGCTTATGCACCACTATTTAAGGAAGAGCAAAGTGTTTATTTCGGTGTTCCATCTAATACGATCTCAATAGCAGGCTGTTCATCCAACAGCAGTTCGTGGAACCTTGTAGAAGTAATCTAGAATTGCTTATGTACAGTAACCCCGTTTCACAAAATTGCTTTGAAAGAATCTCGGAGCCTGATAGCCCTATATAAGACATAATACCAGTGAGAAGCTAAATTCTTGTGTTTAAATCCCATCAAAATACAAAACTAAATACAATTAACATACGGGCTGGATCCAAGAGAAAAGGAACAGAAAGACTAGGCTTGGTTGCTCATGACCGTCCACCCAATTGTACATAATCTGTTTTAATCCTGCACACCCCAAAGGGAGATAAAATTGCCCAAACGATATGACTGGTGATACAGCTGAGGTCACAGCTGCTGTTTTAACCCAGTGTTGGCATAGACAGTCGTTGTGGCTGCCCCACCATTACATTTGAAAGAAGAAACAAACTAAGATAATAAAAGCTCCAAGTCAAGCCATTTTCTCCCAGAATGCAGCATTTTTACGTCATTCGTTGTGTTTTATTGGGAGTCCGTCAGCATTTACGTGCAAGCAGTGCCGATTTGACGAGTGCTGATTTGATCCAGGACCATTGCCTGCGATATTCATTTACACTGAAGCTGCAGGCTGTGCAAAGTAGTAACAAGCTGCATATTTCACTGGAATGATGACGCATAGGACTGTTGCTAATACACAGTTCACAAATGATATTTGTCTTGAGTACTGGATAAAGTGGGGG
Organism: Mobula birostris; assembly: GCF_030028105.1. Lineage (NCBI taxonomy): Eukaryota > Metazoa > Chordata > Chondrichthyes > Myliobatiformes > Myliobatidae > Mobula > Mobula birostris. Next base: position 54,815,260 of record NC_092386.1, read on the forward strand.
CGGTGGTTTTGAGCCTTACTCCAGCATTGGCTCAAAGATTTTTCCACCTCCCCCTGGACTTGTTTTAGCCAGGTGCATTCCTTGATCATATCATCAATAATTAGAAATCCTGTGGTGACGTTCCCACCAAATCTTGGCCCTCTGCCAGCCATCTTAATAAATTATCTTCTGCCTGAACGGTGATGCTATCCATATCTTTCCCCCCTCGAATTCTTTGATCTCCCCGAAGGAACCTAACACCAAAACATGCCTAATTAGGAAAACTGCTGTGAACTTTGCATTATTATAGTTAATTAGTACGTGTGCATTTATGATTGTAAAAAAAAACCATTGAAAACCATGAGACGACTAAATTGGAAGCAAATCTGCACCGTTGTTGTCTAAACAGCGATATTACACGACGAAAATATTTTTTAAAACTGTAGCTGTTGGACATCTGAAATGCTAACAACACTCAGAAGGCCAGCCGATACCTAGAGAGAGAGGAAAGTTAACACTTCAAGTTGAAATCCTTTCGTCGGAACTTGGAAAGACAAAACTGGTTCTGCTCATCTGCAAAGTGGAACTTGCAGTCCAAGTGCTTAAATTTCAAGGGAAGTGTTTCCCGATTAAAGGTACACACAAAAAGCGGCGTGAAAGCACTTGGGAAAGATCAAATGTGAATGTAAAACTAAAGGCAAAAAAAAAGAGGGCATTATAAAGTAGAGCAATGGGCGTGTCAATGGCAGGCGGGTGGTAGAGAGCGCCGTAGAGTATAACACACAATGGAAGTGTGTTCCAGGTTTTTTAACGACTCTGAATAATTAAATAGCCGCCGAGATGGTCTGTTGCATCCCATAATGTAGAAACGAATTGCATCTTTACATAACATTTCAGTGTGCGACTGATTGAGTTTGTCGGAAGAACTGTGTTACGCATTTGGGGAACGGCCTAATGAAATTACTTTGAGTGAATTCATGAGCATGTTTTATCTTTAGTTTCCTCCTATTTTGATGCGTTTAGAGTGTACTCTAATTTCCATTAGAGTTGATTAGTTTGTTCCCAAGATAATCAGTTTCGTAAAGTTTGCGGGTTAAAACTAGGTCGCAACACCGTCATTTTCAGACTTTAGACAAAAACTGATTATGCGTATACAGCGTTATAATTCACAAATGCAAAACTAAAAAAAAAGCACGGCATTAAATCTGTGGTCGGCTTTCGTACGTTAAATAAACATATCGTTAAATGAAGTTTGCCAGATTTGGTGACTGACAACTCTGACGAGCTTGAAACGAGTTCGCAGTGCCTTCAGTGGCGTTGGGCGTAATCGTTCAGTTAATGACAAGTTAATAACAACTCTTAGTATAATTTTGATATATTAAACAGGAATAGAGGATCGATCACTGAGTTCGCCAGGTAACAAACGAACTTAAACTTTTAATGAAAACAGCAAGCAATAAAATGGGATGCGTTCTTATGACTTTTATTGTATCGTTTGCCCGCTGCTCGTACCAGAGGAGATAATCATGTCTAATGTGTGATCTTGTCTCGAAGTATAACAACGAATAGCGACGCGCACTTAGTGCCGCAGCCCAGTGCTACGGAAAATGAGCATTATTGCCTTTATATAATAATGTGCAGCATATGTTGTTGCTCCGCTCATTTCAAATTACGGGTCTTTTTCACGTGTAGCATCTGTTTATTATGTCACCGCGATGTTTAATGTATGCAACCCTGTGATGGACATATGGTCAAAGAAATCTAACAGCAGGCTGCCCTTCGCCTCAACCACACTAGCATGATGCCTCGCACATCCTCGCACATTTGTTTTTGGAATTAACTTTCATGTCCATGGTTTACAGTGGGGAAAACAAATTCACATGCTGTATTTATGCCCATTTCAACCTGCCAAGATCGCCTGTCAAAGTGCGACATACAGTTTTACTCTCGCACCACATACCAGCAAAATAACTGCAGCAACATCCCCATTAAAGCACAGCACAGTTATTCCCCACACCCACCCAGCTTCCACCTCTCGCGTCACTGCCGAAGCCTGTGTACTGTTCTGATCTGAATTTGCACCTAGCCCATTATAGTCACCTTGAAACTCCCGACCGCTATTTCCCAATTAAAAGCTTAATAGCCCTGGAAACGGAGTTCATGTGGTGAAGTTTAACATTGCCTCCTGCTCTGAAACGTTTTCTGCTGCGATCCCATTATTTGCTTGAATAAACCCTTTTGAAATGCAGAAATAGGAGTCGGGGTGTCAGGTGTTCCTTGACAATACTGACTCACGCAGGGGACATTTCACCATCCCCAAACTACACCCACAGCCAATCCGGGCAGAGATATATAGCACATATATACAAGAACAACAAAATAAATAAATCCCACCACTCATTCATTTAGCTCCCATAAAACCAGTTCAGGGGTCCGAGTGTGTGAAGTCGCTGCTGTTTAAATCGGCAACATCTCACGCAGTCGAGTGGAATGGAATCGCTGGCGGCCTCAGCGTTTGGGAAAGCGGGGACCTTGTCAAATTACAAATGCGAAAAAAAATGGTAAATCGAAACCAACCCCAAACGGTGCGGTGTTTTTAGAAGAAGTGAGACGGTTGGAAAGGCGGCGCCGTTCATTTTTTCAGTAGTCTGTGGTTTTTATACATAGGAACAGCTCATTTATTTCCACCGCAGTACCTGCAGTCCATTCCGTCAGTGTTAGGCTGGCTTTTATTCTTGACAACTGAACATTTGAGCTCAGTACCATGCAATGTCTGCAGGTTAGAACAAAAAATTCGTTTCAGCTCATATCCCCCCTTTTAATGTTTGTATCTACAATTTTGAGATCGTCTGAAATGGCAAACGAAGGAGATACGTGTGGCGGTATGAACATTCCTACCCGGGACCCGAGTTCATTATCAGGGACTTAACGAGGACACTGTTTTCCGAATCAAGTCTGCAAGGACTTCAGTTCCCAAAACTTACCTTACCGACTTTACACCAGATTAAGAGTAACTTGATAATATGACTTTGCGCCGATCGAAAGTATAAATATACATAAAACAATGAAATGAAATTAGGGAATGAGACACGTTTTAGACTTATTCCTCATGGGCACGAGGCCTTTTTAACAACCATAACTGTGAGGTATCGTGATGTGGTTTTTAATTAAAAATTAAAAAGTGAAAGGTATAGAGACATACACGTCAATGAACACTTACCGCGGACACTTATAAATGTAGATGAAAATGACTTTAAAAGCCAACTGGTTTCATACAGCCAAGTAGGGACCGGCGGCAGGTATTCTAACAAAAAGAACGCCGTTTACCTGGAAGGCCACCTATTGCTTAGTTTCTCATCAAAAATAAGCGGATCTCACAGTACAGCATTCCCGGAGATTGCAATGAAACGTCAGTCTGCATTTTAAACTCGTGTCCACCCCACAACCTTGGGTTTAAAGACAGAAAATGAAACTAACCGTGAAACCAGGGTGACTCATTGCAAATGCCTGAGCCTGTCCGGAGGGGAAAAGATGGGCTTTTTGACTTTAAACTGCAAAAACAAAACCACCTCATTTACAGTGTTTGGCAAAAGAACTGCAGGTACTGAACATATGAAATTTAAAAAAAAGAAAATGCTGGAAACACGCAGCAGACCAGGCAGTGTCTGTGGACAGTGAAACAATACTGTATTATGCTTCAACGTTTCTGATGAAGAATTGCCAATCTAAAATGTTAAATCTGTTTCTTCTTCAGCAGACGCTGTTAAGCTATATTTTTAAAAATATTTCCATCCCACTTATTTACTGGATTTAATGTACCTCACGGCCCTGGGAAAGGCTTGGGTTGCTTCTGTTCTTCAGGGTCTGTGTCGGATTTGGAAATGGAGTGACCTGTAACAGGAATTTATATTTCCGACCTGGTTCCAAGATCAACACGAACCAACAACTCACAGTAGAGAGGTGATAGTACTGAGCTGCCGGTACAATTTCGACAGCATTTTACAGTTTGAGTACATTAAGATATTCTAGTATACATCTTCACACTGTTATCGACGGGAAGGAGGTACAGAAGCCTGAAGGGTCACACTCATCAACTCAGGATCAGCTTCTTCCCCTTTGCCATCAGATCTCTAAATGGACATTGAACCGATATACACTACCTCACTACTTTTTTAATTCGGTTATTTTGCACTACTTATTTTAACTATTTAATACACACACAAACACACACACACACAGACACACACACACACACACACACACACACATACTTAGTAAAACTCAGTTTTCTCTGTACAGTATTTATCATGTATTTCTATGTACTGCTGCTGTAAAGCTAACACATTTCACGACATATGCCGGTGATATTAAATCTGATTCTGATCTTCGTAAGCGATTACAACAGCCACATACAGTATTACATTAGTTTGATACCACTTCGTGAACTGAGAAACTGCTCCCTTGGTACATTTTTGCAACAATGTTTAGGATAGAACATCCCCGAGACATCTGTCCACCTCATTCTGGTTGTAACACCAAAGATCTGTGCCCCAGAACTGCCTACACTTCTGTCCAAGCTGTTAGGGTACAAATTAAATGGCATGCAGAACAGAAATAATGCAAGTTATTTATTTTTAATTTCAAATAACTAGTTATCCTGCACTTAGAATGTGAATGGGAGAGGAATGGGAGAATGGTACAGAAACAATAATATGAACATCTCAAAATACAATTTTTTGCAAGGATATGCTGCCATTATTATGGTGCATTTACTCATTTATTTGGGATCTGTGTGATTCAAGTAAAGGCCAGCATTTACTGCGCATCACCAATTGCTCTTGAGAAGACAATGGTGAGCTGCCTTCTCAAACAGCTGCACTCCCTGGTGAAGGAACTCCACAGAGGTGATAGTCAGGGGATTCCAGGATCTATATTCAGTTATGGTGAAGAACCATACCAGGATGGAGAGTTGGAGGGGAGCCTTCAGGTTTAAGAAGCCGTTATTGATCTTGGTGGTAGAGATGATAGGTTTTGGCATTTGCAGGTGTAGACACCTCAACCCCTCCAATGCTGCTATCATAGAGGGAATGAATGTCAAGGGTTGGTTGGTGGATGAGACATGATGTAGATGGACTATTCTGTCCGGAGTGTCCTGGCTGGGTGCCACTAAGCAGGTTATTAGTTTGAGCCACCCAGGCAGATGGAGACGTTCTATCACATTCCTGGCACGTCTTGTAAGAAGGCATGGAGGGGAGCAAGAAATGAGTCATTTGTCATAGGATACCCATCCTCAGACCTGCTAATGTGGTATCATCTTTATGTGGTTGGTCAAATTGAATATCTGATCAATAGTGACTCTAAGGATGTTGATAGAAGAGAACTCAGCAATGGTACTGCTATTGAATGTCAAATGTAGCTGGTTAAACTCTCTCTTGGACATACACATTGCCTGGCACTTTCCTTGCATGCTCTTGGGTTGTAGTAGCCCAGGCCTGTACATTGTACAGGTCTTGCTGCGCGCAGACATTGGTGAACTTCCCACCCCTGGTCCTGTTGTGGAATGAAGCTCACTGACAAAGCAGCTGAAAATGGTCGAGCCTGGGACACTGCCCTGACGAACTCCTGCAACGGAAGTCTTGGGACTGGGATGATTGATCTCCAAAAACCACGGCCACCTTCCTTCCTTTGAAGATGGGTCTCCAACCAGTGGAATGTTCTCCTCTTGATGCCCATGAACTTAAGTTTTACCAGCAGGGCCTAACATGACACTCAGTCAACTGCTGCCTTGATGTTTAGTGCAATGGCATTCCCCTCTGGAATTCAGTTCTTTAATCTCTGTTTGGACAAAGGCTGTGATATATTCTGGAGCTGAGCCATGCTATTGAAACCCAAACTGGCATCAAAGAGCAGGCTATTAATGTGTAATTGTTAACTGACTGAACTATGATTGGTGCCTTCAATCACTTTCCTCATGATTATGAGAACACTGATAGGGCTGTCATAAACTGAACTGGATTTGTGAAAAAGACATACTGGGCAAATTTCCACATTGTTGGATAGATGATACAGGTGTAACAGTGTTGCAATAGTTTGGTTAGAGGTATAGCTTGTTCTGAACCACAGTTCTTTCATACTACAGCTGGGATATTGTCTAGTCTCTTAGCCTTTGCTGGAGCTAATCCTTTCGAATGCTGTTTTATCACACAAGGAGTGAATCAAATTAATGGAAGACTTGAAGATCTGAAGAATTGATTTACATGCCTTAGCAGGGATTCGCAGGCAGGAGACCAGGTGGATCATCTGGCTGAACTTGGTTGCAAGTGCTTCAACCTTCTCCTTAGTATCGCATGCTGAGTCTTTCCTGTGCCCTTACCTGTCCACCAGCATTTACAGCTGGATGTTTCAGGCCTCCAGACTATCGCATGCTGCTGTTGTTACTTAGTACAACTAAAACACAACTTCAAAACAGCTAGTCATAAAGAGAATATGCAGGCTCACACTCGTGGATCCTGACACTAAAGGACAATGTGAGAGCATATTTAATGATAGGTACTGTTTTTCCTTTAGTGTTATGATATTGTCCTGGTTCCCCACCTTCCAAAACATTTGATATGTTGCAGCTGGAAAGGGAGATTGTTTCTTTACCTAACACAATCACAAAGCTTTTACCTAACACAATCACAAGGCTGAAGTTTAGATTTACCATCATCAGCAGCAACATAGTAGAACTCTGAACTGTCAACTGCAAAGATGTTTCAGGAATCCACACCAAGCTCGTCAACTTCATCAACTTTGTCTCTAATTTCCACTCTGCCCTTAAATTCACATGGTCCATTTCTGACACCTCCCTCCTCTTTCTCAATTTGTCTGTCTCCGTCTCTGGAGACAAAATGTCGAACAACATCTTTTATAAACCTACCAATTCCTACAGTTAACTAGAGTATACCTCTTCCCGCTCTATCTCCTGTAAAAATGATATTCCCTTTTCTCAGTTCCTTCGACTCTGCTGCATCTGTTCCTGAGGATGTGGCTTTACTTACCAGAACATCAGAGATGTCCTCCTTCTTCAAAGAACAGGGCTCCCCTTCCTCCACCATAGATGTTGTAGGTGAAGCAACACTTCACCTGAGAATCTATTGTGTCCAGTGCTCCAGATGCGGCCTCCTCTATGTTGGTGAGACCCCTCTTAAATTGGGGACTGCTTCTTTGAGCACCTCCACTCCATCCACCAAAAGCAGAACTTCCTAGTGGCCAAACATTTTAATTCCCAATCCCATTCCTGTTCCGACATGTCGGTCCATGGCCTCCTCTTATGCCAAGATGAGGTCACCCTCAGGGTGGAGAAGCCACACCTCATATTCTGTCTGGGTAGCCTCCAACCTGATGGCATGAATATCGATTTCTCTTTCCGGTAAAAAAATCCCTCCCCTCGTCCCCTTCTATTCCCCACTCTGGCCTTTTACCTCTTCTCACCTGCCCATCACCTCCCCTGGCCCCCCCTTTCTATTCTCTATGGTCCACTCTCCTCTCCTATCAGATTCCTTCCTCTCCAGCCCTTTACCTTACCTACCCACCTGCCTTCACCTATCTATCACTTTCTAGCTATCCTCCTTCCCCTCGCCCCACCTTTTTATTCTGGTAGATTACCCCCTTCCTTTCCAGTCCTGAAGAACGGTGTCCACCAGAAATGTCGACTGTTTGTCCAATTCCATTGATGCTGCCTGACTTGCTGAGTTCCTCCAGCATTTTGTGTGTGTCGCAAAGATACATATTTTTCAATTGCGGCAATTAATCTTGGACTAGCAGCATGAAAATCATAGTGGTCTTAAAACATACATTTGCCCAGGCCCTTTTGCTTCCTTTCTCATCAAAGATAGATGGATCTCACAGTACAGCGCTCCCCGAGACTTCAATGAATTGTCAGTCTGCATTTCAAACTCATGTCCATCCCACAACCTTTGGTTTAAAGATAGAAAAAAAACTAACCATGAAACCAGGGCGACACACTGCAAATGCCTGGGCTTGTCCAGAGGGGAAAAGGTGGTCTTTTTGACTTTAAACTGCAAAGACAAAACCGAAACAAAACAATCCCATATACAGTACTTAGCAAAAGAACTGCAGGTACTGGACATATGTAATAAAAAAAGAAATTGCTGAAAACGTACAGCAGACCAGGCAGTGTCTGGACAGAGAAACAGTGCTATGCTTCATTATTTCTGATGAAGAATTATCAATCTAAAATATTAAATCTGTTTCCTCCTCTACAAATGCTGCTAAGTTACATTTTTAAACATTTCATCCCACTCGTTAACTGAATTTGCAATTCATCATTCACAGAACACTAAGTATACGAATCTACAGAGCATAGTAGTTCTAATTTTGTGAACTTCTTTAAAATGAACATCCTTAATGCTCCTGAAAAGATACAATGTTTTATTCCCATTTTTCCACTGTTAAGAGATATCTTTATGGCAAAGCTTCTGTGTTTTTTAGCACAAGAATTGGGTCAAGATTTATTTACCATTATGAAGACGATTTCACTTAGTTAGAATTTTAACTAGCAACCGGAAAATCCAGTTCTCTTTGGGACTTAAAAAGTTGATTGGCACATTTATAATGTTGAGTAAGGAAGAAAACTTCCAGCTAGTCCTTTTGTAAACCAAGGTATTGACATTTGCAAACGTAACAAGCTGGTACTTCCTAAGATCTCCACCACAAATGTAGTGAGTGCACAGTCAGCAGTTCAGCTGTAACCAAAAACCAGTCATTCAAGACTGATATTTTTGTACATCAGTAAAATGAATTGGTTACCATCTCCACTTAAATACAAAAAAAGCAGAACAACAAATTTTTGATCCTCTGCTTTATTATAACAAGATATGCAGGGAATAATTTGGGAATAATAACCTAATTTTCCTATTCTTGTATAAAATATTCCTTAGGTACAAACCATGAGATATTGCCTATCAATATTCACTGATTTTTCACTAAGGTATCAAAATGAGGCATCAAAGATACCACCAAACAACTGATAGTCATTCATTACTTCATAAATGTATAGTTTTGGTTCTAACAGAACTGTTTGCATTTACATTTTCTCCCAGCTTTATTCCAGACCTGGTACAGATGGTGAATTAGAAAGGACAACTGTCAGTCACTGCAGACGATATCAAGGCAGCATCTAACTAACTGTTATATCAGCACCTTGAAGCTAGTGGGATTCAAAACATCCAATAGTTGGACTTGCATCCAGCATGAAAGAAAGCTCAACATCGTTGCTGGATCACAGTTTGAGGATAAAGGGGAAGCCTTTTAGGACCGAGATTAGGAAAAACTTCTTCACACAGAGAGTGGTGAATCTGTGGAATTCTCTGCCACAGGAAACAGTTGAGGCCAGTTCATTGGCTATATTTAAGAGGGAGTTAGATATGGCCCTTGTGGCTACGGGGATCAGGGGGTATGGAGGGAAGGCTGGGGCGGGGTTCTGAGTTGGATGATCAGCCATGATCATAATAAATGGCGATGCAGGCTCGAAGGGCCGAATGGCCTACTCCTGCACCTATTTTCTATGTTTCTATGTTTCTATGTTTCTATGTAATCACTGAGGCACAGTGTTCCTGTGTTTTTGGACCAACTAACTTCTGTTTCTTCATCAGGGATTTCCTTTTCGTCACATGATGAGGAAAGTGGCTGTTCCCAAATTATTTTATGCCTATCTTGTTATAATTAAAGAGAATATTAAAGAATGTATTCTTTCTTTCTTTCTTACTTTCCTCCTTTCTTTCCTCCTTTTATTCTGCATTCATTCAAGGGACAGGCAATGCTAATATGTATTTTTATTTTTTAGAAATCCAGCTGGGACAGGCTGTTGGAGCCAGCAACCCACCAACTTAACCCTAGCCTAATCACTGGACAATTTACAATGATCAATTAGTCTACTAACTGATACGTCTTTGGACTGTGGGAGGAAACGTGAGCACCCAGAGGAAACCCACACATTCACAGGGAGGAACATACAAACTCCTTACAGAGGACACTGCTGGAATTGAACCCAGAACTCCAACATCCCGAGCATTACATTAACCACTGCTACGCTACCGTGGTGCCCTTCCCTAATGTATTGTCCATCCCTAATTGCCCCTGATTGGAGGAGGTAGTAGAATTAGCCTCATCGGTGATTCTCGAGTCATAGACTAGGCCAAGAAAGGAAGGCAGATGTCCTTTCCTGCAGAGGGTATCAGTGAATTAAATGGGATTCCCCAGTAGTTTTGGTCTAATCAGTATTGAGGTTAGGCTTAAATTCCAATAATTAGATAAAAGTTGAAATAAATTCCCCAGCTACTGTGTTCAAATTTAAACTCATTTCTCTGGATGAATGGCCCAGAACTCTGTTTAGCACAGCAAGTGTGTTCGGGATGTCGCTACAGGATTAAGTCCAGCCGCTTCACAGCTGCAGGTAACCAGGGTTGGTCTGGGCCGTGTGTTGTCTGTGTGGAGTTTGCATGTTCTCCCCATAACTGTATATGTTTCCATCAGGTGTGCTTGTTAATTGGCAACTTTGAATTATCCTTTGGAGTAGTTAATGGGCAATGGAACCAGATGGGAGTGGAAGTGCACTGAGAGAGGCTAAGTTGCAGGGTTGGAGAGAAGTGAGGGAGAGGAGACGAGATGGAACTGATGTGTTGTTCTGGAAGGATCTGGTATGAGCCAAGTTGCCTCCTTCTGTATCATAGTGATTGCGGAGTGTAACAATCACAATCTTGTAGCCCAATTAACATTTACACAGTGCCTAACTTTTCCTAAGAACATCATAAAATTGCATTACGTTTTACAATTTTCAATAATAACTTTGGAATTATAATCACTGTTGTAAAATTAGGCAAATAGAAAAATTAAGTTATGTATAGCAGGATTCTATAAGTTTCAGTGATTAAATAACCCAGAGGAAGGTTAGAAAGGTATTTTGGGCAGTTAGAATTCCACCAAAGCTCGGGTCAAGCATTGCCTAATTCTCGGTTGAACAATGGCTAAGATATTTGAGAACTCTAAAAGTCTTTGAATATTGGGGGCCATGAAGTCACCTGTGGGGAAAGGAGCATCAGTATTGCATCTCATCTGAAACTCAGCTCCAATGACAGTACACCCCTTTTCACTATTGCGTGAAGCAGCTTATGTCAGAGGAGGATTACAAAAATACAGTCAAAGCTTGTACTGACAATGGCATCCTCAACCTGAAAGACACCATCTTTGCAGAGATTCCTAATGTCAACAACCTAAAATATTATTGCCAGGAGCTTTACTAAATCCAACACACAACCAATTTCTCAAAAGGACTGGAATACCCTTCATTGCTAAATGTAAACCATTTCTCTTTGAGTATTTCCAGTATTTTCTGTTTTTATTATCCAACAGTACTGTGGTTCTTCTGGTATGTAACGAAGTCCATGGTGTGCACGTAATGGACTATCTAACCTGGACCCACAACACCTCCTCATTAATCAAGAAGGCACAGCAGCACCTACACATTCTGAGCAGATTGAGGTGTGCAAGGCTCTCCGCCCCCATTCTAATAACTTTCTGTAGGAGCACCAATGGAAGTGTCCTGTCTGCTTGCATCATGATCTGGTACAGAAGCTGCAAGGTATCAGACCACAAGACCCTAGAGCGGATAGTAAAAACTGGCGTGAGGTTCATGGGGGGTCTGTCTCCCCACTATTTGTGACATTTTCTCACTGCTGCTGTTGGAGGTAATACATACATCAGGCTGCTGTTTATTGATTACAGGTCAGCAGTTAATACCTTCATACCTTCGGTACTAATCAATAGGCTCCAAAACCTATGCCTCTGTACTTCCCCCTGCAACTGGATCCTTGACTGCCTCATTCGAGGAAATAACACTTCCTCACTGACAATCGACATGGTGTGCCTCGAGTACGCATGCTTAGCCCACTGCTCTACTCTCGCTACACTCATGACCATGTGACTTATTTAAGAAAGGATGTGCTGACATTGGGGAGGGTACAGAGAAGATTCACTAGAATGATTCCGGGAATGAGAGGGTTAACATATGAGGAACGTTTGTCCGCTCTTGGACTGTATTTTTTGGAGTTTAGAAGAATGAGGGGAGACCTCATAGAAACATATCGAATGTTAAAAGGCATGGACAGAGTGGATGTGGCAAAGTTGTTTCCCATGATGGGGGAGTCTAGTACGAGAGGGCATGACTTCAAGATTGAAGGGCGCCCTTTCAGAACAGAAATGCGAAGAAATTTTTTTAGTCAGAGGGTGGTAAATCTATGGAATTTGTTGCCACGGGCTGCAGTGGAGGCCAAGTCATTGGGTGTATTTAAGGCAGAGATTGATAGGTATCTGAGTAGCCAGGGCATCAAAGGTTATGGTGAGAAGGCAGGAGAGTGGGACTAAATGGGAGAATGGATCAGCTCATGATAAAATGGCGGAGCAGACTCGATGAGCCGAATGGCCTACTTCTGCTCCTTTGTCTTATGGTCTTATGGACTTATGGACTAGGTAGAGCTCAAATGCTATCTATAAGCTTTCCGACGGCAGAACTATTGTTGGCAGAATTTCAGTTCACAGAGATAGACCGGCTGGCCGAGTGGTTCACAACAGCAGCTTTGCACTCATCGTCAGTAAGACTAAGGAATTGATTGAGGATTCAGGAAGGTGAAGTCGAGGGATCACACACCAGTCCTCATTGGGGGATCAGAGGTGGAAAGGGTGAGCTGTTCCAAGTTCCTGGGTGGCAACATCTCTGAAGATCTACCACGGGTCCGACATGTTGATACAATTATAAACAAGGCACGACAGCGGCTATATTTCATTTGGAGCTTGAGGAAAATTGGTATGTCACCAAAGGCATCCACACATTTCTGGGCTATGGAGAAATATACTATGGAGAGCATTCTAATAGGACGCATCACTGTTTGGTATGGAGGGGCCACTGCATTTGTTTGGAAAAAGCTGCTGGAAGTTGTAAACTCAGCTAGCTCCATCTAGGGCACTGGTCTCCCCGGCATTGAGGACACCTTCAAAAGGCGATGTCTCTAAAAGGTGGGCGGTATCTGTCATTAAGGACCTCCATCAGCCAGGAGATTTCCTTTTCTCATTGCTATCATTAAGGAGGAGGTACAAGAGTCTGAAAATACACACTCAACATTTTAGGAATAGGGCCTGAAGTATTGTTGAGGATCTCCCCCCCCCCCCACCCATCCTACAATCACTTTGACCACGACCATTGAGAAGGAGGTACAGGAGCATCAGGACTAGGACTCCCAGGCTGGGTAACAGCATCTTCTGTCAGGCTGTGTGACTAATGAATGCCCTGCCACCACCAAGGTCTTGTCACGAGGACAACGAGCTGTTTACTGTTTATCTGTGCTGCGCACTACATGCAATTTTAATTTTATTTTATTAACATATATGTGCTACTATTTTGTTTGATGTGCTGTGTGTGATATATGTATGTGAGTGCACAGTGGTATGGAGGAACTTTGTTTGGTTTGGTTATATATGTGTTCAGACAGATGACAATAAACTTGCACTTGAACTTATCTGTTGATATTTTCTACCACGGTGGTTCAAGAAGTCAGCTTATTATAAGCAATACATGGTGACCTTAGAGAAGTCCAAATCTTACTTAAGAATTATTAAGAAGTTAAAAATCTAACCTCAGTGGATTATTCTTCCAATTGATTCTGCACTTGCAGCTTCAGTGTTTACAATGAACTCAAAATGGAAAATGCAAATAGGCAGATCGATGGAAACAGCAAAGATAAAGCACTCAGTTATAACTCACTGTGAATCCAATGCCTATTATTTGTATTCAATCCTTCTTTATTGTAGGGCAGATGCATTTCTGAGGATCACACTTCATTTATTTGACATTATATTATATATTGCTGATTATGTATTCTTTCACCCCGCTACTTTTCAAACCACACTGTATTACAATACTGAGGGAATGACATTTGTTAAAATTCACACACACACTGCTTTTGGATTAATGTGTGAAATTCCACATGTTAACTGTTAGTGTATTTTTTATACTGTGTTCTTAAATTCTTTCCTGATTAATGATGATTCTTATCAAAGTGGCAATTGATTCTATGAATTTGCAAGATACAATTGACCAATTGATTGTATAAGCAATGACTCAGCCGTTTTAGTCCATGTTGGTCCACGAGCAGATCATCAGGACTCATGGGGGGTGTATGTTTTTGAAGGGGCAAGAGAAGAAACCAACAGTTGGACCCAGACATGGAAAAACATTTAGATCCAATGTCAAGAACCATGCTCAAAAAGGAATGGGGATATCTCACACTCTGAGACTATACCTCAGCAAGGAATTCACTCAGAAGTTGTGCCTTATTTTGGAATTATAGCTACATCCAGGGGCAATATCAAAACTGCACTAACTATAATAGCAAAGACAAGAATATCATACATTCCATTGCAGTAGAAGTCCTGCTACACAATGGCTGTAGATGTGGTTAGGATGTTTGGCTGCATGCATGAATAAATCTTCGTATTTTCTCAGTTGTAACTTTCTAAATTTGTTGGATTGATTTACAATATGGCTTCACAATATTTATTTTTCCCCTATAGACACAAAGTACTGGATCAACTTGCTGTAGGTAAATTACTTACAATGGACAGTTTGTTAAACGTGCCAACTTATAGATGATTAACCATTTCTACTTTGAGGGAGTAGAAAGTAAAACTTTAATATCTCAAGATTTCAAAAGGCCTTTGATAATGTATTGTGTAAGAGACTTCTTTACAACCTAAGATCATTCCTAAGAAACAACAGGAATTCTGCAGATGCTGGAAATTCAAGCAACACACATCAAAGTTGCTGGTGAATGCAGCAGGCCAGGCAGCACCTCTAGGAAGAGGTCCTGACAAAGGGTTTCGGCCTGAAACGTCGACTGTACCTCTTCCTAGAGATGCTGCCTGGCCTGCTGCGTTCACCAGCAACTTTGATGTGTGTTGCATCATTCCTAAGATGTGGATTTGCATGAAAGAGGATAAAGGTTATAATGGGGCTGAGATATCTGTTAGATTAACACACAATCTCGGGGCCGGCTGGTGGCGCAATGACATCAGCGCCGGACTCTGGAACGGAGGTTCCCGGATTCAAACCCAGTCGGGTCCACTCCCGAGAACGCTTTCCATCCGTGCTGGGTTTAGTGTCGAGATCGCAACTTGACCTTGTAAAATAAGGGAAAAATACTGTGAAATGTCTGTGTGAGGAGTGGCGCACCACACAGTCTCTCTCTCTCTCGCTCCGCGCCTTGTAAAGGCATGAAAAAGACATCGTCCCACCAACATCGCGCACGGACGCACGTAGACGCACATGCACAGATGCACATGCATGCACACGCCAAAATAAAGATTAACACACAATCTCATACTAGGAACCTTACTCTTTCATGGAAGGAAGATTACTGATGAAGCAAGTGAAGGTAAAGGACCCTAAATAATTACCATGTATAATTCCTGATGGAGTCATTGGGTCATAGAACAATACAACCTGGAGAGATGTATAGCCTCAACAAACTTCTTCCTTGCCTTTACATTCATCCAGAAATTGCACCGTTTGTAGCTGAAATGGGCCTACCATTTGTTAACTGCATCAATTAATTGACTGTTTAGTTGTTCATATTGTTACATCTTAGGTTAAGAACACATAAGATCCCAGGAGACACAATGAACAGAACAGTTTACCACAATGCATTAAGAAAGACTAGTAATGTCAATCGCAACACAAACAAAATGCTGGATTAACTCAGCAAGCCAGGCAGCATGAGACTTCAAGATTATGCAGAATCTCTTGTGCTTATGAATAGTGTCAATGTCCTTAGCCTGAATGTCTATCTGTTTGAATGGATTTAACCAATGAAGTCTCAGAGACATAGAACACTACCGCACACATAGAGACACTTTGGGCCATCTAGTCCATGTCAGGCTATTAATCTGCCTCGTCCCATCAACCTATATCTGGACCACATCCTTCCACACCCCTCCCATCCATGTACGTATCCAAATTTCTCTTAAGTGTTGAAGTTGAACCCACGTCCACTACTTCTGCTGCAGCTTGTTCCACATTCTCACCACCCTCTGAGTGAAGGAGTTCACCCTCATGTTCCCCTTAACCATTTCATATTTCACCCTTAACCTATGACCTCTAATTCTAGCAACAACCTCCCCCTCATACCCCATCTGTTACTTATTTTTATGCACACATTCTTTCTCTCACTCTCCTTTTTCTCCCTCTGTCCCTCTGAATATACCTCTTGCCCATCCTCTGGGTCCCCCCGCCCCCCTCCTTGTCTTTCTTCCCGGACCTCCGGTCCCATGATCCTCTCGTATCCCCTTTTGCCTATCACCTGTCCAGCTCTTGGCTCTATCCCTCCCCCTCCTGTCTTCTCCTATCATTTTGGATCTCCCCCTCCCCCTCCAACTTTCAAATCCCTTACTCACTCTTCCTTCAGTTAGTCCTGACGAAGGGTCTCGGCCTGAAACGTCGACTGCACCTCTTCCTACAGATGCTGCCTGGCCTGCTGCGTTCACCAGCGACTTTGATGTGTGTTTCTTGAATTTCCAGCATCTGCAGAATTCCTGTTGTTTACCTCTAATTCTAGTCTCACCCAGTCTCAGTGGAAAAAGAATGCTTGTATTTATCCCTCTATACCTTTCATCATTTTGTATACCTCTATCAATCTCCCCTCATTCTGTTATGCTCTAGGGAATAAACTCCAAACCTATTCAAACTTTCCCTTTCACTTTGGTCTTCAAATCCTGGCAACACCTTTGTTCATTTTCTCTGCACACTTACTGATACCTTTCCTGTAGATTGGTGGCCAGAACGGCACACTATACTCCAAGATATGCCTCACCAATGTCTTATACCTTATACTTTATTGTCGCCAAACAATTGATACCAGAACGTACAATCATCACAGCGATATTTGATTCTGCACTTTCCACTCCCTGGATTACAAAATATTAAATATTAAAATATTAAAAATAGTAAAAAATTAGTAAATATTAAAATTTTAAATTATAAATCATAAATAGAAAATAGAAAAATGGAAAGTAAAGTAGTGCAAAAAAACTGAGAGGCAGGTCCGGATATTTGGAGGGTATGGCCCAGATCCGAGTCAGGATCTGTTCGGCAGTCTTATCACAGTTGGAAAGAAGCTGTTCCCAAATCTGGCCGTATGAGTCTTCAAGCTCCTGAGCCTTCTCCTGGCGGGAAGAGGGACGAAAAGTGTGTTGGCTGGATGGGTCGTGTCCTTGATTATCCTGGCAGCACTGCTCCGACAGCGTGCGGTGTAAAGTGAGTCCAAGGACGGAAGATTGGTTTGTGTGATGTGCTGTGCAGTGTTCACGATCTTCTGCAGCTTCTTTCAGTCTTGGACAGGACAACTTCCATACCAGGTTGTGATGCACCCTAGAAGAATGCTTTCCACAGTGCATCTATAAAAATTAGTGAGGGTTTTAGGGGACAGGCCAAATTTCTTTAGTTTTCTCAGGAAGTAAAGGTGCTGGTGGGCCTTCTTGGCAGTGAACTCTGCTTGGTTGGACCAACTCAGGTCATTTGTGATATTGTGATTTGTGATATTGTGATATTGAAGTGTGATACAACTTCAACATAAATATTCTAACTCCTGTACTCAGTACTTTGATTTATAAAGGCCAAAGTGAGAAATTATAGGCTTTCTTTATGACTTTATCTATCTGTGATGCCACTTTTAAGGAATTATGGATCTGTATTCCCAGGTCCCTCTGTTCTACTGCACTCCTCTGTGTGGAAGTGCTGTCCAGATGGTCCAGATCCTGCTTCAAGCTTTGGTAGTCTTCCTTGCTGTCCACTACACCCGCAATCTTGGTGTCATTCTCAATAACTGCTGATCCAGTTTACGACATTACCATTGTGACAAGAATACACATAGATTAAGATGTAGCTGGCCTGGGCTGGCACCAGTGGAATCAGCAGTTGGTCTGCCACCTGACTTCAGGCGAGAGAGAGATAAGGAAAACAATGGAGCAGCATTTGGAGATATTAATGAAGGAAGGAGAACTGTCAAGAGCGGCTCACCCTTTGAACCCCGAACTGTTTGAAGTGATGGACAGGCGATACCCCAGCAGGGGGATAAAAAAGGACAGGTTCGCTAAGGCGACACACACACACGACACCCGAGGTAACAAGACCCTGGAAGCGGTGCGTCTCTCACAAGTCGGTGGGAAGTCCCGGGCCATAGACGCACAGGGTGGAAAGGCACGATCGGCAGGAACCTAGTGTGTGTCCACCCTTGCCTGGGTGCCGGGTTCACCGCAGGGAAACGATCGCGTCTGGAAACAGAGGGGTCACGGTCGGTGACCTCAGATGACATCACAAAGGACTCGCCCGAAAGCTGACTGCGAACGTCTGTGTGGAAGCTGTGTTGAATATTCACTCGTTTTGCTCTCTCTCTCCTTGACCCCCACTGTCCATCGCCACGGCAGCGATTACTGCGAACTGAACTGAACTAAATTGAACTGAACTTTGCGTCACTTTGAAACTGGTCATTTACCCCTAGACAACAATAGAGCTTGATTGATCCTGTTATCTTAATTCTGTGTACATGTATGTTTATCATTGCTGAACTGTTGCATTCATTATCCTTTTGATTAGAGTACTGTGTTGCTTGTTTCTTTAGTAAAACTTTCTTAGTTCTAGTAATCCAGACTCCAACTGCGTGATCCATTTCTGCTGGTTTGGCAACCCAGTTACGGGGTATGTAACACCATCTAGATTACTGATA
The DNA here is from genome assembly GCF_030028105.1 of Mobula birostris. Taxonomy (NCBI): domain Eukaryota; kingdom Metazoa; phylum Chordata; class Chondrichthyes; order Myliobatiformes; family Myliobatidae; genus Mobula; species Mobula birostris. The sequence goes on from NC_092386.1 coordinate 54,834,069, forward strand.
TAGATGACAAATAACAATGGACCCAGCAATGATCTCTGTGGCACACCACTAGTCACAGGCCTCCAGTCAGAGAGGCTACCATCAGCTACCACTCTCTGGCTTCTCCCGTGAAGCCAACGTCTAATCCAATTTACTACCTCATCCTGAATGCCAAGTGACTGAAACTTCTTGATTAACCTCCCATGCAGGACCTTGTCAAATGCCTTGCTAAAGTCCACAGAGACAACATTCACTGCCTTGCCTTCATCAACTTTTCTGGTAACTTCCTTGAAAAACTCTATAAGATTGGTTAGACATGACCCACCACTCACAAAGCCGTGTGGACTATCCCTAATCATTCCCAGTCTGTCCAAATATATCCGGACCCTTATAAAGCCTCCCATAACTTACTCATCTCTGACATTAGGCTAACCAGCCTATAATTTCCCAGCTTATTTTTAAAGCCTTTCTTAAACAGTGGAACAACATTAGCTATCCTCCAATTCTCTGGTTCCTCCCCTGTTGCTAAGGATGTTTTAAATATCTTTGCTAGGGCCCCTGTAATTTCTGCACTAGCCTCCTACAATGTCTGAGGGAACAACTTGTTACGCCCTGGGGATTTATCCACTTTACTTGCCTGGAGACAGCAAACATCTCCTCCTCTGTAATCTGTACATGGTCCACAACCTCACTGTTTTTTTTGGCCTCACTTCTATAGACTCTGTGTCCGTCTTCCATTTAAAATCTCCCTCATCTCCCTGTTTATCCTCAGTTTAGGTCCCAGCAACTCCCATTAATTTATTTCATTCTCCAAATGTACTCCGGTCATTGGAAAAGCAGGAATAGAGGAAGACATAACTGTGGAAAGATAGGCTGATGAAAGGCTACTATTATTACAAATATCAGACCAATCCTGTGGCTACGGAGTGCAATAAGTGCCCAAAGATTTGAGCTATCTGACAGGATCATCCCCTAAGATACCGAAGGGCAGCCACAACAAACTACAAAGCATTTTATTTAACAATGAAGGATTAATTTCTGCATAGTAAGCACAGAAAGGGAAATCTGATCTATCCAGCTCGACACTAAAGATGTAACAATTTATACAGTACATAAAAGGGCAGTGGTCACAATGAACAATTCTCATTGGGGAACACAATAAATATTACATAGGTTACTTCTCTACCTTAATAAAACAAACTTTAAAAATAACTGCCAAAGTCATAATGTGCCCTTGTTTGTGGCGAAGTCTTCCAAATTCTTTTGTCAATGAACTACTCCTTCGTGTCTGATATTTGTTGTCGCAGTTCTTCCGGGTACCAGTGCTGAACTGTTATGATCTCACTCAGCGGGATGAGTAGTACACACTCCCGCTTCGCACATCTCTTACTTACGTTATAGTCACTTCAGTGGTCTCACTGAGATGGTACCAGTTCCCCTGTTCTGGTGCTGTCTGCTTCATTGCGGCCTTCATGATCTGGGATATGGTTTGCATTGAGCTGTCACCGGTCTCAGTCTAAATTGGCTTTCATCTTTACTGTTTTTATACTCATGGTGCTGGCAGACCTTTGTCGCCTCTGTTGTACTGGCTTGTATTGGCTGTATCTGGCTACACTTTTTCTCTGTTGCTAGCAGCCTTTCCATCATCTGCTTGCTTGTGAGTGACTGCCTCACACCATTCTTCTTGAAACATAGAAACATAGAAACATAGAAAATAGGTGCAGGAGTAGGCCATTCAGCCCTTCGAGCCTGCACCGCCATTCAGTATGATCATGGCTGATCATCCAACTCAGAACCCTGTACCAGCCTTCCCTCCATACCCCCTGATCCCTTTAGCCACAAGGGCCATATCTAACTCCCTGTTAAATATAGCCAATGAGCTGGCCTCAACTGATTCCTGTGGCAGAGAATTCCACAGATTCACCACTCTCTGTGTGAATACACGAGGCACTGCAGATGCTGGAATCTGGAGCAAGAAAAAAAAAAGCAAACTGCTGGAGGAACTCAGCAAGACAAGCAGCATCTGTGGAGGCAAAGGAATAGTTGACATTTTGGGTTGAGGTTCTGCACGAGGACTATTCGAAATCAGCGCCTTCTATGAACTCCTAATAGCCAAAGAAATGCAAGCCAATAGAGATCAAAGGTGAACTGAAGGGGTAGCCAATCAGGACCGAGGCAAGCAAATGGTGAGTTGGGGGGGGGGGGGTCTATAGAAACACAAAGCTCGGCGAACACCACAACATCAAGTTACCTTCTTCCTGTCAAAGTGGTTCACATACCTCACTCAGAAATTGTGAAGGATTCACTCAGAGAGCAGACTAGCTGCAGAAAGCACTGCATTAATGCAGCATCCTTTGGCTTCCCGTTTCTCAGCTGCCTTGATTTTTGCTTAATCTGGCTCCCAACCGTCTCTGGTGAGCAAGAGACTCAAGAAAGCTCACTTTGAATTTCAAATTTTACTCCTTTAAATTCAATTGCTTCTCCCCACATCTGGTTTTCAGAACTGTCAGTTTTTAAAAATAAGGTGCATTTTAATAATAGCAAGCAGATCATGAGATCAAAGGAAAGAGTATTTCTTTCTCTGTGTGCCTAGCTGCAGAAAGGCAAACTGGATCTAACACATTCAACCCCAACTACATGCACGTAAAAGAACAAACAACGGGAGGGATATATATATATATATATATATATATATATATATATATATATACAGACATACACACACACACTGTGTGAAATGAGGCAAAAGAGAAAGAGAAAACATACAAAAACATATTTTGTATATTGTTGGTGTATGTAGACAGAACTGTTTATTAAGGGCCATTCTATTATTGAAGGAATGTAAACAGAATTTCAGGCTTTTTCTAATATTAAAAGCATCTGAAGATAAGATTATAAAGAATATAAGAGCTCCAGCAGACCAACAGAACATTTAGAGGAAGGCTTCATGCCTGGCTCCAGTGGGGTGAGATACATTTGGAGAATCCTTACGGCAGCTGAATAAGAAATCTGATGGTGAATGGGAAGAAGCTATTCCTAAAACATTGAATGTGAGTTTTCAGGCTCCTGTACCCGCTCCCTGTTGGTAATAGTGAGAAGAGGGCATATCCTGGATGGTGAGAACCCTTAGTGATGGATGCCACCTTCTTGAGGCACTGCCTTTTGAAGATGCCCTCCATGGTGTGGAGGTTTGTGCCTGCATGGAACAGGCTGAGTCGACAACCCTGCACATTGGAGCCTTTATACCAGGCCGAGATGTAACCAGTCATAATGCTCTTCAATGTACATCAGTAAAAGTTTATTAGAAACTTTGGTGACGTACCGAATATTCTCGAACACCTAATGAAGTATCACACACAAAATGCTGGAGGAACTCAGCAGGCCAGGCAGCATCTAGGAAAAGAGTACAGTTGACATTTCAGGCCAAAACCCTTCAGCAGGACTGGAGGAAAACATGCTGAGGAACAGGTTTTAAAGGTGAGGGGAGGGGAGAAATTAACACAAGGTCATAGGTGAAACCTGAAGGGGGAGGGATGAAGTAAAGAGCTGGGAAGTAAATTGGTGAAAGAGACGGAAGGCCATGGAAGAAAGAAAAGGGGCGAGGAGCACCAGAGGGAGGTGATGGGCAGGCAAGGAGATAGGTGAGAGGAAAAAGCGGGTGGGGAATGGTGAATGCTGGGGTGGGGTGGGGGCATTACCAGAAGTTCAAGAAATCGATGCTCATGCCATCAGATTGGGGCTATCCAAATAGAATATAAGGTTTTGCTCGGATTTCCAGCATCTGCAGACTGTCTCTTGTTCCTAATGGCATGTCTTCCTCACAATTACATCAATATGGTGGTCCCAGAATAGATCCTCTGAGATGCTACAGTAGTGGCAAGATGGGGTAGCCTTGCCTTACTCCAGATTTGTTCCAGAAGTTTCCATGTCTGATCCATGAATATAACTGTGCTACTGATGTCAGTATCCAATAGACTTTTAGCTGCCAGAATCCCAATTGGAGTAGCATATTCACTGAGCATGTTTTGGAACATCCCGACGAAGGTTTTCACCTAATCCAAGCTAGTAAGGCAAGTCTTCACCCCACTCCCTTGCACAAAGGTGATTGTGTCACTGAACATGATATAGGCCATTCAGCCCACTGAGACTGTGCCAACCATCAGTCATCCATTTTACCCGAATCTTACATTAATCCAAATTCACATCAATTCCCCCCAGATTGTATCACTCACCTAAATAGCAGCCGCATTTCACACTAGGGGCAACCTTTCTGCTCATTAAGATGCAGGCAAGGAGGATGTTACTCTTCCTTAAGGTTTCTGATCATAAAGCTGCCTCGTTGGAAGGGAGCTGTGAGCATACTCATCCTGCTTCATGGAACAGAAAGGAAGGATTCCAAGGAAATGAAGGATCCTTGCTGGCTCTTTACTTCCTGGAGTTCCTCCTCCACTTCCATCGCCATCGACAACAGCAGCAGTAGATAATGCATGCTTTACTGGAGTTGGTGTATTTATCTCTGAATTTCTTTGCTTACAACACTTTTGAAGAAGACAGTGCTCGTAATTGCTTCCCACCATTGCATGGGGAGACAAAGAATTGGCACACAGATCATAAAACTGTGTTGCCCTTCTTATGTGTTCCAACATTCTCCGAGCTCAGTGAATTCATATTCAACTTCCATTTTCCCATGCAGCCTTGCTGAATCTGAGTCAGCCTGCAGGAGGCAGCAGTCAAGTTCAAAACATCAGATGATCTGCCTGTCAGCATTTGGGACACAAACATGAAGTTTATCCAAGACTGTACTGGCCTATCTGATCTTAACCTTGTCACAGAGTCATCGACGATCACTGAGTCAGAGTCGTACAGAAAACAACAGTCCCTTAGGTTCACCATCTTAATGCCAGCTGAAGTGGATGTCCACCATCTTAATGCCAGCTGAAGTGTATATCCATACTGGTCCCACTTACCCACGTCTGATCTGTGGCCTTTGTGCTTTAGCACTTGAAGTGCTTGTTTAGGTGGTTCTGACCTACCTCCATCGCCTCCTCAGGCAGCATATTCCAAGTTTAATCCACACTCTATAAAGTGATTACCATATGGATCCCCTCAAAACCTTTTAGCTCACACTTTATACCACCATATAAAATTACTGAAGCTGATGCACATCTTGGCATAATTTACTGCCTTAATTTGGAGTCTGGACCAGATCAATAATGCAATTGCGAATGATGTCCAGAATAACTGCGATGGGAGCTCATGGTGGGTGACTGACCAACTTATTCTTCTGACTATGATATTCACATTGAAAGGTGTAGACAAACATTTTGTACATTGTTTACTGTGGGTGCCTGCCTGCGTTGCTTTATAGCAGTTTCTGTATTGCAGCTTTTTCAGCCAAGTTCTCCTCTAACTTCAATTGAAGGCAGTGAATTACCTGGCTCTATAAAACTTGCCCATAAAGCTGTTTATTACGTGTCAGTGTAATTTAGAATTATTGTCAGGCAATTCAAACTCTGAGAAGCTATTAAAGTTATGATTGTTCAGACTTATTCATTTCGACCAGGAGTTACTGATTAACAATCAGTTATATCAGCTTTAGCCAAAACTAGGTTCTTCCTAATCAGAATAATTTACCAATACACCAGACAAGGCCTTTAAATACTTCAACTGTCTGATCTTTTTTAAGTGGAGCATTATTCAACAAATAGATGTAAAACAAAATGCCAGTAATTTTTTAAGGCAGTTCTTGCTTAGAATAACCAAGAATAAACAAAATGGAAAACTACCCATGAGAATACATGTAACTATGAAAATTAATAATCTGTTTGATCTGAACCATAGAATTATAGAGCAATAGAGCACAGATACAGGCCATTCGGCCCAACCAGACCATGCAGACCACGCAGACCACAGTGCCAACCCAGTAAGCCCTAATTCACTATGTTTGACTTATATCTACTTGAGACCAGCCCTCATTTAACTATCCAAGAGCTTCATAATGATACTATTGTGCCTGTCAGAATCATTTCATTGGCAACTCATTCCGTATACTTACCACCTTCTATATGATAAAAGTTGCTCTTCAGTTCCCTTTTAAATCTCCCCCCTCCCATCACAAACCTTAGTCAACCATAGCATCAACTATTGCAGTCACTTTGGACTCTCACCACTGATTCAAAAGGTTTGTGGGTTCAATCCCCACTCTTCTGTTCAGGTGACCCATGAAAGAGTTTTCCTTCACTTGAACCTCAATTGTTATTGTCACTTCAAAAGCATTCCTCTGTATTGAGTCTTCAGGATGGTCAATTTTTAACCAAGGTCTACTATATTAAACCACAGAGCCTGAAATAGAAGGGAAAAGTATTCGTTTTCTGAGTGCCTACTTGTAGAAAGGCAGAATAGATCTAGCTCTTTCAATATTAAGAACATACACAAAAAAGGACAATTGGTCACGTGGCAAATTTTTGAAGGGGTATGTGTGGGCACGTGGCCAAGTGGTAAGGCATTCGACTAGCGATCTGAAGGTCGTGAGTTCGAGCCCCAGCTGGGGCAGCGTGTTGTGTCCTTGAGCAAGGCACTTAACAGCACAGTGCTCTGCGACGACACCAGTGCCAAGCTATATCGGCCCTAGTGCCCTTCCCTTGGACAACATCAGTGTCATGGAGAGGGGAGACTTGCAGCATGGGCAACTGCTGGTCTTCCATACAATCGTGCCCAGACCTGCACCCTGGAGAGTGAAGATTTTCCAGGTGTAGATCCATGGTCTCGCAAGGCTAACGAATGCCTTAACATACACTATACAGTATGGTACAATTATTAAAGGGACACATTCTTGATATAGATAAAAACAAAATTTCAAGGAAAGGTGCTCTGCATTTTTTTTTGTTCTGTGCAGACAGCTTTGCGCATTAAGGGTCCAATTTATTTTGACAGAAAGTAAGCATAACTTCAGGTCTTTTCTAGAATTAAAAGCATTGGAAGAAAACATTAGGTCTGACAGCCCACTTGAGAACCTAAGCACAAAATCCAACATGAAAATTTGCTATATTACAGGACAGGGCTATGGAGTTGGAGGGTGCAACCTTTCAGATTTGAACCCTACCTGTTTTGCAGATGGATGTCAAAGATTCCACGGCTTCATGATTCCTCTGAGTTCTAATGCTACCTTGCCTAATACATATCCCTCAATTAACATGCCTAACACAGCCTATCTAGTCCTTACCATATGCCTTCTTGAAGGACATTGCCATGTCCAAGTTGTTGCCTAGTTGCCAGTATTATAACCATGTCTCTGGTGCCATATTGACATATTCTGAAATTATGAAAAGCACTTAATAACTGCAGTCCTCTTTCTTTCAGAGATAATGGTAGAATATGGATATTTCTATACTTCTGGTGGCACTGTACCCCTTGGAATGTGTGGCGAGTGACTGTGACAAATCACAATCTCCCTTAAATCAAGGAAGGAGTCGGAAGTAAATAATTAATTAATTAAGGTCATTATATATGATTAGAAATATTTTTAGGCAGTCGTAGAAAACATTACTAGAGAAAAGGGTGCTACTTAAAGAAGGGAAGAAGGATGAACCTGGAAGATAACAATCTGGCACAAAATTAATTCAGCTTTTGAAATAATGAAATACAGCATGTTCAAGTACTTGTTGAAATAACCGAGAGAGCTAATTAATGCATCATAGTTCATACGCATATTGAGCTTAAAAAGTATTCCATCAAATTGCACTTAAGTAATAGAATTTTTAGCAGAAGTAAAATTAGGCTTGAAGAAATGGTAGCGTGGATATATGGTTGATAAGGGATATTGGGCAAAAATAAAAGAGAATAGCTTCATACAGAAGAGCAAAGTACTCTTTTATCAATAGCTTGATCTTGGCTGCACTACACAGAATGTATTTTAAAGTATGATACAGAACTCAGAAATATCAGACACACTGAGTCTGACAGAAATATAGCAGACTTCAAACAGTCTGGTGGAGCAAATAGTACTGTAGCCAATGCAATTTAGCAGAGGCAGCTGTAAAGTGATACATATAGAATTAAGCAAGGCAATCCAAATAGCCCTGTATTATATGGAGTGCAAGAGAGATGTTTGTCTATATTTACGTACACAAATATCTGAAGGTGGTAAGAGAGGTTGAGCAGGTATAAAAAGGTATATGGTATCATTGTTTTTTACTAATAGAGACACAGAACACAAAAACAGGGAAATTATCTGAATCTTCAACAAACTGACTGGGCTTCATCTAGAAAATTGCAATTAAATCACAGAATCTCAGATGATCACTGCTTGGGAGATGGCATTCAGAAGGAGATTGTGCATACTGAATCTTTACAATCCAGCTAGTCCTAATACTCTGCTATCTTCCCATGCCTCTCCAAGTTCTGAGCACCAAGCTTTAGGAGTGATATTGAAAGCTGAGACAGGGTAGAAAATGCAGTGGCAAAGATCAGTTGAATAATATTCAACAGTGATGCTCAAAATCAGGAATAGTTTAGAAAGAGACACTTCTCCAATATCTAGAAGCTGCAGAATTTATGCAGTTAGCAAAAGAAGCAATGTAATATTTGAACTATGTATATAAGTTCTTGTATTCTGGGATGCATTGCCTGCAAGTGTAATGGAAGAAGATTTAAGACTAACATCCAAAAATAGACTGAAAACCTCAGTCCTGAAGAAGGGTCTTGGCCCGAAACATCAACTGTTTATTCATTTCCATAGATGCTGCCTGACCTGCTGAGTTTCTCCAGCATTTTATGTGTGTTGCTCTGGATTTCCAGCATCTGCAGACTTCCTCATGTTTAGAAATTGAAATTACATTTTTGAAGGAAGATAAGGCTATGGGGAAAATGATGGAAGGTGTCAATGAACTTGCAAGGGGCACTTAGTCACCAATAACCTGTTTCCTAATGTTTTGGTTGATTTCCAGCATGACCTTTCAACTACAAACACAAGAGATTCTGCAGATGCTGAAAATCCAGAGCAACTCACACAGAAAGCTGGAGGAGTTCAGCAGGTCAGGCAGCAACTATGAAGAGAAGACATTAAGAGTTGATGTTTCAAGCCGAGACCTTCATCAGGACTTCAAACATTACCACTGCCTTGGTCCAAGTATGGATTTGAGACCCACTGTCAGGGTCACTAGCCAACTCAAATCCAGGAATCACAGAGACTTCAGCAATTAAAATAAGACTAAAAATTTATTACAGAAATTAACAAGAAAAAACTACCAAGGGCACAAGGAAACTATACAGAATCGTGAAGAACTGAAATCACCCCTGATACATAGAAAAACTCAGTTTAAGTTTCACTGGACAGGGAACCAGAACAACCCAATAGAGAGAGGGTGGCATGCCCACCCGAAATATACCCTGGCGTACGTAGGAATTCCAGTCATTGAAAATAACATGCTAAGTAAGCTATCCTAAATTAAAGAAAAGTGATAAATACAAAGAGCTTAACAATCCCTATGATTCCAAATGAGACACCTGGAAAACAAAGTGAAAAACCACATCTAGTGCAAAGACAAGCAAATAGACATAAAAAAGTAAACAATCCAAGGACAAAGCATACACACTAGGTGACACAGAGAAAAAAACAGTCCATGTACTAACTGACAAAAAAAAATCTTTTTAAAAAATGACCCCTGGTTGTGACACCCACAGGTGAGATGAGAGTGGCTGCTATTGACATCAGGGCAGCATTTGGCTAAGTGCAGTATCAAGGGGTCCTGGTAAAACTGAAATCAATGGGATTCGAGAGGGAAGTGTTCAATTGGTTGGAATCACACAAAAAAAGGTTATTGTGATTGTTGGAAGCCCATTATCCCTGCCCTAGAGCATGACTGCAGGATCTTCTCAGGGCAGTGACCTCAGCCCAACTGTCTCCGTCTGCTTCATCAGTAACCGTTATTCTATGACAGGGCTAGAAGGGGGGAAGTTCACCAATGCTGCCACTCCTGTTCAATTCTATTTCAAATTCTTCAGCAAACGAAGCTGCCCTCTGTGCCTATGTGCATCAAGACTAGGACAACACTCAAGCATGGATGGTTAAGCCTCAAGTAACTTGAAGAGGAATGTGAATAGGAAAGGTTTAGCAAGATGTGGGCCAAACGTGGGCAAATGGGACTAGATATTTGTGTACTGTAAGACTTTAAGACTCTATATAACATTCACACCAAATAATCAGCCAGACAATGACCATCTCCAACAAAAGAAGGTTTGAAAATCTACTCTTGATTTTCAGTAGCATTACCATTGCTGAGCTTCCCAACGTAACATCTGGGGGTCACCACTGACTAGAAACTCTGCTGGAAAGCTACCTAAGTGCTGTGGCTGGAGAAGTGGGTCGGAGTCTGGACATCCCGTGTGAGTGACCCACCTCCCGGACAGTCCAACACCCACAAGGCACACAGAAGTGTGGTGGAATTTCCTCCACTTACTCCACCGAGTACAGCTTCAAGGAAGCGGGCACCACCACCGGGTCTAAATCCTGTAACCACAATCCCCGCCCCCCTTCCCAACAGCTGTCTGGGAATACCTTTACCAGAAGTGCTGTCAACGCTGAAGAAGGTAGCTCAGTTCCCCTCCTTCTCAGAGATGGGCAATAAATACTGGTCTTGTCAACCCTGAAAAAAAACAAAGAGCCGGAGTGTGGTGCAAACCGGAGAGCACTGTCCCAGCGCTGAGAAAGGTTGAACGGTCTCTTTCTGTGCTGCTTCTGCCTGACTTCACAAAATCACAACATGAACTAGAGTAAGTCACAAAAACTCGGGCGCACTGTCACGTCCACTTGTAGCGAGAAAGCCACAACTTCGCCGTGAGTTTTCTCGTGACAAAGCGTGCTACTAAGTACGTGTAATCCACCCGGGCGCGTTGGTCATTTAGTAGCAGAAAAACCAACCCAGCGCAAAAGCATGGTTACAGTTCGGGGATTCATGGCTTTGACAATCTGGATAACACGAAGTGTCGAAACACACCGCGTGCTGGACAAACAACAGGTCAGGTTGCACCTGTAGAGAGAAATGAAGAGACGATGTGTCGGGCCGATACCTTTCAACAGGAACCCTTGAGGGTTCATTTCTCTCCAGAGATGCAGCCGAACCTGCCAAATTCCTCCAGCATTTTGTGTGTTTCTCGAGGTTTCCCGTATCCTCAGAATTGCTTGTGTCTAAGAGTCGACCACTTTTCTTTTGCAGGGGATTTCAAGGGAAACACATCTCAATTTAAATCCTCATTTTAAATTAAGAACTTTTATCTATCTATTTATGTAAGCTGCTCTAAGGCGTAAATGTGCCATATCAGGGAAAGGTTCAAAAGTCAATTACTTGAAATATTAGTTCCATTCCTCTCTCCATAGGTGTTGCCTGCCCTGCTGTGCACAGTAGATGTTTTTTATTTGTTTTTACCTCAGATGTCTGGCATCTGCAGGACTTTCGGGCTGTAATTGCAGTCCCTTTATCAGAATACCGGCCCCAGGTTGATGGATGGAGTTTGCTTTTGGGCTCTTGTGGAAATTCAGATTGTTAAAGAATCGCGGCCGGTAGCGATGCGAGCACAGCCATGTCACGGATAACCGGCAAAAATGCAGGAAACCATGAGTGCGTTCGCGGACAGTGAATAGGAGTTGGCTTTGGAGGTAGGTTGTCAGCTCAGGTGGAGAAACGGCTGCGTGAGTTGACAAGCTGTGAAAGCGGCAAGGTTACCATGCCTGACTGAATTGATTCCAGTTACATGTGGCGTAAGAGGCAGGGCCCCCTTCAAAACGCAATTCACTGATGGATGCTTCGCTCGGGCTCTATTTTAATCATTTAATTAAGAGGGAGTGAATGAGCGCCGAACTCCCTCTCCCACCCCCACCCCTCCTCCTCCGGTTGTTACCGCCGCGTCTCTGCACACACTCAAGGCAACGGCGATGGTAGAAGTGTGGCAGGGAACGAGCTGATCACAGGGCATGGAGTGGGTCGCCGACTAATAAAACTGAAGAGTCGGCGCCCTGCTGTACTCTCACACCGTGGGAATGGTGAGCTTGGGTTGAACCGCAGCGGTTCCAGGGCTGTCGCTGCGCTCGGTGCCAGAGACTCTTCGCCGTGCCAGAATCTGTTCTAAACTCTCGGGGGTCGGATGTCGTTGCAACAACATCGATTCAAACCCGATCGCTGCTTCTGCTCCAAGTTATCTGACAAAGACAGCCTACAGCCAACAGCTCCTGATACCAGTGCATGTGCATGAAGGGCTGATCTTTCACGTCTCCCCAGGCTGGGAGCTACACAGAAGCAACCAGCAGGCTGCAGGAAAACGCTTTTCCTTCCTAGGGCACCTGCTGTGGAGCATCGCTGGGCTCTGGCCCATGAGAGATGAATACCTACGGATCTCCCTACATGTACATGGCTGGCCCCGTGTCCCAGCCCCGGCCCCCTCTGCAGAGGACCCCTAAGTGCGCCCGCTGCCGGAACCACGGCGTCCTATCCTGGCTGAAGGGACACAAGCGCTACTGCCGCTTCAAGGACTGTACCTGCGAGAAATGCATCTTGATCATCGAGAGGCAGCGGGTGATGGCGGCGCAGGTGGCTCTCCGGCGACAGCAGGCCAACGAATGCATCGGCAGCCTCATTCCGGACAGCATCCGAGCCGTGCAGGGCATGGCTGGGGCTCCTGGGGCTGCCGAGCCCCGGCACACTCAAGCCAAGAGCACCGAGAGCGCGCTGCGCTGGGATCCCGAGCAACCCCACAGCCTCCCGGAGCCCAGGGCCGGTAAGCGGGCTGACTCCGATTGAAATCAACGCCACTTTAAAATCCATTTAAAATATTATTTCTTTTACTTTTGTCAACTTTTGACATCGACTCAATTCAGCCGCAGAACGAACCGTAATATTAGAATGACTTGCCGAGGTGATTACGGACGCCCCTTGGGGTGTTGTGGGCTTGGATGTGTGACTAGTAACGGGCTTAACTTTAGCAACTCGCACAGAGACCATACCAGGAGTGGGAGAGAGTTTACTGGTCCCGTAATAAAATATGGTTTAATTAGCTCTTCTGATGGGTGGACTTGCTTATACGAATTAAGGCAAACCTTAAAATGACGAGAGACGTCGCTCTCTCCTAGCTACATAGCGACAGTACGTTTTTAAATAGGGAACACACAGTAGATAGAAAGTTGGGCTGGAAACAAAACTTTCCTCTCGTTGCTTTGCGATTTCTATTTTATGGCGTGACTCTGAAACCTGAAGTAGGAATTCTGCACGTATAAAGAAATTTACCTATTTACCTAATATTACAAAATGATTTGTCATGGTCAAAACTTATATATTCTGCACTAATTTATGATAGACGTTGCCGTAATCTGGAAGAGCTAAATTTTAATGTTCAGCATTACCCTTATATGATTACAAACCCGAAATGCAGTAATCGTTCGTTAGTTTATGTACAAAGTAACATCAGGGCTTTAGTCCAAGGTTTTTACTCATATACACCTGAATGAAATCTCCGAGACATGAAAGGAAACTGCTGAACATCGAACATTCTTGTTAAAAATCCACCGGCTTCTTCACATTGTCAGCCCGTTTGTTTCCTTTTTACAGTTAGTAGAAGAAAGACTACTTGGAACGCTGTTATTTCAGCACGAATATTTCCAGCATCCATAAGATGAAATGCTGGAAATACTTGGCAGGTCAGACAGCATCTGTGCACGTTGACACAAAACTACTGCTTTGGTCGTTGGGTGGGGGTGGGGGGGGGTGACTAAAACATTAACTATTTCTCTTTCCATGGATACAGTTGTTCTTAATCCCGCACCTAATGAGTTCCAACAGCAGATTGCCTGTAGCTGTAGTCCTCTTATTCCCATATACACTGTTCACAAGATACCGTCAGGCAAATTTGGGTACTTGGACATTATTATTATTATTTTAGAAAATAAAATTTCTTATATTTTTACACTGTTATAACTACTGAAATAACATTGATACTTCTGTTGGGGAATAAGCTGCCCGTTTCCTATAAAACTGTTTTGTACATTTCATCCGTGTGTTATTCCGATTAAATATTCTTCTAAAGATGATTCAATCTACAGAATCAATCTTTGCCAACAATATCCCGTTAATTCTGGTGTTGTGTGAACCCCTGCCCCGTATAATTTCACTAGGATTGTTGTGCCCCGGTCTCCAGGAATACGCAATATCGGCGAAAATTTCGACAGTAACATCATTTATCTCAGTGTGCGTTGGTGAATCATTTGTACAAATTTGCCCATCAAGGAAAATATCTTATACACGCTAAAAAAAAGGACAAAATCCCACCAAAGTGTTTCGTTAAAAGCATTAATTACAGATTCGATGTAAATGAAATATGTTTAGATCATAAGACATATGAGCAGAATTAGATTCTGATAGTTCGATAACAGTGATTATTTCGTAAAGGTGAACGACTTTATCAATATTCCAACCGATTTTTAGCGGCGAGTTTTGGCTGAAGATTAAGTACATTTCTGATCGTAATCGTCCTACCAATGGGTAAACTTTACATAGCCCAAAGAATCGTGGCACTTTCACCAGAATCCGTTCTTTTACAAAAGGGATACAAAAATCTGTGCAACGGCCTATATAATTAGTTTTTTTAAAAATTGATTTACGGCCTTTAAAAACGCCCCTTCAGTATAGGCCACTTATTTGCATTTCATTTTACCTTTAACAGTTGAATAATTTAACGATTTACGAAGATGATTATTTTCTTAAATGGAATATATGTGTAGAAAAATGTCCAAGACTCGGGTGACCTGCTGTTTCCCAGCGGAAAGACCTGCGTACGCTGTAAACACCAAGAATGGCCAGGGTCCCAGCTGAATCATGTGTCTCGCGTTCAGTGCAAGTTGTACTCGGTTTCCATGACCGCATTCCTTTAGAGGACATCGGATTTTAAACGCGCGTTCGGGTCAGGTCCAACTATTCCAGTCATCTAGCCCGAAACTATAACTAAAAAAAGAGCTTCTAGTAGCATTTGAAATCCGTCTATGGTTACATCGCCGATGTTTGAATGTCAGAGCAGGTCGTGGAGTGACGTAAGCATGAGATGAGACTACACGGAACCGCTTAGAGCTGATGCGGACTGTGAGCTAGTAATTTCTTTAAAAACAGCACTCAGCGTGAAGTACGCAGAAACTGCGGTACCAGTTGCTACACATGTTAACTGTGTATGATTATGACGTTAGTACGAAGATTAACCTCTCCGCAAAACTTACAGAACTATGGTTGGATTTTGGGACCTTTTTTTTCTCCACATGTTATCCATTCACTCAGAAATTAACTCCAACCGGGGCGGGGGAGGTTGTATGGGAACTGCTCAGTGTTCAGATTGTTGCATCTGTACTAAATTATACTTAACGATAATGTCCAAGCGTCATGGTTAAAAACGAAGAGGTTTGTTTATGAGTTTCAAATTAAGATTAAACAATTAGAACAATTCCAATTAACATTTTGTTTTGCCTCTGTTGTCTGGCAATACTGTTGTGAAACATTATTCAGCGATCGACAGGGAAAAGTGAATCTATGTGGAAATATCATCAAAGATACTTTGCGTCGGGTCCCATTCTGGAGCACTAAGCTCAAAATTTAGGCCAGGATTTCGGAACAGTACACAGACAGTAATACATTACTGGGCGTTTGTTATTAAAAAGCAACCCCATTTCTGGTGAAGGTTAGAAGACGTGGGGTTTCTATCAGGTAAAAAAGAAAATGCCGGGAAATCTCAACAGATCAGGCAGCCCTTTTTTTTCGCTTTTATTTCAGACTTCCAGCAGCTGTTGTTTTTGTTTTTGTTCTCCCAGGTGTCCAGGTAAATATTTATATTACACTTAGACGGATTTTGGGGTCACTATCGCATTGCTGTTTATAAGATTTTATGTGGAGACCGACTACCGCAATCCCTACATTTCAACAGTTACTACACATTGAAAGTCTTTAATTTGCTATAAAATTCTTCTATCTATAAGGTATTTATTTTAAATGGCGCTAGCGTTTGGGCCTGCTCCCACAATGCCTTCAACATCTAGCAATATGTACCATTCAATACCTTAATGAAAAGACTAAAGATAACATATTGTAGTAATGAATTATAATCCTTTTCTCCGATCAATGAATGATAATTCACAGGGAAAGCTTACATTAAAAAGAACAGAATATTGCATGACTCTATCGGTTTATTTGGATATGAGACAAGCTTCTTGCTTCCAGCAAGTCTGCTGCTTGTTGATTTCACGTTTGTCCGCAAGTGCTAGTCTTTTCACCGTTCAGTTCCGATGTTGATTGTTCAGGAACTTCTCAGGTAAATGTTACAATCTATTCACCATGCGAAGATTGACAATCAAACCCGAAACTTTCCTAGACGAATCAAAGGTTAGATTCTTAGATTCTTGCATTCAACTTTATCGTAAATTATTATGTAATCGAACATATTCACCCAGATATTTTATTAGTAATTTTCAATTACCCAAGAAAAACAAAGATACTTCTAAAATTAGAATAGAACTTTTTATGAGTTGTTTATTTACCGGTTTAATCTGCATATAGAGGGAGTTTGCTTTTCGACTGGTGAGACCGTATCCGATTGGAATAATTTCATTAAATTATTGTTTTTGCAATAGTTTGATTATGTTCTTAAATATTTAAGATATAACTTCATTTAATGAATTTACCTCTGCTCTTTGAATCTACGTAGACCCAAAGCTGGACTGGACTGATGATTTGAACACTAAACCACCAAATAGTAAATAGTCGACGCCAATACTGCAGAAGTTCATAGATAATATTCATTTCCACTGCCGTGTGCAGCAAGTGATCGTTGCTTCTGTTACGAACAGGGGTGGACATAATATATTTATAAACATTTCAATTTCCGATCATTTAAAATAAATAGCCATTCTGCGGCAAATTGGGATTGAATAAAATGTGAGTGGAGACGTTTATTTGTAGTCTGTTGGCTGATGAATAAGGATGTTTTGTTTAGCCAACCTGAAATAAAATAAACACCATTCAGTCAGGTGTTTCGTATTTTAGAAATATTAGCCAGGTGAGGCTACGGGGTTATAGCAGCGCGGTTTTTTCCTCTCTCTCCAGCAGCACGAGATAGCGATCGGACACTTGCAGAATCTTTAGTCAATGCCTCATATTTGTATGTCTCAGCTATAATTAAATCGATGGAACTTCGGAACCGAGAGGCTTTGCTTTAAATTCCATTAATGTTCGTTGTTCAGGACCATATGCTTTTTTTTCTACGAAAATACATTTAAATTCTATCAGATTAAAGATTTTACAATTCACGCATTTTATAGTTTATGTTAATCTGGACACAGCTGAGAGAATATATATTAAAATCATAATATTTATATTAACGTTATCAAGATTAAACATTATCCCCCAAATTTGTGTTCTCAAGACAATTGCAAAAGAAGATACACGTAAATGGCGATTCTTTGTCAAATTTTGTCCCAAGTATCCGGGAGGGAGAGAGATTTATAATAACACAATTTAAGTTGTGAAAGTCTCTTCGAATCTACGTTGGAATGTTGCAACGGGATTATAATTTATAAGTAATTTGATTTATAGGCGCACAAACAGTTGTGAAAATTTATTATGGTTTTGGGACGTCTGTGGAGGTGAGGGATTTATTGATTGTTCCAAAAAGCACTTAATTTAAAAATGAAACACTGGCCCGATTACAACGGGCAGACTTCAGCACCTTAGCTGGAGAACAAATGAAACGTATGGCTCTGTATTGGATTTGAGCGGATGATTAATAATCGCTCTATATTGCAAAACTCTTAACAAATTACCGCAATCAAATAGGACCAGATTCAATCGAAATAGGATAACAATGACTTCTTCAAAGAAGGTCAAACAAACCTGAAAATGTTACCAAGCAACAGGCGAGTTGTGTGGAATACAATTATATCTGCATTGATGTAGTGGGATTTGCCAAGTAGTCAGCATTTTCTGAACGGCTTTACAAAGAGAGAGAGAGAGCGAACCCGGACCAACTCCTTATCAATCACAAGGCCTGGAGCTTCCGCACTATTTCATAAATGTTGCTTTCTCTAAAAGTCAAGGATACGGGGAGTGACCCAGCCCACCTTTATCCAGATTTAATAGGCTTGTTTTTTAATGTTTAAAACTGCCCAATTAACTTCACATCCTTACACCTTCATCTCTCGAATATCACAAAACCTCTCTCTAATTTTATCCGACAGTCTCCTCCCAAACCCAAACATCACTCATCTTACCACTATTTTATTGTAAAATTTAACCTGGCAGTGTGTTTCTGGTATCAAAGCGCGATCGCCAAGTAAATCCCAGTCGGGGAATTTTCGGCACGATTTTTTAAAAAATATATTTTTTTCAAACAATCTTTGGGTATTGGAAGTTTTACCGATTGCTATATTAATTTAGTTTAAAACATCCAGGCATCGCTCATATTTAACACATTTATTATACTGAACACAATTAGTTTCTCACTTGTTCACTTGTCAAACAGAACTGAGGGAAGGGCAAAGTGAACCAAACGCGACAAATCCCGCGTTTACTGGTGCAATTTCAGACATCCCATAGTGGCTCATTTAATTTGTGGTTCGGCTGTAGATCGTAAGTTTATCTCGAAATGGTTAAGGGTCCATTGGTTATTTTGTTCAAAAGCTGTATTCAGTTTCGAAACCGAACAGAGGTTATTATTATTACAGAATTGGAATAAGACGGAATAACTAACATTCCAATCAAACGTGAATTTTTTTTTTAAAAAGAAAAGATTACTTACATAAGTATCAATATATAAACCACTCGTAACGATGAAATCAAGCAATGTAAAACGTGTTAAATATTCTGTGAAAATATAACTCATATTTGTAAACAAATCCAGTTGTATTGCATAGAATTAAAACATGTGAGGGGCTGATCTCATCTTCAGTGGCTTCCAGACAGGCAAACAGATTATTCCTTTAAAAGGGAGAAATGAAGATGAGAAAACATTGCTCTGATTATAACATAAGACATTTTTTTACACCATTTTCATCAGCTTACAGAATGTAGAAATGAGCAAACTGTTTCTACATGAAAGTCTTTTTTATTGGTACAGAAAGGCCCACCATCTGCTTGAAAATAGACTCTTACTAAAAATTCAGCCAATGTCATACTCAAGAATTTCATCTCATAGTTTAAAAGACTTTCAGAGAGCTACCTTGATATCTGGGTTAAACATGTAAATCTGGGTATTATAATTTCTCAGGAGTATCAATTAACTAAAACCAAAGGATTCCTTTTCAGCCAACTAATAAATGACTGGATCATTTGTTATAATCCAAAGTATTGCATTCCCATTTTGACTCACTGATTAAGTTAACTATAGTTTGTCCACATTTTAAACTGATGCTTGGGTATACACCTATCTAAACAAAAGTGCCCCTCATGTTTCTGTCTTTTGCAATGTGACTACTCTAGTTAACAGATTGTTATTCTGTTTTGGGTTATGAGGTGTAATATCAAAAAAACATTAGGACAGAAAACTCTGTCTCTGTGAACCAATATTTATTTATATTGAAAGGACAGTTTATTAAATTCTGGTAATTTAACTAATTGACTGACAAATGCTAACCTGGTAGAATTCCTTGTTTGGATGTTAGTTTCTAATTGTAGATTCTAAGTTTCATAAAATTGGTTAAGAAAATTTCCACATTTATTGCCACTTTTTTTAAACAAGGAAGTGAATTATCAAAATCCCATCACCCAATCACTGTGTTAATGGCCATCATATGTTATTATCAATTTTTTTTATTTATAGCTTTTAGGACAAAGTACAATTTGTGCAGTGTTATCCCAAAATGCACAAAGTCCTTTCTAACATAAATTACATTTAACTTATCCAGTATGAAGTAAATATTTAGATTGCAACATGCCAGTATATTTTCAATGGAGTTTCTCAAAAGTGTAAACTCTGCTGCCAATGATAAAATTATTTTCAGGCTGCATGCAAAAAATAATTTTCAAACTGCCTGCAACCTCCTGCAAAAAGAAGGCTGCAAAGACTTAACTCTCCTAAATCCCTATAAGGCAAGCTTTTTTTTTTCTCACATCCGGTCCCTTTTATTTGCCTTTCAATAAGTTCATTCATTTGAATTCTTCCGCAATAAATCCTCAGTTATTTGTTTACCTTTACATGAGATATTGCTCTACTTTTCTCTTACTTCTACAGGAATCACTTTTAGCTCCAATTCCTCCGAGGATAATCTCTCTCTCTCTCTTTTTCTCTCTCCCCCCCTCCTTCCCCCTCCCCCCTCTCCACCCCCCACTCTCTCTTTCACTCTCTCTCTCTCTCTCTCTCACACACACACACACACACACACACACACACACACACACACGCACACATTTCTTGCCCCCTCCCCTCTCCCTACCTCTTCAAACAGCATGCTTTTCCCTTGTTACTTAGTCTGAACTGTTGGTGAAACCAATGTTGCCATGTTTTGTCACACTTTGAAGGTCAATTGCCATCAAAAATCCATTAAAAAATCATGTGGTTTATTTCATTTCAGGCGGCCTGTATATTGTCAGTTGGTTAAAGGTTGTGCCATTAATGATGGGAAGATCAGGAAAGATGAAATCAGAAATGTGAGATTTAGTGGAAAGGGCACCTCAAGGAAATCTATCAAAATTATAGCTGAGGATTAGTTTACAGTATATTCTATTACACATCTAAAGTAGATTTATGTAGCTTATTAAGATGCTATAGAACTGCACGAGAATGATGTACCAAAAACTCAAGAAACATAGCTAAAATAAAGATTTGCTTATTTGCCACATACACATCAAAACATGGAAACAGACAATGAAATGCATCATTTGTGTCAACAACCAACACGGACCGAAGATGTGCTGGAGCAGCCCGCAAAGGTCACCCTGTTTCCAATCTCTTGTCCTCAGAAGTCTGGGTCCAGTGGTATGAGCAATCATCACAAACTCAGTTGCAGTGGATAACCATGACTTCTTCTGTCCCTTATCATTCCCTTCGCTCTCCATGTAGTATTGCAGAACGGCCTTCTTAGCCTTTGGATCTCACTGTTGATCTCATCTGCCCAGTCCTCTGGAGCTGACTTCACATTCTAGGACAGACATGTCTCTTTTTCACTGGGATATGAGGCCAGCTGGCTACCCTCACCCAGTTTCACCCACCTGTTAAAGCGGTGTACAAGGATGTAAAAGTTGCCACATGCAAACAACTATTTGGAGCCTAGGGTGAGAGCTGAATTTCCTGAGGGGACCAAAGGTTGGTGAGCTGCCCCAGAACAGGCATGGCAAGCCCCTTCAGTAGAGCTGGACACCCGATACACAGCAGTGTACACTGGATGAATTCCTCTGTCAATAACTATTAGGAACTAAAGCACAGTTTTATAGTACTGTAGTAGCATTGACAGTGTTCTAATTTGTTTTGTATTTCATTCAAAGACATAATCTGTCACTCATTTAAACAGTAGTTAGACTTTTTTATAACTTTCTATGAAACTTCAAATAAATGGAGCAGCTGCTTCAATGAGCATTGCTTTAGGAAGGCAGCATCCATCATTAAGGACCCCCACCACCCAGGACGTGCCCTTCTCTCATTGTTACCATTGGGAAGTGCAGAAGCCTGAAGGCACACTCTTGGTGATTCAGGAACAGCTTCTGATTTCTGAATGGTCATTGAACCCACGAACACGACCTCACGACTTCTGTATTTCTGATTTTTTGCACTACTTATTTTAACTTAACTATTTAATAGCCGTGTGAGTGGGCCCGTGGCCAAGTGGTTAAGGCATTGGACTAGCCACCTGAAGGTCGTGAGTTCGAGCCCCAGCCGAGGCAGCATGTTGTGTCCTTGAGCAAGGCACTTAATCACACATTGCTCTGTGACGACACTGGTGCCAAGCTGTATGGGTCCTAATGCCCTTCCCTTGGACAACATCGGTGTCGTGGAGAGGGGAGACTTGCAGCATGGGCAACTGCCGGTTTTCCATACAACCTTGCCCAGACCTGCACCCCGGAGAGTGAAGACTTTCCAGGTGCAGATCCATGGTCTCGCAAGACTAATGGATGTCTTTATGTACTTAATGTAACTCAATTTTTTCTCATTTTTTTATCATATATTTCATTGTACTACTCAAGTAATGTCAACAAATTTCACC
The DNA here is from genome assembly GCF_030028105.1 of Mobula birostris. Taxonomy (NCBI): domain Eukaryota; kingdom Metazoa; phylum Chordata; class Chondrichthyes; order Myliobatiformes; family Myliobatidae; genus Mobula; species Mobula birostris. The sequence continues at coordinate 54,856,258 of NC_092386.1, forward strand.
ACACATGCCAGTGATATTAAACCTGATTCTGATTCTTTATCTCTTGGCTCTCTCCCCTATTTCGTTTACATGCTGCTCCATCAGTTATTCACTGAGACCAGCATTCACACGTGTGTTATCTCTGTTATTTACAAATGTTACATACGTTTCTACTTTACAACAGCACATCTGCGAATAAGCCTTGGTTGAGTCACAATTTTATCGTAGTTAATATCAAGAAGTCTTCACTCCCACTGCAAACTCCATGTTTATTAATTCCATCTCACTCCCTAGTCATTGCCTCAGACTTAACTCAGTCACTTTGTAACACCCTATTGCCTCTTATTTTAATCCCTATGTTTTGTCAATCACTAAGACAGCTTGCTGACCACCTAACCAATGACTTTTTCACCCATTAGCTTTTGTTCTTATGATAAGATGAAATCCATGCTACTGGTTAACTTTCCAGGTTACACTCTCAAGCTTTGCCTGACTTAACTCTGTAAATACCACAACAAAGCTAATAATCACAATCACTATTTTCTATTTTAGTAGCATTGAGCTGAAAATAATTATGGCTCACATGAGATTTTATTATAGGTAATTAAATATTTTCCTATTAAGTAATCATACTTCATCATGGAATTGTGTTTGAGAGATAATTGTATGTTTGTTTTTTTATATGATGCATTGGATCCAGAGCAACAATTATATCATTCTCCTTTTCACTGGAAATGACATTAAACATTCTTGAATCTTGATTTTTGAATCTGGATATGGTCAATCTTTAAAATTTTGAGTTCAAGTCAAGTCAAGTCGCCTTTTATTGTCATTTCGACCATAAGCTGCTGCTACATTACACAGTAAAAACAAAACAACATTCATCCAGGACCATGGTGCTACATGAAACAACACAAAACTACACTAGACTAAGTGAGACAACACAAGGCTACACTAGACTATGTAAGACAACACAAAAACTACACTAGACTACAGACCTACACAGGACTACATAAAGTGCACAAAACAGTGCAGGGCAAGTACAATAAATAATAAACAAGACAATAGGCTCAGTAGGGGACAAATTACAATATAATAATAAATGATGTAGATGTCCATCTAGACGCTGAGTATTAAGGAGTCTGATGGCTTGGGGGAAGAAACTGTTGCACAGTCTGGTCGTGAGAGCCCGAATGTTTCGGTACCCTTTGCCAGATGGCAGGAGGGAGAAGAGTTTGTATGAGGGATGCATGGGGTTCTTCACAATGCTGTTGGCTTTACGGGTGCAGTGTGTGGTGTAAATTTCTGTAATGGCAGGAAGAGAGACCTCGATGATCTTCTCAGCTGACCTCATTATCTGCTGCAGGGTCTTGCGATCCGAGACGGTGCAATTTCTGAACCAGGCAGTGATGCAGCTGCTCAGGATGCTCTCAATACAACCTCTGTAGAATGTGGTCAGGACGGGGTTTGGGAGGTGGACTTTTCTCAGCCTTCGCAAAAAGTAGAGATGCTGCTGGGCTTACTTGGCTATGGAGCTGGCGTTGAGGGACCAGGTGAGATTCTCCGCCAGGTGAACACCAAGAAATTTGGTGCTCTTAGCAATCTCAACGGAGGAGCCGTCAATGTTCAGCGGAGAGTGGTCGCTCTGTGCTCTCCTGAAGTCAACAACAGCAGAGAAAGTAGCACTGGAAAAGCAGTACTTTATCTTAGACTGTATGCTCCAGTCACAGCAGAGCAGCAGTTAGTGTTATGTTTACAGCGCCAACAACCCAGGTTCGATTCCCACTACAGTCTGTAGGTAGTTGTATCCCTGTGACTGCATGGATGATCCCATTTTTCAAAGATGTACAGGTTCGGCTTAGTAAGTTGGGGATTTGCTACACTTAGTGGCAACAATATTAGGTACCTCCTGTACAAAGTTCAAAGTAAATTTATTATCAGAGTACAAATATGTCATGAAATACATCCCTGAGATTCATTTTCTTGCGGGTATTCACAGCAAATACAAAGAAACACAATAGAATCAATGAACGACAGCAATACAGACAAATGACCAAGGTGTAAAAGACAGCAAACTGTGCAAATACAAAAAGAAACAAAATTAAAAAACAATAAAATAAATAAGCAATAAATATAGAGAACATGAGATGAAGAGTCCTTGAATAAAGTGGCAACTGAGTGTATGTTTGTGATCTTCTACTGCTGTAGCCCATCCACTTCAAAGTTTGACGTGTTCTGAGATATTCTTCTGCACATCACAACTGTAACGCATGGTAATCTGAGTTACTGTTGCCTTCCTGTCAGCTTGAACCATTCTGGCCATTCTCTTCTGATCTCTCTCATTAACAAGGCACTTTCACGCACAGAACTGTCGCTCACTGGATGTTTTGTGTTCTTTATACCATTCTCTGTAAACTCTAAAGACTATTGTGTGTGAAAATCTGAAAAGATCTGTAGTTTCTGAGATACTCAAACTGGCATGAGCAATCATTCCACAGTCAAAATCATTTAGATCACATTTCTTCCCCATTCTGATGTTTGGTCTGAACAACTGGACCTCTTGACCATGTCTGTATGCTTTTACGCGTTGAGTTGCTGCCACATCATCTGCTGATTAAATATTTGTATTAATGAGCAGGTGTACAGGTGTATCTAATAAAGTGTCCTCTCGGTGTATGTTGATACCTGTGGACAGCCCCCAGCACATCCCTACACAATGCAATGCAATGAATTTAAAAAATGGTTGATTTTTTTGATTGACCATAAATGGACAAAATTTGCGCAGGCACCTAGTGCAGATATTGGACTGCCTTCATACAATGCTTTTGATGATTGCATCCTCCAGCTCTTCATTTTTATTGTAAACATTCAAGATAATTGTTGATACCTTGAAAGTCTTAATAGATCTTAACTTGTTGAAGTAGTGAAATCATTTCATTTTCACTCCCGGCCGTCTCTGGCATCTCCAAGTCTGAATGCTTGAAACTGTAGTGAACAAGACAATTCAAAATGGTCTTACTGCTTATTTTTCAGCAACCATCAATGACAAAAGTCACCGCTTTTTGAACGCAAATACACACAACTGATGCTGTTTAAAAATTGTTCGCTGTAAGCATGGTGTAGTGTCAAACAGCCACACAAATTCACAGAAACTGTTTGGCAACAGCCTCCTGTCCCAATTGAGTGGCATAGTGCCCCAAATAAATAAGGGCTGTTTTCTTAATGATTTTTTGTTCTTTAAGCGTTATCCTAAATAAACGGCTGCCCCAATTAACTGAAGGACCAATTAACCAGAATCCACTGTAATTGTACTAGAGACTGCGACTCATGCTTGCAGATATGTTTGTTTAAATGAGGAAGTGCATTAAATTATTGAAAATAATTATTAAATTAGTGAAACCTGGGGGGCTATACAATTGGAAAGCAGGGTATTTGGAGGCCTCACTCTTGTTTCATGCTGTTTAGAGAAAGGGAACCTTGTGAAGACAAGTTAATAGGTGCAATTTTACCTCTTTTAATTATGTCATCTGGTTAAGTTTTCTCTTAGGAATGTAAAGTGATAATAGATTTATTTTATTGGAATGTGGTCCTATAAATGGTAGAAAAAAATTACAAAATTGTATCAAATAATGTAGTTCAACAGAGTTACACAAAGGCATAAAACTGAACTATAGTGGATGAAGAAAGCTGACTTGTGACAGGATATTGATAACAAATAATTACTCTATACATTCAAATGCAGGCTTTATAATCATGACATATGCAAGTGATTTTATGAGGAACATAGGAATTTCTGTGTGGGAAAAAGACTAAGTACAGGAATTTCCGTATGGGAAAAAGACTAAGTACAAATAGTAGTAGTAGTCATAAGAAAAATAAATAAACAATAATCATTTTTGTTTCTTTTCTCTTAAAAATTAAATCTATTTTTATATCATTGTTCTTTTGTTCATAGCCAAAAGTGTTAGCGAATGCACTGGTGCACTGTATTGCATCTACAGAAGTCTTCAATACCAGCTTATTTTAAACCTTTATAATAAGTAGTTTTTACAGTAATTATAGTAAAGCTATAGAAATATCAAAAATACAGTTTGTATATTGACTGTTTAAAGTACATTACAAATCAAGCAGATGGCACTGCCTATTAGATACTGTAGGTTATCAAGATGTTAAGATAGATTTTAATAAATGTCCATTATTCAACTGTGAAAAGTAAACACAATGCTCTTTCCAGAGTAGGTTGAAAATTAGAAACTGCTTTAAAATAGTACTTCATAAATGCAAGAGACTCAGCAGATGCTGCAAATCCAGAGCAACACACACAAATTAGGGTGCCACGGTAGTGTAGTGGTTAGCCCAACGCTTTACAGTACAGGTGACCTGGGTTCAATTCCCGCTGCTGCCTGTTCTTCCCGTGACTGTGTGGGTTCCTTCTGGGTACTCCGGTTTCCTCTCACATCTCAAAGACGGACCAGTTGGTAAGTTAACTGATCATTGTAAATTGTCCCGTGATTAGGCTGGGATTAAATTAGGGCCTATTCCACGCTGTATCTCAATAAATAAATAATGCTGGAGGAAATCCGCAGATCAGGCAGCATCAAATGATGATGCTGAGTTCCCGCAGCATGTTGTGTCTGTTGCTCAACATAGTACTTGGGGAGCTTCTGATGGTTGGAAAGCAGCTGGAGCCCCTGATCATTATGGTAAATTTCTGTACTGATTAATGAAATAGTACAGCAATTATTGACTTTTTAAAGGAAAAAGGATGAGTCTTGCAACTTATTGATATGTAGTCATTGCTTTACTATTAATGAAAGTGTAACAGAGACAGATTGAAGCAAATGGAGTACTTTAGAAAACATGTTCAAAAATTATTAATATGAATCTTTTAAAGACAATTGGAAAATAGTATAATTTCTAAATAATATTGTTATTGTACCTGATATATTACATACATCACTATTTTGGAACATAAGATGCATAATGCTTTATCACTACTTTTAATCATGCCGAATCTTCACTCCACCACTCTCTGAAAATCTTTCTACCTCTCCCATCATTTGGACATTTTTTTTCTTTGCTGGTGTACCTGACATTCTGAACAAACTGAAAAATCTAAAGCTTTCGCATCAATGAACTTAAATAACATAGTTTTACTAATGTAATATGTTTATTGTGAAAAAATAAATATTCATGGAGGTGCCAAACTACATATAGTATTTACCATTAATGTCACTGAATATCCAGTGTTCAGTCACAAGTGACAAAAGAAAAAAATATAAGCAGAACAAAGCCAATGCCAACTGGCCCAGCTGCACACTATCCAAATACTGATGTTTACACAAGTCCTGCAAGGATTTCAACATCACGTACTCTAGGAATTATTAAACTTGAAACACGCCAGCACGAGACGTTTGCTGTGAAAGCATCTCCCTGCTCTCAGGTTGCAAAACCTCATTTGCTGCTTCTTTTGGTGGTAAAGATAAGCATTATGTACCTTTTTATTATAGGTGGAGTTTAAAGAATTGAGGGGTGGCAATGCATGTTGTGTGTCGATAGAACTTTTGCATGTTCCATCTTGGGCACATGTGCTGGAAGTTTGCCAACCCTGTATGCTGATTTAATTGGACAATACCACCTGCTGCTTGCTGGCTACTTTTAAGATATTAATCTGGGTGTAATGTCCACCATCCATTTGCTCCCTTGCTGTTTAGGCCACACTGTCAAATCCTCTGCTGCAAAAATATTGTCGTAGGCCTTGAAGACCAAATTGCTGCTTTTTGCCTGCCCTAACAATGTAATTTTCAGCAGGTTTACATTTATTTAGAAAGCTGAAAGTGAAATACATGCGAGGTTTTAGAATGTTTATATTATTTATTTTCTAATTTATCACTGATGTATCTTTCTGTGTGCTCAAGCATTTTCCTGAGTAGGACTGGCCAAGGCAATAGAGAGAAAAAAATAAGAATGTTCTAAAATGCTAAATGAAACAATCGTGAAGGGAATAGTATTGAAAAGGACATTTTAGTTATTTTTTAGATTGTTTATATGATAGGCTAGAAACTGGTGTTGCCTGGAGTTCCTGGTCTTTGCAGCTTATTTTGGTGCTGTATTAAAATGAATAACACTCTCCTTTAATGTTATAAGCAGCCCACAATTCTCAAATATGGATATCCTTATTGTTTTGACTATGGTACTTCCCTCTGTACAGAATGAATCACTAACACAAGAAAATCTGCAGATGCTGGAAATTCAAATCAACACACACAAAATGCTGGAGGAGCTCAGCAGGTCAGACAACATCTATGGAAAAGAGTAAAAAATCGACATTTTGGGCTGAGATTCTTCTTCAGGACGGAGAAGGAAGGGGGGGAAGATGTCTGAATAAGAAGAGGAGGAGAGGTGGGAGAAAGAGGCTAGTTGGAAGCTGATAGGTGAAGCCAGGTGCCGGAGAAAAGAGAATCTGATAGGGGAGGAGAGTGGACCATAGGAGAAAGGGAAGGAGGAGGGGGCCCAGGGGAAAGTAATAGGCAGGTGAGAAGAGGTAAAAGGTCTGAGTGGTGAATAGAGGAGGAGGAGGTGGGAAATTTTGTTCACTAGAAGGAGAAATTGATATTCATGCCATCATTTGGAGGGTACCCAGACGGAATATAAGGTGTTGTTCTTCCACCCTGAGGATTGCCTCATCTTGACATAAGAGGAGGCCATGGATCGATACATCAGAATGGAAGTGGAAATCAGAATCAAAATGTTTGTCACATGGCTTCACCTATCACCTTCCAGCTAGCCTCTTTCCCCTCCCCCAATTTTTAAATTTGGGCATCTCCACCCATCCTTCTTAGTTCTGATGAAGGGTCTCCGCCCAAAACGTTGACTGTTTACTCTTTCCATAGCTGCTGCCTGACCTGCTGAGTTCCTCCAGCATTTTGTGTGTGTGTAAGCTATGAATGTTCTTTTCCTGTGAACTCTAAGATAATGGTATGGTACATGTCAAAAGTAATTCATACTAAGACCATCTCACATTCCAAGGAGATCAGCTCTCAATACTTTGCATTGAAAGATACATTAGGAGGACAGGTCAAAGACTGATTAAGAAAGAAGTAAAAATAAATATCAAAATATTTTACCAGATCGGTGAAACTAAAGGCTTTCCATTTTGACCAGTGAGTACATAAGGTGCACTGTCAAGTGATATGAAATCACAGGCTACACAGGGGCTTCTACACTTTCAGAAGCCAACAAGCATTCTCTGCCTGCCCTCCTCAGAATAATCAACCATTAAATACAGGCAGAAATATTAGGACCATGCAAAGTTAAATTGGATGCTGCAGTTAGTGAAGGAGCTTGGAATATCGATGAATTTTTAAAATATAAAATAAGTTGCATTTATTTGACATCAATAAATAGTCTACAAAATATTGAATTTGATGAAACATGACAGATGTATGTACTTATTACTGACTGTCAAAGCTTATGTGGTTTGACTGAGTGCTGCCATAGGATTTGTTAGAACCACAGAGATATCTGGATTGGAGTTTCATTACTTTCAGAACACTCCTGGATCAGTCATCTCAAACAAAGTGTCAGAGCACGACAGGTCTGTATCAGCCTGGATATTTCTGAGTGGAGCTTGCCACTCACATTCCTTTTAGCTCTGAGCCTATCTTTACCGAATCCACACACAAATGCAGCTTGGCCTGTTGAGTATTACCAACACTTTCTGCCTTCTGAGTTCAAGCTCAAACTTCAAAGTAAATTTGTTATCAAAGTAGGCATATGCAACAATATGATATCTTGTGATTAATTTTCTAACGGGCATCTACAGTTAAAAAACGATAGAATTTTATTAAAATCTGTACAAAACATATTAAGACTGACAAACAGTATTCTGCAAAAAAAGTCAAACTGTGCACATCAAAGTACTACTGAGTGCACGAATTATAAAGAGTCTTTGAAAGTGTGTTTGCAGATTGTAGAATCAGTTCAGAGGAGGTGGATGGAGTTATCCATGCTGGTTTAGGAGCCTGATGTTTATAAGGTAATAACTGTTGTTGAACCTGGTCATCTGGGACCTAAGGCTTCTGTACCTCCTGACTAATGATAGTAGTGAGAAGAGGGCATGGCCTCCAGCATGGAGGCCTTTCATGATGGATGCAGCTTTTCCGTGGCAGTGCTCCATGTAACTGTAATCAACGGTTGGGAGGCCGTTTCTTGTGTTGGACTGGGCTGTGTCCCTTACTTTCTGTAGCATTTTCTGTTCTCGGGCATTGGCATTTTGATGCCAGGCCACGATGCAACCAGTCAGGGTACTCTCCACTGAGCATCTATGGAAGTTTGTCAAAGGTTCTGGTGAAATGTCAAATCTACAGAAACTTCTGAGAAAGTCAACGTGCTGTTGTGTCCTCTTTGCGATGGCACTTATGTGCTAGCTCCAAGACAGATCCCCCTATATATTGACACCAATGATTTTAAAGCTATGGACTCTCTCCACCTCCATTCTCCTGATAAGGACTGGCTCATGGACCTTCAGCTTCTTCTCCTGCAGTCAATAATCAACTCTTTGATTTTGGTGACATTGAATAAGAGGTTGTTGTTGTGGCACCAGAACAACATTTTATATATTTTATATATAAAAGTGAAAGTTGATTTATAAACTTTGTTTAGTTACATTTAATAACTACTAACATTAACAAAGTAATGGCTATTTAAAAGGTCCTTGATTGACTCTCAAATACTCTGGAAAGCTTTGAGGTTATGAAAGGTACAGTTAAGAATTCGTTCCAGTTTGATAACTGAAGCTTGATCACACTGACCTGAGAAAGATATTACATATGTGCATTATAATTAATTTGCTAACTTATTTAACCTTTCAATATCTCTCTGTAAACTTTATGTTCCTTACAGTTTATTTTCCCCCTATCATCTGTAGATCTGTCTACTATACATTTAGCTTCCTTCCTCTAAATCCATGATTTGCATTGTAAACAACGTGGTCCCAGCTTTGATTTCACAGCACCCCAGTAGTTACAGGTCATCAACCTTAAAAATCACTGTTTCCTGCTGGAGGGTCCATCATCTGTATAACCTCCAACTCTCAGCTTGTGAAGTAGCCTTAGAGTTGCAGCTCGCTGAACACCTTTTGAAAGTGCAAATATATTACAACCGCTAATTCAACCTCAATACACTCTGGCTAATTCTTACTCCAATAAATCTAATATTTAGTAAATCTGGTCATTACTATGTTGGCATTTGTCCCATATTTCTTCATGGCATACAATGAAGTTATTCAGCCTACTAAGTATATTCTGGTGTTCAAATTAATCCTATCCCTCTCATTTATTTCCCTTTATTCTGTTCCTCTCATACCTGCCTACTCACCTGCAAGAGAAGTAATTTTCTGAAGTCATTTAACCTTCCAACTGGCATAGTCATAGTCATAGTCATACTTTATTGATCCTGGGGGAAATTGGCTTTCGTTACAGTTGCACCATAAATAATTAAATAATAATAAAACCATAAATAGTTAAATAGTAATATGTAAATTATGCCAGGAAGTAAGTCCAGGACCAGCCTATTAGCTCAGGGTGTCTGATCCTCCAAGGGAGGAGTTGTAAAGTTTGATGGCCACAGGCAGGAATGACTTCCTATGACGCTCTGTGTTGCATCTCGGTGGAATGAGTCTCTGTCTGAAGGTAGGTGCTCAACCAGTACATTATGTAGTGGATGGGAGACATTGTCCAAGATGGCATGCAACTTGGACAGCATCCTCTTTTCAGACACCACCATCAGAGAGTACAGTTCCATCCCCACAACATCACCGGCCTTACGAATGAGTTTGTTAGGAGTTTGTCATGTCCTTAGGAGTGGGATGAAACCAGAATGTCTGGGGGACCCCTGTGGTCAAAGGAAGAAAATGGACCCTCCATACTATCAGGATTGAATCTGGATCACTGGAACTTTGAGGCAGCAGTACTATCTGCCATGCCAATTTGTCAACCTAAAGAGCAAGTCTCTTATAGATATTGTTTCCCATGTTGCAACAGCAAGCGTGCTCCATAAATACTTCCCTGGCTCTAAAATACTAATGAACATGTTCTAAAATTGGCTTTATTTACTCTGACCCAGAGAAGTAATACAACTGTAAAAATAGAAAATAGTAGGTAAGAAAGAAATATTTACTTCCAACTTTGACTAATAAACTGAATCCCTTCAACCATACAACAGGTGAATGGAAATTTAACCCTATTGTTGCTTTGAGTTCAAGCCATCCTTCCCATAGTTATTACATAAATTATTAATACCTATTTGAACATTCCCAGACTAACGTATTTAGAGTTTATAGCATAAAGATATAGTTGAGATTTTTCTGTAAATTGCCAATACCAAAAGGGTAAGGAACCAATACTTTTTTGCTCTATTATACACATTATTAGGGTAAATAAAAGTAACAGTCGTCTAACAGCTCCAATAATACCTTGAAACAATGTGCTGTGTGTCCTTGTACGTTGATTTGAATATTAATGGCTCCTTGGTGAGAGTCTGAGCATAGAAAATGTACAGGCCTTTCCCAGGTTACGTGTGCCTGAAATATGGACACGTTATACATATAAACAAGCTCCCATAAATGTTATTAAATTCAAATGAGAAACAGTTTTGGGGAAAAATAACCTGTTCGCATATAACCTCTCTGCAGTAGTCAGACATCACTGTCTCTTAAGAACACAGATCGGCCACTTAAGAGAGTCCTATTGGAAATTAACAGGGAATCACTTCTATTGATAATTACAACAGAGTTGGCTGTAATGTTTATAATTATGATTTGTTTATCATTGGCCTAATCTTTCTTTTTTATTTTAGATACAAGCGATGAACGATTAGATGACCAGATTAGAGATGAGACTGTGGAAACATACAACGACAAAGTGTCACGCCAGTTAAGTTCACCAGATATGGTCAAAGACAAGAATTGCTACACGTCCGACAGTCCCGAAATGCCAGTAGTCGAAGAAGAACGGTTACCTATTGAGAAGAGCAGCAACAGCTTGGAAACCCTTCCTGAGAGCTCCAAATGTAATCTGGATCAGAGTCAAATACTGATGGAGGGATTATCTGGAGCTGTGTCAGTTCCTTTTTCTTTAAAAGGTAATAGACCTCCTATAGAAGTGCTGAAGAAGATTTTCCCAAATCACAAACCTACAGTCCTTGAGCTCATTTTGAAAGGCTGTGGAGGTGACCTTGTTGGTGCCATTGAAATTCTTCTGTCTAGTCGCCCTGATAGAGCTTCAGAAGCCCCTGACGTATTAAACCTCTCATCTAATGGACAGACATTTTTTGAACATGCTTTTGGGTCCTATCCCATCGCCTCTTCTAAATGGTCTGTTGGGTCAGCCTTCAGGGTCCCAGATTCCTTGAGGTTCTCTAATGATCCTGGCAATGTCATGTCAAGCCCACTGGCCATGCCATTACAGCACCAATTTCCTCAACCTCCTCGTTACCCACTGGTTCTGAGGAACACCTTGAGCAGAAGCCAGGCAAGTCCATTTCTATCAAATGATGTTGCTCTGTGGAACACCATGACACTTCAGCAACAATACCAGCTCAGATCCCAGTACCTTACCCCTTTCCCAAATGCTTCAGCTGGCATTTTTCGCAGGTCCCCAGTCCTTCCGTCTCACCCTACCAATGACCCCAGGCTTTCAATTGCTGATGAAGGCTGCTCGATGGTGACCAAACAATCCATTTATGCAGAGGAGGACTACGATGAGAGATCGGATTCTGCAGATTCTAGAATATTGAACTCATCCTCTTAAATGAGATGTAGCTGATGCTCACCAAACAGAATATAAAAAGGAAAATACTTGAATCTAACATTGAAGACTCGGAGCAGACACTCCATCCACAACTTAATACCCCCAACAGAAATAGCCAAAGGATTATAAAACATAGTTATCCAGTTTATATGTCTTAGATGTATTAGTTGAAAAATATGTATAACTGGTAGCTACACTTTCTAATGCATGTTATATGCTGTGACCATGGTTGCAAACAAAAACGATAGGCATTTGAACAAGTACCTATAGCACGCCCAAAATTTTAAATGCAAATAAATGAAAATGATGTACAAAATGTCATTTACACTGTCCGATAGATTTATTTGTTACATTTGGTGTAAATCAGGTACACATTTTCAGGACAGTAATTGCTCTCATATAACCTTCGTTTACAATAAGAATAAAAGAGTGTACAAAATATCTTTGATAACAAGGATGGATCCACCTTCATCATGCTAATTACACTCAAGAGCAGTAAATGTTGAGTTTAGAGTTATGCACAATTTGAACACGTGGAAATGCTTACTTTTGCTCTCCATTATTTTCTGAGCAACCTGAACTAAAATAAAGCTTCAAGCTTCAAATCAGAATCAGCTTGTTGATTTCAGCACAATGAGTATCCATTATATTTTGGAGAGCTTTAAACAATGTGAAACTTATAGCTTTGCAGAGATAGAGTAGATTCAGGCACATGAAGCGACACTGTCAGAATTAAACTGCTGAATTGTTAAGCTCTTGATCAGCAGCGTTTAATATTTTTCTCAGCTGAAAGGCCAGCGCAGAATGCAAGGTCTTCATACAGGGTCTTGACCCAAACGTCAACCATCCTATTGCCTCTACAGATGCTGCTCCTCATTTCAGCACCTGTAATTGCTTCTGTACACAGACTGCAATGAACTCAGAAGAAATCACTTACTAAATAAATGCTTAATAGTTCAATGTCTGTGTGGTTATTTACAAAATATTAAATACTCACTAAAGAAAAACTAACTATTTTATCAACCATGCAAATACTGTGACATATTGTATGATCAGCAGAGAATAAGGAACTTTCATAGGTGACGTAAGGTAGCTGACACTAGCAAATGTCAAATTCTCACGGAGAAAACAATGGGCAGCACCAGTGATTAAAATACAGCGGACTTGAGTTACTGTGTAGGGAAAATCTGAATAGGCTAGGGCTTTAATTCTCGGAGCACAGGAGAATGAAGGGAGACTTGATGGAGATATTCAAAATTATGAGGGATATAGATATGGGAAATGCAATCAGGCTTTTTCCACTGAGGTTGGCTGAGACGAGAACCAGAAGTCATGGGTTAAGGGTGAAAGGTGAAATGTTTAAGGGGAACATGAGGGGAAGCTTCACTCAGAGGGTAGTGAGAGTGTGAAATAAGCTACTAGATGGTAGATGTGGGTTCGCTTTCAACATTTAAAAGAAGTTTAGATAAGTACCTGAATGGGAGGAGTGTACAAGGCTATGGTCCAGGTTCAGGTCAATGGGACAAGGCACAGTAATAATTCAGCATGAACTAGATGGGCTGAAGGATCTGTTTCTGTGCTGTAGTACTAAAAGAAGGGAGGGAACGTCGACTCAGACCATGAGAGGCCTGTGTCGGGCATTTTCATGTCTTACAAGGCGCAGATTGGAAGAATGATCAGAGAATGTTGGAAGCTCTTGACAGTTTAGACCATAAACCCATAAGATATAGGAGCAGAATTAGGCCATTTGGCCCATTGAGTCTTATGGCTGATCCATTTCCCTGTCAGCCCCATCTCCCGCCTTCTCCCATATCCCTTTAAGCCCTGACTAATCAAGAAACTATCAACCTCTGCCTTAAATATACTCAATGACATGGCCTCCACAGCCACCTGTGGCAACAAATTCCGGATTCACTACTCTCTGGCTAAAGAAATTCCTCCTCACTTCTGTTCTAAATCAACGTCCCTGTATTCTGAGGCTGTGTGCTCTGGGCTTAGACCTCCCCACCATATTGAACATCCTCTCCAAATCTACTCTATTCAGGCCTTTCAAAATTTGATAGGTTTCAATGAGGTCCCCCCTCATTCTTCTGAATTCCAATGAGTAGAGGTCCAGAGCCATCGAATTCTCCTCATATGAAAATCCTTTCAATGCCGGAATCACCTTTGTGAACCTCCTTTGAACCCTCTGCAATGTACACAAATCCTTTCTTAAATAAGCGACCCAAAACTACTCACCAGTGCCTCATAAAACCTCAACATTATATCCTTGCTTTTACATTCTAATCCTCTCAAAATGAATGCTAACATTGCATTTGCCTTCCTCACCACTGACTCAACCTGCCAATTAACCTTTAGGGAATCCTGCAAGAGGACTCCCAAGTCCCTTTGTGCCTCAGATTTTTCTATTTTCTCTCCATTTAGAAAACAGTCTATACTTTTATTTCTTCTACCAAAGTGCATGACCATACACTTCCTGACACTGTATTCCACCTGTCACTTCTTTGCCCATTCTCCTAATCAGTCTAGGTCCCTCTGTAGCATCTCTGTTTCCTCAACGCTACCTGTCCCTCCACCTTTCTTTGTATCATCCACAAACTTGGCCACAAAGGCATCTATATTACTACATCCAAATCATTGACATATACTGTAAAAAGAAGCAGTCCATACACAGACCCATGTGGAACACCAGTAGTCACTGACAGCCAATCAGAACAAGCACCCTTTATTCCCACTCTTTGCCTCCTGCCAATCTGCCAATGCTCTATCCATGCCAGTAACTTTCCTGCAATACCATGGGCTCTTAATTTGTTAATTAGCCTCGTGTGGCACCTTGTCAAAGGCCTTCTGAATATTCAAGTACAAAACATCCACTGATTCTCCTTTGTCTATTCTACTTGCTATTTCTTCAAAGTATTCCAACAGATTTTTCAGGCAAGATTTTCCATTAAGGAAACCATGCTGACTTTGGCCTATTTTATCATGTGACTCCAAGTACTCCAAAACCACATCCTTAACAAATCACTCCAACATCTTCTTAACCACTGTGGTCAGACTAACCGGCCTATAATTTCCTTTCTTCAGCTTCTCTCCCTTCTTGAAGAGTGGAGTGATATTTGCAATTTTCCAGTCCTCTGGAATCATGCCAGAATCCATTGATTCTTGAAATATCATTACTAATGCTCCACAATCTCTTCAGCTACCTCCTTCAGAATCCTGGGGTGTACACCATGTGGTCCAGGTGACTTATCCACCTTCAGACCTTTCAGTTTCTCAAGCTCACTTCTTCCCCCTGACATTCTTGAACCTCTGGCATACTCATAGTGTCTTCCACTGTGAAGACTGATGCAAAATACTTATTCAGTTCATCCATCATTTCCTTGTCCCCCAGTACTACCTCCACAGTATCATTTTCCAATGGTCCTATGTCTACACTCGTCTTTCTTTTACTCTTTATATATCTGAAGAAGCTTTTGGTATCCTCTTTAATATCATTGGCTAGCTTACCTTTGTATGTATTTCACCTTTTCCTTTTTTATGACTTTTTTATTTGCCTTCTGTTGGTTTTCAAAAGCTTTCCAGTCTTCTAACTTCCAACTAATCTTTGCTGTATTATATGCCCTCTCTCTGGCTTTTATGTTGGCTTTGACTTACCTTGTCAGCCATGGTTGCGTCATCCTGACTTTAGAATACTTCTTCCTGTTTGGGTTGTATCTATCCTGCGCCTTCCAAATTGCTCTCAGAAATTCCAGCCATTTGCTGCTATGCCACCATCCCTTCCAGAGTTCTCTTCCAATCAATTTTGGCCATCTCCTTTCTCATGCCACTGTAATTCCTTTTACTCTACTGTAATAATGATACGTCTGACTTCTCCTTCTCAAATTGCAGCGTGAATTCTGTCATATTTTCATTAGTGTCTACTAAGGGTTCCTTTACCTTAAGCTCTCTAATCAATTCTGGTTTGTTGCACAACCCAGTCCAGAATAATTAATCCTCTAGTGATTTCTACCTGGAGCTGCTCTAAAAAGCAATTTCACAGATATTCTACAAATTCCCCCTCTTGGGATCCAGCACTGACTTGATTTTCCCAATCTACCTGCATATTGAAATCCCCCATGGCTATTGTAACAGTGCCCATTTGACATGCATTTTCTATCTTGCGTTGTAATTCATAAAGTTCAGCTTTGCTACTGCTTGGAGGTCTGTATGTAACTCCCATTAGGGTCTTTTTACCTTTGCAGTTTCTTAACTCGACCTACAATGATTCTACACTTTCTGATTCTATGTCACTTCTTTCTAATGATTTGATTTCATTTTTACCAACAGAGACACCCCACCCCCTCTGCTTATCTGCCTGTCCTTTCAATACAGTGTGTATTCTTGGGTGTTAAGCTCCCAGCTATAACCTTCTTTCAGCCTCAACTCAATGATGCCCACACCACTATACCTGCCAATCTGTAACCATGCACTACGAGTTCACCTTCCTTATTTTGTATACTGCGTCCATTCAAATACAACACATTCAGTCCTGCATTGACCACCCTTTACAATTTTGTCCCTCTTTTGCACTAAAACTTATCTCATTGATTGCAATTTTGCCCTATCATTGGCCTGTCTCTGCTAGCAGTCTTACTACACTCTGCCCCGTTTGTAAACCAACTGCTCCATCCTTTGCCCTATCACTCCAGCTCCCAACCCCCTTTAGGAAGGAAAGACAGAGAGAAAAAAACAGAGTTAATGCAGGTAATTTTGATCTCCAGCAAACAAAGCTTGAGTCAGATGAACTGAATAATGTTAGGAAACCTAATTCCAACATTTGATGAGCCCACCCTCTTCTGATTTTAATGGCGCAAAACAGAGGGGACATCAGCTGAGCAGTTCCTAAAGATGGGAGCTCATTTGAATATTTCAGTGGGCGTTAATGCTGGTTTGCCTAGCTTAGAACAGAAAGTGAGAAATACTGAACAAAATAGGCACATGTGATTATCCAGAACTGCTTCCAGGCCAGGAACAGTAGGAAAGCTTTCCTGACCAGACTGCCTTCTGCTTTCAAAGAAACCCCAGCTCAGTTCATGGACTACTGTCAACAACTCAAAACAGATCTGATTCTATACCTCCCATTCCTGCTCCCGTACCGGCACTACCAGGACCAGAGCCTAAGCAATCCAACACACCTGGTCAATTGAATTTCCCTCTCTCTGCAAATGGATGGTCATGTACCCATCCCCTTTCTTATTTATCACTGGTACACTCCTGCCCTAAACACAAAACAATGTGCAGATGCTGGGGTCAAAGCAACACTCACAACACGTTGGAGGAACTCAGCAGGCCGGGCAGCATCCGTGAAAAAGATCAGTCGAAGTTTCGGGCTGGAACCCTTTGTCAGGATCCCCAAGCCCCATCTCTCTGTTCCTGGTCACTTACTCATCATGTGATGACTCCTGACCCTCCAAGTTTGCTTCACTTAGGGCACTGCTTTCTTCTCTCAACATCCCCAGACCAAAACCAAAAGTGCACCTTCTTCTGGACTATTGCCCGAATTCTGTGTTCTCTCCTCAACAAGGACTCAGACCTGAGAGGCAAGCTGCCAACCAAATGGGATTTTTACTGCAAATCTTGCAATTGTTGATATTTCAGGAATTCACCTTATTTATGATTTTTTCCCCATAAATAAGGCAAATTCTTGTTCTATGGGACAGAGATAGGGATGGGGTGAGTGACAGAAAGATTGAATAATAATTCAGCCAACTGTGGCGAAGAAACATTAATAGGAGTCTGAATTATTTATGGGTTATTTTGCAGGAAGATTTGAGAACTTCTAAATTAAAGGAAGAGTAAAGAGCATACTATACCTTGCTCCCAGTGAAGTAAATACTTAAATAAAAAAGAGAAAGAACTGTCAGCTTATCTAGGTCTTTCAAAACAATATTCCATGTAACCCTGCACGAACAGAGCACTGGAGCACCTTGCCATGAGAATATCATGAAACAACAAGGTTCCTAACAGTTTAGCTTATTGATGAATTTATTTATGACCAGTAATTAACCAAATCTTGAATAACTTACTGTTATATTGCAGCTTCATATAATCACTTGCAAGCTCCATTAAAAATAGACAGAGATACAGGATCAGGCTTTGGTGGGAAGACTTGGTGTAATAGTTGAAAATGAATTGTACACACTGTTTGTAAGGATGATTTGGAAGAGATTAGCTGAGAAATTCATTTGTGTTACCCTTTCATAAGGCAGATATTGTACTTAACTGCCCAATATGGTGTCTGCAGTGTATGTGCACTTTCCAAGATGGAGTCATGATACTGCAAAAAAGATATTGAGATCCCCTTGAAAATGATTGGAGGAGATAAAATTATCTTCTGGTAGCTCAGTGTCAGTTAGCTTCATGATATGACTGAACTCAACCAAGGAAATTGATGAATGGCAGGGAAGTAGAGAATAGAGAAGAAGGACATGCACAGAAGAAATTAGACAAGGGAGGTAAAACGGAGGTAACAGAAAGTGAATTAGGAAGGAAATTGGAGAAATGTATCCTCAAAGAGCAAGCAAACAAATTAAGTTTTTCTTCACTCTGTTGGAAGTGACCACGTTTGTCAATTTCTGCTTATAACTGTCTCCTTTGATCCGAAATTTCCTTCCCAAAGTGTTGAGTATCAAACATTCACTTATTCTAATCCTATTTACTTTTCCTTACAATCCCATTATCTCCCTGTGTATCCTGCCACTCACCTAGGCAATTAAACTACCATCCCAAACATATTTTTAGATGTGTAAGAAAATGGAGCACCTGATGAAGCCTGTGTGTTCACAGGAAGAATGTGTAAACTCCACACAGAGAGCACTGAGAGTCAGCATTGAACTTGTGTGGTTGAAGTGTGAGGCCATTGACCTATTAGCTGAGCCAGTGTGTCACCCTAAGGTGCCATAAGGCCCACCGGTCCTATTCTGCTCAGTAACAATGATAGCATGACACTTTCATATTGTGCAGTTATGCATATGATTGTGCTGAAAACTCCAGGTCAAGGAAATTACAAACAATGGCCAGGGTCTCTCAGTGGTAGTGAAAGAGTTAGGAATGTGCTGTGTGACTTTATGACTTCATGACTGTGAGGGCTTCCCTTGGGTGCTCCAGCTTCTCCTACATCCAACATACAAAATGCTGGAGGAGATCAGCAGGTCAGGACAGAACAGTCACTGTTTTGGGCTGAGACCCTTCATCAGTCCAAAGGTTCTTTGGAAGTCAAGAATGAGGCATAAGCTATGTGACTACAGCCATTTATCAAATGTATTAAGAACAAAGAATGAAACAAGGAAACGAAGAAAGATACAACAAAGTTGTGGTAGTCTTATACTAAAGTTAGATCACTAGAGAGATAAAGCATATTTCAGTGATAAGAGGTTTGCCTCTGAACTAGTCAACTGATGTAACACCTGTTGCAGAGAACCTAAGAAGTTTCTAGAAAGATACAGAATCAGGTACACTACCATTACTGAAAAACTCACTGAACAATTACACATTTAGGAAAAGTTAAACTGTGAGAAAGATAACATTTTTTCACTCTAATCCGACAATGGGGAGCTACAGCTAGTATGACAGATGTGTCAAAACAGCTGTCTTTGCTTGTGCAATGAATATTGGCAACTCAGTTAGACTGATTAGCTAAGGCTCAAGGCCTAATGATGGATGCCTTTTTGTGTGTGTGCGTGCGTGCGTGTATGTTGGTTGCACCTGAATTTGCTGCCAAACCAGAATATTGATATATATCTGACACCTTGTTATTTATGTTCATTAACTCAAGAAAATAAAGATCGATGTCAGATTATTGGTATACATTCCAGTTATAGGTGATAATGACGAGAGATTAATTTTATCTTCAAACGTCCATTCTATGAACATACTCCAGCTCTTGAGGTTTGGTTGGTAAGACAGATGAGACAGGTCACTGTCAAGAAGGGGAACAGTTTTTGGCAGAATGATGTAAAGTGTTGAGTGTAGCCAATCTGTGGAAGAGCTCCACACTCTTAGACATCGTCCTTCAAGAGGAGAATTTTTATGTTAACAATGCTGTGAGCACCAGTGTTTGTTATGGTTTGGTAACAGTATAAATACTGATGAATCTATCCAATATTTCTTTTTACTGAGGGTTCTGTTATGGCAATTATTTTAAAGTGGAATAGTTTGCTAACATTTCAGAAGCTATCAAGAGGATATGGCACTAGAAACATGCATAGCGAAGACTGGGTGAAGTACCACTCCTGAAGCTGTTGGGGTGATGTTTGGATGATACTCAGTCTGCACTGAGTACGGGTTAGTTGTAGACCCAATTGTTAACACTGCAACTTGCATGCCATCATACAGCTGGAGGTGAATTTATAAGGAGCAATGCCTCAAAAAGGCGGCATCATTTATTAAGGAATCCCATTACCCAGGTCACACCTTGTCCCATTTCTACCATCAGGAAGGAGGTACAGAAGCATAAAGGCACACACTCTGTGATTCAGGAACAGCTTCTTCCCCTCTGTCATTGATTTCTGAATGGACATTTAACCTATGAACATGACCTCACTACTTTTTTTATTTTTGTTTTTGCACTACTCATTTATTCAAACTATTTAATACACTGCATATTTACTTACTGTAATACATTTTTTCTATTATTATATACTGCATTGCATTGCTGCCATAAAGACAACACATTTCATGACATATGCTGGTTATTTTAAACTTGATTCTGATTCTGATTCTGATGGGCAGCCATATTTGAGAAGGATCTTCCACATTTCCTTTTGATTCATAAATTCAAAGGCTTTTGGGAGTTCATAATAGACTCTGTATAGTGGTTGATGTCTGCACTGTGCAATTCCCTTGGAGTTGTGCTGGGAAGATGGTATTCAATGTCTAGATGGAGAGCATCCACTCTTTATATATTGGGAGTAGATGGTTGAGGAGAACTCTGGTGATGACCTACCCTGCAGTAGATAGCATAGGGTCCTGTCTATAGTTACTACAACTGGATTTGTCTCCTTTCTTGATGTTCACAATTCTAAAACATCTCTGAGGTCCCTTGACATTCCTTCCTCTTCCCAGGTATGGAAGATGAGGGTGAAAATTATGATTGACTCTCTCCACCAAGTTTGTAGAATTCCAATGGGGTTCCATCTTATCATGTTCTGATTACGATTGGTCTGGCAAGGCTGGACCAGATAGTTTGCAGTAAGAGGAAAACAGGGGTATTCATGTCAAGCGTAGAGTCAGTGTTGAAGTTCTTTCATAGTTCTAGTGGACACCAACAAACTCGATTAGTTCTCCTCTCAGCTGGTTGAGTCCTTTGGTGTTTGGTTTTTAGATGGTCAGGTGTGACGTATATTCACTGTTCTTGTTAAGTTTGCTTTCTAAAACACAGCATCTGCCACCTTTAAGATCACAAGTATATATAAGTAAACTTTGAATTAACAGTTTGTTTAATTTTTGGTCATAAGTGGAAGCCAGTCTTCAGTTCTTAAGATATAAATAGCAAACAGTAATCAGCTTGAAGTTAAAACACAGTTTTGCAAATAAGCTCTGTATTTAGAAGGTGCTCCATCTGTGAAAGCAGATGGTAGCTCATTTCACTTACTTTATTACTGTTCAAGATGCAGCATAAGACAATATGTTGTTTAAATTGGGTTATTTCAAACAGACAAGCTGATTCTTAAGTTGCTTAATTCAAGGAAGCTTGCAGAACACATGGATAATAACATTTAACATATTAGTAACTAAAGTGTTTATAGTTGAAGGTTTAGATACTCAAAGAAGTTAGCTTTACAGTATTAATTGTGAACTGTGAGTATTAGCTGAAGATCTATGTCTTCAAAAATGCTTTTGGACCATTTGTGTTAAAAGGATATCTGAGGAAATATCATATGCGAGTGAGGTCACCCAAGTGCAAAAATAAGTTATAAATTTAGAGCACAATTTAAGCTTAATAGAAATAGGATAAGTAACATCACGAAGAAACATGAAAGAAACACAGGCTGAACGAGAATCTATTGCTCCAGTTTCGGTTTCTGCAACAGACGACTTGTTTGTCTGCAACTTCTTGGTATGTCTTTTTAGTTTATAGAAATTGCACCTGTGGTTTGGAATCCTTTGAGGTTAATAAATTGATTATGTTTAAGAAATGTTTTATACTTTGTGCTTTATTCTTTGAGTTTTAGAAAGTCTTAAAGTTTTATGCTTAATAAATGTTTAATGCCTTGTGTTTTAGAAATAGCTTGAAATTTGGAAATGTTTTATAATGTTTCAAGATTTAAGATAATGATTCCAGTTAAGATAGAATTCCTCTGTGAGTTTTAAATGTGCTTTAAGAATATGTGGATTTGAATGTGTAATTAACTGTGCTTTAAGAATATGTGGATTTGAATGTGAAATTAACTGTGTTTTAGATTACTTTGTAAACTGGAAGTATCTTCTTCTTGGTAGGGAGAAGAGATCCACCACTTCAATAGTAGATATTGGCAGCTGAACTTGCTGTGGAGAATAAACAGGGAAGTAAACTAGTGTTTGAAGATTGGGTAGTTACAGTATAATCTCTCTTTAATGAGAGTGCTTGTGGCTATTTATATCCAATAGGGCTGAAGGACTTCACTTGAGATTAGAAATTAGGAGGGGAGGAAAAGATGGTGGCGTGACGCAGTGCGCGCGTCCGCTCCGAAATGATATCGTATTTGTAAATAGAATACCGTGCACAATCCTGATTTGATGGAGACAGGCGTGAGATGCACGGAGGAACATCTGGAGAAACTTCTGAAATGCCCGCTTCGCTGCCGGTACTACTGTGCAATCGAGAATCTCCGGAGGGGAAGGCCCCAAATCCTTGGCTTTGTCTATTGCCTGTTGCCGGGGCTGAGGACAAAGTGCTCGGCAGAGATGGTGCTCGGTGCTCGGTGTCGGAGGCTCCAAGTTTTTGGATGGGCTCAAGAGTCGGCTGTGGTCGGGTGCTTCCAGGGTGTTGCATCGGAAAGTTTATGGTGCTGGAAGCTCATGACAGGGAGAGTTTTTCTTCCTTCTACCATCTGCGTGAGATGATGGGACTTTCAAGATACATTGAGACTTTTTTTTTACTGTGCCCATGGTCTGTTCTTTATCAAATTATGATATTGCTTTGCACTGTTGTAACTATAGGTTATAATTATTTATTTTATTTAGATTATGAGAACACTCAGTCCTCTTTTATTGTCATTTAGAAATGCATACATGCATTAAGAAATGATACAATGTTTCTCCGGCGTGATATCACAGAAAACAAGACAGACCGTAGACTAACACTGACAAAGCCACATAATTATAACATATAGTTACAGCAGTGCAAGCAATACCATAATTTGATGAAGAACAGTCCATAGGCACAGTAAAAAAATTAGTCTCAAAGTCCCCGAGTCGATTGACTCCCGAGTCCCTGATAGCGGTGGGTAAAGGGAGAAACTCCCTGCCATAAACCTCCAGGCACCGTCAACTTGGAGGCAGCTGACCCCATCCGACCCTCCGTCTGAAAACTCCGAGCTTCCGACCAGCCTCTCCGATACAGCCTCCCGAGTTCCATCCTCTGCCGAGCGCCTTCAACCTTACCCCAGACCCTGAAACACGCAAAGCCGAGGATTTCGAGGCCTACAGCTCCAGAGATTCTGGTTACCACACAGTAGCAGTGGTAGCAAAGCAGGCACTTCAGAAGCTTTCCAGATGTTCCGCTGTGCACTCACGTCTGTCTCCATCAAATCAGAAACGTGCACGGTCCCGTACTTGACAGATAACAGATATTCATCACCGGAGAGGCCGCGCGCGCTGTCGTCGTGCCGCCATCTTCTCCATTATGTGGTTTTTGTCAGTTTTTTTCATCTTGGTTTGTCTTGTGTTTCTGTGATATCATTCTGGAAGAACATTATATCAATTCTTAATGCATGCATTACTAAATGACAATAAAAGAGGACTGCGTGACCTCATAATCTAAAAACTAAAAATTCATGGTCAGCAAACCCAATACCATCATACATAATAGTGCTGCGGAATCCATGCTTGTTGTGGTTATCAGTGATGTGCAATATCTCTTGTGCTTGCTTCATCTACCATCTATTAAGGCATGCTTGCTCTGTTAGACCTTAGCCATCGGGTGCACTCACATTTCCTTTCCCTTGTGGTGTGGTGGATTTCTCGACCCAACTGGCTGCAAATCTGCACATCACCTCCAACAAACTAGCTGCTGGAGTAGCTCAAATGGAAACTGTTCAACATATGTTGCCTTCTCTGCAAAACCAAAGTCATCACAAACTCAATCATGATGATGCATCACATAAATAGCAATGAATATGTTTATAGTTAGAGACTAAATACACTAAAGCATATAAGTGTATGCCTTACAATCAACAAGTGAATCTTACAAATAATAAACTTCCTTGTTGTACATCATAGACTTTGGGCAATAAAGCTCTTCAAAGAAGCCCAGGACAACTTGCAGTAATTCCCCTTCAGAGTCTCTGAGAGGTACAGCACAAGGAAGAAAAATGCAATGTTGGCCTTCATTTCAAGAGGACTAGAATATAAAAGTAAGGCTGATGCTTTTTAAGGCATTGGACAGACTGCACTTGAAGTACTGTGAGCCTCTTATCTAAGGAAGGATGTGTTAAGCATTTCGTAGGGCCCAGAGGATGATCCCAGGAATGAAAGTGTTAATGTATGAGGAATGTTTGATGGTTCTGGCCTGGAAAATGAGGCATGGGGGGTGCAAGGGGGGTGCAGTTAGAATCTAATTGGAATCGACTGAATATTGAAAGGCTTAGAAAGAGTGGACATGGAGAGGATGCTTCCTATAGAGTTGGGGAGTCTAGAGTTAGAGGGCACAGCCTGAGAATGAAAGAATGTTCCTTTAGAGCAGAGATGAGGAGAAATTTCTTTCGCCAGAAGGTTGTGAATCTGTGGAATTCATTGCCTCAGACAGCTATGGAGGTCCAACGATTAGGTACATTTAAAATGGAGGTTGATAGCTCCTTGATTAGAAGAGACGTCAGAGGTTATCTCTCTTTAATGAGAGTGCTTGTGGCTATTTATATCCAATAGGGCTGAAGGATTTCACTTGAGATTAGAAATTAGGAGGGGAGGAGAAGATGGTGGCGTGACGCAGCGTGCGTGGCCGCTCCGAAATGATATCGTATTTGTAAATAGAATACCGTGCACAATCCTGATTTGATGGAGACAGGCGTGAGATGCACGGAGGAACATCTGGAGAAACTTCTGAAATGCCCGCTTCGCTGCCGGTACTACTGTGCGATCGAGAATCTCCGGAGGGGAAGGCCCCAAATCCTTGGCTTTGCCTATTGCCTGTTGCCGGGGCCGAGGTCGAAGTGCTCGGCAGAGATGGTGCTCGGTGCTCGGTGTCGGAGGCTCCAAGTTTTCGGATGGGCTCAAGAGTTGGCTGTGGTCGGGTGCTTCCAGGGTGTTGCATTGGAAAGTTTACGGTGCTGGAAGCTCATGGCAGGGAGAGTTTTTCTTCTTTCTACCATCTGCGTGAGATGATGGGACTTTCAAGATACATTGAGACTTTTTTTTTACTGTGCCCATGGTCTGTTCTTTATCAAATTATGATATTGCTTTGCACTGTTGTAACTATAGGTTATAATTATTTATTTTATTTAGATTATGAGAACACTCAGTCCTCTTTTATTGTCATTTAGAAATGCATACATGCATTAAGAAATGATACAATGTTTCTCCGGCGTGATATCACAGAAAACAAGACAGACCACGAACACTGACGGAACCACATAATTATAACATATAGTTACAGCAGTGCAAGCAATACCATAATTTGATGAAGAACAGTCCATAGGCACAGTAAAAAAATTAGTCTCAAAGTCCCCGAGTCGATTGACTCCCGAGTCCCTGATAGCGGTGGGTAAAGGGAGAAACTCCCTGCCATAAACCTCCAGGCACCGTCAACTTGGAGGCAGCTGACCCCATCCGACCCTCCGTCTGAAAACTCCGAGCTTCCGACCAGCCTTTCCGATACAGCCTCCCGAGTTCCATCCTCTGCCGAGCGCCTTCGACCTTACCCCAGACCCTGAAACACGCAAAGCCAAGGATTTCGAGGCCTACAGCTCCAGAGATTCTGGTTACCATACAGTAGCAGTGGTAGCAAAGCAGACATTTCAGAAGTTTTCCAGATGTTCTGCTGTGCTCTCACGTCTGTCTCCATCAAATCAGAAATGTGCACGGTCCCGTACTTGACAGATAACAGATATTCATCACCGGAGAGGCCGCACGCGCTGTCGTCGTGCCGCCATCTTCTCCATTATGTGGTTTTTGTCAGTTTTTTTCATCTTGGTTTGTCTTGTGTTTCTGTGATATCATTCTGGAGGAACATTATATCAATTCTTAATGCATGCATTACTAAATGACAATAAAAGAGGACTGCGTGACCTCATAATCTAAAAACTAAAAATTCATGGTCAGCAAACCCAATACCATCATACATAATAGTGCTGCGGAATCCATGCTTGTTGTGGTTATCAGTGATGTGCAATATCTCTTGTGCTTGCTTCATCTACCATCTATTAAGGCATGCTTGCTCTGTTAGACCTTAGCCATCGGGTGCACTCACATTTCCTTTCCCTTGTGGTGTGGTGGATTTCTCGACCCAACTGGCTGCAAATCTGCACATCACCTCCAACAAACTAGCTGCTGGAGTAGCTCAAATGGAAACTGTTCAACATATGTTGCCTTCTCTGCAAAACCAAAGTCATCACAAACTCAATCATGATGCTGCATCACATAAACAACAATGAATATGTTTATAGTTAGAGACTAAATACACTAAGGCATACAAGTGTATGCCTTACAATCAACAAGTGAATCTTACAAATAATAAACTTCCTTGGTGTACATCATAGACTTTGGGCAATAAAGCTCTTCAAAGAAGCCCAGGACAACTTGCAGTAATTCCCCTTCAGAGTCTCTGAGAGGTACAGTACAAGGAAGGAAAATGCAATGTTGGCCTTCATTTCAAGAGGACTAGAATATAAAAGTAAGGCTGATGCTTTTTAAGGTATTGGACAGACTGCACTTGAAGTACTGTGAGCCTCTTATCTAAGGAAGGATGTGTTAAGCATTTCGTAGGGCCCAGAGGATGATCCCAGGAATGAAAGTGTTAATGTATGAGGAATGTTTGATGGTTCTGGCCTGGAAAATGAGGCATGGGGGATGCAAGGGGGGTGCGGTTAGAATCTAATTGGAATCGACTGAATATTGAAAGGTTTAGAAAGAGTGGACATGGAGAGGATGCTTCCTATAGAGTTGGGGAGTCTAGAGTTAGAGGGCACAGCCTGAGAATGAAAGAATGTTCCTTTAGAGCAGAGATGAGGAGAAATTTCTTTCGCCAGAAGGTTGTGAATCTGTGGAATTCATTGCCTCACACAGCTATGGAGGCCCAATGATTAGGTACATTTAAAATGGAGGTTGATAGCTCCTTGATTAGAAGAGACGTCAGAGGTTATAGGGAGAAGTCAAGAGAATGGGGGTTGAGTGGGATGGTAAACCAGCCATGACAGAACGGTGGAGCAGAGTCAATGGGCTGAATGGTCAGATTCTGCTCCCATGTCTTATGGTCTAAATAGACCCTTCAGCCACCTGAGTTTGTACCACTTTGAACAACCCAACATTAATGTTGCACTAATCCAACATACAATATTAATGTCGCACTCATGAAAGAAATTAATGTTGCACTAATCTAACATTAATCTCATCAATTTCTACTAAATTCTACACTTACCTACACACTAGAAGCAGCTTAAAGTAGCCAGTTAACCTACCAACACGTACACACCTATTATTTTGCTAGCTGCTGCCTCACTCCCACACCTCACTTTGTTTCTGGAACTGGTTTTCCACTATAGATTCAATCCTCGATGCTAACTACCTCCCCTCTGCACACTCTGACCTGATGCAGGGTCTCAACTCATCTATACCTCTGCTTCCACAGATGTTGCTTGGCTTGCTGAGTTCCTCCAGTAGGTTGCCTTTTCTGCTCCAAAAGTCACACGATTAGCTTTGAAGGGTGTTCATTTGCTCAATATCACAAAAAGGAACTGTTTTGTTACAGCGAGAAATGACCAGGTAGGTATAGGAATTCAGTCAGGCATTTTCTCAAGAACACTTTGGAAGAGGATTGCTGACATGGGTATCCTTGACTCAAAAACAAAGAGAAGGAGAACTCAGGGTAATGTAGTGCTGTGGACCTCGAGTCTCTTAATTGGGAGAAGTCCTGTACAAATCCCTCCCACAGGGATGCATTGGTAGCCGGAGTGCTCTGAAACGCGTTTGGCACCTCTTTAAGAAAAAAGCCGAAATAAGCAAGCTAATTAATTAGGTGCCGCCCAGGGTGATCTGAGTATCTCAGAAACTGCTGATCTCCTGGGATTTTTACACACAACAGACTGGAGTTTAAAAAGAATGGTGCCAAAAACAAAAAAAAAAATCCAGTGAGTGGATTTAACACGATGTTTTCGCTCATAGAACAGCCACTTGCTGGATTTTGTTTTGTTTTTGGCACCATTCTTTGTAAACTCCAGAGTATGTTGTGCGTAAAAATCCCAGCAGATCAGCAGTTTCTGAGAGACTCAAATCACCCTGGGCGGCACCTAATTAATTAGCTTGTTTATTTCAGCTTTTTTCTTGAAGAGGTGCCGAACGCGTTTCAGAGCGTCCCGGCTACCACTGCACCCCTGCCCTCTCATGCCATCCACCTGTCAACCGTCTTCTGTTCCCATCTGTAGCAAAAGTTTTCCTACATTCACCCCAGAATTCATAGAAATAAAGTTGGAAAAAAAATAATCATTTTTCCCAGAGTGCTCCTGAGAAGAATGTTTATGGAATTTGATTTCATGAATTGGCATGTTGAGATTTGAATGCTCTTTTTAATCCAGTGCCATAATTATTTGCATAGCACACTATCAAGTCACAACTTCAGCAAAGGGGAATAATACCATAATTACTAACCCTGGCTCTGACAATGGAGTGTTTCAGATTTGGGCTTATGAGAATAATACAGGTCATTCTGGATAGCTCCAATAGGAGGAGGTTTCTGGAACTGGTTTTCCACTGTAGGTTCAACTCTTGACACTGACTCCACATTTTGCTGTACCGTTGTTTAGCTTCAAACGATGGCGTGATGATATATATAATATGTATACCATCTTCTTGTAAACTCTTAGTTTCTTCAGAAGCAAGCATCTCTAATTTTCATATGATGCGGTCCCGGCTGTATCACTCGATCTTGTGCCGATCAGCTGAAAGCGGTAAGGAGAGTGTTAACTTCTCCTTACTTCAATCTGAGGTTCACCTGCTTTAAGAAGTGCACTATCATCCCAGTACAAATAAAAACAAAGTAATGTGCCTTAATGACTACCATCCATTGGCTCTGACCCATACCTTCATGAAGTCCTTTGAGATGCTGATCATGGCACATGTCAGCTCTAGTCTCACAGATAATCTCAATCCATTGCAATTTGCCTACCATCAAAATATGTCCACAGTAGACACCATCTTCCCAGCCCTACACTCATCTCTGCAACATCTGGATAGCAAAGACACCAATATTAGACGATTATTTATTGACTACAGCTCCATTGTCAATTTTTATTATGCATATGAGGGAGGCTTCAAGCAAGCCACAATTCCAAGTGTAACCCTTAGGTTCGGCTGATGGTGTTAGTCTAGGAAAGACGGTCTCTGGCCCCATCAAACTTGTGAAATCTGAGGCGCAAAACCTCGTTTGTGTGGATGCTGTGTGATCTGTTCCCCTGTTACAAATCAGTACCTCGAAATAACAAACAGTACACCATATGCAATTGAACGATTTAGCTTTATAATTCTGAATTTGACTAGAGGGTTAGTAAAGAAAACAAAAAGAAAAGGGTCCATTTTAATGAAACAGTCTAATGCACACGTTGGAGCTCACGGTTTCCTATCTGTTAGTCCTCCATGGACTTCCCCCGGGTGGCGTCAATTCCCAGCCCCATTCCAATTCCACTCCATCCTGCAGTTTATGACCTCTCCGCTCTGGCATCTTCTGCCGAACAAAAAACCTCGAACAACCCGCTCTCAGGTACACAAGAAAATACACTGGACGGCGCACATTCCAAAACCCCTGTTATCTCTAGTCATAACCCAAACACTGCTGCTACAGAACAGCCATTACATTAGTGGTGAAACCTTTTCCAGGACATTACACAAGCAAACTTATCTCCAAACTCCTAGACCCGAGACTCAACACTTCTCTTTACCTTCCTCACCAAAAGACTACAGTTAGTAAGGAAAGGCAACAACAACTTCACCACAATTATCTTCAATAGGTGTCCCAAAAGGCCGGAGCTTTAAAATTCAAAGTAAATTTATTATCGAAGTATGTATACGTCACCATACAGTATACTACTCTGAGATTCATCTTCTTGTCGGCATTCATAGTCGACCAAAGAAATAAAATAGAATCAATGAAAAAATACACACAAAGACTGACAAACAACCAATGTGCAGGAGAGGAGAAACTATTCAAACAGAAATAATAATAATATTATTATAATAATAACATCAATAAATGAATAAACAAATAAATCAATAATATGGAGAATATGAGCTGTAGGTTGCTCGAGAGTGTGTTCATAGGTTGTGGAATCAGTTCAGTGTTGAGGTGAGTGAAGATGTCCACGCTGGTTCAGGAACCTGATGGTTGTAGGGTAATAACTGTTCCTGAACCTGGTGGTGTGTGTGGGAACTAAGGCTCCTGTACTCCTTCCCTGATAGCAGCAGTGAGAAAAGAGCGTGGCCTGGATGCTGGGGGGCCTTGATGTTGGATGCTGTTTTCATGAGGCAGCACTCCCTGTAGATATGCTCAATGGTGGGGAGGGCTTTTCTGTGATGGACTGGACTATATCCATTACTTTTTGTTAGCCTTTCCTTTGTTGGGCATTGACATTCTCATACCAGGCCGTGCTACAACCAGTCAAAATACATCCCACTCCGCATCTATAGAAATTTGTCAAAATTTAACATCAGACACCAGATCAGCGCAAACTTCTAAGAAAGTAGATGCACTGCCATGGATTATTTGTAATGGCATTTATGTGTTGGTCCCAGGACAGATCCTCTGAAATGATAATGCCAGGGAATTTAAAGTTATTGACCCACTTCACCGCAGATACCTAATGATGACTGGCTCATGTACCTCTGGTATCTTCCTCCCATAGTCAATAAGTAGCTCTTTGGTTTTGCTGACACTGAGTGAGAGATTGTTGTTCAGGCACCATTCAACCAGATTTTCAATCTCTCTCCTATATGTCGATTTGTCACCACCTTCAATTTAGCCAACAGCAATGGTGTCATCAGCAAACTTAAATATGGCATTGGAGCTGTACTTAGCCTCCCAGTCATAAATATGCAGCAAGTGGAACAGGGGCCTAAGCACATAGCTTTTTGATGCACCCGTGACTATAGTGATTGTGGAGGAGATGCTGTTGCCAATCTGAACTGACTGGGGTCTGCTAGTGGGGAAACTGAGCATCCAGTTGCACAAGGTGGTATCAAGGCCTAGGTGTCGGAGTGTATTGATTAGTTTTGAAGGGACAATAGCATTGATTGCAGAGCAGTAGTCAATGAAGAATATCATGATGCATGCATACCATCCAGAAGTCTAGGACTGAGTGAAGAGCCAATGAAATGGCACCTGCTGTCGACTTGCTGTGATGCTAGGCAAATTGCAGTGGATCAGGCAGGAGTTGAAATGATTGGTAACAAAACCTCTCAAAGCATTTCATCACAGTGGATGTAAGTGCTACTGGAGAATAGTCATTAATGCAGGTTACCATGTTCTTATTGGATAGCAGTAAGATTGAAGCTGTTGGGTACCTCATACTGTCAAAGTGAAAGGTTAAAGATGTGAGTAAACACACCAGCCAGTCGATTAGTACAGGTCTTCAGTACTTGCCCAGGTACACCGTCTGGGGCAGATGCTTCCTCTGTGCTCACCCTCCTGAAGAAAGCTCTCACGTCAGTGATGGAAACTGAAATCATAGGGTCATCAGGGGCTGTAGAAGTTTGAGAAGAGCCCTCCATGTGATGACAGACAAAGTAAGCATAAAAGACATTGAGCTCATCTGGGAGAAAATCCTCGTTGTCACATATGTTGCTTGGTTTTACTTTGTAGGAGGTGATAGCATTCAAGCCCTGTCACAGCTGTTGAGTATACTTCTTGAGTATCCAAACACGAAATCGCAAACAACAGCATTAGAAACAGAACTCTTATGATTGAACACTGAGTGCTCAGCACGAGGCCTTTACATACAGACTTTCCAAAGACAGTGGCAGCTAACCATACTCCAGGGAAATGGAGCACTGAAACGTGGATGCTTGCCACTGTTCAGTCAGGACCATGACACTATCTTGTTCTCCGGTGACTGCACATCGGCCATTGAAGTTTGGACTGGAATTGTCACTTTGCATGTGAGATGGCTTTCTGGAGGTCACACCTTGACCTATTGTCTTTTCCTGGTCACCAGACCTGGATGCCACCAATCTAGTCCTCAGCAGATTATGGATCTCTTGGTTCATCCTTGACTTCTGGCTAGGAAAGACTCTGAAGAATTTTGTGGGGACATACTCATCCACGAGTGTTTTTTATAAAGTCCATGACAACTATGGCATATTCGCTTGGGCCCTCTGATGAGAACTTGAACATGGCTCAGTCCACTGACTCGGAGCAATCCTATAGCTACTCCTCTACCTCCCGAGACCACCTCTTTGATGTGTTTACATCTGACGCCTTGCTCCTTTTCCTTTGCCTGTATGCAGGTCGGTGGAGGACAGCCAGGTGATCATAGTTCATGAAGTGTAGTCTAGGGATGGAACAGTAGACATTCTTGATGGATTGTAGCAGTGGTTGAGTGTGTTGGGACTCCTGGTGCTGCGTGGACGTGCTGATTGTAATTGGGCAGAGATTTCTTCAAGCAAACTTGATTGAAGTCCTCGAGAAGGTTGAAAAAGGCACTAGAATAGGCTGTTTCTCATTGCTAATCTTAGGACTCAATATATCGAGTGCTTGATTAACATTTGTCTTAGGTGGTATGTAAACTGCAATCAGGATCTTGTCAAAGAACTCTTTCGGTAAGTAGAATGGTTGGCACTTCATCATTTGATGTTTCAGGTCAGGAGAACAAGAGTATGACAATACTGCCACAACTGAGTGCCATGAAGAGATTGTCATGAAGCACAGCCCCCTCCCCCAAATCTTGCTTTCTCTGAATATGCAATCCAGTGCATCCGGTGGATCGGGAACCCCTCGGGCTGGACTGGAATGGCTAGAGTGTCAGGTGTGAGCCATGTCTCAGTGAAACAGAGAACACAGCAATCCCTCATTTCCCTCTGACACAACAATCTTGCCCTTGGGTCCTCTATCTGTAACAAGAGAGTTATGGATGGTGCTGAACCCAAGTGCAGAGTAACATCTAGAATAAACTCAGACTTGAAATAAACAAGGCAACACAATGAAATCCAAACGCGAAATCACAAACAACAGTATTAGAAATGGAACTCTTACGATTGAACACTGAGTGCTCAGCATGAGGTCTTTACGTACAGACTTTCCAAGGGCAGTGGCAGCTAACCATACTCCAGGGAAATGGATCACTGAAACATGAATGCTTGCCACTGTTCAGTCAGGACAATGACACTATCTTGTTCTCACATTGGCCAGGAGGATGCTTTGGAGAAGCAGCCTCATACATCAATAATTTAAATTTGCTTGAAGCCCTCTCTTCTGATGACCAACCTTCATCTACATTAAGGTGCTGTACCTGCATTCCTGAGAGTCAAGTTCGCAGAGTCCTTCAGGAGACTGTAAAATTGCTAGTTTGCTTAGACAGTTCAAAAGTATGTTTCTTGAAGGGAAATTATAGACTGCAGATCACAGTGATAGTAGCTCAAAAGAAGTACAGTGGATTCCCATTAATTGGGACATATCAGGACCAATAAATTTTAGCCCAATTAAGCAACTGCAAAATTAGTTGAAGTTTCATGGAAATAGTTAAAATGGTATAAAAAACTTAAACTACTGTTAAACTGAGTAACAAATTATGTATTTAAATGAACAAATGAAAACACTACCAATACCACTACAGTACTATATAACTGTGTATTAGTTCTTAATAGTTATCAACGGACGATTGCTATGTTCTTTTTATTGATGCCTAGTGCAGATAATGGACTGCCTTTGATGATTGCATCCTCCAAATCTTCATTTTCATTGTAACATTCAAGATGATTGTGGATACCTTTAAATTTTTAGTAGTACCTAACTCATTGAAATAGTTTCACCTTCACTCCAGGCTGTTTCTGGCATCTCCAAACCTGAATGCTTGAAACCACAGACAGCAAGACAATTCTGAATGATCTTACTGCTATTTCCCATCACTATCAGTGGTAAAAATCACTGTTTTTTTTAACACAAGCACACACAACTGATGCTATTTTAAAGGTATTTACTCTAAGCATAGTGTAGGGT
Source organism: Mobula birostris (assembly GCF_030028105.1). Classification (NCBI taxonomy): domain Eukaryota; kingdom Metazoa; phylum Chordata; class Chondrichthyes; order Myliobatiformes; family Myliobatidae; genus Mobula; species Mobula birostris. The sequence goes on from NC_092386.1 coordinate 54,890,638, forward strand.
CTAATGTCCACATAAGTGCACACGACTTATGCTAGTTGGAAACTTTTCAGCAACGATCTCCTGTCCAAAGGAGCTGGTTGTAGACTACAGGAGGAATGGAGAGAGGCTAGCCCCTATAGACATCAATGGATCTGGGGTTGAGAGGGCGAACAGCTTTAAGTTCCTCGGCATAAACATAACCGAGGTTCTCACATTGTGTGTACACTGGTTGTGTGGTGAAAAAGGCACAACAGCACCTCTTTCACCTCAGACAGTTGGAGAAGTTTGGTATGGTTCCCCAAATTCTAAGAACTTTCTAAGGGGCACGATTGAGAGCATCCTGACTGGCTATATCACTGCCTGGTTTGGGAACTGTACCTCCCTGAATCACAGGACTCTGTAGAGAGTGGTGTGGACAGCCTAGTGCATCTGTAGATGTCAATTTCCCACTATTCAGGACATTTACAAAGAGAGGTGTGTAAAAAAGGCCCGAAGAATCATTGGAGACCTGAGTCACCCCAACCACAAACTGTTCCAGCTGCTACCATCTGGGAAACATTACCACAGCACAATAACCAGGACCAAAAGGCTCCGGGACAGCTTCTTCCGCTAGGTCATGAGACTGCTTAATGCATGCCGACACAACTGCATTTCTATGTTATATTGACTATCCTGCTGTATGTAATATTTATTATAAATTACTACAATTGCACATTACACATTTGAATGGAGACGTAACGTAAAGATTTTTACTCCTCATATATATGAAGGATGTAAGTAATAAAGTCGATTCAATTCAAATTAAGCACATACAGTATAGTGCCCGAAATAAACAAAGCTATTTTCTCAATTAGTTTTTGTTCTTGAAGAGTTGTCTCAAGTAAGCGGTTGCCCCAATTAATTAGAATTGACTACATATCTAGAAGTTTTGTGAGCTTCCTGCAAAGCGTCGCTGTGTATCAGCAGTGCCATCTGGACTCAGCCTCCTAACTTACTCCCTATGCATCCATAGCTGCATGGCCAGATTCTGCAAGTTTGCAGGTGGCACCACAGTAGTGGGCATAGGAAGGAGAAGGAGGGCTTCGAGGCATGCTGTCATGACCATAACCGTTTCCTCAATGACAGCAAAGCGAGGGGTGAGAGCATCCTGTGTCCCTAGGAGTGCACATCACTAATAGCCTTTCTTGGTTCTAACATGTAGATGTCATGGCCAAGGAAGTGCACCAGCACCACGGCTGTCCCAGGAAGCCAAAGAAATTCTTCATGCCCCCTTTAATCCTTACTGATTTTTACTAACGCACCACAGAAAGTATCCTATCTGGATACATCAAGGCATGGCATGGCAACTGCTTGGCCCGAGATTGCACAAAACTACAAAGAGTTGTAGGCACAGTTCAGCACATCTTAAAAGCTAGCCTCCCACCACGGATTATGTTTTTATTTCTTGCTGCCTCGGTAAAACAGCCAATATCATAAAGGATCCCACACACTCCATTCCTCCCTTTCCTTCCTCACATCAAGTGGAAGATACAAACGCATGTACCACCAGGTTCAAGGGCAGCTTCTATCCCATTGTTATAAGAAAATTGAACGGTTTCCTAATACCAAAACATGAACTGTTGACCTCACAATTTACCTTATCATGGCCTTACACCTTATTGTTCACCTGCACTGTGTTGACTATGTAAGTGCGATATACTACTTGTACTACTGCCTCAATGTACTGAAGTGCAAAATGATTGGTATTAATTGTATGCAAGACTAAGTTATTCACATTTCCTCAATGCACGTGACAATAATAAACCAATTTATCAACTTACTCTTGAAGACCTTAGCATTCAGCTCTAATAACTTTCATTTGATATATTCTCAACCTCTTGTAAGTTATTGCAACCACATAAAACAGATTTCATTTATTATTTAAATTGCTATTTTATGCACTTTCTCTCTGTGTTTTGAGTTTTATTCCAGTATAGGGCGATCGTCAATGCTTGCTACTAGTGCAGAAGAGCGTAATCCAGTCCTGTCTATGGCATTGTTCTAGAAACTATCATCTCAAACAGAATCATGAGACAGGTAACCTTTCCCTCATGCAAGATCCTGCAAATGATGGTTACAAAACTCAGAAACAACCATTTAACCCAACCAGCCTGTGCTAGTGTTTGTGCTCCACTCAAGATTCCTCATGTCTTGTCTCATGAAACTCTATTTTGCGATCCATTATTCCCTTGTGTCTCATATATTTATACATCCTCTTAAATGCACCTACTGTATAAAATGCTCTGTGCATAACCATCCCTGAGCATCAGCACACAGTGTCACACGTCGAACTGGCCACTAGAGGGAGGCAGAGATGACAAGGCCAACCCCTTCCTGCTCACCTGCATATTAGGTTGATTATTGGCTTATTGTTATCACCTGTGCCTTGTCTGCAGTTCCTTGGAGTTATATTTTTTTTCTTTTTGTAAGTGATACCTAGCCTGTGTTTGTAGTAATCTCTAGTTTCTGAAACTCTTGTTCATGTTTTTTTTTGGATTTTGACTTTGCCCATTTTTTTTTTTGGGATCCTCTTCCTGTACCTTGCCTGCTAAGGAATATGGTAAAGCCTTGTTGGATTCTTTCCCCTCAAATTTTGTCTGACTTGTCTCTGCGATTGGCTTCACCACTATTCAGTGCGAGGGAAGTAAAAACTGAAGATGTTACCTAGTCAGCTGTGACACATGGTCTCTTCTTCCCGGCAGCTGTTCAGTTGTCACTGTGCACCCATTTCGAGTAACAGGCAGGACAACCACGCACTCCCATGCCAGAGAACGATCGGTTTCTCACCCATCTCTCACCACCGTATTTTAAAGATCCTTTGTCATTCAACATTAAATGGTCCCCTTGCTAAGTGTAAAACAATACACCCAAGGAATTCAGATAACATCATAAACTACAAGAGTAAAGCTTGAGTGGTTTATACTAATAATCTGAATAGTAAAATTAGATACTGCTGTGTAATCACACACTATTAATCTTATGAACGGTCTAGCATATACTGTTAATCCATGGGGTAGTTTTTGTTCAGTTTTAGACTGGGTTTGTGTTGTTGGCAGAGTCAGTGTGCTTCAGGCCTGTGATGTGTCTCACTGAAGGATTAGAAGCTGTGAGATCATTATTGAAACCCTACAAAGAAAGGACTTGCAGTTCATTGTAAAGAGATTCAATGACTAAATTATTTATTCTGAAGTTGAGCCATTGCAGGTTTTGCCCAGTAAAGCAGGAGAAGCAGCTTTGCACAAAACACTGAGGGACTAAAATGGGGGGTAGCAATGGATATTTTAGCAGCAGGATTTTTATTATTTATCTAGTGAAACAGCATGGAGTGGGCCCTTCCAGGCCTCTGAGCCACAATGCCCCAGTAATCCCACAAACCCAATTAGCCCTAATTTAATTACACGGCAATTTACAATGACCAATTAACCTAGCCGGTACGTCTTTGGACTGTGGGAAGAAACTGGAGTACCTTGGGGAAACCCAGGCATTCCATGGGGAGGATGTACGGGTTCTCCTTACAGCATGGTCCTGGAATGGAACTATGAACTCGAGAACACCCCAAACTGTAACAGTGGCATGCTAACTACTACATTACTGTGGTGCCATTTCAATATCACACCAAATCATTTGGACCACCAGCCTGTGTAGTAGCTGTAAAGGTTTTACCCAACTTTGATGAACTTGGTATGTCATAAGTAGACCAGAAGCCGTCATTGCTCCATTTGAGATCCTGCAGCAGCTCCAGTGTGTTCTGGTGATTGTGCAGATAAAGGGACTCAGCCTGAAATGCTGACTAAGCATTTCCCTTTATAGATCCTGCCCGATTTGCTGAGTTAATCCAGCTTTTGTGTATTGTACCAGGTTTCAGCATCCACAGCCCCTTGTGTCTTCACTAATTGTTTATTTGAGGCTTACTTGAAGCCTCCCTCATGAGCATAGTGAAAAATTCAACCATTCCTTCCTTTGATAGTGGGCCATTGTAAGAGTGGGGAGCTGAGGCTTTGGCGCAAGAGGTTTCAGTGAGGAAGCACAGGAGGTGTGGAGCAAGTAAGGTTTCTATTTTCCTATTGATCTGCGGCTTTGACTTAGCATAGACAAAATGGCAGCCGGGGCAGTGGAATACCCCACCTACAAGATGTGGGAAATCAGACAGAAGCTCGCGGTCTCCATCTGTGGGAAGTACACATCCAGCGGCAGTGCCTGACAGACCAGATTAAGAAGCTGGAAGTACAGCTGGATGTTCTTAGAATCACCCAAGAAGCCGAAGCGATCACAGATAAGCATTCTAGTGAGGTGGTCACACCCCAAGTGCAGGCTACGTGTAGACGGGTGATCACTAGGAGAATTAGAGGAGAAAGCCGACAATGCTGGCCATTCCCATTGTACCACCTCTAACTCCTGACTTCAAGTATGCTTGAGCTATACATCTTGACTAACAGACCACAATCAGTAAAGATAGGAGGTCAGATTCTGTTCTAAGTCCATCTACAGTCTGTCGATGATAACATTGTTATAGCCTGTATTCTAAATAACAATGAGTGAAAGAATAGGAAGGAGATCATCATCATCATTATGTGCCGTGTCGTATGACGTAGGCAGTCATGGTCAAGTGACCATGATCAGTCCTGGCAAATTTTCTACAGAAGTGGTTTGCCATTGCCTTCTTCGGGGCCGTGTCTTTACAAGACGGGTGACCCCAGCCATTACCAGTACTCTTCAGAGACTGTCTGCCTGGCATCGGTGGTCGCATAGCCAGAACTTGTGAAATGCACCAGCTGTTCATACGACCATCTGCCACCTGCTCCCATGGCTTCACGTGACCATGATTGGGGCTACACCTTGCCCAAGAGTGATCTGCAGGCTAACGGTGGGAAGGAATGCCTTGTACCTCCCTTGGTAGAGACATATCTCCAACCCGTCGCCCAAGGAAGGTGATAGAGGGCCTAATTAGAGTATCCTGACAAAAACTTTTTCCTTGATGTCTGCAAAACAAAAGTCATTAACTTTAGGAAGTGGGGTGGGGGGGGGAAGATCAGTACAAATGCTCCTGTCTACAAGAGGGTTAATGGTATCATGTTCTTACGAATGAATATCATCAATATCCTGCCCTGCTCTAACCACATTGATGGCATGCATGGCCAGGAAAGTTTATCAATGCCTCTACTTTGTCAGGAAGCGAAATAAATTTGTTATGTCTCTGCTGACCCTCTGCAATATCTGTTGCTGACCACAGAAGGTATCACAGCTTGGTATGGCCACTGATCTGCATATGACTCCAAGAAGGTGTGGAGAGCTGAGGACACTGCTTAGCACATCACAGAGACCAGTCTCCCCTCTATGGACTCTGCCTACACTTCTCACCACTGTAGGAAAGCAGCCAGCATAATTAAAGCTGTCACCCACCCGGAATTCTCTCCTGTCCCTCTCCTATTGGGCAGAAGATACAAAAAGCCTGAAAGCTTTTATCACTAGGCTCAAGGAGAGCTTCTATCTCACTGTTATAAAACTATTGAATGGTTTCCTAGTAGGATAAGATGGGTTTGACCTCTCCATCTACCTCATTGTGACCTTACACCTTAAGCCTTCCTGCACTCTCTCTCTCTCTACTGTCAGACTTTATTTTGCCCTTTATTCTGAATCAAAGGTGATGATCAGCCAGCATGTAGGAGGGAGACTGAAAATCTCATTGAATGGTGATGGTGCTTAAACAACAAACTCACACTCAATGTCAGCAAAACCAAAAGCAAAGAGCTGATTGTCGACTACAGGAGGAGGAAACCGGAGGTCCATGAGTGAGTCCTCATTAGGGTATCAGAGGTGGAGAGGGTCAGTAATTAAATTCCTTGGCGTTATCGTTTCAGAAAATCTGTCCTGGGCCAGGCACATACGTATTATTACAAAGAAAGCATGGCAGCACCTCTTCTTTCTTGGAAGTTTGCAAAAATTTTGCATGTCATCTAAAAGTTTGACAAACTTTTATAGACATGTAGTGGAGAGTATATTGAGTGGTTTCATCACCACCTAGTTTGTAAACACCAATGTCCTTAAAAGGAAAAGCCTACAAAAAGTAGTGGATATAGCCCAGTCCATCATGGGTAAAGCCCCCTCTGCTACTGAGCCCATGTACATGGTGAGATGTTGCAGGAAAGCAACATTAATTATCAAGGACACTCACCACCCAGGCCATGTTCTCTTCTCACTCCTGCATCAGGAAGGAGGTACAGGAGCCTCAAGACCTACATCACCAGGTTCAGGAACAGTTTTACCCCTCAACCTATGAGCTCAAGAACCAGGGGGAATAACTTCACTCACCCCATCGCTGAATTGATCCCACAACCCATGGACTCACTTTCAAGGGCTCCTCATCTCATGTTCTTGATACTTATTGTCAATTTGTTTATTCCTCTTTTTCATTTTTGCACAATTTGCTGGATTTTGCACATTGGTGTCTTTCTGTCGTGTTAGGTGCAGCTTTTCATTGATTCTATTGTGTTTCTTTGTACTTACTATGAATGCCCACAAGAAAATGAATCTCAAGTTGTATTTGGTGACATCTATGTACTTTAATAACAAATTTACTTTGAACTTTGAGGTAGAGAGGGATCTTGTGATCCAGGTCCACGGTTGACTCAAAGTGGAAGTGGATGAGGTGATAAAGAAGGTATATGGTATGATAACCTTCGTTGGTAGGGATGCTGAGGGTAGCAGTGAGGACGTCATACTTCAGCTCTACAAAACCTTAGTCTTTGCATTTGGAGTATTATGTGCAGTTCTGGTCAACGCATTGTAGGGAGGACGTAGAGAATGTGGAGAGTGAGCAGAAGAGGTTTACCAGAATGCTCTCAGAAAGGTTGGACAAACTTGGGTTGCCCCCTCTATAGAACTGGAGGCTGATGGGAGATCTGAAAAATGTTCTTAAAAATGTGAGAGACATGGAAAGGGTAGACAGTAGAAAGTTTGTCCAGGGTAGAAATGTCAAATGCCCGAGGACATGCATTTTAAGTTAAAGTTTAAAAACAATGTGAGGTGAGGGCAGGTTTTTTACACAGCGAGTGGCAGATGTCTGGAATAGCTTACCAAGGATAGCAGTGGAAGCAGGCAATTTGGTGGAGTTCAAAAGGCTTTTAGATAGACACGGGGATATGAAGGGAATGGAGGAATATGGATGATACCCAGGACAAGCTCATTCAGTATAAATTAGCATCAAGATTGTCGGAACTTTCTATGTTGCATGGTCTGTTCAGCATTGTATTGTTCTATGCTCCGTTTTCTGGTACTCATTCATACTTCTTCCCAAATTACCTTCATATACCCAACAGGAGGGGCTGAAGTTGACCACGACACCAATAATTTATAAATATTTCCACATTCTGGCCAACAAGGAGCAGCAGAAATGTGCGCAATGTACTACCGGGCATTCCAGCCAGGCCATAGGTGTTTACAAAGGTTGGTGCAACTGCCTGAAAGCACACAGCAGCAATCCTTTGCACTGATGTCTTCTCCACAGACAACTGCACGGAGCATTGTTGCTGTAATGAAACACAAGCTTGCAGTCCTTGGATGAGAGCTTGCACGCTTTGGCTGTCACGTGAAATGGGAAAATAGATACATTGACCATAGGCATTAATTACTTCACTAATCTTCAAGAAGTTGTTCTCCAGCACGTTCCTAGCAACACTGAATGGATGGGTCATTTGAGAGATTATGCCAAAAAAGGGGAGACACAGCTGGGGAGCCTATTTGTCAGATGTTGACTCCTTACCTCATTCAGGGCACTTCATATTGCCCTCCTCTACATTTCAATAGGCAAATAGACCCCTGCAAATGTGCAGGAAGAACAATGTAAGATAAGACCCCCATCATATTCCAATCTAGAAAGACCAACCCAGCTGCCAGTGCAGACACCTGAGAGTTTTCTTCTACCTCTGCTTGAATGATGTTGTTTATAGACTTCAGCTTTGTGTTTAACACCTTCATACCCCAGAAAATGGTCAGGAAACTGTCCTCACTGGGTCTCAACAACTCCTTCTGTAATTGGATACTGAACTTCTTAACAGCAAGGCCACAGTCAGTATGTGTGGGCAGCAATGTCTCCAGTCCCATTAAGCTGAGCACTGGCGCTCCCCAAGGCTGTGTGCTGAGCCGCTGTTGTTCACACTGCTGACGTGTGACGTGAGCCGAGCCGCTGTTGTTCACACTGCTGACGTGTGCCGTGTGCCGAGCCGCTGTTGTTCACACTGCTGACGTGTGATGTGTGCCGAGCCGCTGTAGTTCACACTGCTGACGTGTGACGTGAGCCGAGCCGCTGTTGTTCACACTGCTGACGTGTGTCGTGTGCCGAGCCGCTGTTGTTCACACTGCTGACGTGTGACGTGTGCCGAGCCGCTGTTGTTCACACTGCTGATGTGTGACGTGTGCCGAGCCGCTGTAGTTCACACTGCTGACGTGTGACGTGTGCCGAGCCGCTGTTGTTCACACTGCTGACGTGTGACGTGAGCCGAGCCGCTGTTGTTCACACTGCTGACGTGTGTCGTGAGCCGAGCCGCTGTTGTTCACACTGCTGACGTGTGACGTGTGCCGAGCCGCTGTTGTTCACACTGCTGACGTGTGACGTGTGCCGAGCCGCTGTTGTTCACACTGCTGACGTGTGACGTGTGCCGAGCCGCTGTTGTTCACACTGCTGACGTGTGCCGTGAGCCGAGCCGCTGTAGTTCACACTGCTGACGTGTGACGTGTGCCGAGCCGCTGTTGTTCACACTGCTGACGTGTGACGTGTGCCGAGCCGCTGCTGTTCACACTGCTGACGTGTGACGTGAGCCGAGCCGCTGTAGTTCACACTGCTGACGTGTGACGTGTGCCGAGCCGCTGTTGTTCACACTGCTGACGTGTGACGTGAGCCGAGCCGCTGTTGTTCACACTGCTGACGTGTGACGTGTGCCGAGCCGCTGTTGTTCACACTGCTGACGTGTGACGTGAGCCGAGCCGCTGTTGTTCACACTGCTGACGTGTGACGTGTGCCGAGCCGCTGTTGTTCACACTGCTGACGTGTGACGTGAGCCGAGCCGCTGTTGTTCACACTGCTGACGTGTGACGTGTGCCGAGCCGCTGTTGTTCACACTGCTGACGTGTGACGTGTGCCGAGCCGCTGTTGTTCACACTGCTGACGTGTGACGTGTGCCGAGCCGCTGTTGTTCACACTGCTGACGTGTGACGTGTGCCGAGCCGCTGTTGTTCACACTGCTGACGTGTGCCGTGAGCCGAGCCGCTGTTGTTCACACTGCTGACGTGTGACGTGTGCCGAGCCGCTGTTGTTCACACTGCTGACGTGTGACGTGTGCCGAGCCGCTGTTGTTCACACTGCTGACGTGTGACGTGAGCCGAGCCGCTGTTGTTCACACTGCTGACGTGTGACGTGTGCCGAGCCGCTGTTGTTCACACTGCTGACGTGTGACGTGAGCCGAGCCGCTGTTGTTCACACTGCTGACGTGTGACGTGTGCCGAGCCGCTGTTGTTCACACTGCTGACGTGTGACGTGAGCCGAGCCGCTGTTGTTCACACTGCTGACGTGTGACGTGTGCCGAGCCGCTGTTGATCACACTGCTGACGTGTGACGTGTGCCGAGCCGCTGTTGTTCACACTGCTGACGTGTGTCGTGTGCCGAGCCGCTGTTGTTCACACTGCTGACGTGTGACGTGTGCCGAGCCGCTGTTGTTCACACTGCTGACGTGTGACGTGAGCCGAGCCGCTGTTGTTCACACTGCTGACGTGTGACGTGTGCCGAGCCGCTGTTGTTCACACTGCTGACGTGTGACGTGTGCCGAGCCGCTGTTGTTCACACTGCTGACGTGTGACGTGTGCCGAGCCGCTGTTGTTCACACTGCTGACGTGTGACGTGAGCCGAGCCGCTGTTGTTCACACTGCTGACGTGTGACGTGTGCCGAGCCGCTGTTGTTCACACTGCTGACGTGTGACGTGTGCCGAGCCGCTGTTGTTCACACTGCTGACGTGTGACGTGTGCCGAGCCGCTGTTGTTCACACTGCTGACGTGTGACGTGTGCCGAGCCGCTGTTGTTCACACTGCTGACGTGTGACGTGTGCCGAGCCGCTGTTGTTCACACTGCTGACGTGTGACGTGTGCCGAGCCGCTGTTGTTCACATTGCTGACGTGTGACGTGAGCCGAGCCGCTGTTGTTCACACCGATGATGTGTGTCGTGTGCCGAGCCGCTGTTGTTCACACTGCTGACGTGTGACGTGAGCCGAGCCGCTGTAGTTCACACTGCTGACGTGTGACGTGAGCTGAGCCGCTGTTGTTCACACTGCTGACGTGTGACGTGAGCTGAGCCGCTGTTGTTCACACTGCTGACGTGTGACGCGAGCCGAGCCGCTGTTGTTCACACTGCTGACCTGTGACGTGTGCCGAGCCGCTGTTGTTCACACCGATGACGTGTGCCGTGAGCTGAGCCGCTGTTGTTCACACTGCTGACGTGTGACGTGAGCCGAGCCGCTGTTGTTCACACTGCTGACGTGTGACGTGAGCCGAGCCGCTGTTGTTCACACTGCTGACGTGTGTCGTGTGCCGAGCCGCTGTAGTTCACACCGCTGACGTGTGACGTGTGCCGAGCCGCTGTTGTTTACACTGCTGACGTGTGACGTGAGCCGAGCCGCTGTTGTTCACACTGCTGACGTGTGACGTGTGCCGAGCCGCTGTTGTTCACACTGCTGACGTGTGACGTGAGCCGAGCCGCTGTTGTTCACACTGCTGACGTGTGACGTGTGCCGAGCCGCTGTTGGTCACACTGCTGACGTGTGACGTGAGCCGAGCCGCTGTTGTTCACACTGCTGACGTGTGACGTGTGCCGAGCCGCTGTTGGTCACACTGCTGACCTGTGACGTGTGCCGAGCCGCTGTTGTTCACACTGCTGACGTGTGACGTGTGCCGAGCCGCTGTTGTTCACACTGCTGACGTGTGACGTGAGCCGAGCCGCTGTTGTTCACACTGCTGACGTGTGACGTGAGCCGAGCCGCTGTTGTTCACACTGCTGACGTTTGTCGTGTGCCGAGCCGCTGTTGTTCACACTGCTGACGTGTGTCGTGTGCTGAGCCGCTGTTGTTCACACTGCTGACGTGTGACGTGTGCTGAGCCGCTGTTGTTCACACTGCTGACGCGTGCCGTGAGCTGAGCCGCTGTTGTTCACACTGCTGACGTGTGACGTGTGCCGAGCCGCTGTTGTTCACACTGCTGACGTGTGACGTGAGCCGAGCCGCTGTTGTTCACACTGCTGACGTGTGACGTGTGCCGAGGCGCTGTTGTTCACACTGCTGACGTGTGACGTGTGCCGAGCCGCTGTTGTTCACACTGCTGACGTGTGACGTGTGCTGAGGCGCTGTTGTTCACACTGCTGACGTGTGCAGTGAGCCGAGCCGCTGTTGTTCACACTGCTGACGTGTGACGTGTGCCGAGCTGCTGTTGTTCACACTGCTGACGTGTGACGTGTGCCGAGCCGCTGTTGTTCACACTGCTGACGTGTGACGTGTGCCGAGCCGCTGTTGTTCACACTGCTGACGTGTGACGTGAGCCGAGCCGCTGTTGTTCACACTGCTGACGTGTGACGTGAGCCGAGCCGCTGTTGTTCACACTGCTGACGTGTGACGTGTGCCGAGCCGCTGTTGTTCACACTGCTGACGTGTGACGTGAGCTGAGCCGCTGTTGTTCACACTGCTGACGTGTGACGTGTGCCGAGCCGCTGTTGGTCACACTGCTGTCGTGTGACGTGTGCCGAGCCGCTGTTGTTCACACTGCTGACGTGTGACGTGAGCTGAGCCGCTGTAGTTCACACTGCTGACGTGTGACGTGAGCCGAGCCGCTGTTGTTCACACCGATGACGTGTGTCGTGTGCCGAGCCGCTGTTGTTCACACTGCTGACGTGTGACGTGAGCCGAGCCGCTGTTGTTCACACTGCTGACGTGTGACGTGAGCCGAGCCGCTGTTGTTCACACTGCTGACGTGTGACGTGTGCCGAGCCGCTGTTGTTCACACTGCTGACGTGTGACGTGAGCCGAGCCGCTGTTGTTCACACTGCTGACGTGTGTCGTGTGCCGAGCCGCTGTTGTTCACACTGCTGACGTGTGCCGTGAGCCGAGCCGCTGTTGTTCACACTGCTGACGTGTGACGTGAGCCGAGCCGCTGTTGTTCACACTGCTGACGTGTGACGTGTGCCGAGCCGCTGTTGTTCACAGTGCTGACGTGTGTCGTGTGCCGAGCTGCTGTTGTTCACACTGCTGACGTGTGACGTGTGCCGAGCCGCTGTTGTTCACACTGCTGACGTGTGACGTGTGCCGAGCCGCTGTTGTTCACACTGCTGACGTGTGACGTGAGCCGAGCCGCTGTTGTTCACACTGCTGACGTGTGACGTGTGCCGAGCCGCTGTTGTTCACACTGCTGATGTGTGACGTGAGCCGAGCCGCTGTTGTTCACACTGCTGACGTGTGACGTGAGCCGAGCCGCTGTTGTTCACACTGCTGACGTGTGACGTGAGCGGAGCCGCTGTTGTTCACACTGCTGACGTGTGACGTGTGCCGAGCCGCTGTAGTTCACACCGCTGACGTGTGACGTGAGCTGAGCCGCTGTTGTTCACACTGCTGACGTGTGACGTGAGCCGAGCCGCTGTTGTTCACACTGCTGACGTGTGACGTGAGCCGAGCCGCTGTTGTTCACACTGCTGACGTGTGACGTGAGCCGAGCCGCTGTTGTTCACACTGCTGACGTGTGACGTGTGCCGAGCCGCTGTTTTTCACACTGCTGACGTGTGACGTGTGCCGAGCCGCTGTTGTTCACACTGCTGACGTGTGACGTGTGCCGAGCCGCTGTTGTTCACACTGCTGACGTGTGACGTGAGCCGAGCCGCTGTTGTTCACACTGCTGACTTGTGTCGTGAGCTGAGCCGCTGTTGTTCACACTGCTGACGTGTGACGTGAGCTGAGCCGCTGTTGTTCAGACTGCTGACGTGTGACGTGAGCTGAGCCGCTGTTGTTCACACTGCTGACGTGTGACGTGAGCCGAGCCGCTGTTGTTCACACTGCTGACGTGTGACGTGTGCCGAGCCGCTGTTGTTCACACTGCTGACGTGTGACGTGTGCCGAGCCGCTGTTGTTCACACTGCTGACGTGTGACGTGAGCCGAGCCGCTGTTGTTCACACTGCTGACGTGTGACGTGTGCCGAGCCGCTGTTGTTCACACTGCTGACGTGTGACGTGAGCCGAGCCGCTGTTGTTCACACTGCTGACGTGTGACGTGAGCCGAGCCGCTGTTGTTCACACTGCTGACGTGTGACGTGTGCCGAGCCGCTGTTTTTCACACTGCTGACGTGTGACGTGTGCCGAGCCGCTGTTGTTCACACTGCTGACGTGTGACGTGTGCCGAGCCGCTGTTGTTCACACTGCTGACGTGTGACGTGAGCCGAGCCGCTGTTGTTCACACTGCTGACTTGTGTCGTGAGCTGAGCCGCTGTTGTTCACACTGCTGACGTGTGACGTGAGCTGAGGCGCTGTTGTTCAGACTGCTGACGTGTGACGTGAGCTGAGCCGCTGTTGTTCACACTGCTGACGTGTGACGTGAGCCGAGCCGCTGTTGTTCACACTGCTGACGTGTGACGTGTGCCTTGCCGCTGTTGTTCACACTGCTGACGTGTGACGTGTGTCGAGCCGCTGTTGTTCACACTGCTGACGTGTGACGTGAGCTGAGCCGCTGTTGTTCACACTGCTGACGTGTGACGTGTGCCGAGCCGCTGTTGTTCACACTGCTGACGTGTGACGTGAGCTGAGCCGCTGTTGTTAACACTGCTGACGTGTGACGTGTGCTGAGCCGCTGTTGTTCACACTGCTGACGTGTGACGTGAGCCGAGCCGCTGTTGTTCACACTGCTGACGTGTGACGTGAGCCGAGCCGCTGTTGTTCACACTGCTGACGTGTGACGTGAGCCGAGCCGCTGTTGTTCACACTGCTGACTTGTGTCGTGAGCCGAGCCGCTGTTGTTCACACTGCTGACGTGTGACGTGAGCCGAGCCGCTGTTGTTCACACTGCTGACGTGTGACGTGAGCCGAGCCGCTGTTGTTCACACTGCTGACGTGTGACGTGAGCCGAGCCGCTGTTGTTCACACTGCTGACGTGTGACGTGTGCCGAGCCGCTGTTGTTCACACTGCTGACGTGTGACGTGTGCCGAGCCGCTGTTGTTCACACTGCTGACGTGTGACGTGTGCCGAGCCGCTGTTGTTCACACTGCTGACGTGTGACGTGTGCCGAGCCGCTGTTGTTCACACTGCTGACGTGTGACGTGAGCCGAGCCGCTGTTGTTCACACTGCTGACGTGTGACGTGTGCCGAGCCGCTGTTGTTCACACTGCTGACGTGTGACGTGAGCCGAGCCGCTGTTGTTCACACTGCTGACGTGTGACGTGTGCCGAGCCGCTGTTGTTCACTCTGCTGACGTGTGACGTGTGCCGAGCCGCTGTTGTTCACACTGCTGACGTGTGACGTGTGCCGAGCCGCTGTTGTTCACTCTGCTGACGTGTGATGTGAGCCGAGCCGCTGTTGTTCACACCGCTGACGTGTGACGTGTGCCGAGCTGCTGTTGTTCACACTGCTGACGTGTGACGTGAGCCGAGCCGCTGTTGTTCACACTGCTGACGTGTGACGTGTGCCGAGCCGCTGTTGTTCACACTGCTGACGTGTGACGTGAGCCGAGCCGCTGTTGTTCACACTGCTGACGTGTGACGTGTGCCGAGCCGCTGTTGTTCACACTGCTGACGTGTGACGTGAGCTGAGCCGCTGTTGTTCACACTGCTGACGTGTGACGTGTGCCGAGCCGCTGTAGTTCACACCGCTGACGTGTGACGTGAGCTGAGCCGCTGTTGTTCACACTGCTGACGTGTGACGTGAGCTGAGCCGCTGTTGTTCACACTGCTGACGTGTGACGTGTGCCGAGCCGCTGTTGTTCACACTGCTGACGTGTGTCGTGTGCCGAGCCGCTGTAGTTCACACCGCTGACGTGTGACGTGTGCCGAGCCGCTGTTGTTTACACTGCTGACGTGTGACGTGTGCCGAGCCGCTGTTGTTCACACTGCTGACGTGTGTCGTGTGTCGAGCCGCTGTAGTTCACACTGCTGACGTGTGACGTGTGCCGAGCCGCTGTTGTTCACACTGCTGACGTGTGACGTGTGCCGAGCCGCTGTTGTTCACACTGCTGACGTGTGACGTGTGCCGAGCCGCTGTTGTTCACACTGCTGACGTGTGTCGTGTGCCGAGCCGCTGTTGTTCACACTGCTGACGTGTGACGTGAGCCGAGCCGCTGTTGTTCACACTGCTGACGTGTGACGTGAGCCGAGCCGCTGTTGTTCACACTGCTGACGTGTGACGTGAGCCGAGCCGCTGTTGTTCACACTGCTGACGTGTGACGTGTGCCGAGCCGCTGTTTTTCACACTGCTGACGTGTGACGTGTGCCGAGCCGCTGTTGTTCACACTGCTGACGTGTGACGTGTGCCGAGCCGCTGTTGTTCACACTGCTGACGTGTGACGTGAGCCGAGCCGCTGTTGTTCACACTGCTGACGTGTGACGTGAGCGGAGCCGCTGTTGTTCACACTGCTGACGTGTGACGTGTGCCGAGCCGCTGTAGTTCACACCGCTGACGTGTGACGTGAGCTGAGCCGCTGTTGTTCACACTGCTGACGTGTGACGTGAGCCGAGCCGCTGTTGTTCACACTGCTGACGTGTGACGTGAGCCGAGCCGCTGTTGTTCACACTGCTGACGTGTGACGTGAGCCGAGCCGCTGTTGTTCACACTGCTGACGTGTGACGTGTGCCGAGCCGCTGTTTTTCACACTGCTGACGTGTGACGTGTGCCGAGCCGCTGTTGTTCACACTGCTGACGTGTGACGTGTGCCGAGCCGCTGTTGTTCACACTGCTGACGTGTGACGTGAGCCGAGCCGCTGTTGTTCACACTGCTGACTTGTGTCGTGAGCTGAGCCGCTGTTGTTCACACTGCTGACGTGTGACGTGAGCTGAGCCGCTGTTGTTCAGACTGCTGACGTGTGACGTGAGCTGAGCCGCTGTTGTTCACACTGCTGACGTGTGACGTGAGCCGAGCCGCTGTTGTTCACACTGCTGACGTGTGACGTGTGCCGAGCCGCTGTTGTTCACACTGCTGACGTGTGACGTGTGCCGAGCCGCTGTTGTTCACACTGCTGACGTGTGACGTGAGCCGAGCCGCTGTTGTTCACACTGCTGACGTGTGACGTGTGCCGAGCCGCTGTTGTTCACACTGCTGACGTGTGACGTGAGCCGAGCCGCTGTTGTTCACACTGCTGACGTGTGACGTGAGCCGAGCCGCTGTTGTTCACACTGCTGACGTGTGACGTGTGCCGAGCCGCTGTTTTTCACACTGCTGACGTGTGACGTGTGCCGAGCCGCTGTTGTTCACACTGCTGACGTGTGACGTGTGCCGAGCCGCTGTTGTTCACACTGCTGACGTGTGACGTGAGCCGAGCCGCTGTTGTTCACACTGCTGACTTGTGTCGTGAGCTGAGCCGCTGTTGTTCACACTGCTGACGTGTGACGTGAGCTGAGGCGCTGTTGTTCAGACTGCTGACGTGTGACGTGAGCTGAGCCGCTGTTGTTCACACTGCTGACGTGTGACGTGAGCCGAGCCGCTGTTGTTCACACTGCTGACGTGTGACGTGTGCCTTGCCGCTGTTGTTCACACTGCTGACGTGTGACGTGTGTCGAGCCGCTGTTGTTCACACTGCTGACGTGTGACGTGAGCTGAGCCGCTGTTGTTCACACTGCTGACGTGTGACGTGTGCCGAGCCGCTGTTGTTCACACTGCTGACGTGTGACGTGAGCTGAGCCGCTGTTGTTAACACTGCTGACGTGTGACGTGTGCTGAGCCGCTGTTGTTCACACTGCTGACGTGTGACGTGAGCCGAGCCGCTGTTGTTCACACTGCTGACGTGTGACGTGAGCCGAGCCGCTGTTGTTCACACTGCTGACGTGTGACGTGAGCCGAGCCGCTGTTGTTCACACTGCTGACTTGTGTCGTGAGCCGAGCCGCTGTTGTTCACACTGCTGACGTGTGACGTGAGCCGAGCCGCTGTTGTTCACACTGCTGACGTGTGACGTGAGCCGAGCCGCTGTTGTTCACACTGCTGACGTGTGACGTGAGCCGAGCCGCTGTTGTTCACACTGCTGACGTGTGACGTGTGCCGAGCCGCTGTTGTTCACACTGCTGACGTGTGACGTGTGCCGAGCCGCTGTTGTTCACACTGCTGACGTGTGACGTGTGCCGAGCCGCTGTTGTTCACACTGCTGACGTGTGACGTGTGCCGAGCCGCTGTTGTTCACACTGCTGACGTGTGACGTGAGCCGAGCCGCTGTTGTTCACACTGCTGACGTGTGACGTGTGCCGAGCCGCTGTTGTTCACACTGCTGACGTGTGACGTGAGCCGAGCCGCTGTTGTTCACACTGCTGACGTGTGACGTGTGCCGAGCCGCTGTTGTTCACTCTGCTGACGTGTGACGTGTGCCGAGCCGCTGTTGTTCACACTGCTGACGTGTGACGTGTGCCGAGCCGCTGTTGTTCACTCTGCTGACGTGTGATGTGAGCCGAGCCGCTGTTGTTCACACCGCTGACGTGTGACGTGTGCCGAGCTGCTGTTGTTCACACTGCTGACGTGTGACGTGAGCCGAGCCGCTGTTGTTCACACTGCTGACGTGTGACGTGTGCCGAGCCGCTGTTGTTCACACTGCTGACGTGTGACGTGAGCCGAGCCGCTGTTGTTCACACTGCTGACGTGTGACGTGTGCCGAGCCGCTGTTGTTCACACTGCTGACGTGTGACGTGAGCTGAGCCGCTGTTGTTCACACTGCTGACGTGTGACGTGTGCCGAGCCGCTGTAGTTCACACCGCTGACGTGTGACGTGAGCTGAGCCGCTGTTGTTCACACTGCTGACGTGTGACGTGAGCTGAGCCGCTGTTGTTCACACTGCTGACGTGTGACGTGTGCCGAGCCGCTGTTGTTCACACTGCTGACGTGTGTCGTGTGCCGAGCCGCTGTAGTTCACACCGCTGACGTGTGACGTGTGCCGAGCCGCTGTTGTTTACACTGCTGACGTGTGACGTGTGCCGAGCCGCTGTTGTTCACACTGCTGACGTGTGTCGTGTGTCGAGCCGCTGTAGTTCACACTGCTGACGTGTGACGTGTGCCGAGCCGCTGTTGTTCACACTGCTGACGTGTGACGTGTGCCGAGCCGCTGTTGTTCACACTGCTGACGTGTGACGTGTGCCGAGCCGCTGTTGTTCACACTGCTGACGTGTGTCGTGTGCCGAGCCGCTGTTGTTCACACTGCTGACGTGTGACGTGAGCCGAGCCGCTGTTGTTCACACTGCTGACGTGTGACGTGAGCCGAGCCGCTGTTGTTCACACTGCTGACGTGTGACGTGAGCCGAGCCGCTGTTGTTCACACTGCTGACGTGTGACGTGTGCCGAGCCGCTGTTTTTCACACTGCTGACGTGTGACGTGTGCCGAGCCGCTGTTGTTCACACTGCTGACGTGTGACGTGTGCCGAGCCGCTGTTGTTCACACTGCTGACGTGTGACGTGAGCCGAGCCGCTGTTGTTCACACTGCTGACGTGTGACGTGTGCCGAGCCGCTGTTGTTCACACTGCTGACGTGTGACGTGTGCCGAGCCGCTGTTGTTCACACTGCTGACGTGTGACGTGTGCCGAGCCGCTGTTGTTCACACTGCTGACGTGTGTCGTGTGTCGAGCCGCTGTTGTTCACACTGCTGACGTGTGACGTGAGCCGAGCCGCTGTTGTTCACACTGCTGACGTGTGACGTGAGCCGAGCCGCTGTTGTTCACACTGCTGACGTGTGACGTGAGCCGAGCCGCTGTTGTTCACACTGCTGACGTGTGACGTGTGCCGAGCCGCTGTTTTTCACACTGCTGACGTGTGACGTGTGCCGAGCCGCTGTTGTTCACACTGCTGACGTGTGACGTGTGCCGAGCCGCTGTTGTTCACACTGCTGACGTGTGACGTGAGCCGAGCCGCTGTTGTTCACACTGCTGACGTGTGACGTGAGCCGAGCCGCTGTTGTTCACTCTGCTGACGTGTGACGTGTGCCGAGCCGCTGTTGTTCACACTGCTGACGTGTGACGTGTGCCGAGCCGCTGTTGTTCACACTGCTGACGTGTGACGTGAGCTGAGCCGCTGTTGTTCACACTGCTGACGTGTGACGTGTGCCGAGCCGCTGTTGTTCACACTGCTGACCTGTGACGTGAGCCGAGCCGCTGTTGTTCACACTGCTGACGTGTGACGTGTGCTGAGCCGCTGTTGTTCACACTGCTGACGTGTGACGTGAGCCGAGCCGCTGTTGTTCACACTGCTGACGTGTGACGTGAGCCGAGCCGCTGTTGTTCACACTGCTGACGTGTGACGTGAGCTGAGCCGCTGTTGTTCACACTGCTGACTTGTGTCGTGAGCTGAGCCGCTGTTGTTCACACTGCTGACGTGTGACGTGAGCTGAGCCGCTGTTGTTCACACTGCTGACGTGTGACGTGAGCCGAGCCGCTGTTGTTCACACTGCTGACGTGTGACGTGAGCCGAGCCGCTGTTGTTCACACTGCTGACGTGTGACGTGTGCCGAGCCGCTGTTGTTCACACTGCTGACGTGTGACGTGTGCCGAGCCGCTGTTGTTCACACTGCTGACGTGTGACGTGTGCCGAGCCGCTGTTGTTCACACTGCTGACGTGTGACGTGAGCCGAGCCGCTGTTGTTCACACTGCTGACGTGTGACGTGTGCCGAGCCGCTGTTGTTCACACTGCTGACGTGTGACGTGTGCCGAGCCGCTGTTGTTCACACTGCTGACGTGTGACGTGTGCCGAGCCGCTGTTGTTCACTCTGCTGACGTGTGATGTGAGCCGAGCCGCTGTTGTTCACACCGCTGATGTGTGACGTGTGCCGAGCTGCTGTTGTTCACACTGCTGACGTGTGACGTGTGCCGAGCCGCTGTTGTTCACACTGCTGACGTGTGACGTGTGCCGAGCCGCTGTTGTTCACACTGCTGACGTGTGACGTGAGCCGAGCCGCTGTTGTTCACACTGCTGACGTGTGACGTGAGCCGAGCCGTTGTTGTTCACACTGGTGATGTGTGACTGTGTTGCAGGATCTAGCTCAAACCATGTCATCAACAGTATGGGTGGGCAGCAACACATACCTTATAAACAATAATGACGAGACAGAGTATAGGGAGGAAGTGGATTGGTGGGAGAAGAGCAACGTAAATCTGAAGGTAAGAAGACAAAGTAAATCATTTTAGATTTCAGGAGGGTGCAGATGAATCACCCCCTCTACCATAGACAGAGTTAAGTTTGCCTAGTTCTTGGGAGTTCACATCACAGATGACCTCACCTGGTCCCTTAATGTCACCTCCCTGAACAAGAAAGCTCAGCAGTGCCTCCACTTCCTAAGGAGATGGAGGGGCAAGCAAGGCTCACCCGTCCCATCTTAGCTGTGTTTTACAGAAGCATCACTGAGTGCATTCTGACAAGTTTCATCTCCATCTGGTATGGGAGCAATCAAGCATCGGACCTGAAGTCCCCACAAAGGCCTGCGAGAACAGCTGGGAGGATCATAAGGGTCTCCCTACCGTCCAACTGGGACATTTATCAGGACCCCTGCATACACAAGGTCCTTAGTGTTATTAAGAATTCCACCCATCCATCCAACATCCGCTTTGACTTTCTACCATCAACAAGGACAGTCAGATGAGAAACAGTTCCTTCCCCCAGGCCATTAGACTTTTGATCACCCTGCTACATCATATTTGAAGTGTCACTGGTTAATCCATTCCTTACCTTACAATATTTAATACTATTGCACATCAGTTGGTTATTTATGTGTGATTCATCTGTAGATTTTATCCTTGCCTTAATTTATCATGTGTTATGTGTACCACTGTGCTTTACACCCTGATTCAGAGAAACATCTCATTTTTATATATGTTATATGGGTATATACGTATATACATGTATATAGTTAAATGACAGTAAACTTGACTTGATGTGGAATGTGCCTTATAGAACTGCAAGGAATAGAGGAACATAGACAGGTATGTGGATAAGTTGCACATTGTTACATTGTTAATCCTGTCACTTATCTTAAGTATAATAATATAATTATTTTACATCATTTCCGGTCATGGCTATTCTTAGTTGCAGGATGGCATGTGAATATTTCCATTGTTTCACATTGTATCAGATTGCACTGATGTAAAAAGGCATTGATTTGCACAGATGTTTGTGACCTCTGGCTGCGTTACTTGGAAAGTGCTGGCCGTCTGAGAAAGGACTTTGGAGTGAATAGTTGCCCAGACAGTTTATTTGATTTGGAGGATCTAATACTCATTTTCTCATGATCCATAGAATACTCAGTTGCTCTCTGCAGTAACGGGTTTGTGCACACCTACAGAATGCTAAAGAGACCAGACACACAACTTCTTGCTGAGAACTGAAACTTTAACTATCAAACCTGACAGTATTTGATAATCCCTTAAAATTCTGAATTGGTATCGTGGTGGGTAGAATCTTCTCAGTTCTTTAGTCCATGGATTTAAAAGAATATTCCTTGATTTGCTTATTAATTGCATTCAGAAATAGTGGTCTTCTAAATGATACGAACAAGATATACAGGTGTCAGAATTTGTCCTGAAGTTTCCTCAACACAGTCATTGTTGAGGAAATAAATACAACGAAACTTAAATGATATAAATTCTGATGGAGTGTCCCAAACCTGAAACATGAACATGATGCTGCCTAGTCTGTTAGGTGTTCACAGCACTTTCTCTTTTCATTATTGGTTACCAACGTCTTCTGCTTGATTTTCACTTACATTACTATGTTATGATTTACTCATGTTAATTAGTCAAAAACTTATTGCTACATTAGATACATCACCAATGCCTGTTGAAATATGGTTCTGGGCTCAAATAGGTCACAGGAAAACAAGAAAACTCAAAGGGAAAGAGATAGAGAGTGAGAGAAAGTGTGTGTGTTGTTCCTGTGTTGCAACAACTCTATGAGAGAATGCTCTTATTTTATTTCTAATTGATATTGATACAGCTACCATCAATGCCAACCTCATGGCCACGAAGACACCAATAACTTCCTTGAACCTCCCATACACAGGGTGAATTTGCCATCTTATTATCTATTCTCACGATGCCATATCTTGTCATGTTTTCTGGGGACACCGCAAACCTCGTAACATTAACAATAGGAAAATCTGTGCAGATTCTTTCTAGTCCATGTGTCCATTGGGTGGATACTACCATGTCGGATGTTGCCTGGGGAAAATAGCATTCTGCTTTACTGGATGTTGCGGACATTTAACCTTGATAATGGCATACATGATGAGTGCACAACTTTGGAAGTATACCAGGCACTACAGTTGTAAAGGGGTTGTGCATTTAACACTGACAGTTGATTTTGTGGCTGAGCAATGTAACAAATGGTTGATAGAAATAGAGGTTCCGGCCTTCTCCTGGTGTATCCATTCAATTGCAGTTATTCTAATATCTGCTCTGCTACAGGATACTAACAAATTAATCGTAAACACAAAATAATCTGCAGATGCTGGGTTCAAAGCAACACTCACAACACGCTGGAGGAACTCAGCAGGTTGGGCACCCTCCACCCACCTACTTTATAGGGCCTCTGCCCCTTCCCTCTACAGTCCTGATGAAGGGTCCGGCCCGAAACGTCAACTCATCGTTTCCACGGATGCTGCCCGACCTGCTGAGTTCCTCCAGCTTGTTGTGAGTGTAACAAACTAATCACCACTTAAGAAGGGAAATTGGAAGGCCTCACTGGAAACACAAGGCAAAGATTCCCAAAATGATTAAATATGTAGATATTCATTAACCATATTTCCTTCACTGCATTACTGCAACTATTCCGAATGTGCTCGCACCAGGCCTTGTATAATTGCAGTCAGATTCACTCAACTGCTCTTGCAATAAAGGTCGAATATTGTTCAGCTTCTTTTTGATTATTGTGTTGCTGTATTAACTTCTGGTGATTTTTAAAAATTCATTTACAGGATGTGGGTGTCGCCAGATAAGCAGCACTTATTGCCCATCCTTAGTTGCAGCTGAGAAGATGGTGATGAACTGCTGCAGTCCCTGAGGTGTAGGTACACCCACAGTGCTGTTAGGGAGGGAATGCCGTGATTTAAGAAAGCTTATGGGGTGTTAGCTTTCGTAAGTCGAGGGATAGAGTTTAAGAGTCGCGATGTAATGATGCAGCTCTATAAAACTCTGGTTAGGCCACACCTGGAGTACTGTGTCCAGTTCTGGTCACCTCACGATAGGAAGGACGTGGAAGCATTGGAAAGGGTACAGAGGAGATTTACCAGGATGCTGCCTGGTTTAGAAAGTATGCATTATGATCAGAGATTAAGGGAGCTAGGGCTTTATTCTTTGGAGAGAAGGAAGATGAGAGGAGACATGATAGAGGTGTACAAGATAATAAGAGGAATAGATAGAGTGGATAGCCAACGCCTCTTCCCCAGGGCACCACTGCTCAATACAAGAGGACATAGGTTTAAGGTAAGGGGTGGGAAGTTCAAGGGGGATATTAGAGGAAGGTTTTTTACTCAGAGAGTGGTTGGTGCGTGGAGTGCACTGCCTGAGTCAGTGGTGGAGGCAGATACACTAGTGAAGTTTAAGAGACTACTAGACAGGTATATGGAGGAATCTAAGGTGGGGGCTTATATGGGAGGCAGGGTTTGAGGGTCGGCACAACATTGTGGGCTGAAGGGCCTGTACTGTGCTGTACTATTCTATGTTCTATGTTCTATTTTGACTCAGCATCAATGGATGAATGGCAATATGTTTCCAAGTCAGGATGGTGAGTGGTTTGGAGGGAGATTTCCAAGTGGTGGTGTTCCCAGGTATCTACTGTTCTCATCCTTCTGGACGGTAGTGGTCTTGGGTATGGAAGATGCTGCCTTAGGAACTTTGGTGTGTTGTTGTAGCGCATCTTGTAGATAGTACACACTGCTGCAACTGTTTGTCGATGGTGGAGGGATTGGATGCTTGTGGAAGGGGTACCAATCAAGTGGGCTGCCTTGTACTGGATGGTGTCAAGCTTCTTGAGTGTTGATGGAGCTGCAATGACCTGAGCCTTGTAGGTGGTGGACAGACTTTGGGGAGTCAGGAGGTGAGTTTTATGCCACAGGATTCCTAGCCTTTGACCTGCTCTGGTAGCCACGGTGTTAATATAGCTAGACCAGTTCAGTTTCCTGTCAATGGTAACCCCCAGGATGTTGATAGTAGGGGATTCATATACAAGGCACAGGTCCCCGTGAATGCCAAAACATTTAATCTTTTACCATTAAAAAAATATACTTGACCTTTCTATTTTTCTGCTGAAGTGAATAACTTGACATTTTTACCACATTATATTCCATCTGCCATGCGCTTGTCCATTCACCTTAACTCTCTATTTTCCACTGAAATGTCACTGTCTCCTTCTCACAGACCACATTGACTATCCGCTTAGTATCATCAGCAAATTTGGATATTTTACTCTTGGTTCCCTCTCCAAACTATTCCTATGAACTGTAAAAATCTGAAAACAAAGCCCAATCTCTGCATCACCCCATTAATCTATGTATCCCTTCTTTCTCCAAACCTGTCCTTCCATCCATATCAGTATTACTATTACCAGTATAGAGTGCTCTAATTTTGTTTAAAAATTCCTTGTGTGGCATCTTATTGAAGACTCCCTGAAGGTCCAAATATCAACATCAATTGATTCTAGTTTACTTATTCTGAATTGTTACTATCTCAAAAGATTTATCAAATATATAGTCTATAGTGAAAAACTTATCTTGTATGCCATCCATACAGGTCAATTCATTGCAACAGTACGTTGACATGGTACATGTTAAAACAATAACAGAATGCAGAAGTGAAGTATCACAGTTACAGGAAATGTGCAGTGCAGATAGGCAGTAAGGTGAAAGGCCATAAGAAGGTAAATTGTGGGTTGAAATATACATCTTATTGTACCAGGGGACCATTCAGTAATCTCGAAACACTGGGACAGAAGCTCTCTGGTGGTAGGTGTCTTCAGGGTTTTGGATTTCCTGCTCAATGGGGCGGAGTGGGGAAGAAGAGAGAAAGCCCAGAGTGGGTAGGGACTTTAATTATGCTGGCTGCTTTATCAATGGCAGCAAGAACTGTAGACAGAGTCCATGGAGGGGGGAGGGGAGGCTGATTTTTGTGATGAGCTGAACTGACTCCATAACACTTGCAGTTTCTAGTGGTCACAGATGGAGCTGTTGCCATACCAAACTGTGATGTATGCAGATAGGATAGTTTTTATGGTGCAACAATAAAATATTGGTGAAGACTAGAGGGAAAATTTCTTTTCAAAGTAGAGGTGTTAGTGAGGTTTCTTCACAGTGGCATCTATGTGGCTGGGCCACAGCAGGCTATAGGTGACAGGAACTTGAAGTTCTCAACTCTCTCAAACTCAGTATCATTGATATAAACAAGAGTGTGTTTATATTACTCCCCTTCCTGAGGAAAAGGTTGTTGTCATGACAGAAGTCACTAGGTTCTCCATCTCCTTCCTGTACTCCTATTTTTTTACATGGATTTCATAAAGTTTGAACTATTGTTTTAGAGCAGTAGGTTGAAGATACAAGAAGGGAACAAACTCCTGAATCTATTATTGCACAGTGAGGTAGGATTAACTGATGATGTGGTGGCCAAGGAAAGAATGATCCTACTGTAATAGAACTTTATGCA
Organism: Mobula birostris; assembly: GCF_030028105.1. Taxonomy (NCBI): domain Eukaryota; kingdom Metazoa; phylum Chordata; class Chondrichthyes; order Myliobatiformes; family Myliobatidae; genus Mobula; species Mobula birostris. Next base: position 54,916,527 of record NC_092386.1, read on the forward strand.
AAATTAAGACATGATAGAGACGGCAGATGTTGGAAATCAGGAGCCACGCGCATAAAAATGCTGGAGGAACTCAGCTGGTCAGGAAGTACCAATGGAGGAAATGACCCTTCATTAAGGCTGGTGTGTGCTTGTGCAATATTAATTCAGTTCAATCTGCAACTAAATCTTAAATTTGAATAAAGCAAAGGCATGAAATATTTTGTGTGTGGTGCTCAGATATCGAGCATCTGCATATTGTCTCTTGTTTGTGGCATGAAATATGAGCTGGTTTTTGTTGATTGGGAAGTTGCATTCACTTTAGCTGTCCTGACGTCAGTCTATATTAGGGCGTATTTTGGAGATATGGAATACAGCAAATACTCCTGCACCCAGGGCATGCCCTTTCTCACTGTTACCATTGGGTAGGAGATACAGAAGCCTGAAGGCACACACTCAGTGATTCAGGAACAGCTTCTTCCCCTCTGCCATCCAATTCCTAAATGGACATAGAATCTTTGGACACCACCTCACTTTTTAAAAAATATACAATATTTCTGTTTTTGCACATTTAAAAAAAATCTATTCAATATACACAATTGATTTACTTGTTTATTATTATTACTATTTTAATCTTTATTATTATTAGTATTTTTCTCTGCTAGATTATGTATTGCATTGAACTGCTGCTGCTAAGTTAACACATTTCACGTCACATGTCGGTGATAATAAACCTGATTCTGATTCTGGTTCTGACTAATTTCAACAGCAACTAGTCTTCAGATCTGCATGTGGATAGTAGATTGAATTTAAAATGCAACTCAGAATAATGTTTTCCTTGGAGCTACAGACTGGGGTTGATTGCAAACCAGGAAAAATCCCACTGACCTGAGATGTCTGCATTTGCATGAATGCAATAAGCACCCCATTGACTTGAGATGCCTGCAGATACATGAATGCAGCTCAGAGACAGCGGTGATTAACACTCATTTTGAGTGTGTTGGTGTGAAGATCTAGCTGTATTATATGTAACTCAAAGGAAGCATTACGAACTCATTGTAACTATAAAATAATCTTGCTGTTACCTTTGATCTTTAGCATTAAAATGTTATGTAATGTTGGGTCTGGGAGCCTCTCTCCAGATTGATTCCAGATACTGTCAGCTTGTGTGTGCCAAATAAAGACTTTTATACTACCAGCTGTGTGTCTCTCCAGTGACATTTGTTGACAGTTACAACAGTCTACAATACACCCCAGGCAGATGTGAAGCTTGCACTTAATGAACTATACTCCACGGCCAGCAGCACTGAAGTGGGATAACTTAAGGCCCTTTTCATCATAGCCAGTGAAAAGCCAACTTCAAGAAATTGATAACCAAAATACTACCAGCACAGTGTAAAGAGGATAGAGGCAAAAAGTAGTAAGGTGAAAAGTAAAACTGGCAGGCCGGCAAATCCAGGGCAAAGATCAAAAAGGGCCACTTTTCAGCATAATTGTATAAGGGCTAAAAGTGTTGTAAAAACAAGCCTGAAGGCTTTGTGTGTCAATGCAAGGAGCATTCGCAACAGGGTGGATGAATTAAAAGTGCAGATTGTTATTAATGAATATGATATAGTTGGGATCATAGAGACATGGCTCCAGGGTGACCAAGGATGGGAGCTCAACATTCAGGGATATTCAATATTCAGGGGGGATAGACATGAAAGAAAATGAGGTGGGGTAGCATTGCTGGTTAGAGAGGAAATTAACGCAATAGAAAGGAAGGACATTAGCCAGGAGGATGTGGAATTGATATGGGTAGAGCTGCATAACACTAAGGGGCAGGAAACGCTGGTGGGAGTTGTGTACAGGCCACCTAACAGTAGTAGTGAGGTTGGGGATGGCATTAAACAGGAAATTAGAAATGCGTGCAATAAAGGAACAGCAGTTATAATGGGTGACTTCAATCTACATATAGATTGGGTGAACCAAATTGGTAAGGGTGCTGAGGGAGAGGATTTCTTGGAATGTATGCGGGATGGTTTTTTGAACCAACATGTCGAGGAACAAACTAGAGAGCAGGCTATTCTAGACTGGGTATTGAGCAATGAGGAAGGATTGATTAGCAATCTTGTTGTGAGAGGCCCCTTGGGTAAGAGTGACCATAATATAGTGGAGTTCTTCATTAAGATGGAGAGTGACATAGTTAATTCAGAAACAAAGGTTCTGAACGTAAAGAAGGGTAACTTTGAAGGTATGAGATGTGAATTAGCTAAGATAGACTGGCAAATGATACTTAAAGGGTTGACGGTGGATATGCAATGGCAAGCACTTAAAGATCGCATGGATGAACTATGACAATTGTTCATCCCAGTTTGGCAAAAAAATAAATCAGGGAAGGTAGTGCACCTGTGGTTCACAAGGGAAATTAGGGATAGTATCAATTCCAAAGAAGAAGCATACAAATTAGCCAGAAAAAGCGGCTCACCTGAGGACTGGGAGAAACTCAGAGTCCAGCAGAGGAGGACAAAGGGCTTAATTAGGAAAGGGAAAAAAGATTATGAGAGAAAACTGGCAGGGAACATAAAAACTGACTGTAAAAGCTTTTATAGATATGTGAAAAGAAAAAGATTGGTTAAGACAAATGTAGGTCCCCTACAGACAGAAACAGGTGAATTGATTATGGGGAGCAAGGACATGGCAGACCAATTGAATAACTACTTTGGTTCTATCTTCACTAAGGAGGACGTAAATAATCTTCCGGAAATAGTAGGGGACAGAGGGTCCAGTGAGATGGAGGAACTGAGGGAAATACATGTTAGTAGGGAAGTGGTGTTAGGTAAATTGAAGGGATAAAAGGCAGATAAATCCCCAGGGCCAGATGGTCTGCATCCCAGAGTGCCTAAGGAAGTAGCCCAAAAAATAGTGGTGCATTAGTGATAATTTTTCAAAACTCTTTAGATTCTGGACTAGTTCCTGAGGATTGGAGGGTGGCTAATGTAACCCCGCTTTTTAAAAAAGGAGGGAGAGAGAAACCGGGGAATTATAGACCGGTTAGCCTAACATCGGTGGTGGGGAAAATGCTAGAGTCAGTTATCAAAGATGCGATAACAGCACATTTGGAAAGCAGTGAAATCATTGGACAAAGTCAGCATGGATTTGTGAAAGGAAAATCATGTCTGACGAACCTCAGAATTTTTTGAGGATGTAACTAGTAGAGTTGATAGGGGAGAACCAGTGGATGTGGTATATTTGGATTTTCAAAAGGCTTTTGACAAGGTCCCACACAGGAGATTAGTGTGCAAACTTAAAGCATATGGTATTAGGGGTAAGGTATTGATATGGATAGAGAATTGGTTGGCAGACAGGAAGCAAAGAGTGGGAATAAATGGGACCTTTTCAGAATGGCAGGCAGTGACTAGTGGGGTACCGCAAGGCTCAGTGCTGGGACCCCAGTTGTTTACAATATATATTAATGACTTAGATGAGGGAATTAAATGCAGCATCTCCAAGTTTGCGGATGACACGAAGCTGGGCGGCAGTGTTAGCTGTGAGGAGGATGCTAAGAGGATGCAGGGTGGCTTGGATAGGTTAGGTGAGTGGGCAAATTCATGGCAGGTGCAATTTAATGTGGATAAATGTGAGGTTATCCACTTTGGTGGCAAAAACAGGAAAACAGATTATTATCTGAATGGTTGCCAATTAGGAAAAGGGGAGATGCAACGAGACCTGGGTGTCATTATACACCAGTCATTGAAAGTGGGCATGCAGGTACAGCAGGTGGTGAAAAAGGCGAATGGTATGCTAGCATTCATAGCAAGAGGATTTGAGTACAGGAGCAGGGAGGTACTACTGCAGTTGTACAAGGCCTTGGTGAGACCACACCTGGAGTATTGTGTGCAGTATTGGTCCCCTAATCTGAGGAAAGACATTCTTGCCATAGAGGGAGTACAAAGCAGGTTCACCAGATTGATTCCTGGGATGGCAGGACTTTCATATGATGAAAGATAGGATCGACTAGGCTTATACTCATTGGAATTTAGAAGATTGAGGGGGGATCTGATTGAAACATATAAAATCCTAAAGGCATTGGACGGGCTAGATGCAGGAAGATTGTTCCCAATGTTGGGGAAGTCCAGAACAAGTGGTCACAGTTTGAGGATAAAGGGGAAGCCTTTTAGGACCGAGATTAGGAAAAACTTCTTCACACAGAGAGTGGTGAATCTGTGGAATTCTCTGCCACAGGAAACAGTTGAGGCCGGTTCATTGGCTATATTTAAGAGGGAGTTAGATATGGCACTTGTGGCTATGGGGGTCAGGGGGTATGGAGGGAAGGCTGGTACAGGGTTCTGAGATGGATGATCAGCCATGATCATACTGAATGGCGGTGCAGGCTTGAAGGGCCGAATGGCCTACTCCTGCACCTATTTTCTAGGTTTCTATGTTTCTCCTCTCCCAACAGGGTTCCAAACACCCTGACCATTGCTACCATCAAAAACACCAGTCGAGTCACCTCCCATCCACACTTTGGTAAATCAGACCATCAGACTGTACTCCTTCTCACTGCATTCAAACTGAAGCTAAAATATGAGGATCCAGTACAGAAAGTTGTACAGTTCTGTTCTTAGGAAATAGAGGAATCAGTAGACTGGTCCATGTTCAATGACTCAGCTGCCAGCCTAGTTAAGTATGTGCCTATTATCACCCACCCAGTCAACACACTTTTCGTCCCTCTTCCCTCCGGGAGAAGGCTCAGGAGCTTGAAGACTCGTACGGCCAGATTTGGGAACAGCTTCTTTCCAACTGTGATAAGACTGCTAAACGGATCCTGAACAGATCTGGGCCGTACCCTCCAAATATCTGAACCTGCCTCTCGGTTTTTTTGCACTACCTTACTTTCCATTTTCTATTTTCTATTTATAATTTATAATTTAAATTTTTAGTATTTTCTATTGATTTGTACTCCAGGGAGAGGGAAGCGCAGAATCAAATATCGCTGTGATGATTGTACATTCTAGTATCAATTGTTTGGTGACAATAAAGTATAAAGTATTAGCAAGTATGTTGAGGGCTGTGTACCAACAAGGGCTATTCAGGTGTTCCCAAACCAGAAACTATGGATGAACAATGAGATCCCACCCTAGCAAAGTACAGGACTGTGGTGTTTAAATAAAGTGACCCTGACTTTTACAATAAATTGAGATATGAACTTTATAAAGCTATCAGCGATGCCAAGAGAAAATACAGTGCAAATTTAGTCCTTGGAGCTGAAACGGAGTAACTTACAAAGTTCATTGATTCAGTTTTGATTTTGCACCTTTTAATTCAATGGAGGTAAAGTACAATAATGATTTAATGAAGAATGATATTAAAGTAACTTTCATCTTATAGGAAACAAGAAAAAATCTGCGAATGCTGGAAATCCAAGCAGCACACCCAAAACGTTGGAGTTGCTCCAGCATTTTAAGAGTATTCATCGAAAAAGATGTAAAGTTTCATGTTTGGAACCTAAATATAGCATTTTTTTCTGATGGAATAGAGATAAGTAGAACAGTACACAGCTTCAGAGCCCAGGCAATTATTTATACAAGAAACATTACTAGATATGACTACTTTTTGTTACAGATTATAAGCCACTCACTCTGACAAAAGACTAAAGACTGAGACATCACTGCTGATAATGTCAACAGGTGTCAGTTCAAGATATCATCATGAGATTGATATATCTGTTGAATTAACTAAAAAAGGTGACACTTTATTTTAAGGGCTGAATTGAAATGCCATTCATAGGAGGAGCATACTGGCATTATTGATAAACTGCTGAAAGAACTTCACAGGTCAGGCAGCATCTGTTGAGGCAAAGGCATGGTTGATGTTTCGGGTCGAGGCACTGTATCAGGGTGCAGGGTCTTTAGCAGAAATGCTGAGCATCTTTTTCCTTTCACAAATGCTGCTTGATCCACAGGTTCTCCCAGCAGATTATCTTCTGCTACAGATTTCAGCATTTGCAGTCTCCTGTACCTCCTCTTGCATCACTGAAGGTCAGTTTCTGATCTCGTACTAGTAGAGCGAGACACAAATATCATACCGTATGCACATTCATTATTGGTTCCGGTTAACTGCACTCTCCATGAGTCCCAGTGAGAAAACACACACGGCGGGGAAGAATGATCTTAGCTGACCGATAATCTTCCCCTTTCTCACTACCAGTTGTGACAAAGGGTTTTTGACTTTTAATATTAATTCTCTTTCCCTCAGTTAGGAACCTGCCTGATCTGCTGAGTGCCAGCAACAAATTGTTTAAAATAACTTTTCCTTTACCCATTTTGGATGAAGGAATTTATAAATGCAGCTTTCCATTCTGGTCCTGTACATGTACCATAGTGACTTTATCCTCCTGTTCCTCAACATTGTAATGTGCTTACATAAAATGACTTGCATTAGGAAATTCATGAACCTTCTGCAACCTATGTTATTTTATCCTGTCAATTTTGATAATGATACTTCAGGAGAAAGTAAGAGACATTATAGCTAATTACAAAGGAAAGAAATGCTTAAGCATCTAGTAATCAATTGGCAACCTTTCATTCATGCCGTTAATTTCACAAAATGCTGTACGGGCATAATAAGTATCAGACAAAGAAAATGCTGGAGGAACTCAGCAGGTACAGGCAGCATCTATGGAAAAGTTTTGGGCCCAGACCCTTCATCGGGATGGGGAAGAAAGAGGTAAGATGCCAGAATAAAAAGGTGGGGAGAGGAGAAGAAAGATGCTAGAAGGTGATAAGTGAAGCCAGGTGGGTGGGAAAGGCAAAGGGCTGGAGAAGAAAGAATCTGACAGGAGAGGATAGTGGACCATAGGAGAAAAGGAAGAAGGAGGGGCACCATGGAGAAGTGATAGGCAGGTGAGGATAAGTGGTAAGAAGACAGAGTGTGGAATAGAAGAAGAAGGAAGAGGAGGGAAAAATTATTAGAAGGAGAAATTGATGTTCATGCCATCAAGTTGGAGGCTATCTAAATGAAATATGAGGTGTTGCTCACCCACCCTGAACGTGGCCTCATCATGGCAAAAGAGGAGGCAGTTAACAGACATATCATAACAAGAATGGGTATAGGAATTAAAATGGTTGGCTACTGGGAAATTCTGCTGTTGGTAGATGGGATTGAGGTGCTTGACAATGTGGTCCCACAGTTTACTTCAGGTCTCACCAACGTAGAGGAGGTCACATTGAGAGCACCGGATACAATAGATGACCCCAACAGATTCACAGGTGAGGTGTTGCCTTACCCAGAAGGAACGTTTGGGGCCCTGAACAGAGGTAAGGGAGGAGGTGAGTGGGCAGATGCAGCATCTCTGTCGCTTGGGGTATATGTCAGCAGGGAGATTAGTGAGGAGTAACATTCCCTCTAAATTATTTTATAGCTGTGCAGACCAACTATTGCAATGAGCAAGAAATTGCTACACAGTCAGAAAACTGCGCAGCACTTTAAATGGCATTTCTTGGAATACGCATACTGTAAATATTTAGAATGAAAAATTAATTACTTTTGATATTATTAATTGAAGGATATAATGAAATACAGAACAACAAAGAAAATCTTTCATGTTTTGTAAACTTTTTCTTATCTACCATTATTACAAATGCATTGTCTATAAACACTGCCCAGATTTATTTTGCTTCCAGGTGAAGGATACATCTTATTCCTTGTTCGATCACCCAAATGTTCCACTTCTAATCTATTTCTGCATTAACACTTGATTGAATTCATAAGACTAAATCCATGTTTGCAGTCAGCACTTGAAGCTTGAAATATTCCAAAAATGTCTACAAGAATTTACAATTCTCCAAATTCTTTGTTTCTAAGCATGTGGTTCAACATATCTAATTCTAATTGAACCAGTCTTAACCTTCTCAGAAAAGAGAAATTTGAAATCATGGTGTTGCTGCAACATTTTTGAGCCAATGCTTTTGTCGTAATTGGTAATTGTAGCAAAGTTTTTTTTTCAGTTGTATAACATGTTCTTTTCCAAATTCAAAATTCATTGCATTTGCAATAGCAACCGGGTCAAAAGCTTGCTATTTTCATCATCATGAAATCTTTTATCCAAGCGATTACACACGCATTACCATATCAACATAGATTTCAATACTATTTTAGCATAATTTCAAAATTATAGTAACATTATGTGATCGAAAATTCCAGCTGTGCAGCAACAAAGGCTATGTGCATGGCAGCACTTCAGTTACCGTGTGGCTGTGCCCCCTTGCGGCTTAGAGGGAAAAGTGGTTGGGAGGGCCAAATGGACAAGGGTATCATGAGGGGAGTGATCCCTGTGCAAAGTGGAGAGTGGGGGTGCTAGGCAAAGATCTCATTGAAGATGGTGAAAGTTGTGGAGAAGGACGTCCAGGAAATGGAGGAGATGTGGGTAAGGGCAGCATCGATAATGGAGGAAGTGAAACTCTATTGTTTGAAGGAGGAGGGTATCTCTGATGTCCTGGAAAGAAAAACCTCATCCTGGGAACAGTTGAAGCGGAGACAAGGAACTATGAAAAAGGAATAGTATTTTTACAGGAGACGGGTTGGGAAGAGGTATAGTCAAGATAGCCATAGGAATTGGTAGGTTTATAGATGTCAGTAGACAATTTGTCTCCATCAATGGAGACAGAGAGATAGAAAAGGGAGAGAGGAGTCAGAAATGGACTAAGTGAGTTTAAGGGCAGGATAGAAGTTGGAGGCAAAGTTGATGAAATTGATAAGCTCAGCATGGGTGCATGAAGCTGCACCAATGTAATTTTCAAAGCAGCTCAGGAAGAGTTGGTGGGCATTACCAGGGAAGTATGGGAACATGGACTGTTCTACATGGCGAACAAAAAAGCAGGCATAGCTGGGGCCCGTGTGGGTACCCATAGCAATCCCTTGGGTTTGGAGAAAGCAGGAGGAGCTGATCAAGAAATTATCAGAGTTGCAACTAAACATTAGGAAAGATTGTTAAAAATAGTATAGAAATAATAATACATTTTTTACTTATTATTAAAGAAATGCCAAACAAACTATTCTAGAAAAGTCTTCAAATGGAGTTAGTGGTTAGATTGAATGTTTTAATCAGTTTCTTTATTGAGCCTCAGACATTTGTTACATTCTCTTTCTCTGTAGGAGACAGTAGTGAGTATATACCTACGAAACTAGGAAGCAAATGTGTCTTGGTCTTAGAACTGAAATTAGAATTAGAATTTTATTTCTTACATCCACCTCACCTACTGAGGGAGTAAAAATCTTCATGTTGCGTCTCTGTCGGTATGTACAAGCAATAAGGAAGGGAAGTGTGGGAGGATATTGCCCAAACACTAAGATTGTATATACGAATGTACAGTCAGATGTGCAATCAGATCAATGTGTATTGATAAATCTGACGGCCTGGTGAAAGAAGCTGTCCCAGAGCCTGTTGGTCCTGGCTTTAACAAGATGTTTTCGCTCACAGAACAGCCACTCGCTGGATGTTTTTTTGTTTTTGGCACCACTCTTTGTAAACTCCAGAGTCTGTTGTGCGTAAAAATCCCAGGAGATCAGCAGTTTCTGAGATACTCAAATCACCCTGGGCGGCACCTAATTTATTAGCTTGCTTATTTCGGCTTTTTTCTTAAAGATGTGCCGGATGCGCTCTGGTGCGCCCCGGCTAACACTGCACCACTGGTTCCTCCTGTAATCCATGATCAACCCCCTTGTTTATCCAACATTGAGGGAGAAGTTGTTTCCTAGGCACCACTGTATCAGGGCTTTGACTTCTCCTCTGTAGGCCGTCTCAACATTCTTGGACTTAAGGCCTATCAATGTTGTGTCATCTGCACATTTGATCAGCAGATTGGATTTGTGTGTGGCAGTTCAGTCGTGGGTGTATAGGGAGTAAAGTAGGGGCTCAGGATGACACAACCCTGGGGGGTGGGCTCCTGTGTTGAGGGTCAGAAGTGCTGGGATTTATCAGGGGAAGCTTTCCAAACTTCTTGGAATGATTAGGAGTGCCTTGAACTTGGTAGTGTCTCTACTGAATTGTGCTTCAAACATAATCAGGTATTTAACGTTCTTGCTGTGCCTCCCTGACCATCCATCCTCTCCTAGCTAGTATAGTTAGTTATTGAAATGTTTCCAATAGTTACCATTGGTCACGAGTTAAATTGAAATTTAGTGAGGTTTTAGATCCATGTTTCAATATTTCTGACAGTTTTTCTTTTTACATGTATATGGATGGACATCGGTGTATCACCTCTTGTACCACAGCCTTGGTATGAAATCACAAATAAGTGTGCTCAGCCACAGGAAGCAAACCTTGAAAACATTAATATAAATTTGTGCAAGTCAACTAAACAGACACCGTGTCATCGGGCATCTCATGGTTAATTATGTTGCTGGTCTAGCCAGAATAAAAACTCCAGGTAGGCAATTTAATATTGAGAGTAACTACTTGGCTCTGTAATAGGACAGATAGAAGAAGGACTGAACACTTCCACTATCTCACATAAGCCGGGCCATTGAATTGATATTTTCTCTGGAAATGATTGATATTATAATTGATAATTGCAAGAAACCCACATGGTTACAGGGAGAATATATAATCTCCGTGCAAACTGCACCAGAAGTCAAAACCAAATCTAGATTGATGGCATTGTGGATGAGGCTGTACCACTGTGCCACATGTTTCTTTTGGCAGTAACCTTTGTGGTAAAGGTGTCTATTTTAGATTGAAAAATACATCTCTAATAGAATGAAAAAATTGGAAAAGTTAGAATTGTGTGGTTGTAGCATCAGATCTTGGCAAATAATCACTTGTATACAAGTTGGCCCTGAAGATAAGGGAGCTGAAACATAAATAAATTGTTGTCCAGATACCATGACTGGTTCCCCAAGGAAGTAGCAACAGAAGAAATGGATTCCATTATCACCTATGAGCTTCATCACATTAATGTCTCAGGAAATTAATGAAACCTTCCAGAGGGGGGCTAGGCTAATCTGTGTAGTTTACAAGAACAAAACTGGATCAATCCCAGAAACGTTTCTAATAGCAACATTTACAGTTCGATTTACTCATAGACTGGATATCTAATACTGTTATCACTTATCCAAAGAGATTAATTGCAAAAACAATCATGCACTAATCTCAACTTCAAATTTATCAGCAGCAGCTGTTTCATTTGTCAATTAATGACTGATTACATATTCAATATTCTTATGAAGTTGAAACCAGTTGGTAAATCATGACTTACTTTCTTATTGTTAGCCTGAATTCAGTAACTTAAGTAGATCCTGACAGGTCTCTGGCAGTGTTCTCTCTCTCTCTCTCTCTCTTTTTAGAGTATAGCTAGTCTTTGGAATTCTTCCTGAAAGAGCAGTGGAACAAGAAAGGGGTTGAAAGCTTAGATGGGAATAAGGAAGTTAGGTTACGATTATATCAGCCATAAACTTACTAAATGATGAAGCATGCGCCAGAGGCCAACAGGCACTAAGCTTTGTTATGCACGGATACTTATAAAAGCCCACCGGGTCATTCTTTGGGACATGTTCTGCCTCAGGAAAAGAAATAGCCCCATCTAGTGGGTTAATCGTATATTTTTGTGCTCAAATACAGAGGCAAATAAAATGAACATGACCGTAAAAAAATAGGGCATATACACTTTTTATTAACTCAGCCTGGAATTCTATCGTTACAAAGTCTAGGCTTGTTCACTGAAAGGTGTTAATTTTATTAGTCAGAATTAACCTGTTCAAAAATAAAGTTCAGGCGCCGCCTCGTCACCATCTGAAATTCTGCCAACAGAAATTGGGTCATCAGGAAATTTATAGACGGCATTTGAGGCGTGCCCAGCCGCACAGTCGTGGGTGGAGAGAGAGAGAGTACAGCAGTGGGCTAAGCACACATCCTTGTGGTGTGTCAGGGTTGAATGTCAGCGAGGAGATGCTTTTTGCCGATCCGAAACATATCTATTGGGGGTGGGGTAGGGGGTACGTCGTGCTTCCTTGGTAGTAGATCGTCCATCATTGGTCCCCACTTGGCACTTGGCTCTCACCTGTGGCTCCAAGTAGCTATCTGCTAGCGACAGCGGCCACACCCTGGTAAACCGTTTCTACCAGCGGGCTAAACCAGGTGAGGGTAACCGACGTGTCTTAAACCCACCGTGAGTTTGGGCTTACCTACCCTAACTGGAGCCGGCAGAATGCGTGGAGGTATCCATTAGTTTGTCTCAGCGGGCAGGAGGGCAGACCCAGCAATGCGCCATGGAGCGCTTAGAGCGCAACGAGGCACTAAGGACATCACGGTCATCCACTGCATCTGACTCCCATCTCCATCCGTCTTGCCACAGGATAGAGATGGTCCCAGTCGAGTGAGTGTGGTAGATGGTGTGCAAGTCTTCCTCACTTTGCTAAGTCTTCGCGCAAGTCACCATTCTTCCCATCCCAAACTAACTCAAGTCCTGGAGCGACAGGCTGGTGTCGAAGCGGCAGGTGTGGGTATACCGGCAGCCGCAGCCGCAGCCGCTAACCTGTACCCTGGTGGCTCTGGCCATAGGATTATTAACCACTGACATGGAGCAACAGCGGCTTTTGCAGCTACCTGAGTGACTGAGCAGCCCTTTTCAGTAATGCACTGCTCACCTCCGTGGTCTGAGGAAGGGGCTGGAGAAATTGCCCTAAACACTGCCTTCGCTCCATTGTTTCCCCAGCCAGTTTACCGCAGCTGCCGGGGACCCTACCACAGTGGACAAAATGCATCAAAGAGAAAATTGAAGGCAATTGCTCCCCCTCGGTGTGTGGAATGTGCATACACGGTCGGACAGAGTTGATGCCAGCAGACGTCAGAGGAGAACTGCTCTCATAGGAAGAGAATTAGCCTGCTATGACATCGATTTTGCAGTCCTGAGTGAGACCCGGAGAGGGCGAAAGGGGCACGGGATACGCATTGTTTTGGAGTACATCAAGACGGATGCGAGGCCGGGTTTGGATTTGCAGCGAAGACGGAGATTGCTGGCAAACTTGTTGGATCTCCAAAGGGTGTGAACGACTGGTTCATGACCATGAAACTCCCCCGTCGCTTGGTCGTGTCACCATTGTCTGCACTCGCACCCCCACCATGACCTACCCACATGATGTCAAGGACAAGTGCTGTGAAGAACTGTGTTCACTTTTTGCTACTGTTCCCAAGCCGGCAAGCAGCGGCAGCGCCAGAGATTTTTTCTTGCTGGTGCTATAGTTGGGTTGAATTATTCAGTGATGGTGCTGAGGGCTGTACCCTATGGTAATATGCATTCGCAAGGCCAGACGCGTGGCGTTAAAAAGTCAGTTTCAAGCATTATGTGCCTACTATGAATGTCTCTGTTGATTCACAAGCAACAGCAATTGATAGATCTAATATGGAAGTGAACTGTGACAGTGTCAACAGCATCAGAGACAACCCAGGCTACACAGAGCATAAACAAACAAGCCAACAGAACATCCGACCCACAGCGCACAACGTGAATCACACACCAATCCCGCAATCAGTGTCAAATGCGTGATTTTCAACTGGGAAACACAACACTAACCCACAATGTCCACTGCTATTCGCATTACATAGACAGACAATGCCAAAAGATACACCGTTATTAAAGTCAAGTAAGGCAAACAGATTTACCAGGAGTTGGATAAGTCGTACTCTGACCATGCAATACCTCAATTAATTCGGCTACTGAATTTAAAACAAAAATCAACAGAATCACCGGTTGGAAGTCTAAGCAAAACCAGTCGGCTTAATAGCAGTAAATGTAATATTTTAGGATTTGCAGGAAACATAAGGACTTTGGGGCATCCACCACAAAATAATAATTATAATCAGCATTAGTCTATGCTCAAATTTAAAAAAAAATCAACTGCACTCACCATTGATGTTTTCAGAGAAGCACAATCCGTCTGTTATTGTGATTGGTGGCAAAAGCATCAATGATTTTCTGGACATCAAGTGCCCTGGTCCTCCGGCTGTTTATGGCCAACAGGGCCAAGTTGCTGTTCCGAGCATCGCTGCTGCTATTCCTTCGGTAGTTTTTGAGGTGTCTGACGCAAGAGAAACTCCGTTTGCATGAGGCAGATGTCACAGGCAGGGTCAGTGATATGCAGATTAGTTTGTATAAATCCATAAATGCATTGTGGTAGGGTCTCATTAGAGCTAGAAATTCCACTGTGTTATTCACTGTCTGTCTTTGCTTTTGGTTTGTTTCCAGTAGACGCCGAGCCTGATGTAGCTCTGCAGTCAGGTTCACTTCAGTCACTCCAAAGTATTGGGCCACTCAACAAAGTTTCCCCTATTGCCAGATCCAACATTCTCCCGGAGTCCTCACCGAGCAATGCCTTGGCACGCAGTATAGCATAGAGACTCAACCACTGCTCTCATATACTCACGATTTTCTTGGACAATGTTTGCATGTCCTTTATCAAGGATATTTCCCAATCTTGAACCATCTTGTTTTCTCAATCTGAATTTGGCTTGTGCCTCCATAGCAAACCTATGAGCTGCACTTACATGGTGGGTTTTGAAAGCTGTTGTAGTTTTCCGCCAGTTGCGGTAAGCGGTGACATTGAAGGTAGACTCAGAATGGAACCCATGTCCTCCACACAGGAAATGCCTGCATGCAAAGCAGAACGTAGCATCTTTTGTGATTGAATATTCCAGCCTGGAATACGGGTCAAATCAGCCACGAATACTCCTTTGCTGATTGCCAAACTGTTGCGAAGGGTACTTTTTCCAATGCTGGCCAACAGGGTCCTTCCTCAGGCTGCTGGCTAACATCGCTAACAGTATTCCCACTCGCACTAAGAGCAGCTTCATCCACGTTCTCTTCCGAATCTCGCTCCGTTTCTTGTTCCTCTACTTCGCCCTCACACTCCTTTGATGAACTGCTGTTGTCCTCATCCCCACTTACTTCTTTCTGCATATCACTTTCAATTAAGACATGCTCAGGCTGAGACACCACTGATTCCTCTGGATGAGGTCATTTTCTCACTAAAAGATCGATCCATTTTTTTACGCCAGCCAAAATAATGCATGTGCCAGGCCCACGCTAGCTTGTAAAAGCACAATGTGTGTGTGTGTGTGTGTGTGTGTGTGTGTGTGTTTGTGTTTGTGGCATCCGTTAGTCTCGCGAGACCATGGATCTGCACCTGGATGTATACTATCAATCTCTTGCGTGAGTGACATCACCACCTTAAGTGATCTTAGACCAGCTTAACTGATCTGAGGACAGCAACGGCGGGACATTGACAACGAACGAATAAGCAGAAATGTAGAGTGGATCTGAACTTAGACCAGCACAGAGTTTATAACTTTATTGCTGCGTGGATGCTATGGTAATTGGGGTGCTGTTTCACTAGATCAGCTGGAGAAACTGTATGCCAAATTTCAGTTAATCTCTTGGTGGTGCTACGGTGGTGCTATTGTAATTTCTCCTGGTGCTATAGCACCAGCAAGCATCACCTCAGCACCACCACTGCCAACAAGCTCATCATCCCTGGTGACTTTAACATGTGAGTAGGCTCTGACAACACCTACTGGGATGGGGTCATTGGGACATACAGAGTTGGCCGCTGCAAAGGCAATGGTCTCCTACTGCTCCAGACGTGTGCCAGGCATGAAGTGTTGATCATCAACACCATCGTCTGCCTTGCAACTCGTGGCAGCAAGAGACGTTTCCGCAGGAATTTAAAGACGCATCCATCATCCAACTGTATAAACAAAAGGGAGACCGATAGCTATCAGGGAATGTTCTTGTTGTCTATCGCCGGCAAAACCTTTGCCGGTCTTCTTCTCAGCCGCCTCATATCACATCTTAACCGGGGACTCCTACTGGAGTACAAGAAGGTATGGACCAGGGAGGCAGAGGAGCACTTATAGGACTGGTTTGAAGCAGTGGACTGGACTTTGTTCAGGGAGTCATCTTCGGCCCCAGTTGAGTATGGCACAGTTCTCACCGACTTTGTTCAAACCTCTGTGGATGAGTGTGTGCCTACAAAAACTTACTGTACATTCCCAAACCAAAAGCTATCTGCAGCATTTAAGCCTGGCGATCCAGGTCTGTACTCGAAAACCCGGTATAACTTGCGGAGGCTTTTCAGGAGCTAAGAAACAATTCCGAGCGAGGTTGGAGGCGACGTCATTTGCACATCAACTCTGGCAGGGTTTGCAGGACATTATTACCTACAAAGCGAAACCCAACTTCATGAATGGCAGTGACACTTCACTCCTAGATGAGCTCAACGCCTTTTGTGCTCGTTTTGAAAGGGAGAATAAAACCGCAGCTATGAGAATCCCTACAGTATCCGATGACCCTGTGATCTCTGTCTCGGAGGCCGACGTCAGGCTGCCTTTTAAGAGGGCGAACCTTTGCAAGGCGGGGTGCCGGATGAGGTACCTGATAAGGCTCTGAAAACCTGTGCCAACTAACTGGCGGGAGCATTCAAAGACATTTTCAATCTCTCACTGCTACGGTTGGAAGTACCCACCTACTTCAAAAGGGCAACAATTATACCAGTGCCCAAGAAGAGCAGGGTGACCTACCTCAATGACTATCGTTCAGTAGCACTCACACCTACGGTGATGAAATACTTTGAGAGGTTGGTTATGGCTAAAATCAACACTTGTCTCATGCAGGACTAGTGCCCACAGGAAATTTGCCTATTGCAACAATTGGTCTGCAGCAGACGTGATCTCAATGGCTCTCCACGCAGCCTTGGATCTCCTGGACAATGCAAATACCTATGACAGGATGCTGTTTACTGGCTACAGCTCAGCACTTAATACCATCATTCCCACAGTCCTGATCGAAAAACTATAGAACCTAGGCTTCTGTACCGCAAATGGATTCTTGATTTCCTAAACGGAAGACCATAATCCCTGCGGATTGGAATTAACATCTCCCCCTCGTTGACAATTAACACTGGTGCACCATAGGGATGTGTGATTAGCTCACTGGTTAACTCTCTCTACACCCATGACTATGTGGCTAAGCATAGATTAAATAGCATCTATAAATTTGCTGATGATACAATCATTGTTGGCAGAATTTCAGATGGTGACGAAAGGGCGTACAGGAGCAAGATCTACCAGTTGGTTGAGTGGTGTTGCAGTAACAACCTTGCACTAAACATCTGCACGACCAAAGAGCTGATTGTGGACTTCAGAAAGGGTAAGACCAGGGAAACAAACAAATCCTCACAGAGAGATCAGAAGTGGAGAGAGTGAACAGTTTCAAGTTCCTGGTTGTCAATATCTTTGAAGACCTAACCTGGATGCAACATACGAGGGGTGACTGATTAAGTTTGTGGCCTAAGGTAGAAGGAGACGAGCTATACAGCTCTCGTTACGTGCACGTGCAGTTCAACTCTTTGAGTGAAAATGCAGACAGCTTGAAGTTAATAACTCATCTCCTTCTACCTTAGGCCATGAACTTATCAATCACCCCTGCTGTGGACCACTTCTGGAGGTCCAAGACACCGACTTCTACAAAGGAGGGATCCATATGCTCCATGACCGCTGGACTAAGTGTGTAAATGTAGGAAAGATAAATGTGTTAGGTTTTCTAAAATTGACTCCTTCTACCTTAGGCCACAAACTTATCAATTACCCCTTGTATTGTTACAGCTATAAAGAAGGCAAGACAGGGGTGAGATTTCATTAGGAGTTTGAGGAGATTTGTTGCAGAAACTTGTAAAATGAATCAGCTCCATCATGGGTAGCAGCCTCCATAGTGTCCAAAGTATCTTCAAGGAGTAGTACCTTTGGAAGGCAGTGTCCACCATTAAGGATCTCCACCACCCAGGACATGCCCTCTTGCCAACAGGAAGAAGGTACAGAAGCCTGAAGGCACACACTCAGCGATTCAGGAACAGCTTCTTCCCCTCTGCCATCCGATTTCTAAATGGACATTGAACCCATGAACACTACCTCACTACTTGTTTATTTCTGTAATTTTTGCACTACGTATTTTAACTTATCTATTGAATAGACAGATAGATTTAATGTAACTCAGTTTTATCTCTATATTTATTTATAATTCAGTTCACTGTACTGCTGCCATAAAGTTAAAGCATTTGAGAACATATGCCATGATATTAAATCCGATTCTGAGAGCCAGTGTGGACTCTGGAAAGAGCATAGGACAATCGACATGGTGCTTGATGTAAGGCAGCTGCAAGAGAAATGTCGGGAGCTAAACACTGACTTGTTCTCCTTCTATGTCGATCTGACTATGGCCTTCAACACTGTTAGCAGAGCAGGTCTGTGGAAGATCATGCTGAAGTATGGATGGCCAAGGAAATACACCATAGTGTAGCAATTGCATGTTGGCATGTGAGCTGAAGTTTAGGACAACGGTGAGACTTCTGAGCCCTTCCCTGACTCTGACAGGGTCAAGCAGGACTCTGTATTAGCACTGGTGCTATTCAGTTTGGTGTTTTATGCCATGTTGACTGATGCTTTCAGAGATGGCGACGTAGGCATTGGCCTCAGATTCAGCACTGACGGGAAACTGTTCAACCTCAGGAGGTTCCAAGCAAATCTAAAATTAAAACAGACATCATCAGAGACTTCCTTTTTGCTGATAACTGCGCCCCCAATGTTGGTTCAAAAGATGACATGCTGCACTGTGTTGACAAGTTTTCTGATGTGCGTAGCAACTTTGCACCGAAGTAATGCATCAGCCAGTTCCATGGAAATCATACATTGGGCCAAACATCGCGATCAAAGGTCAAAGATTCAACCCAGTGACTAGATTCACATATCTTGGCAGCACACTGCCCCAGACTATTGTCACTGATGGTGAAGTAAATGGCAGGATTGCCAAAGCAAGCGTAGCCTTCGCCAAACTTTATACCAATGTCTGGAACAGAAGAGGCATAAGTCTACTCTGCTTTACGCCTGTGAAATATGGACGGTGTACCAAAGACCTGCCAAGAACCTGAACCATTTCCACACAGTCCGCCTCAGAAAGTTCCTCAACATAAAGTGGCACGACAGAATCCCTGACACTGAGATACTTACCAAGGCAGGTCTGTTCAGCATCCTGATGCAGTCGCAGTCATGCTGGGCAGGACACGTAGCTCGTGTGCCAGACCATCAGCTGCCGAAGAGACTGCTTTATTGGAAACTACAGACAAGAACGTGTTCCTGTGGAGGCCAAAGGAAACACCATAAAGACACCCTAAAAACTTCACTAAAAGGCTTTGGCATCAACCCAGACACATGGGAACATATTGCCAGGATTAGGAACATAGAAATTTACAGGTCTTTGGCCCACGTTGTGCCAACCATGTAACCGTCTCTAGAGACTGCCCAGAATTTCCCTAGCTCATAGCCCTCTATTTTTCTAAGCTCCAAATACAATGAGTGGCGCTCCTCCCTGTATAAGGGTGCAGAAACTCATGAGGCTGAAAGGACAATTGCAGCAGAGTGACCTAGGCTGGCTAGGAAAGCCTGAGACAGTGACTCCAACGCAACATGGCTACCATCTTTAGTCCAAATTGCCAAAGAACTTTCCAAGCATGGATCAGCCTCTCCAGCCACAGACCAGTCTGCCTGCTATTGTTGTCAGAATTTCAGATGGTGATGAGGATGCATACAGGAGTAAGATAGATCAGCTGGCTGAGTGGTGTCAAAGCAACAACATAATACTCTATGTCAGTAAGACCAAGGTGAACTACAGGAAGGGGAAATCGAGGGAACACACACCAGTCCTCATTGAGGGATTAACAGTGTAAAGAGTGAGCTGTTTCAAGTTCCTAGGTGTCAACATCTCTGAAGATCTATCCTAGACCCACTTATCGATGCAATTACAAAGAAGACATGACAGTGACTATATTTCATTAGGAATTTGAGAAGAATTGGTATGCACCAAAGGCATCTGCAAATTTCTGCAGATGTACTATGGAGATCATTCTAACAGGACGCATCACCATTTGGTATGCAGGGGCCACGGTGCTGGATTGGAAAAAGCTGCAGAAGTTATAAACTCAGCCAGTTCCATCATGGGCACTAGTCTCCCCAACATCGAGGACATTTTCAAACGGCGATGCCTAAAAAAGGACCCTCATCACCCAGGACATGCCCTCTTCTCATTGCTATCATCAAGGAGGAGGTACAGGATCCAGAAGATGCAGACTCAACCTTTTAGAAACAGCTTCTTTCCCATCGCCAACAGACTTCTGAATGCACCATGAGCCCATGTACACTAGCTCACTATTTTTTCTCTTTTTTATTATATATATTCTGTATATGTATCTTACTGTAATTTAGGCTTTTCTGTTATTTATTGCAATGTACTGCTGCCACAGAAGAAAATTTCTTGACATATGCCAGTGATGTTAAGCTTGATTCTTTGATCCTTTGTCAAAGCATGTTAGATAGATAGATAGATATACTTTATTAATCCTGAGGGAAATTTGGTTTAGTTACAGCTGCACCAAGAATAGAGCGTAAATATAGCAATACAAAAAACCACAAACAATCAAACAACAAAATGCAAACTATGTCAGATGGAAAATAAGTCCAGGACCAGTCTATTGGCTCAGGGCGTCTGACCCTTCACAGGAGGAGCTGCACATTCGATGGCCACAGGCAGGAACGACCTCCCGTGCTGCCAGTGTTGTATCACGGTGGAATGTGGCCGAAGTCCAACAGTAAAAAGTTCAATATCCAGTCTGCAAACATGTTCCTCGATCATAATATACTCCGGATTGCACCATCCGTTGTTAACCAGATCAGTAAGCACCAAACTCCTTTACGCTTACCGCTCCCGGTGCACTTCCGGTCAGCCAGAACAGTATTACCCACCGAACTCCGCTTCTCCAAAAGTCTCTGTTGTCTCGACCCGGTCCTCTTTCCTCGGCTTTGTGATCCCCCTCTGTGTGTCTTCCTCCGGATTTCAGTAGGGGTGTCCGCTGCTCTGTTAGCTAAGCCGGCCGGGATTTGCTGGTCTGTGGAATACACAATGCCACCTTGCTTCTGTCCTGCGTGTCGGGATGTAACCATTTCCAGCGCTAAAGAAAACCGAAATAAAACTCTCTCTACCAGCATGTTAGAGAGGATGCAGCTTCGACGTGTTACCGTGAGAAAAAAAAACAAAAATAACGTAAATTAAAAAGTAAGAAGAAGAAAGTAAAAGAATAGATCAGAACGGCTGTACCAGGCTGCATGCATGACCGGTGCATGCGCACTAAGGATCTGTTCCCCATTCACCCTACATCAGATAAGTTAGGAAAATTTTATGAAGTACTTAAGGTAGATTTTCAGCCTATGGAGTCCTATGACTAAATGATAATCTGTAACTTCTTTTTCAATTAATTATCAAGCATCTGGTTAACAAGATAAAAGAAAACAAATAATTGGGTGAAACATGTTAATTAAGTCAGGAGTTAAGATCTAGTTCTGACATGTGTGTACAAATTAAATGTGAGCATTTCTTTTGAAAATAAACCAATCTAGTGATAAATATTAATGATATTGTTTATGTGAATGCATATACAGAGGAGAAGATATGTGATTTGCCTATTTAGAAAATCCATGTTTCCAAAGCCATATACAAGGATGACATTAACTCAGCATTTTATTGGTGTCAAGTGAAAAAAAAATTCTATTTCGATCTCGGGAGTGGTTTTCATTTACCATTGATTAAAACTGTAAAAAGAATTCACTTTCATGTTGAGCTAAATAGTCACTGTTTAAATAATATTAACGAGTGAATCTGTTGTTGAACAGCCAAATACACAAAATGAAAAATAAGATCATTAAATGCTTTGCTTTGGAAAATGCTGCTTTACCTAACATAATTTGGGTAGCCCTGGAGATAATTCAGCTAGAGTTTTTAGCATGCTGTTGAGAGATTCAAATCCAATTTAGCCTTTTACTTTTTCCTGTAACATTTGCTATTTACAGCATTACATCTCTGTAAAAAGATGGACACTTGACATCACACACCATTTTACTTAATAGAAATGAACAATTTTGATGAGAAAGTACATTGTTTATGAAATGCTAGAGGGAGGAAGTCCCATCATATCAGTACTCTGCATGAACCTTATACTCTAGAAGACAAAGATTCCATAATCCAGTATCTCATGTTCCAGTCTGCTGTCCTCTGTTGCCTCAGAAGGCAAGGTCAGCAGCAGCTTGAGCATGGTTTCCATAAGCAGCTCTCTGTCCAGCAGAATAGACTTAAGGATTCAACATTATAGGGATATAAAATGCACAGAATGTCATATGTGTGAATCTCAAGATGAGAATAGAAGATTTATGATGATGGCATGAATACAAAGTAGAAATGAAAGACTAACAAAATTCTGAGAGGTATAGATATGGTAAATGCAAGCAGGCTTTTTCCACTGAAATTGAGTAAGACTACAACTAGAAGTCATGGGTTAAAGGTGAAAGGTGAAATGTTTGAGGAGAACATGAGAGGAATCACCTGCATCCAGAGGGTAGTGAGTGTGGAACGAGCTGCCAGTGGAAGTGACGGATATGGGGTTGAATGCAACATTTGAGAGAAATTTGAATAGGTACATGGATGGGAGAGGTGTAGATCAACATGACTAGGCTCACTAATGGTTCAGCATGGACTAGACTGGCTGAAGGGCCTTTTTCTGTTGTGTAGTGTTCCATGACTCTATGACCAATGATTATACTTCTCCAGTTTTCCAAACTTGAATTAACTAAGGATGTCAAGTGGTAGCCTTTTTTGAATGACTGGACAGTGACTGTGCTACACTATTCAGATTTGAGAGTGGCAGATGCAGTCAATTGCGTTAATCATAAGGTTACATTTTCATGTAAATTTCTTGCATTTATATGGAAGCTGTAATGTTACATCTATACCTTAACATATAATGAGTTGTTTTGAACTGACACTACTTTTGTTATGAAGTTATAAGATGACCATGCAAATATAATTAAAATGAGGAACAAATCTTTTAATTTAGAATTGTCAAGTATTGCACAAGAAATCTATTTTTTTTTGCCATTCAGTTCAGGAGACTGGAGCTTTTGAACAGTCACATGAATGAGCTGCCGATTAATTTTTCATTTGAAGATAACTGTCTTCAACAATGCTGCACTCCCTTAGTACTAGAATGGAGTGCTATCTCAAGTTATAGACTGATGTTTCGGCAGAGTGATAAATTCACACACTCTGCTTTTGTCCAACATTTCAAGCTGACACTCTGAATAGAAAATAGAACCAATGAATGTTTATTGGTAATCCTGATCTGAATATAATATCCATTGAAAATGAGATAATCAGTCCCATTTGGAACCAGTCTTCAGTTCCTGAAAGTGTAGAATTAAAACCATCTACATTCCCATTAAACTGAATTAGAGGAAAGCCTGAACAAGTTTTTTTTTATTTTCTTATAAACCAGATATTTAGATACATGCCCAAAGATCAAGAGCAACAGGTGGTCAGCACATTATAAAACTGAAACCAAAATGAAAGAAAAAAGTTCAAAAAAATGCTGAAAACAATACCTCATTTAATTCAAGGAAATATGGTAAATTATTTTTAAAAACTTCTCAGATTTCTTCCTCTTATGACAATTTTAATGATTTCTGAATTTCATTACTGCTGACTTTTCAGCTGTTAATGTAATTTGATTTCTGAATGTCTACTTCATACATCTATGAGTGTGTCATATATTTCAACTGCAATTATAGTTAAATAAAAAAAGATATTTTTGCAACTTTTTGTTTGAAATGATGAAAGGAATTGAAAACAAAGGGTAATGTATATTGTTAAACACCATGGTTTTTTGAGGGTTATTGAGATGTCTATGACTTGCATCTTTTACTTACTTACTGCCCTTTATACCGCTGGTGTTTAGGGCAGCATGAAGGTCCTCCATCTGCCTGTCCATGCAGTTGCACAGAGATCTAGAAGGATTTTTCATTGCTGTTTCCGTAATAGTTTTTTTTCAGGGTTGTTAGCCCTGAACTGAACCCCTGAACCTGGAGGATTGGTGGAACACTCTTAGGCTTATCTGTACCCTTTGACCTGTTTGTCATGTGCCACTCTACCAGGAGCCAAAAGCACAAGGCTCTACCTCTAGCCAACATCATTCTCCAGGTCATTGAGCCATGCAAGCCTCCAAACCCTACGCCAAGGTTGTGATCCTCTTGAAGGACTTGTATCTTTTAGTTGTTGTAATAATACAAAATATCACCTGATATCCTGTCTTACTTAATTTCTGTTGCTTTTGAAGTAAGACCCAAAGTTCTAGAAAGTTAAGGTGAAGACTTCTATAACTGAATTATTAAATGCATGGTAGGTAACTGACTACCTCGGGGCTCCGACAATGAAGATAAGCATGGCAGCAAAACATTAGACACATATGAATGTTCTGTATTATTTATAACTAAGATAAGTTACATATACAAGTTAATGATATAGAAGAAAGGCTTGTTGCTGCACTGTTCTCCATAATTCCAAAGGATCGTAACCAATTGCAAGTGGTTCGGAGAAAATAGCAAGCTCAAGAGTATCTTCAAATCTTTCTTCTATATCCATTTGTATACAGTGAATTTGATTAGGGCACAATTCTTCAGTCCATCTAAAATTGAACAGAATTTGAACCAAACCTTTTTTTTTTGGTGTTCCTGTTAGAAATTGTTGATCTAAGAAAAAGATAAAGTAGACATTCTTGCCCCAACCCAATAATTTAGGGGTGTTCTCCTCCAGTTCACTGAACTGTTCTTTCTCAAATGTCTTCACTTAATTCGATTGAGAATGCAAGAATCTTTCTTGGTTCCTGCTGCACCAATTTACTGCAGAAGCCATTGTAAGTTTCAGCAGAACCAAACCAACAGCAGCACCAAACATGATTTGCTTTAAGTGTATTTGACCAACTTAGACAGAGTAGATGAGGAAAGGATGTTTCCCATGGTGGGGCAGTTTAGGACAAGAGAGAACAGCCTCAGGATAGAGGGGCATCCATTTAAAACAGAGATACAGAGAAATTTCTTCAGCCAGAGAGTGGTGAATTTGTGGAATTTGTTACCATAGGCAGCTGTGGAGACCAGGTCAATGGGTGTATAAAAGCAGAGATTGATAGGTTCTCGATAGGCCACTGCATCAAAGGTTTTGGGGAGAAGGTCAGAGAGTAGGGCTGAGGAGTGGAAAAAAGCTTCAGCCATGATTTAATGGTGGAGCAGACTTGATGGGCCAAATAGCCTAATTCTGCTCCTGTGTCTTAAGGTCTTATTACTTTTAAATTATGACCTCTAGATCTAGATTTTCCCAAAAGAGGAAAAACCACCATGTTAACACCCCTCTTGACGTTATAACATGTTAACTTTCACTCCTCACCAAAATTCCGTCAGATGGAACCTTATAGGATATAGTATCTTTGAGTAGATTAAGTCATTGGTAAATAGATTCTTGAAAAAGCAAGTAGTGAGTGGCTACTGGGAGGGTGGGGGTGTGAAGTTTACTTGCAATCCGAGCTATGATCTTGTGGAAAACCAGAGATAGCTTGAGAAGCTAGTGGCCTACAGAGCTCCGCATTTGAATTTTTAAAACTTCTATCAATCCTTTTCAACCCTGACTCTCTCTAAAAACTATTAAAAAATTATTAAAGTCTTTATGAGATTCTCATTAAAGTCACATATTTAATTTTAGTTGTGAACAAGACCTTGAGAAACAAAATGATTTTTTTTCAAAAGCATCAGATGAAACTCTGGCTTATTGTTTCATATCCTATCTCAAAATGATATTGGCTATCTGATTTCACAAAGGGGTCAATAAAATAAGAGAATTACCAATAATGAATCACACTTTTGCACTTTATTAAAAGTCGTACAGCACAATCAGCTAAAATGTGCTTTGACACTTTAGACTTCAAATTATTGTGGGAACATTTTAAACATTAAATTATACATGATTTTAGAACCAATCTATATGCCATTGAGAAATAAAAGATGAGCAATAAACTAAATCATGTGAGAACAAACCAAATTCCAACCAATAATAAACCACAGCCAGGGAAACTTACCCTGATGTCCCCCAATATTCCAGTAGCAGGACGAGGTTGTAGCCATATGCTGGATTTCAGAATATTTGTCTACAAAGGGTAACATCATTTGACCTGATGATGCTTCCTCAAATTACAGCTTGTAGTTTAACCATTGGCTTGAAAAATGATCATTAGAAGCAGTTTCATGCAGTTACAGATTAAAGATACAGTTATATAACAGGTGGCAGTTGAAATCCTTCTAGAGTGATGTGGAGTTAACAAATCTAATTTGTACTACTGGTTTTAGATTACCGCATAGTCAAGAGGAGAAAAACACACTATGCCTGCAAGAAAGTGTTTGCAAAACATTTCTCAATGCTACTTATGTTTTAACATTATTTAAGGGTCAATGGGACAACAAAGTTCCTTATGGGATTCAGAGACATTTAAACCAGATAGCTTGCAGACGTCTCTCATTACTGTAAGGTATGTTCCTTAATTTATGCCTGTATTTCAGTTAGCCATCAACTGCAAAGAGGGTTGACCATCTCAGAGGTGATCTGTGCCAGCATATACCTAGCTCTGGTTTATCTGGTCAACAGCAAGTCCAGGTGAAATCACTCTGGAAGCCAATTTCTCTTCCCTGACCTAACTGCAGCGGGTTGACCTGGAGACAAAGTTTGCATTGTCCACTCGCATGCAGGAGGAAATGAACTACAGGAGAGGATAGGATGTTTATGTTTAGGTCTACATACATAATTATCACACAAAGCTTTATGTGTCCTTTGGTTAAACTGAATTATGACTAGTGAAATGATGTTATTAGATGACCTAATCTAATCCGATGAATCAATAAATCACTCAGAACTATTAAATCACTCAAACTGACAGTAACTGGGGTGTTTCTAAAAGATACAAATCTAGTGAATCTTTCTGCCCTTCTCAATACTTTGGCATCACAGCAATGATGGGAAAAACTTTCTGAGCTGTTATCATCGGATGGAAGGAAATTCTTCCCCTTTTAACCCTTTAAGTTCTCTCTCAAACTGCCTTCTCCTTTCTCAGCCTTCCTATGATTAATCTGTTGGTTTTGCTTGTCCATGCCAGTGGGGAGAGAGATACCCACTATAATAACTGGGATTTTCCTGGGTTTACTCTGTTAATCCATTTGTGAGTAATCTAGAGTGAGGCGTGAGGTGCAGCATTTTCCAGGATTAACTGTTGATAGTGAGGAGTTAATGACGCTGATTATCCAGCACAGTTTAAAGACATATTTTAGTAACATTTGAAGGTATTACTCCTGAATATATCCAGATACATAACTGCCCTAATTTCTGATTGCTTGTACAGGGTCCAAACAGGGGAGAATTATTGGATACCACAGCTAACAACTTGCAATTGTCTTCAGGGAAACTTTGGAGGAGGAATATATTTCCGCAAGGACATATCAGTCACTACGTGTACCCACTTGGAGGAGGAACAGCAGCAGTATAGGATGGAACAAACTATCATTTAATAACTATATGGTCTAATATTCTTTCGGTGGGTTGGGAAGGGAAGGGGGCTTCAACTTAAACTGAGCTCACTTCTTTCTCTTAGTGTCTCCAAAGTTTGAGTATGAGCCTGTCGAGATGGGAACACTAGTGTTGCCTCAGGTTAGGATCAGTGACATGTTCAAATAAATTTACTACAGGGAAAGACTTCTGAGCGATCCTCCCAAAAGACAGAGACCCAAGAATCATATCTGCAGAAATTGACCTAAGATGTTCTGCAATCGTTTTTCTTTTCACCTAACCCTCCCCCACCCCCCATCAGTTCTGGATTCCATCAGCCTAAGGCCATCTACCAGGGGTGATTGATAAGTTCGTGGCCTAAGGTAGAAGGAGTCAATTTTAGAAAACCTCCACATTTATTTTTCAAGATAGTCCCCTCCTACATTTACACACTTAGTCCAGCGGTCGTGGAGCATACAGATCCCTTCTTTGTAGAAGTTGGCATCTTGGACCTCCAGTAAGTGGTCCACAGCAGGGGTGATTGATATGTTCATGGCCTGAGGTAGAAAGAGATGAGTTATACAGCTCTCATTTGGTGCATGTGCAGTCCAACTCTTTGAGTGACTATGCAGAAAGTTTGAAGTTAATAACTCATCTCCTTCTACCTTAGGCCACAAACTTATCAATCACCCCTGCTGTGGACCACTTTCTGGAGGTCCAGGAGGCCGACTTCTACAAAGAAGGGATCCGTATGCTCCATGACTGTTGGACTAAGTGTGTAAATGTAGGAGGGGACTATGTTGAAAAATAAATGTGCTAGGTTTTCTAAAATTGACTCCCTCTACCTTAGGCCACGAGCTTATCAATCACCCCTTGTATAGCCTTCACTGGTAAGCAGATATCTCTCACACACTCTTCATGTTTTCAGGACTTTACCATGCTGAGTCACATCGTCACTAATGCCCTCCATATCCTTCCTTCATCCTGAAAGCTGTTACGCTGGTGTCGACCAGTGAGGAATGAAACACTTCGGGTATTTGTGTGCAGAAGCTTAGGGCAGAGAACGGAGAGGTAGAATGAACAGAACGTCCAGCACAGAAGGGGGCAATTTCCATTATCCTGTAGGTAAGACCTCTGCAATATTCAAATACAGTATCATACTCACAATAATCACTCTTTTCAGTGAAAAAAAAACAGAAAATGCAGGAAATATCCAGAATGGCTCCTATCAGGTTTGTCGACCTGAAGCATTAACTCTACTTCTCTCTCCATGGAAGCTGCCCGATCTACTAAGAATTTCTAGAATTCGCTGTTTTTTTTAATTTTAGATTTCTAGCATCTTCAGTATTTTCCTTCTGTAATATTCCTGGTAGTACTCAATTCCATATTCTTATCAGTCAGAGTAAAGAAAATCTCTTGGATTTCCTACTGAATCTAATGATTGCTTTTAGATTTACATCCTCACACCAGTGGGTAGACTGCCTTGGCTTAGATGTTAGCACACATTTCTGAGTCAGAAGGCTGTAAGTTAAAGTCCCCACTCCACAGACTTGATCACATCAAGGCTGATAAGGCAGTGAGTGCTCTGCCAAGGATTACTGGGCTATCTGAGATGTTAAACCGAGGCCTTGTCTAGCCTATGAGATGCTGCCAAACACAAATACCAGAAACAAGGTTTCTTTCTGGTGTCCTGGCCAATATTTATCCCTCAAAGTTCAAAGTTTGAAGTAAATTTCTTATCAATGTACATATATGTCACCACATAGTACCCTGAGATTCAATTACTTGTGGGCATTCACAGTAAATACAAAGAAACACAGTAAGATCATATGCCCCCCTTCAAAATTCCCCATTCTTATTTCCTTCTCACCTTATCTCCTTATCTGCTTATCACCTCCCTCTGGTGCTCGTTCCTCTCCCTTTCTTCCATGGCCTTCTGTCCCCTCATCAGATTCCCCCTTCTCCAGCCCTTTATCTCTTTCTCCAATCGACATCCCAGCTCTTTACTTCACCCTTCCCCCCTTCTTGTTTCATCTATCACCCACCACCTTGTATTTTATTTTCCCCTCCCTCCACCTTCTTACTCTGACTTCTCATCTTTTTTCTCCAGATCTGATGAAGAGTGTTGTCCTGAAATGTTGACTGTTTCCTCTTTTCCATAGATGCTGCCTGGCCTCCAGCATGTTATGTGTGTTGTTAGAATAATTGAAAACCTACATACACACAAAAGTGGCCAAACAACCAATGTGCAAAAAACAAAAATAAAAGTGCAAATATAAAAAAAACAAAATACTAATATCAATAAATAATAAATATTGAGAACATGAGTTGTGGAATCCTTGAAAGTCAATATTGCCAATATTACAAAAGCAGGTTTTATGGTCATTGCCTCCTGTTACTTTTGGATCTTTCTGTGCTCAAAGGTATTGATCTACATTCTGACAGCATCGTTGGAAAAGTAATTCGTAGGCTTTGAACCTATTTGGAACATTGCAGTCATGAAAGGAGTTTGTTTGACTGAAATTCTTCACGTTATCTTACTGACTGAAATAGACTCCATGCGGTCCTGTGTCAAATGTCGCTTCAACAAATTTCCTAGAAGAGTGCCACATTACGAGGCTTCAATGCACCGCGGAGACAGGTCCAGATTTGACTGAGGAACGACGCTGGGCCACTGCCAGAGCCACTTCCAATCTACCAGAAAATGGTAAAAGTAAGCTGTAACTTCAGACGACGAGCCAATTGTAACATTACTCAGTGTAAATTTATCAAACTGATGGCGGCTGCATTTTAGCAAATGATGTGAGACTAACCTTGGGAGTTATGGCCTTTGATTTACAGCTGGTAATATTTCCAGCGAATGCTTGATCTAGTAAGTGGGACATGGTTCAGGAATTTACAGAGCATGGGATAAACCCGAACACTTTCGGTAAATTGAACCCTGGATCTCCGGTGTTAGCTAAAACGCCTCACTGGTACTATTGCACCATTACACGCAAAACTAGTTAACCATGTGTGCTCACTTTATCGCTGCGCTGTCCAAATGGAGTGATTTCCAACGAGTGCGGTCAGAACCCAGTAAACCTACAACTAATCACTAAATTCTAATTAGCACCTTATGCATCAATGTCACTGATCATACCTCCTCAACTCTAGTCTCAGTCAAGACATCGGATCCTGGCTGCCATCTCCTTTACGGATCCATAGGAGACCACTATAATTTTGCAGGTCTTGAAACGAGCTACTTGCAGTGTAATAACTGAAAGCTCAAAGAAATTGGTTCATTCTCCTTTGGATCAATGACGAAATCAAGCATCTGAGGAGTGTAAATATTATTTTAATAAGGCGATGTGCAGGCAGAAGGAATTAGTTTAATTCGGCTAGTTTATTGCAATTGTGTGGGCCGAAGGGTTTGTTCTTGTGCTCGACTGGGGGTAATTTGAAGGACTAGCCCAGGACAGATGACTCTGGCGAGCTGCAGTGGCGGCCTATGCCCACTAGTGGTGGTGGGCGTAAGTAAGTGATAATCGTCAATAACTAATATTTGATTTTCCCCTGGAAAATTCAGTTCCCCTCCTATTTTCCCGTTATCCATCATCTTCAAAGCAGTTCTTCGTTGTAATTAATTTTCCTTATTTAATTTCAGCAACTCTAAACCATTAGCGTATTGATCAGTTACTAGAATAAACATTGTTTCACCACATGCGCGGTGTAACTGATAGGACTGACAGTCCTGGCACCGGTGGAACTCTCAGCTATGCACGTGTTCGCAATCCATCAGGCAACTAATGTTAGTCAAGATAACAGCGAGCCAGAGATAGCGAGCTGCAGATTCTAACACAATTACCCGTCTCCGGTTACCTCCCATTACACCCAGTGGCGAGCCGCTACCGGGAATGAAGGCTAATGGGCTGTAGCAAATGCGTCATTTGAAACTTCGCCGTTTTTGTGAAATTTCTGAAGACTGGATTTGAGGATTGCTCTCCTCATTCAGTCTCCCTTGACTAAAACACCGCATGGCATTTATTTCGTCACTATTCACCCTTTAGATTCAGAATCGGGACTTGTTAACAACACTTTGTCTGAGAAATATCTTGTGGGGCGTTAGTTATTTAATTTACTTTAAGATGTTACTTTGCGATTTCCTTTGAATTCCAAAAAGGCAGGAAAATATTCGGGATGCAGAAGAGATCTCCTCCAATTCACTTTGAGAAGAGTAGTTACATTTTTAATTGTTGGAATTCAAAAAATAATTAAGCATGACTCGCAGGTAGGCCGTTGAGTTGAAACTCCCTTCTAGCCAGGTTTTAATCGGCTTTGGTTGCACTTCTAAACTTATTGCACTATAAACATAATAACGGCCAGCAAAATGGAGCAAAAGGAGTCCAAAATATTAGTGACCTGACAGCGTTTTGCAAAAGTTGACTGTTAAAAATAACACTTACAGCAAAATTCAAGACGATCGTGTCATGGGGGGGGGGGGAATGCTTTGACTGAAATATTAATTGTTTAATGCTGAACATTATGTACTCTGAGGGCCATACCACGCCTCTATGCATAGTACACCCAGTATTCTTCATTACATTAATGTTACGTCAAGGCTTTTCTAAAGTCGAAGTGGAATCTCTCGATTTAATATTTTGTTTATTTTTTCAAACCGGGATCCAAATACTTCTAGTCGGTTTAGGGGCGGAAATGACAGACATCACAGCAATAATTTCTCGATCCAAGCTGTTTTTGCACTGCCAACGGCCTCAAATTTCGGTATCTTTGAAGCTTCGGTCATTTGCGGCAATCTCACGCAAAACTACCTCAAATTTAAACCACTCGATAATAAAACAAAACGATTCAAAAGGGTAATCTCGATAGCTCATTCACGCTTTAGTCTCTGTTCTTTGTGAATTACAAGCTAGTACTCTCCCAGAAACATCATCGACCGTAAACAATACCGGCATATCTACAAATAGAATCGAAAATAAGATTTTTATTGTGAATAAGTACAACGAATATTTAATGGTACTGATAATTATGCATCAAGCGACGTGATTTCTCCAAATTTAATTACTAAAATTAGAATATATTAGCACCTACTGTAAACATGTCACAAATGTTTATGTGAGTCCTGATAGCCTTTTGTTGCTTCCTTTTGGGGCTCTGAAACTGTCAATCACATCTGCTGACTTCGCCATTGCTTTGAGTACAGCGGCCCCTAACGGAACATTCCAGCCATTGAAGACCAACTCTGCTGGTTCGCCATAAAGCCGTGGACGCTTGCAAATTAAGAGGACTGTCCTACCGAACTGTCGATCTGCTCCGAAAGAGTTAAGGTGAAAACTGATGACTTTACCCTGTATACTTGATACAGACAAGAACATTTAAATGAAAACATTACCATCTGTAAAAAAGATGTAGCTATTTTCATTGGTATGCAAAGGCCTTTGCTTGTTTCTTAGGGTATCTACCCTGTTTTCTTTTGTTTCGCTTAGTGCGTTTCATTTAAAAATAATAATTTTTAACTGAGTAACTGAGACTAATGTTAACTTCAAAAGTTATTTACATTTTAAGTTGATCAAAAGTCGAGACTCGACTGTTTAAGAAAGATTATTTTCTGCCTTGACAGAAAATAAATTAACTTGCACTTTTCCATGGAGAAAAAAATAAACAATTCATGCTATGAAGAAATGACGACTACCAAATTGCAAAGTATATTGTTTCCAACTTTGTTATTTTCCCTTTATCACGAAGAGATACTATACACGTCACAGGGATAATTGGGGTTGTCGGCAACGTGAATTTAAAAGTGGAAATAAGCGTTTTTAAATGCGAAACAATATATCAATTACGCTCAGTGAAAGGTGTGTTTTAATAAATGAGTTGACGACACCAGACCATTTACTCACAGTCTAAACCGCAGGAGATTCTCAAATTACACGTTTGATTTAATTTGGGAAATAGATGGATGCTGTTCAGTTTTTTCCCCATCAGTGATTGGCGGAAACCATCTCCAATGCAGGGATCAGAGTTTCTTTGCGAATGAGAATTTTTTTTAACAATAATTAAATCCTACAGAAGAAAAAAAATAAATGCAATCTATCATTGAGATGGCAATAACACTTCGGTGGAATTGAGATTTCAGTTCCAGTTGAATATCATTTATGTCGGTAATCAGTCGTAATTTAAGCAAAAAATAAGAAAATCCAAATATGTGAAATAACATTGCAAATGTGTCGCCTTCAAAGGGCATTTACATGATTTACTTTATGAAATATAAATGCCACTGAAGAACGGAAATAGGCTTAAACTCTGCAGATTTTGCTCAGAATGTATCTGTTTCTCGTAGTAAGTTAAATAATAAAACTCTTCCCGTTTACCTGCACAACTGTTCTGGGGCAATTTGTTTCAAATTAGCTCGTAAACTCTAGCTCGAAAAGGCTGCAGGCTGTCCGAAGTTTGGCAATGTAATCTGCACTGAAAAAATGTCAGTGGAGAACGATCAAAGCATTCTTCATTTGCAAATTGCACCCAGGGCAGCAGTTTTGCGAGCCACGCTAATATATCGGAGCTAAAGTGAGAGGGTCAGCCCGTACACCTGCAACCATACTTTTTTTAACATCCACTCGAGCCTTTGTGTTAACTTTACGTCCATTCTAATCAGAGAGAGTAACTCCACACTCATTCTAATTACTGAGGTACCTTTATCACAACCTATTACAGGTACTTTCCTCTTGTCGCTTGTAAATACGCTCTTGGCCAACATATATCGCTTAATTATCCCCACTAAAACAAGTTACCTGGCTGTTATGTCATTACTGTTTGTGAGATCTTGCTGTGCGCAGATATACGTCTCATTTAGCTCGTCATGCCCGCATATACGCCGTCACAATTCTTGCATTAAAAGGCGAGCGCATATACACCGCAGAGTTTCCGTTTGTTAAGATAGTATTTTGTTTCAAATCCCCACCCCCATTTACTCCCCACTCAACACTAGCCATTCTGGTAATCGCGCTATCCATTACAATCATAGTCAGACCTGAAAGAAATCGGAAGGCGCTAACTAATCGTGAGTGCAAATGAAGCTAACGGAATTGGCCGTGGCAATACTTCTAACTAAACACAAGAGAAGTAGAGTGTTTAAACCGAGGGAAATAGGAAGAACATGCAATTATGAATTCTGCCCTGATTTTATTTATGAAGGAAAATACTTTATTCGAAAACTACACGTCCTGACCTTGCTATTGGGCCTTCTTCTGCCTGCACTCTTTAGATGTACGCTGTGTTTGCATTCTGGGGCAAAAGTTTGCCTTCGTTATTTGGGATCGGTTTACAAAAAAAAAGACCTGTGTTCCTCAACCCAACAAGTCCGTGGTCATGCTTCTAGCTTTTAAGTCAAATCCCTGGGGTAAAAAAGCGAATTCCTTCGGTATTTACATTTTAGTCATGCCAGAAAGTTAAACAGTAGCAAAAAAGGGCAAAAGGACTTTCAAGTTTCCAAATGCCGTTTGGTCATTACTGGTCGAAAATCATTCAGATCAGAAACTTTGTTATAGAGCGAGAAATGTTTGCCATGAACCGCAGAATTTCTGTAAGTCTTTCTATGCGGTGTCCTTACTCTGCATTTTTACACCATTGTTTGGTGTAACCCGCATCAAACTCGAATCGCGTGAAGTGCAGGTAAAATAAGTTCACATAGCCAAGAGTGTCATCTTGGTTTGTGACAGGTTCACGATAATGGCCCTTTTATCTGTACTTTTTCCAACTTAGAAAACGAGTATTTTTGATAGGATTCATCATATAGGTCCTTCCACATTCTGCAGTAAAGGTGGCGCGGTCAACGTAACAACATCAATTTCCGACACATGGAGGGGCCACTCAATCAACTTCGTTGGATAAGTGAACGTTCGACGTGAAATATGAAGCGTGCATATACAATACATCCCTCCAATAACTGTTCTCTTTCCTTCTCCGAATTATATCTTAGTGCTTTACGTGGGCGTTTATCAACAATTGTAAAATATTAAATATTTTCCTGCTCTCGATTATTTGTTTCTGACTCTGTGCTTCGCAGCATATACAGTACTTACAATGTTGTTGTTAAAATGAGAAAGCCTTAGTAACGATAGATAGATGTCTTTAATACAGTGTCGCAATCGTAGAAATAATTAATCAGGATAGCGTTTGGCTCAGTTTTCAAAATCCATAAATGACACACTATTTTGATAGTCAAACGTAAACACTTTGTCTTTAAACAGAGCCAATGCATCTGTGATTTTTAAACTACCTAATAGTTTGTATTTTTTCTCTAATCAATGTAATAAAGAAAACATTTATACTTATTTTAATAGAGTAATTCGTAAAACAATTGTTTGGGAATAATGATTTCAAAAGTGACCGTCACGTTTTTCTTTCCTGGGTGGTTTTCTGGAGCTTAATTCAAGAATTACAACCACTGAACCCAGCAGAATGACCATGCATCTTATAATGCCAGGGTCGTTATTTTAGTAATTATTCATGATTCTTAATGTGTTCAAAATTTCCAATTTTTTCCCTTTACGAATTAGTCCGCACACACGCAGCTGTGCAGCTATCTATTACAACATCGAAAATAATCTTGGAGATCTATATTAGAATTGTACACACCAAGGCAGCCGGACCGTAAGTACTCGCAACATATGACTCGCTCTTTTAAAAGCCAAACAAGTTTTATTCCACGTCATTCTGAATTTAAAGAAAAATCATGCAAAATTAACTTAAACATTTGCACACTTTATAACAATCTGTATATGAAAGAAAAAGTTCACTTGTTCCTTTATCATCAAGCTTTATAATCGCTTTCTTAATCTTTTCCCTCAACGTGGATTTATTTCCCGTGAAACGACTTTCTGCAATCTTTTTCAATCAGTCCAATTAACACCCGTCATTTGCCGTTGAACACCATGACATCAAATGAACTATACATTCCCATATCTTTGGAAGTCTCGTCGCATTTATGATTTGAACTATTGATTGGAACCTTTAAAGAAAACACAACCAATGTTTTTGTCAGAAATGCATTTCAATTTGCACTTAACTTTTTATATTTGAAAATAATCATGCCTGTGTTTTCAGTTCGAATTTCGCGTCTTTCTTTTTCGTCTACCGTCAATGTCTTCTGGAATCAAGGATTTGCTTTTGAAAGTTAAGTACGATAAGATGCAGTATAGAATGGTTTTAATCCCGAATGTTTTGGGTATTTTAAGTATTGTCTTATATATAAAAAAAATGACTGTCTTCTGTTCTTCACACCGTTTAAGAGATTCCGTCAATTATAAAATATGAACCACGAATCTCCTATGTTATTCACCCCTAAATAAAATACGCCTAATTCACTGCTTGTTTTGGCAAAAATTATCACTTTATTAAGTCGATGCTACGATGCAAAAGAGACCAAAATTCGAACATTTCGAAATACTGATTTAATTTCTGAAATTAGGCTTCTAAGATTATAACTTCATTCAAAAGAATGCCCTCTCTGTCACGTCCTGTTAGAGAAAATACCAACACCGAGTGACTCCTCTAACATGTAGTGCCCGTCCACGAAAAGGAGCGGAACTTAAAAGCGACCCCTTCAGCCTGTGACATGCTGGTAATCTTTTCGCCATCGAAGACAAGTTTTCCTGAGACTGAAATTTTATGTTTCACTGCTTTATATTAGTCACAGCATTTAAACTCGGTACTTTTCTTCAAACTTTCCACTATCCCAGTTTAACACCCGCTTGAAAAAAATGCAGAGGTAGAAACAGTATTTGTAAGCAAGTCTTAAACAATAACAAAAATATTACGTAAGAAAGTCGGCTAAAGTTCAGATACCTAAAGTTCAGAAACGAACGTACAAGTTATTACTATAAATTGATTTCCTCCATTTTTGTCTCTTATACGTTGTACAAGAATCTGTCTTTACTCTTTATAATGCTGCTAACTTCTTGTGAACCCAATTTAATACTTGTCTCCATTTAAAACTACATCGCTAAGCAATAGCCTCACTTCCCTGGATGATCTATATTTCCCTCTATATTTGAATAGATAGTCCGTGGAAACTAGGGCAATTTGATTGATTCTCCCTGTTTGTCGGAAACAGCCTCCAGCGAATCAGCGTTTGCCTTGCCTATGGACCATCCAATCGGCAGGCAGG
This sequence comes from Mobula birostris, assembly GCF_030028105.1. NCBI lineage: Eukaryota > Metazoa > Chordata > Chondrichthyes > Myliobatiformes > Myliobatidae > Mobula > Mobula birostris. The sequence goes on from NC_092386.1 coordinate 54,954,150, forward strand.
TCCCCTTTGACCCCGTGCTGATATTAACAAGCCGGTAATTGACGATCCGCGCGGGTTTCCCTTAAAGCGCCAGCGCTCATTGACAGTGTCGGAACAAATCTTTCTTGAACACAGCAAGCAGGCAACTATCTCCCGCGCTACATTTACAACTTGCAGGTAAAAGTTTCCTTTGGTTTGGACAATATAAGCGAAGTAATTATGTACCATGCGATGTGCAAAATTATCTGCAATACTTTCCTAAGTTTCTTTAAAAACTCTTAAGACAGTACAACTCTGCTGAAACGACGTTCCGATTTTCGGCAAGATTGTTTCAAGTAGCCTGTAAAATAATGTGATTTTTTTGACACCTGGTTGTGTATATGAAGATCTTATCAGTAACATGATCTGGTGCTGTGGTTCGGCACTTTTTAACACAGCGTGAAGTCGCACTAAATATGCAGCTCGCGCTCGTACTTCTCTTTCCCAGTTAGAATTACACGGGAAAAAGAAAGATAAGAAAATGCTATCGCTTTTTTTTCCAGGACACATTGGAATGCAGGTTGTTTTATCTTGATGGTTGTTCGGATGACTACTAGCAATTAAACAGCCTATTTGCTGTCGTTACCTGAGTAGAAATTTCTCAGAGGATCTTGTTCCAACTGATAATGTGGCTTCCTTGCGTTTTGCAGTACTGAAGCCATCTCTGGTTGTGAATCTCGCCGGTTCTGCATTGCTTGGTAAAGAAGAAGGAGTTTAACAGAGACAACAGTTTGTAACCCTGCCTTTAACAAGTCCAAGTTAGTTAGAGGCCGAGATGCAAAGTGCTGGCCAGCAGGGACTGGAGGTGGAAATTGATGTAGAGAGCTTGGAAGTCGAAGATGAAGATCTGGCCGACTCCCCCGATAACGTGTCGGGCCAGAGGGAAGATGGACCGGCCGAGATCGGCAAGAAACAGATGGGAACCAACGGAGACCAGAGGAAACTGAGCCGAACTCCGAAATGTGCCCGCTGTAGAAATCACGGGGTGGTGTCGTGCCTGAAGGGCCACAAGCGGTTCTGTCGGTGGAGGGACTGTCAGTGTGCCAACTGCCTCCTGGTTGTGGAGAGGCAGAGAGTGATGGCCGCTCAGGTGGCGCTCCGAAGGCAGCAGGCAACTGAGGTGAGCTGCGATTTGTTTGTGTTACAAGGGCAGGAAGGTCAAACCCGGGAGAGGTTGTGTGAAAGAAACTCAATGAAACTAACTTGTTTCCACTTAGATGTTGGTATACATTTCTTATTTAGGCCGTGTTTGTTTAATACATGTGATATATCTTATCTGTCCATGTTTATCTTTCGTTGAAGACTTGATTTGAACCTATATATAGTCCAATAGAAAGTGATCGGCCAGCGAGGCAGATAGCGCTACGGCTGCCTGGGGCCTGACTCGGGCACTGTTGCTTTTATTACTGAAAACTGATTTTTTGCATTACTTGAATTAGTTGATTCAAATAAAAAGCAGTTAACTAATAATTATGATTTTCCTTAACTTAAATCGCGCGACCGCTTGGTATAAAAATTGGCCACTTTAGTCAGTAAATGGGGGTTCTGCTTCTCAATTAAACCTTTCGTAGCCGAAAATTGACAGCAATACATTTTAGACAACTTCAAGCATTTCGTCTGGATTCCTTGCAATAATTCGATATTTTTTATTGAATGTAATTTCTGTTTTCAACACCTAGAGACCCCATTTAGCTAGGATCTTTTCTCTTGTCTCACCCAATTCACCTGTACGTTTTCATCACCAAATCTGAAAATCTGTTCTTTTCACGACCTTCGTTTATTTGAAGGATAAGAAAGGATTATTGAGCAAACACAACCTGGCAGAACGCAGGGCCGTGTACCAGAAACACCTGAGGACGCCGAGCTTGCTGGCTAAGAGCATTTTAGAAGGTGAGCGCAACAGTTCAGTAAACAGCCTTAAGATATGTCTTTTTTTAACTGCTATGTATCGATGGTGGGTATGCGAAAGAGATGGACAAATGTGTTAATTTAGTTGTTCTGACAGGAGAGGGAGTTACTAGAAAAACCACACAGGCATATTTTGTGCTTGCTGTTCTTTGGAAGGTAATATGGGCTACTGCATTTCCGTATGCTGTTCGGAACACTGTTCAAATGGCGAATGAGAGTAATTAAATTTAAAAAAAAACTGATTTGTAGTCATGCTTCCCGCAGTTTGTAGGTTTCCGGTAACCAGTGAAGGTATAGATTCAGATAAAGTAACAAATGCGAATTCGAATGGCGGGGGGGGGGGGGCAATCTTTTGCTTGCCTTAATATAACTAAGTCAATAACCGCAAAACTGAATGCGCTTACAATAATGAACCTGGAACGGTGTGTGTATGTAATCTAAAGAAATGCTGTACATACGGTAAGGGATCCTGTAAACCGAATGGACAAAACGCAATATTAAAGGTGACATTGCTAGTGTACTGGTGCATTGTTGTGAATTATTGTGTAGATAAGCGCAAAAGCTGAAAATATTCGTTAAATCGGAACTTGTCACCATTTAACAGTGAAACTTGGAAACATTCAGTCAAAGTTCGATAGTTAATTGAAATTAAATGCTGGAGAAGGAGGTTAGCTTTCCCGCTGGGCTACTTGGGTAAATAAGAAGTATGAACACTGATAGAGCCAGTCAGTGACATCAGCTCGATCAAACTGAGATCAAAATGCTTAAAGTAAAGATAGAAGTAGGTGAACTAAGCGTAAAGATTATACAGCAATTTGAAATTATTACACGTTTAAAATGTATACAAAGTAATTATCAAAGCAGAGAACAGTTAGGATTCTTTGCGGCCTAATGTCCAAGATACTTATTAATTTTTGCCCGTTATTGCAAGTGATAGTAGTTTCATACTTCCACGTCATCTAGTTGCTAATAAAGCGGCCATATTATTGCAATGGTTGACTGCATTTTAATTCGCCCTATTTTCACCCCAAATTCGCAAAAAATAACAGGACTTAACCCAGGATGTTAGCCCGTTCACCTGACGTTCTGCTTTGTTCCGAGGTTTATCATTAGGCAGGAAAAGGAGGGCTGTTTACTCAGTAAGAAAATGATTTAGAGCTTTTTTTTCGTCTGGCAATTGGAGGTCATAATAACGGGATAATAAACGAATTGTCACAAATGATCCTCCTTGTCATCTGGTCAACAGTCGAGAACGCAGCAACCACATTTCGCTTCTGAATAAGATTATCTGTGCTAATTTGGTGGGCGGGGTGCGGAATCTACAGGGGCGGTTGAGTGAGGTCAGCGGTCGATTAATGGACATTGTGGTCGTAAAAGTGAGGTCTCAATTTGCATTCCGTGTTTCGTTTGTTTCAGGGGAAAGTGAAAACTTAATTCTATTTTTATGAAGCGGTAGCCAACACTCGGAATAGAATCAATGTCACTTTTTCGCCAGCACCCTTAATAGTCGTTTTCCTGCAGCCGATCCGCAAAGACTGAATATCAGGGGTTCAGCAGGGAACCCATAGCAGTTCCATGTAGTGAGCGAGGTTACACGTGCTTATTGCAACTGAGTTGTACGAAGTTATTAGCATTGCTGAACACGCACAATACAAATACATCCGAGACGGGGTATGCAACCACATTACAACGCTCCCTGACATCATTTCTATAAAATTCAATACAACATACAAGAGGCCAAGGCTGACTGATATAACTATTAAAAAATGGCAGAATGCTTTCAATTTCGTGAGTTATTTTATTATTGACTATTTCTCCATAAATAAAGACGAGATAGCATTGGTGTTGTTACATCGTCTTATGTAAAAGCCACTCCCGTGCACCTTGCATAAGTATGCTTCCGTCCATCACAGGGGCAGGCAGTATTCGAGACCAGTTCTTTTTTTTTTGGCGTCTTTTGTTAATATTTCGAAGACAATAACAAACTAGCCTATTTTGGTAACACTTTTTTTGAACTGATTGGTCGAGCTGCCCAATTCGCTCTCCTCTTTCCGCCAGTACCCTCCCGAGACTATAAACTTCCCAGCATAACACGGTCTGGGTGAGGTTGCATAGCAGCGTCGTTACTTCCGCTCCCCGAATTGTTCAGCACCGACTTTGAGTGTGAAAGAATTTCAACCCGCGCCACACTGTCGAATCGCATAAAGTTGCGGCACGGAACGTTCTTTTTAGTCCATCTTGTCCAAATGCCTCAGCTTAACAGCGCCAGAGACCCGGGTTCAATCCTAAAATCTGGTGCTCTCTGTGTGGAGTTTGCACGTTCTCCCTGCGACCGCGTGGGTTCCTTACGAACACTCGGTGTTTCCTCCCATGCCCCAAGAAGTGTGAGTTGGTAGATAACTGTCCTCTGTCGTTTGCCCCTTGTATGCAGGGGAGTGACGGAAACACGTAGGCGTTATGACAGCACGAGAGATAAAGAAATACGAAAGTAGGATTAGTATAAACTGGTGTTCGATAGTCTGCACGGAGCCGGTGAAGCCGAAATGGGCCTCTCCGCTCCGCATCTCTCACTGACAATTGGTTTCACTTAAAGCTGTCTGGTGTTGGAAATGGGAAAAAGCCCATCACGTTGGTTCAGTTGGTTCTGAGGTACATTAGCTGCACTTGCCCCAATTCAATGTATACGGTAGTGTTTAACGAGGGAACTAAATTATTCCCTTCACTGCTGTCATGTAGCTGAACCAGCATGCGGCCACAGTGCAGATGATTTAGAGTTGGGAGTGTGCATCTGGGACTATGCGGTCTGGGACTTTAAAGCATGAGGCAGTTCCCTTCGGTTGCAACGCGCATCATTATTTATCTTCCTTCTCCAAAAGAAAGTTGTATCCTTTCCCGTTTCCGCTATCCCCCATTGCTCACCTTTCTGATTCCTCTTGTATTCTAGGATATCGGCCAGCCCAGAGTGACCCCTACATGAGAGGAAGCCCACCTTTGCCCCCTCCTGTTAGCGATCGGATGCGAAAGAGGCGTGCTTTTGCCGACAAGGAGTTAGAGAGCATCATGATGGAGAGGGAGTACAAGGAGAGGGAGATGATTGAGGCCGCTCAAGCTGCTGCCGCTTTCTTCCTCCCCAACGGCATGGTGCACGCCGCCGACTACAATTCCTGCAAATCCAATTACACCGCCCCACAGATCGATCGGCCCACTAAAGAAATTCCCCAGCACTGCAACTTGATCCCCTCATGCCTCGACCTCACCATGCAGTACTCGGGGTCGGACAGAGCAGTGGAACTCATCTCTTCTAACGTCAGCGTGGCCACTACCTACCGCCAGTACCCGCTGGCCCCTAGGTTGATGGTCTGGCCAAAATGCGGTGGCATCAGCGACGCCCTTCTATACCAGCAGTACCTGCTGAATGCCAGTGGCGCCATACAGAGTCTCAAACCGGCAACTGTTTGGGACCCTAAAGGCAGTTTGGTGCCGGGAAGCCATTTGCTCAGCGATGGCCAGGGTTCTCCCAAAAGGCAAGTGCGGGAGATGCAGCATGCGCTTGGCGAACTGCGGGAGATGTCGGCGCTGCAAATGCCCTGTGAACGCTCGGCTTTCTCCCCGCCAAGGAAAGGCCCCTCGCAGCCTCCCGAGGGCGACCCGTCACCCCCGCTGCAGCCACCGAACAACCAGTCTGCCAAAGAAAACTCGCTGCCGCCGTTTGCAGCCAAACTGAACTCGGGCCAACCCTTGCTGACGCAGCTCGGCGGCTACTATGAGAAACCAGCCTCTGAGCTTAAAGCTTTCATCAGCAAAGACATCCTCGAAGAGGCGGCCAGGAAATACAGAGAGCACGCTGTTAAGGAAAACCAGACCTACAAATATTCCACTGAGAAGCACTTGACCAGTTTGATGGGTTCTAAGCAAGCGGGGACAAAAATCTCAACCCCCGAGTCGCTCTCGTTTTCTGTTGAATCAATTCTTAAAAGACCCTCGCCTTCTCTAACTCGTACTTTTCAGTAAACATCATATTCCAAACCGTACTGCTTCGAATTCATATTGCTTTCAGTTACATTCTGAGACCAAACTTGCCTTCTGTGTAAATGTGTGATGTATATGTCTTGATCATTGTTATGTACAGAGTTCAGCATGGTTTGTGTACTTTAGATCTTGCGAGAGTATATTTATCGAGTTCTTTTTTTTGAGAAATACAAAATATCAATGTTTAATGCACTGAAAAGCAAACGTATAGCTAAAATAAAGAGACATTTCAGAACTAAAGACTTAAAACTTTCTTCTCGCCAAATATAGTGAAAGAATACATTAGAAAATAGACGAACGTTATATATAAAAATAAGCCTGTAGATGTCAGAAACCTTAAACAAATAGAACAGGAAATACTCAGCAGGTCAGACTGTATCTGTGGGAAGAGAGAGAGAGAGTGTTTATGTTTCAGGTTGTAGACCGTTTGTCAAAATGGAAGGAGATAGTAGAATTGCAGGGAGGTTGTGGGAAGGGAATATTTCCACTGGCGTAACATCAGGATGTCCATGGGAATAAACTTATCAAGTGGTGAATGAGAGCAATCATGGACAAAACACATCAACAAAATAGCTCAGGAGATGCAAAATACAAAGTAGAAAAGACATGCCCAGCATGTTGGCATGGGCATATACCCCACTCACAAAAAGCACAAGCAAACTGAATAAATATCACAGATGGATGACTGATACAGGCAGAGAAATAAAGTTTCCTGAATTTGTAGTGTTCAATGTTGAGTCTGGAAGGCGAGGTACAGTTCTTTAGGCTTACGTTGGGCTTCACTGTAGTAGTATAGGAGGACACAAACTGATAGGTCAGGGTAGAAGTGAAGGGATGGATCAAAGTGGCACACAACAGGAAATCTGAATCATCCCGAGGACTGAACACAGGCCTTTTGCAAAATGGTTGCACAGTCTGTGTTTGGTTTTTCTAGAGTTGATGTGACCGCATGGTAAATGTAGAATGCAATACACTAGACTGGAACAAGTGCAAGTAAATCACTTTTTCACCTGGAAAGATTGTATGAGTCACTTGTTCATGAGAAGAGGAGAGGTGAAAGGAGGACAAGCTAATCTCTTGTGGTTGCAAGGAAACGTGCTGTAAGGGGGGAGTGGTGCTGTTGGTTAGAATTGAAGAGTGAACTAGAGACACATAAAGGAAATCTCTCTGTGAAACACTGTAATGGAAGGAGAGGAGACGATGTGTTTGGTGGTGGAATCTCTTTGGATGTGATGGAAATGGTAGACAATGTTATAGTCAGTGGAGTGGAAGATAAAGACAAGGAACTCTATGTATGTTGTCCTAGAAGGCTGGAGGTGAGAGCAGAAGTGTAGAATATGAACGAAGTGCACTGAAGGGCTTTATTTTTGCAATGGTAGAGAGGAAGCCATGATTTGAGAAGACATTTGAAAGGTGGTTGGATTTGAAGTCTTATTATTGGAGTGAATACAATAGAGATGGTAGAACGGGGAGAATGCAAAAGAGTCCTTATAGCATGCAACCCCGAATGAAGAGAAATTGAGATAGCTGTGAAAATCTGTAGGTTTGTAATGGGTGCTCGTAGCTAGCCTATCTCCTAAGACAGGGACAGACAGATCCATAAAAGTGAGGGCCGAGTGGCAACTGGCAGCAAAAGTAATGAAATTGTTAAGTTCTCCATGAGTGTGAGAGGTGGCACCAGTGCGGTTATCAATATATTGGGGAAGAGTTGGGAGAATGGGCCCAAGTTGGACAGAAGCAAAGACCATTCCACATGTGCCACAAAGAGACCAGCAGAGTTCTGCCTCATGCCTATAACTATTTCTTTGAAATGGAGAAAGGCAAGTGGAGTCAAAGAAGAACTTATTCAATATGAGAAAAAAGTTCATCCAGAAAACGGGTATTAGTGGAGGGTCACAAACAAGAGAAAATCTGCAAATGCTGAAAATCCAAGCAACACACACAAAATGCTGGAGGAACTCAGCAGGCCAGGGTGCATCTATGGAAAAGAGTAGATAGTCAACTTTTCGGGCCAAGATCCTTTATCAGTCTTGAGTTTTGAGAAGGGGAGAGTCTTGATAAGAGTTTTCATCTGTCTTGATGAAGGGTCTTGTCCCCAAATGTTTGCTGTTTACTCTTTTCCATAGACGCTGCCTGGCCTGCCGAGTTTCCATTAGTAGAGGCCCATTGGTTGATCTCTGCTCCAGGAAGAAATCGAGGGCCTGCAGATCATTCTGATGTGGAATAGGGAAGTGGAAAGAAACTACCTCCATGTTGCGACCATGGAAGTGTAAATGGTCATAGTGGCCAAGAGCACCAGTAGAACCAGGAAGGAATTGGATCAGAGGAGAAAGGATAGAATCAAGCTAGGGAAAATAAATCTGGTGGAGGAGGAGCAGGCTAAAACAATGGCTCTGTTGGGGCAGTTTTGCTTGTGGACCAGGCAGGAGATAGAAGGCTATGCAGGGGTGGGACACCATAAGGCTGGAAGCTGAGGAGGAAGATTTCTTAAAATCAGGGGTTCCCAACCTGGGGTCTACGGACCCTTTGCTTAATGGCATTGGTCAATGGTATAAAAAAGGTCTTAAAGAAATAAAGTCCATGAGTCTCTGAGAGAGAATGCCTGATGTTCAGTGTAGGTCATGATCCCAAAGGGAGGTATCGGGTGGTATCAGGAGATGTCTGAGAACTGACATATGGCCTCATTTGCCAGACTGCAGCAGCACCACCCTAGTCAGTCACGATGATGTTGGATTTGGTTCTCAGTGAATGGCTTGCTGCAAGTTCAGAAAGGATTGGCTAGACCACAAAAAGGGAATGGATATGACGGTCAGCGTCACATCAGTACTTAACATTGAATAGATCTAGACAGGGTAATTGCCTGGGGAAAGGGTCCAAGAGGATTGGGAATACTGAGATGGTTTGGGGTGAAGTTTCTTGACCAAATAAATCGATATGAAACTGTTAAGAGAAGAATTCAAGGTCATGCTTGAGGTTTGAATTCATAGATATGGGAATGTGGGGGTAGTGGGGGGGGGGGAGGTGAACCTGAGGCTCCTGCTGAGGACTGATGGTCTGGGATTGGAGAGGATAAAGGTGCTGTAGGGGCAGCACTAGGGAGGGAGATGGAGTCTGAGGAAAGAGAAGGGGAAGAAAGACTCAGAGCCCGGAGGGATATTGGAATGCAAGAACAGTTGGAGATAGACTTACATTTATGACCTCAGGATGTTCCAAATCACTTTACAGCCAGGGAAATATTTTTGAATTGAAATCATTGTTGTAATACAAGAAAGGCAGTAACTAATCAGTGTGCAGCAAGTTTCTACAAACAACAGTGTGATCATAACCAGACAATCTGCTTTAATGTTGCTAAATATAGCATACACTAGAATTCTTGTGCTCCTTGAAACAAGACCAAAGGTTGGAACGTGAATATCAGGAAGAGAACGTCAGGAGAATACACACGAATCCTAATTGAAGAGTGAGCAGAAGTAAGGGTGAGAAGCTTTAAGTTCCTGGGTGTCAACATCTCTGGCCCAACACTTTGAAGCAATCATGAAGAAGGCAAACCAACAGTTCTACTTCATTAGGAGTTTGAGAAAATGTGGTGCGTCACCAAAATTCTTACAAATTTCTAAAGACATATGATGGAGAACCTTCTGACAGGTTACATAGCAGCCTAATATGGAGCATCCAATGCACAGGATCCAAAGAGGTGGCAAAGGGTTATAGAGTCAGCCAGCTCCATCGTGAGTGCAATCCTCCTCATCATCAACAGCATCTTCAAGCAGTGGTGCCTCAAGAAGGTGGCATCCACCATTAAGGAACTGCACCGTGCAGGTCTTGTCCTCTTCTCATTACAACCATTGGGAAGGAGGTACAAAGTCTGATGGTTGTCACTCAATGATTCATAACAAGCTTTTCATCTTCCTCAATTAGATTTGATCTCATGAACTCATTAGCATAGTCTCATTTTTCTTTTTTGCACTATTTATTTATTTTGTAGTTTATAGTAATTTTATGTATACCAACTTTAAAGACCACTTTCTTCCTCCATAGAAGTGAAGAGAATCCTCAGCTATTGACCTGTTCATGACCAATATGAGAAGGCAATGGACATTTCTTTGGTTTTATTATGTTCTTATTGGGAAGAACCAAAGTCCTTGTCTGTCACCAATCCCCAATGCTTAACAGTAATGCATGCAGTTATCGACACTATTTGATGTCCGCTGATTCAATTTACTTTTGCCCTTCTTTGTCTCCATGTACATCATGAATATCCCAAGAACAAATGGGGCTAATTCATTCTCATTTGTAAGGACTAAGAATATTTATGTCACTTGCAAATAATACTATTTTAATGGGAATTTTTTCTTACTGTGCTCCATGTTGAGAGGCAACTGATTTTCCCTTTCCAGTTTCCCTCATGGTTTAGCCTGGAAGGGTAATAGGGATAAGAGTTGTTATGGGGTTCTAAACCTTCCACACTGTCACAAAATAGAGTACAATGTCAAGATCTCATCTCATTTAATAAGCAAATTCCTGCTGTGCTGTAAATGTTATGTTATCAAAATAAAAATGTAAGGGAGTTACGAGACAATAACAAAAATACACTTTGTGTTCAGTGAGTGTTCCCTATAATTTTAACTAATATTTGGGGAAATTTCACGGCATGTAGAAAACTAACTGTTTCCATCACCAGGCAGTCCTTGATGATCCAGCTTGGTGAACAATGTAAAGAAAATGGCAATAAAGTATACCAAGCAAGGTGTGAACAACAGCATTAAACACCTGTAAAGGAATGATTAATACCTGGAGTGAAGCTCACGGTTCTAATCAGACTCTGATCTGATCAGCTCACCTTTATTTCTAGCCTTTAGATCACTAATCTTTTAGTAATTGGGGCTCACTACAATTTTTTTTGTTCTAGAGGCCATGAAAGGTAAATTAAATTTTTATCAACTATATTTACATAAATCCAAACTTGAAACAATTTTACTTAAAGTATCAAAATATTGGTGTTTTCCTGTGAAGTATTTTTGATGACGATGCAGATAAGCCTCTACTTGCCATCAGAATTTGATCATATAATTTTAGGCAAGATCTCTTTCACCTTTATAAAATAATTTCTTCTCTGTGGAGTTGCCACTACTTTCTCCTTGAAAAATTGCCGCTAAAAGAGACAAGGGAGGAATTTATGACTGTTTAGTAATACTTCTTGTCTAATGCCTGCTTGAATAATTTCCCAACCATTAAAACAATTCTATTAGACATGTAATCAGTAGTCCATGAGATTATTAATCAGTTCAGTTTCAAATTAAATAATTCACTTGAGCGTTAAGCAACTTTTAATGATTAAAAAAGTTTTGGTTACTCAATATTTGTCAAACATACTGCTAGAGGAACCCAAAAGGTCAACAGCATCTGAGGAGTGAAAGGAAATGGTGGTTCGATCATTTTGCGGGTTTCACCCTGAATCAGGACCAAAATCTCAACCATTCTTTCTCCCCTCCACCTTGGATGCTGCTCGATCCATAGTGTTCCTTTAGCAGGATGTTGCTCCCAATTTCAGTATCTGCAGTCTCTTGTATCTCGACTTAAGATTTGTCTCCCTCTAATTGTGGATGTCAGTTTAAAATGTGACAGTGCGGGGACTTCCATTGGCCAATAGATTCCCTCCTCGTAGTAGCATTCAATGATACTTGGATGTTGATAATCAATTTTTTTGTTGTCCTTGGACATGTTGAGGAGAATGAGGTCAGCTGGCTCTGGCAAGATGATTTCCTACATACACTGGAAGCATGTTTTGCCCTCACACTACTTTAGAAATATCTTTGAAATGACAACGTGCAATTTCATTACATTTGCAGCCTTGCCAAGAATTCTCAGAATGAACTTCAATTCGCATAAAAGAAAAATGTTAGACAGAATATAATTGTGCATTCACCACTGAATGGAAGAAGATGGTGCCGGAGAACAACATGACAGTTCATGAAACTACTTCTTTCACTTCTTTTACACCTTTTTCTTTCAAATGTGGTTCTGCTCCTGTTGGAGCCTGTGATTTACGTTTTGGTGGTGTGCTTTTGGGCTGATTGAGTTATCCGGCGCTTTGCTGTCTCTGAGGGTGTGCCGTGAGGCTTCGAGAGAAGTGTGCGGCCTTGAGGCCAAGAAGCCTGGAGATAGGCGCAAGCCCGTGATCAACTCCATTTCCTACCGGTCTCACCAATTAAAGTGCTGAGAAAGATGGCAATCAGCGAAGTGAGTGCGGAAGGCGAGAGGGTGTTCAGTGTCATTTACCAGCCTCTCACTCGCTGCTGGCAGAGGAAGGTGCCTGTATGTGACGGTCTGTCTCCCTCTCGCTCACTGCTCCCAAAAGGAAGTGCTTGCATTCAAATGGTCCCTCTCTCCCTCTCGCTTGGTGCTGCCGGAGGATTGTGCTGGAGTCTTGGGTCTTGGGCAAGGTTTATTCAATGCGGAATGTGGACTGGACTCTGTAGTTCATGTTATGATGTGTGTCTGGGCTCTCCTTTTTATGTTGCTATTTTGGGCAATTTTGAATTTGGGTGGCCTGCAATAACAGACTCTGAACTCAACTGAACATGCCTGGACTCTTTTGATTTTGTGCTTTATATTCTGTGCTTTTCACTAATTTTTTTTGCCATTTGAGTGGCTTGTTTGTCTTTGCATGTGGGAGGGGGGCGTGGCTGATGTTTTTCTTTGAATGGATTTCCATGGTTTTCTTTGTTTCCTGGCTCTCTGTGGGCAAGACCAATCCCAGGGTTGTATATTGCATATATACTTTGGTAATAAATGTACTTTGAATCTTTGAAATGTTTCTCAGAGTGATAATTTTCAAACTGGCAGCTTGGCTCAGTGACAATGCTTTCCATCATAGTTTCATAATGTAAAAGCTTACGGGAAATGGTACAACAAGTGCTGAAATTTGTTTCTGTTGATTTGAAAATTTCTGCATAAATCATCTACCCCTTTGTGTAAATTGTGGAATTACACTTGGAATATAACACAATTGAGAGAAAGCACACAGGGCAAAATGAGCAGGAAACGCTGCTGGAAGAGGGAGATGGAGGAGGGGGAGGGGGAGGGGGAGGAGGATGAGAACACTTCTCAGCAGGAGGTATTACTGCTGAGGACATACAGGGAAACATGCCACCATTTACCATGGCCAGGAACTGCTTATTCAATGAGGACAACTTCGATGATAATGCTACAAGTGCAAACTTAGAGCACAACAAACAATGCATTGCCCACCAAAACCTTTCAAGGTGATTGTAAATATAAATCCTGGCTGTTTCCAGATTTGAGCTGGAGACACTTGCAACACTTTGTCTCCTGCAGTTATGCATAACACTCTCAATTTAAAGAGAACTGAGCAGAAGACAAATATTCCAGGCCAAATCATATACCATCTCACTTTCTTGACGAAATTAAAGTTGTGATTAGAATCTGTCTTTTATGAGCCCTTACTTTCCCTGGTGCTCCTACAAAGACCACTCCTCTGGCTGCATCATTGTAAATGTAAGGTTGCTAACTTTCACTTGAGGACATTGCTTTGGAGGGTGGTCTTAGAAAGCTTAACAATGGACTGCACTGCCTCAGCAGGGGCAGTGTCAGTCTGCTTGAACTGGCTGACAGGTAATACCAAAGTCTGAAAGCAATTACCACCAGGTTCAAGGACAACTTCTATTCTGCTGTTGTCTGACATACGAAAAGACCTCTTGTATGATAAGATAGATTCTTGGCCTCACAACCTACCTTGTTATGAACTTGCGCTTTATTATTTACACTTTTTCTGTAGCCTTTCTACTTCGCTATGCATAGCTGTTGTTTTCCCTTATTCTAGCCCTATGCATTGTGTATGATTTGGTCTGTATAAACAGTAAGCAAGAGAAGTTTTGCACGGGATCTTGGTACACATGGCAATAATAAACCAATGCCAATTACAATACCAATAATGGCCAGGGTGAAGGGGGCAAGGGCAGAGATTGGCGTGAAAGGATCAGAGGGGAAAGCAAACATGTGCTGTCACTGGAGTTACTGATGTTCACCTGGAAAGACTGAATGGCGCACTACCGTGACAACCCATTTTGCATATTATAATCTACAATGACGATGGCTGACAAAGTAACAGTAAAATATTGTTGATGCCATTGCATGGAGGTCATTGACTCCTGCCATTGATTACCAGAATGTTGTGCTCCACTGCATTCTGAATGCATGTCTTCATTATCTTTTTTTTTTGCTGCTTCCCTACCATTGGGTTAGGTTACATTTTCTGGAGCCAGGACAATTTTTGTGCCACCTGTGAACCTGCCTATCCCATATCTAAATCATTAATACACATGACAAATAGTGAGGTCCCCAGCACCAGTCCGTGGCACATAATAGATTTCAGGCTGCCAATCACAAAAAAGCCCTCCACCAACACTGCTCCTTATTAATAAACCACTTTCAGATCCAATTTTCCCACTTACTCTGAAACCCATGATCCCTAATCTCCTTGACCAATGAGAACTACCATTAAGCCTGAAAAGTGGTTTAAAGATAGTGACCAGAGAAAACCAGGTACAGTTCTGGTCAGCTGTTGATATGCCAATCGGTGGCCTGCAGAATTAGTGCTGGCTGAGTACCAAATCATTGAAATGAACAAGCAGTATAAAGTCATAACGTCTGAACTTTCATAACTGAAATCAAAGGGAGTGGGTTAATCGCAGATCACAACTCTTGTACCCAGTTTTAAGAACATCAGGTTTAACCTTCAATACTTCTTTTGATGGAAAAACTAATCACCTTTCACTTTCAAATATATCCTTGTGTGCTCATGTGGGCTTGACTTTAAATTGTCCAGGATAAATCATTTTCAATAAAACAGCTTGATAGAAGAATGTGCAAGAGACCAGTTCAGTGAATGGAACAATAAACACGGCCTTTTGTCATAAGGTGGGGGCTGGGAACGGACCCAACTGCAAGACACAGACACTGAAGTACTAGGGACAGGACTAGGATACAGGGTGATGGCAAGGACATGGACAGGAAAACCAGGAACCTGGAACAGGACTGGACAAGAGAGCTAGGAGCCCGGGCTTGGACTCCGAGCCAGAGACTGGACAAGGACCCAGTACCTGGGTCTTGCCTCTGGCTCGGACCCCAGAACTAGGCAAGGATGAGGCTTGGCAGGCAGGCAGGATGAGGCTGGAGTCTTCAGGCTTGAGGCTAGAGGCTAGAGACTTGGCTTGGCAGGAGGCAGGAGGCTGGACTCTTCAGGCTTGAGGCTAGAGCCTAGAGACTTGAGGTGAGGCTTGGCAGGAGGCAGGCGGCTGGAGTCTTCAGGCTTGAGGCTGGAGGCTAGAGATGAGGCTTGGCAGGAGGCAGGAGGCTGGAGTCTTCAGACTTGAGCCTAGAGGCTAGAGACTTGAGGTGAGGCTTGGCAGGAGGCAGGATGTTGGAGTCCTCAGGCTTGAGGCTAGAGGCGAAGCTTGGCAGGAGGTAGGAGGCTGGACTCTTCAGTCTTGAGGCTAAAGGCTAGAGACTTGGCTTGACAGGAGGCAGGAGGCTGGAGTCTTCAGGCCTGAGGCTAGAGGCTAGAGACCTGGCTTGTCAGGAGGCAGGAGGCTAGACTCTGCAGGCTTGAGGCTAGAGGCTAGAGACGTGAGGCGAGGCTTGGCAGGAGGCAGGAGGCTGGAGTCTTCAGGCTTGAGGCTAGAGGCTAGAGACTTGGCTTGGCAGGAGGCAGGAGGCTGGAGTCCTCAGGCTTGAGGCTAGAGGCGAAGCTTGGCAGGAGGTAGGAGGCTGGAGTCTTCAGGCTTGAGGCTAGAGGTGAGGCTTGGCAGGAGGTAAGAGGCTGGAGTCTTCAGGCTTGAGGCTAGAGGCTACAGACTTGGCTTGGCAGGAGGCAGGAGGCTGGAGTCTTCAGGCTTGAGGCTGGAGGCTAGAGGCGAGGCTTGGCAGGAGGCAGGAGGCTGGAGTCCTCAGGCTTGAGGCTAGAGGCGAAGCTTGGCAGGAGGTAGGAGGATGGAGTCTTCGGGCTTGAGGCTAGAGGCGAGGCTTGGCAGGAGGTAGGAGGCTGGAGTCTTCAGGCTTTAGGCTAGAGGCTAGAGACTTGGCTTGGCAGGAGGCAGGAGGCTGGAGTCTTCAGGCTTGAGGCTAGAGGCTAGAGACTTGGTTTGACAGGAGGCAGGAGGCTGGAGTCTTCAGGCTTGAGGCTAGAGGCTAGAGACTTGGCTTGGCAGGAGGCAGGAGGCTGGAGTCTTCAGGCTTGAGGCTAGAGGCTAGAGACTTGGCTTGGCAGGAGGCAGTAGGCTGGAGTCTGCAGGCTTGAAGCTAGGCAGGCTCCTCCTGGGCAGGGCGCAGTGCTCTTGGGCAGGGCGTGGATCACCACCCAACAGAGGCATGGGACAGGAAGGGACAGAACCAACCACAGGTAATGGCAAGACGGCCTGGCTTATCTGACGGAGGCAAGGGACAGGAAGGGACAGAACCAACCACAGGTAACGGCAAGACGGCCTGGCTTACCCGACGGAGGCAAGGGACAGGAAGGGACAGAACCAACTGCAGGTAACGGCAAGATGGCCTGGTTTACCTGACAGAGGTAAGGGACAGGAAGGGACAGCACCAACTGCAGGTAATGGCAAGACGGCCTGGCTTACCTGGGCGGAGGCAAGGGACAGGAAGGGAACTAGGTACAGGGTGGCTCCAAGACAAGACTGCAAGCGAGACAAGGTGAGAGTTACCAGCAAGACAAGGCAAGGCTTCAGGCAATGCAAGGCGAGACGAGAACTTCAGGTGAGTTGAGAGTTACCAGCAAGACAAGGCAAGGCTTCAGGCGAAGAAACAGAAGGCAGAGGAAGGGATACAAGGAGTAGGACAAGAACAATCCAGCAGCCACGCCCTGGTCTCTGAAGGTATTTATGCAGCCAGCCCCAACGAGCATCAGCTGCCTCAATTAGAGCTCAACAAGAACAGAAACAAGGTAGACAGGAAAACCTGGAGCAAGGGTCGATGGACCAGATCTTGAACTGGAATACTGACTTTATGGACCGGACCATGACAGTAGCCCCCCTGCCCCTACGGGAGCCTCCTGGTGACCAAACAGGGTATCCAGACTATGGATGACCCAGGCTGGTGGGAGGGTATTTAACAGAAAGGGACCCCGGGTGGCAAGAGGAAAACGACAGTGTCTGTGTCACTGGGTCCATGGTTGGCTGGATCGTTCTGTCATAAGGTGGGGGCTGGGAATGGACCCAAGTGCAAGACACAGAGCCTAAAGTACTAGGGACAGGACTAGGATACAGGGCGATGGCAAGGACATGGACAGGAAAACCAGGAACCTGGAACAGGACTGGACAAGAAAGCTAGGAGCCCGGGCTTGGACTCCGAGCCAGAGACTGGACAAGGACCCAGTACCTGGGTCTTGCCTCTGGCTTGGACCCCAGAACTAGGCAAGGACGAGGCTTGGCAGGCAGACAGGATGAGGCTGGAGTCGTCAGGCTTGAGGCTAGAGGCTAGAGACTTGAGGCGAGGCTTGGCAGGAGGCAGGCGGCTGGAGTCTTCAGGCTTGAGGCTGGAGGCTAGAGCTGAGGCTTGGCAGGAGGCAGGAGGTTGGAGTCTTCAGGCTTGAGGCTGGAGGCTAGAGCTGAGGCTTGGCAGGAGGCAGGAGGCTGGAGTCCTCAGGCTTGAGGCTAGGCAGGCTCCTCCTGGGCAGGGTACAGTCCTCCTGGGCAGGGTGCGGTACTCATGGGCAGGGCGCGGTACTCATGGGCAGGGCGTGGATCACCACCTGACGGAGGCATGGGACAGGAATGGACAGAATCAACTGCAGGTAACAGCAAGATGGGTTGGCTTACTCAATGGAGGCAAGGGACAGGAAGGGACAGAACCAACCGCAGGTATCGGCAAGACGGCCTGGTTTACCTGACAGAGGCAAGGGACTGGAAGGGACCGAACCAACTGCAGGTAACGGCCAGATGGCCTGGCTTACCCGACGGAGGCAAGGGACAGGAAGGGAGCTAGGTACAGGGTGGCTCCAGGACAAGACTGCAGGTGAGACAAGGTGAGAGTTACCAGCAAGACAACACAAGGCTTCTGGCAAAGCAAGGCGAGACGAGATCTTCAGGCGAGGCGAGAGTTACCAGCAAGACAAGGCGGGGATTCAGGCGAGGAAACAGAAGGCAGAGGAAGGGATACAAGGAGTAAGGGAAAGAACAATCCAGCAGCCACGCCCTGGTCTCTGGAGGTATTTATGCAGCCAACCCCAACGAGCATCAGCTGCCTCAATTAGAGCTCAACAAGAACAAAAACAGGGTAGACAGGAAAACCTGGAGCAAGGGTCAATGGACTGGACCGTGAACTGGAATACGGACTTCATGGACCGGACCATGACACCTTTATACAAAGGTAACCACTTACTCAGAAGACCTTTTTCATGGGTAAGAGAATGGTGAGAATTCTGATGTAGAAAAAACAGATTGTTGGTGACTTCCAACTTCACCAATCTATTCGCTCAATTATTGCAGAAAATAGAGTGACAGTTTGTAGCCAAATATTAAGTAACCCAAGACAAAAAAAAGAAAGTGTGAAAATTATTTTTTTTTGTTGTAAGAAGCCTGATTGCATTACACCAGAACTGTGCTATGTACCATGAATATTTCTTTTTGTCAGAGGAAGAAGATTTTTTTTCAGATTCTATATCCATTGCACTGATTTAGGAAGGTCTTCTTTGTCAGACTTGCACAGGTAGCACTTCCAGTCTCCACACAGCTAACTATGATCACCTGCCAGTTGTTTCCAACTCCTCACCTGCAGCCTATTTAAACCTAGCTCTCATCAACAGACCTTGTTCACTCATCAAACCACTCTGCCTCAATCAGTTACTCTTAGCCTTCCATTTCCTCAATGCCTTATTGTGTCAAGTATCTGTTCTCTCTTACTTTGTTGCCCCTCATGGCTTGTTATTTTGCAGTTTATTATTTAAGTCATCGCTCACTGCTAAATAGTCTCTGCTGCTCTGCTTTTAGATGAAGCATCCTCCACATTTCCTGACACTTTGAAAATGGTCTATCCATTACTCTTTTTTAAAAAAAAAATCAAGTCACATTTTTTTCTAAAGTTCTCTCTGGTAGATGTACCCTGAAGCGCATCTTAAATGCAAGGGATCCAAGGTTCTGCAGTCCAATGATGATGTAGGGATTGCACATGAAAACCAATGGCCAGCCAGGACAATGGGATGCAGATGACAAGGATTGCCCAGAACCACTAGTTGAAGCAGCATCACAGGGTGGGTAAACTTTGTGCAACTCTTTGATGTTGTAAGATTTTGACACACATGAAGATTTAACTAAATTTGAGTGGGAGAACTTGGGGATGTTTGAGTGACCCCTCTTCGTAGGAGCAGGATCTGGGCTAGTAAAGAGACTTTGCTCCTTCCAGAGTGGATTGTGCTCATTTTCATCTCAGCTGTTAGAAGAAGGACTGGGCGGATAGCAGATGGGGACTAATGTCAGACACACAGAAACAAACACATATATAAATCCGTGAACTCAGAAATATGCACCAACAAAACCAACACTGCTCAGCAGATGACGTGTGGACAGAAAAAAGCAGATAATATTTTAACTATGTGATATTTTGTCAGAATTAAATTAATCAGAAAATGGTACAAATCTTGTATTTTAAATCTGGACTTTCAAGCAGGTATGTCTTATTAGCATTATATCTATTGTTCTGTTAGCATTTTCAAAGCTTTATTTTTAAATGTTTAAAGGGAAATAAAATGAGAATTTGTTCAATGGGGATACTTTTACTTGCAAATTAGGAATGCTATAGGCAATGAACAAAAAACAGATTGGATGAATTTGACTGGGTGGGGAGATGTGGTTTGGGGGCACTGCCAAGTCAGGTTGCTGGAAGGAGATGGCCTGGATCATTTTAGTCAACTTCGAACATACGAACATCACAAACAGAAAGCAAGGGGCCATTCACCCCACCCTGTGCCTGCGCCAAAATTTGATAAAATCATGGAGGGTCCTTTACTTTCCTGCGCTAACCTAGAAAAAAAATAGAAAGTAAAAAAAAACCTAGACCGTAATGGAAACATCTGAAAAGGATTGACATCATTGAATGGTTTATTGTACATAATTTTATTTTTGAATGAAGTATATTTTGTTAAAAAAAACTCTTATTCCTTGATTTCATTGATGTTCAAAAAACTACCTCAGCTTTGAATGCACCCAGTTTGCACAGCTCTGTTGGATAAAGAATTCGAAAGGTTCAATGTCCTCCCAGTGAAGAATTGTTTCTCATCCTGCTCTGAACTGCTCACCTGCTATTTTGAAAATGTGACCCCCAGCATATTAATATGCCAGCCATAGGAAATATTATCCCCACATTTACTTTAACCTCCATAAAATAATTGTACATTTCACTAAGATCACCTTTCATTCTTCTAAAGTTAGAGAGTATGGATCCACACAAAATGCTGAAGGAACTCAGCAGGCCAGGTAGCATTATGGAAAAGAGTACTGTCGATGTTTCAGGCCGAGACCCTTCCGTAGGATCTTATCAAAATGAATGATCCCACATTTTTCCACATTATATTCAATCAGCCACGTCCTCACTTAATATGTCTATGTTCCCCTGAAGGCTCAAAGCATTCTTTTGCTTACCCACACTGCAACACTTGTTAGCATTATCAGTTAGTTTCAATGTATGATACTTGTTTCCCTCATCCAAATCACAGATATAGATTGTGAACTATTGGTGCCCAGCTACAGCCCCAGTAGTACACCACTAACTCTGACTGTCAACCCTTCTTTTGTCACCCACTGTTTGTTTTGCATCCATCAACAAACCTTTAATTTGTATTAGTATATTAGACCAATCCTGTGTGCTCTAACTTGTTTGTACTATCCTCAATTTTCCAACCATTGATAAAAATAGATTGGAAAGTTGTGGGCAGCGGATTGCTAAATTTCCATCAAGTGTTCCCAGTTATAAGGTAACCAGTTGGTAACAATCTTGGAATATAAGCCCTTAAAGATAACTTTCAGTGCTGGACAAAGCCAGCTGATGAAGAAATATGACTGAACATTCTTTATTAATGTCATAAATGAGTGAGTTTTATTAGCAGGTTGTAAATCATTGGATGTTTTTATATCCCTGGATGCCATATAGATCACAAATTGTACTTAAGAATACTACTTTTTGAGAGTGCATAAAATGCAGGAATATATAAATCTATCATAATATGATAGAGAGGAGCTATAGGCAGGTAATCACGCTGGGGCCTGGGGGGATAGGTAAGTGGGTACCAGACAGGAGAGGGCAGGTGTCAGAGGCTAGAGAGCACCCCTGTGACTGTACCCCTTGACAATAAGTACTCCTGTTTGAGTACTGTTGTGGGGGGGGGGATAGCCTACCTGGGGGAAGCAACAATGGCCACGCCTCTGGCACAGAGTCTAACCCTGTGGCTCAGAAGGGTAGGGAAAGGAAGAGGATGGCAGCAGTGATAGGGGACTCTATAGATAGGGGGTCAGACAGGTGATTCTGTGGACGCAGGAAAAAAGCACAGATAGTAGTTTGCCTCCCAGGTGCTAGGGTCCGGGATGTTTCTGATCGTGTCCACGATATTCAGCGGTCATGGTACATATTGGTACCAATGACATAGGCAGGAAAAGGGAGGAGGTCCTGAAAGCAGACTACAGGAAGTTAAGAAGGAAGCTGAGAAGCAGGACCACAAAGGCAGTCATCTCTGGATTACTGCCTCTGCCACGTGACAGTGAGTGTAGGAAAAGAGTGAGGAGGAGGGTAAATGTGTGGCTGAGAGATTGGAGCAGGAGGCAGGGATTCAGATCTCTGGATCACTGGGACCTCTTTTGGGGCAGGTGTGACCTGTACAAAATGGACGGGTTGCACTTGAATTCCAAGGGGACCAATATCTTGGCGGGGAGGTTTGCTAAGGCTATTGGGGAGAGTTTAAACTAGGATTGGTGGCGGGAGGGGAGGGGTGGGAACCAAATTGAAGAGACGGAGGAAGAGGCAGTTGGCTCACAAACAGAGAAAGCTTGGAGACAGTGTGAGAGGGAGGATAGGCAGGTGATAGGGAAGGGACATGCTCAGACCGATGGTTTGAGATGTGTCTATTTTAATGCAAGGAGTATTATGAACAAAGCGGATGAGCTTAGAGTGTGGATCAGTACTTGGAGCTATGATGTTGTGGCCATTACAGAGACTTGGATGGCTCAGGGGCAGGAATGGTTACTTCAAGTGTCAGACTTTAGATGTTTCAGAAAGTACAGAGAGGGAGGCAAAAGAGGTGGGGTGTGGCACTGCTGATCAGAGAGAGTGTCACAGCTGCAGAAAAAAATGGAGGGATTGTCTACGGAGTCTCTATGGGTGGAAGTTAGGAACAGAAAGGGGTCAATAACTCTACAGGGTGTTTTTTTATAGACCACCCAATAGTAACAGGGACATCGAAGAGCAGACAGGGAAACAGCTTCTGGAAAGGTGTAATAACAACAAGGTTGTTGTGGTGGGAGATTTTAATTTCCCAAATATCGATTGGCATCTCCCTAGAGTGAGGGGTTTAGATGGGGTGGAGTTTGTTAGGTGTGTTCAGGAAGGTTTTTTGACACAATATGTAGATAAACCTACAAGAGGAGAAGCTGTACTTGATCTGGTATTGGCAAAAAATGAACCTGGTCAGGTGTCAGATCTCTCAGTGGGAGAGCATTTTGGAGATAGTGATCACAATTCTATCTCCTTTACCATAGCTTTGGAGAGGGATAGGAACAGCCAAGTTAGGAAAGCTTTTAATTGGAGTAAGGGGAAATATCAGACCATCAGGCAGGAACTTGGAAGCATAAATTGGGACAGAGGTTCTCAGGGAAATGTATGGAAGAAATGTGGCAAATGTTCAGGGGATATTTGCATGGAGTTGGGCACAGGTACGTTCCAATGAGACAGGGAAAGGATGGTAGGGTACAGGAAACGTGGTGTACAAAGGCTGTTGTAAATCTGGTCAAGAAGAAAAGAAGAGCTTACAAAAGGTTCAAAAAACTAGGTAATGATAGAGATCTAGAAGATTATAAGGCGAGCAGGAAGGAGCTTAAGAAAGAAGTTAGGAGAGCCAGAAGGGGCCATGGGAAGGCCTTGGCTGACAGGATTAAGGAAAACCCCAAGGCATTCTATAAGTACGTGAAGAGCAAGAGAATAAGTTGTGAGAGAATAGGACCAATCAAGTGTGACAGTGGAAAAGTGTGTATGGAACTGGAGGAGATAGCAGAGGTACTTAATGAATACTTTGCTTCAGTATTCACTATGGAAAATGATCTGGCGGTTGTAAGGATGACTTACAGCAGACTGAAAAGTTGAGCATGTAGATATTAAGAAAGAGGATGTGCTGGAGCTTTTGGAAAGCATCAAGTTGGATAAGTCACTGGGACCGGATGAGATCTACCCCAGGCTACTGTGGGAGGCGAGGGAGGAGCTTGCTGAGCTTCTGGTGATGATCTTTGCATCATCAATGAGTACGGCAGAGGTCCGGAGGATTGGAGGGTTGCAGATGTTTTTCCCTTATTCAAGAAAGGGAGTAGGGATAGCCCAGGAAATTAGAGACCAGTGAGTCTTACTTTAGTGGTTGGTAAGTTGATGGACAAGATCCTGAAAGGCAAGATTTATGAACATTTGGAGAGGTATAATATGACTGGGAATAGTCAGCATGGCTTTGTGAAAGGCAGGTCATGCCTTACGAGCCTGTCATATGGAGGTGGCTGGGAACGGACCCAAGTGCAAGACACAGACACTGAAGTACTAGGGACAGGACTAGAATACAGGGTGAGGGCTAGGACATGGACACGAAAACCAGGAACCCGGAACAGGACTGGACAAGAGAGCTAGGAGCCCGAGCTTGGACTCCAAGCCAGAGACTGGACAAGGACCCAATACCTGGGTCTTGCCTCTGGCTCGGACCCCAGAACTAGGCAAGGATGAGGCTTGGCAGGCAGGCAGGATGAGGCTGGAGTCTTCAGGCTTGAGGCTAGGGGCGAGACTTGGCAGGAGGCAGGAGGCTGGAGTCTTCAGACTTGAGGCTAGAGGCTAGAGACGAGGCTTGGCAGGAGGCAGGGGGCTGGAGTCTTCAGTTTTGAGGCTAGAGGCGAGGCTTGGCAGGAGGCAGGAGGCTGGGGTCTTCAGGCTTGAGGCTAGAGACTTGAGGTGAGGCTTGGCAGGAGGAAAGAGGCTAGAGACTCGAGGCGAGGCTTGGCAGGAGGCAGGAGACTCGAGGCGAGGCTTGGCAGGAGGCAGGAGACTTGAGGCGAGGCTTGGCAGGAGGCAGGAGGCGAGGCTTGGCAGGAGGCTGGAGACTCGAGGCGAGGCTTGGCAGGAGACTGGAGTCTCGAGGCGAGGCTTGGCAGGAGACTGGAGTCTTGAGGCGAGGCTTGGCAGGAGGCTGGAGACTCGAGGCGAGGCTTGGCAGGAGGCTGGAGACTCCAGGTGAGGCTTGGCAGGCAGCTGGAGACTCGAAGCGAGGCTTGGCAGGAGGCTGGAGACTCGAGGCCAGGCTTGGCAGGAGGCTGGAGTCTTCAGACTTGAGGCTAGGCAGGCTCCTCCTGGGCAGGGCGCGGTACTCCTGGGCAAGGCGCTGATCACCACCCGACGGAGGCATGGAACAGGAAGGAACAGAACCAACCGCAGGTAACGGCAAGACGGCCTGACTTACCCGACGGATGCAAGGGACAGGAAGGGACAGAACCAACCATAGGTAACGGCAAGATGGCCTGGCTTACCCGACGGAGGCAAGGGGCAGGAAGGGACAGAACCAACCGCAGGTAACAGCAAGACGGCCTGGCTTACCCGACAGAGGCAAGGGTTAGGAAGGGACAGAACCAACTGCAGGTAATGGCAAGATGGCCTGGCTTACCTGTGTGGAGGCAAGGGACAGGAAGGGATCTAGGTACAGGATGGCTCCAAGACAAGACTGCAGGTGAGACGATGTGAGAGTTACCAGCAAGACAAGGCAAGGCTTCAGGCAATGCAAGGCGAGATGAGAACTTCAGGTGAAGCGAGAGTTACCGGCAAGACAAGGCAGGGCTTCAGGCGAAGAAACAGGAGGCAGAGGAAGGGATACAAGGAGTAGGACAAGAACAATCCAGCAGCCACACCCTGGTCTCTGAAGGTATTTATGCAGCCAGCCCCAACGAGCATCAGTTGACGCAATTAGAGCTCAACAAGAACAGAAACAGGATAGACAGGAAAACCTGGAGCAAGGGTCGATGGACCGGACTGTGAATCGGAATACGGACTTCGTGGACAGACCATGACAGTATCTCCCCTCTACGGGAGCTTCCTGGCAACCAAACAGGGTATCCAGACTATGGATGACCCAGGCAGGTGGGAGGGTATTTAACAGAAAGGAACCCCAGGTGGCAAGAGGAAAATGACAGTGTCTGTGTCGCTGGGTCCATGGTTGGCTGGATCGTTCTGTCATACAGAGGTGGCTGGGAACGGACCCAACTGCAAGACACAGAGCCTGAAGTACTAGGGACGGGACTAGGATAAAGGGTGAGGGCAAGGACATGGACACGAAAACCGGGAATCCAGAACAGGACTGGACAAGAGAGCTAGGAGCCCGGGCTTGGACTCCAAACCAGAGACTGGACAAGGACCCAGTACCTGGGTCTTGCCTCTGGCTCTGACCCCAGAACTAGGTAAGGACGAGGCTTGGCAGGCAGGCAGGACGAGGCTGGAGTCTTCAGGCTTGAGGCTAGGGGCGAGACTTGGCAGGAGGCAGGAGGCTGGAGTCTTCAGACTTGAGGCTAGAGGCTAGAGACGAGGCTTGGCAGGAGGCAGGAGGCTGGGGTCTTCAGGCTTGACTCTAGAGACTCAAGATGAGACTCAAGGCGAGGCTTGACTGGAGGCTGGAGACTTGAGGCAAGGCTTGGCAGGAGGCTGGAGTCTTCAGGCTTAAGGCTAGGCAGGCTCCTCCTGGGCAGGGTGCGGTTCACCTGGGCAGGGCGCGGTACTCCTGGGCAGGGTGCAGATCACCACCTGATGGAGGCATGGAACAGGAAGGGACAGAACCAACTGCAGGTAACGGCAAGACGACCTGGCTTACCCGACAGAGGCAAGGGACAGGAAGGGACAGAACCAACTGCAGGTAACGGCAAGACGGCCTGGCTTACGTGGGTGGAGGCAAAGGACAGGAAGGGAGTTAGGTACGGGGTGGCTCTAGGACAAGACTGCAGGCGAGACGAGGCGAGAGTTACCAGCAAGACAAGGCAAGGTTTTAGGCAATGCAAGGTGAGATGAGAACTTCAAGTGAAGAGAGAGTTACCGGCAAGACAAGGCAAGGCTTCTGGCAAATCAAGGCGAGACGAGAACTTCAGGTGAGGCGAGAGTTACCGGCAAGACAAGGCAGAGCTTCAGGCGAGGAAACAGGAGGCAGAGGAAGGGATACAAGGAGTAAGGACAAGAACAATCCAGCAGCCACGCCCTGGTCTCTGAAGGTATTTATGCAGCCAGCCCCAATGAGCATCAACTAACTCAGTTAGAGCTCAACAAGAACAGAAACAGGGTAGACAGGAAAACCTGGAGCAAGGGTCGATGGACCGGACCGTGAACCAGAATACGGACATCACGGACCGGACCATGACAGAGCCTGATTGAGTTTTTTGAAGATGTGACTAAACACATTGATGAAGGTAGAGCTGTAGATGTAGTGTATATGGATTCCAGCAAGGCATTTGGCAAGGAACCCCATGCAAGGCTTATTGAGAAAGTAAGGAGGCATGGGATCCAAGGAGACATTGCTTTGTGAACCCAGAACTGGCTTGCCCACAGAAGGCAAAGAGTGGTTGTAGACAGGTCATATTCTGCATGGAGGTCGGTCACCAGTGGTGTGTCTCAGGGATCTGTTCTGGGACACCTTCTCTCCATGACTTTTATAAATGACCTGGATGAGGAAGTGGAGGGATGTGTTAGTAAATTTGCTGATGACACAAAGGTTGGAGGTGTTGTGGACAGTGTGGAGGGCTGTCAGAGTTTATAGCGGGACATTGATAGGATGCAAAACTGGGCTGAGAAGTGGCAGATGGAGTTCAACCCAGATAAGTCTGAGGTGGTTCATTTTGGTAGGTCAAATATGATGACAGAATACAGTATTGATGGTAAGACTCTTGGCAGTGTGGAGGATTAGTGGGATCAAAAAATACTAAATTATTTTTTCCCCTTTTTTCTCTCTCTCTTTTTTCTCCCTCTGTCCCTCTCACTATAACTCCTTGCCTGCTCTCCATATTCCTCTGGGCTCCTCTCACCCTTTCTTTCTCCCTAAGCTTCCCATCCCATGATCCTCTCCCCTCTCCATCTTTGTATCCCTTTTGCGAATCAACTGTCCAGCTCTTGGCTCCATCCCTCCCCCTCCTGTCTTCTCCTATCATTTCAGATCTCCCCATCCCCCTCCCCCTCCCACTTTCAAATCTCTTACTATCTCTTCTTTCAGTTAGTCCTGACGAAGGGTCTCGGCCCGAAACGTTGAATGTACCTCTTCCAATAGATGCTGCCTGGCCTACTGCGTTCCACCATCATTTTGTGTGTGTTGAAAGGGTGCAGAGGAGATTTACAAGGATGTTGCCTGGATTGGGGAGCATGACTTATGAGAATAGGTTGAGTGAACTCAGCCTTTTTTCCTTAGAGCGATGGAGGATGAGAGGTGACCTGATAGAGGTGTATAAGATGATGAGAGGCATTGATTGTGTGGATAGTCAGAGGCTATTTCCCAGGGCTGAAATGGGTAGCACGAGAGGATACAGTTTTAAGATGCTTGTACAGAGGAGATATCAGGGGTAAGTTTTTTATGCAGAGAGTGGGTGAGTGCGTGGAATGGGCTGCCAGTGACGATGGTGGAGGTGGATACAATAGGGTCTTTTAAGAGACTCCTGGGCAGGTACATGGAGCTCAGAAAAATAGAGGGCTATGGGTAAACCTTGGTAATTTCTAAGGTGAGGACATGTTTGTCACAGCTTTGTGGGCTGAAGGGCCTGTATTGTGCTGTAGGTTTTCTATGCTTCTATGTTTCTATATGTAAAGGGGAGAGCAATAGCGAGCAGGAAATTAGATCTGAATACTTCATGACCATTTTTACAGAGGATGTATGAGGTTAACTAGTTTATTTCAGTTAAATGAGTAATGTAGCTCAGTTAGTAAAGCTGCTGCCTCTGTACCTCCAGTTATCCAGGCTCAATGGTGCCCTCTGAGGCATCAGAGTTCAATTTACATGTTCTACTTGTGACAATGTGGC
Organism: Mobula birostris; assembly: GCF_030028105.1. NCBI lineage: Eukaryota > Metazoa > Chordata > Chondrichthyes > Myliobatiformes > Myliobatidae > Mobula > Mobula birostris. Next base: position 54,982,393 of record NC_092386.1, read on the forward strand.
TTTCCCCAGTTGCTCAGGTTTCCTCCATCATCCTGAAGACGGGCAGATCGTTAGGCCTTCTTGCCACTGTAATTTACCCCTTGTTTTTATGTAGGTGATGGGGTGAACCTGGGGGAAGATGAAAGGAACATGGGGAGCATAGGTTACAGTGAAACAAGTGTGGCAATGGGATTGCTCTAGGAGCTGCCTTAGAACCAATGTCCCTTTCAATGTTATACGGAAAGATTAACTAATATGAAGTAAGAGAGAGGTTTTGTAACATTAATTAGTAACCTGCTTTTACATAGGAAACTCATCTCAGAACTCATGATCTCCATGCAATCTGATGGTGTTTGAGCAGTTTTGTAAAGAAGAATGGGAAAAATTGCAGTGTCCAGATGTGCAAAGCTGACAGAGACCTAGACACACAGACTCAAGGCTGTCATTGTTAACAAAAGTGCATCTACTAAATACGATCTGTTTTCAATTTGACATGAAAGTCTTTTTCTGTTGGTTAGTGTCAAAACAGCCAAATTAAATCCACTGTGATTCAATGTTGTAAAACAATAAAACATGAAGACTTCCAAGGGGGATGAATGCTTTTTATAGGCACTGTATATATGGCGAAATAGGTTGTTTTGCAGCTGCAGTAAAGCTCAAAGACACAAAATTGCTATAAATCACAAAGTAAGCAAGTAGTGCCAAAAGGAATAGCACAGTAGTGTTCGTGAATTCATGGACCATTCAGAAACCTGGATGGAGGAGAGGAAGAGGTTGTTACCAAAATGTTAAGTGTGTGTCTCCAGGCTCCTGTACCCTTTCCACAATGGTAGTAACGAGAAGAGAGGGCATGTCCTGGATGGTAGTGGTCCTTAGTGACCGCCTCTTGAAGGTGTCCACAACAGTGAGGGGGTACTCACGTCGGAGCTGGGCTGAGTCTAGATCCCCGTGCGGCCTCTTTTGATCTTGTGCATCGGAGCAGCGGCCGACACGGTGTTCGGTGATGGCCCAAGTGCAGAGGGAGAAACGGAGAGTGGAATGAACAGTTCATTGAGTTTTAATAACAATGGTACAGAACAAAAGAAAGATAACTAACAGTGGGTCAAGAGGGCCGCTAACTAAACTCTCAAACTAAAATCTAATGGCAACACTGCAGCTCAGAAGCAGCAATGAAATACTAAAATAACATTTATGGCGTCAATCTAACTTGTAATCTTCTTTCCTGGAACATGGACTAAGGTGAGCAGGGAGCATTGCCTTCACTGTGCTTCCGTCCAGATGGAACAAGACGGAAACGGAAGGAAGCAGTTAAATACAATCACAATGAAACACTAATTGGCTGCAGTGTGCATTCTCATGAGCGTGATTGCTGATCCCATTCAGCCGACCACCTGCAAAGGTGCCCAGACTTCGAAGAAGAGTCCGTGGCTGTGACAGGACACCCCTCCCTGGGCGCAGCTCCTGAGGGGTCAGAGACCCATGTCTGCTGGAAGACCTGGATGAGAGACTTGTCTCAGATATCATGAGCCAGAATTCAGGAACATGCCTTTAGGCTATACCCTTCCCAACAAATGAGCTACAGGCAAGTTGCTAGGAGCCTTTGCACACTATAGATCAAGGACCCTTCCACCGTGGGGAGGAGGGGGAAGGGTCTGACTGGAGTAAGGGGGGAGGAAGTCACTGGCTTGAGCTGGGAAGCATGGAACACTGGGTAAATCTTCATCGATGATGGTAGACACAGTCTATAGGAGGCTTTATCGATAGCCTTCTCCACTATGAATGGTCCCATGTAACGTGGGGCCAACTTTTAGATCTCTACTTTGAAAGAAAGGTACCAGCCAGTCTTTTTCTCCAGCTTGAGAGGCCTCACCTGCCGGATACTGTATAGTGTTTCTGAGTGCGCAGCGCAGAAACCCTGGCCGTCTCCATGTGCACTTGTAGCCTTTGGACAACGGGACACCTGCATCAGCCTCTCAGTCAGGGAAGAGCAGTGGATGGATCCCCTTTGGCTTTCAGAGGGGGACATGCCAGTGGAGGATGGCTGGAGGTTATTGTGGGCAATCTCTGTCCAAAGCATCTGGGAGCTCCAGGTCGTGGGGTTGGAAGAGACAAGGCATCGCAGGGTTATCTCCAGCTCTCAGTGTGGCCATGGTCAAAACCTGATGAGAGGCTGGCTGCGGCTCCCAAAAGATACAGAAAGCCTTCCAAATATAGGACATGAACCGTGGTCCTCGATCGGACTCGGTCCCCGATCTCCCTGAGGGAAGCCGTGCAGCCTGAATACGTGCTTAACCATGAGGGTGGCTTGGGGAGAGCAATGAAGTGGGCTGCTAAGGAGAACTAGTCCACCACTACCAGAATGGTAGTGTTCCCATCTGTTGGAGGGAGACCATGGAGAGGTGAGACCAGGTGCAATGAGACACTGGCAGAACAGACCTGTAGGGCATTGACGTGATCTCTCGCTCTGGGCACAAGTGGGATAGGCAAAGACAAAGTTGAGGACATTTTGGCACATAGGCAACCACCAAAATTGTCTCCTTATTGTTACATGCCTCAAGGAGATCTGTGTTTTTTTTTGTGAGAATGGTGTAATGGTCTTTTGGAGGTCACCTGATGTAATTTTCCCGCTGATGTGAGGTCACGTGATGAGATGTGCACCACGGGTATATAAGGGAAGACCCCAGATGATGCAGTTGGTTCTTAGTTTTTAGATTTCCAGCTAGAATGTACTGTGTCTCCGTTTCTGTTGCATATTTGTTTTTATGACGCAGTTTCATTTTTAAAACGGTTGTTACATTCTGTTGGAAGGTACGATAGTGCTGGATTGGCAATTTTTGCTAGAAGTGTTGATGTACCTTATTCCAGCAGTAGTACGGGAAAGTGAAGACTTTATCGAAGTACAGGATCCAAAGGATTGAGAGGAGTCGGCATCGTCCGGCAGTTTAACAAAGGATCGACATTATTGAGTCTTCGTTGAAGGAGTAGTGACCTGCATCGAAGATAACTCTTGCCAAAAGAGCAAGGAGTTCATGCGAGATTTGCTCTCTAGAAGAATTTAAGGTCAGTGTTTTAAGCTGTTTGTTTCCGGCATCGTGAATCCTGTGGACAGAACCAGCAGGAAAGTCGCGTCTATGAAGAACTCCTTCTCCAGAGAAGTCTCTCCCAATTGAACGTATAAATCTGTTGGACTGTCGAATTTACCATTTTAAGAACTATATCTGACTTAACCGCTTTAAGAACTGTTTTCACATTTAACGCTTTCAGAACCATTGCTGAGTGACGATTTGTTGAACGGCTGCATAGCGATTAACTTCTGGTTAAGGTTTTTGTTTTTTTTAATTGTTTTTCTGTGTTTAATAAATGTTTGGTTGTTTTTATATAACCTGTCTTGATTGATATTCATTGTTGCCGGTTACGTAACATTATAAATTCCAGAGTGCATTAAATCCCTGGATGGCCACCCAGACGGAAAGAGTGATCATAGTCCATCACTTTGGTGTGCACAGTGGCATTGACAAAAAACTGGTAGGGAGGTCTCCTACCTGGGCTCATATCTAACTGTTGGGCAGCCCTCACCTCTCTTTCTATTCCACAAATCGCCAGAGCATCTGAGGAACGATAGTTTCTGGGTTAGTGATGCCCTCAGAGATGTCAAACTGGTGGGAGAGAGCATCGGCTTTCGTATTCTTGCTGCCAGGACGGTAGGTGATGGTGAAATTCAATCGGGTGAAGTAGAGAACCCAATAGACTAGACAGGAGGTAAATGTCTTGTGTTATGAATATAGGAGAGGTCCTCATGATCTGTCGATACCAGAAAAGGGTGCTCTGCTCACCCCATCAGTGATGCCATGCCTCCTAGACCTCCTTGACAGCCAGAAGTTCTTGGTTGCCGACATCCCAGTTGCACTCTGCAGAAGTCAAGCAATAGGAAAGAAAGGCACAGGGATGCAGCTGATTACTTACAGAAGAGCGCCGGGATAGTGCAGCTCCAATGCCGACATCTAATGCATCAACCTCAATGATGAATGGACTGTATAGGTCTGGATGTTGCAGCACTGGGGCAGTGGTGAATCGTCACTTTAGCTCTGAGAATGCTTGTTCTGCTTTACTTGTCCATAGCAATACTGCAGAGGTCTTCTTGGTGAGTGCACTTATGGGAGCCAGAACGAACTGAACTTTCTGTTGGAGCAGCGATGACAGTTTGCAAACCCCATGACGTGCCTCATTTCTTTGACCATGGAAAGTTTGGGCAGTTCTGTGACTGTTTGAACTCAACGTGGGTCCATTTGAACACTGGAAGGGGTGAAGATGTAGCTCAAGAATGACACATTTTTTTTGTGAAATTCACACTCCTCTGGCTTGGAATGAAGGTTGCTCTTGCGGAGTTGTCTGAGAACCCTCCAGACATGCTGGACATTTTGCTAGAAAGAGCAGGAATAGATGAGAATATCATCCAAATACAGGAAAACAAACTGATTCAACATATCCTGGAGCACATTGTTGACCAAGGCCTGGAAAACAGCTGGGGTATTGGTCAGACCAAATGGCATCACAAAGTACTCATAGTAGCCAGTGGAGGCTACTTGTCCCCTTCTTGGATGTGAGCCATCTCTCCTGCCTACGGAAAAGCAGCTTATCCCTGCCGGTGAGGTGGACAGATGGCTAAATCCCAAGGCCAGTGCCTCCTTGATGTATTCTTCAATGGTCACCATTTCAGGACAAGAGAGAAAAAAGAGCCAGCCCCAAAGGAGTACTGGAACCAAGTAAGAGGCCAACGCCACAGTCATGTAACTGGTGTTGAGGGAGTGTGGGGCTGCCTTCTCACTGAAGATCTCAAGAGGTTCAGCAGTCACATTAGCAGTTGGCACAGGGGAGGGGATACACTGACAGGGGTTTGAGCTGGATCCATGGGTTGTGTCGAGATAGCCAGGGAAGAATAGGTACCAATAGCAGTTCAGTTCAGTGACCAACATGGAAGGCGATCTGTTCCCTATGGATGCCTTCTAGCACAATTTGGAGAGTTCCCCTGGAGTCAATAAATACCTGAAGCTCATGGGTCTGAGATCCCCCACGACAGGAAATCTGGGAGTATTACTCGGTCAAGGAAGATGCTTGCAGAGAGAATCGGCCCATCAGAATTCCCCTTCTTGCTGACGGGTCTCCTCTTTTACTGTGTACTTGGGACTTGATGCCTGGAAGTGTCTTGGAGAACCACAGTAGAGGGGGAAAACTGTTCTCCTGTGCCAGTCTGGTTCATACTGAGTTAGGTACAGGACCCCCCCCCCCACCAGTTGCATGGGCTCTCTGCGGACTGTGTATTGGGTGACGAGAGAGAGAGAGTAAAGACCTGATAGCGTTCTGAAGAGTAGGAATACAGGGCATTCTTCCTCTGTGCCAATCAGTTGTCCAGTTGTCTATTCGAATGGCCAGATTTATCCGGTCATTCAGGCTGTCCTGTTGATAGCTCTGCCTCCGTGCTCAGCCCACTGTGAAAAGCAGTGATGAGGGATCTCTCGTTCTACACCATCTCAGCCGCAGAGGTGCGGAACTTGACTGTGCAGACTTTTACTGTCCCTTTCCCTTGGTGCAGGTCCAGGAGCTGATTGATAGCCTCCTGACCCCATAGAGGAAGATCAAGCACCCTCTTGAACTAGACTACAAATTTCTGGGAAGACTGGGCTGTGGGGGAACCTCGCTCTTGTAGAACATTGAACAGGCTGAGTCGGGGTCTGTCCAAGTGATTCACCTTGTGAACAAATTTACGTGCATCAGCACCGAACAGACTGTCTGAGTTTGGAAAGTCAGCTCACACTGGGTAATTCCTGCAGCCGTCAGGGTCACCAGAGTACCTGCCTGGTGGAGGAATGCTCGGTTCAGGTCCAGAAACTGCCAAAAGAATCAGGGTACTAGGGGCTGAGGCTGGTGAGATTGTTGTGGTGGAACATTTGGGAGGTTCTGATGCTGGGAGTGAGACTGTCCTTGCAGAAGGCTGTATAGCCGAGGTGAGAGCACGAGCTGCTGCCACCTGATTCTGGCTGCCTGTGGTGAGTCGCTGAACTGTCGCTGTGAATGCTGACACGTGTTCTTCCTGCTTGGACTGGTCTTGTCGCTTTGAGAGTAGTTGTCAGAGAGCACGAGCCATTCCTGCCAAACCAGCCCCCACTGACTTTAACTTCTCCTCATCTGACCAATGAACTTCAGTTATGGCTGGGGCTTGCCACTTTGGGAGCAGTTTTTGCACTGTGTCTGGGTGAGTCACTTCTTCCAGCCCAGACTTTAACTTCTCTCCTACCTGACCAACGAAATTCAGGGTCAAAGACAACTATTCTCTCTCTGCTTGGTCTATTTTTATGGTTGAGTCTGGCTGATATGGTGCTTGGTAATAGCTCAAGTGCAGACAGAGACACACAGAAGCAGAATGAACAGTTCACTGAGTTTTAATAAGAACAGTACAGAACAAAAGGAAACTATTAAATGCTAGACTAACCGGGCCGCTAACTAAAACTCTCAAACTACATTCTAACACCATCATTGTGGCTCAGGAGCAGTAACTTAATACTAAGTTAATACCGCTCATTTATAGCATCAATCTAAATTGTAATCAGGGAGGGTTGCCATCACTATGCTTTGGTCAAGACTCAACAGGACTGAAACGAAAGCACAGTAGTTAAGTACAACCAGAAAGAAACTATCATGGTCCGGTCCGTGAAATCTGCATTCCGGTTCACAGTCTAGTCCATGTTTCTTATTCCAGGTTTTCCAGTTTTCCCTGGTTTCTGTTGAGGCAGCTGATTCTTGTTTGGTCCAGCTTCATAAATACCTTCAGGATTCAGCCTCTGGCTACTGGATTGTTCCTGTCTGAATCCTTTCTGTTCCCCTTCCTTCTGTTGCCTCATTTGAAGCCTTGCCTCGCCTCATCTGAAGCCTCGCCTCGCCTCGCCTATAACCCTGGCCTGCACCGCTGTCAAGTTCAATTGCCGGAGCAAGACAGGAACTGTCTATCATTGTTTTGAACTGTCTCTGTGTCCACGCCTTCACTAGGTAGATTTGGCCGTTTGTTGCTACCTAGTGTTGGGATCTGTCTTTTTGTCTTTGCCTTTGCTAGGTACGTCTGGCCGTTTGCCACTACCTAGTGTTAGGAACCGCCTGTATCCATGCCTTCGCTTGGTAGGTCTGGACGTTTGCTACTACCTGGTGTTGGGAACCGTTTGTGTCCATGCCTTCACTAGGTAGGTCTGGCCGTTTGCCGCTACCTAGTGTTGGAACTGTCTGTGTCCATGCCTTCTCTAGGTAGGTCCAGCCGTTTGCTGCTACCTAGTGTTGAGAACCGTCCATGTCCACACCTTCGCTAGGTAGGTCCGGCCATTTGCTGCTACATAATGTTGGGATCTGTGTTTGTGTCCTCGCCTTCGCTAGGTAGGTCTGGCCATTTGCCGCTACCTAGTGTTGGGATCTGTCTTTGTGTCCTTGCCTTCGCTAGGTAGGTCCAGCCGTCTGCTGCTGCCTTGTGTCTTGTCTTGTCGTATTCTGCATTCTGTGTAATGAGTCCCGGCCCTACATCCTGTTTCCAAGGAGGGGTCCCAGCTCTGTGTCCCATGTTCCTGTCCCTCGACCAAGGCTCTGCATTTCCTGTCTCTCCCTCGACCAAGTGAAGGCTTTGGGGTCACACCCAGTCCTGTTGCCACTCCTCGTCCTGTAGCCATGTCTTGTTCTCGTCTTGTTCTGGAGTCCGAGCCCGGGTCAAGTCCCAGGTTCTGGGCCCTTGCCCAGTCTCTGGCTTGGAGTCCATACCCAAGCCTCATCATATTTTCGTCTCGAGGAACCCAAGCCTTGACATGTCCTCGCCTAGATCCGGGGTCCAAGCCCGAGTTTTGGGTCCTTGTCCAGTCTCTGGCTCGGAGTCATTGTCCAGATTCCAAGTTTATAGTTCCTCGTCTAGGTCCCGCTTTCCTTGTCAAGTCCTAGCCCAGGCCCTGTATCCTTGTCTCATCCAGGGCCTGTATCATGTCAAGCGTTGTTTCCTCCTGACTTCCCTTGCCTTTTGGACTAACCTAGTCCTGTTCCCTGTATTTCAGTGTCTGTGCCTCGCATTTGGGTCCACCTCCAACACCCTCCCCATATGACAGAAACCTTAATTGGCTGGAATGTGCATTGTCTTGAGTGTGATTGCCGACACTTTTCAGCTGCCCACCTGCGAAGGCACCCAGACTCCGCGGCAGAGTTTGTGGTTGTGACACTCACTCCCAGGCTGTGGTGCAACCAGTTAGAATCCTCTCCACTTCGCATGCATAGAAATTTACACGAGGTTCTGCAAACTTGTCAAAAGGTGACATATCAAATCCCGTCAGACCACTAACAAAGTAGAGCTGTCAGCATGTCTCCTTCATGCCTGCATCCTTGTGATTGTTTATTGTTGTACAGCAATTCCTCTGGGGAATGCACTTGCAATGGAGTAGGGTTGGGAGATAGAAACATAGAAACATAGAAAATAGGTGCAGGAGTAGGCCATTCGGCCCTTTGAGCCTGCACTGCCATTCAGTACAATCATGGCTGATCATCCAACTCAGAACCCTATACCTGCCTTCTCTCCATACCCTCTGATCCCTTTAGCCACAAGGGCCTTATCTAACTCCCTCCTAAATATAGCCAATGAACTGGCCTCAACTGTTTCCTGTGGCAGATTATTCCACAGATTCACCACTCTCTGTGTGCAGAAGTTTTTCCTCATCTCGGTCCTAAAAGGCTTCCGCTTTATCCTCAAGCTGTGACCCCTTGTTCTGGACTTCCCCAACATCAGGAACAACCTTCCTGCATCTAGCCTGTCCAATCCCTTTAGAATTTTATACATTTCAATACGATCTCCCCTCAATCTTCTAAATTCCAGAGAGTATAAGCCTAGTCGATCTAGTCTTTCATCATATGGAAGTACTGCCATCCCAGGAATCAATCTGGTGAACTTTCTTTGTACCCCCTCTATGGCAAGAATGTCCTTCCTCAGATTAGGGAACCAAAACTGCACACAATACTCTAGGTGTGGTCTCACCAAGGCCTTGTACAACTGCAGTAGTATCTCCCTGCTCCTGTACTCGAATCCTCTTGCTATAAATGCCAGCATACCATTCACCTTTTTCACTGCCTGCTGTACCTGCATGCACACTTCCAATGACTGGTGTACAATGACACCCAGGTCTTGTTGCACCTCCCTTTTTCCTAATCGGCCACCATTCAGATAATAATCTGTTTTCCTGTTTTTGCCACCAAAGTGGATAACCTCACATTTATCCACATTAAACTGCATCTGCCATGAATTTGCCCACTCACCTAACCTATCCATATCACCCTGCATCCTCTTAGCATCCTCCTCCCAGCTAACACTGCCGCTCAGCTTTGTGTCATCCACAAACTTGGAGATGCTGCTTTTAATTCCCTCGTCTAAGTCACTTATATATATTGTAAACAACTGGGGTCCCAGCACTGAGCCTTGTGGTACCCCACTAGTCACTGCCTGCCATTCTGAGAAGGTCCCATTTATTCCCACTCTTTGCTTCCTGTCTGCCAACCAATTCTCTATCCACATCAATACCTTACCCCCAATATCGTGTGCTTTAAGTTTGCACACTAATCTCCTGTGTGGGACCTTGTCAAAAGCCTTTTGAAAATCCAAATATACCACATCCACTGGTTCTCCCTGATACACCCTACTAGTTACATCCTCAAAAAATTCTTTGAGATTCGTCAGACATGATTTTCCTTTCACAAATTGATGCTGACCTTGTCCGATGATTTCACCGCTTTCCAAATGTGCTGTTATCACATCTTTGATAACTGACTCCAGCATTTTCCCCACCACCGATGTCAGGTTTACCGGTCTATAATTCCCCGGTTTCTCTCTCCCTCCTTTTTTAAAAAACAGAGTTACATTAGCCACCCTCCAATCCTCAGGAACTAGTCCAGAATCTAAAGTTTTGAAAAATTATCACTAATGCATCCACTATTTCTTGGGCTATTTCCTTAAGCACTCTGGGATGCAGACCATCTGGCCCTGGGGATTTATCTGCCTTCAATCACCTTCAATCTACCTAATACCACTTCCCTACTAACATGTATTTCCCTCAGTTCCTCCATCTCACTAGACCCTCGATCCTCTACTATTTCCGGAAGATTATTTATGTCCTCCTTAGTGAAGACAGAACCAAAGTAGTTATTCAATTGGTCTGCCATGTCCTGTTCCCCATGATCAATTCACCTGTTTCTGACTGTAAGGGACCAGGATTTGAAACTAGTTACTAAGTAGGAAGAACAAATAACTTCTAGGTTTTGAAGGCATATGTGTGTAGTCTGCAAGTACTGGCATTTTCATGGATCGACTGTCCTTATTTTGCCAGGTAGAAGAGATTCTAAATTTTGGTGATATTGTAGAAGTAGTATTGACGAGATATGAATTGAATATTTTGTATATAGTGCACATTAGTGCTTGGTGGAGAGAATGAACACACAGGACGGTGGATGTGGTGGTAATGACAAAGCCTGTTTATTCCTACAGGCGTTTGTAGATGACATCAACCTTCTCGAGCACTGTCGAAGAAGAACTGTGTCTTTTTTTTATTAAATGCAATCGTGAGCAATAGCCAGATCAGAAATGCTGATCAAGGCAACTAGTTCCCAAAGAGAACTCTGATAGGCCAATCAGATGGTTCACTGCTGCTCAGCGATAGAACACAAAAAAAATCATGTGTACAATTAAGAAACATTAAAAAATATTAGAAATACTGGAGTCATGATGATCATGATGAAGTCTGCAGGAGAGAGACATTTATACACATGCTGTCCTCCATAATTCAAAGAGATTGAAGGATAAGGTTGCAGGGTGACAAAACGTGGCAGGAGCACTTGGAATTAAAAAACTCATCCCTACCGGGAGAAATCAGCACCTGTTCTTTCCGCACTGTTCTCCAGCAGTTTAAGGACGAAGTCCAGCCGGAACGTAACTCACAAATACTCTTGAAAGTCAGGTATTAGCCCTACCTACCAACAACCAAGCATTGCCAACTTGGTCTCCTTCATGATAGATTATGAAGAAGCATGTGACTTCCCTCCCAGAGATGATAGGTGTTTGTGCACTCGACTCTTGAAGGCTTGGACCCCATCGTTGCAGATGTTTCCAACCACAGCATGTGGAAGGCTGTTCCAAATAAAGGAAGCTTCTATCCAGTGCATAGGTTCTCGCATCAGGCATAGAAACAGCATGAGCAGGCATAGATAAACTTGATCGTGTGGTGCGCCATCTCTCATAAGATGAAGGCAGCATGGCGCGAAGGTCTGCAGGGCTGTGGTTGGTGTGCATTTTGTATAGCACAGTAGCTGCAGCAACCTGTTGTCTGTGGTGCAAGCTACTGATGGCTAGCTTCTCACGAGCTGTGGCTTCATCTACACCAATAATCTTGAGAGCCTTTCTAGAGATGAAAGAATATACCTGTAGATTAACAAAATTTTCTGTCTGTTATTCATTTGTCAACAGTAGTGCAAAAGGAATGCCTTTTAGTTTCGATAATTTTTTGTGTTACAACTTAAAAATTAGCAAATTGCTAAGTTAAGAAAAATAAAAATAATTAACCATGATATTTTGTGGGTTGAATAATCAGGCTTAATTCACAAACATTTGATAGGAGTCTTGGGAAGAAAGACTGACATGCAGGCAGGAACTTGTGCTCAAGAACCAATGAATTGATTGCCAATCATTTTAGAGAGGTTTCAGAACACGTTTGGTGATTTTGGTAATTGACTTAACAGTGCGCAGGAATGTGAGTTAAGTTCACAAGTGTTGATCACTAGGACATGTTCATGCACAAAATCATTGACACAAAGGAGAGAATTAGACTGATAGAGATGCAGAATTGCAACAGGCCATTCACCCTACCATGTTCGTGCTGACCATCTCCCACCCTTTACTCTAATCCTACATTAATCCTGCATGCTCATCATTTACCCACAGATTTAAGCATTCACCTACACACTTTGAAATTTACAGTAGACATTTAATCTGCCAACCTGTCTAATAAAGGTGAGAATTACTTAGCAGAGAAAGTTTAGCAAAACCTTTAGTAAGAAGGCAACAGTAATCTTTAACATGAGAAACTCTGCAGATGCTGGAAATCCAAAGCAACACGCACAAAACGCTGAAGGAACTCAGTAGGCCAGGCAGCATCTATGGAAAAGAATCAGCAGCCAATGTTTCGAGTGGAGACCCTTCTTCAGGACTGAGAAGGAAGGGGAAGACACCTGAGTGGGGGCAGGGGAAAGATGCTGTCTAGAAGGTAATAGCTGAAACTAGTTGGGTGGGAAAGGTGAAGGGCTGGAGAAGAAGGAATCTGATAGGAGGGGAGAGTGGACCATAGGAGAAAGGGAAGGAGGAGGGAACCAAGGGAGAAGTAATAAGCAGGAGAGAAGAAATGAAAGGTCAGATTGGGGAATAGAGGAAGTGGTGGTGGTGGTGGGGGGGGTGGAATTTGTTCACTGAAGGGAGAAATCGATTATCATGCCATCAGGTTAGAGGGTACTCATATGTAATATAAAGTGCTGCTTCCTCATTCTGAGGCTGGCCTCATCTTGGCGCAAGAGGAGGCCATGGATCGACATGTCGGAATGGGAATGGGAACGGGACTTAAATGTTTGGCCACCAGGAAGCTCCGCTTTTGGCAGATGGAGCAGAGGTGCTCATCGAAGCAGTCCCCCAACTTACGAGGGGTCTCACCAATGTAGAGGAGGCCACATCAGGAGCACCAGGCACATTAGACGACCCCAGCAGATTCGCAGGTGAAACATTGACTCACCTGGAAGGACTGTTTGGGGATAATCTTTTAATCAGTAATCTTTTGCTACTTATCCTCAAAACTTTTCTCTTGCAATCCTTGCATTTTCACCTCTGGGTCAGAAGGTTGGGTGATCAAGTCCCACCTCAATTTCTAGTTGAATAATGTAAACAGCAATGTAGTGTTGCACTGGCTTTAGCACTACACAGAATTACAGATACTTTTTGACCTCTATTGTGTTACACTATTTCGGAGAAGACCTCTGGAGTTACTCCTGGCACCCTGCCTGAAATTTACTCCTAAAGCAATATGACAAAAACAAGCATCTGCTCATTATGATTATGCTGTTGAGGGAGTTCATAGTGTACACATTGGCTGTTGCATTTCCTATACTGCAGCAATGACTACCCGTCAATGGAACCTAATGAGCTGTAAAGAACTTCAGAGCATCCAGAAAGTATTTCTTTCCCTTTTATGCTTGAGATGACAATGATCTTCCCTAGTGAGCTACTGTGTCATTGGATCTTTCACCAGGATTGGATACGCACACACCAGAGAAGCCTGGTAATGGTCAGTGCAAGCTGAATTTGTCCTAAAAAATGTAAATCAAATGTAATAGTACAACTGCAGTTTTATTAAATGGATCTAATCTGAGGTGTTATTTCAATTCTTCCTTCCTTTCAGTTTACCTAATTTATCTACAGAATATTCCTTTTTGCTCTTGAAGCGAGTGGGGAGAGTGCATAGAAACCCATCAGCAATGCAGGAAGTTATTCCTGGCAGATGTTGCTTCACACCTATAGTGATATGCCACAGGGTTAAGCAGAAAAGAAGTCCAAATATATAATTTATAATGAAACCAAGACAAAATATAGTATTTCTGAAATTCATCTAACGAAATTCTAATTTGGGGTGTTAGTGTGGTTTTAGAATTTGTGCACAGTTACACTTCACAGTGACAAATGAAATGTAATTGGAAAAGGACCATTTCTCTATGTCAGAGTAATACAGCTTAAATATCCATGAAAGACAGCTGTTACAAATGTTTCTGTTTTTAACAGCTGTTCTGCTCTTGAAGTGAAAAAAAGTCATGCGTTTCTGTTGGAGCTGCAGTGCTTACTGCCTTGCCGGAAGGATATGCAAGGCCCCTGTCGTTGTTGCTCCACAGTCAGGTGAAGTGTGAAGGTGACTTGGCGGCTTTGTTAACTTTCAGCTTCGTAACTCAACATTGCCTCACTGAAGAGCCATCAGTATCCTTGCCTATGCTTCCGCCGAGGTTAGTAGGTTCGAAGGCTCAATGGTCCAATTTAATGTCGGAGAAATGTTTACAATATACATCCTGAAGTGCTTTTTCTTTGCAACCATCCACGAAAACAGAGGAATGCTCCAAAGAATGAATGACAATTAAATGTTAGAATCACAAAGTCACCCCCCAGCTCCCCTCCCTCCTGCACGGAAGTGGCAGCAAGCAACAATCCCCCCTCCCCCACCAGCAAAAGAAAAACATCGACACCTGCCACCAAACAGTCAAGTGTGAACAAAGCAATATCAAAGACACAGACTTGCAGTTACCCCAAAGACTTCGCGTTTCACCCAGTATTCAACATACCACAGGTTCTCTCTCTCTCCCTAGTAAGGGAGAGGAAGGTGTCTTCATTTTCCCAGTGAGCAGGGAGACTAAACAAACAACTAGCAGGTCTACGATGTTAAAAGTCTGTTACGTCGCTTTGTGCCTGTGCCTGAAGATCTCAAAGATCTCGAGTCTCCTGGCACACCGCTGTAGATATTTCGACTCCCCTAACGACACACGGGTCTCCTGAAGCGACATTGACCTTCGATCTGCCCGTCTCCAGAGCCCAAATCCTAGGCTTCCAAATCTGAGCCGGACTCTTAGGCCGAGTCCTTGGTGTGCTGAACAACAGCCAGTTATGAAACCACCAGAGCAGGTCCCATTCCTGCAGAGAACCAAAGTCAACATGTAACTCCAGGTTAGGGTGTTTAAAAGAACCCTGGAAGAGAAAAATAAAGATATTCAAGCTGGAAATAGAGCTGCTTCTGAAGATGAAAGCAAAGGAGTCATCATTTAGTGCCATCATTACGCCGCTTCACCTCCCGCATTTGGGTAATAGCTAACCTAAAATATTTGCACCTGCATTTCTATTAATGAATAAAAACTACCGTTAACTTTTTGAAACTTTAAAGTTAAAAGCCCTTGCTAGAAATTAAATAGAATTAATTTTTGAGAAGGGCAAAGAAACTGCCTTCCTGCCAAAGAGGTTTGGCCTGAAACGTCGACTATACTCTTTTCCTAGATGCTTCCGACCTGCTGAGTTCCTCCAGCATTTTGTGTGTGTTGCACTTATGGGACTTAAATGTTTGGCCACCAGGAAGCTCCGCTTTTGGCAGATGGAGCAGAGGTGCAGTTGGCAGTCTGGTATCTTTGGAGTCTTTTTCATGTCTTATTGCCACTAAATTCTGAACGACCTTTCCCGCAGAGGATTAGAATATTTCACCAGATACCCACATTTCCCACAAAATAGGCTGTGGTCGGGATAAGGATCAATCTGTGGATGAACATCCTGAGTCATCTGGCGTCTGGTGTCAAGTCAAATCTGGGAGAAAATGCAAGCCTTGTACTCAATGATGTATAACCACTGCTCTGGTGCTAGGGTGCTGGAACCACAGACCCAGGCCCATCTGAAGAAGGGCAAAATCTGAAAATTGTTTTACTTTTTTTTTGGATAAAAGCAGGAAAATTAAGTGAAATTTCTTCAAATTCGATTTGCTCAGTTTTCTGTAAAGTTCACACAGTGTTGTTTTTGAGATATTGTCAGCTTCTCTGTAATGAAACCTTAACAAAAGGTCTTGGCATGGAAGTGTACCAGAACAGTAAACCTATTTTTGACTGAGTGAAAGTTCTTTAAAGATTTCCATGGGAACGAAGGGAAAAAAGTCACTTCTTTTTCTCTCATAATCTGCATGAGAGCCATGGCTTCTCTGTAAACACATTTACAGAATTGAAATAACCGAGGTATATGCCAAAGAGATTATTTGTAATGTCCATCACTACGCTTGAAACTTAGTCAGGGTTGCAGCTTAATGTTGCAGTCAAGCAGAAATTTCTGATAGATGCTCTTATAGAGACAGAATTTGTTCATTTGATATTGCCAACTTCAGACTTCTGAATTCTCATATTTCCAATGACGATCAGTATGACTTCTTAATGTGAAGAAACATAACCTCAGTGCATACATGCCACAATTCATTTAAATGGGCCTGTAATCCATTCAATTGTTTTCATAAAACATCAAAGATCTGACTTAGTCATTTTCTTAGAAATTGCCAAAGTGTCAGGAAAGCCTCTGCATTGTGACAAGCTCATGTAAAAAAAAAAATCTTGTGATATAGATGTTACTTGCTGATACTTTGCTGGCCATCATAGGACAGCAATGTATGTCTTCATTTATAAAGTACCATTAATGCAGTAAAATTTGTTCAGGATTTTCACAACTGTAATATGCCACAAGGTACAATCTTCTGTGATACTTTGGTAATCTTACTTTAAGAAAGTCAGATCTTCAGAGCCAGGTTTATGCTAGATGATGTTGAGATTAATGATAGGGCTTGTAATTTTTGGTTTTAACCAATACAAGTGGGGGGAAACAGCCGAAGGACTACTTGGGATGATTTTTTATTTATTTCACAAGTCAAACTTGATCCTGGCACTAAGTGCAAACATGCGGAACTTACCTTTGAATTCACAATGCTGCATGTGATGTTTAAAACGTGCAGATGGATAAAGGAAAGAGTTTATATTTTTTCTCTGAGGAACACTCTGGTCAGAGATGGTTGAGAAAAGAACTCTAGGGAAGTAAAAGTAAGGGCAAAAACAGGGCACAAAACTAAAGATGAAAGTGAGTATGTGAAAGAAAATTAAAGTCTTGCTAAAGGTTCTCAGTGTGGGAGACTTTAGTCCAGATATTATGTCAACTATGTTGTGACTGACCACAGTATTCAACCAAGCAGCCAAATGGTCTCAATGAAAAAAATTAGTCATTGAGATGGATCTCTTTCAATGGTAATCCCATTTTCTGGCATATTGCAACGTAATCAACACCTCTCTGCATGCCTGAATAAAGCACTAATATTAGTAACTCCCGTACCTCTTTAAAAGATGCAGAGTTAAGGCCAATCTCTGACACCATGTCTTACTAGTGTCAAGCATCCTGCAAGTGTATTGTCGTGAATTCGGTATAAGCAGATTTTAAATCACAGCACAGCTTCACCATGTCGCTTGCAGGCTCAGTACGTAGACATCCTATCAACCCTGGATTCTTATTATTTCAAATAGACGTACATGAGGACAAACATTTAATCCCGAAATTAATTTTGTTAAACATTAGGATTTCCAAATTGAAGAAAAAAGAATTGCACTGCATATAAACAGCCCTGCGATATTTTTAAATCCCATCCAAGGAGCGGCAGTCTTGTGGATGCAGCTCAGCACATCATGAAAACCGGTCTCCTCTCTATGGACTCTGTCTATACTTCTTGCTGCCTCAGTAAAGCAGCCAGCCACCCCAGATACAGTATCCTCTCTTCTCCCCTCTCCCATCAGACAGAAGGCATAAGACTGAAAGCATGTTATCACCAGCCTCTAACTCTGTTATGGACTTCTTATATAAAATAGACTCTTGACCTCTCAATTCACCTTGTTATGAGCTTGCACTGTATTTTCTCTGTAGCTTTCACACTTTATTTTGCACTGTTACTGTTTTACCTTGTTCTGCCTCAACGCGCTGTGGAATGATTTGATCTATATGAACAGTATGAAAGACTCTTCTCCGTATTTTGGTACATATGATGATAACAAACCAATACCAACCTTATTGTCCCTTTAATTAATATGTTATAATTAATATTGCTGAAATTGAAAAGCTTTTGTAAAGCTGTTAAATTGGACAGTGATCATCTCTAGACTGTACCTTGTAGTTGTCACCGATGCTATTCCCATGGCTGCACTGAAGATCTGCGGCTGTGACCCTTCTCTGTGGCATAAGCATGAGGTGAGTAGCAACTAGACTGTAGGCTGATGAGTCTAACATCCCTCTGATGGAGCAACCCAATGATTTTGACAGCTTGATTATCAGAAGGTTTGACAGATTACAAAAATGAATGTTATTGAATGAATTTTAAGAATGATAAATGTAATCTGTTTTCTTGCACTTGCTGTTAATTAATCAACCCAATATTTCAATTTTCTAATAGAAATTAGATTTTTTTTGAAGAAAGAAGCAAAAGAATTTAGGTTTGATGTCTGCCTGGTAGCTTGTTAGTCACCTGTAGTATCTTTTTCAAAATTAAATCAGCTAGCAGATGACCAAATTTTAATAAAACACAATAAGCATCAGTCTATTAAAGAACCATTGCCAGATCTAAACAAGTGCACAGGAAAGAACTAGAATTAGATTCAGTGTCCTACATTGAAGTACCTGTAAACTAAGCCTTCACTTGCATAAATTCTCTTTTTTAGACTTTCAAAATTGTGTTCAATCGTTGGGTGCTTTTCATTCACAGTCACCTAATCTGCAAGCTCTGTGAGTCATCATCTCCATAGTGCTACTTTGAAGCACTTAACTGGGTTCCAGTTGTCATGCCCTGCTGATAGAAGGGTTATTTTTAAGTGTTGTGTAGAAATTCTCACAGTTAGACCGCAGAACGAAAGCAACAAGGAATATTCTGAATTCCCCAATAAATGTAACTTCAAAAAATGTCCAATATTTTGTATAGAAACATATGTGGAGATGCAGATAGCAGTGGGAAAATGACCATTGATTCATTAAAGACGAACATGAATATGTGTAAAGTGAATAATATGTATTTAATGGATCTCTTCAAAAGTCATCAAATTTAAATTTCTGTACACATACATAAGCTTTATCCACTTTCCAATATCCTCTATTAGCACAGATAATCAAATATGAGGAGTGGTAACTCTGACATATCCTCTTCTTTCTGATATGGAGGTTAGAGACCTCTGGCTGTAGGCTCCGAAAATTTCTCCCAGCAGTTAGTAATATCATATGAGGAGCATATGGGCCTTAGTCACTGAAGAATGAGAGGTGATCTCATTGAAACCTATGGAATATTGACAGCCCTCGATAGAGTAGATTTGGAGAGCATGTTTCCTATGGTGGGGGAGTCTAAGACAAGAGGACACAGCCTTGAAGTAGAGGGACACCTATTTAGAATGGAGATGAGAAGGAATTTCTTTAGTCGGAGTGGTGAATCTGTGAGATGTGTTGCCACAGGTGGCTGTGGAGGCCAAGTCATTGGGTACATTTAGAAGAAAGATTCTTGATGAGCCAGGGCATGAAGGGATACGGGGAGGAGGCAGGAGACTGGGCTGAAGGGAAAATGGATCAGCCATGATGAAATGGTGGAGCAGACTTGATGCGCCAAATGGCCTAATTCTGCTCGGATACCTTCTGGTCTAAAGGCCTGATATGCTCACCTTGGAGTGAGTTAGTTCATTAACTGGATCAATATTAAGCACTTTTGACTTGATGCCACTTGACTGATTGAGGGGCTGCAGACAACTGCCATTGTCCATTCAGTTAAAAAGGGTTAGGCCAACATGTAACTAGAAATCGATGTAACAATCATCAATGTCTGCACATCTTAGCAAGGCACAGGATAAATGTGCACAGCCATTGAAGCCAGTCTTTGCGTAATGACGGTGGTAGTTAACTAATGTGTAGGTGTGTATGTGTGAGTTGGTTATTTGGTTTTACTTAAGACTAACAATTCTCTCAAAGCATAGCAGGATAATGACAATGCACTTTATGGAGATAGAGGGCAAGGAACAGTAAAGTATTGAATTACAGAGAGACAAAGGACTCTATTCTGATTTCACATGTGTAAAAAGCAGCAATTAGAATGAATTTGTATTAAACAAATACTACTGACATTTTCCCTGAAACCATAGAGAATAAGGTTATGTTTAAACTTTAGGTACCGCTCTTGAAAGTAGTTACTTCTGAATTGCTATCTGATCAATATCTGATTGATGGTGCCTGGCAATGAATCAAACTCTCATGATCTGAAGAAAGCTCTTAAGAGCCTTTGCTATCATGGATTGTTGGTGTGATGGCAGGCAGGCATATCAAATGCTCTGGTCCCTTCCGGCTAACTAGAAAGAAAGAAGTTGGATTTCATTCTGTGTAAGTGCTTGTCACTTTTTTCAGACTTGCCTGCTTTGTAAACCTCAAGGGAAGCTAACTTAAATGGATATAGTTCACTTATGAAATTCTTTGTACTGAGCTCCTCATGTGGCATTTGGAGAAGGTTCAGAAGTTGCAAGTGTAGGTGCCTAATTTTTGTATTTTATATGATATATGCACAGCAGCTCTAGACTGGATGTAACATCCGACTAAAGCCAGCTTTTACAACAAAAAAGGGAGGACTTGCCTGCATTCCACTCAGTGTTGTCACCTATAATGTGTTGACTGGCATCATAAAGGATGGCTTTCAAGTTCCTTTCTGAAAATGTAGCGATCCTTCACATCGGTAAGTTTTCAGAGTCATAGAAAAGTAGTGCTGAAACAGGCTCTTTGGCCCATCTAGTCTGTGCCAAACCATTTAAACTGGCTACTCCCATTGACTTGAACCAGGACCATAGCCTTCCATACCCCTACTATCCATGTACCTATCCAAACTTCCCTTAAATGTTGAAATCAAGCTTGCATGCACCACTTGCACTGGCAGCTCGATGCATACACTCAGGGCCCTCTGAGTGAAGAAGTTTCTCCTCGTGTTCCCCTTAAACTTTTCACCTTTCACCCTTAACCCATGACCTCTAGTTATAGTCTCACCAACCTCAGCGGAAAAGCATGCTTGTCTTTACCCTATCTATACCCTTCATTGTTGGGGATTCACTTGGAAATCTAATGTATATTACCTAATGTTACAGAAAATGGAGTAATTAGTGGGCTGGATTGAAGGGTGATTGATACAACATAGAAACATGGAAACATAGAAAATAGGTGCAGGAGTAGGCCATTCGGCCCTTCAAGCCTGCACCGCCTTTCAGTATGATCATGGCTGATCATCCAACTCAGAACCCTGTACCTGCCTTCCCTCCATACCCCCTGATCCCTTTAGCCACAAGGGCCATATCTAACTCCCTCTTAAATATAGCCAATGAACTGGCCTCAACTGTTTCCTGTGGCAGAGAATTCCACAGATTCACCACTCTCTGTGTGAAGAAGTTTTTCCTAATCTTGGTCCTAAAAGGCTTCCCCTTTATCCTCAAACTGTGACCCCTCGTTCTGGACTTCCCCAACATCGGGAACAATCTTTCTGCATTTAGCCTGTGCAATCCCTTTAGGATTTTATACATTTCAATCAGATCCCCCCTCAATCTTCTAAATTCCAATGAGTGTAAGCCTAGCCGATCCAGTCTTTCATCATATGAAAGTCCTGCCATCCCAAGAATCAATCTGGTGAACCTTCTTTGTACTCCCTCTATGGCAAGAATGTCTTTCCTCAGATTAGGGGACCAAATCTGCACACAATACTCCAGGTGTGGTCTCACCAAGGCCTTGTACAACTGCAGTAGTACCTCTCTGCTCCTGTACTCGAATCCTCTTGCTATGAATGCCAGCATACCATTTGCCTTTTTCACCACCTGCTGTACCTGTGTGCCCACTTTTAATGACTGGTGTATAATGACACCCAGGTCTCATTGCACCTCCCCTTTTCCTAATCGGCCACCATTCAGATAATAATCTGTTTTCCGGTTTTTGCCACCAAAGTGGATAACCTCACATTTATCCACATTAAATTGCATCTGGCATGAATTTGCCCACTCACCTAACCTATCCAAGTCACCCTGCATCCTCTTAGCATCCTCCTCACAACTAACACTGCCGTCCAGCTTCGTGTCATCCACAAACTTGGAGATGCTGCATTTAATTCCCTCATCCAAGTTATTAATATATATTGTAAACAACTGGGGTCCCAGCACTGAGCCTTGTGGTACCCCACTAGTCACTGCATGCCATTCTGAAAAGGTCCCGATTATTCCCACTCTTTGCTTCCTGTCTGTCAACCAATTCTCTGTCCACATCAATACCATACTCCCAATACTGTGTGCTTTAAGTTTGTACACTAATCTCCTGTGTGGGACGTTGTCAAAAGCCTTTTGAAAATCCAAATATACCACATCCACTGGTTCTCCCCTATCCACTCTACTAGTTACATCCTCAAAAAATTCTATGAGATTCGTCAGATATGATTTTCCTTTCACAAATCTATGCTGACTTTGTCCGATGATTTCACTGCTTTCCAAATGTGCTGTTATCACATCTTTGATAACTGACTCTAGCATTTTCCCCACCACCGATGTTAGGCTAACCGGTCTATAATTCCCCGGTTTCTCTCTCCCTCCTTTTTTAAAAAACGGAGTTACATTAGCCACCCTCCAATCCTCAGGAACTAGTCCAGAATCTAAAGAGTTTTGAAAAATTATCACTAATGCATCCACTATTTCTTGGGCTACTTCTTTAAGCACTCTGGGATGTAGACCATCTGGCCCTGGGGATTTATCTGCCTTTAATCCCTTCAATTTACCTAACATCGCTTCCCTACTAACATGTATTTCACTCAGTTCCTCCATCTCACTGGACCCTCGGTCCCCTACTATTTCCGGAAGATTATTTATGTCCTCCTTAGTGAAGACAGAACCAAAGTAGTTATTCAATTGGTCTGCCATGTCCTTATTCCCCATAATCAATTCACCTGTTTCTGTCTGTAAGGGACCTACATTTGTCTTAACCAATCTTTTTCTTTTCACATATCTATAAAAGTTTTTACAGTCAGTTTTTATGTTCCATGCCAATTTTCTCTCATAATCTTTTTTCCCTTTCCTAATTAAGCCCTTTGTCCTTCTCTACCGGACTCTGAATTTCTCCCAGTCCTCAGGTGAGCCGCTTTTTCTGACTAATTTGTATGTTTCTTCTTTGGAATTGATACTATCCCTAACTTCCCTTGTCAGCCACGGGTGCACAACCTTCCCTGATTTATTCTTTTGCCAAACTGGGATGAACAATTGTTGTAGTTCATCCATGCGATCTTTAAATGCTTGCCATTACATATCCACCGTCAACCCTTTAAGTATCATTTGCCAGTCTATCTTAGCTAATTCATGTCTCATACCTTCAAAGTTACCCTTCTTTAAGTTCAGAACCTTTGCTTCTGAATTAACTATGTCACTCTCCATCTTAATGAAGAATTCCACCATATTATGGTCATTCTTACCTAAGGGGCCTCTCACAATAAGATTGCTAATTAACCCTTCCTCATTGCTCAATACCCAATCTAGAATAGCCTGCTCTCTAGTTGGTTCCTCGACATGTTGGTTCAAAAAACCATCTGGCATATATTCCAAGAAATCCTCTTCCTCAGCACCCTTACCAATTTGGTTCACCCAATCTATATGTAGATTGAAGTCACCCATTATAACTGCTGTTCCTTTATTGCACACATTTCTAATTTCCTGTTTAATGCCATCCCCAACCTCACTACTACTGTTAGGTGGCCTGTACACAACTCCCACCAGCGTTTTCTGCCCTTTAGTGTTACGCGGCTCTACCTATATCACATCCTCCCAGCTAATGTCCTTCCTTTCTATTGCGTTAATCTCCTCTCTAACCAGCAATGCTACTCCGCCTCATTTTATTTCATGTCTATCCCTCCAGAATATTGAATATCCCTGAATGTTCAGCTCCCATCCTTGGTCACCCTGCCCAACCGAGACTCTTGATATGTCACTCTTAAAAGCCTCCCACTTGCTATTTGTTTCTTTTCCTTCAGATAGGCTCTCCTAATCAGACTCAGCTAGATCCTGTCTAATATATTTAACAAACAATGGACCCAGCACCAATCCCTGCAGCACACCACTAAGTGACAAGCCTCCAGTCAGAGAGGCTAACATCTACTGCTACTCTCTGGGTTCTCCCACTATAATCCTGTCTAATTCCCCCAAAGTTAGCCCTACTCCAGTTTAGGACCCTAACCTGTGGACCTGTCCATCCTTTCCCATCTTTATCTTAAAGCTAATAAAATTGTGGTCATTAGAGGCAAAGCGTTCCCTAACTACAGTTACTTGCTCTGCTTCATTTCCCAAGTGTTGCACCCTTCTGAGCAGCTTTAATTTTTTATAGGTGTCCGTTAGTCTCACGAAACCATGAATTTGCACCTTGGAAGGTTTCCAGGGCACAGGCCTGGGCAAGGTTGTATGGGAGACCAGCCCATGCTGCAAGTCTCCCCTCTCCACGCCACTGATGTTGTCCAAGGGAAGGGCATTAGGACCCATATAGCTTGGCACCGGTGTCGTCAGAGAGCAATGTACAGTTAAGTGACTTGCTCAAGGACACACACACTGCCTCAACCAAGGTTCGAACTAGTGACCTTCAAATCACTAGACAAACGCCTTAACCACTTGGCCATGCGCCAACACTAGCTTTATAAAACTCTACTTAAGCCACATCTAAGCTAATGTTGAATCCAATTTACTACTTCATCCTGAATGCCAAGCGACTGAACCTTCTGGACTAACCTCCCACAATGGACTTTGTCAAAGGCCTTGCTGAAGTCCATGTAGTCAATGTCCACTGTCTTTCCTTCATCAACTTTCCTGGAAGAGCCTCCTTGAAAAATTCTGTAGGAATTATTAAACACAGCCTACCATACACAAAGCCGCATTGATAGTCTCTAATCAGGCCCTGTCCATCCAAGTGCTTATATGTCCTGTCCCTTAGAATAACATCTAATAATGTACCTGAAATGGACATCAAGCTTGTTGGCCAATAATTTCCCAGCTTATTCTTGGTGGCTTTCTTGAACAATTAAACGATGTTATCTTTCGTCCAGTCCTCTGGCACATTACCCATGACTAAGGATATTTTAAATATCTTTGCCAGGCCTCATTTATCTGTACCTCTGTTATGCCTGTAGCATCTTTATCCCAGAATACTGAGCTTTCAGTCCTGCCCTTCTCTCAGCCATGTTTCTATTATGGCTACAACATTCCATCTCCAGAGCTAATCCATGATCTGGGTTCATCTGCTTTACTTGTTAATCCATGTGCACTGAAATAATTGCAATTTATGTGAGTATTCCTTTCCCTCCCTCTACTGTGCCCCTGACTATCCTGGTTGCCAGACTTCGTTGAGATGTGGAGATTTCTTAGGGATGTTATGAGATGCCTTCTTCCAGTCAATGGATAGGATCTAGGATTGTCATAACGGGGGTGCTGGGAGCAGATTCAAATGCAAGACACAGACACTGAAGTACTAGGAACAGGACTCGGAGAGTCAAGAAAGCAAGGGAAGTGGGGAAGAAAGGACGCTGGACATTGACACAGGCCTTGGATGAGACTAGGGTGCAGGGCCTGGGCTAGGACATGGAAAAGAAACAAGGAACCTGGACACGGAACTCTGAAACCAGAGCCTGGACTAGTGACACAGAACTCTGGAACCGGGGGACAGGACATGGCTTGGACAGGACGAGGTTCTTGGACGTGGCTTGGACAGGACGAGGTTCTTGGACGTGGCTTGGACAGGACGAGGGAACTCCAGCACCGGGCTGGGCGAGGTACTCCTGGCTGGCCCAGGCACATGGACAGGATGAGAACACAAAGCCTTGACTTGGTCCTGGGAGACAGGAACGTAGATCACAGAGCCTTGGTCCTGGGAGACAGGAACGCGGAACACAGAGCCTTGGTCTTGGGAGACAGGAACACAGAACACAGAGCCTTGGTCCTGGGAGATAGGAACGCAGAACACAGAGCCTTGGTCCTGGGAGACAGGAACGCAGAGCACAGAGCCAGGACCTCTCCTTGGGAACAGGACATAGGGCCAGGACTCATACACAGAATGCTGAACATGACGAGACGGTTCCCAATACAAGGTAGCGGCAAACAGCCAGACCTACTTAGCGAAGGCGTGGACACAGAGACAGTTCCCAACACTAGGTAGCAGCTAACGGCCAGACCTACCCAGCAGAGGCAAGAGCACAAAGAGACAGTTCTCAACACAAGGTAGCGGCAAACGGCCAGACCTACCTAGCAAAGGCATGGACACAGAAAGTTCCGAACAACGAAAGACAGTTCCTTATCTAGACACAGCAAGTCTCTGGTCTTGCTCCAGCAGTAGCACCTGACAGTGATAGAGGTGAGGTTGCAGGCAAGGCTTCAGAAGAGAAGGGAACAGTCCAGCAAATGAAGCTGAACCCAGGAACTATTTATGTAGCCAGCCCAAAATCAGAATCATGTGCCTCAATTAAGGTACACAACAGGACAAGAGAAAACCAGAAAACCTGGAATACGGATCGATGGACCGGACCGTGAACCGGAATGCGGACTTCACAGATCAGACCATGACAAGGATATAAGTGTGAAGTGGATCTGTGTTGGAAAAAAATAGGAAGAGGACAGTATTTGTACCATTGCTTCTGCTTCTCTAGCTCTGCCCTCACATCTCTGTCAGTTACAACTGTCAAGAAACACCGTGGTCCAGACTGGTTTGATTCATTTTCCCTTGTTAGGTTACTTAAGGGGACCAGTGAAAACATACCAGAATAAGGAAAGCTAGCTAACTGGCTAACTTCACAATATTTAGTTGCAGGCAATAGTTGTAGAACAAGCTTCTGTGGATCAAAGCTTTGAAATGGATACTTTGGTAAATTTAAACAAATGGCACATTCAATTCTTTATTATTTGTGCAATTCTAGAATTATTCATTGTGTATACTCCTTTGATGTCCATTCAGGTGAATTGAATAGGTTGTGAGTTGAATGTGGATTGTAAAGGCTGCCTACATTTTCTTAATACTCAGGTTGTTTCCTTAGCGAACTCATATTTTAAATTCACCTAGCAGGATCTGGACATCAGTAACAAGGCCACCATTTACAGTCCATCCCTAATTGTTCCAAGTGGTTTCTTCTGACAAAGTTACTTCCAAAATGCTGTTAGGTCAGAAGATCCAGGATCTTAACCTCAGTAAGAAATGGGAATAACCTGTGCACTATTTCCAAGTTAGGATGTGCAAGTGAGTGAGAAGCTTGCAGGTAAAAACCTTCTCAAGCACGTACTTGATGGTAGAGGTTACAGGTTTGGGAGATGCAGAGTGGTGCAATAGAAGTGGGCTAATAGATTGAAACCATCCACTGCTATTTGTCTTGTCAATGACAATTCTTCAACCACACACCTTGTTTTGTTTTTGTGCTGTACTGTTCGTGTATAAGATGATGAGAGGCATTGATCGTGTGGATAGTCAGAGGATTTTTCCCAGGGCTGAGATGGTTACCACAAGAGGACACAGGTTTAAGGTGCTGGGGAGTGGCTACAGAGGAGATGTCAGGGGTAAGTTTTTTACTCAGAGAGTGGTGAGTGCGTGGAATGGGCTGCCGGCAACAGTGGTGGAGGCGGATACAATAGGGTCTTTTAAGAGATGTTTAGATAGGTACATGGAGCTTAGTAAAATAGAGGGCTATAGGTAAGCCTAGTAATTTCTAAGATAGGGACATGTTCAGCACAACTCTGTGGGCCAAAGGGCCTGTATTGTGCTGTAGGTTTTCTATATTTCTATGTAATATGTTTCTATGAACTTCTGTAGCAATTCTTGAGAAGCATTTTGAGAAACACACAACCAGACAAGGAATAGAGGGAAAGGAACCTTGTACAGGCAGATGGAATTCATTTAGATTGGCATCAACTGTTGGCACAGACATTGTAAACCAAAGGGCCTGTTCCAATCAAAAGGTATATTTAATGTCAGAGAAATGTATACAATATACATCCTGAAATTCTTTTTCTTCGCAGGCACCTATGAAAACAGAGGAGTGCCCCAAAGAATTAATGACAGTTAAAATGTTGGAACCCCAAATCTCCCCCCACCCCCTGCCCACGCACAAGCAGCAGCAAGGCAATGACCACCCCTTCCCCCACCAGCAAAAATGTATCGGCGCTCCCCACCGAGCACTCAAGCGTGCAGCAAAGCCTCAATAAAAACACAGACTCGCATTACCCCCAAAACTAATCACCCACCGATAATTCGACATACCACTGGCTCTCGCTCTCCCTAATAAGGGAAAAAGAGGTGTCCCTGTTTGACAGTGAGAGGGGAGACATAACAAAGAACTCGCTGATTGACGATGTTAAAAGCCTGTTGCGTCACTTTTTCTGAAATCTGCGCCCAGAGAGTTGGCTCCAAATAGGCGCAGTTGTCTGGGCGCATAACCCCCGGCAGCTAACCCGCTGCTCCTGATGTGCTGTGTTCTCCTGCAATGCTTCAGTCAGGGGCACCGGCCTAGAATCAGCAAGTCCCAGGAGCCATGAAATCCCAGAACCCAGAAGGCGTGCCTGTCTTCTAGGCCGCGTCGTTGGGATATCAAAAAACGGCCTGAGAGTGGAACCCATTCCCGCAAAGAACCGAAGTCAGAGTGTAACTCCAGGTCAGGGTCTTCAAAAGAACCCCCCACACCCTAAAAAGGAAAAAGAAGAGCTATCAAAGATAGAAATAAAGCTGTTTCTGAAGATGCAAGCAAAGGAGTTGCTGTTTAGCCCATCTTAACTTGACCCCGCCTTTTGGTGTTGTGCTGTGCTATGTTCCATAGAGGTGAGTGAAAGAAATGGCTCCGAATATAGGTTGTATATGAACGTCTTTTGCACGGAGATCTTTGCCATTCCCTAGCCCAGTGAGCTGTGCATTCTCTATCAGTCATTGGGGAATATTCAATACTTCAAGCTGCCATTTATTGAGATTAGATTACTAAAGCAGAAGCAGATGAGAATGACAGCCATATTTGCTCCCCCACTGCCATCCTCTGGTTACTGTTGGCTGGGTAGAGAAACCCCCACCTAACAGGCAACTGGAACATGATCCAGGAGTGGATCCAAAATGTGAAGTTGGAGCACTGTGGAGGACAATGTCTGGTGTTCATTTGGGAGCCATCGTCAGGAAAGTGGCTGGGAGTCTGGCCAAGTATGCTCATAGAGCATACATAGTCAGAGCATACAAACCATACTGGCTGTAGGGTTTGAAAGGAAGGGCGAAGACTGAGAGTTTGAGGGATCC
This sequence comes from Mobula birostris, assembly GCF_030028105.1. Lineage (NCBI taxonomy): Eukaryota > Metazoa > Chordata > Chondrichthyes > Myliobatiformes > Myliobatidae > Mobula > Mobula birostris. The sequence continues at coordinate 55,011,320 of NC_092386.1, forward strand.
AGGGAAGAATGAGTGGGGAGCAGATGTGAAAGTCAGTATGGCCCAGTAAGAAAGAGACTGATGAAGTCAACAGTAAAATCACTAATAAAGATAATACACGTGTAAGAATGAATTACAAAGTGTAACACTCAAACACTTCTATAGATATACCGTGGAGAGCATTCTGACAGGCTGTACCACTGACTGATAGGGGGGCTACTGCACAGGACAGGAAGAAGTTGCAGAGGATTGTAAATTTAGTCGGCTCCATCTTGGGTACTAGTCTACAAAGTACCCAGGACATCTTCAAGGAGCGGTGTCTCAGAAAGGCACCGTCCATTATAAAGGACCTACAGCACCCAGTGCATGACCTTTTCTTACTGTTACCATCAGGTAGGAGGTACAGAAACCTGAAGGCACACACTCAGTGATTCAGGAACAGCTTCTTCCCCTCTGCTATCCGATTCCTAAATGGACATTGAACCCATGAACACTACCTTAGTTTTTTAATATATATTATTTCAGTTTTTTGCATGATTATATAGATATGTATATCTATTCAATATGCATATACTGTAATGGATTTACTTATTTATCTGTTATTACTATTATTATATTTATTTATAATCCTCTTCTATGTTATGTATTTCATTGAACTGCTGCTGCTAAGTTAACAGATTTCACGACACATGCCGGTGATAATAAACCTGATTCTGATTCTGACTTTGGAAGATCAAACATGAAGATGGAGTAAAAGAGCAATGGCAAGGTTATTAGCAGTGTGGAGGAACAGAAGGATCTTGGGTGGTTTGTCCACAGATCCCTTAAAGTTGCCAATCAAGTTGAAAGGGTGGTTAAGAAAGCATGGGACATGCTGATGATCATTAGTTGCGGATTGTCTTCCAGAGTCACAAGGTAATGTTGCAGATCTATAGAACTCTAGTTAGACCACACAGAGTATTGTGTTCTTTTCTAGTTGCATGATTATAGGAAGAGTGTGGAAGCTTTAGAGAGGGTGTAGAGATATAAACAGAGTGGACAGCAAGCCTCTTTTCCCCAGGGTGGCAACTGCCAATACCAGAGGATGTCCATTTAAGGTGACTAGAGCAAATTTTCAGGGAGATGTGAGAGGCAGGTTTTTTACAGAGAGTGGTAGGTGCTTGGAAAGCACTACCAGGATTAGCGGTGGAGGCTGATACAATAGGGGCATTTAAGAGACTCACAAAGGCACATGGATGCAAGGCAAATGGAGGCTTATAGGTTGTGCAAGAAGGAAAAGTTAGATTGCTCACAGAATAGGTTTTATATTGGTCGGCATAACATTGTGGACAGAATGGCCTGTACTGTGCTATGTTGTTCCATGTCCCAGGACCAGGAATGTCAGGGGTCTATGGATGGTGCCACATCTGAACCCTGTTCTACAGTCATGGTCCAGGAGTTTAGACACTTCTGACAATGATATTAAGCGAGGAATGATAGGTAGGAGATGGAACAAAAACCAGCATACGACATTGCCTATGATTGGGACATGATGGCTCACTAGCGGAAAGCAGCAGCGTGAGGTTTGCCCCGCCAGGGTTGGCTCTGCTACACCAGAAGTGGGATAAGAGCTAGAGGAAGATCTTCAATGACAGGGTATCCATGTGCACAGGGAAGAGGCAAGACTTCTGTGGTGCTGCAAATAAGGTTTTACCTCCTTGGTGCCAGAGTGATGCTGTCTCAAAGCAATTGCCGAATTCCCTGAAAGCGGAAGGTAACCAACAGGAGGACATGCTCCATTACCATACTTAGTTAAAAAGAGGGATAAAGTCCTGAAACGTGAATTTAGAGAGTAGAGGCCCAGATTGAAGAGCAGGACCTCCAAACCTGTAATTCCCAGATTAGTCCTGGTGCTGGTGCGAATGGGATTAGGAGGGTGGGTCTGATGAATGTGTGATTAAGGGATGTTGTGGTAGAGAAGGTTTTAGATTTTTCATCTACTGCAACCGTGGGAAGGTGCGACCAGTACAAGTACATGCTCCTGAGGAGATGCAATTCATGCTCTTGAGGAGGGTTAAAAACTGATTTGGCAGGCTGATGGAACGCAGAGTAGGTGACGGTTGGTAGGGTGAAAGGTAGAGGGAAATGTAGGAGATAAGAACTAGAGCAGTTCAGTAGGCTCAAGAGATTCTGCAGATGCTGGAGGAACAGGGGTCTTGCATTATCTATGGAAGGAAATTAACAGTTGACGTTTCGGGCCAAGACCCCTTATTAAGACAGGTCAATAGGCAGAGCAGTCATGGGTATTATGATGACTGGAAAGCTAAATTACATCTATTTTAAAAGTAGAAGTCTGACTGGTGAGCCGGATAAACGAGCAATGAGCAGCATGTGGGAATGTGATATTGCAATTATGGAGATATAGCTGAAAAAAGGGCAGGACTGGCAATTCAGCAATTTGGATGCTTCAAGTATGATAGGGGACGAAGTAAAGGAGGAGAGGAAATTGCAGTACTGATTAAAGTGAGCATCTCTAAAGGGAAGATGTCCTAGAAGATTCTTCAGATTAAGCCTTATGGGTAGATCTTAGGAATAAAAAAAAGGGCGATTATTTTGCTGAGGTTATTCTTCAGGCCTTCCAACAGCAACAACTGAGTGGAAGATATGTAGGAAGATCACAGTGAGATGTTTGAACAATAGAGTAATAGCAACAGAGGACTTCAACTACCCCAATATTAACTGAGATTGTCTTTGTACAAAAGGCTTGGAGGGGGTGGAATTTTTAACGTGTACCCAGCAGAGCTTTTTTGAGCCAGAATGTAACAGTCATACTAAAAAAGGGATAGTAATGAATCTAGTGTTGGGGAGTGTAGCCAGGCAAGTATCTGAGGTGTCTGTGAGTAAGCATTTTAGGGATAGTGACCTTAACACTGCAAGTTTCAAGCACACTACCGAAAGGCACAAGGAGGTTCTGGAAATTAAAATCCTGAATTGGTAGAAGTCCAAATAAATCTGTGGCATTGAGAACAAGAGTTGTGATGTTATGTTACAGTGTACAAGCTCTTGATTATCTGTGATAAGTTCTGTGCAGTCGTAGACACCACATTGTAGGAAAGATGTTATTAAGCTAGAGAAGGTGCAGGAAAGATTCACAAGGATGCTGCCTAAAATGGAGGGCTTGCATTATGATGAGAGATGAGATAAGGTGGGTCTGTTTTCTCTGGAGTGAGGGAGGCTGACGGGTGACAGAATAGATGTACTGTATATAAAATGATGAGAGGCGTAGAGAGGGCAGATAGCCAGAATCTGCTTCCTAATCAGAAACCAGAGGACATGGGGTAAGATGAGAAGGAGGATGTTTAAAGGGGTTTTAAATTTTCCACATGAAGGGTAGTTGATATCCGGAATGAGGTGCTAGAGGCAGGATCAGTAACAACATTTAAGAGGTATGTTGACGGGTACTTGAATGAGCATGGCAAAGAAGGATATGAAGCTAATGCAGGCAGACAGGATCAGTGTAGATGAACATAACAGTTGGCGTAGTCACGGTGAGGTTGAATGGTCTGCTTCTACGCTATAAAACTTTATGACTATTACTTGGCAAGACCTGGCAAACTCCGAACTGGAGCAGCCACTCGTGCGTTTGGGTTAGGTGGGTAAATCTACATTTAGTAAGTGGGAATGTTTTTTAAAAAAATGAAATAATGTGAATTTGGGGCCAACCTCCTCCTCCTCCTCCTCCTTTAAAGGTGAAAGGCATGGAATGCAAGTCCAGGGAATTCTGAGTTCCAAAGGTTACTGTAGTTTTGGAAAACAAAGGAAGCATATGGTTTTTAGTACTCTACATATGGCACATGTAGGGTACTAAAAACCATTGCATTCCATTGAGTTTGAAGGTGTCGCAGGAATCGGACCCTGGTGAGTTTAATGGGAATATGAGAAACGGGGCTTTGATGAAGAAACAGACCCTTGTGCCAATCTTTGGGATCCTTGAACAATTGGATAGTGCAGCACTGGAGCTTTAGAGTTCATGATTGCCATCTACATATCCTCATAGGCTTAGGATCTCTCTCACATAGGAAGCAAATCTATACCTTACTGAAGAAAAATTTCAAATCTAATGCTAACAAAGCAATGCCACTGGATGGATGCATCCAGGACTTCAGCTTTGTTGGATCTGCTCTATGATATCGACAATGGCTTGGAATAATCTAAGAACATAAAGAATTAATCCCATATAAATATGCATTCTTAAGGGTAAAAAGGATGATCAACAAATGCTGCCCTTATCTGCAATACCCTGATCCTGGGATATACACAACAAGAATGCCTATGTTGTATAATTTGCCAGCAGGTTAGCATCTGATGCTTAGTTCTCACATAGCTACGCACTGAGCCGAGGCTGAGGCTGAAGCAATGGCCTGCTCCGTGTCTGAGGACTCACTTTCATACTAAATGCTATTTTCTTACTTTTATTGCTTGCACGATTTGCTTTTTTTTCTCTCTGTTTGTCCATCTATTTTTTTGTGTGTTCTTTTGGGTTCTTTGTTCTGTGGCTGTCTGTGAGGAGACAAATCTCAGGGTTGCATGATGTCTACGTACTTTGATAATAAATGTACTTTGAACTTTGAACATAGCTTTGAATTGAATGCATTAAGAATGTTGATAATACATTAAATAATATGCAGATATTCCACATGAACTTAAATGACAAGAAAAATTCAAAATCTGTTTTGGGATTTGCTTAACATAAATTTGATCTTGTGATGAAGTTTGAGTGAGGTTCCTGTGCAGCAATCCTGGTAGGTTGTAATGGACTCGAAATGAAGTATACTCCAGTCAATTCATCCTAAGAGGAGGGAGGAGAAGATGGCAGCGCAACGCAGCGCGCGTGGCCTCTCCTGTAAAATGATATCGTATTTGTTAAATAGGTACCGTGCACAATCCTGATTTGATGGAGATGGACGTGAGAAGCACGGAGAAACATCTGGAGAAACTTCTGAAAAGCCCGGTTCGCTGCCGCTGCTACTGTGCGATCTAGAATCTCCTGAGGAAAGGCCCCAAATCTTTGGCTTTGCCTGTTGCTGGCGGCCGGGGCTGGGGTTGAAGCGCTCGGCAGAGATGGTGCTCGGTGCTCGGTGTCAGAGGGCTGGTTGGAGGCTCGAAGTTTTCGGACGGACTGAGAGTTGGACTGTGGTTGGGTGCTTCCAGGATGCTGCACCGGCAAGTTTGCGGCGCTGGAAGCTCATGGCAGGGAGAGTTTTCTTCCTTCTACCGTCTGCGTGAGATGTTAGGACTTCCGAGAGACTTTGAGACTTCTTTTTTTACCATGCCCATGGTCTGTTCTTCTATCAAATTACGGTATTGCTTGCACTGTTGTAACTATATGTTATAATTATGTGGTTTTCATCAGTTTTTCAGTCTTGGTTTGTCTTGTGTTTCTGTGATATCACACTGGAGGAACATTGTATCATTTCTTAATGCATGCATTACTAAATGACAATAAAAGAGGACTGCGTGCCCTCATAATCTAAATCTAAATCTAAGCAAGTTGCGGCCTCTGTCAGATGACATCATTTACCAATATATGAACGATAAAGACAAATAATTACTACTCACAGAAATTGGGAATCTAGAAAGTAACAAACAACTATGATTAACAGATTTGAATCATAATTAACAACATCAAAGTATGATTCTATTGATATTGATGGATTAGATTGTAAGATGTAAATCAGTTACATTGTAGCACTGCGATTTATTACAAACCATCTGGTTAACTGCTCAAGCTTGACTTGGTTCTGTTGGAAGGAGGAAAATGGTACTCGTGTTAAAATAGGCAAGGAAACTACATTTACAAGAAATCAAATGGGACGTTTTAGTGTTAAAGTACTTTAAATTACAGAGGGATATTATTTGATCTCTTACAAAACCATTCAATACTGCTATGCAATATTGCAAAGCTTGGGGAAAAGTGACGAGGAAAGGTCAACAAACTATCACATGTCCCACTTGGTGTGAAAGAATGTAAGAAATGGTTTATTAACTTTAAAAAGGTGGATCAGTTGACACTGGCATACAATCCACAGTAGAAAGAACAGCTAAAAGGGGTGGGGCAGTGAATCTCAGAAAGCACTTAACAACTTGCTGGCAGAGAGGTATAGATCCAAACAATTGAATCCTTTGTTTCTGGTAAGTTTATTTACAGTAAACATGTGAAGTATTTTGTTATATAGATATTAAAGATACTGTATGCAATGTGAGTTAACCAGATATGTGAAATAAGGACACACTATTCTATGCTTTATGTTGCTAACCAGCCAGAATTGTGCTCTGTTTTGTCATAGTGTGAAGCTGCCTGAATTTATGGTTCACAGGTTTCTTCCAGTTTCTAGATTTTCACCTTTTAGAGAGTATTTCATCCCCTCTATCTTTCAGGTGCAAAATGAAGACCTTGCATTAGTGTACTTTGAATGAATGTCCAGTGAGCATCCATGTGAACCATTGAGAACGCCGCTGGTGATCAGTGTGAGTATAGAAAACAATTGTTACATTTACTGTATGTATAACAATATATAGCCATTGTTATATTTTTTAAAAATCTCAAAATAGATCTCAAAGGAGTACATATGACACTAATAAATGAAATCGAGAGTATGCATGTAGGCATGGGATGGTGGGGCTGAGATAGTTGATTCATTTTGATCTTACTGACAGGTGGGCAGATTGGGCTACTTCTGATTTTATTTTTAATGTTCTTATGGATTGGAATATATTAGGGAAGAAAGAATAAGCCTGAATTTTGTTACTGGCTTGTTACTTCTTCATATGTTCCACAGAATTCACATAGATATGTAGTAATTGCTGGTAGATGATGGAACTAAAATATAAGCCTGAAAGCATCCTATAAATATTGGAATAAATGTTTGTATCTTGCAGGAAGAATATTGGCCAAGATATATTTAATGCTGCCCTGAACAGACGGCATTGTTTTAATATAAATCATGCAAAGTGGTGCCCTTGACAATGTAGCATTTAAACATCAACACATCCTGAAGTTGAATTTAGACATATAACCACATGACTCGGAGATACCAAATGAAACCAAGCTGATGCAATTAACTCCACTGGCTGGGTCTGCTAATAATTAGAAACTTCTTTTGTGCACAACCATATACTTGCTCAGGTGGTTACCAGCCAAAGGCCCACAATAACATTTCAGACCCAGATGGATTCACTTGAAAACTGCGGTTATTGATTCACAAGAATAAAATAAATTCTTAGTTAAGCCAGAAGAAAGTGATTCTTGAGCAACATAAATTCTTGCTCTTTACTCTTTGTATATACAATAAATGTAAACAATATAGGTTGATGGATATGGGAGGAGAATACATTACAGGGATAATTGGTAAGGGAATGAGATTGCTCTGAGAGCAGGCATAGACTGAATGGAACAGAGTGGCGTATTTCCAAGTTGTAAGGAAATATACAAATATAGACTCTGATTATTTGAATGAACAAATGTTTTTGATTTTTCTATGCATTCCATTCATTTTACCCATCAATGAAGATTGCTGTAAGTTTCATAGTTCTTTGCTAAAACAGTGATGGGCATGTGTCATACTCTCACTTCCAGGGATGTGTCAGCGTGTTTTAGCTGGAGAGGAATAGCCGGTGCTCTTTACAGCTTTCAGTTACCCTTCTCCATCTTTCAACTGGATTGCTACTATTCTGCTCTCTCAACTGTGTATCAATGGTCACAAGTTGGTGCATTGAAGAGAACATGGGAATTAATTATCCCTGACAATTCATCTTTAAAGTAAATGCAATCCAACTGATCACTCAAACAAAATTATCAAGTGTCAGCAGTAGAGTAATTGAAACAAACTTATAATAAAGACTTGTATATTTAAAAGAAAATGCTTCCTTCACTTGTGATTCAAATAATGGAACAATAGTCTCCAATTACTTTGGGCAGAAGCTATTAGTTCTAGTATAACTTTCAAAGCCATTCCTATGGAAAACCTAGGCCTACAGGATACAATTATCTTGAATTTAGATTCAAGAAAAACAATCTTATTATCTTAAATATCAAATATAAAATATCATATTGTGAAGTGGAGGATGTTGCTGGATCAGAGTCCTCGCATTGGGATAAAGTGGGTGAATTTTCAATTGGAATTTAACTGATCAATGTCAGCATTCGACTGTCAAAATGGAAGCAAAACATGGACTTTATTGAGGGAGGCGTTTGCCCAATGGCAAGGAGGTCCAAGACTTCTGAAGACCAGCACAGACTTGTACAAATGCATAGACAGATACAAGCACGTACACAATTAATCGGGACCTCTCTGAGCAAGTCTCATGAATACTTGCTGTGATCAAAGGAAATGACCATGATACTTATAAGCAACACACATAAAAGTTGCTGGTGAATGCAGCAGGCCAGGCAGCATCTCTAGGAAGAAGTACAGTTCACCTGACGAAGGGTCCTGGCCCGAAACGTTGACTGTACCTCTTCCTAGAGATGCTGCCTGGCCTGCTGCGTTCACCAGCAACTTTGATATGTGTTGCTTGAAATTCCAGCATCTGCAGAACTCCTCATATTTGCATGATACTTATAAGCCTCTGATTGAAAACTTCCCTTCACTCATCTTCCATAACATGACCTCCAAAGCAGTTTCATTCAATGGAGCAATGTTGCTCCATTGATTTGTTTCAATCTGCAATGGGATAGTTTCAGAGTACCAAGATATTTTGCTACCTGCTTTTTTCGGGACAATCTAATGTCATCCTAATAATTCGTGCTCTCTGAATGCAGAACATAGTGAAAACATAGTATTGATCTTAAACATGAGAAAGTCTGCAGATGCTGGAAATCCAAAGTAACACACAAAATGCTGGAGGAACTCAGCAGGTCAGGTAGCATCTATAGAAATGAATAAACAGTTGACGTTTCAGGCTGAAACACTTCTTCAGAACTGAAAAGGAAGGGGGAAGTCATCAGAATAAAAAAGTGGAGGGAGGGGAAGGCGGATAGCTAGATAGCATGGTGAAGCCATGTGGGTAGGAAAGATAAGGGGCTGGGGAAGAAGGAATCTGAGAGAGAGTGAACCTTAGGAAAAAGGGGAAGAGGAGGGGACCCAGGGGGAGGTGAAAGGCAGGTGAGAAGAGGTAAAAGGCCAGAGTGGGGAATAGAAGAAGAGGGGATGGGGAGAGATTTTTTTTTTCTAGAACAAGAAGTCGAAATTTATGCCAGCAGGTTGGAGGCTACCCAGATGGAATATACGGTGTTACTCCTCCATCCTAAGGGTGGCCGCATCTTGCCACAAGAGGAGGTAATGGACCAACATGTCTGAATGGGAACGGGAATTGGAATTAAAATGTTTGACCACCGGGATGTTCTGCTTTTGGCGTATGGAGCAGAGGTGCTCAATGAAGCAGTCCTTCAATTTATGATGGGTCTCCCCTATATAGAGGAGGCTGCATTGGGAACACTGGAGTATTGATCTGACTATTCAGCTTTCAGTGTCAGAGGTTTATATTATTATCAAAGTATGTACGCAGAATATAATGCTAAGATGGAAGCTTCTTACAAAATAAACCAGGAAGCAAAATTACTTAATAAGATTACTGCTTTACGGTATGAGTATAATTCTATAACGTCCAAGAGTGTTTCAAAACTACAGACACAAGTCAGACAGAGGTATTTTGAGCTTGGTGAAAAGCCCCCTAAGTTATTAGCCTGTCCGTTAAGACAGATGCAGGCCTCCAGGGCCATACATCGTATAAAGGCGAAAGATGGCTTTTTATTGACGGACCCGGAAAAAATTAATAAGTGTTTTGCGCAGTTCTATGCTAATGTTTACCAATCACAAGGCGGTCCGGACGTTGAAGCTATGGAAGTATTTTTTGATTATCTGAATCTGCCCACGCTGTCAACAGATTCAGTAAATACACTTAATGCTGATATAAGCCTAGATGAGATCAAGAAGTTTATCTCTTCCCTCCCCAATAATAAGGCAGCGGGTACGGATGGTTTTAGCATGGAATTCTTCAAAATATTTGGTCCAAAATTGTCACCTCTGCTCTTACGAATGTTGAATCACTCTAGGACAGCTTCCAGATTGCCACCCACTTTATGTAAAACCAATGTTTCTCTGATTCCAAAACCAGGCCATGATCCCGAGGTGGTTTCATCATATCGCCCCATTTCGCTGCTGCCCATTGAAACCAAAATTCTTGGGAAAGTCCTGGCCAATAGGTTAAAAGAATGCATTTTTTCTATTATTCATCCAGATCAAACTGGCTTTATGCCAGGTAGACATACATATTTTAATTTGTGTCATCTTTTCAATATTTTAAATACAAAACATGTAGAAGAAGCTGTAGTCATTTCATTAGATGCACAACGTGCGTTTGACCAAGTGGAATGGCCATATAAGATGTTTGCACCTAAGAAATTTGTATTTGGACCATCTTTCATTAAATGGATTGAGATAATTTATTCACACCCATCTGCTTCTATTATCACTAATCAGAATATTTCCTCCCCTTTTGCAATTCATCGTGGGACTGGTCAAGGCTGCCACCTTCTCCGTTTTTGTTTGCAGTTATCATTGAGCCACTGGCTGTCAGCATCAGACAGGACCCTTTGATCTCTCCCATCGATATGCATGGGCATAAACATCACCTTTTGTTATACGCTGACGATGTCCTTTTATATATCTCCAGCCCACAAACATCAATACCTGCCCTTCTGATTCTAATTAATAATTTTGGTAGTTTCTCAGGTTGCTCTATTAATTGGGATAAGAGTGAACTAATGCCAGTCACTGCAGTGGTTAATACAGTGTATTTATAGTCCATTCCCTTTAAAATAACTTATGATCATTTTTCCTATCTTGGTGTGACTATTACAAAAAACCCAGATGACCTTTTGCAAGTGAATTGGCAAAACAAAGTTGAGCAGGTTAAATGCAATATTGACTTTTGGAAAACCCTTCCAATTTCTTTGGTGGGGAGGGGTTAACGCAATCAAGATGATTGTACTGCCAGGATTTCTTCATCTTTTCCAGTCAATTCCATGTTTTATTCCTCTGTCATATTTTAAGCAATTGGATCCAATTATTATACACTTCATTTGGAATTATAAAGTCATTAGAATTACTCAAAAACACTTGTCAAAGCCCAGGGAAGCAGGTGGTTTTGTCGTACCGGACGTTAAAATGTATTACTGGGCTGCCCACCCATCCATCCTGCATGGTGGAAAAAAGGCCCACCCTCTACCTCAGACTCATGCCCAGCATGGTTACTCATAGAGTGAATGCTTTGTAAGAAGACTTCCTTACCAGCTCTCCTTAATAGCCCCACTGCAGTTAATAAGTCACATTTTAGTAACAGCTTCGTGGTTGGCAGCACTATAAGAATTTGGAAGCAGATTCAACTACACATTAAGGCCCCAAAAACTTATATTGACACTCCAATTTGTGACAATTATTCCTTTTTGCCTGGCCTGAATGATACTGTCTTTTCTACCTGGAAACAAAGAGGCATCTGTAGTGTAGGTGACCTATATATTAATGGAAATTTTGCCTCATTTGCACAGTTACAAGCAGTTTACAATATCCCTGCATCTAGTTTTTTTTTAGGTATTTACAAATTCGAGATTATGTTAGGAAATATACACCTAACTTCGAAGTTTTAGACAAACATGAGTCCCTGGAGGCAATAAATAAATTTGATCCTGTAACTCGTAGTGCGGTTTCCAATTTTTATCAGATCCTACATAATGGAGCTCGGGTGAATACTGCAGGTTTTAAACAGGCATGGGTGGATGAACTGAGTATAGAACTGACAGAGGAGGTCTGGGATGAGTGTTTAAAGAGTATACATGATTTTTCGGTCAACATCAGACACAGACTTATACAGTTTAAAACAATACATAGACTTCATTATTCCAAAGAAAAGTTGCACAGTTTCTACCCTGATGTTTCACCAGTTTGTAATAGATGTAAATCTGTGAACAGTAACTTGTTACACTCATTCTGGTCATGTTGTAAGCTTTATGCATACTGGAAAAGTATTTTTCACTGATTCTCTGAGGCTTTTGGGAAGCGGTGGGAACCAGACCTGCTTATAGCCATCCTTGGATCAACAAGCTCCCTATCTTCAGTCAATAAATATGAAAAAATGGCTGTATTATTTGGAATGGTGATTGCTAAGAAGTTAATCCTGCAAATGTGGAAAATGGACTCTGTGCCTATGTACGATCTGTGGCTGAGAGAACTGGCAAATACTTTACATTTGGAGAGACTGAGACTATGTAATAAGGACAGAAGGGACATCTTTGAAAGGATATGGGGCCCTGTATTGGACTTCCTTACAGGGTGAGGACTGAGGTTTTTTGGTGCGGTGCACCTCTGCTGTGTATGTTTACTTTTGCCTTTATATTTTTCTCCCTTTTGCTGCTCAATATTTAATTTGATTTTGTTAAGGTCGTGGTTTTTGTGGATGTGCTGTATTTTTTTTGTGTTTTTGTTTGTAATTAAAAAAAAATAAAAAGAATATATAAAAAGATTTGTCTTTTCCAGACAGCCATGAAATACAGAAAAACCATGGAAGTCCTTGAAAGAAAAGACCTCAACTTCCTTGCTGCCACATGAAAAAGAAACAAAACTCACAAACCCTAAACCCCTAACTCCTCCCTCGCAAAAAAACTAACAGATCACCCACCTGGAAAACAGCAGCTAAAACATCATACTCCCAATGCCCCCCCCACACAAAAAACTAACAGATCGCCCACACAGAAAAACACCAACAAGAACATCAGACCCCAAATCCCCAAGCTCCTCTCTCACCTAAAAAGTAACATATCGCCCACCTGCCAATGGACAAGAAGAAAGAAAACACAGAAAACTGAAGGAGAACATATAAACTAGACTAATCACATAAACTAGACATAACCACATCAGGGTTTATTTTATTTCTTCGAATCTGGACATTTATTGGCTTTTTTCAGGCTACTGTTGAGGCTTACCCAAGCGCACTTCAAGATGTTCTTGTTAACCTTGATTGGTGTAAAATTAACACTTAGAGAATTAAGCAGTAAAATTTTTTCTACAAGGTCTTCAGTTGCTCGTTCTCTACGATCTTCCTAACCCTTCCACCCTAACCCTTTTTGTGTCATTAGACATTTTAATTTCAGTTTGCAATTTAGATTTGGTGATATATGGATAATAGCAGCTTATCATTAGGTGATTGTCATGAGCACAGGAGCACATATACATAGGTACAATGAAAAACTTACTGGAGCATTATAGCCATAGAGCATCATATACACAGCTTTCACAAAAAAAGTGGCCACTGAGGGTATGGTTTTGGTTTCTACTGCTGTAGCCCATCCACTCAAGATTCAATGCATTGAGCATTCAGGGATGCTCCTCTGCATGCCACTGTTGTAATGTGTGGTTATTTGAGTCTCTGCTATCTTCCTGTTGGCTTGAACCAGTCTGGTCATTCTCCTCTGACCGCTCTCATTAACAGATACGCCTGCTCACAGAGCTGCCACTCACTGGATATTTTGTTTATCTTTTGCTCCATTCTCCTCAAGAATTTTAAAGACTGTTGTAATGAAAATTCCAGTTGATCAGCAGCTTCTGAGATACTCAAACCACCTCATCTGGGGTCAACAATCATTCCACGGTCAAAGTCACTTAGATCATATTTCTTCCCCATTCTGATGTTTGGTCTGAACAACAACACCAACAATCTTGACCATGTCTGCATGTTCTTGTGCATTGAGTTGCTGCCACATGATTGGCTGATTAGATACATGTATTAATAAAGTGCCCACTGAGTGTATACTCTAGGTCCAAGACAGATTGTCCAATTCATTACAAGGATGTTGCCTGGATTGGGGAGCATGTCTTATGAGAATAGGTTGAGTGAACTTGGCCTTTTCTCCTTGGAGCGACGGAGGATGAGATGTGACTTGATAGAGGTGTACAAGATAATGAGAAGCATTGATCGTGTGGATAGTCAGAGGCTTTTTCCCAGGGCTGAAATGGGTAGCACGAGAGGGCACAGTTTTAAGGTGCTTGGAAGCAGGTACAGAGGTGATGTCAGGGGTAAGCTTTTTTACGCAGAGAGTGGTGAGTGTGTGGAATGGGCTGCCGGCGGCGGTGGTGGTGGAGGCTGAAACGATGGGGTCTTTTAAGAAACTCCTGGATGGATACACGGAGCTTAGAAAAATAGAGGGCCATGGGTAAGCCTGGGTAGTTCTAGGGTAAGGACATGGTCAGCACAGCTCTGTGGGCTGATAGGCCTGTATTGTGCTGTAGGTTTTCCATGATTCTATGTTTCTATTTTTAAAAAGCTGATCCTCTCCACCACCAAAACCCCAATGTGGACTGGCATATGTTCACCCTCTTTTCCCTTCCTAAAGTCACCAATCAACCCTTCAGTTTAGCTTTCACTGAGCAAGAGGTTGTTGTTGCAGAGCAGCTCAGCCTGGTGTTATACCTCATCCTGGTTAGCTGACTCTTTACTACCTGTGATTATTCCAACAACAGTAGAGTCATTAGCACATTTAAAGATGGCATTGGAGCTATGCTCAGCCACACAGGAGTAAGTATTCGAGCAAGAGGCTAAATATGCAGTCTGTTGCATCTGTGTTGATGGTCAACGAGGAGGAGATGTTGTTACCAATCTTCACTGATTGCAGTCTGCCAATGAGCATGTCAAGCAGTTTCAGAGGGAGGTACAGAGGCCCAGGACTTGACACTTGATGAATTTGGATGAGCTTAACTAAGTACATTAAGCTTAGTTTTGCCTTCATTCTAATAGAAAATAATTGCTTCCAACATTAATGTCAGGAAAATTTTCTTGTGTGTTATGAATTGATGCTCTTTTTATTACCCTATCAAAATTATTGTGTTTAGATGAGTTCCAGAGCAACTTTGAAAATTGCAGACCTTTGCCTTTTTGTAAATCCCATATCCAATGACGGATTTTAAAAGGGCATGTTGATTTATCCCTTTGAACAAACTGAAGTCAAGAGAAAATATTAATCATTGTCTATTAAATTGAAAAACTGCCAATAAGACACACACCAGATCAAATTCACACAGCAGGTTTCTATTTAAGTTAATGGTTTAGTCCCTCCTTTAAGCAAATGAGACAGGTCTGATTGAAAAATCATTAGAACAATGTGGAGGCTCATGAGCATTTTCCCATGTGTGCAACTTTTTAACCTTTTCATTCTGAAACTGAATGAAAGGATCCATCGCCAATTTACATGAAAGTTTGGCAATACTTTAATTTTGATAGACTGTCCTTGTGCAATGCTGCAAGACCAGCTGTGCACATGGTAAGAATGTATCATGCCCTTGGTGAAGTATCTTGTGCTACTTTGCCTAGTTACACCATGGTTCCTGTACCTTACCATCCTTTCTTTCCCTGTCTCATTGGAACATACCTATGCAAAATTCCACACAAATATCCCCTGAACATTTGCCACATTTCTTCCGTACGTTTCCCTGAGAACATCTGTTTCCAATTTATGCTTCCAAGTTCCTGCCTGATAGTCTCATATTTCCCCTTACTCCAATTAAACACTTTCCTAACTTGTCTGTTCCTATCCCTCTCCAATGCTATGGTAAATGAGATAGAATTGTGATCACTATATCCAAAATGCTCTCCCTCTCAGAGTTCTGATACCTGACCAGGTTCATTTCCAAATATCAGATCAAGTACAGCTTCTTGTAGATTTATCTACATACTGTAAGAAGAAACCTTCCTGAACACACCTAACAAACTCTGCCCCATCTAAAATCCCTTGCTCTAGGGAGATGCCAATCAGTATTTGGGAAATTAAAATCTCTCACCACAACAACCCTGTTATTATTACAGCTTTCCAGAATCTGTCTCCCTATCTGCTCCTTGATGTCCCTGTTACTATTGGGTGGTCTACAAAAAAACACCCAGTAGAGTTATTGATCCCTTTCTGTTCCTAACCTCCACCCACAGAGACTCCGTAGACAATCCCTCCATGACTTCCTCCTTTTCTGCAGCCGTGACACTATCTCTGATCAACAGTACCACACCCCACCTCTTTTGCCTCCCTCCCTGTCCTTTCTGAAACATCTAAAGCCTGGTACTCAAAGTAACCATTCCTGCCCCAGAGCCATCCAACTCTCTGTAATGGCTACAACATCATAGCTCCAAGCACTGATCCACGCTCTAAGCTCATCCACTTTGTTCATAATGCATTAAAATAGATGCACCTCAAGCCATCAGTCTGAGCGCGTCCCTTCTCTATCACCTGCCTATCCTCCCTCTCGCACTGTCTCCAAGCTATCTCTATTTGTGAGCCAACCACCTCTTCCTCTCTCTCTTCAGTTCGGTTCCCACCCCCCAGCAGTTCTAGTTTAAACTCTCCCCAGTAGCCCTTGCAAACCTTCCTGTCAGGATATTAGTCCGCCTGGGATTCAAGTGCAACCCGTCCTTTTTGTACAGGTCACATCTGCCCCAAAAGGGTTCCCAATGATCCAGAAATCTGAATCCCTGCCCTTTGCTCGAATCTCTCAGTCACACATTTATCCTCCACCTCATCCTATTCCTATACTCACTGTCACGTGTCACAGGCAGTAATCCTGATATTACTACCTTTGAGGTCCTGCTTCTCAACTTCCTTCCTAACTCCCTGTAAATCTAGTCAAGAAGAAAAGAAGAGCTTATGAAAGGATAAAAAAACTAGGTAACGAAAGAGATCTAGAAGATTATAAGGCTAGCAGGAAGGAGCTTAAGAATGAAATTAGGAGAGCCAG
Organism: Mobula birostris; assembly: GCF_030028105.1. NCBI lineage: Eukaryota > Metazoa > Chordata > Chondrichthyes > Myliobatiformes > Myliobatidae > Mobula > Mobula birostris. Next base: position 55,028,107 of record NC_092386.1, read on the forward strand.
AAGATGTCTTGAGAAGGCCTTGACAGACAGGATTAAGGAAAACCCTGGCATTCTACAAGTAAGTGAAGAGAAAGGGGATAAAATGTGAGAGAATAGGACCAATCAAGTCTGACAGTGGAGAAGTGTGTATGGAGGAGATAGCAGAGGTACATAATGAATACTTTGCTTCAGTATTCACTACGGAAAAGGATTTTGGCGATTGTAGGGATGACTTACAGCGGACTGAAAAGCTTGAACATGTAGGTATTAAGGAAGAAGATGTGCTGGAGCTTGTGGAAAGCATCAAGTTGGATAAGTCATCAGGACCAGATGAGATGTACTCCAGGCTACTGTGGGAGGTGAGCGAGGGGATTGCTGAGTCTCTGGCGATGATCTTTGGATCATCAATGGGGACGGGAGAGGTTCCGGAGGATTGGAGGGTTGCGGATGTTGTTCCCTTATTCAAGAAAGGGTGTAGAGATAGCCCAGGAACTTATAGACCAGTGAGTCTTACTTCAGTGGTTGGTAAGTTGATGGAGAAGATCTTGAGAGGCAGGTTTATGAACATTTCTTATGTCCTTATGTTTTTATGTTCTAACATTTGGAGAGGCATAATATGATTAGGAATAGTCAGCATGGCTTTGTCAAAGGCAGGTCGTGCCTTATGAGCCTGGTTGAATTTTTTGAGGATGTGACTAAACACATTGATGAAGGTAGAGCAGTAGATATAGTGTATTTGGATTTCAGCAAGGCATTTGATAAGGTACCCCATGCAAGGCTTATTGAGAAAGTAAGGAGGCATGGGATCCAAGGGGACCTTGCTTTGTGGATCCAGAACTGGCTTGCCCACAGAAGGCAAAGAATGGTTGTAGATTCTGCATGGAGGCTGCTGACCAGTTGTGTGCCTCAGGGATCTGTTCTGGGACACCAACTCTTCATGATTTTTATAAATGACCTGGATGAGGAAGTGGAGGGCTGGGTTAGTAAATTTACTGATGACACAAAGGTTGGGGGTGTTATGGATAGTGTGGAGGGCTGTCAGAGGTTGCAGCGGGACATTGATAGGATGCAAAACTGGGCTGAGAAGTGGCAGATGGAGTTCAACCCAGATAAGTGTGAGGTGGTTCATTTTGGTAGGTCAAATATGATGGCAGAATATAGTTTTAACGGCAAGACTCTTGGCAGTGTGGAGGATCAGAGGGATCTCGGGGTCCGAGTCCATGGGACACTCAAAGCTGCTGCACAGGTTGACTCTGTGGTTAAGAAGGCATACGGTGCATTGGCCTTCATCAATCATGGGAATGAGTTTAAGAGCTGAGAAGTAATGTTGCAGCTATATAGATCCTGGTCAGACCCCACTTGGAATACTGTGCTCAGTTCTGGTCACCTCACTACAGGAAGGATGCGGAAACCATAGAAAGGGTGCAGAGGAGATTTACAAGGATGTTGACTAGATTGGGAAGCATGCCTTATGAGAATCGGTTGAGTGAACTCGGCCTTTTGTCCTTGGAGTGATGGAGGATGAGAGGTGACCTAATAGAGGTGTACTAGATGATGAGAGGCATTGATCATGTGGTTAGTCAGAGGCTTTTTCCCAGAGCTGAGATGGCTAGCACGAGAAGGCACAGTTTTAAGGTGCTTGGAAGTAGGTAAAGAGGAGATGTCGGGGTAAGTTTGTTAAGCAAAGAGTGGTGAGTGTGTGGAATGGGCTGCCGGCGATGGTGGTGGAGGCAGATATAATAGGGTCTTTTAAAAGACTCCTGGATAGGTACATGGAGCTTAGAAAAATAGAGGGCAATGGGTTAGCCTAGGTAATTTTTAAGGTAAGGACATGTCTGGCACAGCTTTGTGGGCCGAAGGGCCTGTATTGTGCTTCAGGTTTTCTATGTTTCTATGTTTCTAATTGGCCTAGAATTCCAGAGATGTGTGTTTATGTCCCATTCAATTAATTTAAATTTCAAACTGAAAACACTGAAGTATTCTGTATGACATTGTCCATTAGTACGATTCTTTATTAAATCACAAAGTTACTGCAATCCTATATTATTAAAACACTGATCTTGCATTGTTTTCTGAAGGCTTTCTCAAAAATAAAAAAGCACAACCAAAGCCAACTCTGATCATGATTTCTGAAACCGGTCAACGGGATTGTTGAAAAGAGTGATTGTTTTCAAGAATTGGCGCAGGGTACAAACAAGCAAAGTTCCTAGAATGCTAATGCACTTTAGTAATCCCAATTCAACTATTTCCAGTTTATTCCAAGGGGCGATACCTGTGTCCCAGGGAATGACAGTATTGAGAATAATGTGTCCAGTTTTGGGTTTGAAACAGAATGTAGGTGTGCATCTGGAGCAGCTTTTGTGTACTTTGCATCAGCTGAGCTCTGGCAACTGCTGTGATGCTGTGATGAGTCCTATATGAAACTGACAGTGTGACTATGCCTCTTCAGTTTTGCAAACTCTAGGTTAGAACGCAGTAGTCTCCATTATTTTGTACCATACTTAATCCAAAAGAAGCAGGTAGTTTCTGTCGGCAGCATACCAAAAACTGACAAAAATTATCACAAACATGAGGAAATCTGCAGATTTTCCAAAACAACACACACAAAATGCTGGAGGAACTCAGCAGGCCAGGCAACATCAATGGAAAATAGTAAACGGTCGACATTTCTGGCTGCGGCCCTTCATCAGGACTGGAAATCCCAGTTTTTGTCGCAGATGGAGCGAAGGTGCTCGATGAATTGGTCTCCCAATCTACGTCGGGTCTCATTGATGTCCAGGAGGCCACACCAGGAGCATCGAATACAATAGATACAGTAATCCCAAAAGTCTCACTGGTGAAGTGTCGCCTCACCTGGAAGGACTTTTTGGGGCCCTGAATAGTAATGAGGGAGAAGGTGTGGCACTTGTTCTGCTTGCAAGGAGAAGTACTAGGAAGGAGATCAGTGGGGGGGATGAATTGACAAGGGAGTCAGGTAGGCAGGGTAAAGCAGAAAGTTAGGTGGGGAGGGAAAGATGTATAGCCTCCAACTTGATGGCATGAACATTGATTTCTTGAACTTCTGGTAATTCCACCCCCCCCCCCCCCACCATTCACCATTCCCTATTCCTGATTCCCTCTCTCACATTATATACTTACCTGTCCATCACCTCCCTCTGGTTCCCTTCCGTTTCCTCCATGGTCTTCTACCCTCTCCTATCAGATTCCCCCTTCTCCAGCCCTTTATCTCTTTCACCAGTCAAATTTCCAGTTCTTTACTTCACCCCATTCCCCTCTACCAGCTTCACCTATTATCTGCTAGCTCGTATTTCTTCCTCCTCTACCACTAGCTTCCTATTCTGACTTCTCCCCTTCCTTTCCAGTCCTGATGAAATGTGTCAGGCCGAAACATCAAATGTTTACTCTTTTCCATAGTTGCTGCCTGATTTGCTGAGTTCCTCCAGCATTTTGTGTGTGTGACAATGTATTATTATTGGGGGAATTTAGGCTTTGTGGATATATAGTCCTAGTGTTATCTGCAAATCATCACTGCAGAGTGTGGTGGAAACATATGGTGCTATATGGATGTCTTTCAATAGGTTTCAATAGGTACATTTAATGTCAGAGAAATGTATACAATATACATCCTGAAATTCTTTCTCTTCACAAACATCCACAAAAACAGAAGAGCGCCCCAAAGGATGAATGACAGATAAATCTTAGACCCCCAAAGTCCCCCAGCTCCCCCCTCCCATGCACAAGCAGCAGCAAAGCAACAACCCCCGTTCCCCACCAGCAAAAAAGCATCAGCGTCCTCCACCGAGCACTCAAGCATGCAGCAAAGCATCAATAAAGACAGACTCGCAGTACCCCAAAGACTACTCATTCACCCAGTAATTTGAGATAACACAGGCTCTCTCTCTCTCCCTAATAAGGGAAAAAGAGGTGTCCTTGTTTCTCAGTGAGAAGGGAGACATAGCAGTGTCTAACTTTCCTTTCGGAACTTGTAGTAATGAAGCAAGAGAACATTAGCAGAATCCTTGGGTACTTGCTATTGGTATTAGTTTATTACTATCACATGTACCAAGATACACTGAATATTTGGCTTACATACTGATTATACCAATCAAACATTCACTGTGACGTAGGATGAGGTATAATGATAACAGAGTGAAGAATAAAAGGTAACAGCTGCAGAGAAAATACAGTGCAGCTAAACGTTGAAGTGCAAGATAATAACGAGGTGGAAGGTGAAGGCGGGAGTCCACCTTATCATTCCAGAGGTCCGTTTATGAGTGTGGTAACAGTGAGAGAGCCTGGTGGTACATGTTTGCAGGCCTTTCTGTCTTCTACCTGATGGCAGAGGAGAGCAGAAAAAATGTCTAGGATGGATGGGGTCTTTGATTATGCTGGCTGCTTTACAGAGGCAATGAGAAGTACAAACAGATTCCATAGAGGGGAGGCTGGTTTCCATGTTGAGCTGAGCTGTGACTACATCTCTCTGCAGTTTCCTGGATGGGATTTAAATATATTGGAGGACTGTTTATATAAACGTATTTTGTTTTTTGGGATCTCACAGCAGGAAGCCATATTCATTTAAATTCCACCTCATTTTGAAAGCTGGGAATGGTTTGTGAATTGCCTATGCTTTAGGCAGGCACCATATTGAAATATCCCACCTTTCCAGATTCTGCTGTAACTGCAGAACAGGGCAATAACTGTTCTGGCAATGATATGTTGGCATACTTTGACTTCTGAATTTGGCTTCGAATTTTATTTTGTGTTGTATTTTTTAATTTTTGCATTGTGACTAAATGATTGATTGTCAATACAGTTGATGTATGGGGAAGTGATACTTGAGTTTAAAATTTGAGATATTCTACCTCATCAGTGCAAGTAAGGGGTAATGGAAGCTCTGCATATTTGTATGGTAGGTTGGCTATCGGGTACAAAATTGTGAAGATGTGGTTGCAAAATCCAACTTCGTATGTTCATTATATTTTAAAGAACAACATCATAAGTCTTTGCATCCACTTCATTTATCAGTGATAGGATGCACTTGTAGGCTGGAATGAGTCCTAACCTGGACTCAAGGCAATGTTCAGCTGACAGGAATTCTATTTAATGATTCTTCAGGTGAATGATCAGGACATCAAATCTCATTGTGCATGAGACCCTCCCCAGTGGGTCAGAGATAGAAAATTTTCTGATCTTCTGAGAATCTGTCCTCTTAAGTCCTGTGATACTGAGCAAAGGCATTTAACCTTTATTTATCTTCTAATTTTTACCTGGAATCGGGGGCTTTAAAGTAAGGCACTGTGGAGACCTGACCTAATTTTTATGGCATTCACACAGAGTTATGTGGAAATACATCTGAAAGGCCATTGGCATTTGTTTTCGTGCAGTTTGTTGGGAGGAAAAGTAAACTTCTTTTCCAGTGTTGACTGCCTAGTCAGTGGTGTTAATTTTTTGATTTGTGCCTTATTTGAGCAAGTTAATAGAAACTGGTGTATGGTAATTTCATAGAAAAGTTATCTTTATATATGCCATCTCTATAGAAAATTAATATTGCAAAGTAGTGGTTGCCATCCAGTCGATCTTTGAGACTTTCCCAGTAGATCCCGAAAAAAATGAAAAATAAATACCTGTACACAAATACTGTTGTAATGTGAGCATTATAAAAATAAGTAATACTAATTAGGATAATGGTAATATAGCAATACTGCCGCTACTGAAAGCTGTTTGTAAAGAGAGATTGCTTCCGGGTTGTGGGGTTTTAGTTCCGTTCTTTCTGCCCGGTGCGCATGTGTGTAGCTCCCCCGCCATGTACCGCGGTAGAAAAGACCGGAAGTAAAACCCCGCAACCCGGAAGCAACCTCTCTTTACAAACAGCTTTCCATAGCGGGGGTATTGCTATATTACCATTATCCTAATTTGTATTAACCTATCTTTATAATGCTCACATTGCAACACTTCTCCCCCTTTAAATTCCAATTTTCCCCAAATGTAAATAACTGGGAAACAAAAAACAGTGGTGTCATTATCTTGAGTACCTCTGAAACTTATACTAGTGTCTCAGTAACAGTTTACCAATACAAAACACCTGAAAAACGTGGCAGATTCAACATTCAGTCTAACAAAGGAAATTGTCTATTCAAATATTCAGTCTGTCAGGAGGTTAGTGAGGGCGCTGTGCTGCAACAGATGAAAATTATGAAATCTAAGTACAGGAGCTTTCTTACTGACAGACACCTCACAGACTGTCTCAAACTGGCTGTCTGTAGTTATGAGCCAAATTTCAGGGAACTAGCAGAAAGTATTCAGCCCCAGTCATCACACTGAGTGCAACAGTCAATCTTTATTCATTTATTTTTCGTGTTGAAATGAAATTAAATAACGAAACATAGAATTAAAGGTGTTGTAATGTGAGCATTATAAAAATAAGCAATACTAATTATGATAATGGCAATATAGCAATACTCCCACTACGGAAAGCTGTTTGTAAAGAGAAGTTGTTTCTGGGTTGTGGGGTTTTACTTTCGGTCTTTTCTGCCTGGTGCACAAGCATGTGACTAAACGATTTAGTAGGTCGACCTTGCCTTTCACTAAGGTCGATGTAGGGGATCTTGGGCTTATAAAGGTTGGCGACCACTATTGTAAAGTTTCAGATTGTCCAAGAATGTTCTAAAAACTATCTCCTTATCACCACAATAACCCTGCTGGGTAACATAATTGGAGGAAATGTACATAATTAACCACCAACATGGAGTTGAGGTTTTGTCTTTAAGAGGCTGGTCTGATGTGATGATTTTGTTACGTAAGAATTTTTAACGCGCTTTGGTGTTTATGTTTTGGAGTTCAATAAAATGTGTTACGTGTTTCATTAAACATAAATAGCTCACTTTATTTTATTTGTGAAAACCTACAATGCTGACTCCGATGCTCTGGGATAATTCCAGAGTTATTGAACATGTTGGCCAATGCAGTCACATTAAAAATGCTGGAGTTTTGGGAGCAAAATGCCGTCACTTGGATTGTACAAGCTGAGGCCCAGTTTGTACTGCGATAAGTCTCCACTGCCAACACTAAATTTTACAATGTGGTAGTGTCGTGCAACTCCGTGACTGCAAGAGTGGTGAGTCTGTATGAACACCTGCCTGAACACGATAAATACCGATCACTAAAAACTCTCCTTTTACAGACTGCCGGAGTCTGAGCGTGCCAAACAGTTGCTGTCCTTACCAGGTCTTAGTGATGGAAAGTTTTCAGAGTTAATGGACAACATGCTGCCTCTCCTGGGAAGTTACCATCCTTGTTTTATTTTTAAAGAACTCTTTATACAGCACATGCCCGATCCAGTCTGCTTCGCCCCTACTAATGTACCGAAGAAGGATTATAAGGAGTTTGCTAAGATGGCTGATAGTCTACACTCAGCTAGGCAGCGGTGCATTATTTCCACTCCTTTCTCTAGCTCAATAAGCCCGGTCAGCAACATCCCCAACATAAGGACACTTGTAGCTGTGAAACAATTGAAGCCGGGCCTATTCTTTTATCACGCACGCTTTGGTAGGAATGCTTGGAAGTACTAAGTGCCTTGCAGCTTTGACAGTGCCAGTGCATTGGGACATCAGGGGTCTATGAACACCATGGGCTTCAGCAGCCAGGGTCGCCTACTGTTCATTATGGACACCCTTGCAGGGCACCTGTGTGACACGAGTGCTCAAGTGATTGTGTTGCCAGCACCGTCTAATGATGAGAAAGCAAAGAGCAATTGAACCCCGCTAGAGACCGCCAACGGAAGCAGGACCCAGACCTACGGGACATGATGGATGGCACTCTGCTTCAGTGGGCAACATTGCATGTGGGACTTCATCCTGGCAAAAATGGCTAGTCCTCTGTTCAGTGCAGATTTCCTGTGGAGGAGATGTTGTTGCCAATTTGAGTTGATTAGGGTCTGCAAGTGAGGAAACCGAGGATCCAATTGCGCAGGGATGTATTGAGGCCAAGGTCTTGAAGTTTACTGGTTAGTTTTGAGGGGATGACAGCATTGAATGTTGAGCTGTAGTCAATAAGGAACATCCTGATGTCTGTAACTTTGCTGTCCAGAAGTTCCAGGGTTGAGTGAAGAGCCAATGAAGCAACATCTGCTGTTGACCTGTTGTGACAGTAGGAAAATTAAAGTGAATCTATTTGCTTCTCAGGCTGGAGTTCATATGTTTCATCGCCAACCTCTTAAAGCACTTCATCACAGTGGGTATAAGGGCCACTAGATGATAGACATTGAGGCAGCCAGTATCTTTATTTTCTCAAAAGATTAAGGAGTCTCCGCATGTTGCCAAACACTCTAACCAGCTTCTACAGATGTACTGTTAAATATATCTTGACTAACTGCATGATTACCTGTTTTGGCAATTGAAATGCACAGGAATGTAAGGAGCTGCAGAGATCATGGCCGTTTCCCTCCTCATCATTCATAGTATCAACATGAGGTGTCACCTCGGGAAGGCAACATCTATCATCAAAGATCCCCACCATCTGGCCCATGCCACCTTCTCTAATCTACCATCAGGCAGGAAGTCCAGAAGTCAGGGGTCCAATACCATATCAAGTCCAAGATCAGCTGCTTCTCTTCAAGCATTCACTTCTTGAAGCAGTTGTATGATCCCGTCCTCTACAGTTTAGCAACATTGTGAGTACATTGCCCGCTTTGCACTGCAATTGATTTGTTTTTTGGCCTAATTGTATTCTTTCTTGTAGAAGTTGTGTTTAATTTATGTTGTTATTGTGAATACTGATAATAAGATGATACGTGCCTGAGAAGCTGCTGCAAATAAGATTTTCATTGCACTTTTACATACTCGTGCTTGTGCATACAACAGCAAATGCAGCTTTGACATTGACAAATGTCACATTCAGTCAATAATGTTAAATATGTTATGAGGTTCTTTTAAATGGAAGTGAAACATCAACCTATTAGAATAAATCAGAATTTAGCAGTTAGAAATAGGCCCTGGCTTCTTGTGCCCAGCAAATCCATCCGAGGCTGGCACTGTGAAGAACATACAGACAAGAAAAAATGTAAAGTCTAGGTAAGTGGAAACAGACAGTAACATTCTTCCCACTAGACCTGGGGTAACCAACATTTTTTATGACGTGGACCAATACCATTAAGAAAGGGGTTTGTGGACCTCAGGTTGGGAACACCTGCACTAGATTGAAATATAGCCAGCAACAAATTAAAATGTTTATCCACTATACCTAAGACTGTGCCAGAGGCCTGCTAATTTGGCAGTTTAATGAGTGCTAGTTAGTAAAATAATTGAATTAGTGTGCAGCATGCAATTCATAATGTGCCTGTTAGCATGGATGTGAAAAACTAATGTTACATACTACATGAACACATCTGTCAGGTTGTGAAATGTGTGATTGCTGAGGAGTGGTTAGGGAATTTCAGGATTTTCAATTGTTTTCTGTCTGATTTTGAAAATAGCTTTTTTTTTAACTGATAAGCTACAAGACCAATTACTATAATACATGCTGTATGACAGCCCTGTCTCTGTTAATTCATTTCTATTTTGTTAACAACAGCAGACCAAATGAAACTTGGAGTTGATCCAATACATTAGAAATATCCGGCTGTATTTTTATTTCTGATTTCCAGTCAAATAAAAAACAAGGTTAAATTCTTATTTTTCTCATTTTTGATGTAAGGCCAAATCTTGGTGTACAATTTTCCTTAAAATTCTTCAGAATGTGACCCGAAAGGTACTAAAAATGTTATAGGTTTAAACTGCTCAAGGGGTATACATTCATATAGCAATCTTTAGCTACTGCAGATGACGTGGGCGGGCAGGATTTAATTTCTGTCATATCAGCATTCCGTTGCAACAACCTTTTCATCATTAGGGAATCAATCCTTCACATATAAATCATGCCTAAACACTTTGCATAGTCTCTTTATGTCAAAGCAAAAACCTCTCCCAACAAATTCAAATAAACTTCAGTGAAAGTGCAGAACCTGCAATTGATAAAGAGACACATTTAAACAGACAATTTTAAAGAGGACATGAATGACCAGTAAAAAATTATTTTGTAAAATGCTGGAAGTGAAGTTAAGTCAGAAGGCAAGAAACATATAAAAGTTTTTGGGTGTGCTTTGATAGTCCCACTTCTTTAGTGGGTTTGGAATCAAGTACAGACCAAGGCAATAGAGGAGTGACTAACCTGCAAGTGGGATACACAAGAAAGGGCCAACAAAAATAGCACAGGTGCAAGCAGAGTGGCTATTTTCTTGGAGTGTGCCAGTGTTTAGAGTGGCTTTAGCTCATCAGGCATAGGCAAGATCAGGCTTGGGTGAAGTAGATTGTCTTCGAAGTTACACTCTCCCTTTCTCTGTACTTATTTGTTCACTTCTCACCTATTAGTGCATAGTAGATTAGTGAGAATGGCTCTGGTGCAGTGTTTTGTACCCTGTGTGAAATGTGGGCTGTCTGGGGAAACCCCCAGTCTCCCAGATAAACACATCCGTACCAGATGCACTGAGTTGCAGCTCCTGAGAGAACATGTTAAGGAACTGGAGCTGCAGCTCGATGACCCTTGACTCATACGGAAGAATGAGGAGGTGATATAGACAGGGCTCATGGAGGTAGTTACTCCTACGTTGCAGGAGATAGGTAATAGGGTGACTGTCAGGAGAAGGAAGGGAAATCGACAGCCAGTGCAGAGTACATCTGTGGTCATTCCTCTCAATAATAAGTGTACAACATTAGATGTTATTGAGGGGGATGACCTACTGGGGGGAGCCACAGTGCTGGCTCTCTGGCACTGAGTCTGGTGCTGTGGCTCAGAAGAGGACTGCAGTGTTGATAGGAGATCCTTCAGTCAGAGGAACCGAGACGAGGTTCTGTGGACATGATAGAAACTCGGATGGTATATTGTCTCTCTGGTGCCAGGATCAGGGATGTTTTGGATCATGGCCATGGCATTCTCAAGGGCAAAGGTGAGCAGCCAGAAGTCTTGGTACATATGACATAGGTAGACAAGGTGAGGAGGTCCTGAAGAGAGATTTTAGGGAGTGAGGTAGAAAGCTGAAAAACAGGACCTCTGGGGTAGTAATCTCTGGATTGTTGCCTGTACCATGTGCCAGTGAGGGTAAGAATGGGATGATCTGGCAGGTGAATGTGTAGTTGAGAAACTGGTGAAGGGGGTAGGGGTTCAAATTTATGGGTCATTGGGATTCCTTCTAGGGAAGATATGACCTGTACAAAAGGAGTGGGTTACACCTAAACCCAAGGGGGTCCAATGCCCTTGTAGGCAAGTTGGCTGGAATTGTTTGGGTGGGTTTAAACTAACTTGGCAGGGAGAAAGGAACTGGACTGATAGTGCTGAAGATGAGGTAGTTGGTTTACAAATAGATGTAATGTGTAGTGAGACTCCTAGCAATGAGAGGCTGATGATAGGGCAAAATTGCAGTCAACAGCATGAGTTGCAATGTAAAAGATGGACAAAATTGTAAAGGGTGAATACAGGACTAAAGGTGTTTTGTTTGAATGTGCACAGTATAGGGAATAAGGTAGATGAACTTGTAGCACAGTTACAGATTGGCAAGTATAATGTTGTAGGCATCAAGGAATCATGGCTGAAAGAAGTCTATAGCTGGGAGATTAATGTCCAAGGATACACATTGTATCAAAAGGACAGGCAGAAAAACAGAGGAAGTGGCGTGGCTCTGTTGGTAAAAAATGAAATTAAATCATTAGAAAGAGGTGTCATAGGATCGGAAGGTATCCAATCATTGTGGATAGAGTTAAGGAACTCAAGAGTAAAAATATCCTGATGGGAGTTGTATACAGACCCCCAAACAGCAGTAAGGGTGTGGTCTACAAATTACAATGAGAGATAGAAAATGCATGCCAAAAAGGCAATGTTACAATAGTTATGGGGGCGGGGGGGGGGGGAGGTTTCAATATGCAAGTAGATTGGGAAAATCAAGTTGGTGTGGAATTTCAAGAGGGGGAATATCTAGAGTGTCTGTGAGATGGCTTTTTAGAACAGCTCAAGGATACACATTGTAATGAAAGGACAGGCAGGAAGGCAGAGGTTGCAGCATTGCTCTGTTGGTAAAAAATGAAATCAGATCATAAGAAAGAGGTGATATAGGGTTGGAAGGGGTTGAATCATTGTGAATTGAGTTAAAGAAATGCAAGAGTAAAAAGACCCTGATGAGAGTTGTATACAGATCCCTCAACAATAGTAAAGATGTGGCCTACAAATTACAACATGAGATAGATAATACATGTCAAAAGGGCAACGTTAGAATAGTCATTGGGGACTTCAAAATGCAGGTATATTGGGAAAATCAAGTTGGTGCTGGATTCCAGGAGGGAGAATTTCTAGAGTACCTACGAGATGGCTTTTTAGAGCAGCTCATGGTTGAGCCCACTAGGAGATCCGTTACTCTGAATTGTGTGTTGTGCAGTGAACCAGAATTGTTTAGAGAGCTTAAGGTAAAAGAACCCTTAGGGGAAAGTCGTCATAATATAATCAATTTCACCCTGAACTTTGAGAAGAAGCTGAAGTCTGATGTATCAGTAATATAGTGGAGTAAAGGGAATTATAGAGGCATGAGGGTGGAGTTGGCCAGAATTGATTGGAAAAGAACACTGGCAGGGATGATGGCAGAGCTGCAATGGCTGGGATTCATTGAAGCAATTTGGAAGGCACAGGATATATACATCCCAAAGAGGAAGAAATATTCTAAAGGCAAGATGACACAAGCACGGCTAACAAGGGAAGTCAAAGCCAATGTAAAAGCCAAAGAGAGGGCATATAATAGAGCAAAAATTAGTGAGAAGTTAGAGGATTGAGAAGCTTTTCCATACCACAGAAATTAACTAAAAAGGTCATTAAGAAGGTAAAGATGGAATGTTAAAGAAAGCTAGCCAATAATAATAAAGAGGATACCAAAGGTTTCTTCAGATACTTAGTGTAAAAGAGTGCTGAGAGTGGATATCGGACCACTGAAAAATGACGCTGGCGAGATAGTAATGGGGAACAAGGAAATGGCAGATGAACTGAATAAGTATTTTGCATCAGTCTTCATTGTGGACAACACTAGCAGTATGGTGGAAGTTCAATTTGTCAGAGATCATGAAATGTGTGATGTTACCATTACTAGGGAGAAGGTTCTTGGGAAACTGAAAGATTTGAAGATAGATAAGTCACCTGGACCACATGGTGTACACCCCAGAGTTCTGAAAGTGGTGGCTGAAGAGATTTGGAGGCGCTAGTAATGATCTTTCAAGAATCACAGATTCTAGAATGGTTCCGGAAGTCTGAAAAATTAAAAATGCCACTCCACTCTTCTAGAAGGGAGAGAGGCAGAATTAAGGAAATTGTAGGCCAGTTAGTCTGAACTCAGTGGTTGGGAAGATGTTGGAGTCGATTGTTAAGAATGTGGTTCCAGGGTACTTGGAGTCACATGATAAAATAGGCCAATGACAGCATGGTTTTCTAAGGTAAAATCTTGCCTGAGAAATCTGTTGGAATTCTTTGAAGAAATAACAGGCAGGATAGACAAAGGAGAATCAACTGATGTGTACTTGGATTTTCAGAAGGCCTTTGACAAGGTGCTGCACATGAGGCTGCTTAACAAACTATGAGTCCATGGTCTTACAGGAAAGATTCTAGCATGGATAAAGCAGAGGCTGATTGGTAGGAGGCAAAGAGTGGGAATAAAGGGAACCTTTTCTGGTTGTCCACCAGTGATTAGAGGTGTTCCACAGAGGTCTGTGTTGAGACCAATTATTTTTGTGTTATACGTCAATGATTTGGATGATGGAATCGATGGCTTTGTAGCAAAGTTTGCAGATGATATGAAGATAGGTGGAGGGGCAGGTACTTTTGAGGAAATAGAGGCTACAGGACTTAGCCAGATTAGGAGAATGGGCAAAGAAGTGGTAGATGGTATACAGAATTGGGAAATGCATGGTCATGCACTTTGATAGAAGAAGTGAAATGGTTGATTATTTTCTAAATGAAGAGAAACTACAAAAAATCTGAGGCACAAAGTGACTTGGGAGTCGTTGTGCAGGATTCCCTAAAGGTTAATTTTCAGGTTGAATCTGTGGTGAGGAAGACAAATACAATGTTAGAATGTAGTTCAAGAGGACTAGAATATAAAAGCAAGGATGTAATGTTGAGACTTCATAAAACACTGATGAGACCTGACTCAGAGTATTGTGAGCAGTTTTGAGCCTGTTATTGTAGAAAGGATGTGCTGAAAATGGAGAAGATTCAAAGAAGGTTCACAAAAATGATTCTAGGATTGAATGGCTCATCATATGAAGAATTCTGGACCTGTTTTCACTTAGATTTCAGAAGAATGAGGGGTGACCTAATGAAACCTATCAAATGGTGAAAGGCCTTGATAGAGTGGTTGTGGAGTGGATGTTTCCTACAGTGTGATTGTCTAAGACCAGAGGACACAGCCTCAGAATAGAAGGGTGTCCTTTTAGAATGGAGATGAGAAGGAATTTCTTTAGCATAGAGTAGTGAATCTGTGGAATTCTTTGCCACCGGCAATTGTGGAGGCTAATTCTAAGGCTGAAGGTGATAGATTCTTGATATGAAGGGATACGAGGAGACAGCTGGAGATTTGGGCTGAGAGGAAAAAATGGGTCTGTCATGGTGAAATGGTGGGGCAGACTCAATGGCCTTATTCTGCTCCTGTATCTTGTGGTTTTATGGAATTAAATTTCTTTCTTCTTTTTTTTTGCAGGAGTCTTCTATAATTTTTCTTTAGCATATTACAGCCTGCGACCTGGTAGAATTTAATGCAAGCAACACGTACAAAGTACTGGATGAACACTGTAGGCCAGGCAGCATCTATGGAAAATAGTACAGTCAACATTTCGGGCTGAGACCCTTTATCAGTACTGATGAAGGCTCTCGATCTGAAACCTTGTCTGTACTCTTTTTCCATAGATGCTGCCTGGTCTGCTCCTCCAGCATTTTGTGTGTGTTGGTTGGAATTCCAGCACCTGCAGATTTTTTCTTGTTTGAGAATTTAATGCAACACTGATTGCATTTTATTGCTGTATTGATGTACTTCACAGCTTGAGCGTAATGGCATATCTGTGGAGGAGAGAATTAGAGTTTTGTTCAGTTTTAACCGGGCCTACAGCTGATGTAGAAATGTCTGCCGTAGTGCTTGCTCTATAAAAGATTGCTGCTGTCCTCATACTTTGCCATTGGTTAATACTTTAAGATCCCAAACAATAATAAAAATGCAACCTTTGGAAAATGCACAGTAATACACTGTCTTGTAGGAAAGCAGCTTTGATTTGTTATCTTCTATTTTTATCTCACCAGGATGTGGTAGAGAGCAGATGCCAAGCAAACATTTCCCACCCATGAAGGACTGAAACAAAAACTGGAAATACTGGAATTGTTTAGCAGATCAGGTAGCATCTCCAATGAGAGAAACAGAATTAATAAACATTGCTATAGTAAAGGAGCCAGGACTAGAGGCTTTGCTTTCCTGTGGTAACGTTGCATTGCCCCAATGAGTGGTGAATTGGCAGTAGTTGGAGGAAAGATACAAGCAAGCAAACATACTCAGTGTTTGCCAAGGGTAGTGTTTAGAGCATTCAAACAATATTTTGAAAAATCAACAGATTTAGTGAATGTGCAGGATGTAGATAACAATTTCATTAATTGGAACATGCTGGCCAGTGGTGTAGTGGCATTGTCACTGGACTTTGAGGCGAGTGGCCTTGGGCTCGAATCTGGCTGGCTCTTTGCACACTTGCTAGGTTGAGCTTTGCTTCGTACAAAAAATACTAAAGAATCAGCAAGGTTACTGCCCGAGGCATGGAGAAGATCAGCAACAATATTTGGAACAATGAAGCCACATCCTAGGTAGTTAAAATGATTTTGCTTTGTGAATCAGTGGCCTTTCATTTATTAACATACGTTTTCCCAAGTGACAATTAATTTAGTCTTAAATCACCTACTCTTAAGTTTCACACCATTGATGATGGTTGACAGTTATTTAGTTGCTGTGTTTCCCGGCCCTTCAGTTTTGATTAGGATGCCAGTATACTGGCATCACTCCCATAAATGGATAAGTTGTTCTTTGTTTAATGTCTGTGGAAGACAATACATCTACTCACCGTTGTGAAGAAGCTCATATGGAAAGACAGAAATCTTTCAGATTTTGAAGGACTCGAGTCAAAATCCCCAAGAAAAACTTCCAATTTTTCTGCATATTATGATCAATGGCGTGTATTTTAAAATTCAAAGCAAATCTTTGCTGTCACTTTGATACAGAGTTCAGACAAAGACCCAAGTATAATTTTGAGTAGCTGACATATCAATTGAACTTAGTGACCACTTCCTAATGTTTAAACTCAGCATTGCAGTGGGGCTGGTGATAGCACAATGTGTAATTGTTTTTTACCTTCTTAGAACATATCCATGTGGGTTTTGACACCTGACCTTTTGGCAATCACAAAGACTGTATTTCCAGCTGCATTCATTTTATTGTCAAATTGTTACAGTGGAATTTCTCTGGCAAATTTAAAATGCAAGTTTCCTTTGTGCAGGAAACATAAAGAATTTAGTTAAGTAGGAATATAACATATATACTCTTGTATAAAATACAGAACCTTGAGTATAATTTAGCAATATATTCTTCCCTCTTAGGGTATCAAACTAGCAAATGGGCAATTTTGTTAGGTTGTATCCAAGTTTTAGAGAAAGCCGCCTACCTTCTGACTAAGAAGGTTCTAAGTTCCTGCTTCACCCTACACACTTAAGCACAAAAGCTTCACTGATGTCTAAGTGCAGTAGCGAGGCAGTACTATACCATTGGTGGTGTCATTTTTCCATCCACTTCTACTCTATCAGATGGATGTGATAGGTCCCATGTGTGATGCTGAGCAGGAGCTGGGGAGCTCTTTATGTTGTATTTGCTAATATCCTTCAAACAATATTTAGATTAGATTAGATTAGATTATGAGAACACTCAGTCCTCGTTTATTGTCATTTAGAAATGCATGCATTAAAAAATGATACAACGTTCCTCCAGAATGATATCACAAGAATACACAGGACAAACCAAGACTAAAATTTACAAAACCACATAATTATCACATATAATTACAACAGTGCAAAGCAATACCATAGTTTGATAAAGAACAGACCATGGGCATGGTAAAAAAAAAGTCTCAAAGTCCCGAAAGCCTCATCATCTCACGCCAGCGGCAGAAGGGAGAAACTCTCCCCGCCATGAACCTCCAAGTGCCGCAAACTTACCGATGCAGCACCATTGGGAGCACCTGACTGCAGTGGACTCTGAGTCCGTCCGAAAACTTCGAGCCTCTGACCAGCTCTTCCGACACAGCCTCTCTGAGCACCATCCTCTGTCGAGCGCTTTGACCCTGCCCCAGCCGCCGAGCAACAAGCAAAGCCAGGGACTCGGGTACTTCTCCTCCGGAGATTCTGGACCACACCGCTGCAGCAGCAGCAGTGAAGTAGGCATTTCAGAAGTTTCACCAGGGGTTCCTCCGTGCTCTCACGTCCATCTCCATCAAATCAGGACTGTGCACGGCACACTCTTTGACAAATAACAGACATCACCACAGGAGTGGCCGCTGCGAGCTGCGTCATGCCACCATCTTCTGCTGCAAACAATTTGTCAATTGTTTGACAATTTTTCAGTTTATTAATGTATCAGAACTTCTTGCAAATCTCCTCAATGTTGAGTAAGTCTTCCACTTTGTTATCATTTGTAAACATAGAAATTGAGTTTTGATTCTAAGGTTATAACCAATAATTTAAATTGTAAGCTGTCACGTTACCAAGACTGCAAACATCCCCAGAGAACAGAAATGGCTATTTTCCAATAAGAGGGAGAAACTTATATCAGCTGTCTAATATGAGGGACAAAATGAATGGAACTAAAATTAGAACTCAATGGCCTACATCCAAGGGTTTAAAGCAGAGGTTCCCAACCTGGAGTCCATGTACCCCTTGCTTAATGGTATTGATCCATGGCATAAAAAAGGTTGGGGACCTCTGGTTAAAGGAAGTGACTGCAGAGATAATGGAGTCATTACTTGAAGTTTATCAAACTCATTGAGTTGTGACAGGGAACCATTGGATTGGAAAACTACAGATGTGATGCTGTTGTTCAAAAACCAGGGGGGGGGGAGAGGGGGGAACAAAAATCTGGAAGATATCAGCTGGTTTGCTTAGCAACAGTTATGGGCAAATGCTGGAACCCTCTAACAATGAAGAAAGAGCTGGTAATTAAAGAAGCTAAATGCAATTAAACCAAATTAGCATGGCTTTATGAAAGGAAAATCATGCTTAACAAATTTGCTAGAGTTCTAAAAAGAGGTGGACATTGTATAAAGTCTCACATAAAAGGTTAAAGCACAAAATAAGATATCACAATAATGATGAAAGTGTGATAACATGGACTGAAAACTGGCTATTGAATGCAAGATAAAGAGATCAAATTCTGGATTTCCAGAAGGCGTTCGATAAGGTGTCGCACCAGAGACTTATAAGTAAGATACAGATGCATGGAGTTGGAGGAAGTGTATTGGCATGGATAGTGGATTGGTTAACCAATAGAAGGCAGAGAGTTGGTATAAATGGGTGTTTCTCTGGTTGGCAGTCGGTGGTGAGTGGAGTGCCGCAGGGGTCGGTGCTGGGCCCACAGCTGTTTACCATTTACATTGATGATTTGGAAGAGGGGACTGCGTGTAGCATAGCAAAATTTGTTGATGACACTAAACTGAGTGAAATAGCAAATTGTACAGAGGATGTGGAGAGTCTGCAGAGGGATATAGATAGGTTAAGTGAGTGGGCCAAGGTCTGGCAGATAGAATACAATGTTGGTAAATGCGAGATCATCCACTTTGGAAGGAATAATAGAAGAGCAGATTATTATTTAAATGGTGAAAGATTGCAGTATGCTGTTGTGCAGAGGAACTTGGGAATGTTTGTTCACGAATTGCAAAAAGTTGGCTTGCAGGTACAACAGGTTATTAAGAAGGCAAATGGAATGTTGGTCTTCATTGCTAGAGGGATTGAATTCAAGAGCAGGGAGGTCATGCTGCAACTATACAGGGTACTGATGAGGCCACACTTGGAGTACTATGTGCAGTTCTGGTCTCCACACTTGAGGAAGGATATATAGGCTTTGGAGACAATGCAGAGGAGGTTCACCAGGTTGATTCCAGGGATGAAGGGGTTAACCTATGAGGAGAGATTGAGTTGCCTGGGACTATACTCTGGAGTTCAGAAGAATGAGAGGGGATCTTATAGAAACATACAAAATTTTGAAAGGGATAGATAAGATAGAAGTAGAAAAGTTGTTTCCATTGGTAGGTGAGACTAGAACTAGGGGGCATTGCCTCAAGATTCAGGGGAGAAGATTTAGAATGGAGATGAGGAGAAACTGTTTTTCCCAGAGAGTGGTGAATCTGTGGAATTCTCTGCCCAGGGAAGCAGTTGAGGCTTCTTCACTAAATATATTTAAGATACAGTTAGAAAGATTTTTATATAGTAGAGGAATTAAGGGTTATGGGGAAAGGGCAGGTAGATGGAGCTGAGTTTACAGACAGATCAGCCATGATCTTATTGAATGGCGGGGCAGGCTCGATGGGCCGGATGGCCTACTCCTGCTCCTATTTCTTATGTTCTTAAATAAATATGGACTGTATGTACATATCACATAGATAGCAGCAGCCTGCCTCAATGTGAGAGGTTGATCATTGGTGATGCAATGTCAGGTTTAAAATATACTCTGGTGCTTTCAACTCTTTTCAGTAGGCTGCAATCAGTGCAGGGCCAATAAAAACAAAGGGGATATAAGTGGAGCAGTCAGGCTTTGGCTCGACAGGCTTGGACAAGCACAGGTGAAAGGTGTAAGTAAGTTTCTAGTAAGTTTTTTTTCTGTTAGTGTGCTGAGAATGGATCTGGAGGTAGTGGTATGTTCTTCGAGTGAGATGTGGGAACTCTTGAAATCCTCCATTCTCCCTGATGACTACATCTGTGTGAAGTACTCCGAGCTACTTAGAGACTGTGTTAAGGAACTGGAGCTGCAGCTGGATGACCTTTGGCCTATACGGGAAAAAAGGAGGTGATAGATAAGAGGTACAGGAAGGTAGTCACCCCTAAGTTGCAGGAGGCAGGCACCTGGGTGACTGTCAGAGTACCCCTGTGGCCGTGCCCCTCAATAATAAGTTTACCATTTTGGATTCTCTTGGGGGAGATGTCCTACCATGGGAAGCCTCCCTGGCATTGTGTGTGGCTCTGTGGCTCAGAAGGGAAGTGGTGAGGAGAGTAGTGTATTTGTGATAGGGGATTCTTTAATTAGAGGAGCAGAAAGCAGATTTTGTGTGCGTGAAAGGGACACACGGACAGAATATTGCCTCCCAGGTGCCAGGGTCAGGATTGCCTTGGAACGGCTCCAGGACATTCAAAAGGGGGTGTGTGAACAGCCAGAAGTCATGGTACATATTGGTATCAATGACATATGTAGGAAAAATGAGGGGGTCCTGAGGATAGGGGGTCCTAGGGAGTTAAGCAGAAAGCAGCAATCTCTGGATTGCTGCCTGTGGCATGTGCCAGTGAGGGTAAGAATAGGTTGAGTTGGCAGATGATTGCAGGGATGAGAAATTGGTGCAGGGTGCAGTGCTTCAGATTTCTGGATCATTGGGCTCTCTTCTGGGGAACGTATGACCTGTACAAAAATGATGGGTTACACCTTAACCTGAGAGGGACCAGCATCTTTGTGGGCAGGTTTGCTAGAGATGTCGGGGAGGGTTTAAACTAATTTGACAGGGGTATGGGACTGGAGTGATAGGACTGAAGATGGAGCAGTTGGTATACAACTAGATGCAGTGTGTAGTGAGCCTATAAGAAATGACTGGCAGATGTAGGGAAAAACTGCAGTCAGTAGGATGAATTAAAGTGCATCAGGGGGCCAAAATCAAAAAGGGTGATGAATACAGGACTGAAAATAACACACATCAAAGTTGCTGGTGAACGCAGCAGGCCAGGCAGCATCTATAGGAGAGGTACAGCTGACGTTTCAGGCTGAGACCCTTCGTCAGGACTAACTGAAAGAAGAGCTGGTAAGAGATTTGAAAGTGGGAGGGGGAGAGGGAGATCCAAAATGATAGAAGAAGACAGGAGAGGGAGGGATGGAGCCAAGAGCTGGACAGTGGATTGGCAAAAGGGATATGAAAGGATCATGGGTCAGGAGGCCCAGGGAGAAGGAAAAGGGGAGGGGGGATGGGCAATAATGGATGGGGTATGAGGGGGAGGTGGGGCATTAACGGAAGTTAGAGAAGTCAATGTTCATGCCTGAAAGTGTTATATTTGAATGCACGCAGTATGTGGATTAAGGTCTTGTAGCACAGCTAGAGATTGAGAGGTATGACATTGTGGGCATATCTATGTCATGGCTGAAAGAAGATCATAGTTGGGAGCTTAACGTCTAAGGACAGGCGGGTAGGCAGATGGTTCTGTTGGTTAAAAAATAAAATCAAATCCTTAG
This sequence comes from Mobula birostris, assembly GCF_030028105.1. Taxonomy (NCBI): domain Eukaryota; kingdom Metazoa; phylum Chordata; class Chondrichthyes; order Myliobatiformes; family Myliobatidae; genus Mobula; species Mobula birostris. The sequence continues at coordinate 55,049,645 of NC_092386.1, forward strand.
AAAGAGGTGACATAGGAACGGAAGATATAGGTTCCTTGTGGGTAGAGTTAAAAATCTGCAAGGGTAAAAAGACCCTGAAGGGAGTTATATGCAGGTGTCCAAAGAGTAGCCAAGACGTGGGCTACAAGTTACAACAGGAGATGGAAAAGGCATGTTAAAAGGGCAAGGTTGTAATAATTATGGTGGAATTCAATATGCAGGTAGATTGGGGAAAATTAAGCTGGTGCTGGATTGAAGATAGGGAATTTGTAGTATGCCTGAAAGATGGCTTTTTAGAGCAGTTTGTGGTTGAGCCCACTCTGGATAGGGTGTGATGTATTGACCCAGATTTGATGAGGGAGCTTAAGGTGAAGGAACCCTCAGAGGCAAAAATCATAGTATGATAGAATTCACCCTGCAGTTTGAGAAGGAGAATGTAAAACTGGATGTATCAGTCTGACAGTGAAATAAGGGGAATTGCAGAGGCATGAGAAGAACTGTCAAAAGTTGATTGGAATGAGACACTAGCAGGGATGATGGTAGAACAGTAAAAACTGGTGTTTCTGGGTGAAATTCCGAAGGCACAGGAAAGATACATTCCAAAGATGAAGAAGTATTCTAAAGGGAGGATGATGCGAACATGACTGACAATGGAAGCCAAAGACAGCGTAACAGCAAAAGTGATGGCATATAATATTGCAAAACATCGTGGGAAGGTAGAGGATTGGGACGCTTTTAAAAACCAACAGAAAGCAATTTAAAAAGCCATAAACAGCGAAAGGATAAACATTAAGGTAAGCTAGCCAATAATATAAAAGAGGATACAAAAAGTTTTTCTCACATATATAAAGAGTAAAAGAGAGACAAGAGTAGATATCAAACTGCTGGAAAATGACACTAGGTGGTTGTAACTGGGAACAAAGATATGGAGAACACACTTACTAAGTACCTTGCGTCAGTCTTCACCGTGAAACTCTAGCAGAATACTAGAAGTGCATGAGCGTCAGGAAGCAGAAGTGAGTATCATTGCCATTATGAAGGAGAAGGTGCTCGGGAAGCTGAAAAGTCTGAAAGTAGATAAATCAGCTGGACAAGATGGATAACCCCCAAGTGTTCTGAAAGAGGTGGCTGAAGAGATTGTGGAGGCATTAGTAATGATATTTCAAGAATCACTAGATTCTGGAATAGTTCCAGAGGAATGGAAAATTGCAAATGTCACTTCTTTAGGAAGGGAGGGAGGCAGAAGAAAGGATATTATAGGCTGGTTAGTCTGACTTCAATGGTCAGAAACATGCCTTAGACTTTTATTAAGGATGAGGTTCCAGTGTACTTGGAGGCACATGATAAAATAGGCCAAGGTCAGCATGGTTTACTAAGGGGGAAATCCTGCCTGACAAATCTGTTTGAATTCTTTGAGGAAATACAGAAACAGGCAGGATCAACAAAGGAGAGTCAATGGTGTGATGTTATTAGTCAGAAGGCAGACGGCATGGATAGAACATTCCTTAGAAGTAGAAGTAGCACACACAAAATGCTGGAGGAACTTAGCAGGCCAGGCAACATCTACGGAAAAAAGTATGGTTGATGTTTCGGGCTGTGATCCTTTGGCAGGACTGGAAAAAAAAGCTAAGGAGTAGATTAAAAAGGGGGGGAGTGGAGGGAGAAACACAAGGTGATAGGTGAATGCAGGAGGGGAAGGGATGAGGTAAAGAGCTGGGAAGTTGATTGGTGAAAGAGATACAGAGCTGGAGAAGGGGGAGTCTGATAGAAGAGGACAGAAGGCCATGGAAGAAAAGGGGGAGGAGCACCAGAGAGAGGCGATGAGCAGGCAAGGAGAAGGATGAGAGAGGGAAAAGGGGATGGGGAATAGTGAAGGGGGTGGGGGGGCATTACCTGAAATTTGAGAAATTGCTATTCATGCCATCAGGTTGGAGACTACCTAGACAGAATATAAGGTGTTCCTTTTGTTCTCGCCTACCACGCCAACAGCTTCTGCATCCAGCACACAATTCTCTGGAACTTCCACCATCTCAACAGGATCCCACCAACAAGCACATCCTTCGTTCCCCCCCCCCCCCCCCCCACTATTTGCTTTCTGCAGGGATCGCTCCCTACGTGACTCCCTTGTCCATTCGGTCCTCCCGACTGATCACCCTCCTGCCTCTTCACCTCCTCCCTCACTACCATTCAGGGACTCAAACAGTCCTTCCAGGTGAGGCGACACTTCATCTGTGAGTCTGTGAGTCTGTTGGGGTCATATACTGTGTCTGGTGCTCCTGGTGTGGCCTCCTGTACGTCAGTGAGACCTGACATAGCTTGGGAGACTGCTTTACCGAGCACCTATGTTCTGTCTGCCAGAACAAGCGGGATCTCTCAGTGGCCACCCATTGTAATTCCACTTCCCATTCTCATTCCGATATATCAATCCATGGCCTCCTCTACTGTCGCAATGAGGCCACACTCATTTTCCAGGAGCAACACTTTGTATTCCATCTGGGTAGCCTCCAACCTGATGACCTGATGGCATGAACCCCAGTTTCGCAAACTTCTGTAATGCCCCTTCTCTGTTTCACCTATCACCTTTCAAATCTACTCCTCATCTTTTTCTCCAGTCCTGCCAAAGGGTCTCGACCCAAAACGTCGACTGTACTTTTTTCCACAGATGCTCCCTGGCCTGCTGAGTTCCTCCAGCATTTTGTATGTGTTGCTTAGATTTCCAGCATCTGCAGGTTTTCTCTTGTTTGCGATCAGAAGTAGAAGTTGTGGGTTTGGAAGGTGCTTTCTTGGTGAGTTACTGCAGTGCTTTCTGTAGATGGTAAAATTGCTGCTACTGTGCACTGGTTGTGGAAGGAATGTATAGTTTGTGGATGGATATTATGTGGGTTATATGCCTTTCATGGTGTTGAGTTTCTTGAGTGTTGTTACAAATAGAGAGTATTCCATTTCATTCCTGATTTGTCCTTATGGCCGTTATTAGAGATGGAGATAATTAAAAATAAGTATCGTTATAAATGTACAGGCTTTTGGTGAGGCCACAGCTGAAGTAATGTTTTGGTCCACTTATTTAAGAAAGAATATACTAGTACTGGGGACAGTCAGAAGAGATTCACTGGGTTCTAATATGATGAGAGAGTTTTTTTCCCCATCAAGAGCAGCTAATGAGATCTAGACTTGACTATACCTCTACACTCTGTCTCCTGTAAAAATGCTAATCCCTTTTCTCAGTTCCTTCATCTCTAGTGCATCTGTTTGCAGGATGAGGCTTTCTGTCCCAGGTCTTTAAAGATGTCCTCCTTCAAAGAACGAGGTTTCACTTCCTCCACCATTGATGGTGCCCTCATCCACATTTCCTTCATTTCCCAGACAACTATGCTCAACGCATTTTCCTGCTGTGTTAACAGTGATAGAGTTCCTCTTGTCCTTACCTCCAACCCATGAGCCTCCGCATCCAACACATCATTCTATGCAACTTCCGCCATCTCCAAAGGGATCCTACCACCAAACACATCTGTACATCCCCCAACACTTTCTGCAGGGATCACTCCCTTCGTTTTCCCCTTGTCTATTTGCCCCTCCCCATTAATCTCGCTCCCGGAACTTATCCCTGCAAGTGGCTTAAATACTATTCCTACCCCTTTACCTCCTTCGTCATCTCCATTCAGGGCCCCAAACAGTCCTTCCAGGTGAGGCAACAACTCACCTGTGAATCTGCTGGGGTCGACTATTGTATCTGGCGCTCCCGCTTTGACTTCCCCTACGTTGGTAAGACCTGTCGTAAATTGGGGAACCATTTCGTCAAGCACCTCCACTCCATATGCCAAAAGTGGAACTTCCTGGTGGCTGAACATTTTAATTCCAAATCATATTCCCATTCCAGCATGTTGGTCCATGGCCTCCTCTTGTGCCTTGATGAGGCCACCTTCAGGGTGGAAGAGCAACATCTGGGTAGCTGACAACCTGATGGGATGAATATTGATGTCTCCTTCCAGTTAAAAAAATCCTTCCCCCTTCACCCTTCTTCTATTCCCCACTCTGGTTGTTTACCTCTTCTCACTGGCCTATCACCTCCCCTTGGGTCCCCCCTCTTTCCTTTTCCCCTATGGTCCATTCTCCCCTCCTGTGAGTTTCCTTCCTCTCCAGCCCTTTATCTTTCCCACATGCCTAACTTCACCAATCACTTTCTAGCTATCCTCCTTCTCCTCTTTTCAATTTTTTATCTGGTATCTATTCCCTTCCTTTCCAGTCCTGAAGAAGTGTCTCAGCTCGAAATGTTGACTATTTGTTCACTTCCAGCATTTTGAGATCCTCCAGCATTTTGTGTGCTTTGCTTTGAATTTCCAGCACCTGCAGAATTTCTTGTGTTTTTAAAAAGTTCTAGACCTACCTGGTTTGGAGCTCAGAAAACTGAGGGGTGAACATACAATGGGGCATGACAATGTAGACGTTGAGATGTCTCCACTAGTGAGAGAACATGGAGATATAGTTACAAAATAACGCGGTGGTCATTTCACACTGAAGTGCATCGGATTTTTCATCCTAAGTGAATTAGGTGAATAGGAAACAGTTTCATTCTCTCTGCCGTTAAATTTCTGCATGATCAATGAACACTACCTACGGCATTATTCCTTTTTTGCACTATTTATTTTGTAATTTATAGTTATTCTTCTGTCTTTGCATTGTACTGCTGCCGCAAAACAACAAATTACACATAATCTAAGACAGTGATAATAAATCTGATTCCTTACATTAGGTGGTAAATCTCTGGGAGTCCCTTCCCTGGAGGGTTGTGATGTTGGATCACTGGAGAGACCTAAAGAGGAAATCCTTGAAAGATCAGGAAACAGAAAGCCTGTGGGATTAGCACAAAAGAAGCATTGAGGCCTGGTGAAAATCAGCCATGAAGTTACTCAATGACTTATTAAGTTAGAAGGCCTCGGAGGCTCACTACTGTTCATATTTTCCTGTGTGTTCTTCTGTGATCCCTGTAGGAGCCACCTCTTGCTTTCTGCCATCTTCTTTAGCTGCCCTTTAGTCTATTTGTTCTAGCCTGTTTTCCATTCTTTTAATTATCCCTGCATGCATTATTGCATAGATGATACTGTTCCAAAAAATACAGCCAAATTTCAGGTGAGGTACTTCGGGTATGATTCTGTCCCCGTGAGTGAGCAAGTGTGTAGATGTCAGGTTGGACATAACTGTGTGTCTATCATTATAGCCTTGTAACACTTTCTGGTCTCCAGTTTGCCATTAAATCAAGACCTTGTTCTGTGACGCCCATATGGTAGGTAGAGCATACGAGATACTTCATGCTGAAAGAAATCTTACAGAGGCAAATTTCACACCAGAATATCAGGACCCTCATGGCAATCCCAGCAATATACTCTGCTAGTATAGCTAGAGAGCTCTAATGCTTTGACATTGACATGACCACACTGAGTGAGACGTAAGAGTTAGGAGATATCAGTTTACAGAGCAAGGTGGTGACTGCACTTCCTTCTGCGGGGTTAAAGTACAAGAGGCACACAGAAGCCCTGAATGAGCAGTAGAGGCTGTGCACTATCTTACAAACAACTGGCATCTCCACCTTATCGTCTACTTCCAGCCTCATCTGTGGAAGAGTCTGTGGCTTCCACAATGGCCTCACCAGTCACATCCGAACACAAAACTGTAGTGAAATTAAATTATCCATAACCCTAACGGACTGTCTGAGAAGAAGAACAAGAAAAAAAAAACTGAGGCAATATTAAATGTCTAATTTGAGCATATAATATAACAGTTATTTCTACTGGAAAAAATAAACAATTAAATATCTCAATCTTAAAGAAATGAAATCAAATTAAATTTGATTCCCTTTGAAAATATCATTGGAAAAAAATGAAATTGTTCTACTTTCTCATTGATTACAGTGCCCCCACAATGAATAGTCAGGCAGAAAGTGCTTGTTACATTCCTCTGGTATTGTTTCAGTGCTTTGTAATGATCTTGAAAACAGTTCGCTGAAATCTTGGTGAAGAAGCAGCTGGAAATACTTGCATGCTGACTATGCAAAATGTTATGTCTACTATTATGAAATATTTGTTGGTAATCTTCACTTTGTATTTGATAATATTGTTGTGAACTGCTTCGCTCCTAATAGCAAGTTCAAAGTGACTTTAATAGTGTTGACATCTTGATTGGTTGCAATTGCACTGTGTAGCAGCAACAGCTGGTGTACACAGATGAGAGAAGAAAGAACATTAGAGACATGAGCAACTCTGGTATTATCAGAATTGTGCTAGACTTAACCACCCATGTAATTGTATATACAATATAATCTCATGTTTTGTCATCGTGTGCGTTTTGTTTATAAAACACTTAACTGAAAAGAGCTGTATTGCCTATTTCCCCAACAATTCAATATCAGGATCTTCAAAATTTAAACAAGAATATTACATTGACAAATTGGCACCTAGTGTTCTTCATTAGGACTGGCAATAAGCATTGAAATATTAGCAGCACAATCCTCAGCCTGTGGATTCCAAAGTTTGCATAATTACCAATAGATAAGGCCAATGAATCCATCGAGCATTGTCAATTCAAAGCCATGAACCTCCACTTCTACTAAATAACTATTGGTTACATTAATCTAAAGTTTCATCTCAAGTTCTCTGTCCAGGTGTCCATCTATATCATTGAACTCTTTAGGCTAAAGTTATTCCTTCAGCTGCTCCAGTGTCCTCCCATAGTCAGGGATGTACCGGTTGGTAGGTTAACTGGTCATTGTAAATTGTCCCATGATTAGGCTAGGGTTAAATTTGAGGATTGCTGGGCAACACAGCTGGAAGGGCCTATTCTGCACCATACCACAAAAAGCAATAACAAACAAAGTATCCCAGTATTTGCAATTGATGAGCTTAGGTTTATATTCTTCACTCACAGCTTAGATTAAAGTAGTTTATAGGATGTACATTCCTCAAAACCACTTTAAAAAAATCTATTTCTTTGCCTCCATTGTAAACTTTTAACCTTATTTCAGTGGATTACCTCCAGATCTTTTAATTGTTTCTTGAGTGATGGAGAGCAGAGCTAGATGAATCAGAACTTGCATTTGGACTGAAGGGGAGGAGCTTAGGAGGATTAATGGCGCCGAATGGCGACTGCTTTGCTTGTATCTTTGGAAACAGCTCTATTTCCGTCTTTAATTTTTCCCTTTCAGGGTTCCTTTGAAGACCCTGACCTGGAGTTATACGCTGACTATGGTTCTTTTGCGGGAATGGGACCCGTTGTTTGGCATGCCAAGGGCTTGGCCTAAGAGCTTCGCTTGCCTTCGAAGGACTAAGATTTCGTGGCTCTGGAGACAGGGAGATTGGAGGTTGGTGTCTCTGCAGGAGATCGGTGTGTCATTGGAGATGGAATATCTATGGCTGTGTGCCCAGAGACCCGAGATCTTTGGGCACAGAGCTTGGAAAAAGCGACGAAATGGACTTTTAATATCGTAAACCAGCGAGTTGTTTGTCATGTCTCCCCTCTTGCTGTGAAACGGAGACATCTCTTTCTCCCTTATTAAGGAGCGAGAGAGCCTGTGGTATGTCGAATACCGGGTGAACAAGTAGTCTTTGGGGTACCACAAGTCTGTGTCTTTGCTGTTGCTTTGCTCATGCTTGAGTGCTCGGTGGTGGGTGCCGATGCTTTTTTTTGCCGGTGGGGGGAAGAGGGGTTGTTGCTTGATGGTGCTTACATGCAGAAAGGAGGGGAGCTGGTGGGGACTTTGGGGTTCTAACATTTAACTGTCATTCATTCTTTGGGGCACTCCTCTGTTTTCGTGGATGGTTGCGAAGAAAAGGCATTTCAGGATGTATATTGTATACATTTCTCTGACATTAAATGTACCTTTGAAACCTTGAAACCTTTGAAGAAAGCTTCCTTCACTTGTCCCAAGGCACTTTGCAATCAATGAGATGTTTTGGAAGATCAAAAAACCCTGTAGATGTCGGAAATCTGAAATAAATCAAAAATGCTGGAAACACTCAGCAGATCAGGCAGCACCTATAGATGTGGAAGCTTCTCTGCTGCCAGATCCTCTGAGAGGAGGGCAACACAAGTGATATGCTTAGCTGTCAGTGGTCTGTAACTGTTCATGTAGGCAAGTCTCTTCCACCCTTTAAAGGACATTTAGGACCGGGCATAAGTGTTAGAATGTGGGCACCAAACCCAGAAATGAATATAAAAAATATTCTCAACTTGATTTCTTCTTTACCTCTAAGTCCCTCTTCCTCAGCTGATAGTTTTCATCAAAGGCTGATTGTGCTTTCAAAATTTAACCTTCTTTATGTAAAAATAACATCAAATTGCTTTGAAAAGGTACTTATTTTTTTCACCTTTTTCTCAAACTCTGTACCTCCACATTCAAAGTTGGTTTGGATCTGCTTCATGCTGCCGTACTTCCACAACATGTCTGCAGCAACACATAAAGTGCTGGAGGAACTCAGTAAGCCAGGCAGCATCTACAGGAAAGAGTAAACAGTCAATGTTTCAGGCTGAGACCCTTCATCAGGTCTGGAGAGAAAAAAAGATGAGAAGTCAGTGTAAGAAGCTGGAGGGAGGGGAGGAAGAAGTATAAAGGGAGTAGGTGATAGGTGAAACCGGGAGAGGAGGATGGGGTCAACTGGTGAAAGAGATAAAGGGCTGGAGAAGGGGGAATATGATAGGAGAGGAGAGAAGACCATGGAAGAAAGGGAGAGGAGAGGAGTGCCAGAGGGAGGTGATGGGCAGGTAAGGAGGTAAGGTGAGAGAGAGAAATGGGAATGGGAAATGGGGAATGGGGAATGGTGAAGGGGAGAGGTCCATTACCAGAAGTTCGAAAAATTGATGTTCATGCCAACAGGTTGGAGGCTACTCAGACGGAATATAAGGTGCTGCTCTTTCAACCTGAATGTCATCCCCTTCTCTCAATCCCTCTATCTCTGCCACATCTGCTCTCAGGATGAGGCTTTTCATTCCAGAACTAAGGAGATGTTCATCTCCTTCAAAGATGTCCTTCGTCCACCATCAAAGTTGCCCTCACCTACATCTCTTCCATTTCATGCACGTCTGCCCTTACCCCATCCTCCCACCACCCCACCAGGGATAAGGTTCCTCTTGTCCTCACCTACCACCCCATCAGCCTCCGTGTCCAGCACATAATTCTTCATAACTTCCACAATCTCTAAAAAGCTCCTACCACCAAGCACATCTTCCCCCCCTCCAACCACTTCCTGCTTTCCACAGGGGTCTCTCCCTATGTGACTCCCTTGTCCATTCATCCCTCCCCGCTGATCTCCACCCTGGCACATTTTTGCAAGCGGAACATGTGCTACACTTGTTCCACACCTCACTACCATTCAGGGCCCCAAACAGCTCTTCCAGATGAGGTGACACTTCACCTGCGAGTCTGTTGGGGTTATATACCGTATCTAACTATGGTGACTGGGACATGTGCTTTCATGAGACAGAACGTTAAAAAAAACTCATTCATTGCACCAGCCTCTTATGGTTCAGCTTTACAAAAATAAATTAAAATTAAATTAAAATTTAAGTTAAATACCTACTTCCACGGGTCAGTCTCCTTGAACTGCTGCAGCCTTGAGAGAAGGTAAGGTTGGCATTGGCAAGAAAATGTGAATGTCTTCTGTGCTGCATGACAATTTGCTTGGAGTATGTTTGCAGAAAATAGGATGAAGGAATTAATGTTAGTTTCAGTGCTTCAGTGAAGTTATAGAATTCATCATTTCTTGGCTGAAATAGATATTGTTGATGAAAATCAACATCACCTTCAACACAGCACAGATTTTGGTAATTTTGGCTATTTGAAGATTAAGGCTTTGTACCTGATACAGAATTCGTGGTCAACTGCAATCCCTGCCACCTAAAATGCTCTGAGAGCTGGACTACCTTCAGCAGGAATCTCAAGGCACTGGAAAAATGCCAACGCTGACAATATCCTCCAAATCTACTAGAACCACAAGAGAACCAATGTCAGTGCCCTTACCCAGGCAACGTCCCGGTACTGAAGCCTGCTTATATTCTTTGACTATATTGGCGATGTCACATTGTTCACAAGTTTGACACCAGACTCTCAAAACAGATGGTCTATTCTGAGCCCTGTCATGAGATGAGATTACCAGATTGTCAGAGGAAATGACATCAAAAATATTCCAAAACTCCCTTCAAGAAATACAACCTTACTGACCCTTGGGAAGCTCTGGGAGAAGGAGTATTCTGGATTTTGTCTGAGGACACACACACAGGCCTTGCATAAGCACCAGAACACCCACCAGAGTCCTGATGAAGGGTCTTGGCCTGAAACGTCAGCTATCTATTCATTTCAATAGATGCTGCCTGACCTGCTGAGTTCCCCTAGCATTTTGTGTGTGTTGCTTTCAGTTTCCAGCATCTGCAGACTTTCACGTGTTTAAGAATACACAGTTATGTGGAAATAAAGAAGCAGAGGGAATGGGATCGATAGGATTGTTCTGCTACAAGCCAGTACATTACCTGTGGGCTGAAAGACCTCCTTCTCAGTTATTTAAGGTGACACAGGGGTGCATCTGGTAGAGCCCCTGCCTCAGTGACTGAGCCCTGGGATCAATATTGACCACAGGTTACTTGGCCATATCAATAGTGTGTGGTGAGTGGTAAAATCTTGCTGGAGTTGATGAGAATGTGAGGAGGATATAGAAGATGAAGTTAGCGAAAGATGAGTGTTAATGAGTGGTTGTGGTTGGCACAGACTCAGTTGGCTGAAAGCCTATTTCGATGAGGTATCACTCCATGACTCGATGTAGAAGTTACCTTGTGCAACAACTGTTATTTTCTTCAGAATACATGGTGTAAAACACAATGGAAATTTATTGTACCTCAGTCAACATAGAAAGCTGCAGAGTACCTTGGGTCAGACTTAATTACAAGTCTTTTCCTTGGTTTAGCATTCATTTGGTCAAGACCAAAACAGCTTTATAGGTGAAATTATATTACACTGGAAAATATGGCCTGGAATTGAAATATATGAATAATCCCATATCAGTTTGACCCACTGCAGGTCACTTGAGATTTGTTTTCACACCTCATTATCAAGATTGTACTGCTTAACCAGAGAGAGTCATGCAGTTTAAGGAATTAGTGTATGTTCATGTGGTACAAATTTCAGAGTTCCTAGCTGAAGCTAACAGCAACAGTGAAGCCATGACTGACTGCATCACCTAAAGGTGAAATTTCCATTGCCAGCTCCTATTAAAGGAAAAGTGGTGATTTGCCTGCAACTAGTGCTTGCATATGTTTGGGAAGGTTGCATCAAGTTTTGGTAAACAGGAACAAGAAAAGATTTCAGATTTTCAGACGAGGCTTTCGATGTCTTTATAGATGAGATGCAGAGAAATAAATAGATAGATAGATACTTTATTGATCCCAAAGGAAATTACAGTGTCACAGTAGCATTACAAATGCACAGATATAAATATTGGAAGAGAAGTAGAAAGAATAAAAAATAGGTTACTGCAAACAGTCCAACAGGAGGGGGATCATCACTTCCCTAGCTATAGGTTGGCTCATTATAGAGCCTAATGGAAGAGGATAAGAATGACCTCATATAGTGCTTTTTGTCTTAGTCTATTACTAAAAATGCTCCTTTGTTTAGCCAAGGTGGCATGCAGAGGGTGAGAAACATTATTCAGGATTGCCAGGATTTTCCAAGGAGTCCTCTGTTCTACCATAGCTTCCAGTTTGTCCTGGTCCAGGAAGCCATCAAGATCGGTAATCGTGTGCTACTGGTAGAAGTTGGTGTAGGAAAACAATGATAGGAGAGAACTGCACATGAGCTGAAAGAAGTATTGGAAAATATTTAGTAACACACACAGTTCGTTAACACAAATGACCATGTTTCTGGATCCCATTCACTCTTGTCTCATCCACTGCTCAACAACTCAACACCATATTGTCCATCATTCTTCTACAGCAAATCCATCTGTCACAATTCCTAATTTTCCATGTCCCCTCCTATCCTCTCAAACATTGAGCAACCTATCAACACTCAATTCAAACTTGAATTGCCTTCATTTCTTACATCCTTCACATACATGAGTAAAAATCTTTACATTATGTCCCTGTCTAAATGTGTAATGTGTAATCAGAGTAATTTATAATAATTTATATTAAATAGAACAGTCAGTGTAACATAGAAATACACTCAGATCAGCGTAAGTTAATCAGTCTGATGGCCTGGTGGAAGAAGCTGTCTTGGAGCCTATTGGTCCTGGCTTTTACACTGCGATACTGTTTCCTGGATGGTAGCAGCTGGAATAGATTGTGGTTGGGGTGACTCAGGTCCCCAATGATCCTTCAGGCCCTTTTCTCACACCTGTCTTTGTAAATGTCCTGAATCATGAGAAATTCACAACTACAGATGTGCTGGGCAGTCCGCACCACTCTCTGCAGAGTCCTGCGATTGAGGGAGGTACAGTTCCCATACCAGGCAGTGATGCAGCCAGTCAGGATGCTCTCAATTGTGCCCCTGTAGAAAGTTCTTAGGATCTGGGGGCCCTTGCCAAACTTCTTCAACCGTCTGAGGTGAAAGAAGAGCCTTTGTGCCTTTTTCACCACACAGCTGGTGTGTACAGACCACATGAGAGCCTTGGTGATGTGGATGCCAAGGAACTTAAAGCTGTTTACCCTCTCAACCCCAGATCCATTGATCCTTAGAAAAAAAAATCATGCATAAACATTATAATACTCACCTTACCCCTCTCCTATAGGTGAAGGTGCTGCACAAACCCTGCCTGTAACACTAGATGGTTCAGCAATCTACAGGGGAATGTTGGCTATAAGCAGGCCATTATTGCCAAATCATGATCAGCAGTGGTACAGAAATCATTGAAGTAAACAGCATGGCCACAACTAATCATTTTTTTCATATTCCACTTCATCCTTAATCCACAATCTTTTCTGATCTGCAAGATGCATCCACTTACTGCAGCTGTTGTTTTTTTTTCACACTTCTTTCAAACGGCCTTATTCGCAGGACTGATTGCTGAGTGTCAAATTTGAAGGAGAATGTTCTTGCATTTGATCTTATACTTGTAACTGCTACCTCAGATATCCATAGTCTGGGTACCGTAGAAGGTAGTTTAGAGGGTGGATCAGCTCATAAAGAGTTATGTGGGATACAAAAGATTGCAGATGCTGGAATCTAGAGCAACACACAACCCGCTGGGATAAGTTAGTAGGGTGAGCAGGATCTAGGGGAGGGAAGGAACTGCTGACATTTGGGGTCAAAATCCTGTGTCAAGAGTTACTAGACCAATATAAGGCAAGACAGGTGGATGATGAGCTCACACTAAGGCAGAGGTTCCCAACCTTGGGGTCCACAGACCACCTTGCTTAATGGTATTGGTCCATAGTAAAAAAAAGATTGGGAACTACTGCTCTAAGGTAAATCCTATTCGGGTTCTGCTCAAGAGAACATAGATACTTCCTCAAGAAAGAAAGGTATTTTGAGTAATCAGAATGAGATTTATTATCACTGTTCTATGTCACAGAATTTGTTTTTTGTAGCAGCAGTACAGTGCAACATATAAAAGTTAATATAAGTCACAATAAATAAATAAACGAACAAATAAATGTAAAGTGCATTGGAGGAATTGCAAAGCAGCATTCATGAATTCCTGGACAATCGGAAATCTAATGGCAGGGGGTAAGAAGTTGTTAATAAAATGTTTAGAGTATGTGTTTTCAGGCCCCTGTACCTCCTCCCCAATAGTAGTAATGAGAAGGGGGCACGTACCAGATGGTAAGGGTTATTAGTGATGTATGCTGCTCTTGAGGTACAACCTGTTAAAGAGGTCTCGGTCCGAAACGTCGACTGTACTTTTTCCCATAGATGCTGCCTGGCCTGTTGAGCTCCTCCAGCATTTTGTGTGTGTAGTCTGGATTTCCAGCATCTGTCGATTTTCTCTTGTTTTTTAACCTTTTAAAGATGTTATTGACGGTGATGAAGACTGTCCCTGTGATAGGGTTGGCTGAGTGTACAACCCTCTGCAACCACTTTTGATCCTGCCAGTAGTTATGAAATCAGTCAGAATGGTCTCCAATCTACATCTATAGAAATTTGCTGGAGTCTTTGGTAACAGACCAAATCTTCTTAATCTCCTAATGAAGTATAGCTAGTGATATTCCTTCTTCACGATTACATTAATGTGTTGAGCCCAGATAGATCCTCTGAGATGCTGATGTTCAGGAACGTGAAGTTGGTTACCCTTTCCACTTCTGACCCCACAGTGAGGACTGGTGTATGTTTCCCCGACTTCCCCTTCTTTAAGTCCACAGTCAATTCCTTGGTCTTGCTGAAGTTAAGTGCAAGGTTATTGTTGCTACAACACTCAACCAGGCAACTTATCTCACACCTGTATGCCTCCTCATTGCCATCTGAGATTCTGCCAAAGCAGTGATGACACCAGTCAATTTATGTGCCTAAACACACAATCATGAATGCAGTGAGACAGCCCACAATCTTGAGGTCACAGCTTTCTGCACTATTCACAGCAGCACCAATCTTGGTGTCACCTGGAAACTTACTAACCTATCTCTCCACTTTCTCATCCAAGTCATTCATAAAACTCATAAAGAGAAAAGGTCCCAGAGCAGATCCCTGTGGAACTGACCTCCAGGCAGTATCCTGTTTATGTATTACCACCGTCTGCGTTTTGTTGGTAAGACAATTCTGAATCTACAAATATATTTCCTAGCTTTCATGCTTCTTGACTTTCTGAATGCACCTACTACAATGTCAAATGCCTTACTAAAATCCATATATACCATATCCATTGCTCTACCTTCTTCAATTTGTTTTGTTACTTCCTCAAAGAATTCAATCAGGCACATGAGGCACAGCTTGCCCCTCACAAAGTCATGCAAGCTAACCCTAATCAGACTATGCTTCTCCAATGCTTGTAAACCCTGTATCAAGAATCCCTTCCAGTAGTTTGCCCATTGATGACATGAGACTTGCTGGTCTATAAACCCAGGATAATCCCTGTTTCTTTTCTTGAAAGCACAATATCATTTACCGACTTCCAATCTTCTGGGACAAATCCTGTTGCCAGTGAGGACACAAGGATCATCGCCAAAGATGCAACAATCTCTTCTCTCAATTCCTATAATAATCCAAGATATTTCTCCTCTGGCCCCTGGGACTTGTCCATCCTAATGTTTTTCAGAAGTTCCAGCACATCCTCTTTCTTAACGACAGCATGTTCCAGCATGTAAGTTTTACACTGTGCTCATATGCAGTACATTAAGCGCCCTCTCGCTAGTGAACACTGAAGCAAAGTATTCATAAAGGACCTTCCCTATCTCCTCTGACTCCAAGCACATGATTCCTCTTTTATCCCTGTTTGGTCCTATTCTCACTCTCTCGTCCTCCTGTTTTTGATATGTGTCCATGAATTAATCTTAGGGCAATAGAATTAGCAGTTCTAAATGCATTTCTGACTTTTTACTGCTTTTCCTCAGTTACTTACATTTAAATTTTCTACTTGAATTGAGGTATTTATTTATTTATTATGTATTTTTATGTATTGCACTGAAGCTGTGAATCAACAAATTTCATGACATTTGTCAGTGATAATAAACTTCATTCTGATTCTGAAAACTGAATGAAATCCTTGGCTTGGGAAATTCGGGTATATTTTTATCCGGAAGATGTTGAATTTCTACCCATCTATCTGGTTAGATCTTCCAGTTCTGACTCTTACGTAACTTGCATTAAGCTAAGTATTTTCAAAACTCGTTTAAATTCCACTTTGTTGCTATCCAATGTAGATCAAAATAATCGAGGGAAATGATTTTTTAAAGCGTGCTCTGTGCATGGGCTGGGTTTAAGGTTTCAGTGTTTTACCTGACAATAAAATACTATATTGGTAGTTCATTCTGTTTTCAAATATGTACATGTACAATGTTGAAAACCATAAGGAATCAATTTCAATTTAGTCAAGAAAGTTATCAAGGACTAGCTACCGCTAATACAATGATGTGTTTTTACCTGATGAATTTTGCCACTGATACAATGATGTGTTTTTACCTGATGAATTTTGCCACTGGTTCATGGGTACTATGCATCTACATTCCCAATGCCATTAGCTCCTGAAGGCAACGTGACGCCCAATGAATATCACTTAAAACCCAAATACACAAGACAAATAGGGTATTTTCTTACATTCATTAATGCGTTTATTTGGGTTTTGGTTTACTTCATTAGGACCTAATTGACTGCCTCTGCGGGGCTGTGTTGAAACACAATGGGGAATATGTACAATTCCTTCCCAACCAATTAACTGCTTAGTGGAAGTTAGCACAGTTTCAGCAAGGGGTTAAAAAAGGGTCCTAAAGGAGTCTTCTAACATCAGGTGCGCTTGTCTTTTGATCTTCTTTCCAGCTCTGTAGGGACCAGACCACTGCTTTCGCCCTGCAGAGAGATTAAATAGCAAGCCGATAACAGATCAGGCGGTGGTGAAAGGTGAAGAGGAGATAACACATCACTATTGATTGTGGAAAAGAAAACAAAATAAAAAGTTTTGTATGTGAAACTTTTGCAGAAGACCTCAAACAACAAAGGTATTTTCACTTAATAAAACCACCCATTCCTAATTCTGGATTATTACGAATATACGTAATTCTAATTTTTTAGGATTTTGTTAATGCTAGCTAACTCTGTGGACAGAGGAACCATACATTGCATACCCTTTGTATGACAAACATAGATGTGAGGAGAATTGACTCTAATTTCCTAACTCAGACTCGTCTTTAAACCATTCTTTAACAGCAACTGATTATAGAAATATATGAGTCATTATAATTGCTTTTAATGTCTGTATGTGCACCACACAAACCTAACAGTTTTAATCATTGTCCAATGTTTTAGTATTACTTCTCTTTATGGAACAATTTTAATTTTGCCTCCCTAGCAGAAACCTTGTTTGTAGGCTATTGTTCAATCCTTCTATATGTTTGGGCTTATCTGGGATTCCTGGCTAATTTTCCAGTCTCCTTGTTAGCTATATGAGAACATAGGCTTCTGAAAACAAAATTATACTTGAAATATAAGTTTTGTTTTAGATATGGAAGCTCGTACAATCTGATTGTTGGCAACTCTGGTCAAGAGAGATGCCAAATGTATTAATAATCCTGGTTTTCCATGTGGCACATTTTTACTCTGGGTTTTTCAATACCTCTCCTAACTGTTCCACTGTAAACTATAATTACTCTTTGGTAACATCTTTGCTTAAAGCTTTTGCTTTTATAAGACTTCTTACTTAAAAGTCCAAGGAATTAAAATCTCCCAAGTTTCACACTGAAAATATAGGACAGTTTGTTGCCCTCTTGCTTTTAACTAATTTCAGCAATGTATCTTTTCCTGACTTGCACATCATCTTTGGAAACAATATACCAATTAAGATACGTACATTATTAAAGAATGTGAGGTAGGAACTTATTATTTGTCACATGCTAAATTTGCAATATTATAACATAGACATTGTATTGAATTTTTCAAATTCTGTTCCATTGCTTTCAAGAGAATTAAATTTCAGAAGCAGAGTGCAAGGCAGATATGCCACTATGTCTTACATTTAGTTCTAGGGACTGGGATTGGATTTAAACACTATCCCTTTGTACAGATTTTACTCTGAGTTTCCCTGAGAGAGTTCTCCATATTTTATCGTTTATAGCCATTAAAAACTCACGAGCAGGATAAGACACAAAGCATTCTGCACATGTTATGTTGTATAGACTATAGGTTGCACTTTAAAATTCCCAAGATTGATTTTTTTTACAAGAGATACAATTAGTATGTGCTGGAAGTTTGGGTGAAGTCTATAATTTCAGGTATGAACATACCAAAATGCCATAACAGGGGGAAGTTAAATACAAGCAACACACATCAAAGTTGCTGGTGAACGCAGCCGGCCAGGCAGCATCTCTAGGAAGAGGTGCAGTCGACGTTTCAGGCCGAGACCCTTCGTCAGGACTAACTGAAGAAAGAGTGAGTAAGGGATTTGAAAGTTGGAGGGGGAGGGGGAGATCCAAAATGATAGGAGAAGACAGGATGAGGAGGGATGGAGCTAAGAGCTGGACAGGTGATTGGCAAAAGGGATACGAGAGGATCATGGGACAGGAGGTCCGGGAAGAAAGACAAGTGGGGGGGACCCAGAGGATGGGCAAGGGGTATATTCAGAGGGACAGAGGGAGAAAAGGAGAGTGAGAGAAAGAATGTGTGTATAAAAATAAGTAACAGATGGGGTACGAGGGGGAGGTGGGGCATTAGCAGAAGTTAGAGAAGTGGATGTTCATGCCATCAGGTTGGAGGCTACCCAGACGGAATATAAGGTGTTGTTCCTCCAACCTGAGTGTGGCTTCATCTTTACAGTAGAGGAGGCCGTGGATAGACATGTCAGAATGGGAATGGGATGTGGAATTAAAATGTGTGGCCACTGGGAGATCCTGCTTTCTCTGGCGGACAGAGCGTAGATGTTCAGCAAAGCGGTCTCCCAGTCTGCGTCGGGTCTCGCCAATATATAAGAGGCCACATCGGGAGCACCGGACGCAGTATATCACCCCAGTCGACTCACAGGTGAAGTGTTGCCTCACCTGGAAGGACTGTTTGGGGCCCTGAATGGTGGTAAGGGAGGAAGTGTAAGGGCATGTGTAACACTTGTTCCGCTTACACGGATAAGTGCCAGGAGGGAGATCAGTGGGGAAGGATGGGGGGGACGAATGGACAAAGGAGTTGCGTAGGGAGCGATCCCTGCGGAATGCGGGGGCGGGGGGAGGGAAAGATGTGCTTAGTGGTGGGATCCCATTGGAGGTGGCGGAAGTTACAGAGAATAATACGTTGGACCCGGAGGCTGGTGGGGTGGTAGGTGAGGACCCCTCCAACTTTCAAATCCCTTACTCACTCTTCCTTCAGCTAGTCCTGACGAAGGGTCTCAGCCTGAAACGTCGACTGCACCTCTTCCTAGAGATGCTGCCTGGCCTGCTGCGTTCACCAGCAACTTTTATGTGTGTTGCTCGAATTTCCAGCATCTTCAGAATTCCTGTTGTTGAAGTTAAATACAAATTGTGCATGGAAGCCAGTAAATACAAAGAAGGCTGGAGGCTGACAACTGGGAACAGATTGTGTTAAACCCAAATTATAAATTTATGCCAGAGGCTGCTGATTACTGAGCTGGCAGGTTATCATTGCTGCTATAAGACCAGATGCATGCAGTCCCTACTGATTATTCTGGCGTGACTTCAACTATGAAATACAACAGGACACATCAAAACCAATGGTTATCACTAATTTCACTGTAACTTGCCAACCAATCTGTACTTTGCTCTGAAATGCTTTATGACATCCTTACCTCATGTGTAAGTTGATAATGGAATATTTTCTTTCAATTGTTGTCATTGTTCTACATTATATTTTGTGCTGAAATGCTCCTAATTTCACGGTGATTTATTAGCATGCAATAATTGGCTGCAAAATATCTTCACATAAGTGTATATGAGAATTGTATCAGAAAATAAATGGTCTAAAGATATGAAATAAGTCCAGATATTTATACTAAATTTATTAACTGGCACTGTTAGAATTGGGAAATCACAAATCTTTGCACTGTGGAGAGCTCTAGCCCAGACAGAATTCAGCTCAGCCAAATTAGCCTCACTTCAGGAGACACTTGACTTCACTGATGCAGCCTATAGGACAGAGAGTTGAAATTCTGGCATTTCTTACAATCAAAGATCAAAGTAAATTTATTATAAAAGTGTGTATATATATATTTAACCCTGCGATTCATTTTCTAGCAGACATTCATAGTAAATACAAAGAAACACAATAGAATAAATGAGAAGCCCCACAAAAAAGACAATGTGCAGAAGACAGCATAATACAACTGCAAAAAAAGCAAGATAATAATAATAATAATAAAGGAATAAGCAATAAATATTGATAACATGAGATGAAAAATCCTTGAAAGTGAGTCCATAGGTTCTGGGAACAGTTCAGTGTTGGGGTGAGTGAAGTTATCCCTTCTGGTTCAAGAGCCTGATGGTTGAGGTGGTAATAACTGTTCCTGGACCTGTTGGGGTGGGTCCTGAGGCTCCTGTACCTCTTTCCTGGTGGCAGCAGTGAGAGCACATGGCCTGGATGGTGTGAGTCCTTGATGTTGGATGCTGCTTTCTTTGTAGGAGCGCTCCAAGGACAGTGCTCCTTATGGGTGTGATCAATGGTGGGGAGGGATTTACCTGTGATGGACTGGTCTGTATCTACTTCTTTTTGTTGACTTTTCCGTTGAAGGGATTTGATGTTTCTATATCAGGCCATGATGCAACATAGCCTCCACTGCACATCAATAGAACTTTATCAAAATTTTAAATGTCATGCTGATTCATTGAAAACTTCCAAGAGACTGGAATCACAGGGTTATCGGGGGCTATGGGAAAACAGTTCCCTTAGACCTTGCTCAACGTGCATTATGGTTGTTGAAAAGCAAAATGATTCTGTTGTACTTGGCATATCATGAGAAATCTGGAGTAAAAAAATCATGTTATTTGTGGGCCATCCCACTCATTATTACCATTCCCTAATGTAGTGCAATGTCAACCAGTACGATTCCCATGCAGTGACACAGTTCCTGTGAATTACGGAATAGCATTCAGTGGCATAAAGTTTAGAAACTGCTCTTTTGCATGGTATTAACCACATTTCTCTAACCTATGACCTGACCAATATATAGCTGGCCCATGTTATGTACCTTCAGGCAGAGAGTTAAGTTTTGCCTGAGCTATGGTGATGATGTCATAACTTTCACCTTTATTGATTGCAGTGCTTGTGTTTGGACTTAAACTTCGTGATTCACCATGGTCATTAATCCATAATGAAAGTAGCAGAAGCAGACTAAATGAAAAATAAGTGTAGACAGTATAGTAAGGAGTGGCTGAAATATGGATTTATATAAACACCAAGAAACTAACAACAGACAATGTGTCTGTTGTGTGAAAAAGTTTTTCAAATGAGGCAATGAAACCAGCCAAGCTCCTGAATATTTGAATAGAATACACTCTGATAAAGTAAACAAGATCTTGACTTATTTTCTGTCACTTCCTGTAAACTTTCAGAAACAGAAAACATTTCAAAGCAGCATGCGTGCTTCATACAAAACTTCATTGCTAAATCTGGAACGCCCCATACAATTGGAGAAGAACAGATTCTACCAGTAGTAAGGGAGGTTCTGAACACAGGTTTGCATAGGTCACCAGACCAAATAATTAAAGCAATTCTGCTCAGTGACAACTCTGTTCAAAGATGAATAAATGAAATGTCTGATAATGAGGAAGACACATTTTGCAACATACTTCAGACAACAGAATTTGTGGTGCAGTTAGGATGAGTCCACTTTGCCAGGAAATGAATCTTTGCTACTTGGCAATGTTTGTTTCGTAAAAGATGAAAACTTGGAACAAGAATTGTTATTTGCAAGGGGAGTTGAAACTGATATGAAGGAGGAGTCAATACTTTGGGTTGTTGAGCAATTTTTCAAAGAAAAGGATATTTCTCTCACCAACATTCATGCTAAATATGTACCTAATGGATTTACCATTCACAGACAACATCTTATCACTTATGCTTTTTTGTGTCTTGCTACACAAATCACTAAATACTGTTATTACAGCAGAAAATAAAATCAAGTCCCATGCTGCCAATTCATAACTATTTCGAGAGCTTTGTATTGAGAATGATGAGCAATTTGAACACCTACTGTTGCACACAGAGGTTAGATGACCGCACATGGAAATTTCCTGAGGCACTCTTTGGTGCTTTTTGAAACTGATAAAATTCTTTGAAGACTCAATTGCTTCATTGAGTAATCAACTCAAGAATATTGGCCATGACAGTGCTTATTTGTCAGAATTATTCACAAAGTTTAATGAAACCAATCCTTAATTGCAAGGAAATTAACCAGCTATCTCCACATTTCTGTCCAAGTTAGCTCTATTTAAGTGCAACAATAGCTGTCACAAGCTTTTCCAATTTCCGATCCTCTCTGAGTTGGAAGACAAAGATAGAAGGAAAGCCAGATGATGATCTTCAAGTATACTGTGCCCACCTGGGTGAGCTGCAAAACATGTCAGAGAGTTCAGGATCTTCTCTCAATCCAGATTCCAGATTGTGCAGTAAATCCATTCCTGAACACTTACAATGAGAAATTAACAGGAAGGATGGAGGAGAACTAATCTTGCTACAAAAGGACTTTGAGCTGAAGCCAAGATTCAAAATTTCATATCAAGACTTTTGGTTGCAGAAAGAAATCTCTGAACTCTATCCTGCACTGTGGAAAAAGGTCAAGTTGTTCTGTATTTAGTGGAGTGCAGTTTCAATGCAGTTGCCCAACTTCTTTCAAAGCAATGAAGCAGACTTCAATTTACTGAACGTATGGATCTGAGACTCCTTCTGAGTAACACTCAGCCTGATGCTGAGAAGCTGATATCACTGCATAAAGCCCAACCATCCCATTGAAAGGAAACAAAGCATTGAAGTAGTGAATAGTTGAACTACTAATGTATGCTCAAAAATAGTTAATGAAAGTTGTTTTCACTGTAATTAAATAAATAAGTAATCTTACTTGTAGCTTTAAATAGATTTGAATAATTTTTGCAATTATTTGTCTCTGCTTTGAATTTGCAGTTCCTATTTTTTCACAGTGCATCGTAAATCAAAATTCTTTATAGTTCTTATGTAATGGGTGGAAAAGGTGAGGGGGTGCTAGGGATGTGGTCTGAGAGCCAAGGGAATGGTAACCCAATATTCAGACAAGGGCTGAAATGTGAAATTTAATGTTTGAGCAACAGATGTGCGAGGCACAAACAAGAGAAAATCTGCAGATGCTGGAAATCTGAGCAACACACACAAAATGTGGAGGAAATCAGCAGGCTATATAGGATCAATGGAAAAAAGTACAGTCGACGTTTCGGGCCAAGACCCTTCAGCAGGACTGGAAAGAAAAAAGCTGAGGAGTAGATTTGAAAGGTGGGGGGGAGGGGAGAGAGAAACACAGGGTCACAGGTGAAACTTGTAGGGGGAGGGACGAAGTAAAGAGCTGGGAATTTGATTGGTGTAAGAGATACAGGACTGGAGAAGGGAGTCTGATAGAAGAGGGCAGAAGGCCATGGAAGTGAGAAAAGGGCGGAGTAGCACCAGAGGGAGGTGAAGGGCAGGCAAGGAGATAAGGTGAGAGAGGGAAATGGGAATGGGGAATGGTGAAGTGGGGGCATTACCAGATGGTTTAGAAATTAATGTTCATCCCATCAGGTTGGATGCTACCCAGATGGAATATAAGGTGCTGTTCCTCCAACTTAAGTGTGGCCTCATTACAATCATGGAGAATGTGCTAGGCAATGGTTATCTTCAATGAGAGAGAGCCTAAACACTCATCCTTGACAATGACATTGCCATTGCTGAAATCATCAGCACCCTGGGGAACCATCAACCAGAATCTCAACTTGATCTGAATCCTGTGTTATATGAGCAGGCTGGAGGCTGAGTATTCTGTAATGAATAACCCACCTCCGGATGTCTCAGATTATTTCCACCAAGTCATAAATTAGGAGTGGTACAGCATACTCTCCTCTTCTCTGAGATGATTGCATCTTTTGCAGCCACCGTGATGCTTGACACCACCAAGGGCAAAGGAACCCATTTGACAGATCCTCATCCACCAACTGAATATTCATTCCCCACACCAGTTCTGCAGAATTAGCCATCCATAAAATGTTATCTACCTTGTGAAACTAGATGGGTTGGAAAATCCAAAGCAGCAGAGAGACAGTTCTCGCTGAGTTTCTGGAACTTTGACCATTCAAACGTAGTCATTTCAGAACATCTTTACAGTGGTTTCCAGTGGTATCCCTGATGGGAATTCAACTGTAAATGGTTGTTTGCTTGAAAGTTGATCCTTCTATTTTTGTTGAATGGATTTTCATAGTTGCAACCAGTACATGAAGCTATACCTTTTGATAGAGTCATAGAGTTGAAAAGCACAAAAACAGGCCCTTCACCCTATCATATCTATGCTGATCGCTTGGCCTATCTGTACTAATTTCATTTATCTGCAATAGGTCCAGATCCTTTCACACTTTGCCTTTTCAAATCGCCTTCTAAACATGGTGATTGCATCTGATTACAGAGTCCCTCTGAGAGGACGTTCCAGATATTAATCATTCTTTTTTGTGTGACAAATTCTAGTAACCTGCCATCGGAACCTCTGCAAGTGTTCATTTGTAGATGGTTGCTAGGCAAAGGGTCAGAGTGAATTGGGTTGACCACCTTCTTCTTTCTTATGTATCAGTGAGAGCTATTTTATTTTCTCTAGATTTTGGTTTGCAATCCAATTGTTTATCTCAAGCAATTTTGACGCTTTCTCTTTGTTATTTTGAGAAATATGTCCTTTAATTTTAATGGACTTTAACTGAAAAAGCAGCTAACTTTAATTTATATTCAGGGCTCCAAAAGAATGGTAGAAGGAATTATCTTGAGATTAGAGACTTCAGGTTGTTTTCAACATAGGCAACATTTATTTCACATTATATGGTGATGTAATTAAAATCAGAGCCAGAGGCTAATAATTTTTGACTGAGTTTCAAGGCAGGCAATACCATATTTACTCTGGCTCCAAACTGAAAGTTTACAGCCAGCATTGGGCAATGATACAGACTTGAATACGCACAAAAAAAATCTCCTGGCCATTAAATTTTATTGTTTTAGATTGTAAGCAACATGTTGCAAATTCCTGAAGACACCTAGCACACTTGTGTGTGCTTATTAAATGGATGAGGAGTACTTGATCACTTCCAAAGCATTCTTACCCAGAAAGAGGATCACTTGCATTTATGTTTTAGCAGCAATTTGTGGATAAGGAGCTGTTTTCTGCTGGTGTGCATTTCTGGGTTGATTAATGACCATCGAACATTTGGTCTAACCACAATGGGTGTGGTTCCCCTTCACATGGCTGAAAATCACTTGGCATCTAATGATGTCATCATGCATGGTGCTGCCAGTTCTGAGTTTACTGATGGAAACTGGTGGTTAAAGTTGTAACCTGCAACCTGCACTTTTTCTTCCACAATGATATGAGGAGCAAATTTAGCGGGAACAGAGATGTGTGAATTCAAGAGCCTCACTGTTGTTTCTCTGTGCTCTGATTTTATGCATAAACTACACTGCAGTGATGCACAAATCCGAAGTATGCACCTCAGTGCAAGACACTGTAATCACTGAACTCTCGAGGAGCATGTAACTTGCTGTTAGCTGGGGCCACTGACAACATTGAGCTGGATTCAGCTCCAACGTCATGATAAAGGGCAATGACTTAACCGTCCTCTTTAGAATCAGATTCAGGTTTATTATCACTGACATGTGCAATGCAATATATAAAAGTACTATAAATTACAGTGGGAATGCACAAAAATAAATCAATAGTGCAAAAAAGAGAGGGAGGAGAAGATGACGGCGCAACGCAGCGCGCGGCCGTTCCGAATGAATATCGATACGTGTAACTAGGGGGCTGTGCACAATCCGGATTTGATGGAGACAGCCGTGAGAAGCGCAGAGGAAGATTTGGAGAAACTTCTGAAATGCCTGCTTCACTGCTACTGCTACTGGGTGATCGAGAATCTCCGGAGACGAAGGCCCCAAATCCTCGGCTTTGCATATTGCCTGTTGCCGGGGCCGGGGTCGAAATGCTCGGCAGAGATGGTGCTCGGTGCTCGGTGTCGAATAGGTGGTTGGAGGCTCAGAATTTTTCGGAGGGACTCAGAGTTGGACTGTGCTCGGATGTTTCCGGGATGCTGCATTGGCAAGTTGGTGATGCTGGAGGTTTACCGTCTGTGTGAGATGATGGGACTTTTGAGAGACTCTGAGACTTTTACTGTGCCATGGTCTGTTCTTATCAAATTATGGTATTGCTTTGCACTGTTGTAACTATATGTTATAATTATGTGGTTTTTGTTAGTTTTTAAGTCGGTTTGTCATGTGTTTTCATGATATCATTCTGGAAAAACATTTTTAGCATTTCTTAATGCATGCATTACTAAATGACAATAAAAGGGGACTGCTTGTCCTCATAATCATTATCATAATCATATCTGTGAGGTAATGTCCATGGGTTCATGGACCATTCAGAAATCTGACAGCAGGGGTATAAAGCTGTTCTTAAAACATTGAGTGTATTTTCAGGCTTCCGTATCATCTCATTGATGGTAGTCATGAGAAGAGGGTATGTCCTGGATGGTGTGGTTCCTTCACAATGGGTGCTACCCTCTTGAGTCATCACCTTTTGAAAATGTCCTCGATGGTGAGGAGGCTAGAGCCTGTGATGGAGCTGGCTGAGTTTATAACCTTCAGCATCTTTTTTCTGATCCTGTGCATTGGCACCTCCATACCAGAGAGTGATATGACCAGTCAGAATGCTCTTCGTGGTACATCTGTAGAAATTTACAAGACTCTTTGGTGACATGCCAAATCTCCTCAAACTCATACTGAAATATAGCTATTGGAATACCTTCTTCATCATTGCATCAATATGTTGAGCCCATGACAGATATCCTGAGATCTTGACATCTCCCTGATAGCCTTTTATAGCCACCATGGAGGGTGTTCTTTAAGGATGCAACAATGACTCAGCAATTGCATCTTTCACAGGCAACTGCCACATGATTAACCCCGATCATGAAAAACATCCCAATGAATTTCTCAGAGGGTTTAACCCCAACTTTGAGAATTTTTCTGTGCATACTGTACCTTTAACCAGCCCAAAGAGGCAATGAACTATTCTTTAGAATGTATCTTGCAGATGGTGTAAAATCAGTGCAGCTATAAAATCCATGGTGTTACCTTTCATTTCTTGAAGTTTTATATTGTGAACTTTGTGTCGTTTTGCAATGAGTGGAATTAGTGGCCATGCCACTCAATTCTTTTCTTGATATTATAGGAATGGCACAATGGACAATGTTGTGCTGCTGCCTTCCAGTCTAATAAACGGTTTCAATCCTGACCTTGATCTCAGATGCTGCCTGCTGTCTATGTGGTAGTTGCATGCTCCTCCCCTGATTATGCCTGTTTCATCTGGGTGCTCCAGTTTGATCCCACATCCAGAAGATGCACGGCTGGTAACTTAATTAGCTTCTGTAAATTACACCAAATATAATTGTTTGGTAGGAGAATCAGGGGAGAATTAACGGGAGTGTGAGAGAAAACTGGTTACAGGAAAACACGAGGGAGTGAGATAGCTCTGAGAGCTAGTATAGACTTAATACAAGAATAGCTTCCATCTATGTGACAATGAAATATGAAATCCTAGAACAATGAAAGTAACATTTTGAACGCAATGTTGTTCTCCGATACCCATACTATACTCAAGCCTGTATGATTTTGCTGGATAAACCATTGACAGCTTCCATTTTTTTTTGCAAGTAACTTAGTTAATACATTCTTGCCCTCTGCCAATTATGGTGCACATGTCGCACAAGTCTTTTCTGGCTAATGCTTTCATATCTATTTACTGGAACATCTGGCCAACAGAGGGAAAAACAGGTGAATGCACTTGGTGCTCTCTAGGGTGCTATTTTATACTCAACAAGCTGCCTGGAATTCCAGTAAAGTGGATGATGATCACAGTATACCTTGTCCTAAGGCAAAATCCTGTGGAATTGGCTTGTGACGTAGGACACAGTTCTTTGTACGAAACTGATGCCAAATGTTGTAGCTTTGTACACTGTTAACACAGCACAAACATTTGAGTCTTTTCCACCACTGTATAATTCTACTCACTATCTCAGTTTTGTTGTAATTAATTGAAAGAGGATATTTACGCTGAGGAGTATAAAAATGAATCAGAATGAAATAGTTCATGTAAATTACTATCGGAATCTCTTGCCAGGGGAACCAACTCTGACCAAGGATGTATGGCTGAGTTAATAACACAATGGCCAGACTACATTTTGAGTATGCATTTGGGCCCCATGTCCAAGAAGAGATTTGCTGGTCCTGGGGACAATCTAGAGGAGTTTCACAAGAATTATCCCAGGAAAGAAAGGCTTACAGTATGAGGAGTGTTTGATGGCTCTGATCTGTATTCAGTGGAGATTACAGGATGAGGTAAGATCTCATCTCGAATATTAAAAGGCCTGGAGAGAGTGAACGTGTAGAGGATGGGAGTCTAGGATCAGAGTGCACAGGTTGCAAATAAAGGAACATACCTTTAAAATTCAAATGAAGAGTAATTTCTTCAGGCAGGAGAGGTGAATCTATGAAATTCGTTGCCATGGAATGCTGTAGAGGCTAAGTCATTGAATGTACTTAAGCCCAAAATTGTTCGGTTCTTGATTGCTCAAAGAGTTGCTAGCAATAAGAATGCACATTTTAAAAATAGTTTTGTCAATAATAGAATGATTTCTCTTATTCTAGAATATTTCCTATTTCAGCTCAGTTTTGAATCATTTTAAAAATATCTGGTAAATACTCATGAAATGCAAGAGATGCCAGCATTTCATAATAGATGTTTTCATGGAAATTGCTTCAATCTCCTAAAGGGTTAAAGTAAAAATTCATTGGGGTCCTGTCAGGCCACTCAAGATACGTTCAATTGACCTCAGTTTAACACCCACTGGAATGGAAGTGACAGATTTTTACTTCAGTAAGAGAGCAGAGGATGGGGAATGCCAAGAAATTATGGATTTATACTTTATACTTTATTGTTGCCAAACAATTGATACTAGAACGTACAATCATCACAGCGATATTTGATTCTGTGACATTTGGATTTCCAGATGTGCACAAAAAGACTCCTTGCTGTATCACAAACAGAGGTAGTTCTGCTTCCTCAAAGTCCAGCTGCTTTCATCTCATGCTGCTGAATATTGTATCAACCCTTCCAAGCTTTCAGTCAGGCTTTATTACATACGTTTTATTAACTCTTGCACCTACAATATCCTAAAGCAGGGGTCCCCAACCTTTTTTGCACTGCGGACCGGTTTAATATTGACAATATTCTTGTGGACCCGCCAACCCAGGGGAGAGGGAGGGAGGTAGGGTTGCCAATGGACAAGAGTAGCAGTCAAATATGTTGTGTTTGCCCTGAGAAAGACTACCATGACCATGAAGCCTTGCATGGGCACCTGTGTGCGCATGCGTGTACGTGCCGATTTTTTTTCTACAAATCATTTTTGGCAGTTCTGTTCGGGAGGAGGGTGGTGGTGTTAATCACGACCGGAATATAGGTGATAAGTGGCTAATACACTCAATTTTGTTTCTAAAAGGGTTTATCTAACGAATTTAATATTAAACACACAGCACATATGTTCCTCGCATCAATATAGTGATAAGTCAATTATCAGGGGAGGACATAGGAGCTTGAAGTAAATGTTGAACGAACTTCCAGTAGAAGTGGTAGAGGCAGGTTCGATATCATCATTTAAAGAAAAATTGGATAGATATATGTACAAGGAAGGAATGGAGGGTTATTGGCTGATTGCAGTTTGGTGGGACTAGGTGAGAGTAGTGTTCGGCACGGACTAGAAGGGCAGAGATGGCCTGTTTCCGTGCTGTAATTGTTATATGGTTATATAAGTCACTTATAAGTTAGTAGCATTTTAAGTAACGTTTGGATATTTTCCCCGTATGAACATATAAAATCATTGCAACACACCAATATTGATGAATCAGTGGGAGACCTGGGCTTGTTTCCCTGCAACAAGACGGTGCCATCGAGAGGTGATGGGAGACAGTGATACTCTAACGGGGTTCCTTATGTCCAGTCTATTCCGCAATTTAGTTTTCGTTGCATTCATTGCAGAGATATGTTGGAAATGGAAGCAACGTTTTCAGTGCTGTCATGGCTATCTCAGGATATTTAGCCTTGACCTCGATCCAGAATGCTGGCAGAGATGTTATGTCAAACATACTTTTCAGCCCGCCGTCATTTGCAAGCTGGAGGAATTGATCTTCTTCTCGCGCTGACATGGATGATGCACGGATAATGACCTCGCATGCGTAATAACCTCGCGTGCATTCAAGCTCAACAGTGCGCGACAGGGTATGAGCAAAGGTGCAGATGAC
Source organism: Mobula birostris (assembly GCF_030028105.1). Classification (NCBI taxonomy): domain Eukaryota; kingdom Metazoa; phylum Chordata; class Chondrichthyes; order Myliobatiformes; family Myliobatidae; genus Mobula; species Mobula birostris. Next base: position 55,079,781 of record NC_092386.1, read on the forward strand.
TCATATCGCCAAATCATATCGTTTCCTTGCGGCCCCATAGCACATGCTTTGCGGACCGGTACCGATCTGCGGCCCGGTGGTTGGGGACCGCTGTCCTAAAGTAGTTATCACAATTGTCTTCATAAACATGAAGAGTCTCAGCCTGAAACATCAGCTGTTTATTCCTCTCCATAGATGCTGCCTGACCTGCTGGGTTCCTCCAGCATTTGGTGTGTGCTGCTGTGCATTTCTGGCATCTGCAGATTTTCTTCTGTTTATGATTATATTGGTATTTCTATAATTGGGATGCTAGTTCTTAATCAACGCATTTAATTTATCGAGCTTAAAACTTCACTTCACCATACTGAAAGCTGGGAGATGGAAGTGATTTTTTTAAAGAATCCTTATCATATGGTGAAGCTTGAGAATATTTTTTACAAATTAACCTTGCTTTTCTGAAACACTGCTCATCTTGGTGGAAAAGTCAGACCACTGGCTTTCTATTTAGTCAATAAACTTTTGTCATTGTCCATGTTTCATCAAAACAGATCCTGTTGAAACCCAAACAATTTATGCAATTGAGGTTAAATGGACAAGAACTATTATTTATGGTTCTCCTTATTTTAAGTCAAGGTCACTGTTTCTCCAAATAGCATAACTCCAACTTTTGCAGCTTTTCCTTAAGAAGGGCTACATATGGATTGTGTATTTTGGGTAAGGTTAAAAAGTGCTTTGGATTAGGTAAGAGGTATTATATAACCTATTGTAAGCACATTTTGTTGTGTTTATAAACTTCTTATTGTTCTGCACTGGAGGCAGGAAAATGCCAATGACAACTGAAAATGACTTAATGTCTTGTTAAAAGGTTATAACTGAATACAATATAATGATAACAAAGGAAGGATAAACGTTAAGGTGTGTACCCCATGTATACACTTAGAACAAAAGGATCTATTTTAATATGATTTAATGTCATGCCAAAATATTGTATGATATGCCAGAGGCTCAGGCTAGAACATTATTTGAGTTTTTATTGCCTAATTATTGGACAAAGTAGCCTTTACTAAGGTACATAATACTTATGTGTTTAATGTCAAAGGACCATGATAGGATAAAAAACAATTTTTATCTCTTTGTTAGGTTTAATGTATGCTTTTTTGCAATAATGTACCATAATTTTCACTGAACAATAAATAATTATAGAAATGGAAATAAAATCTCATGAATAACCAGGGTACTTACATTGAATGTTACTAGATTCATGAACAGAAACCTTTGATTTGTCTCACAAATATAAACAGGAAGAGCTGAAAGTGCTGCATTCTGATGAAAGATCATCGGTCTAGAGTATTAAGTTGACTTCTCTCTCTGGAAGTAACTTGGAAAATGTGTAACTCCAGTGGTTGATGATTGGGTTGAGTTGTTCGCCAGTCTTGGCAATCCATTTGCAAACATTTCATCACCATACAAAGAGACATCATCTCTCTCCACAGAAACTGCCTGACTTGCTGAGTTCAGAGAACAAAAATCTCTGTTTTTTAAAAAAAAGGTCAGATTATCATATCAGAAGTATTTTGCTTTTCATTCACTTCTTGTGATGATCAGGATGTTAAAGACAAAACCTTTTTTCCTGATGGAGTTACAAGTAAAGCAATATTTGTCTTAATCATCTATTTTGATATTTCTAGTGAAATTGGAATTACTTTATGGCCGTTAATTAGCATTGGAATTATAGAAACATAGAAACATAGAAAATAGGTACAGGAGTAGGCCATTTGGCCCTTCGAGCCTGCACCGCCATTCAGTATGATCATGGTTGATCATTCAACTCAGAACCCTGTACCTGCCTTCTCTCCATACCTCCTTATCCCTTTAGCCACAAGGGCCATATCTAACTCCTTCTTAAATATAGCCAATGAACTGGCTTCAACTATTTCCTGTGGCAGAGAATTCCACAGATTCACCACTTTCTGTGTGAAGAAGTTTTTCCTCATCTCGGTCCTAAAAGGCTTCCCCTTTATCCTCAAACTGTGACCCCTCGTTCTGGACTTCCCCAACATCGGGAACAGTCTTCCTGCATCTAGCCTGTCCAATCCCTTTAGAATTTTATACGTTTCAGTAAGATCCCCCCTCAATCTTCTAAATTGCAGTGAGTATAAGTTTAGTCAATCCAGTCTTTCATCATATGAAAGTCCTGCCATCGCAGGAATCAATCTGGTGAACCTTCTTTTTACACCCTCTATGGCAAGAATGTCTTTCCTCAGATTAGGGGACCAAAACTGCACACAATACTCCAGGAGTGGTCTCACAAAGGCCTTGTACAACTGCAGTAGTACCTCCTTGCTTCTGTACTCAAACCCTCTTGCTATCAATGCCAGCATACCATTCGCCTTTTTCACCGCCTGCTGTACCTGCATGCCCACTTTTAATGACCAGTGTATAATGATGCCCAGGTCTTGTTGCTCCTCCCCTTTTCATAATCGGCCACCATTCAGATAATAATCTGTTTTCCTGTTCTTGCCACCAAAGTGGATAACCTCACATTTATCCACATTAAATTGCATCTGGCATGAATTTGCCCACTCACCTAACCTATCCAAGTCACGCTGCATCCTCTTAGCATCCTCCTCACAGCTAACACTGCCGCCCACCTTCACGTCATCTGCAAACTTGGAGATGCTGCATTTAATTCCCTCGTCTAAGCCATTAATATATATTGTAAACAACTGGGGTCCCAGCACTGAGCCTTGCGGTACCCCACTAGTCACTGCCTGACATTCTGAAAAGGTCCCGTTTATTCCCACTCTTTGCTTCCTGTCTGCCAACCAATTCTCTATCCACATCAATACCATACCCCCAATACTGTGTGCTTTAAGTTTGCACATTAATCTCCTGTGTGGGACCTTGTCAAAAGCCTTTTGAAAATCCAGATATACCACATCCACTGGTTCTCCCCTATCCACTCTACTAGTTACATCCTCAAAAAATTCTATGAGATTCATCAGACATGATTTTCCTTTCACAAATCTATGCTGACTTTGTCTGATGATTTCACCACTTTCCAAATGTGCTGTTATCACATCTTTGATAACTGACTCTAGCATTTTCCCCACCACTGATGTCAGGCTAACAGGTCTATAATTCTCCGGTTTCTCTCTCCCTCTTTTTCTAAAAAGCAGAGTTACATTAGCCACCCTCCAATCCTCAGGAACTAGTCCAGAATCTAAAGTTTTGAAAAATTATCACCAATGCATCCACTATTTCTTGGGCTATTTCCTTAAGCACTCTGGGATGCAGACCATCTGGCCCTGGGGATTTATCTGCCTTTAATCCCTTCAATTTACCTAACACCACTTCCCTACTAACATGTACTTCTCTCAGTTCTTCCATCTCACTAGATCCTTGGTCCCCTACTATTTCCGGAAGATTATTTATGTCCTCCTTAGTGAAGACAGAACCAAAGTAGTTATTCAATTGGTCTGCCATGTCCTTGTTCCCCATGATCAATTCATCTGTTTCTGACTGTAAGGGACCTACATTTGTCTTAACCAATCTTTTTCTTTTCACATATCTATAAAAGCTTTTACAGTCAGTTTTTATGTTCCCTGCCAGTTTTCTCTCCTAATCTTTTTTCCCTTTCCTAATTAAGCCCTTTGTCCTTCTCTGCTGGACTCTGAATTTCTCCCAGTTCTCAGGTGAGCTGCTTTTTCTGGCTAATTTGTATGTTTCTTCTTTGGAATTGATACTATTCCTAATTTCCCTTGTCAGCCACGGGTGACTACCTACCCTAGTTTATTCTTTTGCCAAACTGGGATGAACAATTGTTGTCGTTCATCCATGCGATCTTTAAATGCTTGCCATTGCATAGTCACCGTCAACCCTTTAAGTATCATTTGCCAGTCTATCTTAGCTAATTCATGTCTCATACCCTCAAAGTTACCCTTCTTTAAGTTCAGAACCTTTGTTTCTGAATTAACTATGTCACTCTCCATCTTAATGGAGAATTCCACCATATTATGGTCACTCTTACCCAAGGGGCCTCTCAAGACAAGAATGTTAATTAACCCTTCCTCATTACTCAATACCCAGTGTGACAAGAATACACATAGATGTTAGCTGTCCTGTGTGATCAGCAGTTGGTCTGCACCTGTCCTAAGGGGAGAGATAAGGAACACAATGAGGCAGCATTTGGAGATGTTAATGAAGGAGCCATCAGTCTGGGTATTGTCAAGATCGGCTCCCCCTTTGAACCCTGAACTGTTTGAAGTGAAGGACAGGTGATCTGGAGATGTGCAATGAAGGGACGGGAGAGAGAGCTGTCTAGAGCGGCTCCCCCTTTGAACCCTGAACTGTTTGAAGTGATGGACAGGTGATACCCCAGCAGGGGGATAAAAAGTGACAGGTTCGCTAAGGCAGCACACACACTACACTCGAGGTAACGAGACCCTGGAAGCGGTGCGCCTCTCACGAGTCGGTGGGAAGTACCGGGTCACAAATGCACAGGGTGGAAAGGTACGATCAGCGGGAACCCGGTGTGTGTCCACCCTTGCTTGGGTGCCGGGTTCACTGCAGAAGATCGACCGCATCTGGAGGAGGGGTCACAGTCGGTGACCCCAGGTGACATCAGAAAGGACTCACCCGAAAGCTGCTTGTGAGCAATATCGCAGGTCTGTGTGTGGAAGCCGTTCTGAATGATCAGTCGTTCTCGTTCTCTCTCTCCTTCCTCCCACGTTGTCCATCGCCATGGCAATGATTACTGCGAACTGAACTAAATTGGACTGAACTTTGTGTCACTTTGAAATTGGTCATTTACCCCTAGACAACGATAGAGCTTGATTGATCCTGTTATCTTAATTCTGTGCACGTGTGTTTATCATTGCTGAACTGTTGTATTTATTATCCTTTCGATTACTGTGTTGCTTGTTTCTTTAATAAAACTTTCTTAGATCTAGTAATCCAGACTCCAACTGAGTGATCCATTTCTGCTGGTTTGGCAACCCAGTTACGGGGTACATAACACCACTCTAGAATGGCCTGCTCTCTAGTTGTTTCCTCGATATGTTGGTTCAGAAAACCATCCTGCATACATTCCAAGAAATCCTCTTCCCCTGCACCCTTACCAATTTGGTTCACCCAATCTACATGTAGATTGAAGTCACTTATTATAACTGCTGTTCCCCTATTGCACGCATTTCTAATTTCCTGTTTAATGCCATCCCCAACCTCACTACTACTGTTAGGTAGCCTGTACACAACTTCCACCAGCGTTTTTGGCCCCTTAGCGTTATGCAGCTCTACCCATATTGATTCCACATCCTCCCGGCTAATGTCCTTCCTTTCTATTGTGTTAATCTCCTCTCTAACCAGCAATGCTACCCCACCTCCTTTTCTTTCATATCTATCCCTCCTGAATATTGAATATCCCTGAATGTTGAGCTCCCATCCTTGGTCACCCTGGAGTCATGTCTCTGTGATCTCAACTATATCATATTCATTAATAACTATCTGCACTTTCAATTCATCCACCTTTTTACAAATGCTCCTTGCATTGACACACAAAGCCTTTAGGCTTGTTTTTACAACACTCTTAGCCCTTATGCAATTATGTTGAAAAGTGGCCCTTTATTTGATTTTTGCCCTGGATTTGCCTACCTGCCACTTTTACTTTTCACCTTACTACTTTTTGCTTCTACCCTCATTTTACATCCCTCTGTCTCTCTGCACTTGTTCCCATCCCCCTGCCACATTAGTTTAAATCCTCCTGACCAACAGTAGCAAATGTTCCCCCTGAGACATTGGTTCCAATACAGCCCAGGTGCAGACTGTCCTGTTTGTACCGGTCCCACCTCCTCCAGAACTGGTTCCAATGGCCCAGAAATTTGAATCCCTCCCCTTTGCACCATTTTTCAAACCACATATTCAGCTGATATATTAGATTATTTATCATTAGAATGATATATAAATGCAGAAAATGCTAGAAAAGCAGCAGGTTGAGCAGCAACTATGGTTAGAGAAAGTTCAAGTTCAAAGTTTAAACTAAATTTGTTATCAAACTGTGTAGTTTTTCATTGATTCTATTGTATTTCTTTGTTCTACTGACAGACCAACAAACAACCAATGGGCAAAAGTAGACAAACTGTGCAAATAAAACAATTTAATAATAATGATAAATAATAAATAAATAATATTGAGACTATGAGTTCTTGAAAGTGAGTCCATAGGTTATGAGATCAGTTCAGTATTGAGATGAGTGAAGTTATCCACACTGGTTCAGGAGCTTAATGGTTGAAGGGTAATAACTGCCCCTGCGCCTGATGGTGATGGGACCTCCTTCCCAGAGGCAGCAGTGAGAAGACAGCGTAGCCTGGATGGTGAGGGCCTTTGATGATGGACGCTGCTTTCTTGTGGCAGAGCTCATGTAGATGACAATGATGGGGTGAAGCAGCAAACATTTCAGAACCCCTTCTACCCCTGTCTAAATTGCTGAGTGTTTTCACCCCTTTGTGTTTTTATTTCAGATTTTCAGCAGTTTATTTGAATATCATTGAAATGGTGTTTTGCCATGTTTCTCCAATACCATTAATTCCTCAAAGTGTGATGTAGGGGATTGCACCATATACTTTTCTTTCCATTCTGTCCTGATTGTTCATGTAAAATGAAGAGCAGTGAATTATAGTCAATGCCTTAAGCACATTGTACGCGTGACAACCCATTTTCCCTCATCGACCTACTGTTGTGCCAAATCAAGAGCAGGGAACTAGAAGTGTGTGATGTCTTTCTGAGGAGTGAACTAATTTTTCTACTTTCTGTATTTGCCACAACCGCGGACGCTGCCGCAGATTCTGGGAGCTCTTGCAGGCGGGCCGCTGAACGAAGATGGCAATCACACACGTGAGAATGCAAATATTCCGGCCAATTAGGTTTGCTTTGTAATTGTATTTAATTCTCTTCCTTTTGTAGCAGTTTTGCTAAGACTCGATCAAAGCACTGCGATGGCAACGCTCGCTGATTATCTTAGTCCATGCTCCGGGAAGGTGGGTTAGTGATTAAGGTAGATGTTGTTAATGGAGCGGTATTGATTTAGTTCTAGGCTACTGCTTTTGAGCCACAGAGACATGTTAGTTTGAGAGTTTTTAGTTAGCGGCCCGGTTGGCCTGCTGCTTATTATTTTCCTTTAGTTCTGTACTGTTCTCTTTAAAACTGTGCAATTCTTGTCTGTGTCTTTTCCTCTGCACTTGGGCCATCACTGAACTCCTGTCAGGAAGACTTGACCATCAAAATGAACCCAACGGAGAGCGGCCAGCTGGAACTGGCTCTGAGTTTTGTTGGTCAGGTGGGAGAAGAAGTTAAAGACGGTGGAGGCTGGGTTGGCAGTAATGGCTCGCGCAGTGTGACAACTACTCTCAAAGCGGCAAGACCAGTCAAAGTGGAAGAGCAGATGTCAGTACTCACAACGGTTCAGCAGCTCACCACAGACAGCCAGAATTGTGCGGCAGCCATTATTGCTTTCACTAATGCTATTCAGCAGGTCTCTGCCAGGACAGCCCCACCTCCAGCACCGACACCTCCTCCATCTTCCTCCCTTGCAGTCTCATCAGCCTCAGCCACGAATGCCCTGATTCCCTTGGCAGCCTCTGGACTGAAAATGAGCGTTCCTCCACCAGGCAGATACTCTGGTGACCTTGACAGCTGCAGAATCTTTATTCCCCCAGTGTGAGCTGATTTTCCAAGCCCAGCCAGTCTGGTTCAGTGATGACGCATGTAAAATGGCTTATATGGTGAATCTGTTAGGAGGACCTCTACGCAGCCTCTTCAACGCCTTACGAGAACAAGGTTCTCCTGCAGCCTAGTCTTTCCAGTGATTTGTGGTCAAGCTCAAGAGGGTGATCGAGCTACAAGGTCAAGCTGCCCACTGACTCCTGAACCTGAGCCAAGGGAGGAGGTCAGAGAAGGACTATGTGGTAAAGTTCTTCCTTTTTTCAGTCGAGACGGATGAAACGAGGGATTACTCATCACTGTTTACCAGCAGCTTTCCGCTGTACAGGGGTCTGGCGTGGGATCACAGTGCGTGAGGAACAGGACAGCCTGGATAACCTGATAAATCTGGCCATGCTAATAGAGAACCAGGCAGCTAAGTTGTGTAGAGATAGAATTACCTGAGCCTCCTACTCATCAGATCACTGCCTGCCTTGAACCCCTCTCATAGACCGGGGAAGAGCCCTGCAATTATCTCAGGAGGAATGAGATGGGTGCAGAAGAACAGGTTGCTGCCTCTACAGTGGCTCTCCAGGATGCTTCCAGGCATCATGTCCCAAGCACACAGTAAAAGAGGAGGCCCGTCAGTAAGAAGGGGAATTTCCCCTTCAAGGTATCTTCCCCTAGTTAAGTAACTTCCCAGCTTCCCTGTTGTGGGGGTCCTAGACCCATGAGCTTCTGGCACTTACTGAATCCGGTGCAGCTGTGAACTTCATAGATATCTCTCAGGCTCAAAGGTGAGGAGTTCCACTGAGAGAGAATATTGATATATAGACTCTGGATGGCTGGCCTCCGGGCACCAGCAAGATGCTCTTTTCCACAGAACTCCTCCAACTTGTGCCAGAGGGCAACCATAAGGGATAGCTCTCCTTCTACCTTGCTGATTCACTCGAACTGCCACTGCTACTTGGCTTTCCTTGTCTTTCTCGACACAACCCATGGATCGATTGGTCCCTAAAGGTGCTCCAAGAGTGGGGACTGGCATGCCTGTCTGCTTGTCTGGATCTAGCTCAAGCCCCTGTCAGTGTATCCCCTCCTGTGCCAAATGTTAGTGTGGACCTGTCTGTTGTTCCAGCTGAATATGCTGAACTTGAAGTCTTCAGTAAGAAAAAAGCCACCTCCCTGCCTCTACACTGGCCATATGACTGCACCATTGACCTCTTACCTGGTTCAGCCCTCCTCAAGGCCAACTCTTTTCCCTCTCTTATCCTGAAATGGTGGCCATCAAAGAATTCATTAAGGAAACATTGGTCTTAGGATTCAACCATCTGTCAACCTCACCAGTAGGTGAGGGCTTCTTTCTGGTGATCAAGACGGATGGTAAGATCTCACCCTACAATGATTATTGGCCCCTCAGCAACATCACAGTGAAAACGTTTAACATTTCTGTAACCTCCGCTGCCATTTATACTGTACTTTGCTTTCAATGGGTTCTAGATAAGCTATTAATCAAAGGACCTAAAGTTGTCAATCTCTATTAAAAAAATGCCTACTTTGTCAGCAAACTAATTTTCGATTGGATAAAGCTAATGAAAAAATCTTCAGCAGCATAGAACTGAAACAGCAATTAAGTGAAAGAATGGGTGTTGGTGGCAGCATTTCATGGATGCAGTTAAAAGTCTTTTAGAAAAGAATTGAACTGAATTGACTTTATTTCTTACATGCTCACATACATGAGGAGTAAAAATCTTTTCGTTACGTCTCCATCTAAATGCGCCATGTGCAGTCATAGTAATTTATAATAATTTATAATAAATAGAACAGTCAATGTAATATAGAGTACACTCAAATCAGCGTGAGTTCATCAGTCTGATGGCCTGGTGGAAGAAGCTGTCCCAGAGCCTGTTGGTGCTGGCTTTTTTGCTGCGGTACCGTTTCTCGGATGGTAGAAGCTGGAATAGATTGCGGTTGGGATGACTTGGGTCCCTAATGATCCTATGGGCTCTTTTCATACACCTGTCCTTGTAAGTGTCCTGAATTATGTGAAGTTCACAACTATAGATGCGCTGGGGTGTCCGCACCACTCTCTGCAGAGTCCTGTGATTAAGGGAGGTACAGCTCCCATACCAGGCAGTGATGCAGCCAGTCAGGATGCTCTCAGTTGTGCCCCTGTGGAAAGTTCTTAGGATCTGGGGGCCCATACCAAACTTCCTCAACCATCTGAGGTGAAAGAGGCGCTGTTGTGCCTTTTTCACCACACAGCTGGTGTGTACAGAGCACGTGAGGTCCTCTGTGATGTGGATGCTGAGGAACTTGAAGCTGTTTACCTTCTCAACCCCAGATCCATTGATGTCAATAGGGGTTAGCTCATATCCATTCCTCCTGTAATCCACAACCAGCTCCTTTGTTTTTGCGACATTGACGGAGAGGTTGTTTTCTTGACACCACTGTGTCAGAGTGATGACTTCTTCCCTGTAAGCCACCTCATTATTGTTTGAGATAAGGCCAATCAATGTAGTGTCATCGGCAAATTTAATTAGCAGATTGGAGCTGTGGTTGGCGATACAGCCATGGGTATACAGGGAGTAAAGGAGGGGACTCAGTATGCAGCCCTGAGAGGCTCCTGTGTTGAGAGTCAGAGGGTTGGAGGTGAGGGAGCCCACTCTTACAACCTGCTGGCCATCTGACAGGAAGTCCAGGATCCAGTTGTACAAGACAGGGTCAAGGTCTCTGAGCTTCTTGTCGAGCCTGGATGCAGCTACGGTGTTGAATACTGAACTGTAGTCCAAGAACATCATTCTCACATAAACATCCTTCTCCAGATGTGTGAGGAACGTATGTAGAGCAGTGGCTATTGCGTCATCTGTCGATCGGTTGTCTCGGTAGACGAATTATAGGGGGTCCAGTTTAGGTGGTAGCAAGCTGCAGATGTAATCTTTGACCAGCCTCCCAAACCATTTACTTATTATTGAAGTGAGTGCGACAAGAAGCTAGTCGTTCAGGCTTGTTACCTTGGTCTTTTTTGGTACAGGAACAATAGTGGTAAGTGATCACTTATTTCTTAGTAGAACTTAGATTAGATTAAATTAGATTATGAGAACACTCAGTCCTCTTTTTATCGTCATTTAGAAATGCATACATGCATTAAGAAATGATACAACGTTTCCCTGGAGTGATATCACAGAAAACAGGACAAACCAAAAACTAACACTGACAGAACCACATAATTATAACATATAGTTACAGCAGTGCAAAGCAATACCATAAACCATGGGCATGGTAAATAAAGTCTCAAAGTCCCCGAGTCGATCGACTCCCGAGTCCCCGATAGCAGGCGGCAAAAGGGAGAAACCCCCTGCCATAAACCTCCAGGCACCGTCAACCTGCCGATGCCTTGGAAGCAGCCGACACTGAGTCCAGCCGTCCGAAAACTTCGAGCTTCCGACCAGCCTCTCTGATACAGCCTCCCAAGCGCCTTTGAACTCGCCCCGGCCACTGAAACACGCAAAGCCGAGGATTTCGGGGCCTTCAGCTCCAAAGATTCCGGTTACCACACAGTAGCAGTGGCAGTGAAGCGGGCATTTCAGAAGTTTTCCAGATGTTCCTCCATGCTCTCATGTCTGTCTCCATCAAGTCAGAATTGTGCACGGTCCCCTACTTGACAGATAACAGATATTCATCACCGAAGTGGCCGCGTGTGCTGCCGTCACGCTGCAACCTTCTCCTCCCTGGAGTTACCACAACTTTATTTAAGACAGCTAATTTTATTACAGAGACATTCAAAGTTCTGATAAAATAGCAGGATCAAACTAACATGGTGTATTTACTCCTTTCTTCATCGAGCACCTTCATTGGAAAAGATAGTATCTCACAGTGGCCACCCATTTTAATTCCACTTCCCATTCTTATTCTAACAGATCTGTTCATGACCTCCTCTACTTCCATGATGAGGCCACTCTCAGATTGGATGAGCAATACCTGATACTCTTTTCTGATGGCATGAACATCAATTTCTTTAACTTCAAGTAATTTCTTCCCCTCCCCTTCTCTCTTTTTCCATTCTCCATTCTGTTTCTCTTCTCTTCACCTGTCCATCACCTCTCTCTGGTGCCCTTCCTTCTTCCTTTCCTCCCATGGCCCACTGCCCTCTCCTATTAGATTCCTCTTTTCACCCCTTACATCTTCCAGCAATTACTTCTCAGCATCTTACTTCTTCCATTCCCCCCCAACCACCATACCCTCACCTAGTCTCACCTATAGAAACATAGAAAACATAGAAAATAGGTGCAGGAGTAGGCCTTTCCGCCCTTTGAGCCTGCACCGCCATTCAGTATGATCATGGCTGATCATCCAACTCAGAACCCTGTACCTGCCTTCTCTCCATACCCCCTGATCCCTTTAGCCACAAGGGCCTTATCTAACTCCCTCTTAAATATAGCCAATGAACTGGCCTCAACTGTTTCCTGTGGCAGAGAATTCCACAGATTCACCATTCTCTGTGTGAAGAAGCTTTTCCTCATCTCGGTCCTAAAAGGCTTCCCCTTTATCCTCAGACTGTGACCCCTCGTTCTGGACTTCCCCAACATCGGGAACAATCTTCCTGCATCTAGCCTGTCCAATCCCTTTAGAACTTTATACGTTTCAATCAGATCCCCCCCTCAATCTTCTAAATTCCAGCGAGTATAAGCCTAGTCGATCCAGTCTTCCATCATATGAAAGTCCTGCCATCCCAGGAATCAATCTGGTGAACCTTCTTTGTACCCCCTCTATGGCAAGAATGTCTTTCCTCAGATTAGGGGACCAAAACTGCACACAATACTCCAGGAGTGGTCTCACCAAGGCCTTGTACAACTGCAGTAGAACCTCCCTGCTCCTGTACTCGAATCCTCTTGCTATGAATGCCAGAATGCTATCACCTACCAGCTTGTACTTATTCCCCTTCTCCCACCTTCTTGTTCCATCTTTTGCCTCCTTCTTTTCTAGAACTAAAGAAGTGTCTTGGCCTGATACGTTGACTGTTTATTACCCTCCATAGATTCTGCCTGACTTGCTGAGTTCCTTCAGCACATTGTCTGTGTTGCTCAAGATTTCCAGCATCTGCAGAATCCCTTGTTGATTGCTGCCAGCAGCCTTACACTGCCTCGTCTGATGTTAAAATTGTGTGTAAAACCCAGGCTAATCAGTGTTCTTTGTTCTTGCAACACTTAATAAAATGGCCATAACCACCAAGTTTTATGATTCATTCTCGATTTCTGAAGAATTTTGGGATCAATATCACCTAATCCAACAGTTTGGTGTAGTCAGAAGGATGGTTACAAAGATTTAAGGATGTGGAAGAATCCCAAAGCATTACTTAACAGGAGCTAAGACTTTTCTCCTTACTTTCCAAATTGTTACAGAAGCACCTAGTTCTTACTTCAATACACCACCTGAAGGAAGTCCCCATCCATTGAATTGTATTTCATTTTCCTTTTGTTTCCATATAAAATTCAGAAACGCTGTACTATTGCCATTCCATTGGGTTTGATTCTATCATTGATACATGAGTGGTTATACTCTTTTATTGACTTATGATGAATGAGTGGACCAGTAGGAAAATATTCTTTATATTGCTCCACACATACATTATAATTCAATGAAGTATTATGATACATTAATGTGCTGGTTCAAAATACGATACTATACGTCCAAGCTGACCATGAGACACTTAAGGTCAATTTGACATGTGGGTTCTTAAGTACTGCAGAAGTCTTCTATGGTTGAAACACTTTTCATATCCCACTCCACTCAGAGGCAAGAATATGGAGAACTCATCAAGGACTGCCATTTCCCATGGGAAGAAACATGTGTTCCTCCCTCACCCCTGGAGGCTCCATCCCATATCGGACCATCCAGGCAATCCTTGCTGCTTTATCTGACCTATGAGAAGTTGAAATAGGCAAGCCCTCAGACCTAAATGCCATCCCCACTGAAATCATGCAACTCAACAGTCAAGATCTCCAGCCATGAATCCAGAACCTCACCTTCCACATCTGGAAGGAGGAGGATCTACTAGAGTCCATCAGAAATGCTGCAGTCCTGACCATCTTCAAAGGAGTAAGCAGGTTTGGAAATGGTAGCTACATCAGGGTCTTTCTGATGCCCGCCTCAGTATAAATCATCATCAGAACCCTCAACATTACAGCCAAGAAGTTACCCTTTGAATCACACTGTGGATTTTGCCTACCTAGAGACATAGTTGGATTGATCTTCAATTCATGACAACTTTAAAGAAAATGCAGGTTCAGCCCAGCCACTATATCCTCTTTCTTTGACCTCATTAAAGCCTTTGAATCTATCAATCGGAAGAGATTATAGAACACGATCCTCAAAATCAGCTCTCCACAAAAATTTGTTGGCATTATATTAACAGGTGGCCATGGAGGCAAAGTCATTGGATATCTTTAAAGTGGAGGTTGATAGGACTTGATTACTAAGGGCATCAAAGGTCACAGGGAGAAGGCAGGAGAATTGAGTTAGGAGGGAAAAAGAATCAACCCCTTGATGGATTGCAGAGCAGATTTGATGGGCTGAATGGCCTAAATCTGCTCCTTTGTCTTATAGTCTTATACGTTTGCTCCATGGCAGCAAGCATGCCAGGATACTAAGCCATGGGTTTACAGCAGAAGCATTCTCAGTGAAGGACATGTCAAACGATGCTGCCTAATTACCTCAACAATGATTGTCTCAGCATTTCAAGTTCAAGTTCAATATCGTTCAATTATACGTGGATATAGCTAAACAAAATGACGTGCCTCCAGGGCCAGAGTGCTAAACATATTACCAACAGCACACAGCACTGCACGTAGCACATAGCACAAATTGCTCATATGGTTACAATTTCAGAAAAACATACAGTCAAAAGGAAGAAAAAATATATAGTCTGAGTGGCATGACTGTACAATTGTTGGTAAATTGTCAGATTAGCTTGTTCTTCCACTGAGCAAACACTGGAGAGCAGCACAGAGTGACCACCAGAGGGCAGCACTGAGCAGCACCAATGAAAGGGGCCAACCCCCAACCCAAGTACAGACTCCAGCGTGCCTTGCAGGGGCTTTCCCACATTGCTTGGGCATCTCCTCTTCTGGTCAGCTGAAATAGGTGAGCTCACTCTAGTCCTTGCTGCAACTGAGGCAACGCAGCTCCCCCTCTGTTGGTCTCACTAATGAACCTGTGAACAAGACTTGCAGTCTCCTACATTACCAATATCCAACAGCATCAAAGTGATCACAAGAAAAATGTCCCTGACAATCACTTGCACAGCTCACCGTCTAGCGGTACGTGACAAGTCCAGGCGACAACACAACAATGAAACACAATGAGTCAATTTCTATCGCCATCGAGCAAGTCACTGATGGGATAGTCCTGCAGTACATGATGTTCTCAGTATCCATCAGATACTTGTGATCATAGTAAAGACATACAAGACAAACAAATGGAACTTTTATTGGACCCAGAGTGACTGCTGCCTCTGAGCACAGTGCCCTCTTACTGGAATTCGAACAACTACACCTTGGATTGGACCCAGGGTTGCCTGCTGCGTCCAAACGTGCTGCCATCTTGCTTCCAGAAAACCTCCTATGGGAGTGGAACTAATCTTCAGAACTAATGGGAAACTGCTGATCTAATGATGAACAGTCACCCAAACCCTGCTTTGCAACATGTAGACAACACTGGGCTTGGCAACACTTGGAGGCTGATCTTCAAGATATTGCCAACTCATTCACCAATCCAAGTGAACCATAGGCCTGAAACTTGTCATTTAGGTTTTCTACTAACCTGCCTACTTTTTACCACACTCCTCTCAACAGTAAAAGTTCACGGTTGAAATATGGACAACTTCCAATATAAATTCAGGGAGTTATACACCAAAAAAACAGCTCCTTTGGCCCATTGTGTCCATGCCAACTCTCAATTATCTCTCTACACTAGTAGAAAGCAAACAAAATAAAACTACAAAAGAAAACAAAAACTACTAAAATGCTGGAAACAATAAGTCAAGCTGCATTCGTGAGAAGAGGAACTGTCATCATTCAGTTATAGCTTTTTCTTCAACCCCATTCTCCTGCCTTGATCTCTAAACCCCTTCTCAATCGAGAACCTATCAATGTCTGCCTTAAATGAGTCCAACAACTTGGTTTCTACAGCCCTCTGCGGCAGTGAATTCCACAGATTCACTACCTTCTAGCTGAAGAAATTCCTCTTCCCCTCAGTTCTAAAGGGACACCCCTTTACTCTGAGGCTGTGCTCTCAGATCAGAGACTCTCTTGCAAGGGATCCATCCTCTCCAATTCCACTTCGTCCAGGCCTTTCAGTTTCTGGTAGGTATCAGTTCTGATTGGAGTTCTGAAATGTCCATTTGGTCCTTAGCCTATAATCCTTTGATAATTCAAGGCTTGTCCATTTATTTCATAAAGGTTGTGATTGTACTTGCTCCCACCACCTGTTAAGGAAGTGCATTCCAGATTGCAGCCACTCTCTGGGTGAAAAAGTTCTTTCTCAGATTCCCTCTCAACCCCTTACTTCTCAAATTATACCCTCTGCCCTGTGGTTTCAGACACTCCTGCTATGAAGAAAAGTTTCTCTCATCTCCCCTTTTCATACCTCACATAATTTTGGATACTTCTATCAGGACTCCCCTCATCCCATCCCAGTCCAAGGAAAGCAAATCTGGACTATACATTGTCATCTCATAATATAATGATTCCTCATAACATGCTGGAAAGAGTGCAAAGGAGATTTACGAGGATGTTGCTGGAACTCGAGGGACTGAGTTATGGAGAGAGAACTTCACTGGAGTTCAGTAGAATGAGGGTGATGCAATAGAGGTGTAAAAAATTATGAGGGGCATAGATAAGGTGAATGTGCATCATCTTTTTCCCAGGGTTGGGGAATCAAGAACTCGCAGCCATAGGTTTAAGGTGAGCGGGGAGAGATTTAATGTGAACCTAAGGAGCAACTTTCTCACCCAACCAGTGGTCAATATATGGGAAAAACAGCTAGAGGAAGTGCTGAGAACAACATTTAAAAAGTTCTTGTCCTTGTCCATGAATAGGATAGGTCTATGGGCCAAGCTTGGGCAAATGCAGTTAGCTTAGACTGGCATCTTGGTCGACAGAGATCAGTTGGGTTGAAGGGCCTGTTCCTGTTTGTATGACACTATGGTTTTATGATTCTATTCCATTCAACTTGAAACATTTTATCCCAGGATCACAGGAACCATGTCTAAGTGCAGACAAAGAGCAATGATGAAATTTACTACTGCCTTTAAGTTGCCAGCACATGCTAGGTTATATATGAAAAGATCAAGACCTCAGACCTGACACAGCAACGACGCTTACATCTACCTACAGCAAGCAGCAGCCACCAATGCTACCTTCACACAATCCTCAAAATTCACTGAAGAGTAAATGAACCAATACGAATTTCCTTCCCAGATAAACCTCCTTGGCACTGTGCTTTACTTACCTCCACAGTGCTGGTTATGCCATTCACATGCCTGTTACTAGCTCCCAAAACGGACCCTCTGTTCCAAGCTAGATAGAGAATGAAACTTAAGGATGTGTTCAAACATTCCTTGAAGAAGTGCAACATTCCTACTTACTCCTGGGAACTTTGTGGCCCACGACTGTTCAAAGTGGAGAAGATGCATTTGGGATGGTTCTGAGCACCTTGACGTATTTACTGAGTATATCAGAAGCTGTGCATAAGCACCACCTCACAAACTATTCACCCACTTGCCACATTGATCACCCCTCGCCCTACCTCCGAGTAGTTGCCTTTGCTTCCAAGATACCATGATGTTCTTCTTTGGCAATCAACATTTAAATCCCCCTATCGGGCTGCCAGAGTCCTATAAGACAAATCTATGCATCTCATTGACACTGAAAGTTGTCACTATCAATTAATTGGTCAATTTGAATATCAAATAGCAGAACCAACTAGATCTATTGGAGGGTAGAACTAATGGAGCCATCTGGTTGAGATAAACCTATGCTCCACAATTCTTTAAATCCAATATCTTTGATTTTCAGATCAGTATTTCCTAATATTTCAAGTTAACGTGTCATTTAATAGACTTAAGAAATCAAACAACTGCATATAAATAATAGCCCATTGTTACATATCCGCAGGGCAAGAATGACAAAGGAATAATATGATTAAATGACTTTACTGAGTCATATTCGTAACAGTACACACTGGCTAACTTACAGAGTAGGTACTACAAACTGAGCCCCTGAGACGAAAGACATGAAAACTCAAAAGCCCACGCCCAGAAGAGACTGCCTCCTGCACATAGGAGGCCCAATCGATTTACCGTTTCATAGCAGTCACCAGTCCAGCACATCATTGTGGACCACCACTGGGGGCAGCTTCTCTCTCTGTGCCTTCCTGGTTAGCCAATGTTGAGGGCACTGGGCTGTGAAGTTTGTCTTTTGATGAAGTGTCCATTGATTCATCTGCTGGGATGCTGGCTGCATCAGCAGAGGATGTTTCTGTAGTTTCCTTCGGTCCTCTGTTAGTTTGCTGGCCTATATGATACAGATGTTGCCTAACAATCTGTCTGTCTGTCAGCTCAAGTTCTGTTACTTGACTGTGATAATGCCAGATGACAGCGGCAGTCAGTTTTCTTCCTGCAAGATGCGTGACTTTGTCTCAGTCACCAAGTATTCACAGCCTGGAGAGTGTGTCACATTTCTGCTTCATGGCTTGCCACAGATTCACTCCTGGAGAGCTAGCTGCAGGAGATCTATTCTTCTTCTACCTCTGGCTCCACCGCATATGGCACTGGACAGGCCTCGTAAAACCTCGGCTGGCAATTCTCCTTCAACTGGAACTTAGCTGCCAGATCATGGTATGGACCCAAAGGATCAGTTTGAAAGACTGACAGGTGGTTTTGTAATAGAGCACTCAATGCAGGGTTCCCTTCAATATGGTTGATGCAGGACAGTATTGAAGGTTTTTGGAACACACGCAAGGGGCATGAAACAGCGTCCCCTGGTAATCCACTTCTGCCATAAAGACACTGTGCACATCAGTGCTATCTCCAGTGTAGCTGCAGAGCACCAAGTTTGGCAGTTGTAATTTTGGAATCTGCTGAAAGAATAATTTGCTTACCAAGGTGGCAGCTGATTAGGTATCCAGCTCAAATTTCTTGAGCTGGTTTTCCACCGTGAGTGAAGTAAGGAAGGAGGCTGGTTTCAGTGGCTCTTGCCATGAGTTTGGAAAATAGTGTCCACTTCTTCACTCTGGCTGTCTGTTTGCGTAGAGCTGATGGCTGCTTTCTCATGGCACAATGCTTGGCGAAGCAGACCATCTCAAAGTGCCCTGCCCGCTGACAGAACCGGCAGATTGTCTTCCGATGCTTGCAATTGGACCATTCGGCATGACTTTCCCCAGAGCGATGGCATCTCTGTGGAGACTGTAGGCTGCGAGTTGGTATCTGCTGGCAAACATTGGCATTTTGGGATGGGGCTGAATCTGTGTAAAGCCTCTGTTGACTGTCTCCCGGTGACAAACTTGGGAGCACACTTTGTTCCAGGATAGGAGGCTCTTCTGTGTCGTCCCATCTAGGACTCCAACAATCAATGCTTGGATAAGCATTGCTTCTTCGAATTTGCTTGGGGGAACATTTTGGTACTTGCATACCTGCACCGCCAGGGTCAGTCTTATGATAAAATCATCTATGTCCTCATTGGGGGCCTGTTGTAGTTGGGAGAACCTGAAGTCTGCCATCAGGACTTTGCCCTGCATCCCCTAAACGTTGTCCAAAACCTGAAAAGCACCTGTCAGTTCAAATTTGTTCTGTAGGTGCAGAATATTGAAGCATTTCTGCTCGGGTTCTCCAAAGTGGATGAGTTTCATTGAGTTTCATTACTTTGTCCAGCTTTGCCACTGGCATTAAAATTGCTAGGAGTTTGATGTTGTTCAGGAAGGTTGTCTTCCATTGTCTCCATGTTCCAGGGGTTGGTTTTGCCATAGCTCTGGCCCAAGATGGATTGTGTGCTTGGCATTGAGAGACCGTTCTTGTTTTGGTCCTGATCAGAAAAATGTTACGTATTCTCATGGATTAGTATGATTAAACACTTTACTGAGTACATTAGTAACGGTACATGTCAGACAACTTGCAGTGTGGGAGCTATGAACCAGGTCCCTGAGAGGAAAGATGAGCACTTGAAAACCTGTGCCCAAATGAGAGTGCCGCTTGCACTTATGCCTAATCGATTCACTGCGAAATCGATTGGCCACATGTGCACTCGCCACACTTTCACAATCAATCTGATACAGTACACAAATAATTACAGATCATTTTTCACCTTCATTAAATTTAAATACCAGCAGGTTTCCTGCAAAATTGCCTCTGCTGTTTCAGTGACTTTATAAAAACAAGAGCAATTTGCTAAACAGTATTACCACAGATTCTAACTGCTCAGAATGATCAAAACGCAGGGGTCTTGAAGCCCTTGGGAGTCGTTTAATGATCTAACAAGATAACTTCTGCAAAGTTTTATGGAAAGTGTCCGTTGTTATCTCTTCATGTAAAAGGAGGAAGGGCTGTAAATGTATAACTGTAGCTCAGTCTGACAACAAAGAAAGGAAGGCGTTGGGTTCCTGCAAGGTTGGGAGGGAAGTTGAGATGCATTTCGTTCCTGCATCCTACACTTTTCCATGCCCACAGATACTTCCATCACCAGTTTTATAATTGCCATTTAATTTCATCTTTAATTTCCTTCCTTACAGTTCTTGATCATAAATTTTCTACTTAAAATACTTCTACGGTCTGTGCATATGTTATTTCTTGCCATGCCAGAACACTAGAAATCAAAACTTTAGGAGAAAGTTAATAGAATTGCCAACCAATATAGTTGTTAAGTCCATATTTTCATATGAGGAACATAAATTACTGCATTAAATGCACATAAGTTTGTATATAAAAGTACATTAAACTTCATAAAACTTCAGAAGGATGCTCTGTATATAACAACAATAAATGGTTGGCAAATAACCACTCAAAATATTGTGTTCTCTTCACATTGTCACAAAGAAAGAACAGTTGTTGCCACTGCTCATATAACTTGCATTTACAGATATTATGAGATCATAATAGTAAAATAACAATAGCTTAAGGATGCTTAACTTACCTCAGTTCAAATCTTTGCAAATTCAGCTCAGTTGTATCTTTCCAAATATTCTGGAAAAAGGGAAACATGTTCTAAAGTCCATTAGGATTATAAGATTCATATTTACATTCATTAAACCTCCTTGATCCTCCACTTCAAGTATCCTCAGAAAGTGTACTGTGTATGTTGATAAGGGGAATATTTATAGACAACTCAGACTTTTGAATCTAACTAAGGCTACAAATTAAAAAAAATTACAATGGAAATTTTAAAACGGAGAGTTTTCACTGAGGACAAAATTAGCAAAGGGAGCTCACATGAGGCTAGACATTATGAGATTAATTTGCACGTCATGAAGCTAGAAAGATGGTTTTTAAAAATAAACCCTTGACTTTTTAAGTTTGGCAGTTTGGTTAAATTAGATAAATATAATTTTTAAAAAAGGACGAGAATATGGTGATAGTCCACTAACTATGAAATATTTAGTTTTTAAATTCATAAAAATATAAAGTTAATTTCTAATTAGACAGGTGCATATCAACCTGTTATTTAGCAAACTTAAACCAATCACAGAAAACCCATTCAAAATCCGCTGACTACAGTATTAACCTATAGCAAAATGGTTCAACAGTTTTTAAGAGTCTCATTGAAAGCCTAAAATGAGCAAACCTAAGGACATGCAATACACCCTTGGGGAATGGCCAGTATGTTGGGCTGAGGGTTCTTGCAGTGGGATGTTTCTAGTAACTGCTCAAAAAATCGCAGAAGCTTTGATTGCGTTGAGTGTAAATTGTGTTTAAAAACCTGCAATCTTTTGTCTTTATTATGATGAGGTCAGAGGCACTCTGTCAAAAGGCCAGGCCATAAAATACAACATAATAGTTCAAAACAACGCTACTGAAATAACATGCAATTTCTCTACTTTTATTTTTGTGGGTTAACTACTTGAATTGAATGTTTTACACTGCTATTATTAAGATAAAAGGGGGAACTGAAATTTTAGAATGAATGAATCACTTAGTTAACAGCCTTTGAAAATGTAATTTGATGTTAGAAATTTGAATGGGAAATGTGGACATAATTAAACTGTCATATGTAGGATTTGTATGCAAATATAGCTGAATATAGTTAAATGTAAATATAACTACCGGACATGTTTAGGTTGATTGTACATTAGCAGTTTATTTTCTAATTTCTCAATGGTTCAATAGTTCAACTTATTATCAGAAAATGTATATAATGTACAACTTGAAATCCTGAGCATCACTCACAACATGCTGGAGGAACTCGGCAGGTCAGGCAGCATCCGTGGAAACAATCAGTCATCGTTTCACAGATGCTGCCCGACCTGCTGAGTTCCTCCAGCGTGTTGTGAGTGTTGCTTTGACCCCAGCACCAGCAGATTATTTTGTGTTTGAAATCCTGAGTCTTTGCAGACATCCACGAAACAGGAAAACCCCAAAGAATGAATAACAGTAAATGTTAGAACCCCAAAGCCCCCCATCCCCCCCACACACAAACAGCAGCAAAAGCATCAACTCTGCCCCACTTGCTCCATCAAAAAGCATCAACCCCTGCCACCCAAAGCCCACCAGAGACGATGCTCTAGTGTCCATCAAAAAAACCACTGCCATCCCAGCACTTTGACATCTCAGACAGGCTCTCTCTCTCACCAGTGAGGGACAGGTACCACTCCTGCCACAGCGAGAGGGAGACCGACAGCTCGCTGCTTCGACGTTACAGTCTGCAGCATCACTTACTTCAACAGCAGCGTACACTGCTATCTCGATGCTTCAGTCTCCACGTCATTTCAGTTGGCGACACCGGCAAGAATTGGGTCACCCACAGGGCCTCACCCCGAAAGGCACACATCTTCCAGGCCGCACACGGAGGTATCGAAAAATGGCTGTGGCAACTAAGTGAACTCCGAGAGCAAGAACACATCACCGTGAAGAACTGCAGTAGATCCTGGACTCCTGCGGGACCCCAGCCCCCTTGAAAAGGGGAAAAAGTATGCATTAATAGAGAAGAAATTAAACTGTTTCGTCGATGAATTATGCTGTCTGGTCTTAGACTCCCCCACCATAGGAAACATGCTCTCCACATCCACTCTATCAAGGCCTTTCAACTCATGTCACATTTCCTTTTAAGTCATTTGTAAGTAGTTATACAAATTCTGGGGTGCAGATGTAAGAATGGTAGACACATTTTATTGTTAAGTAATGCCAAGAATAAAACTTGACAGTTACAAATTCTTCTTGACCTCTGGAAAAACTGTTATGCATGCTACATGCTTCAAGATCTATTTAACACACACTTTATGTTGCAAATTAATCACTGTCATATCTAGTGTTAATCATTACTGAACGAAGGGCACCTGTTTGAGTGCACTTCATAGTGCATTCACTGGGATGGAAAACATGTTTGTCCAAATGTGTGCAATCAAGTGCAAATGAACCTCCATTCCCCAGCAATAGGACACGCAGGAGCTGAACCAGATTTCAGAGCAGATTCACGCACAGCTTAAAGCCTCTGAAACTGAACAGGTTAAAATAAAGAAGAAGAATATTACTTCCTTTGATAATCGTCTATTTTGTTTGAATTGTGCTGGAATTTGCTTGGTTGGAAGTGGATGTCTTTTTGTACAGAATCATGTAAAGCCATCAAGAAGTTAATTAATTGTTAGGCTAAACATAATCCAATATAAATCCATGAGTGCTATAATATTCATAATTTAACATCCATTTACATTTATGTAACATATCTAAAGTAATAAACATCTAAAAATACAATGCAAACCCTATAGGCAAAGACAGAACGTGAACACTAAGTAGCAAAGATTCAGTGGCAGTCATCAACATGTACAAAGTTAAACTATTAGGTTTTTAAATTACTTTGAATATGCAGCGACTAATGACAAAATAGACTTTGGTGTTAAACTCTCCTTGGTCCTTAAGCTGGGGACAAGTATTGATTGTAACCGATGCTTCAATGAAAAACTCTGCCATCTTCTATACTCGATACCTATCCGCGGCTTGAAGCCCGAGAAGAGTTTATTCATTATATATGCTGAGAAAGCACTAGATCCTTTTTTTTCGACTTTGGGCTTGTTATTGGGAGAGAGTTCAAGGCTTTCGGGTTGAAATAGTGAAGGTGAAAGGAAGACAATGAGGGAAAGTTTAGGGGCTCACACTGTATTAGAAACAAAATGAAAGTGGAAACCAGTAGAAATATAGAAAATAAAGACACAAGAGACTATAGATGCTAGAAAAAGGAGCAACGAATATCTACTTTAGGAACACAATGGGTCAAGCATCATCAGGGTGGGGAGAAGTTGTCAGCATTTCAGGTGAAATGAATGAGAACAGAGTCATTATAAAGAAAGATACTTTATTGATCTCAAAGGAAATTACAGTGTCACAGTAGCATTACAAGTGCACAGATATAAATATTAGAAGAGAAGTAGAAAGAATGAAAAGTAAGTTACCATGCACATTCTAAAACAGGAGGGTGTCATCACTTCCCCAGCTATATATTGATTATTATAGAGCCTGATGGCTGAGGGTAAGAATGAGCTCATATAGTTCTCTTCGGAGAAGCGCAGTTGTCTTAGTCTATTACTAAAAGTGCTCCTCTGTTTAGCCAAGGTGACATGCAGAGGGTGAGAAACATTGTCCAGAATTGGCAGGATTTTCCGTAGTGTCCTTTGTTCTACCATAGCTCCCAATGCGTCCAGTTTGATTCCTATAACAGAACCAGCCTCTCTAATCAGTTAATTGAGTCTGTTGTCATCACTCGTGTTGATGCCATTGCCCCAGCACACCACCGCACAGAAGATTGTACTGGTGACAACAGACTGGTAGAACATGTGAAGGAGAGCCCTGCATACTCCAAAGGAGCTCAGTCTACTCAGGAAGTAGAGGTGACTTTGGCCCTTCTTGTACACAGCTCTTGTGTCGGTAGTCCACTCACGTCTGTCATCCAGGTGCACTCCCAGGTACTTGTAGGTCCTCACCACATCCTTGTCCTCACCATCAATGGTTAACAGGGAGCAATGCAGGCTTAGTCTTCCTAAAGTCCATCACCATCTCCTTTGGCTTACCGATACTGGGTTGCAGATGATTCAGCTCGCACCATCATAAAGAAGAGGAAGAGTGGTAAGACAGGAGCCATAGAACCATAAAACCATAGAAACTACAGCACAGAAACAGGCCCTTTGGCCCTTCTTGACTGTGCCGAACCATTTTCTGCCTAGTCCCACTGACCTGCACACGGACCATATCCCTCCATACACCTCCCATTCATGTATCTGTCCAATTTATTCTTAAGTGTTAAAAAAGAACCCGCATTTACCACCTCGTCTGGCAGCTCATTCCATACTCCCACCACTCTCTGTGTGAAGAAGCCCCCCCTAATGTCCCCTTTAAACTTTTCCCCCCTCACCCTTAACCCATGTCCTCTGGTTTTTTTCTCCTCTTGCCTCAGTGGAAAAAGCCTGCTTGCATTCACTCTATCTATACCCATCATAATTTTATATACCTCTATCAAATCTCCCCTCATTCTTCTACGCTCCAGGGAATAAAGTCCTAACCTATTCAACCTCTCTCTGTAACTGAGTTTCTCAAGTCCCGGCAACATCCTTGTAAACCTTCTCTGCACTCTTTCAACCTTATTTATATCCTTCCTGTAATTTGGTGACCAAAACTGAACACAATACTCCAGATTCGGCCTCACCAATGCCTTATACAGCCTCATCATAACATTCCAGCTCTTATACTCAATACTTTGATTAATAAAGGCCAATGTACCAAAAGCTCTCTTTACGACCCTATCTACCTGTGACGACACTTTTAGGGAATTTTGTATCTGTATTCCCAGATCCCTCTTTTCAACTGCACTCCTCAGTGCCTTACCATTAACCCTGTATGTTCTACGTTGGTTTGTCCTTCTAACGTGCAATACCGCACACTTGTCAGTATTAAACTCCATTTGCCATTTTTCAGCCCATTTTTCCAGCTGGTCCAAGTCCCTCTGCAGGCTCTGAAAACCTTCCTCACTGTCTACTACAATCTTTGTATCATCAGCAAACTTGCTGATCCAATTTACCACATTATCATCCAGATCATTGATATAGATGACAAATAACAATGGATCCAGCACTGATCCCTGTGGCACACCACTAGTCACAGACCTCCACTCAGAGAAGCAATTCTCCACCACCACTCTCTGGCTTCTTCCATCGAGCCAATGTCTAATCCAATTTACCACCTCTCCATGTATACCTAGTGACTGAATTTTCCTAACTAACCTCCCATGCGGGACCTTGTCAAAGGCCTTACTGAAGTCCATGTAGACAATATCCACTGCCTTTCCTTCATCCACTTTCCTGGTAACCTCCTCGAAAAACTCCAACAGATTGGTCAAACATGACCTACCACGCACAAAGCCATGTTGACTCTCCCTAATAAGCCCCTGTCTAACCAAATGCTTGTAGATTCTGTCTCTTAGTACTCCCTCCAATAACTTACCTACTACTGACGTTAAACTCACCGGCCTATAATTTCCCGGATTACTTTTCAATCCTTTTTTAAACAACGGAACAACATGAGCTACTCTCCAATCCTCCGGCACTTCACCCGTAGACAGCGACATTTTAAATATTTCTGCCAGGGCCCCCGCAATTTCAACACTAGTCTCCTTCAAGGTCCGAGGGAACACTCTGTCAGGTCCCGGGTATTTATCCACTTTAATTTTCCTCAAGACAGCAAGCACCTCCTCCTTTTCAATCTGTACAGTTTCCATGGTCTCACTACTTGATTCCCTCAATTCCATAGATTTCATGCCAGCTTCCTTAGTAAATCCAGACGCAAAAAACCTATTTAAGATCTCCCCCATTTCCTTTGGTTCCGCACAAAGCCGACCACTCTGATCTTCAAGAGGACCAATTTTATCCCTTACAATCCTTTTACTCTTAATATACTTGTAAAAGCTCTTTGGATTATCCTTCACTTTGACTGCCAAGGCAACCTCATGTCTTCTTTTTGCCCTCCTGATTTCTTTCTTAAGTATTTTCTTGCACTTCTTATACTCTTCAAGCACCTGATTTACCCCCTGTTTCCTATACATTTCATACAACTCCCTCTTCTTCTTTATCAGAGTTGCAATATCCCTTGAGAACCAAGGTTCCTTATTCCTATTCAATTTGCCTTTAATCCTGACAGGAACATACAAACTCTGCACTCTCAAAATTTCCCCTTTGAAGGCTTCCCACCTACCAATCACATCTTTGCCAGAGAACAACCTGTCCCAATCCACGCTTCTTAGATCCTTTCTCATTTCTTCAAATTTGGCCTTCTTCCAGTTCAGAACCTCAACCCTAGGACCAGATCTATCCTTGTCCATGATCAAATTGAAACTAATGGTGTTATGATCACTGGAACCAAAGTGCTCCCCTACACAGACTTCTGTCACTTGCCCTAATTCGTTTCCTAACAGGAGATCCAATATTGCATCCCCTCTAGTTGGTCCCTCTATATACTGATTTAGAAAACTTCCCTGAACACATTTTACAATCTCTAAACCATCTAGACCCCTAACAGTATGGGAGTCCCAATCAATGTATGGAAAATTAAAATCCCCTACCACCACAACTTTATGTTTCCTGCAGTTGCCTGCTATCTCTCTGCAGACTTGCTCTTCCAAGTCTCGTTGACTATTGCCAGTAAATGACAGGAAACACCTCCTCCCTCACCTCCATTTAGGGCCCCAAACAGTTCTTCCCGGTAAGGCAACACTTCATCTGTGAATTTACTGGCGTCGACTATTGTGTCTGGTGATCCCAATGCAGCCTCCTTGACATCGGTGAGTCCTGTTGTAAATAGGGGGAACCACTTCATAGAGAGCCTCTGCACCATTCGCAACAAAGTGGCCAATCATTTTAATTCCCCTTCCCATTCCCGTTCCGACATGTCGGTCCATGGGTTCCTTTTGTGCCAAGATGAGGCCACCCCCAGAGTGGAGGAGTTACATCTTATATTACGTCTGGGTAGCCTCCAATCTGATGGCATGAATATCGATTTCTCCTTCCGGTAAACAGATTTCACCCCCGTCTCTTCTTTTATTCCTCACTCTGACCTTTTACCTCTTCTGACCTAACTATTAATTTCCCTCCCTCCTTCCCTTTCTCCCAAGGTCCTATCAGATTCCTTCTTCTCCGGTCCTTGACCTTTCCCACCCACCTGGTCTCAGCTATCATCTTTCAGCTAGCCTCCTTCCGCTACTCCCCTCACCCTTTTTATTCTGGTATCTTCCCCTTCCTTCTCAGTCCCGAAGAAAAGTCTTGGCTTGAAATTTTGACCATCTATTCATTTCCATAGATGCTGCCTGACCTGCTGACTTCCTCCAGCATTTGTGTATGTGGCTGCAGAAAATTTCCTTGCTGGCTTTGCTGCAGTCAGGTTTAATGAATAAGCAAAGCATAGTGAATTAGAATGGAGAGGAAGTAATTTTGGTCAAGCATTTGAAGGAAGAGGAAAGGAGCATATTGGGCCAGTCCAAGTTACATGCGCAATATCATCTTTAAAATAAGAATGTGTCATCCACATTAATAGAACAAATAAAAGTTAAGCTTAGAAGGTCTTAAAATTATGGAAAATTGTTTCTTTGCTTTAAAGAAAAAATAGACAGAGAAAACTTTGAATTGTCTTTACAGTGTATGGGGCTTGGCGTTCCTATCAGACATATAGATTCTGATGCGTTCAGTGGACCCAGCTACAGCGAAAAGTAGGAATGAAATTTGAATGTAAAAGTATCGGTAAAAATTGAATAGCGAGTTGGAGAAAATTTTGTTCATCTATGAAGACATCAAGTATGCATCATAAAAATGGCCATAAACCCAAGCGAAAGAAACTTAATTCTTGGTGTCATAGCTCTCCACGCAGGCATCAGCCTTATATTAATGAGTAGTAATAAAAGATAGCAAAAAAAAAACAATTTGTAATTTCCTCTGACATAGGTAAAAAGTGGGAAGAAAAGCAAATGCCAAATCAAGACAAAAAAAGAATATCATGAGAGTGTAAGGAAGACTGATCAGAGCAATAATGTTGTTGCTGACTTTCCTGGGGGTGTTTTCTGTTCTGCAGGTAGGTTTAGAAGCTTACCTGAAGACTGCAGTGAAAAAGCTGAACAGTAGGTTAGCAGGAAAAGTAGTAAGTAGAAAGGTTTAGGCTAATATCAAGGAAGGAAGGTATTGAAAAATTAAGGATCAAAAATTGACATTAATTTATCATTGTCTAAACAGAGCCATTGTTATGTCAATCAACTCTATAAGATTGTATATAATGCTAGTGATGCTCTTTTAAGCACCTGCGACTTGAATTCAGTTATCTCAATGAAAAAAAATCTAAAGCATTCCAATTTTCATCTGACTCCAATATTTAAGTACCACAGGAATCAAATTGGCTACATCCCAATTGTTGTTCATGAATATGACTAAGAATAATTGACCTACTAAAATCGCTCGCCTTCCATTACTAAGTGAGGGAAGAGAGGGGTTTGGCATTTCTAGTCTCTTTTTGCTATTAAGATGTGAAACAAATATCTGGTCTGCAAATGGGAAACATCAAACACATTGGTAAAACAGCAGCAGATGTATAAAATAATTGTATACTCAGGAGAATCTCTGTAACTTTAAGGAGTATCATTCACCAATAAAAACTCGGGATTTGTGATCTGTGACTAATCTGCCTTTAAAACGTTCCAGTGAGAAAGAAATGACGAGCCATAATGACCTTCCAGGTTATATAAGGTATATAATTTAAGAAGATGTTCTGCCTGAAAATCTGAAGATTGCTGTTACTAAACTAATCCATACGCCATCTTCAACTGTTTTAGGCAAGGCATGAAACAGACATTACTCATTGTCTACAGGTGGTATTTCTTGTGTCAGTTTAATAGCAGGTGGTACCATGCAGGGAGAGGACATTTGTACAATAGATCATTTCAGTTGAACAAAAAAATAAGCATGAGCTCATCTCCATTCCATTTTTATGGCACTGCCAGTTACCTGGGTTTCTTTTGTAAACTTTGCTTTTATTGAATACATTCACTTCGTTTTGTAGTCTGAGACAGTTAACCCCATACTCCCACAGTTAAGCAGAAAGGACATAGCAGGATATTAGTAATATGCTGCATAGGAGAGTGGTTGGGAATGCTGACAAGCAGAGGGTAAAGGCTACACCTGGGCTAACTCTGGAACAATCTCCATTTGCTTATGAGTCACAATAATACAATATGTTAAAATGCAAGAGCTAAATTAATAGCTTAATGTTGAACAGATTTTAAGATGTTCACATTACCAACATAAATGTTTTGTTTAAGAAAGCATGAATAAAATTGCACAGAAGGGTTAATCCATTCTCTGAGGATCTTGCAAATGTGATGACAATAAAGAAAGCAAGTCTCAAGCAAGCCTCTGAACAATGACGTTCAGATGGAGGTGAGTTAAGCCAGCCACTTCACCTAGTACTTATTTTTTACAAAAATATGTAAGACATTTTCTCATTTCACCTGTTAAGATATTCTTATGTCTAAGTCCCAAATGCTTATGTCCCACCCTGATCCTATGCTTAAGCAGAGCATTGCCAATTCAAGCAAAGAAGATTGGAGTGTCCTTTCAGACCGCATCTGTTGGTTGTAAACTTTGCTTTCTGCTCACCTTTGGAAGGTGGAAGTCGAGCACTGAGCTGTATGTGGACTGCTGAACACATTTCTGAAAGACTCACTATAGTCAAGCACAAAGTGTCCAGTGGTCCTTAAAAGGGACCAAGTGTCCAGTACTTCTTAAAGGGGTTGCTGCAGGCAATTATAAAACAAATTTAAAACACTAAAAGGTGTATTTTCATATTGATAATCCCAAACTGGTATTCCTCCTGGTACTTTGGCTTCATTCTGTGTAGGTGCTGCTAGATTGCTAGGCGCATTCCCACTTGATGAGATGCCTGTCAGTACTCATTCAGCATGGACAACCTGCATTACCTATTGAACTGTGCCTTGCTTTACATAGTACAGAGAGTGGTGGGTGTGTGGAATGCACTGCCAGCGAAGGTGGTAGAGGCAGATACAATAGACTCTTAGACAGGTACATGGAGCTTAGGAAAATAGAGGGCTATGCGGTAAGGAAATTCTATCAGCTTCTAGTGTAGGTTACATAGTTAGCACAACAATGTGGGCTGAGAGGACTGTGATACGCTGTAGTGTTCTATGTCTCTATGTTACCCAATTGATAGATATGTGAAAATGTATCCATCAAAAAGAGCGACATTATAGAAACAGCAAAATAGCCTGGATCTTATTAAATGGTGAAGCAGGCCAAGTGATCTACTGCTCCTAATTTGTATGTCCATTGTAAATAATGCATAGTTTTACAGCAAATACCTTCTTGCATGTTGAAAACTGTGAAGTAAAGCATGATGCGACAAAATTGTTTATTAGCAGTGCACAAAATGCATTGTCGGAGAGTCAATAGCCGTGTTACAAATATGTCTTTTTTTTTCTTTAGCTCAGCTAATCAATGTGAAGCTAACGTAGTGGTTAGCGCAATGCTTTACAGTACAGACGACCCAGGTTCAATTCCCGCCACTGCCTGTAAGAAGTTCGTACGTTCTCCCTCTGACTGTGTGGGTTTCTTCTGAGTGCTCTGGTTTCCTCTCACATTCAAAGGATGTACTGGTTAGTAAGTTAATTGGTCTTTGTAAATTGTCCCATGATTTCTTGGTGGGGCGGTTCAAGGGGCCAGAAGGGCATATGCCATGCTGTATTTTAATAAATAAATAAATGAATGAATGAATGAATGAATGAATAACTAACTAACTAACTAACTAACTAACTAACTAACTTATGGGCAGAGAATTCCTGGAAATAAGTGCATCAAAATTAAATTAGTGTCCTATGTATGTCAAAGGACCCCAACCTGCGAGCATCCATCTGCTTGTAATAATAACATGGCTCACATTCCGAAGCCACACTACACAGCATCGAAGGTGATAATGGGAAAGAGTTGGAACACTTCCTTGGTACATTTATCATGCTGTTTTTCAGCAGGTGACTTAAGACTGTATGACCGCGGCACCAGTGCTGGGGATTGACAAATTTCTAGATGAATAATTTATTCACGTTGCATTTTCTCCTGTAGATTATTGTGCAGTTGGGATCATGTGATCACAGGCACATCAAGAATTATAATATGACTCGTCAGAGTGAAGACAGATTTATAAAAGGGAAATCATATTTAATACATCTAATAGAATAGTTCAAGTGCTTAAACAGCAGGACAGATGGAGTGAATCAGTGGACGTTCTCTGTTTGAACTTTAAGAAATATTCAATAGGATACCACATAAAAATGTTCTTTTGCAAACTAGGATTTGTAGCTTTAGCAGTAACACATTAAGGCGAATTGAGGAATGAGTAACACTAAACCGAGACTCGGAATAGCAGAGGCATTTATGGATTGGCAGGCTGTAAGTAGTGAGGTGCTGCAAGAATCAATATTTGTACCTCATCATTATTTCTAAATCTGTAAAAATAACTTAGGCAAGGAGAGAGAGTGTAAGGCATCCAAGGTTCAGACCTAGGTGAGAAAATAAAGAAAAAGGATTTAGGCACTTTAAGATCCTGGACCAGTATATGGCAGATGGATTATACTGTAGAGAAAAATGACACTTTTGCCTTCTATAGGAAAGAAAAGTATTCTACAAGTGACAAGAGACTCAGAAATATTGGTTTTCAGAGGGGTCTGACGCCCTTTTGCGTGAAGTTTGGAAAGTAACATATGGACAGCCCAGGCAATTAGAGAAAGAAATGAATGTCAGATTTCATTACAGAAGAGCTTGGTAACGAGTAAACGAGTGTTATAGCACACATCACACATCAAAGTTGCTGGTGAATGCAGCAGGGTTGCTGACGAAGGGTCTCAGCCCGAAACGTCGACTGTACCTCTTCCTAGAGATGCTGCCTGGCCTGCTGCGTTCACCAGCAACTTTGATGTGTGTTGCTTGAATTTCCAGCATCTGCAGAATTCCTCGTGTTTGCGTGTTACAGCACACACTGTTTTTGATGATAACAAATTTGAAGAATGCAAATAGAGCAGCCCCACTTCTCTACTTCCTGTACACTCAGGACTGCATTGCCAGGTTCTGCCCTAACTCCATCTCCAAGTTTGCTGATGATACCATTGTAGTGGGCCATGTCTTAAATAATGGTGAGTCAGAGTACAGACTGGAGTACTCTGTAAGGAGATAGAGAGCTTAATAGCATAATGTCAGGACAACAATCTTTTCCTTCAGTATCAACAAAACAAAAGAACTTCAGGAAGTGGGGCAGTGTACATGTTCCTGTCTACATCAGAGATGCTTTGGATGAGACAGTTAAGAGCTTCAAGTTCCTAGGAGTAAACATCAATACCCTGATTGATGTCACAGCCCAAGAAAGCTTATCGAGGCCCTTACTTCCTAGGAGGCTAAAAAAATTTGGCATGTCTCTGTCAACCCTTACTTATTTTATCAATACACTATAGAAAACATTCTGTCTAGATGCATAACAGGTTGGTATGGCAACTGTTCTGCACAGGACAATAAATTGCAGAGATCAGTGCATCATGGAAAAAAACTTCCCCTCCATAGTCTCTATCTATACTTTTGCTACCTTGATCATAATCATAGACACCATCTACAATGAACATTTTCACTTCTCTTCTCTTCAATCAGGCAGAAGATGCAGAAATCTGAAAGCATGTGCAACCAAACTCTAGGACATCGTCTATTCTGCTGTTAGCAGACCTCCTGTGGTAATATGGACTCCTGAGATCATGATCTAGATTGTGAGATCAAGAGTCCATCTTCTGATCTTGCACTTTATTGTTTACCAGCTCTACACTTTCTTTGAGCTTTTACACATTATTCTGCATTGTTATTGTTTTACCTTCTTCTAGCTCAGTGCACTGTTTAATGATTTTCATCTGTGTGAACAGTATGCAAAACAAGCTTTCGTTGTATCTTGGTACATGTGACAATAATAAACCAAAAATATCATTACAGTTGTTGTTATAGCAGATCTTTAATTTTTGTCTCCTTACCAAAGGCAGGAAGTTTTGCTTTTGAGATAGTGCCATGAAGGTGTGCTAGATTTCTAGGACAAGACTATTCTTGGAGCAGCCGAGAGTGAATACGTACAACTCTATATTTCCTAAGGATACGATGGCCAGGTTGAAGTACACAAAAACTCATGAAGAATTTGACTGTTTAGGTGTCAAGAGAATGTCTTTTTTCTAGCTGGAGAGTCTTGAACTGGGGTTTACAGACTTGGACCAAGGGCTTTACTCTTGGATTCTTCTCTGAGGATCGTCACCTTGTCATGGTGGAGAAGATGAGATCCCAAGAGTGAGCCACCTGGAGTTGACCCATCTTGTGCTTAGCTCCTGGGAGTGTCATCACCCATGGCGGTAAGATCAAGAGGGAGATCCAGACAAAGAGTATTCCAACCAAGGCCTCAACAGTAGAGGTGGAGGAAGATGATGACACATCACAATGGCAGCAAAGGTTGAGGAAGGCCTCAACAGTAGAGGTGGAGGAAGCAGAGAAGAATCCCAAGTCATCTTGTATTCCATGCCGCTAGACCCTGACCCTGATCTGTCAAGAAACCATGCCCCTGCATCAGCCACCCCACATTCAACAAAGTCATGCACATGTTCTCCTTTGTTAGAACATCCTGGCGGCAATCCCTTAGGAGAACATCATGCTCAACTTGAGTGATCACACTACTGACACTACTGTAATGAGGAGAAAATTAGACACTGCTGGACCATGGATCTTTGAAATTCTCTGCCAAGAGAACTACTAATGTTCATTTTATGGGAATATACAAACGTACAAGGCAGATAAGACAACTTTTTTTGGATACCAAGAGAATCAAAAGAAATATGATGAACATAGTTCAATCAGAAGACTGCTCATGATTGATTAGCTGAGATTGTGTAAAGGACCATGGTGTGTCACTGGTCCTCTTTCATATGTTTCTACATATTGGAACCTTGGTGGGTTATTTAATATATGTATACGTCCACGACTCAAATAATTTAATAGAAACCTATATACTGAAATTTCCAGATCATTTTCAGGAATGAGGAACAGAGGGTGATAAAGCTAGGAGTATAAAGAATGAAAAATTGGAATAATTTCAAAATAGCAAGAATTTTGTGCAGGAGCAATAAGTTATGGATGTAAACAAATCACCAAAAGTTAGTGTGCAGATATAAAAAAAAAGATAAGAAGAGGAGTTATAATAACAGGGAGAGAAGTTTCCTTTTTGATGATACAAATGTTTTGGTTGGGATCCTCCTAGCTTAGCACAGATGTGACCATTGCACCTCAGGGTGCAATTTTACTTTGGAGGGCAATCCTGTTGTAATTCACCAGGGTTACCCCAGGGTCTCTGCAGTTCTGTTCTAAGGCCACACTGGATAAGCTTATCCTGTATTAGAATCATAGAGTCATAAAGCAGAGAATCAGGCCCTTCAGCCCTTCAAATCTTCTCAGGCTATCAAGTAGTGATTTATCCTAATTCCATTTTATTCTCCTTATATTCCTATCTACGCACTCCAGATCTACCAGTTAACACATTTTTGGGACGTGGGAGTAAATCGGAGTACCTGAGGAAACCGATGTGGTCACAATGAGAATGGGCAAACTCACCAAGACAGAATTTAACCCTTGTCACCAGAGCTGTGGCGCAGTACCACAGTGCTGCACTGTGGAGGTGAAGTGGAGTGGAGTGGGTGGTCTTTAAATGAACGTGCTCAATCAATTCAAATCCTGAGGATATAAATTAATTGATTTTTATTATGTTATTGCATTATGGGACCAAAGGCAGTTAAATAAAGTTGAGGATCAAATCAGTCACAATCTACTTAAACAATGAAGCTGGCTCAATGGTTAAGTAATCCACTTTTCTGACTACTTTCCTCATTTAGATGATGATTTAATATATGTGAATATGCTATTCATAATTTTAATCTACAACACAACTATATTTTCAAAACACTTGTTTCAGGATTCTGAAAAAAATCAGTGAATTGGAGCTTGACGTTCTCGCTGAATGTGTATTTGATCTTGAGTAATACTGGAGGTGAGTATGTGTTAGATCCCTGGTGGGGGATATGTGTCTGACCCTTTGTAGTATTGATTGACCATATGGCTGATCTTTGATGCTGTTGTGATTGATATGAAGATTTTGCACTGGCTGTTATCGATTACCATTCCTCATCTACCAGATGAATTTATAACTTCCTTGATACTGTAACCTGATATCTTGTGCGTTATTTGTTTTCAAAATTACAAACCCTGCACATTATTTTGTATGAGGAATTATTCTAATTGATAGAATGGAAACACAGACCTCTCTCCTTCGATCATATAAGCAATAGAAGGTGTATTTTCTAACAACAACAAAAATACATTTTTGACAGGGAACTATCTTATTCATTTTTTTATATTGTAATTACAAACGTTTGTAATAACTGGGAGTGACTTTAACAGATATTTGTTGACTATTAAATGAAAGCAAAAGTTCAAACAGACTTTATTAGACATTTATGACTTTTGGCATACAGGATTAAAACATGAAAGAGGAGGTTGTTTTACTAGGATGCAGCTAAGGAAAATTTTCAGCCAAGGAACCAGATATCATTGGAGCCATTTAACTGAGTTAAAACAGTGCAACAAGGGCCAACTTTAATGACAGATGAACTTGTGTTGTAAAACCACCAGAAAAATATCTGAGTTTGATTTTGGGTTGAACCATTTTTCAGACATTCTTGCAGCTGACCTTGACAGGCATTTGCCCATATCATGAACTAATGTTGGGCCTGGTATATGTTTTGCTCAAGATTTTTCTGGGTCCACTGATCGGAATGGACCAAGTAGAGTGATTTCTCCTGGCTCCAGAGCACTAGCAGAGCCCAAAGCCAGCATTGATAGGTGCTGCTCTCTCTAAGATTTTAGCTATGGGCATTGCTGACAAAGCAATCAGCCCAGAATTCATTCATGAGGATTGGATTGACCAGATTATTCATAAGAGCCCCGAAGTCCAAATTTAGACTGGTATTGAGCCTCTCTCTTTTGATGACTCTTTGCCCCATCAATTGGGAGCAATTACCTTGAAAAATTAGAAGCCCTGCCTTAATATAAATGGAATAAAAGCTTCACACCATAGAAGCTAATGAGGCAGAGTTTGCTGGGAAATGCTCTCACTTCTTCAACAATATGCCACCCCTCCTTCCTCAACTCAGCCCAAATACCAGCCCCTCCCCTATTCATACACATCCAAGAACGTGTCAAGAAACTTGAAACTCCCATTTGAATGTGGAAGTATCATTCTTTCTAGGTGAATTCCACTGGGAGTTCCCAACTGTACCTCAACATGGGAAAACATGGAGCCCAGCACTGGAGTGTGTGAACATGGTGCAAGTTCTGAGACCTTTCACTTTAATGGAGAGCATTGGCATAAGGGAGATGCACAAGCATAAGATAATTTACATACCTTTGGTTTAATTATGTTTGCATTAATTGTATAAAATGTTTCTGAGGGACTTAATTTTACAACATTTTTAATAATTTAAATGTTCAATTGTTGAATTGATTTTCGATAGTTTTTAACTGTTTCTGAATGTCAAGAAAATTTGGAAGCATTCAATGTCCTTTAAGGCTTCAAGAGTTAGCAAAACCAGAGGTACTTTATCCAATTGTCAAAGATCTCTTTCAGCTGTTCATGGGCAGGGATTTTTCTATCCTGATCTCCTCATCACTGAAGGCCTTGAGACAGTGAAACATCTCAGGTCAGAGGTGGAAATGTTTGCTGATGGCTGCACAATAACCAATTTAATTTGCAGCTCTTCACCACGTATGCAGCAAGAGCTAGAAGACATGCACACCATGAACTAATGTGCTGCGAGCGACATTCATGTCAAAATAGTGCCAGGTAATAACCATCCCAATAAGAGAGAGTTTAACACTTACACTTGACGTGATGAAAAACTTTGCATTACCAATTGCCAAGTCTCTCACCCTCAGAATCCTAGTGTTCGTCGATGAACAGGAAGCGAACTGGACCAGTGACACAATAATTTTGGTTACTAGAGCAGATCAGAGGTTGTGTATCTCTTAGTGAGTGACTCACCACATGACTCCTTATCATCAGATGTATATGATGTTATGGGCCTGTGCCGCCGCTGCCAGTAAGTTTTTCATTGCACTTGTGCATGAATGTACTCAACGTATGTCAATAGACTCAACTTTACCTTCTACATTTTGACCATTCACAATGTGCAAGTTAGAAATATGATAGAATATCCTCCAATTGTCTGGATAAATGCATCATTAATAGCACTTAAGTAGTTTGACACAATATAGAACAAAGCAACCACCACCACCAGTGCACAGTACTGCATCATTTATAAAATGAAGAGTGTTTCCTCACTATACACTTTGCCAGCACCTCCGAAACCCAGGATCTCTCCCACTAAAAAGGATAACTTAAAAAGAAAAGCTCCTCTCCAGTACAATTAATACAAATTGTCTTCAGATTATATCGCCATCTCTTCACTGGCAGTAAATCTTAATCCTGGGACTCCCTTCCTAAAGACAATCAGGAAGCACATTCAACAAAATGACCACAGCTGTTTAAGGAAGTGACTCATCTCCACCTGCACAGGGTAGTTAAAGATGAGTGATAATATGGGCTTTGCCCAATGCCAACAGAAAACAAATCTGAGAAAGATGCAATGCTTTGCATTAGATTGGCTTTCATACCAGGTTGATCGTTCCACATTCAGAAAAGATAAGTCTGTAATTGCAAGAAAGGGCAGTTGACCACCTGTAGAAAATTCTGGCTTAATGAGGGAAAACTTCATGTAGGATATTAATCTGTTTTACAGTCATTATTTCTCACGTTGATGGAGAATAGCTTGGGTG
Organism: Mobula birostris; assembly: GCF_030028105.1. Classification (NCBI taxonomy): domain Eukaryota; kingdom Metazoa; phylum Chordata; class Chondrichthyes; order Myliobatiformes; family Myliobatidae; genus Mobula; species Mobula birostris. Next base: position 55,118,637 of record NC_092386.1, read on the forward strand.
ATATTGGTAAAAATTATCCTATTCCTAAATGCATTATGCACTAAAACTCTTGATTTCTTAAGACACGTTTCCATGAATGGATATAAGGCTAATAATGAACTACAGCATCCTCAAGTTAGCATTTGTAAAAACAAATTTGATATTCCTCTGTTTGACCCCACCTTTCCTGTCTTATCAACGTAGTTGCTTATCAATTATAGACAAAGGAAGCAGCAACTCCTTGGAATGCAAAGAAGTAATAACCAACCAGAAATGAATCAAAACATATGAGCATCATTTATTTAACCAAAACAATATTTGTTTTAATTCATGCATTGCAAGTCTGCAACATTCAGATGTGAGATGGCTATAAAAACATTGAAAGTTTCAAGTTTCTAATGTAATTTGAAACCCTTAAAAGTGCTAAAGCATTGAAACATACGTTTAGCAATACCCATTGCACAGATCATGCTCTCTTCTTGCTGTTGCCATCAGGAAGAAGGTACAGGAGCCTCAGGACTCACACCACCAGGTTCAGGAAGAGTTATTACCCCTCAGCCAGTGGGGATAACATTATTCAACTTCACTTGCCCCATCACTGAACTGTTCCTGAAAACTATTGATTTACTTTCAAGGACCCTCCATCTCATGTTCTTGACATTTATTGCTTATTCATTTATAATTATTATTGTTGTTATTATTAATTTCTCTTTTGTATTTGCACAGTTTGTCGTCTTTTGCACATTAGTGGCGGGAGGAGAAGATGGCAGCACGCCACGCGTGCGCAGCCCTCCGGTGAAAAATGATATCGTATCCGTTAAATAGGGGCCGTAGACAATTCTGATTTGATGGAGAGGGACGTGAAAGCACAGAGGAACATCTGGAAAAATTTCTGAAACGCTCATTCGCTGTTGTCGTTACTGCGTGGTCGAGAATCTTTCGGAGAGTAGGCCTCAAAATCCCCGGCTTTGCCTGCTGTTGGCGACTGAGAGTGAGGTTGAATCGTTCGGACAGAGATGGCGCTCAGTACCCGGTGTCAGAGAGCTGATCAGAGCTCGAAGTTTTCGGATGACGCAGAGTCGGACTGTGGTCGGGTATGGCAGGGAGAGCTTTTCTTCCTTCTCCCGTCTGTGTGAGATGTGGGACATTTGAGAGACTTTGAACTTTTACTGTGCTCATGGCCTTCTTCATCAAGTTATGGTATTGTTGCACTGTTGTAACTATATGTTATAATTATGTGGTTTTGTTAGTTTTTTCAGTCTTGGTCTGTCCTGTGTTTTGTGATATCACACCGGAGGAAATATTGTATCATTTCTTAATGCATGCATTACTAAATGACAATAAAAGAGGACTGTGTGTCTTCATAATCTAATATAATTAGTTGTTTGTCTGCCCTCTTGGGTGTGGCCTTCATTGATTCTATTATGGTTCATGGATTTACTGAGTATGTTCGCAAGAAAATGAATCTCAGTGTTGAATATGGTGGCATATATGTACTTTAATGATACCTTTACTTTGAACCTAATTATTCTACTTTATGCTAATAAATTTGGAAAATAGTATTATCAGTACTACTATCACACCTTTGGCCTAATACTGTGCATTGGTTATTTTGATGTTCAGATAAGCCAAATGGACTTCCTTGCTAATATTTATTTTGCCATATTAATAAGTAAAATGTCAGTGCTTTTACAAACTTCACTCAGCTTTGAAAGGAGCTGGTTGTGGATTACAGGAGGAATGGAGACAGGCTAGTCCCTATTGACATCAATGGATCTGGGATTGAGAGGGTGAACAGCTTTAAGTTCCTTGGCATACACATCACTGAGGATTTCATGTGGTCTGCATATACCAGCTGTATGGTGAAAAAGGTGCAACAGCACCTCTTTCACCTCAGACGGTTGAAGAAGTTTGGTATGGGCCCCCAAATTCTAAGAACTTTCTACAGGGGCACAATTGTGAGCATCCTGACTGGCTGCATCACTTCCTAGGATGGGAACTGTACTTCCCTCAATCGCAGGACTCTGCAGAGAACGGTGCGGACAGCCCAGCACATCCGTGGATGTGAACTTCCCACTATTCAGGACATTTACAAAGACAGGTGTGTAAAAAGGGCTCGAAGAATCATTGGGGACCCGAGTCACCCCAACCACAAACTCTTCCAGCTACTACCATCCGGGAAACGGTACCGCAGCATAAAAACCAGGACCAACAGGCTCTGGAACAGCTTCTTCCACTAGGCCATCAGACTGATTAATTCATACTGGTACAATTGCATTTCTATGTTATATTGACTGTCCTGTTGTACATACTATTTATTATAAATTACTATAAATTGCACATTGCACATTTAGATGGAGACCACATAAAGATTTTTACTCCTCATGTATACGAAGGATGTAAGTAATAAAGTCAATTCAATTCAATTCAAGTCCTGCTGAACGGTCTCGGCCCGATATGTCGCCTGTACTCTTTTCCATAGATGCTGCCTGGCCTGCTGAGTTCCTCCAGCATTTTGTGTGTGTTGCTCGGATTTCTAACATCTGCAGATTTTCTCTTATTTTAGTCCTCCTGCTTATTGGTTTCAAGATATACAAATTGGAAAGCACAGTCAAGCTGACACCATTTTCTATGTTATAGGCATTTGTTAGTCTCATGAGACCATGGATTTGCACCTTGGAAGGTTTTCAGGGCGCAGGCCTGGGCAAGGTTGTATGGAAGACCGGCAGTTGCCCATGCAGCAAGTCTCCCCTCTCCATGCCACCAAAGTTGTCCAAGGGAAGGGCACTAGGGCCGAAACAGCTTGGCACCAGTGTTATCGCAGAGCAATGTGTGGTTAAGTGCCTTGCTCAAGGACACAACACGTTGCCTCAGTTGAGGCTCAAACTAGTGATCTTCAGATCACTAGACCGACGCCTTAACCACTTGGCCATGCGCCAACACTCTATGTTACGGCCTCAAAAATAAAACATGCACTATTTCATGTTTTAGGATTTGATGCCACTTGAATCAAATTTTGTTCAATGCTGGGATTCTAATTTGATTCGCTATGATGAAACTATTAATATCTAGTCTGCATTTAGCTGGGATTGGTATCTTTCGTAATAAATACTCTGTGCAAATGGATAACATTCCACGTTCATCATGTTCCATTGGCTTAAAAAGACAATGACTTGAAATGTTAACTCAGCATATTTCTTCATACAAGCTGCTTACCCTGCAGGGTATTTCCAGCATCCACCTGGGGGGACTGATCATTCTGGGCCAATTCCCTTCATCAAGACTGGAAAGGAAGAGGGAAGAAGTCAGAATAAGTCAGGGAAGGGGAAGGAGTACAAGTAGTCAAGCGATAGGTTAAACCAGGTGAAGGGGAAGATAGGTGGGTGGGGGAGGAGGGATATAAGTGAGAAGTTGGGAGGTGATAGGTAGAAGCGGGAAAGGTCTGAAGAAGGGATCTGATAGGAGACGAGAATGAACCTTGGGAGAGAGGAAAGGAGGAGGGGCACCAGAGGTAGGTGATGGGCAGATGAGAAGAGAAAGCGGAAGAGAGGAGCCAGAATGGGGAATGGAAAAAGAGAGAAGGGGGAGGGGGTGAAATTATCAGAAGTTAGAGAAATCGATGTTCATGCCTTTAGGTTGGAAGCTACCCAGAGAGAATATGAGGTGTTGGTCCTCCAACCTGAGAGTGGCCTCATCATGAGGAAGCAAGGGACTGGCATGCTGGAATGGGAATAGGAAGTGGAATTAAGATGGATGCCCATTGGGAAAGCCAGCCTTTTGTGACAGATGAAGTGGTCCCCCAATCTACGTTGTATCTCTCCGATGTAGATTTCCAGAATCTGAAGAATCTCTTGTGTTTAAATTACATTGTCTTAAGGCTGCTGGTTTATTAATAATCTGAAAGATTTGTATCTAATGATATTGCCATTAGTGGAAGAATGACAACAGATCTGTCCCCATCCCTGTGAACCTCATTGTGAAAGTGACTCCATTCCCTTCCTGTCTGGTTTGATGCACATCACATGTTCTGAGATTAGTTTTTCAGTTTTGGTAATATTCATGATTATGAACTGTATATTAAAGCACTGCTGTTTATAGTCTGGGTCTGTTTTGTATGGATCCCCTGGCTGTGACTTTCTCTCATGCTTGAGGTATATGGTGTTGTAGATGATAGGGTAGGCTTTGCAAGGTCAAATGTCATAATCTTAGTCTCTGCTCCGAAAGCTGCGTGTTCTTACAGGCGGGCTGCAGAATGGATTTGGCAATTACGCTCGTGACTATGCATGTTCCAGCCAATTAGTGTTTCATCGTGGTGGTGCTTAACTCCCTTCCTCTCATTTCAGTTTGTCATGCTATGACCAAAAACAGAGCAGCGTCAATGCTCCCTGCCCACCGTTATCCTGGTTCCGGGAAAGAAAATTACTGCTTACATTGACGTTGTTAAGGAGCGGCATTTATTTAGTATTAAGCTACCACTGCTGAGCCACTGTATTGGTGTTAGCTTTATTTTAGAAGTTCTAGTTAATGGTCCCGTTTGCCTGGCATTTATTCTTTTTCCTTTGTCTCTGCACCGTTCCTTTTAAAGGTCAGTGAACAGTTGACTGGCTTCAGTGTCCCTCTCTTGGCACTTGGGCCTTAAACGCACATAATTAAATGCACATAAATATCTTTTTATCACTGACATGGTGAAGGAAATTAGTTTGGCAGTGACGGGAAGAAGGGAATCAATGGTGTCAAGAATTATGGGGCACAGAGAGGACTCATGGGCAGAGGAAAGATGGTGGGTAGGGAGTTGCTTGAGGATGATGAACAGATGAGGGGAAATAATTGAGGGAGGAAAGGGACAGAATGGCTTGAAGTGTGGTCAAGTGGAACGGTGATAGTTGAGTGGCAAGGAGATGATAGAGTGTTGGAGCATGAGGAGATATACAGAGGGTATAAGTATTAGGGAAATGATTGTCAAGGAAGTATAAGTTGAAGAGAGCTATCACTAGGAAAGGCATTTCAAACAGAACAAATGTGGACAATAATGTAGACTTAGAACTTCCTGGCAGAACTTTAAGTAAGGTGGGAACCTCATTAAGTAATGAGGTAACCGGCTTCAGTACTTTGTTAGTGCTTGCATCATGGGCTTCATGCATAGAACAACGTTTGTGCTAAGGTCATAAAAATTGGGCGTTGCATTAAGTATGGCAGCTGAGCTCTGTCTGTATATGTGTTACATGCGTGGAGGACCTAGAACAAAAGTTCAGAAGTCCAAACCAGAAGCATTATGTTTCTAATCATATAGAGTGATCTAATTTTGAATAAATTTGCATTGCTTTCTGGTGAAAACTTGTGTCACAAGATAGGATTTTCATGGTGCTAGTCTTATACACAGCACCGATTTAAAAGCTGAATAAATGTAATTGGTTTTGTTTTAATTGCATGCAGTATGCCAATCCACAAATAAGGTTGATTGTATGAACATAGAAACATCAGCAGAAGGAGAAATTCAGCCCCGCAAGCCTGTTGTGCTCTTTAATTAGATTATGGCTAATCCATACTTCAATTCCATTTATCAGTATTTGTTCATACTCCCCATTCTCTTGCTCAACTCTACTTCAGACTACCATTTGATCCTTTAACCCATTGTCCTCTCGCTGGGTGAGTTTCAGTTTTCCACTGCCTCTATACACAAGGCGACGGATAACTTCCTGAATGGACTCAGTCCTATATTTTACAATTATTATGCCTCTTTATTCTAGATTTTGTGACCAGAGGAAGGAAATAGCTTCCAGGTACCATATCAATTCCTGCTAACAATCCAAACACTTTGACAGGTCATTTTTCATTTTCTTTTTGCCAATGAAATGCAAGGCAGGTTTATGTGACTTGTCACCATAATATTGCAACATTTGCTCTTTGCTTCCTGCAGGGGGAAAAATACACGTTTATTGCTTTGTTTCGAAAAATTCATATAGATCTCAGCACAATCTGGAGTTGAAAATGACAGAAACATTCAGCAAGTCAGATAGCTGAGAGTTTATAAGGCATTGGTCAGACCACACTCGGAGTATGGTGAGGAATTTTAGGCCCCATATCTATGCGCTGGCATTGGAGAGGAGGCTCCTGTGAATGATCTCGGGAATGAGATGGTTAACACATGAGGAGTGTTAGATGGTTCTGGGCCTATATTTGCTGAAAGTTAGAAGAACCAAGGGGTGAGAATCTCACTGAAAACTATTGAATATTGAATGGATGTGGAGAGGATGTTTTCTATATTAAGGGAGTCTAGGACCATAGCGCACAGCCTCAAAATAGAAGGACGTCCCTTTGGAACAGGGATGAAGAGGAATTTCTTGACCCTGAAGCTGGTGAATCTGTGGAATTCATTGCCACAGATAGTTGTGGAGGCCAGGTCATTGTGTATACTTAAAGTGGGGCTTGATAGTTTCTTTATTAGTAAGGGCATCAAAGGTTATGGGGAAAAGCAGGCGAATGGGGTTGAGAGGGAAAATAAATCAGACATGATCAAATAGCGCAGCAGACATGACAGGCCCAATGTCCTAATTCTGCTTCTATATCTTTTGGTCTTCTACAGAGAGAGAAAATCAGACTCAGAGACTTTCAGGTTAATGACCCTTCATCAGGATAGCAAATGGTGAAACAGGCAGGACTTCACAACATCAGCCATGTAGGTCTGATCCTGACCTCAGTCAAGTGCTGTTTATGTAGATTTTAATGCTGACCATGAACCTACAAGGGCCAGGTTCAGGCACATCAGTCAAAGGTCTGGGCCATTTTATCTTTGGCTCTTAATTACGTAAAAATTGCCAATGAACCTTGTATGAATGAATTGATTCATCAGTTGGGGTTAGGTGATCACAGTGGAAAAGCCATAACCGAGGATCCACAGGAACACTCTCTGACAAAGGTGTTGGGTTTATAATGACAGTGGGAAGCTTAGAACAACAAAATGTTCAAGAACAACATACTTGCCCTCTCAGGCCCACAAAGGAATGTATAACAAAGTTTGACAGGTATCTTCTGGCAACAATTGAGCTTCTTGATGGTTTCCATGGTTTAGTTCGCAGCAAACACAGTTCAAACCACTGACTCAACTTTCACACTTAATGATGCCCTCATCTACTGACTTCAGTGTCTACCAGGCTAGTGGAAAAACATCAAATAAAATTTCACAGAGTAATAGTGCAGCAGGACCAGGTGCACATCCCTGTTTTAATTGGATGCAGGGTTTAACATTGGGGAGGATTGTTGTTACATTCACTGACAGCCCAGTCTGTCTTTCAAACCTTTTGTAACACATCACCTTTACCAAAACAATGTTGTAGTTATTTCTTTTTTTGGTTATTTTTTCCTCTGGTAAATGCAGTAGTTCAGGTATAATAAACACAAAAAAGTTTGCAGATGCTGGAAATCCAGAGCAACACACACGCAAAATGCTGAAGGAACTCAGCAGGTCATGCAGCATCAATGAAAATGAATAGATAGTCCATGTTTCAGGCTGAGACCCTTCTTCAGGACTGAGAGTCCTGATATAACCTTATTCAAAGCTTAATGTCAAAACTCTCCAGGTTTCCACAGCCTGAAAGATTTGGGCAATTTGAAACAAGCTCGAAAAGGGAAATGAACAATGGAGCACATAATGCACCAGTAGGAAATAAAATTCTCCTATGACTCTGAATGTTTTAACAAATCCTGACATCCTTGTGATACGACTTTGTTCAAGATACCTTTCCAAAAAGGTCATATAGTGACTTTTAAACATCCAGCTCAATTTATAGATATTCCTGCAGTCATCTAAAGGAAGTGTTTTACCTAATAATAATCTTCACAATTCCTAACTGGGCTTTTTGAGCCCACATGACCAGTGTTTAAGTACTGATGAATATATGATCAAGAAAATGGCGCAGCTCCTCCCAAAGTACTTATCAGCTTGAATTTACTATGACTGCTTTTGAAAATCTGCAGGAGGTTAACATATGCCTTTCAGCTGGAACAGACTGCACAAGTTCAGTCTTACTTTAAAGGCAACGGAGGGACAACAGATATTATGAAAGCCTAAGATTTATGTGCAGCCGCAAAATGTAACCCTGTATGGCACATTTTAAATAAATAGGCTGATTTAAGGAAGTATCCTATCTGCAAAAGGTTTGAAGTTAATCCATATCCCTAAGGTTTCTGTATCAAAAGTAGTTTATCCATTTGCTCAACACGAAACACCATAAAACCACAAAATCTTCCTTTGTAGTCACACATGTGGCCAACTTTATCCATTCTTCAGGGTACACTGAGTTCCTTTCAATTACTTTCATCTTGTTGTTGCTGTTTTTAAAAAATGGGCCTTTTTAGATCTCAAGGACTGAACCAGTAGCAAGAAAGATGATGGTTGTCCCACTCCATTCATTTCATGATATGGAGCTCAACTTCAAATTATTAGGAACAAGTATAATAATTTCTCCGGGCATAGCTAATGGTTCTTGATTACTGGTGGGTAATATGAGCTTCAATATCACACACTTTGTTTATGGTTTACTCATCGAAAGAAAATCCCAATGAGCACAATCATCCCTATATACTGTTTGAGGCAAAATCTTTAAAATCTTCAGAGCTCAAAGTAAATTTATTATCAAAGTACATATATGTCAGCATATACAACCCTGACATTTATTGTCCTGTGGGCATTCACTGTAAATCCAAGAAGCACAATAGAATCAGTGAAAGACCGGACCCAGCAGGACAGACAAATAACCAACGTGCAAAAGACAACAACCTGCGCAAATATAAAAAGAAAGAGGAAATTGAAAGACTTTAGATTTAGATTAGATGATGAGAACACTCAGTCCTCTTTTATTGTCATTTAGAAATGCATACATGCATTAAGAAATGATACAATGTTTCTCCGGAGTGATATCACAGAAAATAGGACAGACCAAAGACTCACTGACAGAACCACATAATTATAACATATAGTTACAGCAGTGCAAAGCAATACCATAATTTGATGAAGAACAGACCATGGGCACAGTAAAAAAAAGTCTCAAAGTCTCCAGTCGATCAACTCCTGAGTCCCTGATAGCAGGCGGCAAAAGGGAGAAACTCCCTGCCATAAACCTCCAGGCACCGTCAACTTGCCGATACATTGGAAGCAGCCAACCACAGCCAACACTGAGCCCATCCGTCTGAAAAATTCGAGCTTCCAACCAGCCCCTCCGATACAGCCTCCTGAGCGCCATCCTCTGCCGAGCACCTTCGATCTCTCCCCGGCCGCTGAAACACGCAAAGCCGAGGATTTCGGGGCCTTCTGCTCCGGAGATTCTGGTTACCACACAGTAGCAGCGGCAGCGAAGCGGGTATTTCAGAAGTTTTCCAGATGTTCCTCCGTGCTCTCACGTCTGTCTCCATCAAATCAGAATTATACACGGTCCCCTACTTGACAGATAACAGATATCATCACTGAAGTGGCCGCGCGCACTGCCATCACGCCGCCATCTTCTCACCCCTCCCAGGGGGAACATGAACAGGGTATACATTGTCCTGATAGTAGTGTCTGCAACTGGTATTATCTGAAAGGCATTAAACAATTTGATCTACACAGTAATATCTATGTAAATCTTCAGAAAGCCATAATACTAAACAGCATTAGAATAGTCTGAAAGTTTCTAGCAATTGAGAAATGAGCGTGCTTGGCTATGTCTGTACCTCAGGTTTATTTCAGCTTGAGCTGAGAAAAATAAACATCTATAATAATAATAATTATTATTATAATAAAATACATAAGCAATAAATAATGAGAACATGAGATGAAGAGTCCTTGAAAGTGAGTCTATAACTTATGCGAACAGTTCGGTGATGAGGTGAGTGAAGTTGACTGAGGTTATCTCCTCTGGTTCAAAAGCCTGATGGTTGAGTGGTAATAGCTCTTTCTGAACCTAGTAGTGTGGGTTCTGAGACTCGTGCACTTTCTTCCTGATGGCAGCAGTGAGAAGAGAGCATGGCCTGGGTGGTGGGGATCCTTGATGACGGATGCTGCTTTCCTGTGACAGCGTTCTGTGTAGATGTGCTCTATAGTAGGGAGGGCTTTACCTGTGATGGATTGGGCTATATCCACTACTTTCTGGGGGATTTTCTGTTCAAGAGCATTGGTACTTCCATACCAGGCCATAATGCAACCGGTTGACATACTCTCCACCGCACATCTATAAAAGCTTGTCAATGTTTTAAATGTCACGCAGAACGTTCACAAACTCCTAAGGAAGTTAGGTTGCTCTGCTTTCTTCATAATGGCACTTACATGCTGGATCCCAGATAGATCCTCTAAAATGTTAACACTGAGGAATTTAAAGTTGCATATCCTCTCCATTCCCTTAACCTTGATGAGAATTGCCTCATGGAATGCTGGCTTCCTCATGATTGTAAAACTGCGATGAGTGTCCTTGTCGAGGATGGCTTGGACCCAAATGCTGGTGTATCCAAAGCAAGGCCTGAGACACGGTTTCAAACTGGATAGAGAACTGAGCACAAAACAAACCCTAGACAAAATCACTGGTAAAGCTTACAACTGAGCATCGAACCTCAATTCAGGTGCTCCTTAAACGTTCAGTCCTTGGCACCCAAAACATAACTGCCAATTAGCGGGACTATGCTGAATGTTAAAATGGCCCATGTCAGCTATCCATAGCCCAGGGAGTTAACCTCGGAAACTGGCGCGGATGGGTGCGTGTCGTAACAAAAATGTATACGTACTTTGACAATAAGTGTACTTGGAACTTTGAACTTAATGCCATGCAATTATGAGAGAACTGATTTAAACCTCATTTCAAAGATTGATATTTCTAGTAGTAATCCTGATAATCTTGGGAACCACCAAACCCCAAAGATCAGAAGAACACCATGTCTATCATTCGCAGTAGCATAACATGGAAATGCAAGAGACCATAGATGCTGGAAACCTAGAGCAACACACAAAATGCTGGAATAACTCACTAAGCCAGCAGCATCTATGGAAGAAAATGGACAGCTGATTGAGAGGACCTGATGAAGGTTCTCAACCTGCAACATTGACTATCCATTTCCCTCCATAGATGCTGCCTGAGTTGTTGAGTTCTTCCAGCTTTCTGTGTGTAAATAGTATAACATTATACTTGAACTCTCTATTCTTGCATAGTGAGAAATCGTTATAAATGGGAATCATTTCTAATCTGTTGTTTATAAGGCAGAACTGTTAAGAAGGAGTCTGAGAGTCTGAGTGGGAGTGCCGAGAAAGACATTTTTGAAATTTTCGTTATTTTTTTTTCCAACGGCGTTCTGAGAGGCGGGACTGCACAGGCGTGTGACGTCGGGCAGTGCAGCGCGGCAGATTTAAAAGGGCAGACATCCTGCTTCGGGTTTGATTCGAAGAAGGAGTCCGAGAGTCTGAGTGGGAGTGATGAGAAAGACATTTTTGAAATTTTCGTTATTTTCTTTTCTCCAACGGCATTCTGAGAGGCGGGACTGCGCAGGCGTGTGACGTCGGGCTGTGCAGCGTGGCAGATTTAAAAGGAACAGAGCCTCATAGAGCGGGCAGCGTAGTTTGCGGGCTGCGGAGTGAGCCAGGAGCAGAGGGAAGGCTTAAGGGCTTTGGCTCAACGGGCTTAGGCGGAAACAGGCGACGAAGGTTTGGCATTCATTTTCTGTTGTTATTTGAGGAGAGGGGCAGTATGAGTGTGAGGGCAGTTTGCTGTTCTCGGTGTCGGATGTGGGAGGCCCTGGAGTCTCCAAGCCTCCCGGACGTCTACATCTGCGCCAAGTGCATCGAGATGCAGCTCCTAAGGGACCGCGTTACGGAACTGGAGCTGCAGCTCGATGACCTTTGTCTGGTCAGGGAGAGTGAGGAGGTGATAGAGAGGAGTTGCAGGCAGGTGGTCACGCCGGGGCCACGGGAGGCAGACAAGTGGGTCACGGTTAGGAAGGGGAGCGGGAAAAGTCAGGTAATAGGGAGTACCCCGGTGGCTGTGCCCCTTAACAACAGGTACTTCTGTTTGAGTACTGTTGGGGGGGACAGCTTACCCGGGGGAAGCGACAGTGGCCGTGCCTCCGGCACAGAGTCTGGCTCTGAAGCTCAGAAGGGTAGGGCAAGGAAGAGAAGGGCAGTTGTGATAGGGGACTCGATAGTAAGGGGGTCAGATAGGCGATTCTGTGGACGCAGTCCAGAGACCCGGATGGTAGTTTGCCTCCCTGGTGCCAGGGTCCGGGATATTTCTGATCGTGTCCAAGATATCCTGAAGTGGGAGGGTAAGGAGCCAGAGGTCGTGGTACATATAGGTACCAATGACATAGGTAGGAAAAGGGATGAGGTCCTGAAAGGAGAATATAGGGAGCTAGGAAGGGAGTTGAGAAAAAGGACCGCAAAGGTAGTAATCTCAGGATTACTGCCTGTTGCACGCGACAGTGAGAGTAGGAATGCGATGAGGTGGAGGATAAATGCGTGGCTGAGGGATTGGAGCAGGGAGCAGGGATTCAAGTTTTTGGATCATTTGGACCTCTTTTGGCGCAGGCGTGACCTGTACAAAAAGGACAGGTTGCACTTGAATCCTAGGGGGACCAATATCCTGGCAGGGAGATTAGCGGGGGCTACTGAGGTGACTTTAAACTAGAATGGTTGGGGGGTGGGAATCAAATTAAAGAGGCTAGGCATGAGGAGGTTAGTTCACAACAGGGGGATGGGAACCAGTGCAGAGAGACAGAGGGGTGTAAAGTGAGGGTAGAAGCAAAAAGTACTAAGGAGAAAAGTAAAAGTGGCAGGCCGACAAATCCAAGGCAAGCATTAAAAAGGGCCACTTTTCAGCATAATTGTATAAGGGCTAAGAGAGTTGTAAAAGAGTGTCTGAAGGCTTTGTGTGTCAATGCTAGGAGCATTTGTAATAAGGTGGATGAATTGAAAGTGCAGATTGTTATTAATGATTATGATATAGTTGGGATCACAGAGACATGGCTCCAGGGTGACCAGGGATGGGAGCTCAACGTTCAGGGATATTCAATATTCAGGAGGGATAGACATGAAGGAAGGGGAGGTGGGGTGGCGTTGCTGGTTAAAGAAGAGATTAACGCAATAGAAAGGAAGGACATAAGCCAGGAAGATGTGGAATCGATATGGGTAGAGCTGCGTAACACTAAGGGGCAGAAGATGCTGGTGGGAGTTGTGTACAGGCCACCTAACAGTAGTAGTGAGGTCGGAGATGGTATTAAACAGGAAATTAGAAATGTGTGCAATAAAGGAACAGCAGTTATAATGGGTGACTTCAATCTACATGTAGATTGGGTGAACCAAATTGGTAAAGGTGCTGAGGAAGAGGATTTCTTGGAATGTATGTGGGATGGTTTTTTGAACCAACATGTCGAGGAACCAACTAGAGAGCAGGCTATTCTGGACTGGGTTTTGAGCAATGAGGAAGGGTTAATTAGCAATCTTGTCGTGAGAGGCCCCTTGGGTAAGAATGACCATAATATGGTGGAATTCTTCATTAAGATGGAGAGTGACATAGTTAATTCAGAAACAAAGGTTCTGAACTTAAAGAGGGGTAACTTTGAAGGTATGAGACGTGAATTAGCTAAGATAGACTGGCAAATGACACTTAAAGGATTGACGGTGGATATGCAATGGCAAGCATTTAAAGGTTACATGGATGAACTACAACAATTGTTCGTCCCAGTTTGGCAAAAGAATAAATCAAGGAAGGTAGTACACCCATGGCTGACAAGAGAAATTAGGGATAGTATCAATTCCAAAGAAGAAGCATACAAATTAGCCAGAGAAAGTGGCTCACCTGAGGACTGGGAGAAATTCAGAGTTCAGCAGAGGAGGACAAAGGGCTTAATTAGGAAGGGGAAAAAAGATTATGAGAGAAAACTGGCAGGGAACATAAAAACGGACTGTAAAAGCTTTTATAGATATGTAAAAAGGAAAAGACTGGTAAAGACAAATGTAGGTCCCCTGCAGACAGAAACAGGTGAATTGATTATGGGGAGCAAGGATATGGCAGAACAGTTGAATAATTACTTTGATTCTGTCTTCACTAAGGAGGACATAAATAATCTTCCAGAAATAGTAGGGGACAGAGGGTCCAGTGAGATGGAGGAACTGAGCGAAATACATGTTAGTAGGGAAGTGGTGTTAGGTAAATTGAAGGGATTGAAGGCAGATAAATCCCCAGGGCCAGATGGTCTGCATCCTAGAGTGCTTAAGGAAGTAGCCCAAGAAATAGTGGATGCATTAGTGATAATTTTTCAAAACTCGTTAGATTCTGGACTAGTTCCTGAGGATTGGAGGGTGGCTAATGTAACCCCACTTTTTAAAAAAGGAGGGAGAGAGAAACCGGGGAATTATAGACCGGTTAGCCTAACGTCGGTGGTGGGGAAACTGCTGGAATCAGTTATCAAGGATGTGATAACAGCACATTTGGAAAGCGATGAAATGATCGGACAAAGTCAGCATGGATTTGTGAAAGGAAAATCATGTCTGACGAATCTCATAGAATTTTTTGAGGATGTAACTAGTAGAGTGGATAGGGGAGAACCAGTGGATGTGGTATATTTGGATTTTCAGAAGGCTTTTGACAAGGTCCCACACAGAAGATTAGTGTGCAAACTTAAAGCACACGGTATTGGGGGTAAGGTATTGGTGTGGGTGGAGAGTTGGTTAGCAGACAGGAAGCAAAGAGTGGGAATAAACGGGACCTTTTCAGAATGGCAGGCGGTGACTAGTGGGGTACAGCAAGGCTAAGTGCTGGGACCCCAGTTGTTTACAATATATATTAATGACTTGGATGAGGGAATTAAATGCAGCATCTCCAAGTTTGCGGATGACACGAAGCTGGGTGGCAGTGTTAGCTGTGAGGAGGATGCTAAGAGGATGCAGGGTGACTTGGATAGGTTGGGTGAGTGGGAAAATTCATGGCAGATGCAATTTAATGCGGATAAATGTGAAGTTATCCACTTTGGTGGCAAAAATAGGAAAACAGATTATTATCTGAATGGTGGCCGATTAGGAAAAGGGGAGGTGCAACGAGACCTGGGTGTCATTATACACCAGTCATTGAAAGTGGGCATGCAGGTACAGCAGGCGGTGAAAAAGGCGAATGGTATGCTGGCATTTATAGCGAGAGGATTCGAGTACAGGAGCAGGGAGGTACTACTGCAGTTGTACAAGGCCTTGGTGAGACCACACCTGGAGTATTGTGTGCAGTTTTGGTCCCCTAATCTGAGGAGAGACATCCTTGCCATAGAGGGAGTACAAAGAAGGTTCACCAGATTGATTCCTGGGATGGCAGGACTTTCATATGAAGAAAAACTGGATGAACTGGGCTTATACTCGTTGGAATTTAGAAGATTGAGGGGGGATCTGATTGAAACGTATAAGATCCTAAAGGGATTGGACAGGCTAGATGCAGGAAGATTGTTCCCGATGTTGGGGAAGTCCAGAACGAGGGGCCACAGTTTGAGGATAGAGGGGAAGCCTTTTAGGACCGAGATTAGGAAAAACTTCTTCACACAGAGAGTGGTGAATCTGTGGAATTCTCTGCCACAGGAAACAGTTGAGGCCAGTTCATTGGCTATATTTAAGAGGGGGTTAGATATGGCCCTTGTGGCTACGGGGGTCAGGGGGAATGGAGGGAAGGCTGGGGCGGGGTTCTGAGTTGGATGATCAGCCATGATCATAATAAATGGCGGTGCAGGCTCAAAGGGCCGAATGGCCTACTCCTGCACCTATTTTCTATGTTAAATGACTTAGTCAAAACAGTTTTTGTTAGCGGCTGAAATAGAAACAACAACAATAAGAATGATTTTGAAAAAATTTACTGCAAGGAATACTTTACTTTTAAGCTTCGAACAATAACTTCAATATTTTTGAGAGCTTGGGAAAACTATGGTAAACCGATCCCTGGAATTCATGGGTTTCCGATCCATTGAGGTGGTAGAGTGGAATAAAAATCCTTAAATAGTGGACTATAGATATGGAATTCACGTAAAGCTGGGGGGATCCAAGGGGAACAACACTGCCAAGGGGAAAAAAGTTGCAGATGGCTTAAAAGGACAGTAACAAGATGATAGAAAATACAATGCAGAGAGTATACATTGTGAAAGCATTGCTATATTCACACTTAGCAGGTACATGGAGCCCTCTCTGTGTATGTTTCCTCACATCTCTATCTGCCCATTCACTCTTCCGTGTGCAAGACCTTGTGCCTCCACTCTGTTCATCCTGAAATGATGCCACCCTGTCCATTGGTCCAGTGCATGCCATTATTCTTTCTCAGAGATCTCTGTTCTCCCTGCTTAAAGGGACAGAAGGCAAATGAAGGATAATACAAGAACAGGGGGTGAACATCCAGCCATTTTATGGTTTATAAATGCTGTGTAGCAGTGACAGAAATGTAGGGAATGCTAGGTGTACTTGGCTATAGGAAATGTGAGCCTCCTAGCTACATGCTGATCGAATTAAATATCAGAAAGCCACATGCCGTACAACACTTAGTCATGTTGAGTTGATGTAAACAGCAAGCGAAATATGATCATGTGCATGAGTTCAAACATTCTCACCATGATAAAAACACATTCAAATCTTTTATCTCCCACAGTGGTCCAAGTTGCAGACAAAGATAAGTCCTTGAAGGAGCCACTCCCTCTGAAGGTATTTTGACACAGGATTCATGCAGGTCATGAACCAACTCGAAATGCAGAAAGTTGGCCTGGTGTGTAACACATCACAAGAGAGCAAGAGCACCTAGAGATAGAGAAAACACTGGATAGTCTGCAATAGAAGATGCATGATTATCTCAGATTTGCTAAGCTGTACCTTACTGGCCATCGATAAACAGGGTATATTGGGCGACGTGGGAGAGAGTTTCTCACCGACTCAGCTATATTGTGCATCTAGACAGAGAGATTTGAGGAGAGTTTTTTCAAGTATGACTGCTACAAATCTTTGTAATGACACCTTCACCCAGAGAGAGGACAACAAGAGTTAAGTGCAGGTCTTCACGCATCACTTGCCATCTATTAATGCTTTCTTATGTGGGATAAAAGATACTGTCTTATCCATTCCTTGCTCTTCCAGGCAAATGACAGGAACTAGCAAGGAATTATGGAAAAATGAGAAGTTGTCTTAAAGTACCTTAAATTCTTTGCTATTGCATCCTTAACCAGTAACCCACGTGCTGCTTTGTATCCTGATGGTTGAGTATGTTCTTACACTGAACCTGGTGGAAGCACAAAGGCAACTTGAACTTATATTGTGAACTAAAAACAGCAAAATATTCCAAGGTGATTGACATGCACATAATCAAACTAGTTTTGATATTGAGCCACAACAAGAAACGTTGAGGCAGTGAATGAATGCTTGGTCAAAGAGGTAGGTTTTAACTAGCATGCTAAATGATGAAAGCAGAATGGAGAAGGGGAAAGGATTAAAAGGGGAATTGCAGAGCCTGGAGGGTTTGGCACAAGAAGATATGGCAGACAATGAGGAGTAATTAAGATTGAGGATGTTCTAGAAGCCAGAACTGGAGTAAGAGGGATCTCCCTGAGACTGTGGGCCTGGAAGAGGTTACAGATATGGAGAGAGATGAGGCCTTGTAGTGAATAAACAGAGAGGTTGAAATCCATATCATTGCTGACTCACACAAAATGCTGGAGGAACTCAGCACGCCAGGCAGCATCTATGGAAAAGAGTACAGTCGATGTTTCGGGCTGAGACCCCTTCTGCAGGACAGGTGAAGGGTCTCATCCTGCTGAGGGTGTTGGCCCGAAACATCGGCTGTACTCTTTTTCATAGGTGCTGCCTGGCCTGTTGAGTTCCTCCAGCATTTTGTGTGTGTTGCTTGGATTTCCAGCATCTGCAGATTTTGTTTTGTTTGTGATTTCATCACTGACTCATTCACCAGAGCTTACAAGAAGATAGACCTTGCACGCATCATCCATAAGATAAAGGTCTCCGTCTTGGCTTGTCACTGCTGTGTTCCACTCCCATGGTAAAGTTTCACAGGAAAGTATGGACCATTTCATGAACGGTTCTCATAAAAAGGCCAATGTTGATGGTGAAGTTAACTATAGCTGGAAGAACATGAGGTCAATTAATGAAAAAGTGTGTTTGAAGAAAAAGACCTCTAAACTGGCCCAGAACTCATGGTCTATTCGAGAGAAGGGATCCCTGCCCTGCCATATGCTTCTGAGGGTTCCTTGTCTTACTGGAGCCACATCATCAATATTATGTGTGGGAAATCTTCCAAATTCATAGAACATAGAACATAGAGAAGTACAGCACAGTACAGGCCCTTCAGCCCATGGTGTTGTGCTTTCTTTTTAACCTACTCTAACATAAATATAACCCTTCCCTCCCACATAGTGCCTCCATTTTTCTTTTATCCATGTATCTATCTAAGAGTCTCTTCAATATCCCTAATCTATCTGCCCATACTATTACCCCAAGCAGTGTGTTCCATGTACCCACCACTCACTGTGTAAACATCTTACCTCTGATATCCCCTCATAATTTCCTCCAATCACCTTAAAATTCTGCCACCTCATACGGGCTATTTCTGCCTTGGGAAAAAGTCTCTAGCTGTCAACTTGATCTATGCATCTTATCATCTTGTACACCTCTATCAAGTCAACTCTCATCCTTCTTTGCACCAAATAGAAAAGCCCTCACTTGCCTAACCTATCCTCATAAGACAAGCTCCAATCCAGGCAGCATCCTGGTAAATCTCCACTGCACCCTCTATAAATCTTCCACGCCCTTCCTGAAGAGAGTGAGCGGTTTCCAAGTTCCTGGGTGTCAAGATCTCTGAGGATCTAACCTGGTCCCAATATATCAATGTAGTTATAAAGAAGGCAAGACAGTGGCTATACTTCATTAGGAGTTTGAAGAGATTTGGCATGTCAACACATACACACAAAAACTTCTATAGATAGTCCGTAGAGAGCATTCTGACAGGCTGCATCATTGTCTGGTATGGGGGGGAGTTTGGTGGGCTACTACACAGGATTGTAAGAAGCTGCAAAGGGTTGTAAATCTAGTCAACTCCACCCTGGGCATTCGTCTACAAAGTACCTAGGACATCTTTAGGGAGTGGTATCTCAGAAAGGCAGTGCCCATTATTAAGGACCTCCAGCACCCAGGGTATGCCCTTTTCTCACTGTTACCATCAGATAGGAGATACAGAAGCCTGAAGGCACACACTCAGTGTTTCAGGAACAACATTTTCCCCTCTGCCGTCCGATTCCTAAATGGACATTGAATCTTGGACACTACTTCACTTTTTAATATGCAGTATTTCTGTTTTTCACACATTTAAAAAAATCTATTCAATATACATATATTGCAATTGATTTACTAATTTATTTATTATTATTTTTATTGTGGCAACCCACTTTCTACGCAGGCGAACTGGCTCACAAAATGGCGCGTGCGTCAGCAGAGAGGCCAGCCCCAAAATGGCACTGGGCCTTCTTCTTCACCAGCAAGGGGAGAAAGCCTGTGAGCGGGAAGAGCCTTTTGTAATGCACCTCTGACGTCATTTCCGCCCGGAGAGGGTGGGAACGGAACTGCGTAAAAGCCAGTGCCGCGAAGTTTGAATAAACTAGCCTCGAGTGCAACTTACAGACTGTGTGTCATTATTTCTAGCTCTGTGTGTAGCACATCGCCACATTGGTGACCCCCGACGGTCCAAATGGGATTTGGACCAAAGATGATCGACTCTTCATCTGTTCACGCAGTTTCGCTAAAACTGCCAACTTTCTGGATGCTGTGACCACGCGTGTGGTTTGACCAAGCAGAAGCCCAGTTCCAGATTTGGCAGATATCTTCGGATTCCACACGTTACTATTACGTGGTGAGCTCCCTTGACCAGGAGACAGCCGCCCAGGTTGAGGATTCCATACAGTCACACCCGGAAGAAGGCAAATATGCAGCATTCAAATCGCTGCTCATAGGGACCTTTGGCCTCTCACGGCATGAGCGAGGTGCCCACTTGCTGCACCTGGACAGTTTGGGGGACAGGCCACCATCAACACTAATGAACGAGATGCTGGCCTTGGCTGAAGGACACAAGCCCTGCCTCATGTTTGAGCAGGCGTTCCTAGAGCAACTGCCCAAGGACATACATCTGCTGCGGGCTGACGCAGATTTCAGTGACCCCCCCCCCCCCCCCCCGGAAGGTGGCGGCCCGGGCAGATGTGCTGTGGAAAGCCAAGGGGGAGAGCAGGCCGTCCGTCAGACAGATTACCAAGCCACGCGCCCAACAGCAGGCCAGACCAGGCCTGACCAGGCCCGGCAACGGAGCACACACAACCCAGAGGCAGGAGTGAGGAGGCCAATGTACAGTGGTGTTTCTACCACCAGCGGTGGGGCACAGAAGCCCACCGTTGTTGCCCGCCCTGCAAGTTCACCGAAAACGCCAGGGCCAGCTGCCGCTAATGGCTACGGCGGCTGGCCACGAGGACAGCCTCTTGTAGGTCTGGGATAAACAGTCGGGACACCCCCTCTTGTTCGACACCGGAGCAGAAATCAGCGTCTTACCCCCGACGGGGTACGACACCCATAACAGGGCGACGGGACTCATCCTGAGGGCCGCAAAGGGCAGGACGATTCGGACCTACGGCACCCGCACAGTGCAGCTGCAGTTCGGTGCCATCCAGTTCACGTGGGACTTCACACTAGCCGCCGTGGCCCAACCACTCCTGGGGGTGGACTTCTTGCGAGCTCACAGCTTGCTGGTCAACTTGCAAGGGAAAAGACTGGTCCATGCCAAGACTTTCCAGACATTCTCCCTGGGTGAAGACAAGTTGCTGGCCCCACACCCGGACTCCATCACGCTGTCTGACAACAAATTCTCCAGAACCCTGGCAGATTTTCCATTGGTTCTGGCACTGCAGTTCATGGCAGCCATGCCCAGACACGGAGGACAGCACCACATTCCGACCCAGGGACCACCCCTCCGCGCCCGCGCACGGAGTCTCCCCCCAGACAAGCTCCGCCTGGCGAAGGAGGAGTTCAAGAGGATGGAGAAACTGGGGATCGTACAGCTGTCTGACAGCCCATGGGCCTCCCCCCTGCACATGGTGCCCAAGGCAGCCGGGGGCTGGAGATCATGCGGCGACTACCACAGAACGAACGAAGTTACAACTCCAGACCACTACCCCGTGCCACACATACAGGACTTTGCAGCAAACCTGCATGGGGCAAGCATCTTTTCCAAAGTAGACCTCGTCCGGGGATACCATCAAATCCCGGTACACCCTGAAGATATCCCCAAAACAGCACTCATCACCCCGTTCGGCCTGTTCGAATTCCTCTGAATGCCATTTGGCCTGAAGAATACCGCACAGACGTTCCAGCAGCTAATGGATGCGGTGGGACGTGACCTGGACTTAGCATTCATCTATTTGGACCGCATCCTCATAGCCAGCAGTAGTCGTCAGGGGCATTTGTCCCACCTCTGCCAGCTCTACTCCCGCCTGAGTGATTTCGGCCTCACGATCAACCCGGTCAATGCCAGGTTGGACTCGACAACATCGACTTCCTGGGCCACAGGATTACCAAAGATGGGGCAACGCCTCTGCCCGCCAAGGTAGACGCGATCCGCCACTTCGCCCGACCCAACAAAGTCAAAGGGCTGCAGGAGTTCGTTGGTATGGTGAACTTCTATCACCGCTTCCTCCCCTCAGCAGCCCGTATCATGCGCCCTTTGTTCACCCTGATGTCGGGTAAAGGCAAGGACATTACTTGGGATGAAGAGGCCGCAGCTACTTTCGTTAAAGCCAAGGAAGCCTTGGATGCTGGTGCACCCCACAGTGGACGTTCCAACCGCCCTCACAGTGGATGCATCCAACACAGCAGTTGGTGGGGTGCTGGAGCAACTCATTGAGGGGCGCTGGCAGCCCCTGGCGTTCTTCAGCAGGCACCTACGGCCACCCGAACTCAAGTACAGTGCCTTCGACCGGGAGCTGTTGGCACTATATCTGGCAATCCGGCATTTCAGGTACTTCTTAGAAGGCAGGCTGTTCACCGCGGTCACGGACCACAAACTGTTGACCCTCGCATTCACGAAGGTATCCAATCCCTGGTCAGCCCGCCAGCAGCGACATCTGTCCTACATCTCTGAATACACGACGGACCTTCGGCATGTCTTGGGAAAGGACAATGTCGTGGCGGATGCACTCTCCAGACCAGCTATCCGGGCCCTATCCCAGGGGGTGGACTATGCAGCACTGGTGGAGGCGCAGCAGGCAGACGACGAGATGCCCAGCTACAGGACCGCAGTCTTGGGTTTGCAGCTGCAGGACTTCCCCGTAACCCCAGGTGAGAGGACCGTCCTGTGTAACTTGGCTACCGGCCAACCTCACCCCGTCGTCCCGGCAGCCTGGTGGCGGCGAGTTTTCGACTCCATACACGGCTTGGCACACCCATCTATCAGGACAACCGTCCGGATGGTCTCCAGCAAGTTCATGTGGCACAGACTTTGCAAACAGGTCAGTGAATGGGCCAAAACGTGCTGCAGTGCCGAACAGCCAAGGTGCAGCGGCACACCAAGGCCCCGCTGCTGCAGTTCGAACCCACCCGCCGGAGGTTCGACCACATTCATGTGGATATTGTGGGGCCCCTGCCAGTGTCACGAGGAGCACGGTACCTCCTAACTATGGTAGACCGACTCACGAGATGGCCAGTGGCGGTCCCGCTCACCGACGACACTGCCGATTCCTGTGCCTGAGCGCTGATTGCAACCTGGGTAGCACTCTTCGGGGTACCAGCCCACATTACCTCCGAAAGAGGTGCCCAGTTCACCTCCAGCTTGTGGTCGGCTGTGGCCAGCCTGTTGGGAACACAGCTACACCACACAACTGCCTACCACCCAGAGTCGAATGGACTAGTGGAACGCTTCCACCGTCACTTCAAGTCGGCTCTCATGGCCCGCCTGAAAGGGCCTAACTGGGTGGACGAACTTTCCTGGGTCCTGCTCGGAATCCACACGGCACCCAAGGAGGATCTGCACACCTCGTCGGCCGAGTTGGTGTACGGCGCACCCCTGGTAGTCCCAGGAGAGTTCATACCAGCCCCAAGGGGGCAAGAGGAAGAACCCGCAGCAGTCTTGGACAGACTACACGAAAGGCTCGGCAACCTGGCCCCCGTACTGACTTCATAGCATGGACAGATCCCGACCTGCGTACCCAAAGACCTGCAGAACTGTAAGTTTGTATTTGTACGAAGGGGCGCACACCGGGCAGAACAGATCCCTACAGAACACCACTGACATTGAACTCCAGGTGGAATACTACCATCCTTTGCCTTCTATTGGCAAGCCATTTCTGAATCCACACAGCCAAGTTTCCCCTGGATTCTATGCCTCCTGATTTTCTGAATGATCCTACCATGGGGAACCCTGTCAAGCACCTTGCTAAAATCCATAGACACTACATCCACTGCTTTACCTTCATCGATTTGTTTTGTCAATTCCTCAAGCAATTCAATCATGTTCATTAGGCATGGCCTGCTCCTCTCCAATAGTTAGCCCACCACTGACATAAGACTCACTGGTCTACAGTTCCTAGAGTTATCCCTATTACCTTTCTTGAACAAAGGAGTAACATTTGCCACTCTCACAAATCCACAGAGAATTAACAAACAAATATCAGCATCCTCTGCTGGGACAAGATCCACAGTCTTGTGGGCTTAACTGCACTCAGTTATCTCCTCTAGATAGGCCACATAGTTTTCATGTCTGAGGAACGACTTCTAAAACATTCATTTTATCCAGTATTCTGAGATGAAAAGTGACTACCCAATGGAGAGTTGAAAAAAAGGCAATGATGTGTTTAAAACCTCCTTGAGAATTGAAATATTCACACTATCTCTTTGGGAATCCCTGGTCCATGACTGTTCATCATGGAGAAGGAGTCCATTTCTTTGAGGCAAATGAAAGGCCAGTGCGAAAGGCTGAAGGATCATGCCACCTCACAAATTTGCAACCAGCTCCACATCAGACACCTCCTGTTTCATTCACAGAAGTCTGTTCTACATTAGCCTTAACAGTTATCTTGTAATCAATAGAACCAGAAAGGAAGAAAGTTATTATTGATTCTAACGGACTGAGTGAAGAAGAAGAAGATTAATAAATGGAACGGTATGAGGTAAGACAAAGGTAGGTGTGTTCAAGTGAGTGAAGGTTGATTGAGGATGGAATTAGGGAGACAGACCAAGGATATGTTAAAGCAGTCAAAGAGCTAAAAAATGACAGGATAAGGGTCGCCAAGCTGAAGAGCTAAGATGACAGTCAGGTGCTGCTGCAGCTTTGGGTAATGGTGACCATAGTGTTGGTAAACATCTGAGAAGCAAGCAAGTCTTAGCTTTAATATGACTTTGGTATTGGTTGTTCGGCTTAAGTAAACAGGGAGAGGGGTAGAGCTTGCATGTGGGAAGGGATGATAATGGATCTGGAGATAATTTTGTGGGAGTGTGAGGAAATACTATTGCTACAACTGACTGGCCAAAAGTAACACCAAGCAAATCCAGTTCCTTTCAGCTGGTTGATAGTGGTGTGGTGTTGGAGGAGATGTTGCAATCAGTCGTACCGAAGATTGCAGACGAGAAGGATCTGAAACCTCCTGCCCTTTTGTTGGTTCATTGTCTCCTATTATTTATGATTAGATATGGCAAGATTAATGTGATCTCTTGAAATTATGTGTTGTGATTCTGCTGCTTGGTGTGAATAGCTAACAAACAGCAGGGACCTGCTAATAACTCAGTCTTTAATGATGTATGCCATTGCTGCTGGCAAGCTCTTCCTCACCCACTGAACTACTGGTTTGTTGGCTTGAAGGCAATCGTGGATCAGCAAGATAGACTTCAAAGTCACAAAATGTGTTTCTTTACAAATTCCCATTCAATTGATGGCTTGGACCTATAAAGTTAGATATAGAAATGGGATGGCAGAAGAGATGGTCCAGCTGTTTCCCAACATGTTTCCCAGCCCACCCTATCATCATCTGGTCTCACTGGTGTTAGGGACACTTCAGAAAGGGACAGTAGTGTAATTCTTAAAGTCTGATATATAATTTTAATAGACTAACTGTTAATGTTAACAGAAAACAAATTATTTATACTGCATCTTTTTACTGTTTTATTACAACATTTCTCTTTATATTTCATTATAATTTCATGTATTTACCTGGGTGCAAAGAAGAATAAATATGATTCCAAATATTAAGATGTTAAGTCCAGGTAAATCTATCAGTCTTCTATGTTAGGCTAGAGCTTCTGCTGCCTAATTAATGGTTTTTGTTAGTGACAGATGCACTTGCTAACCTGATTTTTTTTTTAAATGAGTAGTTTAGTAATGAGTGGAAGCACAACACGCCTCCGTCAGCTAGCCACATACCATCTCAAGACACCTCCTGGGCTCAGCATGAAGCTGACAGTAAAGAATCCCAGCTACTGAGATGTGTTATCCGTAACCTGGGAAGATACTAATTATTAACAGACCTTTCCCTTCACATGTATATGAGTGATGGTCTGTTGGCGTGTGACCCTGCCTGGCTATCACTGCATAGTGTCTAAACTTCCACAGAGAGTGGTGTAATGTCTAGAGCACTGGGAAATTCTTCAATCAAGATGAAGAAACCTGACTAAGTAATCAAAGCTGCTTCTTCTGAGTATATGTGGCATATTATTGGCTCATAAAATGACTCACTACCAATCACTAAAATGATAGAAAGGAAACTCGAGCTGTAAAAAGATTACTTCAGCCTGACATCTGCAGGGTCTTGTTAATTTAATTTATTTCTGATAATTTGAAAGAGTGGAGAAAATATGAAAACTTTCGTTAATGTTATTTGTTAATTCATTCATGAATATAAATAATAATTAGGAATAATGATCAATTTTGGACACAGTAATGAAATTTATCTATACAATGTCCTATATCATCATAACATATAAGGCTTGAAATTGCAGCTGGCAATTTTAGGGATTTTTAGTTTTTTTTACTATGTATTGCAATGCACTGCTGCCACCAAACAACAAATTTCACAACATCCAGTTTGCCAGAGTTATTAAACCTAATTCTGATTCTGATTCGGGCTTGGGTACATCTTTGGTTTTCAATGGAGACACACAACTGGAGTAAATGACAATTTCTCATGAATAGTGATTATATATAAAATTAGATAATGTGCTAAAACTTCATCCCACATTGCATTAAAGAGGTATTTTCAACTGAAATAAATTATAAATGTTTAATTTGCACTGAGTACAACAGCTAAATAATTTAAGGATTAAATCCAAATGAAATGAAGAAAGATAACCTGGTTTGTCGGTAATAGCTGAGGGGACTAAAGCACATGTTAGTGGGATTCCTAGCTTAACTCCTTCATGGCATTTTTACAGTAACTTTTACATTACAAACTGGAATATGAATATGGGAGCTAATGTAGCTATGATGCAAATCCCATAAGCTTTATTTTAGTTTTTATGTCAAAATACAATATGAAAAAGGATCTAGTGCTTTCTCAGTGTATATGACAAATAAAATCTTCTCCGGCTTCCAGCTGGGTACAAGTATTGATTATAACTGATGCTTTGATGACAAACTCTGCCATCTGCATATGAAGAGGCGGAATGTCTTTGCAACATCGATTATAACTGATACCTACACCTGGTTGAAAACCCGGGGGAGTTTATTTGTCAAAACACAATAAGAGGAAAGGTACATCGCATCCAGAGTTTCTCCAGTTAGCGGACGATTTCCCTCCACGCCTGACGTAGTGGGGAACCACGTACGAGGCAAGTTACAGCAGTGGTTTGCCGTTGCCTTCTGCTGGGTGAGTTTCCAAAGAGATCACCAGCTCGTAACCCAGCACGGATGGAAAGCGTGCAGGGTAGCCAGCTGGATTCAAACTCGGGACCTTTTGTCCCAAAGTCTGGCACTGATATCACTATGCCACCAGCTGGGTCTCCAAAATGCAATATATTTAAAAAATGCTTGCATTAAACAAAGGGAAAAAAGATGTAGCATAATCCAGGTTTTTCATTTTCAGTGGATGGATTGGAGCCCAATGTAAAAGGATATCCTTTTAAGCTGTCTTACTGGATTTGTTTGTCTGATATTTGATGTAAAATAGCACAAGCTGGTATGGAAAATAGAAAGTGTCACCCATGTGTGGTGGTGGCTGCTTTTTTAAGAATGAACAGGAGCAAAGAGAGATTTATTAAGTACATAACTACTGGATCTTTTCTAAAAAGCAATTCCTGAAATTAGACAACAAACATCATCGGTTACTATTTTCATCTGCCACATTAACAGGGTAAAATTTCAAAAGTACAAAATATTAACTGTGATAATTGGGCCTTATGTTCGACTTAAAGAGTCACAGCAATTTTCCTCAGTCAGAAACAGGCCATTTAACTCTCTGAATCAGTGCCTAACATAAAGAACCTAATTGTTCATAAAATCCACTAAAGGAACCAAATTAGATTTATAAAGGTCTTTATGGCTTTTAGTAATAATAATACCTGAATATTTAAAAGAGTCTGTAACTCTAAAAGGAATGTCATCGTATATCGAAGCAGAATCATTTAGAGGAAACAATTCGCCTTTATGAAGGTTTAGTTTATATCCCAAAAACTTTCCGAATTCATTTCATAGTTTCAATAAACTAGGAATAGATTCTTCAGGATTCGAAATATAAACTAAGCGATCGTCAGCATAAAGGGAGATCTTATGAATAGTCCCATTTATGAAAATGTGAGTGTCCAGAGTTCTGAAAGAGGTGGCTGAAGAGATTGTGGTGACATTAGTAATGATCTTCCAAGAATCACTAGAGTCTGGAATTGTTCTGGAAGACTGTTAATTTGAAAATGTCACTCCATTCTTCAAGAAGGGGGAGAGGTAGAAGAGAGCAAACTATAGGCCAGTTAGTTTGACCTCAGTGGCTGGGAAGATGTTGAAGTCGATTATTAAGGATGAGGTCTCAGGGAACTTGGAGGCACATGATAAAATAGATCGTAGTCAGCATGGTTTCCTCAAGGGAAAATCTTGCCTGACAAATTTGTTGGAATTCTTTGAAGAACCCCAAGGGATTCTACAAGTATGTGAAGAGTGAGAGGATGAGGTGTGTGGGAAAGGACCAATCAGATGTGATAGTGGAAATGTGCGCATGGAATCAGAGGTGGTAGCAGAGGTACTTAATGAATACTTTGCTTCAGTATTCACCAGAGAAAAAGACCTTGGCAATTGTGGGGATGACTTACAGTGGACTGAAACCCTCGAGCATATAGACTGTCAAGGACAGGGCGTGTCTTAGAAAAATAAAGGGCTACGCGCTAGGGAAATTCTAGACAGTTTCTGGAGTAGGTTACGTAGTTGGCACAACATTGTGGGCTGGAGGGCCTGTAATGTGCTGTAGATTTCTATGTTCTATGTTCTAAATAGCAAGCAGGATAGACAAAGGAGAATCGGTTGATGTTGTGTACTTGGATTTTCAGAAGGCCTTTGACAAGGTGCCACCCATGAGGCTCCTTAACATGCTACAAGCCCATGGTATTACAGGAAAGATTCTAGTATGGATAAGGCAGTGACAGATTGGCAGGAGGCAAAGAGTTGGAATAAAGCGAGCCTTTTCTGGTTGTCTGACAGTGAATAGTGGTTTTCCACAGATATTTGTGTTGAGACCAATTCTTTTTGTGTTATATGTCAATGATTTGGATGATGGAATTGATGACTTTGCTGCAAATCTTGCAGATGATATGAAGATATGTGGAGGGGCAGGTAGTTTCGAGGCTACAGAAGGACTTAGAGTAGGAAAATGGTCAAGGAAATGGCAGATGGAATACAGTGTTGGGAAGTGTATGGTCATGTACTTTGGTAGAAGAAATTCTGCTCCTATATCTTATGGTCTTATCTTCTATGTAACCAGTTCTGATCATAGTAAACTTTACATTCCATTGAAGAACATTCTCTTAACTTCACCGCCGTATTTATCATTACAGGTGTACAAAAAGATGCTTATAGGAGGTGTATCCTTAATGGTTTGAGGCTAAATTTGCCTAGATATCATGTACCCTACATTGCTTATAAATACTTGGAAAGGTATGGGGTGTAGAGAATTAGGTCACTCACTTCAGATCAAAGACTCATGGACTTGCTCATGTAAGCTGTGGTATGTATTTGTCTGGTTCAAATAAGTTTCTTGTCAATAGTAATCAGGGTAATTGGTAATATGGGATATGATATTAATCCTGTCATTGAATATTATGGATAGGGGGTTAGATTTTCTCTTGCTGGAGATAGTCATTGTTTGAAAGTACTGTAGCTTGGGTGTTACTTTCCTTAAGCTTGCCCAGATCTTGATTCTTGTAGGCAAATAGATTTTTATTATCCTTGAAGTTGCAAGTGGGAGTGAACATGGTGTAACCATGAGGAAATTTCTTGACTTTTGAAGGAAGGCTTTTCATGCAGCATCCAGAGATGGTTAGGCTTAGAATACTGTTGCAACAATGGTCTGGGACTGATGTGATTGGGTTCCAACAACTACAGCTGTCTGCCTGTGTGGTAGATATGACTCTGTCTCACACACCACCAATCCTGATTCTCATCAGTGTTAGGTATGAGAAAACTCATTAGGTTTGGTTTGTGCTTCTTTCTATAAAATGTGGCCTTAATGTCAAGGTCTCTCACTCCCAATTCATCTCTAACATTCAACCTTCTCAATCATGGAAGTTGCCTCTTTTGATATCCAGAGCAAAATAGTCCTGGTGGAATCTGAACTAAGCAGAGGTGAGTAGTTTATTGGTTTTGAAGTGAAATGTTGATAGTCCATTTTATAACTTTACTAATTGATGGCTGAAGAGGAGGAAGTAATTAAATGTGATTATCTTTCTTCCGTACACAAGATCTTTAGGGTTGTTTGTAAATCTGTCTCTTTCTTCGAGGAAGCAGTTCAGAGAGGAGACAAGAAATGATTGGGTTGTCTGATAAAGAAAGATTGGATGGACTCGGCTTGATTCTGCTGAGTTTGAAGAGTGAGAGGCAACATGAAAAATACAAGGTCCTGACAAATCTTGGCAGTGAATGTGTTAAGTATTCATCTAGAACTGGGAGTCATTGTTTGGGTATTTTTTCTCTTAGAGGATTGTGATTCCCTGTTACTCTGTTCCTCAAGGGTAGTGAAGGCAGACAGTTTGAACATTTTTGATCAATGAAGACTTACCAAGAACAAGTTGGAATACAGGGGCCACCCCTGCTCCAAATTTATATGCTTCGTTGTTCATGAGACGCACCAGACCAGTCTTCACATAGTCAGGTAGATCCCAATATTGGTAGTAATTTAGACAGTCTTAACACTGGGAAATTATTCTTTAGCCCACTCCTTTCTTTCTTTCTTTTTTTTTGGCCACTCCAACTGTATAACCTAATTTTTTTATGTGTGTCATCCAACTTACATCTGTTTTAAAGGATTTTATAGGACCAATTTTTCTGATTTTTCAGGTCAGCGCAAAGAATATCACAGAATTAATGGAAGGGAAATAGCTCAACTAAAGGAAGACACGCACTTGCACTTAATAATAAAACATCCCATGGCACAAAGGAAGAATAAAATGTTGCAAAATAAATTATGTAACAAAAATCCTTATCTGTTTCCCTATAAGGGTACCAATGCATGCTTCCTGAAGCTGTCACCACTACCAAAAGAAACCTCTGCACAAAAAAACACATCCGATTTATAATGAATGCAATTCCTATTGTATTTTCTCTCCAGAAAGTACTATTGCCTTGTTGAGTGAGGGTGGGTATGCAGTTTTCAGATCACAGCCAAGTCTGTTTTCTCACTGCATACTAAAACATGCATGAAATTCTCTTGTATCTCGTCTGTCAGGTACCATTTTCAGTATATTTATAATTCCAATAAATCACATTGCGTGAAACTGGCTCGATGGTTTTGACCTTTTCCAGCACAGGTGCAAAAAGGATGGATAGGCTTGTAACAGAGAAAAATGAAGTCAATGACTTTGAATAAAGCTTTACAGACATATATCCTACATAGTCCAGTACTTTGGAGTTTTAAGTAAAATTCACAAAAAGAAATTGAATAAGACACTTTTTGAAAATAAGTTTCATCTGTGGCATAGGTAATTTTGATACAAGGAAAGATGGCTTCTGGGAGATCTAGTGCATCTAAATTTATCTTCTGTCAAAAGCATGTCTAGACTGTGGGAATTCCCTTCAGTTAGCTGAATAAATCTACATTGTTTCCTTTTGACTATCTTCCACAAAATATGTTTTGTAACTTTTAGTATTTAATCATAAAAACATGGAATCGTTACAGCGCAGAAGTCCATTTGACCCATTGATTACACTTGTATGTTGATGGCCCTCTGCTACTATTGCCCACCTACTTCAAAGTTCAATGTGTTGTGCATTAAGAGATGCTCCTCTGCACACCACTGTTGTAATGTGTGGTTACTTGAGTTGCTGTCTCCAGATTAGCGGTTACTCAAATCACCCTGTCTGGCACCCATGATCATTCCAAGGTCAAGGTCACTTAGATTACATTTCTTCCCCAAACTGAACCTCTTGACCATGTCTACATGTTTTTACGCACAGAGATTAGATATTTGCATTAATGAGCAAATATTAAGTGTACAGGTGTACCTAATAAAGCAGCCACTGAATGTATATGCGGGATCCAAGTAATGGAATTCCTCAGTCCTTTTCTCCTACTCATCTCCCCCAAACCCCTGCAAGTTGTTTTACTCCTAAATACATCCCTATTTAGACTTCTAATTGATTCTGTTTTGATCACCCTTATTTACAGATTATAACCACCTCTGTGCAAAATAAGCCTTTGCTTAACATTTGAAAACTGTGCTCAACTTCCCATACTTGAAGCATTCACCAAAGGGTTTTGATTCCTCTATTTACCCTATTTAAATCATGCATCTCTTTTAGTTCTTCTCTTAATCTTTCTGCTCCAAAAATAGACTGTTCCAACTCTCAATAGATTAGCAGTCCACAGGCTTAATTTGAGTTATTTTTTAATATTTTTGAAGCATTACAATACAAAACTTGTAATGCCATCAAGGATAAAGACATGATATTTTGAATGCCAGCAATTCACCAAGAGTATTGTGGTAGGTTTATCTGTACAATTCTCCATGTAAATCCTAAAGGGGATCACTACCCAATCTCTTTGATTTTGAAGTAGTTTTTGCTTTTCCAGTTCATGAAAGAAAAGCAACCTGCTCAGTAGATATACAGACAGATACAGCAATCCTCAGGCCAAAATTATCTGCTTTAAACTTCTATTGAGAAGTCACATTGATTATGTAGGGAGGGCATGGAGTTTTCTACATGAAATATTGAAAACTTAGAAGGAAATACTCTTTTTAGATTTCTCATACAGTCCGATCCCAGAGCAGAATTACCCAGAAATAATTTCCGTTTCTACTCGTTATCGTAACTCATACAATGAGGAAAGGGAAAACAACAAATAACAGAGCATTCTAATTTCCAACAAAATAAATAAATTATTAAAACAAGTTACGCTTGCTTTTTTCCCTTCAAGTTGGATATTAAGCAAATTAGACATCATATGATTTTTATTAACATCTCATTGTGTGTTATTAAGTTTTCTAGATAAGAGTATCTTTAGATGATATTTTGGATAACAGATTATTCCTTTTCAAGAACTATGTTTCAAAATGACACAGAACTTTGTGTACCATTCATATACTATAATGGACTTCAGCATTTTACAGTTGTGATTAGCACGATGATTTACCTACGGAAGGCTTTTCACTATGGTTAATAAATATAATCATAATATTAAATATCTGAGTTCCACTAATTCTTCAATCCCTCCTCTGAATTTGATAATAATTTAATGCACCTCCTTTACTAACATGTGAGGTGGTAACAGCTAAGTATAGCTGATTGATGTCTGTGTTATTTTTAAGCCTCTTAGAAGTTAATGCAATAGATCAACTAAGAACAAAAAAGAAATCAACAGCACTCTTCGGTTCTGGTCGTGGTATAGCATTGCTACAACGATCCAGGTGTTACACCAGTTATAATGATGATGGAAAAGTCAGAGTGCAGACATAACTTAAAGAATGGAAAGTATTTTGTGTGTATGAGTACTTTGAATCTAGTAACATGGACCCAGTCCATTACTGCTTAAAAATGCTCTTAAGGGGAAATGTTTGTACTACAGTTAATAACCTAAAAATAATTTTGTACATTTATAACTCCAAAGTATCCAAATTCAAATCTGCATGCTATACTGCACAAAATTCTGCATATTATAAAAATGTTGTGTAACAAGTATCAAGTACACAATTTTCCTGCATTAAGATAAATTTTGGGTATTGTTACCCATTACTTGGACCAAGCCATGTGCTACTGGAAGTCAAAATGCCTCTGTAAACTGAGACAGCCTAAGCACCCATTTAGGTCAATATACAGGGTATATTGCAAAGGCTATGTTCTTTGAGAAATCTATCAATTGACTTTGGGAAGCTGTTTTGTAACCCTAGAAACTATTCAGAAGGAAATGGGATGAAATATTGGTTATGCTGACCTTTGTATTAATCACCTGAGGACACTGTTGATATTACTAACGATCTCCATATTAAGACAGAAATATTATGGGCAGAAGTGAACCTGGCTGACATTGGAGTGCTCTCCTTGTGTTGCAGGTGGCCTTGCAACAAATGGCAATCTCTCCAGCTGTTTCGCCCTCCCCCTTGATTGGCTAGTGCTTTAAGTCATCTGGGGCATCTAGCACTTGAACTTCCCAGCATATTTTCTTCCATAAGATCATACGACATAGGAGCAGAATTAGGCCAATCAGCCCAGGGAGTCTGCTCTGTCATTCCATCATGGCTGATCCCAGAACCCACTCAACCCCATACACCTGCCCTCTTGCCATATCCTCTGATGCCCTGACTGATCAGGAAACGATCAAATTCCGCCTTAAATATGCTCACGGACTTGTCCTCTACTGCAGTCTGCGGCAGAGCATTCTACAGCTTCACTACTTTCAGGCTAAAAAAAAAAATTCCCCCTTACCTCTGTTCTAAAAGGTCACCCCTCAATTTTGAGGCTGTGCCCTCTAGATCTGGATACCCCCACCATAGGAAACATCCTCTCCACATCCACCCTATATAGTCCTTTCAATACTGGGTAGATTTCAACGAGATTGCCCCGCATTCTTCTAAATTCCAGTGTACAGGCTCAAAGCTGCCAAACACTCCTCATATGTTAACCCCTTCATTCCTGGAATTATTCTTGTGAAGCTCCTCTAGACGCTCTCCAATGACAACACATCCTTTCTGAGATATGGGTGCATCTTCCTATTATGGTAACCTAATGGTTGGCAGTTAGCATAATGCTGTTACAGCACCAAAGGCTCAGGTTCAATTTCGCCACTGACTGGAAAGAGTTTGTGCCTTCTCCCCGTGTTCATGTGGGTTTCCTCCAGATGCTCTAGTTTCCTCATGTACAGGTCAGTAGGTTAATTGGTCATGTGGGTGGAATGGGACAGTGCAGGCTCATTGGTTAGGAAGGGCCTGTTACTTCAGCATTCAAACAGAATAGCTAAGCTGTTTATAACAATCTCCTTTAATTAGTTTCTGGGCTGGGGGCTGGGGACTGGGCACTTGCACAGTATCTTGCACTAAGAAAGTGGAAAGATAGTCAGTGATTTAAATGAACGGAAATACTTGTTTGTTTTATTCACAGTCACTCTAAGATTTTATTTTAAAATAAAAGTTTAAAGTATCAGGTCAGTATCTTTTTTTTTACCTGATGTTATTTCACAGGGACAGAAGGCTTCTGGCAAGTCAAAATCAATATCTAGTTAATTTGTCATTTGCACAGGTACATGTACGTCCAAGGTACAAATTGAATGGCAGCAACATCACAGTTACATAGTATTGTATAAGCTGCATTCACGTAAAGACCACAACCTAAACATAAATTATATGCAATTTTTGCAAGAACGAATACAACTGAACCAAAAATATCCATTGTAATGGAAAGTGATCAAAGTGATCATAGCAGCGCACAAAATGCTGGAGGAACTCAGCAGGTCGGACAGGGTCTGTGGAAATGAATAAACAGTCGACGTTTCGGGCCGAGCTCCTTCAGGACTCACAGCGTTGCTAAAGTATAATGGTGAAAGTTATTCCAGTTGGTTCGAGAAACAAATAGTTGAAATGAAGTAGCTGTGTTGCACCTGGTGGCTTGCGTACCTCCTGCTTGTTATCCATGAGAAGATGGCATCGCCCTGATGGTGTTGTATTTATGATGCTGGATATTGCCTTCCTGAGGCAGTGCATCCTATAAATACTACCAATGATGGGGAGGGAGGGGCCTGTAATGTGTTGGCAGCGCCCACTACTCCCTGCAGCCACTTAAATTACTGTGCATTTTATTGCCATTACAGACCGTGTTGGATAAGTGAAGGGTTATCATTGGATAAGTTAAGGTTGTCTTTGTTGAAACCTCCTAGCTGCGGTGAGTAAACTATAAGGGCCTAGATAGAGTGAATAGAAAATTTGCAGCTTCCTTTGCAGAGGAGTCACTCATGGAGTCATAAAGAGATAAGGCATGGAAATTGGCTTTTCAGCTCACCGATTTACACTAATCCTATATTTTATTGTTTTCCATATTCTCATCATCTCCACCCAGATTTACCACTTACCTATATACCGGGGCAACTTACAGTGGCCAATTGGTCAACATACCCCATACGTTTTTAGGATCTGGGAAGAAATCAGAATGCCAGGAAGAAACGTGAGATCAGGATTGAACACAAGTCTCTGGCATTGTGAGACAGTAACTAAATTAGCTGTGCCACTGAACAGCCCTGAAGTAAACTTAATAACTAGAAAATAGAACATTACAGCAGAGGAAGAAGCCTTTTGGTAGTAATTGAAAGATCAAAGATCAAATTACATTTATTATCAAAGTATGTAACCTTGTGATTTGTCTCCTTATAGGCAGACACAAAACAAAGAAACCTCAATAGAACCTATTAACAAAAAGACTGTCAAATGTCCACTGCAGAGAGAGAGAAAAACAACAAATTGTGCAAATAATAAAGGTAAGCAAGTAGCTTCAGAACTGAAGCTTTAGGGAAGACATGAAGCCAGGCATCATCGCAGCTGGAGCAGGCCAGTTTCAGTTCATTGTCAAGCCGAGTGAACGTCACGAGACCACAGATGCAAAGCCAGTCATCGCTGTATCTGGGGCAGGCCTCAGTCTTATTTCAGTGCGGAGCTGAGTAAACACTGCAGAGTAGCAAGCAGAACCAAGCAGAACCAGGCCTCATCTCCCCTCCGGTCCTGCCATCCTGACCTTTTGAATCTGGCCCACCGCTTAAATTGTCCAAACGTTGGATCGCAAAGTAGTAATTATGTGATTAACTAAACTAATCCTTTCTACCCACATCCTTCCATTCTCTGCACATTCTTGTACCTATCCAAACACCTCTTGAACACTTCTATCATATTGTCATACTCTCTGGTGAAAGCCTTTCTGGCATATCTCATTTGAATTTTACCCCTCTCATTTTAAATATATGCCCTTTAGTATTAGAGATTTCAATCCAGGGAAGGAGATACCAGCAGTCTACTCCATGAAATCCCCTCATAATTTCATAAACTTTTTCAGGTCTTCTCCACCACTCCAGAGAAACAGCCCAAGTTTGTCCAATCTCTATGTATGCCCTGTAATTCAGGCAGCATCCTGATAAACCTCTTCTGCACCCTCTCCAAAGACTGCACATCCTTCCTATAATGGGCAACATTAATGTATGCAATATTCCAGATATAGTCCAACAAAAGTTTTATAAAGCTGCAACATAACTTATTGATGCTCCAACTCAATGCCTTGACTAATAAAGGCAGGTATGTTGGTTGCCTTCCTTCCCACCCTATCGAGCTGTCAGCCAATTTCACAGAACTGTGGATATCGACTCCAACATCTTTTTACATACCAACACTGTTAAGAGTTTTGTAATTAAGAGTGTATTGTCGAATTGTGTATGATATTTCAAAGAATAGCACCTCACACTTGATCAGATTAAGCTTCAGCTACCATTTCTCCACCAATATCTATAACTTGCGATTTCTTTTGGTAATCTTCTACATTATCTGCTGTCCCACGAATCTCTGTATTGTCTGCAACTTACAATCCTACACATCCACATTTTCAACCAATTCATATATATATATATATATATATATCACAGACAGAAAAAGTCCCAATACAGTCCTCTATGAAACACCACTATTATGGAGTTCCAGCAAGAGTAAGTCCTATTGACCACTACCTTCTGCCTTCTACTGGCAAGCCAAGTCTAAATACAAAAGCCAATTTTGAATATTGATGCAGCAACAAAGAAGGCATGACAGTGGCTATATTTCATGAGCAGTTTGAGGAGATTTGGTATGTCACCAAAGACACTCGCCAATTTCTGCAGATGTACCATGGAGACCATTCTAACTGGCTGCATCACCATCTGGTATGGGGTGGGGCGGGCACTGCACAGGATGAAAATAAGCTGCAGAGAATTGTAAACTTAAGTCAGCTCCATCATGGGCACTAGCCTCTGTGGTATCCAGAACATCTACAAGGAGCGATGCCTCAAAAAGGCAGCATCCATCATTAAGGACCCCCATCACCCAGGTCATATCTTGTTCTCATTGCAACCATCAGGAAGGAGGTTCACAAGCCTGAAGGCACACACTCAGTGATTCAGGGACAGCTTCTTCCCCTTTGCCATCCGATTTCTGAATGGACATTGAACCCATAAACACTACCTCACTACTTTTTAATTTCTATTTTTACACTACTTATTTTTTAATATACAGTATTTCTGTTTTTGCATGTTATTAAAAAATTTATACAACATACATAATTGATTTGCTTGCTTATCATTATTATTTTTTCTCTGCTAGATTATGTATTGCATTGAAATGCTACTGCTAAGTTAACAAACTTCACGTCACATGCTGGTGATAATAAACCTGAGTCTGATTCTGAATTTATATATATATATAGACATTAATTGTAATTCACATTTTTTCTCTATTATTATGTATTGCAATGTACTGCTGCTGCAAAGACAACAAATTTCACAACATATGCCAGTGATATTAAACCGGATCCTGATTCTGATCCAAAATTGAGAGAAAAGGAAAACTGTTTTATCGCCAGAGACTAGAATTCAATAATTGCAAACAATGGTAATGACAGACAACCCCATCAGCTTAAACATTACTTGGATGAGTACTTGAAGAGCTGCATGGCTACAGACCTAGAAATGTTAGATAGGATTAAGTCAGGTGGTTCTTTCTGACTGGTGAAGGGGAAATGCACAAAATGGCCACCTCCTCTGTGGTATATTTTCTATAAATTTTCAATGATCATGTACTCAGCAATTTTAATTAATTTTGTCATAATAAAAGTTTTTATAAAGTGTTAAAAAGCAACTGAATGGAAATGTAAATGCAAATATCAAAAAATCCTGAACATTTCTGTTTAAAAGCACAACATTTTCATTGACCTTATGATGGTTTTGATAAGAAATGGATCAATTGGTCCAATTCAGAGCCATCCTATGCCTGTTCCAGATCACTCGATGGGGTTGACTCAGAACACACACCCTAGCAGTGGATAACCTTCTAGGAGTCTGCAAAGAATTGAACAGGATGGGTGAAAGCAGGCCCATAAGTTGTATACCTTAGAAGTTAATTAGTTACGGCTGCTACCAGTTTATATTCCTTCAGAAATATGTTTGGATTCTTTAGAAATGCCCTGTTGTTTTTGTACATATGAAATTTCTAACTTATGAAAGAATATGTGGTCCCAATAGTCTTTCATAAAACTCATTCACAACTTCGTATTTGTTTCACTTTAAATTCAAAACTTTCTCCAAATGGCTTGTTAATAGCATTTTGTAAAAGTTATTTGGTGAAAGGTGAATGAATGTAGCAGGGGAATTACCTTTCTGAGAGTTTTGAAATAAATGCTGAATAGATGTGGTGCTATTTCAACCTGTCTATATAAAAATCTTGGATTTAGCTTGCAGTTTTGGCCCCAATTCCCTCTTCCCATTATTTGAGATGGAGCCAAGCATACACCCATTGGTTTAGCAAACTTTATGGACAATTATTGTGCAGTGGAATATGCAACTTTCATATATGCATTCCACTGAAGACGGAGTATGGCACAACTTCTCAGGGTGGCTCATGGAGCAATGATAGGTCTGTATAGATTCTCGGATGAGGATTTGGAAGTTCTAGTAGAGAAGAACCAGAGGAAGAATTATTTTGTAGTTCTGCAGTGTGGAAAATGTTCAAACATTCAAAGGTTCAAAATACATTTATTATCAAAGAATGTATAAATCATACACCTTGAGATTTGTTTGCTGACAGGCAGCCACTAAACAAGAAACCTGAAAGACCCAATTTTTAATAAAAGACCATACCACTGTGCTGAGAAAGAGGGAAAAAACCACACACACATCATGCAAACAATAAGAGTAAACAACAACAGCATTCTGAACCAGATTGAGTCCTTAGATCCACTCTCCAGAGCAGCTGGAGTAGGTCCCTACCCGGATCTCAGTTCATCATATTAGCGGGGCCAGAATGCTGTGACACTTGCAGTGATGACAGCCGTCGGAGCAGTTCACAGCCTCCATAATTTCAGTCTATCTGGATCGGTGTTTAAATTGTCCAAAACGATTGGGCTGCACAGCCGAAGCCATTCCCGATCTTAGCAAATCGGTTCGGCGCTTCGAGCAATCCAACCTTGCATCTGGTTTAGGTGGGCGGGCAGCGAAAGTCTTCCGCATTGACTTCTCTCTGAATTGTTCCTTCCAGCTCCATCAGCGATACCAGCTCTCTCTACAACCCTATCTTGAACACCTTGCCCCTCGGCTTTGCGATGTACCCGCCCAGCCCGTCCTTTGAATCAGCTTTGCCTCAGCTTGCTTCTTCATTGCTTGTGATAGTTTACTATAATTTACTTCAGAAAAGGTTATTAGAAATGTTTTTAGTCGAATTTCTTGCCTTTTGAACTACTAGTGAGCTGTTGCATGCGTTCAGCAGTGTCATCTTAAACCTTTGCCACTTTCTTTTCCATTCTTCTCCTGTTCCCAACAACAGTTGGTAGAACTCCATTTTGTTCAAGGAGTCTTTAACATTATTGCTGATCAAGTAAGGCATAAACATTACAAGGTGTTTTCTTCCCTTGACGATACTTATAATATTCCCAATGAGCTAGAATAGCACAGCTAATGTAAAAAAAAATTAACTCTCATTGACAGTTAAAATAACATTACACAGCAAAGATAGAGAACACTATACAGTACTCCAAAACTGCAAGTAGAATCATATGCCAGTTGCAATTGTCTGCAAAGTCTCAAAACTCAGGATAGAGATTCAATTAAGCTAGATCCTTGCTTAATTCATGGAGTCATAAGATTATAGAGCCCATTGATAATATCTGAGCAATTTTGGCTGTAATGGGAATAAGAGCGTGGAAATTTCTTTGTCCTTATGAATACGCCTTGTGAAATACTTCTGCGTTTCAAAAAAAAAATTGTACTGCAGCCTCCTACAATGGATATTTTAAATATCACACTAATTCTTCTTAAGAAGATTATTTTGCAGATAAATGTTACAAAGAATAGTTTTAATGGTTGGGCATTAAGTTGAATTTCTAAACCAAATGGAAGATATTGATGCAAAAGTAAGTGATATGCATCCAAAGCCACTTACGCTCACACCTTCCATGATCTCTTGTTGGTTTGGAATTCAATACACTCAAGTCTATGTATATTCTCAGGCCAAAATTCTGGAATGCATAGCTGTATGTTTTGGAAAATCTCCTTGAATTGTGTTCACTTTCTTTGGTGCACAGGAACCAGTAGACAGGTTTCAGAAGTTTTCACATACAAAAATGTTGTAGACTTTCTTTATCAAACACATTGCTTCACAACACTGAATTTCTTGTTTAATGTAATTTTGATTCAAAGAAACAAGTTTTAACCTACACAGGGATGACTTGCATTAAGCTGTTAGGCATCAGCCTCTGTCTCAAAATTCTACCCGCGCCCTGACCTGACTCCATCTGTCCATCACTCTTACCTCACCTAGTTCCACCTATCACCTACCAGCCTCTGTCTCACCCTGCCTCTCACTTCTATTTATGACTATCTTCCCTCTACACTTAGTCCTGATGCTGGATCTTGACCCCAAATGCCAGCCATCACTTTGCCTTACAGATGTGGCTTGTCCTGCTGAGTTGAATTGAATTGACTTTATTACTTACATCCTTCACATACATGAGGAGTAAAAATCTTTACGTTATGTCTCTGTCTAAATGTGCAATGTGCAATTTGCAGTAATTTGTATTAAATAGTATGTAAAACAGGACAGTCAATATAACATATAAATACAAATGTATCAGTGTGAATTAACCAATCTGATGGCCTGGTGGAAGAAGCTGTCCCGGAGCCTGTTGGTCCTGGCTTTTATGCTGTGGTACCGTTTCCCGGATGATAGCAGCTGGAGTAGTTTGTGGTTGGGGTGACCTGGGTCCCCAATGATCCTTGGAGCCCTTTTTACATACCTGTCTTTGTAAATGTCCTGAATAGTGAGAAGTTCATGTCTACAGATGCGCTGGGCTGCCCACACCACTCTCTGCAGAGTTCTGCGATTAAGGGAGGTACAGTTCCCATACCAGACAGTGATGCAGCCAGTCAGGATTTTCTCAATTGTGCCCCTATAGAAAGTTCTTAGGATTTGGGGGCCCATACCAAATTTCTTCAACTGTCTGAAGTGAAAGAGACCCGGTTGTGCCTTTTTGCCACACAGCCAGTACGTACAGACCACGTGAGATCCGCGGTGATGTGTATGCTGAGGAACTTAAAGCTGCTCACCCTCTCAACCCCAGATCCACTGATGTCAATAGGAGTTAGCCTGTCTCCATTTCTCCTGTAGCCCACAACCAGCTCCTTTGTTTTAGCGACATTGAGGGAGAGATTGTTTTTTTTTTGACACCACTGTATCAGGGTGATGATTTCTCTGTAGGTTGCCTCATTATTATTTGAGATTAGGCCAATCGGTGTAGTATCATCAGCAAATTTAATTAGTGGATTGGAGTTGTGGGTGGCGACACAATCAAAGTTACACAGGGAGTAGAGGGGGTAGGTTTCAGCCCTGAGGGGCAACTGTATTGAGGGTCAGGGGGGAAGAAGTGAGGGAGCCCACTCTTACCACCTGCTGGCGATCTGACAGGAAGTCTAGGATCCAGCTGCGTAAGACAGGGTGAAGGTTGAGGTCTCTGAGCTTCTTCTCGAGCCTGGAGGGAAATTATGGTGTTGAATACTGAACTGTAGTCCAAGCACAGCATTCTCATATAAGCATCCTTCTTCTCCAGATGTCCAGGGAGGGTGTGTAGATCTGTGGCTATTGCATCATCTGTCGAACGGTTGTGTAGGTAGGCAAATTGTAGGGGAACTTCTTCCAGCAGTTTGATTTTTTTTAAACCACTGAAGTGCTTTGTGTAAACTTATATGTAATTTATTTTGTGATTTTATATCTGTTCTTCAGATTGAGCATCAAATATCCTTCATTCAAATGCTCATTTTTTTGTGATAAGATCATTTTGAACTGTATTGATAAAACTGCAGCAGATTACCAATTTTTAAAATATAGCACAAACAGGAGAAAATATGCAGATGCTGGAAATCCGAGCAACACACACAAAATGCTGGAGGAACTTAGCAGGCCAGGCAGCATCTATGGAAAAGATTAAACAGTCGACATTTCGGGCCGAGACTCTTCATCAGGACTTCATTGATGATGTCAGGACTATGAAGAGTCTTGACCCGAAATGCCCACTGTTAACTTTTTTCCATAGGTGCTGCCTGACCTGCTGAGTTGCTCTAGCATTTTGTGTGTGTTTTGTGTGGGTTTATTTTCAATTTTGCTACTAGATTATCTGGGTAGATTTTACAATTGTGATTGAGGAAAAGACTTTTACTGTAAACTTGAAATGCAAATACTTTGTTGCACAAACCTTGTTTCTTCGTATAGGGACTGAAGCTGGAAGTCCTGAAGTCAAATTGTTCAATTCATAAGAGCTAATGAACAACTGACACATTGCCCATTGAATCAAAGGCCATCTGATTCTTAATATATCTCCCTTTTAGGTCAATTGCTTAATTAGACCCCAGTGACCCTGGCTGGCTCAAGTTGTTAACCTGGTGAGAGCCCAGTAGGAGAGCACAAAATGCCAGCTCTCCTAGCAAGTGTACTTGCAAGCTATGTACATTAGTATGAGTTTCACTCCTTATGCTTTGGAAAGGGCATAAGGTTGGATCTTGGGGAGAAAGAGGTGGAGAAGGCCAGAAGTTTAAATCAACAATCCTAAGTACGCATGCTCTTTACCCGGAGTCCGTCATGATCCATAAAGTTCAATTAGTTGCATGTTGACTTTGCTCCCGTCCTTTTATCTCCCATTTTGTCTGTCCCTATACTGGGATACGCTGTGCAAATCAACGTCACAAACGTTTAACAATATTGATGTCGGCAGTATAGAGGATAATTTACATCAGTAAAAGACGCCGTTAACTTTCAGATATTCTTGATTATAAAATAGCTTGTGCTGTGTGTTAAATCAGGATAGGATTCTTCATGCAACTTTGATTTCTGTCATAAGTGCAAAATGCAAGTGACATACAGTAATATATGGATCAACTCTCTTTTTTGATGTCTGTATCAAGCAGAATGAAATTCACACTTTAATAAAATCTTCAATAATTTACTGGTTAAAAAATGTTAATCAAATAATCATTGTAAAACATTGAGCATTTCTGTCCATTCTATCAAAAGACAACACAGCAAATGTTATAATTTTACCTGAACTGTGTGACTCTTATGTATTGACAAAATAATTATTTAGTTAAGTGCTTTTAATCTTACTTCTTGCTCACTGCAATGCAACATAGCTCACTACTGTGTGCAGTAGGTAGCTACATACCACAAGCTATCTCAGTATAATCCAGAGCTAGAAAGAATTCCAAAGCAGTTTAGTTAACCTCTTGTCTTCCTTCTCTGAGTATTACAAATAAATTGCTTACCAAGTGAAGCTACTAAATGGATGCTTTTTTTTCAAATGTCTGCCATCTTGTTTATGCTTTGTTTTGTAACTTCAAAACATTAAACTAATTTGAAAAAAGACACAAAAGTCTAAAATGCTGGTGGAACTTTGAAATTACTTTAGGCATTAAACTTTAATTTCCCATTGGGTACCTCCAACCTGATGGCATGAACATTAATTTCTTGAACTTCCAGTAATTCCACCCCCGCTTCACTATTCCTCCTTCCCATTTCCCTCTCTCACCTTATCTCCTTACCTACACATCACCACCCTCTGGTGCTCCGCCACTTCCCTTTCTTCTATGGTCTTCTGTCCTCTCCTATCAGATTCCCCTTTCTCCAGTCCTTTATCTCTTTCAACAATTGACTTCCCAGCT
Organism: Mobula birostris; assembly: GCF_030028105.1. Classification (NCBI taxonomy): domain Eukaryota; kingdom Metazoa; phylum Chordata; class Chondrichthyes; order Myliobatiformes; family Myliobatidae; genus Mobula; species Mobula birostris. The sequence continues at coordinate 55,163,208 of NC_092386.1, forward strand.
CTTTACTTCCACTCCTCCCCTTCTCCCGGTTTCAGCTATCACCTACGACCTTGTACTTCTTCCTCCCCTCCCACCACTTTCTCACTCTGATTTCTCATCTTTTTGTTCCAGGACTGATGAAGGGTCTTGGCACGAAACGTGAACTGTTTACTCTTTTCCATAGATGCTGCCTGGCCTGCTGAGTTCCTCCAGTATTTTGTGTGTGTTGTTTGGATTTACAGCATTTGCATGATTTCTCTTGTTTGTTACTTCAAACGAGGCACACACGTATCATGTGGTAACATGATAACATATGCAATTAAGGTATTTATACATATATCCTATAATGAATTATTTAAAGGAACAATAACCAATATATATACAAGATTACACAAGCATTACTAAAATATTAAATATACAACAATCCTCCCTGCTTAGCTATAAACTCCAACTCAATAGAGAATGCATCTCAACTATATAGACAGTATACTATCTAATGCAACTACTATATACAGATGTCCACAGTACACTAAATTTTTAAATTGTCCCACTCAGGCCTAAAGATTTCATAGCTGTGGAGGAGTTTTTACTCTTGTGGGATAGCATCTTCATGACGGGGGTGGGGGTCACTCTGCTTGGCAGGTGAGACTTGTAGCTGTGAAATAATCTCAGGTTCTGGGGACTCCTCCGTAGTGGTTGTAGGAGCTGACTCTGAGGCTGCAGGAAGTGGCTCTGACAGCTCTGTACTCCTTTCTGCTCCTTCCTTTTTCTTCTAGCTTGTGCATCTTGATCTTGGGTAGATGCATTTCGTTCACTGGAATTTTAATCCTTCTATTGCTCCCTTGACAATCTGATCTCTCCTCTTGGTTTCCACATGCACAACATCATCTGACGAATCCTTTGTTTTTGTATCTGCATTGACTCCTTTCTTTTTGGCCTTCCATTCATCCAGCAGGGCTTTGGTCTTTGCATTTACTTTTATAAGCAGCTTTTTGTCTCCCATTTGAAGTTCATGCAATAACCTTGATGCACCCAGAGCAAATTTGGATCTTTATACTCACAAAAGCCAAATGCTTACAAATTTCCTGAACTCTCTTCCAACTTAAAACCAAACCACATTTCACAAGTAACTACCTGATTAACATATCAGAAGCTTTCTCAGATATATTGCCTACAAAAACTGTGGTAGTCAAACCAGTGCTTTTGTCACTTTCACAATTCCTCTGAGTAGCATGGTCCTTCCTTGGACCAATATGCTTTCTAACCAGAGACACAGAGGTTGGCACCAACACCTGTTTGTCCTCTGTTGGGCAATGGTTCATGGTGGTTGGCATGGAGACAGTTGTGGCATCATTCAGTACCTTTCTTAATTCACTTCATTTGGCTTCATTGCAGGTATGCAAATTAAGGATGTATCTCCTATCAAGTTCTTGTTGTCTCACCAATCATGTCCCTACAATACTGCCCTTTTGGTTTTACCGCATGCAAGCTCAATGTGACTTGTTGATTGTTGAATTTCACTGTCGCAAATGTCATGCCCACAAGAGTTATCTTTTCTCCAGTATAACTTTTTAGTTCTATATCTGCGGGCTTCAGTTTGGTATCTTTGAAATGCCATTCAAACTCATTTTGTGGAATGTCAGAAACAGCTGAACCAGTGTCCATTTCTATTTGTCCACAATCCTGTGTTACCTCATCATCAGATTTTTCATCAAAACCTCATTAATGCTCTTCTTGAAACAGCAATTTGAGTTTTTAGCTTTTTCTCTTCCCCGAGCAGTCTATTTATTTTTGCTTGCTCAATGTGCTCTTTGTATGTCTTCAACTTTGTTGTATTTTCTGCAAGTTTTCACCTTTAAATCTGCATGTGTTTGTTGCATGTGAGCCCCTGCCAGAACGATAACACAATTTGTTTGGCCAAGCCGGTTCATGTTTAGACATTGCAATTTTGTTCGTGCTCATTTTCATTTCTGACTGCAACTCTGTTTTGTCTCTGTCTGCAGTTTCTATTGAAACAGCGATTTCCACTGCTCTTTTAAATGTCAGCTGTGCTTCAGTTACGAACCTTTTTTGAATGCTATCTTTTAAGATTCCACAAACTCTCAGTGCATCATTAAGACCATTACTGAACTGACAATGTTCAGATGATCTCTTCAATTCAGTTGCATACGCTGAAATGAACTCCCCTTCGTTTTGATTTCACTTATGAAATCTAGAGTGTAGCAGTCTGGGGTTTGTTTTAAAAATACGTCATCTCCAATGTTATGTTTTACAACTTCAAGACATTAAACTAATTCAAAAGATTACATGGGAGTCTGAAATACAGGTGTAGCTTCAAATTTACTTTAAGTGAGGCGCACACATATCACGCGGTAGTGTGATGACGTATGTATTTATACATATAACTGTAATTAATTATTTAAAGCAACAAGAATACTTAATTAACCTATATATATATATGATTACTCAAACAAAAATCACTTAAAGATTAAATACAGAGCAGAAACCATCATCCCCAAAGTAAGTACGTCTTTCATGCTGCCAGCATTAACTTGTATGAATTTATTGCCCACTGCCCCCTTCTACTCCATCAGAATCATCCCACTCTTCCCCTAACTGGATAGCTGGTCAGTTTAGTCTGGTTGATAGTTAAATTCCTGTCAGTCCACTAGCTTTTCTTTCTTCAACATTCAGTTTATCATGCTTTCCTTCACCGGAGCAAACTCAATCATTATGTATTTACAGTTAGTGTATCAGTCTCAGTTAATCTTACACCTCTTTTGCTCACACATTGAAAGGTTAGCATTTCTTCCCCTCCTGAATTATCCCTGGGAAGAGGCTGGTAAGCCATGTTCTCAAGGTGTAGTAGTTGGTATGATGGTGCTGTTAGTTGAATGTACCTGGCCCTTGACCCAATTGTGGCGGAGAAACAGGTATATATTGCCTATTCAGTTTGACACACAATTTGAATGGGAACTTGCAAGTGGTGCAAAAACCAAGATCCTGCTCTTATTGTCCCAGCAGGTGTTAAAGGTCACTGTGTTGGGAGATGGTGTTAAAGAGGATTTGTCAAATTGTTGCAGTGCATTTTGAAGGTTCATTCTGCTGTTATGTAGCTGGTGAAGACAGTGATATTTAAATTGGAGAATGGGTGCAAACCAAACAGACGGCTTCATCCAGACTGCTTTGAGCTTCTGCTTGGAACTAATAAATGAACATTGCATCATCTGCTGGGTTTTGATCTGCAGATGCCAATAAACCTTTCATAGAGTCTCCTATATAAGACACTAAGTGCCACAATGGATTTTAACATTGACAATTCAATTTTTGTACTTAGGTATATACCTACCCTGGATTAAGGAGATGAAAATCATTATGTGCTAACAATTATTGCCTTAGTGAATTAAATTTGTGGCAATGAGCCAACTTCTAGGATAGCGAATCCCACAATAGAGCAATTTTAATCTTGGTATGAATTGGCAAACTTGAATTCTGAATTGTTGCAAAAAACAGGGAAAGGAAGTTGTTAGACTAATACCATTAGAATGATGTCTTAAGGTGTCTCTCAAAGTCCAATCCTACGTCCCCCTTATGAGAGGTGGAAATGGGTAAGGCCAGCCAACAGGCTCCGATGAAGCTGTATAGGCCAATCTCCTGTACAGTGGATACAATGGATTAAAGAAAGATTGAGGAACTCCAACCATACCATCAACTTTGGGTGATGGAGACAGGAGGTCATCAATGGTTTGTGCTCCACTGGGTGGGAACTAAGGACCCAAGAAGAAGAAGTTACCATAAGGCTAGGATTAAAATAAATTGTGGAAAAATTTCTTCAGATGGCTATTTGTTCCCTGAATGAAGAAGCATGACTGGGATTTCACTATAAGTTAACAGCAGATCAAATACCCCTCACTCTAGGGAAAAGAAGAAAGATTTGATCAGTATTTAATTAGTATAATGCTTGGCTTAACTATGGCCCATGATTATAATGAGGTATCAATTTTGCAGTTACTGAGAATTGTGGGCAGTGCATGTGAAATGATGGGAAATCAAACACTGGGTGTAAGTGTATGAGTAGAAGTTTTCTTAACTGTAACCATTTTACTATTTAACAGAAATAGTAACACATAATGGTGGGATTACTCTGTATACTATGCAGAATTGGAGGAGAGAGAAGTAGTGTTATTGCTTCAGGTTGATGAACCTACATTCAAAATTTTAAATAAAAGTTTACTGACCCAAAATATTAACTCTGTTTCTTCTTTCTACAAAATGGTATTGCATATTGTGTAGCATATTCTATTTTAATTTCAGATTTTGAATATCTACTGTTTTTTTCAGGTTTTGTTTTAACAAAATGTAACTAACCTTGTAGAATGGAAAATACACACTGGCCTCGATCCCTGCCTATAGCAGAGGGAAATGTGAATAACATTTGGATGCTATTGAGTAAGGATACGATGGATCAAAATCATTTTCAAAATGCAGGTATAAAAGGAATAAACTCTTTGGATAATGATAGTTTTGCTATAACAGGGAATGGCATTAAAATATAGTCACAGAAATTGTACTTGATGATGGACAGTGGATTACAAAGAAATAATTCAAACCAGAAGATGTCATAAATCACAAAGCAAAGTTTGAGTAGTCCATTTGATGCTTGAAACCAAATATTGAATTACCGTTTGTAAGGCTTTCACTAGGTATATCTATTTTCAATCATTTAAATAAAAAAAGAACACTCTTCTGCCATTCATTCTTTGTAAATGGGGCATGACATCTCTTTAGCCTTTCCTACTCCTTTGCAAAGAGCAACATTATCAATCACTCCAATCTCCATTGTCTTTGTGTCTCATGTCCTTGATACATCCACATCGTGGTCTCATGCCCACGGATCAGTATGTTTCTAAGACCTGATTTCCTCCAAACATCATTGCCTCAAGTACAATGAACTCTTCAATTATTCTTTTAGGAAGTCTTTCTAGTGGAACAATAGAAAGAGCAAAGCCATCCTGCTTGACTTTCATTGGGAACTTCATATTGCATTCAATCAGCGCTTTGAACAACACAAAGATGGCTCTGGGACAGCTTCTTCCACCAGGCCATCAGACTGATTAATTTCATGCTGTACTTCTATGTTATATTGATTGTTCTATTATACATACTATTTATTATAAATTGCACATTGAATATCTAGACGGAGATGAAACGTAAAGATTTTTACTCTTCATGTATATGAAGGATGTAAGTAATAGACAATCCAATTCAATTCCAATGTGGTCTGCTTCCCTGAGCCAAGTCTCCTGTATGTGGTTTCACCATCTGGTGGCAATGATATGATCCACTTTGTACTTGAACTCTGGTATGATCTCTCTAGGCCCTCCTGTCTTTTCGTCCTTCAAAGGTCTTATCAAGACCTACATCCTCAACATTGTTTTGGTCATTCACGTCCTCCTCTTATGCTGCTCCTTATCTATTGCAACATGTCTCCCTCAGTTTCTTCTCATTCCCTCCAAAACTCATTAGGATGATACATTCTCAAAAGATTGCTACACAAATGCAAGTTTTAGTTACTTTCTATCATGTGAGCTTGAGGATTTGAAATCAATTCTTAAAAATCTGGAAAGAAAGGCATACGTCGAGAAAAGTTAGCATGATGTCAATAGAGTATTAAAAGCTGTTTAATAACTAATCACTAGTTAACCAAAATTCTGCAGTGAGAGGAACTCATCATTTTGATTTTATCTTCCCTACAGTTACTCTGATTCCACATTGACATTAATAATTTGCTGTATTGGCCTATTAGGATATATAATTATGTACTGTGCTATTTGGAATGGATAATAATGAGCATACTATATTTCCTAATGAAGTTCGTACCTAAAAATAACTTATTAAACAACTATAGGATGCTAAAAAAGGTCATACAAAACAGTCAAAGTTGAAATCAAAGTGAGTTTATTGTCATATGCACAAGTATATGTACACACAAATGTAATGAAGAAAGTTACTTGCAGCAGCATCACAGGCACATAGAATCATATAAGCAGCATTCACAATAAAAACAGAAATGAACATTATTATACACAATTTTTACAATAAAACACAATTTGAACCAAAAAAAATGAAGCCCATTTTAGTTCAAGTTTGTGGGATAGCTCTGTGCTAATGATGCTGTATAGCAATACTGTAAGTTTCCACCAAATGGGTTTAATGAAATCAAATTATGTGGAAAAAATGAAATATTCATCATTTTCTGCAAGGGATAATCCTCTCATGTATGTACAAGAATGTATAGATACCATAAAGCCATCAAATTTAATATTTGAATAGCAAATCTTTTGTTAGTTGCCAATGAGATGCCCCTTATGGATCATCTGCTGCTGTGTCTATTTTACTTTGCTCAGTCCATATGCATCCTAAGCCTGTGTTGCTTGGGAAAAGCAAAGAATGATCAAAGAAAACTGTTGAAAAGATGGCTGGGAGTGGCTTTGTGAATCCTTCTGGCAATGCTTTTGGGGATTGTGGAGCTAATGATACTTAATACTTATCATCATTATTTTGAAAGAACGCAGCGTATGGAGGTAATAGCTAATGGGAACCATAATGAGATTTTACAAATGAAGGTAACATTGCTTTTTGGTTTAATGTATTTTTTTTATCTCTCATTTCCATAATTCAGAATTCCACACATGTTGCAGTGTACATTTATTGCTGCGATTTTAAAAGTTTCCATGAATAGGAAAACAAAATTATTTGTTTAGTTTAAAAAGTTATCACATTTTTTTTGCCTTCATTTATTACAGGTATACAAAATTATGAGGAGTGTAGATACAGTAAATGAAACAGGCTTTTTCCTTCTAAGGTTGGGTTGGACTACAACCAGAGATCATGGGCTAAGGCTGAAAGGTGAAAAGTTTAAGGGGAACATGAGGGGAAACTTCTTCACTCAGAAGGTTGGGAGAGTGTGGAATGACCTGCCAGTGCAAGTGGTGCATGCGAGCTCGGTTTCAACGTTCAGGAGACACTTGGATAGGTATGTGGGTGGTAGAGGTATGGAGGGCTATGATCCTGTGCAGAACAATGAGAGTAGGCAGTTTAACTGGTTCAGCACAGACTGAAGGGCCTGTTTCTGTGCTGTTCTTTTCTATGACTCTATAATTCAAGGACCAATGTATTCTTCAAGATAAAAAGCTCAAAATGCTTTCAGTACATTCTTCCTACCACTGGTTAATTGTGCAAACATTAAATTTGCATTGGGCAGAGCAGAAAATTCAAAAATAAAAACAAGGGAAAAGGAGTCTTCTCTTGCAAGACATCATAGAAATAAAAGCCATCCAGATTTGAAATGAAAATGTAAACTATTTGTACCTTATAACCTACTTTCCCACTAGAATTCCTTTGCTCTTCCTTTGGGAACCATGTGGAATAATCATTTTCTTTCCTTCTTGTCTACAGTATCTCCAAGGTATTTTACAAGCGGTGAGTTAGTATCCTTAATGCTTACCAGCAGCAGACGCAGTAGCACATGATATCTTAAATGTAACAATCAAAGAGCCATGCAAGATTTTGGTATTTCCGTCAACTTGCAGATGTGCAGAACTTGCGTCTAAATACTGCAATGTCAACTTTAGACAAATTAAAAACTAAGACATCAAAGTACAAGAGTGCTTTTTACAAGAGTTTCTATTTGGTCAGGAGTAACTAATCATAAAATCATCAAATGGAGACTTTCCAAATCTCCATTTTAGAATGTAAACTTATATCTTCAGACTTATTGTCATCAACAACTCCCATCTAACACACACTAATCCCTGCATTCCTCAATCTAGTGGAATTTGGTTTCATTTAAAACATAGTTTTTCTCCATTATTTTTCAAATATTTTGGAATACAATTTCAACTTTATACTTCTGCTACTTAGATACTTTGTTAATAATCTGACTTTACATTTATATATTAGAAATGAATACGAATAAATATTTTCCAAGGCACACAAATTATATGCATCTGGGCATCGCTCCCTTACTGTATGTCATAGTCAATTCGTGTAATCTTATTGGACAATATACACTTAACCTAAAAGCAAAGACCTCTGACTACAATGTCTACAGTTACATGTTATTATAAAATGGCCAGATAATTACTTTGCAAGACTCCACAAACCAGGTAGAATTTCTGAGAATTTCTTAAATGCCCTTAATATATCTGCCTCTACCACCTCCCCGAGCAGGGCATTCCACAACCCCATCACCTTCAGCGTAAAAACCTACCTCTCACACCCAGCCTGATCTCAATTACATTTTTCTCTGTCAACGTAGAAAAAAAATAAACATTTAAACAACGGCAAGTGTAAAATCAGAATAAAATTTAAAGTTCCCACAAATAAAGAGCAGAATTAATAGGAAATTTTATTTCAGCTAAAATATATTTCATCCACATGTACATTGCCATAGAAGTACAAAGTTCATGTGAAAGCAGAAACTCAAAAACAAAAACTCATTATTAACACTTTTACTGGCATCTTGATTTTTAAATGTTACTTCCCAGATAATTAATCATGCTGCAGTTATGGGAAATGAAGTCTGCAAAATGCTGATTGTGTATCATAATGACAAACAGATAACTGAAATCTTCTTCATTCAGTCAACACTGGTCTTAACTTTCACTCTGCACTCATTAAGTACGAAATGTGTCAATACTATCCTCACCACAGGACCTACAGCACACCAGACCATGTTGTTCCAACAAAGTCCTTTTTCTTCCTAACTGTTCCTTTGGGATCAAAGGTAACTGAATTCCGCTCCAGTTTTGTGGATTCTGTGGGGGCAGATGAGGCCAGCCTGAGATTTAGAGACTATAGCAATCAGGGAAGAAAGTACCTGAAAGAATGGTAGATTATTAGTTTGAGATGTGATGTTCTTCAGTTCGACTTCATCTGGAGTCCTGATGAGGGATTTTGATCTAAAATATTGATTGTCCATTTCATCTGTAGATGTGCCTAACGTAATCTTCTTGGGAGGAGAAGATGGCGGCGCGACACAGCTTGCAGCGGCCACTCCTGTGAATGATATCTGTTATCCATCAAGTAGGGTGCCGTGCACAATCATGATTTGATGGAGACGGATGTGAGAGCACGGAGGAACATCTGGTGAAACTTCTGAAATGCCTCTTTCGCTGCCACTGCTACTGTGTGGTCTAGAATCTCCAGAGAGGAATGAACCGAGTCCTCAGCTTTGCTTGTTGCTCGGCAGCTGGGGCGGGGTCTAAGCACTCGGCAAAGATGGTGTTCGGTGCTTGGTGTCGGAGGGCTGGTTGGAGGCTTGAAGTTTTTGGACGGACTCAGAATCGGCTGCGGTCGGGTGCTTCTAATGCATCGGCAAGTTTGCGGCACTTTGGAGGTTCATGGCAGGGAGAGTTTCTCCCTTCTACCGTCTGCGTGAGATGAGACGACTATTGGGACTTGAGACTTTTTTTAACCCGCCCATGGTCTGCTCTTTATCAAATTATGGTATTGCTTTGCACTGTTGTAACTATATGTTATAATTATGTGGTTTTGTCAGTTTTGTTTTAGTCTTGGTTTGTCCTACGTTTCTGTGATATCTTTCTGGAGAAACATTGTATCATTTTTAATGCATGCATTTCTAAGTGACAATAAACGAGGACTGAGTGCTCATAATCTAATCTAATCTAACCTGCTGAGCACCTTCAGCTTCTTGTTTGTTGCTCCAAATTCCAGCATCTGAAATCTCCCAGGGCAAATAGTATGTGAGATTTATTAGAGGGTCCAGTTGGAATACTAAGATCAGGAGATCTTCTTGAAGTGCTACAGTACTTTTACATGTTATTTGTTTAAAACGTCTTTCCCACAATAAGACCATAAGACATTTTAGCAGAATTAGGTCATTTGGGCCACTGTGTCTGCTCTGCCATTTGATCATGGCTCATTTGTTTTCCCTCTCAGCCCCAATCTCCTGCCTTCTCCCCATAACCTTTGACACCCTTACTAATCAAGAACTTATATCAAACTCCACTTTAAATATACCCAATGAGTTGGCCCCCACAACGATCCATGACAGTGAATTCCACAGATTCGGCAACCCAGTGACCAAAGAAATTCCTGCTCATCTCTGTACTAAAGGTACATCCTTCCATTCTGAGGCTGTGTCCCTTGATCCTAGACTCTCCCCCAACTGGAAACATCTTCTCCACATCCACTCTATCTTGGCCTTTTAATATTTGATAGGTTTCAGAGAGATTCCCTCTCATCCTCCTGAACTCTAGTGAATACAGAAACCATGAAATGCTCCTCATATGTTCACTCTTTCATATCTGGGATTATTCTTGTAAACCTCCTCTGAACCATCTCTGAACTGGTTCACGGACCTCTGGTTTCCTCCCTCTCTTGTCAATATCAGCTCTTTGGTTTTGCTGACGTTGAATGTGAAGTTGTTGAGGCACCATTCAGCTAGCTTTTCAATCTCCCTTCCATATGGTGATTTGGCACTCAACCTAAAAATTAATCTTTAGTAAATCCTGCACTTGCACTCCCAAGTCTCTTTGCACCTCTGATTTCTCAATTTGTTCCCCATTTAAAAATAATTGATTACCTTATTCCTTCTACCTAAGTGCATAACCATAGACTTCCCTACACTGTATGCCATCTGCCACTTCTTTGCCTATTTTCCTAATCTGTTCAAATCTAAATATATTCTAGCAATGATTATTTCGGGGTACAGTTTTGTCAATTGTACGTAATCCATGTTGGTATGCCTGACCTTGTCTGGTATCAGGCATGCCTCATTATTTGTGTAATAATCACTTGAACTTTGGACTCTAAACGATAACTTGTTGTGGAAGAGTCTCCACAGAGCATGGGACGCATTGTACTAGTCTGCTGCTTTTCCTGCTATTAAGTGGGACAGCCTGGGACAGTCTAGGGGACCTGAATTGGCAGCCTCAAGTCTGAATGTAGGCTGCTCAAACAGAATGTAAACTCCACAGACTGTACTTAAACTAACCCAGGAGGCATTATGTCTGGTGTTTAACTGCCATGACCTTGGTGGATAAGGCATGTTTTGGCAGGAAGCATCAGTGGCAAGCCTAGGATCTTCTGAGGCACCACATCTTATCCCGGCCTGTCAGAAGAAAGGTTCATTATTTCAGTGATGAATTGGTGCCAGCTTGGTTACTGGAATTTACCAACATTACTCCAGTGGCCATTCATTTGCTTACAAGGATTCTTATGAAGAGCATGGAACTTTTTACCAGTGCCAAAATTTTCTACTCTCAAAATAGACTGCTCGATGTGAATCCACATAAGAATCGCCCCAAGCTGAATATAATATTTCCAGATACGACAACGTGGCTTTGCTGGTAAAGAATGGCATCAAATCACTAAAGAGCTGTGATACAGGATCAGAAGATGTTGAATCCTTGTGGGTTAGGTTAAGAAACTGCAAGGGTAAAATGACCCTGATGGCAGTTAGAAACAGGCCTCCAAACAGTAGTTGGGATGTGGATTACAGGTTACAACCGGAAATAGAAAAGAGCAGTGATATAACAGTCATGGGAGATTTTAACATGCAAGTGGATTGGGAAAATCAGGTTGGTAATGGATCCCAAGAGAATGAATTTATTGAATGCCTATGAGATGGCTTTTTAGAGTAGTTTGTCATTGAGTCTACTAGGGGATCAGCTATACTGGATTGGGTGTTCTGTAATAAACTGGAGGTGATTAGGGAGCTTAAGATAAAGGAAGCCTGAGGAGGCAGTGATCACAATATGATTGAGTTCAACTTGAAATTTGATGGGGAGAAAGTGAAATCTGATGTAGCAGTATTTCAGTGGACTAAAGGAAATTACAGTGGTATGAGAAAGGAATTGGCCAAAGTAAATTGGAAGGAACTGCTGGCAGGGATGACAGCAGAGCAGAAGTTACTTGAGTTTCTGGGAAAAGTGAGAAAGGTGCAGGATAGATGTCTTCCAAAAAGAAAGAAATACTCAAATGGCAAAATAGTACAACCGTGGCTGACAAGGGAAGTCAAAGCTAATATAAAAGCAAAAGACAGGGCATACAACAAAGCAAAAAATAGTGGGAAGGTAGAGGATTGGGAAGCTTTTAAACACCTACAGAGAAAAACTAGAAGAATCATTAAGAGGGAAAAGATGAAATATGAAAGCAATCAAGCAAACACTATCAAGGTGGCTAGTAAAAGCTTTTTCAAGTATATAAAAAATAAAACAGAGATGAGGGTGGATATAGGACTGCTAGAAAATGACGCTAGAGAAATAGTAACAGGGAGACAAGGAGATGGCAGATGAACTAAATGTGTTTTTTGTATCAGTCTTCACTGTGGAAAACACGATCAATGTGCCATATTTTGAAGGGTGTGAGGGAAGAGAAGTGGGTGCAGTTATTGTTACAAGGAAGATGGTGCTCAAAAAGCTGAAAGACCTAAAGGTACATAAGTCACACAGACCAGATGAATTGCACCCTATGGTTCTGAAAGAGGTAGCAATAGAGATGGTGGAGGCATTAATAATGATCTTTCAAAAATCATTGGACTCTGGCATGGTGCCAGATGACTGGAGAATTGCAAATGTCACTTCACTCTTTAAGAAAGGAAGGATACAGCAGAAAGGAAATTATCAACTAGTTAGCCTGACCTCAATGGTTGGCAAGATGTTGGAGTCAACTGTAAGGATGATGTTATGAAGTGCTTGGTGACACAGGACAAGATAGGACAAAGTCAACACGGTCACCTTAAGGGAAAATCTTGCCTGGTGAACCTGTTGGAACTCTTTGAGGAGATTACACATAGGATAGATAAAGGGGATGCAATGGATATTGTATATTTGGCCTTTGATAAGGTGCCACACATGAGGCTTCTTACTAAGTTAAGAGCCCATGGCATTACAGGAAAGTTACTAGCATGGTTAGAGCATTGGCTGATTGGTAGGAGACAGTGAGTGGGAATAAAAGGATCATTTTCTGGTTGGCTGCCAATGACTAGTGGTGTTCCTCAGGGATCAGTGTTGGGACTACTTCTATTTATGCTGTATATCAATGATTTAGCTGATGAAATAGGTGGCTTTGTTGCCAATTTTGCAGATGATACAAAGATTGGTGGAGGGGCTGGTAGTGTTGAGGAAGCAGGGAGGCTGTAGAAGGACTTAGACAGATTAGAAGAATGGGCAAGAAAGTGGCAAATGAAATACAATGTTAGAAAATGCATGGTCATGCACTTTGGTAGAAGAAATAAATGTGGACTATTTTATTAATGGGGAGAAAATCCAAAAATCTGAGATACAAAGGACTTGGGAGTCCTTGTGCAGAATACCTTAAAGGTTAACTTGGAGTTTGAGTCAGTGGTGAGGAAGGCAAACGCAATGTTAGCATTCATTTCAAGATGTCTAGAATATAAGAGCAGGGATGTGATGCTGAGGCTTTATAAGGCACTGGTGAGGCCTCACCTTGAGTACTGTGAACAGTTTTGGGCTCCTTATCAAAGAGAAGATGTGCTGGTGTTGGAGAGGATTAAGAGGAGGTTCACAAGAATGATTCTGGGAATGAATGGGTTATCATATGAGGAACGTTTGATAGCTCTGGGCTTGTACTTGCTGGAATTTAGAAGGATAAGGGGGATCTCATTGAAACCTTTAGAATGTTGAAAGGACTAGAGAGAGTAGATGTGGAAAGGGTGTTTCCCATGGTGGGGGAGTCTAGGACAAGAGGGCACAGCCTCAGGATAGAGGGGAGCACATTTAAGACAGAAATGCAGAGAAATTTCTTTAGCCAGAAGGTAATGAACTTGTAGAATTTGTTACCACAGACAATTGCGGAGGCCAGGTTGCTGGTGTATTTAAGGCAGAGATTGATAGGTTCTTGATTGGCCAAGGCATTAAAGGTTACAGGGAGAAGGCCAAGGAGTGGTGTTGAGGGGGGGATAAAAAGGATTAGCATAATTGAATGGCAGAGCAGACTCAATGAGATCCTATGCCTTACAGTCACAATTGACTCCATTGAGGAAAATAATATTGCTGGACGTTTTCAGTGGCTGGTGGATAAGGGTTTCCTTCTGTTCCATGGCATCCCACAGCGGTGTGCTCTCCATATACTGTAGCTCTGTGCAGAAACGCGCAAGTGCCAGGAGAGTAATGGAAAATTCTATTACAGAATGCAGCACGCCATGATGAATCTTGACAGCTGCCTGGCTGAATTTCTGTAGTTCTCCTACAGAGCAGCGCTGGCAGTCAAATTGTTGCTTCCACATGCTAATGGTCTGCACTGTCATATCTTATACTTTCAGTTTCATGCATATGCTGAGCCTGTCAGTGTCCATGTTCTGGATCAAAGTTATCAGTGGTTAGCCTTTGTTCCCTAAGAGACACTCTCTATTTCACCATGATAGCGAAAATACTGCAGGAGTAGGAGACACAGTGAAGGCAGTATTGCTGCTATATGACTTTCTGACACAACAGGTGGGCCTCGAGCAGAGTTACCACTCTCAGTTCGAGAGTCTTGCGAAGTCAACATGCAGCAGCCACCTTGTCTGCTTGGACAATCAATGGTACAGGTTGAACTATGGGATGCTGCAGGGCTACCTGAATGAAGAACCTCAGTGAACAGACTTCAGAATAATGGAGTGCAGACTTTGCCTAGATGGGTTATTGAATCCATTTGATTGGGATAAAACTGGCAAAACATCACAAATGAATGTTTTTTGAATGGTTTATTACAATTACAAATACCAGTCTCCTGTTTCCTTTAGCCTATTGAACCCTTTAACTTAATCAAAGCTCACATGCATTTAACCTACTAATCCCAGTGATAATGCAAAATTCTCTGTTCTCATCTGCAGGTTGATCAATTCTGTCTGCAGTTCCTATGCAGGTAGCCGAAGCTTTCCTCCAATACTCCCTATATAATATAAATATTCTGCCTGTGAGAAGTGATTGATGGAACTCTACCTTCTGCTCCTGACTATCCAATTATTGATTTATGATAACTACTTAGGACAATTAATATTATGGAGTCCTACAGCACTGAAATTAACCTTTTACTCAATTTGACCACGATGACTATCTAAGTTAATTCCATTTGCCTACATTTGGCCCATATCTCTTTAAACCTTTCTTCTCCATATACCTGTCTAAATGTCTTTTAAATATTATAATTGTTCCCCAAGTAGCTTGTTCTATATATCTGCAGTTCTCTGTGTGTAAAACCATATCCTTCAGTTCCTCTTTAAATCTTTCCCCTGTCACCTTAAGCTATTCCTTCTAATTTTAGACTTCCTTATCCTCGGTAAAAGACTAACTATCTACCCCATCTACACTCTTCATAATTTAATACAGCTCTATAAAATCACCTCTCAGCCTTCTTTGCTCCAGGGAAAACAGTCCCAGCCAATTGAATCTCTCCTTTTAACACTAGCCTTCCATTCCAGGCAACATTCCCATGAATCTTTTCTGTGCTCTCTCGAGCATAATGACTTTTTTGCTATAGGATGCTGGACAAGATTGCACTCAACACACCAAGTTCAGTCTGGTCAATGATTTGTACAACTGTAGCATGATATCCCAAATCCTATACTCAATGACTTGACTGATTAAAGCAAGCATACCATAAGCCTTCTTCATCACTCTGTCTAACTCTGTTGCCTTTTCAGGGAAATACGTCCCCATATCTTAAGGTCTCACTGCTCTATAGTACTCTGCAGGGGTCTGCCATTCATTGTGCATATTGTGGTCTAGTGTAAAGTTCCATAGTACATTACTTCGCACTTGATTCTTCTTCTTCTCCTTCTTTTTTGTTTTACGGCGGTTGGCAACCGTTTTTTCAGTGCTTTATCGCCACCTGCTAGACTTGTGGTATTCCAACCAAATATGTTCTGGAGTTCTCTACTTTAGACAATCTAGTTCAGCCTGCAGTTCTCTATTAGCATCACTCTGTAGTTGCAATTCCTCATGAATGCTTAATGCGCTCATTAGATAACGCCGCAAACTGCTATTCTTCCCTAATTTTGTCACATGTTTTCATGTAGTTGCATTACCTCAATTACATTGATTTCATCTACATCACTTGTAAGACTAAAATTGTCTTGTTAAAGAATAGTAATTATCACGTTATGCTTTTAAAATTGCCGTTTTACCAAGTCTATCTGCTTTTTCAGGTTTTCCTTTGCTCGGATCGTAGCCTGCAGTTGTTTACCGAGACCTTGGAGTTCTTCTTCATTTGCTTCCATGTTTTCATTTTATAATCTGTATGTAGATAATTCACTTTGCAACAAATTCCTTTTCCTTTTGTATCCTTGTAATGATTTCCTCCATTTTCCAATCTCTTTTCCAACTCACAGTTGTTCTTGTCGGGTACTTCTATTTGTTGTTGGAGTTCTGCACTTTTACCCTGGGCATCAACCATAAGATCTGAGGATTTTCCTTAAGTTCTGAAACATATTTCTTAAATTCTTGACCATTTGCGATAAATATACTGCCAGTAAGATTCCATCTCCCCTGCCTGTGAACTATTGGATCCTCCATTCAACTTCTTCCCACCTCGTCCCTTTAATACCAAGAGATTTTTCTGCAGACTTGACGATAATTTTAATTTTTTCAGTTCTATTGATTGCTTGCGCTGAACAATTAATTGAATCCACCATAAAAAGTATGAAATCCTTTCTACTCATTAATAGTGTATCCTTATCTTTCATATTACAGCCTTCACAATTCACCAGTTTATTATTCCCTGTATTTGCTTGCTTGACAGACATTTTTTTCCGCAAATTCTTTCATTGCCTCTGCATAACTGATTCCTTGAGTTACTTTTACATATTGTATCTCAGCCGACTTCTTGCTATAAATGCACCCTCGATAAGCTATGCTGTGTTCCTCGCCACAATTACAGCATTTCAGCCTGGCTCCGGCTTCTATTTCCCATATTCATGTTCTCCAGCGCACCTCCCACATCTTTGTTATCCTCTGCAGACCACCGCAATGTGCCCGAATTTCTGACATTTATAGCATCTTAAAGGCGGTGGTATATATATTCCAACCGCATAAAATATATACCCTAAGTAAACGATAGTTAGCAATCTCTCTTCATCAAAGTTAATCATTACTGGCAGACTATCACACTTTTTCCTGTTTCTTGTAACTTTCAATAATTCTGCCTCAATAATTTTTGCTCCTTTTATGTTCTGTTTAATCTCAACCATAGTAACTTCTGTTGGTATCCCCGAAATAACTCCTCTATTCCACTTTCTATTGTTGAGTATTGAGCATTGTACTTCTTTGCCATCTATTTTACTTAATCTTATCACTTTGCCTTGCTGAGCACTATCCCGACAAATCACTAATAGCGATCCATTTCGTAAAATCTTTGCTCTTTTAATCTCGCCTACAATTTTGTTGAGCATCTTCGTCAAACGAATCGGGTTCCAATCGTCAAAAGATACCGTGGGTCTTCGCTTAGTTTTATAATTGCTTTACTCTCATCTTCTTTCCATTGTTTTGCTGTCCTGTTTTGATCATCCGCTGACTCCTCTGAGCTTGATATCCCGTGCGTCTGCTTTCTTTTCTTCCTCCTTCCATTCCGTTCCTCTTTCCCGCTGACTTCCATCTCTAGTTCACTTCCACTCTCGTCAAAAACTTCCTTAAACAGCTTGGCTCTTTCCTTGATGTTCTCTCTCTCCGCCATTTTCCAGAGAGCTCCACAATCAATCTTCTGCACCATAATCTTATCTAAACTCATTATCAACTTTTAAGACCTGGGTCTCCCTGCCTCCTTCTGTAACTGGATACCCAACTTCCTCACTGACCTTGGCACTTGGTTCTTTTACATACACAGGTGTATACACTCAGTGGCCACTTTATTGGGTGCACTTGTACACCTGCCCGCTCATGCAATTATCTAATCAACCAATCATGTGGCAACAACTCAATGCATAAGAGCATACAGACATGGTCCAGGGGTTCAGTTGTTGTTCAGAGTAAATATCAGAATGGGGAAGAAATGTGATCTAGGTGACTTTGACTGTGGAATGATTGTTGGTGCCAGACAGGGTAGTTTGAGTATCCCAGAAACCGCTGATCTGGGATTTTCATGCATAACAGTCTCTAGAGTTTACAGAATGGTGTGAAGAACAAAAAGAAACATCCAGTGAGCAGTGGTTCTAGTGGGAAAAACACCTTGTTAATGGAAGAGATCAGAGGAGAATGACCAGACTGGTTGAAGCTGACAGGAAGGCAACTGTAACTCAAACAACCATGTGTTACAACAGTGATGTGCAGAAGAGCATTTCTGAACACAATACACTGTATCCTGAAGTAGATGTAGCCCATTCAGCAGCAGAAAGTCATGAACATACATTCAGTGTGTGTATATATGGAACATAGACGCAGGATTAAAACTTGATTTGCCAGTCAATATGTTCACAGCTGATTCTTTATCTCACTACCATTTCCCATAATATCATCTGTGTCTAGAATTATATCTTCTTTTGAAGTGTATTCAATGACCTGGGCTCCATAACACTCTCTGGTAGAGAGTTCCACAGGTTCAACACTATCAATGAAGAATTATCTTCTCACCTCAGTCCTGAATATTTAACTCTTTATCCTATGCCTGAAACTTCTCATTCTAAATACGCTGGTCTATTATCATTTTTTACTATTTTATTTAGAGACACAGCAAGGAACAGGCCTCTCTGACTCAACTAGCCGCACTGGCCATCAATGGGCCTATTTAAGCACATTAATCACAGGACAATTTACAATGACGAATTAACTTACTAACCGGTACATTTTTGGATTCTAGGAGGAAACAGGAGCAATTAGAAGGGACCCACATGGTTCATGGGGAGAACATACAAACTCCTTACAGATGGTGGTGGAGTTGGTCTCTCAACCCCAAAACGCCCAAGCTGTAATATTGTTGTGCAAATTGGTTAACTGCTTCACCACAGGAACTGGATGGACAGGATAAATGAATCTGATATAATTTTGTTGCCACTTCCCAGCTTAGTATATTCATATCAGTCAGAAGTGTCTGCTCCTCAGCGTGAGTAACTCCTGCAGTTCCTTCTCTTTACCTTCTTTAAACCTTAATTTACAAATCTCTGTATTGCTTCACAATATGAGGGGATATGAAATTTGGTCAATTTTTGGGTGTGAGGATCACACAGTTACCTTACCCAACCCTTTAATGTTCATTTATTTTGTGTTAAATGTGTTCGTTTGCAGGTTTGGCTATGGTTGGAGTGTTACTAACATCCCCAGCTGGGAGCTGCAAATTTCCTTACCCTGCCCTGGTGTTGGACACGTGGCTGTGCCAACCTTCCTAGTGGGGTGCAATTGTCCCGACCACTGGTTGTCCTGAAGTTCTGCTGAGAGTACCTCTTTGAATACCTTGATGCTATTGCATCCAGCTTAGAGATCTTCCCGTCCTTCCCCCTTCCTCTACCTGCATCTTGTCTTGCTGTATGCAGTTTCTACTCCTTCTCTCAGTCGTGGATAATTCCACAGGGAAGTTCCAGCGATGCGGCAACGTCTGGGAGTGGCCGGTTTCTGTCTGCAGAAAAATCTTACAGCTCCTTCTACATTGCCCCCTGCAGAGTTTTGAAGCTTTCACCAAGAAGCACTGAGAACGTGTAGAAATGTAGCAGCTGCCAGAGGAAATAAACCTGCTAAAACGTTGCTGATCCCTATAAATAGCACTAGCATGCGGTCCTCCCTGTTGCTTAATGCATGCTAGCTGTGCAAGCTTAAACAAGTGCATAGGCTCTGAGCACTGAGCTCCAGAAAACCAGTGCTGGCATCAAATCAGCACTGAATGCTGATTGACATCATAATCTATCTGTTCAGAACATAACCAGCAGGCAGTAACTTCATACATGCTAAAATCCTTATCAAGATGGCATCATCTACTTTGACATCAAAAATCTGAACATGCAATATTGCAGCTTTTCGGATACAATGACCATGATAGAGTACAGCTACAGAGCCCATTTTTATCCTCATTATTCTCTCATACTCAGGCCATTCTCCTGACTCAGTCCTTGTAAGGAATGAGGACTAATGATTTAGTTATTCACTGCTTGGACCACGCAGAGCTCTTCCCATCCATGGCCCCATCTGACAAAACTGCTCACTTGTCTGGTTAACCCCATACTGAACAGGTCGAACAAGTCTGGTTCTATTATCATAACCTGCCTTTCCCCACTCTCCACCAGCATGCTTCCAGCAAAAACAAACACAGAGACTTTCTGTGTTAACAAAATCAAGATCATCTGGATAAAACCTTTCTTATCTTATTTGGCATGTTTCTCATCAAACCAAATAAAAGAGTTGGATCTGGTCTTGCCTTAAACCAGGGCTCTCGGGTGTGGGAACTCTTCGCAGCTTTGCTGCTGATGACATGTTAGGTGATGTTGATGATCCTTTCACCTGGGCTAACTTCAAATATGTCATCATTGCTCCTCTCCCCCAAATAAGTAACCTTTGGCCTCATCATCCTTGCAAACCACTGGTCCATTAGTGCAGCAGACAACACTGCTGCTTCAGAGCTCCAGCAACTTGAGTTCAACCCCACACACAAAATGCTGGAGGAACTCCGCAGGCCAGACCAGGACTGAGGAAGGGCCTCAGCCCAAATCGTCGACCATTTACTCTTTTCCATAGCTGCCTTGTGGACTGCTCAGTTCCTCCAGCATTATGCGTGTGTTGCTTTGTATTTCCAGCATCTTCAGACTTGTGTAGGCTCAATCCCAGTCTTGTTTCAAAGGTTTCAAAGGTACATTTAATGACAGAGAAATGTACAAAATATACATCCTGAATTTCTTTTTCTTCACAAACATCCACAAAAACAGAGGGGCGCCCCAAAGAATGAATGACAGTTAAATGTTAGACCCCCAAAGCTCCCGCAGCTTCCCACACCCACGCATAAGCAGCAGCAAAGCGATGATCCCCCCTCCCCCCCACACATCGGCACCCCCCCACCGAGCACTCAAGCATGCAGCAAAGCATCAATAAAGACACAGACTTGCAGTACCCAAAGACAATTCGTTCACCCGGTAATGTGACATACTCACCCGGTAATGTGACAGGCTCTCTCTCTCTCTCCCTAATAAGGGAATGTCCCCATTTTACAGCAAGAGGGGAGACATAACAAGCAACTTGCTGATTTACGATGATAAAACTCTTTTGTATCGCTTCTTCTGAGCTCTGTGCCCAAAGAACTCGAGTCTCTGAACACACAACCAGCAGTCAGCTTGCTGCTTTCGATCTTCCGTCTCCCTGAAAGGGAAAAATAGAGATATTAAAGATAGTAACAGAGCTGTTTCCAAAGATGCAAGCAAAGGAGTTGCTGTTGGGCACCATCCTAAGCTCCTCCTCATTGTTTATGTGCAGTTTGCATGTTCTCATATGACTATATGGGCTTTCCCATGTGTTTTGTTTTTTCTCTTATATAAAGTAATGGAGTCATAGAATAACAGAGTCGTAGTTTTACAGCACAGAAATAAGCCCTTCAGGTTAACTGGTCCATGCTGACCAAAATGCCCCATCCAAGTATATCCCGATTGTCTGTGTTTGGCCCATAACCTTCTAAGCTTCCTCAATCCATGTACTTGTCCAAATAGCTTTGAAAAATTGTTCTTGTACCTGCCTCAACCACTTCCTCTGGCAGCTCATTCCATATGTATACCACTTATTGTGTAGAAAAAGAAGTTGCCCCTCAAATTCCTATTGAATCTTGCCCCTCTCATCTTAAACCTATGCCTTTTAATTTGTTATTCCTCAACCCTAGGGAATAGACAAATAGCATTCACCAAATCTATGCCCCTCATAATTTAATATACCTCGATAAGATCACTTCTCAAGTCTCCTACGTTCCAAGGAATGAAATCCTAGCCTGTCCAATCTCTCTCTATAGCTCAGTCTCTTCAGTGATGGCATCATCCTTGAAAACCTTTTTTTGAGTCTCCTAGTAGAAGGGTGAGCAAAACTGAATACAATACTCCAAGTGTGGCTCTACCAGCATACAGTATTACAGCACATGACTTCCCAGCTGGTATTGTCAATGCCCTGGGCTGATTCGGCCAGTGTGCCAAAATTCTTCTTCACCACCCTGTCTACCTGTGACTCCATGTACTTACATTTCAAGGTCACTCCGTTCTGCAGATGTCTCCAGGGCGCTATCATTCTATGTCATGGACGTGTCAGCTGGTAGATTAGTTAGCTACTGTAAATTGTGCCTAGTGTGGAAGGATGGTAAGAGGGGGCTTAAGAAGAATATTACACTGTATAGAGAAAAAAAATTCTTGGGTCATTTGGATAAAGTTAAAGAATGAGAGAGAAGCTGGCATCATAAATCAGACTTCCCATTAGACAGTGGGAATAAGACCATAAGACATAGTTTCAGGACTGGGCCATTTGGCCCATCGAGTATGCTCCAAGATTCAAACATGCCTGATTTATATTTCCTCTCAACCTTATTCTTCTGCCTTCTCCCCATAACCACTGATGTTTTTACTAACAACTTATTAATCTCCTCTTTAAGTATACCCAATGACTTGGCCTCCCCAGCCATCTGTGGCAAAGAAGTCCACAGATTCACTACGCTCCGGCTAAAGAAATTTCTCCTCATCTCTGTTCTAAAGGGTTGTTCTTCTATTCTGAGGTTGCACCCTCTGGTCCTAGACTCCCGCTCCCCCCGCGACTAGAGGAAACATCACCTCCAAGTCCACTCTCACAGCCTTTCAATATTTGGTAGGGTTCCCCCATTACTCTTCTAAACTCCAGTGACTACAGGCCCGGAGCCATCAAACAATCAACACACATTAACTCTTTAATTCCTAGGATCACTCTTGCAAATTTTCTCTGATCCCTCCCCAATGCCAGGGCATTTTGTCTTAGATATTGAGCCCAAAACTGCTCACAGCACTCCATATGTGGTCTTACTAATGCCTTATAAAGCTGCAGCATTACACCTTTGCTTTTATATCCTATTTCTCTTGAAATGAATGCTAACATTGCAATTGTCTTCCTTACCACCAACTCAATCTGCAAGTTAACCTTTAGGGAAACCTGCACTAGGACTCCAAAGTCCCTTTGCACCCCTGATTTCTGAATTTTCTTCTCTTTTAGAATATACAGTGGCATGCAAAAGTTTGGGCACCCTGGTCAAAATTTCTGTTACTGTGTAACTCGCTAAGCGAGTAAAAGATAATCTGATTTCCAAAAGGCATAAAGTTAAAGTTGACACATTTCTTTAATATTTTAAGCAAGATTACTTCTGTATTTCCATCTTTTACAGTTTCAAAATAACAAAAAAAGAAAAAGAGCCCAAAGAGCCCGAAGCAAAAGTTTGGGCACCCTGCATGGTCAGTACTTAGTAATACCCCCTTTGGCAAGTATCACAGCTTGTAAACGCTTTCTGTAGCCAGCTAAGAGTCTTTCAATTCTTGTTTGGGGGATTTTCGCCCATTATTCCTTGCAAAAGGTGTCTAGTTCTGTGAGATTTTTCGGCTTTGCATGCACTGCTCTTTTGAGGGCTATCCACAGATTTTCGATTGGAGGACTGTGAGGGCCATGGCAAATCCTTCAGCTTGCGCCTCTTGAGGTAGTCTATTGTGAATTTTGAGGTGTATTTAGGATCATTATCCTGTTGTAGAAGCCATCCTCATTTCAACTTTAGCTTTTTTACAGATGGTGTGATGTTTACTTCCAGAATTTGCTGGTATTTAATTGAATTAATTCATCCCTCTACCAGTGAAATGTTCCCCATGTGACTGGCTGCAACACAAGCCCGAAGCATAATAGATCCACCCCCGTGCTTAACGGTTGGAGAGGTGTTCTTTTCATGAAATTCTGTGCCCTTTTTTTCTCCAAACATACCTTTGCTCATTGCAGCCAAAAAGTTCTATTTTAACTTCATCAGTCCACAGGACTTGTTTCCAAAATGTATCAGCATTTTCAGATGTTCCTTTGCCAACTTCTGACGCTGAATTTTGTGGTGAGGACCCAGGAAAGGTTTTCTTCTGATGACTCTTCCATGAAGGTCATATTTGTGCAGGTGTTGCTGCACAGTAGAACAGTGCACCACCACTCCAGAGTCTGCTAAATCTTCCTGAAGGTCTTTTGCAGTCAAACGGGGGTTTTGATTTGCCTTTCTAGCAATCCTACAGGCAGTTCTTTCAGAAAGTTTTCTTGGTCTTCCAGACCTCAACATGACCTCCACAGATTCTGTTAACTGCCATTTCTTAATTACATTACAAACTGAGGAAACGGCTACCTGAAAACGCTTTGCTATCTTCTTATAGCCTCCTCCTGTTTTGTGGGCATCATTTATTTTAATTTTCAGAGTGCTAGGCAGCTGCTTAAAGGAGCCCATGGCTGCTGACTGTTGGGACAAGGTTTGAGGAGTCAAGGTATTTATAAAGCTTTGAAATTTGCATCATGAAGCCTTTCTTAACAATGACAGTGAACAAGCCATAGCCCTAACAAGCTAATTAAGATCTGAGAACTTGGTAAAAGTTATCTGAGAGCTCATATCTCTTGGGGTTCCCAAATTTTTTCATGGTGCTCTTTTACTTTTCTTCACTCTAAAATTGTACAAAACAAAAATAATACACTAATCTTGCTTAAAATTTTGAAAAGAATGTTTCATCTTTAACTTTATGACTTTCGGAGATCAGTTCATTCTCTACTTACTTAACTATTCACAGTAACAGAAATTTTGACCAGGGGTGCCCAAACCTTTGCATGCCACTGCAGTCTATGCCTTTGTTCCTTCTACCAAAGTGCATGACCATACACTTCCCTACACTATGATCCATCTGCAACTTCTTTGCCTATTTTCCTCATCTGTCCAAGTCTTCCTACAGATTCCCTCTTTCCTCAAAATTACCTACCACTCCACCTATCTTCGTATCAACAATGTTGGCCAGAAAGCCATCAATTCCATCATCCAGATTATTAACATACAGCGTATATTTTTTAAAGTGAGCAGAGTCTGTCTGGACTTGTCTATGGGAGTGGGAGATTGCGGAGTGAGATGGAGATAGTTCATTGTGGACTTTACATACCAATTTTAAAAAGTGAGCAGGGCATGTCGGAAATAATCTGTGGAGAAGGAGATTGCTTCTGTTTATAGTAAATTAGCAAGGCCAATAAAAAGAATTGAGGTTTAAGCAGAGGGGCCATTGTTGGAGTGGATAGTGTTAGAGTGGTCAGACTTGGGATCATAGGGCTTGGATGAGAACAGGCGCAGATGAGAACTTAAGTTTGAGAAGTTAGAGGTATAACAAGTGTAGGCAGGATTCAGGCAGTAGAATGCTCCTCCTGTGAGGTGTGGGATTCTAAATTGGCAGGAGAATGGGAACAAGTGACATGGTGAGAATCGGGCAGTTGGTATACAAGTTGATACAATGTGTGGTGAGACTATGGCAGGCAGATGATAAGGCAAAATTGCAGTCAGTAGGGATGATTTGAAGTGTAACATGGGGGTAAAATCGAAAAGAGTGATGAATACAGAACTGAAGGTGTTATATTTGAATACACGCCGTATATGGGATAAGGTAGATCAAAATTCAAAGTTCAAAATTTAAAGTAGATTTATTATCAAAGCAAGTATACTGTATACAACTTCAAGATTTGTTTCTTTCCCCAAAACCACAAAACAAAGAAACCCAACAGAACCAATTTTAAAAATAGAAGACCGTCAAACATGCAATGTGAATTGAAGTTCATGAAAGTGAGTCCACAGCCACGAAGCCAATTGTTACTGCAGCTGACTCAGGAGCCCATTAGTTGCAGGCCACAGACTCAGTTCAGCAGCAGAGATGAGTAAACTTCATGGAGCAGTGAGCTGAATCGGCTTGTGTCTCACTACCGGCCCTGACACTCTGACCTTTTCAATCTGGCCCAGTGCTTAAATCATCCAAACCTTAGGTTATTCCTCATTGTTGGACCTGGGCCCTGCTGCTTCAATATACTCTCAGGTTCAGGCTCCACCACCTAGGTTTGGCCCATAAATGACCTTTCCAATTCATCCCAGTGCTTAAATGAATCAATACTTGGGTCTATTTCTCACTCTCGGGCCTGGGCCTGGGCCCTGCCACCATGACTCTGCGTTACTTCTGCTCACCTCACCTCAGTTTTGCCACATCAAATCACCTCCAAGTGTGCTCCAGTAATGGCAAAACTTTGACTCATTCCCCAATGATCTTGTCGTGCAGTTATAGATTGGCAGGTATGGCATGTGACATCACTGACTTGTGGTTGAAATAAGATCATAGTTGGGTGCTTAAAGTCCAAGGATACACCTTGTATTGAAAGGACAGGGAGGTAAGCAGAGGGAGGTGGGAGTGGCTCCATTGGTAAGATATGAAATCAAATCCTTAGAAAGAGGTGACACAGGATTAGAAGATGTAGGCAGAGTTAAGAAGCTATAAGTGTAAAAAGACCCATATGGGAGTTACATACAGGCCCTAGAACAGTAGCCGTGATGTGGGATATGAATTTCAATGGGAAATAGCAATCACATGTAATAAGGGCAGTAATATTATAGTCATGGGGGAATTTCAATTTACAGGTAGATTAGGAAAATCAAGTTGCTGCTGGATCCCAAGGGAGGGAATTTGTAGAATGCCTACAATATTGAGAAAGACAATTCTGGATTGGGTGCTGTGTAATGAAGGAGATTTCATTAGGGAGCTTGAGGTAAAGGAACCCTTAGGAGTCAGTGATCATAATATGATATAATTCACCCTGCAGTTTGAGAGTGAGAAGATGTCATTATTACAGTGGATTAAAGAGAATTACGGAGGTATGAGAGAGGAGCTGGCCAAAGCTGATTGGAAAAGAACACTATCAGGAATGATGGCAAAATAGCAATGGCTGGAGTTTCTGAGGACAATTTGGAAGATGCAGGATAGGTATATCCCAAAGATGAAGAACTACTCTGAAGGGAGGATGAGACAATCATGGCTGACAAGGGAAGTCAAAGACAGCATAAAAGTAAAAGAGAATGCATATAATATAGCAAAAATTTCTGGGAAGTTAGAGGACTGGAAAGATTTTAAAAACAAACATAAGGCAACTAAAAAAAGTTGAAATATGAAGAAAAGCTAGTCAATAATATCAAAGAGGAGTTTTTTTTCAGATGTATAAAGAGTAAAAGAAAAGCAAGAGTTGATATCGGACAACAGAAAGATTAAGCTGGGGAGGTAGCAATAGGGGACAAAGTATTTTGTGTCAGTCCTCACAATGGAGCACCCTAGCAGTATTCCAGAAATTTGAGAGTGTCTGGGGACAGAAGTGAGTGTAGTTGCTATTACTAAGGAGCAGGTGCTTGGGAAACTGAAAGGTCTGAAAGTAGATAAGTCAATTGGAACAATTGGACAGCACCCCAGGGCTCTAAAAGACGTATGTAGCTGAAGAGACTGTGGAGGCATTAGCAATGATCTTTCAAGAACCACTACATTCTGGAATGGTTCTGGAGGAATGGAAATTACAAATACTACTCTAATCACTCTCCTCCCTCATTCTAATTGGAGGAGGGAGGAGAAGATGGCAGCGCGAAGCAGCGCGTGTGGCCATTCCGAATGATATTGTATGTGTTAACTAGGGGCCGTGTACAATCCTGATTTGATTTGATGGAGACAGCTATGAGAAGCACGGAGGAACACCTCAAGAAACTTCTGAAATGCCTGCATCGCTGCCGCTGCTACTGTGCGATCGAGAATCTCTGAAGGGGAAGGCCCCAAATCATTGGCTTTGCCTATTGCCTGTTGCCAGGGTCAAGGTCGAAGCGCTTCAGAAGAGCTGGTGCTCGGTGTCGGAGGGCTGGTTGGGGACTCGGAGATTTCGGACGGACTCAAGAGTTGGAGGTGGTTGGGTGCTTCCAGGGTGCTGCATCGGCAAGTTTGCGGCGCTGGAAGCTCATGGCAGGAAGATTTTTTTTTCTTCCTTCTACCGTCTGTGTGAGATGATGGGACTTTCGAGAGACTTTGAGACTTTTTATCATGCCCGTGGTCTGTTCTTCATCAAATTACAGTATTGTTTTGCACTGTTGTAACTATATGTTATAATTATGTGTTTTTTGTCAGTTTTTCTGTCAGTTTGTCTTGTGTTTCTGTGATATCATTCTGGAGAAACATTGTATCATTTCTTAATGCATGCACCCCAGGGCTCTAAAAGATGTATGTAGCTGAAGAGACTGTGGAGGCATTAGCAATGATCTTTCAAGAACCACTACATTCTGGAATGGTTCTGGAGGAATGGAAATTACAAATACTACTCTAATCACTCTCCTCCCTCATTCTAATTGGAGGAGGGAGGAGAAGATGGCAGCGCGAAGCAGCCAATAAATGACAATAAAATGACAATGACAATAAAAGAGGGCTGCGTGTCCTCATAATCTAAAAAGCTAAAATCTTTAAGAAAGGAGGGAAGGCAAAGAAAGGAAATTATAGACCTGCAAGTCTGACTTCAGTGGCTGGGAAGATATTGCAGTCCATTATTAAGGATGAGGTTTCATGGTCCTTGGAAGCACATGATAAAGTAGGCCAAACTCAGCATAGATTCCTTAAGGGGTAGTCTTGTTTGACAGAGTCAATTGGAGTCAAGTAAGATGGCACTAGTGAAACACAGTAACGTGTTGTGGGGAGCTTACAAATATCGTAATTATACCTCTTCTGAACAACTCTTACTACAAGCTGCAGCCTGTAAATTCCCTTCAAGCAACATACTTTTGAATCACCTTAACGAACTTGCAATTTCATGATCCCTGAAGGATTCGGTGGAGTTAACTCTCAAGCATGCAGGTATGGCACCTTTAAGAGGAAGAAAGTACAACACCATGGCTGAAAGTGAGGGAGGAGGGAAGGACTCCAAACCAGACTGAAATGCTGGGTTTTATGTTTTGTAACTCCAAATCTAATGGAAAGCAAAACACAGAAGCCAGGATATGTTTTTGCTAATTAGTTTTTATTTTCCCTTTTTTAGTGAGGTGCTCACATATGATACTTATTCACATACTTTGTACATACAATATAACCCATAATGAATTATGTAAAAAAACAAAGAATGCTTAATTTTGAATACACAATGCACCTCCCTGCTTAGCTATAAACACCAACTCAATATAGAATGCATATCAACTCACATATATAACATATTTCTCTCTAGTCACATAACTATAGTAATATACACTGTATACTATATAATACAATGAGTATATAGACATCTACAGCATAGTAAAGTTTAAATTGTCCGATTCAGGACTAAAGATTTAATCACTGTGGAGGATTTCTAACGCTTGTGGGATAATGTCTTTCCTGACACAGGGAGTCACCCTGCTTGGCAGGTGAGACTTGTGGCTGTGAAATAACCTCAGCTTTGGGTTGGGGGCCCCAATGATGGTTGTAAACATTGTCTCTGGGACTGCAGGAAGCTGTTCTGACAGTTCTGGATACCTTTGTTCTCTAACAATTGACTCTACTCTCCTCAATTGATCGTTGTGTCGTCTCCAGAAGATAGCAGATGCAGTCTCCACTGTGTACGAGAACGATCCAGTTCTGTCCTTAATCTTTCCAAGTACACACTTTTGATCATTTCTGAAGTTCCTCACCAGGTCTGCTTGTTTAGGAGTGAAACTTCAAACCTTGTTCGGGGAGCCCTCAATTTGTCTCAGCTGTTTGTCCTGCATCCTCCTTCTGAGATTGGGTTTGAGGAGATCTAAGTGCGAACGTAAGGGGTGACACAGGAACAGCATAGCTGGTGGGTTGTTGGTTGTGGATATACAAAGAGGAAATTGTTGAGCTTCTGACTCAGTGTCAGCACAGTGTGTTCTGCTGACATTGCTCACAATGCATTCTTTAGACTTTAGGCAAACTTTTTTGCAAAAGCCATTTGTAGCTGGGTGGTATGGTGCAGATGTAATATGTCCTATTCCTTTCATTTTCAGGAATGCCTGAAACTGCTCTGCAACAAACTGTGGTCTGTTGTCACTGACTAAATGTTCTGGAACACCAGTCCTCGAGAAGAGGGTTTTCAACATATCAACAGTGTGTGAGGATGTAGTGGAGGCTGTTGGGAACACTTCTGGTCACTTTGTAGCTGCATCTGCTACTACCATGAAATTTATGCCTTGAATGGCCCGGGAAAATACCTATAAATCCTCCGCCAGGGCAATGTAGGTCATTCCCAGGGCTGGAGGGGCGCTGCTATTGGCATCTTCTGGACATGTTGGTACCTTGAATAGCACATGGCAAGCTGCTCGATCTGCTGATCTATCCCTGGCCACCAGACAATGCTTCGAGCCAATGCTTCCATTTTGACCATGCCTAGATGACCGGCATGTACTACAGTTCCTCCAATACTTTAGCTCTTAGCTTGGATGGTGCACTAACCCTCAATCCCTACATAAGGCAACCCCATCAAGGGCAAGCTTATTTCACTGCTGGTAAAAACAGGAGAACTGGAATTTCTGCTGCACATTCCAGCCATTTTGTAGACCTGAGACAGTGTGGGGCGCTCTCTGGTTTCCTTTGGATCGTCTCTGCTGCAATAGGAAGACTTTCAATTTGCATTAGGGAGAATTCGTCAAGAGGAGTGTCCTTGTTTATTATTTTTTCCGGTATTTCTTTTTCCAAGGGTAAACAGGACAATCATCAACAATTCCATGCAACACAAATAAAAAATGCTGGTGAACGCAGCAGGCCGGGCAGCATCTATAGGAAGAGGTACAGTTGACGTTTTGGGCTGAAACTCTTCTTCAGGACTAACTGAAAGAAGAGGTGCTATTCATTTTACTATCTCTTCTTTCAGTTAGTCTTGAAAATTGACACTAGTGCATCAGTAATGAGGGTAAACTCTCTCCCATACAAGTACCAGTTGAAACGTTTTATATCCTCAACTAAACTCAAGGCCTCTCTGTCAATCTGCATGTACATTTTCTCTGCAGTGGTGAGTGAATGTGATGCAATGTTTGTGGGCATTCACTTCCATCACTCATAACATGTGACATGACATGACTACACCTAAATCATAAGGTGAGGCATCACAGGCAAGCTTCAATGAATGATGTGGATCATAATGTGTGAATACAGAGCCTAATGTCACCATTACTCATTCTTCCTTCAGTTAGTCCTGACGAAGGGTCTCGGCCTGAAACGTCGACTGTACCTCTTCCTAGAGATGCTGCCTGGCCTGCTACGTTCACCAGCAACTTTTATGTGTGTTGCTTGAATTTCCAGCATCTGAAGAATTCCTGTTGTTTTTGTCACCATTTCATTTGTCTTTTGGAAAGTCATCTCACACTGCTTTGTCCATTGCCATTTCTTCTTGATCTGTAGTAATGAGTTCAAAGGGTAGAGCATAGTAGCCAGGTTTGGCAGGAACCAGTTATAGTAATTGACAAATCCTAAAGAGGATCACGACTGTGACAAGTCTTTTGGCCTTGCGGCATCCACCAATGTTTGAACTTTCTCAGCACACTCTGCAATCCTTGTGCACCAATGGTGTGACAGTAAGTGATGCTCAGTTTAAAGAATTCAGACTTGCCTGTCATACTCTGAGCCGATAATCTTCTAATCTTCTTAACTTGAGATTTTGGAAATGCTCCTTGTTATCCTCACCAGTAACAATGATGGCATCCAGGTAACACTGAGTGCCTGGGCAGTCTTGCAGCATCTAATCCATAGCTTTCTGACAGAGTGCAGGTGCAGTTTATTGCTTATTTATTTTATTATTATTATTATTATTGTTATTATTCTTATTCATTTCTTTTTCTACTTGCACAATTTGTTGTCTTTTGCACACTAGTGGAATGTCCAAGTTGGTGCAATCTTGATTCTATTATGGTTAGCATACTATTATGGATTTATTGAGTATATAAATGAATTTCAGAGTTGTATATGGGAACATATATGTACTTTGACAATAAATTTACTTTGAATTTTAAGATTCTACTCCAAATATAAGATTATTTTTGGGATCAAGCCATTTGTGAGTGTTTATGGTAAGAAACACTTTGAACTCTCCTTCCATCTCTGTCGGTAAGTAGGCCTCAGCTAAGTTCACTTTGCTGAAATGTTTACTTTCAGAAAGGTTGAAAAGATGTCCTCCATCCTGGGCAGAAGGTATTGATTTACTTTCAATACTGGATTGAAGGTGACCTGAAAATCACCACAGGTCCTGACAGACCCATTGTTCTTGGATACTGTGACAATTGGCAGTTGCCCATAGGCTCCACTCAATCTCAGAAAGAATTCCTTTAGCCTCCATGCGATCTAGCTCACTGGTGACCTTGTCACAGGTGGTATAAGGAACCAGAGTGGCTTTGTAAAACCTAACATTTTCAATTTTTTGCTTTGAGTTTTCCATTGCCATCCTTAAACTGCTGAGGGATCATCCAGTACCTATCGTAATTTGCTTTCAGTTGACTTGATTGCAAGGAATGTGGCATGCAACAGTGGATGGATCTCCAATCAAGTTGTATTTGTCTCGGTCAATCACAGTCCCACAATGTTGGCCCTTCTGTTTTTACCACATACAAGCCCAATATGGGTTCTTGTTTGTTGTATTTTACTGTTACAAATGACACTTCCACAGGAGTTTTCTTTTCTCCAGTATAGGCTCTTTGTTGGATATCTGTTGGTTCAGTTCAGTATCCTTGAAATGCTGTTCAAACTCATTTTGTGATTAACTGAAACAGCCGAGCCAGTGTCTAATTCCATTTAAATTTGCTGTTCACTTCTGGTGTAAGCCACATTTCTTGTCTCTTGTTTGCTTTCACATGGTAAATCTTAAGGCTACCCTGTCCTGTGTCACTCTATCATAATCAGATTTTTCATCAAAAGCATCCAGTTTAGTGATCTCTTGAAAACTGCAACTTGACCTTTTATCTTTTTCTCTTCACTATGCAGTCCATTTATTTATGTCTGCTTGACATGCTTTTTGTATGTATCCTACTTTGTTGTATTTTCTGCAAGTTTCTGCTTTAAACCTGCATTGTTGTGGTGTATGTGAGCTCCTGCCACAGTGATAACACAATTTGCTCATCCAGGCAGGTTTTTGTTTGCACATTGTTATTTCATTCATGCTCACTTTCATTCCTGACTGCAGCTCATTTGCATCTCTGGCTGCTGTTTGTATTGATACAGCAATTTCAACTATTTTAAACGTGAGCTATGCTTCAGTTAGGAGCCATATTTGAATGTTTTCTTGTAAGATTCTGCAAACTAAACAATCTCTCAGTGCATCATTAAGCACATCACTGAACTGACATTGCTCTGACAATTTCTTCAACTCAGCCACTTATACTGAAATAGACTCCCCTTCCCTTTGATTCCACTTATGAAAGCAAAGCGTTCTGCAGTGAACAATGCTTTTGGTTCTAAATGACTGCTTTAAGTTCACAATATCAGCAAAACTCATTTCAGCTGGTTTGGTTGGAGCAGTTAAATGTCTTAGCAAACTGTGTTTTTCCACCCACAACACTCAACAGAACCAGCATTCATTTTTCATTGCTTATTTAATTTGCTTCAAAATACTGCTCAATTTGTTCTTTATACATCATCCAGTTATCTGTTGTGCAATCAATTGTGTCTATCTAATAGCCAGCCATTTCTGTTTTAAAAAAAATTATCATTATTATCACCCTGTCTCATGCACAGATTCAGCAGCGCAGTAAATACGGCAATTGCGCTTGTGAATATTCACGTGTCAGCAAATTACTATTTCATTGTAATTGTATTTAACTCATACTTATCGTTGTAGTGCTTGTTGAGACTTGCACTCAGCTCAGCAACGCTTCACTGCCTTTTTGAATTCAGCCCTGCCTGAGAGATCGGACTGTCGGGTCATCTGACTCGCAAGACTAGCAGTATTCATTTTATATTTTAGTTGTTCTTTTCAGCCACAGTATAGGCTTCATTTTTCTGTTTGAGAGTTTTAGCTAGCAGCCTTGTTTGGCCTAGAGTTTATTGTTTTCTTCCCCCTTTTTACACTAATTGCATTAAAGTCTGTGAACTATCGACCCGCTTCAGTGTCTCTCACTCAGTGGGCCATATTCGAACCACTGTTGACAGCAAGTCTCGCACCACACAAAGATGGACCCAGCAGAGAGAGAGCAGCTGACCTGGGCTGTGGGATTCATTGGTCAGGTAGGCAACAAGCCACAGGCAATGGAATCCGTTCTCAGTGAAGTTCTGGAGGCAATGAAGCAGATAATCGCACGCCAAGAAGCCCAGTCTCACTTGGAGGAACAGGTATCGTCCCTAGCCGCAGCCGTTCAACAGCTCACCACAGACAATCAGACTCAGGTGTCTGTGATTTCCGCACTCACGGCTGCCATCCATGAGCTTACTGTGAAGAGTCAGCATCAGCTGACGTCCATTAACATTCTCAGCAATGCAATTCAGCAGCCTCAGGCCACTTCAGTCCCACTCCCAGCATCTCGCAGGTCCTTCTTTTCTGCTGCCCTGACAATCTCTGCCACTAACGCTCCCGCGCCCCCTACGGACACCCACGTCCCCCCAGACACCCACGTCTGTACAGGAACCGAGTGTTCCACCTCCAGGCAGATATTCTGGAGATCCCGATAGTTGCAGGAATTTCATTACCCAATGCGAGCTGACGTTCTGAGCCCAGCCTGGTCGTTTTAGTGATAATGCGCAAAAACCAGCGTACATGGTCAATCTTCTTGATGGACTTCCCCTCAGCATGTTCAATGCTTTACGGGAGCAAGGATACCCTGCAGCCCAGCCATTCCGACATTTCATGGTGGAGTTAAGGAGGGTTTTTGATCTTTCAGTACAAGGTCAGGAGGCTGCCCACCGACTCTTGGACCTGTGCCAAGGCAGAGGAACAGTGAGAGCCTATACAGTTAAATTCCGTACTCTTGCGGTATAGATGGGTTAGAATGAGAGATCTCTCATCACTGCTTTCCAGCGTGGACTGAACGCAGGGGTCCGGCGTGAGATCGCCGTCCAAGGACGAACAGGATAGTCTGGATGACCTAATTAATCTAGCTATTCGAGTAGACAAATGGGTGACTGAGTGGCGCAGGGAGAGAATGTTTCAAACTTCCTACATGCCTGATCACCTTCTTTCCTCGCCCTCTCTCCCCCCCCTCACCACCCAGCACCCAGCCCACGGACACGGAGCAGCCTATGTAAGTGGGGCACGTGCACCTGTCTCAGGAAGAATGAGAGCGGTGCCGGAGAACAGGTTCCTGCCTCTATTGCGGTGATCCAGGACATTTCTGGGTGGGATGTCCCAAGTATCCGGTAAAAGAGGATACCCGTCAGCAGGGAGGGGAATCCTGACGGGTCGGTTCTCTCTTCAGTCAGCTTCCCTTAATTCTGTAATTCTCGCTGCTTCTTTGTCGTGGAGGACTCAGACCCATCTCATCCACTCATCGTTGAGGTGGATGTATCCGATATAGGCATTGGAGCTGTCCTCTCTCAGCACTTGTCTGCAGATAGCCGACTGCACCCTTGTGCTTTTCTTTCCCGTTGCTTGACTCCGGCCGAGAGGAATTATGACATTGGAAACTGGGAGCTTCTGGCTGTCAAGGAGACCCTGGAGGAGTGGTGACATTGGCTGGAGGGGGCAGAGCATACATTCTTTTGTCTGGACAGATCAAAAGAACCTCTCCTATATTCATGACTCAACTCTTGTCAAGCCTGGTGCCCTCTCTTCTTCACTGGGTTCAATTTCATCCTCACTTATCACCCCGGCAGCAAGAATACAAAAGCCGATGCTCTCTCCCGGTAGTTCGATGGATCTGAGGACATTGCAGATCGAGAGCCCATTCTTCCTTGCTCATGTATCGTGGCTCTGGTGACCTGGGGAATAGAGGCAGAGGTGAGGGCTGCCCAACATCAGCTCCAGGCCCGGATGGGGGACCTCCCAACCGGCTGTTTGTCCCTGCTACGGTGCATTCCAAAGTGTTGGAATGGGGTCACTCCTCCCGTCTGGCTAAACATCCGGGAATTCAATGGACTCAGGAGTTTATAAAGAGACAATTTTGGTGGCCATCTATGTCCCAGGATGTCCACGACTTCGTAGCTGCCTGTCCCACCTGCGCTCGGAACAAGACATCATGCCAGCGTCCTGCGGGTCTGTTATGTCCACTGCCTGTGCCCCACTGCCCCTGGTCCCACCTGTCAGTGGATTTCATCACTGGTCTGCCCCTGTCTAATGGAAACACCACCATTTTGGACGTTATGGATTGATTTTTCAAGGCTGCCCACTTCATTGCCCTCGCCAAGCTCCCATCGGCTTGTGAGACTGCCACACTCATGGTTCACCACGTGTTCAGGCTCCATGGTTTTCCTCAAGACACAGTGTCTGATCGTGGACCACAGTTCACTTCCCACTTTTGGAAGGCTTTCTGCCATCGCCAGCCTCTCGTCTGGCTTCCACCCCCAACCTGATGGCCAGACTGAGAGAGTGAACCAGGAGTTGGAGACAACCCTGCACTGACTTGCCTCTTCCAAACCCACGAACTGGAGCTCTCAATTGGTTTGGGCAGAGATTGCCCACAATAACCTCCAGTCGTCCTCCACCGGTATGTCTCCCTTTGAATGCCAGAAGGGATTCCAGCCCCCGCTCTTCCCTGATCAGGAGATCGCCGTGGGAGATCCTGCTGCTGAACAGCTGATTCAGCGCCTCA
Organism: Mobula birostris; assembly: GCF_030028105.1. Taxonomy (NCBI): domain Eukaryota; kingdom Metazoa; phylum Chordata; class Chondrichthyes; order Myliobatiformes; family Myliobatidae; genus Mobula; species Mobula birostris. The sequence continues at coordinate 55,199,874 of NC_092386.1, forward strand.
AGCACACCTGGAGACGAGCCAGGGCTTCGCTGCTGCGTGTCCAGAAACAACATTCCCAGTAGGCTGATCGGCTCCATTGATAGGTAGGGCCATTCAAGTCAGGAGAGGAGGTCTGGTTGGCATCAAAGGATCTTCCCTTGAAAGTTGAGAGCTGGAAAATGACTCCGTGCTACGTGGGACCGTTTATGGTGGAAAAGGTTGCCAACAAGGTGTCCCATAGGTTGCCTCTACCAGCATCACTGAAGATCCACCCAGTATTCCATGTTTCCCAGCTCAAGCCAGTTACTAACTCTCCCCTGGCCCCAGTCACCCCACCTCCCCATCTGGTAGATGGTTCTCTTGTCTATACGGTGCGGCGCCTCCTGGCATCTCACCAGGTACATGGTAAGGTCCAGTACCTTGTGGACTGGGGAGGGTATGGTCCAGAAGAATGTTCTTGGATCCCAGCGAAGGACATCTTGGACAAGTCGCTGATCCGGGACTTCCAGCAGACACAGGCCTGTGGTGCCTCAGGGGCTGCGCCTAGAGAGGGAGGCGCTGTCACATCCATGGATTCAGCAGCACAGTAAATACGGCAATTACGCTTGTAAATATTCACATGTCAGCTAATTATTACTTCATTGTAATCATATTTAACTCGTACTTGTTGTAGTGCTTGTCGAGACTCGGACTCAGTCAGCTCAGCAACGCTTAGCTGCCTTTTTGAATTCAGCCCTGCCTGAGAGATTGGACTGTCAGGTCATCTGACTCGCAAGACTAGCGGTACTCGTTTCGTATTTTAGTTGTTCTTTTCAGCCAAGTATCGGCTTCATTTTTCCATTTCAGAGTTTTAGCTAGCGGCCCTGTTTGGCCTTGCGTTTATTGTTTTCTTCCCCCTTTTTACACTAGTCGCATTAAAGTCTGTGAACTATCGATCTGCTTCAGTGTCTTTCACTCTGCACTTGGGCCTTACTCGAACCGCCGTTGACACACCTGGTTTTCACTGTTTATGAACCCATGGCCATTCTCATTGCTTATCAATTTCATCTGATTTTAAAATCAACCATCTCTCCCACTTCTGAGGAAAAACGTGCTGTGCATTTTTTAAAAACTTGGATGTCTCTTCTCCCTTTCAAAGAAAAACATGATGCACTTTTTTTTTACGTAAAGTTCTCTCTCTCCCCTTCCAAACAAAAACTTGCCGTACTTTAACAGGTAGGTAGTTGCCTCAGGTTTGTTTTTAAATTTCCTTGGAATTCTGGGTGTTAGGTTTTGTAACTCCAGAAAGAAAAACAAATGTGTTTTCCTTTACCCTTTTTTAGTGAGGCATTCATCTATGACATGGTGGTGTAATGGTGCATGCCAATCATCTACCTCTTGAATATAACCCGTAATGAATTATGTTAAAAAAAAACAAAGAATGCTTAATCAAACAATAGAGTTACAATATTACTCAAATAATACTGAAATTTTGAATGCACTACATCAGAAAATGAAACTTACTCTACCTAGCATCTTTGTTAGCAAATGTACAGTTGCAAAAAAACAAGATTGAGGGCCTAAGGGCAAGATTGCTGCATTGGAGAGAAATGATGAATTGCTGTGTTCTGTGTTTAATGGAGACATGGCTCAATCTGGACACCACAAATATGTTGGTAAGAACTGAGGGCTTCTTGATATATCAAATAGATGAGACTGCTGATATGGAGAAGGCAAAAAGTGGGGGAAGGCTGCGCTTCATGATAAACTCTTTGATATACTCAGACCCAGCGGCCTCGTTGCACTTTTGTTCCCCTGACCATTCTACCTATCAAATGATTTCTCCTCCCTGATTCTGATTGTAGTTTACATACCATCATACAGTCAGTTGAGGTATGGAGTACCACCATCAGCAAACAAACACGAAACAACCTGCCCAATGCCTTTCAGATCATTGTCAAGGACTTCAGTCAGGTTTGTTGGAAGAAACCGTTGCCCAATAATCACCAGCATATCACCTGCAGCACCAGGGGTCCTAACACATTTGACCACTGCTATACTGTGATTAGGAATGTCTACAGCTCCATGCCTAGACCACATTTTGGGAAATCTGATCACTTGATGTCCTCCTCCTATGTGCATGCAGACAGACTCTAAAGAGTAAGGCTCCAGAAATAAGGACAACAAAATGTCGGCTGTGGGAAGCAGAGGTGCAGCTACGGGATTGCTTTGAGTTGGTGGACTAGGATGTGTTTAAGGGCTCATCAGAGGATATGAACGAATACGCCATGGCCACCACGAACTTTAAACAAAACAGATATAGATGCGTGTGTCCCCACAAAATCATTCAGAGTATTTTCCAACCAGAAGCCCTGGATGAACCTAGAGATAATCTGCTGAGCACCAGATCAGTGGTTTTCAGGTCTGGTGATGAAGCTAAATACAAGAGGTCCAGGTGTGATCTCTAGAAAGCCATCTCACCTGCAAAGTGGCAATTCTGGACCGAACTTGTTCAACAGCAGAGGCAGGGCTTGGATTGTATCACCTCCTGTAAAGTGAAACCAAGCAACATAAGTAACAAGCAACACACATAAAAGTTGCTGGTGAATGCAGCAGGCCAGGCAGCAGCTTTTATGTGTGTTGCCTGAATTTCCAGCATCTGCAGAATTCCTGTTGTTAACATAGGTAACAATAAGGCTTTGCTCCCAGATGAGCTCAATGCCTTTTATACACTCTTTGATCATCTTTGACTGGAAAAGAACACAGACAAAGATGATGGCAGAGCAGCAATGGTTGGGATTCCTGGAAGCAATTCGCAAGGCACAGGATATATACATCACAAAGGAAGATATGTTCCAAAAGAAAGATGACCATAGCAAACAAGAGAAGTCAAAGCCAACATAAAACCCAAAGAGAGGGCAGATAATACAGAGGAGCCTCCTTTTAGTATGGAGATGCAGAGGAATTTCTTTAGCCAGAGATAAGTGAATCTGTGGAACTCTTTGCCACAGGCAATGGTGGTGGCCAAGTCTTTATGTGTATTTAAGGAAAAGCTTGACAGATTCTTGATTAGTCAGGGCATGAAGGGATATGGGGAGATGGCAGGAAACTAGGGCTGAGAGGAAAATTGTATCAGCCATGAAGAAATGATGGAGCAGCCATGATGAAATGGTGGAGCAGACTCGATGGGCTAAATTACCTAATTTTGCTCCTATATCTTATGATCTTAATACATGGAGGCACCTTCAGGAAATGTTACTGCTCTTGATGACCCCACGATTTCAGTCTGAGACAGACTGAGAGCATCCTTCAGTTGAACCCATGGAAAGCATCAGGCCCAGACGAGGTATTTCTTTGGGTAACAAAGACCTGTGCTGATCTACTGGCTGAAGTACTCACTGATACCTTTAACCTCTCAATTCAGCAGTCTGAGGTACCCATGTGCTTCAAGCAGGCTTCAATTATACCGACACCTAAGAAGAATCTGGTAACCTGCCTCATTGAGTAACATCCAGAGGCACTCAAAGATGAAGTGCTTTGATAGGTAGATGATGAAACATAGCAACTCCTGCTTGAGAAGCAATTTGGATCTGCTCAGGTTCACCTAGTGTCACCACAGGTCAAAAGTGAATGCCATTTCATTGGCTCTTCTTTCAGCCCTGGCACATTTGGATATGAAGGTGCATACTTCAGGATTCTCTTCACTGACTACAGCTCAGCATTGAATACTACCACCCCCTCAAAACTAATCAGCAAGCTCCAAGTTCTAGGTTTCAATACCTCCTTGTGCAACCGCATCCTCCATTTCCTCACTTGCAGACCTCTGTTAGTTCAGACTAGCAACAACATCTCCTCCACAATGTTCATTAGCATAGCTGTGTACTTAGCCCATGCTCTATTACTTTATACTTCTGACTATGAGGCTAAGCACAGCTCCAAAGCCAGATTTAAGTTTGTGGGTGACACCACTGTCATTGGCCAAATCAAATGTGGTGACAAATCAGTATGTAGGAGGGAGATTGAAAATCTGGCTGAGTGGTGCCACAGCAACGATGTCGGCAAGACCAAGGAGCTTGTTATTGACTTCAGGAGGAGGAAACAAAAGGTTCATGAGCCAATCCTGATTGGGGATCAGAGGTGGAGAGGGTTAGCAACTTTAAATTCCAATGTGTTATCATTTCAAAGGATCTGTCCTGGGTCCAGCATGTATGTGACACCATGAAGAAACCAGGGCAGCACCTCTACTTTCTCAGAAATTAGTAATGATTTGGCATGGCTTCTAAAACATTGATTAACTTCTATAGATGTGTGGTGGAGAATATTTTGACACATGGTATCACAGCCTAGTATGGAAATGTCAATGCCCATTAATGGAAAATCCCACAAAAAATTTGTGGATCTGGCCCAGTCCATCACAGATAATGCTCTCTCCACTATTGAGCACATCTACATGGAGTGCTTTTGCAGGAAAGCAGCATCCATCATCAAGGATGCCCACCATCGAGGTCATGGTCTCTTCTCACTGCTGCCATCAGGAAGAAGGTACAGGAGCCTCAGGACCCACACCACCAGGTTCAGGAACAGTTATTACACTTCAATCATCAGACTCTTGAACCAAAGGTTCACTCAACTTCACCTGACCCATCACTGAACAGTTCCCACAACCTATGCATCACTTTCAAGGACTGATCATCTCATGTTCTCAATATTTATTGCTTATTTATTTGTTATTGTTATTTTATTCCATTGTTTTGTATTTGCCTTTTAGTCTGTTGTCTTTTCCACACTGGTTGTTTTTCCGTTCTATTGGATGTGGTCTTTCACTGATTCTTTTGTGTTTTTCGTATTTACTGAAATTGCCCACAAGAAAATGAATCTCAGGGTTGTATTTGCTGACTTTGATATTTGTACAAAGATTTGGATGATGGAAGTGATAGGTTTCTGGCCAAGTTTGAAGAAAATACCAACGATAAGTGGAGGGCAGATACTGTTGAGGAAGCAGGGAGTCTGCAGAACAACTTGGACTGATTGGAAGAATGGACGAAGATGTGGTAGAGGTAGGGAAGAGGATGGTCATGCACTTCAGTGGAAGGAATAAAGGTGCAAACTATTTTCAAGAAGGGGGAGGTGCAAAGGGATTTGGGAGTTCTTGTGCAGGTTTTTCTAAAGGTTAACTTGCAGGTTGAGTTGGTGGTAAGGAAGGCAAATGCAATGTTAACATTCATTTCAAGAGGACTGGAATATAAGGCAGGGATGTGTGCTGAGGCTTTATACGACAATGGACAGACCACATTTGGAGTATTGTGAGCAGTTTTAGGTTCCAGAACTAAGAAAAAATGTGCGGGCATTAGATAGGGTTCGGAGGAGGTTCACAAGAATTATTCTGAGAATGAAACAGTTAATGTATGAGGAGTGTTTGATGGCTCTGAGCCTGTACTCACTGGAATTTAGAAGAATGAGGAGGGATCTCATCAAAACCTTTCAAATATTGAAAAGTCTCAATAGATAAGGTGTGGAGAGGATGTTTCTATAGTGGGGAGTCTAGGAATAGAAGGCACAGCCTTAGAATAGAGGGATGTCTATTTAGAACAGAAATAAAATAGCAAATCTTTAGCCAGAGGATGGTGAATATGTGGAATTCATTGCCACAGACAGCTGTGGAGGCCAAACCACTGAGTATATTTAAAGCGAAGGTTGATGGGTTCTTGGTCAGTCAGTGTGTCAAAGGTTACAGGGAGAAGGCAGGAGAATGGGATTAAGAGGGATAATAAATCAGCCATGATGAAGTGATGGAGCAGACCCGATGGACAGAATGGCCTAATTTTTCTCCTATCCCTCATGGTCTTATGGTCTAACATGAAAAGTATTGGACCCAACACTGGCCCCTGCAGAACACCACTAGTCACTAGCAACCAACCATAAAAAAGGCCTCCTGCTTATCAGCTTCATGTGCAGCACCTTGTCAACGGCTTTCTGAAAATCCGAGTAAACAACATCTACTGACTATCCTTTGTCTGTTGTGTTTGTTATTTCCTCAAAGAATTTGAAACAATTTTTCAGGCAAGATTTCTCCTTCAGGAAACTGTGCTGACTTTGGCCTGTTTTAACATATGCCTCTCAGTACGCTGAAACCTCATGCTTATGGAGGAACACATATAAAACAAATTACAGAAAGGTGTAAGAACAATAGAGTTATTCAGTGAAAATTTTTAACTTCCCAATTTTGAATGTAATTGCCTTAGAGAGGTCTTAGATGGGGTAGTATTTATTAACTGTGCCCAAGGAAGTTTTCTGACTACGTACTGAATGTAAAGAATACTACCAGAGACAGGGCAGTACTCAACCTTATCTCAGAAAATAAAACTATGGAGTGTCGGTGGAGGGTGGTATTTTTGAAACAGTGACCATAATTCTAGGATTCTAGCTATTTCAGCCCTGGGGAAAAGCCTCTGACTATCCACATGATCAATGCCTCAAAAGCTGCTTCGTAAATCCCTTCAACCACCTCTGTCTTCTATGGAAAGCAAGTTGTGAATCCAAATGGCCAAATCATCATGGATTCCATGCATCGTAATCTTCTGGATGAGCTTTCCATGAGGGACCTTGTAAAATGCCTTACTAAAATCCATGTAGACAACATCCACAAGTTTACCTTCATCAATCACCCTCGTCACCCTGTCAGAAAACTCAATGAAGCTAGTAAGACATAACTTGCCCTGTAAAAAGACATGATTTTCCAAATACTCATAAATCCTATTCCTAAATTTCTCTCCAGTAACTTCCCTACCACTGACATGAGATTTACCTGTCTATAGGTTCCAGGGTTATCCCTGGTTCCCTTCTTGAATAATCAAACAACATTAGCTACTTGCCAGTCTTAAGGGACCTCATCTGTAGCTTGGGAGGGCATGAAAGTAATAGTCAAGGCCCCAGCAATCTTGTCTCTTGTCTCTCTCAATAATCTGGGGTTTTCCCATCTGAACCTGAGGACTTATTGACCTTAATACTCTTTGTGACCCAACACTACCTCCTCTTAACCTCAAAATGCCCTAGCACATTAATATGCTTGGCACTGATCTCCCTATCCTCATGCCCTACTCCTTGGTAAATGCTGATGTAAAGCGTCTCACCCATATCCTATGCATCCAAGCAATTGTTACCCTCTTTATCCTTGAAGGATCCTACCCTTTCCCTAGTTATCTTCTTGCTCTTGACATATGTAAGTAAGTAAAGATGTGTCTGAAGAGATTGTGGAGACATTAGTAATGATCATTCAAGAATCAATAGATTCTGGCATGGTTCATAAGGACTGGAAAATTGCAAATGTGACTCCACACTTCAAGAAGGGAGAGAGGAAGAAGAAAGGAAATTATAGGCAAGTTAGTCTGCCTTCCATGGTTAGGAAGATGTTGGAGTCAATTGTGAAGGAGTAGTTTTTGGATATTTGGAGGAACGTAATAAAATAGGCATAGTCAGCATGGTTTCTTTAAGGGAAAACCTTGCCTTACAAATCTGTTGGAATTCTTTGAAGAAGTAACAAGCAGGAAGGGCAAAGGAGAATTGGTGGACGTTGTAAAATTGGATATTCAAATGGTCTTTGACAAGGTGCCACACATGAGACTGCTTAACAAGATAAGAGGAAAGATACTAGCATAGATAGAGCATTGGCTGATTGGCAAGAGACAAGGAGTGGGAATAAAGGGAGTCTTTTCTGGTTGGCTACCAGTGCCTAGTGGTGTTCCATGGGGATCTGTGTTGGGACTGATCATTTTTACATTATAAATCAATGATGATGCTGCTTGAGTTGATGAGTTGTGGCCAAGTTTGCAGATGATATGAAGATAGGTGGAGATGCAGGGAGCTTTGAGGAAGCAGAGAGGCTACAAAAGGACTTAGACAGATTAGGAGACTGGACAAAAAAGTGGCAGATGGAATACAGTGTTGGGAAGTGTATAGTCATGCACTTTGGTAGAAGAAATAAATGCATAAACTATTTTCTAAATGGAGAGAAAATTCAAAAATCTGAGGTGCAAAGGACAAAGGGACTTCAGGATTTACTGAAGGTTAAACTGCAGGTTGAGTCTGTGGTGAGGAAGGCAAATGTGATGTTGCATTCATTTCAAGAGGACTAGAATATAAAAGCAAGGATGTAATTTTGAAGCTTTAAAAAGCACTGGTGAAGCATCACTGGGAGTATTGTGAGTAGTTTTGGGCTCCTTATCTGAGAAAGCATGTGCTGACATTTATCATCTTGGGAGCATTCGATGGCTCTGGGCCTCTACACACTGGAATTGAGAAGAATAAGGGGTGACCTCATTGAAACCCATCAAATGTTGAAAGGCCTCGAAGGAGTGGATGTGGAGAGGATATTTCCTGTGGTGAGAGTCTAAGACCAGCGGATGCAACCCTAGAATAGAGGGACATCCTTTTAGAACAGAGATGAGGAGGAATTTCTTTAGCTAGAGAGTGCTAAATTTGTGGAATTTGTTGCCACAGGCCAAGTGGAAGCCAAGTCATTGGGTATATTTAAGGTTGACAGAGTCTTGATTAGTCAGGGCATGAAGGGATATGGGGAAAAGGCAGGAGACTGGGGCTGAGAGTGAAAATGGATCAGCCATGATGAAATGGTAAAACAGAATCAATGGGCCAAATGGCCTAACTCTGCTCCTATATCTTATGGTCTTATGTATTGAATACATTAGGATTCTGTTTAATCCTACTTGCAAAGGACTTTTCAAGGCCCCTTCTGTCTTTCCTAATTTCCTTCTTGAGTTCATTTCTGGCTTCTTTATAATCCTCAAGGCAAAAGGATAGCAAGGAACAAACTTGGTCCATTTAACGATCAAGGTGAACATCTATGCATAGAGCCAAAAGGAATGGGGGAAATCTTAAATGGGTATTTTTTTGCACTTGCGTTGACTCAGAAAATGGACAGAGTCTATAGAACTGAGGCAAACAGCAGTGAAGTCATGGGGCATATCCAGATTACAGGAGAAGGTGTGCTTGCGATCTTGAGGCAAAGTAAGGTGGATAAGTCCACATGGCCAGACAAGGTGCACACTTGGGCCTTGTGGGAGGCTCATGCATAAATTGTAGTGATTTAAAATCATCCTTAACCACAGGTGGGGTGCCAGAAGACTGGAGTATAGTTAATGTTGTTCCATTTTTCAAGGAAAGCTCTAAGAATAAATCGAGAAATTATAGGCCAATGAGTCCGATATCAGTAGTGGGTAAAGTAGTAGAATGCATTCCATTTAGATTATGAAGACACGCAGGCCTCTTTTATTGTCATTTAGTAATGCCTGCATTAAGAAATGATACAATATTTCCTCCGGTGTGATATCACAAAACACAGGACAGACCAAGACTGAAAAACTAACAAAACCACATAATTATAATGTATAGTTACAACTGTGCAACAATACCATAACTTGATGAAGAATAGTCCAAGGCACAGTAAGTGTGTGTCTTCAGGCTCCTGTACCACCTCCTTGATAGTAGCAACAAGAAGAGGGCATGTCCTGGGTAATGGGGGTTCTTTATGATAGAGACCACCTTTTCGAGGCACTGTCTGTTGAAGATGCCCTGAATACAAAAAGTAAGAAAACATAATTTAAAAAAAGCAATATATGACAAAAACATGAGATGAAGAGTCCTTGAAAGTGAGTCCATGGTTGATGGGTAATAACTGTTCCTGAACCTGGTGGTGTGAATCTTGAGGCTCCTGTAGTTTCTTCCTGATGGCAGCAGCAAGACTAGAGCAAGATGATGGATGTTGCTTTCCTGTGACAGCACTTCAAGTAGATGTGCTCAATGGTGGGGAGGATTTACCCATGATAGACTGGACTCTATCCACTACATTTTATAGGATTTTTCATTCCAGGGCATACGTGTTTCCTTGCCAGGTTGTGATGCAGCCAGTCAATATACCCTCCAGTACACATCTATTGAAGTTTGTCAACATTTTAGATGTCATGCTGAATCTTCACAAACTTCTGAGGAAGTAGAGATGCTGCTGTGCTTTCTTCGTAATTGCATTTATATGCTGGGCCCAGGACAGGTCCTCCGATATAATAACACCGTAGAATTTAAAGTTGTTGACTCTCCATTATGGATCCTCTCATGCAGACCTGCTCATGGACCTCAGGTTTCCACCTCCTGAAGTTAATAATCAGCTCCTTGAACTTGCTGATATTAAGTAAGAGATTGCTGTTATGGCACCTCTCAGGCAGATTTTCAACCTCCCTCCTATATCTGGATTCATCACTATCTTTGATTTGGCCTACGACACTGGTATTGTCAGCAAACTTGAATATGGCCTTGTGGTGCACCTGTGCTGGTGGAGACTGGGCAGGAGATGTTGTTGCCAATCCAAACTGACGAGGGTCTGCAAGTGAGAAAGTCGAGGATCGCAGGATGAGACATTGACTGTTTATTCCCATCCATTGACGCTGCCTGACAAGCTGAGCTTCTGCAGCACATTATTCTATTGCTCTAGATTTCCAGCATCTGCAGTACCTCTTGTGTCTGTAATTGAGGATCCTATTGTACAAGGAGGTATTGAGGCCAAGGTCTTAAAGCTTATTGATTAATTTTGAGGGGATGATGGTATCGAATGCTGAGCTGTAGTCAATAAAGATCATCCGAATGAATGCATCTTTGCTGTCCAGAGCTCCAGGGTTGTGTGAAGAGCCAATGAGATAGTTTCTGCTGTTGACCTGTTGCACCAGTAGGCAAATTGGACTGGATCTAAGTCATTTCTCAGGCTGGAGTTGATATGTTTCATCACCACCCTCTCAAAATAGTGACAGTGACAACGAATCCTTGGGCAACATCTTTCAGCAATTATTTTACTTTTTCTATGCCTTCAGCTTGTTCTTTTTGTCTTGATTGTGTTTATGAGGCCTGTGACGTGCAGTTTGGAGTTTGATCTAGTGATCTGGCACTCTGCTGTCCCCAGAGAAGTCCACGAGCACAGGCTACCTGATGCAGAAGACCAGAGAAGGGGCGCAGGGCAATGATTGACTCCATTTCGAAGTGTCGAGGAAGATTGAATCATTGAGGTGAATGCAGAGGAGGGCAGAGGTCACTCTCCATGGAGGTCTTGGGACGACGGTCATTGGTAGCCAGGTCAGTGGTGTTCAGGAGACCGCAGGTTGGCAACACGATGGTCACTCTTTGTGGAAGGACTGTTCGAGTGGCCACTCTCTTCGGTTCTGGTAGGAGGATGTTTTTGGGATTCTGAGATTTATGTGATTATTGGACTGTAGTTTATATTGCTTTCCTTCAGATTTCTGTGTATTCTTTCTTGTTGCCGTTTGGTGGGTAGAGGCTAGGTTGTGGGTGGGCGATGTGTTGATTTTTGTGTTAGGGAGAGGTTGGGTATTTGGGGCCTGATGTTCTTGTTGGTCTTTCTGTGTGGGCAATCTGTTGGTTTTTGTGTGTGGGAGAGGGGGTTGGGGGTTTGGTGCTGTTGGTGCCGTTATTTTTGCGTGGGAGGGGTTTAGGTTTTGAAGGTGATATTGCTGTTCTTCTGTGAGGGAGGGGTTTGGGTTTGGGTTTGCGAGTTTTGTTTCTTTTTCCTTTTTGTGTGGGGAGGGGTTGAAGTCTTTTCTTCCAATGACTCCCATGGTTTTTCTGTATTTCATGGCTATCTGGAGAAGACGAATATCAGAGTTGTATTGTACATGCATGCTTTGTGACCCTTTGAGCCTCTATAGATGTGAAAGACCCTTTGAACCTCTGCAAATGTGAGTGCTACTGGATGATAGTTAATAAGACAGGTTGCCACATTTTTCTTAGGCTCTGGTATAAGTGAGGCAGGTAATGAAAGTCGAAAGTAACAGGATTTGGAAACTGAATGACAAAAGGTTTGAAGGTTTGATCAAGAAAAGAAGGAAAACATGCTGTATGACAGATGTAGGGAACTGGGAAAAGGGGATCCGAGTTTGATCCCCTGAGTTTGTAGGAGAGGAATTAAGAAAGAAATTAGCACCTTGAAATATCCTTGGCAAGTAAGATTAAGGAGAAGTCCAAGATATTCTATAAAGATACCAGGAGCAAGAGGGTAACCAGTGAAAGTGTTGGTCCTAAAAGGGGTAGAGTAGGACAGGTGGATAAGGTCCTAACTGTCTATCTCATCTGTATTCACCAAGGAAAAGGAGCTGGATGATAACGAGTTCAGAGAGGGATATATGGATAGTCTGGAACAGGTTAAGCAGAAGGAGATATTACATGCCACTGATGTGTAAGGATAGATGGATCTCCAAGGCTTGATAAGATCTACCCCTGTTTTCTAGGGGAAGCAAAGGAATAGATGGGTAGGGCATTGACTGAGGTATTGCATCTTCGCAAGGTGCCAGAAGACTAAAGGATAGCTAATGTTTCTTCTTTACTCAAGAAAAGCAGCAGGGACAAGCCAGGTAATGACAGGCTAGTGAACCTTAAGTCAGTGGTAAGGAAATTATTAGAGAAGATATTAAGGGATTGGATTTGAAAATATTTATAGAATCAGGAGCTTAACATGGATGCTTCATGTGGGACCCCACTAATTTGATTTTTGAGGAGATAAGTTAGAAGATTGATGACGGCAGGGTAGTAGGTGTTGCCTTTATATCAGATATAAAGTTGGGTGGAACATTCCCAGTTGGAATTTAAACCTAATAAGTATGAAGTAATGCATTTTGTGAAGTCAATTAGGAGTAGAAAATATATGGTAAATATTAGGACACTAAAGAATATGATGAACAGAGAGACCTTAGGGTTGAAGTTCATGGTTCCCTGAATTAGGCAATACTGCTAGCTATAATGGGGAAGAAAACAGAAGTTGTGCTTGCCTTCATAGGTAAGGGCACAGAATATAAAAGCTGGGAAATTATCCTGCAACTTAATACAATGCCGGGGCATTGGCTGCATGTCTGATTGCTGCACTATGAGATAGGATATGATTGTATTCAACAGAGTGTAGAGGGGATTCAATGGGATCGGAGGACATTAGTTATGAGGACACCTGGGACAAACTGTGTTTGTTTTCTATGTAATGAAGATGGGTGATGTTTATTAAAATTATAAGTGGCATAAATAGGAGAGATGGTCATCATCTTTTCCCTTATGAATACTACCTCATGACGAGTATCAAAAACAAGAAGGCATAGGTTTAAGTTGAGAGGAAGAAGTTTTAAAGGGGACTTGCGGGGAAAGTAAGTGGTTGATAATCTGGAGCTCCCTGTCAGAGGAGGAAATGGAGTCAGGTACAGTCAAAGCTTTGAAGAGACACTTAGACAGGTATTTAACTAGGTAAGTCTTTGAAGACTATGGGCCTAGTATGGGCAAATGGGATTAGTGTAGATGGGTAAAGGGGCCAGCATGGACATAGCGGGCTGAAGGCCCCATTTCTGTGCTGTATGACTCTATGATGTTGGGCTAACAGGCCTGTTTCTGTGGGGTGTGATTCTGTAATTGTATCTCTAACCTCACTTTCTTATCATGTTCATCTTTCCAGAAGCTCCATTACAATCTCCTTGTCATCCCTTTGCTGGGTAGGACTTCACCTTGCTTCTTGAGTCACGGCCAGATGATCACCTGAAAAAAGCTACTCTTCCTACTCTCGCATTCTTACTCATGAATACTTCTCAACCACGACTCCTTTCTAGTTCTCATCTTGTTGCTGCCCTGGGCAAAATCATTCAGAGTTTCATTTTCCACATTTAGCTGATGAACTCTCCTCTCCTTCATTGCTTGTCAACTCTTAGGCTGCTTGTCCAGTATTTATCAATTAGTGACAGAAATCCCTTGACAAATAAACCCCTCACCAAGTCCCAATCTGTGATAGCTCCCAAATGAACAATGTCTCAATTTCAATATTCCCATCCGTGCTGTTAAATCCTTCAAGATCATGTCCCTTGTTATTTCTGAAATCTCTTCATGCCCGACAATAATCTAAAAAAGTCTGGCACTCTGCTAACACTGGTGTATTGAGCATACACAGTTTTAATTGTTTCACAACTGGCAGCTGTGCCTTTCAAGACCACTATTTGAAATTCCCTCCCTAAACCTTTCCACCTCTCTACCTCTCTTTCCTCGTTTTTGATGCACCTAAGTACAACCTTTCTACTATAATTCCACTTTACATGTTCGATATTGTGTGGCACTTTACAACTATACAACTGCAGGTTATTGTTAATCCTTAATAATAAGCAAGCACCATGAACCAGTTTCTGAAACAATATGCTCAGCAAAACACTGGCCCTATAAAAAGACATTCCATTTGCAGGCAAAGTGAAGGCAGGGAGCCAACTTGGCTCTAGCTGGAATATTTTTTGGCTTTAGGTTTGAACTGAAGATTGCTGAGTTGGCTACAAACCAGTAAAATATGAGCCCTGGAGTGGAGCCTCTCTTCATTGTGAATTTGACGCCAGGCAATGGATACTTCTTCTGTTAAGTGCTAATCAAACCAAGAATGCATAACATACATGTACAAGGGAGTTCAGCCATTAGATTTTCTGAAATGTATAGCTTCCCAAACGGAAAGTTTCTTTTTGAAACCATTCAGGGAGAATATTATGAAAGGGATATCAGTGCTCAGGAATGAACGTCTATAATTTTTTGCTTTTCAGTGTTAGTACCAAGTAATCCTGGCCAGACGAAATGTAAAGCATACCTCTCCTAACTGCACCGTCCCCACTATATAAACTTTTACTCTTGTATACTAAACATGTGTTTTTTGTCCTGAGAATGATTCACTTTTTGGAATCAATTATTATCAGATTTTGGTTATCTTTTCTCCGATAAACTTATTCTATAAATTGAGAGAGAATTCTATGTGAAAGGTGAATTTCTTGAAACTCAATGTAACCTGGGTCCTGCCTTACATTAGAAGGTACTTTAAAACCTAGAGGTTGCACTAGTTCTGATGTTCATTTGTATCGGGAGGGTGTGTGAGTTTCCAACCATTGCCTGTTCCTATCTTCTGACCTCTCAGTGACCAGCTACTGCACCAATGGCAGAATGCAACCAACTGTCTGAGGGACCAATGTTGTGAACTTAGTTCTCTGAGATTTGAAACCAAATTCGAAAAGAGCAGTTTTTGTAAAATACGGTTTGATTGGGGAGACATTATAAGCATCTTCAGGGGATCATGTATAATTATTTTTTCATCATGGGCCACTTTCTAATTCCACATTATAGTTTTAATGAATGCTTAACACCACTACCCTCCAAGAGGACTACAGCCTGTCACTGGGTTTGGAGGCTTGCATGCTTCAATGACCCGGAGAGCTACAGAATGCTGGCTGGAGTCAGGGCTATATGTCTTGTCTCTTGGTAGGGTCACCCATGCCAACAGATCAAAGGGCAGAGGGCAGATTAAGAGTGGTCCACCAGTCCTCCAGGTCTGGGGCTTCAGCTCAGGGCTAATCACTCTGACTGGTAAAACAAAATTGTTACAGAAACAGCAATGAGGAATCCTTCTACATCTGAGTCTTCACCTAGGACTTGCATGACTGACAGTAGTGGAAACTGAGATGAAGCTGCTGACATGATAAAGGAAGCCCTGAACACCACCAGAGATGGAGAATCTCCCTTGCTGCAGGATAACAGGCTGTAACTAACTTAAGCCACTATACTGGGCTATGCCTGATTTTCTGAAATGTCCTTCGAACAAGTAAAACTCACTGCAGCCGTTCCCATTCATTTCCTGTATCCCAAGCTGAAAGGTAGTGGTGAAGAAAATGCCTGGCATGATTGCCTGCTTTGGCCGTGGCACTCAGTACAAGAGCTGGAACTGTGTTACAATTGTGCAAAACATTAGTTAGGCTACATTTGGAATATTGTATGCTGTTCTGGTTGCCATGAGTGCGATTAAGTTAGAGAGGCTGCAGAAAAGATTCATAAGTGTGTTGGTTGACTGGAGAGCCTGACTTTCTGTTTTACCTGGAGCAAAGGAGGCTGAGGCCAAAACCTCTGTATACTTCCCTGAAACCTCTCTATACACTGTTCAGAGGTTTATAAAATTACGAGGAGCATAGATAAGGTAGATAGTCACAGTCTTTTTCCCAGGATAGGGAATCTAAAACTTGAGGCCATGGATTTAATGTGAGAAGGCATAGATTCAAAGAGGACCCAAAGGGCAATATTTCACACAGAGAGTGATGGATATATGGAATGAGCTGCCAGAAGTGGTAGAGGTAGGTATAATACATCAAAAAAAATTTGGAAATTTATGTGGCTAGGAAAAGTTTATAGGACAAATGGATATAAATGTGATTAGGCTACATAGGCATCTTGGTCAAAATAGAAGAGTTGGGCCAAAGGACCTCTTGCAATACTACATAACTCTCCAGAAATCTGAGAGATTTTAATGATCTGTTTTAAGATTTATCTACCTTTCAGTCAATAGCAAAAAGAAGGGTATTTTTCAAATCTCAGCAAGTCATTGTCTGTGGAAAGAGAAAGGCACCAAGAGTTAATATCTCAGGTCAAAGACCCATAGCTAGAAATCACAATAAAGCATATCGTAGAAGAAGGTCTATTTTTCTTTCCACAGGTGCTGCTGTGCCTGCTAAGTTTCTCCAATTTATATTCCAGATTTCCAATATTCACAGCATTCTGCTTTTTAACTTTTCAAATCTCAATCATTATGAGACACAACCCTAAACTTGGCAATGAGAAAGCAAAATTAATGTAGAACCCCTGGGAACTGTGATGAAGATTGGCAAGGATCAAGAGGGTAGCTAAATAATCTATTGGCTAATAATTGAATGTATTGATATCTGAGTTATTTTGTTATTTGATGAACAGCATATGCTGGGTGGTTTGTATGAAGCCTTGCACATGGAGAGGTACCTTGACTAGCTGGAGCCTGCAATGGGAAATCTATTCTTCAGTTTGTCACTTACACACATTTCAACAACAAATCAACTCCAGATCTTGTGCATATGTCTAATTAACTTGTGGCCATCTGTTGCTCTACATGCAATTAGTGGTGTGACCGTGAGACATCAATCAAATCTTTACCCACAACATATACTGTCAAAGGCAGCTCTGCAAAAGATAAACTGTAAATGGTTGATTCGGCCTGATAAGCAGGTGTGCAATTGGTGCAGAGGGACCAATCAGTTGGGAAGGCAGGCTTGATGCCAACTTTTTTTTCCCTCAGCTTGTAATTCCACACTCTTCAACATTCAGTGAACTAAACTTTCTGCAGTGAGTGACCAGAATTCCTGTATTTGCTGTAAATTTCTTAAAAGCCCAGAAATTAAGCTTCTTTGTGTGCTCACCTGGAAAGTGAACAAGAGAAGGAGCTCTTCAATAGCTATTTTATGTTTTAGTGCTTTGTCATTTTTGCCCTTTGAAGTGCTATAAAATTTCTGTAATTTTAAGTATTTTTTAATTTAGAGTGTTCTGCCCTATTTTCTTCATTCCTTAAATTAGGTTTGTTTACAAAGTGTTTCAAGCATGGTACATAATTATTCAGATGGTGGAAAATAAATTGAACTTTGATTTAGCATAATTTATGAGCTTGCTCAATCTCAGTATGTTGCAGCCTACAAAAAGGGCATTTGCAACTACCTTGCCAAGTTATCTTGCCACTTTCCGATAAGATTGTCAATGCTTTAAAATGTAATTGGTGCATAAGATTGTAGTGTGGCTCATATACTATCTACACACTGACCACTGAATCACAGAATTATAAAATCACCACAATTATGGAATTATAAAATAATACGTCAAATCAGTTCTGGACTGCCTCTTTGCAAGAGCTACCCAATTTATCCCATTCCTGGGATATTTTACTGGAGAAGGTACAGTCACTGAAAAGCCACACTCAACATTTTAGAAACAGGTTCGTCACTTCTACCATTAAATTTCTGAATGGTCTGTGAACCCATGAATGTGATCTCCTATTCCCCCTTTGCAACTTATTTATCTTTTTAACATATAGTAATGTTTATGTCTTGCTGCCACAAAACCACATATTTCACAATATTTGTCAATGATAATATAAAATGGATTCTGATACATCTTTCAAATATTTATCCATTCCCCTTCAAAAGACTGTTAAGTCTGCTTTCACCACAGTTACAAGCAATACATTTAAAATTATAATAACACCCTGTTTAAAAAACTGCTTTTCATCTCTGGTAATCTTTACGATTCACCTTGACATGTGTCCTCACTTTCTGCCATTTCAAACAGCTCTACCTTTGTTATTCTACCAATAAAACGTGATAATTTTCAAATAATTTATTGATTTTTCTGTTTTAATCAAGATTCTAAACCAGTAATTCTCTACAAATTTATATTTATGGATGAGGAGCCAGGCTGGCCTTTCAATTCCTCTTACCACTGAGAGCTGTGGAAAAGATGTTGCTATGATTTAGGATGGTCTGGTTGGTGCAGGGGTGTGGAGGCTGGGGTGAGAGCTGTGATAGGAGTGGGTTTTTAGGGGGAGGGGTTCATTTATGATTGTCACACGCCCGACTAGCTTTATATGGGTGTGATAGGTCTAAGATTTAGTGTGGATGATGTGACTGTGGAAAAGCTTTTTTGTACTTTTACACCTTGATTCTGTGTTCTTTTTGATACACGCATAGACAAAAGATATGTAATGAATGAGGTATACATTTGTATGATGGTTTGGTATAGCAGAGTGGTAAATGCAGTGAAGCTTGGATTCCTTGGCTATCTACCTGGAAAAATGTACCATTGGTATGTCTTGTCTTGCCAAAGCCCTTTTGCAGATGCTACAGAATGTGGAGATAGGCACTGATCATTAGACAAATCTGGATAACAGGATAATCTGTCTTTTTCTACTGTCATGTGTGATGCCAAACAGAGCCAGATGATGCTAATGAGAGAGATAACAGAAGACAATGGGGAAACATTCAAAATGCTAATGAAAGAGAAGAGAGATTAACCGGAAAGAAACACAATTCAGATATTGACAGAATGGTTGCTTTGAACCTAAACTGTTTGAAGTTTGATGGACAGGTGATGCCCCAGCAGGGGGATAAAAGGAGCAGGTTTGCTAAGGCATGAGACACACCTGGAAAGAGCAGTGTGCCCCCACAAGTGGTGGGAGTTTGGAGGTCCGGTTTGCGGGAACCGAC
Source organism: Mobula birostris (assembly GCF_030028105.1). Lineage (NCBI taxonomy): Eukaryota > Metazoa > Chordata > Chondrichthyes > Myliobatiformes > Myliobatidae > Mobula > Mobula birostris. The sequence continues at coordinate 55,218,941 of NC_092386.1, forward strand.
CAGAGGCTCACAGGGTGTAAAGGTACGATCGGTGGGAACCTGGGGTGTGTGTCCGCCCTTGCCTGGGTGCCGGGTTCACCACAGAAGAACGATCGTATCCGGAACGGAAGGGTCACAGTCGGTGACCACAGTGGGATAGAAGACATCAAAAGGTCTGCCTAAAACCAAATTGCATCTCTCTCTCTCTCTCTCTCCAACGGTACGACAAAGCAATTACTGCGAACTGCACTAAACTGAACTGAACTCTGCTTCACTTAAGACTAATCATTTTACCCTTAGACTGCAATAGAGCTTGGTTGATTCCTATTACCCTAGTTCTGTGTATATGTGTGTATTATCATTGCTAACCTGTTACATTTATATCCTTATGATTAGTGTACTGTATTACTTATTTCTTTAATAAAACTTCATTAGTTCCTAGTAATCCAGACTCCAACGAGCTTTCCATTTCTGCTGGTTTGGCAACCCGGTTACGGGGTACGTAACACTACCAATGTTTGTGTTTACCCCCTTCCTAATTGAAGTTTCAAGCTACCATTTACCCCAGTCATGATTTAATGCTCCTGCCATGAGTTGCCAAATATCCTTATTACCAAGTTAAAGTTGAAACCTTCAACAAGATTAACATAATTTCGATCTTCAATATATCTGTTCATTCCTTTTCGGTTAGAGAATGTTTAAAGGCTACCAATGTTTAAAGGTTTCTAATATCCCGTATTTCATCATGTCACACATGACTAGTTCCAATAAGCATCTCCAGAGCTTAACTCTGGACATTCAATGGCATTAACTTTAAATACCTCACATTATTAACTCGGGTTAGACAGGATTTGTTGGAGTCTCTCTTGATGGAGGGGTGGGGAAGAGTCTGCTGGTTCTCGAATCGGCCTCGCTTCAGACTGTAACATCGAAATGTAGATTTGTTGGTCTCCCCTCTTGCTGTGGACAAGGTGACAGCTTGTTAGTGAGAGGGAGATCCTGTGGCAATTAGGACTGTTGACTGGTGAACAATGGTTTTTGTTCGGCTGCAGATCATGGTCTCTCTTTCAGGGCTTTGCTGTTGCTTGCCTGGTGGGTGTTTGGGCTGATGAGGAGAGAGCAGAGGGTTGGTGCCATTCATTCTTTAGGGTTTTCTTCTGTTTTGTGGATGTCTACGAAGAGTAAGAATTTTGGGTTGTATACTGTTTTTGTTTGATCGGCGTTGACTCAGTGTAGTTGTCACATTGTCCATACGAGACAACACATTGTCAACTTTGACGACTGAGTATAGTTGTCCACAGGGTTTGCCAGGCTTTTCTTCAGTGTAGATACTGCTACTGCTCAGTTTGGGACCTGGCCGGATTCGAACTCAGGACCATCCACCTCGAAGTCCAGTGCTGATGCCATTACACCACCAGCTGGCCCTGTATATTGTATGCATTCTCTGATATCAAATGGAACCATTGATTTTTTTTCACTATTTAGCAAAAACTAAGATAAACTGGGCACATAATAAGTTTGACAGTAAGAGTGGATTAGAAGCTGAGTATACTGAGTCACCTCCTGACACACCAAAAATTTTCTACCACCTTTCAGACACAAATGCGGAGTGTGAAAGCACAGAGTCCCCTTGCATATATTTCAACACCCAAGAAATTTACTCCCACTTGGGACAAAGTAACTTCCTATTAGCACCTAACTCTAGCGCCCTCAACAGGAACTCCAATTACCATTAGGGGACCATGTGTACAGTCCGTACAGTCTGCAAGATACACTTCAGCAACTCACCAAGGCTTCTTTGGTAGCACCAGTCAAGTCCCTGATCTTCACCACCAGATGAACAGCAGGTCATGGGAACGCTGATGTTTGCAATTTCTTCTGCAATCACACACCAGCCTGAGTAGGTCACTGATCCTGCTCTGTTGCTGGGTCAAAAGTTTGGAACTATCTGCCCTTTGAAAGTAACTTCATCACTGGGACTAAGGCAAGTAATTCACCAATGCAGCAGGTCAGGATGTCAGAGAGAAGGATGAGAAAAAGACTTTGTAAAGAATTATTATATTCTGCATCTTCTGCTTGCAATGTAACCTGTGGAGTTTGGGACTTTCTCCAGGAGGTAAATCCATTCACAAGTTCTCATTGTAAGCCCTTCAGGAGAAAACGAATCAGCTTTCAGCTCTCCTGCAAGATCTTGTTATTGCAGACTGACTGGAAATTCCCAAACATATTACCAAACCCAGCTTCCCGCAGCCCCCAGTCCACAGCCGTCACCACCACCGGGCATTGCTATTAGGAGTCCTTTGATTGCTACAGATCTGAGCAGTACCTTAGCTTGCTGAATTCACTTACGTAAAGTAAATCTTTTCAGCTGCCCGCATCTAGACAAGCCCTTTCCATCTCACTTCTATCCCCGGAACTTTTGAGATTGAATTGTATTATTAATAAATTGGCTTATTATTGTCACATGTGCCAAGGTACAGTGGAAAAATCTGTCTTGCTTACTGTCTGCACAGATCAATTTATTACAAACATGCATTGAGCTAGTACAACAGATTGCAGAATAAAGTGTTACAGAGACACTGCAGTGCAGGTAGACAATAAGATGAAAATTTATAACGAATTAAATTGTGAGGTCAAGACTCCATTCTATGGTACTAGGGAACTATTCAATAGCATTAAAACCAGACTATGAACACATTGGAAAGAGGAGAGCTATCCATCTGTTTATATTAATTCCCAATTATATCCCCCTCTTTTTTAAGCCTAATATAAATTCTTTTTTTACTATTGCTTTAGTGGGGCCATTCCCATCCTAATAACTCTCGGATAGATAAAATTCTCACGATCTTTCCCCTCATTCCTTTGATCCTGATCTTAAATTTCTGCATTTCTGGCTCTTAAATAATAGAGACTGCTTTTCCAAATTTACCCAGTCAAAATCTGATTTAAGTTCAGATATTTCTATCAGATTCCCTCCAAACATTCTTTACTTTAACCAGAAGAGCCAAAATATCAAGGGCAGAAAATTTCTTGATGCTCTGGAATCCATTTAATATAATGCTATGCATAGCAATCAAAAAAATTCTTCTTGAACCCAACTCCCAGCACTGTCCCCGTCTCAGATCATGTATGGAGGTCTTAATGCCAATGAAAGTAGATCAAATCAACAAAACTCTTGAATTAAATAAAATATTCTTAGTCTGGGATTCACTTACCACATCATCTAGCTATAAATAAGAGCGCTGATTTTTTAATGATATGAAACACAATTATGTATGCTATCCACTTCAACACACATAGCACTGCTCTAAAAATGAGATAAACTTAGGACAGCTCGATTGCAAATAAGATTCCTTTGAATACACTCAATGTACATTATATCTGAATAATTTATCTAAATACTTTGCAAAATCAAATGGAATTGTCAATAAATTAAATTACCAACTTTCCTAGTGTATGAGCTACTTATTGCTACAACCTTGGTATGGTCTGTTGGCATTGTAATCAGTGGAAATGTATATAATTCACAACCACAAACATAGAGTTGGGTTCACTTTAAGAGGCTGGTCTGACGTGATGATGTAACTATTTGTAGTTCTGTTACCACGCTTCGCGTTCAGTTTTTGGAGTACAATAAATGAGTTGGTACATTTTTTAATGAAACTTAAAACACCTTGGTTTGTTTACAAAGACTTAGATTGGTGATCCTGATGTTTGCCAGAGCAGTCTCTTTGAAACTGCTGGCGTTTTGGAAGTAAAATGCCGTTACTTGGTTTGTACAAGCCAGGGCCTAATCCGTGCTGTGAGAGATGACTGCCAACAACACCATATTTATCTATGTGGTAGCATCGCTCAGCAACTCCATGGCTGCGAGAGTGGTGAGTCTGCTAGAACACTGGCCTGAGCATGATAAATACCAATTGATGAAAACTCATACCTTACAGACTTTTGGACTATCGGAGTCTGAGCGCGCCAAACAATCACTCTCCTTGCTCGGAGCTGGCGATGCTAAGCCTCCAGAGCCAATGGACCACATGCTGTCTCTCCTGGGAAATCACCATCCTTGTCTTATTTTTAAGGAAATCTTCAATGTATCAGATGCCTGATCAAGTCACATAGCTCTTGTTAATAGACCTGTGAAGGACCAAAGGGAGCTTGCTAAAATAGCTGATAGTCTACAATCTGATTGATTCCTAGGATGGCAGGACTTTCATATGATGAAAGACTGGATGAACTAGGCTTATACTTGTTGGAATTTAGAAGATTGAGGGGGGATCTGATTGAAACATATAAAATCCTAAAGGGATTGGACAGGCTAGATGCAGGAAGATTGTTCCCGATGTTGGGGAAGTCCAGAATGAGGGGTCACAGTTTGAGGATAAAGGGGAAGCCTTTTAGGACCGAGATGAGGAAAAACTTCTTCACACAGAGAGTGGTGAATCTGTGGAATTCTCTGCCACAGGAAACAGTTGAGGCCAGTTCATTGGCTATATTTAAGAGGGAATTAGATATGGCCCTTGTGGCTAAAGGGATCAGGGGGTATGGAGGGAAGGCTGGTACAGGGTTCTGAGTTGGATGATCAGCCATGATCATACTGAATGGCGGTGCAGGCTCGAAGGGCCGAATGGCCTACTCCTGCACCTATTTTCTATGTTTCTATATTAATCAGTCAGGCAGCAGAGCATAATTCCTCCTCCTATCCCTGCCTCAATAACTCCAGTTGGCAAGGCCTTCAACATAAGCACATGATACAGACCACTAATGAATGCTGTGGAACAGGTAGTGCCGGGTCTGTGTTTTTACCACACTGGCTTTGGTACGAATACTAGGAAGTGGCGACCGCCTTGCAGCTTCGACAGTGCCAGTTCATCTGGAACATCAGAGGTCTGTGAACACCATGGGTTCCAGCTGTCAGAGACGTCTACTGCTCATTATGGACACGGGTGCTCAGGTGAGTGTGAGGCCAGCATTGCCTACTAATGAGAAGTGATGGGACCTCACTAGAGACTACCCTAATGGCAGCAGGATCCAGACTTATGGGACACCACGGGTGACACTCTGCTTCAGGGGGTGATGTTACACATTTGATTTTGTCCTGGCTAAAGTGGCTAGACCTCTGCGCGGCGCAGAATTCCTGTGCACCCAAGGACTGTTATTCGATCTTAAGAACAGCCGGCTTATGGATGTCACGGACTTTGCGTTGTTACCCGGCTCCCCAGGTAATTTCCCCACAACGACTCTGCACCATTGCATGTGAGTTTACTCGACTGCTGGGAGAATTCCCAAACCTCAGCAAGCCCACATTCTCCACAGCAGTTACAGAACATGGAGTCGAGCACCACATTTCCACAACTGGCTCATCAGTCCATGCTCGTACCCGTGGACTGGACCCAGAAAAGCTGGCAAACGTGAAGGCTGAGTTTTCAAACATGGAGAGACTTGGCAATGTATGCCGGTCAAATAGCCCCTGTGCTTTGCCCCTCCAGTAGGTCCCTAAGTCCGATGGTGATACCAGGCCCCACACATCCAAGACTTTTTGGCACATTTAACGTAAAGTTAATTTTTTCCACAGTTAATTTAACTAGGGGCTGCCATCAGGTGCCTACGTGCTCGGAGAACATTCCTAAAACAGCTGTTATCAACCTACTTGGTCGTTTTGAGTTTCTGTGTATGCCATTTGGGCTGAAAAATGTAGCAAAGACTTTCCAATGACTCTGTAATAAAAGATTTAGATTTTTTTTGTTTATTTGGATGACATACTTGTTGCCAGTGCATCCAAATCTGAACAAATGTCTCATCCTCCGCACACGCTTTGAGCACTTAAGCCAAGACAGGTTGCTTATTGACCCTGCTAAATGCCAGTCGGGGCTGTCAACAACTGAATTTCTCAGTCATCACGTCTCTGCAGAAGGTCAAAATCTTTCCCATCAAAAGTAGCCACTGTTATGGATTTCCCACCGCCTTGCACTACTATAAAAAAACAGAAGTTTTTAGGTATGGTGAATTGCTAACACTGCTTCATACCAGGCCAAGTTCTGAAGACCTGTGCTGACCAACTGGCTGGTGTGTTCACGGATATTTTCAAACTCTCAGTCCAGCAGTGGGTGGTACCCACCTGCTTCAAGCAGGCTTCAGTCGTACTGGTGCCCAAGAAGAGTGTGGTAATCTGCCTCAATGACCATAGCCCAGAGGCTCTTATGTCCACAGTGATTAAGTGTATTGAGAGGCTGGTGTTGAAGAATATCAGCTCCTGTTTGATGGGCAACTTGCTATGCTCCAATTTCTCTACTGAAGCAACAGGTTTACAACAGATACTCATAAGCTCTTCACACAACGCTGGAACATCTGGACAGCAAAGATAGGTACAGCAGGATGCTCTTTATCTCAGCTCAGCACCTAACACCATCATCCCCTTAAAACTAATCAGTAAACTCCAAGACCTGGGCCTTAATACCCCCTTGTGCAATTGGATCCTGGATTTCCTCGCTTGCGGACCTCAGTCAGTCTGGATTGGCAAAAACATCACCTCCACAATCTCCAGCAACACAGGAGCACAACTGTGTGCTTAGCCCCTTGCTCTACTCTCTTTACACCTGTGACTGCGTGTCTAAGTACAGCTCCAACACCATATACAAGCTTGCTGATAACACCACTATTGTGGGCCATATCAAAGATGGTAATGAATCAGCATACAGGAGGGGGATTGAAAATTTGACTGAGTGGTGTCATAACAACAGTCTCTCATTTAACATCAATAAGACCAAGGAGCTGAAAGTAGACTTCAGGAGAGGGAAACCAGTGGTCCGTGAGCCAGTAATCATCAGAGGATCAGAAGAGGAGAGGGTCAATAACTTTAAATTCTTGGGTGTCACTATCTCAGAGGACATGTGTGGACCCATCATATAAATGTAATGGCAAAGAAAGCACAATAACAACTCTGCTATCTCAGGAGTCTGCAGAGATTCAGCGTGTCATTGAAAACCTTGGCAAACTTAAACAGATGTGTGGCAGAAGGTGTGGTAAACCATGTATATATGTTGTAACTCGGTTACCTGTCTGGACACACCCCTCTGCTGACTGCCCCTGTGGCTCCTCCCACAGAGTCCTGTATAAAGGTGTTCGCCTTGCCCCTCCCCCTCAGTCCGGGGGCAGACACTCACTGTGGAGGTCGTATTGTACAGCGAATAAAAGCCTTTCAGTATTTTACCAAACCTCAGTCTTTTGGAGTAATTGAAGGTGCTTCAATTTTATTCGCTGTACATTTTAAAACATGGAACAGGCCCTGAGACCAGAAAAATTAGACCTCGATCTGCAAATGCCTGACGCTGGAAACGCTTTCGAACTCTGGCTGACCTGCTTCGAAGCGTATCTAGAGGAGATTAAAGCAACCGACCCCGTAGCGAAGCGCAGAGTTCTACTCTCCAGGGTCAGTCCACGGGTTTATTCGCTGATCAGAGACCAACCGAACTACGACAGCGCGATGAACGCACTCAAAAGACAATACCTGCGGCCGATAAATAGCGTCTATGCTCGGCACCACTTAGCGACACGGCAACAACGGTCCGGGGAATCGAGTGCTGAGTTTGTCCGGGCCCTACAGACACTCGTGCGGGCCTGCAATTGCCAGGAGCTGACGGCGGCTCAGCATGCAGAACTCCTAGTGAGAGATGCCTTCGTTACGGGGACCGGGTCAGTGTACGTGCGCCAGCGGCTGCTGGAAAAAGCCGATCTTACCCTAAGTTCGGCAATCAAGCTGGCTGATACGCTGGAGGCCGCTCTGCATAACTCCGAGGCTCTCCAGGCACGCGATCCCCCGATGGCCTCGTGGGTGCCGCAGACCCCGGAACCCGCCGGCGAATCGACCTCGGCTGCAGCCAGTCGTGAGTCCGCGAAGTGCTACTTCTGCAGACTGGAGAAGCACCCCCGGAAATGCTGCGCGGCCCGACAAGCTACCTGTTCCAGCTGCGGAAAGAAGGGCCACTTCGCCAAGGTCTGTAAGTCCAAACTGCGAGCGGGATCGAGCAGCGCCGCGTGCGAGACGTGGGGGTCGCCATCTGCCCTGCACACTGCCACCACGTGCGAGACATGGGGGCCGCCATCTTCCCTGCACGCCGCCACGACGTGCGAGACATGGGGGCTGCCATCTTGGTTGGCGCCACCTCCCACCACCTACGACCAACGGGTGCTCACGGGCCACCCCACCACGCCGGACCAAGACAGCGACCCCACCCTGGCTTCCGTGACCCTCGACCAAAGCGCTCCCCACCAGCTCGCAAGGTCAATGATGGACATCCTGGTGGAGGGGCACAGGACAAGCTGCCTGTTTGACACAGGCAGCACGGAGAGTTTTATCCACCCGGCCACGGTGAAGCATTGTGGACTCATGATACGGCCGGTAAGTCAGAGGGTCACCATGGCCTCCGGGTCGCATACAACAGACATCGGGGGGGGGGGGTTGTGTAGCGACGCTAGTGGTGCAGGGCACAGAATATCGGGACTTTACGTTACTGGTCATGCCTCAACTGTGTGCCCCTGTGCTGTAGGGGTTGGACTTCCAGAGCCACCTGAAAAGCGTTACAATGAAGTATGATGGGCCCCTCCCGCCAATTACTGTCATAAATCCCCTGTTTTGTAGAGATATGTCACGTACCCCGCTACTGACCACACACACACACCGACCCACGCATCCCACCCAACATCATGCCAACTGCCACACTACCGACACCACTTGCAGCCTCTCCACCCTCAGGATCCCTCCCCCACCGCTGTTTGCCAACCTGACCCCCGACTGTAAACCTGTGGCAACTAAAAGCAGGAGGTACAGCGCGGGGGACAGAGCTTTCATTAAGTCGGAGGTGCAGCGGCTGCTCAGGGAGGGGATCATTGAGGCAAGCACAAGTCCTTGGAGGGCGCAGGTGGTGGTTGTTCGGAACGGGGAGAAGAATAGGATGGTCGTGGACTATAGCCAGACCATCAATAGGTTCACGCAGCTCGACACGTACCCTCTACCCCGCATCGCGGATATGGTCAATCAGATAGCACAGTACAAGGTGTACTCGACCATAGACCTAAAATCCGCTTACCATCAGCTCCCCATCTGCCGGGAGGACCGCCCTTACACTGCCTTCGAGGAGGACGGCAGGCTTTATCAATTCCTGCGCGTCCCCTTTGGTGTCACGAATGGTGTATCTGTCTTCCAGAGGGCAATGGACCGGATGGTGGACCAGTGCCAACTGAAGGCCACGTTCCCATATCTGGATAACATCACCATCTGCGGTCACGACCAGCAGGATCACGACAACAACCTCCAAAAATTTCTCCAAGCGGCCAAATCTTTCAACCTCACCTATAACAAGGACAAGTGTGTATTTGGGACCACCCGACTTGCTATCCTTGAGTGTGCCGTGGAGAATGGAGTCATTGGCCCTGACCTCGACCGTATGCGCCCCTTGTTGGAACTCCCTCTTCCCAATACCCTCAGAGCCCTCAAAAGGTGCCTGGGCTTCTTTTCATATTACGCCCAATGGGTCTCTAACTATGCAGACAAGGCCTGCCCCCTGGTCAAGTCCACCACATTCCCCCTCTCAGCCGAGGCCCGTGCGGCCTTCAGCCGCATAAAAGGGGACATTGCCAAAGCAGCAATGCATGCGGTGGATGAGGCCATTCCCTTCCAAGTAGAGAGTGACGCCTCCGACTTTGCGCTGGCTGCTACCCTCAACCAGGCAGGAAGACCAGTGGCGTTCTTCTCCCGTACCCTTCAAGGCCCTGAAATTCGGCACTCTGCGGTAGAGAAAGAGGCCTAGGCCATAGTGGAAGCTATAAGGCACTGGAGGCACTATCTTGCCAGCAAAAGGTTCACCCTGCTAACTGACCAGCGCTCAGTCGCATTCATGTTTAATAATCAGCAACGGAGCAAAATCAAAGATGATAAAATTCTGAGGTGGAGAATCGAACTCTCCACCTACAACTATGACATCATGTACAGGCCTGGGAAGCTCAACGAGCCCTCCGATGCCCTATCCCGGGGAATATGCGCCAGTGCGCAGATCGACCGGCTATACGCCCTACATGTAGACCTTTGCCACCTGGGAGTCACCCGGCTTTTCCACTTTGTGAAAGCCCGGAACCTGCCTTACTCCCTTGAGGAGATCAGGATGATGACCAGGGACTGCCAAGTCTGCGCAGAGTGTAAACCGCTCTTCTACCGACCCGAAAAGGCACCACTCATCAAGGCCACCCGCCCCTTTGAGCGACTGAGTGTTGACATTAAGGGCCCCCTTCCCTCCACCGACTGCAATGTGTACTTTCTTAACGTAATTGACGAGTACTCGCGGTTCCCCTTCGCCATCCCCTGCCCCGACACCACTACCACGTCAGTTATAAAAGCCCTGCACAAGCTCTTCACTCTGTTCGGATACCCATGCTATATCCACAGTGACAAAGGGTCCTCGTTTATGAGTGACGAGCTGCGCGAATATCTACTGGCTAGGAGAATTGCAACCAGTAGGACCACGAGCTATAATCCCTGGGGGAATGGACAGGTGGAGAAGGAGAATGGCACAGTGTGGAAAGCCACACTCTTAGCCCTCAGGTCAAAGGGACTGCCGGTCTCCCGCTGGCAGGAGGCCCTTCCCGAGGCACTCCACTCCATCCGCTCCTTGTTATGCACAGCCACCAATGCCACCCCTCATGAGCGGCTCTTTTCTTTTCCCAGAAAATCGACCACTGGAACCACCCTACCATCTTGGCTGACGTCCCCGGGGCCAGTGCTGCTCCAGAAACATGCGAGGAGCAATAAATACTCCCCGATAGTCGAGAGGGTTCACTTACTTCATGCGAACCCCCAGTATGCCTACGTGGTTTTACCTGATGGGCGGGAGGACACGGAATCCATCCGGGACCTGGCGCCCGCAGGAGCTCCGGGCCCCTACCCTGAACACTCCATGGTGACTATTGACCCCGTACCCACCAATGTATGTACCTACGAGACACCATGCACCCCAAACCCTATACAGACACCACACGACACTCCCATACCGGGAGCGACGCACACGCACGAGGAATTACCGACGCCTAATGTGCTGGCACCTGAAGTCAGGCCAGAGCCAGCACAACCGCCATCGCCGGTGCAATCACCGCCGGTGCTACGTAGATCACAGCGACGGACTCAACCACCCGATAGACTTCACCTGTAAATATACTTCTTGTAAATATTGTCAGTCACTTCACCCCGCGGGACTCTTTTTTAAAAGAGGACGGGTGAATGTGGTAAACCATGTATATATGTTGTAACTCGGTTACCTGTCTGGACACACCCCTCTGCTGACTGCCCCTGTGGCTCCTCCCACAGGCTCCTGTATAAAGGTGTTCGCCTTGCCCCTCCCTCTCAGTCCGGGGGCAGACGCTCACTGTGGAGGTCGTATTGTACAGCGAATAAAAGCCTTTCAGTATTTTACCAAACCTCAGTCTTTTGGAGTAATTGAAGGTGCTTCAGAAGGTGTGCTGACTGGCTGCATTACAGCCTGGCATAGGAACACCAATGTCTCTGAGCAGAAAATCCTACAAAATGAAGTATATTTAGCCCAGTACATCACAGGTAAAGTCCTCCCAACCATTGAGCACATCTACATGAAATGTTGCCATAAAAGAGCAGCATCCATCATCAAAGATCCTCACCACCCACAGCTGGCTGACATTAAGTTCAGGGATGCTGGGGTTTCTCTCACATTTGATGTCTCAACTTGTTGCCCTCACCTGATAGTGCTCACAAACTGGAGACGGACTGTTTTTAACTCCACACATGGCCTCTTGATTTGGGGCTGGCAGGCCTCACAGAAAAAGGTTGCACTGATGTTTGTTTGGTTCCGCCTCAGAAAGGATGTGTGTGGTAAGCGTGTGGCCTGTGTGGTGTGCCAATGGGCAAAAATTAATCCTCATGTACAGGCATCATTAGCACCTACTGAGGTCCTTGAGCAATCGCTTGACCATGTCAATGGAGACCTTGTTGGTCCTCTTCCCTCCTCCCATGGTTTCACGCACCTCTTTACCATAGTGGACCGTACCACCTGGTGACCAGAGGTCGTCCCTCTCACATTGCTGGTAACTGCAAACATGGCTCAGGTGTTCATTAACACTTGGGTTGCTTGGTTTGGCAACACAGCTCAGATTTCCTCTGAGTGTGATCCCCGATTTATATTAGACCTTTGTGCTGCGATAGTCCAGAACCTTGGTGTTAGGCTATAGCGTATCATCACAGTGGATCACTCACAGGCTCATAATGCTGGTTTTAGTGAACTCTGGGTGTCCTGTGTAGGGTAATGTATATCATTCACAACCACCGACATTGAGTTGGGGTTCACTTTAAGAGTCTGGTCTGACATGGTGACGTAATCACGTGCAGGTTTTGGAGTACAATAAATGAATTGTTACATTTTTGCTTAAACATAAAATGCCTCACATCATTTTCTTTACAAAAACCTCCAAGACACATTGGTATTTAACCCTCTGAGACCAGGGAAACGTAAACTGCTCTTCGCCAGAGAAAGAATATGGTTGCACTTCAATTTGAATGCTGGTTTTGATTAATTCAATAAGATAGCTCTTTCTGTTTACTAAAATAGATCGTCACTGGAAGATACTGGGATGGGACATTATTAAACATTATTTGCTTTAAATTCAAAGTGGCTAGTTTCCTTTTATGAGCTGCTAAAAGCCCTCAAAAATAGCTTTAGACTTTCGTATACTGTATTTTGATTTCTATGGTTGGTAAGGGCAAAGGAGCTATTGAAGCAAGACTTTGCCTCTTTACTCCAGAATGTGTAGGAGGTTTTGCAGCAAGAGATGAGTCAATGGAGTAACACTCATTTGGAGCAGACTTTCACCAAATGAGTTGCATTTAGATGTTAGTATTTATTTATATACTCCTTTTTGAATGCACAGAGGAAAATGGCAATGACAGTAAACCCACTCTCTAGATTCCATTGTATCAAGGAGCATTTTTTCCTGGCATCCTGGGAAGTATCTAGAGAAGTACATCCATACTTTTCTATTTGCTTTCTCTTGTTCCCAAGGAACTATGTGTCAAACAAGCATGTTTCACTTGGCACAACAAATGATCTGATGCAAGGACTCAACCTGAGATGTTAACAGTTCTTTATACTCCACAGAGGCTGTTGAACATGCAGAGTTTCTCTTGCAGATCATATGATGCTCCTAATTGCAGCATCTGTGGTCTCTTTTGTCTTCATGTTTCATCTGGTCATGCAAAGAACACTGATCCATTACTGCAGGCATCATAGGCCAGAGGGAATAGTGTTCAACTATAATTACTACAATGCTATTTTCTCTACAACAATTCTCAGTTCATATGCAGCCTTCTCACAGGGACCAAACTAGTTCATTTAATAAATTCCATCTTATGGGAAAGTGATGTGGGATTGAGTGTCCTATTTGGGGAGTTCAAGAAGGTCCTCATTTCTTTATTGCATTCTGCTTACATGACAGGACTGTTTGGGAGTAGGTGGAAGGCATCAAGGTAGCATTAGCCTGATATCATTTTGCAGCTGAAAAGCTGCAGAGGTCATTGGTGATTTTGATGGTGTACAGAAATTAGAGTACTTCAGCACAGTAACAGGTCCTTTGGTCCATCTACTCCATATTAACCTGGTCTTCTGCCTCGTCCCCTCCAAACACCTGCCATTCAATGTACCTATCCAAGCTTTTCGTAAATGTTACAATGGATCCTGCATCTGCCATTTCCACTGAAAGCTCATTCCTCACTTCCCTCTGAGTGAAGATCCCCCTGGGATTCCCCTTAAATGTTTCGTCTTTCACCCTAAACTTATGGTCACAGGCTCTAGTCTCACCAAACCTGAGGAGAAAAAGCCTTTGTACATTCACACTATCTATACCCCTCATAATTTTGTATACCACTATCATATTTCCCCTGATTCTTCTGCATTCCAAAGAAAATATTCCCAACCTATTCAACCTTTCCTTATAATTCAGGTCCTCAAGAGCCAGCAACATCCTCATAAATAATCTCTGCACACTTTCAAGCACTGATATCTTTTCTGTAGGTAGGTGACCAGAAATGTAACAATACTCCAAATTTGGCCTCACCAACATCGTGTACAACTTGAACATATCATCCCCATTCCTGTACTCAATGTCATGATTTATGAGGACCAATATGTCAAAGCTCTCTTTATGACCCTATGTACATGTTATAACACATTGAAGGAATTATGGATGTGCATTCACAGGCCCCTTTGTTCTATACAGATCTCTTCCTCTGGTTTGCAATTCCTCACATTTGTCTGCATTAAATTCCATCTGTCATTTTTAGCGTATTTTTCTAGCTGATCAACACCATGCTGCCAGCTTTGATAGCCTACATCGCTGTCCACTACAACCCCAATCTTGGTCTCATTTGCAAATTTCACCTTGTTCACCTCATGCCCTTGTATAAACCCAAAAGTATCAACTAGCTACCACCAAGGCAGTAAAGAAATGGTCTCCATTGAGGCCTTGAAGGGCTGCTTTGAGGTTACTGACTGGAATCTGCTTTGTGAACCATATGAGGAGGACATTAATGGATTTACTGATTGCATCACTGGCTACATCAGCTTCTGTGTGGACACTGTAATACCATCAAGAACTGTTCACTACTTCCCTAACAGCAAACCATGGGTCATCAGAGATCTGAAGGCCCTTCTCAACCACAAAAAGAGAGCCTTAGATCAAGAGACAGAGAGGAATTGAAACGTGTGCAGAGGGAGATAAAGAAGAAGATCAAGGTGGCTAAAGAGGAATACAGGAGAGAGCTGGAGAACAAGGTTGGGCAGAGTAGCACAAGGGAGGTGTGGAGAGGCATGAAGAACATCACTGGCTTCAATCAGCCCAGCTGCAGAGCCTTGAAATGCAACTGCGAATGGGCAAATGAGTTAAGCCAATTCTTCAATAGGTTTGATGACTGCCCTCCTGTTCACACCCACCTCAGCACACCAGCCCAGGTGCCAAAGCACCTAATGCTCCCTCAGCACCAATGCCTCCCTTCTTTCCCTCCTCCACCCTCCAGTTCAACACGTAGATGAACAACACAGGCTACCACTGTCTACACCCTTCCTTGCCCAGCACCTACCATCTACACCTCCACAAACCAACTGCTATTGTCCCGATTTTCACCTCCCCCTGCCCTCCCCTTCCACCAACTCCCAGTCATCAAGGACTCACCTTCAATGCTGAGCAGGTGAGGAGGCCTCTGGGGAAACTCAGACACAGCAAAGCATTGGGACCGGATAGAGTGAACCCCAAGGTCCTGAAGGAGTGTGCTGAGCAGCTGTGTGGAGTCTCAGCCTGGAAAAGGATCCTGACTGTGTGGACCCAAGAAGGGCCAACTGAAAGTCTTGGATGACTACCGTCCAGTGGCCCTGACCTCACACATCATGAGACCCTAGAGAGGCTAGTCTGGCACACCTCCAACCCCCAGTCAGATCAGCCCTCGATCCTACCAAGAGCACATTGGAGTCAACAATGCTATCATATACCTGTTGAACAGAGCCTACTCCCATATGAAAAAGCATGGCAGCACTGTGAGGATCATGTTTTTTGATTTTTCAAGTGCCTTCAATACCATACAGCTCTCATTGTTGGGGGAAAAGCTCCATTCAATGCAGGTTGGCACTACCATTGTTTCCTGGATAATGGATTACCTGAATGTGCATCTTCATAGCTGTGTGTCACACATGGCTATAAGCAGCACTGGGGCCCCACAGAGGACTGTATTGGCTCGCTTCCTGTTTACCCTGTATACCTCGGAGTTTAGATGCAACGCTGAGTCATGTCATCTGCAGAAATTCTCTGACGACTCAGCAATAGTTGGCTGTATAAAGGAGAATGGGAGGATGAATGCAGGGCCCTGGTGGAGGACTTTGTCGAAAGGTGCAAGCTGAATCTGCAGCTCAACATCAGTAAGACAAAGGAGATGATGATGGACTTTAGGAAGACCAAGCCTGCACTGTTCTCTGTTACTATTGCTGGTGAGGACGTGAATGTGTTGAGGACAGACAAGTAGCTGGGGTGCATCTGGATGACAGACTTGAGTGGAGCACCAACACAGAGGCTGTGTACAGGAAGGGCCAGAGTTGCCTCTACTTCCCGAGGAGACTGAGATCCTTTGGAGTATGTACGTTTCTCCTTCACATGTTCTACCACTCTGTTGTTGTCAGTACAATCTTCTATGTGGTGGTGGGCTGGGAGAATGGCTTCAACACGGATGATGTCAACAGTCTAAATAAACTGTTTAGGAAGGCTGGCTCTGTAGTAGTAGCCAAACTGGACATACTGGAGGTCATGATAGAAGAAAGAACCCTCCGAAAAATCCTGGCATTTCTGGACAATTTTTCTCAACCCCAGAGGGCCACTTTTAGTAACAGACTAAGACAACTGTGCTGTTCCAAAGAGCACTATATGAGTTCATTCTTACCCTTGGCCATCAGGCTTGATAATAAGTCACACACACAAAACACTGGAGGACACATGCTGAAGGTTTTCAGCCCGAAATGTTGACTGTACTCTTTTCTACAGATGCTGCCTGACTCGCTGAGTTCCTCCAGCATTTCATGTGTGTTGCTCGGGTTTCCAGATTTTCTCTTGTCTATAATGAGTCAACCTATAGCCTGGGAAGTGATCTTGTAATCTTTGACTTATACATCTTATTTGTAAGGTAACTTATTTTTATTATTTCTTACTTCTCTTCTAATATTTGTATATCTGTGCACATGTCATCATCATCAGGTGCCATGCCCAGTTTGAGCTTTGACTGCCATGGCCCACACACTCCTGTTTTGGGTCAAGTGGATCAATTCATTGGTATTTATTTCCAGTTCTCTGGCTGCTGTCTCCATTATCATTTGTCTTTGCACATGTAACACAGTAGTTACCTTTGGGATCAATAAAGTACCTATCTGTCTATCCAAATTTGTTGATCCAGTTTACAACATTATTATCTAAGTCATTAATATAGAAGATAAGCAATGATGGACCAAGCATTGATCTCTGTGATACACCACTAGTTACAGCCTCCAGTCAGAGAGACAACTGTCTGCTACCACTCTCTGGTATCTCTCACTAAGCCAATGTTGAATCCAAGTAGCTACTTCAGTTCATCCTAAATGCCAGGTGACTTAACCTTATGGATCAATCTCCCATGTGGTACTTTGTTAAAGGTCTTGCAAAGACCACATAGACAATGTCCACTGCCTTCTCTTCAACAACTTTCTTGGTAACAATCTTAAAAGTTTCTTAAGATTGGTTCGACATGATCCACCAGGCACAAATCCAGTTTAAACTATCCCCAATCATCCCTTAATATATAGCATCCTGTCCTAGAGAATACTTTCCAATAATTTACAGACGACTGATGTTAAGTTCATTGGCTTATAAATTGCTGGCTTATCCTTACAGCCTTTCTCGAACAATAATGTTTTCTCGAATAATAGTCTGATTTTAACTAATAAGATGATGAATAATGCGCAGAATGTGTGCATTACACATCGGGGTGCTCTCCTCAGTTACCTGATGAGGTAATTGAAGAGGGCAACCCAGTGTAGGATGCATACATTCTGTGCATTACTCATCATCTTATTAGTGCTCTATGATGTTACATTTTATGATCACGTTATATGATCTGTTTTGTGAAGTATTATATGTCTGTGTCCTTTCTGTCAACACTTGCACAGAAGAGACCACTCTATAAATCCAGAGTTAAATGATAGACTTCTCAATAATTTGTAATAAAACTTTAACCATGGTTGTTTCTACATCAATGGTAAGTTGATAAGAATCCATATAATATCAATACTAATATCTTGTTTTTCACAATAGCATTGAATATAAACATCATGAACCTTTTATAATCCAAGCCACAATATCTGCATCGGATGAATCATAACTTATAAATGCAAAAGAAGTAAAGAAATACAACTTCCAATACAATATTGTTATAAATGGTAGTAATTAGACTGGAATGAAGATGTGAGGCCCATGTAGTGTTAAAAGTTGCAATTACCAATGATGAGAAGGATGTGACACGTGAGAGAAACTGGAGTGGAACGGAGAAGATATGAAAGAACAGCTAGTACAGTTGCACTCAATCCAGAGTGACACCTCTTCAGTTTGTCTTTCGTTATATTTGTAGTCCCATGTCATACTGAGCAGGATTATCTCTCACCTCCTTAATGACGTTGTCTCAGAGAGACAATGTGGTTTCAGATCTACCAGAGGGACAGTGGACATGATCTTTGCTGTCAGACAGATCCAGGAGAAATGCCAGGAACAGAACCAGTAATCTCTACACCCTCTTCGTGGACCTGACGAAGGCATTTGATATTGTCAGTTGCACAGGCCTTTGGTGCATCCTTACAAAGTTAGGCTGGTCAGTGTTGTCAGGTCATTCCATGATGGCACGATGGCCAGGGTCATTGAGAACAGCTACACCTCTGACTCCTTCCTAGTAACTAACACGTGCCTGTTCTGTTTAGCCTGCTGTTTGCCATGATGCTGTTCTCTGCTCTCTCACAGAGTGATGAGGGAATAACAATTTGCTGCAGGACTGATGGATGCTTCTTTGAACTGCAACGCCTCAAAGCCAAGACCAAAGTGCTGGAAACAATAGTACGAGACCTCCTTTTTGTAGACGACTGTGCTCTTGCAACGCACAGTGAAAGGGACCTGCAGGAGCTCACTGACTGCCTCGCTGTGGCAGCAAGAAAATTCAGCCTAACCATCAGCCTGCAGAAGACAGAAGTTCTACTTCAGCCCGAATCCCATATGAAACCACAGCCATTCGTGCAGAACCACAAATTGAGATTGAAGGCTGACGCCTTCACCTTCCTGGGAATCTGACTCACCTCCTCCTGCAGTCTAGATTGAGAGTTCTTATACAGACTTGCAAAAGCTGGGACATCCTTTGGCAAACTATGGAAGCGTGTCTGGGAGAATGTGGCATCCAGCAGAAGACCAAGGTGGCAGTCTACCGAGCAGTTGTCCTGACTTCTCTGCTGTATGGTTGTGAAACATGGACCCCATACCACAGGCACATCAAGGTGCCTGATCATTTCCACCTATGATGCCTTTGTAAGATCATGGGCATCTTGTGCAAGACAGAGACCCCAGTACAGAAGCCCTATGAAGGGCCAAAAGCTCCGGCACAGAGACAGTGATCATGAAGGCATAACTTCGATGGGTTGGACATGTAGTCTGGATGGAAGACAACTGCCTTCCAAGGGTGATAATCTTTTCCAAGCTGGCACATGGAACCAGAAAGCAGGGAGGCCCCCCAAAGCACTGTAAAGACTGCATGACAGCGTTTTGAAGGCTTGCAATATCCCTGTGACTGGTTGGGAGGCCTTGACCAAAGACCACAACACCTGGCGGCTGGCAGTCTACAAAGGCACTAACTCATTCTCAGAGCGTGGCTGAAGAGCCTTGACCAAAAGCGCCAGGACCACAAGGAGAGACAACCTGACCCTTCAATGGCCGTAATGCACCCAACCTGCAGGCGCATCTGTGCTTCCCAGTTCGGGCTTCACTCTCATTGGAGGCATCACTGAAGTCATCATCGTTTCCGATGGACTTCCAAGAAGAAGGACAAATAATGAGACAAAAATAATTTATCAAGTTGTGTGAATGAGATTACCTGAGGGCACTTTAGGATCCTGGAAAGATGAAGGATCATTGTGTTGTAATTCTATTGTTATCCACATGCTCCATTTGATGAGTACATTGAAAAAAAGTGGCTTGTTACATAGCACCCTACATTTTAAACTGCAGTTAAATGAGTGCTGACTTTAATTCACATCTTAACATATTGAATGGTGTGGTTATGATAACATAATACTGCATTTTATATTTGTGTGGAATATGGTAGGCATGAAATTGAGAAGAGGAGAACACTCTTGCCACAAAGAATCTATGTCATAACCTGTCGCCATTCCATCTGTTGTTTTGTTTGGGTATTTATTAAGAGGCACCAACATAAAATGCAGCCGGAGTCACAGAGAAAAATGCTGATTGTTTCACTGTAAGTCTATCCTAAAGGAATATTGTTTTTATAAAGAATGATTCCATTTAAATTAAAAAAATATTAAAGATTCACCAAGATTTCTTTTATTGTACGTCTGGCTTGCAATAAAAATGAAACAGCCAAAGCTGATTAAACATTTTTCATGAAATTTTGTGTCACTTTTATTACTCTTGTTCTTTATAGAAGTCGTAAAATTATTAATGATAATGTTCTGCAGGAAAAGTTGCCTTTAAAAAAAAAAGGAAAACTTATGGGAAAGAATTCTCGTTTTCCCTAAACCTGCACTTTAACTTCAAAGAAAATGCAAGAGAAATTATGTAAAAGATTTTTTTACAAGTGAACAACACTCACAAACTGTTGGAGGAACTCAGCAAGTCATGCAGCATCTATGGAGGGGGAATAAACAGTCAAATTTTTGGGTTGGGGTCATTCATCGGGACTGGAAACGAAGAGGGCAGAAATCAGAATAAGAAGTGTGGGGAGGGGAAGGAGCACACCTTGGCAAGTGATAGGTGAGACTAGATGAGTGGAAGGTGGATGGGTGGGGGTGGGGTGTTTGAGGTGCGAAGCTGGGGGGGTATAGGTGGAAGAGATAAAGTGCTGAAGAAGCTGGTATCTGACAGGAGAAGACAGTGGACCATGGAAGAAAGGGTAAGAGGTGGAAGGTAGTAGGCAGGTGAGGAGAAGAGAAGGAGTGAGGGGGTAATCATAATGGGGAATAAAAAAGAAAGAAGGACATGTCAGAATGGAAATGGAAAGTTGAGTTGAAATGGCTGGCCACGGGAAGATTCTACCTTTTGCACCAGATGGAGCGAACTTGCTTAACAAAGCAGTTGCAACCCGCCCCCCCCGCCCCCCGCCTAATCTACATTGGGTCTCACCAATGTAGAGGAGACTGCACCAAGAGCACCAGATTTAATAGGTGACTCTAACAGACTTGCAGGTTCAGTGCTGCCTCATCTGGAATTTTGTAAGTGATACATTTGTAGGTTTTCCTTGAAATTACATCAGCGTTAAGAAGAACCAGTGCAAAATTTCTACATTTTATACAAACCCTGGGGAAATTTGCTTAGGAGTGAAGAAGTCTTCTACTTTCCCAGATATCAGGCTTTCACATATAAGACACTCACCTAAGTATCACTGCTCTGTAAGTGTAATCCAGCTTACAAACTTTCCATTTGCATATGGTGTACATCGTGTGCATGACAAATCTACTGGAAATTCTTGAGTATCCAACTAGAAGAATTGACGAGAAAGAACAAGTTGAAGAATTTCAAAAGGTATTCAATAAAGTCCCATATCAAAGACTAACATGCAAAATTAAACAATACAGGATGACGGGTATGACACAATATGCAAAGAGAAATGATCTTCTATTCCTGTTCCATATCTCCCTATTTCTGTTTCTCCATAATTTTCAGTTATGAAAATAATTTTGACCTGAGGAAAGCCATTGTTAATTTACATATAAATTGGATGTATCTTGTCAAATTTTGGGGAAATTTGTCCAGGAAACTTTCTGTGAAAATAAGACATCTAGTTCATCCATGAGGCACAATAAATCATACACTGGGATCAGTGATGAATTAGAGAGGACAGTCAGGAAAAACAAAGCAGAGGGAAATTAAACCACCTGCAGGCTGGCAGAGTTGTTTGCTCATTGTTTCTTTATATCCTACTGTATAGCACTTGTGGTAGCTCTTATGCTTCTGCTGAAGGTTCTCAGGCACTGCCCCTCGGAAAAATAAGGCAGCTGACACGGGAACACTAGAATGCATGTGTCAAGTAGTTATGCCCTCTATTTGCCCTCTTCTAAAATGTTCTCTGAGCTCCTAGGATATGAGCTTCTTTCCTCCCTCCAGTACTTCTTAGATGATGGCTTTTTCATTCTTACATTGGCACAATCAAACAGAACAAACTATAGCTATTTGAAATGGTTGCCAAATTATATTAGAAAAATATAATAGATCCTAAATTAGAAGCAAAGAATGGCTTACATTTTACGGAAAAAGACTTCACACATTAATCTAAACCATGTTTCATAATGACACATCCATTTTGTTGTAGAAATAGATTTGGTATCTTCCAACAATATGTGGTCTTATGAAACATTTTGTATATGTTTTATTAGAGCATAGAACAGTACAACACAGCACAGGCCCACAATGATGTGCTGACATTTTAACCTAGTCCAAGATCAATCTAACTCTTTCTTCCTGCATCGCCCTTCATTTTCCTTTCATTCATATGCCTACCTAAAGATCTCTTAAATGGCCCTAGTTTATCTGCCTCTAACACCACTCCTGGCAGTGGTTTCCATGCACCCACCACTCTTAGTGTAAAAAAAATCCTACCTGACTGCCCACCTATACTTCCCTCCAATCGTCATCAAAATATGTCCTCTTATACTAGCCATTGTCATGGTGGGAAAAAGGAACCAGCTGTTGACTCTTTCTATGCCTCTTACTGTTTTAATTAATTAGATTATGAGAACACTCAGTCCTCTTTATTGTCATTTAGAAATGCATACATGCATTAAGAAATGATACAATGTTTCTCCGGAGTGGTATCACAGAAAACAGGACAGACCAAAGACTGACACTGACAGAACCACATAATTATAACATATAGTTACAGCAGTGCAAAACAATACCATAATTTGATAAAGATCAGGCCATAGGCACAGTAAAAAAAAAAGTCTCAAAGTCCCAAGTCGATCAACTCCCAAGTCCCTGATAGCAGGCAGCAAAAGGGAGAAACTCCCTGCCATAAACCTCCAGGCACTGTCAACTTGCCGATACCTTGGAAGCACCCGACCCCAGCCGACACTGAGTCCATCCGTCCAAAAACTTCGAGCTTCCGACCAGCCTCTCCGATACAGCCTCCCGAGTGCCATCCTCTGCTGAGTGCCTTCGACCTCTCCCCGGCTGCTGAAACACACAATGCTGAGGATTTCGGGGCCTTCAGCTCTGGAGATTCCGGTTACCACACAGTAGCAGCGGCAGAGAAGCAGGCATTATATACCACTATAAACCTGTCTCTCATCCCGCTTCACTCCAAAGAGAAAAAACCCAGTTCACTCAACCTTTCCTCATAAAACATGTTCTCTAATCCAGGCAGCATCCTGACAAACCTTTTCTGCACTCTGTCTGAAGCTTCCACGTACTTCCCATAATGCGATGACTAGAGCTGAGCTCATTACCCTAACTGTGGTGATCTAACTAGCGTTTTATAGAGCTATAACATTACCTCTCAGTTTTTGAGCTCAATCCCTTGACTAATGAAGACTAACATACCAAACACCTTCTTAACAGCACCATCAATTTGCACAGCAACTTTTCGGGATATAGGGACTGGACAACAAGATCCCTCTGATCCTCCACCTTCTAAGAATCCTGCCATCAAGTTCAACTTTCTAAAGTGAATCACTTTATACTTTTCTGGATTGAATTCTATCTGCTACTACTCAGTCCAACTCTATATGCTGCCAATGTCCTTTTGTAACATACAACACCTTCAACGCTATCTACAACATCATCAATCTTCATGTCATCTGCAAACTTACTAACACACCCTTCCACTTCCTCATTGATTGTAAAGTTATTTATAAAAACCACAAAGAGCAGGGGTCCCAGAACAGATCCCTACAGAACCCCACTGGTCACTGACATCCAGGCAGAATATGCTCCATCCACTACTACCCTCTGCCTTCTGTGGGAAAGGTAAATTTGAATCCATGCAGCCAAGTTTCCCCAGATCCCATGCCTGCTGATGTTCTGAATGAAAATACTATGGTGAACATTCTTGAACTCCTTAAAACCCATATCCATTGCTTTGCTAAAAGACTCACTAGTCTATAGTTTCTAGGTTTATATCTATTACCTTTCATGAACAAAAGAATAACATTTACCATCCTCCAATCTTCTGGTACTATCCCAGTGGCCAGTGAGGATGCAAAGATCTCCATCCTTTGCTTCCCATAGTAACCTGAGGTATATCTTGCCCAGCCCTGTGGACATACACTGTGGATACACTATCTTGATGTTTTTCAGAAGTTCCAATCTGTCAACATTTTTAACCTCAACATATTCTAGCACATTAGCCTGTTCTATACTGACCTCGCATTAATCAAGGTCCCTCTCACTAGTGAACACTGAATCAAAGAATTCATTAAGGACCTCCCCTACCTCTTCTGACTGCAAGCACATGTTTTCTCTACTATCTCTGATCAGTTCTACCCTCACTCTAGTCATCCTTCTGTTCTTCACATATGCGTAGAATCCCCTGGGCAATCACCAAGACCTTCTCATGTCCCTTCCAGCTCTCCCAAGCCCCTTCTTTTTTCCCAGCTACCTTATAACTCTCAAATATCTTGTCTGTTCTTTACTTTCCAAACTTTAGGTGTGCTTCCTTCTTTCCCTTGCCTAAATGTTCCACCTCTCTTGTCAACCATGGTTCCTTCACATTATTATCCTTTCCCTGTGTCAATGAGACAAACCCATCTAGAACCCCATGCAAATTCTCCCTAAACAGTGCCCACATTTCTGTTATACAATTCTCCGAGAATACCTGCTTCCATTTTATGCTCCCTGATGGCATTATAATTTATCCTCTAATTAAATACTTTTCCATACCGTCTGCTACTATCCCTGTCCAAGGCCAAACTAAAAGTCAGAGAGTTGTGGTCACTATCTCCAAAAAGTTCACCCACCAAGAAATCTGTCACATGACAGATTCATTGGCTAGTACTAGATCCAATTTGGCCTCTCTTCTGGTTGGCTTGCCCACATATTATGTCAGGTATCCTGATATACCTGACAAATTCTGCCCCATCTAAACCTCTTGCACTAAGGAGGTGCCAATCAATATCAGGGAAATTGAAGTCACATGCGACAACAACCCTGTTATTTTTGCACCTTTCGAATATCTGTCTACTGATCTGCTCCTCAGTGTTTCTGTTGCTGTTGGGGGGTGGTGTCTATTGAAATGAATCAAGGAGTAGAGTTATTGCCTCCTTCCTATTTTGACTTCCAACCACGTTGACTCAACAGGTGACCCCTCCCCCACGACATCTTCCCTTTCCGTAGTTGCAACACTACCCCTGATTAGCAATGCCACTCCCCACCTCTTTTGTCTCCCTCCCTGTAACTTTTGAAACATCTGAAACTTGGAACACCCTTGTGACAGCCAGTTCTCTGTGACGTCCACAACATCATAGCTCAATTACTTATCAATGCTCTATGTTCATCACCCTTTCTCCTGATACTTCTCAGATTAAAATAAACACAATTCAGCCCATCCAACTGACTGCATTTATACTCTACCCACTGCTTATCATTCCTCACAGTCTCTCTACATATTCCATCTATCTTTACATCAACTGCTCCATCACCTGACCTATCACTCTGGTTCCCATCACTCAGCCAACCTTACCTGGACCCTTTCCAACAGCTCTAGAAAACCTGCCTGCAAGGACTTTGGTCCCTCTCGAGCTCAGCTGTAATCTGCCTCCTTTGTACAAGTCAGGGACTGTATGGAATAATTCAAAGGTTCAAAGTTCATTTCTTATCAAAGCCTGTATCCATTTACAACTCTGAAATTTGTCTTCTCAGACAGCCACGAAACAAAGAAAGATCATGAAAGTCTTTCAGAGAGAAACAGCAAACCCACCCCCCCCATGCAAAAAAGAATGGCATCCTGATCATTAATTCCCCAAAACCCTCCTCCCCCTGCACAAAATGAAACAGGAACATCGACCCCCAAAACACAACCGCTCTCCTGTACAAAAAGCTAACAGAACATCAACCCCAAACAGCCTTCCCTCACACAACAAAACGGCAAAGGAACTGGTTATAAAAAAAAACGCAGAATAAAAAAACCGTAAGTCTGGAAAAGTCCACAGTCCATAAACGCAATCGTCCATTCCATAAATGCAGAACCGCAATACCATCCTACGATTTCACTGACATTCATTGACAGAGAGAGACACCACACGAGGTAGAGAGGCCTAACTGCCTGCCACAGCGAACCACACAGTGATAGGTTGCTCACAGACTCTCTCTCTGGCAGCGATCAAAAGGCAAACAGTAAATGCATTATTTACTTCTCAATTCATCCAATAATTGAACCTTGTGCAATATATTCACTGGTGTGGGCAGATGTATATATGCAGGCAGATCAACAGATGACTTTCAATCTGGCAGACAAAACCTCTCTTTATTTTTGATTATGTTTTTCATGGCAGGAAAGCACTACCCATGGGAGTTGGATCATATCTCACCAAAGAGTACTTACTGGTTGACAAACTGATGTTTTTGTTGAATCTTTTTCTTATCAAGATGAGGGACATCAATGCAGGGAGAATAGAACATTTCTACATTTGGGGTCCAGTGCCAATATCAGCAACTCTTCATTTAGTTACAGATATTATTGTTCAAATTAAAGTGAAATATTCTAAATTACTGTATGTTAAAATCTAAATTATGGTCATGTACTTTAATAAATAAACTTCATCTCTGACCCAGTGTGCACTAAATGGGTATTGCAATTTTCTTTGGAAGGCTACCTTTCATGTCCTCTCAGTTGTCTGCTAGCATGTAGTCGTCTGCTAAATTGTATAATATGCAGCCTCTGAAAGTGGGTTAATATAATCTTGTTTTCAGTGGGATCTTTGTAATTGGCAATGAGAGTAAACATTTCTTCTTTGATTCAGAATGACCCAAGAAAGTAGAGGTGAAATGAGTGGACTAAAGCTTATTGCCATTCACAATCATTTTAAAAAAATAATTTTAGAAAGTCTATTTTGATTACATCAGACAGTTGTACGCCCACAGGTAATAGTGGTTAAAAGAAAATATAATAAAAGTACATAAAATATGATGTATTTTGCATTCATAATATTCCCCCTTTTAAAATTTTTTTGATAGAATAAGTACAATAACTTAAAGGTTATGCTGCCAGAAAGCATTTGCAGTTGCTCTGAAAAAATTTCTGACATATTTCATTAAAGGGTGTTTTGATAAACGTTTGCAGCACATATTCCATTACAATAAGGAAAGTGAACTCATTATTGTCTTGCATGCAAATGCCATGTCTATCTCATATAATCAATGTGTTTAATGCCATGTGTAAATATCCTTCTCAAATTTCTACCCTTCCTCATTCTCTGCATGGAGTGTTGATATATATCTTACTGCAATGTTGGCAGTTCTGCTAATATTTATACTTTGACTTTGGGTAGGGTTGTTATCCTCAAGATAAGCCCACGATAAATATGTCCTCAATACAAATACACACCCAGGTGTAAAAAGCCTTCAGACTTTCTGGTGTACCTCAAATGCAATTCCAGTGGGAACGCTTTAGAATATGCAAATCCCATTATACCCCAGGTCTTCATAAACTTCAGAATTAATTGATTTAAAGAGCTGAAGCTGGGGCTATGCTCTGTATTTTGGGGAAACAATCAATCTTCCAAGTGATACTCTGGGTGAAATGGTATTTGGCAAAATGGGACTTCAATTAGTTTTGAGGGCAGTTCTGGACTTCTGGACTACCCTATTAAAAACTAATTTGTGCTTCTCTTAGTAGCTCCAGTATTGCAGTATTCCAGTCAGGTTGGAATTGGAATTGGAATCGATTTATTATTTTCATATCTACAGAGGTATGGTGAAAAGTCTGTCTTGCATATTGTTCATGCAGACCAGATCTTTACACACTGCATTGAGGTAGAACAATAAGAGAATGCAGGATGAAGTGTTACATTTACAGAAGAAGTGTAGTGCAGGTAGAAACAACGTGCAAAATCATAGCGAGGTAGATTGTGAGGTCAGGAGTCTATTCTTATTGTACTAGGGAACTACTCAACAGTCTTATAACAGCGGTGTAGGATCTGTCCTTGAGCTTGGTGATAAAGGCTTTCAGACTTTTGTATCTTCTGCCCAATGGAAATAAGGATAAGGGAAAATGTCTGGGGTGGGATCTTTCACGATTCTGGATGCTTCGCTGAGGGAATGAGAAGAACAGACAGAGTCCATGAAGGGGTTGCTGGTTTCTGTGATACGCCACTACTCTCTATAGTTTATTGTGGTCCTGGGTATGATGCATCTCTATAGGATGCTTTCTAAGTTGCATTGATAAAAATTCATAGGGCTTGATGGGAATATGCCATTTTTTTTAGCCTGCTGCGAAAGTAGAGGTATTGGTGAACTTTCCTGATCTGTGTGGTTGGACCAGATAGGTCACTGCTCATGTTCACACCTAGAAACTTCAAGCTGAGAATAATCATGGCAGAGGTGGTGCTGTCTATCCTTACTGACTGAGGTCTATTGTCCAGGAAATCAAAGATCCAGTTACAGAGGGAGATGTTGACTCCCAGATCTCAGAGCTTGGTGATGAGTTTGTGTATAATTATAGCATTAAAGGCATCATTGTAGTCAATAAACAACAGTCTAACAAAGGTGGCTGTACTGTTCAGATGCTCTAGAGATGAGTGTACGCCAGGAAGGAAGGGTTCACTGTAGATGAATTGCAGTGGGTCAAAATTGTCTGGGAGGTTGGAGTTAATGTGTGCCATGACCAGCCGCTCAAAATACTTCATGATAGTAGATATCAGAGCCACCATGTTGTAGTCATTAAGACACATTATCTTCTTCTTCTTAAATACTAAAATCATTGTGGTCTTCTTAAAGTAGGTGAGGAACTCAGATCTTAGCAAGGAAAGGTTAAAATTTCTGCAAACAAACCCTGCCACTGATCTCCGCAGGATCCAAGAACACATCCAGGGACACTATCTTCGCCAGATGCTTTCCGAGGATTCGCTCTCCAAAAGACAAACTTTACATCTGCAACCTTGGCTATGATTTTAGATTCATTGGAAGGTGGTGGAATAGATGGTGGCAAATATATTTTTCTTCAAAATGAGCATAGAATGCATTAAACTCAATAGGAAGGAATACGTTGATGTTCAGTGAAATATCCTTGTGGTCTGATTTACCAAAGTGTGGGTGGGGGAAGGGTTTTGGCTCATTAAGTATCTTTGATGGTTGCACAGCAATACAGGTTTCCCCCGCCATCCGAAGGTAGAGCGTTTCTATGAAACGATTCGTAAGCCGAAATGTCGTAAAGCAAAGAAGCAATTACCATTTATTTATATGGGAACATTTTGTGAGCATTCGCAGACCCAAAAATAACCTACCAAATCATGCCAAATAACACATAAAACCTAAAATAACAGTAACATATAGTAAAAGGAGGAATGATATGATAAATACACAGCCTATATAAAGTAGAAATACTTTTCCACAATCATTACTGCATTGTTCTCTGTAGCGAATATCTCATGCAAGCGCTGTCGGCAGAAAATCTCACACAAGCGCTGTTGGCAAAAACATGGTGCAAGCGCTCTCCAGTAACCTTTAAGCTATGAAACTGCCAAATCATACCAAATAACACATAAAAATACACAGCCTATATAAAGTAGAAATAATGTATGTACAGTGTAGTATCACTTACTGGAATTCAGAAGACAGCGCAGAGCACACTGATGATGGTGTGTTAGAGTCGTTGCAGGTTGGCTGGTGCAGTGGCCCCCACCCTCCAGGCCACCGACTGATACATTGCCGCAAGGCATGCAGCGGTCCAGCGGTAGCCGGGAGGCACACAGCACATCTTTAAGAAAAAAGCCGAAATAAACATGCTAATTAATTAGGTGCCGCCCGACACGTAATTGTCGGCCCAGATCATAGACGACGCAGTCGGAAATCGGCACTGATCTGGGCCGACAATTACGTGCTGGGCGGCACCTAATTAATTAGCATTTTTATTTCGGCTTTTTTCTTAAAGATGTGCTGTGTGCCTCCCGGCTACTGCTGCATTCTCGGCGAATCGGTACAGTATCTGTCCACGGCCTCGGTGTTGGGGTGGTGGGACACTGGGATGTCATCTCGTCGTCTGTTTCCATTAGGGCAGGCAGCTCATCTTCTCCTATGACTGCCCGCCTCGATGTCGAAGGTCGAGGTTTGTCGTCTGCTGTGGCTGATGTGGAAGGCTTGCTTGACTGCTGAGCCTCGCGCATTTTTCTATCATACAGTTCTTAGTAAGGACTCAAACCATCTTGCAAATATCCCCTAAACCTACATACCCTTTCAAAATTAAAGTCGTACTTTATCATTGCAGCAAAAATCTCACGTATTTGCTTCACTTTCGCAACTGCATTCGGTTTCGATTGTTATCCTTTCCTCTTCCAATTGCATCAGCTCTTCATCTATCAGTTCTTGGTCATGGGATGCCAAAACCTCTTCAACATCATCTCTGTCAGCTTCCAGAAGCCAAACTCACTTAGTCCTTACTTCGTTCACCACGATCGAAACGCTTAATTATGTCTAGTTTTACGTTAAGTGTAACACCCTTATGAGCTCTTTTAGGCTTTTCTGACACCATAGAACTCATCTTGCAAATGGCTGCTCACAGGCACATGTTTAAGCCATGCCGGCGAGAAAGCCGTTCCAAATCCGAGGGAGAGCGGCTGCTCGGGGTGCGCGCTGCCTTTTATCGCGCGCTGATTTTTTTTTCGTAATAGTGAAAACACCTTCTGGAAGCGAAAACAGGGTACTAATGTAGGTTTTTCGTAAGAGTGAGGTTTCGTAAAGCGAACGTTCGAAAAGCGGGGGGACACCTGTAGTTGGAATTCCTGAAGAGTGGAGTAAAGGACATTTGAAACAATTGGCATTTTTATTTAATTGAAACTTGTTCACAAATCTGGGTAACCATGATGGCAATTTATTGCCTGGTGATCTGGCTGTGTAGAGCATTTTGAATTGAGGTAGATTGTTTTAGATTTCTTGGTTCACTTGCTTGTATATTACCCTGGGATTTATGGCATTCTTGACAACTAAAAATTATATCATTGATTTTGTCCTATAGGAAACTGGCCCAGAAGATGTAGGTATCAGGATATCAAAGTCCAGATATCCATAGTTTTTCATTTGTTTCATTTAAGGAAAGTGTGGCCATCTATGACCACCAGCAAAATCTGTTAAAAAGTATTGACAGTCTGCTTGAACTTAAATATTACTCCAAGCTCATTCCTAATGAAGTTAGTGAGCCCATTTACAATTTTAATCCATTGTATAGACTAATTATTGATTAGCCTATCCCCCTTTATCCCCCTATTTATCCCCCTTTCCCAGTTTCACTTATCACCTACAACCTTCCACTTCTTCCTCTCCTGCTCCCATCAGGATGGGAACTGGAGTGAAGGGAGAGGACAGATGGTAAAGTTGGTGTGTAGTCAGACTGCCAGGAAAGGCAGGCAGATGATAAGTCAAAATTGCAGCCAGCAGGGTAAGTATCAGTGCATTAGGGATGCAGAATCAAAAAGGGTAGCAAATACAATACTCAAAGTGTTATATCTCAATGCATGGAGTATAAGAAATAAGGTGATGATCTTTACAGATTGTCGGGTATGATGTGGCCATCACTGAACCGTGGCAGAAGGATGGTTGTAGTTGGGAGCTGAAAGTCTAAGGTTACACATTTTATTGGAGGGATAGGAAGGTAGGCAAAGAGGGTGGTATGGCTCTGTTGGTAAATAATGGCATCAAATCATTAGAAAGAAGTGACATAGGATCGGAAGATGTCGAAACTTTGTGGGTTGAGTTACGAAACTGCAAAGATAAAAGGACCCTGATGGCAGTTACATATGTACAGGCCTCCAAACAGTAGCGGGGATGTGGATCATAGATTACAACAGGAAATAGAAACAGTGTGTCAAAAGGATAATGTTATGATGATAAAGGGAAATTTTAACATGCAGGCAGATGGGGAAAATAAAGTTGGTAATGGATTTCAAGAGAGTGATTTTGTTGGGTGCCTATGAGAACAGTTTGTCGTTGACCTTACTAGGGGATCAGCTATACTGGATTGGGTGTCATAAAATGAACTAGAGGTGTTTAGGGAGCTTAAGGTAAAGGAACACTTGGGAGGCAGAGATCACAATATGATTGAGATCATCTTGAAACTTGATAGGGAGAAAGTCAAGTTTGATGTAGCAGTATTTCAGTGGAGTAAAGGAATTACAGTGATATGAGAGAGGAGTTGGCCAAAGTAAATTGGAAAGAAATGCTGGCAGGGAAGACAGCAGAGCAGAAATTGCTTGAGTTTCTGGGAAAATTGAGGAAGAAGCAGTATAGATGTATACTGCAAAACTTATCCTGACATACTGTACTAAATAGTGTGCATCTGTTTTCAAATACAAGTGCATGTCCAAAACAGATGAGTTAAGATTTTGGAAGAGTGATTGTAATGTCTACCCTGGTCATTTAGTCCAAAGTGAAATATGGATTAATGTACTACATCTTCTTTGGCAAAAGCATTGTGTTTAGATTAGAGAGTAACATTGCAAAAAATGTTGCAGAAGAAAAATTATCAAAAACACAAAACAGTGAATTTGGTTTTCCATGTCAGTTATTAAGTGCAAAGAGAAAGGCAAAATAGTTCAGATATCAAACAGAACAGAAGAAATTTAGACTAAAATTTTTCAAACAGTTATCATTTTAATGGTATATAAACTGTAGGTAAATTCATTCCCAGATGATGGCCAAAAAATGAAATGGAAAAATTATCTTGATTAAAGCAAATAACTTCTAGTTATCCCAATGCAGCTTTACTCAGACCACACAGTTTTGAGTTTCTTCTGTGCCAGCTTCAAATCTTATCCAATTCTTTCCCCCATTTGAGAGATGAAAAACCCTTTCTTTTGCTTCTTGGCCATAAATTGGAAAATTAAACTAATCCTAGGAGTTCTCCTGAGGGGCTTCAATATATCACTGCAGCTGGAAGAGTAATCAGGAAGCTAGTTTCGAAATTGGTGAGACAATGATCATCCATTTTCAAAAAAGTGGCCTTTGGCAA
Source organism: Mobula birostris (assembly GCF_030028105.1). Classification (NCBI taxonomy): domain Eukaryota; kingdom Metazoa; phylum Chordata; class Chondrichthyes; order Myliobatiformes; family Myliobatidae; genus Mobula; species Mobula birostris. The sequence goes on from NC_092386.1 coordinate 55,251,915, forward strand.
CATTGAAGAACTTTCTAAATACTTGGAATCTAAAGTATAAAAGTACCCACACCATAGGTTAAAGAAAGATTTATTCTCCCAATTCACTGCACCTTCTGAGAATATGATATTAATGTCAAAACTCCCCTGCTGCTTTAGCATTCAGTATGTCACCATGGAGACTAGTAAGCAGATCTCCTTGTTGCACTGACCTGTCACACAGTGTAAGATCTTTCTTTGATTCATGGAATGTGAGGTTCGCATGATTAAAAAATATAGATTAAAGGGAGATAAACTCAACAGACATAGATGTCATCTTAAACTGTAGGTGCAAGATTCAATGGAGTACGCACCATGTCGTTGGTCCTACTTGCTATCTGTATTTTAAAACCCTGCTACTCTCACTCTGAATATTGGTTTCAGATTTTTCTTTAATTGTCTGCAGACTTGAGTTTTTTCCAAAACAATCTGAAATACTGTTCCAACATCATTAGTGTCCTTTTGAATGACCAATAAGCATGAATGGTAGATAGGGATCAATGAATATTTGATAGCCTTCAGTCATATTTGGGAGAATTTTAACCTGAAGGAAGTTATTGGTTTAGTAGGGGTGGAAATTTAAAATGAGCAAAAGTGTAAAAGCAACAAGAAGTCAATTCCTATGTTTAACTGTGGAGGATAAGCTGCTGAGGTGCAACAGCTTCAGAGCAGCGACAAATGTTGATTAGTACAATATTTCAACTGACATAAATTTAATTATGCATCTGCAGGTTTCCTGGACTTCATAAAACCCAGCAGTGAAAATGAAATGAGATCACACTGGCAATTGAGAAGGCTGAATGGATCTCTTTGAAATGCTGCAATAGTCAGTACAGCTGTTTTCATCAAAATGGTTGGCCAGGGTTGTCATAGTATCGTTGTTAAGGAGTTCGGGATAGCTGGTTCTTGATTACATTCAAATACTTGTTGAAATCTTTATTCCCACCTCCAACTGTCAAGGATGCTGAAACTCCATTGATTTCCAGCATAAACTTCTTGGCACTAGGTGTTGACCTAAGCAGATATTGTGAAATCAGTAACATTGTTATTTAACATTGTCCCCTTAAATCAGGGGTTCCCAGCCTCTTTTATGCCATTAAGCAAGGAGTCCGAGTACACCGGGTAGGAACCCCTGCTTTAGATGAAACTAGTGCAAAAACGTGTATGCGATTAACTCTTATTCTTCCTGACTGTATGATTATCTATGCTCTTAACTCATTCAGCAAAAACAGAGGCTAGAATGATAAGCATTCACTGGTCTATTTACTGGGGTGATCATCAAACAAGGGCAAAATGCTATATGTCAATGAAGGTTGATGATAAGTAGTTAGACGGAAATTTGATAATGTAAATAGAATTGAAAAATTATTGATGCACGTGGAAGGTAACCATGCTTGAAGAGTGCTCCGACAGAGGAGGATTGAGAAGGAAAAAATAGTGAAGTGAGGTAAAAAAAGACACAATGGGAAATTTAAATAAGTACAGAAAAAGCTGGAAACACCTAGCAGGATGGCAGCATCTACAGAAAGAGAAAAAATATATAACATCCAGGTCTGAGATACTTTGTCAGAAAGAGAGAAAATAAGTTGGTTTTAAGTTACTAAGGAAGTGGGGTAGGGATAAATAACGCATAGGTAAAGTGTGAGAGTGAAGCCAAATTTGCTCTGAAGGGGAGTTAAGGATAGAAACATAGAAACATAGAAAATAGGTGTAGGAGTAGGCCATTCGGCCCTTCGAGCCTGCACCGCCATTTATTATGATCATGGCTGATCATCCAACTCAGAACCCTGCACCAGCCTTTCCTCCATACCCCCTGATCCCCGTAGCCACAAGGGCCATATCTAACTCCCTCTTAAATATAGCCAATGTACTGGCCTCAACTGCTTCCTGTGGCAGAGAATTCCACAGATTCACCACTCTCTGTGTGAAGAAGTTTTTCCTAATCTCGGTCCTAAAAGGCTTCCCCTTTATCCTCAAACTGTGACCCCTTGTTCTGGACTTCCCCAACATCGGGAACAATCTTCCTGCATCTAGCCTGTCCAATCCCTTTAGGATTTTATACGTTTCAATCAGATCCCCCCTCAATCTTCTAAATTCCAACGAGTACAAGCCCAGTGTCCTGCCATCCCAGGAATCAATCTGGTGAACCTTCTTTGTACTCCCTCTATGGCAAGGATGTCTTTCCTCAGATTAGGGGACCAAAACTGCACACAATACTCCAGGTGTGGTCTCACCAAGGCCTTGTACAACTGCAGTAGTGCCTCCCTGCTCCTGTACTCAAATCCTCTCGCTATAAATGCCAGCATACCATTCGCCTTTTTCACCGCCTGCTGTACCTGCATGCCCACTTTCAATGACAAGGATGAAGTTATTTGTTCGATAGTTTATAATCAGAGTTAGAGAGACAAAGGAATGTTAAAGCTGTGATATGCAGAAGCCTTTAGAAATGCCCAGCAAATGGAAAGAGAAATAGTGAGTTAACACTACAGCGGAGTTTGCTCCTGCCATTATAGGCATAGAAGGCAACTTACCTGAAATTGTTGAATTCAATATTGGAAGGCTGTAATGGGCCTAGGTGGAAGTGAGGTGCTGTTCCTCGTTTATGTAGAGCCTCATTTGAACAGTGCAGAGGTTTGCAAATTGGTCATAGAGGTAGCTGGGTGGAGGTATAAAGTAATGTGTCTGATGGTGAAATATCATTGAAGATGACAGAAGTTGCTACATCTCCTTCTCATGCAATCACAGGAAGTGCAGCAGTTACCATTTTATCCCTTTTGTTACTCTCTTCCAGGGATCCAAACTGTCTTTCCAGCTGAAGCAGTGATTCACTTGCATTTCTTCCAATCGATTTTTCACAATGTGATCTCAGTGTCAACACTGGAGAAACCAAGTACAGAGTGGATAGTTGATTTGTGGTGTGTTGAGCATCAATTCTCCATCCCACTCCAATCTTGATCTAGCTGTCTGTAACTTCTTGCAATGTTACAGAGAGGACCAACATAGCAACGAGGAACTGCATTGCAACCTCTACCTCAGTAGGTTTCAGACTTTGGGACGGAATATGCATTTTGACAACTTAAGGTAACTTGCTTTCTCAATAGTTATCAAAAATAGACATTTCTTAAGTAATTTATCCTTATTAGCTCAATGTTTCTCTTTATTTACGAGCATGGAATGATATGATGGACATTTTCTTCAACTCAGCATTTCATTGTCCTGATTCTCTCTAATTATATTTATTTAATAGATTTAGTGTTTCTTTGTTTATTCATTCATTCTCTCTCTCTCTCTCCCCCACCCCCCCACCCTCCTGTTTATATTCCTTCATCACATTTTGCACCACCACATTTACCTAAAAACTGGATAATTTCCTCTACATTTTATTCCCATGACAACCCTGTCTTCACCCAGTGAAATTCCATATGTCCTATCTAGCTTTCCCTTGCCCCTCAGCTTCTTAGCAATGTGATGATGCCTGGACAAGATGGAAATCCCTTCGTTACCTTCTTTTATTTTATTCTTTCGTTCAAACTTTCATCTCATCTTTTGAGTGGTCCTTTAAATGCCAGGATTAGAATTGCAACATCTAGGCCTTCATCTTGGATGCTTCCACAGATCAGATTGTAAACCCAGAAACTGACTGAGCCCAATCACTAGCTAAACTCATACCAAGTCCCATAACATTATTATAAATTTAATAAGCCTTGCTGGTTCTTACATGTAGATGTCTCAGAAATGATCCTGCATGGTGCTCAAAAAAGATTTGAGAATAATAGTTTGCCAATAATGAACAGATAATGCAAATATAATTAATTATAAGTACAGAATCAGGACTTTTAAAAAAAATCTAGAGCCAGAAGGCAATGACTTTTTTTCCCTTTCTGGTCTACCTGAAATTCAAGAGGTTGCAATGAAAGAGATACCTACATAGTCACAACCAATCTGTTGGAATGGGATTGATAACTTTCTACATATAGCATAATCACCATATTATAGGAATTTGTAGTTGCACAGAGTATATTCACCAAGATGATGCATAAATTGGAGGACTTTAGTTTTGGGAATAGGCTGGGCTTATTGTCCTTGGAATGAAGGAGTCCGAGAAGTAACTTGATAGAGGTATATAAAATTATGAGAGTCATTGATAGTGTAGGTGGTCAGAATCTTTTTCCCATGGTTGGAGTATTAAAAACAAAAGGGTATAGGTCAAGGTGAAAGGAGGGAGTTTTAAAGGAGGTCAAAAGATGAAGAGCAAAATACATAAAATGGTGGAGGATCTCAGCAGGCCAGGCACACTTATGGAAAAAGAGAACAGTTGATGTTTTGGGCTGAAACCCTTCAGCACGATTGGAGAAAAAAGATGAGGATTCAAATTTCGAAGGTGGGGGAGGGGAGGGAAAAACACAAGGTGGTAGGTGAAACCAGGAGTGGGAGAGGGGTGAAGTAAAGAGCTGGGAAGCTGATTGGTGAAAGAGATACAGAGCTGGAGAAGGGGGAGTCTGACAGGAGAGGACAGAGGCAATGGAAGAAAGAAAAGGGGGAGGAGCACCAGAGGGAGGCGAAAGGCAGGTAAGAAGATAAGGTGAGAGAGGGAAATGTGAATGGAGAGTGGTGAAGTGGGGGGGGGCATTACTGGACATGCAAGAAATTGAAGTTCATGCCATCAGGTTGGAAGCTACTCAGGTGGAATATAAGATGTTGCTCCTCCAACCTGAATATGGCCAGGAAGGACTGCTTGGGGCCCTGCATGGTAGTGAGGGAGGAGGTGTAGGGGCAGGTGAAACACTTATTCTGTTTGATCGGTAGGGAGGGTTGAATAGATAAGGAAGTTGCGTAGGGAGTAGTCCCTACGGAAAGCAGAAAGTGGGAGGGAGCGGAGGGAAAGATATGCTTGGTAGCGGGATCCCGTTGTAGATGGCAAAAGTTATGGAGACTTATGCGCTGGATGCAAAGGCTAGTGAGGTGGTAGGTGAGGACAAGAGGAACCCTATACCTGATCGGGTGGCGGGAGGATAGGGTGAGATCAGACGTGCGAGATATGGAAGAGATGCTGTTAAAGGTAGTGTTGAAGGTGGAGGAAGGGAAGCCCCTTTCTCCCTATGTGACTCCCTTGTCCATTCGTCCCTCCCCACTGATCTCCCTCCTGGCACCTATCCTTGCAGGCAGAACAAGTGCCACACCTGCCCCTACACCTCCACCATCACTACCATTCAGGGCCACAAACTGTCCTTCCAGGAGAGGCGACACTTCACCTGTGTGTCTGCTAAAGTCATTTACTGTATCTGGTGCTCCCGGTGTGGCCTCCTGTATATTGGTGAGACCTGACGTAGATTGGGAGACCATTTCCTCAAGCACCTATGCTCTGTCCACCAGAAAAAGCGGGATTCCCCCAGTGGCCATTCATTTTAATTCCACTTCTCATTCCCATTCCAATATGTCAATCCATGACCTCCTTTACTATTCGCAATGAGGCCACACTCAGGTTGGAGGAGCAACACCTTATATTCCATCTGGGCAGCCTCCAACCTGATGGCATGGTTCTTGAACTTCCGGTAATGCACCCCCCCCCCTGCCCCTTCACCACTCTCCATTCACATTTCCCTCTCTCACCTTATCTCATTATCTGCCCATCGCCTCCCTCTGGTGCTCCTCCCCCTTTTCTTTCTTCCATTGCCTCTGTCCTCTCCTATAAGACACCCCCTTCTCCAGCTCCATATCTCTTTCACCAATCAACTTCCCAGCTCTTTACTTCACCCTTCCCCCCACCCTGGTTTCACCTATCACCTTGTGTTTCTCCTTCTCCTCCCTCCCACCTTCTAAATCTGACTCCTCATCTTTTTTTCTCCAGTCCTCCTGAAGGGTCTTGGCCTGAAACGTCGACTGTACTTTTTTCCATAGATGCTGCCATAGAGTTTAGAGCTGGGCATACAGCTGATGCGGTCTATCCAATAGAAACAAATGAGTGTGATTAGTGCTTTCCTAGAGATATTGGCCTGAATTTGCGATACATAACTGACAGCACATTATCTTATATTTATAATAATAATGATGGTGATCTCAGCTATGACATGATGAAAGAAATGCATGGCCACATTTGTAGAATTAATTCCCTCAGCATTAAGATATCACAAAATCACAAATTAAGGCTAGTAAACTAAATTAAACAGCCCCAACATAGGAAAAATGCATACTTTATGAAATGAGCATGTTATTTTCAAAAATCCATGAAAATATTAGAAAAAATAAACTGAATTCACATTGTCACTAATAACTTATTATGCTAAACAAATGAGCAATCACTGTACTCAACTAGTATAACATACATTCATCTTTGAGACTCTATTAATTATACAGTATGCACAATGCAATCAGATTCACTTATATCACACAGGTTCCCTTTGCAGGATGCTCTATTGTTTAAGGGGATCCATATCCCCAGGGCTGAACTCGAATCATTCAATACATTACTCATTTTCTCCCTTTCCTTAATTGCTATGAATGATTCTCAGGTGTTTCCGATCTGAATAGCTGAAGAACTCTATATGATTGCTTATTTGGACAACCTGGCTTGTTGTGATATGTTTCCCTGCAATAATTATGATAAATTAAGCAATTCAGGATTCATAGTTTCTGCATTAAGTATTTATTGAAAATCAGTTTTATAATTTGAAAGCAAGTTGTAACCGGGCTATAAGTCTCACAAGCAAAGTATGAATCCGCAGTAATGTAACATGTTGTCTTATGTTATAATATATTGTGCAGTCATATACTATAAACATTGAGGAAAAAAGCATGTACTAAACTGAGTATTTGTGATGAGTGAAAATCATTCCCTGAACAGAGCAAAAAGGGGAAACTGTTTAACAAGGTATTGCAGTAAAATGTATTGTTTAATGAGTAATATGTAACAAAAACCTTCAATGCCAGTATTTCGCTCCATTGATGCTTATCTAACATGTGGGTGAAAGTATTCTAGTGTAGAAGGTTTCATTTCAATGAGTTGCTCAAGTGGATATGATTCAAAGTTTACTAGGTATAAATGTAAATGATCGATGAAATTGGAAGAATGTCTTTATCTGTACCTTTCACTACCCTTTGGATCTTCCAAGGCACATTATGGCCAGTGAAGTGCTTTCGATTGGAAGCCAGTATTGTAGAAAACACAGCAGTCAATTTGGCACTGAAACTTCCACAAGCAAGAGATAGACAAGTGAAATTTTAATAAATAACAACCAGCACATGGGCTGGAGTCAATGATTCTGATTGGAACTATTAGATTTCAGCTATTGAAACTTGGCACACGCTACTGAATGCAGAAGTCTGGGACCTACCGAGTGACAGATGGAGACATATCTGTTATTCTGCATTGTTACTACATCCAACAACTGGCATTCTTGTTGGGATTCTCTGGCATTATGTTGGGGAACTGCCTCTCCAATTCAGCATTGTCTCAAACCTGGTGCGATATCTGACCTCAACTGGGATTCTAAGTCAATCAGTTATAGTGAGGTAAGCTTTCTTAAAAATTACATTTTTAGCATTAGCTTTTCAATTATATCCAAGTGTTATTTATTAAATTTATATTCCATTTATTGTTTAAAATTTTTTATTCTTTTCTTCCTCAATATGCCTCAATTTCTTTGAATATTTGGGGCTTTTAAAAACTGCGCTGCCTTTAGCATTATTTCCTGCTAAAGCCCAAGGCCAGTCACCACCTAGACAAGGTTTCCTGACTTAATAATGCGAAGGGCCAGCAATACTGGCTTTCTGTGTCTGCACTACCTCAGAGTACAAGGGAAGAGATAGTGTGCTGGATCCAACAAAATCCAGTTAAAAATGTAAAGAGGGTTTAATCCAGGGAGCATGGCAAGATCTTTCCTTTGGTCTTGCACAAAGTCACCTACTTTACGGACTTGGAAATATATCAGTGTTCCTTCATTGTTACTGGATGTAAGTACTGGAACTCCCTGTCCAACAGCAATATGAGAATACCTTCACTCAAAGAACAGAAGGTAGCTCAGCACCACTTCCCCTGGGACATTCAGGGAATCTGGTTGGCTGGTGACTTCCACATTCCAAGATAATAAATTTTAAATAAGATACTGTGCAGAGCAAATGTTCATCAGATGGAAAGGAAGTGCATCCAAACTAAAGTTCCCTGGATAAGGATAGACATTGGAGCTGAAGTTAAACTGGAAAGGGAAGATTATGACAATTTAGTGGAGAAAAAAGCAGAATATATTAAAATAATTACAAAGGAGAGTTGAACAAAGCACTGGGATGCAAAGTCAAGAGAAGAAACAAAAATATTAGTGATATTTATCACAATAGGCAGAATGAAATAATAAGATCTAATTCAGTTAATTTTAATGAAAGGTGATCATTTTCTCTCTAGCGTATTTTAAAACTTTTTTATATTTCAAGACTTCCAGCTTCCACTATATTCTTTCTTTTGAATAAACTCAGATTAGTTACTAATGCAAAAGGGAAATCAAACATCCTTTATCAACACCTCAATGGCGAAAGAGAAGTTAAATTAAATATGGGGCCATTTGGAGTGAAAAAGAGATGCCAGATCAGTAATCTGATTTTCATAGAAAAAGGGTTTGCTGTCCAGTGTCTATCTACATCCAGGGATCTTCAGTTTGGACGCACTTCCTTTCCATCCAATGCGCATTGTTCTGCTCAGTCATTCAATGAGAAAGTAGGTAAGAAAGTATATAGCGATGAAGAATTAAAAGGAATGTCAGCATCAAAAGTAGAAAAACATTATCATTCAGATTATGGTACACATTCTTTGGCTGAGGGAAGTAAGCCAGAGGCTCTGGTCTTCAGTATAAAAGAGACTCCTGTAGGCTGAAGAATGACAAATGTGTCCAATGGATGAAGGAGATATGAATCTAGCAATTACAGACAATGCACCAACAGTCAGCAACGGGGAAAGGTCTAGGGACAATGGTCCTGAAAAAAATACTTAACACTTTTAAAATACGGAATAATGGATGACAGCTTGCAAGTACTTATTAAAAACAAATTATAATTAAATTACTCCACTAATTTTCTTCATGCAGTAATGGTTGATGATCTTTGATATGATTGTGCTGCATCATAGATTTCTGAAGGCAATGGAATAAGTGGAGTAGTTCTTGGGGAGATACACAGTTGGCTAAAATATAGAAGAAGGAAATGTACTGACATTTTAAGATGCCAGGGTCTTGCATAGATGGCAGAGACAATTTACTAGAATTAATCCAGGGATGAAGAACTTCAATATTATGGATACACTAGAGAAACTGGGTTTGATTTAAGAGTACAGTATAGAGGATTATGCATGATTTCTTTTCTAAGTGTTGAAATTCATGTGAGGTTTTGAATTGATTGGAGGAGCAGTTTTCATTGGCAGGAGGATTGGTAACCAGAAGAAACTATTTTAATATGATTAGCAAAAAGGAAAGTTCTTCCTATGAAGCAGAATTTTATGACACTAAATTATCTACCTGAAATTTGGTGGAAGAAATTAAATGACAACTTTCAGAAAGAAATACACACAAAATGCTGGAGGAACTCAGCAAGTCAGACAGCACCTGTGGAAATGAATAAGCAGTCGACATTTTGGGCAACCTGAAATGACAACTTTCAGAAAGAAATATATGAAATGTGAGAAATAGAAAAAAGGTCTATAGAAATAATTGAACAGCTGCTTCATGAATCTGGAATCACATATTGGGCCAAATGTCCTCATGCTGTGCTGTTTGGTTATATGATTCTATGCTAAAATGACAATAATAAATTTGGAAAGAAAACCTAGAGGTTTAGTTAACAAGTATTTATTTCAGTGAAATTGATTGCATGCTCTGAGAACTACATTTTCACACCTCTATTCATCTTTTACCAAAACCTGATTTATTTGCTTTAAATGATCCTTTCATATAACATGTACTGTAACTTTACAGAAGCCTGTTATAGCTGTAATGCTAGAACCTGTAATTATTGACCAGTTTAGTTGCTGAATACAGCTAGAAATTCAATGCCTGTGAAATGCCCTATTGTACTCTAAAAGCATGTAATAAGAATACTTTACTTGGAAAGACAAGATTTTGTTCAAGGATGTATTATTAAGTAAGGAGTAAACCAACATACCAGTTTGCTTCCAAAATCTTTAGCCTCAGTTTTGCAGCTGCTACGTTATTTGAGTTACTGGTGTCTTAATTCATTCAATTTCTTCTTAAATGACTTTTTGTTTTAAGTCTGTTCCACTGCAGAGTGGGCTTCATTCCAGCAGTTGGATGATTTTGAATAATAACCACTTTGAACAAAATGAACTGTGGCCAATTGCATCAATTAAAGAAACGAAGTATGTTGTAAATGAGAGTGGATTTCAACTCAGTGTGCCATTCAATACAATAAGACTGTAAGATACAATTCTTTCCTCCCTGCTTCTAATGTCAGAAATTCAAAATACAGTGATGGGATAGGTATTTGGAAAGATTCTGGCATAAATCAGCAGCAGTCACAATGTGCTTAGGCATACATATTATGCCTATAAGATAGAGATTGTACAGTGTAATTTGTAGATTGTATTCAGGTAATATTCTCCAGTCTGGATTTTAATAGGATCGTTAATGTATTTATTTTAGATGAGTTAAAATGTCTGATAAAAGAGCAAGAACTACAAAGCTTGCTCCTTTAATGCCACGGAAAAGTCCAAGGTGTTTCAAACCTTTCCTTTCACCCTGCTGGTACTGCTCGACCTGCTGAGTTCCACCAGCAGTTTGTTTGTAGCTCCAGATTCTGTCGTCTGCCACCTCTTGTGTGTCTCTATTTCAAACCAAAATTACCGGACAAAATTTGATACTGATGCCAAGGTAGATGACCAAGTGTTTTGACAAATAGGTAACAAAAGGTTTTGTACCTTCAAAACTAATATGGGTGGAACTTCGTCTTTACGTTAAACAAGGCGCACGCGTGTCACATGACAGAGAGATGACATATGCTAATTTATACATATAACCTGTATATTAATTATTCAAATGAACAAAAATACTCAATCAAACAACATACACACACAATTACTCAAATATTACTAAATTATCAATTACACCGCTTCGCTCCCTGCTTAGCTATAAACTCCAACTTAACAGAAAATGCATCTCCGCTATATACACAGTATATTATACTGTATACAGACACACATGGCATAGCAAATTATAAATTGTCCCATTCAGGACTAAAGATTTAATCGCTGTGGAGGACTTCTTATTCTTTTGGGAAAATACCTTTCCTAACAAGGGCAGTCACTCTGCTTGGCATGTGAGGCTTGTGGTTGTGAGGCAATCTCAGGTTCTGGGGCCTCCTTCTACTTAAAAATAACAGGGAGAGTGGTGGAAGTATTAGGGTAGGGGATTCCAAAGCTTTGGCCCTTAGCATCTGAAGGTAAAGTCACCGATAGTGGTTTAAAATCAGGGATGTGCCAGAAACCAGTAATAGAGGAGTTCAAATATCATGTGTGGTTGGAGATGAATAGTCACAGAGCAATTGCGGAGTTTGAAACAAAGAAAATAATTTTAAAACCAAACTTGCTTAACCAAGAATTATTCTAGCTCAGTAAACACAAGAGAGATGGATGAATGTGCCCTGATCCAAGTAACACCATGGAAAGAAGTTTTAGATGGCCACCACCTACAGAGAATAAAATGAAGAAGATAGTTGAGGTGTGTTTGGAATATTCATTCCAGCTGTAAAAGTTTCAGCAGCATATCAATTAAGGCAGGAGTAGAGTTTGATCTTTATGGAAACTGTAATGCATAGAGGACAATCTACTGCAAATACATGTTACATATCTGTTATTAACAATATAACATCTAAGCTTACATGTTCAAACTTAAGAATATTGTCAGAATACATAACAACAGTGTAATGAAGTTGCAAGTCCAGTCGGTGCGAAGAAACTAGTTCAAGAGTGCACATGTTTAATAAATGGCACAGTGGTACGACCAGGAGAGCTGCTGCTTCAGTCCTGGTTTCAGATGCTGTATGTACGGCGGTTGCATGTTCTCTCTGTGAGCGTTTGGGTTGCTTCAGTTTTCTCCCAGTGTGGATTGCTAGATTAATTGGCTGCTGGAAATTCTCCCCCTTATGGGAGGGTGAATGATAGAATCTGGGGTGTGTTGATGAGAATAAAAACAGGATTAAATTAGGATTAGTGAAAATGTGTACTTTATGGTCAAAGTGGACTAGGTTGGTTGAAGGGTTTTTTTTCCAAGCTGTTTTACTCAATGAATTTAATCATTACTTATGAAACCCTGCTGGTTTTCTTGGTTGCATAATCTACAGAAAGATCATTATGTTAGCAGTGAAACATTTCCCAGGGTGTCACACTTATTTATATATTAAATAAAATTTGAAATTATCAGGAACTTTTTGATACCTCTAACTATTAGGATTTTTTTTGTCTTCGATGCCTCTATATTTCTTTGGTGTATAATTTATGTTGAATAGATAACCGATTTAATGATACCTTGGAATTACTGCAAACTGATTGATACAACTAATTGTCACTAGAAGCTTTATATTATGCATTTTTAATATGCTAATCCTATTCTAGCAGCAAAAAGACAATAAAAACTAAACACTGTTGCTACTCTGCGTGAATACACACTGGCAAGAAGTATTTGCACACGGTGGCTGGGGCAATGTCACGTTACTAGTAGAAACATACCCACGCAGATTCCTTACCATAGGAAATTATCCCTGCTTCTGGCAAACTGCATCTTTCTGAAAATAAATCAACTTCAAATAATAAATGGCTATTAACAGCGTATCTAAAGTTAATGCATGTGCAAAATTTATAAACTGTTTTAAATGGAACAATTACTGCAACCGGATCAGATTGTAGAGTAGCTCTGGGAAGAAGTCCCCATTAACTTGTGTTGGAAAGAGGCAATGGCACTTCCAACAAGACTAAGGAGTTCTGCAAGTACCTTAGAAAGAGCGAATGTAGAGCTTCTGACCCCACTTAAAGAGTGACAGCTGGGAAAGACATAGGAAGCAATTAAAACATTGCTCTGCTCAGAAAGCCCTGTCCCTGATGGCACTTCACACTCTTCAACAGTGGTCTGCAAAAGAGATAAAGAGTTCCAGGCTTGTGTTACATGGCCTGTAAGATTTTGTGTGATGTATCCTTCTGGTTTCACTTGAGGTTATTTATTTACGTAGGCTGTTTTTAAGAGCTGTAGGCTTTCGGCTACTTGACTAATTATTCGCAACACCTGTCTCTGCGGACACAGTTTGCAACACAAGCAGATCCCCGCTTTATTCTGCTCACAGTCGAAAGACTTTGAGTGAATTAGGAAAAACAAAGAAATGAAGAGATATGTTTTTGTTTATTCACCGAGATGTTTACCATCCTGCCGAGTTTACTGCAGATACTCCCAGGAGAGATTTTCTTTCTTTCTCTTTATAGTGTGGTTTAAGTCTTAATAAAGTTTACATCAAGAGAAGTGGTGCAAGTTGTTATTTTAACTTCTGCCTACTTCTGTCCTACTACTGGTCAGATCTAGACCTTAGTTTTCCTCTTCTGTGCTTTAGAATCCCCACCAAATGTTTCACATTATTCAGTGTGAAAAACCTCCTATTCTTTCAGATTTTTACAAGTTCATACATCCGCGGAAACTTGATATTTCATATTTCATTCTGCTTTGCAGATGTCACGATGAGGGATGCTGGTTCACATGCAACTGGCCTTCTCGGCCTTTGATCAGCCTGACCGCAACTAATTGGAGATGGAGAACAAATGAAAGAAATATTTACAAATTTCATGGGAATTCAGCGATGGTTCGGCTAAAGCCTCCACTGTCCTATAACTTTCCTTCAGAGTGCATGTCCCATTGATGGTTTTTCTCCACAAAGTACACTGGATTATTTTTATAGTGTTAAGTTTGCAACTGTATTCTGTGGCTTTACAAGGCTAATGATGAAACACCCCTCTTATCCTTTTCTCCTTAAGGTCTTGTTCATTGAAAAGAGGGAGAAGGTTTATTTTCTTACCAGGTTGCAGCTGTAAGCCAGAGTAAAGGAAAAGATGACCGTAAAATTTAAACCAAATTTTTAGGCACATAGCAAAAGTGGAGAAAATTAGTAGAAAATGCAACTGTTGAAAATAAAGTTACAAACACTTGGAGCCAAATTTAACAGCTGAAGGGTCACAGAGGCTAATTCTAAATGACAATAGTAAACCTCAGATGGAGTTTAATTTACAAATATTCCAGCAGAATTAAACTACCTGGCACAAAGCTTTGGCTAACCAGATGTGCTTTTGAGTGCTCCATTTTATGTTTGCTTTTCTTCATGTAATTGGTCCTCACATGCAAATTTGACACAGACCAAGGAAACAGAAAAAAATACAAAATCGAGTGTTACAAAAATATGAATCTGACTATGTCAACAGACAGATCATGGATGTAATTATTAGAGAGAATTAGTATCTGTGCACCTGGTAAATCATCTCTAATCTTTTTCACTGGTACTCAATTTTAACATTCAAGAAATATTGTTGTGATTAATAATGTTTCACCTTTCAGCATGGCAATGTTGATGAAAATCAAGATATTTCATTTTACATCGCATGGTAATACTGCTGTTTCCTGAGAAATTGAATTATAACTAGGTGAATTAGCAGTTTTAAGGAGAATGAATAATTTTTTAAAAAAGGATAATTTATTAACAATATAGTATCCAGTTCTCCCACAAAAAGGGGCTTAGATAGCTCTCCCTTAATAATTGGAATACAGTGAAGATGGAAACAATAGATGAGACATGGTTTCGTCCTGTTTGGTTGACAATGCAAAAAGGGAGTGGCCAAAAATTAATTACTGTGACTGTGTATGAATGAAATCAGAAACCATTCAGCCTCTTTGGGATTTACTGACAGAGGGTAAATTTCCTCTATGTACTATGTAGCAAAATTGTAACTCATTTATAAAGAGTGATTTTCCAAAACTGTTACATATGGTGCACAGAACAAATCTTATCCCAGGAGGGTTTAGAGTAAGTACTAACATTTCTTTGTCTTGAACAGAGTACAGTACCAGCAGCTCATCGAAAGAACTGTGTATTAACCAGCTATCTCAATAGGATAAGCTGTGATGGTAACAGTCACCCAGCTGTGGCATGAAGGAAAATTTTCACTCACTATCTGCCCAGTAACAGATTTCGTTTGAATTCTAGCAAATGAACTTCCCTGCTTGCAGGAATTTTTTTTTGTGGGGGTGGGGGGGGTGCAAATTAACTTTTGTCATCTGGCAAAAGACTGATGGGGTTAGGATGAAAAGTTGGTTTTACACCCTGCCCAGCTTCACTCATCGTTGAAGTCACTGTAGATTAATCCCAGACAGAGCATAGAGTAAGCAATTCACACTCTATGTTGTTGCAGTAAGTGTCAATCTTACCTGATCATTGAAAGCCATTCTCCCTGTTAATTAGGGACTAGCCCATCACACAGCATCTCCAACCTTCCACTGGTTGCATTTGGTGCCATGTTGCTGGCTGATGATGTCAGGGTGCCGGCTGATGATGTCAGAGTGCCGGTATAGTATAAATCTAGCATGCTGAAATCACCCGGTCCTTTGCTCTCTGGGTCACTGACAGACTGGGTCACAACCTGTTCCATGGGAACAGTGGAAGTGTGCTGCAGTAAAAGAAGACCCAAGCACCCACTTTAGATATGCAGTTGTAATTGGTTGTAACTTGAAGGTTTTCCTAAATGTTTAGTGTCTCTCTTGTCCTGTAAATAAATAGTTTGCTTACTTATTGGTAGTGAGTGCCTTCTGTCCTCACTTATTGAACCTGCAAACCTAATTTCAGACAGCAACCAGTGCTGCAAGCAGAGTTTGGTAACTGAGCTGAAAATTAATATGTTTAAAAGCAAAAATAAGACAGAGAACCTCTGTGTGAGCTTTGGGAGTCTTGCCAACCTAATGGTGGGCCATGGTATGCCAGTAGACTGGTCAGAAAAGTGGACTCCTGCGGGGTTAAAATGGGACACCACACTGAGTTTGTACTTAAAAGGTAGGGTTCCCCAAGAGGAAGGGGAGCCAAAGGCAGCCATAGTAAAGCAGAAGTACAAAACACAGGAGAAAGAGATATTGTAGATAGCTTGAGAAATGAAGGGCAAGTGATGTATTACCGTAGTGGAGACTGCCCCGTGAGTGCAGACTTGGGTTAGAGAGTTAGAGGATAGGAGTACAGAGATGGCCTGTGGGCTATTAAAGATGAAGCAATTAGAGTATAACTGGGAGCAGGGCTAACTGGCAATCAGACCCCGTTAAGGTCCGAGCCCTGATGTTGCAGGGAGGCGACCACGATACGTAGATAGGGAATGGGGACATTTCATTAGATAATGAGGATACAGAAGAGAAGCTAGGAGAGAGACTCAGAGATCCCCCTCTAAGTGAATGCCCTCTCGCCAGTCATCCGCACCAGCAGAGGCCAGACCGGTGGCCCCTCGGTCCCAGACTTGGCAAGGGTACCACTGGCCAGTAGCACCTCCAGCCTTCATGAAAGAGGATAACGAAGAGCAGCAGGCAGGGGGAGAGGGGCCTGGGGAGGATAACACTGAGGCAAAGTTCTCTGGTAAGAAACTGGTGGAGTTGGGAGGCAGGCATAAGCAGAAACCAGGGAAACTCTGCCCACGTGGTTGCTGATGTGGGGGTGCTGAGGTGAGTTTATCCAGTGGGGAGATGGGTGGCTGGGGGGTGGTGCTATCGTCCCACTATGCAATTAGCAATGCCTTGAGAGTATCACCTGCTTCCCATGGGGGTGATGAATCACCACGGGGCAGAGTGATAGCAGCCATTAAGGTCAAGTATCCCTCACTCTTTGAGTGGGATTTGAAGCCTCTGGAGAAGTGGAGCACTGAGGAGGAAGAGACCAGAGCACTTTCCCAGTGGGCTCTGATCACAGCGATCTATCGCCACAGCGACAGCCTACCAGAGGGTCATGGGTTAACCTTGACCATGGTGGGGCACTTAATTAAAGCAGCAGATCTCAATTTAAAAGGAGTATCACTGCCCTTTTTGGGACCCGTGATAGGAGCTACTATAGATTAGATTAGATTATGAGGACACCCAGTCCTCTTTTTATTGTCATTTAGTAATGCATGCATTAAGAAATGATATATTTATTCCTCCGGTGTGATATCACAAAACACAGGACAGACCAAGACTGAAAAAACTAACAAAACCACATAATTATAACAATTATAATTATCCCGCCGAGATGCCGCCAGCAGATTATTGGATGGATTCAAGTATGTAGGGCAAGTCCCCATAGTTGCCTACACAAGTTGGACATGCAGCCTGGGGATAGTGGGCCCCAGGAAATTTTTTTGGTATTGCTTAGAGCCGGGGTCCCAAGGGAGCTGGTGTATGGGGTTCCCACTCTTGTGGAAGGAGCACTGCCGGAGCAGTGAGGCAAGGAGGCCGTTAAGAGAGAAGGGTCGTTCTCCAAACCCTCCCCTGATAAGGGTTCTTTTTGCCCTCGCATTCTGCTCAGAGTTTCCTCTAGACCTCACTGGAGGCTCTGCGAAAGCCATTGCTAGACCTTCAGAGGCAGCAGGGGTTGGGCAGTGGGCGTCACGTAGGGATGAGGTCAGGGCTCTCAGTGGATATGCTCAGCAGCTGGGGGACCTGAGGCCTTATGGACCCATTGCAGAACACTGGGGGAAAGGGAGTGTGCAATGATGGATGTCACTGGTGGACATCGGTGCCAAACACAACTTTTGGGTAACCCTGATAGCCAGTGGGATCCCAAGGCTACCATAGAAGGGTTAGGGGCTGCTCTTCTTCCCACCCAGGGGATTACCATCGGGCCAGGACAGCCCAGACCCACGTCTGTCTTTGAGCAACCTCTCCTGAGTGCGTTCTGTTTAGATCCCTGCAGACGAGCAAGGGTGGTTTTACCTTCAGGGTGGCATAAACAAAGGCACTGGTGGGATCAGCCAAGTGGAAGCGTTTGGTGATTCCTCTCCCCTCCCCCCGCCACCCCACCAAGGTAGTTAACTCCAAGTTGTACAGGATCCTGGGAGGCACCAAGATCAGGGAAACCGTGGAGGCGCTGCTGTGGGATGGGAAGTGGGTTGGCACATGGTGTATAGCCATCAGCTACAGAGAGCTGAATAAGTACGCACCACCTCTCACAGCGGCTGTCCAAATGCAGTGACCTCTCATTGAGGACAGAGGGGATAGGGAGGGGAAGCATTGGTACCCAGTAGTGAACCTGGCCAATGCTGAGTTCAGAGTCACAGGACCAGTTCACTTTTACCTGGGAGGGTAGACAGTACACCTTCTGTCACCTCCCACAGCGGTCTGTCCACAGCCCCACCTTGTGCCGTGGCATGATAGCCTGAGGCCTGTGGGGGATACATTCAGACCCCACCGTCTCTGTACCCCACTACATAGACCATGTGCTGCTGCAAAAATCCTTGCACGAGGTAGTGAGGTAGGCCATGGATAAGGTGGCAACTTCTATGAAACTGTGTCCCAGGCAGATGTCATATTCCTGGGCACTCTGAGCAGGGAGGTACCAGATTAGGCCTAGCACAGCACTTTGTGGGGCTCCTGGGGTATTGGCGTCAACACATCCCCCACTCCTGGAAAAAGACTCCCTTCCAAAGCGGCCCAAGCAGGTGGTAGAGTCAGCCCTCCCCTTGGCCCCAAGACAGAATGGAGCGCTATTCAAACTGCAGGTTTCAGCTATCCCCAGGTGGCTGAAGTGGAGCTTGTGACTGGTGATGAAGGGGGCCGCGCCTTCCCTTGGGGTTTTGGACAAAAATCCTCCCCGAGGTGGTGGCTGTTGGCTTGCTACTCGGCTCTCTTAGCCACAGAACACCTCACCACCTCTGAGCCAGTCCTGCTGTGACCACACCTTCCTATCATGCAGCGGGTAAAGTCAAACAATGTAACCTACAGACAGGGCCATACCCAGTGGTCTTACATTGTTAAGTGGAAATCATACAGGGCAGCTAGGGCAAAGATGGGGTGAGCCACCTCCATGAGAAGATCATGGTTCACACCATCGGCCTCCACAGGGGTAAACTCTACGGCAGCCTGACCGCTGACTGGAATCAACAATTCTCATTTACCAACAGCTCCAGCCATCGGCAGAGCATCAAACAGTGGCATCTCCTCCCTGCATCAGGGACGGGTGGGAGAGGGGAGATCCAGCCAGCTGGCTGAGCTGGTGGTTGTGACCCGGCCCCTCTAGGAGGTGACAGAGCCTGTGAGGATCTACACTGGCTCCTGGGCAGTGGCTGATGGCAGAGTGGAAGCCTCATTGGCATGGGCAGAACTGGGAGGCGCACAGTGACCCTGCTGGTGGCACTCCGATTGGGAAGGTATCTGGGAGGATGCACATTGGCGCCCAATCACAGTTGACCATGTAGATGCCCACACGTCTCGGGACAATGAGGGGGTCCATACGTAAAACTGCAGTCGATCAAGTGGCACAGATTAGCACAGATTATGAAGGCCACAGTGATTTCCAAGGAGGGCCTCAGATCCAAGGTGGTGTGGGCGCACTAGAGAAGCCGGGGGGGGGGGGGATGGGGGGGTTGGAGGAGGAAGCAGCAAGGAAATGGACGGAAGCTCGAAGGGTTGTGTTGACATTTGATGAGGCCAGATCAGCGGATGTGAACTGTCCCACCTGCTAGCAGTTTAAGCCCAGGCGGTGGCCAACAGGTCCCTCAGGATGAATCCGAAGGGGCAATGGGGGCTGGTCAGGAACGGCAAGTAGATTATATTCCATTTCTGCTGCCAAACAGCAAGAAAAGATATGCGCTTACAATGGTCAACGTATATTTGGGGGTCTCGTTGGCGATTCCAGAGCGGCCATGCTGGCCACGAAAGCAAAATAAAAGGTTTGTGCCTTTTATCATCCATGTCTGGGGTCACCTGGGAGGTCTAACTGGACAATGGCTCGCACCAAAGTCTAGGAGTGGGCTACATACTCTGGCATTTTGTGGGTGTTCCTCATCCCGTACTAGACGCAGACAGCAGGGCTGATTGAGCATACAAGTGGGCTGTTGAAACAGCAGATGAAGCTGTTGACACCTCCACATGAACCTCTTACGGGTGGCTGAGTGTGCAGGAACACGTGGTGGATAACCTGAGCTCCTAGGTGGTAGGCCCAGGAGGGTCTCCCCTGGAACAGTGTCAGATCCTCCAAAGGTGGGAGAGGGGGATTCAGAGGAATTGGGGACAACATGGGTGCAGCACCCACAGGGGCCACCTGAGTGGGGTGGGGGGGGGCTGTGATTTATGGATCGAGGAACGTGAGTGGCATTACCAGGGGAGCAGGGTTTAGTCTGTCTAAGTACCCAGTGACTAACCAGAAGGGAGTGAGGTCATGCCCCAAAAGTTACAGAGTAGCAAAGTGGTGGATGCTTACAGCAGTGGCAACGATGATAGTCGGTGTGAGATTCTACAACACATTCCTACTGATGTGTATGTGTTTGCATTCACACCAGTGCTTCGGGCTGTTGGATCTGTATGAGATTGCCAAACTACACTGCATAAGGGCTGCCACTGATACCAATGCTCTTTAATGGAGAAGATTAGAACTTTTGGAGGAACTTGTCCAGCTTCTCCAGCTTTGGCATTCTGTTTTTGGGGAAGTAGTGAGGGACTAGTCCATTCCAGCCAACCTCGACCCATCATACAGGAATGGCCTTAACAAACTTGAGTCTCAGTAACCCCCGCTGGAGTTAGTGTTTTAAGGGCTTGTACTTCTCTGCTTATGAGAAGTAATTAATAGACATGGCCGCTATGATGGAGATGCTGGCCTTTGAGATGGCTGCCGTGCTCAAGCATACACAGGATGCACTGACCAGAGTGTCAGCTGAGATGATAGCTATTCTGATGGTGGCCCAGCAAAATCAGATGGCCTTGGACTACCTGCTCGCGGAGGAAAGCAGCACCTTGTGTTGTGATTGGTCAGGAGCGCTACACCTACATCCCAGACGAGTCTGGGAACATTACTCTCCTGGCTGATCATATCCAGCAGTCAGTAAATAAGATTATGAAAATAGGAGGCCAACTCCATAACTATTGTACGCCAGGGAGAAGTCGGTGGCCTTGTGGGGCATTGGAAGGTTGGTGGAATGCTGTAGCACACTGGGTAGGAATTGCTGGGCTGATAATTCTGGGTATCATAGTGCTATATTTTGTGTGTAGAATACTGGGGCATTAACGAGGGTTGTATTAGCCTCTGTGCTGAATGGCGTGGTGTTGTGTCTTTCGAGTGGTGCAGTGTTGTAGTAAGCATCAATCTTACCTGTTCACTGAAAACCATTGCTCCATGCCGCTGGGGTACTTAACATTGCAGCCCTTCCAGTGGCTGCCGTTTGGAGCCACAGCGCCGGCTGATGATGTCACACTGCCAGCAGAGTGTAAATCTAGTGCCCTGAAAGCTTGTGATTTGCTCTCTGGGTCACCAACAGATGGGGTCGTGACCTGTGCTGCAGGAACAGTGATCGGTGTGCAGCAGTGAGACAGAGCCTGAGTGAACACTTTAGATGAGTATTTGTAACTGGGTGTAACTTGAAGGGTTTACTGAATATCTAGTGTCTGTCATGTCCTGTAAATAAATAGTTAAGTTACTTACCGGTAGTGAGTGTCTTCTGTTCCCACTCACCAAACCTGCAAACATGATTTCACAGAACACTGGGATCATCAAATTTTAAACGGTTCTGGCCTAATATACTTTAATCGCTGGATTTAAGTTGACATTTTTCTAGTACTGTAAATCAAACATTTCTGCTATGTTTTGTAACTCCAAAACTTTAAGCTAATTGAAACCAAAAAAATGGGAGCTCAGGAACGCTAGTGTGCTTCATTTGTTACTTTAAATGAGGTGCACACGTATCACGTGGTGCCGTGGTGACGTATGCCATTTATGTACTTTTACAGATAACCTGCAATGCATTATGTAAACAAAAAATAGTGCTTAATCAAACACCATGTTTACAATGTGACTGAAATATTAAATGCATAACACTCCTCCCTACTTAGCTATAAACTCCAACTCAATATAGAACGTATCTCAAGTAAATACACAACATACTATATGGACATGCATAGTAAATTTTAAATTGTCCCATTCCTGTCTAATGATTTAATCGATGTGGGATTCTTACTCCTGTGGGATAACGTCTTTCCTGACAAGGTTGGGTGTGAGGGTGGCAGGTGAGATTTGTGGCTGTGAAATAATCTCAGTTTCTGGGGCCTCCTCCATGACAGTTGCAGGAATTGACTTTGACACTGCAGGAAGTGGTTCTGACAGCACTCGACACCTTTATTCTCCTTTTCTCAGCTTTTCTCTCTGGATCTACTTCGATCCTTGCTTGTCTCTTGGTCCCAGCTTCTCTATGCCTCTTTATCCTGCTCTTTTTCTTTCTCTCTTCCACACCTTTCTCTTTCTTGCTCAGATTCTTTCTCACTACCTCCTCTCCTTTCCAACTTCTTGTCTTTCTTTTTCTCACCTTCCTTTTTCTTCTTTCTATGTCGCCTAGTAACACTGTTGTAATCAGACCACTGCTTTCATCACTTTCACGATTCCCCTGAGCAGGATGGCCCTTTCTTGGTTCATTATGCTTTTCACCCAGGGGCACAAAGGTTGGCATCAACACCTGTTTGTCCTCTGATGGGCAACGGTTCATAGTGTACAGCATGAAGATAGTTGTGGCATCATCCAATACCTTTCTTAATTCAGTTTCAGTTGACTCTCTTGCAGGGGACTTTGCATGCAAATAGAGGATGGATCTCCAATCAAGTTGTAATTGTCTCAGCCACTCACATCCCCACAAAGTGATCCCTCCTGTTTTCACCACATACAAGCCCAATGTGGCTTGCTGGTTGTCATATTTCACTGTTACACATACCTTTCCCACAGCAGTTATCTTTTCTCCGGTATAAGATCTTAGTTCATTATCTTTAAAAAGCTGTTCAAACTCGTTTAGTGGAATGACTGAAACATCTGAGCCACTGTCCAATTCCATTTTAATTAATTTCCTGTTCACTTCAGGAGTAAGCCATATTGCTTGTCTTTTGTTAGTTTTCACATTCTAAATCTCAAGACTATCTGTGTCACTCTCATTATCAGATATTTCATCAACAGCATGCAGATTATTGCCCTTTTTGAAACTGCAACTTGACTTCTTATCTTTTTCTCTTTCCTGAGCAGTCCATTTATTTTTATCTGTCCAAAATGTGCTTTGTATATCTCCTAATGTGTTGCATTTTCTGAAAGTTTCATCTTTAACTCTGCATTGGTTCGGTGTCTGGTGTATGCAAGCCCCTGCTACAATGGTAAAACAAATTGTTCAGCCAGGTCAGTTTCTATTTAGACATTGCAATTTGTTCACAGACACTTTCATTCCTGACCACAACTTAGCTGTGTCTCTGACTGTTGTTTCCATTGATACAGCAATTTCAACTACCCTTTTAAAAGTAAGTTTTGCTTCAGCTGCGACAGTTAAATTTCTAAGTAGATAGATAGATAGATAGATAGGTAGATATACTTTATTGATCCCGAGAGAAATTGGGTTTCGTTACAGCTGCACCAACCAAGAATAGAGCGTAAATATAGCAATACAAAAAACCACAAACAATCAAACAACAAAAAGCAAACTATGCCAGATGGAAATAAGTCCAGGACCAGCCTATTGGCTCAGGGTGTCTGACCCTCCGCGGGAGGAGCTGCAAGTTTGATGGCCACAGGCAGGAACGACCTCCCGTGCCGCCAAATGTTGTATCTCTGTGGAATATGGCCGAAGTCCACCAGCAAAAAGTTCAATATCCGGTCTACAAACATGTTCCTCGATCGTAATATGACCCGGATTGCACCATCTGTTGTTAACCAGAACAGTAAGCACCCAACTCCTTTACACGTACCACTCTCAGTGTACTTCCGGTCAGCCCGAACGGTCTGGAAGCCGTTCATGGAGAAGTTTTGATCGGGTATGTCCTCGTGCAGCCCCGTTCCAGTGAAGCACATAACACTGCACTCCTGAAATGTTCTCTGACACCTGGCTAGCGCCGTGAACTCGTCTGCCTTTAAATCTGCAAACTGTATGCCTTTAAATCCAATGCACTTGGTATCATGGGCTCTCACTTCTTTTCAGCTATTCCATTTATTTTAGAATATTGTTCAATTTGCTCAGCATACAATATTTAGTCATCTGTTGTGTAATTAAGCACACTGATCTTTCCAATGTAACCAATCATTTCTGTTCTTTTTTAATGATTATTTTCACCTGGTACTCACTGTTTATGAACCCATGAATTGTTCAGTTTTCTGCCTTTCTTTTTACCAGAACATCTTTCCTTTTGCAAAGAAATTGTGCTGCTCCTAAGAAAAAACTTCATTGCTTTTTGCTGAGCTTTCTTAAAACTTAAATGTTTCACTCTGCTTCAACAGGTAAGTTGCCTTGGGTTCATTTTTAAAAATATCTCAATGCCACTGTTATGTTTTGTAACTCCAAAACATCAAACTAATTGAAACCAAAAATATGGTAGCCCACGAAAACTAGTGTGCTTTGTTTTTTACTTTAAGTGAAGTGTGCATGTACCACGTGGTGGTGTGATGGAATATGCTATTTATATACTTATCCGGATAACCCACAATGTATTATGTAAACTACAAACAATATTTAATCAAATAATATATTTACAATATTACTCAAATGTTAGTGGTAGTCCTTCGGATTCGAAGAGGACACTTTGAAACCTATGCGTGATGTTGTATTAAGTGGAACAGCCGTTGCACAGGGGCAATCCCACTCTCTCGGCAGAAGAGACCTTGATCCAGTGGCACGGACAACCATTACGACTGGAGACCTCTCCTGCTAAGTGTCTTGTCGTGCTGTTAGCGCTCCACAGCGCCCACTGGGCCCACCTTCTTGACCGTTGGACCATTAATCGGTCTCCTCCGCTCAATATGACAGGGCCAGACTTCACATACTGGGATAGACAGATCCCCTACCTCATTGAGGGTTGAAGACCTATCGGCTACCCTCACCTGGTTTGGCCCGTCTGCCGAGACAGTTTACTGGGGTGTGGCCGCTGCGCGTGTTACAGCTACTTGGAGACACAGGTGAGAGCTGAGCGCCAGGTGGGAACTAAAGGTGGACTTAAATGTTACTGAAATATTAAATACATAACTTCTTTCAATGAATTCTTCAGCTCTGCATGAAATAAGTTTCTAAACATCTCCAGGAAAGTTTTCCAAAATGTGCTGCAGTTCTTTTTCTAATGGAGCAGTTACAAACGTAGATGAGATTCTTCATTTCATGTTCTGAATACTTATTGCTCATTAATTTATTATTATTATTTATTTATTTTTGTATTTGCACAGCTTGTGTCCTTTGCACACTGCTTGAATGCTCAGGTTCTTTATCATTGATTCTATCAGATTTATCGTTCTATTATGGATTTATTAAGTTTCTCTCTAGGAATATTGGTTAGCTCTTTTCCATTGGTGAGGGGGTGACATATATAGACTTTGGTAATAATTTTACTTTGAACTTTACTTTCTTGCTTCTTATCATCTCTCCATTCCTCTCTCCCGTTAAGTCATCACACAGTGCCTATCCTCAGCCTGTGAAGTGGAACATTTTGTGTAACCACCAGAGCATGTACATGAGCAAACCAGAATACCTTTAGTGCAGATGTCACCTTTTCCCTGCGAGGAAATGCCTGACTGCCACTGATCTTTGTACAACAACATACAATAGATTGTAAATCCACTACCTGTGGACTTCCATCTGATTTGCAGCTGACTACTTTGTGGCTCTGTGTGTTGGATCTCCAAGATGCTTCACTGCCTTGCCTTTCCTGGCCGAGATTTATTTGTGAAATGTGAAAGATACTTTTGTGAAATTTGAGGAACAATTTCCTTACAGTTAAAACTGTTTCCTCATCAATAAAACTGATCCACCATATGTTGTCCATAATAAAAAGCACATGGCAGCTTTAGACAAAGACTGGATTTATTTTACAAGTACCACTTCTGTGATCCGTCTCATTTTCACACATGTATCCAGCATTACCAATTAGCTTTAATTCCTCCTGCCTGCACTTCCAACAACTCTGCACTGGATAAAATTTAAAAGACTGCAGATAGTGGAAATCCGAAATAAAAGAGATAATGCTGGTGTTCTCAGCAGGTCAGGCAGCATCTGTGGAATGAGATATAAGATCAATGTTTCAGGTCCAAGACCCCAAGTCAGAACTGAGAAACAGAGAAAAGAAATTAGCGTTAAGTTGTAAACACAAAATAATCTGCAGATGCTGGGGTCAAAGCAGCACTCACAACACGCTGGAGGAACTCAGCAGGTCGGGCAGCATCCGTGGAAAAGATCGGTCGATGTTTCGGGCCGGAACCCTTCATCAGGACTGTAGGGCGAAGGGGCAGAGGCCCTATAAAGGAGATGGGGGGAGGGTGGGAAGGAGAAGGCTGGTAGGTTCCAGGTGAAAAACCAGTAAAGGGAAAGATAAAGGGGGGGGGGGAGGAAGCAGGGAGGTGATAGGCAGGAAAGGTGAAGAAGGAATAGGGGAAAAACACAATGGGTAGTAGAAGGATGCGGAACCAAGAGGGAGGTGGTAGGCAGCTGGGGGAGGGGGCAGAGTGACATAGGGATAGGGGAAGGGAGGGGGAGGGAATTATCGGAAGTTGGAGAATTCTATGTTCATACCCAGGGGCTGGAGACTACCTAGATGGTATATGAGGTGTTGCTCCTCCAACCTGAGTTTAACCTCATCATGGCAGTAGAGGAGGCCATGTATGGACATATCTGAATGGGAGTAGGAAGCAGAGTTGAAGTGGGTGGCTACTGGGAGATCCTGTCTGTTTTGGCGGAGGGAGCGGAGGTGCTCGACGAGGCGGTCTCCCAATCTGCGTCGGGTTTCACCGATGTAGAGGAGGCCGCACCGGGAGCACCGGATGCAATAGACGACCCCAACAGACTCACAAGTGAAGTGTTGCCTCACTTAGAAGTACTGTTTGGGGCCATGAATGGTGGCAAGAGAGGAGGTGTAGGGACAGGTGTAGCACTTGCGCTTACAGGGGTAAGTGCCAGGTGGGAGATTCGTTGGGAGGGACCTGTGGACCAGGGAGTTGCGGAGGGACCGATCCTTGCGGAAGGCGGAGAGGGGTGGAGGGGGAAAGATGTGCTTAGTCATGGGGCACTGTTGAAGGTGGCGGAAGTTGCGGAGGATAATGTGTTGGATCCAGAGGCTAGTGGGGTGGTAGGTGAGGACAAGGGGAACTCTGTCCCCGTTGTGGTGGCAGGAGGATGGGGTGAGAGCCGAAGTGCCGGAAATGGAGGAGATGTGGGTGAGGGCATCATTGATGACAGCAGAAGGGAAACCACGATCCTTAAAGAAAGAGGACATTTGAGATGTCCTGGAACAAAAAACCTCATCCTCACAGCAGATGCGGCGGAGACGGAGGAACTGGGAATAGGGAATGGCATTTTTGCATGTGGCAGGGTAGGAAGAGGTATAGTTGAGGTAGTTATGAGAGTCAGTGGGCTTGTAGAAGAAGTTAAGTTGTATAGAAGGTAGAAGATTGTGTATAAATAAGATAAAACAATATCTCTGGTAGAGACATTAGGAGGAGGTCACAGTTATTGTGAGGATAAATTGTTGTTGTTCTTCTTCTTCAAAAGTTTAATGGCATTGGCAGACCAATATAATGTGCATTATTACAACCTTGGAGTGTGGAGCAAAGAGACAGGAAGTATACCCCTAAGTTCCACCCCCCCCCAGAAAAAAACTCAAATAATATCAAAAAGTCTATCCCCTTTCAGAAAGTCAAATACGCACTTGTATACATTATGGTGGCAGTTTATCCTAACAAAATTTCCATGTTAAACTGTGTCTGTCCCAAAAGACTTAATTGAGCAATTAGATGTTTCTTTCATACCGCATAGGAACTGCATTCAAACAATATTTCCGGAGCGAAGGCAGTTTTACTACTTGGGGTAAAAGAGAGGCAAGACTGTACAGGTGTGTGACGTCAGCCAGTAGAGCAAGAAAAATTTAAAAAGGGAAGAAATCTTCAGCGATTTTTGATTTGGAGCAAAAAGGCTGTGGGTGAATGGCTAAGGATTTCTGGAGCGAAGGCATTTTTACTACTCGGGGTAAAAGAGAGACAAGACTGCGCAGGCGTGTGACGTCAGCCAGTAGAGTGGGAAAAATTTAAAAAGAAGATTGCCATATCCAGCAGGCAGTGGAGTGAGAAGTGGCAGAGTGATGGGGCTTTGGCTCAACAGGCTTAGGCGGTAACAGGATGAGACGAAGTAGGTTTACCTGTGTTAATTGCAGAAAAGAAGTAGTATGTGTGTGAGGCCGGTTTTCTGTGCTCGGTGTCAGATGTGGGAAGCCCTGGAGTCTCCCAGCCTCCCGGATGGCCACATCTGCACTTGGTGTGTCGAGCTGCAGCTCCTAAGGAACCGCATTAGGGAACTGGAGATGCAGCTTGATGACCTTTGTCTGGTCAGGGAGAGCAAGGAGGTGATAGAAAGGAGTTATAGGCAGGTGGTCACACTGGGGCTATGGGAGACAGACAAGTGGGTCACAGTCAAGAGAGGGAGGGGGAAGAGTCAGGTATTAGAGAGTACCCCTGTGGCTGTACTCCTTGACAATAAGTACTCCTGTTTGAGTACTTCTGGGGGTGGGGGGAACAGCCTACCTGGGGGAAGCAACAGTGGTCATGCTTCTGGCAAAGAGTCCGGCCCTGTGGCTCAGAAGGGTAGGGAAAGGAAGAGGAAGGCAGTAGTGACAGGGGACTCTATAGTTGGGGGTCAGACAAGCAATTCCGTGGATGCAGGAAAAAAACTCAGATGGTAGTTTGCCTCCCAGGTGCCAGGGTCCAGGATGTTTCAGATCGCGTCCAAGATATCCTGCAGTGGGAGGGAGACCAGCCAGAGGTCATGGTACATATTGGTACCAACAACATTGGTAGGAAGAGGGAAGAGGTCCTGAAAAAAGACTACAGGGAGTTAGGAAGGAAGTTGAGAAGCAGGACCACAAAGGTAGTAATCTCGGGATTACTGCCTGTGCCACGCGACAGTGAGTACAGGAATAGAATGAGGTGGAGGATAAATGCGTGGCTGAGGGATTGGAGCAGGGGACAGGGATTCAGATTTCTGGATCACTGGGACCTCTTTTGGGGCAGGTGTGACCTGTACAAAAAGGACGGGTTGCACTTGAATCCCAGGGGGACCAATATCCTGGCGGGGAGGTTTGCTAAGGCTACTAGGGAGAGTTTAAACTAGAGTTGTTGGGGAGTGGGAACCGAACTGAAGAGACTGGGGAAGAGGCAGCTGGCTCACAAAAAGAGGAAGCTTGTAGACAGTGCAAGAGGGAGGATAGGCAGGTGATAGAGAAGGGATGCGTTCAGACTGATGGTTTGAGATGTGTCTATTTTAATGCAAGGAGTATTGTGAACAAAGCGGACGAGCTTAGAGTGTGGATCAGTACTTGGAGCCATGATGTGGTGACCATTACAGAGACTTGGATGGCTCAGGGGCAGGAATGGTTACTTCAAGTGCCGGGTTTTAGATGTTTCAGAAAGGACAGGGAGGGAGGCAAAAGAGGTGGGGGCGTGGCACTGTTGATCAGAGATAGTGTAACGACTGCAGAAAAGGTGGATGCCATGGAGGGATTGTCTATGGAGTCTCTGTGGGTGGAGGTTAGGAACAGGAAAGGGTCAATAACTTTACTGGGTGTTTTTTTATAGGCCTCCCAATAGTAACAGGGATATCGATGAGCAGATAGGGAAACAGATCCTAGGAAGGTGTAATAATAACAGAGTTGTCGTGATGGGAGATTTTAATTTCCCAAATATCGATTGGCATCTCCCTAGAGCAAGAGGTTTAGATTGGGTGGAGTTTGTTAGGTGTGTTCAGGAAGGTTTCCTGACACAATATGTAGATAAGCCTACAAGAGGAGAGGCTGTAGTTGATTTGGTATTGAAAAGATAACCTGGTCAGGTGTCAGATCTCTCAGTGGAGAGCATTTTGGAGATAGTGATCATAATTCTATCTCCTTTACAATAGCATTGGAGAGAGATAGGAACAGACAAGTTAGAAAAGTGTTTAATCAGAGTAAAGGGAATTATGAGGCTATCAGGCAGGAAATTAGAAGCGTAAATTGGGAACAATTGTTCTCAGGGAAAAGTATGGAAGAAATGTGGCAAATGTTCAGGGGATATTTGTGTGGAGTTCTGCATAGGTACATTCTAATGAGACAGGGAAGTTATGGTAGGGTACAGGAACCGTGGTGTACAAAGGCTGTAATAAATCTCGTCAAGAAGAAAAGAAAAGCTTACAAAAGGTTCTAAGAGCTAGGTAATGTTAGAGATCTCGAAGATTATAAGGCTAACAAGAAGGAGCTTAAGAAGGAAATTAGGAGAGCCAGAAGGGGCCATGAGAAGGCATCGGTGGGCAGGATTAAGGAAAACCCCAGTGCATTCTACAGGTATGTGAACAGCAAGAAGATAAGACGTGAAAGATTAGGACCTATCAAGTGTGACAGTGAGAAAGTGTGTATGAAACCATAGAAAAGGTAGTTAATGAATACTTTACTTCAGTATTTACTAAGGAAAAGGATCTTGGTGATTGTAGTGATGACTTGCAGCAGACTGAAAAGCTTAAGCATCTAGATATTAAGAAAGAGGACGTACTGGAGCTTTTGGAAAGCATCAAGTTGGATAAGTCGCCAGGACCGGATGAGATGTACACCAGGCTATTGTGGGAGGCGAGGGAGGAGATTGCTGAGCCTCTGGCGATGATCTTTGCATCATCAATGGGGACAGGAGAGGTTCCAGAAGATTGGAGGGCTGTGGATGTTGTTCCTTTATTCAAGAAAGGGAGTAGAGGTAGCTCAGGAAATTATAGACCAGTGAGTCTTACTGCAGTGGTTGGTAAGTTGATGGAGAAGATCCTGAGAGGCAGGATTTATGAACATTTGGACAGGTATAATATGATAAGGAATAGTCAGCATGGCTTTGTCAATGGCAGGTCGTGCTTTACGAGCCTGATTGAATTTTTTGGGGATGTGA
Organism: Mobula birostris; assembly: GCF_030028105.1. NCBI lineage: Eukaryota > Metazoa > Chordata > Chondrichthyes > Myliobatiformes > Myliobatidae > Mobula > Mobula birostris. Next base: position 55,283,052 of record NC_092386.1, read on the forward strand.
CTAAACACATTGATGAAGGAAGAGCAGTAGATGTAGTGTATATGGATTTCAGCAAGGCATTTGATAAGGTACCCCATGCAAGGGTTATTTAGAAAGTAAGGAGGCATGGGATTCAAGGGGATACTGCTTTGTGGATATAGAACTGGCTTGCCCACAGAAGGCAAAGAGTGGTTGTAGATGGGTCATTTTCTGCATGGAGGTTGGTGGCCAGTGGTGTGCCTCAGGGATCTGTTCTGAGACCCTTACTCTTCGTGATTTTTATAAATGACCTGGATGAGGAAGTGGAGGGATGGGTTAGTAAGTTTGCTGATGACACAAAGGTTGGAGGTGTTGTGGATAGTGTGGAGGGCTGTCAGAGGTTACAGCGGGACATTGATAGGAAGCAAAACTGGGCTGAGAAGTGGCAGATGGAGTTCAACCCAGATAAGTGTGAAGTGGTTCATTTTGGTAGGTCAAATACGATGGCAGAATATAGTATTAATGGTAAGACTCTTGGCAGTGTAGAGGATCAGAGGGATCTTGGGCTCAAAGCAGATGTGCAGGTTGACTCTGTGGTTAAGAAGGCATATGGTGTATTGGCCTTCATCAATCATGGAATTGAATTTAGGTGCCGAGAAGTAATGTTCCATCTATATAGGACCCTGGTCAGACCCCACTTGGAGTACTGTGCTCAGTTCTGGTCGCCTCACTACAGGAAGGATGTGGAAGCCATAGAAAGGGTGCAGAGCAGATTTACAAGGATTTTGCCTGGATTGGGGAGCATGCTTTATGAAAACAGGTTGAGTGAACTTGGCCTTTTCTCCTTAGAGCAACAGAGGATGAAAAGTGATGTGATAGAGGTGTATAAGATGATGAAAGGCATTGATCCTGTAGATAGGCTTTTTCCCAGGGCTGAAATGGTTGCCACAAGAGGACACAGGTTTAAGGTGCTGGGGAGTAGGTACAGAGGAGATGTCAGGGGTAAGTTTTTTATTCAGAGAGTGGTGAGGGCATGGAATGGGCTGCCGGCAATGGTGGTGGAGGCAGATACGATAGGGTCTCTTAAGATACTTTTGGATAGGTATATGGAGCTTAGAAAAATAGAAGGCTATGGGTAAGTCTAGTGATTTCTTAATTTTTATTTTGGTGTGTGCCTGCGTGCGTGCACATCTGTGCGTGTGCGTGCATGTGTCCGTAATGATGTCTTTTTCATGGCTTTTTTACAAGGCATGGAATGAAGAGAGAGAGAGAGAGAGACTGTGTGGCACGCCACTCTCCACACAGACATTTTCACAGCATTTTCCCTTTATTTTACCAGGTCGAGTTGCGATCTTGACACTCAACCCGACACAGATGGAAAGCGTACTCAGGAGCAGACCCGACTGTTTTCGAACCCGGGAACCTCCACTTCCAGGTCTGGCGCCGATGTCATTGCACCACCAGCCAGCCCAAGTCTAGTAATTTTTACGGTAGGGACATGTTCGGCACAACTGTGGGCTGAAGGGCCTGTATTGTGCTGTAGGTTTTCTATGTTTAATATATACCACACAGTTTCTTGACAATTGCACTCCCTACAGATGCCCGTATCTTGCATGTTAATTTTGAACAAGGAATTATTCAACCTAGTATGTCCAATACTCAGACATGTAAGTGTAACTTTTTTCGTCCTTTTGTACCCATCTCCCAGTTGAGTTCCCACCATCCTCTGTATTTCATATAAATGCCACCCTTTCTTTTCCTTATCCCAACTTTGCTGTCACAGTGATTGAATAGTCCTTTTAATTATGGCTTTCATCTTCCCCTTATACAATGGAGGACATTTATGTGCTTAATTTTAAGTGATTGCTTGGCAAGCATGTCTGCCACCTCATCTCCTTCAACCCAACGTGGGCAGGGGCGCATATGAAATGTGTACACAGGCCTGGACCCTGCAGCCTCAACAGATGTTGTCCAACCTCAAGAAGAATGTCTGGCCTACAATTTGAAATACCTGTTTTAATAGATGGCAAGGCTGAGAACAAATCAAAGCACAGAAGTATATGATCAGGGCATATTTCTTCATCCATTCCAAGGCTGAAATGATAGCGACCAATCTCAGACATGAATACTGATACTTTGTCTGGTAAACTTTTCTTAATAGTTACCTGAAACTTTGGAACATAAACAGAAACTGAATGACCTGTCACTGGATCTTTTGAACTATCTGTGTAGATATGTAAGAATTCATAATATCTGTCTCACATATAAGATAAGATAAGATAAAGCTTTATCCTGAAGGAAATTATTGTTTCAAGTTTGCTCAGTCAGAAATATATACTTTAGCATACCAAATGTAAGCATTGAGGTACAAAAAAGAAAAGAAAATGTGCATTAAAAAGTGCATTTAATGTGCATTAAATATTTCTGAGCTTCCAGTACCTCTGATAAACAAAGACTCCAGGGCTAAATTGTGATCACCTGGTTGATAGGTTAAAAACAGTGGTTAAGGAGTGTGAATAAAAGGCGCATAAAATTGTGAGAGGCAGGACTACAGTACATTCCCAAAAGAGGAGAGAAGAGCTAAGCTAAGCCAAGATTACGGATGAACAGCTTACACAGAAGTAGCCAGTTATGAAACAGACAGAGACAGTGAGTTACATGAAGTTGTATAATTCATTATGGAATCCAGAAGGTTGTACCACACCTTGAAGGATGATGAGATGATATTCCTTATGCTTACATTGATCTTCACTATAACAGCACAGGAGGCCACAGACTAATAGATCAGAAAGCAAGTGGGATGGAGAATTAAAATGTTAAGCAGAAGAACCTCAGGATCACTCCTGCAGATTGAATGCAAGCACTCTGCAAAATGAACACCAAGTGTGCCTTTTGTTTCTCAAGTAGAAATATGATATTGGCAGCAGTACATTGAATTGGAAAAAGTGTAAGTGCATTGCTGCTTCACCTGGAAAGACTGTTTGGGTCCTCACTTGGTGTGCAGGGAACAATGGAAGTTATCAATGTACTGGAAAAAGACTTTGGGGAAGGGTATCAATTTGGACTGAAACAAAGATTGTTCCATGAATCCTATGAAAGTGCAGGAACAGCTTGGGCTTGTATGAGTTCCCATAACTGCACCTTTGATCTTGAAAAAGTGAGTGGAGTTGAAGGAGAAACCATTTTATTTAAAAATGAGTTCAGCCAGATGAATATGTCACAACCATGGATTCAGCAACGCAGCAGATTTGGCAATTGTGTTTGTGAATGTGCACGTGTCAGCTAATTATCATTTCATTGTGATGGTACTTAACTCCATTCTTTTTGTTGTAATGTGTGTTGAGACTTGAGCAAAGCACAGTAACGTTTTGCTGCCTGCTTGCATTCAGCTTTGCCTGAGAAATTGGACTGTCGAGTCAACTGAACTGAGCACTCACGGTACAGGTTTCCCCCGCCATCCAAAGGTAGAGCATTCCTATGAAACGGTTCGTAAGCCGAAATGTCGTAAAGTGAAGAAGCAATTACCATTTATTTATATGGGAAAAATTTGTGAGCATTCGCAGACCCAAAAATAACCTACCAAATCATGCCAGATAACACATAAAACCTAAAATAACAGTAACATATAGTAAAAGCAGGAATGATATGATAAATACACATTTATATAAAGTAGAAATACTTTTTCACAATCGTTACTGCACTGTTCTCCGTAGCGAAAATCTCACGCAAGCGCTGTTGGCAAAAACACGGCGCAAGCGCTCTCTAGTAACTTTTAAGCTATGAAGCTGCCAAGTTATACCAAATAACACGTAAAAATACACAGCCTATATAAAGTAGAAATAATGCATGCACAGTGTAGTATCACTTACCGGAATTGGTTCAGCGCCGAGCACACTGATGATGGTGTGTTAGACTGAGTCGTTGCAGGTTCGGTGGTGCAGTGGCCCCCACCCTCCAGGCCGCTGACCGATACATTGCCGCAAAGCATGCAGGGATCCAGCGGTGGCCAGGGAGCACACAGCACACCTTTAAGAAAAAAGCCAAAATAAACATGCTGATTAATTAGGTGCCGCCTGACACAAAATTGTCGGCCCAGATCAGTGCCGATTTCCGATTGCGTCGTCTCTGATCTGGGCTGACAATTGCGTGTTGGGCGGCACCTAATTAATTAGCATGTTTATTTCAGCTTTTTTCTTAAAGATGTGCTGTGTGCCTCCCGGCTACCGCTGCATTCTCCGCGAATCGCGGGATAGTGGGACACTGGGGTGTCATCTCATCGTCTGTTTCCATTAGAGCAGGCAGCTCATCTTCTCCTATGACTGCCCACCTCAATGTTGAAGGTTGGGGTTCGTCGTCTGCTGTGGCTGATGTGGAAGGCTTGCTTGACTGCTGAGCCTCGCGCATTTTTCTACCATACAGTTCTCTGTAAGGACTCAAACCATCCTGCAAATATCCCTTAAACCTACGTACCCTTTCAAAATTAAAGTCGTACTTTATCATTGCAGTGAAAATCTCATGCAGTTGCTTCACGTTCAGTTCCTAGACGACTTCACTTTCGGTCCGTTCGCTACTGCATTCAGTTTCAATTGTTATCCTTTCCTCTTCCAATTGCATCAGCTCTTCATCTATTAGTTCTTGGTCATGGGATGCCAAAACCTCTTCAAAATCATCTTCGTCAGCTTCCACAAGCCAAATTCACTTAGTCCTTACTTCGTTCACCACGATTGAAATGCTTAATTATGTCCAGCTTTACACTGTGTAACACCCTTACGAGCTCTTATAGGCTTTTCCAATACCTTAGAACTCATCTGCTCACAGGCACGTGCTTAAGCAATGCCGGCTAGAATGCAGTTCTGAATCCGGGGGAGAGCGGCTGCTCGGGGTGTGTGCTGGCTTTTATCATCTGCTGATTTTTCCTGCACACTGCTTTTTTTCGTAACAGTGAGAACACCTTCTGAAAGCGAAAACAGGGTACTAATGTAGGTCTTTCGTAACAGTGAGGTTTCGTAAATCGAACGTTCGAAAAGCGAGGGACACCTGTATTCATTTTATATTTAGTTATTCGTTTCAGCCGCAGTTTTGGCTTTGTTTTCCATTTGAAGGTTTTAGTTAACGGCCCTGTCTGGCCTAGCATATATTGCTTTCTTTTCCCTTTAACTCTGTTCATATTAAAGTCTGTGAACTATCGACCCGCTTCAGTGACTCTCACTCGCACTTGGACCATATCCGAATGTAGTGACAGCAAGTCTCGGCAACACAAAGACTGGAATTAAATACTATCACAATGAAATAATAATTAGTTGCTGGCATCCGTTAGTCTCGCGAGACCATGGATCTGCGCCTGGAAGGTCTTGCTTCAGTCTGTGTTAGAGCAGCGTCTGTTGTGGCTGTAGAGGCCCACACGGGAGTGACAGTCTCAGCTGCATTGACTGCACTTGAAGGCACTGTCCTCCAGTGTTGTCTTGGTGCTGTTTTTCCGATGAGTGAGCTTTTCTTCAGCCGCAAGCCTCATCTTCTCTTCTCCTCTTTTTAGACCTCTGCGTAGTTCCAGCCTCCAGTGAGAGCAATTGCTTGCGATGTCCTCCTATCTCTCGACGTTCATTTTCAGTGACTTCATGTCTCTCTTGCAAACATCTTTGAAACGAAGATGGGGCCGCCCTTGTGCTCTCTGGCCGGAGGCCAGTTCCCCGTACAGCAGGTCTTTTGGGATCCTCCCATCTGACATGCGGTGTATGTGGCCCAGCCAGCGGAGACGGCGTTGTTGGAGCAGGGTGAAGAGGCTGGGTATCTGGGCTCGGGCCAGGACCTCATTGTTGGTGACTCGGTCAGTCCACGTGATGTCCAGGATGCATCTCAGGCTGCGAAGGTGGAAGGCGTTGAGACGCCGCTCTTGTCTGGAGTAGAGGCTCCAGGTCTCAGTGCCGTAAAGCAGTGTGCTGAGGACGTAGGCCCTGTAGACTGCAACTTTGGTGTGCGTCGTCAGCTTTCTGTTCTCCCATTGTCAGCCTGGCGAATGTTGAGGCTGCTCGTCCGATCCGTCTGTTGATCTCGAGGTCTAGGGAGAGGCTGTCCATGATGGTGGAGCCAAGGTATGTAAACTCATGAACTACCTCCAGCTCGTAGTTGTTGATGGTAATGGTAGGAGGGTGCTCAATGCCTTGGCCCAACATGATGGTTTTCTTCAGGCTGATGGTCAAGCTGAAGTCCTGGCAGGCTCTTGAGAAGCTGTCCATGAGGCGTTGCAGTTGCTCTTCAGAGTGTGTTGCCAGTGCCACATCGTCTGCAAACAACATGTCCCTGATGAGTACTTCACGAACCTTGGTTTTTGCCCTCAGCCGGGACAGACTGAACAGCCTCCCGTCCGATCTGGTGTGGAGGTAGACACCATCAGTTGATGTTCCAAAGGCGTGCTTCAGCATGACTGCGAAGAAGATGCCAAACAGGGTGGGAGCAAGCACACAGCCCTGCTTCACACCGCTGCGGATGTTGAAGGCCTCCGAAGAAGAGCCGTCAAACTGAATGACACCCTTCATGTCTGTGTGGAATGACTGAACTATCCTGAGGAGCCTCAGGGTCAACCAATCCTGGCGAGGATTTTGAACAGGCTGTCTCTGCTCACAAGATTGAAGGCCTTCGTGAGGTCAATGATAGTGACGTAGAGTGGTTGTCTTTGCTCTCTGCATTTCTCTCGTAGCTGTCGAACGGAGAAGATCATGTCGATTGTGGAGTGTTCTGACCTGAAACCACACTGAGACTCGGGATATACCCTTTCGGCTATTTTCTGCAGTCTGTTCAGGACCACGTGGGCGAAGACCTTCCCAATGATGCTCAGGCATTCCACGGTGTCCAGCACGCTGTCCGAGATGCTGTTTTCTCTGGAGAAGAGTTCAGAGCAATGCTCCACCCATCTCTCCATCTGCTTGCCTTTGTCATTGATGGTCTCACCTGTTATGGTTTTCAATGGTGCTGTCTTACACTGGGTTGGCCAGATGGCTTTCTTGATCCCCTCATACGCTCCACGGATGTTGCCTGTGTCAAATGATGACTGAATGCATTCACATAGTTGTAGCCAGTAGTCATTTGCACAGCGTCTGGCTGTTTCCTGGACCTTGCTTCTTGCTGTCCTTAGCGCTTGCAGTGTTGCCTGGGTGGGGTGGCGTTTGTGCTCTAGTAGTGCAACACACTTCACCTCGATGACAGGGGTGAGCTTACTCGAGTTCGCTTCAAACCAGTCCTGTGTCTTGCCCCATTTCTTCCCGAAGGCCTTGAGTGCAGTGCTGTGGATAGTGTCCCTGAGAGGGTCCCATCTCTGCTGAGCATCTCCTTCTGGTGGGTCTGCAAGGAGAGCATCCTCCAGTGACTTGATGAACTCTGCAGCTTTGTCTGGGTGTTGTGTCTTACTGGCATCGATGCGCTGCTTGCCTGGAGGCTTGGTGTAGTGCATCTTCTTCGGCCGAAGTCTGATCTTGCAGCAAACCAGAGAGTGATCTGTGTCGTAGTCGGCACTCTGAAAGGAGCAAGTCATGAGCACATTTCTCAGGTGACGGCGTCTTGTGATTATCAGATCTAGCTGGTGCCAGTGTTTGGAGCGGGGATGCCGCCAAGACACTTTGTGCTGAGGTTTGGTCTGGAAGTAGGTGTTGGTGACACACAATTCGTGGAGCATGCAAAGCTCGAGCAGTCATTGCCTGTTGTCATTCATGCTGCCAATCCCATACTGCCCCAAGCAGCTTGGCCAGGAGTCGTGGTCGACGCCCACTCTGGCGTTGAAGTTGCCAAGTAGCAGCAACTGTTCCTGACTTGGGATCTCTGTATCATCATTCAGAGCTGGTTGTAGAACTTGTCCTTTATGTCTTGTGTAGAATAGAGGGTTGGGGCATAGACGCTGACAAGGTTGACAGGCCTGTCGGATGTGTGGAGTTGAAGTGAGAAAATCCAATCTGTCCCTTTCTCGCTCGGCTCTACTATCTTCAGCAACGAGTTCTTCACAGCAAAGCCGACACCATGCTCTCTGATCTCGTCTGAGCCCTTCCCCTGCCAGAAGAAGGTATAGTCTCTTTCACGTAGGGTTCCCAATTCTGCGAGACGTGTCTCTTGGAGTGTTGCGATGTCCACTGGGAGTCTCAACAGTTCATTGTTAATCACTGCTGTCTTGCGTGTGTCACTGATCTCCAGAAGGTCATCTGATTTACCAGTTGTCATGGTCCCTATATTCCAGCATCCTAGTCTGAGTGCTGGCTTCTTTCTTTGTCTTCTAGTTGTGCTTGGTGCAGCATTTACAGTCCGCAGTTCGGGCTACTTGTATCCCTAAACCCCACACACCCAGTGGAGCGGGCGGACTGTGGCGGGACAGCACCTAATTGGCTGGGGGCTGCCCTTCTTGAGGCGGGCGGTAGCTGTCCAGTGAGACGCGATGGTCTCTCCCTCCGTCGAAAGCAACCCCTGGCGCCTTGCTCTACGCCAGTCGAGCGCAGGCATATAACCGGTAGACTGCTGCTTTCCGTGTTGTGCTGTCGCGGTGAGGCGGCGCTGGAGTGTCCTCTCCAGGGCACAGGACTGGGCAAGGTTGTATGGAAGACCTGCAGTTGCCCATGCTGCAAGTCTCCCCTCTCCACAACACCAATGTTGTCCAAGGGAAGGGCAAGGGCCGATACAGCTTGGCACCAGTGTCGTCGCAGGAGTTGCCAGAACAAGTTTGAAGGCAACGTCGGACTGCCTTAGGGACTTCAGCTCTGGATTTGTCCTCAGGGTTTACTCCCGAAGTCTTTCTCATCAGTGGGTATGGCGGCAAGGCAGTGGAGGTTTGAAATCAGAGTTTCTCTCTCTTAGATGGACTGCCATCTCAGGCTGACGTTCCAAGGTTGTTAAGCCAAGGAGTGGTAGTGGGGACAAGCTCCCATTACCTAAAAGTTCTCCTCATGGCATGTGACTCAAATAGCCTCTGACAACTAAGTCCAACTCCTGGCCTTCTCGTGTGGCTTAGCCTCCAAGCCTGGCAGAATGGTTTCTACTGACAGGAGAAGGACTGAAGGCGGGTCCTGGCGCCTTTGAGTAGATGGAGCTCGAATAAATAGCTTACACATGCATATTCATGAGCACAATTGCTGTATCTGCTGTGCTGCTGAATCTGTGGTTGCGCAAGAATAAGCATGTTGTTAGAGGGAAACTGGACTTCTGTTCAAGAAATAAGCATATAGGTAAATGTGCAATGCAACAGTGATGATGCACTGATCAATACCCTCTGCAGGTGCCCCCGCTTTTCGAATGTTCGCTTTATGAAACCTCAGTGTTACGAAAGACCTACATTAGTTCCCTGTTTTCGCTAACAGAAGGTTGTTTTCATTGTTACGAAAAAAGGCAGCGCGCGGAAAAAGCAGCGCGCAAAAAAAAGCAGCGCGCGAAGAAAAGCAGTGCACGATAAAAGACAGCGCGCCGCGTGCCCCGAGCGTGCACTCTCCCCCGGATTCAGAATGGCATTCTCGCCGGCATTGCTTAAACACATGCCTGTGAGCAGTCGTTAGCAAGATGAGTTCTAAAGTATCGGAAAAGCCTGAAAGAGCTCGTAAGGATGTTACACTTAGCATAAAACTAGACATAATTAAGCGTTTCGATCGTGGTGAATGAAGTAAGGACAAAGTGAGTTTGGCTTGTGGAAGCTGACGAACATGATGTTGAAGAGGTTTTGGCATCCCATGACCAAGAACTGACAGATGAAGAGCTGATGCAATTGGAAGAGGAAAGGATAACAATCGAAACCGAATGAGTAATGATAAAGTATGACTTCAATTTTGAAAGGATACGTCAGTTTGGGGCATATTTGCAGGATGCTTACAAAGAACTGTATGATAGAAAAATTCGCGAGGCTCAGCAGTCAAGCAAGCCTTCCACATTAACCACAGCAGACGACGAACCTTGACCTTCGACATTGAGGCGGGCAGTCATAGGAGAAGATGAGCTGCCTGCCCTAATGGAAATAGACGACGATGAGATGACACCCCAGTGTCCCACCACCCCAACCCCCAGGCCGCGGACAGATACTGATTCGTGGAGAATGCAGCGGTAGCCGGGAGGCACACTTCACATCTTTAAGAAAAAAAGCTGAAATAAACATGCTAATTAATTAGGTGCCGCCCGGCACGTAATTGTTGGCCCAGATCAGAGGCAATGCAACCGCTGTACCCCTGCATGCTTCGCATATTGGTATTGGTTTGCTGTCCGGAGGGTGGGGGCCACTGCACCACCCAAACTCCGATGACTCAGTCTAACACACCATCACCAGTGTGCTCGGCGCTGTCTTCCCAATTCCGGTAAGTGATACTATACTGTACATACATTATTTCTACTTTATATAGGCTGTGTATTTTTACGTGTTATTTGGTATGATTTGGCAGCTTCATAGCTTAAAGGTTACTGGAGAGAGTGTTTCTGCCAACAGCACTTGTGTGAGATTTTCGCTATGGAGAACAGTGCGGCAATAATTGTGGAAAATTATTTCTACTTTATATAAGCTGTGCATTTATCATATCATTCCTGCTTTTACTATATGTTACTGTTATTTTAGGTTTTATGTGTTATTTGGCATGATTTGGTAGGTTATTTTTGGGTCTGCAAACACTCACAAAATTTTCCCATAGAAATAAATGGTAATTGCTTCTTCGCTTTCCGACCTTCCGGCTTATGAACCATTTCATAGGAACACTCAACCTTCGGATGGCGGGGGAAACCTGTAATGTATTGGTTATTGGTTCTAATCAATACATTGGCCATATTGATGATGCAATGACAGTCCAGTATTGTGCCATTAAAAATATCTTATTTAATATTAACAGAAAAAAATTAGTACAAAGTAGGGTATAACCATTTCCAAGACGCAGTTTTCTTTGGTTAATTGACATTTTACTTCTATTACATAATTTCTTCTCAGTACTGTCTTGGGATTGAAGATGACTTGCTTCTACTCCTGCTCTTTGGGTTTTAAAGTGATGAGACCTATGTGGAAATGGCAGAATCTTCCATAGGTGGAGTAAAAGGTTAGCAATGGGTCTGGAACTGGGTAGACTGTGAGGTAGTGCAGTTCCTTGGCCAGGTATGTTAGGCTTCTGCATGCACCTCACTCATAGACTTGAGGTTCTTTGTGCCAATCTGAATCATCTACCTCCACTCTATGTGGTCACAAGTCAGAAGTTTCTAGGAGATGATCTTGTCTATTTTCATGGGAGATTTGAGGCTTTGAACCTTTTTTCCCCTTTCCGTCTGGTAATCTCTTGATGTGCCATAACTCAATAATAGAGGATTTGCTATGTGAATCTGGTACCTGGCACACAAACACGTGGCCTGCATATCAACAACATATCATCAGTGTCTTGATACTGGGAATGTTGTCCTGGGATAGGACACTGATGTGAATCTTTGAGTGGACATGAAGGATTTGTGGAGACAGCACATGATATCTTTCTAGGGCCCTGAGGTGTTTGTGAAATGCAGTCCAGGTCTCACAAGCATATCAAAGGGTAGGAATCACTACTGACCATCAGACAATAATATTGTGAGCTTTGGGTTGGGTTTGGGATCTTGACCCACAAACACCTTTTCCTCACTCTGACAAAAGCTATGCTAATGTACAGAAGGGGGTGTTGAATTTCATCAGCAATGTCTGCCTTTGTTGACAGGTGGCTCTCAGGATAAGGGAGTAGTTGACATTTTCTGGGGAGTTGCTGTAAATCAATATTGCCAGAGGGCAGGCAGGACAGGTTGGGAGAAATTGTTGTTTTACAGATATTCAATGTAAGATTTATTCTATTGCATGCTGCAGTGAATGGCCAATGATGACTTGGAGCATAGCCTCCAAATGTGTCCAGATACATGCACCATCTGTGCACTGTACCTCAACTACTGAGGCTGTGGTGACCTTGGTACTGACATGTAAATATTGTAGATTGAAAGGTTTCCCTTTAGGAATATTGGTGATGAGGTGCAGCATTGCAGCAAGAAAGGTTGATGAAGTATTGACTGTTGTGCACTTGTTTGTTTAGACCATGTCTTATATTCTATCATAAGACGATATAATTCTAATGTATTGTTGATATTTGGGGTAAAAGCTTGCATCATACACTGGGGTGCTCACTTCAGTTACCTGATGGGATAACTGTACCCTTTGACCAGGAGCAGATGTGGTCAGGTGGTGCCAACCTTCATAAAGTATTTCAACCCTTAACCACTACACTCTTCAGTTGGTGGGTCAGCAGTGGTGGCCAAGACACTGCATCTGCTCCTGACTTCCGTCTCGACTCCTCTTGTATGCTCCATATCCAGCAAGAGGCTCTTCCTGCTTCCTCCACCATCCTGCAAGCTGCTTGGTTCTTGCTCTTTTCATCAAGGCCCAGAGTAGACAACAACCTCCATGCCAACCTTGCTGGAAACCCTCCACAGCTGATCTCCACGGGGACTAGCCACACCTGCCATCCTTTGTCTTTGCACTCCTGGACCAAGGACTGGTACTCAGGGGCTTCCTCTCATGAGGCTCCTCACATCCTTCCTCCCATGGTACTGTGAGCTCCACCAGGATGATTTTCTTGCCTTCGGTGGACCACAGTTCAATGTCTGGTTGAAGTGTGGTTTGCACCACCACTGGGAAATGCAGCTTTCTCCCCATGTCGACCCTCATCTCCCATGATTTGGCAGTTAGCAGCAACATGGATTTAGGCTTCTTTGATATAACTGGTGTGGCCCTCTCCTTGATGAAGATGACTGCCCTGTTTGCCTCTCTGCCAGCTGGTCTCTTTTTACACCTCTGTTTTCTCATATAACAAGAAAAAAGATAAAACTATAGTTAGAACAAAGTCACAGTTGAGTTTATCGTCATAAGCACAAATGCAGGTCTGCACAGGTGAAATGAAAAAAATTACTTGCAGCAGCATCACTGGCACGATATTATCATATAATCAGCACTCACAAGAAAAACATAAATTGAACATAAAATATGAATGGTTTACAAAAAATAACACAATTAAAACAGAAAAGTATGTGCTGTTTTTCTGCTAACATATCATTCGTGTGGAAGGTGCAGATACGTCTCTATCAAAGGAGATATAAGGTGCTCCTTCCCTCCGCTAGCCTGCAGGTCACCCTTGGGCAAGGTGTAGCACCTGTTTAGCCCCCCCAGTCAGGGTCACATGAAGCCATGGGAGCAGGTGATGGATGGTTGTATGAGCAACTGGTGCATATCACATGTCCTGGTTACGCAACCACTGATGCGGCAATCTCTGAAGATTATTGATAATGGCTGGGTCACCTATCTAGTAAAGATACTTCCCAGAAAAAGGCAACAGCAAACTACTTCTATGGAAAAAAATTGCCAAGAACAAGCATGGTTTTGGAAAGACCATGATCGCCTACTTCATATGACATGGCACGTAACGAACAAACAAACGAACAAATATATTTCTACAAATCTGAAAACACCTTGGGAAATGCAACAACTAATGGAAAGTGTACACAATACAAAGGTCTTACTACAGTATTTTGGAATGTAATAAATGTGTTAAAAGAAATGGGTCAAATGACTTTGTTCCTTTAGGTGTTTTGATTCATTTATAGGAGAGTTCAGAAAGGTCAGAAAAGGTGTTTCTATGAGTCCATTGATGGAACAATCTGGCACAACTCCCTCAGTCAATATAATTCTACCTATCCCTAATCACAAAATGTCTATGATTTAAAGTGTTTCCTCTCTTTCAAGCTACATAACTCTCCTAAGATATTTGCAAAGTAAGGCTGTTTTGCAATAAAAATATCAAATTGCAGTTCCAGAACATAAGAACCCTGGAGCTAGAAATAGGTGTAGGTTCCTCAGCTTCTCATGCCTGCTCTGCTATTTAGTAAGACGATTGCAGATTATTTACCTCAGTACCACTTACCTGCACTAATCCCATTACCCTGGCACCATTAATACGAAAACATGATTTTATACCGTTCGTTTGAAAGCAATCTATTCCATAAAACCAACCCACACTTCCCCCATGAGTTACAGAATAAGAGCACAGGTGTGCACAGCTTCGCCAAAATATAGAATAAGGAAAATGTTGGGCAAAGTCATGATCATCCCGCACTTTTCTTACACTACATCGACGACTGAATTGGTGCTGCTTCCTGCACCCATGCTGAACTCATCGACTTCATCCACTTTGCCTCCAACCTCCACCTTGCCCTCAAATTTTCTGGTCCATTTCTGACACCTCCCTTCCCTTTCTTGATCTCACAGTCTATCTCTGGAGACAGCTTATCCACCGATGTCTATTACAAACCCATGGAGTCTCACAGCTACCTAGACTGCACCTCGTCCCACCCTACTACTTGTAAAAATGCCATCCCCTTTTCTCAATTCCTCAGTCTCTGCCACATCTGCTCTCAGGATGAGGCTTTTCATTCTAGAATGGAGGAGACGTCCTCCTTTTTCAAAGAAAGGGGCTTCCCTTCTTCCACCTTCAATGCTACCCTCAACTGCATCTTTTCCATTTCACACACATCTTCTCTTACCCCATCCTCCCTCCACCCTACCAGGAATAGGGTTTCTCTTATCCTTACCTACCACCCCACCAGCTTCTGTGTCCAGCACATAATTCTCTCACCTCCAACGGGATCCCACCACCAAGCACATCTTACCCCCCCCCCCAACTTTCAGCTTTCTGCAGGGATAGTTCCCTTTGTGACTCCCTTATCCATTCGTCTCCCCACTGATCCCCCTCCTGGCACTTATCCTTGCAAGCGGAACAAGTGCTACACCTGCCTCTACACCTCCTCCCTCACCTCCATCCAGGGCCCTAAACAGTCCCTTTAGGTGAGGCGACATTTCACCTGCGAGTCTGTTGGGGTCATTTACTGTGTTCGGTGCTCCCAGTGTGGCCTCCTGTACATCAGTGAGACCCGACGTAGATTGGGAGACCACTTTGTTGAGCACCCACGCTCCACCTGCCAGAACATGCAGGACCTCCCAGTGGCCACCCATTTTAATTCCACTTCCCATTCCCATTCCGATATGTCCATCTATAGCCTCCTCTACTGTCATGATGAGGCTACACTTAGGTTGGAGGAACAACACCTTATATTTCATGTGGGTAGCCTCCAACCTGATGGCATGAACATTGATTTCTCGAACTTTCGATAATGGCCTTCTGTCTGTTTCACCAATCCAAGTCCAATCTGAAGTTTGTTGGTCAGATGGAGGAGAAGTTAAAATCAGTGGAGGGGCTGGGTTGGTGGTAAATAACTTTCAGTCACATTTTTTCCGTCATTCTTTCTTGAGCCATGGGTATCATTGGCAAGACCAGTAATTCATTAACAGCCCCTAACTGTCTCTAAAATGTTGGCTTGCAGAAGACAGCTGAAAGTCAACTATCTTGTGGTCACATATAAGTTAGACTGGATAAGGATGGCCAATTTCCTACCTCAAAAGAGATTAGTGAGTTTTCCCTTAGCAATTATCCAATAGTTTATGGTTAACATTAAATACACCAGCTGTTTAATTTAAACCGCCATGGTAGGATTTGAACATCATTCCAGATCAATAATCTTCCTATTAGACCAGTAACCACTATGGTACTACAGTTCTCCAGCTGCCAAGTCCAGGAATTGTGACCTCATATGATTTGCATCTGGAAGGAATGCATCTCTATCAGTAACAAGTAGCATGTATGACATGTGATAAACACCCGATATCTGTCTGATTATGAAGAAGCAAACATTCCTTACTCGTGGACTCATCCATGTCTGTAATGATTATTTAGTAGTTCACTGGTCTTTAAGTCAGAAAGTTGTGGGTTGAACCCTCACTCCGGAGACATGAGTACACCAAGGCAGACTCTTAAATGAGAACCGTGGTGAGGGAATGCCCTATTTGCTCACTGAAGTGAGTGTAAGACATCCCATTGCATTCACAGAAAAGAAAGGGAGTTAGCCCTTTCTGACCTCAGTTAACATTATCATTCTTTGTTTGAAATTTTACGAATGCAAGGGCTTAGAAATATCTATTCCACCACATAGCATGTTTTTGATTAGGCTTAGAATTTTAATGCAAACTTTATTGTATTTATTTATTTATTTAGAGCTTCAGCACAGAACAGATCCTTCTAGCCCAAAGAGCCTCTCTGCCCAGAAAGCCAGCTTTTTTAACCCTAGTCTCATCATAGGACAACTTACAATGACTGATTAACCTACCGAGTGGTACGTTTTTGGAATGTGGGTGGAAACTGGAACACTTGGAGGAAACCTATGGACTCACATGACAGATGTACAAACTTCTCAGAGAGGATGGCAGAATTGAACTCCAAATTCCCAGATCCCGAGCTGCAATAGCATTGCACTGACTATGATGCTGAATGAGGAAACCACTGTTTTGGTGTCCCTTGTGCATAATTGTTCTGTACTGTCACGTGATTGGCAACAATGAATTATCACTTGAGACAGGTTTTATAAAAACAAACAAATATTTATTAAACTCTGCTCAACAATAGCGAAAAATATTCAAACGACTAACTTAACCAGAAGTTAACTGCTGTACGTCAACTCTGGAACAGTTCTTAAAAGGGTAAATGCAAGAACAGTTCCTAAAGTGGTAAACTCGAACACAGTCTTGAAATGGTAAATTCGAAAGTCCAAGTGATTTACACAGTCAATACGGAGAGACTTCTCTGGAAAAGGATTTCTTCGAAGACATGACATTACTGTTGATTCTCCAAAGGATTCACAACGAAGGAAATAAAATGGCTCAAAAGAACTGACCTTTTGCTGGCGAGTGAACACTGCACAAACTTCCCTGCTCTTGCAGGAGTTATCTCAGACACAGGTCACCACTTCTGAATGAATGCTCGATAAGGCTGATCCTCTATAAAACCGCCGAACAACTCCAACTTTATTCTGATCCTTCAGGTTCCCGTCCTTTAATAAGGTCTTCACTCTCCAATACTATTGTAAAGGTAAATCAAAGATACACCAACAAAGCTGGCAGTGATTGGTGAAACTGCCGGCACAACTATTTTACCTTACAATAGAAAGTAGAACTCCGTTTTAAAACGAAACTGTGCCATGAAATGAATATGCAGCATAACGGAGTAATTAACGAAGCAAACAACAACTCAACTGAAAACTAACTGCGTCACACCGGGGTCTCCTTTATACCTGTTGAGAACAGGTCATCATGTGACCTCACACTGGCGGGAAAAGTACATCATGTGACCTCCACAAAACCATTACATCATCCTCATAAGACAGTCACAAGATACCCACGGGGTATGTAACAGTACAAATGAAGCCTACAAGTTGTACAGAATAGCATATTAAAGCATGGTGAGTACAGTAGCACACTAAATTGGGGGGCTGAGTCCTGCCTTACTGGATGTTAAAGGGACCAGATCTTCATTGGCCCACAACTGGACAGTCATTTAGGTAGATTCTTCTTTAAATATTTTTGGAATGGAATTAGTTTAATATTGTCACATGTACAGAGGTACAGTGAAAAGCTTGTTTTGCGTATGGTTCATACAGGACAAATCATTGTACAGCACATTGAGGTAGAACAATAACAGCTGGCAGCATCAAGTGTACCAGCTACAGAGAAATTGTACTGCATGTAAACAATAAGGTGTAAGATGAAGGGGTGATGAAGCAGGTTTTGGGATAGCTGTACAAAGCATCAAGAGCATCCTTTCCTAGAACACTTTTAACAATGTGAAATACCTCAAGGTGTTTTTTGGAGTGTAATTGTAAGATTTTTTTTGCCTCATTTAAACATGAGAATTTCAAAGATACTGATCCAATCAAGCAATGAGAACATTAAATCCAACACTTCAAACTGCTTAAGGCAAATGAATCAGCATAACTATATGATAACAGTAAATAACAATGATAATACACACTATTTTTTACAAAGATAGCAATAAATGCCCAATAAATATGCCCAAATATCACTGTCTTCTTCTTCTTTGTTGTCACCTTCATGTTCTAGTTTGTGCGTTTAGGTAGTTCCTTGCGATTGAGGATGATTTTGCTACTAAGGGGATTAGGGTGTAGGATTATTTTTCTTGTAGTTTAACTTCCCTACTCTTGCCTGTATTTTATATAATCACTTATTTTTCAGTGAATTTTCCAGCAATTATGGTGCAGTTGCTTCTGTATTTTTCTAGAAGCTTTATTTTTGTGCAGTGGGAGTCATGCAGCTTGAATCTGTCTATCTAATAAGTTAATTGTTATTACTAAAATTCTGTTCATCTCTAGTCTGAGTATGAGGAGACTCCAACTACTTTTCCCTTTGTTGTTCCTTTGTTCTCCCGGCTCCTCTTTCCTGATCATTTATGGCTCTCAAGATGGCACCAGTGAACGAAGGCGTCATTCTGCGGGCTACATAAATTACTTCTAAATATGACTCTTTTGAATTACTCTCACTGCAACTTGCAGCCATACAGTAATTTCCCTTTTGCTAGAGTATTTGGTAGACTCCTCAGCATTCTAATTAAGTATAGTTGCTAGCATGCCTTCTTCGTGATTCCATCAATATATTGGGCTCAGATAGGACCCACGAGATATTGATGACCAGGAACTTGATGCTGATTACATTTTCTGCTGATGATCCCTCAGTGAGGATTGGTGGTGTGTTCTCCTGTCTTCCCCCCCCTGAAGTTCACTGTTCAACCACCCCTCACCCAGCTGATCTATCCCATCCCTGATCATGTTGCGACAACAGACTCTGTTGCGGAGTCAGGGCGCACTTGCAAACAGGTGTCTGAAAGGGATCAGCAATCACGCTCAAGAGAATGCACATTCCAGCCAATTAGTGTTTCATTGTGGCGGTGTTTAACTCCCCTCCTTTCATTTCAGTCTTGTCGAGTCTTGACCGAAGAGCAGTGAAGGCAACGCTCCCTTCTTACCTTAGTCCATGTTTCAGGAAAGAAGATTACAATTTAGATTGATGCTGTAAAGGAGCAGTGTTAATTTAGTATAAAGTTACTGCTTCCAAACCGCAGTGATGGCATTAGATTTTAGTTTGACCTGACCTGTTGGCCCAGCATTTATTATTTTCCTCTTATTCTGTACAGTTCTTATTACAACTCAGTGAACAGTTCATTCCATTTTTGTGCCTCTTCCTCTGCACTTGAGCATCACTGAACATAGTGTCAGCAAGACTCGACCAGCAAAATGGGCACAGCGGAGAGAGAACAGTCGACCTTGGCCCTGAACTTTAGTGGTGAGGTAGGAGAGTAGTTAAAGTCAGTGGAGGCTGGGAAGGCAGAAGTGGCTCACACGGTGCGACAGCTACTCTGAGAGTAGCAAGCTCAGTCCAAGCTGAAGTTTGTTGGTCAGGTGGAGGAGAAGTTAAAGTCAGTGGAGGCTGGGAAGGCAGAAATGGCTCCTGCAGTGCGACCATTACTTTTAGAATGGCAAGCCCAGTCCAAGCAGGAAGAACAGGTGCCAGCATTTACAGTGGCAGTTCAGCAGCTCACAACAGACAGCCGGAATCAGGTAGCAACAAGTACTGCTCTCACTGCAGCTATTCAGTAGCATTCTGCCAGGACAGTCCCACTCCCAGCATCAGCACCTCCCACGTCCTCCTCTGAAGCAGTCTCATCAGCCTCAGACACTAATCACCCGATTCCTTTGGCAGCTTTCGGACCTGAGCGGAGCATTTCTCCGCTAAGCAAATACCCTGGTGACCCCGATGGCTGCAGGAAACTTTATTACCCAGTGTGAGCTGACTTTCCAAACCCAGACAAGTTGGTTCGGTGACGATGCACGTAAACAGGCGTACCCGGTGAACTTATTAGACGGACCCTCTCTCAGCCTGTTCAGCGCTCTTTGAGAACAAGGTTCCCCTGCAGTCTAGTGTTTCCAGAAATTTGTAGCTGAGTTCAAGAGGGTGTTTGATCTTCCAGTGCTGGATCAAGCTGCTTGCAGAGAGAATTGACCCATCAGAATTCCATTTCTTGCTGATGGGTCTCCTCATGTGCTGGGGACATGACGCATGGATGTGCGCTGGCGAGACACAATGGAGGCAGTAACCGGTTCTCCAGCACTGATCTCATTCGTCCTGAGATCGAGATAGCTGCAGGCCACTCACCTTCATGAGCTCCTCCATGGACTGTGTGCTGGGTGATGAGGGTGAAGACGGTGATCTAAAGAGTAGGAAGCTCAGGGCACTGTCTCTCTGCACCACTCAGTTGTCTAGTTGTCTGTTCGAGCGGCCAGGTTTATCAGGTCACCCAGACGGTCCTGTTCATCGCACGCTGTGATCCCATGCTGGAGCCCTGCGCATGGAAAGCTGCTGGAATGAGAGGGATAAGGGACCTCTCATTCCACCCTGCCTCAACTGCAAGAGTGCAGAACTCTACTGCGTAGTCTGTCACTATCCCTTTCCCTTGGCACAGGTCCAGGAGTCAGTGACCACAGTTCACGTCCCATTTTTGGAAGGCTTTTGGCCAGAGTGAGAGAGTGAATCAGGAGCTGAAGACAACCCTACACTGCCTTGTGTTTTCCAACCCCACGACCTGGAGCTCCAAACTGGTTTGGGCAGAGATTGCCTATAATAACCTTCAATCATCTTCCATTGGCATGTCTCCCTTTGAATGCCATAGGAGATTCCAGCCACTGCTCTTCCCTGACCAAGAGACTGATGTGGGAATTCCTGCTGCTGAACAGCTGGTCCAACAATAGATTAGATTAGATTAGATTATGAGGACACGCAGTCCTCTTTTATTGTCATTTAGTAATGCATGCATTAAGAAATGATACAATATTCCTTCAGTATGATATCACAGAAACACAAGACAAACCAAGACTGAAAAACTGACAAAAACCACATAATTATACAAAAGTGTAACATATAGTTACAATAGTGCAAAGCAATACCGTAATTTGATAAAGAACAGACCATGGGCACGGTAAAAAAAAGTCTCAAAGTCTCTCGAAAGTCGCATCATCTCACACAGATGGTAGAAGGAAGAAAAACTCTTCCTGCCATGAACCTCCAGTGCCGCAAACTTGCCGATGCAGCACCCTGGAAGCACCCGACCACAGCCGACTCATGAGTCCATCCGAAAACTTCGAGCCTCCAACCAGCCCTCCGACAACGAGCACCAAGCACCATCTCTGCCGAGCGCTTTGACTCCAGCCCTGGTCACCAAGCAATAGGCAAAGCCAAGGATTTGGGGCCTTCCCCTCCGGAGATTCTCGATCTCACAGTAGCAGTGGCAGTGAAGCAGGCATTTCAGAAGTTTCTCCAGATGTTCCTCTGTGCTTCTCACGTCTGTCTCCATCAAATCAGGATTGTGCACGGTACCTACTTAACAAATACTGATATCATTCCAGAGCAGCCGCGTGCGCTGCGTCGCGCCGCCATCTTCTCCTCCCCTCCTCAGCAATAGAGAGCTGTGAGTTGGCCTTGTACTAGTTGGGTCCATTTGTATCAACACAGCCTCCTATAGACTGCACTTACCATCATCTAAGACGCTTCACCCCGTGTTCCATGTTTCTCAGCTCTAGCCGGTGACTTCCTCCCCACTTGCTCCAGTCACAACCCCCACATCCCCGCTTGGTGGATGGGTTGCTGGTCTATTCTGTGCAGCAGCTCCTGGCACCTCACCAGTTGCAGGGTAAGGTCCAGTACCTCATGGATTGGGAGGAATTCAGTAGGTTTAATAGGTACATTTAATGTTAGAGAAATGTATACAATACACATCCTGAAATTCTTTTACTTCACAAACATCCATGAAAACAGAGGAGTGCCCCAAAGCATGAATGACAGTTAGACATTAGAACCCCAAAGCAGCCCCCCAGCTCCTCCCTCCCATGCACAAGCAGCAGCAAAGCAACGATCCCCCACTCCCCTCCCCCACTAACAGAAAAAAGCATCAGCGCCCTCCACTGAGCACTCAGGTGTGCAGCAAAGCATCAATAAAGACACAGACATGCAGTACCCCAAAGACTACTCATTCACCCAGTAGTTCAACATACCACAGGATCTCTCTCTCTCCCGAATAAGGAAAAAAGAGGTGTCCCTGTTTCACAGCGAGAGGGAAGACATAACAAACAACTCGCTGATTTATGATGTTAAAAGTCTGTTGTGTTGTTTCTTCTGAGCTCTGCACCCAGAGAGTCGGCCCCGGGAAGGCTCAGGTCTCTGGACGCACAGCTCCCGATGTTCTGTGTTCTCCCACAATGCCTCAGTCAGGGGCACCGGCCTTGAATCAGCCCATCTCCAGAGCCATGAAAATCCGGCACCCTGAAGGTGTGCTCGTCTTCCTGGCAATGCCCTTGACATATCAAAAAGCAGCCGGTTGTGAGGCCCTGAGAGCAGGTCCCATTCCCGCAAAGAACCGAAGTATGACCCAGGGAACGTTCTTGGGTTTTGGCTCGTGACATCCTGGGCAAGAGTTGCATCTGGGACTTCCAGTTGACACAGGATGCTGGCACCTCAGGAGATGTGCCTACAGCGAGGAGCCCTGTCACAGCCATGGACTCTGCCGAGGAAACTTTGCGCTCTTGCAGGCCAAAGGGATCGGCAGTCATGCTTGTGAGAGTGCACATTCCAGCCAATTCAGGTTTCTTTGTGGTTGTATTTAACCTCCTTCCTTTTGTTTCAGTCTTGTCGAGTATTGACTGAAGCACAGCGACAGCAATGCTCCATGCTTACCTTTGTCCAATTTCCAGGAAAGATTACAATTTCAATTGATGCTATAAAGAAGCAGTATTAATTTACTATAAAGTTACTGCTTCCAGTGTTATGTTTTTAGCTTGAGAGTTTTAGTTACCAGCTCTGTTGGCTTAGTGTTTATTATTTTCATTTCATTTTGCTCTTGCTAAAACTCATCCTACTCATACTATTCATCCTGCTTCTGTGCCTCCCCACCCCTGCACTTGGGCCATCACCAAACCCCATGTCACATCTCCTTTATACTCCTCATGGGAGTCACTTGATTCCAGTGGCTGATGACTGATCTATGTCTCCTCCTTTTTCCAGCTAGTTTAAATAACGTTAGCTATGCTAATGAACGAATGACACCTGTTAAACTCACCTCAACATGTCTTTTACAGTCTTAACCCAGCATGGGCAACAGAAAAGTCACCGTTGCAAACAGTGCAGCGAGCAACACTGTCGTTATTTTTGACCCCTATTTGGCAGGGGTACACTCTAGGGTAGTCTGGGGTGACGTACGTTTTATATTTTCTTTTTTTGGAACACTCTGCCATGGTGCGCTCTCTCTCTCTCTCGCGTGCTCGCTCTCTCGCGCTCTCATGCTCACTGTCTTGCTCTCGGGCTTGCTCTCTCATGCTTTCTCGCTCTTGCGCTCTCTCACTCACTGGCTGTCAAAAAAATTGATTTCCAGGATATTGTATATAATTTGTAGGCATCAGAGAGCCACTATCAATATGTGGGGGACTCCCGGAACTTCCGGGAGAGGTGAGATGTCTGAAAGAGCAGAGACTTACCACCATTGGAGTGGCCTATTTTTCTGAAGTAGGCCATGCTTGTAGGCAGCAGCTGCACTTGTGCTTATCTTTCTTTGTGAATATTAATACCCAAACTGCAGATCCTGGTCTCCATTGTCTTGGTCACCTCTTCTATCAGATTAATAGTCCATATGCACTAAACAGCGAACAGAGCGTTCTCTGTAATCAATATGGAGAGTAGCATGAAAATTAATATTTTCAACCTATTTCCTGAGTCTCTTTACAATTTACTCAAAGTCCGCAAGCACATAAAATCCTCGTCAAGTCTACGCACACGCCTCCTTGGTAAAGCACTGTCCCTTGCACAAAAGTTTACAGTGAGGAAGAAAATAGATAATTGGATCAGGAGTAACTGAAAAACAAATGCAGGTGCTGGAAATCTGAAATAAAAACAGAAAATGCTGGAAGCATTCAGCAAGTCAGACAACATCTGTGGAAAGAGAAAGATGTCAATGTTTGGGCCAGAGACCTTTTGTCTAAGCTGGTAACGGACTGACACATAGACTTTGGCTTCTCTTTCCATATTTGTCCCCTAAGCTACTGAGTGTGCAGTTAGAATAGTGACTTGAACAGGCTGGTAAAGAGGAGAAATTTGAGGTAATGCCAATGTCTGAGGCATGGATTGGTTATGTGGATTGGATTCTAATGTTGGGGGAAATTAAGTGGAGAAAAAGGTAAAAAAAAATTAGTAAAATACACATACTATATTGAAGATCCACAAACCAAACTCAATAGGAGCTTCAACTGAAACTTTTAATGATTTTGTGGTAATGGTGCTCATATACAGAAATCCATATAACCGGCAGTAATTGACACCATTGCTGATATGTTTGTGAATTATGCACATTTAATTTTATTGCACAAATAGAGGAAGTGTTCTTTCATGGTTCACATGATAGACTGACATGACACTGAATTATTTTTATCTATACTTTGCAAGCAAGGAGCAATGAAATACTGGCTGAATTCCATGCACAACAATAAATATTAAGGGAGTGTTATCAAGGGAAGTGTCTGAAAATATTTGAGTCTCAAATGAGGGGAGAACAGCATTATAGTAACTTACAAATGGAACTGAAGAAATCCAACTATTTCTACAAACAAGATGATTAGATCATTTTTAACAGTAATTAGGACTATGATGCAACCAGATGCACAATGCTTGTGTGGCGTAATGACAGCGCTGTTAGGGCCACTGCCTTGCAGTGGCAAATACCTGTTTTTAATCTTGACCTTAAGAACTATCTGTATGGAATTGTATGTTTGCTCTGTGACAAATTGAGTTTCTTCTTGGTGCTCTGGTTTTCCCCCTACATCCCAATGACGCGCAGGTTGGTGGATTAATTGCTGCTGCAAATTGTCCCTAGTGTGGAGGTGATTGGGGGTATCTGTTTGTTCATGGAATGGGAAGTTAATGGGATTACTGTCAATGAGCAGCTGATGGCTAGCACATAATTGGTGGGTCAACGAACCTGTTTCAATAGGTACATTTAATGTCAGAGAAATGTATACAATATACATCCTGAAATTCTTTTTCTTTGCAAACATCCATGAAAACAGAGGAGTGCCCCAAAGAATGAATGACAGTTATATGTTGGAACCCCAAAGCCCCCCCCCCGCTCCCCCTCCCATGCACAAGCAGCAGCAAAGCAACGACTCTCGCCTCCTCCACAGGCAAAAAAGCATCAGTGTCCTCCACCAAGCACTCAAGCATGCAGCAAAGCATCAATAAAGACACAGACTTGCAGTACCCCAAAAACTACTCATTCACCCAGTAATTCAACATACCACAGGCTCTCTCTCTCTCTCCCTAATAAAGGAAAAAGAGATGTCTCCATTTCCCAACGAGAGGGGAGACATAACAAACAACTCGCCGATAATATGGTGTTAAAAGTCTGTTGCATCACTTCTTCTAAGCTCTTTGCCAAAAGAACTCAGGTTTCCAAAAAACCAGCATCCTGAAGGCGTGCTAGTCTTCCAGGCCACGTCCTTGGCATATCAAATAGCAGCCAGTCGTGAGACCCCAAGGACGGGTCCCATTCCCGCAAAGAACCAAAGTCAGCATGTAACTCCAGGTCAGGGTCTTCAAAAGAACGCTGAAAATGGGAAAAAAGAGATGTCAAAGATAGAAATAAAGCTGTTTCCGAAGGCGCAAGCAGAGGAGTTGCTGTTAGGCGCCATCGTCCTCCTAAGCTTCATTCTGTTTCTTTCTATGAATCTCAATTCTATTAACTTGCTAGGCATAATCAATATGTTATTGGTGTCCTTGAGAGCCGTTCTCAGTTCATCCATATAGACATGTAGACATGTCTTCACATAACCATGGGAGGCAATTTGTTTCCTAGTTGTTCTCTTGTCTATGGAGAGAAGTTGTTGTATAACTGACATCAGGTATTCAATTTATGAGAAACTATAAGAATAGCCTCATAGTTCACCGAATATTAAAAGTAGAATTAATGTTCTCGATAGAGTAATATACCGTCTCTTATAAAAGGCTGTTTTACTCATTTACTAGTATCTGCGTATTACTCAGTGCTCTGCTTAACCTTGTTACTACCTGTAGTCGAATGTGATCTTTACAGTTATCTACAGGTCTCCATTAACAAGTAAAGGGCTGAGGAAATGTTTTATTTGGTATTGTCCTGAAGGAATAACTGAGTTAAAAGCTGTGGATCACAAGACAAGGAAGGAGTTATGGATATTAACCAACATGTAACTAAAACTGCCTTTTTCCCATTCGCCATCAGCAAAGAGATGGATGGTGTTGACGACAATGCTATCAAACATCTGACTTATTAATAACCTCAGCTTGCCTTCTGCAGGACTATTTGGCTTTAGATTTCATGACAGACTCAGTCCCAGATGCAGACAAAAATGTTGAATTCCAGGACTGAGGTGATGGTGAACGCACTAATAACAAAGCGGAACTTAACTGAGTGTCAGTTCGATTTTTAGAAATACTGGTCAATAAGAGTTAAAGGGAAGATATACTACTTGTTGCAATCATACTTCACACAAAAATTGTTTAGCCCTACGTCCATCTGGCTGCATAGGGTTTCAAACAGTCATCTACTATTGTCTACACAACAAAAAATGCTGCACTTCAAAAGAAATTAACTGTGTGAAATATTTTGGACATTGTAAAATGACACAACATGTGGAATAACTTGAAAATCCTGTGCTGCCACACATTACTACACACAGCCGAATCTGATCCCATAGTCTCATTCACTTCATCAACAACCTTCTCGATTGTCTGCTCTTAAACTAAATGATGATAAATCAGATTTTCAGACCTGCAGAATCCCAGTATTTTCGCACATCATGCAAAACTTTGGTGCCTGCAGTCCTTAATTTATTACCTGGATGGTACACAGGAGAAATATGGAAGGGAAGCTGGTCAAGGATACTTGTGGAGTTGGGCCAATTGAATTGGCAGCTCTATATACACTCAATGGTCACTTCATTAGGCACACCTGTACACCTGCTCATTAAGGCAAATAACTAATAAGCCAATCATGTGGCAGCAATTAGTGTATAAAAGCATGAAGACATGGTCAAGAGGTTCAGCTGCTCAGATCAAACATGAGAATGGAGAAGAGATATGATTTAAGTGACCTTGACTGTGGAATGATTGTTGGTGCCAGACGAGGTGATTTGAGTATCTCAGAAACTGCTGATCTCCTGCGATTTTCACACACAACAGTTTCTAGGGTTTACAGAGAATGTTGTGAAAATTTTTTTTTTTAAATCCTGTGCTCGGCAGTTCTGTGGGCAATTACGCCTTCTAAATGAGAGAGGCCAGAGGAGAAAGGCGAGCTTTGTTCAATCTGGCAGAAAGGTGACAGTAGCTCAAATAATCACACATTACAACAGTGGTGTGTAGAAGAGCATCTCTGAATGCGCAACACGTCAAGCACTGAAGTGAATGGGTTACAGTAGCAGAAGTCTATGGACACACAGAAATACTCTCAGTGGCCATTTTATTATATACAGGAGGTACCTAATAAAGTGGCCACTGACTGTACATTGCCCTTCTTTTTCTCTATTCTATTAATTCTGTAAGTATTCCAAAAAGTTATCAAGGACAATAAAAAAATTTCTACTGATTTCAACCCACTGTCTTGAATACCACAGGTTCCAATCAGGAGAAATTCAAGGCAGATTAGTTTCTGGCAAAGATCACGGGTGGGAATTTTCATTGTTTCCACATGGACAGTGAGCTGGCAGGAGGGTCTCACAGCTGTTACAAAAACCACAAAGTTTTCATCATACTGAACCAATGAAAAAATAAATAAGGCGATCATCAGTGTCAGATCTTGAGGGTGAAATTTATACCCAATGAAAAATGATTAGAGCTGCACATTGAGTTGATTTTCCCCTTCATTAGATTGAGTGTACTCGATGATTATATCAGTACCATCCCCTGGCTCAGCAGACATATTGCATATTAGTTTTATACCAAGTTGTTCTGAACTGTAAGGCCTGGTCAGCGCTTAATCTCGTTCTCATCAACAAACTGGCGATTCCTGGGGTCAAGTCTCGCAAGTCAGACCCATGATCAGGGGTCTCAGTCCTGGGGTTGAGGCCTGAAAGTAAAACCGGTGATAAGAGAGTCCTAGCATCGATACGCAGAGGGCAAAGCTGAAGGTAGAAGTACAGAGCTCAGGGAGTCTGGAGGTAGAGGCTCAAAGGTTAAAGTCTAAAGCTGATGAGGCAGAGGTAGAGGTCTGGAGGTCAAAGCCCCTTGCTCAGCTTGTCCAGAGGTCAAAGGCCCGATATCTGTGATGCACTGGGTGCACGGGCGGGAATGTGGGAAAGCAGATTGTTTTGCTGCTGCCAAATCACTTGGTTTTCTTCTTGTTGTTGCTGTTGGTGTTGTTCTTCTGAACATTGTAGACATGTTATGTTGGCACTGAAATGTGTGGCATCACTTGCAGGCGACCCCCAGCACATCCTGGGATGTGTTAATTGTTAAGACAGATAGTACATTTCAATGTAAGTATAATAAATACATCTTAATTGGAATCTGAATCTGAATCAGAAGAACAAATTATAATTCTTCTGATAGTTTTTGCTGTGCTTGAGACAGATTGAGGCCATAGCAATGAAGTATTCAGAATAAAAAAAAAGACTTCCAGTTATAGATCCCCTTTCATTCCAAACACCAAGTAATATTTTTTGAAGAGCAGTCACTTGTAATGTAAAAAATGTGCAGCCTATTGGAATACCACAAGATCACTCACAAGGCAATTCGATAACAAGCAGATAATCTGTATTATGAAGTGAGAGATAAATATTGCTGGGACTTCAAAATGAAACCTTCTCACCCTTCCTTATAATAGTGGAATGGAAGTCACCTGGGAGAATCAACCAGATCTCAGTTTAATCCCTCATCCAAAAGGTGGAAAAACCATCAAATGCTGTGAAATCTTTTCTTAGGTATAGCCATGCTTTGACCTGGCTTAACTGGATGAACAACAATTTAAATGCCTGTATTTTAGGGTTTAAACTTGTGGTGATTACAAATTGAGCTTCAATATGACGTGTGTTTCTGTATCACTTTACTAAACACTCTACAGTCAACACTACAAGAACTTAACACGAGCAAGCTCGAGGCATATTATTTTCATTAAAAATACTTAATTGAGTATTCTTCAATTTGAAATGACTGATTCTAATTGCTTGTGCTAAAGGACCAGTCAGACTTGGACCTTTTTTCATCTAGAGGTCTTTTCTCATTTAAATGTGGCACATTTAAGTAACTATCAGAGCCATCAAAGACCAGCTGAATCATGTTGTGGTGAATTGGCGGAAGTAACATTCCATTCTAGTGATCCATCAATCATCTCCACTTAACACGAACTGAAGTGTGTATACACCTTTAGACTGTTGGTGTAGCTTTAATATTCCTGGAATTTAAACAAAATATTTTCAGTGAGATCACCAGATTCAGAAAAGGAATTGTTTAACCATAATGCAGATTTTTCTTTAACTTCCTCTTTAGTCCTGTTAGAGACAATTACACATGGCCAGCATGATTCTGCCAAACGGAATATTGAGCATGAAACTACTTCAAGCAATGGAGAGTAATCTTTAAATGATTATCAGCTGCTAGGCACAGCAGTCAGAATGCAGTGTATGAAGTATGTTTTGCTTCCTTGATGTACTTGTGACAATGAGCCAGATGGGAAAAATTATTCCTGCTGGCTGTTTAAGACAGAGCTCTTGTAATCTTGTTCTTAATGTGATCACCAGGCTTCCATTTTGACATTTGGACTTCACTTGACGTTTAAATGTGAAGCCTTATAAAGTGTGTATATAAATTACCAAAATAACTCAATAAATTAATGACATTTCTTGTCAGAGGGTCATACACAACTTTGATTTTGATAATAAGCTTCCTAAAATATTAGTTAAATTATCATTCAATAACATACATTTTTGCTCAATATGCTGTGAGAGTAGCCCTTGGAAAATCCTAAACCCTATCTGTTGTGTATGTGGCCTGGTTACACAACAATGCTATTAATAAAAACACTGGAGATGGGAGCTAAGGTTTATGGTTCTTTACTGGCAGAAACCGAACTCGGCACACACATACAGATCAATATGCGCCCCATAGCACATGCTCAATACGTGCCTAATAGCGCATGCAACGACGCGTCCCTACCACATAAAGTAGTCCCTTATTATACTGTTGGCCATTCAGTACACTATAATTTTCTAATGGGAAATAATAGTGCCTGGAGGCCTGTGTTGGGGTTGGAAGACTATCTGTGTGTGCATGGGTGTGAGGGGGGAAAGGGTCTTGATTTGCTGTTGTTACTTTCTTGCTTGTTGTTTCTGTGTTCTGTTTAGTTGTGTTCTGTGTTGTTCTGCCAAACACTATGGACATGCTATGTTGGAGTTGGAATGTGTGGCAACACCTCCGGGCCGCCCCAGCACATCCTTAGCTTGTGTCGGTTGTTAATGCAAGCACACATTTCACTATATGTTTCAATATGCATGTGATAAATAAATGAATCTGAATATTTCATAATTTAAATCCTTTTAACCTAATATTTGGGCTTTAAAGCAGCTATTTCAGTCAGGAGATAAGCAGTTGGGGTGAAGTTACATTAGCAACAAAACTGGGAACTGATTTCCAAGATTGGGTTTGTCTTGTGCTTAAGAAAACAAGTTTAAGGAGGACTGATGCGAAACTGTCAATAAAACAGAATCTTTATTTAATCAGTGTGATAAATGATTATTTGGAAATTTAGACATCTTTTTCCTTCTAATAATACTTGATAAATACAAAGCTGCTTATAATTACAACCACCATGTAAATTATTGATTAGGCATCATATTTAATTTCACTTCTGCTGACTCAAGTAGCAATTTACGATTAGAAGTGTGTGAATATATGTATCAAAGGCATCATCTTTTTCCACTTCCTTGTGGGTCTAAATTGCCCTTGAGGGTTGTGCTTTCTTCTCTCCTGGTCAATGTGGTTCTCAACTGCATTGGCTTTGCCAATGGTTTCTTGCAGGTCCAATTAAAGTGATGCCATTGCTGGAGTTTTCCTCTCAAGAGTGTTCTAGACCTAATCATCTTCAGACCTTCCCTTCATCTTAAGTTCAGGAACAGGGATACTCACTGCTGATTGTGAAGTGTGCAATTCCATTCAGGCAATGAAGTTGTCCCAGGTTGCAAGACTCAGACAGCATTCAATTTTTGCTTAATGAAATGCAAATACCAGGCAGTGGGCATCTCCATCAAGTCACAGAATCATACAGCATAGAAACAGGCCATTTGGCTTAACATTCATACTGAACAATGGAGGATTTTCTGTATGAATCTCATCATCCAGTATTCAATCTTCAGCACTTGGTACCCAGGGGCTTTAAGTGCCTATTTGGACATCTTGTAAGTGACCTGTCTTCACCCACACTCTAAGGCAGTGTTTTCCAGGTAGTTACAACCCTCTGAGTAAAGAAGACTCCCTTCCCATTACTCCTCTAAGTTTTTTCCCCATTGCCCTAAACCTATGTTTTCAAGTTTTATTTACCTCTAATATGGGGAGGTGAAAATCTGACTAATTCTTCTTGAAATTGAACAGCATTTCCATCGCTGAATTCCTGACATTAATATCCAGACTCACCATTAATTGGAAACTTAACTGGATTGGGTGTCTATATGTAATGATTACAGGAACAGACGAGGGACTGGGTATTCTTGACGCCTAAATCGTTCCAGCCACCTGCATGAAAAGGGTTAAGAAAGTGGTGGTCTTTTCTCTGCTTTCAGGATTTGCACAGCCCTAACAACATCCAGGAAACTCAAAACCATCCAGGAAAAGGAACCTTCTTCCATTAGCGCACACTTCCCCACCCAAAATAGTCTCCATCACCAGCACAATGAGGTCACCTCTACTTCAGCAACTCACTAAGACTTGTTTGACCTCTGAAAGCCATGACTTCTGCAATTCTGAAGAACAGCAGCGGAATGTGTACAAGAACACCATCACCTCTAATCTATAATCCCAGTCACAAACAATCCTGATGTGGAAAAATTTCTCAGGGTTTTTACAAAGGAGTAAGTTGCTGTTCCTTCATTGCCATTCAGTCAAAGTTACCTGACCCAAATTTACCTCACAAAAGCTCTAAAAAGTGGATGACCTGATTCCTCGCCAATGTCATCGACTGAAGCGTCGCAGGAGATCAAAACATTGAGACAGCAGGCACAGCTGTCAGAGGCCTCTGCACTTGAGCAAACTCTTTCTTTTGATGGTGGAAGAGAGTCTGCTGACTCCAAGTCGGAGGAACTCGAATAAGCGACACTGCAGATTGTAACATCAAAACAGCGAGCTATTGTCCTCCCTTCTCACTGCAGCAGCAGCGATATCTCTCTCTCTCCCTCATTAGTGAGAGAGAGAGAGAGAGCCTATCTGTGATGTTGAAGTGTTGGGATAGACAATAGTTTTTGATGGACTCTAGCTCATGTTCTCTGAGGACTTGCTATTGTTTGCATGGAGGGTGGGGGGGGTGAGTTGATGCTTGCTGGAACAGGTGCAGAGAGGGGGAGAGGGGGTTAATGCTTTTGCTGCTGCTTGTGCATGGGGGCTTTGGGGGTCTAATGGTTCCCTGTCATCCATTCTTTGTGTTTTTTCTCTCTTTCATAGATGTCTGTGAAGAATAAGAATTTCAGGTTGTATATTGTATAGTTTCTCTAATATTAAATTGAACTGTTGAACCATTGAAGTGGTTACTGACATATTCTTGAAAATAATTAGCAATGAGTAACAATGCTTGTTCTTCATATATTTTTGATCTAGCTTTTTCTATTGAGAGTGGGGGAGATTCAAACAAAAGGACATGAGTTGAGAGTTAAAGGGCAAAAGTTTGGGAGTAACATGAGGGGGAACTTCTTTACTCAGAGAGTGGTAGCTGTGTGGAACAAGCTTCTAACAGAAGTGGTTGAGGCAGGTTCGATGTTGTCATTTAAAGTTAAATTAGATAGATATATGGACAGGAAAGGAATGGAGGGTTATGGGCTGAGTGCAGT
This sequence comes from Mobula birostris, assembly GCF_030028105.1. Taxonomy (NCBI): domain Eukaryota; kingdom Metazoa; phylum Chordata; class Chondrichthyes; order Myliobatiformes; family Myliobatidae; genus Mobula; species Mobula birostris. The sequence continues at coordinate 55,316,049 of NC_092386.1, forward strand.
TCGGTGGGATTAGGTAAGAGTGAGCGTTCGGCACGGACTAGAAGGGCCAAGATGGCCTGTTTCCGTGCTGTAATTGTTATATGGTTATATGGTTAAACACTTGAGCACCTCCTCTCCCAAGTTCTCATGAAAAGAAAAACAGCATCATGATATCTTATGGGCTCTTCAACTCATGCTCTCAATATTTGTGACTTATTTATTTACTATATTTATTTATTTATTTTTGTATTTGCATAATTTGATTTTTTTCCACACTGGTTGGATGTCCAAGTTGGTGCAGTCTTTCATTCATTCCATTATGGTTATTATTCTATTATAGATTTATTGAGTATGCCCACAAGAAAATGAATCTCAGGGTTGTATATGGTGACATATATGTAATTTGATAACAAATTTACTTTGAACTTTGAACTGTTGTGATGCAATTCAAAGTATCCAAACATGTAAAAATGTACAAATGTACCATGTGAGAGTTTAACATGCACAAGCTATATAATATTACTAATATTAGTCATCTGCACATTAAGTGGTGAGGTCCCAAATTAAATAACATATTCTGTGTTCTAATTAACAGTGAACATATGGTCCTAGCGTGACAATCTGTAGTCAAAGACAGTAACAACAAACTGAAAATACAGCAGTCATAAGTGGGCTCTCCTGATCTGATAATCATCATCACTCAATAGGGATTATTCTCCCCTTCATAATGAATATTTTCCCTATTCATCAATGATCTGGTGACAATAGACAATAGATAATAGACAATAGGTGCAGGAGTAGGCCATTTGGCCCTTCGAGCCAGCAGCGCCATTCACTGTGATCATGGCTGATCATCCACAATCAGTATCCAGTTCCTGCCTTATCCCCATAACCTTTGATTCCGCTATCTTTAAGAGCTCTATCCATCTCTTTCTTGAAAGCATCCAGAGACTTGGCCTCCACAGCCTCCTGGGGCAGAGCATTCCATATATCCACCACCCTCCGGGTGAAAAAGTTTTTCCTCAACTCCGTTCTAAATAGCCTACCCCTTATTCTTAAACTGTGGCCTCTGGTTCTGGACTCACCCATCAGCGGGAACATGCTTCCTGCCTCCAGCGTGTCCAATCCCTTAATAATCGTATATGTTTCAATAAGACCCCCTCTCAGCCTTCTAAGTTCCAGAGTATACAAGCCCAGTTGCTCCAATCTTTTGACATATGACAGTCCCGCCATCCGGGGAATTAACCTTGTGAACCTATGCTGCACTCCTTCAATAGCAAGAATGTCCTTCCAGAAATTTGGAGACCAAAACTGCACACAGTACTCCAGGTGTGATCTCACAAGGGCCCTGTACAGCTGCAGAAGGACCTCTTTGCTCTTATACTCAATTCCCCTTGTTATGAAGGCCAGCATGCCATTAGCTTTCTTCATTGCCTGCTGTACTTGCATGCTTGCTTTCAGTGATTGATGTACAAGAACACCTAGATCTCGTTGTGCTTCCCCTTTTCCTAACTTGACTCCATTTAGATAATAATCTGCCTTCCCGTTCTTACCACCAAAGTGCATAACCTCACATTTATCCACATTAAACTGCATCTGCCCACTCACCCAGCCTGTCCAAGTCACCCTGCATTCTCATAACATCCTCCTCACATTTCACACTGCCACCCAGCTTTGTGTCATCGGCAAATTTTCTAATGTTACTTTTAATTCCCTCATCTAAATCATTAATATATATTGTAAAGAGCTGCGGTCCCAGTACTGAACCCTGTGATACCCCACTGGTCACCGCCTGCCATTCCGAAAAGGACCCGTTAATCGCTACTCTTTGTTTTCTGTCAGCCAGCCAATTTTCAATCCATGTCAGTACTCTGCCCCCAATACCATGTGCCCTAATTTTGCCTATTAATCTCCTATGTGGGACTTTATCAAAGGCTTTCTGAAAGTCCAGGTACACTACATCCACTGGCTCTCCCTTGTCCATTTTCACAGTTACATCCTCAAAAAATTCCAGATTAGTCAAGCACGATTTCCCCTTTGTAGATCCATGCTGACTCGGACCAATCCTGTTACTGCTATCCAGGTGTGTCGTAATTTCATCTTTTATAATTGACTCCAGCACCTTTCCCACCACTGACGTCAGGCTAACTGGTCTATAATTCCTTGTTTTCTCTCTTCCTCCCTTCTTGAAGAGAGGGACAACATTAGCCACCCTCCAATCCACAGGAACTAATCCTGAATCTATAGAACATTGGAAAATGATTACCAATGCATCCACAATTTCTAAAGCCACCTCCTTAAGTACCCTGATGGCTTTCTTTTGGGTTGTGTTCAGTCTAAGTCAGGGTGCATTGGGATTTCATTGGTAGATGTTGCATTTCATGTCAAATATAGCTTTCAGTTCCAGCAAACAATCACATGGTCGAGCTGATTGCCGTGATATCAAACCGTAGGCTTGACTTAATGCCAGTTCAACAGATTACCTTTATTCAGATGGCCATAAATGAGGCAGATCTGACACAATCACTTTTGTGTCCTAACAGTCAGGTTCTGCATTGATGCTTAGAACATGAACTAAGCAGAGAATACAACACAGAAACAGGCCCTTTGGCCCATTAGGTCTCTAGTGAACTATTATTCTGTCCAGTCCATAGCCCTCCATACTCCTCCCATCTATGTACCTGTCAAATTTCTCTTAAATGTCGAAATCAACCCCTCATCCATCACTTCAGCTAGCAGCTCATTCCACACTCTCACCACTCTCTGAGTGAAGAAGTTGCCCCTCATGTTCCCCTTAAACATTTCACCTTTTACTTTTAAGCAATTTGTCTATTGGCACAACAGGTCCATGGCAGATTCCATTTCATTGGTTCTTCATTCAACCCTGGAACATCTGGACAGCAAAGATGCATGCTTCAGAATGCTCTTTATCGACTATAGCTTGGCATTCAATATTATCATCCCCTCAAAACTAATCAGTAACCTTCAAGACCTTGGCCTCAATGCCTCCCTGTGCAATTGTTTCCTCAATTTTCTCACTTGCATACTTCAGTCGGTTTGGATTGGCAACAACTTCTTCTCCACAATGTTGTGTGCTTACCCCCTGCTCTTCTCACTTTGGACTTATGACTGTGAGGCTAAGCACAAATCCAATGCCATATTTAAAGTTTACTGACAATACCACTGTCATTGGCCGAATCAAAGGTGGTGACGAGTCAGCGTGTAGGAGGGAGACTGAAAATTTGCTTGAGTTGCACCACAACAACAACCTATCACTCAATGTCAGCAAGACCAAGGAGCTAATTATTGACTTGGGAGAAAACCGGCGAACCATGAGCCAGCCTTCGTTGGGAGATCAGTGGTGGAGAGGGTCAGTAACTTTAAATTCCTCAGTGTTATCACTTCAGAAGATCTGTCCAGGGCCCAACACAAAGAAAGCGCTTCCTTAGAAGCTTGCAAAGATTTGGCATAACATCTAAAACTTTGACAAGCATCTATATTTATGTGGTGGATAATTCATTGAATGGTTGTGTAATGCCCTGGTTCATATTTTTACTGTTATACTGTATGTATTTCATTTTGGCAGTTCTGTGAGAGCTGTCTGTTCTGTTTTCAGCTTGTTTGGGTCATTGTTGAAGATAAGAGATGAGGAGAAATGTGTGCCATCCAATTAGGACGGCCAAATTACAGGGAGGTTTCTTTGGTGAGGGACACTAAGGTTGGGCTTGGGACTTTGTTTAAGGGAGATGAAGAGGGAAGATGCAGGAGAGAAGAAGTCGTAGGATTCGACCCAGATTGGGACTGTGATTTGACAAAGCCAGGGGTGAGATCAACTGAGGATCAGTGACTTGGAGAAACTGTGAGCTGCAACTTGTGCACATTAGATGGTTTCATTAAAATGGGCCCGTTTCTTTTTGTTTGTTCTTTTCTTTACTAACCCTTTAGTCAAATTAGAAATCATAAAGATAATCTTTTTATCGTATGCAGTGTGCTGTCTGTTATTGCATGGCACTAACTTGTAACAGGGTAGCAAATCACACAGCACCCACACAGACTGGGGTTCGGGGTGGGAGGACGCCTCAATCTCACGTGTTTGGTAGGGCTGGAGGTTGTCTTCCCTGGGCTTACACGACCAAGGAAGCCAGGGGGTGTTTCAGTTGCATCGAGGCCTGGTGCGTAAACATCAATGACCTTGAATGGAAAATCCCACAAAAAGCAGTGGATTCAGCCCAGTTACTTGGGTAAAATCCTCTCCAAGTGAGCACATCTACACAGAGAGCTGTTGCAGGAAAGCAGCATCCATCATCAAAGACTCTCACTACCAAGTCCATGCCTTGTTCTTGCTGCTACCTTCAGGAGGAAGGTACAGGACCCTAAAGACACACACCACCAGATTCAGGAACAATTACGTCTCTCATCAGGCTCTTAAGTTAGCAGGTTAACTTCACTCAACTTCGCTCACCCCGTCACTGAATTGTGCCCACAACCTATGGACTCACTTTCAAGGTCTCTTCATCTCATGTGCTCAATAGTTATTGCTTATTAATTTATTATTATTTTTTTCTCTTGTATTTGCACAGTTTTTTGTTCTTTGCTCATAGGCTGTTTGTCCGTCCTATTGGGTGTGGTCTCTCAAAGATTCTATTACATTTCTTAGATTTACTGTCTAGGCTCGCAAGAAAACGAATCTCAGGGTTGTATACGGTGACATGTCATAGTCATAGTCACAGTCATAGTCATACTTTATTGATCCCGGGGGAAATTGGTTTTCGTTACAGTTTCACCATAAATAATAAATAGTAATAGAAATAGTAATAGTAATATTACTATTAGTAAATAGTAAATAGTAATAGTCATGGAAATAATAAATAGTAATAGAATAGTAATAGAAAAATAGTAATAAATAGTTAAATAGTAATATGTAAATTATGAAATAAGGCCAGGACCAGCTTATGTACTTTGTATGTACTATGTACTGTGCATGTACTTTGACAATAAATTTACATTCAACTTTGAATGACCTCTAGTTCTAGTCTCACCCAACCTTAATAGAAAATGTCTGCTTGCATTTACCCTATCTATACCCCTCATAATTTTGTGTACATGTATCAAATCTCCCCTCATTCACCTACCCTCTAGGAAATAAAGTCTTAATCTACTGTGCGATCGAGAATCTCTGGAGGGGAAGGCCCCAAATCCTCGGCTTTGCCTATTGCCTGTTGCTGGGGCTGGGGTCGAAGCGCTCGGTGCTCAGTGTCGGAGGGCTTTTCGGACGGACTCAAGAGTCGGCTGTGGTCGGGTGCTTCCAGGGTGCCGCATCGGCAAGTTTGCGGCGCTGGAGGTTCATGGCAGAGAGAGTTTTTCTTCCTTCTACTGTCTGCGTGAGATGATGGGACTTTCGAGAGACTTTGAGACATTTTTAACCGTGCCCATGGTCTGTTCTTTATCAAATTTCGGTATTGGTTTGCACTGTTGTAACTATATGTTATAATTATGTGGTTTTTGTCAGTTTTTCAGTCTTGATTTGTCTTGTGTTTCTGTGATAGCATTCTGGAGGAACATTGTATCATTTCTTAATTCATGCATTACTGAATAACAATTAAAGAGGACTGCATGTCCTCATAATCTAATCTAAAACAAATCTAATCTAATCCATTCAACCCTTCCCTATAACTCAGGTCCTCATGTCCCAGCAATTCTTGTAAATTTTCTCTGCACTCTTTGAATCTTATTAATATCTTTCCTATGGGTAGGTGACCAGAACTACACACACTTTTCCAAATTAGGCCATCAGCAACCATGCAGATGTTTGTCATATTGCTCAACTCAACATACTCTGGGTGTGAAATAGGTGGTGTATATCTCTTGTCTCAATTGACCTCCATTCATCTTCTACAGTCTGCCTTTTATGCTTCTCTCAAAGTAGTTGAATGTAGGTGGAGTTGCATGCACACTCATGAACCACTCCTGTTGAGGAACTTGGTAGATTCAGCACCAGTTGAAGTTTTTCAATCATCCATCGCAAGTAACTCATTGACACAAGCGTGGCGAAGATTATCCTCAACTTTGAAATTATCACTTCAGAAATAGACGTGTCCTCAGAAGGTGCTTCTGTCTAACAGGAATCCGTGTCTAACATAATCATTGTCATTTTTCCATAAATGATTACTTTTAAAAGAGTTTTCATAAATAAATGGCAACATCTTCACCCAGAAAGTGGCGAGTATGAAATGTGCTGCCAGAGAAAGTCGTTGAAGTCGGTACAATAGTATCATTTAAGAAGCAGTTAGATAGGTACATATGGACCAAACACAGGAAATTGAGACTAATTGAGAGAGTATGAACATGGTGCCCACCAAAGAGCCTATATCCATGATCTGTTGTTCTGTTAGCTGACTCGATGACTTTAAATGAACATGTGAAATTCATGGTCAGTGAAATGGGCTGACTGGAGCTAATAGAAAGGAGCTCTGTGCTGAACTAAGGGTTTGTGGGTGGCCTCTCTTTCTGGACTTCAGTTCAGAACTCTATTTGCTTGTGTCTAACGTTTGCATGGTTTTTTTTTCTCTTCTCATTGGGTGATTGATTGTCTCCTCTTTTTAAATGGGTTCTTTTGGGTTTCTTTGTTTTGTGGCTGCCTGTTAGGAGACAAATCTCAAGGACGTATAATTTATATATACTTTGATAATAGCTGTACTTTGAACTTTGAACTTTAATAGTGATTTCTTAGGATGCTCTTACATTGCTCACATTCCTTTACGGTGTTCTTCAGATGCCCGTATATTCTATGCCACTTGTTAATATTTCTGAAACCTTGAGAGGAACAGCGCCTCATATTTTGTCTTAGTATTCTCTTATCTGGTAGCATGAATATTGAATGCTCTAACATTTAGTCACCACTCTCTCTGTCCTTTCATCCCAATTCCCATTTTCCCTCCTGATCCCACTGGTCCCTAATACCACACTGTATTCTCTAAATCGCACAGGTGCGCAGCCGCACGGTAACTGAAATGTTCACATGCACATACCCTTTATTGCTGCACAGCTGGAATTTTCAGTTAGATAATGTTAATATAATTTAAAAGTTATGCTAATATAGCTTTGAAATCTATGTATGTGAATATCATTGTGAAATACCCTGTTATTAATTGTGTTAATGAATATAATACATACATTTTCTAAATAAAAAACATACTACAACCTTTACTTTGAAAAATTTCAAACCTTCTACATATTTACATTGTCAGTGTTTCAAGTTACAACACTGTTAAAAATTGTAACAATAAACACAGAATGGAAGTTGCTAACTCTTTGTTAATAAACTGCTGGCCTGCTGAATACTGACACTGCCTTATAAATATTCATAGAATGCATATTATTTGTAAGGGGGTTTCATCTTTTATGTTACTGTGTAGGCTAATTAAAATGGCTTCTTTGTTATGTTATACTTAGGAATGCTTCTTTGTTATGTTAAATGCTGAGGAAGTCCTTCCCGCTAGCAGTTTGTTTTGTATTATCTGTTGATATGAGGACGATTGAATCAATTGGGATAGTTGTTATGTTTTTGGTGTATTTGAAGATACTGTATGCGCAGGGTTTTGGGGCAGAAGGCAGGAGAGAGAGACTGAGAATAGACCAGGTGCTGTGAGTCCGCTAACAGGGTCGGACCCTGAGCGGGGCATTCGGCGAGGAGGGGAGACGGAGACGGACTCATGTGGAGCGTCTGGTCGACCACTATTGTTGGTACCAGCCTGCCGGTCGAGGCGGTCCGAGGGGTCGCAGGGTGAAGAAGAAGGGTCCTGAGCTCCAACTTTTTTGTGCACGAAGTGATTGAACTTTGGTAAGTACGGCGCCTTTTAAAATAAAAACTTTTAAAGCACAAACTGCTTTAGACCACCTGGACAACACAAACACCTATGTCAGGATACTGTTCATTGACTATAGCTCAGCATTTAGTACCATCATTCCCACAATCCTGATTGAGAAGTTGAAGAACCTGGGACTTAGTACCTCCCTCTGCAATTGGATCCTTGACTTCCTAACTGAAAGAACACAATCTGTGTGGATTGGTAATAACATATCCTCCTCGCAGACGATCAACACTGGCGCACCTCAGGGGTGTGTGCTTGGCTCACTGCTCTACTCTCTATATACACGTGACTGTGTGGCTAGGCATAGCTCAAATACCATCTATAAATCTGCAGACGATACAACCATTGTTGGTAGAATCTCAGGTGGTGACGAGAGGGTGTACAGGAGTGAGATATGCCAACTAGTGGAATGGTGCCTCAGCAACAACCTGGCACTCAATATCAGTAAGACAAAAGAGCTGATTGTGGACTTCAGGAAGGGTAAGATGAAAGAAAACATACCAATCCTGAAAGAGGGATCAGAAGTGGAGAGAGTGAGCAGTTTCAAGTTCCTGGGTGTCAAGATCGCTGAGGATCTAACCTGGTCCCAACATATCAATGTAGTTATGAAGAAGGCAAGGCAAGGCAAGGCAACTCCTAACTTTATTAGGAGTTTGAAGAAATTTGGCATGTCAACAAATACACTTATTCTGACAGGCTGCATCACCATCTGGTATGGGGGGGGGGCTGCTACTGCACAGGACTGAAAGAAGCTGCAGAGGGTTGTAAATCCAGTCAGCTCCATCTTGAGTACTCGCCTACAAAGAACCCAGGTCCTCTTCAGGGAGTGGTGTCTCAGAAAAGCATCGTCCATTATTAAGGATCTCCAGCACCCAGGGCATGTCCTTTTCTTACTGTTACCATCAGGTAGGGCATACAGAAGCCTGAAGACATACAATCAGCATTTCAGGAACAGCTTCTTCCCTTCTGCCTTCCGATTCCTAAATGGACATTGAACCCTTGGACACTACCTCACTCTTTTTAATATACAATAGTTCTGTTTTTTGCATGTTTTTAAAATCTATTCAATATATGCATACTGTAATTGATTTACTTATTCATTATTATCTTTTATTTTATTTATTTATTTTTCTCTTCTATATTATGTTTTGTATTGAACTGCTGCTGCTAAGTTAACAAATTTCACGTCACATGCCGATGACAATAAACCTGATTCTGATTCTGATTCTGAAGTGCGGCACAGTTTTCAGGCCATGTAAAAATGTCCTGCTCCAAGCAATGGTTGGTTAATGCGGCTATATAAAAAAAATAAGAGGCAACGTTGCCCATCACCCTATCTCACTTCCTTCCCCCCCATAGCTGCCCATCACCCACCATTCTTCCCACCTCCTTTCTTCTATTCCATGATCCACCATTCTCTCCTATCAGTTTCCATTCTCTTCAGCTCTTTGTTATTTCCATGTATCACCTCCCAGCTTCTTGACATCATTCCTATTCCCCTCCCTCCCTCACCTGCCAGTTCTTGCTTCACACCTTCACTTCATGTCATGTTATCCCGCTGAAAGATCTCATCTCAAAGCAGTGACTGTTATCTCCTGCATAGATGTTGCCTAACCTGCTGAGCTCCTTTGTGTCTTGTTTGAGTGACACCTGAGTCTTCTGGCAATTGTCTCAGATTAGTTCTTTTGCTTGTTATAGAACAAAAGCCTGGATTCTGAAAGAACGCACATTCTAGGTACACGGCTCATGGCTTTTTCTGCAATATAATAACAATGTGCTATCTTCACATTCTGCTTTCCATTATTGCTTGACATACCCATAAGCATGAGTACATAGGTCAATAGGCAGTTAGTGCAATGCACGCCTGTAGCCATTCCTCTGAATAATAAGTATACCATTTTGAATACTGTTGTGGGGAATGATCTCCCAGTGGAATGCCATGGAGACCAGGTTACTGGCACCGAGCATGGGTCCATGGTGCAGAAGGGAAAGAGGGAGAAGAGGGGAGTGGTAGTGATAGGGGACTCAATAGTCAGAGGAATGGACAGGAGATTCTGTGGATATGAATGGGACACACAGATGATATATTGCCTCCTCAGTGTCAGGGTCAGGGACACCTCAGATCGCGTCCACTGCATTTTGAAAGAGGAAGGAGAGCAGCCAGATGTGTTGGTACATTTGGTACCAATGAAATAGGGAGGAAAAGCAAAGAGGTCCTGAAGAGAGAATTTAGAGAGCTGGGCAGAAAGCTCAGAAGCAGGGTAGTAATTTCTGGATTTCTGGCTGTGCCATGCACTCGGGAGGGTAGAAGCAGGATGATTTGGCAGATAAATGCGTGGCTGAGAAGCTGGTTCAGGAGCAGGGCTTCAGGTTCTTGGATCATTGCGATCTCTTCTGGGGGAGGCATGGCCTATATGACAGGGATGGGTTGCACCTGAACCTGAGGGGGACCTATATTCTTGCAGGCAGGTTTGTTAGAGCCGTTGGGAAGGATTTAGACTAATTTGGCATGGGGATGGGAACTGGAGTGAAGGGTCTTAGGATAGGAATGATGGTAAAAAAGCAGAGATAGCATGCAGTCAGATTGCCAGGAAGGGCAGGCAGATGATAGGAAAAAGTTGCAGCCAACAGGCCTACTAGGGGATCAGCTCATTGGATTGGGTGTTATGAAATGAACTGGAAGCAATTAGGGAGTTTAAGGTAAAAGAAACCTTCAGAAGAGTGATCACAATATGATTGAGTTCAATTTGAAATTTGATAGGGGGAAAGTAAAGTCTGATGTAGCAGTATTTCAGTGGAGTAAAGGAAATTACAATGGTATGAGAGAGTTGTTGGCCAAAGTAAACTGGAAGAAGATGCTGGCAGGAATGACAGCAGAGCAGCAATGCCTTGAGTTTCTGGGGAAAATAAGGAAGGTGCAGGATAGACGTATTCCAAAAGCAAATGAATATTCAGATAGCAAAATAGTACAACCGTGGCTGACCAGGGAATTCAAAGCTAATGCAAAATCACAAGAGAGGACATAAAACAACGCATAAATTAGCAGGAAGTTAGAGGTTTGGGAATCTTTAAAAAACCTACAGAAAGAAACTATTTGAATTATTAGCAGAGAAAAGATGAAATATTCAACAGTTTCAAAGATTTCAAAGGTACATTTAATATCAGAGAAATGTATACAACATACATCCTGAAATTCTTTTTCTTTGCAACCATCCACGGAAACAGGGGAGTGCCCCAGAGAATGAATGACAGTTAAATGTTAGAACCCCAAAGCACCCCCCCAGAACCTCACTCCCACACATAAGCAGCAGCAAAGTAACTATCCCCCCTCCTCCACCAGCAAATAAAAGCATCAGCCCCCCCTACTGAGCACTCAAGCATGCAGCAAAGCATCAATAAAGACACAGACTTGCAGTACCCCGCCCTCCTAAGCTAGCAAACAATATGAAATTGGATTGTAAAAGCTTTTTTAAGTATGTAAAAAATAAAACAGAGATGAGAGTGGATATGGGACCACTAGAAAATGATGCAAGAAAAATAATAATAGGGGACATGGAGATGGCAGATGAACTAAATGAGTATTTTGCATAAGTCTTCACTGTAGAAGGCACTAGCAGTGTGCCAGATGTTGAAGGGTGTGAGGGAAGAGAAATAAGTGCAGTTGCTATTACAAGGGAGAAGGTGCTCAAAAAACTGAAAGACCTAAAGATGCATAATTCACCTGGACCAGATGAACTGCACCCTAGGGTTCTGAAAGAGGTAGTGGTCGAGATTGTGGAGGCATTAGGAATGATCTTTCGAGAATTGTTAGACTCTGGCATGATTCCAGAGGACTGGAAAATTGCAATTGTCACTCCATTCTTTAAGAAAGAAGGGAGTCAGCAGAAAGGAAATTATAGACCACTTAGCCTGACCTCTGTGGTTGGGAAGATGTTGGAGTCAATTGTTAAGGATGAGATTATGGAGTACTTGGTGACACTGGACAAGATAGGACAAAGTCAGCATGGTTTCCTTAAGGAGAGATCTCATTGAAACCTTTCGAATGTTGAAAGGCCTGGACAGAGTAGATGTGGAAAGGATGTTTCCCATGGTGGTGGGGGGAGAATCTAGGACAAGAGGGCACAGCCTCAGGATAGAGGGTATCCATTTAAAACAGAGATGAGGAGAGATTTCTTTAGCCAGAGAGTGGTGAACTTGTGGAATTTGTTACCACAGGCAGCTGTGGAGGCCAGGTTGTTGGGTGTATCTAAAGTGGAGATTGATAGGTTCTTGATTGGCCACAATATCAAAGATTATGGGGAGAAGGTTGGGGAGTGGGGCTGAGGAAGGGAAAAAGGGATCAGCCAGGATTGAATGGAGGAGAAGACTTGATGGGCCAAATGACCTAATTCTGCTCGTATGGTCTAAAACTGTGAGAAGGTAAGATCTACACATTTTTTCATGGTTGCTAACTGTTAGGTTGTGCCTGGTATATTGCCCATGTGTTCTTGCAGCAACTTAATTGTATATTGCATGCACTGACTAAAAGCTGACTCGCAGCATCCACACTCTGATTCTGTCATCGACTCTTATCTTCCAGAATCCTTTGGTGTTAGCTGAGCATTACTGTCCAGCCTGGCACCATGGCCATATTGATTTTGCTTTATATGCAGAGTAGTTTAATGGCTTGGGTTGCAACAAGTGCAGAAAGCACCCTTGGCTGGAGCTTTGTTCAACGATACCAACATTATAGAGGGAATCCAGGTCAGACTGCACCTGTGGAAACAGAAACAGACCTGTTAATGCTTCAGTCGGAGACCCTTCATCAGAATCCTGTTTCTCTTCCTTTGATCTGGCCAGATCTGCTGAATATTCCCAGCATTTTCTGTCTTTGTTTCAGACTTCCAGCATCACCATTTTTGTCTGATTTTTCAACAACCCAAAAGTTCCATGAAGAAAAACTTGGTTTGTTGCAGGGATTCTGACGTCTTTTTATGGTGACCAGATGACATATGTCTAGACTAAATGTGGGTATTCTTTCAAAGATTGAAAAATTCAAATTACAATTATTATCAAAGTAGGTATGCAGTATACAACCATGAAATTCATCTTCCCCACAGACAGTCATGAAACAAAGAACCATGGAACCAACCTGTTCAAAGAAAAACATCAAATATCAAATCCCCTTCCCCTCTCGTATGAAAAAAAGCATACAAATGGCAGCAAAAAAGAATGAACAAAAAACACAGAATATAGAACACAAAATCAAAAGCATATTACAGTACAGCTCAATTCAGTGTTCTTTATCTGCAGGCTGCCCAGATTCAAAAATTGCCCAAAAGTAGTAACAGAAAAGAGCAACCAGAACTAGAAACTAGAAACAAGAACACATTATAAACCTAAATTAGAGTCCAAATCTACAGTCTACCTGATTAAACCTTGTTCTGACCCATCTGCCAACAGTATCGAGGAAATCACTCAAACACAAGGACCTTCCCTCAGGAGCAGCGAGAGAGAGCAAGAGACTGCCACACGCAGACACCTTCTCCAGAGGCAGCGAGCGAGAGGCTGAACACTCACTTGTCCTCTGCACCTGTCTCGATGATTTTGATCTTCCTCGGCGCTTTAATTGGTGAAGTTGGTGAGAGATGGAGTTGATCATGGGCTTGCGACCCAATTCCTGAATTCCTGACTTCACAGCCTTGTGGAACACACTCAGGGACAGCAAAGCACCAGATTGCCTGATCAGCCCAAAAATCACACGACCAGGAAGTAGTTAACAGGCTCCAACAGAGCAGAGCCATATCTGAAATAAATCTGAAATTCGACCCTGATGTTGTTTTACCTGTTTTTCACTTCAGTATTATATGTTAGGTACCAGTGCTTATTTCTGTATTTCCAAAAGAGATTGTTTTCAAAGGAGTGAAATTGTGCAAATGCCAACATGTTGTAATTGCCAGAGCATTTAAACCTGTGGCCATTTTTCTGATAGGCCAGTTGCACTATTAGAAACCTGATGTAAAAAAATTACCTCAGTGGCTTGTATTCAGATGAAAGCAAGCATTTAATGTGCCATTGGGATAATACAGAGATCATTGACAAGAGGAGCTCTGAAAACTAGCCGAACAGTCCCCAAAATTTATCAATATTCAGAATTGCCCCTAAAATTTATCTATGCACTATATTTATCAGATTTCAACTGAGGCTCATCAGCAGAATTCTTAACTTTGAGTCAAAAGAATGTCCTTTCAATTTGAAGAGCAATGATTCAGGATGCTATAACTAAATCAAGACATTGTTTTGACCTGGAATTGGAGCCTTGGAAATCTTCCTGACATACAATCCAGTTATTACCTTTCACTTGGTTAACTGATAAGCATTTAGTGCCTGCCAACGGAGACACCCATGTCTTTGTGAATTAAGAGAAGAAGAAACTGTTAATTTTGATCTTTTTCCACACTTATGTAAAGGGATTTTATTTTTGTTACTTTATCTTTGTTTTTTGTGATAATGTTGACCTGGAATAATTATATCGACCTGAATAATTGTATCTGTTCATGACGTTAGCCAGTAAAATACTTATACGTGTAGACTCTTGAATTAAATACTTATTGCAGAGGTTAGTTTGACTCAACACTGAAATAAAACAAATCCAAATGTTAACTAAATCTAATCTGATGTTTATTTTTGTAAAGGATATATTTTTTATTCCTGTACTAGCCTAAAATTGCATGGGGAATAATATCATTTGTTAGATAACATTATTAGCAAGGCTGGAACTTCTATTATTCATTACTGAATAGTGGGTCAGCAGTCACATACTATTTACTGAAGTGGATAAGAATGGCAAATTTAACTTGTGTATGCAGTGATCTGTCTCAATACAAATGCAAAGTAAAGTTTTCCCATTGTATCTTTGTGTGACAATAATTAACTAATTACCAATTAGCTCATCACCACCTTCCCAAGGGCAATTAGGGATGGGCAATAAATGCCAGCTTAGCTGGTGACGCCCACATCCCGTAAATGGAAAAAAATATCAATTTCATTCCCCAGTGAATCAGATAAATTGGACCACAATCTGCAGCTTACATATCTTTAACTGCATTATTTGCTTCTGTACCTCCTACCTGATGGTAACGGTGAGCATGCCCTGGGTGCTGGAGGTCCTTAATAATGGACGCTGCCTTTCTGAGGAGCTGATCCATTAAGAACTGTGTTCATCATACACTGAAACCTTGACTGATCTGTATAATTCCATCTATCTGGTTCAGTTTCATAATCCTTAAACCCCTGCTCAGCAAAATGTATCAGTCTCAATTTTAAAATGTTCACCTAGCTTTGCATAAGTAGGTATTTTAAAAAAAGAACTTTGCAGATTTCCAGCAAAGAAAATGAGCAAAGAATTGCATTCTGACATCAAAACTGATATGGCTAGCTCTTTAATCATCCAATCATTCCTTTCCCTTAACCAGAAAAGAAAATTTTCTCAGTCCTCCCAATCAGATTGTTAGATGAATCACTCCTTTCCCAGTGGGTATGAAAACCAAATGGAATAGGGTGGCATAGTGGCACAGTGGCACAGCTAGTAGAACCACTACCTCACAGTACCAGACAACTGGGTGACCTCAGGTGCTGTCTGTGTGGAGTTGAGGGAAACATGGGGAGAATAAAACTTGATTTATTGCAAATAGGTGATTGATAGTTAGATTCAGTGGGCTGAAGAGCCTGTTTCTGTCACTTTAAAGTTGAAAATGGCAATGAGAGTTAGTGATTAAAGTGTTTGGTTTCTTGAAACAGGTTCAATAGCAAAATAATATCAGAAGTGGCGAAATAATGGTACATTAGCTAGTGGCTTAACTTATTGGATAAATATCCAGAGGCTTGGACCACGACACAAAGGCAAGAGTTTGAATCCCATCACAGAGGATGGGGAAAGAATATGAAAGTAAATAAGTATTTCCTGAATGAAAAGCGACTACATTGACTGCACTAAATTTTTACTCTGTGTTTGTTGTTGGCTCAGGGGAACCCCCAAACACTCACTGACGTGACTAGGGAGGCCATGGCAAGTTTAGTGTATGCGAATTGTGTCATCTGAGTCCACGTATGTTTCAAGGCATCAGTAAAATATGAGATAAGTGGAGAGTGGAGTCAGCTATAGGACTCTTCAGAAAGTAAGGTAGGGAGATTACAGTGGTCACATCAGTGCAATTGGCACCAAATTATTGCTATAAGTTGAGTCCATTAGGACCAAAAGATAAATACCTATGATGTGAAATGCAGATGTGCAACTATAATTGAAATTTTCTGAGTGTAGTCCACTAGGGGAATGGCAATTCTGAATTCTGTGTTTTGCAATGAACCAGATATGATTAGAGACCTTAACATAATCAGAATCAGGTTTAATATCACTAGCACGTGTGGTGAAATTTGTTGTTTTGCAACATCAGTACATTGCAATCCATACTGTACTAATAAAAACCAATAAATAATAATCAGAAATATATTTTAAAAAATGAATAAGTGGTGCAAAAAGACCGCAAAAAAAGATGAGGCAGTGTACATGGGCTCATTCTTCATTCAGAAATCAGATGGCCAAGGGGAAGAAGCTGTTCCTAAAATGTCGTGTGTGTGTCTTCAGGCTCCTGTGCTTCCTCCTTGATGGTAGCAACGGGAAGAGGACGTTTTCTGGGTGATGGTTGTCCTTAATGATGGATGCTGCCTTTTTGAGGCATTGCCTTTTGAAGACGTCCTTGAAGAAGGGGAGGTGAGTACCCATGATGGAGCTGGCTGAGTCTGCAAATTTTGGCTTTTTTTTCCAATCCTGTGCAATAGCCTTTCCATACCAGATGGTGATGCAACCAGTTAGAATGTTCTCCACTATACATCTGTAGAAATTTGCAAGAGTCTTTGGTGTTGTACCAATTCTCCTCAAACTCCTAATGAAATATAGCCGCTGTCATGTCTTCTTTGTAATTGTGTCAATATGTTGAGACCAGCATTGATCTTCGGAGATTTTGGCACACAGGTACTTGAAATTATTCATGCTTTCCACTACTGATCCCTTGATGAGGACCAGTATGTGATTCCATCACCTCCCCTTCCTGAAGTCCATAATCAATTCCTTGGTCTTATTGAAATTGAGTGCAAGGTTGTTTCAACACCCCTCGATCAGCTGATCTAACTCATTCCTGTATACCTGCTTGTCACCTGCTGAAATTCTGTGAACAATAGATGTGTCATCGGGAAATTTATAGATGGTGTTTGAGCTGTACCTAGCCACACAGTTGTGGGTGCAGAGAGAAAGAACAGTGGGCTAAGCACGCATTCTTGAGGTGTGCCAGTGTTGATTGTCAGCAAGGAAGAGATGTTGTTTCTGATCCACACTGACTGTGGCCTCCCTATGAGGAAGTCAAGGATCCAGCTGCAGAGGGAAGTACAGAAGTCCAGGTTTTGGAGCTTGTTGATTCGTACTACGGGTATGATAATGTTGAATGCTGAACTGTAATCAGCAAACAGCAGCCAGATGTAAGTATGGTAGGTATCGGCAAAGATGGTGCCTGGTGCTCGGTGTCGGAGGGCTAGCTGGAGGCTCGAAGTTTTCGGACGAACTCAGAGTCGGACTGGTCGGGTGCTTCCAGGATGCTGCATTGGCAAGTTTGCAGCACTGGAAGCTCATGGCAGGGAGAGTTTTCTTCCTTCTACCGTCTGCGTGAGATGTTGGGGCTATCGGAACTTTGAGACTTTTTTTTACCGTGCCCATGGTCTGCTCTTATCATATTACAATATTGATTTGCACTGTTGTAACTATATGTTATAATTAGATTAGATTACATTACATTATGAAGACATGCAGTCCTCTTTTATTGTCATTTAGTAATGCATGCATTAAGAAATGATACAATGTTCCTCCGGTGTGATATCACAGAAACACAAGACAGACCAAGACTGAAAAACTGACAAAAACCACATAATTATAACATATAGTTACAACAGTGCAAGCAATACCGTAACTTGATGAAGCACTGGCCATGGGCACAGTAAAAAATGTTCAAAGTCTCTCGAAAGTCCCATCATCTCATGCAGACGAGAGAAGGAAGAAAACTCTCTTCCTGCCATGAGCTTCCAGCGCCGCAAACTTGCTGATGGAGCATTCTGGAAGCACCCGACCACAGTTCGACTCTGAGTCGTCTGAAAACTTCGAGCCTCCGACCAGCCCTCCGACACCGAGCATTGAGCACCAGCTCTGCCAAGCGCTTCAACCCCAGCCCCGGCTGCCAGCAACAGGAAAAGCCGAGGATTTGGGGCTTTTCAATTATGTAGTTTTTGTCAGTTTTAGTCTGGGTCTGTCTCGTGTTTCTGTGATATCATACTGGAGGAACATTGTATCATTTTTTAATGCATACATTTCTAAATGACAATAAATGAGGACTGAGTGTCCTTATAATCTAATCTAATCTAATCCACAGGTTTTGATGAAGTCAGTAACCACTGTGGCATATTCATTAAGATTCAAAGATGATTCGCTGAATATTGTCCAGTCCACCAACTCAAAGCAGTGCTGTAAGCAGATCTCCGCCTCTCTTGACTATTCCTTCTTGATCCTCCTCACTGATGCTACGGTGTTTAGTCTCTGTCTGTATGCCAGGAGTACAGCCAGATGATCAGACTTTCTAAAGTGCGGGCTTGGGATGGCACAGTAAGTGTTCTTGAGTAAGTGGTATAACAGTGGTCAAGTGTGCTGGCTCCTCTGGTTCCACAGGTGCTATGTTGGTGGTAGTTGATCAGAGACTTCTTCAAGCTGACCTGGTTGAAATCCCCCACAATGACAGGAAAGGCATCAAGGTGCCATGTTTTGTGACTGCTGATCACAGTGATCAGCCCCTCCAGTACCTGCCTGACATTTGCCAGAGGTGGAACATACACCGCTACCAGGATAATCGGGGAAAACTCCCTCAGCAGATAAAACAGACAACATTTGACCTCTAGATGTTCTAGATCCGGAGAGCAGGATTAGGACAGAACCGTCACATCTGTGCACCATGATGAGTTAATCATAAAGCGTACTCCACCTCCTCTACTTCTAAAAGACTCAACTATCCTGACTTTGTGTGGATCTTGAAGTCCTCAGACTGCAGTGCTGTGCCCAAAAAGGTGGAATTGAGCCATGTTTCCATGAAGTAAAGTACATAGCAGTTCCTGATGTTCATTTGGTACTGAAAATTGATCTGAGGTCCTACTGAAGGGTCTCAGCCCGAAATGTCGACTGTACTTTTTTCCATAGATGTTGTCTGGCCTGCTGAGTTCCTCCAGCATTTATCCTCCGGAAAAAGCACACAACAGACTCGTTAACACCATAAATTGGTGAGTTGTATTGTTATGTCTCCCCTCTCATTGTGAAAAAGGGACACCTCTTTTCTCCTTATTAGGGAGAGAGTCTGTGGGATGTCAAGTTACTGGGTGAATGAGTAGTCCTTGGGGTACTGCAAGACTGTGTCTTTATTGATGCTTTGCTGCATGCTTGAGTGCTCGGTGGAGGGTGCAGATGCTTTTTTGTTGGTGGGGGGGGTCATTGCTTTGCTGCTTCATATTCGTGGGAGGGGGAGCTGGGGGTGGGGGCTTTGGGGTTCTAACATTTAACTGTCATTCATTCTTTGGGGCACTCCTCTGTTTTTGTGGATGCTTGTGAAGAAAAAGAATTTCAGGATGTATATTGTATACATTTCTCTGACACTAAGTGAACCTATTGAACCTATTTGGACAGATTAAGAAAATAGACAAAGAAGTGACAGACAGGATACACTGTAAGTGATTGGATGTTTATGCACTTTGATAGAAGAAATAAAGGCATAGATGATTTTCTAAACAGAGGATGAATTCAGAAATCAAAGGTGCAAAGGGACTTGGGAGTTCTTGTGCAGGATTCCCTGAAGGTAAACTTGCAGGATGAGTTAATAGTAAGAAAGGCAAATGTAACATTAGCATTCATTTCTAGAGGACTAGTGAATATGTAAGGCTGTACAGTAATGCTGAGGCTGTATAAATCATTGGTCAAACCACATTTGAAGTAATATTTTTTAGAATTAGTTGACGTTTTGGGCTGAGACACTTCATCAGGAAGGGAAAGGAACAACTGCATCAACCAACTATTACTCGTTCTATAAGTGCTGAGTTC
This sequence comes from Mobula birostris, assembly GCF_030028105.1. Taxonomy (NCBI): domain Eukaryota; kingdom Metazoa; phylum Chordata; class Chondrichthyes; order Myliobatiformes; family Myliobatidae; genus Mobula; species Mobula birostris. The sequence continues at coordinate 55,336,056 of NC_092386.1, forward strand.
TTCCAGCATTTTGTGTGTGTTGGAATTAATGATGTTTATTTGGCTATGTCAGTGGGTCACAGCGCTCAATTCAGATGTGAGTTCAAGCACGTATGCATGCTTTAAGTGCAGACTGTTACGTTTTGTAACACCAAAACATTAAAATTAATTTGATGAAAAACAAGAGAGCCGGGAATTCAAATCTAAGTTTGGTTTTTACTTCAATCAAGGCACGCGCGTATCATGTGGTCGTGTCATGACGTATACAATTCACTGATTTTTACATGCGACCCATAATGAATGATTTAAATGAACAAAAATGCTTAATCAAACAATGTATTTACAATATTACTCAAATACTACTGAATTATGAAATACCAAACGCTCCTCCCTGCTTAGCTATGAACTCCAACTCAATATAGAATGCAACTCAACTATATACAGAGTATAACATATAATATACTACTATATTCAGACATCCACAGCATAGTAATTTTAAATTGTCCCATTCAGACCTATAGATTTAATTGCTGTGGAGGATTTTTTACTCTTGTGGGATAACATCTATCTTGACAAGTGAGGTCACTCTGTTGGCAGGTGAGACATGTAGCTGTGAAAACAATTTCATTTTCTGAGGCCTCATTCATTGTGGTTTTAAGAGTTGACTCTGAGGCTGCAGGAAGTGGTTCTGACAACTCTGGATACACTTCACCCTTTTTCTTTTAATTTGTGTATCTTGATATTGGGAAGGTACATTAAATTCACTGGAGTATTTTCTTATTAATCCCACTACTCCTTTCATGATCTGACCTCCTCTTGGCTTCCTCATCCACAACATCATCTGATGAATCCTTTGCTTTCATATCTCCATTGACTCCTTTTTGGCTCTCCATTCATCCAGCTGGGCTTTGGTCTTTGCATCCACTCTTACAAGAAGCTTTTTGTTTCCCACTTGAAGTTCATGCAATAACCTAATGCATGCAGAGTAGATTTTGGTTCTTTATACTCAGAAAAGCTGAATGCTTGCAACTTTTCTGAAGCTCCTCGAACTCTTTTTCCAGTTTAAACCAAGCCACATTTTGCAAGTAATTGCCTAGTTAGCATATCAAATGTTTTCTCAGATATATTGCGTACAAAATCTATTGTAGACATTTTCAAGTTTCCTCTGAGCAACATGATACTTCCTTGGTCGAATATACTTTCTAACCTGAGGCACAGAGGTTGGCACCAACATCTGTTTGCTCTCTGTTGGGAAATGATTCATAGTGTACAGCATGGAGACAGCTGTGGCATCATCCACTACCTTTCTTACTTTGCTTTAGATGGCTTCATTGCAGGGGATGCGACATGAAAATTCTCCATGGATCACCAATCAAGTTGTTGTTGTCTTAGCCAATCACGTCCCCATGATGATGGTCCTCCTGTTTTTACCACACACAAGTTCAATGTGGCTTGTTGGTTGTTGCATTTCACTAGTACGAATTTCATTCCCACAGGAATCATCTTTTCTCCGGTTTAAGTTCTTAGCTGGATACCTGCAGGCTTCAGTTCAGTATCTTTGAAATACTGTTCAAACTCATTTTGTGAAATGACTGAAACAAGCAAACCCATGTCCAATTCCATTTTAATTAATGTGCTGTCCACTTCTAGTATAAGTCATATTGCTTGTCTATTGTTAGTTTTCACAATTTAAATCTCAAGCTACCCAATCCTGCATCACTCTCATCTTTATCAGATTTTTCATCAACAGCTTGCAGATTAGTGCTCTTTTTGGAACTACAACTTGACTCTTTATCTTTTTTTCTTCTCTGTGCAGTTCATTTATTTTTGTCTGCCTGACATACACTTTGTATTGTGTCCCATTTTGTTGCATTTTCTGCAAGTTTCACCTTTAAATCTGCATTGCTCTGGTGTATGTGATCCCCTACCACAACAGTAAAATAAGTTGTTCAGCCAGGCTAGTTTCTGTTTCGATGTCGCAATTTTGTTCGTGCTCCTTTTCATTCCTAGCTGCAACTCAATTGTGTCTCTGAATGTAGTTTCTATTGATACAGTGATTGTAACTGTTCTTTTGAATGTGAGTTGTGTTTCAGTTAGGAGATGTTTTAAAATGCTTTATTGTAAGATTCCAAAACTAAACAATTTGCCTGACCATCATTACACCCATCACTGAACTGACAATGCTCAGACAGCTTCTTCAATTCAGTCACATGTGCTGAGATTGATGTCACTTCCTTTTGATTTTGCTTAAGAAACCTAAAGCATTCTGCAATAAACAATGCTTGTGGTTCTAAATGTTCCTGCAGTTCTTTTACAGTATCAGCAAAGCTCATGTTGGCTGGTTTGTTTGGAGCAGTTAAACTTCGAAGCAAACTGTATGTCTTTAGATCTAATGCACTCAGCAAAATTGGCACTTGTTTTTCATTGGCTATTTATTTACTTTAAAATACTGCTCGATCTGTTCAGTATATAAAATCAAGTTATCTGTTGTGTGATCAAATGCATCAATCTTTCCAATGTAGCCAGCCATTTTTCGCTCTTTTTTAATGATTATTATCACCTGGTACTCACTGTTTCTAAACCTATGAATTCTTTTTTCTGACTTTTTTCTAACTTTTTTTTTGTAATTTATTTGTTATTGAAGTTCATCATCAAACAAGACTTTCCATAAGATGTATTTCAGATACTGTACATATATATCATATAGTCATACTTGTCACATATCTCTACATAATATTTATCTGAGGTATATGCTTATAGAAAGGAGAGGAAAGAAAGAACAATCAAAAGAAGAAAACTATGTACAAAGAAGGGAGTGATCTTTTTTTCAACATATTCATTGACTTGAGAGAATAACATCAGGCCTATGAGGTTTTATGTAGTTAAACCATTTTTCCCAGTATGAATCAAATTGTTCCAACTTATGATTAACAGATGCTGTTATCTTCTCCATTTTGTAAACGTCCATTGTAATTTCCATCCATATATTTAAAGTTGGGCTCTCCTGTGATAACCATTTCCTGGTAAGGGTCTTTTTACCAGTCACCAGCAGTATATTCATTAAATATTCATCTCTTTCCAACCATTCTTGAGGTATATACCCAAAATATATGGTCTTACTTTCTAAGGGTATTTCACGTTTAAAGATGTCTTGTAGGGCATCGTGTATCCCACTCCAATAGTTTTTGATAACGGGGCGAACACAGAAAATATGATAATGGTTTGCATTTTGATCTCCACAATTCCTCCAGCAAACAGGGAGGTTGCTATCATAATGGGATTTCTGAGAGGGTGTAATAAAATATCTTATCAAGTTTTTCCACCCAAACTCCCTCCATTTCTGTGAACTGGTACACTTCCATTGATATCTCCATATTATTGTCCATTCTTCCTCAGGTATTATTATCCCTCCTTCCTTCTCCCATTTTGTTTTAATGTATGAAGTCGAATGTGTTTTAAGATTTGACAAACCCTTATACATGCTTGAAATTATTCTACTACCATTGTCTGAATTATATGCTTTTCTAAATATACTTGCCTTGGTTATATTTTTAACCGTCCTATTAACATACTGTTGCAACTGTAAATATTGATTAAAGTCTTGTTTTCCTAATAAGTGTTTCTCTTTGAGCATTTCAAAACTGAACTGTGTTCCTTCTTTCATTATATTGCAAACAGCTGTTATTCTTTTAGCTGTCCAGTCTAGCATTCAGTTTGTTCAGCGTAAAATCTGAGTCATATGCACACCATTTAAGAATTGCAATGTCTCTCTGTTTATATTCTTTTATAATAGATTTCCATATTTTAAGAGTCCATTTCACCCACGGGTTGTCAATATTATTTATGTAACTTTGTAGATTGTTATCAGCCAAAATTGCCTGTATAGGGATGGAAAGTATCCTCTCCTCAATGTTTTTCCATTGAGCGTCACATGATGGGTTGCACCAGCATATCACAGCTCTCAACTGCGCTGCAAAATAATAATCTCTAAGAGAAGGTAGGCCCCATCCCCCCTTTTCCTTGGCTACTTGCAAAGTTTTGAGACAAATTCTAGGCCTTTTACCTTACCATGTATATCTTGATAGCATCTTTTTCCATTCATTGAATTGATTTTGGTTAATCTCTATTGGTAGGGACTGAAAGAGATAAAGTAGTCTGGGTACTATGTTCATTTTAATAGATTCAATCCTTGAACTGAGACCAAGAAAAGGAATTACGTTCCATCTTGTTATATCTTCCTTAATTTTTTTATATATAGGCCGATAATTGCATTCTGATAATTTTGCCAAATTTGTTGGCATAATGATGCCCAAATATTTGACGGACTCTGTTTGCCATGCCCAAGGATATCTACTTTCAATTTCTCTCATTTGATTGTTTTTCTCTCTCCCTTCTGAAGACATGTGCTGAGCTTTTTTAAATCTCAGTTGCCTCACTGCACTTCCACAGGCAGTAGTCTTGGGTTTGTTTTAAGAATACCTCGTTGCCACTGTTAAGTTTTGTAACTCCAAAACAATAAAATTAATTTGAAGAAAAACAAATGAGCCAGGAATTCAAATCTAACTTTGGTTTTTCCTTTAAGCAAGGCGTGCATGTATCATGGTAAAGTCATGATGTATACGATTCACTTATTTGTACATATAACCTGTAATGAATTACTTAAACCAACAAAAATGCTTACCATAACAATATACTTACAATATCATGCAAATGCAACTGAAATATTAAATACACAGGGCAGACTTCTATAGGTTTGTTAGTGAATTTGATGTTTCAGTGGATGTGTGGAGTTTTGACAGGATGATTGTGAAAAAGATGTTTCCATGAGCATGAATGCTGATCATTATGATTTTCTCCACATTATTTTTCATGAAGTTAAAGCCACAAGGATTGCTTGGCTGTTTCAGGGACAGAAGCTTTCACCAGTGACATTTATCTAATCAAAAATGGGCAGACCAACAGTATGCCAGAGAGGACCATCCTTCATTGTCTTCTGCTGACATAATCCCTGTCTTTCAGCTTCTATCAATACACTCCTCCTTCCACACTCCGTTCACCTCAAATTCCTCCACATCTTGCAGCAGGGGTCACAGGCAAAGGCTGGGCCCTCCTGGGGGTGAGATAGAAACATAGAAACATAGAAAATAGGTGCAGGAGTAGGCCATTCGGCCCTTCGAGCCTGCACCGCCATTTATTATGATCATGGCTGATCATCCAACTCAGAACCCCGCCCCAGCCTTCCCTCCATACCCCCTGACCCCCGTAGCCACAAGGGCCATATCTAACTCCCTCTTAAATATAGCCAATGAACTGGCCTCAACTGTTTCCTGTGGCAGAGAATTCCACAGATTCACCACTCTCTGTGTGAAGAAGATTTTCCCTCATCTCGGTCCTAAAAGGCTTCCCCTCTATCCTCAAACTGTGGCCCCTCGTTCTGGACTTCCCCAACATCGGGAACAATCTTCCTGCATCTAGCCTGTCCAATCCCTTTAGGATCTTATACGTTTCAATCAGATCCCCCCTCAACCTTCTAAATTCCAACGAGTACAAGCCCAGTTCATCCAGTCTTTCTTCATATGAAAGTCCTGCCATCCCAGGAATCAATCTGGTGAACCTTCTTTGTACTCCCTCTATGGCAAGGATGTCTTTCCTCAGATTAGGGGACCAAAACTGCACACAATACTCCAGGTGTGGTCTCACCAAGGCCTTGTACAACTGCAGTAGTACCTCCCTGCTCCTGTACTCGAATCCTCTCGCTATAAATGCCAGCATACCATTCGCCTTTTTCACCACCTGCTGTACCTGCATGCCCACTTTCAATGACTGGTGTATAATGACACCCAGGTCTCGTTGCACCTCCCCTTTTCCTAATCGGCCACCATTCAGATAATAATCTGTTTTCCTATTTTTGCCACCAAAGTGGATAACTTCACATTTATCCACATTAAATTGCATCTGCCATGAATTTGCCCACTCACCCAACCTATCCAAGTCACCCTGCATCCTCTTAGCATCGTCCTCACAGCTAACACTGCCACCCAGCTTTATTGCAGAGATTTCAGCAAATAATGGACTTGTTCTGGAAAATACTTCAAGGTAATGCATATATAAGAAACTTGACTTGGATATCCCAAAGACATAGTCTGCCAGGCTCCTTGTGGTCCTGTCACCATTATAAATTTTTCCTTCAGCATTAACTGGGCTATGACCTTGAGTCATAAATCAAGGAAGGAGGGGCTGATTTTCCTCTTTGCAAGATAGACCCTTATGCGGTTTGGTAGATGGAATATAGCACCTCCCTATGAATAATGGGATCATCAAACTCACCAGGTGCAAAGTACAGACCCTGTGAAATTCTTCCCATGCATGCACAAGGCTCAGGGAATGGCAGGCTTACAACTCATAACAACACCTGGGATCACAAAGGATAAGGATACTTTGCCATTGTCTGAACTCTGGGAAAGACCACAAATCTCACAAATCCACACCAACGCTCACCTACTTGTCTCTGTAAGTCTCAGTAAATTAGCTTCCTGATGCTGTAGCACTCAGCAGACAGGGATAAGTAATATAATGCGGCTAGAAGCTCTAGGTGACTGCAGCTTTTGGTCTAGACATGCTGAGTACTGTTGCATTTCTGAAACTCTGCCTGCAAATATTCACGGATTTCTGTCACCTTCTTAAAAGACCTGGTTGAGATGTTGTGAGAGATAAGAACTTAGGTCCCACCTTACCTTTGTGAGAATAAGGCCTAGTGACGTGAGCATCCTTTTCAGATTCAGATTTATTTATCACATGTGCATCGAAGCACACAGTGAAATGCGTTGTTTACATCAAGAACCAGGACATGTACTGGAAGGATCTGCTGGGGAGAGCCCACAAGTGTTACTACACATTCTGGTGCCAACAGAGCTAGTCCACAATGTTCCACAAAACAACACAAGCAACAATGGCAACAAAACAAAGTAAGACAACATCAGCAAAAATAAGCCCCTTTCCCATCCCTCCCACCCACCCACCCACACACCCAGACACCTCCAACCCCAGGACAGGCCATTTCCAGGCCTCTGTTCCTCCTTCTAGCTGTTCTCAGTCTGTAAACCTATTTGAGCCACTGCAGTGACATCAATGGCTGAGCAGGAAATGTCACAGGGATAATTTCAATTGGTTGAGTGAACTTGGCCTTTTCTTCTTGGAGTGACGGAGGATGAGAGGTGACCTGATAGAGATGTATAAGATGATGAGGGGCATTGATCGTGTGGATAGCCAGAGACTTTTTCCCAGGACTGAAATGGTTAACACAAGGGGGCATAGTTTTAAGATGCTTGGAAGTAGGTACAAGGGGGATGTCAGAGGTAAGTTTTTCACACAGCGAGTAGTGGGTGCGTGGAATGCACTGCCAGCAAAGGTGGTAGAGGTGGATATAATAGGGTCTTTTAAGAGCCTCTTAGGTACATGGAGCTTAGAAGAATAGAGGGCTATGCAGTAGGAAATTCTAGGCAGTTTCTAGAGTAGGTTACATGGTCGGCACAACATTGTGGGCTGAAGGGCCTTTAATGTGCTTTTATGTTCTATGTTTCCTGAACCCCTGAGCAATTTCCAAACTAAAGTGCTGAACTTTGCAGAAGCTAAAAGCAAAATAAATTCAAGTGCTGAAAATCAAAAATGAATACAACAATATTTCTGTTTTTGCACTATTTTTAATTTAGCTATTTAGTGCAGGGGTCCCCAACCTTTTTTGCACCATGGACCGGTTTAATATTGACAATATTCTTGCGCACTGGCCGACGGGGGCGGGGGTGTTAATCATGACCGGAATATAGGTGATAAGTCAACTATAAGTCACTTATAAGTAGCTAATACACTCAAGTTCGTTTCTGAAAGGGTTTATCTAACGAATTTAATATTAAACACACAGTCATATTTTCCTCACATGAATATAGTGATAAGTCAATTATAAGTCACTTATATAGGTCAATAGCATTATAACATTTTAAGTAACATTTGGCTGTTAAACACACAGCGCATATTTTCCCCATATGAACATATAAAATCATTGCAACACACCAATATCGCTGAATCAGTGGGAGCCCTGGGCTTGTTTCCCTGCAACAAGACAGTCCCATCGAGGGGTGATGGGAGACAGCGCTACTCGAAGGGGATTCCTTATGTAATAACCTCGCGTGCGTTCAAGTTCCAACAGTGAGTGTGACAGGGAATGAGGAAAGGTGCAGCTGACTCATATCGTTCCACATCGCCAAATCATATCGTTTCCTCACGGCCCGGTACTGGTCCGCAGCCCGGTGGTTGGGGACCAATGATTTAATGTACATATATATCTTTATTGTAATCGATTTACTTGTCTATATTATCATGCACTGCTGCTGTTACATTAACAAATTTTACAACATTTATCAGTGATAGTAAATCTGATTTTGATTCTGATAAGTGTCGGAAAGACTCAGCAGGTCGGGCAGCGACTGTAGAAACAGAAACAGAGTTAAAGTTTCAGGTCAATGACCTTTCATTGGAACCTCAAAGGCATAACATCTTTAGGCCTCAGTGTTCTAAGACATATTACAGAGATTGAGCTGTCAGCGAAACATTCTTTACTGAAGCCAATGAACTCTGAAACAACAACAGTAGCTGGTGTAATAATGTATCAAAGATCATACCTCAAGGTACACCCAATTCTTACAGGTCCACCACAATCTTAAATACTACATGAAGTAAGTGAACTGGCTGGGTAGAACAGTGAATGGAAAACTGTGAAAATCTGGTGTCTTGTGGATGTCTCACAATGTTAAACTAAACAAAGAAAAGTGACCAAATTTCAGCTGTTAGTGTTCCAAGTGAGCACTGCGTGAGAAATGTGCATGTCCTATTCTCCAAACATCTTGCATGCATTAACACGATTAACACAGAGGTACCAGGCTAACTTTCATAGAGTGCATAAGAACATTAAAATTCAATCACACAGTGTTCAAAAATGCAAGACAGTGGGAACGAGTTTCTAGGCAGCATTTCTCCATAAAGTGGGTATTCCACAACTTATTCTTCAAGGGACAGGAACGACTATCTGGCAGCATGTAGAAACCAGGTTCAATCCTCTAAGTGTTCCATATAAGCCCCAAATGTAGGTGTGGAAGTAACATAACTTGAGGGAGAGAAACATCACTTTCCTATGACCAGATATGTACCCTTATACTTACTTACATTTTCATGCAGAAAGGTCATCCTTCCAGCTGCCCGTCATCTTAACTCTCCAAGTTTGTCCAGTCTCTCCTCATAGCTCATACCCCAATCCAGGCAGGATCCTAGTGAATCCCTTTTGCACTCCCTCCATAACACCTATCATGCACCTGGCCCCTCGACACACCTAGAAAACAAGAATGCTGTTTCTGGCTTTCAGCTTGCATTCATCACAGACCTTGCTGAGCAAACTCCAACTCATCATTCTAAATACACCATGGTGCAACTGCGTATTTCACTCCTGAACCAACGGACCTCAGATAGTCCGGATGCACAACTGTTCCTTTCTCCCCGTCCTCAATGCAGGGGTCCCCCTGAGCTGTGTGCTGAGCCCTCTGCTCACACATGACCGCACAGCCAAACACCCAAGTAATCACATTGTTAAGTTCGCCGATGGTATGCCAGTAGTGGTGCTCATCTTCGACAACAATAAGATGGCCCACAGAGATAGGCTGGAAGAGCTTGAGACCTGATGCCAGGCAAACAATCATTTCCTCAATGTCAACAAAAAAAAAGGAGATGTTACTGAGTTCAGGTTAACTCGCACCATTCACACACCTCACAGTGGAAACTGCGAGCAGCTTCCAGCTCCTGAGAGACCACATCTCACAGAAACTTTCATGGTCCCAGAAGATATCCTCCACAATCAGAAAAGCTCACCAATGCCTCTACTTTCTGAGAAGGCTGACGAGAGCTGGCCTATGTACAAATGTACTTTGGTACTCGTGCCCTTCTACAGATGTGCAGTAGAGAGCATTCTAACAAGCTGCATCAGTGCATGGTGATTGCACTGCAGTGCACGGCGGACAGGAAGCTCTGTGGAAGGTGGTCAAAACTGCCCAGCACACCACCAGCACCAGAAAGATGTCAGAAGAAGGCCAGCAATATCATAAAGGATCCCATGAACCCTGCTCATGGTCTGTTTGTCCCACTCCTATCGGGGAGGAGGCTATGTAGCATCCACTTCAGGACCACTGACTCAAAAACAGTTATTTTCCCTGAGCTGTAAGGCTGATCAACACCTCCAACCACTAACCCATCACTACTAATTAATCATTTCCTGTCAGAATCACATTATCTACAGACACTCCTATGCCAAGCATCACTTTATGGTCATATATTCAATCCATATATATAGACTATATTGCATATTTATTGTGATCCTTTATTGTGTTCTTTACCTTATTGTGTTTTTTTTTCTGCTGCTTTGGATCCAGAGTAACAATTATTCTGTCTCCTTTACACTTGTGTTATGAAAAATGACATGATCTTGAATCTTGAATCTCTCTGTATATCACTGTTCCTGAGGGCCTGGATATTTATTCTTTACTTCCCCCTTATATTTAATCTCCCAAAGTGTAACATCGCACTTGTGCCAAATTAATTTACAACCACCACTTCCCTGCCCTTGTCTGAAAGTGGTCTATATCCTTTGATAACCAAATATACAAGAGATAAACGTGTATGGTAAATTTAAAAGAATTTGAAATCCTTGAAAACATTTCAAATAGTTCAAATGATTCAATTTAATATCAGGGAATGTATAGAGTATACAACCTGAAATACTTACCCTTCTGAGGTATCCATGAAACAGCAAACCCTCCAAAGAATAAATGACAGGAGCATTAGGACCCTGAAGCCCCCTCCCCCACTCCTGCGCACAAGCCAGAACATCAACACTCCCCCCACTTGCTCCACTTCACTGTATTTTAATATGGCAGATGTTTGCTTCATTAACATCAATAGTGTCTGAAAATAGAGAATATCTGGCCTTGAATGATCCACACATGGTTGATAAAACAGCATGGTTGTGGGAAGTAATTGCCGCTCCATTCATTAGGGATCAACAATGACTCTCTTAACTGCACCTGCAATCTCATTGCTGTAGCGGCAACCAACATTTAGGACAGTGGTCCTGCTGGACAATTGCGTGCTGCTGGTGATACGACTGTCCAGGGAATTTTAAAGAATGATTTGCTTAGCTCATACATCTTGCAGGAAGGGGGAAGACAAATTTATAGGAAATCAGACTAGAGGAAGATCCAGGGAAAGCCTTAGTCAGATTCACTTGTGTAATGCTCTTTAAAAACTGAGAGGAGTGCAACTCAAGATTAGAACAAATATCAAAGTTCAATGTAAATATTGTGTCAAAGTATGTGTTATATGTTACCATGTATTAATTTGAGATTCATTTTCTTGTAGGCATTTACAGGAAAAATTACAATAGGATTTATGAATAACAAAGACTGATAAGCAACCAATGTGCGAAAGAAGACAAATTATACAAATTAAAAAATACTGAGAACATCATTTGTAAAGTATCCTTGAAAGTGAGTCTGTAGGCCATAGAATCAGCTCAGAGCAGTGACGATTGAAGTTATCCACACTGGTTCAAAAGCCTAATTGTTGTAGGTTAATAACTGTTCCTGAACTTGGTGGTGTGAGACCTAAAGCTCAGTGTCCTATCCAATTGGTTATTCCAGGATATGAGGTAGCACCATCAGTTCCAAGTACCAGAGATTGCAGATGGTTTTCCATTTGCTGAAATCAGATAGGCCATTGATTTGAAGACCCCCAAAAAAGGATTGCAAAAGAATAGTATGAAAGTTTGACCACCGAGCTGTTGTACCTGTGCATCTCAGCTTGGCATGGCAAGCTCTCTGCCCGAGACTACAAGAAGCAAATGGGAGTTGTGGACCAAGCTTAGCAGATCACAGAAACCCGCCTCCTCTCCATAAACTTGGTCTACACTTCTCACTACCTCACTAAAGCAACCTACATACTCATAGACCCCACCCACTCAGGACTTCCTCTTTTCTACCCCTTCCATTAGATGCAAAAGACTGAAAGCATCTCCCGCCAGGCTCATGGACAGCTTCTATCCTGTTGTGTGTAAGCCTATTGAATGATCCTTTAGTATGACAAGATGGACTCTTGACCTCACAATCTACCCTGCTGTGGCTTTGCACATTATTGTCTGCCTGTACTGTACTTTCGCTGTAACTGTAAGACTTTATTCTGCATTCTTTTATTGTTTTACCTAGTTCTGTGTGATGAAATTATCTGTATGGATGGCATGCAAGACAAAGTAATTCTCTGCACCTCAGTACATGTGACAGTGATAAACAAATTCACCAATTTACAGAGAAAAGGGAGCAGGAGTAGGCCAATCAGCTCCATGAGCCATTCATTGAGATCACAGCGAATTCAATCCTGGCCTCAACACCACTTTCTCGCTTTCCTCTCCTATACTTTGACTTCTTTGTAATTTAAATGTCTGCGAGTCTCTACTTTGAATCCAGCCACACCACCCACTGTAATAGAAAATTCTAAAAATTCACAACACTCTGGGAGAATAAATTTATCCCGATGTCCATCTTTAATAAACACTTGTTTTTCCTGTATTTATTGGTATAAATAAGTACCAGTTCAAATGAGGTTGCTGGGTAAAAGAGGGAAACTGCACAACATTAAGTCCTTTGGAGCTGATGCCATACTGTGTGAAACCCAGATAATTCTTCCTATCTGAAATTCAAAGATCTCCCATCGTCGCTAGATATGCCCACAGCGTATGTTTGGCTGGCAAACATTCACCTCATTGAAAAGCTGCACAATACTTTCAGGAATCGTCACAGGGACATAGAGATCTAGCATCGAAGTAAGCCCTCGGTCCCACTAAGTCCATGCTGGCCACCAGGCACCCGTTTTTCTTTCAGTAATCTTACCCGCTAACTCATTTCATTTCCGATACTCCACCAGTCATCAGATTTTACCATTTACTGGCACACTAGGGGCAATTTACAGAGAGAGGCCAATTAACCAACCAATTGCCTGTTTTTTGAATGTGAGAAGGAACTGGACCAACAGGAGAACATGAAAACTCCACACAGACAGAAGCTGGGTCACTGATGCTGTGACTCAGCATTTCTACTAGCTGCGCTCATCCCTTAGTTTGCCTCTATCCTATTGAACACATGAAGAAAGGTTTAAATATTCCTCATCTCTCTTTGTAATACTCGATATTTTGCTCCATGGGCGTGATAATTTTCCTGTTCACCCTTCATATGCCTTTTCATGGAACAGTTCAATCTCCCCGGCCAATTCCAGGAACTACTTCAGAGAGGTTAGAGTGGTTAGAACTCACACACCATTTGCAATATGTTGAACGTGTTCTTTCTGTACCTGAGAAGACTCTCATAACTTACTTGAACATTGTGGTATTTTTAAGTTATGGCCCTTTCACACCTGCATAAGAATTTCTCTGACTTCCTCACCACTGGCGTGATACCCTGTAAATAATGTTATTAAATATCATTCTCTGGGATGCTCGAAAATGGCAAACAGATTTTTGCTCTCAAAGCTATCTGGGGAACCCACTTCTCAGCAACAGCAGATTTTGTTTGGGTTGTAAATGTTGCTGAAAGCCTGACTATCATAATTCTTCTATCTGCAGTCCTTTACTTCAACAGCAACCCTGTTCATATAGAACAGGTGATGATTAACGCAAGAAGGGGCACAAACAGAGTGCCTCTGCATTATTGGCATTTCATGAAGCACTTGAGATGTGTCAGACAGCAAATTAAGTTTAAACAAAGCCGAGCTCCTCGAAGCATGCAGACCTCCTTAGTTCCACACAACGCACTTGTATATTTACTTGCCACCTGGCTTTCCTACTTTCATGTGAGACGAGCATTAAACTGATTCTACTTGGAACTCAAGATGGTTTCTCAAGATGATGCACCTGATACTAAAAAGCAGTTCACAGGACTCTAAAGAGAAGAATTGCTCCCTTAGGACATCTTCTGCTTTCTGTTATAACCCAGAATTCCACTTAACACTCTTACAACTTTGACTCCTTCTGCTCTGCATTTGCTAGCCCTGTGACATAAGCTGAACTGCTGAGGTCGAGAGGTTAACAGGCATTCTCATGTGCTTTGGCCATCATGATCGGCACCAAATCATGAAATGATAATAGCTACCAAGCCATAAGAAGATCAATTAAAATACTTCTCTCTGCAGAGGTTTATGGTGAATTTCATTTGAACATAGCCTCCCTTTGTTATATATTTAATGCATATGGGAATGACAGGTTGTTTCTCATCCCAGTACTGGTAACTTGATGATCATCACTGCTTTGAAAACATGTTGTTTCTTGGCAGAGTGTGCACAGTGCAGCTAGACAAAATACTAATGTGCAGCAGTCCGAAGCTGGCTCCTGCTGTGCACCCACTACAAATCAAGTGCATCAAGGCATTTTATTTGTCAGTTATAAATGCTTCTCTGTACATTAGGCTACTTTACGTGCTGAAATGTGAGCTGAGTTGAAAAGTGAAGGCAGAAAGGTTACTGTTCTGTGAATTCACAAAATAATAATTTAATTATCAAATATGTAGATTGTGTGCCAAGGTTGTAAAGAAAATGATTTCTATTATAAGAAAGCCACAGCATTCTAAAGCTTAGTTTACATGCCTTTAAGACTGATGTTTTAATGGGAATATTCATTAATTTAAAATGTTCTGTTAATAATAATGTTAATTAAATATTCGTCAATGCTATATGATTTTACATAATATTTGTCAGATTTTCTCACCATCAATTATTGTTTAAATGCACAAAAATGATCATTGTTAATAACAAGTCTGCCATGTATAACCAACCATTTATCTGCTATGGCTACGAGCAATTAAAACTCAAAGCACTGTGCCAACCTCCTTCACTATCAAAATTTGCCACTTACTGGCATTTAAGATCTGAAGTTAACTTGGTGATGTAAGAAATGCTGAACTAAAACTAGTATGTGACAATCCCCAGCTCCTGAACTTCCAGTAGGGTACCTGTACTCCTAGTTAGTAAAGCCTGTCTGCGTCTTTTCTGACCGATTCAGATCAGGTACGTTCTTATTATTAATGGCTTACTTAGAGATGAAGCACGGTGACAGGCCCTCCTGGCCCAATGTCCCCATGCTATCCAATTACACTAATATGCCCAATTAACCTACTAACCCTTACTTCTTTTGGATGTGGGAGGAAACGTTGCATCCAGAGGAAACTCATGCAGTCACGGGGAGAACGTACTAATTCCATACAGACAGCAGCAGAGTTAAATCTGGTTCGCTGGTGTTGTATTGTTACACCCAGTACTATGCTACCTTGCTGCCTCCTGAAGAATTAGTTCCTGGTGAAACAAAACTAACAGGTTTTTATTAGAAATTATCAGCAGCAAATCAAAGGATTATGGTTGATCTGCATTAATTGGTTTTCTTGCTCAATATCCTTTCGACATTTGTTGTCCTTAAAACACCTAGTGGATGTTGGAATGGATGGAACTTCTAAAGAAGGAAAAACCAATATTAGATCTTAAAATAATTAACACCAATCGGATTGCTACGGTGAATAGAACACCCAGAATGCACTTCAATTACAGCCACAAACATGAGGAAATCTGCAGATGCTGGAATTTCAAGCAACACACATAAGAGTCGCTGGTGAACGCAGCAGGCCAGGCAGCAGCTATAGGAAGAGGTACAGTCAACGTTTCAGGCCGAGTCCTGACAAAGGGACTCGGCCCGACACGTCGACTGTACCTCTTCCTATAGCTGCTGCCTGGCCCGCTGCGTTCACCAGCAACTTTTATGTGTGTTGCTTCAACTACAGCCAAGTGCTTCAAGATACATTGCAAATTTTGGAAGGTGGAATATAAATGCAAATATTTTCTTCATAGACTGCTAAGATGTCACAGAAAATATGGTTCGACTCCAGCTCTTTTAAAAGAGTTACCTTTTGCATCACTGTCCTATTCCTAATACAATGCCTGTTGCAAGGGTCAGATGTCAAGCACGAGAATGGGGAGGCTTTCTCAAGTGAGGCAGCTGAGTTTAATCAGAGCTTCTGTGCTGAGGTTGTTGGCCTGTTGAGCATGCTGACATTGCAACACCTATCCTGACAGTGGATCTGTGGGATTTTGTGGAAAGTGTTCAAGATTAAGAGGTTAGCTTTATTGGTCACATGTACATGGAAACATCGAAACATACACTGAAATGTGTCATTTGCGTCAGTGACCAGCGCAGTCCAAAGATGTGTTGAGGACAGGCTGCAAGTGTTGCCAGGCTTCCATTGCTAATATAGCATGCCAACTTACCAACCCTAAGCCATATGTCTTTCGAATATGGGAGGAAAATGCAGCATTCATTAAACCTGGGTCACTGGCACTGTAAAGAGTTACGCTAACTGCTACACTGTACTTTAAGGTGTCTACTGTGTTAGTCCATCATGCTGAAGCATATATGACAATGGGATCACCAGTGATACCTAGACTATAAGTTTTGTGCTTGAACTGAGGTCTTCAGACATTCTTTACTCCAGACACTCCAGGGCGGTGGTCGTGTATTGTGGGCAAAAGAAAATTTCTTCATCAGTGTCTGCTTTCACTATGCATTATTGCCAAAACAGAAGAGTGGTTCAAGCTTTCCAGTCTCTCATCATAGAGCTTTACTGTTGAGGGAAATGTTGAAAAATCTTGAACCAGTCGTCATTATTAGATCAGTGCTTGCCATGATAATGAAAACTTTCAGAATTGCTCGTTAATGGTTACTCATACATCTCATTCAGTATCATCTCGTGAATTCCCCAGGAGTTTATTCACTTGCTTGGAAGGAAGGACAAAAGAAAGACTCTCTGTCTATTTACAGTGTAACACATTAGTCCTCTTCTGTTTTCCCAGGTCCATTAGATACTTTCAAACTTGCAATTGCACAGATGAACCCCATCAGAAATTACATCAGAGATCAATAGACCTCTGGATATTAAAAAGATCAAGCTATTTCGAAATAGCACACAAACATGGCACTGGGGTGAAAATAGATCAGTCAATTTTATTGAAAGGAAGATGAGGAGCCAAGGGACTTTGACATGGTAACCGAAGGCAACCTTCCACTTACTATGTTGAAAGTAGTGGGGGACACTTTGCAGATGATAATAGGAGATTTAGGACATGCACGAGGATCAGAATTAGTGTGGAGGCATTTGTATAACCCATTTCAAGCATAATCCTATTTGATATCTCTATTCCTTTACAGTCTTTGATGATTTTGCAGTGATAGTCAATTTATATCAATGCTGATCATGGCTTGATTAATTTTCCATGAGGTTGCAAAGGAGAGCGGATGTCCTGTGAAAGGGCTCTTGAAGAGCTCTCTTTGCTCCATTTGCTGGATCCTACGTATTTATATGTCAGTCTCCTTTCCTACATCATGCTGAAGACCCCTATATAATGATGGCCTGTTTCATCATATACCTAACTTACCATATGCTGCCTGGGCTTTATTGAGAGATGACACCAGACAAGGCATTACTGCTTTAGGATTCTAATGATCCCCTTTTGGAGGCTTTAGTCTTGCCCATAAACATTGGTTCCTAGAAGGAATCATTGGCCAACTGGTCTGAGCAGCTAGGTTGTACTATAGGGCAAAAGACAATTGCAGGCTCCTATGCTTCATAACTGTCATGAAACTCACAGCCTACAAAGTTACCGTAACGTACACCCTCTGGAAGCTCCATGTGAACCGCAGAGTTCTATCTGTAGGAATATGATGAATGTGTTTTACTTTAGACAGCCGGCCACCCATGAAATTCCAACTGACTGAGAGTACTAGTGCCTCTTATTGTAGCTTGGAGGAAGTGGATGCAAAAATATCCAGGCTTATAGTGAATTTGACCATAGTATTTCCTCCAACCTGATGGCATGATGTCGATTTCTTAAACTTCTGGTAATTTCTCCCCCACTCCCTTCTTTCCTTATCTAATCCCCATTCTGGCCTCCCTCTTACCCCTTCTCTTCTTACCTGCCCATCACTTCCCTCTGGTGTCCCTCCCCATTCCCTTTCTCCTGTGATCCACTGTCCTAACAGATTCTTTCTTGTTCAGCCCTTTGCCTCTTCCTCCTATCACCTTCCAGCTTCTCACTTCATCCACCACTCCCCCACCCACTAACCTTCCCCATCGCCTGGTTTCACTTCGCACTTCCCAGCCTCTCTTTCCTCGACCCCCCCCCCCCCCACCTTCTTATTTTGGCTTCTTCCTCCTTCTCTTCTGGCCCTGATTAAGGCTCTCGGCCTGAAACAGCGACTGTTCATTCCTCTCCATTGATGCTGCCTAACATATTGAGTTCTTCCAGCATTTTGTGTTTGTTCCTCTGGATTTCCACATCTGCGTAAGCTCTTGTGTTAATATATCGGTTGATCTCTGGTCTCGATGCAGGTAAAGAGATGCAGGATCTGCAGTAGGCAGGATAATTGAAGCCTCTCTGTGCACTGCTCTATGTGTCACAGTGCTATAAATCTTCAGGCTGTACATGTTAGCTCCATTTGGAGAGTGTAATAACCATTTGTTGCTGAAGTTTTATTCTTATACCACTTTAAGAGTTGCATACTGCTCCCTGTACTGTTGTAATAATATTAAAAGTGTTAAAATCTATTTGCTTCCATAAAAAGCACAATAACTAACAATGATTATGTAAGCTTTCCCAGGGAGTGAGAGTCCCATTGAGTAGACCTCCTAAATTCAAATTATCTAAAAATATACCAAAATCACAATTAGCTAGCTGCAAAATGCTTCCCAAATCTTTGCGACATTTTAAATAAGAGTTGATGTGGGCTCCTTTAAGTTGCACAGGAAGACATTTGTATCTCAAAGTGCTATGGGAGGATTGAGGATGTGGAGGTGGCAACACATTTGAAATGAAATGGCTTGGAGTACTGAAAATTTTTGTACATAATGAAATTTGTAGATAGAATAAAATAGTTAAATGCTCAGGTCAACATCTTTGAGCCTTTTTCTGTAATGTCATGGTTTTATGCGAGATTACATCAAGTTCAATTGGCACATCTACATGATGAAGTAAGATAATACTATGTATTTCACATGCTGGTCAATGTCTCATGAGATTAAAGCATATGTGACATTTTATTGGCAGAGAGCAACCAGGAAACAAATGTGCTGTAGTGGTGTGTTGTATGAAATAATTAGGTGCATAAAGGATGTATTGAACTAAATTATTCAAACGTGGTAAGGCAGCTTCATTTTGACTCCACAGTGCCAAATTTGCAGGATTTAAACCAGCAATGGTATTTGGAAATCCTTACACTATTTCTTCCCTTGGCTCTTGCCAGATATTACATTAAGCTAACTATGAACTCAAAAAGCAGTATTTAAGTAATGAAAAGCAATTATTTTTCTGCTATAGAATTCAGATTATGAAAAAGCTCTTCAAAATAATGAATTTTATGGCTCTAGTTATGAATGTTACACAAAAGGAAATCTTTGGACTAGGCACGCACCTCCACCATGAAAGAGCCCAAATATGAGAAAATAAATGACTTAATTGCATATTCTTCTTAAAGTTTTTAATAATAACATTAAACAGAAACACCCAGGTGAAAGTAGATACAATTAAATGCATTTGTAACAATTAAGGTCAATATTCATTAGAATGCCTAATATGGGAAATGCAGACTTTTCCACACTTGGGCTGGAGGTGCCTGACATCCGGACAAGTGAGAAGTTTTATGAGGCTGCTTTTCGATACCATTTTGAACGCTTCTTCTGCTTTGAGTGGTAGTGGGCCAGAAATCCCAGGAGTCAGTTTATATTGACAGCATCAGGTAAATATGTACATGGAATTTTGTAACATGTGCACCTTGTTGCAAAGTCATTCAATTTGCATAAAAAGTCATTTGCAAATGAAAATTGTGGATTTACCATTGAGAAATCTCTCTTTTGGACCCCATACTCCACCACCCAGTTCACTACCCTTGTCTAATCTCCCAACCAAGCACACCAATCTTATCCCACCTCCTCATTATCCCACAATCTGGCTTTCCTCCCAGCAATGAGCACTGATCTACCAAGTGGCAGTGCTTCCCTCTCCATGAGCTACCAAACCACCAATTGGCATTCTCTGTCCAATGAACTTTAACCTACTACCAGCTGTCTCTCCCATCCCTACTGACCATCTATCACTACCTGGCACTCTCTCCTCCCATCAGCAATCACAACCGATCACTCACATCCCGTGCTGTCACCACTGACAAGCAATCTGCTCCCGACTCACTCTCCTTCCTGCCATATAAATAAGGCAAATGAATGAATGGATATTGCAATGAGTGGAAGAATGCTCCCGATGATATCAGAGGGTCTTGTCAGAGGGTGGAGAACTCGAACATTGAAAGATGTGTTCTTTGTGCTAGAGAGAAACTTCATGGCCACAGCCTGATACATTTGGCAGGAGGTTGCCAGGGGAGGCTCTGTAAGAGTTGAGCGCACACTTTGAGTGCTCATGGTGCAGCCGGGTGCTAGTGCCCGCTATCCCTGCTCTGGAGGGCTGGAGCAAAAGTAGACAGGGTATCTGCACCCAGCGTATGGAGTTTGTCTGGCCTCCTTACTGTGACAATGGCCAGCGAACTATGTAAACTAGGAGTATTCACAGGCTGGAATTTCCCTGAGGCTGGGAAGCTGAGATGTTGGCCATACTGATCTCACGGACAAAGCTGTTATGGGACACACACGAGGTTATATTTGAGATTACAGTAGGTCTTCAATGTTAGTGGGATCAAAAAGATGCATATTGGGTGTTAGTACGTCAAAAAGCAGTTTCATGGGAGAAAGAATTGCTAACAGATGATTGTTCCATGAGTGACTAAGAACTGCCATTTTCAGACCAGTGAGGTGAAAACCTCACGTAGATGAATCTTGCATGTTTCACTAATGCTGACATCACGTAGGGGGCTTCACATAAGACAGAAAGTGGCAGGAAAAATGAAAATCCCACCAAACTTGAGGAAAGGTAATACACATAAAGTTACCCAATAATGTATTCATACTACTCCAGCCTTCAACTATAAAAAAACTATTTTTTTTTAGCAGTTACCTAAATAAATTTCAATCCCTATTGATGAGACTAATATGCATTGTGAAAATCAGCAGCCACAGAAAACCACCCGATATATCTCTGTAAAATATGACTGAACAACTTCTTTATCTACACTTGATTACCAAACAAAGCAAGCAGCAGGAACCTCAAACAGTTTTGTGTTTATGCAAAACCTCCACCTGTCAACTGCACAATCCTTGCTTTGACTGAACATTGACATCTACTTGATTTCACATGTGTTTAATGGAAAATGAAATAAAACAGAAAAGAGAAAGGAATCAAAGTTAATTCTATGGGATAAATGAAGAAGAGTAATAGGAGGCCCATTGTGACTATAATCACTGAGCTTCTGTGTTGGGGCTTCAATGTAAATTTATGTAAACACCAGCCTGCAAACTTAGTCAACAAACGCAGCCGTCAATACACTTTCACTCACAGCATTGCAATAAACCAATATCATTACAAACAGAATACTATATCATTTAAATTAAATCCACATTCCTGCTTTGATTAATTTATGCAAAAATCATGGAAATAGAGCCACTTGTTTTATCTGGTAAACTCCAGATGGACGATAGTTCCACAATGCCCAATGACATTAGTGAATGACTTTTAAACAGAAGGGTGAACTGGCACTATTTTTCATTCAACTTATTAACTGCACAGTGTTTGGAGGCCAGGAGATCAGACAAGTCAGTGACACCGAAAAGGGACTGACTAAAAAGCAGTGCCCACAAAGTGCGGGAGGAACCCAGGAGGTCTGGCAGCACCCGTGGACATGCCCTGAAGAAGCGTCTCAGTCCAAAACATCGCCTGTTCGTTCACTGCCATGGACGCTGCCTGACCTGCCGAGTTCCTACAGCATTTAGTGTGGGTTTTGGATTTCCAGTATCTGGTGTTTCTGACTAAGATGGTTGGAGCTGTATATCTAAACAGCATTTATGGAAGCCACTGAAGAGTAAATGACCCTCAAAGTTAACTAAGAATCATCGCCAAATCTGTTCCCCACTTCCCCAGACAACAGTTTAGAACACATTTAGTTGGAGTTACAAATGGCCAATTTATGATCTACAAATGATCATAGATTGTGGGTGGACTGAGTGTTGGCATTACTGATGATATCAAAAATGCACAGGCAACACCTTAGCTATAGCCAGTCTATATTACATTAATGGGACTCTGGGCGGCATCTGACTCCTAAACTGAGTTCTATCTGAAAAAGAGACAGATTCTTAATAGGGAATTGTAATCGAATTTGTTTCATTAAACTCCATCCTTTTGTATAGCCCATGGCTAAAATTAGGTCAGAGATAAAAACAGGTCCTCAGACTCCAGCTTGACATTGTAAAAAGTAAGAAGTGCAAGATTGATCTTATGTCTAAACCAGCAAATATATCTTTGGGTCTGAATGAGTATTGTGCTGGAAATTATGTCAATATGTGTGCTTATGACATTGAAGGTAGCTCATCTGGTCAAATTGAATTGAAAGAAAGATGTGATTGATCAAGTTTCCAAAGTGATCCAATTCAACTTAGAATACTCAGTGAATCTATTTTATGCCAGGTTTATTTTCATTAACCTAGAGTTGAAAAGAAAAGGAATATGCTAAGTAATTTGATTTCTGTATGAAGGAGAAAGATCATTAATCTGACACATTAACCCTGTTACTTCCTCCTCAGATTCAGTCTGAGCTGCTGAATATTTCCAGTATTTTCAGATTTTGTTTCAGATCTCAAGCACCTGCAGTAATTTGCTTTTAGAGAAGGCACGTCTTTGCTGATTAGAGCACTTCGAAGCTTTTCAGCATTGTCATCTTGGTACCTCTGCACCAAAAATGCTTCTCAGATTTGGCCACCTTGAACAGCACTTAGAATTGCTGCATCACATTTTCAGAGACCCGCGTTCAACCTTGACTTTGGGAGCTGCTTATGTAGAGTTTGCAAATTCTCCCTAAGACCATGTGCACTTTCTCCAGCCGTTTAAGTTGCCCCTCGAGAATGGGTGAGTGGCAGAATCTGGGGGAGTTGATGGGTATGTGGAGGGAATAAAATAAAATTACAGCATTTGGGTGCGTGCTGGGTGGAATGGATTTGGTGGTCTGAAGCGCCCATTTCTGTGCTGTCTGCCTCTCTATGACCAGCGTGTCTCTATTTGTCAGTGAACATTAAACGTCTATATATACAGTGCACACTGTGACCCACAAATGAGAAAGCACATGCACAATCCCAAAGGATCCACCTGGTGTTTGACTTCAGAGCACGCTTATCAATATGGCACTTCTAAGAAATGCTGCCATCTAAATGTGAAGAGCAGTGAAGTGCAAAGCCACTACACCTCCAATAAGGACATTGACCAAGAGGCTTCAGTGTTCACGCTGTTTGAGTCCATCTGGGAATTGTCCAAGGACATCATTTCCCTTGCTTTGTACACCTTCTCCCTGTTGTCACAAAGCCTTGATTCTATGATCTTATCTCTAACATGAGGCTCATCAAGAAGCCCAGAAATGCCTAGCTAATAACAATTACATGGGATTGTATAGGAGAGCGATGCAGCAAGTGACTAGAAAGAAGCTGGAATTACTGCTGAAGCAAGTGGCAGCATGCCTGACACAGAATGCTATCACAGCAAAAACAAATGAATTACTTACCCAAAACAACCACTGTTGACGTACAGCAGCTGCTCACTACAAGCATGAATAGTAAAGACTTATAACAATGGACAAGAATTGTAACTGAGGGGAAGAGTCTCAAATGTGCATGAAACAGCATGGAAATCATAGCTAACATTATTAGGAAAAGTGCAGGCAGGTAAGATCAAAATGCAGATTCAGAGCTGTACATTGAAGGATAAGAAACAGTGAATAATTTACAGTATATGTCTGTAAAAAGATACTTTAAAAACAATAAATGTTACCCAGAGACACTGAGGAAACATCCCTAGCTCTTTGTTTAATATTGTTTGAGAGTTTTTATACACAATACAGACCCTTCGGCCCACAGTGTTGTGCCAACTAAATAACCTACTCTAGACACTGCCTAGAATTACCCTACCACATAGCCTCTATTTTTCTAAGCTCCATGTATCTATCTGAGAGTCTCTTAAAAGACCCTCTTGTATCCACTTCCACCACCTGTCTCAAGGGTTACGCATAACAGATAAATAAGGGAGATATGACTGAGTTATAGCTATACAGTCAATGAACCTCTCCATTACTTTCTGATCAATTCTGGTTTATGATGCAGCAATGAAGTTGGGAGCTGGGACTGAAAGTTGGCTCTAATCCCTAATGGTGTCACTCTGACACTTCTCAGCAAAACCACAGCAGCATAAGTGTCCATTCAATTCACCTAGATGGGACCACAGCACAGCTCCATGCACCATGGAACTCATAAGGAGATTGAAGATTTTTGCCCTATGATTGAGATCCAGTTTTCAGTACACATTAATACATACTTAATCTCTGGAGAACAGTTTTTAAACTTTAGTTATTTTTTTAATTTTTGGAGAAGTTATTCTTTTTGTCACATAAGAAGGTAGCAAACATCTATGGGAGCATTCACAGATTTCTGATACATATTGGATTATACCAAGTGTTCAGTGAGCTGGAAAGGAGCCTTTCATTGCAGACTTTAACTGGTTTTCCTAGAATTATAATGTTGTTAAGTGACCATTCATGTCAGAAGTTTAAGTTACAAATTTGCTCTGGTATGTTCTGATCCACCCTATATATTGTATTTCAGCACTGCAGTGGTGTAAAATGTAATATAATGTCAACAATTCTGTCAGGGACCAGAATTCCAATGCTGTCAGAGAGTTACTTCCATTGGCTTCAAACCAGGTGGGAGTAAAGTTATGAAGCGGTGCTATGGTGTTGCAGGAGTACCACCAGCCAATCTTCATGGAGAGATGGCATCACCGATGCTCACTCTGACCATCAGTTTCTCCCTGCCCATCTCATTCCTGATTAAATGGAGATGTGGTGGAAATTTGATCCAAGTATGTTCTTACCTATGTGTATTAGGTTCAAATAAGGTCTGAAATAGCATGAGGAACATGTCACAAATTCCAACAGTACGGTAATACTATTGATAGTTATTTGAGCACTGGATATTAAGATATAGATTGAGGAACTGGAAATAGAGTTTTTCTCAAAATAAAGAATGTTATGGGGAGGTTTTGTGAGGAATTCAAGATTATTGATATCTGTAACTCAGGTGGTCAATGCTATACATGTTCCAAATTATTTCCATCATTGATATCTGTCGAAAATCTACAGGCACTCAATATTTTTACTTCAGTGCCTCAAACAGAAAATCATGCTTATCTGCAGGTGAGAAAAGGCCCAGCAAAATTCATGTAAACCATTGCACATTATTCCCTCAACATTTTCCAATGATCAGCTATTCCTTACAAACATTTAGTAAACGTTTTAGTTCATATCTATTAATTCATATTCCTGGAGTCATGATAATTTATTATTGTTTCAATTTACATTCTTATATTGGTCAATACAAATTTCCTAGGACATTCCAGAAGTAAGTCGCCGTTCAATATAACAGCCTTAGATAATAAGATAATGAAAAATAATTCAAAAATCAATACTTTATTTGAATGTTTCTATCAAATAGAATTACAGGAATTAGTTGATGTAGTGTATAAAAGATACAGATAAAACTAGGTAGACAGCAAGTATAGTCATACATTATCCATTGACCCAAATACAAAGGTTGAGAGCTTATATAGGGTATTGAGATCACATCCAAAATGCTATGTTCAGTATTAGCCTTCCTATATAAGGAGGTATATAAATGCATTAGAGACAGTTCATGGAAGGATTGCTTAACCGAAATTGTCTCATTCAAACAAATTGTTTTGGCTAGGCCATCTACTGTATCTGCTGGAGTTTAGGAGGGTGAGAAGAGACTTGTTTGAAACAGAAGATCCTGGGTGGCCTTGACATGACAGATATGGAAAGGATGTTTCCTCTTGTGGAGGAATCTAAAATTACAGGTCACTGTCTGAAGATGTTGGATTGCCCATTTACAACAGAAGTGAGATGGAATTTTTATTCTCTCGAAGTGCGATGGAAGCAGAATCGGAACATTTTTAAGGCAGTGGATATATATTCTTGATAAGCAGGTGGAACAGGGAGTTGTGATTGCCACTGAAGCAGCATGATCCTATTGAAGAACAGAGCAGGCTCATGAGGACAAGTAGCTTTTTTGTGCTCTTAGTGTGTATGTTCATATACTGTATGTGTAGTGTTAGTCATCACAGTTAAAAAGGGCAGCGAAGAAATAGCACACAAACAATTATACTCACTCCTTGCCAAATCTAGTAATGGTACAGCCAACAAACAAGGAGATCCTGTAACTTTATCCTTTGCCTTATATTTTGTTAAAGGTTCCATCAGCACAATGTGTTACTAACTGACTGACATTCGGTTACCCAAAGGTTTGATTATTTTGCAATTCCTGGCACTGTTGAACAATGAAAAACAATATAAAACTCGATCTCGGTGCCATAAAAAGCTATCCATTATAGTTAGTTAAAAAAAAGCGCGATCCATATCCAGCATACTATCATACCTTCATTAAGGTGACATAATTCGGAAGAGAACGCAATAAATTAAAATGACCAAGAGTCCTGAAACACAAATAAGATTGTTGCACATGCAGACCTGTTTATTTCCTACTGTTTAGAATGTAGCAGAGGAAATATGTTTCAGATCCATTGAAAGGACTGAAATCAAGGATGAACAGATCCTAGATCAGGCCTACTGACCAGTGAGACATGCTGCTGCCTGGCACCCTGGTACCTGGCGTAAAGTATTGTCTGTGTTCTCCCTGTATTTGCATGAGGTTCAGCCGGGTGCTCTGTTTTTTCCCCCACATTCCAAATATACATTGGTAGGTTAATGACCAAAAAAAAAATCAAAGGGGCCATGTGAGAGGGAGTAGGTTGCAGTGATCAAAGGAAATAAGGAAATAGAAATGGGACCAATGGCAGTGCTACTGAAGAATCTAACATGGATCCAATGGGGGAAATGGCTTCCTTCTGTGTCATTACAAGCAAGAGATAACATATGATAGCCAGGATCATCTTCACTGGTGATGCCACCAGAAACCCACTCCCATCAATAGTGCAAGTGCCATTATATTACTGGGTAAGATCCATCACTCAAGCACAACAGTAAGATTTCTGCTGCAATGTCACAATGTCTGGACGGTCTTTTCCAGGAAGGCTGATGTAGACATTCTCTCACACAGACATTCCGACATATTCCATCATGAATACTCTTGATTTCTGGTAATTACTCAAAACTCTCACAAACAAGTCACATAAAAATTTATGACAAATAGCGGTTGTCTGTTCCCACTGCATTATCATTATGTGGTTGAAAGTTTCTATTATTCCATTCTATCTCCTCCATGGCTCCTGTTTAGAGGTACAGCTTGGCCTTCATTCATGAAGGCTAGCTAAGTGGTGCTGCTCATTCAGAATATTGGCATTCTGCTGAGACATGCAATGACTCAACAGCACAATTAGTGCTAGTGGCATGCCGTACTCACTATAAACAATACAATGTTGGTCTGTTACTGTATTCTACTCAAGTGGCACAGCGTAATCCAGCATTGTGATTGCAACTTCCACATTCAGGAATTTAATGGAACAATGGACTTGAGGGAAGATATTATTGGCAAAAGGAGAAGTAGATGTCTTGTGGCTGCTGTGGTGCAAAAGCAATGGACTGGGTTAAAATCTGCATTTTTGATTACTTATCTCCAAAACTCCCTTGAGTTTATAAAACTGAGAATTGCATGATTAGCACCCTGCCACTGAATGAAGTAATTCTCATGGAGTGATTTTTAAAGTATTTATGCTAACAAATACACATGAGTAAGTTGTAATGGCTGACAAACAATGTGCCTAATCCAGTAGATCCACAGTAGTGAAAGTGATGGCTCCTTAATACAATGAATGTATGGTGGTCACTAAGGAATCACTAAGGATTCCTGCCCCAAACAGTGTCACTAAAATATTACTGATTTAACATGAGCAGTTAAGATAAGGTCTCAACTCACAAGTAACCTTCTCGATTTTAGATCATAACCTGAACAGTTTGCATCCCCAAAGCACCCATTATAGAGACAAACCCTATTGTTTGGTACCTACATAGGCATTGCTTAAACTCAGCCATAACTCACAATTGGTTGAGTGAACTCAGCCTTTTTTCCTTGGAGCGATGGAGGATGAGAGGTGACCTGATAGAGGTGTATAAGATGATGAGAGGCATTGATCATGTGGATAGTCAGAGGCTTTTTCCCACGGCTGAAATAGCTAGCACAAGAGGGCATAGTTTTAATGTGCTTGGAAGTAGGTACGGAGGAGATGTTAGGGGTAAGTTTTTTATGCAGAGAGTGGTGAGTGCGTGGAATGGGCTGCTGGCGACGGTGGTGGAGGTGGATACGATCGGGTCTCTTAAGAGAGTCCTGGATAGGTACCTGGTGTTTAGAAAAATAGAGGGCTGTGGGTAACCCTAGGTAATTTCTAAGGTAAGGACATGTTCAGTACAGCTTTGTGGGCCAAAGGGCCTGTATTGTGCTGTAGGTTTTCCATGTTTCTATGTTTCTAATTCTTCACCTGCACAAAGTGCATGCACAAACAAAAACACAGTTTTTTCTACTAGGACAGTACAACACATTAAAACTGCCTGGATTTAGCCATGCAGGCGAATCGCATTCCCATATGATTACTCCCCTGAAGGAGCAGTGATGGTGGTACTTTGAGAGGAAAGTAGCAGATTCCTTACCCACAGGCAAAGCAGAGATACTTTGTCAGGAAATAGGAGGTCATTCTATATTCTTGACATAGTCACAGCTTCTCCTTGCCTTTCAGTATTAACATAATGTTCTACCTGACAACTCCTCCTATTTCTTCACCAAATCAAAGGAGAACCCATCATAATTTCCACTCCTGAACTCTTGGGTACCCTTATATAGCATCCAATACTGGATAACCGCTCTGTACTCATTGGCCACGAGGTTCTGTTTCCTTGCATAATACGTCTCAGAGGTCAGTGGAAGGGTCTCATATTTGCAAACTAGATTTATGACTTACATTAAGGGATTGACCCAAGTAGAAGTTGTTTACTTGGATTTTCAGAAAGCATTTGAAAAGGTGCTGCGCATGAGGCTGCTAAACAAGATAAGAGCCCACGCAATTACAGGAAAGATACTAGCATAGATAGGAGATTGATTGACTGGCAGGAGGCAAAATGCAGGAATGACGAGGGCCTTTTGTGACTATCTGCCAGTGTTATTCTACAGGGGTCAGTGTTGGGACTATTTCTTTTCACATTATATGTCAGTGGCTCGGATAATGGAATTGATAGCTTTATGGCCAAGTTTAGAGATGATATGAAAATAGATGGAGAGGCATGTAGTGTTGAGAGAGCAGGAAATTTGCAGAAGGACTTAGACAGAAAAGGGGAATGTGCAAGAAAGTGGCAGATAGAATACACTGTAGGGATTTGATGGCTCTGGGCCTGTACTCATTGGAGTTTAAAAGAATGAGTGGTTATCTCATTGAAACCTTTTGAATATTGAAAGGCATAGAGATACAGTGGGCATAGAGGGGATGATTCCTATTAGTGAGGGAGTTTAGGACCAGAGAGCACCGCCTCACATTTTGTCCATCTGCCAAATCTTTGAACACTCATTTAACCCGTCCAAATCCTTTGAAGGATCCTTTGATCCTCCCACAAATTGCCTTCCCTTCAATCTTTGAATCAACACCAATTTTGGATATAGTAAGACCATAAGACCCTAAGACGTAGGAGAGAACTAGGTCAAATGGATCATTGGGTCTGCTCCACCATTTTATCATGGCTGACACTACTTCTTTTAGACTCTTTCTCCTGCCTTCTGCCCATAATCTTTGATGCCTTTACGAAACAAGAACCAGTCAACGTCCGCTTTAAATATTCTCAAGGACTCGGTCTCCACGGTCATTTGCGGCAGTGAGTTCCACAGATTCCTCTCACTAAAGGAATTCCTCCTCATCCCTGTTTTAAAGGGAGGGTCATGAATTTTGGAGGACAGTGAATCTTTAAAGTCACTGCTACCTTCCATGTATCAACAACCTTAAAGCACTCTATGAGGGGAAAGATTCTATGGCAATCTGCAACACCTCTTGAATGTTGGGATCAGAACCACTGTGGAACTGTCTGAGCATGCATGGCAACATGCTGAGTTTGTGCTACTGGAGTCTGTGTTCCCACTGCAGCATCCAAATGTTGCTGGAATTGAAGCTGAGTTCATCATTCATCAGACACTTTCTTGACTGGAAATGTGGAACTGCAAGCTGTCGTTTAAGATACAGAGAAGAAAATAAGCCTCATAAACCTAGAATATTCGTAGCTTGCAACTCAAAAGACAGTAAAGCTGGCTAAACTGTTGCCAACCACACTTAAAATCTGTTCTGCCAAGAAGGCAATCTACAGAGCCAATAGCACGGATTGGTTCCTGAAATAACAGTTGCTATCCAAAGACAATAAACTGGTAGGTCAGTATTCTTCAGAATTTAGAAGAATGAGGGATGATCATACTGAAACATACCAGGTCGTAAGGGAGACTTGAAAGAGTAAATGTTAAGATATTTGGAGAGTCTTGAACAAGGGACCTAATTACAAGATAAGGGGCTTGTCACTTTGAACTGAAGGGTTAGAGATCTCTTCTCACAGTGAATGTTTGCAATTTCCTACCAATGACAGTTTAGAGCCCAGTTCATTAGAAATATTTAACATGGAGATGGATATATTTTTGAATGACCTTGGGATTGAGGGCTATGGGGATCTGGCATAGAGGAGGAGTTGAGTTAAGGCCTTGAATAGATACGTTAGGGCCGCAGTAAATGGCAGACGGCTGGTAGCGTAGTGGCATCTGCGCCGGACTTTGGAGCGAAGGCTCCCGAGTTCAAATCCAGCCGGCTCCCTTGCATGCTTTCCATCCATGCTGGGTTGAGCGTCGAGCTAACAACTCGGCCTCGTAAAAATAAGAAAGCCTGCTCAAAAAACGCTGTCATAATGGTGTCCCGTGACTCCACTCGAAGTTAAGGCCTTTCTTCTTCTTCTTCTTATAGTAAATGGCAGGGAAGGCCTGCGGGACAACTCTTATTCCTATTTCTTATGCCTTTTTCAGCAGAAGTAGGACACTTGGAATGAATTTGGAACTTTGCATTTCCTTGGTCGAGTGAGTTCAGCTTAACTGCACGTTACAATCCCCGTACTTTTATCAGCTTGCACACTCCTCAATTATCAAATGGAGTGTGAAAATTGAACATAAGTGTGCATAGTTTTTGACAAGTCTTCTCAGTAATTCCTTCACTTATACGCAACTGTCCGCTCTTAATTGAAGTTGACATTTACATTGCTTACCAGTAAAGTGGCACTCAGGTGTATGACTAAGCATCAGCAGTAAGTTTAATAGGTGGTCAGAGACTTACTCATCCTCAGGATGGATGCAACTAATGTGGCTATACTCCTTTAACAAGATGTGTCTTGTACTACACTTAAGAAAGCATTCAGCTCAATTGAGCATTGCCAAAATCCAGTAATCAGTGATTCTGCATAATGCCCAAGGTCAAGGGCATGCGCAGCATAGGATGGGTGCAATCATGAAGAAAATTTCCGTTGCTGATAGGAAACAGATTTCAGCTCATTCTGCCCCTTTGCTCAATTTCTTTATCGTCATTGAACAACTTCTGAGACTTTGTCATGAGACACACATGCTGAGGGCCAGGTAGGAAGGAATATTTCAGACCAGATTACATTAGCCTCTCCTTCAGTAGGACCTCAGGATAAGTAAACTGGCTTCAGAATTTTGACTCTGAAGGTTTAATTAATGACATATAACCTCACTAGATGTGTGCAATTCTTTAATGAAAAACACTGAAACAATTTACATTGCCAATGTGCACACAGAACAATGACTATTTTGTTTTCTCCCTAATCCAAGAAGCATATGAAGTTTATTATAGCCTCATCTTCAACCTACCCAATGGCATTCTTTCAATACAACCTAGGTCCGGAATTAAACATTGGAGCTTTTCAAAGTTTCTGGAGCATGCTACATTATCCTTTCTGATCCTTCTTATTCACCAAGCAGTCTTCACTGTCAGAATGCCCCCAACCTTTTGTCCTTAATTTCCCAGTAAGTCACTCCTGAACTGTAGACTGGGACACTTTGAAAGAAACATTTCTTTGTTGGCTTCAGGCTACAAACTATGGTGTCAGGGGAAAGACTACCACTGGCTTTCATAGCTAAAGAAGCTACGTTATGTTTTGTATCAATAAAATAGAAGCCAACTAGTCTAATAACCAGCAAGCTGTTCTTAAGGCCCAACAAGCTATACATTCAACTTCAGTAGACATGTTAAGCAAGCTACAAGATAAAGCTTATCTAAGTATGCAAAGAAGTTGCAAAGTTTATTTTGAAACTTGAAAGCTTTCAATTTCTTGCAAACTATTTGCCATTACTGGATACTAATAAAGAAGAAGTACTTTTTAATCTTCCAAGTTCTTTCACATGTATTATCTGGAAACATCCAGTCTTACTAGATGTGCAGAACTTTTGCAGACAGTATTCAAATCTCACCTCCTCATCAGAATATGGAACTGTACCTTACCTTGGATTGCTGCCATTTTATTCTGTTTGAAAAAAACTGGAACCCAAAAGGTGCAGAATCATGCGTACGATCCTTGCCCGCAGCAGAAACAGTGATCACAAGGTTCCTTAGCATGGGGGTAACAAAAGACTCCTGAGCAAAAAAAAAGTTGCATTGCATTAAGCAGCGATTGGGAAAGAACAGTGTTTACCTGCAATGAAGCCTTTCAGATTTTGGCTGCAAGTTTAGGAAAATCATGTTCACTTGTCAGAATAAGAACACCTAATTGGCATTGTACCATAAATTTTATGGTTCATATGTCGCCACTATAGCAGCATTACTTTATTTAATGGCCACAATATTCACTTAAGCTAATTTTATGAATGTGCCCACATGCTTAAATAGATTAGATTGATATATTGATATATATAAATATATAATTTGCATTACAATAAATTTTATATCTTAGTCATCTTACAATTAAGTATGTCTGGGAAAGCATTTAATGACAGTTGGATGAGTTCATGACTTCTAGCTGCACTTTAGAGTATTTTGACAGAAAAATGTTTGACAGATTTATGATTAATCGAGAAAACCACAGAGAACATACTGTACTTGCCTAAACATATTATGTCCTGTATTCAAAAACAAATATAAATCAATTATCACAGCAAGGGAGTGGGAAGTAAATGTTTAAATGTTTCTCTAGAAACAGTTCAATGCATGAGAAAATGAGAATGTGTCGATAGTTAAACAAATTGCCTTTTACATTCCTCAGAGTTACAGCATAGTTTCAAACAATATTGTAAATGGGTCATTTAGTAAATGTCATGGATGATTTCCTCCAGTATGATGGAATACTAAGATTAATGCTTTTCATCTTTATGTTATAGATCAGTCAATATTAATAAGTTGGTACTTCAAATACAAATGGAACAAGGCAATTACTAAAGGAAACTACTATTTCTGACAATTAATGTTGTTTTGAAGTAATATTTGATGCCTGCTCCCATAAATTCTGATTTTCAATAGGCTTATTATGATAGGAAGGATTTAATTATGATCCTATGAAATTAATTGGATGGATCATATAATCATAAATGCTATAACATGGCAAAAATGGATAAAATCATAGTTCTGGTTAGAAGACGGCCATTCTATCCATCCAGTCTCCATGAGCTCTCAGGAGGCCCACACGTCAGTTTCATTTCTCCATTCCATTCCCAAAGTTTTACAAATGATTCTACCTCAAACACCTATCCAAGTTGGGCAAATATTTTTTCAACGTCTTTCTTTTCCTTGGCTCAGTTTCTGGCTTGGTAATTAATGCTGAAGTCATTTACATGTGCTGAAGAATCTTGCCTTTGAAATTTTCTAGCTGAAATGCAGGGTTTGGTGGAGTAAGCAAGCTTTTCTAAATGGAAGTCTGTGACTAGTGACGTACTGCAGGGCTCAGATTGAAATCCTTTTTTTGTGATATATATTAAAAATTCAAATGCAAAAGTAGGAGGTATGATTGGTAATTTTGCAGATTATATGAGAGTTGGCAGTGTTGTGCTCAGTGAGGGAGGTCATCTAAGGCTATAATAGGACATACTGTAAACCAGATGGAAAGTTGGACAGAGAATTTGTGGATAGAATTTAGTTCCCATAGGTGCTTGTGATGGATTTTGAGAAGATAAGTAGGGAGAGGACACACACAGGAAATAGTAGGGCACTCAGAATTTTGATGAGTAGATAGACATTGAGGTTTCAACTCATGAGGTTCATGAGTTAGACCACAGTTGGAGAATTGCGTGTGGTTTCTGGTCACTACAATATAGGAAGATGTGGTTGCACTGGAGAGAGTGCAGAAAGAAAGAAAATGATAGAAGGAAAACAATGGCTTAAGGTGAAAGGAAGATTTAAAGATTTGAATAGGAATTTTTTTACATAGAAATTTGTTGATACCTGGAACTTGCTGCCAGAAGAGAAGCGGAGTCAGATGCAGTTACTAATTTTCAGAGACATTCGGACAACTATTCATATTGACAAGGCATAAACGGACATGGGTCTAATACAGGTAAATAGGGTTAGAGTAGATGATAAAAAGGTGCAAAAGGACCTACTCATGAAAAGATTAACTCTATGACTTACCAAATTGCATCTGTGTCAGTAAGAATAAAAAAAATACATTTGGTTCATCAAAATGGCATCAAACATTGAAGGTAAATGTGGCTGCAGAATTTGAGAAATAATCCAAAGATTTTCATTTAGAGTGGGATTAAAACAATACAGGACAGGAACAAGTACTTCAGCCCATAGCAGATTGATTCTCACAACTACAAAAGGATAAAACCAGGCACAGACCATCATGCAAACAGCAAAAATTTGGATTTTTTCAGCCTTTTTAATGTTAATTAAATTATCCCATAGCACTGCATAGTGTCAGGCCTGCATAGACAAGCAACTCGCAGTCTCCACCCTGCTAATAGGGATCACTTGACAATCTTTTCCAATGCGTCACCTGTAGCCTATTTAAGCCTAGCTCTCATCCACAGTCCTTGTTCAACCTCAGCCAGCAGCTCTGAGCCTTCAGCTACCTTGTTGTGTTAATTATCTTCCTTGTCTTGTGACACACTTGTGGCTTGTTACTTTGCAGTTTATTGGTAAGTATTGCTTACTGCTGAATTATCTCTGCTGTAACACACACAAAATGCTGGAGGTTCTCAGCAGGCCAGGCAGCATCTATGGAAAAGAGTACAGTTGACATTCTGGTCTCAGCCCTCCAGCATTTTAAGTGTATTACTTTGATTTCGCCTGTTTGAAATTATCTCAGCTGCTAAATTTGGGTCAAGCCTCCTCTACATTTGCTGACACAGAGGACTATATTAGTAAGAACTGAGTTGAAATATAAAATGTTCCAATACAGTTGACTAAACACCTTGTCAAAGAGTTAAAGCAGGATTGCATTAGAAGAGTGTGGTGGAGAAGAAAGAGGAAATTCCACAGAATGACAACAAAATTCCTCTAATTCTTAGAGTATTGTGGTGCTGAAAGTATGTGCACTAACTAGATATATCATGGCAATTTGAAAGTGCAGCAACATATGAAACCCCAGAGAGTGGGGAACTCTGCCTAATATACCATAGGCACATCCTTTTCCAACATTGATAGTGTTTACACGGGACACCATCATCAATGGTCTCCACCATCCAGACCATGCCATCTTCGCTCAGCTACCATTAGGCAGGAGTTTACAGAAGCCTGAAGTCTCATACCTCTAGGTTCAAGAACAGATACTTCCCTGAAACCATTTGGTTCTTGAAACAACTTGCACAATCCTAATCATTACCTCAGTATAGTAACATTATAACACCTTTGCACTACAATGGGCTTTGTTTTTTTAAATTATAATTGTTTTCTCTTGTATAATTTATGTTTATGTTTTTTCTTGAATGTTATACCCCATAATTGTGATGCGTCCGTGATACTGATGAAGTACAGTATGTTTCTCAATGCACCTGTGCATACATGTACTTTTGTATATGACAGTAAACTAAACTTTGACCTCTCATTCCAGTGGTTGGAATCAAACCTCGCACAATAGAAGATCCAGCCCCAAGGTATCATAGCAGGAGTACCCCAAGGTAGCATCTAAGCCACAACCATTTTAAACTTTTACTTTGACCTTTTTTTCCACCGTAAAATCAAAACTGGATATGATTACCAATAATTATGCAATATTCAATTCCATTCCCAGCTCTGCAGCAAATTAAGTAACTCATGCCAATATACGCCAAGACCTGGATGGCAATCATGCATGGGTTGATACGGGTGGACACGTAATATCCATGTGGCTATTTGTAACATCCATGCGGCTATTTGTAACATCCATGCCAGGAGAGCAGCTATTTGATGCCCATATCTCAAAAATGAATGAAAACAGATCAAAGAAATTGTAATGACTAAAATGGAAGCCAAGAGGTTTGCAGAAGCTTGTGTTTAATAAATTAGAACATAGAACAATACAAGAACAGGAACATGCACTTTGGACCACAATGTTTGTGCTGACCAAGATGTAAATTCAAACTGAATATCTGCAGCTCATGCCTCATATTACTCAATTTCCAACCTGTTCATATGCCTGTCTAAATGGCTCTCAAAAGATTCTGCTGTAATTGCTTTCAGCATCTCCCCTGACAGAATGTTCGAGGCACCTACCACTCAAGAATTTCCTTCATAAATCTCCTTTACATTTCCCTTCTCTTTCCTTAAGAGCTATGCTGTCCAGTATCTGACATTTCCATCCCGGGGAAAAGGCCTTAACATCATCTCCTCTTTACCCTTCTCATATTTTATATACTTCAACCAGGATAACCCCCCCCATCCCCCTCAGCCTCTGATGTTCCGCAGAAAATAATCCAAGTTTGTCCAACCTCTCCTGACAGCTAATGCTCCCTAATCCAGGCAACGTCCTGGTGAAAAGCTTCCACATCCTTCCTGTAATGGGGCAATCAGAACTACGCACAATAGTCCAAATAATGTCTGACTGAAGCTTTATGCAGCTGCAGCATGATTTGCCAACTTTTATGCTCAATACCCTGACCAACTGAGGTAAGTACAGGTATACCACATGTTTCTTTATCACTCGCCATGCACACACACACACACACACACGAGAAAATCCCTCTGTTTTACATGGGTAGAGACAGTTGTACCTAACACACAATGGAGATCTGTACTTAAAATTTGCTCATCGCCTGGAGAGTTAACCCCTAAAACATTTTATAACTATTGATGACATAGTTCAAAAATATTTTTGAATCAGCTTGCGTTAATCTGTAGGCATGAATTCCTGGAAGTGGATTCAATCACCTGGCTGCAAAGTTTAAGTTCAAAACACAAAGAAAGAGATAAAATTCTGAAAACTATTGTATAAATGGGCATAGTGAGTAAAACAAGTATGAAAAGATCCTAACATCTTTTAACAACAGGAATTCTGCAAATGCTAGAAATTCAAGCATGTCCTGACGAAGGGTCTCGGCCTGAAACGTCGACTGTACCTCTTCCTAGAGATGCTGCCTGTCCTGCTGCATTCACCAGCAACTTTGATGTGTGTTGCTAAAATCTTTTAACCCAGTTGCTGGCATTTTTTAAACTCACAAATCAGTGTTAATGGTGAGGAATTCAGTGAGAGGAAAACAGTCAGTGATATTACCCAGTGATAATACCCAGCGGTTGTTTTGGTTATTCCACTAGATGAAAAGTCATTAATAAATTAAACACAACTATCTTCCTTTGAGCTTGAACCAGTTTTCATTTTGCTTGGCTTCAGTTTTGCTTGAACCCCTGGGTGACATGGACCAAATGGTATCTTGTCGTTGAGAATAACTGATTTCTCCTATCTCTGGTGTTCAATCTAACATCTCCTAAATCTAATTTATTAGACGCTGTTGAATGAAATTCAAGGATTGGCTCATGGAACGCCTTAGTCTTATGCTAAGGAGAACTCCTCAATGGTAGCTTAGTGGTTAGCCGAATGCTTTACAGTATCAGCGACCCGGGTTCAATTCCTGTCTCTGTCTGTAAGGACATTGTGCATTCTCCTCGTGACCACGTGAGTTTCCTCCGGGTGCTCCGGTTTCCTCCCACAGTCCAAAGACGTATTGGTTTGTGGGTAATTGGTCATTGTAAATTGTGCTGTGACTAGGCCAGGATTAAATCTGGGGGATTAATGGGTGGTGTGGCTCGAAAGGCTGGAAGGGTCTACTCCATGTGTATCTCAATCATAATAAGTAAATCACGCCACAACCTCTGTATGGACTGATGATTACTTAAGCACAGGCAGGTGAGATCCTGGTCCATATATTGAATACTCAGCCTCACCGTATGCATAATCTAAG
This sequence comes from Mobula birostris, assembly GCF_030028105.1. Lineage (NCBI taxonomy): Eukaryota > Metazoa > Chordata > Chondrichthyes > Myliobatiformes > Myliobatidae > Mobula > Mobula birostris. The sequence goes on from NC_092386.1 coordinate 55,374,764, forward strand.
TGGGTAGAATATTTTGCCTAGCTTTAACCACCTGGTTAGAAAAAGGATATTAAAACTTTGAAAGAAAACACTGTATTATACTGAAGATGAGTGGTTTTATACTGAAGGGAAATATTAGAAATTATGATATAAAAGTGTGCCCTTTCTTGCATCTATTGCAGATGCCTGTTTAATCTGCACTAATGGGGAAAATGCTCATAAGCAGTTAAGTTCTTGCTGGCATGTTAATGAAATTCATTGATAATAATATTAAGGTAAACTGGCTTGGGTCCCATACAGCACCATTTAGCATATGCCTACATAGGTGAATGAATTTCTAGATTATAAGCATTTCCAGGGTAGTTACATTTAAATTGCATTGTAATAGATTTTAAATGAACAACTATATTTATATATGTAATAAAAAGATCAAGTTAACATTGTACAAATCCTCATTTACAACAAATAAATATCATTCTGCTACTATCATAAGCAACTTTGCACAGAAGGATGGAAAAAAAATGGATGAACAATTTTCAGCAAAATAGAATTATTGTGGTTTTCAACTGTTTTGAAATGTGTACTCAGGGAGGATTCACAGCTGCAATGTATTTCAGTCAAGGTTTTAAACGTTTTCTTGATAAACTGGTTTATTTCTGTGACTTTCTCATTTTTTTCAGATTCATCCTAACTATTCTAAGAAGGAAGGAATCCTCCTTGCACCCAAGCATAATATGAGGTTACTCTGAATCTGAAGAAGTATCGAAGACTGCTAAATCATGAAGAAGTGACCTCAGTCTGGTTCATGGGAAAGTGCAGATATCATCCTGAGCAGAGATTCTAGACAGGCTGATAACAATAAATATCTCTCTTTTTACCATGGAGAAAGACATGAAGACTTGTGAAAACTGGAGATAGTTAATGGGAATATCTTGGGGATAGTCCCCATTAAAGCCGAGATACTGAATGACTTAGAATGTATAAAAATAGATAAATCTCCAGGCTCTGATCAGGTATATCCAGGAAAACCAAGGAATTTTACAGTGAATGGTAAGGTCCTGGGGAGTGCTGTAGAACAGAGGGACATAAGTCTGCAAGTACATGGTTCCTCTGAAATAGTGTCGCAGGTAGACCTTCGTCAGTCAGGGCACTGAGTACAGAAATTGGGATGCTATGTTACAGTTGTGCAAGACATTGGTGAGGCAGTATATGGAATATTGTGTTGTGTTTTGAACTCTCTGCTATAAGAAAGGTGCCATTAAACCAGCAAGATTGCAGAGGAGATTTATGAGGATGTTGAGGGACAGAGTTATGGATAGACATTGAGCAAACCGGGACATTATTCATTGTATGAGAATGAAGGGCGATCTTATGGAGATGTATAAAATTATGAGGGGGATACCCTACTGCGCCACCCCATCTGTAAATATAAAAGCTCCTCTCTGGATGTCAGCAACTCTAAATAAAGAGAAAGATGAAAATTAATTTCAACATAGAACAAGATCAGGATAAACTAATTGGGCCAAACTTCTTCAGGGTAAATATTCTGAAATAAAATGGAAATATCAGACAACCTACTGGTTATACAGTACATTATAATGTCTCTGTATAACTAGATCCTTGATACTCAATACATGCAAGGCACATGGCAATATCATATTCAGCTGTTTTGATTTTGCCTCATCAGAAGATATCACCATCAGTTATTGAATTGTTCATAATCCACTCAATGTATCCAAGTGTAGTCAATTTTTGAAGTATCTTTCCATCAATGAAGTTTTAATTTCTCATCTGTTTGCCTGAAGCAGGTGTACCTGCTCCATTGTGCTACACAAGTGCGTTGGAGGCAAATGAATGATTTTGGGAAGCAGAGTGCAATACATTGGCTCTACTATTCAGCAAACTGAGTACTCCTGACTGAGGATACACTTCTTGTCAACTCAATACATCTACAAACCTACTAAATATCTTCTGCAGGAAAACAACAGATGAACAAATTCAAAATACTACGTCAAGTTCTGCTTTGCATTGCTGAATTGCTGGATCAGGTACCCTGAATTCTTTGGACGTATTACCCATAGCCATTTATTTCTACAATATCTTCTCATCTTTAATTGAACTTCTCCCCCAGTTCTATTTTATCAATTATCTGTTGAAAATCTAGGGATATGCATGTCCTTGTTCTGCCATCTTTGAACAGGTTGTTACATCCAAGAAACACAATTAGACTAGTCAAACACTACTTACCATCCACAAAACCATGCAGACTCTACACAAGCACACAGGGGAAGAATTCACTGTCATTTACAGACTTTACAAATAACTTTACACTTACTGCAGGCAGTGTTTGCAGCAGCAACTTTGGAGGTCACCAGGGAGCATCCTGCGCAGTGGGAGGAGGTCCAGTGAACTAGCCACAAAGCCTGCCCCCAGAAAACCCAGACGTCTTAGGCAGGAGGCTGTCATTCCCTCTCAATCAGCTGCAAGTGACAAAAATAGTCAGATTCTAAAATACTTAAAATATAAAAATACAAATAAATCCCAAAATAATAAAGTTAAAGATTAGAATAAAATCAGGAAGGACATAAATTATCTGTATTAAAAATTCTCTGGAGAATTTAACAATGCTGGTTTTACATTTAGTAGCAATTTTAAAACCTATTTTTGCCACTTAAATTATTTAGTCATGCACTTGAGATTCTTACTGTTGCTCCCTTCCCTCTATACCAAGAGGTAAGTATAAGTTTCATCTTTCAGATTCTCTGGTGGGCATTTCATTCAGGTTGCTATGACTAAGACAACTGCAGTGCTTGATAGAGTGCTATATGAGGTTATTCTTACCCTTGGCCATTAAGCTCTATAATGAGTCAACCTATAGCTGGGGAAGTGATGACCCCATCCTGTTAGACTGTTTAAGGTAACTTATTTTTTATTCTTTCTTATTTCTCTTCTAATATTTATATATCTGTGCACTTGTATTGCTACTGTGATACTGTAACTTCCTTTGGTATCTAACTATCTAAAAATATATCTATCTATCGACTCCCATGCTGAGCTGAGGAAGTTGACTGTTGGAGTGCAAACTGTTAAAAGCAGCTTCCAGATGTTTTTGTCACACATGTAGAAATGCAGAAGTTGTTGTCACATATACACGGCAACACCTGCTAACATTCACCATATTTCTCTGAAAATTCGGTGCCATTATGGTTTTTTGTTGTCCTGTTACCAATTAATGAATTTTAACATTGTCGTGATTAAGTTTCACCTGCAATTGAATACATATCCTATCTAGCTCTTTCATAATCTTGAAAAGCTCCATCAGCTTCCTCCCTGAAAAATAACGTCAGCCCTCTTTTTTTAAATCTTTCCTACTGCCTATAATGTCTTGGATCAAGAATTGTTGCTTTAGATCTTTTTAATCACCTACCCCAGCACTCTGTAGCCATAATATAAAGCTGAGACTAGAGCAACTCACAAACTATGTTAAGTCGCTGGACTACATTCTAGGAGCTTGCCTATTGATCTAGTTCAAAATCGAAAATGTCCACTAGGTAATTGAATTCTGGGTAATTAGTACAGTTGAAGTGAAATAAAAACCAGTTATTATCACTGACAACTTCACTCACCTCAACACTGAACTGATTCTACAATCGATGGACTCACTTTCAAGAACTCATGTTCTGGTATTATTGATCTATTTATCTACTTCTTTATTCATCTATATGTTTATTTATTGTTTGTTTGTTAGCTTATTTAATTAATTTGCACAGATTGTCTTCCTTTGCACATTGGTTGTTTGTCAGTCTTTGTTTTAGTGTAGTTTTTCATTGATTCGATTGCATTTCTCTATTCTACTGGGAATGCCTGCAAGGAAATGAAACTAAAAGTAGTATTTTGTGACATATACATACTTTGAACTTTTGATTAAAAAAAACTACTGCATCATTTAAAAACCCAGCTTGTTCACTAAGAGAAGAGAAGCTGTGGCCCTAACTTGGCCTGAACGTATGTGACTTTAGACTTCTCCCCATTTCCAATATTGCTGTCCTCTTTTTTTTTTTTAGCAACATAGAGGTATTCATGAAGAGTGTATGGACTGACTGAGCTTTCTGGTTTTTGATACGTATAATTACTGTGTATAGTTACTCATAAATTTTGGGCTGTGAAAGAGAATTTTTGGGACTTGTTTTTACTGGCTGCCACAGTTGGCTCTCTGCTGCGACTCAAGCAACCAATTCCAAGGCAGACCCAGTGGCTGCTCATCATGCTGACAAATTTAGCTTTCAAACAGATGTTATATCTTATTTACAGATGTTGGGTGCCTAACATCTGGTCTGGACAGCTGGCTCCAACACCTAAAAAGTAATACTATTTCAATAATCCTTTGGTAAATACCTAGTGCCAGTACATAGTGTACATAAGACATACTGTACATAATCCATGTCTACAGCAAAGATTACTGTCATATATTATCGGCAGGGAAGGAATTAGTGCAGAAATAAACAGAAAATTGTGAAAACTCTACCAGAATCTGCAGAGAGGATAAGCAAATTCATATTTCAACCATTGCTGAAGATAAAATTATATTAAAACTGCATATGGAGAAAAGTTAGCATCACCTATACATTTTTAATTTACTAGCGTTTATTAAGCTTCTAAAATGCTGTTAACATTATGAGAGAGGAAGAACCTTGCCGAAACAGTTTCAAGTTTGAGAGGAATTGAAGGGATGGAAGGTAAGAAAAGTGTCAAAGAAAAACTGGCTGACTGCTCACTTCATCAGCTGATGGTTGTTCAGGTAGTAGATCCTCTCCTCAAGCATCAACCAAGCTCCCTTGCAAGAGCATTGACTGCATACCTAAGGACCCCCTTTTTAATAGTTTAGAAAGACATTCACAATCACAGGATGTCTCAAAGAACTGCACAGCCAATAAAACACTTGTAAAATCTAAACAGCTCTGTAATTTAAGACATTTCGCAGCCATTTTACACTCACCAAGCATTCACAAACAGCAATGTAACATTGGATGGGACATTTGTTTTAGTTATGTTGATTAAAGGACAAATATTGACAAGGACACCAAGAATAGTCTCACTACTTTTCTTACCTGTATTGTCAGTAGACTTTTGATATGCAAATAAAAGGTAAAAAAGGGCTTGACAAAGTCATAAATTCAGTGTCACACAGCTCAGAAATAGGCCACATACAGTCCAATATGTCAATGCTGGCAATCGTGTCCATCTTAAGTAAATCCCATTTGCCAAAGTTAGGTCTTTATCCTTCAAGTGTGTGCCCAAGTATGTTTTAATGTAGTGATTGTACCTAATTCAACCACCTCATCTGACAGATTTCTAAAAATCGATGACTTTTGTGCAAATAAAAGGCTTAAATCTCTTTTAAAGCTCCCTCCTCTCATCTTAAACCTATGCTGTTGTTTCACTACACCTACCATGGGAAATATTCTAATTACCCCATCTAACCCCTTATAACTTTACTTACTTTTTTCAGGTCACCCTTCAGCTTCCTTTGCTACTGGAAAAATGAACGAAAAGTGTCTAATCTGTCTCCATCACTGAAGTCTTGCAATCCAGGTAAAACATCCTGATGAATCTCCTCTGCACTCCCTCCAGCACAACCACATCCTTGCTATAGTGTGCCCACCAGAACTTCAAGCCATACTCCACCTGCAGTATAATCAGTATTTCTCTGCCCAAAATGGATCATCTCACACTTGTCAGAATTAAATTCTACTTAGCAAATGCCCTGTCCAAATTCCTGTCTGATCTATGGACCTGATGTAACCTTAGTCAACCTGCCCCACCACTGGCAATACCAACAAATTTTGTGTCATCCTCAAGCTTACTAATTGTGCCTCCTGATCATTTAAGTGGTGAAGATGATCTGGCTGTACGGGAAGATGTTGAGGACAGGAGGGGGTCCTCTGCTGTGACGGGAGGGGAAAGGGAGATGATTAAGCATAGGAAGTTACAAAAAGCTAACTGAGTCGAAAACAAGACAAAATCTGCAGATGCTGGAAACCCGAGCAACACACACAGAATGCTGGAGGAACTCAGAAGGCCAGGTGGCATCTGTGGGAAAAAGTAAAGTCGACGTTTCAGACTGGGACATTTACTGAGGACCGCACTCTCATGCCTAAGGGCTCAGTTTTAGTTATTTATCCATTTTATTGTCGCCAGAGCTTTTAACCACACGAACCTTAGGTCAGTGCTCCCCAGATTCCACCAGAATGTGGACTTTGCAATGAGAGGGGAGGACGCATTGGACCTTGTTTACACAAACACTCTCGATACGTACCGGGCGGAGTCCCACCCCCACCTTGGTAACTCAGACCACATCTCTGTTATGCTAATTCCAGCATACAGACCGCTCGTCAGGCGCTCCAGACCAGTTCTGAAGCAGGTGAACACCTGGCCAGCGGGAGCCATCTCTACTCTTCACAATGCTTTGATCACACTGACTGGCACTTGTTCAGGGAGGCTGCAACCGATGACCACTCTACCAACCTAGAGGAGTACACGGCATCAGTGACTAGCTACATCAGCAAGTGCATCGATGGTATCACTGTGGCCAAGATCATCACTACACCGGCTAACCAGAAGCCATAGATGACCGCGGAGGTGCATGCGCTGCTGAGGACCCGTGACTCCACCTTCAGAGTAGGTGACAAGACAGCCCTAACAACAGCGAGGGCCAAACTGTCTCGGGCCAGCAGAGAGGCAAAGCGTGCACACGCCCAGCGAACCCACAGCCACTTTCAGGACAGCGGTGACACGCGGCACATGTGGAAGGGCATTCAGGACATCACCAACTACAAGACAACACCACCTGCCTGTGCTGGTGATGCCTCCCTCCCAGATGTGTTGAATAACTTCTACGCTCGTTTTGAGGTGGAAAGTGACATGGCGGCGAGGAAGACCACCCCTTCTCCAAACGACTAGGTGTTGTGTCTTACCGTGGCCGATATGAGGAGAACCCTGTGCAGGGTCAACCCATGGAAGACTGCTGGACCAGACAATATTCCTGGCAGAGTGCTTAGAGGATGTGCAGACCAGCTAGCAGATATTCTCACTGATATCTTCAACATCTCCCTGAGCAACACCATTGTTCCTACAAGCTTCAAGGCCACCACCCCGTGCTGAAGAAGTCTTCAGTGTTCTGCCTCAACGACTACCGTCCAGTTGCACTCACATCCATCATCATGAAGTGTTTCGAAAGGCTCGTCATGAGGCACATCAAGACCCTGCTGCCCCCCTCACTGGACACCCTGCAGTTTGCGTACCGTCCCAACCGTTCAGCAGACGACGCCATTGCCATCACCCTCCACCTGGCCCTAACCCACTTGGACAAAAAAGACATGTACGTTTGAATGCTGTTCACAGACTTCAGTTCAGCATTCAACACAATCATTCCTCAGAAACTGATTGGAAGTCTGAGCCTACTGGGCCTGAACACCTCCCTCCGCAACTGGATCCTAGACTTCCTGACTGGGAGACCTCAGTCAGTCCAGATTGGAAGCAGCATCTCCAACACCATCACACTGAGCACGGAGGACCCCAAGGGCCGAATGCTCAGTCCACTGCTGTTCACTCTGCTGACCCATGACTGTGCTGCAACACACAGCTCAAACCACATCATCAAGTTAGCCAATAACATGACCGTGGTGGGTCTCATCAGCAAGAATGACGAGTCAGCATACAGAGAGGTGATGCAGCGGCTAACAGACTGGTGCAGAGCCAACAACCTGTCTCTGAATGTGAACAAAACAAAAGAGATGGTTGTTGACATCAGGAAGACATGGAATGACCACTCTCCACTGAGCATCGATGATTCCTCCATAGAGTTTGTTAAGGACACCAAATTTCTTGGTGTTCACCTGGCGGAGAATCTCACCTGGTCTCTCAACACCAGCTCCATAGCAAAGAAAGCCCAGCAGCGTCTGTACTTTCTGCAAAGGCTGAGAGAAGTCCATCTCCCACCCCCCACCCTCACCACATTCTACAGAGGTTATATTGATAGCATCCTGAGCAGCTGCATCACTGCCTGGTTGGGAAATTGCACCATCTCGGATCGCAAGACCCTGCAGCGGATAGTGAGGTCAGCTGAGAAGATCATTGGGGTCTCTCTTCCTGCCAGACATTTACATCACACACCGCATCCATAAAGCAAACAGCATTATGAAGGACCCTGCGCACCCCTCATGCAAACTCTTCTCCCTCCTGCCATCTAGTAAAAGGCACCGAGGTATTCGGGCTCTCACGACCAGACTATGTAACAGTTTCTTCCCCCAAACCATCAGACTCCTCAATACCCAGAGCCTGGACTGACACCAACCTACTGCTCTCTACTATGCCTATTGTCTTGTTTATTATTTATTGTAATGCCTGCACTGTTTTGTGCACTGTATGCGGTCCTGGGTAGGTCTGTAGTCTAGTGTAGTTTTGTATTGTTACGTAGTTCAGTGTAGTTAACGTTGTCTCGTTTTTCTGCGTACTGTACCAGCAGTTATGGTCGAAATGACAATAAAATGTGACTTGACTTGACATTAATGTTCCATTTAACACCAATGTATTTAACACTGATTTATTTTACATAATGTGTCGTTAACTTTAACTAAACCTGGATTTTAACAACTCTGGACACCATTCTTCTCCTTTCCTTGGTATTTCTCTCTCTTTATCGCACACTTTTTCTTTCTCGCATTCCTTCTCTCATGCCTTAATATTCTTTCTATTTCTCTCATCTCTCCTTTTCAACTTGCCTTTCTTCTTTCTAGGATGTGCATCTTGTGCAGGTACGTTTAGTTCACTGGAGTATTCTCTTATGAATCCTTCCATTGCTCCCCTTACGATCTGATCTCTTCATCCACATCATCTGACAAATCCTGTTCCATTTTGTATTTCCATTGACACCTTAAACTTTCCTCCAGCTTAAAACCAAGCGGAATTTCACAAGTAACTGCCAGATTAACATATCAAGAACTTTTGCAGATGTGTTGCCTACAAATACTGTTGGAGTTGGACCCTTGCTTTTGTCACTTTCATGATTTCTCTGAGCCTTACTTGGCCTAATATGCTTTCCAACCAGAGGCACAGAGGTTGGCACCAACAATTGTTTGCCCTCTTTTGGGCAGTGGTTCATGGTGTACAGCATGGAGATCATCATAGCATCATCCAGTAGCTTTCTTAAATCACTTTCAGCTGTCTCTGTTGCAAGGGGGTGTGGTATGCAAACTGTGCATAATTCTGCAATCAAGTTACCATTGTCTCAGCCAATCATGCCCCCATAATGCAGACCCTCCTGTTTTTATCACATACAACCTCAACATGGCTTGTTGGTTGTTGTATTTCCCTGTTATAAATCTCATAAAAGGAGCTATCTTTTCTCCAGTGTAAGTTCTTAGTTGGATATCTGCAGGCATCAGTTTAGTATCTTTGAAATGCCATTCAAACTCATTTTGTGGAATGACTGAAACAGTGTCCAATTCCATTTTAATTAATTTGCCGTTTACTTCTGGTGTAAGCTATATTGCTTGTCTCAAATTCAAATTAAATCAAATTCATGTTTAATTATCATTCAACCATACATGAACACAACTGAACGAAACAGCGTTCCTCTGGGGCCAAGGTGTAAAACACACAGAGCATGTTCAAGATAGCGAGCACAAATACAGTCACAAAAGGAGATATTTAAAATCCCTGAGTGACATGTCCCACAAGTTAATGGTGCAGTTCATGGGAGCCCAGACGCACATGCAGTCCAGCTTGTCATTCCACTGATCAGACACTAGGGGAAGCATCGATGGGAGAGGCCAGCCTCCAACCGAGCATGGATGCCACATTGCACCGCCTCTGGTGCTTCCACTCCTGGACTGCAGTAGCAGGCAAGCCTGCAGCTTGAGGCCTAGTCCTTGATACAACTGAGGCCACATGGCTCCCTTGCCTTCTGTCACCCCACCACAGAAGGAAAATAGGCCTGCGGCATCTTACGTTATCAAGGTCCAACAAGGTCTTGTGAGCACAAAAAAAAATCAAAGACAACCACCCACAGATACATTGCACACTGCCTTCATGCACCAACTCTAATGCTTTCCTGTAGCAGGCAGCAACATGGTCTGCACCAAATCCATTTCCTTCGCCAATGGAAGCTCAATGATGGGTAGACCAGCTGTACCCTAAGTTCTTGGAGTCCAGCATTGTCTTGTGATCATAAAAAGAATAATTTAAAACAGAAAACAGAAAAAAACACCCCGGGTTGGGTTGGCCTGTGAGAGGCCACTGCATCTGAATATGCTGCCATCTTACTGGAGAACTCCTGTTAGTTTTCAAATTGTACATCTCAAGTCTAGCCAGTCCTGTGTCACTCTCATCATTAACAGAATTTTCTGCAACAGCATGCAAAAGGGAAAGGCTGACTTTGTTATGGGAGTGAAACTGGACAATTGGTGGCTGTGGTAGAACAAAGGACCCTATGGAAAATCCTGGCAATTCCGGACAATATTTCTCACATTTTGTATGCCATCTCGGCTGAGCAGAGGAGCACTTTTAGTAATAGGCTAAGACAACTGCACTGCTCCAAAGAGCGCTATATGAGGCCATTCTTATCCTCAGCCATTAGGCCCTTTAATGAGTCAACCTATAGCCGGGTAAGTGATGACCCCCTCCTTTTAGACTATTTGAGGTAACTTATTTTTTATTGTTTCTTACATCTTTTCTAATATTTGTATATCTGTGCACTTGTAATGCTACTGTGACACTAATTTCCTTTGGGATCAATTAAATATCTATCTATCTATTGGAGCTCCTTTCGAAACTGCAACTTGACATTTTATCTTTATCTTTTCTTTGTATAGTCAATTTAGTTTTGTCTGCCTGACATGGTGTTTGTATGTGTCCTTCTTTGTTGCATTTTCTGCAAATTTCATCTTTAAACTTGCCTTGGTGTGATGTATGTGAGCCCCTGCCACAATGGTAACAAGATTCGTTCAGCCAGGCTGGTTTCTATTTAGATGTCGCAATTTTGCTCACATTCATTTTCATTCCTGACTGCAACATATTTTTGTCTCTGACTGCTGTTTCTACAAATACAGCAATTTCAACTGCTCTTTTAAATATAAGCTGTGCTGTTTTTGAATACATTCCTGTTAGACTCCACAAACTAAACAGTCTATCAGTGCATCACTAAGCCCACTATTGTACTGACAATTCTCAGACAACCTCTTCAATTCAGCCACATACTGTGAAATGGACTGCCCTTCCTTTTGATTCCACTTATGAAACTTAAAGCGTTCTGTAATCAACAATGGTTTCCCTTCTAAATGTGCCTGCATTACTTTCACGATATCAGCAAAGCTAATTTCAGATGGTTTGGTTGGAGCAGTTAAACTTTGAAGCAAACTGTATGCCTTTAAACCAGCAAAATTGGTACTTATTTCTCAATGGCCATTCCATTTTTCTTTAAAATACTGTTCAATTTACTCAGTATATAAAATCCAATTATCTGTTGTGCAATCAAATGAGTCTATCTTTCCAAGGTAGCCAGCAATTTCAACTCTTTTTTTAATAATTAATTTCACCCTGTACTCACTGTATTGAATCCATGAATTCTTCCATTTTCTGCCTTTTTAAAAACTTTGATTGCTGCCTTCCCTTCCATGCTGTTTATACGCAGGAGTGGTGAAAAGTTGAGGCCACAGCATCTATCATTGTGGCACATTACTTACAGCATTTTGTTAATAAGGGAAGCCCTTTTTATGCCTGCTCTCTGCTTCTTATTAGCCATTCAGTCTTCTATCTTTGCTGACTTGTTACTTCCAACACCGAGTTTTTTTTATTTTCAACAATGACATTTGATGAAGCACCTAATCAAATGCAGATGCTTACTAGAAATCCAAATATAGTACATTCACTGGATCCCATTTTAACCAAAACATATGTTATTTCTTCAAAAGAGTTTGCTTGCAACAGCTGCTGATTGGTTCTGAAGCTAATTATTGGACATTATAGTTACAAGTTGATATACTTCTCAACGAAATCAGCAGGTGAGATTTGCCATACATAAAATTGTCTAATTCAGTGTTTTTGGCAAACACACTCCCCAAAGACAAGCCTTGTTTCTGTAATTTCTCAATATTTGCAACCTTCATAATTTTGAGAGTACAGAATGCAATTAATATCCATGACATATTTGTTTTGGTAATAACTCTACACAGAGATTTTCTCTAACAGATGTGAATTATTTTTTCTCTGGCTCATTCTCTTGTAAGGATTTATTCAATGCTAGCGAATCAAATATTTTCCGGTTTGTGTAGAGATCATTCTGGGAATCTCCTAGTTCACACTTTATGTTGTCCTGAAAAACCCACAGAGAAGCTTGGCAGTATGACCAATGTAATAGGAATCCAAACTTTCTCAGTCCAATTTAATGCCAACGTTGCTGTAAGAATGTTCTTCAACATTACTGTAACAGAACAAAGTTCACATTAATGCAATGTATAAAACCATCACGGGGCTAAAATAGAAATAATACCCTGATATAGTACATCAGTTCAGCAGGAGAAGGTTCTTGCAAAAATTCAGGAGGACTCTGCAAAGCTGACACCATATTACTGTTGCAGCTGAAAGGGCAGAGCTTGCTTCATCACATTGTATCCACATTCTAAACTTTTTCTTCTTGTGCTCTGACAATGTGACCTATGTCAGAAAAAGTGTACAATAAGAAAGTTGAGCAGAAACAGCAGGTGAAACGGACAAGATGAACACAGGACAGTTCCTATATGAGGCAAAATGATTATCTGTTTTTGTAAAGCTGATTGAGAGCAAATATCAACTTGATAAAGAGATAGCTTCTGATAGGAGACCAGAATAGCACCATGATCCTCTTCAATAAAATGCTTAAGCATCTTTAACATACACCCAAAAGACAAGGCATGGATTTTGTTTAAGGTTCATCTGAAGGATGGTATCCCTGACAACAGTGGAACTCACTTGGTGCACCACTGATTTAAATAATCAGATGTTCACATTCAATTTCTGGTTCAGTTATACAACTTCTACCAGCTCAGCTACAGCTGACTTTTTAGCTGTAGCTCACTCTCGGTGTGAATTATCCATGATCCCATTAATCTTTGCACTATTTATTTTGTAATTTATGGCTGTTTTATGTCTTCACACCACACTGCTGCCAGAAAAAAATAAATTTCAAGTTACATAAGATGATCATAATAAACGTGATTCTGATTCTTTAATTCAGATTGCTGAGATGACTTCATTCTATGCCCTGACATAGCTCTTGTATCAGGCTCTGTATTTTGACAGCAAACCACAAGATGGAGCACAATCAAATTAATTATGATTTTTGATTTCAAATATTTCTAACTTTAATTTAATGTAATGTGTTTGGTGTCGTAACCCTTCTGTTAACTGGGGAAAAGTCTGCAGCAAACAAGTCAAGTAAGTTCCTTTAATACTCCCTCAATTCTTTTGAGATAAGGTAAACCATATGCAGTTTTATTTAAAACAAATGATTGTCATCTTGCTTTTCTTCCATGTGAAACAGGTGACAGGTAGAAAGTCACAAAGTATTGTTAAAATATTTACATCTATTCAGCAGTGGGAAAGCCTCAAGACTCAGAATGGAATGGGTGGGGGGGGGGAGGGGAGGGGAAGAATGGAAGTAGCATATCCATCAATCAGTTATTCCAAATCACTCTACAACTATTCTAAAGTGTATGCTAAGCTCAGAACATGTCTGTATTAAAGATACAGGTAGATATTCATTATGTTTTACAACAATGCAGAATAAACACCTGAAAATAATACCCAGATGTTTCACTACACAGAGAAGTATCGTTAGCTGGAGCCACCTTCATTATCCTTCATGGTCCAGCACTCCAGACAAATTCCCTGCTTGTCTTTATCACCACTGTCTATCCAGGCTGCACTGGAAAAGCTGAAAATAAGCCGAGGGATTCAATATAAAAATTGAACTGCTCCCTTGGAGGGAAAACTCCATGAAATTGCTTTGACGCCACTCTTTGCCCAATATTTACCTGATGAAAGTTTTAATCTTGTTTCTAACCTTGTTTCCAGCTACTCTAGTGCTGGAGTTCCCAATTCTGGGTGGACGTACGACATTTAATTGCACAATGTTGCTCATGTGTTGCTTCTGATCACATGACGGTTTGTTCTTAGCTCAGTATCTTGGTACCAGTAATACATAATAAAATTTTGAATTTTTTTCTTTAATGAATGAATTAAATAATACATAGTAAATCAAAGAAATAATGCACAGGAATAGAAATACACCCAGTGGACACTTTATTAGGTACACCTCAACACCAGCTTATTCATGCAAATGTTTAATCAGCCAAGCATGTGGCAGAAACAATGCATTAATGCATGCAGACATGGTCAAAAATTGTTGCTCAGACCAAACATCAGAATGGGGAAGGAATATGATCTCAGTGTCTTTGACCGTGGAATGATTGTTGTGTCAGACAGGGTGGTTTGAGTATCTCAGAAACTGCTGGTTGCCTGGTATTTTTACGCTCAACAGTCTCCAGTGGGTAGCAATTCTGTGGGTGAAAATGCCTTGTTAATGAGAGACGTCAGAAGGGATTGGCCAGACTGGTTCAAGCTGACAGGAAGATGGCAGTAACTCAAATAGCCACTTGTTACAACAGTGATGTGCAGAAGAGCATCTCTGAATGCGCAGCACGTCAAACCTTGAAGCAGATGGGTTACAGCAGCAGAAGATCATGAACATACACTCAGTAGCTACTTTATTTGTTACAGGAGTTACCTGATAAAGTAGCCACTGAGTGTATGCAAGAGTACATAAAATTACATAATTATTGCATAATAAAATAAGAAGTATTTACACTAACAGAGCATCAGTCGAGTTGCAAAGTTAATGAATTACATTTTAAAATGTGGCCATATTGTATATCTAAAACATGGCAAAAATTGATATATATTAAACTGCTAAAAATTGATGAACAGATGAAAAATTAAGGACAATACTGTACAGAATAGCAATGATATGATCATTTCTCTGGAAAATGGTGTCATGAAACAATTACTTAAAAAGCAGACAAGACATTTAAAAAATGGACCCCTTAACAAATTAGCACACTTAGGACAACATAAGAGTATCTACTAATAATTCACAACTTAATTTTCTGGTGTACAACTTAAGCTCAGAACCTTGTTAAAAATAGATAAATCTTCTAACTGAACAGTACCAGGCACCAGTGCAAAAGACCATATAAATCTGGGCGTGCCTAAGCTGCCACGCCAGGAGCCCCCCAGGCTTGTCCCCCACTTCCAAATGCTTGTGTCTTAATTTTAAGAGGAGGTTATTTATTTGACTACCCAAGATACAATTGTACTCATACTTAAGCTTCATTACCTTATTATAATCTTCAGAGGATTTCAAAGCCTGGTATGTCGCTTCAAGGGTTGGGAGAGGCCTGTATCATAATACAAACTCTTGTCCCAGGCAGTTTCAGATAATTCAATGCCCAACTCCTCTCTCCAGGCGTCTTAATCTTCACAGTAGACGCTAACAGAGCAATCATCAAACAAATGAACAAACTTAGAAACAAGATGCCTGGAGTCAGGAGGGTTCTTTAAAATATCAAAAAATATATGCTTCCCTGGAAGGATTTCAAAATTACAAATCTTAGATTGAATGTAATGTCTAATTTGTAAGTAACGAAAAAGTGCGAATGAGGCAGCTCAAATTTCTCTTTCAGCAGACTAAATGTTGCAAACCGTCCCTCTATGTACAGGTCTTCAATAGAAACTAGACCCTTCTCCCTCCAAACATGGTAGGTTCTATCTGAACATGAGAGTAGAAAGGAGTGATTGAAACAGATTGGTGTTTGTACAGAGGTCTCTGGTAAATTCAGAATGCTCCTAATCTGATTTAGAATTCTGACGGAATTTTTCAAAACAAAATTCAAACTTTTTGAAGTCCCAGGCTTCTCTAACTTAGAGAACAGCATGGCTGGCAGGGAGGGGTTGACAACAGAGTTAGACTCCATACATAGCCACAAGGAACCCCTAAGGGCTAGGTTATCTGGAGCCCCCATTGCCAAAACTTTAAAGCCCTAGCATTGACAGCCCAATAATAGTGTCTGAATACAGGTAATCCCAGCCCTCCTTCAGACCTGGGCTTTTGCAAATGTGTTTTTGAAATCCTGTGATTCTTATAATTCCAGATTTAAGACAAAATTATGGAGTCCAACTCTTTAAAGAAGGCTGATGAAAGGAAAATGGGGGGATTTTGACAAAGATAGAGAAACCTAGGAAGGGAAACTGTTTTAATTGAATTTATACGACCAATCATGGATAGAGGTAGGGTTTTCCAACTTTCTATATTCTTTTTAAGTTTTGAGATAAACTCCATGAAGTTTAACTTAAATATTAATTTAGGATCTTTGGGGATTGCCAAGCCAAGATAAGTAAAGTGATCTTTAACTACTTTGAACAGGGCACTTTCCAAAAAACCCCGTGTGTAGGCGTTGGAGAGGGGCACAAAGTCACTTTTTGACCAATTGATTGAATATCCCAATAGTCTGCCAAAAGAGGTGATTAAATCTAGAAGGGGGAACTGACTTTTCTGAGTTTTGTAAGTAGAGCATCACATCACTGACATATAAACTAATAAGTGTTCCAATACCTCCCATTTTCAAACCCACAATATTTGGGTGACTTTTACTTTTAGGGCCAGGGGCTCTACCGCGAGGACAAAAAGGGCCGGCGAGAGAGGGCACCCCTGCTGGACTGAACAGTGTAGGGGAAACAGAGTTGAATTGTCACCATTGGTTATATAGAGCACATTGGCCTGGCGTATATCAGTTTTACCCAGGATATAAGTGACTCACCAAACCCAAACCTGTACAGTGACTTAAACATGTAAGGCCACTCAATCTGGTCAAAAGCCTTCTGTGCATCAAGGGATAAAATTGCTGCCCCACTAGCTTTCCTATGATTAGCATACATAGTATTAAGGAGGCATCTGACATTGGAAAAAGAGAACCTACCTGGGATAAATCCTGTCTGATCAGGATGAATGATAGATGACAAATGCTTATTTAGTTGGTTAGCCAGCATTTTAGTAATTACCTTTCTATCGAAATTCTGGAGTGCAATGGGCCTATAGCTGGCCGGGTCTGTTTCCTCTTTACCTTTCTTTAAAATGAGGGTAATGTTAGTCTCGTACAATGTTTTAGGCAAGGCTTTATCTCTCTTAGAGCAAGATATCATTCTGAGGAGAATTGGGGCAAGGATATCACATGATTTCTTATAAAATTCACAGCTAAATCCATCTGGCCCAGCAGCCTTGCCAGATGGAAATGTCTTAATGGCAGAAGTTATTTCTTCCAATGTGAAGCAAAGAGAATCAAAGAAGTCATTCAAATCAGATTGAGTGGCATTGCATTGAGAAGTGTAGAGTTCACTGTAAAATTCTTTAAAACAGTCATTTACCTCCTTGGGGTTAGTTAACAGGGTACCCGCCCTCGATCTAATGCAATGAATTGACCTTAAGGCCTGGGTGCCCCTGAGCTGCCGCGCCAGGAGCCTCTCAGGCTTGTCCCCCATTTTGAAATGCTTTTGTCTTAATTTTAAGAGGAGGTTATTTATTTGACTACCCAAGATACAACTGTACTCATAATTAAGCTTCGTTATCTTATTATAATCTTCAGAGGATTTCGAAGCGTGGTATGTCGCTTCGAGGGTTGGGAGAGTATTCTCAATCTCTAATAATCGCCCTTCTCTCTCCCTCTTAGCAGCGGATTCATATGTAATTATATACCCACGAATTACAACTTTTAATGTCTCCCAGAGTGTGGAATCTGACACCTTGCTGTTATCGTTAATTTCTATAAAATCTTTTAATCTGGTGGTGATATATTCTATAAATTTCTTATCAGTGAGTAGGGAGGGGTTAAAACGCTAGGAATAGATTCATTTGAGAAGAGAGAGATTTAGGGATGTTGTCAAGAGGCTATGGTCAGAAATTAATATATTATGATATTTTGTATTGGTAACACGAGAAATTAAATGACAGCCAACCAAAAAGTAGTCTACACACACGAAAAATGCTGCTGATCACAGCAGGCCAGGCAGCATCTATAGGAAGAGGTACAGTTGACGTTTTGGGCTGAGACCCTTCTTCAGGACTAACTGAAAGAAGAGATAGTAAGAGATTTGAAAGTAGGAGGGGGAGGGGGAGATCTGAAATGATAGAAGAAGACAGGAGGGGAGGGGTGGATCTAAGAGCTGGAAAGTTGATTGGCAAAAGGGATACCAGACTGGAGAAGAGAGAGGATCATGGGACGGGGAGCCTGGGGTGTGGACATGAGAATAATAAGAATAGTCCTTGTCGGTGGGATGTTGAACTCACCAGATATCTACTAAATTCCTAGGTTTAATCAAATTATTTAGGACCTGCACTGACACGATATTTGAGGGCGGGCAGGAGGGCAATCTATCTAAATATGGATCTAGCAATTTAAGTCATCGCCGATTATTATATTAGAAATACTGGCATCTGGAAGTAAATCAAAAACTTTCCTAAAAAAATTTGGCTTGTCTGTGTTTGGACCGTAAATATTAAGGAAGGTTAGCAGAAACGAATTAATGGTGCCAGAGGTCATGATAAACCTGCGGAGAAGATCTGTGGTCATGGAAGTGAGTTGAAATGGAATATTTTTCCTAAAGAGGAGAGCCACACCACGGGCATGAGAAGTAAATGGTGACTGGTAAACCTGCAATATCCAGCTTGATCTCAATCTGCGTTGCTCAGTTACTTTGATATGGGTTTCCTGTAGAAAAATTACATCTGCAGATAGAGATTTGAGATGTCTATAAACTTTATCCCTCTTAACAACATGACCAAGCCCCTGAACATTCCACGAGACTATTGTAATATCTTTACCCCCAGCTGCATTCTACCACAAGGCCTCTGCATATGAGAATAAAAACGAGATTATTAGAGTTGAGCACAAACACAGTAAACAATGCAAAATGGCTGGCAGCCTCGTAAAAACACAACATACACCAAAAAAAACATGTCTGAGCCATAAACAAGAACAACACACACCCTAACCCACCCCCCTTCGTGTCTCCCTAAACCAGTCACATAGTTCCCCATTTCCATCCCAAAAGGAGCTGCTGGGCAGGTAACTAACATTACACAGTTATCACAAACACCCTCTCCGAGAAAATTTATAACACAAATGATATAATACTGTTAAACAGATGCTATTAGGGCTGGGGAGAGTTATTCAATATCCACACATGAAGCTGGACATTCATGATACCAACTCAAAATTAACTATTATAATAACAGACATATTTAGAACATTCTCTGCAATTAAATCCCAGTGCAGCGTACAGCATTGTAAAACTATATATAACAAGCAGGTCCCTCCCCTTATTCCAACATGCAAACCGGCAGAAATATAAGCTGAATAAACAGTGTCAATATATCTACTACCTTTTGCGTGCGTTATTCGTTTCCAAAAATCGTGCTGCTTCTATCAGGTCATTGTATACTATAGGCGCTCCTCCATCCTTATGATAAATATAGAGCCTAGCCGGATACCACGGGTGTCCATCACGCAGAGTTTGCAGTACATCACAAAAGGCACGACGTTGAGTCATCACCCCTTTAGTATAATCCGGGAAGATCAAGACCTTGTTTCCCTTGTACTCCATGGGTTGTAGTCTACTGCGGTGCAGGATCAGCTCTTTCACTTGAAAGTGATGAATACATGCCAAGATGGTGCGCGGCTTAGCGCCGGCAGCCGGCTTCAGCTGGAGAGAGCGATGTGCACGATCGACTTTAACCGGGTATAGGAAATGCTCTTCCCCGAGCAACTTGGGAATCAGTCTGGAAATAAATTCAGTAGGTTAACCATCCTCCTCACCCTCTTGTGTCCCTACAATCTTAATATTATGTCTCCGGGAACGAGCCTCTAAGTCATGCACTTTAGCTTGGAGCTGGCTATTTTGTCTCATTAGTTCTGAAAACTTAGCTTCAAGCTCTTGCACGCGTGCTTCAAGATCGCTAGCGGTTGGTTCTTGATTAGCCACACGGGCTTGTAGATCAGCCTGTGAGGCCACAAGCGTCTGAAACTTGGTCGCAAAAACCAAAGCGGTCGTTAATGCCGCGCAGAACTGACTCAGAAATCTCCTGACCTAATTCCTTGCACATGGTGTAAGTTTTATCCGGCGGTATCTCGGATGTGGAAAAGTTCTTTACAGACTTGTTGTTAGCGCTAACTCCGGTAGTTTGGCAGTTGGCGGTGTTGGCTTTATTTGCCTTCGGCATTGTGAAACTTTTCCAGACACTTAGTTTAGACATATACTGTTGGCCTATGAATGAATAAAACACGGTATAATAGTAATTTTATTGAGGCCTCAGAGAGGAGCGCTGACCAAACACGTCTAATCCATATGCATGCGCACTGGCTGAGGAGTAGATTTGAAAGGTGGAGGGAGGGGAGAGAGAGAAACTCCAGGTGATAGGTGAAACTTGGAGGGTCAGGGTTGAAGCAAACAGCTAGGAAGTTGATTGGTGAAAGAGACAGAAGGCCATGGAAGAAAGAAGAAGAGGGGGGAAGGAGCACCAGAGGGAGGTGATGGGTGGGCAAGGAGATAACATGAGAGAGGGACAAGGGGATGAGAAACGGTGAACAGTGATGGAGGCATTACTGGAAGTTTGAGAAATCAATGTTCATGCCACCAGGTTGGAGGGTACCCAAACGGAATATAAGGTTTTGTTCCCCCAAACTAAGTGTGGCCTTATCCCGACAGTGCAGGAGGCCATGGATGGACACATCGGAATGGGAATGGGAAGTGGAATTAAAATGGGTGGCCACTGGGAGATTCGCTTGTTCTGGTGGACGGAGCGTAGACGCTCGGCAAAGTGGCCTCACAATCTATGTCAGGTCTCCCTGATGTACAGGAGGCCAGAACAGGAGCACCAGACACAGAATATGACCCCAACAGTCTCACAGATGAAGCACCGCCTCACCCGGCAGGTCTGTTTGGGGCCCTGAATGGTAGTGAGGGAGGAGGTGTAGGGGCAGGTGAATCACTTGTTCTGCTTGCAAGGATAAGTGCCAGGAAGGAGATCAGTGGGGAGGGACGAATGGACAAGGGAGTCACGTAGGGAGCGATCCCTGCAGAAAGCAGAAAATGGAGAGGAAGGGAAGGATATGTTTGTTGGTGGGATCCAGTTGGAGGTGGCGGAAGTTATGGAGAATTAGTTATGTGCTGGGGACGCGAAGGCTGCTGGGGTGGCAGGTGAAGACAAGAGGAACCCTATCCCTGGGAGTGTGGCAGGAGGATGGGATAAGAGCAGACATACAAGAAATGGAAGAGATGCAGTTGAAGGCAGCATTGATACAGAAGGTGTATTGACTGGTTTACATCTCTCAAAGTCGGTTAGGAAGTTGACTTCAAATAATTAAATGGGCTGTAATTTTAAAAAAGCAAGTTTCAATAAAGGTGACTTTTGGAAATCTGCCACTTTACCTACTCTTAGCTATTTCTAATATGTTTCTTACCAATTCATACACAGTTGTCATCTGAAAAACCAAGGAAGCCATTCATTTCAGGGGTCAATTAGAGATGGGCAATAGATGTTGATGTTGTCAGTGCATACAACACCCAATAAATGAATGGCATTATTCTTGTGATCTTGCACAGCATTTCTTCTAATATAATTTTCCTTTCTAACTAGCATAATCATTTGGAAATGTAGCAAAATCTTGCTCCCCCTTAACTCTGTAGCTAATAGTCCGTGATATTAGGGTGAAGGCTATTTAGGACAATGGGCCCAAACTGCCCAGACCACCAAAAGAAATTGCAGCATTTTAAGGGAAAGTTGCATCCACTGTAACTAGAATTTCTGAGATCTATTGCAATAATTTTAATTTAGAAGGTGGTCCGGTCATGAAGCTGGTCATTAACGAGATTGAGTTCAACGTCATTCAAAGAAGGTCTTAAAACTACTCAGCTCTTTGGATGTGAGAGCTGTCACAGTTTTCTCTCTGGGTCTGTTGCAAAACAGTAAGTTATTACAGACTACTGTTTATTCAATAGAAAATATTTGTAAATTTGTGACTATGGCAACCTCTCCTGTTGAAACTTTCAAGGACATTTTTCCTTTGGGAGCTGTCAATCCAGTTGAATGTAGTTAAAGTCAGCTTTACCTCATTTATGTATTGCTGTTATATATTCCCATTGTTACTCTTCTAACCTTGTGCAGTCATTTTTTTTGTTTACATGACATTGAAAAAGATTGAAGTCATCAATTTATATTGTGTGAGGTTAAGAAAAAAACAATATTTACAGATAAAGATGACTAAAGGGTATGGAGCCAGAAGATAGAAACTTCAAACCAAATTCTTTGAGACTCCAGTAAATAGTGCTTTGGAGTATCTTGCTTCATTTGCTTTTTCTTTATAAAATTGTCATTTGTATTTATGACTTACGTGTATTTATTTGTGATAAAATAGTCTACTGTATGCTTTTAGATGTCTGTGGCATCTAAAGAATTTAGAGAGTTTTGAATTATATTTTATAATTATGTTAAATCTGATGGAGCATTACATTCTGTTGGAATTCAACAGACAGAAGAATACTTGAAAACATAATTTATGGCTACCATTCATCTTTAAATCTCAGGTGCTGTATATTTTAGACTTGAGACTGGATGCATATGTCAAAACTCCATCTGCTAAAGAGTCTGCGATTCCCATATTGACCATATCGCTGATCGGCAAATCAGGAGTGATATGAAATCATCTTCAGACGCGAGGGACTCTTTAAGAAGAAAGAATTCAAACCATGTAACAATGTAGAAATGCAAAAATGCATGTACGGAAGTTTAAATTTCACATTAACAGGATGTTTCAACTCCTTTTCACATGCATTACAGCACTCTATTTTAAAAATAAGGCCTCATGTATACAAATTAAGTACCATATGGCAGAGATGCAGGTATTAAGCCCTCATAAACAAAAACTTCGCTTCCTCAACACCCTCTTTCCCTCTTCTATTTATACCTCCTCTCCTATCATTATTCTGCTCTTCAATGTTCTCCCAATCCATTCCTAATGTCCTTTCCTCTTATGGCTATTCTTCAAAATTTGAAAGCTGGCAAGCTAACACCTGATTTTTTTTTTTACTTGCTTGTAGCTGCAGGACCAGTAAAAGTTGTCCCTTGACTTACTAAAGTTTGCCCTTCTATAAGGATAAAGAGAGTAGTGGCTCCTAGAGCAGGTCAGAGAACAACAGCCAGTGATTTACTTTCAAATTCCTTGAAGTCAGATTTCGGATTTATTTAGACATACACATCAAAAAATACGGTGAGATGCATCTTTTGCATTAACAGCCAACACACCCAAGCATGTGTTGGGGGCCGACTTAAGTTTCATCACACATTCCAGTGCCAACCTGGCATACCCACAATGCTCAGCAGAACAGCACAAGCAGCAATAACAACAAAGCAAAACAAGACAACAACAGCAAAACAAACCCTTTCTCATCCTTCCCACCCACCCATCCACTCACATACACAGACAGGCCTACAACCTTAGGAAAGGCTATCTCCAGGCCTCTACCCTTTGGCCGCAGATTCTCAAACTCACAGGCATCGGGCCTCTAACTTCAAACTTCGCCCCAGGACTCGCCGATCACAGGTTGTGATGAGAAGGACACCTTCCAGCAGCTGATTCCATTTGCTGGATTCTGCAAACTGGGGGTCTTCTCAGGCAAAGAGCCTGATGCAGTCTTCCCAGGTGATATAATGTGGGATGACTCTATCCATAGGGCGTGCATCCCACAGCTAATGCTTCTTCTATATGTAAGCCTCAGACTCGCCCAGATCGCGTTCGTCTAGGGAAATCAGCCTTCGGCCCCACCAAACTGGGTAATCACGTTTGTGTGGATGCTGTGTAATGTACTCCCAGTTACAAACCCACAACACAAAATATCGGACAGTACACCATATGCAATTAAATGACTGAACTTTATAAATCTTAATATGAATATAGGGTGAGTAATGAAAATTTAAAAAAGGGCACAATTCAAAGAAAGGTCAAAAGTTCACTTTGGAGCTCACCCAGTAGTCATTCTTCCACCATCAGTCTCCTCTGAGTGTTGCCGACCTTTGGACCCTCAGATCCCACTCCACTCCGTCCGGTGGTCTACCAGCTCTCTCCACACACGTCTTCTCTCTTCATCTTTCCTCGACAAAAGACCGCGAGAAACCCGGCTCCCAGACACGCAAGAAAGAACGACATTTCTCCCATTGGATCGTTACTGAATTCCAAAGTCCCGTTATCTCTAGTCATAACCCAAACATTGCCGCTACAGAGAAACCATTACCTTAACAGTGGAACATTACATAGAGGCCATTACATTAGCCTTAGCGGTGAAACCTTACAGTGTGTTACATATGTAATGTCTAAACATGTGTTGTACACTACTGGATGCCTCTACACTTGGCTGGGTGCATGTCTTGCATTAACACATCATAAGTATTCAGATCCATAACAGCACTTCCTGGGCAGATGTTTTGCGAAAATTCATATGCAAGAAAAGTGCACTTCCAGCAGATATGAATAATGCATATTAACATAGTTAACAAATCACCATAATTAGCAATCCTTTTGTAGAAATTAGACAGCAATAAGGCGTATGTTTTTCAGGAGAATTACATTAGTGTCAGATCAAATCATGTCCTCCTCCCTTTGCTGCTGGCTATGCATATCCTTCAGGGTGTGTTCTCTACACCTATGCTCTCTGTTTTTTTTAATAATGAAAGATTGAAAGCTACCTGGAGTGTCCTAATACTCCAGTCACTGGAAGTTGACATCCAGGCATGACAAGTAATTCGAAAGATAAATGGTGTGCTGACCTCTATTACAAGGAGTAAAAGAACGGAAATGCCTTTTTCCAATGATATAGATCTATGGTGCATTTTTACCTTTAATGTAATGCATACCTCCAGCAGCGGCCTGAGCACACAGCCCTGGGGAGCACCAGTACTCAGCGTAAAGCGGCTGGCTACTCGCTGCCCACACAGACTGACTGTGGCCTTACTGTTAAGAAGTCCAGATTCCAGTTGCAGAGGGATGTGTTGATACCCAGCAAAGATAATCTCCCCACCAGTTTCTGGGGTACGTTGGCAATAAACACCGAATTGAAGTCTATAACAGCAGCCTGGCATATGAGACTTCATTTTACAGGTGGGACAGGACCACTGGCAATAATGTTCCTGCCTTGCTCTGTTGAGGATGAGGCTGCAGCAAGTGGCAGGTTTCAGTGAGGAGGAAAGATGCGTATTCAGGCCGAGAACCTTCTCCTCACTCTTCTCAATGCTTCATCTTTTGTGTCCCTTTTTCTCAGTCTTGATCTACTCCAAAGGACAGGAGAACTAATGTGGTCATATCTAGGACCTACTGGCAAGCTGATGATAAGATTTGACATCAACTTAATTAAAATCCAAAATGCTGTCCAGAAACCAGCAATAGAGCAAAAATGCTTTGTGTATAATTATCTCCAAAGTCATACTTCCACAGATCAACGTTCTTCATTACTTATCATATCACTTCCTTTGACTGAGATGTGTGAAGAATAAAGGAGCAGATATTTACTGTATAGGAAAGAAAGGCTCAGGGAAAGCAAAAGAATGACAAAATGAAAGAAAATGGAACTAAGGGAGTTGAAGTGGATATTGAAATGAGTGAGGGTGATGAGTCAATTGGGACAAGGTGGGGGCAAAGAGGAAAAAATGCTAGATTGGTGCTGTGAGTGAAAATGACCACAATATTAAAAGCCGTGTGAGGATGAATGATAATGAAGTAGTCAAGGAAAGGAAGAAGTAAAGTACGTCAGGAAGAGGCTTGCTAGCCTCACGAGTACTTGTGAAAAGTATCGCAGGAATAAAAACCAAAATTCTGGAAGTACTCGGCTCATCGGCAGCATTGATGGAAAGAGACATTAGTTCACGCTTTGGGTCAAATACAAGTGAAAGATGGCAAAACCACACAAGAGACAGAAGGGAAATGAAAAGGAATAGGATTTTCTTCCTATAAACTTTTCAGCAAGTAATAAAAAATGTGCTTAAAATTAGTACTGCCTCATTGATACTTATGATACTGCTTGTATATGGAACAGCAATAATAGTGCAGACACTTTGCGTGACTTAGGGGAATTCACAAGATATAACTGTAGTGCTTCTTAATATATTACAGTGTGGTTAATGTGGAATTCACTGTACGCTTCTCACTTAAAATACAAACACTCTGATGTAAGCATTATCACTATTGTGAAAGTTATTGCTAGTTCAAAGTGTGTGTTGTAGGAAATTATTCACTGTCATTCAGTGATACTGTATTTATATCCTAAACCTATTTATTTATGGTTCAATACCCTCTGTTTATTTCAAATACTTCTCCCTACCCAACCTTATTTTTAAAACTGCTGTTTCAAAAACAGTAAGGTAACTATTATCAATAACCTCTGGACACTTGTGGAAATATCCTCAGTTTGGAGATAATTATGCACAAAACATTTTTGCTCTATTGCTGGTTTCTGGACACCATTTTCGATTTTAATTAAATTGATGTCAAATCTTATCAATAAATAAACTTGCAAAAATATTGATATCATAACTGATGAAAATCAGTGTATCTTACAAAGAATTGACTGCACCATTTTTACAAAACACATACGAAGGAGGTGGAAGAGATGACACACTAAATGGTCGGAAAGTTAAAATTTTTATACAATTTAATTTGAATTCTACTTCTGACTTTTTACATTTGCAATCAGCTCTGGGGATAGAGTTTTAAATGGAACATTTCATTAATATGATGGTAAATAGTAAGAACTAAAAATGTTCTTTGGTTGTCACATCTAATGATAAAGTGCATACTCATTGGGAATGGTTGTTTTTAATAAGATGTGCATATGTTGCTGTAAGTTTAACATGAGAGAACTAAAAGCACTAGATGTTTATATTACATACAACTGCACTGCAATGTTGCAGTAATATTATCCTCTTCAAATCTGCTGGAGTAGTGTATGGTTTACTTATATGACAAACCACTACATTTTTAATTATACTGTTAAAACGGTTTCAGACTATAAAATATACTTTGTGTGTAGAATGTTGCAGTGGCTGGTTCTGCAAAATCCTCTTCTTGAGACATGAAAAATCCATCAAGTTACAGGGTGGTCCAGCAGAGCCAGTAGACCAATTCTGCCTATTTAAATAAATCAATCAAAATCACCAAATCATAAAATGATTACACCACAGAATGAAACCATTTAACCCACCATATTTTCACTGGTTCTCTATCAGCACACCTCTAATGACCCTTCCCTGTTGGCTGCATATAAAAAAGATGTCCTTATATTACCCTTAATTTCTTCCCCTCTATTTTATACTGGTGATCTCTAACCTTCAACCACTCCACCAATGGGAACTATGTCCCACAATCCACTCTGTGCAAAGCCCTCATCATCTTTACAGATGTCCATCAGATTTCACCTCAATCTTCTCCAAAGAAGGCTACTCCATCATTGTAACTGTAGTTCCTGAGCTGAGGAACCACTTTTATCAGCTATCCTTGTTCTTCCCTGATCATAAGAAGATTCGCTGTAGTCAGGTAATAAGTGATGGAATGATAACTGAGAATTTGTAAATCATTAAATAGATTTTATGATCAGGAACAAATTGTGTGTGACAAGGGAAGCTTCAAAGGAGATATGTGGAACAAGTTCTTATGTACATAGAAAGAGATGGGTGCCTGCACTGCCAGGGGTGGTGTTGGAGGCAGATGTGATTAAAGCTCTCAAGAGGCACTTGGAAACATGAGCGTGCACAGAATGGAGGGATATAGATTTTTATATGGACAGAAGGGATTAGGTATTATTAGCTTAATTAGTTCAACACAATGCCATAGACTGAAGGGCCTGTTCCCACACTGCTCTCCTCTGGGTTCCACAGCATGTTCTATGTTCTAAATACATGTGTTTCAAATTAATAAGATTATAAAAAGATTGTGTCAAACATTACATTTTTAATGAATAAATTCAATTAACCCACTGAACAAATAAAGACAAATAATCTAGTATATTACGTGATAATCCAAATAAACAGTTACCTAAAGTTCAATGGTCATTTAAATATGTTCTGAACTTTTTAATATGTACTAAGTTTACCTTTATTTAATGATCTTACAACATGTTTAACAAGATGACTGTCTTACTTACCCTTTGAATTTTAGGATCAGTCAGTCATAGATTTTACTTAGCCAGTTGATTATAAGGCCAGAAGATCATAAGACATAGGAGCAGAATTAGGCCATCTGGTCCATCGAGTCTGCTCCGCCATTCAATCATGGCTGATCCTTTTTTCTTCTCCTCCTCAACTCCAGTTCCCGGCCTTCTCCCCATAACCTTTGATACCATGTCCATTCAAGAACCTATCAATCTCTGCCTTAAATACACCCAACGACCTGGCCTCCACAGCTGCATGTGGCAATAAATTCCACAAATTCACCACCCTTTGGTTAAAGAAATATCTCCGCATCTCTGTTTTGAAAGGGTGTCCCTCTATCATGAGGCTGTGCCCTATTGTCCTAGACTCTCCCACCATGGGAAACATCTTTCCATATATACTATGTCATGGCCTTTCAACATTCAAAAGGTTACAATGAGAATCTTCGTCATCCTTCTGAATCCCAGCGAGTTCAGACACAGAGCCATCAAACGATCCTCATATGATAACCCTTTCATTCCTAGAATCATCCTAGTAAACCTTCTCTACACCCTCTCCAATGCCAGGACATCTTTTCAAAGATGAGGGGCCCAAAACTGTTCACAATACTCAAGGTGAAGCCTAACCAGTGTCTAATAAATCTTCAGCATCACATCCTTGCTTTTGTGTTCTAGACCTCTTGAAATAAATGCTAACATGGCATTTGCCTTCCTCTCCACTGACTCAATCTACAAGTTAATCTTTAGGGTGTTCTGCACAAGGATTCCCAAGTCCCTTTGCATCTCAGATTTTTGGATTTTCTCCCCGTTTAGAAAATTTATTTCTACTACCAAAGTGCATGACCATGCATTTTCCAACATTGTATTTCATTTGCCACTTTCTTGCCCGTTCTCCTAATCTATTTAAGTTTTTCTGCATCCTACCTGTTTCCTCAACACTACCAGCCCCTCCACCAATCTTCGTATCATCTACAAACTTGGCAACAAAGCCATCTATTCTATCATCTAAATCATTTTGTATACAGCATAAAAAGAAGTGGTCCCAATACCAACCCCTGCGGAACACCACTAGTCACTGGCAGCCAAACAGAAAAGGATCCTTTTACTCACACTTGCTGACTCCTACCAATCACCTAATGTTCTAACTATGTTAGTAACTTTCATGTAATACCATGGGCTCTTAACTTGGCAAGCAGCTTCATGTGTGGCATCTTGTCAAAGGCCTTCTGAAAGTCCAAATATACAACATCCACTGCATCCCCTTTATCTATCCTACTTGTAATCTCCTCAAAGAATTCCAACAGGTTCGTTAGGCAGGATTTTCCCTGAAGGAAACCATGCTGACTTTGTACTATCTTGTTCTGTGTCACTAAATACTCCATCACCTCATCCTTAACAATTGACTCTAACATCTTCCCAGCCACTGAGTTCGGGCAAACTGGTCTATAATTTCCATTCTGCTGCCTTCCTCCTTTCTTAAAGAGTAGAGTGACATTTGTAATTTTCCAGTCCTCTAACAGCACGCCAGAGTCCAATGATTTTTGTAAGATCGTTTCTAATGCCACCACAGTCTCTACGCTACCTCTGTCGGAACCTGAGGGTGCAACTCATCTGGTCCGGGTGACTTATGTACCTTTATGTCTTTCAGCTTTTTGAGCACCTTCTCCCTTGTAACAGTTACTGCACCCACTTCTCTTCCTTCACACACTACAACATCAGGCATACTGCAAGTATCTTCCACTGTGAAGACTGATGCAAAATACTCATTTAGTTCATCAGCCATCTCCTTGTCCCCCGTTATTATTTCTCCTGCCTCATTTTCTAGCAGTCCTATATCCACTCTCATTTCTCTTTTATTTTTTACATACTTGAAAAAACCTTTACTATCCACTTTGATATTATTTGCTAGCTTGCTTTCATATTTCATTTTTTCCCTTCTAATGATCTTTTTAGTTGCTCTCTGTAGATTTTTTAAAACTTCCCAATCCTTTATCTTCCCACTAATTTTTGCTTTGTTGTATGCCCTTCCTTTTGTTTTTACAATTGCTTTGACTTCCCTTGTCAGCCACGGTTGTACTATCTTACCATTTGAGTATTTTTTCATTTTTGGAATACACATGTCCTGCACCTTCCTCATTTTTCCCAGAAATGCATGCCATTGCTGACATCCCTGCCAGCAGCTCCTTCCAATTTACTTTGGCCAACTCCTCTCTCATACCACTGTAATTTCCTTTACTCCACTGAAACACTGCTACATCAGACTTTACTTTCCAACTATCAAATTTCAAGTTGAACTCTATCATACTGTGATCACTGATTCCAAAGGTTTCTTTTACCTTAAGCTCCCTAATCGTCTCTAGTTCATTACATAACACCCAATCCAGTATAGCTGATCCCCTAGTAGGCTCAATGACACACTGCTCTAAAAAGCCATCTCTTAGGCATTCAACAAACTCACTCTCTTGAGATCCATTACCAGCCTGATTTTCCCAATCCACCTGCATGTTAAAATCCCCCATGACTACCATAACATTGTCCTTTCAATCAGCCTTTTCTATTTCCTGTTTTAATCTGTAGTCCACCTCCCAGACACTGTTGGGAGGCTTGTATATGACTGCTGAAAACATCCTTTTATCCTTGCAGTTTCTTAATTCAACCCACAAGGATTCAACATCTTCTGATCCTATTTTCACATCTTTTTACTGATTTAATGCCATTCTTTACCAGTAGAGCCACACCAGCCCCTCTGCCTACCCTCCTATCCCTCCGATATAACATGTAACCTTGGACATTCAGCTCCCAACTACAACCTTCCTTCA
The DNA here is from genome assembly GCF_030028105.1 of Mobula birostris. NCBI lineage: Eukaryota > Metazoa > Chordata > Chondrichthyes > Myliobatiformes > Myliobatidae > Mobula > Mobula birostris. The sequence goes on from NC_092386.1 coordinate 55,405,897, forward strand.
GCCATGATTCAGTGATGGCCACAACATAGCATCTGGCAATCTGTAATATTGTAACAAGATCATCCACCTTATTTCTTATACGACGCGCATTTAGATACAACACTTTGAGTACCGTATTTGCTACCCTTTCTGATTCTGCATCCCTAATGTTTTGATACTCAGTCTGTTGGCTGCAACTAACTTGCATCACCTGCCTGCCCTTCCTGACAGTCTGACTGCACATTGACATTATGACTTCCTGACGTTATGCCCGAGGAGTGTACAGTTTATGAATGAGATGATTTAGCCCACTTCAGCTACAGATAGAGCGAAAAGTTTTGCAAGACCACTATTTTGTTTGGTTTAGGCCAGTCATTGAATCAGAATCAGAATTGGAGTAAGATTTTAATATCACCGGCATATGTTGTGAAATTTGTCAACTTTATGGCAGCAGTACAATGAAATACATGATAAATAAATAAGGAGAAAAAAACTGAGTTACTTTATGTATGTCTATTAAGTAGCTAAGTTAAAATAAGTAGTGTGAAAACACAGAAGTAGTGAGATAGTGTTCAAGGGTTCAATCTCCATTTAGGAATCGGATGGCAGAGGGGAAGAAGCTGCTCCTGAATCACTGAGTGTGTGCCTTCAGACTCTGTACCTCTTTCCTGATGGTAACAATGTGAAGAGGACTCATCCTGGGTGGTGAACAATGTTAAATTAGTAGTTATTTATATTAAATTATAATTTCATTGTTTTTGTTGCCAAATTTATACTGCGGCTTACTTGATTAAAAAACTATTCAAGCAGTCTATAGCTATGATAACCTCTACCTGGAATTTTTTCAAGGTTTCCATTTCCTTGAAGGTTTTAATGCCAGTTGAATGTAACTTTAACTCTTGACTCTGTGTTGTCTTGTCCATTCTTATTTATGCCTGTTTTAACCTTGTGTTCTTGCTTTATTTATACCATATCAAAAAAAGATTGAAAACATCTATTTTTATTGATCAAGGTTAAGAAAAAAAAGGAACAATATTTACAGATGAGGATAATTACTGAGTATGGAGACAGGAACCAAGGTCTCAAAAGCCAGATGGAAGTGCCTTGTTTGTGGTTCCAGTCAGTTTAACACTGGTGTGTCTGTATTCAGTAAACATACTAATTTTGGAATGGCACGCCCTCATTAAAGTAAAAACAGTGCTGGAACTACCAAGAAGGTTAGGCTGTATCTGTGGGAAGAGAAACAGAGTTAATTTCCCAGGTTGAAGACACATCAGCAGAACCTGAACAAAGAGAAAAAAAAGTTCACGAAGCCATGGGGAGGGTGGGAGAGGAGATGTGTTCCTGATAGGGTTAAACTGAGGAGACCACGGGGATAAGCTGTACGTAAGCTAAAATCATTGGGTCATTGGGAGCAGTTGAAGAGTGAGCACCTGGATGAAAGATCATTGACAAAAGCATGAAGATGAAAGAAATGGAAGATGTTGGAATCTAGAACAAAAACAGGTTCCATAGACAAAGATGTAGAGCAGGGAAACATGCCCAGTAGGTCAGCTCTTCCACTTCCAGGGGTAAAAAGAAAAGGAGGGAGAAATATACGGACTAAAACAAAGTAATTGACAGATGAATAGTACAGAGAGAAAATCACATTACCTGAAGTGATATAATTTAATAAAAGTCTGTGAGGCACCCAGAAAGATAATGTTTTATTTCTCAAACTTACAATGGTTCTCAAAGTAATGTTAACTTAGTTTACCTCACTCCTCAGGCATTGCCTGATCATTCCCCACATTCTGTCCTTCACCACCTCTGTAATTTACAACTAACAACTTTTTTCTCAGTTCTAACAAAAGGTCTTTGACCTGAAACATTACATTTTTTCATTCCCCATGGATGCTGCCTGATCTGCTGACTTTTTCCAGCATTTTCTGTTTTTTATATGAAAGGTTTTAAGGTGCTTTAAAACCGTGGCACTTATAATTCACTCTGGAGTAGCCAAGAACATAGTCCCCCTCCATTCCCTCCCCTTCGTTTCTCAGACTGTTTCAAAGCATCATTAGATCAAAATCTTCACCCTTGGCGAGAGTCCACTCTCTGGACTGGATCTTTAAAGCTAGATGCAGTGTTGCTAGGTCATAAGTAAGGCTAATGAGTCATAAAACATGAAGAAAATAATTAACAATCTTGTGGACTGAGCTTTAGTTTTATTCTCTACCCCCCCACCACCACTTTGGTTTTGTTTAATATCTGATCTTCAGTAGCTGTGCTTTACACTTTATTGTTGTGAAGAAACTCTGCTGCATATAATGCTGTCACTTGTCAGAGGACTGTGCCTGTAGGTGCTACAGCTGAGCAGAAGATCGGTGGAAGCCAAAACTGAGATGGAAAATACACAAGATTGAATAACATTTTAGTGTCCTGAAAACATAAGCTTACAAAGTGGATTTTTCCTAAACAAGTCACATTAGCTACGGGACAGCTGTGTTATAGCTACAAACAAAATATAACAAAAGCATAAAGAAATTAAACGGAAACATGGAGGGGAAAGTCAGTCAGTTTTTATTAACCACTATGATTGCAGCAAACCAGCAGAAATATTTGTGTTAAATTGGGGAACAAGGCTGTCTGTCAGTGGGTGAGATTCCCAGAACTGTGAATGAGGTTCTAATGAATTTAAAAACACAAACACGAGGAAATCTGCAGATGCTGGAATTTCAAGCAACACACATAAAAGTTGCTGGTGAACGCAGCAGGCCAGGCAGCATCTCTAGGAAGAGGTACAGTCAACGTTTCGGGCCGAGACTCTTCATCAGGACTAACTGAAAGAAGAGCTAGTAAGAGATTTGAAAGTGGGAGGGGGAGGGGGAGATCCAAAATGATAGGAGAAGACAGGAGGGGGAGGGATGGAGCCTTATATTCCATCTGGGTAGCCTCCAACCTGATGGCATGATGGCTGGAAATTCAAGCAACACACATCAAAGTTGCTGGTGCTACTAAATCTCTTACTAGCTCTTCCTTCAGTTAAGTCTCTTACTAGCTCTTCCTTCAGTTAGTCCTGACGAAGGGTCTCGGCCCAAAACGTCGACTGTACCTCTTCCTAGAGATGCTCCCTGGCCTGCTGCGTTCACCAGCAACTTTTATGTGTGTTGCTTCTAATGAATTTAACAGCATTGCCTTACTTAGTCAACTTCCAGCCCAGCAGCAACCAGATTAAAACCTGTCTGTCAATCTGATGGGAATGGCTGGACTAGAAAGGACAACACAGGCAGAGAGTCCGTTGATTGGAGTCCTGCAAGCTAATGAAACCCACTATCCGGTTCTCAGTTCCGAATTCTGAAGAGGGTGAACACAGGTTGAAGAACAAAGTAGGAAACCCTCACCTGCTGCAGGGGATTTGACAATGCAGGGGAATAAACAAGTGTAGAAATGCAGTAGTCAGAGAGATTTTAACGGTTTGGACCAAATACATATATTCTTATATTAACAAGTACAGTTGCCAATTGGTATGTTGCCACCAGCTAATGTGGTGGTAGAAGTCACTGAGGCTTGTAAAAGATTGAGGGAGAAATTCAGTAAGCCTTCAGCCTTTAAAAGCAGGCAAACAGGCGTAGGCAATCAGGTTGGGACACTGGGGAGTGTCGGGAGCCTGCTGGCATATTTGGTCCAGTCAGGTAGTTTGGAAAAGGATTCAGATTCTTTGGGAAATAGGGAAAAATATTTAAAATGGAATATTACTGATAGCAGTTGCAAGCTTGCTCCTGTTGCATAGGAATGGGAAAATGCAAACTGGAAAATAGAGCAGGTGAATGTTGTGGTGCAGAAGTGAAGGTTTCAAACTCTTTGGCTCTGAGAGGAAGGGTAACATGTATATGATGCATAGGGTTTACCCGAACAGAGCTAATGCTACCACTGAAACTTCGCCAGCACCTTTATGGTGGTTTGAAGCTAAACTTGTACACACTGGGATTTAAAAAGATAGCAATAATGAGAGAAGTGAAAGAGAGATATGGACACTAGCAAAATTCCAAAGTAGGGACCAAACTTGAGGAAAACAACAAAACTATTAAATGTAGTATTAAACTGTATGAATACTAATGCTCACAGTACAAGTTGTAGGTTTGGCAAACAGCAGGCACAATATACTGTGTCAGGTTATCTTGTGATGGCATTAACAAAGAAGGCCCTGGCTGGACAACCTTTCTGTTTACAAAGTGTTTAGGAATCAAAGTGAAGGAAAAATGACAGATGACAAATGAATATTGAATGAGGATGATGTTAAAATTCTATATTAAAGGGATATGCCTGGTCAAGCAATAAAATCTGAAAAGAATTGCAAAGAATGAGACAGTCAGATTGGGATGTGAATGAAATTCTTGCCATCACATCAATTCAAATGTTCTATTCGTATAGATGGGAGCTCTTTATATTTGGACTGTTTTCAGCATCCCTTAGTTATATCCTTATGTCTTGTGTCATGGCTTGCTGTGTGACAAATTAACACTTAAATTCAACCCCCCAGGATTAAGATGCAGTGGAACAGGACAAGCATGAGAGCCCTTCAGAGGGCAAGATCCAGCAGTCCTGAAACTCTGTTATGAATAGAAGGAATCTGTAAGTGTACCTGATGTGGGCAGCAGCAAAACCTGGTCAGTTCAAGGCCCAGTATGATAAGAGATGCCAGGTTGGTCTTTGCCCACTGGTCTGTGCCTTTCCTTAGTGCTGAGTGGCTGGAACGCAATGAATTGCCAATGTCTGTCCCCAAGCGTTGGCCTTGAAGATCTCAAATGCAAGAAACAGATAGCAATGGCCCAGAAATTCCTGCCAGGGTGACCTCCCACCACCCCACTCTCCCAATGATCTCTGCTCACCTTCTTAGAAAAGCTGCCACAATACTTTGACATCCAAAAGCATTCAGAAAATAAAACCGATAATTGAATATTTGAAGTCTGTCAAGTAACTTGTTCCGTTTTCCTGAATGCAGTTGTTTCTTAAATTCAAGCTGCAACAGACCGGAGTACTGAAGGCTTTGAAAATGCTGGGTGAACAAATTTTGCATATGGTTATGGGAGTGTGAGTGTGTGTGTGTGTGTGTGTGTGTGTGTGTGTGTGTGTGTGTGTGTGTGTGTGTGTGTGTGTGTGTGTATACACACACATAAAAGAGGCAGAGAGGGATGCAACATAAAAGCTGTTCTCACCTGTTCATCTGGTATGTACGATGACATTACAACAGAAAATGTAACAGGTGAGTGGTGCAAACAAAACATTAAAAATGAAAATTGAGAATATTTTTCAACGTCTTTCACATATTTTGGCATTGCATAAACATTCAGATTTAACACTGTGTTTGGAATAGCAATATTTCTTTCAGTCTTTTAAGGAATTGATCTTTGTGCCAAGACTGTTAGGCATGTGTGTGAGTGCTTGATTCCTTCCCCTGCTGATGAAATTCAATGGGGAGTGGGGAGAATTTTCCTCTCACAGCTTGCACCTGGAACCAATGTTGTACACTCTTCTCAAGTGACAATATGGAAGTGGTCAGAGGATGTAAGCACCAGAGACCTCCTATTTGCTATGTTTATTTAGTTCTGACGAAAGGTCCCAGACCTGAAATGTTATCTGTTTCTGTCTCCTCGGGTGTTGCCAATTGTTTCCAGCAGTTTACTCAGGTTGTGTTATAGAAATGATTGTGGACCAAAAGAGACAGAAAGGAACATCTCCTCCAATGGTGGAATGAATTGCATTTTGTAACTTGTTCCTTCCCCTACAAGTTGAGTCCAATTTTTACCCAGAAATTTTAACTGAGAGCTCTGATGCTATATTTAAGATCTTTATCCTCACAATGTTCTCCTTCACCTCTTCTGATACAAGATGAAAAGAATTTGGTGCCTTCGAACTTATGGAGTTTAACTTATTAATACAAATCCTTTAAGGTTCTTACTTTGTACCGAATCAAGGAGAATGATTTAGGGTTGGGGAAGAACAGGACAGGTGAAAGAAACCAGTACATAGTCCCTGCAAGTCTTAGTTTAAGCAAAGTTACTTAGCATCAGACATTCACTTTTACAATTTGTAACATTGGCTTTGTGATCTTAATAGGATCACAAACCCAGTTTACCTTCCTTGCATTAGCAATAAGGATAAGGATGTCATTGCTGACTATTTCCTCAATGGTTACCTTAAGATATATATTATTCAGGAATTCCACTGCCATGAACTAGTAGACAACCTTTTTGTATTATAAGTTTATCAATAAACGTTGTCAGTTGAACTAGATGAAAAGCATTTCAGCAGATTCTAATACATATAAAATGAAGATAAAATGCCATACAATTTTATGTAAATATTGCTTTTGTTTATTTTTATGACAATAATGTTCTACAAGATTAGATCTAAATTGGATCTTTAAAGGTGTTCAGAATTAAGACGGTTCTGTGTAATTTTCAAATCTGAGTTAGATTTGATTAGTAAGTGAGAAGGGTAGATGTGAAATGACCAACAAGCCATTTGGTAATTGCGTGCATTAAGTGCAGTTTAGCAGGTGCAGAATGAATGAAGTTAACCATGGACTATTGTGGCTGAGGTTCTTCAAGCTACAATGGTCCATAGCTCATTTGGGATCACTGCTGGTAATAATGGAGTCATTTTGGTGTGAGCCCAGGACAGATACTGGAACAGAATTCAACACTATGACAGCAGAGGTGGGCACACAAGGAAAGGGCCAGAGCAATCAAGATTCTCCATCAACAAAAGCCTCACCCTGCAAAATGTCAAGATACAAGTCCCATTTCTACCACAGACTAGATTTCATCATGTTCTTCTGTAGCAGACTCCATGGGAGCTTTGGAAATAAATCTAACTTTTAAGCAGTGTTCCTGTAGGCCTGATCCCTTCATTTTAGGCTGTTTTTCTACTCTACTCCAACCATTCCCAAAAATAATGTTGAGAAATGCCAACAGAACTTATGGCAAAACCCAGAAAAATCCAATGTATCAAAATGGTACCATTATGTACAAAATATCAATAGGCTTTCATGGGGCCTATAACATGAACTTCCCTCCACTCAGGACATTTACAGAAGTAGGTGCAGAAAGAAGGCCTGGAAGATCATCAGGGACACCAGTCACCCCAAACTGTTTCAGCTGCTTCCATCTGTCAAATAGTACCACAGCATTAAAGCCAGGACCAACAGGCTACAGGACAGCTTCTTTCTACAACCATTAGACTTAAAAATTCACATGTCTGTACATTGCGACGGAATCATAACACAAAGATTTTTACTCCCTCACATGTGGGATGGATGTAAGATTTAAGTAAATTCAATTCAATATATTAAAGAAGTGAATAAACAAGGAAGATGGAAAATTGAAGAAGAAAACAAGAATATTGTTTGGTTAAGCCATAAGAAACAGCCTTTTTTCAGTGTTCAGTGGTCCTAATTTTTCCAAGGACTGTCCTATTACAGTCCTGAATTTCTTGACAATGACCTGTGAAGGGCATAGCTCCAGAAATACAAAAAGTTAGGTAGAAGTGCTTAAATATGATAAATAGAAAAGCAAAGTCATTGAACCATATAGAAATAAAACAGCTGAGACGAACAATGAAGTTTTGTGTGTGTTGAATGAAGTTTGATGTTCAATTTACCATGCCTCTTCTGTGCAAAGGTTCAGCTCTTTTCTTTTGCTTCTTTCAGAGTAAATAATAGAGCACGTTTTCCTACAGTGTAGCTCAGCATTTCAACTCAAGGAATAACTCCAAGAAGAAATTCTGATAAACAGTTCTAAATCATCCCAGATTACAGACTAGAAGGAAGATCTATGCCCTGTATAAATGACATATTATTTTGATTTAATACATGCCAATAAAATATCCTGAGGAGTTGTCTTCACTCATAATTTTTAGGCATTGCGCTGGAAATTGCCCTATGTGTTCAGTTAGGCAAATGTTATATTTGTGTATGTGGAGTGGAAACCACTGATATATGAGGATAAAAGCTGTTCAGCTGAGACCCACATTATGGATATAATAGGGTTTCCAGTAAGATTTTGCCTATCATTGGTACAAAAAACTGCAGATGCAATATATCTCAGATAAAGTATGAAAATGCCAGAACAAACAACATGTCAGGCAGTGTCAGTAGATAGAAACAATACTGTATTTGGATTATGAGAACACTCAGTCCTTGTTTATTGTCATTCAGAAATGCATGCGTGCATTAAGAAATGATACAATGTTCCTCCAGAGCGATATCACAGAAAAACAGGGCAAACCAAAGACTAACACTGACAGAACCACATAATTATAACATATAGTTACAGCAGTGCAAAACAATACCATAATTTGATAAAGAGCAGACCATGGGCACGGTAAAAAAAAAAGTCTCAAAGTCCTGATCGACTCCTGAGTTCCTGATAGCAGGCGGCAAAAGGGAGAAACTCCCTGCCATATACCTCCAGTCACCGACGACTGCCAATGCATTGGAAGCACCCAACCACAGCCGACACTGAGTCTGTCCATCCGAAAACATCAAGCCTCCGACCAGCCCCTCCAATACAGCCTCCCAAGCGCCATCCTCTACCGAGCACCTTCGACCTTGCCCCAGCCACCGAAACAAGCAAAGCTGAGGATTCCGGGCCTTCTCCTCAGGAGATTCCGGACCACACAGTAGCAGTAGCAGTGAAGCGGGCATTTCAGAAGTTTCTCCAGATGTTCTTCCGTACTCTCATGTCTGTCTCCATCAAATCAGAATTGTGCACGGTATCCTACTTGACACATAACAAATATCATTCACCGGAGTGGCCACATAAAATGCAATATTTCATTTCAATAGGTTCAATAGTTACATTTAATGTCAGAGAAATGTATACAATATACATCCTGAAATTCTTCTTCTTCACAAACATCCACAAAAACAGAGGAGTGCCCCAAAGAATGAATGACAGTTAAATGTTGGAACTCCAAACCCCCCCCAGCTCCCCCCTCCCATGCACAAACAGCAGCAAGGCAACAACCACCCCTCCACCAGCAAAACGGAACCAGCACCCGCTACCAAACATTCAAGCGTGCAGCAAAGCATCAGACTTGCAGTGTCTCAAAGGCTATTCATTCGCCTGGTAATTTGACATACCACAAGCTCTCTCTCTCTCTCTCTCTCACTAATAATGGAAAAGGAGGTGTTTCTGTTTCACAGCGAGAGGGGAGACATAGCAAGCAACTCACTGATTTATGTTGTTAAAAGTCTGTTGCGTTGCTTTTTCCGAGCCCTGCGCCCAGAGAGCATAGGTCTCTGTACACACAGCCAGCAGCTAGCCCACAGCTTCCAATCTTCCGCGTTCTCCCGCAACACCTCAGTCAGGGGAACCGGCTTAGAATCTGCCCGTCTCCACAGCCACGAAAATCTGGCACCCTGAAGGCACGCGAGTCTTCCAGGCTGCGTCCTTGACATATTAAAAAGCAGTTGGTCATGAGGTCCTGAGCGCAGGTCCATTTCCACAAAGAACCGAACTTGCAGAAGTAGCACAACTAATTTTCAAAGATTAACTACTTGACATGATCCATAAAGTGATGTGACCCTCAATGAGCAGAATTACAGAAGTGAGGTAAAAGTGACTGTCCTTGTCTTCAAGGTAGCATTTCACCACACATGGCTAAAAGGAGCTGCGGTAAATGTGTAATCAGCAGACTCCTATTGGTTGGAGTTACATTTTACGTAAAGCAAGTTAATTGCAGTTGCTGAAGGTCAATATTCTTACCTCTGGAAAATTGCAAACTCCCTCAAGGCAATGTCCTAGGCCCAGTCTCTTTCAGTTGACTTTCCTTCCATCACTATATCAGAAATGTGGGTATTTTCTGATGATTATTCACTTCCATTCTCAAATCGTGTAGTCCACAATTGTAAATGGTGAGACCCAGATAATAATTAGGCATGGGTTATGCTAGTGCTTCTGTTAAATCTATTCTGCATTCCCTCTAGGAAGACAAGAACAGAAAAATATAAATAGAAACAGATACAAGTTATGTGCTTCTCCAGCCAGCTCCACCATTCAATAAGATCATGGATGATCTGATCTAGGCCTAAGATCCAGTTTCCTCCCTGTTTCCTTCATGCATTGAATTTTCCGTAGCGTTCGATTATATTCACTGACTATCCCACAACAGCCATTTGGGGGATAGCATTCAAAAGTTCACAACCCTCTGGGCACCACAGCAGCAGAGCAGTTAGCACAATGCTATTACAGATCGAGTTCAATTCTGGCAGCCGCTGAAAGGAGCCTGTACCTCCTTCCCGTGGAATGTGTGGGTTTTCTCTGAGTGCTCTGGTTTCCTCCCACATTCCCTAGATATACCAGTTTGGGGGTTAATAGGTCATTGTAAATTGTTCTGTGATTAGGCTAGGGTTAAATTGGGCATTGCTGGGCGGCATGACTCAAAGGGCTGGGAGGCCCTATTCCGCATTGTATCTCGATAAATAAATTAATTAATTAACTTACTTCCTCTCTTCTCTGCTTTAAATAGGTGATACGCTTATTCTGAAATGAAATTCCCTAATTTTATGTTTCTGCCATGAGAGGAAACATCCTCTCAAAGTCCACTCGACCAAACTGCCTCATTCCGTTGATGCTTGATGTTTCAATGAAATCACCTGTTTCTACTAAATACCATTGAGAATTAGCCCAATACTCAAAAGTACTCTATTGGATTTAATATTATTTTTTAAATTTTTTATTATTTTTGCTCCAGTGCAAAACATAAAAGTCCAGCATTATCTGCGTTTTCTCGAGATTTAGTATGTGCTGAGGTTTTTAAAAGTCATTATGTTTTAAATTGGACAGAGCTGGCTGATTTATAGTTCTCTCAAAGTTTCAATGTAAATTTATTATCAATGTCCATACTACCCTGAGATTCATTTTCTTATGAGCATTCACAGGAAGTAAAAGGAAACTTGATAGAGTCAATGAAAAACTACACACAAAGATGGACAAACAACCAATGTGCAAAAGACAACAAACTGTGCAATTACAAAAAAAAACAAAAAAAAAATTACTGAGCACATGAGTTGTGGAGTCCTTGAAAGTGAGTCCATAGTTTGTGGAATCAGGTCAGTATTCGGGCAAGTGAAGTTATCCACTCTGGTACAGGAGCCTGATGTTTGGGGGATAATAACTGCCCCTGAACCTGCTAGTGTGTGTACCTCCTTCCTGATGGCAGCAGAGAGAAGAGAACATGGCCTGTATGATGGGCGTTCTTGATGATAGCTGCTTCTTTCCTGCAACAGTGTTCCTAGCAGATGTGCTCAGTAGTGGGGAGGACGTTACCTGTGATGCACTGGGCTGTATCCACTACTTTTTGTGGACTATTCCATTCAAGGACATTGATGTTTCCATATGAAGTTGTGATGCAACCAGTCAGTATATTCTCCACCATGCATTTATAGAAGTGTCCAATTAAAACCACTGAAGAAATTAAGAAAATCTATATCCAGCAAACTGCCCCACTAAATGTCAGCATCAATGCTTCCATAACCAGGGGAGAATTGTGTTTTCCTAGGCCAAATCATCGACTCAGCTCTACAGCTTCTTTAAGTTAGTTGGACTGAGACAGTTTTTGCTTAGAAATTGAAGCTAGATAAACTTGAATTAATGTAGTTTATCAGATTTCACATCCATTCTCACAATCTCACTTGATTTTACATGTGAGTGATTTGCTAATTGTTGTACTGAAGTTGGGCAGAACTACATGTATATGCTTTGTGCGAAGGTCCCAGCCCTGACTAAATATTATAAAACATAAATTTTGAAGAATAACATTACCACAACATTGATTTTTATGGTCTAACCATCCCTGAATTGATAAGATATTAGCTTTAGTGCTATAGAAAAGTATGTTGAAACCATAAGCCAACTCACCTGGATTGAGAAAATGTTCATCTCAGACTTACTTACTTACTTACTGCCTGTTATGCCTCTGGTGCTTGGGGCAGCAATAAAGTCCTCCATTTCTGTCTGTCTATATCGTCACACACAGATATAGAAGGATTCTTCATTGCTGTGTCCATAATGATTGTGTTTAACCAGTCAGGATTGTTAACCCTGAGCCAAACCCTGGGGTCTGGAGGACTGGTGGACCATTCTTAGTCTGGCCTCTACCCTTTGGCATGGGGAGATCAGGGGAGGATCAAGAGCTGAAGAGGGTCAGCAACTTAAAATTCCTCAGTTTTATAGTTTCAGAGGACCTGTCTTGGGCCCAGCATGTAAGTGCAATCACAAAGAAAGCACGGCAGTGCCGCTGCTTCGTTAGAAACTTGCGAAGATTCGTCAAGACATCTAAACCTTTCACAAACTTCTATAGATGTGTGGTAGAGAGCATATTGACTGGCTGCTTTACAGCCTGGTATGGAAACATCAGTGCCCTTGAACTGAAAATCCTTCATAAGGTAGTGGATATGGCCCAGTCCATCACGGCTAAAGCCCTCCCCACCATTGAACATATCTGTTACGACATGTACCCATCCACACAAGCATCTGAGGTTTAGACGCTCTAACTCCTAGGAGTATGGTTAGATGGCATGGCCTTTTTAAAGATTCAGGCAATAATGTTTTAGTGGCCAAGGACTGAGCATTTAAGGAGCACCTGAACGACGTTTGGTGCGCAATCTTAAACCTACTCATGATTTTGTCCAGTGTTTGTTTTCAGCTCAGATTCTCGATTCAGTTTCAGACCCTGTCTTGATCCTAACCTTGGACCCTCCAGCATTTGTGTACAAGCCATTCTCGTCAAGGACTCTCACCACAGTACGATTGAGCCAGTATGGGCCCAGCGGGGTATCAGAGTCTTCCGTCCGCTGTGACCAGCCACAGAGGAAATATCTCCCAACAAAGCCTGGAGATACATAAGCCCCAGGTAGCCATGGGTCAACTTTTGCAAGCAGGAGGCCAGAGTCGCAAGGGAGAACCAATTAGTCCCACTCCAGAGCCAGTATATCTTCAAATCCTGGAGAGATTTGATGGTGACTCAGGTTCTTGCCATGGCTTCCACATCCAGTGCCTGCTAGTGTTTGAACTCCAGCCATCCCAGTTCCCTTTGAAGAGTGGAAAGGTGGCCTTCATTATCTTTCTTCTGGCCTTGGAATGCAGGTCAGAGATTTGCTTGGACTCGGAGGAATTTGTGGCCACCATGAGGGAGGTGTTTCATCACCCCCACTGGAGCAAATCAAGGAAGTGCCCAAGCAGTATGGAACTCTAGCTGCTGAGCCAAAGGGCTCCAGTTGCCAGGTCCCGTCTAAGGGAAAAGTTCTAAGATGGATCCTTGGAACCTAGTCCCAGGAGTGGAAGGACCATTTGGCATATCTCACTACCAATGTCTGAGGAGATGGACGAACATCCGGACTGTGATTTTGTTTCTGTTTTCACTAAAGACTTTTGTGGATCTATGGGGGAGACTCTGGGGTCTGCAGAAGCACCCCTGCCATCGACAGAGTCTCAGAAGTCATCCTCAGTGGAAGGTTCAGGGGTAGAAGCAGCTCCCAAGCCAGAGTTCTCAAGGGAAAGGCCTCAGTTCTTCCAACACATTGACCCTACAACTTGCAATAGATCTACTGCCAGGTATGTGTCCTTCACAGGGTTGATTCTACCCACTCTCAGGCCCAGAAAGAAATGCTATGGAGGAGTTCATAAAGGAGGCTCTTGCCTGGGATTCATTTGGCCCTCCACCTCTCCAGCTGGTGCTGGCTTCTCCTTCGAACAGAAGGGGGATGGGCACTTGCAGCCCTGCATTGCTTATAGAGGGCCGAACCGCATAATGGTCAAGAACCATTACCTTCTTCCATTCATGAACACTGCTTTCAAGATTCTCCAAAGGACAAGAGTATTCTCGAAGCTGGACTTGCAGGGTGCATACAACCTGGTTCGCATAAAGGAGGGTGACGAGTGGAAGATGGCATTCAACACACGGGAGGGGCACTATGAGTACCTGCCAATGCCCTTCGGCCTTATGAATACACCAGCAATTTTCCTAAGTGATGTGCTCCAGGATGTTCTCCATAAGTTCACCTTAGTCTACTTGGATGACATCTTAATTTTCTCGAAGTCCATGGACAAGTACATCGCTCGTGTCAGAGATATCCAAAAGAGGCTTCTTGATCATGGACTTTACATCATGCTGGAGAAGTCTGAATTTCACATAACTACTATTTCTTTCTTGGGTTTCATCACATCTAATAGCAATCTCAAGGTGGACCCTAGTAAGACGCAGGCAGTCAGAGATTGTCCACCACCTTCCAGTGTTAAGTAGGTCCAGTGATTCCTGGGATTTACCAACTTTTATTGAAAGTTTATCAGAAACTTTCATGTACTATGTACATTTATTTCCAAGCAACTATCCCCAGAAAAGGTGAATTACATTGGGAATAGAGAGCTGCTTGTGGTCAACATTCCCTGCAGGAATGGTGTCATTGGCTCGGGGGGACCAAGAACCGTTTTACTGTATGGATGGACCACAAGAACCTGGCTTATATTCAGGAGGCAAAAAGACTGAATTCCGGACAGGCCAGGTAGTTTCTTCTCTTTAACCGTTTTAATTTCATCCTGACCTATCAACCAGGATCTAAGAACCAGAAGTCAGATGCCTCGTCCTGTCTGTTTGACAAACCCAAATGAGAAAAGCAGCCTACCACCATTTTGTCCCAAGCCAAGGTGATAGTGCTAATTGATGCAGTTGTTCGCAAAGCCCAGGTGCAAGGAAAGATTCCTCAGACTGGCCCTCTGGATTGGCTGTTCATTCCTGGTCCCGTCTGGTCTTAGCTCTTCAATGGAGACATGCATCAAGAATGACCACTCACCTAGGGGTTGCCAGGACCCTCGAGTTCATTAATCGAAAATATTGGTGGCCTGGGATAACGAAGGAGGTCCATCAAAAAGTGTAGGCATGTGAAGTGTGCGCCTGGAACAAGGGAGTCCCACACCCTACTTCAAGGGCTCCTTCAACCCTCTGCCTGTTCCGGAAAGACCATGGGAGCACATCTCCATGGACTTTGTCACGGGTCGTCCTCCTTCCAAGAGGAAGACTGTTATCATGGTAAATGTGGATCATTTTTCAAAGGCTTGCAAATTCATTACCTTGGACAGACTACTATCTGCAGCAGAGATGGTCAAGATTGTCCTGCAGTAGGTCTTCAGAATCCACGGTTTTCTAGTGGACATGTGTCGAATCATGGTCTGCAATTCACATCATGTTTCTGGAGGGTGTATTGCAAACTGATAGGGGCACCAGTGAGTCTTTCCTCTTGGTTTCACGCAAAGTCCAAAAGCCAGATGGAATGGGTGAACCAAGATATGGAACGTACCCTAAGATACCTGGCCTCTGAAAGACCGAACAAGTAGAGCAACTATTTGATGTGGGCAGAAGTTGCCCACAACACTTTACAGCTGAAAGGAGTTTCTTCTTTTATGTTACTGCGTAGGCTATTAAAATAGCTTTTTTGTTATGTTATAATTAAAATGGTTTCTTTGTTATGTTAACTGCTGAGAAAGCCCTCCAGCTAGCAGTTTGTTTCGATTATGTTATTGATAAGTGAGCGAATGAACCAATTGGGATAGATGTTATTCTTTCTGTGTGTCAGTAAGTTATTGTGATGCACGGGATTTTGGGAAGAAGGCACGAGAGTGAGAGAGAGGATGGACAAGGTGCTGTGAGTCGGCTAACGGGGTCAGACCCTGAGCAGGAGTCCGAGGCCCAGAGTGTTCGGTGAGGAGAGGAGACGGAGACGGACTCGTGTGGTCGACCACCATTGTTGGTCCCAGTGGCAAGTCGAAGTGATCCGCGGGGATCGCAGGGTGAAGAAGGAAGGTCCTGAGCTCCAACTGTTTGTGCACGAAGAGATTGAACTTTGATAAGTGTGGCGCCTTTTATTTTCCTTTCATATTTTATCTCTGTTAATTATATAATTCCAGTAATATCTATAAACTGTAATTCATTTAGTCGTATCTGGTGTATTGTCTGTTATTTGGTGGGGTGGGGTACATCGCCCAGCATCCACACAAACTAATTACCCAGTTTGGCAGGGCCAAGGGCTGTTTCCCTAGCAATGGAGGACAGATCTCGGAAAAGGGAGGCAGAGGCTTGAAAGGAACCTGAAGATGACTATCGACAGTTTAAATGAAGTGGAAGAAGTCATCAGGGAGGAAAAACAGGAGGCTGAACATCCTTTAACTGCTGCTTTTCAGGTCAAGGTGGAAGAAGCTGGTGAGGTAACTGCGTCCCAGATTGAGATGACCAAGAAGCGTGAGTCAGAACTGCTGAGGCTGTGGCGAGAGTTGAAGGAGTCCCCGAAGAAGCTGATGTCTCGACTGCAGGAGGCTGAAGGGGTAGCCCCGGCTAAATGTTTCAGTTTGGAGAAACTCAAACAGCAGCTACCGATCGAGGGAATGAGGAAGGATACGGATTTGAAGGATGATGTGCTGGACGTGTGGTACCTGCTGCCTTTCGTTAACTTCCCCGTGATTGAGGAAGAGACCTTTGGCCCTTCTCCCACTGAGTCAGGTGTAGTGGGGAGGGCTAACTGTTGGCAGCCTGGGTTACAGCAGGACCGGGAAGGAAAAGAAGCAGGGCCCCGGACCCGGGACAGGGGGCTCCGAGTTGCAGTGAAGGCATGAGTGAGAGATTGAGAGAGGAGTTGGCAAGCAGACCCGAGGTATTCCCTGTAGTGTCCAAGCCTTAAGGGTTTGGGTGAGAGGGTACGGAGGTGTCGGAGGATTAGGAAACTCCCGGATAGGCTGGCCTATGTAGCATCCGTGGGACCGGGCGTAAGATCCACTGTTTGGGGAGCAATGTCACTGTGTGTACCTGGATTGGGTTTTTGTGTCTGCAGAACTGGTTGGCGAGTTGTTTCATGAGGACATGACTTTATTTGGTGGGGGGAGAGCGTAAGGGGTTTCTTCTTTTATGTTACTGCGTAGGCTAATTAAAATGGCTTCTTTGTTATGTTAGCTACTGAGAAAGTCCTCCCGCTAGCAGTTTGTTTGGATTATGTTATTGATAAGAGAGCGAACGAACCAATTGGGATAGATGTTATTCTTTCTAGTGTGTCTGTAAGTTATTGTGATGCGCAGGTTTTGGGGCAGAAGGCGCAAGAGAGAGAGAGAGGATGGACAAGGTGCTGTGAGTCGGCTAACGGGGTCGGACCCCGAGCAGGAGTCCGAGGTCCAGGGTGTTCGGCAAGGAGAGGAGACGGAGACGGACTCGTGTGGAGCGTCTGGTCGAACATCGTTGTTGGTCCCAGGCGGCAGGTCGAGGTGGTCCGAGGGGATCACAGGGTGTAGAAGGAAGGTCCCAAGCTCCAACTGTTTGTGCACGAAGAGATTGAACTTTGATAAGTGTGGCGCCTTTTATTTTCCTTTTATATTTTATCTCTATTAATTATATAGTTCCAGTAATATCTATAAACTGTAATTCATTTAGTCGTATCTGGTGTATTGTCTGTTATTTGGTGGGGTGGGGTACATCGCCCAGCATCCACACAAACTAATTACCCAGTTTGGCAGGGCCAAGGGCTGTTTCCCTAGACGAAAGCGAGCTGAGCGACCCTGGGGCTTGCCAGGGGGCTACACAGCATTCAGTGCATGGGATGTCTCCTTTCAAATGCCAATTTGGGTATTCTTCACCACTCTTCTCTGAGCAGGAGGCAGAGATTGTGGATCCTGTAGCTGAAGATCTAGTCTGACACGCAAGGAGAGATGGACGAGGGCAAGGGAGGTTTTGTTAGCTTCTACCTTGAATGCTGAAATAAAGTCTAACCACAAGAAAAGATAGGGACCAGTTTTGCAGCCTGGGTAACAGGTCTGATTGTCAACCCAGGATTTGCCTCTTCCAGTGGAGTCCAGGAAAATGGCGCCCAAGTTCATTGGACACTTTAGGATTCTCAGGAAAGTAAACCTGATGGCCTACATCTTGCATCTCCCCAAGACCCTCAAGATCAATCCCACCTTCTACATTTCCAAGTTAAAGCTTGTGAACACCAGCCTGTTAGCCCCACCACCGTCAGCCCCACTCTCACCCAGATTTGTTGTTGGGGTACATGTTTTCACTGTGAGAAGAATTTTGGACTCGTACTGTTTGAGGTGCTCGGCGATATCTCATGGACCAGGAAGAATTTGGACCAGAGGGGAGGAACTCACATCATAGTAATGATAAGGCTGCAAAAAAATACCTAATTGATTGTGTGGTATCTGGAGTTCCTGGAGGGAATGCAATATGCCATATAACAAAAATCAAGAAAAAAACTTCTCTTTTATGCTAAAATCCCCATCTATTTCTGATATCCTTTTTTCAGGGAAACCTCATAAGGAAGTTGGTGGCATTTAGAATCATGGGGTGATAAAACAGATCCTTCAGCCTGCCATAGCCATGCTGACAATGAAGTAGCCATCTGTCCTGTTCCCATTTTCCAGCACCCCCTCCTTCCATGTTTTGGTGATTCAAGTGCTCATCTATATACTTTTTAAATGTTGTGAGTGCACCTACCTCTACCAACATTTCAAGGAGTGTATTCACCCTACAGCCACCCCCTGGATGAAGAAAATTCTTCCTCAGATTCTTTCTCACTCTCTTAATCATATCACCTTGGGTTTTAGGCTTCTTCATTACGTGGGGAAAAAATCTCATTACCTGGCTATCCAATGATAAATTTGAACACCTGTCCATCAACCTTTCTCACTTCAAAGAAATCCAAAACAGCCCATCCATTTTCTCCTCATAATGCAATTTATATTTGCACAATATAAAATAGATTAGTTGGTAACTATTTTAAAAAGGTAGGGCAAAATATCTGATGAAGTTCCCCTGTTGACAAGCTGAATCAAAGGCAATGTTAATAAATGTTAATAAGTGCATTTTATACTTGAAATAACTTACATGATGAAATATTAATGGAAGGATTCCCCTCTTTTGCAGAAATACTAATAATCACAGTTTTGAAAATAGAACTAAAATTGCATGCAATGAATAGAAAACCCAGGAGGTAATAATATTCATTGGACTTGAAATGAGAGCCAAAATGAGTTTCTCCTCAATCAGCATTAGTGACCATTTACTCTAAAAGACTGGTGTTTATACTGTATGTCTTGTATACAAAAAGGAATGCAAGAACTAAAATAATTTAAATGTAAAATATTAAAGCTTTCAATTATCATTTGTTTAATTTACTTGGCTCAAATTGTAAGTAGCTATTCACCACAAAATGATTTGTTTTTACTGTTTTTGTACAAAGCAAATTGGAGCAGATCCAGTGGAGAAGATATGAATTGAGCTTGTGATCTGTCAGCAGACAGCAGTTCTTTCACTTTATCCATGGTACACTATATATGTAACTGGACACAAAGTAAACAGAAACATCAGCAAAATACAGACCTCTGTTTCTCAGTTTGAAAGCAAAAAGAGAAATTTAGTACCACATTCTCTCTTCTCCTCTAATCCCCAGTTCTTTAAAGGTAATTACATGACATTCAATCTATAGCAGGGAAAACAACAGCGGCCATTTCAGTTCCCAGTGCTGAGTGGACAGGCCAACACTTTCTCACTGTTGACCATTCCTGCCAGCCATGTTTTTAGCTTTCATTTCACATTCAGCACTCAAAAGATTTACCAGAACTAAGTAGTTTGATAGAATCTGTCTTTACCTGTCTTCTGTTTTTTTTTTCTTCTTTCTGTCTCTTTCTCTCTTTTTCTTTTTCCTCTTCTTGAAAAGTTTAATAGTGGTTGGCAGACCATCTCCTTCACTCTCAATACCAGTCTGACATAAATTAGAAAGTATGTAACAGTTCCCCAATCATTGATAAATTCTGAACAATGAGACCCTCAAATTCTAAAGTGGAAATTGTCCTGATTAAGATTTTAGTCAAGACCACACAAAATTTTGTTACGTTTCAGTTTTGAAATTGGAATAACTCCTTGGAATATTCTTCCTCCCACAGTTTGATTATCACACCTTATTATTAAAACATGCATAGGTTCAAAAGTTGACTAAAATTTGATGCAGGTAGTTTGTAGCCATCTTATTTTAAGCAAGAACCACTCCTATAGAAGGACAATTGATTCATTCATGCAGACAGAAATTTATCAACGTATTTGCCCAAAAAACAATAATCAAGATGTAATTATAAAGTGATCTGAATTGAACAAAGCCAGGTTTTCCTCATTGGTAATGTTACCATCTGAAATCAGATTGGAGCTGATTCCCAACTGACAAACCAATCTTGCAGCTGCCAAGTCAACCCTTTCCTAGGCCTGGGGTAACTAATTTAAGTAGAAAGGGGCCCTAATGTTGCCTTGACTGAAGGGTTTGAGCAAGTGGATGGGATGAACTGTTTTTTCTGCAGTGAAGGAGACTGAAGGGGTGACCGTACAGATATTTTAAAATCTATAGTGCATGAGTAGTCACAGTATTTTAACCAAGGTAGAGGGACCTAAAACTAGAGTGCATCGATTTAAGGTGAAGGGTCAGATTTAAAGGGGAGCTGAGGGGCAAGTTTTTCAAACAGAGCGTGGTAGGTGTAAAACCATTAAGACCATAAGATACAGGAGCAGAATTAGGCCATTTGGCTCATCGTGTCAGATCCACCATTTATTTCATCATGGTTGATCCGTTTCCCCTCAGCTCCCACTCTGCCTTCACCTTATATCCCTTCATGCCCTGACTAATCAAGAACCTATCAACCTCTACCCTAAATAAACCCAATGGCCTGGCCTTTATCGGCACCTGTGGCAACAAATTCCCAGATTCACCACTCTCTGGCTAAAGAAATTCCTCATCACCTCCATTCTAAAAGGACGCCCCTCTATTCTGAGGCCGTGTCTGAGATTCCCCCACCAAAGAAAACATCCGCTCCACATCCACTCTTTCGAGGCCTTGGAATGAGCCACCAGAGAAGGTGGTTAAGGCAGGAACAACTACAATGTTTTAAAGACATTTTGATCTGTTACTAGGAAAGGAAAGATTTGGAGGAATGTAGGCCAGATGCAGGGATATGGAATGTGCAGATGGGTGTCTGGGTAAGTTTGGATGGGTTGTGCGAAGGGCCTATTTCAGCACTCGCTGAGTCTATGAATTTCTAAATATATTATACTATGTGAGCCTTGCATTATAGTACTGCAGCAATGTGAGAGGGACATCCTGTAAAACTGTAACATTCCCATGATACAGTTAGATTAAGTGGTTTACACACAACTGCACTAAATTTAAAGGGATAGTTATTTTCCTAACACTCATTCTTCTGCGATGTAAAATCATAATACATACAAACAACAAAGACATTTTCAAAATGCATGGACCACAAGTGGTGCTCAGCTCCCACTACAGTAAATTCTGTTTGAAAAGCAACCTGTGTTCTATATGCTCAGCACTCATTGCTTTTTTGGGACATGTTCCTACTTTAGCTAAGCCATGAAATTAAAACTTCTTTATCTTGCATTCAATGCTTCCCCTATGTTACCCATTTTTATCTTTTTACTTCATCCATGGAGGTATCTGCCACTTAGCCCTCTTACATGCAAATTGAGTCTCATCACTAATGGTGACCATGTCTTCATCTCCTAATGTTTTTAATTCTTGAAATATAGCTACCTACATTGTCATAAACAAGCAAATAGCATAATCATAGAATAATAAATTAATAAGGCACAAGTAAAATAATAGGCCTGGTGGAATGCACCCTCGGGTTCTGAAGGAAGTAGCTGGAAAGATTGCGGAGGCATTAACAATGATTTTTCAAGAACCGATAGATTCTGGCATTGTACCGGATGACTGGAAAATTGCAAATGTTACTCCGCTATTTAAGAAGGGTGGGAGGCAGCAGGAAGGAAACTATATATGAGTTAGCCTGACATCAGTGGTTGGGAAGTTGTTGGACTTGATTGTTAGGGATGAGATTACAGAATACCTGGAGGCACATGACAAGCTAGGCCAAAACAAGCATGATTTCCTGAAAGGAAAATCCTGCCTGACAAACCTACTGCAATTCTTTGAGGAAATCACAAGCAGGGTAGACAAGAAGATGCAGTAGATGTGGTGTACTTGACTTTGAGAAGGCTTTTGACAAGATGCCGCACATGCGGCTACTTAGAAAGATAAGAGCCCATGGAATTACAGGGAAGTTACTAGCATGGGTGAAGCATTGGCTGGTTGGCATAAAACTAAGAGTGGGAATAAAGGGATTCTATTCTGGATGGCTGCCAGTTATCAGTGGCGTTCCACAGGGGTCAGTGTTGGGACCGCTGCTTTTTACGACGTACGTCAATGATTTGGACTACAGTATTAATGGATTTATGACTAAATTTGCTGATGATACAAAGATAGGTGGAGGAGCAGGTAGTGTTGAGGAAACAGAGAACCTGCAGAGAGAATTAGATAGTTTAGGGGAATGGGCAAAGAAGTGGCAAATGAAATACAATGTTGGAAAGTATATGGTCATGCACATTGGTGGAAGAAATAAATGAGTAGACTATTATTTAGATGGGGAGAGAACTCAAAATTCAGAGATGCAAAGGGACTTGGGAGTCCTTGTGCAAGATACCTTCCTGAAGGTTAACCTCCAGGTTGAGTCGGTTGTGAAGAAGGCAAATGCAATGTTGGCATTCATTTCTAGAGGTATAGAATATAAGAGCAGGGATGCGATGTTGAAGCTCTCGTGAGACCACACTTTGTGCAGTTTTGGGCTCCTTATTTTAGAAAGGATATACTGACATTAGAGAGGGTTCAGAGAAGATTCACAAGAATGATTCCAGGAATGAAAGTGTTACCATATGAGAAACGTCTGGCAGCTCTTGGGCTGTATTCCCTGGAGTTCAGGAGAATGATGGGGGGTCTCATAGAAACATTCTGAATGTTGAAATGTCTGAACAGATTAGATATGTCAAAGTTATTTCCCATGGTAGGGGATTCTAGAACAAGAGGGCACGACTTCAGGACTGAAGGATGTCCATTTAGAACTGAGATGCACAGAAATTACTTTAGTCAGAGGGTGGTAAGTCTGTGGAATTTATTACCATGAGCGGCTGTGGAGCCCAAGTCATTGGGTGTATTTAAAGCAGAGATAGATAGGTTCTTGATTAGCCAGGGCATCAAAGGGTATGGAGTGAAGGCAGGGGAGTGGGGATGACTGGAAGAATTAGATCAACCCATGATTGGATGGTGGAGCAGAATTGATGGGCTGAATGGCCTACTTCTGCTCCTATATCTTATGGTCTTATTATGGTCTAAAAGTAGTTATACAGTATTGAGAATGGTACTGCAATAACCAATTAACCGAACAATGTGCCTATGGAGTTAAGGGGAGATAAGTACGACACACCCATTTATGGAACCATCTGAACTTAAAGGGCAAATTGTCAGGTTTCATTGTCACTTTTTCTCTTTTACTGGAGTAACAACCCAGAAAGGATCTGTTTTGCTCTCATCACAGCCTCCTGTGAAATTTAATTCAATAAATCTTGTTAAATTGTGAACCAGCAGTTAAAAGAAATAAAACCTACCTGATTACCTGAAATACTCAAATAGGAAATCTGTTCAACAGACAATACACATGGCAACTGAAAAGAAGTTATTAATAAATTATTTGTGCAATTTAGCCTGTATGGAATTTCAGAAAAGTCAGTATCTGTAGTCAACTCTTAATATTCACTCTTGTGATGGGCATAAATAAATATCAGTCATTTGAAAAAGTTCAAAGTAAATTTATTATCAAAGTATGTGTACCAAATACATCCTTAAGATTCATCTTCTTGCAGGCAGCCAGAAAACAAGGCAGACCCAGCAATTATATCAGGACAATGCTTCTCCATAGAAGGGTCTAGCAATACCCCGAATTACGTTATTACTTTTAATACATACATGCAATCCTTATTTATTCAATTCGTGTTTGATGATATTTTGCAAATGTTAAGCTTAAGCAGAGATACGTGATTATTAAAATGTGATTAAATAAGTTTAATGTTTTGTATGGAATAGGGCAAACTAAACACTCATTGTGCCCACTAGATAAATAGAAGTTGCTAAAATCACATTTTTGGGTATTACACAAACAAAGATGTCTGTGTTCAAAGTCCTCTGCGTGGGTGTGGGGTTCCTTCAGGATAGGATTTTGGGTGTGAAAGGTTGCTTCCAGCTTCTTTAGAAGTTAAATGATACTCAGTTACACCTTTTAAAAATTCCGGCCTGTGACTTACAAACAAACAATTGCCTTTCTCTAAAATGTATCAAGCAGTTTGCTGTAGTAACTGAATTCTGCTTTGCAGGCCTGCTCGATTTGAAAAATATGACATTCGGAACATAATTGTGGGTAAGCTCGGAAAAAGGAATAGAGGCTCTGCTACTGAATATCTGAAGTCACTTGTTCCCACCATGCATATTAACATAGTAGTTTATCTCTGCCAGTGAAGCGGAATGGTTTGTTACATGCTGTATGATAATCCCTATTATCACCACCACAAAACCAACAGTGAAAGATAACCTTGAATAAGAAGAAAAAAACAATTCATTCCTCTTAGTCATACATCACCTACCTTGGCAGGAGATACAGTACGGCAGTCATTACAATATCTCCTTGTGAAACTGGATCTGACTTCTTGCTAAATTCCAATATTAGTCACAGGGCCGTGTTACTATCTCGAGGGTGGGGGTGGGTGGGGAATGCCAAGATACAAGGAAATGTGGAGAGAGAAAAAAGCCATTTGTTTGTCACATATTTCTTAAGCAGGTGACCAGCACAAAACTAACAAAAGAGAGAAAGAATAAAAAAACAACCCTGAAAAATTTGACAGAGGCATATCTCTCAGAATTTAGAACAATGTAGGCAGTGTTACATTGAGTGGGCAACTTTCAACACACCTGACATGACGGACAATATAAATAAAATGTGCTGCAATTGAGTACTTGGAGCCTTGCTCGTAGAATCATGTACAAATGTGGTTGTACAACTTGGCTTGTCGCAGCTTGTTAACACAGAAAAATAGAACCAATTCAGTAAAGATGAAAGGTGAGATAAGTTGACAGTATAAACTGCTACTTCTTTTAAAACCTTCAGGTTTCAGTTAGCACCTGCAGCACCACAATTGTTCAGTATCTGTAAATCTTAAATAACACCAGCATCAGCTTCCTAGTTTTAGTATGTGTGTCAACTACCTGCATTTAATATGAATTATTTTAATTAAAAAATATCCAATAACTGGGGTTACTTATGCAAAGAAAAACTATATTTTATTAAAATATGAATTGACTATTTTTCTTGACTGTTTAAGAAAAATCTACCACATTGAAAACTTGATTCCATGAATAGTCATCGTGTCCCAATTATATAAAGTCAGAGTAACTCCATACCTGGAATATTGTATGCAGGTATGGCCCCCTGTCTTGGAAGAATATACTTGCAATAAAGCGAGTGCACTGAAGGTTCATCGGATTTATTGCTAGGAGAGCAGATTTGTTGTAGGAGGAGTGATTAAGCTGGCTGAGCCTGAACTCTCTGGTATTTGGAATAAAGAGAAATGAGAGATGATTTCACTGAAACATTCAGGATATAGTTGGGAAAAAGATTTCTTTACATAGAGGTTAGTGAATATTTGAGTCATCTACCAAAGAGGGCAGTTGATCAATACAAGTATCAATAGTGTTTTAGGAACCAAGGAATTATGCGTTTATTGTAGGAAAGCAATAGGTTTTAACATTTTGCTAGCTTAATTATCAAACTAGTTTAATGGAAGTATTCTGAGAAAAGAAAGTCATGATTTCAGGCTCATCCTGAGGCAGTGCATGTCGGAGAGGCTGGCATTTCAGTGCTCTCCAACTGAGATACCGTTTTCCTGATGGAGCATTAGTTAAACTCTGCTC
The DNA here is from genome assembly GCF_030028105.1 of Mobula birostris. Taxonomy (NCBI): domain Eukaryota; kingdom Metazoa; phylum Chordata; class Chondrichthyes; order Myliobatiformes; family Myliobatidae; genus Mobula; species Mobula birostris. Next base: position 55,431,746 of record NC_092386.1, read on the forward strand.
TCTCACGTAATCACTGAAGTACATGATGCAATTTGTGGACGTGTATTAGTGTTCTTCTAGTTTCCCTGCCACACTTTGTTATCAATAATCATCACTGATACAAATTGTCAGGTAATGTACTGTAAGAACTTGCAGATCTTGACAATGGGCCATCGGCCCAGGTTATATCATTAAATTAACCTCAGAATCCCCATTCCTCTCTGAGCCTGGACTAAATTTTGTTTTAATCCACTAAACAATTGAAAGGCATCTTAAACATATTGTACAAATAGAAGCTTGGCACTGAGTGTTCAAAGGAGGTTCATGAAAATGATTCCAGGGATTGAAAAGCTTATCGTATGAGAAGTGTTTGATGGCTGTAGGCCTGTACTCACTGGAACTCAGAAGAATAAGGGGGGGATCTCATTGAAACCTATCCAAAGTTGAAAGGCCTCGAAAGAGTGGATGTGGAGAGGATGGTAGGGGATTCTAAAACCAGAGAACACAGCCTCAGAATAGAGGGTCACCCATTTAGAACAGAGATGAGGAGGAATTGCTTTAACAAGAGTAGTGAATCTGTGCAATTCGTTGACACAGGTGGCTATGGAGGCCAAGTCATTGCATATATTTAAGGCAGAGGTTGACAGATTCTTGATTAATCAGGGCATGAAGGGAAGGCAGGAGATTGGGGCTGAGAGGGAAATGGATCAGCCATGATGAAATGGTGGAGCAGACTCGATGGGCCAAATGGCCTAATTCTTTTCCTAAATCTTATGGTTTTATGGTCTAAGATAACAGCCATGATCATCCCAAATAGCAGAGCAGGAACAAAGAGATAAGGCACAAGGCACCAAATACTTTCCTACTAAGTCTTTTGTATGTTCTTTTCAAATCACACGAGATTGGACAGCAACCAAAAGAAAAATTAAGGTTATCATTTCATATTAAGCTTCTCATGGAACCAGAGCAGCATGCCTGATAAGTATCTGCTTTTCTCAAACAGTGTGTTTATGTTACCTCTTCCATGCTGTATGATTCTGACTTTGTGAAACAAAACAGGTAGATAACGAGGAACCAGTATGTGTAGTGCATCAGGAATTCCAGAGATATTTGATAAGATAGCATGTAAAAGGTTACTGGAGAAGATACGAGAGCATAGAAATGGGGGAATATACTGCTTATGAATAGACAAGGTATTGACTATTAGAACTTGAAGAGGCACTTTTTTGTACGTAATCAGAAACCAGTGAAATGCCAAAGTGATCAGTACTGAGACTTTAACTACATGGTATTTATAATAATTACTCAGATGAACGGTCCATGGGTGCTTTAGTTAAATTTGCTAATAATACGCAGAGAGTGTGAGGAGGACACAAGGACCCTGAAAAGGGATAAACCGCCAATAGGTTAAGTAAGTGGGTAAGAAGGTGTCTAATTGGGTATCTTGTGAAGTTAACCATCTGGGAAGGAAGAAAGAGAAAGTAAATTAATATTTAAACAGAATAAGACAACAACATGTTACAATACAAGGAGATCTGTGGATCGTAGTATTTGAAACAGAAACAATTAGCATGCAGGTACATGTAATTAGGATAGACAATTACTTGCCATTGTTGCAAGGGAGACAGAAGTGGAGGCGCTTTCATTTAAGTCACTAGTTAAACAGCACTGTATACATTTCTGGTGTCCATATTTAAGTAAGCAATGGAGACAATGCAGAGAAGGTTCACTAGTTTCCTGAGATGATAAGGTTACTGTTGGAGGATGTGCAGGTTCAGCCTATATTTGTTGATGAGTGATAAATAATCCTAATTAAGACTCTGGGAGGCATTTAGAGAGTGAATGCTGAGAAATAGGAGCAGAATTGGGCCATTCAGTCCATCAAGTCTTCTCTGCCATTCCATCCTGGCTGATTTATTATCCCTCTCAACTCCATTCCCCTGCCTTCTCTCCGTAACCTTTGACGACCTTACTAATCAAGGACCTATCAACCTCTGCTTTAAATATACTCAATGACCTGGCCTTTGGCAATGAATTCCACAGATTCACCACTCTCTAGCTAAAAAATCTCCTCCTCATCTCTGTTCAAAAGGGACACCCTTCCATTCTGAGTCTGTGGCCTCTGGTCCTAGACTCCCCCACCACAGAAAACATCCTCTTCACATCAACTGTATACAGAACTTTAATATTTGATGGGTTTCAGTGATAGACATCTTCATTCTCCTAAACTCCAACAAGTACAGGCCCAGAGCCATCAAACTCGCCTCATACGTTAAATCTTTCATTCCAGGGTTCATTCTCGTGAACCTCCTCTGGAGCCTAGAATATAAAAACTTCTATAGTTGTACTGTGGAGAGCATTCTGACAGGCTGCATCACTGTCAAGTATGGAGGGGCTACTGCACAGGACCGAAAGAAGCTGCAGAAGGTTGTAAATATAGTCAGCTCCATCTTGGGTACTAGCCTACAAAGTACCCAGGACATCTTTAGGGAGTGGTGTCTCAGAAAAGCAGCGTCCATTATTAAGGACCTCCAGCACCCAGGGCATGCTCTTTTCTCACTGTTACCATCAGGTAGGAGGTACAGAAGCTTGAAGGCACACACTCAGTGATTCAGGAACAGCTTCTTCCCCTCTGCCATCTGATTCCTAAATGGACTTTGAAGTTTTGGACACTACCTCACTTTTTTTTAATGTACAGTATTTCTGTTTTTGTATGTTTTTTAATCTATTCAATATATGTAATTGATTTACTTGTTTATTTATTATTATTATGATTTATTTTATTTTTTTCTCTCTCTGCTAGATTATGTATTGCATTAAACTGCTGCTGCTAAGTTAAATTTCACGTCACATGCCGGTGATAATAAACCTGATTCTGATTCTTCCTTAGAAAACGGGCCCAAAACTATTCACAATACACTGTGTGGTCTGACCAATGCCTTATAATGATTTACAGAATTACACCTTGCTGTTATATTCTTGTTCTCTTGAAATGAATGCTAACATTGCATTTGCCTTCCCACCACCATCAATGGCACCTTTTATTCCCATTCTTTACTTCCTTCCAGTCAGTCAATCTTCTAATCAGCCTCATGTGCGGTACCTTGTCAAAGGATTCTGGAAATCCAAGTGACTCTCCCTTGTCTATCCTGTCTGCTATTTCCTCAAAGAAGTCCAACAGATCCGTCAGGCAAAATTTCCCCCTAAGGAAATCATGTTGACTTTGGCATACTTTTCAAGAGCCTAAAACTACCCTGAAAACTAATCCTGATTAATGGACAGCAACATCTTCTAACCACTGAAGTCAGGCATTCTGGGCCTATAATTTCTTTTCTTCTGCCTCCCTCCCTTCTTAAAGTGTGGAATGACTTTGCAATTTTCCCATCCTCTAGAACCACTCCAGATTCTAGTGATTCTTGAAAGATTGCTACGAATGTCTTCACAATCTCCTCAGCCACCTCTTTCACCCTGGAGTGTAGTCCATCTGGTCCAGGAGTCTTATATACTTTCAGACCTTTTAGCTTCCCATGCACCTTCTCCTTATCTAGAGCTATGGGGCATTTTATAAGGGGTCATTTATTCAGATAGGAAAAATTTCTTCTCTCATATTGTTGCGAATCTTTGGAATTCTCTGTCCCAGAGTGCTGTGGATGAAAAGACAAGGCAGGAACTGTCAAACAATTAAGCTGCAAGGGAATCAAGGGATATGGGGAGAGAGCAGAGTAGTGGTGTTGGGGTTCTGAATAGATCAGCTATAATCCTATTGAATGAATGAATAGACCCAATGAGCCAACTGGCCTTGCAACTAAACTGGAAACATTGGCTTTACGTACTTCTCCCTCTATCTAGCATCCAGTCCTGCTCCGTGTTTCCTCTATTCTTTTAACATTCCTGATACACTCTGTGGGAATACTTACAAATACAACTATACCTGTGAGCAATTGATTTACCTAGAAATCCTGAAATTCTTGTCAAAACCTCTGGGTCTACTGATCATCAGTGCTTCTGTCTGAGCTACTTTCACCCCTTCAAAAGACTCTTACATGTATTATGCTTACTAAATCAGGTTCCAAAAGCAATTCAGAAAACAGTTGTGAGTATTAAATCACTTTTTAAAATTGTAAACACGGGAGACTCTGCAATGCTGGAAATCTTAAGCAACATACACACAAATTGTTGGAGGAACACAGCAAGTCAAGTAGCATCTATGGAGGGATATAAACAGTTGACTGATGAGTCCTAATGAAGGGTATTGGCAAAAATTTTGATTGTTTATTCTGCAATATAAATGGGGGTTTACTTTCTAAGCTCCCCCAACTTTTTAAGTTGTGCCTTTCAGCTCTTAGCTACCATAGCAAAACTGCATTAAATCTGCCCAAAAGGACATCTTTTTCTTAGGCAGTTCCTCAGGGTCAAAGGTGTATAATCTTAATTCCCGTTCGGTTGATCTTTAGAAGATTGCTAAGGTCAAAGTGCAAACTGCAAACTCAGCCACAGGTGGAGCAATAACCATGACGAGGTGAGTTTGAGACATGGTGTGCTCCTTTGTTATTTATATCTGGTCTTCTGTATGCTGAAAAAGGGGCCTCAAAACTATCAGTGCCATCCAAAATGTTTCTTTTTTGTGAGTGTACAAGACCTAGAGACTAACTCAAGTCATTGTGAACATCACAGCTTTTTAGATAGGTCACCACAGGACACCCAGAACTGGACTCATTCCTGTATTCATGATACTTATGTGGTGGGTCCAATTGAGTTACCTCCCCACCCCCCCAATGGTGAGCATTAGGCTATTAATGATGGAGAATTCAACAATGTTAATGCCATTGGATTTCAGAGGTGGTTAGAAACTTTCTTGCTGGAGATAGTCATTGTCCAACACTTCTAATAAAAATAACTTTTCTCCTATTTTAATTAAGAGAACACTCTGGTATTTTTGCTCTCTTTATTATGATTTTGGTAAAAGTGTTTTAGTACAGTATGAAGAAGGTTTCCAGTCACTTGACAGATAACACTATGTAATATCTGGATACAGTATTTAAATAGTGTTGTTGATTCAACGGAGGTTTACAATCTTCTTCCACCATCTCATTTATCCATCTTGTATTTTCCAAATATTGATAGTGTTTGAGTGTTTTGTGGAATCAATCTTTTATGTGATATTCTGCAAACTACTTGATCCTATGATGTTTGATCTTCTCATGGTGATCACTTCCAATGGTTGCTTGGTAAATGATGTTGGTTACTTGCCCATGTGGTTATTATCTTTCACTGGGACTGTGTCCCTGAGCTTTATCTGACTTTGTTTTCATTTGTTTATATTCATTTGCTGACAAGCTGTTTTGGTCTTGTAGTTTCAGAAGTATCCACCTTGAGTGATATTGTGTGGGTCGTGTGCATCTAGAGGCAGAGTGAACACAATCCTTACCCCATTACAACTACAAGAAAGATTCAGAGAGCAGCATGGCCTTCCTTGACCTACTAATGTTTTGAACTCCATCAATCAAGAGAGGCCATGGAACATGCTCCTCAAATTTGGCACTCACAGAAATTCACCTCATCTAACTTCCATTGGATGAGTCAAAAATCTACAACATGGTTTTTCTTATTGAAGGCCAAGATCAAATAAGGTTGCATTATTGCCCCAATACTTTTCCAATTTTTTTCCACTGTAATGTTGCACCTTAACTTCAAGAAATGTCCCATGAAAACGGAGCTTCAAAACTAATGGACAACCATTCAGCCTATGGTGGTGCATTCCAGAATAAAGGTCATCTGGACTTCAATATGCCTGGAGGCTGAGTTACAAGGTATTGCCAAGTCATTCACCAATACCCACTAAAGGCCTTATACACATAACTCTCACATTGCAACCATTGGTATAATGGAACTCACACATCACTACTCAAATGTCTGAGACGTGAAATTAAATATACTTTTACAGAATGTATGTGAAAGAAATGCAGAGAAAAACATCTGATTTTTTTCAAGCTTCCTTCAAGAGTGCAACATCCCTAGAAACTCCAAGCATACTTGATCCTCACCCCTCCTTTAAAATGGAGAAGGAACATTCGTCATAGTAATTAAGAACCTAGAAACCAGTATTGGGAGTATACAGAGACCTTGTATAAGCTGCAGAAGTAACTCACTTCCTCAAAATCTTTCCACCCTTCATCCAGTCAGTGACCCCCCCCCCCCCACCCCCGTCTCATCTTTGGAAGAATCTGAGGTTCCCACATTATCATCATCAGTCACCTCAAAGTTCACAGAACTGGAGTTGGAGCAGGGGACACTTAACGGTAGAGTCTGTCGAAGAAGAACTTCTCTTCAAGAAGAGAAGTCTCTCTTAAAGAGTTATCCACAGTTACTGTGCATATATGAGTGTATTTGACAGCAATTAGGTCATTGAACATACTGTAACTCTTGAGTTTTGTACAAAATTTATGTAATTCCTGCTTCCATAAAACTGCCATTGACAATGGCAGTGCAATAACTCTCTGTCATTACATAGCTTCTCATGTAATTCTCTCAGTTAGTCTGTGATGCGTGGCCAGCAAGATGTGCTTTTGTGATGTGTGGAAACTAGATAAGTTGCCAGTTTTCCTGAAGTCAGTATTATTGAATTGCAATTTATTATTCACCCTTACTGTTTAAAGAACGTCAAAGCCACAGTCAAACTTTGGGCTGGTAGCCTTCACTGATGTGGAAGTAATAACTTCTATAACGAGGGAGCCACTCTAGGTGATCACAACATCAACAGAATTGATCTTTTTGTAACTCTAACTTTTCTACTGGTTCTTACAGATTTGATGTCATGGTTACTCGAAACATTTGGTATTTGTTGATTTTGTGACAATCTAGACTAAACCAAACCATACATTTTTCCTTATTAATTGTTTCATTTTCAAGAGCTCTTAATGGTCCATGTGAACTACATTTATGGAGCTTTCAATAAGTGATTGAAGGATGACAGTGCAATTACCTCATTCAACAAGATCCGAGATAGGTGCAATCATAAGTTCATTGCAAATGTTGTGCAAATTGTGTGGTGTTTGTGAAACATCACAAGAGAATGTAATTTTCATGATTTGTTTTTAGTGATCAAATTGCTTTTATATATTGTAGAAAAGCAACATCTTTATTGCAGCTCAGATTTTATTCAACATCACCATTTGATGCACTGCATTCACACTAGGATAATCAAGATGTTGTTCCGTGATCTTGTCTTTCCAGTAAGTGTCCTCCCTTGTAGGAAAACACAAAACTGTTTCTATGAAGTGAAGAACTTAATGCTGTATTGAAGCATATCAAATGACAAAGAATCAGAGTGATCACAGCTCAGATGGAGGCCTGTACATTTGTAGAAGCTCTGTGCAAAGGCACTGCAGATAGTGCCTCTCGCCTTCCCTCTCCTATGCCAATGGGGTTGAATTAGTGACAAAAATGTTCCCAAGACTGTCAGTGGTATAGTAAGGTAGGCATTGAGTTGCAAGGATATAAAAACATTTTTAAAAATCGATTAAGCAATAAATAATTTGTTTGAACAAAAGTAGGCTCTCATGGTAGTGTAGTGGTTAGCACAGCGCTTTGCAGTGCAAGCAATCTGGGTTCAGTTCATGGCCACTGCCTATAAGGAGTTGGTACGTTCTGTCCGTGACTACATGGGTTTCTTCCGGGTGCTCTGATTTCCTCCCACAGTTCAAAGATGTATCGGTTGGTAGGTTAATTGGTCATTGTAAACTTTCCCATGATTAGACTAGTGTTAAATCTGGGATTCAAAGGGCCGGAAGAACCTATTCCATGATCTATCCCTATAAATAAATAAACAAAATACCAGTCATCAACCTTCTAATTTGAATAAGGATAACTTTGAATCAATGTTAATACAGCTTTGGTACTGATATGCTGGATAACAAGCTGTAATATATACGAAGATTGGACAGTGAAAAGCAGCATTCTTATTAGTGATCTTACAGGTTTATGCATGTCATGAATAAAATAAAGCATTACACATTTTTCCAGTAGTTCCTGTCAAAGCCACTTTTAAACATTGAGATTAGGTATTCAATGACGTATGAGAAATTAAGCTCTTTCTTTAAAATAATATTTAGTATTTTTTAATTTATAAAGGAGGGATTTACTGCATATCCTTTTTCACCTTTGGAAGACTTAACAGTTTTAAAAGTTATCCTTTCCTGCCGGCAATTACATGCCCCCATAGTTCAGGTGAAGGGAAGGTTCTGCACATCTGTGTTTACTGAGACAGATGTTGATTTACCCATTAGAACAAGTTTGAACTGTCAAATTGCATTCATGACATTAGCAAAATAGCTGGCATGATAGTGTCATTCTATGTATGTATTGTTATGAATTAGTCGGCACCTTATCACCTCAATTTTCAGGCAGAAGGTGTGTTACTTTGAATTATTAAATAATAAATTGTTATCTGAAAATTGTTTGTGAGGTTTGAAAATCAAAATGGAAAATAATTCCGATCAAAATTGGCAAAGCTTTAACATTCGGAAGATATACATGAATTCTACTCCACCTTTAAGAAAGATTTAGTTACCTCATTCAATTCTTCAGAATTACATTTGGCCACAAAACTGCTTTTGTTATATGAATCATCCGTGCAGGAAGAGTACAGAATACTCTATGTGTTGATTGTTCTTTTAAAATCACAATTAGTGTGTGGCCACACCATTGATAAAGGTTTTTAGAAGAGAAGGGCACATGTTATCAAGTGTTAACTGTGGATACTTACTGATAGACTTACAATGATTATTTCAGGTTTATTAGCCCAAGTCATGTGCCAATTCTCCAAACACTGGCCTAAAATCACAACCCATATTCCTCCACCCCACCCACACACCATTCCCTCATTTACCTGGCGTAGATGCAGAGGCACAGTCTCACTGACTTCAAGATGCCAACAAGACATCTTTTGGTGCACTGTAGCAGCCTAATCCTTGCAATGTCTCTAATCGCTTTTGACAGCTGGCAAAACTGGGCAGCAGGAATTGCAAACTGTCAACAATATAAGTGACATAATCGTTTTATCATGTCTTTGACGTTCTGATATATTTAAAAACTATTGATAATGAAGAAATTTAAATATTTTAAAATTAAAAAGCTGTTGATGCTTGCAATATAAAAAATAAATGAAACAGAAGTTATTGTGAAATGATTTCAACAAGTATCCATTTTCTTTTCTTCCCAATAATTTGCCAAAAGTCTCCTCTGAAATCATTAGGATCTTGGATCTTTAGCTAGTGTGGGATCTAAGACTCCCATTGTTTTGAAGGATCAATTCATAGTGTTCTGGCTATAGTTATGTGTCAAAAAAGGTAAGCTACTTTGTTGTTAGTATGAGTATCACCAAACAACCATTAGGCTCCTGTACCGGCATGGATAACTTCACTCACCATAACTCTGAACTGATTTCACAACCTACAGACTCACTTTCAAGACCTCTGACAACTCATGTTCTCAGCATTTTTAATATATATGCACAATATGATTTCTTTTGCACATTTTGTCACTCTTTGTTAACTGCATGTATAGTTTTTTTTGTATTTCTTTATTTTCCTGTAAATGCTTACAAGAAAATGAATCTCAAGGTAACAATTTCATGGTAACATATACATACTTTGATAATAAATTTTACATTGACTTTGAGCTTGCTATGTTCATGTTGCATGTCATATTTCGTACTTTATGACAGTGATTATATTTCAAAGAACTCCATATGATTTGGGATGAGTGAAGATGACAAAAAAATTACATAGACATAAGCATCTCTTTCTGATAATCAAATGTTTTTTTTGTTGGTGCATTTTTAATTACGTACTATTTGTTAGTCTATTAATAATCAAATCAGGAATTAGTGAATGCTTTGTAATGATGGTAAATGAGCAATTAGCAATGTCAAATTTAATGAATTGGGCCATATAACATTTATAAAGGATTCTTTAGTATAGTAACCCAGACTCTGAGTTAAGGATGCAGATGCACCATACTATCACTGTAACTAATTGTATAACAGCTCACGTTATACACTGGGCTTTCCATGCTTTACAATTGCACTCTGCTGACTGGGGGGATAAAAGCCTACTTGTAAATTTTGCTTTGCAGTTTGCGAGTTCAGATGTAAATGTTCATCGTTTGAAATATCAAAAATATTCTGAGCAGTATAGGAGTCAGAAGGCTCCAACCTGAGCATTTTAAACCCACTCTGGTTCATATTCTGCTTGGTGTCACTTTTGAACATCGATAGAAATCTCTCCAACAGGATCTCACGTTACACACAGCGTATCAAAAACCAAACAATTTATGTTCACGTTGATTGCAATCCACAGCAGAAATCATAGCACAGGGGCATGAAATTGGCTGTATAATGCTCCTTAAATGATTTCTTGAAATAACTTCCCCTCTGTGACATCCATCATTGCTTGTAAGAGAGACAATTTCCATTTTCTTTATCAATAACTAGATGGTAGCAAATTAGATATTTTCAATGCATACCAATTAGGTCTAGAAATTCCATCATGTGATACTGCTTATTTCAGCACTATACAACTGAAAATGTACTTTGGATGGAGCGAAACATGATAATGATCTTTTAGACATCAATTTTTGTGACTGAGATGCTTCCTAGTCTGAGTTGGATTTGTGTATCAAATAAGCTTCAAATGAGGTAATTCTCCATGTAGTGCTCCCTTTGAACAGTGTCTGGGAAACTAGATCATCTTGGCCTGGCAGCAGCCAATATTGGTCACTCCTCGGACAAGCATTATTCATTGTAGAGTGCTGGAGTGGGACTCCACTAAGGATAATCCCACATTAACCGTTCATCCTCCATGCTCACTGACCCACCAACCCAATCCCACATACACTCCAGGCTCAGAGTATCACTGCCCTGTTTATCAGACCCTGCAGCCTTCTGGTAATCAATAGCCTCAATCATAAGAACCTTTGACCAACCAGCTTCCAACACCCAAATGATTCCAATCCTCCAACTACCCAGTTATCTGTCTTTCTGACTCTTCCATGCCTCAACAGCTTTGATTCCTGATGCCACTGCAACCTTCAAGGGCTTTCTGATTACAGACCACCCCACATCCAAAACTCCTGACCTGATTTCTCTGATTTCTACCTCGTCTCCTACTGGTCCAGATCTTCTGAATGTTGGTACCACATACTCTTGGACAAGAGACCACTCGCACTCTGCTCATTCACCAGCCCTGTGGGCATGACCTTGAAGTCACATAGAGCATCTAATTTTGAATAGAAAATGTGCAGTGTTAAGTCAGCTGCTGCAGGAGATATGCTACAATATGTATGCCAATCTGTTTAATCTTTTTCAAGATGCAAGATTCAAGATTGTTTAAAGTAATTTCACAAGCATAAAGGAGAACAAAATAATTGTTTTTCCAGGTCTGTTGTACCACAAAAAAGGCAATAATATAAAGAATGCAATAATAATTATAAAACAACACGATAAATATAAGTACAGAAGATAACTTATATGCGTGGATTGATTGTATGTCAATAAACTGATGCTAGGTCTGTACAATAGACAATAGACAATAGGTGCAGGAGTAGGCCATTCGGCTCTTCGAGCCAGCACCACCATTCACTGTGATCATGGCTGATCATCCACTATCAGTATCCAGTTCCTGCCTTATCCCCATAACCTTTGATTCCACTATCTTTAAGAGCTCTATCCATCTCTTTTTTGAAAGCATCCAGAGACTTGGCCTCCACAGCCTTCTGGGGCAGAGCATTCCATATATCCACCACTCTCTGGGTGAAAAAGTTTTTCCTCAACTCCGTTCTAAATGGCTTACCCCTAATTCTTAAACTGTGGCCTCTGGTTCTGGACTCACCCATCAGCAGGAACATGCTTCCTGCCTGCAGTGTGTCCAATCCCTTAATAATCTTATATGTTTCAATAAGATCCCCACTCAGCCTTCTAAATTCCAGTATATACAAGCCCAGTTGCTCCAATCTTTCGACATATGACAGTCCCGCCATCCCAGGAATTAACCTTGTGAACCTACACTGCACTCCCTCAATAGCAAGAATGTCCTTCCTCAAATTTGGAGGCCAAAACTGCACACAGTACTCCAGGTGTGGTCTCACCAGGGCCCTATACAGCTGCAGAAGGACCTCTTTGCTCTTATACTCAATTTCCCTTGTTATGAAGGCCAGCATGCCATTAGCTTTTTTCACTGCTTGCTGTACTTACATACTTGCTTTCAGTGACTGCTGTACAAGAACACTTAGATCTCGTTGTGCTTCCCCTTTTCCTAACTTGACTCCATTTAGATAATAATCTGCCTTCCCATTCTTACCACCAAAGTGGATAACCTCACACTTATCCACATTAAACTGCATCTGCCATGCATCTGCCCACTCACCCAGCCTGTCCAAGTCACCCTAATAAAGAAGTGGTGGTGGGGTCATGTGGAACCAATGGTTAATAGGTGGAGGTGTTGATCAGTTTTACTGCTTGGGGAAGGTAACTGTTTTTGAGTCTGGTGGTCCTGGCGTGGATATTGCGCAGCTGTCATGGTCCGGTCCATGAAGACTGTATTCCGGTTCACGGTCCGGTCCATCGACCCTTGCTCCAGGTTTTCCTGTCTACCCTGTTTCTGTTCTTGTTGAGCTCTAATTGAGCCAGCTGATGCTCATTGGGGCTGGCTGCATAAATACCTTCAGAGAGCAGGGAGTGGCTGCTGGATTGTTCTTGTCCTTACTCCTTGTATCCCTTCCTCTGCCTTCCGTTTCCTCGCCTGAAGCCTTGCCTTGCCTTGTCTTGCTAGTAACTCACGCCTCGCCTGACGTTCTCGTCCCGCCTTGCTTTGCCAGAAGCCTTGCCTTGTCTTGCCGGTAACTCTCGCCTCATCTGAAGCTCTCGTCTTGCCTTGCATTGCCTGAAGCCTTGCCTTGTCTTGCTGGTAACTCTTGCCTTGTCTCGCCTGCAGTCTTGTCCTGGAGCCACCCTGTACCTAGCTCCCTTCCTGTCCCTTACCTCCGTTGGGTAAGCCAGGCTGTCTTGCTGTTACCTGTGGTTGATTCTGTCCCTTCCTGTCCCTTGCCTCTGTCGGGTGGTGATCCGTGCCCTGCCCAGGTGAACTGCGCCCTGCCCAGGAGGAGCCTGCCTAGCCTCAAGCCTGAAGACTCCAGCCTCCTGCCTAGCCTCAAGCCTGAAGACTCCAGCCTCCTGCCTAGCCTCAAGCCTGAAGACTCCAGCCTCCTGTCTAGCCTCAAGCCTGAAGACTCCAGCCTCCTGCCTAGCCTCAAGCCTGAAGACTCCAGCCTCCTGCCTCCTGCCTCCTGCCAAGACTTGTCTCTAGCCTCTAGCCTGAAGACTCCAGCCTCGTCCTGCTTGCCTGCCAAGCCTTGTCCTTGCCTAGTTCTGGGGTCCAAGCCAGAGGCAAGACCCAGGTACTGGGTCCTTGTCCAGTCTCTGGCTCGGAGTCCAAGCCCGGGCTCCTAGCTCTCTTGTCCAGTCCTGTTCTGGGTTCCCGGTTTTCATGTCCATGTCCTTGCCCTCAGCCTGTATCCTAGTCCTGTCCCTAGTACTTCAGTGTCTGTGTCTTGCACTTGGGTCCGTTCCTAGCCACCACCCTATGACAGTCGCCTCTTCCCTGATGGGATTGGGACAAACAATCCATGAGCAGGGTGGGTGGAATCCCTCATGATGTTCCTGGCCCTTTCCCGGCAACTTTCTGTAAATATGTCTTTGATGGCAAGTAGGCTGGTGCTGGTAATGCAGTGGGCAGTTTTGACTACCAGTTGTGGAGTCTTCCTGTCCACACAGTGCAATTTCCATTCCATGCAGTGATGCAGCTTGATAGGATGCTCTCTACTGCACAGCTGTGGAATGGCAGGAGTATAGATGTGCATACCCAGCTCCCTCAGAAAATAGAGGCATTGTGAGCTTTCCTGATTGCATGTAATGTGTTCTGGAACCATGAGAGTTTGTGCGAGATGTGCACTCCCAGGGGCTTGAAACTACTCATAGTTTCCACTGCTGTGCCACCAACGTAAGGAGGGTTGCGAGTGGCGCAAGTTCTCCTGAAATCAATAAACATCTGCTATGACTTGGAGACATTGAGGAGGAAGCTATTTTCCTGGCACTTAATGAGCATGGATCTAATATTCATGAGAGTTCAAAATAAAATGTTCAAGATTAGAATATTTTAAACTTGGGAAATCATGGTAAATTTTAAAGCACACAACATAGCCAGTTTAACAGTGAAGCACTGGATTAATGCAGAAAGCAGAAAGGGGGCAATGAATCAGCATACAGGAGGGAGATTGAAAATTTAGCTGAGTGGTGTAATAACAGCAACCTCTCACTCAGTGTCAATAAACCAAGGAACTTACAGTAGATTTCAGGAGAGGGAAACCAGAGGTCCACAAGTCAGTAATTATCGGAGGATCAGTAACTTTAACTTCCTGGGTGTCACTATCTCAGAGGACCTGTCCTGGACCCATCATATAAATATAATTGCAAAGACAGTGCCCCTGCTTCCTCAGGAGTCTGCAGAGATTCAGCATGTCATCAAAAACCTTGTCAAACTTCTATAGATGTGTGGTGGAGAGTGTAGAGTGTGTTGACTGGCTGCACTAATGCCTGGTATGGGAACACCAATCCTTTTGAGCAGAAAATCCTACAAAAGATTCCAGATTCAGCCCAGTACTTCCCTCCCAACCATTGAGCACATCGACATGAAACGTTGCCGTAGAAAAGCAGCATCCATCGTCAAAGATCCTCACCACCCAGGCCACGCTCCCATCAGGTAGAAGGTACAGGAGCCTCAGGACTCGCACCGCCAGGTTCAAGAACTGTTGCTACCCCTCAACCATCCGGCTCTTGAATAAAAGGGGGTAATTACACTCATTTAAGGACTTGTTTCTCTAATTATTTCATGTTATTTTATATCTGCATTTGCAGAGTTTGTTGTCCAGTTTTTACAGATCAAGTTCTATAGGTTTGCTAAGTATGCCGACAGTAAAAGAATCTCAGGGTTGTATGTGTTGACATTTATGTACTCTCATAATAAATTTTACTTCAAACTTTGAATTTTACTTTGCCATGCGATATCCGGTGTACCTGGTTGCTTAAGGCTAAGGAAGGGATACATACCTTATCATACTTCAAGTTCAACTTGCAGGAGCTTGTTTATTGAGTCTTTATCAAGTTTAACTCAAATGTTAGATTACATTTGTGGCAGAATTGTTAAGAACTAATTTGAAGTTGATTACAAGGAAACTCAGCATCTTTTATACTATAGTGGATCAGACAGCAATTGTAAATCTCCTGGCTGAAGTTTTCTCTTATGGTTCATGACATCTGCTGAACTCTTTTAATCACTCCCAGGTATGAATCATTTTCTATATGTTTAATGATGACTATGCTATTATGCAGGATTGTTGCAGTTTGCTATAGTAAATGATCTATTAACAATCTGACCTATAAAAGACACTCTTACATCTGTTTAGATTCCAGATGGAAGAACTGATTGTTATATTACTGATGATATATTACAACCTTTTACTTTCATAAATTTATAGTAAAAAACTATTAATGCTCTCTTTATCTTAGACACCTTTATTCTTATCCAAAGCGTTAATAGATTTAATTGACAACCAACAGAGAAAATGGCAGTGATATCTGCAGCACATCACTGGTCAATGTCCTTTAATCTGAATAAAACTCTAGATCCCATGTAACCTCACCTTCTGAACCAGCCTACCATGGGAGATTTTGTCAAAAGGCCTTGGTAAAGTCTGCGTAGACAACAACATCTGCCCTAAACTTGTCAACTACGTTGATTATCTCTTCTGAAAACTCAATCAAATTCATGAGAGATGATTTCCTGTGCACTTAACCATACTGACTATTTCTATCAACACAAGTTGCTGGTGAATGCAGCAGGCCAGGCAGCATCTCTAGGAAGAGGTGCAGTCGACGTTTCAGGCCGAGACCCTTCGTCAGGACTAACTGAAGGAAGAGTGAGTAAGGGATTTGAAAGTTGGAGGGGGAGGGGGAGATCCAAAATGATAGGAGAAGACAGGAGGGGGAGGGATGGAGCCAAGAGCTGGACAGGTGATAGGCAAAAGGGATACGAGAGGATCATGGGACTGGAGGTCCGGGAAGAAAGACGGGGGAGGGGGGGAACCAGAGGATGGGCAAGGGGTATATTCAGAGGGACAGAGGGAGAAAAAGGAGAGTGAGAGAAAGAATGTGTGTATAAAAATAAGTAACAGATGGGGTACGAGGGGGAGCTGGGGCATTAGCGGAAGTTAGAGAAGTCGATGTTCATGCCATCAGGTTGGAGGCTACCCAGATGGAATATAAGGTGTTGTTCCTCCAACCTGAGTGTGGCTTCATCTTTACAGTAGAGGAGGCCGTGGATAGACATGTCAGAATGGGAATGGGATGTGGAATTAAAATGTGTGGCCACTGGGAGATCCTGCTTTCTCTGGCGGACAGAGCATAGGTGTTCAGCAAAGCGGTCTCCCAGTCTGTGTCAGGTCTCGCCAATATATAAAAGGCCACATCGGGAGCACCGGATGCAGTATATCACTCACAGGTGAAGTGTTGCCTCAGCTGGAAGGACTGTTTGGGGCCCTGAATGGTGGTAAGGGAGGAAGTGTAAGGGCATGTGTAGCACTTACCACCATTCAGGGCCCCAAACAGTCCTTCCAAGTGAGGCGACACTTCACCTGTGAGTCGGCTGGGGTGATATACAGCGTCCGGTGCTCCCGATGTGGCCTTTTATATATTGGCGAGACCCGACACAGACTGGGAGACCGCTTTGCTGAACACCTATGCTCTGTCCGCCAGAGAAAGCAGGATCTCCCAGTGGCCACACATTTTAATTCCACATCCCATTCCCATTCTGACATGTCTATCCACGGCCTCCCCTACTGTAAAGATGAAGCCACACTCAGGTTGGAGGAACAACACGTTATATTCTGTCTGGGTAGCCTCCAACCTGATGGCATGAACATCGACTTCTCTAACTTACGCTAATGCCCCACCTCCCCCTTGTACCCCATCTGTTACTTATTTTTATACACACATTCTTTCTCTCACTCTCCTTTTTCTCCCTCTGTCCCTCTGAATATACCCCTTGCCCATCCTCTGGTTTCCCCCCCACCTTTGTCTTTCTTCCCGGACCTCCTGCCCCATGATCCTCTCGTATCCCTTTTGCCTATCACCTGTCCAGCTCTTGGCTCCATCCCTCCCCCTCCTGTCTTCTCCTATCATTTTGGATCTCCCCCTCTCCCTTTCACTTTCAAATCCCTTACTCACTCTTCCTTCAGTTAGTCCTGACGAAGGGTCTCGGCCTGAAACGTCGACTGCACCTCTTCCTAGAGATGCTGCCTGGCCTGCTGCGTTCACCAGCAACTTTGATGTGTGTTGCTTGAATTTCCAGCATCTGCAGAATTCCTGTTGTTTGACTATTTCTATCTTTTAGTTTTCCGAATGTAGATCAATATGGTCTCTCAGAATTCCTCCAGTAACTTTCTCACCACTGGCATTAGGCTCACCAGCCTGTAGTTCCTTGACTTGTCTTTGTAGCCCTTATTAAATATAGGCACAACACTGGCCCCCGTGCAGTCTTCTGATACCTCTGCCAGGGTCCCAGCAATTTCTTCCCTTGCTCCCTCAATGTCCCAAGATACACTTGGTCAGGCCCCAGGGATTTTTTCACCTTTATGCACCCCAAGACTGCCAACATTTCCTCTTTCATAACATCAACATGCTTCAGAACTTCACTGTTCTCTTTCCTGAATTCCATAGCTTCCATGATATTTCCTGTAGTAAAATACAGATAGGGAATATTAATTTAAGACTCACCCATGCCCTGTGACTCTACGCATAGACAATCCCACTGATCTCTCCACACAGACCTTTTCTCTCCATTTGCTCTTAATACATTTAAAAAGACTCCCAGGGTTCTCCTTTACTTAATCTGCCAACGGTACCTCATGTCTCCTTTTTCTTCCTTCTGACTTCCTTCTTAAATGTATTCCTACCTACATCTTTTATACTCCTTAAGGGATTCTCTACTTGTCCGTACCTGACATAAAACTCCTCCTTTTTCCAGACAAGAACCTTGCCTTTCCTTGTCAGCCAGTGTTCTCTCATCCTGCCAGCTTTGTCCTTGACTCCAGCTGGATGTTGGCCTTGAACTTTCCCTACAGCACTTTTCAATGTCTCCCATTTGCCAGATGTTTACATCCTCTCCCAATCAATCTTTGTAAGTTCTTGTCTATTAAATTCAGAATTAACTTTGACCCAATTTAGGCCTTCAACTTTGAGACCAGTCCTTTCATTTGCCATGACTATTTAAAAGCATCAAAAGTGTCCTCCCACTGACACTTCAGTCACTTGCCACAGCCTCATTTCCCAAGATAATGTCAAGTATTTTCCCCTCTCTAGTAGGACCTTCTTCATTTTGCTTGAGAAAGTTTTCCTGGACCCACTAACAAATTTTGCCCTCTAACTGCTTGTGGGAACATTCTTTCTAGATACTGCAGTGATGTTCCCCCTATTCAAGAATGCAACTTCATCTCCTCCTACCTCTGTCATGCCTGTAGTATCCGTACCCCAGAATGTTAAGCTGTTAGTCCTGACCGTCCCTCAACCATGTTTTGTACTAGTGATAACATCCCTGATCTTATCTGCCTTACCAATCAGATGTCCTGCATTACAACACATTCTTGTGTGACCTGCTTAAAGTGAATCCAAGGACAATTGATCAAAAAGTAGTGTCATCTGAGTGTCAAATGATCAATAAGAACATAACATAGAAATGTGGCCAGCAGCTGGTGTAGTGGCATCTGCACCGGACTCCCAGGCGAGTGGTCCTGGGTTTGAATCCGGCCGGCTCCTTGCACGCTTTCCATCCATGCTGGGTAGAGCGCTGAGCTAGCAACTCGACTTCGTTAAACAGATAACAAAAAATGCTAAAGAAACAGCAAGGTTGCCACCCAATGCGCCACAAGGCGCGGAAAGGAACAACAATAGAAATGTATGCAATTCACCAACCTCCACTGTTTATTTGTATTCTGAATTCAATATTACCATTCGCATGCAATGTCAAATCCTCATCCTTACACTGTAATTGGGAAGTCAGATTTTGAAGATCATGATGGGGTAACCTTTAAGTTAATCAGAAACAAGTCATACATCCCTGTGAGGAAATTATCATATCATTTCACAACTACCAAGGCAACTCAGTCCACTTTTTCTTTTATATGACTGGAAAACCTAACATATCAACACTGACTAAACAATAGCACTGCATGCAAATTGACCAGCTGGATATAGCTGAGAATCTTTTGAACCTTGAGCAATTGTGTGTCTTTCTTCCTTGTTTACTGTGCAACACTGTCTTATGAGTTAATTATCTATATAAAAAAAAACTGGAGTCTATCTCTCACATTCAAATTTGGCAGAATATTTCAAAGCTAGCAATGGTTTGGAACAAAATCAGACTGAAGACTGCCAGATCTGGGCTTGGCAACCATTGTTTTGGTTAATGTCTCAGGTGCCAACAACCAAACAAGTAAAGAATATATAATATGAAGCTTTACTAGGTAGTGGTAGATTAAGCAATTTTGGCTTCATTAACAATCACTATGTTAATATTATTCAGTGATTGCAGGAGCTTTGGCACCTATCTGGTAAGAATGGTACAAACACTTAATTGGACAACACAATGATGTGCTGTTAATAACATCATTTGTAGAAAGACCAAAAATGTTCCTTTAATTTGCTGAAATAAATTGCTTATCATTTATAAGGTGTGCTATTATTTATGTAACAGTTACTTGTAGTCCTATTAGAAATACAGTGGATTCCATTAATTAAAACAAATTGGGACCAATATATTTTGGCCCAATTAAGTGGCTATCCCAGTTAACCACATAATGGAAATAGTTAAGAGGTATAAAAGGACAAACTGAGTAACAAACTACGTAGGTAAATGAAATACATAGAACAAAGAACATGACCAAAACTACTACAGTACTATAAAACTGTTTATTAATACCTAATAGTTATCTAGGATACATCATGCGGAAAGATGAACTAGAAAAACTCATACTCTCTTGAAAGATTGAGGGGAGCAATCCTAGAGGAAGACCTCGGCTTATGTACATCAAAAACCTAGTCAGGTGGTTACACATCGAGGAAATGGAAATCATCCAAAGAACGAAGAATAGATCTATATGGAAAACCATGGTCATCAACGTCCGCATTGGATATGGTACCTAGAGAGACAGATAGAATAGTTATCAATAGAGGAATTCATTCAGTGTACGCAATGAACAAAATTGACACCTATTTCAGATAATGAACTACATTCATACAAATCTGTGGATGATTACATCCTCCAAATCTTCATGCTCATTGCAACATTCAAGATGATTGTCAATGCCTTCCAATTCTTCCTCGTTCCTAACTTGATTTCATTTTCACTCCTGGCCATTTCTGGCATCTCCCAGCTTGAATGCTTGAAACTGCAGTGAGCAAAAGAGTTTGGAATTGTCTTATTTCTTGCCAACTATGCATGACAAAAATCACTGCTTTTTGAGCACAAACACATGAAATTGACACTATTTAAAAACTGCTCATTTGGAGCATGGTGTAGCATCTGGCAGCCACGCAAGTACACGTGACTGTTCTGCAACTGTCTCCTGCCCCAAATAAGCACCATGGTGTCCCAAATAAATAAATGGAATTCCAGTAATTTTCTCTTTTTTTTCCTTTAAGAGTTGTCCAAAATAAGCAGCTGCTCCGATTAACTGATGGCCTAATTAAATGGAATCCACTGTATTTCAGAGAATGATTTAAATAGTCTGCAGATGCTAAGTTGAATAGATGCACAAATATTGACTTGCAGGAACTCAGCCTGACAAGTTTGAAACAAATTTATCATGCTAGCCTGGTACAATCATTTTCATACATCAGACAATTAAGGAGAGGATGGCTGTGTGTGTACTGCTAGTACTGAAATCAGAGAACTCAACCCAAATCCTTTACAGCAGACAGGAACATGTAACCTAGAGGTCAACCTGCCACAGTCAGATACCTCACTTAGAAAGTAACAGATGTTACACAGGTTGCAATGATCTACAAAAGAGACAGTAATAGTGAGTGGCAGAGCACCTGCAGAATGCAACTACAAAGAGCTTTACACTGACATAACTTCCTTCATACATGACCTTCCAAGACTTCTGTAACATCTTGGAAAGACATTCTTGGAGCTGAACTTTATTAGTTCTTTTCTCTGGGGATCTCTTCGTCCTTCCTTGCAATTTGGGAAATAATGCACAAATTAAATACATATTAAAGTATTTTATAAATTCCTTACTGATTACCTTCTTGGTTTTCTACATTTAATTCTAAAGGATGAACAATTAGTGTGACAAACTATTATACTTGAATGAAGCCATTTAGCTCTAATAACTGTCGCATTGTGTAGTATTGTATCCTTGCATCTTTGTTCAGTATGGTTCTATATCATGACAGCTAGCTTAATTTAAATGTCTTGTTAACCTAGATGGGAAAATTGTCAAGAGAAGGAAGAAATTATATGGAACCACTGAAACTGTTATGAAGTCCAAAAGCACATCCCTTCAAAAAAATTTAAGATTCCCTTTCATTTTCTCTACCGTAAGTAACACACTCTTCAGCCATCTCCATTGTAAATCTTGTAAATCTTCCGTAAACTGCAGCGTTTGCAAACAAAAAGTTCCATTGTTTCAAAAGAGTCTTCAAAATTGTTTCCTCTGTTACTTTCACCTCTTCCTCCCTCTATTCAATTTTAGTTTTGTTCTACACATTATTGAGTTGTTGTGATGTTTTGCACTTTGCAGTGATGCTGTTTGCTGTCGAACTTAAAAACCACTGCCCACGCAAACTTAATAGTTTTAATGACATTTGTCTCACTTCCTCTAATATTGAGTATTGTCAGGTATCATTTCAAAGGATTACTTCTGTCAGTGACTTTATTGTCACTTTGAAGAATGTTCACAATTTTAACTACTATTTTGCACATGTCAGAAGAATGCAAAATTTGAACAACCTTTAATGAGAAGCTGAAATATCATAAACAATCTCCTTGCAAATAGTAGCATTTATTTTATTTTTATTTACTAAGAAAACTATAAATCCAAATGCACAAAATTAGGTTTGTACAACAATGGAGTTTACTAAACAATAACTATAGTTTAGGATACAATTAAAATTAAATGATACCTCATATCATTTTCAGAGTGAGATTTGTCTCTAAATTCCTGAAAATTTCATATATTCCAGATTGTGTTAAAAAGGTAGGCAAATATCAAAAGATGTATTATTGCTCTCCCTCATAAGCAGATCTTTTTTGAACAACACACAAAATGATGGAGGAACTCAGCAGGTTGGATTCTGATACTTTTAATCTAAAGATCTTTCAGAAGTCAGGACAGAGGCACAAAACTTGCTACTTCATGATTGTTTTATTAAGCGTTAATAGGACAGAGAGATTTGAAGAGAACAGTGATAGGAGAAGGGAGATAGAAACAAGATGGGCCCTCTGCATGGGCAGCTCTTTTTATACAACATAGATAAGAAAAAAATCCAATCAACTTCGCAGTTAAGGATCAGCCAGTTAGAAAGCCCTTACTCAAATAATGCAGCACCAGATAAGCTTCCAGAGCTTTCCAGAACTATAAACTAAATAGCTGAAGAGACATACTGTGACCACTAGGAAGCATACCAAGCAGTTATTGATATAAAGTAACTATATAATATAAAAGCAGAGAATTCATTGTTAAACTGCAAAGAAAATAACAGTTAAATCATGTATTTAGAATCATTATATCGGAAAACTCAGAAGCTGAAAAACTTGTGGTATCTATGTTAAGTATAAAGTAACGACCTAAGTTATGAAAATATTAAAGTATTCATAGGATTATGTCATGGGTAGGTAGATTAGCAGACAAACCTACATGAGTTTGAACTATTTATTAATGATTACCCTTATACAAGTAAAAAAGATATAAACTAAGATAGTGCATATTAGCATGAATATTAGTACCCATTATAAATAGGAGAAATTGGCAAAAATATAACAACAACTAATATCAGAATAAATTTCATAATGTCCAGTTGTTGACTTGCTTGAAGTCTTCTGGCTGGTTAGTTATTTGCTCACCATACTGTAGTCAGACAGTGTAGGCACTAGGTCAAGAGGTTATTAATACATTAACCACAGTGCTTATTGTCCTTGTCGGATACCACTTTAGCATGCTTGCATTGGCTAGCATGATTCCACTGACTTTTGCCTTCTGCTTTCATCACCAATTTGGTAATAAACAGCACTTAATAATGGCCTTCCTATCCAGCACCCAATGGATCCTTATGTGGTTTCTTAATCAAGGCCCACTTACTAGGAATTAAGGTGTGACCTCCTTCCGTTGGATCATTTCCAAGCAGCAGAAACTTGTTGAGAAACAGGCTGAACAGCTTGGGTTAATTTCCCACAATAGTTAACTAAATTGTCTGCCCTGATGGGTCTATCAGCCTCTCAGATCGAGAGCTCCCAGCAGAGGACATAGGATGCCCTGTTACCACTTCGAATGAACAGTTTAGTTTTCTTGTTTGGGGTTGGCCTGATGCTACATAAGACCATAGAGGGAGCCATAGTCCATGGGATACCTTCCTCATGACACTTCATCAGTCTTTGTTTGATGTTTCCATTCATTTGCTTGACTTCTCCTGATGACTGGGTGATGTGGACAATGAAAGGACCATCAGTCAACATAATTCCTGCAAACACTCCCAGCGTGAAATGTGTTCCTTGGTCAGAGTCAATGTGACATTTCATCCCCATCTTGAAATATAGTTCTTAATCAGAGTTTCTACTCTGTGTGTGGCAGCGGCTGTCCTTGCTAAATTAGCTTCCACCCATCTTGAAATCTTGTCCACTGTTACCAGTATGTCTGAGTATCCCTGACACTTTGGCAAAGAAATGTATTCCACTTGTAAATGTAAAAATGGACCAGGTGGGGCAGGAGCACCTACTCATGGTAGCTTTTCTATTGCTCTAGGATTCATTTCCTGGCATGCCATGCATTTTTCAACCATCCTTTGAATATGTGCCCTGAACCTTGGATTCCACCACTACTAGGAGAATCACCTTTTGCACTCCGGTGTGTCCTAGGGAGCGTATCCGCTGTGCCAGATAAAAAAGCAATGTAGTTGGAGCCACTAGTCTATGACTAGTGTCATGTCTCTTTACCATTCTCCATCCAGAACCACTTTTCCTGGTAAGAGCACTGAGTTTGCATCTCCTGAGTATCTTGTATGTTTGTCTGTAATACAGAGTTCAACTTTGTTCCCATAATTCCGTTCATCGGGTTCACTGCAGATGTTCTTGGCACTTCTTTTATTTCTTTTACTCCTTCCTGTGCTGCCCTTTTCACAATTTCATCTGTGAATGCGTTTCCATGGCTTTCCCTTGTACTTCGGAGTGGCTTTTACATTTTAATACAACTTCTGATGGCAGTTGTATGAAATCCATGAGTACTTGTACTACCATTCTTGAAATCCCCTTTGACTCCACAAGTTTCCAATATTATCAACAACTCCAAAAGCATATGGAGAATCCGTGTAGATATTAGCTAATCTTTCTTCTGCCAACTTATAGGCTTTAATCAAAGCTTTTGGTCTGCCTCACACACAAAATGCTGGAGGAACCCAGCAGGCCAGGCAGCAGCTATGGAAAAGAACAAACAGTTGATGTTTTGGGCTCAAGACTCTTCATCGGGGTCTCAGCCCTGAGTGCCGACTGTACCTTCTTCCATAGATGCTGCCTGGCCTCCCGAGTTCTTCCAGCATTTTGTGTGTGTTGCTTGGATTTCCAGCACCTGCAGATTCTGCTGTGGTTTTAATTCTGCCTGTTCACAGAGGTGCCATGAACTATGCTTCCTAATGCCAGCTCTTCAGTTCCAGAAACCACAGTCCATCTATCCAATTAAATCCCCTTCTCAAACACTGAGGACCAGGTCTGTGTTTGATAAAGGCATTTCTTTGTGTTAATCTCTATCTCCATCGTATTTTTTTGCACAATCATGGTCTGACGATAACACTGGACTCACTTGTTGAATGATGATTTTGGGTTCCTCAGGAACAGTGGACCACCTGCCCACAGAGCAGCTGTTACTTGAGAGGCCCTATTCACGGACAGTAAAGTGTGTACTGAGTGTGGGCATCAAAAATTTAGAATCTGATCAAGCACGATGCTATAATCAGCCATGACTGCCAGATGGGTTGCCTGCACAGGCTGCAAACATCATCCTAGTGATATATATTATGCAATTTGGCAGAGTAATAACCAACAGGACACTGTAGGTCTCCATGCTCTTGAGTTATGACTGCCAGCATGTAGCCATGTTTCTCGTTGACATACAAGGTAAATGGTTTACCTGTATCAGGGATTCTTAATGCTTTGGATTCTTAAGGGATTCTTAAAGTTGCCATTAAAGTTTGAAATGCTTTCATTTGTTCTTCATTAAAAGTCACAGGGTCATCTGAGCACTTACTGCCTTTCAGCAGATTGTTGATTGGTTGAGCAGAAGTTGATGGATCTGCCACTAGCTTGTTAATACATTGATTAGCAATGGTTTCATCTTCAGTCCTACATGTCTTCACTTCCTTAGTTTCTGTTGGAGCAAGCTGTGGCCTAGCTGTCAATCTTGTTGTTTAATCATTGTCATCCTCACTGGAGTCACTAGGGGGTCACTGTAGAGTCCATGTCATGTTGATCCTGTAGTTCCTCGAAGTTCAGATGGTACTTCTGTTTCAGAGGTCTGTCCAACGTAGGTTAAAATTTTTTGGAGTTGGAGTGGTGTGGCTTGTCAGAGGACTGTCCAAGGTAGGCTGTAATTTTTTGGAGTTGGTAGGGTGATGCTATCTCAGAGGACTGCCAATACAAGTGGTGTTTCCCAGGATGGAACTTCAGAAGTAGCATCATTGGCAGCATCACCAGAAGTGTCAGTAGAAGGACCGTCCCTTTGAAGCCCCTCCTGTACTTTCTCATATTGTTCCAATTTGCTCCTAAGCTCTGTACCCTGTACGTTGATTTTTCCGCTTATTCTGATAATGCAGAGATTTGCTTTTTAGTCTTTTTACTGTCTATATCATATTGTTTTTGCAGTTTATCACAACCTTTGTGTTTCTTTCCCAACCGACCTGTAAAAGGCTTTAACCTTTTCATTCATTCACATATTCAGTCAAACAGACCACACAGTCTTATCTCTACATCACACATTCCAGGATTTCCCTTTCCCTCAAACATTCTCTGGGTCTTAACACATGCCTTCTTAGTCTGAATAAACTTAGCATTGTTGGAATTATTTATCCAGACTTTTTCATTAACTTTTTCAAATTAAGTTGTTTTATATCAGGTACAAGCTCTGAGTATGCTTCACAACTTTGGCCATTGTTTTGATTTGATATTAATTTGTATGTGGCAACCGATGGATCATCCTGCGACCTGTAGGTCTCCCTACAACTGATAGGTCAACTGGCATCTAAATTATTAATGGATTGCCACTGATAGATTGAATGACCGAAATTTTACTAGGTACCAAAGGGATTGCTGTGCAACCAAAATTTTAATGGATTTTCCTGCAACTGATATTTTTTACAGGTCTGTTATTTTAAAAATAGCAACGTTGAAGTTTCCTCACTCCTGATTTCCAAATAGTGATATATTGAAGCCAGAACCAAGTTTTCCCTCAGACAAATCAGCACAGAGGAAATTCTTATCCGCTTTGTTGCACACTGAAAACCTCACTTTATCTGTGATCTTCTAAGTCTCCAAGTCTTTGCAATCATGCTTGCCGACTACATCAAATATTGGATTCTGATATTTTTAATTCAAGGTCCTTTCAGAAGTCAGGAAAGAGGTGCAAAACCTGTTGCTTCTTGATTGTTTTATTAAGTGTGAGTAGAACGAAGAGAGTTGAAAACAAACAGTGATAGGGATCTATTAAGTGAAGGGAGATAGAAGCAGAAAGATTGACCGGGTGCACAGTCGGCTCCTTTTATACCACACAGATAAGAAAAATTCCATTCAAATTTGTAGATAAGAGTCAGTCGGTCATAAAGAGCCTACTCAAATAATGCAGCACCAGACAAGCTTCCAGAAATTTCCAGAACCATACAAGTGTGTTATACTAAACAGCTGCATATACATACTGTGACCACTAGGGAACATACTAAGCAGTTACTTGTATATAAGTAATTATATAAAATACAAGCAGATAATTCATTGTTAAGCTGTAAAGAAAATAACAATTAAACAGCCAGATCCACCACCTGGCAGCATCTGTGGAGGGAAATAGACAGTCAATGTTTATGATGCCTCATATTCCTCCAGCATTTTGTGTGTTGTTCTAGAGTTCCAGAACCTGCAGTTTCTCTTGTGTTTCCACTTAACTCTTATTTGTTTCCTTTTAGAAAACAGTTTGACCATGAAGTAAATCTAATTTATACTACTTCATTTTGATTCTGCAGCTCCAAGATTGGCGAGTGGAATTACTGTGGCAGAAGGAGCCTGGAAAGGGTGTATTTGTGGGGAGAGGGCAGGGAGTATGCTGTGAAGTTGAGAATAGTGGCCATCGAGGTATTAGGTTGTTTCTGAAAGTCATTTGGTTCACTTATGTCCTTTAAAGAAACAAACTTCTTTGATATATACCCAGTATGGTTAGTACACGATCCCAGGCACACCATTTTTATTAAGTACAAATGATTCTGCAGATGCTGGTAATATTGAGCAACACACACAAAATGCTGGGGGAGCTCAGCAAGTCAGGCAGTACCTATGGAGGGGAGTAAATGGTTGACTTTTTGGGCTGAGACCTTTTATCAAGAGCCTTCAAGAATTGAATTGATTCTTATCTGCCTTGTGAAAGGTCATTTTGTTCTAGGGGCAATTAAGGACAGACAATAATTGCTGGCCTTGCCGGTAATATTCACATCTATGAAATAATGTTTTTAAAATCCTAAACCATTACCATGTCATTTGTGAAAGCATTGGACTTTGACAACTGGTCTAATATCTTATTTAGGGTGAGTGTGTTCCCTTTATTGAGAAAACAGAATCTGGTGGAAATTTCAGTGGTTTTCTTTAAAAATGTACAACTAATAATCAATACATGCCAACAGCTGGTTGACCAAAAATATATGAGACTGAAGCTGTGAGAGATACTTGGAGAATTAGGGGTTACATTTTTCAGCATTGACTTCCAACAAAACAAGAAATTAGTCCAAATAGTATTTTATAGATTACTTGATATAATTTCGAAATTGAATATATTTCAGCAGGGAAAGAGTAAGCTATAAAAGAAAAACACATAAGCTACTTTTTAGAGGGTAGTTAGAAAAGCCCTGACAATAAAGCAGCAATTCCACCTTTCCTTTGATTTCATTATGTACGATATTAGCACAGATTTTGCAGTTCTCAGAATTTTGATGACCGTACTCTCAATTTATGACCATAAAATTGGCAAAAGTTTTTGTATAAGCAGATCACTACTTATCTTCTATTAGTTCATAGCAGTAGATCAAGAGAAGGTGTTCCCTTCTCCAGTTGTGCAAATTGTTAGACTAGGCATTAGCAATCATTTCAGAAAGGCTGTTAGCTCTGGCATCATTACTTGGTTATTCACATTGTCATCTGGGAAGTACCTGTGAATTTGTTCAGATCACTTTGCTTGATCAATATCCCATACTCTTGGAATCATTATCCAAAATTTCCACATTCAGTTCCCATTGGTAGTACTTTCCAGTAATGAGACTTCCACCATCACAACTTATTTCAATAAGAGTTCTGTGACCCTTGCTGCAGGATGGGCAGCAATGTAATGTCATTTCACGTTTTCAGCCAGTTCTCATGCTATCCTAACTTGAATGCATATTACCATTCTGTCATCCGAAGGAATCCAATATCTGGGTACTTCCTACGCAGCACAAGAGTTGCAAAGTTTCATGCAGAAGCCAACTATGGATGGGATTCAGTGTAGGCTTCCAGTGTTTACATCTCAAGAATAATTTTAATCAATACAGTACAAGAAGCAATCCAGCTTCTTACAATTAAAGAACATATCGTAAATGTTATTTCAGATTTCTATCATCAGCAGTTTTTATTTTGATTGTCATATCTAAAATTCTGTGCTGTTCTTAAAATAATTTCTATAATGGAAAATTCTATGGCAATCAACATTTTGAATAATTAAGCTTAAGGGAGAGAGAAACTAAACAGTGCTTTTTTAAACTGGTAATATTGTGCTTAGCTACTAAATTATCCAGAAAAATGAGGTAACCTGATCTCCACAGTTCACCCTGACATGCATAATCAGTGTGTAGCATTTGGAAAGCACTGTGACATACATGTCGAGTTGTGAGTTGATATCCAATATGGTAAACTCAAGCTTAGCTGTAAGGGTTTGTTTACTGTACCTTCCAGCTTACAATCTGTTCCAGCTGAATTGAAATGTTGTATTAATGCCCTTAGCTTTTCTAATTCTTTTACTAAGATACATCAAACTGCTGATCCCTACAGAGGAAAGAAACACCAACCCTCCTCCACAAACCCAGTAAACATGCAGGTGTACTTTACTGAGAAGCGTCTTCTGCCATCTAGTGGCGGCTACATCAGGTCTTCTTTTCCCACTTCGTCACTCTTAAACCATTGTGGAATCATTGTTATTGTTACCATGGTTCAGTGTAACTGTGTTAATTTGATGCAAACTGTCAGGATATAAATAATTATCTGACGATTAGAAATGAAGTCAAGTAACCTTTTCCATTCTGATGGATCTAGTGCCCTGCTTCACCATCTTTGTTCTTTTTTTTTGTCAGCAGGATATGGTTTTGAAGATGTAGGATTGCTGAAGTGTTCACATCTATTAATTTCAATCAGAAACATATCTCTTTAGTCCTGTGATATATTGACAGTCACTTTGTGAGAAAAGATTGAAGAAATTGGATTTTTGAGGGGGGCGAGCAATCTGTCGGTTCAGGAGTAGAAGACCCATCCGGAGAGATCAGGCTAAGGGAGGCCCAGCTTTACAATTGGGCCTCATTTGAAGTTTCCAAGCTGCTGCTCAACACAAGGGAGTGCTAATTTAGTCACAGGAAGCCACAGCCAAGAACTCGTGGGAATAGTCATCAACGGGAGCACAAAAACTGGTGCGCAGCGTCAAGAAAGGAGGGGCTGGGGGCAACTTCGACAAGAGTGAAGATGAGCGAATTGGTTATTCCCTCGAGATTCGGGAGTGCAGTTGACTTTGATTTACACAATCACTTTGTAGCATGTGAAAAGGCACTGCAGCATGCTCGAAGGTGTGCGAATTGATATTCAGTATAATCTCCCAAGGACTCCTAGCAGGGAAATGCTCCTGCTCTGGCTACCCCACAACCAGCAAGAAGGTATGCAATTGATATTAATATATCCTGATTGTCTACTTGCAATGAGGATCTCCCTGCATGGGATCTTGCTAGGTTGCAGGAAGTTTAGGGAAAACACTGCCTTTAATGTCATAACCACACATTACAACTCATACTGAGGTTTGTCAGCTCTAAATGAACATTTAAATCCTTTTCCTTTCAACAGCCCCTCACTCACGTCACTGGTTACTCAGAATAACCATCCTTTATATGCATTCTCTTTTTACACCAAGTGGAAAGCAAGCAAGTACTCAATTAACTCCAATGTTTAATGCTTTGCTGTTGGCATCATGACCTCTAACCATTTACCATAAGATATAGGAGCAGAATTAGGCTGTTAGGCCCATCGAGTCTGCTCCGCCATTTCATCATGGCTGATCCAATTTTCCTCTCAGCCCCAATTTCCTGCCTTCTCCCTGTATCCCTTCATGCCCAAAGCAGTGAAAAATCTATCTACCTCTGCCTTAAATACATATAAAGACTTGGCCTCCACAGCTGCCTGTGGCAAGAATTCCACGGATTCACCACTTTCTGGCTACAGAAATTTCTCCTCATCTCCATTCTAGAAGGACACCCATCTATTCTCAGGCTATATCCTCTGGTCTTAGACTCTGCCACCATAGGAAACATCCTCTCCACATCCACTCTATAAAGGTCTTTCACCATTTGATAGGTTTCAATGAGATTACCTCTCATTCTTCTAAATTCTAGTAAATACAGGCCCAGTCCCATCAAACGCCCTTTATGTGACAAGTCATTCAATCCTGGAATCTTTTTCGTGAACTTCCTTTGAACCCTCTCCAGTTTCAGTACATTTTTTCCTAAGATAAGGGGCCAAAATCTGCTCACAATGCTCCAAGTGAGGCCTCACCAATGCTTTATGAAGCCTCAATACTACATCCTTGCTTTTATATTCTAGTCCTCTTGAAATGATTGTTATCATTATTTTTGCCTTCCTCACCACAGACTCATCCTGCAAGTTAGTCTTTAGGGAAACACACACAAAATGCTGAAAGAACTCAGCATGGCCAGGAAGCATGTATGGAAAAAAAGTACAGTTGACGTTTCTGGCTGAAATCCTTCGGCAGGACTCATATTCAGCAGGATTTCCAGCATCTTCAGATTTTCTCTTGTTTGTAACCTTTTATGGAATCCTGCACAAGGTCTCCTGTCCCTCTGCACCACAGTTTTTTTTTGTATTTTCTCTCCATTTAGAAAATAGTCAACCCTTTCATTTCTTCTACCAAATTGCATGACCATACACTTCCCAACACTGTATTCCACCTGCCATTTCTTCACCCATTCTCCTAATCTGTCTAAATCCTTCTGTAGCCTGTCTACTTCACATTGTCTGCAAACTTTGCAACAAAGCCATAAATTCCATCATCCAAATTATTGACGTAAGACTTAAGATGAATTGGCCCCCACACAGACACCTGTGGAACATCACCAGTCATTGGCAGCCAACCAGAAAAGGCTCCCAATACCTTTGTAAGATAATGACTATTCAAAGAAAGATTCTAAAAATAAAATCATATATTTAATGTTCCTATCACTTTTCTACCTGATTACTTGTTGCAATGTCCTTTAGATCCACCTCTAAATTCTGAAGACTACCAGGTCCGTTGGATCAAACCACCTACTGTTTGATTTGATTTTCCCTATCACCCATTTGTGTGCAGGGATATGGAGCAATAACAAGGCAAATATCATGCAAACTCATCATAATTGAGGTAAATCTATAACAATGAATTTAGTTAACGCACATAAAGTGCTGGAGGAACTCAGCAGGCCAGGCAGTATCAATAAAAAAAGAGTACAGTCAATATTTCCGACCGAAACCCTTTAGCAGGACTAGAGAAAGAAAAGCTGAGGAGCAAATTTAAAAGGGGGGGGGGTGGTGTGGAGGGGAGAGAGTAAGATAAGGTGATAGGTGAAATCAGGAGGGGGAGGGATGAAGTAAAGAGCTGGGAAGTTGATTGGTGAAAGAGACAGAAGGCCGTGGAACAAAGAAAAAGGGGGAGGAGCACCAGAGGGAGGTAATGGGTGGTCAAGGAGATAAGATGAGAGAGGGAAAAGAGGAATGGGAAATGGTGAGGTGGGGAAGCCACTACCAGAAGTTAGAGAAATTGATGTTCATGCCATCAGGTCGGAGGCTACCCAAATAAAATATAAGGTGTTGTTCCTCCACCCTAGTGTGGCCTCATACCAACAGTGGAGGAGGCCATGGATAGACATATCGGAATGGAAAGTAGAATTAAAATGGGTGGCCTCTGGGAGATCCCACTTTTTCTGGTTTGTCCGAGTGTAGGTGCTTAGCGGAGCGGTCTCCCAAGCTACATTGGGTCTTCCCATCCCCTTTTCACTCTCTCACCTTATCTCCTTGCCCACCCATCGCCTCCCTCTGGAGCTCCTCTCCCCTTTTCTTTCTTCCATAGCCTTCTGTCTCTTTCACCAATCAATTTCCGAGTTCTTTACTTCATCCCACCCCCTTCAGGTTTCACCTATCACCTTGTGCTTGTCTCTCCCCTCCACCACCTTTTAAACCTACCCCTCAGCTTTCTTTTCTCCAGTCCTGCTGAAGGGTCTCAGGCCGAAACGTCGACTGTACTTTTTTCCACAGATGCTCCCTGGCCTGCTGAGTCCCTCCAGCATTTTGTGTGTGTTGCTTGGATTTCCAGCATCTGCAGATTTTCTCTTGTTTGTGAATGAATTTAGTTGATGATTCTGAACCTGCCTAAGTCTTCTCTCTAGTATAAACTTATCAACCCAAAATGTAAACTCTATTTCCCTCTAAATGTTACCAGCATTTTCAATTTTATTTCAGTTTTATGTGTTCACTGTGATTTTGCCTTATCTTGAAAGCTGGAGAGAAACAGAAAGGAGTAAGTCTTCCATTAATTTACGTTCTGCCGACTCTCTTAGACTGCCAAATATTAGAAAAACAAGTAAGTAAAAAAGGCAAGCTAACTATTTCAAAGAAGATAATTAACTCAGTTTATATTCAATTCAAATTTCTCAGGAGATAAATCAAATGGAACCTTACACACAACAAAAATAACCTGCTGAAAGAATTCAGCAGGTCAAGAAGCAAGGGCAAAGGGACAGTTGACTTTTCAGGTTGAGATCCTGGATCAGGACTGAGAGTGTAGAGCGAAGATAGGCAGTATATAGAACTGATGGGGAGGAGTGAGATACAGGCTGTGGATAATAGGTGGAAACAGTTAAGGGTTAATGGTGGGGGGGAGGGGTGTTGGGGGGAGATTAAGCAGATGGAATCAGCTGAGGTGGGCAGAGTGTTGAGACAAGTTGATACATAGGTAATAGGTGGGACCAGGTAACGGGGAGTGCCAGGTAGATTGAACCAGGTGACGGAGGGCAATGAGTCTTGATTACAAGATAGAACGTATGAAAAGCTGAACAAAGGGGTGGGCTAAGGGGAAAAGGAAAGGAACAGATGGTGCGTTATAAGACAACTGAATGGTTTCCTACCACAATAAGATGGATTCATGGGCATAATACTGCATATGTCATTATGACCTTGCTCCTGTTTGTCCACCTACATTACACTTTCTCTGTAGTACAAAAGGTATACTTTACCTTGTACACCTCAGTGCACTGTGTACTGAATTGGTCTGTATGAACAGTACGCAAGACAGGCTTTTCACTGTACTTCAGTAGATGTGACGATAATACACCAATTCCAATTCTAACTCCAAATAGGCAATTTCAGTGATCATACTATATAGGCTAGCCAACTGGAGTACGCAATATGGTTAGGTAGCAAAGCATCTTACATCCCATTCAGATAGCCCAGTACTTATTATTTTAAATCACAGTTTTGATCTATTCTTGTGCTTCTGATAATGAAGGATTTCAGTCCTGCAAATGCAAGTAAAACTGCTGTATTTGGTGAAAATGAAGATCTTTTATTTACTCTTCAATAGATTCTCACTTGTAAAAATGCACTTTGTTCTTACTTGTCATTTGCCTTAATCCAAATCAACTGTACATTTGAAAATTCAGAACGGATTTACGAGGAAGGAGGATAAACATAATAGTTACATGCATAAATACTGAAAGGGTTTGTTACAGAAGTTCAAATTTTTATAAACAGCCACCATGCAAAAACAAAAATAGGATGCAAATCTGTACAAAACATACATATTGTTCTCATCTCTGACTTCCTTTTGGTGATAAAGCTCACATCATCCAACAGCCCTGACATTTTGCAACCTTAATTTCTCACAGTACACAAGTAGAAAAAAAGTATATGCTCTTCACAGAAGAACCACATAAATCAAGTTATTTGAAAATACATCATCAAAAGAAAGGTGATAAAAAAAGCCAGAATCAGTCTCTGAAGATGAAGTATGTGAAATCCTACATCATTTCAGACTCTCAATGAAATCTTCATGAACACACAAGACTTTTATTAAAGAATTATTCCATTTTTCATTTTTTTATCTTTCTTGGATTGTGTAAAATCATTATGATATTTTCATTTACTTAACTTCACCATTCCTTAGTCTTATCGTTTTAGTATTAGCTGTATTGGCACAAAACCAAAAGCAATCAGAAACAGTTGAAAATGAGGAAGAATAGATTCTTGGTGATAACAGCTGTCATGTTTTAATTATATTCAGTAGGCAAAAACATGTAGGCTTAATCTTGGTAATCAGCCCACCCTTCTTTAGTGTCTCTTCTTGGTCCTTAAAATCATTACTGTTTTAAGATTTATTTGTTTATTGACTTAGCTGTTGCTAGGTACAGATTTCTTGATTGGAATTGAGTTAATATGAATAATGATGAGTTGAATGTTTACAGTATGCCCTCACTGATTGGAGTCACTTTGATGACCTAAAATAGGTTTTAACTCCGAGTTTATAGATTTAACCAGCAACAGAACATGCATGATTTTTAATATTGTGAGTTGATATTAAGGAAACACAGCCAACAGCAGCAGATGGCAATATCAAAAACTTGGCAGAAACTATCCAAGTGATAATCTGGTCACATTGAATTATTTGTCAAATTCCATTGCTGCCATGTTAAAGTCATTAGTGAAATTATTTTATCTTACATATTTTATTTTATTTTCCTTCCCTTTGCCCCCCTCGGCTTATATTTCACCCACAGTCATAAAGTAAAAGTTTCCCTTTCAGACTTTCCCTTTATCCACAGCAGATCAATTAATTGCAGGAAGTGTGTATTAATATCTTGCCAATATATTTGTTCCTCATGTTTGTCCTTCAAAGCTATGTGCAATCTCTAAATAATTATTTATAACGCATCCTTGTGTCGCAGTTTAAGAAAAGAAATATGTTATGCTCCAAGGAATAATAATTACCTGAGTAGTTTACATTGACAGCAGCAGCTAGATAGCGACCCATGACAAATTGCAAAAGCAAACAGGAATCAAGCATGAGAAAGAAAATAACAGTTTCCTGAGAGTAACACAGATGCAAATGGAGAGGGATTTATTAAAAAGAATAACATGTCATTTGCTGATACTTTACATTTTTGGTTAATGGCATTTACATTTGAAGAATATTTTTCAAGCTTTTCATATTTTCATTACAGTTTTTGTCAAATTCCAAAGAAATCAAAGTTCTGCCCAAAGTTTCTGAAAAACACAAAATATTTAAATTATATATGTTGAAAATGTTTGGTTCTTTGCCCAGATGTTGTCACCTGAAGTATAATTCCAACGATTTTATTTGCATTCCAGCTTTTGAATGTGAGGAAATCAGGAGAGATACTTCTTCAGTAGCACAGGCCAACCCTCAGACATGACCCACTTGCTACCTCACACCTGTTAAACACTGAAATTTCACACATTGTTCTCACGATAATCTTTTCAGATCGTTTCCCATTTCAGTTTACATTTGAGTTTCCCTTACCAGCATTTGTAGAAATGGGACCCTAAACAAATCAGGCAGGAATGCAGCATTTTCCACAAGATATAAACAACATAGCAAAATTACATAAACTCAACAATTTTTAAAGCATTTTTATACCCCAGAATTTAATCCTTTATATTTTCCAGTTTATTAAAATTCTCCAACTGTGCATTTCAAGTGATTGCCAATATTGCTAATCTTTAACTAGTTCCTAGGATGTGTGTGTTGTGTGATTTGGGTTACATGCCCTTGCAAATTTTTTTTGTCTTCCTCTGCAAAAATTACCATGCCCTCGTTTTGCCTCATCATTCTATTATTGAAAACCATTGAAGTGAATAAGTTAAAAAAAAATGGATATGATTGAAGTAAAAATAAAATTACGTGGATGTGCTCATTATCAGGGTTTACAGCGAGCTGAAAAAAGTAGTAGTTTCATAAGAAGAGAGAAGGCTGCAGTAATAAAAGGCTGTTTGGAAGTTTAGCTAATGTAGCCAGATTGGTGCCATAGTTATCCCAGTTTGATTAGCAGTAAATGAGGCACATGACCTCAAGAAGAATCAAATATCACTAATCCAGGTCTACTGGTCAAAAATCAGCCAGTTTGCTTTGTCAGAAATACTGTGAATATGAATCACTTAAGAAGCAACTAAGCCAAAGGTTAACGATTTTTAGCTATGGTATATTTCCCCTTCATCCGCATGCCTGAAAATGATAAAGAATGTTGCTACCTAAGGCCATGTCACATTCAGCACCCGCACCACTTGGAGTTAAACAGCACCCATAATGAAACAGAATCAAAAAGAAATTGACACAGGTTTCATGGTGACATAATAAAGCAGTTGTCTAAAAGCTTCACAAAAGTTTACATTTTAATGAGAGCATCAATAAAACAAAAAAGCATCAGAGATGAAGAAAAGTCTGGGGAGGAAATTCAGAGTCTATGTTTACAAGATTACAGAGTCTATGTAAACCCATGGTTTACAATGATTAAAATGGATTCACATGAAGGGAAAACTACCTGCAGTTCAGCATTTGTTTTAGTGATGTGATAAAGAGCCTGAGATGAAAATCATTGTCTTTTTGCATAATTAGTATTACATCAAAATTGAGTCATATGTTCAATAACCAGGCTTTTCTCTGGGCACAGTATTCAAGCAGGAAGAAAAGAATTCTTCATTGTTTCATTGTGGATTCATGCACAATATCCACCAATGTCTAATAAGAGCTACCTACACACTGATTAAATAGAACAGTTGATTTAGGGCTAAACTAAACAACAAATTAGCAGAATGAGTCAGTTATTGATTAATAAGCTTTACATTGTGAAAATAAATGATTGATTACTTTGGTGATCAAAAATTTGACTTCAAACTCATGAAGAAAGGCAAATGGCATCATACATTAAATCCAACGCTTTTGTAAAACACCCACAAATACTTACTTTAAACTTATCTGTGAAACACATTTTGCTGATTGACAGTTTATAAAAGGCATTGCTGTTGTGTCAGAAAAGGGAATAACATGCTGATTTATTTTTCACTAACAAATTGCAAGAGGGTTTTTTTTGGTTATACAATGATATTTAGATTATTTCTCTTTGCTGTTGAAACCTGAGCCCTCCTCCAGAGGGTACTGTTGTCAATTCTACAAAGCTTTAGGCATGGATAAATCCTCCTGAATGCATCAGTGTTGATTACGTTTATTTTGGAAATTCTGGACCAATAAATGTATCTACAAAAATAAATGCTAACAAGGAACATAAATTAATACATGAATTTTTCTGTAATTAATTAGGCAGTCAGCTTAACAATACAAGTCACGTTGCTTAATGTTGAAATTCAAAACCCAAGGTTAAAAGAAATGAAAGCATGTGTATAACATACCTCCTACAATCTGCTCTTCAATAAGAGCTTGCATGGTCCTGTACCTCATTTAGTTTCCTCAAATTCATGTATTGTGCAAACACCTATTATTTCAGGTTGATCCACCAAACATTATCAACACCTTGAGGTGAGAATTCCAAGATTTACAAGCCTCCGCAAAAATAATTTTGCCTTTCCAAAAAGGCTGACCTCTTATTTTAAGGCAATATTCGTGATTCTGCATGTTTCATCTCAAGGAAGCATCTACACTGTTAATTCTTCTCTACGAGATCAGTCATTTTCTAAACACCAGTATGGATCAATCTTCCTCAGACTATCCGCAGAGTAATATAGTATTATTGGTAAGACTCTTGGCAGTGTGGAGGATCAGCGGGATCTTGAGGTCCTTCAGTCTCCAGGTGATCTAGCTCACTGATTATTTTATCATGAATGGTATGAAGAATCAGCCAGGCTTTGTAAAATGTACTTATGTGTGTATCAGTGGTATCCTTGAACACTGCTGTGTTTTCATCTAGAACCTTCCTTAGCTTGCTGACTGTATTGCAGGGAATGTGGCATGCAAGTGCTGGATGGATCTCCAATAAGTTGTAGTTGTCTCAGCCAATCACATGCCCACAATGCTGGCCCTCCTGTTTTTGCCACACACAAGCCGAATGTGGCTTGTTGGTTGTTGTAGTTCACTGTTACGAATGTCATTCCCACAAGAGATAGCTTTTTCCCAATACAAGTTCTTAGTTGGATATCTGCAGGTTTCAGTTCATTATCTTTGAAATGCCATACAAACTCATATTGTGGAGTGACTGAAACAGCCAAGCTAGTGTCCAATTCCACTTTAATTAAATTGCCGTTTACTTCTGGTCTAAACCATCTTGCTTGTCTATTGTTAGTTTTAAATCTTAAGGTTACTCAGTCCTGTGTCACCCTCATCATTATCAGATTTTTCATAAACAGCATGCAGATTAGAACTCTTTCTGAAACCACAGCTTTTATCTTTATCTCTTCCCTGGGCAGTCCATTTATTTTTGTCTGCCTAACATGCTCTTTGTATGTGTCTTGCATTTTCTTCATGTTTTGCCTTTAAACCTGCATTGATCCGGTATATGTGAGCCCCTGCCACAATGGTAACATACCAGCAAAGCTCATTTCGGCTAGTTTGGTTGGAACAATTAAACTTCTCAGCAAATTGTATGCTCTCCCATCCACTATACTCAGCAAAACTGGCATTCGCTTCTCATCAGCTATTTCATTGGCTTTTAGAAACTGCTCAATTTGCTTAGTATACATCAGCTAGTTATCTTTTGTGCAATCAAATGTGTATATCTTTCTGATATAGCCAGCCATTTCTACTTTTTTAAAAATTATTTATTGTTATCACCCAGTGCTCATTGTTTATGAACTCATGGATTTCATCCATTTTCTGCCTTTTTAGCTCTAATATCTTTGGCCTTTTGTGAAGAAAAAATAAAGTGCTGCATTTTCTTAAAGCTCAAACATCTCACTTTTTCTTCAACAGGTAGGTAGTTGTCTTGCATTCATTTAATACTTCCTCTTTGCCACTGTTATGTTTTGCAATGATAAAACTTAAAACTAATCAAAAGGAAAAAATATGTGGAGACCAGGAGAATGTATATACTTCATTATTTCTTCAGCGAGACATGTCCATAAGGTGTGGTGGTGTAATGACATATGTCAATCACGAACTTTTACAGATTACCATTAATGAATTATTTAAACAAACAAAGATTGCTTAATCAAAATAACATATTTACAATAATATTCAAATATTATTGAAATATTAAAAACAGAACAGCTATGCCCAATGTATTGACTATTTTAGCTGATGGCAATTTTAGCCACATCCATATGCCTGAAAATAAATATGGAGGATATTAAGGACAGTTCCACAGTGAGCATTCATTCAGACTGGGGTTAAATAACACGCATAATGACATAGAAGTGTTATTTGACACTGATGGTTGATTTTGTGCAGATGCTTAAAAACTTCCCATAAAGAAACATTCTGAACAGGGCATAAATGAAAGAAATAGGTAAGGTGGTAAAGGAATTTTGAGAGAAAGTATTGAAGTCCAGAGCTCTGTCTGCTGATGGCATAAAATGATAACAACACGCTCGATTCACATGAAGGTAAATCATCCGAAACTCAGCATTTGTTTCAGTTATGTGACAAAGAACTTGAGATGAAAATAACTGGCTTTGTGTGCAATTGGCACTTGCCTAAATGAGTGCAGCTCCACCACCGATTAAGTAGTTTGACACCACCCAAGAGAAAGCAGCCAGTTAGACTGGTGCCCCTTTCGTCACCCTGAACATTCTTTCCTTCCGCCATTACTGCACCAGTTGGCAGCAGTGTATTCCATCCATAAAACACCCAATAATTACTCACATAACCTTTCCCCACAGCATCCCCGGAATATTTGGCCACTGACGTTAAGAATGATGGAGGCAGTGGGTGCCTGGGGACCTGCACCACACTGGCCTGGAAATATTTTTCAACTCCTTGACTTTGCTGGATCTAAATCCTGGAACTCCTGACTGTAGTATCACTGGAAGCACAGCAGCGATTTAAACAGAATAATAATTAGGACGGCCTTGTCAGCAATACCCACATCCCTAAAAAAAGTCTTCTGTACATTCTTTTCGGTATTATGACAAAACTTTGCCTTCCTAATTCTTTGCTGTACCTCTACATTTTCTTTTCAAATTTTATGAACCTGTAGACTCTGCACACTCAGATCTAACTGTGCTCTGACATTTACTGCTCTTGCTGAGTCATATTATTAATTTGATTCATACTCCTGTCTGGAATGAAGGAAAGCTTAAATAAAGAGTTGCCTATAAAAAAATCTCAAAGAAAGCCATGAATATAATTCATGCCAATGTGATATTTTTAATGTTGATGATGAGGATCTCAATGTTGATTAAATTATAATATATTATGTATGTAATACATAAATAATGACGTATAATAATTAGAGATATTGCAATGATGATGATAACTAGGAAGATTATGCCATTATGAATGGTATTGGTTCTTTATGATGTTTCTGATTCTGATGATAATGAGAATTTGTTCATGGAAATGAAAATGTCAATAATGCTAACAGGGATGCTGATGGTTTTGAAGTTGGGACAATTCCTTCAAATGATGACATGCTTTTTCTTTCAATGGCATATTTCAGGATGTGAAGCAAGGCATAGTACATATAATATAAAGTCATCACTGAAAAATAGCAATAAAGCAAAATAATTAAAAGAATTAAACCATGAGTTTGTAACATTTTAATTCACCCATCTGAATTTCATGCTATTGGATCTTTCCTTTCTCCCTTACAGCAAAATCATAATATCTTTAATTACCCTTTTTACTAGTACAGATGAATGAGTGGCTGAGGAAGTGGTGCAGGAGCAGGGTTTCGGATTTCTGGATCATTAGGATCTCTTCAGGGGAAGATATAATCTGTACAAAAAGGATGGGTTACAACTGAACCCAAGAAGGACCAACATCCTTGTCAGCAGGTTTGCCAGAGCTGTTCGGGAGTGTTTAAGCAAATTTGGCAGGGAGATAGGAACCAGAGTGATAGGGCTGAGGATGAGGCAAATGGTATACAGGTAGATGCAGTGTATAGTGAGACTGTGAGAAAGGATAGGCAGATGGTAGGACAAAATTGTGATCAGTGGGATAAGTTGAAATGTGACGGGGGCAGAATTGAAAAGGTGATAAAGGCAGGACTAAAGATCTTATATTTGAATGCTCACAGTATAAGGAATAAGGTAGGTGATCTTGTAGCTCAGATTGGCAGGTATGACACTGTGGGTATCACTAACTCCTGGTTGAAAGAAGACTATAGTTGGAAGCTTAATGTCCAAAGATACACATGGTATTGAAAGGACAGGTGGGTAAGCTGAGGGAGTGGGGTGGCTCTGTTGGCACAGAAAGAAATCAAATCCCTAGAAAAAGATAACGTAGATTCTGAAGATGTAGAATCCTTGTGGGTAGAGTTAAGAAACTGCAAGGACAAAATGACCCTAAATGGAAGTTACATACAGGTCTCAGAACTGTAGCCAGGACGTGGGATATAAATTACCATGGGAGATAGAAAAGGAGAATGTTATGATAGTCATGGGGAATTTCAATATCAGATTGGTGCTGGATCCTGAGAGAGGGAATGTGTAGACTGTCTATGAGATGGCTTTTTAGAACAGCTATGGTTGAACCTACTAGGGGAAAGACATTCCTGGATTGGGT
The DNA here is from genome assembly GCF_030028105.1 of Mobula birostris. Classification (NCBI taxonomy): domain Eukaryota; kingdom Metazoa; phylum Chordata; class Chondrichthyes; order Myliobatiformes; family Myliobatidae; genus Mobula; species Mobula birostris. The sequence continues at coordinate 55,474,313 of NC_092386.1, forward strand.
GTTTTGTCATGAGACAGATTTGATTAGGGAGCTTAAGGTAAAGTAACGCTTAAGAGCAGTGATCATACTATGATAGAATTTACCCTGCAGTTTGAGAGGGAGATGATAAAGTCAGATGTACCAGTATTACAATAGAGTAAGGTGAATTACAGTGCCATGAGAGAGGAGCTGGCCCAAACTGTTTGGAAGGGGACACTATCAGGGATGATGGCAGAACAGCAATGGCTGGAGTTTATGGGAGCAATTCTGAACAGATACATCCCAAAGATGAAGAAGTATCCCTAAGGCAGGATCTGGCAACTGTAGCTGAGAAGGGAAATCAAAGACAGCATAAGAGCAAAAGAAGGGGCGTAAAATATAGCAAATATTAGTGAGAAGCTGAAGACTTGGGAAGCTTTTAAGAACCAACAGAAGACAACTAAAAAGGCCATAAGGATAGAAAAGATGAAGATAATGTAGCCAGTAATACCAAAGAGGATACCAAAGGCTTATTCAGATAAATAAAGAGTAAAAGAGAAGCAAGAGAGGATATGGGAGCACTGGAAAATTATGCAAAATAGGTAGTAATGGGGGACAAAGAAATAGCAGATGAACATAATAAGTATTTTGCATCAGTCTTCACTGAAGAAGACAATAGTAGTATGCTAGATATTCGAGTGTATCTGGGGGCAGAAGTGGGTGTAGTTGCTATTACTAAGGACAAGGTACTCTGGAAGCTGAAAGATCTGAAAGTAGATTGGTCACCTGGATCAGATGGACTATACCCCAAGGTCCTGAAAGAGGTGTCTGTAGGGATTGTGGAAGCACTAGTAATGATCCTTCAAGAGTTACTAGATTCTGGAATGGTTTCAGAGGACTGGAAAATTACAAAGTCACTCTGCTCTTTAAGAAGGGAGGGAGGCAGAAGAAAGGAAATTATACGCCAGTTAGCCTGACTTCAGTGCTTGGGAAGATGTTGGAGCCTATTCTTAAAGATGAAGTTTCAGGGTACTTCCTTCCTTAAGGGGAAATCTTCCTTGACAAATCTGTTGGAATTCTTTAAGGAACTAGCAGGCAGGATAGACAAATTGAATATTGTTTACTTGGATTTTCAGAAAGCCTTTGACAAGGTGCCACACGTGAGGCAGCTTAACAAGATGAGAAAGACCCATGGCATTACAGGAACGATACCAGCATGGAGAGAACTTTGGTTGACTGGCAGGAGGCAAAGAATGAGAGTAAATGTGTCCTTTTCTGGTTGGCTGCTGATGATTAGTGGTGTTCTGGCATCGGCAGCCAACCTGAAAAGTTGGTATTGGGACAGCTTCTTTTCACTTTACACATCAATGATTTGGATGCTGGCTTTTTGGCCATGTTTGCAGATGATATGAAGATACTAGGTGGAAGGGCAGGTAACACTGAAGAAGCAGGGAGTCTGCAGAAAGACTTCAACAGAATGGGAGAATGGGCAAAGAAGTGGCAGATGGAATGTGGAGCTGGGAATGCATGGTCATGCACTTTGGTAGAAGGAATAAAGGCGTAGACTATGTTCTAAGCAGGAAGAAAATTCAAAAATCAGCAGTGCAAAGCAACTTGAGAGTCCTTGTGCAGGATTCCCTGAAGGTTAACTTGCAGGTTGAGTTGGTGGTAAGGAAGGAAAATACAATGTTAGCATTCATTTCGCGGAGACTAGAATATAAGAGCAAGGATGTGTTGCTATGGCTTTATAGGGCATTGTTTAGACCACACTTGGAGGATTGAGAGTAGTTTTGGGCCCTTTATCTAAGAAGGTCAACACTGGCACACCTCAGGGGTGTGTGCTTAGCCCACTACTCTACTCTCTATATACACATGATTATGTGGCTAGGCATAGCTCAAAGACCATCTACAAATTTGCTAACAATACAACCATTTTTGGTAGAATCTCAAGTGGTGACAAGAGGGCGTACAGGAGTGAGATATGCCAACTAGTGGAATGGTGCCGCAGCAACTACATGGCACTCAACGTCAGTAAGACGAAAGAGCTGATTGTGGACTTCAGGAAGGGTTAGACGAAGGAACAGGTACCAATCCTCATAGAGGGATCAGAAGTGGAGAGAGTGAGCTGCTTTCAGTTCCTGAATGTCAAGATCTCTGAGAATCTCACCTGATCCCAATATATTGATGTAGTCATAAAGAAGGCAAGACAGTGGCTGTACTTCATTAGGAGTTCAAAGTGATTTGGCATGTCAACAAATACACTCAAAAACTTCTATAGTTGTACCGTGGAGAGCATTCTGACAGGCTGCATCACTGTCTGGTATGGAGGGGTGACTGCACAGGACTGAAAGAAGCTGCAGAAGGTTGTAAATCTAGTCAGCTCCATCTTGGGCACTAGCCTACAAAGTACCCAGGACATCTTTAAGGAGCGGTGTCTCAGAAAGGCAGCGCCCATTATTAAAGACCTCCAGCACCCAGGGCATGCCCTTTCCTCACTGTTACCATCAGGTAGGAGATACAGAAGCCTGAAGCCACACACTCAGTGATTCAGGAACAGCTCCTTCCCCTCTGCCATCTGATTCCTAAATGGACTTTGAAGCTTTGGACACTACCTCACTTTTTTAATATACAGTATTTCTGTTTTTGCACATTTTTAATAAGCTATTCAATATACATAATTGATTCACTTGTTTATTTATTATTATGTTTTATTTTATTTATTTTTTTTCTCTCTCTGCTAGATTATGTATTGTATTGAACTGCTGCTGCTAAGTTAACAAATTTCACGTCACATGCCGGTGATAATAAACCTGATTCTGATTCTGAAAAGATGTGTTGGCATTGGAGAGAGTCCAGAGGGGGTTCACAAGAATAATTCAGGGACTGAAAGGATTAACGTACAGTATAAGGAGCATTTAATAGTTCTGGGCCTGCACTCACTGGAGTTTAGAAGAATGAGGGAGGATCTGCTTGAAACTTATAAAATATTAAAAGGCTTAGAGAGGGTGAATGTGGAGTGGATGTTTCCTGTAGAGGGTGAATCTAGGCCCGGAGGGCACGGGCTCAGAATACAGGGACATCCATTTAAAACAGAATGAGGAGGAATTTCTTTAGCCAAAGGGTGATAAATCTGTGGAATTCATTGCCATAGACAGCTGTGGAGGCCAACTCATAGAATATATTTAAAGCAGAAGTTGATAGGTTCCTGAATAGTCGGGGTGTCAAAGGTTACAGAAAGAAGGCAGGTGAATGGGATTGAGAGGGATAATAATCAACCATAATGGAATGGCAGAGCAGACTCAATGGGCCGACTGGCCTAATTCTGCTCCTATGTTTTATGGTCTTATTCTTAAACAATTCAGTTGTACCTGTCTCAACCATTTCCTCTGGCAGCTGACTCCATCTACTCAGCACCCTCTGCATGAAAGAGTTGCCCCTCAGGTCCCTTTTAAATCTTTATTCCCTCACCCTAAACCTATGCCCCTTAGTCCCCAATCATCATCGTCATCATCATGTGCTGTGCCCAGTTTGAGCTTTGACTGCCGTGGCCCACACACTTCTGTTTTGGGTCAAGTGGGTCAATTCATTGGTATTCATTTCCAGTTCTCTGGCTGCTGTCTCCATCATCGTTTGTCTTTGCCTTCCTCGTGCTTTCTTCTGTTCAATCTTTCCCATAATTACCGTGCATTCTAACTCCTCTTTCCTAATCACATGTCCAATGAAGTCACTTTGCCTTTTCATGATCTCATACATTATTTCTCCTTTTGTGCTTGCTCTGTTCATGACATCCTCATTAGATATTCATTTCGTCCATGATATTCTTTGCATCTTCCTCAAAAACTACATCTCTGCTGCTTCAATTTGTTTCCTCATGTTACTAGATATTGTCCAACATTCTGAGCCATATAACGTAACTGGATAAACATAACATTTCAGTGCTCTGAGGCAGGTGGTCATGCCTAGTTTAGTGTTGGTCAGTATACTCTTCATTCTCGTAAAGGTGTCTTTTGCCATCCCTATTCTTCTTTTGATGTCCAAGTCACACCTGCCATCTGATGTCACCCAGTTTCCTAAGTAGCAAAAGTTTTGTACTTGTTTATGTCTTCCCCGTTTATTCTCAGCCTGCAGATAGGATTCTCCTTCTTTTTGGATATCACCATACATTCTGACTTTTTGCAATTGATAGATCGACCTATTTTTGCACTTTCTTCAACAACTATATCAATTAAGTTTTGTAGTTCTTCCTCCATACTTGCAATTAATACAGTGTCATCCGCATATCAAAAATTATTGATGTTTTCACTGCCAACTTTGATTCCCAAGATGTCTCTTATTTTTTGTAATATTGTTTCAATGTACACATTAAACAAATCAGGGGAGAAATCACACCCTTGTCTAACACCCCTCTTGATTTTTATAAACTAACTCACTTCTCCATCTATTCTTACAGCGGCAGTTTATTCCCAGTACAGATTTCTGATTAGGTGGAGGTCTCTCGAATCTAGATCTAGAGTTTCCTGTAAATATTTCAAATAACTTATTGTGCTTAACATTATCAAATGGTTTTGTGTAGTCAATAAAACAAACAAACAAATCTTTTTGCACTTGAATAGCTCATTCTGATAGTATCCTTAACATCAATATCGCATTTCTTGTATCTTTGTCTTTCACAAACCACATTTTTCTTTACCTATTTCAGCTTGTATCTTACTTTTAGCTCTTGTCATCAAAATTCTCAGAAGTATTTTGGTGATATGAATCATTAAACTTATGGTCCTATGTAATTCACATTCTATTGCTCCAGGTTTCTTAGGAAGAGTGATGAATACTGACTTTTTCATCTCTTCTGGTATTATTCCAGTCTCAAAAATGTCATTGATTAAATCAGTAAGTTTTTTAATTCCATAATAGTCATAGTCATAGTCATACTTTATTGATCCCGGGGGAAATTGGTTTTCGTTACAGTTGCACCATAAATTATAATTAGTAATAAACCATAAATAGTTAAATAGTAAAAAGTAAATTATGCCAGGAAATAAGTCCAGGACCAGCCTATTGGCTCAGGGTGTCTGACCCTCCAAGGGAGGAGTTGTAAAGTTTGATGGCCACAGGCAGGAATGACTTCCTATGACGCTCTGTGTTGCATCTCGGTGGAATAAGTCTGTGGCTGAATGTACTCCTGTGTCCACCCAGTACATTATGTAGTGGATGGGAGACATTGTCCAAGATGGCATGCAACTTGGACAGCATCCTCTTTTCAGACACCACCATCAGAGAGTCAATCTTCAAGGGTGATAATTTGTTCTATTATTAATTCATCAGGACCTGCTGCCTTTCCTTTCTTCATCTTATGTATTGCATTACGAACTTCAGATTTTAAAATACTTAGACCTTCAATTTTCTTCTTAATTTCTGGTTTTTCACCTCAATCATCTTCAAACAATTCCTGAATATACTCAGTCCATCTGTTCATAATCTCATCTTTTTCCATGGTAATGGTACCATCCTGAAGAACAGAGGAGCTTTTTACCAGTGATATTCTTGATTTGTTGATGTAACCTTTTTGGATCAGTAATAGGGATTCTTTCTAATTGCTCACATTCCTGGTTTAACCATTCTTCATTGGCTGTTTGACATAAACTTTTAACTTCTTTATCTAAGGACTTATATTCTATAGGATTTGCTTTGTTCTGTCTCCTTTCTTCCATTAGATTTTTGATTTCATCTGTCATCCATTTATTCTTTGTGCTTTTTTTCTTTTTCAGAAATCACTGACCTTGCTGATTCTACCAAGGCATCCTTTAGAGAGTTAAACTTCATTTCTACATGATTGCTATCATCTTCAACAGATTCTGTTTCTAGACTTTGAAATCTATTCCTTACTTCAATTGTAAATTACTGTCTTAAGTTTTCTTCTTTAATTAATTGCGAGTAGTCAAGGGATTGTTCAGGTTTTTGCTTCTTTAATTTTTAAAGTTTTACTTTTACAGTCTGCACCTGGATATGATTTGCATTGAGCCACTGAGTTTCTAAATCTTTGGTTTATAGTAATAAAGTCAATTTGACACCGGAAGGGTTGCTGCTCAGGGTACGAGTGAAGGCCAACAGTGGATCCGGCAGGATCAGTAACTGAACTTATGATAGAGAAGGCAGATGAGCTAGGACCTCAAATGTCAATGGCTATAGTATAGGAGGATGAACATTTGGGAAGAGAAATGGCGATTTCTTTAGTTTGCCCATTGGAAGGCAATAGCCAACCACCATTGCTAGATACTAGGTTTCCTAGAATCTATTTGCTAAGAAAACCATGGTCAAACTCACAAAATGTATCGCACAACAACAGCGTCAAGAGGATCATCAAGACAATCCTGAAGATGCTTCGCTCGGTAGGGTTGATTCTGGGCAGCAGGGGATCCCCGACCGTCATCAAGCTACTGCTCATAAAATTCAAGTAACACAAAAGAAAATTATTGCCACTTGGAATGTAAGAACCCTATATCAAGCAGGTAGTCTCCTATACTCTGGGGAAAAGACTGTTGTTCACTTCATTATCTATGGTTTTCCTAATTTTTAACAGTTCTAAAATATCATCCGTCATTCTCCTGTGTTCCAAGGAATAAAAAGCCAGCTTGGCCAACCTCTTCCTGTAACTTGCACCCTCTGTTCCTGGCAACATCTGTTCTACACTCTTACCAGTTTAACCACATCTTTCCATAATAGGGTGATCAAAACTCCAAGTGAACCCTCACTAATGACTTAAGTAGCTGCAAAGTAATGTCCCAAGTCCTTTACTCAATCCCCTGACTGATGAAGGCGAATGTGTTAAATGTCTTTTTCATCTTCCCTGTCTAACTGTGAAGACATTTTTTAACTAACTATGCACGTATACTCCCAAGTCTCTCTATTCCACCATTCATAGTGTAAGTTCTACACTGGTTTGACTTTCAAAAACACATCATCTCATACTTATCTGCATTTGCCACTCCTCAACCCAGTTCCCTACTGATCAAGAGCCCCTGTAATTTACCATTACCTTCTTCACTATCAAAAAACCTCAGAATTTCATGTCATCTGCAAACTTACTGATCAAGCCTTGAGCATTTGCATCTAAATCATTTATATAAATAATAAATAACAAACATCTCAACACCAACCAACACAGTACATTGAGTCTCCATTCTGAGAAATAACCTTCAATCACCAAGCCCTGCTTCCTACCTTCGAGCCTATTTTGAATCTACCTGGATTCCTTGCTACAAGCTCTAAGGGGTTTGTTAATCTTGACTAACCATACACAAAACCATGATGACCCTTCCTAATCAGGCTCTGTCTATCCAAATGATGGTAGATGCAGTGCCTCAGAATTCCCTTCATTAACGTCCTCACTATTGATTTCCGGTTGAATACCCTGTAGGTCCCTGAGTTGTCTCTGCAACCCTTTTTAAACAATGAAACAATACAGCCACCTTTCAGTCTTTTGGAACTTCTCCAGTAGCTAACAATGCAAGTGCCTTCATAATTTTCTCTCTTGTCTGCCACAAAGTCTGATGATACACTCTGTCAGACCCTGAGGACTTACCCATCTTAATCTGCTGTAAGCCTGCAAACACCTTCTTCTTGGCAATATGAATGTCCTCCAAAATATCTCCACTTCTTTCCCTTATCTCTTGAGCAACCATAATTTTCTCCTCGGTAAATACCAAGGAGAGATATTTGTTAAAAGTCTAGCCAACCTCCTGCAGCAGGTGACCCTACTGATCTCTTAGGGGACGTACTCTGTCCCTAATAACTCTTTTACTCTTAATATAGATGCTGAACCTTAAACTTACCTACTGGATCCATCTCATACCGTATCCTTGCCCTTCTGATTTTTGTCTTAAGAATATCCTTAATCTTCCTTTCATTCTTGGTAATTCCTGCACTACTATCTTACCAGTGTGAACTTGGAAATCTTGTAAATCTTGTAATCCTTGTCTTGTAAATCTTGTACATCTTATTTTTAAGGTAACTTATTTTTATTTTTTCTTACTTCCCCTCTAATATTTGTATATCTGGGCATTTATAAGGCTAGTGTGACACTGTAATTTCCTTTGGGATCAATTAATTATCTATCTATCTATCTTTTTATAATCATCATGAGATTCACTCAAGCCTGACCTCCTAAATCCAAGGTATGCATCCTTCTGTTTCTTGACCAGAAGCTCAGTATCTCTCATTAGCCAGCGTTTCCTAAACTTGCCAGGATTATTCTTCATCGTAACAGGAACATGCTGCCCTTGAATTCTTGATAATTGACCTGCCAAATTCTTCCAAAATTAGCCCTGCCCCAGTTAAGTGCCTGAACATGTGGACCAACCCTATCCTTTCCTGTCATTATCTTAAAACCAATAATATTATGGTCACTAAAGCCAAAGCACTCGAGTTTTATTTTATTTTTATTTCCTTTAGAGATACAGCATGCAACAAGCCCTCCAGCCCACCGAGCCATGCCGCTGGGCAACCCACTGATTTAACCCTAGCCTAATCACAGGACAATTTACAACAACCAATTAGCCAAGCAACAGATACATATTTGGACTGGGGAGGAAACCAGAGTACCTGAAGGAAACCCATGCGCAGACGGGAAGAACATACAAATATGCTTACAGAGGACACAGGAATTGAACTCTGAACTCCAGTGCCCCAATCTGTAATAGTGTGCCACTAAACGCTACTCTACCGTGGCGTCAGTTACTTTGGCTCGCTTCCCAGGTGAAGACCAGTATTGTACCCTTCCAAGTACAGCCCTCTATTTATTGATTCCAGAAACTTCCCTCAACACATTTTACAAATTGCACCTCATCCAGGCCCATTACATGCTGGGTGGCCCAGTCAAACCAGGGAAATGAAATTCTACCCTTAACACAAGCTGTTCATTCCGACAATTATGATCGTGTCTAACAAGCCTGATAGAGTTCTTTGAGGAGGTGACCAGGCATATAGATGAGGGTAGTGCAGTGGATGTGATCTATATGGATTTTAGTAAGGCATTTGACAAGGTTCCACACGGTAGGCTTATTCAGAAAGTTAGAAGGCATGGGATCCAGGGAAGTTTGGCCAGGTGGATTCAGAATTGGCTTGCCTGCAGAAGGCAGAGGGTGGTGGTGGAGGGAGTACATTCAGATTGGAGGATTGTGACTAGTGGTGTCCCACAAGGATCTGTTCTGGGACCTCAACTTTTCGTGATTTTTATTAATGACCTGGATGTGGGGGTAGAAGGGTGGGTTGACAAGTTTGCAGACGACACAAAGGTTGGTGGTGTTGTAGATAGTGTAGAGGATTGTCAAAGATTGCAGAGGGACATTGATAGGATGCAGAAATGGGCTGAGAAGTGGCAGATGGAGTTCAACCCGGAGAAGTGTGAGGTGGTACACTTTGGAAGGACAAACTCCAAGGCAGAGTACAAAGTAAATGGCAGGATACTTGGTAGTGTGGAGGAGCAGAGGGATCTCGGGGTACATGTCCACAGATCCCTGAAAGTTGCCTCACAGGTGGATAGGGTAGTTAAGAAAGCTTATGGGGTGTTAACTTTCATAAGTCGAGGGATAGAGTTTAAGAGTCGCGATGTAATGATGCAGCTCTATAAAACTCTGGTTAGGCCACACTTGGAGTACTGTGTCCAGTTCTGGTCACCTCACTATAGGAAGGATGTGGAAGCATTGGAAAGGGTACAGAGGAGATTTACCAGGATGCTGCCTGGTTTAGAAAGTATGCATTATGATCAGAGATTAAGGGAGCTAGGGCTTTACTCTTTGGAGAGAAGGAGGATGAGAGGAGACATGATAGAGGTGTACAAGATAATAAGAGGAATAGATAGAGTGGATAGCCAGCACCTCTTCCCCTGGGCACCACTGCTCAATACAAGAGGACATAGCTTTAAGGTAAAGGGAGGGAAGTTCAAGGGGGATATTAGAGGAAGGTTTTTTACTCAGAGAGTGGTTGGTGCGTGGAATGCACTGCCTGAGTCAATGGTGGAGGCAGATACACTAGTGAAGTTTAAGAGACTACTAGAGAGGTATATGGAGGAATCTAAGGTGGGGGCTTATATGGGAGGCAGGGTTTGAGGGTCGGCACAACATTGTGGGCCGAAGGGCCTGTACTGTGCTGTACTATTCTATGTTCTATGTTCTAATTTCTCTACACTCCTGCTCCTCGAGTTGCCACCATCTATTTGAGGGGTTCCAGCATGGTGACTCTCCCATTCTTGTTTCAATCCATACTCTGATTTTGTCTGCCTTACCTGTTAAACCTTGTAGTACTGAACGAAATGAAGCTTAGCTGAATATTTCTTTCCCTACCTCTATTATCACCCTTTCTACTGTGATTACTAAACTTACTCCCACTGGTTACTGCTTTATCCCATGTTTTCTCCTGCTCAGAGTCCCGTGCCCCTGACAATTGAACTTCAACCCTCCTGGGGAGCACTAGCAAATTTCCCTGCAAGGATATTGATTCCTCCCTGGTTCTAGTGCAACCCATCTCTCTTGTACTGACTGGTCACTTCTACGCAAGAGGAGATCCCAATGATTCAAGAACCTGAATCCCTGCACCCTCCACCAGTTCCTTAGCCACAAATTCATTTGGCTATTCTTTTATTTCTGATTCACTAGCATGTGTCGCTGGAAGTAATCCAGAGATCACAAGCCTTGAGGTCCTGCTTCTTAACTTCTTACCTAACTCTATACTCATTCTGTAGGACCTTATCCCTTGTTCTGTCTGTGTCATTTGTACTAACACATACAATGACCTCTGGCAGCTGCTCAGATACATCCTTCACCTTGGCACCTGGGAAGCAACACATCATCCCGGCACCACAGAATCTCGTGTCTGTCCACTTCACTATCGACTGCATCCTTCCCCTCTCACCCTCGGAGACAGTCGCCGACCCAAAGACCTGACTACTGACACTAGCCCCTGAAGGAACAAGCCCCTCAGCAGTCAGTGAGAGGAATAGCCACAGGGAAATCCTGCACTCTCGGCTACTCCCCTTACTACTCCTGGCGGTTGTCCATCTCCCTGAAGCCTGTATCTTGGGTGTGACCACCTCAGTAAAAGAACCTTGGATTCCCTTTCTTGTCCATGAAGAATTTTAAAGCTTTCAATAGTCCAACGTCGTATGTTCTGTATGAAAGTAAGCTTTAGCTTACAGCTAACTTATCTGCCGCACTAGCAAATATTAAACGTACACTGATAATAACTAAATTACACTATTTAACTATAATATTTTGATTATTTTTATCTGATTGATTTAGGCATGATATAAATATTTGTAAACAATCTGAACACCACTGCAAACACTAACGCATACACACATTGCAAAACTGCAGGAGAAGCAGCAACACTTGGTTAATTCCAGTAAAGCAACGTTTCTTCAGTTAGGAGAAATGGAATAAGTTCAGCAAATTTCAGAAAAAGCAATATTTTCTGTCTTCAGTTAAAAAATAGCAATTTTTCAAAAGTACTGAGCTCCTATTATGTGGTATTTTTTTCATGAGATATATTTTATATTTTCCCATTGTATTCACCTGATTCGCAATCCAAGAACAATTAATTTCATCTTACTGGTCCACTTGAGCGTCTAGACATTAAGGAAGAGGATGTGCTGGAGCTTTTGAAAGGTAGTAAGTTAGCTAAATCACTGGAACCGGACGAGATATACCTTAGGCTACTGTGGAAAGCGAGGGAGGCGATTGCTAAGCCACTGGCAATGATCTTTGCATCATCAATAGGGATGGAGAAGTACCAGAGGATTGGAAGATTGCAAATGTTGTTCCCTTATTCAAGAAAGTGAGTAGAGATAACCCAGGAAATCATAGACTATCGAGTCTTTCTTTAATGGTAGGTAGGTTGTTTGAGAAGATCCTGAGAGGCAGGATTTATGAGCATTCAGAGAGAAATAATCTGATTAGGGATAGTCAGCATGGCTTTGTTGAGGGCAAGTCATGCCTGATTGAATTCTTTGAGGATGTAACAAAAGACACACTGATGAAGGTGGAGTAGTGGATGTAGTGTATATGGATTTCAGTACGTCATTTGATAAGGCTCCCCATACAAGGCTCATTCAGAAAGTAATAAGGCATAGGATCCAAGGAGACCTTGCTTTGTAGATCCATAATTGGACTGTCCACAGAAGGCAAAGGATGGTTGTAGATGGTTTGTATTCTGCATGGAGGACGGTGAGCAGTGGTGTTCCGCAGGAATCTGTTCTGGAACTCCTCCTCCTTGTGATTTTTTTAAATGACCTTGATGAGTAAGTAGAAAGGTAGTTAGTAAGTTTGCTGATGACACAAAAGTTGTGGATAGTCTGGAGGATTGTCAGAGGTTAAAGCAGGACATAGATTGGATGCAGAATTGGGCTGAGAAGTGGCAGATGGGCTTCAACCTGGATATATGTGAAGTGGTTCATTTTGGTATGTCAAATTTGAAGACAGAATATAATATTAATGGTAAGACTCTTGGCAGTGGAGGATCAGCGAGAACTTGGAGTCCATGTCTATAGGACACTCGAAGCTGCTGTGTAGGTTGACAGTGTTATTTAAAAGGTAATGTATGTGGCCTTCATCAACCAAGGGATTGAGTTCAAGAGCAGTGAGCTGATGTTACAGCTGTATAAGACCTTAGTTAGACCCCACTTGGAGTACTGTGTTCAGATCTGGTCACCTCATTACAGGAAGGATGTGAACTCTACAGAGAGAGTGCAGAAGAGATTTACAAGGATGTTGCCTGGCTTGGAGTTCATTCTTGTGAGAATAGGTTGAGTGAACTTGGCCTTTTATCCTTGGAGCGATGGAGGGTGAGAGGTGATCTGATACAGGTGTATAAGATGATGAGAGGCATTGATCATGTGAATAGCCAGGGGCCTTCTCTCAGGGCTGGTGGCTAACATGAGGGGGCATAGTTTTAAGGTGCTTGGATGTAGGTACAAGGGGGATGTCAGAGGTAATTTTTTCACACTGGGAATGGTGGGTGCATGGAATGCACTGCCAGCGACGATGGTAGAGGCAGATACAATAGGGTCTTTTAAGAGACTCTTAGATAGATACATGGAGCTTAGAAAAATAGAAGGCCACACGGAGGGCCTGTATTGTGCTGTAGATTTCTATGTTCTATGTTCTATTTATCAAGTAATCACTTGATCATCAGGATTTGACAGAAGCCAACCTACTGTATAAATATTTGGCTCATTCTATCCTCTGTAAAGTTGCATGACTTCAGCTTAAACAAGGTTCTGCTGATGACCTTGTATAATCTCTGCCACTATCACACACCTTCCACAAATGACAAACCATTAGTCTTTTAGACTTAACTTCAAGATGAAGAAGGTTTGATTAGAAAAATGGAATAGGAGATACTCCTAATGAGAGTGTTATCAAGTACAACCAACAACTAAACAGGCTAGGATCGGAAACATGGTTATTGGCCTAGGTCTGGGACAGCTGTTGATGTTCTCTTTGCACTAGCAGGACATCATATATTCTGCTATTCTAACTCTGTTTTGAAATAGCAATTGGTTAGAACTTAGATGAGATCAACGATTTCAACACCATAGCTTGAAGACCAACATAAAAAAGTGGTGCACTGCAACAAGTTACAGGCCTTTTGGATTTTCTCTAACGGTCTACAATCTTTGGACCAGGAGTTCAATAGTATAGGCATTACTCACCGCACCAATGCATCCACAGCGGCTTGCAAACAACTCCATATTATCCAGGATAGATGAACTTTTGATCCAGTAAGTGCACTTGTCATTGCAACAATACCTGCAGCAACTGATCAATATTACTTTGATCATTTCTCTGAATCCCTACAACCTATAATCAGTAAGGAGGAACATCATAGTTGAGTTCCTTCAAGCCATGCATAACACCAATTTGAGAATATGCTGTTTCCTTTTCATTAGTGTCGTACCATTATCCTTCCATTTCCTACTTTGTAACACTGTAGGAGCAACATTAGGGCAAGTGGAATAAATGGCAGATTTGGGTCTGTACTCACTGGAATTTAGAAGAATGCCGGGGGATCTCATTGAAACCTACCGAATGTTGATAGGACTAGATAGGGTGGATGTGGAAAGGACTTTTCCTATGGTGGGGGTATCCAGAACTAGAGGGCACAGCCTCAAAATTGAGGGCTAACCATTTACAACAGAGGTAAGGAGGAATTTTTTAGCTAGAGGATAGTAAATCTGTGGGATGTTCTGCCGTGTACTCCCAGTAGAGACCAAGTCAGTGCATATATTTAAGGTGGAATTTGATCTTTTTCTGAATGGTCAGGGCATCAAAGGATATGACAAGAAGGCAGGTGCATGGGGTTGAGTGGGATCCAGGATCAGCCATGATGGAATGCAGGCTCAATGGGCTGAATGGCCTAATTTTGCTCCTATATCTTATGGTCTTATGGACTAGTGAGGTGCTTTGGCCCCAGCTATTCACAATCTATACCAATGACCAGGATCAAATAATCAAATCCAAGATTTTTCAGTTTGCAAGCAACCCACAGGTATGAGATAATCATAAGAACTCCTGCAGATGCTGGAAACATTGAGGGTCACAGCAGGTCAGGCAGCATCTATGGAGAGGATATTACAGGCCAAGATCCTTCATCAGCTCTGGAGAGGAAGAAGCCAGAATGAGAAAGCTGGGGGAAGGGAAGGGGTAAATCTGGCAGGTGATGGGTGGAAAGGTGAGTGAGTGGGGGAGGGGCGATGATGTAAGAAGCTGGGAGGTGATAGGTGGAAGAGGTAAACAGCTGGAGAAGGAATCTGATAGGAGAGGACAGTGGACCATGGGAGAAAGGCCCGAAACGTCAACTGTACTCTTATCAATAGATGCTGCCTGGCCTGCTGAGTCCTTCCAGCATTTTGTGTGTGTTGCTCAGATTTCCAGCATCTGCAGATTTTTTCTTGTTTGAGGTGGGCTAAGAGGGGAGTCTGAATGAGGAATGCAGAAAGAGAGAAGAGGGAAAAATTACTGGAAGTTAGAAAATCTATGTTCGTGCCATACAGTTGGATGCCACCCAGATGGAACATGAGGTGTTGTTCCTCTAACCTGAGAGTAGTTCCATTGTGGCAGTAGAGGAGGCTGTCGACTAACATGTTGGAATGAAAATGGGAAGACTCACTACATCAGGAATCACTGATGGAAAGGAGTATGCACCAGGAACACCAGATACAGTAGATGACCCCAACAGACCCACAGGTGAAGTGTCACTTCACCTGATGGGACTGTTTGGGGCTCTGAATGGTGGTGAGGCAGGAGATGTAGGGGCAAGTGTAGCACTTGTCTTACTTGCAGGGTTTAGTACCAGGAGGAAGGTAACTAGGAAGGGACGAGTGGGCAAGGGAGTCACGTAGAGAGCAATCTCTGTGGGAAGCAGAGAGTTGGGGGGAGGGACTGAAAATGTGCTTAATATGTAGGATCCCGTTGTAGCTGGTAGAAGTTATGGAGAATGATGTGCTTAATACGGAAGTTCTTGGGATGGTAGATAAGGGCAAGGGGAACCTATCCTTGTTATGGTGGCAGGAGATGGGACGAGGGTAAAAGTACAGGAAATGGAGGTGACGTGGGTAAGGGCAGCATTGGTGGTACAGGACAGAAAGTCCAATTCTTTGAAGAAGGAAGATATTTCACGTGTCCCCAGAATGGAAAACCTCATCCTGAGAACATACAGTATGCTGAGGAGCTGGAGGAAATTAGAAAAGAGAATAGCATTTTTACAAGTGAAATGTGGGAAAAGGTATAGTGTAGATAATTGTGGGCATCAGTAGGTCTATAATATATGTGAAATTATGAACTGTGAGGAGGATCCAAAGAGGCTTTAGGCAATTTAAACAAGTAAAGTGATGGACAAACACACAGTAAAAGGAAAGCTGTCTGGATGAATGTGAAGATACCCACCTTAGCAGGAAAGGTTGGCTATTAATATAGTGAGAGATTGAGAAATATTTATGTACAAAGTATGGTTGTATGCCAGTAACTGAAAACAAACAGGCAGATACCACAAATAGATAAGAAGGCAAATTGTATGATGGTGTGGCATGTCAATCTTCAATGCAGGAGATTTTAGTATTTGCCCATCACCAAATTTATTTAAGAAGTCCTCAAGCTTCTTTGCATTCTCCTCCCAATTTGCAATTTTATCTACTTACATGTTGAGAGCAATCTAAAAATTCTACACTCCCTTAGTCAGGTATAGAGGAAGTGCAACAAAGCTTCATTGGACTGAGTCTTGTGGTTTTGAGACTGTGGTATGAGGATAGATTAGATCTACTTATCTTGTATTCTCTGAATTTTAGAGCAATGAAAGGAGGTCTAGTGGAAAATACAAATTCTTACAGGATTTAACAGGCAGAGTGAACTTTTCCCCTGGCTGGGGTCTCTAGAAATATGAATTAATATCTCAGCATGTGAGGTAATACTCAGGAGAAAGTTCTTCACTGATGGGGGACCAGTGGATTTCTCCATCACAAACACTGTGGAGGCCAAGTTGCTGAACATATTTAAGTAGATAGGTCTCTGGAGAGACAGAAAAGTATTGGGATGTATTGGGAAGGAATCAAAATACTGTTGTCAAGATAGAAGATCGGTCATAATTATACTGAATGTCAGAGCAGATTCAAATGGCTTCTGCGGCACTGAGAAAACCCCAAATACTTGCTCCTAAGTAGAACTTAGGATCTACAGTTAATGCAATGTGCAATCTACTTTAAAAGTAATATGTTATCCAAAAATGTTTTAATGTATATTTTAGCATCAAGATTGATCTTAATTATTTAAGAATCAACTCCCATTATGATATTTGACAAATTAATTCACAAAGGACACGAAAGGAAGATCCTTTACAGTGTCCACCATTGATGCTGCCCTCATCCGTATCTCCTCCATTTCCTGGCATCTGCGCTCACTCCACCTTCCCACCACCTTTACAGGGATAGAGTTCCTTTTATCCTCACCAGCTACTCCATTAGCCTTCACACCCAACACATCATTCTCCACAAGTTCCATCAACTTTATTAAGATCCTACCACCAAACACATCATTGCTTCCATCCCACTCTACACCTTCCACAGGGATCACTCCCTATATGATTCCCTTGTCCATTCACCCCTCCCTACTAACCTCCCTCCTACCACATGTCCTTGCAAGTGAGACAAATGCTACACCTGTCCATGAACCTCTTCCCCCACCTCTATTCAGACTCACAAACAGTCCTTCCAGTGAGGCAACACTTCACTTGCAAACCTGTTGGGTTTTTGTCGATTGCCTGTGGTGCTCCTGTTGCAGCCTCCTCTACATTGGTGAGACCCGACAGAAATTGAGCAACCACTTTGTCCAGCATCTCCACTCCATCCACCAAAACCAAAATTTCCCGGTGGCCAAACATTTTAATTCCTATCCCCATTCCTATTCGGACATGTTTGTCACAGCCTCCTCTTCTATTTCATTGAGGCTGCTCTCAGGGAGGAGGAGCAACATCTCATATTCCATCTAGGTAGCCTCCAACCTGATAGCATGAATATCAATTTGTCCTTCTGGTAATTCTTTTTCTCTTTTGTTCTTTTCCCCTCCCATTCCCTCTTTTTTCATTCCTCACTTGGTCTCCTCCTCACCTGCCTATCACCTCCCCTGGTGCCCCTCCTTCTTCCCTTTCTCCCATGGGCCACCCTCCTCCCCTATCAAATTCCTTGTCTCCAGCCCTTTTCCTTTCCCACACACCCGGCTTCAGCTATCACCTTCCAGCTTGTCCTCCTTCTCATCCCCACCCCTACCTTTTTATTCTGGTGTCTTCCCCCTTCCTTTGCAGACCTGATGTAGGATCTCAGCCCAAAATATCCACTGTTTATTTTATTTTCATAGATGCTGCCTTAATGCTGAGTTCCTTCAGCATTTTGTGTGTGTTGCTTTGCACTTACTATAAACATTACCTCTGTTTCTCTCTCCATAACACCACCTAACCGGCTGAGGATTTCTATAATTTTCTGTTCTGACCTTGTTTTTGTATTTTTTTTATTTCGGAGGGATTTTTATTTTGGAATTTGAAGACTCTCAATTATTTCCTGATTTTGACTTCCCTCTAAATGGTGCCTTCCTTATGGCAGATAATTGGACTCACATTATATTTATGAAAATTGCTCCCTTCAAAATATGTCAGTCGCCGCTGCATCAATGTAAGTAGAATTGAACCAAATTCTCTTCAGCTGTGACACAATGTTAGGTTTATTCTTGTTTATTTCAAATCCTCAGATAACATCAAAGGGGTAAAAGAAGATTCTTTCAAACAAACCCATGGTTTAGTGCCATTAACTGCGTTTCACTTGCACACAGAAATAGTGTTTATTCAGCTCTGCCCACACAGTGTCATTCCTCTCGTCGGTGAACAGAAATTAATATAGGAACCTTAACAGCTAGTATTAATTTAAGGGTGCAACCCTGAGAAATAAAAATAGCACTACTGCATAAAATATTCCATTTAAATTTGAGTGCATGCAGAAACACTATTAACAAGTACCATATTTTCTGTAGCAAAATCCAGTCCCTCTCTACTATAAAAGGTAATTATCCTAAACAAAAATTTAATATACTACTAAAAGAACTAATCAATTTAATTCTGAACTTTAAGCTATGTCAACTGAATTTCTATATGCAGCAAGTTTATGGCCAAAGCATGTATTCACTGTTTGAATTTATTTAAGAGCCAGCTGATTTGACCTATGGCACATTTAAGTTTGCAAACCATTTACCTAACAAGCATGCAAAGGTTTTGTTTAGGACTGTTTATTTCAGGAGCAAGGATGGATATTTTTACCAGTTCAATTTCTAAACGGTATGTGTGGGTAGAATTTTTTTCATAGCTATTCATATGAGCTTTTCCTCATAATTATGTTTGAAATCTGAGCCCATTAATAGCCAGTAAGTAATTTATTGCTGTGCATGCCAAGTCTTCAGTTGTAGCAGTGACCAAGAACAGTGTGGTAACCTGTCTAAATGACTATCACACAGTGGCACTTCCATCCACAGAGACGAAGTGTTTTGAGAGGCTGGTGTTGAAGCTTATCAGCTCCTGTCTGAATGGCAGCTTGGATCTGCTCCAATTCATCTAACGAAGCTACAGGTCTACAACAGATGCCATCTCATTGATTCTTCACATAGCCCTGAAACATCTGGACAGCAAAGATGCATACATCAGGATGCTCTTTATCTCAGAGGACCTGTCCTGGACCCAACATATAAATATAATTGCAAAGAAAGCACAACAGCGCCTCTGCTTCCTTAGGAGTCTGTGGAGATTCGGCATGTCATCAAAAACCTATAGATGTGTGGTGGAAAGTGTGCTGACTGGCTGCATTATGGCCTAGTGTGGGAACGCCAATGCTTTTGAGTGGAAAATCCTACTAAAGGTAGTGGATTTGGCCCAGTAATCATGGGTAAAACCCTCCCATCTATTGAGCACATCTACTTGAAATTTTGCTTTAGAAAAGCAGTATCTATCATCAATGATCCTCACCACCCAGGCCATGCTCTTCTCTTGTTGCTGCCATTGGGTAGAAGGTACAGGTGCCTCAGGACTTACACCACCAGGTTCCAGAACAGCTACTATCCCTCAACCATCAGGCTCTTGATCAAAAGGAGATAACTACACTTACTTAAGAAATCTTTTATCTTGTTATTTCATGCTAGTTCTTTTTTGCTATTTATTTACATCTGCATTTGCACAGTTTGCTGTCCATGGATCCTGCGGTAAAGATTTGCCAAGTATGCCCGCAGAAAAGGAATCTTAGGGTTGTATGTGGTGACATGTATGTACTCTGATAATAAATTTTACTTTGAACTGACACCTAAGTAATATTGCTTGGAATTCCCACACACAGTATTGTACTTCAAATTGGTGAATTTCACTGTATTCCTTTTGTAGAAAGTATACCCTTTCCTGTGTAGCAAACTAATATTCCAGTTACATTCTCACCAGGGCCTATCTATGTATAATAAGATGTCTTTATTTGTGTTCTCACTTCCTCATGCAGAAGAAACCTATATAATATTTGCTTTTCAAATTATTTGCTGTTCCTCCACATTACATTTTTTACAGGGTTTCTGTACCAGTACATCTTGGTCCCTCTTAACAATAACACCTTGCATCTCCTTCCACTTAAAAATACTTCCAAAGCTTTTCTATCAACACACATTAAAGTTGCTGGTGAACGCAGCAGGCCAGGTAGCATCTCTAGGAAGAGGTGCAGTCGACATTTCAGGCCGAGACCCAGTGTTACTTGAATTTCCAGCATCTGCAGAATTCCTGTTGTTTCCAAAGCTTTTCTATTCTTTCTACTAAAGTGGATGAGATCACATTTTCTATATTATACTCCACCTGTCATGTCCTCGCCACTCACTTGGACTAGAAGCTTCTCTGCAACATTCTCATAAGGCATAACCTCACTCAGCTGAAATCATCAGTACCTTTGTCTATAGTGTATATCATGACTTGATGCAAATCATTGATATACGTTATGAATAACATATGACCTCACTTATTATGGCCTTTCAAACCAAAAATAACACATTCTACTCTCTACTTCCTATCCATTCAATTTATCAATATCTTATTGTCTATCATATGGGCTCTAGTTCTGCTTAACAATGTCTTGTGTAGTGCCTTATCGAAAGCCTTCTGAAAATCTGAATGTATACATCCACTGGTTCGTTTTTATCTTTTCTGTAAGCAACAACTTCAAAAAAAACAGATTTGCCAAGTATGATGTCCTTTCAATAATCTACAGCAGGGGTCCCCAACCTTTTTTGCACCGCGGACCAGTTTAATATTGACAATATTCTTGCAGACCGGCCGACTGGGGTTGGGGGGGTGTTCAAATGAGCTTAAACTCACCTCAACATGTCTTTTACAGTTAGGGTTGCCAACTTTTTCACTCCCAAATAAGGGACAAAAGTAGCAGTCAAATTGCGGGATACTTTACCCCATGACCATGAAGCCTTGCGCGGGCACCTGTGTGTGCATGCGTGACCGCGGATGTGATGTGCACATGCACGTACGTGCCGATTTTTTTCCCCACAAATCAGTTTTGCCTTCATCTTCCCAACTATACTGTACATACATTATTTCTACATTATATAGGCTGTGTATTTATCATATCATTCCTGCTTTTACTACATATTAGTGTTGTTTATTTCTGGTTTTATGTGTTATTTGGTATGATTTGGTAGGTTGTTTTTTGGGTCTGGGAACGCTCAAAATTTTTTCCCATATAAATTAATGGTAATTGCTTCTTCGCTTCACGCCATTTTGGCATGAAAGCTTTCATAGGAACGCTCTACCTTAGCAGGGGAAATACGGGACAAGGGCGGTCCCATATGGGACAAACCAATTTAGCCCAATGTACGGGATGTCCCGACAAATACGGGACAGTTGGCAACCCGATGTTCAAGTTCAACAGTGTGTGACAGGGAATGAGGAAAGGTGCGGCCTGGTACCAGTCCGTGGCCCGGTGGTTGAGGACCGCTGATCTACAGGTATGTTGATTTTGCTAAAGTCAGTTATTGGTTTCTAAATAATCAGTTATTAATTTCTTTGAGCAGACTTTCCTTTGCAATAAAATAGCTTCTCATGTTGGAGCGTTTTTCCTTTTGGGTATTTGTTTTAGAGGGACATAAATTTGTTGTAAATTATTGACTAATTGCTGAAATATTTATTTGATATATCTAACATTCACTCTGTTGGACATTTGCACCTGTTCTCTCATAGTTCCTCCTTGCTATTCTTCAATAGTCAGGAAAAGATGACAACGGTCAATAGGAAGTGCATTCACTATTATCAGAAGTTTATCCACCAGATGGTAAATATGCATTTTTGGATTTGGCAGCTATGGAAGAAAAGTTGAGCAAAAGAGTATGTTGCATTTATATATCACCAGTCATCTGAAAGTATTTCCTGTTAGATCTTACCTGGCAAGGGAGAGACAGTGATCAAAAAGACGGTTCTCCCAGGATGAGGCTATCCCATTGCACTTCGGTGTGCTGACGCCTGTGATGTCCCCAAATGCGGGATACTTGACTGCAAAAGTTGTGGTAGTGGGAGACAGCGTTCACGTTCATTTTATTTTATTTCAGCTAGGCATTTGATAAGGTAGCCCATGCAAGGCTTATTGAGAAAGTAAGGAAGCATGGGATCCAAGGGGACCTTGCTTTGTGGATCCAGAATTGACTTGCCCACAGAAGGCAAAGAGTGGTTGCGGACGGGTCATATTCTGCATGGAGGTTGGTGACCAGTGGTGTGCCTCAGGGATCTGCTCTGGGACCCCTTCTCTTTGTGATTTTATAAATAAGCTGGATGAGGAAGTGGAATGATGGGTTAGTAAATTTGCTGATGACACAAAGGTTGGGTGTGTTGTGGATAGTGTGGAGGGCTGTCAGATGTTACAGTGGAACATCGATAGGGTGCAAAACTGGGCTAAGAAGTGGCAGATGGAGTTCAACCCAGATAAGTGTGAGGTGGTTCATTTTGGTAGGTCAAATATGATGGCAGAATGTAGTATTAATGGTAAGACACTTGACAGTGTGGAGGATCAGAGGGATCTTGGGGTCTGTGTCAATAGGACACTCAAGGCTGCTGCGCTGGTTGACTTTGTGGTTAAGAAGGCATACGGTGCATTGGCCTTCATCAACCGTGGGATTGAGTTTAAGAGCCGAGAGGTCATTTACAGCTGTATAGTACCCTGGTCAGACCCCACTTGGAGTACTGTGCTCAGTTCTGGTCACCTCACTACAGGAAGGATGTGGAAACTATAGAAAGGGTTCAGAGGAGATTTACAAGGATGTTGCTTGGATTGGGGAGCATGCCTTATGAGAATAGGTTGAGTAAACTCGGCCTTTTTTCCTTGGAGTGACGGAGGATGAGAGGTGACCTGATAGAGGTGTATAAGATGATGAGAGGCATTGATTGTGTAAATAGTTAGAGGCTTTTCCCCAGGGCTGAAAAATGGCTAACATGAGAGGGCACAGTTTTAAGGTGTTTGGAAGTAGGTACGGGGGGGATGTCAGGGGTAAGTTTTTTTACACAGAGAGTGGTGAGTGCGTAGAATGGGCTTCCGGCGACTGTGATGGAAGAGGATACAACAGAATCTTTTAAGAGGCTCCTTGATAGGTACATGGAGCTTAGAAAAATAGAGGGCTATGGGTAACCCTAGGTAATTTCTACAGTAAGGGCATGTTTGACACAGCATTGTGGGCTGCAGGGCCTGTATTGTGCTGTAGGTTTTCTATGTTCCTATGTTTCTAATCTGTTGATTGAAATATGGACACTATCCAACAATAAAACTTTGATGGTCTAGCCTTCTCTCTCTTAAATCAATCATTCAAATATAATCCATGTTATCTCCAACCAGACCTCTGTCAAAGTACTAATCAGGTATCACTTAAGGTTTAGTATGCAGCAGATAATTAGGAGTTAGCATCAGGGAAGACATCATAAGTCAAGAAAGAACTTACTGTCATGTAAGCACAGGCACAATGAAAAACTAACGTGCAGAGGCATCACAGAGACATCATTCACAAGAAAAACATAAATTATACTAAATTATACAAGAACAAGCACAATTAGAACCCAAAAAAGTGCCGATGTCCATTGTAGTGCAGCATGATCAAAGTAATCAGAGTTGCTATACTGAGGTAGTAGTTACGGTTGTGCAACGTGGTTCAAGAACAGAATGATTGAAGGGAAGTAACTGTTCTTGAACTTACATTTTGGGTCTTCAGGTTTCTGTGCATACTCCCCAATGATAGCTGCAGGAAAATGGAATAGCCCAGGTGGTGGGGATCTTTGATGATACGTTGATGTAACCTTCCTGAGTAAAAAGTACTTTCTATGTTTATGTATCTTTACGGTTGTCACCTTAATATTGCTGGGCTTTAACCAAGCTGTCCTGTAGCTTTCCTCGTATTCAGAAACATCCTCAAAAATCTTTTGTGTGTAATCAACTGCTTTACTCCAATCAGTTTGTAATGGGGCCTGTTCTTCCAACGACCTCTTAATAGCAACCCAACCATCTTCTGTATCTTTTTTATCATCTCCCATGTTGGCATCAACTCAACTGTCTGGTATGCTGAGAAGACAACATAGTAGCCAAAATTTGGATGTCATCGTATGGCTGCAGTTTGTATATGTTCTTAATATGTTGAAGCTCAGCCTAAGACTTTAAATTTCTTTTTTTAGGATGTGGAATTTCTTTGGACCATTTATAAATATTTTCTGGTTCAGGTGGTTGATGAAAAAACACCTATCTCTTATCATAAGTTCCATCTTCAGTCCTGCGTGTCTTCACTTTCTTGGTCTGTATTGGAGCAAACCGTGACGTGGCTGCTAATCCTATTGTTTCATCACTGTCATCCTCACCTGAGTCCCTAGAGGTCAGTGTAGAGTTCCTGTCGTGTCCATGCTGTAGTTCTGCGGTGTTCGGATGATGGCGCTGTCTCGGAGGACTGTCCAATGTAAGGAGTGTTTCCCAAGGAGGAATGTCACTGGCAGGATTGCCCTCTTGAGGTCCCTGCTGTGTTTTCTGATAGTACTTCAGTTTACTTTGCAGTTCTGTACAGTGCACTTTGATTCAATTGTGCTTATCATGTATTTTAACTCGTTTGGTTAATGCAAAGATTTGCTCTTTATATTTTTTAATGTCTCTAAAATACTGTTTTTGTAATTTATCACAGCTTTCCCTTTCATTTTCCACTTGTTCAGTTAACTTTTTCACTCGTCCTGCCAAGTCGTAAATTATGTTTTCCAACAGACCAAGTATTCGCTTAAACTCACAGTTCTGATTTTCCAACCTAGCACACTTGTGTTTCCATAACTCTGATAATACTGCTAAAGTCCAGCCAGTCGCTTCCTTTCCTGAAGACATTCTCTGGATCTTATCCCATACCTTTACGATGTTGGGTAAGAGCCACGTTTTCATTAGAATCCAATGAACCAGGATCAACACTTGCAGCTCTCTGCTCCCTATGCTTGATGCTGCACACCACCATAACTGTGACTAGGAAACCCACATGAGTGTGTACACTACACTGGGATAAGGATGGAACAGAGAGAAAATTGGATTTCAAGTCCAGATCCAAGCTCAAAAGAATTAAAGGGCAGTGCATGATGATGATTACTTTAAGCCTCTTAACTGTTCAAGTGGGAATTTTCAAGGACAGACCAGTTTTAATCAGGATTTTTATGTTTACTATAAATTCTGGTGCAAAATGGATGGAGATGTTAATGTTATTGTTAAATGAGTGGTTAAAATCAAGAGCAAGACCTCTGAGTATTTGTTCCAATCAAACTACTGTAGAAAAGCAATCTGAGAAGCGGAGATAAGCTCCAGTACTCTGGAAGCTCACCAAGCACAACAAAAGACAAAAACTGCTTCATTTGATGGAGTAGAGAACCACTTTAATTTAGTACTTCTGTGGATTGTAAAAAAATTTCACTCAAGAGTAGGAACTGAAGGCCAAGTAAGATGTTTATGTAGCAGTGTCAAAAAGTGTGACTTGTCAAATTAATGTGGAGTTTAACAGGGAAGCAAATTCAATTTAAATTATGAAAAGTGTAACATTCAAACATGCATGCAAAATAGGTACGTTGGTGGAGATGATTGTTCTGAAAACACCAAAGGATTTTAGTTGGTGTACAGTGTCAGTGTTAATGCATTATAACGGCAACAGCAATCGCAACAAATGCAAGCCGAAGATGAGTGAGTGAGAGTGTGTACAAAAGGTGAGGCTATAGAAGTGGCTACCACAAATCTCCTGGAAATTATCAATCACAAGTACGCTAGTTTAGAGAAGCAAAATAATTCAGCTATAAAAAAAAGGATAAAGCATATGAACATTGATTTCTTGAACTTCCTGTAATGACCCCCCCACCTTTCACCATTCCCCATCCCCTTTTCCCTCTCTCACCTTATCGCCTTGCCTACCCATCACCTCCCTCTGGTGCTCCTCCCCCCTTTTCTTCCATGGCCTTCTGTCCTCTCCTATCAGACTTTCCCCTTCTCCAGCCCTGCATCTTTTTCACCAGTCAACTTTCCAGCACTTTACTTCATCCCTTCCCCTCCCGGTTTCACTTATCTCCCTGTGTTTCTCTCTCCCCTCCACCCCCTCCCCACCTTCTAAATCTACCCCTCATCTTTTTTTCTCCAGTCCTGCTGCCGAAACCTCTACTATACTCTTTTCCATAGATGCTACCTGGCCTGCTGAGTTCCTCCAGCATTTAATGTGTGTTGCAAGCATACAGCTAGATCCAAGGTGGAAATCCGGAATTCTGTCAGGCAAGTAGGTTTCTAGTTGAAGAACAAAACTGGAAGCAGAAAGCTACAATGAAAATATTGTGTGATATTGAAAGTAATGAGAAATATGAATAGCAAAGCCTAAAAAGCATATGTGTGATGACTAGCACAATTGTAAAATTAAAATGAATGTTAGTTATCAGTATGAACAGTGAGACGCAGGGTGACTGTAGGGCCAACAGCAGGAGACTTTATCTTGGCCCCCACCCTTGAGAGGGATACTGATTCGGATGATGAGGACCTGGATGTGTGGTATATGCTGCCTTTTGCTAACTCCCCATTGACTGAGGAAGAGAGTCCCAGCCCTTCTCCTGCTGAGTCAGGTGAAATTGTGGGGGCTATCTGTGGACAGCCTGGGTTGCAGCATGACCATGTAATGGATGAAGCAGAGCTTGGCCACGGGACAGAGTGGTCCGAGTTGCAGGAGGGCACAAGTGAGAGACTGGGGGAGGCCTCGTCAGGTAGATCAGAAGTATCCCCAGTAGTGTCAGAACGTGAAGAGTTAAGTGAGGGGCAACAGAGGTCTCAGAGAATTATGAGACCACTGGATAGGCTGGCCTATGTAGCACTGGGAGAACAGAGTGTGGTCCCTACTGCTTTGGGGAACTATGTCACTACCTTTTACACCTGGGTTGGATTTTGTGTTTTACAGGAAGGGTTGGCAGATTATCTCAACGTCATGAGGACATGACTAAATTTGGTGGGGGGAAGTGCAACGCTCTGTAAGGTTTCCCTGTTAATGTAATGGTTTCTCTGTAAGGTTTCACTCCTAATGTAATGGTTTCTCTGTAAGGTTTCACTCCTAATGTAATGGTTTCTCTGTAGCAGCAGTGTCTGGTTTATGACTAGAGATAACAGGGGCTTTGGAATGTGTGCCATTCAATGAGAGGCATGTTGTTTCTTCTTGTGTGTCTGAGAGAAGGTATTCGCGAGCTTTTTGTTGGCTAGAGATGAAGGGAGAGGACTGAATGTCCTGAGGGAAGATGAGAGCAGAGCTAGATTTCACATCCACTCAGAATACTAAGAGCCATCTGAAGGCTGCTGCATTACAGTCTGTCAGTCTTTGAACTATGCCCAACCAATGTATTGAACATTATAAAATAGTTCAGGCTCTGTTAAGCCACTTTGATGGCTAACTTCTACAATACTCTGAAAAGTGAAGAAATCAGATGTAAACTTCTTTTATCACATATCTTCACCTCACACAATAATGACATGAGACTCACATTCATTTATAGAATCATAGGCTAGACATTATTACATAATCTTACCACCATATGGTTGCAATAATTTAAATGTAAGTATAAGGGAAAATCCAGAGCAGGAGTTTAAGCTGTAATGAATTTTAATGATTGGACTGTGTTAGTTCAGTCCCAAGCTTCAGTCAACTTCAATTTGTCTTGCTTTGTTCAGTAAGAAACTTACATTTTCTAAGTGAGGAAAAAGAATAGGGAGTAACTTGATGCTAGTACTTTAATCAATACCTGACCTTAACATTTGGCACAGCCAGAGAATCAAAGAGATTTGCTGGTCATTGTCTCTGGTGAATATACAAAATAAGTTGCATTTGAGAGTTGAAAAATTGGGTAGAGATCTGTATTTCCTCTGAGTCAGTACCCCCAAACAAGCTAAAGGAGTGTACACAGAAACCCGTTCAGAAATTAATTTTAATGCTATATTGTAATGGAGTATCATGGTAATGAACACACTTCCTGTGATTCTACCGGGGATTGTGTTCAACCTCAAGCTCATGAAATATAAAATCATTTAATACTGTTTATGAAAAAAATTGTCTTCTACCTTATCTCTTATTTCCAGTGCTTTATTGTCTTTGTTTGGCAAGTTTTTGCAATATATATATATAATTCAAGTCAGCATCTGCTTCTGTTAACTTTGGAAGTGTGGAGCAGGATTAAAAAGGTCAGACTAGATCACTAAATTCATACTCTCGATTAACTTGGATTTTGGAGAACTGGCTTTCCAAGTACTGAAACTCTCGAAAAATACAGAATTACGTTTTGCCATCTGGTTCGCAGTCCTACCTGGGAAAGTGGAAGTTGCCATACTTCTGTGTAATTATGTACACACTAGAGATTCTACAGATGTGGTAAATCTTGAGCAACACCTACAAAATACTGGAGGAACTCAGCAATTCAAGCAGCATCTATGGAGGAAAATAAACAGTCGACATCTCAGGCCAAGACACTCTATGTGTATATCCTTACCAAGCTGCAACTGGTCCTGTGGGGGAAGATGTCATTCTTCAGCTGAATAGAATGCCAATCATACCCCAGCAAGACTAATACATTCAGTTTTTGACTTTATATCTCAGGAAGACCATATTGGATTGGGCTCTGCAGAGAAGACTTGCTAGATTACACCAGAGGTAAAAGACCTGGCTTGTTCTCTATGAAGTTCAATATTTTAGAGGTAATCAGATTTAGATTATTGTAAGAAATTGGCTACTGTTTTGCAATACACAGATGCCGGACATTATATTAGATGATGAAAATAGCCCAGTTTCTCTTTCTAAAATGGCCATCGTATTGCAGAAAAGATACCAACATGGACTGAAGATTAGCTGACTGGCAGTCAACAAAGAGTAAAAATAAAGATGGTCTTTTCTGGTTGGCTGCCGAGTATTCCACAGGGGCAGTGTAGGGTCTGCCACTTTTGACTTTATATGTTAATGATTTGGATGATGGGATTGATGGCTTTGTGGCCAAGGTTGTGAATGATATGACGATAGGTGGAGGAATAGGTAAAGCTGTGGAAGCAGGGAGTCTGCAGAAGGACTCGCTAGATTAAGAGAATAGGCAAAGAAAAGGCAGATGGAATACATGGACGGAAAGAAAGGGTGAGCTGGTATTGGAGAGTGTCCAGCAGAGGTTTACAATAATGATCTTGCAAATGAAAGGATTAACATATAAGAATCATTTGATGGTTCTGGGCCTGTATTTGCTGGAGTATGGAAGAATGAGTGGGTTAAAGAACCAGCAGAAATGGAAGACACTTTGGAGTCCAGTATTGCCATTAACTAATGGTATTTATTAGTAACTACGCAATACAGTAATATAAATGCAGATAAATCAAACAGGTTAGCAATGATTATATATAAGTAAGTGTGGAAATATATGAAAACCAAGCTCCTTCAAGTCTAGGGGTAAATAGATAGTCTTACGATGATGAGTAAAGTTCAGTTCAGTTCGTGGTATTGAGTTGAGTAGTGATGGAGAAAGAGAGAGGGAGAGATTTGAGTCTTCAGGTGAGCTGATGCCGTCGATCTTCCCGCTGTCCTCCAAAATCCTTTAGACGTCACCGACTGTGACCACAACAAAGGGGACCGTTCTTCTGTGGTGGAATTATCAACCCAGGCGAGGGCTGGACACACAAATAACTCTCCACTGGACGCGCTGTTTTCACACTGCGAGAGTCACTGATCGATCCGCCTGATCGATCCTCCAAAACCCACTTTTTCTGTGGGCACAACAAAGCTCATTCAGTGTCCAAAACCATGTGTATCCCGGTCTATCATCTGACCTATTTATCTCACCGTGCTGAATACTAGCTGTCCAGCAAACAGCTACTCTCTTCTCTCTCAGTAAGAACTTGGAAATGGCTAGTGTCCTTGTAGAAAGTGTAAACATGCTGTGAGCAGTCTTCGCCCCTCTCTCTTTCTTTCTCTCTCTTTTTAACAAGGTGTCTGTGTTGGGCCCTCTCTCTCTCTCTCTCTCTCTCTCTCTCTCTTCCAAAAGCACAGTTCATAGGGGTAATTCAGGACCCCGTCACACTACCAAATATTGAAAGGCCTGGGTGGAGCGGATATGGAGAGGATGTTGCCAATGGTGGGAGAGTCTATGAGGGCATAGCCTCAAAATAGAAGGACATCTCTTTAGAACAGTGATGAGGAGGAATTTCGTCAGCCAGAGGGTGTAAAATCTATGGAGTTCATTGCCACAGAGAATGTAGAAGCCATGTTATTGGATATATTTAATAAGTTATTGATTAATAAGGCTGTCAAAGGTTATAGGGAGAAGCCAAGAGAATGGGGTTGAGAAGGAAAATAAATCAGCCATGATCAAATGGTGAAGACGACTTGATAGGCCGAATAGCCTCATTCTGTTTCTAAGTCTTATGGTTTTATGGGTGCAGGGAGTAATAAAATTAGTCCCACAGTTGTTCCATCAGACATTTAGATTTGCAAGGATAATGCTGAGTTTCTTCCTAACATGCAGTTCTTGGACTGTAGAAGCAACTTAATCAGAAATTTTACAATTGTAGTCAACTTCCCTTGTACAATTTTTCCATTCGTCTAATTTAGTTTAGTTTTCTTCATTTACTATTCCACCTCTCCCTTGTCAGCAAGCTGTGAACTGTTCTCTCGTAGACTATTTCCATATTTTTTATTAGACTCATTCTGTTGCCGCTACTTGGGTGTGAGGACTAGTTGAATTATTCATTTTTTAAATTTTGTTTTCAATCCCTCTCTGCCTCTGTCCAAAAATATCAAAATGGATCTTCAATCAAATACTCCGGACCATTTCTACGTCAGCATCGTTTAGGGTCTGGAAGTCAACTTTTTAATTAAAATAATGAAAATGTTGCAGAAACCGGAAGTCAGGCTCACCTTTCTGGACAATGGCAACATTTTGCATCTGTAATGTGCCAGAAAAGTGCAATGGTTTCTTTCTAAGCCAAAAAGCAGTACAATCCTAGCTGGATGTAACCATTGAAGAACACCTTTAAAGCAGCCAAATTTTCTTGGATCATGTGTAATTACGTCAGATCGAATCCAATACCAGGAATGAACAGGAGGAATTATTAGCCAAGTCTTCAAAGCAGTAATGTCGGTCCACAAAAAGCATCCATGACTGCTGAAACGGGAGAAGGAACATTAGGAGTGGTATTAAAAACCTTAGTCCACGCAATGGGCCCACATAGATGGTGGGAGTGATTCTCATCAGAAATTAGCCAAATGTATACCACCACCTGCAACCTCCTATCCCATCTGTGGAAGAGTTTGGAAGATATGATTAATACCTGCAAAGTAAATCCACAAGTGGAAAACAAAAGGATCAGGTCCTTATAAAACATCCACACAGTGACTACTTTATTAGCTACTTCCTTTACCTAATAAAGTGGCTACTGAGTGTATATTCATGGTCTTTTGCTGGTGTAACCCATCCACCTCAAGGTTTGACGTCTTGTACGTTCAGAGGTGTTCTTCTGCACACCAATGCTGTAAATTGTGGTTCTTTCAGTTGCTGTCACCTTCTCGTCAGCTTGAACCAGTCTGACCATTCTCCTCTGACCTTTCTCATTAACAAGACATTTTCACTCACAGAACTTTGCTCACTGCATGTTTTTATTCATTTTCACACCATTCCCTATAAATTTTAGAGACTGTTGTGTGTAATATTCCCAGGAGACCAGCACCATCTGAGATACTCAAACCACCCTGTCTGGCACCAAAAATCATTCTAGGTCAAAGTCACTTAGATCACATTTCTTCCTCTATTCTAATGTTTGGTCTGGACAACAACTGAACTGCTTGACCATTGAATTGCTGCCACGTGATTGGCTGCTTAGATATTTGCATTAATAGCAGGTGTATGTAATAAGATAGTTATTGAGTACATTCCAGGCAGGTGTGGCACACTAAAGGCAGTACCAACAGATTAGTAATCCAGATATTGGTGTAACAATTCCCAGCAGTTGAAGAATTTAAATTTAATGAAATAAATATATCAGCATTAAAAATATCAGCTTTGATGAAAATGGAGCTTTTAATTTAATACCAAAACTATCTGGGATCATTAGAAAATAAAATTTGTTGTCCTTATCTGATACAGGCTAGAGCCACAAAGAAGTTTAAACCTAATGGCTATCTAAAATAACAAAGTGACATGGCTGACTCAAAGGAGGTGACTGAGTGCAAGCAAGTGTTCAACACTGAGAGAAAGGATATTCATATTGGTTCATTTATCCTTCCACTTAGCTAGGAGGTTTTGGCAGAGATAACATTGGTAGTAACCTCTAGTGCCTTGAGGTGCCTGCTATAATAATCCAGGACTCAGAAGGGCATAGGAGTTCATGGCTCAGTGCAGCCAGGTACACCATGAGTTTTGTGCCAGTATAGAGGTTTGGATCAAAAATCACATTATACTTCAATCAACCGAAGGCTATGGTAGTGCTTTGAAGACAACGGTGAATTTCATTATCAATGTCTGCACGCAGAAGCCCAGTGCAAATTTGAAGGAAGAGTATCACTTCAATAGATTCAATAAGTTCAATAGGTACATTTAATGTCAGAGAAATGTATACAATATACATCCTGAAATCCTTTTTCTTTGCATTTGAGAACTTCCACGAAAACAGAGGAGTGCCCCAAAGAATGAAGACAGTTAAACATAAGAACCCAAAAGACCCCCTATCTCCCCCGCCACACACAAGCAGCAGCAAGGCAACGACCCCTCCCTTCTCCACCAGACCCCAAACTATGCACTTGCTGACCCCATCAGGAACTTCTTGCCTCTTCTGTGGAAGCCTTTTCAGTTCCCACATTGGCCCACCAGTTACCTGAGAGCCCAAAAAAACTGGTGTAGA
Organism: Mobula birostris; assembly: GCF_030028105.1. Lineage (NCBI taxonomy): Eukaryota > Metazoa > Chordata > Chondrichthyes > Myliobatiformes > Myliobatidae > Mobula > Mobula birostris. The sequence continues at coordinate 55,507,248 of NC_092386.1, forward strand.
AGCAAGTCATTCTTAATCCTGTGGCACTGCCTGAGGAGAAGACATGAAATGACCTATCAGCAGGTATTGGGGATATGCAATAAATGCTATGCTTGTCAGCAATGCCTGCATACATGAATGGCTACCGAAAATGAGGCAATGCAGAGAAAATACACTTAGGATTTAAAAATTTATCTAATGTAGTGTGAAAGTATGGATATTCAACACAGTTTGAAAATTCATGATTTGGTAAACGTCATGGTTTCACTTAATAAATTGTTTGGATGGATATTCTGAGAATGTTTCTGCAGAACCAATAAAACCTCCAGTCACATTCCCCAGGGCGGAGATGGCTAATACGAGGAGGTTTAACTTTAAGATGTTTGACAGAAAGTATACAGGAGATGTCAGAGGTAGGTTTTTTTTTACGCAGAGAGTGGTAGATGCACGGAGTACCCTGCCAGAGGTGGTGGTAGAGGCTGATAGATTAGGGACATTTCAGAGATCATTAGGTATGCACATGGATGAAAGAAAGATGGACAGCTATGCGGGAGTGAGGAGTTACAGTAGGTTAAAAGGTCAGCACATCATTATGGACTGAAGGGACTTTACTGTTCTATGTTTTTGATACTCAGCACCACCCTCCTCATCCCATGAACCCTTATCTGATTGTGAGCATGATCCATGGGCCCTTTGTCTTATTGGTGACAGAGCCTCCTGACTCTGATCCTGATTGTCAAACTGACTCACAACCAATCGTCTGGCTCTGACCCTATCCCTGATCCTCCAAACTTCATCTGAGACACACTGCACCACTCAGCATATTCCTTAACAGAGCAGGCCCAAGTTTGATCCCTTACCACCCAATCTCCATGTTTGCTCATGATGAACGGTTTTCTTGCCACCACCATGACCCACTTCCCCACTGCTATTTCTTGGTCATATTCAGCCAGATGTTTTCCTGCAACCTATTCTTTCTTATATGCCCATCAGCCTGCTGATTCTCATGCCATCCACCTGTTCAAGGGGCAACTTACAATAACAATTAAACTACCAACACAACTTTGAGACACGGGAGGACACCAAGACAACCTTGGGGAAAATAATGAAGTGCATCCTGCAGAAGACAGCACCAAATTGAACCCCTGTCACTGGAGCTGTGAGATAGTGGCATGAAATAGGACACCACCGTGCAACTTTCCTTCAGCACACCAAGATGAAAAATTCCTCGTCTGTTTCAGAAGCATCACTTGTATATTCTCATATCTCTCTTTTGTATAGCAGTGCCCTCAGAGTTCCATCACATCCCCTTAGCCACATGGATCATTTTGATGGGAGCCAGGAGCCTCATTAAAGTACAATGACGTCAGAAATTTGAATCAATTCTAACATATAAATGGCAGATGAAGATTAATCCAGTCAGGTGTGAAGTGTTGCATTTGGGAAGGGGGGGGTCAAATTTAAGGAAAAATATACAGTTAATGGCATGACTCTTAGGAGCATTAGTGTACGAAGGGACCTCTAGTGCAAGCCCATAGCTCCCTGAAAGTAGCAACGTAGGTGGCTTGGGTGATAAAGAAGACAGATGACATGCTTGCCTTCATTAATTAGATTCACGATTCAAGATTGTTTAACGTTATTTCCAGTGCACAAGTGTAAAGGAGAACAAAATAATTGTTACTCTGGATCTGATACAGCATATTAAAATACACATTAAGATAAAGAAAACAATAATAAAAAAATCCACATTATATACATACAGTACATTGATTATACTGTGCCTATAAAAAGTATTCACCCCCCCCCCCGCCCTTGGAAGTTTTTGTGTTTTATTCTTTCACAACACTGAATCACAGTGGATTTAATTTGGCTTTTTTGACACTGATCAACAGAAAAGACTCTTTATGTCAAAATGAAAACTGATCTCAACAAAGTGATCTAAATCAATTACAAATATAAAGCACAAAATAATTGATTGCATAAGTATTCACACTCTTCAAGTTGGTATTTAGTAGATGCAACTCTGGCAGCAATTACAGCTTTGAGTCTATGTAGATAGGTCTCTATCTGCTTTGTACATCGGGACACTGCAGTTTTTCCCCATTCTTCTTCAAATCTAGTACAGATCTAGTTGCCACATTACAGGAAGGCTCAGGATTCTTTAGAGAGGTAGAGGGAAACTCTAATCAATTCGCAAGGTGAAGGACTTTATATAAATAATTAGTTTGGTACAAATTTCTGCAAAGGTGTCATCCTTTAACTGTATTTATGACACTAGTCATTGTGAAGATGTAGAAAAAAATTGGAAATAAAATTATAGTTTTAGCCCTTAGAACCTTTTTCACCATCATCCAGACAATAATAGACTTGTGCTTCAGTTCAATTTACCCAACATCAATCTATATCTCTTGATCAATGGAAACTCTGAATAAAATTCTCATTTTTTGAGCATTAAAGCCCTTATCTAACTGTGCATGGAATAGCAATCTGGAGGTCAAGGGGCTAACGGTACATCCAACCTTCCCTACTGTGAGACCTGAGAACACTTCATCTCTACACCTTATTAGCAAGAAGGTACATCAGTTCCACAGAAAGTCAATTCTGAGACATTGCCTGATGTAGACAGGAGACTCAGAAGGGAGCATGGTGGAATTGATTGCAGATATGTCTGACACAATGCTGAAATGCTATAAGTATCGGGGTGATGTCATCAAAACATAAATTCATTATTTAAATGAGGTACTTACTCCTTCAGGATAACAGCCTTCTTTTCTCTGAGTTCAAGCATAAAGATGGGGTTGGGCCGCTATCTAACTGGACTGATAAAATAATAGGAAACTATTGTCACAGTCCTTGTTCTTTCCCAAACAGGTACATTTTTTTCAGTATACTCTCTGAGCATTATAAACTTGAGCTCTCCAAACTGGTTGATGGGCTTAGACTAAACTGGCAAACTGGGACCCTATTTAAATAATCAGACATTGATTTCATTATTGTAAAGAACTTATTGGCTGAAATGGTAAGATCTTTTAAAAGCCATTTCAAAACTCTGAACTCTATTACAAATGTAATCACAAAAATAATCCAAAAATTGAGAAAAATCATCATGGATTTATACTTGAATAAACATGTTTGATGAATCTATTGAAGTTTATTGAATATGGTCAAGAGAATAGGGTATTTAAACGGACTCCTGGATAAGTACATGGATCTTAGAAAAACAGAGGGCTATGGGTAACCTTAGGTAATTTCTAAGTAAGTACATGTTTGGCACAGCATTGTGGGCCAAAGGGCCTGTATTGTGCTGTAGATTTTCTATGTTTCAATGTGACTAGTAAGAGAAATAAGAAGTTTGTGGAAATGGTATATAAGATTTTCAAAAGGCTTTTGATGAGGTCCCAATCAGAAGATGTCAATAAGATTTTTGCACATGGATTTAAGAGTGAAGTACTGGCATGGATTAAGAACTAGTTATCATTCCCAAAGCAAGGAGTGGGGTGCCACATGGATCAGTGCTGGCCCTCCAGTTACTCACAACTTGTGCAAACAATTTGGCCGAGGGCACTTGGTGCCATATTCACAAGTTTGCTGATGATACAAAATTAGGCGGGATTATGACGGGGTGGTGAGGAGAATAGAAAGAGGCTTGAAGCAAATATAGATGAGCTGAATGAACGTGTGGGATTACTGCAAATGAAAATATGCGAGCTCAGTCATGTTGCTACACCGAACTGAAAAGCAGAGTATTCGTTCAATAGCAACTCAAAGAAAATGTTGGCATTTGAAAGGGACCTGGGTGATCCAGTAAACATTACTAAAAGTTAAGATGAAAGCATTAGGAAGGCAAATGGTATGTTTGCTTCTAATGTGACAGGATTTGAATACAAGTGTAAAGAGGTTTACTGCTGTTTTATCGGGCCTTGGTGGGGTTGAACCTGAAGTATTATGTATTGCTTTGATCTCCTTACCTAATAAAGGATATCATAGCAACGATTCACTAGACTGGTATCTGGGAAGGCATATAAAGCAGAGCTTAAGTAGCACAGATCTGTAGAATTTAGAAGAATGAGAGACTAACTCACTGAAATTTGCTAAATTTTTACAAAGCCCAAATAGGCTGGAAGTACAGGGGATGTTTCCCCCGATTATGAGTTTAGAAACTAGGCTAATGAGTCTAAAAACTAAGCTCAGAGTAATAAGAAGGTCATCTGGGACTGAAATGAGGAGAAACTTTCCAGTCAGTCAGTAGAACTCTCTACCTCAAAGAACAGCGACAATTCAGTTCATTCAAAATGAATGAGAGTAGTTTTCTGGATATTCAGGGAATCAATGGACATGGGGCAATGCAGGGAAATGGCACTGAGGTACAAGATCTTATGTGAATGATGAATAACAAACCAGGTTTGAAGACGCAGGTGGCCAACTCCTGTTCTTAATTCTTATGTCCTTATTAGCACATCAAATGGTGGGCTAAGGCTACAAAACTAATTTGAAGCTGTTAAGTCCTGTGAAAATCAAATCCATATTTCCAAATGAAGCAAATTTTTGCCAACATTAAAGATATAATATTAATGGCATTAAAAATATCTTTGCCATTATTTTCTAAGCTCTTCATTTTAAGGCAGGACCTGGTTTGATTGAGGAAGGTCACTTATTCCATCTAAGCTGTCCATCCTGGAAATACTCCCAACTTCCGTTTGTTTATGCTTCTGTTTCCAATTCACTTTTATAATTCTTTTGCCGTTTCAGTATTCCACATTGAATAGACTTTTGATTTAAAATATTGATCCAGCACAGTTTGTATTCAAGGCTTTGGTTGAAAATTGTAGCAACATTTAAGATGAAACAGTAACAAGAAAATAATAGATTTATCCTGTGCAAAAGCACTAAAATGTAGAATTTATATCATGTAACTCATCATTTCACATTCTGCGCAATTTTCTGCATTGCACTTTATATATTATGTATTATTTTATAAACATATTGTATTATGTATACACAGTAGAGTACGTCTCAAGCAGAAAAAGACGTTTGTCTGTCAAGGACTCTATTGCACAGAGTATACAATGTATTTAGGCAGACAATGGTTGTCATGTGATAATTTTCTCTGGTAAGGAGCCATGGCAACAACTCTGTCCATTTCCATATAGGGTAATGTATCCATCTCTTAGATGATTCAGTATTTTACATTGCTTTAAAGCAATAGGTATTTTATCAGTAATGTCTTAACCTACAAGAATGACTCATAGGGTACTAAAAGCATTGACAGATGAATTGTTGAAATGATTCCAGTGTCTATATTTCTCTCATAGAAAATGCTGAACTAAAAATGCCTTTATTATTTTAGATTTATATATTTTTCCAGTTACTTAATGTGACTCATTTTAGGGGAGAGATTTTCCTTTACTATGAAAATCTTTTTCTGATTGAAATGTGTTTCTGTCCTCACGTCACGCAAAGAAAGGATATAGAATAAATTGTAGATGTGAATCAGTCACTGGTTTGAATAATACTGACTGATGTAGTTCAGAACATTAATGAATTTTCTTTAAACAGAGAAGTCAAGAGAATTTTAGGGGGCAGATATATCCTGTTCATTCACTACTGCCTCTCACGCTAAAAAAGCCCCAGACTTCAGGGCAACACTTTTCCTTGGATAATTCAGCTGCCATTTGTTCTGCTGCCTCGCCTGTGTGATGAAATTGGGTTTGCTGACAGTGACGATCTAAACTCAAACGAAAACCTTAAGCCCTATCCAATATAGATAGCTGCATGTACACTCGCTAAAGGGAGGTTATACTGTAACTGCCTACTCTTCAAAAACTAGTTCACGTCCCTGTTTATTCTCCAAGGCAAGTTTTGCTGCCTATACCCACTGTTTGAATCCCTACCAAGGAGGAGATACTTCCAGCTAACAAAGTAGTTAAACACAGTCCGTTTATTTTTAGTAATATACGTTTAAGTTCAGACATAACTCTTAAAACACATTTAAAATGCACAGAGGATTTTCTATCTTTAAAAACATTTCCAAATTTCAATCTCTAAAATGCAAAGAATTTTCCAAAACACAGGTTTCTATAAGCTAAAAAGACATCCCAATGAAGCACATGAGTCTGTCACAGAAACTGAAGCCAGAGGACTATATTCTAGTCACCCCATCTTTCTTGCTGTTCTTTAACGATTCCTTATAAGCCTGAACTGGTCTCTACAGATATATGTTTTTTTCTGCTATTTGGGTGACTTCACACATATAAGATATTTCCTCAGATACCCTTTTTACACAAGCACTCTAAAAGCTTTTTGGAGACACAACTCCTGGTATTAATGCTGTGAAGCTAACTTCCCTGAGTACATAAACCTTCCAACTTATTAACAGATCAGTCATTTGATATGCTAAGTGTTATTATCCATCTAGTCTGCAAGCTTCCTTGAACTAAATAACTTAGCTAGTGTTGTCTGTTTAAAACAAGCTAAATTAAATATTCTGTTTACTTGTACAGCACCTCTTAAAGACCAATAAGTCAGGTGCAGTGACCCAACATCCTGCTTTCTATAGGTAATGCATCTGTTTGTAGAGCAGCCCTTCAAATTTCAAACTGATTTTTGCTTGCCTTTTACATTAAAAACTGAACACTGACTTCTATTTACGACAAACAATATTAGTTAGGAGTTTATCTTATTCAAAAACAAAACCTTTAATGTCCAATGTGTCAGCTGCTGTGTTTAGAAAGCTAAGCTTCGCAAAAAACAAGAGGCCCCCTGTCCCAGGAAGCAAATATCCATCACACCTGCAAATAGGGTATTAAGCAGAAGAATAACATTTGCAAAACGAAAATTATTGTGAATTAATGCTTTCTTCCAATTAAATTTTTGGTCATATACAATGTAATGTTTGGAAAGGAAGGAGCACAATTAACCTCACCTTTCTTCAGGTTCTTTATTTGCACTTGGGTACCCAGCATTTGGTGACCACCCTGACTTGGAAGTTCATCCCCATGTGTAGTTTTATGGAATGTTTTCGAGTAAGGCCACCTCCTGTGAAAGTTCATTTGCAGGAGCAGTTCTAATCGATTTTAATAAGTTCTAAGGACTTTTATTTATGCTTTATAAAGGAGAATAAAACTACACCTGTGAGACTTGCTGTAGTATCTGGTGATCCTGTGATCTCTGTCTCAGAGGACAATATCAGAATATCCTTCAAGAGGGTGAACCCTCATAAGGCATCAGGCCCCGATGATGTACCTTTTAGGTTACTGAATACCTGTGCCAGCCATCTGGCTGGAGTATTCAAGGACATCTTCAAACTTTCACTTCTGCAGTCAGCAGTTCCCTCCTGCTTCAAAGGGGAAGCAAAAGGGTAGCATTCACATTTACCGTGATGAATTGTCTTGAGAGGTTCTTTCAGCCTTAGCATAGACTTGGACCCACTCCAACATATTTATTGCCACAACAGATCCACAGCGCATGCAATCTCACTAGCTCTCCACTAGGTTTTGAACTACCTGAACAAAAGCAATACCTATGTCAAGCTGCAGTTCATCGATTCCAGCTTCGCATTCAACACCATCATCCCCTGAGTTCGAATCAACAAGCTTCAAAACCTGGGCCTCCGTACTCCCTCTGCAACTGGATTCTTGACTTGCTCATTGGGAGATTACAACCTGTATGGAAAGGTGACAACGTCTCTCCTCGCTGACAATCAGCACAAGTACACCTCAGGGGTGCATGCTTAGCCCTTTGCTCTACTCTCTCTACACTCATGGTTATGTGTCTAGGCATGGCTCAAATGCACCTGTAAATTCATTGACGGCCCTACAATTGTTGGCAGAATCTCAAATGGTGTGAGGAGGCACATGGAAGTGAAATAGATTGGCTGGTCAATTTATTTTGCAACAAAGCCTTTCACTCAACATGAACAAGACCAAGGAATTAATTGTAGACTTCCAAAGGGGAAGTTGGGAGTGCACACACGAATCATTGAGGGGGTTGTCAGTGTAATGGGTGAGCAGTTTCGAGTTCCTGGGTGCTATCATCTCTGAGAATCTATCCTGGGCCCAGCACGTGGATGCAATCATGACAAAGGCAGACTGATTGGGAGCCTGAGGAGTTCTGGTGTCATACCAAAAGCTCTAGCAAATTTCTACAGATACAGTCCGGACTGCATTCTGCATCACAGTCTGCATGGAGATGCCAATGGACAGGATTGTCAGGGGCTACGGAGGAGTTTAGACTCAGCCAACTCCATCACGGAAACCAGCCTCCCACCATCGAAGACATCTTCCAAAGACAGTGCTTCAATAAGGACCTTCACCATCCAGGTTATGCTCTCCTCTCATTAATGCCATCAGGCAGGAGGTAGAGGTACAGGTAATTCAACATTTTAGGAACAGCTTCTTCTCCTCTGCCATTTGATTTCTGAGCAGCCCATGAACCCAAGAACACTATCTCATTATTGTTCTTTTGCAATATTCATTTATTTTTCATTGCAATGTATAGTCATTTGTTATGCCTGTACTGTACTGCTGCCACAAAACATCAAATTCCTTGACTTATGTCAGTAAAATAAACCTAATTCTGATTCTGGTTTGAACTCTTCAGATCGGCGGGTGGGGGGGTGGAACATGGTGCTATTGTTTAAATTAAACATCACAAATGTTCTTGTAATCTTGAACTGTAATCCCAAATAGGCATTATCCAGCCAAATGAGAATAGCCTGAATTCACTGGTATATTCAAATGCAATGGACTACTTAATTGACAGGTTGAGCTTCCCATCAAGTTTAGCAGTAGACACAAAATAATTCTGGCTGGATGAGCTCAAATGTTCCCATAGACATTTTTTTATATCAGAAAGCAATGCAAATTTTTGCAGTCACACTTTGACAGCCTTGAAAGAAACCAACTAGTTGCACATATTGATTTTGCAGACATTTGGGAATCCATAAACTACTTGACACCTTAGTAAGGCCACAGATGAACACATAGGAAACAGGTGACAGAAAATTCCTTTGAAATTATTTAAACAGAAGTAATCCAATTAACCAAAAGTGAAGCCACTTAAAACTAAGGAAGCTGCTCACAGGTGATGTGCAAATTAGTAAATAAAAAAATCAAAGATGCTTGGAAAAGAATGTGAGAAGTGCTTAAAATGTGTAGTTAGCAGGAATAGTAATGAGTGTATCTACACCAAAACCTTTGGAATATTTTCCTCAGCAATCAGAATATTACCCAAGGGATGAAAAACATATTTTTAAAAATTCATAATGCAATAAATAGATGCAACATATGGAGAGACTGCAAATAAACTCAAAATCAGAAGACCAAAAAGGGTTTTGAGTACAATTCTGATTGGCAGATTTGAGGGAACAGAGATCTAACATTTTCTGATATTCAGCAAGTTAAGAAATCTACATCCTGTAAACAAGTAAAGAACACTTATATCAGTGATAACACAAGACAAAGGGTAAAATCTAAGAAATTAATTATTTTACCAACAAAGCAGAGACATTGGAGATCAGCTGAGAATACAGAGAACAGAATAGTGTCAAACAATAAAATGTCTTTGACATGAAATATTAAATGTTTTGCTCTTCCACAACAGTGATTAACATACCTTTTAGATGCATATTGCCAGACAAAGCTAAAACTTAAATAAACCACTGTATAAAGCTAAACATGTCATACTTCCATCGTTTAGAGACTAAGCTCCTTTGTGGAAATACTTTCAGAGCATTTAGCTCTGCACATTACAAACAGCATTAGTGGATTAATGTAAATACTTTGACCTATAATTTAAAAAGAATCCTTAAATAATTTGCCAGTCCTCCACATGTGTACAGGCATGCACATGGAGGCCATAGGCATGTGCCATGAAGTCTAATATATGATGTGAGGTCTTATTCAATAAACTTTTCATGGCCCAAAAGTAGCACCAAAGCAGCTCCAAACTGGAGCACTGTCATTTTGAAATTAACTTAAAAGATCACAAAATTAACTGGTCCATTTTTTGGCATTCTACCATGTTGGCCTTCGCTTATGCAGTTTTCCTAATGTCTTCTCCCACTTGACTACAGCACGCTCACCCACCCTAATCTTCACCACACCATCAAATTCCTCAGGAATTCCCAATCACCTTTCTGAGCAGTCCAGCATTCCCGATTACCATTCCATCTGATGTCCACTGCAACCCTTGGCAGTCTGTCGGATCCTGAGACTTTGACTCATCTTTCTGCATAATTCCTGGGTCATTTTGGCAATTGCAAATCCACTTACTCCTCAGTGGTACTTCCACCTGACTAACAGTCTGACATCCTTTCCCTGTCACTTAATCCCCAGCCCTAGCTATCACTCTCACAGATGCCCTTCCGATGCATAATCACCTCATCACAGAAACTCAATTTGATCCTCTTGCTGACCAACTCCCACATTTAAACTTTCGGCTCTTGTAAACGATAAAATATAGCCACTGACACATGGCAACAGTTTGAAGCACCATTGCAGTTGAAGTACAATTTCTAGTCTAGTGTCTTTATTCTGATTGGCAAACCTTATTTTCTGTAATGTACTGCTATTTCAATGAAAAAGGCATTGCGGCTTGAGTTTGCAAATTAGGATACATGCAAAGTCGTTCAACAGATGGACGAGATCAATTATGTTATGCTTTTTGTTCACAAGATATGATTTGAATTGAAAATACTTATAATTATGGAAATTATAATTATGATTATGCTTTTGTATGCAACTAACAACAGAATTCAATTAACTATAAGGAACTTTTTCCAGAAGATACAAATATCTGAGTAAAGTCCGGCATACTAATGTTCTTATAATTTTTTAAAATGAGGCAAATTGTTTATTTTGTTTTGATATCTAAGCATTACATTAAAGCTGAGTTATTATTTTTATAATCAGTATTAGAGTGGAAATCTTGTGAATTGGACACTTTATTTTATTTCAAATCACATCAGCACATGCTCATGCTTGACCAATTTCAGCGAGATATCGGACCAGATACTTCAGAAGAAAAACTAAATTGTACAATTAACTTCTTCAGTTCAGTTATCTGAAAGTGATGGGTGTGTAACATGGGAATATTAATATTTGTCAAAGTGCTGACAAACTTTAAAAACTGGAAGACAATTCAAATAAATCGCATTATAACCTTTTTATATTCCATAGTGAATTTCCTGTTCTCAAATGAAATTGGTTAAGTATTTGAAAGAGAATAAAAGGATGAGAGCTGGGAATTAGAATGAGTATCTTCAGTTACAGAGCGAGCAAATTGTACCAAATGGTCGCTGTCTGTCTATCTGTTGTAACGAGATTAGGAGATGGCAGTCTTGAAAATCTATTACATAGCACTACTTTCTTTCTGTATTACCCAGGTAGGTATGCATATTTTTTGCCTAGAAATAATGTCAATATAATAAAAGTTTATTGTGAAGCACTCAGAATTGCATTTGTGATTTTCATGCTCATTGTGTGCAAACACACACAGGTCATTATGCAAACCTCCCATGTACAATTCTGTGTGCTGTACACAGCATATGGTTTTACCATATTAGAGTATGTCAGGATGATGTCAGTCCATGTGCAGCACTTACATTGAACACTCCCTGCTGAAATTTTAACATATTGTCTTATTAAGAAACATTGCTTGCCACCCACAGGGAAACAGCTTTTTCACAGCTCCCTGTTCACAGCAGTGTGTTAGTAAAAGGATTATTCAAGCATTATCCATTAACTTGGGTGAGCTTTCAGCTCTGGGTGAGCTTACAGCCATTTTCCACTTTGCCTACAAAGAGCCATAGAGTTATACAGCTCAGAGAACAGGCCCTGCGGTCCAACTTGCCCATACCTACCATATTAACTAACTGAGCTAGTCCCAATCGTCCGCATTAACCCGTATCTTTTTAAATCTTTCCTATCCATACACCTATCAAAATAACTTCTAAACATAGTGGCGGTGGTGCTACCCGTCTTGTAGGAATTGGAGCTGGGTGAGAAGGGCCATATATGAGGGAGACGTCTTCCTTGATCCAAGTGAAAGACCGTGAGAGGGCATGTCTGCTGATCCTGTCTCCCAAGGAGTCACACTTCTACTTCCAGCTAAGTGAGAAGCATTTTATCAGGAGGTTTGGCAGTTGTTACAGGAATCTGCCACACATCCATGTCTGAGTGATGGCCATTGAAATTCTGAGCTTCTTAGCCTCTGCGTCTCTCCTTGCAGTGGTACCTTTTCTCTGCTATATATTGCACACGATGCCTTTCAAATTGATCAAATGCTGTCCACTCAGGAAAAATGACTTGTAAAGATTATAAGGTTCAGACAGATAAAGGGATTCATAAACTGAAGTGATAATGCACTTGGAACTCCCTGAATGTGTGCAATACTCCACCTGAATCAAACATCCAATAAAATTTCTTTGGAACAATTCTGCTTCCAGGGAATCCCTTTATTCCCAGAATGATTCTACCATACGTCTGTTTCCATACTGAAAGGTGGGCCGGCTCTTGAGAACATTGACTGTCCTCTCCTTTTCCGGCTCATCTTAGTGCAATTAAGGATGGATATAATGTTTAGTCCCAAAACCAACAAGATCCTTGAAATGAAACCTGGTGCTAGATCCAGAGAGGTGTTCGATCCTTCAGGATTGCCTGTGCATGCTTCACAATTTGGTGGTACGGAATGAAGAGTAAGCATTGTCTGAAGTCCATAAATAGGATTCAGCAAAGGAGAGGGATGAGAATGAGATAGTAAAGTAGACAGAGGAGGAGCATGTGGACAAACATCAGTGGAGAGAAGAATTCTCTGAATACACAGCCAATCCTTGGAGGGAGGTTTGGCAGAATAATGAACACCTTCAGAATTATGGCCTGAAGTATATTTATTTGAATGCAAGAAGAATAATGCACAAAGCAGACAAGCTTAGAGCCAATATTCATATCCCATAACAAATCACTTATTTCCAATTCTAGCAGTACAGAAACATGGTTGACAGAATGGCAGACTAGCTGCTCAATGCTCCAAGGAGAGATGCTTTAGCTGTGAGAGACAGGGATTTAAAAGAGGTGAGGGAGTTGTATTTTGGATCTCCCCCTCCCCATCCAACTTTCAAATCCCTTACTCACTCTTCCTTCAGTTAGTCCTGACGAAGGGTCTCGGCCTGAAACGTCGACTGCACCTCTTCCTAGAGATGCTGCCTGGCCTGCTGCGTTCACCAGCAACTTTTATGTGTGTTGCTTGAATTTCCAGCATCTGCAGAATTCCTGTTGTTTGAGGGAGTTGTATTATTGGTTTGGGAAAATGTCAAAGTTGCACTATGAGAGGACATCTTGAAGGGTTCCTTCAGCAAGCCTTATGGTAAAACATGGGAATAAATAAGGTGCAAAGGGGTTATACTACAGGCATCCCAATAACCAACAGCAGCTAATGGAATAGTATATCCACAGGTTATAAGAAGGTGTTAAAACAATAAAATTATTATAGTGGGTGATTTCAACTTCCCCAATATTGATCGGGACTCTTATTTTTGTTTTGGCTCTTTACTTCAGAAGGGATGTGCTGGCATTGAAGAGGGGCCAGAGGAGGTAAATGAAAGGGTTAACATATGTGGAGCATTTGATGGTTCTGGGTCTGTACTCGCTGGAGTTTAAAAGAAATGTTTGGGGGTGGGGAATCTCATTGAATCCTATCAAATGTTGAAAGGGCTAGATAGAGTGGACATGGAGAAGATGTTTCCTCTAGTTGGGGAGTATAGAACCAGAGGGCGTAACCTCAGAGTGCAAGGATGTCAACTTAGAACAGAGGTGAGGAGCAATTTCTTTAGCCAAACAGTGGTGAATCTGTGAAGTTCATTGCCACAAACAGCTGTAGAGGCCAAATCATCAAATATATTTAAAGCAGACATTGATAGCTTATTGATTGGTAAGGGAGTTGAAGTTCATGGGGAGAAGGCGAAATAATGAGGTTGAGAGAGAATCTAATGTTCAAGATCCTGCTCAGTTTATTGTCATTCAGCCAGTTATGTTTTATAACTTCAAAACACCAAACTAATACAAAATGAAACATGGGAGTCCAAAAATGCAAGTCTAACTTTGTCTTTACTTTAAGCAAGGTGTGTTTGTATCATGTGGTGGTGTGATGATGAATGCAATTAATGTATTTTTACATATAACCCGTAATTAACTATTTAAAGAAAAAGAATGCTTAATTAACCTATATATATAAGTTGACTCAAATATAACTGATATATTAAGTATATAACAGTTCTCCCTGCTTAGCTATTAACTTCAACTCAATAGAATGCACCTCAACAATGAAGTACACAATATGCTATACAATGTCTACTATATGCAGACATCCACAGCATAGTCAATTTTAAATTATCCCATTCAGGTCTAAAGATTTAATCACTGTGGAGGATTTCTTACTCTTGTGGGATAACGTCCTTCCTGACAAGAGGGGTCATTCTGCTGTGAAACAATGTCAGGTTCTGGGGCCTCCTGGTGGTTGTAGGAGTTGACTCTGAGACTTCAAGAAGTGGTTCTGACAGCTCTGTCCTCCATTCTTCCCCCTTTTTGTTCTTCTAGTTTATGCATCTTCATCCCGGAAAGGTGCAATTGGTTCACTGGCGTATTCTCTTATTAATCCTTCTGTTACTCCCTTTACAATCTGATCTCTCCTCTTAGTTTCCTGGTCCACAACATCACTGAAGAATCCTGTTTTCCTATCTCCAATTACTCCTTTCTTTTTCCCTTCTATTCATCCAGCTGGGATTTGGTCTCTGCGTCTACATTTACAAGCAGCTTTTTGCTCTCCCACTTGAAGTTCATGCAGTAACTTTAATGCACACAGAGTAGATTCTGTTTCTTTATACTCACAAAAACTGAATGTTTGCAACTTTCCTGAAGTTCCTTGAACTATCTTCCTGCTAAAAACCAAGCCATATTTCACAAATAATTGCCTTATTAACATATCAGAAGCTTTTTCAGATATGTTACCTACAAACGCTGTTGTAGTTGGACCACTGCTTTTGTCACTTCCATGATTCTTCTGAGCAGTATAGTCCTTCCTTGGTCCAATATGCTTTCCAACCAGAGGCACAGAGGCTGGTACCAACACCTGTGAGCTTTCTGTTCAGCAACAGCTCATGGTGTACAGTATGGAGACAGTTGTTGCATTCTTCAATTCATTCCTTAATTCACTTTCATTTGACTATTACAGGGGATGTGGCATGCAAGTTGTGAATGGATCTCCAATCAAGTTGTAGTTGTCTCAACCAATCATGCCCCCACAAATCTGGTCCTTCTGTTTTTACCATACACAAGTTCAATGTGACTCATTGGTTGTATTTCACAGTTACCAATGTCATTCTCACAGGAATTATCTTTTCTCCAATATAGGTTCTTAGTTGAAGGCATCATTAGTCTTTCAAACTCATTTTGTGGGATGACTGAAACAGTCGAGCCAGTGTCTAATTCTATGTTAATTAATTTGTCATTCACTTCTGCATAAACTTGTCTATTGCTAAGTTTCACACTGTAAATCTCAAGGCTACACAACCCTGTGTTACTCATCATTATCAGATTGCTTTATCAACACATGCAGGTTAGTGCCGGTTTTGAAACTGCAACTTGAAATTTTATCTTCTTCTCCTTTCTGTGTAATCCATTTATTTTTGTCTGTCCGATATGCTCTTTGTATAGCTGAGGAATTTGTTTCCACAGGTGGTTGCTGAAGCCAAGTTGTTGGGTATATTTAAGGCAGAGGTTGATAGATTCTAGATTAGTCAGGGCATGAAGGGATACGGGGAGAAGGCAGGAGATTGAGGCTGAGAGGGACATGGATCAGCCATGATTGAATGGTGGACCAGACTTGATTGGCCTCAACAACTGGCCGTGGCAACGAATTACACAGATTCACCACTCTCTGGCTAAAGAAATTCCTCCTCATCTCCGTTCTAAATGGACATCCCTGTATTCTGAAGTTGTGTCCTCTTTCGTCTTGCCACATTGAGACTCATGTTATTGTGCTTTCACCATTCCACCAGCGGCTTTAACGTACCTCCTCTCTGTATGCCATCTTGTCAACATTGTTGATGAGGACAATCACTGTTGTGGCATCAGCTAACTTGATACTTCAGGTTGAAATGGATCTGGCAGTGCAGTCGTGCATCAGCAGAGCGAACAGCGGACTGATCGCGCAGCCCTGGGGAGTGCCAATGCTCAGCGTGTTGGAGCTAGAGATATTTCTGCCAACATGGACTGACAGTTGACTTTCTGTCTAGAAAAGTCCAGGATCTAGTTGCGCACAGAGGTGTTGAGACCCAATGAGGACAGTTTACGCACAGCTTCTGAGGGGTAATCGTATTAAACGCCGAGTTGAAGTTGCTAAACAGCATCCTGGTGCATGAGACACCATTTTCCAGGTGGGACAGGATGAAGTGGAGTGCAGAGGCTATGGCATCATTAGTGGACCAATTTGAGCAATAAGCGAACTGGAAGGAGTCCAATATAGCAGGAAGATGGGATTTAATACAATCCATAACCAGCTGCTCAAAGCACTTCATTATTGCTGAGGTCAGTTCCAGTGGACGGTAGTCGTTGAGGTAGGTTACTGTTGTCCTCTTGGCGCCAGAATGATGGTGGCCACCTTGAAGCCTAAGGGACCGTGGAGTGTTCCAGAGAGATGTTGAAAATGTCTGTTAGAACCTGTGTTAACTGGGCTGCAACAGGTACATTATCAGGCCCTGCAGCTTTATAAGTATTTAATATTAACACTCTGGGAAAAGAACTCTGTATTTCATAATTTATATTGTTACATGCTCAAAGAGATCTATTTTTTATGAGAATGATGTAATGGTCTTTTGGAGGTCACCTGATGTGATTTTCCCGCCGATGTGAGGTCATGTGATGACACATGCCCTGTGACTATATAAGGGTTGACTCAGGTGACGCAGGAGGGTTTTTGAGTTTGTAGATTTCCAGGTAGAACGTGCTGTATCTCCGTTTCTGTTGTGTTTGTTTTTGTGACGCAGTTTCATTTTTAAAACGGTTGTATGTTCTGTTGAAAGATTCCATATTACTTGGACTGGAAATTTGTGGCTGGAAGTACCAATTTACTCAATTCCAACAGTTTTGAAGGGAGGGTGAAGAATTCATCGAAGTGAAGGATCGGGAGAAGTCGGCATCGTTTGGCAGTTTAATAAAGGATCGACCTTATTGAGTCTTCGTTGAAGAGAAGCTGCATTGAGATAACTCTTGCAATAGCGCAATGAGTTCATGCAAAAAGGTTCTCTCCCTCTAAAGGAATTTAAGGTCAGTTGATTTAAACTGTTTGTTTTCGGCATCGTGAATCCTGTGGACAGAACCAGCAGTAAAGGTGCGTCTGTGAAGAAATCCTTCTCCAGAGAAGTCTCTCCCAATTGAATGTGTAAAACTGTTGGACTTTTGAAGTTATCGCTTTAAGAACTGTATCTGACCGTATCGCTTTAAGAACTGTTTTTGCATTTAATGCTTTAAGAACCAGAGCCGAGTGGCGAGTTGGTGAACGGCTGCGTACCTGTTAACCTCTGGTTAAAGTTTTCCTGGTTTTTTTTTCCCCTTATCATTTATACATGTTTAATAAATGTTTGGCTGTTTTTATAAAACCTGGCTCGATTGATATTCATTGTTGCCAGTTACATAACAATATACTTCTATCTATGTCTTTCAGAATCATATACTGTATACTTCTTATCAGGTCACCCATCATTTTCAGATGCTCTACAGAAAACGTTCCAAATTTTTCCAACCTGTCCTTATGGTTTATATGCTAATCCAGGGAAAATTCCAGCAAAACTCTTCCACACGCTCTCCAAAGCCTCCAAATCCTTCCATGGTTTGGGAACCAGGACTACTTGCAATGTTCCAAATGCAAGCGAAACCAACTTCCATACAACAGTAACTTTATGTGACAACTGTTATACTCATTACCCTGAATGATGAAGGCTGGCACGTCTTCTTTACAACTGTAGCCACTTGTGTTGCCACTTTCAACAAACTATCGATTTCTTGTCCCCAAGAATCTTCTCCAATAACTTTCTTATCACAGATGTAAGGCTCACTGACTTACAATTTTTTTGGTTTATCCTTCATTAGCAAATGAACAACATTGGCTATCTTTAGTCATAAGGACCTTGCATGTGGCCAAAGAAGAAAAAGAGAGACACTCATCAATCTCCTCCCTTCTTTCCTTCACTATCCAGGGATAGATCCCATCAGGCCTTCGGATAGATCACATTACGCAAATAGAAAAAGTGACCATATTAGCACAAATATCCATCCAAGTCTTCAGGTTCCCCAGCCACGTATGAAACTGTAACAAGGTAACAATAATGGCATCACATTCCAACCTTGACAGTGTATCTCACTGTGATTTCCCAGAAACTTTCTCCCAGTCTTATCAGTGTAACGTAGCGTCCAGAGACAACAGATATATGATACTAACCTTTGCATTTTCATCTAATTATCTGGCACATTAATATTGCTATCCATGCTCCTTCTTCTGTTAACGGTGCAATTCTGAAGTTCCATGGAGACCCGTGGAATGATTTCCAAAAGAAATTTTACCAGCCAAGTGACATGTAAAGACTGGAGGCTAGGTATCAATTACCATAGGGTCAATTGCATTTATATATAGTATGTGTTTACCATCTAGCACCAAAAGTTATCAACCAACAAAAACTTCTATAAATTTAAAATGCACTCGCATAGTGGCATGAGTGAAAAGTAGTTGTCAATGGCTCCGTGATAAGCAGATGTATTGTAACCACTAGCATGAGTTAGCCAATGGTATCATGAAAACAATCTTCCCTCAATATCAACAACTGATTGAGGGGAACTTCGACCTGCCACAACTTTCCAGACAGCAGTGGTTCCTGTTCTGTTATATGTGTAACATGCTGTAAGGTTTCACTGCTATTGTAATAGTTTCTCTGTAGCAACAATGTTTGGGTTATGACTAGAGATAACAGGGAATGCTGGGGGCTGTCCAATGAGAGGACTGTTGTTCTTTCTTGTGAGTCTGGAAGAGAGATTTTCTCAGTCTTTTGCCGGGGAGAGATGAGGGGAGAAGACACAAATGGAGAGAGTTGGTAGACTGCTGGACGGAGTGGACTTGGAGCGAGGGTCCGAAGGGCAGCGACAATCGGAGGAGGTTGATGGTGGGCAACCTGCTTATCAGTGAGCTCCAACATTTCGCACTAGACTGTTTCATATGAATGGGCCCTTCTTCTTTTTTTGTTTTCTTTACTAACCATATAGTAAAAGTAAAAATTATAAAGCTTAATCGTTTAATCGCATATTGTGTACTGTTTGTTATTTTGGGGTACTGATTTGTAACAGGAGACATATTGCACAGCATCCACCCAAACGAGATTTCTTAAGTTTGGGCGGGCCAGGGGCTATCACCCCCTATATTAAACTGCTAGCCGAAGTGAGAGTTACAATTGTGGGGGCTATGTTCAGGATTGATTTTGTTGGATGCTGTGTGATTACCCTGAGCAATAAACCAGTGGGGTAGACACTTGTATTCCGGGTGAGTTGTTAACTCGCCTGTTAAGTACTGTTAAAGTTGTGATTGTGGGCGGAGGTTTGATAAAATGGTGGGTGCAGCTCTCATTTTAATGCAGACCAGCGCTGAGGTAGCGGTAGCTGGGGGCGGAGGTTTCAAAGACAGGGTTCCCTCGTTTCTGAGGAGTGAGGGGAAAGAGTGGTTGGATTTGAAATGTCTAATTACTCCGTCTCTGCCGGTGAAGAGTGAGAATTCTGACTTAGTATCCACCCTTACTTCTCTGGCAAATAAATGGAAAAAGCAGATTCAAAATCCCTGCTATGGTAGGCTCCGCCTATTCTCTGGAATAACGCCCACCTCTAAAGGGGAGGAGGAGTATGAGACTTGGGCGGAGAGGATCTCTCAGTTGTTAGATGAGTGGCAGTGCTCTGATGACGTAAAGTGACAGAGGTTGTTTGAATGGGCGAGCTGCTGACGTTATGAGAGCTGTCAGGTTGAAATCTCCCGTAGCGACAGCTGACAATTATCTGCAAGCACTGGACAATGCTTTTGGTCCGACTGGAAGCCCAATGGAGCTCATGGTGTGGTTTCAGAACATGCGTCAGGAGAAGGGGGAGAAGCTTTCTGCTTTTATTTTTCGGCTAGAGAGACAGGTAAATTGCTAGCGGCGCAGAGGGGTCATTCAGGTGGCTGAGGTGGATCAGCTCAGAATGGACCAGATAGCCAGGGACGCCCAGTTCCAGGACCTGATTGCTTGGCGTCTCCGACAGTCTCGTAAAACGTGCCCCCCTCCATCTTTTGTTGAGATGATCAAAGAGGTACAGGAAGAGGAAAATGCAGCGGATTCGCGGGAGGACTCCGTCAGCAGGGTACAGTCCTCGATAGTAGTCCCCTGTGGTGAAGTGACCACAGGTAGCCTATCCTGGGGAGCAGTAGAGGAGATTGTGGCAGAGTTGAGAACGGAGATATGTCGGCTGTTATCAGTGGGTGTGACCCCCCCCCATATGATGGAGCTGATGGGAGGGGCGAATCCCCCAAGGGGACAAACAATGCGGAGGGCTGCTGGCAGCAGGTGTCATGCCAGAAGGAGAGCGAGCCCTCGGGTACCTCAGCAGGGAGAGTCGTTGGGAAAACTTAGAGGAGACCCAGTGAGGGAACGGCCTGGTATCTCTGGGGGAACACGTTCCCAGCAATATACCAAGGAACTCCCGAAAGCAAAAGGCCCAAATCTTGAAGCGGGACCATGCTGCAGTATGTCACTATGAATAGAGGGTATTTATGCTAAAGCAATACTCGACACCGGGTTGCAGGTCACATTGTTGTACCGTTCGGTTTACAACCGGTATCTGAAGCATTTACCATTGACACCATTCAGGGCACTGGAGATCTGGGGGCTTAGTGCTAGTGATTATCCACACGACAGTTATTTGTCAATGAAGTTGGAGTTCTCGGAGGCCAATGTGGGAGTGTCTGAGGTTCTTGATACATTGGTGCTGGTTTGTCCGGACCCTGTTGAGAAGGATGGCGTTTCATTTCTGGTGGGGACCAACACCCCTCTTGTGAGGAGGCTCATGGGGGCCTGGAAGGAGAAGGCTGGCGAGAGCTTTCTGGAAACATTGTCCGTGCACCCGGTGTTTCCAGCTGCTTTTGAGGAAGTGCGTGGCTGCATCAGGCCAGATACCCAATTTAGACGAGGGACTATGTGGTTCACCCAGTTGAAGCCAATGGTGGCATGGCCCGAGGCAGTAGCGAGAGTAATGGGGACCCCCAAATTTGCCAGAGTGCCTGAGGGCAAAGCCCTCTTAGTGGACGCTCTGGAAGACCACAAGCGGGAGTCAGGTTTTCCTGCTGGGATACTGGTGAGGACCGAATTGCAGAAGCCCTCAGTTGTACAGGCACTCAGGATGGCAGTGATTGTCAGGAACACTACGGAAAGGGGGGTCACCTTCAAGTGGGGGAGGCCCCTGGCGTTCCTGGTGATGGTAATGTCTAGTGCCCCTGTGAGACACGCTGGCGAGAAACTATTGGAAAAAGGGGGAAAGTTGACCGCTGAGTCATTGAACTTTGAGGACTCCCCAGTTCCTGCAGGTTGGAAGAGGAGGTTGGTAGAGAAGATGTTGAAGTTGGAAGGTGTCTTTTCCACTGACGAGTTTGATGTGGGTTGTTCCAAGGTCACGCGTCACACCATCCAGGTGACTGAGGACACCCCGTTCAGAAAAAGATCGTGGCGACTGGCCCCTGCAGAGGTGGAGGACGTTCGGCAGCATTTGTGTAAGTTGAAGGAATCTGGGATCATCACCAAGTCCCGAAGCCCCTATACATCCCAAATAGTAGTGGCCCAGAAGAAGAACAAGGAGGTACAGATGTGTGTGGACTATAGGACTCTGAACAGGCTCACCATCCCTGACCAGTATACCGTCCCCGAGGATTGAAGACGCGCTGGCCTGTCTGAGTGGTGCGAAATGGTTCAGTGTGCTGAACTTGAGGAGTGGATATTTCTAGATCCCCATGAATGAGGCTGACAAAGAGAAAATGGTATTTATATATCCCCTGGGATTTTTCCAGTTCGAAAGGATGCCCCAGGGCATCTTGGGAGCTCCTGTAATCTACCAGCGGGTCATAGAGAAAACGGTGGGGGATATGAAATTTCTTGAGGTATTGGTGTATCTGGATGATCTCATAGTATTTGGATCCACTTTGGAAGAACATGAAGCGAGGCTACTGAAGGTGCTGGGCCACCTGAAAGCTGAAGGGTTAAAGCTTTCCCTGGACAAGTGCCAGTTCTGCCAAACGTCTGTTAGCTATGTTGGGCACACAGTCTCACAGGATGGGGCAGAACCAGCTAAGATCGAGGCAGTTACCACTTGGCCAAGACCCCAGACTGCGAGCGCTCTGCACTTGTTCCTCAGGTTCTGTGGTTACTATCAGAAGTTTGTAAAAGACTACACGAAAGTGAGTCACCCTTTGAATCAGTTTCTGTGTGGTTACCCTCCCTTGGGGAAGAAAGGGAGGGGGAAAAAAGGACAGAAGAGTAAAGAGTATCTTAGCCCTTTGGAGCCCTCTGGACTGAGGTGGGATGCAAAATGTGAGGAGGCCTTTCAGTTGCTGACCCAGGTGGCGGTGCTGGCTTTTGCGGACCCCCAATTGCCATATGTACTGCACATGGATGCCAGCCGAGAGGATTTAGGAGGCATCCTGTATCAGGATCAGGGCTCCAGGTTCAAGCCCGTTGTGTTTGTCTGCCGAAGTCTGTCACCCTCCGAGAAAAACTATCCCACGCACAAGTTGGAATTTATGGCGTTGAAATGGGCGGTGGTGGATAAGCTGAGTTACATATGCTTTAGAGATGTGAACTACCTGCAGGAGCTATCTGAAAACATTAGGACAGTACCACCATGCCTTCTCCACAAAATCTTCCAAAATCACAGGAAGGACAAATAAGCTAATGACAGTGACCTCCTCCTCTCCCAGGTCAACATCCCCTGTACCAAATTTCCAATTACATCCAGTAGGCTATATTGGGCAGGTCAGGTCAAGTCACATGTACGAATAGCATCAGACTCCCAAAGCATAGACTCAGTTCTGAGCTCTGCCATAGAAACAGATTACCTGGTAGTCAAAGGAAAAGTTTCAAAGATGTGCTCAAAGCCTCCTTGAAGAAATGCAACATCCTCTCTGACTGCTGGAAATCTTTAACCTGGGGCCACACAAAGTCAAAATGGAGCACACAGAATGGTTTGTCCTTTAGCCTGTACATTGGTCGCACAAATGATTAAAGGAACTGATCACCTCACAAACTCCCCATCCAAACTTCCATAAACAACAATCTGCCCCATCAGTGGAAGAGCCTGCAGTTTGAAGAGATTTACCAGAATGCTGCCTGGGTTAGAGAACATGTCTTATGAGGAAGGGTTGAGTGGTTTAGGGCTTTTCTCCTTGGAGTGGAGGATGAGAGGAGACTTGATAGAGGTGTATGAGATGATAAAAGGCATAGACAGAGTGGACGGCCAGCGTCCTTTACCCAGGGTGGCAATGGCTAATACAGGAGGTCATACTTTTAAGGGAGGGAAATATAGGAAAGTGTTAGAGATAGTTTTTTACAGAGAGTGGAATGCACTGCTGGGGGTACTGGCAGAGGTGGGTACATTTGTGACATTTAAGAGACTCTTAGATAGGCACATGGATGAAAGAAAAATGGAAGGCTACATGGGAGGGATGGGTTAGATTGACCCTGGAGTAGGTTAGAAGGTCAGCACAACAACGTAGGCCAAAGAATCTGCACTGTGATGTACCATTCTATATTCAATGTTCCCCAAGGGATGTCATAATATCCCTCAGAGCCCACAAAAGCAAATTGAAATTAGGTCCTCTTTGACCCTGAAAGACTGTCTCAGAAGAACAAAGAGAATACCTTTGTTCTGTAGCAAGTGAATGCTAGTGCATTGGAACCAATTCATCACCAAGATTAGATTATGGATGGAGAGAAAGCACACATTTCAGTTGACCAAACGGCTACTATTTTTATTGTACTGAGTATTTTCCTGGATGCATGTAGCCCAAAAAACAGTAAGAAGATCAGCACCATCCAGAGCAAAGCAGCCCAATTGACTGGCATTTCATCTATCTTCCTAGGAATTCATTCTCTCCACAGTGGCTGAAGTGAAAGTGCACTGTACACGAGAATAACACCACACATAAATTAACTTCCCAATAATGCACTACTCTGATCTGGAAATATATTAGCAGTCCTTCATTCTAGGGTCAAATTTTGTGAAGTCCCCATCCCATAGCTCAGTGGGAGTACGTTCACCAGAAAGACTGCAGAAGTTCAAGATTTCTCACCAGCACCTTCTCAAAGGTAATTAGAGATGCAGAATAAAATGGTCTTGGCTGTGGGGCACTCCTGCAGTACTTGGAGTTCCTGGATTTAATCTAAGAAAACCAATTGGAAGAGTTTTAAAAACCTCGTATAGGCTCTAGATGATTCAGAGTTAAAATTCAGGATACAACAATGAATTTGTTCAAAAACATGGATTAGCACAAAGTGGCATGTTTTCTTGCTTGTAAACTACATATAAAATGACAGATGGAAGAGATACAACATCAAAAACAGCAGATTGGGCAGTACTTTGCCTCTCTTGAAGAAAACCTCATCACCTAAAATTGGCTGTGGCTACTTTTTATTGTGGAAATGTCACTCATTAAAAAAATACTGAATATCAAATTGTGTCACCATTTTGCAGTTTGTTTATGCTTAAGATAAGGAGTTAGATTTGTTGGCTTTTATTTCTTTTATGTGCATAATGAGTGGTTTTCCTTTGTTTTCAAATCCCAGAAAATGGCAAACTGATGAGAAAAGAGAAAGGAGAGCAATATGAACAACCTTCATGTATAAAATGCCTTAAATGTACCATCCACGTCAAAACTTCTAAGAAAAGCTACAGCTGCCCAAAAGCCTAGACAACCAGGCTCAAGATCAACTTCGTCCCCACTGCATCACTCTTCTGAACCAATCACCTCTTTCACATCCACTCCCAGTGATGCTGACACATTCTCGGACCATTGGTTTTCCCTCTTCTGTAAATGTCCTCTTAGTATTTCTCTTGCACTGCTTCAGGTCTCACTACTATGCAAAATTCTATCATCTTGCAGTTTCACTGTATGTATTGTGTTTATTGTGGGCATGTGGCCAAGCAGTTAAGATATTGGACTAGCTACCTGAAGGTCGTGAGTTTGAGCCCCAGCCGAGGGAACGTGTTGTGTCCTTGAGAAAGGCACCTAATCACACATTGCTCTGCAACGACACTGGTGCCAAGCTGTGTGGGTCCTAATGCCCTTCCCTTGGACAACATTGGTGTCGTGGAGAGGGGAGACTTGCAGCATGGGCAACTGCCAGTCTTCCATACAACCTTGCCCAGGCATGCCCCGTGGTGAGTGAAAACTTTCCAGGCGCAGATCCATGGTCTCGTAAGACTAACGGATGCCTTAATTAATTGTGTTTATTATTACCCTGTACGCTCTTGAGCCCTGTGAGCTTCACACAAGCAAGGCATGTCATTGCACTCTGGTGTGCATTTGACAGGAGACTAATCTGAAATAGGAACAGGAAAATATGTTGGGAGCTTTGTCCAGCTGGTGTTTTGATAGCATGATGAGCATTAGTTGTGATGTAAAGTAGCAGCAGATGTGCTGATGATTTGAGAAAAAAAAACGTGCTCTCATCTTATCACCTTTGGGGCTAGGATTCATTATTCCTATTGATCCCTTTATAAGATCCTCTTCACCCTACTTGTACCTGTGGCTGAATCTCTGTATACATGTCTGATGCTAGACAGCAGACCTACAGAGGCTATTCTACTATTCTAACATGGGAGCTCTCATGCCATGTTCTGCCTTTATTGGAAATTATTTGTTTGTGGGGAAATAAAATAAATTCTTTATGCAATATAGAATGTACAAGCAAATAAGAATAGGAACTTCAGACAATTTATCTAATTTTAGCCTGATAATGTCAAAGTAAATTACTGAAGTATGTCTCACTACCCCTGAATTTATTTGAAAATTAAAAATCTGCAGATGCTGGAAACCTGAAATAAAAATAGACCAACACACAAAGCACAGGAGGAACTCAGCAGACCAGGTTACATCTATGGAGGGAAGTGGGTTGTCAAAGTTTCTAGGTCAGGGTTCTACATCTGGATGGGAAATCAGTTCCTCCAGCGCTTTGTGTGCTGCTATAGATTCCAGCACCTGCTGACACTTGTGTCTCCATAAAAATTTGATGAGTTTGATTGGTGTCCTCAAACATTAACACTATTTCTTCTCCACCACTCTTACCTGACCCGCTGAGCTTTTCCGACATTTTCTGCCCCTATTCTGTATTCCTTTGACAGATTACATGAACTTTGCAAAATGTCTTTCAGAAGGCAATTGGGCTGGATTGTCCTGAATCTTGCCTGCCCACCAAAAGTGTCTTTCACTGTGCCTGCTTCCCTGAACTAACCTATTCTGGATGTGGAGGGCCAATCTGACTCCCTAAGGGGGAGCAGGGTCTGTACTGTTTCTCAATCCCGCTGTTAAAAGCTTTTAGAATCTTTTTTAATGCTTCTGATAATCAGGTAGATTTAAACAATAAAAATTTGTTAAAATAAAACCAAACATACAGTAGAACCATTAAGTAACACATAGAAAAAATATGAAAATAATGTAAGTAAACTAATTACCCTTTTTAACCAGATAGCCCTGGTGTAAAACTAAATTGAAATGTATCTCATCCCATTCTTCAGCGTGTCCTGTTCTTAGTGCAGAGTCTAGTACGATGTAAGAGGTGAAATGGATGGAACTTTGAAAAGAGTGGAGTCATCAACTATGGGAAGTAGTGTATGGAATTGTCTGCTAAAGGTCAGGTAATTTCAACCATTGTTTATTGATAAGCCAGTCCTATAATGTTATAGAGGCATAGAGCCAAGGAGTAACACAGCACAGAAAGGAGTTCTTCAGCCTATCATGTCCAACTACACTCTTCCTATTTGTCTGCATTAGGGCTATACCTATTTAAATGTCTGTTTAAGTACCTTTGTTTAAAAGGTATTGATCTGATACCGTCAACTCCAAAGGCAGAACATTCCAGATATCAACCACTGTCTGTGTAAACAAACTTACCCCTCAGGTCCCCTTAAGGAGTCCTTCCTCTCATCTTAAGCCTATGCCTTTTAATCATTCATCTTAGTCTTGAGAAATGTTAAAATGATGGAAGGAGCTTCCATTAAAATGGACTTTTTAAAAATTTCAGTACTTATGACATGAACATTCAGGATTACGCACCATGTTTAAAATAATTTCTGCCCGTTACATATGAATGGGTAGAAAATCTAGTACTTTTCTTTGTGAGTAAAATTTATTTCTTGACATCTTAACAACCCTTTCAGAATAATGTATCTATCCTCAGCACGAATAATTGTTCCATGGGGAAAGAAAATTACAGACTTTTTGATAAGTGAGTGGCTGTCCCTTTTCCTGTTAATGAACAAGAGCCATTAAAAAACCTTTCTGTGAATTCTACAGTTTTGACTCTATTTCCAGTAAAATTTCAATACTGTGCTTTTACTTGAGCAGTTGAAGCATTTGATCTTCTTCACTAGGTTTTTTTTGATTATTCAGATTGTTCCTAGGAGACTTTTGTGAACTTTATAAATGCTGGCCTTGAACCCCAAAGACACCGAGCCTTCTGCCACCAATTCCACACCAACATCCCCACCAATCCATCTCAATCAACCATTCCATTCTCCAACGACATCCTAAAGCAATTGGATTTCCTCAATGCCATGGTCCAAGTTTGCAGCTTCCTATTGGTTCCTAATATGCTTAATCATCTTCCAAAGTTGCCAATTTCAGAAATAGTTGGGCGGATCTACAGCAAATGTCTTAAACGTGATATTTCCATTAAGATTAGTGGGACCATCACAACTTTATTCTTGTTATTTCTCCACACTGCTCTGCTTTCCTTTACCATTCTTGTCTGTATCTGAGCTACAAATCACCAAACATCAGCATTTAGTCCATCTATGCATCTTGAATATTTATTGTCATTGAATTTTGTTTAATGTATTTGTTTGAAAGTAGGGATATATACAGTACTGTATAGTATTTATACCTTGGCGGCAAAAATTCATTGTCATCGTATCAGCTACAGTGATAACTTCTCAGCAGAAAGGCATTGTGATGAATGAAAATTAATTTTTTTAAAGAAATGGCATCAAACATACATCCTTAATGAGTAGATAGGTATAATATGTCCCAAGATGCAGTCTTTTTATGTTGCTTTCTGCCTTTTTTAGATCTGCATTGCATTCAAAATTAACTCCTAATGCAACAAGTAATTAACTATATTATTAATTAAACAAATTTAACTCTAAATAATTGTTTTACCTATTGTTTTGTGTTTTTGATTCTAACTGTCCAAATTTGTATTTGTATGCATTTTATTTGTATGCATATTATTCAAATCATATATGTGAGCATTGCCATATTTCTGAACTGTTACACATGTTCAAATTTTTATTGCATCAAAATGTTGGTTTGCAGCTGTACTAAGTGCTTTAAGAAGATGCGTCTTGAACATTATAGTCCATGTAGGGAAAGTCCTTGCACATTGCTGGTAAATAGAGAGTGAATTACCGATGGTGAACTACAAGATATTTTCCAGGTCAAGATGGTGTGTGCTATGGAGAGAGCTTCTGAAGATGGATGCTCCCATGCAAATGTTGACTTTGTCCTTCTAAGAGGTAAAGATCACTAACTTGTGAAGTGCTGTTAAGGCAGGGGTTCCCAACCTGAGGTCCAAAATGTTTTTATGCCATGGAGACTTGATGAACTAATGACACCAGTTTCATTGATGTCAGATACTAAAGTTATATTGTCCATTGAGGGTGATGAGTGAATACATTATGGGACAACTATATATGAAACATTAGCTACTCCAGAAATGGAATAATAGGATAGGTCGAGTTTTGATTTCTTTGGAGTAGTGAATCTGACAAAGGTAAACACAATTATAAGAGGCACAGACAGGGTAGACAGTAAGAAACATTTTCCCATGACATAGGGTATAGGTTTCAGGTAAGGGTAAGAGATATGGAGGGAATTTAAGGAAGAACTTTATTTTACCCAGAGAGTGGTAGGAATCTGGAACATACTGCCTTCACAACATTTAAAGGTTATCTAGACGAGCATTTGAGTTGTCTATGCATAGAAGGCCACAGATCAAATGATGATAAATGGAGTAACCAGTTACTTGATAATTGGTGTGGGCACATGTCTTTGCTGTATGACTTAATGACTCTGAATGTTTAACATATTCATTGTGTGATGATCAGTGTGTGATGCATATTCCATTCACAGACCTCAAATGCACAGCACATCTTGTGCAAATGATATTAAAATGAACATTGCCTGCCATTTCACTGTGTGCATATGTAACATATAATATTTTTTTAAGTCTATTACCTAGAGCATGGAAAATGCAAAATGCACAAACCGACATGCCAACATGTGTGTGAAATTGTTGTGAGAGCATTGTCTACATGCAGAATGAAACATGGCCGTTCTTTGATTTGTTGTCATGTTAGTCTTAGAAAAAGCAGTTCAATTAGGGACAGGTATCAGGAAGTATAAATACATGGAACAAAAAAGGGCATTTGCTCTAGTCATGCCTTCTGCAAGGGATTTTATTGTTTTAAAATGCAAGTAATGGTAAACACCAGCAAGTACGTAGCAAAGATTTAAGATATAAATTTAATCAAATAGTCCAGAACTTTGAATAGCAACTGGTTTTGTTTAAGAGCCCTACTTTGTGCCATGCATAACACCATTCATAAAGAACTCCGCTAGGACAATAAGACAAGCCATGTGGAATATCAATTAAACCCACAGTAGCTAGACACCCCGCCCAGATGTAGAGGAATGAAGAAACTTGTGCATTGAATGCAAAGACAGCTGCCATATTTATGGAGGATGTTGAGCTGTCTGTATGATAGTGTGAAATTTTATGACCAGGTACAGAATTGGCATGGGGCCAAGACAGCATCAGGACATCAAACAGAGCTGCAATGGTTTAAAGTATACTTTGTACAGGTTTAGTGCTACCCAAGTACTCCAGTCACAACTTGGGGCAGCCCTGAGTTTTACTGAGCAGTCTAACGAGCGGTTTGCACAGCTTGCGCACTGCCTCTAGCAGGCTTTGCATTAACCACCAGCAGAAAGCATTCAAACCTCCACAATTGACAGTATGGGGAGTGGCCCAGTGCCATTGCTTTATTGGTTAATAGGCCTGCAGAATTACACATAATTTGTGAAGGAAACATTTTCCTCTCTCCGTTTCCTAGAATTGACATCTGCATGATGGAAATGGAGCAATATTATTCCAAATGTTTCTGGTCAATTCTGATAATAGTTAAATTTCAATTCAGATTTTCTTTTTCCTCTATATCTCAAAGGTATTTTCTCTCCACAAGTTCAAAAGCAAAATATGCTATTTGTATTCCTATATTTGATCTACATAAGTTATAATACAACCTTGGAGAGGGCAACGGGACCTTTCCTTTGGCACAGCTATCATCTTAAAATATTAACAAAAATGTCAGTGTGTGCTACGTGGGAAATATATAGTATTTATGCCTTGGTGGTAATAGTTCATTGTCATTGAACCAGCTTTACTGATAACTTCTCAGCAAAAAGGCAGTATGCTTAACAGTATTGTGATGAATGAAATGTCATCAAACATACATTCTTAATGAGTAAATAGGTCCCAATATGTCCCAAGATGCAGTCTTTTTCTGTTGCTTTCTGCCTTTTTTAGGTATGCATTGCATTCAATATCAATTCCTAAAGCAACAGGTAATTAAATAAATTATCAATTAAGTGAATTTAACTAAATAATTGCTTTATCTATTGTTTTGTGTTTTTAATTCCAACTGTCCAAATTTGCATTTGTATGCCATTTACTTGATGGCTATATTATTCAATTCATATAGTAGAGCAGTTGTCATATTTCTGAACTGTTACACATATTCAAAGTTTCATTACCTAAAAATGTTGGTTTGCAGCTGAGGCAAAACTTGTCCTTTTTAGAAGCTTTTCATTATCATCAACTGAAAATGATTACTGCATAATTTATTAGATTTATTTAGCCAACAATGAATAAAAATGACTTACAAAAATATTAATTATTATTGTCAAATACAAACATGGGCATAATATACTGCTAGTGGTTGATAATTGACAATATTATTGATTTCTTTAATGTCATCACATTCATATTGAAGGACTATGATTACTAAATTGTCATTCTACCCCATTTGTATGTTCCTCCGTGCAGATAATACTAACGGTGTCTTGCAATTGATATGAATTTATTAATAACCTTACTCAATGGCATATAGCGGGCATTTATCTGCCTCAAAACTGATACTACATCAACCCTATATGAACAGCTAAAAGGATTGAACTGGTTGTGGCAGGATTTCTTGACTTGTACCTTCTGCATTTTCATTAATGAGCAGCAGCAAGGGAAAATATACACCTAGAGCCAAGAAATGTGGTAGTAAGAGATTAAATGCAAAAATATTTGCTATGCCCGTCTCTTTGGAAGGCATTGACGTGCTGGAGAACAGTATATAAATACATCCACCTTATGATAAACTGATTTAAAATTTCATTTAATATTTCCTTCAGTACAAGTATAATGAGAAAATACACAAAACAATTTTAAGGCATTCTTTTTGCAGATATGAGTGACTACAGGGCCTATCGACAATTGGCAGTGATCTAAGCATCTTACTAGCAGCAGATGGTAAGCTGCATGCAAATTCCCATTGAGCATAAAAAAACTATAAACTGCTGTCAATGATTTATCAGATTTTGTGGCAATAATCACCACTCACATGATTTCCTGGATTAAGTCATGAAGCGATATTAAGAGCAGTTTTAATTATAATTCGACATTGCTCCAAGCATTGAAGTTATTTCTATGAATATTTTCCTCTCCCAAGTCCTAGCAAGAAAACAGCTGGAATCATGAGCAACCTTCCAGCTATATATTTGCACTATAACATTTTTAAGGACAAAGTACTTGGCAAATTTCTGCATTCACAATTACATGAGCTTAATGATGTACTGTACATTGCATTAAAATATATCAGTATGTGAAGTCACTGTAATGAAACTAGCACAGAAAGATGACTACTTTCATACAAAGTTTTTGTCCTTTATGATGGATTTCCTTTAAAGGAATAGAAACATGAAAACATAGACAGCCTACAGCACAATACAGGCCCTTCGGCCCACAAAGCTGTGCCAAACATGTCCTTACTTTAGAAATTACCTAGGGTTACCCATAGCCCTCTATTTTTCTGAGCTCCATGTACCTATCCAGGAACCTCTTAAGAGCCCCTATCATATCCGACTCCACCACCATCACCGGCAGCCCATTCCATGCACTCACCACTCTCTGCGTAAAAATCTTACCCCTGAAATCTCCTCTGTATCTGCTTCCAAGCACCTTAAAATTGTGCCCTCTTGTGTTAGCCATTTCAGCAGTGGGAAAAATGTGCTAGCTGATACTTAGACCAAGTAACAGATGCATTTGATACCATTTACTGGTTGCACACATGTACCCGGTTTGTGTAAGTACATTATTCTGTAGGCTGTGAAGTCATATACGTTGTGTGCATGTTTGTGAATGCTCAGTGGGAAATAGAACAGGCAGAAATCCAGCTTAATTTCTCTAAGAATTAAGAATTTACAAAAACAGAATCTATATAACTATGTAGAATTTTTATCATCATATGCAAATATGCATAGAATATGCAAAAGTTATTCATGGCAATATTATCAGACAAAAATGACACTGCAGTATGTAAGATACCCATAACAAAATGTTTAGTCAAAGAGCTAGAAGGTAAGTAGAGATTTAAAGGGAGAGAGTAAGACAAAAGAGTACAGCTGCTATGAAGAAAACTTTAGAAGTTAGTGCATAGGCGCCCAAAGGCATGAGTGTTCATAGTGGAACAATGGTCAGGTTCATATAAAAAGGAGGGCTGGAGATATCACAAAAGGTTTTACAATTGGAGGAAGTTACTGGGGCAGGAAACAGGAAGGCCAATTTGAAATTTGAATGGAAATTCTAATATTGTAAAAAATTGCAGCTTTCTAATTGAATATAGGAGCAATAAAAATGTACCATGGTTTTCACATTAAAGGCAAGTTTTGCCAAAAGGCATTAATCACATTAATTATTAGGAGCAAAGTTATTCTTTACCAACTGCTTAAGATAGGTTCTTTACAAATCAGTAACCCGTTTCACAAAGCAGTGCAAACTGGGCTTCTGATGTAAAGCAAGCCTGTTTTGTAGGAATTTCACCTACTGGCCCTTTTGGATACTTCAGCTTTTAGAAAGAATTAGCAGCTTTTGAAAAATATACTTATATTTAAATTGGAGGTGGAGATATTACCATCCAAAGGAAAGAAAATGCTTCTACTCTGATCATCATATGAAAATGAATAGCAAGACCTGTTCTTATTCATCGACTTTGAATATTTCAACAGTATTCTCAGGATCAGGTTACACTGAATAGTCCTTCCCTAAGGTTTTCTGGGCTTTCAAAGTTCATTTTAACATTCTGTGAAGACTTTCTTCAGTCCAACTAAGGCAAAAGAAGTTCATTTCTATTGCATTGTATGTTATGAAGTGCAGTTTATTCTTTCAAACATATTGAACTTTACTTTTAATCTGTGTAAATATCAGTGGTTATTTCTTTTTCAATTTCACTATTCATTTGTGCCACTGCTATTGTGCATTACTATATGACTTAAAGAATTATGAACAAATTTAATGGTTTGTTCAGGGATCGTCCTCATGTTTTGATCCTCTGTTTTGTTTTTCCTGAGCCTCTACAGCTGCCTTATCTATTAGCTAGGATTTAGCATTCACCTTGTGACAAATCATCAGACCAGATCCACATCCATGATAAATTAGTTCACCAACTTGTTATGTTGCTTTTACCTTCTTTTAGTGTAAGAGAAATCAACCAAAAATATTTTTTTTACTTTTGAACATCATAGGTAACTAAGTTGGGGATAGCCAAAATGGTAAAATAGCACTTTAGTAATTAAAGAAAGGACTAAGGAATTGGGGTGTAATAGCAAAAAAGAAACATCTTGAATTTCTCAATTTTTCTGGTTGTTTAGAGACATTATGGAGTACGATTAGATGAAGATTGAATGAGTCAGGAGGAGAAGAGGCAAACCAATCTAACTGCAGTTCCATGGGCACTTACCCTTTCACAATTACAACAATAAATAAATCATTTGAACCATCAATCTGATCTC
This sequence comes from Mobula birostris, assembly GCF_030028105.1. Lineage (NCBI taxonomy): Eukaryota > Metazoa > Chordata > Chondrichthyes > Myliobatiformes > Myliobatidae > Mobula > Mobula birostris. The sequence goes on from NC_092386.1 coordinate 55,541,667, forward strand.
CAGCTCAGGAAGAACATGTAAAATAAAGGGCTCTGGTTGCCTCTCAGGAATCAACTTCCTCAAATTTTTGAAAAATGAGCCATGATCTAGCAAAGTGTCAGTGATTCAAGGTAGACGATACTGAGTAGGTGCTGAGAAACTGCTTCCTCTGGCTAGAATGAGGGGGCACAGTCTCAGGGGAAGAGGTTCGCTATTTAAACAGGAGAAATTTACATAGAGTCGTGGATCTTCGGATTTCCCTATTACAGAAGAGTGTTGTCATCGCTGGTATTTTCAGAGCTACCGTTGGTAGACACTTGTAGAGGAAGAGAATGAAAAGGTCAGGAAATTAAACAAGAGGTGGCAAAAAATGTACTGTAAGAGCAAGTTTCTGAGGAAATATGGCCTACCCTTGCTTATATTGATCCGTAAAAATACATTTTCAGTTTTATTAAGCTTATTTTGAAGACCACAAGGAGATGGTTATATATGAAAGATCATTGATCTCAAACGTTAATTCTGTTATCCCTCCACATGTGCATCCTGATCTGTTGAGTATCTCCAGAAGTTCATGGTTTTACATTAGGTTCCCAGCATCTGCTATTTTCTTTCAATTATTCATTAATTTAATGGCATTTCTTTTCATGAAGTACTGCAGTGAAGATTCCGCATTTCTCTTTTATCTTGCTCACACTCAATGGGGTTTATTTCCATTCATATTTTCAATGAGATGGTAACTAAAACTCAATGTTCTAATAAAGGGTCATCAACTTAAAACATAAGCTCTTCACAAATACAGCTGCTGAGTATCTTTAGTATTTTCTGTTCTAATTTCATGTTAGCTATGTTGCCTAAAACACCTTTTATGATTTTCTTCCACTTGGTCACAGCTTCCTCAATTTAGTTCTTTGTTTGGGAATTTCAGAACTTATCACCTAATGAGAAGGTCTTGGCTGCAACTGCCAAATCAACGTTGATTCAAATGACACTGAGTGATATCTCTGGAACAGACTTCAGGGCACTGAAGAAGAGTTCCTAACGGTTCAGTGAGATTATAAAGTGAGGAAGTGGGCGGCAAATAAATAAACATACCTGACGACATCCTTAGCATCTTCTGGGTTAATTGGCATGACCACAATTGCTCAGTTTCCAAAGTAGAAAATGAGATTAAAAGAAACCTTGCGTTTATGTAATGTCTTTCATGTACTCAAGAAGTCACTAGCCTAAGTAAAATAAAGTTGTACTCCAGGATAATATGAGGACAACTTCCAACAATACTGCTTCAAGACTGTAAATAGTTCATCTCATGAGATCCTTCGATACAGTTCAGTGGCTACAGCAAATAGCTTAAAATGTAATTAAAGCTGGATTTAAGCTTGCTTTAATAGCTTTTACTCCCATTATTCCTTCCAGATGAAGTAATAATCTTCTAAGATAATTAAAATAGGAGAAGGTTAATCACCATACTATGAAATATTAATATTTGTAGGATGAAAGCTAAAGAGCTTTCCCAACAACTTGGTTTTCATGTATCTTAAAACAGCCCTCATTCTGATATGATTCTTACATTGTTTTTCTCAGCATTGACCTGAATTCAATGGTTGCTTCCCACTTCTATAAAACAAGATGGTACACCATATAATTCTGTCATAAAATATATAGGACTATGCACTAATTGGTTGTTTCTTCAACAGTTTGGTTAAATGGATAATTTATCATACCTCAGAATCAATGTTCCCTCTAATTTTTATTGTCAGTGTGCACAAAAATCTTATGTTGTGCAAATATTTTTCCTGCGACAGAAGTATGTGTGCACTGAATGCACACATGGCACATTTTATGTAGGTTTACAAAATATTTGACATAGAACTGCACAGAATAACAACAAAATAACATACATATTTAAGTCACTCAGTTATTTTTCTCTCTCCTGTCTTTGGCATTTACCCATTCTTTGTAAACTCTATCTAGACTAATAGAACTTCCATCCAATTGATAGCTTTTGATTCTCATTAACATATCCAAATGACATTCACCTAAACGGTTCCTCAGCTTGTTTTAGAAATGATTCATTAGGCTAAAATCTCACGCACAGTCTGCACCAGACGCAAGAAAGGTTCCCTCAGTGTCCATCAACTGTGCAAGGTTGCAAAACTGTTCATTTTGAAGTACAAATGCCACCATTTGAGCAAAGTTCGAAATCAGTTTGGATTTAATTTTTTCTTGCATGGAAAATTTGAAATCATTAAACTGTCTAACTATTACAGTATTTTCAGCTAAAAAATCATGATATTTTAGACACAAGGCATTAACTTGTTCATCGCCAAATGTGAAGTCACAATCTGCAATTGTGGAGAAGTCAAAAGCTGACCACGCTTGTACCTCAGCTTTGATCTCCTCTGGGTTTGATCGTTTTCGCTCTCGCTCATCTGCACTCAACCGTAACATGAGTAGCACTCTTGTAACGGGTAATAACGGGTTCTGTTGCCCGAGCTTTCGTACACCGTCCAAATTCGACTTACTTGCCAAATGACGCCTCAAAAAATCAAGTTTCCAAATATCATCCCACTTCTTTCCACTAGCAGGTTCTCCAGCAACTTTCGCATCATGACAATACAAACAGATAACTCCAGTTTCCAAATCACACATAAATATTTCTCTTAGCTGAACGTTCATGACCTCATGAGCTTTCGGTGTAGCAGTTTCTACTATTTTGTTAAGCCATTCAACTTTAAACAAATTTACAATTCTTTTGCGCTTCACGCCCTTCGCTTCTTTTGAATTCGACATAGTGAATCAATATTTTTTTCAATAAAATCTTAGTAAGCTACCTACAGGATTTGAAACAGATCTTTGTAAACTTTATGATATGAACACTGTCCGCCAAACATGGCTGCTGCTGTGATGCAGCTGTACAAACTGGAACAGGAAAGGTGAGGTGACGTAAATTAGTGATGTGCATTGTGGTATTTGAAAAACCAACTAACTAGTTAACAGAAACAGTTAGCTAAGAGATTATTTTCAATAAGTATAATTACTAATTACTACATTATTTTAAGTAACTAACCTTTTGTGCGCACATTAATTTCCTTTGCGCGCTGGTTGAAAAGCGTGTGTGCGCACAGACACGTGCACAGCTTAGAGGGAACTATGCTCAGAATGATCCTTTAAAATGAAACTTGAAATATGCTGATACAATATGTAAAATAGGTTGTCTAGAAGCTCCCAGCTACACTTTGGTGAAATACTGACAAATCATCTAAAAGAAATAGTGGAAAAACATCTAAGGAAAAGGCTTTTAGTTGGAAGTAGAACATAGAGCATAAAACATTACAGCACAGTATAAGCCCTTCAGACCTGATGTTGTACTGACCTTTTAGCCTACTCTAAGGTCAATCTAACCCTTTCCTCACATATAGGCCTCCATTTGTCTATCACCCACATGCCTACCTAAGAACTTCTTGAAGTCCCTAATGTACCTGCCTCTCCCATCACCTCTGGCAGTGTGTTCCACCCACCCACCACTCTCTGTGCAAATTCTCTATCTCTAACATCCCTCCTATACTTTCCTCCAATGACCTTAAAATTATGCCTCCTCATATTAGCCATTTACACCCTGGGAAATAAGTCTCTGGTGTCCACCCTATCTATTCCTCTTATCACCCTGAACTCTTCTATCAAGTCACTTCTTACCCTCCTTTGCTCCAAAACAAAAGGCACTAACTCACTCAACCTATCCTCATGAGGCGTGCTGTCCAATCCAGGCAGCATCCTGATAAATCTCCACTGCACCCTCCCAAAAGCTTCCACATCCTTCCTATAATGAGATGACCAGTACTGAACACAATACTCCAAGTATGGTCGAATCAGAGTTTTATAGACCTGCAACATTATCTTGTGGCTCTTGAACTCAATACCAAGCTAACAAAGGCCTTTATAACCATCCTATCAACTTGTGTGGCAACTGTGAGGGATGTATGGACATTCACCCCAAGATCCTCTACACTGCTAAGAATCCTGCCATTGATCATGTATTTTGCTTTCCTGTTAGACCTCCCAAAGTGAATCACTTCACACTTTTCCCTCTACTGTTTCTCAGCTCAGTTCTGCATCCTAGCAATGTCTCATTATAACCTACTACAACATCACCAACCTTTGTATTATCTGCAAATTTACCAACCCAGCCTTGAACTTTCTCATTATAGTCATTTTAAAAAATCACAAAGAGCAAGGGGCCCAGAATAGATCCCTGTGGGCCACGACTGGGTCACCAACCACCAGGCAGAATACACTCCACTACTACCACCCTCTTGAGCCAGCTGGTGGTGTAGTGGCATCAGCGCCCGACTTCAGAGCGAAGGCTCCCCAGTTCAAACCCAGCCAGCTCCCCTGGTACGCCTTCCATCCGTGCTGGGTTGAGGGTCGAGCTAGCAACTCGACCTCGTAAAAAAGAAATTGCCTGCTACAGAAACATCAACAACAAAAAGCTGATGGCCTATGCTCTCTCATGAGTTTAAAGGCAATTTCTCTTCTCTTCTTCACTACCACCCTCTGTTTTCTATGGGCAAGCCAATTCTGCATCCACACAGCCAAGCTTCCCTGGATCTGATGTGCTGATTCACCTAAACCCAGGAGATAGAACAAAGCCAGAACATGAAATTTAGTAAAACTATGCAACCACAAAAACTAAACAGTGCATCCAGACCACGATCGTTTAAATGGTTTACCCGAGAACATTCGAGATGTTGCCAGGAACAACAACCAATCAGTGAAAGTCGACCAGGGATTGGTTGTCAGCCAATCAATGGGCATTGGTTGCATTTGGCTTGCTGTAAAACCTCCCTCTTGAGGACGATTACCTGTAGGATTTGAGACAAGGGTTGTTCTGGGTTGGAACAACAGGTTTTCACTGCCAATTAATTCTTCTTAGTGTTTGCAGGCTGTCACATTCTTGTCCCGATGTTGCTTGTAGCTGTTCTGGCACTGGCAGCTGGTTCAGTCAAGGTAAATTGAACGCTTTAGGAGGAGATGAAGATCCAGCTCTGATTTTGATGATTTGCATGTTGTGCCTTCGGGAGCACTTGGCCGCAATTGGTTGATGCCTGAGGAGGGCCAGTACACGCCGTTCTCATTCCATAAAGTGATTGATGCATGAACATAGCATACCTATGTTTCATTTGCTGTAACCCTTTTCCAGGAAGGATAAGAAATACAGAAAATAATTGGAATTTTAATCAAATTGGCACATTACAAAGTTTTGAAAATTGAGTTATGTGTTTGTTTGAAACTGTGGGAAAAAAAGGGCTGTTTCCACCCACGTGGCTTGTAGGATTGAAGCGTTAAAGCTGTATGGAGACAGTGCCATCAGCACGTACTGTACTGTTTGAATGCATAGTATTGCTGATGATGGTTTATTGGAGTATTTTTATATTTTGTGTTATATTTTTGATAATTTAAGTTAAAGTGAGTTGTTCCCATGGAACAACAGAAATGATAGTTAAACTAAAAAAGGACAGAATTTTAAATGAATAACAGTATAAATGGAAAAAGGATTTAATGTACATCTCATTGCCTATTGTTGTACAGTTAACTGGATGTATAGTAATTTATCTTGGTTCCATAAAGTGACTGATGCATGAACATAACGTATCTATGTTTCATTTGCCATATCCCTTTTCCAGGGGTACTACACTTGCTCGTTGAACTGTGGATGACATGAGGGTGAGTGGATATGGATAGTTCCACTGTGCTGGCAGAATGCAGCAACTGATGTGCACTGACTGCATGCCATTGTCAGATACAAGTGCTTCTGGCATCTTAAATTAGCTGAATATTTGCAGCAACTGTTGAATGATAGCTGGTGGGAGATTTTAATTTCCCCAATATTGATTGGCATCTCCCTAGAGCAAGGGATTTAGATGGGATGGAGTTTGTTGGGTGTGTTCAGGAAGGTTTTTTGACACGATATGTAGATAAGCCTACAAGAGGAGAGGCTGTACTTGATCTGGTATTGGGAAATGAACCTGATCAGGTGTCAGGTCAGAGGGCATTTTGGAGATAGTGACCATAGTTCTATCTCCTTTACCACAGTATTGGAGGGGGTAGGAACAGACAAGTTAGGAAGTTAATTGGAGTAAGGGGAACTATCAGGCTGTCAGGCAGGAACTTGGAAGCATAAATTGAAAACAGATGTTCTCAGGGAAATGTACAGCAGAAATGTGGCAAATGTTCAGGGGATGTTTGCGTGGAGATCTGCACAGGTACGTTCCAATGAGACAGGGAAAGGATGGTAGGGTACAGGAACCGTGGTGTATAAAGGCTGTTGAAAATCTAGTCAAGAAGAAAAGCTTACGGAAGGTCCAAAAAACTAGGTAATGATAGAGATCTAGAAGATTATAAGGCTAGCAGGAAGGAGCTTAAGAAGGAATTTAGGAGAGCCAGAAGGGGCCATGTGAAGGCCTTGGCAGGCAGGATTAAGGAAAACCCCAAGGCATTCTACAAGTGTGTGATGAGCAAGAGGATAAGACGTAAGAGAATAGGACTAATGAAGTGTGACAGTGGAAAAGTGTGTATGGAACCGGAGGAGATAGCAGAGGTACTTAATGAATACTTTGCTTCAGTATTCACTATGGAAAAGGATCTTGGCAATTGTAGGGATGACTTGCAGTGGACTGAAAAGCTTGAGCATATAGATATTAGGATAAGGGATATGCTGGTGTCACAGTGGCGGGGCATTGGGAGCAAGGGTGGACCCAAATGCAAGACACATCTTGTGAGGTTACTTCGATTTAGTTTATTGTTCAATACCAGGACAGCAAGGCAGGAGCAGGAAATAGTGAACTGGACAAGGACTCAGGACTACGACTAGGCTGGGACCAAGGGTCTGGGCTTGGACTCAAAATCGGCTCCCAGAACTAGAGGAGACATGAAGAGGCTAGGGTATGCACTCCGAGCCAGAGACTGGGCAAGGACCCAGTACCTGGGTCTTGTCTCGGGCTCGGACCCCAGAACCAGGCATGGACATGACATGGGCTAGGGAGAGGAGGAACATGGAAAACAGAGCCTCGGTCTCGGGAGAGCAGGTACATGGAATCATAGACACATACACAGAACACAGAGTCAGGACCCCTCCTTGGGTACAGGACATAGGGCCGGGACTCACACACAGAACAGAGAGCCGGGACCCCTCCTTGGGTACAGGACGTAGGGCCGGGACTCATGACCCTCCGCAGGGCAACGGCAAGACGGCGTGACCTACCCCACGGAGGCGAGGACAAGACAAGACAAGACATGACTCCCCACGGGGCAACGGCAAGACGGCCAGACTTACCCCCACGGAGGCGAGGACCAGTCAAGACAAAACTTGACCCCCCGCGGGGCAACGGCAAGATGGCCAGACTTACCCCCATGGAGGTGAGGACCAGACAAGACAAGACATGACCCCCCGTGGGGCAACGGCAAGACGGCTTGACTTACCCCACGGAGGCGAGGACAAGACAAGACAAGACCAACACGAATGAACACCAGACAGTACCTATCTAGCTCCGGTGATGGAACTAGACCAAAGTGCAGGCGGGAGCTGCAGAGGAGGGCTAGAGGCGAGAGGAGCAGAGAAGGAATTCAGACAAGGGGGTAGGACAAGAATCACAGACCGCCAGGGCCAGAACTTGACTCGGAACTGGGAAGCCGCCAGGGACAGGACTTGACTTGGAGCCTCCAGGTAGTGGCGAGCTCTTGACTCGACCCGGGAACAGTAGACAACGGTTCTTGATTCCCTCCAGTGGGTTAGCTGATGGACCCACCTCGGTGAGGAAACTTGGCAGGTTTGCTTTGGCGAGGTAACTGGACAGGGTTGCTCCAGTGAGGAGAGGCGAATTACGGGCTCTCGCTTCGGCAGAGACTAGGCTTGCTCCAGCCAGATGACATCGGCACACCGTACCTTAGATGACTTTGCAGACGCTCCCGCGCCGAACAGCTGAAAGCCGGAGACTATAAACTGCCGGTTCAGCCGAGTGTTAATTGCCTCTAATCACCAAAGTTGAGGGACACGGGAAAACATGAAATCAACGGTCCGGATCGTAACATAAACAAGGTAAATTTAAAGGAACCCCGATCCGGACCATGACAGCTGGAGCTTTTGGAAAGCATCAAGTTGGATACATCACCGGGACCTGACGAGATGCACCCCAGGCTACTGTGGGGGGTGAGGGAGGAGATTGCTGAACCTCTGGCAATGATCTTTGCATCATCAATGGGGACGGGAGAGGTTCCAGAGGATTGGAGGGTTGCGGATTTTGTTCCCTTATTCAAGAAAGGGAGTAGAGATAGCCCAGGAAATTATAGAGCAGTGAGTCTTATTTCAGTGGTTGGTAAGTTGATGGAAAAGATCCTGAGAGGCAGGATTTATGAACATTTGGAGAGGCATAATATGATTAGAAATAATCAGCATGGCTTTGTAAAAGGCAGGTCATGCCTTGCTAGCCTGATTGAATTTTTTGAGGATGTGACTAAACACATTGATGAAGGTAGAGCAGTAGATGTAGTATATACGGGTTTCAGCAAGGCATTTGATAAGGTAGCCCAAGCAAGGCTTATTGAGAAAGTAAGGAGACCTAGCTTGGTGGATCCAGAATTGGCTTGCCAACAGAAGGCAAAGAGTGGTTGTAGACGGGTCATATTCTGCATGGAGGTCGGTGACCAGTGGTGTGCCTCAGGGATCTGTTCTGAAACCCCTACTCTTTGTGATTTTTATAAATGACCTGAATGAGGAAGTAGAGGGCTGTGTTAGTAAATTTGCTGATGACACAAAGCTTGGGGGTGTTGAGGATAGTGTGGAGGGCTGTCAGAGGACATTGACAGGATGCAAAACTGGGCTGAGAAGTGGCAAATGGAGTTCAACCCAGATAAGTGTGAGGTGGTTCATTTTGGTCAGTCAAATATGTTGGCATAGTATTAATGGTAAGACTCTTGGCAATGTGGAGGATCAGAGGGATCTTGGGGTCCGAGTCCATAGGACACACAAAGCTGCTACGCAGGTTGTCTGTGTGCTTAAGAAGGCATACGGTGCATTGGCCTTCATCAACCGTGGGATTGAGTTTAGGAGCCAAGAGGTAATGTTGCAGCTATATAGGACCCTGGTCTGACCCCACTTGGAGCATTGTGCTCAGTTCTGGTCACTTCACTACAGGAAGGATGTGGAAACCACAGAAAGGGTGCAGAAGAGATTTACAAGGATGTTGCCTGGATTGGGCAGCATGCCTTATGAGAATAGGTTGAGTGAACTTGGCCTTTTCTCCTTGGAGCAACTGAAGATGGGAGGTGACCTGATAGAGGTGTACAAGATAATGAGAGTCATTGATCGTGTGGATAGTCAGAGGATTTTTCCCAGGGCTGAAATGATTAACACGAGAGCACACAGTTTTAAGGTGGTTGGAAGTAGGTACAGAGGAGATGTTAGGGGTAAGGTTTTTACGCCGAGAGTGGTGAGTGCGTGGAATGGGCTTCTGGCAACGGTGGAGGCGGATACGATAGGGTCTTTTAAGAGACTCCTGGATAGGCACATGGACCTTTGAGAAATGGAGGGCTATGGGTAGGTAACCCTAGGTAATTTTTAAAGTAAGTACATGGTCGGCACAACATTGTGGGCCAAAGGGCCTGTATAGTGCCGTAGGTTTTCTATATTTCTATTATAGTTCTCTTGTTGACTTCATAGGTAATACCTCTGGCCATTTGGAATAGGCAACGACCAAGACGAGGTAGGCACTCCCGTTAATTGGGCCAATGAAGTCAATATGTACTCGACTCCAAGGTCTGGTAGCCTGGGGCCATGCTTGTGAATCAGCTCCACTTGAATTCTTTGCTACCATAGATCATTCAGTACACTGCTTGAATACAGATGTGATTTCTTCATCTTTGCGTGGATAGTACACAAAGCTTCTAGCCAGGGATTTCATTCGATTAAAGCCTGGGTGACCGTGGTGGAATTGTTTCAGTACTTTTGGTTGACGTGTCCAGGAATCACTACTCTGTCTCTAAATATTAGGTAGGAGTCCACAGTTGACAGTGATGTATGATATCAGTAGAAGGTCATGACATCTTCCTCAACTTTGACTGAGCATCTGTCTTTGAGGTATCTGGAGATACACTGAAGAAGAGGATCTGCAACTGTGTCTGCTCTGATCTTGTCGACATTGACCAGAAGACCTTCAGCAGCATCTGATACAACCCAGTGGACTTCGCGATCAATTAAAATCACAGCCAAAAAATGCTCTTTGTTTTCAATAACATGTTGATTAGTCTGGAGAAGGCTAATAACATTGTTGCCCACCTTTGTAGATGGTTAACTGTATACACCAGGATGCCTTTCATAGACCCAAAGATGAGCAGTGGCTTGTGATTAGTAAGGAGAGTGAAGCGTTTACTATAATGCATCTTGTGGAATTTCTTTACAGCAAAAGTAATTCCCAAGGCTTCCTTCTCGATATGTCTATAGTTCCTCTCTGCTGCAATCTATGATCCGGCTGCATATATGACAGTTTTTTCAGAACTATCAGGGAAGAGATGGAACATGACAGCACTCACCGCGTAATCGGATGCATCCATTACCACAACGACTGGCAGTTCTGGGTTGAAATGTGTCAAGAGACAACAGCATATTCTTCACCTGATTAAAAGCCTCTTACCATAGCTTTCCTCATTTTCTTCGAGGCATTGACCAGAAATGCGCTGCCTTCCCCCAGCCAAGTCCTGCATGGACTCTGCCAACAACCTCTTGGTGCTGCAGCCTGCTGATGGCCTGGTCTACTTCAGCCTGGGTCGTCCATTTACAGCCGGTATGGATTGGGGCATTGGCTCTCCTCACCACCAGGTTGATGGACTCCCTCACCCTCAACAACCAGTTGGGTTTTCTCCTGCTTGTTCCTGTTTCTGAACCTGTTGGTGTGGGACCGAGGTCTTCTGTATCTCCTTCACGATGCCAGCAGTGAGAAGAGAGCATAGCAAGGATGATGGGGGTCCTTGATGATGAATGCTGGTTTCTTATGCCAGTGCTCAGTGTAGGTGTGCTCAATGGTGGTGAGGACTGTGCTGTATCCACCATTTTTTGTAGGCATTTCTATCGTTGGATATCGGTGTCTCCAAATCAGGCCAAGCCGCAACCAGTCAAGAATACTCTCCACTGTGCATCTATAGAAGTTTGTCAAAGTTTTAGATGACATATCAAATCTTCGCAAACTTATGTGCTGGTCCCACGCATTATCTCTGAAAAGATACAGCTAACAAATTTAAAGTTACTGACAGTCTCCACCTCTGATACCCCAGTGAAGACTGGCTCATGCTCCTCCAGTTTCTTTTTTCTGTAGTCAATAATCAGTTCTTTGGTTTCACTGATGTTGACTGTGAGGTTTTTGTAGTGGCATCATTCAACCAGGTTTTCAATCCCCCTCCTATATGCCTATTCATCACCACCTTTGATTATGTCAACGACAATGGTGTCATCAACCAACAAATACTGGAGCTGTACTTAGCCACACAGTCAAAGGCATGAAGTGAGTAGAGCAGGGGGCTAAGCACACAGCCTCGTGATGCCCCTGTGCTGATGGTGATTGTGGAGGAGATGTTGTTGCCAATCCAAACCGACTGGGGTCTGCAAGTGTACTGGAACTTTGAAAACCACAAGTAGGATACCTAAATCCCAGGGGCCAGATGGGACATGACCCAAGTTATTACCGGAAGTTGGGAAAAAGATTGGCATTGATCTTTGAGTCCTCACTGGTCAGAGGAGTAGTAGCAGAAGATCAGAGGATTGCGAATGTTATTCTTTTGTTCTAGAAAGGTAATGGGGAAAATCTTGAGAACTATAGACCGGTGAATCTTACAAAAGTGCCAAGCAAATTATTGGAGAGGATTCTTAGAGAAAGGATTTACGAATATTTGGAGTAGCCAGGTGCCAGAAGACATGGGATCCTGTTACAGTGAGCCAAAAGCAATCAATACCTTTTGGTCGGCTGACAACCAATCCCAGGGAGCCAGGTTGACTTTCACTAATTGATCATTGTTCCTGGAGACTTCTTGAATGTTTGTGAGTAATTTGTTTAAATTGTTATGCTCTGGGTGTGCTGTTTAGTTTTTGTGACTGTGTAGTTTTACTGAATAGAGGTTTATTTTGCATTTCAGCTTTGTTCTATTTCCTGACTTCAGGTCCATCAGTAGCAATAGGTGAGTGAACCCAAAAAAATTGGTGATGAATTGCTATTTCATATCAAGATGGCAATTTCAGCAGACGACTTGTGCGCAATCCCACAACAGCGGCAAGATCAATTGGAGGTGGTCCTACCGAAGTTAATCGAAAACTTGACCAGCAGGTTATCAGTGAGTCCAAAAACATCGGTGTTGACAGAACTCATGTGAGTCTGCTGTTGCTTCTATTACCAACTTCCAGTTCATACCACTTCAGGAATGACGTTTGAATCCGAAGATATCTTCCGGGTCGAGTTCGCCAGTAAAGACAAGTCGTGGCAGGCACACACCCTGCTTTGATAATTGGGTACTGTGTTATTTCAAGTTCATCCTGCCTAAGAATTCACGTGACCAAGCATCAGATGAAACTGTCCAAAAGCTAACAAGCATTTCTGAAGAGCAGTCATCTCTCTTCAGAGTTTGCTACCACTGAAACAAACTTGTCAAACACAGTTCAAATGTCTGACGGAATCACAGCTCAAATGTCTGATTTTTCTTTGCGAATTTCAGGCATTTGGCAATACAGACATTTGAAAACCGCTCCTGGTCAGACTGGAGAAAGACCTTGACATGATACCATAAGCTGTCACTCAAGAATGTCAACATTTAGCCAATTATGATTTGACCCTGGTTGAACAAGACTGTGTCAACAGAGTTTCCAGTGGTCCAGGTATCATTACTCAGCAGATCTCCAAGCAGCCGACCACACTTGTTGGAACTGTGGTGTGTGGCATTATGCAAGAAAATGCCAATACAAGAACCACATTTGCAGCAAATACCAATGGCATGGTCAAAAAGAAGGCTTTTGCCATCCTTCGCTGTTCTCTAACCCAGTGAAACACAAGGGCACCAAGTTTCAAAAGCCATCAAAATCTACAAGGAGTTTAATGGTCACGTTCAAGGTTGACGTCAGCACCAGGAGACAGTACGTCAATGTATTTATCACCAATCAGTTAATCAAGCTACAACTCGCTCTGGCATCAGGCATTTCCATTATCTCCAAATACATATGGTGGACACTTGGGTCCCCGCCAGTCAACCTAACTCATTACTCTGCCTGCAGCGACTCGAGTGGAACCATGCAACTGGTTGGTGAATTGCACTGCAAGGTGAAACTGAACAATAAACAAGACAGCAGTGTGTGTTAACTCACTGACCAGCCAGACCTGAATGTCCTTTGCATTGACTAGATAGACAAGCTCCAAAACATAAAACTAATGGGAAGGAAAATATGGAGAGTCTATAATGAGAGTTTAACTTTGTTTTTTTAGTTTAAGCATGGCGCGCACGTATTGTGTGGTAGCGTCATACCAGATGCCATTTACGTACTTTTACAGATGGCTCACTATGCATTATGTAAACAACAAAGATTGCTTAATCAAACAATATTAATAAAATATTTCTCAAATTTTAAGACATATTAAATACACAACACTCTTCCCTGCTCAGCTATAAACTCCAACTGAATATAGAATATATCTCAACTACATATGCAGTATACTATACAATATAACTAATATAGTATCCAGAGTAAATTTTTAAATTCAGGCCTAAAGATTTAATCACTGTGTGTGGAGGTTTTCTTACTCTTGTTGGATAATGTCTTTCCTGACAAGGAGTATCACTCTGCTTGGCAGGTGAGATTTGTGGCTGTGAAACAATCTCACCTACTGGGTCCTCTTCCTTGCTGGTTGTAGGAGTTGACTCTGAGAACGTAAGACGTGGTTCAAACAACTCTGGACACCTTTCTTCTCCTTTTCTCAGCTTTTCTCTCTGAATCTATTTTGATCTTTGCTTCTCTCCCGGTCCCAGCTTCTTTCTCTCTTTCTTTTCCTTGTTTTTCCTTCTAGGATGTGCATCTTGATCTTGGAAAGGGGTATTTAATACAATGGAGTATTATCTTATTAATCCTTTTATTGCTCCTTTTATGAAATGATCTCTCCTCTTGGTTTCCTCATCCACAACATCCTCTGGTGAATCTTCTCCTTCATATATCTCCATTGAGTCCTTTCTTTGTATCAACTTTCACAAACAGGTTTTTGTCTCTCACTTGAAGTTCATGTAATAACCTTAATGCTCACAGAGTAGATTCTGGTTCTTTATACTCACAAAAGCTGATTGCTTGCAATTTTCCAGAAGCTTCTTGAACTCTCTTCCATCTTAAAACCAAGCCACTTTTCACAGGTAACTGCCTGTTTAACATATCAGAAGCCTGTTCAGATATGCTGTCAACAAAAACTATTGCAGTCAGATCACTGCTTTCATCAATTCCACAATTTCTCTGAGCAGTGTGGTCCTTCTTTGGTTCAATATGCACAGAGATTGGCACCAACACCTGTTTGCCCTCAGATGGGAAATGGTTCATTGTGTGGAGAATGGTGATAGTTGTGGCATCATCCAGTACCTTTCTTAATTTGCTTTTAGAAGGCTTCATTGCAGGGGATGTGGCATGCAAATGGTGGATGCAAATTGTAGTTGTCTCAGTCAATCATGCCCCCACAACGCTGACCCTCCTGTTTTTCCCACATACAAGCCCAATGTGGCTTGTTGATTGTTGCATTTCATTGTTATGAATGTCATTTCCACAGGAGTTATCTTTTCTCCAGTATAAGCTCTTAGTTGGACATCTGATGGTTTCAGTTCAGAATCTTCGAAATGCCGTTCATACTCATTTTGTGGAATAGCTCAACCAGTATTCAATTCCATTTTAATTAATTTGCGTTCACTTCTTGTGTAAGCTATAGTATATTGCTTGTCTATCATTAGTCCTCACATTATAAAACCCAAGGCTACTCAGTCCTGTGTCACTCTCACAATTATCAGATTTTTCATCTGCAGCATGCAGATTAGTGCTCTTTTTGAAACTCCAGTTTGACTTATCTTTTCCTCTTCCCTGTGAAGTCCATTTATTTCTGTCTGCCCGACATGTTCTTTGTATAGAGTACAGGACAGATATGTTCCAGTAAAAAAGAAGGTCAAGGATAGCAAAGTAAGGAATCCTTGGATGTTGAGAGAAGTGGTGAATATAGTCAAGAAGAGTATGTAAGGTTTAAGAAGCTAAAATCAAACAGTGCTTTTGATAATTATAAAGAAGCCAGAAAAGAACTCAAGAAGAGAATTGGGAAGGTCATGAAGAGTCCTTGGCAAGTCGGATTAAAGAGAATCCCATGGCATTATTTTCATATGTCAAGAACTAGTGGGTAACGAGGGAAGAGGTAGGACCACTCAAGGATATAGGACAGAACATGTGCTTGGAGGCAAAGGACATGGGGGAGATCCTAACTGAGTACTCTGCATCAGTATTAAATGAGGAGAAGGATGTGGAGGATAGGGAAATCAGCATGGAGCATACACATATGATAAAGGTGCACAAAATAACAAAAGGTATAGATTGAGTGAATAGCCAGAGATGATTTTCCCAGGGCAGAAATGGCTAATACAAGGTGGTGGGGGGGGGGTGTAATTTAAGATGATTGGAGGAAAGCATAGGGAGAATATTGGAGATAAGATTTTTACATGGAGAGTGCTGGATACATGGAATGCCTTGCCAGAGGTGGTGCCAGAGCAGATACACTAGGGGTATTTAAGTAACTCTTAGATAGGAACAAGGATGGTAGAAAAAAGGAGGGCTGTGTAGAAGGGAAGAATATTAGTTAAAGGTACAACATCATGGACCAAAGGGCAGGGTGGCTCTGTTGGTATAAAATGAAATCAAATCCTCAGAAAGAGGTGACATAGGATCAGAAGATATAGAATCCTTGTGGGTAGAGCTAAGAAACTGCAAGGATAAAAAGATCCTGACGAGAGTTATATACAGCTAAGAAACTGCAAGGATAAAAAGATCCTGACGAGAGTTATATACAGCCCTCTGAACAGTAACCAGGCTAAGAGGTACAAATTACATTGGAGGATAGAAAAGGCATGTAAAAAGGGCAATGTTACAACAGTCATGGGGGATTTCAATATACAGATAAGTTACTTAGACCAAATGGACGGCACCGCAAGTGGTAGCTGCAGAGATTGTGGAGGCATTAGTTGTGATCTTTCAAGAATAACTAGATTCTGGAATGGTTCCAGAGGACTGGAAGGTTGCAAATGTCACTCCACTCTTTAAGAAGGGAGGCAAAAGTCAGGAAATAATAGTCCAGTTAATCTGATTTCAGTGGTTGGGAAGATTTTGGAGTCCATTATTAAGGATGAGGTTTCAGGGTACTTGGAGGCACATGTTAAAATAGCCCTGTCAGCATGGTTTCCTTCAGGGGATAACAGAGGATAGATGAATGAGAGTCAGTGGATGTTGTTTACCTGAATTTTCAAAAGGCCTTTGACAAAGTGACACACGTGAGATTGCTAAAGAGAATTAGAGCGCAGGGTATTACAGGAAAGATACTAGCATGGGGATTGGCAGACTGGCATGAGACAATGAGTGAGAATAAAAGGAGCATTTTCTGTTTTACTGCCAGTGACATGTAGTGTTCCACAGGAGTCCCTGTTGGGATCGCTTCCTTTCATGTTATTTGTCAATGGTTTGTATGACAGAACTGATGGCTTTATGGCCAAGTTTGCGGACAATATGAAGATCTGTGGAGGGACAGGTAGTGTTGAAGAAGCTGGGAGTCTGTACAAGGGCTTAGACAGATTAAGAGGATAGGCAAAGTGGCAGATGGAATATAGTGTAGGGAAGTTTATGGTCATGCACTTGATCGAAGAAATAAAAGCATAGACTATATTCTAAATGGAGAGGAAATTCAGAAATCAGTGGTGCAGTGGTTCTTGGAAATCTTTATGCAGTATTCCCTAAAAGGTAACTTGCAGGATGAGTTAGTGGTAAGAAGGCAAATGCAATGTTTGAATTCATTTTGACAAGATAATGTTAGAAAAGCAAAGTTTTAATGCTGAGGCTTTATGAAGTGTTGGTCAGACTGCACTTGAAGTATTGAGAACAGTTTTCGGCCGCTTGTTAAAGAAAGGATGTACTGGCATTGGAGAGGTTCCAGAGGAGGTTCACGAGAATAATCCCGGGGATGAAGGGATTAAAGTATAAGGAACATTTGATGGCTCTGGACTGCTACTCACTGGAGTTCAGAAGAATGAGGGGGCATCCCATGGAAACTTAACGAATATTGAAAAACTTAGAAACAGTGAATGTAAAAAGGATGTTTCCTCTATTGGGAGAGTCTAGGACCAGAGGGCACAGTTTCAGAATACAAGGACATCTGTCACATACCCCATGACGGGGATAAAGAACCAGCAGAGATGGAAAACACTTTGGAGTCTCGTATTGCTATAAACTACCAATATTTATTAGTAACCACGCAATACAGTAATATAAGAGTAAATAAGTCACACAGGTTAGCAATGATTATATATAAAAGTAAGTGTGGAATATATATGTATGAAAAAAACCAAGCTTCTTTAAGTCTAGGGGTAAAAGATGCAGTCTTATGACGTTGAGTAAAGTTCAGTTCAGTTCGTGGTATGTAGTCGAACAGCAATGGTGCGGGGGGAGAGAAAGAGAGAGAGAGAGAGTTGAATCTTCTGGTGAGCTGATGCCGTCAATCTTCTCATCGTCCTCCGAAATCCTTTACAAGTCACCGACTGTGACTTTAACCAGGGGGCCCAGTTTTCTTGTGGTGGAGCTATCACCCCAGCAAGAGTGGACACATAGACAACTCCCCACCAGTCAACCCCTTCCTCTCTGCTGGAATAGCAATTTGGATCGATCCGCCTGATTGATCCTCCAAAATCCACTTTCTCTGCGGGCACAACAATGCTCATTCAGTGTCCAGATCATGTGTCTGAGGTCTGTATCATCTGACCTCCCATTTATTTCACCAGGCTGAGTATCACCTGTCATTCAAAGAGTCCCTCCTTCCTTTGTCTGCAATAAAATGCAAGCAGGCAACAAGTCCTTGAAAGTAACATCAATAATGTCCTGTCAGTCACCATAGCAACTTTCGAGCTGCTCGGTGCTGTCTCCAAACCCAACTCAGTAGAAATCCAAAGTTACTTCCAATGCCTTAAAGTGACAGTCCAACCGTTAATCTTCATCTCTCTCTCTCTCTTCAAAAGCAACATATCGGTGGTAAATAACTCTCTGTCTCTCTCTCTTCAAAAGCACAGTTAATAGGGGCATTCCTGACTCCCCTCACACATCTGTTTAGAGTAGAGATGAGGAGGAATTTCTTTAGCCAGAGGGTGGTGAATCTGTGGAATGTATTGCCACAGCTGGCTGTGGATGCCGAATCATTGGGAATATTTAAAGTAGAGGTTGATAGATTCTTGATTAGTAAGGGCATCAAAAGTTTCATGGAGAAGGCAGGAGAATGGGGTTGAGAGGGATAATAAACAAGACATGATGGAATGGCAGAGCAGAGCTGACAAGACAAATTGCCTAATTCTGTTCCTGTTCCTTATGGTATACGTTCTATGTACATGCTAATGTGCTAGGGCATTTCAAGATACAGAAGGTAGTTGCGTTGGATCTCCTAAAGAATATTAAGGTAGATAAGTACTCTGTGTCTTATGGAATATGTCCAAGGTTATTGAGTGAGGCAGAAGAGATGAAATTGCTGGAGATTTGACCAACACCTTCATATCCTCTCTAGCCACAAGCGAGGTCACAAAGGACCGGTAAGTAGCTAATATTGTTCCACTATTCAAAAAAGGAAATAGAGATAATCATGAAAATTATAGATCAGTCAGTCTCACGTCAGTGTTAGGAAAGTTACTAGAGAGGATTCTTAGAGATAGGATTTATGAGCATTTGGAAAACCATGGCCTAATCAGGGCCAGTCAGCATGGCTTTGTGTAGGACAAATCACGTTTTACAAAGTGGATTGAGCTTTTTGAGGAGGCAATGAAGGTGATTGTTGAAAGTAGAGCTGTGGATGTTGTCTACATGGATTTTAGTAAGGCTTTTGACAAGGTCTCTCATGGGAGGCTTATCCAGAAGATTAAGATGCAAGTGATTCAGGGTGAATTGGGTGTTAGGATTTAGAATTGGCTTCCCATAGAACACAGAAGGTAGTGGTTGAAGGGACTTATTCTAACTGGAGGTCCATGATCCGTGGCATTCTGGGATCTCTGTTGTTTATGATGAATATAAATGACTTGGATGAAAATATAGATGCGTGGATTAGAATAGAATCTCCCAGAGCCTACTATGTGACCATGGAATACATGTTAGATACACTTCAGATAGAAGAGCTCTTAATAACATTGTGCCATTCACAAGGTTAGCTAACAAGGGTATACCTTCTACCCAACCCCTCACACAGACCGCAGAAAAATTGGAAGGGATGGTCAACTCTAAAAATGAATAGTTTCTAATTCAGCATATTATAATTAGAGTGGAGGATGTGAGAGGTAGAGATCTAAAAAACATTCTCTGAAGCAGTGTGCCTCAAAAATGTATTGGTAACTTTGTATTACTATGCCTTCCAAGTTATCTGAGAACTTCAAAAGCTGGAAGGCAGTTAGCAGTTAAGCATTTAGCAGTTGTGCAGGTTACAATTAAGTAGTCATCATTTAATCAACTGCAGATGATTCCCACAGTAGGGGTAATTGCTATAAACTGGAAGCTGACTGAGCAGTTGTAACTTGGATATCACTCAGAAGGTGTATAAAGTTTGAGAAAGCACAGAGTAAAATACCAGCTGGGGGTGGGAAGGAAGTGTTCCTATTAATTAAATTAAAAGTTTAGAGAAATTTGTGAATATATTACATTAAATTAATTAATTATATAAAAACAGTTACCATAAATGGAGTTGTGGGAGGTGCACTGTAAATGCAGCATATGGGTATTCATTGACTGTAGCATAATCCTAATTTAGTACTACTACAATTAATTTTTTTAATTCATTTTGAGAATATGATTCAAAATTTATTCAACATCTATAATTGTTACGGGGGGGGGGCGCGGAGTGATGAGAGCAGACCCAGATGCAAGACACAGACACTGAAGTACTAGGAACAGGACTAGGTTTATCAAGATAGCAAGGTGAGTAAGGAAGAAATGACGCTGGACATTTACACAGGCCCTGGATGAGACCAAGATTCAGGGCCTGGGCTAGGACTTGAACTAGAAACACGGGACCTGGACAGGGAACTAGGAATGAGAAGCCTGGACTAGGAACACGGAATTCCGGAACCAGACCCTGGACAAGGACCCGGAACCTGGTTCTTGGTTGGGACTCGGAATCTGGGTCTTGACTTGGTTCTGGAATATGAGTCTAGGCTAGGACTCGGGACAAGGATCTTGGCAAGGACAGGACGTGGCTACAGGACAGGACGAGGAATCTCCAACACAGGACAAGGAATCTCCAGCACCGGGCTGGGCGAGGCACCAGAACTAGATGAGGAAACGAAGCTCAGATTTGGACAGGGCTGGAACGCGGCGCCTAGACTTGGTCTTGGAACACAGGAACACAGAGCCTTGGATGTGGACTGGACACTCAGAGCCTTGGACGTGGACTGGACGAGGTACTCCAGGGCAGGACAAGGTACTCCAGGGCAGGACGAGGCTCTTGGACTACATTTGGCTCGGCTCTTGGACACGGCTTGGTTAGGCTCTTGGGTAAGAAGCCGGGACTCCTCCTTGGAGAGCAGGGCCGGGACCCTTTCTAGGACGCAGGGCCAGGACCCCTTCTAGGACGCAGGGCCAGGATGACTACTGAGGACACTTGCCAAAGTAAACTGCCAAGGGACTCCTGGACTGGACAAGAACACAAAGTCTTGACTTGGACAGGACTGGAACACGGCGCCTGGAACTTGGAACACAGGAACACAGAATACAGAGTCGGGACCCCACCTTGGGAACAGGACCTAGGGCCTGGACTCTTCTTTGACACGGACACTAAACATGGGGACACAAAGAGATAGTTCCAAACTCAATGATAGATAGTTCCTTATCTTGGCGTGGCAAGGCTCCGGTCTCACTCCAGTGGTTGAACTTGACGGGGATGCAGACGAGGCTTCAGAAGGAAGGGGAAGGGAACAGTCCAGCCGGAAATCCTTGGTTTGAGAGGTATTTATGTGCCAGCCCCAAACAAGAATCAGGTGCCTCAACTAAGGCACCCAATGGAACAAGGGAAAACAGGAAAAAACCGGAATAAGGAATTGGCGGACTGGACTGTGAACTGGAATACAGACTTCACGGACCGGACCATGGCAATAATTGTTCACAAGAAGACAGCAGGAAGCTTCTTTCTTGATTTTGGGGGGAAAAAGTGTTAGAACATTTCAGAAACCAGTCAGAGTAGTAGCTAGTTTAAATAAGGCTAATCAGCTAATGTTGTGAATAGACAAGTATTTGACAATGGTAATAGAGTATTAGTGAAAAGACTACACCAGGGAAAGAAATTAAAACATTAAAATCAATGGTTTTACTTCAGCACATGAAACAATTGTGACCAGATGAAAGCGTAATGGCAAAAACAGAGATAACTACATTTCATCTGGAAGCCATTTCTTACTAAGATGTGATTGTAGAATGACCAAGGTTGGGAAGAGACTCTTAGAAAAGAGCAGCAATATGGACAAGGAGTAGGGATAGGCTTGATTTTAAAATAGTTGAAGGTTTTAGGCAAAATTAATTTAACACACAGGTACCAGATGTAGATCTATATTGACAGAGCTACAACCAACAAAGAGCAGAAAACATGGTGATGAATAGCTTATAATTTATTAACAGTACTTAAATTGAACAGAATACTACAATTCAAAAATTAAAGAAGTGTGTAAAAAGGAAACTGCAGTTATTGGAGTAATAGATCAAAGGAAAATAACTGTTCTTAATTTCTAATTACAGTGTAGGGATTCTTTGGAGTATGATGGATTTATGTTAATTTTTATAATGATATGATCAAATCGAAAACAAAAGGGTTTTATTGGAGCAAAGCTAATAAAACATGTACAAACAATGCGTTGCCAAAAATATAATTGGTTTATTATTGTCACACGAACCAGTGAAAATGTTTTGTTTGCATGCCATCAACACAGATCATTCCATATATGTATGTCAAGGTAGTATAAAAGAGAAAATGCAGAATATAGTGTTACAGTTACAGAGAAAGTACAATGTAGGTAGACAAATATAGTGCAAGGGCTGTTATGAAGTACACTGAGAGATTAAGAGTTCAATTTTAACATAATATGTCTGTTTAAGAGTCTTATAACAGCAGGAGAGAAGCTCTCCTTGAGTCCAGTGGTACGCATTTGCAGACTTTTGTATCTGCTGACTGTTGAAAGGGGTAGAAGACAGAATGACTGGGTTGGGAGGGGTTCTTGATTATTTCGGCTGATTTCCCAGACAGCAGGAAGTGTGGACAGAGTCACCAGCGCTGAGGCTGATTTTCATGATGGACTCGGCTGCGTTCAAAACTCATAAACCCAAGCGATGCTGCAGATGCTGGAAATCCAGAGCAACGAACACAAAATGCTGGAGGAGTTCAACAGGCCAGGCAGCATCTGTGGAAATGAATAAACAGTTGATGCTTTAGGCTGAGACCCTTCATCAGGACCGGAAAGGAATGGGGAAGATATCAGAATAAAAAGGTGGAGTAAGGAGAAGGAGAACAAGCTAGAAGGTGAAGCCAGGTTGGTGGGAAAGGTAAAGGGCTGGAGAAGAAGGTATCTGATAGGAGAGGAGAGTGGACCGTGGGAGAAAGGGGAGGCAACAGGAGGAGGTGATAGGTGGGTGAGGAAGAGGTAAGAGGCCAAAGTGGGGAACAGAAAAAGAGGGAAAATTTTTCAGAAGGAGAAATCAATGTTCATGCCAACGGGTTGGAGGCTACCTGAACAGAATATGAGGTGTTGCTCCTCCATGTTGAGTGTGGCCTCATTATGGCAGAAGAAGGAGTCTGTGGACTGATATGTCAGAACGCGAATGGGGATAGGAATTAAAATGAATGGGCACCTGGAAATTCCACTTTTGACAGGTGGAGCAGAGGTACTCAACAAAGTGGTGCCCCATTTACGTTGGGTCTCACCAATGTAGAGGAGGCTGCATTGTGAGCACTGGATGCAACAGACAACACCAACACGTTCACAGGTGAAGTGCTGCCTCACCTGGAAGGACTGTTTGGGGCCCTGAATGAAGCTACACCAGTGCAAATCCCTGCAGCATCTGGTGACTCTGTGATCTCTGTCTTGGGAACAGTACAGACCTAGCAGAGGTGGTGGCACAGTGGTTTACAGTAGAGAGGGAGTTGCCCTGGCAACTCACAACGTGGACTCTGGACCCCATGAAGTCTCATGGCACCAGGTTAAACAAGGGCAAGGAAACCTCCTGCTGCCGTTCTCCCTCAGCTGATGAATCAGTACTTCTCCATGTTGAACAGCACTTGGAGGAGGTATTGAGGGTGACAAGGGCACAGAATGTACTCTGGGTGGGGGACTTCAATGCCCACCATCAGGAGTGGCTTGCTAGTACCACCACAGACCTGGTCGGGTCCTACTGGACTGGGACTACAGCAGGTCATGAGGGAAAAACACACTTGACCTCCACTCTCACCAACCTGCCTGCCGCGGAAGCATCTGTCCTTGACAGCGTTGGTAGAAGAGACCACCGCACAGTATTGTGGAGACTAAATCCCATCTGCACATTGAAGAAACCCATTGTGGCACTACCACCGTGCCAACTGGGATAGATTTCAAACAGATCTAGCAGCCCAAGACTGGGCATCTGTGAGACGCTGTGGGCCATCAACAGCAATCTGTAACTTCGTGGCCCAGCATATCCCCCACTTTAACATTACCACCTGGCCAGCGGATCAACCCTGGTTCAATGAAGAGTGCAGGAGGGCATGCTGAGAACACCACCAGGCACCAACATGAGGTGCCCCCCTGGTGAAGCCACTATACAGAACTACTTACATGCCAAACACTCCATAAGCAGCAAGCAGTAGGCAGAGCAAAGTGGTCCCACAACCAACGGATCAGATCTAAGCTCTGTTGTCCTGCCACATCCAACTGTGAATGGTTGTGGACAATCAAACAACTCACTGGAGGAGCAGGCTCCACAAGTATCCCCATACTCAATGATAGAGGAACCCAGCACACCTGTGCAAAAGATAAGGCTGAGGCGTTTGCAACTAGCTTCAGTCAGAAGTGCTGAGTAGATGATCCAGCTCGGCCTCCTCCAGAAGTCCCCAGCATCCCAGATGTCTGTATGCAGCCAATCTGATTCACTCCACGTGATATCAAGAAAAGGCTGAAGGCACTGCATACTGTGAAGGCTACAAGCCCAGACAAAATCCCAGCAATAGTCCTGAAGATTTGTGCTCCAGAATGTGCCACACCGCTAGCCAAGCTGTTCCACTTACAGATGCCCAGTTTAGGTTCCATCAAGGCCACTCAGTTCCTGACCAAACATGGACCAAAGAGCTAAAAAACAGAGGTGAGGTGAGAGTGATAGCCCTTGGCATCAAGGCAGCATTTGACCAAGCATGGCATCAAGGTGCCCCCCCTAAAATACAGTCAATGGGAATTAGGGGGAAACCCTTCGCTGGTTGGAATCATACCTGACACAAAGGAAGATGGTTCTGGTGGTTGGCTGTCAATCATCTCATCCTCAGGACATCACTTCAGGAGTTCCTCAGGGAAGTGTCCTAGGACCAACCATCTTCAGCTGCTTCATCAATGACCTTCCTTCTGTCTTAAGGTCAGAAGTGGTGATGTTCGCAGTTGACTGCACAATGTTCTGCACCATTCATGACTCCTCAGACGGTGAAGCAATTCATACCCAAATGCAGCAGGAGCTGGACAACATCTAGGCTTGGGCTGACAAGTGGCATGTAACGTTCGAGCCACACAATGTCAGGTGTTACATACCATAACGTTTTAGAAATAAACCGGCAGCAAGAAATTTCACACTGAGTCGGGTTTTAATGTTAAAACCACTATCTTTATTAGTATCTACAAACGTTTGTACTTGTAATGTCATAACTTAACCAAGATAAACAAATGTTAAAAGTGTTATGTGTATATATGTGTGTAATATAGCTCCCAAACTAAGTTAAACTTGGGGAAACAAAGCTTAGAGTCTTGAGATGGTAAAGTAGGAAAGTTCAGTTCATCCACGGAATAAATGGCAAGAGAGGGATATTTGTAATCCAGGGTAAATGTAGAGAGAAGGCAAGTACGTCGAATTCCACAGGTTCCACGATGGTAATCAATAAATATCCGTTGTCGAAGATCCTCCGTCGAGCTGTTCCAAATCCACACACGAATTACCACCAGTGATCTGTCACAGGGAGGTCATCTTCAAAGGGGTTACCACATGACATACTCAGGCAAGGGCTAACTTCAAGTGGTCCCACAGGACATTCCTTAATCCACTCCTATGGATTATACGAAGTGACAGCCACTCATTCGACGTGCACTGGATTGACAATCAACCCACCCTTGTGGGTATAGCAGAGTTCCAAATCCCCAGCTTCGACAAGCTGGAGCTGATACCTTTTTCCAGGTTCGTCTTCATCTTCGTGTCTCTCTCTCCCCCTCCCCCTCCCCTCCCCTCTCCCTCTCCCTTCCTCTCCCTCTCTCCCTCCCTCTCCCTCCCTCTCCTTGTTTTAAAGGTAAACAAGCTGCAAGTCAGTCAGTGAACAACATTGTAGTCCTGCCTCATTTAGGCGCTCTTGAAGTGACAGTCCACAGTAAACGAAACCTGTGGGTTTGTAACACAGGCAATGACCATCTCCAACAAGAGAGCCTCTAATCATTGTCCCTTGATATTCAGTGGCATCACCATCACTGAATCCCCTACTATCAACATCTTGGGGGTTACCATTGACAGGAAACTGAACTGGTCTAGCCATATAAACATCATGGCTACCAAAGCAGGTCAAAGGCTAGGAATCCTGCAGCGTGTAACTCACCTCCTGAACCCTAAAGCTTATCCACTGTCTACAAGACTCAGGACAGGAGTGAAATGGAATACTCGCCACTCGCCTGGACGAGTGCAGCTCCATCAACACTCAAGAAGCTCGACACCATCCAGTACAAGGCAGCCCATTTGATTGGTACCCCTTCCACAAGCATCCAATCCCTTCACCATCGACAAACAGTTGCAGCAGTGTGCAGCATCTACAAGATACACTGCAACAACACACCAAGGTTCCCAAGGCCCACAATCACTATCATCTAGAAGGACGAGAACAGCAGATATATGGGAACACCACCATTTGGAAATCTCCCACCAAGTCACTCAACATCCTGACTTGGAAACATATTGCCATTCCTTCACAAAAAATACTCAGCAGGTCGGGGTCGGGCAGCATCCGTGGAAACCATCAGTCAACATTTCGGGCCGGAACCTGACCAGTCCTTATGAAGGGTTCCAGCCTGAAATTTTGCCATTCCTTCATTTCACTGTGTCAAAATCATAGAATTCCCTTCCTAACAGCACTGTGGGTGATCCTACACCCCAGGGACTGCAGCGGTTCAAGAAGGCAGCTCATTGCCAACTTCTCAAGGGTAACTAGGGATGGGCAATAAATACTGGCTTAGGTGACGATGACCACATCATGAAAATTGGTAAAGGTGCTGAGGAAGAGGATTTCTTGGAATGTATGCGGGATGGTTTTTTGAACCAACATGTCGAGGAACCAACTAGACAGCAGGCCATTCTGGACTGGGTTTTGAGCAATGAGGAAGGGTTAATTAGCAATCTTGTCGTGAGAGGCCCCTTGGGTAAGAGTGACCATAATATGGTGGAATTCTTCATTAAGATGGAGAGTGACATAGTTAATTCAGAAACAAAGGTTCTGAACTTAAAGAGGGGTAACTTTGAAGGTATGAGACGTGAATTAGTTAAGATAGACTGGCAAATGACACTTAAAGGATTGACGGTGGATATGCAATGGCAAGCATTTAAAGGTTGCATGGATGAACTACAACAATTGTTCATCCCAGTTTGGCAAAAGAATAAATCAAGGAAGGTAGTGCACCCGTGGCTGACAAGAGAAATTAGGGATAATATCAATTCCAAAGAAGAAGCATACAAATTAGCCAGAGAAAGTGGCTCACCTGAGGACTGGGAGAAATTCAGAGGTCAGCAGAGGAGGACAAAGGGCTTAATTAGGAAGGGGAAAAAAGATTATGAGAGAAAACTGGCAGGGAACATAAAAACTGACTGTAAAAGCTTTTATAGATATGTAAAAAGGAAAAGACTGGTAAAGACAAATGTAGGTCCCCTACAGACAGAAACAGGTGAATTGATTATGGGGAGCAAGGACATGGCAGACCAATTGAATAATTACTTTGTTTCTGTCTTCACTAAGGAGGACATAAATAATCTTCCAGAAATAGTAGGGGACAGAAGGTCCAGTGAGATGGAGGAACTGAGCGAAATACATGTTAGTAGGGAAGTGGTGTTAGGTAAATTGAAGGGATTGAAGGCAAATAAATCCCCAGGGCCAGATGGTCTGTATCCTAGAGTGCTTAAGGAAGTAGCCCAAGAAATAGTGGATGCATTAGTGATAATTTTTCAAAACTCGTTAGATTCTGGACTAGTTCCTGAGGATTGGAGGGTGGCTAATGTAACCCCACTTTTTAAAAAAGGAGGGAGAGAGAAACCGGGGAATTATAGACTGATTAGCCTGACATCGGTGGTGGGGAAACTGCTGGAGTCAGTTATCAAAGATGTGATAACAGCACATTTGGAAAGCGGTGAAATCATCGGACAAAGTCAGCATGGATTTGTGAAAGGAAAATCATGTCTGACGAATCTCATAGAATTTTTTGAGGATGTAACTAGTAGAGTGGATAGGGGAGAACCAGTGGATGTGGTATATTTGGATTTTCAAAAGGCTTTTGACAAGGTCCCACACAGGAGATTAGTGTGCAAACTTAAAACACACGGTATTGGGGGTAAGGTATTGATGTGGATGGAGAATTGGTTAGCAGACAGGAAGCAAAGAGTGGGAATAAACGGGACCTTTTCAGAATGGCAGGCGGTGACTAGTGGGGTACCGCAAGGCTCAGTGCTGGGACCCCAGTTGTTTACAATATATATTAATGACTTGGACAAGGGAATTAAATGCAGCATCTCCAAGTTTGCGGATGACACGATGCTGGGTGGCAGTGTTAGCTGTGAGGAGGATGCTAAGAGGATGCAGAGTGACTTGGATAGGTTGGGTGAGTGGGCAAATTCATGGCAGATGCAATTTAATGTGGATAAATGTGAAGTTATCCACTTTGGTGGCAAAAATAGGAAAACAGGTTATTATCTGAATGGTGGCCGATTAGGAAAAGGGGAGGTGCAACGAGACCTGGGTGTCATTATACACCAGTCATTGAAAGTGGGCATGCAGGTACAGCAGGCGGTGAAAAAGGCGAATGGTATGCTGGCATTTATAGCGAGAGGATTCGAGTACAGGAGCAGGGAGGTACTACTGCAGTTGTACAAGGCCTTGGTGAGACCACACCTGGAGTATTGTGTGCAGTTTTGGTCCCCTAATCTGAGGAAAGACATCCTTGCCATAGAGGGAGTACAAAGAAGGTTCACCAGATTGATTCCTGGGATGGCAGGACTTTCATATGAAGAAAGACTGGATGAACTAGCCTTGTACTCGTTGGAATTTAGAAGATTGAGGGGGGATCTGATTGAAACATATAAAATCCTAAAGGGATTGGACAGGCTAGATGCAGGAAGATTGTTCCCGATGTTGGGGAAGTCCAGAACAAGGGGTCACAGTTTGAGGATAAAGGGGAAGCCTTTTAGGACCGAGATTAGGAAAAACTTCTTCACACAGAGAGTGGTGAATCTGTGGAATTCTCTGCCACAGGAAACAGTTGAGGCCAGTTCATTGGCTATATTTAAGAGGGAGTTAGATATGGCCCTTGTGGCTAAAGGGATCAGGGGGTATGGAGGGAAGGCTGGGGTGGGGTTCTGAGTTGGATGATCAGCCATGATCATAAAAAATGGCGGTGCAGGCTCGAAGGGCCGAATGGCCTACTCCTGCACCTATTTCCTATGTTTCTATGTTTTTAAAATGAATAAATTTTAAAAAAACAACATCAGAACATCTTACAAGAGGGTGAACCCTTGCAAGGCATCAGGCCCTGATGTTGTACCTGGTAGGGCTCTGTGGGAGTGTTCAAGGACATCTTCAAACTCTCACTACTGTAGTCGAAGATTACCACCTGCTTTAAAAGGGCAAAGATCGTTCCAGTGCCCAAGAAGAGCAGAGTGAGCTGCCTCAGTGACTATTACCCAGGGGCATTCACTGTGGTGAAGTGCTTTGAGAGGTTGGTCGTGGCTAGAATCTACTCAAAGGGGAGTTGCTGGGCACAAGAAAGAGGAGAGAAAAGAGATAGAAGCAGACCTAATGGGCAGAATGACAATGTTCTGTGTCATAATCAGAGCCGTGTGGAATGATCCAAAGGCTTGAATGCTCACGTTGGGTGGGACCTTACGTGCAAAGCTGTGCAGGATAAGACTTGCAAATTTTTGTCGCTACTTATTTAATAAAGAAGGCCATATGCTCTGGATACATTGTTCTAAAAACCTATAAATGGAGATAGGAATATAGTTCAGGAAATATGCTTGGGGTGCATTGCTGTGAATCTGAGCTCTTCTTCCCCTCCTTCCTCAAACTCCACAGGTGCACCTGCCCTGCATCCACTTCCTGTTCTTGTAAAGCAAAAGCGGCAGGTAACAAATACCTGAAAAACAGAAAATGTAGCCTAAATACTCAATATGCAATAATTAACCTTTCTTTCGAATTCACCGATTTAACTGCTGTTGAAAGGTCATCAACCTGAAATCTTAACTCTCCACAGATGCTGTCTGACATGTTGAGTATTTCCATTTTCAGTCCCTGTCCTATAACTTCAGCTTCTGCTGCATACTCAGCAGGATCACCACAAGAGCTTTCATGGCAAGGAGATAACAAATGCAGAAATGACCGTGTACTGTTTGTTCTGGTCAATAGTAGGAGTTTTCTGAATTAACAACAAGCCTCCAGGGTATTCTGCAGTACATTTTAAACCTAAGTGAGATTATACTACTGCAGTTAATGGAACATTCTGAGAAAGTGCTTAGTAATTAGCTGGGGATTTGTTCAAATCAGAAATACATGACCCAAATTCTCCTGGCAACATTCTAAACAGGCATTGCACAATGAAATGCATTACTCTATGCATGCGCTAAGCATCAACAATCTGACATACATTGCAGCTGAAAGTACCTGGTCCAATTTCCCAGACTTTAAGGCATTCACATAGTTGCATAGAGAAACATAATTTTTTATTGTGTAGCACTTGAAAAATTAGGACCGTGTGTGTGCACATTTCTAATCGATAATCCTTGCAGAAATAAAACATCCAATGTAAAATTGGCACAGCCATATCCAACCAGAATGATTAGGAGGGTTTTAGAATAACAGAGCAAAGCTACAACAATGCCAGAAACATTGATGTATCTGAATGTGGGATTATTTTAATAAAATAATTAGCAAATAATGACCATTCAATGATACAAAGAGAAAATGGAACATAAACTGACAAGAAATGTAAAAGGAGACTGAAGGAACTTTTAAATTAATTTTAAAAGTAAGATATTAGTGAAGATAAATGCAAAAATGAAAGAAATTATAAAGGGCAATAACAAAATGATAGGGTTTCTAAACAATACTTCTATTGGTCTCCTTTATGATAAAGAAGCTAAGATGTATCACAAATTTTGTGAAACTAAGGAACCAATTAGAGTGAGAAACTAAAAGCATTCATGTTAGTGAAAAAGAGTACTGCAACAATTTGATGCTAATATCGGGCATTCCCTGGAATTTAATGCCCAAGGGATTTTAAAAATAATGTCTGCATAAATGTTCAATTCTGATTTTCCAGAGTTCTCCAGATTCTAGAATAGACCTTTTAGGTTGGAAGGTGGAAAAAGAGAAACAGGGGAACAATAAAGCAGATAACCAGCCATAGATGCATGGAAAATTATGGAATTAGATATTAAAGATATTGCACCAAACAATAATTTGATCTTGCAAGCTCAAGAGTTTTATGAAAGGGGAAATTATTTAGCAAATCGTAAGAGTTTCAAGGGTGTAGCTAGTATGAACGTTCAAGGAGTAATAGAAAATGGAGTATATTTGTATTTCTAAATTTCTAGGCAACCACAACCCATTGCAATTTGCCCACCACCAAAGCAGGTCGACAGCAAATGCCAATTCTCTAGCCCTACACTCTTCTCTGGAGCATCTGTACAGTAAAGGCACCTATGTCAGACTATTGTTTATTGACTACAACTCTGCCTTCAATACTATAGTTCCAAGCAAACTCTGGATTCTGGGAGTCAACACCTCCCTCTGCAATAGGATTCTTAACTTTCTGACCTATAGACTGCTATCAATATGGATAGGCAGCAACACCTCCACTGCAATTATTCTCAGTACTGATGCTGATCAAGGTTGTGTCTTCAGCCCCTAATCTACTTTATTCCTGGTACACTCATGACAGTGTGGCCAGATTCTTCTCTAACTACATCATCAAGTTTGCAGATATCACCACAGCAGGGCATATCTCAAATAATGATGAGTCAAAGTACAAGAAGGAGATAGCTGAGTAACAGTGTCATGGCAACAACCTTTCCTTCAATGTCAGCAAAACAAAATAGCTGCTCTTTGATTTCAGAAGGCAGATGGAGCATACGCTCCTTTCTACATCAATAGCATTGAGGTTGAAAGGGTTTAGAGTTTCATGTTCCTAGGGGTGAACATCAGCAATACTCTGTCCAGTTCTAATCACAAAGATGCCACAGCCAGGAAAGCTCACCAATGCCTCCACTTCTCCTGGAAGCTAAAGAAACTTGCAAGTCTCTGTCGCTCCCGACCATTATTTTTATTGATGAACCACAGAAAACTTCTATCTTTATGCATACAGCTTGGTATAGTAACTATTCTTCATGTGACCGCTATACAATGCAGGGAGTTGTGGACACAGCTCAGCACATCACAGAAACCAGCTTCCCCTCTATGGACTTTGTCATACTTCTCACTGCCTAGTAAAGCAGCCAGCGTGATCAGACCCCACCTAACTCAGGCATTTCCTCTTCTCACTTTTTCCACTGGGCAGAAGATACAAAACCCTGAAAGCATGTTCCATTGGGCTCGAGAACAGCTTCTACCCTGCTGTTAGAATTCTACTGAATGGTTCCCTAGTATGTAAAAATGGACTCTTGACCTCACAGTCCCCTCGTTATGATCTTGCTCTTCATTGTTTGCCTGCACTGCACTGTCTCTGTAACTGTTAAAATTAATCTTGCATTGTTGTTCTTTTACCTTGTTCTAACTCAATGCACTGTGTTATGATTTGAACTGTATGCAAGACAAGCTTTTCTCTGTATCTTGGTATATGTGACAATGATAAATCAATTCCAGTTTTCAGGAGGTATTTGATAAGGTGCCACGTGGTACACTAGATTAGGCATAGTGGAAACATATGAGCATGGACTCATGGAGCTTAGAAAAATAGAGGGCTATGGGTAAGCCTAGGTAGTTCTAAGGTAAGGACATGTTTGGCACAGCTTTACGGGCCGAAGGGCCTGTATTGTGCTGTAGGTTTTCTATGTTTCTATGTTTCTATGGACTGAGGGCTGCCAAACAGACATAAAAAGGAAACTTGCAAATCAGTGACTGATTTGCATGACGTATGCAAGAATTAGTACTTAACCCTTGGCTATTTACAATCTACAGTATATGAAGTGGGGAAAAAACTAAATATATTGATGATACAAATCTCAGTGTGACCATGAAGAGGATGAAAATGGTCAGGTTAATTGAATAGTGGAGATAGTTGTAGGAAATGATCATTCATTTACAAAATAAGCAAGAGCAGAATAATTTGTAGGAACTGGGAGAATAGTCAACTTTGTTTTTGAGGGTAATATAAGGGTCATTGTAGAACAATCACAGAACATTAGCATGTGTTATAGCAAATGATAAATAACTTTTCCTGAAAGAGTGTTGGAGTACAATGAGATATGCATAACATGAAATGTCCAACAATACCCATTTAATTTACATAAAAACATGGACCAAAAGAGCACTTAAGTAGACTCTTAACCAGAAGGTTTGAGCACTGCCTTGATGATCCTATCTGATCTTCTTACTGGTAAAATCCTCCTTTAACTTATTATTACTGATATCTCCACCACAACGAGAAGCTACCTGATCATACCTACTTCAAACAGTTTGCAAATTGTATCAATGACTCCTCTCTACAATTCACATCCTTGGTTTTCCATTTTCCAGTCGCTATTTGATCATCTCCTTAACCACCACAATCATCATCTGAACAAGACCTCACCCCCAAATCCACCTCCCATACCCACCCCCACTAATTTGTCTCATCAGACCCTATTCCTCCCTCCCAGCAATTCATGATAGCTTTGCCTTTAATCCACCCCAGGATCCTCTTTCCTGCTCATCATTCCAAAACCATTATTCCTACTCTCCCCGTGATCCTGATCTTTCCTACCAATCGTGTCTGAAACTGTTCCTCACTCCTAGTCTGCCATGTGGCACCCTTCTCCATGGCCTTCATTCTCTGGAATGGCAGGTGAGATCAGGTGAATTACTCTTGCATAGGAAAGACCCATTCTACCAAAAATAATTTGCAGAGCCTCCTGCGTAGTAGATTACTGCAATGCAAAGGACCCTACATATACCTGGCATGAGTACCAACAGAGCTCTGCTTAGCACAATATTCTGTTTACCGAAGCTTTTTACGGATTAGCTACTCTTGTTTCAAGTACAAGTATCTTTGTTGAGATCACATCTGGAAGACAAAATACTGTATATGCAACATCATTTTCTTAAAATAAATAGGTTTTTTAAAGAAAGGGGCTTCCCTTCCTCCACTATCAACTCTGCTCTTAAACGCATCTCCCCCATTTCATGTACATCTGCTCTCACTCCATCCTCCCACCACCCCACTAGGAATAGGGTTCCCCTGGTCCTCACCTACCACCCCACCAGCCTCCGGGTCCAACATATTATTCTCCGTAACTTCCGCCACCTCCAACGGGATCCCACCACTAAGCACATCTTTCCCTCCCCCCGCCTCTGCATTCCGCAGGGATCGCTCCCTACGCAACTCCCTTGTCCATTCGTCCCCCCCATCCCTCCTCACTGATCTCCCTCCTGCCACTTATCCGTGTAAGTGGAACAAGTGCTACACATGCCCTTACACTTCCTCCCTTACCACCATTCAGGGCCCCAAACTGTCCTTCCAGGTGAGGCAACACTTCACCTGTGAGTCGGCTGGGGTGATATACTGCGTCCGGTGCTCTCGATGTGGCCTTTTATATATTGGCAAGACCTGACGCAGACTGGGAGACCGCTTTGCTGAACATCTACGCTCTGTCCGCCAGAGAAAGCAGGATCTCCCGATGGCCACACATTTTAATTCCACATCCCATTCCCATTCTGACATGTCTATCCACGGCCTCCTCTACTGTAAAGATAAAGCCACACTCAGGTTGGAGGAACAACACCTTATATTCAGTCTGGGTAGCCTCCAACCTGATGGCATGAACATCCACTTCTCTAACTTCCGCTAATGCCCCACCTCCCCCTCGTACCCCATCTGTTACTTATTTTTATACACACATTCTTTCTCTCACTCTCCTTTTTCTCCCTCTGTCCCTCTGAACATACCCCTTGCCCATCCTCTGGGTCCCCCCCCATCCTTGTCTTTCTTCCTGGACCTCCTGTCCCATGATCCTCTCGTATCCCTTTTGCCTATCACCTGTCCAGCTCCTGGCTCCATCCCTCCCCCTCCTGTCTTCTCCTATCATTTTGGATCTCCCCCTCCCCCTCCAACTTTCAAATCCCTTACTCACTCTTCCTTCAGTTAGTCCTGACGAAGGGTCTCAGCCTGAAACATCGACTGCACCTCTTCCTAGAGATGTTGCCTGGCCTGCTGTGTTCACAAGCAACTTTTATGTGTGTTGCTTGAATTTCCAGCATCTGCAGAATTCCTGTTGATTGCACTTCTCAGTTGCCAGCCAGAAGAGTCCAGTGTGATATAACCTTGTTTATTATCTACTGAATTCCTAACAAACTTCTAGGCACAGCATAATGTTTCTTCTTAATTTGGTTCTACCTCCAATTTTTAAAATTGTAGTTAGGAAAACCACAGAATTGTAAATCAATTCAACAAATAAAACTTGGACTAGCATACCACTTTATTTAAAAAGCTGGACTACATAATGATATTATACCCACAGCTGATGCTAATATTCCTTTCCTTGATCCCACATAAACAATTTTCACCTAAGAAAATCACAAGCTTCTAAGGATATTTCCATGTAAATCTGACTCTATTTGCAAACAAATTCTATCCTACAAATCACTGCAATAGGAGAAAGTGAATTAAATCAGCTTTATGTAGTGCAATAAAGTTGTCAAAAATGCAAATGAAGTTCGTAACTTCTGATGTTTATAGGATTTGCAGGTCATGATATTCCACAAATGTGGAGGAAATCATTTAATAATGTTTTATTCATGTTATTAACACTGTTCCAATTTTCTTCACTATTCTTTAGGAATGACATATGTTACTAATCTTCAGTATGTGATTAATAGTATGTAATACTATTCCTGTAATTGTGTTGGCGCCGCTAATGGTCTGTAAAAATTATGTGGAATGATCTAACTTTGAGATGATATCTTGTAAAAATACTGTGTGCTTATAATCCTTATGTGTCTGTATGGAATACCAAATAAAAACACATTAATGCTAGAATAAGGTTGCTCATTGAAAACTAATTTTTTTGGCTTCACTCGAATGCATTTTCAGATGTACAGTTTCCTACTTCAAAGTTCAAAGCAAATTTGTTATCGAAGTACATATAGGTCACCATATACAACCCTGGGATTCATTTTCTTGCAGGCATTCACAGTAAATACAAGAAATGCAATAGAATCAAAGGCCACACTGAATAAGACAAAGAATCAATGTGCAAAAAAACAAACTAGGCAAATATAAAAAGAAAAAAATAAATAATATAAATAAATAAGCTTTAAGTATCGAGAACACGAGATGAAGCGTCCTTGAAAGTTAGTCCATATATTGTGGGGACAGTTTAGTGACGGGGTGTGTAAAAATATTCCCTTTGGTTCAGGAGCCTGATCGTTAAGAGATACAGTGGCTGCTGAGGCTCCTGTACCTTCTTCCTGATGGCAGTAATGAGAAGAGAGGATGACCTGGATGGTGGTGGTCTTGATGATGGATGCTGTTCTCCTGCAACAGCACTCCTTGTAGGTGTGCTCAATGGTGTGGGGCGACATTACCCTTTCTGCACTGGGCTGTATCCATTGCTTTTTATGGTCTATTCTGTTCAGGGGCGTTGGTGTTCCTATACCAGGCCGTGATACAACCAGTCAATGTACTCGTCACCACACATCAATAGAAACACACTCAAAATGCTGGAGGAACACAGCAGGTCAGGCAGCATCCATGGAAAAGAGTAAACAGACAATGTTTCAGGCCAAGACCCTTCTTCAGGACTGGGAAGGAAAGGGGAAGGTGCCAGAATCAAAAGGTGGGGAGAGGGGAAAGAGGCAAGCTGGAAGGCAATAGATGAAGCCAGGTGGGTGGGAAAGGTCAAGGGCTAGAGAGGAAGGAATCTGACTGGAGAGGAGAGTGGACCATAGGAGGAAGGAAGGGGTGGGGACCCAGGGGGAAGTAATAGGCAGGTGGGAAGTAAAAGGTCAGAGTGGGGAATGCAGGAAGGGGGTGGGATTTTGTTCACTGGAAGGAGGAGTCAATATTCATGTCATGAGATTGGAGGTTACCCAGAGGGTGGTCTCATCTTAGAACAAGAGGAGGCCATGGATCGACAGGAATGAGAAAGGGAATCCAAATTAAAATGTTTGGCCATCAGGAAGTCCCACTTGTGGCATGGTGTGGAGGTGCTTTACTAACCCATCCCCCAGTTTACGACTGGGTCTCACCAATATAGAGGAAGCTGCGTCGGGAGCACCGGACACAATAGACAATCCCAGCAGATTCGCAGGGGAAGTGTTGCCTCACTAGGAATGACTGTTTGAGGCCCTGAATGGAGGTGAGGGAGGAGGTGTAATGGCAGGTGTAGCACTTGGGCTGCTTGCAGGGATAAGCGCCGGCTGGGAGATTAGTGGAGAGGGATGAATGGACAAGGGTATCGCAGAGGGAGCGAGCCCTGTGGAAAGCAGAGGGGGGATGTAAAGGTATCTTTATGGTAAGATCTCTTTTGAGAGGGCAGAAGATGTGGAGGATAATATGTTGGATGCAGAGGCTGATGGGGTGTTGGATACAGAGGCACAGATAAGGACAAGAGGGACTCCATCACTATAGTGGTGGCAGGAGGATGAAGTGAGTGCAGATCTATGGGAAATGGAGGAGATCCAGGGAGAGAGAGGGAAACCCCATTCTTTAAAGAAGGATGATATCTCTGATGTCCTGGAATGGAAAGCTGTGTCCTGGGAACAGATGCGGCAGAGTGAAGAAACTGAGAAAAGGGAATATCATTCTTACAGGAGGTAGTGTGGGAAGAGGTATAGTTGAGATAACTATGGGAATCAGTAGGCTTATAAATAGGTTTCAATAGGTACATTTGATGTCAGAGAAATGTACATATACAATATACATTCTGAAATTCTTTTTCTTCGCTAACATCCATGAAAACAGAGCAGTGCCCCATAGCATAAATGACAATTAAATGCTAAAACCCCAAAGCCCCTCCCAGCTCCCCCTCCTGCACACAAGCAGCAGCAAGGCAATGACACCACCAGCAAAAAGCATCAGCACCCTCCACCGAGCACTCAAGCATGCAGCAAAACGTCAATAAAGGCACAGACTTGCGGTACCCCAAAGAATACTCATTCACCTGGTATTTCGACATACCACAGGCTTTCTCTCTCTCCCTAATAAGGGAAAAAGAGGTGTCCCATTTCACAGTGAGAAGGGAGACATAACAAACAACTGGCTGATTTATGATGTTAAAAGTCGGTTGTGTTGCTTTTGCCAAGCTCTGCACCCAGAGAGTCAGCACCAGAAAGGTGTAGCTCTACGGACACACAGCCCCTGGCAACTAATCTGCTGCTGCCAATGTTCCGTGTTCTCCTGCGACACTTCAGTCAGGGGCACCGACCTAGAATCAGCTCGCCTCCACAGCCACGAAAATCTGGCACCCTGAAGGCACCCTCCCCTTTCAGGTCATGCCCTTAGAATATAAAAAATGGCTGGTCCTGAGGCCCTGAGAATGGGCCCCATTCCTGCAAGGAACTGAAGTCAGAGCGTAACTCCAGGTCAAGGTCTTCAAAAGAAACTTGAAAAGGAAAAAAAGAGATATCAAGGATAGAAATACAGCTGTTTCCGAAGATGCAAACAAAGGAGTCGTTGTTTAGCGCCATTATAACTTCACTCCGTCCCTCCGAATAGACGTCAGTTGGTAGTTTGCCCTCAGAGAGATCAATAAAAGGGAGGGAGGTGTCAGAAATGGACCAAGTGAATTTAAGGGCAGGGTAGAAGTTA
Source organism: Mobula birostris (assembly GCF_030028105.1). Classification (NCBI taxonomy): domain Eukaryota; kingdom Metazoa; phylum Chordata; class Chondrichthyes; order Myliobatiformes; family Myliobatidae; genus Mobula; species Mobula birostris. Next base: position 55,580,418 of record NC_092386.1, read on the forward strand.
AAGATAAAGTTGATAAATTTGACGAGCTAAGCATGGGTGCATGAAGCAGCACCAATGCAGTCGTCTGCGTAGCAGAGGAGGAGTTGGGGAGTAAAACCAGAGATGGCTTCAAACATAGACTGTTCTACACAGCCGATGAAGAGGCAGGCATAGCTGGGGCCCATGCAAGTGCCCATGGGCGCCCCTCAAGTTTGGAGAAAGTGGCAGGAGCTGATGGAAAAATTGTTCAGAGTGAGGACCAGTTCTGCCAGACAGTGGAGGGTGGTGGTGGAGGGAGTATTGGTTGGTTCTTTTGTCAGGAAGGAAGTGGAGAGCTTTGAGGCCTTCCTGATGGTGGATAGATGTGTATAGGGACTGAACATCCAGACTGAAGATGAAGCGGTCAGATCCAGGGAATGGAAAATTACTGAGGAGATTGAGGGCATGAGAAGTGTCGCGGATGTGGATGGGATGGGATTGATCTAAGGGGGATAGAATTGAATCAAGGTATGAGGACACGAGCTCACTCGGGCAGAAGCAGTCAGAAACAGTAAGCCTACCTGGAAATCTGGCTTATGGAACTTGGTAGGGGATAGAAGTGAGCAGTGCAGGATAAGGGAACTATGAGTTTGGTGGCAGTGGCTGGGAGTTCTCCAGAGTGGGTGAGGTCAGTGATGGTGTCGGAAACTGTTTCCTGATGGTGTGGAATTGGGTCCTCCCTGAGGGGAGGTGTCTGATAGTAGTCACTTGGCTGTAACAAGGTAGAGGTCAGTGCACCACACTACAACAGCACACCTATGCATCTATAGATGTACACATCTGGAGATTTTTGTCAAAGTTTTATATAATGTGCCAAATCTTCACAAACCTCTAAGAAAGTAAAGGCCCTGCTGTGCTTTCTATATAATAACACTTACATACTGGACCCAGGATAGATCTTTGAAATGATAATACCGAGGAATTTAAAGATGCTGACCCTCTCTAGCTCTGATCTTCTGCTGAGAATTATCTCATGGACCTCTGGCTTTCATCTGCTTGGTTTTTCTGACATTGAGTGAGAGGTTGTTGTTGTGGTACCACTCAGCCTCCTATACGCAGATTTGTCACCACCTTTAATTCGGTCAATGACACTGGTGTCAGCAAATTTAAATATCATTCGAACTGTGTTTCACTTCACAGTCATCAGTATAAAGCAAGTAGAGCAGGGGACTAAGCACATAGCCTTATGTTGCAATTGTGCTGATGGAGATTGTGGAGGAGATGTTGTTGCCAATCTGAACTAATTGGAGACTGCAAGTGAGTAAATCGAGAATCCAATTGCATAATGAAGTATTGAGGCCGAGGTCTTGAAGCTTATTGATTATTTTTGAGTGGATGATGGCATTGAATGCCGTGTTGTAGTGGATAAAGAGCATCCTGATGTATGCACCTTTGTTGTCCGGATATTCCAGAGTTGAGTGAAGTGCCAATGAAATGGCATCTGCTTTTCACCTGTTGTGACAGTAGGCAAATTGGTGTGGATCCAAGTCACTTCTCAGGCAGGAGTTGATATGTTTCATCACCAACCTCTCAAAGCACTCCATGACAGTGGATGTAAGAGTTACGGGACAATAGTCATTGAGGCAGATTACCGCGGATGCTTTCTGTAGATTCACCCTCATAAAGCATGCTCTTACATTGGCCTGGGAGACTGAAATCATGAAGGCGCCTCCATGTTTTGATGGTAAAAGTGAACATAAAAGGCATTGACCTAATCTGGGAGCAAAGCCTAGTTGTTAACTGTGTTGCTAGTTTTCACTTTGTAGGAGATAGTAGCATTCAAGCCCTGCCACAGCTGTCGAGCATCTTTCAACGATTCAAGTTTGGTCTGGAAGTTTTGCCACTTTGTACATGAAGATACATATATATTCCTTTGCTGCTCATCTTCAGTCTAGATACTCTGTATGCTTAATTATTCCCATGGCATTTTTGAAGCAGGATTCCTGTTTAGAAAATGTTACTACCCAATGATGTTCCTGCTGAGAAATCAGTCAGTTGTGTAAAATGGTAGACAGATAGAGTCCACTATAATTTTATCTTAAACCATAGTTTTGCGGAATTTCTCAAGTGGATTGTTCAATTATTTTTATGTGAAAAACCTCATTCTCAATGCAAACTCAAACCAATATAAAATTATATTTAGAAGGCTACAGTGGATTCAATTTTTTTTTCCCTATGGCTATGCTGATAAAATTCTTCGGCTGTTTTCAGCAACATAATGAAATTCAATGATACGTTTTGTTGAAAGCATTGTCATGGTGTGGCAAAAGTATTTCATGGACTCAGGGTCATACAGCAGAGAAACAGACCCTTCAGCCCATCCAGATCACTACAAACCCATTGTACTAAATCCTCTTACCAGCAGTTGTTCCACAGCTGTCTATTTTTAGCTAAACTACAGTAGTACTTCTTAAATTTTGAGAGAGTCTCTGCCTCCTTCAGTCTCTCAGGCAATGCTTTCCAAAGTCCAGCTGTGTGAAAAATTCTTCCTTGCACCCCAATATTACTCTTTCTCTTAAGTCGCCACTCTTTATTTTTAGACATCTGTGCTACAAAGCATACTGCTGTCTAACTGATCTATGCTCCTCATGATTTTTCCAATTGGCAGCCTTCTCCACTCAAAAGAAAATGTCCATTTAGATTGCACAGGATTTACCCTTCTGTCTCGCCAATGAGTGATAGATGCCAAGGGACGGTAGCCACATTGTCACACACCTTTTGGTTTTGCCCATTACTGACTGGATTTTGGTCCAAAATATTCGACTGATCTTAAAGGCCTATAAAAGATCCTTCCCCTTGGAAGCTGGTCTCACTATATTTGGCTGCTCGCAATCTACTAGTTGTTTCCCTACAGCCATACAACAGTCTCTGATGCTGGGGATGATTGTTGCCAAAAGACTTATCTTGATGGAATGGAAATCACCTTCTCCCCTTTCCTTTCAGAGATGGATGGCTGATATGATCTCAGTCATACAGATGGAGAAACTTAGGTTCTTGAGAACCAATTCAATTAAAAAATTTTCAGCTCTCTGGGATCTATTTCTTGCCTACCTGGACAAGGCCGGGGGCGGATGAGCAATTTCCCCCCCAGCTGATTTCTCACGGCCCTCATTTGAGATTTAATGTTTAGTATTTTTGAGCACTTTGTACAATAGGCATCCCTCTAATGTTATGTCTTCTTTTTTTTTGCTTATTTCTTTTTTATACATGTCTAAGCTGGTATGTTTTTGTTGCTCTCATTGTTTTTTTTTGAAATTTTTGAAAATAAAGTATTAAAAAAAAGAAAACGTCCATTGTATTCACTCTTTGCTGATATTGAAACATTCCATCGCAAGCAGTCTGTTGAGTGTCCTCGGCATCCTTTTCAGAGCAACCTGTCCTTTTTATACAGTGACAATTAAAACTGCACAAATATTCCAGAATTCTCTTACCAAAGTTTCATAAAGTCATAGCACAACTTTTCTGCTCTAATATTCTATGCCCCTACTGATAAATAGTGGCACACTAAGCCTTCTTTACCACCCTAAATATCTGTGCAGCCACTTCCAGGGATATTTGAACTTGCACACCAAGGTCCCTCTGTTCCTCAACACTTCCAAGAATCCTAACATTCTTTATGTATGCTCTACACTTACTTAACTTCCCAAACTATATCACTTCACACTCATCAAGATCAAATTCCACTTGCCATCGGTTCTGCCCAATTTACTTACTGATCAAGATCCTTCTGTAGCCTGAGACTTTCACTATCCATAAAACCACTAATTGTGGTGACATCTGTAGATTTACAAATCATACCTCCTAAATTAACATCCAAGTCATTCAAGTATAGTGATAAAAAGGAAAATGAATTGTAATGGGAGCAAAGAGCAAAAGCACTTTGCTGCTGGCCATAGAGAAAAGAAGCAATGTAAATAACATGACTGGGTACATTTGCAATCAGTGGACAATGATAAGGTAAAAATAATGCTTGCAATAGACATATCCATACACAATGAGAAAGTGAATGATATGTACAGGGCAATAGAGCACCTTATCAAAATGCAGTTAATTGTAGACTAAACATCGAAGAGGAAGTGCAGCTGAAGAACCTTGGAATATTGAGACCTCACGTAGGACTATAATCACACATTCTTGACAAATTTGCCAATAGTTTCCTATACTTTCAACTGCAGCAACTAGCTACTTCTGAAAACGAAAGTTGCTATATGTACAAAACTGAAAGAACTGAGGGTGTAGTGGAATGGCAAAAACTGTTACGAATGCTGAAAAAGTCTCAAGGTTATCAAACATTAGTTACTTGGCTATGGATTTAAATAATGCTCAATATGTCCAAAAATGTAAAGACTGAGTTCAAAGTTCAAAGCTCAAATTATGTTTATCATCAAGGTACATACATGTCGCCATATATAACCCTGAGATTCACTTATTTGCAGGCATTCACAGTAAATACAAAGAAACATAATGGAATCAATGAAAGTAACACAAACAAAATGCTGGTGGAACTCAGCAGGCCAGGCAGCAACTATGGAAAAAGGTACAGCTGACGTTGTCCTGCCGAAGGGTTCCGGCCCGAAACATCAACTGTACTTTTTTCCATAGATGCTGCCTGGACTCCTGAGTGCCTCCAGCATTTTGTTTGTGTTGCTCGGATTTCCAGCATCTTCAGATTTTCTCTTGTTTGAGAATCAATGAAAGACCACACTTAACATGGTGAACAAACAAACCAATGTGAAAAAGAAAACAAACTGTGCAAATACAAAAATTTTAAAAATAGTAAGGAAATAAGCAGTAAATATTGAGAACATGAGATGAAAAGTCCTTGAAAGTGAGTCCATAGGTTGTTGGAACAGTTCACTGATGGGGCACATGTTGAGTGAAGTTATTCTCTGGTTCAAGAGCTGAGGTCAATAATCAGCTCTTTGGTCTTGCTGAGATTGTGAGAAGTTGTTGTTGTGGTGGCACCTAGTTAAATTTTCAATCTTCCTCCTATATGCTGATTACGTTTGATTCAGCCAACGACAGTGGTGTCATCAGCAAATTTAAATGTGGTATTGAAGCTGTGCTTAGCCTCACAGTCATAAGTACAAAGCAAGTGGAAAAGAGGGCTAATCACATAGCTTTGTGGTGTACCTGTGCTGATGGATATCATGGAGGAGATGTTATTGCCAATCCGAACTCTGCAAGTGAAGAATTTGAAGATCCATTTGCACAAGAAGATATTGAGGCCTAAGTATTGAAGCTTACCGATTAGTTTTTAGGGGTGATAGCATTGAGTGTCAAGCTCCAGTCAATGAATAGCATCCTGATATATGCATCTTCATCATTCAGATGTTCCAGGGTTGAGTGAAGAGCCAATGAAATGGCACCTGCTGTTGACCTGTTGTGATGGTAGGCAAATTGGATGCAAGATGCTTCTTTGGCGAGAGTTGATATATTTCATCATCAACTTCTCAAAGCACTACTCCAGTTGATGTAAGTGCTACTGGATGATAGTCATTGAGGCAGATTACCACATTTTTCTTAGGCACTGGAGTAACTGAGCCCACTTTATCAACTGCTATGATTATCATTTATTGATAAAGCACAAAGGTTCAATATCTTTTGTCCTTGGAGGCAAACAGTAACAATCAGCAGAAATCCAAATTGCTTCCACCCATATTTTGGTACAGACTTAGAACTCAACGTTTCAGAGACAGCTTCTTCCCCTCCACCATCAAATTTCTGAATGGACAATGAATCCATGTACACTGCCTCACTATTTTTTCCTTTTTTGCTCTCTTTTTGCACCACTTAATTTATATATATTATAGTTTTTTTTATTATTATGCATTGCAATGTACTACTGCCACAAAACAACAAATTTCACAACATATGCCTGTGATATTAATCATGATTCTGATTCTGAACATATTGGCATACACCAATTCTAAACTTCTATTGTAATAGATAGTTTACTTACAGTAGAAAATACACCGTGGTGCAATAAGGATGGGAGTGGATAAATAAAATGAGAATATGGAACTGTGGGTCAGTATCCATCAATGTCATTTAATTTCCCTTCTGTAACCTCCATAAGATCGTTGTTAAAGCACATTGTGCAATCAATCAAATCAACCTTTATTAAACAACATACTGTAGATGAGCTTTGATCAAATGTTAAAGATAATTATATTGCTTGTATTCCATACCTAAATCTATAGTTTGGTCCAAAATAAGGGTGCAATATTTAACAAGAAATTGACATGTGAAAATGTTGTTTCTACATTGACACCACAAGGTTGAGAGCTCCAATATCTTGGACCAGGAAGTAGAACCATCAATAAATTGCAACCTAAGAAGAAGAAAACAGACTAGGTTGATATGATGAGACCATTCTTGGGTTAGCCAAAATCAGGAATAGAATGTGAACAAATGTATTGTGAGCATAGAAAGAAAATGAATACTTTTCCCTTGAAACTCACGTTGAAAAAAATCAAGATGCTCATAAGCACAATAAAATCAAGATGTATATATACATGAAGAAACATCCCACGTTGTCCACTGCTTTTATGCTATGCCTGGCTCCATGATGACCCACTCTTTTCACAACTACCATATAAAAAACCACATCACTATTGAAAGAATACTATTCGTCATTAATCATATGCAACAATAAATAAATAAATTCATGTAAAACCATCAGAGAAAGCTGTAAGACTGACGTTGCAGTGCCTTCTCAACCATAAGGTAAGCTGCAGATGTAGTTGTCATTGTACTGCGGGGAGCATTCTAACCCATCGCGTCACTGTCTGGTATGGAGGCACTAATGCGCAGCATCAGAGGGGTGTAGGCTCAGCAAACTTGATCATGGGCATTCGACTCCTCACCATTAAGGACATCTTCTAAAGGTGATAACTCAAAAAGGCAGCATCCATCATGAAGGACCATCACCATCCAGGACATGCTCTCTTCTCTTCACTACCGTCTGAAGGAGGTACAAGAGCCTGAAGATGCACACTCAGTGTTTTAGGAATAGTTTCTTACCCTCTGCCATCAGATTTCTGAACAGTCCGTGAATGTATGAATACTACCTCACTATAAGGCTATCTTTTTGTATTACTTATTTATTTTTAATACATTCTTATTAGTAATATATTCTTCTTAGAGTAAATATATGCATTGCACTGTACTGCTGCCTTAAAACAACAAATTTCATGACATATGTTGGTGATAATAAACCTGATTCTGATTCTAAAGTACTTTCTAAATTTGCAAAATGTTAAATATAAAATAAATGTCACCAGATGAAATTCAGCTTTACAGGCTCAGTTTACTTTCATTAGAAATCTAACCTCCAATATATCATGTTAATGTATATAATGTTAAAAGTTTCAGTTCCAGTCTTAAATTAGTTCACCCTGCAGTTAAAAGTTATATTTGCAGTTAAATATTACATTTAAAAGATCATAAACATGAGGAAGCCTGCAGGTGTTGGAAATCCAAAGCAACACACACAAAACACTAGAGGAACTCAGCAGGTCAGGCAGCATCTGTGGAAAGAATAAACAGTCAGTGTTTCATGCCGAGTCCTGAAGAAAGGACTCAGCCTGAAACATCAACTGTTTATTCTTTTCCATAGATGATGCTGACCTACTGAGTTCCTTTTAAAGATCATGCCTATCCTTGACTGAGGAAGTGAAGCACAGACAGGAAAATAATCCAAACTGAGGAGAAGCTGACTTAGTTACCAATTTAATGAAATTTGATTTTAATTAGTTATAGGAAAGATAATGGCAAATCAATATTATTGAAACAGAAATGTCAGAGGATATTAATAATTTTCCTCACAATGATGCCAAACCAAAAATGTAAGTTGGATGCAAAAGCTTACAGGCAAAATGAAGGGAAATTATAATCTTCAAGAAGTTTCATAGAAGTTAGACTTTAGTGCAACATTCAGCAAGGCCAGGTTTTGATTAAGGTTTATATTAAAAACTTGATCAGGTTTGATGTGAGCTAAATTTTGTTCCCAAATCTCCTCCTATTATAAGGCAACTTATTTTTAGACCATAAGATATAGGAACAGAATTCAGCCATTTGACCCATTGGGTCTGTTCCATCATTTTATCATGGCTGATCCAATTTTCCTTTCGGCCCCAGACTCCTTTGCTTTCCTGTCTTACAAATTCTGCCACACATCCCGATTTGCATTATTACTGGTGTTTATTGACATACATTAGTTCCAACTTCATCCTTGCATTTCAAGCGCTGGCTTTGTAAACCTCTCTAATCCTTTCAGAGCTCTACATTCATCAGAAATAGGAGTAGCAGGAAACCTAGTCCACAATTCATCAAGATCATTGCCAATATTGCATCTCAGTGCCACTTTACTGAACCACCTGCATATCCATCGATTTCCTTAATGCCCAGGAATCTATTGAGCTCTGTTTTAATTGAACATAATGAATGAGCTTCCGTGGCTGTTAAAGAGTAAGGAATTCCAAAGGTTCATCACCTTTCTCAGTCTTAAAAGGCCTACCCCCTTATTCTCAAACAGTGCTCCTAGACTCCTCATTCAGAGAGGACTCCTCTTTGCATATGCCTCTTTAAGAGCTTTGTAAATTTAAACAAGATCTTTTCTCGTCCTTCTGAACTCTAGAAAATATAGTTCTAATCTACCAAATCTACTTTATTGTCATATGGCAAATCTACCATTCATTCGATTCTTGCCTTGTGAGCATTAAATTATTGTCATCCCTTTAATTAGTGCCTGGTCTTCCAAGTATCTAGAACCTAAGATCAAAGATTTCCTCTCTACTTCTCTGTCCTCCATTAAGACATAAATCTTGTCTGGTTCAGCATCAATTATGACTAATGTTTTCCTGAAAAGTATATTGGAATATTTTGTTATGTTGGAGATATAAATAAATACAAATTGTTCGTCATCAATGGAAGTTTCAAGTATTTGTTTTTAAAATCTTAATTTATGAGAGTAGAAGTTAGTGCTGGTGACAACAATGGTCAGATAGCTTACACGTTGTTCACTTTACAATAATTATCGCAGTCTTTACAATAACATCTATTCATCCAAAATATTGGATGAAGGAATATCATGAGGATATCCATGAACAAATTCACCAACAGCAGTTTAATTTTATGGGCAGAAATGAAATGCAGTAGAAATAAATTTAATTGTCGGCTGTATACCTAATGGCATGTACATTGACTTCTCTAACTTCCGTTAATGTCCCACCTCCCCTTCGTACTCCATCCATTATTTATTTATTATTATTAATTTTTTTTCTCTCTCTCCTTTTTTTCCCTCTGTCCCTCTCACTATGCTCCCCCCCATCCCCCTTTCTTTCTCCCTAGGCCTCCCATCCCATGATCCTCTCATATCCTTTTTGCCAATCAACTTGCCAGCTCTTGGCTCCATCCCTCCCCCTCCTGTCTTCTCCTATCATTTCAGATCTCCCCCTCCCCCCCCCACTTTCAAATCTCTTACTAGCTCTTCTTTCAGTTAGTCCTGACAAAGGGTTTCGGCCCGAAATGTCGACTGTACCTCTTCCTATAGATGCTGCCTGGCCTGCTGCATTCACCAGCAATTTTTGTGTGTGTTGCTTGATGGTAGGTTATCAGTCAGAACTGAATCAATCATTTTGTCATTGAATCATTTCATACTTTTCATTTTTGGTGGATGGTGCTCTATATGATATATGAAGTGGACTGCCTCTAGTTTTTTTTCCACTGTAGCAAGAGAAATAATCACAATGCATAAACCTAACAGAAAATAGTTTTGAAAGTTATGAAATGCAGTTGTTCGCAATAATCTTCTTCTTTTTACATCGTTCACATTTAGGGCAGTAATGAAGGTCCTCCATCTCTGGCGACATTCACGGCTTCCTTCATTGTGTCAGTAGCTTCCTCTTGGTTTACTGTCAGTCATGCAAGTCCCAGTTGGAGACTCTAAGATACCATTGCACGTACATGTAGAAGGATTCTTCATTGCTGTTTCTGTAATAGTGTTGGCTGACTAGTCAAGGTTGTTAACCCTGAGCTAAACCTCCCAACCTGGAGGATTGCAATAATCCATCTGCAAATAAATCAAAAAATCTATATGACAAACCTTGATGATTTATGGCAAAAACATCTTTGTAGGAGCCATGCATCTGTTTTCTATCTGCTTTGTACTCTGTATTGTGCACTTATTATGTCACATGAGTAAAAGCAAAGGGAATAAGTTACGTATTCTTGCTTATTTTGTGGCAGCTTGTAGTTTGGGACTTGCAGAGGTTGTATCTTTTGCTGACTGCTTAATATCACTGAATAAAGTTAGCTTACACTTGGATCCACATAAGTTAGTCACCTCAAATTTGTATGGTTGCTAATTGATGATAAAGGATCAAATGCAAGATTTGACTTTTGGAGCAATCATTGGAGCTGGGGATGCATCATGCAAGTATAACAACTCTGTAGCAGTCACAAGCAAATTGTTCTGATTTAGATTTGCCCCTACAATCTTACTGACAAAGTAAATACAAATACTGTAAATACAACAAAAGTATAAGGAAATGAACATAACATGAGAACATAAGTAGGAACAATGGATTATTTGGCCCTCCATGTACCCTCCTCCATTCAATATCAGGACTGAATTCTACCTTACCTCCAAAATCCCTGATTCCCATTGACATCCAGAAAGCCGTTCACCTCTGCTTTTACAAAATTCAGGGATTGACCCTTCACCGCTCTCCAGGTTATATAATTCTATCGATTTCTTATCTGATGAATGAATAAATATTTCTTCAGTCCTTAACAACTAATTGAAAGACTGTGGCTCCTGGTTGCAGATCGCTACTATATTTAACCAGTAAGAATCTTGTAAGTTTCAATGAGATCTCCTCTCATTTATTGAAATTCTAAAGAATCGAGGCCAAGTCTACTCAACCTCCCCTCTTTCAGCAAAGCTACCATCCTTTGAACCAATCTAGTCAATCTTAGCTGCATTCCTCTATCACTGCATTCTTAATGATTCTTTTTCTGGGCCTCTGCAAGGATCAGTGCTTATCACCACCTATTCAAAATATATGTCAATGATATTGACAAGAAAACTAGATGCAACACTTCAAACAGAAGTAAAGATTCAGGAATACTCAGATCAGGCTACATTTCTAAAAAGCTGAATTACTTTTGGTGACATTCATTTTATACCTAAAATGATTAATAATGTGTTTCTTGCCTTGAAAGGTTGTATGACATTAGTTTGTAATTCTGGAAAATACCTGAAATTAAGCATTAAGGAACACTTACAGATGAGAGACAAGAAAAGGTGGTAATGGTGTTGGTGCTTATATTATTCCTTACACCTTACTGTAAAATAGTAATGCAAGCATTTAGGAAAAATTACATTGGTTTCATTGTGAGAGACTTTAAGTACAAAGTTGAGTTTTAATGGTTGAACAGCACTTTGATGAGATCCTATCAGTAGTTTATTGTGCAGTCCTGACCACCTTATCTGAAGAAGGTCCAACAATAATTTACTAGGCTGATCCTAGGGATGACTGGATTGACAAATAAGGAGCGATTGCATTGATTAGTCAATATTCACTAGAATTTAAAAGAATGAGAGGGTTTCTCATAGTCACCTATAAAAGTCTAATAGGACTATATACAGTAAATTAGATCCAGGGAGGATGGTTTCAACATTTGGGGTGTCCCAAAACAGGGATCACAGTTTCAGCATATGAGATATGCTATTTAGAAATGTGTTCAGGATAATCTCTTCACCACATGGTGGTGAACCTATCACATTCTCTATAACAGAGAGCAATGGAGACCAAACCATTAAATATGTTTGTAAATGAGGTAAATATACAGCATGTCTTAGCAGTAAAAGAAAAGAAAATATTTCACGTTTTGTATACTTTTTCTAGCTGCGTCCAATTCCAGCGGCGCAGCAACAAAGGCTATATGTGCAGGAATATTTCAGTTACTGCACGGTTGAGGGAACAGTGAGTAAGACTTAGTAAGATCATTTAAAGAAATACAATTGATAAGACCATAATACACAGGAGCAGAATTAGGCTGCCCTTTGAGTCTGTTCTGCCACTTGATCGAGGCTGATTTAATTTCGCTCTCAATTTGATTTTCCTGCTTTCTCCCCATAACCTTTGACTCCTTTACTAATCAAGAACCTATCAACTTCTACTTTAAATAAATCCAATGACCTGGCCTCCACAGTCATCTGTGGCAATGAACTTCACAGATTCACCACCATCTGGCTAAAGAAACTCCTCACATCTCTGTTCTAAAGGGACCTCCTTGTATTCTGAGGCTGTGCCCTCTGGTCCTGGGTTCTTCCAATATTGGAAACATGCTCCCCAAATCCACTCTATTAGGCCCTACTATATTCAGTAGGTTTCAATGAGATTCCCCAGTATTCTTCTAAACACCAACAAGCCATCAAATGCTTCTCATACATTACATGGGGTGGCACTGTAGTGTAGCAGTTAGTGTGATGCCATTAAAGCTTGGGGTGTCAGAGTTTGGAGCTTAATTTCGGCATCCTCTATAAGAGGTTTGTACATTCTTTACATGGGTGCATGATTTTTCTCCAGGTGCTCCAGTTTCCTCCCATGGTCCAAAGACGTACTGGTTAGTTGGTTAACTGGTCATTGTAAATTGTCCTGTGATTAGGCCAGGGTTAAGTAGGTGGGCTGTGGGTGGTGCAGCTCATTGGGCTGGAAGGGCCTGTTCCACTCTGTATCTCTCAATAAAAATAAATAAAATAAATTTAAAATAAAAATTTCCACAATCATTCATGTAAACCTCCTCTGAACCTTCTCCAATGCCAGCCCATCCTTTCTTACATATGAGCCCCCAAACTACTCACAACAGTCCTATAGTAGTCTGACCAATGCCTTATGAAGCCTCTGCATTACTTTCTTGCTTTTATATTCCCGTCTTCTCAAATAACTTTGAACATTCCAGATGCCTTCCTTAATACGGACTCAACATGCAAGGAAATTCTGCACTTGGACTTCCAACTCCCTTTGTACATCTGATTTCTGAATTCATTCCTGATTTAGAAAATAGTCTACATCTTTATTCCTTCTACCAAAGTGCATGAACGTATTTTTCTCCATGCTGTATTACATCTGCCACTTCTTTGCCCATTCTCCTAATCTGTTCCAGTCCCTCTGCAGACTTCCAGCTTCCTCAACACTACCTGCCTCTCCAACTATCTTTGTATCATCTACAATCTCGGCCACAAAGCTATTAATTCTGTCATCCAGCTCATTAACATATAATGTGAAAGGTAGCACACCCAACACCAGTCCCTGCAGACCACCAACAGACACAGGCAGCCACCCAGAAAAAGCCCCCTTTATTCCCAATTTTTGCCTTCTGTCAGTCAGGGCCAGTTTACGATGGTGCTGGCAGAGCACAGACTACTTTCCGGTAGCAAACAAACTACTAACTACTTTATTAATTATACTTTTGTGGTAAATGATCACTGTAATCAATGTAAGTTCCCTTTTGCAGTTGAGCTTTTGAACTACTTGGCATTTTTGTGAGATGAAGTCTCAAGGTGCAGTGCCGTCTGTATGGGCCAAATGGAGGGGGTGGGGCCTGGGCACAAGAACGGCGAATGAGCTTGGCCATTGCTAGAGCAGACTTGGAGGTGATTCGATGCAGCAGAAACAAGGTGAGAAGATTGGGGCCCGGGAGCAAGGAAGGACACAAGGTTTGATTAAGCACAGGCCAAATTGGAAAGGTCAGGTTCAGGCTGAGTCAAGGTGGTGGGGCCTGGGCCCAGGAGCGAGGGATGACCCGAAGCTTGGACGATTTAAGTGCTGGGCAAGATTGAGAAGGTCAGGATGTCAGGGCCAAAGGCGAGGGACTTTCTGGTTCAGCTCACTGCTCTGTGAAGTTTACACTTCTCTGCACTGAACTGAGGCTGTGGCCTGCAACTAATGAGCTCCTGATTTGACTGCGGTGTGAACTCACTTTAATCAACTTCAGTTCTGAATGTTATTTGCTTACTTTTACTACTTCCACAATTTGCTTTACCTCTCGGTTTTTTTGCACTACCTTACTTTCCCTTTTCTGTTTTCTGTTTATGATTTATAATTTAAATTTTTAATATTTACTATCGATTTGTACTCTAGGGAGCACGAAGAGCAGAATCAAGTATCGCTGTGATGATTGTATGCTCTAGTATCAATTGTTTAGCAACAATAAAGTATAAAGTATTTGACTGTCTTTTTTTTAATGAGTTCCTTTGGGTTTCTCTGTTTTGTGGCTGCCTGTAAGGAGATAAAACTTAAGGTTATATATAGTATACACATTTTAATAATAAATGCACTTTGTACTTTAGCAGCCAACCTCTAAACTTGCTTGTATCTTTCCTGTAATACGATAGGCTCCTATCTTGTACAACAGCCTCATGTAAGGCACCTTATCAAAGGCTTTCTGAAAATTCAGGTAAAAAATGTCCACTAACTCTCCTTTGTATATCCTCACCTGCAGACACACTGTCTTGTCCCTGGCCACAAACCAAATTTGAAGTGGTCAATCTAATGGGTGTAACTGCCTCCTGAAATACAGTGCCCATGTAACTCCCCTGTCCCAGATACATTGTAGTGTTTGAGGCAGATTCTGTGTCACCAACTTTTCGCCCAAGTTCCTCAAGCAACCAACACTTGCTGCAGATGTGATCACCAGGAACCACAATGGGGTCCACTAGTTCTCACATCATTCAGCCACAACTCATCACCTTATCCTGCATCCCTACTTAACTTGATGATTGTAATTTGGTGTTTTTATTTTAGAAATATATTATAAATTCTTACCTTTTACTCACCGGTGCCTCCTCACTGAATCCTCTCAAGTCAAAGCCTCAGATTCCTACTCCTACCCAGGTCCACTTGCATATGGATGTTCCTCTTTACCCTGCCTTCCTTTAGTTGTCTAAGTTGCCGTACACTTAGCCAATTACAGACTTTTTTAAAAAGCTGCTCAGGCTGCTGCTGCAACTGGAGAAAAGCAAGCTCCCAAGTGTAAAAAGCAACTTTTTAAAAGCTACCAGCTCCTCTCCTCTGCTTATCTGGCTGCTGCAACTGAAGAAACGTGGATAACTTCTTTGATGGTCAACTCATCCACAATCTTCAGTTCTTCTGTTCATAAAACTGGAGAAAGTAATCTCCCAATTGACACTGTTCAATCTACTTCTGATAGCTTTAAGCCCTGCCTTTTAAATGACCTGATTTATTCTAACACTATTCCCCAGGTTCAAATTCTGTCTTTAACCAATCTGGGTTTGACACCCTCCAGTGTCTACTTATTTCTGATTGAATTGGTTGATTTTGATAATAACCACCCAGTGGAAAAAAAAGCTCATTTTTCTTGTGAAACTAATAAGCTGACAAATGGGTTGAAGCTTGTCTATCATTGCAATACTAGCAAAAACCTATAAATAGCTTTCAAAAGTCTTGAACATTTACGGAATTTATTTAAGTGTCCACTAAAGTAACATATATATTTTGAATCATTTTAACGGTAACTGCATATAATGTTTTGAAAAATTCAAGCTTTTGTTAAAGTTTGACACATCAACACTTAATACACTTATTAGGGTAACAAATGGTAACAAAAGTTGCAGGTTCATGAATTTAAATCAGCAGTAAATGGAACACAGTCCTAAAGATAATCCAAGGAAATTTTGTGTTAACAGGCTAACTAAAAAAAATTGATATTAGCAGTCTCGCTTTACTGGAAATGGAAGTTAAAATGAAATGTATTTTGAGATTCAACAGTCCAGACAGCATTTATTGATAGGAAATTGGAATTTACAGTTGAAGTCAGAAGTTTACATACACCTTAGCCAAATACATTTAAACTCAGTTTTTCACAATTCCTGACATTTAATCCTAGAAAACATTCCCTGTCTTAGGTCAGTTAGGATCACTGCTTTATTTTAAGAATGTGAAATGTCAGAATAATAGTAGAGAGAATGATTTATTTCAGCTTTTATTTCTTTCATCACATTCCCAGTGGGTTAGAAGTTTACATACACTTTGTTAGTATTTGGTAGCGTTGTCTTTAAATTGTTTAACTTGGGTCAAACGTTTTGGGTTGCCTTCCACAAGCTTCTCACAATAAGTTGCTGGAATTTTGTTCCATTCCTCCAGACAGAACTGGTGTAACTGAGTCAGGTTTGTAGGCCTCCTTGCTCGCACACGCTTTTTCAGTTCTGCCCACAAATTTTCTATCGGTTTGAGGTCAGGGCTTTGTGATGGCCACTCCAATACCTTGACTTTGTTGTCCTTAAGCAATTTTGCCACAACTTTGGAGGTATGCTTGGGGTCATCGTCCATTTGGAAGACCCATTTGCGACCGAGCTTTAACTTCCTGGCTGATGTCTTGAGATGTTGCTTCAATATATCCGCATAATTTTCCTTCCTCATGATGCCATCTATTTTGTGAAGTGTACCAGTCCCTCCTGCAGCAAAGCACCCCCACAACATGATGCTGCCACCCCCATGCTTCACGGTTGGGACAGTGTTCTTCGGTTTGCAAGCCTCACCCTTTTTCCTCCAAACATAACAATGGTCATTATGGCCAAAACAGTTCAATTTTTGTTTCATCAGATCAGAGGACATTTCTCCAAAAAGTAAGATCTTTGTCCCCATGTGCATTTGAAAACTGTAGTCTGGCTTTTTTATGGTGGATTTGGAGCAGTGGCTTCTTCCTTGCTGAACAGCCTTTCAGGTTATGTTGACATAGGACTCGTTTCACTGTGGATATAGATACTGTTTCCTCCAGCATCTTCACAACGCCCTTTGCTGTTGTTCTGGGATTGATTTGCACTTTTCACGCCAAAGTACATTCATCTCTAGGAGACAGAATGCGTCTCCTTCCTGAGCGGTATGACAGCTGCGTAGTCCCATGGTGTTTATACTTGCGTACTATTGTTTATACGGATGAAAGTGGTGCCTTCAGGCATTTGGAAATTGCTCCCAAGGATGAACCAGACTTGTGGAGGTCCACAATTTTTTTTTCTGAGGTCTTGGCTGATTTCTTTTGATTTTGTTTGTAAACTTCTGACCCACTGGAATTGTGATATAGTCAATTAAAAGTGAAATAATTTGTCTGTAAACAATTGTTAGAAAAATTACTCATGTCATGCACAAAGTAGATGTCCTCAATGTCTTGCCAGAACTACAGTTTGCTAATATGAAATCTGTGGAGTGGTTAAACGATGAGTTTTAATGACTTCAACCTAAGTGTATGTAAACTTCTGACTTCAACTGTATATTTCAATTTTATAATGAAAGGTTACTATATAGATTCCACAGTATCTGCTCATTTTTTCTTATATTTTGTATCAAGTTTCCCAGATGGTCTCTGTGGGTACTTATGGTCCGTTCAAACCTCCTCCTACTCTATTGCATTCAACATCACTGTATCCAATTAACCCTTCCTCTGTTGTGTGTTTACCACATTTTCCCATAAATATATCAGTGAATAAGTGGTAATCATTTTAGCTTCTGCAAATAATAGTAAATTCCGCATTCCTACGACTATTGGGCTCAGTAGATTTCATCTGATTTTTTAATGTTAAGCTTATTGAAGGCCATCTTATAATTATGAACTCTAGCTTTTGACCACTAGAGTTTCTCCAACTGGTCTTTTATTAGCTTAAAGACTTCGATCATGTTAACTTCCACCACCACCCTCCCCTTCAATTTTCTTTTTTCTAGAATTTAAACATTAGCCTTGTAAATCATTTCCCTGATCTTTTACCAATTTTTATGTCCATTCATAAAGATCAGAATTTAAGCTTCTGCAATTTTTTCTTCCATTTACTGTAAATTTTCCTGTAACTTAGTGTGTCCAAGTACTTATCGTGCTTATTTAAAAACAAAATCCCTATAAAAACCTCATTACATAATATCTCTAATAGAAAGGGCTCCCAAGCTTTGCTATGCTATGGACCCCTGCCATTAACTGAAGAGTCTGTGGACCCCCAGGTTAGGAACCCCAGTGCCACAGTGATGAATGTTGTTTAATGTTCCGCTTAGTTTTAAAATTGTTAAGTGGTGTAGTGAAAGGTTAGGCAAAACTGATTACCTGCTCCAGTCATACCACCAAATCATAGCTCAGTATACAGGAAATATAGTATAAGGCAACATGCTGAATGAAATGGTCTCTTCTGATGATCAACATACACTGTAATTGAGAAGCTCAGCAGGTCAGGCAGCATCTGTGGAAAAGTTCAGTCGACGTTTCGGGCCGGGACCCTTCGTCAGGACTGTAGGGCGAAGAGGCAGAGGCCCTATAAAGAAGGTGGGGGGAGGGTGGGAAGGAGAAGGCTGGTAGGTTCCAGGTGAAAAACCAGTAAGGGGAAAGATAAAGGGGTGGGGGAGGGGAGGCAGGGAGGTGATAGGCAGGAAAGGTGAAGAAAGAATAGGGGAAAACACAATGGGTAGTAGAAGGAGGCGGAACCATGAGGGAGGTGATAGGCAGCTGGGGGAGGGGGCAGAGTGACATAGGGATAGGGGAAGGGAGGGGGAGGGAATTACCAGAAGTTGGAGAAGTTAATGTTCATGCCATCAGGTTGGAGGCTACCCAGATGGAATATAAAGTGTTGTTCCTCCAACCTGAGTGTGGCTTCATCTTTACAGTAGAGGAGGCCATGGATAGACATATCAGAATGGGAATGGGATGTGGAATTAAAATGTGTGGCCACTGGGAGATCCTGCTTTCTCTGGCGGACAGAGCGTAGGTGTTCAGCAAAATGATCTCCCAGTCTGCGTCGGGTCTCGCCAATTGTTGTTTCTCCAACCTGAGTGTGGCTTCATCTTTACAGTAGAGGAGGCCGTGGATCCGTTATTTATTTATATACACACATTCTTTCTCTCTCTCCTTCTTCTCCCTCTGTCCCTCTGACTATACCCCTTGCCCATCCTCTGGGTTTTTCCCCCCTCCCCCCTTTCCTTCTCCCTGGGCCTCCTGTCCCATGATCCTCTCATATCCCTTTTGCCAATCACCTGTCCAGCTCTTGGCTCCATCCCTCCCCCCCTGTCTTCTCCAACCATCTGTCCCCCTCCCACTTTCAAATCTCTTACTCTCTTACTAGCTCTTCCTGACGAAGGGTCTCGGCCCGAAATGTCGACTGTACCTCTTCCTAGTGATGCTGCCCGGCCTGCTGCGTTCACCAGCAACTTTGATGTGTGTTGCTTGTTATAACCCCAATTAGCCTATTTGAGTTTCTGTGCATGCTGTTTGGGCTGAAAAATGCAGTACAAACTTTCCAGTGACTGATGCACTCTGTGTTAAAAGACTTAGGTTTTCTTTTTGTTTACCTAGACAACATACTTGTCATAGGCACATCTATAACTGACACATCACATCTCCACACACTTTTCAAGTGCTTAAGCCAACACGGGCTGTTTATTAACCCTGCTAAATGCCAGTCTGGGTTGTTTAGTATTGACTTTTTTGGCCACAGCATCCCTGAGGAACATGTGACACCTCAGCCATCAAAAGTCACTGCTATTATGGACTTTCCACTGCCCCGCACTACCGAAGCTCTGCAAGAGTTTTTAGGTATGGTGAATTTCTATCACTGTTTCATTCCGTGAGCTGCTAAACTTATGCTCCTCTTGTATAGTGCCCCTAATCGCATGCTTAAGTGGTATGGCCATCCGCCATTTTTGTTTTCTGCTGGAGGGTCGGCATTTCATGGCATTCGTTGACCACAAACCTCTCGTGCATTTGGTGGCCAAAGCAGCAGACCCTTGGTCTGCATGGCAGCAACACCACCTGGCCTACATTTCAGATTCACGACTGATATACAACACATAAAAGGGAAAAAGAATGCTGTAACTGATTGCCTGTCACGCACTACTGATAATGCCATACATATTGGGGTTGACGATGCTGACCAAGCTACTGACCCAGAGGTCCAGGCTTACAGGACAGTAGTCACAGACCCGTGGTTGGCTGACATCAAGTTTGGAGGCGCAGGACTTTCTGTCCTGTGAGATGTCTCATCTGCTCACCCTCACCCAACAGTACTGGCAAACTGGAGGCATACTGTTTTTAGCTCCATTCATGGCCTCTCACATCCAGGCAAGATGGCTTCACAGAAATTGTGATGTTTATGTAACACAGCCTTAAGAAGGATGAGCGAGACTGGAGTGCAGTCTGTGTTGTGTGTCAGCGAGCGAAAATTTACTGTCACACTCGGGCACCTTTCGAGTGCCTGAGCAACGGTTTGACCACTTGAATGTGGACCTGGTTAGTCCTCTCTCCCCCCACCCTGCTCTTGCAGGTTTCACACATCTCCTTGCCATGGTGGAAGCCAGAGGTCGTCTCTCTAGCATCAACAATGGCTGCGGACATGGCTAGGGTGTTCATCAACACCTGTGTTGCTCGGTTTGGCATCCCATCTGATATTTTCCCAGACCATGGACCAAATTCATGTCAAACCTCTGGGCCGCAAAGGCCTAGAGCTTTGGTGTTAAATTGCATTGCGCCAGTGCGCGTCTCCCACATTTCAATGGCCTGTGCGAGTGGTTTCACCATTCCTTAAAGGCTGTTCGGAGGGCCTTCCCGACGAATGAGTGTTGGCACGATCATCTCACGTAGGTTCTGCTGTGGCTCAGAATGGCTCCAAAAGAGGACCTGCAGTCCTCCACAGCTGAGTTGGTGTACGGGCAGCCGCTATGGGGGCCGGGTGATTTTATTCCTGATGCCACGACTGCCTGGTCAGTACCTCAACAGCATTCTGCCCTCCTCAGTAGTCTCAATTCTCTTACACCTATTCCTACCCCCCCCCATCATGGTGTACAGCAGTCTTGGGTTCCAGTTGACCTACATTTCACCTGGTTTGTTTTTGTCCACCATGATGCAAATCCACACCCCCTTAAGCCCCTTTACAATGGCCCGTTACTTGTTTTGAAATAGGGTAAAAAGACCTTTTTTTGCGGATAGGAAGGGTAAACCTGAAGGTATTTCTGCTGGCTCCACTATCATAACCTGCCTCATCACAACATGACCACGTAGGTGTCAGCACAGCCCTGGATGAGCCCAAACCACTTGCTGCTACTCCAACCTAGGCAAATAGGACCCAAGCTAAGCGGCTCATATGAGCTCCAGACAGACTCACAATGCCGGTTTTGGTGAGTTCTGGAGGGGGCGGCAGGGGTAGGCCTGTGTAGGGTAATGTAATGGGTGACAGTGACACATATTGTTCATAAAAGAAAGTGTCTACATAATTCACAAACACTGTTATTGAGTTGTTGTGATCACTTTAAGAGACAGTATCTGATGTAATGATAACAGTGTAAGTTGATTGCTTTTGGTTTATCCTTAATAGAAGTAAAGTACTGAGGTTTTTGTTAAGCACATAAAATGACTCTCACACATTTTATTCACAAAATCTTACAACGTCACAGCTTACTCCAATAAATAACAAGGAAGTGAAGACATACAGGACTAAAGATGAAACCATAGGTAACCAATGTTTTGACAAGCTAGTGGCAGGTTCATCAACTTTTTCCCAACCACTCAAAAGTCTGCTGAAGAACTGCTCAGATGGTCCCGTGACTCTTAATGAAGAATGACTTCAAAAGGTGACATTGTGTACTGCACCTGCATTAAGAGTCCCTAATGCAGGTAGACCATTCGCCCTGTATGTCAACGAGAAACACATTTTAGTAGACTTAATTCACGAACATGGCATCCCGTAGGTGATTACTCTGCAAAAGATCAGATTCTGTACACTGATGGCTCCTCAACAATTGAGAGGGGAATTCAAATGGTTGTTTCTGGAAATGAAATGCTGGCAACAGGAACCATAGCTTCTGTGCAGCAGGAAGAACTGAAAGCTCAGATTGAAGTCAGTAATTTGGTGGAAGGAAGATCAGTTAACATCTACACTGATTCTCAATTTGCTTTTGTTCATGATTTTGGAAACTTATGGAGATAAAAAGGATTTCTTATGCCTGCAGGAACTCCAAACAAGAATGACCAATTAGTACAAGAACTTACAGATGTCATACAAACTGCAGTCAAAAGTTGTATTAGAATGTCAAAACCACTCCAAAATGACTACCATGGAAAGGCATTCGCAGATGAAATTGCAAAGAGGGCAGCATGGGAAGGAGCAGAAGAAATAAAATAAGTTCTGAGAACATCTGCAGTGAACCCAACGACTGGAATTATGGGAACAAAGTTGAGCTCTGTATCACAGATGAACATACAAGATTATCTGGTACAGCAGATACACTCCCTGAGACACATTGGTGTGCAAAAGATGATCAAAGGATTCTCCCAGTGGTAGTGGGATCCAAAGTTCAGGGCACAAGCTCAAAAAACGTTTGAAGGATGCATGACATGACAGAAAATGAATCCTTGAGCAGCAGATTAGGTGCTCCTGCCCCACCTGGTCAATTTTTACATTTACAAGTGAAATACATTTCTTTGCCAAAATGTCAAGAATACTTAGACATAAGGGTAATAGTGGACAGGATTTCAGGATAGGTGGAAGCTAATCTAGCAAGGAGAGCAACAGCCACACATACAGTAAAAACTCTGATCAAGGACTATATTTCCAGATGGCAATTGCCATGTCACATTGACTCTGACCAAGGAACACATTTCAATGGAAGTGTTTGTCAGGAATTATGTCCACTGATGAACATTGAATGGTCTTTTCATTGTCCACTTCACCGAGAGTCAAGACAAGACGAACAAATGAACAGAACTGTCAAACAATGACTAAGTATCATAAGGAAGGTGGGCCATGGCTTACGCTCATCCTATGATCTTGTGTAGCAACCTCAAACAAGAAAACAAAACCAAGTAGGTTTTGAGGTAGTAACACGACTTCCTATGTTACTGTCGGGAGCCCTCAATCTCAGAGAGGTTGATATACATAATATGCAGACAGTTTAGTTACCTATTGCGTGAAATTAAGTCAAATTGTCCAGTCTTCTCAACAGGTTTCTGCCACTTGGAATGATCCAACAGAAGGAGGACACACCCTGATTTCTGGTGCGTGGGTCCTGATTAGAAAAACACATTAGGAACTACTGGAAGCTCGATAAGTCCTTATCAAGTGCTGTTATTACCATCTCGGTGGTGAAAGTAGAAGGTAAAAGTTAAGTGGATACACACCAGGCATTGTAAGTGAGCTAAAGTGGTACCTAATATGGACAACTAGCGCTGTGCTAGTAAACTCTTGGTCACAGTGCCAACATTGCTGAGCTACAGTGAGCAAGTCACTAACCAGCCAGAAGACTTCAAGCAAGTCAACAACTACTGGACATTATGAAGTTTATTCTAAGATTATTTCTTGTTGTTATATTTTTGCCTATTTTCCCTACTCGTAATGTGCCAGTTCAGATGACTCATAATGTACACTTGAAAGTATCATATGAATTTTCTAATGCTGTTAACAACTATACTTATTGGGTATTTGAATATACTCCACACACTTCAAAATAGTCACCAATGTTAGGCATTTCTGCAAGTCCAGAGAAACATGCACCCTCTTTATTAAACATCCCAGCAATGGCAATGTTGACATTGTGCCTATGATTCATTAAGCTCAAGAGACAAATATACAATGATCATGCCCCCCACATATCACCTTAAACTGGAACATTTATTTAAATATAATCGGTATAACTTAGGGAATATCATATCTGACACTATTCATGTCCTGAGTCTAGAAGTAAATGAGACATTTCAGAAGGAGATCATTTTACATCAATTTTATTCCCATTTTATGATGTTGCAAAGAGTGCAAGAAAGATTAAAAATATTGCCGCAGCCTTAGAAAGAGCAAGCAATGATACTGCTGAAGCCTTGGGAAAAGTAACATACAGAAACAGTCACCATACATAAGATGGTTCTTCTAAATCGCATGGCATGATATCTCCTCTTAGCATTTAAAGGGGAACATGTGCGGTTATGGGCAATGAGTGTCACACCTACATACCTGATGAGTCTTAAGACATAACTAAATTGGCTGATCACATTCATAAAGAAGTAGCTGAAATACATCAATCTGATGAATGGGATTTCTTTCATTAGATTCATTTAAGTCTTGGAAGCTGGGGATTCTCAATATTACAAGTCATACTATCCTTACTAATATGCCTATCATAATTTACATTTTTTTACTTGTTTAAAGGTGATCAGTAATAGAATAGTTCAAACTCGCTTAAGTGTGCCTACTAATCTGCCTAACCATGATATAATCTTATGAATGTATTGAAGAATATATACCTTTGATAATTCATGACCTAAGTAGTTATTGATTATTTTATACTTAATGTAGGTACCACAAGTTTTCTTGCCTCTGAATTTTCAGATGTAATGATTCTAAACATATGATTTAGAATCAAAGGGGAGATTGTTGGATCTGACTGTTTAATTCTTGCATTGGACTGTTTAGTTATTATCTTTGCAGTTTAACAATTAATTGTTTGTTTGTATTTTAAATAGTTTTTATATGCATATAATAGTTTAATATGCCTTTAGTGACTGTACAAAGTATAATTCTGGAAAGCTCTGGAAGTTTCTTTGTTCTGCATTTCTTGAGAATGTGCCTTCTCATTGGTTAACTTGGTACTGCAGTACTGAACATCTAATTTCTAATTGTTTAATTTGCTGTGTCTGTGCACAACTACATGTTAATTAAATAAAAGCATTCACATTGCAGCAAGAATGAGAAAGAACAATGCACATGCACAGACAACAGATCAATACATAGTGCTAAGGGGGGGCAGGGTCATTGTTTCAAAAGAAATACGTAGATCCATTTATTACACTTCCTCCTCTTATAGGTAAATGCAACATAGATCTGTATATGTAAAAAACATTCAGTTTCCCTTTCAAAAATAAAACATGTTCAAAATAAATA
Organism: Mobula birostris; assembly: GCF_030028105.1. Taxonomy (NCBI): domain Eukaryota; kingdom Metazoa; phylum Chordata; class Chondrichthyes; order Myliobatiformes; family Myliobatidae; genus Mobula; species Mobula birostris. The sequence goes on from NC_092386.1 coordinate 55,605,361, forward strand.
TGCTTTCACAATAACAGTCCATAACTAACTTCACAGTTCTAAAGGTTCAGTCTTTTGGGTGGCACTCTGTTTCTTACAGGGTAGTGCCTGTAGACCACATCTTGTCAACAATAACATTTTGATCACACCTCTGGACCTACGGAGTGGCATCAGGTTTGGTAGGTGTCTTGTCTGGGACAACGCTCTTGGATTGCGGTGTCATGTTGCTGTCAATGACATCATCACTGAGAGGTGACTGTAATGTGTCCATCTTGTTGGATGTATTTGACTCAGGTGTGTTCCTCGGTTGAGCTTCCAGTATCTGGTCCACATGATGTCTATGTCTGATCTCCAACATCCACTGTGTACATCAGTAGTCCAGTTCTTGTAGGTATCTTACCGGGTGTCCATTTGTCTTCTCAGTAATCATGCGCAAGGACGTCCCGTCCAAACCAAAGCTCCTTGCTGCTTCACTTGACAACTAGCTGAATTGTTTATTCTGCACTTCCCTCTGGAGATCTGGTTTCAGGAGGTCTATGTGAAATCTCAGATTCCAGTTCATGAACAGCATTGCAGCTGTTTGATTTGTCATCACATGAACAGAGTTCCGATGTACATAAAGGAAGCTGTCCACCATATGGTGTGGAGAAATGTCCTCCTTGTCCAGCACTTCAATGAACTTCTTGAAGGTTTGGATAAACCTTTCAGCTAACCCATTTGTTGCTGGGTGGTGAGGCACTGACTTGAAATGTCTGATGCCATTTTTCTTCATGAACAGTCTGAATTCTTCTGACATGTATTGTGGTCTGTTGTCACTCACAATTTGTTCTGGTAAGCCACTTCTTGCGAAGATAGTTCTCAGAGCAGAGAGTCTTTGTTGAGGTGATTGACTTCATTGGTATAACCCCTGTCCACTTTGAATGAGCATACACAGCAATCAAAAACATGGAGTCCATGAATGGCCCCACAAAGTCAATATGGACTCTTTTCCATGGTGACGAGGGCCATTCCCACAGGTGTAATGGTGCCTGTGGGGTGGGGGGTCCATTTTGAACTTTTTGGCACCCTGAACAGTTTGTGGCCAAGTCTTCAATCTGTTTATCTATTCCCGGCCACCATATGTAACTCGCGATGGGACTCTTCATCTTGACGGTACCCAGGTGTCCTTCATGCAAATTGTCTAACACTCTGGTGTGCAGTTTAGAGGGAACCACAACACAAGATTCGCACATCAGCGTTCCTTGACGTACCGGCAGTTGGTCTCATCTCACTGAGAACTCTGGAGACATAGAGTTACCATAAGCTGGCAATCCTTGCATGGTGATTTCATAGACTTTTTACAATGTCCAGTCATTACTTGTTTCCCTTTGATTTTCGGAATTTGTTATCGGCAACTGGTCTACCAATGCGGTGTGGAACACTTCTACTCGGTCACAGTATGAAGACTTTTCTTCTTCAGTGGAAGATGTGACAAGATATCAGCAATGCTGTGTAGTTTGGTGCCCTTGAACTCTATATCATAATAGAGGGCTTCTAGGAATAGTGCCCATTGTTGTAACTGGATAGCAGTCATCACTGGAATCTCTTCCTGGGATTGAAAGTGGACACAAGGGGCTGGTGGTCTGTCACTAGCGTAAACTTTTGTCTGTAGAGGTAGTGGTGGAACTTCTTTATTCCCCATACTAGACTAAGGGTCTCTCAGTTGATCTGCGCATAGTTGCATTCTATGTTTGTTAGTGATCTTGAAGCAAATGCAAATGGGCATTCAGGTCCATCTTTTATCATGTGTGACAAAACGGCTCCAAAGCCATAAGGGTACACAACACACACCAGTCTGATGGGCAGAGATGGGTCATAATGGGTGAGCAGTTCGACAGATTTTATTAGCCTCTTTGTTTCCATGAATGCTTCTTCACATCATTCTGATCATTCCCACTTTGCTCCTGTCTGCAACAGTGCAGTCAATTGGTGCATTACTGTAACAATGTTTGGGAGAAACTGGTGGTACAACAGTAGTTTACAAGGCCCAAGTATGACCTGAGTTGTGACACATTTTCCGGTTTAGTGTCTGTAGCACTGCTTCAATCTTCTCTTGTGACTTATGTAGGCCATGCTTGTCAATGACATGTCCACAATAAGAGATTCAATTCTTGAAAAACTCACATTTCTCTTTCTTTGCATGTAGACTATACTCATTTAGCCTGGTAAGCACTTTAGCAAATTTCTGGAGGTGCTATTCATCACTCCTGCCGGTCATGATGATGTCATCAAGGTAACATTGTGTTCCTGGGATATCTTGGGGCACCTGGTCGATTGCTCTTTATCAAATTGCTGGAGCTGAGGTGATGCCAAAGATGAGACAATTATACTGGAACTGTCCCTTGTGAGTGTTGATTGTGAGGAAATTCCTGCTTGACTCCTCAATCTCTATTTGCAGATAGGCTTGTGACAAGTCAATCTTTGAAAACCTCTCCCCGCCTGCCAAAGATGCAAATGTCTTCTGTTCATGGCAGGGGATACTGCACAGTACGCAGCACCGGGTTGATGCTCACCTTGAAATCCCCACATATGCAAACGGTTCCAGCCTTCCTTTTCTTGATCTCCGGTCCAATCTCTCCACTCAACCTTGGAGAGAATTCCAAACAACTCCAAGCTCTGCAGTTCCGCATCCACTTTAGGACATAGTGCATAAGCATCAGATGTGCTTTATGAAATCTTGCTGTTGCTGTTTCATCCAGTTCGCTTCTGGCCTTCATGCCTTTGAGTTTACCAATACCCTTCTCAAACACTTTCTTATTAGCATGAGGCAGCTGTGACAGTCTGTGGTTAGTGCCACTATTTAGGCTGCAGTTGCCTGTTGATGCCAAATTGAGAGCTTTGATTGAGTGCCAGTTTAGCCGGATTTTTCTCAACCATTCATGTCTGAAAAGCGCTAGCCCTCCACTTTTCAATACATAATGGTCTAATTGTTGTGTTTGGCCTCGGTACATCACATTTACTTTCAGTTTGTCTTTAAGAGACACTTCTTTGCCTGTGTAGGTCTTTAACATCACTGAGGTCTTCTCTAATGGTATCTTAGAAAAGAGCCTGATGTAGTCAGCTTGTGGAATTATAGACAAAGCTGACCCTGTATCCATCTCCATTTTCAGTTTTACACCAGACACATCTATTGTGATCCAGGTGATCCTGTGATCTGCTTCAGTAACACTGTACAGTTCCAGGCATGACAGTTCACCTTTGTCAGACTCTATGTTGTCTGATTCTGCTCTACATTTGGTAACTTTATGCATTTGCTTAGTTTTGTGTTTGAAACTTTTCACTTGGTTGAGCTTTTTGTCTGCTTTGCTCACTCACTGTATGTGACCTAGTCTGTGAAACTTTCTGCAGACTTTTTCTTTGAACCAACAGTTACTTGCACGATCGGAGGATATGCCACATCGATAAAGCTTTTATTTTTTTTGCACCATTCCAGGACATTTTGTGTATGTCCCATTCGAGTCTCTTTTTCTGTAGTTCTGCTGCATCCTTTGTTGTATTCTCTAATGATATTGCAATGGTCAATACCCATTCTAAGGTTAGGTCTTTTTCTGCTAGTAGCCTTGTTTGACTGCTTTGACTATGCATGCCACATACAAGCCTGTCCCTTAATGCATCAGAGAGTCCACCTCTAAAGTCACACTGGAAAGTTTGCACAGTTCTGCAATGTATTCAGAAAGGCTTTTATCTTTTGACTAGTTCCTCTTGTACCCAAATCTAAGTCTCTCAGCTATTAATAGTAGTTTAGGGCTCAAGTGATTCCGTAAACTTGTAACAGTTTCGTCCAACATCTTGCTTGCTGGCTTTTCAGGGGATGCTAGGTTGCATAAGAGTTTACGTCCTTGTGCCCATTAAGCTAAGAAGTGTAAGGGCATTCATTTGCTCTTCCATGTTGTTCACGTTACAATACAGTTCTACCCTTTCGATATACGACTCCTGGCCTTCATTAGTGCTACCAAATTCATCAACATTCTCGACTGAAGCCATTGCCATGTCATTTTCTCTTTAAATTCAGAGCGTCTTTCACTGTTATTCATGGGTCCTTCTGCTTTCTTGTGCTGCTTAGCTCTTGCTGTTTCGTCCCGTAACTGTCGGTGCAGTTTGTGATATTTTCTGGCATTCAAGTTCGTATTTGTCGCCACTGAAGACGGCTTTAAGCACACAGGAAATGGCTTTAACTGGTGTACTCACATTGCAGTGAGAGCAAGAGAGAACAATACGTATACAGACGACAGCGCGTGCGCAGATCACAGATCAATACGTAGTGCTAAGGGGAGGGAGATTGTTCTAAAAAAATAGATCCATACATTACATAATTCTTATCTATAAATCTGAACGTAGTTTTTCCTTTCCTCTGTGGTATACAATAGCTGTTCTGTGCTTGGCTCCATTTTTGTTTCTTTGTCTCTTTCTTCAACTAGTAGGGAACTGGAGCTGCAGCTCGATGACCTTCATCTGGTCAGGGATAGTGAGAAGTTGATAGAGAGGAGTAACAGGCAGGTGGTCACACCAGGGCCACAGGAGGCAGACAAGTGGGTCACGGTTAAGAGGGGGAAGGGGAAGAGTCAGGTAATAGAGAGTACCCCGGTGGCTGTGCCCCTTGACAATAGGTACTCCTGTTTGGGTACTGTGGGGGGGGACAGCTTACCTGGGGGAAGCGACAGTGGCCATGCCTCCAGCACAGTTCGGCCCTGTAGCTCAGGAGGGTAGGGAAAGGAAGAGGAGGGCAGTTGTAATAGGGGACTCGATAGTAAGGGGGTCAGATAGGCGATTCTGTGGACGCAGTCCAGAGACCCAGATGGTAGGTTGCCTCCCTGGTACCAGGGTCCGGGATATTTCTGATCGCGTCCAAGATATCCTGAAGTGGGAGGGTGAGGAGCCAGAGGTCATGGTACATATAGGTACCAATGACATAGGTAGGAAAAGGGAAGAGGTCCTGAAAGGAGAATATAGGGAGTTAGGAAGGGAGTTGAGAAAAAGGACGCAAAGGTAGTAATCTCGGGATTACTGCCTGTGCCACGTAACAGTGAGAGTAGGAATGCAATGAGGTGGAGGATAAATGCATGGCTGAGGGATTGGAGCAGGGGGCAGGGATAAAAGTTTTTGGATCATTGGGACCTCTTTTGGTGCAGGTGTGACCTGTACAAAAAGGACGGGTTACACTTGAATCCTAGGGAGACCAATATCCTGGCGGGGAGATTTGCGAGAGCTACTGAGGTGACTTTAAACTAGAATGGTTGGGGGGTGGGAATCAAATTAAAGAGACTAGGACAGAGGAGGTTAGTTCACAACAGGGGGATGGGAACAAGTGCAGAGAGACAGAGGGGTGTAAAATGAGGGTAGAAGCAAAAAGTGGTAAAGTGAAGAGTAAAAGTGGCAGGCCGGCAAATTCAGGGCAAAAATCAAAAAGGGCCATTTTTCAACATAATTGTATAAGGGCTAAGAGTGTTGTAAAAGCGAGCCTGAAGGCTTTGTGTGTCAATGCAAGGAGCATTCGTAACAAGGTGGATGAATTAAAAGTGCAGATTGTTATTAATGAATATGATATAGTTGGGATCACAGAGACGTGGCTCCAGGGTGACCAAGGATGGGAGCTCAACATTCAGGGATATTCAATATTCAGGAGAGATAGACATGAAAGAAAAGGAGGTGGGGTAGCATTGCTGGTTAGAGAGGAGATTAACGCAATAGAAAGGAAGGATATTAGCCAGGAGGATGTGGAATCGATATGGGTAGAGCTGCATAACATTAAGGGGCAGAAAATGCTTGTGGGAGTTGTGTACAGGCCACCTAACAGTAGTAGTGAGGTTGGGGATGGTATTAAACAGGAAATTAGAAATGTGTGCAATAAGGGAACAGCAGTTATAATGGGCGACTTCAATCTACATATAGATTGGGTGAACCAAATTGGTAAGGGTGCTGAGGAAGAGGATTTCTTGGAATGCATGCAGGATGGTTTTTTGAACCAACATGTCGAAGAACCAACTAGAGAGTAGGCTATTCTAGCTGGGTATTAAGCAATGAGGAAGGGTTAATTAGCAAACTTGTCATGAGAGGCCCCTTGGGTAAGAGTGATGATAATATGGTGGAATTCTTCATTAAGATGGAGAGTGACATAGTTGATTCAGAAACAAAGGTTCTGAACTTAAAGAAGGGTAACTTTGAAGGTATGAGATGTGAATTAGCTAAGATAGACTGGCAAATGACACTTAAAGGGTTGACAGTGGATATGCAATGGCAAGCATTTAAAGATCGCATGGATGAACTACAACAATTGTTCATCCCAGTTTGGCAAAAGAATAAATCAGGGAAGGTAGTGCACCCATGGCTGACAAGGGAAATTAGGGATAGTATCAATTCCAAAGAAGAAACATACAAATTAGCCAGAAAAAGTGGCTCACCTGAGGACTGGGAGAAATTCAGAGTCCAGCAGAGGAGGACAAAGGGCTTAATTAGGAAAGGGAAAAAAGATTATGAGAGAAAACTGGCAGGGAACATAAAAACTGACTGTAAAAGCTTTTATAGATATGTGAAAAGAAAAAGATTGGTTAAGACAAATGTAGGTCCCCTACAGACAGAAACAGGTGAATTGATTATGGGGAGCAAGGACATGGCAGAACAATTGAATAACTACTTTGGTTCTGTCTTCACTAAGGAGGACATAAATAATCTTTCGGAAATAGTACAGAGGGTCCAGTGAGATGGAGGAACTGAGGGAAATACATGTTAGTAGGGAAGTGGTGTTAGGTAAATTGAAGGGATTAAAGGCAGATAGGTCCCCAGGGCCAGATGGTCTGCATCCCAGAGTGCTTAAGGAAGTAGCCCAAGAAATAGTGGATGCATTAGTGATAATTTTTCAAAACTCTTTAGATTCTGGACTAGTTCCTGGGGGTTGGAGGGTGGCTAATGTAAACCCACTTTTTAAAAAAGGAGGGAGAGAGAATCCGAGGAATTATAGACCGGTTAGCCTGACATCGGTGGTGGGGAAAATGCTAGAGTCAGTTATCAAAGATGTGATAACAGCACATTTGGAAAGCGGTGAAATCATCGGACAAAGTCAGCATGGATTTGTGAAAGGAAAATCATGTCTGACGAATCTCATAGAATTTTTTGAGGATGTAACTAGTAGAGTGGATAGGGGAGAACCAGTGGATGTGATATATTTGGATTTTCAGAAGGCTTTTGACAAGGTCCCACATGGGAGATTAGTGTGGTTTTGATGTGGATAGAGAATTGGTTGGCAGACAGGAAGCAAAGAGTGGAAACAAACGGGACCTTTTCAGAATGGCAGGCAGTGACAAGTGGGGTACCGCAAGGCTCAGTGCTAAGACCCCAGTTGTTTACAATATATATTAATGATTTAGACGAGGGAATTAAATGCAGCATCTCCAAGTTTGCGGATGACACGAAGCTGGGCGGCAGTGTTAGCTGTGAGGAGGATGCTAAGAAGATGCAGGATGACTTGGATAGGTTAGGTGAGTGGGCAAATTCATGGTAGATGCAATTTAATGTGGATAAATGTGAGGTTATCCACTTTGGTGGCAAAAACAGGAAAACAGATTATTATCTGAATGGTGGCCGATTAGGAAAAGGGGAGGTGCAACGAGACCTGGGTGTCATTATACACCAGTCATTGAAAGTGGGCATGCAAGTACAGCAGGCGGTGAAAAAGGCGAATGGTATGCTGGCATTCATAGCAAGAGGATTCGAGTACAGGAGCAGGGAGGTACTACTGCAGTTGTACAAGGCCTTGGTGAGACCACACCTGGAGTATTGTGTGCAGTTTTGGTCCCCTAATCTGAGGAAAGACATCCTTGCCATAGAGGGAGTACAAAGAAGGTGCACCGGATTGATTCCTGGGATGGCAGGACTTTCATATGATGAAAGACTGGATTGACTAGGCTTATACTCGTTAGGATTTAGAAGATTGAGGGGGGATCTTATTGAAACATATAAAATCCTAAAGGGATTGGACAGGCTAGATGCAGGAAGATTGCTCCGGATGTTGGGGAAGTCCAGAACGAGGGGTCACAGTTTGAGGATAAAGAGGAAGCCTTTTAGGACCGAGATTAGGAAAAACTTCTTCACACAGAGAGTGGTGAATCTGTGGAATTCTCTGCCACAGGAAACAGTTGAGGCCAGTTCATTGGCTATATTTAAGAGGGAGTTAGATATGGCCCTTGTGGCTAAAGGGATCAGGGGGTATGGAGGGAAGGCTGGTACAGGGTTCTGAGTTGGATGATCAGCCATGATCATACTGAATTGCGGTGCAGGCTCAAAGGGCCGAATGGCCTATTCCTGCACCAATTTTCTATGTTTCTATGTAGTGGACCTCTATCACTGTTCTGTTCAACTTCCCTTTCTACCAAGTTTTAATAAAACGATCATGAAGCAACAAGTTTTGTAGCTGTTTATTGACTTCTGAAAGAACCTTGGATTAAAACGCTAGAATCCAACATATGTAAATTGTTGTTACATGCTTCACACCAGAGCATTTCATTGTCTATTCTTTATACTACTCATTAATTAGAGAGCTGTTCAGCCCACGCTGGTCTCCAACCGCGCTGTCTATTTGACCCATGGCCATGTTGTTTCTCTTCTTACTAAAGATTCAATCTTCCTTTGAAAGCTATTGAATTTGCTTCCACCACCCTTGAATTATCGTGGATTTATTTCTATATATGACTACTCTTTAAAATTTGCATAAATATCCTACTAATCTTGAAGAATATTGTGAAAATTGGATCATTAACCAATTTCATAATTGTCATTTTTAGTTGAATGAATTCCTGCAGTTTATTCCAATTTCATATATGTTACTCCTGTCCTTGATTGATTGATAGATTTATCATTGTAACTGGATATCTTCCCATCCAGTATTGAAATGAATAGAAAATTCATGAACACTTTTTTCTAGGAAGATTGTTGTGACAGGTTTAGGCTATTCAGCCACTTGAAACTGCTTCATCATTTAATTAAGTTATGGCTGAGTTCTACCAATTGCTTCTATGCATCTTCATTCTATAACATCTGTTACTCTTCCAGAAAGCTTTGCTACACAGCAAAACATATATATTATTTTATAGCCAATAAATTAAAGCATTCCCAAAAATAAACCCAAAGAACGTTTTTCAGAGCTTCTGTGAATGCTCTCTGTAATAGTTCGTCAGCGTTCTGGAGATTACCACTGAATCCAGACCAATTCTGGAAGATCAGCACCCCAGGTTGAACATAGAGTAGCTTCAACTCATGTTTTGACATAACGGAGAAGGTTCATTCACAGTGTTTCTCCGCTGATTAGGACAGCTTCCCTCCATGTCTGCAAACATCCCTTAATCCTCAATGCACATAACTATAGAGCACATAACCACCATGTGACCTACTGATAAATCTATTTAATTCGTTATTCTTTCGGAGATAGAAATAAAAATAGGCATGAAAAATGGGTGCAAGAAGAAAATGCAGTTAAAAGGGAGGGAACAGAACATTGATATTTTGGCATGTTTATTTTTAAATATAAAACTTATTTTCTGCACAAACGCTTGGTTTGTATTGCTTGCTGAAATTACGGGCGTTGTGAGTACAGTACCCAATGAATTTGCAGCGTAGAGGCGGGATTTCCTGCCAAGCGAGTTGTTGTTGAGCCAGCGAACATAGCGAAATAAAAGAAGGAAGAGGATTGCAGGAAAAGGGAAGTTGATGGCTGTCACTTCACCAATGAGATCACCTCTTGGCCACTCAATTAAAAAACTCCTCAAAAAAGGTTACAATATATAAAATAATAAATATATAAGTAAAAGCGCCCCCAACTGTTTTCACAAATTCCGATGCCCTGGAGTGAGTCAGTGAATGAATGAATGCGAGATTGAAGGGTAAGATTTCCATGCTAGCCGTAGTTTATTTTTAAGTGCATGTTTAAGCTGGAACTGTTGCAGTTCGAATCTTTATGTACTTTATGGAGTGGAGTGGAGGACGGAGAGGTGTTGAACGCTTGTGAAGATGGGGGAGTTCTTACCTCTGGCGACTCGGACCTGCTTTCGAAACGGCGGGGTCTCCGGGAGGTTGGGGGGGAGGAATGAGCGCGAGGCCGCCGGGGAGCCGGCTCGAACCGCCCGGGCACGGGGCGGGTGGAGGCTTCACCTCGCGCCTGGGCTTGGCTTCGCGCCGCGCCGCGCCGCCTGCTTCCCCGACGGCGTCTCGCTCGCCCGCCCGCCCGCGGTCCGGCTCCAGGCGCCTCGCTTCGCCCGGACCCTGTCTGATTAATGTCGCAGGTTTGTGGAGCCGCCTCCCACGCAGGGCACATCGGCCCGAGCCCGGGGATTTGATTTGGTATTTTAGCTGCGCGGCGCTGGCGCCTGCTCTCGAGTATTTTCATTCTCGGGGGAGGTTTTTTTTTAAAAAGGCCTAACAAGCCGCAGAAAGACTCCGCGGCCCAGCCGTGGGTTAGATCCGGGTTTGCGGCCTGCTGAGGCCCAAGTAGCGCGGGTCGCCGCTTCCAGCTCGGTGTTATCCGGCCTCCGCCATTCCGTCGCCTTTTTGTTGCTCGAGGCCTGACTGTGCTGATCAATTTCTCCTCGAGCCTAGAGCTTGAAGCAAAACGGGGTGAAGTTATGTTAAACATGCACCGAACTCCCCGAGGCCAAGCCGTGAGGATTGCTTCAGGTTTGCTTTTCCTCTCTCTTTGAAGATTACCCGCTTCGGTTCAAGTGTGTGCTTTTCAAGTACAGCAGAAGGAAAAGCACTTTGACTTTCATTCTAAAAATAAGCTTTTAAACCTGATACAAAAGATGTCGCCAGCAAGCATAATTTAGGTAGTGACCGATGACCTAACCGCTCTACGTCTAAAAAAAGACAGTCTAAGGAAAAAGTCAATGCAAAAGTTTTGAGGAAAATGTAGCAGTGCGTAATGTAATACCTATTAGGCTGCGAAATGGACTGATGCAATGTGGTGATAGAACAGCTGAAGGAATTGTGTCGTGTAACTTAGCCTTGCATTTTTATTTCCATTTTAAGCTATGTATAGTGTGGCTCCTTTTTACGCGAACATATGCTAATAACATATTGGAAGTAAAATCTAAAAACTGGATTTCAAAAATGTGTTATATTGATTTCTGCTGTTTTATGCAATAAAAATGTCAGCTTAAATTTCTTTTTTCAGTAGCGTTGATCATAAATCATTTGAGTTTTTTTTGTAGCAAACGTGTTGTGCTGCTGAAGATTTTGTTAAAGTTGATGGATCAGAAGGAAATACAGATGAAGTAACCCTTCTGTTAAATCATTCTGGAGTCTGCTTACTTTGTCTTGATAAATTCTTTACTCTCAAATCTTTTTTGGGGGGGAGAGAGGACTAAATATTAAGTTGTGATCCTAATTCTCATTAGATTCCATGCTAATGCAAGGTTCTTGTGTTCTGATTAAATTTGAGTAAATACTTGAGGATGACACTTGAAAACAAAGGTCTGTAAGTTGCGGTTAGCATGTACAAATAACGTTGAGCATCCTAAATTTCATGCCTGAAACTCAAGATTTTGGAAATAATGGTGTAATGTTGATTTTAAAACTGCTAGATTTGTTAGAAGCAGAACCTGTTTTGAGCACCAAAAAAACTATCGGATATTATAGCCTGCTTTTTTTTTATTACTGGTGTTGAGGCTGATCTACCAATAAAATTTAAATATCACAGCTCTTACTGGTACTTGCAGTAAGTTTTATTTTTAGTTGTTATTACTTGTGCATAGGATGCATACAGAATCATGTCATTAAAATAACCAATTTGTTCGTTGAAATTGAGTATAGAATATTTCAGTGATTTTTAGTACTAACTGGCAGGCTACAAATATGCTTAATTTTTTTTAACTCTAATGTACAGCATTAGTAGTTTAAACAAAAGTATCTGCTGTGTTTATTCAGGAATTATAGAAACTGTTGCACTATCTGGGCTGTCAGTAGTGCAGCTGATTTCTCATAACTCCACCATCTTGACTTCTGGTGCTGTCTGTGTGGAGTTTGCTTATTCTGTTGACTGCATGTGTTTCTTTCCAAATTCCAGTCGTAATCGTCAGTAGTTAAATCGTGTAGGTGAGTTGCCAGAGCTGGGGAAATTAGTGAGAAATAAAGGGAATAAAGTATGATTGGTGTAACTGCATTTTTGATGATTGAGTTGGACAGTGAGTAAAAGGGCCTCTTTCTGTGTTATGTGACTATGTATCTCTACTGCCTCATGTACTTTTTATTTTACTTACTGCCTGGTGATCTGTTTGTACTTTCCCATATTTTTAGCAGTTCAATTGAAGTAATAACAGAAAGGTTAAGTCTGTCCCAGGATTTCTTTGAACGTATGAATAAACAGACAATTTGGCCATATTGTATGTAACAGAAGAGAACTACTATTTAAGCATGCAAGCTGTTGATTCCTAATTTTGTATGTTGCAACACTTAGCATTTGATTAAATCGTCCCTTGGCCTTTGTTCGATCCCCAGCTCAGACACAGGTTTTCATCATAATTAAAATGCTGCAATCTTGGGAACATACTCCTGAAATCTCCTCCCCATCCATTGTTGGGCTATTCTTCTGCTGTGTTGACCAGTACTGGATGTTGTCTCTAGTTGTGGTTAAATAACCATAGCTTTTAAAGTTCCGGTACAACTTTCCATCTGGAGAATTTAATGAAAGGAAATACTGTGTGCCTTAGCTATCCTTTTGAGCATAGTTGCAAATCAACTGAACTATGTAAATTGGTAGAAAAACTTTACTGTTTTGGAGGATAATTAAAGTGGTAAGCTGTGGCAATTTTGTTTTAAAGTCTAGGTTGCAAGTAATGAAATGCTGTATGAGGAAAGTCAAGTTTAAAAGCAATGTTAGAGACCATGTGTGAAGTTTTGTTCAAAGCTTTAGAAATTTCAGTAATAACTTGACATCTGATGCCTAATTTCAAATTGAAAAGGGAAAAATATCCCTGTTGGCAATGTGGGTACTTAAATAAGTTTGTAAACTGAAAACTTCTGAGTGGAAAATAATTACTTTGGAAACTTGTCAATCCAAAACATAGGTACATTTTTGGCTTAAAAATCACATTCGGAAAGCAAAATAAAAGATGCTGGATATCAGAAAATCCAAGGAAATGCAGCTAGTCATCTAGCATCTGTAGAGAGAGAAACTGTTAATAACTTTTTATCAGAAGTGTTAGTAGAAGTGTTTTAAAGATTCAACACCTACCCTTTTGCCTCTTGCATCGTTAACCTTCTGGGGCACCAAACATGCTTTCCAGCTGAAACAACATTTCAATTTACCTCCCTCTAGTTCCCCATCTCCTTCCTTTTTTATTCCATAAGTGTACTTCCTCTCCAATCGGATTCCTCCTCCTGTCCTTTACCTCTTCTATCTATCAGCTTACTTCTCTCATCGTTCCCTTTTGTTCAGCTTCTTCTTACCAGGAATTTCCTATTTCCAGCAGTTTGTGCTCCCCCCCCCCCCCCCCCCCGCACCTACTTTGTTTTAATTCGGGCTTCTGGCATGTTCCATCCTGATGAAGGGTCTTGGCTTGAAACATCGACTGAACTCTTTTTCAGTAGTTGCTGCCTGGCCTGCTGAGTTCTTCTATGTGTGTGTGTGTGTGTTTTCCAGCATCTGCAGATTTTTTTTCTTGTTTCTGCTATGTTCCTTTCCAGACCTGATGAAATGTCAACTGTAAATTTCCCTACATAGATGCTGCCTGGCTTGCTAAGTTCCTCCAGCATTTTGTGTGTGTAGTTCAATTTGCCTTTTACAATTTTAGCATACTGCATTTGGTGATACAATATTGAGAGAACTAAATGAAGATTAGGTGACTGCTTTAGAGAAACCTGTTTTGTTCAGTCTTTGGGTGATTCTAAGCTTCCTGGTTCCTGTCATTTTAATTCTTCATGCTGTACTGAGCACTTTGGCTTCTTGTTTATTCTGATGAAGCCCAAACTAAGCTTGTGGATCAGCATTTCTTCGACTTGCACAGTGTACAGATGTCAGGACTTGCAATTTGGCCATATGCAATTGTTATCAAAATTGGCCAGTTTTGGTGAAAGATCTTCAGTCTGTTACCTTTAACAAGTTCTTTTTCTCTAGACAACACTTCACCTGCTGAATATTTTGAGTATTCTATTCCAGATTTCAAAGGGTCTGCAAAGTCCTTATCTCACAGTTTCAGCATTGTTCTTTTTCTTTATACTCTTTGAGTTATCTAACTTTTATCAGTACCCATAGAAGTTCATTAACCTGAAACGTTAACTTAGTTTCTTGTCACACAGCTATTACGGGACCTTTTTCTTTTGACAAACTGGAACTCTAATTCCGTCTTTTGTCTAACTGTATAATACCTTTGCCCATCCTTTTTCCAACACTCCTAACCAAACAATACTGGAAACATGTTTACTAGGTAGTGACAAAAATGCTATGTCGTCTTCATTAATCACTTTGTTTTAATAACTGAAGCAGTAGTGATGGAAGATGTAGATCTGTGAAACCTGGCCTCTTACTGCTACTAACTCCACTTTTTCCACACAGGACTACAAATTCCTTTTGTTCATTGCTCATCTCTCTGGGGCTGTCTTTATCAAGTTCTGCTCGTGTGTTTTGGTCGTAGTTCTAATATCTATAGCAGTTGTACTTGTAGGAATGCACCTGTCCACTGTTTGAGCACTGTAGTCTATCCTTTATCCAGTTTATAATCCAAATACTAGCTTTCATTTGCACACCAATGACACCCAACTGCAGTTTTCTTCTAACTCTTCATTTACCAGTTTTATTAAATTACTTGATATTTTAGTTGAATCATCTTTTGTTCAAGATGGTACTGGTGAACCACAGTGATGTGTTAATGGGCTGCTTCCAAAACTTCTGTGTATACTTCTGAATTACTCTCAATGCAATCTGTAGTCTGTAATTTCCCTTTAAGTAAACAACAGGAATTCTGCAGATGCTGGAAATTCAAGCAAAACACATCAAAGTTGCTGGTGAACGCAGCAGGCCAAGCAGCATCTGTAGGAAGAGGTGCAGTCGACGTTTCAGGCCGAGACCCTTCGTCAGGACCTTTATGTTCCCTTTAACATATCTTTGAACCATCTTAATGAACTAGCGATTTCATGATCTGCTGAAGGACTTGGCGGACTTGACTCCCAGGCATGCAGGTACAGCGCCTTTAAGCTTGAAGCTACATTGCTGTGGCCAAAAGAGGGAGAAGGGCAGGACTCCAAGCTAGTCTGAAACACTGGGGAATGAAACTTCCCAGCATCTTGTTAGCAAATGTACAGTTGCTGGTTAACAAGGGCAGCATGGTAGCGTTGCATTTAGCGTGATGCTGTTACAGCTCAAGCTGTCCTGGAGCATAGAGTTCAATTCTGGTGCTGTTCTGCAAGGAGTTCCTGTATGTATTCCGCATGGAATGTATGGGTTTTCCCAGGTGCTCCAATTTCCTCATGCAGTCCCAAGACGTACTGGGTAGGTTAATCGGTCATTGTAAATTGTCCTGTGATTATGTTTGGGTTAATTGGGGTTGCTGGGGCAGAGTGGCTAGAGGAGCCAGAAGGGCTGTATCACTAAATAAATAAGATTGCTGTTTCTGAGGGAAATGAGTGGCTGTGTCAGAGATGGATCACTTTGGGCATGCCAGTTACATTGGTAAGGCACGAGGGCTTCTCGATACACCAGATGGACTGGACTGCTGATTTGGAGAAGGGAAAGGTGGGGGGTCTGTTTCATGATAAACTCTTGGTGCTCAGACACAGCAGTCTTGTCGTACTCTTGTTTCCCAGACTGGAACAGCTGATGATTGTGCTGACTGTTCTACCTACTAAGAGAGTTCTCATACCGCCAAAGGCAGATGTATAAGCGCTTGATGTATTGAGTACCATGATTGGCAAACAAACAGCCTACCCCAACCCCTCTCAAATCATTGTCAGAAACTTCAATCAGGCTTGTTTGAAGAAATCTGTCCAGTTATCATATCTGCAGCACCAGGGATCCCTACACACTTGACCACTACACTTAGGAATGTCTGTCATTCCATGCCTAGGTCACTTAGCTGTCCTACCTGCATTCAGGCAGACGCTAAAGAACAAAGTTTCAAAGATGAGCACACAGATGGTTGCAGGAGGCTGAAGAGCGGCTACAGGATTGCTGTGAGTCGTTAGACCTGTCAGTGTTCAAGGAATCATTAGGGAATCTGAATGAATACATCATTGTTGTCACAGACTTTATAAACAAAAATAGTCATAGACAAGCAAACAACAAGAATTCTGCAGATGCTGGAAATTCAAGCAACACACATCAAAGTTGCTGGTGAACGCAGCAGGCCAGGCAGCATCTCTAGGAAGAGGTGCAGTGGATGTTTCAGGCTGAGACCCTTCGTCAGGACTAACTGAAGGAAGAGTGAAACGTCGACTGCACCTCTTCCTAGGAGATGCTGCCTGGCCTGCTGCGTTCACCAGCAACTTTGATGTGTGTTGCTGGTCATAGACAAGTGTGTCCCCACAAAATCATTCAGTCTTCCCTAACCAGCAGCTCGGGTTCTGCAATTTGCTGAGGGCCAGGTCAGTGGCATTCAAGTCTTGTGACCAAGTTAAATACACAAGGTTCAGTAATGATCTCCAGAAAGCCATCTCACCTGTGAAGTGGCAATTCCGGACCAAACTTGAATCGCTGAAGGATGCTGGACAGCTATAACAGGCTATCACATCCTGCAAAGTGAAGCAGGCAATGTAGGTGGCAGCAAGGTTTCACACCCTACTGAGCTCAATGTCTGTTGTACTGGCTTTGACTATCGAAACATGGAAGGATCTTCACGAACTCCCAGAGCCCCTGATTTCAGTTTCTGAGGCCAATGGGAGTGTATCCTTCAGGAGAGTGAACCCACAAAATCATTCGGCTCAGTCAGGATACCTGGCTGAGTACTGAAGACCTGTGCTGGTCAACTGACTGGAGTGTTCACTGATATCTTTAACCTCTTGGTTCAGCAGTCTGAGGTACCCACCTGCTTTAAGCAGACTTCAATTATACCAGTGCCTAAGAAGAATGTGGTGACCTGCGTCAATGACTATCATCCGGTAGCACTGACAGTACTGTACAAGAGTCTTCGACACGTATATAGAGCTGGGAAGCTTAAGGTTTTTGTGCAGTACTTTATTTGTCAACATGGAGTGGAGCGCAAGTTTGTAAATCTGACAGGAGCAGAGGATGTTGGGAATGGTAAGGATGAAGTACCATGGGAGGTGTGGGTCAGGCAGCAGAGAAGGTGTCGAGTGGAGGTGGTGTGGGAGCAGACATACGCAGCCCTGAGACACTAGGCAAGGTCATTTGTTTCCAAACAATTTGGTTTATTGATCATTATACGGTATCTCTCTGGTGCTTCTTGCTGCCTCCCCCTTCCTCTTTTTTTTTTCCCCAACCATGCTTTCCCCCCACCCTCCGCTCCCTTCCCACTGTCAGTCCACACAATAGAGACCCATACCTGAATTAGGTTTATTATTCATATGTAATTAAATTTGTTTTTCTTTGTAGCAGCACTACAGTGTAATACATAAAATTGCTACAGTACTGTGCAAAAGTCTTGGGATATATATTTATATTTAACTTTTGAACAGTACTGTACTTCCCATGAAGTGCTTTGAGAGGTTGGTAATGAAACATGTCAATTCTTGTCTGAGAAGCCATTTCGATCCATTCCAAATTGCATAATGTCACAAGTCAACAGCAGATGCCACTTCAATGGCTCTTCACTCAATCCTGGAACATCTGGACAGTGAAGATCCATACATCAGGATGCTCCTCATTGACTACAGCTCAGCATTCAATGCTATCCTCCTCTCAACATACGCTTTATACTTAGGATTGTGAGGCTAAGCACAGCTCCATTGCCATATGTAAGTTTGCCGATAACACCACTGTTGTTGGCCAAATCAAAGGTGGTGATCAGTGAGCACATAAGAGGAAGATTGAAAATCTAACTGAATGGTGCCACAACAACAATCTTGCACTCAATAGCAGCAAGACCAAGGAGCTGATTATTGACCAGGAGGAGGTAACCAAAGGTCCACTAGCCAGCGCTCATCAGCAGTGAGAGGTAGTGAGGGTCAGCAACATTAAAGTAATGCTGTTTACATGTTAGAGGATCTGTCCTGGGCATAGCTTGTAAGTGCTGTTGCGTAGAAAGCACGGCAGCGCCTTTACTTCCTTAGGAGTTTGCGATGATTCAGCATGACATCTAAAATGTTGACAAACTTCTGTAGATATGTGGTGGAAAGTTTATTGGCTGGTTACATCATGTCCTGGTATGGAAACACCCAGTAATATTGAGTAGAAAATCCTATAAAAAGTAGTGGATATAGCCCAGTCCATCAGAGGTAATGCCTGTCCCAGCATTGAGCACATCTACACAGAGCACTGTTGCAGGAAAGTGGCATCCATCATCAAGGACCCTCAACACCCAGACCATGCTTTCTTCTCACTGCTGCCATCAGAAAGAAGATGCGGGACCCTCAGGACCCACACCACCAAGTTCAGGAACAGTTATTACCTCTCAGCCATCAGGCTCTTGAACCAGAGGGTCTAACTTCACTCACCCCATTCCCATAACATATGGACTCACTTTCAAGGACTTCTCCTCTCTCATTCTCAAGCTTACTTTATTTTATTTATTTATTATTCTTTATTTGATTTGATCTTCTGGTTACGCAGATCCAAAATGCTTATCCTCTTGATTTATTCTGTAACGTCTTGTGTGTCTCTTGCCCTAACATTCCTTATTTGTATGATAATGCTTTCAGGAATTTGTTCACTTTTCATCCATTCTATTCAAACCCTGTGAGAAACCCTATATTTTACCTACTTTTGTTTTGGCATCTCTTTATGCTTCTTCTGAGGCTTTTATCATTCTATGTAAATGAAATTATAATGGCATAATAAACTCCTGTGTTAATGATCATAGTGTTGTAGTACTGATTACCAAGCCTCTCATTAGAAAGTTCCTTGCCACCAGCATACTTAATATATGTGGCATTTACTGCTTTCTCTTGTTCTGTTCTTAGTTTTGTGGTTGCATCCCTCTTAATCAGCATTTCATTGATTTGAACCCTTTTCTGATCTAGCCTGGCAATCCAGAACTGATGGATGCTAAACCAGTTTTCTGTTTCTATTTGCATAGATACAAATAATAATTAAAGCAGGGCCTTTCTATTTTAATTTCATAACCCCTTATCAAGCAGTAGTTGTCTGTTTATTAAATTGTTCATTGAACTTTGCTTCTGAATGTCAGGGTTATAAAATACTCTTGTGACCATTGTGGTAGGTGTAATATACAGTTGTAAAAAAAAGTTTGTGAACCCTTTGCAATTACCTGGTTTTCTGCATTAATTAATTAAAGATGTGGTTTGATCTTCATCTAAGTCACAATAATAGACACACAGTCTGCCTAAATTAATAACACAGTTGTACTTCAATATTGAGTGCACTATTGAAACAATCACAGTCTAGGTTCAGAAAAGTACGTGAACCTCCTGGGGTAATGCTTTCTACAAAAGCTATTTGGAGTCAGGTGATCCAATCACTGAGATGACATTGGAGGTGTGGGTTGTAGAGGAGCCCTGCCCTATAAAAATGACCAATTCAGGTTACTGACAGAGCCTGCTGTTCTCAAGAAAGAGCTGTTTATGTGCATCATGCCTCAATCAAAACAACTTTCATAGGACCTTAGGCAAAGAATTGTAGAGATGCATGAAGCTGGAAAAAGCTGCAAAAACATTTGTAAAGACGAGTGTTCATCAGTCCACAGTAAGAGAGGTTGTCTACAAATGGAGGAAATTCAGAACTGTTGCTACTCTCCCTAGGATTGGGCGTCCTACAAAGATCATACCAAGTGCACAATGTGCCGAGCTGAAGGAGGTAAAAAAGATCCAAAGGGTAACAGCAAAAGACCTGCAGAAATCTCTAGAACTTGCTAATGTCTTTGTTCATGTGTCCAATATAAGGAAAACACTTAACAAGAATGGTGTTCATAGAAGGACACCAGTGCACATCTCAAGTTTGCAAAAGACCACCTGGATGTTCTCCACACTTCTGGGACAATGTTCTGTGGACAGATGAGGCAATGTATAGTGGTTAGCACAATGTTTTACGATATCAGTGACCTGGGTTCAATTCCCACCGCTGCCTGTAAGGAGTTTGTAGGTACAGAGGAGATGTCAGAGGTAACTTTTTTACACAAAGAGTGTGGTGAGTGCGTGGAATGGGCTGCCAGCGGCGGTGGTGGAGGCGGAAACGATAAGGTCTTTTAAGAGACTCCTGGATGTTTACATGGAGCTTAGAAAAATAGAGGGCTATAAGTAAAGCCTAGGTAGTTCTAAGAAAGGGACACGTTCGGCACAGCTTGGTGGGCTGAAAGGCCTGTATAGTGCTATATGTTTTTCTATGTTTCTAAAAAGTTTAACTTTCTGGCAGAATGCACACCAACACCAAAACCTCATCCCATTTGTGAGGCATGATGAAAGGAACATCATGGTTTGGGGCTGCTTTGCTGCCTTGGGGACTGGACAGTTGTAAACATTGAGGGAACAATGAATTCAAAAAATATTTTACAGGAGAGTGTCAAGGTAGCAGTCCATCACTTGAAGCTTAATAAAAGTTGGATGATGCAAATGATAATAATCTAAAACACAAAAGTAAATCAACAACAGAGTGGTTTAAAAAGAAGAAAATTTGTTTAAGAATAGCCAAGTCAGTCCAGACCTTAACCCAATTGAGATGCTGTGCATGACCTGACAAGGACTGTTCATGCAAGGTATCCCAGAAATATTGATGAACTGGAACAGTTTTGTATGGAGGAATGGTCTAAAATTCCTTCTTGCCATTGTGCAAGTCTGATTAGTAGCTACAGGAGATTTTGTTGCAGGTTATTGCTGCTGAAGGAGGTTCTACTGGTTATTAAATACACAGCTTCACATATGTTTTCCAGCCTGGACTGTAAATCATTAAACAATGTGTTCAATAAAGAAATGAAAGTACAATTCTTTGTGTGCTATTAGTTTAGGAAGATTGTGCTTGTCTATTATTGTCATTTAAGTGAAGATCAGACCACATTTTATGAGTAATTAATCCAGAAAACTGGATAAATGTAAAGGGTTCACAAACTTTTACTTACAACTGTAACTCGGGGTTTTCGAAAGTATAAATTTCTGTGAAAGTTTAATTTTTAACGAAGATGAAGTTGGAAATTTAGAGCTTCCATTGTGACTGTAAAACCGATAAATGTTTTGATAAATTTCTTGGATTTGTATATTCCTGGATATCATGTTTAGCATATTCTTCAATAGCTACAACGGTTGCTTATTTGAGGTGCACCAGTGATTACCACTCAAATTGATCAATTGCGCACAAGGCATTTCCCATCAGCATAGCTGGCATTCTATATTGGTTGTGGGGGTGGGGGGGTGGGGTGGGATTTGGTCACTGGTGGTATCAGTTTGATAATGTTGAGAATTTTGTGCAGAAAAGTAAACTAGCACATCCATTTATTTCACTACAAGAAGTAGTCTTCTTGCTAGTGGAATTACTGAGTGAAGATAAGGGATCAAAACAGTTTGTTCTACCTGCTCCTTGATGCATGTAATTTGTTTTTGTGGTGTTCATTTAGGTTGGCTTTAATTTCATGTGATCTGCTTTCTCTGAAAGAATAACCATTGTTCCTACTGGTAGATGAGCTAAAGGATAGAAATGTAAAATTGAACATTTTATGACAAACAATTTGTCATTCTATCTGGGGAAAAATAATACTCTGTATTCCATCGATGTAGCTAATCCTTGAGGACGAGTTAATTGCAGAGAAGTAACTTCTCACTTCATGTTGTAACATTGTTTACTGTTTATGACTGTTGGTAAAAATTAATATTTCCTGTGTTTTCATGAATGAATTTGTATCTGGAAGAAGGTTCCTCCATTTCACAAATATTGTTTTTTTTAATAGACGCAAAAGTAGGCTGTGTATTGCTAAATTTTATCACCAGCAGGCTTGCCTTTGAATTTTTTCCCTCCATTATTATTTTTTGACTCTAAGACCAAGAATTCAACCAAAAATTCAGGATTGTTAATAATTTGGCAGATGCTGATTTCAGTTGAAAAGATTGCATTCTCTTTATTTGTTCCATTTTTTTTTTTTTTTTTTGCTGATATTTCACTGTATTAACTTAACAGCAAGCCGGAACTGTCAAAATGATATTGCCTCTCCAAGCAATTGCTAGGATACTGTAATGAGGGGGTTGTTTTCATTCCATATATCTACTGTAGAAAATATTACATATTGTAGATGAGCAAACAAAATCTATGTCAGTCTTTGGTTCTGTTTTGCAAGCATTTTTATTATTTCATTCTGTAGAATTTTGTTAATCAAATGTACAATTTTGCATTTTCCTTGGAAGTATCATAAGAGCCTTGGGGCTGTAGTAGTAATTAGGAATAAAATAGATAATTTCTAGGTCTGCTTTAGAGCTTGCCGAAGGAAAAAAAAATCATTTCAAAAATGACAGCACTCATGTCTTATGCATATTTTTGCTGGCAATACTATTTTTCTGTTTTCCCGAATATGAAATTGTGGGTAGTCTAGCATGAAAGCACAGATGTTGGTATGCATAATATAGATAAAACTGCAGTCTTCTATACTCTGCAATTCATGCAGAG
The DNA here is from genome assembly GCF_030028105.1 of Mobula birostris. Lineage (NCBI taxonomy): Eukaryota > Metazoa > Chordata > Chondrichthyes > Myliobatiformes > Myliobatidae > Mobula > Mobula birostris. The sequence continues at coordinate 55,628,069 of NC_092386.1, forward strand.
GAAATGATCGCATTTGTAAACACAATTTCGTAGTTTTATTGTAAAATGGCCCTTGGTTTTGTCAATTTGCCACCTATTTTTCACAAACAGATTTCTTGTGACAAAATCTGAAGTTGTGTATTAATTGTTATTCAGTTGAGTACTTTGGGCACATAAAGAACTATGAATAGTTTTATAAGTTTTATGTTCCTTTGCATGTATGAACATCTTTGTTTACCTTTTGGATTTCCATGTAGAATTTCTTCAAGTCAACAAGCAACACTGGCATAGATGTCGACACCTACAGATCCCACTGGTGGGATGCCTCATCCCGGACCATCTCCAGGACCAGGTCCATCTCCTGGACCAATTCTAGGCCCGAGTCCTGGACCAGGACCATCACCAGGCTCTGTACATAGTATGATGGGTCCGGGTCCAAGTCCAGGACCATCAAATGTAACTCATTCAATGCCATCCCAAGCTCCAGGCGAGTTCCAGCAGGATAGCATGCATCAGATGCATAAGGTAATGATCTTACCTTAACGTATTACTCATAAATCTTACTCATAATGTATGTAATGCAAGCAAACTTAAAATTTGCTGAGATTTTTTAAGTAGTGCAATTCTTGCCATAGATTGGACCTGTGTATTTCTTGAAAGAGTTTGACCTTTGTTGATTCTGACGGACCTATGGATTTATCTTCTTCAAAAATTCTCCTTTTATTTTGGATTTGCAGCATTTGTTTTCCTCATCAATTGAGTTTTACTTTTTTTGTGTTGTATATAGCAAAATACAGCACAAGATCCACTGTTAAATGTATGATGATATCCCAGCCAGTGCATTTAAAAGTAAAAGAAATATTTCATTTGAGCCTGGAGTTAATGCTTTGTTCTGCTGTATTGTCATTGAAAATTCCTGACAATTAACATGAAATCAATAGGAATTTAAAAAGCTGATGTCATTCAGCATTGGATCAGGATCTCGGATTTTTTTTTACACAAAAAATTGACAGCCACAAAATAATGTGAAAAATATGAGGAGTGGTCACTAACGATTACACATGGTAATACCAAGCTGTTTCTAACAAAATGGCAAAATAATAAATAATTACTTGGCTTCAGATTTAAAAATTAATGTGGATGTAGTTTACAGTGGAAATTGGAAAATAAGCCTAGGCAAGATGCATAGAAACAGCATGTATAAAAACAAGGTGGGGGGAGTTAGCAGAAGCAACGTTATATATGTATTAAAAAAATCATTAGCAAAGAGAATAAGCAGACAGCTAGTGTGATTCTCTGTGTATAAGGAAAGAAACAAATCCAGCGAACCAAGAGCCCAATCAGTTTAGAGTCAGTTGTGGGTTTTCTATGAACAAGGACAGTAATATATGTTTTAAAGAAAAACATCTAGAAACTGAGCACAAAACAGCAGCTTGGAATTCTAAAGAGAAGGCCATGGTTACCAACCTTGTTGAAATACTTTGAGAAGTTAGGCAAATGGGTAAGTAAGGCCAATGCAGTTGGATTTTCACAAATAATATGGTATTGCATAAGAGTTGTGATGCAGGTCAAAGTAGCATAGAGCCATGAAGCAAGTAGCAGAATATATTGCAAGTTTTGAAGCAGGAGAATGAATGGTCCAGCAAAAGTCCTGAGGTGGTATTGAGTAAGGATTAGTGATTCGACTGCAATTACTGTCTGTAATTAAGAAGGGTAACGAATTAATTTTTTTTTCAATTTTATAATGAAGGGAAGCAGTTTGCACTATCATACCATTACTTTTTGGCTGGTGGATGTGGAGCACTCCTACATTCTGAGAGGCACGATTTTGAATATCTATCCTCAACCGACATTGTACCAGATAAATTTAATTTTTAAATTGGATTTTCATAGATCTTAAATCAAATTTATTAGGGGATATGAGCAAAGAAGACTTAATATCACAAATCAGCCATTATCTCAACGTTAAAATAGATTCCATGGGTATAAATAAGCTCCAGTTACATATTTGTTCACCATTTATATAAACCATATGGATTTTGGATTCAAAATTGCAGTTTTAAAATTTGTTGATGTCTCTACATTGGGTGTTTTATTTGTGTTTATAGAGATTTGGGTTGTAACAAACTATAGGAAGTCTTTAATAAGCATGTAGAATGACTGTCTAAATGATGGATACCAAAGTAGATACATGAGATGGTGGATTTTGATAGGGAAAAATAAGGTGGCATGTGTGTTTTTTTTTGAAAAAGTGAGTACCTACATGGGGTGGAGGATTTGAGGGATCTGAGGAAATGAATAACAAGTGAAGCACTGCACAATGAAAGGGAACAGAGCTGAGATTCATTTATTGAATGACAGAACTGAAAAATGAAAGTGGTATTTTAAGACTTTGGTTGGAGCACATTCGAAATGCTGTGAACAGTTCAAGTCTTTAAGTTGTAAGTCTGAGCCGCTAGAAACGTATAACATTTACTAGAATGTTAGCAGAACCGGAGAGCTTTGAGCTGTCATGATATACTGAGCTTCCATTCATTACTTCTGGGAAAAGATGAAGAACTACCTACTATGATTATATAAAAATGCGGAGGCAAACAGGGTATATGAACTCATGGAAGCTGTGGGTCTTCAGTATGGGTTGGCAAATTGAGAAATTGGAGGAGTGGGAAGGTGTCATTTGGGCAATAATTACAGATGCTTTAAGGAAGGCTATATAAATACATTGTTGTCAGAGAAAAATATGAGAATGTGATGAGGATAGTACAACAATAGTTGGAGTTTGTTTGGAACATAATTACTGTGGCAAACTATTGACCAATTTATGATTGATAATGATTGGAAGCCTGTTTCACCACAATCACTTGCACATCATCAAATTAATTCCCATCCTATTTTGATTAATAATGCCTTTTGGGTCCTTGTGTTAACCATTTCTGTGTGTTTTTACCACAAATAAATTAACAAATAATACAATATATTCTGGATGATTGGCATTTAGCATAAGGTGAATTTACAACACAAGTTTAAAAAGTAAACGGTATACTGCTACTGGTGTTACGTAAACGGCAACAATGAATATCAATCGAGACAGGTTATATAAAAACAACCAAACATTTATTAAACACATATAAACGATAAGGGGGAAAAAAAAACAAAGGAAAACTTTAACTGGAAGCTAACAGATATGCAGCCGTTCACCAACTCGCCACTCGGCTCTGGTTCTTAAAGCGTTAAATGCGAAAACAGTTCTTAAAGCGATACAGTCAGATATAGTTCTTAAAGCGATAACTTCAAAAGTCCAACAGTTTTACGCATTCAATTGGGAGAGACTTCTCTGGAGAAGGATTTCTTCACAGACGCACCTTTACTGCTGGTTCTGTCCACAGGATTCATGATGCCGAAAATAAGTAGTTTAAATCAACTGACCTTACATTCCTTTAGAGTGAGAGAGGGAGCACCTTTTTGCATGAACTCCTTGCTCTCTCTGGCAAGAGTTACCTCGATGCAGGTACTCCTCCAACGAAAACTCAATAAAGTCGATTCTTTATTAAACTGCTAAACGATGCCGACTTCTCTCGATCCTTTGATAAATTCTTCACTCTCCCTTCAACTGTTGGAATTGAGTAAATTGGCACATCCAGCCACAAATTTCCAGTCCAAATAATATGGAATCTTTCAACAGAACGCACAACCGTTTTAAAAATGAACCTGCGTCACAAAACCAAACGCAACAGAAACAGAGGCACAGCACGTTCTACCTGGAAACCTACAAACTTAAAAACCCTCCTGCGTCACCTGAGTCGACCCTTATATAGTCACGGGGCACGTCATCATGTGACCCCATCGGCAGGAAAATCGCATCAGGTGACCTCCAAAAGACCATTACATCATTCTCACTAAAGAAAAAACAGATCTCCTTGAGCATGTACCACCTGCCTCCAAAAAAAAATTTTGCTGTCTCGAAGAACAAAATTTTAACAATTTATACAAAAAAAATACAAACATATAAAATTTACAAAATACACAATATATACTATCTTTCAGCCCTTTACAAACTACTGCACAGTAGGAGTGTTACAAATGATAAAATATCACTCCAAAAAAAAACAAATTTTAATTATACATTTAACATCTAGACAAACAATCAGCAATCACGTTATCTTTACCCTTAATATGAGTGATCAAAATATTGTACTCCTGTAACATTAAACTGTGGTATTAAATTGGTGTCTAATTTCCTTAACGGTCACAGTGGCATGACCAAATTTACTTTCAGCTAAGTTAATAGTTGTTAGCTTTTGAAAGTCTCTCAAATAATTTCTCCACCGCCGTAATATGTCCTTTCCACGTACTATTCCTTGTAACCAAATCATCAATATAGGCATCTGTATCTTTTAATCCCTGAATCATGCCATTAATCGTCCTCTGAAAAGTACTTGGTGCATTCTTCATCCCAAATGGAAGAACATTATATTGGTATAACCCAGATGGGGTTACAAATGCTGAAATCTCTCTACCTCTATTCGTCAATGGAACACACCAATAACCTTTTAACAAATCAATTTTTGTAAGGAATTTGACCTGTCCAACTTTATCCACACAATCATCTCTAGGGATTGGATATGCATCGGTCTTTGTCACAGCATTCACCTTTCTGTAATCCGTACAAAACCTAATACTATTGTCTGGCTTAAGCACCATAACACACGGTGAACTCCCAATTCGAATTAGAATGTCTAATAATATCATTCTCTAACATATACTTAATTTCTTGTTCAGCAAGTTCACATTTTTCCCTGTTCATTCGATACGGATGTTGTTTTAGGGGTTTTGCATCTTCAACATCTAGATCATGTGTAGCTACAGTGGTTCTTCTAGGGACGTCTGGAAATAAATCTCTATACTTAAAAATTAACTGTTTCATCTGCTCTTTCTGCTCTGGCTGTAAATGAGCTAATTTTTCATCAGTATTTTCCAGAATTTTTGAATTTGGTAACCTGGCTGAAATAATGTTGGGTTTAAAATGAGTTTCAGATGAATCCTCCAGTAAGTTTTCATCAAGATCAGACTCATTATTGATCACAACAGTCATAGTAGCAACTTTTCTCTCATAATACAGTTTTATCATATTTATATGACACAGCTGTGTTGTCTTCCTCCGATCTGGGTTTTTTACCACATAATCCACCTCATTCACCTTAGATTTAATCTCATAAGGACCATGGAATTTGGCTTGTAATGGGTTTGTTTGCACTGGGAAGAGAACCAACACCTTATCTCCAGGCTTAAATGACCTCATCCTAGCTTCCTTATCATACCACGTCTTCAGCTTCTCTTGAGCTAACTTTAAATTTTCCTTGGCCAAACTACAAGCTTTGTACAATCTGTCTTTAAATTTCAAAACATAATCTAGCAAACTAGTGTGTACTACTTTATTAATCCACTGTACCTTCAACAAAGCCAGAGGTCCTTGAACTCTATGTCCAAACACAAGTTCAAAAGGACTAAAACCTAATGAATCCTGTACTGCCTCCCTTACTGCAAAAAGTAGGAAATGTATACCTTCATCCCAGTCCTTTTCATTTTCCACACAATATGTCCTAATCATAGTTTTTAGTGTAGAATGAAATCTCTTCAAGGCTCCTTGTGATTCTGGATGATAGGTTGAGGAAATAATCTGCTTTGCTCCCAGTTTATAAACTATCTGCTGAAACAACCCAGTCATAAAATTACTACCTTGATCTGATTGTATTTCTTTAGGCAACCCAAAATAAGTGAAGAATTTTATAAGAGCCTTTGTCACAGTTTTGGCTGTTATATTCCTAAGAGGTATTGCCTCTGGAAACCTAGACGCTGTGCACATTATAGTTAATAAATATTGATGTCCAGTTTTAGTTTTTGGCAAAGGACCTACACAGTCTACAATGATTTTTGAGAACGGCTCACCAAATACTGGAATTGGTTGCAGTGGGGCCACTGGAGTAACTTGATTTGGTTTACCAACAATTTGACATGTATGACACGTTCTACAAAATGTCGCAACATCTTGTCTTAAACTAGGCCAATAAAAATGTTTAGAAACTTTCTTCATAGTTTTCTTTACCCCTAAATGACCACCCAAAGGAATACTTTGAGCCATTGTCAAAATCTCATTTCGGTAAATTTTAGGAACAACAACCTGATGATTAACGTCCCATTCCTCACTAGCAGGAATTGTAGGTGATCTCCACTTTCTCATTAATACCCCCTTCTCAAAATAATTTCCAACTGGTACTTTTTCAATTTCACTACCTGGAAGAGCTTGTTCTTTTAATTTAACTATCTCAGGATCCCTACCCTGCTCTGCTATCATCTCCTTCCGAGATAAAGACAAGTCTTCCTGATCAGACTTAACCAGCAAAATCCTGATCAAATAAGGTAGGTAAGAAAGTTTCTGATTCATCCTCAAAATTCAAATCTTGATTTGAATTGTCATGGGTAACAACCTCATCCTTTACATCAGTCTTTTTAGCCATAGCTCTTGTTACAACACAAGAAGAATCTGTGTTAGAATCCCTCTGTGGTTCCTCAGAATTTGAATTTATTGTCAAATGCACTTCAGGAAAAAGCTGTCCACCTGCTAAATCATTCTCTAACAAAAGAGAAACATCATTCACAGGTAAACTGGATTGTAGTCCTACTTTAACAACCCCTGTAACTAATCCTGACCTTAAATTTACTCTACGTAAATGAACTGGCATAAGGGCACTCCCTACTCCTCTTATATAATTTACCTCACCAATTTCAGACTCATCACTAAAACTTAGCACACTGTCTAATATTAGTGATTGCGAAGCTCCAGTATCTCTAAGTATCCTATCGGTACTGCATTGGATCCTTCTTTCAAGGATACAAATCACTCTGTTATAAAAGCCTCATATCCCTTCTTAACTTGGTCAAACTCTGACACATCTTTATTAATATTTTCTAAACCCTGTGGTTTTACAGGTTTTCCAATATGCTGCACACAAGCATCTGGGGCCACTTCTTTCTCTTTCCGTTTCAATCGGAAGCAATTAGCCACTACATGTCCGGGTTTCTTACAATAATTACAAATAATACCAAAATGTCTTTCCTTCACAGGTCTCCCTTCATCCTTACTTTTCTCACTAACTTCAGATTTAATGTCTGATTTAACTTGACTCTCCGGGCTAGTTTTCCTTTTAAAAGTTTTACCTGGAGAAAATTTATTCTTGTGAATTAAAACATACTCATCAGCCAATTTAGCAATCTCCTGCAATGTAGCACTGTCTGGTTCATTTAAGTATGGTCTCACTTCAACAGGAATGCTTCTTTTAAATTCCTCCTGCAAAATCAGCTCTTTTAATTTATTATACTCCCCATTCACATTTTTAGAGGAAACCCATCTCTCAAAACACACAGGTTTCTCATAGGCAAATTCTACATAAGTTTTTTCCACCGATTTCTTCAAACTTCTAAATCTTTCTCTGTACGCTTCCGGAACCATCTCATATGCCTTTAATATTTGCTGTTTAACAATATCATAATCCAGTGCTTGCTCAGCATTTAAAGCTGTATAAACTTGTTGTGCCTTGCCTTTAATTACACTTTGTAACATCACTGGTCATTGGTCTTTCGGCCACTTTAAACTCAGAGCAACTGTTTCGAAATGTTGGGAATATGCATCCACAACAGCTTCATTAATTGGAGGAGCTAAAACAACCTCACGACTAGCAATAAATTGTTTCGTAGAACCAGAAGACTGATTTCCAGACCTTATTTTCTCCATCTCTAGCTCAAATTTCCTCTGGTTTTCAGCTTCTCTTTCTTTCATTTCCACTTTAAATCTTTCAAACTTTAACTGTTCAAGATGCAACTGCATTTCCAGATTACTCATTGAAAACTTATCTAACACCTCCTCATCAAAATATTCCAAATTAATATAATGTTCAGCAATTTTTCTTTGTATGAAACCCTTGGTGGAATTTCTCGTAATTCCTTTAATATCCAACTTCCTAGCAATCTCCAATACCACAGGTTTTCTCGCAGTCTCTAAAAATCCCGAGTCAGGCGCCTTCAAAAAATTGTCAATATCCATTGTTGCCAAATACAACACACACACCAATCAAACCAAAAAAAAAATTGGATAATTCCCTTTTCCAAAACCAAAATGGCAATTACCAGTACATGAACTCAAAATCGGAACATCTCCTGGCCAAGCCCCCACAAATTATGTTACGTAAACGGCAACAATGAATATCTATCGAGACAGGTTATATAAAAACAACCAAACATTTAGTAAACACATATAAACGATAAGGGAAGAAAAAACAAGGAAAAACTTTAACCGGAAGCTAACAGATATGCAGCCGTTCACCAACTCGCCACTCGGCTCTGGTTCTTAAAGCGTTAAATGCGAAAACAGTTCTTAAAGCGATACAGTCAGATATAATTCTTAAAGCGATAACTTCAAAAGTTCAACAGTTTTATACATTCAATTGGGAGAGACTTCTCTGGAGAAGGATTTCTTCACAGACGCACCGTTACTACTGGTTCTGTCCACAGGATTCACGATGCCGAAAATAAACAGTTTAAATCAACTGACCTTAAATTCCTTTAGAGTGAGAGAGGGAGCACCTTTTTGCATGAACTCCTTGCTCTCTCTGGCAAGAGTTATCTCGATGCAGGTACTCCTCCAGCAAAGACTCAATAAAGTCGATTCTTTATTAAACTGCCAAACGATGCCGACTTCTCTCGGCCCTTCGATAAATTCTTCACTCTCCCTTCAACTGTTGGAATTGAGTAAATTGGCACATCCAGCCACAAATTTCCAGTCCAAATAATATGGAATCTTTCAACAGAACGCACAACCGTTTTAAAAATGAAACTGCGTCACAAAAACAAACACAACAGAAATGGAAGCACAGCACGTTCTACCTGGAAACCTACAAACTCAAAAACCCTCCTGCATCACCCGAGTCGACCCTTATATAGTCACAGGGCATGTGTCATCATGTGACCTCACATGGGCGGGAAAATCACATCAGGTGACCTCCAAAAGACCATTACATCATTCTCACAAAAAACAGATCTCCTTGAGCATGTGACACTGGCACTTCGTAAGTGATGAGACCTTGGTGGTGTAGTTCAGTGGTCTTGTGGTCTTGTGGCCTAGGGGATGAAGCTATTTCTCATTCTAACAGTCCTTGTCTTAATGCTGTGGTACCTCCTGCCTGTTGGTGGGGGCTCATAGATTGTTGGACAAATGGGAAGGATCCTTGACAATGCTGTACTGCTGATAAATATCTCTGATGGGTGGAAAAGAGACCTAGAGCCTTTGGCTTTAGCAAATTGTACAGAAAATACATAGAATCTGCAGAGAGATTGGTTAAGTGAGTGAGCAAGGGTCTGGCAGATGGAATACAATGTTGGTAAATGTGAGGTCATCCACTTTGGAAGGAAAAATGGAAGATCAGATCATTTAAATAGTAGAAAATTGCAGCATGCTGCTATGCCTAGGGACTTGGCATTGCTTGCGCATGAGTCACAAAAGGTTTATTTGCAGGTGCAGCAGGCTATCAAGAAGGCAAATGGAATATTGACCTTCATTGCTAGAGGGATTGAATTTAAGAGCAGGGAGGTTATGCTGCAATTGTACAGGGTACTGGTGAGGTTGCATGGGGAATACTGCATGCAGTTCTGATCTCCTTACTTCAAGAAGGATATACTGGCTTTGGTGCAGAGGAGGTTCACCAGGTTGATTTTAGAGATGAGGGGGTTAGACTATGAGGAGAGGTTGAGTTTCCTGGGACTGTACTTGCTGGAATTCAGAAGAATGAGAGGAGATCTTGTAGAAACATAAAATTATAAGAGGCAGAAAAGTTGTTTCCACTGGTAGGTGAGTCTAGAACTATGGGACATAAGATTCAGGGGAGTGCATTTAGGACGGAGATGAGGAGAAATTGCTTTTCCCAGAGAGTGGTGAATCTGTGGAATTCTCTGCCCAATGAAGCAGTGGAACTACCTCAGTAAATATATTTAAGACAAGATTGGATAGATTTTTGCATAGTAGGGGAAGTAAGGGCTATGGGGGAAAGGCAGGTAGGTGGAGATGAGTCCATAGCCAGATCAGCCATGATCTTATTGAATGGTGGAGCAGGCTCAATGGGCCAAATGGCCCATTCCTGCTCCTATTTCTTATGTTCTTTGTGTCATCTTCAGGCATGGAAATGTAATACAGTGGATTCCAGTTAATCAGGTCAACCACTTATTTGGTGCAACTTTTACAGAACAGAAACTAATTGAGAAAGTTGCTGGGATTCCTTTTTCTTAAATTGGGAAACTGCTGCTTATTTGGGACCAGAGACTGTTGCTGAACAGGTTCTAACCAGCATCAGTCGTGAGTAATTGTGTGACTGGTAGACTTGCACCATGCTTCGAGTGAACACAAACAGACACAACTGATGCTAAGTAGAGTACTTGAAGTATCAATATAGCTTAGAGATTTGGGATTGCAGCTTGTACACAAGTCTCTAACTTGCTGGGTAGAGACTGCCAAACCTGATTCCCTAGTGAAGTGTGAATATTCCTGTTTGAAGTGTATTGCAAGTCTTAAAATGTTTATTGCAGTCTGAAGATTGGTGTATTTCCAAGCCAGTGGGATAAAACATGATTATATTAGCTGCTTACCAGCAGTTGTTGGATATAATCTTTCAAATGATTTTAAAAAAGTTTCTGTGGGAATGTTGTCTCATTTAATTAAAAAAGTCTGGTAGTGTAAAGACAAGGGATTTAAATGGATGTTTTCAGAAAAGAATAAATACAAAAAAAACCGAAAAATATTTTGATTGGCTGAATTGTGGCATATTGAATGGGAGAAGACTCGTGCTGTAAACATTAACATAATCTAGTTGGCTTGATGATTGCCTTCTGTGCTATATTTTATAACTTCATGTAGATTTGTACTTCCAAATATCCTGACAACTGTATCATCTTTTTCTTTGGAATATTGAGAGTGAGATAAATGATAGTGTATTTGAGTATAGTACTTTCATTGGTAAGGTGATGAACTTTCAAATTAAATATATAATTAAGATGCAAAACACTTGCTAGCATACACCAAACCAACAATAGAAAGCAAGAAATTAAAGTTGTGAAATCCTTCATTACTCCTAGCATTTAACATGGGGGTTGTTTGCTTATCCTCCCAATCTTTGAGTTTGTTCATACATGATTTGCTAATAGGGTAGTTAAATTAGAGAGGGTGTCAAGAATGGGCAAGAGGGGAGTGGAAGAAAACTTTGGCAGATTAGTGAATTTTAGTTTTCTAACTAGTTTTGATTGTATTTTTTTCACTTCATTAAATGTAGACTACAGAGTAATCACAATTCTTTTAATTTAAATTAGCATGATGCTCTTGTACGGTAGGTGGTTTGCCCAAGATGTTTCTGATATTTTTGGTTTGTAAGTATCTCATAGTGGTCCTCTGTCCACTGGAAAACCTGAGCAAGTGTTCAGATTTTTTTTAAACTTGAAAAAACTATGGATTGTTAACATATTTTAATTTTACATTTACCCTAATGGCTTTCTACTACAAAACTTTTGTGGTGCTGACCTCTGTGTCAAACGTACAAATATTTCTCCACATCAAGGGTGAAACGCAAACAAGAGGAATTCTGCAGATGCTGGAAATTCAAGCAACACACATCAAAGTTGCTGGTGAACGCAGCAGGCCAGGCAGCATCTCTAGGAAGAGGTACAGTCGACGTTTCAGGCCGAGACCCTTCGTCAGGATTAACTGAAGGAAGAGTTAGTAAGAGATTTGAAAGTGGGAGGGGGAGGGGAGATCCAAAATGATAGGAGAAGACAAGAGGGGGAGGGATGGAGCCAAGAGCTGGACAGGTGATTGGCAAAGGGGATATGAGAGGATCATGGGACAGGAGGCCCAGGGAGAAGGAAGGGGGGGGTGGACCTAGAGGATGGGCGAGGGGTATAGTCAGAGGGACAGATGGAGAAAAAGGAGTGAGAGAAAGAATGTGTGTATAAAAATAAATAACGGATGGGATATGAGGGGGAGGTGGGGCATTAGCGGAAGTTAGAGAAGTCAGTGTTCATGCCATCAGGTTGGAGGCTACCCAGACGGAATATAAGGTGTTGTTCCTCCAACCTGAGTGTGGCTTCATCTTTACAGTGGAGGAGGCCGTGGATAGACATGTCAGAATGGGAATGGGATGTGAAATTAAAATGTGTGGCCACTGGGAGATCCTGCTTTCCCTGGCGGACAGAGCGTAGGTGTTCAGCGAAACGATCTCCCAGTCTGCGTCGGGTCTCGCCAATATATAAAAGGCCACATCGGGAGCACCAGACGCAGTATATCACCCCAGCCAACTCACAGGTGAAGTGTCGCCTCACCTAGAAGGATTGTCTGGGGCCCTGAATGTTGGTAAGAGAGGAAGTGTAAGGGCATGTGTAGCACTTGTTCCGCTTACTAGGATAAGTGCCAGGAAGGAGATAGGGAGATCAGTGGGGAGGGATGGGGGGGGGGGACGAATGGACAAGGGGGCCGCATAGAGAGCGATCCCTGCGGAAAGCGGGGGGAGGGGGGGAAGATGTGCTTAGTGGTGGGATCCCGTTGGAGGTGGCGGACGTTGCGGAGAATAATATGTTGGAACCTGGAGGCTGGTGGGGTGGTAGGTGAGGACCAGGGAAACCCTATTCCTAGCGGGGTGGCGGGAGGATAGAGTGAGAGCAGATGTGCGTGAAATGGGGGAGATGCGTTTGAGAGCAGAGTTGATGGTGGACGAAGGGAAGCCCCTTTCTTTGAAAAAAGGACATCTCCCTCATCCTGGAATGAAAAACCTCATCCTGAGAGCAGATGTGGCGGAAATGGAGGAATTGCGAGAAGGGGATGGCGTTTTTGCAAGAGACAGGGTGAGGTGAGGGTGAGGTGTCCAGATAGCTGTGAGAGTCAGTAGGCTTATAGTAGACATCAGTAGATAAGCTGTCTCCAGAGATAGAGACAGAAAGATCTAAAAAGGGGAGGGAGGTGTCGGAAATGGACCAGGTAAACTTGAGGGCAGGGTGAAAGTTGGAGGCAAAGTTAATAAAGTCAACGAGCTCAGCATGCGTGCAGGAAGCAGCGCCAATGCAGTCGTCGATGTAGCGAAGGAAAAGTGGGGGACAGATACCAGAATAGGTTTGGAACATAGATTGTTCCACAAAGCCAACAAAAAGGCAGGCATAACTAGGACCCATACGGGTGCCCATAGCTACACCTTTAGTTTGGAGGAAGTGGGAGGAGCCAAAAGAGAAATTATTAAGAGTAAGGACTAATTCCGCTAGACAGAGCAGAGTGGTGGTAGAGGGGAACTGTTTAGATCTGGAATCCAAAAAGAAGCGGAAGGCTTTGAGAGCTTCCTGATGGGGGATGGAAGTATATAGGGACTGGACATCCGTAGTGAAAATAAAGCGGTGGGGGCCAGGGAACTTAAAATCATTGAAAAGTTTAAGAGCGTGAGAAGTGTCACAAACATAGGTAGGAAGGGATTGAACTAGGGGGGATAAAACCGTGTCGAGGTATGCAGAAACGAGTTCGGTGGGACAGGAGCAAGCTGAGACAATAGGTCTGCCAGGACAGGCAGGTTTGTGGATCTTGGGTAGGAGGTAGAAACGGGAAGTGTGAGGTGTGGGAGCTATAAAGTTGGTAGCAGTGTATGGGAGATCCCCTGAGCGGATAAAGTCGGTGATGGTATGGGAGACAATGGCCTGGTGCTCCTTAGTGGGGTCACGCTCGAGGGGTAAATAAGAGGAGGTATCCGTGAGTTGTCGCTGTGCCTCGGCAAGGTAGAGGTGAGTACGCCAGACTACAACAGCACCCCCCTTATCAACGGGTTTAATAGTAAGATTGGGATTAGTGCAGAGGGAGTGGAGGGCAGAGCGTTCAGAAGGAGTGAGGTTGGAATGGAAACAAGGTACGGTGAAGTTGAGACAGTTGATGTCAAGATGGGTAGCCTCCAACCTGATGGCAGGAACATTGACTTCTCTAACTTCCGCTAATGCCCCACCTTCCCCTCGTACCCCATCCGTTATTTATTTTTATATACACTTCTTTCTCTCACTCTCCTTTTTCTCCCTCTGTCTATACCCCTTGCCCATCCTCTGGGTCCCCCCCCCTTTTGTCTTTCTCCTTGGGCCTCCTGTCCCATGATCCTCTCATATCCCCTTTGCCAATCACCTGTCCAGCTCTTGGCTCCATCTCTCCCCCTCCTGTCTTCTATCATTTTGGATCTCCCCCTCCCCTTCCCACTTTCAAATCTCTTACTAACTCTTCCTTCAGTTAGTCTTGACGAAGGGTCTCGGCCTGAAATGTGGACTGTGCCTCTCCCTAGAGATGCTGCCTGGCCTGCTGCGTTCACCAGCAACTTTGATGTGTGTTGCTCAAGGGTGAAATGTTGTTTTGGGTATGTGCACTTCAGTGTAAAACATTAAAAGTGAATGCTATTGCAGTAATTTCTAAATCTAATTTTACTTGAGGGCACATTGCTGAAAACTACCAATTGGTATAACCTGTTTATTGACAGAGGATAAACGTGTGTCATTTAGTTTATTTTCCTCCTTAGTCCATGGAAGCAATGCATGACAAGAGTATGGCTGATGAAATACATTATAGTCAGATGAAAAGTATGGGAATGAGGCCTTCTCATACTGGAATGGGCCCTCCTCAGAGTCCAATGGATCAACATTCTCAAGGTATGCTTGAAAAATATTCTGTGAAGTTGTATTTCTTCATATCTTTTCATTTTTAGTATTTTTCCAACTAATGTATTTCTAGCTTTGCATTTGGTGAGTTGGCATTTGATTCTTCTTTGATTAGTCTATAATGTCTTGCATCCATCATAAATTTCCTCTCATGGCACTACTGATAAATTTTTGTCTCACAATAAGATAGCAAATTGGATCTGGAGGAAAGAAACTATAAATAAAAATGTGAAAAATGGCTAGATATCTTGAGCAAGTTCAATCAATTGTAAATGAGTGCCAAAGTCAATTGAATTACTGAATCTGATCACCCATAATCTTGAATATATTTTTCTGTCCTTTTCACTCTCAGTGACTGAAATTGACCTTCAAATAAAACCTCTTTCTTGTATTTCATTGCCTTTTAAAAGCAAACTTAATAGCCTTACATTTTTTTAATGCAGTAGAATGGGACTGAGCAGATGCTGGTTGCATGATTATTTTCATACAAAAAGAGAGGGTTTTGGACTTTAGATTTGTAGTCTCGAGGCCGAAGTACAGATCAGCCATAATCTTAGAAGGGGTCTACGTTGTTGTTATAAATGCGCCCCCCCCTTTTTTTTTTAAAAGAATCATTTTAGCAATATATCTGCCAATATGGTAAGACAGGCCATGGGAGATTTGTTTTTGTTGTGCTATTAACATGTAGTTGTAATCATATTCTGATGAGTTGTAAGCGTTGGAACTGCCTTGCTTTTAAATGTGTTTACATTTTAGTTCTGGCTTCATGTGTTATTTCTAGATAAGATGATTTTTAAGTATTTAATGGTTTTATTTTTCTCTTTACCCTTTTCTCTCCATGCTGCTGCTGCTCCATTACTGAAGGTATGATAGCATAAAAATTAGCAGTGTAAATTTAAAAAAATGGGCGCAATCAGTGTGCAGCAACTAAAAATAGTCTACAGAGGAATACTTAAAAAGGATGATTAGTTATTCAAAAAGTTTGCATGTGTATGGTGGGCAACTATGTCATAGTCATTATTGGACCAGTTATTCAGAGGCCCAGATTATCAAACCAAAAACAAGTTAAAATTCATATATGTAAGTAATCGGGAATTTAAAAGAAGAAATGATGTTGATAATGGTTAGCTCAAAACTACACTTCATTAATGTCTGTCAAGGGTAGAAATCTGCTGTGCATACCTGTTGTGGCCTGTGTGAATTCTCATCCACAGTAAAGTGAATGCCTGAAAAGGCCTAGTAAAGTTATCCTCAATATACCCAAGGACTGGCTTTTAATTTGCGAGTTGTCCCACGGACCAAACAAGCGCTTGATGTACTGCTTACAGAGTTGTACCTTGACAGCAATGTACTGTACTTTTCAATCACAAAATATAGATACATCCTGACCACAAACAGAAGAGTCACCGCAAGTAATGGTATGATAGTATAAAAGTGAGTGGGTGTTGAGCTCGGAATCATGAACATTGTTATCAGCCTCCATGAAGTCTAATGGTATTTGGTCATGTATGGGTTAGGAAGCCTACTTTTTAATTGCTATCCAAGATCCACACTCATCTGATGAATCAATGCACCACCATGTTGAAAAAATACCTGAAAGCATGACAGGGTAACAAGGGCTCTGATTTATATTCTGAGTGTGGGAACTTCAAAGGCCACCATCAAGAGTTCCTCGGTATTACCACAACTGACTTAGCTAGTCAAGTCCTGAAAGACACAACTGACAAACATTCTGTGACAGGTAGTGAGTGAACCAGTACGAAGGGGGAAAAACTTTCAACTGATCCTTGTAACTCCACTTATCTTGATATATCTGCATTTGACAGTTGGTAGAAATGCCACTGTACAGTCTATATGGAGGCAAAATCTTGTCTTCATTCCTCGAACTTCATGCCACTGAGTTAAATAGCAGTTTAAAAGTGGGAACCCATGAAACACTGGCCCAACAGCAGCAGTAGGAATTTACTCCTTTACACTCTTAACTTTGGGGCCCTATAATATCCTTCATTCTATTTTTATAATTAGCATGTTGGGACCAACATCACATTTATCTGATTATGAGTTGTCAATCTAGTGAAGCTGCAATCCAGGACTAGATGCGTGCTAACAGCTAAGAAACAAGAAGTCCGAGACAAACAGTGATCCCAGTACTGGCAGATGGGAATCTGGCCACATGTAACTGACAATAAAGCTGCTAAGAAGAAGAAAGGAAGATCTAGATGCAATAATAGGGTGAATGACTGTCTTTCTTTCCAGAATAGATAAATCTAAAACTAGCGGGCATAGACTTAAGATGTTACGGGAAAATTGTAAAAGGGGCATGAGGGTGGTGGGGTATGTGGAAAGGGCTGCTAAAGGAATTGAGAAGCTGGAACAATTGCAACAATGGATAGGAAAGGTTTAGGGGGATATGAGCCAAGTAGAGGCAAATGTGATTAGCTCAGATAAGCAACAGGGTTGGCATGGATGAATTAGGCTGAAGGGTTTGTTTTCGGTAACTCAGTAGTGGTGTGGTCGAGCTTGAGTGCCAATCACAAGGCTGTAGACTTAGTTCTGGGGTCCATCTCAGCTTCTTCCTTGGATCTCTGCCTTTACAAAAGTTACGTCTTGAGCAAATTAGGTTTATTCCCTGTATCAAGAAATAGGTGAGCACTGGAAATAGCAAAGCATGGGATCAGATAACACTTGGTTGTTGTGTTTTGCGCTCTGGAACCAGCTATGCAAAACAAAACCAGCCATGGCTGAAACAAAAGTGGTGAATTCTAAAAGTTTATGGGCACATACATGCCACACAGTTTTAAAGGGTAGTGTTTTTGATGTTGGAAAGAAGTTATTCCAGTCCCAGGACATCACTGCAGGAATTATTCAGGTGGTATCTTATGCCCAAGCATGTTTAACTACAAACGTACCTTGACATCCCAGAACACAATAACTTGCTTGTTTGGTACTCTATACATTATGATGTGTGATCACTGCCTCCATCATTTGTGTGTTGTAGCAATAGTGTATATCATCTCCTCTGACAACACCTCCATATCTGCAACCTTTATCATCAGGGAGAGGGAAGAAACAGAAATGGAATGCTACCATCTGCAAGTTCCATATCAAGTTGCATACCATACTTAAAAGTATATTGTCAGTCCATCTTTATTGCTGCCTCTAAATCAGATATTCGCTTTCAGCAGCACCATTGGGATGGAAAACTGCCAGTAAAAGGACCATAGGTATTCATGGGATTCATGAAAGAGGCACACCACTATTTGAGGAACAATTAGAGATGAACACTAAATGCTGGCTTTGTTGGCCATTCCTGCATTCTGAGCAGTTGATGGGGGAGGGAGGGAGAGGGGAGGAAAAAACATTAATACCCATTCCCCCAGCTGTATCAGAACCTAGCGCTTTCCAAGAGCTCTTTAAGAATTGCAGCTTTAATTTAACATCCATATCAAGATACGGTTCATTCAGCTTTTGCTTGATTAACAGGTTAACTTCTGGCTCCATTGGAGTCAGTGTTGATCTTTTATTGGGAATTTGAGAAGTTTTTTTTGTTCTGTACATTGTGCTGTTTGATCACCTGCAATTGTAAACTGAGTTGAAAGCTGCCAAGTTATCTTCAATATCACAAATGTTGTGTCATAGTCACAATAATTCCACATTCACGTATTCTAAGTTGGTTCCCCTGCAATTAACTTATTCACAAAAGAAAACCTTTGCTGCACAAATTTAACTTGTCTAATCATCCTTGCTTTCTATATCTTTTCAAAATCACCAACACAGATTCACTGATGTAAAGAATTATCTCTGCTCTCATTGTCCATGCCAGCTAGATTTAAACCTGATGCCTTAAATCATAGTAACAAATGGTTGGTTAGAAGACAAAAGACTTGTGTGTTGCTAACTTACTCTGCTCAGCCATTCAGCCCAGAGGTAATCCAAACACTGCATGTTCTCTGTTCATCCTTTAACAACAACTCCAGTTGTTACTCGCTCCCTTCAATTTCTTATTCTTTCCAATTCTCACATCTCAGGTTTTAATTTGCCTGGTCATTGGAGGAAGTCTCTGCCACTTGAGTCCTGGAGTTATAAATATTAGATTAGATTAGATTATGAGGACACGCAGTCCTCTTTTACTGTCATTTAGTTTTGCATGCATTAAGAAATGATACAATGTTCCTCCAGTATGATATCACAGAAACACAAGACAAACCAAGGCTAAAAAACTGACAAAAACCACATAATTATAACATATAGTTACAACAGTGCCATAATTTAATAAAGAACAGACCATGGGCATGGTAAAAAAAAAAGTCTCGAAGTCTCCGGAAAGTCCCATCATCTCATGCAGACGGTAGAAGGGAGAAACTCTCCCTGCCATGAACCTCCAGCGCCACAAACTTGCTCATGCAGCACCCTGGAAGCACCCGACCATAGCCGTCTCTTGAGTCCATCCAAAAACTTCGAGCCTCCGACCACCGAGCACCATCTCTGCCGAGCGCTTCGACCCCGGCCCCGGCAACAGGCAATATGCAAAGCTGAGGATTTGGGACCTTCCCCTCCGGAGATTCTCGATCGCACAGTAGCAGCGGCAGCGAAGCAGGCATTTCAGAAGTTTCTCCAGATGTTCTTCTGTGCTTCTCACGTCTATCTCCATCAAATCAGGATTGTGCACGGTACCTACTTAACAAATACCGATATCATTTCGGAGCGGCTGCATGCTCTGCATCGCACCGCCATCTTCTCCCCTCAATATCTCAATATCAATTAGTAATAACAAACAGTTGTTTATTGTGAAGAATTAGAAGAAAATGGATAGGAACAGTTGAGGGAGAAGGTACCCCAGACATAGTAATGTATTAATAACCAAAAATTACAAGTATAAATTGGTTGCCATCTTGAAAGAAAATATGCAAAAGAGAGAGCAGCATATCTGCTTTACACTGTCCTCTACAATCCCCTTAGCAAAACTTGCAGAATTGTTTCCTGAATATCCCCTTTTATGAAAACACAAAATTGTACTTTCTCTTGCCCAGGGCCCACCTGTAATAGCTAATCTATTCTTTTGGTAGAACTGTATAAATATGTAAACTTTTATTACAGTGTTTTATAATTTCACAGAATTATTTGAATGATCTAAGTGCAATTATTTTGAATCCATTGTCGTGTTTGGAATTTGATTATGGATGTACTTTGTCTCTGCAGGCTATATGTCTCCTCATCCATCTCCTATGAGTGCACCGGAGCATATTCCGAGTCCAATGTCAGCAGGTGGTCCCACTCCTCCTCAGATTCCACCATCCCAGGCCACGTCTATATTGCAAGGAGATCCTCAGGTTATGGGTCAGCAAAACAGAGGTCCTTCACCTTTTAATCCAATTCAGCTTCACCAATTAAGGGCTCAAATCCTGGCTTATAAAATGCTAGCCAGAGGACAACCTCTCCCAGATAACCTGCAGCTTGCTGTTCAAGGGAAGCGGTCACTACCCAGCATGCAACAACAAGTAGCACCTATTGCCTACAACAGACCACCAAGTAAGTATGCAATTTAGTTTTGTTTTCATGTGGGAAAAAAAATACTGATTCAAAATGCATTTTCTCATTACTCGGGGCAAAAGCAATTTTGAGTTGGTTTGTTTCAGCATTCTGGCAGTAAAATTGATTATGAATTCTGAACAGAGGCAAGTGCAAATAAGCAGTTGCAATCTTGTGCCAATAATTGAGAGATTCAAATATTTTATAATTTGATAACTGGCTATCTTTTATGAGTGTGGCGCGTGGCCAAGTGGTTAGGGTGTTGGGTTCACGATCTGAAGTCGTGGGTTCGAGTCTTGGCCAAGGCAGCGTGTTGTGTCTTTGAGCAAGGCACTTAACCACACACTGCTCCAGTCCACCCAGCTGAAAATGGGTACCGGCAAATGCTGGAAGTTAACCTCGTGATAGACTGGCGTCCTATCTGGGGGAGGAGTCTCGTACTCTCAGTCGCTTCATGCCACAGAAACCGGCATAAGCACCGGCCTGATGGGCCACAAGGCTTGGGACAGACTTTAACTTTAACTATCTTTTATGCAGTAACTATTCCCATTTATTCAGTCAAGCACAAATTCAAAGGACACTTTTCTTACAGAAAATAATATGGAGTAAAATTTGAATAATTTAAAACACGGGGTTGGATAAGTTGCTGATTTCTCCTTGTGGGTCAATTTATTTCTGGCTTCTTTGCTTGTCTGTTGAAAAGTGGAAGTCAGAACTACAGGTAGATATTGATCTGAAATTATCTGTATGAAGCTATGACAGGTATAAAACCAGACCACATGAGTAGTAGATTTTTACCTTAATATTTTTAATTTTCTATTGCGTGCTAATTTTCAACATTATTTGAGCTCTTTTAAATCTCTGATTATCAGATAACCTGTTGAAAGATCATTGGCTGCACGATCAAAATTGTCTTCCAGGGTGGGACTGCTTGAGACCAAGTTGCACCTTGCTAAGTTCCTTGGTCTTATTGTTAATGCTCTTGTACGGATTGTCAATTTGGCTGGTCCTGCATTTCTGGTTAGGTTATTGCAGGTGGTGATTTTGGGTAGAGGCCCAGTCCAGAATGATCTGGTTTTGCAAAATGGGCTGGATCTTGTATATTTGGATTCCTCAGTTGATAAACTGTTTCACAGGAAAAAGCTAAGCATGGTCCTTGAAGCCTTCAACAGTTGGGTTTTTGTGGTGTTGTATTATGTGGTTCTTGGAATTGGGATCATTTTTTTGAAGTCAAAGTAAAATTTTATTAGAGTACATGTATGTCACAAAATACAATCTCGAGATTCATTTTCTGCGGACTTACTTCGCAAATCTATAGAACAGTACTGTAAACAGGATCAGTGGACGACAAACTGTAAATGCACATACAAACAAATAGCAATATTCACGAGCATGAATTACAAGATTAAGAGTCCTTAAATGAGTGTAGTTATTCCCTCTGGTTTAAGAGCCTGATGGTTGAGGGGTAGTAACTGTTCATGAATGTGGTGGTGCAGATCCTGAGGCACTTGTACTTTCTACCTGATGGCAGCAATAAAAAAAAAAGAGCATGACCTGGGTGGTGAGGATTTTTGATAATGGATGCTGATTTCCAATGACAATGTTTCATGTAGATGTACCCGATGGTTGAGAGGGTTTTACCTGTGATGTACTGGGCCGAATCCACTACCTTTTGTAGGATTTCCCACTCAAAGGCTTTGGTGTTCTCATACCAGGCCATAATGCAGCACACCCCTATAGGTTTGCCAAGGTTTCTGATGACTTGCCAAATTTCCACAGACTCCTGAGGAAAAAGAGGTGCTGTCATGCTTTCTTCATAATTATATTTATATGACGAGTCCAGGACAGGTTTTCTGAGATGGTGACACCCAGGAATTTAAAGTTACTGACCCTCTCCACCTTTGATCCTCTGATCCTGGACCTCTGGCTTCCCTCTCCTGAAGTCTACAATCAGTTTCTTGGTCTTACTGATATTGAGAAGTTATGTCACCACTTAACTAAGTTTTCAATCTCGGTCCTGTATCTTGATTCATTCCCCCCCCCCCCCCACCCCCACACCAGTGGTGTCATCAGCAAACTTGTACGTGGTGTTAGAGCTGTACTTGGCCACACGGTCATAGGTGTAAAGCAAGTAGAGCATCTGTCACATCCTGCATGTATATTATTTTGGATCATGTCAGCTGATTCGAAATTCAAATGGCCGAAGTACACTTTTCTGCCTGAGCCTACCACGAGAGACCTTGCTAGCTACCTTTCTTAAATCCATGTAGACAACATCCAGAGCTCTAGCTTCCAACACCTCAATCAAAATCTCAATCAAGTTAGTAAAACATGACTTGTCCTACAATAAGCTGTGTAGACTGTCTCTAATTAGGCCATGATTTTCTAAATGCTTGTGTAACGCGCTGTAAGGTTTCACTGCTAATGTAATGGTTTCTCTGTAGCAGCAATGTTTGGTTTATGACTAGCGATAACGGGGACTTTGGAATGTGTGCCATCCAATGAGAGGCATGTTGTTGTTTTTGGGGGGGTCTGAGAGAAGGTATTCGTGATCTTTTGTCGGCAAGAGGTGAAGCGAGAAGACGCAAGTGGAGAGAGTTGGTAGACCACTGGGCGGAGCGGACTTGGAACGAGGGGTCCGAGGGTCGGCGAAGCTTGGAGGAGGTTGTTGGGGAACGAATGGAAGGAACCGTGAGCTCCACTGTTGCGCATTAGACTGTCATGAGAATGGGCCCTTTTGTTTCTTTACTAAACCTATAATCAAATTAAGAATTATAAAGCTCAGTTGTTCAATTGCGTATTGTATACTGTTCGTTATTTCATGGTACTGATTTTCAACAGGGGAATCGTCACACTACATCCATCCAAACAAGATTTCTCAAGTTTGGCCGGGCCGGAGGCTGTCTTCCCCCAGATTAAGCCGCTAGCCAAACCTGAGGGTTACACTTGTAAATCCTATCTCTAAGAATCCTTTCTGATAACTTCCCTCCCACTGATGTGAAACTCACTAGTCTATGGTTTTCAGGATTATCCCTGTTTCCTTTCTTGAATAACAGAACAAGATTAGCAACTCACCAGTTCTCCAGGATCTTGCCTGCCAACAACTTGGGCCTTGACAATGTATCTTCAATGTTCTTTATGAGACCCAATGCTACTTTTTTTGTTATCTGAAAAATGCCCTAGCATATAGCGCTCTGTACGTTGATCTCATTAGCCTCCACATCCTCTGTTTGGTAAATACACAAAGTACCCATTTAGGACCTTGTCACATCTTCTGCTTCCAAGCGCAAGGTTCCTTCAATATCGGGGTCCTATCCTTTCCCTACTTACCCTCTTGCTCTTGATGTACTATGTGTATAGAATGCCTTGGGACTATTTTTAATCCTACTTGGGAAGGACTTTTCATGGCCCCTCCAGGATCTCCTAATTCTCCTGTTGATTTTTTCCTAGATTTTCACTTCCTGAACTTTAAATGTGCTTCCTTTTTCTTCTTGACTAAATTCATCACCTCTTTTGACATCCAGGATTCCTTCACCATGCCATCCTTATCCTTCTTTCTTACCAGAACATACTCTTCCTGTAAGCAGTCCACATCTCAGATGTGTACCTGCCCAAAAGCAGCTGTTCTCAATTAACTATCCCTAGTACCTGTTTAATAATGTCCTGCTCTATGCAGTACGGTCCTGCACATGCATACTTTTCCTTATCTGTCATTATATAAGATGGCATTGGCAATATTTTGCAGGCAGCTCACAAAACTATTAGATATACACAGTGGCCACTTTATTAGGTACACCTACTTATTAATGCAGCTATCTAATTAGCCAATCATGTGGCAGCAGCTCAAATGCCTAAAAGCATGCAGACATGGTCAGGAGTTTCAGTTATTGAAACCAAGCATCAAAATGGGAAGAAATGTGATCAAATGACTTTGACCATGGAATGGTTGGTTTGAGTATCTCAGAAACGACTGATATCCTGGGAATTTCACACAGAATAGTTTCTAGAGTTTACAGAGACTGGTGCAAAAAAACAAAGAACATTGAGTGAGCAGCTGTTCTTTAAGCGAAAACACCTTGTTGATGAGACAGCTCAGAGGAGAATGGCCAGCCTGGCTTAAACTGACAGAAGGCGCCAATAACTTGAATAACTACATGTTACAACAATGATGTGCAGAAGAGCATCTCTGAATACACAGCACGTCAAATCTCGAAGTGGATGGACCACAGACATAAACTTAGTGGCGACTTACTAGGTATAGGAGGCACCTAATGAAGTGGCCAGAGTGTACATCCTCTGAACTGAAGACAAAGCTATTCATCTTCTGAACTGCTGTTGTTGGAATCTGCAGATTGTAATTTCACTTTAAGAAACAGATTTTTGAACTGTCTAAATGCATTAGTGATTTTATGATCTTCTGAAGAACTCTAAGAAACTTGACTCTCAGTAATGCACAGTGGAACCTGGAAGCAGACTTATGAACGCCATACAAAGTGAGCATGATGGAGTGGACTTGAAGCCAGACTGAAACAACAGGCAAAATGACCATCGGTACCTGACACCCTCCTGGCCAATGTACAGTCACTGGAGAACAAGAGAGAGGACTATCTCAGCAAGATTGCTTTATTGGATGGAAATGAGGGATTGCTATGCTTTCAATAAGGCGTGGCTTACCCCTCACACTCTTTATATAGCACTGCAGCCCGAGGAGTTTTCAACTCACCAGATGGGCCAGGTGGCAACATCAGGAAAGGGTAAAAGAAGTGGCAACTGCTTCATGATAAATTCATTGAGCGGTCTTCTCTCAATCTTGTTCTACTGACCTGGAGCATCTAATGATTAAGTGCCAAACATCCTACTTACCAAGAGAGTTCTCTGCTGCGATCCTAACTGCAAGTTTACATACCGCCAAAGGTAGATATCAAGCAAGCACTCCGTGTATTGAGAGCCATGATTAATAAACAAAAATGACCTACCCTGACACTTTTCACATCTATGCCTGGGACTTCAATCAGGCTAGTTCGAGGAAATTTGCCCAGTTACCATCATCACATCGCATGCAGCAATAGAGGTACCAAGACACTTGACAACTGTTAACCTACCAACAAGGGTGCATACTATTCTATCCCGCAACTGCATTTTGGGAAACCTAATCATCAGATTGTTGTCTTCCTGGCCGAAACTAAAGAGCAAAGCACCAGAGGTAAGGACAACAAACAAGGAGGTGGTCACAGGAGGCAGAAGAGCATTGGTTCTCATAGTTCTTATAAAGACACTTGTGGACAAGTGTGGCCCCACAAAATCATTCAATCTTCTTAGCCAGAAGCATTGAATGAACCAAGAGTTCAGTAATCTGCTGGGGGCTAGATTGGTGAATTCAGGACTTGCAATCCAAAAAGGTACAAGAATTACAGGTATGAACTCTAGAAAACCATCTTGTATGCCATGTGGCAGTCACAGATCAAACTTGAATCACAGAAGGATGATTGACAGCTGTGACAGGGCTCGAATACCATCACCTCTTACAAAGCAAAACCAAGTAACGTAAATGACAACAGATGAGCTCAATGTCTTTTCTGCTCACTTTGACCAACAGAAACGTGGAGGCATCTTCATAAACCCCCACAGCCCCTGATAACCCTGTGTGAATTCAGTCTCTCAAGTCAACGTGAGAGCATCCTTCAGGAGGATGAACCCACGGAAAGCACCTGGCCTAGACACCATACCTGACCGAGTACTGAAGACCTGTGCTAATCAACTGGGTGGAGTGTTTACAGGCATTTTCAACCTCGTGTTTCAGATGTCTGAGGTGCTTGCCTGTTTCAAGCAGACAATACCGGTGCCCAAGAAGAGGGTGGTAACTTGCCTCAACGACTATTGTCCAGTAGCACTTACATCCACAGTGGTGAAGTGCTTTGGGAGGTTGGTCATGAGGCATATCAACTCCTGCCTAAGGAGGGAAGTGGATCTGCTCCAATTTGCTTATCATAATAACAGTTCAACAGCAGATGCAAGGTTATTGGCTCTTTACTCAATTTTTGAACGGCTAGACAATGAAGATGCATGTATCAGGGTGTATTGACGACAGCTCATCCCCTCGAAACTGATCACTGAGTTCCAATATCTAGGCTTTGATATTTCCTTGTGCAGCTGGATCCTCTATTTCCTCACTTGCAGACGCCAGTCAGTATGAATCGGCAACATGATCTCCACCACAATCGCCATCAGCACAGTTGCACCACAAAGCTGTGTGCTTAGCACTCCTCACTTTATACTTTTTATTGTATAGTTAATACTTAAGTTGTGTCATATTTAAGTTTAGTGACAACGCAACTGTTGTTAGCTAAATCA
Organism: Mobula birostris; assembly: GCF_030028105.1. NCBI lineage: Eukaryota > Metazoa > Chordata > Chondrichthyes > Myliobatiformes > Myliobatidae > Mobula > Mobula birostris. The sequence continues at coordinate 55,654,685 of NC_092386.1, forward strand.
AAGGTGGAGACAAATTGCATATAGGAAGGAGATTGAAAACCTGGTTAATGTGGCCACAACAACCACCTCTCGCTCAACATTAGCAAAGCCAAAGAGCTAATTATTGACTATAGGAGGAAGAAGCTGGAAGTTCATGAGCCACACCTCATTCAGGGAACTGGAGGTTGAAGGATCAGTAACTTTAAATTTCTTGATGTTATCATTTCAGAGTATCTGTCCTGGGTTCAGCACAAGTGCCATCACAAAGAAGGCACAACAGTGCCCCTTCTTTCTTAGAAGTTTGTGTAGATTCAACTAAAACTTTGTCATCTAAAACTTTGACAAACTTCTGTAGATGTACAGTGGAGAGTATCGTGATTGATTGCATCACGATCTGGTATGGAAACACTAATGCCCAGGCATGGAAAGTGGTAGATGCAACCCAGTCCATGGTGGGGAGTAAACTCCTCCCCACCATTGAGCATATTTACAAAGACCGCTGCCAGAAAGCAGCATCCATCAAGGACCCCTATCATCCAGTCCATGCTTCCTTCTTGCTATGACAGCTGGAAGGGGTATAGGAGCCTTGTGTCCCACACCACCAGGTTCAGAAATAATTATTACCCTACAACAATCAGGCTACTGAACAAATGGGGATAACTTTACTTATTTCAACTCTGAACTGATTTCACAATCTACATACTTTCAAGCATTCTACAGCTGATGGTCTCAGTGTTACATTTTTTTTAAATTTGCATATTTATCTTTTGCACATTAGTTGTTTGCCAGTCTTTGATTATGTTTTGTTTTCATAAATTGTATTTTAAAATGTAGATTTTGGTCATTTGGTTTGATTTGATAAGGGATGTTAAATTTTCCTAACTTTTAGGTATAGGCATGCATTCAATGGCTGGTCAGGCTGTTGGACCCTCACAAATGATGCCAGGACATATGCCTAATGTTCATAAGCCCTGGACAGAAGGTAAATAACCATCAAATTAATGATTTAATACTTTCTGTGCTATTGGTTGTAAGACCATCTTGGTATGTTGACAGCTTCAGTTTTAAAAATCAGCCATTTACTTCTGTTTGTCTCATTTCTGATTGTACAACTGCATTTAAGGAACTATAGTATATGGTGATGAACTGATTTTGTGGTGGAAGAATAGCTGTTCCATCACTGAATCAAAGTGAAATTTAAATATTTACAGTTAACTAAGTCTTAATAGTTGCATGTTTTTGTTTGAAGATGATTTTGACATTAGTGATTAGATTGACATAATTTCTTTAGAAAATCATGAGACGTTCAAACTTTATAAGAATGTATACTTTGGTATGACTTGATTGCAGGTCTATAGTTCCTAAAGAAGCCTTTTATGGAAAAAAAAGTACATTAAACTTATTTTGCAGGAACCAGTTGTCATGGATATAGTAAGATAAAAATTGATTAAAGTGAACAGTCTTTTCCCAGGAAAGATGTAGTAAATGAAATCCAATCTTTGTTTTGAAATTTTTTGTTCATCAATTGACCATTGCTTAAGAGCTTTCTCCCCCATTTTATATACCTTGCTCATATGCCAGAGTCAAACCAAAAATGTTTAATGTTTCTAGTTTTCATGAGCTGTGTTTGAAAGATGATCTCGAAATGTGTTCTGGCCTTGGTTGTAGTGAATATTCATTAAGTGAATTTTACTAACCAGGAGGGACTGTACAAACTGGAATGCACAAGTTTTATTGTGGTGACTCCTTCCTTTTGTTTTCCTTTCCTCTTTCTACCCACTACTAACCTTCACAATTGACCTTGCCATTAACTTAGTCCATTAGTGTTCACTGGTCCAATGAAATTGCTAAATTTATAAAAACAAATTATCACGCATTATAAATTTCAACTAAAAAACTAAACTCTTGGTCCTGATGAGGTGTCTTGGTCTAAAATGTCGACTGGTTATTCACTTCTATAGGTGCTGCCTGACCACCTGAGTTCTAACATTTTGGGTGTGTTGAATTTAAACTCTTCCTGTGCATTAAGACATTCTTTTTACATTTATGCTATCCTAGGTTAAAGGATTTGAATGTTTGGTCTATTGACTACTACAGATTTCCAATACTGTGATGCTAAATGACATATATAACTTTGATACACTCGCTGTGCAAACTCCCCCACCCCCATTACTTTCCTTCTTCTGCATAAGAGCCAATTAATGCATTGTTTTAATCTCTCACTGAGAAATTTGAATATAAATCTGATATTTATAGATTTTATACTTTGCACTATGATAATGAAATAGGAATGCAAAGTAATAAACCCTATTTTTCATTTGTCTTTGTGGAAAAATTATAGGTCAAGTTAATGAAATGGGAATTCCAAATGCTTCTCAAAAAATACCTACTCAAGCTACTTGTGGAAGACCTTCTCCTGCACCAGCTGTGCAGACAACTCCGTCTGGCCCTGGGGCATCATTGCCACAACAATCTGTTGTCCAGCCTTCCCCAACTATCCAACTTCATCAGAAGCAAAACCGTATAACACCCATCCAGAAACCACAAGGGCTGGATCCTGTTGAAATTCTTCAAGAACGAGAGTACAGGTGAGGTCAACTGTTAATACTAAAATTTGTATTTTCTCACTCTGCGGTAACAGCAATCTCTTATGGCTGTATCTTGTGAATAAAGCACAAATTCTGTACATCTCCAAGTTTAATATTTCATCGTAGCTGGTCTGAAAAATTAGCCGTTAAAACCTTGCTAATATGAATAGTGGTACAAATACCTTGGGAAGGTTTTGATTACAGATTCCATAACTGTTGAACACTTAATAAGCACTTTGTAATTTTTGTCAAATGCTGGCTGAGTTTACTGGATTAGAGAAGAAATATTAGTTTAGTCTGTACATCAGAAATAAAAAGCTTGCTAAAATATCTTTTGGTTTTTTAAATGGCTTTACTAATTATTTGGATTTCTTGATTTTTATCTATATTTCCAAAGTCCTTTTATCTTCAATGTCATCATCATTTATGGTTGAAATTTCAGAAGACAAAATCAATCTTTGATTGTTCTGCTTGTAATAAAGAATTAATTGTGATAAATTCATGCTAAGATAAAGCTTTAGAAGGAATGTACCACAGATGAGGCCTTGTAGCAATTGAGTTTGTAGATTGCAGAATTTCTTTAAGGAAAGGGAACTTGGAGGTAATGGAAGAGTTTTTTTAATTTTATGAATTTAGACAAGGTTGATGTGGATGGCCATAGTGGTTCTAGTTGATGGTCATAATTAGGAAACTTCAATAGAAGCTTGTTAGTAATGAATCCTATGGAAAAATAAGATTTTTTTAAAATCACTGATTATATTTTCACTGTAATCAGAATCGGGTTTAATATCTCTAACGTGTTGTGTGAAATTTGTTGTTTTACAGCAGCAGTATATTTCAATACATAATTTAAAAAACTATAAATAACAATAATAAATATATATAACTACTTAAGTAGTAAAAAGAGAGCATGCATAAATAGTGAGGTAGTGTTCATTGTCCATTCAGAAATCTGATAGCAGAGGGGAAGAAGCTGCTTCTGAAACATTGAGTGTGTCCTCAGGCTCACGTACTTCCTACTTGAAGGTAGCATTTAGAAGAGGGTGATGGGGGCTGCCATCTTGAGGCATAGACTTTTGAAGGTGTCCTCGATGCTGAGGATGCTAATGCTTATGATTGAGCTGGCTGAGTTTAAAGCTTTCTGCAGCTTTTTTCCGATCCTTTGCGGTGTCCCCTCCATACCAGACAGTGATGCAACCAGTTAAAATGTTCTCCATGGTACACCTGTAGAAACATGCCAAGAGTCCTGAAACTCCTGATGAAATATATGCCTTCTTTATAATTCCATCAATGTGTTGAACCCAGGTTAGATATTCAGGGATGTTGACATCCAAGAACTTAAAGCTGCTCACTCCTTACACTGCTGATCCTTCTGAGGACTTGAGTGTGTACCCTTGACTTCCCCTTCCTGAAGTCCACAATCAACTTCTTGGTCCATGATGTTGAGTACAAGATTGTAGTTGCAACACCGCTCAACTAGCTAATCAGTCTCTCTGCTGTATGCCTCTTCCTCACCATCTGAAATTCTGCCAACAATAGTTGCCATTGGCAAATTTATAGATGGCATTTGAGCTGTGCCTAGCCACACAGTCATGAGTGTAGAGAGAGTAGAGCAGTGGTCTAAGCACGCATCCTTTAGGCAAGTATTGATGGTCAGCGAGGAGAAGATTTTATTTCCGATCCAAACAGAGTTATCCAGGTGGGGAAGTCAAGGATCTAGTTGCAGAAAGAAGTGCAGAGATTTTTGAGCTTGTTGATTAGAACTGGGGGGTATCATTGTGTTGAATGCTGAGCTATAATCAATAAACAATAGCCTGATGTAGGTACTACTATTGTCCAGATGATCCAAGGCCAAGTGGAGAACTAGAGAGATTGCATCTGCCTATTGTTCTGATAGGCAAACTGCAGCAGGTCCAGGTCCTTAGGCAGGATTTGATTCTGGCTATGACCAACCTCTCAAAGCACTTCACAGTAGATGTAAGTGCAACTGAACGATAGTCATTGAGGCAGCTCACTCTGCTCTTGGACACTGGTATGGTTGTCGTCCTTTGAAGCAAATGGGAACCTCCGAAAGCAGCATTGAGAGATTGAAGAATAAAAAACGATTAAAAATAAATTGATGTTTTCAGATTCAGACAAAATGAGTGTTCAGTGGGGAGTCCCAAGGGGAGTAATAAGATATACTGGGAAGTCATAATAAGGTGGATATAATAGGAAACGAGTCAGCTGGTGCATAAACATTAGCTCAGACTGAACCCCTGTTTGCATGCTTGTGTATTAAGTCATTCTATACAGTTGAATCATATTAACAATAACTTCAAGAATATAATTTTTCAAAATAATCTTTGATTTTGATCATGAAAATATGAGCTGTTTGCACTTAAATTGCATGCTATTACAATGATATATTTCTTGTCTCAAAGACTTCAGGCTCGAATTGCACATCGTATTCAAGAGCTTGAAAACTTACCTGGTTCTTTACCACCGGATTTGCGCAATAAAGCTACTGTTGAATTAAAAGCTCTTCGCCTGCTCAACTTCCAAAGACAGGTTGGTATATGTTAGGATTATAGAATGATGAACCAGAAGGGAATTTTATTCAACTGATGACGCCTGATTTCTTTAGCTGCACGGCGATTTCAATCATATAATCCTCCATATTTACCTATGTCTTGTTTTTTTTTCTTCAAATAAATCTGGACAAATAAAATGAAAGCTACTGTTAATAATTAAATCATACAAATAAATCAACACCAGATTGTCTTGAAAATTCATTGTTTCTTTCATATTCTTCAGAAGAGATCTACTGAAGTCACATGAATTACAGATGGCTACATTTCCACCAACATGGCAGACTATATGAGGGGTGATTGATAAGTTTGTGGCCTAAGGTAGAAGGAGTTAACTTCACAATTATCTTTCAACATAGTCCCCTCCTACATTTACGCACTTAGTCCAGCGGTCGTGGAGCATACGGATCCCTTCTTTATAGAAGTTGGTGTCTTGGACCTCCAGAAAGTGGTCCACAGCAGGGGTGATTAATAAGTTCATGGCCTAAGGTAGAAAGAGATGAGTTATACAGCTGTCCTTAGTTACGTGCATGTGTAGTTCAAATCTTTGAGCGATAATGCAGAAAGTTTGAAATTAATAACTCATCTCAGCCCATTACCCTCCATTCCTTTCCTGTCCATATAGCTATTAATCCAATACTTTTTAATACCCTTCATAAACAAAAATACATGTTTTTTAAAAGCCATATTTCTGGTTTCTTAATGTTTTAATTATTTGGGATATGGACATCACAAGCAACTCAACATTAATTGCACATCTCTACTCTTGAAGTTGATTGTGATCTGAACCTTTAACTTCTGTGGTGCTTTTTTATGAAAGTGCTTTGACAGTATTGGCGGGAAGCAAGTTCTGGAATTTAAACCCAGTGATGACGAAGAAACAGTAATGTATTTTTAAATAAGGATGGTGAACAACTTGGAGAGTAAGCAAATGATGGTGTTCCCGTTCACCTGAAGGCCTTGGCCATTTTGGTAGAGGTTGGAGATTATGAGGATGCTGTTGAGATAGCCCAGTGAGGAATTAATGGTACAATTTTTGTAGGATTAAGAAAGAAAGTAACCGCTGTGCACCATTGGGGAAAGAAAATGAATATTACGGGTGGTGACTTGGACGCAAATCAGTCAGGAAAATAATCCGGATGGTGATGCACTTTTTGAGTATTAAAAGCTGCACTCATCCAGTCAAAAGGAGAGTATGTCACATTTCTGCCTTTTGTTTGCAGATGCTAGCACTATCATAGTCACTAGAGATTGAATAGAGAGAATGCTAGTTGTGAAGCAAATGTCTTCAGTTCTACAGCCAGGATGCACATTGATCCCATAATTTTCATGGAATCGAGTACTGTCAGCTGTTACTTGACATGGACTGAGTTGAAATGACTGGTCTGGTTCTTTGATATAGTTGAACTCATGAAGAAATGAATATGAGTGATAAATTCAGTAGACATGAACGTCTTTATAAAGAAAGGCTAAATTATCTTTGGCACTCATCTGCTGGGTCCCAACATTTAAAGCCTTTGATCCCATTAGTTTTTTTTTGTATGTGTACACACTTACTTCCAGGGTTCCAATCGAATCCATCATTTGAGGGATTACTTGGCTCTGTATTACTGCATGTATTGCTCCATATGCTCTAATATGTCCTTGTAATTAAGTTCCCACATCCCTTGTATCATTCTAATAATTCTCTTCTTCAACCCCAGTAAGAGCTAGACGTCCTTCCTGAAAAGTTGTGTCTAGAATTGGACCCAATCTCACCCAGCCTAAATTAGTGATGAATAAAAACAAACAAAACAGCGAGTGTTAGAAATTAGAAATTCATTCCGGACAAGATCTGTGCCAAAGTGAATCAAATTAACATTTTTGGCTGATGATTTTTTTTTTGTTGGCTCCTTCACTTTCTGTATTTGTTTATATTCATGAACTTTTCCTCTTGTGTGCTATTTCACAGTTTGTAAAGTTAAGGGATCCATCTATATATGTATTTTTTTTTCTCCAGATAGAATTTATCGTTATTTTCAAAATTGGGATTTTTTAAAAAGTAATTGTTCACCTATATCTTTATTATTGTTATTCAAGTATATTTGTATTCTTGTTCAATTTCATGTCAAAAACTTGAACCATTTCGTATTTTCCTATTGACTAAATGCTGGAACTGCAGAAGGTGTAAATGAAACTGTAACTGGACTTTAATAATTTTGCAATGAAAACATTTTTAACTTGTTTACCATTTTTAAACTGCAGCTAAGGCAAGAAGTAGTTGCTTGCATGCGCCGTGATACAACTCTGGAGACAGCACTGAATGTGAAAGCCTATAAACGAAGTAAAAGGCAGTCATTAAGAGAGGCTCGTATCACAGAGAAATTGGAGAAGCAGCAAAAGATTGAACAAGAACGCAAGCGCAGGCAAAAACATCAGGTATGCAAATAATTTTTAAAGCTGTGCAATTTGGATTCATTTTTGTAAAATTAAAAAGTTGTGGAATAACTTCAGTGGGATCTATGCTGCTAGATTTGCATTGAAGAGAAAATTTGCAGAGTAGCGTTGCTGTGATTTATTAATAACTACTCTGACACAAACCCATAGAATTTGTGTTTGGTGAACCACTGCAATGATATGTAATGTGTCTGCTTTGTAAATTTTATTTACGTGAATATTTGCAGGATGTAAGAATTCGTATAATTGTAGTTATAGTCTATGCAAGATGCATCAAGAAATATCAGAATATGTTTGACGTGCAACTCTACGTGAAAGGTTGCAGGAATAAATAATTTAAGTTACTGAAATAGATCTGATGTTAGCATTAGGCTTTACTATGGTATTTAGGTGATAATTTGGGCAATGCTTTATCTCTTTGTGCCTTTCTTTTTTTTGTAATATTAATTTGCTGTGCATAATAAATTTGCCAACTAAAGATGAATATTCCATTTAATAATCCAGTACTGAATCTGTTAAATTAATTATTCTTAATACCAAGAAACCAAGTCATATAAATTTCAACACAGTGAAATTTCAGGAATATCATTGGTTTTCTTAAGCATTCTCTCAGGTCAAGGATGACTTTGAATGCATTTCATTATTGTGCATTTTAAAGTAACTGATGAGATCAATATGGGGGAGCTTGTAGTTCCCACAGATGGGGCAGTAAGCAAATAGTTTGGCAGAAAAAGTGAATCATCTCACAATTATACAAGGTTTCCGTGGTCGTGATGCATAGACCAGAGTTTCTCAGTATCACTTTAAGGAGTCAGGAGGCCAGGATCCCAAGAGTTGGTGGGGATGCTAGTTAAATGGCCATGACTGTACTAAATGCCAGAGTAGCTTGAATGGCAGAAAAACTTGCTCTTTATTTAAGGATTGCCTTTATTTGTCACATATACAGTTGCAGGAAAAAGTTTGTGAGCCGTTTGCAATTACCTGGTTTTCTGCACTAATTACTCAAAAAATGTGGTCTGATCTTCATCTAAGTCACAATAATAGATGAGCACAATATCCCTAAGCTAATAATACACAAGCAATTGTACTACTTCTCGTCAATACTGAGTACATCACTTAAACAATCAGTCTAGATTCAAAACAAGTTTGTGAACCTCTGGAGTAATTCCTTCTAGAAAAGCTATTTGGAGTCAGGTGTTCCAATCAATGAGATGAGATTGGAGGTGTGGGTTGTAGAGGTGCCCTGCCATATGAAAAAGACACACAGTCAGATTGCTGACAGAGCCTGCTCTTCTCAAGAAAGATCTGTTTATGTGCACTATGCCTAAATCAAAACAACTTTTAAAGAACCTTAGAAGAATTGTAGAGATGCATTTAAAAAGCCTACAAAAGCATTTCTAAAGACCTGAGTGTTCATCAGTCCACAGGAAGAGAAATTGTCTACAAATGGCGGAAATTCAGTGCTGCTGCTGCTACTCTCCCTAGATGTGGGAGTCCTGCAAAGGTCATACCAAGAGCACAATGTCCAATGCTGAAAGTGATGAAAAAGAACCCAGGGGCAACAGCCAAAGACCTGTCGAAATCTCTAGAACTTGCTAAAGACTCTGTTCAGGTGTCCACTTTAAGAAAAACACTGAACAAGAGTGGTTTTCATAGAAGGACATCTTGGAGAAAACTACTGCTCCCCAAAAAAAAAAACACATTGCTGCATGCTGCATATCTCAAGTTTGCAAAAGACCACCTGGATGTTCCACAATGCTTCAGGGACAATGTTCTGTGGACAGATGAGACAGAAGTTGAACTTTTTGGCAGAAATGCACACCGATATGTTTGGAGGGAAAATGCACACCAACCCCAAAACTTCATCCCAGCTGTGAAACATGGTGGAAGGAGCATCATGGTTTGGAGCTGCTTTGTGGCCTCAGGGCCTGGACAGCTTGCGATTGTTGAGGGAACAATGAATTCAAAAGACATTTTGCAGGAGAATGTCAGGGCGGTGGTTCGTTGTCTGAAGTTTAATAGAAGTTGAATGATACAACAAGATCATGATCTGAAACACAGAGTAAATCAACAACAGAGTGGTTTAAAAAGAAGAAAATTTGTGTTTTGGAATGGCCAAGTCAGAGTACAGACCTTAATCCAATTAAGATGCTGTGGCATGACCTGAAGATGGCTGCTTATGCAAGGTATCCCAGAAATATTGATGAACTGAAACAATTTTGTATGGAGGAATGGTGTAAAATTTGTCCTCACCGTTGTGCAAGTCTGATCAGTAGCTACAGGAAAAGTTTGGAAGTTATTGCTGCTAAAGGAGGTTCTACCAGTTATTAAATGCAAGGGTTCACAGACCTTTTCCAGCCTGGACTGTGAATGATTAAATAATGTGTTCAATAAAGACATGAAAAGTACAATTAGACATATTGTGTTTGTCAGTTATTGTGAGTTAAATGAAGATTAAGCCACATTTTATGAGTAATTCAGAAAACCAGATAGATGTAAAGGGTTTGGAAACTTTTTCCTGGAACTGTACATTTAAAGCATACATTGAAATGCCTTGTTTTGCATCAAATCAAATTAGTAGAGTTTGTGTGGCAGCCCGCAAGTGTTGCCATGCTTCTGGTGCCAACATAGCGTATCCATAGCTCTCTAACCCTAACTTCATGTCTTTAGAATGTGGGAGGAAACCAGAGAAACCACTTGCGGTCAAGAACATACAAACTCATTACAGATTGTGGCGGGAATTGAACCTGGAAACTCCAGTTCATTATTGAAAGAGTAGGGGATATTGACAAAATTTCCTTTTACTCTGAAGCATGAGGCTTGCATTAGCAGATCATTTTTAATTTGGTGCCACTTGGATTTTGCAGCTAGTCTTGTATTTTAGTTGAGATGCAATTGACATTTGCCTCAATCTTCTGACTTTTTTTTTTATGATACTTGTTTTAGGAATATCTCAACAGCATATTGCAGCATGCAAAAGACTTCAAGGAATATCATCGTTCAGTTACAGGGAAAATTCAGAAGCTTTCCAGGGCAATTGGTACTTGGCATGCCAATACTGAACGTGAGCAGAAGAAGGAAACTGAGAGGATTGAGAAAGAAAGAATGAGGAGACTAATGGTAATTTGGAATACATATTGGATGCTTGTTAGTTGTACTACTTCACTGTCGAAGGTTTTTGATAATGAAGTGCCTTTTTTTTTGCCCTTAATACAAGTTTAAAATAAATGTGTAGAAGGTGACATGATGGTTACCAGAATGAAAGTACTACAAGGAACCACTGTTTTTCATGAGGAATGACTGGCAGCAGTTCTGAATTGTTGGTCTTTTCTCTTTCAAATGTGCCTTTACTAGTATTCATGACTTTCTTTAAAAGTAGAGAATGAAATATTTGATTAGAAGATGTATTCGTAAAATCTGTTGCAAATTTCGATCTGCGTGTATGGAGTTATATGATTGTATTTTAATTTGGATGCTGCTTGTTCAGTGGCTGTGAGCCAACTTCCTGTTTTTACACTGCCTAATTTAGCTTGAATCCTGTTGGAGATGTATTTGTTGGTGTTTTTTTTTCATAATTCTGCATTGGAGGCAGTTTGCTGCTTTCTTTTTTGGTACCAGACAAAGTTTTGATTTATTTTCATTGATCTTTTGATTTTTGGGCTGAGAGATTTGTATTATTTGCATAAGAATCTCGTTGGTTTTTTCAATTCAAACTTAAAAAAAACTGCAAACAGCAAATGGATCCTTCATTAAAACAAATGTCAAGTCAATATGGATTAATGTGGATTTTAAACTGTAAAGATATAGGCAAATAATATCTGTTCAACTATTATACTTATTCAGATAAATTTGGAGAGACAAGTGTTAATGAGAAGGATTGTATTCCATGCTATTTATGTTCATTTGTATTGAAGTACTCAGTATTAGTCTAAGTATATTTTCACTATAAATGTGCATTTTTTCTGATAGTCACTTAAAATGTTTACTATTTGATATCTCATGACTCTCTGCCTCTTGCATCTGTACTTATAAATATTAATGATTTGAGAACCTTTGCATAATTATTAGGCAAATTTAAAGTCAAAATACTGAACTTACTGATATAAGGTATAGGTATTTACATATAATATGTACATTAAAGTGAGAAATGGCAAGTCTAGTAGTCTATAGACCAATTAGTTTAACGTAGGGATTAAGGAAATTTGTCAAATTAAATTTATTAATTATCAAAGTAAGTATATGTCACCATATTCAACCCTGTGATTAATTTTCTTATGTGCATACTCAATAAATCTATAACAATAATAACCATAATAGAACTAATGAATGGCTGCACCATCTGGGTGTTCAATGAGTGTGCAAAAGATGACAAACTATGTAAGTACCAAAAGAAAGAAATAATAATAAATAAGCAATAAATGAAGAGTCTGTGAAAGTGAGTCCATAGGTTGTGGGAACATTTCAATGATGGAGCAAGTGAAGTTACCCCCTCTGGATCAAGAGCCTGATAGTTGAGGGATAGTAACTGTTGCTGAAGCTGGTGGTGTAAGTTCTGAGGCTCCTGTACCTTCCTGATGGTAGCAGTAAGAAGAGAGCATGACCTGGGTGGTGTGGGTCCCTGATAATTGATGCTACATACCTGCGACAATGCTCTGTGTAGATGTGCTCAATGGGTGGAGAGAGTTTTACCCCTGAAGGCCTGGGTCATATTCACTATGTCATGTTCCATACCATGCATGTAATAATTTTCACGGAACTTGGGTGAGCACTGTATTTGATCAATCTTATTGAATTGTTTTACCCCTGTGCACTTTCAGACATGGAAGGCTGAGATTTGCAGATTCAAAAGGTTGAATCTATCTGTTCCACCTGCTAAAGAATCTTAATTAAAGAGGGTTATAGGAATTCCGTTTAAAAGGCAAAAAGGAAAGTTTTGTCCTTTACTGTTTTGTAGGGATTTGTTCCTTAGCTGCTGTTTATGATGTAGTGTTCTTAACTTTAATGGATTCTGTATCTCAAAGTGATTTTTTTTTAAACCTAAATATCATTGTCATTTTAGAGTAGGCCAAAGAGCTGAGCTGAGGGTGAAATTTTTGCCAGCTGACAAGATAATTGTAGTGGTAGGCTCCCTCACTGCCACCAAAAACCTTGTCACAACTTGGATCACTCTACTGGAGTCTAGAATGCTTTAGGCTACAGAGTTTGCTTCCCTCTCCCCCCATCCACACTCAGTGCCTCTTGTGGGGTTGAGAAGAAAGGGACTCTGAGCCAGCAAGACCTTGCCCAGCATATTTGAAATCTTAAGTCTTCCCAATAACTTCCCAGATGCTTGTCTCTGCAAAACCTGTAGGTGAATGGTTTGCATCTTGGGTACAAAAACAAAATCAGCTAATTTATTCATATAAAGCTGGGAAATTTGTTTCTGTTAAAATCTGCTCTGAGTCCACACTGTTCACTATTTGCAAACAATTTGGTCTGATGGAATTGGTCAATTTCAGAATTTAAGACTGATACCAGAGTGAACATATAATAAAATTAGACACACTGGAAGGTATTAATGATCATTCAGAATGGATCTTCAAATTTATTTTCCAATTATAAGAATAGGCTGGTGGAGTTTGGTAGGAAGAATTAAGGTTCTACATGTCTCTTGGAGAACAGTTCTTGTGTATTAGAGGAGCAGAGTCGTCTGAGGATGAGGTATATCTATTACTTATAAAGTAATGGCATCAAATTATAAAGTCAAAATGTAAGCAAAACAATTTTACATTCTATATTGATAGAATTTTAAATAAACAATTTGTGGCAATGGACTTTTGGTTAGACCACATCTAACAAATAAAACTCCATTAATCCAGTGTGCTCAAGACTTTGTGTGGGACTAGTGGATTTTCAAGATGCTGTTTTAATAATACTTTTTCTAATGAACCCAATAGGTTTTGAGGTTTTAATGAACAGAACTGGCTGTGTTTAAAGGAAGTGCAGCAACCAGGGCTAGAGGGTCACCCACTTCTATTCCTTAAATAAAATCTAAACTTTGCCAATTAAAATTCATTTTTAATTTTATGAAACCAGGCAGAAGATGAAGAAGGTTATCGTAAACTAATTGATCAGAAAAAGGATAAACGTCTGGCATATCTGCTTCAACAAACAGATGAATACGTAGCTAGCCTTACTAAACTGGTCTATGAACATAAAGCTGCCCAAGCTGCTAAGGAAAAGAAGAAGAAGAAGAAAAAGAAGGTTTGAGTTGTGTTTATTAATGTTTTCAGAATCTAGATGTGTTTTGATTTTGTGGTGGCCTAGTATGATTTACTTTAAACTTTTTTTTCCTGTCTTGCTTTGGGTATGAATGGATAGGAAATGATTTCTGGGACATGTAGGTTAATTTTGACTTTTTCTTACTTAAGTGTATTGATTGTTGATGGTGTATTTGCCCTTCTTTCCATTTTCATTTTTCTTTTCTATCTGTGGTTTAAGTATTTCCCCTTCTAGTCTGTATTCCTTCCTGCTTTTTCTAAAGCAATTCAATTGAACTTGTATTAATCAGATGGAATTAATAGTATTTCAATATTTTTGCTTAAATTGGACGTTAAGTATGTAATACATATTGTTAACTAATTGATATGGGAAAATAATTATGAACTACCACAAATGAATTCTTTCAACATTTCAGAAGGTGGGGACTTTCAACCAGTATCACAGTGCTGTCAACTTTGACATGTTAATGACATTCATACCTTTCTGTTGAACTTAGCAGTTTCAGACCACCTTCCAGAGATTTTAGCACAATCTGGGCTGTCTTTTGAATGAAACATTTAATTGGAGGTACATTTGTTCTCTCAATTGAATGGAAAAGGTTCATTAGAACTATCTGAAGATGTGGTGTGTTCTTTGAGGAGCTCGCTTATGTTTCCTTAATTTTCTCATTGAGGTAGATAATTGGTGTTCATACTTAAAAAGCTTATCTTAAGGTTAACAACAATATTTCCATGCTCTTTAAAATTAACAGAAAACTGAGGAACCTGCCGAAGGAATGAGTTCTAGCCTTGCTCCTGATGGTGAAGTGAGTTATTCTTTCATGCATTGCAAATGAGTTTTTCTAGCTACCAGAGTAAGTACAGTTATAAAGTGATAGTTAATTTGGGTACCCAGTAGAAATTTTCTTGAAGTAAGGAAAAAGAAATGGAAATGCTTAGCTCAGTAAATGAAATGTTGTCACCTTAATGTCAACAAATGATTCAGCATGGTATGGACCTAGATGGCATACACAAAATAATTTTCCTGCCTGAAACAAGCATTTGGAATTTGAATAATTGGGGCATTTCATAATATAATGAGTTACTTTGGGAGAATTGGGAAGCATATGATTTCTTTGACTTCTCTCATCTCCCCATGCTTGTAGTGGGCCATTGTAGATTGTTTAGTAAAGGATTTAGAGAAAACTAGTATGTAATTTCCTGTAAAGCCAAAAATTCTTTTAAGTTTTGGGTGCATGGGTGAGGAGATTGGGTTGGTTCTGAAAACTCACAGTAAGCTGCAAAACATATAGAAATGGTACTGCCAAAGACTTGCTGAAGTGGATTCACCTTAGACTTCATATGATTCCTAGCTTATTTATTCCATCTGCCACTCTGCACAAAATATCTAAAATTTCTGATTTCAGATATTTTAAACATCTTGTGCCCTGAACAAGTTAATGACTTAATGTGTTCTGCATGAGGTGTGGAGAATTGAAAATTGGGGCCCTGGTCCATGCTTTGAGATCATTTTCACTGTGCCAATTTGTATAAGATGTGAGCACCAGCCCAAAGGTTCTTATTTGTTGTGAGGTTTTAAGTTTATTGATATTTAATGCATTTCTTTAGATTTTGTATGCTTAACTTCCCACCAGACTAGTTTTTTTTTAATGATGAAAGTATGTGCAAAAGTCATGTGTGTGTGTGTGTGTGTGTGTGTGTTACTTTTGCAGACTTTACAGTTACTAAATAACACTTAATACTTCTGAGCTAATACAAAGCTGAGTACTATTATTTCTTGTTTTCCAACCACCTTCCTATTTTAACCAATATACAGTACTGTGCAAAAGTCTTGGGCATCCTAGCTAAATGTATGTGCCTAAGACCTTTGCACAGTACTGTATATGGAATTTTCTTTTGATGGCATCAGCTTGATGTGTGTGGTCTTATAAATTTTGTGTACAAATAAACATGATGTACATTTGTTCAAGCTTTTGGATGAAAGCAGCCAGATGAGTGATTTGCCAGTCAAAGTTATCCACGTTGAAACTGGCAAAGTTTTGCAAGGACCTGAGGCTCCAAAAGCTGTCCAGTTGGATGCTTGGTTGGAAATGAATCCTGGGTAAGTAAGTTATATTTACACTTAGTATTAAAGATGCCGGGGTGCTTCTTTCATTCTTACCATCCCAATGTTGTTGACTAACTAAACAAAATGCACTGAAGCTTTGTTATTCTGGAAAATAACAGACACTATAATTACGATCCTTTAATATAAAAGTTAACCTAGAAAAATGCAAACAATTAATGTCATCTTTATTTAAGATGCGATTAAGTTATGATCCATTCAGCTTAGCATTCATATGGAGTAAGCTGACAAATAAAATTAGTACTTTGTTATCATAGAATGAGTTTCAAAAGGAAAAAAATACATATTTGTGAAGGATGTTAAATGTTATAAATTTTAAAATTCTCAGATAAGGTAGTGCATTGCAATAATTAAAGAAATGAAGTTGTTACAGCATTTCATTATATTTTAAAATTCTTGAATAAATAGGATGCAGTTTAAGGAATGATTGTGGCTTAAAAATGGCTAAATGACACACATCTTTATCTCATTAGTTTCAGAATGATTACTTCATATGTAATGAGTTAATTTGCATTCAGTTTTTTAAAATTGGCATCCATTTTTTTAAATGAGCAATCAGTTAAAATATATTGATCAAGATTATTATATTCATGCAAAATTCAATATATATATTTTAAAGTTCAAAGTAAATTTATTATCAAAGTACGTATATGACACCATGTACTACCCTGCGATTAATTTTTTTGTGAGCATTCTCAGTAGAATGAAGAAATATAATAGTCAATGAAAAACTGCACACAGACTGACAACCAATGTGCAAACTGTGCAAATAAAAAATAAAACAATGAATACTGAGAACATGGGTTATAGAGTTCTTAAAAGTGAGTTCATGGGTTGTGGGATCAGTTCAGTGTTGAGCATGAATGATTTAGTCAACCTGTGACATGATGTTATATTTAATATTATTTAACAACTTGCACCTGTAACATGGAAAACATCTAATTGTAAATGGAAGAAATTCTGCAGATGCCGGAAGTCTAGAGCAACACACACAAAAAGCTGGAGGAACTCCAGATGGGCATCATCTATGGAAATGAATAAACATTCATGGTTATGAGTTGAGGCCCTTCATGAGGTTTCAGGACTGAAAAGGAAGGGAGAAGAGGGTAGAATAAGAAGGTGCGGTTGGGGAAGGAGTACAAGCTAGAAGTTGATGGGTAAAGCTGGGTGGGTGGGGAGGGGGATGAAGTTGGAAGCTGGGAGGAGATAAGTGGAAAAGGTAAAGAGTTGAAAAAAAAGTCTGATAGGAAAGTATAGTGCACCATGGGAGAAAGGGAAGGAGAAGGGGCACCAGAGGGAGGAGATAGGCAGACCAGGAGAAGAGGTAAGAGGGGAGCCAGAGTGGGGAGTTGAAGAAGAGAGAAGTAGAGGGAATTACCGGAAGATGGAAAACATCGATAAAATCAGCGTGTGCTTGACAAGGTTAGATCTGGTGCTAACCAATCATGGAATGGTTCAGAAAAGTGTCTATAAACGCCATTAAAGATGTGTAGATCTGGAGGAAGGTGGGGAATGAGTGTGATGAAATGCCAGTGCAATTGACTGAAATTCAGTAGGCTAGGCAAGGTAGTCATTTACTGCTGTGCTTACCCCATTGATTTTTTTCGGGGACTGGTCATCAAGTAGAGCTTGATAAAGACCACCAGTGATAAACTTTTTATGATGCAAAATGACAATTGGTTATCTATTAGATATTCCGTACTAATATTTTCTAACAATCATTGAAAATTTTTGGTTAAATTGAGTATTTCACCATGGATTGTTCTGGTCATAATCTGAAATTTAAACAAAGTTACAATTGTCATCAAATTGAAATGTTTTTACATACAATTATGTATGTAAAGACAGGTCAATTGACTTGTCCTGAAGAAGGGTCTCAGACTGAAATGTTGACTAATTACAGTCAGCCCTCCGTATCCGCAGGGGATTGGTTCTGCCCTCCCCATCCCCCCCATTCCCCCCCCCCGCAGATACCAAAATTCGCGGATGCTCAAGTCCCTTATATAAAAGCCTTAAGAGAGCTAAATAGCGTTCAGTGTTTGTTTTGCAGCGAGCCATTATAGAGGCTGCGCGCACCCCGAGCAGCGTGAGTGCTTTATCTCAATTTATTTTGTGCATCCGTTAGCATGATGTGTCCTAAGGTAGCAGAAAAACCTAAGAGTACTCGTAAGGGTGTAATGCTTAGCATAAAACTGGATTTAATTAAGCATTTCGATCGTGGTGAACGAAACAAAGACATTGTGCATACGTTGAACTTGCCTGCGTCCACCATTCGTACTGCTGTACTTACACGCAGAGAAAAAGAATCTTGAAAGCTGCCGATGTTACTATTGGTTTTGCTTGTAGCATATCATTCTTGCTTTTACTATATGTTAGCGTTATTTTAGGTTTTATGTGTTATTTGGTAGCTTTTTTTTTGGGTCTGGGAACGCTCAAAAATTTTTCCCATATAAAGGTAATTGCTTCTTCACAATTGAACGAGACACGAGGCGAAAAATGCTCAAACAACAAGGGCTGGAGAGAGAACCGGGTTTTCCCGATCTGCGGTTGGTTGAATCCGTGGATGTGGAACTTGCGGATACGGAAGGCCGACTGTATTTAATCCCATAGATGCTGCTTAACCTGCTGAGTTCCATTTTGTGTGTAGTGCTTTACGTACAATTACCTAGATTTGGCTATTTCAAATAAATTCCCTATGATAAATAATCAGACAATGGCCTTGTTAGAAAAATTGGAATATTAGTTATTTATGTGCTCATATCCAGGGTTTCCAGGGAGACTAAGATCATAAATTGCATGCTTTGAACCAACTCAAACACCCAAAAAAATGCAAATGCTGAGAATCTGAAATATTATACAGTATATATAATTGTAAAAAAAAATGGAGGTTGAGCAGCATCTTTGGAGAGAGTAACAGTTAACATTTTGGGCTTTTCATTGACTTGAAATGTTAACCAATTTTCTCTCTCCTTTGATGCTACTTGTCATGTTCTGCTAAGCACTTGTGGCACTTTCTGTTTTTTTAATATTTAAATTGATTACCTGGTTATTGTGAAGTGGATTAGCACAAAAATTATTTTTCTCTTAGGAAATACTGTATGTGTGTAGTGGTTTTGTTAACAAGAATGTTTCTTTATTGAAATCTAATCTGTGGAAAAACACTTTGATTAAATAACACATCTCCCTTCAGTTTTTTAAAAAACATTTTTGCGCAATGTACTTTGATTTTATAATATCATCACATTATGTTAAATCTTTCAACCATTGGCGTGTTCTCTTGGTATATGTTTTTCTTTTTCCTCCTTTTTAGGTATGAAGTAGCCCCACGATCAGACAGTGAAGAAGAAAGTGGTTCAGAATACGAAGAGGAGGTTTGTTATTTTTGTGGCATATTAGAGCTTTTTTTCTTCTGTTTCACTGCTCTTGCCTTACTACATTCTTTTTATATTGGAGAATGGAGCCCCGTTGCCTCTTGATTGTCTAGTAAATGATTGTTATTCACTTTTAATCCCAGAGTTGCGTGCTAACAAGAACAATGGTAGGCTAAAGCATATAAATGTGTTGCTGGCAATTCAGAAGGAAAGAACTTTAGATTTCTGAGACTATTTCTGGGGTAGATAATGCTTGTACAGAGCAGAGAGCAATATCTGTGGGGTCCTGGGGTGCATAGAAAAGTTTTGGAAGGAAGTTAAACGTAGCTTAATAGTGTGAATGGAAAATCAGGTGGGTGAGAAACAAAGCAGAAAGTAAAAGTTAGAAATGTAAATAGATGATAGAAACTAAAGCAAGCTACAATTGGAGTCAGTAAATGGAAAAAAAATTATAAGGCCTAATTTGGAAGCACTATATTTAAATGTAGTCTGCATCAGCAATATTGGCACAGTTATAAATGGACATGATCAATTGCCATTATAGGAACCTTGTTGCAAGGTAACTAAAATTGGTAACTGAAATATTCCGGTGTATTTGACATATAGGAAGGACAAAAAAACGAAACGGCAGTTGCGGAGCACTGCTGATGAGGGAGGATCAAGCAAGGAATTTTGGATGTAACTTAAAAAGCAGCAAGGGCCAGAAAATATTAATGGGAGTTTATTTTCGTAGTCTTAATAGCAGTCGTAATGTAGGATGTAGTGAAAATAAGGATGTTAGAGCTGTGTGTAATAGGTAATGTAATCATGCCCAAGAAATCAATGAAGGGAAAATGGAGAAGCAAGAAAACTGAAAATCACAAAGCAGACCAAGATCTTCCTTATTTGTGTAAAAACAGCAGAGGAATTTTTATCCGTCTTGGTACAGAAATCTTCCTAGAAATGCTGGTGAGTTAAAGGTCAAGTGCAAGTGAATGAATAGGAGAGATTAATTATTTAAAAGAAAATACCAGGCAAGTTGATCCTGGAATGCATAAGCAAATAAATAGAAAGCAGAAACAAAGGCAAGTTACAAGTAGGGTCAGAATATGGAAATATGTTCAAAAGTCAGATTTGAACACCATGTCCAAATGCAGTTTATGAATCCCAGAAGTGTTATATTGGTGTACAACTTCACTTTCCTCTCCAGATAAAAAAAATATACTAGTTGTTAAACAAGTGCTACAGAGCTTCACCAGACAGGTTCCTGGATTGGCAGTCCTGTCTCATGAGAAGTTTGATTAGGCTAGGATTTAGAAGGTTGAGAAGGAACCATATTCAAAATTCTTAGAGGTTTGACAAGATAGATACTTGGGAGTTTAGATTGTTCGGCATAGAACTGAGAAATGTTGTTGCTCATGGAGTTATTTAGAATTCACTATCATGTAAGGCTGTGGCATTTTTGGCCAGCAAAACTGAGTGATAGATGTGTGGATATTATAGGAATTGAGAATTTTGTCATAGTTCTGAGAATGGTATTTGAGATTGAACACCAGCCATATCTTGTTGAATGCCAGAGCAGGCTTACTAGGCCAAATGACTTATCACTGCTGCCTCCTGCTTATATTAGTGTTGTTACCCTTGACTTTGGGAGCAAAATGACTAAGCCTCACCTACATTTGATTGACCTTGATATGCTTGACAAAAATACCAGAAGTCACTGTATGTTGTGGCAAAACAGTGCTCCCCACTTACTGCCTTTCTGACAGGGTTACAGTTGTACAAGTTTCTCTGGCTCCGTTTTGCGCGTTGATAGAAAATGTCAGTACTATTTTTGAAGGTATTTGGATTATTGTTTAAATTTACAAGTTGACCAGATCCTAATTTGTTACACTAGTTGGAAATGTGGTGCTTTCAGTTGTTCTGACTGATTTGTAGTATTGATAATTATTTGTGGAGAGGGAGCAATATTTTCATTTTAATAGAAACAAAGTGCTGGAAATCAGCACAAGTTGCTGATTTCTACTACTGATTAGTATTATTGAGAATTAGTTAACTTTTCAGGAATTTGATAGTTCATCAGAACTAGGGGGTTAAAATAAGTTTAACATTGGAGACAAAAGTGTGTGTGGGGAGGGAGTGAAGAAAACAAAATCATTGGGGGGGTAAATGCAAGGGAATGAATCATTAACGTTACTGGTGCTGGGTGATAGTGTGTGGTATAGGCAGTGAATATTTAGGAAAATTAAATTTTGAAAATACCAGTGGGGGCCGCAAATAAAAGTGACTGCTGGAAATGTGAAACAGAAGCCGG
Source organism: Mobula birostris (assembly GCF_030028105.1). Classification (NCBI taxonomy): domain Eukaryota; kingdom Metazoa; phylum Chordata; class Chondrichthyes; order Myliobatiformes; family Myliobatidae; genus Mobula; species Mobula birostris. The sequence continues at coordinate 55,676,307 of NC_092386.1, forward strand.
AGTTGTATGAAACTTATTGGTCTGTTGAGCCCAGCTGCCTGTATTATGCCTGGTCAAATGACCAACTTTCCATGTGTTTACATTGAGTTTTACTATGATGGTGAAGGAAGCAAAAAGACAGCAGTCAGTGGAAGTGGGCTGGGAACTAAGGTGATAGGTAACTGAAAGCAGGGATTCATCCTCCCTGCTGAACTTGAGTTGTTTTACAAAGTAATCACTCATTCTGAAATAATTTCCAAAAGGTCATGAGTATACGTTTGAGCACCATGCAGTATATTAAGAAGGAGGCCTCTTTTGAAAGGACTATTTAGGTCCCTGGACAATCGAATAGGGCTGTTAAAATGGCACATATTGCAAGAAGTGAGAAGGGGGCTAGGTATTGATGGAAATGGAGGAGTGTAGCAGAACACCCTGCAGGGGAAAAGATTACTTCAGAATCCAGAACGGGGTGGTGCAAATATGTCTGTTGCTCAAATTGGGGGAAGCTACATTCTTTCATAAATTTCATTGTATATACTAGTGTGCGGTGTATATGTTTGGTCTTTTTGATCTTGCGATGATGGACAACAGATCTGGAGCAACTAAAAATCTGCTGGGAGGAAAGGAGTTGCCGACTTTTCACCTCAACCCTGCATCAGGACCAAATACTTGATGTAAGGTTTCAACACGGAATGTCGACAATTCCTTTCGACCTGGTAAGTTCTGACAGCAGTTTATTTGTGACTCTGAAAAATTGTTTTATTTTGGATATTATTGCAACATGTTTTATCTGGGAAGTCTAAAATATGCTTTGGAGGAAGGGAAGTCTACTACTTAGATCTCTAGACTCATAAATCATATACTATGTTGTAAGAATATGTTTCCTCATTTGCAACTTTAAGGTTGATCATGCTGCAAGAGTGTTCATATTGGCTGACAACATTTTATGCTGCTTTAATTTATTTCATTACCTTTCCCCTCATTTTGCATGTTCTATCAAGTATGATATCAATGCAATCTTTAGCCTAAATACAAAATTTGCTTTATGTTAAGGAGGAAGATGAAGAAACACCAGTTGCACCTGATACTGAAGAAAAGAAGATTATTGTTTCTAACATTGAAGATGTATCTGACATTTTTGCTAAGCAGATAATTGAGTATGTATTTTAAAATGTTTTGCTTTACAATATAGGATTTTAAGAAATTGCAGTGGAGCACTTTTGGTGTCCCGTGTTGTCCTGTTAGCTGACTGCACATTTTATTGACTTGTAAATATATAGTATATAAATGTAAGTATATGATTTGCATTTCCTGCTTATTATTTTACATGTTGTTAGAAACAAAGTTCCATTTGCTTTGTCACATGCACTAGATTTACTGTAATTTGATATTAACAGAAAGTTCTAATTTGCAAGCAATTTGTAAGAACAATTGAAAAAGTCAAAAAAAAAAACAATAAATAAGAGGAAGCTAAATTTAACCTTAGATATTTTTAACCTTTCTCTTTCTGTACCTAATGTAATAAAGGAAAATCATCTTAACATGAGCAGCACATGGTGGCGGACTTTTGAACATCTGATACGTGCATCTGTAAAGATTTTAATGCTTTAGTCTGATTATTTCTGAGTGTTTTTGTAACAACGAACAGAAGTAATCACGTAGACATAGAACATTATGTATAAGAGTAAAGGCTAGGAATCCTGTAACAAGTAACTTGCCTCCTTGCTCCCCAAAGCACATCCACCATCTGCAAGGCTTATTCTCCACATGCCCAAAATGACTGCAGTTTCAACAGTACACAAGAAGCTTGACACTAAACAGGACTAGCAACCCACAATAGGCATCCCATCTAGAACCATTTACCACCACTGACACACAATGGTAGTAGTTTGTTCTATCCACAGTATGTACTGTAGCAATTTGCTATGACTATTTACATGACACTGTAACGGCCTACAACTTCTAACAGCTAGGACAAGGCCCACAAAGCCAAGGAACTCCACTGCCTGAAAGCCCCCACCATCCTGACTTGAAAATGTATTATGTTGCTGTCCCTTCACCGTTGCTATGTCACAATCCTGGAAGTATCTCACTAGTATCATTGAAGGTGTATCCACACTGCAAGGGCTGCAACAGTTCACAAAGGCAGTTCTCCACCTTTTTGAAGATATTTAGGGATGGGCAGTTAAATACAGGCTTAGACATCAAAGACTGTAAGCCTTGAATGGATAATTTTTCTCATTTCTGAAACTCTAGCAGAACTGTGTTTTTGCTGTTCTATCTTTTATAATCACAAATATGTGGGTTATTAGTTTATTGAATACCACACGCTAAATGCTGAAGTAGTTCAGCAAGTCGTGCAACAACTTATGTTTGATGATTCTTGTTCAATGAATCATCAAAACCCTGCTGTTGTTTTTTTAATAGTCTGGGCAGCTAACAAATACAGCTGAGTTATAACCCCCAGTACTTAACACTATTTTTCTCACTGCGGTATCTTGCCTACAACTGGCTTCCTGCTGGAGTGGAATTTATCTACAGGATAAATTGGAACCTGTCTGACCTACATCACCTCCACTCCAACCTTAGCTATGGAAGTGCAGAATGCAGTAGATATTTGTTTGTGTATGTTCAAAGGCTAACCTATACTGGTCTCTGTCATGGAAAGAGGTTATCAGGTGAAGTTGCTCAAGATACTGGAAAAAAAGATCATTTTTTTGTAACATTCTTCAGGAATGTGCTGAAAGCCTTTTTTTGAAGAAATACAACACTAACTCCTGGGAACCTTTGCTCCATGGCAGTTTGATGTGCAGATAGAGCATTCAGAAAGGTACAGATAGATAGCTTTGAAGCCATGAACCTGGAGCACACAAAGGCACTGCACAATTACCCATTGTCCTACTTCAGCAGCCCCCACCACCACCTCCACTATGGAACAGTGTGTGGATCCTGCAGTACCCTTAAGTTAGTTGCCTCAGAACCCGTAATACCAGAGTCAAAGGCCTGATGAAGTGCCTTAGAAGATGAAAGATGGATAGAATTATGAATAAGGCTGCTTTTTTTTTTTTTTGGAAGTTTCTAAGATGCATACATGATGGTTTCAAATGTCCAGTCAATAATCTTAGTAACTGGTTGAACATCTTGTCTATCAGTGTATTTCCAGAGCTCAAAAAATTAGGTTTTGCATAGCAAACAAGAAATAAAATACTCTAAGTGATATTTGTGCTACTTGCATTCATTGATTTGCATCCTGGTGGGATGTGAGAACAGATGTATAGGAACCCTGTAACCTCACAAACTGATTTCTTGGCATACAGACTATTATTTGGAAATGGCCTTAGAATAAGGTTAGTAGAAGAAAATAGTTGTAGATTTGTGAAATCCCATCTTGCATTTTGAGAGTTGCATCTTCTTAACAGTAGTAAGAAAATGGTAAAAGAACATAATACTATTGTTACAGCTAACAATTGTACATTTCTGGGATTTGCTGCATCTTATTGTGAGTGAGAATAGTTCTGAATAATTGAATATTTAGTATGATTCATAATTTGAAATGGCTTGATTCTTTCTGATTTTTAGGTGTGCTAAGCAAGATGTTGATGATGAATATAGCATGCGAGCAGGAATGAAAGGTTCCCAGTCATATTATGCAGTAGCTCATGCAGTAACAGAGAGGGTAGAAAAACAATCTGCTCTCCTGATCAATGGAACTCTTAAGCAGTATCAGGTAAGAGTAGATACTTCAGAAGAGCTTGAAGCTCCTGTCAGCTGCAAAATTTCTTCTTGGAAGAGACCTTGTTGATGCAGACCTTGTATCTTGTTGCTATGCTTACTTCTGCCATGGTGTAAGAATTAATGATTTTAAGGTTAAACGGTCACATCTGCCAATCCCTTACTTTTTTGTTTGGTTGGTCTTCGCCCAATTTGATTCCTTCTACACCCATTTCTGTTTCAGTTAATCAGTTCATTCAACTCATTATAAGACCATAAGACATAGAAGCAGAATTAGGCCATCTGGCCCATTGAGTCTGCTCCGCCATTCAAGCATGGCTAATCCTTTGATACCACGTCCAATCAATAACCTGCCACTCTGCCTTAAATGCACCCAATGACCTGACCTCCATAGCTGCATGTGGCAACAAATTCCACAAATTCACCACCCTTTGGCTAAAGAAATTTCTCCGCATCTGTGTTTTGAAAGGGTGCCCCTCTATCCTGAGGCTGTGCCCTCTTGTCCTAGACTCTGCCACCATGGGAAACATCCTACTCTGTCTAGGCCTTTCAACATTCAAAAAATTTCAGTGAGATCCCCCCCTCATCCTTCTGATTCCAGCGGGTACAGACCCAGAGCCATCAAACGTTCCTTGTATGATAACCCTTTGATTCCTGGAATCATTCTTGTTAACTTCCCCTGGACCCTCTTCAATGCCAGGACATCTTTTCTAAGATGAGGGGCCCAAAACTGTTCCTAGTACTCAAGGTGAGGCCTCACCAGTGTGTTTTAAAGCCTCAGCATCAGATCCTTGCTTTTGTATTCTAGACCTCTTGAAATGAACTCCAACATGGCATTTGGCTTCCTTACCACCGACTCGATCTGCAAGTTAACCTTCAGGGTGTTCTGCACAAGGACTCCTAAGTCCCTCTGCATCTCAGGTTCCTGGATTTTCTCTCCGTTTAGAAAATAGTCCACACATTTATTTCTACTACCAAAGTGGGTGACCATGCATTTTCCAACATTGTATTTCATTTGCCATTTTCTTGCCCATTCAACTAATCTGTCTCAAGTCCTTCTGTATCCTCAACACTACTTGCCCCCCCCCCCACCAATCTTCATATCATCTGCAAATTTGGCAAAAAGCCATCCATTCCATCATCTTAATCAATTATATACAGCATAAAAATAAGTGGTCCCAACACTGACCCCTGCAGAACACCACTAGTCACTGGCAGCCAACCAGAAAAAATCTTTTTATTCCCACTCGCTGCCTCCTACCAGTCAGCCAATGCTCTAATCATGTTAGTAACTTTCCTGTAATACCATGGGCTCTTAACTCGATAAGCAGCCTCGTGTGGCACCTTGTCAAAGGCTTTCTGAAAGTCCAAACCTACAACATCCACTGCATCCCCTTTATCTATCCTACTTGTAATCTCCTCAAAGAATTCCAACAGATTCGTCAGGCAGGATTTTCCCTGAAGGGAATCCATGCTGACTTTGTACTGTCTTGTCCTGTGTCATGAAGTACTCCAACTTTAATAATTGACCCTAACATTCTCCCAACCATTAAGGTCAGACTAACTGGTCTTTCATGTCTTTTCTGCTGCCTTCCTCCTTAAAGAGTAGAGTGACATTTGCAATTTTCCAGTCTTCTGACACCATGCCAGAGTCCAATGATTTCTAATGCCTCCACAGTCTCTAATGTTAGCTCATTGAGAACCCTAGGGTGCAGTTCCTCTGGTCGGAGTGACTTGTGTACCTTTATGATCTTTCAGCTTTTTGAGCACCTTTTCTCTTCCACAGTAACTGTACCCACTTCTATTCCTTCACACACTGCAACATCAGGCCTACTATGTTATTCTGTTATTGATCATTAGCATCCTTCTTGTTGTCTTTGTTTAATCATCCACTTGGCTATAGTATATGCCTACGAAGTAATCACATTTTTATTTGAAAAGTGGTCTCTTGGTAATTTCTTTTAACAAAATACAAAATTTTCTCTAACATTTTAAATTTTTGAAAAATTAATGTTTATTAAATCTAAAATTTGCTCTTTTCTACAGACACTAATGCAGAAGACAAAAATCTAAAATAAATTTTATATTAAAAAAAATCTAGGATGCCTAAGACTTTAGCACAGTACTGTAGGCCCTATATGTGTACATGCTGGAATATTTTGATTTCCAGTTCTCTACATCTACAACGCCCCCCCAACCCCCACATCTCTACCCAAATTTTTTTGCAAATGAAATCAAATAAATTGAAAGGAAGGAGAGGTACCGTTACTGAAATTTAGACATTTCAAAAAAAAAAGTTAGTGGCCTCAACACTTCAGTAGGCCATCGTCAGTCATTAGAAGCCATTAACTTTTGAATAGCAATCACAAATCTATGATGCTGAAAGAGTTGGTTTTGTTGCAGATGTGAAATTGAGGGAATGATGATCAATATTATCTTGTACATTTGTCTCCATTTGCAGTATTCAAAAACAAAATAGTGCAGGTACTGGAATTTCGAAACAGTTACTAGCACTAATGTGTGAGAGCAAGAAAGGGAAGCAATGTAGGAGGATGAGAGGTGACTTGATAGAGATGTACAATATGATAAGAGGCATAGATCAAGTGGATAGCCAGAGACTTTTTCCCAGGTTGGATATGTCTAATATGAGGGGGTGTAATTTTAAGGTAATTGGAGGAAAGCATATGGGGATGTCAGCGGTTAAGTTTTTTTTTTACATGGGGCAGTGCTAGGTGCAGATAGATTAAGAGGCATTTAAGAAACTCTTAGGCACATAGATGACAGAAAAATGGAGGACATTGTAGGAGGAAAGGGTTAGATTAATCTTAGAATAGGTTAAATGTTCAGCACTACATCATAGACCAGAGGGTAGGTGCTAAGATTTTCTAAGTAAGGTGGGCTTTATTTCTACTTTTCCTGAAAGACCAATAATAAGAAATGTTAACTCTTATTTTTCTCTCCACAGATGCTACTTGACCTGTGTAGTATCCCAAATATTTTCTTTTTTTTAAACTTTGTGAATTTAATTTTGGTTTGTGATTTTAATTTTAAGTACTTGTATGATTTTCTAGATCATATGTTTCTTCTGTTAGTACACACAATATGTTTTACCTTGAGATTCTCCTTTAAGTTGTACGACACGTTTATATTTTGATTCAGCTTACCATGCATTGCATCTTGATTGTTACATCAAAAATTTGCAGTACTTGATTGTTAGGCAAGCAGTGATTAAAAGATATATGAGCTAGGAATTTTGCCAGTCAGTCAAAAAGGTTGAGCACAAGGTAATTTCATTCCATTCCATCCACTTTGGATTTACCTGCAATGTTTTGGAGTTAAGATTTGCATTTGTTTTTAAAAAGCCTGCCTCATCTCTGAAGAAGGATTCGTGTATGTTTGATCATAACCCAAGTTTAAGCATTTCTATAAATGTGTAAAAGTGCAATGTATCCAAATAAAAGTGAGCTTTGAATTTGTAATTTTCTTAAAAAATGAATTCTAACTGGATCTCCTTTGCAAACTGCAGCTTCAGGGACTTGAATGGCTGGTTTCCCTCTACAATAACAATTTGAATGGAATTTTGGCTGATGAGATGGGACTTGGAAAGACAATCCAGACTATTGGGCTCATTACATACCTGATGGAACACAAGAGACTTAATGGACCGTATCTCATTATTGTTCCTCTCTCGTAAGTCTGCTAGAATTCCTCTGTTCTATTTTGTGCACTACTGTAAGCTGCTTCGTATTTTTACTTGGCTTATCGGGAACTGTTTCAGTATTCTCTACCATGGCTAGAAATGGAAGTCAAATCAATAAATGATTTCAGAGATGTAAAACAGTTTTGGCTAAAGAAATAAAGGAAAATGGAGAGAAAGCAGAGAGTAGGAATTAAAATGATCATACTGATGATGTAATCCTAATGTTTCTATAATAGGAATATTTCAATTATTCTCAGTTACTACTACTTGAAATTGCAGATTTCACTATGCCTGGAATAAATGGCCTCCAGGATTGTAGAACACTGTGTCAATGGTCTCAAAAGTACTGAAGGTCATTCAGACATGTCTTTTCCATAAACACAGAATCAATCTAATCACTACTGTTATCAAGTAACATCTTTCTAGCAATGATTTACACTTTGAACTAGCTTGTATTCCACCATAATCACACTTAATAGAGCCTTGATCCATACATAGATGCAAGATCAACAGTTAACTTACAATTCTGTGATGAAATGGCTCGAGCCTGCTTGAATGTGCAAAAGACAGTTATTGTAACTTGGAATGAGCCATGTAGAGACTGGAGCTGTAGTTGTAAAAAGTCTTTACTGAGCACAACAAGCATGCAATCTAGAAGAACCTCTCTTGAAGAATCTCCAAGTATATTGAGTGTGTATATTCTCCAAGCACAAAGGTAACAGTTTGGGTGTGAACTAATGGATCTGTGCAACTGCATATTTACAATGGGAACCCATTTTAGCTGACAAGAACACACCTGCATATTCAAGCACCTTTGCTTGGACTCCAGACACCTAAAACTGCCTCCTTTTACCACTCAAACACGAGGAAATCTGCAGATGCTGGAATTTCAAGCAACACACATAAAAGTTGCCGATGAACGCAGCAGGCCAGGCAGCATCTCTAGGAAGAGGTACAGTCGACGTCTCGGCCTGAAATGTCGTCTTCCGAGAGATGCTGCCTGGCCTGCTGCGTTCACCAGCAACTTTTATGTGTGTTGCTCCTTTTACCACTATTGAGAGAGATCTCTCAGCAGGAAATCTGTATTCATGTAGCTGCCCTTGTCTTAAATTAGACTTATTCTTCTTGTATGTAGGGTGGTGGGATGGAGATGCATCTCTACCAAAGGTGCTGTAAGGCACTGCTTCCCTCTGCTAGCCTACAGGTCGCCCTTGGGCAAAGTATACTGCCTCCTTTGCAACCCCTCCAATCAGGGTCACATGAAGCCATGAGAGCAGGTGGTGAATGGTCATATGTGCAGCTGATGCTCATCACAAGTTCTGGTTATGCAGCCACTGGCTTCAGGTAAACAATCTCTGAAGAGTATTGATAATGGGTTGGATCACCCACCTTGTAAAGGCATTGCAGTGGCATATCACTTCTGTCAAAAAATTTACCAAGAACAATCATGATTAAGACCATAATTGCCCACATCTGAGAATCTCCTCAAATTCCTAGATTACCATTAAATTGTCAGTATGTGCATCTACACTTATCCATGGAGCTGCATAACTGATTACCTTCAAGAATATGGCAGAGTAATTTGAATCTAGCATTGATAATGTTAATGTGCTGTTCCGGGTATTTGACCAATGTCCTGTTCTGGAAGATCTTCCTGCATACATTAATTCTGATTATTTCAGGCACCATGTTGTGGATGTGCTTCAAGGCATGGTCTAATCCCTATCAGATCAATTCTGTTAAGGGTGCCCTGTATTGAAAATGGTGCTATGTCATTCATAGCATTTTGTGATTTCCTTCCCTCTGGTTCATTGCATTCTAATCTTTGTCCATTTGGCCTCAGTGAGTTTATCACTTTTGAGATTATCATTTCTGGCTGTTGGTGGCTACTTTGTAGGCAAGGAGCACAAGCTGAGTAACTTAGCTTGGGTTGAGGAATAACGATAATAGTTTGTGTTGCATTTTCATGATAGGATTCGTTAAGAATAAGCACAAGGCTCAGTAGCTTAATTCATCTCATGTTGAGGATCACAGATAATATTTGTATTGTATACTATCACAGAGGAATTCCAGGTCAGGATAACCATCTGTCTGTTGATATGTCTCTTTGATCTGTTTTCAGCGATGTTGAGAGTGTTTTGTATCTGGCTGCAAGGATATGCCTTATTGTTTGCTGGTTCCAAGACTGAAAGGAACTCAATGCATTTGACATTCACTCCAACCTTGGGTGGAGAATCAGAATTAAGTTCTGAGTTGGATGATCAGCCATGATCATACTGAATGGGGGTGCAGGCTCAAAGGGCCGAATGGCCTACTCCTGCACCTATTTTCTATGTTTATTATCACTGACATATGTTGTGAAGTATGTTTTGTATTTTCAAAAATACAAGTCAAAATAAGAAATATATTTTGTAAAAAACTAAGTAGTGAAGAAAATGTGAGGTAGTGTTCATAGTCTATTCAGAGATCTGATGGCAGAGGGGAAGAAGCTATTCCAAAAGCATTGTGTGTCTTTGGGCTGCTGTACCTCCTCTCTTCTGGTAGCAACGAGAGGAAGGCATGTCTTTGTATTGTGAGGGTCCTTAATGATGGATGGTACCTTATTGAGGCAGTGCTTATTAAAGATGTCCTTGATAGTGAGGAGGTTAGTGCAGAAGATGGTGTGACTGAAGAACATGGAGACTGGAGCTGTAGGTTTAAGAGGTCTTTATTTAATATAACAAGCAGACTCTCTTGAATTTCTCTTGAAGTGATGATTTGTGCAGTTTAAGTACAAAGATGACAACAAGAAATACACTTTTAACTTCAAAATTTTTGGGTATGGGCAATAGGCTCTGTGAAATTACATATTTACAGAGGGAGCATATCTCAGCTGACAACATATACATATTCAAACAGCTTTGAAAATCCAGACATTTTGTTGCCTTTACCATTGAGTGATGGCTCTCTGCAGAAACCAGTGTGTTTATGCAGCAAGCCTTGTCCTAGATTGAAGACCAGTTCTCATTTGTATTAACTAGCTGCCTCCCCAGTTCCATAACTCCTGAACAGTGTCCTATGCTGATCCCTAATTCCATTTAATGTTTTGTACTACTGAAGTGCCAGTTAGTGATTATCTTAAGCAAGGAAAAGCCCGTGCATCCTCAAAACCTTTTAACTTTTTTTCTTCCTTGGGAATCACCTTATTTGCACTTTTCACAAGATTTAATATAAAGGAAATTAGATTATCCTACACAGAGTAATACAATAAAAGCATACTTTTTTTTGAATTAAATTGACTTTATTTCTTACATTCTTCATGTACGTGAGGAGTAAAAATCTTTACATTATGTCTCTGTCAAAATGTGCAATCATAATGATTTACAATAAATAGAACAGTCAATGTAACCTAGAAATACTCTCAAATCAGCGTGAGTTAATCAGTCTGATGGCCTGGTGGAAGAAGCTGTCCCGGAGCCTGTTGGTCCTGGCTTTTATGCTGCGATACCGTTTCCCGGATGGCAGCAGCTGGAATAGATTGTGGTTGGGGTGACTTGCGTCCCTAATGATCCTTTGGGCCCTTTTCTCACACCTGTCTTTGTAAATGTTCTGAATCATGGGAAGTTCACAACTACGGATGTGCTGGGTTGTCTGCACTACTGTGAAATACTGCGAGTAAGGGAGGTACATTTCCCATACCTGGCAGTGATGCAGCCAGTCATGATGTTCTCAATTGTGCCCCTGTAGAAAGTTCTTAGGATTTGGGGGCCCATATCAAACTTCCTCAACCGTCTGAGGTGAAAGAGGCGCTATTGTGCTTTTTTCACTTTTTCACCACACAGCTGGTGTGTACAGACCATGTGAGGTCCTCGGTGATGTGGATGCCGAGAAACTTAAAGCTGTTTACCCTCTCAACCCTAGATCCATTGTATTTGGATAGTAGTAGTATGTGACCTGATCTAAGATTATCAGTCCCAAGAACTTCAATTATATTCTTGTACAGAATGCAAATAAGACAAGAAATAATTAAATACTTAAAATTGGTCTTTCGTGGAAATATCTAATTTAGGTGAAAGCACTGTCCTAATTTCTACACTGTAAGAGCCTATATGTTTTGAAATAGTTTCTTCAGAATAATTTGAGAATGCTTGTTTTCCCTTCTTACAAAACAATTATTGAAAGTTATTTTCTAAAATATAAATTGCTGAACCATTTCAGAGCCATTTATGGAAATTTTGGGCATTCAGATTTTGATATTGATGGTTGTGCATTAGATGTAGGTGAAATTGATGGAAGATCATTGACAGACATATTAAATCTGCTTATCACACTGTAGATGCTGCCTGAATTCTCAAGTATTTCCAGCTTTGTCTTTTTGCATTGTGGAGATATTTAGCTGGTTGTGTTTGGGCTGAGTTGTAGTTCTCTTGCTAAGGAGAAAATTAATTTCAATATTGATCTTACTGTATTTATACTTCTATAGTTTTATTTGCATTCTTGTTCACTTATTTTTAATTTAACTGCTTCATTTCCGATTCAAACCCCATGCATTTTGCAATCTAGCTTTTTTTTTTAACATCAGTACTTGTTGGTCAACCCGGCTGGTGGCGTAGTGGCATCAGTGCCGGACTTTGGGACAAAAGGTCCCAAGTTCGAATCCAGCCAGCACCCCTGCTCGCTTTCCATCCATGCTGGGTTACAAGCTGGTGATCTCTTTGGAAACTCACCTGGCAGAAGGCAATGGCAAACCACTGCTGTAACTTGCCTCGTACGTGTTTCCCCACTACATCAGACAGGCGTGGAGGGAAATTGTCCGCTAACCGGAGAAACTCTGGATGCGACATACCTTTCCTTTCCTGCTTGTTGGTCAAACCTGACTTGCTGCATTTTATGTGTGTTCCAGGATCTGATGATCTTGTACAACTTGACAGCACCTACTTTTTTGGAATGCCAGAAGAATAATATATTTGCTTTCAGTGTAATGAATAAGTGGTGATTGAATTAAAGCTTTCTAACTTAAACTGTGATATTTAAATATATAAATTGGAAGTTGACTCTTTTGCTATTCTCTTTAGAACTTTATCCAACTGGGTTTATGAGTTTGATAAGTGGGCCCCATCTGTTGTGAAAATTTCTTATAAGGTTGGTTTTTTTAAAACTTTATATTCAAAATGTACAGAACTACTTATTCTAGTTTTCAAACTGGATTTCTAGTAATTACATTCTAATTTAATTCAGTAGTGTACATTATACATTTCAGTTGAATTGTAAATGCTTTCTGCTGATGCAAATAAAAATGAGTTAATTGGAGAGGAGGAAGTAAAGAAAGCTGCATACTAATATGCAATTAGTTTTGAATGTTAATAATGCACATTTCTAACACCAGTCAGTCTGCAGTGAAACAAGATTGGCATGCCGTGGGGTAGACAGCAGTCAGTGAATGATTCTTGGTAAAATTTGCTTTGGCTAGATATCCAAAGTAGGTGTTTTTTTTTTATTGTGTTATACAGTATGTTGGGTTGAGCTATAGATGTTAATATAATCATTTCTTGTGGTGTGGTGTTGATGTGCATTTATCAATAATTTTGCATTATAACTTCTGACATTTTTGCTTCCACATTAAAGAGAAAAAGGTTAAGGTTTAGAAATGTATTAAAAATGGGAATAAGTCAGCACAACCCTTTTTCTTTTGGAAAATTTCTCTTTCAGCTTTTCCAAAGTAATGGTAATTTCACAAGATGTGCTTTGTTACTTAAATCTATAGAAAGCTGGAATTGTTTAAGCACTTTTAGGCCTGACCTTTTAAACCTAATATTTCTTTAGTATTGTAATATTTTGGCATGCACAAGATGAACCTGGTCATAAGGAAGAAATTCTAAATATGTGCTGAGTAAACATAATGAAACAGTTTAACTGAACAACTCTATCTAAAGAAGCATAAATAGCTGTGCAGATTGTTGTACAAGTAATAGTGCAAGGTAATGTAAATTTAATGCAATTACAAATGGAGTTTTGCACTGCTTTTATTTATATAAACATAATGACCTGTGCTAGAAATACTATTAAATATTTGTTGGTTTGCAATTCTGATGTTGCTTTCATTAAATCCAAGGGTACTCCTGCACTTCGTCGATCATTTATTCCACAGTTGCGCAGTGGAAAATTCAATGTTCTTTTAACCACATACGAATACATCATTAAGGACAAACATGTGCTTGCTAAAGTAAGACATATTTTATCCATCTGAAAAACTTTACTTACCAAATTTGATTGTTATTGCTAGTAGGGTATCTTGTTATTTTTGGATTGATGATAGCAGTGACTATCAGATTAATAGAACTTAAGCGACTAAATTCACATCATATTTAATAAGAGTAACCGATTTAGTAGGTATACTTAGTGACTTAAGTGACAAGATCCAAGCTTACCTAGTTTTGAAATGTTTTTGGCTAGAAAATCAGAATGAAGTATTAAATGTTTCTTGAATTATAATTTATGATTTAGTTGTAAGAGGGGAAATAGAAATAACTAGAATATTTTATCAGTGAGTGCTGCAATTCTATTCATTTGTGGTATTGTCTTTAGTTTTTTTAGATTTTCAGTAGAATGGCTCATTCGCTTATAGAATTTATGGGGTAGGTGTTTGGATTCACCAGATATTCTCCCTATTTGTAGCTTCGATGGAAATACATGATTGTCGATGAAGGCCATCGTATGAAAAACCACCATTGTAAGCTGACCCAGGTGCTGAATACTCATTATGTTGCACCTCGTCGAGTCCTCTTGACTGGGACACCTCTGCAAAACAAACTTCCTGAACTCTGGGCACTTCTAAATTTTCTTTTGCCAACTATCTTCAAAAGCTGCAGCACCTTTGAACAATGGTTTAATGCTCCATTTGCCATGACTGGAGAACGGGTAAAGATATGCTGATATTTTTTGCAGTTCCATTTAAAGTTGAGCATCTAAGGAAAGAAGTGGGCAGTTAACATTTCATTTTGGGATCTGATAATTTGACTGTTCATTCAATCCATAAATGCTTTCTAACCTGCTAAGTTCCTTCGGTGCTTTGTGTATTGCTATGGATTTTGGATGATCAGGGATGGAAAGGTTATTGGGATCAAGCAGGAAAATTGAGTTGAAGCCCATATTCTGACGAGAACAAGCCTGTGGAGCAATATGACCTACATCTGCTCCTGTTTCTTGCATTCTACCTTTTTTTTTTAAGATTCCTCTTTGTGTTTTTCTGGGTAGAATCCATTTTGGTCTTTTAGCAGTAAATTGAGGCTGCAATTCAAACTCTGAAATTAAAATCTGGATGCATGGGCAATAAGTAAAAATGGTTAAATGAACTTTGAAGTTTTGCAATCTTGCCTTGGGTCCAATTCTCTTTCACTGCTATACTCACTGAACTATATTCATTCCTGGTTAGGTAACATTTTGTTTTTAAAAATATTATACTTGTTTTTAAATACCTCTTGCCAGCCCCTTTCCATATAACCTTATTAACCCTATTGTACAACCTTATTAATTCCATATTGCTCCAATTATTTTTCCTTGCTCATCTCCCTGAGCTTAATCACAGCCTCATTGGTGTCTGTGCTGCCAACTGTCAAGTTCAAACTCTTTCACTAATTCCTTCGGTTTTTCTTCCATTTAAGGTGTTCCTTAAAAATGTGACCAAACTTTTGTTGGCCTGCTCAATATCTCCTTGTATGTCACAGATTTAGTTTAATAATGGCCTCAAGGGGGACTTGTGACATTTTTACTCATTAAAAGAGCTTTAATAAAAATATCTATAACATCCTTCACATTCTCTTTAATTTAGTACATGCAAACTATTTGATTTCTTTAAAGGAATAAAAATGTTAGCATTTGTGTAAAAGCAGTCATTTTATTTTTGACAAACTCAAACAGAATAAAATCCTTTTGAACAGGAGGCAGATGGAATTTATATTGGCACCTCTTTTAATGTGCGTTTTGTTACCTCCCTTTTGTTGAAACTTAAATGCATTTTTGTAGATACTGAAAATATGATTCTAATAACCATGTAAAAGTCTAAATAAAATATAGGTAGGAGCAGGATTAAACCGTTGAACCTTCTAAGTCTTTTTTCCATTCAGTAAAATCACATTTCAAAACGATGTTCCAACTCCGCCCCCCCCCCACCCCCATGTAATGCTTTTTTGCAATTGGTAATCTTATCTTAAATATATTCAGCAACTTGGCCTCTGAGTTCCTCCAGGTGAGGAAACATTCCTTCATTATGACCTTGCATGTCTTGTGAGATTGTGACTCCTCATTGTGGTTACCCCCACCAATGAAAATATCCTCTCAGCTAGGAGTCTGTGTCATCCTTTTTAAAAATAAATAAATAAATAAATAAATTTGTCTTTTTCCTGCTGTGGATAACTTCATATTTGTCTGCATCATGATGCATTTACCATGTTTTCCCCACTTATTCAATCTGTTTAGGTCACCTTGAAGCCTCTCTGGACTAGGAGATTTGATCAAGGTTGGAATGTGGAAAAATTAAAACTGTTAATGCCTATTTTCACAAAAGATTAGCCATCAGAAATGGCAAACTTTATACATTGCATATCTTCTGCACCCAGCTGAGATAGGGTAGCTAGGATCTGGAATCAGTTTTGGATTCTTACAGTGTTCTTTAGAATTAGGATGAAATATTGAGATCAGAATATTTTTTGAGAGAATTTATAATATTCAAATAGAGTGTACTATTAACATGAAAAGGCGTGTTTACAAAATGTAAACAAATGTTAGGCTTAGTTATTTCTTTTTTCATTTCTTTTTCTATACAAATCTAATGTGTTAGAATGATTAACATCATTCAGTTAGGTTGTGTCTACATTTTCCTCATTGGGAAAAGTGAAGTTGTTTTACAGATGTCATACTGTGCAAGGAGGACAAGTAAGCCAAATTCCTATTCATGGTTTTTATATCTGCAGGTAGATCTAAATGAAGAGGAAACAATCTTGATCATTCGTCGTCTTCACAAAGTGCTGCGTCCTTTCCTTCTGCGAAGACTGAAAAAAGAAGTGGAATCCCAGTTGCCAGAAAAGGTTCTAATACTTTCTTTAGAAGCTTAGAAAAATATCCCTCGAAGTTCATCAGCTTCAAACAACAACCTATTTGATTGGCACAGCCTCTATTCTCCACCCCCACCATCGCATATGTTGCAATGTGGGCCATCTATGAAATGCACTGCACTCAATTGTCCGGATTATTTTAGTAGCACCTTTCAAATCCACAGTGTCTACCACCAAGAAGGACAAAGGCAGCATCTGCATCAGAATACCACTCTCTGTGGATTCCTGCTGAAGTCTCACAGCAGCCTTACTGGGAAAAATTTTACTAGATCTTCATTGATACTGAGCCTTAATCTCTGGATGTTTCAAACATTGGGCTGAGCAATAAATCCCGGCTAGCGGTGCCCATATCACAAAAAAAAATTAAGAAGTATACTGATTCCAGTTAGGGTTGAGAATTGTTCCTAAATTGCTATTTTTTTTCAATAAATGAGACTTTGTTTACTTGTAACAATTTGAATTTAATTCTAGGTTGAGTATGTCATCAAATGTGACATGTCCTCGCTGCAGAAGGTTCTATATCGTCACATGCAAGCTAAAGGTATTCTTCTAACAGATGGCTCTGAGAAAGATAAAAAGGTAGGGGCTAGTTTGTTTTAAGCAGTAAGTAACACACATTTTTAAATCCTTATGATTTGCAATTGTTGAACGAGGTAGTCAGTATTGCTTTGTGTGTCCTACAAATTTGGCTTAGTTATTTTTTAAAGAGGTGACCAAGAAAGTTGATGAGGGTAGGACTCTTGACATGATTTATATGGACGTCAGCAAGAACTTTAATTTCCACATAGTAGACTGCCCTGAATAGTTGGATCACATGGGATCCAGGGAGAGCTGGCTAATTGGATACACAATTGAATTGACGGTAGAAAGCAGAGGTGATGGTAGAAGGTTGTTTCTCAGACTGAAGGCCCATTGACTAGTGATGTGCCTGGGGACGGCCGTGAGCCCCATTGTTTGTCAGCTATATCAACAATTTGGATTAGAATGCAGTAGACGTTGTTAGTAAGTTTGCAGATGACACCTAAAATGGCTGGTATAGTGAATAATAAAAGAGGTTACCAAAAATTACAGGAACCTTTGATGTTGGGCACGTGGCCAAGTGGTTAAGGCATTGGTCTAGTGATCTGAAGGTCACTAGTTCGAGCTTCAGCCGTGGCAGCGTGTTTGTGTCCTTGAGCAAGGCAGTTAACTACACAATGCTCTAGTGTCTGTGCGAGGAGTGGCGCCCCACACAGACTTCCAGTCTGCGCCTTGTAAGGCATGAAAATGCCTGACGCAGGCCTCTCATGGTCTGAGTCGACGTTTCCCCTCCCCGCCTTGATGTGGGCCAAGGAATGGCAAATGGAGCTTAATTTGAATAAGTGTAAGGTGTTGCCTTTTGGAATCAAACTATACTTCACCTATACAATTTACCAGCTGCATAGTATCATTCTGCATCTCAAGACTACCCTCTTTGTTATTAACAATCTGACCAATTTATCGTTCCTCCTATATTCACATCTAAGTTCTTACCTGAAATTGTGTATGTCAAATACAGATCTACCATCAAGGTAGAGATGCTGCTTGCTAGTGTCTAACATAAATAATTTAATGAGAAAGATCAAAGAAACAGCAACTTTGTTAAATTATATACCATAATGTATCCATATATATATTATAGTACAATGTGTAACTATTGTGGCTTAAAGTTTTTAAAAAATCCCATGTTCAGCAACAGTATGAATGGTTATGATTACCAATTGGTGTTCACCAATTTGTGCTCCTTCTTTGGATAATACAATGATAAATTTGTAGAATATCCAGATAGGAACATATTAAATTTCATTTGGAATTGGGGGGAATGTTAATGAGGTCTGGTTGGTAGCAATAAAATAAGTTTGAATTGACATCCACGCTCCATAGTTCAAGCTGGCTAATTAACATTTCTAGTTGTGCACTTTTTATTGTCAAATATATGCACATACAAAACAAATAAAACATTGATTACAAGAGTGTTGTAACTTTTTAGTTGCTTTCTGCCTGGAACAGGGAGAAAAAGATGTACTCAGTATCTTGATCCATGCATTTCAATTTCTGTGTGGCTTGAACAGATATATTTAGATTTCAAGTTAAAGTGTGCAAACAATTATTTTATAATAGTTAATTCTACAGATTGATATTTGCTATCTACTTCTACATGGATAAAGTGACAAGCTGATTGCATATTTGTTGGGTTCCTTTACATGTACTCTTCTTCTATTGTGCTATTGAAACAAAAGACACTATAACTGTTATTTCTGTGTGGACAAAGTTAGCCTGCTCGTTGTCAAATTAATACTGAGTGAAATAAATGTGCTTGTCACTTAATAATATCTATGAAACCTATGCATGTATGCTTGAAATTTAGAGGAACGGTAGCAATTTATTTTTGTTTTGTTTTATTTCCTGTGTTCCCCTTCAGGGCAAAGGTGGTGCTAAAACTCTCATGAATACCATCATGCAGCTGAGAAAAATATGCAATCATCCCTTCATGTTTCAGCATATAGAGGTAAGTTCATGATTCCATTGAATTTTTCTTGGATAATCCATCAGGGTCATCAATGATTTCATATTGTGGGAGGCACGAATTCTTGGATGGATGAGAAGTGGCAACTGATAGGACAGTTGTTTGGGGGGGGGGGCAGTGGAAAAGTGTAATTGGTTTCTTCCACTGCCTACATGAGTGTTATGTGATCATAACACTTGACCTTTTGGTCCTCAGTACCATTGCAAATGTTTCTTCTCTAATTTGAACAATCGTAGATCAAAGGTTTCTTGAAGTCAGAGGAAATAATTCCCTCAAGGAAGCTTTCAACAAATCTTTGATTTATTTTTTCTTTCTGCGAAGAATAGCAGGTCATTTTTCAGGATCCTGTTGCCTGTCACTCAAACAAGTTGGCTGACTGACTGAAACTTAAACTTCAATACTGGGGTGTTGGACCAGGAGGGTCTTTGATGTTGTCTTTCTTAGCCTTCTAAAGAGTTGGGTGGATTTTACAGAGAAAGTATTGATGATAATTTTCTCAGTGTCTTGACTTGTTCTGCTGTAAATAGTGCAGGTCTCAAAAGCTTCTGGGTGGACGGAGATTACTGATGCCATTTAGACCATGAGCCATTTTGCCTGGTCTGAAATTTTGATCTTCAAATACTCTTTGTTAAGTGCCAGTATAATCTTTTTGATTTAAAGGGGGTTATGGGCATTAAACATTGACTTGCAGTTTGTATAGCATATGCACAGGTGGAAATTTGTATTTGGGAATGCTTATCTGCTAAATACTGTAAATTGGAAATGAATTGGGTATAGTCAAATTATAATTTGTTCTGACAGGTTAGTGAAAGATCACTTCTTCCCCCTCCCCCACCCCCACCCCCAATTCCTTCCAGTTGGTGCTCAATATGCGTGAATTGTATAATTCTTAATTGCATAGTCTAGTAACTAATTCTGTCTTGCTGTTGTAGGAATCTTTTGCTGAACACCTAGGTTATAATGGAGGACTCATTACTGGGTGAGTAGTAAAACCTACTGTTCAGCTTTTGAAACTAGTGTTGGAATTTCAAGTTTTGCAAGTTAAATTCAAGGTGGCAAACTTAGTACGTTTTAACTGAGACTGTTTTCATTTTTTATTGTAGCATTTAACAAGGTTAGTAAAGTAAGCTAAACTGTAGAAAATATGAACATTTCAATGATCTTTATTTCTATCTTCAACAGATGGCTATACAATTCCCTGCATTATGTAATAATTGAGGAAGCTAGTTTTTATCTTAAAATTGCCGTAACTGGGAATTGTATCAGAATGAAAACAAGATTATAACTTGTCCCTGATAATTTGCAGTTGGAATATTTAATTATGACAATTTCAATTTATGCTAGTTTATTGGCTTTCAGTAATTATATTTTGTTCCCCTGGTGTAATGTTTGATACAGTATGCATTTAGTTGATTAAGTTTTAAAAAGACGTTCAAAACATGCTACTTATCTAACTATGCAATTACTTTTTCTAGTCCTGACCTATATCGCGCTTCAGGAAAATTTGAATTACTGGACCGCATTTTGCCAAAACTACGAGTTACAAATCACAGGGTACTGCTATTTTGCCAGATGACCTCATTGATGACTATTATGGAAGACTACTTTGCATTCAGAAATTTTTTGTATTTGCGACTTGATGGTATGTTAGCATTTGGTAACTTGAGTGTAATTACCGAAATATTCTTACTGTTCTGATTAAAGCCATTGTAAAACGCTGTAAATAGAAATTTGTGGAACTATTTCAGTAGGAAGTGATATACAATAGTTAATGTATGGGGTGCATATTGCTTCCTCAGTTGTTAGTGGTATCATGTATTGGCATATTTAAGTAGTTTTTGAAAATCTGATACTAAATATTATATCTTCCCATATATACCTACAATTCTTCCATCTGAAGAATATTCTTTTATGAATATCAGATTAAAATCTAATATTTTCCTAACATGCTTCAATAAATATCATCCCGGAGCACTTGTACCCACTGTGGTAAAGTGCTTTGAGAGTTTGGTCATGAGGCATATCAACTCCTGCCTGAGCAGTGACCTGGATCCACTCCAATTTGCCTACTTTCACAACAGGTAAACAGCAGATGCCATTTCATTGGCCCTTTACTTCAACTTTGGAACATCTGGACAATGACAGTGCTTACATGAGGATGCTCTTTATTAACCAGCTTAGCATTCAACACTTATCATCCTCTCAATTTGTCACTAAGCTCCAAGACCTGGGCCTCAATACCCCACTCCCTGCATGCAACTGGATCCTCGATTACCTCACTTGCAGACCCCAGTTAGTACAGATTGGCAACAACATCTCCTCCCCAGTTACCTCAGCACAGGTGCACCACAAGGCTGTGTGCTTAGCCTCTGTTCTACTTACTTTATACTTGTGACAGTATGGCTGAGTACAGCTCCAATGCCACATTTAAGTTTGCTGACTACATTGCTGTTGTTGGACAAATCAAAGGTGATGACAAATTGCATGTAGGAGGGAAAGTTAGCTGAATGGTGCCACGGCAATAACTCTCACTAAATATCAGCAAAACAAAAGAGCTGATTATTGACCACAGGAAGTAGCCAGAGATCATCATTAAGGGAGTGGAAGAGGAGAGGGTCAGTAACTTTAAAATTCCTTGGCTTTATCATATCAAAGGATCTGTCCCGCGACCATTGCAAAGAAGGCATGACAGTGCCTCTAGTTGTAGAATCAGGTTTAATATCACCTGCATATCATGAAATTTGTTGTTTTGCAGTAGCAGTACATTGCAATACCTAATAAAAACTATAAATTGCAATAAGAAGTGTCTATAAAATATTAAATAATTAGTGCAGAAAGAGGGGGAAAGTGGTAATATTCATGGGTTCATTGTCCATTAAGAAATCTGAAGGCGGATGGGGAAGAAGCTGTTACTGAAACATTGTGTGTGTGTTTTCAGGCTCCTGCACCAGCTCCTTGATGATGGTAGGGGGGTGGTCCTTAATGATGGATGCTGCTTTTTTCAGACATTGCCTTTTGAAGGTGTCTTCATTGCTGGGGAGGATAGTGCCCATGATGGAGATGGCTGAGTTTACTCATTTCTGCAGCTTTTTGCAATGCTGTGCAGTGACCCCTCCATACCAGACAGTGATGCAACCAGTTAGAATACTCTCCACAGTACATCTGTAGAAGTTTGCAAGTGTCTTTAGTGACATATCAATTCTCAATCTCCTAATGAAAAGTAGCGGTTGTAATTGCATCAATATGTTGAGCCCAGGATAGATCCTCAGATGTTGACACCCAGGAACCTGAAACTGCTCACTCTTTCCACTTCTGATCCCTTGAAGAGGACTGGTATGTGTTCCCTCGACTTCCGCTTCCTGAAGTCCACAATCAGTTCCTTGATCTTACTGATGCTGAGTGCAAGGTTGTTGCTGCGACACCCCTCTACCAGCTAATCTATCTCGCTTCTGTATTCCTCCTTGACACCATCTGAAATTCTGCCAATAATAATTGTGTAAGCAAATTTATAGATGGCATTTGAGGTGCGCTAGTCTTAATTGTCAATGGGGGGGGTGAGGAGGAGGATGTTATTTCCAATCTCCACAGACCGTGGTCTCCCAATGAGGAAGTCGAGGAGTCAGTTACAGATGGAGTTTCAAAGGCCCAGGTTTAGGAGCATGTTGATTAGAACTGGGGGGGTTGATTGTGTTGAACATTGAGCTGTAGTCAGTCAACAGCAGCTTGATGTAGATTTGACATGTCACCTACAACTTTGACAAACTTGTAGCTACACAGTGGTGTGTATTCTAACAGATTGCATCATTGCCTGGTATGGAAACATCAATCCCTAGGAACGAAAAGTCTACAGAAAGTGGTGGATATGGCCTAGTCCATCACAGGACATCATTGAGCTCATTTACATGGAATGCTCAGGAACAGTTATTACCCTACAACCATCAGGTTCCTGAACCGGAATGGATAACTTTGCCATGGATAACTCTGAACTGATTCCCCAGCCTACCAACTCACTTTCTCAGTATTATTTATTTTTTATTTGTGCAATTTATCTTCTTTTACACATTGTATGTCAATCTTGTTTATGTATAGTTTTGATAAATTCTTTTGTGTTTCTTCATTTACCTGAAAATGCCCCAAAGAAACTCAGTATTAAGGTAGTATATTGGTAACATGTATACTTTTACTTTGACTTTAACATAACCTGACCAAACTGATTATTTGTTTTTTTTTAATTTGTAGTGAAACATTTACCATCCATTCAGGGCTTAATAGCGCGCTTGGATACCTGGTTTAAAGTAGGGCTCTTTGTTGAAAATAGAAACTTAACAGCTGTAGTTGTAGATTTCTCTTCTGTGGAAAATGAAAAATTTCATGTAATGGAGTGGGTTTAACTAGGGAAGTGGGAACAACATTCACGAATGGACTTTGAACCATCCTTGGCTTGAGTTTTATTTCTTATTCAAAGCAATTTGTGTGGATACACAATTGTGAATTCCCGTTGTGTTCCTGCATCTAATTGTAATGACTTCCCACTTATAGAACATAGAACAAAAAGCAGCACAGCACAGCATGGTCCCTTCAGCTCACAATGTTTTGCTGACTTATAACTCCACAAACAATTTAACCCTTCCCTCTGACACAACCGATAACCCTTTCTTTGTCTTGCAGTTCTATGCTTGAGTCTCTTAATATCCCTATTGTATCAGCCACCACTAACACCCTGAGCACTGTGTTCCAGACACCTACAAAAACTATTCTTTGACATCTCCCCTAAACATTTTTACATTCCTCTTAAATGGAATTTGTCTAGTATTGGCCACTGCTATCCTGGGGAAAAGGTGCCAGCTGTCCACTCTGTCTGTGCCACTCATAATCTTACATCTCTATGAAGTCACCTCTTATCCTGTTTTTGGCAGAGAAATGCCCTAGCTCACTCATTTTTTTTTCCTCATAACAACATGTTCCGTAATCTAGGCACCATCCTGATAAATCTCCTCTGCACGCTCTAAAACTTCCACATTGTTCCTATGACCAGAGTTTTATAGAGCTGCTAAATTACCTCGTGGCTCTTGAGCTCAGTCTCCTGACTAATGAAGGCCAGCACATCATATGCCATCTGAACACTTCTATCAAATTGCACACTTTAGGATCTATGGACTTGGAATGGAGATACCTATATTTTGCTATTGAGCTCAGGACCTTTTATCCATACACAGGAACAACTAAAGCAGAAGACCGTGGTGCTTTGTTGAAAATGTTCAATGAAGAAAACTCAAAATATTTTATATTCTTGCTGAGTACACGTGCTGGCGGCCTTGGTTTGAATCTTCAAGCAGCTGATACTGTTATCATTTTTGACAGTGATTGGAATCCACATCAGGTATGAGATTTATTTTGGTGAAAAAAATCCTAAAGCACCGATAGATCTGATTTCTGTTTCATTTGTCAGTCTTCAACAGTGTGATACTCTCAACTTCTGCTACTCCATTGAGAGTAAAGTGTTTTTTGTACTTTGGCCATCTCTTGTGTAGCATTGAACATAAACCAGTACAGCACAGGATTAGGCCCTTTGGCTCATGATGTCTATGTGGAACATAATGCCAACTTAAACTAGATCTTTTCTAATTGCCCATGATCCACGTGCTTCAATTCCCTACATATTCAGGTACCTATCGTGTCTGCATCCACCATTACCCTAACAGCCCATTTCAACACCTACCACTCTGTATCAAAAAGAACAACTTACCTCACTAATCTTTCTTAAACATCCCCCTCTTGCCTTGATGGCTTCCTAGTTAATATTTGACATTTCTCTCCTGGGAGAAAGGTTCTGTCTATCCATCCTATTGATGCCTCTCATAATTTTTATAAATTTCTATCCGCTGTCTTCCCCATCCAGCCTTTGATGCTACATAGAAAACAGCCTAAGTTGGTCCAATCTCTCCTTGAAACTCATGCCCTCTAATCCAGGTAACTTCTTTAAGCCCAAAGCTTCCATGTCCTCCTTGCAATGGGCTGACCTGAAATGGTCACAACACTGTCCAACTGTGGCCTGACCAAAATTTTATTTTGCTGATAAAGTAAAAAAAAATTCTTATCCTTTCATTTTGAGATAAATGGCTACAAAAAGAGAAAAATTACAAAATTTGAACATTGCACCATATAAATAAACTGCAAGTTAGTTAGAGACTTTCTGATTAAAACTATTTCATCCATCTTTTGCTGAGAATTTGTGTATTTATTCTTGTGCATCTCCTAGGATTTACAAGCCCAAGATAGAGCACATCGTATTGGACAGCAGAATGAAGTTCGAGTCTTGCGCCTGTGCACAGTCAACAGTGTGGAAGAAAAGATTCTCGCTGCTGCCAAATACAAGCTTAATGTGGACCAAAAGGTTATCCAAGCTGGTATGTTTGATCAAAAATCTTCAAGTCATGAGCGCCGAGCTTTCCTGCAAGCTTTATTGGAGCATGAGGAACAGAATGAGGTATGTAAGCGTTTTATTACCATGGTGTCTGAACATCCTTTGCAATTTATGTTGGAAAAAAAAGTATTTATTTTGTTTTTAAAAAAATCACATCACTTTAAGAGTATATAGAATAATATTTGTACAAATAAGTGTTTGTGTATATAAAGTACGTAAATTAGAATTTATTTTAAAGCCATCAGGATTTATAGAAAATTAGCGTAGTTTTGTAATCCAGGCTGTATGATCACAGTTCTAAGATATTTGTCTAATTTTGAAAGTTCACTGCATGATTCATTTGTAGGTGCAAATGAACTTTGGGAGAAAATTTGAAGGACTGAGAATTTATCTGGTTACCCTTTCTACATCTTGCTTTCTCTTACTGAAATGTTCATTTAGTCCTCATTTCTAAGCTGACATGCTTCATTTGCTATATTCAGCCTTTATCAATAGCTCTGACCAAAAGAGCAGTAATTATTGATAACCGATAGGTACTTTTTACTGCAGAGATAGTTTTAGTTTGTTAATCAATTAAATAGACCAAGTACTTGGTAGTCAAATAGCAAAATTACTGAGCTATTTTAAAAACAAAATATATAATCTATATCAGAAACCATATCGTTCAAGTTTATTATTTACTTGAATACTACCAAATGAACCTATGTTCCTTTGGATCAAGGTGCACAACACAGTACTTATAATTAGTACACAACACAAAGTAATATTGCCACAAATAAATGTAAAATAGTTTCTAGAAGATTGATAATTAAGATAATAAGCATTTATGATACGTTTAAAAGGTAAACAATATAACTATTGGTGCTTAATATTGGGTGGTGGTGAGGAGTGTAGTAGTCTCACGACCTGGCCCATCCTAACAGTCCTCTTCCTAATGCTACAATACCTCCAGCCTGATGATAGGGTGTCAAAGAAGTTGAGATGGATGGGAGGAATTCTTGACAATGCTAAGGGCCCAGCATATGCAGCACTCCTGATGAATATCTCGGGTAGAAGAGACCCCGCCCCCCCACAATAATCCTGTCAGCAGCCCTTGCAATTCTTTGTAGGTCTTGCAGTCAAGTGCCGTGCAGTTCCTGTATCAGACAGTGGTGCGGCTGGTCAGGACATTCTCAATGGTAAAAAATTGGTTAGAATTGAAGGGGGGAAGCCTGAGTCTCCTCAGGAAGTGGAGACGTTGCTGTGCCTTCTTGACTAAAGAGATAATGTTGAGGAACCAGGTGAGATTCTCTACTATGAGCACTTCCAGAAACTTCATGCAACATCTATGTGCTTTAGTTCTTTTTATTTTTAAAAGCGCAGTTAGTTTGCCTTGATTGTACTTGCAGAACTTGAAGTGAAGGGAGTGCTTTTCAATTGATTTATAGATTGTGGTCTACATTCAATAAAATCTGCATCAGGAAAGGCACTGTGGAAGAAATTCAAGCAAAAAGATTTATTTTTGGAAGTATACTTATAAAGATGTTTTGATTTTATTATTTGCGCACATCACACCTGAAATGACGAATTCTTAATGTTTCACAAAGAGATTAGTTACATTATTCTAGTGATTAAAATCATGGTTTAAATGTGTACAATAGATTTTCATAAACAAAAGCCATGATCCTCTATGCACACACATCCTAAAACTTAGATAACTGGTATGTTTTACAATATACTCAGATATCTTTATTATTCACTTCACTAGAGGGACCATTCACTAATCTGTGTAGCCATAGAGAAATTTGGATATTGAAAATTTCTGAAACATACATTTAGGCTTTATGGAATAAACTGCATGTGTCCATTAACAAATGCTGTGAGACATGAGACGCAGTATTTTTTAAGTACTTTTAGATTGGCTTAATTGTAGAATCTCATTATCCTATAGGTTCTCGGTATTCATCTCTTTATGATGAATATAAAATCTAAATCTAAATAAGTGCAGCCCTTTTGTCTATATTATAATGGATAAATTATACTATAGCAATTTGATCACTTATAATGGGTACTTTTCTTGCCATTAAATCTAACTTCTACAGTTTCTTTAGTATCAATCTATTTGTTCCAAAAACAAAATACTTAAATCCTTTAAAAATGTCTACTTTTTGCATATTTATAGAATATGCATTTTACCATGGAATTTGAAGTATAATCTGAATTGCTAACAGAAATGTGAATTGTACCATTTCCATCCAATTGTATCTTTAATTGTCGATTATGTTAATGTAATGCAGAGTTCATGGTCCACATATTGGATGTTAGAAAATTCAAGTAGTTTCAGATTGCAGAGGGATGATTGACTACAGTCTAAATTTTTATGGTGAGCCATTTTGTCCAGCAGTAACTTGCCTTTAAATCCTGTGTTCTTAATTAATGTTGCCGCCCTATGGCAAGTTTCAGATTTATTTTAATTAGCATCCACATTAGCTACAAACACAAAAATATTGTGCAGCCAATAGTGATGAAGAAAACCATATTTTAAATATGCTGAATATTTCAGTTTAATTGATTTGTTATGGAGGAGGGGGTATGAAGCAATGGACCCTGTAAATGCAGACTTTAGGAGTTGCATGGATATTTCTAGTAATACAGCCAAGGTATTTCTTAATACAGTGTGTGGAAAATACAGCCTCTGTGCCAGAAAGTCACCAAATTCATGTAGGTGTTTTACTAGGGTGTCTATGGAAATGCAATAAATTTACAGGGTCTGTAGAAAGTTTACAATCAATCAGACATCTTTTTGCCAGATCTGTGGCAGTTAATGAGTAGCTGTTACAGCTAGACTGAATTTAATTAACTAACTTTGAGCAAACATTACATTCATTGTTTCTTTCTAAGAGAATCACACTACAAATATGTATTTAATGGCCCGAGAAACAATTCTGCTAAATTCCTTGGCGATTACATTCCTCTACAAACATCAATATTTTTCATATGTGATTGGCATTTTTATTTTAAAATTCTATCCTGAAAAGCAAAGGATATATCAAGATTATTCTGATTAAATTAACCTGATGAGGAGTGACCATTTCCATTGCCCAAAGTTGCTTGAATTCAGCAAAGCAATCATAACAAATGATTTCCCCTTTTAAAATGGCAAATTTCAGTTTTCTCTCAAATGTGTAATCCTCAAGTGTACTGAACCATCTAGTAGTGTATTGTTGGAGAAATCAGTGTTGTAACATTGCATTCTTTCACCACCAGGGGGACACCAATGCTTCTCCTTCCTGCAGTACTGCCTGGGTAGGATAACATTACTGGCCGGCTTGTGACTTATAGCTGTGCTCAATAACTTTTAAATGAGTATATGCTACAAACAGTGTCTTATTTATGCGCTGTATTTTATACTTAATCAGCTGATTTATTATTAATAGACAGCAAACTAGCAGGGTTGGAGTTTTTCAGTAAAATGTTTAGTCAATCCTATCTTCTATCTAAAATTTGCAAGTAATTAAATCTCTGATTAAACATCTGAAAGGCTCTCAACTTTCAATAATGGATGGCTATGCACAAGATACATAACAGCTTAATCATATGGTTCTTTTAACCAGATAGTATGTTTACTGTAAAATCCTTATTTCAATAATTTAGCTTCTTTGTTTCATGCTTTTTGGAAATCTTGAACCATCTTTTATGATGTTTGGCAATGTAATTGGTCAAAAATGATAGTGTAAAGTTCCACTATTTACAATTATAACCTATAATGGGCATTTGAGAATTTTTGAGGGGAGTGAGGGGAAGAATAGGATTTTGTAATGCTTAGCGACTGTTCTCTCAGCTAACGTTAGTTGATGAGAAAAGAAATAATGGAAATTGGATAAGTGAAGCGTCTGCCTAAATGAAAATTCCAGATGCAGCAAAGTGAGAAATATGCAGTGAGCACTTTAGTGAAACGAAATTGTAATCGAGATAGTCAAAGGCCACTATATCATAAATTAATAACTGAGTTTTTGACTGTTTTTTAAATTTCCAAAAAATACAGTGGATTCCGGTTAATTGAGACACATCCGAACCAGTACATTTTGGCCCAATTAAGTGGCTGTTCCAATTAGCCGAAGATTCATGGAAATAGTTAAAAAGGTATATTTTTTTTTAAAAACTGAGTAACAAATTATGTATTTAAATGAAATACAGAACAAAGTTCTACCAATACTACTGCAGTACTCTAAAATTGTATTAGTTCCTAGTGCTTATCAACAGAGGAGTTCATCTACATCATGTTCTTTTGACTGTAGATGAACAAAATCAGTGCAGATAATGGACTGCCTTCATACAATGCTTTTGATGATTGCATCTTCCAAATCTTCATTTGCATTGTAACATTCAAGATGTTTGTAGATAACTTCTAACTTGAAGTAGTAAAATGGTTTCATTTTTACTCCTGGCTGTTTCTGACATCAGGCCTGAATGCTTGAAACCACAGTGAGCTAAACCATTCTGAATTGACTTACTGATTATTTCTCTCCAAATATCAGTCACAAAAGTCACTGCTTTTTGAACACAGTACACACAACTGATGCTGTTTAAAAACTGTTCGCTCAAAGCATGGTGTTTTGTCTACTGGCTACTAAGTGCGATTGACCCTTGTTGGAAGCTGTTCAGTAACAGTCTCCTGTCCCAATTAAACAGCATAGTATGAAAAATAAACAAGGGGAATCCCAGCAATTTTCACAGATTGCTGCCCCAATTAATCTATGGCCCAATTAACCAGAATTCACTGTATTTATTTCATCCTGGGAGGAATTGAGGTGTTTTAAATAAATAAAACATAAAAACATGCAAGCATGTAACCATTTGAATGGTGCTGTTGATTTTTTATTGTAATTTTTAATGCAACAGTTCAATCTAAACTTGGCAAATTCTGGTACAGCACAATTCTTGATCTAGTAAGAGTCTTGATGCTTACCAACAATGCCCAATGAAGTTGACTATCTGTTATTAATTGGAATTGCACAAATTTTTAAATATGTTAATTATCCAGAAAATTTATAGGTCACCCACACTAATGAGGTGCCATTGTAACTAATGAAATAGACCAGTAAATTTAAAGAACCTCTGACACACATAATAATTGTGTTAAATTCTGCAAGGATGCCCTAATTACTATGTGTTTGCATGTATGTGTGATTTGATACGTGCTTCATCTCCTCCCCTTTTATTTTCACTTTCTACTTAACCAAAAATGATATTTAAAAGCTTTGTTCTAAATTATAACTGATGTTATCACCTGTATCCTCAATGTGCTGACTGTTGCTTGCCTATAGTTCCATCTGCATCATCAGCCCTCTGGGATCTTGCTTATGTGGCCACTTTTCCTATGTGAATGTGGACGCAGTTTACAAGTTATTGAATGTACAGGGAATATTACTTGAGCACGGTGATGTTTTTTCCTCCATGCCTTTCCATTCTTCTCTCCAATCAGTATTCAAAATTTCTAGTGGGATAGCACTTTGGAGTGGGAACCTTGCCTCAACTCTGCCCAGGGTAAAGCCGATTGATTATAGTATCAAAATTTTCTGCATTATAGATCAGCTGAACCCCTGCAGATCAGTTTGGCTATGTACTCCACTAGGTACTACTTAGCCAGTTAACAACCAAAGAAGTTTTAATTTCAGAATATATTAGTGGCTAAGGCTGGGGAAAAGACAGTGGTATGGAGGTGTGAGTAATGAGCTTTCTAGGTGATCACTTTGCATTCACTCAGCCATGTCTAATTTTTGTTTTCTGGAAATATAAAAGAAAATATGGACTGTGTGATACTTGTATTATAAGTGGTGTAAAATTGACTTGTGGAACAGCATCATTAGGATCAAGCTTTCTTTAAAAACAATATTTTGACTAGTACAGGTTGCATAGAACTAACTTAAAGCAACCAGTTGAGTTGTCAGAAGTTTGAACTCTGCCTATTTTAGTTTTTTTGCACTCTGGTAGTTTCTGTGTGAAAAGATGTCTTCTCCAATACAGATGAGTGATCTTGTACTCCATCTTCTGATTTGTTTCACGGGTGATCTGAGACCTTTGGTTTGAAAACATGATGAATTCTGTTAATTGTGTGACATAAATTTGTCGACTCTTTCATTTCTGACATAATTGATAGTTTAATGAAGGCTTACACTACTATATTTTAATTCTGTGGACTAGAGACATATTAAGGTAGGATAAAGAAAGGAATTGAGCACCAATAGAAAACAAATAAAACTGCAGAAGCTGGAATCTGAAACAGTAGAAATGCTTTAAGATTTCAGCATTCAAACAGCATCAGGGGAAACAGAAGCCAGTCGACAGTTCAGGTCCTCGGTTCTGAGGAAGGATTACTGACCTAAAATGTTGATTGGTTTGTCATTCCACAGATGCTTCTTGAGTGGCAGAGCTCTTTTAACAATTCTGTTTTTGAATTGAGATATAATTTTGACTTCACTCAAGTTGATTTTAATAATACCGCTAATTAGCAAAACAATTCTGTTGAATATCATGATGTATGTTTTGTTTTACATTTCCTCTTAAATAATTTGTTTTCATTGTATCCATTGAGTTTGAAAACTAAGTTTTTGTGAAATTTGAAGCCCTTTCTTCCAAGTTATTTGGATTGTTTGAAGAATTGTATTGCTACCAGCAGTTTGCCTTCTAACAAGTTTTAAGTTTTGCCTCAACGTTGTACAGATTGCTATTATAATAACAATTTAGATTTTGCAATCTCGTTCTCTTTGCTTAATTTTTGACAAACTTGTATTTAACACAATGGGGGGGATATTTATGATAATCATGCTGGAAAACTAAAGCTGCACAGAGATCACTTGGTACTAGAAACATTCTAGGAATGTTTAACTTGGTTTCAAGGGTGTATAATCTTTATTTTCTGGTGTGAGACTATTGAGTAAAATATGCCCAATATAAAGTCTGTAATCTTTGTTAAGCCTAAATTAAAATATCTCATCTGGTGCTATCTGCATAAGTGACACACCCTGGAGCCCTAGTTGAACACTGAAGAAGCTATGGAGGAGAAGGCACAATCTTGCACATCTCTGGTCTTGTCCAGCAATTTTCTTCTTTTTTCACGTGCTGTATAATTTTAATTTTACTCAGTGCAGTCTCTTTAAGCTTCCTAAACTGCATGCTGTATATCCATATAAGAAAGTTTCAGGATTTCTTGCTGTAGCTTGGCAATACATCTCATTCCCACCAATTTGATGTGTGTGTGTGTTGAAGGATTGTGGGAAATTTCTGAAAATCTAATAGTATACTCACCAAACCAGAATTGAGAAATTTTCCAGAAACTGAACTCCCATGCTTGGCATACAGATAATCATTTCCACAATTCAGTGGTCTAATGTGTGTCCATGTCATGATGTAATTTTAAAGTTGCAGCAGCAGGTCTTCAGATATCGATGAATCCTAGTGTGTGCTCAGAATGTTGTGTATAATTTATCAGAAGTTGTCAATTGGACCAAGCCAGTATAAAAATACTTTTGTGTCATGTGCATAAGAAAACTTGCATTTGACAACATCCAGTTGTTTTAAAGTGTTGATACCCAGCTAAATTATTCAATGTTCCCAGTATTCATCTTGTTGCTGCAATTGGTTCAGATATTACATTAAATTTGATGGGCATCACTATTTTAACCTTTTCATAAATCATAGATTTCAAATGTATTTGCATTCTGGTATCTAATTTTCTGTGCTATACGTAATTCGTACTGAAGATTCTGAGATTTAAGGCACAGCAGTGTCTTTGTTTATCCTATCCCTATTTCTGGACTCATTAGTGTGGAGTGGCCCTAGCCTCTTAAATTGCATGTTTTCTTCACTTAATGTACAATTGGAGGGGGGAATAAAACAATTTTGGAAAAAAAACCTTGGAAGAGAAATGCTGATATGACCATCTATACCATTAAAAATGTTCTTTCAAAAATTGGAATGATTCTAGTTCTGGTATGCAATTGCTAAAACAATATTCAGTTGCCATATTGATCTCTTGATTTGCAGGAAGAAGATGAAGTTCCAGATGATGAGACTCTGAATCAGATGATTGCTCGTAATGAAGAAGAATTTGAATTATTCATGGTAAGTGCATAAGATTACATCTAAAGTTAAAATTATTTTTAATTCTCATGCATAGAAGTTGGGACATTATGGTGCAACTGTACAAGACATTGGTGCGGCCATACTTGGAGTATAGTGCACAATTTTGGCCACCTCCTAATAGAATTGCTATCATTAAGCTGAAAAAAACCTCAAAAATATACTTGTGAGAATGTTGTCAGGATTTGAGAACCCGAGTTTTAGGGAGAGATTGGGCAGACTACAGCTTTATTCCATGAAGCGTAGGAAATTGAGGCATAATCTTATAGAGGTGTAGAAAATCATAAGAGTCTTAGATGCTATGAATGCATTTGGTCGTCTGCCCCTTCCCCAACTCCCTGGGAAAGGGAACCAGAAGCTCTAGGGCTTGGGTTTAAGGTGAGAAAGGAAGGATTTAACAGGGAACTGAGGGGTGGCAACTTCACACAGTAGGTAGTATGTACTGTATATGGAATGGATTGCCATAGAAAATGGTTGAGATGGGTAAAAGTTTTAAAAAATATATATTAAAAGACATTTGTTAAGTATGTGGATAGGAAGGGTTTGGAGATACAGGTCCAGAATAAGCTAATGTGACTGGCTTAGGTGGGCACCTTCATTGACATGGACAAGTTAGGCCATGTGGCCTGATATCGTACTGTATTCCCTCTATGACTCTGACTCCATATCAGAATGAGGCCTCCATTGGTTAGGGTTTACCATGGATTTTGTGTCCTAGCTGTCTAGATATGCAAGCCACTGCAGTACAATGTGGAAAGCAAGCTGTTGCCCATGTAGCAAGCTCCCCGCCTCCATGCATCAGATAAGGAATGGCAGAGATTGGTACAGTTTGGCACTAGCAGTGTTGCAAGGCAGCAGAGATTTGAGATCAAAGTTTTCCTTCTCCTAAACAAGCTACCCACCAAGGCTGATGAGCCCCATCAGCCCAAAGTGACTGATTTTAAGGCGCCAGTAACCTGCCTTTGACCCTTCTCCTTTCAGTTAAAAACTGTTCCACTGGACTTAGTAGCTAAGACATGTGAAGGGCAGGAGCTGGAAATAGTTGCCAGAGGCTTTTTGAGGCACACGCGATTGATAGCATCCATATCAAAATATATTGGCAGATACAGTGGATTGCAGTTCATTGGACACATGGGGACCAGTACATTTTAGTGCAATTATGCAGCTGCCCCCGTTAGCTGAAGTTTCATGAAAATAGTTAAATAGGTATAAAAACACAAACTAATTTTAGCTGAGTAACAAATTATGTATTTAAATGAAATACAGAACAAATTAGAACACTACAGTACTATGAAACTGTATTCATTCCCAATAGTTATTGAAGGAGGAATTGTATAGTACCATGTTGTTTTGGTTGACTGTAAATGAACAAAATCAGCGCAGGCAACTAGTGCAGATAATGGACTCCCTTCATAAAATGCTTTCGGCGATTGCATCCTCCAAATCTTCAATTTCATTTGAATGTTCAAGGTGATTGTCGATAGCTTCAAATCTTTCATAATTCCTAACTTGCTGAAGTAGTGAAATCATTTCATTTTCACTCCCAGCTGTTTCTTGCATCTCCAAAAGGAATCCCAGCTATTTTCTCAACTAGTTTTAGTTCTTTAAGAGTTGTCCCAAATAGTGGCTGCCCTGATAAACCGATGGCCCAATTAACCAGAATCCTATCTATATATATATATATATATATGTATGTATATATATGTATATGTATGTGTGTGTGTATATATGTATATGTGTGTGTGTGTATGTAATATATATATATATAAAATGTGTGTGTGCTTTTTGTCAGTAGTGTTCAGAAGTATAAACATGTTGTTGAAGAACCTAGAATTTTCATGTTCTAGAATGTGCTATGTTTTTTTCAATTTTGTTGGAGTTTGTAGCATTAATATATTATAGAACGGGGGAAAAGACATTTCCAAATATGCATTCAAAAAATGGAAAAATGTATCCCCAGCAGAGTTGTCATTTATTATCCATCCCTAATTGCCCCGCTTGAGAAAAC
The DNA here is from genome assembly GCF_030028105.1 of Mobula birostris. NCBI lineage: Eukaryota > Metazoa > Chordata > Chondrichthyes > Myliobatiformes > Myliobatidae > Mobula > Mobula birostris. Next base: position 55,711,905 of record NC_092386.1, read on the forward strand.
AGTTAGGAAACAACTGTAGGGGGGGCTTGACATCGCATATGGATGAGATTAGAAAAGGCTGCCAAGTTTCATTCCTTAAGACATAGGAGCAGAATTAGGCCAGTCTGCTTCCCTAAAGAGCACTAGTGAAATATTGTACATTGAAAATTGCCGATGACATCACTGTAATCTCCTCAATGAGTCACTAATTTTTCAGTTTCTGGCAGCTATTTTGTTAACCACCTTATCCAATATTCCCTTGTCTATTAGCTGGGAGATTACATAGATTCAGATATGAATGGAATGCAATGTTCAGAGAACTGTCATGATAATTTACTTATATTTTTAACAAAACACCTTGATATACTTTTGGAATTTCTTATTTTAGCTCTGTTTGATTCTATTGTGAAATTGATGCAACTGAACCAGTTTTGCTTATTCTCAATATAATGCCAGTCTGCATCCCATCAATCTTTAAAGCAGCTTAAAACATACTGATGCATTTGAACTAAATTCACATGTTTGCATACAACACAACAAAAATTAGTCTACTTCCTCCCAAAAGTGGTGCCATTTCAATTTGGTGGCTGCAAAACAAAGTGTGGCTGCTTCTAAATTGGTGTCCAGAAGAATTGGTTTTAACCAGTCAATGTGAATCAAACCCATGTTGAAGAACAAAAAATGTATGCAGAAATATTTAACTCCAAATATGGTATGTGTTTCAAGGAACAGAGAAAGTAGGCCATTTTCTTTTTCATTTTTCATTCTTACCTTCAAATTTACCACAGCTCTAATTTTAATACTTAGACCTAGTGTAAAATCTCGTGTCCTTAAATAAGTAACAATTTGCTAGGAGGAATAAAGTCACAATTTATTTGTCAGTGACTATCCTTTTGAAAGACTGATGCCTCATCCTCAAGTATTATATACATCAACTAATTGCTTTTATTTAATTCATAATAAATGTACTGTGATTATAAAGTCATGATATTACCATGCCAACACCTTCTACCTCAGCGCATGGATCTAGAGCGGCGAAGAGAAGATGCACGGAATCCAAAACGCAAGCCAAGACTGATGGAGGAAGATGATTTGCCATCATGGATTGTCAAAGATGATGCAGAAGTTGAAAGATTGACCTGTGAAGAGGAGGAGGAGAAGATGTTTGGGAGAGGTTCACGCATGCGCAGGGATGTGGACTACAGTGATGCCCTTACAGAAAAACAGTGGCTAAGGGTAGGTAACAATTACTGCTTGGTGTATTTGTATAGTTCAAAGAATCATTGTTTGTAAAGCAGAAAGATTAAAAATTAGCTTTATTTATCACATACATCGTGTTACGTAAACGGCAACAATGAATATCAATTGAGGCAGGTTATATGAAAACAACCAAACATTTATTAAACACGTATAAACGATAAGGGGAAAAAAAATAAAGGAAAACTTTAACCGGAAATTAACAGATATGCAGCCGTTCACCGACTCGCCACTCGGCTCTGGTTCTTAAAGCGTTAAATGCGAAAACAGTTCTTAAAGCGATACAGTCAGATATAGTTCTTAAAGCGATAACTTCAGAAGTCCAACAGTTTTACACATTCAATTGGGAGAGACTTCTCTGGAGAAGGATTTCTTCACAGATGCACCTTTACTGCTGATTCTGTCCACAGGATTCACGATGCCGAAAATAAACAGTTTAAAGCAACTGACCTTAAATTCCTTTAGAGAGAGAGAGAGAGAGAGAGCACCTTTTTGCATGAACACCTTGCTCTTTCTGGCAAGAGTTATCTCGATGCAGGTACTCCTCCAACGAAGACTCAATAAGGCCGATTCTTTATTAAACTGCCAAACGATGCCGACTTCTCTCGGCCCTTCGATAAATTCTTCACTCTCCCTTCAACTGTTGGAATTGAGTAAATTGGCATATCCAGCCACAAATTTCCAGTCCAAATAATATGAAATCTTTCAACAGAACGCACAACCGTTTTAAAAATGAAACTGCGTCACCAAAAACAAACACGTAACAAACAGAGATACAGCACGTTCTGCATGGAAATCTACAAACTCAAAAACCCTACTGCGTCACCTGAGTCGACCCTTATATAGTCACGGGGCACATGCCATCACGTGACCTCACATCGGCGGGAAAATCACATCAGGTGACCTCCAAAAGACCATTACATCATTCTCACAAAAAAAACAGATCTCCTTGAGCATGTAACAATTGAAAAATATGGTGAAATGCATAATTTGCATCAATAACCAATACAGTCCAAGGATGTGCTGGGGCTAGCGCACAAGTGTCACTGTGCTTCCAGCGCTAATCTAACATGGCCACAACTTACTTTGGAATTTGGGAGGAAATGAGCACCCAGAAGAACTCTCAATCACAGGGAGACCGTGCAAACTCCTTACAAGCTGTGGCAGGAATTGAACCCAGATCCCGGACGAAGTGTTATGCTAGCCTCTATGCTGCTGTGCCAAAGCAGCTATTGTATTACGCTTGCCCGACTTTGATTTTAAATTTTAACCCTGAGGACTTGTTTGTTAACTTCTAAAGGTGACTTTCTTGAACATGTTTTGTAATTCATATAGTTAAATTAAAGCAAACATTTCCTGCAATGATTTCTCTGCCTAATTTCTAAACCATTAGTTTTGAAATATAATCCTTGGCCTTCTAGATGTAAAACTATGTGATCTCTTTGGCATCTCCTTGGAAAATTTGTTCGATTCCACATATAAGCTGATAACATTAAACTGAAAGCCTGGATTAACTTTGAGTTTTCCATGATCATCATATTGGCTTTCACTTATCCAGCATCTTGCACCAGGTGAACAGTAATTCACTCAAATATTGGGAAGATTGACCCACTGTCTTCATTTCTGCCAAAAAACCTCATTCCGTAGCCATAGTGCTCCTGCAATAGTACTGAATACCTGTACTTCAGAACTTGACATGCTGTTGACCAAGTTGTGTCCGTACAAATACATCTATCTGGTAATGTGGAAAATTACACAGTTTTGTCCTGCCTGCAAGAAGCATGACGAATCCAACCCAGCAAATTAACAATGCAGTTACAGTATTCCCAATCATCACGATCATCAGTGATGTTATCAAATGGCACTTTCTAGGCAACTATCTTGTCACAGAAGCTCAGTTTGAATTCCACTAAAATTACTTGGCTCCTGACTTCATTTACAGCCTTGCTCCACACAGGACCATAGGGTTGAACTCTGGAAGTGGACTGAGAGTAACTGACCTGACATCAAGGCAGTATGGCATCAAGGAGCCTTGGCTAAACTGAAGTTGATGGGAATCGGGGACAAAGCCTCTGCTGTTTGGAATCATAACTAGCACAAAGAAAGATGGTTAAGGTAGTTTGAAATGAATCATGTTAGTCACAGGACACGTCTGCAGGAGTTCCTCGGGCTAGTGTCTTTAGCTGCTTCATCGAGGACCTTTATTCATAAGTTCAGAAATAGTGGTGCTTGTTGCTGATTGCAAAATGTTAGATTACACAACCTTTCTCAACTCTTCGGATTAATGAAATAGTCCATGCCTATTTGGCTAATGTTGTCCCTCTCTTAGGGTGGCTAATGTTGTCCCTCTCTTCCAGAAGGGGGGAAGAGAGAAAACAGGGAATTATAGACCAGTTAGCCTGATGTCGGTGGTGGGAAAGATGCTGGAGTCAATTATAAAAGATGAAATTACGACACATCTGGATAGCAGTAACAGGATCGGTCCGAGTCAGCATGGATTTACGAAGGGGAAATCGTGCTTGACTAATCTTCTGGAACTTTTTGAGAATGTAACTATGAAAATGGACAAGGGAGAGCCAGTGGATGTAGTGTACCTGGACTTTCAGAAAGCCTTTGATAAAGTCCCACATAGGAAATTAGTGGGCAAAATTAGGGCACATGGTATTGGGGGCAGAGTACTGACATGGATTGAAAATTGGCTGGCTGACAGAAAACAAAGAGTAGCGATGAATGGGTCCCTTTCGGAATGGCAGGCAGTGACCAGTGGGGTACCGCAGGGTTCAGTGCTGGGACCGCAGCTGTTTACAATGTATATTAATGATTTAGATGAGGGAATTAAAAGTAACATTAGCAAATTTGCTGATGACACAAAGCTGGTTGGCAGTGTGAAATGTGAGGAGGATGTTATGAGAATGCAGGTGACTTGGACAGGCTGGTTGAGTGGGCAAGATGCATGGCAGATGCAGTTTAATGTGGATAAATGTGAGGTTATCCACTTTGCTGGTAAGAACAGGAAGGCAGATTATTATCTAAATGGAGTCAAGTTAAGAAAAGGGGAAGCACAGCGAGATCTAGGTGTTCTTGTACATCAGTCACTGAAAGCAAGCACGCAAGTACAGCAGGCTGTGAAGAAAGCTAATGGCATGTTGGCCTTCATAACAAGGGGAATTGAGTATAAGAGCAAAGAGGTCCTTGTGCAGCTGTACAGGGCCCTGGTGAGACCACACCTGGAGTACCGTGTGCAGTTTTGGTCTCCAAATTTGAGGAAGGACATTCTTGCTATTGAGGGAGTGCAGCGTAGGTTCACAAGGTTAATTCCCGGGATGGCGGGACTGTCATATGTCGAAAGATTGGAGCGACTGGGCTTGTATACTCTGGAATTTAGAAGGCTGAGAGGGGATCTTATTGAAACATGTAAGATTATTAAGGGATTGGACAGGCTGGAGGCAGGAAGCATGTTCCCGCTGAAGGGTGAGTCCAGAACCAGAGGCCACAGTTTAAGAATAAGGGGTAGGCCATTTAGAATGGAGTTGAGGAAAAACTTTTTCACCCAGAGAGTGGTGGATGTATGGAATGCTCTGCCCCAGAAGGCTGTGGAGGCCAAGTCTCTGGATGCCTTCAAGAAAGAGATGGATAGAGCTCTTAAAGATAGTGGAATCAAAGGTTATGGGGATAAGGCAAGAACTGGATACTGATTGTGGATGATCAGCCATGATCACAGTGAATGGTGGTGCTGGCTCAATGGCCTACTCCTGTACCAACTGTCTATTGTCTATTGCCTCAGTCACAGCGAGACCTGGACAATATCCAAGCCGTGTCTGATAGGTGGCTAGTAATACTCCTATCACACAAGTGCCAGACTGATGATATCAAACAAAAGAAAATTCAGCTACTAATCCATGACAGTAAATGGCATTACCATCATTGAATCACCCACTACTAATATACCATTGACCAGAAACTAATTTGAATAGCCATTTACATAATATGGCTACAGAGCAGGTCAAGGGGTTAGGAATCCTGTGGTGACTAATTCACTGAAGGTTGAGTAAAGTGGCACTAGTGGTATACAGTGATGTTTTGCAGGAGCTCACAAAACACTACATCTTCTAAACTGCTTTTACTACAATCTGCAGCCTGTAGTTTCCCTTTAAGAAACATACTTTTGAACAGTCTAAACACAAGCATTTTACAATTTCATAAGGACTTGTGGAACTGGACTCAGGAATGCAAGTATGCATTGAAAGTCAGCTGTCGCTGAAAGAGAGTGTGCCAGGTAAGACTTCATGCCAGACTAAAGCAACAGAGTACACAGCAACCTCACCCTAGCATATTGCTGGCTAATGTACAGTCACTGGAGAACAAGATGTAAGACTTAAGGGAAGGTTGCTGTTTTGGAAGGAAAGGAGAGATTGCTGTGTTCTCTGTTTCACTAAGACATGGCTCACCATTAACACGCTGGACAACATCCCTAGACCACATTTCAGGAAGTCTGATCATCCAACTATCCTCCTACTTGCACACAGGCAGAGACTAAAGAGCAAGTCATCGGAAGTAAGGACAAGAGGGGGTGGGGTCTTCAGGACTTCGATGTTTCTATCATTCATTCTATGGGGTTTCTTGTCCTGTGGAGTGCAAATATCAGGTTATATTGTATACATACTCTGATAATAAATGAACTCCTGAATCTTCTGAGTGACTAAGGCATTGCTTCGAGTCAGTGGACTGGGCCATTTTCAAGGATTAATCAGAGGACCTGAATGAATGTGCCACATTTGTCACAGATTTTATAGAGACACTAACAGGCATGTGTCTTCCCACAGAATCATTCATAGTTGTTCCCACTCAGAAGCCCTATAATTGACTAATAGATCTGCAGTCTGCTGAGGGCTGGATTGGTGTTCAGGACTGAAGACCCAGGAAAGTACAAGAGGTCCAGGTGTGACGTCCAGAAAGTCACCTCACATGCAAAGTGGTAGTTCCAACTTCAATCACAAAAGGATGCTCGACAGCTATAGCAGGGCTTGAATGCCATCACCTCCTACAAAGCAAAACAAGCAATGTAGATGACAACACAATTTCACCCCGGATGAGCTCATTGCCTTTTATGCTTGCTTTGACACAGAACGTTGAAGTCACAGGGTCGTTGGGGACTGTGGGAGTTCATGAAAGTGCTTACATCTCTGGGGTTGATGTGAGAGCCTTCAAGAGGATGAACTTGTAGAAAGCATCTGGCCCAGACAATGTACCTAGCTGATAAGGGAAGACCTGTGCTAATCAACTGGCTGGAGTGTTTACTGACATCTTTAACCCCTTGCTTTGGCAGTCTGAGCAGGCTTGCTTCTAGCAGGCTTTAATTATACCAGTGCTCAAGAAGAACATGATAACCTGCCTCAATAAATATCATCCAGTAGCACTTGAATCCACTGTGATGAAATGCTTTTAGAAGTCATATCAAGTCCTGCTTGAGGAATGTCCTCCACTCTAATTTGCCTACCATCCCAACAGGTCAAAAGCAGATGCCATTTCATTTACTCTTCACTCAGCTTGGAACATCTCTGAGCAACTGGATCCATGGTTTTCTCACTTGCCTACTTGCTTTATAGATATGACTGCGTGGTTAAGTACAATTCCAAAACCATGTATAACTTTGCAGATGACAAAAGATAGTGATGAATTAAGGGATCGGAGATGGTCAGTAACTTTAAATTCCTTGGCTTTATCATATCAGAGGTTCGCTTCTGGTTCGAGCATGCAAGTGCTCTTACAAAGAAGGCATGATAGAGCCTCTACTTTCTCAGAAGTTTGTGCAAATTCTGCATGCCATGTAAAACTCTGACAAACTTCCACATATGCAAGTAGACAGTATCCTGACTGGTCGCATCAGAGCCTGGTGTGGAAACACCAATGCCCAAGAATAGAAAAGCCTACAAAAATGATGCACAAAGCCCAGTCCATCACAGGGAAAGTCCTTCCCTCTATTGAGCACATCTATAAGAAGTACTGCAACAAGAAAACAGCATCCATCAACAAGATCTGCCCCCGCCCCCCGCCCCATGATTCAGGCCATGCTCTCTCCTTGCTACTGGAGTCAGGAAAGAGGTACAGGAGCCTTGGGTCCCATATCACCAGGTTCGGGAACTATTATTACCCTTCAGTCATCAGGCTCTTGAACCAGTGGGGATAACTTCTCTCACCTCATCTGAACTGATTTCACAACCTATGGACTCATTTTCAAGAACTCTTCAAATCATGTTCTCAGCTTTATTTACTTAGTTATTTGTTTTTATTTGCAGTTTGTCTTGTGTGCTTACTCCACTGCTCTACTTGCATTACACTTACAACTGTGTGACTAAGCACAGCTCCAATGCCATACTTAAGCTTGCTGACACGACCACTGTCGTTGGCTGAATCATAGGTGGTGATGAATCTGCATGTAGGAGGGAGATTGAAAATCTGTTTCGGTGATGCCACGGCACCAACCTCATTCAATGTCAGCAAGACCAAGGAGGTGATTATTTACTTCAAGAGGAAGAAACCAGAGGTCTATGAGCCAGCTGGTGGAGAAGGTTGCAATATTAAATTCCTTGGTGTTATCATATCCGAGGACTTGTCCTGGGTCCAGCATGTAAATGCAGTTATGAAGAAAGCATGGCAGACCCTTCATTTCCTTAGAAGTTTTTGAAGATGTCATGCTGAATCTAATATTTTGACAAACTTCTATAGATGTGTGCTGGAGAGTATATTGACTGGTTGTATCACAGCTTGGTATGGATACTGCTCAGTCCATCACAGGTGAAGCCTTCCTCACCATTGAACACACCTACACCAAGCACTGTTACAGGAATGCAGCATCCAAAATCAGGGATTCCCACACCTAAGCCCTGCTCTCTTCTCGCTGTTACCATCAAGATGAAAGTTCAGGAGCCTCAGGACTCTCACTGCCAGGTCAGGAACAGTAATTATTGTTCAACAATCAGGCTCTTGAACCAATAGAATAACTTAATTCAATTTCAATTTCACTTTCCCCATCACTGAACTGTTCCCACAACCTATGGGCTCACTTTCAAGAACTCTTCATCTCATGTGCTCACTGTTTATTGCTTATTTATTTGCAATTACATTTTTTTGTCTTTTGTATTCGTAGTTTTTTGCCTTTTGCATATTGGTTGTTTGCCCTGTGGGGATGGTCCTGACCTAAGTCCTTGACCAGATATCTGTAATGGCATTAAGATGCCAATTCCACTCTTATTTCTTTTTCAGTTTTTCTTAGATCAGTATGTGGCTATATCTAGTTCTGTTTTAGAGCTTTCCTGTGAAGACTTTCGAAGCTTTTCACATTTATTAATCTGTGTTAATATAAATTTTAAATTGGAACATCCCACCAAAATTTTCTCAGCTGACCAAATGCAGTTTTTCTATGGGGTAATCCAGGTAATTGTTGAAGGCGAAAATTAGTTTCTGAGAGTGATTCAAATCTGCTTTAAGCTCTTAGCAAGTGTGGGATTCAAACAATAAAGGGGAAAAAATGCTTTAGGTCGTGCGATAATCAAATGTCTTTGATTTGGGGTTAAAAAAAAAAAAATTGAAGAAATGTAGGAGTTTTCAATGAACCTTAAACCAAAAAACCGACCTCTGGGAGGTATAGCGTAACTGATAATTTTCCCACTATATAGCTTAATAACTAAAAATATTTTTTAAGAAGTAAATTAATTTGTAAGCTGAAATTATCAGCAGCCTTATGAAGAATTGGGTAATTATATATTTAGAGCATGAAGGATCTGTATTTCTGATTTATGCTTCCTGGATGGTTCAGGGGTATGGAGTTTATAAATGGAGGGTAGGTAAATTAAATTTGTCATTTCTATTCATAACAGGCATTAAAAGATCAAATATTATTTGTCATTTGATATTAATGGATATTCAATATACTTAAATCTAAAATTTTAAACTGGGAATTTAACTTAGGCAATTGAAGATGGCAATTTAGAAGAAATGGAAGAGGAAATACGTCAGAAGAAAGCTAGGAAACGCAGAAGAAATGTGGATAAAGATTCATCAAAGGAGGATGGAAAAAAGAAGAAAAAGAGAGGCAGACCCCCAGCAGAAAAACTGTCTCCAAATCCACCTAGGATAACCAAACAGATGAATGCAATCATTGATACAGTTATAAACTACAGAGACAGGTAAAATGATTTGGACATTTTCTTCCTTGCCTTCCAAATCAAGTATTTCATTTGCAGTTCCATTGCATTAGTCGAACTCTAGACATTAAGATGCGTATTTCAGCAATTTCATCTAACTGTCCAATGTCAAAGGTGTTATGATGAAACTCTTAAAATGTTAAACCAACATCAGAACCATTAGAATTGTAAAAGAAATGCATAAAATCATAATAGCTTCTTCATAAAGATGTAAGGTTTGTTCTTGAGACAAGGTTGGTTAAGCAAACCAGTCTTGAATGGTTTAACTATGAGGAAATAGAATGATGTCTGACTTCCTAATTACTGATGAAGCAGTGAGAACTTTCAACACAACACATCACACTTAAAATTACTGTTTAAAACTCAAATCCATTTCAATGATAGTTCTAGTCTGGTGTCTAATGGGAGAAGAGTAATACTCAATTTAAGATGTTCAAAAGGTTCAACATTGAAGGCCATTCCTATGAGGTGGGTAACACACATAAAAGTTGCTGCTGAACGCAGCAGGCCAGGCAGCATCTCTAGGAAGAGGTACAGTCGACGTTTCAGGCCAAGATCCTTTGTCAGGACTGACTGAAAGAAGAGCTAGTAAGAGATTTGAAAATGGGAGGGGGGGGGAGATCCAAAATGATAGGAGAAGACAGGAGGGGGAGGGAGGGGAAAAGCCCAGAGGATGGGCGAGGGGTATAGTGAGGGGGACAGAGGGAGAAAAAGGGGAGAGAGAAAAAGAATGTGTGTATATAAATAAATAACAGATGGGGTACGAGGGGGAGGTGGGACAATAGCGGAAGTTTGAGAAGTCAATGTTCATGCCATCAGGTTGGAGGCTACCCAGGCAGAATATACAGTGTTGTTCCTCCAACCTGAGTGTGGCTTCATCTTTACAGTAGAGGACGCTGTGGATAGACGTATCAGAATGGGAATGGGACGTGAAACTAAAATGTGTGGCCACTGGGAGATCCTGCTTTCTCTGGCGGACAGAGTGTAGGTGTTCAGCGAAACGATCTCCCAGTCTGCGTCGGGTCTCGCCAATATATAGAAGACCACATAGGGAGCACCGGACACAGTATATCACCCCAGCCGACTCACAGGTGAAATGTCGCCTCACCTGGAAGGACTGTCCGGGGCCCTGAATGGTAGTGAGGGAGGAAGTGTAAGGGCATGTGTAGCACTTGTTCCGCTTACAAGGATAAGTGTCAGGAGGGAGATCAGTGGGAAGGGAAAGATGTGCTTGGTGGTGGGATCTCGTTGGAGGTGGCGAAGTTATGGAGAATTATATGTTGGACCCGGAGGCTGGTGGGGTGGTAGGTGAGGACAAGGGGAACCCTATTCCTAGTGGGGTGGCGGGAGGATGGAGTGAGAGCAGATGTGCGTGAAATGGGGGAGATGCGTTTGAGAGCAGAGTTGATGGTGAAGGAAGGGAAGCCCCTTTCTTCTCACGCTCTGTAACTTTTCGATGATTTTCAGTTCCCTGGCCCCCACCACTTTATTTTCACCATAGATGTCCTGTCCTTATATACTTCCATCCCCCATCAGGAAGGTCTCAAAGCTCTCCGCTTCTTTTTGGATTCCAGACCTAACCAGTTCCCCTCTACCACCCGTCTAGTGGAATTAGTCCTTACTCTTAATAATTTCTCCTTTGGCTCCTCCCACTTCCTCCAAACTAAAGGTGTAGCCACGAACATCCGTATGGGTCCTAGCTATGCCTGCCTTTTTGTTGGCTTTGTGGAACAGACTATGTTCCAAACCTATTCTGGTATCTATCCCCCACTTTTCCTTTATTGGCGCTGCTTCCTGCATGCATGCTGAGCTCGTTGACTTCATTAACTTTGCCGCCAACTTTCACCCTGCCCTCAAGTTTACCTGGTCCATTTCCGACACCTCCCTCCCCTTTCTAGATCTTTCTGTCTCTGGAGACAGCTTATCTACTGATGTCTACTATAAGCCTACTGACTCTCACAGCTATCTGGACTATTCCTCTTCTCACTCTGTCTCTTGCAAAAATGCCATCCCCTTCTCGCAATTCCTCAGTCTTCGCTGCATCTGCTGTCAGGATGAGGCTTTTCATTCCAGGACGAAGGAGATGTCCTGTTTTAAAGAAAAGGCCTTCCCTTCCTTCACCATCAACTCTGCTCTCAAACGCATCTCCCCCATTTCACGCACATCTGCTCTCACTCCATCCTCCCACCACCCCACTAGAAATAGGGTTCCCCTTGTCCTCACCTACCACCCCACCAGCCTCCGGGTCCAACATATTATTCTCCGTAACTTCGCCACCTCCAACGGGATCCCACCACTAAGCACATCTTTCCCCCCCATTCCGCAGGGATCGCTCCCTACGCAACTCCCTTGTCCATTTGTCCCCCCCCATCCCTCCCCACCGATCTCCCTCCTGGCACTTAAGCGGAACAAGTGCTACACATGCCCTTACACTTCCTCCCTCACTACCATTCAGGGCCCCAGACAGTCCTTCCAGGTGAGGCGACACTTCACCTGTGAGTCGGCTGGGGTGATATACTGCGTCCGGTGCTCCCTATGTGGTCTTCTATATATTGGCGAGACCCGACGCAGACTGGGAGATCGTTTCGCTGAACACCTACGCTCTGTCCGCCAGAGAAAGCAGAATCTCCCAGTGGCCACACATTTTAGTTCCACGTCCCATTCCCATTCTGATATGTCTATCCACGGCCTCCTCTACTGTAAAGATGAAGCCCATCTTCTGGGCTTTTCCCCTCCCCACCCCTTTCCTTTCTCCCTGGGCCTCCTGTCCCATGATCCTCTCGTATCCCTTTTGCCAATCAACTGTTCAGCCCTTGGCTCCATCCCTCCCACTCCTGTCTTCTATCATTGTGGATCTCTCCCCCCCCCCCCCCCCCCCACTTCCAAATCTCTTACTAGCTCTTTTAGTTAATCCTGACAAAGGGTCTCGGCCCAAAAAGTCGACTGTACCTCTTCCTAGAGATGCTGCCTGGCCTGCTGCGTTCACCAGCAACTTTTATGCGTGTTGCTTGAAATTCCAGCATCTGCAGATTTCCTGGTGTTTGCCTGTGAGGTGGGTATTGAGTTATTGGTCATCTCTCCAGTACCAAGTCAATTAAATAGCAATTCTTTTTGATTCTGACTGCCTATTTTATATTAACAGTGATTCTTCCTGATGTGAGTGTCTCCTCAATAAGTTTACTCATTGGAACCATTTAGAACCAGTTTACTAAACCCCAAACTCTTGAATGATAAATCGTTGCTCTGTAGCTAGCCCAATTTGCATTGGCAACATTTCTCATTTATGTGTATTTAAATCATATTGCTTTCTTTTGTCCAAGTTGATGAATGTAGAATTTGGAGCATAGCAGGCACTTCAGCTTGCAGTCTATGCCACCCATGATATCAATTTAAACGAATCACATCCTTTTTTTCATTTGCCTGTTTAAGTGCTGCTATTGTAACAATATTTGAGACAGCATTTGTCTGGTTTTATTCATTTATTGCTAGAAAACTAATAGCAATTAGTTCTCTTCCCATATATGCACTATTAACTGTGGTTTCCCCTTACTATCTTCAACTATATTTTGCTACTTAGCAACAAAGAACAGAAGTCAGGTGTCATATGCAGTTTAAAGTATAGTGCACACTCATGTCAATGGTCAAATAATTTTTTTCATTTCCTTTTGTGTTATAAAATGTTAAGAGACGGATGAATATCGTTGCAATGTACAACCACATTAAAATAATTATGCTTGTGTTCTTTTCAGGCTGCCTCTACAAATGTATGATGGAGTTGATCAATGTGTAGTATTAGTATAGAATTTGGGCTAATTTTTCCAGTTGTGACAGGAGTAAGAAATATCCTGACTCTTTGCATTAGATTTTCCATGGTTATTGGTTCTTTTTAACGATTCACTGCAGTTGTATTTCAGTAATAGGTCCTTTGTTTATAATAATCCAAGGTTGCAGCCATAGTTGACTATTACGAAAAAAGCTCAAAATGTATGTCTTCACTATATACAGTGGATTATGGTTAACTGGGGCAACTTTAAAATTGAGAAAATATGTGGGACACTGCTTTAGAGTGAACAGTTGCATTATTTGTGTGTGCTTGTGTTATGTTATTCATTTGGACTGACGTACGCCAAAAAGCAGTAATTTTTGACACTACTTCATGCAGGAAGGCAATGAAAGTAGTCTATTATCTACACTAGGTGTCTGCTGATTTTATTTATTTACAGTGAAAAGAACACAGTAGCAAACACTGGATGAATTCCTCTGTCAATAACTATTAGGAACTAGTACACAGTTTTATAGTACTGTAGTCACAGTAGTAGTGTTCTAATTTGTATATATTTTATTTAAATACACAATTTTGTTACTCAATTAAATGATAGTTTCTCTTTCTTTTAATACTTCTTTTAAAAAAAACTATTTCTATGAAACTTTTGCTAATTCGGGCAGCCGCTTAATTGGGCCAAAATGTATTGGTCCCGATATGTCTTAATTAACTGGAATCCACTGTACAGTTTGTTTTTTGCAATAGGAGCATGGTATGTGGCAAATTTTCTTTTCAGTCAAAAAGAAAGCTTAGGATCGCTTTTACAGTGATATTTTAATATAGTAATAGCTTTATAAAAATATAAATGAATATCAAAAATAGGCATATGGAATTTGAATTGACTTGAACTTCTTGTAAAATGATGGTGATGTAGCACTGATCACCTGTTCTCCCTTTGCCCTGAAATAGCTTGAACCGACAACTGAGTGAAGTCTTCATCCAGTTACCATCACGGAAGGAGTTGCCTGAATACTATGAGCTGATTCGAAAACCTGTGGATTTCAAAAAAATCAAGGTATAAACAGATCTGTAAAATTTGTTCTGTTTCATTCTCCATCTTGCAATAAAATGATTTTTAAATACTAATTATAACCACATAACTTAAACTGACTTGAATCGCCACTTTGCTCTAATGAATTAAAAGATACAATTTTTGAACATTTCTTCATCTTCCTATGCCCTATAAGTAGATCAATGAAAACTCAGTTGAGTACATCAATCTATATTTTTAAAAAGTATTTAGAATGTCCCTGTAAACAAAGTAGCTAATTAAATGCTTTTTTGGGAAAGAAGTTGAAACACCATATTTTATACTCCAGATAATCTTTTAAAACTTGGTGGTGGATAATAATATTAGTTACATTTTCTATCCACTCAAGAGTTGTATATTAACAGGAGCAATTCAAACCTGCCACAAACTAGCCAACTAACAGCCGGCTTAATTCAGTCACAATATCAAAATCTTAACGCAAGTTTCATACTGATTTTCTTGGATGTACTTTGTTTGAGACCACCACACCGCAATGCAGGGTTAAAGTATAGCTCTGGGAAGCTACAAAATTGAATCCCGTCATTGCTGTCATGGCACCAGGTCAAATTTGGGCAAGAAGACTTGATGCCTACTGTATCTATATGGATTTCAGTAAGGCATTTGACAAGGTTCCACACAGTAGGCTTATTCAGAAAGTCAGAAGGCATGGGATCCAGGGAAGTTTGGCCAGGTGGATTCAGAATTGGCTTGCTTGCAGAAGGCAGAGGGGTCGTGGTGGAGGGAGTACATTCGGATTGGAGGGTTGTGACTAGTGGTGTCCCACAAGGATCGGTTCTGGGATCTCTACTTTTCGTGATTTTTATTAACGTCCTGGATGTGGGGGTAGAAGGGTGGGTTGGCAAGTTTGCAGACGACACAAAGGTTGGTGGTGATGTAGATAGTGTAGAGGATTGTCAAAGATTGCAGAGAGACATTGATAGGATGCAGAAGTGAGCTGAGAAGTGGCAGATGGAATTCAACCCGGAGAAGTGTGAGGTGGTACACTTTGGAAGGACAAACTGCAAGGCAGAGTACAAAGTAAGTGGCAGGATACTTGGTAGTGTAGAGGAGCAGAGGGATCTGGGGGTACATGTCCACAGATCCTTGAAAGTTGCCTCATAGGTATATGGGGTAGTTAAGAAAGCTATGGGGTGTAGGCTTTCGTAAGTCGAGGTATAGAGTTTAAGAGTCGCGATGTAATGATGCAGTTCTATAAAACTCTGGTTAGGCCACACTTGGAGTACTGTGTCCAGTTCTGGTTGCCTCACTATAGGAAGGATGTGGAAGCATTGGAAAGGGTACAGAGGAGATTTACCAGGATGCTGCCTGGTTTAGAGAGTATGCATTATGATCAGAGATTAAGGGAGCTAGGGCTTTACTCTTTGGAGAGAAGGAGGATGAGAGGAAACATGATAGAGGTATACAAGATATTAAGAGGAATAGATAGAGTGGATAGCCAGCGCTTCTTCCCCAGGGCACCACTGCTCAATACAAGGGGACATGGCTTTAAGGTAAGGGGTGGGAAGTTCAAGGGGGATATTAGAGGAAGGTTTTTCACTCAGAGAGTAGTTGGTGTGTGGAATGCACTGCCTGAGTCAGTGGTGGAGGCAGATACGCTAGTGAAATTTAAGAGACTATTAGACAGGTATATGGAGGAATTTAAGTTGGGGGGTTATATGGGAGGCAGGGTTTGAGGGTCGGCACAACAATGTGGGCCGAAGAGCCTGTACTGTGCTGTACTATTCTATGTTCTATGTATTTCTCCAAATGAAAATGAGCAATTAAACCAAAATGGTGTGTTACCCTTTATCATAAAGGGCTTAGGGTACACTTTGTCACACCAGAACTCCAGTGCTGTTTTCAATTTTGGTCTCTATACCCAAGGAAGGAAATGCTAGATTTGGAGGCAGTGAAGTACAAAATCCTACAACGATGAATACCTGTGAAGACCAAGAGAGTAACTAGCTTGTACACACTGGAGTTTATTTTATGGAGCATTCAGGGTTCTGAGAGCAATTGATAAGTTATCTGCAGAGGTGTTTCCCAGGCTGGAGAATCCAAAACAAAGGATGTGGTCCCTGGATTATTTATTAGGCATTAAGGACAAATGAGTGAACAAAGTTAGGGAAAACCCTATTTCACCTTATTTCTCCTCAGTCTGTTGGTACAGGTAACTATCGGAAAGTCCTTGTAAGGATGAGTCTTTTTAAGTTGATGACTAATGTGGAGGTCATAGCCCTGGATGGTATTAAATTAATTCAGTGTCTTTGAGGCTGCGCTTGTACAGATAGAGTGGCAAGTGAGTTTATCAGACAGCAAAATACATCGTCTCTGTCCTACCTGACCATTTAAATTCTAGTCAATGGTGAGTCACAAGATGTTGATTGTCAGTGACTGTAGAAGGGCAGGTAAACCAACATCTAAATGTCCTCAGCACTGATGTCTTAATTATTCAGTCTGATCACTGGTCGAGCCTTGTTTTTCACAGCTCCCAAAACCACACTCCTGAATTGCGTTCTGAACTCAATTCACGGATGTGATTTTGTTGCAGGAAGAGATTATTAGGTAGCCAGAAGAAAAGATGCAACAATATGCTCAGAGCCTCCTTGGAGGGAAATGTGCAATAACCACATTGACTCTGGAGAGTGCATTGCCCATAACCACAGTGAAGAAAGAGCAATTCATACTGGTATTTTGACCCTGAGCATTGAAAGAGTGCAGAAGCCCTCCTTAAATGGTAGGAGTGAAACTCACAAACAACTCACTTACCCATTTGTAAAAGAATACACAGTTCCCACATTGGTCTCAGAACTCACAAAACTAAAATAGAAGCCAATCATCCTTGATCGCAAGAAGTAGAGAATGGTAATGCTTTTGAATCTGTCTCTTGTTTGAACCTGCCCATTATCAGGCACTGAATGGGAATGAATTCTACTTCTCAGCTCATGTCTGATCATGACCCTGGAATTGAGCATTGCACGATTATCAACAGATGTGCTTCTGACTTATTTGAAGGTTGAAGTTTTGGTTCCACCAGAATCACTCAGCTCATAGACCTCATTACAATGTTGATCCAATTGTGGACAAAATAACTGAACTCCAGGGATGTGGTGACTGTCCTTGATGGTGTGGCAGCAGTCCTCAAAATTGAAGGCAGTTGAATTTGGGGTGAATTAGCGAAAATGATGGGTGCGTTGGAATCGAATCTTTTCAACACCAGGCCTTCGCTACAAGAGTTCTTCAAAACAGCAGTATTCAAGGTCCAATTTCAGCTGCAGTGATTTTCTTTGCATCAATAGATCAGAAGAACATGTTCTCATGATTGTATAGATTTCACTTGCATATCCTGATGAGTACTTGCCAGCATTTAGCAAGATCTAAATAGTGTTTTGTCTTGAGCTGTGAAATCACAAGCAATATTTGTGCTACAAGAGTCTTAACTTCGCAAGACATTTTGATACCATGGCAAAACGCAGCAGCATGAATATCCTAGATGGGAATCCCCTTTGATGAAATGCTTAACCAGGCCATCAAAGTACATACTGCAGCTACAAAGGCATTGAAGGACTCTGTTCCAGAAAGGCTGATGGAAGTCAGAGGTGTAATGGAATACTCTGCAATTAACCTGGGTTTGGGTCACTGCTAAGGAAACATGGCCTCTGCCAAGACATAATTATTTCAAGTAGCATCATGTTTATAATTTATATATGTGCGCCCTCCACCTCAAGCGAGCCATGATTGCATGGTTGCTATCTGTGGATGCACTACAACAACTTTAGGCCTCTTGGACAACACATCTCAACTTCTTTAACTTCAATATACAGTATAAAATAACCAACTCCGTCTACAAGTTATAAACACAAAAGCTTAGGCAGATGTTGGAAATCCAGAACAACACAAAATCCTAGAGGAGCTCAGCAGCTCAGGTGGGATCTATGGAGGGGAATAAACAGTTGATGTTTTGGGCCGACACCCTTCATCAGTCCTGATGAAGGGTTTTTGCCAGAAACATCGACTGTTTATTCCCCCCCATAGATACTGCCTGATGTGCTGTGTTCCTCCAGCATTTTTGTGTTGGTCAGTCTGCAAGTAATCCTCCAAGCTTTTGATTCATGAATATAATGTTGATAATTGCATTTTTGGTAAGTTAAGTTCTCAATTTCGGATAGCACTGAGAATGCCCTCAACAAATTAGCTACTACAGTTCAAAGCACTTTTTCCAGAGTTAATTAAAAAATTTTATGAATGAATAGTTGTGTTCAATGTGTACATCCCTGGAGAATGAGGGATGAAAAGTAGTTATAACCCAAAATCTAAGATTTAGCATGACAAGCTGGAAGATTGAATAATCTACTAAATTGAGTAAATTGTTACTAAAAACATTACTGGGAAATCCACCAGATCATTGTATGTATTTAAATGAAAGGCAACCTGATTCATTCAGGTCTTCTGGGGAAACCTTGACTTCATTGTTTTACAGTTGTCTGGTTCCCCATATATCAGTGGTAACTGGCATTAA
The DNA here is from genome assembly GCF_030028105.1 of Mobula birostris. Lineage (NCBI taxonomy): Eukaryota > Metazoa > Chordata > Chondrichthyes > Myliobatiformes > Myliobatidae > Mobula > Mobula birostris. The sequence continues at coordinate 55,730,717 of NC_092386.1, forward strand.
ATTTTGCTTCCAAGAATATATGAAAAAGAAGAAATTGACTGTGGACTAGTGAAAATTTTGTTATGCCATGAAAATAAGGTGGATTTTGAAAGTTTGAACTGTAAATATGAATTTTAACTGTACATCAAATCTGAATTTGTCTAGGACCGTATTCGCAACCATAAATACCGTAGTCTGGGAGATCTGGAGAAGGATGTAACACTGTTATGTCATAATGCTCAGACGTACAATCTAGAAGGATCACAGGTCTGTTTATTTACTTTATGTTGATTTTGTTGAGTCTTTTGTGACAAGAAATACATGTACAAAATGTGATGATTCTGTGATGATCAGAACTTCCGAGGGGACAGTTGGTTATTAGAATCCATCCCATGGAAGATGTGTAAGTAATTAATAAAAGTGACACCTAAGCAATTATTGAATCTTATGATTTTCTTCCAAAACTGTTGTTAGTTGCAAGCATTTGGGAATATATTTTTCTAGAGTATTTACTGATTCACACTTGCCCTCATGTCTATATTTTAAAATTGCAGCAATAAACTCTCTTGGTCTTTGTAACTGGGAATTTAATTTACTGAAGGTAACAATAAGTGTGGAACAGCAAATCAACACAAGTGACTTCTGCAAGATGGTTTGATTTCATTTCTAGAAAATCCGTAATGATTTTTTATAATGTAAAGTGGCTTCATCTTTTTGGGCATCTAGAAACACGAGTGGGGACAGGGAGAGGTTGATTTATTTATGTTTTTCACAAATTCATGAGAACAAATTTTATTATGAATCGCCACCCAAAAATTTGAGGTGCATGAATTCTATAAGTGTGAGTTTCCATTACCTAAATGGTCATAAGGCAGGCATTGCCTGATGGCTGGTTTTGCTTAATTGAAGAACTTCAACACACAACATAAGAGACTTGGTATGAATTAACATTAAATTTAGATAAGCTTCTGTAATGTAAGGAATAAATAAGATTCCATTAGATAATGTGCAGGCTCCAGTTTCATTTCCAGTTGTGAGAATGCTTACCAGACATACTTGAGATATAGGAAGTGGAAAAGATGCGTGGCAAATCCAGATCATGCTGTATGTGATGGCTAACTAGAGCCAAGCCATTCATGGATTTATTTATGGACAGAATTTGTAATGCGGTTAGGGGGTGGGGGAAGGAGAGTGACTAAGTTTAGAGAGACATCAGTTTTAATTAACTGTTCTTAGTTTGAAAATAGATGTGGACAAAAATAAGTATGATTCTGTTGAAACACAAACATGAATTTGTAGGTCTCTAGTCCATAAAATGTCATGGGTGGGGTGTTCACAAAGTTTCAATGGAGGTCCTTGGAGAGAGTAAGAAAATGTTTGTAAGATAATCCATTTTGAACTTTTGACCTACTGAGCTAATGTTAGACTCCCAACAAAACAATCCCCGTTTTTTTGGGTTTCTCTTATTTTTTTCCTGAGCATGCTGTCTTTTAAATCCCCATCAGCACCTGATTCTCTTGACATTCAGCCTACAGTAGTCAGGTAACCAAGTAACCAACCAAGTAGCCCTTTACTTTTTAGGATATGCAGTGGAATAGCACATGCTCACAGGGATAACGTGTAGATTCTACACTAACAGCACTTGAGTTCAGGATGAAACCCAGGCTGCTCTAAGTATTCATATTGTGTAACAGTGTTCACTGTTATGCAAAAACACTGGGATAATTTACTACATTAAAGCTGTTATATGAAGGCATGATTACTATATTTTTCATTTGCCACTAACATCAAAATTTTTTAAATAAAGATTTTAACTACCCTATGTCAAAGAATTAACTAGGACTTAATCGAGCTATATCGACTGAATATTTCTGTAAGCTTTTTACCAACCTGAAACTGCAGTAGTACCTCCCTGCTCTTGTACTCGAATCCTCTTGCTATGAATGCCAGCATACCATTTGCCTTTTTCACTGCCTGCTGTACCTGCATGCCCACTTTCAATGACTGGTGTACAATGACACCCAGGTCTCGTTGCACCTCCCCTTTTCCTAATCGGCCACCATTCAGATAATAATCTGTTTTCCTGTTCTTGCCACCAAAGTGGATAACCTCACATTTATCCACATTAAATTGCATCTGCCATGAATTTGCCCACTCACCTAACCTATCCAAGTCACCCTGCATCCTCTTGGCATCCCCCTCACAGCTAACACTGCCGCCCAGTTTTGTGTCATCCGCAAACTTGGAGATGCTGCATTTAATTCCCTCGTCTAAGTCATTAATATATATTGTAAACAACCGGGGTCCCAGCACTGAGCCTTGCGGTACCCTACTGGTCACTGCCTGCCATTCTGAAAAGGTCCTGTTTATTCCCACTCTTTGCTTCCTGTCTGTCAACCAATTCTCTATCCACATCAATACCATACCCCCAATACCGTGTGCTTTAAGTTTTCACACTAATCTCCTGTGTGGGACCTTGTCAAAAGCCTTCTGAAAATCCAAATATACCACATCCACTGGTTCTCCCCTATCCACTCTACTAGTTACATCCTCAAAAAATTCTATGAGATTCGTCAGACACGATTTTCCTTTCACAAATCCATGCTGACTTCGTCTGATGATTTCACCACTTTCCAAATGTGCTGTTATCACAGCTTTGATAACTGACTCTAGCATTTTCCCCACCACCGATGTCAGGCTAATCGGTCTATAATTCCCCGGTTTCTCTCTCCCTTTCTTAAAAAGCGAGGTTACATTAGCTACCCTCCAATCCTTAGGATCTAATCCAGAATCTAAAGAGTTTTGAACGATTATCACTAATGCATCCACTATTTCTTGTGCTACTTCCTTAAGCACTCTGGGATTTAGACCATCTGGCCCGGGGGATTTATCTGCCTTCAATTCCTTCAATTTACCTAACACCACTTCCCTGCTAACATGTATTTCCCTCAGTTCCTCCATCTCACTAGACCCTCGGTCCCCTACTATTTCCGGAAGATTATTTATGTCCTCCTTAGTGAAGACAGAACCAAAGTAGTTATTCAATTGGTCTGCCATGTTCTTGTTCCCCATGATCAATTCACCTGTTTCTGACTGTAAGGGACCTACATTTGTCTTAACCAATCTTTTTCTTTTCACATATCTATAAAAGCTTTTACAGTCAGCTTTTATGTTCCCTGCCAGCTTTCTCTCATAATCTTTTTTCCCTTTCCTAATTAAGCCCTTTGTCCTCCTCTGCTGGACTCTGAATTTCTCCCAGTCCCCGGGTGTGCTGCTTTTTCTGGCTAATTTGTATGTTTCTTCTTTGGAATTGATACTATCCCTAATTTCCCTTGTCAGCCACGGGTGCACTACCTTCCCTGGTTTATTCTTTTGCCAAACTGGGATGAACAATTGTTGCATTTCATCCATGCGATCTTTAAATGCTTGCCATTGCATATCTACCATCAACCCTTTAAGTGTCATTTGCCAGTCTATCTTAGCTAATTCACATCTCATACCTTCAAAGTTACCCTTCTTTAAGTTCAGAACCTTTGTTTCTGAATTAACTGTGTCACGCTCCATCTTAATGAAGAATTCCGCCATATTATGGTCAGTCTTACCCAAAGGGCCTCGCACGACAAGATTGCTAACTAACCCTTCCTCATTGCTCAGTACCCAGTCCAGAATGGCCTGCTCTCTAGTTGGTTCCTTGACATGTTGGTTCAGAAAACCATCCCGCATACATTCCAAGAAATCCTCTTCCTCAGCACCCTTATCAATTTGGTTCACCCAATCTATATGTAGATTGAAGTCGCCCATTATAACTGCTGTTCCTTTATTGCACGCATTTCTAATTACCTGTTTAATGCCATCCCCAACCTCACTACTACTGTTAGGTGGCCTGTACACAACTCCCACCAGCGTTTTCTGACCCTTAGTGTTATGCAGCTCTACCCATATCGGTTCCGCATCCTCCCGGCTAATGTCCTTCCTTTCTATTGCGTTAATCTCCGCTCTATCCAGCAGTGCCTCCCTACCTCCTTTTCTTTCATGTCTATCCTTCCTGAATATTGAATATCCCTGAATGTTGAGCTCCCATCCTTGGTCACCCTGGAGCCACGTCTTTGTGATCCCAACTATATCATATTCATTAATAACTATCTGCACATTCAATTCATCCACCTTGTTATGAATGCTCCTTGCATTGACACACAAAGCCTTCAGGCTTGCTTTTACAACACTCTTAGCCCTTATACAATTATGTTGAAAAGTGGCCCTTTTTGATTTTTGCCCTGGATTTGCCGGCCTGCCACTTTTACTTTTCACCTTACTACTTTTTGCTTCTACCCTCATTTTACACCCCTCTGTCTCTCTGCACTTGTTCCCATCCCCCTGCCACATTGGTTTAAATCCTCCTGACCAACAGTAGCAAACGCTCCCCCTAGGACATTGGTCCAGTCCAGTCCAGGTTGAGACCGTCCTGTTTGTACCGGTCCCACCTTCTCCAGAACTGGTTCCAGCGCCCCAGAAATTTGAATCCCACCCCCTTGCACCATTTTTCAAGCCACGTATTCATCTGAAATATCCTCCTATTTCTACTCTGACTAGCACGTGGCACTGGTAGTAATCCAGAGATTATTACCTTTGTGGTTCTATGTTTTAGTTTATCTCCTAACTCCCTAAATTCACCTTGTAGGACCTCATCCCGTTTTTTACCTATATCGTTGGTACCTATGTGCACCACGACCACTGGCTGCTCACCCTCCCACTCCAGAATGTCCTGCAGCCGCTCAGAGACATCCTTGACCCTTGCACCAGGGAGGCAACATACCCTCCTGGAGTCTGGTTTGCGGCCGCAGAAACGCCTATCTATTCCCCTTACAATCGAATCCCCTATCACTATAGCTCTCCCACTCCTTTTCCTTCTCTCCTGTGCCGCAGAACCAGCCATGGTGCCATGAACTCGGCTACTACTGCCTTCCCCTGATGAGACATCTCCCCCAACAGTATCCAAAACAGTATATCTGTTTAGGAGGGAGATGACCTCAGGGGACTCCTGCACTACTGCTATGCTGTCTAGTGGTCACCCATTCCCTTTCTGCCTGTGTAGCCTTTACCTGCGGTGTGGCCAACTCACTGAACGTTCTATTCACGACTTCCTCAGCATCGCGGATGCTCCAGTATGAATCCAATCGCAGCTCCAGCCGCTCAGTGCGGTCTGCCAGAAGCTGCAGCTGGACACATTTCCTGCACACATAGTCGTCAGGGACACTGGAAATATCCCTGATTTTCCACATTCTGCAGGAGGAATAACCCACGGGGCCAAACTCAGCTGTCATGACCTACCCAATACACTACAGCCTCACCACCTTCCTTGCTTCAAATAAAATACCGCTGCAGACAACCCCAACCTCAAGATCTGTTTTATTCCTTAAACAACTAAAAATCAAAAAATATTGCTCATTTATTGAACTGCTTTTTATACAAATCTGTGTTTGGTCAATGCCTACTTTCTATATTTTAAGGTCATGTACTATATCAATGCAAACTAATTCTTTGAATATGATCTTGTACTTCTCCTCGGACTCCTAGTTTGTGTGCTCACACTTGTAAGAATTTGTTCATGCATTGAAAGTTTGAGAGAACTGCTCTTTAAGAAATGCCACTTCAGAGTTTAGTGGAGAAACATTGCATACAAAGCACACATCAGATTTAGATCAAACTCAAGAAATTGTGACATGTCAATCAACCTTAAGATCAAAAGCTAGATACTTACATACAGCATGATCTGGTTTTACCAATTTTGCAATACACCTTTTTCACTTCCTATATCCCAGATATGTCTGGAAATCATTCTCACAACTGGAAGTGAACCTGGAAACTGCACATTAGATAATGGAATCTTATTTATTCCTTACATTTCATTACAGAAGCTAATTGAAATTTAATGTTAATTCATATCAAGATTCTTTTATGTTATGTTGAAGTTCTTAAGTCAAGTGAAACCAGCTATCAGGCAATGCCTGCCTTATGGCCATTTGGGTAATGGAAACTCACGCTTGTAGAATTACTACAAGGATTTTATTAATATTTGAACAAATTAACTTGAAACTGGCTTTGTAATTCATAATTGTAAATACTGTATAATGCCATGCAGTTTTTGAAACACTAAATCACATCTTGTTTCAGCAGAATTGTTTAAAAACTTGTCATACTACAGGTTTACTGAAATTCAAAATATATGATAGCAGTTGTAATTGTTGACGAGTAACGTTACTCCACCTGTTTAAACTTTTCTCTTATTGCAGATTTATGAAGATTCCATTGTTCTTCAATCGGTGTTTAAAAGTGCAAGGCAGAAGATCGCTAAAGAGGAGGAAAGTGAGGAGGAAAGTAATGATGATGAGGATGAAGAGGAGGAATCAGGATCTGAGAGTGAGCCTGAATTTTTATCTTGAACTGCTGTTAGGTTTACTTTTAGTCAACAACAATCAGATTGTGCTTGCCCATGGCTGTCTGTTCCGTAGGAATATCATCTACACTTCATTTGCAGGTTGGCTTCTCTCCTCTACAATGCAGATGAGTTGGTTAGAAGATGACACTTCTGGCCTCACTCTCACTCTCTGTTACTTAATTCATCAGCAGAACACTGGTATACTGATCTTTTGGGCCAGATGTATTTGATATCTGGCCCTTCAGCTTTTTGCCAGGAATGAGAAAAGCATTGTAGCCCCATACATTTTCTGGGGTCACAGACTTTTCTTAAGAAATATAAGTAGTTTCTGATTTGAATTAATTTCCTGTGTTCATTTTTTAAGTTAAACATTATTTTTAGTTCAATTATTTATATCTCTTTGGATTATTTTTAAATGCTTTTGATTTATAAAAGATATTTAACAGTAGTTTAAAGGCCTTTGACAATAGCAAGTTGCTGAAAGGTCATCAGGGTTGGACACATGAGGTTCAGTTGCTTTTCACAACCAGTTGATTTCATTGGTGGGTGTGACGAAAATCCTGGAGGCAATTAGGTGTGTGGTGGTGCTGAATGACCATCAGTTGATAGAATTACAGAATGGTTAAAATACCGGAGGCTGCCATTTGGCCCATGAGGTCTACACCAAATCTCTTTAAGATCATTCAGATTATTGCCACCGCTCATCCCTCTGCCAAAACTACAATTGAATCTGTCTTCACTACTCCCTGGGCAGAATGTCCATAACCTAAACAATTCCTATGTGATGGTGGGTGGTGGGGGGGGCGGGGTGGAATCCTCTTGTTTTATTTGGATCTTCTGCCATCACATTAATTTTGGGTCTCTAGTGCTTGATCTGTCAGGCCGCCTTCTTCCCTAGAGTGTTGCACCCATAGTCGTGCATAGCCTGCACCAGTAGTTCATAGAGGTTCATTAGGATTACCTCACTCTTACTGTGTTCATAAACGAGGGTCTTCCTGGCTGTATTTTCTATTAAGTATATAGTACATATTGTTGTTGAGTGCCATTGAGTTGTTGTTGACTCATGGCGACCCTGTTGAGAGCATAGTTGTCCATAGGGTTTTCATGCCAAGATATAGAAGTAGATTGCCAGGCCTTTCCTCAACAGTACATATAAAACCATAGATAATTAAGTTTTTTTTTTAGCCCCTTTAGAATTGTGCTGTCTAATTCATTGTGACTCTTCTCAATCTTCTCACCAAAAGCTGATATTGATGATTTAACATTTCCAACAGTAAGTTTTATCTGTCATCCTGCTGCCCATTTCAAGAACCTGCCCCTGTCCTCTCCATAGTACATCATCCCTGAATGGTACATCGAATAGGAATGCTGATACAAAGTTGCAAGCTTCGATCAATCCTTTATTATCCAATCTCAGCTAGTGATGATCACAATTCATATTAGTTTTTAAAGGCCCAAACACCTAGATGTCATACTGGATACCTATGTGTTAACTAATAATTGATATCAGCGTCATTTCAGAAGTGGGTGATACTACCTGAATAACTTCATTTTTGGGAAGTACCATATCAGATGCATGTTGTAGGTTTTTCAGCTTGGTACTTAGTCTTCCAACGAACCCTTTGAAATTACTCATGAAAGACTGCCACACAAGCTTGCACCCATAACTATCCTAGATGAATTTTAATGAGCATCCAGGGAATAGTTTAAAGGAAAGTAAGCTTAGTTGGGGACACATACCAATTGGGTGTTTTCAAGGTATTAATACTGCTTGCTGTATTGAGAAATTTAATAGTAGTTTGAAATCTCAGATGATTATGGCTTAGGAAGTGATGCAGAAAAGGGCTAAAAGTTAACCTTAATGATAATGGCTGAGCTATGGGTGGTATATCATTGATAAGTAGGTTGTGAGCAGTTGCTTTTGACATTGAAAGCTTTCTTCCCGGTTATCTCCATCCCATAGGATCTTGGTTATTATGCCTCAATATATTGAGCAACCTGTTGGCTGGTAACAGCCTGGACCAAGATAAATAATCTGAGAGACATAGTTTTGCATTTTCAAATCTGAGGTTGTGATGTTGATATGACTTATTTTTAACATCATACAGTGAATTTGAAGTCAGGTCAAAAACCAAATATTATTTCCAACAGCAGTTGGTCGGCTCTTTTTCATTGATATTTCTATTCACCTTGTTTGCCATCCACTTCCAGTACTACTAATCCTGACATCAAAACAGCCTGATCTCAAACCAAAATGTTTAGCCAACATGGTTTTATACTTGGGTAGAGTTCTATTAAATAAGCAGTGTAGCCCATTCATTAATGTTTATACAAAATATCTAAAAGAGTGCTTTTAGCTTGCAGAAAACTGAAATTTTACAAATTAATAGAAATGCTGTGTTATCAATAATAGAATATAACTCAATGTCCCATTGCTGTAAAAAGCATCTTGGTCATCGTTATCCCTCCATAACCCTGATTTCCCCAAGTTCCAAGAAATTTCAGTAATGTAGAGTACTTCAGGTTCTCTTATTGGACAGTTTAGATTTGTCTCTCTTTCAAGGTAGGAAGGGTAAACTTAATTGAAACAGTAATAGCTTTTCATGTAGATTGCTGTGGAAATCAAACATCTGCATTGAATAGAGCTCCAGAGTTGTATTACAAAGCATCTTTTGTCCTTGTTATACAAAACAGAGCAATATGTTTTCAAAAATCTTTAGTATTTAATTTAAATTGTCTTGCTCAGCTCATTGAGTTATTATTTGGGGAAATAAAGCTGAGAACATCTTTCATGTGTGCATATTTGTGATGCATTTCAACACTTTTTAATAAAAATAGACTTGAATTTCAAGAATAAATATAATTTTCTGTATAATGCAGCAAAATCAGTCAAAGTTAAAATAAAACTTGGTCGAAAGGACAGTGACAAAAGTCGTGAGAAAGGAAAAAGTAGGAAACGGCTGGTTCGTACTAAAATCAAGCCCGTCATTAGTGATGATGACAGTGATGATGACCAAGATAACAATGTAAGTTTTCGATTAAGGTGATTTATTATTGTAGAATTTCGCTTGAAAGGCATTTTGAAATTTAGAAATGTTTACTGTGCAAACTATTTATATATAATCTAGGTATCTGGAGTTGAGCCATTACAAAATGACCATTAAGATCACTTACTCCATAAAAGAAAGTTTTCTTGGATGGTGTCTGTCTGTTTGGTATTTTTATTTTTTCTCTGTTATCCTGCTCTTTCCCTCCCCCCCCCCCGACCCATTCACAGTCCATTGTCAAAATTTGTAAATTAAGTGGTTCAGTTTTTACCAATTGCACTGAAACTTCTGACTTGAAAATGAACGTATACTGTACAGCTTGAACTGTGACACATGACCTGAGTCCGTTGTTGTGCATTGTTAAAATCAAGTTTTTTTTTAATAGTCCCATCGTTGGAGGCTTGAATAAATAATGGCACATCCTATAACAATAACTCTTTTTGGATTATTAGCTATAAGAGGATTACATTTAATAAAGTGGCTTTAATTTTTTCTTATTAATAAAAAGTGAGCAAAATTTATATTAGCTTTAGAAATAGATACCAAAATGTCCTTTCCAGTATTTTTTTAAACTGGTCCTAGATTCACAGGCTGCAAATGAGGCATTGGTGACATAAATTGAATTTGCATTCTGTTGGAATTTAGGCTGTAAAAGAGCAATTGTTTCAAGAAAGCTTTGGATCTTCTATTGAGATTGACCTTCTTCCTAGCAGAACAATGTGTCAGATTTTCTGCCAGAATTTGCTTGTAAATACTCTCAAGGTCACAACATTTTAGAAAGGACAGATATTATAATTTGTCTGTGTACATGTTTTATTCCCTCTGTGTATTTCCAAAGTGTAGTGCATAACAGTGTGATGGTAATACGGGTAACCTAAGAACCAACTCATGGTCATAAGGACATGAATTGCAACTTATAAAGTGGCAAAATATCAACAGTGCTATCAGTAATCCAGGTTTCTCCACATCATATTTGGGAAATGACTGTACTAATCTACTACAAGATGAAAATGCTCTCTAATCAGGCAACATCAGTGCAGAAAGAAATGGAATTAACTTACAGTTCAAGGTTAAGATCTAGTCACATTGAATGAAAGAAATGTATTATATACATTTATTTTTTAAAATTCAACAAAACTAAAGTAATCAAAACCTCCTATTCTATTACCTTTGTGGAAGGTTTCATCTTTGAAAATAGCTTGTCTTTCCTATAATTCTGAACTGTAAATATTCTGGTATTTAGATATTGAGTAATTTGCTTTTCTTAGGTGGAATGAATTTTAACATCTCAATTCTTTTAAAACATTCTACTACAATTTGTCTTAAGCAGCAATGAAGCATTTTTATGAATAATTTGGGTTGAAAACTATATTGCTAACTAGGTCACTTTAAAGAATTGGGTGCACTTGATGGCGGGTATTCTGATGATCTCGGAAGTTGCATATATTTTTTTTAATCAGATGAATATTATGCCAAATGTGTCAAGATTAATCTGATATACAAGTGTTTTCAATTCTATGAAAATGTAAAACTCAGTCTTTTTTTTCCTCAGGACCAATCTGATATCAGTGGAAGTGAAGATGAATGAACTAATAACAAGAATGTGAATTGCTTCATGGACAAATCTTTGTTTCAGTAACTTTACCAACTGTTTTGTTGCACAGCTACTTATAATTTCTCCTTCCCTACTTCTCCCTTCCTCGGATTGTCTTCTTTTACTGAAAAGTAAATCTGTTAGTAAAACAGTATATAATCTTTAGTTTTATGTAAGCATGACTGCAGTAAATGATTTCATAGCTATACATCTGTTTGCATCACCATATATTTGCTTTAAGCTTGTCAAAAATGAGTAAAAATTGCTTTTGAATTGTATCAGTTTATATATACAGTATATATACATTAAAATGACAGTTTTGTTGTCCTGAAGGTCAATGTCTCCACAGCTTTAAATTCTGACAAATATAATTCAAGTGGAAAATTTGTTTCATATGCACATCCCTTTCTAGTTTAATTTGTTTTGAAAATATTGTTTTGCAACCAGTGCTGGTAATAAGCTTTTCCTTAAGTGTACTTAATTCTTGCTTTCTTTGCACAATGTCTTTGGTGTAACTGATTGCCCAAGGCAAATAAAATCTAATTCAGTTGTAAAGAGTAAACTTTTTTTGTCTGTGTTTATTTAAGCACTAATTAAGAATTTAGCAAGATTAGGAAACTTCATGAGGAATCCTGAAATGTTATTTATATTGCCACTATTGAGCTCAAGATTAAAGGTCATCTTATGAAAAAATTGTAAAGATGTATTTTGTGACTTCCTTGTGAATTATTTTTAGGCTTTGTGTAAAAAGTTACACAGAATTAATGTATCGTGTAACATATTGAAGTATGTGGAAATGGGTGGCAGTTCAACCACATTCTTACATATGGATGGCATTGTGACAGTTCTACTTGTGGGAAATAAAATTCAGCTTTTCTTAAATATGACACTGATCTCTATGATGTACTCAGTTACAGGAAACTTCACTTGTCTTGAGTCCTTGATACCTGTTCTTCATTATCAGAAAAAAATAGAGCAGATCACTTTTCCACTTGAACTTAAAAAGACCCTCTTTTTTAAAATACAACTTTGAACAGTTATTTAGGAAAGAACCTTGCCGATACTAAAATTAAATGTAGCTTGAATGCATGAAGGGTGATGGTACATTTATGGGGATTTTTTTTAATAGTTTGAATTCAAATTGTGGTTATAATTTTATTTTGTTATTGGTTTCCTTGCATTTTCTCATTGTAATTGCTTGTGAAAGTTTTGATCTATCAATATGTCAGAGAAGTGTATTTTAAACTTGCCAATAAAAATAATAAATCTACAAAATGTCATGCAGCATTTTTAATATTTATAATTTAAGAATATTACTGTTTTTTCAGTATTGTAATTATCTGTCTCAAATACACTCCACTGTCTTTTGTTTTTATACATTAGGAATTTTGACCACCTGATACCTAGCTGATTTTTTTTTAATTTCACTTGGAATTAATCACAAGTATTAAGCTAAAAAGCATCTCTGCAAATACATGGATTTTGGCTGCCAGTGACTAGTGGTGTTCCTCGGGTCAGTTTTGGGACCACTACTTTTCACATTGTCATTGATTTGAATAATGGTATTGATGGCCTTGTGGCAAAGTTTGTGGGTTATATGAAGATAGGTGGAGGGGTAGGTAGTGCTGAGGAAGCAATGCAATTGCAGCAGGTCTTAGACAAATTGGAAGAATCAGCAAAAAAGTGGCAGGTGGATTACAGTGTTAGGAAATGTATGATAATGCATTTTGATAAAATGAACAAGCGCAGAGGGACTTGGAGTCCTTGCACAAGACCCCCAGAGGCTAATTTACAGGTTGAGACTGTGGTAAAGAAGGCAAATGCAATGTTGGCATTTATTTCAAGGGGAATAGAATATAAAAGCAATGAGATAATGCTGAGGCTTTATAAGACACAGGCCACACTTGGAGTATTGTCAACAGTTCTGGGGCCCATATCTCAGAAAAGGAGCGCTGTTATTAGACAGGGTCCAGAAGAGGTTCACAAGAGATTATTCTGGGAATGAAAGGGTTAACATATGAGCATTTGGCAGCTTTGGGCCTGTACTCACTGGAATTTAGAATAGTGGGGGGGTGGGGGTAGAAGATCTCATTGAAACCTACCAAATGTTGTAAGGACTAGATAGGGTGGATGGGGAGAGGATGTTCCCTGTGGTGGGGGTATACAGAACTAGAGGACACAGCCTCAAAATTGAGGGATGACCTTTTAGAATGGGTAAGGAGGAATTTTTTTAAACTGAGCAGTGAATCTGTGGAATGCTCTGCGGCAGACTGCAGTGGAGACCAAGTCTATTTTTATATTTAAGGTAGAAGTTTGTTTCCTAATCGGTCAGGGCATCAAAGGGTATGGGATTGAGTGGATCAGCCATGATGGTATGGTGAAGCAGACTCAACAGGCTGAATGGCCTAATTTTGCTCCTATGTCTTATGAATGTGAACCTGTTTTATGCAGTCAAGACAATGTATTTAATTCAACCAATCATGCAAATATTCCAAAATATGTTTAAATATGTAGAGTGTGGCTCATTTTCCTCAACCTTCATTTCTGTATTTGTAAGTTTACTTAATTTTTTTTGTTGGAGATTAGAATAGTGCAGCAAAGGCAGGTTAGCCTTGCAGATATGTAGGATCTATCTTCTAGTATGCCTTGAGTCAGCTGTGTCTTGGAGCTTGGTCTCTGAACATGGTTATCTGTATATTGCCAGAGATGGAGGACCTTCATTGCTGCCCCAAACACTAGCGGCATTACAGGCAGTAACTAACTGCATATTGCAGCTCGGCCTTCATTCTGGATTGTGGTCACTAAACATCAAGCAGGTTCTCCTTAATTCTGAAAATTATCCCTACTCCTGCAGGGGAAGCTTGTTAAAGGTGAGGCACCATGTTGCTTCAGGAAAGATTGAGTAAAGTGCTGGGGTAATAAAACAGCTGATTTAACCAATTTTGGTACTGTTATAGACCCATTGATTAGATTTCTAGTTTGCATGTCATCATGAAACAAATGCAAGATGGAGTGGAATTCCTAAAGGCAGTTGAATTTGAGAAGGATATTTCATAGTCTCGCCTTATTTGATGAAGTCAAAGTTTTAGGATGGTTGATGAAGGCAATATTTGGTGACTGGTATGTCTCCCTGAATTTTTCTTGGGTGTTGTCACACAGTGAAGTTTGTCTACTGTAGATCCAATACTGTAGACACTAGGATCTCAAGCAACTGTCTGCTGGAGGAACTTGACACGTTGACATCTTGTGGGGGGGGGGGGGGAGAGAAGAATCGTTGAAAACCTGTATCGGAACTGATGCAGGGTCTTGACAGAAAAGGTCAACAATTTAATGTACAGTATCCACACGGATGTGATGGCTGGGAGAAACAAAATATCCATGTTAAACTGTACCTAAGGTCTCAATTTGCAATTAGAAGTTTCCTTTGCATCTCATAGGATCTGCATTCAAACATGTTCTGCACCATTTCTTGACAAGTGCACTCCTTACAAGTTCCTGTATCATGCATATTAATTCTGAACAAGGAATTATTCAACCTAGTGTGACCAATGTGTAAGTATGACTTTTTCCCTCCTGTTATGTCTATCTCCCAGTTGTGCTCTCATCATTCTCAGAATGTTATATGAATTAGGTCCTTTCTTTCCCTTACCCCAACTTTTTAATTATGGCTTTCACCTCCCCTTTATGCAAAGGCACCACTACATTTACATCCTTAATTTTTACTGATAGCCTGGTGAGAGCTGCCACCTTGTTTCCTTCAATCCCAGCAAGGGCATCCAAAAGAAATGGTTACATAAGCCAAGACCCTGCAGACTCAACAGATGTAGAATGTCTGGCCTACAATTTGAAATGCCTGTCTTAATAGATGTCAAGACCGAGAACAAATCAGAGCTCAGAAATATATAATCAGGGCGTAATTCTTTGATCCATTCCAAGGCTAAAATGATAGCAACTATTTCAGACATGAATACTGATACTTTGATAATCTTTTCGTAATAGTCTCTTGAAACATAAACAAAAACAACTGATTGACCTGTCATTGGATCCTTTGAACCATCAGTGTAGATGTGTAAAAATCCGTACTTGCCTTGCATATGTTGCTGAACCTCCTATGTCACTGATAAACGATCACTCCTCGCCTTGATCTTTTTTTGAAGGCTTAAATCAACCACGGGCAAAGGGAAAAACTGTGAATGACTGGCAGAGAGGAAAATACTGGGACCATATTCCACACTTTAAAAAAAAACAAGATTTTGTGTCTATTCCCATCCAGCCAAAACTGAAGTCCTTACAAATACAGTGCTCCCAATATTCTACTAATGTTGCCAACATTGGATGATCAATTTTATGTCCTCTTGTGTTAATCCTATAAATCATTGGTTATAACCCTGTAACCTGCAGAAATGTAAAGGTAATTCATTCATTTGTACCAATAATGCCAAAATTGGGAAATGATTTAATAGCACAACATGATCTCAATGCTTAAGCTTGAACTTTATCTAGGGGCTTTAAGACCGCTGGTGAAGTTGACCCCATAATCAACACGCTCATCATCAAAGATAGATCTGATCGTAGCAAGATATATTTATTTAGGTGACCTCCTATTCACACCCCAATCACACCCAATTAAGCAGCTGAATGTACTATGGGTTTTTTTAAACACTTCTATAGAATATTATTCACATACACCTTCCATGTTAGCCTTGTGTCCATCCACATACCTAGAAACTTTACCATCGACTCTTATTTAGGAGACTTGCTGTATAACTTGAGATCAATTGTGAGTGTAATGTTGCTTTCAGAAGATAAATAACTTGAGTCTTTGCAAAAGAAAATTTAAACCCCTACTGACATCCCCATTCCTTTACATCATTAATAGCTGTCTTTATTTTCCTAACTATGTAGTTTAAATTCCTGCCTCTTTTCCACAATGCAACTTCATCAGCATATAACAATTTGGAAATGTCTGAGCAACATTTTAGAAAATATCATTAATCATAATGTTAAAGAGGAGTGGGCTACACACACTCCCCCTGTGAAGCCCCATTCTCTATTTCATGCTCCTTAGTAATTGATGTTCCCACCCTAACATATCTTACTGTCGCAAAATATCTTAAATTCAATTGAATATTCTTCACCTCAGAAGGTGCAAAGGTTCACTTATTATCAAAGTATACAACTCTGAAACGAAGAAAGAAAAAAAAAGGCAGCACAATCATCAACCCCAAAATCCCTCTGCGCACAAAAAAAAGGAACAGAATGGAACAGGCACATCGACCACCAAATCTCCCTCCCCACACAAAAAAATCAATAAAGATCGGGCAAAAAACACAATATAAAAAACTATAAAACTGAAAAATAGTCTATAGTCCAAGCCCACATCCAAACACAGAAAACTTGGGCAACACTCCCTGGGCACAGCAACAGGCTCTCCCCTCTCTAGTAGCAAAGCGATTAAAAGACAGGTGGATGGTGCTCACCCTCCAAACTCACCTCAATGCTTCAATCTCCCTCATTGCTTTAATTGGTGAACAATGGAATTTTTTCCCATCTTTTCAAGTTTAAGTGACAAGCCTTGTGTCCATAACTTATCAAAAGCTTTTTGTATATTAAAGAGAATGCCTAATACTAATTCTTCTTCAGTGGTAGCCTACTATGGGAACACCAATGCCCTTGAATGGAAAATCTTACAAAAAGTAGTGGATACAGCCCAGTCCAGTATATCTACACAGAGCGTTGTCGCAAGTAAGCAGCATCCAGTATCAGAGACCCCCACGACCAGGTCATGCTCTCTTCTTGCTGCTTCCGTCAGGAGGAAGATACAGGAGCCTCATGATCCACTGCATCAGATTCAGGAACAATTATTACTCCTTAACCTTGAGGCTCTTGAACTTCAGTCAACTTCACTTATGCCATCACTAAAATGTTCCCACAATCTATGAACTCATGGTCAAGGACTCTTCCGGTGGGATTTAAACTAGTGTTGCAGGGGGATGGGAACCAGAGTGCCAGAACACTTAGTGGAGAGGTTGTGAAGGCAGATGCTGGTAAGACGTCAGATAAAGTTATGAATTAAAAAGTTCAGCATGGTGTGACTGGTGTCCTGAGCTGCATATATTTCAATACAAGAAGTATCGTAGGAAAGACAGATAATAGTACTGAAGACAAGGTAGCTGGGTTACAAACGGAGGCAATGTGTAGTGAGGAGAGGCTGTTGGTAGGGTAAAATTGCAGTTAACAGGATGAGTTGCAATGTAAAAGGTGGCAAAATTGAAAAGGATGAATACAGGATTGAAGAAGTTATGTTTGAATGTGTACAGTATATGGAATAAAGCAGATGAACTTTTCTGGCATGGTTGCAGATTGACATGTATGATGGTGTGGGCATTGCTGAATCATGGCTAAAAGAGTATAACTGGGAGCTTAATGTCCAAGGGCACATATTGTATCGAAAGGGCAAGCAGGAAGGCAGAGAGGGTGGTGGTGCTCTGTTGGTAAGAAATGAAATGCAATCATTAGAAAGAAGAGACATAGGGTCATAAAGTGTTGAATCACTGTGGATAGAACTAAGGAATTGCAAGAGTAAAAAGACACTGATGGAAATTGTATACAGACTCCCAAACAGTGGTAAGGATGTGGTCCATATATTTCAATGGGAGATAGAAAATGCATGCTAAAAGGGCAATGTTACAATGGTCATGGGGGATTTCAATAGGCGGGTAGATTGGGAAAAACAGGTTGGTGCTAGATTCCAGGAGGAGGATTTTCTAGAATGCCGACAAGAAAGCTTTTTAGAGTAGCTCATGGTTGAGCCCACTGGGGGATCAGCTATTCTGGATTGGGTGTTGTGCAATGAACTGAATTGATTAGAGAACTTAAGGTTTAAAAAACCCTTAGGGAACATGATCATAATATGATCGAATTCACCCTGAAATCTAAGTAAGAGAAGCTAATGTCAGATGTTTCAGTATTACAGTGGAGTAAAGGGCATTCTATTTCATTGTAACACTAGAAAAACCATTAATAGCCCTCCTTTCCGAGACCTCCCTCCCTTTCTAGATCTTTCCGTCTCCATCGCTGGCTATTGGTCTACCTACTGATATCTTTTATAAACCCAGTAATTCTCACAGCTACCTGGACTATAGCTCTTCCCACCCTGTCACTTGTAAAAATGCCATCCCCTATTCTCAGTTCCTCCATCTCTGTGCATCTGCTCTCAGGATGAGGCTTTTCATTCCTAAACTAATGATGTGTCCTCCTTCTTCAAAAAAAGGGCTTCCCTTCCTCCATTATCACTGCTGCCCTCACCTGCATCTCTTCCATTTTGTGCACATTTACCTTAACCCTATCATCCCGCCACCACAACAGGGGTAGGATTCTTCTTGTCATCACCCATCACAATAGAAACATAGAAAATAGGTGCAGGAGTGGGCCATTCGACCCTTCAAGCCTGCACCGCCATTCAGTATGATCATGGCTGATCATCCAACTCAGAACCCTGTACCAGCCTTCTCTCCATACCCCCTGATCCCTTTAGCCACAAGGGCCATATTTAACTCCCTCTTAAATATAGCCAATGAACTGGCCTCAACTGTTTCATGTGGCAGAGAATTCCACAGATTCACCACTCTCCGTGTGAAGAAGTTTTTCCTCATCTCGGTCCTAAAAGACTTCCCCTTTATCCTTAAACTGTGACCCCTCGTTCTAGACTTCCCCAATATTGGGAACAATCTTCCTGCATCTAGCCTGTCCAGTCCCTTTAGAATTTTATATGTTTCAAGAAGATCTCCCCTCAATCTTCTAAATTCCAGGGTGTATAAGCCTAGTCGATCCAGTCTTTCCTCATATGAAAGTCCTGCCATCCCAGGAATCAATCTGGTGAACCTTCTTTGTACTCCCTCTATGGCAAGTATGTCTTTCCTCAGATTAGGGGACGAAAACTGCACACAATACTCCAGGTGTGGTCTCACCAAGGCCTTGTACAACTGCAGTACTATCTCCCTGCTCCTGTACTTGAGTTCTCTTGCTATAAATGCCCGCGTACCATTTGCCTTTTTTGCCGCCTGCTGTACCTGCATGCCCACTTTCAATGACTAGTGTACAAATGACACCCAGGTCTTGTTGCACCTCCCCTTTTCCTAATCGGCCACCATTCAGATAATAATCTGTTTTCCTGTTTTTGCCACCGAAGTGGATAACCTCACATTTATCCACATTAAATTGCATCTGCCATGAATTTGCTCACTCACCTAACCTATCCAAGTCACCCTGCATCCTCTTAGCATCCTCCTCACAGCTAACACGGCTGCCCAGCTTCGTGTCATCCGCAAACTTGGAGATGCTGCATTTAATTCCCTCGTCTAAGTCATTAATATATATTGTAAACAAGTGGGGTCCCAGCACTGAACCTTGCGGTACCCCACTAGTCACTGCCTGCCATTCTGAAAAGATCCCCTTTATTCCCACTCTTTGCTTCCTGTCTGTCAACCAATTCTCTATCCACATCAATACCATACCCCCAATACCGTGTGTTTTAAGTTTGCACACTAATCTCCTGTGTGGGACCTTGTCAAGAGCCTTTTGAAAATCCAAATATACCACATCCACTGGTTCTCCCCTATCCACTCCACTAGTTACATCCTCAAAAAATTCTATAAGGTTCGTCAGACACGATTTTCCTTTCACAAATCCATGCTGACTTTGTCCAATGATTGGCCTTTGCGTCCAGCACATAATTCTCTGTAACTCCCGCCATCTCCAATGGGACCCCACCACAAAGCACATCTTTCCATCCCTCCCTCACTTTCCACTTTCCATTGGGATCACTTCCTATGTGACGCCCTTGTCCACTCGTTCCTCCCCACTGACCTCCTTCCTGGTACTTATCCTTGCAAGCAGAACAAGTGCCACATCCGCCCCTACACTTCCTCCCTCACTACCATTCAGGGCCCCAAACAGTCCTTCCAGGTGAGGCGACACTTCTCCTGTAGGTCTATTGTCCAGTGCTCCCAATGTGGTGTCCTGTATATCAGTGAGACTGGATGAAGATTGCTAGACCACTTCACTGAGCGGCTACACTCTGTCCATCAGAAAAATGGGATCGCCCTGTAGCAATACCTTTTATCCCATTTGGGTAGCCTCCATCCTGATGAACTTCAATTTCTTGAAATTCCGGTAATTGACCTCTCTCCCCTCCTTCACCATTCCCCATTCCTGTTTCCCTCTCTCACCTTATCTCCTTATCTACCCATCACCTCCCTCTAGTGCTTCTCCCCACCTTTCTTCCTTGGTCTTCTATCCTCTTCTATCAGATTCCCCCTCCCCCTCCTCCAGCCATTTATCTATTTCATCAATCAACTTCCCAGCTCTTTACTTCACCTTCTCTCCCTCCTCCGGTTTCACCTATCACTTGCCACCTTGTACTTCTTCCCCTTCTCCCCCCACCTCCTTACTCTGACTTCTCCCCTTCCTTTCCAGTCTTGAAGAAGGGTTTCGGCCCAAAATGTCAACTCTTTACTCTTTTCCATAGATGCTGCCTGGCCTCCTGAGTTTCTCCAGCAACTTTTGTGTGTTGCTTTGGATCTCCAGCATCTGCGGAATTTCTCCTGTTTCTAACCCGCCTTTGATATCTGAATATTATTTACTCCTCCTTGTAAAGTATTATTAATAATTCTAGAGTTAAATATTTTATCTTTAGATGTTTTTCTGCAGCTTTTAATATAACTTTATTCTTTTCTGTCCTACTTTTAGTTTGTGCTGAACAATTTACCACATCTGACATGAGAATGCTTTGTTATAAAATCATGCACTTTACACAATGAGTGTTCTGTTTTCTGGA
Source organism: Mobula birostris (assembly GCF_030028105.1). Lineage (NCBI taxonomy): Eukaryota > Metazoa > Chordata > Chondrichthyes > Myliobatiformes > Myliobatidae > Mobula > Mobula birostris. Next base: position 55,751,611 of record NC_092386.1, read on the forward strand.
TATTATTAGTCCTATTGACTCAGCCTTCGATACTTTCTGAAGAGCCTTTGCATATGATATGCCCATTTTCACCTGAACATGCTGCACTTCACAGTTTTCTTATGCGCAGGATACACCGTGCATAAGCAGAGTTATGTTCCCTCCACAATTGCTACATTTGGGCCCAATACCTTCTCCACAATTGCCAGAATCAATCTACCACACTGCTTTTTACCCCTACAGACAACTGCTATATAACCAAACTTCTGGCTCTGAAAACATCTCAGCGGGGGTAGCACATAGTCTCAAACCATATAACTCATATAACCTAAATTAACCCTATTTTTCCCCATCAAATTTAATCAACATCAATAAGCTATTTGTTTTAGTTCACCATGAAACCCTTTTAAACTTTTGCCCCTATTAGATTATTTTTGACCTGGATACATCGAGAGACAATGCTGTGATTACTCCCTAAAGACACTGTCATTCAATGTAGTTCCTTAGTGTTACTTTCCTTCCTCCCTCAGCTTTTAACCCCAAAGTTTTGTCACATTGCTTACTATCTTTACAAAACACCGAGTGTCCAATCTCTTAAAGATCTTGCACCCACAATATCTCCTAATGCAATTTTGAAATCCTTAGTTAATCTAATTGGACTGATATCATATACAGATCCGCATTCAAAACTCAACAAAACCTTAAGTGCTTCCTTCCTTCTTTTATCTAAATCCTGTCTACTTGCCTTCATCACTGAATGATAAGCCACTACAATCCCCAATTCACCACCTATGTTTCTGTTTCTCAGAAAGCTGCCATTTGCCTTCCTCCTTACAACTCCTATCACCCAATACCACCTCCCGTTCACTACTTCCATCTTCTTCATCACTTCCTGCTATCGCTACTCCCCTTCCAGCTGAGAACAACTCCCAACATCAGGCTCAGTCAAATTCCAATCTAATGCATGATGGAAAATGTAAATGAGCATATCTGGATCAAAACTGAGGTGCCATCGAATTGCAAATGAAGAACAAATGTGCGGAAGAGTTGAAGTCATAAAAAAAGAAGTACGCAGTCCCAAAGACCATCAAATTGGAGCAATGTTAGCTGTTAAACAACTAATGGAATGAAAAGTCATCACAGGTATCTCATCTTTCATAATGGTGGAATTTAGCATGTGTGCAGAGGATAAAACTGATAAGACCAACGTGCTTGCATCCACCTCTATCTTGAAATGACCCGGGGAGACACTACTTACTTTTGAAGTCCTCAGCATCAGAAATACTGATCTTCAGCTATTTAAATTCATTCAATGTGATATCACTCTCCCATTCTACTCCAAAGTCCTTGAAAATTTTACTTCTATGAAGTCTGTGCTCTCTGTCCAGGAACTTCAAAAGAGCGTTCTGGACAATTTTATACTGAAGCACTCACCTGAATCTCAAATTAAACTGCATATCATTGAAAATTTTCAAAACTCGCTAATTTCCAGGAGAGTACCAGAAGAATGGAAAAGAGGGGATGACGGAAGGCAGGGAACTATTGACTAGAAACTTTAACAGCTTTTATTAGCAAAATGCTAGAATCAGTAATCAAAGAGAAAATACATAATCATTTAGAAAATCTGTATATAATAAAACCTGGTCAATATACTGTAATGAAAGGTAGGTTTTTTTTGCTCAAATTCTTTAAGGATATGACAGGGGAACTTAATAGAAGGGTAACCTGTAGATGTAGTGTATTTTGATTTTAAAAAGTCATTTGACAAGGTGCTATATATAATCATAGAACTGTACAACATTGAAATAAGGCATTAGACCCAACTCAACAAGGCCAACGAGTGGGCACCCTTCTGTATTAATCCTATTTCTCAGTACTTGGTCAACAGCTCTCTGCACTTAAACAATTCAAGGGCTCATCTAGACATTCCTTAAGTAGACTCAGCAATCCAATTTCAATCAACTCTCAAACATGGCATTCCAGGCACTTCCAATTTTTGGATGAAAAAGGATCCCTTCCTCCTTACCCTAAACCAATGGCCTCGAGTTTTATCTACCTCTGATGTGAGCGAAATTAACCTGAAAAAATGTTATTTGAAAGAAAATATCATTGCATTGGAGATAATCCAAAGGAGATTCACCAGGCTAATGCCTGGCATGAGACGGTTGTCCAGTCAAGAGAAGTGAGACAGTTTTGGGTCTGTACTCCATGGTGATAAAAAGAATAAAGGATGAGTTATTTTTCAGATCCTAAGAGAACTCGAGAGGGCAAGTCCCAAACGTTTTAATTAATTGAAGAACCATGAACCAAGGGACACAGTTACAAGAAGCTGGTCGTTGAAAAGTGAGGTGTAGTGAAAATTCTTCTTACAGAGGGTGATGGGTCTCTGCAATTCTCTACTTCAGTGTGTGATAGAGATCGGATCATTAGATATATTTAAGGTGGAGTCAGATAAATATTTGAAAGATCGACAACTTAAAGGCCACGGGAAACTGGCACAGTGATAATCAACAAAGATCGTATTGAATGGCAAGCTAGGTTTGATGGGCCAGATGTCCTACTTGTGCTCCTATATTCTAGTGTTCATGTGTGTTCTGTGACTATGGAGAACTATCATTCTTTATTATTCATAGTTCCTCTGCAGCATTTGTCATGCTTGTCAATTGCATTCCTGTCCAACATCTCAACACTATTGCCATTTGAAAACACATTAATATTCACATATATCCAAATGACGTCTCACCCTACTGCTTTTTGCTTCGTTAGCACATTCTAATTTATTACTTTGCTTTTCTGGCAGAATTTCCTCCAGCTAGATGGGTCAATGAAAAATGACAGCTATGAGAGAAGGAATGATTAGATTAGAACAAGTTGAAAGATCTTCAGTAGAAGCACAGTGGAGTGATTACATCATGGCCTGTTATGGAAACACCAGTTTCCAAGAATGGAAAAACCTACAAAAAGTGGCCCAGTTCATGACAGCAAAAGCCCTCCGCACCATTGAGCACATCTACAAATAGCGCTGCTGTAAGAAAGCAGCATCCATGATGAAGTACCCCCACCATCCAGGCCATGATCTCTTCTTGCTGGAAACATCCGGAAGGAGATACAGGAGCCCTAGGTCACTTATCACTCGGATCAGGAGCAGTAATTACTCTTCAAAATCAGGCTAGTGAAGCAGCATGGACAACTTCACAACTTCACAACTGAACACAGCCTATGAAATCACTTCAAAGGGCTTTACAACTCATGTTCTCAGTATTATTTATTTATTGTATCTGCACTGTTTGCTTCTTTTACACACTGGTTGCTTGCCAGTCTTAGTTCATGTAGTTTTTCATTGATTTTATTGTAATTCTTTGCCCTATTGTGAATATCTACAAGAAAATATATATTAGGGTAGTATTTAGTGACATATATGTACTTTGAACTTTGAAAAGGTTGGCACAACATGGTGAGCAGAAGGGAGTGCACTGTGCTGTCATGTTCAATGTTCTAAATATTAGGAAGACAGGAGTCTGTGGGACAAAAATCACCACATTGCAATATTACTCAGTTGGCTGTGGTGTTTTGGGAGTGGATAAGAGAATGTGAAATGACACTATATAAATATAGGTCTTTTGTTTATTCCTTTTATTGTGTACTGTTCAGCTAGGTCTTCTAATATACAGAAACAAAGGACAACAAATTCAGGGTGGATCGCATTGTTAATGCATTTATTATTTTACTTGCAAGGGAAACTATTCCATATGAGTTGTCTGGAAATAGCTTCGATCTTATATCTCAAACAAAGCACTTTCTACTTTTTTTTAACAGAGAACAGTAAACAGATTACTCCGTTCCATAACATCCCTCTGTTATCTTGTTCTGACATTTGTTCTTCAATTTCTCTTTGGAAGCTGTGTCCTTTTTCTTCCTGCTATCAAAACATCCCCCCAGCCATAAAGCACATTACTTGTCATAAAACACACACACACAGAGTTGTAGCCTCCCATCCAAACCAGCAAATCATCCTGGAATTTCATAGGTTCCATTTTGTCACATTACATTTGACAAAAAATACAAATTTATAAAGACTTCAGTGTTTGAGATATATTTCCACACTTTTTTTGTTTGGTCCCCACTACAAACTGTAATGTATAAATATTTGGAGCTGAGGGGCAGGATCTGATGAAGACCGTTCACTTGGTGGCATTGATCCACTTTGTCTTCATGATTTGGCATCTATATCATCATCAGAATCTTCTTTATTCAGCCTGTTTTCTGCTGAAATGCTTATTAAAATTGTTAATAGATTTTTCTAGGTAAATCTAGGGTCCAATTTGAAAATTTCACTATAATTAATTAATTTCATAACTCTCATAAAAAATCTAAGGCATAATACTTAAAATTTCAGACTTCATTTCACTAATAATATATCACCTAACTTTAAACATCCATTACTGTACTCTATTAAAACTCATTTGTCTATCTGGTTAACGACAAACAGCACATGATAAAGCATGATACAATGATTCAAAAGAATCAAAGCATTCGATCCTACATACCCAATCACTTCCACAAAATAGTTACGTGCAATTTGGAAACTTACTTACCTATAACCGAGACACTGAAATTTTCAATCATGTAACGTTAAGCCCCACGCTGAAACCTAGTCACCGAGAGAAATATTTTGGTCCCATCCAATAGGTAAAAGATGAAAATCACTTAGCATCGGAGGAACTCTTAAAATTAGGGACGAGACCAGCTACAAAAATTAATCCATTAATTTTCATCAAGTAGTTATGAAAACAATATTCCCGCCTCCAATGCTGCTTGACTCGCTCGAGTTCCTCCAGCAAATCATTGCAGCAAATTCCCAACATGTACAGTATCCAATGGAAATAACGATACGGATAGGATCGGTGACAGAGTCATTGCTCAACAAATCGGGATTTGAGGCGCGCAACGACCAATGGATGATTGTTAGGAGCAAAAAGAAAATCGATAAAAATCGGTGGTTTGTTTTTTTCCCCCTGTTTAGGTGTGTTTCCGAATGGGGAAATGGGGGCAGAAACGGTGTATATTGCCCTTGGCTATGGGCTCCCGCTTTTGGATTCCTGCTTCAGGTGAAAGCAGCGACATGATTTCATTTCGGTTGGTTATATTGCTTTTGGCAGCTTGTTCCTATTTGTCCAACCGTGTAAATGGTAAGTAGTGTCATTTTTGTTTCTAAATGGTAGTGGCGTCAGCCTAGAGGAAAGTAGTTTAAACAATATTGGGGGCAGGAAAAACCATAAATGGAATCGCAAGTGAATATTAGATTGTAACATTTTCTTGCAAACGGCATTTATGGACACCTTATAATTTTTCGATGAACTTTGATAGCCATGGTAACCATATTATCCTATTTGTAGGCAATGTAATTTACCCTTTCTTTTCAAAATAAGTTGCAAACGCTTTACTCCGAAGTAGTAAATCAACAGAATAAATAGGTGCCAGCACGATGCATAATCTAAAGAACGTATCAATTGATGATAGAAGAAATACATGCACCCAGCCTGCACTTCAACCTCATGTACTGGTGTCGGCTTCTTGGTAAGCAGACTCCCAATCTATTCCTCAATTTGACTTGTTGAGTGAAAGAAAGTGAAAATAGGTAGCTGGGAAATTAGTCTATACTTATATATATATAATTAGTATATAATTAGTGGCAAGGTGATTCATGTCTCATTTTCTTTCTGAAGTAACCAAATATTTTGAAATATATTTTCTTTCTTCCTTACTAATTCAGCAATAAAGGAGGCATCACACGTGTTAACTGTTAGAAAAAAATACTTTATTAGATTAATACAAAGAATAAAATACAATAAGAGAAATAAACAAAATAATACTTATCAACTTATGACTGAACTAATTCATATAATGTGTCCGACGGCTTCCTGCAATCTCCTCGTTCTCGCAGTGCTGGGTCCTGATCCAACCCACAACAAGACTTCAACTTGCACAAGAAGTTGCCCCTTTTATGCCTTTGAACACCTAATGTAACCACGGTACCAGGCTGTAGTTATCTCTTATGACCTTCAGCCAAGGCATTAAAGATAAAAACAGGAGGTTTTGCAGAACAACATGTTTTTTTACACCGTTATCTATTCTCAAAGTTGCTCAGCAGTACTTTCTGTTCGTTCTCAAAGCATTTCAAGTTGACACCATTTTGTGTTGCACCCTCCATTTCGTGTTGCATTTTGCACATAACAAGGAGGGATTTAATGTTAACTCTTTCCTTACAGAAGTGAAGTTGGATAGAAGTTGTTTTATGGGAGCATTAACTATGGGTGAAAGGGAGTTTGGATCACAACAGAAATCATAGCCTAGTCTAATTGACCTGGAAGCTGATGAAACATGAGTGATGCAACTAGGAGGGTCTAAACATGAGAAATGGGTGCACACTTTAGGCCTGTTGGCCCTACTTTATCCTTCAACATTTTGGCCAAAAATCTTGGCCCCATCCCTTGACTCCCTTCATATCCAGAAATCTCTCAAACTGTTTTTAAATGTACTTGCTAACTGAGCCTCTACTACCCTCCAGTGACTCCTAAAGCTTCATCACAGTCGCATCATTTCAGTTTGTGGTATTGCCTTCCCTACATTCAAGACAATTTAAGACCTATAAGGAATTTGTTTTATCAATATTTCCTCCCATTCTTTTAAAATCTGGAGTATACGAGCCTACTCTCTTAGGATAGTGCTCCAGTGTGGTCTCACCAAGATCCTATGTCATTACCATATTTACTCTTACTCCTACATTCAAATTCTGTTGTAAAGGCCAAGATATCATTTGTTGCCTTATTTGCTTGCTTGCACCTGTGTCTGGCTGTGATATGTTTGCAAGGACACTTGTTCCCTTTGAGTATGCTCTGCTCCTCCATAGATTTAAGCACTTCTTTGTAATCCATTTGAGCTAAATTTTCCTTCAGTTTTGATCCCCTGTAATTACATCTTGAAAGGGGCAGTTAAATTACTAATCACTTTTATCTCAGTAGATGCCTTCTGAAGCTTGCTTTTCATTTGGTTATGCATCTGCTTTGTGGAGAAATACTTACTAATTGAAATGCACTGTTCTAGACCTGTACAGTGCAATCCATTCTAATGGAAATGAGATGGTGCTAAAGATTGTAGATATGTTTGATATTTGGTTCAAGACTTATTTTGTAATAGAAAAGAGTGACGAATCAGCATATAGGAGGGGAGTCCAGTTATATCTCGAGGGACTAGATTAGGTATTTGTAACTAGCTTGCTGTATGTTGATAGTTCTTCATTTTGTGCTCTAAGTTGGTGATGGTACCTGCGATCGACCCTTGTAAAACATTGCTGTATTCAAATTCAAGCTAGAAGATATTAAAGATTCTTAGATTAAGTTCGAAGTAAATTGTATTGTCAAAGTACATATATGTCACCATACTGTGTACAACCCTGGGATTCATTTTTTTGTGGGTGTAGTCAACAAATATGGTCAAATATGATGGCAGAATATAGTATTAATGGTAAGACTCTTGGCAGTGTGGAGGATCAGAGGGATCTTGGGGTCCTAGTCAATAGGACACTCAAAGCTGCTGCGCAGATTGACTCTGTGGTTAAGAAGGCATACAGTGCATTGGCCTTCATCAACCATGGGATTGAGTTTAAGAGTCGAGAGGTAGTGTTAAAGCTATATAGGACCCTGGTCAGACCCCACTTGGAGTACTGTACTCAGTTCTGGTTACCTCACTACAGGAAGGATGTGGAAACTATAGAAAGGGTGCAGAGGAGATTTACAAGGACATTGCCTGGATTGGGGAGCATGCCTTATGAGAATAGGTTGAGTGAACTTGGCTTTTTCTCTTTGGGGCGACGGAGGATGAGAGGTGACCTGATAGAGGTGTATAAGGTGATGAGAGGCATTGATTGTGTGGGTATTCAGAGGCTTTTTTCCAGAGCTGAAATGGCTAACACGAGAGGGCACAGTTTTAAGGTAATTGGAAGTAGGTACAGAGGAGTTGTCAGAGGTAAGTTTCTTACCCAGAGAGTAGTGAGCATGTGGAATGGGCTGCTGGCGACGGTGGTGGAGGCAGATACGATAGGGTCTTTTAAGAGACTCCTGGATAGGTACATGCAGCTTAGAAAAATAGAGGGCTGTGGATAACCCAAGGTAATTTCAGAAGTAGGTACATGTTCAGCACAGCATTGTGGGCCAAAGGGCCTGTATTGTGCTGCAAGTTTTCTATATTTAAATCTATAGAATAGAAATTGTAACAGAATCAATGAAAGATCAACCAACTATGGTGTTCAATGACAACAAACAGTGCAAATGGAAATATAAATAGTAATAAATATAGAGGATCTAAGACGAAAAATCCTTGAAAATGAGTCCATTGGTTTGGGGAATATTTCAATGATGGGGCAATTGAAGGTGAGTGGTTATCCCCTTTTGTCCAAAAGCTGGTGGCTGAGGGGTAGTAATTGTTTCTGAACCTGGTGGTATGGGTCTTAAGGCTCTTGTGCCTTCTTCCTGATGGCACTAGTGAGAAGAGAGCGTGTCCTAAGTGGTGGGGATCCCTGATGATGTATGCTGCCTTCCTACGGCAGCATTTCATGTAGATGTGCTCAATAGTTAAGAGGGCTTTACCATGATGTATTGAACTGAATATACTGCTTTTTATAGGGCTTTCTGTTCAAGGTCATTGGTATTTCCATACCACACTGTAACAGGGCCAGTCAATATACTTGCCACTACACATCTATTGAGGTTTGTCAAAGTTTTAGATGCCATGCCAAATCTCCGCAAACTCCTGAGGAAGAAGAGGCGCTGTTGTGCTTTCTTTGTAATTGCATTTATGTGCTGGGCCCAGGATGTGTCCTCAAAATAGTAGCACCAATCAATTTAAAGTTGCTGACCCTCTCCACCTCTTATCCTTTGATGATCACTGGCTCATGGACCTCTGGTTTCCCTCTCCTGAAGTCTATAATCAGTTCCTTGGTTTTGCTGACATTGAGTGAGAGGTTGTTGTTATGACACCACTCAGCCAGGTTTTCAGTCTCTCTCCTGTATGCTGATTCATCACCACCTTCAATTTGGCCCACAACAGTGGTGTCGTCAGCAAACCTGAACATGCCGTCAGAGCTGTGCTTAGCCAGGCAGTCATGAGTAGAGCAGAGGGCTAAGCACACAGCCTTTTGGTGCACATGCTGATCGAGATCATGGAGGAGGTGCTGCTGCCAGTATGAACTGACTGGTGTTTGCAAATGAGGAAATCCAGGATTCAGTTGCACAAGGAGGTATTGAGGTAGGGTCTTGGAGCTTATTGATTAGTTTTGAGGGTATGATGGTATTGAATGCTGATGTGTAGTCAATAAAGAGCATCTGGTTGTATGCACCTTTGCTGTTCAGATGTTCCAGGGTTGAGTGAAGAGACAATGAGATGGCATCTGCTGTTGACCTGTTTCTCTGGTAGGCAAATTGGAGTGGATCCAAGTCATCTCTCCGGCAGGGGCTGACATGTTTCATCACCAACCTCTCAAAACACTTCATCAGTGTGGATGTAAGTGTTACTGGACAATAATCATTGAGGCAGGTCACCATGCTCTTCTTGGGCACGAGTCTAATTGAAGTCTGCTTGAAGCAGGTGGGTAGCACGCACTGTCGCATTGAGAGGTTAAAGATCTCAGTGAATGCACCAACCAGTTGATCTGCACAGGTCTTTAGTATGTGGCGAGGTACCCCATCAGGTCTAATTGCTTTTCATGGGTGACCCTCCTGAAAACAGCCCGCATGTCAGCTTCAGACACTGAAACCATATTATTGGTGGATGTGGGAATTTATGATGTTCCTCCATGCTCTGACGGTCAAAGTGAGCATAGAAAGCATTGAGTTCATCTCGAAGTGAAGTCCTGTTGTGAGGAATTGAAGATATAAAAAAAAATAATTTTGAACCTATGTAACCTCTGGCTGAAAGAATAATTGGGACTGAATAGAAATTTTTGAACTGAAGTAAACTCTGTCTTCAACAGTTAGCTAAAAACTGGCTTATAATAGTTCTCACTTGGTTTGCAGAGAGACATTGAGGGTTTGATAACATTGTACATTATACCCTCGTTTGAGTAAGGAGAGGAGGACTCACCAATAAGGACAGGAATGAACATCCATCTGTAATTAAGTCAGGGCCTTGCAAAGGGAATAACTGATAAGGACTGGACAGTACATCCATCTGTAATTAAACCTTGATTTAGCTGACTCTCTTATCTAAGTAATTAAGTTTTGCACCAACGGACTTGGTGGGAGTACCAGTTCTAATAACATCTTGCAACAGTAATGTATGGGGCTTACTATGTATAAATATACAGCTGTAACCTGACTAAGTGGGCCCACTTGTCAGATGGTGGCAGTACTTACGTGTCTTCCCTCTGACAACTAGGTCTCAAACTCCTTCAGGAGGGTGCGCAATAAACTGTTGTAACTATAAGAAGTTGTTCTCCCGAGTCTTATTCAGATTCAAGGTTAACAGTTGCCTCCCATGTAACTTGATTTAACTTTATAAGAGGTGATAGTATTCAAGCCCTGCCACAACTGCCGAGCATCCTTTATTGATTCAAGTTTAGTCTGAAGTTTCCACTTCACTCATAAGTTGGCTTTCTGGAGATCATACCTGGACCTCTTGTAACTTTCTTGGTCTCTAGACTTAAATGCTGCTAATCTGGCTCTCAGCAAATATTGAATCGCGTGGTTCATCTAAGGGTTCTGATTGGGGAAAACTTTGAATGATTTAGTGGGGACACACTCGTCGACAGCTGTTTTAATAAAGTCCATTACAACTATGGTGATTTCATTCGGACCTCTAAAGGAGTGCTTGATCATGGCTCAGTCCACTGACAAAGCAATCCTGTAACCACTCCTCCGATCCCAGCAGCCGCCCCTTTGTTGTTCTAATCTCAGGAGCTTTGCTCTTTAGCCTCTGCCTGTCTCCGTCTGGGCAAGGAATGGTAGGCATTCCTTATCTTAGTATAACAGTGGTCTAGTATGTCAGGGCCTCTGGTGCTTCAGGTTATATGCTGATGGTAATTGAGCAGGGTTTTCTTCAAATAAGCTTGGTTGAAGTCTTCGATGGACTGTTTCTTGTTTGGAGATGGCATTTGGCAGTATTGTGAGCACTTGATTATACTTGGCTGCAGTTGGTATGTAAACTGCAGTCAGGATTACAGAGCAGAACTCACTCCTTGGGTAAGTAGAATGAACTAGGTAAATAGAATTCTTGGAAGAATTTTCTGCAGACCACAGAACATTGGTGATGATTCAAGACTTCAAGCAGAAGTGTTGTTCTAAATTGCACATCTTGTAATTCATTGTTATTTTTTCAGGTGACCTGGTTTGTCATCCAGATACATTCACTTGCTCGAGTGGCAAATGTGTTTCCAAAACATTTGTCTGCAATGGTGTAGATGACTGTGGCGATGGAAGTGATGAAGGCAGCTGTATTCCACACTCTTGTGGCTCCCGTGAGTTTCGGTGTAGTAGTTCGGAATGCATCCCCCTCAGCTGGTTGTGTGATAGGCACACTGATTGTGCTGACCAGTCAGATGAATCCCCAGACCACTGTGGACATGTGCTGCCTGCAGTTGTGACTTGTTCTCCTACAGACTTCCAGTGTGATTCTGGTGAATGCATTCATCATCTGTGGTCCTGCGATGGTGATAGTGACTGCAAAGACGGAAGTGATGAAGCCAATTGTTGTAAGTGCACTTGATCCTTTTAAGTTAAATATACAGTAATTTTTAAAATCACAAACAAGAGAAAACCTGCAGATGCTGGAAATCCAAGCAACACACGCAAAATGCTGGCGGAACTCAGCAGGCCAAGCAGCATCTGTGGGAAAAATACAGTCACCATTTCACGCTGAAACCCTTTGGTAGGACTGAAGAGTCTAGGCCCGAAACATTGACTGTACTTTTTTCCATAGATGCTGCCTAATGAGTTCCTCCAGCATTTTTTAAAAATGTAGTTTTTGTTTCAGGAGGATTTCACATGTGTACAGTGGATTTAACAAATTGATAAAGTTAATATAGTGAAGTATATTCAGATATGACACACCAGAGACAATGTGTTAAATTGTATAGATTTTATTTCTAAATTAATTTTTTTAATTACAGTATCTATTTGAAAAAGATCCTCAGTTTTGACTTTGTTTGAGAATGTTCTAGATGTATTGTAATGTCCATTATATTCAAATTAAGTATTAAAAAAGACATCTTAAAGATGAGATCTGGTTTTCCCTAATCTTGAAATTTAATTTTCATTTCAGCACTTAAGATCTGTAAGCCTGATTATTTTAAATGTGGCAGTAGCTGTATTCCTGAAAGCAAGAAATGTGATGGTTTTAAGGATTGTCTGGATGGCAGTGATGAATTTGACTGCAAGAGTAAGTATGTGATTTATTTTCTGACTAGCTTTTAATTCCTTGCTTCAACTCATTTTTAAATAAAGTTTCTTCCTCCTTCCAGTTCCAGACTGCGCAGGACCTTTAAATTTCAGATGCCAAAGCGGAGAATGCATAAATTCATCCAAATTGTGTAACCGGCAGCAAGATTGCAAGGACTGGAGTGATGAGCCACGTGATAAATGTAGTAAGTGACTTTTACATTTGAGAAATTGCAATAAATGTCAACATGTTTTGAAAATGGTTGAGATCTCCAGCTGCTTGCTCTATTCCACCAATGTGTATTTAGAAGATCAACATTTTCTTGCCCTGAAGCCTTCAATCTCTAGTGTTCCTCGAAATTCTAATTCCTTTTCCAACCATTCTGTAATTCTTATCTATCGACACTTCCTAAGTCAGAAACTCTATTCTTCATTTAAATGTGAAATTGCATGTGAGTGTCAGTTTGCTTGCTTTACTAACAAATTGGATTTGTTACATTTATTTTTGAACTATTCCTCAGTTATTCTGTTTAAGCTCTTGTCTTTTCCCAATTTTATTACAAATTCCCATTGTAAACAGCTTACAAAGGCAGTGTTGTACCTGCAGTCAACAATAATTTCAACATGAATGCCAAGATGCTATTTGAATGATCACAATATTAAATTTATTTGAAGTGTGTTTTCCCTAATGAAATGCAGATGGCCAATGTCTACTCTAATTTTAGGAATACAAGAAATGGGAGGAGGATGAAATACTTCCCCTTTTGCCTACTGTGTTTATTAGGGTAATTGCTGATCTTGGTTTCTTGACCACTTCATCCAGGACTAACCCTATATTTGCACTATCCATAAAATCAGTTTTACATATCTCAGAACTGCAATGGTAGAGAACTTCAAAAATTCAGTAAAGATTCTTGGCTGACTCTTTGTTCCAGTATGGTTCTGCCTGTTGGAAATGATCTCAGAGCAGCCTTGTCACCACAGTGTGATTTTCTGCTTCAAGCTTGCCAGTTAAGTTTTAATAGTGTAAAACTATTAAACTATTTTTGTTTACAGATTTGAATGAATGCTTGATGAGCAATGGTGGTTGTTCTCACATCTGCAGAGATCTTCCCATTGGCCATGAATGTGGCTGTCCTCCTGGCTTTGAACTGCTTGACAGAAACTCTTGTGCAGGTAAGTCAAGTTGACTGTCTCCTTGGAAATTAGCATGAGCATAAGTATGAAATAATTTGTTTTTCTCTGTCCTGTAGATGTTGATGAATGTCAGAATCTGGAGATCTGCAGTCAAATATGTGTCAATTTAAAGGGGAGCTATAAATGTGACTGTCACAAAGGATATCACCTGGATCCACTCAGTGGGGGTTGCAAGGCTCAAGGTATGTACCATGATAAGTGCCACTTAAATGACTGTTTTGAACTTATTTTGCAGAACATCTCCAGTCAAATATCTAACCAAGTGGGACAGTGAACTGCTGTTTTTATTTTCTTCATGCCAAATTATCCACTAACTTTCCACCTAGCATCGATGTGGTGCCTTGACTTTCCCTAGATAATGTAATGTTTAATTTTTTTCTTCATTAATTATATAGCCTTTTAGTTTTGAAGCCATATTACTACAAATTGGCCTCTCCACTTCTAGTCTAAGGAAGTAATGCTAGAATTATTTCCCAGCTCCAGTCTGATCAGAGCTTAAGTGGGTATAGTCCAAAGCCTTTGAACTGAAGGAAAAATTTGATGGCAATGAAATCCCATTATATCTAGTCACTTAATGTGGGTTAGTAGATTTGGTAACAGGTTCTGCATCATTAGAAATGTTATTATTGGTGAGCTGTTTAGTTAATGTCTTGCCGCCTTGGGTGCACAAATCCTTTGTAAAGTAGTATACCCAATGAACAAAATTTGGAGTTTGTATCTTATAGCAGACAAACAAAATATCCTGGATCTAATGCTCCATTTGGACAGACATAAAAGGATATATTTATGTAAAAGATTTTAGTGACTTCCTTTTTCTCCCATGTGTTCCCTTTCATAAAATTAATTTCCCACTTTTGTATCCTCGCTCAAAAATGAGTAGGGTATGGAAGAATGAGGGATCCTATTAGGAACATTGGTCTCTTCGGAAAGTAGAAACCAGCAACTTCCTGTATTTTATCTGTTTTCTAAACTTGTGGAGTCCAGAGAGAGTAGCTTTTGTTTCTTTCTAAAACAGGGGATGAACCTGCTTTAATTTTTGTCAACCGCCATGACATCAGGAAAATTGGATTGGAGCATTTGGAATACACTCAAGTTGTTGACCAGTTACAAAACGCTATAGCACTTGATGTTGACCTTGGAACTCAGAAAATCTTCTGGGCTGATTTAGTATATCAAGCAATTTTCAGGTAAAAATTTCTGGAAGAGAAAATAGTAACACCTGATTTAAGCGGGAGTCCGGTTCTATTACACTTGTAGTTTGAATCATGAAGTATAACTGTAGGGAGTCATTGGCCCTGTATCTGTGCTGTACTCTCGCTCAACCTGTCCATGATTATCAGGATGTCCATCTAAGCCTTTCCTCTGCTTGCTTTGACAATCAATACATGGAGGGACCTTCACTAACTCCCTCAGCCCCCGATGACCCTGTGATTTCAGTCTCTGAGGCTGACATGCGAGCATCCTTCTGGAGGGTGAAAGCATTCGGCCCAGATCTGTTACCTGACTGAGTACTAAAGACCTGTGCTGATCAACTGACTGGAGTGTTCACCAATACCTTTAATTTCTCAATTTGGCAGTCTTGGGTACCCATCTGCTTCAAGCAGACCTCAGTCATACTGGTGCCTCAGAAGAACATTTTAACCTGCCTCAAAGAGTATTGTCCAGTAGCGCTTATATCCACTGTGATGAAGTGCTTTGAGAGGTTGGTGATGAAACACATCAACTCCTGCCTGAGAAGCAACTTGGATCCGCTCCGGTTTCCCTACCTGTTTCCTACAACGGGTCCACAGCAGATGCCATTTCGTTGGCTCTTCATTGGAACATCTGAGCAGTAAAGATGTATACTTCAGGGTGCTCTATATCGACTGTAGCTCAGCATTCAATATTATTGTCCCCTCAAAACTAATCAATAAGCTTCAAGACCTTGGCCTCAATACTCCCTTGTGCAATTGGATCCTCAATTTCCTCACTCGCAGACCCCAGTCAATTCGAATTGGCAACAACATCTCCTAAACAATCTCCATCAGCTTATCCCCTTGCTCTACTTACTTTACACTTATGATTGTGTGGCTAAGCATAGCTCCAATGCCATATTTAAACTTTCCGATGACATCCCTATCGTTTTCCAAAACAAAGGTGGTGAGAATCAGTGTGTAGGAGGGAGATTGAAAATCTGACTGAGCGGTGCCACAACAACCTCTCACTCAGTGTCAGCAAGACCAAAGAGCTGAATATTGATATCGGGGAGGAAACCAGAGGTCCATGAGCCAGTCCTCATCAGAGGATCAAAGGTTTTCAACTTTAAATTCCTCGGAGTTACCATTTCAGTAGATCTGTCCTGGGTCCAACACGTAAGTGCAATTATGAAGAAAACACAGCAGCACCTCTGCTTTAGAAGTTTGTGGAGATTCGTCATGATATCTAATACTTTGACAAACATTTACAGATATGTGGTGGAGAGTATAGCGACTGGTTGATCATAGCCTGATATGGAAACACCAATGCCCTTAAATGGAAAATCCTAAAACAAGAGTAATGGATATGGCCTAGTCCATCACCAGTAAAGTCGCCAACTCCATTGAGCACACCTACACAGAGTGCTGTTACAGGAAAGCAGCATCCGTTATCAGGGACCCCCTCCACCCAGGCCATACTGTCTTCTCACTGCTGGCATCAGGAAGAAGATACAGGAGCTTCAGGACTCGCATCACCTGTTCAGGAACAATTATTACTCCTCAATCATCAGGCTCTTGAACAAGTGAGGATAACTTCATTTAGCTTCACTTGCCTCATCACTAAGCTGTTCCCACACCCTATGGACTCCCTTTCAAGGACTATTTATCATTTACTAATTTTTTTTTCTATTGTCTTTGTACAGTTTGTTGTCTATTGCATTTTGGTTGTTTGTCCACCTTGTTGGGTGCAGTCATTGATTCTATTATAGTTCTTGGATTTACTGAGTATGCCTGTGAGAAAATGAATCTCAGGGTTGTATATGGTGACATATATGGACTTTGATAAATTTCCTTTGAGCTTTTTATGTCTTTTTCCTCAACTTGTATGTGTGCCCTCTAGTTTCAATTTCCTTTCTCTATAGGGGTCATTCTCCTTATCTGTGGCCCTCATAATTTTGGATACATCTATAAGACTGAACACTATTCTGTTATGCTCAATGTAGTAAAGTCCTAACCTGCCCAAATGTTTCTTATAGCTCAGGCCATTGAATGCCAGGAACATTCTCATAAATCAGTACACTCTTTCCAGCTTAATGATGTCTTTCCTGTGACAGGTACCAAAACTGTACCCAATATTCCAATTCTCAATAAGCACCTTTTGGAAAATTGTAACCTGGTGTTGTCCCCTATATGTATACAGTGATCTGTATTCCTCATAGATAGTTTGCAACCCACCCAGTCTCTTTCCTTCTCCACCCCTCAACAAGGGCTAACATAGTGGATAGTGTGTTGTCACAACACATGCGTTCGGGTTCAATTCTGCGACTGTAAGGAGTCTCTGTTACTGATGTGACCACGTGGGTTTCCTCTCACGTTCCACAGACGTACGGGTTGCTAGGTTAATTGGTCTGATGGGTGTAATTGGACGGTGGGGCCCTTTAGGCTGAAGGGCAAGTTACCATGGTGTCTCTTAACAAAAAGAATTGTGCCTGCGCAAATTGATGCCTATTACTTAATTTGCAATTGCCCTTTCTACGTGCAGTTTATTCCTCAGCCATGCATCTAATTAATCTAGTTAATAGTCTTCAGACTTGGAGCTGTTTACTTCATGAAAGTCCTATTATGCTGATGGATGGAAATAAATAGGACAAATCTGTCCTTGGATAAATCCTTATTTATCAATGGAAGAACTTTCCCCCCTCTATTTTCAACTAGCAGCCTATTTTATACTTGCTTTCTACAACATAATTATTGCTTCCAACTTGGCTGTTAATGCAGCAGCTAGCTTGTTTTGTGTATTTTGAATACTTCTAAAGTATGTTACTGTAAGCACTTTTCTTTTTGCAGTAAAGTATTGGATGAGCATGATGGTAAAAATACAGTCTCCAGAGCGATTAAGGATGTAAAAATCCCTGTGGGAATTGCTATTGACTGGATCTACAAGAACATTTATTGGATAGATGTAGGCACTAAAACACTCTCTGTGGCCAACTTTGATGGGACAAAAAGGAAGATTCTTTTTCGAACTGACCTGAAGGAACCAGCATCCGTAGTTGTTGATCCACTGACTGGGTAATTTTGAATAATTGTTCACGTACCAGTACAATATGTTTAGGATCAGTTGGAAAGTAAACATGCAGGATAGTTAAATAACTTGTAGTTAGGATGGTAACAATACTAGTAGCTCTTGTCAGAATCTGGAACAGCACAGGCTTTAAATTGGGGCAAACAGATTTGGTACCAGAGAGAGTCAGTGGCCAAATGGCAGAGCATTGGGTAAGTGGGTAACTAAACTTTTATGATATTTTCTGAATAAAACAAATTTGGAGGTTTCTGACTGATATGGAATTGCTTCAATCTGGGATATCTTATCTGGGGATAGAAACACATTGGTTTGTATAAAGACTTGCTTTATAAATTTAATGAGGGCGAGAGCATGTTTCATGCATGGGTAACTTGGCAAACTACAAATGCATGTTAGATTATTTTGTTACTATAATGTAGTAGCTGTGTAACAGCGTAAGAACAGTCTCTGCAGCCAAGCAGACTTTGTTCATTAAAAGCTGGTCCTTGCTTTGGATTGAAAGGTTTATATTCTGGTCAGACTGGGGCGAGCCAGCAAGGATTGAAAAAGCAGGAATGAATGGTGCTGCCCGCCAGCTGTTGGTTACCAGAGAGATTCAGTGGCCAAATGGCATTTCACTGGGTAAGTGGATAACTGAACTTTCATTCTGTGAAGTGAATAAAGCCTCATACATCACTTAATTCTTCCTTAGACCTCGTGAAAAGGCGCCTCTATTGGGTGGATTCGAAACTGCACATGTTATCAAGTGTGGATCTAAATGGTCAGGATAGAAGAAATATATTGCAGTCTGAAGAATTCCTTGGCCATCCTCTTGCCATATCTGTGTTTGAGGTAAGATAGTGACGCGGAGTATACTGTGATCTTTAGCAAACCTCGGGCTGTGACCAAGTCGGTTACCATTATTGATCTACATATCATTGATTATAAATATGAGCACTCCTACAGAATATAATTACATAGGACAGAACTGGCAGTTCCATATGAAACTGTCTGCTGTTCTGGCCCGGGCACTGGTATATTCATGTTGGTCTTCATCATTTGTGTAAACTGGATTAGGTGATGTGTTTCTGGCCCATTTCACTGCTGGCAGTGGAGAACTGTGCATACAGCCCTTTGCCTTGGCTCTGACTAACAGTGATTTTTGACTGGCAGCTGCGTTCAGTTAAATGGTGTAGCTGATTTATGGTAGTGCTTTAATTTTAAGCAGCTTAAGTGCATAACCGGGAAACAGTTATTCATGTGTACTATCTTACTAACAAAGTTATTAACACAAGTTCAGAACCTTTGACACCAGTGAGTTACTTAAGGTCATTTGAGGCAGGTGCTTCTATATGATGCCTGAAGCCTATCAGCTGCTCGCAACCCTCTTCTTCTCTGGGATGTTCAGTGCAAAGACTTCATTGTTAAGTCCATCACCAAGCTAAATCCTGCATGATCTAGCTATCTTTGAAACCAGTGCCTGTAAAACACTTAAAATTGACGTTTAGTGTCTCACGAAGAGTCAAGAATAATTCTTATTCAAAGGTAAGCTGGTGTGCAATTTTGTCATTCTTCTATGTTTAGACTCAAAACCGAGATGTGGTGATGCTAATGCTGGATCTCACTCTTTCAATGTGACAGTGGAAGTGGCAGTATTTAAAAGCCGTGGGCCATTAAGTGCATTATTTGGAGATGTATCTAATGTTTGAAAATATCACTGGACAACTGAAATATATCTAGTAAATATGTAAGGGGCTGTTGGATATTCTTTCAGTGGAGTTTGACTGTGGATGAGAAACTTGCAAGTATTTCATACAAAGATGTTCTGTTTAATTCTGATGTCTAAGGGATGTTGACTGAGTATGTATTGCTATAATTTTTATTGCTTCAGTGATGGTCACTCAAAGGTGGTTTAATTCCAAATGGGATTTCTTTTCAGGACCGGGTCTTTTGGATTGATAGCGAGACTGAAAAAATCTATAGTGCCAACAAGATCACAGGAGCTGATATAGTATCTTTGGCCTCCAATCTTGAAGAACCTCATGATATTATTGTTTATCACGATTTAGTTCAGCCATCAGGTAGTAAATTTGAACTCAGAATTTGAATAATGTTGTCAGCTGTTTGTGGTATACTCCAATTCTTGCTTGCTGCTTGATAAAACTAAAATATGACATTAAGTTGTCGATAGCATGGTATTACACTTCAGATTTATAATACTTAGAATGTTTTTCCCTTGAACCGCCCTTTCTGCATGCCATAAATTGAAAGATAATCAATGGGTCTTCCTATATTGACAAAGGACTAATATGGTTTCTAATTGAAATAGAATCTTGGTATTGCTGATTTATATTTTGTAACTTAGGCTTTGTAAAGTGTGTAAACTTCCAATTTTGTTTAATTGGAAGCCTTGTTTTTTCAATTCTATCAATTACACTGATTTTAATTCCAATATACATCAGTGGCTTTCATAACATTAGTCCATTGAAATTTTGTTTTCAACAGGCAGAAACTGGTGCAATGACCGTGTTAATGGAGGCTGTGAATATCTGTGTCTCCCTGCTCCTCAGATCAGTATTAATTCGACTAAATTCACCTGTGTTTGTCCAGATGGCATGCAATTAATCGAAGATGGAAAACAGTGTATCAATGGTAAGTACTACAATTAGTGTGCATGTCATTGGATATTATAATTTGGTTTCCACTTGGACAGCAAGGGGAATGCATAGAGAATTGCTGTAAGATTGAGTTGAAATGTGAACCAGGCCCCTTTAAACAAGAGATTTTCAGGTGCAATAAACAGTGGCTTTCATAGTTGGTTATTTTTCAGTATCAAGGATGATCAAACTTGATTCAGCAAATGCAAATATCTGGCTGAGAAGCTGACACAATTTACAGGTTTAATTGACAGCTGGTCATTGCAAACCATGTCTGGAGCTCAAATTCAATGTGAACACTGCACATTTGTCGGGCACTGTCCCAGGTCAGATTGTAGACAGGGAGAGAATGACGAATAAACTCTTCTTTCTAATGAAGGCAGCGGAGTTTGTCATCAAAACATTGGTTATAGTCGATAGTTGCACCCAACTGGAAGCCAGCGAAGAGTTTATACCTCATGTGCCGGGAAAGCTCCAATCCTTTTTCAGGGAGAGAATGCTTTGAACAAACTTCCACCTAGTGGGTACTTAACACTAGTTACTTTATTATTTCAGAATTTCCACTTGTTAGGAATCAACCATGAGACCAAGCCTGAAATCTGCATGATCTTCACTTTGGAGCAGAATCTTTACTTTGTAGATATCCCTAATTTACTTGATGCTGGTCTCTGCAAACACTGCGGAGTTTGGAAAGGCTTTTTTTAAATAGAGAATTTTTATAAGAACTTTATTAATGTATATGAACAAAATGGTTCCAAAATCTTGAAGTGAAATCAGATGACTGCACTTGTCAAAGACCTCTGGGAAAGGCAGTTTAATTGATGAGATCTTTGTCTATTGAGTATAATTGGTGCAGAGAATACAATCTGTGGGGGGAAGAAAACAATAGCCCAAATCTCATTTCAATATGTGCTATCTATCCTGAATAGTTGTAGATGCTACTCAAAACTTTGCAGGGAATCCTAAACGGTGGTTCCAGTGTTGCAAAATATGTGAAGTTGGTTTAAAGTGAATTCTGTTGTTCTCAACTTCAGCCACTCAGATTCATACAGCAAATCATATTTAATTAATTAGTGCATGTTAAAATTGATTTATTCATTCCAAGCACTTTGAAATGCATGGACTCGAGTGTAAATATCTTGTGTTGCCTTGCCTATCAAGTGGAGGTAAGCTCTTACCAGATTTCTGCTTTAAAACCTATTTTTGTTTGGGCAACACACATAAAAGTTGCTGGTGAACGCAGCAGGCCAGGCAGCATCTCTAGGAAGAGGTGCAGTCGACGTTTCAGGCCGAGACCCTTCGTCAGGACTAACTGAAGGAAGAGTGAGTAAGGGATTTGAAAGTTGGAGGGGGAGGGGGAGATCCAAAATGATAGGAGAAGACAGGAGGGGGAGGGATGGAGCCAAGAGCTGGACAGGTGATAGGCAAAAGGGATATGAGAGGATCATGGGACAGGAGGTCCGGGAAGAAAGACCGGGGGGGGGGGGGGACCCAGAGGATGGGCAAGGGGTATATTCAGAGGGACAGAGGGAGAAAAAGGAGAGTGAGAGAAAGAATGTGTGTATAAAAATAAGTAACAGATGGGGTACGAGGGGGAGGTGGGGCATTAGCGGAAGTTAGAGAAGTCGATGTTCATGCCATCAGGTTGGAGGCTACCCAGACGGAATATAAGGTGTTGTTCCTCCAACCTGAGTGTGGCTTCATCTTTACAGTAGAGGAGGCCGTGGATAGACATGTCAGAATGGGAATGGGATGTGGAATTAAAATGTGTGGCCACTGGGAGATCCTGCTTTCTCTGGCGGACAGAGCGTAGATGTTCAGCAAAGCGGTCTCCCAGTCTGCGTCGGGTCTCGCTAATATATAAAAGGCCACATCGGGAGCACCAGACGCAGTATATCACCCCAGTCGACTCACAGGTGAAGTGTTGCCTCACCTGGAAGGACTGTTTGGGGTCCTGAATGGTGGTAAGGGAGGAAGTGTAAGGGCATGTGTAGCACTTGTTCCGCTTACACGGATAAGTGCCAGGAGGGAGATCAGTGGGGAGAGATGGGGGGGACGAATGGACAAGGGAGTTGCGTAGGGAGCGATCCCTGCGGAATGCAGAGAGAGGGGGGGAGGGAAAGATGTGCTTAGTGGTGGGATCCCGTTGGAGGTGGCGGAAGTTACGGAGAATAATATGTTAGACCCGGAGGCTGGTGGGGTGGTAGGTGAGGACCAGGGGAACCCTATTCCTAGTGGGGTGGCGGGAGGATGGAGTGAGAGCAGATGTACTTGAAATGGGGGAGATGCGTTTAAGAACAGAGTTGATAGTGGAGGAAGGGAAGCCCCTTTCTTTAAAAAAGGAAGACATCTCCCTCGTCCTAGAATGAAAAGCCTCATCCTGAGAGCAGATGCAGCGGAGAAGGAGGAATTGCGAGAAGGGGATGGCGTTTTTGCAAGAGACAGGGTGAGAAGAGGAATAGTCCAGATAGCTGTGAGAGTCAGTAGGCTTATAGTAGACATCAGTGGATAAGCTGTCTCCAGAGACAGAGACAGAAAGATCTAAGCTGTGAGAGTCAGTAGGCTTATAGTAGCTGTGAGAGTCAGTAGGCTTATAGTTTGCTCCCTACGCAACTCCCTTGTCCATTCGTCCCCCCCATCCCTCCCCACTGATCTCCCTCCTGGCATACACTAGGAATAGGGTTCCCCTGGTCCTCACCTACCACCCCACCAGCCTCCGGGTCCAACATATTATTCTCCGTAAATTCCGCCACCTCCAACGGGATCCCACCACTAAGCACATCTTTCCCTCCCCCCCCCCCTCTGCATTCCGCAGGGATCGCTCCCTACGCAACTCCCTTGTCCATTCGTCCCCCCTATCCCTCCCCACTGATCTCCCTCCGGGCACTTATCCGTGTAAGTGGAACAAGTGCTACACATGCCCTTACACTTCCTCCCTTACCACCATTCAGGGCCCCAAACAGTCCTTCCAGGTGAGGCAACACTTCACCTGTGAGTCGGCTGGGGTGATATACTGCATCCGGTGCTCCCGATGTGGCCTTTTATATATATTGGCGAGACCCGACGCAGACTGGGAGACCGCTTTGCTGAACATCTACGCTCCATCCGCCAGAGAAAGCAGGATCTCCCAGTGACCACACATTTTAATTCCACATCCCATTCCCATTCTGACATGTCTATCCACGGCCTCCTCTACTGTAAAGATGAAGCCACACTCAGGTTGGAGGAACAACACCTTATATTCCGTCTGGGTAGCCTCCAACCTGATGGCATGAACATTGACTTCTCTAACTTCCGCTGATGCCTCACCTCCCCTTCGTACCCCATCTGTTACTTATTTTTATACACACATTCTTTCTCTCACTCTCCTTTTTCTCCCTCTGTCCCTCTGAATATACCCCTTGCCCAACCTCTGGGTCCCCCCCCCCCCGTCTTTCTTCCCGGACCTCCTGTCCCATGATCCTCTCGTATCCCCTTTTGCCTATCACCTGTGCAGCTCTTGGCTCCATCCCTCCCCCTCCTGTCTTCTCCTATCATTTTGGATCTCCCCCTCCCCCTCCAACTTTCAAATCCCTTACTCACTCTTCCTTCAGTTAGTCCTGACGAAGGGTCTCGGCCTGAAACGTCGACTGCACCTCTTCCTAGAGATGCTGCTTGGCCTGCTGCGTTCACCAGCAACTTTTATGTGTGTTGCTTGAATTTCCAGCATCTGCAGGATTCCTGTTGTTTTTGTTTGGGTGTTGGCTGGGAGGAAAACTGAGTTACCCTAGCATAAATTGCTGGATGGAAAATAACCCTTAAATTGTCCATAAAATTTAGAAGCGACGAATAGGCTAACTAATAGCAGCTAACTAAGAACTGAGATGAAATTGGTCCAGCAAAGGTACCTAGGACAGTAACCTGCCTACTTGTAAGTTAATTAAACACAATAGTTTCTTATCTAGAGCATTATTTTAATAGACTGTTTCATCTTATTAGCTTCAACTCTCACCTGTGGAGTATCAGACTTCATATGTCATAATGGCCAGTGCTTACCTGGTAAATGGAAGTGTGATGGGGATGTCGATTGTGAAGATGGTTCTGATGAACTTCCAGTACTTTGCCGCAAGTATCCCCTCGATATCTCAGTAGTGGTTCACAATTGAACACTAAGTGGATTAATACACTCTTTTCATTAGTCCATTGTGTAACTAATTTGATGTTAGATAAGCTTTAAACCCTTTCCAAGCTCTCTTGGACAGTAGAGCCTTAAGGTTTAACTTCCAATGTTTATTGGGGCCCCTACTCTAACTCCACTCCACGGAGATGGGAGAGATTTAATAGGAACCTGAGGGATTAGGGTATATAGAATGAGCTGCCTTGGAAAGTGGTTGGGGCAGGTACATGAACAACATTGAAAGGGTACATGGTTAGAGGGATATGGGTCAAATGTGGGCAAATGTGACTAGCATAGACAGGAATCTTGGTTGGCATAGGCTGTTTGAGCTGAAGAGCCTGTTTCTGGGCTCTAGGACTCCATGACTCAAGATTTAAATTTATTTGTCAAGTGCACATTGAAACATAGTAAAATGTGCCATTTACATTCACTACCAGTGCATCCGACCACAACCACAGCTCACAAGTGTTGCTACAAATTCCAGTGCCAACGTAGCACGTCCACAAATGCTCAGCAGAGCACTACAGAACACAAGAAGTAATAAACAACACAGCAAAAACAAGCCCCATCCCTATCTCCCACCCACACACATAGATAGTCCTTTAAAAAGCCTCCAGTGGACATAGATTCAAACCTGCAGACACCAGACTTCATCATCCCTGACAGACTCGCAGAGATTCACAGACATTCCTCCAGCCAAAAGTCCTCGGATTCTGGACTTCTGATTTGTTCTTGGGCCTCAGTCCTGTACATTGATCCTAGGACATGCTGATCACTGAACACCAGGCCTCGAACTCCAAACTCGCCGATTCATAAATCCAGGGAATCATCAGAGCTCCTGCCTGCACAGAATTCCAACTCTGGAACACACTGACAGTGGGGATGGGTTCTCTACTCTCTGCTTCTTTGCTGGTCCACCATCTGACCACAAGCTTGACCATGTCGGATTCGTCAAGCGCAGAGTGGAGACTTAGACTTTGGCCTGATCTCTTAATTCCCCCACATCCCTTTTCCTAAAACTAACCTGACCCCTAACTCTCATCTGTCCCTAAAACCATCCTTATGAATCAAAAAATTAAAAATTAAACAATTTTTTAAAAACACAACTAATTCTGAGCTGTGAATCAACAGATGTCATAGCTTGGTGCCATCTTTGACTGACTCCCTGGGGTTATTTGCTTGGTCACCAGATTTTCTAGGGAAACAAAAGAATGTTTGGTAGCAACTGATGACTTCTACTTTCATATTTCTGACCAAGCTTTAATCAACGTAGTATCTATAATGAGAGAAAGACATTTAGTGAAGTTCTTCAATTAGTCTGAAATCTTCAGTATGAATTTTAAGTTTGCTTGACTAGTACTTGGGAGCAAAAGGCTTAGGAAAACAGATTGGTGTGATGAAATTTTGAAGGTTTCAGTAGTGGTTAAGAGGAAAATCAAATTTAAAATTTCTCTGACAGCTTGTCTAAGAATATCCTTGGCTGATAAATCCGCATTTATGTTTTGTTGTGCTTTCTTTAGACATGAGTGCCTGTGCTATTAATGAAATCCACTGTGGCCCTGAATCACTTAGGTGTATCCCAGCATCCTGGAAGTGCGACGGGGCGAACGACTGTGAAACTGGATATGATGAGGAGCACTGTGGTAAATAAATAGAACACTTGAAGTTCTGTCAAGTGATTTAAATCCTAATTTTATTATTTTTGATACTAAATTGTGCATTGCGCCAGCTCTAATTCTTCTTGTTGGCAAATGATTTCCCTATAAGTTTATCATAGCTTGTGCTTTCTCCATAGTCTTGAAAATTGGGCATGAATTTTGGGCCCCCTGCCCCAAGATAGCACTGGATTATTTCTTTGCCATAGAACTTGGATCAGTACGGTTCAGGAATGTGCCATTTGGCCCACGGTCTGTGCTGAACACAATACCAAATTAAATTAAACCTCTGCTGCTTGCACATGATATTTATTCCTCTACTTCCTGCATACTTGTCTACCCAAGTCTCTTAAACACCACTATCATCCACCACTACTCCTAGCAGCCTGTGCATAGATACCTCTGTATGTGTCCTTTTAATTTTTCCCACTCTGACCGTATGTCCTTTAGTATTTGACATTACCATCATGGTGAAACAAGGATTTCATCTGACCTATCAACAGTCCATCACTCATAATTTTATAAACTTCTGTTCGGCCCCCTTGCAGCCTCAAGGAAAAAAACACAAGTTTGTGAACTTAATTACAGTTAATGCCCCCAGATCCAGGCAACATCCTGGTAAACCACTTCATTACCCATTCCAAAGCCTCCATCCTCACTATAACTGGGCAACCAGAACTGTAAGCAATATTGCAAAGTACATTCTAACATTTTGTTCAGTGGCACATAACTTCCTGACTCTTGTATGCAGTGCCCTGATCAATGAAAACACTGCCTTTACCACTTTATATACCTCTGTGACTTCTATTAGGGAGCTATGGATTTGGACCCCAAGGTCCCTTGCGATGCACTAACTGGGTTTTGTCGTCTTATTTTCAAAAAAAGTCCGTCTCTGATCCTCCGCTATCTTTTCAGTCCTTACTAATATGGAGCTCAAAATGAATTCTTGTAGCTGGTATCAGCAGTTGAAAATGCTTTCAAATTGGCTTTTGAAATTTTAAGTTTCTTGAAGACTTCTGTAAAGAAGTTTAGTGATGTAGAAAGATTTACAGTTAATGTTCGATATTTTTCAGGCACTCCGTCTTGCAGTACAGAGGAGTTTACTTGCTCCACTGGCAGATGTACTTCCATGGCATTTGTGTGTAATGGCGAAGATGACTGTGGTGATGGCAGTGACGAAAATAACTGTCCTTCCTTTTCCTGTGGTCCACATGAGTTTCATTGCAACAGTTCAGAATGCATCCCTCTCAGTTGGGTATGTGACACCCATGTTGATTGCTCTGATCAATCCGATGAATCCCCAGCACAGTGTGGACATAGTCCTTCACTTAAAACCTGCTCTCCTGATGACTTCCATTGTGCCTCCGCTGAATGCATCCACATTAGATGGTACTGTGATGGTGATGTAGACTGTAAAGATGGAAGTGATGAAGTCAGCTGCTGTAAGTACTTTAGCTTGTAGTGGTTCTGATTGCAATTGACCACACTATGAAGGATCAAAGCTCTTTTTTTTAAGATTGTGGTATAATACCATTATTTGATGGGAACCCATGCTGACTCTCAGCAGAACAGTTTCACCTCCCTGTACCCCTTGGTAATTCCGCAATGCCTAGCATTTTTATGTTTGGTTCTCTATGCTAACTGACCATAAATTGCCCTTTTTATATTCTAGCATGTATTTGTCAGAAGAAAGCTAAGCATCTGGCAGAAGTGTGCAAACTCTACGTAGTCCAAGTTTGGGATCAGCCCTGGTTCCTGGTGGGATTTGTTCGACTGGGAGCCCACCTAGACTTGATGGATCAACTGGCTTCCTCAGTGTTGTAATAAACAGCTTATTACCTGAGGAAATCTAATACAAAATGAGCTCTGGTCTCTGGAAGATAATCATGTGTTGGAAGCAGTTTGGAAAATATTTACTGGGCCAGTGCTTAGGATGGGTAGGTTAACTTGACAGGTTGTATAGGCAGGGCTTGTATTCTCTGGAGTAGCATGTGAGAGGGGACTTGTTTGAAACAGAACTGAGAGATCTTGATAGGGTCGTTGGGGGTGGAGGGTGATGCATCTTGAGACTCTAGAACTAGAGAGATGCAGAATTGAAAGTACACCCACTTAAGACTGATTTGAGTTTCTTCAGAGCTCAAAACACAGGTGCGTAGATCCTTGAGACACAAAGGATAAAAGTTATTGCATTGAGTAGTGGACAGTGAGGCCCACATGACCATAATGGTGGAATAAATCTGAAGGACGGATCCTGCCCTTAATCAAAGTTTTATGCATTTCCAAAATCATATCCATTTGCATGTCTTGATGGTTCAAAGGAGATATAAAAGGCAGATTTCTGGTTGCAGTTTTGCAGAGATATGATGATGAGGATTAAAGAAATCTACTGAAGATATTGGATGTCCTCTACTCTGGACAGTGAAAAGGATGGATGGGTGCATTGGAGTGAAAGATTGAGGGGTGATATAATCGTACAAGAGGCCATAGGGCATGTAGGAATGAATTACTCATCTTTTTCTTTTGCTTTTATAGATTAATGGGCTGGTACTGTAGTTGTTTTAAGCAAATTTAGTACTAATCTGTCTTAAAATGATGGCGCATGCTCGCTGATCAAATCTAGTTCTGAAGATCAGCCTCTCATCACTTTCAGTATAAAAGATAAGCAGAGCTATAGTAATTTACAATTTGTTGCAGCTGGTCTCAATTCATTGTCATAAGGAAAATGTCAGTCTGACCTAGATTTAATGGCGGGGGCAATATAAAAGGAACAGTGCATCTTCAATAGAAATTGAACAGGTTTTTGTGTCCCAGAATTGGGGAAAATTGGATGCAAGGTTGCCAAATGGCTTCTGTTAACCAGCATGAATGCAGGCTGTTGTCTTTCTAGCTTCTCGGATGTGTCGACCAGGTTCCATTCAATGTGGTAGTGGCAATTGCATTTCAAAAAGCAAGCAGTGTAATGGATTTAAAGACTGCCTTGATGGCAGCGACGAATTGGACTGCGAGAATGGTAAGTATACAGTTCTAATAGGTGAGAATTAATGCACGTCACTAGACATTTTATGACCGGCTTTTCTTCCTCAAGAATGCACAGGAGTCAGTGATTTCAAATGTCAAAGTGGCGAGTGCATAGATCAAATCAAGGTGTGTAATCGGCATCCTGATTGCAAGGACTGGAGTGACGAGCCCCTCGAGCTATGCCGTGAGTATCTATTCAATTGTTACATATTCTCCCAGAATCTCTATACGTCACCTTCTGCATGAAAAGTCCAGAAACTATCTTTCCTGTAGTTGCCCTGTAGCAAAAATATCTGGCTCTCTCCTCATTTCAACATTACTACAGTTCTCTATCTGGTGAAAATACTTGGTTAATTATTCTTCGATCTGAAATGTTTGTGGTTGCCTAACCATGAATTTTGTAACCCTTAGTTTTTGGATTCTGCATTCCTTTTTGATTGTTACTTTCTTGTTTGCTGCTTAATTCTGAAGACCAAAAGTTATCACTTTAGGCTCCACCAACAATCTATTCAGCATACAAGAAAACAGTTGACTTGTCCTTCACCTCTCATCTTATCCCATTATTTACATTGCTCAAGTATCTATTTTGTATATCTCTGCCTCCTTAACACTCTTGCTTGCTTAACTGCTGTTCTTTCAAGGCTCAAGGTCTGTTCTTGAGTCCTGTTATTGTTCTTGTTTTCAACATTTTGGTCTTCAAAAAAGATTAGCTTTGTCTTGCTCTCTACATAGTTGTAGATTATAGCTCAACCATGACGTGTATGCTGATTATTCCTAATTCTGGCTGCAGTTTCAGCTATGGTGACTGTTTACTCCTACTCTCTGCTAGCATTTGCCTTGTAGGAAATACCATTACCATTTATTTTTCTTGACTAAACTATTGATTTTGGTAACTGCACTTCGAACACCATGTACTGGAGCACAAAACTTAATTCGCAAAGCCATGAAATCCCATTTTAAGTTGCACTATTTTACCAGGTAATTAGTACTTTATATTGAAAGCAATATGTAAAACATTCATGTTCTGTCACTGAATTTGGAAGCAGCTTTATCACCCTTGGTGCATTTTGGTGTTTTATTTTACCCTGACTTCCCCTGTTTTATTTTGACTTCCCATGGTAGCGTAGTAGTTAGCGCAATTCTGTTCCAGCTTGGGGAGTCAGTGTTCAGAGTTCAATTCTAATGTCATATTTAAGGAGTCTGTACAATCCTCCCTGTAGAATCTGTGAGTTTTCTCCATGTGCTCCAGTTTCCTCCCACAGTCTAAGACATAGCAGTTAGTAGATAAATCGGCATTGTAAATTGTCCCATGATTGGGCTAGCGTTAAATCGGCGTTTGCTGAGCAGTGTGGTTCGAAGAGGGAAGGGTCTATTCTGCGCTGTATTTCAATAAATAAATAGAATTAATTTCTTGAGCTAAAAAAAATTGCATGCAATGATTGGAAGTTCCAGATCCTCCCTGCCACTCAATTTTATTGAGTTTTATTAAGTTAAGATTCCTAAAAAGTAGAGTCTCAGGTGAAGTAAAAGATACGGGGTCAAATCAGAGGTTTTGGGCAGCGTGGCTTTCTCTGGGAGAAATAATGGCAAAGAGATGTAATTTTAGTGGGGGCTGATTGAGATTGTGAAGTTAGAAAGAGCAACTATCTGGCTGTCAAGTGTTGAATATATTTTGTCTCTGACATGAGGACAGCTTGGTATTGTTGCCAAAAAGAAACAGTAGTAGTAGTAGTCCTGTGCTTGAACTCTTCGGCAAAATACTGATCTCCCTGTGTGAAAGTAGTTGGGCTGTGAAGTTAACACGTTATGTTTTTGCAGATCTAAATGAATGCTCCATGAACAATGGTGGTTGCTCCCATACCTGCAGAGATCTCGTCATTGGCTATGAATGTGACTGCCCTGATGGCTTTGAGTTGGTTGATGGAAAAATCTGTGAAGGTGTGCTAATAGTTTCTACATTGTATTCACAGCACAAGATGATATTTTTAATGTGACTTTTTGGCAAATGTAGTTATTAGGGGGTGATCTGCGGGCAGGTGCTCTGAGTATTTCAATTACCAGACAATATTCAAATCCAATAGTAAATGGCTACAACCTTGGCTGTTCATTAAACTTCACTAAAATTGGAAGACTCCTATTGAGCAGAAATGCTACTACAGAAGCCATAAAGCTCTATCTACTAGAACAAGCCAAATGTTGCCAGAGTGGCAGATTTCCTGCCTCTTGATCCAACATGCTATAATGAAATTATCTGGAAGGATCAATTTTGCCACATGCCAAAGGTTTGAGTAGCACCTCAACTTGTGCTGTCCCATCGAGGGCAATGGCAGTTGCAGGAGGTCAAAATTCTTGAATTTCCAACCAAATGAGGCAAGTTTGATGCCATTTGACTATATGTACATACAAGCAATTGAAACAACATTCCTCTGGTCCACAGTGCACCCATAAAATGTGTGTCACATCCAGTACACATAAGCAGTGCAATAAACAGCGTACAGTCCTTGGTGGTGGCAGGGTACTCATTCACCTCTCAGCCTGAAGGAAGAAGTTATTTCCCAGTCTGCCTGTCCTAGTTCTGGATGCTCCTGTACCTCCATCCTGACAGTAGTAGGTCAAAGAGATTGTGGGATGGGTGGTCTGGGATCCTCAACAATGCTTCAGCCCTTCATATACACTGCATTTGGTAACTATCGCAAATAGGCATTAGCAAGACCCCAGTGATCCTTTTGGCAGTTTTTACTACCCTTTGTGGCCCAATGCCTTGCAGCGTCTGTACCACACAACAGGACACTCTAGATGGTGTTCCCATAGAAAGTTGCTAGAATGGGGGCGGGGAGCCTTGCACACCTCAGTCTCCTCAGAAAGTGTAGACACTGCTGTGCCTTCTTGACTAATGAGGAGACATTGTGGGTCCAGTTTAGATTGTCTGTTTTGTGCACACCAAGAAACTTTGTGCTCTTCACTCTCTCCACGGCAGAGCCGTTGATGTGCAATGGAGTGTGGTCAACCGGCACCTGACTGATGTCCACGATCGTCTCCTTTCTCTTGGGTCACTTTGTGATTTGGTAGTTGTTCTCACATATTAGACAGGTTTCTCTACCTCCTCTCTGTGTGCCGACTCTTTGCTGCTGATGAAGCCAGCCGCTGTTGTATCATTAGCAAGCTTGGATGTGGTTTGAGCTGGATTTGGCAGTGCAGTCGTGAGTCAGCAGTGACTGAGGGCACCAGATGGACCTTCAGATGTTGCTGCCAGCTCGCACTGACTAGGGTCTTTCTGTCAAGTAGTCCAAGATCCAGTTACAGAGAGAGGTGTTTAGTCCCAACAAGGACAGTTTATGAACCAGCCTGTGATGGATGATCATGTTAAATGCCGAGCTGAAGTCAATACCAAGGTTCTGGTGTATGAGGCATCGTTTTCTAGGTAGGACAGGGTGGAGTGGAGGGCCGAGGCTATGGCATCAACAACACACCGATTTGAGTGGTAGGTGAACCAGAAAGGGTCCAATGTAGCCGGACGGTGGGATTTTAAAGGATCTATTACCAGCCACTCAAAGCACCTCACGATTGTCAAGATCATTGTCACTGGGCGGTAATCATTTAGCCAGTGACTGTCACTCTCTAGAGCATGAAGCTTGCAGGAACGGTGGACTGTTGCAAAGAGATATCAGAGATGCCCGTTTAGACCTCTGTTAGTTGGGCCGCACAATCACCTGACCAGGTACGTTGTCCGGCCCTGCAGCTTTGTGTGGGTTTACCCTGGCTAGCATCCTCGTCACTCAACTGCAACCAGACAGGGTGCTTATTCCTCTGGGGGAGGGGGATTTCCTCAATTGTCACATCATTTGTTGCATCTATTGGTGCATAGAAGGCATTCAGCCCATCGGGAAGGGAGGCATCGCTGTAGTTGACATGCAGGGTTTGTAGAGTCTGTTAGGGATTCATACCTTCCCGCATGTGCTGCATGTCCCTGGTGTCATAAAGGTGTCTGTAAATTTTCTGTGAGTAGTCTCGCTTTGCCGCCTTGATGGCACACAAAAGCGTGGATCTTGCTGACCTTAGAGTCGTCCTATCCCGCAATCTGAAGTCCGCGTCTCAATTCCTAAACAGTGTGGTCAGCTGTAGGTTCTGGTTTGCCCTGGCAGTGTAGTGTTTAATCATGGCGACATCCTCTATGCATTTTCCTATATAGACAGTCACCGATCCCAGATATTTACCAGTGTTGATGTGATGATTGTAGGTGACTGCCTCCTTGAATATGCTCCAGTCCATGCATTCAAAACAGTCCTGAAGTCTTTTGTAAGCCGATCACTTTCACCTGACAATGGGAATGGTCCAATTGGAAGATGCATTTTTGTATTCTATCTTGTTGAATATGTTTCTATGTATTGGATTGAAGCAAGTTACCTAAAGTGGTCTGACAGTTAATAAGCATCTTGAAAAACTATCTGAACTTTGTGGATTGGAATTGTTAGCAAAAGAACCTGGTCTGGTTTAAACAGTCAGCTTCAAAACAAAGGCTAACAATTTTAAAGCTTGTGTTTAATTTTTCAGATACTAATGAGTGTCAAAATCCTGGCATCTGCAGTCAAATTTGTATTAATTTGAAAGGAAGCTACAAATGTGGATGCTTTGCAGGCTATCGCATGGATCCAATTAATCAAGTCTGCAAGGCAGTAGGAGGCAAGTACTGTTGGCTTTTAACTAGCAATGGTGATTGATAACCTTGTCACCCACTTTTGCAGTCATTGGAGCTTGGAAAATGGCCTTAGATAGTTCCAAAGCAACACACACAAAATGCTGGAGGAGCTCAGCAGGCCAGACAGCACCAATGGAAAAGAGTAAACAGTCAACCTTCCGGGCTGAGACCCTTCACCAGATTTCTTCAGTGGTTTGAACGGGGCACGACTGTGCAAATGCGTGGAGGTCGGCCAGTGAAAACAGTGGGAAGAGTTTAAAAGGAAGACAGATTACAGCACGGGCGCCGGAGTAGAGGGAGACAGAGTAGGAAGGCTTTGGCTCAACGGGTCAAGACGAAGTAGGTTATCTGTTTAAAATAAAGACAGAAAGTATGTATGTGAGGCCAGTTTTCTGTGCTCGGTGCCAGATGTGGGAAGTCCTAGAGAATCCCAGCCTCCCGAACGACTTCATCTGCACCAGGTGCGTCGAGGTGCAGCTCCTTAGAGACTGCGTTAGGGAACTGGAGCTGCAGCTCGATGACGTTCATCTGGTCAGAGAGAGTGAGGAGGTGATAGAGAGGAGCAGGTAGTCACCCTAGGACCACAGGAGACAGAGAAGTGGGTACAATCAGTAGAGGGAAGGGCAAGAAGCAGGTGCTAGAGAGTAGCCCAGTGACTGTCCCCCTTAACAATAAGCACTCCTGCTTGAGTACTGTTAGGGTGGACAGCCTACCTGGGGGAAGAAACAGTGGTCATGCCTCTGGCAAAAGTCTGGCCCTGTGGCTCAGAAGGATAGGGAAAGGAAGAGGATGGCAACAGTGATAGGGGACTCTATAGTTAGGGGGTCAGACAGGCGATTCTGTGGATGCAGGAAAGAAACGCAGATGGTAGTTTGCCTCCCAGGTGCCAGGGTCCGGGATGTTTCTGATCATGTCCACGATATCCTGCAGTGGGAGGGAAAACGGCCAGAAGTCATGGTACATATTGGTACCGACGACATAGGTAGGAAAAGGGAAGAGGTCCTGAAAACAGACTACAGGGAGTTAGGAAAGAAGTTGAGAAGCAGGACCTCAAAGGTAGTAATCTCAGGATTACTGCCTGTGCCAAGTGACAGTGAGTATAGGAATAGAATGAGGTGAAGGATAAATGCGTGGCTGAGGGGTTGGAGCAGGGGCAGGGATTCAGATTTCTGGATCATTGGGACCTCTTTTGGGGCAGATGTGACCTGCACAAAAAGGAAGGGTTGCACTTGAATCTGAGGGGGACCAATATCCTGGCAGGAAGTTTTGCTAAGGCTATTGGGGAGAGTTTGATCTAGAATTGCTGGGGGATGGGAACTGAACTGAAGTGATGGAGGAAAGAGAGGTTGGCACACAAATAGAGAAAGCTTGGAAACAGTGTGAAAGGGAAGATAGGCGGGTGATAGAGAAGGGATGCACTCAGAGGGAGGCAAAAGAGGTGGGGGCATGGCACTGTTAATCAGAGATAGTGTCACGGCTGCAGAAAAGGAGGAAGTCATGGAAGGGTTGTCTACGGAGTCTCTGTGGATGGAAGTTAGGAACAGGAAGGGGTCAACAACTACTGGGTGTTTTTTATTGACCAGCCAATAGTAACAGGGACATCGAGGAGCAGATAGGGAGACAGATTCTGGAAAGGAGTAATAATAACAGAGTTGTTGTGGTGGGAGATTTTAATTTCCCAAATATTGATTGGCATTTCCCAAGAGTGAGGGGTTTAGATGGGGTGGAGTTTGTTAGGTGTGTTCAGGAAGGTTTCTTGACACAGTATGTAGATAAGCCTCCAAGAGGAGAGGCTGTACTGACCTGGTATTGGGAAATGAACCTGGTCAGATGTCAGGTCTCTCGGTGGGAGAGCATTTTAGAGATAGTGATCACAATTCTGTCTCCTTTACCATAGCATTGGAGAGGGATAGGAACAGACAAGTTAGGGAAACGTTTAATTGGAGTAAGAGGAATTATGAGGCTATCAGGCAGGAAGTTGGAGGCTTAAATTGGAAACAGATGTTCTTAGGGAAAAGTACAGAAGAAATGTGGCAAATGTTCAGGGGATATTTGCGTGGGGCTCTGTGTAGGTACGTTCTAATGAGCCAGGGAAGTTATGGTAGGGTACAAGATCCATGGTGTACAAAGGCTATTGTAAATCTCGCTAAGAAGAAAAGAAGAGCTTTTCGAAAGGTTCAAAAAACTTGTCAATGATAGAAATCTAGAAGATTATAAGGCTAGCAGGAAGGAGCTTAAGAATGAAATTAGGAGAGCCAGAAGGGGCCATGAGAAGGCATTGGCGGACAGGATTAAGGTACAGAGGAGATATCAGGGGTAAGTATTTTATGCAGAGAGTGGTGAGTGCATGGAATGGGCTGCCGGCGGCGGTGGTGGAGGTGGATACGATAGAGTCTTTCAAAAGACCCCTGGATGGCTACATGGAGCTTAGAAAAATAGAGGGCTATGGGTAAAGCCTAGGTAGTTCTAAGGTAGGGACATGTTCGACACAGCTTTGTGGGCCGAAGGGCCTGTATTGTGCTGTAGGTTTTCTATGTTTCTATTACAGTTGCTACCTCGCCTGCTGAGTTCATCCAGCATTTTGTGTTGCTTTGGATTTCCAGCATCAGCAGATTTTCTCGTGTTTGGATAGTTCCAATCTGCATGAAGTGGAGTTCAGAGCCTTTGATGCTCGTTCAATCACTTCACAAATACATCACTGCAACTAGTTTTTGCTTCAAACTATGAACTTGGAAAATTAGAATTTGACTGAAATACAATGAGCTGAATTGAACTTGGCAGCAAGAGTAAAACCAGTGTGATTATCTGGGTAACATTTGTTACTTGCCACACTGATATATC
Source organism: Mobula birostris (assembly GCF_030028105.1). Taxonomy (NCBI): domain Eukaryota; kingdom Metazoa; phylum Chordata; class Chondrichthyes; order Myliobatiformes; family Myliobatidae; genus Mobula; species Mobula birostris. The sequence continues at coordinate 55,788,477 of NC_092386.1, forward strand.
ACTGACTTGGGATTCTTCTGATTTAAAACAGCCCTTCAACAGGCTGCACTTGAAGTGTAAGAAACAGTTCATCTCAAGCACTTGAAGCTGTGCTAGAATCTAAAAGTTGTATTGCATTTTAATCTTGGTTTAGTTAGTAGCTATTGGTAATCAAGGAAGAGGACAAATAATAGGGACTTTGAAACAGCAGGTACTGGAGGCAAATGCAGTGGAAATTCTAGTAATGTATTGAATTTTGGCATGTAGTTTCTTTTTCTGTAGGGTGTTAGAAAATAGTTCTAATCTATAAAGTAATAAACTATGTTGCACTGGTTCATGCATTTATTCCAGGAAATCTTGCTGAACTGCACTTGGGCAGCGGCATAAAATTAGCTGTTAATCAAATGTCCCTGAAATTTCCCAGTTGCCTTATCAGAACATGATTCTAATTCTTGAAGGTTGAGCATTTTCTTTGCTACCAGAATAAGTGGGAAAAACTTCATTCTAAGGAATAACTTTGAATAGAACGAAGTTTGAAGATTGCTGGCAGTGGAATGAGGCGTAGGGGTGAGGGACAAGGATGAAGAGGGATTTGAACTCCTGGATATATGGTTAATACTAAGATAACTTCTTTGACCATCATGTACATTTAATCAGGTGATAGATTTTTCCACTCAAGCAATCTATGCTGTTTAATGTGTCAAACCTGGGTATTTAAAAATGTCCTTCAAATTGTCCTTGTTTCTGTCAGCAATATATTTTTGATGTCTGTTTTTTCACTGAAGACATGTACAGGAATCGAAACTGCATCCACTGGAAACATACCACAGGTCAGGCACCGTCTGTGGAAGGTGTTTCAGATTAGAGACACTTGACTTGAACTGGGGAAGTGGGGGAAAAAAACAAGCTTGCAGCAAATTGAGATGGATGGAACAAAGGAGAAACTTTGATAGGGCGAGACCAAGGTCACTAAGGTGGTCTAGATGTTTATGGAGTGATCTGGTCAATAGGCTGAGGTCAGTTAGAGAAATGATGTGTTAAAGCTGGCAAATGCTGGTCAGGCTGCTCCTGAGATCAAAGGTGAATACTGAAATGCCCTGTAAACTAGACAGTACCAGTCAAGAGATGAAGACAGAAAAACTTGCAATGGAAATGGCTTCTCCTGATACTTACCTGAAATTCTTGAACTCAAGATTCAAGAAAATAGCCCAGATGGAAGATGAGGAACTATTCCTTGCGCTTCCACAGTCTTCTGGAACATTACAGGAGGCCACAGGCCCCAGCTAGGGAGATGGAGAATTAGTGATGAGCATCTGGGTGCTTAGTTACTGCTACAGATTGACCAAAGGGTTTGGAAAAGCTGGCAGCTGATGTATTTGGCTTTTCCAATGTAGTGGAGGCTGAATCAAGAATGCCAAATGGAATGTACTGGATTCCATTGAAGTGCAAATATGCTTTACTATAAAGGATTGTTTGAAATCCCTAAGTGCTGGGAAGAGATGTAAAGGCATATGTTTGAGAAAATGCCTTAAATTGGTTGTTTGCAGAATGAAGGATCTCCGCACTGATCTCCCTGTTGGCAAACAGAACAAGTGCTTCACCTGCCCCTACACCTCCTCCCTCACTACCATTCAGGGCCCCAGACAGTCCTTCCAGGTGAGGCGGCACTTCACCTGTGAGTCCTTTACTGTGTCCGGTGCTCCCGGTGTGGCCTGTTGTATATCGGTCAGACCTGACATAGATTGGGAGATCATTTCGCCGAGCATCTACGCTCTGTCTGCCAGGAGATGCGGGATCTTCCGGTGGTCACGCATTTTAATTCCACTTCCCATTCCCATTCTGATATGTTCATTCATGGCCTCCTCTACTGTCGCGATGAGGCCACACTTGGGTTGGAGGAACAACACCTTGTATTCCATTTGGGTAGCCTCCAACCTGGTGGCATGAACATTGATCTCTTGAACTTCCAGTAATGCCTCCAACCCCCCCCCTCACCATTTCCCACCCCCTTGTCCCTCTCTCATGTTATCTCCTTGCCCATCCATCACCTCCCTCTGGTGCTCCTTCCCCCCCTTCTTCTTTCTTCCATGGCTTTCTGTCTCTCTCACCAATCAACTTCCTAGCTCTTTGCTTCATCCCTCCCCCTCCAAGTTTCACCTACCGCCTGGCGTTTCTTCCATCCCCCCACCTTTCAAATCTACTCCTCTGCTTTTTTTCCTCCAGCCCTGCTGAAGGGTTTCGGCCCAAAACGTCAACTGTACTTTTTTCCATAGATGCTGTCTGGCCTACTGGGTTTCTCCAGCATTTTTGGGTGTTGCTCGGATTTCCAGCATCTGCAGATTTGCTCTTGTTTGCGCAGAATGAAGGAACGGGATGCTTGAATGAGCTGGTATTTCTTGGTGGAAATTGCAAAGGATGATCTGCAGAACATGGAGGTTAATAAGATTGTGATGAGGACTAGGGAAGCTCTTTGCTGTGAGGGGGGTGGGAGTGAAATGCAGTTGAGGGAATTTTTAACTGCAAGTATAGTCAAATATCATTTTAATCATTAGGTAGATGGAATATTTGTGGTTACTGTGAAAACAGTGGAAGATTTCAGTCTCTTATTTATAATTGGACACCTTGTAATTTCTGACTTGGTGCACACGTTGAAGCTGTACTGAATTCCCCTTGCATTTATCCTTTTTTTTAAAAAAAAATGCAATTTAAATGTGATCCCTTCTAGGCAAAGAGCCTTATTTGATCTTCACAAATCACCATGACATCCGCAAGCTGGGACTACATCACCAGGAGTACACCCAAATTGCTGCGCAGCTGAGGAATGCTGTGGCCCTGGGTGCTGATGTTGCAGAGGAGAGAATATTTTGGGCTGATGAGGGCCAGCAGGCTATCTTCAGGTAATGAGTCCTCAGTACTACTGTAGATTGCTGTGCTGCAAATTTAACCTCAGGTGCTGTTTTTCCTTCACACTTGTTAAAGTATTCATTTGGAAAGTGGATAGTTTAACTTTCCTGGTTTGGTACTAATCCTGAGGAATTTCAGAACTTTATACTCGCACAATTAATACAACCTAATGTCATGTGTTATTTCTCCAAACCATCCTCAGTTTGTCCATGCGTGAGAAGAAAGTTCTTGATGTTTCAAGGATCCTTAAAGATGTAAACAATCCAAAGGGAATTGCAGTGGATTGGATATATAAGCATATCTACTGGACTGATGATGGTGCCAAAACTGTATCTGTGGCTACTTTCAATGGAACTGGAAGGAAGGTCCTCTTTGACACTGGCCTGAGGGAGCCAGCGTCTGTGGCAGTTGATCCATTGACAGGGTACAGAATCTTAACATTGTCTTTTATTTATTCTTTTATTTAAATGTCACTTGTATCTCTTACTGGATCCATTTTGGAATGGGCAGGTATGGTTGTAGGAAAAGAAGGAATACAAAACAACAATGCAACTAATTTAACCTTTAATTTTTGGGGGATGAACATATAGGTCATTCAACACAGTTTGTCCAACACTTCTAATTCCCTTTTGTCACCCATTCCCTCCCCAGTCCACATTTGATCACTTTGTTTTCAAAGATGTTTATTTCTTTCCAAATTTTGTATGGCAAATTCAGGAGGTTATTAGAAAATGTTGATCCAAATGTGTGTTTTATGATGACCTACCTTGGAGATCAAAACCAAATGTTTCCTTTCCTGCTAAACAATGTGGCATTGTTTTAATGGTTTGATTACAGTGGCTCTCACTAACTTGTGTTCAGCTGGACTAGATAAAAGTTCCCTGGGCTGTGTAGGTCCGCAGATTTCAATATTTTTCTGATTCTGATGGAACTAAACTCTTGCTTTCAAGAACAAAAAGCCACAAGGCTGAAATTGTGGTGGGCGGTCTACAAAATGATTTAATTTCACTCGATGCCAGGAATGTTGAAAATTGCGCAATGAGCTGTCAGTTGGTGTTCCATATTTAATGCATTTGTCTTGATTAATTTTAAAGATGACTTGTTTTGCATTATTTTGCTTTGCAAGGTTTATTTATTGGTCGGATCTAGGAGTACCAGCAACAATAGAGAAAGCTGGTATGAATGGCATTAGCAGGCAGCTTCTGGTTGATGCAGAGATTGAATCACCAAATGGTATTGCACTTGGTAAGTGAGTTTGTACTTTTCTTTCTTGCATTTCCCTTTTGGCACATGGTTAATGATTTGCTTCTCTACAGATCTTGTGAAAAGTTCTCTTTATTGGGTTGACTCCAAACTGCACTTGTTATCCTATATTAACTTCAATGGACAAAACAGAAGAACAGTGCTTTTCTCCTCGGAATTCCTTGCTCATCCTTCTGCTGTTGCAGTATTTGAGGTAAAAAGTCCTTGACCAAATAGTGCAATTTTAATTTCTTTCATTGTCTACGGTTTAGGTTTAAATATAGTTTTGGGTGGGGAAATCATCTGATAGCCTGAGATTAATGTAAATGTGTATTTGATGGTTGGCATGGATATGATGGGCTGAAGGGCCTGTTTCTGTGTTGCACGACTGACACTTCAGATTGCATCAACACCTCTGAGAACCTGAACTCCAGAGCTGGTCAGTCTGTTAAGATTTAAGCTTATTTACTTGTGCCAATAAACTTTAGTCTTGCCACTAATCTAATAATTGGCAAATCGTTCAGCAAGTGTTATTAATCTTTGCTTATACCCCAAAGTGAATAATTGGAACATAGTTCAAAATGTTATCCTGCTACAACTGTAAATATTTAGTGCAATATTTTTATATTAACTAAAATTTGAGGATGCAATAAGAATGTATCAAATTCCTGCTATAAGTTAATCACTGCACTTTGAGGTCTAGGACATTTTCTGTAGGAATTTAGAAATATTACTTTGAAAACAAGCAGCTTGGTGCAATATGAGTTGTGGTTTAGGGTCTCTCCATGAAACTTGTATCATGGAGTAAAACATAGACCAGAAGCCCATAGATTGCAGCTGTGCTCTCAAGTTCATAGGTCAGGACTACAATTTAGTAGAAAGGCCTGATATTGAGCTGTGTTATCCAATCAATTATGATTGCTTGTGGTATCACAGGCTCACCCTAGGTGAGTTAGTAGCAGAGCTTGATGATACAATCCATAGAAACATAGAAAACCTACAGCACAATACAGGCCCTTGGGCCCACAAAGCTGTGCTGAACATGTCCTTACCTTAGAAATTACCTAGGGTTACCCATAGCCCTCTATTTTACTGAGCTCCATGTATCTGTCCTGGAGTCTCTTAAGTGACCCTATCATATCCGCCTCCACCATCATCACCGGCAGCCCATTCCACACACTCACCACTCTCTGCATTTTTTTAAAGAAAAAGTACCCCTGATATCTCCTCCGTACCTACTTCCAAGCACCTTAAAACTATGCCCTCTCGTGCTAGCCATTTCAGCCCTGGGAAAAAGCCGCTGACTATCCACACTATCAATGCCTCTCATTATCTTGTACACCTCTATCAAGTCACCTCTCATCCTCTGCCTCTCCAAGGAAAAAAGGCTGAGTTCACTCAAGCTATTCTCATAAGGCATGCTCCCCAATCCAGGCAACATCCTTGTAAATCTCCTCTGTACCCTTTCTGTGGTTTCCACATCCTTCCTATAGTGAGGCGACCAGAACTGAGCACAGTACTCCAAGTGGGGTCTGACTAGGGTCCTATATAGCCGCAACATTACCTCTCGGCTCTAAACTCAATCCCACGATTGATGAAGCCAATGCACCATATGCTTTCTTAACCACAGAGTCAACCTGCACAGCAGCTTTGAGTATCTTATGGACTTGGACCCCAAGATCCCTCTGATCCTCCACACTGCCGGGAGAGTCTTGACATTAATACTATATTCTGTCATTTTGACCTACCAAAATGAACCACCTCACACTTATCTGGGTTGAACTCCATCTGCCACTTCTCAGCCCAGTTTTGCATCCTATCAATGTCCCACTGTAACCTCTGACAGCCCTCCACACTATCCACAACACCTCCAACCTTTGTATCATCAGCAAATTTACTAACCCATCCCTTCACTTCCTCATCCAGGTCATTTATAAAAATCACAAAGAGTAGGAGTCCCAGAACAGATCACTGAGGCACTCCACTGGTGACCGACCTCCATACAGAATAGACCTGTCTACAACCACTCTTTGCTTTGTGGATCCAGAAATGGCTTGCCACAGAAGGCAATGTCCTCTTGGATCCCATGCCTCCTTACTTTCTCAATAAGCCTGGCATGGGGTACCTTATCAAATGCCTTGCTGAAATCCATATACACTACATCTACTGCTCTACCTTCATCAATGTGTTTAGTCACATCCTCAAAAAAATTCAATCAGTCTCATTAGGTAAGACCTGCCTTTGACAAAGCCATGCTGATTATTCCATATTATGTCTCTCCAAATGTTCATAAATCTTGCCTGTCAGGATCTTCTCCATCAACTTACCAACCACTGAAGTAAGACTCACTGGTCTATGATTTCCTAGGCAATCTCTATTCTGTTTCTTGAATAATGGAACAACATCCGCAACCCTCCAGTCCTCCGGAACCTCTCCTGTCTCCATTGATGATGTAAAGATCATTGCCAGAGGCTCAGCAGTCTCTTCCCTTGCCTCCCACAGTAGCCTGGGGTAGATTTCATCTGATCCCAGTGACTAATCCAACTTGATGCTTTCCAAAAGCTCCAGCACATCCTCTTTCTTAATATCTACATGCTCAAGCTTTTCAGTCCACTGTAAGTTATCCCTACAATTACCAAGATCCTTTTCGGTAGTAAATACTGAAGCAAAGTAGTCATTAAGTACCTCTGCTATCTCCTCCGGTTCCATACACATTTTTCCACTGTCACACTTAATTTGTCCTATTCTCTCACATCTTATCCTCTTGCTCTTCACGTACTTGTAGAATGCCTTGGGGTTTTCCTTAACTCTATCTGCCAAGACCTTCTCATGGCCTCTTCTGGCTCTCCTAATTTCTTTCTTAAGTTCCTTCCTGCTAGCCTTATAATTTTCTAGATCTCTATCATCACCTAGGTTTTTGAACCTTTCGTAAGATCTTCTTTGATTCTTGACTAGGTTTACAACAGCCTTTGTACACCATGGTTCCTGTACCCTACCATCCTTTCCCTGTCTCATTGGAATGTACCAATGCAGAACTCCACGCAAATCTCCCCTGAACATTTGCCACATTTCTACCGTATATTTCCCTGAGAACATCTGTTCCCAATTTATGCTTCCAAGTTCTTGCCTGATAGCCTCATATTTCCCCTTATTCCAATTAAACGCTTTCCTAACTTGTCTGTTCTTATCCCTCTCCATTGCTATGGTAAAGGAGATAGAATTGTGATCACTATCTCCAAAATGCTCCCCATTGAGAGATCTGACGCCTGACCTGGTTCATTTCCAGATCAAGTATAGCCTCTCCTCTTGTAGGCTAGTCTACATATTGTGTCAAGAAACCTTCTTGAACACATCTAACAAACTCCACCCCATCTAAACCCCTCACTGTAGGGAGATGCCAAACAATATTTGGGAAATTAAAATCTCCCACCACAATAACCCTGTTGTTATTAAGCCTTTCCAGAATCTGTCTCCCTATCTGCTCCTCAATATTCCTGTTACTATTGGCTGGTCTATAAAAAAACACCCAGTAGAGTTATTGACCCCTTTCTGTTTCTAACTTCCTCCCACAGAGGCTCCGTAGACAATCCCTCCATGTCTTCCTCCTTTTCTGCAGCTGTGACTCTATCTCTGATCAACAGTGCCACGCCCCCACCTCTTTTGTCTCCCTCCCTGTCCTTTCTGAAACGTCTAAAGCCTGGCACTCAAAGTAACCATTCCTTCTCCTGAGCCATCCAAGTCTCCGTAATGGCCTCAACATTGTAGCTCCAAGTACTGATCCACGCTCTAAGCTCATCCACTTTGTTCATAATACTCCTTGCATTAAAATAGACACATCTCAAACCATCGGTCTGAGCATGTCCCTTCCCTATCACCTGCCTATCCTCCCTCTTGCACTGTCTCCAAGCTTTCTCTATTCGTGAGCTAACCACCTCTTCCTCTGTCTTTTCAGTTTGGTTCCCACCCCCCAGCAATCCTGGTTTAAACTCTCCCCAATAGCCTTAGCAAACCTCCCTACCAGGAAATTGATTCCCCTCGGATTCAAGTGCAAGCCGTCCTTTTTGTACACCTGCCCCAGAAGAGATCCTAATGATCCAGAAATCTGAATCCCTGCCCCCTGCTCCAATCCCTCAGCCACGCATTTATATTCCATCTCATTCTATTCCTGTACTCACTGTCACGTGGCACAGGCAGTAATCCAGAGATGACTACCTTTGTGGTCCTGCCTCTCAACTCCCTTCCTAACTCCTTGTAGTCTGTTTTCAGGACCTCCTCCCTTTTCTTGCCTATGCCATTGGTACCAATATGTACCACGACCTCTGGGTGTTCTCCTTCCCACTTCAGAATATTGTGGACATGATCAGAAACATCCTGGACACTGGCACCTGAGAGGCAAACTACTATCCATGCTTCTTTCCTGCATCCACAGAATTGCCTGTCTGACCCTCTAACTATAGAGTCCCCTATCACTGCTGCCATCCTCTTCCTTTCCCTACCTTTCTAAGCCACAGGGCCAGAATCTGTGCCAGAGGCATGTCCAGTGTTGCTTTTGCTTTCCCCCAGGTAGGCAGTTCTCTCCCCCCCCCCACAACAGTACTCAAACAGGAGTACTTATTGTCAAGGGGTACAGCCCACAGGGGTGCTCTCTAGCATCTGACTCCTGCCCTTCCCTCTCCTGTCTGTTACCCACTTTTCTGTCTCCGCAGGTCCCGGGGTGATTACCTGCCTATAGCTCCTCTCACCTCCTCACTTTCCCTGACCAGACAAAGGTCATCGAGCTGTATCTCCAGTTCCTTAACACGGCCCCTAAGGAGCTGCAGCTCAACGCATCTGGTGCAAATGTGGCTGTCCAGGAGGCTGGGAGTCTCCAGGATGTCCCACATCTGACAACAAGCACACAACACCAGCCTCACACACAATCTTCCTGTCTGTATTCTACACAGGCAACCTACCTCACCTCAACCTGTTATCACTGAAGCCCCGTTGAGCCAAAGCCTTTCTACTCTGTCTCCCTCTACTCCAATGCTCGCTCTTTAAGGTGTCTCCTTTTAAACCCTTCTCACTGTTCTCACTGGCTGACGTCAACGCACTTGCGCAGTCGTGCCCCGGTCAAACCGCTGAAGAAATAACCGTCTCCCTTTAAACTCTGCACTGGAAGCATTGAAAATAAATGAATAATGTGGATACCAACTGGGTTCCCAACTGGGTTAAGAATAATTTTAAACACAGAGTCTTACAAAGGTCAGGGCCTATAATGACATGCCTGTGTAATCAGCAAGTTTGCCCTTGGATGGAAACTTTAGCTCTCATCTCTGGTGTAAGTGCTTTAGATTGTCTTCAGCGGAGCACTTTGACCTACGTTTGTTCACTCAAGTTTGATTATTGCGAGAAGTTATCTTAAACTCCTGAGAATTCTGTTGCTCAGCTGATTCCATTTACTCTTTCCCCTGTCGTGTTTTTTTTGCACGTTTCAGGATCGTGTATTCTGGACTGAGGAAATGAACGCTGCCATCTATGGAGCCAATAAATATACAGGAGAAGATGTGGAGACTCTAGTTTCCAACCTTAATCAACCTCAAGATGTCCTTATATTTCACCCATTATTGCAGCCATCTGGTAAGATACTGTGTGACTGGCACCTTTTCTATAAAGTTACTAACTGGGATGCATTGAGTCGTAGCACTGCTGTTGTAGTAGTCTTAGGCTTGGTTTATTCAAAGCACAATGTCTAATAATCAACACAAAAACTTCTACAGCAATGATCTTTCTTTTACTCCATTTGATCACCCAGCAATAGCTGACAAGTTTGAACCCCCACGTCAAATAAACGGAACTGAGCGCCCTGACATCAGTAAATTTGAGAAAATCTTTGCCGTTATAATGGTGTGCTGTCATAAAAAAGTAGCTGCCTCTACCAAGGTCTACTCTGAATTTTCCCAAATTACTGACTTTGAAATTTCTCCGTGCTCGTACAGGCAAAAATTGGTGCAACGAAAAGCTGAAAAGTGGAGGTTGTAAGTACCTGTGCCTCCCTGCTCCACACATTGATCAGTTACCCAAATTCACTTGTGTGTGTCCGTCTGGAGTGGATGTGGAAAACGAAAGGGAGTGTAAAGCAGGTAAACTGTTTTGAAACTCGCACTGTTGCATTTGGAGAAACTTGGTGCAGAGGTACAATGAATTAGATGTTAAAATCAAGCTTAATTGGAAAAGATTTGTAAGAAGTAAATTAATGGGTCATTGGCCCAATGAGATTTGGTGTGACCAAACTGATTTGTGTTAGTTGAGTGATTTCATTCTTAAGATTTAATATCATATATTTTCAGTTCCATGACACTATTCCTGCAAAGTCATTCTTAGTTGAAGATTTCACTTATTCCATCTTTAATTACCTTTTCGATTTAATTCCAACAGCTATTGTATTGATTATTAAACCTGCTAGACACTGAATATCTTTACTTCCAGAGGTACACAATTCAATTGAGCAAATGTCTCAGTGGCATGTGATTGAAATAGTCACTAGAAAAATTTTGGATGCAGTAATGTTTCACAGTATATTTAATTTTGGAACAGGATTAATCTTTGACATACATTCAGTGGCCACTTTATTAGGTACATCTTATCGTTAATGCAAATATTTAATCATCCAATCATGCGGCAGCACTTTAATGCATAAAAGCATGAAAACATGGTCAAAAGGTTCAGTTGTTGTTCAGACCAGACATCAGAATGTGGAAAAATGTGATCTAAGTGAGTTTGACTGCGGAATGATTGTTGGTGCCAGACAGGGTAGATTGTGTATCTCAGAAACTGCTGATCTCCTGGTATTTGCACTCAAAACAGTCTCTAGAGTTTACAGAGAATGGTGCGAGAAACAAAAAGACATCCAGTGAGTGGCTGTTCTGTGGGCAAAAACATATTGTTAATGAGAAGTTGGAGGAGAATGGCCAAACCAGTTCAGGCTGACAGAAAGGTGACAGTAACTCAGATAACCACAGTTATAGCAATGGTGTGCTGAGAACATCTCTGAACACACAACACGTTGAACCTACGGGGGGGCTACCTAATAAAGTGGCCACTGAGTGCGTGTCTGGTATGGGCAGCTGAGGATCAAATGAATCCTTTGAGATTAGAATGTAGGAGTAGAATGCAAGGAAAATCATTGGGGGAGGGCAAAAAGGAGCACAAAATGGTTTTGGCAGATAATGTAAAGTAATGTTTTTTTTTGGATTTTCCGATGCATTAAAGCCAAGCAAATAACTCGGGAGAGAATAGGGCTCCTTAGAGATAAGCAAGGTCATCTTCTTGGAGCCACAGGAAATGGGGGTTGAGATCCTAAACAAATATTTGTCTGTATTTCCCGTGGAAGTCAGTGATACTACGGGACTCCAAGTTAGTGATATCTTGAAAAGAGTATACATTAGGGGAGGCGTGGAGGCCTTAAAATACATAAAGATCAATTCATCCTTGGGGCTTGTTCAAATGTGTCTAGGAAGTAATTACAGAGCCTCTGTGGGGGTTATCTGAGATGAATGCAGCATCTTGATCAACTAGGCCAGTGTGATGAAGAATGGCAGTGGAGTTTGATTCCGATGTGCGGTGTGGCGCGTTGGTAAGACAAACCAGGACAGAACTTGCAATATAATGGAGAGTTGTAGAACATGTCCATAGTTCTTTGAAAGTGATGACGTTGGTAGCCAGGGTGTTGAAAAAGGCACTTGGCCCTCTGTAGTCAGGATATTAACTCCACATTTGGAGCGCTGTGTGCATTTCTGGTCACCCTGCCAAAGGAAGGATGTCATTACACTGAAAGGTGCAAAAAAAATGATATGGGGATATTGCTGTGACAAGGTTTTGAGTTGTGAGGCTGGATAGGCTTGGACTCGGTTCTGTGGAATGCAAGAGGCTGAGGGGTAAACTTTCTAAATGCCCCAGGCATTTCCCTTGGGTAGGGTAGTCCAACGCTATAGGACACGGGCAAAAGTGAGAGTGGAAAGATTCATCGGGGCACTTGAGATCCAACTTGTTTTACCGGTGGTGGTGCACAGAATGGAAAGAACTGCTGGAGAAGATGTTAGAGGCAGATATAATGAGAAAAGGCATTTGGTGAGGTACATTATTTGGAAAGGCTGAGAGGGATGTGGAACAGGTATGGGCAAATAAGATTGAGCTCAGTTATGCAACTTGGTTGGTTTAGGGGAGCTGGCTGAAGGGTCTTTTTCCATGCTGAGTAACTCCAAATCTTGGGAAGACTTTACAATACCATCTTAAGTTGTTGTCGCCTCTGATCTGGGCCGACATTTACATGCCGGGCGGCACCTAATTAATTAGCTTGTTTATTTCGGCTTTTTTCCTAAAGATGTGCTGGGTGCGTCCCGGCTACCGCTGCACCCCTGCATGCTTCATGGCAATGTATTGGTCTGCGGCCCGGAGGTTGGGGACCACTGGTCTAGGCACTCAGGACTGCAGATGATAAAACTCAGGTTCAACTTCATGTTGCCAGCATTGGCCAGAAGCAAAAGCAGAACTTGTCGGCCACCATTAGCTGCCTCACTGGTTCCAGCACACCTGTTTTTTTTTTGCTCAATTTTAGACTTTTCGCTTCCAGACAAATTCAAAAGTTGCTGATGGAGCAATGACTCAAATCTAAAGGTTTTTTTTTAGTGTAATTGTTATGAGAAGCATGTTCTATTTTATTCTATCCTCATCTTCCCCAGTCCCAAATCTTTGGCTTAATAAAAGAGAATGATTACCTAAGGCAATCAGTAAAATTTCAGTAGAATGCTTACTGAAGCCAAATGTAATTGTAGCCATCAAAAATTAGATTTCACAATATCAGGTCTGGTAGTTCCAGCAGCATTGAGTAAACACTACTTATTAAGTACTGTTTGAATTAAATTTGTTTTCCTAGCTAATGCTACCTGTCATAAGACTGATTTCACCTGTCTTGATGGGCAATGTATACCCAGTAAATGGCAGTGTGATGGCAGTACTGACTGCAAAGACGGTATTGATGAGGCCCCTGAAACCTGTCGTAAGTTTTTGATCTTATCTGTATTGTGTAATCACACTTCTATAGCTTTGTATTTGTCTTCAGTACTCCAAATTCATTTTTTTTCAACATTGAGCAAATTGTCCACTTTAAAACCTCCTGGGAATCATTCTTTTACAAAATCGCTAGGCCAATTGCATTTAACTTGGATTTTCCCAGCTGCTGCTCAACTCTCCACTTGATAAATGGGTTACTGAGAAGGGCCGAATGGCCTACTCCTGCACCTATAGTCTATTTGCCTGGTTGGTTTAAAGGTAGTTTATCCCCTTTAAAAACATTGAACATGTTTCTGGATGACGCCATTGTTTTAAATTCACTTGGTTTAGAACAAAGGGAGCATCTTGCAGTTTCAAACAATTGTTTAAAGTTCCGCTTGGAAAACTTCAGATTTCTCTGTTTGCTGTGAAATGGGATAAATTTTGATTTGAGTTGTTTAAGCACAACAAAAACTACAAATTAATAAAACTGAATGCAAGTTGTACTTGGATAATGTTGTAAACTAGCAATGAACATACCAGGTTTTTAATTTCAAAAGGATGAAAATTAAAAATATTATTACCAAAATGCAGCCTTGTCCAGGTCCAGTTGAAATTAGATAAACTGCCCAAGATTATAGTCTTTCCCCTAAGTTGGTCTTTTCTTCTGATGGAAGAACCTCATAGTGGCAATGTTGGGTGAGTCTTCTGGTTAGTATCAGCAAGCTATTTGTGTTATTAAAAACAAAATATTGGAAACACTCAGCAGGTTGGGCAGCATCTGGAGAAAGAAACGGTTGATATTTTGGGTCTGGATCTCTTGGTCAGACTGTGTTTGAGTCTGAACTAACTGCCTTGTTGTTTTAGACATAAGAACCTGTCGTATGAATGAAATCAGTTGTGGCACTGATTCCCTTCAGTGTATTCCTATTGACTGGAAATGTGATGGTGAAAGGGATTGCATTTCAGGCAGTGATGAAGAGAACTGTGGTAAGTCGAAACCACTGCCTTTTAATCTTCACTCTGACACCAAATTGAACCTTGGCCTGCAAGTCCTCGTGAAAAACACCTTGGAGGGAAAAAATTAATAAGATATCAATCTTTGAAGATCATCAAATCAGTGATCCTGTGTTTTTAAAGAGGCAAGAATGGTAGATATATAACATGTACGCAAGTAATACTAATAGTTTTGACAAAGCATTGCTAAGCTGTACATTGCCACAATAAATGAAATCAATTTAATCAGATTTCTTCCTCTTGGAAGCATATCAGTTTATCGATTAATCCATTAAGTGCAAATTCAGTTGATGAAGTTAACTTGATCACTTTTGGTTTGCAAAGATCTGCTGCTGTTAGATTTTCATTTTAAGAAAGTATGCACAATTGGAGTCTTTCAGCTAATGTTTGTACTTGGTTGTGAAGGAATACCAGAAAGAATGTGTTCAAAGATAGGAAAAAGATGAGAACAGTTGGAAGATTAATCTAAGTGTGGCTGCGGGCAAAATAAAAGTAGCCTTACAACTTGTGCACATTCTTGGGGATGATGTGGAACATAAATATATGAATTGGGAGTTGGAGTGAGCCACCCAGTTCCTCAAGTCTGTCTTGCCATTTGTAAAAACATGGCTGATCTGACCGATCTCCACTATGTGTTCCTGCTACTCCAGAGATACCCCAACCCTCTACCCTACCTCAGCCTATTAAAAATTTACCTTTGTTTGCCTTAAATTTTCTGTACTCTGCTTACTTATCCATTTTGAAGACTGGTTCCAAAGACTTAGACCATAAGATATAGGAGCAGAATTGGTCCATTTGGCCTGTCGAGTCTACTCCGCCATTTCATCATGGCTGATCCAGTTTTCCTCTCAGCCCCAATCTCCTGCCTTCTCTCCATATCTCTTGACACCCTGACCAATCAAGTATCTATCAACCTCTGCCTTAAGTATGCGTAATGACTTGGCCAACACAACTGCCTGTGGCGAAGAATTCCACAGATTCACCACTCTCTGACTGAAGAAATTCCTCCTCACCTCCGTTCTAAAAGGACAGCCCTCTATTCTGAGGCTGTGTCATCTGGTCTTCGACTCTACCACCATAGGAAACATCCCCTCCACATCTACTCTATCAAGGCCTTTCACCATTCGATAGGTTTCAATAAGGTCACCCCTCATTCTTCTGAATTCCAGTGGATACAATCCCAGAGCCATCAAATGCTCTTCATATGACAAACCATTCAGTCCTGGAATCATTTTTGTGAGTCTTCTTTGAACTCTCTCCAGTTTCAGCTTGGCCTTTCTAAGATGAGGGCCCCAAGCTGCTCACAATAATCCTCACCAGTGACCAGTGCTTTATAAAGCAGACTTCTGACCCTTGAGACTGCTTGGCTTGTCTTAAACAGGTGACATTTTCATTTTAAATAGTAACCATGTTTATAGTGCATGCACTCCACATTTGCCAGTTTCCTTTGGGATTTTGTTTCAGTCAAGTTGCCTTGATCTTCAGTGAATGGAAGATGACCATACATTCCAACTACTAGTCTATTCTTGTGCTCCTTCCTATAGGTCAGCATCCATCCTCAAATAAGACCTGTGCAGAATGTACTCTCACAAATGCTTTTAGAAGCAAATAATTTATATTTTTATTTATATTCCCTCCTCATAACATTTGCCCATCATCAAATTTATTAAGTATACCCATTTAGAAACTTCTGCAAACCATGCCCTTTGACATCTTATCTTTCTGCACAGCACAAGTGCTGCAATCTTGACAGTTTAATAATATGCTGCTCTATTCATTACAAAATCAAGATGTTTACTTTTCCATCTCACACTCCTTTTGCCGTTGCCTTCTCTAACTTGTACAAGTCAGAATGCATCTGGAGAGAAAATGGTCACGTTTCAGCTCAATGGCCCTTGTATCAAAGTGAGGAAAGGGAACTTAAATTCACTGGTGTGGGGAAGTTTTGTGATGGGGCCATATCATGGTTGTTTAAAATTTATCATTGATTCCATCTGGTTGAGTAGTTAGAAAAAAATGTTGGAAACCTATAATCAGAATACTGAACATCTTGATCTGGGCATTTCCAGTATTGTATCCAACACCTGCATAGCTTGGTACCTTTTTATTTTATAGCCTTATGTCCTCTCACAACTAACTCTGCTACCCGTAATTGTCATCAGCAAATTTCATAAATTGCAGGAATTTAAGTCCTAGGCCCCAACAATACTTGAGACTTGAAATGTTGACTGTCCATTTCCCTATACAGATGCTGCTTGGCCCTCAGTTTTCCTCCAGTGGTTTGTGGGTTTTTTTTGCTCCAAATTCTAATGTCTGCAGGCTTTTGTTACCACTCTTTACATTTTGCAACTGGGAAAAGCACTTCTTCCCTGTTGTCCACTTAATCTCTTCTAAAGGACAAACTTCAAATTTAATTACTGTCAAAATTTGAAGAAGAGATGCAAGATTTGAAAGACTTCTTGCCGTGATCTTAAGCCTATCAAACAAACTAAACTATCTACCTTGTCTTGTTCCAGGCAACCTTACGTGTAGTCAAAAAGAATTTACTTGCTCCACTGGCAAATGCATTTCGATATCATTCATGTGCAATGGTGAAGATGACTGTGGTGATGGAAGTGATGAAAGGAATTGTGTTCCTTCCAAGTGTGGCCCACATGAGTTTCGGTGCAATAGTTCTCAGTGTATTCCCATGGGCTGGGTATGTGATACAAATGCTGATTGCAGTGATCAATCCGATGAATCTCCTGAACGCTGTGGGCATATTACCCTTCCTCCTACGGTTTGCTCTCCTGGTGAATTTCGTTGTGGTTCTGGCCAATGCGTTCATAGTAAGTGGCATTGTGATGGTGATACAGACTGTCAAGATGGGAGTGACGAAATCAATTGTGGTAAGTAGCTCTGTCTTCGCGCCATGTACCATTGACTTAAATTGGTTGTGGTTGTCTCTGCGTAGAAGGATGTGGTCATTTTGACTGAACTGCTGAGAATAACATGTTCGAGGAGATCTGTTAATAATCCTAAAGCAGAGGGTGCTGGGGAACAAGCTTTACAGGGTAGGTCGTTGTTGGGGTGAGGAGAGGTAATGAATGCTTAACTCTAATCTCGTCAGGAATGAGCAAAAGCTAGCTTTCTACCTAAGGTGCTATAGTAGCGTAGTGATTAGCGCGACACTACTACAGCTCGAGGAAATGGAATTCGGGGTTCCGTTGCGGCATCCTCTGTAAAAAGTCCGTACGTTCCTCCCATATATGCATGGGTTTTCTCCCACAGTCCAAAGATAACTGGTCAATAGGTTAATTAGTCATTCTAAATTGTCCTGTAATTAGGCTAGGGGTTAAATAAGTGGGTTGCTGGGTAACATGACTTGGTGGGCCAGAAGGTATTTCGTGCTGTATCTCCATATAAAACTAAATTAAATTAAAACAGTAAACTTGATATACAAACGTACATATTGTTGACAGGTACCCCTTAATGGCAGTCAGCAGTTACAGTTCCCGAAATGATATCTGGACTTCTACAAGTTTGTGATGTCTGATTAAATTAGAACAGTTGAGATTTTACAGAACCTTTCAATTCAAATGATTAATTTACGCCTACACATTAATTGTTGCTCTGGATTTCTGATTCTCCATTTGTACTGTGATGTTTGCCTTTTAAAATACAGCTGTTATTGCTGTCACTAGTTAGCTGCATTATGTTTATTTATTCATTTTAGTATGTACTTGGCTCATTTCCAGCGTGTGCATTATCTCTTTGCCCTCCTGTTAAACTCTCTAATTTGCTGTAATTAAAACAATGCTCAAATTACTCAGGTCACGCAACATCTGTGGAGAGCAATTTTCACATTACTTGTCAGAACTCCTTTCATGAACCTGTGACTTTCCAGCCCTTGTACATCATACTTCGTACTCTGCATTACATTAGACATTTTCATTCAATCTCTAACATAACAAATAAGGCAGGGGTGGGCTGTCTTTCTTTTTAGCCTGCGCTCTGCCTTTCAGGGTTGTGATTGGCTCTATTTTTCTGCATGATCTGTACAGCCCTCAATTCTCTTCCATGCAGAGATCTACCAAAACTGAACTCTGACTTAGGCATCACTATCCTCAGCAAACGTGAATTCCAAAAATTAACCACTCTAGAAAATGTTTCTGTAATCTACCCTCTCCTCATCACCCCCCCCCCCATAAATCTCTCTAGAAACAAAACCGGGGAAACATCCGACATCCATTCTGAATCCTGTAAGAATTCTTTTTTTTCCCAATGGAATCATCCCTCTTTCTTTAACCCTAGAGAATACAGTTAAGCATCCATCACAGTTTTTCATGTTTGTATATACTTTGATTTTTTTGATTCAGTTTGATTTCAGTTCAGTTTGTCACTTAGAAATGCATGCATTAAAAAAATGATACAATGTTCCTCCAGAATGATATCACAAGAAAACACAGGACAAACCAAGACTAAAACTGACAAAACCACGTAATTATAACATATAGTTACAACAGTGCAAAGCAATACCATAATTTGATAAAGAGCAGACCATGGGCACGGTAAAGAAAAAAGTCTCAAAGTCCCAATAGACTCATCATCCCACGCAGGCGGCAGAAGGGAGGAACTCTCCCTGCCATGAACATCCAAGCACCGCCAACTTGCCGCTGCAGCACCATTGGAAGCACCCGACCGCAGCCGACTCTGTCCGAAAACTTCGAGCCTCCGACCAGCCCCTTCGACACAGCCTCTCCGAGCACCATCCTCTGCCGAGCGCTTCGACCCCGCCCTGGCCGCCGAGCAATAAGCAAAGCCAGGGACTCGGGGCCTTCTCCTCCGGAGATTCTGGATCACACAGTAGCAGCGGCAGCGAAGCAGGCATTTCAGAAGTTTCACCAGATGTTCCTCTGTGCTCTCACGTCCATCTCCATCAAATCAGGATTGTGCACGGCACCCTACTTGACAAATAACAGACATCACCACCGGAGTGGCCGCTGCGAGCTGCACCGTGCTGCCATCTTCTCGCAATCACTTGGGCCAGGAGAATAACACTGCACAAAACCACAGGTCCTTCTGAACAAAACCTGATATAATGGCAGTACAAATTGCTCCAACAGTCAGTAATCTGCACTTGGAATGTGAGTTTTCAGTGACTTGTGTACAATGTGACTCATGCCCCCTTGAGCAACATTTCTCAACATTCGTTTTCTGTGTATATTTGGATGACTTTCTGATTTTAATTATATTTCACTTGTCATATTCTTTCCTACTGGATTATCTGCATGGA
Source organism: Mobula birostris (assembly GCF_030028105.1). NCBI lineage: Eukaryota > Metazoa > Chordata > Chondrichthyes > Myliobatiformes > Myliobatidae > Mobula > Mobula birostris. The sequence continues at coordinate 55,807,921 of NC_092386.1, forward strand.
TTGGAAGTGTCATTAACAGGGCGACACGGCAGCGTAGGAGTCACCGTTATGTTTTACACCACCAACTGTAAGATTGGGATTTAATTCACCGTCTGTGAGGAGTTTGCATGTTCTCCCCATAACTGCATAGGTTTCCTCTGAGTGCTCCAGCTTCCCCTCACGTATAGGAGGCATACGAGTTAGGATTAACAAGGTGTGATCATGGTTTGTTGGCATTGGATGCATGCAACATCTATGGGCTGCCCCCAGCATACTTTGCTGTGTAGGTCATTGATGCAAACAGTACATTTCACTGCATATTTCAATGTGCATGTAACAAATAAAGCTAATCTTTTTACTTGTGTGGGCACGTGGCCGAGTGGTTAAGGCACTGGACTAGTGACCTGAAGGTTGTGAGTTTGTGCCCCAGCTGAGGGAACGTGTTGTGTCCTTGAGCAAGGCACTTCATCACACATTGCTCTGCGACGACACTAGTGCCAAGCTGTATGGATCCTAATGCCCTTCCCTTGGACAACATTGGTGTCGTGGAGAGGGGAGACTTGCAGCATGGGCAACTGCTGGTTTTCCATACAACCTTGCCCAGGCCTGCGCCCTGGAGAGTGAAGACTTTCCAGGCGCAGATCCATGGTCTCGCAAGACTAACGGATGCCTTAATCTTTTTACTTTACTTTAAAGGTGATTTACAAGGCAGGGTTCTGTAGTATCTGTACTGATACACTTCCATAGTTGGTGGTGGAAGTAGATAAATAGCAATATTTAAGGATCATTTGGATGGGCATATGAAGAGCTAGGGAACAGAGGGAACCATAGCACATGCAGACAGATGGGAGTAGTTTAGATGTGCATCATGATCAGTACAACTGTAGTGAGCCAGACCTTCTACTGCTATGATATACTGTCCCATGTTCCCGGTTCTACATCGCATCTCTCATTCTAATGTAGTTTTGTATTGGCTGCGTATCTGCATGCTTTAAATTTTTGTTTCAATTGCCCAGTCACTTTTGATATACGACTTCTTGGTTTCTGCTAAGGCTACTTCGAGAATAATATCCCAGGAGCAAAAATTGTCTTGTTACTGAATAACTGTTTAAATTCATGCACTCCTTGGACAAGTAACTCTAGACCACTTTACTTTTGAAGTTTATTTTCCAGTAAGGTTTTATTTTGTAAACTTGATCCTAGTCAGCGAGGTGAACTGTTTGGAGCTATCCCACCCAGCCACAAGTTACAATTTAGTTGATACTTTTTCTTATACCAGCCTTGTATTTATGTCTGATTTTAACTAAAATCTTCCTAATGTCCATCAATACCAAAGCTAAGCTGCAGTTTCTAATGCACAGGGATGTTACACAGGTCTCTGCTCTGCAATTGATCAATTATACATCAAATCTAAACCAGTGATTTTTCTAAATCAACTTTTTAAACTAAAACCTTCTCATTCTCAAGTTTTGTGGATGCACAAGCTTAATGAGCACCGGATAGTGGTGAATCTTTGGAACTCTACCCCGATGGTGGTGAATTGTAGATGTATTCAAGGTGAAGATGTATGAAAGGTCAAGGAATTGAGGGTTATTTTGAATGGCACAAAAGAGTTGAGGCCAGACTATGTAGTGACAATGTTGCATGGTAGCGCTGGCTTTGAGAGACCAGGTAGACTATACCTATTATCATGCATTCTTGTACCATGTCCATTCGAAACCACAAAGATGAAATCCAGTTTAAGACCAAAATCTAAATTCTTTTCGGATCTACTGCAAATAAATTTTCAGCCAGCTATTAAACTGTTCAAATTATGTACCTAAAATGCTAGCCCAATGCTAGGCAGGGATTGATTTTACAAACACTGCATTTTGATTCCAGCTCCGCTCACTTGCGGACAAGATGATTTCAGATGTGGTAGCAGTGACTGTGTCCATCAAAGTAAACTGTGTAATGGATTTAGAGACTGCCCTGACGGTAGTGATGAAGCCATCTGCAAGAGTGGTAGGTTGCTAATTCACTAAAGTATCAGCTAATGTTTAAGTTTATTAATCGCTTGAGATTTAGATAGTCTCTTACCTTTAGATTGCACAGGATCAAATGACTTCAGATGTCAAAGTGGAGAATGCATAGATATGTCTCAAGTGTGTGATCGACATCAAGACTGCAAGGACTGGAGTGATGAACCCTCTAAAGGATGTAGTAAGTACTTTAAAATCTAAGCAACACACACAAAATGTCAGAGGAACTCAGCAAGCCAGGCAGCATTTATGGAAAAGAGTAAATAGTTGACATTTTGGGCCGAGACCCTTCTTCATGACTGGAAAGGAAGCGGGAAGGCACCAGCATAAAAAGTGGGGGAAGGGGGAAGAGGATAGCTAGGAGGTGATAGGTGAAGCCATGTGGATGGGAAAGGTAAAGGAGAGGAAGCAATCTGACAGGAGTGGAGAGTGGATCATAGGAGAAAGGGAAGGAGATAGAGCACCAGGGGAGGTTGCAGAGTATCCAAGCATTAACACACACACAAAATGCTGGAGGAACGCAGCAGGTTAGGCAGCATCTATGGAAAAGACTAAACATTTTGTGTTTTGGGCCAAGACTCTGCACGAGAAAAAAATGAAATCAGAGTAATAAAGTGGGGGAAGGGGAAGGAGTACAAGGTGTTACGTTACCCTGTAACTGGGTTGCCAAACCAGCAGAAATGTAACACTAGTTGGAGTCTGGATTGCTAGGAACTAATAAAGTTTTATTAAAGACATAAGTAATATAGTATTTTATATATATATACACACACACATACATATACACACACACACACACATACATAATTTGGTTCAGGCAGACCTTTGATGTCTTCTAATCCCCACTGTGGTCACCGACTGTGACCCCTCCTTTCCAGATATGATCGTTCTTCTGCGGTGAACCCGGCACCCAGGCAAGGGCAGACACACACCCCAGGTTCCCACCAATTGTACCTTTACACCCTGTGAGCCTCTGGTCGGTTCCCGCGAACCGGTCCTCCAACCTCCCACCAGCTTGTGGGGGTACACTGCTCTTCCCAGGGTCTCGTGGTATGTCGCGTGCCTTAGCAAACCTGCTCTTTTTATCCCCCTGCTGGGGTATCACCTGTCCATCAGACTTCAAACAGTTCAGGTTCAAAGCAACCGGTCTGTCAATATTCTGAATTGTGTTTCTTTTCTGTGAATCCCTCTCTTCTCTCTTATTAGCATTTTGAATGTTTCTCCATTGTCTTTCTTATTTCTCTCATTAGCATCAATTGTCCGATAGCTTTGCTTGGCGTCACAAAGGTGATAGGTGAAACCGGGGAGGGGGAGGTGTAAGTACAGAGTAGGAAGTCAGTTGGTGAAAGAGATAATGGGCTAGGGAAGGGGGAATCTGATAGGAAATGGTAGAAGACAATGGAAGAAAGGGAAAGGTGAAAGAGAGGGTAGGGCAATTACCAGAAGTATCTCTTTCCCAGCTCTTCGTTTCACCCGTTCCCCTCCCACTCCCAGATTCATCTATCACCATCTGCCTTGTACATCCACCCCTCCCCCACCCTCATACTGTTCAGACATTTGCCTTTTTGCTCCTCCCAGCCCTGGTGAAGGGTCTCGGCCGAAATGTCAACTCTTTTCCGTGGATGCTGCCTAGCCGGCCGAGTTCCTCCAGAACTTTGTGTGAACAATGTTGGATACTCTCCAACCTCCCCCCGATGCCCCTCCTCCTTCTCTTTCTCCTGCAGTCCACTCTCCGCTCCTATCAGATTCCTTCCTCTCCAGCCCTTTACCTTTCCCACCCACCTGGCTTCACTTATCACCTTCTAGCTTGTCTTCCTTCCCCTCCTCCCACCTTTTTATGCTGGTGTCTTTCCCCTTCTTTTCCAGTCCTGAAGAAGGGTCTCGGCCTGAAACGCCAACTGTACTCTTTTCTATAGATACTCCCTGGCCTGCTGAGTCCCTCCGGTATTATGTGTGTGCTGCTTGGATTGCCAACATTTGCAGATTTTCCTCATGTTTATGGCTTTAAAATATAATCTGGAGAAAATGAGTTCAATAGGTTTCAATAGGTACATTTAATATCAGAGAAATGTATACAGTATACATCCTGAAATTCTTTTTCTTCACCAACATCTATGAAAACAGAGTTCCCCAAAGAATGAATGACAGTTAAACATTAGAACCCCAAAGCCCCCCCAGCTCTCCCCTCCCATGCACAAGCAGCAGCAAAGCAACGACCCCCCCCAACTTACCCCACCAGCAAAAATGCGTCGGCACACCCCACCGAGCACTCAGATGTGCAGCAAAGCATCAATAAAGACACAGATTTCCAGTACCCCAAAGGCTACACGTTCACCTGGTAATTTGGCATACCACAGGCTCTCGCTCTCCCTAATGATGGAAAAAGAGGTGTCCCCGTTTCACAGCAAGAGTGGAGACATAACAAGCAACTTGCTGATTTACGATGTTAAAAGTCTGTTGTGTCGCTTTTTCTGAGTTCTGTACCCAAAGAACTCGGGTCTCTGGGCACCCAGCCAGCTCGCTGCTTATGATCTTCCACTTCCCACAACGCATCTGGCAGTGACACCGGCCTTGAATCCGCCCAGCTCCAGAGCCATGAAAATCCGGCACTCTGAAGGCACGCTAGTCTTCCAGGCTGAATCCTTGGCCTTTCGAAAAGCGAATAGTTGTGAGGTCCTGGGAGTGGGTTCCGTTTCTGCAAAGAACCAAAGTCAGCGTGCAAATCCAGGTCAGGATCTTCAAGGAAAAAGAAATCAAAGATAGAAGTAGAACTCTCTCCAGAGATGCAAGCAAAGGAGTTGCCGTTAGGCACCATCCTCCTTCTAATATTTGGTTTGGCTGAATTGATTACCTTACTAGTTATGTAACTTTAACGAATTTCTACCACAATAACGTAGCGGTTCACGCGACGCTATTATATGTCAGGGCATTCCAGAGTTCAGTCTGGCACCATTCTGTAGGGAGTCTCTCTGTATCTCCCAGTGGAATGCATGGGTTTTCTCCTGAGTCCTCTGGTTTCCTCCCACAGTCCAAAGACGTGCCAGCTAGGTTAGTTGGTCATTGTAAATTTTCCCGTGATTAGGTTAGGGTTAATCGGGTTTGTCAGCGGTTGCTGGGGCGGCGTGGCTTGAAGGGCCAGAAGGGCCCACCCTGTGCTGTATGGTAAAATAAATGTAATTTCTACTGATGCTGAAATTCGCATGCAATAACGTGTGAAAAGTCTACTGTAAATGCACATCGCGTTAGGAGCAAGTGTATAGTTACTTGGCTTTCTTGTTCCTACAGATGTAAATGAATGTTTAATGAACAATGGAGGTTGTTCTCATATCTGCATCGATCTACTAATTGGGTACAAATGTGGATGTCCTGCAGGATTTCAGCTAGTTGAAAGGGACTGTGTAGGTATGTTGAGTTTCTAAGCAGGTTATGGCAGAATCGACCAGCAAAAAAAAATGAAATGATTTTTTACTTTTCTTCAGATATTGATGAATGTCAAAATCTTGCAACATGTAGTCAAATTTGCATCAATTTGGAAGGAAGTTACAAATGTGAATGTCACCAAGGATATCAAATGGATCCAGCCACTGGGATTTGCAAAGCAGTTGGCAAGTACAACTTGAACCCATCGTTTAAGTAGCTTTAAAACTTAAAAACATTTAAACAATATGTAAATTTATCATTGTAATTTGCTTTTAGCTATTGATACTTAACCAGATGTGAATAATGTGTTTACACCAGTAGTCCAGTTCTGTGTAGTGCAATTTGTGTTGGTGCTGTTTAAATCCATAGACTTAAAGTAACAGATCGGTAATGCCATGTTCCACGAGGCATTCTCGTATTTCCTCCCATAAGTGTACGTGGAGGAGTCAAAATCTATCTTAAACAATTTTCCTTGAAAAGGACAAATTTTGGTAACTGGTTTTCAGGGAAATCTGAATGAGCAGGAAATGGTACATGCCTAAATGCACTTTCTGCAACAGAAGAAAGTTGCAGGAAGTCATTCACGTTTTGAACTTTGATTATGTAGTTCACTAGGACTGACCCAGTCTTACTAAATAAACTTATTAACCTCAGGTTTGTACTGAAATTTGTAGCTTAGTGTCAGCTTAAATTACTCCTTGTACTGAAGGTAGATTAACATTATTAAACAAGAAAGATATTGATTTCTGATTTTGGGAGTGGAGTAAGGACAATGTCTGGTATACTTGAGATGGTGTACTATAAACTGAGTAGCCTTGACTACTAGACAAAATGCTATTTAACCTATTCCTAATGGGCTTGTCTGGTTATTGGCTTGTATTGGTTCCAGATTTGGTTCTTCTGGGTCAATTATTTCTAATAATCCACAGGGAAAGAGCCATATTTGATCTTCACAAATCACCATGACATCAGGAAGCTAGGTCTGCATCACCAAGAGTACACACAGTTGGCAGTGCAGCTGAGAAATGCTGTAGCGCTGGATGCTGATATTGCAGGACAGATACTTTTCTGGGCTGACATGGGTCAGCGGGCTATCTTCAGGTAACTAAACCACTGAATCCAAAACTAACACTGCAACTTGTCTTCCAAAATATAGAACCGGCAAGTGGATCAGTCTGAATGAAGGAAACACTGTTTAATGTGTAATGGGTGTTGAATTTCAGATGAATTTAATTTTATCCTTAACACTAATGTTTTGATTTTCAAGTACAGAAATTAAATTGGGTATAAGCCACAACATCAACTTTGAAGTATCCACAACTTGCTGAATTATATCAGACACCTTGTGCTGTAGACAAAACAATTGTGTTCATGTATTGAATATATTCTGATTTGGTGCAATGTATGTAAATCATTTATTGCTGTTTTAGTGCATCCATCAGCAGAGTTGGTGTTTCCAAGGTCCTCAAGGAGATAGACTTCCCTATAGCAATTGCTGTGGACTGGGTTTACAAGCACCTGTACTGGACTGACCATGGTACAAAGACAATATCTGCAGCCTCATTTGATGGAAGCAAAAGATTGACCCTCATTGATACTGACTTGAAGGAGCCAGGTTCTGTTGCAGTTGATCCACTATCAGGGTACAGACTTTTTCCTCAATTTATGCTTGTACATACAGTACAACATGCAGTAATGTTTATACACGAATATTTTTGTCTACTGGATTTTTTTTAACTACATCGACCTCTACTCTGCATTGATCAGTGTAGAACTGGATTCATGCAAAAATGGGGAAGGCGTGAATATCCTCCTGAAATATATTAAAGTCAGAAACCATAGAGCCAGAATTTGTTTTCTCAAATGCAAATCTGCCTGAAATGGGCTTTTGAAAAGCTTAACCTGCTTTTTACTGTTCATTAGCCATACGATTAACTGATATCTTCACTTGAGTGTTTCCACTTCCAAATTGTAGCTCACAGTAATAGTGTAACATAAGTGTTTGTCAAGACGGATAAACCTACTGATGTTGCCAACAGTACAAATCAGTGTTCACACCATATAGCAAAAAAATAATGGGAAGCTATATGATTAGAGAGCTTTTAAAAACCAATAAATTGCAACTAAAGCAAAAAGGAGAGAAAAGATTTAAAATGAATTAAGACAGCCAATAACATATAAGAGGGTATCAAAATGTTTATTTTCAGATACAAGTAAAAGAAAGGGAAGAGTAGACACTGGATCAGTGTAAAAATGACACTGGAGACCTAGTAATGGGGGAATAGGAAATGGTGGATGAACTGAATAATGTTTTGGATCATTCTACACTCAGTATGCTGGAAGTTGAGCGTCTGGGGGAAATGGTGAGTGTAGTCACTATTACCAAGGAGGTGCTTCAGATGCTGAAAGTTCTGAAGGTAGATGTCACCTGGACCAGATGGACTGCACCCCAGGTTTTAAAAGAAAAAAACTGAAGAGATTGTGGAGGCATTAGCAGTGATAGTCATTGAAAAGTACAAGACAGAAATAGGCCCTTTGGCCCATCTAGTCCATGATGAACCATTTAAACTGCCTACTCCCATCGACCAGCACTGGGACCATAGTTAAAGTTTTCACCTTTCACCCTTAACCCATGACCTCTTAATATACTCCAACCCAACCTCAGTGGAAAAAGCCTACTTGCATTTACCCTATCTGTACCCCTCAATTTTTATATATCCCTATCAAATCTCTTCTCAATCTATGTACATTCTAAGGATAAAATTCCTAACCTATTCCATCTTTCCATGTAACTCGGGTATTTCAGACCCAGCAACATCTTTGTAAATTTTCTCTGTACTCTTTCAAACTTATCGACATCCTTCTGGTAGGCAGGTGACCAAAATTGCACACAAAACTCCAAATTAGGCCTCATCAATGCCTTATACAACTTCAACATAACATCCCATCTCCTGTACTCAATAGTTTGATTTATGAAGGCCAATTCGCCAAAACCTTTATGACCCTTTCAACCTGCAACACCACTTTCAATAAATTATGGACCTGTGTTCCCAGATCTGTTTGTTTTACTGCCCACAGTTTTGCAAAAATCACTAGGTTCTCAGATGTTTCCAGAAGACTAATGGCTGGTTCTTCGCTTGTGAAGATCAGGATGGAAGAAGAGTCCTCAGAAGTAACAGCATGATCGTTGGTGACTGTAGAGGCCAATTCTCAGCAGTAGGGACGTGGGAACAAGCTGGGATGTGGGCGGTTGGGTAGTAGGATCCTTCTTGCGTTTCCTCTTCTCTTCAGAATTCCTCAATATTCTTGGCTGCTCTGTGAATCGTTGTTCTCCAGTGGTCTCTGTCTCAAACCAGCTGCTCCCACTCATTGACCTCGATATCTGCCTGAGAGAGTTGATGCTTAAATTGGTTTTTGTGCCTCTTGTGCGGGGCACCATGATCTCTCCTGGCCTGAGAGAGTACGCCTTTCGATAACCTGGGGATGTCCATGCTAGCACATGACCTGGCCAGCGGAGCTGCCTGAGCAGCAAAGTGGCTTCAGTGGTTGGAAGTTGAGCCTTCTCCAGGACCTCACTGTTGGAGACACGATCCTGCCAGATGATACCCATGATGGAGCTGAACCGGTGCTGATGGAAGTGCGCGAGCAGCCAGATTTGCTCACGGTACAAGACCCAGGCTTCAGAGCTGTATAGCGGGGTTGTGATGACAGCTGCCCTGTATACCTGGATTTTTGTGGACTGGCACAGCTGCTGGTCCTTCCACATGTGTTTCTGGAGGTTTCTGAAGGCACTGCTGGCTCTGGTGAGTCGATTATCAATGTCCCTTACTATCATAGCGTTGTTGGAGATAACGCTCCCCCACCCCCATAATCCCACAAAAGCATTTCAATACAAGAACAATAAACAGTGCTAGTCATTAGAGATTAGAAATGCAGGGGCAGGCTGTCAACCACCACCCCCAGAGCCCCCCAGAGTCACAATGCCCCCACCCAAGGAGTCAGCCGTCCCCGGCAATCCCAGAGTCCATAGCAAAGTCCAAATGTCCTGGTGGGTGTCGACAGTGCCACCTGTTTGTGTGAGGCAAGAGGCAGGGCACCCGGAGTGTCATCTCCTTCCCTCAGCCTTGCTGGGATAGTGGTGGCCAAGGGCTGACACAGTGCCAGCTGGTCCCGGTGTAGCATGACTGCCTTCAGCCGCTCAGGCAACCGCACCCGATATACCACATCGGAGATGTGGTCAAGCACCTTCCAATGGTTTCCAATCCTGGGGGATAGTCTTTTCTTCCGGGAGGGGCAGTAGGTCCTTGCTGGGGCCCCCACCATGTACTGCTGCATCGCCACCCTAGACTGGGGGCCTGTCCCCTTCCGGGACATGCAAGTAGGGCAGCAATGCACGGACAGCTCGGGGTCCTGCCAGTGCCCAGGCCAATAGAAGCATTTGCACAGCCTGCCCAATGCCTTTGCTACCCTGAAATGGACGAGCCTCCACCTGCCCAAGCACCAACTGCAGCACCGTGGCATGGAGCCCCTGGGCCCCGGGGGGCCACCAGCTGCAAGATCTGTCACCATCGGACAAATGCTACTGCCCGAACAGCAACCCGTCACGCACCTCCAGCATTTCCCACTGCGAGTATAGGACCTTGGTCTCTGGATCCAGGGCGGAGACCTCTGCCCACTCCGGCCATCGTCCCACAGTCAGCCATCCCCTCAACCGGGCCAGCACGGGATCGCTCACCTGTTCACTGTGCGGCTGCTGGTCCGTGGTGGGGAGGTCGTCACCGGCTGTCACCTGAAACGCTGTTGCCGTCGCTTGCCCGTGGTTCAGCTGAGTTATGTTGGGCCGCTGCCGGGTGTGCTGCACTGCCGCGGGCCTCTGCGAAACCGGCAGTGGTTGCTACCCCCTGCTGGATCTGCTTCCTGGAACTGCCCTGCTGGAGAGCCATGGCTTCGGCACCGAGGTGGAGTGTTGCTCCAGACACATCCACACAGGCCCCCAGCGGGACAGGCCCAGCCCAAGGATGCAAGACTCTCGGATGTCGGCGAGCCACACCTCGTGCGCCCCCACAGTGATGCGCAGCCTCCTCTTCCCTCGCATCGCTGCACAGTCGCCGGTGACCGTAGCCAGCTGGACCACCTTCGTCGTCCTCCCAGGCTGGTCCGTGCTGGGGAGAACACCGGGACTGATGATGGTGATGGTTGACCCTGTGTCCACCAGCGCATGACATCCGACGCCCTCCACCACGCAGTCCACATATAAGCCTTGCTCTTCACCCAAACGGCCCACCCGGAGGGGCGACGACAGAGGGATTCTGCTGGAGGGTGATGAATCTGTAGAATTCATTGCCACAGATGGCTGTGGAAGCCAAGTCATTGGGTGTTACTTAAAGCAAAGGTTGATAAGTTCTTGATTAGTAAGGGTTTCAAAGATTACAAGGGGAAGCAGGATAATGACATTGAGCGGAAAATAAATCAGCCATCATTGAATGGCAGACCATACTCAATAGGCTGGATGGCCTAATTGTGCTCCTCTGACTTGTGGTCCTTTCAAAGTTCAAAGTATGTGTACACACTACAACTTTGAGAATCATCTTACAGACAGTCACAAAACAAAGAAATCCGAAAAGAACCCATTAAAAAAAGATCAAAAGATCCACTATCAAACTTCTATTGTGCAGAGAGAAGGAAAATTGTACAAACAATAACTGTAAGTAGATAGCATTCAGAACTGAGTTTTTGCAAGAAAACACAAAGCCGGGCATCGATTGCAGCTGGAGCAGGCCACAGACTCAGTTCATCGTAAACCTGAGTAAACATCGTGGTACCACAGACGTGTGCACCAGGCTTCACTGCGCACAGAGCAGGCCGCAGCCTCAGTTCATCGTAAACCTGAGTAAGCATCACGGTACCACAGACGCGTGCGCTAGGCTTCACTGCGCACAGAGCAGGCCGCAGCCTCAGTTCATCGTAAACCTGAGTAAACATCGTGGTACCACAGACGCGTGCGCTAGGCTTCACTGCGCACAGAGCAGGCTGCAGCCTCAGTTCAGCGCAGAGCTGAGTAAATATCGCGGAGCAGCGAGCAGAGCCAGCCCATTTCTCACTTCCATTCCTGACACCCTGACCTTTTCAATCTGCCCGGTGCTTAAATCACCCAAACATCACGTCATTCCTCACTCTCAGACAGCCCTGGGGCCTGGACTCTGCTGCCATGGTTCAGCCTGTTCCCAACCTTCCAAATTCGGCCCGGTGCTTAAAATGATCAGACATTAGGGCTTTCCTCGCTGTTGCCTTTGCCTCCGCTTGCCAGCCTTGTCTCTGCACACCTCTCCATTGTTAGTGGTGATTATTATTAATAAAGTGTCATTAATAAGGTGTTTAATAGGTTTCTTTGTTTTGTATTTTGCCACTGATGAGTAGTTGCTGGGCATCACCAGTGCCATCTTCAACTGGTCTTACAGTCCTGTGGCGTTTTAAAAAAAAAGTCACAAATTTAAAAGGCAATTCTTTGTAACTGTTTAAATTCCACTTTCTCTGGTGGTAGAAGCAGTATTTTTACGCTTTGAATGTACAGTAGGTACTTGGTTAGTATGAAAAATGATCTTATTAGAACGCACCAGTGGTGGAGTAGCCAGCTCCTAATGTGGTGTACGCAAGTGAGTCGAAGTGAGGTGAGCCTTTCCGAATTTGATGGCTTGGTGTTTCAATGTAGCTCCAACCGCTTGCTGTTTTCTAGGTTTGTTTACTGGTCAGACTGTGGTGAATCAGCAAAGATAGAAAGAGCAGGGATGAATGGTGATAATCGACAGCTCCTGGTTACCAAAGAGATTGAGCGGCCAAATGACATTGCACTTGGTAAGTACCTCTATGAAACCATTTTGAGTTTTGAAACATGGCAGTGAATCTCAACTGATGTGCTCTTGTTCCCCCGACCCCAGATCTTGTGAAAGGTCGCCTTTATTGGGTTGACTCCAAGCTTCATACGTTGTCAAGCATTGACCTGAGAGGTCAGGACAGAATCACGGTGCTGCATTCGCATGAATTCCTTGTTCATCCTTTGGCACTTTCCGTTTTTCAAGTAAGTTTGAATGTTAGAAATCTGCAGAAAAAAATGGTTTGAGAGGCATAATTTTGTAACGTGTACAAAATGTCTATGTACAACTTTTAGAAAGCTTCTGAACCTCAAACCTAGCTGTGCAATTGAAGCAACATCTCTACGTGATGTGTGAATCATCTTTCTGCAAACTATGGAAGTGCTTTTGTTCTATAGATGGAACAATAGCAAACTAAGTTTGATTGGGTTACATTGCTGTAATCACACTGGCTGGTTAGCTTTCCGTTGGTGAAGATGTTTATTTTATTTATTTATTGAGATACAGTGTGGAACAGGCCCTTCGAGCTATGCCACCCAGCAATCCCCTGATATAATCCTAGCCTAATCATCAGCAATTTACAATGACCAATTAACCTACCAACAGGTATGACTTTGGACTGTGGGAGGAAACTGGAGCACCTGGAGGAAACCCACACAGTCATGGGGAGATTGTACAAATTCCTTGCTGGCAGCGACAGGAATTGAACCTGAGTCACCTGTACTGTAAAGCATTGTGCTAACCACTACGCTACTGTGCTGCTCTTCCATGTCAATGTGTGCGTTGACATTGTGGTATTTGGTTGGTAGAACGTTGCTTTCAAAATCCCAAAGCCAGGAAATGCCATATTTTGGATGCTAAGTTGGAATATTTCACACTTTTCCAGACCGGGGTCAAGACTTTACAGTAACATTGCTAATGTTACATTCTTTTACAGAGAAAGCATGATTACTGAACTGAGATAACCAGAGCCCAGTGTTTCAGTTCTAGATCTTGCAAGATTTGTTTCAAAGGCTAATTTTAGTCTTTTCAAGAACGTGCGATTTTGACTTCAGGTTTGAAAACTATTTCTAGGTGAAGATATTTGCATTTTGTAGTTTCTAGGCAGAAATATGTGACTGCATGGTGCTTAAAGCTGTTGGATTATCTGTTATACAAGAAACACCAGTACCACATTCTTATTTGGATGAAATCTCCCTAGACTTGTACGGCAGCTTGGTTCCACCAGATGTGAACACTTTTTATTAATTGGTGGCCACTCTACTATTTTGAGACCTGAGTGTTCTGATATTGATCTGCATATTTACATGATTGCATGAATTTATACCTGTTGCCCACAAAAATGTGTGGTTATTAGGGGTCACCCGATATCTTAAATAATGCATTTTAACATGACTGATAAAGCATCCCATCTGGATGTATCGTGGCTTGGTATGGCAACTGCTCTGCCTGAGACCACAAGAAATTGCAGAGTTGTGGACACACCACATCAAACAGACTAGCCTCCTCTCCATGGACTATGTCTACACTTCTCACTGCCCCAGGAAAGTAGCCAATGGCCCCACCTATCCCAGACATTTTCTCTTCTCCCCTCTCCCATCAGACAGCAAAGGCAAGAACCAGAAAGCAAGTACCCAGGCTCAAGGACAGCACTGTTATGATACTATTGAATGGTTCCCTAGTATGATAAGGTGACCCTTGACCTCCTAGTCTACCTCCTTATGACCTTGCATCTTATTGTCTGCCTGCACTGCACTGTCTCTGTCACTACAACACTTTATGCCACGTTGTTATTTTCCCTTTTACTACCTCAAGGCACTGTTGTAATCAAATGATCTGTATGGGTGGTATGAGAGTAATTGTTCACTGTACCCTAATACATGTGACAGTGATCCAATTCCAAAATTTCTGCTCCAGGATAGTGTGTTTTGGATTGACGGGATGAATGAAGCCATCTATAAAGCCAACAAGTTCAGTGGAGAAGATCTTACAACTGTGATCTCTAATCTGGATAGACCTCAAGATCTTACTGTCTATCATGAATTAATGCAACCATCAGGCAAGTTTTTAATTTCGTACCCAAAATGGGAATTGATACTTTGATTTTTGAGTAGTTTAGGGAAGTCATCTTTTGGCCCACATAATATTGCTGTCCTAATTTGTCAAATTTTATTGCTTCTTAAATATGGATTTGCAAGAGTACATGTTCCTTTTTATTTTAGTACTGGTTATATAACAACAATAAGCATGTGCAATATCATTTGCTAATATAGTGTTGAATTGGAAATGAATTGACTTGAGTTAGTCAAATATTACATATCATCTGTTACAACCAACAATAAGCTTCCTGAAATGCTGGTATCAGCAGCTAATAATATTGAAGATTGAAAATGTAAGATTCAGTTTGCTATATATTGTAAATCTAAGTGATCGATTGATCTTGCTTTACAGGAAGAAACTGGTGTAAAGTGGAGTCAAAAAATACCCCTTGTGGATACATGTGCATGCCTGCACCTCAAATTAGCAGTAATTCAGAAAAATCAACCTGTATGTGTCCTTCTGGAATGAAGCTGGAAAATGGACGATACTGTAGAAAAGGTATATCAGTAATTTATTGACAACTGAAGATTTAACCTGACCTTAGAGGGTACTTGTTCCTTACCAAGAGGTTGTTGGTATGATATCTACTTGTGATAATTAGAACTCTTATCCACGTCTTGTTTAACAGGCTCACGTTTTGCCGTTCTTGTTGCTAATTTATACTAAATGTCCTCTTCCTGTGTATCATCAGAATTCCTCATTTTTGTATTCACTTGTTTATCTAGGAGCCGCTTGAATTCCAAGCAAACTGCTTGCTTCCACTACTACCACTAGTAACTTACTCCAGGCACCTACCACTCTGAGTTTCCTAAAAAAAATCCACTCACATCACCTTAAAAACTTCTGCTCCCCCCACCCAACCAAACATGAAGCGTAACTTCTGGTACTTGACATACCTCCGTACCTAGAGCAAAAGATCCTGGCTATCTTTCCTATCTATGTTCATAACTTTGAAAACCTCCTATCAAATCACCCCTTGTTACCTTGCATCAGGCAATGGCCCTGTTACTATTACGTATATTACTTTGTTTCTTCACTGTAATGAGAATGTCCTATCCATATCCATAGCTAAATTTGTATGAAATATTTTGGCTTTGACTAGATTGTAATCTTAACATCTTTCAAAATGGGCAGTGAGCAAAGCTTAGGTGACATACCTATTCCATTTACTTGTGACATACCTATTACATTTACTTGAACCTATAGCAAAAGAACCCCCTTTGACTGTAATGGGTGTTATTGAAGGTGGATTTAACATCCTACTTTCTCTCCAGCTATTGTGAATTGCAGTTCATCTGACTTTGTGTGCCTTAGTGGACAATGTGTGCCCAAGAAGTGGAAATGTGATGGCAAAGCTGATTGTGAAGATGGATCTGATGAAAATTCAGAAATCTGTTGTGAGTATTTTTCTAAGTGTAGTCCTTCCTGTAATTGAAATGCTTGATGCTTGGTTTGTGCTCTTTGTACGGTTCAGTTTGGAACACTATTTACTTGTGTTTATTGTTTGCATGATGTTTTTTTTCCTCTGCAAATTGCGTTCTTTGACTTTTTTTATGGGTTCTTTTGGGTGTCTTGTTTTGTGGCCACCTGTTAGGAAACAAATCTCAAGATTGTATAATGTATACATACTTTGATAATAAATGTACTTTGAGCTGTATGTTATACTTTGGAAAATTTTAGGTTTATTTTTGATGGTCTTAAGAGCAATTTGACAGTGATTTGCTGCATGTGTGGTTAAATATGGTAATCAGTATTGGCTGTCAGTGCCCTAGCACAGTTTTGTAGAATTTTTGGCACAATATAACTTTAAATTTATAAGCTTTTCTCCCCTCAAAGAAAACCCTGGTGGTATTATAATGTACAAAGCCATAATGTGGGGAAGACTTCTTTCAGTAGTGAAGGCCACATTGCTGCTAACTGCAAAGTATTGATCATTGTAGTCAGTGGTACAGTACCTTGGTATGTGCCTTTTGATCACTTTCTCTGGAGGGTCAGGGCTGAAGGATGAGCTGAGAGGATGTAAAATTGAGATGCATTGTTTAGATGGTCTTTTTCTGAGGATAAAAAATGTCAAATACCAGTAGTTCAGATTAGGGGTGAGAGGATAGAAAGTTGTAAGGATGTGTATGGCAGGTTTTATTTTCATGTTAAGTGCCTGGAACTTGCCACCAGGGAAAGTGGTTGAAGCAGATATAATAACCATGTTAAAAATGGAACCGGACAAGAACACTAGCAGTTATGGGAATGGAGCAGTACAGACAATGTTCAGGAAAATGGGATTAGTTTAAATTTGCATCATGGCAAAGACTTCATTTGTCAAAAGATCTGTTCTTGTGCTGCCTAGTTCTGTCCACAATACAAAGAAGGGAATCTCTCATCCAGCCAATGAAGTGATAACTGCAGCTGTAACATGTTAATGGTTTCCAATGATTAGTCAAAACATTTGGCACTGCCATGTTAAACTAATTAGATTTCGTACCTGGAAATATTGTGCACCTGATGAAAAGTCTTGGCCTGAACTGTCGACACTTTATTCCCTATCATAGATGTCCCCTGACTGCTGAGCTCCTCCAGCACATTGTGTGCAAGCTACTGTTTTACATTAAAAATGGTAAAGTTCAAAATTCAAGTGTTAGTAAAACATTCCCTTGGCACTCCAGTGTAACATCCTGACGCTGGGGCAAATGGCCACAAGGAATTTCAGACAGTGACCAAGCTTGTTCAGAAATAGGTTTAAAAAGTTTTGTTGGAGAAATCTGGGGAGCATTTTGGTGTATTTTCCAGTTGGGTGACTGAACAAAGGCTCAAACTGGAGAGGGGTTGGAGCGAGAAGCCCACCGAACCTGGGGGTTACAATTG
This sequence comes from Mobula birostris, assembly GCF_030028105.1. Taxonomy (NCBI): domain Eukaryota; kingdom Metazoa; phylum Chordata; class Chondrichthyes; order Myliobatiformes; family Myliobatidae; genus Mobula; species Mobula birostris. Next base: position 55,825,169 of record NC_092386.1, read on the forward strand.
TGGGGGTATCGTTCTGAGATTGATTTCATTGGATGCTGTGTGATTGCCCTGAGCATTGAACCAGAGGGTTGTGTGCTTTAAATCTGTGCTAGTATGGATGCTGTCGGAGTGTTCATCCACGAGGGTTACCGGTAACTAAGCGTGTGTGTTAAGTCAGGTAGATATTCGTGCTCCGGATGAATTGTTAATTCGCCTATTAAGTACTGTTAAAATTGCGGGGCGGTTTGATAAAATAGCGGGCACAGACCTCGTTTTACTGCAGACTAGCGCTGACGTAACGGGAGTGGAGCAGGCGGAATCACAAGTCGGGTTTCTGAGGCGTGAGGGGAAGGAGTGGTTGGATTCGGAATGTCTGATTAGTCCCCGTCCCCCAGGGAAGAGTGAGAATTCTGAGTTAGTAACTGCCCTTGCCTCTCTGGTGAATAAATGGAAAAATGCCCAGGTCCAAAGTCCCAGCTATGGTAGACTCCGCCTATTCTCTGGAATAACACTCACCCCTAAAGGGGAAGAGGAGTATGAGATGTGGGTGGAGCAGACTTCTCAGTTGCTAGATGAGTGGCAGTGCTCTGATGACGTAAAGCGACAGAAATTGGTTGAGAGTTTGAGTGGGTGGTCTGCTGACATGGTGAGAGCCATGAAGTTCCAGTACCCCGTAGCTAAAGCTTATATGGGGGCATTGGAAAAGGCATTTGACATGACAGGGAGCTCATAATGGGGTTTCAGAACATGTAGGAAGAAGAAGCTTTCTGCCTAAGTTTTTCGGCTAGAGAGGCAGCTAAATTGCTTGTGGCGCAGAGGAGTCATTCAGGCATCTGAGGTGGATCAGTTAAAAATGGACCAGATAGCAAAGGACGCCTAGTCCCAGGACCTGATTGCTTGGTCTCTGACTGTCTCGTGAGATGCCTCCCCCCTTTTTGTTCAATTGATCAGAGAAGTTCGAGAGGAGGAGATTGCGTCGGAGGCGCGGGAAGCCTCAGTCAGCAGGGTACAGTCCTTGGTACTGGTCCCCTGCAGTGAAGTGACCAAGTATCGCCAGCCCCAGGGAGTGGTCGAGGAGATTGCGGCCGAGTTGAGAACTTAGATGTCTCGGCTGTTATTAGCAGGGGTGACTTCCCATATGATGGAGCTGATGGGGGGGGGCGGTGGTTGCAGAGCTTCTAAGGGGATGAACAATGCGGAGGGCTGCGGGTAGCCGGTGTCATGCGAGAAGGAGAGTGAGCCCCCGGGCACCTATGCAGAGAGAGTCATTGGGAAAACTTAGAGGAGACCCAGTGAGGGAACGGCCTGGTGTCTCTTGCGGAACCCGTACCCAGCAATATACCAAGGAACCCCCAAAGCGAAAGGCCCTATTCCTGTAGGCTCAGTGGGGCCATGCTCCAGTGTATCACTATGGATAGAAAGTAATTATGTTAAATCCATACTCGACACCAGGTCGCAGGTCATGTTGCTATACTGTTTGTTTTACAACCGTTATCTGACGCAGATTCCATTGACACCATTCTATGCACTGGAGATCTGGGGTCTTAGTGCTGGTGAAGCTGGAGCTTTCGGATGCTAGCAAGGCGGCGAATGTCTTAGTCATCACAGATCACTACACCAGATATGCACAGGCTTTCCCTACCAAGGATCAGAGGGCGCCCACGCTGGCCAAAGTGTTATGGGAGAAGTATTTCATTTATTATGGCCTTCCCAGATGGATACATAGTGATCAGGGATGGGATTTTGAGAGTAGACTCATCCATGAGTTAATGGGCATGCTTGGAGAAAAGGACCATTCCCTATTATTCACAGGGTGATCCCCAGCCTGAGAGGTTTAATCGGACCTTGCTAGACACGTTTGGGACCTTGGAGATCAGCAACAAGAGCTGGTGGAGTCAATATATTGGACATCTGTTGCACAGTTACAACTGTACCTGAAATGAAGCTACCGGATACTCGCTGTACTATCTGATGTTTGGGCGCGAGGTGAGGTTGCCCATTGACTTTTGTTTTGGGACTGACGAGGACAATGTATCGCCGAAGACTTATCTGAAGTCTGTGCCTGATATGAGAAGGGAGCTGAAAAGGGCTTATGAATTAGCTGGGGTTGTGGCTGCCAAGCAGAATCAAGGAAATAAGAGGAGGTATGATCAAAAAGTGAGGTTCTCCTGACTCCTGCTGGGAGACCGAGTCCTCATAAGTAATTTGGGGCTACCTGGGAAGCATAGGTTGGCTATCCACTGGGCGGCTGTGCCCCATGTGGTGGAGAGTCAGATGCCAAACCTACCAGTTTTCTGGGTGAAACCAGAGGATGGGAATGGGCCTGTCAGGGTTCTCCACTGGTATCACCTTCTGCCTCTGGGACAAGAGGTGCAGGTTGATCCAGAGCCCAACCTGGAGCCTACACCTCGTAAGAGGACTCTGTAGCGAAGCAGGGCGACTGCAGTACTAACAGTAGGAGAGGTTAGGCCGGCCCCCACCACTGAGAGGGATACTGATTTGGAGGATGAGGACATGGAGGGGTGGTATATGCTGCCTTTTGCTAACTCCCCACTGACTGAGGAAGAGACTCCCAACCGCTGACTCAGGTGAAATCGGGGGAGGTGGGGTGGGGGGGAGCTATGGGTGGACAGTCTGGGTTGCAGTGGGACCCTGCAAGGGATGAAGCTGGGCTTAGCCAAGGGACATAGGGGTCAGATGTGCAGATGGGTACGAGTGATAGGCTGGGGCGGCCTCGCCAGGTAGACCAGAAGTATCCCCAGTAGTGTCAGAACATTAAGAGGTATGTAACTCTTGCTTCGGCTAGCGGCTTAATATAGAGGGTAATAGCCCCTGGCCCAGCCAAACTTAAGAACTCTCGTTTAGGTGGATGCTATGCGATGTGTCCCCTGTTACAAATCAGTACCCCGAAATAACAAACAGTACTCAATATGCGATTAAACGATTGAGCTCTAAAATTCTTAATTTGACTATATGGTCAGTAAAGAAAACAAAAAAAGAAAAAGGGCCCATTCTTATGAAACAGTCTAGTGCGAAATGTTGGAGCTCACTGATAAGCCGGTTGGTTGTCTACCATCGACCTTCTCCGATTGTTGCTAACCTTCGGACCCTTGCTCCAAGTCCACTCTGTCCGGTGGTCTACCAACTCTCTCCATTCGCGTCTTCTCTCCTCATCCCTCCCTGGCAAAAGGCCGCGAAAATCTCTCTTCCAGACTCACAAGAAAGAATAAAATTTCTCTCATGGGATAGCCCCCGCATTCCAAAATCCTGTTATCTCTAGTTATAACCCAAACATTGCTGCTACAGAGAAACTATTACATTAGTAGTGAAGCATTACAGAGAAGCCATTACAATAGCAGTGAAACCTTACAGCGTGTTACAGGTAGATGAGGGGGTATGGAGGTCTCACAGAATCAGGAGACGACCACCGGATAGGCTGGCCTGTGTAGCACTGGGGGAACAGAGTGTGATCCCTACTGCTTTGGGGAGCTATGTCACTGCCTTTTACACCTGGGTTGGACTTTGTGTTTTACAGGAAGGGTTGGCAGATTATCTCAACGTCATGAGGACATGACTAAATTTGGTGGGGGAAGAGTGTAACACTCTGTAAGGTTTCACTCCTAATGTAATGGTTTCTCTGTAAGGTCTCACTCCTAATGTAATGGTTTCTCTGTAGCATCAATGTTTGGGTGATGACTAGAGATAACGGGGCTTTGGAATGTGCGCTATCTAATGAGAGGCGTGTAGTTTCTTTCTTGTGGGTCTGAGAGAAGGTATTTGGGGGCTTTTGTTCAGCGGAAGATGGAGAGAAGATGCCAGAATGGAGAGGTCGTAGACTGCAGGACGGAATGGACTTGGAATGGGGTCGGGAGTCAACTAGGCCTGGGGGAAATTGATAGAGAACGAACGGACAGGAAAGTTGTGAGCTCCAACGTGCGCATTAGACTGTTACATTAAAATGGGCCCTTTTCTGTTTGTTCTCTTTACTAACCCTCTAGTCAAATTAAGAAGTATAAAGCTAAATCGTTTAATTGCATATGGTTTACTGTTTGTTATTTCATGGTACTGATTTGTAACATGAAAACATCACGCAGCATCCACATAAATGAGCTTTCATAAGTTTGGCGGGCTGGAAAGTGGCTTTCCCTAGACAAATGCAGCCCACCGGATCTGGGGTTAACAACTGTGGTTGTTCATTCAGACTTGTATTCCGCAGTTTTAGAGTGAAGTTACTTTAGAGGCAAAAATGAGGCTCATTTTGGAAATGGAAGTAATAATTGCTTGTGGGTGGGGGGAAGGACTTGTTTCCATGAATAGATAGCAGGGTGTTGTTGAACATTGAAAATATTGAAGTGTTGAGTCCAGTGTGCACAGCATGTGCGTAAACTACTATCTTCAGGAAATGACTAAGGAAAGATGGCCAGATATGGATGTGGGTGGAGAATAATATTCCACAAGTATTGGAATAAGATTTTCAAACCAGAAATCAGCTTTCATCAAATGTTCAGTTTTTTTTCTGCAAGAGGTAATGGATTGGCTTCTTTACTCACTTGGAAGCTTCCTTCAGCCATTAGCACAGTTGTATAAAGCAAATTGCTTTATCTTTCTAAGGTACCTGTTCATGCACACTGACTTTATTTTAGATGCAGAACTTTGCCAAATGCATGAAATCAGCTGTGGCCCTGGATCACATCAATGTATTCCTAGCTCTTGGAAATGTGATGGACAGAAGGACTGTAGTAATGGCAGTGATGAAGAGAACTGTGGTAAGGACTTGGAATAAAACCATGTTTGGCATCTAATAGTGTCTTCAGAATTGTATAAATATCCCATTGAAGATCTTGAGCAATGTAAGTGGTAAAGCAAATGCAGATTCTGGAAATCTGTAACAAAAAAATGGAGTGAGGCAATATTGCTGGAAAAGGAAGGAGTCGATGATTTGGCCCTTTGACGTTCCCAGAACTGGGAAAGAGTTGCAAAGTTTTAGTAGAAGAGAAGGTGGGGAAGGGATTAGCAATATTACACTCAATGCTGGAGAAATTCAGCGGGCCAGACAGCATCTATAGAAGTCCTGATCAAAATCAAGTTCAAATTTAATTATCATTTTGCTGTACATGAATACAACAGAACGAAGCAGTGTTCTGCTAGTGCCAAGGTGTAAAACATGGCACATGAATCAAGATAGCAAGCAAATAAAGAGTCTTGGCCCAAAACTAAGACTGTTCATTTTCCTCCGTAGATACTGCCTGATTTACTAAGTTCCTCCAGTACTTTGTGTGTATTGATCAAGATTTCCAGCATCAGCTGAATCTCTTATTTCTCTGATTAGCAATGTAAACAGCTTTGTTGTACTCTTTGTTCTAATTGTGAATTACTCCAGGATAAAATGGGACTTTTAAAAATCATCCTAGGCATTCTCACCTGCAGTCCAACAGAGTTTATCTGCCCTGATGGCAGATGCATATCCAAGACATTTGTATGTAATGGTGAAGATGACTGTGGTGATGGAAGTGATGAAAAAGGCTGTGCTCCACATTCCTGTGGCCCACACGAATTTCACTGCAATAGTTCAGAATGTATCCCACTGAGTTGGGTATGTGATACTAATGCTGATTGTGCTGATCATTCCGATGAATCTCTGGACCAGTGCAAACACATTCATCCTCCATTGACTTGTCCTTCAAATGAAATTCAATGTGGATCAGGCGAATGCATCCATGATCATTGGTTTTGTGATGGAGATACTGACTGCAAAGATGGAAGTGATGAAATTAATTGCCGTAAGTCATTTACCTTCTTACACTACTAGTTTTTAAAAACACCAGTTCATAAGAAGCTACTAACTTAGGACTGGTGGGAAGAAAGAAATATGGGTGAGGGATGCACGTTAATGTAAACTGGCCACCATTTAATTAGACCCAACAAATATAGAAACAGGAATAGCAGTTGACCCTTGAGAACTTTCATAATCAATTACATCATCTCATTTGTACACCAACTTTATTTAATCTTTATTCCAATAGCATATTCTCTTTTAAAATCATTCTATATGTCTTTTTTGAATAGAGGTTTTCTGGTTTCCATTCGTGCCTCAAATTGATTCAAAAGACATAGTTCCAGTTTTAGTTCAAGATTCCACCACCAGAAGATTCCCGTTTTATCTCTGCCTAGCCACTGTCAGTATTTTAACCTGGATTTCTAAAAGAAAATTAGCTCAATTTTATTTTGCCTTTGTTCTAGTGAGTCAGCAATATGCATCCTTCCAAGGTTGCTTGGAGACACATCATAAAATAGGCTGGTCAGCATATGGAAATCTTGCCTGACAAGTCTGTTGAAAATTCTTTGAGGAAATAACAGGCAGGATAGGCAAAGGAGAGGCAGTGGATGTTGTTTACTTAGTTTTTCAGGAGGCCTTTGATAAGGTGCTGCAATGAGACTGCATTACCTAAGAGCCCATAGCATTACAGGAAAGATACTGGCGTGGATAGAAGATTGGCTGACTGGCAGGAGACAAAGAGTGGGAATAAAAGGTGCCTTTTCTGGTTGGCTGCAGGTGACTAGTTGTGTTCTGAAGGTGTTGTTGGGACAGCTTCTTTTCACATTATGTCAATGATCCAGATGACAGAATTGGTGGCTTTGTGGCTAAGTTTGCAGATGATACAGTGATAGGTGGTGTTGAGGAAGAAGCTGGTCTGCAGAAGGATTTGGACAGATTAGGAAAATGGGCAAAGAAGTACATTATCGGGGAGTGTATGGTAATGCACTTTGATAGAAGGAAAGAAGGTGTAGGCTATTTTGTAAAGGGGGAGGAAGTTCAGAAATCAGAGGCAAATTGGGACTTGGGAGTGCTGGTGCTGGATTCCCCAAAGGCTAACTTGCAAATTGAGTTGGTAGCACTCTGCCCAAATCCCCCACATATCCCCCCCCCCACCCCCAATCAACAGGATGCGATTTTAAGGTGATGGAAAGGACCAGAGGTCCCTTTTAAGTATACAAAATTGAAGTACTTGGACATGGTAGAATAGGAATCGTTCCCCGAAACAAGTCCTCAAACTATAGAGTGTCTTTGCAGTAAGTATGTGAGGGTGGGGAGGGGGAGGGGGGAAAGGTTTGGGGAGATCTGAGGAAAATATGTTTTAATCATCTGGAGACTGGCTGGAACCTTGAATCCCTGAATGTAACTGAGGCAGGTACTTGCCATTCAAATAGTATCCAGATGAGCATATGAATAGATGAGTTGTTGCTTGGCTGTTGGTAAATAGGATGCTTGGTTTGACTGAAAGGTCAGGTTCATGTTCTGTATGATTGATAAACAACAAGTCATTGTTTGGGTTTGGAGCGTAGTGCCTAATAGTGTAGTAGCCTCAGGTCCTTGGATACCTTTGCATAAATGGGCCATACATGAACTAATTGGATTGTTCTTCAAGAGTTGATTTATATTGATGGTTTGATTGGCCTATACTTGATTTCCAGCTAGATGATCTTGCACTTCCCCAACAGTGAAGTTCAGTTGGTATTTTCCCCTCATTTTGTTTGTACCACCTCTGACTCATTGAGGTGGTAATGATGACAAAACGTTGGCAACTTTACAATTGTAACATAAAACTGAGCAACACTGGGATTTGCATAATTTGAAATTTAAATTCAGAAGTTGCTTTCAAAATTTCACCATAGCTCCACGAGCTTTCTTTTCTGAAGCTTTATCAACGATGGAATCAAGTTTCAGGCGTTTGAGAACCAGTCTCATTAAAGAATCCACAATACATTGTCGCATAGGTTGGAGGATTTACTACCTAACAGGCACTGAGTTTTAATAATTTTAATGCTGATTCCAATTTCACTGGTATTGCACTTTAATCATATTTGCCTACTGAAACGCTAACTAAATGTGTCTGCTCACTGACTGTCCTCTGCAAGCTTGATGTACAATTTGCAAATCAGTGAGGTGAAATTTTAGAAATCTGAGGTAGCCATGCAAATCCTTGAGCGTTACAGCCTGCTAACGGACCTAGACATTTCTCTTCTGTCTCCCTGACATTTGCTGGCTTGTGCTATGGCACCTGCAACTCACATGTGTTGCATGCATCTCGTGCACAAATGTTACACACATGCTCTCCAAACATCAATCCAGTCAACTAATGAAAACTTTGCTATTTTTCATTCAGTGTTGACTTGCTCAGCTTTGAATGTAATTACTGAGCACTGAGATAATGTCGCTGCTAGAGATTAACGGTTATTGAAATGCTGCTTGTGCAGTATTTCCCAAAGAGAGCAGAAACTTTAGTTTGATTTGGATGATGTTGGAGCTAAGCAGTGCAGCGCAGGAGTTGAGTGGGCGAAGCGGTCCCGACCCTCCAAGCAGATCATTGCCTTTGTCAGAACTGGGGAGCAGCCAATACCTGCCAAAAGAACATCTGCAGGCATCCTGACCTCTGCAAGGGACTGGCAGCTGTTGGTGGACCTCGAAGGGCAGCTGAAGTTCCCCAACCATATCGCAGCCACCACCCTGCAACCAGACATTGTCCTAGTGTCTGAGTCTACTAAGCAAGCGGTGCTGCTGGAGCTGACAGTCCCATGGGAAGATAGCTTGGAGGAGGCCTTTGAAAGGAAGCTCTCCAAGTACGCAGGACTGGTCAGCAACTGTCAGCAGGCTGCATGGAGAGCGAGGTGTCTCCCAGTGGAGGTTGGTTGTAGGGGATTTGCAGCCCGTTCCTTAGTGAGAACCTTCAGCAATTTGGGCATCGAGGGAGAGAGGAAGAGGGGAGCCATCTGCAGTACCACCGATGTGGCAGAGGGAGCCTCAAGATGGCTGTGGCTCAAAAGAGGGGAGCCATGGAGTCATAAGTAGCTAGCCATCTGGACACAAGCTGGGGTCTGATCAGCCCCGGCTGGGTCACCTGGAGGAGGGTGTATGATGTTGAAAGACCCGAAACACCCGATGATTCCAGGAACATCACTAAGATGTGTTCAGAAGCATCAGTGGATGTATGTACACAGCTGCTTTTTGGATACTGTATTTTAAATGTGGGTATTCCATTATTGAGGTAGTTTTATTTTCTGCAGCTGCTTGGACATGTAGACCAGATCAGTTCAGATGTGGTGTTGGTGCCTGCATTCAGAATGACAGGAAATGTAATGGACAAAGAGACTGTCTTGACGGGAGCGATGAAGTTGATTGTGGAAGTGGTAAGTGCTGAATGTTCTGTGTTTTTTTAAAAAAAATATCTTTTGTATTCTACATTAAGCATTCTCTTTCCCCCCTTCCAGCTGCAGTGTGCAGTGGACCTGCTGACTTCAGATGTGGAAGTGGAGAATGTATTCATATAACAGAAGTGTGCAATCATCGTCAGGACTGCAAAGACTGGAGTGATGAACCTGCCCAGAAATGTAGTATGTAGTGAACGTGTTATGTAGAGTTTAATCACTTCTGCTTTTAAATATTCCTCAAGCTTAACATGCTTGAAACACAACAAACAACTTGTGTTTTGACATTCAGAATTTTAAATGTTTTATATAATCAACTAATTTGTGCTTTATTATTTTGATTTCAAAAATCTTCAGTCTTATCCTTGAAACAAGTGGATATTAGTGACTTAATGATGTTAAGTCTATAGAGTTTCAAATGATCAACAATCAGGTGCACCATGTTACTAACGTTAAAGTCATCATTGGGTGGGCATCACAAAGCACCATTAGAGCATCTTTGCAACAGCTTTTTAGCCAGAATGTGAATTGTGGCTAAGCACCACATTTGACCACTTAATCGATTCTTCCCACTTATATTTTGGTGCCCAGCCCTGCACTGGTATTGTAAGAAAAAACATTGGGGGTGATGGAAATTAGAATCTCTTGGAGATCCTTCATCACATTTGAGGTTTACCTGTGATTCCATGTTGAGTAGATATTATGAATTTTGTCAGGACTTGAAAGAGATATTTTTAGGCGCTATTTAACTGGGAGATACAGAGTGATGATTTTTTATTCCAGATGTGAATGAATGCCTAGTGAACCAAGGTGGCTGCTCTCATATCTGCAAGGACCTGGTTATTGGCTATGAATGTGATTGTCCTGCAGGTTTTGAGTTAAGTGAGAAAACCTGTGTTGGTAAGTTGACTCTGATTTCTTTTCCACAAGCTGATTGATCCATGGCTTGTTTTGTAAAAGTTCAAGGTAATTGATGTTTTACTTGTAGATGTTGATGAGTGTAGAAATCTTGGAGCCTGCAGTCAAACCTGCATCAACTTGGAAGGAAGCTTCCTGTGTGAATGCCAAAGTGGATATCGTGCTGATCCAGTGAGTGGAACTTGCAAAGCTGTGGGTAAGTGTTCATTGAAAACCTGAAGACTGTGCAGTGTATTGCTCTTCACTGAAGTTCACAGTTTTGTTCTAACCGTATTTCTCACAACTCAGACTTGGTAGGTTTGGTAACAAGTTTCTGCAGATGATGGATATCTGGAGCGGAGTCAGATTACTGGAGGAACTCAGTGGGTTAGTAGCATCTGTAGAGGTAATGGAATTGTTGACATTTTGCACCTTACTCACAGAGTTCCTCAGGCAGTTTTATATATTATGTAACTCTGCTGAAAGCCACAAGTTGAAAATCCATTCCAGAAGGGCTCTCCTAACCTTCATTTGTTCTGTTTTGATGGAAAACTATCAATTCTGATCAACTTGGCACAAATACACTTGTTATTTACACCCTTCAGTACCAAATAAATTCACATGAACTAAGTTCCAACCTCTTTTCTGGCTTCTGATGGCCAGAGCATCAATTGACTGATTTTTTTTTTCCCTTCACCCCAGCTCCAAATCTATTTGATTGGAACACACACGCAATGCTGGAGGAACTCAGCAGGTCAGGCAGCACCTACAGAAAAGAGTACAGTCGACGTTTTGGGCTGAGACCCTTCAGCAGGACTGGAGAAAAAAAGATGAGGAGTTGGAGTTAGAAGGTGGGGGAGGGGAGGAAGAACCACAAGATGATCAGTGAAACCAGAAGTAGGGGGAAGAGGGGTCTAGTAAAGAGCTGGGAAGTCGTTTGGTGAAAGGGATAAAGGGCAGGAGAAGGGTTAATCTGATAGAGGACAAAAGGCCATAGAAGGAAGAAAAGGAAGGAGGAGCCCCAGATGGAGGTGATGGATAGAGAAGGAGATAAGGAGAGAGGGGGAATGGGGAATGCTGCAGGGGGGTGGGGGTTCATTACCGGAAGTTTGAGAAAGTGCTCTCATTCCATCAGGCTGGAAGCTACCCTGCTGGAATATAAGGTATTGCTTCTCCAACCTGAGTGTGGCCTCATCACAACAGTAGAGGAGGCCATGGGCTGACTTATCAGAATGGGAAGTGGAATTAAAATGGGAGGCCACTGGGAGATCCTGCTTTTTGTGGCGGATGGAACTCAGCGAAGCAGTCTCCCAGTCTACGTCGGGTCTCGCCAATATGCAGGAGGCTACACCAGCAGCATTGGATAATTGTGCAATTTCTCCTTTTATAACAGGACATTCTTGAGTGATTCATTCAATATGTATTTCATGTTTCACCTACAGAATGAATTTGGTGGCAAAAGTGGTGTATAGTGGGATCCGTTTCTATAACATGTAGAAAGCCGGTGCCCATTCATTAAGTCGATGACTGATTCTGTTTTATTTTTGTATTTATTCTCCTGTTCCCATCATCATATCTTGGCCTTGAATATAGTCCACACATCCTAAATCAAAGTTAACATCTATCTGAATTCTAAAGTATTATCCCTTACTTTAGACTGTTCCTGGGATGCAGTTTCATTCCTCCAAGGAAAATTTTTATCAGTTGAGAATTTGCACTAGTTCTATTGCAGCCCAAACAAAATTTTGCTTTAACTTATTTCATTGCATTAGTCATATATTGAATAATCTTTATTCCCTAATTGTATTTGTAAGCCAGTCACTTGAATTAATTGACAACATATGTAGGAACATTAAGTAGGTTTCGTTTCCTCAATCCTATTCAACTTTTGAAATGGGACATGTGGTAGCAAATGCCCAGTGATCTGTTGTTTATTCCAGTGTTCAGAAGTCATTGCTTCTGATCCTTTTTGCACATCATTTATTAATCTCTAATATGTCAGTTTATGTAGTCCTTGATGAATGATTCTCAGTGGGCAAGAGGATTCATTTGCCTTTGTCTGAACATTGCATGGAAATCTCCCCTCCCCGATTCAGAATAGTATACAATCCAATGGTGAGACTGAGTGATCTACTACACTTAAAACTATTGTGCTCAGCCATTACTTTCTCTGGATTCATGTACAGCCTTAATGCACTGATCTGGGAGAAGGTGCTCGTTAACTAGCAGCAAATCCATTTCATTCCCGTAGTGTAATCTAGAGCTATCTCTAGAAACAAAACTGGTCAATCCATAGTTGGAAACTGAATTGTAGCCTCCTACAATAACTAGTCTTCTTGGCCTACTAGTGACATTTCTGACCAAGTTGCAGTAATTTATCTGTTGCCTCTTTGAATTTGCTATGCAAATTTGTACAAATAGGCATCTCTACTGAGAATGTACTTAGCATCTAGTATGCCTCCAATAAAGTCAATATTGATCTAATTAGGTTTGACTTTAAATGGCCAATTCATTTATACATGTTTTATTCAGCCATTGTATTCTGATTCAGTTAAGCAGGGATTGACACTCCAGTACATTGAATTTGAAAGACTGTCAAAACAAGAACTGGCTTCCTTTGCAAATGTGCCTAAGCTGTTTGCATTTGAGCTTTTATCCACCAAAGTGGCTTTTGAGGGATGTGTGACATTATTCAATTGCTTGATGGGTACTTTAGTCCATAATAGCAAAAGAATAATGTGCATGAAAACCCTGGGCACTATTCACAGTAATATGTGGTTAGTTTGCATTTTCATCATCTGATTTGGAGTAAAATGGACGAAGAGCCTAAGGACGTAAACATGAGGAATTCCGCAGATGCTGGAAATTCAAGCAACACACATCAAAGTTGCTGGTGAGCGAGGCCCAGGGAGGCCTCCCCCCTCCCCTTTCCTTCTCCCTGGGCCTCCTGTCCCATGATTCTCTCATATATCCCTTTTGCCAATCACCTGTCCAGCTCTTGGCTCCATCCCTCCCCCTCCTGTCTTCTCCTATCATTTTGGATCTCCCCCTCCCCCTCCAACTTTCAAATCCCTTACTCACTCTTCCTTCAGTTAGTTCTGACGAAGGGTCTCGGCCTGAAACGTCGACTGTACCTCTTCCTAGAGATGCTGCCTGGCCTGCTGCGTTCACCAGCAACTTTGATGTATGTTGCTTGAAGAGCCTAATGACATCTTTATTAGTCATTTCACTGATTTTTATTTGAGTTGGTTTGCTCTATATTCTCAAAGGAGGAAACATTTTGGTCTGAAGAGGAGTATCATGCATTGAAGCTCGCAATAGGATATTTTTCCATCTTTCAAAGAGCCACTGTTCCTTTGTAGGAGGAGAACCTTACTTAATCTTCACCAATCGCCATGATATCAGGAAACTTGGTCTGCATCACAAGGAGTATGAGCCGGTGCTTGCACACCTGAGAAATGTTATTGCACTCGATGTTGATATTGCAGAGAAGAGAATCTTCTGGGCTGACTTGGGAGAGCGTGCAATCTTTAGGTAAAATCAATGCTAGTTTTATCTTCATGTAGCTGTCCAAATTACTTGAGCTGATTGAACAAATTCTGATCTGGTATTGAATACTCTGTGACTGAAATTGTTGAGAGTTTATTTTGGATTTGGCATTTTGATGTTTCACCTTTTATGATTGTAGTGAAATTGTTTTGATAGGATTTTCAATGAGATCAATTGGTGAAGTTCTGTGTTTGACTATAACGTGTTTTGATCTTTCTTATTATGTAAACTGAACTTGGGACAATTTTCAGTGGTGCTTACTGCACAGTGAAGCAAACAATTTGGTTTTACTAATCCACTAACTTTGTGCGTTAATGATGAAGCAAAATTGGTAGATGAATGACATCTTGAATATTTTGTAATTTTTTTTTTGTTTGGCACAAAATGACTATCTAATCATTTACTTTTGCAGTATGCTAATGGATAACAACAAAGGCAACCCTGATATTTCCAGAATTATTAACAACATACGCATTCATGTGGGAATTGCAGTGGACTGGATTTACAACAACGTATACTGGACTGATATGGGTGCCAGGACTATATCCGTAGCAAGCTATGATGGAAGACGAATGAAGATTCTGTTTGACAGTAACTTGAGGGAGCCAGCCTCTATAGCAGTTGATCCACTGTCTGGGTATGAAGCTTACTTTTAACGTACTGTAACCCATCTGCACACTTGAATAGTCATCTGGTCCAATTTTAACCTGGAACGTTTTTAATTTGATAAACATAGATGCTAATTCTTTACAGTTGACATCTACAATTGTTTTTCCACACTTGGATTGTTATGTTTATAACAGAAGTTATTGTCCACTGCAATTCTCACTTTCTAGCACACTTTATGCCCCAATTTCTGGATACATTTTTGTCACTAAGGTGAAGAATTTTACCATGTCCATTTTAATTTCCCTGTAACCCTTGCCCTACAACAAAATGTTTATTATAAGTATTCTAAGAGGAACGGCATCTCATATTCCACCTGTCAAAACTAGACATAATACACTGAATTCCCTAATTTAGGATAACTTACTTCTGCTCTGTCCCTTTTCCTCTCTCCTCATGATCTACCCATTCCTCCTTTCTGACATCTATCAGCTAATTTTTTTGGCCCCCATCTGCCTCACCCACTCTTCTCACTCCCCTACCCACCTCCTTTTGGATGCATGCTCCACATTCCGATCAGATTCCATCTGCTGCCGATTCCCTCCACCTATAATCTCTCAGTCTCTGCTTTTTTCCACTCTTCCATCCTCCATCTTCCTGTTAACCCTTGCCTGGCTCCACGCTAACTTCACCTGCACAGTTGGGGACTGCAATTTGAGCTTTGAAGTCGAGACAGGGGTCAGGCAAAGCTGTGTGATGTCGGTGATATTATTTAACCTAGCGATTAACTGGGTTATGAGGCAAAATACGAAAGATAAGCACAGGTACTTTAGGTGGACTCTGTTCTCTGCTTTAGAAAACCTTGGCTTTGCAGATGACCTCGCATTATTTTCACATACACACCAGCATATACAAGAGAAAACTCAGCACCTGTGTACCTTTGCTGGACAGGTTGGACTTAGAGTCTGCTAGAGAAAGATTGAGACCATGATCCTCATGAGTCGTCTCCTCCTGTCAAGACAAATGGCATCAAATTACCCAGCACTGGCAGATTCACCTACCTGGGCAGCATCATTCGGTAGGATGGTGGGACCAAGGATGACATCTAGTGCAGACTCAGCAAAGCTAGAATTGTCTTCAGGTCGATGAGCAACATATGGAGATCAACCAAGTACACTGATTACACAAAGGCGAAGCTGTACCGGAGCTGTGTTCTGCCCGCGCCCTTGTACAGGTCAAAATACTGGCGCATTCCACACCATGAGCCTCCAAAAAGTCCTCTGTGTTTTCTGGCCAAGGAAGATCTCCAACCACACCCTACTCCCTCAGTGTCACAAAGAGGACACGGCTACAGTTATCATGAGGAAATGTTGGAGATGGATTGGGCAAATTTTGAGAAGAGAGGCCAACTCCATTATCAAGACGGCACTTCATTGGACCCCTGAAGGATGGAGGTAATGCAGGAGACCAGACACCTTGGTGTCATACCACAGAGACAGGAATGAGGACCCTGAACCACTCCTGGGGCACAATAGAGAAGGTGGCCAAGGACAGACAGAGATAGAGGACCTTCATTGCTGTCCTGTGTGCCAGTGGCGTAACAGTCAGCAGCGGACTAACTAACTCCTCCTGGAACAGGAGGTTAGAAGGTGATTTGAGGTGGTTAATTGTAGAATATGGTGAAAGACACTCAGGAGATAGAATGAAGCTGATTGGCAAAAACTTGTGCACTGAATCTTTGTGATGCAGTGCACTGCTGGGGTAGTACTGGAGGCAGGTTTGGTTCTATCAATTAAGCTGGTAGAGTATATGAGACTTTGCAGAACAGTGTAAGGTTGAGAGGAACTAATTGTTTTGCTCCCACTGGTATAAGCATGATTCACCAAATGGTTGCCTGTGCTTTAACTATTGATTCTAATTACCCCTTTAACAAGAATGCATGCATTCCCAACTTCAACCAAACAAATTATTCCCTTTTCCATAGCACTGCCTCTTTCGATACTTATTGAAGTACAGTTGAAAGGACAGCATTTTGAGTTTTCCACTGCTGATTCTATCAAGACACATCTTGACATGTTTTGAATAAAAGCCAAATTGATTCCATTCTATTCAAGTCATGCTGAGCTAGGGAATGTAATCTTGATTCAGATCGGAATGTCTTTTTTTAGAAAGATTGAGCTGAGACGTTTTACATTATAAGCTTGCAAGTGTTGATTTGATTTTGCAACCTTTAGACATTTTGAAGTGCAGGTGACAATGAGTGATTGAAAGGGGCTTGTTGCCAAGTCTACTGGAGGTGTGGGGAAAAAATTGCTATTCTGGATACCACAATTAGTACTTTCTACTAATGTGTTCAGTTGTCAAGAATGACTTGATGAGCTCTTTTTGGCACTTTAAACATGAAGGTATATGTATTGGTCAGACCGGGGTGAACCAGCAGTAATTGAAAAAGCAGGAATGAATGGTGTTGATCGCAAGCTCCTCGTGACCACAGATATCCACTGGCCAAATGCCATTACACTCGGTGAGTAAATTTGTCTGTGTGAATGTAGACTTGAGTTTACAAAAGTTGGAGCCTGGTTTGTTCAATTCAACACCCACAGATCGTGTGAAAAACCGACTCTATTGGGTTGACTCCAAGCTGCGTGCACTGTCAAGTATAGATGTGGTTGGAGAAGATAGAAGAACTGTCTTGTCTTCACATGAATCTCTTGGTTATCCTTTTGGTGTGTCCTTGTTTGAGGTATGTAAAAACTAAAATAAAGCTTTGCAAACAGAGTTGGCTGGAGCAGGGGTGGTATAGTAAATTGAGTAGCTTGTATTGGAAGCAACAGACTCTAGTAGAAACTAGTATTTTGATACAAGAGCATGTGTATGGTCATATATTAATGAAACTCTTCTAATACAGTGGAGAGACAATAATCCTTAGTCTTTTAGGTGCATTATTTGCAGCTTGAAATTCAAAAAAAGGAAATCTGAAAATACTTGGTCAGTCTTCGAATTAAGTTGCTAAGTTTTTCCACAGCTGCTGCCTAACCTGCAGTTCAAGCCATTGGTTGTTTTAGATTGCCTGTGACTGTAGTTTCTCACTTGAGTAATTGATGGATTTCATCTTAAGTAAGGCAAGTTGGGGATACCCAGCAAGTCCATAAGAATTTTGAGGTTCCCATTCAAAATTTTTCCATAGCTTTAGTACAAAGTGCAGAAAACCATTAGAAAAGGTGAAGCATCATGAATATTCATTGCATTAGGCTAATCTTAACTTTCAAATCACATTTCAGGACTCAGTCTTCTGGACTAATTGGGAGAATAATGCTGTTTATGGAGCTAACAAATTTACAGGAGAGGATCTAATGACTTTAATCTCCAACCTTAAGGAAGCTCATGATATAATTGTCTATCATGAACTAGCACAGCCGACAGGTAGGATGTCTAACAAATGAAGACTTCTACAAAGCAAAACCAATGCTAATTCTCAAGTTGCTTTCCACAGATCATTTATAGTTTAGCAGTCATAGATTAGAAATCTTCTGACTTCTTTAAAATGTGTTCGCCTTGTAAAGCACAAATTATATCTCAAATTCTGTGTCTCTAAAGGTAAACTGGTCAAATCAATAAATCCTTTGATTCTGTAGTATTTTGACAGAATCAAAGATTTATTCAGGGTACCCAACTGGTTATTATTAAAATACAGAATAAACTCGTTAATCACCAGAATAAGGTCGTTTGGGTTGCCCTGGTCCAGTCACTTTTATACAAAAAAACTCTGTAAATGCCTATTCCTTCCCTCTCAAATATGACTTCATACTAAATGTTAAACCCCTGGGCCACCTGGACATTTTTCTTTAATACAAATACTTGCCATTTGAGGAGAAAATGATCTTGAATTCCTGCTTCTAATCTTCCAGTTGCAACCAATCTAGCGTGAAATGTGAAATCAAACTTGTAGGAAACAGGTGCTGAATTTGTAGCCACAATATGCTTGTTACTGGAAAATGTTAATCCATTATGTTATCTTCTAATGCAGCAGCCAACCTAATCTAACACTGGGGGTAATTACTGGCAGTTTAATGGTCAAGTATGAAGGCAATCCTGCTTGGAGTACAGGGGCAGCATTTCCACCCTGAGAATTTTATTTCTTGAGAGAAATTAGTATAAACCAGAAGTTCTGGTGTATGTCCAGTCAAACATCCACTCCCTGACCTGCCGTATTCTGGGCCTCTGTACTGGTGCTGAATTCGAGGCACCTCTGCAGGCTTCCCCTCCCTTTGTACTGTCCCACTGGACTATCCAGCACTTTGCTATGTTCCACTGCAACCAGAATTGGCAAAATGATTGCAGAAGTGCTGTGATGCCTTCCACCTGGATGCTTTCATGAGCACAGGTTCTTTGAATTCAGCTAGCTTGTAAAATAAACCTCAACTATTGGCTACTCTTCCACATGAATAGAATATGCTTTTTGTTACAGGTGGTCTATTCCATGAAGTTCACATTATCTAAATACAGTGTTCTGCTCAGCTTTGGGTCTGAAGCCGTCGTACTTTTACCCTGAAGTCTGCTGGCCATATCTATAGTAGTTGCTTTTAAGGAATATTTTGTCCATTGCATGGCAAACAAATATTTAATTCCAATTGCAGACTAAAATCACTACTACGAAGTTTCCAGTTGACCTTTGTAAATATTGCAGGTAGAGATTGGTGTAATGTAGACTTGAAGAATGGAGGATGCAAATATATGTGTCTGCCAGCTCCTCAGATAGACAAACACTCTCCAAAGTATACCTGTGTGTGTCCATTTGGGATGGAGTTGCAGGACGGACAGCACTGCAGAACAGGTATGAAATTAGTTTGGTCTTCTGCAACTGCCTGTGGAACCCTTCTTTCACTGCTCAGTGTACCTAGAAACAAAACTGATTTTAAAAGGCATACTGTCCTCAACCACTCTTTGTGAATTCTGAAAAAAATCAAGTTACAAGCGTGATAAAATGGCTTTCAAACCTTTCATAAAGGCCTTTCCAGTCCAAGAGTGATTGTGGAATTGTCAAATAACAAGTTATCATCAGCTTCCTAAATGCTGTTTATAACAGGGCTGGTGATAGAAAACTTTTCCACTTAAAATGAATTTTTGAATGCACAGTTTGTGGCCCCTACTTTGGTGAGATGGAAGCAGTGGAAGGTTCTCCTAATGGGGTTTCGAGTTATGCTAGCTGTGGTTGATAGTTCTAGGGGGAGCAGTCTGTGCTTAGCCACTCCAAAGTAACAAGCCCTCAATTTGTGGACCTTCTGGAACCCTGGAACATGTATCTATGTTTGGGTTCTGTTTTGAGTTTGGAAGTGGAGCTGGAATTCCAGAGTTGCACGGGTGAATCCATCTCTGGTGAATCACCTGTAAGACCTGGCAATGGGATTGGAATGGATATTCCCTTCCTGGAATCATCAGGAAATAGCAAGTAGTACATATAAAAGTTGCTGGTGAACGCAGCAGGCCGGGCAGCATCTCTAGGAAGAGGTACAGTCGACGTTTCAGGCCGAGACCCTTCGTCAGGACTAACTGAAGGAAGAGTGAGTAAGGGATTTGAAAGTTGGAGGGAGAGGGGGAGATCCAAAATGATAGGAGAAGACAGGAGGGGGAGGGATGGAGCCAAGAGCTGGACAGGTGATAGGCAAAAGGGATACGAGAGAATCATGGGACAGGAGGTTTGGGAAGAAAGACAAGGGGGGGGGGACCCAGAGGATGGGCAAGGGGTATATTCAGAGGGACAGAGGGAGAAAAAGGAGAGTGAGAGAAAGAATGTGTGTATAAAAATAAGTAACAGATGGGGTACGAGGGGGAGGTGGGGCATTAGTGGAATTTAGAGAAGTTGATGTTCATGCCATCAGGTTGGAGGCTACCCAGACGAAATATAAGGTGTTGTTCCTCCAACCTGAGTGTGGCTTCATTTTTACAGTAGAGGAGGCCGTGGATAGACATGTCAGAATGGGAATGGGATGTGGAATTAAAATGTGTGGCCACTGGGAGATCCTGCTTTCTCTGGCAGACAGAGCGTAGGTGTTCAGCAAAGCGGTCTCCCAGTCTGCGTCGGATCTCGCCGACATATAAAGGGCCACATTGGGAGCACCGGACGCAGTATATCACCCCAGCCGACTCACAGGTGAACCCCAAACAGTCCTTCCAGGTGAGGCAACACTTCACCTGTGAGTTGGCTGGGCTGATATACTGCGTCCGGTGCTCCCTATGAGGCCTTTTATATATCGGCGAGACCCGACGCAGACTGGGAGACCGCTTTGCTGAACACCTACGCTCTGTCCGCCAGAGAAAGCAGGATCTCCCAGCGGCCACACATTTTAATTCCACATCCCATTCCCATTCTGACATGTCTATCCACGGCCTCCTCTACTGTAAAAATGAAGCCACACTCAGGTTGGAGGAACAACACCTTATATTCCGTCTGGGTAGCCTCCAACCTGATGGCATGAACATTGACTTCTCTAACTTCCGCTAATGCCTCACCTCCCCCTCGTACCCCGTCCGTTACTTATTTTTATACACACATTCTTTCTCTCACTCTCCTTTTTCTCCCTCTGTCCATACCCCTTGCCCATCCTCTGGGTCCCTCCCCCCCCACCCCCCCCGTCTTTCTTCCCGGACCTCCTGTCCCATGATCCTCTCATATCCCTTTTGCCAATCACCTGTCCAGCACTTGGCTCCATCCCTCCCCCTCCTGTCTTCTCCTATCATTTTGGATCTCCCCCTCCCCCTCCCACTTTCAAATCCCTTACTCACTCTTCCTTCAGTTAGTCCTGACGAAGGGTCTCGGCCTGAAAAGTCAACTGTACCTCTTCCTAGAGATGCTGCCTGGCCTGCTGCGTTCACCAGCAACTTTGATGTGTGTTGCTTGAATTTCCAGCATCTGCAGAATTCCTGTTGTTAGCAGCAAGTAGTGTCCTTTTTTTTTGCAACAGTAATCTTCAGTTTTTAGATGGTCATGGTTTGATAGAAGATGAAAATACTACCCCTAGTTTTGATTTCTGTTGAGGCTTTTGCAATGGATCTCAGCAGTGATGTCTGAGGTCACTAGATAGATAGAACATAGAAACATAGAAAATCTACATCACATTACAGGCCCTTTAGCCCACAATGTTGTGCTGACCATCTAACCTTCTCTAGAAGTTCCCTAGAATTTCCCTACCGCATAACCCTCTATTTTTCTAATCTCCATGTACCTATCTAAAAGTGTCTTTAAAAACCCTATTGTATCTGCCTCTACCACCTTCACTGGTAGTGCATTCCATGCACCCACCACTCTGTGTGAAATACTTACTTCTGACATCTCCCTTGTACCTACTTCTAAGCACCTTAAAACTATGCCCCCTCATGTTAGCCATTTCAACCCTGGGAAAGCCTCTGCCTATCCACACAATCAATTCGTCTCATCATTTTATACACCTCTATCAGTTCACCTCTCATCCTGGGTCACTCCAAGGAGAAAAAGCCAAGTTTACTGAACCTATTCTCATAAGGCATGCTCTCCAATCCAGGCAACATCCTTGTAAATCTCCTCTGCACCCTCTCTATAGTTTCCACATCCTTCCTGTAATGAGGTGACCAGAACTGAACATAGTACTCCAAGTGGGGTCTGAACAAGGTCTTGTATAGCTGAACATCACCTTATGGCTCTTGAACTCAATCCTACAGTTGATGAGGGCCAACACAGCATACGCCTTCTGAACAATACTGTCAACCTGCTTAACAACACTGTCACAAAACTTTCTGGGATATCTCTTGGTGGGATGGTGGGTCTTTTGTTTTACCCAAATGAGAGCTGTTGGTGGAATGAATTAGACTTGTTCACCACCATGAAGGCAGGAGAACCAATGTTCATAACCTGAGCAAGTTAACTTATCCACATTCAATGTAAGTCATTTAATTTTGTCTAATTTTTACTTGGTGTGAATTGAACCAGTGTGACAATTTGTTTATTTCACAAGTACAGTAAAGTAGTTTCAAAGAGAGAAATTGAATTTTAACTGAGTAACATTAGCTCAATTTTTATGGACCAGTTTAATCTGCCAGATTGAAGCAAGTCAGATCATTGGTCTAATCACCACATGATCCACTTGGCCACTTGATATTGTTGTAATTATGCTTAAATGTTAAGTATTGTAAAATTATAACCATCCTATTTAGCTATGTTGATGACCATCATCTTCTGCTAGGTTATATTATGCGCAAAGTAGTCATTTCGGTGATGGGAAAGAGAAACTGGAAAGGATTCCGTTTAATTTACTGGAAATTCCATTATGAAATTAAGGATTTGGATTAAATCTGGTGGTCCGCTCTTGCCTGAAACACTATTAAATTCTCCTTGGTCCAGTACTTATAAATCTCTTGCTGAAAAAAACTGCTTGAGAAATTGAAAACTATAAAGTCAAATCTAATTTACAATTTTTCCTTTAAGCTTTAGATTATTTAATTATTGCTGCAACTAGTGGAATCAACCATTGGGATGGGGATGGGTGTAGTTAACTAGGTTGAAACTGCACAAACGTAGATTAACCAATAGTTTCTTGGACCCAAGCACTTGAATTAAATGTATTCACATTAAGATTTTACTTCTAGTTCTGTCGGATAATGTTTAATTTGCTTGCATTTATCTCAGCCAAAGTTAATTGTGGCTCAACTGAATTCAAGTGTGAAGATGGGCAATGTATACCAAGCAGGTGGCAGTGCGATGGTACAAGTGATTGTGGTGATGGATCTGATGAAAGTTATGATGTTTGTTGTGAGTACTTTGTTTTATTTTGTATGGATTCTGCATTGTTTTAAAAGTCTTTGCTAATATAGTTACAAACAAATTTATTTTAAGTATGTGTTGACCAGGTGACTTTTAAAAGTTTGAGATTTGTCAAAAAAAAGATCTCGTGATGGTTCCCTTTGACATTTTCCTCTACTGTCTGTATATCTGACAATTATCGTTACTTGTTTTCTCATTTTTAAACTGACCTACATGAAGAATCTAATTTGGGAAGCCTGGCTTTGTGTACTAGAACTAGCTTGGTGCATTTTCATCTCCTATAGCTTCAACTTTTGACTACTCAATATTGAGCTAAGACGTGGAATGGTTATTCTTTTCTTAATTAACACACACAAAAAATGCTGCCTGGCCTGCTGCATTCACCAGCATTTTTTGTGTGTGTTGCTTGAATTTCCAGCATCTGCAGATTTCCTCGTGTTTTCTTTTTTTAATGATGCTTTGCAGATTAGAATCATACAGTTGGTTCAATTACAGAAATGCTTATTCTAAGAATTCTGGGCTGCTGGATTTTGGTTCTGATTTATTCCAGAGTCTCTTGTGTAAAAAAAAACACATACACACAATATTTGTCAGAAAAAGTATCATTGGTACAATGTGCTTAAACTAAATTGTTCAAAAATACTTTAACTGAAACCTGGTTTCTTATTTCAGATCTGAGAAATTGCCCCACTAATGAAATTAAATGTGGCTTTGATTTCCGTCAATGTATTCCGGTTTCCTGGAAATGCAATGGAGTAGAAGACTGTGATGATGGCAGTGATGAAGAAAGCTGTGGTAGGTTGATAATGGAAATTCTGAGTGCAGATCTCTTCACTGGGTTTACTCCCTATTGCCTTCAGTTTGTTCTATTGAAAATGCAGGGTGTGCAGTTGAAAATAGATGCAATACAATGTTTTTCTATCGCATAATTTATTTGCAAGTGCCCTTGTTTCCACACGGTGCCACTTGAAATTAAACTGTTAAATTAACATTCCAGAGCTTTTGGGAATAAATAGACAATGGCCTTTTATAGCTTTAAATATATTCTGAGGCTGTGGGAATTTCTGGCAATTTTTGACTTTTATTACCCACCTTTAAACTACTCGGCTTAGTAGTTTGCTGGAGTACTTAATGCCTTAATGTCTGTATGAGAACAGTCCCGGAAACCAGGTGGGTAGATTGTCAGGGAATTTTGAAACTTTTTTTTAAAGCTTCACTTAAAATTAGGGTGTGGGACAGGGTCGATGGGGGCAGTGGAAGAAAGAAGCATCCTTGCTGGGTTGCCAGTCCAATGCATAACTTCCTTCTCTAGCTTTGCTTTGTAGCAAAGCTGCTAAACTTTAACTGTATTTGGACAATTGGTGCTAAAGGGCTAAGTTCAGTATTTATAAGCCAAGATGTTTCAAAGGTTTAGGAGGTACATTTAACGTCGGAGAAATGTATACAGTTTAAACCCTGAAATGCTTTTTCTTTGCAACCATCCATGGAAAAAAAGAATGAATGACAGTTAAACGTTAGAACCCCAAAGTCTATCCCCCAGTTCCCTTCCCTTCCGCACATAAGCGGCAGCAAGCAATAATCTCTTCTTCCCCCACCAGCAAAAAAAAAGCATCAGTCATTCAAGCGCGCAGCAAAGGCACAGACTTGCAGTACTCCAAAGACTGCTCGTTCACCTGGTATTCGACATACCACAGGCTCTCTCTCTTCCTAATAAGGGAGAAAGATGTCTCCGTTTCACAGCGAGAGGGGAGACATAAACAACTGGCTGGTTTATGATGTTAAAAGTCTATTGCGTCGCTTTTTCCGAACTCTGTGCCCAAAGATCTTTGGTCTCCGGGCACACTGCCTTAGATCTTCTGACGCCCACGACACGCTGATCTCCTGCCAGGACACTGACCTTCAATTCCCCCCTGTCTCCAGAGCCACGAAATCTCAGATCTCCAAAGGACAGCGAAGCTCTTGGGCTGCACCCTTGGTGTGCCAAATAACGGCCAGTTGTGAAACCCCAAGAGCTGGTCCCATTCCTGTAAAGAACTGTAGTCGCTGTGTAACTCCAGGTCAGGGTCTTCAAAAGAGCCCTGAAAGGGAAAAATAGAGATATTAAAGATAGAAGGAGAGCTGTTTCCGAAGATGTAAGCAAAAGAGTCGCCGTTAGGTGCCATTGATTCTCCTAAGCTGCTCCTGTTGTTCTGCAGTAATTGACCAGATCAGACCAACACCTGCAAATTAGTTCAAGCTGCTTTCCCCATTGCCAGCCCTGGTAAATATAGCAAATTGGAGATGTCTTCTGAAGAGCAGAGGTCAAGAATTCTGACACTTGGTGTGACGGGTGTTAGTTTCCTGAAATTTTTTGCTGTTTACCAGTGGATTCCATGTGATGTGATGGTAGATTTGATACTTGTGTAATGTACTTTGTTAGACTTCAGTTAAATGTAACATTAGTCTGTTGCCTAACGTGAGTTGCGTAACATCCCTCTGAAGGGCTGAATGTAGAGGTGGCAAACTTTTTGAGAGCATGTGCTCAAACTTGTGATAATCTTCTTAAAAAAATTCTCTGGCATGCCATGGTAATTTTGAGCAGATTATCATTGATTAATGAATGGATAACAATGATTACGGACCTTTTTAAAGGAAAAAGGATGTGTATTATTCATTATTTTACAATTTGTAAGTATAATTTGAAGTAGCAAGTGAAAAAGTGATATTGTTGCAGGGCCAGAACATAAGAACATTTGAAAAGAACAAACCTCATCAAAAGCTAGTCAGAATTTGAAGTAAATGAGTGAAAGATCAATATTTTTGCAATGTTCTTTGCCATTTGAAAACAACAGATCTCGTCGAGAGTGAGTCTTATTTGAGCCAATAAAAAGAAGTGAGCTGTAAGCAGAGTGGCCATTGTTAAGAGTGGGAGGCTTTGGTGGTAACAAGCAGAGACTAAGGGTGCTGAGTCACTTGTTACCATTGTCTTTGATTGTGGAACTTGCGTTTGAGAAGTTGGAGCGAAAGATATAACAAGCTTGGTGAGAAGAAGCTGAGTAGGTGAACTTGGTGAGTGCAAAATTCAAAAGGTTTCAGAAAAGGCCTGGGTAGGAGCAGGTAAGCTTTTTTTCTTGTCCGTGAGGCTCTAGTTAATTCAGTGGAGGTAGGGTGGTGGAATGTTCCTCCTGTAAGATGTGGGATTTCAGGTTACCAAACAGTCTCCCTAATGACTACATCTGTGGGAAGTGCACATGACTTCAGCTCCTCACTGAGCAGGTCAAGGAGCTGGAGTTGGATGTACTCGCGACCAACCGGGAGGCTGAAGGCCTCATAGAGGCAACTTCTCACCCAGAGTGCGGGCTTCAGATAGTAGAAGAGTGATCATCAAGAGAAGTAAGGGGAATAAGCAGTTAGTGTGGGATTTCCCTGTGGCCATTCCTCTTAGCAACAAACATACCTCTTTGGATACTGCTAACAGGGGGTAATAACCTAACAGGGCACAGCAGCAGCAGCAGCAGCCAGGCCAGTGGCACTGTGGCCAACTTGAAGGTGCAGCAGGAAAGGGTAAAGTCAGGCAGAGTGATAGTGATAGGAAACTCAGTAGTTGGGGGAATGGACAGGAGAGTCTGTGGCCACACCAGAGAAACCAGGCTAGTATGTTGTCTCCAAGGTGCTAGGGTCCAGGGTGTATTAGAGTGGCTCCTCAAGGGAGAGGACGAGCAGGCCAGAGGCCATGTTACGGATTGTCACCAATGACATGGGTGGAAAAGGGGAAGATGTCCTGTGCATTGAGTATAAAGATTTAGGAAAGAGGCTGAGGAGCATCTCTGGATTATTCCCGGTTCCCATGTGCTAGACAGGGCAGGAATAAGATGATAGTACAGATGAGTGGCTAAGGAACCGTTGCAGGAGACAGGGTTTCAGTTTCTTGGATCATTGGAACCTCTTCCGGGGGAGGGGTGACTTGTACAAGAGGGATGAGTTGCACCTGAACTGGGGGGGGACAAATACCCTGCCTGGGAGGTTTGCTGGTGCTGCCCGGGAGGGTTTAAACTAGCATGGCAGGAGGATGGGAACCAGACCACCAGGTCAAAGTGGAGGGATGGAAAGGAAGATAAATATCGGGGCCAGTAAAAACAGGCAGGACCAAAGTAATGGATATGATAGGTTAGCTGGTTTGAAGTGTGTGTATTTTAATTCTGGGAGTACTAGAGATAAAGGTGATAAACTTAGAACATGGATCGGTACATGGGTCTATGATGTTGTGGCCATTATGGAGACTTGATTGAGAGATGGATGCTTGGAATGGATGCTTAGTGTTAGGCTGTTGTTCATTGACTACAGCTCAGTGTTCAACACAATCATACTTTCAATTCTAGTCAAGAAACTCCAAAACTCTGTACCTCCTTCTGCAACTGGATCCTTGACTTCCTCACTAGGAGACCACAGACTGTGCGGATCGAAAGTAACATTCCCTTCCTCACTGATAGTCAACACTGTCGTACCTCAAGGATTTATGCTTAGCCCACTGTTCTACTCTCTCTACATCCCGGCTTGTGTGGTTAGGCATAGTTCAAAAGCCATCTATAAATTTGCTGATGATGCAACTATTGTCGGCAGAATTTCAGATGGTAACGATGAGGCATACAGGAGCATGATAGATCAGCTGGTTGGTGTTGCAGCAAAAGTCAGTAGACAAGGGAATTGATAGTGGACTTCAGCAACGGAAAAGGAAGAGAACACACACCAGTCGAGGAGTTGGTGTCAACATCTTTGAGGATGTATCCTGGGCCCAACATATTGATGCAATTACAAAGAAGGTACAATATTAGCTATATTTCATTAGGAGTTTGAGAAGAATTGGTATATCATCAAAGGCACTCACAAATTCCTACAGATATACCATGGAGAGTATTCTAACTGGTTGCATGACCATCTGGTACGGAGAGCCCACTGCACAGGATCCAAAAAAGCTGCAGAAAGATGTAAACTCAGCCAGCTCCGTCATGGGCACTAGCCTCCCTAGCATCCAAGACATCTTCAAAAGGCAATTCCTTCAGAAACATAGCATCCTTCATTAAGGACCCCCCATCACCCAAGACACGCCTTCTTATGGCTACTATCGAGGAGGTACAGAAGCTTGAAGACAAACACGTAACATTTCAGGGACAGCTTCTTCCCCTCCAGTCAGTCAGTCAGTGGATGCCGTCCCGAATCCGGGGTTGGCGACTATGTACCTCCATCTTCTTCGGTCTTGTCACAGCACCAAGTACAGCCTCTCCTCCAGTTTATTCTCGCTGGCCGCCTTGACACTGCCCGCCCCCGTCCCCGCTGAACTCAAGTCTGAGGCCATGTTGGCCTCCAGCCACGGCCGCTTCGTCAAGCTCAGCCCTTCCTTAAGCGGAAGCCTTGGGCAGGTCCAGGCTCACGGTGCAGCACCCAAGTTCATCAGATCTCCTCTAACTAGGTGCATCGCGTACGATTCGTAGATATGTGGTGAGGCTTTAATCGCTTCCACGGAAGATGGCCATTGGCTCACAAGGAGCTCATCCGCCCTTTGTCAGGTCTTGTTTTTTTTATTCCTGCTGGATGTCCTCATCCCCTCCTCACCAGACTAAGTCCGGTGGGGGAGCCGGCCCAAGTCGCTGACCACTCCCCCCCTGCCCCCGGCCGAGCGCCGGGTGCCTGCTCCCTACCGAATTTCTCCACCGTCAGATTTCTAAATGGACAATGAACACGATCTCAGTATTTTGCCCTCCTTTTGCACTATTCATTTAATTTAAATATATACTTACTGTAATTTATAGTCATTATTATGTATTGCTGTTTACTGCTGCCACAAAACAACAAATTTCACGATATAGTCCAGTGTTATTAAACATCATTCTAAGTTGCACTAATCAGGGACAATATCACAGCTGCACATAAAGAGGACATAATTTAGGGCTTGTCTACTTGAACCTATATGGGTAGAACTCAAAAATAGGAAGGATGTAATCATTCTGATGGGACTGCACTACAGCCCCTCCCCCAATAACTAATAAGCAGTTATGCAGACAGATTAAAGAGTGCTGTAAAAACAATAGGGTTGTTGTCATGGGGGACTTCAACATCCCTAATATAAATTGGGGCCTTCTGACTGCAAGAGGTTCAGATAGGTCAGGTTTTTTAGGGGCATCCAGGAGGGTTCCTTAATTCGGTATGTAGATAGTCCAACAAGAGGAGAGGCTGTACTGGACCTGGTGTTGGGTAATGAGCCTGGCCGGGTGACCAACCTGTCAGTGGGTGAGCAGTTAGGGAACAGTGACCTCAATTCCTTAAGTTTTAAGAAAGCTAAAAATAAGGATAAGTATGAACCTTTCAGGAAACTATTAAATTGGAGCAGGGACTAGGGACTAATTACAAGATCATTAGGCAGGAACTAGGGAGGGTGAATTGGGAACAGCTGTTTTACACACGTCCACATCCAACACATGGAAGGTGTTTAAGGACCACTGCATAAAGTACAAGATAGATATCTTCCAGCCAGAAGGAAGGACAAGAATGGCAAGGTCAGAGAATGTTGGATGCTGAGAGAGGTGATGAATTTAGTCGAGAAGAAAAAGGATAAAACTTAAACTAGAATCAAACAGAGCCCTTGAGGATTATATCAACAAAAAAAGCCGGAAAATAATTCAAGAAGGGAATTGGGAAAGTAGGAGGGGCCATGAAAATTAGTTGGCAAGTGGGTCTAAAGCATTAGAAAGATAAATGAAGAGGATAACTAGGGAGAGGATAGGACTACTCAAGGATAAAAGGGTGTACATTTGCTTGGATGCAGAGGAGGTCTCTATTGAGTACTTTACATCAATATTTACCAAGGAGAAGGAAGTGGAGGATGGGGAGATCAGTGCTGAGCGTATTAATATGCTTGGGCAGTTCAAAGTAAAGGAGGAGGTAGTGTTGGGTCTTTTAAGGAGCATTAAGGTGGCTCAATCCCTAGGGCCTGATGGGATATACCCCCATTATTGCCAGTGGCAAGAGAAGAGATTGCTGGGGCCTTGATCATTTTCTTGTGTCCTTTCTAGCCACAGGCGAGGTCCAGGACGACTGGCAAGTGGCTAATGTTATTCCATTATTCATAAAGGGAACTAGGGAAACTATAGACTAGTGAGTCTCACATCAGTGGTAGAGAAGTTACTGGAGAGAATTATCAGGGACGGGGATTATTTGCTTTTGGAGAACCATGACCTAATTAGGGAGAGCCAGCACAGCAGTGTGTGGGGCAAGTAGTGTCTTACCAGCTTGTTTGAGTTTTTTGACGAGCGTGATGGAAGGTAGAGCGGTGGATGTTATTTACATGGATGTTTGGCATTTGACAAGATCCCTCATAGGAGGCTTATCCAGAAAATTAAGGTACATGGAGTCTATGGGGAATTGGCCATTTGAATTCAGAATCGGCTTGCCCATAGAAGATAGAGGGTGGTGGTCAAAGAGACTTATTCTAGCTGGAGGTCTGTGATTAGTGATGTTCTGCAGGGATCTGTACTGGGACCTCTGCTGTTTGTGATATAGATATATTGACCTGAATGAAAATGTAGATGACTGGGTTAGTAAGTCTGCACATGATACAAAGATTGTTGGTGGAAGGGATACCATAGAAGACTGGCAATGTATAGAATGGGATATAGATCAGTTGCAGCTGTGGGCAGAAAAATGGCAGATGAAATTTAACTCAGACCAATTTGACTTTATTAGGTGAAATGTGAAGAGATAGTACACTGTTAATGGCAAGGACTCTTTTAACAGTTTTGAAGAACAGAGGGATCTTGAAGCCCAAGTTCATAGCTCCCTAAAGGTGCTACACGGGATGCTAAGATGGGTAAGAAGGCACATGGCATGCTTGCCTTTATGACTCAAGACATTGAATTCAAAACTCAAGAACTTGTGGCAACTTAAAACTTTAGTTAGGCTGCAATGGGAGAATTGCAGTTTTGGTTGCCACATTATAGGAAGGATGTCAAGGGTTTGGCGAGGGTGCAGAGGAAGCTTATCAGAATCCTGCTTAGAACAGGGAGAATGACGAGAAGTTAGACAAACGTGTTGTTTTCTCTGGAACAGAGGAGGCTGAGGGGAGATCTGATAGAGATTTATAAGGTCATAAGAAGCATAGATAGAGTAGACAGACAGTATTTTGTTCCCAGGGCTGAAATGCCTAATCCCAGAAGACATGCATTTAAGATGAGACAGGGTAATTTCAAAGGAGGTGTGAGGGGCAAGTTTTTACGGAAAGGCGGGTGCCTGGGCTGTGCTGACTGTGGTGGTGGTGGAGGCAGATAAATTAGAGACTTTTAAGAGATGTGTTTTAGATAGGTACATGAATGTGAGGAATATGGAAGGATATAGATATTGTGTAGGCAGAGGGGTTATTTAGGTTAAATCCGTATAATTACTAATTTAAATGAAACAGCACAACGTTGTGGGCCACAGGGCCTTTTCCTTTGCTGTACCTTTCTGTTTTAGAACGGAGACAGATTGAAATAATTGAAGCATTTTAGAAAACCTGTTCAAAAATTATCAATAATCTTTTAATAAAGCAAATGAAACATAACATTTCTAAATAGTATTGTTATCGCAAATATTTATTTTCCCAATACTGATGTGTACACCAGGTCTGAGAGGATTTCAAAACGTATCATCCAACATTTTCTCCCAGCCATCTAGCTTGAGCCAATTTGATGTGAGACATTTCCTGTGAAAACATCTCACAGCTCTCAGGTTGTTTAAATAAATCATTTACTGCTTCATTTGGCAGTAAAGATAATAATGTATCTGTTATGCCTTTCCTGATACATTTCTAGTTACCAAATCTCACTACTTATTTGTGGGGTCACAGCTGTTGTTTGCTCATTATCGTGTTGTTAAGCAATTAGCTCCATCATCAGGTCGGCCATTTTATAACTTTGTACATTTCATTTAGTAATTAGAAGCACTTGTTAGAAGTCGAAGGAATTTCAATCAATATTTGAATCTGCATTTTATAAGAATGCTGTGAAGTACTCTTCACACCGGCTCCTTACACGCTGTAACACTTTGGGAATAATGAAACCACCTTTGACTGCAGCTACGCCGAGAGTGGAGTTGCCTATCTGCCTAGTTTAAGAAAATGAGGAAAACTCTTGAATGAGGACATTATGAGGACATTTTATTATGAGTGAGGTTTATAAAGAATCGAGAGGCAGCACTGTGCATTCTGAGTGCCAACAAAATTTTTGTGTGTGCCATAGGTTTGCAATCCCTGCCTTTATACCTTTAAAATCTAATAAACAA
This sequence comes from Mobula birostris, assembly GCF_030028105.1. Taxonomy (NCBI): domain Eukaryota; kingdom Metazoa; phylum Chordata; class Chondrichthyes; order Myliobatiformes; family Myliobatidae; genus Mobula; species Mobula birostris. The sequence goes on from NC_092386.1 coordinate 55,857,486, forward strand.
TGTTCTTTCCTTTGAGTTAGCAGAACATAAATTTGATTCTTAGTATGAGGGGAGGCTCCTTCTACCTCTAAGTTTGGAATGTTGATCTTCCTGGGATGCAAAAATTAGGAAAAAACTCATAAGTATTTGGCAAAATTTGTCAACTTAGCCTATGGTCTGGGATAGGAGCCTAGTCATGTTTTTTTTAAAAAGGCAAGCTGTTGTGACTGGAATTAGAATGGAATTGTTGATGCCTCTATCTCCGAAGCTGTAGATATTCATTCGTTGATTTGAGATCTTGCCAGCAAAGCAGCTTGGAGATGAAGTAGTATGTAAATGAAGGAATGGGTTTGGCTAGAATTGTGAAGTATATTTGTAGTCTGCAGTCCTTAAGTGTGACTTCAACCTCTTTTTCCAGATGAAGTTAATTGTAGTCCATCAGAGTTCACTTGTGCTAATCACAGATGCATTTCCAAGGAATTTGTATGTAATGGTGAAGATGACTGTGGTGACAGGAGTGATGAAGAAGGCTGCACTCCACCAGTCTGTGGCCCACATAAGTTCCGGTGCCTTAATTCTTCAGAGTGTATATCCCTGAATTGGGTATGTGACCACAGTGTTGATTGTATTGACCAATCTGATGAATCTCCAGCTACCTGTGGTCACACAGAAGCTCCATTTGTCACCTGTCCTCCAAATGAATTCCAGTGTGGTTCGCATGAATGCATCCATTTCCAATGGTACTGTGATGGGGATACTGACTGCAAGGATGGAAGTGATGAAGCCAGCTGTCGTAAGTGACTTTTCTACATTTGTCCTGATGCATATTGCCTTTGCCATTAAGTGGAAATATTAAAAATTATCACCTAATATGTACACCTGGATTATGTGTGGAACAGTCATATGTAAAACTCATTTCAAGTGTGCAAGCCTTGCACTATGCCAATCTTCCGTTCTTTATCAGATGGTTACACAGGGTCAAGACTTTCTGCAGGTGAGATTCTGTGCCGTCCTAGAGATCATACAAAGAAATGTCAGTAAGGTACTTGGAAAAAGAAAAGCTCCCAATTTGGAAAGCGGGGGTGTCCATGATGTCTAGTTTTTGCTCCATTTCCAGGAAAGGGTCATTAAAATTTTTCACTTGTCTCTAATTAGCAAATTGATTATTCAGTAGCGTTTTGACCTGCTTTAGAGGAACCAAGTTTACTCAAAATGCCATGTGATGTAATTGCATATCCATGTACTGTACATTGTTTGGCAAGTCTTAGTGGACGACTTCCAGTCCTTGTAGACTCTTGAATTGCAGCCATAGACAGTGTTGTTCAGTAGCCCTCTATGGAAAATATCACAGGGTTGTGGGCCTCCCGATTCCATTTGTAAATGGTCAATACATGATGTATAAGAGCAGAAATGAGAATGATAGATGTATATGTCTAGCACCAGAGGGAATGCAGTTCGTTGAGAGGGGAGAAGGTCTAAGATGTGTGGTGCATGTATATTTTACATGGTGGTGGGTGTCTGGAATGCACTGTCTGGTGGCTGATAGGATAGCATTCAAGATGCTCTTAGACACACGATTGCGTTGGAAAAGGAGAGATATGGACATTATGCAGGCAGAAGGAATTAGTTTAGTTGGGCATTTGATTTCTAATTAGGCTCAACATTGTGAGCAAATTGGCCTATTCCTGTGCTGTGAGGTTCTATGTTTTAACTATGCCTGAAAGCAAACATGGGCATCTTTTCCTTGTATTATCAATTTGTGTGGGCCATGGCTTCAATGCAATACTAGCCTGAATCTTGCTGGTGGTTACCATTATTCTTAAAGTGCTTGTGCTCAGCCATTTGCAGGGAAGTCTAAGCTTGCAACATAACTCACATTTCTCTGTTGTTGGACTCCAGGTGGAAGCCAAATATAAACATCAAACAGTACACAGAGGAACAGGTCCTTAAGCTCACAGTCATAGCCTAGACTTGAGATCCCACTGAAATGTGGGGATTCCTGGCTAGTGGATTGGAAGGCAAGTTTAGATAAAATTGGGACAATCACTTCAGTTTCACAGCTCTGATATAGAAATGGTAGATACTGTAATATATTAAATTTTAAAAAAACTTTGGCTGGAAGTGAAGTTCCATCCCCAGATTGCCTTCAGACAATTTAGTGTTCTGGGACAGGCCCTGTGCACTATACTACCAGAGGTCCTCGGGGCCCATTTAGCAGTCTGCAGCAGAACACTATGTTGAGGAGAGGTATAACTGAAAGGCAGTAGGCTGATATAAATGATAGCAAATGCTATGAGAAAATTGGATTGAGTTTCCCTTGTATGGGACCTCTTAACGTGTTGCTACTTGCAATTGTACACAAAGTCTAATACTATTTAGAAATCATGACAACTGCAAGCTGTTAATGTCAGGAAGGGAATGGCATTCAGAGCTTCTGGTAGAATGAGCTAAGTGTCTCATTAGCTACAGTGGATTTAAATTTTGACTCCAGAAAGCCATAAGTTAGGTTTACCTGAAGAAAATTCTAGATACTGGGTGGCATGGTAGCGTAGTATTATAAGTGTTAAGCTTCAACAATTAGTTAAGCACATGGAGAATCTATATTTACTGACAAGTATCTTCATTGGCTCAGTTTAAAAAGCACATGAACTTACAAAACTATGTTACCTGTGTGCACACCCACTATGTTTCCCTGGCCCTCCATGAACAAAGAATAGAAAAGGTAGTTGCCAGGAAAAGGAGTCTATGCTGGCAAAGTGTTCTTCTTGATCGCAGTGTAAACTCCACATTTCTGACATAGGGTGATCCACTTCTGTGATAGTTGCTCTCCACAGAGTAGTTGTTGTCTTTGCACCCAAAAATCCTCCACTCTTGTTCTTTTCCTTATCAAATCGATCTGCTGCCTTTCCATTTTGTTGTCTCAAGCTCATCTGACTGGCCTACATCAACTTCTCATTGGATGTGGTCCAAGGGTACTAGCAGTGTTGCTTTATGGCTCATTCCTTCAGCCTAGGTAATGTTATTGGTTCTTCCCATCTCAGAATGGTTGACGCCAATCAACCAGGTTATCCAAACACCAGCCCAGTTGAGCAGCTCACAGGCTATCCTTTCAACAAGCTTGCAGTTTTACATAATAAAGAGCTTCTTATCTGAAAATGGTCTTAGATTTAGCAGATCATCAGCAGAAACTCCTGTGTCCATATTCAATTGCTCTGATTAAATTATCCCTGAGCAAGAATTAGTTCAGCAAACGTATCACAAAATGGCAGCTGCAAGAACAGTCTGTCAAAATGGCTGCCTCCATTCCTGCAATCACATGGCAAGAACAAAGACTTTTGCTTTGGCTGTTTCCACAGCCACTGCCTCATTCCTGTTCACTATTTGTCGATTTTAGTTCTTTCTGGCTAACAATAGGAGTTATAACACTACTATTGTGCCAGTGACCCAGATTTCATTTCACCACTGTCTGTACGGAATCTGTACATCCTCCCCAGTACCACATAGGTTTCCTTCCACATTACAAAGACGTGTGGGATAGGTTAATTGATCACATGGGTGTAATTGGGCGATGCAGGCTCGTTGGGCTGGAAGGACCTGTTACCGTGCTGTATCTCTAAATAAATAAAAAGAAATAAAATGAACTTATACGGATTTTTTTTATTTTGCCCATATAATCATAAAGTAAGCAATTCTGCAGTTTGAGCAAAAGTGTTGATTGGATGGCATGGCAAATAGCTTTGATAAATTGGAAGAGCAGACTTATGGTTGTAATACATAATTATGGTTTCCTCTTTCTCCAGCTCCTCGGACCTGTAGACCAGATCACTTTGAATGTAGCGATGGTAAATGTATCACTGGAAGTAGTCGATATAATGGAATTACTGATTGTGCTGATGGTGGTGATGAACTCAGATGTGAAAAGGGTGAGTGCATAATTATATTGTAGCACTGACCTCAGGAACTTGATGCATTCAAACTGCATGTATTTTTGTTTTGATAGCTGAGGAGTGTGCAGGGCCCATGGACTTCAAGTGTCAAAGTGGGGAATGCATAAAAATTGTGCAAGTCTGCGATCAACAACAAGACTGCAAAGACTGGAGCGACGAACTCTTGGGAAAATGCAGTAAGTACATTTGGCAGAATGCTGGGGGTTAATCTGACTCAAATTTGGTCTTTTTATTTAAATAGAGTTAGGAGTTTTTAACCTTCTCCCTTAACTGGAATCAAATAAAACAACTTGTCAGTTGTATTGTTTTCATGGTGTCTTGGAGAGGATTGCATTTGGCTCTACTGTTGTAGCGAAGTGACTAATCCAATCATTATGTCTGTATGGAGAAATTGGAAATTCTGTTTCCTAATTGGATTATGTCGCAATATAGCCAATATTTAGTGGCCTTCAGTACTTATTAGCTTTCATCCCTGAAGGAAGATCAATAATGCCAACAATTGCCCTTCAGGATTTATCAACATTAACTTCAGTAATGACCTTCAAATATTGTATTGTTTTAATCACAAACTAATTTAAAAATGAGAAATGAGCATTGTTTTTCAGCAAATCACATCCTGCTTGAGCTTCATATCTGATTAAATAATGTCCATTATTGGTATTACCGAGTACTAAGTAGTACTTTAAAGGATTATACCTTGTGTAAGTACTTGATGCTTGCATCAAATTGTCCGAAGATTACTTGAGGTTGTTCTGCATGTTGTTTATGAAACTCTTGGAATAAGTTTAAAATTGAGTGAGAGCATAGGGGAATATTGGAAAATGTTCTAGTCTTCACATGTAAACAAAATGTATTTCAGCTGACTTAATCCTGTGGATGAACCATTGCCAAATGGCTAACATGCCATAATTAGTACTTTACCCAACAGCTAAAATTTCACTTTTTTCCTTCCCTCCAACTGAATAGTTCTTGTTAGAGTACCTATGTGGATGAAGTACTTTTAATCCAGCTCTAGCTTGGTTTTCTGCAGTCTTACCAGGTTTGAGTCCCACATGAAATGAACAGGGTAGCATCAAATCAGTTTTGAGGGAAAGTGCTTGCACTAAACCACTTTCAGTTGATACTAAATTCTTAGCTACAAGGATATCAATATACAAAATGTTAAATTCTATTAAATGATGGTCTTTAGTGTTAATGGCCATTAATGATTTTGCATTTTGATGTTCTTTTCAAATTTTAGGAATAGTTAATTGAAAATAAAATCTGAGAATAACATAGTTGGCTAATGTGTAAGTTGAACTTGAGCACATCTTTGAAAACTTTGGGAAATTCCTTCCAAATATTCTGTGGATCGAATTTTGAAAGGTGCATAGCGGTTAAACAGTAGTTTTGATGTTGTCTGAGAATCAACTAGAATAATGTTACTTATACAGATACAATATTTTTGCATCCAAAGTTCATCCATTCTTGCAATTCTGGATTGGGAGTAATCCTAAATGGAGTTCCCACTTTTTATCCCCTCCAGATGTGAATGAGTGCTTGTCAAACAATGGAGGTTGTTCACACATCTGTCAAGACCTTGTCTTTGGCTATGAATGTGATTGCCCTTTTGGTTTTGAATTGGTTGGTAAGACGTGTAAAGGTAAGTTACACTGTTTGTTTATGAGTAGGCCGTAGTACGTAAAAGAAGGTAATTAAGATAAAGTCATTTATTTTTAGATATTGATGAATGCAAGTATCCTGAAACCTGCAGTCAACTTTGTATTAACTGGGAAGGAAGCTACAAGTGTGAATGTTATGAAGGATATTATATGGATTCAACTAATTTGGTTTGCAAGTCAATAGGTAAGTTTACTTTTTAAATGGCATAGCTGGATATAGATGTTTTGACTGACCCCTGCCATAGATGATTGGTTACAGATTATCAAGCAACATATTTGGATTCATGAATCTGTTAATTCCGAAGGTAAAAATTGTCATATGTCTCCAGTCCAGGTTTTGGCGTGAGTATCATTTGTCCCATTAATCAGGCATCACCATTCTATTTGTGCCTGAGTCATGTTGAAATGTTGAGGCTTTCCAGGATCACAAGGTTGATTAATATCTGACATAATAAAAGATTCTGCATGTGCTGTAAATTCCGGGGGGTGGGGGGTGGGGAGGGGGGAGACAGGGAATGCTAGACAATGCTGGAGGAACTCAGCTGGTCAGGCTGTCAACATTTCAGGCTGAGACCCATCATCGGGACTGAAGAGGAAGGAAGAGAAGCCAGAATAAGGTATGGGGAGAGGAAGGAGTACAAGTTGTCAGGTGATAAGTGAAGCCAGGTGGGTAGGGAAGGGGGAGATGAAGTGACAGAAAAGGTAAAGGTCTGAAGAAGAGGACTGATAGGAGAGGAGAGTGGACCTTGGGAGAAAGGGAAAGAGGAAAAGTGCTAGGCAAACTGATAGGAATTAAGGTGGATGTCACCTGGGCCAGACGGACTACATCCCAGAGTCCTGAGAGGAAGAGATAATGGTGGCATTGGTCATGATCTTTCAAGAATCACCTGATTCTGGTGTGGTCCTGGAGGATTGGAAGATTGCAAATGTCACTCCACTCTTTAAGACGGGAGGAAGGCAAAAGAAAGGAAATTATAGGCCAGTTAACCTAACCACAGTGGTTGGAAAATTGTTAGAGTCTATTACTAAGGATGAGGTTTTGAGGTACCTGGAGACTAATGATAAAATAAGTCAAAGTCAGCAAGGTTTCTGTAAAGGGAAATCTTGTCTGACAAATCTGTTAGAGTTCTTCGGAGAAGTAATAAGCAGGGTGGACAAAGGAGAGGTAGTGGATGTCATTTACTTGGATTTTCAGAAGGCATTTGATAAGGTGCCACACATGAGGCTACGTAACAAGATAAAATCCTATGGCATTACAGGAAAGATACTGGCATGGTTAGCAAAATGGGTGACAGGCAGGAGGCAGTGAGTGGGAATAAAAGGGGCTTTTTCTGGTTGACTGCCAGTGACTAGTGGTGTTCCTCAGGGGTCAGTATTGGGACCACTACTTTTCCGATTGTTTGCCAGTGATTTAGATAATGGAATTGATGGCATTATGGCAAAGTTTGTGGATGATACGAAGATAGGTGAAGTGCAAGTAGTGCTAAGGAAGCAATATGATTGCAGCAGGACTTAGACAAATTGGAAGAATGGGCAAAAATGTGGCAGGTGGAATATAGTGTTGCAAGATATATGATAATGCATTTTGATAAAAGGAACAGTAGTATGGACTATTGTCTAGATGGGGAAGGTTCAAACATCAGAGGTGCAGAGGGACTTGGGAATTCTCGTGCAAGAATCCCAGAAAATTAATTTACAGGTTGAGTCTGTGATAAAGAAGACAAATGCAATGTTGGCATATATTTCAAGGGGAATAGAATATAAAAACAAGGAGATAATGCTGAGTCTTTACAAGACACCAGTCAGGCCGCACTTGGAGTATTGTCAACAGTTTTGGGTCCCATATTTCAGAAAGGATGTGTTACTATTACAGAGAGTCCAGAAGAGGTTACAAGGATGATTCCAGGAATGAAGGGGTTAACATATGAGGAGCGTTTGGCAGCTTTGGGCCTGTATTCACTGGAATTTAGAAGAATGCGGGGGGTGGGGGGGAACCTACTGAATGTTGAAAGGACTAGATAGGGTGGATGTGGAGAGGATGTTTCCTATGGTGGGGGTATCCAGAACTAGAGGGCGCAGCCTCAAAATTGAGGGGTGACCCTTTAGAACAGAGGTAAGGAGGAATTTTTTTTAGCCAGAGAGTAGTAAATCTGTGGCATGCTGTGCCACAGACTGTGGTGGAAGCCAAGTTCGTGTGTATATTTAAGGTGGAAGTTGATTGTTTCCTGATCAGTCAAGGCATCAAAGGATATGGTGAGAAGGTAGGTTGTATGGGGTTGAGTGGGATCCAGGATCAGCCACAATGGAACGGCAAAGCAGACTCAATGGGCTGAATGGAATAATTCTGCTCCTATGTTTTATGGTCTTGTGTCCGAAAAACCTGTGCTAATTTTCCATTGACCCTTTCCTTCTGTTAATTTCCAAGAAGAAATCTGTTGGGGGTTGGGTGAATAGAGGCCTGCAAATGTCAGTGGAGTTTTCATTGACCTCTGTTTGCTAAAGCTGTACAAATTCATCTTGGTATAAGAAATGTATTTAAGTTTCATTCCATTTCAAAAATTAGGTCCATTTGTGTACTGCACACTAGACCTGCATAACAATGTAATAATGAAAAGAAACTGTCTTTGGAATTTGATGACTGCTTGCAGTTGCAGGTGATTTCTTCTAAATCTTACAGGAAGGGAGCCTTTCTTGATCTTCACTAATCACCATGATATCCGGAGGCTTGGACTACATCACCAGGAGTACACCCACTTACCTCTGCAGCCAAGAAATGCTATAGCGGTGGATGCTGATGTTGCAGAGCAGAGAATCTTTTGGGTTGACCTGGCACAGCAAACTATTTTTGGGTAACTATTTTGCATTGATTTCAAAAAATTTTGCTTAAATGTTTGCACGTTTGTTAACTGCAGGAAAACTTAACCTCCTAAAAGTCTGCAGTAAGTCGATTTTGAATAAAACTTTGCTTTAAATTGTTTTAATTTAAATTAATTATTTTTTTCTTTTAAATTTAAATTGTTTACATTGTTAAATTTACTTATTTCCTGCCTGTTATGATGCCTTTCAAATATGGAATGTATTAGTCTTTCTACCTGGTTACAAGACAATCCTTAACAAAAAATCACTAGATGTAACTGATGTGAAAAGCTAGTCATCAATTCAGTCTAATGTCTGATAATGAAAGTAGATTGAAATGCACACAGTAAACTCCCACCTTCTAATTGACCAATTGACTCAAAGAGTTTCTTGGCTACTGGTTTTGCTAACTTTGTGAATGACTTGGAAATTAATTTTAAGTCCATAAATCAACTTGCCTTGGTTTAAAGATGGGTTCAAATTCCATTTCCTGATATGAACTATTAAAATCTTTGATATTAAATTAACATTATCTTAGTGATATGATGTTAGATGAGGCCCCATTTTATTATTTCAATGGATTGTCAATGTGATTTAATAGATTCAGTAAGTATTCATTCTTCGACTAGAGCTACTAAAATCTAGCTTCTCATTTGTTTGTAGTTGTACAAATTAGTTCAAAGTAATGGGATGTATACACAAAATTAATGAGACTACAATTTGCATTCTTTGTGCAGTGTGTCCTTGGATGAATGGGAACATGCAACTTTGATTTCCCGAATTAAGGTTTCTGGATCCCCTGGAGGAATTGCAGTGGACTGGATCTACAAGCATATCTATTGGACTGATCGAGGTGACAGGACGCTGTCTGTGGCTACATTTGATGGAAGCAAAAAGAAAGTTCTTTTTGACACAGATTTGAAGGAGCCAGCTTCTATAGCTGTTAATCCACTAACTGGGTATGGAATATTTTTATGCAACTGTATAAGGGAATGGAGGGATTTTAAAATTAATGTAGAAAAATGGCATAGCAGGCTTGAAGGACTGTGCTTTTCTATTATAGTTTAGCCTATGGCACTGCAGTATTTCCACTCTAAACTTGGATTGGAACTTTTCCTGTAGTTTGACATGTTCACGTCTGAGTATTCAAATTGCTTTAGCTATGCTATAGAATTTAATCATTCTGAGCAAATGAGATGATCTCTAGCTGTAGATTTTCTTCTAACTGATTTAAAGGAAGTATCATTAACATTTGAGGGGAGAAAGAAAACTTTTGACAGAATTTGAATATGGCATATTTCTAGGGCTGTGATACCACATTGACTTCATGTTTGTAGTGTTTTACCAATTGTAGATTTGCTGTATTAAGAAGGAAATGTTTGCATGATCAGAATTCCCAGTATCTTGTGCAAAACTGAAGTTAGTGTTAATATTCACATTTGACATTCAAAGTTCAAGCCTTTTGACTTGGTTTTGGTCCTTTAAGGTTTGTTTATTGGTCAGACTGCGGTGAACCAGCCATGATTGAAAAAGCAGGAATGAATGGTGCTGACCGCCAGCAACTTGTGACCGCAAAGATTCAGTGGCCAACTGGCATTACACTTGGTAAGAATGACTTTCAGGAAACGCGTGCCCTGTGCTAGAATAGTTTAGTCATTCAACTTTTGTCCACAGATCTTGGGAAAAGCCGTTTGTATTGGGTTGATTCAAAGATGCACATGTTATCAAGTGTAGACCTAAATGGTCAGGATAGAAGAACAGTGCTCTGGTCACTAGAGTTCCTCATTCATCCTACTGCTATTGCTGCATTTGAGGTAAAACTTTTTATTTCTTTGAATAATTAATATTCACAAGGTTCCAGTTTAGACTGACTTCACTCATAGCACAATAATTTAATTTCAAGATTTCCACAGGTTCAGTATATTAAATGATGTAATTTCAATATTTAAATAGACCAATGACAATTATTTGATAAACCAGTGAAAGATGATATTTAAATTGCACATTATAATTTGCTTCCTGAATAAAATCAATGCACATTCTATGTAGTGATAAAATTAAATCATAGGCTACTGTATGAGTATAAATGATCTGTTCTAGGATACTGTCTTCTGGACTGATAAGGAGACTAAAGCAGTCTATAAATTTGACAAGTACGCAAGGGATAATGTGGTGGTTCTGGTTTCCAACCTTCATGAACCTCGGGACATTATTGTCTACAGTGAGCTGTTACAACCACTTGGTATGATTTAATCTTTATCATGGTTTTGTGTTTCAGAAAATTAATTTCTGCCAATTATTTACCTATTTTATTACGATGGAGTTGTCTCACAGGGTGCAAACATGATCTACATTTGGGTAATATTACAGCTGAACACCTACAATGCACTCTTCCATCTCAATGCCATAATGGGTTTTTTTTTTGCTAAATTAATTTGAATGTCTATTTGGTAATGAGTTTCAGAATTGCATCAAGAATTGCTGGTGTTGGACTTTCTATGAGGGCACCAAAATAGCCAGCAGTTAATGTTTTAATTAACACACACAAAATGCTGGAGGTACTCAGCAGGCCAAGCAACATCTATGGAAATGTGCACAGTTGATGTTTCCGGCTGAAACCCTTTGGCAGGACCAGAGAAAAAAAGATGGGTAGATTTAAAAGGTGGGGGGAGGGGAGGGGAGGGAGAAACAGGTATAGGTGAAACTGGTGGGAGTGGGGTTGGGTGAAGTAAAGAGCTGGGAGGTTGATTGGTGAAAGAGATACAGGGCTGGAGAAAGGGAGTCTGATGCTACGTACACACTAAGCGTTTTTCAAAATATCTCTGTCCACACTAACATGGATATTTGGGCGAATCTCCTCTACTGGCACGCGCAGGACACACAGAAAACAAGCAAAGAGGAAATGGTATACTTAGTGCGCATTTGTCGAGTTACGGAGTAGAAAAACTTAAAAGGAATTGCTCTTGGCTCTCGCGCAGGAGGACTTAAAACTAAAAAAAACAACAAATACTGGAGCGTATGGAGGCAACCGACGGGGAGTTCAGGGACAGTATGACCCGGCTGACGATGAACATTGAAAAACTGACTAACTCTGTTGCATTAATAAAGCACCTTGTTAAATGTATAAAACACGTCTGCATCAGTGTTATCTTGTATTTCCATACAATGTTACATTAGGCTGTTACACATCTATTGTCAGAGAAATACTTGCATAAATAGGTAAACCACCTTCATACAAGCAAGGACAGAAAACTGGGCAAAGTGAGTATATTTATTTATTCAGTAAGCTATGGGTCAAAATATTTGGTGAGTACATTTCTAACTCTTCTGGCTTTAGTCTCGTTGCCGTCTGTTCTGAAATTGTTAGGTTCTGCGAAGCGCAGAATTAAATATCGCTGTGATGATTGTATGCTCTAGCATCAATTGTTTGGCGACAATAAAGTAGTAATAATAATAAAACAATGAAATGCCGTGCTGTCGCCATCTGTTCTGGCACGTCATGACAGCGGTTTTAAAATGCTCCGGTTACCCCGTACACACTGCAACGGATATTAGGCGTTTTCAAATTTATTCACTCTGGAGACCGTTTCTGAAAATCTCCATTTTCGGGGGATGAAAACGCCGTTTTAGTGTGGACAGAGGGTCAAAACAAAGAGAAAAAGCTTCGTTTTCAAAATTATCCGGCGTAGCGTGGACGTAGCCTGATAGTAGAGGACAGAAGGCCTGAAAGAAAGTAAAGGGGGGAGGAGCACCAGAGGGAGGCAAGGATACTGCTGCAGGTTCTCAGCCTGAAACGTCGTCTGTACTCTTTTTTTTCCATAGATGCACCCTGGCCTGCTGAGTTCCTCCAGCATTTTGTGTGTGTTGCTTGGATTTCCAGCTTCTGCAGGTTTTCTCTCGTTTGTGATGTTTTAATCAAATAACCAAACCTTTGTGCTGAGAAAGCAAGTGTAATCCACTATCTTGCTAATCCAGCTCTAGCCCTGACGGTATCCATCCTGTGCCATAGGTCTTGCTCATGGGATTATATCTATTTATCTTAAACTGGTATTAAAAACTGAATTTATGCAACTTTAGCTTTTGAGTATTAAATGTGTGAAGGATATTGAACATTGGAAAAGGTCAGTGGTGAGTTATGTTGTACTACCTTTTTATTTGGGGCCTGCATTTATCCAGTCTGAATGGAATAGCCAGCCTTGGCCTAGTAACGTAGGTGCCTTGGCCCAAAACATCTCTGAGCCTAAAGTATTGGTGTGCTGCCAGTTGTAAATGATTGGTTTTTAAACAACAAACTGTCGTTTCAGGCCATAATTCTTGCCTCTTAATGTAATGCCCATAAACATTGATCCTAAAGCAATTGTTGCTTGGGATAGGGTCCAAAGCAAGTTGAAGAATCCTCTAATCCTTTGGAAATTAGGTGCTTTGACTAGGTGAATGTCGTGATTGCAAATGGAACCTAGTAAAAAATGGCATGGTTTGCCTCACATTTCTAATGTATGAGGTGTTAACTGCTGATCTGACAAGAGCAGGTGCACGCAAATGTTGCTTTGATTATAGTTCACTTTGTACATAAGGGCTTGTATTTTTTGCTCATAGGTAAAAATTGGTGTGGCATAAAAAAGAAGGGGGGCTGTGAATTCATGTGCCTTCCTGCTCCTTGGTTTAATAGCTGGTCACAGAAATATACATGCGTGTGTCCAGTTGGAAAAGAGCTGGAGCTGAATGGACGGCTGTGTAGAATAGGTATGAAATGTATATTGTTCATATTAATGACTCTGTAATATAAATTCATTATATGTTAAGTCTGTGTTCAGTACTCAACTTCAGGAGTTCAGTCTTTCAAATTGAATTAGTTAACTAATGCGTCTGCCATTTATTAAACAGGAAATTAAATATATTCACAGGAAAAAGGTAAATAATGTTCGCTTCAATAAAACAAATGCAGAGGATAATATTTAAATAATGTACAGTTAGAAAAAAGTGAAGGGACAGTTTCAGCTTAAAATTGGCAAAAAACCAAATATGTTCCTATTTGTCCTAGTACTCGTTAGATAGTATTGGAATGTGTCAACATTTGTGTCAATAGGGCATGTCGGAGTATAGTTCCTAGGTATGACACCAATACAAACCTTTTTAATGCCTGTGAATGGTAATGGAATTTGCCTATGCTCCACAGACAGTATTGTTCTTTCCAAATATGTGTTTCTAACTTCAGTTTAATGCTTGCAATTTACTATTTACATTAAGAGCTGAAGACTGATTCTTGTTTGATATCTCCTATATTCACACAACTCCAGAATATTCCCTAATAGTTACAAAATAGAAGCTGTTGATAAACAAAGAAATGTCAGATACTGTACATCCAATTTTTTAAAAAAAGGAAGCAATGATGGTCAGGCAACTAAATACTAGTCAATTAACTTCCATTACAACTTGAAAATGCTAAGTTGCAGAGGAGGAAGAGGGTAGAAAACAAGGTTTATGATGTGGTGTCCACAAATGCTCCCAGGGTATAGTGAAAGTTTGTTGATTTTGGCCGACCTGTTTAGAGGGGCCATACTGTATAAAAGGAGATGGATAAACGGGGAAATGCCGGCACTGGTGCAAACCAGGCTGCCTTGAATGTAGGTGACTTACAAGTGAGTTCTCATTTAGCACTTGCTTCCTCATGTGTAGAAGAAACCACTGAGCACTGAATGAAGTACAATAAAGTGCAAGTGAATGGCTGCTTCATGCAGATCCCTGGATGTTGGCCAAGATGGAAGGGTGGAGGGGCCATTCCCTTTGGAATGCCAGAAAGAAAGGGAGCATCACTTTGAAGATGATGGAAATGCAGAAGATCTGTTTAAAGTGGCAATTGAGGGGAGAGGCAAGGAAACACTCCTTATTGTTGGCAGTTTTTCGACTCGTCCCTACATCCACTAAATACGTTGTGTTTCCAGCCCTGCAGAACCTGGTTTCCCTGCACCTTGCTGCCCATTTTCATTTCTATCTGGTCCCTTGACTCCCCTCAAACAAGAGGCAGAACACCTCTGTAGGTCTTAGACCAAAGGACGTAGGAGCAGAATTAGGCCATTTGGCCTGTTCAGTCTTCTCCAAGTCTTTTCTCTCTCCAGCCCAAATTGGTTAGACTGATCTAAATTACAAACCAATATTTCACTAGGGTGTTGACCAGCATCTCCGCTTTCATCAAGAATTCCATTTCCCTTGTCTTTCTTGCTTTCCACTTTTTTTCTAGGACTTCACTAATCCAATACTTGTCCTTTCCTCTATAATTTCAGTTTTATTTTGGTTGACGGAGCTTTCAGCCACATGCAGAATTTGCATCGTTCGGCTTATTTTTCCCACTTATCACATTTTTGTAAACCTTTCCTTAATATTATTGAAAGATTAACCAATTTTTATTACCACCCTTACTGCACAAACACCTCTAGATGCTGCCTGGCCATATGAGAATTACTCACATTTGTTTTATTTTCTTTCCAGCTGTGACAGCCTGGCCACGGCTTCAGTATCTACTAATGGATTCAGATGATTTGAATGTTTGTTTCTTTACAGCAAAACAAAATGTAACGGTTGCAGAAACTTCAACACTGCCAGCCTTGTCCTCTGTTGCTTCAGAACAGTTGCCTTCTAATTTTCATACGGCAGTGACATGGCCTGAAGGTAATGCTAATTGAACTTGCTCTTTTGAGAGCATTTGTACTTGTAATGAGAAGCTGATATGATTAAGGCTTTAAATCAGTTTTTAAAGTTTAGAGCTCTAAGCTGTACAATACTCTAGCATTAAAACTTCATTTTATGTGCACCTTTCACTCCAAATGACCAGTGGGCCTTTTATAGTCGATGACTTGCTGAATTACCAAAATTTCAGTTGTCCTATCTATTCATTACAGGTAAAAATTCAAGTGCTATCCTCAAGCACAGACCCACGAATGGCTCTGACGTCGGTTGGATTGTACTTGTTATTCGTAAGTATTTCAAGAGGGGAAAACATCTAATCCTAGTCACCCAGTGTCTTCTATTGTGTGAAAAGGCACTGCAGTTTTTAAATCCAATTTTCGACAACAGTTAATTAGCCGAAAAAGTACATAGCATAGTTTTAGGGGTACCCATAACTGAAGAATGAATTTAACCATCTCAATCGGTGAATATATTCCATTAACTTATAGTGACTCTTTACTTTTTTTTCCAGTGTTGGTAACCATGGCTGTTGCGACTGGCTACTTTAAGTGGCGGGATTGGCAAAAGAAGACCCAGCAGGTCATGAATTTTGAGAATCCAACCTTCCAAAATGATTGATTGCAGAAGCCATAAATTCAGTTCAATGTGTTTTATCAGTATTTAATTACTGGCATAATGGCTAGTGAAACAGAACATGTTTTAAGTGCAACCAAAGCTGGTTGGTTTCTTAATCAACAAGGTGGAATCTTCAAAATTGCTCTTGTACTCTTAACAAAATAACCTACACTTTTCTGATTTATTCAAAATTGCATTGAGATGATCATTGCATTGAAATGCTGCTATCTGGTCAAAAAGTATATTTTAATACTTTGAAACAGAATAAAACTGCATATGCCTCTATTTGTCATTTGTCTCACTTATTCCATTTACATTGACTGTTCCTTTATCCCAAGTGAGATGGAGGGGCAATTTAACTGATTACACCCAATTGAATATTCTGCTTTCTGGAGCATGCCTCACTTTATTTTTCAGCTGTGATGATAACTGGAGATTGTATTCCTGGGTAAAAGTGAGTTTAAGTGGTGAAAATGCACTCAATAATACCTTTGTGGAAAGAGCAGCTTTTGAAGGGAAAAATCTTGGTGAAAAGCATGTCAGCAGGTCTAATTAAAGAGAAACAGTTTGGGAGCATGGTTTAAGGTAGTTGATGACATAGCTCCATAGTTATAGGAATATTAGAACACAATTTCACCTCTCTTAGTTACTTAGTCACGACTTGAAGAGGAAAGGGACTGTAACAACTGCTAAACAGACTACCAGTATTATGCGCAATAATTGTTCTCTACCCGTGCAATTTCCCTAAGTGCACAAGGGCCAGGATCAGGATTTGACTGACCTAAACATTCCTTGGTTGTAAAATTACAAAGCAAATCCAGAAGTGGTGGAAAATTTGGCAGTCAGACCTTTGTGCTCCTCCTTGAGTTGTCCTCTGACTGACTGACTTCATCACTGGTTCTGAGTGATGATCTTCTGAGGTTTTATGGTGGTTGGCAAAGAGCTTTAAGGTGCATTACCACCATCTTCTGAACTAGAGTGTGGGTCAAGATATCTAAATCCTATATATCTATATTTGTCGTAATATTAACTTTAAAATCAACCATCCCTGTCTCGATTTATGTCCGCATCAGTACATGCTCGACCATATCTTGTTGATTACAGTACTCACACCTCCCATTATTGTGTTTCTTCTTTAAAACAATATACTATTTAAACCTATGCCCACACCTCAATCTTGATATTACATCCTGCTCCCTCCTGTATTCCTTGACCATCCCACTTCTTTCTGGATATTATAAAGATGTCTTCCTATTCTCTCCTCATCTCATTGTTTTCTCCACAATTTTTGGATTTCACTTTTAATGATGTTTTTCATTTCTCCTTTACTGTAATTTATTTGAATGTCCACCTACGCTCGTCTAGTTGCCTCCTTTGCTAATTTACCCACTTGCTCATTCCCTCTCATACCAAAATCTGCTGGGATCCACAGAAAACAAAAATAGAGTCCCATCATTTTAAGAGTAAATAAGGTTTATATAATCTCACACATAATGTCTGGTCTTTGCCTCGGAACGTAAATCATTTAGATCCTGATTGTTGTGCTTGAATCAGTCAATATTACAACTCCCATCAGTCTCGCTTCCTCCACCCCCTGGAAAGCGAATAGTCCAGCTGTCATTTCACCCATATCCACTGAGAAATCATCATTTATCCTCACCTGCTTTTCAATGTTAAAATCAGGCACTACCAATCCTACCCCTCATCTACTATTACCATTTCTGAAGCATCTGTGTATATTTGTAAATATCCATATTAATTACTATTTACATAAAATTCAACCATATCTGGATTTTAAAATCACTTGCTACTTTACTTTTCTGTCTCCTTTTGAATAATTTAAGATCCACCTCCGGTGCTTCACACAGCCATGGAGATGTCCTAGGAAAATGCATTGGAACATTCACTGCCTTATTACTAATTCCTGTCCTTTCTGCTTTTCCTTCCATTATCCATGCAAACCTTTGAGTTCTTTTCTTTCCTTTTCCCAGCTCGGATCAGAAAGCTGTTTGGTTAGATTATTTTCTCCAGCCTCTTGTAGATTTACTCAATATGTTAACACAAGCTGTGTTCTTCTCAGTTCCAGAGGTGTCTCTCCCAACTCCACCTGCATTGCCACCACTGGTGTTGTCCTGATTGCCCCATTGATTAACCTTGGTGCTTGACTTTGAATTATATCCTGTATTTAGGAATTATATTCCTGAAAATTTAAAGGTATCTACACTTTCAAATTCTATACCATAAAGTTTTAATTTTAAGTGTTGTTCTATCCTCTTACTAGTGAGAAACATTATTTTAGATTTCTCTGCTGAAAATCTGAACCCCCATTTTACTGCCCAATCTTCCACCTTAATTATTGCCTCCTGAAGTCTCTGTATTATACATTCATCATTCCCACCCCTTTTCCACATGACACCATCATCCACAAATACTGATACTCCGATACTACTATTTATATTAGAAAATATATCATTTATCATTGTGGCCAATAATAATGGACTAATAATACTTCCCTGCGGGGTTCCATTTTCCGTAATTTGTTTACTTGACATTGATTTCCCTTCTTGCACCTTGATGGGTCTACTAATTTAAAAATCTTTTGTCCAATCTAATTTCCGGTTTATATAATTTGATGATCAAACCTTCCTTCAAGTGACGATACTTTCATCTGTGTATTCTTTTAATGTGATGTCACCACTATGCACAGTCCAGCATTTAACTAAGCAAAGACTTGAGCCAATGGCGTTAAATGAAGGTGATTGGAACCAGCTGCTGATGATTAGCCATAAGCCACACATGTGGACGCAAGAATATAAGTCTTCACCTGTCTCATCTTTGCCCTTGTCCCTATCCCATGAACCACCATTTCCCAATCTTTAGCTGCTCACTCTGCCCCAGAGAGGCCCTGTCCTTCCCCACCTGCCTTCCAACTGCTGATTTATCATCCTCCATTCACCAATATACCCCACCCTGCTCCGTTTCCTACTGAATACTTCCAAATTCTCTAAATCCATGACCTAACCCAGAGCATTTGTACCCTTCCCAGAACAGGAGACTCTTCAACCATCTTGCTGCTATTGCCAGATGTCAACAGATCATCCTGCCTGACTGACCTGCACCTAGATAGTTGGTTATTTCACAGGTAATGACAACATGCTTATCCTGCAAGGGTATCTCACCCTGGTTATTATAATTGTTACTCCTTGACCTGTTGTTAAAACAAGCCATTTAGCCAAATACCCAGTCTGGGCAGACTTAATCAGTGGGGTAAAAAGGATGCCTTGCAGATAATAAACTGCAAAGGTGTTTTGGTTAGATGGGGGGAGAGAGCCAGCAGATCTTGTCTTTGGATTTTTTCAACAACGTACTACCTCTGCGTTCTGCCACCATATTATCTGGGAATAGCAAGAAGTACAAACCACTTCCATTCCTGACAGCTGCTGTGTGGATTGGGACCAGTGGCACCTAGGGACAACCATGGAAGCAAATGCTTTCTGTTTCAGTGAGAGTGGGATTGCCCAGTGAGTCCGCATCCAAAATGACCACCTCCTTTGCTGTGATGAAATCTGTAGGACAGATGGATCTATAGAGACAGAGCAAGGAACTAGACGCTTCCATGCCAACCATCGACTGCCCATGCACCCTAATCCAACCCAAAGCCATTTTATCCTCCCCTTATTTCTTTCAACTAGGGAGAATTGACACTAGCTAATTAATCTTCCACCTACACATTCTCTTCTAAGATTTGAGGGGAAACCGAGTGCCTAAGCCACAAGAGTGTGTGCAAACTCTGCACAGATGGCACCAGATATCAAGATTGAACCCTGGTCACAGGGGCAACAAGACAGCAGCTCTGCCTCCTGCGCCAATGACCATTGGCTGACGTAACATCTGGAGATAAATCTAGCTATGATGCTTTACTGTATCATCTTTCTGAGGATCCCAATTGTGGTTGATGATAAACAAGGAATGTACTTTCTATGTGAACAATGGTATTAAGGCTGAAAGTGAATATTAAATGCCATGATACAAATATAATTTGTAAAAGAAGCTGCAGAAGGTTGTAAATCGAGTCGGCTCCATCTTGGGCACTAGCCTCTTTAGGGAGCAGTGTCTCAGAAAGGCAGCGTCCATTATTAAGGATCTCCAGCACCCAGGGCATGCCCTTTTCTCACTGTTACCATCAGGCAGGAGGTACAGAAGCCTGAAGACACACACTCAGTGATTCAGGAACAGCTTCTTCCCCTCTGTCATCCAATTCCTAAATGGACGTTGAATTTTTGGGCACTACCTCACTTTTTTTTAATATACAGTATTTCTGTTTTTGCACATTTTAAAAAATCTATTCAATATACGTAATTGATTTAATTGTTTATTATTTTTATTTCATTTATTGTTTTTTCTCTGCTAGATTATGTATTGCATTGAACCACTGCTGCTAAGTTAACAAATTTCGCGTCACGTGCCGGTGATAATAAACTTGATTCTGATAATTGGAACACATTATTTGCTTCATGAAATAAATCACACTCACCATCCCTTATGAGCAATCGGAAGCCCATGTTACTGTGTATTCTTCATAATTTACCTCATTATGACCTTGCACCTTATTTTTGGGTGGCAGGGTCAAGATGCGTCTCTACCAAAGGAGGTGTAAGGATCTCCTTCCCTCCACTAGCCTGCAGGTCACCCTTGGGCAAGGTGTAGCACCTGTTTAGACCCCCAATCAGGGTCATTTGAAGCCATGGGAGCTGGGGCTGGATGGTCATACGAGCAGCTGGTGCATATCACAAGTCCTGGTTATGTGACCACTGACGCCAGGCAGATAATCTCTAAAGAGCATTGATAATAGCTGGGGTCACCCGTCTTGTAAAGACACTACTCAGAAGGCAATGGCAACCCACTTCTGTAGAAAAATTTGCCAAGAACAATCATGGTCTTAGAAAGAACATGATTGCCCACATTATACGATTCTGCGCATAATGATTTTATTGTCTTCTCTGTAACTGTAACACTTTATCCTACACTGTTATTTTTCCCATGTATTGCCTCATGTGAAAATAAACTAATTTATCAATAATCTCTTTATACTCTACTGAATGTTCAGCACTGTGACTAAAAGCTTGCATATGTAGTGAACATTCAATCCCCAAGTCCTACAAGAGGACTACAACCTTGCCGTAGGGTTTGGAGGCTTGTGTACCTCAATAACCCAAAGAGTTACGTGGGCTGGAGTCAGGGCCTTGTGTTTTAACTCTTGGTCTCCAGGTACAGGGTTTTAGCTCAGGTCTAATAACTCTAACTGGTCCAAAAAAATTGTTACAGAAACAGCAATGAAGAATCCTATATCTGTGTGCAACAGTATTCCTGAGTCTCGGAATTAGATTAGGTTATGAGGACACTCAGTCCTCGTTTATTGTCATTTAGAAATGCATGCATTAAAAAATAATACAAGGTTCCTCCAAAATGATTTCACAAGAAAACACAGGAAAAACCAAGACTAAAAGTTACAAAACCACATAATTATAACATATAGTTACAACAGTGCAAAGCAATACCATAATTTGATAAACAGCAGACCATGGGCACGGTAAAAAAAAGCCTCAAAGTCCTGAAAGCCTCATCATCTCACACAGGCGGCAGAAGGGAGAAGCCCTCCCTGGCATGAACCTCCAAGCGTCACAAACTTGCAGATGCAGCACCATTGGAAGCACCCGACCACAGTGGACTCTGAGTCCATCCGAAAACTTCGAGCCTCCGACCGGCCCCTCCGACACAGCCTCTCCGAGCACCATCCTCTGCCGAGCGCTTCGACCCTGCCCCGGCCGCCAAGCAACAAGCAAAGCTGAGGACTCGGGGCCTTCTCCTCTGGAGATTCTGGACCACACAGTAGCAGCAGCAGTGAAGCAAGTATTTCAGAAGTTTCACCAGATGTTCCTTCGTGCTCTCACGTCCGTCTGTATCAAATCAGGATTGTTTACGGCACGCTACTTGACAAATAACAGACATCACCACCGGAGTGGCTGCTGCGAGCTGCGTCGCGCCGCCATCTTCTCCTCCCTCCCATTTGCATGACTGACAGTAGTGAAAACCTAGAGGAAGCTTCTTGGCTTGAACACTGCCAGGACTAAGACCAAAATTGATTTTTGGAATGTACAAACCATGTACTTGTGTTGGTACAAACTTCATATACAGGGAGTCAGTGAAAGCAGACGGACAGGGTCTGGCAGACTACAGGCAGCAACCACTGAAATAGTTTTATACTCGGGAAGGGAAGATGGTTAGCACCATGATGGTGTGGCTGTCATTTTGAAGAAAGACATTGAGAAATGCTTGCTGGAGTGGAAACCAATCACCAGTAGGCTGATGAGGGTCAGTCTGAAAGGGAAGCAACTGACCATGAGTGTCATCCAGTGCTATACTCCAACTAACGATAGTGACATTGAAGAAAAGAACGCCTTCTAAGAACAGCTGCAATCAGATGTAGAGTCAACACCACACCATGACATAATCATCATCATGGGAGATCTAAACACCAAAGTGGGAAATAACAACTCACACTTCATTAGGGTCATGGGCATGCATGGATGTGGAATGATGAATAACAATGGTGAAAGACTGGAAGCATTCTGTGCCATGAGCAATCTGGTCACAGGAGGGACCCTCTTCCCAGACCATGAAATCCACAAACTGACATGGTGCTCACCCAATGGATGCAACAAGAACCCAACTGACCATTTAATAATTAATGTTATGTGGAGACTGTCTTTGCAGGATGTAATGGAGAAGAGAGGAGAGATGCAGGATGTGATCATCACCTTGCTGTAGCAGTGATGAAACTCAAGATGAGAAGCACTGGGACCAGAGGCATGTACAAAGATGTTTACATGTTGAAAAGCTGTAGGACACCAGTGTGAGATCTGCCTTCACTATTCAGCTTAAGAGCAGATTCCAGACCTTCCAAGACCCTGACGAGGATGTGTCAGTAGACAGGATCAATGCAATGTGGAAATGGATTGACTCAGTCTTCAAGGGGAGCAGCGCGGCATGTCTAGGATACAGAGCTGGAAAGAAGAACAGAGAATCGATACAACAGGAAACACGGACAGCCTTAGAAGGACAGAAAATTAAGAAGAAAGTGTTAGATGCAAAGTCAAGACAAGTTAAGGTGAAAGTTCAACTAGCATACACTGAAGCTAACAAAAAATATGAAGAGATTTGTAAGAAAGGATAAGAGAGTCTACATGGAAGACCTTGCAGTGGAGACAGAAGCAGCAGCCAATCAAGGTGATCGGGGAAATATATACAAGATTTTGAAATTAGTATGCGGAAAGTTCCAGGCCAGACCCAGTGGTCCCATGAGAGATAACAATGGTCTGCTTTTGACAACTGTGGAACAGCAAGAAACACAATGGATGGAGTACTTCAGAGCATTATTGAATAGACCATCACCAAATGAAGAACCTGACGTAAAAGAGGCAGTAGAGACATCAATACAGATCCATGCAAGAGAAAAGAGATTGTTGTTGTGATTAGATCACTAAAAAACAGCAAAGCTCCAGAAAGTAACAATTTGAACACCGAAATGATGAAATCTGAACCAAACATTTCAGCAGCCATTCTGCAACCACTGTTTACTATAATCTGGGAACAGGGACAAGTACCCAAGAACTGGACAAGGGGAGTCATTGTTAGGATCCCTAAGAAGGAGCACAAAGTGATTGCAACAACTGGCGTGACATCACACTTTTGTCAGTCAACACATGTAAAAATTGCTGGTGAACGCAGCAGGCCAGGCAGCATCTATTGGAAGAGGTACAGTTGACGTTTCGGGCCCAGACCCTTCGTCAGGATTAACTGAAAGAAGAGATAGTAAGAGATTTGAAAGTGGGAGGAGGAGGGGGAGATCCGAAATGTGTGTTGCTTAAAATTCTAGCATCTGCAGATTTCCTCGTGTTTACACTTTTGTCAGTGCCCAGCAAGGTTCTCACCAAAGTCATTGCCCAATGCACTACAGATGCTGTCAGTATGTGCTTGAGGAAAGAGCAAGCTGGCTTCAGGGGAGATAGAGGCTGTGTTGACCAGATCTTCACACCGCATAACATCATAGAACAGTGCAGAGAGTGGCAGAGACAACTTAGGTGAATTTTGTGGACTTTGAAAAGGCTTTTAATCGCATCCGCAGGGAGAGCATCAGGCAAATTCTCAGATCATACAGGATCCCTTCCAAAATTGTCCAACTTATCCAGAGTTTCTGTGCTAACTTCACCTGCACAGTTGGGGACTGCAATTTGAGCTTTGAAGTTAAGACAGGAGTCAGGCAAGGCTGCGTGATGTTGGCGCTATCACCTAACCTGGTGGTTGACTGGGTTATGAGGCAAACAATGAAAGATAAGCAGAGAGGCATTAGATGGACTCTATTCTCTACTCTAGAAGATCTTGATTTTGCAGATGACCCTGCATTGCTATCACATACAGACCAGCACAGTTATGAGAAAACTCAGCACCCGTGTATCTTTGTTGGACAGGTTGGACTCAGTCAGCCAGAGAAAGACTGAGCCCATGAGCCTCAATGTAGAGTCTCCTCCTCCCGTCAAAGCATACGACATCAACTTATCCAGCACCGACAGATTCACCTACCTGAGCACTATCGTTCAGCGGAATGGTGGGGCCAAGGACAACATCCAGTGTAGACTCAACAAAGTTAGAAATGTCTTCAGATCAATGAGTAACATTTAGGGATCAACCAAGTACAGCGTCCATACCAAGGTGAAGCTGCAACAGAGCTGTTTTCTGACCACATGTTTGTATGGGTCAGAATGCTGGTGCATGACAAGCTGTCGAGCTGCCGTCATTCCACAGTCCATATTTTCTGGCCAAGAATGATATCCAACTACGCCCTATTCCTTCAGTGTCATCAAGAGCAGAGGTCCCCAACCTTTTTTGCACCATGGACTGGTTTAATATTGACAATATTCTTGTGGACAGGCTGACCCAGCGGCGGTGGGGGGATGGTGTTCAAGTAGGGTTAAACTCACCTCAACATGTCTTTTACAGTTAGGGTTGCCAACTTTCTCACTCCCAAATAAGGGACAAAAATAGCAGTCAAATCCCGGGACACTTTACCCCAGGAAAGACTACCAAGACCGTGAAACCTTGCGCAGGCACCTGTGTGCGCATGCGCGTACGTGCCGATTTCTTTCCCTACATATCGGTTTTGCCTTAATCTTCCCGACTATACTGTACATACATTACTTCTACTTTGTATTTATCATATAATTCCTGCTTTTACTATATGTTAGTGTTATTTTAGGTTTTATGTGTTATTTGGTATGATTTGGTAGGTTATTTTTTGGGTCTGGGAACACTCAAAAATTTTTCCCATATAAATTAATGGTAATTGCTTCTGCACCTTATGCCATTTCAGCACGAAAGGTTTCATAGGAATGCTCTACCTTAGCAGGGGAAATATGGGACAAACCAACTTAGCCCAATATACGGGATGTCCCAGCCGATACGGGACAGTTGGCAGCCCTATGTTCAAGTTCAACAGTGCGTGATAGGGAATGAGGAAAAGGTGCAGCTGACTCACATCGTTTCCTCGCGGCCCGGTAGCACACGCTTTGGGGCCTGGTACCGGTCCAGGGCCCGGTGGTTGGGGACCGCGGACCAAGAGGACATGGTCACAATCATTATGAGGAAAAATTGGAGATGGATTGGGCATGTGATCAAGTCAAGTCAAGTTGCTTTTATTGTAATTTCAACCATAACTGCTGGTACAGTACACAGTAAAAATGAAGCAACGTTCCTCCAGGACCATGGTGCTACATGAAACAACACAAAACTACACTAGACTACATGAAACAACACAAAACTTCATTAGACTTCAGGCCTACACGGGACTACATAAAGTGCACAAAACAGTGCAAGACAGTACAATAATTAATAAACAAGACAACAGACGCAGCAAAGGACAAATTACAATATAATAATAAATTATGTAAATGTAACCAACGTTTTAGCAGGAATTGAGAAAGAAATGAGCAAGAATTGCAAAGGGAGTGGAGTGGTGTTTAGTTGAGTGTAGGTATGTGTGTGTGTGTGTGTGTGTGTGATGAGAAGAAAGGCCAACTCCATCATCAAGGCAGCACTTCATTGGACCATTGAAGGGCGGAGGAAACGTGGGAGACCAAAGACAACTTGGCACCACACCACAGAGGCAGGAATGAGGGCCCTGAACCATACCTGAGGGGCACAATAGAGATGATGGCCAAGGACAGATGGAGATGAAGGACTTTCATTGCTGCCCTAAACACCAGTGGTGTAACAGGCAGTAACTAACTAACAATTCCATGTCAATCCATTATCAGAACAAGATTGAAGCAGGCAGCAGTTCTGTCAGCTATAGCTTGAGCATTGTCCATCCAATAATTTATTATATCTATAAATGTATTATATATCAATTTAACACTGGACCCTGCTTTTTCGCATCCAAGCATAAGGACATCGAATCCAGGCAAAACAAAGTACAGTTAACATTATACTTTAACATGCTGTTCATGGCATGCCGATACATTCTCTCTGTGTCCTCTGCATTCGTGTCCCCATTCTCTTTCATCCGCAGATCTGTTTTCATCAGGAGTGGACAGATGTGAAGCAACAGGGCTGGTGTTCATCAACACGTAAGTTCTCTGTGCTGACCTTGTTACTGGGTAGATTTGATCCCCTCTGTCTGTGAGGGTGACAAGAAGGTGAGTCAAATGCTTTAGCATAAATCTAGTGTTTCCACTGGCTGCCGTGCCTGGTCTGCAGGGAAATACTGGGGTCATTTGTCTGGAGCACCAACTGTAGTTCTGTCCACCTGGGAGCAAACCCTGCCTTTTCAGGCCTCGCTCTTACCATGACCTGGCCACCTAGCTGTGGAAGGACTACCTTATCTCCCTCAGGGACTCTCCAACCAGCAATATGTCGCTTGGCCACTCAACGTGTTAACCTGGTCACAATGGTCCTTCAAATCCCCATATAATCATACTCAATCTGCTCGTGATTTCTTCCTGCACACTTGTAATTTCTGTTTACTTTTCTCTCTTTGCCCTGGGGTTTGCACACTCATTCCCTTTCTGCTGCTTTCTCTTCCACTTGCTGGTGTGTCCTTGCTTGCTGCTACCTCTGCAGTTAGCTGCACTGCTTTAACAGTTCTTGATTGTGTTTGGCCCCTACTCTTGCGAACTCCTGACATAATTCACACATGCACTGTCCTGTCTGCTATCTGAGCTTGGGGCTGCTGTCTCTCTGTGAGCCATGTTAGCTGCTTTGGGGATCACACATGTTTTCTGTCCCTGTCTTGTCCACGTTTTTCCCCCCTTTCCTAAGTCTATGATATCACCTGCCTTACTTAGCATGTCCATCCCCAGTACAGTACCCTTACTGTTTGGGCACACTCAAAAATCTGCAGGAAGCTGCACTCCCTCTATCTCAAGGGCCTGAGGCTGCCTTAACTCCCTCTCATGGATTCACCTCCTGCAATGGTAATGTAAATCACCTCTCCAGCCGTGGATGGGGTAAATCAATTATCGATACTAACAACCACATGTCCACTAACATTTCACATTGCTGGCCCCCTAATAAACCTCTTGTACAATATATATCCATGGGTGACCATTCCTGGCAATGGAGGCTGCCGCTAGCCGTTTGTCTGTCCTCACCAGCTCTATAATCTGGTCGGCAGTCAACTTGAACAGGGAGTGTACCACTGTGGTTTCTGCCTGTTTAGATGGGTAACACTTGCACCGTCCTCCCTTTTTTAGGACTGAAAGGCCTAATTTTGCTCTCATGTCCTATGGTATTATGATGTTGTTAGGACAGCACTGCCAACTATGGCCTGAGAGGCCACACTTTGGTAAATTATCTCCTTTACCCTTCTATATCTATTCTGGCAATTTGTCGCTAGGTACTCTGGTTACGGCACACAGAGCAAGACCTTTGTGACATCGCAGTAGCTGCACTTACTACAGCTACATAACAGCTTCTCCCTCTTCTAGCCTGTCTCACCAGCCCATGACACTATCACCAGGTCCATCAATCCCACTGCAATCCACAAGTCTAAAATATCCTGTGGGCTGGCTCAGGCCTTCCTTCAGCTATTTTCAGAAGGCCAGATCATTCAGCTCTCCGCCATGTTTTTTTGGTGCTTCGTGATCGCGTGGTCATTGACCTGAAGAAATCTAAGCGTGGGTACCATTCTTAGAAATACTCACTCCCTATAACTGCTGAGAACGCAGGTCACACAGTGGGTCATAAAGATATCCTGACTGAGCCCCGTGTTATTCAATTGACTTAAGTAGCTGTTATAAAACAATACTGATAAGAATGATCTTATCATATTTGTGATCTTTGTTGGCACCACCAGACCTATGCTCTTTAAGTACCTTGTAACCGATTCTTCCCAGCCAACAGAATCAGAGTCAGGTTTATTGTTTATTTATGTATTTGGCGATACAGCGCAGAATCCGCCCTTCGACCCACGCCGCCCAACAGCCCTCGATTTAACCCTATCCTAATCACAGGTCAATTTACAATGATCAATGAACCTACTAAACGGTACGTCTTTGGACTGTGGGAAGAAACCAGAGCACCTGGAGAAAAGCCACGTATCCCACAGGGAGAACATGCAAACTCCTTACAGAGGACGCTGGATATGAACTCTGAACTCCGACGCCCCAAGCTGTAATAGCGTCATGCTAACCTCTAGCAGCATGTCACGAAATTGTTGCTTTGTGGCAACAGTACATTGCAATACATAATAATAAAAAACTATAAATTGCAATAAGAAATAAATATATATAAAATTAAGTAAGTAGTGCAAAGAGAAAGTAAAAAAATAAGTGAGATAGTATACATGGGTTCATTCTCCTTTCAGAGAGGAAGAAGCTGTTCCTAGACCATTGTGTGTGTGTCTTCAGGCTCCTGTATGACCACCTTGATGCTCGCAATGAGTAGGGGGCATATCCTGGGTGCAAGGGTCCTTAATGATGGTTGCTGCCTTTTTGAAGCATCGTCTTTTGAAGACGTTCTTGATGCTGGGGGGTCTAGCACTCATGATGGAGTTGGTTAAGTTTGCGGCTTTCGGCAACTCTCTCTGATCTTGTGCATTGGTCCTCCATAGCAGATGGTGATGCACCAGTTGGAATGTTCTCCATGGTACAGCAGTCAACAATTGTAAAAGTCTTTGATGACATAACAAGTCTCCACAAACTCCTAATGAAACATAGTCACTGTCGAGCTTTCTCTGTGATTGCATTAGTATGTTGAGCCCAGAATAGATCTTCAGAGATGTTGACACCAGGAACATGAAACTACTCACCCTTTCCGCTGCTGATCCCTCTAAATTCCTTTGATTTCCCCCTCCTGAAGTCTATGATCAATTCCTTGGTTGAGTGCAAGGTTGTTATTTCAACACCACTCAACCAGCTGATCTATCTCACTCTTGTACACCACCTTATCACCGTCTGAAATACTGTCGACAATTGGTGTGCCTTTGGCAGATTTATAGATGGTGGTTGAGCTGTGCCTAGCCACACAATCATGAGAAAGCACTCATCCTTGAGTTGCACCAGTGCTGATTGTCACTGAGGAGGAGATGTTATTTCTGATTTGCACTGACTTTGGTCTCCCGATTGAGGGAGTCAAGGATTCATTTGCAGAGGGAGGTACAGAGGCATGTGTTTTGAAGTAAGTTGATAAGTATTGAGGGTATGATGATGTTGAGCACTGAGTTATAATCAATAAACAGCAGCCTGACATCATTGTTACTATTGTCCAGGTGATCCAAGGTTGAATGGAGAACCAGCATCCTCTGTAGATTTCCTGTGGCAAAAGGCAAATTGCAGTAGATCCAGTTCCTTGCTTAGGCAAGAATTGATTCTGGCCATGAGCAGCCTGTCAGTCACAGTAAATGTGAGAGCAGCTCTGTGACAGTCATTCAGGCAGCTCACCCTGTGTTACAAGGCAAGGGAGGTAGGACCCACGTGCTCGAGTATCTGACGCTGGAACTGAGACACGATGAGTACTGAAGTGAGAACAGAATATTAAATTACATGCTAGGCAATAATCCAAGTAGAGCTGATGATTGAACACTGAGCCTCCTTTCAGGTGCTCCATAAATATTGAAATCCTGGTGCCAAAACATGGCTGCTAATTAGCGGATGGTGCTGAATTCTTAGGGGTCATGCCATATTTAGGGCATCCAAACCCTAGAAGATGGCACGTCTAGATGTGTATTGGAACCAGACCGCTCCCCTGTGGCCGACTCCTGACAGCACTAGTTGCTCAGAGGTAGTGATGGTGGTTGTGGATCAGAGCCAAATCCAAGATGATCCTTTCAGGAACCCAGCACCATTCCTTAGGTCTGAATCCTTCCCAGTCCACAATCTGAATCGTGGATCGATATCCAAACCAAAGTCCACCGGAAAACCGTGAATCCTGAAGACCCGGTGCAGGACACTTTTGGCCATCTCTGCCACAGATGGGAGTCTGCCCAAGCTTGTGAATCCAAGGTTCTTGTCACAATGAAGGCCTGCTCCCCATTGACAAACCTGGGAGGTGGCAGGATTGATGATGGTAGAGTTAAAAGGCTGGTTTTCACAGCTTTTAATATGGAAAGTGGGATTGATCTTCAGGGTCTTGGGGAGCTGCAAGGTGTAAGCCATCAGATTTACTTTTTTTGAGAACCTTAAGGGGTCCAATGAATTTGGGCATTAATTTCTTAGACTCTACCCAGTGAGGTAATTCCTGGGTAGATCATCAGCCCTGTTGCCCGGGCTGCAGATCTGGTTCCTGTCTTCTCTTGTGGTTAGCCTTTACTTCAGCCTTCCAGATAGAGGCCAACAAAATCTCCTTTGCACTTGCCCATTTCTCCTTGCAGCATCGGAGATCTTTGGCCACAGGTACCCAACTATGTTCAGGGAAGAGTAGTGGAGAACAGCCAAATTGGCATTCGAATGGAGACATCTCAGGCACCGAATGCTGTAAACTGTTGTGGGTGATCTCTGCCCACACCAAATGGTTGCACCACTCCTCCAGTATTTCTGACACCAGGCACCTAGGGTTCGTTCCAAATCTTGGTTCACCTGCTCCATCTGGACATTGGACTGTGGGTGAAACCTGGACAAAAGACTCACTATTTCTCCAATCAGCTTACAAAACACTCTCCAGAAACATGATTCGAATTGTGGACCATGATCCAACACAACGTCCACAGGAAAACCATGGATCCTGAAGGCCTGGTGCAGAACAATTTTGGTCGTCTCTTTCACAGATGGTAGTCTTTCCAAGGTGATGAATCTGCAGGCCTTCAAAAAACAGTCAACAATTACCATGATGATGGTCTTCCCCTTGGAAGTAGAAGGTCCCGTGTCAGATTCAATGGAGATGTGCGCCCATGGTCTGTCCGGAACAGGCAGAGGGTGAAGGAGGTTGGGTGTAGGGCTCCTTGTTCCGAGTGCATACCTCACATGTTTGCAAGTATTGTTGGATCTCTCTTGCCACTCCAAGCCACCAGTATCTTCTCTTGATGAACTTGAGGGTCCTGGTAATCCATGGGTGAGCGGTCATTCAAATACCCATTGAAGTACCCGATACTGGACAGAATTTGGGACAAACAGCTGACTCAGAGCACCATTCTTGGGAATCTCTGCTTGTGCCTGGGCCTTGCAAATGGGTGTGTCAATTCCCCAATGAAATGGCGCTACCTCCTTGGCTTGGGGCGAAATGGTGGTAGGCTGATGCTCTTTTTTGGGTTCGTCGAACTGACAGGATGAGGTATCTGGCTTCTTTTTTTGTTGACCCCGGTCAATAGTTCAGGATGAAATTAAAGAAAATAAACCACCTGGCCTGCCAGGAATTCAGTCTCTTAGCCGCCTGAATATAAGCCAGGTTCTTGTGCTCTGTCTAAATGATAAAAGTGTTCTAGGTCCCCTCAAGCCAGAGACGATGAGCAGTTCTCTATTCCCGATGTCATACCTCACCTCTGCCGGGGGTAGCTGCCTGGAGAAGAACGCACACGGGTGCAGTTTATTGTCTGAAGGTGCCCATTGAAACAACACTGAACCCATTCCGACAACAAAGGCACCCACCTCCATGATGAAGGGAAGGTCCGGGTTAGGTACAACCAAAATGGGAGCTGTCATGAGCCACTGTTTGAGCTCTGCAAAAGCAGCCTGTGCTTCAGTAGTCCAAGCTAAAGGGCACATGGATTTCTTGGTTGGAGCTGTCAGCGGAGTCGCTACTGAGCTGAAGTTGTTTCACATTGGCTGGTAGTGGCCAATCTCTGACCGGCTGATGAGGTGGAGGGCCAAATGAATCCCATGGCAAGAGTCTCCTTTATATACTCCTCCATAGCACTTCTCTCTGGGCATGAGTGTGCGTATAATCAATCCTGTGGCGGTCAAGTACCAGGGCAGTAGATCTATAGCACAGTCATAGGGTCGGTGCAGTGGAAGAGTTGAGGCCATTCCCTTGCTGAAGGCCTCTTCCAACTCCTTGTAGATGGAAGGGGTTTACCCTGGTTTTGGTGTTTCAATTAACTCCAAACCTTTCTTCGAGGACGATTCCTGAGGCTCCTTGAGTGACAGGGGTGATTCCACAGACCTCAGTCTCCTCCCTAGGTTCACTAGACTCTTTCATTGAAACAGTGGACAAATCAGAGTCCAAATCATCATCCGTGTCCTCAGATGATGCCAGTGAGGTGTTAAAAGTGACCCTTGTGCCCCAGGAACCATACTGCGAGGTTCTGTGTTTAGCAGTCTTTCCTGTAGTCAGGATCTGGTGACTGGATCCCTTAGGCTTAGCTGTTAGAGTTCCAGACTGCTTGGGCACTTCCTTGGTTTGCTCCTGAATCAGAGATCCCCTGTCTCTAATTCCAGCGCACCCGTGACTAGACAGAGTTGGGACTCGCACAGCTTTGTTGGCTGGAGCCGGCTCGTCTGTCCTCAAGGCTTCAGGTTACCTTGAACTGAAGTCTGTCCCCTTGTCGGTCATTAGTCTCGGGAGAGTCTGGTGGTCAGAACATCACACAGAAAACATGCCCTTTTGCAGTGACTGGACCAATCATGATCCTTCCTTCCTTCCAGTACATGGAAGGGTTCTGCTAGGACTGCCAATGGTGCCCAAAGATTATGGGAATGAGAGGTGAATTGATGATGTAGAAACTACCACATGATCCTCAATTCTCATCCACGGAACCAATATCTGCTGCTGGATCTGCCCAGAACCTAGTGGACAGCCATCCAGGACAGTTGCGGGCATGGACTGGCTTAACTCCTGCAGCGTTACATTGAGCCAGCATTTGTTCCCCAAGTCCAAGAAATTACCAGCCCCTCCAGAGTCCACAAAAGCATTTACCTCTCTTCAGTTCTTACCCCAGGGGATCTCAGCCTTCAGCGTGGCACCAGAAGCTGTGGGGTTGGGAGTGGTGGCTGCTACCGTCACAGTCCTCCCAACACTGGCCAGTCTTAGCAGTTTCTCCGATAGCTGCAGCTTCAGACATTCGGCCCACAGGTTACCTGCTTCCCTGCAGTAACAGCAGCCATCTCACCTCCAACACCAGGACATGTCATCGGCGGAGAGTCTTGTGCAGCCAATTTCCAGAGGCTCAGCAGGATGCGGGCTGGTCGGTGTCCAAGATCAGGGAGTTGAACTGCAATGTGTTGAGGCCTGGCTCGGGCTACCCCTATTTGAACTCTTGATGTAGTCCCACTTTCGCTCCGACAGAGGATCATCAAGGTGGATGGACAGGTTGATCAGAACCCACAAATCCTCTGATGGCTCTCCCAAAGCAAGAGCATCCTGTAATTCGTCTCAGAGTCCGTGGCAATATAGAGTGGCCAAGGCTTCTCCGTTCCAGCCACTCCGTTGGGCCAGAGTCTGAAACTCAAGAGCGTAGTTGGCTGCTGAACCTGACACACCTTCATCAGCCAGTCCGAGGCTCGGCTTGTTCTGGTGGGATGATGGAACACCTTCCTCACGGTGGGCATGTATTCCTCCAATTCCTCCGACTTAGTTCCCGATGCGTGGTGGCCCAGACCAGGGCTCTGGCTCTCCCTGTCAGGAGAGAGATAATGAAGGCCACCTTTCCACACTCTGAAGGGAAACGAGGCAGCTGGAGTTCAAATGCCAGTGAGGATTG
The DNA here is from genome assembly GCF_030028105.1 of Mobula birostris. NCBI lineage: Eukaryota > Metazoa > Chordata > Chondrichthyes > Myliobatiformes > Myliobatidae > Mobula > Mobula birostris. The sequence goes on from NC_092386.1 coordinate 55,891,412, forward strand.
AGTGAGGAATCTGCGGCAAGAACCCGGGTCTCCGTCGAATCTCTCCAGGGTCAAAATATGTATTTGCTCTGCAGAGTGATTGAAAGCCACACCTGAGCGACTCTGGCTTCCCCCTTGCAAAATTTGGCACACAGAGACCTGGAGATTATGTATCTCCAGGCTCTGCCTAGAAATCCTCTCACTGTGGCTGGCCACAGCACAAGAGACTCTAATGTCCCACTGGGTCCACTTCTGGCTTAATCATACTGTGATGAGAGACCTAGGCGAGGATGGTTGGACCCGAGAGCTGGAGTATCTGAGGCTGGAATAGAGACACGATGCGAGACTGAAACGAGAACAGAATACTAACCTAGACGCGAGATGATAGTCCACGTAGAGCTGACAATTGAGCACTGAACCTCCGTTCAGATGCTCCTTAAATATTGAAATCCTGGTGCCAAAACATAGCTGGCAATTAGTGGGTCAGTCCGGAATCATTAAAGAGGTCATGCCAGCTATCCATATTCCAGAGAGTTAGAGCATCTAAACCCCAGAAGCTGGTGCGGTTGGGTGCATATCGTTACCCCCTGCTCTTCATGGGCACTGGTATGATTATCACACTCTTGAAGCGGGTGTGAACTTCTGACTGCAGCAGTGAGAGACTGAAGATGTCCTTGAAAATTCTGCCAGTTGGTTGGCACAGGTTTCTAGTGCCCCACCTTGGCAGTGTTCATCCTCTTGAAAGATGCTCTGACATCAGCCTCTGACACAAAGATCACGGGGTCACCAGATACTGCAGGGATTCCCACAGGTGTAGTTTCATTGTCCCTTTCAAAGAGTGCATAAAATGCATTGGACTCATCCAGAGTGAAGTATTACAGCCATTCATGATATTAGGTTTCACTTTGTAGGAAATAATGGCCTACAAACCCTACCAGAACTGATGTGCATTTGATTTCATCTCTAACTTCAATCAGAATTGGTTTTTCACTCTTTAAATAGCCTTCCGTAGGTCGTACCTGGTCTCCTTGTGTAGTTCTGGTTCACCAGTCTTCTATGCCACAAACCTAGCCCTCAGAAGAATGTGAATCCCCTGGTTCACCCATGGCTTTTGGTTTGGGTGTATCCAATATGTTCTCAAAGGCACACACTTGAGAAAATGCCATGACAACTGTGGCATATTCATTTAGCTTCAAAGGTGAATCCTCGAATATTATGCAGTCCACCGATACAAAGCAGTCCTGTAAGTGCTACTCCACCTCCCTTGACCATACTTCTTGGTTCTCACCACTGGTCTTGTGGTCTTTAGTCTCTGTGCAAACGTTGGGAGTAGAGGTACAGCCAGGCGATTCGACTTTCCAAATTGTGGGCATGGGATGGCACGGTAAGTGCTCATGTTGGTGATATAACAGTGGTCAAGTGTGTCCTCTGGTTCCACAGGTGATAAGTTGGTGGCAGTTGTTAAGAAGTTTTTAATTCTCAAGTAATGTAACAATTAACAAATATTCTTACCCAAATAGTCTTGGCCTTAACAGACACCCTTTAAACAGTCAGTGCTGAAATATTGATTCTCCTGTTCCTGGTCTTGTTAATCTCTCACTTTAGGCAACTATCTCTTCAAGCCTTGTCAAGTTACATTCACAACATCTTGTTGGTGAGCGTATATACTTAAAACCACAGCTCTTATAAATAATGGTTTAACATACTCAATTAACTCTGCCCAAACATGATCGGGACAGAATAAGAAGATAAGTATATTTGTAAAGCCCACCTCCTTACTGAACTACACCTAAAATATGTGGATAGCACCAACATTGGTCCCAGTGTTGATAACTCTAATCTTCTATCAAGCTTTCTAATGGTGTTTCTCCCAAATTAGTGTTTTAATTACTACCTTGCTTTAAGTGACAAATAGTTAATTCTTCTATATTGTAAAATAAATGAAATATTCATTTAACTATCTGACATTAAAAGGAAATTAATAACACTGGACATCAAATTTTTTCGAAAGTGTTACTTCCTCAGAATTTTTTGTGGTTATGATAGACCCCTGGAGCCAAACACAAATATAATTTCAGACTACGAATAGGAATTCACATAGGAATTTGGAGAAACAAGAGATCAACTTTTATTGAGTATAATGTGTTTAATTGCATAATAGTACTGGCTAAAAATGTTTTGTTGACGATTTTCATTTGTACATGGTGTCTGAGGCTTTTTGCTAAAGTACCCAAGAATAATCAGCCAGCACTGATGGATTCCAATTGCCCAATACCATTTCTCCATGATTGCAATGTCTTGATGAAACCTTTCACCATGCTTGTCACTGACAATGCCAAGATTTGCAGGGAAGAAGTCTAAATGGAAATGTAGAAAATGAATCTTTAGTGACATGGTGTTGTATGCTTGAAGCCTGTTGTCTGCCAGCTTCACGTAGTTTGGTGTTCTGTAGTTGCCAAGAAAATTTTCAACAACGTGCTTGAATGTCTTCCATGCCATTTTGTCCATTGCGCAGCATAGGTCTCATAGCTGAAGGGAGACTGTGATATTCAATGGATTTCTTGTTTTTAACAAAGAAACTAGACACATTGGTCAGACAGAAGTAGCATTCCTTCACATGGTCCTCCTCCTCTCAGCATATCATTGGGACAGTGAACGGCATTAACTCCCGACTACCTCTGAGCCAAGCTCTAAGATCGACAAATGTGAGGAGCCCAGGCTTTGTCTTGTTTGCCAATTTTACACCAAAGCAGAGGGCATAAGCTTTCTTAATAAGAGGAGTCATGCTCTGTCTTCAAGACGTAAGTGTGTACTTGCCACAAATATAACAGTAAGCATTGTGGCTGTTGCAGCATTGGCAAGACATTATGCTGTCACAACTACTCCCTGAAAATATGATTATTTTATTATAATGAGTACACACAATATGCACATGGAGCATGCTCATCAATGTGAGAGCAAACCGATACACTTGTAAACGCAATGCACAGAACAGTGTGTGTGCGTGATACTTTCATAGCCTTTCTACACCTGTCCTGCCACGCAGCATCTGCCCTGCCTAAACATACCCAGGCATGCCTGGCACATGATAGAAAACTCTTCAGCTTGCATACGGGCAATGTTTCAATTGACTTAAATTATGAATTAAAATAACAAATATAGATGATTTCAAAAAAAAAGATGCGTGGTTGGAAAATTTCATGGTGATTTTCATGATCAGCAGCCCAAAATCCATTAGAAGCACCTAAGTATATTCAGGAAGCAAAATCTTTGTTGTCCGGGGTAATAGTATTTTTAAAACAATGCACAGAAAATGTGTGGATGTTTCTTGCTGTGTTAGATGAATATGTAGCTAGGTACAACAATCTTTGGGAGAAGGCCTAAGATCACTGAATATTAATTACCAGTGTATAATTTCTAAACAACTTGGCACTTTAGAATCTAATTGTAAAGAATTAAATAGCTTCAAGATTACAGCTACATTTTCAGGAGAAGAAAGGTAAAGAAATTTCAGTTCAGAGGAATAAGCTAACCAAAGTTGCATACAAAGCCTACCATTGAGGAAAGACAATGTTTCCCAAAATGTACTGCCTAGCTCATAATTTTTTTAAATACATCTATTTAATTCTGCAGGTGTGATATTAAGGGGAAAGTGTTGTAAGCAAGTGGTAGTAAAACGAATGAACCTAGCACAGAGAAAAGCAGAATGAACTAAAATTCATGTGCCTCTTTACAACTAGATTGAACTGTAACAAAACCGCCTTATCAGCAGGTGGAGTATTAGCAAATGCACTTGCTCTCAGAAGCAATTCTGAACTCTGCAAGTGAGATAATGCAAAACGCTTAATCATTTATACAATTAGTTTACAGGTAATGTACCCTTGTCTGGCCTCCAAATCTTCACCTACACATATTACATAAGTATTGGAGGTAGATTTGCCCATGTCTGACTACAGAGAGCACTATCAGACATCCATTCACTATTTCTGCATCTGAGTTATCAGAATGAAATTAGAACCTATATCGGTCATATACAGGAATAAGAATAAGAACAGCATTTGTTTTGCTACAACTTTACCTTGCTAGCTTTTATATGATTTGCTAAAGAAGTGAATATAATCCACTCTAGTTGAAACTTCTAGTTGCCACTCTGTACACTCATATTCAAACACATTATTTTAGTTGTCTTTTATTTTAATTACCCTTATTACTAATGTACACCACTCATTGTTCTTTTAATCACATTCTTTTATACCCATCTGTTTTTGACACATAATAATTAGATACAGAAATTAAACACGCTACTTACAGTTTTAATCAGATGCATAGTAGTGGCTAAACATATGAATTATATTTTCTTAACTATTAGAAATAATCAGTTTTCATTCTAAAGTGTGTTACTTTCATTCTAAATAGGTCCATATACACAAGGATTCCTTACAGACACAAGGATAAAATTTGAGTTCTTTCAGTTGAGAACATATTGGAAGCCTATATATTTGTTGGAATTATTTGTATTAAAATACTTGCAGTTACAGTGTGTTTTTCACTTCCTCCATTGTTTTATAGTACCTATATAAGAGAAATAACTATTTTTGTGTTGGAAATGTAGCAGCCAGTTTGGGTATCACAGGATCCCCGTAACAGTCATAATCTGTTTTAGTAACATTGGCGGAGGGACAAATGTGGCCAGAAAAAGAGCAACGGGTCAGCTGCTCTTCAAAATATTTCTGTAAAACTGTTTACAGGGATTTAAGAGAGTAGTTTAGGTTAGTTTGATATTTTATCGTAAAGACGAGGCATTCTAACACATGTTCAGTATTGCTTTAAAGTATGATAGATCTTTCTGATTCAGAGGCAATGCGGCGTCGAATGAACGGCCCCTGACGATATCATAAGTTGCTGCTAACCACCGTCTCCGCTCCAACTAACTCTATCACTTCCGAAACACATGACAAAGTGAGAATTCCCTGGCAGATTAAAAAAAAATAGTGGGAAAACTGGACTAATACTTTCAGAGTTAAACCACCTTTGTGAATCTCTTTCACCGTGTATTAATAAGTAATTAGCAAGGAAACTTTCGGGGAAGAATTAATACTAGTCAAATTTACAGTCATTGTTAATTCAGTTCCAGTCGACGATGTGAAGTCAGTGGCAGGTGGGGATTTGTTTAATGAGGTGATTAGGTTGGAATTAATTAGCCAATCATTTGCTCGGGGGTGATAGAGAAAACGCGGATAAGAGTAACTCACTGCCGTGTTTTCCGTATAGTTGAATCTATCCACCTCAGTACAGCTGGGTCTTGAAAGAAAAGGAGTATTGCTATTGCTTGTGGACTTTGGGTTCCTGCTTTTTTTTTACTGAAGCAGTGATATGATTCCAATTCGTTTAATTTTGTTGCTACCCATAGTAACAAATTCAAATGCAGCCTGGTTTGGTGAGTACCCTGTTTCTACTTCGTGAAATAGGGATTAGTGTATGGAAGTCCTACTTAAAGGGAAATACAGTTTATATGCTTTCTCGGAAGTAAGGGGGTAGAAGATGAAATCAACAGTGCTTTGATATATTACTCTATCCCAGCAGCGGGCATGAAAGTTTGAAGTTCCCTTTATTTTTTGATGCCCATTTAAAATGACTTTTGTTGCATTTCTGAATCTCTTCCACCCCTGTTCAGGTCCTAAATAATTTTCCTCTGCATATAAATTACTTGGATCATGTGTCCTATATGTATTCAATTCAGCACTGAAGCCAACTTCTTTTCATTGCAAGGGATTTGCTTTGATGCTGAAAAGATTCTCTGAGGTGTAAAGGTAACATCAAAGCAATTCAGTTGCGAAGGGATATTTAACCTATCTCCTGTTTCATTCTGTCAAAAGCTTCTAATTACATTCTTTTTCCCCTGTTTGGGCTATATGCTTCTAATACCTGCTTTCTGAACAAGCTGGGTGTTTTGGATTGCTACCAATTTTTTGCATGTCTGCAGTTGTTTGTTACCTGTCGTTGGTTCACCCTAGTTTCTGGAGTAGCTTCAGCTCAGACATGTTAAATTGGGTGTGATTATTGGATTATTGGATTTTTGTCATCTCCAATAGAGTTCAGAATGACAGATTTCCATCAGTCATTGCGAAGAGAACTTTTAAATAAAAATCTCCTTTCTGCTCACCAAGGTGAAGTTGAATGGATCTTTCCTTGTGATGGTGTTGATAAATTATTGAATTAACTCTAGTCTATAATAGTGCAGGGGTTATTAATTTTGTAGTAACTGGGACAATCCTGTTTCATCTGCCTTAGTTATAGTGCTTATGTGTGAATTGGAAGACTTAAGTTCAAATCTTTCCTTTGATCAGCTAATCAGCCTGATGCTGCTAATGAAGTACTGTATGCTATTGAGATGTTTACCCTCATTTAAAATTTTCAACTCCCTTTCATACAAATCAAAAATCCAGTAGAAAGAAATTTTTCCCTAACATGATGCTGCCTGGTGTTCAGGCTCAAATGCTGCTTTAATTTAACGGACATATTTGCTTTGATGTCATTTCTTGAGGCAAATCCTTTAAACTTTTTCACATTTTTGACATGCACTTACGCTTTCTTTTTGTATGGGAAAAAGTTGTCTTATCTCTAGTTAAACTAGTGGGTGTTATCTAGTTTTAAAACAAAAGTATACTTTGCCTAATAAATCCAAACCATAACAGTTTTGCTTGCGTTTACTTAAGGGTCAACAACTTCCTGCAGTCCATCGCAGTTTCAGTGTAAGAATGGGCATTGTGTACCATTGCTGTGGAAATGTGATGGTGATGATGACTGTACTGATGGAAGTGACGAAAGCGGTTGTGGTAAGTAATTGGTAGCTAGGTCATTCTGCCTGAACATAATTGGGGGAAGTAGGAGGGAGGGTGTGTGATGGTAGGCGGTTGAAAGGTGCCTTAATAAAATTGGAATTCTTGCTTCTTTATCATAAGCTTTGTAAAACAATGATCTGGGTAAATGGCCAATAAAGTGTGCATGTTGGTGTAAGACATAGGAGCAGAATTGAGGCTACCCATTGAGTCTGCTCTGCCAACCTATCATGGCTGATTTATTAACCCCCTCAACCCATTCTTCTGCCTTCTCCTGCCCTTGCTAATCAAGAACCTATCAACCTCTATACCTAGTGACTTGGCTTCCCCAACTGTTGGTGGCAATGCATTCCACAGATGCAACATCCTCTGCCTATAGAAATTCCTCCTCAACTCTGCTCTAAAGGGATATCTTTCTAATCTGAGGCTGTGCTCTCTAATCCTAGACTGACCCCACTATAGAAAACCTACAGGCCCTTCAGCCCACAATGCTGTGCCGAGCATGCGCAATAGGAAACGTCCTCTACATCCACTCTGTGTGGGTCTTTCAATATTCAGTAGGTTTCAATGAGAACCATCTTATTCTTCTGAACACCAGCGAATACAGGTCCAGAGCCATCAAATGACTTGTATATTAACCCTTTCATTCCTGGGATTATTTTTTTCAACCTCCTGTGGAGCCTCTCAAATGTCAACACCTCCTTTCTTAGATAAGGACTCCAAAACTGCATAATATTCCAAGTGCAGACTCACCAATATCTTATAAAGCCTCAGCATTATGTCCTTGTTTTTATATTCTAGTCCTTGAAGTGAATGCCAACATATCATTTGCCTTTCTTACCACTGACTCAACATGCGAGTTAACCTTTAAGGAATCCTCCACAAGGACTCTCGTCCCTTTGAATCTCTGATTTCTGAATTTTTCACCCATTTAGAAAATAGTCTATGCCTTTCTTCCTTCTACCAAAGTGCATGAATATGCATTTCCCTGCACTATATTCCATCTGCCATTTCTTTGCCCATTCTCTTAATCTAAGTCCTTCTGCAGGTTCCTTGCTTCCTCAATACTACCTGTCCTTCCACTTTTTTTCACATTGTTCACAAACTTTGCCTGAAAGCCATCAATTCTGGAATCCAAATCATTGACATATAACAAGAAAGGAGTCGTCCCATCACAACTCCCTTCAGAATGCCACTAGTCATTAGCAGCCAACCAACAAAGGTCCACTTTATTCCAACTTTTCGTCTCCTGCCAGTCAGCCAATCTTCTATCCATGCCAGTATCTTCCCTGTAATACCATGGACTCTTATCTTATAAAGCAGCCTCATGTGCCTTGTCATAGACCTTCTGAAAATCCAAGTAAACAACATCCACTGACTCTCCTTTGCCTAGCCTGCCTGTTATTTACTAAAAAAAAAAAAAAAAAAAATTCCAGACAGGTAAGATTTTCCCCTTCACAAAACTGTGCTGGCTTTGGGCTATTTTATCATGTGCCACCAAGTACCCTGAAACCGCATCCTTAATAATAGACTCCAGCATCTTCCCAAGTGCTGAAGTCGAGCTACCTGATCTATCATTTCCTGTCTTTTGCTTTCATCCCGCTTAAAGAGTGGAATGATATTTGCAATTTTCCAGTCCTCCGGAACCATACCAGAATCTAGAGCTTCTTGAAAGATCATTACTAATGAGTCCACAATCTCTTCAGCAGTACATCTAGCATCATGTTATGCACTAACATGTTTGCTGGCAATCCTAAGTGTGGGCAGCATGCTGGCCACAAATTGCCAGAAGGGTAACAGACAAGTGGAAACTCTGAAAAGTAGCAATGTTTTGGTAGCAAATCTGAAGCTACTAATACTTGTGAATAGCTGGGGCAAAAGCACCTCACTAGTCCATAAGCCATAGGAGCAGAATTAGGCCATTCGGCCCATTGAGTCTGCTCGGTCATTCCATCATAGCTGAACCTGGATCCCACCCAACCCCATACACTTGTCGTCTTGCCATATTCTTTGATGCCTTGACTGATCAGAAAATGATAAACTTCTGCCTTGGACTTGGCCTCCACTGCAGTCAGTGGCAGAGCATTCCACAGAATGCTACTTTCTGGCTACAAACAAATTCCTCCTTACCTCTGTTCTAAAGGGTTGTCTTCAATTTTGAAGCTGTGCCCTCTAATTCTGGATACTCACACCATAGGAAACATTCTCACCACGTCCACCTTGCGAGTGGTGATTGATAAGTTTGTGGCCTAAGGTAGAAGAGTCAATTTTAGAAAACCCAGCACATTTATTTTTCAAAGTAGTCCCCTCCTATATGTGCTCATTTAGTCCAGCGGTCATGGAGTATACAGATCCCTTCTTTGTAGAAGTGGTTCACAGCAGGGGTGATTGATAAGTTCGTGGCCTAAGGTAGAAGGAGATGAGTTATTAACTTCAAACTTTCTGCATAATCACTCAAAGAGTTGAACTGCACGTGCATGTAATGAGAGCATCTTCGACCTCCAGGTGGTCCATAGCAGGGGTGATTGATAGGTTTGTGGCCTAAGGTAAGGAGACTAGTTATACCACTCTTGTTACATGCATGTGCAGTTCAACTCTTTGAGTGAAAATGCAGAAAGTTTGAAGTTAATAACTCATCTCCTTCTACCTTAGACCTCGAACCTATCAGTCACCCCTGCTGTGGACCACCATCACCCCTTGTATCTTGTCCTTTCAACATTTGGTAGGTTTCAATGAGATCCCCCGGCAGCCTTCTAAATTCCAGTGAGTGAGGCCCAAGGCTGCCAAACACTTCTCATATGTTAACCCCTCCATTCCTGGAATCATCCTCATGAACCTGCTCTGGACTCTCTCTAATGACAACGCATCCTCTCTGAGATAGGAGGCTCAAAATTGTTGAGAGTACTCCAAGTCCGACCTAACTAGTGCCTTATAAAGGCTCAGCATTATCTCCTTGCTTTTATATTCTAAAATATGTTATTCAACTTTAATTTTTTTTCCTCAGGTGCCAGTATCAAGGATGCCTGAGTTGTTGCAGAGCACTCAAATAGCCAGAAGTTCCTGTACACATTGGAACAATTGATATTGATACATTATAGGCTGAGATCCTGCAGAAGGAGTAAAGGGGGTTGGGCAAGAGGTTAAGAGGCAGAACCCCAAACTCCAGATTGCTCTTGGTACCATGTCATAGTGAAGTTAGAAGTAGACTAATAGGCTAGGTGAATGCATGGCTAAGGAGCTTGTTTAAGGATTAGGGTTCAGGAATTTTTGGATCTCTTTTTGCAGGAGAGACTTGCTGCATACCTCAACTAGAGAAGGACCAATATTCCTAGAGGGAAATTTGCTAGTGCTGCATGAGTGGGTTTAAACCAGGTAATCATTGGGGTCAGACTCACAGTTATGGGATAAAACAGTAGCCACCAAGAGCAGGTTTAGTAATTAGGACAGCTGGGGGTACAGTAAACAGAGGGAGATGAATATTCATTTAAACTGTTTATCTCAATGTATGAGGCTTAACATGAAGGTGGACAAGATCAGATTTAGTTTTAACTCTGGGTCTGGAATGTTGTATGTGTATAATAGCAGGAAATGGCTGAGAGAAAAGCAAGACTGGTAGCTTCATGTTCTAGGATACAGGTGTTACAGAAGTTGGGGAGGAGATGTTTTCTTTTGTGTTAAGGGAGATACAACAGCAGTGCTTCAAGATGGCATTCTTGGCGATTTGTCCAGACTCACTGGAGTTTTAGAAGAATGTCAAATATTGAAAGTCCTATCTCAAGTGGAAGTGGAGGATTCTAGAACCAGAGGGCACTGCCTCAGAATAGAAGAATGTCCCATTAGATCAGAAATTGGGAGGAATTTCTATAGCCAAGAGGATGGTGAATCTGTGGAATACATTGCCATGGATGGGAAGCAGAGTGTGGTGGGTGAAGGTTGTTTCTCAGAATAGAGGCTGATGACTAATGATACATCACAGGACTCTGTGTTGTGACACTTGTTATTCAATATCTGTGATGCAAACGCACAAATCTGCAAGTTTGCAAATGGTACAAAATTAGAAGCTGTCGATGGTAAGAGGAGTATCATAGATTGGGGGAACCGTGAGAAGTGAGCCAAGGAGGGGTAAATGGATTTCAGTACAGATAAATGTGTTGTTTGTTTTAGAAAGTCAGACTAGCCTAAGACTTGTACTGTGAATGATAGGATATTAAGAAGGGCAAGTGCATAAGACGTTGTAAGTGGCATTGCCTGTAGCTAGGATGGTGAAAAAGATGGTTAGCACATTGGCCTTCAGTAAGAGTATTAAGTATAGGAGTAAGAACATTTAGGTTCAGTTACATAAGTCACTGCAGAGGCTACACTTGGAGTGCTGTTTTGGTCACCCAGTTAAAGGAAAGATGTAGTTAACTGTAAGAGTGCAGGATGGATTTGAGGATGTTACCATGACTAGAGGGCTTGTGTCACAGGGAGCGACTGGCCAGGGTAGGTCTGTATTTCTTGGAACATAAGGAAATGAGGGGTAATCTTGCAGTGTTTAACATTGAGTGGTGTACATAAGGTGAATGGGAAATAATTTTCTCCAGATTTTGGTCTTCCCTATCTAGGAGGTATAAACTTGAGGGGAAAGACTTAAAAGAGACCTAAAGGGTGGTGAATATGTGGAGTGAGCTGACAGAGAAAGTGGCTGAGGCAGGTACAATGGTAACATTTAAATTATTAAAAAAAAAAAACAACACACATTTGGTTAGGTACAGGGAGGGGCAGGGCTTGGAGGAATGTGGGCAGAATGCAGGAAATTAGGACTATTTGAGTGGGCACCTGTTCAGCATGAACTGGTTGGGCTGAAGGGCCTGTCTCTGCTGACTCTATAAACACACTGAATAATTACCGGTTGCTTTATCTTAATTGCCACACTCCAGGCTCTTTATACTAATGATCATGGAACTGTATAACCCAAAAGAGGTTCTTAAGCTAGTATCCATGCCTTGACTTTTGTAATTGGTTCATAGTTAATCATATCTTGATTTCTGGGATGTGTTGGGGAAAATTAGTTTCTGCCATTTAAAACTACAGTCGAATTGTGCCAACGACCTACATAAATTGTAAACACAAGGGATTCTGCGGATGCTGGAAATCTTGAGCAACACGCACAAAGTGCTGGAGGAACTTGGCAAGTCATCAGGGCATGAAGGGTCTTGGCCTGAAACATCGACTGTTCATCACCCTCCATAGATGTCACCTCGTTTGTTGAGTATCTACATAAATTGTCTGGTTCTTATGCCAAGTATACTTCAGGTTACTGGTCATTGTTTCATGACTGGTTTTCTTTTTCTCTCCCTCCCACCAATTCCTCCACCCCATTACCAAATAATTTTAAAATACTGATAATATTTATGCTTGGCCACCACCTAGACAGGAACAATTGAACTTACAGTCCTTCTGCCTCTGGTATTATTCACTGTGTGTTTCACTTGCATTCTTGATTTTAAGACTTGGATCTGAAATCTTGATGTAACTAGAACCAATTGGAATGAAAAATTTGCAAATTAGGTTGACCTATAAACGTATTGTTGGTAGTTCATTAGTGAGTTGAGCCTTAGATTGTAGATTGGGATCATTGTGTGGAGGAATAATTAGTGTCACAAGATAATTCAGTCTTGCTGTGTCAATGATGTCTATAAATTCTTTGACACAGTTCAGACTACGTGTGGAGTTTCTGACTTTGTATGCCACAATGGACATTGCTTGCCCAGTAAATGGAAATGTGATGGTGCACCTGACTGTGACGATGGCTCAGATGAAAGCCCAGAAGCTTGTCGTGAGTATGATCTTTGGCAGAAACAGAAACTTTCTCAATCATCTTGTACAGGAGCAGCTCATGCCTGCCCAGCTATTTCACTGCAATTTCAGCTAACCTACCTTAGGCCTTGGCAACTTTGTGCCAAATTCTCATAGCCCTAAATTCTCCTATTTGGTTTTTCAGATTATCTACATCCACTTAATCATCTACCCTCCAACTTGCTAAGGTAAAGAATTCAGATATTTGCTCTCCTTTGCAAGAAACTTCTTAAAAACTATTTAATAGACTGGCACCCTAACTTAAAACTGACCCTTCATCTGAGACCCTCCCACAAGTGAAAATGTCTTAATATTTACCCTGTTACACCCACTCAGAATTTTGAGTACTTCATTAAGATTGCCCTTTGTTCTTCTCCAAAAACTGTAGACCTAACCACATATCCTGCTTACAGAACAATCCTCGCATCCCAAGATTTGGGGTGGTAAACCTCTTTCGGACAGCCTCCAATACTACTAATCTTTTTTTCTTTTGGTCCCCTTTCCAAATTTGTGTACAGTGCTGTAGGTGTGGCTTACCCAGTGCCCTGTGCAATTGTAACAAAGATTCAACTTTTCCAAACTCCTGCACTATTTTCAATGAATCAATATACTTTTGCCCCATTATTGGAGCAGATGTCTCCATCACTCTATTGCAGCTCAGAATTAGTCTTGATGGCTTGAGAAAGTGGAAACAAATTCCGCTAGTAGCCAAAGTCCAACAATATATTGGGCTTGATCAACAACTGCCCATCCACAGGACAGGAACTTCATTTCAGTGAAGCTGCTTAAGTCTCGTGTATGGGATGTTTCAAACCTATAGCAGATCGTCTGAATAACCTGTGTTGTTTCTCCCACTCCCACCCCCACCTCAGAAATGAAAAAATGTAACTTGAATGAAATTAGTTGTGGCCCTGGCACTCTTCAGTGTATTCCCACTGCCTGGAAGTGTGATGGAGGAAAAGACTGTGAGAATGGCAATGATGAAGAGAACTGTGGTATGTTTTTAACAAGCCGGCCAGGTTAACTCTAAAGACTCACTACTGGAGGGTGAAATGTAGTTAAAATCAAATTTGTTCTTGTGGTGGGGAGGACAGAGGTAGTAAATTAGCATTATTGAACTTGTGGCTCACAGGATACTAGCCTGTTGTAAATCAAGGAACATTAAATGCTCCTGCACTCTAGAAGCGTGCTTGCAAACACACTTCTAACATATTTTCTCAAATCTTAGCTTAGCTGTGGAATTTTTACCAGTGTTGTCTTTCTAACTTTGCTTTTGAGAAGAGGGATGGGTGAAAATGAGGAATTCTAATTATAAAAGTCTGCATTGCTCCCTGTTACTATTGATGGTGAGGACATGATGTGGTGAGGACATACAAGTACCTGGAGGTGCATCTGGATGACAGACTTAAGTGGAGCACCAACACAGAGGCTGTGTACAAGAAGGGCCAGAGTCGCCTCTTCTTCCTGAGGAGACTGTAGTCCTTTGGGGTATGCAGGGCTCTCCTCCACATGTTCTCCAAGTTTGTTATTGCCAGTGCAATCTTCTGCAGTGGTGTGCTGGGGCAATGGCATCAACAGGGGTGATGCCAGCAAGCTGAATAAACTGATTAGAAAGGCTGGCTCTGTTACAGGAGTCAAACTGGACACACTGGAGGCTGTGGTAGAACCAGGGCCCTTCGGAAAATCCTGGCAATTCTGGACAATGTTTCTCACCCTCCGCGTGCCACCTTGGCTGAACAGAGGAACATTTTTAGTAATAGACTAAAACAACTGCACTGCTCTAAAGAGCGCTATATGAGGTCATTCTTACCCTCAGCCATTAGGCTCTATAATGAGTCGACCTATAGCCAGGGAAGTGATGACCCCTTCCTGTTTGGGGTAACCCTCTTTTTATTCTTTCGTACTTCTCGACTAATATTTGTGTATCTGTGCACTTGTATTGCTACTGTGGCACTGTCATTTCCTTTGGGATCAATAAAGTATCTGTCTGTCTTACTTGCTTGGGCCCTTGGTTCCTAGGTGGAGCATAGGCCATGGATGACCTCCTGTCTCCATCGTATGGTTAGAGTTCAACAGTGGGTGCGATGGATTGCAGAACTGTACAGGGGATTGGCCTATACAGCTTCAGCAAAGCCCAGTTGGCCGGCCTCGCCTGTTTTCTATTTCTTGCTCCAGGGAAGTCAGGCTGGATTTTCAGAGGCCTGATTATATGGTAATGAGGTGTATTTGCTAATTTCTACTCTCTAAGATCCTGTCGAGTAGAAATTCCAGACAGTGGTTGTTTAATACCTAGACACATAAAAACATTACAAAAATCAAGCAGTTTGTATACTACGGTAATACAGACAATAGTAGCCAAGAAATGATTGCTTTTGCACAGTTATGAGTGTTAAGCCAGTTCTAATAGGAGACCTTTTCTTTTCAGACTCTCTTAACTGCAGTACAGTTGAGTTTACTTGCACCAGTGGTAGATGCATTTCCAGGGCATTTATCTGCAATGGCCAAGATGACTGTGGTGATGGAAGTGATGAAAAAGGCTGTGTTTCCCAATCCTGTGGCCATCATGAGTTCCGGTGCAATAGTTCCGAATGCATTTCCCTGAGTTGGGTTTGTGACAACAACGCTGACTGTGCTGACCAATCTGATGAATCTCCAGAACAATGTGGGCCCACCATTCCTCACGCAACCTGCTCTGCTTATGAGTTCCTCTGCGCGTCTGGCGAATGCATCTATCATCACTGGCACTGTGATGGAGATAATGACTGTGAAGATGGAAGTGATGAGCTGAATTGTGGTAAGTAACATGAAACCAGACTTGTTGGACTGCAGTTGGCTAGTAGGTATCTGAATTTAGTTTTCTGGGCAAGTCTGAGTGTCACATTGACACTTGTTCTACCGCTGGAATGATTTTCTTTAAAATCGTGCTGAATGATCATATGTTAATAATTGAAATGGATATTTTCCTAGGTTTAGGCATCAGTTTACTTATAAGCATTTGGATTATATTTCATGGTTGACTTGCATTAAATGCACTTTTCTTAAGATGAAATTATTCTTTAGTTCTGAGTCTAGTGCAACAGTTTTTTTTTTGGAATATAATTACAATATTACTGATATAATCAGTTGGAGGACAGAACAACACAACAAAATTTTCATTTTCAACACAAATGGATAATGGCAAGGGTTGTATTTGATTGCTATTTCTATAGATTAACAATTTGATTTGATTTAGCTCCGTTGACATGTAGACCAGATCATTTCAGATGTGGCGATGGTAATTGTATCCCGCAAACCAAAAAATGTAATGGATTTGCGGACTGCTCTGATGCTTCTGATGAAAACCACTGCCAGAATGGTAGGTGCATAGTTTTTAAAATGCATCAACTCATAGCTGTTGTATTGGATATAAACTTAAGTGTTTGTCTTTAACTTTAGACTGCACCACTCCTCCTGAGTTCAAATGTCAAAGTGGAGAATGCATTGCTATAAGTAAAGTCTGTAACCACAAACGGGACTGTAGAGATGGGAGTGATGAGCCCTTTAAATGCCGTAAGTAGATCTCTCAGCCTTGCAGAAACAATCGCTGGCATCTTCTCTACTTCTGTGGCTGCATAACCAGTATTGTTTCAAGGAAGTTAGACAATAGACTGTATTGGGAATGTGACTGCCTTGAATCCAAGAATATACTCTTGAAAAGGATGGGGTTGGGGAAGAGAAAGTAGCAATATTTTAAGAATTAGTCTCTCTTGGTGCACCCTAATGCTGACATGCCCAAGGAAGTACTACTGTAAAACACCAGATGACTTGGTATTGTAAGCATTGTATTTGCATGTTCTAAAGGGCCAATACCCAACACTGGATTTGTATATGTGTTTTATTGAATATCAGTTTCATTAAAAGCAAGCAAAGCTTGGTTTTAGTCTTTTGAGGGACTAGAATAGCAAAGTGATATAGACATTTGACCCATTGACTGCAGCAGCTCCAGACCAGCTCTATTGGCAACTTTTTTTTTTCCCTACAAGGGTTTTTCATTCTTAAATCTTGAAAGCTTTGTTCAATCTGCATTCTTAACCCTAACAAACTTGTGCGATCTAATTCTTATTTCATACATGTTTTATTCCTGTTTCATTAAATCTGAGCCCTCCTCAACCACTGGATTATTTTTTTTTGCCAAGTCTAATCCTTGGTTTTCTTTTAAAGCAAAACCTAGTTTGTTTGTTTGTTTTTGTTTGAATTCTACTTTTTCAAGTCTGACCCCAGAGGCCTTCCTATGCCCATAATTTGACATTTCTAAAAGTGACATGCAGATACAACTGGTTAAACAATTTGGATTTGTTGTTGCAATTTGCCTTTTTAATTTAAAAAAAAATGTATGTGCTTATTAACTAACTTGTTAGCTTTGGTCCAAATCTTGGATTCTTCTGGCGGGGCGGGGGGAAGCTCTTCTATAACTTTTTTTATTTTATGGGATGGAGGTGTCACCAGCTAAGCCAACTTTTATTTCCCATCTCTAGTTGCCCTTGAGAAGGAGGTGTTGAGGTGCCTTCCTGAACCACTGCAGTCCCTGAGGTATAGATACTGCTGTTAGGGAGGGAATTCTGTGATTTTTGACCCAGCAACAATGAAGGAACGCTGATGTGTTTCCAAGTCAGGATGGTTAGTGACTTGGAGGGGGATTTCCAAGTGCTGGTGTTCCCAGGTATCTGCTGTTCCCGCCCTTCTGGATGGTAGTGGTCGTGGGTCTGGAAGGTGCTGCCTTAGGAACTTTGTGTTGTTACAGTGCACCTCCTATATATATATATATATATATATATATATATATCACACACTGCTGCAACTGATTGTTGATGGTGGAGGGATTAGATGCTTGTGGAAGGGGTACTAATCAAGTGGGCTGCCTTGTACTGAATGTTGTTGAGCTTCTTGAGTGTTGATGGAGCTGCACTCATCCAGGTGAGTGACGAGTATTCCATTTCACTCCTGATGTGAACCTTGTGGATGGTGGACAGGCTTTAGGGAGTCAGGAGGTGAGTTACACACTGCAGGACTCCTAGCCTTTGACCTGCTCTGGAAGCCATGGTGTTTATATGGCTAGACCAGTTCAGTTTCCTGTCAATGGTAACCCCAGGCTATTGATAGTAGGGGATTCAGTGATGGTGATGCTACTGAATGTCAAGGGACGATGGTTAGATCCTCTCTTGTTGGAGATGGTCATTGCTGGCACTTGCGTGACTCCAAAGTTATCTACTACTTGTCCAGCCCAAGCCTGGATATTGTCCAGGCCCCGCTGCAGTTGGGTGTGAACTGCTTCACTATCTGAGGAGTCACAAATGGTGCAGAACATTGTGCAGTCATCTGCAAACATCCCCACTTCTGACCTTCTGATGGAAGGAAAGTCATTGTTGAACAGCTGGAAATGGTTGGTCCTAGGACACTTCTCTGAGGAACTCCTGCAGTGGTGCCCTGAGGATGAGATGGTTTACTTCCAACCTCCACAACCATCTTCCTTTGTGTCAGGTATGATTCCAACCAGTGGAGGAGTTTCCCCTAATTTCTATTTACTACATTTTAGCTAGGGCACCTTGATGTCATACTCAGTCAAATGCTGCCTTGATGTCGAGGGCTATCACCTCTCACCTCACCTCTGGTATTTAGCTCTCTGTCCATGTTTGGACTGATGAGGTCAGGGGCTGAGTGGCCTTGACGGAACCCAAACTAGGCATCCGTAAGCAGGTTATTGCTGAGTAGGTGCTGCATGATAGCACTGTTGATGACTCCTTCCATTATTTTGCTGATGCTTGAGAGTAGGCTGCCAGGGCAGTAACTGGCTGGGTTGAACTTCTGTTTCATGTGCATAGGACATACTGGGCAATCTTCCACATTGCTGGGTAGATGCCAGTGTTGTAGCTATACTGGAACAGTTTGGCTAGTGGTGCGGCTAGTTCTTGAGCACAAGTCTTCAGGGCTCTTGTCGAGATTTTTGGCTGGGTCCATAGCCTTTGCAGTGTCCAGTGCTTTCAGCCTTTTCTTGATATCACGTGGAGTGAATCAGTTTGGCTGCATACAGACATCTGGGATGCTGGGGACTTCTGGAGGAGGCCGAGCTGGAGCATCTACTTGGCACTTCTGAAGACAGTTGCAATTGCCTTAGCCTTATCTTTTGCATAGGTGTGCTGGGCTCCTCTATCATTGAAGATGAGAATATTTGTGGAGCTGCCTCCTCCAGTGAGTTGTTTGATTGTCCATCATCATTCAGGGCTGGATGTGGCAGGACAACAGAACTTAGATCTGATCCGTTGGTTGTGGGTTCACTTAGCTCTATTACTTGCTGCTTATGGAGTGTTTGGCATGTAAGTAGTCCTGTATAGTGGCTTCACCAGGGGGACACCTCATATTGAGATATACCTGGTGGTGTTCTCAGCATGCCCTCCTGCACTCTTCATTGAACCAGGGTTGATCCCCTGGCCTGGTGGTAATGTTAAAGTGGGGGATATGCTGGGCTGTGAAGTTACAGATTGTAGTTGAGTACAATTCTGCTGCTGCTGATGTCCCACAGCACCTCATAGATGCCCCATCTTGGGCTGCTAGATCTGTTTGAAGTCTATCCCAATTAGCACGGTGGTAGAGCCACACAACGCTGTGGAGAGTTTCTTCAATGTGGAGATGGGATTTAGTCTCCACAATACTCTGCAGTGGTCACTTCTACCTATACTGTCGTGGTCAGATGCTTCTGCGGCAGGCAGGTTGGTGAGAGTGAGGTCGTGTGTTTTTTCCCTCACAACCTGCTATAGTCCCAGTCCTGTAGCTATGTCCAGTAGGACTTGTGGTACTACCTGGACATTGAAATTCCCCCACCCAGAGTACATTCTGTACCCTTGTCACCCTCAATACCTCATCCAAGTGCTGCTCAAGATGGAGAAGTACTAATTCATCAGCTGTGGGAGAATGGTATGTGGTAATCAGCAGGAGGTTTCCTTGTCCTTGTTTAATCTGGTGCCATGAGACTTCATGGGGTCCAGAGTCCATGTTGAGAGTTACCAGGGCAACTCCCTCTCTGCTGTAAACCACCGTGCCACCACATCTGCGAGTCTGTCCTGCTAGTGAGACAGTACATACCCAGGAATGGTGATGAAGTCTGGAATGTTAACTGCTAGATATGATTCTGTCAGTACAAATATGTCAGGCTATTGCTCGACTAGCCTGAATCTACAGAAAACTGCTATCACTGTAACTCTACATGTGGTTCACTGTGGCCATGGTTGCTACACTCCCTCCATTACTCCTTACAGCATCTGGAATTTGCTTAAGGTAATGCCCAATTCCAAAAAAAAAAATCTGCCCCAGCAGACTTGAGAGTGTGGGATTGTCATTGTCCATTCAGAAGTCTGATGGCAGAGGGGAAGAAGCTGTTCCTGATGTGTTGAGTGTGTCTTTAGGCTGCTGTACCTCATTGATGGCAGCAATGAGAAGGTGTGACCTAGATGATGGGGGTCCTTAATGATGGATGCTGCCTTTTTAAGACTTGAATTTTAACTTTAGGTCGTTTTGATAACAGTTAAATGGGCATCTAATCAAGCCTTCTATGACAATATTGTCAATTGCAATCAGGCCAACTTGAATGCATATTGCCAACATCAAATTAGCAAGTCCTCTAAAATGCTGCCTATCATTCTGAACAAGCAGCCAATCTTTATGGGCCTTGTCAGTTGCAATAGTTAACTCCTTCAAGATGTTCTGATATCCTCCATTTAACAACTTGGTTTATTTTCTGTCCACTTTTCACTTTGATCTAGCCTTCCCTCCTTTCAGAAAGTGTCATAATTCAGAGAATCTGGAATACTTTTTTTCCATTTTGAACAGAATTCTATATAAGGATTTCCATCTTGAAGAGAGTTGTTACTGATAAAGCTGCCTCATTTAGCAAATGTGGTACCCGTTTTTGATATTGTTTGTTCCTGGATCAATTTTTTTTTTTTCCTGGCGTTATTTACTCAATCCAAACTGTTATACATTTGGTGAGTGCATGGACTGTCAGGGACTGCCAGTGACGGTGGTGGAGGTGGATACAACAGGGCCTTTTAAGAGACTCTTGGGTATACGGAGCTTAGGAAAATAGAGGGCTATGCGCTAGGGAAATTCTAGGCAGTTTCTTGAGTAGGTTACATGGTTGGCACAACATTGTGGGCCGAAGGGCCTGTAATGTGCTGTAGAATTCTGTTTCCATTCCTCCCAGAATGAAAGGAACCTGAGTTGGGGATACTAAGCATCCAATCCAACATGGACCATTTTAACAGGTTGCACCTTTTCAGTTTGATCTCATCACTGAATTGGTTTAAAATCCTCTGCCAATACGCCTGTGTCCTTGGAAGTGTGTGTAGGGAGTTGTTATGGTGAATTACAAGACAATCTAAAGGAACTTGAGTCTATTGGTGTAATTAGTTGATTTGATTCCTGATATACTATCAAGGTGTGAAAAGTTCAATAAAGATTCTGCTATTAAAAGTTTAAATTGACTAACTGTGTAAGAAATCATTACTTTTACATGAAGTGTTTTGGAAAACCTGGAGCTTTCTTCAATCCTCTACCCTGTATTCACCTCTTTCTATAGGACTAAATGAATGCTTGGCGAACAATGGTGGTTGCTCTCATGTTTGCCGGGACCTTCCCATTGATTATGAATGTGATTGCCCTGCTGGTTTTGAATTAGTTGATGAGAAGACCTGCGATGGTAAGTGTTGCTAGTTGAATCCTTGTTTGGAATGTATTTTCTGTCCAGTTAATGTAGTTAGATGGGGATGCATGCTGCTCTCTTTTACAGATATCAATGAATGCTTAAACACAGCAACCTGTAGCCAAATCTGCATTAACTTAAAAGGAAGCTATAAATGTGAATGTCATAAGGGATATCATCTGGATCCAACCAATGGAGTGTGCAAGGCTGTAGGTATGTATGTGCAATTCTGTTAAATGAGCAACTATGTGGAAGTTTTTGGGTAGTGTTTTTAAAAACTAAATGGTGACAATAAGGCAAGGTTTATTTTTAAAAAGGACTTCAAGAGAATAGTATAGTTTTTAATCAACTGTATTCATAATAAATTATTTACAAGAATAAACCATGCAAAGCCTTGCATTCATAGAAAATGTGTTAAGTAGTCTATTACAGTTCTTTAAAACCAATAGTACTATTCCGCTGTGGTAAGACACTACTACAATAATTGAGGGGCTTTCTCACCCATCCCAGCCCCTCGCTGCCCAGCAGCAGAAGAAGCTTAAACTGTGGTCCTTTTTCTCCACCTCCCTCCACCCCCCACCAAGCCCTTGAGGGGGCTGCACCCATCTTCAGTGTGTCCCTCAACGCGTACTCCTGCAGCCAGGAATGTGCCAGTCAGCAGCATTTCTCTGCAGACATCTCAATCTTGACAGACCAAGGTGATAATCTTCCTGTAGTATGTGGTGTCTGTGTCTGCGTCCCTGAGAACAGCCCTGGGAGGCCCTCCAGTC
This sequence comes from Mobula birostris, assembly GCF_030028105.1. NCBI lineage: Eukaryota > Metazoa > Chordata > Chondrichthyes > Myliobatiformes > Myliobatidae > Mobula > Mobula birostris. The sequence goes on from NC_092386.1 coordinate 55,913,569, forward strand.
TGATCCCCCTCCCATGTCTGGAACATCACACCCACTGAGCACTGCCCCCTAGTGGACTATAGTGGGGACAGAACCTTTGCTCACGGCTTTGCAGACTGTGAGGGCGTGGAGAAAGAAGCAAGGGTCTGGGTCACAGTTTATCCTGAGGAGCTGCATGACACTTCTTTTGATCCATGAATAAATGATAGGGGACAATGTATTTATTTGGACAATGACTAAGAGTGTCACTTTGCTACGTCCTATTGCCAGGATTTGGCAGCTTCCCATTAACCTTTTTAATGCTCTTCTAATGCAATTTGTGGCTGAATCAATGTCATGGGCCACTGAGGTCTTGATGTAAGCACTTTTTGTAATTTTTTAACTGCTTAAGACATTTGCATTAATGCAGAAGGTGGTGGAATTAGATTGGAATATTTTTCTTCAGGCAAAGAGCCCTACTTGATCTTTACAAATCAGCATGATATTCGGAAGCTTGGGCTACATCATCAGGAGTATACCCAGATGGCCATGCGACTCAGGAATGCTGTAGCACTGGATGCTGATATTGCAGAGGAGAAAATTTTCTGGGCTGACTTGAAGCATCAAGCAATTTTTAGGTATGCAGATTTATTTGAGAATGCTTGTGAAACGTAATATTGATTTTTTTTTAAAAAGTTTATCATTCCTTCAGCTGATAGTTCTATTCTTGATTGGACTTCAATACAAACTACACTTAACATCAAATGCTGAGCAAGTTATTTTCTAACCAAAACTGCACTAGTTCCTTAGGAATTGCGTGTGTAAAGTCAATCACCTGCAGGGAGAATCTAGTTAATCAATGTTTTCCTTAACTAAACTGGAAAGGCTCTATTGTATATCTCCTGTTAGCAGCAATTTATGTGAGACTTGCTTGTATTGCAATAGTGCACCTTACATTGTTAGTTAATTGTAATTTCCAACATTACAAATTTGCATTTTTTTTTGCTCTTGGCAACAGTGGACATGGGAAACTTTTGATGCAGACTATCAACTTTTGCTTTTTAACAGCATGTCCTTGAACAAATACAGAAGTGCTCCAGGTCGCTCTTTGCTTGTTAGGAATTTGAGCATTCCGTCAGGAATTGCAGTGGATTGGATCTACAAGCACGTGTACTGGACTGATCGTGGTGCTAAAACAATATCTGTGGCTACAATGGATGGATTTAAGAGGAAGACTCTTTTTGATGACAACATGACAGAACCAGCCTCTATAGCAGTTGATCCATTATCAGGGTATCTCTGTTAATGCCTTGCAGGAAGCTTTGACATGCATAATATAATAGTGCATCATAATTTGCAGTCTAAATTTTAAGGCTACATATGGTATTTTAAATCTACTTTGATTAAACTGACGTTGCCCTTGAATTCTCAAATCTGGCAACACAATTGTGACCAAAGCTCCTAAGGGAATGAAGCTTTCCCTTTTTTTAAAAAAAAAAGCACTGAATATTAAGCATTAACTGCTTAGAAATGCTTGCGACAATTAGCACCAGGAGCTTAATTGAATAGTCACATAAACACAGCCTCTTGAAATAGAATAGTGGGGGGGTTGGTGGCAGCAGGCAGAAAGAGGAGAGGGGAGTTCAATCACAGGAACATTTCATAAAATATATTGGAACAGGGATTTAAATGGTGGATGAGAATTGTGTTTTCTGTGAAACTTGTTCAAAGTAGCACCTGATGATTTATAGTTGGGCTAACTTCATTTATGAAATCCAGATCAATTTTAGTCAATAGTATATTGATTCATCTTTGTCATTAAGCTTTTCCAATCTACTGTTGAATTTGATTGTTTTGGTCTGTTCATAAGCTTAATTTTAATTCTTTAGATATCTGTACTGGTCTGATTGGGGTGAACCAGCAAAGATAGAGAAAGCAGGAATGAATGGTGTTGGTCGCAAGGTCCTGGTTGATATGGAGATTCAGAGACCAAATGGCATTGCACTTGGTAAGGTAACTCCTCAAGAGCATCGTCTGTACTTTGAATTGAGCATGGATTTACAATCTAAATTCTTTCCCAGACACTGTGAAAAGCTGCCTTTATTGGGTTGACTCAAAGTTGCATACACTGTCCAGCGTAGGCCTGAATGGACAGGATAGAAGAACTGTGCTTTCTTCGCAAAGTTACCTTTCTCGGCCTTGCAGCGTTGCAGTATTTGAGGTAAGGTTGTTCTAGCTATTGACTACTATTAATTGCCAAAAAATGATTTTTGGATTTCTAGAGTTGTTTACAAAATTGCAGTGTACCCTGTATGTAAGTTAATGCAACCCTTGGTGTACAAAACAACTTTTGACGAATAGCTTTGAATAAATGTACCAAATTTGAGTTCAATTTTGCTCTTTTGAATTAAGATGTTCTGAATTGCTCTTTACTTGACAGTTTGGAATAAAACAAGCCTGAATCTAACAGCAATATAAATTTGACCACATTGCTTGTCAAATTCTGGTGGAGGGAATGAACTTTACTCGTGAAAATTCTGTCTGTCTCTCCACCTCCAAGTCTTGGACAGAATGTTGTTTTAATCTCCTCATTTTCACTATTTCAACTGCGTGTCAGAATTGATGAGTTTGCCACATCTGTTTCCATTAATGTGGACGAATTTCATAATTCTGGCATGGAATTTTTTTTGGTGTTTAAGAAAGAAACACCAGAAACATTTAGCGGGTCTGTGGAGAGGCACTTTAGATCAATGCCCCTGTTCTTTCACTTGAGATTTTTTTTCCCGTCAGTTCAGGTAGCGTAAAACTGTTTCAAGCATTCCATTGTGCACACACCCCCACCCCAGGTTTCCAATGTAGAAACAAGTTCATTACCATTTAACATAAAGTGCCTAAATTTAAACTTCAGACTAGGTTTATATGTGCACAACTGGAAGCTTACACAAGGTAACCATAAACTTCAAAGCATTTTTAAATGTGAGCAGCCTTTACTGTGGGTTTTCTATAGTACATTAAACAAGAGAAAGCTACTTTGCCAATGATTACATCTGAATACAATAACTAAATTTACATTTTCCAGGATCGTGTCTTCTGGTCTAATGGAGACACTGAAACAATCTATGGAGCCAACAAATTCACGGGAGCAGATCTTCAGATTCTAGCTTCTAATCTTCAGAAATCTCAGGATCTCATAATTTATCATGAATTAATCCAGCCTTTTGGTAAGTGGCCTCTGAACAATTGAGTTATCCTTAAGGTAGCAGTGAAGTTTGGTTTTGGCCTCACTGATCAAAGTATCAATTTTAGCATTTTTACAGTGTAGTTTTCAGATATTTGAATGACTGCTTCCTTGTCATGTGCCTTTGTCAAACATTTCTAATATTGCTGACAAACATGATATTGCCTCCACTGTTTTAGCTGGAGAATTGCCTTCCATGGACTAGTGCTTTAGGAGCTTAATGAATTATACAGGTAACTGTGGCTGCTGAATATTGAACATCATTAAAATTACTTTGGGGAAATTCGGTGCTTTGCGGTTTAGGATGCTGAATTAACAATCCTGATATGTTTAATGATTGGCTTGACTAGATTATGCATTGCGGAACAGTGTTCACCACTTTAAAAGCTACAGTTACATCCATAGTTCCCTCTCAGCTGCGCACGTGTGTGCGTGCACATACGTTTTTCAACCAGCGCACAAAGGAAACTAATGTGCGCACAAATAGTTAGTTACCTAAAATAATGTAGTAATTAATAATTATACTTATTGAAAATAATCTTTTAGCTAACTGTTTTTGTTAACTAGTTAGTTGGTTTTTCAAATACCACAATGCACATCACTAATTTACGTCACCTCACCTTTCCTGTTCCAGTTTGTACAGCTGCATCACAGCAGCAGCCATGTTTGGCGGACAGTGTTCATATTGTAAAGTTTACAAAGATCTGTTTCAAATCCTGTAGATAGCTAAGTTTTATTGGAAAAAATATTGATTCACTATGTTGAACTCAGAAGCGAAGAGCGTGAAGCACAAAAAAACTGCAAATTTGTTTAAAGTTGAATGGCTTAACAAAATAGTAGAAACTGCTACACTGAAAGCTCATGAGGTCATGAACGTTCAGCTAAGAGAAATATTTATGTATGGTTCAGAAACTGGAGTTATCTGTATTGTCATGATGCAAAAGTTGCTGAAGAATTTGCTAGTGGAAAGAAATGGGATGATATTTGGAAACTTGACTTTTTGAAGTGTCATTTGGCAAGTAAGTCGAATTTGGACGGTGTACAAAAGCTCAGGCAACAGAACCCGTCATTACCAGTTGCAGGAGTGCTACTCATGTTACGGTTGAGTGCAGATGCGCGAGAGCGAAAATGATCAAACCCAGAGGAGATCAAAGTTGAGGTACAAGAACGGTCAGCTTTTGATTTCTCCACAATTGCAGATTGTGACTTTGCATTTGGCGATGAACAAGTTAATGCCTTGTGTCTAAAATATCAGGATTTTCTTGCTAAAAATATTGTAATAGTTAGACAGTTTAATGATTTCAAATTTTCCATGCCAGAAAAAATTAAATCCAAACTGATTTCAAACTTTGCTCAAATGGTGGCATTTGTACTTCAAAATGAACAGTTTTGCAACCTTCACACATCAAAGTTGCTGGTGAACGCAGCAGGCCAGGCAGCATCTCTAGGAAGAGGTACAGTCGACGTTTCAGGCCGAGACCCTTCGTCAGGACTAACTGAAGGAAGAGTGAGTAAGGGATTTGAAAGTTGGAGGGGGAGGGGGAGATCCAAAATGATAGGAGAAGACAGGAGGGGGAGGGATGGAGCCAAGAGCTGGACAGGTGATAGGCAAAAGGGATACGAGAGGATCATGGGGCAGGAGGTCCGGAAGAAAGACAAGGGGGAGGACCCAGAGGATGGGCAAGGGGTATATTCAGAGGGACAGAGGGAGAAAAAGGAGAGTGAGAAAGAATGTGTGCATAAAAATAAGTAACAGATGGGGTACGAGGGGGAGGTGAGGCATCAGCGGAAGTTAGAGAAGTCAATGTTCGTGCCATCAGGTTGGAGGCTACCCAGACGGAATATAAGGTGTTGTTCCTCCAACCTGAGTGTGGCTTTATCTTTACAGTAGAGGAGGCCATGGATAGACATGTCAGAATGGGATGTGGAATTAAAATGTGTGGCCACTGGGAGATCCTGCTTTCTCTGGCGGACAGAGTGTAGTTGTTCAGCAAAGCGGTCTCCCAGTCTGCGTCGGATCTCGCCAATATATAAAAGGCCACATCGGGAGCACCGGATGCAGTATATCACCCCAGTCGACTCACAGGTGAAGTGTTTCCTCACCTGGAAGGACTGTTTGGGGCCCTGAATGGTGGTAAGGGAGGAAGTGTAAGGGCATGTGTAGCACTTGTTCCGCTTACACGGATAAGTGCCAGGAGGGAGATCAGTGGGGAGGGATGGGGGGAACGAATGGACAAGGGAGTTGCGTAGGGAGCGATCCCTGCAGAATGCAGAGAGAGAGGTGGGGGGTGGAGGGAAAGATGTGCTTAGTGGTGGGATCCCATTGGAGGTGGCGGAAGTTACGGGAAAATAATATGTTGGACCCGGAGGCTGGTGGGGTGGTAGGTGAGGACCAGGGGAACCCTATTCCTAGTGGGGTGGCGGGAGGATGGAGTGAGAGCAGATGTACGTGAAATGGGGGAGATGCGCTTAAGAGCAGAGTTGATAGTGGAGGAAGGGAAGCCCCTTTCTTTAAAAAAGGAAGACATCTCCCTCGTCCTAGAATGAAAAGCCTCATCCTGAGAGCAGATGCGGCAGAGACCCCCCCCCCCCCCCCCCCCCCCCGTCTTTCTTCCCGGACCTCCTGCCCCATGATCCTCTCGTATCCCTTTTGCCTATCACCTGTCCAGCTCTTGGCTCCATCCCTCCCCCTCCTGTCTTCTCCTATCATTTTGGATCTCCCCCTCCCCCTCCAACTTTCAAATCCCTTACTCACTCTTCCTTCAGTTAGTCCTGACGAAGGGTCTCGGCCTGAAACGTCGACTGTACCTCTTCCTAGAGATGCTGCCTGGCCTGCTGCGTTCACCAGCAACTTTTATGTGTGCTGCTGGAATTTCCAGCATCTGCAGAATTCCTGTAGTTTTGCGACCTTGCACAGTTGATGGACATTAGGGGAAACTTTCTTGCGTCTAGTGCGGACTGTGAGCGAGGTTTTAGCCTAATGAATCAACTGAAAAACAAGCTGAGAAACCGTTTAGGTGAATGTCAATTGGGTATGTTAATGAGAATCAAAAGCTATCAATTGGATGGAAGTTCTATTAGTCTAGATAGTCTACAAAGAATGGGTAAACGCCAAAGACAGGAGAGAGGAAAAAATAACTGAGTGACTTAAATATGTATGTTATTTTGTTGTTATTCTGTGCAGTTTTATGTCAAATATTTTGTAAACCTACATAAACTGTGCCACGTGTGCATTCAGTGCGCACATATTTTTGCCACAGAGAAAAAAGTTTGCACAACATAATATTTTTGCGCACACTGACTACTAAAAATTAGAGGGAACATTGGTTACATCCCTAAAATCCACCAGATTATAGATTAGTTAAACTCATTAGCTTTAGCCAAAATTAATTAAACAAAATTGCTTAACGGAGATTGAATCTTTCTGAAAAGATTTGGATGATCAGTTGCTGCAGGACTTCTGATTGCAAAGTTTAACCTTAATTATGTGCAAGTATTTTATCGTGTATAACCTACTGCAACCAATCATCTTTCATCTGGAAACACTGCAGGGAAGAACTGGTGCAATGACACTTTGAAAGCAGGCTGTGAATACATGTGCCTCCCTGCTCCTCAGAAAGATGCTTCAACTCCAAAATATTCCTGTGTGTGTCCATCTGGAATGGAAGTGAATGAACGATGGTGTAGGACAGGTAACATTCATTTGACAATTGTCTAATTTGCACATTATCTTGGTTCAGTTTTGATTCTGAAGTTCAATGATTTGATCTCCAAAAGCAACTCGAGTCTACATCTTAAACTTTCATGCTTGGAGATTTGGAATGGATATTGATTAACAAAGTTAATTGATTAACAAAGATATTGATTCAGCAGAACAGGCTATGCAGATTTAAAGCAGAAACTTTAACAAATTTTGAAGTTGTAAATTGAAGGTTGATTTATTGGCTAAGACATTGCGTGTTTTAAAGTTAACTTTTGAATATGAGAGTACTGATTATAGCTTTGTATCAGCTGTGCATGTTCTTTCAGATATTAGAGCATGTCAGATTCATGAGATCAGCTGTGGTTCTAGATCTCATCAATGCATTCCTGTCTCCTGGAAATGTGATGGTGAAAAGGATTGTGCTAATGGAGGCGATGAGGAAAACTGTGGTAGGCTTTATATTTGCTCCTTGTCTGCTCCTGCTATTAATGTTAATTTTGTAATCCTTTATGCTGTGTTCAACTGTATTCAATTAAAGATGCCAGTTCCGAATTGTAAGTCTCAGTACTCCTGTCATCGCAAAGATTAAATATTGATGCCAGAGTCGTAATATTTTTAAACATGCAGCAATATTGTTAGAAGTACCGCTTGATACGACATAGATGAAAACCCAAATATGGTGGTGCTGCCAATATTGCTAGTGAGCAGTTGTGGGTTAGTTGCCTTAAAAATCACTTGCTGCTCAAATCCCTTGACCCTCTTCAAATTGTCCTATTAGTCTTGAATTTCAATTTTCACACCTTCAAATGTGAGTCTCGTTGTGAATTTGCAGTAAAGACCTTTATTTTGTAAATGCTCAATGAAGATGCATTGTGCTCATCAATTCTGAATGGGTCTTGATTACTTTGCTCTACAGAAGCGGAAAATTTAAAACACTTTGTTCTCCCCAGGCACCTTTACTTGCAGTAATGTGGAATTTACTTGCTCAAGTGGCAGATGCATTTCTAAATCCTTTATTTGCAATGGTGAAGATGATTGTGGTGATGGAAGTGATGAGAATGGCTGTACTCGCTCAACCTGTGGATTACATGAGTTTCAGTGCAGAAATATGGAATGTATACCATTAAGCTGGTTGTGTGACAACAACGTTGACTGTTCAGACAAATCTGATGAATCGGTGGAACACTGTGGCCATACTCTTCTTTCTCTTCCTCTTCCTCCTCCTACCTGTCCTTTCAATGAGATGCGTTGCCGTTCAGGAGAATGTATTCATTACCATTGGTACTGTGATGGAGATAGTGATTGCAAGGATGGAAGTGACGAAATCAACTGTCGTAAGTAAAATGCTTCTGTAACTTTGCAAGCATTGGCTCCCTGAATGTTTCAGTTCCACTGGTAGAAGGCTGGAGCATTAAAACCTCCTACTAAAAGAACGTAATGAGTCAAGTAGTAGGAGGCAGGCGGTAGGAAAGAACTAACATTCCAGGTCAAAACCTAGTCAATGGTGATGGCTTGTATGAGGGGGAGGGGGGCAGAAGTTGAGTGGTAAGATGATGATGGCAAGTAGCAGATGGCATTCAACCTAGAAAAGTATTGTCATTCACTTTAGGAAGGTCGAATTTGAAGGGTCAATGACAGGATTTTATAGCAGTATGGAGGAACGGAGGGATCGTGTGATCCACATCCATCAAAGCTGTGGTGCAAGTTGATAGATTAAGAAGGTCTATAGTGTATTTGCCTTCATTATTAATGAATTGAGTTCAGGAGCTGCTAGGCAATTTTGCAGCTCCTATAAAACCCTGGTTAGGCCACAGTAGGAATAGAAACATAGAACCATAGGAAATAGGTGCAGGAGTAGACCCTTCGAGCCTGCACCGCCATTCAGTAAGATCATGGCTGATCATCCAACTCAGAACCCTGTACCTGCCTTCTCTCCATATTGTGTTCCACTCTGGTTGCCACATTATAGGAAGGATAAGACATTGGAGCAGAATTATACCATTTGGCCCATTGAGTCTGCTCCACCATCCCATCATGGCTGATTGTCTGTCAATCCCATTGTCCTGCCTTCTCCCCATAACATTTTATACCCTGTCTAATGAAGAACCTATCAACATCCAGTTCATTGGGGCAGTCACTTATTCTGATGGTGATGAAAGTGACACAGGACTGAGTAGCCTTCATACTTGTACAGTGAAAACTAACAAGAGACAAGCGATATGACCTACAACGGAGGTGAACGGCAAATTAATTAAAATGGAATTGGACACAGGCTCAACTGTTTCAGTCATTCCGCAAAATGAGTTTGAATAGGTTTTCAAAGATACTAGACTAAGTCCTACAAATATCAAACTCAGAATTTGTACTTGAGAAAAGATGACTTCTATGTGAGTTGACATTCTTAACAGTGAAATACAGCAACCAACAAGCCACATTGGGCTTGCATATGGTTAAAAATGGGTGGACCAACATTGAGGGGATGTGACTGGCTGAGACAACTGCAACTTGATTGGAGGTCCATCCACCATTTGCATGCCACATCCCCTGCAATAGAGTCACCTGGAAGCGAATTAAGAAAGGTGGTGGATGATGCCACAGTAGTGTTTATGGATGGCATTGGAAAACTGACATATCAAGAGTAAAATGGTGTTAAATGAAAATGCCACATGCAAATTTTACAAAGCCCATCCGGTTCTGTGATAAAGTAGTCAGTGAGATGGATTGCATGCAGGCTGAAGAAATTCTTTCCAAAGTTGAGTGCAGCCCATGGGTAACGCCAGTAGTCCTAGTAACCAAGAAGAATGGATCTCTCCCAATCTCTGCTTTCCTGCTGCTCTTAGTGGAACACATTTCTGTGTATTGAAAATAGACACTAGTGGCTGATGATCAGTAATGAGGGTAAACTCTGTCCCATACAACTTCTGCTTGAAATGTTTTGCAGCCAAGCCAGATTCAAGGCCTCTAGCAATCTATGTGTAATTTTTCTGTACAGCAGTAAGAGAACATGATGCAAAGGCTCCCAACTTTGCTCCCAAAACTCCAGCAGTTTCAAAGCGACTGTGTTAGCTGACATGTTCAATAATTCTCGAATCATCCTAGGGCATCGGGGTCACCACTGTAGGTTCTCACAAATAAAACAGTGGGGGTATTTTATGTTTCAGAAAAGTTGTAGCAACTAGTTTATTGAACACCAAGAAACTGAACTCGGTTTACTAGAAACCCTTGTGTAATTACATCATTCAGTTAGACCATCCTCTTTAAGTGAAACTCCAACTCGGTGTCAGTGGTTGTGAATTATGTACATTTCCACCAATGACCTTACCCTACATAAGGATTCCACATCTTCCAATCCATTATCAGTCCTTTCTAAGGATTTGATGTAATTTTTTTAAATCAACAGAGCCCCTCGTCCTCGTCCTCGTCCCCCCTCCCCCCTCCCCCCTCCCCCCTCCTCCCATCCCTGGATGTTAAGTTCTCAGCTATGATCTTCTTTCAGCCACAACTCAAGTGATACCCACAATGTCATACATGCCAATCTCTGTACAGACGGAGACAATGCAGCCTCTGTACCTCCCTCCTGCAATTGGATCCTCAACTTCCTAACTGGAAGACCACAATCTGTGCGGATTGGTGTTAACATATTTTCCTCGCTGATGATCAACACTGGCGCACCTCAGGGGTGTGTGCTTAGCCCACTGCTCTACTCTCTGTATACACATGACTGTGTGGCTAGGCATAACTCAAATACCATCTATAAATTTGCTGAAGATACAACAATTGTTGGTGGAATCTCAGGTGATGACAAGAGGGCATACAGGAGTGAGATATGCCAACTAGTGGAGTGGTGCTGCAGCAACAACCTGGCACTCAACGTCAGTAAGACAAAAGAGCTGATTGTGGACTTCAGGAAGGGTAAGACGAAGGAACACATACCAATCCTCATAGAGGGATCAGAAGTGGAGAGAATGAGCAGCTTCAAGTTCCTGGGTGTCAAGATCTCTGAGGATCTAACCTGGTCCCAACATATCAATGCAGTTATAAAGTAGGCAAGACAGCAGCTATACTTTATTAAGAGTTTGAAGAGATTTGGCATGTCAACAAATACACTCAAAAACTTCTATATTTGTACCATGGAGAGCATTCCGACAGGCTGCATCACTGTCTGGTATGGAGGGGCTACTGCACAGGACCGGAAGAAGCTGCAGGAGGTTGTAAATCTAGTCAGCTCCATATTGGGTACTAGCCTACAAAGTACCCAGGATGTCTTTAGGGAGTGGTGTGTCAGAAAGGCAGTGTCCATTATTAAGGACCTCCAGCACCCAGGGCAAGCCCTTTTCTCACTGCTACCATCAGGTAGGAGATACAGAAGCCTGAAGGCACACACTCAGCAATTCAGGAACAACTTCTTTTCCTCTGCCACCCGATTCCTAAATGGACATCGAATCTTTGGACACTATCTCACTCTTTTAATATACAGTATTTCTGTTTTTGCAATTTTTTTAAATCTATTCAATATATGTAATTGATTTACTTCATTATTTTTTTCCTCTGCTAGATTATGTATTGTATTGAACTCCTGCTGCTAAGTTAACAAATTTCACTTCACATGCTGGTGATAATAAACCTGATTCTGATCTCTAACTGCACTACAAGATCATCTACTTTGTGCTGTGTACGATGTACGTTCAAATATAATGCCTTCAGTCTGGTAGTCAGCACAATTTCCATTTTCTCCCTGTTGCACCTCACTTCATCCCACTCACTGCAATTTTGCCCTATCATCTGCCTGTCCTTTCTCAGTCTCACTTCTTCACATTGCATCGGTTTATATAGCAACTGCCCCCTCCTCAGCCCTGCCATTCCAGTTCCCACCCCCTGCTAAATTAGTTTAAACCCTCCCCATCACCTCTAGCAAACCAGCCTGTAAGGATATTGGTATCCCTTGGGTTCAGATGTCCTTTATATACAAGTCATATCTTCCCAAGAAGAGATCCCAATTATCTAAAAATCTTAAACCCTGCCCCCTGCACTAATTCCTCAGCCACACTTTCCTCTGCCTAATGATCCTATTCTTACCCTCACTGGTGCGTGGTATAGGCAGCAATCCAAAGATTACTATGCTGGGGGTCCTGCTTTTCAGCTTTCTATATTCTCTCGATGTGGAAGCTTTAGAGAGGTCGCAGAGGAGATTTACCAGCAGCCTGCCAGAACTGGAGTGCATGTCTTATGAGGATAGGTTAAGTGAGCTGGGACTTTTCTCTTTGGATAAAAGGAAGATGAGAGGTGAGATGATAGACATATACAAGCTAAGGGGCACAGATCAAGTGAATAGCCAGAGACATTTTTCGCAGGGCAGAAATGTCTAATACAAGGAGACGTAATCTTAAGATTGGAGGAAGGTATAGGGGGTATGTCAGAGGTAGTTTTTTTAAAAGAGTAGTTGGTGTGTGGAACGTGCTGCCAGTGTGGTGGTAGAGGCAGATACTTTAGGAACATTTAAGAGACTCTTAGTGTAAAGCACATAGATGGTAGAAAAAAGAGGGGTCTATGGGAGTGCAGAATTTGATTGATCTTGGAGTAGGTTAAAAGGTTGATATAACATCATGGACCGACGGCCCTGTACTGTGCAGCCTCAAGCACTACTGCACTATTTTTGCCTTTTTGCACAATATCTATTGTAATAATGTATTATACTGTACCACTCCTCCTGCAAAACAACAAATTTCATGACGAGTGTCAGTGATGATAAACCCAATTCTGAATCTCTGCAGTTCTGGGGACCAGTAGGTGATGTGTGGGGTGGGGAAGGTGGGTTTTAAAACATGGCCACACTAAATTCTTTGCTTGACTATGACCATTTGTCTCTCTAAGCTCCACAAACCTGTCAACCAGATTATTTTAGATGTGGTGATGGTTTCTGTATCCCTGAAGGCCGTAAGTGCAATGGATACAAAGACTGCACTGATGGAAGTGATGAAGATGGTTGTAAAAATGGTAAGAATATACTGTAGCTGTTTGTATGCTGGTTTTAGTGACAAAATGAGGATTTGTTATTTGAACCATTGACTAACTTGGCAACCAAATGACGTGCGAATAGGCCTCCTGTTTGGATAATGGTCAACCATATCTGTGATCAAAAGCAGTACAAGTGAGCTCATTGCCAAAGCTGAGTTTCTAAATTTTTTTTTTTTTTTTTTTGGATCAAATGTTATCACTGACAAGTAACATTCACTCACCAGTTCATTAAAATGCAAAAATTGAATTATGTTGAATTTCTGAAGGAACAATGATCTGGAATACTGCATGATACTACATAGAAAATAGGTGCAGGAGTAGGCCATTCGGCCCTTCGAGCCTGCACCGCCATTTATTATGATCATGGCTGATCATCCAACTCAGAACCCCACCCCAACCTTCCCTCCGTACCCCCTGATCCCTGTAGCCACAAGGGCCACATCTAACTCCCTCTTAAATATAGCCAATGAACTGGCCTCAACTGTTTCCTGTGGCAGAGAATTCCACAGATTCACCACTCTCTGTGTGAAGAAGTTTTTCCTAATCTCGGTCCTAAAAGGCTTCCCCTTTATCCTCAAACTGTGACCCCTCGTTCTGGACTTCCCCAACATCGGGAACAATCTTCCTGCATCTAGCCTGTCCAATCCCTTTAGGATTTTATACGTTTCAATCAGATCCCCCCTCAATCTTCTAAATTCCAACGAGTACAAGCCCAGTTCATCCAGTCTTTCTTCATATGAAAGTCCTGCCATCCCAGGAATCAATCTGGTGAACCTTCTTTGTACTCCCTCTATAGCAAGGATGTCTTTCCTCAGATCAGGGGACCAAAACTGCACACAATACTCCAGGTGTGGTCTCACCAAGGCCTTGTACAACTGCAGTAGTACCTCCCTGCTCCTGTACTCGAATCCTCTTGCTACAAATGCCAGCATACCATTCGCCTTTTTCACCGCCTGCTGTACCTGCATGCCCACTTTCAATGACTGGTGTATAATGACACCCAGGTCTCGTTGCACCTCCCCTTTTCCTAATCGGCCACCATTCAGATAATAATCTGTTTTCCTATTTTTGCCACCAAAGTGGATAACTTCACATTTATCCACATTAAATTGCATCTGCCATGAATTTGCCCACTCACCCAACCTATCCAAGTCACTCTGCATCCTCTTAGCATCCTCCTCACAGCTAACACTGCCACCCAGCTTCGTGTCATCCGCAAACTTGGAGATGCTGCATTTAATTCCCTCATCCAAGTCATTAATATATATTGTAAACAACTGGGGTCCCAGCACTGAGCCTTGCGGTACCCCACTAGTCACCGCCTGCCATTCTGAAAAGGTCCCGTTTATTCCCACTCTTTGCTTCCTGTCTGCTAACCAATCCTCTATCCACATCAATACCTTACCCCCAATACCGTGTGCTTTAAGTTTGCACACTAATCTCCTGTGTGGGACCTTGTCAAAAGCCTTCTGAAAATCCAAATATACCACATCCGCTGGTTCTCCCCTATCCACTCTACTAGTTACATCCTCAAAAAAAATTCTGAGATTCGTCAGACATGATTTTCCTTTCACAAATCCATGCTGACTTTGTCCGATGATTTCACCGCTTTCCAAATGTGCTGTTATCACATCTTTGATAACTGACTCCAGCAGTTTCCCCACCACCGACGTTAGGCTAACCGGTCTATAATTCCCCGGTTTCCCTCTCCCTCCTTTTTTAAAAAGTGGGGTTACATTAGCCACCCTCCAATCCTCAGGAACTAGTCCAGAATCTAACGAGTTTTGAAAAATTATCACTAATGCATCCACTATTTCTTGGGCTACTTCCTTAAGCACTCTAGGATGCAGACCATCTGGCCCTGGGGATTTATCTGCCTTCAATCCCTTCAATTTACCTAACACCACTTCCCTACTAACATGTATTTCCCTCAGTTCCTCCATCTCACTGGACCCTCTGTCCCCTACTATTTCTGGAAGATTATTTATGTCCTCCTTAGTGAAGACAGAACTGAAGTAATTATTCAATTGGTCTGTCATGTCCTTGCTCCCCATAATCAATTCACCTGTTTCTGTCTGCAGGGTGAAGGCGAACATTAGAGCAACATCACCAGTAAATGGAGATGAAAATGCATCATAAATAATATGCTCAACAGACTCTCCATTTTCACAGTAGATGTTACTTGCTCTGCTTGCCATAATGGTAGATTGGATGAACTTAGTGGAGAAAGTAAACTAGAAACAAGCTAGTTAACAAGAGCTGAGCTTTGAGAAAGAGGATGCAATACTGTCTTGGAGGACAACCTGATGTTCTGGTCAAATTCTCTTGCCATCTTTTCTGCTTGGTATGGCCTTTGTTAGGTGAAATGGATAATACTTGGAGATTAGAATGAGAGGGGATATTATTCAAAAGTATGATCAGAATCAGGATTAATATCACGGGCATATGTGAAATGTTTTGTGGCAACAGTACATCGTGACACAAAACTATAATTTACAATAGGCAATATACTGTACATAAAATAGTAGTTCAAAAATAGATGAAAAGTAGTGAGGTAGTGTACAGGGGTTCATTGTCCATTCAGAAATGGAGGATTAACAGCAGGAATTCATCTATGCTTAGTGTCACCTTCAAGAGAATAGAATGTTAAAAGAAGTTTTGATTTTTCCTATTTGAAGACAATCTACTGAAGGATCTGAATTCTATTTTGACAAACAATGGTTGTTTTGTCTCATTAAGGTGTAGTTTGGGCAAATACTGTTACTAGCGCAGAGGTGAAAATGATCATTATCTTGAGGGGGTAGGGTGGTGCTGAAATCTTGATGCTGCTGCCAGTAGGCACTGAAGTTGAACCAAGTATCGTGCTTTATTCTATTAAAGCTGGTCGAGCTGCTGAAGACTTGGTCTTGTATCCTACTCTCCCATGTTAACAACTAGCTTGCACACCGTTACTTGATTTCAGACTCTTGGCGCTAGCTCCTAACGTTGATAGGCTTTGATCTGTGAGCTTTGTGGAAGGAATACAGTTGATGTCTCTTGCTTCCAGCTAAACAGATCGTGGGAAACAATGCAAGAAATTGGCTAGCTCATCATCTGTACAGATGTTGAGTTGTTATTTTTGGTTAAGAATCTTTCAAGCAGTTGTGATGAGATAACTAGCCTGATGTGTGCCGCCATATGAGGATTTTCTAGCATTTTAATTAAATTGGGAATGTGACCAGGATAGTGATTTTAGTGTATTGCACTTCTGTGGACTTGTACAAATGTTTTTATTTCCCCCAGATGGATAATTGTTATCACTGTCTTGCAGGTTCAGTGTGTACTATGCCATCTTTCTTCAGGTGTCAAAATGGTAAATGCATTGATGGAACCAGAGTGTGTAACCAGCAGCAAGATTGTGTGGATGGGAGTGATGAGCCCCCTGAATGTCGTAAGTGGAAATTGAATTGTATAAGATTGAACCTTCAAATGCTGTACTCCAGGTGGCTGCAATAGTGTAAGCAATAAAAGCCAAAAGTCAAGAACAATCTTTGCTCATACGGGTGAAATAAAATGTAAATTATCGAGATTAAATTTTAGCATGACCAAAACTTGCATCTTATTCCCTTTTAAATCAGTCCCCTCACCTTAAACCTGTACTCTCTAGTTTTAGATTTCCCTGCCTTGGGAAACAGTCCTTCCAGGTGAGGTGATGCTTCACCTGTGAGTCTGTTTGGGTTATCTACTGTATCCAATGCTCCCGGTGTAGCCTTCTGTATGTCGGTGATACCCAACATAGATTGGGAGATCGCTTCGCAGAGCACCTACACTCTGTCCACCAGAAAAAGTGGGATTACCCTGTGGCCCCATTTCAGTACTACTTCCCATTCCAACATGTCAGTCCATGGCTTCCTCTACTGCCGTGATGAGGCCACACTCAGGTTGATGGAACAACACCTTTTATTCCGTCTGAGTAGCCTCCAACCTGATGCCACAAACATTTTGAACTTCGGTAATTTCTTCCCTCCCTCCCTTCTTTCCCCCCCTCGCCCCCCCCCCG
Source organism: Mobula birostris (assembly GCF_030028105.1). NCBI lineage: Eukaryota > Metazoa > Chordata > Chondrichthyes > Myliobatiformes > Myliobatidae > Mobula > Mobula birostris. The sequence continues at coordinate 55,930,522 of NC_092386.1, forward strand.
CTTCCCATTCCCCATTCCCATTTCCCTCACTCACCTTATCTACTTCCCTCTGGTACACCTCCCCTTCCCTTTCTTCCATGGTCTTCTACCCTCTCCTATCAGATCCACAACCCCCCCCCCCCCCACTTCTCCGGCCTTGTATCCGCCAGAGAAAGCAGGATCTCCCAGTGGCCACACATTTTAATTCCACATCCCATTCCCATTCTGACATGTCTATCCACGGCCTCCTCTACTGTAAAGATGAAGCCACACTCAGGTTGGAGGAACAACACCTTGTATTCCATCTGGGTAGCCTCCAACCTGATGGCATGAACATTTGACTTCTCTAACTTCCGCTAATGCCCCACCTCTCCCCCTCGTACCCCATCCGTTATTTATTTTTATACACATTCTTTCTCTCACTCTCTTTTTTCTCCCTCTGTCCCTCTGACTATATCCCTTGCCCATCCTCTGGGTTCCCCCCCCCCTTGTCTTTCTCCCTGGGCCTCCTGTCCCATGATCCCCTCATATCCCCTCATAACCCCTTTGCCAATCACCTGTCCAGCTCTTGGCTCCATCCCCCCCCCTCCTGTCTTCTATCATTTTGGATCTCCCCCTCCCCCTCCCACTTTCAAATCTCTTACTAACTCTTCCTTCAGTTAGTCCTGATGAAGGGTCTCTGCCTGAAACGTCGACTGTACCTCTTCCTAGAGATGCTGCCTGGCCTGCTGCGTTCACCGGCAACTTTGTGTTGCTTGAATTTCCAGCATCTGCAGAATTCCTGTTGTTTACTTCTATGCCATCTAGGTTATCAGTCAAATCTTTGTATATGACTCAATGTGGCACACCATTGGTTGTAAGTCTCTAATTAAGCACAAAGCTTTCACTGCTGCCTTGTGACTCCTACTGCTATGCCTAGCTTTGCGTTCAATTGGTTTGCTTGCACTGGATTCCATATGATCTAACCTTCCAGACAACTTTCCCTTGCAGGATCTTGTCAAAGCATTTCTAAATTCCAGAAAGACAATAACTACAGCCTTGTCCTCAATTCTCTTGGCCATCTCCTCAAAAAAAAAAAAAAAAAAAAAAAAAAAAAAAAAAAAAAAAAAATCAAAATCTATTAAATTTATTGGGTATAACATCCTATGCTAACTATCGCTAATCAACTCTTAGATTTCCAAATGGATCCTACCTGAGTCTCCTCCAGTATTTTCCTACGCTTGGGCTCACTGGCTTGTAGTTCCTTAGCCTGCCTTGTAGCCAGCCCTTTAAAGACCCAACATTAGCCATCCTGCAGCTCTCTGGTACCTTGCCCATGGCTGAAGATGATACAAATCTTTGCAGGGTCTCAGCAATTTCTTGCTTCCTACAATTTATTGGGATGCATCTCTTCAGGCCTTTGGGATTGTCCACTTTTTGGGGGGGCTTTAAGACTCCCAACATTTCTAACCTCCATGGTATCACTGTTTCCACCTTAAATATGCTAACCTCTCTACAGTAAATACAGATGAAGGATTCATTTAAGAATATTATTTTGAGTCAAAACTCTTCTGGGTTCTGACCTAAAATGTCCACAGTACCTCCCACAAAAGATGCTGTTATCCAAAGGCCAAATGATACTCCAGTAGCTAGACCTGTACAGCTTCATGTTTGGTCTGGTTCGTGCTGCTTCCAATGAACGTGAGACTGTAATTTTAAATTTTCAGATGTGAATGAATGTCTAGTGAACAATGGTGGATGCTTGCATATTTGCCATGATCTTCTCATTGGCTACGAATGTGGATGCCTTCGAGGGTTTGAGCTGTTTGAGGAAAGAATCTGCAGAGGTAAGTGAAACTGGTGGTTTTGTTCTGAGATTGATGGGTTAATTACAGCTGCAATTCCCCTCTGGTCTAGTTGTGGAGGTGAGGCTGTGTGTATTAAGGGGGGATAGCAAAGGAAAATGAGATCGGCATGTATGTGATGGGCTGGGTAATCTGTTTCCTGTGTTTGATACTGATAACACTGAATATTGGTTATTTCAACCTAGACATCGATGAATGTCAAAATCCTGGAGCTTGCAGTCAAACTTGTATCAACAAAGTGGGGAGTTATGAATGCTTGTGTCACAGAGGATACCAAATGGATCCAGTGAAAGGAATTTGTAAAGCACTGGGTAAGTAAAACATCCCTTCAAACTCGTGTTTAAATTTGCCGAGTGCTGATAAAATACTTTTATTAGAATGCAGTACTTGTTCTTCAGCCATTCTATTGCCCTGATAGTGTGTTGTGTACAAAGCTAGGTAGGGAGTTAAACACCTTCTCAAAAATCATCCGAGCCAGAAGCTTTCTTCAGGGTTTTTAATGAGAAAACTTTGTCAAACTGCAGAAAGTGTAGTAAGATGTGTATTAGATTCAACGCAGAATTGTCACACACCTGAATGTACTAATAATATCGATTATTCTCACAATTTGCATTAGACAAGACAATACACACATGCTCCATTCTATAGCTATGCTGTGGACGAGAGTGAACTTCCTAGCATGATGATGGCTCAATAATGAACAATAAACATACAACTTGCTTCAAAGTACATCTACTAAATGTCAATCAATATTAAGAAAGCTTAAGACTCACATATTTGCTGTTTCAAGGGCAAATATTAGATGGAGATGGACATCTTTCTACTACGTGCTTCAAGTCAAAATCCAAACTAACCTGCACAGGAAGTGAGGTGTTTTTTTTTTAAAAACTTAAAAACAGGAATTGAGATTTATACAAAACAAACTGCATACAAAATGAACAGCAGCTCTAGAGGCAGAATACTCTGCTTGACATCCACGATATCAATCTTAACTACTGAAACTAAAAGTCAAATGATTGTTTCATTTTGCCTTTGGCAAAAGAATGGACAATCTCAGTGACTAGTCTTGAAACAGACTTGCTATGCAGTCTATAACTTCTCACTTTGAAAATGCTGCCCTTGATGACGTACATGCTTGAGGTAATGTCTGATGAGCAGATCAGTGACATGGTGCTCACCCAGAACAATGACTGGGTGAGGTCCCGCTGAAGCGATTGTGCCTCCTTCATACATCCTTCAACTCACTGCAGCCCCTCAGAGTCAAGAAAGAAGCAGAATTCATTGAGGTAACTTTGGATTGGAAGAGGTTCCTGCTTTGAGAGGCACTGCACTTCCTATGCATATACCTTTCTTTGAGCAACAAGAAGGACTCTAAACTTTGCCTGACTCAGTTGCTCTGTGCTGACAGATTGCTTACTGATGTGCCAACTGCTGCAGAGGCTATTTTTGGCTACTTCTACAATCTTGACTTTCGTACAGATTCAACTCTCTCAGGTTCTGAAATGACTTGGGCACCTGCTCTTCAGGATGTTAGTTTTAATTGCACTGACGGTGGGCTGATGAGCACCATCAAGGTGGATTTTGCCCACTGTGACCCAACCCAGGTCCAGTCACCAGGCATAACGTACAGCGTACCAATCATTGCACTGTTCACTACCTTGCACTGTACATACCAGCTTTGTGTCAAAATAAAGAACAACAGCATCTCTTCCACCTCAGGTGACTGAGGAAGTTTGGCATGGGCCCCCAAACCCTCAAGGCCTTCTATGGGACACCATTGAGAGCATACTGACTGGCTGTATCACCGCCTGGTACGGGAACTGCACCAACCTTGATCATTAGGCACTGCAGGACTGGTACAGACAGCCCAGCGCATCTGTGGATGTGAACTTCCCTCCAATGATGACATTTATAGCAGCAGGTGCCAAAAGAAGGGTTGGAAGATCATTGGGGACACCAGTCCCCCAACCATAAACTGCTTCAGCTGCTTCCCTGGGGCATACGGTACTGCAGCATTCAAGCCAGGACCAACTGGCTACAGGACAATTTCTTTCCACAAGCCATTAGACTTATAAATTCACATGTCTGTACATTGCAACGGAGTCATGGCACCAAGATTTTTACCCCCTCACGTTGTGGGATGGATATAAAATTTAAATAAATTCTAAGTGTGTTGGCGCGTGGCCAACTGATTAAGGTGTTCGTCTAGTGATTTGAAGGTCGCTAGTTCAAGCCTTGGCTGAGGCAGCGTGTGTGTCCTTAAGCAAGGCACTTAACCACACATTGATCTGCGATGACACCGGTGCCAAGCTGCATGGGTCCTAATGCCCTTCCCTTGGACAACATCGGTGGCGTGGAGAGGGGAGACTTGCAGCATGGGGTTCCATACAATCTTGCCCAGACCTGTGCCCTGGAAACCTTCCAAGGCACAAATCCATAGTCTCATAAGACTAACAGAGGCCTTAAAAATAAATAAATAAATCTACGTGCATGGAAGGAAGGTGTCTCTGTTAAGCAACAGGAGAATCGCGGCAGAAGAGTCAAGTAGAGGGATTTTGACAGCTGTCCTTAAGATGTGAACAACCACGTGCTGCTTCAGGAGTTAGGATTTTCATCCCTGTTGTTGGGAATATAGTTGCACTCTGAGAGTTGGCAGGGCAAGCAGACCTCTCCTCCTATTGACTCCTCAACAAATCCACTGGATCTGCCTCCGGTAACTTCTGATGTTCCAGAATATGTCTTTCAAATTTATGGGCCTGTAGCTACATCTGATAGATGCTCGTCTGACTCCCCATCCTGCTCTGCTGCAGGGTGAAGGTCCTGAATTTACAGCTGTATCTGCAGTGTCAGTCGGTTCTTGGCTCAGTTCCCTGGAGACCACTGGTGCTTGCTACACTGTGTGTCCACCTGTGTTCTGCAATGTTTTGTTACTGCTTCTCCAGCTCTCCTTGCTACTCTCTTCAGGTTCTCCACTATTCTCCAGGTGACCATCTTGTCCCCATTCAGCACGACTCTACCTCTAACTCTAGGCTTCTGTGGCCAAGCTCAGCATCTCACTCAACTACTGTCCGACGGTGATTTATCACCACAGCCCGGTGCAGCAAGTGAGGGTTGTGCAGTTGGTTCCATGGTGGCTTCTGTTGAAAGGTGAACCACTTGAAACACTGCTCGGCACTTGTCGGCTCTTAAGTGATGAGCACCCATGTGTTTCCAAGATGGCTGGCTTTGAGCACTACTCACTTTGTATCTTAAATGAAGGTTCATCCTTGGGTTTGAATCTGAAGCAGAGGATGCAAGTTCAGGAGGAAGACTGGTAAAAATTTGGTATGAAGCATGACTAGAAGTTGGTTCCTATCTATGTCTGCCTCTTCGATTTCATCCTCTGAGCAACCATGTTGTATTAGAAGACTTGCATCAATGGTCAGTTCTTCAGTCATCTTCCCAGGGAGACGACTGCTGCTGCTTCATACACCTTTGCTTCTACTAGGGCAGCCTCAGCTTCACGCTCCTCGAGTGCCCTCAATGTAGCTTCTACATGAGCTTTCCCTGTGTCTATGCATGCTTTCTCCATGTCTACCTGAGCCTTTTCCAACTAGTATTTCAGCTTTGCATTTGGCATACGCTGCTCTCACTTGTGCCACTTCAGCCCTGGGGTGGGCTCGTGCTGCAGCTATGCTAAGTGTGGTCTTGCTTGAACGTCTTGAAGACATGTTCAATGCACCTCATTCTGACCTGAACTTCCAAGGCACAGCGACTGACGTTGCAGGTGTCGGAAGCTGTCGTTGTAGTGTACGGCATTCAGGTGCATCTCCAGTCTGCGGCAATTCCTTGAGGACAAGTTATCTTCTCAGTCTACTGCCCCAGCAGTAGAGTCAGGAACTTCCTTTGTGTTTTTAAAGAGAAACTGCAGAAAGTTAAGTAAAACACATATTAGGTTTGATACAGAAATATCATATACCTGAATATACTGATATTTTTGATTATTCTCATGAACAGTGTTAACAAAGTTATGCATTCATGCAACATTCTATAGCTATGCTGTGGATGAGAATAAACTCGTGCCATGACAATAGCTTAATAGCAATGAATGATAAACTTAATATTTTCTTCAAAGTACCTTTACTCAATGCTTACCAATATTAAGAAAGCTTTCACACACAGATATTGCCGTTTCAGGAGCATATGCAGATAGATGTCTTTCTACTCCATGCTTCAAGTCGAAATCTGAATTAGCCTGTGCAGGAAGTGATGGTTAAAAACAGCTTACGAACAGGAAGTGATGTTTGTATGAAACAAAGGTCATACAAATGGGCAGTACCTTTAGAGGCCATGGAGCAATTGTAGTTGCAATTTTAATTTTCAGTAATGCTTAACTCTTAAAGAAACTGCAATTTCAGTTGGCATATTTTTAAATGGTCCTCTAGAAATGAGGTAAATTTTATATAGTATTTTGAACAGATAATTGTTAGCCAATATTATTTTGCAGACTTTGAATAAGTTGTTACTTGGTGTAGCAGCTGCTACTGTAATTTGGAAAATTAATTTTTCTAGGCTTCAATTTGCTTACTAAAGGTTTCTTTACAGGTGAAGAGCCTTATTTGGTTTTCACTAACCGTCATGATATTAGGAAAATTGGTTTGCATAAAATGGAATACACAGAGATTGCGTGGCAATTGAGAAATGCTGTAGCTCTTGATGTAGATGTTGCAACACAGACCCTCTTCTGGGCTGACTTGACACAGCAAGCAATATTTAGGTATGTTTTTGTGAATTTAAACTAAGATTGCCTTTTGAGATTTGACCATGATCATCTGGATAATGACTTTAATTCATTGAAATGCATTCATTTGTCAAGTAAACGTGCATTGATTTGGTGTCCAAATCTGTTATGGTATTATGTTTGGCTTTGGCTTTTTTTTTATAATTGGGATGTATGGCACAAGACTACTCAGCCTTGTCCCCATTCAAATTGGGAATGTGGAGGTGGAAGGAAGGGGAAAAGGCCATTATCTTCTTCCAACTTCTTGAACTAGCTCTACAGCCTTGCATGTGACGGCTTTGAAAATTATTTGGATGTGTATTTGAATGTGGAGGTTCTGCATCTTTCATCACCTTATCCCACTTTCCTCCTTTCACTGCCTATTTAAAAAATGAATGGGCACACATTTAAAGCCAAGAACTACGGATGCTAGAAGTCCAGTAACATTGATTTTGATCTGAAGATTTCACTTTCCATCCACTGCTATTGCCTTGTGCAAATTTGCTGCATTTTAATGTCCTTTCTGAACTTCGTCCTGAATTCTCTGCTGCTCTATCTCCAATGTTTAAGTTGTTTCCTAGAAAGCAGTCCTAGCTTAAGAATTTTAAAGGTACAATCTTCCACTTCTGACAACCTTGTCAACTCCCCTACATCTTCAGAGCAATTTCTTCAAGCTTGTAATTTAAGCAGTTTTGCAGTCTTATGTTTTTGACACAGTACCAGCATTAATTCCCTGTCCTTGTATTCTATCACTCAACATCAGCAAGATCAAGGAGCTGATTATTGACTTCAGGAGGAGGAAATCAGAAGTCAGTCAGCCAGTCCTGATCGGAGACATCAAAGGTGGAGACGGTCAGCGAATTTTAAATTCTCGATATTATCATTTCGGAGGATCTGACCTGGGTTCAGCACAGTGCCATAATGAAGAAAGCACAGCAATGCCTCTACTTAGAAGTTTGCGAAGATTTGGCATATCACCTAAAAATTTGACAAATTTCTATAGATGTGCAGTGGAGAGTATATTGACTGGTTGCATCACAGCCTGATATGGAAATTGAATGCCCTTGAATGGAAAATCCTACAGAAAGTAGTAGATACAGCCCAGCCATCATAGATAAAGTCCTCTCCACCGCTGAGCGCATCTACATAGAGCTCCATTGCAGGAAAGCAGCATCCATCATCAAGGACTCCCATTAATCCAGATCATACTCTTTTCATTGCTGCCTTAAGGAAGAAAGTACAAGAACCTCAGGACCCACGCCACCAGGTTCTGGACCAGTTATCATCCCACAGCCATCGGGGTCTTGAACCAGAGAGGATAACTTCACAACTCCTCTCGCTCCAGCACTGAACTGTTACCACAACCTATGGATGCACTTTCGAGGACTCTACAACTCATTTTCTCAATACTTATTATTTATTTTATTTTTTTACTTCTCTTGCAGTTGCACAGTCTGCTGTCTTTTGTTTGTCTGTCCCTTTTGGGGAATTCTTTCGTTGCTTCTATTGTGTTTCTTGTTTTTACTGTGCATGCCCACAAGAAAAGAATTTGTTATATGGTTGACATACATGTGCTTTGATAATAAATTTACTTTGAACTTGTGCCTTAACTAGTAGTCTGTGTGTGTGTGTCATTTTTACTAAAATAGTTTGCCACCTTAAGATCATTGGGTGTTCATGCAGAGCCCTTTGATCCACTCCAACACTTACCCTTTTATTTATTTTAAATTTAGAGAGACAGCATAGTAGTATGCCCTTCCAGCCCAACAAACCCACACTGCCCAATTACACCCATGTGACCAATTAACTTACTAATGTGAGTAGGCATACTGGAGGAAACCAGAGCATCAGGAAGAAACCAAGGTAGGTACAAACTCCTTACGACCAGCGGCGGAATTGAACCTGGATCACTGTCGCTGTAATATTGCTATGGTAACGTGCCACTCTTCAACACTGTTGAACCTCCCCAACAAATAATAGTGGATTCTTTAGACTAAGTTCATTTTGCCCCTTTTCTCCTATTATCTGTCGCTTAATGCAGTCTGTCTTCCTTACTAATAACAAGTAATTTTTGTAATCCTTGACCATGCTGCTATATTCAAGCCTAAATTAACTCTGTGTGTTAGAAAGCAAAAGGCTTGGCCTTGGTCCTCCATTAGTAACAGATTGGTCACAATATAAACGTCAGGCTTCTATCTTGCTGCTCACTGCTGAGCCACTTGAGAATCCAGTTTGGCATTGCCCCTTGGATTCCATTAACATTGGGCCACATGCAACCTTGTTGAAACCTTCTGGTAGATTTGATGCTCAGAATGCATTGTTTAAGAAACTGCAAAGCATTCAATTTCAAGGTTTTGAACAGGTTATCCTAAACTGTGCAGGTTTCTGATACTTAAATTGTGCCATTAGCACTGAGCCACTTGATTCTGTGAATGGATGGTATGGACCCGTCCTACATGCCTTTTGATGTAAATGGGTAGGGCATAGGATTACATTTACGAAGTGAGTATTCTTGTAGGTAGTATGTACTTTCTGGCCACTTCAATGAAACCATTGTTATTTATAGACTGAACAGTTAATTCAAACAAGTTGGTAGTTGCATTTGGACAAGAGGGCTCAAGTGGCCAGTGTACAACGTTCTGTCTTGAATTAACCTGATTAACTTACTTCCTAGATCAATGTCAACGTTAATTAAATGCTGTTCTATTCCATAGATACATCCAATTATGAGCTTTGCTCTTGGGCATAAATAACAAATTTAGCAAATTAACTTTATTCTTCCTTTCTGTGCTCGTAGTTGAGAAGATTGGTGTTCTTCCCTTGTTTGTACTGTTGCAAGTTAGAAGCTCTCAAAATAGATTACACTTTTAAGGAGAAGTTCTAACCAGTACATTTCTAAATGTCAATTACTCTCAACAGTGTGTCCATGGATAAACGTGGAAACTCTGCTCATAAATCCAAAATAGCCAAAGATCTAGGAGCTCCTGTGGGAATTGCTGTGGACTGGATCTATAAGCATCTCTACTGGATTGATAGTGGCACTAAGACTATCTCTGTTGTGAAATATGATGGCACTAAAAGGAAAATCCTTTTTGATACAGACCTGAGAGATCCAACTTCCATAGTTGTTAATCCACTCTCTGGGTAATGAATTATTTAACTTGTTTTGTATCATTGCTTTTTTTTTTTTGAAGACTGCAACTTTGACTGTTCTCAGCTGACTTTTTGGCTCCTGTTTTTCCAGCTTTAGTATATAAAAGTTTTGACCATTCCTGGGGCTGTATTTTATAAATTGAGAGTAGTAACTAACAAGGAATTAGTTGATTTGAAAATATTAAAGCTTTTGTGTCCTGTTTGAGGATCAATGGGATTGAAATAAACCCCTTGGTCTGTAAAATAGAGACATCATTACAATGATTTCAGAAATGCTGAGTTTTTAAATAGCTGCTCTACTTGGAAGTTTAATATTTGGTTACAATTGAAATTGTCAAGAATAGATGTGTTGAATTTTTGGGGAAAGAAGTTTAACTCCATATTAATTCTAGGTGACCATTTTGAAGTGCTTGAATTAATATTCCTGCCATGTTTCTAGGTTTGTTTACTGGTCAGACTGGGGTGAGCCAGCAACGATTGAAAGAGCAGGAATGAATGGCTATGATCGTAGCGTTCTGGTTACAAGAGATGTCGAATGGCCGTGTGGCATTGCCTTGGGTAAGTGGGCAGCTAATCTTGACTAGAGCATGTTCTATATTGTCATTTCATTTTGTAATGCAGTGAATTTTCCCCCTCTGCTACAGATCTTGTGAAGGGCCGTCTCTATTGGGTTGACTCAAAGCTGCATACATTATCAAGTGTAGATTTAAATGGTCAAGACAGAAGAGTAGTGTTGGTGTCAAAGGAATTCCTTGCTCATGCTTTTGCAATTACCATTTTTGAGGCAAGTCTGGGTGATGGTCTGGTCTGATCTGATCCATGTATTTAATGTGTCACCTGACTTCTCTACTAACTCCTTGAAGTCTGAAATAGTCCAGTAACATTTCCATCGCAAGCATACAGATAACCTATTAACTTGCTGTTAGTATTCTGTTCCATTCATCCAGGATCACTCCATTGCACATGCTGGTGTCATCTTATAAAATCAGACCACCTAATATTACTTCTCCCCTACTTCCCAAAACAGCACTTTGAGGGTCCAGAACAAGATTTCCCTTCTATAGTGACTTTCCACGCACAAACAAGGTTGCCATCACCATGGCTTGTCTCCACCCCCACAACTTCCCACCCCTTTAGTTTTCAGTATTCTAAAACTTCCTTTCTGGCCACTGCAACAAGCAGAATCACTTGATGTGCAAGGACCAAATCCTGAATATTATTTAAAATGTAGCCCTTTTGTCACCAGAATTTTCTCCTTCCCACCTACATCACTGTTTTACTGCTTACTGCCAATCTTTTACAGATAAATATAAACTATTTGTTATCTAGACTATTTGCAGGAAGGGGAATTGGGGTTTCCAAATAAGAGCAATTGATTAATGTATCTAGGCAATGGAGAGGAGGTGGTTGGATGATTAATGACAGCGTCAGGAGAGACAACCTTGAGGCCATTCTTCAAAGTTTAAAGTAAAATTTGTTATCAGGTTAGATGCATGTCACGACATTAAAAACCCTGAGGTTCTCTTTCTGCTGGCATACTTAGCAAATCTATAGAACAGTAACTGTAAACATCAGGAATTATTAACTGTAAACAAACTGTGCAAATGCAGATAGAAATCAATAGTAATGAATAATGAGCATGAAAAAACAAGATAAGAGTTCTTAAATGAGTGTAGTTATCCCTTTCTGTTTCAAGAGCCTGGTGGTTGAGGTGTAGTAACTGTTCTTTGACCTGGTGGTGTGAATCCTGAGGCACCTGTGCCTTCTACCTAATGGCAGCAGCGAGGAAAGAGCACGGCCTGGGTGTAAGGTTCTTTGTTGATGGATGCTGCTTTTCTATGGCAACATTTCATGAGGATGTACCCAATGGCTGGGAGGGTTTTACCTTTGTACTGGGCCAAATCCACTACCTTTTGTCGGATTTTCCACTCAAGGGCATTGGTGTTTGCATACTAGGCCGTAATGCAGCCAGTCAGCACACTTTCCACCACACATCTATAGATGTTTGCCAAGGTCTTTGATGACATGCCAAATATCTGCAGACACCTGAGGAAGTAGAGACACCCAGGAATTTAAAGTTACTGCCCTCTCTACCTTTGATTCTCCAATAATTACTGGCTCACGGACCTCTGCCTTCCCTCTTCCTCTCCATTCTTAGACTACTTAGTTGAAATTGATGCTGACTAGATCACTGCTACTATCATACAATTGTGTTGAATTACTAACAATGATCAAAGGTTCAAACTACACATGGTGTGATTCTGTCACATGAGTAAATATCCAGGAAATTGTATTTGTATCTATTAACAGATTTGATCTGCTTTCATTTTAGGATAATGTGTTCTGGATTGATGGGGCAAGCAAAGCACTTTATGGAACAAACAAACTTACGGGTTCAGATATAGTGCATTTAGCTGCCAACCTTCATGATCCTCGAGACCTCATTGCTTATCATGAGCTGACTCAACCATCAGGTAAACTTTGACAATGTTCCTGACTTGTGATTTGTCCTTAAAGAGAGTTGGGTAACATTGCAGTTAGTAGTTTTGTACAACTCTTCCTTGTATTTGTTCCTAATCCCCCCAGCCTGGTTATCCTGAGCTTGAAGTTCTCTTTATTTTTGATCTTGAGAATCAGGATTACACCCTATCCCGTGCACACCACCACCAAACTTGACCTGGTAGTTTTTCTGGCAATGAATATGACCAAGCTTTCCAATGTATAAGCAATTTTTTCTTATCTATATATAACTAACCAATACTTTACTACATTTAAATTTATAGTGCCAATTTTTTTTTTGGGCCCCTCTCTGAAGATTGGAGAATTTAAGATTGTGTTCAGGCTTTGATTGACAGCTTGTAGATGGCCTTGCCTCTTCATGTCTTTGGCTCATTTTATGTTCTGTAAACCTGTTACCAATTTCTAGAGTTCTACTTTTAAATTGATCAGGTATCAATTCCTGTGCAGTTGTTGGCAATCTACTTGGCACAGATAATTGAGCTTCGCACTTGCCCACTAGCCCAGCACTGAGATTAGGAAAAAGGTTCCGTATTTATTCTTCTATTGGAATAGATCACTTGGTATAGTAAATCCTCTTTCTGTATGATTTTACTGTGATCAGAGTCTAATTTCTTAGTTGAAACAATCTAATTGCAAACTAGCTTTGTTTATCCACAGGCAAAAACTGGTGTGAGAATCTGAAGACAAGGAGCTGTGAATACATGTGTCTCCCAGCTCCCCAGATGGACAGCAACTCTCCCAAATATACCTGTGTGTGTCCATCTGGGATGGAGCTGGATAAGGATGGACAGCACTGCAGGATGGGCATATGTGAGTTGGCCAAGATCCATTAGGTTTAACCTAGAGTTTAACTGCTCAAGAGAGACTGGTGTAATAGTACAAGGTTTTTAATTTATTCCTGAATTGCATTGACTTGCTGCCAGACTTCTGATGTGTGAAGTGTTAATTTGCAGCATTGTAATTAGGTTAAAACCAGAGCTCCTATCACACGGACTAACAAAAATAAACCAGCGACGTATTACATGAATGGGAAATAAAAGGTATTTGTTTAGTTAGGTTAAAATTGAGTACATCCAATGTGGTAACTGACTTCCCCTGCAACAGAAGCTATTTTCAGTCACTATCTAGAGGCTGATTGTAAACTGAATGCAATATGGTTTACTGTTTGTCTTTCCACTAGTTAACACCTGTGGAGCATCTGACTTTGTGTGCTGCAATAAACAATGTGTCCCTGGTAAGTGGTTATGTGATGGCAAAGCTGACTGTGAAGATGGATCTGATGAAAGCACAGATGTCTGCCGTAAGTACTGCTCCTGTGTTGGTAAGAGATGGATGAGAAACTATTTGCCCAGTGTATATTGTCATTCATTTAAATCTCCAGAAGCTGTAAAATTAGCAATTTAGTGGATTACTAAAAAGAGATTAAGTAATCTGATTTTGGAGTTTGACTCCTAGGCTTATAGTATTGCTATAGAAATCCCCAAATAGTAACAAGTAGTCATTTTAGGGTGGCCCTGTTATGAGCAACAGCTAACACCCTTGAAGACATTAATGGGGGGGGGGGGGGTGAATTAGAAGTCAAACTGTCCAAAGTAGATATATCAAACGCTGTAACCTGTTGATAGCATGCACCACTAACTTGGGTGCTTCAGTACTATAGCAGTCTGCCTAGTGCTATTACATTTTCGCACAACAGAGTTTAGTCCTGGTGTCCTCTGTAAGGAGTCTCTGGATGTTCTCTCTGTGGAATGGTTGGGTTTCCTCTGGGATCTCCAGTTTCCTTCAAAATTGTACTGGATAGGTTAGAATAGAACTTTATTGTAATTGCTCAAGACAACGAGATTGTGGTGCTACTCCATTGCAATATGACTTAATTAAAAATGAACAAATATTCCCATATTTACATGCAACAAGTAAGTGCTATGGACTATTGAAGTCAAAGGCCACTGGCAAGCTGGGATGTAACATTATTCAGTTGTACAACAGTCCTCGGGAAGAAGCTGTTTTACAGTCCAACTGTCTTGGCTGAAGATGTTTCTGTATCTCCCACCAGATGGCAGGAAGTTGGCCACTGTAAATTGTTCTATGATTAGGTTAGGGTTAATTTGGGGTTTTTGGGGCTTGTGGGGCAATGAGGCTCAAAGGGCCAGAAGGGCCTATTCTATGCTGGCTCTCTAAATAAATAGATAACTTGACCACTCCTGCTTCAGAACTCGTGATATTGAGTGCTCAAGGTTACAGTTGCCTGGCACTCCAGTTACTGACTTTTTAGCTGAAATGCAGATTCAGTATGACGTGTCAATATTTTCCCCTAGATCAAAGAATGTGTCTTAGCCATGAAATCAGCTGTGGACCTGGATCTTCACAGTGCATTCCTGTTGCATGGCGATGTGATGGAGAGAAGGACTGCCATAATAACGGTGATGAGATTGATTGTGGTAGGTTAACTCATCTCCAGACTATTGAAAACAAACTTCGGGTTGATATCCATGCCATTTCAAAGGAGACAAACTTGAGTTCATGCTGGGGAAAAGCTTTTGCAACATTAACACAAACTGAAGTGCTTTCATGACTTTGACTTGGTAGCTGTAATATGTATCTTTATTAACAAATTGACCACATAGCCAATTTGATGGTATTCATGCTTCCAGAAAGTTCTACCTACCAGTCCTGTGATACAAATAAGTTTCTTCTCTGAGTGTTTATTGATGCCACTTCATTCTAAACTTCAAGGTATTAAAGATTTTGGTGCCTTGGCTCTTCTAATCTGCATTTTATGTTCTCCATTCCGGCAAGTATCCTGGTGAATCTGAACTCTCTTAAATCACGTAATATCGGTGCAACTAATCTGGCGTCTGTTTGCCAAATGAGGTATTGCATTCAATGTAAAACATAAATTCTGCACTCAATCAGCTCTGAACCCATAAACCACTTGTGCACCATTGTGAAGTCTAATTACTACGTGGTTTTCAATTCACTTGTTATAAAGTGAACAAGTAGGTTTTTGTTTAAAATACAACAGATGGCTACATCAATTTGTCATCAAAAGGTCTGTGCTTAACTGGTTCCTGTCTAGCTAGTCAGCATCTTTGAATGTGTCTAATTGGCAAAGCTATATGGGAAAACTATGTTATACTTACAATATCACCTGTTGTAAGCTCCATTCCTTCCCCCAGGTAAAATTACTTGTGATCCTTTGGAATTCACTTGTTCCAGTGGGAGATGCATTGCTAAGACATTTGCCTGCAATGGTATGGATGATTGTGGTGACGGAAGTGATGAAAAGAACTGTGCTTTATCTACCTGTGGTGCTCATGAGTTTCAGTGCAATAACTCAGAATGCATACCTTTAAATTGGGTGTGTGATAACAGTGAAGATTGTACAGATAAATCGGATGAATCTTCAGACCACTGTGGATACACACTTCCTCCTTTGGCCTGCTCTCCTAATGAGTTCCTGTGTGCATCGGGTGAGTGCATCCACACTCGCTGGTACTGCGATGGTGATGCTGACTGCAAAGATGGAAGTGATGAAGCCAATTGCTGTAAGTTTATCTCCTTAGTTACACATTTTAATCTACAATGATTGAATGTATCATAGAAGTTATGCAAATATTGGATTATTTTATTAGAGCAGTACATTTAGGAGTCTACCTGGGACTAGGCAATTTTAGATTGTGTAATGAAATATTAACGAGCCTAGTCACCAAAGATCTCCTGGAGATTAATGGCTGCAATATAATGGAACTCCAAATGGTAGTTTGAGAATAAACAGTATGGATGGATAATGAGAGTCTTCAATCTGAATGTGCAATGAAAATGCAAAAGGAGGAATTATCTAGGATGTACAAGGACTGTGGATAATGGTAGATCAGAAGACAAGAAAGCTTTTGGGATCCAGCATGTCCAAAAAGTTAAAATGAACAGTAAATTTTGAGAGAGAGTTTGCGTGTGTTTTTTTTTGAAAAGCATCAGAATCCATCAATGTTTAACCCTTATAGTCTTTTTCCTATTTAATGTGGGGCCCCAACAAAGCTGGTGAATTAATAATGACCGGCCAGGTAATGATGTGCGGAATAAATTTTTGCTTGTCATCACTAGATGACATTGCATTACTCAAGATAGCAGTGGGCTAATTTAAATGAAATTGGTGGACTTTCAAAAATCCTAATTACAAGGCATGATCCTGGAGAGACTTGGTGGGTGAGTTACTAAGGGTGAAGAAATCACCAGGGCTACATGTTGGAGTTAGTAAAAGGCTGTGGAGACAGTGGGCTCATTAGTCGAAATTTTTCATAAAATACGAAACTAACATGAGGGTAGTGGAGGATTAGAAAAAGACCAATATGAAGGCAGGGAATGGGCTAGTTTTAATAGTATTATTGCCAAAATGCCAATCAGGAAATGCTAATCATATGGAAAAACTCCATAATTAAACTTATCAACACAATTTACTTTTTGTTAAAACAGTATTTGATAAACGTGAGTTTGAGGATGTTTAACTAAAGAAAACCACGTGTCAGAGCAACAATTACATGTAAGAAAATATTCAGCACAGATACTACCTGAGTTTTGCTAGTTTCAGAAGCTCCCTGCTTTCCCGTTTCTGCTTGATCAAAATATGTGGTTACCAAATGTGGCACTGAGACTTTTGCAGACCTAGCTTTAAGATCTTGTAATTTTATAACTGTAATCATTACTTATTAATCTTCATTCTACTATTTAGCTCCTCACACATGTAGGCCTGATCACTTCCAATGTAATGATGGCAGTTGTATTCCTGGGAGAAAGAGATGCGATCAGTTTAGAGACTGTCGTGATGGTGGTGATGAACTCAACTGTCAGGAAAGTAAGTGGGCGTGCTTTTTCTTTTGTCCAGTAACATAGGTTTTAAAAGTTGCTCCACCTTTTTTTAAAAAAAAAAGCTGAAAAAAATTAATCTGGAGGGAAGTGATGATGTGCACATTCTGGATACTATTCTGGATTTGGCAGGGATTTCTATAAATCACCTAGATGTTCCAGATGTTGTTTTGGGCATCTTGCATGAACAAAAATGCTATGTCTTTGCAATTGTATTTTGATCTATTCTGAAAATGTGCTGCTTGGAGAGCAACCACCTTTTGCTGACAATTTTCCCTTTGAAGCCATGCCATTTGTATAGTGGCCCTTAAACAGCATTTATCCTGATCTGGAAGCTCAAACTTGATCAGTATGTCTGGACTACTAGGCCTGTGACCCTCTAATTTTAAATCACTTGGTTTTTTTGGTGTTAGGAGTTTCGAGCTGCTGCTCTTTACCTGCCAGGACCCTGCTGCTCAGTGCTGCATTAGTGAAGTCACACACCCTCCCAAGGGCTTATCTTTATCTACTCTTCAGCACCCCACTCCCCCCAGAACAGACATGGACACTCACTTTCTTGTAGAGCTCTTCCCATGTGACCTAACCTTTGGGCACTTGAAGGATCTGTGCCCACTGCTTCACAAGTTAAGAAGAGCAGACTTGTTCCTTGCCAATCTTCCCAGTCCCCCGATGATCCTGGAAGTCTACTCCCACTTCCGTACCCCATGTTGCAGCTGCAATTGTTATAGGGAGTGCTGGTATGTTCCTTTCAGGACTGATTTCAGGGAATATCAGCTGCTGAGTTGCCAAGAATGCCAAATCTTTTTAACTTGACAATAAAATAGTACTGAAACCAATGCTAACGTGAAGAAATTTCCCCACGTTACTGAGATCAACACTAATTCTTTTGATTTGCATCTGGGATGTTTTAAATGGCAAAAAATTGATTGGAATGATATTGTCAAATACTCCTGCTTAGTTTCAGAGTGCATGGGACAAACTAACTTCAAATGTCATAGTGGAGAATGCATAAACATCAGCCAAGTATGTGATACCAAGCAGGACTGTAAAGACTGGAGTGATGAAATTCTCAAAGAATGTAGTAAGTGGCATTGCCTTAAGCTATACTTTGAACGTGCAAATTTGAATTTAGTCTGTGCTAGAAACGCATAATAAAATCCTGCAGTTCCATTCAGTTTTTTTGACTATTGCAACTGAGATGTTCATCAGTTACGGAAAATAGATGTATAAAAATTTACTGGTTTAGAGTTGATCAAGCAATTCTATCATGGGTGAACTAACACTGTAATCCTGAAATGGTACCCATTATTACTGAGGTGACTCCACTTGCACTAAGTTTAGATTTCCTTTTCCAAAATAACGCACCAATTGGTTTCTAGTAATCATTTTGCTTAAGTAAAATATCCAAATCAAATGCAGAAGTTTCTTTGTGAACTGTGTAGGTTTCTGTTTCTTTGCTTGAGGATATTTACTGAGGTTATAACACTGAATGTTGGCACCAATATGTTTCTCTGTAGATAAAAATGAATGTTTAAAGAAGAATGGTGGCTGCTCCCACATATGCCTTGATCTCGTCATTGGTTATGAGTGCGAATGCCCCACTGGTTATGATTTGATTGACAAGACTACCTGTGGAGGTAGGTTTCCTTGAATGGCCTGTTGCAAGATTAGTGCCAGAGTTTTCAGAATTTAATATGACTGGCATTGACATGAAATTTGTTATGTGGAGGTAGTACATTGTAATACATAACTGAATTACAGTAATAAGTATAAATATATTAAAAATTAAATTAGTGTAAAAAGGAAAAAGTAGTCAGTTTTTATAGGTTCAATGTACAATCAGAAATCTGCTGGCAGAGGGGAAGAAGCTGTTCCTGAATCATTGAACAATTCAGGCTCCTGTTTTACTGTCAAATCTAATTTTTCAGGCTATTGGGTGTTACTCTTATTAACGCCTCACACATCAAGTTTTTGGATGCTATATTTATTATTGTTCAGTAAACCTGTTGGGTTTTAAGGAAGCACGGAAGACCCCTGAGAGCTGAACAATCCAATCTGAGGGCTTTACTGTACTTGGAAACCCTTCAGAACTTGTATAACTTTGGGTATACTACATTGACTGCTATTGGTTCGGAGGTTACTATAAAGGACATCGACTTAACAGCACTATTCTTGGTTGCCTTACTAAACCACAAATATAAAGGTTTCTAGGAGTCTATGATTTCTTTCCAGATGTTAATGAGTGCCACAACCCTGGAGCTTGCAGTCAAATTTGCATCAACACAGAAGGAAGCTACATGTGTGAATGTCATGCAGGTTACTTTATGGATCCAGCTAATGGAGTTTGCAAGGCAATAGGCAAGTCTAAACTGCATGTGCTCCTTGTAATTTGTGCATTGGTAATTTGTTGTAAGAATGCTTTTCTGGGGCATTTTTTAAAAAAAGCCGAATGGTATACTTCTGGTTCATTTCCAGGTGTAGGAATAGCTTAATGTGTTTGCATTTGTGTGAGTGGTTCTGTTTTACAGACCTAATCTCCTTGCAACTAAGTACTTTTTTTTTATTGATGAGACTTTTCACTGAAGAACAGATTAATATCAAAGATTGTATTTTTTGGCTACTTTGGTTTTGATAAATTGTCGTCTTATACAAGTTTAAGAACTGGGATGTTCCCTCTTGTATCCTGTTATCATTCAATTGGTTGAACTTGAGTTGATGTTCCAAATCTGGTTTATACTAATACCAAATAATTCGATAACAAGATATCATTAACCTTGGCCCAAAGCTACCTGTAAGGCTTGACATCTATTCAATTTCCTATTAATTACATGAACTTAAAGTCCACCTAAATATTAGAGGGGGGGGGGGAGGAGGAGGAGATTTTGGGTTCAGTATGTTAATACAAGTATTGAAAGTATGCTGTCTGAAATGAAACGCCTTGGATTAAAATGGCAAGCTTGTTTTAATCTTGTGGAAACTAGCCAATAAAATGCAAGGTTTCATAATTAATTGTGTAGTTTAGCTTGTTAAAAACAAATATTGAATGAATAGCATTTTATTGGAATTTGAGCTAAGAGTCCAAATTTGAAATTTAGCCATGGAGCCTTATTTGATCTTCACAAACCACCATGATATCAGGAAGCTGGGATTACATCTCCGGGAGTACACCCAAGTTGCTGTACAGCTGAGGAGTGCTGTGGCGCTGGATGCTGATGTTGCAGGGGAGAGGATCTTCTGGGCTGATGTGGGGCAGCGGGCAATCTTCAGGTAATATGCCTTTTGCATTAAACGTAACCTATTAAAGTTCCATTGATAGGACGTAATTGCTCACCGCTCAGATGGCCACAAGTCATGGTGGTACTCAAATTATTAGTTACCCACTGTTCTCCAGGTTGAGATGATTTCCAATATAAACAAAGGAAGTAGCTTCTAACCATCCTGCTCCCCGACCCCCGATTGCATGAGCTATATTTCAGTTTTACTTGCAGGTAGCATAATATTTGCAGGGTGGAATTTATGGATGAATGAACCAGGAACTTGAGTAGTTTCAAGGTTAGCACCGAGTGCTTCTGCTCTATATCAGCCGTTCATTTCCCTCCACAGATTTTGTCTGACCACTGAGTTCCTCCAACTTGTGTGTTGCTCCAATTTCTAGTACCCACGGTCTCCTCTGTCCCCATTATTTCACTATTGCTGGTTTGCAAAATCCAGTCCTTCTAGGAATAACTTGGTAGCAAATATTGACGATCTTTCTAATTGTCTTGTATTTTTGTTGTAGCATGTCACTGAATGAGAAGGATCGTGCAGCTGGAACATCCATAATTAATGGCCTGCAAATCCCTGGAGGAATTGCTGTGGACTGGATCAATAAACTTGTTTACTGGACTGATCGTGGCATGAAAACATTATCTGTGGCTAATTTTGATGGAACAAAGGGGAAGATTCTTTTTGATACGGACTTGAGGGAGCCAGCTTCAGTTGTGGTTGATCCACTGTCAGGGTACTTCTTGCTCTGGCTGTTTTGTAACTTACTGGCACTGATTTTTGGATTTGTCAAGTGTTTTGAAGCTTTCATAAATGCCATTATCATCTTCAAAGTGCTTATCAAGTCAAACTAATGGATGCCATTTTCTAACCAAATAATGGTAGTGCACATTCAAATTAACTTAAGATCCTAGGTGGAACTAGGAAGGAGAAGGTGAAAGTAACTTACTGTGAGATTCAGCAAATAACCTCTGTTCCTCTATGCAAAGCATTAATACAAGTAACAGATACCACGAGAGCCAACATTGGCCCAATGTAATCTAGCATTTTATTTAGCACTTATTTAGCAGTCTATTTTGTGTTCCAAGACAAAGCTCTGCTCAGCTGAAAATGGTCTTTGCACTAAGTAATTACAAATTATTGTTTATTGCAGTAGGAACTGCGCTTACTGGATCTACTCAAAGACTTGTTTAAAATGTGATCCCTTTCCTTGAAGGTTCATCTACTGGTCTGACTGTGGCACTCCGGCAAAGATTGAGAAAGCAGGCATGAATGGTATTAATCGCCAACTTTTGCTTGGCACCAAAATTGAGAGGCCAAGAAGCATTGCACTTGGTAAGTAAGGTGGCCTCTTTAATGGTGCACTGACTGGTATTGGGCTTTGTTAACATTGCTTGAACTATTTTTTCCACAGACCACATGAAAGGGCGCATATATTGGATTGATGCAAAGTTGCATACATTATCAAGTATGGATCTCAATGGACAGGACAGAAGAACAGTTTTACAGTCACAAGAATTCCTTGTACATCCTCGTGCTATAGCTCTATTTGAGGTGATGTTTTTCAAGATTTGTTTTCAAATAAGATTGTATAAGATGTAAGTGAGGCCTAATCTGAGGTATTGTGTGTAGTTCTGGTCACTTACCTACAGGAAAGAAATCAATAAGATTGAAAGAGTAGAGGAAAAAAAATTAAAAGGTTATTGCTGGGACTTGAGGGCCTGAGTTCTAGGGAAAGATTGAATAGGTTAGAACTTCATTTCCCTGAAGTGTAGGAGAATGAGGGGAGATTTGATAGAAGTATTTAAAAATTATGAGGGGTAATAGATAAGATTAATGCAAGTAGGCTTTTTCCATTGAGATGGTGTAAGACTAGAACTGGATATCAAAGGCTAAGCGTGAAAAGTGAAATATTTAAGGGGAGCGTGAGGGGAAACTTCACTAAAGGTTGTGCAAAAGTGTAATGAGCCACCAGCAGAAGTGGTGGATGGGGTTTGATTTCAACATTTAAGAGAAATGTGCATAAGGACATGTACAGTCCTTATAAAAAGTATTCACGACTCCCCCCCCCCCCCCCCCCCCCCTGGAAGTTTACGTGTTTTATTGTTTTACAGCATTGAATCGCAGTGGATTTAATTTGGCTTTTTGGACACTGATCAACAGAATGACTCTTTCGTGTCAAAGTGAAAACAGATCCCTACAGAGTGATCTAAATTAATTACAAATATAAAACAAAAAATAATTGATTGCATAAGCATTCATTTCTCCCCCCCCCCCCTTAATATAACACACCAAATCATCACTGGTGCAGCCAACTAGTTTTAGAAGTCACATTATTAGTTAAATGAAGGTCTGCTTTTGAAAACAGTGCAGTCAAGGCGTTCCAATTCGTTGTAGTAAAAATACACCTTCATCTAGAAGGTCCAACTGCTGGTGAGCCAGTATCCTGGCAAAGCCATGCAATGAAGATAAATGAACGCTCCAAGCAACTCCATGAAAAGGCTATTGAAAAGCACAAGTCAGGAGATGGATACAAAAGAAAATTTCCAAGTCACTGAATATCCCTTGGAGTACAGTTAAGTCAACCCTTTATATGCTCCCTTTCATGTGGTCTGTGGAAAGAATATGGCACAGCTGTAAATCTGCCTACAGCAGGCCGTCCTCAAAAACTGAGTGACTGTGCAAGAAGGGGACTAGTGAGGGAGGCCACCAAGAGACCTGTGACAATGCTGGAGGCTTGAGCTTCAGTGGCTGAGATGGGAGAGACTGTGCATACAACAACTGTTGCCTGGGTGCTTCACTAGTCACAGATTTATGGGAGAGTGGGAAAGAGAAAGCCACTGTTGGGGGAAAAACTCACATGAAATCTCAGCTATAGTTTGCCAGGAGGCATGTAGGAGGCTCTGAAGTCAGATGGAAGAAGTTTTTGTGGTCTGATGAAACCAAAATTGAGCGATCAGACTAAATGCTATGTTTGGCATAAGCCTAACCCTGCACATCATCAAAAACGCACCATCCCTACCGTGAAGCATGATGGTGGCTGCATCATGCTGTGGGGATGCTTCACCGCAGCAGGCCTTGAAGGCTTGTGAAGGTAGAGGGTAAAATGAATGCCACAAGATACAGGGAAATCCTGAAGGAAAACCTGGTGCAGTCTGCAAAAGAACTGTGGCTTGGGAGAAGACTTGTTTTCCAGCAAGACAGTGACCCCAAGCATAGGGCCAAAGTTACACAGGAGTGGCTTAAAAGCAGCGAGGTTAATGTCCTGGAGTGGCCAAGTCAGAGACCAGACCTCAATTCAACTGAGAATTTGTGGATGGGCTTGAAAAGGGCTGTTCACTCACAATCCCCAGGCAATCTGACAGAGCTTGAGCAGTTTTGTAAAGAAGAATGGGGGGAAAAGTTGCAGTGTCCAGATATCCAAAGCTGATAGAGACCTAGCCACACAGGCTCAAGGGTGCAACTGCTGCCCAAGGTGTGTCTACTAAAAACTGACCTGAAAGGGGTGAATACTTAAGCAATCAATTATTTTGTGTATTACATTTGTAATTAAATTAGATCACTTTGTAGAGATCTGTTTTCACTTTGACACAAGAGTCTTTTTTTCTGTTGATCAGTGTTAATAAAAGCCAAATTAAATCCACTGTGATTCAATGTTGTAAAACAATAAAAGATGAACATTTTCCGAGGAGGTGGTGAATGCTTTTTATGTACTGGGAATAAGTTACGATCAAGCTTGTAACCAAAGTTACAATCCTAGGCTTCAACTGAAACTGTAAAGTTTGGTCACTGAACTTCTGATTCTTCTACTTTGAAGAGCTGATGTAAAGAAAATCCAGCACTAATAAGCACTAATAGTCCACGTGTGGGCCAAGGGGACTAGGCAGACTTGCAGTTTGGCACAGATTGTTTTGAATTATTTAGAGATTCAGCATATAACAGGCCCTTCCAGCCAAATGACCAGTACTGTCCAGTAGCCCACCTAATTACAGGACAATTTACAATGCTCGATTAACCTACCAACAGTACATCTTTGGACTGTGGGAAGAAGCCAGAGTATCCAGAGGAAAGCCATGGGGAAATGTACAAACTCCTTACAGACGGTACTGGAATTGAACTTTGAACTCTGAACTCCACCCTGAATTGTAATAGAATCATCCTAACCACTATGCTACTTTGGCACCCTAGATGGGCTGAAAAGCCTGTTTTTATTAATGCTGTAGTGTCTATGACTCTATGAATAGTTCACACTATTCTCTGTGCCACATTGCCTATCAACAGTAACCATTTAAGGTACAGAATAAATGTGTTCTGTAAGGAAGTGCTTGTGCTATGATACAAATTGATAAATGTCAGATTTTGTTTATATCAGCTCTTCATAGCAGATGGTTCAGAAATTCGGTGACTGAAGTTTACGGCTTCAGTTGGAACCAAGAATAATAACGTTGCTTGCAAGTTTGATCTCAAATTATTCCCAGCAATTTAACAGTGTACATGCAGGGAATTGTTGAACTTGGACTAAGGTCTCCCATGGATTAATGGGGTGACATTTTCCCCAAAATATTCATTTCCAGGATCATGTTTATTGGGCTGATGAGGGGAAAGGAATTTATGGAGCCAATAAGTATACTGGAGATAATGTGAACCTTCTGGCCACTAATGTTGACCCTGGGGACATCATAATCTATCATGAGCTGATACAGACATCTGGTAAGTAACCTGTAGACTACTTTATGTGGTGTAACTTACTTGGTTCCTGCTGATATTTAGCACACAATTTTCCTTAATGCCGGACTGTTGATATTATTCAGATCTGTGGGATCACTTAAGAATAGTTACCTTGCCAGATGTAGTTCATATATTACAGCAGGCCTTCCAGTTCAATTATTGTATGGAAAAATTCATTCCATGCAAAAACTTGAGCGAGTACTTTTCTTGACTCTTCCAGCCTAATTTCAATCGAGAAACTATACAACTCAATTTCCAAAAGGCTGACAATATTGACAAACTTTATCCTGTGAGCTTCCTTTTTATTTTTGAATGATTTACATGCTGATTGTCCTTACAGTCAAGAAGCAAGTGGAGTGGAACTAGTGCACTGGTTAAAGCTGAATGCCGAAATTGATTGATTCTGAAATATTGACTTATTTGGTGCTTTTTCTAGGGCGAAGCTGGTGTGCAGAATTTGGAAACTGTGAGCACATGTGCCTCCCTGCTCCTCAAATTAACAGTCAGTCGCCAAAGTATACCTGTGTGTGTCCAACTGGAATGGAGTTGAAGGATGATGAACAGGGTTGTGCTGAAGGTAGCGTTTGGCTTCAGCTTACGATTTTATTTAGTGATATAGTGTGGAAGAGGCCCTTCTGACCCAAAGGCCTACACCACCCAGCAACCCGCTTATTTAACCCTAGCCTGATCACAGGACAATCTACAATGACTAATTAACCTACTAACCGGTAATTCTTTGAACTGTAGGAGGAAACTGGAGCACCCAGTGGAACTCCATGTGGTCAGGGGGTGAGTGTACAAACTCATTCCAGACAGCACTGCAGGTGAACTCTGACAACCTGTGCTGTAATAGCATTGCGCTAACCACTTCCCTACCGTGGAGCCCTAATGGAGGTTGGCCTAACATGGAGTAAACATGATCCTCATAATTCACTGTCCCATCTACGTAGTTGAGAATCAGATTTTTAAATCCTGTCAATATTTTTTTTCTCTAAATCCTTGAGCTGCAGCAGAAAAACTTGATCTACAGTGAGAACATGTGCATTAATATTTCCTAAGTACATCTCACATGGCATGTGTCCCTTTGTTCAGTTCCACACAGGGTCTGCCTTGGTAGACGTTGCACAGTCCTTCAGAATTCATCTTGGCTTTTAATGTTAGAAGTATGCTTTACCATATTTAATGTTTATGCTGTTGATGGGGGCATTTCTTGGGCGCCCAGAGGTGTCTGGTGATCCTGCTATTTGCTACAGAACTGTGCTCTCCTACCTCAGTTGAGAAATGAAAGTAAATGTGGGGCGGGGTGGGGGGGAACTAGAATTTGTATCTGTAGCCTAAGACAGCTGACAACCAGCTTAATGCAAACAATTAGGCATCAAAGCTTACTGAGCATGGCTATATACAGTACTTGGTGTAAATCATCTCCCTCCTACCGCAAACCTAAATTAAACTACAGAACAGCTAATGGAGTTGAATTGTTATTTTTAAACTCCTGGTTAAAGGAAATACTGTTATAAGTATTTAACCCTTGGTAATAATGATCAGGGAGGCACAGAGAGAATCTGCAATCACCAAAGAGTACCTTTATTGTCTCAACGGAAGAACACGTGAACTTGCACAACAGAGTATCTGTGTGCACACCTACTGGGTTTTCCTGACCCTCCATGAACATTCAAAGACTAGAAAAGGTAATACCAGAAAAAAGAGGCTGTATGGTTCATGTGTTCCTTGTGATCCCACTCCGATCTCCATGTGTCCGTGGGGTACTACACATCCATGGTGGTTGGGGTACTACACATCTCTGGTGGTTGGTTATCGCTCTTATCACATTTGAAGTTTCTAACTCTCATCGTGTTCCTCATTAAAGTTCAAAGTAACATTTATTATCAGTGCATATACAGAGTACTGTGCTCAGTTCTGGTTGCCTCACTACAGGAAGGATGTGGAAGCCATAGAAAGGGTGCAGAGGAGATTTACAAGGATGTTGCCTGGATTGGGGAGCATGCCTTATGAGAATAGGTTGAGTGAACTTGGCCTTTTCTCCTTGAAGCGACGGAGGATGAGAGGTGACCTGATAGAGGTGTATAAGGTGATGAGAGGCATTGATTGTGTGGATAGTCAGAGGTTTTTTTTCCAAGGCTGAAATGGTTGCCACAAGAGGACACAGGTTTAAGGTGCTGGGGAGTAGGTACGGAGGAGATGTCAGGGGTAAGTTTTTTTTTTTTGTTTGTTTTTTTTTACTCAGTGGTGAGTGCATGGAATGGGCTGCCGGCAACAGTGGTGGAAGTGGATACGATAGGGTCTTTAAAGAGACTTTGGATAGGTACATGGAGCTTAGAAAAATAGAGGGCTATAGGTAAGCCTAGTAATTTCTAAGGTAGGGACATGTTTGGCACAACTTTGTTGGCCGAAGGGCCTTATTGTGCTGTAGATTTTCTACGTTTCTATATTTCACCACATTCAACCCTGAGATTCTTTTTTCCTGCAGGCATAGAATCGTAACTAGAAACCAGATCAATGAAAGAACAAGTAGCATAGATGACAACAAACTGCAACTGCAAATATAGATATTTAGCAGTAAATAACAAGAGCATGAAATAAGATTTTTTTTTTAAGCATGTCGTACCAGACATTCAGCCATTCTTGTCTGGCATGTGGTGTCAGGATTAACCGGGTCACGTTATGAATGTTCCTGACTCGACCCTTATAATTTTTTTTTTAACGAGGCCGAGTGGCTTGCTCGACCCTCAACCTGGCACGGATGGAAAGCATGCTCGAGAGTGGCCCAACCTGGATTCAAACTCAGGAACCTTTGCTCCGGAGTCCAGTGCTGATCTCACCGTGCCATCAGCTGGCCATAACAAGATAAAGAGTCCTTAAAGTGTGATCATTGATTATGGGAACATTTGAATAGAAGAGTGTAGTTATCTTCTTGTTCAACAGCCTGATGGTTAAGGGATAGTAACTGTTCTTGAACCTGGTGATGTGAGTCCTAAGGCACTTGTAACAGATGGCATCAGTGAGTAAAGAGCATGGCCTGAGTGGTGGGGATCTCTGATGGGTGCTACTTTCCTGTGACAGTGTTTCATGTAGATGTGCTCAATGGGAGGGCTTCACCTGTGACGTACTGGGCTGAATCCACTACTTTTTGTAGGATTTTCCACTCAAAGGCATTGGTGTTCCCATTACCAGGCTGTACTGCAACCAGTTAGTAGGCTTTCTACTACACATCTATAGAAGATTTTCAAAGTTTTTGATGTCTTGCTGAATCTCCGCAGACTCCTGAGGAAGTGGAGGCACTGTTATGCATTCTTTACAATTACATTCATATGATGGGTCTAGGACAGGTCTTCTGAGATGGTGATGCACAGAAATTTAAAGTTACTGACCCTCTCCACCTCTGATCTTGATCCTCTGAGGACTGGCTCATGGACCTCTGGTTTCCATCTCCTGAAGTCTGCAAGTAGTTCCTTGCTCTTGCTGATTGAGTGAGAGATTGTGGTTATGACACTGCTCAGCCAAATTTTCAGTCTCCCTCCTGTATGTTGATTCATCACCCCGTTTGAAACAGCCTACAACAATGGTGTCATCAGCAAATTTGAATATGGTATTGGAACTGTACTTGGCCACACAGTCATCGGTGTAAAGTCAGTAGAGCAGGGGGCTAAGCACACATCCCTGCCGTGCTCCTGTGCTGATGGAGATGGTGGAGGAGATGTTTTTGACAATCCAGACAGACTAGGGTTTACAAGTGAGGAAATCCAAGATCCAATAACTTAAGGGGTATTGAGGCATAAGTCTTGGAGTTTACTGATAAGTTGTGAGGGGGTGATAATATTAAATGCTGAGCATCCTGATGAATGCATCTTTGTCCCGATGTTCCAGCATTGTGTGAAGAGCCAATGAGGTAGCATCTGTTGCTCCATTAGACACATTAAAGCAGATCCAAGTTGCCACCCAGACACCAGTGCCTCAAAAAACTTCATCACAGTGGATGGAAGTGCCACTGGGTGATAGTCATTGAGGCAGGTTACCATGTTCTTCTTGGGAACCATTATGATTGAAGCCTGCTTAAAGCAGATGGGTACCACTTACAGTGAAAGTGAGAGATTGAAGATGTCTGTGAATACACCAGGCGGTTGGTCAGCACGGGTCTTCAGACACGGCCAGGTACTCTGTACAGGACCTGATGGTTTTCGTGGACTCACCCTCTTGAAGGCAGCCTGCATGTCATCTTCAGATACTGAGGCCAAAGGAGATGTGGAGGTGCACGGTAGTTCCTTCTGACAGTCAAAGTAAGCATAGAAGGCATTGAGCTCATCTGGAAATGAGGCTCTGCTGTACCTCATGTCACTCGATTTTAAATTTGTAGGAGGTTATAACATTCAAACCCTGCCACAGCTGTCGAGCATGCCTCATTGATTCCGGTCCTGTCCGAATTCTCCACTTCGTCCATAAAATGGCTTTCAGGAGATCACACCCTCACCTCTTCCAGCATTCTAGATCAAATGATGCATCTCCATTCTGTTGGCGCAAGGTCCTACCTGGGTCACCTTTTTAATTGGCTCCGCTGCTGGGCTACAACCAGCATTGTTTGATGGTCTCTGCTCCCAGCCCCATGCCTTTGTTCTTTTCAACTCTGACTCGCTCAAACCAGTTAAACTAGGTGGCCCAGACACTCCGTCTAACGAGATTACAGATTGCTTCTCCTACAAGCCTGCCACTTTACATAATAAATAGCTACTCATCTGAGAATGGTCTCAGGTTTGGCAGGTAATAGCTGAAATTTGGTGGGTAATTAACTGAAATTCCTCGTGTCCAAATTTACTCTGATTAAAGATTTCACAAAGTGGGGGTAGGGGGCTGCAAGGACAGTCTCACAAAATGGCCAGCTTCATCTCCTTCAAGCACATGGCAAGAGCAAAGACAATCGGTTTGTCTACTTCTACCATCATTAATTCATTCAAATTCACTGATTTGTAGACTATAGTTCATTCTAGCCAATACAATGTTTGACTTTTGCTACTGTAGACTAATAATCTAAAGACTAGTTAAGTGCAAAGAGGACAACAAACATTTTAAACCCATTCAACCTGAATATTAGTATATAGTCACAACACACTGGAGGAACTCCACAGGTCGGGCAGCATCCGTGGAAATGATCAGCCAATGTTCCGGCCCGAAACGTTGACCGATTGTTTTCACGGATGCTGCCCGACCTACTGAGTTCCTCCAGCATGTTGTGAGTGTTGTTTTGACCCCAGCATCTGCAGAGTATTTTGTGTTTAATATTAGTATTTAACTATCCCTGTTCGTTTACAGTAACAACTCCAACAAAGAGGTCTGCAATTGTGGCTTCAGAAGTATTTGTCAGGTCGCACACCATCTTGCCAACAATTTTGGCTAGTCCCAAAGGTAATGCAGTAACAAGCAGAAATTTTTCTTTTCAAATGTTTTTATTATTACTATTCAAAAAAATAACACAAGTACATCGAAATAAGCAACACTTACAATGTCTTAAGGAAAAAAAAACATTGTTTTTAAAAATTGAAAAATTTTTCTGATGATAAAAAAACCCACTAAGCAGAAAAGTGTGTGTGTGGGGGGGGACCCCATTAGGTGTACAACCCTGGAGCCATGTATCATACAAAAAGCTTCTAAAGATAAACATCAAACCGCCAGCAAGGAAAAAATATACCAGAAATTTACAATTAGATCGTGGAGAAAATCTATCAACTAACTCAAATGATAATAATGAGCAAATGAACCCCATCTTTTCTCAAAATCAAAGGTTCGACTTCTAATTTTCTCCAAACTATAGCATCACTTGAGAGAACCATTGTGAGCTGAAGTGGGAGCTGATGTATCCTTCCACTTCAACAAAATGGCCCTCCTGGCTATCAGTGTAACAAATGCAATAACATGTTGGTCAGACACAGAAATACTAAGCAGAAAGTTTTCAATCCTTTTAAACTTATCTTTATCCTATGCCTTGGTTTCATTTATACTGGGCTTTTGACCTCAACCCTATAATATCAGTGGGTATATTTATAACAATGATTGGTAACATTCAAATTCTGCCACATTTCTATGTGTAAAATAAGATATTGTACAAACTCTTCATTTGCCTCATTGTTTGGAGCTCCAGTTTAATCTCGTCAATGAGTCTGTGACCTGGCTACTACAGCTTGTTTTAAAATTCAGAACCATTTTGTGCTGCCATATAAATAGAATTGATAGATGGAATTTGTTTTTTTAGTAAAATATGCTACTAACTTTACTGTATTTGAGTTTCTTGTATATGGAATGATGGAACGTTTGCTTTTGATTTTTAGATGCAAGTTTGAATACTTCACTTGGAAAGTCACACAAAGAATCAAGAGCACTTTGGGTCATCTTTACCATTTGTAAGATATTCTCCTTTTCTTGAAAACCCTATCTGTGTAAAGCTCATTTACTAATAGAACATTGAACAGCACAGTACAGGACAGGCCCTTTGTCCCACAGTGCTGTGTCAAACCAGCTAAAAAGCATATCAAAAGTGTCCAGACACTAATCCTTCCCAACCACACAATGTCCATATCCCCTCCATCTTCCTTACATCCATGTGTCTATCTAAAATTCTCTTAAAAGCCTCTAATGTACTTGCCTACCATCATACCAGGCATCCACCACTCTGAGTTGTTATTTAAAAGCAATATATCCTTTCAATCCCCTTGGAACCTACCCACTCTCACCTTCAATGCATGTCCTCTGGTATTTGATATTTCAACCCTGGGAAACAAATACTCGCTGTCTACTGTATCTATGCCTTTCATAATCTTATAAACCTCTATCAGATCTCCAATATGGATAGATGATTCTCTACCTTGGTGCTGGGTACCAGCAACTAGATGTTGGCTTCCAACCTCCGCATCTAACGCATTATCATTGGCAACTTCCGCATTCAAAAACACAACTTCCAAAAGGATCCTACCACTAAATGCATCTTTACCTCCACCCCACCCCCACCCCTGCTTTCCACAGGGATCGCTCCCTCTGTGATTCCCTTGCCCATTCATCCCTGCCCAATAATCTTCCTCCCGGCACTTACCACTGCAAGCAGCCTATGTGCCACACCTGCCCATTTACCTTCTTCCTCACCTCCTGCATTTGGGACCCCAAACAGTCCTTCCAGGTGAAACGGTGCTCCGCCTGGGAATCTGCTCAGGTACTCTATTGTCTCCAGTATTCCCGGTGCGGCCTCCTATACATTGGTGAGACCCGTCATGAATTGAGGGACCACTTCATCACCACTTCCACACCATCTGCCACAAGAGGGACTTCCCGGTGGCCAAACACTCTAATTCTGATTTCCATTCCCATTCTGACTGGCTGATCCATGGTCTGCTCTTGTGCTAAGATGAGGCCACCCTCAGGATGCAGGAGAAACACCTTGTATTCTGTCTGGATACTGCCCCCCCCCCCCCCCCCCGCCCCAACCTGATGGCACGAATATCGATTTTTCCTTCTGGTGAAAAATTCCCGCCCCCTCCTCTATTCCACAATCTGACCTTTCACTTCTCACCTGCTTATTCCCCCTGGGTCCCCTACTCCACCCCTTTTCTCCTATTGTCCGCTCTCCTCTCTGATCAAGTTGTTTCTTCTCTAACCCTTGACCTTCCCAACCCACCTGGCTTTACCTATCACCTTCCCGCTAGCCTCTTTCCCCCACCGTTTTTATTCAGGCTCTTCCCCCTTCCTTCGTCCTGAAGAGGGTCTCAGCCCGAAACATCAAGTATTTACTTTTTTTTTCCTATAGATCTGTGTGAGCCACTCAGCCCTCCTGTATTTTGTGCTTTGTTTTAGATATTAGCTTGGTGGTTTTTGTGACAAATGTGAATATTCCATTTAAAATCTTTCTGTCCACTTTTTTTTCAGTGCTTTTGATCATTGCTGGTGTATTGAGTTACTTTGCTTGGCAGATATGGGAAAAGAAGAACATGAAGTACGCCCATTTTGAGAATCCAGCCTTTCAAAGTAATTAACCTGTACAAAGCAAAGAATAAAGCTGAATTTGCCCAACTAGAATGATACTGTGTAACTGCTATGTGTGTGGCATGGAATGCCTCTGAAACAGGGTGGATTGTGTATCCTGTTCTCAGCAGATTTTTCTCTGGCTAATTTGCCCAAGGATTGAATCCAATTTGCTTAATGATTAACACTTGAGATCCTGTGAACCCTGATACAGTCTACATATGGACACAGCATGACTCCTGGCCAGCCTGCAATTTCTTGCAGCTACATGGCTTAGCCCAACTCCAGAATTTTTTCACATGGGCTTCTTCACTTGCTTTCGGGAGGCTTGAACAAAATGCCAAAGGTTTGGAGGAACTAAAATTAGGATGTTGAGTTAATAGTTACTATATTGGGAATTTTTTTTATCGCCAAGATTGAGATCACTAGATGCTAATTAAAAAGCTACTTCATAAAATTCACTCGGGATAAAGTGTAAAAAAAAGTCACTTAAGATTCCATGGTATAACTGACAGCTGAACCTTGGTTGTCAATATCATAACAGATTCAGATGGTGAAATCAGATTGTTTATTCACAATCCCTAAGATTGGTAATGCCCAAGGTTAGCAAATAGGTAATGAGCACAACTCTGCATTTTCCTTGTGAAAGTATTTGGGGCAATGGTTTAATCATAGCCACAAGCCTTGGAGGCACAGCCATTGAATGTTGTTGAAATATGGGTCTCAGACTTCAGGCAAATAAAAAGTGGAAGTCACAAAGAGACTTGATGAAATGTGGCTTTAAGAGTATTGGTGAATTTTTAACATTTCATGAAAATTGAAAACTGTCATGGATAGGTGGAACGACATAAGATAAACCTGTCATGGCTGGACTAGAAAAACTGGCTTCCTCTTTCAAGCACATGTTGCAAGAGATTTCAGTGTTTAAAAGTGTGAAGGGAATAGATAAGAGGACAATCTTATCATTTGATAGTTAGGAATTAAGACAATGAAAATTGATTGGCTGAGGTCCAGAATGCTCTGCCACTGATATTGGAAGCAGACTTAATTACAATGTTCAAAAGGAAGTGGTTTATACATTAGAGAGTTTGCTGGGCTATTGAAGGGACAGGAAGGGATTTGGCTGTATGACTTGGAGCTGGTATGGAGTGTAGCCTGAATGACCTCTGTGCTATAACTTGTTGCTTTTGCCTGATGCACCAAGTTTGAGAGTTTTTCCTCGGGTGCTTATTCAGATATAACACCAGCAAGCCCTGATGTATCTCTTTCTCTCTCGTCCAGCTCAGGCTTCCCTAGTACCTGCAATACTAACTTTCTTGAGCCAGCCCACAGGTATGGAACACTAAATGGTCTGACTTCAATTTTAAACCCACTGGTGCTGTACGTGATCTGATTCAATGGACTTTTGAATGTTCTGAAGCAAATCATGTGGCCCAGGTTTATAGCAGGATCCTTGGCAGAGTGGAGTAACAGAGGGATCTTGGGCTAAGAGTCCATAAAACCTTCTAAGTTGCTTGCATGTTGATGGATGTATTGTCTGCTGGTTTTTATGAGTAGATCACACTTGGAGTACAGGAACATAATCCTTCATTACAGGAAGGATGTGAAAACGTGAGGGTGCAAAGATGATTTAGCAGGATGCTGCGTGGATTTAGAGAACATATTGTATGAGGAAAGGTTGAGTAAGCTAGAGCTTTTCTCTTTGGCACAACAGAGGATGAGAGGAAACTTGAAGTGTATAAGATTGAGAGGCATAGCTGGTGTATAACCAGCACCACTGTTCCTCCTAAGCTGAGCAACCATGCAGTAACTGAAATACCCCCACACACATAACCTTTGTGGCTGCACAGCTGGAGTTTTCTTTTATATAATGGCAATATAATTTTGAAATCTATGTTAATAATTGTGAAATGCCCTGTTATTAATGAATTCTATAAATTTTCAAAGTAATAAAAATACCATATCCTTTTAGAGCTTCAATGTATTTGTATTGTCAGTGTTTCAAGTTGCAAAATGTTACAAATTGTAACACTAAACACAGAATGGAAGTCAGTAGCTCATTATTATAAGCTGCTGGTCTGCTGAGCACTGACAATGTCTAGTCAATGCAAGAATTTGAAGATATTCTTGTCAACCTCATTGGAAACTTTCAATCTTCTAGTGCTGACTGCAAATGTGGATTCAGTCTTATGAATTCGATCAAATGTAAAAATCCACAAGCAGATTTAAAGTGAAATATTTGAATGATTTCATGAGGATTAAGGCATGTCTTTCACCTGAGTGCAAAATTAATCTGGACAGTGTTTGGTAATAGATTTTTAATGAAGACAGACGAGAAAAAGTTTATGAAATGTGAAATATTTTCTGTTGTACTCTATTTCATTTACCTTTCAATTAATAAATGAAATAAAGTGAGTTTTTATTCTAAATATTCATAGTATGTGTATTACAAAAAGAAAAGCATTTAAAACACTGCACAGTTTTGTAAGAATTTCCTGTTCAGAGCTATGTTTGGTCCACACAGCTGTTTTTTTTTAAAATGGAAGTAATGTTGGCCAGCACCCTTTTTCCTAGGTAGCAGTGCCCAGGACCACATGACATGACAAGTTAAGTGGAAGAAAGTTCAGTTTGGCTGGGGGGAAATGTCAGAAGGGTTTTTACAGACTGGTGGGTGCCTGGAAAACACTGCTGGGAATGGTGGTATAGACTGATGCAATAGAGATATTTAAAACACTCTTAAGTACATGGATTAAGAAAAATGGAGGGTTATAGGCTGTGCAGGGATGAAGGTTTAGAGTGATTGTGGAGTAAGTTCAGGTAGGTCAGCAGAACATCGTGGGCTAAGGGCCCCCTTCTGTGCTCTATTGCTCTGTGTTTTAAAAACAAAGCAACTTCTATATATGTTTAGTATCTGTAAACTTTCTTTCAATTTAAATTTTAGTCCTCTA
Organism: Mobula birostris; assembly: GCF_030028105.1. Taxonomy (NCBI): domain Eukaryota; kingdom Metazoa; phylum Chordata; class Chondrichthyes; order Myliobatiformes; family Myliobatidae; genus Mobula; species Mobula birostris. Next base: position 55,966,593 of record NC_092386.1, read on the forward strand.
ACTTAAATAGTGTGAAATAAAATTTGTTCATAATGTTGATAACTCCCTTTGACAGCAATGAGCTGTAGGAAACAGAGTGCTGGATTTTGCTGCCTGGGATAGCATTGTCACACCGATCACTCAAAGTTGGGGTATAACACACAAAGCAGACCTCTAGTGCAGCCATCCTGTAGGTGTGGCCACAATATTAGTGTCAGATCTTGTCAGTTATGACTTGTAATGAACTGAAAGATACTCAGTGGCCACTTTAGACTTTAAAGAAAGTGGAATATAAATATTCTATGGACCTCTCCCACCCCACCCCATAGCAACAAGTGCTAGGAAGCAGATTGAAGGCAGATGTTGAAAAGGTACAAAAATAACTGGGTTATTATCTTGGGTGACTTCAACTTCCCTAATATTGATTGGCATCTCCTTAGTACAAAAGTCTTAGCACAGGTTTTGTTAGGGTGTATCAGGAATCCTTCCTGTAAACATGGACAGGTTGGTTAGAAGAGAGGTCATATTGGATCTAGTACTAAGCAATGGATGTGGTCAGGTGACATCTGTTGGTCGTGAGCATTTCAGAGACAGTGACCACAACCCTCTGACCTTTACATAGCCTTTGACAAGGATAAGGGCAAACAGTATAGGGAAGTATTTAATTGGGCGAGGGTGAATTATGATGGTAGGCAAGAACGTGGGAGCATAAATTGGGACAGATTTACTCAGGGAAATGCACAATGGAAATATTGAGGTTGTTTAGGCAGCAAATCTATCCAGAACTTGAGGTAGGGGAAAGATGGTTGGATGAAAGAACAATGGTTGACAAGAGAAATGGAACATCCAGTCAAGAGAAAGAAAGAAGCATCCTAAAGAATGCAGCAAATAGAATTCCTTTGTTCAAGAAAGATAATGGGGTAATCCTGGGAATTGTAGACCTGTAAGTCTTCCATAAGTGATGGAAAACTACTGAAGAGAAAGCATTTACAAGCATTTTGAGAAGCATTGTCTGACTAGGGATAGTCAGAATAGCTTTGTTAGCGGCAGCTTGTGTCTCATGAGCCTGATTGAATTCTTTGAGCAAGTGACGAAACAAATTGAAGATAGAGCACTGGTTGTGGTGTATATAGATTTTAGCAAGGTGTTTAACAATCCTCCCAGTGATAATATCATTCATAAAGACAGGGAGCATGGGATCCAGGGAAACTTAGCTGCATGGATTGAGAACTGACTTGCCCACAGAAGGCAGAGGTGGTGGTAGATAACACATTACTACCTGGAGATCGGTGATGAGTGGTGTTCTGCAGGCTATTGTTCTGGGAGCACTCTGATTTTTAGAAATGATTTAGATGAAGTGGAAGGGCAGGTTAGTAAGTTTTCAGATGATGCAAAGGTTGTTGGTGTTATGGATAGTGTAGAAGGTACGTTGCAGTGGGTCATTGACAAGATACAAATTTGGGCTGAGAAGTGGCAGATGGAGTTCAATCTGGAAAAGTGAGAAGTGATAGATTTTAGAAGGTCAAACTTGAAGACAGCATACAGAATTAATTGCAGGATTCTTAGGATTGAGGAGGAACACAGGATTCTTTGGGGACTAATCCACAGATCCTTCAAAGTTGCTGGGGTGGTTAAAAAGGTATATAGTGTGTTAGTCTTCATTTGTCGAAGGACGGAGTTCAGGAGCTATGAGGTAATATTGCAGCTCTATTAAATACTGGTTAGGTCATACTTGGACTACTGTGTTCAATTCTGGTGACCTCACTGTAGGAATTACAGTGACCGGACTTACCACCTCAGTGATGATCATATCACTAACAGCAACATGACACTGGCGACCAAGAATGTTTTCTTAGACAAGACACCTGCTTAACCTGATGCCACTCCTCAGGCCCAGGGGTGCTATCCTGGAAGAAACAGGGTGCCACCCAAAAGACTGAATCTTTAGTATAGTGGTTTGTTATGTACCGTTATTGTGGAAGCATGTTTATTTTGAATATGGTTTATGAAAGGGAAATTGAATTATTTGTACATATACAGTTTTATGTTGCATTAATCTAAAGGGGGAGGAAGTGTAATGTATGGATCTATTTCTTTTAAAGCAATGACTCCCCTTGGCACTACATATGGATTATTCTGTATGCATGCATATTGATCTGTTGTCTACGCATGCACATTTCTCTCTGTCTCTCCAATGTGAATGCACCAGTTAGACCCAGCTCCCACATGTTTGCCTTTATTTAATTGATATGTAGTTGTGCACAGACACAACAAAAACAGGGTTGCTTTGCTGATGATTAGATCCTTCCTAAGGTTATATAACAGACATGGGGTGCACTAAACATAATTACTGAAGGCCAAATTCAGGTTTCTGTTTGGGTAGCCGCCAACCTGATGGAATGAACATCAATTTCTCCAACCTCTGGCAATTTCTCTCCCCTCCAGTCCTGATAAAGGGTTTCAGCCCGGAACATAAACGGTTTATTCCCTTCGTAGATGCCGCCTGACCTGCTGAGTTCCTACAGTGTTCTGTGTATGCATTGCTCAACATTTCCTGCATCTGCAGAATCTCTCATCTCAATTGCAAATGATCTGTCTGGAGGTGCAATTTGAAAGGAGATGGATGAGACAAAAGGAAAGGAAATCCATGCTGAAACTGTGGAAGACACCGCACAGTATTTGCTTGCATCTTAAATAAAAGGGAATGCTGCTATCCTTGCTCTAGTTGGAAGGAACAGGGCAGAGAGCAGAAAAGTGGGAAGTGGAACAGACATTTGAGAGCGCTCCAAAGGTGATCTGACTTGTATTTCTGCACTTATTCTTGGTACCTCCACATCTGGTCCAACATAAGAGGTGCACTGTAAGCATGCCATGGGATCGTGCAATGACACATAGCAAATGTGGTAAAGATTGTGCTAGTCCTGCATTCTCAGATTTCAATGCAATGCCATCAGCCAAGTATGAAAAGGGTATGTTTGACTGAACAGCTCATCGCTCTGTTCTCTAATGTGAGGATATCAGGGAGGAGAACTACTGAAAATCAAAAAAAAAAATGTCAAAGATTTCCAGGACACCTATTGAAAGTTGTCCAAGATCCCTGTGGACACGTTGATGGAACAGAAGGCTATAACAAGTGTTCCTGGATTAACTGAAGGCCTCTTAATTGCCATAAAAATTGCTGGTGAACGCAACAGACCAGGCAGCATCTATAGGAAGAGGTACAGTTGACGTTTTGGGCCGAGACCCTTCGTCAGGACTAACTGAAAGAAGAGGTAGTTGCTTACAGTGCACTTCTTATGTTGGACCAGATGTGGAGATACCAAGAATAGGTGCAGAAATACAAATCAGATCATTTTTGGAGGGCTCTCCAATGTCTGTTCCACTTTCCACTTTTCTGCTCTCCGCCCCGTTCCTTCCAACTAGAGCAGCATTCCCTTTTATTTAAGATGCAAGCAAACCTAACCTCTTACTATCCCTTCTTTCAGTTAGTCCTGACGAAGGGTCTCGATCCGAAACGTCGGCTGTACCTCTTCCTAGAGATGCTGCCTGTCCTGTTGTGTTCACCAGCAATTTTTATGTGTGTTGCTTGAAATTCCAGCATCTGCAGATTTCCTCGTGTTGGCCTCTTAATTGCCATTGTGCACAGTTGGTGATGCCCTGAAACTACGGAAAACCAGACAGAAAAGAAAACTCGAACATCCTGGCATATTCATGGGCTAGGTTAACATCGTTGTTTATTTTGGAAAATCAGTCACATGCATGAAACAATTCTACTGTATCTCCAGAAAGCCTTGGAAGAGTACAGAAGCATTAAAACTAGTCCAAAATGACAATTGGTCTTGTTCCAACAAGCTGCAGTGCTCTGTACCAATTCATTCAATGACCTACACCAGAAGCACCACTGCCCTGACACATTGTGCAGGCTAATGTCCTGCTACTGTATCTTCCTTCTCATCCCTCTTTCCCTATCTACTGCTGGATCACCTACCTTCAAGTTATTGGTGGTTCTTTTATCCTCAGTTGATGCCCAATCCAAGACCACCAAACTGAACCGGTAAACCAAATCTGAGTGTAGAAAGTCAACCAACAACAAAATTCCTGTGAAAACTCATTCACAGTTTAGTAAGAACTCAAGTGTCAGTACTGTATAGATTGGTGGCCATGGAGAAATTAAAATACGAACAAAAACATTGAACTTGAATGAGTCAAGGAATGTGGAAGTAGACAAAGTGAAGGTCTTTGTTTTTGCCATGTAGTTGAAGGAATGAACAATGTGTGGTTAAGTGCCTTGCTTAAGGATCACACACTGCCTCAGCCAAGGCTCGAACTAGCGACCTTCCAATCACTAGATGAACGCCTTAACCATTTGGCCACATATATATATAAAGGAATGGAGGCTGCCATTTTGTGAAACTGCTCTGTAACCTCCATTTTGTGAACCAGTTTTGCTCAGGAATAGCTGTATCAAACTGCTTCAAAGTAATGATGCTCCTGATAATCTGCTGAATTAGAGATAATTTCCAAATAAGAAGTTATTTGTGAGCTGTTCTTCGGTAAGATAAAACATGCAGGTTTATGAATAAGGAAGTCTGTGTCTGATCTGAATAACCCGATCCTAGTAAGCTGCTGAACTGCTCTGTTTCAGAACAAACAGACATTAATTACAAGTTGCTACTTGTGAGAAAGGCAATAAAATAATGCTGGTTTGGATCAGAGCCAATGGGAAGGTAACACACGTAGGCCAGATGGGCCAGAGCCAACGAAATCAAAATAGCCTTTGAACTGGATAAGGAAAGAGTATAAGGACGAGGGGCTTTGAATGCAAAGTAGTGAGAACTCCAGAAACTATCATAAAGAAAATCCAGTGCCAGGTGCTGGGAGAAGGAGGATCAATTGCTTGGCCAATGAGTGATCCCCTATTTCAGTGTTAAAAATTGGAGAAGTGGTCTGAGTGAGTATTAGTACAGAGGGAACAATAAAATTTATGTTTTATGTTGTTAGCCCAGGGTCAACATAATTACATTGATATTAATGCAGAGACAATAAAGTGCAAGCTTTGATTAATTAAGAGTTGTTTAACCTTGACCAGTTGATGATAGTCAGCATAGATATTTTCCTGAGACTGATTTGTTCGAATCAATTGGAATAGAGTCCATACCTTGTTTCTACCATCCAAATTCAGTAGGACTGTGAAACCCATCGTCAACATGTTAAGCTGATAAATTGCTGTCATATTGTTTTGACAGTCACTAACATAATTGTCAATCTGCCTCTCCTGAGGGTATGCCCACACACGGCCCAGGATTCGGCTGTGAAACAGTATCAGTGTGTTGAAGCTGTATCTTTAATTGGCTGTAACAGCACCTCTCACTCCTAAACTCATTAAATTAAAATATCTTCCACTGCCTCCAAAAGAAACTTGTCTGGAGGATAAATATGCATGGCTTTAGCTACATTGAAAATGTGAACATTTACCTAGAAGATCCAGATGTTTGGTAAATTCAATACTTTCATGTTCCATGTCATTACCTTCTGCATTGGTAGTTTTAATATGCAGTGTTGCAAATTATGCAATTATGCTTTAATTAGGACTCCATAATTTTTCATATTTTCTCCAAGTAGAAATATTTTATTTATTGAATTTCCTGTGTTTAAATTCCACCTGATGATTGTCATGTGCCCATAAATAATAAGTTAAATACATTCAGTTTTCACAGACACATCTCCAATTAACTTTCTGCAACATCGTTAAAGAGCTAACAAAATTAACACAATCAAAAATCATTACTTCACAGAATGACAAAGCTTCCAGTAATGTTCACCATCTTCTTCTATCCTCTGAACATTAACCATATGTCCTGTTAATTAAGTGCTGAACCAGATGATGTCTCATTCAATTCTTTACATTTCTTACTGTGACATGATTTATTACGATTATTATAGAATGGTTACTTCCACCAGTAATTGGAGCACAAATACTTACACATATTCTATCAGGTCACTGATGGCTGTTAACATTTCCCCTGATTCTGGTTCCAAGTAAGGATCCTGTATTAAGATCTTTGCTGATATCTGCTTCAGTGCACTGCAGATTTGTTTTTAAATCAACAGCAGTACTCTGGACTGATGTTAAGATGTGAATGAGTGCATTGTCACTACTCCTCAACTGAATAGTCACTTTCTCTCTGCTAGTTCCCCTCCCCTCTGAGTTCATAATCCTTCTCCCTAAATGTGCAAGAAAATGTAAACCTCTCTGAATCAGGTACCATGGATTCTGTCATATAACCAGTTGAGCTTTATAGAGATGAAGGGTCTCGGCCCGAAACGTTGACTGTTTCCTCTTTTCCACAGATGCTGCCTGACCTGCTGAGTTCCTCCAGCATTTTGTGTGTGTTGATTTGGATTTTCAGCATCTGCAAATTTTCTTCTGTCTGTGATTTGTAGAAATTTATCTTAGGATCACAAATATTTCTTGGTCAGTTGAAACTCTACAAATGTACAGGCAGCATCTGTAGAGACATGGAATGAAAGTCAACAATTTGGTTGATGGCCTCTCAGGAGAATGGTTCCAATGGACAAAGCAATTAATTTTGCAATAAGAAGGAACAATTGGAGATGTTCAAAATCTGAAATAAGAACAAAAAAATTAGAAATATATTGCAGAAGACCTGTCAGCATCTGCAACAAGGAAAGTTTGATTGAAGGGTTACTCAGCTGAAACATAAGTAATTTTTGATCTTTACAGAACTTTATGTTTGCAAATTGTGGAATATTTTCTAGTTGAGTAAATCAAATGTTGAAGTTTCAAAAACAAGATCTTTCAGCATGTTAAAAAGAGAATCTATTTCGAAAGTACTTTATAGGCATAAGATAATGCAACTGCTTATTGTAAAATGTACAATAAAATCTAGGAGTGGACAAGACACAACTTGGATAACAGAGCGACTACATTGTGTGGGGTCAGGTAATGATTGGATGTAATATCCCTGCAAAAGAAGGGTAAGTGCAGGAGATGATGGGTATTCCATTTGAATGGTGTGTATGCGAGTATCAGCTAGAGAAGCTATTTGCTGTCTGGTACTGAATGGAAAGAGTAACAAAATCCTGGAGCAATTATGCAGAATACTGAACTATTAGTTAAAATGCTAATTAATCTGTTAAAACACTACAAAGCCCTTTCCGTGGTTGTGTAGGTTTTCACAAATAAAAATGGCAGAGGCGTTTTATGTTCAAGGAAAATCATAACAACTCATTTATTGTAATCCAAAATCTGAATACAAAGCATGGTAAAAGTACTTTACATGATTACATCATCATGTCAGACCAGTATCTTAAAGTGAACACCAACTTAATGTCAGTGGCTGTAAATTATGTATGATTGCCCCCCCCCCACCCAAGAATTCACTAAAACCAGCATTGTGAGCCAGTCCAGAGCTCGGACAAGCTGCCTGGCTCTGGTCTTGTGTTTCAACAGCAGATGCCCCTGGCTCGTCCAGAGGTGTGTTGACACGCTCATGGTCATGTGGTGATGGTAGCGGAATCCTCCAAATCTTGGTGGGCCGGTTTAAAGCGATCCACTAAAATACATTCTGGTTTACCCCTCTTGTCTATGATAAATGTCTTTTCCTCTCCGTTCCAAAACATGGAACGGGCCTTTGTATGGGGACCTAAGGGGATGTTGATGTGCTTTATGACAAAAAACAAACGAGGCGGATTGTAGGTGAACAGGAATCCAAGAGTGCTGTAACCATGATGGGAGGTAGGAAGAGGTGCAAGGGAATTGAATTTACTGAGGAGGGTGAAACACTGTTGAGAGGCCGACCTAGGCAGTGGTGGCGTTAGGAATAAAATCACCTGTCATCTGCAACAGCAGCTTGCAAACCAATTCAGCTGCGGCAAACTGCAGGTCGCCGTTCTGAGCCCCAGCAGGATCCATGGGAGACGACCGTGCCAACACTCATCCGTCAGAGCAGCCCTCAGAGCAGCATTTAAGGAATGGTGAAATTGCTCACAAAGGCCATTGAACTGCGGCTGATATGCGGCGGTGCAATGTAGCCTAACACCAAGGTTCTGGACCATCTCAGCCCGGAGGTCTGATATGAATTGGGCTCAGTGGCCAGAGAAAATATCAGATGGGGTGCCAAACCGAGCAACCCAGGTGCTGATGGACGCCTGAGCCACACCTGTAGCCATTGTCGATGCTAGAGGGACGAACACTGGCCAACTGGTGTACGGTCCACCATGGTAAGGAGGTGCATGAAATTGTGGGGGGATGGGGATGGGAAAGAGGACCAAAAAGGTTCATGTTGACATGGTCAAACTGTCGCTCAGGGACCTTGAAAGGTACCAATGACACCTGAACACGATGGCTAATTTTTGCCTGCTGGCTCTCCACACGGGCTGCAGTCCAATGACGCACGTCCTTTCTAAGGCCGTGCCGCACAAACTTTAGTGCAACCAGTTTCTGTGAGGCCTTCTGGCCCAGATGTGAGAGTCCATGTACGGAGTCAAGAACAGTCCGCCTCCAGTTTGCGGGCACTATGGGGGAAGGGCGACCAGTTGAGACATTGTACAGGAGAGGAACCCTAACTTACCTGAATTTAATGTCAGCCAGCTGCAGGCCTGTGACTAATATTCTGTAAGCCTGGATCTCTGGGTCAGTAACTTGGTCCGCTACCATGCCGGTATAGTCAACCCCAATGCGTGTGGCCTCAATGACTGGCCGTGAGAGGTAATCAGTCACAGCATTATTTTTTCCCTTGATATGTATATCAGTTGTGACTTCTGATATGTAGGTGGTGTTGCTGCCATGCAGACCAAGAGTCTGATATTTAGGCCGTGAGGTATTTATGGTCAACTAGGGTCTGTGGACACTCTAGATGAAAACAAAAATGGCAAACAGCCAGAAGGAGCCCGAAAAGCTCATGGTCAAACGTGCTGTACTTCCTTTCGTGGGGGGGGCGGGGGGGTGGCAGAGCTGCCAGCCAAAGAAGGTGAGCAGCTGCCACACGCCTTCGACCAACCGTTCATGCACGGCACCCACAGTCTGAGGCGCCAGTAGTAATGGCTATGGATGCACTGGGGAGTGGGTGCCCCAGGAGGGTCACGTTGGAAAGAGCTTGTTTCGAGTCATCAAACGCCCTGGTCATGTCTGCTGACCAGTCAAGCCCATGATTAGGGGTATTGCCTTTAAGTGTACTATACAGGGAAAGTATAAGTCAGCAGCTCGCAGAATGAAGCAGTGATAGAAATTCACCATACCTAAAAGCTCTTGTCATTTTTTAGTAGTGCAGGGTGGTGGAAAATCCATAATAATGGCTACTTTTGATGGGAAAGCTTTAAACCTGCAGAAATGTGATGGCCAAGAAAGCCAATGATTGACAACCCAGACTGGTATTTAGCAGGGTTAATAAGCAACCTGTCTTGGCTTAAAGCGCTCGAAATATGTGCAGAGATGAGGTATTTCGTTGGATTTCGATACACTGGCAACAGCTATGTCATCCAGGTAAACAAAAAGAAAATCTAAATCTTTTATTACAGAGTCGTTGGAAAGTCTGTGCTGTATTTTTCAGCGCAAATGGCATGCAGAAACTCAAAAAGGCCAAATGAGTCATGACAGCTGTTTTAGGAATGTCCTCCAAGCACACAGGCACTCGATGGTAGTCCCTAGTTAAATCGACTTTGGAAAAAATTAACTTTACAGTTAAATATGCCAAAAAGTCTTGAATGTGTGGGACTGGGTATCACCATTGGACTTGGGGACCATACGGAGGGACGAAGCCCAGGGGCTATTCAACCAGTGTACAATGCCAAGTCTTTCCATGTTGGCAAACTCAGCCTTCACAGTTGCCAGGTTTTCTGGATCCAGTCTACGCATGTGGGCATGAACTGCTGGGTCAGTTTGGAGAATGTGGTGCTCAGCCCCATGTTTTGTGACTGTAGGGGAGAATATGGGGTCTGTGAGGTTTGCAAGTTCACCCAGCAGTCGAGTAAACTCACATGTGATGGTTCATGCACTTGACAGAGTTGTTGTTGGGAACTTACTGGGGGAGCAGGGCAATGACCCGAAGTCCTTGACATCCACAAGCCAGCAGTTCTTAAGATTGACTAACGGTCCTTGGGCACACAGGAAATCTGCACCAAGCAGAGGTATAGCCACATTAGCGAGGATGAAGTCCCATAGAAACAGAAAACCTACAGCACAATACTGGCCTTTTGGCCCACAAAGCTGTGCTGAATATGTCCTAACCTTAGAAATTACCTAGGCTTACCCTTAGCCCTCTATTTTTCTGATCTCTATGTACCTATCCAGGAGTCTCTTAAAAGACCCTATCGTTTCCTCCTCCACCACCATCGTTGGCAGCCCGTTCCACGCACTCACCACTCTCTGCGTAAAAAACTTACCCTGACATCTCCTCTGTACCTACTTCCAAGCACCTTAAAACTGTGCCCTCTCGTGTTAGTCACTTCAGCCCTGGGAAAAAGCCTCTGACTATCCACACGATCAATGCCTCTCATTATCTTATACACCTCTATCAGGTCACCTCTCATCCCCCGTTGCTCCAAGGAGAAAAGGCCGAGTTCACTCAACCCATTCTCATAGGCATGCTCCCCAATCCAGGCAACATCCTTGTAAATTTCCTCTGCACCCTTTCTATAGCTTCCACATCCTTCCTGTAGTGAGGTGACCAGAACTGAGCACAGTACTCCAAGTGGGGTCTGACCAGGGTCCAATATAGCTGCAACATTACCACTCGGCTCTAAACTCAATCCCACAATTGATGAAGGCCAATACACTGCATGCCTTCTTAACCACAGAGTCAACCTGTCAACCCCAAGATCCCTCTGATCCCCACACTGCCAGGAGTCTTACCATGCGTAACATTAGCCACTGAAGCAGTGCGGCACCCATCATGTCCTTTAAATCGGGATCCTGCTGCCATTGGCGGCCTCCACTGAGGTTGAGTCTCTCTTTGCCTTCTCAGCAATAGGCAACATTGGCACCCGTGTTGCAGAGGAAGCACCTCCCTGAAAGGGGGTTGGTAGATGATCCTCCAGCTGGAACCCATGGTGTTCACAGACCTCTGATGTCCTGATGCTCTGGTACTGTTGAAGCTGCAAGGTGGTTGGCACTCCCTAGCATTCGTACCAAAGCGAGCGTGGTAAAAACACAACCCGGTGACGTCTGTTTCCACAGATGCAGGTGTTCTTATGTTGGGGCCCTAAATGACCCGGCTTATTGAGGTAGCGAAAAGAGGAGGAACTATGCACCACTGCCTGGCTGAGTGTAGACTATCAGCCATTTTAGCAAGCTCTCTATAGTCCTTCATGGGTGCATTAGTGAGGGCTTTGCAAACCTGACCAGGCATTTGCTGCATGAAGAGTACTTTAAACAAGGATGGTGATTCCCCAGGAGAGAAATCACGTGATCCATTAGCTCCGAAGGCCTAGCGTTACTAAGGCCAGGCAAGGAGAGCGACTGTTTGACATGTTCGGACTCTGGTAGTTCGAAAGTCTGTAAAAGGTAAGCTTTCAGTGATCAGTATTTGTTGTGTTCAGGTGTGTGTTCAAGTAGAATCACCACCTTCGCGGCCATGGGATTACTGAGCACGCTACCACATAGAAATATTTGGTGCTGTCAGCGGAGAGTTCTCGCAGTACGAATTGGGCCTCATCTTGAACAAACCAAGCAAAGGCATTTTGCTCCCAAAACTGGCAGTTTCAATGCAACTGCATTGGCCAACATGTTCAATAACTCTGGACTCTTCCCATAGCATTGGGAGCACCAATGTAGGTTTCACAAATAAAAATGGCAGAGACATTTTATGCTTGAAAAAAAACCGTAACAACTCATTTATTGTACTCCAAAACCTAAATACAAAGTGCGGTAAAAATACTTTACTGATTACATCATCACATCAGAACAGCCTCTTAAAGTGAACCCCAACTCAACGTTGGTGGCTGTGAATTATGTACATTTCCACCAATTACTTTACCCTACAGTTGCCATATCTGGTTAAAAAAAACCTTAAATCTAGAGTGGCAGGCTTGCTTGGTATTTTATGAAACAACAAGTGACAGGGAAATTGTAAAACCTTTCACAGATACAACCTGAGCTTCTATTTTCAATTACACCGTGTGTATATCTAAATCACTTTAAGTCGTGTTTTAGTGAAATGTCATATAACTCTTTTAACAAATCAGATAATGATTGAGGCTTACCACATTTTTCTTATTAACATTGCAGTCAAGAGACTTTCTAGGTAACAGGGTAATTCAGGGTAATAAGTAGGGATTTGGCAAGCTTTGTTGGGCCATATAGCCTGTTCTTGTCAAAAACTTTCTAATGAAAAAAAAGACCTGAAATTAAAAGGTTTTTAACTTGCCTCTGTGCATTTTGGTCAATAGTCAAATTAGTTAGTCTGCTTTTAAAAAAAGTTATACTTACATAATACTTTGTACCTAAGTCATTATATTATGTGAAGCAGAATTAAACAGTAAATCTTCAGAAGGGCAAAAAGACCACACTTCAAAAGTTAATCAACACTTGTCTGGGCAAACCCTTCGTTTTTACACTTATTTCACTTGCTGTTCCAGTTTAAAAACAACAAGAATCTTTTCTACATTCAAAATGGAGGACTGAAGGTCAAGCAGTTTGCTTAACTTTGCAACACACTCCCAAGCCTGAATAATGGCTTGTCAAAAGTAGTTTGCTCACCATTATTTCTGGTATCTCAAACAGTGAATTTCTTGTATTGTTGCCTACAATCAACCACACCATGACAGCAGAGGTTAAACATATAAATGTCCTGCAATGAAATGGTTTACTTCATAAAATTTGCTTCATGGGGCGGCATAATAGCATAGTGGTTAGCACAACGCTTTACAGTACCTGCGACCTATGTTCAATTCCCGCTGCTGTCTGTAAGGAGTTTGTACGTTTTCCCCGTGAGTGCGTGGGTCCTCGGGGTGCTCTGGTTTCCTCCCACAGTCCAAAGACATACTGATCGGTAGGTTAATTGGACATTGTAAATAGTCCTATGGTTAGGCTAGGATTAGATCTGGGGATTGCTGGGTGCCATGGCTCGAAGGGCCAGAAGGGTCTATTCTGTGCTGTTTCACATTAAAATAAATAAAAATCATAATTATGTTGCTATGCAACTTTGTAATATAGTGATTTTTCTTGAGATTATAATTTTAGCCAGTACTTGCAAAGTACAAATTAAAAATAAAAGATAATGGTTGCCCTGTATATACAGACATTTTACAATTAATGAGTATTGTCTTTGATGTAAGTCAATTACACTACAACAACTTTGACAATCCCAAAGAAGAATATCCTAACCTTTAATAAACTACTTGTTTATGAAGAGAACTCTTAGCCTCATTGCCCCTTTCGTCCACTGTAGGCTGGAACGGAATTGAAATGGTCACCTTGTACTGTTAAACTCCAATGCCAGCCAGTGAGGGGTGGTCCACTGTTCCATGCCTGACATTATACAAAGCCAAAGCCTTTTGAAATGAAAGCTGAAAATGCAGCAGGCCAGAGGGTGCCCACTGCGAGGCAAATAGAATTAATATTTCAGGTCTAATATCATTAATTATATTTCTTTAATGCTGGATTTCCAACTGCAATATTTTGCTTTTGCTTCCTAAAAAGCTAAATAAAAAACTGTAGAGGAATCAGAAAAATATTGTGTGGAGATTTGGGTATAGTAGGTCGGAATGGCCACATATATGCTGGCTGGGCAATAGAAGCACAGAAGGTAAATCTCAATGATAGGTTTTCTGTTTAATGGTGGATGTTCAAAGACCAAGTGAAGAATAAGGAACTCAGAGCACTAGGGGGAGCAGAAAGTGGCTATGACTGGAGATAGATATAATGCAGAGTATTAACATGTCTGAAAGCTAAGTTGAAGGGCTTTAATTCTGTTATAGTTGTTTATTTCCATATAAATATATAAAAATACTGCTAAATATAAATGCCACCAATTAACGTATAACATTGAAAGACCTGGACCCGATGGACATGGAGAGGATGTTTTTCCAATAGTGAGACCTAGGACAAAAGTGCACAGCCTCAAAATAGAAGGATGTCTCTTTTGAACAGAGACGAGGAGGAATTTCATTAGCCAGAGGGTGGGGAATCTGTCAAGTTCATTGCCACAGGCAGCCCTGGAGGCTAACGCAGAGGAAGATAGGTTCTTGAATTTATAAGGGCATCAAATGTTGCGGGGAGAAGACAGGAATTGAGAGAGAATATAAATCAGCCACAATCAGTTGTTGCAGCAGATTCAATGGGCCAAATGGCCTAATTCTGCTCCTACAGTATGTCTTGTGGTCTTATAATGAAACATTGAAAATATTTTTAGGATGTGCTTGATGACATATTTGGGATTTTTGATTGGCTCAATTCTTTGAGAATTTCATAAATGCATCACTGTACCTGTTTTTCATGAACACCTTCTCTCATCTTTCAAATAAAACGGGTGACACAACTCCCTTACATAGCTTGACCAAGCAGGAAGGCAGGAGAGCACCATGGAGGCTATTTGATGGCGACCCCCAGCATCAGAGAAGGAGTCTCTACCCTGCCATTTTATGGGTGCTGAAAGGTGAGATGAAGGATTTGGTGTTTTTTTTTAACAAATCATGAAAATGACTTCTTGACTGTTGAGATTTTGAAAGAGTGGCACGAGTTTTAGGTGGGTCTCAAAGTTTGGCAGTGCCCACTGCAGTCAGAGCTGTTGATTATACTTGAGCAAAATATAAAACACTCACATTATATTTTTAGCCTTAGTTTGAAAATAATCATGATGCAATCTTTCCCTAAAAGTGTCGTCACAGGTAGATAGGGTCGTAAAGAGAGCCTTTGGTACATTGGCCTTTATTAATCGAAGTATTGAGTATAAGAGCTGGAATGTTATGATGAGGTTGTATAAGGCATTGGTGAGGCCGAATCTGGAGTATTGTGTTCAGTTTTGGTCACCAAATTACAGGAAGGATATAAATAAGGTTGAAAGAGTGCAGAGAAGGTTTACAAGGATGTTGCCAGGACTTGAGAAACTCAGTTACAGAGAAAGGTTGAATAGGTTAGGACTTTATTCCCTGGAGCGTAGAAGAATGAGGGGAGATTTGATCGAGGTATGTAAAATTATGATGGGTATAGATAGACTGAATGCAAGCAGGCTTTTTCCACTGAGGCAAGGGGAGAAAAAAACCAGAGGACATGGGTTAAGGGTGAGGGGGGAAAAGTTTAAAGGGAACATTAGGGGGGGCTTCTTCACACAGAGAGTGGTGGAAGTATGGAATGAACTGCCAGACGAGGTGGCAAATGCGGGTTCTTTTTTAACATTTAAGAATAAATTGGACAGATACATGGATGGGAGGTGTATGGAGGGATATGGTCCGTGTGCAGGTCAGTGGGACTAGGCAGAAAATGGTTCGGCACAGCCAAGAAGGGCCAAAGGGCCTGTTTCTGTGCTGTAGTTTCTATGGTTTCTATGTAAATTTTAAACTGTAATTTCGAAATAAATGTCTGAAAATAACAAACTGAAGCCAATCCACAGTGGTTGCGTGCGGATTGGTTTTAAGGTCTAAAACATATAATCTGTAAAAAGTGATGTCATGATGCAAAAAAACACTATCAATGGCATGGTGCACAAAATAGATTTTTTCAGCTGGCAAACAAATTATAGATTATTTCTTACAGAATCAGGAATGTTAGGAATAGTTGGAGAAAGTATTCCTGCCTTTAGGAGACATGGTTCTGCTCTAACAATGTTGTGTCCTAAAATATAGAGACGGGTGCTTATCAAAGCTCAAAATAAATTTATTATCAAAGTACATATACTGTATGTCACCCCCGAGAATTGTTTTCTTGCGGGCATACTCAGTAAGTCAAAGAACCATAATAGACTCAATGAAAGACTGCACCCAACAGGCAGATAAACAATCAATGTGTAAAAGACATCAAACTGTGCAGACACAAAAGAGAATAAATAACAACAATATAAATAAATAAACAATAAATATCAAGAACATGAGATAATGAGTCCTTGAAAGTGAGCCCACAGGTTGTGGGAACAGTTTGGTGATGGGGTGAGTAAAGTTATCCCCACTGACACAACTGCGCAAGCGCGTGAAAGTCAAACTGTGAGGCAGCGGGAGTGTTTAAAAACGAGAAGATTAACGGAGCGGGCGACGGAGTAGAGGGAGACACAGTAGGAAGGCTTTGGCGAGCAGAGGCTGAGGATGAACTTCCAAGTGAGGTAAGGCCGGGTAAATTCCTTTAATAAACCTAATTACCTTAGGAGTAGGTAATGGAGGCAGCAGTTAGGGCAGTTGAGTGCTCCGTTTGCAGTATGTGGGAAGTCAGGGCGAGCACAATCGTCCCTGATGACTACATCTGCAAAAGGTGCATCCAGCTGCAGCTCCTGACAAACAGAGTTAGGGAACTGGAGCTGGAGCTGGATGAACTTCGGATCATTCGGGAGATGGAGGCAGAAATAAACAAGAGTTACAGAGAGATACTCATCCCTAAGAGTCGGGAGATAGGTAGCTGGGTGACTGTCAGGAGAGGGAAGGGAAATAGACAGAATGAGCAGAGTGCCCCTGTGGCCGTTCCTACCAATAGTAAGTACATCATTTTGAATACTGCTGATGGGGACGACCAACCAGGGACAAGTTGCAGCGGTTGCGTCTCTGGCACCGAGACGGGACCCTCAGCTCAGAAGGGAAGGATGGAAAAGAGGAGAGCAGTAGTGATAGGGAATTTGATAGTTAGGGGGACAAATAACAGGTACTGTGGAAGAGATCGAGAATCCCGGATGGTCTGTTGCCTCCCTGGTTGCAAGGTCCGCGATATCTCCTATCGAGTTCTCAGTATTCTCAAGAGGGAGGGTGAGCAGCCAGATGTCGTGGTCCATATAGGGACCAATGATGTGGGTAGGAAGAGTGAGGAGATCTTGAAAGGTGAGTTTAGGGAGTTAGGCACCAAGTTAAAGGACAGGACCTCCAGGATAGCAATCTCAGGATTGCTACCAGTGCCACGTGCAGCCAGGTTTAGAAATAGTAAGATAGCGCAGATCAACACGTGGCTGCAGACATAGTGCAGGAGGGAGGGCTTCAGATTTATAGATAATTGGGCAGATATCCAGGGAAGGTGGGACCTGTTCCAGTGGGACAGTTAACATCTGAACTGGAGGGGGACAACTATTCTTGCTAGAGAGGCTCCAGTGGATTTAAACTAGATACGAGGGGGGAGGGGAACCAGAGTGTAGGAACAGATGTAGGGGAGAAGGAAGAAAAAGAAAATAGTAAAGTTGTTCGCACTGTTAGTGATAAACAGAGAGTAAGAGGTGGAAAATTTCTTGAATGCATTTATTTTAATGCGAGGAGCATTGTAAGAAAGGCGGATGAGCTTCAAGCATGTATTGATACCTGGAAGTACGATGTGGTAGCTATTAGTGAAACATGGTTACAAGAGGGGTGTGATTGGCAACTAAATATTCCTGGATTTTGTTGCTTCAGGTGTGATAGAATCGGAGGGACAAGAGGGGAAGGTGTTGCATTGCTTGTCAGAGAAAATATTACAGCAGTGCTCTGGCAGGATAGATTAGAGGGCTCACTTAGGGAAGCTATTTGGGTGGAATTGAGGAATGGGAAAGGTGTAGTAACACTTATAGGGGTGTATTATAGACCACCTAATGGGGACCGAGAACTGGAGGAGCAAATTTTTAAGGAGATAGCAGATATTTATAGTAAGCACAAGTTTGTGATTGTGGGAGATTTTATTTTTCCACACATAGACTGGGAAGCCCATACTGTAAAAGGGCTGGATGGTTTGGAGTTTGTAAAATGTGTGCAGGATAGTTTTTTGCAGCAATACATAGAGGTACCAACTAGAGAAGGAGCAGTGTTGGATCTTCTGTTAGGGAATGAGATAGGGCAGGTGACGGAGGTATGTGTTGGGGAGCACTTTGGGTCCAGTGATCACAATGCCATTTGTTTCAATATAATTATGGAGAAGGATGAGTCTGGACCCAGGGTTGAGATTTTTGATTGGAGAAAGGCTAACTTTGAGGAGATGTAAAAGGATTTAGGAGGAGTGGATTGGGACAAATTGTTTTATGGGAAGGATGTAATAGAGAAATGGAGGTCATTTAAAGGTGAAATTTTGAGAGTACAGAATCTTTATGTTCCTGTTAGGTTGAAAGGAAGGGTTAAGACTTTGAGAGAGCCATGGTTTTCAAGGGATATTGGAAACTTGGTTCGGAAAAAGAGAGATATCTACAATAAATATAGGCAGCATGGAGTAAATAAGGTCCTTGAGGAATATAAAGAATGTAAAAAGAATCCAGAAAGAAATTAGAAAAGCTAAAAGAAGATACGAGGTTGCTTTAGCAAATATGGTGAAAATAAATCCCAACAGTTTCTACAGTTATATTAATAGCAAAAGGATAGTGAGGGATAAAATTGGTCCCTTAGAGAATCAGAGTGGACAGCTATGTATGGAACCAAAAGAGATGGGGGAGAGTTTGAACAATTTATTTTCTTCAGTATTCACTAAGGAGAAGGATATTGAATTGTGTAAGGTAAGGGAAACAGGTAGGGAAGTTATGGAAACTATGATGATTAAAGAAGAGGAAGTACTGGCGCTTTTAAGGAATATAAAAGTGAATAAGTCTCCGGGTCCTGACAGGATATTCCCTAGGACCTTGAGGGAAGTTAGTGTAGAAATAGCAGGGGCTCTGACAGAAATATTTCAAATGTCATTAGAAACGGGAATGGTGCCGAAGGATTGGCGTATTGCTCATGTGGTTCCATTGTTTAAAAAGGGTTCTAAGGGTAAACCTAGCAATTATCAGCCTGTGAGTTTGACGCCAGTGGTGGGTAAATTGATGGAAAGTATTCTTAGAGATGGTATATAGATGGGTAGATTGGGTGAACCAAATTGGTAAAGGTGCTGAGGAAGAGGATTTCTTGGAATGTATGCGGGATGGTTTTTTGAACCAACATATCAAGGAACCAACTAGAGAGCAGGCTATTCTGGACTGGGTTTTGAGCAATGAGGAAAGGTTAATTAGCAATCTTGTCGTGAGAGGCCCCTTGGGTTAGAGTGACCATAATATGGTGGAATTCTTCATTAAGATGGAGAGTGACATAGTTAATTCAGAAACAAAGGTTCTGAACTTAAAGAGGGGTAACTTTGAAGGTATGAGACGTGAATTAGCTAAGATAGACTGGCAAATGACACTTAAAGGATTGATGGTGGATATGCAATGGCAAGCATTTAAAGGTTGCATGGATGAACTACAACAATTGTTCATCCCAGTTTGGCAAAAGAATAAATCAAGGAAGGTAGTGCACCCGTGGCTGACAAGAGAAATTAGGGATAGTATCAATTCCAAAGAAGAAGCATACAAATTAGCCAGAGAAAGTGGCTCACCTGAGGACTGGGAGAAATTCAGAGTTCAGCAGAGGAGGACAAAGGGCTTAATTAGGAAGGGGAAAAAAGATTATGAGAGAAAACTGGCAGGAAACATAAAAACGGACTGTAAAAGCTTTTATAGATATGTAAAAAGGAAAAGACTGGTAAAGACAAATGTAGGTCCCCTGCAGATAGAAACAGGTGAATTGATTATGGGGAGCAAGGACATGGCAGACCAATTGAATAATTACTTTGGTTCTGTCTTCACTAAGGAGGACATAAATAATCTTCCAGAAATAGTAGGGGACAGAGGGTCCAGTGAGATGGAGGAACTGGGCGAAATACATTGTTTTTGTAGGAAAGTGGTGTTAGGTAAATTGAAGGCATTGAAGGCAGATAAATCCCCAGGGCCAGATGGTCTGCATCCCAGGGTGCTTAAGGAAGTAGCCCAAGAAATAGTGGATGCATTAGGGATAATTTTTCAAAACTCGTTAGATTCTGGACTAGTTCCTGAGGATTGGAGGGTGGCTAATGTAACTCCACTTTTTAAAAAAGGAGGGAGAGAGAAACCGGGGAATTATAGACCGGTTAGCCTAACGTCGGTGGTGGGGAAACTGCTGGAGTCAGTTATCAAGGATGTGATAACAGCACATTTGGAAAGCGGTGAAATGATCGGACAAAGTCAGCATGGATTTGTGAAAGGAAAATCATGTCTGACGAATCTCATAGAATTTTTTGAGGATGTAACTAGTAGAGTGGATAGGGGAGAACCAGTGGATGTGGTATATTTGGATTTTCAGAAGGCTTTTGACAAGGTCCCACACAGGAGATTAGTGTGCAAACTTAGAGCACACGGTATTGCGGGTAAGGTATTGGTGTGGGTGAAGAGTTGGTTAGCAGACAGGAAGCAAAGAGTGGGAATAAACGGGACCTTTTCAGAATGGCAGGCGGTAACTAGTGGGGTACCGCAAGGCTCAGTGCTGGGACCCCAGTTGTTTACAATATATATTAATGACTTGGATGAGGGAATTAAATGCAGCATCTCCAAGTTTGCGGATGACACGAAGCTGGGTGGCAGTGTTAGCTGTGAGGAGGATGCTAAGAGGATGCAGGGTGACTTGGATAGGTTGGGTGAGTGGGCAAATTCATGGCAGATGCAATTTAATGTGGATAAATGTGAAGTTATCCACTTTGCTGGCAAAAATAGGAAAACAGATTATTATTTGAATGGTGGCCGATTAGGAAAAGGGGAGGTGCAACGAGACCTGGGTGTCATTATACACCAGTCATTGAAAGTGGGCATGCAGGTACAGCAGGCGGTGAAAAAGGCGAATGGTATGCTGGCATTTATAGCGAGAGGATTCGAGTACAGGAGCAGGGAGGTACTACTGCAGTTGTACAAGGCCTTGGTGAGACCACACCTGGAGTATTGTGTGCAGTTTTGGTCCCCTAATCTGAGGAAAGACATCCTTGCCATAGAGGGAGTACAAAGAAGGTTCACCAGATTGATTCCTGGGATGGCAGGACTTTCATATGAAGAAAGACTGGATGAACTGGGCTTGTACTTGTTGGAATTTAGAAGATTGAGGGGGGAATCTGATTGAAACGTATAAGATCCTAAAGGGATTGGACAGACTAGATGCAGGAAGATTGTTCCCGATGTTGGGAAAGTCCAGAACGAGGGGCCACAGTTTGAGGATAGAGGGGAAGCCTTTTAGGACCGAGATTAGGAAAAACTTCTTCACACAGAGAGTGGTGAATCTGTGGAATTCTCTGCCACAGGAAACAGTTGAGGCCAGTTCATTGGCTATACTTAAGAGGGAGTTAGATATGGCCCTTATGGCTACGGGGGTCGGGGGTATGGAGGGAAGGCTGGGGCGGGGTTCTGAGTTGGATGATCAGCCATGATCATAATAAATGGCGGCGCAGGCTCGAAGGGCCGGATGGCCTACTCCTGCACCTATTTTCTATGTTTCTATATATAATTATCTGGAAAGACAGGGTCTGATTAGGAACAGTCAACATGGATTTGTGTGTGGAAGGTCATGATTGACAAATCTTATTGAATTTTTTGAAGAGGTTACTAGGAAAGTTGACGAGGGTAGAGCGGTGGATGTTGTCTATATGGACTTCAGTAAGGCCTTTGACAAGGTTCCTCACAGAAGGTTCAATTGTTAGGTATTAATATTGAAGTAGTAAAATGGATTCAGCAGTGGCTGGATGGGAGATGCCAGAGAGTAGTGGTGGTGGATAACTGTTTGTCAGATTGGAGGCCGGTGACTAGTGGTGTGCCTCAGGGATCTGTACTGGGTTCAATGTTGTTTGTCATATACATTAATGATCTGGGTGATGGGGTAGTAAATTGGATTAGTAAGTATGCAGATGATACTAAGATAGGTGGCGTTGTGGATAATGAAGTAGGTTTTCAAAGCTTGCAGAGAGATTTAGACCAGTTAGAAGAGTGGGCTGAAGGATGGCAGATGGAGTTTAATGCTGATAGATGTGAGGTACTACGTTTTGGTAGGACTAATCAAAATAGGACATACATGGTAAATGGTAGGGCATTGAAGAATGCAATAGAAGAGAAGGATCTAAGAATAATGGTGCATAGTTCCCTGAAGGTGGAATCTCATGTGGATAGGGTGGTGAAGAAAGCTTTTGGTATGCTGGGCTTTATAAATCAGAGCATTGAGTATAGAGTTGGGATGTAATGTTAAAATTGTACAAGGCATTGGTAAGGCCAAATTTGGAGTATTGTGTACAGTTCTGGTCACCGAATTATAGGAAAGATGTCAACAAAATAGAGAAAGTACAGAGAAGATTTACTAGAATGTTACCTGGGTTTCATCACCTAAGTTACAGAGAAAGGTTGAACAAGTTAGGTCTTTATTCTTTGGAGCATAGAAGGTTGAGGGGGGATTTAATAGAGGTATTTAAAATTATGAGGGGTATAGACAGAGTTGACGTGGATAGGCTTTTTCCATTGAGAGTAGGGGAGATTCAAACAAGAGGACATGAGTTGAGAGTTAGGGGGCAAAAGTTTAGGTGTAACATGAGGGGGAACAACTTTACTCAGAGAGTGGTAGCTGTGTGGAATGAGCTTCCAGCAGAAGTGGTAGAGGTAGGTTCGATATTGTCATTTAAAGTAAAATTGGATAGCTGTATGGATAGGAAAGGAATGGAGGGTTACGGGCTGAGTGCAGGTCGGTGGGACTAGGTGAGAGTAAGCGTTCGGCACGGACTAGAAGGGCCGAGATGGCCTGTTTCCATGCTGTAATTGTTACATGGTTATATGGTTCAAGACCTTGATGGTTGAGGGGTAATAACTGTTCCTAAACCTGGTCGTGAGAGTTGTGAGGCTCCTGCACCTTCTTCCTGATGGCAGGAGTGAGAATGAGATTATTCTGCAGTAGTGTGAAATCCCAATTCATTTCAACTGCACTAAGTAGAAAGTGTAAAACAGATCCAGCAGGACAGAGAGGAAATAGCCAAGTCTTTTTGGGTCCTTTAATTTTTTACATTCAAGGCAATGAAGTATACTTGTTGAACCCGCTTCAGAATTCCTCTTCTTGCAGAATTTTGGGGCACTGTAAAAATATGGGTGTTATTTTTACACATTTGCCTGAATTTCCTAGCCAACCATAGTACAAAAATGCACAAGATCAAACAATTCCTGATTGACAAAATTTTGAAACACAGAAAACATAAAAACAGTGCTTAATTCAACATGACCAATCCATCGGGAGGAAGAAGTTTGAATGCCTGACAAGGGAGATTATAGCGACTGTTCCTGCTCCAAAGACCATCTTTACAATGCAAGTTATGCATATATAAAAGTGGCAGGCAAAAAATCTTTAGCTGAAGCATAAAACCTGCCTATGTTCATCAAACCAGGAGCGTCATCATGTTGGGGCTCCTCCTTCCTCCATGTAGCTTCATTACCATTTCCTGTCACAGCCATGTGACCCTTTCAGGAGAGATAAAAGAAAAAGACCAATTATCAATAAAGAAAAATCTATTCCTTAAAATTCATCTTTATGCCCTTTGACAATCCATCCATTTGTGACTGAACTTACATATATTAACTGTATGTTCTCTGGAAAATCTTTCATCTTGCTGATTTGATCATGATACCAGCATGATGTGCAAATAACTAAAGCATTTGCAGAGTGATCTTTGCCAGATCATGCAGTTGATAATTGGCAGCCTAGGCCACTTGTTGTTATCAAAATGAATACAAATATCCAGGGAAATCTATTGACTGAATGTTGTTCCTCATTGCCACAGAGACTTAAGAACCTTATAGGCATTTTTCCTTGGAATAATCACTGATAGTTTCCATAAAAGTCATTGTGAACGTGCAAGCTGCAACTTCCCTGACAGCCTCACTCACACAGTTATCCATTAGAATGAGGTAATGACAATCTCCGATACATTTAACATACTTCTTCACTGTCCGTACTTGATTTGTGCAGCTCTTCAACTATCCATCTTCCGGAAACATTTTAAAACATGGCACACTGAGCGGATTACGCCTCAATATTTTCTTCTTTCAACGTTGCATGTCAGTGATTTGAATAATGGAGTTGATGGCTTTGCGGCCAGGTTTGTGGTCGATACGATTATAGGTGGAGGGGCAGGTAGTGTTGAGGAAGCAGGGAGTCTGCAAAAGGACTTAGATTAGGAGAACGGGCAAAGAAGTGGCAGGTGGAATACAGTGTCTGGAAGTGTATGGTCATGCACTTCGGCAGAAGGAACATAAGCTTAGGCTATTTTCTAAGCTGGTAGAAAATTCAAAAAAATCCAAGGTGCAAAGGAACTTGGGAGTCCTCATGCAGAATTCCCTAAAGGTTAACTTGCAGGTTGAGTCGGTGGTGAGGAAAGCAAATGCAATGTTAGCATTCATTTTGAGAGGACTAGAATATAAAAACAAGGATGTAATTCTGAGAGCTTATAAGGCACTGGCAAGACCTCACTTGGAGTACTGTGAGCAGTTTTGGGCCCCTTATCTGAAAAAGGATATGCTCATATTGGAGAGGGTTCAAAGGAGGTTCACGAAAATGGTTCCAAGATTGAAAGGAGCGTTTGATGGCTATGGGACTGTACTCACTGGAATTTAGATGAAGGTGGGGGGGGGGGGGGGCGGCGGAATCTTACTGAAATCTATTAAATGTTGAAACGGCTAGATAGTGGATGTGGAGACGATGTTTCCTATAGTGGAGCAGTGTAGGACTACCGGGCACAAGCTCAGAATAGAGGGACATCCATTTAGAATGAAGATGAGGAGGAATTTCTTTAGTCAGAGGCTGGTGAATCTGTGGAATTCATTGCTTCGTGCAGCTGTGGAGGCCAGATCACTAGATGTACTTTAGGCAGGCGTTGATAGCTTTTTGGTAAGTCAGGGCATGAAAGGGTAACAGGGAGCAGGCAGGAGAATGGGGTTGAGAGGGAAATGGATCAGCCATGAAGAAATGGTGGAGCAGTCTCAAAAAGGGCAAAAATGGCCTAATCCGGCCTATGTCCTATGGTTTAGATTTATTAGAAGCGGTGCTGACTGGTGGCGTAGTGGCATCAGCGCCAGACTTCAGAGCGAAAGCTCCCGAGTTCGAACCCAGCCGGCCCCCCAAGTACACTTTCCATCTGTGCCAGGTTGAGCATTGAGCTAGCAACTCAACCTCGTAAAAAAGAAATCGCCTGCTACGGAAAAATCAACAGCAAAAAGTTGATGGCCTATGCTCTCTCATGAGTTTAAAAGGCAATTTCCTTCCTTTCCTTCATTATTAGAAGCAGTTTATGATGCCATGATTCAATCAGCTTTTCTATTGTTCCACTGTACTTTATAACAATCACTTCCCTCTTACATTTCCCTGCTCTCAGTTTCCTTGCATCTGCCGTCATGCTCTAACATGTCTGAGTTTCATGGTGCCACCCTAATCTTAAATCCCCTGGGTTACTCACTCCACATTTCTATTTCTGCTTCTCTTTTCATTTGCTTTTTTCCAAGGGCCATTATTCATTGCCACCTCTAAGTAACAAATTGGATTTTCCTATTAAACTTCTTCTCACTATTGTTTCCATTTGATTCGATACCCAGCATGCCCACTGGGAGCTATTTTCACTAAAGTCCTTTGGTTCTTCTCAATGCTTTTGTTCAAAATCTTTATTCACTGAAAAACAAGCTGATTGCAACCCATAACCTATTTGTGGATAATTGCACTACCTACCATTCCAGGATATGATGGAAACCTATTCCATACAACTTCTTTTTCTGTTGCTAAAACTTTGGGTTTTCTGAAAAAAAAGCAAAAGACAAAACCCTTGGTTCAGCGATGAGTTTGGAAGGTTAACTGAAGAAAGAAGAAAGGTAAAACATCGGGATAATGAACGATACAAAGCTCTACACTGCTTGATTCAAAGAAAATGCAAGGAAGTGAAAGAGAATTGGATGAATGAACAGTGTGAAGAAATTGAGCGGTATGAACGAAGTTATGATTATAGAGGCCTTAACCAAAAGGTAAAGAATATGACGAAATTAAAGAAGACCGTGTCATCAACTGGGTGTATCGAAGACGGTAGTGGTAATCCATGCTATGAAAAAGTAGAGATCATGGACAGATGGGTTGAGTACATCTCGGAATTATTTGTAGATAGCAAGATTAAGGATTTACTAGAATTAAATCAAATGACGAATCAATCTAAAATATTGATGTCAGAGATGGAAAGTGCGATTTAGAGTCTAAAAGTCGAAAGGCGGCCAGTGAAGATAAGATTTCCACTGAAATTCTGAAATCACTTGGTCCGAAGGGAAAAACGAACCTTTTAGTGATATTAAGCAACAGTTATATGACAGGAAATCCTCTGGAGAACCTTCTCAAATCTGTATTTATCACCTTGCCAAAAAAGCCAAGGACGATAAAATGTAACAAACACAGGATGATAAGCATAATGTCTCACTGCATCAAGCTACAGTTGAAAATAGTGTTCAGCAGAATGAAAGGTACAATCAGCGATGAAATTGGAGAAACGCAGTTTGGTTTTTGTAAAGGCTCAGGAACAAGGGAAGGAATATTTGCGATGAGAAACATCATGGAGAGATGCATTGAGGCACAAAAGACCATCTACTTATGCTTTATTGACTATGAAAAGGCTTTTGATAAAGTGAGACACGAGAAAGTAATAGAGGGGCTGAACAAGTATGATCTGGGATGGGTGAATGTGCAGATAATAAGGAACTTATATTGGAAACAGAAAGCAGTGGTCAGAGTAGAAAATGAGCTATCACCATGGGCATGTATTAAAGGAGGCGTAAGGCAAGGCTATGTTGGTTTGCTGGATTTGTTCAACCTCTATAGAGAATGGATTTTTCGGGAATGTGACTATCAGGAGACAGGTATTCCAATCAGAGGCCGGAAGGTGGATAACATCAGGTATGCGGACGACACCACGTTGTTAGCTGATAGTGAATGCAAACTGCAAATTACGCTGAATAAAGTCAACGAGAAAAGCCTCGACTACAGACTTAAAGTCAACCCTTACAAAACAAAATCGATGGTGGTAAGCAAAACAAACACTAAAGACTCATTCATGATGGTATCGTTACAAGTGAATGGACAAGACATGGAACAGGTGCGAAAGTGTGAATATCTTGGCAGTTGTCTGATTGATGACGGGAGATGTGAAGTTGAGATCAGAAGGAGAATAGGTATGGCTAAGACCCAGTTCATGAAGCTAAAAGATCTACTATGCAATTGGAAGGTAGACATCCAAAGTAGAATCTGCTTCCCCGAGTGTTAAGTATGGTCAATACTGAGGTATGGATCAGAAACATGGACCCTGAAGAAGGATTACGTGAAAGGAATTAATGCTTTTGAAATGTGGTGCTATCAACGGATGTTGAAGATCAGCTGGGTAGGGAAAGTTTCAAATGAGAGGGTTTTGTCCGAAGCTGAGAGACCACGGATATTGCTAGAGAAGATCATGAAGTTAAAAGTTACTTATTGTGGACACGTTACGCGGAGAGATACATCTTGTCCGACTTGCTATATGGAAAGGTGGAGGGAAAGAAAGGAAGAGGAAGGCAAAGAACAACGTGGCTGGATAACATCAAGGATGGGACCAAGCTGGACAGGACTTGGGATGTTGTGGACAAGTGTCGGGACAGAGCGGCGTGGAGGGAAATTGTCCAACTGGAAATTCCAGATGCCACCTAATGACGAAAACTACCACATTTGGCTCTTTTATACACCATCTGCTCTTCTCAAATTAGGATGGTGGCGATGTGACCCTTTCTAAAGAGTTACAGCATGAGGGAATAAAGGCAAAAAGATAGCTGCCATATCAAGAAGCACTATCAGAATATGAGGGCAAAGGTCAGACAGATGAAGGTTTGTTAAACATCGTTGTAAGGGCCTTGAAAGAGTTTGTTCTGAATTTCTCCCCTTCTACCTTTGTTTTGTTTAGCACATGATATTTGCACAATGATAAATTCCTGAAGATAAGGTACAAGGACATGTTTAAAGCCTCCTTCAGAAAATCATCACCACTGACTTCTGGCAAGCTCTGCTCCTTCACCAGTATTCACAACGATGTTGAGAACCTGGAGCCCATGTATCGGGAGCACACAGGAGCCCTGAATCAGTGGCAAAACAAGTAAGTCACCTCACAAATCACTCTCTGGCAGCCCTGTCAGGCACTTCCTGCCCCAGCTCTGGTCTCCCTCATCACTTATTCCTCACCTCAGAACACCCAAGATCTAAAGCAATCACAGGGGAATAAAAACAGAAAAAAGAGCTAGTTCCTCATGTTCAGTAAGTGCAGTGACAGTAGTTTGGTTATTGTAGCATGCGTTTTGTGTTTAAACTAGTCAATGATACAGAAGTTGTTCAAACTACTTTCCATGCAACAAAACAGTATTTAATCCAGGGTAGGCAACCTATAGCCCGCGAGCCAGATCTGGCCCGTGAAGGTATTTTGACCAGCCCCTGAGCAAATACTGGGACACTATGCTTATCCGGCCCGCAAGCAATTTTTCCTTATTCTGAGTGTTTCACGCGACCAGGCTGATAGACATGCATGGCGTCTTGTTACACTGGCCCCAGGTTCCGTTTTGTTCCAAACCAAACACTGGTATATACGAGTGACGGGAAGGAAGATTACCTTGTTAATATGTATTAGATACTCTCCGAGCACATGCAGGTTTTCAGATGGGATCTTTCAAATCTGTAAACAGAAACAGCGTCACTGTGTTTTAACACGAAATCCACGCTAAATATCCAGATATTTACATATGTTATGATACTTGTTGAATAACTCGCATTTCAAAATAAAATCAAAGAAAGAAATTCCAATGGCAATGAATACAAAACGCAGGAAGGTAGACAATGAGTGCCGAAATTTCCAAGACACTTGGACACTAGATTACTTCTTCATCGAAACCAGTTTGTCTCATTTGCCAAGAAAATGTTGCTGTGAAGAAGGTGGCAAATATCAGGCGACATTACGAGACCGGCCAAAGTGGAAATTTTAACAAGTTTACTGGGCAAGAAAGGAAAGATGATGTTGAGCAAATAAAGGCTATTTTCGGGAAAGAAACGTCATTTTTTGCCAAGAAAAGCAGTGAAAATGAAGGAAATACCCGTGCCTGCTATATTCATCCAAGTGGGAAGTATCCTAACTTAGTGGACCATGCAAAAAAGATGGCATCAGTGCTTGGCAGCACTTATCTGTGTGAGCAATTATTTTCAAAAATGAAGCACACCAAGAACCAGTTGAGAACAAGACTGACTGATGCCCATCTGGATAATGTCTTGCTCTTGGCAGCAACAGGTCTGACACCCAATATTGAGAAGCTTTCAAGCATCAAGTTTCACATTCATTTATTGACTGTTTGCATTAAAATTCTCTTTTTTATTATACTTAATTTACCACCATTCAATGCATCACGTTCATTGCTTTATGTTTAAAGATTCTTTACGTCCTTTTAATAGATTCAAAAGATGCCTTGATTGAAATAAATTACAACTAAACTGAGTTCTTTGATTGCTAATTGGCATCCTTGGTTAAGCAAACATGATTTTCTAGCTTGCGTTATTCATTAATTTCAGGCAAAACATAACTAGATGTATTTGAATGGATAATTCCCATATTTCAAGTTTTTTATGGCATTTATCTGGCCCACCGTCCACTCATTAATACGCGATCCGGCCCACAGAGGCAAAAAGAGTGTCGACCCCTGATTTAATCGTTTTGGAATCATATAATTCTCATAAAACTTTCCTTACCCCTTGTAGAGTCATACAATTCTGTATCACAATAGGTTATCTGCCATTCTTTCACAAATTAGTTTTATTTAGTCTCAAGAGAATAACAAAAAAGAAAAGCTAGAGAGAAGCAAATAGTTCTTAAAATTAATATTCTTTTGATCAATAATTCAGATCAATATTATCATAAAATCTTTCACTGAATACAGTAATCCCCATGTTAAAAAGGACTTGTGTTCCCTCAAAACTGTCAACCTGTGACAAAAATTGAAAAAAGGTTGTTTCTTTTTCACATATTTTGTTAATTCAGTTTTTTATATTCTCTCACATAAATTCGATGAGTGATTTTTTTTTATTCCAGTTTCCTGGTGATTTGTGAATTCTGTAAGAATGAATTTTGACTACACAAGATGCCATAATGCACTGTATTATTTTGTCTTGTGTAATTTAATTTCTATGCAGATGATTTGAAAAATATACAGAGGAACTTTACCTCATCAACCAGACTGTTTTTTTGAATAAACTGATTAAATTATCATGTAAATAATTTGCATGGTAACCCTCCTGAGTTTAGCACCACAATTTGTGTTTTTTCTGTCGATGAAACATTTCTTTATTCTTTTGGAACTTCATTATTAAAATTTATGCATACACATAAGGATAATTTGGTAGCTGCCAGTTAATTAGCCAGCATTGTTATTCACAGTGCATTTGAAGGTTCTGGGCATGGTGCAGGAACAGTTTTAGTGCTGACACTCTGAACTGTGCTAATGTACAGGGTAAAAGAGACATACTGTATCACCGTCCATCTGCACACCCACTCGAGGAGGATATGGGGACTGCAGTGCACCAAATGAGTAAAAGTGGCCAGAATTTTGTGGGTTAGTGACACACACCACTGACCCTGAAGAAAGTTGCTTACAATGCATCATTGACATCTGTTACGAATTTCCCCTCTTCTGTGTCTATTGAAGGGGATCCTTCACATTCAGCCACTGTGATGACATCAGCTGCCTAATCAACCCAACATATTATCACAAACAGAAAAGCAAGGTAAAAGCATTGGTTTCTCTACATCAATTTTGTCTAACAATAGACAATAGGTGCAGGAGTAGGCCATTTGGCCCTTCGAGCCAGCACCGCCATTCACTGTGATCCACAATCAGTACCCTGTTCCTGCCTTCTCCTCATATCCCTTGACTCTGCTATCTTTAAGAGCTCTAACTCTTTCCTTGAAAGAATCCAGAGAATTGGCCTCCACTGCCTTCTGAGGCAGAACATTCCACAGATCCACAGCTGTGAAAAAGTGTGAAAAAGTTTTTCCTCAACTCTGTTCTAAATGGTCTACCCCTTATTCTTAAACTGTGGCCTCTGGTTCTGGACTCCCCCAACATCGGGAATATGTTTCCTGCCTCTAGCATGTCCAATCCCTTAATAATCTTACATGTTTCAATCAGATCCCCTCTCATCCTTCTAAATTCCAGTGTATACAAGCCCAGTCGCTCCAATCTTTCAACATATGACATTCCCGCCATCCCTGGAATTAATCTGGTAAACCTATGCTGCACTCCCTCCATAGCAAGAATGTCCTTCCTCAAATTTGGAGACCAAAACTGTACACAATAGTCCAGGTGTGGTCTCACCAGGGCCCTGTACAGCTGCAGAAGGACCTCTTTGCTCCTATACTCAATTCCCCTTCTTATGAAGGCCAACATGCCATTAGCTTTCTTCACTGCCTGCTGTACCTGTATGCTTACATTCAGTGACTGATGAACAAGGACACCTAGATCTCATTGTATTTCCCCCTTTCCTAACGACACCATTCAGTTAGTAATCTGCCTTCCTGTTCTTGCCACCAAAGTGAATAACCTCACATTTATCCACATTAAGCTGCATCTGCCCACTCACCCAACCTGTCCAAGTCACCCTGCATTCTCATAACATCCTCCTCACATTTCCATTAAATATAACCTGTGGTAATATTTCCTTCCTCCCTCAGTTTCTCTCTTTCTCCATTCCCTATTTTGGCTCTCTTCTTACCCTTGCTCTTCTACTAAGCCACCAATCACCTTCCTCTGGTGTCCCTCCTCCTTCCCTTTCTCCCACGGTTCACTGTCCTCTCCTATGAGATTCCTTCTTTTTCAGCCCTTTACCTCTTCCACCTCTCAGCTTCTTACTTCATCCCCCACCCCTAACACACACACACACACACACACACACACACACACACACCCTCAACTCTTTTTCACCTATTACCTGCCAACTTCAGACATCCCACCCTGCAAAAACTCATTTCAGGGAGGTAGCACCATCAATTTGCAGGAGACTCCCGGAACTTTCAGGAGAGGTGGGATGTCTGCAACAGAGTAGCTCCTTAGCAGCTAGCCAGCTAGTTTAAATAACGTTAGCTATGCTAATGAATGAATGACACCTGTTAAACTCACCTCAACATGTTTTTTACAGTCTTAACCCACCATGGGCAATAGAAAAGTCACTGTTGCAAACAGTGCAGCGAGCAACACTGTCATTATTTTTGACCCCGATTAGGCAGGGGTACACTTTAGTGCAGTCTGGGGTGACGTACATTTTATATTTTCTTTTTTTGGAACACTCTGCCATGGCATGCGCGCTCTCTCTCTCGTGGCCGCTCTCACGCTCGCTGTCTCGTGGTCTCTCTTACGTGCTCTCTCTCCCGCTCTCGTGGTCTCTCTCACGCGCTCTCTCGCTATCACGCTCTGCCTTGCTCTCTCTCTCAAGATGTGTTCAAGATGAAACCATGTCTTTAACCATTTAGGTGCGGTGTGACAGCTATAGATGTCGCATCCTTGCTGTCTATGTGACAAGCAAGTCAGGGTAGTACAATATGCAGAGCAACCTATTGCCCGTGCAGCAGGCTCCCTTTCTCCAGCAACTGATGAATCCAAAGGAACGGCAGAGACTGGTACTGTCTGGCATCGGCAGCATTGCAGCAGTTGCCAATCAGCATTGAACTCAACGTTGGAGTGCCTAAGGGACTCCAGCTCCAGATTATTTCTTAGGGTTTACTACTGAAGCCTTCCCCATGGGTGGGTACAGCCGCAAGGCAGCAGAGATTTCAGATCAGTTTCCCTTCTCATAGAGTAGCTGCCAACCACAGCTGATGAGTGAGGCCCATCTGCCCGAAGCGGCTGGTTTAAAGGCACCACTAGCCAGCCTTTGCCCGTTCTCCTGTCAGTAGAAATGGTTCTGCTGGGCTTATCCCCACTACCTCTCCGGCTATGACAACCTTAAAGGGACAATATTTATTCATTTCACAGAATATAAAGACTGGAACAGTCATACAAGACTAAGATGGAAATTGAAATACCAGAACTAAACATGCAAAAGGGAATGAAGATCTAAGCACTTAAGAAATTAGTTTGAAAGCCAGAAAATTTCCAATTTGTAATTAGGACACTATTAGAAATCGTGCCTGTATCTCAAAAAGCACAATGCACTATTTTAAGGTTATTTTACAAGTAGTTTGTATACACCTGTATTCTTTGTCAATTTATCAAGTTTTCTTTAATAAGGGAAGGGCATTGCAAAACAGTGTGAATTAGAATAAGAACTTATTTAATCTTACATCCATCTTCCAACGTGAGGGACTAAAAATCTTTGCAATGTACAGACATGTGAATTTAAAAGTCTAATGACTTATAGAAAGAAGCTGTCCCATAGCCCTGATGATCTTCCAGGCCTTCTTTTCTGCACCTGCTGCTACAAATGTCCTCAATGGAGGGGAGTTCACATCCACAGATGCGCTGGGCTGTCTGTACCGCTCTCTGCGGTGCCCAACGACAAAGGTTGGTGCAGTTCCCGTAGCAGGCGGGGATACAGCCAGTGAGGATACCCTCAATGGTGCCCCTGTAGAAGGCCATGAAGATTTGAGGGCCCATGCTGAACTTCTTCAGTTGCCTAAGGTGGAGGAGATGCTGTTGTGCTTTTTCTCCCCCCAACAAAGCCGGCGTGTACAGTCCAGGTAAGATACTGAGGAACTTGAAACTACTCACCCTCTCAGCTGCAGACCCATATATGGCATATAATAAAGTGAAAATCATGAAAAAAAGCTATATAATTTCCATATTAAATTGAGCAAGTGTGGAAATCTAAAATTTGCTATCAGTTACAACATAGAAAACACTGTCTTTTTTTTGTTTTACCAGCCATAAAATTCAAGCTAATAAGTTAGGCCACTGCAACACAACACTGATGTTGGTGTTAAGGTTTATTATAGATTTTCCTTGCCACTGGCCAATGCTACACCTAATTCCAATATCCAAGTCCACCATTAAAATAAGGTAGATTTTCCATTTATTTATAATATCATGGAAATTATTTTCAAATGTTGATTAAAATAATTTTCATGGGTTCTTTTTCTAAGCTCAAATAGCATAATGTAACTAACAAAAGCCTCCTGGCCCAAGGCCGCATAATGGTAAATAAAATCAGGAACTATTTATACCGACTAAACTCCAACTTTAAAAGGTCTAGGCCACAGTACACATAACTCAGCCTTTCAGAAGAACTGTGCAATCAGTAGGACAAGGTTCAACGTTCTGGTTGCTCTCAAGCAACGTGATTATCATGGACATCATCAAATGGGATCAACAGGAATAACTTTTTAGAAAAATCAATGCCAACAGTTGCAATAATTTTAAAACAACAGACTGTACCCAGTGCAGTGTTGTACTCAATACTGAGACTGTTAATTAAAATGTTGAGAACATATTTGTATTATTTAGCAATAGTTTTGCAGCTCGGTAGGTTTCAACACTTAGAGATTGACTGTATAAAATGTTCTATAAAAGGACGAAGTTGCCAATTTCAGGAATGTCTTTTATTTACACAGGTCTCACATTCCTAGCAAGACCAACCCTTTACAATTGTACGGTTACGTGATTTGACAAGCAATAGTTACTTGCAGCGCAGGTCAGCTGAGAACACAAGAATGTTATCATTGATTCCCTAGTGGAAATGTGTTTAACTATTTTAAACAATGATAACTTCAAAGGATTTATGACAGAAATTGTAACAAGTTTGCTTTTTCCCCACGAACTATTAACTGCTATGATATGAAAGGGGTTAAGAAAAATAATCTTTCTTTTCCTGGGTATTATTTTTGAAGGCGGTTAAATTTTTAATGAGTCACAGGATTGTTTTCTCCTAATTTGCTCCCTATAATGACCTCTTCCCTCAACCATTCCCTGAAGCAAAGTACTCCAGCATTCTTCTAGGGAAAGAAATGTCTTCCAAAGACTTTCCTCATTACCTTTGTGAGGATTTCAAATTTATATCTCCCTATTTCTTATTTCTCAACCAAAGAAAATGGTCCTTCGTCACTTTATCAAATCTTTCACAGTTTTAATTCCCTATTAAATCTCCAGCAATTCTCTCTCTCACACACACACACAAAATGCTAGAGGAACTGAGCAAGTGAGGCAGTCGATATTTCAGCCGAGATCTTTCATCAGGACTCTTAAATCTCTAAAGCTTTAGCCACTGCAGATGTAATAGTCCCAATAGCTTGAGGATTTCTTACAACTATCCCTAGTGGCAACTTTGTGAACCTAATAGTGAACCCCTTTCAGGCTCTCACTGCCTTCCTGTAATAGAATGCCTTCAACACCACAGCATACTCTAAAACACATTATTTTGCATAACTTCATCTTCAGTTTCTGCTTTTGCATTCTACGACCCTAATTATAAAGAGAATCTGCCTAGAAATTCATCTCCTTAAGGCAGCAACTACAGTAAAATGCTGTTAATCTAGAATATTTGGGCCATTGGTGGTGCCACGTTGGCAAATTTTCAGGGCTACTGGACAGCAATATATCAACACATTTTTTAAAATTACATGGTAGTGTAACAAATTCTCCAGTGAACCCAGTAAGTTAAAAGGAAGAGTAGGAAATAAGTCTCTGATGAGC
The DNA here is from genome assembly GCF_030028105.1 of Mobula birostris. NCBI lineage: Eukaryota > Metazoa > Chordata > Chondrichthyes > Myliobatiformes > Myliobatidae > Mobula > Mobula birostris. The sequence continues at coordinate 56,002,211 of NC_092386.1, forward strand.
AGGATGAACAGGAGCCAGAGGAGTGTTAAACACACATAGGAAAAGGGTCCTGGCAAGTTTAGAGGAAGTGTGGGGCAAAAGCCACTGTTGAGTTTAAAAGGAAAGCAGAAAAGAGTCCCTGGTAAATTTAAAGGGACCCTGGGAAATGGAACACTAAAAGGTGATTGAAAGGGGTATGAATGGGGCAATGGAAGGAGGTCAAATCAGGACTGTGAGCTTGGGGTGTCTGGGTGAGCACCACGGAGAGCTTGGAGGTGCCCAGAGGAGAGACTAGGAATGAAATTTACTTTTACTTATTGAAAACCTATCCTCAATTCAATTAGCACCAATACCAAGGAAGGCTGCTTTAAGTTGCACATTAGCAAAATCCAAGACACACTGAAATCACACTGATTACAAGGCGGATGGGGGAAGCTATGATAGCTCTGTTATCTATGATAACAGTGACTCCTTCAAGCTTATCCGTGGAAGCAGCTCTCTACCTTCAAATGTCTCTTCTTCCTTTTCAAGGTGGATAGGGTCCTGGCGGAGACCCTGACCTAGACTTACACTCAGACTTCGGACCTACTCCCAGGGGCCCATAACTGGCCGTTTTTTGATATCCCAAAGACGTGGTCTAGAAGACAAGTGTACCTTTGGGGTTCTGAGGCTTCGTGGCCCTGTGGACTCTATGCCAGTGCCGCCGACTGAGTCGTTACAGGAGAAAACGGAACATCAGGAACAGTGGATCGGCTGTGGGGGGGGGGGGGGATGCTCTGTACTCAGCAAATCGACTGCTCTCTTTCTCGTTGGTGGGGGAAAGTTTGTTGCCTATCCCTGAGTTGGAGAACTCGGGGGTGGGGGAGGGATGCAGGAGACTTTAATATCGTAGATCAGCAAGTTATTTTTTGTTTAGGTCTCCCCTCTCGCTGTGAAAGGCTGAAAGTCCCTTTATTGGGCACTGTGGTATGTCAAATTGTCAGGGGAACAATTACTTTATCTTTCTTGGAGGCTTTGCTATTGCTTGCTTGGTGTGTGGAGGGTGCTGATGCTTTTTTTTACTGAAGTGGGTGGGAGGATCATTCATTTGCTGCTGCTTGTGGAAGAGGTGAGTGGCCGGGGTGCTGCAGGGTTCTATAGTAATGATTTTTTACTGTCACTCATTCTTTGGCGTACTCTTCTATTTTTGTGGATATCTATGAAGAACAAAAATTTCAGGTTGTATATCGTATACATTTCGTTGTTATTAATTGAGCTGTTGAAAACTATTGAAATGTTGCATCTATGGAAGTAACCAGTGAACCATGCAGGCTACTCCTACACTGCTGCAAACCCTAGGGGTGGTATCCAGGCACAGGCAGTCTGTCATTCGAAACCAGTCCACATGAACAGGGTCCTCCAGAGTTAGAATGCACAAAAGGCCCAAGAAAAATATTTGCTGACTTCACAATCGCTACAGCAGGTCACTGATTTCCATTAATGTTTTACTTTTTATTTAAAGTGGATCACATCGAAACATGGTGCTATGTAACCTGACTTCTACGCATTATAGTAGGCACAATGACAAAAGTGTGTGGATATTATTTCATGTGCTATGGAAGTTATTTGTTTTTGACAACTTATTTTTAATTAATAACATGACAATAATTTTGGATCTGATCTGGCATAATGAAAAATCACTTGCATTCACCTGTAAGATTTTACCATCCTAGTGTGCTTTCTCACGTGATGGGATAATGGCAAAGTCTTTCCTGTAGAAAGATGTGGATCACCAATACTGTTGCATTACTGAATTGATCAGATGGTTACATACTGTAGCTCAAGTTATAGAAGAAACTTCAACTTTTATAGAAATATGCCATTGATCTTGCTGTTTTCCAGCAAGCAAACTGGGATTTAACTGCACATCATTCAATCATTGAATTTTACAACACAAAAGGAGAATCAGTCCGTTGTGTGTATTGTGGGAGCTCTTGTTGGTCCAACCAATTAAACCTTCTGTTGTAACTGTGAGCAAAGTCACCGGAGAGTGACTGAAGCTGGTGGATATAGAAGTGTTTTATTCAGCATTTGCGGCACTTTTGGAAGAAGAGACCTTCTTTAACCAATACTACATGACATTTTTATATGCTAAAGATCAAAAAACAATTCTATAGTTACAATGCATCTACAATGCTTCCTTCGAATTACATACACTGTAATTTTCTAACACCTCCTTCTTCGTACCCACACTCCAGACTCCCAAAGTGAATGTTAATTCCCTCCCACTCTAGGCTGCATTAATGTATATGTAAGCATTTGAGGTCTAAGTGGAGGATTTCTTTGTTTGTAATTGACCCCAACCTGCAGCTCCTGGAAGTCCATTGTTCTGAGCTGCGTTTTAAATTCAGTCTGAAATCCACATTCAAATGTGCAGAATGGCTGCAGTTGAAATTAATATTTGTTCTATACTCCAACTCAAGAGTACACCCCAACACCTTATCCCCTTATTCATTTTCCAATGTCCAACAAGTTCAGGGCCAATAGATAGCTGTTACAGTTGATATCATTCCTGCCACCAGGATATCTCAACTAAGATGAAACGTTTGCGATTACTCAAGTAAATCCATAAATATTTTATTATTTTAAGTGGAGTTCATGGCCATATTTTTTGGTTGAATCACTATTTCATATCTTAAATCTAGTGGAAAACAGGGTAATGAGGAATAATTGAAGAAATAAATAGGAATTGCTAAAGTCTTTGTGCAAGTATTGTTATTTCTCAAAATTGTTTTCTTGTAAGGCCTATTTGTCTGGGTTCAGAATGATTTACTCCCGTTTACCAAACATTTTAGTATGTTATACTCAGAGGTACATGGCTAAAAGGGACTAAAGATGAGGTGGCGTTCTCATGGAAGTTGGCATTAGATTGGGAATACCTTTAGCTCAGGATCAATGGCCTGTCTCTGAATGTACAGCCACAATCAGCTGTGATAAGCCAATGTCTTGATCATTGACACACGAGAGTCTGTACATGCTGGAAATTTTGAGCGACAAACACACACAAAATGCTGGAAGATCTCAGCAGGTCAGACACCATCTATGGAAGGGAATAAACAGTCAATGTTTCATCCAAGACCCTTCATCAAGACAGGAAAGGAAGGGTGAGGAGACAAAATAAGAAGCTGGGGAGAGGGGAAGGAGCAAAAGCCAGAATGTTATAGGTGAGACTAGGTGACTGGGGCGGTTGGGGGGAGGGTGGAGGAGGGGGGGAACAATGCAATAAGCTGGGAGGTGATAGGTGGAAGGGATAAAGAGATGAAGGAGGAGGAATCTAATAGGGGAGGACAGTGGACCATGGAGTAAGGGAAGGAAGTGGAAAACCAAAGGGAGGTAATGGGCCGGTCATGAGGGCAGCGGAGAAGATAGGGTAATTAGAATAAAGAACAGAAAAAGAGAGAAGGGGGATGGGGATGCAAACAGAGGGGAGTATTTACCGGAAGTTAGAGAAATTGATGTTTATGCTATGAAGTTGCGCTTCCCATGCAGAATGAGGTGTTTCTCTTCCAATCCAAGCTTGACCTCATTGTCACAGTGGAGAAGGCCATGGACAGACACGTTGGAATGGGAAGTCAGGAGATCCTGCTTTTTCTGGCAGAAAGAGTGAAGATGCTTGGCAAAGTAATCCTCCAACCTAAGCCAGGTCTCACCAATGTAGTGGAGGCTACACCGAGAGACTCACGGGTGAAGTGCCACCTCATCTGGAGGGACACTTTGGGACCCTGGGGGAGTAGGTGTATGGGCTGGTGTAGCACTTGTCATGGTCACAGGGATAAGTGCCAGGAGGGAGATCAGTGGAGTAGGAAGTCACATAGACTTTTCTCCCTACAGAAAGCAGGGGATGGGGGGGGGGGGGAAGAAAAGAATGTTTCCAGGGACCCCAACTTGTGTTACCTATCCACATGACCACAGGATACACACTTCTTGTACTGAGTTAAGGGTGGGGGCTGGAGGGACGGTGGGGGCAGCCATGCTCAGGATGTTCCCTCACATTGAAGGAACTACACAAATTCACTTTCATGTTGTTATTTATATTACTGTTAACCACATTTGCAGAAGCAAAGTCATTCACAATGGAGCCGGGACAAGTGTTCCCCTCCGACAGGGCAAGGCAGGGTTGGCAAACTTCCCACCACTCCTGCTCTGAATGCTCAACAGAATGGAGCAGCAGACATGTGGACTATAGGAGGGTTCTGGCGCTCTTGTACAATATACTTTGGAGTTAGAGCTAGTGGTGTTGCCCTCAAGTACATGGCAAGGGTCACAAATCCCTGCCCATTCTTCCAATGGGCACTGAGTGTTCACTGAGATCTTTAACGCCTCGCTTCAGCTCTGGTTTCATGTACTTCTGACAATAGAGGGAGCACAGCAAAGATTCACCATATTGAGTCCTGGGATGACAAGTTTGTTGAATAAAGGGAGATTAAGCAAACTGGTCCAAAATATTCCCGTGTTTAGAAAAATGAAAGGTGATCTCATTGAATTGTACAGAAATCTTACAGGACTTGAGAGGTTAGATGTAGGGATGATATATCACTTGACAGGGTTACCTGGAACCAGGAGGCACAAACTCCCACACACAAAAAAAAATCAGCCATTCAGAAACGAGATGAGAAGTAATTTCTTCACTCAGAGGTTAGTAAATCTTTGTAACTCTGTCAATAAGAGTACCATGGAGGCTTAGTCTGTGACTATGTTTATAATATAGATAAATGTACTTTTAGATAGCAAGGGAAGCAAAGTGTATAGATTTTAAGCAGGATGGTAGCACTGAGGTAAAAGATCAGCTGTGTTATTTAATGAGCAGACACAAATGGTCTCCTCCAGATTCAGCTTCTTACACTCTGGAGCATCGACAACTTTTAAAGAACTTGTTATCCATTTCTCAAACCAATTCCTCTATTGTGAATCCAGAGACAAATGCATATTAAATATATAACTGGGCAAGCACTTTCAAGGTGTCAGATTTTCAATCCATTGTTGAGAATAACCTACTCTCAGAAGTCCTTATAAATGGAACTAGGCTATAGATGTAGTTTCTGCCTGGCTCACCTTCTTCAAATGTGTTCCCAGTTGATTATACAATGTCTACTTGTTACTTTACCACCACCCTTCACCCCACACATCCTCACCTCACCTTCGTGAGATGGAGGAGGGGTTGAGAGACAGGATCAGCAAACCAGAAGAAAATGCTACCATAGTAGCACTTAATCCACAGGCTCAGCAAGTAAAGCTGTATTTCTTCCTGCGTATCCAACCAAAAGGCTACTAACTCCAAAGACTTACCTTCTGCTCAGTGTAAAAGTTATTACAAATTTGTTACAAAATATGAGGATAGCTTGGGTTGAAATTCTGCTTGAGTTCATTGGCAATACAATTCATTTTGGGCTGTCTCTACACTAACTAAACAGCTTGGTTTTAAAACCTCTCTCAAATGTATCACCAGAATGATATGCATCCCATGCTTGGAACAAGCAGGCTGTGGGAGCAGGATTTCTTGTCAAGAACTGTAATTATGAAGAAGTACAATAGTAAAATGTTGCCCAATGCAAGCTGAAAGATTTTCTATTTTGTCCAGGCGGCAGGTTTTTAAAACCTGTAAATTTCCATGAAGGAATTCAATATTTGACATTTCTCAGAATAACTGATGCCAAGATTAAAGGCGGCATTTTTGTTGGTTCACAAATCAAACAGGACATCAATGACAGGCAATTCGAAGAACTTCTAGTGGGGCTGGAGAAAATCGCATGGAAGGCCATCAATGTTGTTGTTGAAAATTTTCTCGGCAACTTCAGAGCACCAAACTATGTGCAGCTGGTTGACAACATGCTTCAAGCACACAAAACCATGAAGTTCAGCAGATCACTAAAGATTCATTTTCTGCTTTCCATTTAGACTGCTTCCCTGCAAATCCTGGTGCTGTCAGTGATGAGTTTGGTGAAAGGTTTCACCACAACAATGCTGGCTGAATATTGTTGGACACTTAAGCAAGAAACCTCAGACACCGAGTACAAATGAAAATCAAAACATTTTTAGCTTAGTTAAACTATTGCAAAGTGTCTGCACCGTTATGTAATTAGATGCATTATATTCAATAAAAGTTCATTTTTGTTTCTCCAAATTCCTAAATGATACAAGAAGTCTGAAATTATATTTGTGTTCAGCTTCAAGCAATTTATCATAAACAAAAAAAGGTGAGGAAGCAAAACTTTCAAAAAAATTTGCTGCCCAGTGTTATCACAATAAAGCTAGGCAGCAAAATGGTGATGCTGTTTGTGGAATGGGCCTATAAAAGTTTGCTTTGTTCTAAATTTTGCACAGCAGCAGAATTATTCCCGTGATGCCTGGATGATAGAACTCCAAGTCCAGGACGGGCCAATGAACATCAAACATCCATTCCAAATCTCAAGAACAAATCTAGAGCTGAGAAATTCTGGTGCTAAATTGACTTAATACTTTCACTCATTCCTTGTTCTCTCCTGTCAATTGGTGCTTCAGCTGATTTTGGTTCTGAAAATACAGACGAAAGTACATCAGATAACTTATAATTGGCATGGAAAATCTGATTTAAAGTAAACTTAACAACTGCATTTTATGTACTCAGTGCAGTGCCAAAAGCTAACCTTGAATTGATTATGAAGCTGCTTTATCATTGACCTTCAGACTGGGTGAATTTAGCAAATTTACATTGGGATTGGTGCTGAATGCATAAGATCTTTGTGCTGAGGTCCAATGTGCAAAAATCTCTCTAGGGTCAAGGAAAACAAAAGTTTAAAATTTTCCTATGAGTGAAGGTGAAGAAAAAAGTGGTAATTAAGCCTCATATTGGGAGTCCAGGACATATTGATAAGTGGATGATATGAAGCTTCTAAGCACTGCACACCTATGAATTTATACCATTAATAAAAGCCAAATAATTAAAAAATGCCCAACATCAAATCACACTAGCTACAGAATCAGATTTAATGTTACTGACAAATGTCATAACAGAATGTTGTTTTGCGGCAGTAGTACACTGCAATACATAGTAAAAAACTATGAATCATAATAAAAAACACACACACACACACTAAATAGTGCCAAAAAAAAAGTGAGGTAGTGTACGTGAGTTCATTGTCCATTCTGAATTCTGATGGCTGTAGGGAAGGGAGCTGTTATTAAAACATTGAGTGCTCCAAAGTGCTTCAGGCCATTAGCTTACCTAACCATATTACCCATCTGTGTTGCCACTTTTAAGGATCAATGGATGTATTCCAGGGTCCCTCTATTCTTCATTGCTCCCCAAGACCATAGCATTCACGGTGCATCTCCTCACCTCGAGTCCTCCCAAAATGCATCACCTCACATCTGTCTGAATTAAACTCCACTGCTACTTGTCACCCCTTTACATCATTACATCACTATCTTTCTGCTGACAACCTCTGTGTCATCAGCAAACTTACCGAACACACCTCCTACATCCAAGTCAATCAATCCATATTACTAACTGTAAAAGTCTCAGTTTTGATACTTGTTGGACACAACTAATCGCAGGGATTATGGATTCACATCCTCCTCCTTACAGTCAACAGCATCCAGCGTAGCGGAGAACATATCGTGAGCACTGAGTATACAACACTAGATGACAGAAGTGTGAGTAAACCAGTTCTCCACCTGAAAGAACCGTATGGGTCCTCCTGGATTCTGAGCAAGAAGGCAATAGCGCACACGGTTGCATTTCCTGTGGTTGTGTGTGAAAACAGTCACAAGAAGGGGAGTCAACATCTCTAGGAAGAGGTACAGTCGACGTTTCAGGCCGAGACCCTTCATCAGGACTAACTGAAGGAAGAGTTAGTAAGAGATTTGGAAGTGGTTGGGGGAGGGGGAGATCCAAAATGATAGGAGAAGACAGGAGGGGGAGGGATGGAGCCAAGAGCTGGACAGGTGATTGGCAAAGGGAATATGAGAGGATCATGGGACAGGAGGCCCAGGGAGAAAGACAAGGGGGGGGAACCCAGAGGATGGGCAAGGGGTATAGTCAGAGGGACAGAGGGAGTAAAAGGACAGTGAGAGAAAGAATGTGTGTATAAAAATAAATAACGGATGGGGTACGACAGGGAGGTGGGGCACTAGCGGAAGTTAGAGAAGTCAATGTTCATGCCATCAGGTTGGAGGCTACCCATCTCGACATCAACCGTCTCAACTTCACCATACCTTATTCCCATTCCAACCTTACTCCTTCCGAACGCTCTGCCCTCCACTCCCTCCGCACTAATCCCAACCTTACTATTAAACCCGCCGATAAGTGGGGTGCTGTTGTAGTCTGGCGTACTGACCTCTACCTTGCCGAGGCACAGCGACAACTCACAGATACCTCCTCTTATTTACCCCTCGATCGTGACCCCACTAAGGAGCACCAGGCCATTGTCTCCCACACCATCACCGACTTTATCCGCTCAGGGGATCTCCCATCCATTGCTACCAACCTTATAGTTCCCACACCGCGCACTTCCTGTTTCTACCTCCTACCCATCTCGACATCAACCGTCTCAACTTCACCGTACCTTGTTCCCATTCCAAGACGAAGCCACACTCAGGTTGGAGGAACAACACCTTATATTCCGTCTGGGTAGCTGCCTGGCCTGCTGCGTTCACCAGCAACTTTGATTTGTGTTGCTTGAATTTCCAGCATCTGCAGAATTCCTGTTGTTTACAAGAAGGGGAGTGATTGCTGACAATAGAAGAAGACATCAGGGTGTCATAAAGGAGAGTGGCTCTTTTGGAATGCTAATCAGGGAGGGGAAGACGCACTTGGTGGTGGAATCTCACAGAAGGTGATGGAAATTGCAAATAATGTTTCATTGAATACAGAGGCTGGTGGAGTGGAGGGTGAGAACCAGGGGAACTCTTCCTTTGCTCTGTCCAGGATACAGTGTGAGAGCAGAGGAGCAAAATGTAGGTGACACACATAAAAGTTGCTGGTGAACGCAGCAGGCCAGGCAGCATCTCTAGGAAGAGGTACAGTCGACGTTTCGGGCCGAGCCTCTTCGTCAGGACTAACTAAATGAAGTGAAGAGATTTGAAAGTGGGGGGGGGGGGATCCGAAATGATAGGAGAAGACAGGAGGGGGAGGGATGGAGCCAAGAGCTGGACTGGTGATTGGCAAAAGGCATATGAGAGGATCATGGGACAGGAGGCCTAGGGAGAAAGAAAAGGGGGAGGGGGAAAAACACAGAGGATGGGCAAGGGTATAGTGAGAGGGAGAAAAAGGAGAGAGAGAAAAAGAATGTGTGTATATAGATAAATAACGGATGGGGTACGAGGGGGAGGTGGGGCATTAGCGGAAGACATATCAGAATGGGAATGGGACGTGGAATTAAAATGTGTGGCCACTGGGAGATCCTGCTTTCTCTGGCGGACAGAACGTAGGTGTTCAGCGAAACGATCTCCCAGTCTGTGTCGGGTCTCGCCAATACGTAGAAGGCCACATCGGGAGCACTGGACGCAGTATATCACCTCAGCTGACTCACAGGTGAAGTGTCGCCTCACCTGGAAGGACTGTCTGGGGCCCTGAATGGTGGTGAAGGAGGAAGTGTAAGGGCATGTGTAGCACTTGTTCCGCTTACAAGGATAAGTGCCAGGAGGGAGATCAGTGGGGAGACAAATGGACAAGTGAGTCGTGTAAGGAGCAATCCCTGCGGAAAGCAGAGAGAGGTGGGGGGGGGGGGGGGAGGGAAAGATGTGCTTAGTGGTGGGATCCCGTTGGATGCGGCGAAGTTACGAAGAATAATATGTTGGACCTGGAGGCTGGTGGGGTGGTAGATGAGGACAAGGGGAACCCTATTCCTAGTGGGGTGGCGGGAGGATGGAGTGAGAGCAGATGTGCGTGAAATGGGGGAGATGCGTTTGACAGCAGAGTTGATGGTGGAGGAAGGGAAGCCCCATTCTTTAAAAAAAGGACATCTCCCTCGTCCTGGAATGAAAAGCCTCATCCTGAGAGCAGATGCGGCGGAGGCGGAGGAATTGCGAGAAGGGGATGGCATTTTTGCAAGAAACAGGGTGAGAAGAGGAATAGTCCAGATAGCTGTGAGAGTCAGTAGGCTTATAGCAGACATCATTAGATAAGCTGTCTCCAGAGATAGGGACAGAAAGAACTAAAAAGGGGAGGGAGGTATCGGAAATGGACCAGGTAAACTTGAGGGCAGGGTGAAAGTTGGAGGCAAAGTTAATGAAGTCAACGAGCTCAGCATGCGTGCAGGAAGCAGTGCCAATGCAGTCGTCGATGTAGTGAAGGAAAAGTGGGGGACAGATACCAGAATAGGTTTGGAACATAGATTGTTCCACAAAGCCAACAAAAAGGCAGGCATAGCTAGGACCCATACGGGTGCCCATAGCTACACCTTTAGTTTGGAGGAAGTGGGAGGAGCCAAAAGAGAAATTATTAAGAGTAAGGACTAATTCTGCTAGACAGGGCAGAGTGGTGGTAGAGGGGAACTGGTTAGGTCTGGAATCCAAAAAGAAATGGAGACCTTAGAGACCTTCCTGATGGGCGATGGAAGTACATAGGGACTGGACATCCATGGTGAAAATAAAGCAGTGGGGGCCAGGGAACTTAAAATCATCGAAAAGTTTCAGAGCGTGAGAAGTGTCACGAACATAGGTAGGAAGGGATTGAACAAGGGGGGATAAAACTGTGTTGAGGTATGCAGAAATGAGTTCAGTGGGGCAGGAGCAAGCTGAGACAATAGGTCTACCAGGACAGGCAGGTTTGTGGATCTTGGGTAGGAGGTAGAAAGGGGAAGTGCGAGGTGTGGGAACTATAGCAGTGGATGGGAAATCCCCTGAGTGGATAAAGTCTGTGATGGTGTGGGAGACAATGGCCTGGTGCTCCTTAGTGGGGTCACGATCGAGGGGTAAATAAGAGGAGGTATCCGCGAGTTGTCGCTATGCCTTGGCAAGGTAGAGATAAATTCAAGGGCCATGTCCATTAGAAAAAAGGAATGAGAAAAGCTATAGTTAAGAGGCACTCATGTGGGAAGTTTCATCAGCAGAGCAGATACAATGGAGAAAGAGCAACTGGGAGAATGGCATGGAGTCCTTACAGGAGCTAGTACTGTCAATAAAGCAATGGGAGAATGTTGGCATGTAATGGATGTTTGTGGATATCCTATACGCTGAGATAGCAACAGAGAGATGAAAATGGGGAATGGAAGACTCAGAAATGGATCAGTTGGACACAGGTGCAGGATGCAATGAAAATGCCGAGTTCTTTATGAGAGACGGAAGCACAACATGGACTGTTCCACGTATCCACTGCAGCTTGGGCTCATAGCCATCCCATCCCACTTTAATGAATGGAACTGAAGGAAACCTTGTTCAATCTGAAAGCACAGTCATCACGCTGATTATTGTGTTTGTACAGGGGACTTGGAGGATGATTGTGTGGATGGATAGGTACATCCATGGTAAAGAGGTTAGGACCAAGCTGTCGTCTCCAAGACCATCAAGGGCTTCATTTCCTCAGAGATCCTCACTTCTGCCTCTTACCCTAGATCCACATCAGGATGCGTGGGCAGAACAATTTTCATATTCAATGTGGGAATCCGATCTGTTTACGCCATTCTGTATTGTAATTTCACTGTTCATTTTCAATAAACCAAACATAAGTAATCAGATCACAAGCTGAAATAGGAACATCAACAAACATTATTCAGTTCACAACACAATTACATAATATCTTTCCCCCCAAACTTAATCTTAACCCTTATTTTATATTATCATTATTCACCAAGCTCTTCAAATAATTTCATAATTCTTGCTGAAGTGTGTAATGCCTGCAAAACAATTCACTTTGCTTCATTTCTGAAGTGGATACAGGATCCGGGCAACAAAACGGACAGGAAAGTATGTGGGATTTCCTAACCCCTTGCAGGAGTGTTTTAAGGGGCATCGTTTTTCCTGTATGCCTGACAACCAATGAGTTCCTGTCTTTTTTTCTCTCCCTCTCTCTCACACGTGAAGAGCCCTGTTGTAGAAATCCCCATTACTTTTTCTGTCCTTAGCAGAGTTTGTAAGTAACATGGGTTTGAGAGATGAATCACTTTCTTTTCTGCTGTAAACGTCCAAATTTATGGTCAGTGAAGACCTCATAAATATCAAATCCATATGTGGTTAACAGACCCTTTAGTCTAAACTGTACAATGCTGACTATGATGCTTATCCATGCTAATCTACTTTGCCTGCATTAGGCTCATATCTCTCCACCCATCTCCTGTCTAAATGTCTTTCTAACATTAAAAGTATATCTGTCACTATCACTTCCTCTGGCAGCTCATTCCCTACCACCACCACCCTCAGATCTCCTTTAAATTTCTCCCCTCCACCATAATCCATGCCCTCCTGTCTTAGAGAACCCAACTCCAGCAAAAACACTATCTACCTTATCGATGCCCCTCATTATTTTATGAAGGTCACCTCTCACCACCTGAATTCAACCAAGAATAAACCCAACCTATCTATTCTCTCTTTATAACTAAAGCCTTCCATTCCAGGCAACATCCTGGCGAATCTCTTCTGCACACCTTCTGTTCCACATCCTTTCTGTAGTACACAAATCATAAAAAAGCCAGTAGGCAGATACAGCTGCAATCAAAAGTCTAACAAGTTGTTTGTTTGCCTTTGTGCAATGATAAAGATCAACGCAACCTTGCATTTAGATACAATTGACAAAGCAGTGTTTCAATCATCTACAATAACTGCTGAAAGGGCGGCAGACGTGCATAAATGGAACTTAAATCATTTTTCTGGGTTTTCTACGGATCCTGCAAGAATTTTTAATCACTCAGTGTTCAATGCACTGACGACAGTTAATGTATGAAGAAATTAAAGTGAATCACCATTTCACTTGGAAGGAAGGATAGGGTTACCCTTATCTTCACATTCAAACCCTCTATCTCCATATTCAACAAAACATCCCCTGCAATTTCTCTAGGAAGAGGTGCAGTCGACGTTTCAGGCCGAGACCCTTCGTCAGGACTAACTGAAGGAAGAGTGAGTAAGGGATTTGAAAGTTGGAGGGGGAGGGGGAGATCCAAAATGATAGGAGAAGACAGGAGGGGGGAGGGATGGAGCCAAGAGCTGGACAGGTGATTGGCAAAAGGGGATACGAGAGGATCATGGGACAGGAGGTCCGGGAAGAAAGACAAGGAGATTTTTATGCACACATTCTTTCTCTCACTCTCCTTTTTCTCCCTCTGTCCCTCTGAATATACCTCTTGCCCATCCTCTGGGTTCCCCCCCCCCTTGTCTTTCTTCCCGGACCACATCAAAGATTGGAAGATTTGATAAGAGGTATATAAAATTGTGAGGGGTATAGATAGGGTAAATGCAAGCAGGCCTTTTCCACTGAGGTTGGGTGGGACAACCAGAGGTCATGGGTTAAGGGTGAAAGTTGAAAAGTTTAAAGGGAACATGAGGGGAAAATTCTTCACGCAGAGGGCCGTGAGAGTGTGGAATGAGCTGCCAGTACAGGTAGTCCATGCAAGCTTGATTTCAATGTTTAAGAGAATTTTGGATTGGTACGTAGATTGGTCACAGCGCAGGTCGATGGAAGCAGGCAGTTTAAATGGTTCTGCATGGACTGGATGGGCGGAAGGGCCTGTTTCTATGCTGTACTTTTCTTTAACTCTATGGTATCATGCTTCCGTCTTCCATCTTCATCAACCATTTCCCTTCTCGCAGCACCTTCCTGCAGGATACAGAACATCTCTCCTACCGTATCGGGACCCTAATTTCCCGTCAGTGAAGCAGTACTTGTACACTTTCCAATTTTGTGAACATCACTGAGTGATTTTGAAATGTAATTGGACCGGTACATGGATAGGATAGCTGTAGAAGTTTAATGGGTGAAACTCTGACACATGGGACTAGGTTGGAAGGGTGGCTTGGTCAGTATCAGCCAGATGGGTCTAAAGACCTGTTTCTGTGCTCACAATATGGTCTCCTATACATCAGAGAAACCAAATGCAGATTGGGTGACCAATCCAATGGGTATTTCCAGCATTCTCTTTTATTTCAGATTTACAACAATTGCTACCCTCTGTATCTCACTGTTCCTTCATTGATTGTCATCGTTTTCCTGTCCTCGTTCATTTTATTTTACGGCTCTCACCAAACAAGCCACCTGCATTTAACAAGTCTTCACCACCACCATTGTTCAGTCTCTCCTGGTCTCCATCCTTCATGTTCTCCCTATTACTCTTCCTCTTCTGGAACTTAAACCATATTTGTTTTCTATCTTTTCCTCACTCTGATATTTCCAGTATTTTGTCTTTTTTTTTTTAAAACTTCAGATACCCAGCACCTGTAGTTTCTTACACATTTCAGTCTCAATGTTTGAGAGAAATTTGGATAGGTGCATGGATGTAAAGAGGTATGGAGGGCTGTGGTCCTGGTTGATGGGAGTAAACAGTTTAAATGGTCTGTCATAGACTAGATGGGCTGAATGGCCTGTTTCCGTGCTGTACTTTACTATGATTCTACAACTCAGCCAATGCAAAGCTGCATTTGCACTATGAATGTTGATTCAAGATATAGTCATCAAGACACAGAATTGGACACAGGAGGTAATGTAGACCAAAATCACAATATTCTCTTTTACTTGATGAAGTATGTTCTTAGAGAAGACCGTCCAAACCAAGGTCTTTATATGATACAAGATCTTCATTAAGTGTCAGTATCTTTGGAATATTATTTCTAGATAAAGACAATGGGCAAGTGAAGACAGAAGTAACAAGTAAATTATTTGTTTATGGCTGTTGCCATGAAATTATTTTTTCACTTCTTCAGCAATCATTTTATCCTCTAGGCATTGAGATATCATTAATTTTGATTTAAGTACTATTGTCAGAGCAAACTTACTCTTCAAGACTGCATTAAATAATGAAGTTTTATGTTTCTCCTGATGGATTTTGAGATCAAAGTCTTCAAATTTATTTACATTGCATCAGGTATTTTATAGAGATTGTACATCAGTAGCCCGTGAAAGCTTAAGCCAAAATGGCCCTTAGTGGGGGATCTCTGATAATTCTCCTTATGCTGATCATGCACGACTTTCATTTGTACTTTGTGCAGTGCAGATGTTGATTGTGATCCTTTCCGTATTTTCACATGTAAAATGCAAGAGTTCATTATAGTTAGTTTAACTGCAGAAACTGACTGTCATTTGCTATGGAAACACAAGAAAATCTGCGGATGCTGGAAACCTGAAGCCACACACAAAATGTTGGAGGAACTCAGTAGGTCAAGTAGCATCTATAGAGGGAAATGGACAGTTGATATTTTGGGTTGAGAGCCTTCATCAGGACTCGTGGAAGGAGAGGCAGAGAGAGGGGCTATCAGTGGAACACAAACACATGGAATCCTTGCTGAAGACAAACTGGGAGGCCTGGAAACAGAGCTGGAAGCCAGGTAACACAATGTGGTGGTGGAGACAAGTGCCCAGGAAGGACACATGACTGTAGAAGTGAGTCCAGGTGAGGACATGGTTAAAGAGTCGAAGAGCAGCAGTAATCACCAGGGGGGGGGGGGCGGGGGAGTGAGAGCACATCACACAGAACTCCTGTCAAAAAAGAAATCTTCTTCAGTGTAGGTGTACCTTGAAGAGACTTTGCAGTGGAAAGGAAACACAAGAAAGTCTGCAGATGCTGGAAAATCTAGAGCAACTCACAAAGTACTGAAGGAACTCAGCAGATCAGGCAGCATCTATGGAGAGAGATGGTAAGTTGACATCTTGGGTCAAGACCATTCATAAGGATATTAGTCACAGACTACTTCTCCTGAAAGAGGTATACTGAATACTATCACTATTAGAGATCTAAAGCTATTGGAGGTCACTGTGCATCTAGGGAAGCATGTTATAGCAGCAAAGATAAAACAAACCTGACTAATCAACAGACATCGCAAAGTCTTAGCAGAAGGGATTGGGTGAATGCCAACCAGACTCTAATAATGGCCACTGGGACCAGATGGTCAGAAAGATCAATGCCGGCAAAGCTGTCAGAAGTCTCTGCAGGAAGTGATTAACTGAATGCTCATTCCTGATTAACTTTACTCCAAACAGCTTCTATTTTCAGCCACCATGAGCAATAATATACAAACACAAAGCCCTCTCACATAATTATTGTTATTGGACACACATTCACTCATACGTTTCTCTTTTTGTCTACTTAAACCCCCCCCTTCTCTCATTCAGATACTTGGAGACGATGTCGTGGCCAGCATTAGAGAAGATAACAACAACCTCATATCCATATTCTCACAAACCACTTCACACTATCTCTTCCACCTTGAAAATATTCTGCAGGCTCAAACATACTTGACCTCCAAATGTGAGACTATCCTTCCACCTTTCTTATTTCAGCTCAGCTGGCTTGAAAGACCATGGCCATAGCCCCCAGATGCATAGCCAGAGAGATTAATGTATCCCTCTTGGCACAGTATTCAGCTCGCCTAGCCAGGGATCTTCTACACATTTTTAGTTACATTATCCCCTTTACCCCTGCATGCAAGGAGAATTCCATCACAGCTCCCATTATAAGTAAAGAAACAAACACAGCACTCTAACTGCAGGATTTCTATCATCAGAAAGGAATGAGCTCCAGACCCGTATGATTCCAGAATAGATCTGTGAATAATTGAATAATCCCTTACATCAGCACGGGTGGGAGGCTCTTCCCTTTTATTATGACTAGTCTGCCTTTGCACTGAATACTGATTACTTCACTGTAATTTTACAAGGGAAATGACAGTTGGGCAAAGCACATAAATTGGGGTCACCTGTATGTTCAATGTTATCTCTTCCTATTTGTGTAACCAAGGTTAAGCAATACGAGTGCTAAAAGGTCACAGAGTCACATTTCATGCACTGAGTATGGAGGGAGACTGATGGAGGTTTTTCGACGCCGATCATTTTTTGAGGTTATGAGTTCCTCAGGGCAATACCTTAGGCTCAACCACCTCTTGAATGACCTCACCTCTCACAAGCTCACCTTCAGATTCCAATTTCAAATCTCCAGCTTGAGCATTCTCAAGTCAAGTCACTTTTTATTGTCATTTCGATCATACTGCTGGTACAGTAAACAGTAAAAATGAGACAACGTTGACACAATACAACAATACAGTACATGAAACATTCTGGGGGAGGTGGAAGGGTTTCACAGAGTCATAGCATCATCAGAGGGATAACAGCGTGGAAATAAGCCCTTCATCCCATTCAATTTACATGAATTCAAGGTATCCATGGTTACACAACACACACAAAATGCTGGAGGAACGCAGCAGCATAAGGAATAAACAAACAGTCAACACTTCTTCAGGACTGAGAAGGAAGGGGGAAGGTGCCAGAATAAAAAGGCTGGGGGGAGGGGAAGGAGAAGGAGGACAAGTTGGAAGGTGATAGACCGGGGGTAGGCGACCTCCGGCCCGCGAGCAAATATTGGGATACTATGCTTATCCGGCCCACGAGCGATTTTTCCTTATTCTGAGTGTTTCATGCGACAACACTGATGGACATGCATGGCGTCTTGTTACACTGGCTCCAGGTTCCATTTTGTTCCAAACCAAACACTGGTAAATACAAATGACAGGAAGGCAGACCACCTTATTAATATGTATTAGATACTCTCCATGCACGCACAGGTTTTCAGATGGGGTTGTTCAAATTTGTAAACAGAAACAGCATCACTGTGTTTTAACAAGAAATCCACGCTAAATATCCAGATATTTACATGTGCTACAATACTTGTTGAATAACTCATGTTTCAAAATAAAATCAAAAAAAAAAATTCCAATGGCAATGAATGCAAAACGCAGGAAGGTAGATACTGAGTGCCGAAATTTCCAAGATACTTGGACACTAGATTACTTCTTCATCGAGCAAGGTGAGAAACCAGTTTGTCTCATTTGCCTAGAAAATGTTGCTGTGAAGAAGGTGGCAAATATCAGGCGACATTATGACACCCGCCATAGTGGAAATTTTAAAAAGTTTACTGGGCAAGCAAGAAAAGATGAAGTTGAGCGAATGAAGGCTAATTTTGGAAAAGAAACATCATTTTTTTGCCAAGAAAAGCAGTGAAAATAACGGAAATACCCATGCCAGCTACGAAGTCTCGAAACGTATTGTCTCAAAAAGTGGACACTGCATCAGAAATTTTTCAAATGGAATTGATTGAGATGCTGTGTGACGACATATTGAGATCCAAATTTCTTTCTGAAGATGTGGCAGTGCCTGACTTCAATAGAAAATATATTCATCCAAGTGGGAAGTATCCTAACTTAGTGGACCATGCAAAAAAGATGGCATCATTGCTTGGCAGCACTTATCTGTGTGAGCAATTATTTTCAAAAATGAAGCACACCAAGAACCAGTTGAGAACAAGATTGACTGATGCCCATCTGGATAATGTCTTGCTCTTGGCATCAACAAGTCTGACACCCAATATTGAGAAGCTTTCAAGCAACAAACAGCATCAACTTTCATATTGATTTATCGGCTGTTTGCATTAAAACTTTCTTTTTTATTATACTTAATTTACCACCATTCAATGCGTCTCATGTCATATGTTTTATGTTTAAAAATTCTTTGTGTCCTTTTAATAGATTCAAAAGATGCCTTGATTGAAATAAATTGCAACTAAACTGAGTTCTTTGATTTCTAATTGGCATCCTTGGTTAAGCACAAATGATTTTCTAGCATGCGTTATTCATTAATTTGAGGCAAAACATAACTAGATGTACTTAAATGGATAATTTCCATATTTCAAGTTTTTTATGGCATTTATCTGGCCCACCGTCCACTCATTAATACGCGATCCGGCCCACAGAGGCAAAAAGGTTGCCGACCCCTGTGATAGGTGAAGCCAGGTTGGTGGGAAAGGTCAAGGGCTGGAGAAGAAATCTGATAGGAGAGGAGAGTGGACCACGGGAGAAAGGGAAGGAGGAAAGGACCTGGGAGAGGAGGGCAGTGATTGGCAGGTGAGAAGTAGTAAAAGGTCACAGTGGGGAATAGAGGAAGAGTGGAGGGAGGGGGGATTTATTTTTAAAACCAGAAGGAGAAATCGTTACTCATGCCATCAGGTTGGAGATTCCCCAGACAGAATGAAAGCTGTTGCTCCTCCACCCTGAGGGTGGCCTCATTTGGCACAAAAGGAGGCCATGGATCGATATGGTGGAATGGGAATGGGAATAAAAACATTTGGCCTCTGGGAAGGTGCTTGATGAAGTTGTTCCCCAATTTACAACAGATCTCACCGATGTGGGGAAGGCTGCTTCAGGACTACCAGACACAATAGACAGCCCCAGCAGATTTGCAGGTGAGATATTGCCTCACCTGGAAGAACTGTGTGGGGCCCTGAATGGAGGTGAGAGAGGAGCTATATGGGCAGGTGTAGGCCACTTGCAACGGGAGGGAGAATAGCAGGGAAGGATGAATGGACAAGGAAATTGCAGGGGAAGTGATCCCTGCGGAAAGCTGGGGGGGGTAGGGTGGAAGGTAAAGATTCATTTAGTGATGGGATCCCTTTGGAGATGGCAGATGTTGTAGAGAATTATGTGTTGGATGCAGAGGTTATGGGATGGTAGGCAAGGACGAGAGGAACTATATTACAGTTAAGGCAGTGGAAAGATGGAGTGAGCGTGGATGTATGGGAAATGAGGAGATGCGGGTGAGGGCAGCATTAATAGTGGACGGAGGAGAATCCCTTTCTTTGAAGATGGTGGATATCTCCAGTGCCCTGGAATGGAAAGCCTCATCTGGCAAAAGATGCAGCAGAGTAGAGGAAACTGAAAAATGTGAATATATAGCTGTCAGGGTGGGAAGAGGTAACCATGGGAATCAGTAAGTTTATAAAAGATAAACTTAAGATAAAAGATAAATCAAGATAACCATGGGAATCAGTAAGTTTATAAAAGATGTCGGTTGACAGTTTGTCTCCAGAGATGGAGGCAGAGAGATTGAGAAAGGAGAGGGAGATGGCAGAGATGGACCAAGTGAATTTAAGCACAAACAAGAGAAAATCTGCAAATGCTGGAAATCCAAGGTGCTTAATTTAATACAAGAAATTTAAGTGAATTGAAGAGAAGGGTGGAAGTTAGATGCAAAGTTAATGAAACTGACATGGGTGTATGAAGTAGCACCAATGCATTATTCCTCTTGCAACTCATTTTATTCTCCCCATGTTCTCAAGTCCCCACCTCTCCCCACCAGATTCTACTACCCACCAACATAAAACCACAAGACCAAAAGATATAGGAACAGAATTAGGCCACTCACCCAATTTGAGTCTGCTCCATTATTCCATCACGGCTGATTTATTATCCTACTAACCCCATTCTCCCGCCTTCTTCCTTCGACACCCTTACTAACCACCACCATCTTAAATGTACTCAAAGACTTGGCCTTCACAGCCTTTTACAGCAAATAATTCCACAGATTCACCACCCTCTTGCTAAAGAAATTCCTTCTCATCTCTGTTCTAAATGGACTTCTCTCTATTCAGAGGCTCATTAAATATAGGAAACATCCCCTCCGCATCCACACTAATTAAGCCTTTCAAAATTCAATAAGTTTCAGTGAGATCTTCCCATTCTTCTAAATTCCAGCAACTACAGGCCCAGAGTCATCAAATGCTCCTCATATGTTAACCCTTTCATTCCTGGAATCATTCTCATGACCATCCTCTGGGGCCCTCACCAATGCCACCACATCTTTTCTTAGATAAGGGACCCAAAGCTACTCACAATATTCCACATATGGTCTGACCAATGCTTATAAAGTCTCAGCATCTCATCCTTGCTCTTGTATTCTAGTCCTCTCAAAATACATGTTAACATTGCAGTTGCCTTTCTTACCACTGACTCAACCTCCAAGTTAAACTTTAGAGAATCCTGCACAAGGACCCCCAAGTTCCTTTGCACCACTGATTTTTGAATTTGCTCCCAGTTTAGAAAATAGTCTACAGCTTTATTCCTTCTAACGAAATGCCTGACCATACTTTCCAACACTATATTCTATCTGCCACTTCCTTGCCCATTCTCCCAAGCTATCCAGGTCTTTCCGCAGACAGCCTGCTTTCTCAACACTGCCTGCCCCTTCACCAATCTTTGTATCGTTTGCAAACTCAGTCACAAAACCATCAATTCCGTCATCGAAATTGCTGACATATAACGTCAAAAAAGCAGTCCCAATACCAACCCCTGCACACACCAGTAGTCTCTGGAAGCCAATCAGAATGGGCCCCCCTTTATTCCAATTCTGCCCCCTGCCAGTCGTCGAACCTTCTATCCATTCTAATATCTGTCTTGTAATATCGTGGGCTCTTGTCTTGTTAAGCAGCCTCATGTGTGGCATCTTGTCAAAGGCCTCCTGAAAATCCAGGTAAACAATATTCGCTGACTCTACTTTGTCTATTCTGCCTGTTATTTCTTCAAAGGGTTCCAGCAGATTTGTCAGGCAAGATTTTCCCCATGCCCTCTTTGGCTTACTTTAGTACCCCAAAACCTCAATAATGCACAGCAACATTTTCCCAACCATGGATATCAGGCTAACTGACCTAAAATTTCCTTTCTTCTGCCTCCCTTCCTTAAAAGAGTGGAGTGACATTTGCAATTTTCCAGTGTTCCAGAACCATTCCAAAATCAAGTCATTCTTGAAAGATCATTACTAATACCCCCACAATCTCTTGATTCACTTCTTTCAGAACCCTGGGGTTTCGTCTATCAAGTCCTGATGACTTATCTACCTTCAGACCTTTCAGCTTCTCAAGCAACTTCTCCTCAATAATACTCATTTCTGCCCTCTGACACTCTTGAATATCTGGCATACTGCTAGTGTCTTTCACAGTGAAGACTGTAGCAAAATAACTATTAACTTCATCTGCCACTACTTTGTCCCTCATTATTAACTCTCCAGCATCATTTTTCAATGACCCAATATCCACTCTTGGCTCTCTTTTACTCTTTATATTGCTGAAAAATCTTTTGGTAACCTCTTTGATATTATTGGCTAACTTACCTTCATATTTCATCTCTTCTCTCCTATTGCTTTTTTGGTTGCTTTCCTTTTTTTTAAATAAATGCTTCCCAATTGTCTACCTTCCCACTAATTTTTGCTATATTATATGCCCTCTCTTTTGTTTTTATCCTATGACTTCTCTTGTCAGTCACAGTCACCTCATCCTCCCTTTAGTATACTTCATCTTTGGAATGCATCTATCTGCACTTTCTGAATTGCCTCCAGAAACTCCAGTTGTTGCTGTTCTACCATCAGCCCTGCAGTTGTTCCCTTCCAATCAAATTTGACCAGCTCCTCTTTCATACCTCTTTAATTCCCTTTACTCCACTATAATACTGATCTGACTTTATCTTCTCTCTCTCTCTCTCTCAAACTACATGGTGAATTGTATCATATTATGATCACTGGCTCCTAAGGGTTCCTTTACCTTAGGCTCCCTAGTCAAACATAGTAAAAGAAATTTACAGTCACCAATTAATCTACCAACCTGTACATTTTGGAATGTGAAACAAACAAAAAAAAAACTGGAGCACCCTGGGGAAACGCAGTCAGAGAGAGAATATGCAAATGTCACACAATTAACATGAGAGGTCAGGACTGAACCTGAGTTTGTGAAGCAGCATCTCTGTTCTGTGCACCACTGTGTCTCCTTGGGGGGGGGAGGGGGTCATAATTTAGCAATAGCTTTACGGACCAGCTAAGTAAATAATGTGGCTACAACAGGTTAGAATTTGTGTATAATGTAGAAACCTTCTAAGTTTACCTTTTGGTTCCCTGGATTAATTCCACTACCTACAAGCTACATTAGTATATAGAAGATGACTTCTCCACTTGCCTGGGCATCTGCAGCTCTAGCAACATTCATACAGATCTTATTCATCAAGTATAGAAGAGTACCCATCCCCAGTCCACACCTAAACATTCTCTGCATCCAGGACTGACAAGCCTGTCCATAACTTTGGTAAGACAGACCACAATTCCCTGAGGTTTGTTCATAAGACCCACAACCTCTACCACTCAAGTCAAGGTAAAAGGAACAGAACACTTCATAATTTCATAGTCATTTCCTTATCCCTGGATAACACACAGTTGCTGTTCCTTCATCATCTGGAAGTTTACCTGTACAGTTGCAAAATGGAGCACGTTCACACAGGCTGCAGCGGTTCCAGAAGATGGCTTTCTACCTCTCTCTCAAGATCAAATAGAATGGACAATGCAGCCTGGTTTTGCTAATCCTAGGTAGACATGAGATAATTGTAGTTGTTACAAAGAATTTCGTTCCTCTTGGCCAAACCGGTGGACTATCAGAATGCAGATAAACTTTTTACTTTTACCTACCTCCGAGCTGCACGAAATCAGATGAAGGACCGTGAGGTAAAACCGTATAGCGAAACCCCCTCGCCAAGTACATTATACACTAGCACTAAGAACGATTAACCGACAAAAGAGAAAAGGTACGGGGGACGGAATACGTTCGGCTAAATCGATTATTATCAGTCGGTTTCCAAGCAGCAGTATCGACAAGTCTGGATTTGCCATGCAGTTATTTAACTATGTAATTAGGTTAGGAGGCACACACCGACCAACCAGTTGTTCCAGAGAGCAGAGGGAATGCATTTAAGGATGATATAAGAGCACGTCCCTGCGTCATTCTGGCGTGGCCGTCTATCTTCTGTTTGCCGATAGAACGAGGGATTAAAAAAAACTCCCACACACATACACCCCTAATATTAACACCCCCTACCATTAGAAAGCAAAGGCTAGCTTTCGGCCAGCGGAAGGCGGCGAGATGATTCCTGTTCGTGTGGCTCTGCTGCTGTGGGCAGCGTGTTCCTATCGGTGCAGACAAGTAAGCGGTAAGTGACTCCATTATCTCGGAGCTGAGCTGGTGGTTACAGTACTGTAAAGACGCAGGTGGCAGTATCGTATCCACAGAAGGGAGGAATAGTCTTTAGAAATTGGCATGAACGAGTGGATCTGAACCGTTTGTGCTGTTTTCATGTTCCTTTTTGAAGCTGTAATGTTGAGTGATTTGTGGTCGTGACGGACTACACATCTGAAATGGTCTTTGTTGTAACAGTCTCGAGGGCTTGTACACATTTCTTGCGTTCGTTTACTTTTGACTAACAATCGCTTGTTACTTTTTTTTAAAAAAAAGCTACATATAATCGTGTGGGAAAGCTTTTAGAATAATTAAGATACTGATAACTGCTGGACTGAAATGGGCAACCGCGAGACCATATTAAATGTTAATTTTAAATACATTTCTAAAACATTCTAAAAATTTCTTGATTTCAATCATACATTAAGATGCTCGAATTTTAATGTATTTCTTAGTACTGTACACATTACTGTATTGGGTCACACCAGCTGACGTTTATACCTTCTCTTTTAACTTGGAATTGTCCGTCCTGGTTATTCGGGAAACTTAGCAAGTCTAAAAGGCAAATCCATGAGGTGTGTCTGCTCCCTAACCTGAGCAGTATGATGCAAGCCCTCGCCAGCGTTGCGATGTCCAATGAATAGATTGGGTTCTTAATTAGTAGTCGCAGGTATAAGTCGTGAATGAACCAGTGCACATGTTCAAGTCATTACAGTGGACTTGATGTGGGTGTACCGTTGATCACGTTCAGGTCTTGCTTCGCAGAAGGCGCAAGGGAGTAAAGGAAACCTTGTAACTAGTTTGCCCCTCCTCCTGCCTTTTCAGCAACTTCTGAGAGTAGTTAAAGTAATATCAATGCCTGGAGTCTCGTTTTGCTGTGTGCATGGTTTGCTTTTTGATAACAGATGGCTCAATCGGAGCGTTAAACTTTTAAGCATTTGCCCTGAACTTGAGGCTGGTCTCACTTTTGACCTTGTAATAGTAGCTTCAAACGCGTCGCGATTATCCCTTTAAATAAAAGGGTTGAGGCCTTGGATGTATTGGCTGGAGTGAAAGTTTATGAAATGTGGGTCAATACAGCAGGCCGGGAGGCGGAACATGCCGTCCTAGTGTAGTGTCCCACTTGTAGCAAGCCGCTGCACCGTGAAGGTTACCGGGTTGGACTCAATTCCTGCTTCTGTTATTTGATGCCTTGAACCACGGACCCGCCTCTGAAAGCGATTGGTCAGCGGATTGTACTAGCCGTCCAATGGTAGCTCTCGGTGCCGCACTTCCTCCAGGGATTTTTATTGCAGCATGGCCTGTGCATAAACTTCAGGTTGGCATTTGCCCCTGAATTCACATTTCGCGCGAAACGGCACTTAAAGCAAAAACTACATTTTAGATTTGCCAAAAAAAAATTAATGACCTTCACTTTAATATTTTTGCACTCTGCACAAACAGCTCCTCGGACGCAACCGGCCCCCTGGGCAATTCTCTTGTTGCGGAATACAATTGCTGTAGGTAAATTAGGCCATCTTCATTCCCATTTGACTGTTTCGGTGCCGGTTGCAAATAATGAGTACTTAGTCCACTACTTAGCATTTTCCTGCTGTAAACAGAAGTTCACTTGCTCAATTAACTATATTCCCACGAGATTGACGGTATAAAGAAAGGCTGATTATTTTGAAGTTGCTGAGGATTATAATGACACTTGAAAAATTAAGAGTTTTTATTGAATATGAACAACCTAAGGGCAATAGCTAAAGAATTGATAAAGACAAATGGAAGCTTTCCCCTTGTCAAATGAATAACCATTTTGCAGGCAATGATTCTCCATGCACTTTACAACTGAGCAGCTGCTTGACCTGCCAGAACTGTTTCCCATTTCCTGATTGTGGAAGGGGTTAAAGGTCAATTCTTGCTGCTTTAGGGCAGTTTTTTTTATTTCAAATTATTCAAAAATAAAATTATTTACAGTAAACCATTCAATGACTCTCAGTCCTTTACATATGTTTCCATTGTAGTCTCTACATATACATACTTTTGGCCACCCATGTGGCACTCCGTTGGTTCACTGTTCCACACCACTGTTGAGGGGTATACTCCCCACCACCTGACCCCCCCCTCCCACTCCGACAGGAGAAGAACCCTAAACTGTGGTCCTTCCCCACCGGGCCCTTGCGGTGTCTGCACCAAGTTTCATCACGTACTCCTGCAGCCGAGAATGTGTCAGTCGGCAGCATTCTCCCACGGACGTCTCCATGTGCTGGTAGATCATCAAGTTTTGGGCCGACCAAAGAGCGTCTTTCACCGAGTTGATGATCTGCCAGCAGCACTGGATGTTGGTCTCCGTGTGCGTCCCCGGGAACAGCCCGTAGATCAGAGGGTCCTCTGTTATGCAGCTGCTGGGGATGAAATGTGACACTAGCCCGTCCATCCTCCTCCACACCCTATCTGCGAACTGACAGTTTGCCAAGAGGTGGGTCACAGACTCCTCCGCACTGCAGTCCTCCCGTGGGCAGTGGGGTGCGGAGATGATGTTCTGGGCGTACAGGAGGGATCTGACTGGGAGGACCCCTCTCACCACCAGCCAGGCGAGGTCCTGGTGCCTGTTGGTAAGATCTGGTGATGAGGCATTTTGCCAGATGAACTGGACAGTCTGCTCAGGGAACCACCCCACTGTGTCCATCACGTCCTTCTCCTGCAGTTTAGGCAAGTTCCTTCAGTCTTTCATATGGGGACTTCATGAAGGGCTGAAGGTGAAAGTGTAGTCCAAAAGCTGAGGATTGAGCAGTCCCATTAATGTTACAATGGGAATAAAGCTGGCAGCAAACTGAAGGTGCTAACTGCTCTCTTTCCCCCCCCCCCCCAAACACTGGTGAGTGGGGTAGATGACCAGAAAAATATGCAAGTGTTGGAGAAACAAATAGAAGTCCTTAAATCTCAGGGTGAGGGGGGTACAGTTGGGATGGCCAAGTTTGTAAATGAGTATCAGGTTTATTATCACTGATACTGTAAAATTTGTTTTGTGGCAGTAGTGAAGACAAAAATACAGTAAGTTCCCATTTTTAAAAAAAAAAAGTGCAGAACAGAAATAGGGAGATGGTGTTCATGGACTGTTTAGAAGTCTGATGGTGGTGCGTTAGCTGTTCCTAAAAATGTTGGGTGTGGGTCTTCAGGCTCCTGTACCTTGCTGATGGCGGCAGTGAGAAGAGGGGGTTCCTTGAGTGGCGAGGCTTCTTAAGGATGGATGCTGCCGCCCTGAGGCGGATCTGGTAGGGAGGCTTGTGATCATAATGGAGCTGGTTGAGTTTGCGACTCTGCAGCCTCTGTTGACGCTGTGCATTGAAGCCTCCGTACATTGTAGTGATACAACCAGTCAGAATGCTGTCCACTGTGCACCTGTAGAAATTTGCTAGCCAGGCCATTCTAGATCTGGTACTAGACAACAAGCCTGTTCAGGTGTCGGGTCTCTCTGGGTGACTATACCAGAGACAGTGACCACAACTCCCTGACGTTTGCCATAGGTGTGGGGAGGGATAGGAATAGACAATATTGTGATGCAATTAGACAGGAACTTGGGAGTGCGAATTGGGAACAGATTACTGGGGGAAAAGGGGGGAATGCATGATGGAAATGTGCAGGTTATTTAGGGAATACTGGACAGATATAATTTTAAGGTGATAGGAGGCATGTCTGGGGGGGGGAGGTCAGTAGTAAGTGTTTTTATGCTGTCAGTTGTAGTGGTGGAGGTAGGTACATTACAGATATTTAAGACTTAAACACGAGGAATTCTGCAGATGCTGGAAATTCAAGCAACACACATCAAAGTTGCTGGTGAACGCAGCAGGCCAGGCAGCATCGCCAGGAAGAGGTACAGTTGACGTTTCAGGCCAAGACCCTCCATCAGGACTAACTGAAGGAAGAGTTAGTAAGAGATTTGAAAGTGGGAGGGGGAGATCCAAAATGATAGGAGAAGACAGGAGGGGGAGGGATGGAGCCAAGAGCTGGTGAGGTGATTGGCAAAAGGGATATGAGAGGATCATGGGGCAGGAGGCCCAGGGAGAAGGAAAAGGGGGAGGGTGGGGAAAACCCAGAGGATGGGGAAGGGGTATAGTCAGAGGGACAGAGGGAGAAAAAGGAGAGAGAGAAAGAATGTGTATATAAATTTAAGACTCTTCATTTTTCTATCATCCATGTGTCTATGTGGGAGGAAAGGATTAGACCTTGGAGTAGGTTAAGGGTTTGGCACAGCGTAATGGGCCAAAGGGCTTGTACTGTGCTGAATCTGCTTACCTTTCTCACCCGTTGAGGATTTTCGTGTTCTTCCGACTTCCTTGTCCTGAAGTCCACAGTCAGTTCCTTGCTCTTACTGACATTGAGTGCAAGGTTGTGACCCGATTCAATCAGCTGCTGTATCTCACCCCTGTACACCCCGCAACTGGCATCTGAGATTCTGCCAGCAGCAGTGGTGTCAACAGCAGACTTACAGGTGGTGTCTGAGCTTTGCCTGGCTGTACAGTAACGGGTAGAATGGTAGGTGAAGCACGGTGCTTGAGGTGTGCCTGTGTTATCAGGGAAGGGAAGTTATTACCAATCGGCACTGACTGCTCTCTCAGGAAGTCAAGGATCTGGGTGTGTGTGTGTGGCCCAGAGTTTGTAGCTTGTTGAGTATTGAGGGGGTGATGGTGTTGAATAGCAAGCTGTAGTCGATTGCCTAATGTAGATACTGTTGTTCAGATGATTCAAGGCTGAATGGAGAGCAAGTCAGATTTTTGTTTGCTATAGATCTGTTGTGGTGGAGGGCAAATTACAGCAGCTCCAGGTCCCTGCTTGGGCAGTAAATTTGAGCCATGACTATCCCTCAAAGTGCTTCGTCACAGCAGATGTGAGCAATAGTTGTTGAGGTAGCTCACCCTGGTCTTGCACAAATAACTAATATGTCATGAAACTTGGATGTTTTGGGCAGACCATGTAAAAGTGAGCAACATGGAAAGGACCAGCCAAGAAATATCTCTGGTTAGGAAGTACAGGTTGAGTACCCATTATCTCTGAAATGCTTGGGGCATAAAGTGTTTTGGACTTAATTTTTTTTTGGATTTTGGAATATATAATGAGATGGCTTCAGATCACCATTTCCAACTCTGAATTTGCATGCTACCAGTAATTAGTCTTTGTCTGAGACTTGTTCATCACACATTTACTTAATGGTTAAAAATTATTGTATACTGTTAATAATGAAATTATAATGTGTGCAGGGTCACAACAGCAGCTTCGGGAGAACACCTGAATCAGCTGTTGAACAACAGCAGCAGGCTTTCAGTCTCCACCTACAATGCTGAGTTTAGATTAAAAGATCACAGTATTTGTGTTTTACTTAGGTTCTGCTATATGTAAAGTATAAAAACAATTAGTTGTAGACTTGCAAGCACGAGAAATTCTGCAGATGTTGGAAATCTAAAGCAGCACACATAAAATACTGGAGGAACAGCATCTATGGAAATGAATAAACAGTTGATGTTTCAGGCTGAGACCCGTCAAGATTGCAAAGTAAGGGAGAGGGTGCCAGAATTAAAAAGGTGGAGTGAGAGTGATAAAGTTTAAGGGAATGGGGGATTCTCAGATTCCAGTAAACAATGGGTTAAGTACTGACTATGTCTGTGACTGCAGTGTGTTTGAATAATGTCTCACAACTGCTTTCTTTGGAGCAAGATAAGGGTTAAAGTTCATCCAGATCCACATAAGATGTCTTCTGGTTTTTCACACCTTTTGATTTTGACAAAAGGCAGTACCTGATGGAAATTAGACAGGACATTCCTTTCTTAATTAAAGCATAAATTTGACAGATGTTTTTATCTTTGTAATTAAGTTGTGGTTCCAACAAACCAGATAGGACATTCGTTTCTTTAATTACGGTGGCTGGAGAGTCTATCAAGCTGACTGTTCTTTTGTATCAATAGTCCATTGACTTGACTGGAATGCTTATCAAACTGATTGTTCTTTTGTATCAGTGACCTTGTAACTTCTGACAATTCTGACATCAGGCAGTGAACTTGTAGAACGGCCGGGGAGATGAGAGCGTTTCTCTCCCTGATGTCGGGTCCAAGTTCACTCGCTGGCTGAGCTCGAAGAAATAAACGGGTGAGAAGATAAGTAATGATCTTTTTGTGCTGTTTTTATTTGATCCAGCAAATTTACATTTACAAGGGGAAGGAGGGTGGCTAGAAGGTGACAGGTGAAGTAACGTGATTTGGAAAGTTAAAGGTCTGAAGAGGAAAGAGTCTAATAAGAGAGGGGAAAAGGAACGAGGATGGGGATGCAGGTGAGAAGAGGTAAGAGGCCAGAGTGGGGAATAGAAGAAAAGGGAAGGGAGAGGGAGTTGTGTTTTTTTTTTTTGTAACTAGTCGGTGAAATCGATATTCATGCCATCAGGTTGGAGGCTATTCAGATGGAATATAAGATGTTGCTCCTTCACACTGATGGTGGCTTCATCTTGGCACAAGGAGACCATGGATTGCATGTCAGAAATGGAATTGGAATTAAAATGTTTGGCCAAGATATAGACAAAATAACTTGGCAGATGGAGCAGAGGCGCTCGACGAAGCAGTCCCCCAATTTACGACAGGTCTCACCAATGTATAGGAGGTCGCATTGAGCACTGGACACAATCGACAACCTCAGAAGATTTGCAGGTGAAGTGTTGCCTCACCTGGAAGGACTGTTTGGTGCCCTGAATGGAGGTGAGGGAGGAGGTGAATGGGAAGATGTGGAACTTTGGCTGTTTGCAGGGATAAGTGCCAGTGGGGGGGGGGGGGAGAGGGGAGGAGATAAAGATGTTTGGTGGTAGGATCCCAATTGTGGAAGTTGCAGAGAATGGTGTGTTGGACACAGGCTCATGGGATGGTAGGTAAGGACAAGAGGACCAGCTGTGGCAGAGATGCAGGAACTAAGAAAAGGGAAAAGTATTTTACAGGAGACAGTGGGAAGAAGTATAGTCAAGATAACTGTAGACTTGTTCTGGTGTTCAATTTTAATCAGTAATGATGAGTTTACCAAGATCAATGAGTTTCCGTATCTTCATGATCAGCAGCGCTTTAGCTTTAAAAGATTTTTAAAATCTTTAAAAATTTAATGCCATGTCTTTTAAATTTCTGCATCCAGCCTGCTGAATATTCACAAGTATTTTCAATTTTCAGTTAATTGTGATAGAACTTTGCTCGTTACGTGAACAGCATACTGTTAAGTGGCATATGTTCACTCTACTGTTAAATCTATACTTCCAATACACGACCAAGATCTTAATTTTTCATCTTGTGCAGTTTTTTTTTTTGAAACTGTTTTCATTAACTTCTGTTCATTACACGTGAAGTCACTTTTCAGAACTGTCTAATGTGCAGAGACCTGCGTGTCGGTGGTTAACCTTCCCAGTGCCTTGTGGTACAGTATTTTCCATTTGTAACACCATGTCCAGCGCTCAAAAATTTCAGATTT
The DNA here is from genome assembly GCF_030028105.1 of Mobula birostris. Lineage (NCBI taxonomy): Eukaryota > Metazoa > Chordata > Chondrichthyes > Myliobatiformes > Myliobatidae > Mobula > Mobula birostris. The sequence goes on from NC_092386.1 coordinate 56,033,632, forward strand.
CAGAGGTTTTTGGATTGTGGAATTTTGGATAAGGGGGTACTTAACCTGTAGTATCAATAGAAACCCCACTGGCAGTGGTTTGGAATAGGTCTGAAACCAAAGTGGTGCTATTTCTTAGAACACCTCAGTCTGCAAGGATAACTGCTTTAACTCTCCCTCTTCTCTGGCTTTAACCTTCTTTCAGTATGCCAATGGACCCAATCCTTTGAAACACAGTAGTTATTTGAACTATTTTAAGTAAAACTATTGAATTTGGCTTTCCTAGGCTGTACTAGAACGAGCTAGCTTTTAAAGTTTTTAACAGCAGCAGTTTGCTTCAACATAACCTGAGTTTCTAGCACTGATTTACCACATTTATTGTGCTATGTCTCATTTCTGGTTTTCATTTTTTTTTGCAGCTCCAGACAGTTGGTAGCTAATAACTTTGCCAATCTCCATTTTGAATTTCATTTGCCACAATTTCCTGATGCCCGTCTACCAGTTTATTTCCCTTCTGTTGCCTTAAAGTGACCAAATCTGTTGGGTGTCTGGCCTGGTCGAGCTGGACCCAACCCATGTCATGTTAGGTGCTTGCAGGATGTGTATAGTGCTATTCTTTGAGAACTGGGCTACAGTGCCTTGTTGGTCTTGCTCTGGCATATTTGGGGTGGTGTAGTGGGCAAGCAATAACCACATTGCAGCATGGTCCCTGCCCCATTAATCTAATGGCTCACTTCTTCCATTATTTCTAAATGTCTTCTTTCATGTTAGGTGTAAAATGCTGATACAACTGTATTTCTATGCTATATTGACTGTCCTGTTGTACATACTATTTATTACAAATTACATATTTAGACGGAGACGAAACGTAAAGATTTTTGCTCCTTGTGTGGGGGGAGAATGTAAGTAACAAGTCAATTCAATTCAAAACAAATTTGTCTTAATTCATTGTAACTTCTAATGGATATAATGTTGCTGCCTTAATGAGGGATTCCACTAATGCTAACACAAAATGGATGAGGTCAGTGTTTCTGTCCCCTTGGCACATTATGGAACTGACTGGCAAAGCTGCAATTTAGTTGCATTGCCAACTGATTACTATATGGTGCTTGCTGCAAGCGGACCCCAATTTCCGGGGTTGTTAGGAGCTGTCAGCATGTTCTAGAGCCACTTTGAGATTAACTACCAGTTAATAAGAATTAATTTCCTTTCTGTACTTGCATTTGTTATATAGAGCATGTCTAAATGCAAATGAGCTTTTATCAGCGAACCCACAAGTTTATGAATAATGCCTAGTTATTAAGAATTTAAGTGCATTAAAATGAGCAACAATTAAGTGATCAAGTGGCCTGCGGTACAAAAATTAATGCTAAGGCTAGCACTTGTATTCGTTGAATTAAATGTTTAATTATAGTGTGTAACTTTTCTTACAAGGCTCTAAAGTATCCTGCGAGGCATCTCAGTTTCAGTGCAGAAATGGTCGTTGCATCCCCATGGTGTGGAAATGTGATGGTGATGATGATTGTAGTGATGGAAGTGACGAAAGTTCCTGTGGTAAGTCTAAATGAGTGGTTCACTTTTTGTGCTAACCATAGTATTGAGGCTCTCAGTTTGAAGCTATTGATATTCTAATGTTTGTTCTGTGCAAACTGATCCTTTTAATACAAAACTAATACTAAAGTTCATGTTGATTGTTATTCAACCCTATGCATGTATAACAACTAAACGAAACAACGTTCCTGTAGGGCCAAAGTGCAAAACATGGTACATATAGTCACATGCAGCTCTTGGAGTTACAATCCAAGACATGCGTCACAAAATAATATTAGTAAAAGTCCGTGACGCGTGGCCTGAAGATTGACGGGTTGACATAAAATGCAAGGTACACGTTGATATAAGGCAGTATAATGTTACTGGCACTAAGACATAGCAGCAGAATTAGACTGTTCGGCCCATCGCATCTGCTCTGCTGTTCCATCAAGACGCATTATTATTCCTAATGAAGAACCTATTAACCTCCACTTTAACAATGACTTGGCCTCCACAGCGGTCCGACAAACAATTCTACAGATTAACCATTCTCTGGCTAAAGAAATTCCTCCTCGTCTTTGTTCTAATGGACATCCCTCTATTCTGAGGCTGTCTTCTGGTCTGAGACTCCCCCTGTATAGGAAACATCCTCTCTGTATCCACTCTATCTAGCCCTTTCAATATTCAATAAGGTTTAATTACATCCCCCTTGTTCTTCTAAACTCCAGCAAGTACAGACCCAGAGCCATCAAACAGTCCTCATATGTTAACCCTTTCATTGCAGAATCATTCTCCTGAACCACCTCTGGACTCTCTGCAATGCCAGCACATCCTTTTTTGGATAAAGGGCCCAGAACTGTTCACAATGCTCCAAGTGCGGTCTGACCAATGCCTTAAAGCCTCAGCATTTCATCCTTGCTCTTGTATTCTAGTTCTCTCGGAATGAACATCAACATTGCATTTGCCTTCCTCACTACTGACTGAAGCTGCAAGTTAACCTTTAGGGAATCTTTTTCCAAGGACTCCCAAGTCCCTTTGCTCCTCTGAAATTTTATTTTCCCCCTGTTTAGAAGTAGTCTACAACTTTATGCTTTCTACCAAAGTGCATGACCATACACTTCTTGACACTATTCTTTCTGCCACTTTGCCCATTCTCCCAATCCAAGTCCAAACTTCCTGTTTAAGATGTTGCTGAGCTTCAGCAGCGCAGGTTACTGACAGCAAGCACAACTATTAAATACTTCATTAATCACCCTTTTTCTTGAAAGCCATCACTGCAATCAATAGCCCGTAACTTCCCTTTTGGAGATGAGCTTTTGAGCCACCTGTACAACCTGGCACTTTTGCAGTGTGAGCTGAAGTCTCAAAGACGCAGGATGGTTGCAGTGTGGTGTATGTGGGCCAAGTGGCGGTGGCAGAGCCTGGGCCCGGGAGGGGGGAATGAGCCAATGTTTGGCTGCAGGAGTGGACTTGGAAGTGATTCAAAATGGTAGAGCTGAGGGGAGGTGGTGAGGAGGTGGGGCTAGGCTAGAGTGAGGAATAGGCTGAAGTTTGACTGTTTTGAGCACTGGGCTAGATTGGGTATGAACCAAATTGAGGCGGCAGGCTCTGGGCCCGAGAGCATATTGAAGTGGCAAGGCCCAGGTCTAAGAGCAGGGAACAACCTGCTGTTTGGCTGATTTAAGCATCGGGCCAGATTGAAAAGGTCAGTGTTGAGGCCGAAGGCGAGGGTTGGGCCAGGGTAAGGCTCGTTGCTCCGTGAGGTTTACTTGTCCCTGTACTCAGCTGAAGCTATGGCCTGCAACAGACGGGCTCCTGAATTGCTTGCAGTGATGACTGGAGTCATGGCTGTGGACTCACCTCCGTGAACTTCAGTTCTTAATGTTACTTGCTTGCTTTCGTTGTTTGCACAAATTTGTTTTTTTAACTGCACTTTGGGTGTTTGACGGGCTTTTTTTTTAAATGGGTTCGATTGGGTTTCTTTTTGTGGCTACCTGTAAGGAGACTAATCTCAAGACTGTATATTGTATACATTGATAATGTATTTTGAACTTTGAACTTTAAGCCCTTCTGCAAGCTCCCTGCTTTCTCAACACTACCTGCCCCTCCACTATCTTGGTATCATTAGTAAACTTCATCATAAAGCATTTAATTCGGTCATCCAAATCAATGACATAATATGGAAACAAGCTGTCCCAATAATGACTCCTGCAGAATGCCAGTAGTCATTGGCATTCAACCAGAGTAGGGTCCCCTTTATTCTGAAATTGCCTCCTGCCAGTTAGCCAACCTTCTATCCATGGTGGTATTTTTCCCCATAATATGACGGGCTCTTGCCTTGTTAAGCACCCTCTTGTGTGGCACGTTGTCAAAGGCCTTCTGAAAATCCAAGTAAACAACATCCACTGACTTTCCTTTGTCTTTTCTGCCTGTTATTTTCTCAAAGAATTCAAGCAAATTTGTTGGGCAAGGTTTCAGCTTCACTTTTTTCTGCTGGTCTCCCTTCTTGAAGAGTGGAGTGACATTTGCAATTTTCCAATCCTCTGGAATAATTCCAGAATCTAGTGATTCTTGAAAGATCATTACTAATGCCTCCACAATCTCTTCAGCCACCTCTTTCAGAATCTTAGAGTGTAGTCCACTTGGTGCAGGTCACTTATCTACCGTCAGACCTTTCAGCTTCCAAGCACCTTCACTTTAGTAATAGCAATTACACTCTCCTCTGCTCCCTGACACTCTGAAATTTCTGGCACGCTGCTAGAGTCTTCCACTGATGTAAAATGCTTATTAAGTTTGTCTGCCAGTTCAGTGTTTCCCATTCTACCCCTTCAGTGTAATTTTCCAGCAGGATGGTATCCACTCTCCTCCTACTCTTTTATTTTGACTTGTATCTATCTATCTGGGGGGAAAAAACTTGTGATATCTTGGGTAACTTGCCTTCATATTTCATCTTTTCTCTCTGGCTTTTTCTTGTTGGCTTCTGTTAGTTTTTTTTTTAAAGCATCCCAATCCTCTACCTTCCCACTAATTTTTGTTCTGTTATTTGCCCTCTTTAGCTTTTATAGAACATAGAATAGTACAGCACAGTATAGGCCCTTCGGCCCACATTGTTGTGCCAACCCTCAAACCCTGCCTCCCATATAACCCCCCACCTTAAATTCCTCCATATACCTGTCTAGTAGTCTCTTAAATTTCACTAGTGTATCTGCCTCCACCACTGATTCAGGCAGGGCATTCCACCACCAACGATTATCTGAGTGAAAAACCTTCCCCTAATATCCCCCTTGAACTTCCCACCCCTTACCTTAAAGCCATGTCCTCTTGTGCTGAGCAATGGTGCCCTGGGGAAGAGGCGCTGGCTATCCACTCTATCTATTCCTTTTAATATTTTGTACACCTCTATCCTGTCTCCTCTCATCCTCCTTCTCTCCAAAGAGTAAAGCCCTAGCTCCCTTAATCTCTGATCATAATGCATACTCTAAACCAGGCAGCATCCTGGTAAATCTCCTCTGTATCCTTGAAGGGAGGAGAAGATGGCGGTGCGACGCAGCGCGCACGGCCGCTCCAAAATGATATCGTATTTGTTAAGTAGGTACCATGCCAATCCTGATTTGATGGAGATAGACGTAAGAAGCACAGAGGAACATCTGGAGAAACTTCTGAAATGCCTGCTTCGCTGCCGCTGCTACTGTGCGATGGAGAATCTCCGGAGGGGAAGGCCCCAAATCCTCGGCTTTGCCTGTTGCTGGGGCCAGGGTCAAAGCGATAGGCAGAGATGGTGCTTGGTGCTCGGTGTCGGAGAGCTGGTCGGAGGCTCGAGGTTTTCAGATGGACTCAAGAGTCGGCTGTGGTTGGGTGCTTCCAGGGTGCTGCATCGGCAAGTTTGCGGCGCTGGAGGTTCATGGCAGGGAGAGTTTTTCTTCCTTCTACCGTCTGTGTGAGATGATGGGACTTTCGAGAGACTTTGAGACTTTTTTTTACCATGCCCATGGTCTGTTCTTCATCAAATTACGGTATTGCTTTGCACTGTTGTAACTATATGTTATAATTATGTGGTTTTCGTCAGGTTTTTAAGTCTTGGTTTGTCTTGTGTTTCTGTGGTATCACACTGGAGGAACATTGTATCATAATGCATGCATTACTAAATGACAATAAAAGAGGACTGCATGTCCTCATAATCTAATCTAATCCAATGCTTCCACACCCTTCCTATAGTGAGGCGACCCGAATTGGACACAGTAATCCAAGTGTGGCCTAACCAGAGTTTTATAGAGCTGCATCATTACCTCACGACTCTTAAACTCTATCCCTCGACTTATGAAAGCTAACACCCCATAAGCTTTCTTAACTACCCTATCTACCTGTGAGGCAACATTCAGGGATCTGTGGACATGTACCCCCAGATCCCTCTGCTCCTCCACACTACCAAGTATCCTGCCATTTACTTTGTACTCTGCCTTGGAGTTTGTCCTTCCAAAGTGTACCACCTCACACTTCTCCGGGTTGAACTCCATCTGCCACTTCTCAGCTCACCTCTGCATCCTATCAATGTCTCTCTGCAATTTTCGACAGTCCTCTACACTATCTTTTTTTTATTATTTATTGCAACGCCAACAAATTACATTCAATGCAACCAGTTGCCAATTACATTTGACTGTTTAACCCAGCGAACCCCCAACCTTCATCACCATCCCCTCCACTCCTCTCTCTCCCCACCCCTCTCCCCTCTACCAATCAACTGAATAGTAGTACATACACAGACAAAGCATTCCTATTTTAACAAAAGATCTTTTAAGTTGGATATTAAATTTGTCCACATTCTAATTGTGTTTGGTCGTGCATCATTTACTCTTGTTGATGAAAGTTCCAGGTAAGAAACGTCCAAAAAACTCCGAAGCCAGTGAGTATTTGAAATATCATGGGGAGGTTTCCAACGCTGGACTACAATCTTCTTAGCTGCAGTCAGGCCTGCCAGCCAGATTTTGCGTGTTTTTTTCCTCTACACTATCTACAACACCAGCAACCTTTGTGTCGTCTGCAACCTTTATGTTGGCTTTGACTTCCCTTGTCAGCCATAGTTGTCATCTCCTTTTAGAATACCTCAGAGGTGTACCTACCCTGTGCCTTTGGAGTTGCTCCCAGAAACTCTAGCCATTGTTCTGCTGTCTTCCCTGCTAGTGTCCCCTCAAATCAGCCCTTCTCAGATGCCTGTGTAGTTCCCTTGCTCTACTACAATACCGATGCATCTGACTTTAGCTTCTCCCTCAAATTGCAGGGTAAGTTCTGTCATATGATCACTTCTTTACCTTAAGCTCCCTAATAAAATCTACTTCATTACACAACACCCAATCCAGAATTGCAGCTCCAGTTCCTTGGCACAGTCTCTAAGGGGCTGTAGCTTGATGCACTTTATGGATGTGTAGTATCACGGAGACTGGAAGTCTCCCAGAGTAGCCACATCTCACACAAAGAACATGCCATTAGCCCTGGATCTATTCTTGATGCATTAGTTGTATACTAATAGACGAAGGGAGAAAAGAAATACTAGAAACTTGGAGCCTCTGCCTGTTCTTGCTATAGCCCCCACTCTCACACTGGCCCACTCCCACAATAGCTGCTCCACGTGCACCTTGTTTCTTTTTATTGGCCTTTGCTAAGTTACTAATAAGCAAGTGTCTCCAACTCTATCTGTGATCTCCTGCTCTGTTACAATAAAATACACTGTAGTATAAATGTGTAAAACAGCAGCAATAAATGATGAAAAATGACTGGTACAGGATGAGTATCTGAAATGATGATTTACAAACCTAGACCCTGCAGCTCGGAGTTGGTAACTTGCAGAAAGAACTGAAGGTGAGTTAAGATTGAAGGTGATTGTTGCAGTGGAAGGTCTGAATCTGAGAAGTTGTAAGTAATTACTGTGGCAAGGAAAATGTGGTAAATTAATGAAATTATCATGGTTTGCATGAAACAAAATTGTTAAAGGAGTAAGGTAGTCACTATATCAAACAGATGACCTGGTCATCAACATGACAACTCCTGTTTTCTATAAGTCACTCCTGATTTCTCCATGCAATAAGGGTTATATTCTAATACTGATTAGGGTGGTTTCTTTAAATGCCTAGTTTTAATTGCTGATCTTGAATATCTTGATTGGTTTTACAAATCACCCACTGGTGTATTTAAGAACTTTGGATATTTAACGTCTTGAATTTCAGGCAAGGGTTACTTACAGAATCCGTAGTTTGCCTGCAGTTTTGTAATTTACTTAACACTGATTTGAGTACTAATTTAAATAAATCTTTCCTAAAATTACCTGAAGTCAATGCATATGTTTCTTGTCTAATATGGAATGCTTTGTATTGGATGCAGTTCCCTTCAAGGTACTACTGGTAGCCAGTGAGCAGTATTGCATTGATAACTGATTCAAATGGATTGCAAGTGAACCACAATCCCTCCCCAACTGAAATCTAAGAACAAGGAAGAGCACTAACAGACTAAATACTTTTTAATTACACCTTTAAAAATCTTCCCCAAGGTGTGAAAACCTAGGTTTTCACCAAACTTCCATGGAGTTCCTTGTGTACAAACAGGTGACTTTGGCATAATCCAGTTGTTTAAAGAACACTTGCACGTTTAATCCTCCCAGGGTTTTGTGCTAATCTGGATTCTGTTTCCATAGCTAAAAAAACATGTGGTAGTTCTGACTTCACATGCCGTGATGGACATTGTGTGCCTGGAAGGTGGCAATGTGATGGGGATGCTGACTGTGAGGATGGATCAGATGAAAGTCCAGAAGTGTGTCGTGAGTATTGAGCTGAATCTACTAGATCTGGGGATGTAGTCGTAGTCAGCTCTGGATTGAGGCTCAACTTCAATCTCTGGTCTGGAATTTCAACTACTTGGGTTAGTGTTTCTGCTCTAAACTGGTTCATGAAACTCAGTTCTAATACATTTGGGGATTCTCATTTGGAACTGGATACTTCAATGCCAAAACGTTAAATGTTGGCAATGCTTGTACACTTCTATCATTATGGGTGTTTAAAATTGGATTAGTTGCTAATGTGACCTTCTGCAGCATGTCTTGTATGGGCCATTATAATGCAAATCAGGCTGCTGTGTAGGTGTCATTAACTGTGTTCCACCATAGCAGGGAAGACTGACTTGTACTGCAATCCTGAAACTTGAAGGTGAGGGAGGGAGGGAGAGAATGAAAGACTATCACCAGTATAGGGCCACACCTTCAACCAGGGATCAGCCTGACCTTTCCATGGAGTCTTGCATTCTCCCTTGTGACTGCACAGATTAACTGGTGTGTTTAGTAAATGTTACATTCTGAGTAGGGGGATGGAAATGTGTGGAGAATAAAATTGGCTGGAATAGCACTAGTGTTTAAAAACAACTGACTAAAGGGCCTGTTTCCAAGCTGTCATTGATTGTAAAGGGTTCTAAGAGATGTTATACCAGAAATGTCAAGTTTGTCTCTGCAGGTGCTGCCTGACCAATGGAATGTTTTGCAAATCTTTTTAATTGAGGACTTAGATAATATTGGTTTGTATAACACACTTGTTTATTTTGCCTGCACTTTTAAAATTTATTTCCTGTTGATAGTTTTTTTTAATACTCTATAGACATGAGAACTTGCCATGTCAATGAAATCAGCTGCAACCCTGGATCTACTCAGTGTATCCCTGTGTCCTGGAGATGTGATGGTGAACAAGATTGTGATAATGGTGGAGACGAAGAAAACTGTGGTAGGTTGCAATGCTGATACAAGATCTGGGCATCACGTTGTCTCTTTGGGTTTGCTTTGAAGTATTGACTGTCAGGCCATTCCGTCAGGCCCGTTCATGAGATGTTACAGCAGGTAGAGCTGTTGCCCCAAGGAACTGGGTGTGATTTTGATTATACTAAGGGCCATGCACACTTCACGCTGGTCATGTGAGATTCCTGCCATAATTTTGTAGATTAGTTGGCTACTGTAACCTTCCCTAATAGGTTCATGGCAAAGACTATATCAGGAGTTGATTGTATGTGAGATTAAGTTCCAAGAGAATGTGAAAATGGATGTAATGGAGTTGCTCCCTGGAGAGACAGCGTGGTCTGAGTGCTCTCCATTCAGCTGGTGCTGACTTTGGTACCACACATTGATGTTGAGCAGTGGTTGCTCTTCATACTTCAAGTGATGACACAACATAAGGTGAGTGTAAATGCTAGCTGACTTCTACAATGCTAACGTTTTTTTTTTTAAAAAGCTTTAGCCTGCTTCAAGCAGAAGTTGGTAAATATTGAGACAACTATAACTGTGGTCAATTCCTGCGTCAGGGTTAGTCTTAAAAGTCATAGACCACCACAGAACAGAAACAGGCCCATCTAGTCCATGCCAAACTATTATTGTGCCTAAATCCCTTCAATCTGAACCTGAACTTGAACCATAGCCCATCAATTTATTTATCCAAGTTTCTCCTGAATGTTCAAATCGAACCCACATTCATTTTTGCTGAGAGCTCATTCCACACTGTCACCTCCATCTGGGTGAAGTTCCCCTTAAATATGTCACCTTTCACCCTTAACCAATGATCTCTAGTTCCAATCTCGTAGTGGAAAAAGCCTGTCTGCGCTTACCTTATCTATACTCAAATTTTGTATACCTTCTGTCAAATTTCCCCTCGTTCTCCTATGCTCTAGAAAATAACTGGCAGCATCCTTAAGTTTTCCCTGTATGCTTTCAATCTTATTGTATTTCCTGCATGTTGGTAACCAGAGCTGCACACAATACTCCAAATTATGCCTCACCAATGTCTTGTACAACTTCCACTTAAATCCCAACTCCTGTACTCAATGCTATGGCAATGTGCCAAAAGCTCTCTTTATAACCTTGTATACTGGCAGTTCCTTGGACTGTGCAGTAGTGAGTTTCTATTTCATTTTGATCAGTGGTCCCCAATGTCCAGGCCGCGAAGCATGCAGGGGTGCAGCGGTATTCGGAATGCACCCAGCACATCTTTAAGAAAAAAGCCGAAATAAACAAGCTAATTAATTAGGTGCTGCCCAGCATGTAAATATCGGCCCAGATCAGAGGCAATTGCCGATTGTGTCGCCTCTGATCTGGGCCAACATTTACATGCCGGGTGGCAGCTAATTAATTAGCTTGTTTATTTCGGCTTTTTTCTTAAAGATGTGCTGGGTGCATTCCGAATACCGCTGCACCCCTGCATGCTTCGCGGCCCGGTATCGGTCGGCGGCCTGGAGGTTGGGGGCCACTGATTTTGATCACTTGTTCTTAAAGTTCAGTGGGGAAGTTGGGGGTGTGGTTTCTTTTCCTGGCTGAGAAATTGTGGCGCAAGGTCAGAATATCCACTTGAAATATGATCTTGTCTGGTCTTTAAAGACAAAGCAAGTTGTTTGTTCAATTTTTGAGCACTGAGTACAAGGCTTTTTTTTTCCTGTTGTCCTGCCTACCATGGAACTTTACTCCCCAAGGTCAATAAGACAGGCTTTCCAAATTTAGCTTGAGTTTGGGCAACACAATTTTGTAAAGCCTTAAATGTATTTCATTGGGGGGGGGGGGGGAGGTGGTGCATGATAGAAAATGAGAGGGAAGTCTTTGTTCCGTACAACAGCGAGTCTTGCTGCTCTGACACTTAATCTTTCATAAAGATTGACTTTCTTATGGGTTAAGTGATCCTAATTCTCTTGTTAAATAAGTCTCTCAGTGAACTGCTGCGAAAATTTGTCTTGTTTTAATTTATCATTTGTTCTAATACAGCTTGCAATGCAGCCCATTTGATGTTACTGCATTGCAGACCTAATTAAGATCCACCTCCAAGGTGATTTTAATATTGCATCTTTTCAGGTGCCCTTACTTGCAGTGTCCAGGAATTCACTTGCTCGAGTGGTAGATGTATCTCCCAGACATTTGTATGTAATGGTGAAGATGACTGTGGCGATGGAAGTGATGAAAGAGGCTGTGCTCCGCCCACCTGCGGTTCCCACGAGTTTCAGTGTAACAGCTCCGAATGTATTCCCCTTCAGTGGGTATGCGACAGTGACGTTGACTGCGCTGATCACTCGGACGAATCGACGGAGCGCTGTGGTCGCACTGTTCCCCCCCTGGTGAAATGCTCGGCCGCCGAACTCCAGTGTGATTCTGGTGAATGTGTTCATCGCAGGTGGTACTGTGATGGTGACGCTGACTGCAGGGATGCAAGTGATGAAATCAACTGCCGTAGGTTGAACTTTAAGAATTGGCATTTGAGTCTGAACTTTAGTAATTCTAAGAATGTTGAATTTTAGGAAACTTTATTAATGGGTCAGATTCCAGAACTTGGATGTTTTGTAATTTAAGACTGGGTGTATCCAAGTTAACTAACGTTCACCCCCCCCCCCCCCCCTCCATCCCACTCTAACATTATTAAAAATGGAGAAAGATGTAACAAACATTTAGTCAGGTCTGCAGGTCTAGACTCAACTGCAGAACGTGAATAGTAAAGTTACTTTTCCCATTTATGCTCGGGGAAGCGGGGTGGGAGGGTTATAAACAACATTTATAGAGATTGCTGAACATTTAGTCAGTATAGCAATTAACTTGCGAGCAATTTAAAGATGTGGGTTGCAAGTTAAGATTCTGTGGAATCCTGTATACTCAAACCTTCACCAAATATCAACAAATAACTACCACATGGATTCTTCTGTCAAAGGCAAGTTGCTGTTACTTCAAAGACAGCTGCATGGGGATGTCTAACTGGCCACATTTTGTAGTCTATGAATGTTTAAGCAACTTCTGTTTGGTGTTCTCATTAAATCATGTAACTTGGTATAGGCCCTACACTTGACCTCTTGCCTCCAATTTGCATTTTTAATGGGTTTTTTTTTCAGCACCCCTGACTTGTAGACCAGACAACTTCAGATGTGGTGATGGCAACTGCATCCATGGTAGCAGACAATGTAATGGGTTTAGAGACTGTCCTGATGGCACTGATGAAATTAACTGCAGGAATGGTAAGTGTGGCAAATTTGACCACAGAATTCAGAGCAGCTTAAGACCATAGGACATAGAAACAAAATTAAGCCATTCAGTCCATCACGCCTACTCCGCCATTTGATCATTGTTGATTTATTTTCCCTCTCGATCCCATTCTCCTGTCTTCTCCCTCTAACCTTTTGATTAGACCAGACAGCATTTTTTTTTTTTTCAATAGTCTCACTTTGTCAGAATTTTTGTGGTTATGATAGACTGCTTGAAGCTGAACACAAATAATTTCAGACTGCTTGTACCACATAGGAATTTGGAGAAACAAGAAATTAACTTTTATAGAATTTAATGTGTTTTAATTGCATCATGGTGTGACACTTTGCAATAGTTCAAATAAGCTAAAACTATTTTGATTTTAATTTATGCTCAGTGTCCAAGTCTTCTGGCTTAAGTGTCCAACGATAATCGGCCAGCATTGATGAATTCCAGTTGCCCTGATACTGTTTCTCCATGACCACAATGTCCCTGGTGAAACCTTTCACCCTGTTTGTCGCTGATGGCACCATGATTTGCAGGGAATGCAGAAAATGAATCTTTAGTGATATTTTGCACTTCATGGTTCTATATAAAGCATGTTGTCAACGAGCTGCATGTAGTTTGTTGCTCTTTAGTTGCCAAGAAAATTTTCAGCATATTTTTTCAATGCCTTCCGTGTGATTTTTCTCCAATCCTACTAGAAGTTCTGTGAATCATCTGTCATTGATGACCTGTTTAATTTGTAGACAAACAAAAATGTATTCCTTAATCTTGGTATCAGTTATTCCAGGAAGCCTCTGTCTCAGATACCGAAATTCTTCACCTTTTTGTTCATTGCTTTTGTAGAATTTTTCCATAAGCCCCATTTTTACATGAAGGGGAGGCAAAAAGTATCTTTGGATCTACAATTGGCTTGTGTGCAATACTTTCCAGCCCTGGAACCAACTGCCAGTCATTTTTAATGTAATGAGATTCTTTAGCAGGGCTATCACATTTACAAATGAAGCAACAGCACTTAGTGCATCTGAGCTGCATTCCTAGTAACAATGCTACTACTTTCAGATATTCCAGTTGTAGCTGCTGTACCGTGTGTGTTTCAACAAGACTTACAAATTTCAGTAGTTTTCTTTCATTTGTACGGCGTTGCCGATTGGTATTGAAGGGTGGACATTGCTGTTGTGTAGCAGAACAGCTTTCAGGCTTTAACACTAAAGAATCAATAAAAAGACACCATTGTTGTGGGTTATGCTGGCAACCCAAAGCACGTCCAGGCAAGCCCAGACAAGATGGGGAAACTTCTCAGCTTGCATTTTGGGCAACATTTTAATTGACTTGAATTATGAATTGAAATAACATATGTAGGCAATTCCAAAAAAAAAATGGTATTACAGGAATTTTCATGATCAGCAGCCCAAAATCTATAAGATACACTAAAAAGTATTCTGGAAGCAAAGTCTTTGTTGTCTACTATTATCCCTTGTCATCAAGAACTTGTCAACCTCTGCTTTAAATATGCCCAATGACTTGGCCTCCACAACCATGTGTAGCAATGAGTTCCTCAGATTCGCCACCCTCTTGCTAAAGAAAATCCTCTGTTCATCCTTCAATTCGGAGGCTGTCCCCTCTGGTGCTAGACCTTCTCTCACGATTGGAAACCATTCTCTCCACATCCGCTCCAGGCATCTCAATGTTCAGTAATTCAGTATATCTCAATGAGATTTTCTTCTTCTCTTCCCCCCACCCCCCAAAAACCATTCTTCTAAACTCCAGTTAAACAGGCCCAGAGCTATCAAACACATTAACCCTTTTAATTCTGGAAACATTCTTGTAAACATGCTCCAGTCCCTCACCAATGCCAGTGCATCCTTGCATATGAGTACCAAAATGGTTCACAGTACTCCAAATGTGGTCTGAACAATGCCTTAAAGTCTTGGCATTGCATCCTTTCATTTATTTTCTAGTCCCCTTGAAATGAATGTTAACATTGCAATTGTTTTCCTTACTACAAACTCAACCTGCAAGCTAACCTTGGGAAATCCTTTGTGAGGACGCCTAAGACCCTTTGCACCTTTGCTTTCTGAAATCACTCCCTGTTTAGAAAGTGGTCAACGTCTTTATTCCATTGGCCATAGTGCACAACGGTATACTTCCTTACACAGTGTTCCACCTGCCTCTTCTTTGCCTCTTCTGCTAAGCTGTCCAAGTCCTTCTACTGACTCTCTCCTTTCTAAACCCTACCTGCCCCTCCAATTAACTTTGTAATCATCTGCACACTTGGCCACAAAGCCATCAATACTGTCATCCAGATCACTGACATGTAATATGAAACATAGTAGACCCAACACCAACTCCTGCAGAACACCACTACTCACTGGCAGCCAACCAGAAAAATGCCCCCTTTATTCCCACTCTTTGCTAATCAGCCAATCTGCTGTCCATGCTAGAACTTTTCCTGTAATAACAGACTCTTATCTTGTTCAGCAGCCTCAGTGCAACACCTTGTCGAAGGCTTTTTGAAAATGTAAGTGAACAGTGTCCACTGACTTCCCTTTGCTCTGCCTTATGTCCACCATTGCAGTTTCAGATTGTTCTGGGCCAACTAACTTCAAGTGCTACAGTGGGGAATGCATTGACATGACTCAAGTGTGTAATCAGCAGCAGAATTGCATGGACTGGAGTGACGAACCCCTCAAAGAATGTGGTAAGTTATTCCCAGAGTTGTAATGGATGTAGCTGATTTCTGCTCAAAACCTGGCAGGGCTAACATTGCACTGTGCTTTCATCCTTCTGTTTACCTGTATAGCAGATCTTTGCCACGAATTTCATTAGGTTCCCATGTTTTTTCAAGCTGGGCAAAGTACAGTTTGCAGCACAGCTCCATAAGTCAACTTCTCTTGCAGCAGCTACGAAGTGACAAATACATGAACAAGTGACTGAACCCTGAGTCAGAAAGTCTTTCCAGAAGGACCACGTCCTGGAAACTAGCCCACAAGCTCAAGCTGTACATTTTGCCTGTTACTATTTCAATAAACATTTTGTGGGAAACATAAATACCAAAGGATTCTGCTTGTACTTTGTACCACGAACTTTGTGATTGCCATATTTTTGGCAATCACTGTCGTATGTCAGAATATATTGCATGTGACAGTTTCACTTCACTGATCAATGTTTGGAAGTTTGATTCTTTTAACTATTTTAAAAGCACTATAAACTTCCAGCAACCTGAGCTGATTTAACCTGGTGTATGTTAATGACTTCAATGTTAACACCATCACCTCTTAAACTAACATACTTTTCAATCACATGTTGATGTTTTCTTGGGGCAAGAATGGCTGCTAAAATGGTGCATTTCATATTTTTGTCTAGGTTTGAATGAATGCTTGGTGAACAATGGTGGTTGCTCCCACATCTGCAGGGATCTTGTCATTGGCTATGAATGTGATTGCCCTGCTGGGTTTATGTTGGTTGACCAAAAGACGTGTGGCGGTAAGTGACTACTATTTTAGCAATAAGATTTCTGCACTCAGGGGAAAAAAAAAAACTGTTATTGACTCTTGTACTCCTGCTTGACTCCCTACAGATGTTGATGAATGCCAGAACCCTGGTATTTGCAGTCAAATTTGCATTAATTTGAAAGGAGGCTATAAATGTGAATGTTACAATGGGTATCAAATGGATCCCGCCAATGGTGTTTGCAAGGCAATAGGTAAGCATGGTTCTTATTTGAGGCCAGTTTCATCTAAATAACATGGTCTTTGTTGGAGATGGTCTAAGGTCTTAACCCAGACCTCACTATTTTAATGAAGTGCTGGACAGCCTGTTTCTAGATAACTAAAGTTTAAGCTGACTTTTACACTGAAGGTGCTAATAAACTGATCAGCGCTACATGCATATAGCTGCGTTTTGGCAAAATTCAATAGCATGAAGCTGTAGCCAATACATTAGTCTGATTTTCATCCTTTTTTTTTAAAAAAAAGAGTAATGGTGAAAACTACCCTTGCAGGATGTAATTGAAATTACCTTAGCACTTCTGTTGCTAACGTGTATTCGATGACTTCTTTACCTGTTTTTCCTTTGTTTCTATTCCCTTTGGATGTTAAAGTGCAACTTTTGGCATGTTACTGATTGCAAACTACGTCAAACCTAGGTAAAGAGCCTCATCTAATGTTCACGAATCGCCGTGATATCAGGCGAATAGGATTGGAGCACAAAGAATACACCCAAGCTGTTGAACAGCTGAGAAATGCAATAGCACTGGATGCTGATATGGCAGAGCAGAGAATCTTCTGGGCTGACCTGGGCCGACGGGCCATCTTCAGGCAAGTTTCAATGCATTAAACCAGTGGCCAACTTGACATAACCTCTACACCCTTATCAACATGGCCACGAAGTATTGAAGCAGTAGTTCATTTGCTCTTTTCAAATGCCTCTAGAGCCGATGGCTTTTTAAAATTAGTAGATCAATTTCTAAATTGAAGATTTCATCTACTCTCTGGGTGGCCATCTGGTGTAGCTTATTGTAACGTAAAAGTAGCTTATTGTAACGTAAAAGATGAGGGCATAAATGAGTTGAATGGATATGGGAGTGAGATGCACTGAAGGTGACTGAATACTATACAATGGAGTAATGCTAGTGTGGTGCTATTACAGCTTCGGGCATCAGAGTTTGGCATTTAATCCCAGCGTCCTTCGTAAGGAGTGTCTGTGTGTCCTCTGCGTGGGTGTGTGTGTTTTCCCCGGGTGCTCTGGTTTTCCTCAGTAAAAAGATGTACCGGTTAGATTAATTGGTCATTGTAAATTGTCCCAAGATTGGGTTAGGATTAAATCTGAGTTGTTGGGAGTTGCTGGGCAGTGTGGCTCAAAGGATCTATCCTGCACTGTATCTTTAAACAAAATATAATAAAACATCAGATGGAAGCAGTTTGTATTCTTAAAAAAAATATATATATATATTTGGGCAGTTTGGGTTATACATTGTACTTCAGTATTAGAATTGTTACTTCAATGAGGACTTTTAGCAGCAGGTTTTGTAATCCTCAGTGAATCTCTTGAATAACAGAACCACAGCAAGTATTAATAGCATAGGAGTCTTATGGGGTTCTATAGCAATAAAATGTGAAAGAATCCAGGTATTGTTGATCTGCGGTAGAGACTTGTGGTTTAACATGTGCCTGGTCTGATAGACAGATGCAAATCTCCCAACTAGTGAATCTGAGTAATAAACTGCATGACCAAAGATCAATATTTAAGGATGAAAATGACTCCAGACCAGCTAATGGTTGATTCCTGATGTCCTGTATCAGCTTGTTTGATCAACTGAGAACAGCTGCAATTGCTGGCTAGGGCAATGCTGCCTCTGAGTGAATCTGGGGGAAATGTTCTCCAGTTTCAGAGCAGTCAACTTGATGAACAGACTAATTTAAACCAGTTTTAGCTTGATACTTTGTGCTCGGCTGAATCACCCCAATTTGTCTTTCAGCACTTTGGTGGACCAACAGACGTCATCTGGCCATTCCAGAGTTGTCAGTGATGTGCAAATTCCTGTGGGAATTGCTGTGGACTGGATTTACAAGAACATCTACTGGACTGATCTGGGTTTCAAAACATTATCTGTGGCAAACTTTGACGGGACCAAAAAGATAACCCTCTTTAACACGGATCTAAGGGAACCAGCTTCAATAGCTGTCGATCCCCTCTCTGGGTATTTAATTCTATACTCCTCTGCAGAACTTACTGTAATGAACTCTGGCTATGAACTGGGTTGAATTAAAACCAGCACTAGCATGAATATGGCAAGTTTTGCATTTGGACCAAAGCTATGGCTGCCATTAATCTAATGATTTCTAAAATTTTCTCTGCAGGTTTGTCTATTGGTCGGATTGGGGTGAACCAGCAAAGATAGAGAAAGCTGGAATGAATGGTGTTGACCGCCAGCTCTTGGTTAGCAGAGATATTCAGTGGCCAAATGGAATTGCAATCGGTATGTATTGAAACTTTCCCCTCTACTTTTTGCACTCTGGCCTAGCCTGACTTTCCTTGTTTGTTTGCAGATCTTGTGAAAAAACGCCTCTATTGGGTTGATTCAAAAATGCACACGTTATCCAGTGT
Source organism: Mobula birostris (assembly GCF_030028105.1). Lineage (NCBI taxonomy): Eukaryota > Metazoa > Chordata > Chondrichthyes > Myliobatiformes > Myliobatidae > Mobula > Mobula birostris. Next base: position 56,052,260 of record NC_092386.1, read on the forward strand.
GGACCTGAGTGGACAGGACAGAAGGAGAGTGCTTTTGTCAGCAGAATTTCTCGCTCATCCATTTGCTGTTGCTGTATTTGAGGTAAGACTTCCTAGTGTTTTTAAAGGGCAAAGTTAATCTTGGAATGTGTGTCAAAACAATCATATAATGTTGAAAGAGTCCTCCTTTGAAGATGGAGGCAGCATTGTAAATTGTGCCTGTCAATGCTGCTTGAATTTCTTTATGTAATTAGCAGTTTGCATAGCTCTGGAGGTTGGTCATATCAGGATGTGTAACTTGACCATTTCCAGGGATTGTTTGGATGCAATAGCTGAAGCAATGACATTCCTTTCAGGATCGCGTGTTCTGGACTGATGGAGAGAATGAAGCTATCTATGCGGCCAACAAGTTTACAGGAATAGATGTGGTCCTGTTGGCCTCAAACCTCAATGAACCTCAAGATATCATAGTCTATCATGAACTTGTGCAGCCTTCAGGTATGAATTTAGTATAGTTCCTTTACCTTTGCACAGCACTTTAGTACATTGTAACAAATTCTAGGCATTGTAATGCACTTTATCTGTGGAACACAACTGTTACAAATTACTTGTTCAATTCTGGTCTTTAGACACCACCCACTCTACTGGTTACTTAATGACATCTAATACTGTAGAAAACTAATCTAAGCCAATAGCTTACATGACATGCAGAAGTTTTAGCATATTAGATTCCTGATTGAACACAAAACTTTATTGAATAGAGTTTTAGTCGGTGCTGGTATGTTTGACATTTGGTTTTTAGACCGTTATCTCCAATGACAGAACTTGATTTTCAGGAAGAAACTGGTGCAGTGGGCAACTGAAGAATGGCGGGTGTGAATACATGTGTCTGCCTGCTCCTCAAATCAATAGTCACTCAGCAAAATACACGTGCATGTGTCCAAATGGAATGGAGCTAGCTCAAAATGGCCGCCAGTGCAGGATGGGTATGTATACCTCGAGGCAAATCATTCTTTCCATTAATCTTGGTCTAGAAGGACCTGACACTTCACTCCTTTGGCTCCTGTTTGAGCAGGATTAGATGCACCAAGTCCAAAGACGTGTGGTTAGATGTTCTGTGGCCTTGCATATAGCAACCCAGGTTCAGTCCTAACCTGTGTGGTGTTTACAAGTGTCGGGGACTGTAATGGATCTCGGTGTTTGTCTGTTTGCACCTCAAAGACTTGCAGGTCTGCAAATTCACCTTGACCGAGGGCTAGGATCTTGGCAATTGATAGATATGTCAGAATGGGTTACTAGAAAAATTGGGAATGAGGCTGAGTTCACAGACTTGATGTTCTAAAATGATTTGTCAGAAATGCCTGAATGGTTGGCAGGTTAGTGTTTAAAAGCCTCAAAGCCACTCCCTGATTTTATTTGAAATGTGCTTAAGCTTTGGACTGGTCCTCTTCTTAGTCCCTTAGTTCCCAGTGGGGCATAGGCCATTGATGACCTCCTGTCTCCATCGTCCAGAGTCGATGGTATGGCTGGCATTCATCAATGCTTCTATAATCCATTGTAGCCACAGTATAGGTGATACCAGAGCTCTGTTGGCCGGCCTACCTGTTTCCAACTCTCACAGTGGGATGGTAGGGTTGTACTTTGAGAGGTGGACTAGTCCAGTACCAGATTACTTTGAGGGCAGATAATCTATTTTGACATCCTTTAATGTTCAATTGGATTCACCTGGAACTGATTCATAACTTTGGGTTGGGAGAAGGAGGTGAAAATGGTGCACATGATGCAGCTTTGATAGCTATTAACTTCCACATTCTAACACTGCTTTACTGAAGTGTCATATTCTTGAGTGTGTTTGAAATTGTACTTTTCTTAAAGGAACTGCAACTACTGGACATGCTCACTTACTGTCTTCTGCATCTCAAGCACTTTATGCTCCCCACATAACAATGCCAACTCCCTTGCCTGGCTCTAAAGGTAATTTAACTTTTGTGGTTCACTTGAAAACCAGATTTAATTTGTCTGTTCTGTTCGTCTGCAAATTGATCCCATTATCACTATTCACTTAAAGCAGAAATGCGGGCAGCACAACTAGTCTATTCCAATCTTGTTTCTGAATGCTAACTTATAGATGTTGCACATAAATCTGTGTTGAAGCTCCTAACTCTGGAATGCGTGGATGTAACAGATCTGGTCCATATCACTTCCACCCTGCAAGAGACTTCAAATAATACGTAACTTCTGAAGTTGAGGCAGTTACAACTGACTTGAGTCTTTTGAATTCTGCAATGCCAATAAGTTTTCGTTTGGATTTGATCCTAGAATGAGCTTTAGTTGACCTGAATTGATCTTTGCATTTTCAGATAAAAATTCAAGCATTCAACTTCAACTGAACCAGTTTGGGAAAGGATCAACAGCTGTTTGGATTATCCTTCCCATCGGTAAGTATCATCTTTGGTGCTTGGATGGAGCATGAAAATAACATGAAAACAATTATCCTCACAGTGCCCTGATGTGTTTCCTCCTCCCTAGACTTCAGCTTCTAACTATGAGATTATTAAATAGTTTCTGCATGTCAGGGCAGGCAGTGTTTAACTTGAATGGTAGTATAGTCTGGTTTATTGGTCTGACTTTTAAACTGGTGACTTTGGGACACTTCAATTGTAGTGCTTCTGGCAATCACTGGCTTGGCTGTTTTCATTGGACTACGCAACTGGCAAAACAGGAACACCAAAAGTATGAACTTTGATAATCCAGTCTACTTGAAAACCACTGAAGATGATTTGAACATTGACCTCAACAGGCAAAGTCAGTCAGTTGGCCATACCTATCCTGCAGTGAGTAACATTTTTCTCCTCTTCATAAAAGGGACTTCAATCAGTCTAAACTTTTTTTAAGAAACCCCCTATTTTACATTTTAAAATAACTTGGTCTGATCTTATAACCTGGTTAGTGATGGCAACTTTCAACCCGTTACTCTTCTAGGAATTTTGTGGATTAAATGAGCACAAGTTCTAAACTGCAATCTTTCACTTTTTAGATTTCAATTGTCAAGACAGAAGATGATACAGCCTAATCTTCAAGATTATTTTAATTGCTTCAACCAGCTGCCAGCTCAGTGACATAGTAGTTTGCAGACAAGTGTTTTCTACATGTAAATATTTATTTAAGGTAAAATGTCACTGATTTGGTACCATTCCTCAATCTTGAGGTATTTAGATTAACTATGCAAGCTCTGGTACAAGGCCATGAAAATGCAGATAATCTAAATAAATTGTATAACTGTAAATAAGTGAGCCATTTAAAAGCTCTGTAAATAACAAATATCAGTAACACTTTTTCCAAATGGTTGAAAGACAAGACTGACAACTGCCAAGGATTTGTATTAATTTTTATGTGCCAAATGTAATTTTTTGCCTGATTGTTTACAGATTTACCCATGTTTGGGAAAGCAATACTAATGTATAATAAATTTCATAATTGCATTTGACTTCCAGCGGTTGTATTTTCCACTTGCAAATGGTTAGGTTGAAACAGTTATCCCAATATCGGTTTCTGTATGGAAACTGCAGTGGCTTCCATAACCCTAATCATCCACTTTGTCCTGCCCATGCCTAATTGTCGTAGCTCTGCTTGACATTGCTTATAGTCTGGAGCAGTGATCAAGGGATATATAATTGGTACATACTTAAATTGATCTACTTCATGGCCATGTTTCTGTTCACAAGGCACAATGGTTCTTTTGATCAAGGTCTACTGTTTTCACCTTGTACCATCTTTGCCTGCCCTTCAAGCAGGACTAAGTGCGAGCTGCTTGTTCATTGATGGCAAAATGGTTAACTGTTTATACAAATTCCTTTGGTTTAGTTGTCCTTCTGTAATAGGCTTTGTACTTCAGTCATTGTGGTGTTCTCCTGTTGCCCAGTGACTTCATATGTTCCACTTAACCAGTAAGCAAATTGATGCTAGTTTAAGTATGTACAACAGTGATCTTGCTCTTTAATGCTATTAAAACAATTTTCCCCTCATCTTGCTACTTGGGCAGTATTTAACCTGAAGTCTTGCACATCAAGAACTTGTACCAGTTCAGTAATCATAACTACAGTGTAAAACCTTGGCTGTGTTTTTTTTTAAATTTCTAAAGCAGCCTACTAGAACACTGTTTTGGTTCTGGACTATTTCAGGACCTGTTAAGGCTGGTATGTACACTTTTGTACGTCAATGAAACAGCACATTTCCTCAACTTGTGTGGTATCTCTTGATGTCTAGTTAAGTACAAACTAGGCAAGAGCAGTTGTAGCTAAAATTGGTAGTTGCAACACTGCTTGGCTGCTATAAATGTTTTGGTTAGACAAAACTCACATTTGAGTAGAGAGGGGTTTAATTTGAGAATATAGCAAGTTCAAAGAAGACCTGTGGGAATATATTACCAGGATAAACATTTTAAATTGGGATACTTTTTTTAAATGGCTGTTGGAAAATTCTCAAAAATTAAATGTGAACTTGTACTCTCTGGTGGTTCAAATTTGGGATTTGTCCTTCTGTAGGAGGCAAACCCATCAACTCTGGGAGGACTGAATGTATGATGTGGGTGTTCTTGCCTTGTGTGCAAAAGAATAGCCCAAGTATTAAAGACTTGGATTTTTTTTCTAATGCCTTTCAGCTCCTTCCTTTAAAACCAATGAAATGTTTTATATAGACGGTAAGGTCCTATGACAGCCATGAAATGACATTCATTGAATGGCCTTCATTTTCAACTGGGAGACCAGGCAGCTCTTCCTTTGAACACTTTATCAATGTGAAGATCAGGATAAACTTTTCTGCTTGAGTTCCTGGACACCTTTCAAACCAGAACGATCTGATTTGAGCAGCAATGCAATACACACTAGAAGATTTCTGAAGGTAAGTGTGACATACGCGTAATTCATGCTAGTCATAAGTTTGAATAGAAGTGACCCTTGTACCTGAACCTATATCCAGATGCTGAATGAGTAACAAGTCGTGTGGAGGGAAGGTTTGTAAACTGGAGAAGACTGCATTCTTAAAATACAATTCCTCTTTTATGTTTAACATGCCCCAATTCCTATATTAGTCATAGAAAGATCATTGCAAACAATAACATTTGGTGAAATATTGCACTTCTATATGATCAGTAGCTGATTCAAATGTGGGATAAAATTTTATCTATCAAGTGAGAGGAAAGTTAAATAAATAATATATATATATATATATATATATATATATATATATATATATATAAATATATATATTTTTTTTAAAAGTACTTTAAATCTGAAATGCTTTCAACATAGCAACTTCAAATATGAAATATAGCCCACTACACTGCAGCCATTCTGGTTAGAAATTCCCTCTTGCAGAATTCACCAATCAATGCACAAGTTCGAGATGTGATACAAAATTGACTTTCAGAATTTTTGAAAAAAGATGAATGCAACATTTTGACGACATGTTTCTTGATGTATGCCCAGGTAACTAGAAAATTACAGAAGATCACAATATAGACTGTATTTTCTTTCTTGTAACACAACTGCCCCATAGCAGGTGGTTGCCTGCATTGGAAAATAATTAATGTCACTGAGTTCAATGCGATTAATTGAGCTCTTTGATCTATCAGATTGTGTTCCATTTGGGTTGGTACCTGTTTTAAATTTTACAATTAATGAATTATTTGTATCTCAGCATGCACATCACACCAATTTGTGTTTTGAGGCTCCTTTAAGGATAAAATGATATTGAATAATTTCACTTTTTTTTTCACGGTGATTTGAAGATTCTATGCAATTTTATAACATGGAAGTCTATGTCAGTGAAGCTTTGCTTTCTCAAAATAAGCCTTTCAGTCAAACCATATCAAATCAGATTTGGCTGCAACAGGACAAGTGTGCTGAAGAATTTTCTATTAAGGATAGTCACATGACCTGAGCTCAGATGATTCTGGCACGGTAGATTTTGGTAGCCATAAACTTAAATGATCGTCATCTCCCTAATGTTTTCTGGTGGCAATTTTACAGCCTTTAAAAGATTATGGTTCATTGATTAAATCCTATTCTCTTCACACAAGTATTTAAATCTCTTCTGTGGCTGGTATAATTTTAATATTTGATGGTACACTGTATGAGTATGCATTATGATCAGAGATTAAGGGAGCTAAGGCTTTAGTCTTTGGAGAGGAGGAGGATGAGAGGAGGCATGATGGAGGTATACAAGATATTAAGAGGAATAGATAGTGGATAGCCAGCACCTCTTCCCCAGGTCACCACTGCTCAGTACAAGAGGACATGGCTTTAAGGTAAGGGGTGGGAAGTTCAAGGGGGATATTAGAGGAAGGTTTTTCACTCAGAGTGGTTGGTGTGTGGAATGCTCTGCCTGAGTCAGTGGTGAAGGCAGATACACTAGTGAAATTTAAGGGACTACTAGACAGGTATATGGAGGAACTTAAGGTGGGGGCTTATATGGGAGGCAGGGTTTAAGGGTCGGCACAACATTGTGGGCTGAAGGGCCTGTACTTTGCTGTACTGTTCTATGTTCTACATTCTGCTGTATTGTCACTGAAGAAATTCTTTATTTCCAAAAGGTGCTATTGTGTGATGAAACTGTCACAATCCTTGGGCCACTGGAAGGAATGTGGCCAATTCAAAAATCTTAAACATTGGATGCAATAGGTTGCATGTAGATCATACATTTTTTTCCTCTAAGCAGGGTTCCAAAAATTGATAAAACACAACTCAGCCATTTTCATTGATTTTTTTTTTCCCCAAAGCTTTCCAGATGTCATTTTGCAGGTAAGTCTATGGGGTTGATCAACCAGGCTGTTTACTTAAAATGTGCTGCAAGTTGCTTAAGTATTTAAATTGGTCCAGTATTTAAAGGACTCCAAATCCAATGTTCAGATAGTCATAGAAAAGTACAGTACAGCAACAGGTCCCTTAGCTCATCTAGTCTATGCTGAACCATTTAAACTGCCTACTCCTATTGACCTGCACTGGGTCCATAGCCCTCCATACCCCTACCATATATGTACCTATCCAAACTTCTCGAAATCAGCACACATGTACCACTTGTGCTGGTAACTTGTTCCACACACTCTCTCAACCCACTGAGTGAAGTTTCCCCTCCTGTTACCCTCAACTTTTCACCTTTCACCCTTAACCCATGACCTCTAGTTGTAGTCCCTCTGGGGGGGTGGGGAAAGAACCCCTGTGAGTTGGCTGTTTCTGCTGACATGGCTCCATTCAATTTGTGAGCCTTATCACGTTAAAGATGTTGCAGGAAGCTAATCAAATGAGCTAGGAGCAGGATTGTCCTTTGTTTATTCCCCTACCCCCCCCCCCGCCCCGCAGAAAACAACTCCAGCTGAATACTGATTCCTTCAATCTAACTTCAGATTTGATCTATCTGCCAGCAAATCCCCAGGGTTCAGGCAGCTACCCTCCATCCCATGTTGGGCAAGGTGCAATAGCCTGTTAATGAGCTATGAATTTCATTTCATCAATAGCCTGCAAGTGAGATGTGAATTTCAATGTACATTACATCAACAGACAAGTGGCATTGATTTCCCACCAACTGGTCACCTTGCGCACAAGTCAGTGATTCTCCAAATTGGACACACCACTAGAAATGTGACAACTGCATGAAAATGGGAATTTACTACCTTCTACTATAATCCGGATATACAGATTCAGTTTTGTCCTTTTAGTCCAAGTTTCAGAATAGCATTCTAGAATTTAAAAGTATGTTACTTAATCCTAATGGATTATTTTGTAAAGGCTAGTTATCTTGATGTGTATGCACTGTCAAATCAGAAATAACTTTCACTAGTGTCTATAGTTTAAAATGTCAATTAGCAGTAAATTTCTGATTTAATATGAAGAGAAAATGCTATTAATCTAACATATTTTCATTTATTGTTATAGCATGACCCTTGCATTCAAATGTCTTTATTATAACAATTTCTCAGTATTTCATAGTATTATTAAACAAACTTTATGTAATTACAAACCTTAAGAATAGATTTTAAGCATCGTAAAGAAAACGTGGAGATTGTTGTGAAGGGATTTCTGAATTTGAAGCATAAATAGCTGAGGACATGAATTTTGACATAGTGATCAAAATCTGGAAAGCCCAAGATCCCAGAATTGCTGTAGTGCAGAGCTTGGACTATAAATACAGAGGAGGTTGTAGAATTGGGGAGGAACAGTGAAGGGAATTGTACAGATGAAAAGTTTAAAATGAAAGAGCGATATTTAATGAATGAAATGTGATTATCTTTAAAATTGGAAAACAGTGTTAGTAGGATTTGAAGTGTTTATATGGTGCATTGCTCACAACCCAGATTACAGCATATAAACCTGTATGGTTGGCATTAAGGGTTCTTGGGTAAATGGCACAGGTGAGTTTCAACTGCCTCTGAACTGATTTGGAATTTAGATAAGTGTAGAGCTGGAAAAAGGCTGGGTGGATATGGGGTAGGAAAATCATTACAGGGTCCTGTAGTCTGGCTTGGAAGAGGAATTACTCCTTTAGGAAGGTGAGAACCAAAGATTTACCCTGAAGAAGTTTAAATCTTTGTGGGAGTTCAGTAAGATCCTCTTGCTGCTTGCCCTGTATGGTATCTGTCGTTCTCTTATTTCAATTATATTCTTGTCCAGTATCTCTCACCTGACAGCTTGTACTCCTTCCCTTCCCCCACCTTATTGTTTTTTTCTTCAACCCCGCTCTTCTTCCCCCCCCCCCCCCACGTCCTGATGTAGGGTCTTAGCCTGAAGCATCAACTATTTATTCCCCTCCATAGATCCTGCCTTACTTGAGTCCTCAAACATTTTGTTTTGCTTTGGATTTTCAGCATGTGCAGAATGGCTTATACTTACAATAGCTTTCTTTATTTTTCCCCAATAAATTGAAAGAAATATCTTCCCATCCAGAGCTAAATGTCAAGCAAGAACCACAACTGCTATGAACCAGTTAAGTTAGGATCGGGGGCAGTGGTGGATAACAGAATGCAAATTGAATTTTGGTACACTGTGCTCAGGTTCTCCCTCTGAAGTTAATGGTGTTCTGATCCAAGACTGTTAAGAGTAACTGACTGTATGATGTCTCACCCAAGCAATGAAAAGAACTGTTTAAAAGTAAATGGGGGGGGGGGGGGAATGAAACACGACATTTTAACAGCATCTGCAGCTTGCTGCTTGTTGTGTTAAAATAAATAAATCAAGAATTACAGTGCCCACAAGAGAATTTTCCATTAAAGGTGACTGGATGGAAATTGAAAATCTGCAGTCAGAGTTGTACCTGATATTTAAAAATCATTGCTTTCCAAATTTTCAGTAATTGGAATTTCAAAAAGGGATAGTTCTGGATAGTTTACTAGGCCTACATAGAATTATACATTCCTCGAGCTAAAAATAAGGAAATAGCATGATAAATGTAGTTTAATAGTTTCCATTCAAAGTTCAAGGGAACATGACTTGGTGTATAAGGCTAGGATATAGAATGTAAAACTGGTGAAAGCCACATTTGGCTGCAAACTTGGTGTCCTGTTTGTATGCCGGAAATATTATCCGTGGAGAGTCCATTCAACAACTTTGAACAGCAGGAAATGCTACTGCTGAATATATGGAAACTACATTGTTCCATACCCCAGTAATATCCGAGCCTATTCCAATCTGGCAGTGTTGAGCAGTTAATATAGGAAACCAAATCTTGCCAAAGACATCTATTGGTTTCTCCATGTATTTTAAAGGGTGGGTAGGAAATACTTTGTGTAGAACACATACAGCGAAAGTAGACTAGGTTCTAATGGTTAGTTTCTGTATTATAACTTAATTCTATGCCTGAATGTTTTTTAAATATGAAAAGAGAAATTGAATTCCATTTTTTTAAAAAGCCAAGCGGTAGAGTAATCTGAGTAAAAATGGAAGATGTGGGTATAGTATTAAATGAAATGTTCACATGCATCAACAAAAGATGCAAACAGAATGTGATGTGTTGATTGTATTCAATAAGAGATTATATTGAGTTTCAAAAGACATATCACCAGTTCTAGGAGGCTCTGACCATTGTTTTCCAGCTCTTTGGTTCAAGTATGTTACCAGCGAAGTGAATGAAGGACAGGCTAAGCAGCAGACAAATCTAACATTAACCATATCTTTTCTAAATCATCATGATTAATCAAGTAGGTCAGAACTATAAAGGCAAGGTCCTGACTATCTAACATCTAAAGGCCTTACAAAAGGGTCAATGAAAGCAGCATATTTGTCTCAGTGTAGTCTACAGTGGTGCTACGAAGTTTGTGAACCCTATAGAATGGGTCGGCAACCTTTTTGCCTCGGTGGGCCGGATGGCGTATTAATGAGCAGACAGTGGGCCAGATAAATGCCATTTTAAAAAAAAAACTTGAAATATGGGAACTATCCATTTAAATACATCTAGTTATGTTTTGCCTCAAATTAATGAATAACGCAAGCTAGAAAATCATTTGTGCTTAACCAAGGATGCCAATTAGTAATCAAAGAACTCAGTTTAGTTGTAATTTATTTCAATCAAGGCATCTTTTGAATCTATTAAAAGGACGTAAAGAATCTTTAAACATAAAGCAATGAACGTGATGCATTGAATGGTAGTAAATTAAGTATAATAAAAAAGAGAATTTTAATGCAAACAGTCAATAAATGAATGTGAAACTTGTTGCTTGAAAGCTGCTCAATATTGGGTGTCAGACCTGTTGCTGCCAAGAGCAAGACATTATCCAGATGGGCATCAGTCAGTCTTGTTCTCAACTGGTTCTTGGTGTGCTTCATTTTTGAAAATAATTGCTCACACAGATAAGTGCTGCCAAGCAATGATGCCATCTTTTTTGCATGGTCCACTAAGTTAGGATACTTCCTACTTGGATGAATATATTTTCTATTGAAGTCAAGCACTGCCACATCTTCAGAATGAAATTTGGATCTCAAAATGTCGTCACACTGCATCTCAATCAATTCCATTTGGAAAAATTTCTGATGCAGTGTCCACTTTTTTGGACAATACGTTTTGCTTTTCTTGCAAAAAATGACGTTTGTTTTCCAAAACTAGCCTTTATTTGCTCAACTTCATCTTTCCTTGCTTGCCCAGTAAACTTGTTTAAAATTTCCACTATTGCGGGTCTCGTAATGTCGCCTGATATTTGCCACCTTCTTCACAGCAACATTTTCTAGGCAAATGAGACAAACTGGTTTCCCAGCTTGCTCGATGAAGAAGTAATCTAGTGTCCAAGTGTCTTGGAAATTTCGGCACTCAGTGTCTACCTTCCTATGTTTTGCATTCATTGCCATTGGAATTTTTTTTAGAAACCATAGAAAAACTACAGCACAGAAACAGGCCTTTTGGCCCTTCTTGGCTGTGCTGAACCATGTTCTGCCTCGTCCCACTGACTTGCACATGGACCATATCCCTCCATACACCTCCCATCCATGTATCTGTCCAATTTATTCTTAAATGTTAAATAAGAACCCACATTTACCACCTCGTCTGGCAGCTCATTCCATACTCCCACTGCTGTGTGAAGAAGCCCCCCCCCCATGTTCCCTTTAAACTTTCCCACTTCACCCTTAACCCATGTCCTCTTTTTTTTTCTCCCCTTGCCTTTGGAAAAAGCCTGCTTGCATTCACTCTATCTATACCCATCATAATTTTATATACCTCTATCAAATCTCCCCTCATTCTTCTACGCTCCAGGGAATAAAGTCCTAACCTATTCAACCTTTCTCTGTAACTGAGTTTCTCAAGTCCTGGCAACATCCTTGTAAACCTCCTCTGCACTCTTTCAACCTTATTAATATCCTTCCTGTAATTTGGTGACCAAAACTGAACACAATACTCCAGAAACACACATCAAAGTTGCTGGTGAATGCAGCAGGCCAGGTAGCATCTCTAGGAGGAGGTACAGTTGACGTTTTAGGCCGAGACCCTTCATCAGGACTAACTGAAGGAAGAGCTAGTCCTTCAGTTAGTCCTGATGAAGGGTCTCGGCCTGAAACGTCGACTGTACCTCCTCCTAGAGATGCTGCCTGGCCTGCTGCATTCACCAGCAACTTTGATGTGTGTTGCTTGAATTTCCAGCATCTGCAGAATTCCTCGTGTTTGCATTTTTAAAAACAATACTCCAGATTCGGCCTCACCAGTGCCTTATACAACCTCATCATAACATTCCGGCTCTTATACTCAATACTTTGATTAATAAAGGCCAATGTACCAAAAGCTCTCTTTACGACCCTATCTACCTGTGATGCCACTTTGAGGGAATTTTGTATCTGTATTCCCAGATCCCTCTGTTCTACCTTGGTTTGTCCTTCCAAAGTGCAATACCTCACACTTGTCTGTATTAAATTCCATCTGCCATTTTTCAGTCCATTTTTACAGCTGGTCCAAACCCCCCTGCAAGCTTTGAAAACCTTCCTCACTGTCCACTACACCTCCAACCTTTGTTTCATCGGCTATTTTGCTGATCCAGTTTACCACATTATCATCCAGATCATTGATATAGATGACAAATAACAATGGACCCAGCACTGATCCCTGTGGCACACCACTAGTCACAGGCCTCCACTCTGAGAAGCAATCCTCAATCCTCTACTACCACTCTTTGGCTTCTTCCATTGAGCCAATGTCTAATCCAATTTACCACCTCTCCATGTATACCTAGCGACTGAATTTTCCTAATTAACCTCCCATGTGGGACCTTGTCAAAGGCCTTACTGAAGTCCATGTAGACAACATCCACTGCCTTCCCTTCATCCACTTTCCTGGTAACCTTGAAAAATTCCAATAGATTGGTCAAACATGAATTACCACACACAAGGCCATGTTGACTCTCCCTGATAAGTCCCTGTCTATCCAAATGCTTGTACTCCCTCCAATAATTTACCCACTTCCGACATCAAACTTATCGGTCTATAATTTCCTGGATTACTTTTCAATCCTTTTTTTAAACAATGGAACAACATGAGCCATTCTCCAATCCTCCGGCACCTCACCCGTAGACACCAACATTTTAAATATATCTGCCAGGGCGCCTGCAATTTCAACACTATTCTCCTTCAAGGTCCAAGGGAATACCCTGTCAGGTCCTGGGGATTTATCCACTTTAATTTGCCTCAAGATAGCAAGCACCTCCTCCTTTTCAATCTGTACAGTTTCCATGATCTCACTACTTGTTTCCCTTAATTCCATAGACTCCATGCCAGTTTCCTTAGTAAATATAGACGCAAAAAACCCATTTAAGATCTCCCCCATTTCTTTTGGTTCTGCACGTAGCTGACCATTCTGATCTTCAAGAGGACCAATTTTATCCCTTACAATCCTTTTACTCTTAATATACCTGTAAAAGCTCTTTGATTTTATTTTGAAACGTGAGTTATTCAGCAAGTGTCATAGCACATGTAAATATCTGGATATTTAGTGTGAACTTCATGTTAAAACACAGTGAACTGTTTCAGTTTACAAATTTGAATGACGCCATCTGAAAACCTGCACGTGCACGGAGAGTATCTAATACATATTAATAAGATAGTCTACCTTCCAGTGTTTTGTTTGGAATAAAATGGAACCTGGGGCCAGTGCAACATGCATGTCCATCAGCGTGGTCGCGTGAAGCACTCAGAATAAGGAAAAATTGCTCTCAGGCCGGATAAGCATAGTATCCCAATATTTGCTCGCAAGCCGGATCTGACCCATGGGCCGTAGGTTGCCTACCCCTGGATTAAATACTGTTTTGTGGCATGGAAAGTGGTTTAAACAACTTCTATATCATTGACTGTAGTTTAAACACAAGATGCATGCTACAATAACCAAACTACTTTTTACAAAATTTGGAAGTAGTGATCATACTTGAGTTCAGTTTCAAATCTGCAAAGGAGAAGCTGATTTCAGGTGTATCGATATTAGGGTGGTTGAGAGAGAAACTGGCCCAAGTCGATTGGAAAAGTAAGCTAGATGGAGGGACGGTAGTGCAGAATTGGATGAAATTCCTACAAGAAATAAGGAAAGTGCAAGAAAAATATATTCCAAGAAAAAAGAAAATCATGAGTGGGAAAATGGCACAAATGTGGCTAACGAGGCGGTTAAGGCTAAAATAAAAGCAAGAGATGGTGCACAAGGAAGCAAAAATTAGTGGGAAAACGGAATACTAGACGACTTTTAAAAACTTACAGAAGGAAACTAAGAAAGTCATTAGGAAAGAAAAGATGAATTATGAAGGGAAGTTGGCAATTAACATAAAAAAAGGATAGTAAGAGTTTTTTTAAATGTATGAAGAGTAAAAGAGTGACAAGGGTATATATGGGACGGATTGAAAATGATGCTGGATAAATTATAATGGGTACAAAGAGATGGCGGAGGAACTGAATGAGTGTTTTGCATCAGTCTTCACAGTGGAAGACATTAGCAACATACCTGATAGCCAGAGGTCTCAGGGAATAGAATTAGGTACAGTCAAGATTACTAGAGAGAAAATGTTTGGGAAGCTAAATGGACTAAGAATAGATAAGTCTCCCAGACAGGATGAGGTGCACCCACAGGTTCTGAAGGAGATGGCTTTGGAGATTGTGGAGGCATTGGAAATGATCTTCCAGGAATCAATAGACTCTGGCATGGTTCCGGCGGACTGGAAGGTCGCAAATGTAGTTCTGCTGTTTAAGAAAGGAGGGAGGCAGCAAAAAGAGAATTACAGACCTATTAGTCTGACATTGGTGTTCAGAAAGTTATTGGAGTCGATCCTCACGGACGAGGTTATGAAATACCTCGAGGTGCATGACAAGATAGGCCCAAGAAACTGGGTATTGTTGCTCCTCTTCCTAGGAGTGGGCCTCCTGCAAAGATCACAGCAAGAGCACAATGTGCAATGCTGAAGGAGGTGGAAAAAGAACCCAAGGGTAACAGCAAAAGACCTGCAGAAATCTCTAGAATTTGCTAAAGTCTCTGTTCGTGTGTCCACTGAACAAGAATGTTGTTCATGGAAGTATGGTTTCACGAAGGGAAGATCCTGCCTCACCAACCTATTGGAAATCTTTGAGGTAATCTCAAATAAGATTGACAAGGGAGAAGCTGTGTATGTTGTGTATTTGGATTTTCAAAAGGCCTTTGATAAGGTGCTGCATAAGAGGCTGCTTAATAAGATGAGAGCCCATGGAATTACAGGAAAGATATTGGAATGGGTGGAGCATTGGCTGATAGGCAGAAAGCAAAGGGTGGGAATAAAGGGATCTTATTCTGATTGGTTGCCGGTTACTAGTGGTGTTCCGCATGGGTCAATGTTGGGGGCGCTTCTTTTTACGACGTATATCGATGATTTAGATTATGGATTAAATGGTTTTGTGGCCAAGTTTGCAGATGACACCAAAATAGGTGGAGGAGCAGGAAGTGTTGAAGAGACGGAAAGGTTGTAGAGAGACTTGGTCAGTTTAGGAGAGTGGGCAAAGAAATGGCAGATGAGATACAATGTTGAGAAATGTACGATTGTATATTTTGGAAGAAGAAATAATCGGGCAGATTATTATTTGGATGGGGAGAAAATTCAAAAATCGGAAGTGCAAAGGGACTTGGGAGTCCTCGTGCAGGATACCCTAAAGGTTAACCACCAGGTTGGATCAGTGGTAAGGAAAGCAAATGCTATGTTGGCATTCATTTCAAGAGGAATAGTGTATAAGAGTAAGGAGGTGTTGATGAGGCTCTATGGGGCACTGGTGAGACTTCATTTGGAATACTGTGTGCAGTTTTGGGCCCCCTATCTTAGAAGGGATGTACTGATGTTGGGGAGAGTTCAGAGAAGATTTATGAGGATGATTCCTGGAATGCAGAGGCTAACATATGAGGAGTGTTTGTTGGCTCTTGGACTGTATTCATTGGAGTATAGAAGAATGAGAGGGGATCTCATAGAAACATTTCGAATGTTGAAAGGGTTGAACAGAGTAGATGTGGAAAGGCTGTTTCCCTTGGTGGGTGAGTCCAGGACAAGAGACCACAGTCTTAGAATTAGAGGGTACCCATTTAAAACAGTGGGTCGTGGAGTTATGGAATTCGTTGCCACATACAGCTGTGGAGGCCCGATCATTGAGGGTGTTTAAGGAGGAGATTGATAGGTATCTAATTAGTCAGGGTATCAAGGGATATGGGGGGGTGGGGGGAGCTGGAAATTGGAGCTAGATGGGCGAATAGTTTAGCTCATGGTGGAGTGGCGGAGCAGACTCGATGGGCCGAATGGCCTACTTCTGCTCCTTTGTCTTGTGAACTTGTGAACTACTGTCACTGCACTTACTGAACATGAGGAATTAACTCTCCTTTCTATTTTTATTCCCCTGGGATTGCTTCAGGTCTTGGGTGTTCTGAGGTGACTAATAAGACTGATGAGGGAGACCAGAGCTGGGGCAGGAAGTGCCTGACAGGGCTGCCAGAGAGTGACTTGTGAGGTGACCTACTTGTTTTGCCACTGATTCTGGGCTCCTGTGTGCTCCCGATACATGGGCTCCAGGTTCTCAACACCGTTGTGAATGCAGATGAAGGACCAGCTCATGGGCCGGTCAAAATACCTTCGCGGGCCAGATCTGACCCACGGGCCCTAGGTTGCCTACCCCTGCTATAGAATGTTCTCTATTTCTGCATAAATATGACCTAAAATGTGATCAGAGCTTCACACAAGTCCTAAAGCTAGATGGAGAACCCAATTAAATAAATAACACAAAATTGTACTTTAATTTATTGAAGGGAAAAATGATCCAATATTACATGTATTTGTCGGAAGAGGTATGGGAACCTCTGGGGTCATGCCTTCTACAAAAGGTATTCAGAGTCAGCTGTTCATATCAGAGTTGAGATTGGAGGTGTGGGTTGTAGAGGTGTCCTGCCCTGTACATATTTTTTTAAAAAAAACAACTGTCAGTTTACTGACAGAGCCTGCTCTTCTCAGGAAAGGTCTGTTTGTGCTCTATGCCTCGATCAAAACAACTTCCAGAGGACCTTGGATAAGCAGAGATGTATGGAGCTGGAAAAACCTACAAGAGCAATTCTGAAGACCTGAGTGTTCATCAGTCCACAGGAAGAGATTGTCTCGAAATGGAGGAAACTCGGTATTGTTGCTCCTCTCCCTAGGAGTGGGCCTCCTGCAAAGATCACACCAAGAGCACAATGAACAATGCTGATGGAGGTGAAAAAGAACCCAAGGGTAACAGCAAAAGACCTGCAGAAATCTCTAGAAATTGCAAAAGTCTCTGTTCGTGTGTCCACTGAACAAGAATAGTGTTCATGGAAGGACACCACAGAGGAAGCCACTGCTCTCAAAAACAAACATTGCTGCATTTCTGAAGTTTGTGAAAGACCGCCTAAATGTTCCACAATGTTCTGTGGACAGATGAGACAAAAGTTGAACTTTTTGGCAGGAATGCACACTGCTATGTTTGGAGGAAAAGGGGACACTGCACACCAACACCAAAACCTCATCCCATCTGTGGAGCATGGTGGAAGGAGCATCACGGTTTTGAGCTGCTTTGTTGCCTCAGGGCCTGGACAGCTTGCTATTGTTGAGGGAACAATGAATTCAAAAGACATTTTACAGGAGAATGTCAGGGTAACAGTCCGTCACCTGAAGCTGAATAGAAGTTGGATAATGCAACAAGACGATTCCAAAGATGAGTAAATCAACCATTGTTTTGAAAAGAGAATTCGTTTTTTGGAATGGCTGAGTCAAAGTCCTGACCTTAATCCTAAAGAAATGTTGTGGAAGGACTGGAAGCAAGCAGTTCATGAAGGACCCCAACATCATCCCAGGGTTGAAGCAGCTTTGTAAGGAGGAATGGCCTAAAATTGCTCAAGCCAATGTGCAGGACTGATCAACAGTTACTGGAAACATTAGTTGAAGTTATTGCTGTACAAGGGAGTCACACCAGTTACTGTAAGCAGAACTTCACATACTTTTTCCAACAAATATATGTAACATTGGATCATATTTATCAATAAGTAGATGAATAAGTATAATGTTTTGTGTTATTTAACTGGGTTCCCTTTATCTAGTTTTAGGCCTTCCGCATGAAGATATGATCATATTTTAGGTGATATTTATGTAGGAAATAGAGAAAATTCTACAGGGTTCACAAGCTTTCTAGTACCACTATATATAGCTTTCACCAAGATTTGGCAAAGCTCCAGATGTTTGTCAACCTGTTTCCAAGAATCAATCCTCCAGTGTAAGTTCATTCCTGAAATATGGAGAACAAAATTAAATATTCTTTGAGGTACAGACTTGCTAGTGCCCTGTGAAGTTGCATCAAACATTTCTAATTTTGTTTCCTGTATCTCTGGAAGGAGGTTTGGAAGGAAGTTGTCAAAATAAATAAGATTTTTGTGATTGCTGATCTGTGTCTGAAAGGATGATGGCAATGAAGATCTTTGCTCTGTTTTTTTTAAAAAAAGAAGTTAGACTACTCCCCCATTCCAGGTCTCTCTAAGTAACTCTGTCTAGCATACACACAATGGGAACATGTTTTCTCATCCACTTTTGTAGTCTCTCTCCAATTATTGACCCAGTCCTGTGTGGAGAAACCGGCTACTTTTATAATCGGGTCAGCATCATACAGAAAGTATGATACAGAATTACCTGTGAGTCACCCAGGCTGCCTGGAGAAAATGAGCCAAATTCATTCTAATTCAAATTTTGTAACTAAATTAGTTTGGCCAGCTTTGTGGACTAGCTCATTAAATTCACTCAGTGAAGGCGAATGCTTGCTTCTCTAGCTCTAACCATTTTTAGTAACAGAATCGCTCTCCCTTGAGGCACCAGTTTAGTTCTACAAAGATCAGTCAAACAATAAGAGGTTTACCTTTTGTAATTTCAGATTCTATTTCTAGCATTTAAATGAGAAATTTGAGTCTAGCTAAACAATATGACAAAATTCAGATGGCAATCATTTTACC
Source organism: Mobula birostris (assembly GCF_030028105.1). NCBI lineage: Eukaryota > Metazoa > Chordata > Chondrichthyes > Myliobatiformes > Myliobatidae > Mobula > Mobula birostris. Next base: position 56,071,196 of record NC_092386.1, read on the forward strand.
TTCATAACATCACAACAAATCAATGTACATCAAAGTAAGGTCTAATTTTAAAAAAATCTCAGCATTAATTCAAAAAAATTAGAGGGCAATTAGGAGGGGGAGAGAAATGCTTGATACTCAGCAACAAAAAAGAACAATTTTCTTAAAATCCACGGATCCAAGCATTTCTATTGTTCACAATAATGAAACCTGTATCGGTATTATCAACAACACAGTGAAAAATCTTACAAACATTCATATTCCATCTTTGCTCCAAAGTGTTCATCTTGAACCCTCAAGACTACAGAAACTCGGGGCATCGGTGGGGGATGAGCAAAGGTAGACGGGACCAATCAAGCAGAATCCAGGTGCATTTGAATCTATTTGTCGCTTTAACTTGCTGATTAACCTCCAGCTTGGCTCTTGGTTTTAACTGACCTCTTGCTCAGCTGCCTATGTTTCTCCTTCCATTCCACTTCACACTCCGGAATTTCTCCCCACTACTGCCTTTGTTTCTATTATTTTTAATCCTGCTCTGACATATTAGTTTGCTGGCAATTTGCGTTCGTTAGATGGTGCACATTTTCGACTGGGGGTGATATCGGTGGTCTAATATTGCAGGAGATTGGCTGTCTTAAAGGAGAGCATTATAGCTGGAGCAATTAATGTGAAATTGGACCGTAATCCCAAAGAATAATGTAAAGTAACAGACAGTAGGATCTAAGGTTTTGGACACTGGACTCAAGGCATTGTAAATTAAATGTTAATGCCTTATTCTGTTAGTTTGTCATTATTGAATGCACCACACCCACCTTGTCACCCAGCTCTATTTTTCAGCCCTTGCCTCTAAAATTCATGTGTTCTAGATCCCTCATTGCATGGTATTACTGTATACAACACCTATAGCTCACAGCTCACAAACTGTGTTGAAGAAAAACAACTCTTAAAAACCAGACTTCAAGCAGTGATACTTTTATTCAGCACAATATCATGGAGAACCTGCAGAGGGGTGCGACGCTATGAGTTACAAAGCACTTTCTGCATACATTCATACTGATGAACAGGCAAATACCGGCATGCAAGTGAAACTGTTACACAAGCAGATGTACATAACCAGGAGGAAACAACGACAGCCAGAGCACAAGATATTTATAATCATATAACAGACTAGCGACTGAATCATATGAGTGTGCATTCCTCTTTTTGGTTATCGGCACTCAGTGCTGCATCCTGATTATGAAAGACTGGCTGCAGGTCAAAGCTTAGGACAATGGGTTATAAATTTCAAATAGTAAAATGCAAGTTTATTAACCCTTTTTCTGACCCTTCTTCCACACTAAACTCTTCAATGTTAATACTGCTTTAGCTAGATGCGTTTTGTAATATCCAGTGACATACCGTTCACCTCTTTCTTGCAGGATTGGTGATGAACAACCAGATGTAACAACAGCTAATCAGAGGGGACAGGTGCACTTGGGTATGCTAAACAAAATGGACAATAGTCCTAACCAAGGGATCTAACCTATTGCAAAGATTGTGGACGGTACCTGGATTGGAAACATCAAAGTCGACAGCATCCTTCTCCTATCCCATCTGGCCCTCAAGTCAGTGTCTCTCCTGATGTGCAAAATGCAAATTTATACAGATGCCATTCAGAATGTTGCCTCTTCCCAGAGAATAACTTGGGGATGAGATCAGGAAAAGGGAAGTAAGGCCCGAGGGGGAAAAAATATACCAGTACTGTGCAATGGAATGCTTTGTGTATTAGCAGGCCTGCCAGAAAGTACATGTATCAGGGACGATGAAGTAGTCCAGCTGCAGCCTTGCACAGGGCTTTGCACAGACATAGCTGACCATTCTTCCCAGCACAGAAATGTAGCCAACTTCATTAGCACAGTTATGGATCCAACCATGATAACCTAACCCAAATGCTCAGCTTCCATCGTGCATAAATTATTGCTTCAAGCATCTGACTGCCAAATTGAGAGCTCAGAGCATCATCCAAGTTTAGTTTGCTATTGTGCGGACTCAGTGCTGTTGTGTCTGTGGGTTTACAAGGAGCCACAGCAACAAAGAGACTGGCCTTCAGCTGTTTACCCCTGCAACTTTTGCATGCACCAAAGATACAATTTAGCAGCAAGAATTAGTTTTCTAAATTTATGTGTCCTTCATTGCTCTTTTCATATTTCAAAATATTCCTTATTTGTAAATATTCTAAAATATATAAACATGGGACATTGAAGGTTATATTTTCATAACAAGTAATGTTATTCCCATTAGATAATCTTAGCATGCATTGCTTATCACTGAATCACAAACTGCAAATAGTTAATAAAGATTGAAGACAACATTTAACTAATTTTGGTGCAATGGCAGGTGGACCCTGAACTGTGTCCCTTCTTATTTACTCGTAGATTAAAATGTGACCATGTATGTATGCTCAGCAGTAGAGCAGGCAGTCAGCTCGGACTCCTGTTGTCTGTGAGTGGCCAGAGGCAGACCAACATGGAGGTTCCCCCGATCAATTCAACCCCTCCACACCCGGTACCCAAAGCTCAGGAACGCGGGGAATGAAGTGCAAGTAGGATTTGAGGTTTTAGCCTTTCAAATATTCAAGGCATGCGGGTGTATCAACGTGGAACTTTGGCTTCATAGTAGAGAAATGACAGGAGGCCTAGGAGCCCATGAACCAATCTGAGTACAGTAATCTTTGCACGGGACTGCTCTCTCTACTCCAGGACTCTCTTGTGAAGGGGAAGAGCTCCAGTGGGGACCCCTGTTGCTGCCATACACCAGAATGGACAGTCACAACATGTCCAGATAGCAGATGTGAATCATATTCAGGTTTATTATCACTGACATATGCAATGATATTTGTTATTCTGTAGCAGTAGTACAGTGCAAGACATTAAAAAACTATATCACAATAAAATATAAAACAAATAAATAGTGTAAAAGTGGTAGTGTTCATTTGTTGTTGGAGCATTCAGAAATCTGATGGCAGAGGGGAAGAAGCTGTTCCTGAATTATTGAGTGTGCGTCTTCAGGCTCCTGTACCCCCTTCCTGATGGTAGTAATGAGAAAAAGGTATGTCCCAAATAATGGGGGCTCCTTAATAATGGCTACTGCCTTCTCTCCACCCCAGAGGACATCTACAAAAGGTAGTGACTCGAGGCTTGTGCCCATGAAGGAGATGGTTGACTATAAAACTCTCCGCAGCCCCTCGCAAATATGTACATTGGAGGCACTGTACCAGACTGTGATGAAACCACCCAGATTGCTCTCTATAGTATACCTGTAGAGATTTCCAAGAGTATTTGTTGATATATCAAACCTTTTGAGCTCCTAATGGAAATACACCTGCTGATGTGCATTGTTCAAAACTGCACCAAATTGTTGAGCCCAGGATAGATCCTCTGAGGTGTTGATGCCCAAGAATGGGAATCTGAATACCCCTTCCATTGCTGACCCCATTGTGTGTTTTCCTAGCATCCCTTTCCTGAAGTCCACAATCAGTTCCTTGGTCTTGCTGATGTTGAATGCAAGGTCCTTGTTGTGACACCACTCAACCAGCTGATCTATCTCACCCTGTGTACCTCCTTATCGCCAGGACAATTGGTGAATGTGGAGCAGCCAATACAGGAAACGATTCCATGTAATGTGGCATGGCACAGAGGGCATGCCTGAGAGATGACTCTTGTTTTGTGGGGCTGGCCCCCAGAAAAATCTGCACTCAGCAAGATCTACATGCCAGGCAAGTGTAAAATCAACCCCATCAATCTCTGAAGAAGACAACAAGGAATTGATCTGCACAGACAAAATGTATAGAAATAATGGGGTCAGCTGCCTTGTTGTTGTTGGCTTCGGGTCAGAATTGACCATGGACGTTGTGTCCTAGCTGTCTAGATACACAAGCCTGGGCCGTACGATATGGAGAGCAAGCTGTTGCCCATGTGGCAAGCTCCACCTCTCTATCCAACTGATGAACCCAAAGGCACAGCAGAGACTGATACAGTTTGGTACCAGAAGCATCACAGGAGTTGCCAGTCAGTGTTGAACTCAATGGAGTCCTACCTTAAGGATCCCAGCTCCAGATCTTTTTCTCTGGGTTTACTCCCAAATCCTTCCCCATGTATGGGTATAACCACAAATCAGCGAAGGTTTGAGATCAGATTTTTCCTTCTCCTAGATGAACTGCCAACCACAGCTGATGAGCCCCAACTGCCTGAAGCAACTGGTTTTAAGGCGCTGGTAATCCACCTTTGCCCCTTCTCTTGTCAGTAGAAACAGTTCCACAGGGCTTAGTAGCTAAGCCACACATGAAAACCAGGAGATAGACTTGGTTGTCAGAGGCTACTTGAAGTACACACCATTGGGAGCATTTAATAGGTAGTGGGAGCTTGTCCCCATTACCAACCCTGGCTGTAACAACCCTCAGGAACTGACTTCTTAAACCATTATTAAATCAGGAAATTTAGGTCTTTGGAAAGTGACAATCTAGAAATGGCTCTAGTTCTAGTCCTCCAATTAAAAATCTGCTTACCTTAGTAAACATGCAAGTCTTGTGACTCCCCACAAGCATTTATAAATGCAAAGGTCTAAACTTGTGCTTTGCTGATTGTTGCTGGCAGGTCCTCTGTACTCCACTGGAGTCTGGCTGTGCAACATGAACTTATGTAATTTTCTGGCAGTTTCTTTGGGAATCAGTTTGATGACCTGATAAAGAACAGTGAGCCCATTCACTTGTATCATTGGGAACAGCCGCAAAGGAACTCTGTGATTTTCCCCAGCTTGCGATGGGGGAGTCGACAAGAAGCACAGTCTGCAGCTAGAACTGAATCACTGTCAACATCTTAGAGATTACTTTGGTGAACTGCACAGGTGCTCTGATGTCTTCAAAATCACAGCATGTATCTTCAAAGATAGTGATTCACTTACAGGACAGCTAACAAGTTTTTCACATTTTAGGCCTTTAACCATTGGTGCAAACAATATCCCAGAATGGGAAACTGTGACATTGTTGAGCAGCCGGTATATCATATGACTGTTGTATCACTAGAGAACAGTGCAAATCCACAAGACAGAAATTCAGAGAATACAGTAGCACGTTCCAAGCCTAAGGAAAAGTTGCATGTGCAAAATGATACTATTAGTTTCACTGTCATACATGTAGTCAAATCTGACCATAATGGTTAGCCGTGGCACAAGGCTGATTTCCACAAGAGTAATGCATAATAATACAATAATACAAGGCAGGCGAAAAAAAAAAAACAGGATTAAGTTACCAAAGCAATCAAGATCACCCTTATTTTGTGCAAGATAATACAATGCTCTTGTTATTTCTCATCATTTGGCTGAGAAAGAAAGAGAAGGGGGTGACACTGTTTTTATGATCTTGTAACCATAGTGGCTGCTGCTCATGCCATTTGTACTGAATGACCCAATTTCAGAGTTGCTCTTTGAAGGATGCATATTTACTCTGTAAGCATTACAGAAAGCACACAGTACTGTATTTGGACAATCCAGGTTACTATATGCTCAGTATAATCACAACATCTATTATTAATTCTAGGCAAACTTTTTGATACCAATAATCCTGATACGATCTGGTATCTTATTATTAAGTTAATAGCATAAGGTGAGCTAGAATGCCTAATGATGGTACAATTAATAATGGCTTATGGATGAGAAACATCATTTGGAAAGCTAATGATTCTAAATTATTCCTTCTCCATTACATCCTCCGTCTGCTTCCAACTTTTGCATTACAAAGTAATTAGATTTGTCAGGGATTAGCAAAGAAAGACGTCAATGTTGGTGGGCAGAAGCTGCCGAAATGGGATAATGGCTAAATAGCCAGATAAGCTCTTAGATCCCCACTGTCAGCAAGTTAATGGGGTCAGTGGCAATTCTCAAGCAAGGCAAAGACACTCCTTAGTTTATTTAACAATGCAGTTCACTTTGTTCATTGCTTTGACTGGACAGACAGGTTCTTTCTTAAGAAGAGTCAGCAAGTAGAAATGTTAGAACTTAAAAAAAGACGTCAAAGTCTGTTTGCAAATTACAAGCCAGGACAGAGTTTAAATGCAGTTCAGCAACAACGTAGTGATTTGGCATTGGTGAAAGGAAAGGCCATGAAACGATGGCGTTCCATGCAAGTACTTGGGCCCGATATCTATGAAATTAAATATGACGAAGAAACAGATTCTGATGAAGAGTTACCAACTGTCCCTCAGTACAAAGCAGGTTCTCCCTTTAAAGACTATAAGTTGAATATTAATGTAGGAGGCAAGATATTCCAAATCAACTACCGTGCTGCTGCTCGATTTCCCAAGACCAGAATTGGAAAACTGGCCACTTACACCAATCCCACAAGGAAATTGGATCTGTGTGATGACTACAGTGTAAAAGATAATGAATACTTCTTCGATCGAGATCCTGCAATCTTTCGTCACATCTTCAACTTTTACAGGACAGGAGTCCTGTGGATTAAAAACGAGCTTTGCCCCAGAAACTTCCTCGAAGAGATCCACTACTGGGGTATACGAATAAAAAACTCTAATAGGTGCTGCCGGATCTCGTTCGAGGAGAGGCAGGATGAGTTGAATGAGCAGCTAAAGGTGCAGCGAGAACTGCAAGCTGAACTTGAAGTGGAAGAAGATGAAGAGCATTTCAGAGACTTAATGTATGGTCACCAGAGAAGAGTAGTCTGGAACCTGGTGGAAAAACCTTTCTCTTCAGTTATAGCCAAGCTGATGGCAGTTGCTTCCAGTATGTTTGTGCTAATCTCAATTGTAGCCATGGCCTTGAACACAGTTGAAGAAATGCAGTACCAGAGTCCTGCTGGCCAGCTAAGTGGCCATACCTACATGGAGCATGTGGAAACCATTTGCATCGTTTTCTTTACTATAGAGTACCTGCTAAGAATAATCTCCACGCCTGATATTGAGAAGTTTGCGCAAAGTGCTCTGAATGCTGTTGACCTCATTGCAATCCTCCCCTTCTATCTCCAGATCATCCTGGAATGTTTCGAGGATGAAGACTATGGGAGGCACGATCAGGATATTGAGAAGGTGGGCAGAGTGGGGAAAGTTGGCCAGGTGCTGAGGATAATGAGACTGATGAGAATTTTCCGCATTTTGAAGCTTGCCCGACATTCCACTGGACTGAGGGCATTTGGTTTCACATTGAAGCAATGTTACCAGCAGGTTGGCTGTCTTTTCCTCTTTATAGCAATGGGCATATTTTCCTTTTCTGCTCTGGTTTTCTCTGTTGAACATGATGTACCAGGAACTAACTTCACGTCCATACCCCATGCCTGGTGGTGGGCTGCAGTAAGTACAATATCTAAATCTTAAGTTATTAGACAATGGTTATTTGATTACACAGTGTTTACTCTCAGGCCTAAAAATGAGTGTAATGCGTGCTGTAAAGAGGTGGTGTCATTCTTTAAATAACTACATACTATTATTGTCTCATATTATTATTATTAGGTGCATGGCTCCCCTGTTGCACCCCCCCAAAATGTTAATTCTGAACAATGAAGTACAGTACTGTATTTAACCCTTCATAAATCTGTATGGATTACATATTGGATCAAACAAGACATTTCCCCTTGGCATATTCCTCAACTTGCTTAGGGTCAACTTTCGGGCAGTTCAGTTTTGAAATAGCTATTCTAGTCCTTCTCAGTCCATGGTAGGTGAAGAGTGGGATGGAGAATTATAAAAGGAAATTTCATACGTTTTTTTTAATGGACAGGTAAAGATTTTCAACATTGCGAAAGACCACTTAATTATTTTAATATAATTTGTTATGATATAATTTTAACACAAATAAGCTCCCAATCTATCCACTTAATACAACCTGCCAGGATATATATACTCCATTTTCTTAAATGCTTCTAACAACTTCTTCAATTTCTCTGCATCTTTGAACTGAATATATTTATCTTTTTAAACCTAATTTAGGTTTTGTTCTCATAGGCTGTCTCTAAATCTATGACACTATATAATTTATTGTCCATGAGTATTAATCCTGGTCTCAACAATTTCAAACATTATATTGAAAATGTTTTTCTTTAAATTATATCCCTTGATTTATTTAAGGTAGATATTTTTTAAACAGTATGATTAACACATCTGAGTATAGACCAGTCACAGAAGGAACAGTATTTCAAATCGGATTTTCAATCCACTAACTTTGAGTGAACTGAATTTAAAATGCTTAAAATAGTTTTAAATATACGAACATGTTTCCAGATATATTGTGACACTGTAATAAGTTATTTCAAAATTTTTTTAAAAATGTCATTTTTAACATCAGTGTCATTGGCTCTTGGACCTTTTGGAATATTCTGGATGATTGTAAAGTATAATCTATTGTATCTCCCAGGAGTGATAATTCACCTTGTGTGCTGGGCTAGCTTGATGGGTTAGCCTGCTTTGGATATGATATATATTTTAAGATTAGCACAAAATATTGGAAAAATTCAATCTTGGCAAGGGGAAATTGCATTTAAAATTATCTTCTGCTCCAGTTTTGCCAATATCTGGGGAACTCTGCAAGCAACAGAGAAATTCTGTTTTGATCTCCTTTGCAAAGATTGTGTTGATTTAATGGTGTAACTGTACTTGTGTTTCATATTTAACTTTACTTTTTGTTTCACAAACTAATTCTTTCATAGCAACACACACAAAACGCTGGAGGAACTTGGCAGGTCAGGCAGCATTTATGGAAAAGAATGAACAGTCGACGTTTCAAGCCGAGACCCTTCTTCAGGATTGAGAAGGAAGGGGAAGGATGCTGGAATAAAATGGTGGGGGGAGGAGAAAGAGGCTAGTTGAAAGGTGATAGGTGAAGCCAGGTGGGTGGGAAAGGTCAAGAGATGGAGAAGAAAGAATCTGATAGAAGAGGAGAGTGGACCATAGGAGAAAGGGAAGGAGGAAGGGACCCAGGGGGAAGCACAACAGCCTTCATTCTATTTTATGTTTAGTTCCATTGTTATGTTTGATACAGATTTTATTTTTGCCTAAGTCCGTTTTATATTTAATTTTCTCTAATGCAAAAGGATTCTACGTCAGTTCCTGTCCAGGGTTTCCCTTGCTTTTGTTTTCTAGGATTGGCACGTCTGCCTCTGATGTTTCCATTTATAGATTAATCACTCTACACTTAATTTTCCCACTTGTCTTTCATTTTCATTTAATTCTCAGTACTAATTCATCAGTAATCAACATTTTTTAAGTCCTGCTGTTCGCGTCTGGTCAGATGCTGCTGTGTTGCTCTACTAATCATTCCAGTTCCCATCATGATTTCAGTGTTGTTTTCCACACATTGAATCTGAACTCCACACTTCGTGATTTCCTCTTGAATACTGAAGGAAGAATATATTTTTAAAGTCAAAGTCGCCCCTGACTCTTAAGTTTTATTGAACGCAACAGTGGAACTGATATATTAACTGCAAATTTCTGGCCTGAACAAGCACATCATAGAGAGGCAGAAACAATCCATTCAGCCAGGCCAGACCACGTCAACTATCCTATCAAAAGTGCCATTATTTTGATCTGTAAATTGTTCCTGTTATTGTCTGGCCTGGCATAACAAAAGGAGAAAGTTTGAATTCACCATAGTCCTTTTTTTTCAGCTAAATTGTTAAGAGTGTATGATCAACACTACATAGAAAATGAGCAAAATTTTTTCTTGCTAATTATCGGGAAGATAAGGACATTATCCTCAGTTTGTGTCACAGCGTTTACCTGAACCAGTTACTCTGTCCTTTGCACCCGCAGGTGTCTGAGACTGAATAGTAATATTGGTGCCTTATTTGACCCTGAGATAAGCTGTTCAGTATCAGATTTATTACCATTCACTTGTGTGACGTGAAATTTGATTTTGGCAGCAGGACAGTGTAAAGACATAAAGGTATTACTATAAATTACACAATAAATAGTGGAAAGGAAAGTAATACTGAGGCAATATTCATGGGTTCATGGACTGTTCAGAGATATGATGGAGGAAAAAGGTGTCCCTATAAAATTGAGTGTGGGTCTTATCCCTGACGGTAGTAAGGAAAAGAGGGTATGTCCCAGATGGTGAGGGTTCTTACTGAGGGATGCCTCGACAGTGGCGAGGTTTGTGCTTGTGACTGAGCTTATATCAACACCACCCTTATTATTATTTCCACAGGATTCTTTATTCATTATTTTACCTTCATTCAGGGCCTCAAACAGTCCTTCCAGGTGAGGCAACCCTTCACCTGCGAATCTGCTGGGGTCGTCTTTCGTGTCCGGTGCTCCCGATGCGATCTCCTCCTTATTGGTGAGACCCTTTGTAAATCGGGGAGCAGCTTCGTCAAGCACCTCTGCTCCAACTGCCGAAAGTGGAACTTCCCGGTGGCCAAATGTTTTAATTGCAATTCCCATTCCTGTTCCAACATGTCACTCCACGGGGCTACTCTTATGCCAAGACAAAGCGATCCTCAGGGTGGAGGAGCCACAGCTTGTCTTCTGTCTGGGTGGCCTCCAATCTGATGGCATGAATATCGATTTCTCCTTCCGGTTTAAAAAGAATTCTCCCTCCCCCTCCCCTCTTCCTGTATTCCCCACTCTGGCCTCCTAACTCTTCACACCTGCCCATCACCTCCCACTAGGTCCCTTCCTCTTTCCCTTTCTCCTTTCAGATTCCTTCTTTGCTAGCCACCTGGCTTCACCAAACACCTTCCAGCTATCTTCCATCCCCTCCCCCCACCTTTTTATTCTGGCATATTCCCCCTTCCTTTCCAGTCCTGAAGATGGGTCTCATCCTGGAATGTCGACTGTTTTATTCATTTCCGTTGATGCTGCCTGACCTGTTGCTTTGGGTTTCCAACATGGGCAGGCTTTCTCGTGTTTATCTCTGTAATATCTCCCGTACCTCCAAGATTCTTGTCCTTGCCTTCGCTATCTCTAGACATTCTAGTACATCCTGGCTAGATTTTCCAGTGTCCTAACTTGCAAGTCTGCATTGCTGTTCACCCCTGTGACTGGTGATCGGACTGGCTCTGAAACTATGCTGAATATTAAAATCCTCCTTCAACCACCAGAAAATGTTGGAGAGGTTCAGCAGGACAGACGGCATCTTTGGAAGGGAATGAACAGTCGACATCTCAGGGTGAGACCATCAGAGCTGGAAAGAAAGGGTGAAGAAGCCAAAATATGGTGGTGGGGGAGAGGCAAAGGAGTACAAGTTGGCAGATAGGTGAAATCAGGCGAGGGGCAAGGTAGGCTGGATGGGTGAGGGGTATGAAGTAAGAAGCTGGGAGGTGATTGGTGGAAAAGGTAAAGGCATGAAGTACTGTAGTAGTAATCTGACAGGAGAGGAGAGTGGACCATGCAAGACAGGGGCACTGGAGGGAGGGAATAGGCAGGTGAGAAGGGTAAGAGTGGAGCCAGAATGGGGCACTGAAAAAAAGAAGAAGAGGGGGGAGAAAGTACCAGAGAATTGGAGAAATTGGTGTTCATGCCACCAGGTTGGGGGCTACACGGTTGGAATATAAGGTGTTGCTCCTCCAACCTGAGAGTGGCCACTGTGGCAGTAGAGGAAGCCTGGGACACACATGTTGGAATGGGATTGGGGCGTGGAACTAAAATGGATAGCCACTGGATAATCCTTCCTGTTGCAGATGGAGTGAAGATGCTTGACAAAGTGATCCCTCTATCTACATTGGGATTTCTCTAACATAGTAATTTCTCCCCATTCTCTCTTTTTCCCTTTCCACATTCTAGCTCCCTTCTTACCCCTTCTCTTCTTCTCACCTGCCTAACACCTCCCTCTACTGACCCTCCTTCCCTTCCTCCCAGGATCTGCTCTGCTCTCCTATCAGATTGCTTCTTCTTCAGCCTTTTACCATTTCCACCTATCACCTCCCAGCTTCTTACTTCATTCTCCCCCTCCCATCACCTGTTGACTTGCACTCCTTCTTCTCCCTGCACCTTCTTATTCCGGCTTCTTCCCTCTTCCTTTCCAGTCCTGATGAAGGGTCTCGGCCTAAAACGGTTAATTCCTCCCCATAGATACTGCCTGACCTGCTGTGTTTAGTATGTGTTCCTCTGGATTTCCAGCATCTACGGAATCTTGTGTGTTCTCTGCTAGGTACTTGTGTTCCTCTAGTTTGGTCCCCAATCTAATCCAACATTACCCAACATTAGCAGCTATGCCTGGAACTGTCAGGGCTTAAACTCTGGAATTCTCCCCACAAGTATTACTGTGCCCTCTACCTCTCTTTCCTCCTATACCATTCCTTAAAATCTACTTGTTTGACTGTGGATTTTACCAATTAACTTCAATTTATGGCATGTGAACTGAGTTGTCCTGAGTGTTCCTGTGAGTTGTCCTGAGTGTTCATTATGCAAGTGGAAGCTGTCGCAAAAAAACAGGTATACTTGAGCATGTATACACTCTGCCTTTGAATTTACCTTGAAATGGTATTCGGTTGGGAAGCCAGAATAACTCTTGAGATGAGGGTTCATTATCCTGCAATGGCAATTTCATCCCAACAAAAATGAATTGGCCACAGCATAGCTGACTGGTGTGAGCCGTATGGTAATGGCACTTCCAAAAGGATTGCAAAACCACAGAACAAGAGATTTAGAAAGAAGGATAAAGGTCTTTAGTTCGAGGGGATACAAGAATAACTGGGACTGGTCTCAGGACAGAGATGATTCGAACAGGAACTTTATCATTTCTGTTTTGATTGAAAAATATTTTACAGAAGGGCTGGTAATATTATAGTGATCAGTAGAAGAAGCATTCTTTAGTGGAGCAATATTTTTGTAACTTGTAATGCACAATTTGAAATAATGACTTTCAAAAGTATGGATACATGAAGGGAAATAAGTTAGAAGATTGGATGGAAAGTGTGTCCTGGCACCCATTAGATAGCTTGAACAAAAAGCCAACACATGCAAAGGCTGAATGGCTGGCCTATGATTCTAATTCTAGCACAAGCACTTTACTTTCATGCCCCCTTCATAGTTCATTCTGTACACAAAAATTCAAAGCGTGTTATCTGTCCTTTGTCACAGAGTGTCTTGTTCTGTCTTTTACAAATAACCATGTTGTCTACATGCATTCTAAAAGGGGAATTTATCTGATTTCAGGTTAGCATTTCCACTGTAGGCTATGGAGACGTCTGTCCAGAAACAATCCTTGGGAGGACTTTCGCTTTCGGCTGCATTGCTTTTGGGATCATTTTAAATGGGATGCCAATCTCCATCCTGTATAATAAATTCTCAGACTACTACTCGCAGCTCAAGAGCTATGAATATACAACTTCACCAAAGCAAAGAGGGAAAATTAACTTTCAAGCAAGAGCAAGAAGGAGGATTGCGGAGTGCTGTGGAGGGGTCCCTCATCACCACCTGCCCAGGGAGCAGTAACATCTCTTCAGCTAACGGACTTCCTTGCTTTGGGGAATACATGCTTTCTTTTTTTTTCTCTCTTTTAAAGATATAATACTGTTTTGAAAAAATATTTCACTGTTGCAATGCAGACAACAGATTAGCTTGTTCTCAGAAAAATGAAGGATTTTTAGAAAAATAGCTGGAAGTATTCTGTATTTAGTTTTCAAGGTTGAACCATTCAGCATTCAACATATCATGATATTACTATCTAGTTCTGGACCATAACAAAAGGTTTGTTTCACAAACCAATAGGCCTGAGGTAAATACTTATCGTGCAGCTCAAAACAGGTAAAATGTGCTTTTGTGCACAAAAGAAAGTACAATAAATGAATGATCTACATTTGGAAATCACAAGCATTGTGTCAAAAATTGCAGATGATATCAAACTAGGATTAATTATAAGAAAGAAACTGAGCAGCAAATAGCAAATTAAATTCAATTTAGCGACGTGTAAAGAGACATAAAAATTTGAAAATGCTGGAATCTGGAGCAATGTGCAATCTATTGGAGGAACTCAGTAGGGGGAAAGAAATTGTCAAATGTTTTGGATCACAGCCCTGCATCAGGACTGAAAGCGGAGAAGGGAGCTGGCTGATATAAAGAGAGCCAAGGTGATGACTGGACTGAAGAGGGGTGGAAGATGGGAAGGGGGAAAAAGATGAGATCTGTAGTGATAGGGGATTCATTGATTAGGGGAACAGACAGGAGGTTCTGTAGTTGGGGATGAGATTCCAGAATGCTACGTGCTTGGATCAGGGACATCTCGAATTGAGTCCACAGCATTTGAAAGTGGGAGGGTGAACAGCCAGAGGTCATAGTCCAGATCGGTGTCAATGACTTGGGTAGGAAAGGTAATGAGGTTCTGCAAAGTGAGTTCATGGAGTTAGACGTTAAATTAAAGCACAGGACCTCCGGGGTTGTGATCTCAGGATTGCTACCCATGCCACACGTTAGTGAGGTCAGATATAGGAAGATCATACAGTTAAACATGTGGCTAAAGAGATGGTACAGGAGGGAGGGCTTCAGATATTTGCATTATTGGGCTCTCCTTCAGGGAAGGTGGGACCTTTACAGAAGAGATGGTTTGCATCTGAACTGGAGGGAGACTGATATCCTTGTGGGAATGTATGCTAGTACTGCATAGGTGTGGGGGGTGTGGGGGGGGAGGAAGTGTGTGGTTTAAACCAGAATTGCAGAGGGATGCACACCAGAATCCCAGAACAGGTAACGGAGTAGTTGTGGGGGATGCTGCAGCTAAGCCTATATACAAAGTCAGGAATTGAAAGGTTGAGCATAGTGGGACTGATGATCTGAGTGGTGTACATGTCAATGCAAGGAGTATTGCAAGAAAAACGCATGAGCCAAGGCAACGAATCAGCACGTGGAATTATGGCATTTGTAACCATCAATGAGACTTGGCTACAGGAGGGGCAGGAGGGGCAGGACTGGCAGCTCAATCTTCCAGGACTCCGTTGCTTTAGATGTGATAGAGTGGGAGGGATTAAAGGTGGAGGAGTGGCATTGTACTCAGGGAAAATGTCTCAACAGTGCCCAGACAGGGCAGACTGGAAATCTTGTTCACTGAGGCTATATGGGTGGAAATGAGGAATAAGAAAGGATAACTACATTAATGAGATTATATTATAAATCACTCAACACTCTGCAGGATTTAGGGGAGCAAATTCATAGAGAGATTACAGGCTGCTGCAAAAAACATAAGGTGCGATAATCAGTGATTTTAACTTGATGCATATTAACTGGGACTTGCACACTGTGAAAGGGCTGGATGGGTTAGAATTTGTTAGATTCATTGAGGAAAGTTGCGTTAATCAGTACATAGAGGTCCCAGCTGGAGAGTGTGTTACTAGATCTCCTATTAGGGAATGAGACAGGGTAGGTGACAAACGTTTGTGTAGGGGAACACTTTCTATCTATTGATCATAATGCCACAAGTTTCAAGATAATTATGGAAAAGGATGGGTCTGGTCCTCAGGTTGAGATTCTAAATTGGAGGCTGTTTGTTGGCAAAAGTGTACTTGGTAAGTGGGAGGCCTTCAAAAATGAAATTTTGAGAGCACAGAGTTTGTATGTTCCTGTCAGAATAAAAGGCAAAGATAACAGGTTTAGGGAACCTTAGTTTTCAAGAGATATTGAGACCCTGGTTAAGAAAAAAAGAGGAGGTGCTTAGCAGTATAGGCAGGAAGGAGCGAATGAGGTACTTGAGTATAAGAAATTCAAGAGAACACTTAAGAAAGACATCAGGAGGGCTAAAAGAAGGCATGAGGTTGCACTAGTAGACAGGGTGAAGGAGAATCCCAAGGGCTTCTACAGATACATTAAGAACAAAAGGATAGGTTTCAATAGGTACATTTAATGTCAGAGAAATATATACAGTATACATCCTGAAATTCTTTTTCTTCACAAACATACACAAAGAATGAATGACAGTTAAATGTTAGAACCACAAAGCCCCCCCCCCCCGGCAATTCACCCCTCCCACGCACAAGCAGCAGCAAAGCAATGACCCCCCCACCAGCAAAAAAAGCATCGTCACCCCACCACCGATCACTCAAGCGTGCAGCAAAGCCTCAATAAAGACACAGAGTTGCAGTACCCCAAAGACTGCTTGTTCACCCAGTATTTGACATACCACAGGCTCTCTCTCTCTCCCTAATAAGGAAAAAAGAGGTATCCCCGTTTCACAGTGAGAGGGGAGATGTAACAAAACAATTCACTGATTTATGGTGTTAAAAGCAAAGGGAAGTGGACTGTGAAAGCTGGAGACAGCTGTTGCAGGTGATAAGGAGAAACACAAAGGGCTAACTACTGGAATCTGCTAAATAAAGGAAGTGATATTCGGAACCATGTGGGGGGGGAAATACATGGCAGAATCAAATCAGGGTGGGATGGGGGGAAGCCTGTGGATGAACTATGTATGTAATGGAACCAGAAGGGGAGGGAGTGATACGAAGATGGGTGGGGGGGTGCTGGAAGATAGGAGTGAACAAACGTCAGAGGACTTGATGAGGGTCAGGAGGAGAAGGGACAGAGAAAAACCAGAAGGAGGGATGAACTAACTAAAATTGTAAAATTCAATGCCCATGCCATTGGGTTGTAGACCACCCAGGCAGAATACGAAGCTCAGTTCCACTAGTTTATGTTAGCATCACCCTGGTATTGGAAAAGGTCGAGGATGAACAAGTCAACAAGGGAATGAACAACTTCTCCTTTGTCTGCTCTCACATCTTATGAGTCAACAGTGTCACTATGGGTATCTGAATGGACCCTAGCTATGTCTTTCTGAAATGGAATAATCCCTTTCCAAGCCTCCTGGGCTGCACAGCTCCTTCTCCATTATGTTGAAGATTACGTTGGTATTGCTTCCTGCAACCAAGCTGAACTCGTTAATTTTAGCACCTTTGACACAAATTTCCACTCAAGTCTCAAATTCACATGGACCATTTCTAACTCTTTGCTAGATTTCTCTGTCTACATCTCAGGAGACAAACTATCCACTGAACAACACCTCATATACCACTTGTGTAGTCTACAACCGAACGGCACAAACATATTTTTCCAATTTTATGTAACCTCTTCCCCAGTAAGGTTTATTCCGCCCTACTTCTTTCCTTCTGATCCTTTGCATCCAACTTTTGTCCCCCCAACTCCTGGTTCCATCTTCTCATGACACACATAGTTCACATAAAGGCTGCCCCCACTCCCTCCATCTGGTTCTGGGTCCCCCTGTCATTCATCTCTGCCCTACTGGTTTCTATTATAATGTCCTTATTAGATTCTAGCACAAGTAGCCTTTGTGTTCCTGCTTATCACCCCTCAGCAGTGGTCTTTAACCAGCACCCTCCTCTCCCCCCGTGCCCCCATCCCACCCCCCTGCTTTCCTTCACCTGCTTCTCATTTCATTTCACTCCATCCTCCCCCATCTGTCATGCACCTGTCTCTGTCTCCCAACTTCATCACCCCTCCACCAGCAGGTGCAACCTATCCATCGTCTTTCACGTCACCTCGGGACTCCTGTCTCACCACTCCTCCTCTCCTCTTTATATTGGCAACCTCCCTCCCTGGTCTCTGTCCCAATGCAGGCTTTTGACCCAAAATGTTGACAATTCCTTTCTCCTCACAGAAGCTGCTCGACTTGTGTTCCTCCAGCAGACTGGTCATTATATAATAAAATGTAAGTTGCTTCATGTTAGTAGGAGGGAGGAGACTTATCAGATAATATATAAAAATATATATGATAATATTTAAAAATATATGTTAGAAGGATAGAGGAATTCAGGAATGTGAATATATATGTTAATAAAGCTGACACAGCAAATTAAATCTATTGACAGCAAATGAAGCATTGTGCTTCATTCTAAAGAATGAAATAATAAAAATGCTAAATTTATAAAGAGCTTTAATTGTAAATAAATTGCTTACTTTGTACAGTCATGCCCTCTATCCTACAGAAAGGATGCTGCAGCACTCAGCAAAGTATAGAAAAGCTTCTTCATGAAAATCTGTTGTTTTTATGATCTTATCAGAATTCAGAAGACGGGACTACCAAGAGAGACTGAGCTAAAAATGGATTTTTCCTCAGGATTATAAAATGCAGAGATACTGCAGTGTTGCAACAATGATAATACTCCCATTTTTAGGGTTGTGTGTAAACAAAGGAGCATAGAAGTAACATTACACAAAGAATTTAGGAGGACTTCCTTTACCTGCATTGTTGCATAACTTGGAAACCTGTTCTTGTGTAGATTATTGAAGCAAACAGCATTAATGCATTTAAAGGGTGACTTGATCTGTAAATAATAGAAAAGGAAGAAATGCCTGTGGTTTGAATACTTTCATCATCCAATTCTATAGAATGGCTTTTCCCTGGCTGTAGAATTAAATGCTAGTTTTAACAAGTAAATTCAGTCAACAAGGAGACAGACAAATGGCTGTCAACTCCATTTATTGAAACAATTCTTTACTAGACTATCCGCTGAATGGTGTTGTAGAATTTAAGGAAAAGGCCTGAGTATTCTGAACACAAAATAATCTGCGGATGCTGGGGTCAAAGCAACACTCACAATAAACTGGAGGAACTCAGCAGGTCGGGCAGCATCTGTGGAAACGATCAGTCGACGTTTTGGGCCGGAACCCTTCGTCAGGACTGTAGGGGGAGGGGGCAGAGGCCCTATAAAGAAGGTAGGGGGAGGGTGGGAAGGAGAAGGCTGGTAGGTTCCAGGTGAAAAACCAGTAAGGGGAAAGATAAAGGGGTGGGGGAGGGGAAGCAGGGAGGTGACAGGCAGGAAAGGTGAAGAAGGAATAGGGGAAAACACAATGGGTAGTAGAAGGAGGCGGAACCAAGAGGGAGGTGGTAGGCAGCTGGGGGAGGGGGCAGAGTGACATAGGGATAGGGGAAGGGAGGGGGAGGGAATTATCGGAAGTTGGAGAATTTTATGATCATACCACGGGGCTGGAGACTACCTAGATGGTATATGAGGTGTTGCTCCTCCAACCTGAGTTTAGCCTCATCATGGCAGTAGAGGAGGCCATGTATGGACATATATGGACATATCTGAATGGGAGTGGGAAGCAGAGTTGAAGTGGGTGGCTACCGGGAGATCCTGTCTGTTGTGGCGGATGGAGTGGAGGTATTCGACGAAGCAGTCCCCCAATCTGCATTGGGTTTCACCGATGTACAGGAGGCCGCACCGGGAGCACTGGATGCAATAGGTGACCCCGACAGACTCACAAGTGAAGCGTTTCCTCACTTGGAAGTACTGTTTGGGGCCCTGAATGGTGGCAAGAGAGGAGGTATAGGGACAGGTGTAGCACTTGTGCTTATAGGGATAAGTGCCAGGTGGGAGATCCGTGGGGAGGGATGTGTGGACCAGGGAGTCGCGGAGGGACCGATCCCTGTGGAAGTTGTGGAGGATAATGTGTTGGATCCAAAGGCTAGTGGGGTGGTAGGTGAGGACAAGGGGAACTCTGTCCCTGTTGTAGTGGCGGGAGGATGGGGTGAGGGCCAAAGTGCGGGAAATGAAGGAGATGCGGGTGAAGGCATCATTGATGACGGCAGAAGGGAAACCACGATCCTTAAAGAAAGAAGACATTTGAGATGTCCTGGAATGGAAAACCTCATCCTCGGAGCAGGTGCGGCGGAGACGGAGGAACTGGGAATAGGGAATGGCATTTTTGCATGTGGCGGGGTGAGAAGAGGTATAGTTGAGGTAGTTATGAGAGTCAGTGGGCTTGTAGATGTCAGTGGATAGTCTGTCTCCAGAGATGGAGACCGAGAGATCGAGAAAGGGGAGAGAAGTGTCCGAGATAGACCAAGTGAATTTGAGGGCTGGGTGGAAGTTAGAAGTAAAGTCGATGAAATTGACGAGCTCAGCATGGGTGCATTATGTATTCTGTATTCAGTATTCTGAACTAGCCATTCCACGTGTGTTTCTCAGGAAATGACAAATGTACCAGGGTTGTAATTTCTGGAATCAGCAGTCAATGAATGGTAGCTCTCCAGTGTCTACAAGGCAATCTCAGTTGAAGTCGCCATCATGTCCTAGAATGAGATCCTAGTGTCTGGAAGGAGGAATGAAATGCACAGTGTATTTCCCTGTGATTAAACATAGAAGTTATTGTGCTTCATCTGCAATACTTTTAAACATTTTGCAAGTTCAATAAAAGTTTGCAGTGACTCTTTGTGAATCCCATTAATTTGTGTCTGGAGATCTTTATGCATTCACACTTCCATCTGCAGCGGTAGTGAGAGGTTACTGTTGGCCTCGTTTCCAGTTGACATCTGATAGGCAAGTTAAATTCATGGAGTTCCTTGGCCTAAGTGGACATGTAAGACTATAAATATATCCCTATTGTCTATTTCAAGCACAGTCCAATTCAAACTAAATTAATTGGAGGATTCCATTTTAATTAATTCTCCAAGATATTAGCATCAGTGCATCGACAATGAAGGCAACAGGACTCTGATTGTAGAAGCAACATAAGACTAACATGAACATCATGAATTTGGAGGCAGTTCCTGCAGTATCCATGCAGGATCTATAATCACAGCCGTAACAAATGAATCCAATTCAATATACTGAAAAGAAATGAACAAAAACAAGCCAGTGATACAACTGATGCTGCTCAATATTCTTTGTATTGGACTGACGTCGTAAAAGCATTTAAGAAAATTGATGGTATTTTTGCTGTTTATTCAGAAGATGATAATGCAGACCAGAAAAATCAAGTTTTTAAAATCTTTCATTACCCTAAGGAATCTTTTTAAAATACATACAATAAACTCTAATATTAAAGTGCTTTCCAATTTGCTTAAAATGGCCCAAAGTTCCAAAATGTAGGCAGGCTAAACCTCATAAACTTTAGTATAACCTAACTCTCACGCAGCGCTCACTGAAAGATCAGTAATGTGAAATAATTATTGTCTTTGGGACTTAATGATAATCTGTACCAAGTCAGAACAATGAAATGTTACCCAGAGCAGTAAATCAATTTGTCTCAGGTGCTAATGGAACCATGCTTGATATGATTTTTATTTGCATTATTAACTGCTAAATAATATAAACAGTAACCTCCTCAGATTCCAACAATTCTCAGGTTGTTGTTTTTCTTCTCAGCTATTTGTGAGATATTGCATCTGCAGGGGGAAAAAACATACTGCGGATTGTCATATCATCGGTCCAGTTATGCGGAGACACAACAATCTAATCTATCAGCTATGTGATCACCGGGTTTTGGCCAAGATGCAGGAAGGCAGGCAAAAAAATTAGACATCAGAACAGCTCATAAATCTGGGGGAATGCAAGGGTGATAATGAAGGCCTTTGAAGTTTCCAGTGACTAATAAACTCTGCACAGCTGCAGCGTGAAGAAGCAAATAAAGATTAAGATTTTCTTTCCGAGTTTAGCATGCAAGTTCCTGGATGTAATAAGGTGACAGGAAACAGCTGGTAGACTGGATAATTTGCCCATCTGCTTAAAGTATTGAAATGCTATCTAGTGTTGTATTGGAAGGTGTCCGGAGAGTATTTCCTTTAAGTACCTCTTCTACCAAGTGCTTTAAATACTGAACACTGTACGTTATTATTTGCATCTACAGTCAAGTAGTTATAGTCCTACAGAGACACAGTACTGAAACAGACTGACTAGCCATCGAGTCCGTGCCAGTAATCAACCAACCATTTTACACTAATCCTACTTTATTGCATTTTCTTTATTCTCCCCATATTATTTTACACTCCCCCGACCCCAGGTTCTACCCCTGATCTACACCCTGGACCATTGTCCAATTAACCAACCAATCCACACTTCTTTGGGTCGCTGGAGAGAACCAGAAAACCTGTGGGGGTGCCAGTCCTCAGTGCTTCATCCATGACTGTCACTTTCCAGTACCACAAACAAAATGGGCAGGAAATACCATAAATTGCAAATATGAGTTAGAAAGGCAAATTAGCCTCATTATCAAGCTTCTGGTCATAAGCCAATTTGAGCCAGCAGCTCACCATGCATGAATAAAGAGTGCCACCTGAGAAAATGGCATCCATATCAATCAGGTGAGTGATCAATTCAGTAATGTGATCCTGTAGTTTCAGGTCCAGAACATTTTGGCATTCACATCACCGAGGAAAGAGGTGGTGGCTATTCATTGACTTCACACAAGTACTTAAAGCAGAAGAGACGAGATTAAGAAACCGAAAAATTTAACATTGCATTTTACAACAGGTTTTTGGGAACATCATGGTGAGCATATATTCTGTTCATTTTTCTAAAGGATTGAAATTGGAATTCAGAATGTAAAAAAATTGATTGCATCGTTCATATTTGAAACACTGCTCAAGTAAATTATGCACCTTGACTATTTTAAGGATGACAGATTCAATACTTCAATGCTGCCTACAAATCTATTGAGGTTTGTACGTTCAGGTGAATTAATGAATTCCATCCCTGGCAAACATTAATTTTGCATCTAAAATTTTCAACCTCTCCCCTCAATATCTATAAATAACCTAAGAACATTGACAAAGAAGATTGACAAAATTAATTTAAAATCAGATCAAGATGAAAGAAACACGAATAAACAGAACTTATCACAGACTCTACCAGCTAGCACCTTTCTCAAAGTGGTAGATTGTTGAACAGACACTATAAATTACTTCATATGTTATTTTTCTCCCTTTCTTTCTGCTCTTGAAGGCACCATCCCTTGTTTGTGCTGTATAAAGTTATTTCATTCATTCACAGAATGGAGCCAATTTTTGAAAACCACACAGAAGTGGAATATTTTTTTCCCTGAAGGTACCCTCATAAACCAAATAAATTTTAAACTTTTATATGCAACAGCGGGATTTGAATTTATTCTCAGATTACTGATCCAGACCATAACGAAGACCTTCAGTAACCTAACACTATGCAACCACACCCAATGCTGACGTTTAATGAGGACCTTTGATATCTTAGCTTGGTGGCCATTGTTCATGTACTTCCCTTGATAGAATGTTGACAAAACATTCTTTCACAAGGGAAATTGCCACGGCCACTGATCCAACATAGATATGTACATTCCCTGGAAGGCATTCTCAGTGAGACATTGAAATATAAAACCAGGCAAATGTTTTCTTTAATAGGCAAGAAGGCCAATTGTAGCTCTCTTGAAAACATAAAAATTTACATCAATTAAGCAAAGGGATTTGCTGGTCTGTTCAACTCCACTTTCATACCTCTAACTATCTGATCTATTGTTCAGCAAGTAAGTTAGACATGAACGCACATCTGAAGAATGCTCTACTACCCAATGTGACTCTCTTCAGTCTACTGGAAACCCAATCAATTTGCCAGCATTTTGAATCATGAGAATCTGTGGAATTCTCTGCCCAATGAAGCAGTGGAGGCTACCTCAGCAAATATATTTAAGACAAGGTTGGATAGATTTTTACATTGTAGAAGAATTTAGGTTATGAGGGAAAAGGCAGGTAAGTGGAGATGAGTCCGTTGGCAGATCAGCCATGATCTTATTGAATGGTGGAGCAGGCTCAACAGACCAGTTGGCCTACTCCTGCTCCTATTTCTTGTGTTTCTTATGTACCGTACCTTGCCTTTGCTCCAGAGACCTTCCCCTCAATTGTGGGTAATTAATAGTACAAGAAAATGAATGTTTGTTGTAATGATCAATAAATTCCCTCAATAAACACCAACAAATTTTGCTTCATCTTGACTTTCTTCGAAAGATAAACTTGCATATTCCATGTATAAGCCAATGCTATTCAACTGTCCTAGCTTTTATTCATCATTTTATTACATATTGCAATATTTTTGAAGATAATGGTACATATTAAGAAGGGTAAATATTTTTAATATTATCAATAAGATTTCAGACGTACAAGTAGCTGATATAAAAGTGAGATTTTACTGGTGTTTCCTTTCTCTTGTAGCAACAGTTGGTACGTCATTTGCATATTAACACAAAATTTGGAGGAAGATCTGTTTAGCACGCTCATATTTGCAGTATTCTGAGGAAAGTCTAATTGATGTATCCTGTTTCCAGCTAAATCCTAAATCTCATTCTTTGCTATTTCGGTTTGTCACAAAGGAGGTTGCCTAAGTCCCAAATTGCCCCTCATTAGACTAAAACTCCAATAATCCACTAACCCTTTGTTCCGAAATCCTGGTAGTTCAGCATCTAGCTCAAAGCCTGTTCTCATGCTATTTATAAGCACACTGGTGCCCCGTCCTTGTCCCTTACTAACACTCAGTGAACACTGTTTCTACACTTACCTTAAATACATCCACACTCACTTTAAACCCATTGGGATGGATGAATAACATCTAACAGGCCACAGTAGCATAGTGGTTAGCATAGTGATAATATAGCCTGGGGCTTCAGAGTTTGGAGTTCAATCCCAGTGTCCTCTGTAAGGAGTCTGCACGTTCCTGTGGAATGTGCGGATTTTCTCCCCATGCTCATGTTTCCTCCCACAGTCTAGAGACATGCAAGTTAGTAAGTTAATTTCGTCATTGTACATTAGTTTATGGTTAAATCAAAGGTTGTTGGGAGTTGCTGGGTGGTGTGGTTCAAAGCGCTGAAGGGGCCTATTCCACGTGGATCTCTAAATAAATCAAATTTGTCAGTTTTTATTTGTGATACATTCAATTACATGACAAGTGTCTTTTTAAATGATGGATTCACTTTCTAAAATGTTATCTTCCATCCTGGAAGTCTGCAGGATCTACTAGCTTGTAAATAATAGCTTGTAAATAATTTTTATGTCCCTTTAAACATGAGCAACGAACCTTTCAGAGTTACCTCCATTATGACCCTTACCTTTCAACCAACAGTTGAACTTCCTGTGCAGTTTGCAAGATGATATGGAGCGAGTGTGTTAAGATGAGTGTAACTGAGCGGATATTGTAAAATCTCACCTCAGTCAAACTCACTCATCTTCTTCAGGTTGCATTGTTTGCCAAGTTCACAAACCTGAACACAGAGAAACCAAAATGTAATAAAATAGTCCCTTCAAGGGAAAAAAAATCACTTATATAGCATTCCCAAGACACCCCGCAGATCTTCACAGCCAATGAGTTTTAAAATATAGACACTGTCGTAATGCAAGGAATCCAGCAACTAATTTCTGCACAAGTAACTCCCACAAAATAGAATACAATAATGATCAGATTGAAGGGATTAATAAAGTCTAGGGAGCCAAAATTACCTTCCCTTCATCTTCAGAAGAGTGCTGTAAAGATCTATCAGTCCCATCTGAGTATATAGATGGGCTCTCCAATTATCATCTCCTCTTAAAAGATACTGCAGAAATCCCAGAGCTCAACAACAGATGGCAACTCAGAATCTTTCTTAGGGGCATACAGTAATCAAAAGCAGGAATTCCTCACCAAGTACAAACATATGATAAATGTAGATTCACAGAGAAAGTGTGCATCTAGTTATGAAAAGTTTCAAGGCTGCTGAGACACATACCATTAACATAAAAGGAAATGGTAAGCCATGCCAATTTTTTAAAAAATGTATTAAAAATGTCAATAAAATTATTTCCAATAAGATAAATGAGGGATGAAATCTTGCAGTTCTGAAGAAATGGCAACATTGTATAAAACCTATTTTGCATCATTTTTGGAAAGATAAATGCAGGAATATAATAGACAATATCACTTTTCAAACAAATGCATCTAGCAAGTGGTATTTTTCTTTGTGAAGGTTTCCTTCAAATAAGGTGATACAATTATCTTCCTATTACCTATTTGTCTCCTTCCCATGAATATGGTAAGGGTTTACCTTGACTTCACCTATCACTCTACTAGAATCCACTGTGAAGTTAACAGCCTACATTCTCCCAACGTAATTCAACAGTAAGAGACCATTCCATTCACCTTTGTCTATTGTCCCACCACCATCTTCCCTTCCCCTGAAGAAGCATGAAGTGCAAAGTCTGTCCATATGCTTCCTATCTGATCTTTTCCTTATCATCCAAGGTCCAAACAATCCTTCTTGAAGAAAAGTCAATTTATCTACTCTTCTTCCAAACTGAGATATTCTGTCCACAGATTGAAATGGTGGCCTGTGTCTACCATTATGCTCAAGGGTCAGTGCTGGGAACTTAGTTGATTGTAATTTATATAAACTATTTGGATGTGAACATACACGGTATGGATTATAAGGCATGGATATAAGGTGTGGATTATACTAAGTGGGATTATTGTAGACAGTTTTGGAAATTATGAAAAATTATCGAGGGGATCTTGATCGGCTAAGCTTATGGGCTGAGAGTGGGCAAATGGCTTTCAATCTAGACAAATGTGAGGTTTTGCATTTTGGGAGATCAAATCAGGGTGAGTGATAGGAGCCTGGGCAGTGTTATGTACAGAGGGACTCATGAGTGTGAGTCCATAGTTTGCTGAAAGCAGCATCACAGGCAGCTAGGCATTTGGCATATTAGCTTTCCATAAGATCATAAGGCATAGGAGCAGAAGTAAGCCATTCAGCCCATCGAGTCTGCTGTGCCATTCAATGATGGCTGAGCCAATTCTTCCAATCATCTCAACTCCCTGCCTTCTCCCCATACCCTTTGATGCCCCGGCTAATCAAAACCCTATCTATCTCTGCCTTAAAAACACCCAATGACTTGCCCTCCACAACTGCATGTG
Organism: Mobula birostris; assembly: GCF_030028105.1. Classification (NCBI taxonomy): domain Eukaryota; kingdom Metazoa; phylum Chordata; class Chondrichthyes; order Myliobatiformes; family Myliobatidae; genus Mobula; species Mobula birostris. The sequence goes on from NC_092386.1 coordinate 56,097,786, forward strand.
GCAACAAATTCCACAAATTCACCACACTCTGACTAAAGTAATTTCTCTGCATCTCTGTTCTAAATGGACGACCTTCAATCCTGAAGTCATGCCCTCTTGTCCTAGAATCCCCTACCTTGGGAAATAACTTTGCCGTATCTAATCTGTTCAGGCCTTTTAACATTGGAATGTTTCTATGAAATCCCCCCTCATTCTCCTGAACTCCAGGGAATCCAGCCCAAGAGCTGCCAGACGTTATGTATACGGTATCCCATTCATTCCTGGAATCATTCCCGTGAATCTTTGCTGAACCCTCTCCAATGTCAGTACATCTTTTCTAAAATAAGGAGCCCAAAACTGCATACAATACTCCAAGTGTGAACTCACGAGTGCCTTATAGAGCCTCAACATCACATCCCTGCTCTTATATTCTATACCTCTAGAAATGAATGCCAACATTGCATTTGCCTTCTTCACCCCTGGATCAACCTGGAGGTTAACCTTTAGGGTATCTTGCACAAGTCCCTTTGCACCTCTGTGTTTTGAGTTCTTTTTTCATCTAAATTATACTCTGCTCGTTTATTTCTTCCACCAAAAATGCATGACCGTACACTTTCCAACATTGTATTTCATTTGTCACTTCTTTGCCCATTCCCCTAAACTATCCAAGTCTCTCTGCAGGCTCTCTGTTTCCTCAACACTACCCGCTCCTCTACCTTCTTTTTAGGCATCCGTTAGTCTCGTGAGACCATGGATTTGCGCCTTGGAAGGTTTCCAGGGCGCAGGCCTGGGCAAGGTTGTATGGAAGACCAGCAGTTGCCCATGCTGCACATCTCCCCTCTCCACGCCACCGATGTTGTCTAAGGGAAGGGCACTAGGGCCGATACAGCTTGGCACCAGTGTCGTCACAGAGCAATGTGTGGTTAAGTGCCTTGCTCAAGGACACAACACGCTGCCTCAGCTGAGGCTCGAACTCAGATCACTAGACCGACGCCTTAACCACTTGGCCACGTGCCACCACACTTATTTTTGTGTCATCGGCAAATTTAGCCACAAATTCATTAATACTGTAGATCGTAAAAAGCAGCGGTCCGAACACCAACCCCTGTGGAACTACACTGGTAACCAGCAGCCAGCCAGAATAGGATCCCTTTATTCCCACAGTCTGCTTTCTGTCGATCAACCAATGCTCCACCCATGTTAGTAACTTCCTTGTAATTCCATGGGCTCTTATCTTGCTAAGCAGCCTCATGTGTGACACCTTGTCAAAGGCCTTCTGAAAATCCAAGTACACCACATATACTGCATCTCTTTTGTCTACCCTGCTTGTAATTTCCTCAGAAAATTGCAGTAGGTTAGTCTGGCAGGATTTTCCTTTCAGGAAACCATGCTGGCTTTTGCCTATCTTGTCATGTGCCTCCAGGTATTCTGTAATCTCATCCCTAACTATTAATTCCAACAACTTTCCAACCACTGACGTCAGGCTAACGGGTCTATAGTTTCCTTCCTGCTGCCTCCCACCCTTCTTAAATAGCAGAGTAACATTTGCAAATTTTCTGGCCATCCAGTACAATACCAGAATCTATCGATTCTTGAAAGATCATTGTTAATGCCTCGGCAATCTCTCCAGCTACTTCCTTCAGAACCCAAGGGTGCATTCCATCAGGTCCAGGAGATTTATCCACCTTCAGACCATTAAGCTTCCTCAGCATCTTCTCAGTTGTAATTTTCACTGCGCACATTTCACTTCTCTGACACTCTTTAATGTCTGGTATACTGCAAGTGTCTTCCACTGTGAAGTCTGATGAAAATACGCATTCAGCTCCTCTGCCATCTCTGCATCTCTCATTACAATATCTCCAGTGTCATTTTCTATTGGTCCTATATCTACTTTCAACTCTCTTTTACCCTTTATATACTTAAAATCTTTTAGTATCTTCTTTGATATTAGTTGCCAGCTTCCTTTCATAATTCATCTTTTCCTTCCTAATGACCATCTTAGTTTCCTTCTGCAAGTTTTTAAAAGCTTCCCAATCCTCTATCTTGCCACTAGCTTTGGCTTCATTGTATGCCCTCTCTTTTGCTTTTACTTTGGCTCTGACTTCACTTGTCAGCCACGGTTTTCTTCCATTCGAAATTTTCTTCCTGTTTGGAATATATCTGTCTTGCACTTCCCTCATTTTTCGCAGAAACTCCAGCCATTGCTGCTCTGCTGTCTTTCCTGCTAGTGTCTTTTTCCAGTCAACCTTGGCCAGTTCACCTTTCATGCCATTGTAATTTCCTTTATTTCACTGAAATACTGACACATTGGAATTTAGTTTCTCCTCAAATTTTAAAGTGAACTCGATCATATTGTGATCATTGTTCCCTAAGGGTTCATTAACCTTAAGCTCTCTTCTTACCCCTGCATCATTGCACAACACCCAATCCAGCACAGCTGATCCCCTAGTGGGTTCAACAAGCTGTCCTAAAAAGCCATCCCTTACACATTCTACAAATTCTCTCTCTTCAGGTCCAGTACTGGCCTAGTTTTACCAATCCACTTTCACATTAAAATCCCCGATGATTAACATGACATTGCCCTTCTGACATGCCTTTTCTATCTCCTGCTGTAATTTGTAATTCACATCCTGGCTGCTGTTTGGAGGCCAGTATACAACTGCCATTAGGGTCCTTTTACCCTTGCCATTTCTTAACTCAACCCATAGAGACTTTATACCTTCTGATCCTATGTCATCCCTTTCTAATGATTTAATATCCTATACTTTCAACAATATAGGATTTGGAAAGTTATGTTGCAGTTATATAAGACATTGGTGAGGCTGCATTTGGAATATTGTGTATAGTTTTGTTCACCCTGTACTGGAAGGATGTTATAATACTAGAAAGAATTCAGAAAAGATTTACCAGGATGTTGCCTGTACTCGGGGGTGTAGGTTATAATGAGAAGTTATGGAAACTACGACTTTGCTGTTTGGAATACAGGAGATTGAGCAGTGATCTGATAGCGGTATGTAGATTAATGAGGGGCAGATACAGGGTGAAAGAACATAGTCTTCCTCCCAAGAAGGGGGTGTTATCAACAAGAGAGCATAGGTTTAGGATCAGATGTGGTAGATTTACGAGGGGTGATTGATAAGTTTGTGGCCTAAGGTAGAAGGAGATGAGTTATTAACTTCAAACTTCCTGCATAATCACTCAAAGAGTTGACCTGCATGTGCATATAACTCATCTCCTTCTACCTCAGGCCACAAACTTATCAATCACCCATCTGTGGACACTTTCCTGGAGGTCCAAGATCCATATGCTCCACGACCACTGGACTAAGTGTGTACATGTAGGAGGGGACTATGTTGAAAAATAAATGTGCTAGGTTTTCTAAAATTAACTCCTTCTACCTTAGGCCACAAACTTATCAATCACCCCTCGTAAAAGGAATATCAGGGGCAGCTTCTTCACACAAAGGGTTCAAGGTTTATTATCAAAGTACATAAATGTCAGTGTATACAACCCTGACATTCATTTTCTTGTGGTCAGTCACAGGAAATACAAGAAACAGAGCAGAAAGAATGGAAGACTGCACCCAACAGGACAAACAAGCAATGTGCAAAAGACAACAAACTGCAAATACAAAAAAAAGCAATAAATATCAAGAACATAAGAGGAAAAGCCCTTGAAAGTGAGTCCATAGGTTGTGGGAATACTTTAAAGATGGGGTGAGTGAAGTTGAATGAAGTTATCCACTCTTGTTCAGGAGCCTGATGGTTGAGGGGTAATAACTGTTCCTGAACCTGGTGGTGTGGGTCCTGAGGCTCCTGTAGCTTCTTCCTGATGGCAGCAGCAAGAAGAGAGCACGGCCTGGGTGGTGGGGATCATTGATGATGGATGTTGCTTTCCTGTGACAGATCCTCTGACATGATACTATCAAGGAATTTTAAATTGCTGACCCTCTCCGCCAATGAGGACTGGCTCATGGACCTCTGATTTCCTCCTCCTGAAGTCAATAATCATCTCCTTGGTCTTGCTGACATTGAGTGAGAGGTTGTTGTTTTGGTACCACCTAGCCAGATTCAACACCACCTTTGTTTCAGTCAACAACAGTGGTGTCATCAGCAAACTTAAATACGACATTGGAGCTGTGCTTAGCTTTACAGTCATAAGTATAAATTGAATATAGCAGGGGGGTAAGCACACAGTCTTGTGGTGCACCTGTGCTGATGGAGATTGTGGCAGAGATGTTTTGCCAGTTTGAACTGACCGGGATCTGCAGGTGAGGAAACTGAGGATTCAGTTACACAAGGAGGTATTGAAGCCAGGGTCTTGAATCTTATTAATTAGCAATTGTATCCTGGATTTCCTCACTTGCTGACCCCAAACAGTTTGGATTAGCAAAAGCATCTCCTCCACAATCTCCATCAGCACAGGTCCACCACAGGGCTGTGTGCTTATGCTCCTGCCCTACTCTCTTTACAGCTATAACTGTGTGGCCAAGTACAGATCCAACACCATATACAAGTTTGCTGAGAACATCACTGTTGTGGGCCATATCAAAGATGGTGATGAATCAGCATACAGGAGGGAGATCGAAAATCTGGCTGAGTGGTGTTATAACAACAACTTCTTACTCAGTGTCAGCAAGACCAAGGAACTGATTGCAGACTTCAGGAGAGGGAAACCAAGGTCAATGAGCCAGTAATCATCGGAGGATCAGAGGTGGAGAGGGACAGAAACTTTAAATTCCTGGGTGTCACTATCTCAGAGGACCTGTCCTGGACCCATCACTTAAATGTAATTGCAAAGAAAACACGACAGCACCTCTACTTCATTAGGAAACTGTGGAGATTTGGCATGACATCAAAAACCTTGACAAACTTCTACAGATGTGTAGTGGAAAGTGTATTCACTGACTGCATAATGGCTTGGTATAGGAACATTAATGCCTTTGAATGGAAATCCCTACAAAATTTGTGGATTCGGCCCAGTATATCACAAGTAAAGTCCTCCCAGCCATTGAGCACATCTACGGGATCCATTATCAAAGATCCTCACCGCCCAAGCTCTGCTCTTTTCTCGCTGCTCCAATCAGGTACAGGAGACTCAGGACTCACACCATCAGGTTCAAGAACAGTTACTACCCTTCAATTATCAGGCTCTTGAACAAATGAGGATAACTACACTCATCTATCGAGATGGTGCCACGACCAATGATCTCACTTTAAGGACTCTTTATCTTCTTTTTAAAAAATTATTTATTTTTATTTTTATTTATTACAAACAAAAAAAAACACAAAAAATACAGCACATCCACAAAAACCACAACCACAACAAAATCAATTTAAATATTGAGCAGCAAAAGAGAGAAAAATATAAAGGCAAAAGTTAACATACACAGCAGAGGTGCACCGCACCAAAAAACCTCAGTCCTCACCCGTAAGAAAGTCCAATACAGGGCCCCATATCCTTTCAAAGATGTCCCCTCTGTCCTTATTACATAGTCTCAGTCTCTCTAAATGTAAAGTATTTGCCAGTTCTCTCAACCACAGATCGTACGTAGGCACAGAGTCCATTTTCCACATTTGCGGGATTAACTTCTTAGTAATCACCATTCCAATTCTTATTTCATGCTCTTATTATTTATTGTTATTTATTTATATTTGCATTTGCGCAGTTTGCTGTCTTCTGTGCTTTTGCTCTTACCTTGATCCTATTTACAGATACTATTCTTTAGATTTGCTGAGTATGCCAGCAGGAAAATGAATCTCAGGGTTGTTTGGTGACATACACTGACAATAAATTTTACTTTGAACTTTAGTCTTGAGGGGATAATAGTATCGAATGCCGAACTATGGTTAATGAAGAACATCCTAATATATGCATCTTTGCTGTCCAAATGTTTGAGGGTTGAGTGCAGAGCCAATGAAATGGCATTCGATGTTGAACTATTGTGACGATAGGCAAATCGGAATGGATCTAAGTCACTTCTCAGGCAGGAGTTGATATGTTTAATCACCAAACTTTCAAGGCACTTCATCACCGTGGATATACTCTTAAGTCCGACTGGATAATAGTCATTGAGGAAGGTCACCATGCTCTTCTTAGGCGCAAGAATAATTGAAGCCTGCTTGAAGCAGCTGGGTGGTGCATATTTGAAATGAGCTGTCAGAATGGTCAAGGTGGGCATATCAGCAATATTTGAATGCCATTTAGTTAAGTACATGGATAGATGAGGTTTATTACATTGAGGGCCAAACACGGGCAGGTAGAGCTAGCTCTCTGGGCAACACTGTCGGCATGGATGAGTTGGGGCAAAGGGTCCGTTTCCATACTGTATGTTTCTATGACAAACTTCTCCAGATTAAATTACCCAAAGTAAATTAGACATTCCCTTTGCTCCAAATTTGCTCATTATGGAGAACTTTGGGTTGTTTGTCAGTTAATTCTCCAACCCAAAATGAAGCCCAGCCTCCTACTTTGCTTTAAAAATTCAAAGCAAACTCAAAGAAGGGCACTGTGTTTGCCTTGACCTCAACACTCAAAGAGATAACTAGATATTAACCACTCCTTTCATTGTCTTGGAGAGCAGGTGCAGGAAGATAACTGGAGCCTGGGAATGTAATTCCAACATTAGCCAACTTAAATCAACATTCCTTAGGAAATCTAAGGTTGTAAGGAAACCATGAATCAAAACAATGTCAAAGAAAATTAATGATTTAAGATATATTAAAAACTAAGAAAGCCCACAAAGATCTAGCCAAGAAGGCAGTCTTAATGTTTTCAAATTAGAATTGTCAAAGTCAGAACTTTCTGGAATATTTCTAAATCTATATTGATTGTAGTTCTGCTCTGCCATGAGTAGTAGACCATTTTACTAACTTAAGGCATAGGATCTCCAATTACGAAAAAAATGATAACTTATTACCTTGTAACATGGGTCTCTGGCCTTGAGAGGCAAATGCTTTACTAGTTACAGCACTGCACCATCCATGAGGTACTCAGAAACATCTATATATGTAACAGTTGTTCGTTTGTTTGGTGTCACTTCAACAAATTTACTTGCACAGCATTATCTGGAGCACTGCTTCAACTTAAATTATCATGTTTATGGACTACAAAGATACAAGATGCCCTCGCTACTTTGTAGGCATAATACTACAGGCGTGTATGTCACCATATGCTCTCCAGTATTTTTAAAGTTGGCTGAAAAGCATTTTTGAAAAATTAGGTCATATACAAATGAGGCTATGTGAAGCCTAATATTTCTGCATGTAATATAGCAATAGTCTGAGTAGGATTCATTAATCTCCTCAGTGTATTTTTATTTTTTTAATGTAAATGTTGTATTTCACAGAAAACAAAAAATGCTTTAAGATCCTAACAGAAACATTAAACACCAGTATGTTTAATATTAGAGAAGCAAGGGTTTAGTGAGATTTAGAAACTGAAGGAAATTACTAACAAGTGTGAGGTCATCAGATTTGGTGCACAAGTCAGCAAAGTATTTTTTAAATGATGCTGACTGGTTAAGGTTTATGTTCAAAAGGGACACAAGGTACTGATATTAAGATATAAACTAAGCCAGTAGAAAGGAAGGCAAATAGTATGTTGGCAGTATTGCAAGAGGATTTGAACATAAGACAAAGTCCAGCTTCAGCTATACTGGGCTGTAAAGAGGGGTGTCCAGTTTTGTCTCTATCTAAAAAGATATATTTCACTGGAAGAAATGCAGGAAAGATTCATTAAGTTTATTCCATAGATTATGGCTCATTGTATGAATGAAATTGAGTGGACAAGGCCTGTATTTTCCAGAGTAGAAGACTGAAGGAGTTACGGTGCTTTACAGGATACAGGGCAGCCAAAAATAGAACATCATAGCACAGTACAGACCCTTCACACTATGATGCTGTGCCAACATTTTAAGTTACTCTAAGATCATCTAATCCTTCCCTCCTACATAACCCTTTGTTTTTCTATCATCTATATGCCTATCCTGCCACTGTAAATTTTCTCAAACATTAAACATACCTCTGGCATCCACATCGCACACCCCAATACCTTCCTTCAATCTCCTTAAAATTATGCCCCAGGTATTAGCCATTTCCACCCTGGGAAAAGGTTTCTGGCTATCCACTCGATCTTTGCCTCTTATCATCTTGTACACCTCTCATCCACCTTCACTCCAAAGAGAAAAGCCCTAGCTTTCTCAACCTATGCTCCTTCATAAGACATGCTCTCTAGACCAGGCAGCACCTTGGTAAATCTCCTCTACAACAGACTTCAAGAAACATTCTTTCATATCGGAGGTAGATAAAACCAGAGGACATAGCTTTAGAACAGGGGTCAGCAACCTTTTTGCCTCTGTGGGCTGGATTGCGTACTAATGAGCGGACAGTGGGCCAGATAAATGCCATAAAAACTTGAAATATGGGAATTATCCATTTAAATGCATCTCATTATGTTTTAATGACTAACGCATGCTAGAAAATCAGGCTGATAGATGCAAATAAAGATTTCTTTTCAGGACAAGCAATACCCACCACTGCCAGTAAACATTCTTTGACAAACTCTCCACCTGTAAAAGGCTTCATCTTATCTGCAATATGTTTTAAGACTTCATAGCTGGCATGGGTATTTTCCTCATTTTCACTGCTTTTCTTGGCAAAAAATGACGCTTGTTTTCTGAAACTAGCCTTCATTCGCTCAACTTCATCTTTTCTTGCTTGCCCAGTAAACTTGTTTAAAATTTCCACTATGGCGGGTCTCGTAATGTCGCCTGATATTTGCCACCTTCTTCACAGCAACATTTTCTAGGCAAATGAGACAAACTGGTTTCCCAGCTTGCTTAATGAAGAAGTAATTTAGTGTCCAAGTGTCTTGGAAATTTCGGCACTCAGTATCTACCTTCCTGCGTTTTGCATTCATTGTCATTGGAATTTTTTTCTTCGATTTCATTTTCAAGCACGAGTTATTCAACAAGTATTGTAGCACATGTAAATATCTGGATATTTAGCGTGGATTTCTTGTTAAAACACAGTAATGCTGTTTCTGTTTACAAATTTGAATGACCCCATCTGAAAACCTGTACGTGCACGGAGAGTATCTAATACATATTAATAAGGTAGTCTGCCTTCCCGTCATTTGTATTTACCAGTGTTTGGTTTGGAACAAAACAGAACCTGGGGCCAGTGTAACAAGACGCCATGCATGTCCATCAGTGTTGTCGCGTGAAACACTCAGAATAAGGAAAAATCACTCGCGGGCTGGATAAGCATAGTATCTCAATATTTACTCGTGGGCTGGTCAAAATACCTTCCTTGCCTACCCTTGCTTTAGAATAAAGGGGGAAGGGGAGAGATTCAGAGGGGATATGAGAATGAAAACATATAAAACATAGAAAACCTACAGCACAATACAGGCCCTTCGGCCCACAAAGCTGTGCCGAACATGTCCTTACCTTAGAACTACCTAGACTTACCCATAGCCCTCTATTTTCCAAGCTGCATGTACCTATCCAGGAGTCTCTTAAAAGACCCTATCATTTCCGCCTCCACCACTGCCACCGGCAGCCCATTCCTTGCGTTCACCACTCTGCGTAAAAAACTTACCCCTGACATCTCCTCTAGACCTACTTCCAAGCACCTTAAAACTATGCCCTCTTGTCTAGCTATTTCATCCCTGGGAAAAAGCCTCTGCCTATCCACATGATCAATGCCTCTCACTATCTTGTACACCTCTATCAGGTCACCTCTCATCCTCCGTCGCTCCAAGGAGAGAAGGCCAAGTTCACTCAACTTGTTGTCATAAGGCATGCTCCCCAATCCAAGCAACATCCTTGTAAATCTCCTCTGCACCCTCTCTATGGTTTCCACGTCCTACCTGTAGTGAGGTGACCAGAATTGAGCACAGTACTCCAAGTGGGGTCTGACCGGGGTCCAATACAGCTGCAACATTACCTCTCAGCTCTTAAACTCAATCCCACAATTGATGAAGGCCAATGCACCGTAAGCCTTCTTAACCACAGAGTCTACCTGCATAGCAGCATTGAGTATCCTATGGACTCAGACCCCAGGATTCCTCTGATCCTCCACACCGCCAAGAGTCTTACCATTAATGCTATATTCTGCCATCATATTTAACCTACCAAAATGAACCACTTCACACTTATCTGGGTTGAACTCCATCTGCCACTTCTCAGCCCAGTTTTGCATCCTATCAATGTCCCACTGTAACCTCTGACAGCCCTCCACACTGTCCACACCACCACCCTTTGCGTCATCAGCAAATTTACTAACCTATCCCTCCACTTCCTCGTCCAGGTCATTTATAAAAAATCACAAAGAGTAGGGATCCCAGAACAGATCCCTGAGGCACACCACTGGTCATCGGCCTCCTACCCATCTACAACCACTCTTTGCCTTCTGTTGGCAAGCCAGTTCTGGATCCACAAAGCAATGTCCGCTTGGATCCCATGCCTCCTTACTTTCTCAATAAGGCTTGCATGGGGTACCTTATCAAATGCCTTGCTAAAATCCAAATGCACTACATCTATGCCTCTATCTTCATCAATGTGTTTAGTCACATCCTCAAAAAATTCAATCAGGCTCATAAGGCACAACCTGCCTTTGACAAAGCCAAGCTGACTATTGCTAATCATAGTATACCTCTCCAAATGTTCATAAATCCTGCCTCTCAGGATCTTCTCCATCAACTTACCAACCACTGAAGTAAGACTCACTAGTCTATAATTTCCTGGGCTATCCCTAGTCCCTTTCTTGAATGAGGGAACAACATCCACAACCCTCCAAAACCTCTCCCATCCTCATTGATGATGCAAAGATTATCACCAGAGGCTCAGCAATCCCCTCCCTCACTTCCCACAGTAGCTTGGGGTACATCCCATCCAGTCCCTGTGACTTATCCAACTTGATGCTCTCCAAAAGCTCTAGCACATCCTCTTCCTTAATATCTACATGCCCAAGCTTTTCAGTCTGCTCAAGTCATCCCTACAATCGCCAAGATCCTTTTCCACAGTGAATATTGAAGCAAAGTATTCATTAAGTACCTCTGCTATCTCCTCCATTTCCATACACACTTTTCCACTGTCACACTTGATTGGTCCTATTCTCTCACGTCTTATCCTCTTGCTCTTCACATACTTGTAGAAAGCCTTGGGGTTTTCCTTAATCCTGTCTGCCAATGCCTTCTCATGGCCCCTCCTAGCTCTCCTAATTTCATTCTTAAACTCCTTCCTGCTAGCTTTATAATCTTCCAGATCTCTATCATTACCTAGTGTTTTTTTTAACCTTTGATAAGCTCTTCTTTTCTTCTTGACTAGATTTACAACAGCCTTTGTACACCACAGTTCCAGTACCCTACTATCCTTTCCGTCTCATTGGGAACGTACCTTTGCAGAACCCCACACAAACATCCCCTGAACATTTGCCACATTTCTTCCATATGTTTCCCTGAGAACATCTGTTTTCAATTTATGCTTCCAAGTTCCTGCCTGCTAGCCTCATATTTCCTCTTACTCCAATTAAACATTTCCCTAACTTGTCTGTTCCTTTCCCTCTCCAATGCTATGGTAAAGGAGATAGAATTGTTATCACTATCTCCAAAATGCTCTCCCACTGAGACCTGGCACCTGACCAGGTTCATTTTCCAATACCAGATCAAGAAACCTTCCTGAACACACCCAACAAACTCCACCCCATGTAAACCCCTCACTCTAGGGAGATGCCAATCAATATTTGGAAAATTAAAATCTCTCACAACAACCCTGTTATTATTACTCCTTTCCAGAATCTGTCTCCCTATCTGCTCCTTGATGTCCTTGTTACTTTTGAGTGGTCTATTAAAAAAAAGCACCAAGTAGTTTTTGACCCCCTCCTATTCCTAACTTCCACTCACAGAGACTCTGTAGATAATCCCTCTATAACTTACTCCTTTTCTGTAGCTGTGACACTATCTCTGATCAACAGTGCCATGCCCCCCCCCCCCAACCTCTTTTGCCTTTCTCCCTGTCCTTTCTGAAACATCTAAAGCCTGGCACTCTAAGTAACTATTCCTGCCCTTGAGCCATCCAAGTCTCTGTATTGGCCACATCATAGCTCCAAGTACTGACCCACACTCTAAGCTCATCTGCATTATTCATTGCACTCCTCACATTAAAATAGACACATCTCAAACCATCAATCTGAGTGTGTCCCTTTTCTATAACCTGCCTATCCTCCCTTGCGCACTGTCTCCAAGCTTTCTCTATTTGTGAGCCATGTCCTTCCTTTCCTCTGTCACTTCAGTTCAGTTCCCACCCTCCAACAATTCTAGTTTAAACTCTCCCCAATACACTTAGCAAACCTCCCCGCCAGGATATTGGTCCCCCCGGGATTCAAGTGCAACCCGTCCTTTTTGTACTGGTCACGCCTGCCCCAGAAGAGGTCCCAATGATCCAGAAATCTGAATCCCTGCCCCCTGCTCCAATCCCTCAGCCACACATTTATCCTCCACCTCATTCTATTCCTATACTCACTGTCATGTGGCACAGGCAGTAATCCCGTGATTACTACCTTTGAGGTCCTGCTTCTCAACTTCCTTCCTAACTCCCTGTACTCTGTTTCAGGACCTCTTCCTTTTTCCTACTTATGTCATTGACCTTCACCCAGAGTGATGAGTACCTAGAATACACTGCCTGAGATAGTGGAGAAAGCAAAGTCAAAGTCTTTAGATGACATTTGAATCACTTAGACACAAAAGGATATGGACTAAGTGTCAGGAAATATGATTAGTATGAATGGCTGCCCACTGGTCTGTGTGGATGAGGTGGTCCAAATGGCCTGTTTCTATGCTGTACATCTCTGATGGTGATACATTTCCCCTGGCTAAGGAATCCAGAATTAGTTGTAGTCACTCCCTTACAGTAAGGTCACTCATTCATACTGGTTTCCAACAGAGCAATCCCATCGGTCCTCTTCACCTTCACTTTTCCCACTTGTAGTTCTGCAATGTATTTTCTCTCAACTTTTGTCTTTCTGCTACCTAACTACACTATGCAATAACTTCTAGCAGCCATTAAAAACAGAACATACTGGAAATAATCAACTGCACAGAAGGTGTCAAGTGAAGAGCAAAACAATCAATATCTGCTGGTAATAAGAGCCTAAGGGTATACAAGTTTAAAAAAAATCCAAAATATTTCAGTCTAAATAAAAATAGTATGTTCCCTTTTGCAAGTGATTATATGGAAAGCTTGTGCAGCTGCAATTTGATATTATTATGCCTCTCAGTTTTATCAAGGCCAAAGAAAGTCAGGTTTCCTTTTGTAAATATTGGCTACTTATTTAGTTCATTTGAGAGCACATATGGAGAACCTTATGTTATTTAATGAACTAAAAAGTGAAGTGCCAAAAATGGTAGTGCACACAATTAGAAACTAGAAGAGTGATTTTATTTTTACATAAATAAATGAAACATTTTACTATTATTACATAAGAATAATAGCATCCAATTATAAAAGTAGAATAGGTAAAACTTTCCCAAACATGATTTATATAACAAGCAATAAAAAGGTTGGTAGTTGGTAGCATCTAGTCTTCCCAAATAATTTATATTTAAAAGAAATTATTAATCTTAAAGTTCAGTTTTTTTTTGCTTTTAATTCACAAATCTATCAATTATAAACTGCAATGTACTGCAAATTCAAGATGACAGAAGCTTCATTGCTCCAAAAGCCACCTCGAAGGCGCTGGTGCACCAAGACGGCACAACTGTATCTTACAACATTTCCAAGATTCTCTTGAAGACATCATTCGGTGAAATGTAGAGCCTAATGGAATAGTTTGTCTGACGCAACAAACATTGTGAAGAAAATAGCTATTCTCTTTCCAATATACAAAAGTTTATAGTAATAAACAGTCAATTAGTTTTTGTCTAAAGTTTCACAAATTCATTTTCAGCTGCTTTTAATCAGGGCTTTACACTACTGGCAGTCAATTTTTCTAACAATATTTCCACACCCTTCACATTTTTCATTTTCTTAAACTTGGGAATAAGGTCCTTTAAACCTTTCTTCACTTCGAGGGCTACATCGTCATTGTTACTTTGAAGAAGACTAAAAACAAGAAAAAGGTATTAGATCTCAAAGTTAAATAATCATGTAATATCTCAGAGGCAGCTCTCAGCAGTGAAAAAGCAGCCTCTCTGAATCTGAGTCACAGAAACCTACCAGAGTGAAACTGCAAGAACACACAAAAGTAATTTCAACATTTTTGTGAAACACAAATACTTACTCTACATACTGTAATTAAGTGGTATGAACCAATAAAAATGTAGTTGATCAACTAAAACAAAATTGATTAACAATAATTTAACCTAGTGCCTGAAAATTGACTTGAAGGAAATTTTGTGCTTGGTAATACTAGCAAAAAATTCCTTCAAGTTGCAGGTCACAAGTATAAAAATTTCAGATGGAGGAAAAACATAGAATGTTGTAATGAACTCTATAAATAACATTCACTGCTTCTGTAGTAAGCCAAGAAAAGAGCTGATGAATGATTCAGTTCAGTGTCACTTAATGAACTACAGTTCGTAATGGTGTTTTGCTGAAGTGTAGTCACAGACATATATAATTAAACAAGAGAAGCAATTCCCATCATACTCTCACCAGTGCATTGTTAAATAATTTTGGAGACTTGTTGCTGCAGCATCTTTTAAGGTCATGGCATTTAAATTGTTAATCCAATTGAATTTTGCCACCACATAACAATTATCATATTTTGATACAACAAACGCAGGAGAGCAATCACCCTGACCAGAACAACCAAATTTGAGCTTACAGAACATTATTGGCCCGAAATGGCAAATTATAATTACTTGTAACTCTTTATCATTATCATTACTTATATACTATAGCAAGTTATGTATATTATATATTATATAATCACAATGCTCCAGGTCTCCTCCTATGACAAATCCCTCCCAATCTCCAATAATTTCCTTGGGAACACCTTCCTTAAATCCATTTTCACTACTCTGATCCACTTCTCTAATTTTCAATCTCCACCTCCATTACTCAATATCCATTGCTTTGTACAATGCAACGGAATGTTATGGGATCTGTAGAAACTATGCTGAGGCTGGGTACACCTTTGGTCAAAATGTAACAACATTTAATCACAGTGAAACAGTGCCTAACTTTGGTTGACAAAAAAAATGTAAATTGTTAAGAATTTAATGTTCTACAAACTACAAATATTTATATTGAAACTAACAATCACTTTAGTATCATAGTTACCTGCAAAGTACAATTGCTCCGCGGTTTATTTGTGTCCAGGTCTGCAGATTCTTAATGCCAACATGCTCCACTAAAGTTTTGGCAAAGCATTCTGTAAGTAAGATTTAATACTTGTTAGCATCTTTTCATGTAACTGTTTAAGTTTTTTTCTGATGTTATTCTGAATCAGCTACACTTCAGCTGCTGCAAAGAATATTATACGTTATTTCCATAATTCAATTGAACCTCAAATAAATTACAACATAGTATGACCAGAACATAACATAATTAATGACTTTTTAAAATTCTTTTGGAATACTAGTACAAAGCAGAATCAACAAAACCTAACTTGATTTAACTTTGACTCTGGTTGAAAAGCTATCAACAGGGTTTCCAAATGTCAAATTATCACTGTGCACAACAGGAATCTTTATAACATTAATTTTGTCAATTAAATCTAGTTTGGATTTCATAAGCTTGTTATTAAGAATGAATATCTATGCTATGTGAGCAAGCAGAGGACTTTCAGTGCAAGTTTAAATATAGCCTTGCCTTGTGCCCGATGCCGGCCCCCTAGGCCTGAGTCGACGTAGTAGTAGTTAAGTATAGCAATCTGTATCAAACTGCTAACAATTTCAATTAAGACCACTAACCAACATCATGCAACATAATGAGTTAAAATGGACAACAACATTTTGAAAGGTGGCCTCATTTTCTATTTGTAATAGGAGAAAAAATCCCGATTGTAATAGTGATAAATTAGCTAGCTGTAGCAACACAAGGTAAAAGTGCAATGGACTGCAGACTGATGGAACTAACATTTCAAGAAGCATAAACACAATTTTAAAGGTTGCGCTATTTTTCATTATTTTGGAAATTAAAAAAAAATGATTCCAGCATCACATGGAGGAATGCTTTTGTTACACTCAATTCAAATCTCATTTTAAAAATTGTCAGGTGCATTTTCAAATGGAAAATTATGCATGTGAAGACTTACCATGCCTATATAAAGTATTCACACCCCCCCATTGGAAGTTTTCACGTTTTATTGGGGCTTCCCTTCCTCCACCATCAACACTGCCCTCAACCGCATCTCTTCCATTTCACAAACATTGCTGTTACCCCATCCTTCCTCCACCCTACCAAGGTACCACCCTACCTCTTGTCCTCACCTACCATCCCACCAGCCTCCATGTCCAGCACATAATCCTCCGGAACCTCTGCCATCTCCAATGGGATACCCTCCCGCACCCCAACTTTCTGCTTTCCATGGGGATCACTCCCTACGCAACTCTCTTGTCCACTCGTCCCTCCTTACTGATCTCCTTCCTGGCACTTTATCCTTGCAAGCGGAACACCTGCCCCTACACCTCCTCCCCCACTACCATTTAGGGCCCTAAACGGACTGTAAAAGCTTTTATAGGTATGTGAAAAGGAAAAGACTGGTAAAGACAAATGTAGGTCCCCTGCAGACAGAAATTGATTATGGGGAGCAAGGACATGGCAGACCAATTGAATAATTACTTTGGTTCTGTCTTCACTAAGGAGGACATAAATAATCTTCCAGAAATAGTAGGGGACAGAGGGTCCAGTGAGATGGAGAAACTGGGCGAAATACATGTTAGTAGGAAAGTGGTGTTAGGTAAATTGAAGGCATTGAAGGCAGATAAATCCCCAGGGCCAGATGGTCTGTATCCCAGGGTGCTTAAGGAAGTAGCCCAAGAAATAGTGGATGCATTAGTGATAATTTTTCAAAACTCGTTAAGATTCTGGACTAGTTCCTGAGGATTGGAGGGTGGCTAATGTAACTCCACTTTTTAAAAAAGGAGGGAGAGAGAAACCGGGGAATTATAGACCGGTTAGCCTAACGTCGGTGGTGGGGAAACTGCTGGAGTCAGTTATCAAGGATGTGATAACAGCACATTTGGAAAGCGGTGAAATGATCGGACAAAGTCAGCATGGATTTGTGAAAGGAAAATCATGTCTGACGAATCTCATAGAATTTTTTGAGGATGTAACTAGTAGAGTGGACAGGGGAGAACCAGTGGATGTGGTATATTTGGATTTTCAAAAGGCTTTTGACAAGGTCCCACACAGGAGATTAGTGTGCAAACTTAGAGCACACGGTATTGCGGGTAAGGTATTGGTGTGGGTGGAGAGTTGGTTAGCAGACAGGAAGCAAAGAGTGGGAATAAACGGGACCTTTTCAGAATGGCAGGCGGTAACTAGTGGGGTACCGCAAGGCTCAGTGCTGGGACCTCAGTTGTTTACAATATATATTAATGACTTGGATGAGGGAATTAAATGCAGCATCTCCAAGTTTGCGGATGACACGAAGCTGGGTGGCAGTGTTAGCTGTGAGGAGGATGCTAAGAGGATGCAGGGTGACTTGGATAGGTTGGGTGAGTGGGCAAATTCATGGCAGATGCAATTTAATGTGGATAAATGTGAAGTTATCCACTTTGCTGGCAAAAATAGGAAAACAGATTATTATCTGAATGGTGGTCGATTAGGAAAAGGGGAGGTGCAACGAGACCTGGGTGTCATTATACACCAGTCATTGAAAGTGGGCATGCAGGTACAGCAGGCGGTGAAAAAGGCGAATGGTATGCTGGCATTTATAGCGAGAGGATTCGAGTACAGGAGCAGGGAGGTACTACTGCAGTTGTACAAGGCCTTGGTGAGACTACACCTGGAGTATTGTGTGCAGCTTTGGTCCCCTAATCTGAGGAAAGACATCCTTGCCATAGAGGAAGTACAAAGAAGGTTCACCAGATTGATTCCTGGGATGGCAGGACTTTCATATGAAGAAAGACTGGATGAACTGGGCTTGTACTCGTTGGAATTTAGAAGATTGAGGGGGGATCTGATTGAAACGTATAAGATCCTAAAGGGATTGGACAAGCTAGATGCAGGAAGATTGTTCCCGATGTTGGGGAAGTCCAGAACGAGGGGCCACAGTTTGAGGATAGAGGGGAAGCCTTTTAGGACCGAGATTAGGAAAAACTTCTTCACACAGAGAGTGGTGAATCTGTGGAATTCTCTGCCACAGGAAACAGTTGAGGCCAGTTCATTGGCTATATTTAAGAGGGAGTTAGATATGGCCCTTGTGGCTACGGGGGTCAGGGGGTATGGAGGGAAGGCTGGGGCGGGGTTCTGAGTTGGATGATCAGCCATGATCATAATAAATGGCGGTGCAGGCTCGAAGGGCCGAATGGCCTACTCCTGCACCTATTTTCTATGTATGTTTCTATGTAAACAGTCCTTCCAGCTGAGGTGACACTTCACTGGTGAGTCTGTTGGGGTCATATACTATGTCCGGTGCTCCCGGTGTGGCCTCCTGTATATTGGTGAGACCTGATGTAGATTGGGAGACCGTGTCACCGAGCACCTACGCTCTGCCCACCAGAAGAAGCAGGATTTCATATTAAAGGGCATCCATGAAATCAATATTTTGTCTTCTATATTTGTAATTAATTTAGATCACTTTGTAGTAATCTGTTTTCATTTTGATACAAAAAGAGTCTTTTTTTTTGTTGATCAGTGTCAAAAAAGCCAAATAAAATCCACTGTGATTTAATGTTCTAAAACAACAAAACATGAAAACTTCTGGGGGGGTGGGGGATACTTCATACAAGCACTTTATCTTGGCTGCTTTCCATTGGTCCCATTATGAGATACTTTTTAAACACAATGTATTTGAAATATTCCTTGAATGCAGTTTTATGCAAGATTTTAGAAGTTATAAATACAGTATCTTTTGAAATGTCTTCTAACAAAATATTTATGGTGGAAGTTGGAAGGCTGTGATAAACCAGCTAAAAGCAACATCAATATTAAAACAGATCCGAAGAAACAAAGGTATCACTCAAATTTGTCTTTCACATACAGATTACTGATAAATTCTTTAAAATACTCTGCTCTAGCTCTCAGTATCCAAAATGATTTAAACTGGGAAAATATTCAAATATCAAAAATAACTCTTTGTTGCAAAGAAAATTCAATAAGTTCTAGAAAACATACAGGAACAATTCTTCTACCTGTCTTTTGAAGTTCTTTCATCTTTTTATCTTGCTCTATTAACCATTTAAGGACAAGGTGACCCGCTGGATGCTCTGCCATATGGGGCTAAAGAAAAAAAGGAGTGCAAGTCATATTTCCATGCGCTTGGACTCTAGCAGTTTTAAATTCAGGCATAACTCTTAATTGAAAATGATAAAAGGACATTTGACAAGGACACCTGAATCAAGTACTTCAACTTTTAAAACTAGCCATTGCAATGATTTTAGATCTGGTGGCAAATGCCCACACAAGAATTGAGTATAATGCATATCACTCTGGATACCCTTTTCCCAATTATACGCACAGGCTCATGACATCTTGTAGCTAATTTGTAGTGTAATTTAACAGGACTGGTTTATTTCATTAAATATACCTTAACCATAAATTCACAATGACATTCAGACAAAAAGAAATGAGGGCATTACAAGTGATTGGTGTGCATTCCAATTATATCTGCATATTAAACGAAGCCAACTGCTTTTTTTTTTATTAGGCAGTGCAGTGGGCGCTTTTCCTCTGAAGTTATCTGCCAACTAGAAACTTTTAAATGCAGTGTTATGACTTTTTCCCGACTGATGCATGTATAGTGAAATTCTTAAAATAAAGGTAAATCAAAACAATCAAATGTATTAAACTATATATTGCCCATTAAACAGCTAATTAGGAATTATTCTGAGCATCATTTAAAATATTCCAGTTTTTACAAACAGAAAAATAGGGAAGAACAAACTTGTGGTTTTCCTTTATGCCATTTTGACTGCATGGAAAGATAGTTTTGCTGCACTTGTTTAAGTAAAAAGACTAATAAGAGAACAAATGTGAAATATACACAAGGATAGAAAGCAATTATCTCCCTCTAGCACTGAAGAACAAATGCATTTTTGGATAAAATATGCTTTATAAGATTTAAAACTGTAAGATTTAAAAACACTTATTTTTAAGTGTACTTGTTGATCTTGAAAATGCAGCACAACTTTCTGCGGTCAAACTAAAATCAGTGCAACCCTAATGATTCTAGATGTTGTATGCCCGGTTCCACAAACACTGAAGGTAGAAACAAATATTGTGTCTATGTACGTTACCTCGCCATTGTTGCCTCCAGGCTTAAAGGGCTCTGCAGCGATGTTAGCTATAGCATTCATGGAAGGCTGCACATCGCCAATGGCACAGCCAAGAATATCTACCACAATGACACTTGTGGCTTTATTCATCACCATATCACGTGCATTCTCCTGCAAATACTGCAGCAAATGTGGTGAGATGGCTTCTAGCAGCTCACGATGACGAATGCTTGTATCTTTCTTACTAGTATAATACAAAAAGACAATTTTGTTACATAAGAATCAAAGACATCAAACAGATGCTTACAGAACATTTAACCAATTATAGCAGATACTTCTTTCATTTTTCATTTACAGTATTGAACATCAGTTATCAGATGACCTCCCTTCATCACACTTAAATATGGTATGTGGAGACAGTTATACAGACCAACTAATCCAGGATAAACTCAGCCCAAATCTTCGACTGTTCAATTTTGTCTCAAGATTAAGACTGGCTCTGGATTCTAGCATCTGCAAAATTGCTTCATAGTTTATTTCTATCCACAAACTACAAACTCAGAATAAAGGGTCATTTATTTGTGACAAACTTCTTCACGAAAAAGATGCTAGCTCTCTGGAATTCTTTACCCATATCTAAGCAGCCAACTGACATACTGTGAATCCTGTTTCTTATGGTACTTAAACCAAGAGCCCAAAGTCCAGGAGAAATTCTGTTAGCATGGTTGGAAGACTAGCTGAGGATTGTTCCATCAAGAGAGGTTATTCAGTTTGGTTCTGTAAGTGTGTGGACTTCAGAAGAATGTGGAGTGACTTTATTCAAATATGCAAGATCCTAAGGGATAGATGTTCAGATGTTTTCACTAGTGAGAGTCACAAACTAGGGGGCATAGCCTCAAATTAAGAGGCGAAATCACCAAATACACGCAAGGTGGAAATACATTAAATTGGAAAGATCGAGAAATCCAGGTTACAGGTAATA
This sequence comes from Mobula birostris, assembly GCF_030028105.1. Lineage (NCBI taxonomy): Eukaryota > Metazoa > Chordata > Chondrichthyes > Myliobatiformes > Myliobatidae > Mobula > Mobula birostris. The sequence goes on from NC_092386.1 coordinate 56,119,135, forward strand.
AGCAGAGAAGAGGAGTTAAGGCCATTATTGATCAGAAATGATCACACTGACTTATGGAGAAGGCTTGAGGAGCCTGGTGGCCCACTGTTACTTTCTGGTGTTCTTATATCCTCACTAAAATCAACGGATCAAGAAGTTTCCCTCAACACAGTGGATGCTATCATTTGAACAAGTAAAAAATTCTGACCTGTGAGCATTGCCATCACCTTGTTGTAGAAGCTTAATAATTTCTGGCACATTATATGCAGGGTCTCTTGGGCTTAGTAGGTAGAGCAACACCTTCTTGCCATATTTATTGTTGATTAAATTTGGCAAGGAACTGATAATCTCCTGTAAATCAACATTTTTAAGATATCAAATGGTACTGAATTATTAAGATTAATTGTGCAAGCATTACATTGAAACAGTGCAACCAAAAATAAGCCATTACTAAATTGTTCAGTTATTGCAGTCTTCCGATTTAATATTTCCTACATTTCACTTCGGATTTCACTTCTTTACTCCTGAATGCAACATATTTCATTGGGGCTTGGGTTCACTGATAACAGCTCTCAAAATGCTTCAAAAACATGAAATTATGTCTTAAAAACACAGATCAGGGACACATAACAAATGGGGAAAAACTGTTATTATGAAATCAGCAGCTAATTAATTTAGCAGTCTTTTGCAATATACAAGACCAAAGCTGGAAGGATTGGGTACATACGACAACCAAATCCCTTGTTTCCAATTATAGAGCTTTACAGATATATATCATGGAAAACAACAACTTTCAATTCAGTATGATATCTGCATACATTTTCCAGACACATTAGGCACATCAGTAAATGAGATTTTTTTTGATATATATGAAATGAGATTTTGGTTGAAGTAAACAGGAAGAGCCTAGTTTCTTAAGGAGCAGAATCAAAAATCAGGATGGAGTATAAAGGGTGGAAGGATTAGAGGGGAGATTAGGAAACTTTTATTTACCCGGAATATGATTGGGGACTGGAACTTGTAGTATAAAGTGAAAATATAGAGGCAGAAATCTTTATCACGCAGGGCTACAGACAAAATGCTAGAAGGTGGAAACAGGTTGGTACCAAACACAAACATGATTGGCTAATTTGCTTGTTTTGTGTGTAAATATTCTTTTACATATGTACATTAATTTTCAAAGATATTGTATCAATTTATTTGACTGCGAATGTTGAAGTCAACCCCCTACCAATCAAACATTTGGAAAAGAATCAAACTAGTAGTTAAAGGTACTCATTATAAATTGCGTCTTCTATGCAACCAATAAGAGGGATTATTGGAAGGTCTCATTACCACAAGGAAACTCACATGAATACCCAAAGACTTATTCCTCTACAAAGGAGATGCATTCACAATAAGCACTTGTCTTTCTTTTCCCATACAGAAAAATTCAATTACTTACTGAGAGAATTATCTGTTTTACAAGTTTTGTATCATCTATACAGTCAAATGCTGCTTTGAGAACCAAATGAGAAAATTCACCCTGCAAATCAATTTAAAAAGACACAGTCAGTCAGTTTTCCACAAATGACTAACATATTATCCTCTTCCAAACCACTTTGTTTTCATTTACAAAAAAAATGATTGGATTTAAGCCAATAATACAAAGAAAATCTCAACAAGCATCAATTTAATTCCCTACTATTTGCTAAACTAACAGGAGTAATTCTATTCAGCCGCCAAAAAATATTAGTCATTAATACTAAGGTACAAGTACAGTAACAAAATAAGAAATGGAGGGTAGCATGGAAATTTGGTGATTTTCTTCACCAATAAAGTAAAAAACTTCAAATTCTGATTTAGGATTTGTAATATTCAGTCTTTCCAACCTTCAATAGCAAGGGTTTAAATTTGTCACGTCTTGACAACTACTTTTAAATCAGTACTGGCAAGAATCACGCTTAACTGATTCAAACACAATAGGCAAGCTAAACCTTCCAATTCACTGCCACAAACAAATCTTGTCAATCATTTAATATTTCACCTTGCAAACTGTTAACTTAGATAGGAAATTTTAAAAAAATTCAAATAACAGTTTCAATATTTTAAATGACCAATTCTTATTTTTCCCACTTCATCCCAGCATTTCATTTAAAATTATCTTGCTAAATTTCAAAAGATATTTTGAATTTCTAGCATAAATATAGAATAGATTTGCATCTTACAGTAGCAATCTTCTCAATATATGTCTTCATTGTCTTCACAATAACTTTTCTATCCTGGAAAGAAATTAAGCAATAAGTTTTAAAGAATTGTTAATCAACTTTATCAGAGTAATCAATGTAATTAAATAGTTTTTCCTCCTAATGAGTTTCTCCTTTCAGAAATTTACACAATTTACCATTATTCCAACTAGATTCCATTCCACCTTATTTAACTTCCTCCCTTCTTCTGAATTTACTGGAATGTGAATGGCATTGCCTTCTCCTGACTCACGGTGATCAATTTTCAGGCTACACTAAAATGTTATTAGGCATTTCATCCAAAGTTCATATCGGGCATTTCCATATAAGCAGCTTCACAGATATGACAATCCTTTGAATGTAATTGATCTACTTTTAATTCAAGGTCTAAGATACCAACCAAGATGACTAACAGTTATACCACCCCTACATGCCCACTCTCACTTTGATAACTCAACAGCAACTGGGAAGTGACCATGGAACATTACTGGCCTAAATAAAAGGGAGCAACTGAGTCTTCAGAAGAGCCCTCAAAATTTCTTTAGATGATTACAGAATTATGTACTACAAATAACAGCACATTATTCTTCCCCATACAAGAAATTTTAAATTAAATTAGAAATATGTAGTCCAGAGTATATAAATAAATTTAAATTGAAGTAAATCAGAAGGCAAACTGTTATATATTATTCTCTTATACACTCAAACACTATTTGGACAATCCACTGATTTTCTTCTTGGATGTAACTAGATCATTCTATAGCAGGGGTTCCCAACCTGGAGTCCATGGACCCATTGCTTAATGATATTGGTCCAGGGCATAAAAACAGTTGGGAACTCCTGTTATATATAATAATTCACTGACTTCTAAACACACGACACAACAGGGCCAAAAGCAGTAACTGCCAGAAGTTTCTGCTTATATTCAACTTACTTTGGGTGTTCCATGCCATAAACAATGCATGGCTACTCTGCTCCCATCATGCGTATGTGCCATGTAGATGACTGCTTCTCTCATCGATTCAATCATTTCCTATATTCAGAAAATATATTATTTTCAAATTGATACAATAGTGGCAATTTTATAATTATTAATTCTTTAGATATTATTATGCAACACACTGAACAAACAAGATGCGGTTTAAACAAAATCTCAGAATAGCTGGAATGGATTTCCCAGAGTATTTCAAGATTCAGATTGTTTAATGTCATTTCCAGTACACTAGTGTAAGGGAGAGTGAAATAATCGTTACACTGGGTCCAATGCAGTACACAAAAAAAAAATACTAAGATAAAGAACACAATAATAATAATAAAACACAAATATAAATGCATAAGATAGTTTATATATATAGATTCATTGTATGTCCATGAAGTAACGCTAGGCACACAAGTGTCTGTACATAACGTGACTCTCATAGGAAATGATACAGTAGTGTTGGTAAAGGGGGTGAAGGGGTGAGTTAGGGAGTGGATGTTTTGATCAGCTTTACTGCTTTGGGAAAGTAACTGTTTTTGAGTCTGGTAGTCCTGACATGGATGCCGTGAGCCTCCTCCCTGATGTTTCTGGTCCTTCTCTGGTACCTTTCTCTCTCTCTCTATATATATATATATATATATATATATATATATATGACCTTGATGGCAAGTAGGCTGGTGCTGATAACGCACTGGGCAGTTTTGACTACCTGTTATGGAGCCTTCCTGTCCACCACAGTGCAGTTTTCGTGCTGTGCAGTGATACAGCACATTGAGATGTTCTCTACCGCTCATCTGTCGAACAGGAGTATAGATGTGCATATTCTAGCACTCTTCAGCCTCCTCAGATAGTAGAGGCATCGGTGAGCTTTTCTGATTGTGTAGGATATGTTCTAGGACCATGAGAGGCTGTGAGATATGCACTTCTCAGAGTTTGAAACTGCTCACAGATTCCAGTGCTGTGCCCCCAATGCAAAGAGAGGTGAGGAGTGCCAGTTCTCCTGAAGTCAATAAGCAATTCCTTTTAAGGCTGTATTCTTATCTCAGAGATCAAATGACCGTTAGAAACAACTGAAGTATTATTCCATTTGTTGTGCAACCAAAATCAACTGATTTATTGTCTTCACAATGTTTCTTTCTTATGAGATTAAAAGGGATACCACGTACGGAGCAGAAAACAAAAAAAAAATTAAAATTTAGCAGAAGTCAATATAGTAAGTATGGAGTCAAAGTTGCAAATGAAAAGCAATTAACTCAAATCACAGTATTCTTCACCAATGTGATGAAGACACATGACAATTATTCAGAATGATGGCAAAAACAATCAATAATATTCACTTTGGATTCTGGCAGGAAGGAGTTGTTTTGGAACTCATTATAACCTTGATTTAAACATGCACCAAGGAATCAAATTTCAGAAGGTAAGATTAAAGTAACTGCTGTTGATGGCAAGGGAGCATTTGACTAGACGTAACATTAAGAAGCCTGACTAAACCTGTCATTAGCAATCAAAAGTAAGTTCCTCCAGTGATTGTGGTACATTAAGCAAAAAGTAGTTATATTCTGGTTGCTAGAAGTCATTCAGTGCAGGCCAGGAAATTCAGACAAAGAAGTCATTGGTACCTATTAGGCAGCAAGAACAGACCAACATTCATATAACAGCCAACATTCCAATTTTACTGGCAACTGGCAAGTGCTGGGCAATACTACCACTAAATTCTAATCACCTTTGACATTTAACAGCATAATTGTTAACAAATCCCTCACCAGCATCCGCTGACCTACCACAATGTACTTGTCACTAACAAGGAGTTAAGATAGTCTATTTGACAAGGGCTACGACTCCAATAATGCACAAGCAGCCCCACATCATGTGAGACCAAGCAGCCCAGTACTGACCAGATGAGGCCACTTACTGTGATAACAAGGTAATAGGACTGGATGGCTTGTGAGGTTGAAACAGTGTGGTCTTAAGATCCCATTCCTAAGCATACTATTAACTAACGTCCAGGTAATCAAGAACAAAGTTGATGAACTAAGTAAGGGCAAAGCTGACCTACCAAAGAACTGGAGGACTTCAGTCTGTGTTTCCATTCATGACCAACAAACCTAAGGTGTGCCGGGAGCAACCTGCAATTAACACCATTCATTCGGTTTCTTATCTGGATACATAATGGCTTGGTATGACAAATACTCTGCATGACTGCAAGATACTGAAGACATATGGGTACAGCTCAGCACATCAAGGATATCAGCCTCCCAACTATAGAGCCTGTGGTACTTCTCACTGCCACAGTAAAGCAAAGACCGTACCCTCCTTGGACATTCTCTCTTCTCCACTCTTCCACTGGGCAGAAGATAAGACAGTCTCTTGACCTCACAATCTACCTTGTTATGATCTTGTACTTTATTGTTTACCTGCACTGCACTTTCTCTGCTGTTATACTTTATTCCACATTGTTATTGTTTTAGGTTATTCTACCTCAATGCACTGTGTAATGATTTGATCTGTATGAACAGTGTGCAGGCAAGTTCTTCCACTGTATCTCTATATACGTGACAATAACAAACCAAAGCAAAACCAAACCATTTGATTTGCACCCCACCCAAGATTCTGTACTCTCCTCTCCTCTTATCACTGGCACAGCATAAATGCTTTGGGCATCACTGACAGGATTAATTGAAAATCTGTGACTATGTTGTGGCTTAGCAGCTGACACTCACCCAAATTTAGAAAGGACAAACTTGTATTTGTACAGTGCCCTTCATATCCCGATCTGTATGTCCCCTGGGCCTTCTCTTCCTTTATAAGTAACCCTTTAAGTACAGTCACAATAGAACGACTCTCAATTTCAGACTCACTCCTTGGTACAAAGGCCTAATCCAGCCTTTCTCAACCCTTCTTTTTCTCCTGGAGGAACACTTGAAATAATTTTCAGGTCTCAGGGAAGCCCTGTATAAAAATTATTATATCCATAGCTCATAATATGTTAGCATGATCAGTAAGTTGTAAATATAATAATCCAAAAATAATTGTCAATGCTCTTTTGAGAATGTATTTTCAGGCAACCCTTGGGGGGGGGGGACAAGTAGTTAAACTTAGCTTACCTTTCTTGAAATTAATCTTTTTCTTTCCCTTTCATAAATTTAAAAAACTCAAATTTCTGTTAAATAACTGGCTTAAGCCAAAACATAATTTAATTTTTCTAAAGGTAGGCTTGGTAGACTTAATTTAAATAAAGGTTGTAAATTGATTTTTAATTAATGTTATTTTCAGCATGAACATTTATTGACAATGTCCAATAGTAAAGCTACTAAAAACCGTAAGCCAAAGAAATATGAATAAAAATATAGCCCAAGACACAATTTTATACAAGAATTTGAAAAAATGTTTTCTTACTAAGTGACATCACAGACAGGCAGGGACAATGAAATAGGACAACTTGGATCACCAGTCCCTGTAGAACCCATTGATAAGCAGCTTTTATTGTAAAGACAGACTTTTTTGTGTCCGTTGTTGCACTAGTGCAGTGAAATGACTCAGAGGTTTGTAATTCTTCATCATTAACCTTATCAGAATTGTCCGTAGGCCTAGCCTAGAATCCTCCTCTTCAAAAATCGCCACATTGGACCGTCTTTAGAATGAAAATTTCTCTCAAACTTTCTACTATACTGGTTGAGTTTGTGCACTTCCATAAGTCAGTCGACGGCACGCGAGGGGAAGTTGGGGGAGGTAAATCGGGAGGGAGAGGTTGATGTCACAGTTGGACAAGTCCATTCAATGCTTCCTCATGAGCCTATCATGCTCCCTTCTGTGCAATACAGCGCTCACCAATTATCAACAGCTTCCCCATCTCACTTCAAAAACTGAGAATGGACTCAACCAAATAAACACGGTCCTACTGCACACAGCCATACTCAGCAATCTAACGAGAATGCTAACAGGGTTGCTTGGTCACTGCCCACTACTGCACGAAGTTCAATAAATTATGTTTTTTTTAAAAAATCACAGTCTCTGGCAGAACACCAGTTGAGAAACTGTGGCCTAAGCTGACACTCCAGTGCTGTACTGTGTGTACGGTTCTGTGGATCAACATTCCTTAAAATAAAAACAGATTTTATGGATATTCCTATTTATGGGAGTTTATTCCACCCAAACTTGCAGCTGTATTTGTTACAATGGTTATAACAACTGCTATTCTCTAATGGCTGTAATACACTTTGGGATATTAAGAAAAGGGAAAAGGCACATCAAATAAACACACCTTTTTCAAGAATTACTCCAAAACTGGATATTTCTGCCCAGAACAAGAGCTGTAGGCACTCATTATGCTGACTTAAGTATATCATTGATCCTTCATGGTCACTGGATCAGAATAATGGAATTCCTTGCTTTAACAGTATCGTGTCCTCTCATACAGACTGCAGAGGTTCAAGAATGCAGCCCAACAGCACCTCCTCTGGCACCTTTAGGGACAGCCACTAATAACACAGCCAACATGTCCATTGAAATCATAAACCGTAGATAATTTTTAAATCATAGAAAGACAACCATAAATACTACATCAGTGAACCCTACTTAATTAACAGTTTACAGTTGAAATGGATTATAGACTCAGACTTTCTATAATTTATCTGTTTAATATAGCAAGTTGCACTACTTGATAACAAGACAATGCAATTTATTCACAAGTTCAATTAAATGTTTCTCCCAAGTTATATGTTTAACTTATTAGACCTCTGGGATTTGACAGAACAATGATGGAACAGGCTATGTCACTGGTCACTGAGAACAACAGAGATGGCTTCAAGGTCATTAAAACTTATCAACCTCAGTCTAAATTATTTAGATTTACGTTAAACCAAAGATTCATACAAGTACTTAACAATGCAAAGCATTGAAATAAATCTACCAAGTAGTATTTTTAATGAGGTTAGGAATCACTTTCCAAATTATATACAAATTACAAGTAATCTTACAAAAATTATGACTGTAGATGATTTTGCAATATTCGCTTACCGTTCTCATTTTGTCGGGACAGTATGTGAAGAAATCCAAAAATGCTTTGTGTACCAGTGTGTGCTTTATTACTGCCTCTCTGGAGATGACAAAAATAGAATGATGAGGTTAAAGCACACTCACACTATTAAGTTGGACAATCAGGTGCGTGCAATTACTACAGTGAAAGAACTTTTGAATATTGAACACTGACTAAAAACATTAAATCAAAAAACATGTTTAAAGAATAAAACTGTTAAATTATCACTGCAAACAGTGAAGGGGCAAGTGATGGTGATGGTGAGGGAGTTTCGGGGGTGAGCCGAGATGGTGTGCTGCAGGAGGTCCAATACCTGTACAGCTGGCCCAAGCAGAGATGTTTGTTCAACTGGCCTGGGTGTGGGTTTGGATTGCTCTGGGCACTGAAAGAAGTCAAGGCCCAGGTAGAGGTAATTCAGTGCCCATACAACTGGCCTGGGAGAGAGGCTGGATTGTTCTGGGTGCCGAAAAAAGCTGGGGCCCAGGCAGAGGAGATGTGATACCTGCACAACTGGTCCAGGAGCGAGATTGGATCGCTCTGGACTCCGAAAGGAGAAGTCAGGGCCCAGGCAGAGGAGATTTGGTGCCTGTACCACTGGACCAGGTGTGGGGTTGGATTGCTCTGGGTGCCGAGCTGATTTGAAGAGCCTGAGAGTGGCTTTGGGCTGGGTGACAGAATCTGGGCCTGGAGTGAGTCACTGGGTAGCATGGTCTAGGCCCGGAGGCTTTCAGAGCAGCCGGGTCCTAGTACGATACACTGTCCAGACAATTTAAATGCTGGCCCAGATCTGAGGTGAGAGCTAATTTCACTTGCTCTCCACTCTCCACAATCTTTACTCCTCTCTCCAAGATGCAGAGCCTTTCGCTGTATCTCTATTGGGTCAATTTAAATGCTGTCCAAGATAGACTGAAAAGACAGGGTGCCTGTCAGGATGAGAGACGATTTCATTCACTCTCTGTCATGGCCAATTCCATAGCGCTGAGGCTATGAAGACTGCCCCAGATGTAGTGCTCTGTGCCTGATGAACTATGATGAGATGATAAGCGAGTCTTTGGGCCTTCTCTGGGGTTTGGATCTGAGGACTCAATTTTGGTTTGAAATGCTGTTGTTCACTTCAGTTGTTTGCATGATTTTAATATATTTTTTCTTCTTCTTGTCGGTCTTCTAAATTTTTTCTTTAATTGGGTTCTTTTGGGTTTCTTGCTTTGTGCTACCTGTGAGCAAGCAAATCTAAATGTTGTATAATTTATACATTCATTGACAATAAATGTACTTGAATCTTATTCTACTTTAAGTTTGCATAGCAAAGTTATAAATATTTTGTGTATAATACTGTATGTTCAAAATAAAGGAATCCAGTCAAATAGCAAGAAGCCATTAGTCAGAATCAATCAGAAAAGGAGCACGTAACTAAAGATATTGATGAAAAGCCAATATCAAAAGAAACTACTTAATACATTTAGAGATGTGTGGTGCACAGGATATTGACTGGTTGCATCAGGACCTGGTATGGAAACACCAATGCCGTCAAATGGAAAAACCTACAAAAATTAGTGGATATAACCCAGTCCAACACAGGTAAAGCCCTCCCCACCATTGAGCACATCAACACGGAGCACTAGCACAGGAAAGCAGCATCTAACGTAAAGAGCCCTATCATCCAGGCCCTGCTCTCCTCTCACTGCTACCATCAGAAAGGTGGTACAGGAGCCTCAGGACCCACACCACCAGGTTCAGGAACACTTATTACCCACAACCCATCAGGCTCTTGAACCAGTAGGATAACTTCACTTACCATATCACTGAACTATTCCTACAATCTATGCACTCACTTTCAAGGACTCTTCATCTCATGTTCTTCATATTATTGTTTTTTTAAATTTATTTTGTTTTTTTCTTTTTTTTGTATTTGCACAGTTTGTTCTGTTGGCTGCAGTCTTTCATTGATTCTTTTGTGTTCTCTGTATTTACTGTGATTGCTCACAAGGAAATGAATCTCAGGGTTATATATAGTGGCATATATGTACTTTGATAATAAAATTATGTTAAACTTTGCAGAGAGGTTTAACAACACAGTTCCAGAATCAGGTTGATCCGGGGGAGTGTTGGATCAGGAATTCACCTCTAATGAAACTCAAAACACAGAGGACCATGAGGAACACTAGGGACAGTTCAGGTGGAATATTGATGTAGTTTTGAAGAAGGTAAGACAGCGGCTATACTATACTTTATTAGGAGCTTGAAGAGATTTGGCATGTCAACAAATACACTCAAGAACTTCTATAGTTGTACTGTGGAGAGTATTCTGACAGGCTACATCACTGAATGGTATGGAGGAATACTGCACAGGACCGAAAGAAGCTGCAGAAGGTTGTAAGTCTAGTCAGCTCCATCTTGGGTACTAGCTTACAAAGTACCCAGGACATCTTTAGGGAGTGGTGTCTCAGAAAGGCAGTGTCCATTATTAAGGATGTTCAGCACCCAGGGCATGCCCTTTTCTCAGTTACCATCAGGTAGGAGGTACAGGAAGCCTAAAGGCACACCTCAGTGATTCAGGAACAACTTCTTCCCCTCCGCCATCTGATTCCTAAATGGACATTGAGTCTTTGGACACTTTCTTTTAAATATACAGTATTTCTGTTTTTGCATGTTTTATAAAAATCTATTGAATATATGCAATCGATTTACTTGTTTATTTATTATTTTTTATCTTATTATTATTTTTTTCTCTCTGCTAGATTATGTATTGCATTGAACTGCTGCTGCTAAGTTAACAAATTTCATGTCACATGCTGATGATAATAAACCTGATTCTGACTCTGAATGAGGCCACTGAAGAAGATGCAAGAAAACAACAATCAAAGGCAATATACATGAGCAGAAATAAAACAAAATGCAGTTTCAAAGGGACAAGAGAATTCCTGAAGGGTCTTGGCCTGAAACATCAATTGCTCATTCCTCTCCCTAGATGCTGCCTGACCTGCAAAGTTCCTCCAGCATTTTGTGTGGGCAATCTGTATTTCCAGCATCTACAGAATCTCTTGTTTGCAACAGAAGTATGTGCCTTACCCTTTCTTGAAATCCAGCTTGCATTCCAGGAACAACTATGCAGCATGAAAAATCATCCCAGGATAACCTGGAGCTGCACTGAAGTCTAGAGAAGTCAATCTATTGAGTCACATAGGGACACAAAATAATGCATGATACCACCTCTTTTCTCAGTCTTTTCGGGGTCAAACAAAGAAAATGAATTATCCATTTCTTTAGCATGACTATCCAGGCCCAGCCAAAACTGCATAAGTAATTGGGGCAATAGAAATGTTCTGCATTCAGTTTTGTTGATTGCAATGTAAAACAAATATAGCGAAGCTACAGGATTTATAAGTAATGAGGCTATCATCAGGATTGAGAAGTTCAATTATTGACAAGGCCTATGTTCCTGGAGTATTTATCTATGAAATGGGGCAGATTGGGGGTGATTTAAATGCATAAACAGTTCTGAAAAGCTGATAAAACAGGCAAACATAGCAAGGACATTTACTTTTTGTTGAAATAGATTCAGAAAAATAATTGAAAAGAATGGATGAGAGTGGAATTTTGTTACCCAGAATGAGTGGGAAAGGAATGCTGAATCTGAAGGTCTCAAGGCATAGCTGAATAGAAACCTTCAACACAACTAAAGTATTTAGATGATAATTTCGTAACACTCACAACACGCTGGAGGAACTCAGCAGGTCGGGCAGCATCCGTGGAAACGATGAGTCAACGTTTCGGGCTGGAACCCTTCGTCAGGACTGTAGAGGGAAGGGGCAGAGGCCCTATAAAGAAGGTGGGGGAGGGTGGGAAGGAGAAGGCTGGTAGGTTCCAGGTGAAAACCCCCTAACCCCACTCACCCTGAATATCCCAACTCCCCTCTCCCTCCTGAGACCTCCCACTCTTCACCCTCCTCTGACCCCAGCCCCAACCCTTGCCATGTCTTCACCATCCCCTCTGACCTTCCCCTCTCTGAGGCAGAACGTTCTGTCCTTAGCAAGGGCCTCACTTTTGTCCCCCTCCATCCACACTTCAGTGAGTTCCGTGCCCGCCATGATGCTGAACTCTTCTTCCATTGCCTACGTCTCCGAGCCTACTTCTTCGGCAAGGATTCCCCTCCCTCTACTGATGACCCCTTCTCCTGTCTTCAACCCTCCTCCTCCTCTTGGACACCCCACCCGGGCCCTCTAGCTGCACTTGATCTTTTTATCTCCCGTCGCCGTGACATCAACCATCTCAACTTCACCACTCCTCTCCTGTTCCAACCTCACTCCCCCTGAACGCACTGCCCTCCACACTAATCCCAACCTCACCATCAAACCCGCTGACAAAGGTGGCGCCATAGTAGTTTGGCGGACGGACCTCTACCTCACTGAGGCCAAATTGCAGCTCTCTGACACCTCCTCTTAACTTACCCCTGGAACAGGACCCCACCAAAAAAACATCAAACCATTGTCTCCCGTACCATCACCGCCCTTATCAACTCCGTCCTTAGCCGCTAAACTCATAATTCCCACATCCCGTACCACTCAGTTTTACCTCCTCCCCAAGATCCACAAGCCTGACTGTCCCGGTAGACCCATAGTTTCTGCCTGCTCCTGTCTCACCGAACTTGTGTCTGCCTACCTGGACTCCATTTTGTCACCCATAGTTCAGTCCCTCCCCACCTACATCCGGGATACATCCCATGCCCTCCACCTCTTCAATAACTTCCAGTTCCCCGGTCCCGACTGCTTCATTTTCACTATGGATGTCCAATCTTTATACACCTCCATTCCCCATCAAGAAGGCCTCAAAGCCCTCCACTACTTCCTAGATAATAGACCTCACCAGTTCCCCACCACCACTACCCTCCTCCGGTTGGCGGAACTGGTTCTCACACTTAAACTTCTCTTTTGGCTCTTCCCACTTTCTTCAGACTAAGGGTGTAGCTATGGGAACTCACATTGGTCCCAGCTATGCCTGCCTCTTCGTTGGTTATGTGGAACAGTCTGTGCTCCAAACCTATTCTGGTACTGCTCCCCAACTCTTCCTTTGGTACACTGACGACTACATTGGTGTTGCTTCCTGCACCCATGCTGAGCTCGTCAATTTCATCGAATTTACTTCAAACTTCCACCTAGCCCTCAAATTCACTCGGTCTATCTCGGACACTTCTCTCCCCTTTCTCGATCTCTTGGTCTTCATCTCTGGAGACAGACTGTCCACTGACATCTTCTACAAGCCCACTGACTCTCACAACTACCTCAACTATACCTCCTCCCACCCCGCCAAATGCAAAAATGCCATTCTCTATTCCCAGTTCCTCCATCTCCGCCGCACCTGCTCCCAGGATGAGGCTTTCCATTCCAGGACATCTCAAATGTCCCCTTTCTTTAAGGATCGTGGTTCCCCTGCTACCGTCATCAACGATGCCCTCACCCGCATCTCCTCCCCACTTTGGCCCGCACCCCATCCTCCCGCCACCACAACAGGGTCAGAGTTCCCCTTGTCCTCACCTACCACCCCACCAGCCTCTGGATCCAGCACATTATCCTCCGCAACTTCCGCCACCTTCAACAGGACCCCACCACTAAGCACATCTTTCCCTTTCCACCACTCTCCATTTTCCACAGGGATCGGTCCCTCCTCACGGATCTCCCACCCAGCACTTATCCATGTAAGCGTAAGTGCTACACCTGTCCCTACACCTCCTCTCTTGCCACCATTCAGGGCCCCAAATAGTCCTTTCAGGTGAGGCAAAACTTCACTTGTGAGTCTGTTGGGGTCATCTATTGCATCCGGTGCAGCCTCCTCTACATCGGTGAAACCCGATGCAGATTGGGGGACCGCTTCGTCTAGCACCTCCGCTCCCTCCGCCAAAACAGACAGGATCTCCCAGTAGCCACCCATTTCAACTCTGCTTCCCATTCCCATTCAGATATGTCCATACATGGCCTCTTCTACTGCCATGATGAGGCTAAACTCAGGTTGGAGGAGCAACACCTCATACCATCTAGGTAGTCTCCAGCCCCTTGGTATGAACATAGAATTCTCCAACTTCCGGTAAGTCAACTGCCTAGTACCTCCCTCATGGTTCCGCCTCCTTCTACTACCCATTGTGTTTTCCCCTATTCCTTCTTCACCTATCCTGCCTATCATCCCCCTGCTTCCCCTCCCCCACCCCTTTATCTTTCCCCTTACTGGTTTTTCACCTGGAACCTACCAGGTTTCTCCTTCCCACCCTCCCCCCATCTTCTTTATAGGGCCTCTGCCCCTTCCCTCTACAGTCCTGATGAAGGGCTCCAGCCCGAAACATCGACTCATCGTTTCCACGGATGCTGCCCGACCTGCTGAGTTCCTCCAGCGTGTTGTGAGTGTTGCTTTGACCCCAGCATCTGCAGAGTATTTTGTGTAGATGATAATTTCACTTGCTCAAGGAATTGGAAAGTAAAAATTAGCCTCAATACCTCTTTTTGGCCAGTGATAGAAATGTCTAAATAGCTTCCTTCTGTGTCATAACTTTCTACAATGTTATGATTAATTTTGAAAGTGTGTTCAAGTTGATAGATTATGTAAAATTATAAACCACATTAGCAAAGTGATGGGTGGAGGTACGATGATGCTAGACAGCAACTTCTTCGAGCTCATCTGCAGAAACAGCTTAATTTCTACCTTTAAAGTCTCTCTCTCCCCTTTTCAAGGTGGATAGGGTTCTGTCAAAGACCCTGAACTAGAGCTACACGCAAACTTTGGTTCTTTGTGGTGATGGGACCTACTCCTGGGGCTCAACGACCAGCCGCTTTTCTATATCTTAAGGACGCGGCCTAGAAGACGACTGTGCCTTCGGGGTTCCGAGGCTTTGTGGTCCTGATGACGAGCCAGTTCTATGCCGGTGCTGCCGGCTGAAGCATTATGGAAGAAAACAGAATATCGGGAGCAGCGGATCAGTTGTCGGAGAGTTCTATACTCGGTCAATCTCTCTCGACAGTGGGGGAAGAGTTTGCTGCCAATTCTCAAGTCAGAGAACTCGGAAAAGCAAGCGACTTGGCATGCTTTACACCATAAATCAGTGAGTATTTTTTGTCTGTCTTGTTTATTAGGGAGAGAGTGATCCTGTGGTATGTTGAATTGTTGGGTGAACAATTAGTTTTTGTTGTACTCCAAGTCAAGATCTTTCTCGGAGGCTTTGCAATTGCTTGCTTGATGGGTGGTGGGTGCTGATGTTTTTTTGCTGAAATAAATGGGGGGAGGGTTGTTGCTCTGCTGCTACTTGTGCATGGGAGGGGGGAGTGCGGGCATTGAGGTTCTAATGTTTTTACTGTCACTCATTCTTCGAGGCACTCTTCTGTTTTTGTGGATGTCTGCGAAGAACAAGAATTTCAGATTGTATATTGGATACATTCTCTGATATTAAATGAAACTGTTAAAAAAAGATGGAACAAGGCTGGCTGGCCAGATTTTTTGAAAGCTCCTGACATAATTCTTTATTAGTTCAATAGAGCATGAAATTGAACTCTAAAAATAAATGAGGGTATAGCATACAGAAGAGCAAAATGCTATAGAAGAGATATGATACTCTCTTGGGTTTGCCTTTTCCTTCACCTTCATGTCCAATGAACACTATGAGCTGGACTTTTTATAAAAACTTTCATATCAGTCAATGGGTTGAAGTCAGCAAATATCAGAAAATTCATTCACATCCTTGATAAGAGAAAACATTATTTTGCAAAATAATGCAGAAAGGTCACTGATTTCAATGGAATTTAAATATGATAACTTATAAAATCATTAATAGTCATCTTACTTTTGTGCCATAGGTGTAAGGATCTTTTTCATTTCTTCCATTATTCCTTCTCGCTTGTCAGGATTAGACTCCAGAACTTTATCCAATGTTGAACAAAATGATGACTAACAGACAAAAATGTTAACAATTTATTAAAATAAAATTGACTAAAATCTTTTAGAAATCTGTTTCAGAAGAAGGCATCTTAACTAAATATACAGGGAAATACAGCCCAAGCTATATAATATAAATTCATTAGTAGTGAAGTCAACATAATATTTTTCTTCAATGGTTGAAATTTCCTTCCACAATTTTACAGGTAGACATTTCTTAATTACTATGAAAATTGCTTAAGCCAATTTAGTGCATTAATGTGTTACATTTGTTCTTATTCATATTTGAGCAGTAATCTGAATGCCAGGATGAATAAAATTCTGTAATTTAGCAGGAATAATGTACACAAGCCTACACCTGAATAAATTTGTAAGGGGAATAAAAAAATACTAATTCATACTTATGCTGATACTTCCAACATTAATCTTGAGGAAATTACATTTACTGCAAGTAGAATGAAATATTTAAAAACTCATAAACAAGAGAAAATCTGCAGATGCTGAAAATCCCAGCAACATACACAAAATGCTGGAGGAACTCAGCAGGCCAGGCTGCACCTATGGAAAAAAAGCACAGTTGATGACTGAAACGCCAACTATGTTCATTTAAAAACTCATTACATACTTGCCTAGAGAATAAGCTGCACTATTGAGAAAGTGGTTAAAATATCCATCCTTAACCACAAGTTACAGCATGCAAAATCCATTCCATATGCTATGTGCAAAAAAATTAATAATTCTACTAGTTAACTTTATTACAATCACCAATCTAAACTGGATTAAAGCAGAACATAGTGCCTGCAAACTGCAGTCCAATACACCAAACCTGTAAGATCCTAGCGTTCACTGCTGCATGCTGCAATATTGATTGTTCAGAATCAGTTTTATTATCACTGACATGGGTTGTGAAATTTGTTGCTTTGCAGGAGCAATACCTAAATATTACAATAAATTACATATTAAAAAATCCAATGGTAAAGGGGAAGAATCTGCTCCTATAACATCTTCAAGATCCTGTACCTCCTTACTAGTGGCAGTAACCAGAAGATGGGTTGTGCTGGATGGTGAGGGCCCTTCATAGTGGATGCTGCTTCTTGAGACATCTGAAAATGACTTTGATGGTAGGGAGGCTAGTGCCCATAATGAAACTGGCTAAGGTGAAAATTCTAAGTGTGATAATGATACTGTAATCCTATGGATTTCACATCTGCATACAATGATGCAATCAATCAGAATACTCTCCACTATACAAATGTAGAAATTTGCGAGTGTCTTTGAGTGTCTCCTCAACCCCCGAATAAAATATACCCAACAGTGAGTCTTTTTCGTAATTTCATCAAAATGTTGGGCCCAGGATAGATCTTCAAAGATGCTGACACCCAGGACTTGAAGCTGCTCACCCTTTTCGCTGCTGACCCCTTGATGAGAACTGCTGTGTATTCTCCTAATTTTCCCCTTCCTGAAGTCCATAATTCATTCCTTTGTCTTACTGACATTGAGTACAAGGTTGTTATTACAAAACTTCTCAACCAGCTGAGCTTGCTCACTCCTGTACACCACCTCGTCATCATCTGAGATTCTGCCAACAGTTGTGTTATCGATAAGTATATAGATGGCATTTGAGCTGTGCCGAGCCACACAGTCATGAATGTGGGCAAAACAGAGCAATGGGCTAAACACACATCCTTGAAATGTGCCTGTGTTGATTGTCATCGAGAAGGAGATGCTATTTCTGATGAGAAAGGCAAGGATCTAGTTGCAGAAGGAAGTACAGTGTCCCAGCTTTTGAAGTTTGTTGATTAATACTGAGGATGCTGGTGTTGAACGCTGAGCTGTAGTCAATAAACAGCAGCCTGACATAGGTACTGCTGTTGCCCAAGTGGTCCAAAGCCAAATGGACAACTAGTGAAATTTCAGCATCTGCTGCAAACCAGGTGTGGTAGTAGGCAAACTGCAGTGGGCCTAGGTCCTTACTCTGACAAGAGTTAATTCTCAAAGCACTTCATCAAAGTAGATGTGAGTGATACTGGGCAATAGTCGCTGAGGCAACTCACCCTGCTCTTTGGGCACCAGTATAATCGTCGTCTTTTTGAAGTAGGTAGGAACCTCCAATTGCAGCAGTGAGAGACTGAAGATAGCCTTGAATACTCCAACCAGTTGGGTTAGCACGGGTTTGTTATGCCCTACCAGGTACACCATTAGGGCCTGACACCTTGTGAGGGTTCACTCCTCTTGAAAAGATGTCCTGATACTGATTTTCATGTAATAGTTCAGTCAGAAGGTGAGATAATCAGGACACACAAACATGTGCTTGCCTACGTGGTTCCACAACATCCTATTCCCCACGTACTAAATAGCGACTGGACTTTTCAAATACAAGCCCTTTCCTATGGTCAGATGGAACTTAGGCAAGTTACAGAGAATACAGGATACTGGTGTGCCAAACAAAAATAAAAATCTGAGAATCATTGGTCTGCATTGTGTTTGAATATGGGTGTCAATTACATGGTGTAGTAATACAGAAGGAAGGACTGCACAAGAATAAAGAAACAACTGACAGTGAGGGTTATAATGGAGAAAAGGTGGAACTGTTATTTCCTAAGCATCTAGAGTACAAAAAAAAAAGTGCTGTTTTTCAAAAGACTGGCCCTCAGCTTTGGGCACACTGTTATAGGAAAGACACGCTTAAGCTGCAAAAAATGAAGAAAAGATTTGAGGATGTTGCCAGGACCAGAGAGACTGAGCGATGGGGAGAGATTACCCAGACTAGGTCTTTATTCCATGGAATATTGGAGAATGTGAGACTTACAGAAAAGTTTAAAATTATGAGCGGCATAGATAAGGTGAATAAGAACAGTCTTTTCTCCAGGGAGTGCAAACCTAGGGGGCATACATTCAAGGCGAGAGGGGAAAATTTTAGAAGGGACTCAAAGGAGCAACTTTCTCATGCAAAGGATGGTGAGTACATGGACTGAACTGCCAGAGAAAGTGGTTGAGGTAGGTACAACAGTATCATTTAAAAAACACTTATGTAGGTACACAGAGGGGTGAGGCTTAGAGGATATGGGCCGAGTGCAGGAAATTGAGATAGATGGGTGGGTATTGGGGCGGGCATGGACTTACTGGTTGAGATGCAAGGCCTATATCTGTGCTGCATTGCTCTGACTCTGAGTTAGAATGACACAGCGAGAATGGATTTTTTTTACTTTAAGGAGCAGCAGACAGCAAATGGGTTAAAACTTACCTTGCAAATCATGAATGTATTTCCATATAGCTCTTCAGTTAACATATTCCTTTGTTCTAATACTGCTTTGTCATTATACGCATATTCCACAACTGCTGATGCCTCCGAATGTCGCAGCAACCTCTTCACTTCACCTTTGAAGCTTTTAATTACCTCAGCTACTTGTTTCTTATTTCTACAAAAAGAAACCGCACATTAAATCTAGGTTTTACTCAATAACTCGCATTGCCAACAAAAGACTTTCTTTCATAACTTCACATTTAGAATTTTCACCTATTACTCAAAATCAATTAATTTTGAAAAATATATTTGCTAACAAATGAATCAAGATTTAGTTGAGATTAATGAAGAGTAATTGACATTTGTCTTACTCTGACAATACAAAGTCTAAATGTTATTTGCTAAACTAGACAGCACTTTTAAATTATCCTCTGATTTATAGTTTCACTTGTATGTGAACATGTTGACTGAGCTGTGCGTTTATGGTCTTCAGCACAATGGGTCTAGGAGGTGAGATATCTATAAAGGCCTGAATTACAGATTTATGAACTATTGGGCCTATACCAGTGGTCCCCAACCACCGGGCCGCAAAGCATGTGCTACCAGGCCGTGAGAAAACGATATGATTTGGCGATAGGAGTCAGCTGCACCTTTCCTCATTCCCTGTCACGGCCACTGTTGAGCTTGAACGCACGCGAGGTCGTTACCTGCGCGTCATCTGTGTCAGCGTGGGAAGGAGATCAACTCCTCGAGCTTGCAAATGACGGCGGGCTGAAAAGTATGTTTGACATAACATCCCTGCCGGCATTCTGGATCAAAGTCAAGGCTGAATATCCTGAGATAGCCACGAAAGCACTGCAAAAGTTGCTTCCGTTTCCAACATTTTTCTGCGAAGTGAAGTTTTCTGCGATGAATGCAATGAAAACTAAATTGCGGAATAGACTGGACATAAGGAACCCCCTTCGAGTATCGCTGTCTCCCAACACCCCTCGATGGGACCGTCTTGTTGCAGGAAAACAAGCCCAGGGCTCCCACTGATTCAGCGATATTGGTGTGTTGTAATGATTTTATACACTCATACGAGGAAAATATGCGCTGTTTAATATCCAAATGTTACTTAAAATGTTATGATGCTATTGACTTATAAGTGACTTATATAACCATATAACAATTACAGCACGGAAACAGGCCATCTTGGCCCTTCTAGTCCGTGCCGAACGCTACTCTCACCTAGTCCCACCGACCTGCACTCAGCCCATAACCCTCCATTCCTTTCCTGTCCATATACGTATCCAATTTTTCTTTAAATGGTAATATCGAACTTGCCTCTACCACTTCTACTGGTAGTTTGTTCAACACTTTCTTCAAGCTCCCCTGATAATGGACTTATCACTATATTCATGCGAGGAAAATATGCGCTGTGTGTTTAATATTAAATTCGTTAGATAAACCCTTTTAAAAACGAAATTGAGTGTATTAGCCACTTCACCTATATTCCGGCCGTGATTAACACCCCCCCCCCCCACCGAACAGAATCGCCAAAAACGATTTGCAGAAAAAAAAAATCATTGGCAAGTACATGCATGTGCACTGGTGCCCGCGCAAGGCTTCATGGTGATTGTAGTCTTTCTCTGGGTAAACACAAGGTATTTGACTGCTACTCTTGTCCGTTGGCAACCCTACCCCCGCCCCCCACCCCCCAGGGGTCAGCCGGTCCGCAAGAATATTGTCAATAATAAACTGGTCCGCACTGCAAAAAAGGTTGGGGACCCCTGGCCTATACCGTGTCTTTTGTCTGCTCAGGAGTATACCATGCTGATGTGATAAAAAAACAAAGGACTTAACATTTCGGAATCACAGGTACAAGCTCACTCCCACCTGTCACATTTCAATACCTTAAAAGCTTAAGTGGAAAGCGGCCAGTGCATGAGTGGGCCAGTGAAGGAGTGGAGCTTTGCGGCTTTGACTCGAGAGGTTCTGGCAGTTTTGGCAGTTGGTCTGTGCAATCAAGTCAATCAAGATTTGAATAGATCAGCAGAAAGCCGTTGATTAGACAATCAAGATTTGAATAGCTCAGACTCAGCAGAAAGCAGCTGATTGGGCAGTCGAGGTCAGGTGACCAAACATTTTGAAAAGCTCAAACAGATAAATGGAGGGATAGCTCAAGCGAAGCGGCCAGTGCGTGAGTGGGCCAGTGAAGGAGTGGAGCTTTGACTTGAGAGGCTTTGACAAGAAGAGGCGGAGGACAAGCTCGCTCGCAGTTAGTTTTTACAATGTCTCCTGAGACGGTGATGTGCCTCTCATGTGAGATGTGGCAGTCCTGGAGGAACTCCCCTCTCCCGCAGTCACATCTGCCAAAAGTGCATACGGCTGGGCGATCTGGAACACCGTGTAAGGAATCTGGAGCAGCAGCTGGATGACCTTCGATTCATGAGGGAGAATGAGGCAGTCATAGATGAGAGCTACAGAGAGGTAGTTACACCTAGGCTGTCGGAAGCAGGTCGTTGGATGACAGTCAGAGGGGGAAAAGCGAAGGTGAGCAGACAGGTAGTGCAGAGCACCCCTGTAGCCATTCCCCTGAATAATAAGTTTACGGTCCTGGATACCGTTGGCGGGGACGACCGACCAGGTGTGAGCCACGGTGGCAGGGCCTCCGGCACTGAGTTTGACCCTGTGGTGCAGAAGGGTGGGACGGAGAAGAGGAGAGCTGTCGTCATTGGAGACCCTATAGTCAGGGGAGCAGACAGGAGATTTTGTGGACGTGAGAAGGACACCCGCAAGGTTTGTTGCCTCCCGGGTGCCAGGGTCCAGGATGTCTCTGACTGGGTGCACGACATCCTGGTACGAGAGGGAAAGCAACCAGAAGTCATGATACATGTTGGGACCAACGACATAGGCAGGAAGAGGGATGAGGTCCTGAAGTGTGAGTTTTGGGAACAAGGCAGAAGGCTGAAGAACAGGACCTCAAGGGTGGCGTTCAGGATTGCTGCCAGTGCTACATGACAGTGATGGTAAGAATTGGAGGAGATGGCAGTTGAATGCGTGGCTGAGGAGTTGGTGCAGGGAGCAGGGTTTTAGATTTTTAGATCAATGGGATCTCTTCTGGGGAAGGTGGGACCTGCACAGATTGGATGGGTTGCACCTGAACTCAAGGGGGAGAAATATCCTTGCAGGTAGGTTTGCTAGCATGGTTCGGGAGGGTTTAAACTAATTTGTGAGGGGGATGGGACCCAGAGCAATAGAGCAGTGAAAGAAGTGCATGGAGTAAAGCCAGATCTAACATACAGAGAGGCTTTGAGGAAAGAGAAGCAGAATAAACAGTGTAAAGACAGTAAGGTAGAAGGGCTGAAATGTGTGTACCTCAATGCAAGAAGCATCAGGAACAAAGGTGATGAACTGAGAGCTTGGATACATACATGGAATTATGATGTAGTGGCCATTACAGAGACTTGGCTGGCACCAGGGCAGGAATGGATTCTCAATATTCCTGGATTTCAGTGCTTTAAAAGGGATAGAGAGGGCGGAAAAAGGGGAGGAGGGATGGCATTACTGGTCAGGGATACTATTACAGCTACAGAAAGGGTGGGTAATGTAGCAGGATCCCCTTTTGAGTCAATATGGGTGGAAGTCAGGAACAGGAAGGGAGTAGTTACTCTAATGGGGGTATTCTATAGGCCCCCTCGTAGCAGCAGAGATACAGAGGAGCAGATTGGGAGGCAGATTTTGGAAAGGTGCAAAAATAACAGGGTTGTTATCATGGGTGACTTTAACTTCCCTAGTATTGATTGGCACCTGATTAGTTCCAAGGGTTTAGATGGGGCAGAGTTTGTTAAGTGTGTCCAGGACGGATTCCTGTCACAGTATGTGGACAGGCCGACCAGGGGAATGCCATACTAGATCTAGTACTATGTAATGAACCGAGTCAGGTCACAGATCTCTCAATGGGTGAGCATCTGGGGGACAGTGACCACCGCTCCCTGGCCTTTAGCATTATCATGGAAAAGGACAGAATCAGAGAGGACAGGAAAATTTTTAATTGGGGAAAGGCAAGTTATGAGGCTATAAGGCTAGAACTTGCGGGTGTGAATTGGGATGATGTTTTTGCAGGGAAATGTACTATGGACATGTAGTCGATGTTTAGAGATCTCTTGTGGGATGTTAGGGATAAATTTGTCCCGGTGAGGAAGATAAAGAATGGTAGGGTGAAGGAACCATGGGTGACAAGTGAGGTGGAAAATCTAGTCAGGTGGAAGAAGGCAGCATACATGAGGTTTAGGAAGCAAGGATCAGATGGGTCTATTGAGGAATATAGGGAAGCAAGAAAGGAGCTTAAGAAGGGCCTGAGAAGAGCAAGAAGGGGGCATGAGAAGGCCTTGGCGAGTAGGGTAAAGGAAAACCCCAAGGCATTCTTCAATTATGTGAAGAAAAAAAGGATGACAGGAGTGAAGGTAGGACCCCATTAGAGATAAAGGTGGGAAGATGTGCCTGGAGGCTGTGGAAGTGAACGAGGTCCCCAATGAATACTTCTCTTCGGTATTCACCAATGAGAGGGAACTTGATCATGGTGAGGACAGTATGAGTGAGGTTGATGTTCTGGAGCATGTTGATATTAAGGGAGAGGAGGTGTTGGAGTTGTTAAAATACATTAGGACAGTTAAGTCCCCGGGGCCTGACGGAATATTCCCCAAGCTGCTCCACGAGGCGAAAGAAGAGATTGCTGAGCCTCTGGCTAGGATCTTTATGTCCTTGTTGTCCAGGGGAATGGTACTGGAGGATTGAAGGGAGGCGAATGTTGTCCCCTTGTTCAAAAAAGGTAGTAGGGATAGTCCGGGTAATTATAGACCAGTGAGCCCTATGTCTGTGGTGGGAAAGCTGTTGGAAAAGATTCTTAGATAGGATCTATAATTTAGAGAATCATGGTCTGATCAGGGACAGTCAGCATGGCTTTGTGAAGGGCAGATCGTATCTAACAAGCCTGATAGAGTTCTTTGAGGAGGTGACCAGGCATATAGATGAGGGTAGTGCAGTGGATGTGATCTATATGGATTTTAGTAAGGCATTTGACAAGGTTCCACACGGTAGGCTTATTCAGAAAGTTACAAGGCATGGGATCCAGGGAAGTTTGGCCAGGTGGATTCAGAATTGGCTTGCCTGCAGAAGGCAGAGGGTGGTGATGGAGGGAGTACATTCTGATTGGAGGATTGTGACTAGTGGTGTCCCACAAGGATCGGTTCTGGGACCTCTACTTTTCGTGATTTTTATTAACGACCTGGATGTGGGGGTAGAAGGGTGGGTTGGCAAGTTTGCAGACGACACAAAGGTTGGTGGTGTTGTAGATAGTGTAGAGGATTGTCAAAGATTGCAGAGAGACATTGATAGGATGCAGAAGTGGGCTGAGAAGTGGCAGATGGAGTTCAACCCAGAGAAGTGTGAGGTGGTACACTTTGGAAGGACAAACTCCAAGGCAGAGTACAAAGTAAATGGCAGGTTTCTTGGTAGTGTGGAGGAGCAGAGGGATCTTGGGGTATATGTCCACAGATCTCTGAAAGTTGCCTCACAGGTGGATAGGGTAGTTAAGAAAGCTTATGGCGTGTTAGCTTTCATAAGTCGAGGGATAGAGTTTAAGAGTCGCGATGTAATGATACAGCTCTATAAAACTCCAGTTAGGCCACACTTGGAGTACTGTGTCCAGTTCTGGTCACCTCACTATAGGAAGGATGTGGAAGCATTGGAAAGGGTACAGAGGAGATTTACCAGGATGCTGCCTGGTTTAGAAAGTATGCATTATGATCAGAGATTAAGGGAGCTAGGGCTTTACTCTTTGGAGAGAAGGAGGATGAGAGGAGACATGATAGAGGTGTACAAGATAATAAGAGGAATAGATAGAGTGGATAGCCAGCGCCTCTTCCCCAGGGCACCACTGCTCAATACAAGAGGACATGGCTTTAAGGTAAGGGGTGGGAAGTTCAAGGGGGATATTAGAGGAAGGTTTTTACTCAGAGTGGTTGGTGCGTGGAATGCCCTGCCTGAGTCAGTGGTGGAAGCAGATACACTAGTGAAGTTTAAGAGACTACTAGACAGGTATATGGAGGAATTTAAGGTGGAGGGTTATATGGGAGGCAGGGTTGGCACAACATTGTGGGCCAAAGGGTCTGTACTGTGCTGTACTATTCTATGTTCTATGTTAATAATTTGAGATTACAGCCCTGACAAAGCTTCAATGAGTGGTAGAGTTGGCTTTAAACCTGTGGGACAATTTACTGTGATATTTTAAAACCAAAGAACACTGGAAATACGCCCCAAGTCTGCAGAAACAATTAACTCCAAAGGTTCTGCTAACATCTCACGATTTCTAACACAATACTTACCCATACATTAGAATTTTTTTCACAATATGTCTGCCATACTTGGATTTACTCAAGGCAATCAGATGCTCTGAAAAGAAATTACAAGGTAGTATTAACTGAAAGGAAAAAATTATTTTGTATTCATTTACAGTATGCGTATTGCTTGGTAGGCCAGAATTTATTGCCCATTCTTAAATGCTCTTGGGAAAATGGCAAAGCACATTCTTGAATCTCTGCAGTCCTTCTGTTGAAGGGACTCTGCTGGGCAGAGTTCTACGAGCTGCGAATGTAATTGAATATAATCCAATCAGCAGTAAGCATCTTGACTTCCGCCCTTGATGAAATTGTCAAGGTGGCTGGATTTAGAGCATTATCTAGAGAAACTCATTTTACCAGGGAATACCATGGTGTCAAAATGGCTGTTGTACTGCATCTATAGTAGTACTGTAGTGGATAGTGCTTGGCGCTCACTTTCAGCTTCCACTACTGGCAAAGAGGAGAGCTGGATGTGTAAATCCCTCCCTGCCAGTACATAGCTTCTCCAACAGCAAGCCTCATGTAGTGCCTCCTCGCTGGCGCAACACGGAAACTGAACTCCTCTCAGACTTAGGCTGAACTACAAAGGACAGGGAGGAGATCCGCCCTCTGCACACGTAGCACGCCGACCCACGAGCACGTCCTGGTGCTCGTGAACCTGCTCCCCAGCCATGGGTAAATAGCCCCAGTGCCTTGAAGGCAGCCTCAGAAGAGATGAAGGCTACGGGAGTAAACGCTGACAGCAAATCTGGATTGGAGGCCCTATGGTGGCTGGACGTCACTGAACATCTTTTCGGCAGCTCCTGCAGCTAAGCTGGTGCCAATGTATTGCTTCATAAGCTTTCTTTTGGACTACTCTGGTGAGGCCGAGAGAGGAATCTTTGACAACTGA
Organism: Mobula birostris; assembly: GCF_030028105.1. NCBI lineage: Eukaryota > Metazoa > Chordata > Chondrichthyes > Myliobatiformes > Myliobatidae > Mobula > Mobula birostris. The sequence goes on from NC_092386.1 coordinate 56,145,786, forward strand.
GCATCCAAGGATCTCGAGACAGATGGATACCAACCAACTGATGCCATACTTGGTCAAATGACGCATTGTTGTCAAAAGCACTTTTATATCACCATTAATTCAGCTCTTTGATCCATATCTGAGATGAGACAAAGGTCTGGAACGAAGTGGTCCTGACAAAATCAAAACGATCAGTGGTGTGAAGATTATTGGTAGAGAGCATACAGTTTTAAAATACCTTTCAATTCCTCAAAAGCCTCTTGCCTTTGTTCTTCATCACCAAACTGAAGATAACACTGGATTATTCGGGCAGAATCATGTGAAAACGCAATCTGCAGAAGACAATAAAATAATTCAAGTTTAAAAAAAGTCTGAGAGATTTACGGTAGAATTCCTTTTTCATGTGAATTATTATGGATTCAATAAAACACTAAAATAAAAATCCCAGTGTTTTACAAAAGGAAACAGCATTGCACTTTCAACTTCATTTTCTCTCAACATTATAGAACTGGCAACATGGTTCTGCAAATACATCCCCTGTGACAACACTACCATAGACAACAGTAAACTGTGTTAATTTGACTTCAAGGCCACAAATTCTATGTGCTATATGTAAAAACACCCAAAGTTCAGTATTTAATTGGAATCTAAAACACCATGTTCAGTGGATAAAACACAAGCACAAACATTGAACACCACACAGCAGTGTTCAGTTAAGTCTTTATATTATACAGTGCAAAACACCAGGACAGATCTTTCAATGTCCTGAGATTGACTGTCATCTGTGCCCTCTCCATGCTGTAATTTTGAAGAGAATTTTGCTGGTGGTTTGATGTTTATTTTTAGAAGCTTTTTGTATGACGCATGACTCTGGGGTTGTACACCTAATGGGTTCTTTTTTTTTCTCACTTTTCTGCTTAGTAGTTTTTTTTAGTTATCACAAATTTTTTTTCAATTTTTAAGATAATGTCTTTTTTGAGACATTGTAAGTGTTGTTACTTCAATGTACTCATGTTATTTTTTCTGTATAACAATAAAAAGATTTGAAAAAAAAAAGAAAGAAAGAAAGAGGGGTCAACTCCAAGCTTATCAGAATAGCATAAGGAATCTCACAGCAAACAGCCAGCTGTGCTGACAAGAACAGTATTGGCATTCAGTCATTCAAAACTGCTCAGAAGCTGTCAAAAAAAAATCTTAAAATTGCAAACACACAAACACTTCAAAACTATAAAAAGCCCTATTTAACAATCCTAGCAAGCAAGGTCTCCCTTTTTATTCAAAAGGGCCTGTAATACATTTACCAAGTTAACCCCGGAAGGAGCTCAGGAGGTATATTCTCCATTTTGAGAGTTGGGACATCTATGCAGGTTTGCACTGCCCTCACTCCACAAGAAGTCCCAGCCAGAAATCCTGTATCTCATGCTGCATAAAAGATTCTGCCATCACCTCCACTTAAGAATTGTCCAAATAAGGATATATCCACTGCAGGCTTTATCTGAACATCTGTAGGCCTCAGTGGAAATTTTACCCAAATGTATTAATTTCAGATGAAATGTAGGCAGTATCATTTTCACACTTTCAGATATAATTAGCCTGTAATTACTGAAATGGTATTGTTGATACACAAGTTAAGCTATAGTTTAAAAACTAAAGATAATTACTTAATTACAAATATCCCAATATTAAATACGATACAAAAACCTGCATTAGATATATCTTAAATCAAGCACTATGACTAATGAAAAGCTTAAAGTAAAACAACATACATTTTTAATATTTCCATGGACTAGATTCTGCAATTCTTTCATAAGTTCTGCTTTTTTCTCTTTACTGCAGTCTTTTCTAGAAGAAAAAAAAATCAGTGTAGTTTTCTAAGCTTCCTTCCAGGCAAACTATTGTCAAGTGGCTAGATGCTAAAAGGTTAGAGCTAAACCAATTTTATTGTATTTTGATTGTAGACAGCAGTATTGTAGACCCAAGTATTTCAACACAAATAGTTCATAATTACATTGTGGTACCATAATCTACAACTGACAGACAAAAAATGAATTACTCCATTCCCTATTATAAAAAGTAAAGGATCAATGATAGGATGTAAATTTTAATTTTATTCATTGGAGATTTGAAATTATTCTTAATCTGCAGTGAACAAAGGTTGATAACATGCAAATACTGATTACTTTATTAATAATTTCCTTTCTGTAGCAAGTTTAAACTTTATAAATATTCAAACTGTACCTATTAAAAATGCGGCAGTTCTTGGTAAACAAAGAGAAACATGATACATGATAATAAAGGCTAATGGAATGTTGGACTTTATTACAAAGGGATTTGAGTACAAGAGCAAGGAAATCCTTTTCCATTTGTACAGGGCCCTGGTGAGACCACACCTTGAGTACTGTGAGCAGTTTTGGTCTCCAGGGTTAAGGAAGGACATCCTGGCTGTGGAGGAGGTGCAGCGTAGGTTCACTAGGTTAATTCCTGAGATGTCCGGACTGTCTTACGCAGAGAGGTTAGAGAGACTGGCCTTGTACATGCTGGAATTAAGGAGATTAAGGGGGGATCTGATTGAGACATATAAGATTATTAAGGGATTGGACAAGATAGAGGCAGGAAACATGTTCCAGATGTTGGGAGAGTCCAGTACCAGAGGGCATGGTTTAAGAATAAGGGGTAGGCCATTTAGGACAGAGTTGAGGAGGAACTTCTTCTCCCAGAGAGTTGTGGAGGTGTGGAACGCGCTGCCTCAGAAAGCAGTGGAGGCAAATTCTCAGGATGCTTTCAAGAAGGAGCTAGATAGGTATCTTACGGATAGGGGAATCAAGGGTTATGGGGACAAGGCAGGAACCGGGTATTGATAGTAGATGATCAGCCATGATCTCAGAATGGCGGTGCAGGCTTGAAGGGCCGAATAGTCTACTTCTGCACCTATTGTCTATTTTATAGGAAAATACCTATGATAGGAATTAATTTAAAACCCAGATCAAAGCAAACATTGTGGAGAAATCAGCATCAACTTTACATTAGATGTATTAAAAACAATTTTGAAAAGTTTTATGGAATAAATTTTAAATATAGATACTGCTATTGTGCAAAATTAAGATTAAAAGTAAAACTATTAATTTCATAGTTTGATTTTCATTTATCCTGTTGCATTAAAGTTACAAATTTATTGAACCAGTTTTGATCCTCCATAATAACAGCAACCCAGGAAGAAGAATAATCTACTGAGAACCTGAGCTGACTCAACAGCAATGATATTAGGATAACATCAAAGGTGAACTTCATATTGATTCAGATGCTCAGCACAGCTATCTCAGAAAGTGACTAAAATGGGTCTATATATTAAACTAGTTAATATAAATTTAGCTGAGGTAACCTATCACCCAGTGTACCAAGAAATCTTAATAGAAAAAGTGCAAATAAGTTCAACAATGAAAATCATACAGAAGCTTTCTAATCAGGCCAATGCTTAATTTATTTGAATTAGGATCAAGAGACAAGGGTACTGAGCAATGCGGTCTTCAACTTGCCATTAAGAGTTTATTCAATATGCAACATCACTTTAAGTGGACATTTAATTGCTACAAGTGTAAAAGATTAATTTGAGCTGAAAATACCTTCTTACACTTTCCCAGATCTGCTTTGATCGGTTTATTAGATCATAATTAGTTTTCTTGTCCTGTTGTCTGTTCACTTTTAGTTCCTTCTTTTGTTTTTTGAAATCATCCCACTTGGGTTTCTTTCCAGCCGTTCCTAAAATGACAAATCATTGTTTTAGAAATAACATTTTAAATATATTTTAAACTACCATGTACTGATTGCCACAAAAAAAACCCAAAGGATGATGCACCATAAAGCCATGTCTCTGACATACTCAATAATGTATCATATACTAGACAACTCTCCAGCTTGGCATGTAGGAGGCTAATTAGAAAATCAGAGTGGAGTTGATGGGTATGTGAGAGGAAACAGGATACCGAAATGATTGGGTAATGAATGGGATTTCTAAAACAGCTGGCATAGGTTTAATGGACTGAACAGCATCTTTTAATGCAAAAAATATGAATATTTGAGAATGAGAAAAGCACCAATAATGCCTGAGGTTGTCAATTCCAATGATTTTTTGCTTGACATAGGATGCCATCTGGAGAGAGAAAAAAATAAACAGGACTAGAGCTAGTATTAAACACAAAAAAAGATTATGTTTGAACACACAATTATTTCAACCCAATCCAAAAGACTTTACTTTTTGGATTCACTATTCAGATATACATGAATGTCCATCATTGTTGGATTTAGGGGTAAACTCAGTGAAAGGATTCTCTTTGGCCTCTTTACTGGGAGTTCCTCTTCCCTTTTTGTTTTCTAAGATTAGCAGACAAGAATCTGTTATTATCTGTTAATCCATTATTAAACATACATTAAGAATTTGGTTTCGGTTTCATAGATTTTTTGAGTTAAATAATTTTATTCTTTCTAGTAATATCTATCTCAATTACTTTTTTAAACATACAAATTTGGATAAGGCCTTTTTAATTTGGAATCCCAAGGGAATAATAACTTTTTCAGATTTGTTTTTAGGGAACTGTTTAATGTCTTTTTCTCAGTTAGTGGATAAATATGATTTATCTCATGTACACTTTTTTAGATATTTACAAATTAGGAATATATTACGTGGTTTGTTACTAAATTACCCTTCTGCTTATCCACCTAATATGACAGATGTTCTCTTTCAGTTTAAACCATTTCAAAAAGGCTTGATAGCTATAATCTATAAACGGTTATTGAGTTCACCAATGATATCTAATGATAAAATTAAATGTGTTTGGGAATCGGAACTTCAAGAGTCACTTTCAGATAATCAATGGAGTAAAATTTTTCATTCGGTTAATAACGCATCTATTTGTGCCCATCATCCCTTGATACAGTTCAAGGTAGTGCACTGGGCCCATATATCAAAGGATAAACTAACGCATATTTTCTCTAATATTAATCCTATTTGTGACAGATGTAATACTCAGCTGGCCACTTTAACTCATATGTATTGGTCTTGTATAAAGCTAGATAACTTTTGGAGAGGTGTTTTTAAAACACTATCAAAATTTTTGGATCTGGATCTACAATCTAATTTGCTTATGGCAATTTTTGGGATTATCCCATCGGAAGCAGGAAATATTCTGGTTTCCGCTCAACGTATGATAGCCTTTTCGACCTTACTGGCTGGGAGAACCATTTTATTGAAGTGGAAGGATTCTAATCCACCTACAGTCTTTTACTGGCCAATTTTTTTCCTTTCGCTTCATAAACTGGTAAGAGGAGAACTGTTACTTTCATTTTTTAATGATATATTTTATACTAGTTTAACAATATCTATGATTTTGACAATGTCTATCTTAATCTTGGTTTATACTGTTACTGATATATATATTTGAACTAATTCTCCTCTTGATTGTATTTATGCTTTTTTTAAATCAATAAAAAGATTAATAAAGAAAGAAAGAAAGAAAGAAAGAAAAGACTTTACCAAGAACAGTCTTAGAAACTAAAACAATTGGGCAGGAGCACGGTCAAGATCAGGAATGATCATACAGAGAAATGTAACCCATTCCTCAAATATGTAGTAAACCTCTTCATTAGCACAATAAACTAATGAAGCAAACCATCAATCCAAGTGCATCAGAATAATGAAAACATAAAAATGACAGAAGAGCAGTGTTAAATACTGAAAATAACATGCTGAGAGTAAATGATTAAGCTTTGCACCTCTGAATCTGCTCTCTTACTGTACTACAGGCGAGCCCTACGTTACAGTTTAGCTTGTGGAAATTTAGCTATTAGATTTCACAATCACTACCCAAAAGTTTAAGATACAAAATAAAATTCACTTTCATGGGATTTGTGGAAAAAAAAGGCAAATAAATCAACAAATTTCTTCTCTTTCAAATATCTTTCTTGATGCTGAGGCTTTATAGAAAATCACAACATGGCACTTTTTCTGAGATTGCAACACCACCTTAACCAAATCCTGTAACAATGGGAGTTGCCTATGTTGTTAAATAGGATATCAAAACATTGCCTAAAATATTGAACTAAAGCAGATGAAGAAAGATTGTCTAATTTAAGAGTAGTATGAGCAGAGACAAATAACTTGAAATTATTATTATTCAAGGCAATAATTTTTGCGCAATACACTGCAAAAATTGTTATAAAAGTGTAAAGCTCAAGATTGTTTTAAACGTAAAAAAGTTGATCAGCTACGTACCCTCTTCATTTTCACTCAATTGCTTCCTCTTTTTTCCAGTTTGCTGTTGTCCCTTAATTTTTTTCACTTTTCCAGTGGCATTAAACTTTGCCTTCTTCTCAAACTTTTGAGACTTGAACTTTGAATTGCCTTTCCCAGGTTCACCTGTTAGAACCCAAGCAAGAAGAACATTCGGAAGTTAACACAGATGGCTGGTAACTTTAGTAACAAATATAACACAAATTTTAAGTCAAATCCATGAAGTGAAGCATTAAAAGCTCTGATTATTATTTCTCTGGTCTATTATGGCCAGGTATCATTAAGTACACAGCTGGAGTTTGTCTGCACAAAATTACAGTAGATTTGACATGAGATGTTGACCAGTACATGTTAGGTAGGTAGATGAGAGAGAATAAAATCTGCTCACTGAATAGGATGGGGAGACAAAGGAAGAGGCTTCTGAGGAGCACAATGCCCCCTCTGCATGACAGACACTATAATTTTGAAATGATGCACTGGCAGGTTTATTTCACAGAAAATCTTTAAGGCGATGTTGTAGCTTGAAAAAGTGGAGCAGCAAATATCTTCACAATATTTTATCATAAATTTCTAAACATTTCTATGAAATGATTTTGGCAGTACTAGTAAAAGGATACAACATAAAAGTACCAAAACAAATTTGAAAATTTTACTCAAAACTTTCAGATTTTGATTCCAATTTCTTTAATAATAAAAAAATCTCATTCTTTTGAGATTAAAAAAATCTCAAAATTACTTAACAAATGTAAATAAAATTGTCCAAGTAAATGTTCAGTCATTATTTTCAAATTCTGAGAGTATGGTTTATTTATTCCAGACCTATAGAGCTATTCTCCCAACCATTTAATTTTTCAGACACCTCACTTCTATTCATTTTATGTTAATGAAGGAAGTCTTCAATTTTCTATGCAATTTCTCTGAATTTGAAGAAAAGGATATGGAAGCAGACTTAAATTTGATTTCTACATTAAAACTTGTAAACTTTACCCATTGGATTCTAATAACATCAAAAGCTTACCTGATGAAACATTTTTAGATCTGTCAAACTTTTTAACTCTGCTCTTTCCAGGTGGCGTACTTCCACCTTTCCCAGATAACTTTTTACCTTTAAGCACCATGATATCACTCAGGCCAATCTGTAAGAGCAATAGGAATAATTACTGCACTAAGCTGATACTCCAGACAAGATGGAACAGCATAACGTTTTGCAATGATATAAAAAAGCAATGCAGTGCTCTTTAAAAAATGCACAAAAATGTTACAATCATACTTAAAAAACTGAAAACAAACGAGGTATGTGACGTAAATACAAATGATTTTTTACAATTAGTCTTTTGCAACATACCACAACAATTTCTAAACTTGTATAATCTTAGAGCTGATTAATTTCTAAAAGAATGAATGAATCAGATTTACATCAAACATTTTTATGACATCTCAAAAGGAAATCAAGAGACATAATTAGTGCAACCACTGGACAACTCCACCATTAATTGAAACCCTTTTCCCCAGAGGGAAAAATATCCAAATGCTGAGCATTTCTTCTAACAAATAAACCATAAATATAGAAATATGTGGCAAAAAGGAATCTAGTATTTATGCAGTAATAAGAACAATTGCAAACTATCTGTGGGCAATGTCAGAGGAATAAGAAACAAAGACATACATTCATAGGTGGCTTTTTCTATTGTGGTACAGGATAGAAAAAGGTCACCAGATGCTGTGCGATAAATCTACAAATTGCAAAGCACCTGGTGACTCTTTGATCTGTCTCGGATTAACAGCAGCTTAACATAAATATTGCTGTTGCTCAGATGGACAAAGCCAATGCGATTGTGCCCACTGTGGACCTGTTGTGGTGATAGGTAAATTGCAGTGAGCCCATGTCCTTGCTCAGGTAGGAGTTAATTCTAGACATGGCCAACCTGACAAACCACTTCACCACAGCAGAGTGCTACCCAGTGACAGTCAGTGAGGCAGCTCACCCTGCTCTTCTTGGATAGTGGTATGACCAATGCCCTTTTGAAGCAGGTGGGAAACTCCAATTGCAAGAGTGAGAGGTTGAAGCTTGACATTCAACACCATTATCCCTTCAGTACTAATCCAACAAACTTCAAAACTTGGGCCTCTGTAACAGGATCCTTGACTTCCCCATTGGGAGACCGCAGTCAATGTGGATCTGAAATAACATCTCCTCTTTGTTGACAACCAATACAGGCACACCTCATGGATGTGTACTACGCCCACAGCTCACCTTTCTACACTCCTGATTGTGCAGCTCCGCACAGCTAAAATGCAAATTATAAATTCGCTGCTGAGTTGTCAGCAGATGATAATGAGGCGGTATACAGGAGTGAGATAGTTTGGCTGGTGGAGTGGTGTTACAACAGCTTTGCACTTACAAAAAACTGAATGTGAAGTTCAGACCAGTCCTCAATTATTACATTAGTAATAATAAACCAATTCTGAAATATATAAAATTAAAGAGAACAGGTATAAAAAACATAAAAAAAAAGTGCAGATGCTGGAAATCTAAAGTAAAACAAAATGCTGAATACACTCAGGTCAGACAATCTCTTTGGAATGAAAAACCATGAGTGTATCAGGCTGGAGGCCCTTATTGTTTATTTTTCCTCAGATGCTCTGAACTCAAGTTCAAGTTTAATTATTTTTCAACCATAAATGAATATAGCCAAATGAAACAGAGTACCTCCAGGCCAAGGTGCAAAACATATCACCAACAGCACATAGCACAAACGGTTATGATTTCAGCCACAAAGAAAAAAATACGTAGCCCAAGTCCATGCGTGGCATAACTAGAATTATGGGATGCTGTCCTGCTCCAGCTTATTCTTCCACAGAGTAAAAACCAGAAAAAAGCACCAACGGGAGGGGAGGGGCCAGCGCCCAACCCAATACAGGCTTCCCCCGCCATCCGAAGGTAGAGCGTTCCTACGAAACGGTTCGTAAACCGAAATGTTGTGAAGCGAAGAAGCACTTACCATTTAATTATATGGGAAAAATTTGTGAGCGTTCGCAGACCCAAAAATAACCTACCAAATCATGCCAAATAACACATAAAACCTAAAATAACACTAACATATTGTAAAAGCAGGAATATGATAAATACACAGCCTATATAAAGTAGAAGTACTTTTCTACAATCATTGCCGCACTGTTCTCTGTAGCAAAAATCTCACACAAGTGCTCTCAGCAGGAACACGGCACAAGCGCTCTCGGCAGAAAGATGGCGCAGGCGCTCTCGGCAAAAACACTCCCTTCAGTAACCTTTAAGCTATGAAGCTGCCAAATCATACCAAATAACACGTAAAAATACACAGCTGATATAAAGTAGAAATAATGTATGTACAGTGTAGTATCACTTACCAGAATCGAGAAGACAGTGCCGAGCACACTGATGATGGTGTGTTAGGCTGAGTCATCGGAGGTTGGGGTGGTGCAGTGGACCCCAACCTCCAGGCCGGGGAACTATACCGATCCACGAAGCATGCAGGGGTACAGCGGTGGCCTGGACGCACCCAGCACATCTTTAAGAAAAAAGCCAAAATAAACAAGCTAATTAATTAGGTGCCGCCCGGCACATAAATGTCCGCCCAGATCAGACGCAACGCAATCAGCAATCACCTCTGATCTGGGCTGACAATTATGTGCCGGGCAGCACCTAATTAATTAGCTTGTTTATTCAGGCTTTTTTCCCTTAAAGATGTGTTGGGTGCATCTCGGCCACTGCTGCATTCTCCGCGGCAATGTATCGGTCTGTGGCCTGGGGGTTGGGGTGGTGGGACACTGGGGTGTCATCTCATCGTTTCCATCAGGGCAGGCAGGTCAACTTCTTTTACGTCTGCCTGCCTCGATGTCGAAGGTCAAGGTTCGTTGTCTGCTGTGACTGATGTGGAAGGCTTGAGAAACGACGGTATGTTTGACTGCTTAGTCTTGCACATTTTTCTATCATACAGTTCTTTGTAAGCACTCAAACCATCTTGCAAATATGCCATAAACCGACGTACCCTTTCAAAATTAAAGTCGTACTTTTCTGCAATTATTGCAGCGAAAATCTCACGCAGTTGCTTCACATTCAGTTCCTGGATGACCTCACTTTCGGTCCGTTCACTACTGCATTCAGTTTTGATTGTTATCCTTTCCTCTTCCAATTGCATCAGTTCTTCATCTATCAGTTCTTGGTCATAGGATGCCAAAACCTCTTCAATGTCATCTTCATCAACTTCCACAAGCCAAACTCACTTTGTCCTTACTTTGTTCACCACGATCGAAACGCTTAAGTATGTCTAGTTTTACGCTAACACCCTTACGAGCTCTTTTAGGTTTTTCTGATACCTTATAACTCATCTTGCTAACGGTTGCTCACAGGCACCTGTTTAAGCACTGCCGGTGAGAATGCCGTTCCGGGGGAGGGGCTTGGCTGCTCAGGGTGCGCGCTGCTTTTTTCGTAACAGTGAGGTTTCGTAAAGCGAATGTTCGAAAAGCAGGGGACACCTGTATAGATACCAGCGTGCCCCACAGAGGCTCTGCATCTCAGCATCTGCAATAGGCGGCCCAGTGGCTGAGGCTTCACAACTGTAGCAATGCAGCTCTCCAGCCATTGGTGTTGCCAATGAACCGGACTTGAAATATTTTACGTTACCAGTCTCCAATAGGGTCTTGTGATCACAATAAAAATGTCCAAGACAATCAGTCACACCAATTGTTGGGACTGCGCACCTTCTTGGCACAACAATACACAACAAGTCCAGCTCCATCGCTCAAGCAACTCGCTGATGGGATAGCCCTGCAGTTTTGATGTTCTTGGTATCTATCAGTGACTTACAATTGTAAAAAAGATATACAGAATGAACAAATACTAAGTGTTTCCAGCATTGATTGCTTCTAGTGTCAAAGACAGAAGTGGGCAATAGTACCCAGCGTTCATCAGGATGGGCTGGAGCAGTAAAGTCAAAATGGGAAAGTAGTGGTTTAAACAGATAAAGGTTCCATTTCCAAATACACGAAGCACTTATATAAATGTAAATAAACAGGTAAGATTTAACAGAGATGTTGTCCCTAACTACGGACTAAGGCTGAGAAAAATTTTTTAAATTAAATTTCTGGTTTTACCCAACTCTTACTGCCATCCCTAATTGATCTCGAGGAGATATTGAGCGGTCTTCAGGTATGATGTTGTGATCACCTCTGAGTCGTGGCTGAAAGATCATAGTGAAAGAGCGTAACACCTAAGGATACACATTGTATCAAAAGGACAGGTAGGCAAGCAGAGGGGCTGGGGTGGCGTGGCGTGGCTCTTTTGGGAAATATGAAATCAAATCCTTAGAAGGAGGTGACATAGGATCAGAAGATGTAGAATCCTTGTGGGTAGAGATAAGAAACTGGAAGGGTAAAAAGACCCTGATGGGAGTTATATAAAGGCCACCGAATAGTAGCCAGGATATTGGATAAATTTCAATGGGAGACAGAAAAAACATGTAATAAGACCAACATTACGATAGTCACGGGGATTTCAATACAGAGATTGGGAAAATCAGGTTGGTACTGATTTTCAGGTTGGATCCCAAGAGAGGGAATTTGAGACTGCCTACCAGATGTTTTTTTTAGAGCAGCTTGTGGTTGAACCCAGTAGGGTAAGGACAATTCTGAATTGGATGTTATGTTATGACCCAGATTTGATTAGGGAGCTTAAGATAAAGGAACCTGTAGGAGACAGTGATCATGATAGAATTCATCCTGCAGTTTGAGAAGGAAAAGCTAAAAATAGGATGCATCAGTATTACAGTGGAGTAAAGGGAATTAGAGGCACGAGAGAGGGGATGGCCAAAGTTGATTGGAAGGGGTCACTAGCAGGGATGATGAGAGAATAGCAATGCTTTGTCTTTCCGAGAAAAATTCAGAAGGCACAGGAAGGATACGTCCCAAAGATGAAGTAGTATTCTAAAGGGAGGATGAGGCAACCGTGGCTGAGAAGGAAAGTAAAAGGCAGCTGAAAAGCAAAAGCGAGAGCATATCATATTGCAACAACTAGTAGGAAGGTAGGGGATTGGGAAGATTTTAAAAACCAACAGAAGGCAACTAAAAAGCCATTAAGAGAGAAAAGATGAAAATATGAAGGTAAGCCAGCTAATTGCATAAGAGGATAGAAAACGTTCTTACAGATATACAAAGAGCAAAAGAGAGACCACTAGAAAATGACGCTGGAGAGTTAGCAATGGGGGACAAAGAAATGTCAAACGAACTAAATAAGTATTTTGCGCGAGTCCTTACCATGGAAGACACCAGCTGAATACTAGGAAGCAGAAGTGAGTGTAGTTGCTATTACTAAGGAGAAGGTGCTTGGGAAGCTGAAAGGTCTGAAGGTAGATAAGTCACCTGGACCAAATGGACTACACCCAGGGTTCTGGAAGAATTATGTAACAGAAGATATTGTGGAAGCATAAGTGATCTTTCAAGAATCACTAGATTCTGGAATGGTTCAGGAGGACTTGAAAATTGCAAATGTCACTCTGCTCTTTAAGAAGGGAAGGAGGCAGAGAAAGCAAATTATAGACCAGTTAGCCTGACATCAGTGGTTGGAAAGATGTTGGACTTTATTACCAAATGAGGTTTTGGGGCACTTGGAGGCGCATAAGATAGGCCAAAGTCAGCAGGTTTTCTAAAGGGGAAACTCTGACAAATCTGCTTCAGGAAATAACAGGCAGGATAGACAAAGGAGAGTCAGTGGATGTTGTTTATTTGGATTCTCAGAAAGCCTTTGACAAGGTGCTGCATATAAGGCTGCCTAACAAGATAAGAGCCCATGGTACTGACTAATCCAGACAAGGGAGAGTGTTTAATCACGCTCCTTACTTTCTAGATAGTGGAAAGGCTCCAGATACCAGATACTCACTTTCATAATGTTGGCGGCAGAATGTGGTAACACATTAGCGAGGTAAAAGAATTGGCTAAACAACAGGAGGGGGTCAGGATAGATCCATCATTTTCAGGATGGCTAGCTTTAACTTGTAGAATGCACAAGGATCAGTGATGTATCACAACCGGTCACATATCAGAATCAAATTTGTTCCCAATACGAAGATTGGTAACAAAGCAAGTTGTGAGAAGTGCAAAAAGATATAGATAAATGACTGGGCAAATGAAGTACACAATGGAAAAAAACGAGAGGTTGACTTCAAAATTACAGAACAGTGTAATATTGTTTAAATGGAGAAAGACCAGAGTATTACAGTATGAAGGGATCCCCTGGCAAGAACAGGTGATCCCTGCATTACAGACCATTTTCCCACCAAATCCCAAGCTGTAAGTGGAGGTGTGTTCCCATGTGATGTCTTTTCTGCCATATTACGCCATATTACTGCCAAAGTAACCCACTGCCATTATATAATACTTGAGAACATTACACTCAGAATATACAAGATTTATGCAAAAGAAATGACAAATTTTGCCAATTTTTATTTTTAGTCATTCAATAGCGTTTATCAATAACACTTTGATTATGATAACACTGTGTTGATGGTCACAGTCCCTCCTTTACCGTGTCTTTTCCACTCTGAGCACTGCACTCTGCAACACCTGCAAAGCATGTTCTCTAAAGCACGAGGATCGGGGAAAGGATCTTGGAAGTGGAGATGTCAGGATCATTGGAAGAAAGGTTGTGTAAAAGGAATTCAGGAGGGTAGTGGGCGGGAGTTAAGATTGGGGAGGGGGGTTACTTTAAGGAGCTGTCCATGACCGCTGTGGCACCCACTCCCTGCAGTGCAGTATGCCAGAGAAGATAACTCACAGATAAGACCTTAGCTGTGCCGCAGTCTAAGATATCTGTTCACAAGTCCTCAAACTGGAGGGGGCAAGGAAATGAGGGATTTGGCTCTGACTGCTAATCTGAAGTAATGTCACATCCAACTCTCAAAGTATTTGGTATGTCAAAATAAAAGTGACAAAATTTGTACAGAAGGATACTCCTACAGGATGTCACAAACTTCTTGCAATTACAACTATTTTGCTAATTACCACCAAATCATGGCTGTTCCAGTAACTGAATTGGGCTCTTAGGAATTTCACAAGCCACCACACAAAAATTTGAGATGTGAAATATACAAGATTCTTTTCCAGCGGTCCTGTATACTATACATTTCAAATTTTTGAGTAGTGAGTTGCACATTTCCTAAGAGCACAATTCAATTACTGAAACAGCCATAAAATGGGGGTCATCAGAAAGCAAAATAGAATATCGGCTGTTATTGCAAGAAGTATGTGACATCCCATATGAGTATCCTTCATCCGGGACATGCTCTCTTCTTGCTGCTGCCATCAGGAAGAAGGTACAAGGCTCTCAGGACTTGCACTATTAAGTTTAGGAACAGTTACTACACCTCAACTCTCAGGCTCTTGAGCAAAGGGGATAACTTCATTCACCCATCATTGAAATGTTCCCACAACCAGTGAACTTACTTTCAAGGACTCTTCATCTCACGTTCTCAATATTTTTTGCTTATTTATATTATTGCTTCTTCTTTTGGCATTTGCAGAGTTGATGTCTTCTGCTCTCTGGTTGAATGCCCTAGTTAGTGGGGCAGTCTTTCACTGATTCTGTTATAGTTACTATTCTATACATGTACTTTGATAATAAATTTACTGTGAACTGCAGAATTGGTGATGACTGATTGGCTATGCATTCTATATACACATACCGTAACGTGCCACCAACACTTAATGGATTATGATTGACTGGAAAACATTTCTGCATATATGAAATGAATAAGCAGATATTTTTCTATGTTAATGTATTTTGTGAAATGAAAACACTCCACCATCCCAGTAAGTTGTAACCAATACACTTCCCAATTCAGGAGGTGAATTCTTCACCACCACCCCAGACGACCTCTCCCCTCGTCCCTCTCCCACACACACTAGAGGATGAATCCCCTCCCCACTCGCTCCAAGAGGCGACCGCATTCCCCTTCCCTACCCAAGAGCGACGCCTCTCATTACCCCCCTCACCAGTGGCAGACCCTCTCCGCAGTACAGGTCACCCTCCACTTCTCTCAGCCGACGGAAGGCCGAAAGCCATCCATATCTCTGCTCTATTCACCCCGCGCTCAGCACGGCTCTCTTTCCCACCCTACATCCCAAACTCCGCACCGGGAGACCGGCTGGAGCCAAAGCAAGCATCGGTCCACTTACCCGCTCCACACCGCGTGCCGGCCCGCTGCGTCTGACGTCAACGCGTTCGCCAGCGCGGCGTTAACTTTAAAATCACACCGTCGTAAAATCGGAAATATTAGGGAAAATTCCCTTCATTCAAATTAAATTACATTAAGAATAAATTGAAAATAAAATAACTTTGGCCGCGAAGATTGCTTGCTAGAAGGCGCAGACTCAAGGAAGTAAGGTTGGTGCAACAGATTTAGTATCCGGGTGACTCCGGGTAACGGGGTCTTAGTGACCGGCTGATTCTCAATTTTCTGTTAAAATCCCAAACTTGTGAATTAGTTTATTAGGAAAATACAACCACCGTCTTTCAAATGATTTGTTTTATAAAATTTACGGGTTGATACATTTCACACTAAAATAACAATTTGTTTAATCATTTACAGTATATTGGACTATATTATGATTTTATCATAAATCTATTACAGTAATATTTTCTTGGTCAGCACACACACACAAAATGCTGAAGGAACCCAGCAGGTCAGGCAGATGGAGCTGAACAAAAGTCGATGTTTCGGACCGAGCCCCTTCTTCAGGACTGGAAAGGAAGAAGCCAGAATAAAAAGGGTGGGGGGGGGGGTGGGAAGGAGGACGAGCTAGAAGAATATAAGTGAAGCCAGGTGGGTGTGGGAAAGGTAATGGGCTGGAGAAGGAGGAATCTGACAGAAAAGGAGAGTGTTCTATGGAAGGGGGGGGCACTGGGGGAGGTGATAGGCAGGCGAGGAGAAGTGGTAAAATGTTGACTGGGGAATAAAAGAGGGAAAAAATTACAAAGAGAATTGGATGTTCATGCCATCAGGTTGCAGGCTACCTAGATGGAATATCAGATAATGCACTGAGAGTGGCCTCATCATGGCTGAAGAGGAGGCCATGGATGAATATTATCAGAATGGAATTGGGGATAGGAATTAAGGTGCTTGGCCATTGGGGAAATTCTGCTTTAGTTGGATGGAGGGAATGTGCTTGACAAAGCGGTCCCCAATTTACATTGCACCTCACTCACGTAGAGAAGGCTGCACCAGGAGAACCGGATCAAATAGTCAGCCCCAACAGATTTACAGGTGAAGTGTTGCCTCACATGGAGGGAATGTTTGGGGCTCTGAATAAAGGTGAATCAGCGGGTGTAGCATTTCTGTCACGTGCACAGATGAGTGCCAAGAGGGAGATTAGTGGGAAGGGATGAATAGACAGTGAAATCACAGAGCGAATGACCTCTGTCGAAAGGGGGGGGGGGAGGAGGTAAAGATGTGTTTGGCAGTAGGAACTCTTTGAAGATGGCAGAAGTTGAAGGGAGTGATGTGTTGGATGCAGAGGCTCATGGGGTGGTAGGTAAGGATAAGAGGAACTCTATCTCTCTTATGACTGGGAAGATGGGGTGGGTGCTGATGTCCAGGAAATGGAGGAGATGCCAGTGAGGTGGAACAAAGGAAATCCCGTTCCTTGAAGAGGGAAGACATCTCTGATGTCCTGGAAAGGAAAGCCTCATCCTGGGAACAGATGTGGTGGAGATAAAGGAACTGAGAAAAGGGAATAGCATTGTTACAGGAGACAGGGTGGGGAGAGGTATCGTCATAATAGCAGCGGGAATTGGTAGGTTTATAGAGGACATCGGTAGACAATGTGTCTCCAGAGGTGGAGACAGAGAGATTGAGAAAGTGGAGAGAGGTGTCAGAAATGGACCAAAAGAATTTAAGGGCAGAGTGGAAGTTGGAGGCAAAGTTGATGAAATTAATGAGCTTAGCACGGGTGCATGAAGCAGCACCAATGCAGTCGTCAATGTTGTGCAGGAGGAGTCGGGGAGCATTACCAGGGAAGGCTTGGAATATGGACTGTTCTCGTAGCCAACAAAAAGGCAGGCATAGCGGGGGCCCATGGCTACCCCTTGAGTTTGGAGGGAATGGGAGAAATTGTTGAGGGTGAAGAGCAGATCTGTCAGATGGAGGAGGGTGGTTGGGGCTTATGTCGAGAAAGAAGTGGAAGCTTCAAGGCCTTCTTGATGGAGGACAGAAAGGTAGAGACAGGCCAGCCATGGTGAACATAAGGCGGTCAGGGGCAGGGAATTGTTGAGGAGCTCGAGAACGTGTGTATTGTTGTGGATGTAGGTGGGAAGGGACTGAACCAAGGGGGATAGAATGGAGTTGAGGTTTGCAAACACGAGTTCACTAGGGCAGGAGTAACAGAGACAATAGGTCTATCTGGACGGTCAGATTTGTGGATCTTGGGCAGGAGGTAGAAACGAGCAGTGTGGGGTGAGGGAACTCTGAGTTTGGTGGCAGTGGATGGGAGCTCTCGAGTGTTGGTGAGGTTAGTGATGGTAACTGAGACAATTTTCTGATGGTCTGGAGTGGGGTCCTTTTCAAGGGTTAAGTAAGAGGAAGTGTCTGAGAGCTGCTGCAGGGCCTCAGCAAGTTAGAGGCCAGTCCGCCGCACAACAGCGCCCCCTTTTTTCCGGTGTTGGTTCAATTGAATATATGCATATTTTAACAGTACCATAACGATAAATGTAGCCACTTGAAAAGACTGTTTGTGTCTCTTGGGAAAGACAATAAACATACAATAACACAAGAAATAATTACATTAAATAAAACCAAACCTTGACATCACTTGCATAACTGTTAATGTGAGCTAGAAATTGTACTAGCCAAAGGAGCAAGCACTGATATGGTAATGTACTGCTTAAGGAGCTGATTTAAGAGATGTGTGCCAGGTTCAGCTGGGGAAGCTGGAGTTCTTTGATTTGGAGCAATGACATTCCAGGCAAGATTTGATTTAAGAGTTTAATACATCAGCCAAATAGGGCAGGTTTGAAGACAGGGGCCATAAACCTCTTTCTGTATACCGTCCCAACAAAGTACCTCAACATCTGCTGGACACGTAGCATACCTCAGGGCTGAATATTGTATTCAATAATTTCAGACAACCTGCTTTACCTGATTGTATCGGAAATGGCCAGTTCTGTTCTAAGGTTATCTATTTGTAACAACAATTCGCTTGTCTTCTTTCTCCACAGACAGGAGCCGACCTTCTGCACATTTTCAGTTTTCAACAACAGCCCTGATATGCACTTAGAAATTTTTTTACATTCCTCTGTTTTATTGCTTTCCAAAATCCCTCGTAACTTATTAGCATCTAGAGAATTTAGACTACCCTCTCATCACCCTGAGAGGTTCCCTTAATGTTCCTTTCCTACCTCTGCCATTGCTGTAACTTGTTTCCTCACTTCTGAAGAAAGATCTCTGACCTAAAATATTAACTCTTTTTATCCATAGACACTGCCTGATTGCCAAATGTGTTTACCATTTTAAATTTTGATTTACCACAGACAGAACTTTGGGCAAAAGGTGCAAAGGGGATGCAGGGTTCTGTGTACAGCATAGTCAGTGTCTATAAGGGCAGTAAAACAGAATTAATCTTAGCTTTCAACAGTGAATGGGATAGGTGTTTGAGAGAAGCTAACTTTCAGGCTTGTGGGGGAGGGAAAAAAGCTCAATAAATCTGACAGATTACCTCTACTGAGCCAGCACAGTTTTTAAGGGCAAAATAGTCTTCTTCAGTGCCATAAATACTTGAATTGTACTTCATGTACATAGGTCAAATAGGTTTGTGTGTATCCAGTTTCTGAAATTCAGATCCTATATCAATAATCGTGATTATGGAACTATGGGATTGTCTTAAAAGTCAATCTGGTGCATTCATGGTGCTTAAGGAAAGCCTGCTTTTGAATGTGGAGCCATTTATGCAGCTGAGTTAATTGTCTCTGAATTGACAAGACATAGATGGCCAATATATGTTGGTTTTGCCAGGATGTATGCATCTAATAACTTAATAAATAAAACCTGCTTAATAGCTGTAACTTGTTGAAAAACGGTTCACTGTAAGAACCACTACAGGAAGTTCAGGTATAACTTCTCAATTATCGTAGAGTTATGACTGCATTGAGCAAAACACAAGGTGTTGCCTGATGGTCACTGTAGCATCTTGGTCAAAGAATTTAATTACCATAGGAAATAGGTCCCATTTGCCAGCAAGCCCAGGATGTTCAGAACTGATGGTTGTAGTTGTAGCAGCGAACAGGAGAGGGCAACTTTCCAGATGCAACAGCTCAGTTGTTTAGAGTCGGCTTGGTTGTCACAAAAGGAGGATATCTCAACTGAGCAAAATCTGGGTGCAACCACCACTTGGATAATTTTTCCTGGCTTTGCCCCATCAACTCATATGATAACCATGACTACTGCTTTAGTGGATAAATCTAGGTTGTTGGTTATCCATGTTTCACATGGTGCTTTAAATTATTGCAGAAAATAGGTTTTAAAATGCTGATGTTATTTAATAGTGCAGATTTTGAAATGCTTGAGATATGGAAATTGTAGGGAATGAGTAATATAAACAGGCTGTAAGCAAAAATGTATGTTTCCCTTCATCCTCTCACACACCCAGTATTGAAAGATTAAGGCTCAGTTTCCAAAAATATTACTTATTTTTTAATATTAATATAACATTATAGTCTTCCACAGTCAACATTAAATTCAACGATTCAGCATATCAATTTAAAGCATTCATTTGCTTATCTTCTGAAAATTTCAGATTTTGTTCAATTTTTCTTATTTACATGTCCCTAAGGCATAAACATTGTCACTCACTAGCCTTGATTTCCCCTTTCAGTCTACATCTTCACCATCATTTAATCTGACATGGTCTCCACCCCAGCACAGACCTTCCTATATTCTCCCTATTCACCCTCCTTTCCCAGTAATTTCATATTTCCTTTAATTCTGACAGAATATCTTCAACTTGAAACATCAGCTCAGTTTCTCTCACCACATATGATACTTGACCTGTTGAATATTTCCAACATTTTCTGCTTTTGGTTTCTGGTCAACCTCGACCTTGAAAATGTATCTCAATGAAAATGCCTGCCAGGGAATGAACAATGCATAGTCTGAGATTCTTGCAACGTTCTTCTGTTCTTCTCATTTTCTTGTTATACGAGAAATAGAATAGCAGGTTTCATCATTTTGCATTTCCTGAGTTCTTCAGAATATGCTTTTAAATGGCTTGTATTGAACCAGATGAATATAGTTACATACAAGGAATGAGATTAGTGAAAATTAATGTGAGTGTACAGAAAGGGGAGAAATTGTGATGGAAAATAAATGGGAGATAATTGCAGTATTTTGTATCTGCCTTTATGGAAGCCACAGAAAACCTCAGAGTGATAAAGAATCAGTGTTTTCAGCCCATCATTTCCATTACTATCCTAAAGAACCCATCCATACCAATCCCATTTACCAGCGCTTGGTCCTTCGCCTTCTATGATTGGGTGAATCAAGTGTTCATCCAGGTACGTCTTAAATCGCCTAGACAGTACTTGACTCTATCGTTCTTTCCAACCTGGAAGCTGTAAACCAAAGGTCCAGCATGAGCACGGAGCTAAAAGAAATCAGCATTAGTTAAAAAAAAAATTGGAAAAAATTAATGGAACTGAAGGCTTATAAATACTCAGGACAAAGTTTTGAAAAATTTGGCAATCTAGATACACTAAATACAATCTTACAAAATTTGACAGATTCTAGAATAGAGTGGCATCTTTTTTAAGTATATAAAGGGTAAAAGAGAGTTGAGGGTAGATATAGGACCAATAGAAAATGAGGCTGGAGATATTGTAATGAGAGAGACAGAGATGGCAGAGGAACTGAATGCATATTTTGCATCAGTCTTCACAGTGGAAGACATCTGCAGTATACCAGACATTCAAGAGTGTCAGAGAGTATGTGCAGTGAAAATTACGATTGAGAAGGTGCTGAGGAAGCTTAATGGTCTGAGGGTGGATAAATCTCCTGGACCTGATGGAATGCACCCTTGGGTTCTGAAGGAAGTAGCTGGAGAGATTGCGGAGGCATTAACAATGATCTTTCAAGAATCGATAGATTCAGACATTGTACCAGATGACAGGAAAATTGCAAATGTTACTCTGCTATTTAAGAAGGGTGGGAGGCAGCAGAAAGGAAACTATAGACCTGTTAGCTTGACATCAGTAGTTGGGAAGTTGTTGAAATCGATTGTTAGGGATGAGATTACGGATTACCTGGAGACACATGACAAGATACACAAAAGCCAGCATGGTTTCCTGAAAGGAAAATCCTGCCTGACTAACCTACTGCAATATTTTGAGGAAATTACAAGCAGGGTAGACAAAGGAGATGCAGTAGATGTGATGTACTTGGATCTTCAGAAGGCCTTTGACAAGGTGCCGCACGTGAGGCTGCTTAACAAGGTAAGAGCCCATGGAATTACAGGGGAGTTACTAGCATGGGTGGAGCATTGGCTGATCGGCAGAAAACAGAGAGTGGGAATAAAGGGATCCTATTCTGGCTGGCTGCTGGTTACTGGTGGAGTTCTACAGGGGTCCGTGTTGGGACCACTGCTTTTTACAATATATGTCAATATGGGATTGATGGATTTGTGGCTAAATTTGCTGATGATACAGAGATAGGTGAAGGAATGGGTAGTGTTGAGGAAACAGAAAGCCTGCAGAGAGACTTAGGTAGTTTAGAGGAATGAGCAAAGAAGTGGCAAATGAAATACAATGTTGGAAAGTGTATGATCATGAACTTTGGTGGAAGAAATAAACAGGCAGACTGTTATTTAGATGGGGAGATAATTCAAAATGCGGTGATGCAAAGGGACTTGGGAGTCCTCGTGCAGGATACCCAAAAGGTTTACCTCCAGGTTGAGTTGGTGGTGGTGAAGGCGAATGCAATGTTGGCATTCATTTCTAGAGGTATAGAATATAAGAGCAGGGATGTGATGTTGAGGCTCTATAAGGCACTTATGACGGAGTATTGTGTGCAGTTTTGGGCTCCTTGTTTTAGAAAGAGGATGGGAGAGGTTCCAGAGGATTGGAGGGCTGTGGATGTTGTTCCTTGATTCAAGAAAGGGAGTAGAGATAGCCCAGGAAGTTACAGACCAGTGAGTCTTAATTCAGTGGTTGGTAAGTTGATGGGGAAAATCCTGAGAGGCAGGATTTATGAACATTTGGAGAGGTATAATATGATTAGGAATAGTCAGCATAGCTTTGTCAAGGACAGGTTGTGCCTTACGAGCCTGATTGAATGTTTTGAGGATGTGACTAAACACGTTGATGAAGAATGAGCAGTAGATGTAGTGTATATGGATTTCAGTAAAGCATTTGATAATGTACCCCATTCAAGGCTTATTGAGAAAGTAAGGAGGCATGGGATCCAAGGGGACATTGCTTTGTGGATCCAGAACTGGCTTTCCCTCAGAAGGCAAAGAGTGGTTGTAGATGGGTCATATTCTGCATGGAGGTCGGTGACCAGTGGTGCTAAGGGATCTGTTCTGGGACCCTTACTCTTCATGATTTTTATAAATGACCTGGATGAGGAAGTGGAGGGATGGGTTAGTAAGTTTGCTGATGACACAAAGGTTGAGGGTGTTGTGGATAGGTTGGAGGGCTGTCAGAGGTTACAGCGGGACATTGATAGGATGCAGAACTGGGCTGAGAGTGGCAGATGGAGTTCAAGCCAGATAAGTGTGAAGTGGTTCATTTTGGTAGGTCAAATATGATGGCAGAATATAGCGTTAATGGTAAGACTCCTGGCAGTGTGGAGGATCAGAGGGATCTTGGGGTCCGAGTCCATAGGACACTCAAAGCAGCTGCGCAGGTTGACTCTGTGGTTAAGAAGGCATATGGTGTATTGGCCTTCATCAATCATGGAATTGAATTTAGAAAGTGAGAGGTAATGATGCAGCTATATAGGACCCTGGTCAAACCCCACGTGGAGTACAGTACTGTGCTCAGTTCTGGTCGCCTCACTACAGGAAGGATGTGGAAACCATCGAAAGGGTGCAGAGGAGACTTACAAGGATGTTGCCTGGATTGGGCAGCATGCCTTATGAGAATAGGTTGAGTGAACTTGGCCTTTTCTCCTTGGAGCGACAGAGGATGAGAGGTGACCTGATAGAGGTGTATAAGATGATGAAAGGCATTGATCGTGTGGATAGTCAGAGGCTTTTTTCTCAGGGCTGAAATTGTTGCCACAAGAAGACACAGGTTTAAGGTGCTGGGGAATAGGTACAGAGGAGATGTCAGGGGTAAGTTTTTACTCAGAGAGTGGTGAGTGCATCGAATGGGTTGCCGGCAACAGTGGTGGAGGCAAATACAATAGGGTCTTTTAAGAGACTTTTAGATAGGTACATGAGCTTAGAAAAATAGAGGGCTATGGGTAAGCCTAGTAATTTCTAAGGTAGGGACACGTTTGGCACAACTTTGTGGGCCGAAGGGCTTGTACTGTGTTGTAGGTTTTCTATGTTTCTAAAGGATATACTGACATTGGAGAGGGTTCAGAGAAGATTCATGAGAATGATTCCAGGAATCAAAGGTTTACTTAATGAGAAACATCTGGCAGCTCTGGGGCTGTATTACCTGGAGTTCAGGAGAATGAGGGGCGATCCCATAGAAACATTCCAAACATTAAAAGGCCTGAACAGATTAGATATGGCAAAGTTATTTCCCATGGTGGGGGAGTCCAGGACAAGAGGGCACGACTTCAGGATTGAAGGATGTCCATTTAGAACAGAGATGCGGAGAAATTACTTTAGTCAGAGGGTGGTAAATCTGTGGAATTTGTTGCCACAAGTGGCTATGGAGGCCAAGTCATTGGGTGCATTTAAGGCAGAGATAGCTAGATCCTTGATTAGCCAGGGCATCAAAGGGTATGGGGAGAAGGCAGGGGAGTGGGGATGACTAGAAGAATTGGATCAGCCCATGACTGAATAGTGGAGCAGACTCGATGGGCCGAATGGCCTGCTTCTTCTCCTATATCTTATAGTCTTAAACCCATTACCTCAGAAAGGAGGGCTAGATAAATTGGAGAACAGCAGACCTATTAGCCCAGGTACAAATGATACAAAATGGCTGACCTGATGATGAAGCTAATTGCTTAATAATGAGTAATCAACAATAGCTGTGAATTTACAATTAAGTAATGAGATCCAGTAATTAGAGATAAACAAATCACACCAGGAAAGACATAACAAGACCACTTAGCCCATCATCAAAGTGAGAAAAATTCTGGAATCAATTATTAAGGAGGTAGTGACTGGGCAGAAAATAATGTTAGGATTGGGTAGAGTCAATATGAAGTCATGAAAGAGGGAAAAAAGGTATCATAAGAGATTTTTGAGGTTGTAAATAACAGAATGAGGGGAAAAGCATTTCATGTGGTACTTTTGGAATTTAAGGCCTTCCCTAAGGTGCAAAATAAGGTTATTAAAAATATTGGAGCACATGAGGTGAGGGTTAAAATATTGGATTGAAGGTTGGGTTAACAAAGAGAATAAATGGGTTATTTTGAATGTTATATCACAAGCATATTCCAAGGGCCCCAATTATTCACAATCTATACGAATGATTTAGATGAGATCAAGTTTAACAAGTTTGTGGAAGTACAATGCTGGGTAGTGTTGGAAGTTGTGAGGATGATGCCAAGAGACCTCAGAAGGACATGGACATACTATGAAAGGGCAAAGAAATGCAGATGAAATAAGCAACAATGTGAGAGCAATTACTTTGACAAAAAAAGTAGAAAACCAGAGTATTGTTTGAATTGCGAAAAGTTGAAAGGTGTTGGTGTTCAGAGGAATTGTGCATCGTTGTGCACTATTATTTAAAGTTAATCTGCATGTAGTAAGCAGGAAGGGAAAGAGTATCTTCTTTCTTGGAAGATTTGGGTACAAGGGTAAAAATTTGGGTACAGGGGTAAATGGCGCGCGCGCGGCCGTTCCGAATGAATATCAATATGTGTAACTAGGGGTGCCGTGCATCAATCCGGATTTGATGGGGACAGCCGTGAGAAGCGCAGAGGAACATCTGGAGTAACTTCTGAAATGCCTGCTTCACTGCTGCTGCTACTGTGCAATCGAAAATCTCTGGAGATGAAGGCCCCAAATCCTTGGCTTTGCGTATCACCTGTTGCCGGGGCCAGGGTCAAAACGCTCAGCAGAGATGGTGCTCGGTGTCGAAGAGGTGGTCGGCGGCTCGGAGTTTCTCGGACGGACTTGAAGTCGGACTGTGCTCGGATGCTTCCGGGATGCTGCATCGGCAAGTTAGCGGCGCTGGAGGTTTACCGTCTGCGTGAGATGATGGGACTTTTGAGAGACTTTGAGATTTTTACTGTGCCATGGTCTGTTCTTATCAAATTACGGTATTGCTTTGCACTGTTGTAACTATATGTTATAATTATGTGGTTTTTGTTAGCTTTTAAGTCGGTTTGTCATGTGTTTTCGTGATATCATTCTGGAAAAACATTTTTATCATTTCTTATTGCATGCATTACTAAATGACAATAAAAGGGGACTGCGTGTCCTCATAATCATAATCATATCATAAATGTCAACGTAATTTTTTAAAAAAGCCTTGGGGCTGCATCTATCATGCTATGTACAGATCCAGTCTCCCTAACAATGAAAACATGTACTTGCTATCGTAGGACTGCAAATGTGGAGAGATTATGCAGGGCAGACCTAAACTTTACAGCATTCTTCAGGGTCATGAAGGGGAAATGCATAGATGATGTTTATGGCTCGTGTTTCCCAAATCAGGGATTACAGTTTCAGGATACAGTGTTACTTAAGACTGAAATGAGAAGGAACTTCTTCACCAGAGTTTACCGAATCTTTGAGGTTCTCTTTCAAACATGCTTGTGAGGCTTTGTCATTAAGCACTTTCAAGATGGATCGACAGATTTCTGGAAATTAAAGAAATAATGGAATATGAGTTTTCTGTTTAAAAAAAAAAGTGATGCAGAGGTAAAAGATCCCTTGGGCGCCATGGTAATGTAGCGGTTCACGCAACACTACTGCATCTTGCAGTGTTCCCGAATTTGGAGTTCAATTCTAGTGCTGTTCTGTAAGGACTCTCGGGTACGTCCTCCCTGTGGAGTGTGTGGGTGTTCTGCAGGTGCTCCAGTTTCCTCCCATAGTCCAAAGATGTACGGGGTTGGTTAATGGACTTTGTAAATTGTCCTATGATTAGATTAGGGTTAATTGGGCTTGTGGGGTTGCTCGAAGGGCTGGAAGGGCCCACTCCACACTCTATCACTAAATAAATAAAATCAAACACAGGAGAGGAGTTGGCGGCGCAACGCAGCGTGCAGCAGCTTTCCTGGTGAATGATATCTGTTAATCTGTCAAGTAGGGTGCTGTGCACAATTCTGATTTGATGGAGACAGACTTGAGAGCACGGAGGAACATCTCGTGAAACTTCTGAAATGCCTGTTTCGCTGCCACTGCTACTGTGTGGTCCGGAATCTCCGGAGGGGAAGGCCCCAAGTCCTCGGCTTTGCTTGATGCTCGGCGGCCGGGGCGGGGTCAAAGTGCTCGGCAGAGATGGTGCTCGGTGTCGGAGGGTCGAAGTTTTCGGATGGACTCAAGAGTCGGCTGGTGCTTCCAGGGTGCTGCATTGGCAAGTTTGTGGCGCTTTGGAGGTTCATAGCAGGGAGAGTTTTGTGAGATGATGAGGCTTTTGGGACTTTGAGACTTTTTTTTACCGTGCCCATGGTCTGCTCTTTAGCAAATTACGGTATTGCTTTGCACTGTTGTAACTATATGTTATAATTACGTGGTTTTTGTCAGTTTTAGTCTTGGTCTGTCCTGTGTTTCTGTGATATCATACTGGAGGAACACTATCATTTCTTAATGCATGCATTTCTAAATGACAATAAACGAGGACTGAGTGTCCTCATAATCTAATCTAATCTATAATTGAATGGTGAAGTAGATACAAGGGGCTGAAAGGCCAACTCTTTTTCTGTTTATGTTCTTGTATTTTAAAATTCCCATCTCCAGATGATACCAAGTGCAGTTCTTGGAAATCATGATGGTTTTTAAATAGAAACCATTGTCTCTACCACACAATTAGCCACACAGAGATCAAAATTGTAATATGTCTGAAAATCAATCTGTCGATAATGGGCCAATGATGACATGATTACAATGATTACAATGCATGACAAAAAATTATCACAGCAGATATTGAGAAATTTAAGATCAGGGAATGATGTAATAAATTCATTCACAAAACTCTGAAGGGTATGCATACCTGGATATCATACTCTTATTTAAATCTAGTTTTGTGACAAATCACAAAAGAAGTTCAACTTAAAACATTATCCACTTTTAGGCAATCATTATTATTCCTGTTGCTGACTTAAGGTTGGCCTTTCATAATTCTCTCTACTCGTTCTGCAGCCTGTGCTAACAACCTCTTTGTAACGGAAACTATAGATTGCTCAAGCATTCATTACCTTGGAGAAGAATGGTTGCAATGAAGTACAAGTATTTTTCCTATTTTATTAAGTGTGGCAATATGTTTATCGATTTTCTTTTTTAAAATTATTTCATACATTTAAAAATATTTACTTTTAGCTAAATGCAGAGCATGTCAAAAAAATTTTTTCATCCTTCTTGGGGGCAGAGTTTGTACAGTATTTCCAAGGATTGTAAGACATACTCTAAATATGATGCTGTATACAACAGCAAAAGCATGGTATGGAGTACAAAACTGCCCATGACAATGCTTACATTTTGAGACAATGAAAGGATACATCTTTAATGTTAGACAAAGATTCATGCAATTGTCAAGTAAATATGACAGAAAAGAAAACAACCTTCACATAACCTAAGGCCATTGTTCACTTTCATCCTATTAGCTGCTACTCCCAAAGTCACTGGTATATGAAGCTAACATTTTTTATCCAGTGAGCAGTGACTCTTGCCCTCTCTCTGAAAGAAGTGCATTGCTGATCAGGCTGGCCTTAATACAGATATTCCACCATACAGACTCTACGAGAATGTGTCCACATCTATTGCATCAATTCAATTTTCAGCTCTCAAATTCATTTGAATACATATTAAAAAGTGATGTGAGTGGAACACAAAGTTCCAGATAAGCATTTGGTTTTGGAGTGCAGATGGTTTACATGAAAAATATTTGTATATTCTGGGAAACTCACATCCTTTTAAAGAGAAAAAACAAGGGAGAAAGTCCTTGGTAAGGGAAGTGTAGCAACGCTTTTGACTCCCTCCTTGGAGATGGGTGGAGTAATTTAATGCGGTATCACAACTGGCATTTAGCTTAGATCATTTTGGGAACAGATGTTTTATGGCTTGGAAAAGGTTCAAATCTGCAAAATGTTGAGATATGATTTGTAAACATGGTTAGAAAATTGAAAAGAAACAAAGACATACCACTCTATTTCTTTCACGTGTGTGATCATATAAACGGCCACCAACAATTTTGGTTTTCTTTTGATGTGGGTGATCTGGTAACTTTTAAACAACCTCTGAAATAATAATAAATAAAACTATAATTCTATACAGATGCACGATGATTAACAGGGTCCAGTTTACTGCTCAAAAGTCTGACGACAGTTTGATTGAAGCTGTCCTTGAGCCGTGTGGTATGTGCTTTCAGGATTTTATACCTTCTGCCAATGGGAGAGGGGAGAAAAGAAAATGTCCACGGTGGGTCGGTCTTTGATTGTGCTGGCTGCTTTACTGAGGCAGTGAGAAGTGTAGATGGAGTTCATCGATGGGAATCTGGTTTCTGTGATGCACTGAACTGTGTTCACAAGTGTCTGAAGATTTTTATGGTCATGGGCAGAGCAGCTGCCACACCAAGCCATACTGCATCAGATCGGTGGCTTTGCATGGTGCGTCAATAAAAGGTGACAAGGATCAATGGGTCATGCCAGATTTCTTTAGCTTCCTGAGGAAGTACAGGCATTGGTGAGCTCTCTTGGCCATGACATCAGCATGTATAATGATTAAACCAGCCATACATTGTTAGAACTAAACTTTGTTTGCAAATACTGCCCAGGTGATTGGTGGTAGATACAATCAGCAGCTTGTGAATTAGGGCATCATTCTCTGCTTTGGTTCATTTGTGGAACAGTGGAATGTGTAAATTATATTTAGTTATATCTAACAAGATATTGGGCAAAACAATGGTACAGGCCCAAGCATGGACAAATTGCAATTTAATCAGTGAAAATATTTAATAATTGTTGCAGGTCATAGAGCACAAATGCCAAAACATCACAGTGAAAAATATATTTGATATACAGTATAGAATGCTAGAGTTATAAATAAGCCATACTTATTGATTGTTTTCATTTAGGTAAATATTGAAACTGTTTCTTGTAATTTATCTCTTAAAGTTGCAAGTTAACCAAATTGCTATATAACTGTCTTATTTACACAATATTCTTGATTGTATCTGACTTAATAATATCTTACATGTACACAGTAATACTTTTCACATACATATATAAAACAGACTACAAATTTATTATTTTATTGCCTTGCAGCTGACAACAGATGTATATCTGGCTGCCTTTTGTTAAATTCAAACTCTTGGGCTGCATCTGATGCTCTGCACAAGTGCTAGCAAGTTGACATTTGTATTTACACATGTGCTTTGTTCACTAGTAAAGGTTGATAAAAGTATTCTGGAGAACGGATGCTGCAATTTGGAAGCATCATTTTAAAAAAGCTGGTTCAAGCTGCAGCTTGATTTTGTTCTACTGCAGTCACCTGAGTACCTTGTTCAGAAGAAATGCTGGTGTCGGTTTCAGCTGAGCTTTTCCAGAACTCATCATTCGTAAAAACTAAAAAAAAGGAAAATTTAAAAAAAATAAAAGAACTCTAACATTTATATCTAAGGACTAAGCAGTATTTACCTGGTTTCTACATTTTGCTGCAACAACGATGAGATGGCATAGAGAGGACAGACAGCGGCTGGTAGAATAGTGCGAGCACAACAACTTGCATCTCAGCATGGACAAGACCAAAGAGATGATTGTGGACATTAGGAATAAGCAGGCTGACCACTTCTCACCGCACTTAAATGGCTGCCCTGTGGAGAAACTTAGGAGCACCAAGTTTCTTGGAATGCACATAATGGACGATCTCACCTAGTCACTCAATACCATCTCTTCAGTCAAGAAAGCACAATGGTGTCTCCACTTCTTGAGAAGAATGAGGTGAGTGAGGCTCCCCCTCCCCCCACCTCTCACATCTTAACCAATTTTTACAGGAGCACCATTGATAACTTGAGTTGTAGAGTCCTTGAAAGTGAGTCCAAAGGTTGTGGAATCATAGTGTTGGTGTGAGTGAAGTTATCCCCTCTGGTTCAGCAGCTTGATGGCTAAAGTTAAAGTTAAAGTCTGTCCCGAGCCTTATAGGCCCACCAGGCCGATGTTTATGCTGGTTTCTGTGGTGTGAAGCAACTGAGAGTACGAGACTCCCCCCACTGGATAGGACATCAGTCTATCGCGAGGTTAACCCCCCAGCATTTTGCTGGTACTCATTTTCAGCTGGGTGGACTGGAGCGGTGTGTTGTTAAGTGCCTTGCTCAAGGACACAACATGCTGCCTCGGCTGGGGCTCAAACTTATGACCTTCAGATCGCTAGTCCAACGGCTTAACCACTTGGCCACGCGCCACACTGAGCCTGATGGTTGAAGGGTAATAACTGTTCCTGAACTTAGTAGTGTGGGACCTAAGACTCCTGGGCCCCCTTCCCGATGGCAGCAGTGAGAAGAGAGCAAGGCCTAGATGGTGGGGATCCTTGGTGATGGACGCTGCTTTCCTGTAGTCCTTGTCGCACTCAGTTTTAATCTTTTTTTCCTCACTTATTCTCATAACTAAATTCGTTATCTATAATTTTTTTAATGAAAATTAGTGATATTCATCACAAAATACAAGGGACCTAACATATGCTGCAGAACCCCTACACTTAAACCAGGCACTGAAATTCCCAAGGAACATTTTTCACATTTGCTTAAATAGTTCTTTGTACTCTGCCATCTTTCCAGTCTTCCTCTTTAATATTAATATTCAGCATTGATTCCATATTTAATATTCAGTATTGATTCCCTGTTTTGCAAAGACAGACACAAAATCAAACAGATCCATATTCATGTCTTTCACCTCTATATTCAAGATGTGTTTTAGTCTTTAGTACCCCTAATTTTTCTCTTTATATATTTATAATAATTTCAGGGCATGTAATATGAGTGCATTGAGATACAGCACAGACTCCTGTTTATTTTTAAAGCAACACACAAACTATTCACATGTTGAGATTTTAGTTTTTGTTCCAAACTGATTTTGGCAATTTTATATTGATAAAAATCAAGGATATTACATGACTCTTCTGATATAACTTGAACGTAAATGGACAAAGAAGATCAGAAAGATTTTGGTTACTGTCCCTTTTTAAAAGCAGCCTTTTGAATTCTCATCAAGAAATCTAATCCAGCATCGGGTTTCAATGCCTTTCTGACTTACTTACATTTTGGTGTTGAATCAACTTTTGAACTATTTGGTTTTGAATTTGAACTCAAGGAAATGTTTGTTTTTGTGTCAAATATGTCTGGATTATTTCAATTTGCGAGGTCTGTATCACATTCAATTCAGATGCCACTATCTATTAACTCAGACTTAGTTCATCTCAAGGAAGGATCATATACATGAACTCTTTTATCACTAATCAAATCCAATCCTTTCTGAGTTCCTACCTTATACAAAAGCACAACTTGTTAGTCAAGCTAAGGAAAAGAATGTGCTCGTTTTGTTTTTAATGGCATTCTTTCTGATTGATGTCTTGGTGTATATGTTTGACACGTTTGCTTTGCTTCTCTTCAGTCCAAGTAGTCTCATTTGTTTGACAAAGTCTCAAGTGTGTTCTCACCCTTGTTCATCAGATATATACCTGCAGTAGCTTGTGGTGTTAATCTATGCTTCAGCAAAAAAAAACGCTTCAAGTGATATTTCCCTTTGAGTTTCGAGTCCCTTGCACCACTTCTGCAATCTCTGATGAAGCTTAAGAATACTCCAGGATTGCGGTGGGGAAGTTCTCATGATGCATCAGGCTAACTTACCGCTATAGCTCTCCCTGATCACTCTTGTTGGATTGGTCAGGAGGGTCAGCATGTTGGGCTTTCCTCATCTGGCCAGATGAAGAAAGATGGGTGGGAAGTATGGATGATGAGGTAAATCTAATTCAATTCAGCAAAATATTTAAATCTCTTTGCTCCTCAGTTTCTATATTTGAACATTAAGGAAACATTCCAATTTGACTTTGACTTTATTTTGAGTGGATAACTTCATGTGCGCTCACAATTAAATGCCATCTGTTACATTTTTTTTCTACCAATTCGATATTCCTTCAACGGATTCAATACATTTCCTTTAATCCTTCAATACATTTTAGTCTAATTTTATACATTAATATCTTCAACAACAAAAAAAAACTGTAGATGCTGGAAATCTAAAGTAAAAACAGAAAGTGCTGGAAATACTCAGGTCAGGCTATTTCTGTGGGAAAAGAAACAGAGTTAATTCAGATTGAAGACCCTTCACCAGTTCTAAATGTCCTCAACTCCTTTACAGGCTCCTGAGGAAAAACGTAACAGAACCAAATAATATCGCTCATCCAGTTGTATAAAGATGTTATTCTTGCATGCTTGAATTTACACTGGACTAATTATTTTAGAATCTGAAGACCTTTACTCATTGATTCATTAGAACTCAAAAGTCTTGTATTAAGAACCAATATTTCTTCCAACATCATTGAATGTTGTGTACATCTAATAAGTTCAAGAAGTGAACCCCGTTTTATAGTGCAGTAAAACTACACTCCAGTGTTCATCTAATGTAAACTGTAACCTTGGACAATAGCAATTTATAAAGGAACAGAAAATAATGGCTTACCTGAAGAAAGGATTCTTTAAGTCTAGCAGGTTCCCAGATTTGAACCCTGTTTGTTCTACCATTGCCATAATGTGAATATCATAACTTTGTCTGTAATTTGAAGGCAGAAGAAATCCTAAGTAAAACAAATGTATTTACTTTTTGAACAACAGTCAGAGAATAGGGGTTTATTACAACTGGGATATTGATGGAAATATAGAACTAATACCAGTAAGTTTTCATGAATAGTAATTTACTGTCAATTATCACCTCCTTTGACTACCTACTCATGGCTATAATGCACATTGAATCATTATGCCCATGCCTACATTATAAGGCATCGCAATAAAGAACCCAAGTAATTCATGCCAACAATTTATTCCTCTCACAATGATGCAGTTAAAAATGTTGGATAATACATTCACTGCAAAGGAATTTTCATTATTACATAAAGGTCTGCATTTTTGTCACCCATTGATTAGTGGCCAAGATGTCCTCTCCATGAGCTCTCATGATTGTCAGGTAATGCACAATAAGCCCTTTCATACAGTTTCCCAAGACTGACCTAAATACTCTCTGGATCCATCACTTATTGAAAGAGGGAACTAACAACATTCTTGAAGGTAACATAATTGTTAAAGCCCTATCTAAATTGTAATTTTGTGCAAATCAATGATTAGGCCTTCAACTGAACATTTTGGTTTGAATTGTCAGAGTTGCAATCAGAAACTGGAGACTGGAATTGGGAACCAGAGTGCAATCAGGAAGCACTGCCAGAAGCCAGGGATGGAACATGGCTGGGATTGAGAAACAGACTGAAACACGGATGGAAATGTGAGCAGCTGTACCTAGAGAAAGCACCTCAAATGCAATGGCTACCCAATATTAAAAGAACCCACATCAGACAACATCCACTCTGGTGCTGCAAACCTCATTAGAACGTAAGAACATAAGAAATAGGAGTAGGAGTAGGCTGTCTGGCCTGTCAAGCCTGCTCCATCATTCAATAAGATCATTACTGACCTGGCCATGGACTCATCCCCACCTACCTGCCTTTCCCCCATTACCCTTAATTCCCCTACTATGCAAAAATCTATCCAACCTTGTCTTAAATACATTTACTGAGGTAGCCTCCACTACTTCATTGGGCAGAGAATTCCACAGATTCACCACTCTCTGGGAAAAGCATCATCTCTGTCTTAAATCTTCACCCCCGAATCTTGAGGTTATGTCCCCTAGTTCTAGTCTCACCTACCAGTGGAAACAACTTTCCTGCCTCTATCTTATCAATCCCTTTCATAATTTTATATGTTTCCATAAGATCTCCTCTCATTCTTCTGAATTCCAGCGAGTACAGGCAACACAGTCTCTCCTCATCTCTGGAATCAACTTGGTGAACCTCCCTTGCACTGTCTCCAAAGCCAGTATATCTCTTCTCAAGTAAGGAGACCAGACTGCAGTCAAGACAGAAAAGTATATCTGTTCTTTTAATAAGGACCTTTAAAAGTACTTAAATTTTAAGGAAAAATATATCAACTACTGACAATAAAAGCATAATTTATGAGAACTATGGAGAAATAATTTCATTCTATTATCCCAGGTGATATCGTTAAGCATCTTTAAGCAAAATAATACACGAACACTGAACAAAGTAATTTTTTTTGGTAAAGCAGGATACAGAAGATGATTATACTCATATGGTTCACAGGAGCTTGAAGACACACACTGAATGTTTCAGAACGGCTCCTTCCCTTCCACCATCAGATTTCAGAACTGACAATGAACTCCGGAACACCACCTCATTGTTTTTACTCTCTTTTTGCACGACTTACTTAATTTATATATTTCTTATCATAATGTATGGTATATTTTATGTATTGAACTGTATTGCTGCTGCAAAACAAATAATTTAACATGTCAGAGATAATAATTCTGGTTCAGATGTCAAGAGAGATGGTGCTGTAATAGAACTGGGTAGACAAACTCTCTTGAGAATGTTTGGGATTTTTTTTGAGAACCATAATGAAAACGAAAAATTAACCTACAGTCCTAATTTGCATATTAATCAGCTCATGTCAGATGAGAAAAATACTTGCTCATTTACAGGACCACTTGTAAATCACATCAGGCAAGCTTAGGCATCAAGATACATACAGTGGCCACTTTATTAGGTACACAAACTCGTTAATGCAAATATCTAATCAGCCAATCATGTGGTAGCAACTCAATGTATACAGTATAAGCATGCAGACATGGCCAAGAGGTTCAGACCCAACATTAGAATGAGGAAGAAATATGATATAAGTGACTTTGACTGTGGAATGATTATTGCTGCCAGATGGGGAGGTCAGAGAACCTCAGAAATATGTTGATCTCCTGGGGTTTTCATGTACAACAGTCTCTAGAGTTTATAGAGAACGGTATGAAAGACAAAAAAAACATTGTGAGTGGCAGTCCTGTGGGCGAAAATACCTCATTAATGAGAGAGGTCAAGGAGAGTGGCCAGACTGGTTCAAACTGACAAAAAGGTGACAGTAACTCAAGTAACCACGTGGTACAATAATGGTGTGCAGAAGAATGCACAACACATTGAACCTTGAAGTGGATGGGCTACAGGAGCAAAGACAACAATGGACAGAAATACATTCAGTAGTCACATTATGGGGTACTTCCTGTACCTAATAAAATGGCCACTGAGTGTAAATTCCACTTCTTTGGCCAAGCTGAGGCAAACTCTCTTCCTGTCTACACTCCCCACTCCCTTCATTTCCCACATTTAAACTGATTATAACACTTAAAGGATTGACGGTGGATATGCAATGGCAAGCATTTAAAGATTGCATGGATGAACTACAACAATTGTTCATCCCAGTTTGGCAAAAGAATAAATCAAGGAAGGTAGTGCACCCGTGGCTGACAAGAGAAATTAGGGATAGTATCAATTCCAAAGAAGAAGCATACAAATTAGCCAGAAAAAGTGGCTCACCTGAGGACTGGGAGAAATTCAGAGTTCAGCAGAGGAGGACAAAGGGCTTAATTAGGAAGGGGAAAAAAGATTATGAGAGAAAACTGGCAGGGAACATAAAAACTGACTGTAAAAGCTTTTATAGATATGTAAAAAGGAAAAGACTGGTAAAGACAAATGTAGGTCCCCCACAGACAGAAACAGGTGAATTGATTATGGGGAGCAAGGACATGGCAGACCAATTGAATAATTACTTTGGTTCTGTCTTCACTAAGGAGGACATAAATAATCTTCCAGAAATAGTAGGGGACAGAGGGTCCAGTGAGATGGAGGAACTAAGCGAAATACATGTTAGTAGTGAAGTGGTGTTAGGTAAATTGAAGGGATTGAAGGCAGATAAATCCCCAGGGCCAGATGGTCTGCATCCCAGAGTGCTTAAGGAAGTAGCCCAAGAAATAGTGGATGCATTAGTGATAATTTTTCAAAACTCGTTAGATTCTGGACTAGTTCCTGAGGATTGGAGGGTGGCTAATGTAACCCCACTTTTTAAAAAAGGAGGGAGAGAGAAACCGGGAATTATAGACCAGTTAGCCTAACGTCGGTGGTGGGGAAACTGCTGGAGTCAGTTATCAAAGATGTGATAACAGCACATTTGGAAAGCGGTGAAATCATCGGACAAAGTCAGCATGGATTTGTGAAAGGAAAATCATGTCTGACGAATCTCATAGGATTTTTTGAGGATGTAACTAGTAGAGTGGATAGGGGAGAACCAGTGGACGTGGTATATTTGGATTTTCAAAAGGCTTTTGACAAGGTCCCACACAGGAGATTAGTGTGCAAACTTAAAGCACACGGTATTGGAGGTAAGGTATTGATGTGGATAGAGAATTGGTTAGCAGACAGGAAGCAAAGAGTGGGAATAAACGAGACCTTTTCAGAATGGCAGGCGGTGACTAGTGGGGTACCGCAAGGCTCAGTGCTGGGACCCCAGTTGTTTACAATATATATTAATGACTTGGATGAGGGAATTAAATGCAGCATCTCCAAGTTTGTGGATGACACGAAGCTGGGTGGCAGTGTTAGCTGTGAGGAGGGTGCTAAGAGGATGCAGAGTGACTTGGATAGGTTGGGTGACTGGGCAAATTCATGGCAGATGCAATTTAATGTGGATAAATGTGAAGTTATCCACTTTGGTGGCAAAAATAGGAAAACAGATTATTATCTGAATGGTGGCCGATTAGGAAAAGGGGAGGTGCAACGAGACCTGGGTGTCATTATACACCAGTCATTGAAAGTGGGCATGCAGGTACAGCAGGCGGTGAAAAAGGCGAATGGTATGCTGGCATTTATAGCAAGAGGATTCGAGTACAGGAGCAGGGAGGTACTACTGCAGTTGTACAAGGCCTTGGTGAGACCACACCTGGAGTATTGTGTGCAGTTTTGGTCCCCTAATCTGAGGAAAGACATCCTTGCCATAGAGGGAGTACAAAGAAGGTTCACCAGATTGATTCCTGGGATGGCAGGACTTACATATGAAGAAAGGCTGGATGAACTGGGCTTGTACTCGTTGGAATTTAGAAGGTTGAGGGGGGATCTGATTGAAACGTATAAAATCCTAAAGGGATTGGACAGGCTAGATGCAGGAAGATTGTTCCCGATGTTGGGGAAGTCCAGAACGAGGGGTCACAGTTTGAGGATAAAGGGGAAGCCTTTTAGGACTGAGATTAGGAAAAACTTCTTCACACAGAGAGTGGTGAATCTGTGGAATTCTCTGCCACAGGAAACAGTTGAGGCCAGTTCATTGGCTATATTTAAGAGGGAGTTAGATATGGCCCTTGTGGCTACGGGGATCAGGGGGTATGGAGGGAAGGCTGGGGCAGGGTTCTGAGTTGGATGATCAGCCATGATCATAATAAATGGCGGTGCAGGCTCGAAGGGCCGAATGGCCTACTCCTGCACCTATTTTCTATGTTTCTATAACACATTTTTACCTCACTACTAGCTAAGATGAACACTTTTTCATTTGTTTCTTGTTCATCTTAAATTATGTTCTTACCAAATAGGAACGAGACACAAGGGAGTTGTTAAAATCTGAAGCAGTTCAATTCTCACCGTTTATTTGCCACAAGTAAGACTTTCCCTGAGAACGTCTCGCCTTCTTTGGCAAACAGTGGGGTCTGTAGGAGACAGCGCACCTGGTACCAGTGTGTCAAAGGTTCAGCAGGAGAAGTTGATAGCCAGACTGTTTTTCTGGAAAAAAAATATCAGTTAGGAGTTTTTTGAAAATATGTTTTGAACATATATTTCCTGTTTGGTATCCTGATTGCAGAGAACACCAATGAATGAAATTTGGGAAAAGAGATGAAGGGCTTTAAAGAGCTTCATTTGAGGAGTTTACACAGACATCGGTAATTTAGTTGTATGATAGCTTTGTGTGTTATAATTTCCACATAAAGAATGAGAGAAAGGAGAATAAAAGAGATAAATGTTAGGCCAAAGGTACAAGTGGGAGTTGACATAACATGGAAAGTGATGGACAGAACAGAGGAAAGTGTAGGAAGAGGAAATAAGTCCCTGCCTAGATTCTAATTTATTCGGGTCTTTCTGTTTGGAGTATAACTTTCATTCATTGGTTTTAAAAAAGACATGAGAAAAAAGTAAAACAAAATATGCAAATGTCAGATGGAGAGAAATAAATGCATAAAAGTGCCTTTTTGACCTTAGACATGCCACATGATTTCACTGTCGAGTACATCTGAAGTGTAGCCACTGCCCAATTACAGGTTATTGATGAAGAGCATAGCTGATGTTCCTCAGCTCCAGTCAAATTGTAAGGAAATATTTTACTCAATACATGCTTTGCATTAATGAATATAAATAAGGGCAAAACTTTACCACATCAGATTCTGCAAGTCCTTCAATATATTGTAACTTTCCATCTTTCCTGTACCTACATATCTGAAAATCCAATCAAGTTTTTATACATGGCATTGCATTAAATACCCATAAACAAGGTCATAAGTAACTATTGACTTTATCCTTCTTCACATCTGCAATCTTTGATGAATTATTCTGTTTTGTCTTCTTCCAAATGTCTCCTTGTTATCCAAGTTAATGGAATTTCCTTCGCATGTACAGGTGCACATTCCTTTATCCGAAATTCTGAAATCCAAAAAGCTCCGAAAACCGTTTTTTTTTCGCCAACAGCTGACGTCACTCAGGTGTGACGTGGCAGCACTAGCAGAGGCCGCCAGACATCAGTTGTGGCTCAACGCTCGTATTGGTTACGTGTGCATTTGCTGTTCGCTGATATTTTGTGTTCACTGTTGACTTTGTGTTGAATTTCACTGTGAAAATATCAAAAAGAGCTGAAGATACCCCTATGGGTAACAATGAGAAAAAGAGAAGGAAGCATCTATCATTATCAATGACGCAGAAAGTGGAGTTATTGCAGAAACTTGACCGTGGTGTGTCTCTGTGGCGTCTTACTGAAGAAAATAGTGTCGGAACTACCACTGTATATGATTTAAATAGACAGAAAGACAAGTTACTGAAGTTTTATAGTGACAGTGACAGTGACGTTCTACATTTATTCCAATAGGTCATTTAGCATGTGTTTGATTCGGTTCCTTTGAAGCTGTATATTTTTATGTTTTATTGAATGTTTTTGTTGGAAATAAAATGTTTTCTTGTCATTATTCCCTAAACAATACAGTATAACAACTATTCACATAGCATTTACATTGTATTAGGTATTATAAGTAACCTAGAGATGACTTAAAGTATACGGGAGGATGTGCATAGGTTTGGTGTGCCCCGGGTCCTAAAGTCCACCATACTAAGCCAGGTTAAATAAGGGACTTGAACATATGTGTTTTTGTTATCGGGGGTGGGGGTGGGGTCCGAAATCTGAAAAATTCTGAATTCCAAAATGCAACTGGCCCCAAGGATTTCGGATAAGGGATTGTGGACCTGTATTAATATCGATAAAACCTGAAACGATTGATCATGCCTTCTAATATTTTCTGCAAAGCCACTTGTTATGTTTTTTCTGA
This sequence comes from Mobula birostris, assembly GCF_030028105.1. NCBI lineage: Eukaryota > Metazoa > Chordata > Chondrichthyes > Myliobatiformes > Myliobatidae > Mobula > Mobula birostris. The sequence goes on from NC_092386.1 coordinate 56,186,079, forward strand.
AGATATGAAGTGAATACTATTGTTATTAGAAAGAACTTTTAAGGTCCTCTCACAAATGATGCATTGAGAATAAATATAAGCTCCTTGGGATATAGGGAAAAGCAAAGTATACTTACTGTGAACCTACAAATGCCACATCAAACCAAAATGCCAAGCCATGGACCTGCCCAGACTGCAAAATTCGAAAGGCAAAGGGAATCTCCATTCTACATGGGCAAATTTAAAAATTGTTACCAGTGCTACGACAGAAACTTGTTTATTATGAATCTAATGACCTCAAGAAACATAGGTGCAATTTCTGCATTTTCATATCTCACACAGCATCAAAGAGTAAACTGATCATGGCTATTGAAAAAGGATCTACTGCTTTCCTGGTGTATATGATGAATAAACTCTTCTTGGGCTTCCAGCTGGGTATCGATTTTAACTGATGTTTCAATGACAAACTCTGTTTGCAATCGAATTCCAGTTCTTACTTAGAGTGAAACGGTACAAGGTGGGACAGCGGATGAGGACTAACCAATCAAGAGGGATGGATGATGGGAGTATAAATACCACTGGATTAGATACGCCTAGACATCATTCCTGATGACACTGGCAGAGTTTGTAATTGAAACATAGGTTATTAAAATTGATACTTGTACCTGGGCTGGAAGCCTGAGAGGAGTTTATTCATGATTATGGCTGGTTTTCCACTTCACCTTAAGTGTCTTTGGGCTCCAGGAGGAAAAACCTAAATTTCAGTTGTATGATATAAAGTGAATTTCTGGCCACTCACATAATGGCTTTTAAGTCTTCTGCAATTTCTCTTTGAAATTGCACAGTCTTGTACTTAATCCCCGGTTAGCATGGACTTGCAGAATAGAAAGGCTTATAAATGTCTTTAAACTGATAACCTCCCTCATACACAGGTATGGGTCATCAAGAATAGCAAGGTAAAAGGATCATGTTGCATCTAATATTAAATTTCGACAATAGCTGCAAATTATGGATAGCACCATTGATGAGATTATCTGTGAGGAAGACATCAAAATGATTTCTAACATCTAAACCTGGTAACTCACTCTCATGCATACAAATCTCTTATACTCATTCTATCTCCGACTTTTCCTATGATTATGGCTAATTTCAACAAACACTGGAGAGCAAGTTAGAACTCCAACTATATTATCGACTCACCTATGCAAATCATTTTCTTTAGCTTCCAGAAAGTTCACAGTGTACTTGACAGATCGTGCCATCAAAATGACTACATCAAAGGTATCCTAAGATAGGAAAAATTAATAGACGTTAAACTGGTGGCCTGACATTTTATTCAAATCCTTTTGAGCATTTGAGAAAGCGCAATTTACTTCTGAAATCCACACAGTACTAAGTTTTTAGCAATTTGTAGTGTTCAGCAATCTAACTTCTGACTCAAAAATAATGATAGTGAATACAACTTATTAGGAAAGAAAGGCTAGCAATGTGGGAAACACATGCTTCAACGAACAGTCATGTGCACTGGCAGAAGGCTGTGAACTGTGTCTAGATGCAGCTGAGCATTCGAGTAAAAACAATCTATGCCCCTTCACAAGCACGGACCCCCCTCCCTCACAATATGGTAATTCTTTAGCAAATTAGTGCCATCACCACAACAACTTTCATTGCCCATTCATTTGCCCCTCTTTTATTAGATGCAGGCTAACTTCAAAGAGTACAAATTGTTTTGAAATGGTGCAAACCGCTCACAAAATTCAGGCTTGACTTGACAGGCTAAAGCATACTACTGCATGGCTGGCTCTGGCTGCACATCAAGAATCATTAAAATTAACTCAGATTTCAGGTCAAACTGATGACAAGATCCCTGGCTAATAACTTTAACTCACCCATACACTTTGGTTTTGTCAATGATTAATCCTATGTTTCCCAATGACAAATTTAATTCACACTTTAGCCAAAAACTGTTCAAAATTTCAGCTTACTTGATTTAAAAGAAATGCCTTACAATTGGCTACACTTACTACAATTGGCTGTCTGAAGTACTCGTCCATAGCTGCACTGGAAAGCCCAGTCAGATTAATTCCATGGAAACACTGCTGGTACCTGGAGTGAAGGCAGATCAATAGGTTAAAGAAAACACTGTTTTCAGTGTAATTCAGTGTACAGAAAAAACTGTAATTCAACCAGTAAATACAAGCGTTCTCCCAGGAATTTAAAAATGTCCAACATACTTTGCTGAGGTGTTATAATAAAGGCATGCCTTGCAAGGTATTTTCATGACTGAGTTGAACCAGGTTTTGAGCTCAAATCTCACAAAGCAGTTCAGCATTCAGCATCTCAATTTGGCAATGAAGCAATAAGAACTGCAAAGCTGAAAATTATTTCCATGATAAGACATCCATTCAACCATTTATCCTCTTTTCTCAAAGTACTTCTCCATTTTCATATGATCTTTGCTTTAAGAGCCGGTACAGTCTTGAGCTGGATCACGTCCAGTAGACAATTCTGTGTGAAGAAGTAAGTCGTATGGTTTGTCCTTCATCCCTCAACAGCCATGAACTCAAGTGAGGCTGCTTTGGAATTTCTGATTGAATGGTCACTATTTCAATAAATCTTTGAGATACCTCCTTTCAAAGTTGAAAAGCCTTACAGATCTTTCTTTTTAAGAATACCAACAACCCCAAAGCTCCTAGTGCAGCACCAATACTGTCCCCACTTGGATACAGTTCTCTTTGTGATGATCATAATTTTCACTCCCTTAGCTAGCTACAAATCCACATCCAAAGTTTTATACTCAATTCTCATTTGAAGTGCTTGAACTCACTTGGCCCAGTAATTATATTTTACTTGGTTCCCATGTCCTTTCCTAGTTCTCTCTCAGCACACCTAATCTTATATACAATTTTCTGTCAGTTGTGTGGATAAACAAACCTTCATTTAGGCATTGTTTAATACCATTTCACCAATTGCTTCCAGCTTCACACAGAATCTTTCAACGCAATTGCAACCTGCACAGCACAAGCACATTTGCGAACAGTCGGCACATCATATAAAATATTAAAGATATGGGAGTTCTTTCCCCCAAAGTATTTTCATCACTTGACTTCAGATTCACAAAATACTAAAGCAGTTTTAAGTCATTCATAACTTCTCCATGAGTTCCTTTTACAATGTCCACCTCCTGTATGATTACTGTGTATCTTATTACATTTTAACAAGAGACGGTGGAATGATTGGATCGTTTACATACCTATTGATTCACAACTTAGTCCTTGCTAAAGACTGCTAGAGGAGATTTTAACTCTGCACGGCAGAGTAAGTTTGGTGGAAGTCAGCCAGCAGCCTATTTAATATCTTCCCCCAATCTTTTTTATTTCCATCATTTCTTTTACACTATTACTGTATGCATTTTGGACTTTTGAGATAGGAAGAATATCAGAACCCTTCGTGTTCTATAAAAGAGCAATAGTAATAGCTGGCCACGCATACACAGGATAAACTTCATTAGGGCAAAAATTGCTGGCAATGATGAAAATTCTCTTCTAAACAGATAACCTAAATGATAAGTTTGTTCTATTAGCATTTCTTAGTCATTTCTGTTGCCGATGACACCAATGAAGTTGATTCATTTTATTCCCAGGAATAACTTTAGAGAATGGCATCAGTGTTGAGCATTAAGTATGAACAATATCAATGATAATAAGATGAAAACTGATTTGGAATCTTGACAGTGCTAGAGATCTCTGCTCCAGTGGAAACAAGTGATGTGGAGCTTACAAAGCTCTGTATCAGAGAGAAACTGAATTCCTGTAATGGATCACTTACCCTGCTTCACTCTCATGCAGCCTTAGCAGTACTGGCAACTTAGCAAAAGGAACAGTTTTTTTAGACAATTTATTATTTTATAGTCACATATCAGGCTTAGTGTTAGATGTTAGCATGTTAATAATAGATAAAATAAACTGTAACCTACATACCATGGGATTTAAATCACCTTTTGCTTACAATGAGCAAAAATCCGGATTTTCAACCCATTCCTTAAAGTAATGAAAATGTTCCTTTCATTAAAGAAAAATACCACCACCATTCACACTTCTTTTCTCTGTTTATCCCCCAGTTCTCACAAGCTGAGAGCTAACTTGACATTCCCTTCCCACAACGGTCCACAGAATAGGATTTGAAAAAAAAATGCTTATTCCTGTCTCCCATGTTGATGAATCTATCCCCTAGCACTGTCCTCAACAGATTTGTAACAGACAATGTGCCTTTTCCAATCTCTCTCCCACATGCAACCAAAGTATAAAGTACCTCACTCTAGTATTCTCCCTTCAAGAAAGCAAATTTCCTCTCCCCATGACTTTAAATGGAACTTAGCCTTTATACCACAGCTCCTATTCCCAATGATTGGAAAGGTATCTTTGCCCAGCAACGCTCCACTCTTTCCCACCTTGCGATGTTCTATCTTCACCCTTCACACCCTCTTCCTCAGACATTCTCCCCACCTCCGGCTGTAAAATAAAATAAAACATAGTCCAAAGCCATGCACCCAAAAAATTGCTGGAAATCCAAAATAAAACCAGAAAATGCTAGAAGCACAGGACAATTTGGGTGCATTGGTAGAATATCTGGTACATAAGCTTTGTTTCACTCTCCACATGTGCTGCCTGACCTACTGAATATTTCCACATTGTCTATTTTTATACCACCTTCTACATTTCCAGGCTATCCACCCTTTCCTTCTGAACTCTTATTCCTGTCCCCTCCCTCCATGTCCACCCTCTATCCTTCTTTTTGCTTCATCTGAATCCTGCTGTTCCACTGGTCTCGAATCCTTACAACTCGAATACTCATTATGGTCTTCACTCCGTGTTTGAGTGCCACAGGACTATTAGTTCAGTTCGCTAAATATCTTGGTTCAATATGTGTCAGTTGTCAAATGTTTCTGGTTTAAGTGGTCAGAGCTTTCTGGTTGTGCAAGGAGGGCAGTTTCATGCAAAAAGTGAAAGCAAATCACATGGGAAACTAGTCAATATCATAGTATAGAGCAACTTCTAAATTATTCAGATTATTATGTTTTAAAAATATTTTTGTAAATACCAGATTCCAAAATAAAGCAAGCTATAACACAGTCTGCTGAGTTGTGATGCTGGAATGCCTCCTCAAGCCTGCTGTCACAAATGATCCACATTATAATGTGTCCTCATTAAAAAGACAAACAATAACTGCACCTTACTCTCCAGGACCATTACATTATACATTTGGGTGCAGTAGATTTAAAAAAGAACATTTTTCCATTTCTCTCCAGTAATCCATGAATATAGTAACTTTCCTTAGAAAACAAGTTGTACCCAAAAGGCTTATAGATGGTGATACCAACGATTGCCATAGTTTCTTGCGAGGACATACCAGAAATTTGCCCTCGTGTAGTGTTCCATGTAAAGCTGCTCATCAGAAAATGGAGCTAGATGAACATCACCAAAAGTAGGAAACATCATCCCTAAGAAAACATACACAGCAGTGGGGTAAACACACTGTCTTAAACAGGCCTATAATAGTGACATAATAAATAGTGCTTTACTTTAAAGGGATGGCTAATACTTTCATTATTTTCACTAAAGCGTAAAAGGTGTAGAAAAGCAGTCAGAATGTCTGACACTCCGATCCCTTATTATCCATGAGCAGGATGCTTGGCTTTTCTCCATGGCCATTACAAATGAAAGATGGAAGCATGGGTCCTATTACTGAGTACTAATGTGCCACAGCAGGACACGTTCTAATTGAAAATAAAGAAATTTCACTTTCATTAAAACAGAATCCTTGATAAACAAGGATTTTATGTCCTGCAGAAAGTGGTTCACTTTTTGAAGAGTTGACTCTGAAGCTAGCATTGGTCAGAATATGCTACTTTCACCTGTGAAATTGATGCCTTAATGAAGTCAAGAATTAAATGACCTTTGCTATCCACTGTAAGGGTCCTAGATGAATTGAAATTTTATGACTTCAACAGTTTTAAAACTAGTAACTTTAAAATATGTGTATCTTTCTTTTGGCATACATACCAGTGGCTGATAGGTAAGGAAACCACTGCAGGTTTCTTTCTTCTCAGCCATTAAAAAGATAGTTATTGTGACAAAACAGGAAACTTTGCAGCTAGCCTGAGTCCTGACATGATTTCACAGCTCTTAACACTTGCAATGGGTGTTAAAAATACAGTAACATTTTTCAACCAACATCCCTTGCTACTAAATAAAAACATGTCCCTTCAGAGTATTGCTGCGTTTCTCCATGATATGCAGACCATCACTTTTCTTGATTACAAGAGATAAGTTATTTTGATTATTCAACTCTCATTACCATTGGCAGTAACTTCATAGCAACTGATCTCAGATGCTACCCAAGACAGGATTGTGAAGTCTGACTACAAGTTGTATGCAGTTGCCTACCATTTGGCTTCAACCATTTCTTTGCGTGGAGGTAGCTTTCGAGCATCCTTTCATGAAATAGCAAATACCCCATCGGTTCTGAAATAATGATGTCCACTTTCTCAGGAATAGCAATTTCCTCAATTTTCCCTTCCAGGACCATGACCCGTTCCGAAAGATTGTTACTTTTCACTAGAATCTGAAGGTATAAACAGAAAGCAATACCTTAGCATAGAGATATCATAAACATTCTGGCTTCTTGTGGGTCACGTGACATTACAGTAAAAAAACCCAGAAGAATAAAGTTAACTCATGCTACCTTAACACAACTGCAATGATTACTGAGCTACTTCATGCATTCCTCCTGCACTGCCACTGAACCCCCTGCTCAGTTTTTTCAATTAAGTAAGAAACATCCCCATTACCTTTTTCAATGCTGCAAGGAAGTTTACTTTAATGGTATTTAGGTGGATCAGCTCGGGGTGGGGGGTGCAGGGAGCGAACAGTTGAAATAGGGCAGTTGAAAGATGAGAAAGCTGGTGGCGAAAATAAGTCATTGAGGACGAAGTCTTTCTTCATCATGACATTCAATGCTAGCGAAGCCCAATGCCAAGGGACTACTCCTTATGGTCACCGCTTACCTGACTTAACCTCAGTCGAATCTATATGGCTGATATTTTTGCCGGGCCTGGTAGCCCCATTTTCAGGTGATGGGGCCCTAAGAAGGGTCATGGAGCCTGAATATAAAGTTTTCACACTGAGGGACTGAATAAGTCCCAACTATGAAACTCCTCTAGAAACCTTGAACAGCCAGCAAAGTCTTGTCACCAGTTTGCCTGTTGTCAAAGCATTTTGTAAATGAAATAAAAAATTGTTTTAAAAAAACCTTTAAAAATCAATTAAAACAATCAAAATATGAAAATTATTACAAACTTCGAATAAACACATAATTACAAAGAAAAATTTGCCTTTTTACCGTTTTTCCTACATCTACTGAAATCAACATCCTTGCAAACCCTGTGTTTGGTCTAATCTATGTTCAGAGGTTTAAAAACGGGTATCCCAATATAACTACTGGAGACTTGGCAAGTTTCAACCATTAAATTCAATATTAAGTTTAGACTTCTGCTGGGGACATAGCACTGGAAATGTGAGCATATACATTGATGTGTGCGTTCCCAGTGCCGTTTCTCAACACAAGAAGTGGAGGAATCCCACCATTATGATTATCTGCAACTGAAATTGTTGCTTTAAGTTACAACTGGCTAGAAGCTTCAGTAGTTTACTTTAATAATCTTCACTTTTCTGTTTGCTTTAGATTAGCTTGACTTTGTCTGGTCTTACTGATGTGCTCTGATGTTAGCTGTTGTACTAAATGACACACTATTTTAAATATTAAAATTAAATGTTTCCAGTATCACTCCAAGAGAGTTTAACAGATAACATCTGTTACTGCCATACTCCCATCTCCTACCCCTCTCCACCTCCCATGTTAACATTTCCCAATTTACAGTGGCCAACTAGCTTATCACTTGCACAAACTTAGATGCAAAATGGGTACACTGGGTGAAAATCCATGCAAGTCCGGCACAGACAGTAAAGGTCATTACTGAATCCAGGTTGTCCATTTGAGGGAACAGTTTTACTGACTGCATCACTATGCCATCCAGGCTAATGCAACCTACTCTTGAAGGCTTGAGAGAGAGTCGACAGTCAATATAAAACCCAGACTCTTGTTACAAAAGGCTTACTATTCTCAGAGCATACTCCTAGCCTGGAACAATTTTTAACCAGGATAAAAACCTTCACCCTTGATCACTGTTATATAAGCATGCAGTGCACTCTGCTTTCAAAATTTGTTACACTGAATTTTGCAGAACCTTTCTTGAAAGGTCACTAACTGGAAACAAATGTTACCGGATCTGCTAGGAAATGTACAAAATGTTAAAGAAGAAAAATGAGAAAAAAATTGAATTTATATTATTCCAAAGGTTATAGGAATACTCTCTGTTTTGCTGGTTCAAAGATAACTTACCGACAACTCCATTTGTGTGTTTCTTCTCCATCCATGAGCTCTTGCTCTATTTTTAACTTTCTGCTTAGCTCAAAACCAGAGAGGAACTGAAGGTTCAAATAAATTCTACCTAGCCTACTGCAATTGATAAATGCTCAAGCACATCCTGGGCTTAACTCAATATCCTTTATTTTGCCATGGTTGGCCAGCATTCACTTGCAGCCTTGTATCTCTCTCATCAACCAACTTCCCAGTTCTTTACTTCACCCAGTAAGGAACTCTTCCCCCCTCCTGGTTTCACCTATCACCTTATGTTTCTCCCTCCCCCCCCCCCACCTTCTAAATCTGGCTCCTCATCTTTTTTTCTCCAGTCCTGCTGAAGGGTCTCAGCCCAAAACGTCGACTGTCCACTTTTCCACAGATGCTGCCTGGCCTGCTGTGTTCCTCCAGATTTCCAGCATCTGCAGATTTTCTCTTGTTACAGATTGGGTGATCACTTTGTGGATCATCTGCAGTCAGACAGAAGGGGTGAGCCTGAGCTTCCTGCTGCCTGTCACTAACCATCCATCCCACTCTCACTTAATCCTATCTGTCATATTACCATGCAGTGCAACACAAATTTCAGGGATAACACCCTCAGGAAAAATGCAGCTTTCCAAACACAATATCAAATTCTCCAGTCTTGGGTGACTGCATCTGTATTGTGGGCCGAAGGGTCTGTACCGTGCTGTCATCTTCTAAGTTCTAAGTATCAGAATTGGCCACTTATGCTGCAAGTCATCTACCTGTGAGATAAACTCAGTTTTCTTTCTTCATTAGTATAGTATTAGCTGCTGGAGATGTTCTCCAGCCCTGCTATCAGCAACAAATAACATAGACAAAGGAACATATTCTGTCTTTAACTGGTCCAGTACTGCAGTTGACTTAATATCCATCTATTACAGATATTCCCTTTGACATATCCATCCCTCCCACCACCTTCCCAGGAAATTCTTTTCCTCACTTCTGACAAAAGATTAAATCCTGAAACCGTTAGCTGTCCCTCTTTCTACAGATTTTTTTCTGTTTTTTGCTCTTTTTTTATCCCAGATTTATAGCATCTATATGTATCATTTGGGTAAATAAATCAAAAAAGATGGGATTATTGCTTGTGTAAAAGAATTATTCAAGGTCACAAGTAAATAAAGATGAATAATTTCTACTGGTAGTGACTCAAGGTGACTGAAAGATGAGCTGGAAAAAACCTTAACATATATGATCAGCAATTCATTACCTGACGATCATAGTTTTCAAAAAGAAATTGGATAATACAAGAGAAGCCTGTACCACCACAGGGAAAGAGTCAACCAAGTGAACTAACTGCCCTGCTCTTGCAGCAGACACCCTGCAGAACTTTCTGTAATGATTCTATGATATTTCTTTACTTTTAGCTGAAGAAAATTTCTAAACTTTGTTACCATTATATATACTTCAGATAAAGTTTGTGTTGTTTTATTTCTATGTCAGGAAATATCTCCTGGGCAGTCAGGTTAAACCTCACGTTTCCATTTCCTGTTTATTTCCATGCGTACGTTTTGTTCCGTGTAACTTGGCTCTTTCGTGAATGCGATGATTCATAATACCAATTCATTCAAGCAGCACTTTTCAAGTCATGAGGAAAAGTATGGGGATAAAAGGAATCAGAAAATAAATACAAGCTGCTGGTATCTAGTAGGCGGGTCAGGATCAATCATAAGAAGCCATTGCTTGATGTCTAGTTCATTATTAATTGGAAGTCAACATCAATCATTTAAAGGGTTCCTTGTAATCCATGATAAACTGTTGCTTTTTTGTAAAAACCTGAATCTCTAAAGCAAATACTTTCTTTTCTAAAAAAGAAAATCACTGAAGCAAGTTCTTTAATTGACAGCAAACATGGAACTGATTTTTTTTACAGATATTGATTTTATTTTAATAAAATAATGTTTAAGAAAACATAGTTGCTTAGGTTATTAAACCCCATCTACTAGAAACTTGCAGTGAACTATTTGGATTCCATTTAATTGAATGAGGATACATCAGCATCCACAGATGATTGTTTATGTGTAACTACTGGACCAGCATCTAATCTTCACAAAGACAGTGAATGCAATTGCTACTCTCTGGGAGGTCTTAGAATTCAATATCTGCTTCAGATTGAAAAATAAGTCAATTTATAAGCCCAACACCCTGCACTCTATGTAGAATGAAATCATTGTTCAGTAGTTTGCACTTTTACGATCCACTCTTTGAAATAATGCAATCTCCAACACATTGCAGCAGAGGGAGTGATTAGATTTCTGCACAGCATGTGCTTGGCAACAATTACTAGAAAATTGCACTAGTGAGCAGTCTGGTGAATGCATAAAATGTTACATTTCCTCCAAGAGGACCACAACCTTATTGTAGGGGTTAGAGGCTTGCGTGCCTCAAAGATCCAGAGAGCAATATCAGCTCAACCCAGGGCGTTATACTTTGGCTCTTGGTAGGGTCACCCATGCCAAACAGGTTAAAGGGTAGAAGCCAGACTATGAGTGGTCCACCGCAGCTCCAGGTTTGGGGCTTCAGCTCAGGGGTGACAACCCTGACTGATAAAACAAAATTGTTACAGAAACAGCAACGAAGTATCCCTCTACGACTGAGTGTGATAGTATTCCTGAGTCTCCAGCTGGGACTTGCATGACTGAGAATAGTGAAAACTGAGAGGAAGCTATTGACATGATGAAGAAAGCCATGAACACCGCCAGAGATAGGAGACATACATTGCCGCCCTAAATGCCAGTGGTGTAACGGGCAGTAAGTCTTCCATGTGGTATCATGAAAAGAAAACAATATATCTTTCAAGAATGTCAAATTAGAACTTTAATAAAATGGATCTCTTGATTAGCTATTTTTCAGTATTTACGTTGTTTTATCTTCAGATTACATTATTTTATTGTTATCACACTCTACAAGACTGTGTTTTCTCTTCCCTTTCACATTCCGAGCAGTTGTGTTTAGGATAGGGAATGGAATGGGCAATATTTATGGGCAGAATTTCATGTAGAGGAATATTTAAGGAAAATAAGACTGGAAGACATTCATGGCAGAATTTACACCATCACATATAAAAAATTGCTGGTGAACGCAGCAGGCCAGGCAGCATCTATAGGAAGAGGTACAGTTGACGTTTCGGGCCGAGACCCTTCGTCAGGACTGACTGAAAGAAGAGATAGTAAGAGATTTGAAAGTGGGAGGGGGAGGGGGAGATCCGAAATGATAGGAGAAGACAGGAGGGGGAGAGATGGGGCTAAGATGAATTCACACCATGCCTTGTTTTGACAGCTAGGTCTTTTTTTACCCACTTGATGCCATCAACTTTCACTTCCCTCCCTGCACATTACCAAGAGTCCAACAGCTCTTTCTCTATCTGCTTTAACTTTATGGGTTGGTCCATCTGTAACACTCTGACATCTTCATATTACATACTGGACCACTTCTATTGTAAGCAGCTAATTAGTAATCCTATCTTAGTAAGATCATGGCTTCCATGATCCCAAACATCTATATCTTGTTGCCCAGAAAGAACTACAGTCTGCAAATCAGTGAATTCAGATGAATCAAGGACAGTAGGAGTAGATGAACCAGTTGTCTTTGTTTTTGCCATGAGCTTGAAGAAATATGGAGGTGGCCATTTTGTGAGACTGTCCTTGCAGCTCCAACTCTTTGAACTGATTTTTTATCTGGGATAATTTAATCAGAACAATTAAATGTGGACACGAGGAGTTTCAGTTAATGACCTGCTGAACCTGAAGTCATTCTCAGATAGGTAGCTATGTAATAAGTGGCAGGCTTGCTGGAGAAGCAATCTGTAATCTCGATAGACTCAGTGCCTGGGTCACCTAGTTTGACCGAGTTGAAAAAAGAACAAAGGCATAGGGCTGGGGCAGAGACCATAGAACAATGCTGCTTGTAGCCTTGGACCAGAGCCAATAAGGTGACCTTGAGCCAAAGGAATGGAGATGCATCATTTGAACTGATGGGGAACACCATAAGAGTGAAGAGCTTCAAATACGAAGGAGTGGTATCTCTCCAGATACCAACCATCATGGATGTAGAGGACCCCACAGACACGAGGAACGCCTGGCTAGCATAGACTCCTATCCCAGGTAATACCTTTTCTCTTCCTTTACTGTTCATAGAGAGTCAGGGAATCCTAGTGGTCGTGCACACACGTAGTTAGTTTGTGAACCCACGTGCTTTTTAGTTGAGACAATAAAGGTTACTTGTTGATAAATATAGATTCTCTCTGTGCCTCTCAGTTCATTATTACTAAGGGGTAGATCCTTGTAACAATCTCAAATTGCCTTACTACCCTTTAAAACACGATGCACAAGAAAGATGCCAATATAGTTGAAATGAGAACATTAGGATCCGAAAAGATCCCAGAGTAATGCAGTTGATTAAAATTGAAGGTTTATAGTCACAGGGTTATTGATTCCAGTATATTCATTTAGCACACACCTTTTCTTTCCTGTTCAGAATTTCCAGGGTCTCTCAGCACTTATAAAGTTACAGCCATGAACACTAAAGAACAGCTGTTTTCTATGTAGCTGAACGTTGCCAGCATTGATTTACCTGGTGGATTCACTTTACACTTCAGGCATCAAAGGAGCAGCTGTGAAACTAAGAACAGTTCACAAGAATGAAGCTATGCATTAGTGACAGGTTTTTTCAAAGCCTTGCTGTAATGTACACAACTTATTTGGAAAAAAAGCACATCCCAGCAATGTTTCAGCGGGAACTGTCCATTATTCTCCATCTGAAAAACAAACATATCACAACATAGCTTTCTATCCTTGGGCCATTTTTTCCAGTCTCTGCCACCATTGATGTCTTTTCCTGATGGTTCTTACCAATTATGCTCACCAGCTTTCTACATGCTCTCAAATGCTTTCTGAAAATCCATATGGATGACAAGCACTCCCTTTACTAATCTTCCCAGTTATCTCAACAAAATGTAAAGTGTGCAGCAAAGCCTCCATCGGTGTACCTGTACATTAATAGATGCTTCTTCAGGGTTGACATCTATGTTTAGTACACATTCCTTAATTTCATTTAATGGCTACATTTCCCTTCTTGGATAATACTACAAATATAATGCCAAATCACAACTCCTGGAGACCTAAGGCACAGCCCTCCAAACTGATTTTGTAAAGATTCCTCCTATCCACTGGTTAAAGGAAACTTTCAGCTTAGCCACTTTTTAAAAAAGGATATAGGCAAAAATCGGGCAACTATAGGTCAGTTAGCTTAACATTTGTAGTCGGGAAAATCCTTGAAGCTGTCATTAAGGAAGAAATAGTGAAACATTTAGAAAGGAGTGGTTCCATTAGACAGACGCAGCATGGATTCAAAACGGGCAGGTCCTGTTTGACAAACTTACTGGAGTTCTTTGAGGACATAATGAGTGCAGTGGATAGAGGGGAACAGGTTGATATTGTATACTTGGATTCCCAGAGGGCGTTCGAGAAGGTGCCGCACAAGAGACTTATAAATAAGATACGGATGCATGTAGTCAGAGGAAGTGTATTGGCATGGATAATGGATTGGTTAACCAATAGAAGTCAGAGAGTTGGTATAAATAGGTGTTTCTCCAGTTGGCAGTCAGTGGTGAGTGGGGTGCTGCAGGGGTCGGTGCTGGGCCTGCAGCTGTTTACCATTTACATTGATGATTTGGAAGAGGGGACTGCGTGTAGCATAGCAAATTTTGCTGATGACACTAAACTGAGTGGAAAAGCAAATTGTACAGAAGATGTGGAGAGTCTGCAGAGGGATATAGGTAGGTAAAGTGAGTGGGCCAAGGTCTGGCAGACGGAATACAACGTTGGTAAATGCGAGATCATCCACTTTGGAAGGAATAATAGAAGAGCAGATAATTATTTAAATGGTGAAAGATTGCAGCATGCTGTTGTGAAGAGGGACTTGGGAGTGCTTGTACATGTATCACAAAAGGTTGGCTTGCAGGTACAACAGGTTATTAAGAAGGCAAACGGAACATTGGCCTTCATTGCTAGAGGGATTGAATTCAAGAACAGGGAGGCCACGCTGCAACTATACAGGGTACTGGTGAGGCCTCACCTGGAGTACTGTGTGCAGTTCTGGTCTCCATACTTAAGGAAGGATATATTGGCTTTGGAGGCAGTGCAGAGGAGGTTCACCAGGTTGATTCCAGGGATGAAGGGGTTAACCCATGAGGAGAGATTGAGTCGCCTGGGACTGTACTCTCTGGAGTTCAGAAGGATGAGGGGGGATCTTATAGAAACATCCAAAATTTTGAAAGGGATAGATAAGATAGAAGTAGGAAAGTTGTTTCCATTGTTAGGTGAGACTACAACTGGGGGACATTGCCTCAAGATTCAGGGGAGAAGATTTAGGACGGAAATGAGGAGAAACTGTTATTCCCAGAGAGTGGTGATTCTGTGGAATTCTCTGCCCAGGGAAGCAGTTGAGACTTCTTCACTAAATATATTTAAGAAACAGTTAGATAGGTTTTTACATAGTAAGGGAATTAAAGGTTATGGGGAAAAGGCAGGTAGATGGAGCTGAATTTACTGACAGATCAGCCATGATCTTATTGAATGGCGGGGTAGGCTCGATGGGCCGGATGGCCTGCTCCTGCTCCTATATCTTGTGTTCTTCTGTGTAACAATGTGGATGCTTGATTCGTTTTGACCAAATTTTCTTCAATGTCATTGGCAGAAATACACGATGGCACACATCTGATCCTTCTTGGAAAGCTCCACAGTCATTCTCTGAAGTGCACTATTTATCTTCTCTTTTCTGGACAAGTTATTCACTTTAATTGGAGGGCATGACAGTAATGTACCCTGCTGTCGCAAAACATCTCTGTACTTCCAATTACCTCAGTATCTCTTTCTCCAGACCTTGGGTAACCTAGCAATGCTCAGAAGCAGAGATCAGAACAAAGGTAATATAATGACTCATGCTTTGATCTAGTGAAGTTATACATTGAAAATAGTGCTTAATGGCTTTGGGCCTCTACTCGCTGGAGTTTAGAAGAATGAAGGTGGCTCTCATTGAAAGGCCTAGACAGAGTGGATGTGGAGAGCATGTTCCCTATGTACTCAGAATAGAAGGCCATCCTCTTAGAACTGAGATGAGGAGGAATTTCTTTAGCCAGAAGATGGTGAATCTGTGGAAGTCATTGTCACAGTCAGCTGTGGAGGCCAAGTCATTGAGTATATTTGAAATGGAGGTTGATAGGTTCTTGATTAGTAAGGTGTCAAAGTTTATGGGGAGAATGGGATTGAGAGGGATAATAAATCAGCTATGATTCGAGCTGATTCGATGGGCCAAATGGCTTAATTCTGCTCCTATGCCTTATGGTCTAAAAACCTTTTTTAAATTATATACTCTAAAAATACTTGGAACACTGGAGGCTTACTAGAGATGGCACATTGTCATCTTTGAGAAATTGCATGTACACACACACACTAATAAATAGCTATTCAAAAGAAATCTTTATTTCTATGCATGTGAAATCAGCACCATTTTGTGCACTGTATGAGGTCATTGCCTTTCCTGCATGAAAGCAACTAGATTCGTTGTGAATCGGCATTATATTTGTAGTATTATCCTAGGGGAAAGTGGCAGTTGGATGAAATTAAAGAATGTGTACTAAACATAAAAAAAATGTGGTTCAAGCCTAGATTGGGCACAGGGTTCATACTACCCTGATTCAGAAATGAGAGATTATCATATGAGCCAATCTAATAAGTGCAAGGAAATTTGTAGAAATATTTCCATTAAAAAACTTATACAAATCCTCTGTTAAATCTGCCTTTTGAAGACGATTACAAAATAGCAGTTAAATCATTAAAGTCAACTGTACATCTATTAATACATAATCCATGTAGTATATCTGTACTGTACCTCTGCATACTTTGACATCGAGCTGGCTTCCACAGCATAGACCTTCCTAGCTCCTGCTTGAACTGCAAAGAATGAAAGTATTCCGGAGCCACAGCCAACATCAAGAACAACCTTTAAATAAAAAAAAAAGTCAGAACTCATTTTTTCCCCGATTGTTCGAAAGTTTAGTGTGTGCTGAATAAGTTCCAAACACCCTTTACAAAAGCTAATGCAATATGACTAAGTCCTTCAAGATTAGTCAGATGGGTACATAATTACAGGTTTCGAGCTCAGCCAATGACTGACAAATAATACGGTTAAACTATGGGATTCTGCGGCAAGCTACAGTAGAAAAGACACAAAAGACATACACATCCACCAATGAGGAATGCAGTTAGGGAGAGCTTTATGGTAGAACTTATTTAATAAAATTAAAGTTATGTACTTTTATAAATATTAATATTTGGCATGAATAAACATGTACATGAAGGAACAGTTGCCTGTAAATTCATTGGACATAGAACAGAAAGGGATCTGTGTTTCTATTCCTAAAATTCCACTCCACTGAGCTCAAAAGAATCATTGTTCAACAGTGGAGTAAACCAGATGTTCGCTGGTATGGAATATACATGGAGCACTATGGAGCAGAGATGAATTTTTTGGACAGTTTGTTTAAATTATCTGATAGTTACACCATATTCCTTTAACATGTTAATCTTGCAGGGGAACATTTGTCAAGTTCTTGATTAGATTAATGGATAAAAGAAAACCTACAAAATTCCAAGTGATTTTTTTTATTCCCCTTTTACCACGTCTAAATTAATCTTTATCTTGTCCTCCCTATTTTGCACTTTGCCTCTTCTCTCATATAATCCCTCTTGTAATCTGATATATTGCAGGAATTACTTTTTTCCTCATCCCCTTTCACATTGAAGAAAGTCATTGCTTCAGCATCGATGAAAGTCATTGGCTTTGCTTCTAATTCCTGCAACAAAGTCCCAACATTTCAAGACATTCTGTGTTTGTTACTCAAGTATTATATGCTTTTTCAGGTTGAAGTGGGGGAAAAGGATTATCTCCTTCAGGTAATGGGATGGATGAGAAATGGTTCTACATCCAAAGCCTGGAAATTCTATCACATAACGGTATAGTTATGAGCTCTAGTGGAAAACCACTGGCTGGAATGGACAGATGTCTAATTTACATTTCATAATGGTTGCCAAATTGCTCCCAGATCATCCACATGTATGGCATGTGAACTGGTGGAAGTCCCAGAACTTCCTTCTTCCACAAAATCCACATGCAACTCAAGTTTGTCTATTTACTCGACATTGTCAGACCAAACAAACAAAGTCTCCATGTGCACTGAGTGCACAATATCTGTTCAATGCACATGAAGACTTGGGGCAACCACTTAAGGAAGGCTCACTTTTCGTAGTGTTTTACTGTTAAGATATGCTTATTGACTTCAAAATGTGCACGTTAAGATCTAAGTCAACCTGAATGCTCATGACCAGCATTTCAAATGGTGCGTATTACATTTAAGACTATTAAGGCTAGAACAAGTCTTAGAATAAACATTAAAACAAATAGTATAATTACCTAAAGTAGCAAATTTGCAGAGCTGGGTTTTAGCGGAGGCTATTGCTCATTTGCAATTGTACTGTATCAGAATTTGAAAGTAAATTTAGGATTAGGAAAATTGTATTAGCCAATGATGAGAGATTGAGTCCTGTCCACTCCATCCAACTCAAACTTTTGAATACTCACCTTATCCTTAAAATCAACATGATTCTGCAGTATTGCTCTTTGATAAGTGGCAGTTCTTATATAATCCTGCATCATGTTCTGCTGTTGTGATAGGCTGCCATAAAACTGAATGGAAAACACAAACATTTGACTTTAGTGAAGAGCTGATGAATCCAGTATCCTATTTTTAAAAACAACGGGACTGCTGTGGTGTAATCTGGACACTGTGGTGAAATCACCTGTTTTCACCGTGTTGGCTTGATGCTGGATACAGATGCCAAGGAAAGCGATCAGGCCCTCAGCACATCATAAAACAAGGCAGCTCTCCTCTTACACTGCAGCACAACACTTGATCTGTTTAGGAATATTGCTGATAAAGGAGAGATGTAGATTTTCAGTTTTCAGTATGATGCATTTTTGTCTTGGGAAAGTGCTGAGAACAAGGATCATTTGAGCATTACAAAACATTCAGCATTGAATACAGCAACCTTTTCTAGTAAAAGAGCTAACAAATTTGATTCCATATCACACCCACCGATGATCACAGAAATTTACTGTAAATGGTTTAACTTTCTGGAAAGCAAGTGCTTAAATTTTTGCTGCTTTTAGGCTTCCAATCTCCACATGGAATTTAAAAGAAATGATTGTTATTTTCATTTCAAACCCTCAAGCATTTATCCTGCATTAAAGACAGCAGAATGAGATGGGGAAACGTTTCTCCAGGGATGTAAAAGAAATTTAATTATAGTTGGATATTGCAATCATATCCAGAACTTTGTCATAATCGTGTAAATGTTATAATTAGATCTAACAATGGGTAACATGGCTCTGCTTAAATAAAAATAGGAAACATCTTAAATATTCAGCAGTCCAGGTGGAAAGACAAACTGTTAACATTTCAGATCCTTACTCAGAATAGCTCCCAGATGCCTAACCCAATGTTACAAGAAACTACAAATTACAATGTTTTTCATGACATGCATTTTGCTTGGGCATTATGAACAGGGTGCAATGTGCATGAAATCATAAATCTGCCAAATTCATTTGTGTGCCAAATCTTATGTAGTGAACTGTGCAGCTTTAATTTTGCTTTTTTGGGCAATTTAAACACTGAACCTTTGATAATCCAGAACTTAATTTCTGCCCTACTCAAATCTCTGTGCTTCTCTTGGTAAATCAAGAGAGAGAACATTTAAAAGCTAAAACAAATATGCTGAAATAAAGTAGTCAAGCAGCATCAGTGGAAAGAGAAACTAACCAACATTTCGGGTCAGGGACCCTTCCTGTTTGTTCAGATTCCAGGATCTGCAGTTTCATTTGTTATCCATTACAGGAGAAAACCCAGGCTGGAAGTAGAAGATAGCAGTTATGGTGAAATTAAGAATGGTATCAATTAAAAGGACACAGAAGTATCAAATTAAAAAGGATTTCGAATTTTGCACGGATTAATAATAAGTCAGAGGACTGGGATATATTTTAGTAATCAGAAGTATGAGTAAAAAATAACAGAAAGGAGATGAAGTATGAGTGTAAAGAAGCAAATGACATATAGCATTTAGCAAGAGCTTTTACAGTTAGGGAAGAAAGCTTAAAAAAAAACTCTGATCCCAGATGTGAATAATGGGAAAGCTGGAAAATGTCTGAAATTCTAAGTATTAATTTTCAATTAGACTTCACAGCAGAAGCTGAATCCATCTCAATAATTATGGACAATTATGGGGATACATAAACAAACATGAATCACTGGAGAAAAAAAAGTACTAGGCAAACTAATGGTGCTGAAGATTGATGGGTCACCTGGGCTTAATGGACCACATCCGAGAGAAAACGGATGCACTAACAATAGAGTTATAATCAACCAAGATTCATTGGATTCTGGAGAAGTCACCTATTTTGTCACATAGGAAAAAAGAGCTGGAATAAATAGGCCCTTTGCAGGCTAGAAGGATTTAACTAGTGCGATATGCCAGGGATCAGTTCTTGACACTCCGTTGTTTATAACATATGTTAATGACTTGAATGAGGCAACAAAGTACAGGGAGTTTGCAAGTTTGAAAATGATAAGTGGAAGAGCACTTGTGACGAGGACATTGTGATTCTGCAATGGGATATATAGTTCGAATGAGAATAAGGGAAGAGTTAAATTTGATTCCTCCTTGGTATATGCTAAAATTTGTAACAAAAAAAATAGAAGTTTGTGAGACAGAATGGTGTTAGCCTGTAATGTGGGCAAGTGCTGAAATCTATTATTGAGTTAAATGGCCGGATAATTAGGAAACTATAAAAACACCATACTGAGTTAACACAGTTTTACAAAGGGAAATTGTATTTGACAAATTTGCTGGATATGTTTAAAGATGCAACAAACAGGATGAAATTTTTTTAAGAAGCCGTCTCTCTTCGACAGCGTCAGCCTGACTTCAAAAGATTCAAGATTCAAAAAAGTTTATTGTCATTCTAACCGTACATTAGCTCTGCAGGGCAGAATGAGACAGCATTTCTCAGGAGCAGTGCAATCATAACATAACAAACGCAACACTAAATAATAAACATAACAATAAATAGTAAAACACAACAGCCACATGTCAGTTAAAATCAAGTTATAAGTGAAACTTGCAGGGCTTCCAGCGTTTTCTGTCCTTACTTAAAATGAAACAAGGTAATAAACAAGGCCTGAAATTATTGATAAAGTATCACAAAAAAAAAGGTTGCTACATAAGAAATGTAGAGTTGATGTGGATAGAGGAGTGGCTAGTTAACAGAACAGTCAAGATACGTACAGTGGCATGCAAAAGTTTGGGCACCCCGGTCAAAATTTCTGTTACTGTGAATAGCTAAGCGAGTAAAAGATGACCTGATTTCCAAAAGGCATAAAGTTAAAGATGACACATTTCTTTAATATTTTAAGCAAGATTACTTTTTTATTTCCATCTTTTACAGTTTCAAAATAACAAAAAGGGAAAAGGGCCTGAAGCAAAAAGTTTGGGCACCCCGCATGGCCAGTACTTAGTAACACCCCCTTTGGCAAGTATCACAGCTTGTAAACGTTTTCTGTAGCCAGGTAAGAGTCTTTCAATTCGTGTTTGGGGGATTTTCACCTATTCTTCCTTGCAAAAGGCTTCTAGTTCTGAGAGATTCTTGGGCTGTCTTGCATGCACTGCTCTTTTGAGGTCTATCCACAGATTTTCAATGATGTTTAGGTCAGGGGACTGTGAGAGCCATGGCAAAACCTTCAGCTTGCACCTCTTGTGGATTTTGAGGTGTGTTTAGGATCATTATCCTGTTGTAGAAGCCATCCTCTTTTCATCTTCAGCTTTTTTACAGACAGTGTGATGTTTGCTTCCAGAATCTGCTGGTATTTAATTGAATTCATTTTTCCCTCTACCAGTGAAATGTTCCCCGTGCCACTGGCTGCAACACAAGCCCAAAGCATGATCGATTCACCCCCGTGCTTAACAGTTGAAGAGGTGTTCTTTTCATGAAATTCTGCACCCTTTTTTCTCCAAACATACCTTTGCTCATTGCGGCCAAAAAGTTCTATTTTAACTTCATCAGTCCACAGGACTTGTTTCCAAAATGCATCAGGCTTGTTTAGATGTTCCTTTGCAAACTTCTGCTGCTGAATTTTGTAGTGAGGACACAGGAAAGGTTTTCTTCTGATGACTCTTCCAAGAAGGTCATATTTGTGTAGGTGTCGCTGCACAGTAGAACAGTGCACCACCACTCCAGAATCTGCTAAATCTTCCTGAAGGTCTTTTGCAGTCAAATGGGGGTTTTGATTTTCCTTTCTAGCAAACCTACAAGCAGTTCTCTCGGAAAATTTTCTTGGTCTTCCAGACCTCAACTTGACCTCCAGAGTTCTTGTTAACTGCCATTTCTTAATTACATTATGAACTGAGGAAACAGCTACCTGAAAACGCTTTGCTATCTTCTTATAGCCTTCTCCTGCTTTGTGGGCATCATTTATTTTAATTTTCAGAGTGCTAGGCAGCTGCTTAGAGGAGCCCATGGCTGCTGATTGTTGGAACAAGGTTTGAGGAGTCAGGATATTTATAAAGCTTTGAAATTTGCATCACCTGGCCTTTCCCAGCGATGACTGTGAACAAGCCATAGCCCTAACAAGCTAATTAAGGTCTGAGACCTTGGTAAAAGTTATCTGAGAGCTCAAATCTCTTGGGGTGCCCAAACTTTTGCATGGTGCTCCTTTCCTTTTTTTCACTCTGAAATTGTACAAAACAAAAATAATACACTAATCTTGCTTAAAATGTTGAAAAGAATGTTTCATCTTTAACTTTATGACTTTTGGAGATCAGTTCATCTTCTACTCACTTAACTATTCACAGTAACAGAAATTTTGACCAGGGTGCCCAAACTTATGCATGCCACTGTAGATCATTTTCAGATTGATATCAACGGAATGCCATGGGAGTCAATGCTGTGGAGAGGTTGTTTATACGTGCGGAATAACCTAGAACTAATGGTCATTACTTAAAAGTAAGAGGTTGCCCCTTTAAAGCAGAGATGAAGCCAAGTACTCTCTCAGGCACTTGTGAATTTTTGAAATTCTCTCCCTCAAATATTTAAAGATTCTCCTTTCATTTTCTTTTATGAGCTGAAAGTAGATAAGTATATGATAAGCAATGGTGAGAAATATGAATACAGATAGACAGGAGTGTCAGGGCTGATTTGAGAGGACAGGGGACCTACTCCCGCTCTTAAATAATGAATTTATATGTGGGATCATTCCGGCCTCATCCACTTTTCTTTAAGGCAGTAAACTAATGTAATGCATGCAAAGTTTCCTTGCCTAGAAAATGGACACAATTGCACAAATTATACATACGTGTATAAAAATAGCTGCCAAAAGTGCACTCTGCACATGCTTTGAAGTGCTTGTAACCATTTGATCAGTTGCTTCCTGGGAAATTGGATGGGTTGTCTCCTGCTGCAATCTTACCCTAGGCAGGTGTGGATTCATTCTGCATTCATGCATGTGATACCTTTCTCAATGTGCAATGTGGCCTTTAATTAACTCCGACAAAAAAATTCATTTAAAAGATCAAGACCCATGATCTGCTTTTAATTTCTAAATAAAAAGTAATGAATTATCCTTGACATCCACTGGGACATTATTTCCATCTGTTAAAGAACACCACCACCAATTCTGTCCCCCACACCGCCATTCCAATGTATTAAAGATGTCATTGCTGGCAGTTAACATAATTTGAATCATTGGTGTGCTTATCTTTTCATTTCCTTGGTTACCATGGACGATGAATTGTAACAATTGATACAGAGTGATCAGCTCACTCCGTGTGTTTGCAGACCTCCATCTGAGCGGCTATGGTATTAGTTCCCCCCAGGCTTTCACCTACTATTATTTTCTTTCATTTCCAAGTCAAATTTCTTAGGCATTTGAATGGAGTTTTAGCATTATTAAAATGGAAGAAATTATAAAACAAACTTTTTAAGGGATATCCAAGTTTATTTGGAATTTTGAAATTCCATTGGTCTTTTAGCGGTATTTGGATATGGAGTCAGGGCAAAACACAGCTCATTTAGCACACCAAGTACGAGTAAAATCAAATTCCTAGGCCTATGCTTTCCAATGCTTTTCTTCAATCACAGACCGACTGTTTCAGTCACTGGGAAGGAATGATCAATGACGAAGCTGACTGGTTCATACCTGGAAGTACTGTGCTGCAGAAGCATCTTCTGTTCTTTGGCTGAAAGCTGAGGGAGCTTTATTGGAGCTTCTAAAGGTCTTTAAAGAATTGAAAAAAGTAAGGAACTCTGAAAACAAGATAATAAATGTGTCTGTGAAAATATGTTCCGACATTCTAAAAAAAGAGAAGAGATAAAAACCTTGCAAGCTAACAAAACACCCATATTCTTTGAAACACCCTCCTGACAGCGCTACATGACACAGTGTGACCCAAGTATTAACGGTGTTTCTGATCTAGATTAATGATGCACCAATCTTTACATTGTTTCCGTGAAACCTCATTTATAAGCAATTGTGGTGCGATTCAAATGAAGAAAACTACTCAGCTGGTCCTCAGATGTTTGCAATAATTTACTTATGCTGCTGAAATGATGTCTGAAACAGCAAATATTTAATATGTGAACATATGGTGCCTTGAAAAAATATTCAATCCCCACAACTATTTTCACATTTTACTGGCTCATTTTCTAATTTTAAAATGTATTGAGGTGGGATTTTTGAGCAAACTAAAAAACATTGTGCATCATGTCAAATCAAAAGAAAAATTCCAAAACCTGTCAACAATTTATGAAAAATTAAAAACCAAAATTGTGAGACTGAAAAAGTATTCATCCCCTTCGTAATTACTAAGCTAACTTTCCTCAGGTGCAATTACCTTACCAACCCACCCTATTTGTTGATGTAAAAAAAATGGAGTATCACCTGTTTTCAATGTCTTCATAAAAATAAATACCCCCTCTCTCTGTAAGGTCCAACAGTATGGTAGATTTTCTTCAGACCAAACCAAAATGAAGACAAGAGAGCATTCAAGACAAGTCAGAGAAATGATAAATGATAATAGAGAAGCACAAATCTGGGGAAGTTTGCAAGACCATCTCAAAGACACTAAACACACTGTACTTCAGAGCTCAGTGCAGTTCATTGTGAAAAAGTGGAAAAAATATGAAACCACATCCATTTTGCCTAGGTCAGACCGCCTCTCTAAACTTAGCTGCCAGAGAAGAATGGCACTTGTAAGAGAGGCTTGTAAGAGATGCCAACAGTCACTCTGAGTGAGTTACAGAAGTCAGTGGCTCCAACTGGAGGTGAAGTTGATGGCTCCAGAATCTCTAAGGCTTTGTAGAAAAAGGGTATTTTTGGAAGAGTGGCAAAGAATAAGCCCCGGCTAAAAGGAAGCATATGCTTGCTGGTGAAGACTTTGTGAAGCATCACTTAAAAGATACTGTAAAGATGCGGAAGAAGCGTAAATCTAATACTGCACATCAGCCAGGTAACACCATTTCTACTATAAAGTATGGTGGAGGTAGCATCATGCAATGGGGTGCTTTTCAGCAGCAGGGACTGGAAACCTGGTCAGGATTGATGGGAAGATGAATGCTGCTAAATACAGAGAGATTCTGGATAAAAAACCTGCTGGCCTCTGCCAGAAAGCTTAAACTGGGAAGGAAGTTCATCTTTCAGCAGGACAATGGCCCAAAGCACACTGCCAGAGCAACCATGAAGTAGCTTAAAATGAGGAAAATCAATGTCATTGAGTGGCCCAGTCAGGATCCTGACCCTAACCCAATTGTAAATCTCTGGCAAAACTTCAAGACTGCTGTCCACCACCACTCCCTATCTAAACTGGCACAGCTTGAGCAATTTTACAAGGAGAAATTGGCAAATCTTGCTCCTTCATGTTTTGCAGAGCTGATAGAGACTTATCCGGTAAGATGGTGGTGCGTTCAAACACAGGGCCCCTTGAGGCCAATCCATGCTGCACTTTTCTTTTTAAAATGTGCTTTTTTTATGGACTCCAAGAACAATGGGCACAGCTGGTCTACCGCATCAGTGATCGAGTTGTTGTTCGGAGCCACCAGCCGGGGTGTTGAAGGAGCCGGCAGGCGGGCCAGGAGAGGAAGAAGCCAGCAGTCGGCTGGGAGAGGAGAAGCTGGTGCTCCACCGGCAGAAGGAGAAGGCCAGAGAGGGTTCGGAGGAGTGCTGCTGCTGGCTACTCGAAGACATTGGAATTAGTGTACGAAAGCAGCGTGCGGTGTAACCGTAAGTGACTATCTTGGACGTTTCTCTTGCAATCGCAAGACCATTTTGGACATTGATAAAGTAAGATGCTGCAGGCCTGTTTCCCTTGTTTGGTGGAAAGACAGGTGACGAGACAGCAGCGTGACCTCGGTTGAGGTGAGGACAAAGCCTCAAGTGAGCTTGCCTGCTGCTGCAGTCCAGGTAGGATGTTGCTGGAGGCAGTATAGCATGGAGTCTGTGCTTGGTTGGGAGCTGGCCTCTCCCATAAGTGCTGCCCTCCGGTGTTCAACAGGCGGAAGGACAGGCTGGATTGTCAGGAGCTGTACCATCAATCTGCATGTCGCTCAGGGACTCGGACTATACACGTGATTTCTTGCGTAACAATGTTTTTTTTTCTCTCGCTATTTTGAATGTATGCTGTGCACCTGGGCCCCAGAGGAACACTGTCTCAAACGACTGTATCCATGTATGGTCTGAATGGTAATTAAACTTGATTTGATTTGATTTTGATCCAAAAAGACTACTGGCTGTAATATCTGCGAGAGGTGGTTCAACTCAGTACTAAGCAAAGGGGGATGAAAACTTTTGAACTGCTGACATTTCACTTTCTGAATTTTTAGTATTGCATGCTTACAATTATCCCTGTATTTGGCCTCTATTGTCAAAAAAGAGGCAGCGTGTGATTTAAAAATCAAAATTCTTAGTTACAATTGATCAAAATCTTTGGTTGTGTTACTCATTCATGTGAACAAAGGGTTGGGGGCTGAATACTTTTAGAAAGCACTCTAAATGGACAAAGTGGATAACTCAGGATGTCAAGAACTGGAAGATTTGAGCTGGAGTCACCAGAGCTGCAGAGATAAGGATTAGCATTGTACAGAACATTTAAAATCTGCATTGCACCATGATACTATTCTGGAAGAAAACTAATGAAGCATTTGAAAAGAAACCTGGCAAAACTGAAGGGAGTAGATAAGATAAGCAGACTGGAGTGCATCTATTCTACCAAGGAGCACAAACAAAAATATGACAAAGATTCAGTGGTTCAGTAAAATTTCTCTCATTAGCTAGAATAATAAGATCATGCAAAATGGTATAAAAGTATACCAACATTGCTCCTGATCAAAAAATATAAATAATGCACCAGAAACAAGTATCAACAATTGGCCAACCTTGGTCGTGGAACTCTGTTGGCTGTTATACAGCATGGCACACAGACAAAACATGTCCTTCAGCCCATCTAGTCCGTGCCAAACTTTATTCTACCTGGTCCCACTGACCCTAACCTGGACCTGTTGCTCCAGGTGTTGTCCCATGTTTCTCTCCTAGCCACAAATCCAATGAGGTCATAGCTGTGCTTCGGCAACTCTGATCACCTGGCTGTACATCTACTCCCAGGCTGAGGACCGCAGTATCAGTGGGGAGGACCATGAAGGTAAGGTAAGGAAAGGAAAGGAAGGCAGAGAAGTGCTGAAAGGGCTGCTCTGAATCCGGGGACTGGACAATATTCAGGGATTCCTCTTCAAATCTGAATGAATATGCCACAGTTTTCATTGATTTCATCAAGACCTTTGTCTGTGGATGAACCAAGAGATTTGCAGTCGCTGAGGGCTATATTTATGGTGTTCAAGACCGGCGATCCAGAATGCCCAGATAAGTTCAACGCTTTTTATGCACACTTTGAAAGAAAGAATAAAACTATAGCTGTGTGAATCCCTGCAGCATCTGATGACCCCTGTGATCTCTATGTCGGAAGCCAGTGTCAGAACATCTTTCAAGAGGGTGAACCCTCACAGGCCCCAATTGTGTACTTGGAAGAGCACTGAAAACCTGTGCCAGCCAGCTGGCGGGAGTGTTCAACGACTCCTTCAATCTCTCACTGCAGCAGTTGGATGTTCCCACCTGCTTCAAAATCATACCAGTGCAGGGTGAACTGTCCCAATGACCGTCGCCCAGTTGTGCTCACATCTACTGTGAGGAAGTGCATTGAGAGGTCGGTTATGGCCAGAATCAACTTCTGCCTGAGCAAGGATCTGGACAATCTGCAATTTGCCTACCACCACAATAGGTCTACAGTGGATGCAATCTCACTGGCTCTCCGCTAGGCCTTGGACCACCTGGACAAAAGCAATACCTACATCAGGCTGCTATTTATCGATTATGGCTGAGAGTTCAACATCATCAACAACCAAAAAGCTTCATCACCTCTGTCCCTGTACATCCATCTGCAAATGGATCTTTGACTTCCTCAATGGGAGACCACAGTCAATGCAGATAGGAAGTAACATCTCCTCCTCGCTGACAACACCAGTGTACCCCAAGTCGTGTGATTAGTGCACTGCTCTACTCTTTCTAAACCCACAACTGTGTGGCTAGGCACAGCTCCAACGCCATCTACGAATGCGTCAATGACACAGCTGTTGTTGGCAGAATCTCAGATAGTGAAGAGGAGGCATACTGGAGTGAGAGATCAGCTGGTTGAGTGGTGTCACTAAGTCCGTAAGACCACGAAGTTGCCTGTGGAGTCCTGGAAGTGAAGTCAAGGGAACACACACCAGCCCTTAATGAAGGATCAACAGTGGAAAGGGTGAGGAGTTCAAGTTCCTGGGTGTCAACATCTCTGAAGACCTATCCTGGGCCCAACATATTGTTGCAATTACAAAGAAGACATTACAGCAGCTATGTTTCATTAAGAGTTTGAGGAGATCTGGTATATCACCAAAGACTCCAGCAAATTTCTACAGATGTACCATAAGGAGCATTCTAACTGGTTGCATCACCGTCTGATATAGAGGGACAGGATCAGAAAAAGCTGCAGGAAGTTCTGATTCAGCCAGCTCCATCATGGGCACAAGCCTCCCCAGCGTAGAGGGCATCTTCAAAAGGCAAAGTCTCAAAGTCGGCATCCATCATTAAGGACCCCCATCAGCCAAGATATGCCCTCCTCTCATTGCTACCATCAGGGAGGAGGTGCAAGAGCCTACAGTCACACACTCAATGTTTTTGGAACATGTATGTATATACACACACACACACACACACACACACATATATATATACATATATATAAGATGAAGGTAATATATTAAATAATAGACCAGTTTTCATCTAAAACCTTGATTACTTTGTAGGTACAGTATATAGCCCAGTGTACAATGAAACACAGATAACAAACAGGATGCTAATGATCAATGAACTAGTGAGTTGAATGAACTAATCTGATTAATTGAAACAGAAATGGGTGTAGAAGGACCCTGTACTGTAAAGTTTTGTGCTAACAACTACGCTATCGTGATATGGCTTTTAGGGTTTACTGCTTTTTATGGTAATTTTTTTGATATTTAAACCTTTAAAGCATCTTCACTTTATAAAAGTTTTTACATATGCCTAAAATTTTTACACCGTTGTGTGTGTGTGTGTGTGTGTGTGTGTGTGTGTATTAATGTCTTATTGTAATTTATAGTTTTTAAACAATGTATTGTACCATACCTCTGCTGCAAAACAAAAGAATTTGCGGCATATGGCAGTGGTATTAAACCTGATTCTGATTGCTGGTCAGGATTTATCCATTTATATTGAGGAGGAAACAATCTAAGAAGTCTGTACTGCTCTGTTTTTCAATTACAAATTGTTTTTGGGTCCCACAATTCCCCAAACTCCCACAGCATCAGCTGAAAGAGTCAAGCTTCAACCCAAACTGAGGATTTCATGGCAAATCCTAGAAGGGGTGCTGAACAATCTATAGAAAGTCAGCCATTAGAAGGTACACAAGCTCTCCATCACATACTCACCATTAAGCAAGTTAAACTGAAGTAACACACTGGTGCATCCCACTGTGATGAGGAAGGCCTGTTTTCCTACCCGACAGCTCTCCGTCTCCCGGTTTATGGAACATTTGAACACACAAACACCATTTCCTGAAAGAAAGCAAGCTCATATCAGAACACCAACACCACTTCTCATTGGAACCTGTGACGTGACTCCAATCATCCACTGAAGTTCTTACTAATACACAATCTTAACAACAGTGCAAGCTATTTCCTTTGCCTCCTCACAGCCAACTACAGTGTACAAATGCTCTCTTTGCCAACAACAATAGCTGTACTTCTGTAATCGTTTTCTTATGTAATTCTGATTTCATGGATGACTTGGGATATTTATTTCCGTGCATGGGTTAGTACATCCTTACTCAGCAGATGTAGCTGCAGAGTCAAAACAATATTTGCAAATGCAAAAATAATCCTTGTGAGGTTTCGCAGTCAGCTTCAATTTAGGTACAAAATACATAATTGAGAAATTACTGCAAGGAGGAGAAGGTTCAGAGGCAGCTGAATAGAAGCCTCTGAGATTAGGAAATGGTGAATAAAAATGAAAATGTTTCCTCTCAGGGAAATCAAATATAGTGGTGATAAATACAAAACAATCAGCTGTAAATCCAATGAAGGATTCAGGAGAAACTTTTTTATCCTGTATAGTTAGACGGTGGAATTCACTACTACAAAGTGACTGAAGAAAGAAAAGCTCGTTAAATGAGACAGCACAGTAGCATAGTGGTTAGCACAATGCTTTACAGTACCAGTGACCCGGGTTCAATTTCCACTGCTGTCTGCAAGGAGTTTGTACGTTCTTCTCATGGCCACGTGGGTTTCCTCCCACAGTCCATAAAGATGTACTGGTTGGTAGGTTAATTGGTCATTGTAAATTGTCCCGTGATTAGGCTAGGATTAAATCGAGGATTGCTGGGTGCCATGGCTCGAAGGACCAGAAGGGCCTATTCTGTGCTATATCAAAATAAATATATAAATAAATTTGTCTATGAAGAAACCAAGTTAGCATGTGAGGAAGAAAGGAATGTATCAGATAAGGACTAATGTATCATGCACAAATATTACATTACACCAATCGTGGACCTGCCTTGGTAAGGCAGAAAAAAACCCATAGATTCCAATTATCTACTTAGAACTCCAAAACTTAGCTAATTAGGACAGAATAGCAAGTGTTAAAAAAATTCTCCACATGTGCACGGGCCCCTCTCACTGCAGCACACCCCTCATTCAATACGCAGTGCCGTTTGTGACAAGCCCATCGGCGACCGCTCTACTTTTGTACTATTTTCCACTGATAGAAAATGCTACAGTAACTGGACCAATTCATTAGCACCAGCTCAAAACAACGAACCAATCATCACTTGTCACCACTCTTCGTGAGTCCCAACCCTGTGTTCACCTAACTTTCATATTCTCACTGTTGTATTCCCACGGTTATAATCGAAACTCCTGTAGCCAGTCACATATGCCCAAGGCCGTGGTGGTGAAGACATTCGACGCACACACACACACACACACAAAGATTAATCCTTTACAATACAACTTACCACAATGTACCAGAATGTATAGTTAACGTAGCTTTATAACAGTATACCTAGTTCTCACTAATGCCACAGATGAACAAGAATGGAGACAATCCAGTTTCAGTAATACAAAAAGATCCTCAGCTATGTGCCACAGGGAAAGTCAACAGGTAGGTCCTCCTTCATCACTTGTCTCCAGTGACCAAAGAGCTACTCTTTGAATCACAATATAGATCTTATTCTTCAAAAGATTTTCATTGCATGATAACTCCCAAAAGAACAATGCAAGAAACAGGATTAACATGTAAACACTGCCTTCTTCAATCTTACAAAAGCCTTTAACTCTATCAGTTGACAGAGACTGAAGAAATCTGCCTGTCATCAAACATTTATCTTTATTTTACTTCTGTAATGTGATAGCATGCGAGCCCTAATCTGAAATATGGGTCCAGCATAAACCCAATCCCATACAGAATGAGGATAATCATTGTTCCAACTCACTAAATCTTTCTTGTCACAATATTACACATAATGACCATGAAGGTTTCTGATGGAATGAAGCCTTAGCGCTAATCTGGCTCCATGGCTAAGGCCTGCAGCCACTGGGCTCCTGGACCGGTTTCACTCACCTCAGCACTAATCTGGCTCAGTGGCTGTCAGCTCACTTTCAGGGACTCTGTGGTTAATCTTTTGTGTGTTATTTGTTTACTTTTTAAAAATTGTTTGCACAACTTGTTCTTTTTCCCCCACATATTGAGGGTTTGGTGGTCCTTGGCGTGTAGGGTTTTTTAAAAATGGGTTCAAATATTTTTCTTTGTTTTCTGGCTGTCTGCATGAAGGTGGATCTCAAGATTGTATACAGTATGCATACTTTGGTAATAAGTGTACTTTGAACTTTGAATCCATTAAGTAAATGGAACAACATTCAAGTTACATCCACTTAAAAATGTCTTGTTGACGCATCACGTCCAGCTCCATCAGTGAGCTGAAGAATGCAAACAGGGCAGGCATACCAAAGGCACAGAGCAAGCATGCAAACTCCACACAAACAGCTCCTGAGGTCAGGGTTCAGCACAGAGCAAGCATGCAAACTCCAGACAAACAGCTCCTGGGGTCAGAGTTCACCCTGAATCCCTGACAGCAGCACCACCTACTGACAACATTGTGCTTGTGAACACTTTAAACCACTTTTTATAATGTTGTTTACATTGTAAATGTGTACATGCCAGTACTTATGCAGATTTTATTCCACATCTGTACCTCTGACTTTATTTTTATATAATTCTTTATTCTGTATAATTAGTGAACGTTGTTGTTTTTTGTTGCATGTAGCACCAATGTAACACAATACTTTCCTACTATTTGTAAATGTATATGGTGAAAAAAGTTACTCTTGATACTTGATCCTTAAAGAGAGAATGCTAATTTTTTGGCAATAGTCAAGAGAAAGTTTACTATAATAATACTTCAAAGTAGGTGTGTTTTTTTTTTAATGAGAATAGGTTCCACAGGCTAGGTTTATAATCCAAATGAAGTTTAGAAGAGGGGGGAACTTGACTGATACATGCAAGATCCTGGAGGTTAGAGTCACAGAGCCATATGGCATGGAAATAGGCCCTTCGTCACAACTCATCAATGCAAAGCTGCCAAATTGAGCTAGCCCTATTTGGCCCCATATCCTTCCAAATGTTTCCTCTCCACGTAACTGTCCAAATACATTTTAAATATCATAACATACCCACCTCTACCACTTCCTCTAGCAGCCGCTTCCATGTACCCACCACACTTTGCTTGAAAAGTTGCCCTTCAGGTCCTTGCTAAATCTTTTTTCACTCACTTTAAACCTACGCCCTCTATTTTGCCTGTAGCTTTCTTATAAATACAATACTGGCCACTCTCCAGTATTCTGGCATCTCACCCATGGCTATCGAAGCTCCTTCTTTTCTCTTGTGATGGAGTCTAGAATTGGGAGGCATTGTTCAAAATGAGGGGTTTCCATTTAAGACATCCCAATCAAACGTTAATTAAAGCCTGGCTTTATGAAGATGAAATTCTTCAAATAGATGATGCAGTGTATTGATGAAAGCAATGCAGTCTATTTGGACTCCAGCAAGGCCTTTGGCAAGATCATACATGACACACTGGTCCAAAAAGGTTAAAGCTCATGGAATAAATGGCAAGTTATTAAAACGTTTCCAAAATTGGTCTGGTAATCGGAGGCAGAGGATGATGTAAGACTGGAAATTACGGTGTACCACAGGAATTCCAAACTTATAACCTAACAATATGGATGTGAATGTAGTCAGTATAATTAGTACTTTGCAGCTGACACAAAAATTGATGATGCCATGGGGAGGCTGGTTTTAGTTACAGGATAATACTGAAGAATTGGTTATTTGGGCAGAGTGCTGGTTGATGGAACTTAATCCTCATAAGTACGAGGTAATGCATTTCAGGAGGACCAATGAAGCTGGAAAATGCACAATCAATGGTAGGGTCCTAGGGCATACTGAGGGACAAAGTGACTTTTGGTATATTAGATTCAACTTTATTGTCGTTGTGCCGAGTACAGATACAAAGCCAATAAAATGCATTTAGCATCTGACCAGAAATGCAAAGAATAGTGTTATTTACAAAATAACTGCATATAAAAAAAGTGCCACAGCACACAAATATGAAGGTACTGAGACAGTACAATACAGATGCAATACCGCTTAGTGCTGTGATGAAAGGTTCAGCAGTGTCACAGCCTCAGGGAAGAAGCTCTTCCTGTGCCTGCTGGTGTGGGAGCGGAGGCTCCTGTAGCGCCTACCGGATGGGAGGAGAGTAAAAAGTTCATGGTTAGGGTGAGATGCATCCCTGATAATGCTTTTTGCCCAGCCCAGGCAGCGCTTATGGTAGATGTTCTCAATGGTGGGCAATTGGATCCCAAGGATATACTTCCAAGGATCCCAGAAGGTGACAGCACAGGAAGATAAATGGTTAAGAAGGTATATGGAATACCTGTCTTCAGAGAAGACAAGAGCAGGGAAGTTATGATACAACCACAGAACACGATGATTAAGATGCAGCTTGGGTACTGCATGCAGGTCTGGTCACAACCCTATCTGAAAGATGTGATTGCGCTGGAGAGGTTGCAGAGGAAATTCCCCTGGATGTCACCTGGGATAGAAATTTCGGTTATGAGGTGTGACTGGATTACTTTTCCATGCAGCAGCGGAGGCTGAGCCATCTGCTCAAGGTTACAAAATTAGGAGGCGGTGCAGATTTGGAGAAACATTTCCCCTAAGAACAGAGGTGTATACAATCATAGGGCATAGGTTTAAGATAAGGGTGGGAGGCTTACAGGATTCTGAGGAAGAAATTTTTCACTCAGAAAACGGCAGTTCTCTGGAATTCATTGCTTGAGGGGTACTATTTAAATATCAAGTCAAACACCTGAATCACGGGCCAACTATTGGAAAATGAGATTGGTATTCAAGGATAATTGGTGGTCAGCAGCAAAGGCCTGTTTGGCTGTTATATGACTGATAGAGTTCGGTGAGGGTTGTGACACAAACCAAGCTATACAAATTCCAGCTCACTATTACCAATTGACTAGCCGCACAAATCATTGTACTGTCCAGCGAAATGGATGCTGCTTCGCAGTAATAGCTGTTAAGTTACCATTACAGTAACGTAGTCAATCCTGCTTTAGACAATCCTGTATTTCAGAATTCCACTTCAGAGCACTCCAATAACTTTCAAATGTATTCCAAAATAATTGATCAAAGCTTGCATTCAAACTAAGCAGGCATTTGTGACAGGCAACACACATACAAGTTGCTGGTGAACGCAGCAGGCCAGGCAGCATCTCTAGGAAGAAGTGGAAGAAGTGCAGTCGACGTTTCAGGCCGAGACTGCACTTCTTCCTAGAGATGCTGCCTGGCCTGCTGCATTCACCAGCAACTTGTATGTGTGTTGCTTGGATTTCCAGCATCTGCAGAATTCCTGTTATTTGTGACAGGCATATTTCCCTTCTGAGGTCAGCCTCTCTTTTATGGAGTTTCATCCCTCTTTGGTTTCTGCCCAAATGAAAGAGAGTAAAAATTCTGGACCACTTGAAAGGCCAAGCTCGCAGGATAAATGTTACCCTTTCCTACCATGATGGATAAATTCAGAACTCCTGCCACTAATCTTCTCCTACTGTGGAAAATAGTGATAAACTAGGGAGACTATCCCCTAGTTTCAAAGATACGTCATTTTGATTGCACTCAGACTCCACAGTTACCCTTGGATGTATTGTCCTGACCGAATGAAGCAAATCCAATATCCTTGACTGAGTTTGCAAAATATATCATCCATTACAAATGGAGTTAGAAACTACCTCAGATTAATTCTAACGAAATTAATATAGTGCATTTTGTTCTACAGAAAGTAATGGAAAATCTTTAAATTGTTAATATCTATCTCTGTGGGTCTTACAACATATTGCATCATCACTTATTAAACCACAAGTACATTCAGGGACTGAATATTTTCATCAAAAATTTTGCTGACATTTTTAAAGTGTTCTTTTAGCATACTTTACTGAAGAAACCACCAAAGACATGAATAAGAAATAATATATCAATTAAGTTTATACATTTTAAAATTTATTTCCTTTTCAAACTTTAGCAATTTAATTATGTTCCTATCCTTCCTCTGAAGTTCTTGATCATATTACTGTGAGAATTACCTTAATGTGGTTAAACTTAAGGTTCAATTGCACATTGTCATTTAGCACAGAAAATTACTGGAAACTGGGGAAGTCACTGATAATTATAGCCAAGTTACACATTCTCAGGATTTACATATACAGACTGCCTCTGGGTATGGGTTCATTTTTACAGACAGCCACAAATAATTTCTATCCATAGGGCAGAAAATACACAGAAGTCACTCAATATGATAACCATACTTCTGCAGTACTGTATTGAATGTCATTGGAAGCACATAAGAATGACAAGAAGGAACCAACTACTAAAAGCAGAGGTAGGAAACAAGTTCCGTCGTTGGTAGGAATGAACTTGTGTACATACACTGGACTTTTGAATTTTATATTATGGAACTTGTTCATATGCAAAGCTGTCAATAAATCAGACATCTGTGAACATGGCATGGCCTTTATACACAGCTGCGTCTTGACATTCTTGTCCACAAAACCACGTTACAGTCGAATGAGCAATGAATAAACAGAGCTGAGGGGAAGGCAGCGTGATTTTTTTTACTCCTGGTATTTTGAAAATGTTCAAAGTAAATTTATTATCAAAGTACATAATTCACTGTATACTCCCCCGAGATTCATTTCCTTGCGGGCATTCACACTAGATACAAAGACAATAAAATCATGAAAAACTACGCACAAAGACAGATGATCAAACAATGTGCGTAAGACAAACTGTGCAATGTCAATAAATAAATAATATCAAGAACACGAGTTGTAGAGTTCTTGAAAGTCAGTCCATAGGTTGTGGAACAATTCAGTGTTGAAGTGAGTGAAGTTATCCATGCTGGTTCAGGAGTCTGATGGTCGAAGGGTAATAACGGTTCCTGAACCTGGTGATTTTGGACCCAAGGCTTCTGTAGCTCCTTCCCAATGGCAGCAGTGAGAAGAGAGCATAGCCCGGATGGTAGGGTCCTTGATGATAGATGCTGCTTTCCCGCGAATGTGTTCAATGGTGGGAAGGGCTTTTCCTGTGATGGACTGGACTGTATTCACTACTTTTTGTAGGCTTTTTATGGACATTGGTGTCTCCATACGAGGCCATGATGCAACTAGTCACATTCTCTCCAATGTGCATCTATAGAAGTTTATCAAAGTTTTACATGATATGATGAATTAGCACAAGTTTCTAAGAAAGTAGAGGCGCTGCTGTGCCTTGTTTGTAATGGTATTTACATGCTGGTCTCAGGACAGAGTCTCTGAAATGATACGCGGAAGAGTTTAAAGTTATTGACTCTCTACCTTCGATCCTCTGGTGAGGACTGGCTCATGGACCTCTGGTTTCCTCTTCCCATAATCAGCTCTTCGGTTTTGCTTACACCAAATTTAAATTGCTGGGCTTGTGTTTAAAGGCCCAAAAATAACCTATAAATAAGTATTTTGATGAGCTTGACGAGAATTTTAAAAATCCAGGTAAAATGTTAAAACAATTTTATGTTCCTTCCATTCTAACAGAAGGCAGGATATTTTTTGCAATGAGAACAAAAACAAGTGAGTTGACCCAAAAAGGTGGGTGAGATTTCTGACCATCATTCCTGAATTCTCAATTTTCCTGTTTTTCATAATCCTCAACAAGAGTAATATAACACATTTACAGCAAAATAATTTGAATTCACTTGAACAAAGGTGCACAGAAGCAATCATATCTCTTCTACTTTTCTTTATCAAATGGCTGAATTATAGCTTAACACTATTTACTCTCTTATTGTCCTCCCTTTCTCTTGAAGCATTCACCTAACAAACAATTCCAACTACAATATTCCGAAGAATTCAGAGCACACAACATATTTCAGTGGTACTAAATCAAAACATTTACTGATTTCATTTACAAATGGACAAGTTCCATTATTATTATTATTATGCCCTTCTGTTTAACCACATCTTGGTCTGTCAAATCCTTATACCACTTTAAATGCAATTAGGGTGAAGGTGTGAACTCGGTAGAACAATACAGCCATTTCCGTATTGTCTGACTCCATAACTCTCAGCTATCATTACTGATTCAGCTTTCAATCTCTTAATACATCACAAATTTATTCTGTCTGGCTTTAAACTTTGAGCCTCCATACCTTGATATTTCTCTGATTATTCTGGTGAATACTCCAAGGTATAGTATTTTCTGTGAAAATTCTTTTTTTTAAAAAAAGCAGCAGATGCTAGAAATCCAAGCAAAAACAGAAAATGCTAGAAATAGTCAGCAGGGCAGGCCATACTGTGGAAGGGAAAATGGAGTCAATGCTTCAACATGGAGACCATTCATCAGAACAGTCTTTATATCTTCATTTTGGCTTGATACCCAATTCTGAACTCCAGACAGAGACTGACCATGGGTCTCTGCAATACTGGGTAGCCACGTTCTTTCTTTGTATCAGTTAGGTGAAGATCAAATTCTTTCAACTTCCTCAGACTCGTATTTTCCAAAAAAAAATCCTATTTATTACTCTCAGACCAACTGAGTGGCCTTGACATCCCACATAATGAGCAATCACCCTGCTCATGGACTGCATGTCCCACTCCCATCATGGAAGGTGCTCAGAGCATCCACATCAGGGCCACCAGAATCAAAAATAGTTATTTCCCCCATCAGACTGGTCAGCACCTTCACCCATTAACCCACCCCTCCACCACTACTTTATCACTTCCTGTCAATGTCACCTTATGTACAGATACTCCTGTACCGAGCAACACACACAAAATGCTGGAGGAACCCAGCAGACCAGGCAGCATCTATAGGAAAAAAGTACAGTCAATGTTTTGGACCCAGACATTTCGGCAGGACTGGAGAAAAAAAGATGAATAGATTTAAAAGATAGGGGAAGGGAGAGAGAAACCAGGAAGGGGGATGGATAAAGTAAAATGAAGTAAAGTGCTGGGAAGTTGATTGGTGAAAGAGATACAGGGCTGGAGAAGGGGGAGTCTGATAGGAGGGAACAGAAGGTCATGGAAGAAAGAAAAGGGGAGATGAGCACCAGAGGGAGGTGTTGGGCAGGCAAGGAGATAAGGTGAGAGAGGGAAAAGGGGATGAGGAATGGTGAAGGGGGGTGGCATTATTGGAGAAATCGATGTTCATGCCATCAAGTTGAAAGCTACCCAGACTGAATATAAGGTGTTGTTCCTCCAACCTGAGTGTGGCTTCATCATGACAGCAGAGGAGGCCATGGATTGACATATTGGAAAGCACCTTTTATGTACATACAATCAATCTATATATATAAATTAGTCTTACATAATTACTTTTATTGCATTCTTTATGCTAGATTCTATATCACAACTCCAGAACTTTTCCCACTCGCATAGTTCCCCCACAACTTCCTTCTCGCTTTCCTGTAACTTACGGTTCAATCATGCATATATAAATCTTTAGTCATAAATATATAATGATGAAAAGCTGAGGCTACATGAACCACTTTT
This sequence comes from Mobula birostris, assembly GCF_030028105.1. Classification (NCBI taxonomy): domain Eukaryota; kingdom Metazoa; phylum Chordata; class Chondrichthyes; order Myliobatiformes; family Myliobatidae; genus Mobula; species Mobula birostris. The sequence continues at coordinate 56,225,427 of NC_092386.1, forward strand.
CACACCCTCTGTTCGCGCCCTCCTACTTTCCAAACACATTTAATAACATTACTACCAGCAGCTAAACTTTCATTGCTTGTAATTAATTTATTGTTTGACACCAGCACAAATGCATCCTGAAATTCCACGGAGCCCTTTTCATCATACTATCAGCCTCTGAAATAACTGTGTTAATCAGGCATGACCTATATTAATATACCCATGGCAGTAATCTTTAATCAGCTGACACCCACCTGTTGTGTGTGTGGGTGACGGGGAGGTGTGGAGCTGGTAATAAAGGGGCTCTAAAGCACGATGCCATAACTATATAGTTTATCGGTGGTAACAGTATTCAGAAGAAATCTTTTACTCAGTTCCACCATCTCACTCACTGCCACAGGGAGTAACCAGAAAGAACAGCAGGAAGTTAAACCAGGTGAATTGATGACAGAGAAAGGAATAGAAGGATATTTTAATTGAGTGACATGAAGGGAGGAGGGCTGTGCAACAAAATCACTTTCTGGGTCAGTAGGTTCTACGTAGTATTGATTCTATTAAAAGTTAAGTGATCTCCAGCTATCAGCAAACACAGATTTGGCCAGGAACCTGATGTCAGCTTTATGCAAACAGCTTCATTTTTTTAAGCACACACCTTGGGATTTTGATTGATGAAGGAAAACTAACCATTGTGCAAAATAATTTATTGTACATACTGGCTGACATAAAGGTGAAGAATCTGAATAATATGGAAGTGGGCCATTCAGCTCTGTAAGTCTGTCCAATAGTAAATTAGATTATGGCTCATCTAGAATTTAGATCCAGCTGCTGCTCTTGTTTTAGTGAATTGTAACACCCTTCCATAACAAAACTACCATCAATCTCGAGACTGCAGCTTTCAATTGGTCTGAGGCCTTAACAGATTACTGCAGGTGAGGATGATTTTTCTCATTCTCCCAGGCATCATACATGAAGAGCTTGTCATTAAATTTAGATTTATGGTCTCTGGTCTGTCCACCAAAGGAATTGGTGTCTCTGTCAACTGTTTACACTTCACTAACTATCTCAACTAGATCACCCTTTAATCATCTGCATGGAGGATAGTCTGTGTAAGCTATATCTATGCATTTAACTTGTTTAGCCCAGGTAACACTCTGGTGACTTGTGAGGTGTAATCCCCAGTCCTGGCCCACGTGGCGCTTTATACAGCTTTGCACACTCTCCTCCCGTCCTGCCGAAGGGTTTCGGCCTGAAATGTCGACTGTACTTTTTTCCATAGATGCTGCCTGGCCTGCTGAGTTCCTCCAGCATTTTGTGCGTGTGTGTTGCTCCTCCTGTGTGTTCTAGTCCCCTTGTCTTAAATGTGAAAAGGCCACCAGCATCTTATACGTATTTGTATTAGTTTATAATGAAGGCTTTAATAATTTTCTGCTCATTACAAGCCCTTGGCTCCTCACTAACTACAAAATACTCTGATACGCCTTATGTCCAAACTCTAAGCATACTGTTCAAAAAGAGAAAAGGAAAAGCAGGCCAAAATAAACCAGTTAACCTGAAATCAGCCGTCCAGAAACAGCTGCAATGTGTCAATAAGGAATTGCTGCAGTGCATTCAGAAGATACGTTGTAGGGTAGTAGCAAGTTGCATGGAGGATGGAGAACGGCTTCAAAGAGTAATAGACAGAAGATGAGAAAGGATGAGAACATGGCAAATAGAATATAACAGAAAAAAGTGAGATCATTCACTTGGTAGAGAAAAAAAATTAAAAAGTGACTTTAACAATGGTGAGAGAGTAAGGAGTGTTGTTCAGTGTGTCAATGGACAATAATTATTGGAAGTTAACATGTAGGTACAAGAAGCGAATAATACATTGGCCTTTACTGCGAGAGGTCTGGTGTGAGAGGTCAAATGGCCTCCTCCTATTTGCATTTCTCATATTCTTAAATTAGTAACCACATACTTTCTTCCCCCTTAGCTCTCCACCTTCTGTACCCTAATAAATATCACCCATTCATCTACTCACATAGCCTCTCAATATCTTTCTGGAACTTTCCATTCCTATCTATTTAGTTTATTTGGCCATTTAATTTGATGTCATTAGTAAACTTGACTATGTGGCTCTCAAGTCACTCATCTGTTAGGAATTACTTCCCTCTTATTCTGCCCTCACTCAAGAGTATTCCCTGCTTTCTTAAACTGGACAGACAGACAACGCCAGTCCCGGCATAGCTGTAGCTGAAGACGGTTTTATTATTCCCCAAGACAGTACTTCCCAGTGTTATAACAAAAGGTAGGTTCAAACACTGATCACAACTTACAATGGCTTCTAACTGACTGAAACGTACAAACAATATAAAATGGCCAGCCTGATAACAAAAGCTAATTGCTTAACAATGTGATAATGTGCAAAAGCAGCTGTGAACTAAACAATTAGTAAGAACTGGTAATTAGAGACAAACCGCATCAGGGAAGACATAACACCATTCAGGTGTACATCCAGTTGTCCTACTCTTATCTCCTAACCAAATACTTATCTGGTCAAACACTGCCTCTAATTTTAGATAGAACATTACTGAATACATTCTAGAAGCCCGTAGAAACACTATCTTTTTGAGAAATTTCAAATATACTTCCCATTCTGTCAGATCAGAGGCCAAGGAGGAGTACAGAAAGGACACCACCACTGAAGTACTTCTCGGGGCAACATTAATTTTGGGAGTAGAGCTCCAAGACAGTATCTGTCTCTGGAGCTGTTCAGTAATATTAAATACCTCAAATCCCTCATCTTAATCTGCTGTTGAAATCTTAATTCACACCACCTGGATCCCACAACTCTATATCAATTATCTTCTGGCCTGCCTCTCTCATTCATTTCTGAATAAATGTGAACTCCTCCAAAACTTCCCCAACAAAATGGGCATAATTTTAAGGTGAGTGGAGGAAAGGATAGGGTGGATGTCAGAGTTCTTTACACAGAGAGTGGTGGGTGTATCCAAAGGCAGATACATTAGCGGTATTTAAGAACCTTTTAGAAAAGCACATGAATGATAGGAAAATGGACTATATAGAAGGGAAGGGTCAGAGTTGGGAACACCTTTTTTTTCTAGCAAGTCCACATCAAACATGTGGAGGGTATTTAAAGATGAAAGTTCAATGAAAGGAATGTTTCTGTTAGAAGGAAGGACGGGGATGGAAAGATAGGAGAACCTTGGATATCCAGAGAGGTGATGAATTATTTAGTCAAGAAAAAAAAGGAAAAGAATGTAAAGCTTTGAAAGTTTAGATCAAACAAAGCACATGAGGAGTTTAACGACAGAAAAGAACTAAAGAAGGGAATTAGGAAGGGGCCCATGGCAAGTAGGATTAAGGTGAATCCCCAAGGCATTCAATACATACATCAAGAGTAAGAGGATAACTAGGGAGAGGGAAGGACAAGTCAAAGATAAGGGAGGGGGATATTTCCTTGGATGTGGAGAATGTGAGTGAGGTACTTAATGAGTACTTAGCTTCAGTATTTACCAAGGAAATGCATATGGAGAACTAGGATAAATACATCAGGGTGTTAAGGGGTTAAGGAAGAGGAAGTGTTAGGCCTCCTAATGAGTATTAATGTAGAAAAGTCCCCAGGGCCTGGTGGGATTTACCCCAGGTTATTGAAGGAGGCAAGAGATGAGATTGCTGAGGGCTTGACCAGTATTTTCTTGTCCTCTCTAGCCACAGGAGAGCCCCTGGAGGACTGGTGAGTGCCTAAGGTTGGGAAGGGAAGAAGGGAAAATCCTGGAAACTATAGACCCACGAGTCTCACATCAGTTGTAGGTAAATTCTTAGGGATAGGATATATGAATATTTGGGAACCCATGGCCTAATTAGGGAGAGCCAGCATAGCTTTGTGCAGGTCAGGTCATGTCTTACCAGCTTGAATGAATTTTTTGACAAGGAGACAAGAGAGATTGATGAGAGATGTTGGCTACATGGATTTTAGTAAGGTGTTTGTCAAAGTCCCTCATGGGAAACTAATCCAGAAGATTAAGAGGCATGAGATCTGTAGCAAAATGGTTGTTTGGATTCGGAACTGGCTTGCACATAGAAGACAGAGGGTAGTGGTTGAAGGGTCTTGTTTGAGCTGGAGGTCTGTAACTAGTGGTGTTCCACAGGGATCAGAGCTAGAACCTCTGCTGATTGCGATCTATATAAATGACCTGGTTGAAAATGTAGATGGGTGGATTAGTAAGTTTGTGGATAATACCAAGATTGGCGGAGTTGTGGATAGTGCAGAAGACTGGCAAAGAATACAGTGCAATATAGATCAGTTGCAAATACGGGCAGACAAATGGCAGATAGAGTTTAAGTCAGATAAATGTGAGGTGTTGCAGCTTGGTAGGGCAAATGCAACGAGACAGTATGCTGCTAAATTGTTGCTGAGCAGAGAGATGTTGGGATCCAAGTTCATAGCTCCCTGAAAGTGGCCACGCAGGTCAATAAGGTGGTTAAGAAGGCTTATGGAATGCTTGCTTTCATTATTCAAAGCATTGAGTTCAAAAGTCAAGAGGTTATGTTGCAACTTTATAAAACTCTAGTTCAGCCACATCTGGAGTATTGTGCACATTTCTGATCATCCCACTATAGGAAGGATATTGAGGCTTCGGAGAGGGTGCAGAAGAGGTTTATCTGGATGCCGCCTGGTTTAGAGGCATGTGTGAATATGAAAGGCTAAATAAACTTGGGTTGTTTTCTCTGGAGTGACAGAGGCAGAGGGGAGATCTGATGGAGGTTTATAAGATTATGAGAGGCATAGATAGAGTAGACAGGGAGTATCTGTTTCCCAGGGTAGAAATGTCTCATATCCGAAGGCATGCATTGAAGGTGAGAGAGGGTAGGTTCAACAGGGATGCGAGGGCTAAGTTTTCTTTACTCAGAGAGTCATGGATAACTGGAATGTGTTGCCTGGTATGGTGGGAGAGGCAAATACATTAGAGGCTTTTAAGAGATGTTTGGATAGGCACATAGATGTAAGGAAGATGGAGGGATATAGACATTGTGTAGGTAGGAGGATTAGTGTTTTGGACATTTTTCATTTGCTTTTTAGCTGGTTCAGCACAACATTATGGCCTGAATGGCCTGTTCCTGTGCTGTACCGCTCTATGTTCTAAATGGTTGGCATAATATCGTGTGCTGTAATGTTCTGTTCTATATCCTAATTCTCACCAGATCCACATAACAAATGTCTGCTTCCTGAACTATGATGGTCTTGGATTTAGAATGTTTCAATTTTTACCCATGTTTTTAAATCCTTCCATCGTATCTTCCCCTCCTACATCTATAACCGCACAGTCCTATCGCCCTTAGACTCTTGTGCATTTCTAAAGTTAATTTTATCCCAGCCAGTTAAGGAGCGAGTGACAAAGAAGTGTATTTGTGCTTGTACTGAATGTAAGATTTTAGTGTTATAAACATAACTTTACCAGTGCCAATATTTCTGTATGACGCACTAGAGAAGTTCAAGAGAAAAAGATCAATACACCTCTAAGGTGGTATAACAGGAACAGGTGACATTTATTGGAAACCAGAGCATTTGAAACATGCAGGAGGTAAGACGAGCATCAGAGGAAGTGAAAGCTTTAATTTGAAATTATACATGAAGAACAGGATCAATAAACTTGATGAAATTGAATCAAGTTTTGCTGAAATAATTCAGATTTCCAATGCAACAGTTATCTACAAGAGAAATTTGAACAGAAATAAATTGGAGTTTGCGATGGATCATATAGACTGCTTTTAATTTATTCCGCGCAGACTCGAATAACTTTAATAATATCAAGAAGATTTTTCAAATATATACTTAGATAATTTAAATTGCAGATTACAGAATCTTATTTGCAATTTCAAAGTATTTTTGTGAATTATACAGAACTTGACATCAGTTATTTCTCTTGAGATTTGAGACGCCTTTACATTTAATTGGCAGCTATTAAAGGAAATGCCAACTATTGCGTATTAGTTCATACAATAAATCAGTGCAATAATAACTCAGCAGAGATGACATTATCAAGCATCGTAAGCAACTGGTAACTTAGAAGAATTCTCTGAGACAGCACTCCACAAGGTAAAAGGCACAATTGGATTGGATTGCGTAGAGAGAGAGAAAGAGTTTAAAAGAAGCAAGTGGGGCAGTCGGCACATTTTGCATGCCACAGTTCCCAAGGAAACATTGGATTGGGCATAATTAGGCACTTGGGAAAATCCAAAATGTAAGTTAGCTATAAGCAGAGTGGCCATTGTGCGAATGGGCCAGTATTAGAGTAGGGAGCTGAGGCTTTGGCTCATCGAGGTTTCAGCGAGGAGAGGCATAGGCAGTAGGTAATTTTTTTTCACTATTTATTCTTTATTTCCTTCTTGTTGCACGCCTACAGCAGTGGAGATGCCAGGCAGGATACTGGAATGTTCCTCTTGTGGGATGTGGGAAGGCAGGGAGACCTCGAGTCTCCCTCATGACTGCACTCGCAAGAAGTGCATCCAGCTGCAGCTTTTAACAGACTGTGTTAAGGAGTTAGAGCTGGAACTTGATAAACTCTGGATCATTCAGGAAGCCCAGGGGTTGATAGACAGGACATATATGGAGGTAGTTACACCTAAGGTGTAGGACCCAAGTAACTGGGTGACCGTCAGGAGGAGGGAATAGGGATAGGGAGTGCGGAATACTTCTGTGGCTGTTCCCTTCAAAAACAGGTATACTGCTGGGGGTGGGGGTGGGGGTTGGGGTGGGAATGACTTGAAAAGCCACAGCAGTCAGGTCTCTGGCACTGAGTTTGGGTCTGTGGCTCTGGGGGGGGGGGGGAGAGGCGAAGAAGAGGTGAGAGGTGAGCATTATTAAGTGGGAGGGTGAGTGGCCAGGGATCATTATCTGCATCAGTACGAATGACATGGGTAGGAGGGGTGACGAGGTCCTGCAAAGTGAGTTCAGGGAGTTAGACGCTAAGTTAAAGGACAGGACACCCAAGGTTGTGATCACAGGATTGCTACCTGTGCCACGTGCTAGTGAGGGCACACACAGGATGGTCATACAGTTTAACACATGGCTAAGGAGATGGTGCAGGAGGGAGGGCTTCAGATTTTTAGATTACTAAACTCTCTTCTAGGGAAGGTGGGGCCTGTACAGAAGGGATTGTTTGCACCTGAACTGCAGGGGGACTACTATTCTTACGGGAAGGTGTGTTAATGCTGCACTAGTGGGGGAGGAGGGTTTAAATTAGAGTTGCAGGGGGATGGGAACCAGAGCACCAGGACAGATAGTAGAGTGGTTGTGGAGAAAGTTGTTGTTAAGCCTACAATCAAAGTTAGGATCAAAGTGGGGCTAATGTTCTGAGCTGTGTATATTTCCATGCAAGGAGTATTGTCGGAAAGGCGGATGAGCTTAGGACATGGATCAGCCCTTGGAATTATGGCATTGTAGCCATTAGTGAGTCTTGGCTGCAGGAGGGGCAGGACTGGTAGCTCAGTGTTCTGGGGTTCCGTTGTTTTACACATGATAGAGTAGGAGGGATTAAAGGTGGACGGGTGGCATTACTGTCAGGGAAAATGTCGTGACAGTGCTCTTTCAACAGACTGAAGAGCTTGTCTAAGGAGGCTTTATGGGTAGAACTGAGGAATAAGAAAGACATGACTATGTTAATGGGCTATATTACAGGCCACCGGACAGTCTGTGGGAATTAGAGGAACAAATTTGTAGAGAGATCGCAGACAATTACAAGAAACATAAGGTTGTGATAGTAAGTGATTTTAATAACCCACATATTGACTGGGACTCCCATGATGTAAAAGGGCTGGATGGGAAAAAGTTTGTCAAATATGTTCAGGGGAAAGCCTCCTTAATGAGCATACGGAAGTCCCAAATCAACAGAGTGTGATGCCAGATCTCCAATTAGGGCAGGTGACAGAAGTTGTAGGGGAACAACTTTGCATCTAGTGACCATAATGCCATTAGCTTCAACGTAATCATGGAAAAGGACAGATCTGGTCCTCTGGTTGAGATTCTAAATTGGAGGACGGCCAATTCTGATGGTATTAGAAAGGATCTGGCAAGTGTGTATTGAGACAGGTAGTTTTCTGGTAAAGCTGTACTTGGTAAGTGGAAGACCTTTAAAAGTGGAATTTTGAGAGTTCAGAGTTTGTACGTTCCTGTTAGGATAAAAGCAAGGGTGACAGGTTTAGGGAACCTTGGTTTTGAGAAATATTGAAAAAGGAGGAGGTGCATAGCAGGTATAGGCTGGTAGGACCAAATCAAGTACTTGAGGAATACAAGAAAAGCAACAGAATACTTAAGAAGGAAATCAGGAGGGCAAAAAGAAGGCACGAGGTTACTCTAGCAGACAAGGTGAAGGAGAATCCTTAGGGCTCCTACAGGTATACTAAGAGCAAAAGGAGAACAAGGGACAAAACTGGTCCTCTGGAAGATCAGTGTGGTAATCTATGCATGGAGTCAAAAGAGATGGGAGAGATATTAAATCAGGGGTTCCCAACCTGGGATCCACAGACCCCTCGGTTAATGGTAGGGCTCCATGACATAAAAAAAGGTTGGGAACCCCTGGCTTACATGTATTTTTTGCATCTGTATTTACTCATAAGATGGACACAGAGTGAGGCAAAGCAGCAGCTAGGTCATGGACCCTATATAGATTACAGAGGAAGTGTTTGCTGCCTTGAGGCAAATTAGGGTGGATAAATTCCCAGGGCCTGACAATGTGTTCCCTCGGACCCTACGCAAAGCTAGTGCAGAAATTCCAGGGGCTCTAGTAGAAATACTTAAGACATTCTTAGCCACGGGTGAGATGCGGGAGGATTGGAAGATAGTTAATGTTGTTCTGTTATTTAAATAAGACTCTAAGAATGAGTCAGGAAATTATAACCTGACATCAGTAGTAGAAAAGTTATGGATTCTAAGGGACTGCACATATAAGGATCTGGATGGACAGGGACTGATTAGGGAGTGTCAACATGGGTTTGAGCATGGTAGGTCATGTCTACCCAATCTTATAGAGTTTTTCGAGGAAGTTACCAGGAAAGTTAATGAAAGCAAGGCAGTGAATGTTGTCTACATGGACTTCAGCAAGGCCTTTGACAAGATCCCACATGGGAAGTTGGTCAAGTTGTTTTAGTTGCTTGGCATTCAAGACGACGTAGTAAACTGGATTAGACATAGGATTCACCAGAGGAGCAGGGAGTGGTACTAGATGGTTGCCTCTCTGAACAGAGGCCTGTGACTAGTGGTGTGCCGCAGGAATCAGCGCTGGGACCGTTATTGTTTGTCATCTATATCAACAATCTAGAGGATGATGATAATGTGGTAAACTGGATCAGCAAATTTCCGGATGACACCATGATTAGAGGTGTAGTGGGTAGCGAGGAAGACCATCAGAGCTTGCAGTAAGATCTGGATCAGCTGGAAAAATGGGCTGAAAAATGGCAGATGGAATTTAATGTAGACAAGTGTGAGGTGTTGTACTTTGGGAGGTCCAACCATGGTTGGTCTTTCACTGTGAGCAGTAGGGCACTGAGGAGTGCAGTAGAACAGAGGGATCTGGGAAAACGGATCTATAAGTCCTTTAAAATGGCATCACAGGTAGATAGTGTCATAAAGAAAGCTTTTGGCACATTGGCCTCCATAAATCAATGTATTGAGTACAGGAGTTGGGATGTTATGTCGAAATTGTATAAGATGTTGGTGAGGCCCAATTTGGAGCATTGTGTGCAGTTTTGGTCGTCTACCTAAAGGAAAGATGTAAATAAGATTGAAAGAGTAGAGAGAAAATTTACAAGGATGTTGCCAGGACTTGAGGACCTGAGTTATAGGGAAAGATTAAATAGATTCAGACTTCATTCCCTGGAATGTAGAACATCGACGGGAGATTTGATAGAGTATACAAAATTATGAAGGGTATAGACAGGGCTTTTTCCACTGAGGTTGGGTGAGACTACAACCAGAGGTTATGGGTTAAGGGTGAAAGGTGAAATGTTTAAGGGGAACATCTTCATTCAGAAGGTGGTGAGAATGTGGAACAAGCTGCCACCGCAACTGGGAGATGTGGGCTCAATTTTGACATTTAAGAGAAACTTTGATAAGTACATGGATGTGAATGTTACGGAGAGCTATAGTTGGGTGCAGGCCGAAGGGACTAGACAGATTAACTGTTTGGTACAGACTAGATGGGCTGAAGAGCCTGTTTCTGTGTTGTAGTGTTCTTTGACTCTGATTATTAACCAATATTTTAAACATTTTCTACTACATAGAATACAAAGATTGGAACATGCTGAGTAAGACACATTGTAAAACACCCTTCAGCCACTGAGCTCAACCAACCATAAATCACCCACATTCCCATTAACTAACAACGCCCCAATGGAATTTTACAGCTGTCAACTGACTTACACACATTGTTGGGATGAAAGGAGCACCTGGAAGAAGAAAACCAAGCTGACACACAAAAACATGCAAACACAGCAAAGGCAGCATCCAAAGTCAGGGCACTGACCTCTCTAACTTCCGTTAATGCCCCACCTCCCCCTCATACCCCATCTGTTATTTATTTATTATTTTATATATCTATATTCTTTTTCCCTCTCTCTCCTTTTTCTCCCTCTGTCCCTCTCACTATACCCCTTGCCCATCCTCTGGGCTTCCCCCCTCCCCCTTTCTTTCTCCCTAGGCCTCCCGTCCCATGATCCTCTCATATCCCTTTTGCCAATCAACTGTCCAGCTCTTGGCTCCATCCCTCCCCCTCCTGTCTTCTCCTATCATTTTGGATCTCATCCTCCCCCTCCCACTTTCAAATCTCTTACTATCTCTTCTTTCAGTTAGTCCTGACGAAGGGTCTCGGCCTGAAACGTCGACTGTACCTCTTCCTAGAGATGCTGCCTGGCCTGCTGTGTTCACCAGCAACTTTTATGTGCGTTGCTTGAAATTCCAGCATCTGCAGATTTCCTCCTGTTTGTGTTGCTAAATTGGGGTTACCCGATCTACAGGGCAGCAGCTCCACTAGCTGCACTACAGACCTATTGCAGTTGCCTTGGCAATGTACCCGGATCAATTTTTTCTGTAATCCAGTAAGTAGCCCACCATGGTGAAGCTCAGAGTAGAGTGCACCTTGACAGTCTGGTGTAGATGTGTGAATATTGTGGTCCACCCAGATGAACGTAATCTCAGTACTGGACATGGACCTTGACATGAATCAGTCTTTCCTGCCAGTGGACTTCAGGGATCTTGCAGAAGCAGTGCTGCTGATAATTTACCAGCGAGCAGAACAACTTGTGTGAATCCAAAACTCAGAATTACTTCCATTACCCAGACAAATAAAAGATCGTGTTTGAGAAAGTGGGCCATAGGTAAAACACGTTGGAGCCAAAATATAGGAGGTAGTTTACAGAACCAAGCAAGGATTTTACTTTTCACTTTCCCCTGCTTTTTGAGTAAAATGTCTATTACTTGCCCTGTCCTCCCCAGCTCCTCAATTTCCTAATTACAGTCACAGTACAAGGTCAGATTCATGTAACTTTGGCATAGCTCATTCTCAGCTGTACCCTTGTTACCTGTGCACCTCAAAGCTATTATCTTTCATTTCTCATGTATTTCAACATCACACAAATGTCTCCAGTGCAAACGGCTGTTCTGCACTCTGGTAATCAAGAGAGAATATCCAAGCTGAAAAATGAAGGGCATTTACAATTCCAGAGGCGTAAAAGCAAAATCTTGGAATTTAGTTGGGCTCCCTGTAGCTACTCCTCTCCATCAGTCTGGTTGTGTTGATAAGACCAAATATAATCACCAGGAAATAACTTCTTCACTACAGACCCCAACATATCATCCTCTCTACAAAGCACTGGAAGAACTCAGCAGGTCATGCAGCATCTGTAGTACTGATGCCGGGTTTTGATCTGAAATGTAACAATTTCTTTCTTCCCACAGAAGCTGCCTGACCCACTGTGTTCCTCTGGCACATCATCTGTTGCTCCAGATTCCGGCATCTGCAATCTCTCAGTATGCTAGCTGGACGGTTGTATGTTGTGTGAAATTAAGGCAAAAATGAATTATATATTCTTATATTTAATTCATTTTAAAAGATTTACAATCCATTCAATTTTTAAATCATTCACTTTTGAACCATCAGATTCTTGAACCACCTTAATTCAACCTCAGCAATGGAGAACTGTGGACGACTTCTTGCCTGATCATAGACTTGTCTCTGTGCCTTTTTTTTGCACTAATGTTTGTTTTTGAAGTCTTTTTCTCTTCTCACTGTCTTGCATAATTTATATTCTGTGTGTTGTCTCTACTTACATGTTTGTGATGTTACTTCAAGGTTTCTCCTTGTACCTGTATCAGTATACATGTGCACATGACAATAAACTCCACGACATGAAATGAGTGTTACAAATTCCAAAAACTATTTTTTTAATTCAGGAGAGGTATTAAGCAGCAATGTTTTAGCATGCAATCATTACAGGAAGCTTAACTTGAGCATTTACAGTATCAGTACGCAATTCTTGTGAAAATATTATATTATAAGGCTCCGGAACCTGGGCCTTAGTACTCAGATCTGCAGCTGGATCTTCAAGACAGGACCCAGGCTGTAAAAATTGGGGACAAGCTCTCCTCTACCATCACTCTGAGCACCGGTGCCCCACAAGGCTGTGTACTCAGCCCTCTGCTGTACTCACTGTACACCCATGATTGTGTAGCCAAGTTTCCATCAAACTCAATATATAAGTTTGCTGATGAAACAACAATTGTAGGCCGTATCTCCGGTAATGATGAGTTTGAGTACAGAAAGGAAATTAAGAACCTGGTGGCATGGTGCGAAGACAATAACCTATCCCTCAACGTCAACAAGATGAAGGAATTGGTTGTTGACTTCAGAAGTTCTGGAGTAGCGGACTGCACGACCCAATTTACATCGGTGGTGCGCAAGTGGAACAGGTCAAAAGCTTTAAGTTCCTCGGAGTCAGTATCACAAATGACCTGACTTGGTCCAACCAAGCAGAGTTCACTGCCAAGAAGGCCCACTAGCACCTCTACTTCCTGAGAAAACTAAAGAAATTTGGCCTGTCCCATAAAACCCTCACTAATTTTTATAGATGCACCATAGAAAGCATTCTTCTAGGGTGCATCACAACCTGGTATGGAAGTTGTCCTGTCCAAGACTGAAAGAAGCTGCAGAAGATCGTGAACACGGCGCAGCAAATCACACAAACCAATCTTCCGTCCTTGTACTCACTTTACACCGCACACTGTCGGAGCAGTGCTGCCAGGATAATCAAGGACACGACCCACCCAGCCAACACACTTTTTGTCCCTCTTCCCTCTGGGAGCAGGCTCAGGAACTTGAAGACTCGTATGGCCAGATTTGGGAACAGCTTCTTTCCAACTGCGATAAGACTGCTGAATGGATCCTGACCCGGATCTGGTCCATACCCTCCAAATATCCGGACCTGCCTCTCGGTTTTTTTGCACTACCTTACTTTCCATTTTTCTACTTTCTACTTATGATTTATAATTTAAATTTTTAATATTTACTAATTTTTTACTATTTTTAATATTTTTAATATTTAATATTTGTAATCCAGGGAGCGGGAAGCGCAGAATCAAATATTGCTGTGATGATTGTACGTTCTAGTATCAATTGTTTGGCGACAATAAAGTATGAAGTATAAAGTATCTGAAGTTTGTATTTTAGAAAACAAATCCTGGAGGGACAGAATATTGGAAATCAGGTTTAATATCACTTGCATACGTCATGAGATTTGTTGTTTTATTGCAGCTGTACACTGCAATGCATAACAATAAAAACTATAAATTACAGTAAGAAATTACAGCACAAAAGGAGAGCATAAAAAGAAAAAAATAGTGAGGTAGTATACATGGGTTCATTGTCCATTTGGAGGTCTGATAGGGGTGGGGAAGACACTATTCCTAAAATGTTGAGTGTCTCTCTTCAAGCTCCAGTACCTCCTCTTCCATTGTATCAGTGAGATGAGGGCATGTCCTGGGTAACGGGAGTTCTTTATAATGGATGCTGCCTTTTTGAGGCATCGCCTTTTGAAGGTGTCCTCGATGCTGGGGAGGCTAGAGCTCATGATGGAGCCTGCTGAATCTGCAACCTTCTGCAATATTGTGCAGTGGCTCCTCCATGCCAGATGGTGATGCAACCAGTTAGAATGATCTCCATGGTACATCTCCAGAAATTTGCGAGAGTCTTTGGTGACATACCAAGACTCCTCAAATTCCTAATTAAATATAGCCACTGCTGTGCCTTCTCTGTAATTGTATCAATAAGTTAGGCCCAGGATAGATCCTCAGAAGTGTTGACACCCTGGAAATTGCAACTGCTCATCCACTGCACTACTGCTCCCTTGATGATGACTGGGGTGTGTTCCCTCAACTTCCCCTTTCTGAAGTCCACAATCAATTCCTTGGACTTACTGGCATTGAGTGCAAGATTGTTGAAATCAACAAATCAACCACTCAACCAACTGATCACCAAGTCAAGTCGCTTTTATTGTCATTTCAACCATAACTGCTGGTACAGTACACGGTAAAAACGAAACAACAATCCTCCAGGACCATGGTGCTACATGAAACAATACAAAACTACACTAGACTACGTGAAACAACACAAAACTACACTAGACTATGTGAAACAACTCAAAGCTACACTAGACTATGTGAAACAACACAAAACTTCATTAGACTTCAGGCCTACACGGGACTACATAAAATGCACAAAACAGTGCAAGACAGTACAATAATTAATAAACAAGGCAATAGGCACAGTAAAGGACAATTTACAATATAATAATAAATGATGTAAATGTAAATGTAAAACAATGTTTTAGCAGGAATTGAGAAAGAAATGAGCAAAAATTGCAAAGGGAGTGGAGTGGTGTTTAATGGTGTGTGTGTAGGTGGGTTGGTGTCAGACTAGACTCTGGGAATTGAGGAGTCTAATGGCTTGGGGGAAGAAACTGTTACACAGCCTGGTCGTGAAAGCCCGAATGCTTCGATACCTTTTGCCAGATGGCAGGAGGGAGAAAAGATTGTATGAGGGGTGCATAGGGTTCTTCACAATGCTGTTAGCTTTGCGAATGCAGTGTGTGGTGTAAATGTCTGTAATGGCGGCAAGACAGAAGAGTTGAGAGACCAGTTGAGTCATTGGCAAATTTACAGATGGCGTTTGAGTCATGCCTTGCCACACAGTCATGGGTGTAGAGAGAGTACAGCAGTGGGCGAAGCACACATCCTCGAGGTGCGTCAGTGTTGATTGTCAGCGAGGATCACACTGACTGTGGTCTCTCAATGAGGAAGCGAAGAATCCAGTTGCAGGGAAAGGTACAGAGACCTAGGTTTCTGGAGCTTGTTGATTAATACTGAGGGTACAATGGTGTTGAAGGCTGAGCTGTAGTCAGTAAACAGCCTGATGTAGGTATTGCAAGGGCCAGCGGAGAGTCAGTGACATTGCATTCGCTGAAGACTTACTGTGGTGGTAGGCAAATTGCAGTGTGTCCAGGTCCTTGCTTAGGCAGGAGTTGATTCTGTTCATAAGCAACCTCTCAGAGCTCTTCATCACAGTATATGTCAGTGCCACTGGATGATAGTGGTTGAGGCCACTCACGCTGCTCTTCTTGGGCATGGGTATGATTGTTGCTCTTTCGAAGCAGGTGGGAACCTCCAACAGCACCAGTGAGAGATCACAGATGTCCTTGAACACTCCCACCAGTTGGTTGGCACAGGTTTTCAGTGCCTTACCAGGTACACCATCAGGGCCTGACAGCATGCAAGGATTCGCCTTCTTGAAAGAACTTCAGAAGCTTTAAGTTACCACTCTACATATAAGTTGTTGTCAGTTTCACTGCGTAAGACAAACACACGCTGACAGCACCTCGTGATTACAAACGTAAACTGCAACCGCTATTGTATCAGCAATTGTGGGTTGGATCTGCAGACAGGGATTTGTAGCATGTTCATCCCTACCCGACGAATTGTCGTTGTTAGTCTCCTACTGACGTCATATTGTGAATTTCAAATCACAAAATTCGCAGTTACATTACCTCTGACTGTATATTTTAAAAACACGACGAAATGAGCCAAATACCTCACTAAGTGATTAAGTGCTCACAGAATGGTGTTAGATAACTCCAGATGAATACCCAGGCAGAGATTGGCGACTATCAGCTACCGATCGAGAGTCTGAAATGTTCTGAAGTTAGGGGTGCGGTAAGACGCTTTCCTCACCCCTACAACCGGAAGATAATTTTGATATGGCATGAAATACTCAGGCGTACTCTAAGTAATATGGGTGCTTACTAACCTTCCCAATAACTAAAGCAGGACTGCGCCCGCCCATTTGCCTCCTGCCATTTAAAATACACACAATAGAGCCCACACAGGATCTGCAGGAGAAGGTTGCACGTTAGTGCAGGCTCGACGTCTACCTGCGGCGCATGGAGCACGCATTGGCAATTGCAGTGTACGAGGCAGAGGGAAGTAAACTGCCGGGAGCCTGTGATCCAGCTGCAGCTAAAGGCAGCAAAACTTACCGTCAATCACGCGCAGTTCCGCTCCCCCCTCCTCTGTTTCCACTAGCAGTTTCAGTGGCTGTTCACTCTGCAGCGAATTGGAGAAATGAACTCCCCCCTTCTGATCCTCCTGGACGAAGAACAACGAGACACTGTGCTGCTGCTGAGCCGAGCTGGCCATAACCAGGCGAGACACCGACGACAGCACTGAGGCGACTCCGAGAAACCGGCGACTGGAGGACGACGGAAACGCCAGCCTTGTTCGGAGAGATCCGCTGGACACCTTCCGTCCCCTGCTGGTGAGATCGGCCCACTGACGGCGCACAGTCCCGGCACCAGCACCAGCACCAGCACCACCTCGCCCTGACACGGAGATTGCAACGCTAGGCGGGCAGTTCGGATCTGCAAACCGATCAAACCTCGTCATAATGAATGGAATTGATCGTTTTAAATCAAGCCAGTAAGGCACTGGAGCAAGAGCCTGGAGATCATTGTGGATTTAACCTCTTCCACCCTAGAAATGGAGTTGGGCAAACACTTGGTTAGGATGGAGATTGTAGATGCTGGAACCTGGAGCAATAAACAATCAGCTGGAAGAACCCAGCAGTTCCAGCAGGATCTGTGGGAGAAGAAAAAAAACTCGTGAAGCAAGGTGCAGCTGTCTCCATCTTCACACTCCTTCCTTCACCTTGCTCCATCTGAACACACACACACACACTTTTCCTTTTTCCCTTTGTCAGTATCCATCTATCATTCACCTGTCACAGATTTCCATCTCCTATGCTGCTCACCTCTGCCATCCGGCACTACGTGCACCTCAGTCCACCAATCACCTCAGAGTCCTTCCTCGCCTCTCCCATCCTCTTGTCCGCTGGCCATCTCGCCTCACCTCGCCACTCCACTCTCAGTCCCGAAGCAGGGTTTTAACTGAAAATGCTGACAATTCCTTTCCTCCCACAGATGCTGCTTGATCTGTGGAGTTCTCCCAGCAGATTTGTTTGTTCCTTGGTTGGGATGCATTGGGGAAAAATTAAATATCCTTGGTTTAAGGCTGATAACTTCAAGGTGTTCAAGGTGTTCTCACTGCAATGTTTTGAATGTTTATCTTCATTAATATTATTGGGTGCAATTGGAATTGATGTGGTTAATTTGCTGTTCGGAGACCAAATGATTCTGCCACTGAGTTGGATGAGAGATCTGGCAGATCAAGATATTACAGAGAGCAATAGCAGATGTACCGTATTCATTTTTTTAAAGAAACTTGTCTCGTTAAACTAAAACTCCACAATAATTTAAAGTGAAAATCACTTAAACAGTGTCTTTAACTGACCACAGAACCTTGTCTAGATCTTATCCCCATGGTCATTCTGTTTTTTTCCCTATCAAAGATATTGTCACTAGCCCACCCTCTCTGCAATCTTAACAAGCTTCTCTTCTTCCCAGTTCTGCCAAAGGATCTTTGACCTGAAGCATTAACCCTTCACTGATGCAGCCTGACCTACAGAGCATTTCCAGCATTTTCTATTTTAACTTTAGATTTCCAGTATCTCAGGTTTTTGTAATGATCTTCACTTAAGCCCTTCCAACTGATGAACATTTCTATCTTCCTGTTGTCTTGACTTCAGCCTCTGACAAGGGTCTGTGACTCTATAATAGTTCCTGAGACAGGAGTTCTCACAAGATGTCAGAGCAGAGCAAAACCAACAGATGAGAGTTGATCACTCCATTTCCATTTCACCTGTTGGGAAATTTAAAGAGCTAATGCAGAGAGTGAACTGGTCTGCAGAACATATTAAAAAAAGAAAAACATGTTTTCAGTCTTCACCTGTGAATCTTCTGGGGTCATCTATTATGTTTGGTGCTCCCGATGTGGCCTCCTGTACATTGGCAAAAAAGATCATAAATTGGCGAACCGCTTCATTGAGCAGCTCTGTTCTAGCTGCCAAAAGCAGAAATTCCTGGTGGCCAAACATTTTAATTCCGATTCACATTCCCATTCTGACATGTCAGTCCATGGTCTCTTCTACCTCCACAATGAGGCTGCTCCCAGCTTGGAGGAGCAACACCTTATGTACCATCTGGGTAGCCTCCAACCTGATGACAGGAATATCGATTTCTCCTTAGAACCATAGAACCATAGAACATTACAGCACAGAAACAGGCCTTTTGGCCCTTCTTGGCGGTGCCGAACCATTTTTCTGCCTAGTCCCACTGACCTGCACCTGAACCATATCCCTCCATACACCTCTCATCCATGTACCTGTCCAAGTTTTTCTTAAATGTTAAAAGTGAGCCTGCATTTACCACTTCATCTGGCAGCTCATTCCACACTCCCACCACTCTCTGTGTGAAGAAGCCCCCCCAATGTTCCCCGTTCACCCTTAACCCATGTCTTCTGTTTTTTTTCTCCCCCAGCCTCAGTGGAAAAAGCCTGCTTGCATTCACTCTATCTATACCCATCATCATTTTATATACCTCTATTAAATCTCCCCTCATTCTTCTACGCTCCAGGGAATAAAGTCCTAATCTATTCAACCTTTCTCTGTGACTCAATTTCTCAAGTCCTGGCAACATCCTTGTAAAAAAATTCTGGTAAAAAATCCTTCTGGTAAAAAAATGTTTTCCTCCCTCTTCTTCTATTCCCCACTCTGGCCACCTGCTTATCCCTTTGTCCTGGTCCCCTCTTCCTTGCCTTTCTCCTATGGGCCACTCTCCTATCAGATTCCTTCTTCTCTAGCTCTTTACCTTTCCCACCCACTTGGTTTCACCTATCATCTTCTATCTATCCTCCTTCTCCCTCTCCCCCCCCCCCCACTTTTTAAATTCTGGCACCTCCCCCTTCCTTCTCAGTCCTAAAAACGTTGACAGTTTATTCATTTCCATAGATGCTGCTTAACCTGCTAAATTCCTCCAGCACTTTGTGTGTGTGTTGCTTTGTGATAGCTTCGTGTTTTTAATTTTCCCCAAAATATAGTGTAGGAATTACATGGCATTTCATTTTAATTCTTTTTAAAAATCAAATATATTTATTGCAATATGAAGTTAGCCTAATGTGACAAAAAAAAAATCCCTTGCCATAATTTTGCTGGAAGTTTGGAAGTGTGCCGGAAGGACTCATCAGGTGAAGACATGGTGGGACGAGGCACAGGGAACATCCAGAATGCCTGTTAAAGTGGGAGCTGGGAATCAGACAAAAGAAGACAGTCAGCTGTAAAAACCTAATAACACTTCTAGGGGGATGTGAATCTTTGGCATTCATTATCCTGGAGAGTTGTGGATGTGGGATTCATTAAATATTTTCAAAACTGGGAGGGATTATTGGATTATGCGGATCAGGCAGGAAAGTAGAGTTGAGACTAAAGATCAGATTTGCTGTGATTCTATTGAATGGAACAGCAATGGACCTTGTATATCTTTCTTAGTTGCATGCTCCATGCTCACATATAACTGCTAATTCCATGAGCTCTAACCTTGTTAACCTCTTTCCTGTTGGCAATTGAAACACATTATATTTGAAACAATTCTAACATTCTTATTGAAGGTGTTTTGAAAGTCCAAATGCACAGCCTCTAGCTGCCCTCATCTATTCTAATAGATTCATCCTTAAAGAACTTTGATAGATTAGTTAAAGTAATTTCACATTAACTCTATTCAATCATATTATTTATTTTTTTTGTAATTTATTTTTTGTTGAAATTCAGCATCACACAAACATTTCCATAAGATGTATTTTAGATACTGTATGTATATATCATATGTTCCTGTTTGCCACAAATCTCCACATAGTATTTATCTGAGGTATACACTTATAGAAGAGAAAGAACAAACAAGAAGAAAACTGTGTACAAGTAGGGAGTGATCTCTTTTTTACAACATATTCATTGATTTGTGAGAATAATGTAGTTAAACCATTTTCCCCAGTATGAATCAAATTGTTCCAATTTATGATTGACAGATGCTGTTATCTTCTCCATTTTGTAAGTATCCATTGTAATTTTCATCCATGTGTTTAAAGTTGGGCTCTCCTGTGATAACCATTTCCTGGTAAGAGTCTTTTTACCAGCCACCAACAGTATATTCATTAAATATTTATCTCTTTTCAACCATTTTTTAAATATATATATTTTTATTGAGTTTTCAAACTTGGTTACATGGAATAATAATATCGACCCCCCCCCAACCCTCCCCCCCCGATACATATCCCTACCTAAAAGAAAAGAAAGAAAAAGAAAAAAAAAAGAAAGAAAGCCTGCCTGGGTATTGGAAGGTCTCCACATGCTCCATGGAATTCAAAATAAATTTAATATATTTATTTGTTTCTTTCCCCAAAGGACCAACATCTTTATCATCGGAGCACCTATATATACAATCCTATCTTTTGTAAATAAGGGTGCCAAATATTCAAAAATGTATCATATTTATCTCTTAAATTACAATTAATTTTTTCAAGTGGAATACAGCTAAAAATTTCATTATTCCAACAATCCATGCTTAAATAC
Source organism: Mobula birostris (assembly GCF_030028105.1). NCBI lineage: Eukaryota > Metazoa > Chordata > Chondrichthyes > Myliobatiformes > Myliobatidae > Mobula > Mobula birostris. The sequence continues at coordinate 56,246,465 of NC_092386.1, forward strand.
GAATCTGATTTCCAAGTAACTGCAATAGCCTTCTTGGCTACTGCCAATGCAATTTTTATAAATTCTTTCTGGTATTTATTCAATTTAAGTTTCGGTTTTATCCCTTCAATGTCACCTAATAAAAATAATATAGGGTTATGTGGAAGTTGAGTTCCAATAATTTGTTCCAATAAAACTCTTAAATTTATCCAAAAAGGTTGAACTTTGGAACAGGACCAAGTAGAATGTAAAAAAGTACCAATTTCTTGATTACACCGAAAACATTGATAAGATAAGTTTGAATTTAATCTATTTATTTTTTGCAGTGTAATATATAATTGGTGTAAAAAATTATATTGTACTAATCTGAGTCGAACATTTATTGTATTTGTCATACTGTCAAGACAGTCTTGACCAATTTGTTTCATCAATATTAATATTCAAATCTGTTTCCCATTTTTGTCATGACTTGTTTAAGTGTCTGTTTTTGAATCAGATTGACTTGTTTAAGTGTCTGTTTTTGAATCATGAAAGAAATAAATTTTTAAATTTTTCCTTTTTGAATTAAATATTTATCTCTTTTCAACCATTCTTGAGGTATATACCCAAAATATATGGTCTTACTTTCTAAGAGTATTTCACATTTAAAAAAATGTCTTGTTGGGCATTGTGTCTCCCACTCCTTTGATAACGGGGCAATCCCAAAAAATATGGTAACGGTTTGCATTTTGACTTCCACAATTTTTCCAGCAAACAGGGAGGTTACTATCATAATGGGATTTCTGAAAGGGTGTAATAAAATATCTTACCAGGTTTTTCCACCCAAACTCTCTCCATTTCTGTGATCTGATACACTTCCATTGATACCTCCATATTATTGTCCATTCTTCCTCAGATATAGTTATCCCTCCTTCCTTCTCCCATTTTGTTTTAATGTATGAATTTGAGTGTGCTTTAAGATTTGACAGACCCTTGTACATGCTTGAGATGATTCTACTACCATTATCAGAATTATATGCTTTTCTAAACAGTTCTAGCAAACATGTACTTGCCTCGGTTACATTTTTCACCCTCCTATTAACATAATGTTGCATCTGCAAATACCGATTAAGAATCTTGTTTTTCTAATAAGTATTTCTCTTTAAGCATTTCCAAATTGAACGGTGTTCCTTCTTTCATTATGTTGCATAGAACTGTTATTCCTTTAGCTGTCCAGCCCTTAAATCTAGCATCCAGTTTATTCAGCGTAAAATCCAAGTCATATACACACCCTTTAAGAATTACAATATCTCCCTCTAGTTTATATTCTTTTATAATAGTTTTCCATATTTTAAGAGTCCATTTCACCCAAGGGTTATCAATAGTATTTATATAACTTTGTAGTTGCTATCAGCCAAAATTGCCTGTATGGGGATGGAAGATATCTTCTCCTCAATGTTTTTCCATTGAGCGTCATATGATGGGTTGCACCAGCATATCACAGCTCTGATCTGTGCTGCAAAATAACCATCTCGAAGAGAAGGTAGGCCCCATCCCCTCATTTCCTTGGCTAATTGCAAAGTTTTGAGACAAACTCTAGGGCTTTTACCTTGCCATATATACGGTGATAACATTTTGTGCCATTCATTGAATTGATTTTGGTTAATCTCTATTGGTAGGGTCTGAAAGAGATATAATAGTCTGGGCAATATATTCATTTCAATTGATTCAATCCTTGAACTGAGACTAAAGAAAGGAATTAGATTCCACCTTGTTATGTCTTCCTTAATTTTTTTATATATAGGCAAATAATTGCATTCTGATAATTTTGCCAAATCTTTTGGCATGATGATGCCCAAATATTTGAAAGACTCTGTTTGCCATGCCGAGGGATATCTACTTTCAATTTCTCTTGATGGGCTATAGTTATATGAAAGTAATTGGGTTTTATCTATGTTGATCTTGTATCCTGATAATTGACCATATTGTTCAAAGGATTGCACCAGTTTAGGTAAAGAGTATGTTGGTTGCCCTAGATAGATCAAAATGAAGTGACTAAATATTCCAGGATTTTGTTGCTTCAGGTGTGATAGAATAGGAAGGACAAGAGGGGGAGGTGTTGCATTGCTTGTCAGAGAAAATACAACAGCGGTGCTCTGGCAGGATAGATTAGTGGACTCATCTAGGGAGGCTATTTGGGTGGAATTGAGGAATGGAAAAGGTGTAGTGACACTTATAGGGGTGTATTATAGACCACCTAATGGGGACCGAGAACTGGAGGAGCAAATTTGTAAGGAGATAGCAGATACTTGTAGTAAGCACAAGGTTGTGATTGTGGGAGATTTTAATTTTCCACACATAGACTGGGAAGCCCATTCTGTAAAAGGGCTGGATGATTTGGAGTTTTGTCAAATGTGTGCAAGATAGATTTTTGCAGCAATACATAGAGGTACCAACTAGAGAAGAGGCAGTGTTGAATCTCCTGTTAGGGAATGAGATAGGTCAGGTGACGGAGGTATGTGTTGGGGAGCACTTCGGGTCCAGTGATCACAATACCATTAGTTTCAATATAATTATGGAGAAGGATAGGACTGGACTCAGGGTTGAGATTTTTGATTGGAGAAAGGCTAACTTTGAGGAGATGCGAAAGGATTTAGAAGGAGTCGATTGGGACAATTTGTTTTATGGGAAGGATGTAATAGAGAAATGGAGGTCATTTAAAGGTGAAGTTTGAGGGTACAGGATCTTTATGTTCCTGTTAGGTTGAAAGGAAAGGTTAAAAGTTTGAGAGAGCCATGGTTTTCAAGGGATACTGGAAACTTGGTTCGGAAAAAGAAAGGAATCTACAATAAATATAGGCAGCTTGGAGTTAATGAGGTGCTCAAGGAATATAAAGAATGTAAAAAGAATCTTAAGAAAGAAATTAGAAAAGCTAAAAGAAGATACAAGGCTACTTTGGCAAGTAAGGTAAAAATAAATCCAAAGGGTTTCTACAGTTATATTAATAGCAAAAGGATAGTGAAGGATAAAATTGGTCCCTTAGAGAATCAGAATGGACGGCTATGTGCGGAGCCAAAAGAGATGGGGGAGATTTTGAACAATTTCTTTTCTTCGGTATTCACTAAGGAGAAGGGTATTGAATTGTGTAAGGTAAAGGAAACAAGAAGGGTAGTTATGGAAAGTATGACGACTGAAGAGGAGGAAGTACTAGCGCTTTTAAGGAATATAAAAGTGGATAAGTCTCCGGATCTGGACAAGATATTCCCTAGAATCTTGAGGGAAGTTAGTGTGGAAATAGCAGGGGCTTTGACAGAAATATTTCAAATGTCATTAGAAAAGGAGATGGTGCTGGAAGATTGGCGAATTGCTCATGTGGTTCCATTGTTTAAAAAGGGTTCTAAGAGTAAACCTAGCAATTATCAGCTTGTGAGTTTGACGTCAGTGGTGGGTGAATTGATGGAAAGTATTCTTAGAGATGGTATATATAATTATCTGGATAGACAGGGTCTGATTAGGAACAGTCAACATGGATTTGTGCATGAAAGGTCATGTTTGACAAATCTTATTGAATTTTTTTGAAGAGGTTACTAGGAAAGTTGACGAGGGTAAAGCGGTGGATGTTGTCTATATGGACTTCAGTAAGGCCTTTGACAAGGTTCCACACGGAAGGTTAGTTAGGAAGGTCCAATCGTTAGGCATTAATATTGAAGTAGTAAAATGGATTCAGCAGTGGCTGGATGGGAGATGCCAGAGAGTAGTGGTGGATAACTGTGTGTCAGATTGGAGGACGGTGTCTAGCGGTGTGCCTCAAGAATCTGTACTGGGTCCAATGTTGTTTGTCATATATATTAATGATCTGGGTGGGGGGTGGTAAATTGGATTAGTAAGTATGCAGATGATACTAAGATAGGTGGAGTTGTGGATAATAAAGTAGGTTTTCAAAGCTTGCAGGGAGATTTAGGCCAGTTAGAAGAGTGGGCTGAAAGATGGCAGATGGAGTTTAATGCTGGAAAATGTGAGGGGCTACGTTTTGGTAGGGCTAATCAAAATAGGACATACATGGTAAATGGTAGGGCATTGAAGAATGCAGTAGAACAGAGGGATCTAGGAATAATGGTGCATAGTTCCCTGAAAGTGGAATCTCATGTGGATAGGGTGGTGAAGAAAGCTTTTGGTATGCTGGCCTTTATTAATCAGAGCATTGAGTATAGGAGTTGGGATGTAATGTTGAAATTGTATAAGGCATTGGTGAGGCCAGATTTGGAGTATTGTGTACAGTTCTGGTCACCGAATTATAGGAAAGATGTCAATAAAATTGAGAGAGTACAGAGGAGATTTACTAAAATGTTGCCTGGGTTTCATCTCCTAAGTTACAGAGAAAGGTTGAACAAGTTAGGTCTTTATTCTTTGGAGCATAGAAGGTTGAGGGGAGACTTGATAGAGGTATTTAAAATTATGAGGGGGATAGATAGAGTTGACATGCATAGGCTTTTTCCATTGAGAGTGGGGGAGATTCAAACAAGAGGACATGAGTTGAGAGTTAAAGGGCAAAAGTTTAGGGGTAACGTGAGGGGGAACTTCTTTACTCAGAGAGTGGTAGCTGTGTGGAATGAGCTTCCAGAAGAAGTGGTTGAGGCAGGTTCGATGTTGTCGTTTAAAGTTAAATTGGATAGATATATGGACAGGAAAGGAATGGAGGGTTATGGGCTGAGTGCAGGTCGGTGGGACTAGGTGAGAGTAAGAGTTTGGCATGGACCAGAAGGGCTGAGATGGGCTGTTTCTGTGCTGTAATTGTTATATGGTTATAAAATGTTATCTGCGTAATAGGCCAATTAAAGGGACAGAGCATAAATAGTAATTCCCCTGATATCTCCATTTTGTCTGATGTATTGAGCTAGTGGTTCCAGATATAATGCGAAGAGTAGCGGTGACCATGCACAACCCTGTCTAGTGCCCCTTTCTAGGGTAAAACTATTTGGTAAATATCCATTGATTTTAATCCTAGCAGTGGGATTATCATAGAGTGCCTGTATAGTTTTAATAATTGTGTCATGTAAACCAAATGTATGTAAAACTCTAAAGAAAATTCCAATTAACCGTATCAAATGCCATTTCAGCGTCCACACTTATCACTATTGCTTTAATTTTATTTTTATGTATATGGTCCATAATGTGTAGTGTCCTTCGTATATTGTCTTGTGTTTGGTGGTGTTGTATAAAACCTGTCTGATCATTATGTATCAGTGTGGGTAGAAACTCTTCTAATCATTTGGCCATGATTGGGGGTAAATATTCTATAATCTACATTACGATTAAATGACCCACATTCCATTTTATCCTTGCCTTCTTTTGGTATAGCTGAGATTATCACCTCCTTCCAGCTGGGTGGCGTTTGCGCCTTTCTTAGAGCCCAGTTCAGTGTGGGGAGTAAAACAGGAATTAACTCATTTTTAACTTCTTCATACCACTCTGCTGTATAACCATCTGATCCTGGTGACTTACTTAATTTAAGCCTACTAATTGAAATTTTTAGTTCAGCTTCAGTTATGTCAGCAATCATCGTTCTAGTTTGTTCTTTGTTTAAAGTGGGTAATTCCAGAGAATTCAGGTAGGTGTCAATTTGGGTTATGCTTCCCCCTGGAACTTTAGAATATAGAGTTTTGTAAAACACTTCAAAAGCTTCCTGAATTTCACTTAGCTTATTTTTTATCACTTTTTGTTCTTGGAGCTCTAATTCTATGAATTGTATTTTCTGCTATCCTTTTTTTTCAGTTTCCACGCCAGTATTTTCATAGATTTAGATCCACTTTCATAGTGTCTCTGTTTCAGAAACATTAGATTTTCCCTGATTTCTTGTGTAGCCAAACGATTAATTTCATTCCTAATTTTTAAAATTTCCTCTAATGTATCCTGTGCCAAACTCAATTTGTGTTGTTTTTCTAGTTCCTTCAGCTTGTTTTGTAATTCCTCTAATGTTTTATTCCTTATTTTTTTCTTATATGAAAATATTGTTATAATTTTCCTTCTTAAGACAGCCTTCAGAGTATCCCATAGAATGGAAGGTGAAACCTCTCCATTATCATTGAATTCTAAGTAAAGACCAGTTTCTTTTTTAATTTGTTCCTTAAAATAGGGATGATTGAGTAGACTTGAATTTAGTTTCCATATAATATTCTTTGGTTGCAGGTCAAAATCAACAGATAAATATATAGGTGCATGGTCACTTAAATCTATTGTCCCAATTCCACAGGTGTTTATTTTGTCTTTATCTTTTCCAAATGTTATGAAATAGTCTATTCTTGTATATAAAGAATTGGGGGCAGAATAGTGAGTGTAATCCCTTCTGTCAGGGAAAAGGTCCCTCCATGTATCAATTAGACCAACATCCTCAAAAAGTGTGTTAGCTTTCTTATGTAATGACTTTGTTTCATGGGTTTTTCTACTGGAAGAGTCTAAGTTTGGTTGTAATTGTAAATTTAATTCTCCCCTACATATCAAGAGACCTTCTGTTTCAGTTACCATAATATTGTTATATCACTGGTTATACCATAACCAGTGATTTTCTGGAAGAAACTAAAATCACTTCCTGGGAGTGCGTATATATTCAGTAGAGTAACTGAATTCCCGTCTATATTCCCCCTTACGAGAATATATCTGCCCTCCTTATCTCCCATTTCGAAGACTTTTTCAACATTTAGCTTGATATTATTTTCTAATTCTCTTGGCATCACATTAAAGATGAGTCTTTACAAGGGATCTCGGCCTGAAATGTCAACCATTTATTCCTCCCCCCGCCCCCAATAGATGCTGCCTGACCTGATGAGTTCTTCCAGCATTTTGTGCGTAGTCCAAAATCCCAACATTGGTCCTATTACTGATATCAGGCTGACAGTTCAATAATTCTTGTTTTCTTTCTCCCACTTATCTACTAAATAGTGGGGTCATAATTTCTATGTTCACATTGGCAGGAACCATTCTATAATCTATGAAATTTTGGACTTTGATAATCAGAGCATCCATTATCTTCACAGTCACCTCTTTCAAAACTCTGGGTTGTAAATCATCAGGCCCTGGAAGTTTGTCAATATTCAGGTTCATTAACTTGTTTACTTATTTCTTTCACTTGCCCATTTAAATTAAATCTTTAGTTCTCCAGGATCTCAGGAGATTTTTTTGGGGTCTTCTATAGGGACAAACTCAAAGTATTTGATTTTATACTATAATCAATTTCTTTTGTAATCTATGATTGAAACAGTTTTCGGGGTTTTCTGCCTTTTCAGAATGTATATTTGTTACAGGTCCACTTGTCATCGTTTTTCGTTTTTATTTTAAAATCTTTTTATTAATTATTATTGAAAATCAACAACAAAAAATTGAAGTAATCAAGTCAACATATCAATATGTACAATAAGAGTTAAACTATCAACTAAGCTAAACAATATATCAATAATAATAGGAAAAAACAAAATGTTAAAGCTATTTTTTTTGGGAAAAAAGGAAGAAGGAAAAAGAACCCCTACTAACTAAAACAAAAAAAACCCTGCTGACAAAAAAAACCCTGAAAAAAAACAACCCATTTGAAGTACAAACCCGGAGCTACAGGCCATACAAGCTTCCATAAATCATCATTTTTAATGTAGTTTCTGTCTTCCCGTTGACAAAATGTTCAGCTTTTCTGTGTCAGCCTTGGTTCCTCCATCCTACCATCCTTGTCCTATCTCAATGAAACAAACCTATCCAAAACCCCATGCAAGTGCTCCCTAAACAACACACACAAAGTGCTGGAGGAAGTCAGCAGGTCAGGCAGCATCTATGGAGAGGAATGAACAGGTGACTTTTCCTGCCGAGACCCTTTATCAGGACTGGAAAGGAAGGGTGAAGAAGCCAGAATAAGAAGGTGGGTGGGAGAAGGGGATGATGTGAGAAGCTGGGAGGTGATAGGCAGAAGAAGGAGGAATGTGATAAAGGACAGTGGACTATGGGAGAAGTGAAAGGAGGATGGGCACCAGAGGGAGATGGTGGGCAGAGGAGAAGATAAGTGGTAAGAGGGGAACTAAAGTGGGGAATAGAAAAAGAGGGAAAGAAGAGGGGAGAGAAATTCCAGAAGTTAGGGAAATCAATGTTCATGTCATCGGGCTGGGGGCTGCCCAGATGGAAAATGAGCCTGGGAGTAGCCTTTTTGTGACAGTAGAAGAGACCATGGATAGACTTGTTGGAATGAGAATGGGAATTGAACAGGGTGGCTACCAGTAAATCCTACCTTCTGTGGCAGATTTGTGAAGGTGCTCAACAAAACAATCCCCTAAACTACATCAGGACCAACTGATGTAAAGGAGGCTGCATGGGGAACACTGGATACAGTAGGCATCTCCAACAGTCTCATAGGTGAAGTGTCGCCTCACCTGGATTGTGGTGAGAGCAGAGGTATAGGGGCAGGTGTAGCGCTTGTCTGGCTTGCAAGGATAAGTACCAGGAGGGAGATCAGTGCGGAGGAATGAGTGGATAACAGAGTCAAATGGAAAGTAATCCCTATGGAAAGTGGCAAGTGGGGTGAGTGAAAGATGCGTTTAGTAGTAGAATCCTATTGAAGAGGGCAGAAGTACTGGGGAACGTATCTCCCTAACATCCTCCACATTTTCATTGTACCTTTCACTCAGTAGATCTGTTTCCAATTTTCTGTATGCTCCCAAATTCCTGCCTGATAGCATTATAATTTGTCCTCCCAATTAAATACTTTCCCATACCATCTACTCTTAACCCTGTCCAAGGCCATGCTAAAGGTCTGGGAGTTGTGGTTGCTATCTCCGAAATGTTCAACTACTGATGGCCTTGCCTCTAGTTGAGTGGTCCATATATTGTGTTAGGAATCCTTCCTGGACACACCTAACAAATTCTGCTCCATGGAAACTTTTTGCACTAAGGAAGTGCCAATCAATTGTAAGATAGTTGCAGTCATCCATGACAACAATATTGTTGTTTTTGCACCTTTCCACGACCTGCTCCTCAGTGTGTGTGGTGTGTGTGTGTGTGTGTGTGTGTGTGTGTGTGTGTGTGTGTGTGTGTGTGTGTGTGTGTGTGTGTTGGGGGGGGGGGGTCGATTGAATATTTCCAATAGAGTGATTGCTCCCTTCCTGGTTCTGACTTCCACCAACACTGACTCAGACAATCTCTCCCCAACATCCTCCCTTTCTGCAGCTGTGATACCATCCACGTCACTCCTTCATATCTTTTACCTCCCTCCCTATCTCCCTTGAAACATCTAAACCCTTCAGCAGCCATTCCTGTCATTGTGACAGCCATAATGCCATTGTTCCATGTACTGATCCATGTTCTAAGTTCATCACCCTTGTTCCTGATACTTTTCACATTAAAATAAGCACATTTCAACAGACTCAGCAGACTTAATTTATGCCCTATCCACTGCCTATCCTTCCTCACAATCTCTCTACACATTGCATCAACCTGTCTCTGGTTCCATCCCCACCAACCTAGTTTAAACCCAACAGCTCCAGCAAACCTGCCCGCAAGGACATGAGTTCAGGTGCAACCCTTCCATTTTGTACATGTCTTACCTTTGCTAGAAGAGATCCCAGTGAACCACAAAGCTGAAACACTGCCCACTGCTCCAATTCTTCAGCCGTACATTTGTCTGCCACATCATTCTATTCCTACCCCATTAGTGCTTGGCACAGGCAGCAATCCAGAGATTATTATCCTTGAGGTCCTGCTTTTAGTTTCCTACCGAGCTCTCTGTATTCACTTTTCAGGATCTCATCCCGTTTCCTACATACAGTCACTGGCCACTTTGTTAGGTATACCTGTACACGTGCTCATTAATGCAAGTATGTAACCAGCCAATCACATGCATAAAAGCATGCAGACAACATGGTCAACAGGTTCAATTGTTGTTCAGACCAAACATCAAATGGGGAGAAATGTGATCTAAGTGACTTTGACTGACTTTGTTGGTAGCGGACGGGGTGGTTTAAGTATCTCAGAATCTGCTGATCCCTTCAGATTTTAACGTACAAGTCTCTAGAGATTATGGAGAATACACCAAACAAAGTAAAAATAAAAACATCCAGCGAGTGACAGTCTGTTCTCTAGCATGCCTTGTTAATGAGAGAGGTCAGAGGAGAATTGTTCAAGCTGGCAGGAAGGCGACAGTAACTCAGGTAACCATGCATTACGACAGTGGTGTGCAGAATAGCATCTCTGAGCACACAACGTTGAACCTTTAAGTAGATGGGCTACGGCAGAAGTTCATGAACGTACACTCAGTGGCCACTAAGGTACCAAATAAAGCAGCCACTAAGTGTATATTGTTGGTACCAATGTGTACCATGACCTTTGGCTACTCTCCTTCCCTATTGCTATGGACCTGATCTGAGACATCCCAGTCCCTGGCACCTGGGAGGAAACACATCATCCAAGAGTTTCTTTCATGTCCCCAGATTCTCCTATCCATTCCCCTGACTACTGGATTCGGTATCGCCACTGTTCTTGTCTTCTCCCCTCTTCCCTTCTGAGCCATATTCTGCACTATCTGCCTATTCTATTTCACTTTCACCCAGTTATCTGCCTCCTGCACCTTAGCTGTGACTGCCTCTCTGTGGCTCCTACTCATTCTTCTGCATGATCTGTAGGCCATCCAGCTCCAGCTCCTGTTCCCTAAAGTCATCTGTATATTTATTTGAAGTCCTTTAGACAGCTTCACCAATAGTTTATGCACCCTGTTATTGCTTACTCCATCCAAGCTGAATCTAATATCTGCTGAACCAAGATCCATTCCAACCACTGTACAGGTATGATTCCTCACTGACAGAACAACCCATGTCCTTTTCCTTTTTGTCTGTCTTTGTTAAATGTTCAATATTCTGGAAAGTTGAGTTTCCAGCATTGGTTACTCTATCGACTAATTTCTGTATTGCCATTTAGAGCATTCCCATTTATGACTGTCCATACTGTTAATTCATTCACCTTCATTTAGATTTAACATGTATTTAAATACAATGCTTTTAAACTAGTCATTTAATTTTTTTCACATTCTCACCCTATCTACTTCCTCCCCTCTTCTTCTGTTCCCCACTATGGCTTCTTACGTCTTCTTATCCTTCTGTCACCTCTCCCTGGTGCCCTTCCTTCTTCCCTTTCTCCTATGGTCCATTCTCCTCTACTATCAGATTCCCTCCTCTCCCTTTACCTTTCCTACCCAGCTGGCTTCACCTACAGTAGTGTTAGAAAGTTAGTAAACTTTGTAGAATTTCTTCTATTTCTGCAAGAATATGATCTAAAATGTGATCGGATCCTCATGTAAGTCCTAAAACTCACCTGCTGAGTTCCTCCAGCATTTTGTGTGTGTTACTTTGGCTTTCCAGCATCTGCAGAATTTCTTGTGTTTTTGAGTATGTTGCTTTGTCTTACTCAGTCTGCCATCTTACTCTTCTTCCACCATCCTATTCAACAGTCCTTTAAGGGGCCATCACTCTATTCTATATCCAAAAGATCTGTTACCTATCTTCTCTTTTTAGTCCATCAACCCATTTCCGACATTTTTTCCACTGGCTCTTCCCTCCCTCCCCTATCTGGTTCCAGTTCAGCCCACTTGACCACCTGCCTATATTAATCCCATTTTCCATTCTCCTTTAGGTGAGCATCTCCACTTCCATGCTGCCTCCTCCACCTTCTCAGGCAGTGTTTTAAATTTCAACCAACCTCTGGTGGAAAAAAAATTTCCTCAAATCCTCTCGTAATCTCTTAATGCAAACCTATACTTTCTGATCATAGACCCTCTGCTAGGGGATAAAGATTCTCATTATTAGCTCTATAATCTTATATATTTCAACCAGGCACCTCCTCCTTCCAGCTCTTGGCCTTTTCTACTCTAAGCAAAACAAATAACCCAATACAGTCCCTTCTGGTAACTGGAATGTTCCATCCCATGCAACAATTTGGTAAGTCTCCTCTGCATCCTCTCCAGTGTAATTGTTCAAATGACACACATCAAAATTGCTGGTGAACGCAGCAGGCCAGGCAGCATCTGTAGGAAGAGGTACAGTCGACGTTTCAGGCCGAGACCCTTCGTCAGGACTAACTGAAGGAAGAGTGAGTAAGGGATTTGAAAGTTGGAAGGGGAGGGGGAGATCCAAAATGATAGGAGAAGACAGGAGGGGGAGGGATGGAGCCAAGAGCTGGACAGGTGATAGGCAAAAGGGGATACAAGAGGATCATGGGACAGGAGGTCCGGGAAGAAAGACAAGGTGGGGGGGGACCCAGAGGATGGGCAAGAGGTATATTCAGAGGGACAGAGGGAGAAAAAGGAGAGTGAGAGAAAGAATGTGTGCATAAAAATAAGTAACAGATGGGGTACGAGGGGGAGGTGGGGCCTTAGCGGAAGTTAGAGAAGTCGATGTTCATGCCATCAGGTTGGAGGCTACCCAGACGGAATATAAGGTGTTGTTCCTCCAACCTGAGTGTGGCTTCATCTTTACAGTAGAGGAGGCCGTGGTTAGACATGTCAGAATGGGAATGGGATGTGGAATTAAAATGTGTGGCCACTGGGAGATCCTGCTTTCTCTGGCGGACAGAGCGTAGATGTTCAGCAAAGCAGTCTCCCAGTCTGCGTCGGGTCTCGCCAATATATAAAAGGCCACATCGGGAGCACCGGACGCAGTATATCACCCCAGTCAACTCACAGGTGAAGTGTTGCCTCACCTAGAAGGACTGTTTGGGGCCCTGAATGGTGGTAAGGGAGGAAGTGTAAGGGCATGTGTAGCACTTGTTCCGCTTACACGGATAAGTGCCAGGAGGGAGATCAGTGGGGAGGGATGGGGGGGATGAATGGACAAGGGAGTTGCGTAGGGAGCGATCCCTGCGGAATGCAGAGAGAGGTGGGGAGGGAAAGATGTGCTTAGTGGTGGGATCCCGTTGGAGGTGGCGGAAGTTACGGAGAATAATATGTTGGACCCGGAGGCTGGTGGGGTGGTAGGTGAGGACCAGGGGAACCCTATTTCTAGTGGGGTGGCGGGAGGATGGAGTGAGAGCAGATGTACGTGAAATGGGGGAGATGCGTTTAAGAGCAGAGTTGATAGTGGAGGAAGGGAAGCCCCTTTCTTTAAAAAAGGAAGACATCTCCCTTGTCCTAGAATGAAAAGCCTTATTCTGAGAGCAGATGCGGCGGAGACGGAGGAATTGCAAGAAGGGGATGGCGTTTTTGCAAGAGACAGGGTGAGAAGAGGAATAGTCCAGATAGCTGTGAGAGTCAGTAGGCTTATAGTAGACATCAGTGGATAAGCTGTCTCCAGAGACAGAGACAGAAAGATCTAGAAAGGGGAGGGAGGTGTCGGAAATGGACCAGGTAAACTTGAGGGCAGGGTGAAAGTTGGAGGCAAAGTTAATAAAGTCAATGAGTTCTGCATGCGTGCAGGAAGCAGCGCCAATGCAGTCATCGATGTAGCAAAGGAAAAGTGGGGGACAGATACCAGAATAGGCACGGTACATAGATTGTTCCACAAACCCAACAAAAAGGCAGGCATAGCTAGGACCCATACGGGTGCCCATAGCTACACCTTTAGTTTGGAGGAAGTGGGAGGAGCCAAAGGAGAAATTATTAAGAGTAAGGACTAATTCCGCTAGACGGAGCAGAGTGGTGGTAGAGGGGAACTGATACGATTACACTATTACGAGGGAGATGTCTTCCTTTTTTAAAGAAAGGGGATTCCCTTCCTCCACTATCACGAGGGAGATGTCTTCCTTTTTTAAAGAAAGGGGCTTCCCTTCCTCCACTATCACGAGGGAGATGTCTTCCTTTTTTAAAGAAAGGGGCTTCCCTTCCTCCACTATCACGAGGGAGATGTCTTCCTTTTTTAAAGAAAGGGGCTTCCCTTTCTCCACTATCACGAGGGAGATGTCTTCCTTTTTTAAAAAAAGGGGCTTCCCTTCCTCCACTATCAACTCTGCTCTTAAACGCATCTCCCCCATTTCACGTACATCTGCTCTCACTCCATCCTCCCGCCACCCCACTAGGAATAGGGTTCCCCTGGTCCTCACCTACCACCCCACCAGCCTCCGGGTCTAACATATTATTCTCCGTAACTTCCGCCACCTCCAACGGGATCCCACCACTAAGCACATCTTTCCCTCCCCCCCTCTCTCTGCATTCCGCAAGGATCGCTCCCTACGCAACTCCCTTGTCCATTCGTCCCCCCCATCCCTCCCCACTGATCTCCCTCCTGGCACTTATCCGTGTAAGCGGAACAAGTGCTACACATGCCCTTACACTTCCTCCCTTACCACCATTCAGGGCTCCAAACAGTCCTTCCAGGTGAGGCAACACTTCACCTGTGAGTCGACTGGGGTGATATACTGCGTCCGGTGCTCCCGATGTGGCCTTTTATATATTGGCGAGACCCGACGCAGACCGGGAGACTGCTTTGCTGAACATCTACGCTCTGTCCGCCAGAGAAAGCAGGATCTCCCAGTGGCCACACATTTTAATTCCATATCCCATTCCCATTCTGACATGTCTATCCACGGCCTCCTCTACTGTAAAGATGAAGCCACACTCAGGTTGGAGGAACAACACCTTATATTCCGTCTGGGTAGCCTCCAACGTGATGGCATGAACATCGACTTCTCTAACTTCCGCTAAGGCCCCACCTCCCCCTCGTACCCCATCTGTTACTTATTTTTATGCACACATTCTTTCTCTCACTCTCCTTTTTCTCCCTCTGTCCCTCTGAATATACCTCTTGCCCATCCTCTGGGTCCCCCCCCCTTGTCTTTCTTCCCGTACCTCCTGTCCCATGATCCTCTCGTATCCCCTTTTGCCTATCACCTGTCCAGCTCTTGGCTCTATCCCTCCCCCTCCTGTCTTCTCCTATCATTTTGGATCTCCCCCTCCCCCTCCAACTTTCAAATCCCTTACTCACTCTTCCTTCAGTTAGTCCTGACGAAGGGTCTCGGCCTGAAACGTCGACTGCACCTCTTCCTACAGATGCTGCCTGGCCTGCTGCGTTCACCAGCAACTTTGATGTGTGTTGCTTGAATTTCCAGCATCAGCAGAATTCCTGTTGTTTTTGTTTTTAATTGTTCAAATGATTACTTTTGCATTTGTGCTTCTCACACTGCTTTTGGAACGCTTGTATCTGTGCAGTGCTGAGGTACAGTGCTTCTTCTTGTGATTTCAAATGGATTTTATCTATAATTCAGTAAATATAGCTGAATAATGACAATAATAAGTAGAGAGTACATTGACCCACTTCATCACAGCCTGGTATGGAAATATAAATGCCCTTGAAAGTAAAATCTTACAAAAAATAGTGGATATGGCCCAGTCTATCATGGGCAAAGCCCTCCCAACCATTGAGCATATCTACATGATACACTGTCACAGGAAAACAGCATCCATCATCGGACCACACCACCCAGGACCTGCAGTCTTCTCACAGCTGCCATCTGGAAGAAGGTACAAGAGCCTCAAGGCTCACACCACCAGTTTCAGGAAGAGTTATTACCCCTCAACCATCAGGCTCTCGAACAAAAGGGGATCACTTCACTCAGCTTCGCTTGCCTCCCCATTGAAATGATCCCACAACCAGTGGACTCACTTTCAAGGACTCTTCATCTCATGTTCTCGATATTTATTGCTTGCTTGTTTGCTTGCTTATTAATTAATTTCTTATTTTCTATTTGCATGGTTTGTTGTCTTCTGCTCTGGTTGAATGCCCTAGTTGAACACTCTTTCACTGATTCCATTATGATTATTATTCTAAAGATTTATTGAATATGTACACAAGAAAATGGATCTCAGGGTTGTATAAGGTGACATACATGTACTTCGATAATAAAAGGAACTTTGAACTTTAATAAAGTAACTGGCAGTGTCAAATGAGCTTGCTAAGTTTGCCAATTTCCCTATTAAAAGAATGTGAATCTTGTTCCTGCGTTCAAATACCAAGGACTTTGGCAAGGACTCTACTGTAACTACCACAGGAAACACATGTTTGCTGAAATATTGTGTTATGACTAGGAGAAATATTTTTTAATTTTTGGCTGACTTCAACCAGAAATTGTATGTACTGTATCCAGAGATGCTGGGGGGAAAAAAAAAACAAGTTTATCAGCAACTGAATGGAGCACTTACAATGCAATTTCCCATGCAATATAATGCCAATTATACCTTGTTATTCAAAGTAATTGATTAAAAAGTACAATAACTTTGATTCCAGAAATCTCATTTTCAATATATTTAAAAGTTTCTGAACAAGTTCCTTATGTGTCTTTTCTAAATTATTTTCTGCAAATTCCTCACTGTAAATGAGACACAGGAGCTTGGCATAGTCTGAGTTCGTGCCGTTGATGATATGGGCTAATGCCACTCTCAGTCGTTCTGATTGGAAGCGCTTCACACTCGTCCCTAACTAGTCCATAGTCGGAGTGTCAATCGCTGCGACTCGGAAGCTTTCCCGGAGCATAGAGGCGTCAGTAAAGAGAAGTCAAAAGGAAGGCACCAACAATAAAGAACTACAGGCGTGCGCTGCTTAACGTCCATTCGGACAATATCCGATCGCATGTACGTCCGTAGCCCCGATCGGAGCACATGACGTATGGACGTAACCAGTCTCGTGTATCGCGCATCTCTTGAGTGTAGTAGAGTTATCTCTCTGTTTAATTTTCTTTCTAAAATATTACCGTGAAGTGCATCATGGCTTCCAAACGCAGGTTATTCGACCTGAAACTCTTCCAGTGGAACACTATGAGGAAGTTGAGACCAGTGATGTGGATGATCCTGATCATCTTTGATAAACTGTGTGTGATACAGGCTAAGAAAGTGTTTACATAGAAGTTTAAAAAGTGAAAAAAAATTAAAAAGGTTAAAATGAAATAAAAAATTATAGCCGCAAACACGTGGAAATCTGCAGATGCTGGAATAAAAGGGTCTCGGCCCGAAAGTCGACTGTACCTCTTCCTAGAGATGCTGCCTGGGCTGCTGTGTTCACCACCAACTTTTCTGTGTGTTGCTAAAAAATTATAGTGTATGTATGTATTATAATGTACAGTATACGGTTTTAGTGTTAGTTTTTGGCTATTTAATCAATACGGGTACGTTACAGT
Organism: Mobula birostris; assembly: GCF_030028105.1. Taxonomy (NCBI): domain Eukaryota; kingdom Metazoa; phylum Chordata; class Chondrichthyes; order Myliobatiformes; family Myliobatidae; genus Mobula; species Mobula birostris. Next base: position 56,263,538 of record NC_092386.1, read on the forward strand.
ACTCCATATAGGTTTGCTAAGTATATAATATGGTGTTCGCACAACGGCCGATTTCACAGAACGTATCCTGGACGTTAAGCGACGCATACCGTATTAAAGTGAACGTAAATTATTTGTATTGTCTTTATGATAAGTAAAGGTAAACATACTGAAACCAAATGTAATTAGAAACATTAAATGGAACAACTCAAATGGGTCTCAGGCCGTGCACCAGGTTTACATCTGGCGCGGAATAGGTGATTTCCCGAGGAGAGGGAAAGCCGAGTTAGTTGCCGGAGAGGTCGGCCGAGGAGCGATTGTCGGTGGCTGGACGGAACTGCGCTGTGTTCTGGGCTCTCGGCGAGAGTGATGAGGGCTGGCGGTTTGCACCACATGTAATGTGGCGGCGGGACATTCATATGGGGAATTAAGATAGTTTGGAATGGATTTTTGCGAGAAATAAAAGGAAAGTGAGTCGGGGGGGGGGCGGTTTTGGAAGAGAAAGGTCGCCCATGAGGGGTTTTAGGACTGGCGGAAGATGTCGTCGATTTCCAGATAATGACTACGTTCATATTGTGATTTAAAAAATCTTCACCCGGTTAGATTGACGAAGGTTATTCAGAATGATATTGATAAAGTAACGTCAGTAAATTGTGGATAGTGGAGCGTTGGTTACATGTGCTGATTTAAAAGAACAGGGAGAAATACTAAAAATGAAGACTCTGAACAGGAGTAAAATTGTTAGGACATTTGTAGGAGGGAAAACAAAGGTTCGGGTGATATTTCGGGCATATTTCTGTGAGTATCTATGGATATCTAGGGATAGCCTGAGAGGAGTTAAGCTTGTTTGGGCTAAGAGATTACAGACTTGGAGAGAAGAGAAAGATGTGATAGTTTGTTCTGTTGTGTTTTTCTGATGAAGAGCGACCGTTAAGTCTATTTATTCTGTCAGAATGTATGACCTTCCACCACTGCGTGTTAAATACCAACGAGTGGGGCATGTTGCTGCTTCCTACGACGTGCAAAATGCGCAGGTGAACATGAATACTATATGCGAATTGTGAAGATGGCGCCGAGGGAAGATTCTCCACGTGTGGGACTGCTAATAGAACTGCTTGTTTAGGTTGCCCTATTTTACAAAAGGCTTGGGAAATTCAGAAGGGAAAAATAGCGCCATCAGATGGAGGAAGATGATGGAGTGAAGTTGTATAGGCGGGAGTGGGGGAGGTGAAGCATCTAGTGAGGTATTGATTCTTTAAAGCATAGATTTTCTTGCATTTCTATGCGCTGTGGTTAATGGAACAGTACAGGTGGGAAAGAAATCTGATAAGACTCAGAATAGTAGTGGATGTAGCATCAAGGAATTTGGGTTTAGTGGGAATTAAGATTAGGAATGCTAGAAGTGTGGCTTGGAGGGCATTTTGCTCATTATTTGGGAGGGAAACTGGTCTGATAGTGGTGTGGAGAATGCTGAAGAAAATGAATGGTGTCAGAGGTTATAACTAGATTCCAGTGTTAGTGGAGAATGGAAATTTGGCTACAATGGATAAAGGAAAGGCAGAATGTCTGGGAAACAGGTTTGCAAAGATACGTGGAATAGACAGTTTAGGGGATGAGTATATTAAGAGACGACAGCATATTTTGATGGACAGTGGGAAGATTTGTGATAAGCAAGAGATGTTTGAGAGTGCCATAGATAATGACATTATGTTGGCTAAACTGAAATTTGCTGTCAATAGTGCAAGTACTACAGCCCTAGGACGAGATATGGTTAGGTATCATATGCTCCAGCATCTGCCTGAGGCAGCCCTAAAGAAATTTCTCAAGTTTTAAAATAAGGTCTGGAAGCAAGGAATGCTCCCAGGAGACTGGAAAGGGCTTTGGTGCTGCCTATTGTTAAACCTGGGAAGGATCCGACACTGCCAGGTAGCTACAGGTCAGTGTTCCCTCTAATTTGTAATGACCAGAGTGCACAAAAATCTTGTGCTGTGCAACTTTTTGCCCAGTGACAGCAACATGTGCGCACTGAATTTTAGCATTCATTTTAACAGTTAGCAAAACACTGTCTATAAGAAGTTTAATCTCCTCTGGGTTTGATCGTTTTCGCTTGTTCATCTGCACTCTCACAAAACCTACACCACAATTTCTGCTGTTTCATTAAGCTATTCCACTTTGTGAATTAACAGGTTTTTATTGCACTTCATGCCCTTTGCTTCTTTGAAACTTATTCAATAAAAACAGTCTAAATAAGCCAGTTCTAAAATTTGCAGACAAATCAGCACAAACTCCACATTGTCAACACCGTCTGCATCAGAAACCGGAAGAGGAAATATGATTGTGTTTGATTGTGAAATACACTTAACATGCCAACGAGGTAGAGGGTGACAACCTTTTGTGCACAGTTTAAATTCCTTTGTGCGCTAGTAGCAAAAGAGGTGTGTGTGTGTGCACATGTATACACGTTAGAGGGAACATTGCTACAGATTTATTGCTGTCACTTCTTCATTATGTAAAATAATGGAAAATGATAGTAATAAGGCTGATGTTTGTCTTGGAGAAGAGAGAATTACTTAGTTGCTACTAATGTGGGTTTTCTAAAGGGAGATCTACATTTGATTTCCCTGTATGATGTTCAGAAAGCTTTTACAGTGAAAGAACCAGTAGTTGCAGTGTTTTTGGCCATTGAAAAAGGTTATGATAAGTTATGGAGGGAGGGGCTTCTGATTAAATGCAGTAAACTTGTTATGGATGTTAGGTTTTACAACTGGTATTTTTGTTCAAAGGTTTATTTGTTATCAAAGTATGTATATAGTATACAACTCTGAGATTCTTCTTCTCCAGATAGTCATGAAACAAAGAAAAACCATGGAACCATGCTCAGAGAGAAACAGAAAACCCTCCCCACCCCACACAAAAAAGAATGGCAACATGCTCATCAACCCCTAAGCCCCACTTCCCCTGCATGAAACGCAATAAGAACATCGACTCCCAAATCCCCCTCTCCCCGCCCAAAAGCCTAACAAAAACACAGCAAGAACATAGAACCCAAAACCACTCCATGAATGAAATGAAACAAGAACATCGACCCCTTCCCAGACTCCCTCTCCCCGCACAAAAAAACAAGAAAGAACAGGTGAAAACACAATATAAAACCTGTAAGACTGAAAAATATGTTCATAGTCCAAATCTATAGACACAGAAAAGTTTGGTAACATACTCTAACATCTTGAAGGAGAGAAACCCAGAGGCCTACCATCTGGGCACAGGCATAGGCCACACAGGCTCCCTGTCCAGCAGCAGAGTGATCCCACCAGCCATCAGAAGGCAGACAGTGTCCCTCCTCATTTGCCTCTATTTCAATCTCCCTTGTTGCTTTAATCGGTGAAGAATGGAAGCCTTAATCAGTGAAATGGAGTTGAACATCAGCTCGCAGCCCATTCCGCAGACTCCTCGCCTCAAGTCTCATGCTCACTGTCTCCCGGAATCCTTTCGGAGACAGCAAAGCGCTGGATCACCCAAACGATCTCCAAACTGCAAATCGCAGGCACCAACGGTTCCAGAAACTCATTCAAGATGAAAAACAGATGTAAAAGAAGTGAAATAAATAGGCTCATTGTCTATACAGAAGATGTTGGTCGAGGGAGCATTATACACTGATGCCTCCTTGACTGGAAGATGGATTAATTTCATCATTGGGATCCCCACACATCCAGATACAAGATAAAGATCAGTGTAAACTTAAAGTAGAAAAGTTACATCTTAATTTGAGATGAAGCCTCAAAAGATTCTACAGCTCAAATAGTCAAAATAAAACCAAATAATGAGGTCTAAAATACCCAAACCCTCGAAGTGACATGCCTTTCATTATCTTGGTCCATTGGAAAAACAAAAGCTGGGTCTAATCAGACCTTAGCTGGGTCACCATAGGTGAGGGTGTCTAATATCTAATGAAACAGCAAAAGACCCCGGGTTGTATTACTGATGATGTGTCCCGGTGCACACCAGGTTAGTAAAACCAAGTAGTGTTGGGCCAGGTTAATGAAAGGTGTGGGCCAGATCAAAGTGCCAGGGTCAAGTGACACTGAATCACCTGTATTAAGATCAAGAAACACAAGAGGGGTAATTTTCCTGCTACCCACATAATTACAGCCTTACCCTAACCCTGGCCTTCACATTCCAAGCAACCCTTGCTGACTGTTTAGAGCAGCCTTTCTCAACGTATTTGGCCTAGAGGAACCCTTGAAATAATTTTCAGGTCTCGGAACCCCTGCTTAAAAATGATTATATCTAGAGCTCATGGTATGTTAGTGTGATCAGTAAGTTGTAGATAGAATAATCCAAAAATAATTGTCAATGCACTTTTGAGTAGAGAATGAATTTTTAGCCAACCTTTCTTGAAAAAAAATGGTTAAGCTTAGCTTACCTTTCTTGAAATTACTCTTTTTCTCTTTCATAAATTTAAAAAACTCTCAAGGCAAACATAATAAATTTCTCAATTCTAAGTTGAACTTGAGATAACCTTGAGATAAGATTTCACCTTCAACTGAAATGAGGCAATTTCTATCATTGCTCTTGATGCTTGTTAAACAAGAAAAAGCTTGCTCACACGTGTAAGAAGTTGAAAACTGCAGCAAAATGTTCATTGCTTTCCTATGAATGGCAGGATACTCTTCTTTCACAGAAATCCAGAACTTGTCCAGGGGCAGGTCAGTATATCTCATCTTGAGTGCATAATCAGAGTGCAGCTCACAAAGTTCTTCCTCTTCTCTCAAAGTCAAGTTCTCAGGTTGAACAGAAGATTCAGGAAAAGGGCCCCACACCAAGTCTTACTGTTGTGTTGAAAGGGAGGCAAAATACTGTTCAATTTTGTTCTGCAGTTCTTCCAGGTGGTTTTCAATAAGACTTGAGACTTTCTGATATCCTTCCTCACTCTCAAGCCCAAGCAGCAATGGAAACATTTCAAAATTTCCTTTTGCAGCATTAATTTTCCAAAGATTCAGTTTCCTTTTAAATCTAAAAACCTGTCACCTGAAGTCAAAATATTTTCTCCAGAGACTTGTTCAACTGATTCATATGATGAAAAATGTCTGTTAGGTAGGCTAGTTTCTGCAGCCATTCTTCATTCTTAACAAAATCTGGCACACTATTTTCTTGAAAGTACTCCTGCAATTCAGCCTCAGCCGACCACCTCTGAGATGGTATGCACTGGTGACGCACTTTCTCTGCAGGAGAGCACACGGCTTCCAGGAGACAGCATCAGCCATGCTGCTTTGAGCGAGCTGCCTTGCTTTTGCCGAGAGCTGTTAAGGTATGGGGTCTAACCTCATCCAGACCGGGTGCTCTAGCTGTGAGGGGGACTAGTCCCCATCCTATCACAGTGGGTGACAGGAAGGTTCAGGGAAGTGGAGGGCCAGAAGTGCTCTTTGGACCTAGGTGGGTGATGAGGGGGTTTCAAGGAAGTGGATGGGCCAGAAGTGCTCTTTGGACCCAGGCCTCAGGATACCAAGCGGGAGAGGGTTCCAAACAACGTGAGCCATCTCTCAGGGATGCCCACCTTGTCCTTCCGTGATGCTCCAAATCGTTTCTTGTACAGGCTGCTCTTGCACACCTTTCCTTGCCTTTGTCTGCCGACCAGACTCGTCTTGCATATAGCAACAGAGTAGGTCTCCGGTGGAAATCTCTTTAAACAGGAGTCCTTCCCCTGTACATTGGGGACCTGGGGTGCAAGGTGTTGCACAGGGCAGCACCATGCAACAGGTTTTTTTGTCAGGTTCACTGACACCCCATCAACCTGTCCATTCTGTGTCCGGGAGGAGTCAGTGTACCACGATTATATGGAGTGTGAAAGGTTGCAGTCCCTGTTTGAGTATCTGGAGAGTCTATTGCTTAGGTTCTAGTTACACTTCGGCCCCGCGCTCCTCATATACGGGCACCCAATACGGAAGGGGGTGGGTCACGAGGAGAATCCGCTTGTGGGCTTGCTCCTGGGCCTGGCCAAGATGGCCATTCATGGGTCCAGGCGGCAGCAAGTCGCAGGCTCTGCCAGGGCAACAGCCTGCCCCTCTTCTGGGGATTCGTGCCCAGCTGTTCTTGGAGAAGGAGCGTGTGGTCACATTGGGGGATTTCTGGGAGCAGTGCCCCCCCCCCGGTAACTGACCATTTTATAGACAGTAGTAATCATATTTAAATTTGAATTTATGCACTGTCTTGTAAATACTTAATGTTTGTACTTTGTGTATTTGTTGTGTAAATAAACTGTTACAGTTTTGTTTAAAAAAAGACAGACTTTTTTGTGCCTGTTGTTGCACTAGTGCAGTGAAATGACTCAGAAGATTGTAGTTCTTCATCGTTAACCTTATCAGAATTGTCCATAGGCCTAGAATCCTCCTCTTCCATCTCACACCTCCTCTTCAAAAATCACCACACTGGACTGTCTATAGAATGAAAATTTCCCTCCAACTTTCTACTACACTGGTAGTTTGTTCGCTCCATAGGTTAGTTGGTGGCTCGGAAAGGGAAGTGGGTTGGGTGGATAATTAGGGAATATGTGCAGGAGTATGGTCTCGGGGACTTGCGGATTAGCCTAACAGTGGCCTGGCCAAGAACTCTCCACCTTGGAAACTTTCAGATGTGGCAATAGATTTGATGTTACTGGGAGATAGACGTGATGAGAAGTTGTCAGCAGTGTCTTTCCTTTTTGCTTATTTTTACAGATGGTTCTAAAGACTCTGTTAATAACTGGTGGGCTCTGCGATATTTATCCCTTGGTTTAATGTTGAGGTGGGGAAAAGGCTGACAGATGGGTTGTCTCTCTGTGCAGCAGAATTTATGGCCATTATCATGAGCTTGCTATGGGTTGTACAAGTTAAGCTAAATAGACTTGAAATCTACTCAGATTCTTCCTTGGTATTGCAGAGTTTGGAATCAAAGCATTCAAATAGACTTGATCTGTTGATGGAAGTGTATTGTAATTTATATGTTCTGGAGAATAGTTGTACAGTTTTGTTGTGTAGCTACACGTGAGCGTGTAACGGGTAATGAAAGGGCAGATGATACAGCAAAACAGGGACTTACTACTTTAGAGGTAGATATTATAGTCAATATAGGAAAGTATGAAGCCAAAACTTGTATTACGTTGAGTGGGATTGGAAAATGGCAGAAATTGTGGCATAGGAGTGGGACAGAGAGTGGCATTACAATTTATTTCCATCAGTTTAGGGCAGGCACCTTTGGGAAGGAATAGGAGGGAAGATATGTGGTTGGCAAGACTGAGGTTTAGACATATGGGTTTGCACTCCACTTTGGCACTTGTTGGTAAGTATGGGAATGGGTGGTGTGTTTTTTATAAGGCTGGTCCTAGAGGTAATGGAAGATGTGATCATGGTGTGCCACAGATTTTCATTGGAATGGAGGAAACTGTTTGGGAGTTATTGGATAGATCTGGGGTGCCTAGTTTGCAAGATATTCTGACACCTGAGGCAGGGATGATTAAGTCGTGTGGGGCCCTAGTGAACTTTTTAACTAAAACAGGTTTTGGAGGCAGGATCTGATGTCCATACACTCCATTACGGTAGGAGGCGGTAATGCACCTCCCCCCCCCCTCCATTAGCACAAAAGAAGAAGAAGAGGTGATTTTCCAATTATCGACAGTTCCTCTCCCCTTACAGATGCTGCTGGACCTGCCGAGTTCCTCAAGCATATTGTTACTGCTTGCAGGGTAGGTTAAACTCAACATTTGCAGTTTCTGTAACGTAAAAACTCTGCTCAGGGCATGAAAGTTTCAGTTACTTGTAAAGAACCTCCTCTGCCTCTATCCTCCTCCCTCCACAACTGTTCATGCTGGCCTTGGCTGCATAGCGACCAAGGAACTCTATAGATAAGTCATTCATCCTAACTTTAAATAGTTGTAAGTTATTTCAAACTCCAAAGGAAATATGTTTAAATGAATTACAGCGCCTGTTGTTTCCGAAGTGGGACACAGTCAAATAAGTTTATTTATTCTGTGAAGAATAAGGACTGGGAGTTAACAGATTATTTATTCCTTATGGTATTATCAGCTCAGTGTTCTTTTTGAATGATAACTCAGTTCAGTAATTGGCAGACCTATCTTTTACACTATGCAGCACAATGGAGTGTGCAAGTCGTCTATGTTTGGAGCGAGTTCCGGAGAGTTCTTACTAAGAGACCGCCTACAACAAATTTTGGATTGTTTATTTAACTGAATAAACAACTTTCAGCAAAAGTTTTGTTGTGTAAAGGTGTCTTTAAGTACATCACGTATACATATATCATGTGGTATGAATTTTGATGCATCGTGGAACCAGATACTGCCTTCAATAATGCAGTGACACCCAGTGGAGACCATGCAAGCGCTAAGTTATTCTGAGGAAATGAAACAATATCTGAAGACTGGGCAACTGGCAATAGCAAAAGGGCAATGGGAAATGCAGCAGTTAGAGAAATCTTACTAAATGTACCCAGGAAAGTGTGGACAAAAACCGTGGGTGTGTGGAAGTGATACTTGAGGAAAATATAGCTGGATTTAGATTAGGATAAAGTTCAAAACATCAACTATTTAAGATGAAATAGAGTTTAGAAAAAAAAGTAACTGTGTATGACTGCTCTGGCTGTGCTCTGTCTGTACTCTGTCAGTAAATCAGATGACCCTAGTATAAGCAGTATTTGGTGCCATTTTCAAGTTAGATCATGCCATTTGGGAAGGTAAACTACACACTTCTTCTTGTGAGTCATCTTCTTTATGGTGACACAACTTCAGTACAAAGACAGAGAGGATGATGTCAGTTCCTGTGTAATATTCTTCTTGGAGTTCTGCTGGGGAGTTATGACCACGTCATCTGGGACACTTGGGATGCCTGCAGTGGGAGGCTTGCAAGATTATTGAAATCCTTGCCTTCACTAAAGCTCTCCCCAACCTGTCCAACCTGTTTTGAGGATTGTCTCCAAGCTGGAACCACTAGCTTCTATTTAACGAGTACCTGACCAAATCCCTGAACAATGCTCGATAAACCTGTGATGTATCCTTCTCCACCATTGCTGCTTTTTTTCTACCTTTCTCCCTCCTGCCACACATACCTAGAAACTAGCCATGCTCCTGATATTGCCCTCAGTCACCACTGAGCTTTGTCACAGTGGGATGCTGACAAATATCGCCATTGATCAATGCATCCAGTCCAGCCAAGCACTGGACTTTCATGACAACCTCTGATGGTGTACTCTGAGGATGCACAGTGTTGCTGAAAATCTTAGAATGAGAGGGGATGGGATGGATGGTCGTCTTGGCATTGCAGATTGTATTTTCTTTGAATGTGTTTCATTTCAGCTTCTGTGTAGAACTTCTGCAGGAAGCTTATAGGCAATAATGGAAGGAAGAGTTTCATTTGAGGTGGAGGATTGCACTGGCCAATACAACAAGATTGATGGAAATACTGATTACAGAGCTAAGTCTGGAAACCAAGAACTCTTGGGCACCTGGGAAGCTCTGCCCCAGAAAGATTGACACCCCACATCACATTTCCAATGGCACATGAATGAGGACATTACTCCATCACAACCTGTCACATGGGCTTCTACACCTGCCACAGCACTGAGGAAATTTGAACCAATTGTACAAACAACATCCTTTGTGAGAGTCACCATTTCTTGACTTTCTCCTTATGGTCTTCGCATGTTTTAACAGGTCATCCTTCTTAAAATTTGGCCCCACTGTCCAACATCCTGAATCTAATGTCCTATACTGTTTGTTTTTGTCTTTAAGAGTGCTTTCTTGTTGTCAGTAGAATGGATTGGCCTATCCCTCCTTTACAGGATTTTATATTCAAAATCTGCAAAGTCTCTATCTGTGCTGATGTTTCAGGCTGAGCTCCGTCGGAGATCCTGATGAAGGGTTTCAGCCTAAATGTTCTCTCTGTAGAAGTTGGCTGACCTGCTGAGTTCCTCCAGCATTTTGTGTGTGTTGCTCCCATTGAAGTTAGCCATCAAGGTGATTCAGTATTGCTCTGAGTGTGCCAGTCCAGATTTTGGCTCTCAGAAGAAAAGAATGTTTGAAGATTATGGCCTTAAACCCAGCATAAATCTCCTGGTTTGCTGGGCAGCAGTGGTTCCTGCCTTCCTGTATGCTTCTGAGGCATGGACTAGTTCAGTAAGCACCTTAAAGGAAACTAGAGAAACTCAATAAACATGGACTCTATAAAAATTGTGCAAGTCCCTGTTAAAACAGGTGAGTGGGAAGGCCATAAGGGGCCATGAAATTTCCTTGGCAAACGGGATCAAGGAGACTCCCAAGGCATTTTATACCCACATTAAGAAAAGAAGGATAACTAAGGAGAGGGTAGGTCCACGCAAAGATAAAGGAGGGAATTTGTGCTTGGAGTCAGGGCAAGTATTAAATGAATACATTGTTTTGGCATTCACAGAGAGGATTTTGAGGATAGTGAGGACAGAGTTGGGCATGGTAATGTGCTGGGACATTTTGAGATTAAGGAGAAGATAGTGTGGGTCGCCTGAAAAACATTAAGGGCCTGACAGCATATTGAAAGGAGCAACTGCGGAGATTGCTGGAGCTTAAACAAAGATCTTTATGTCTTCTGTAGTAACAGGTAAGGACCTAGAGGACTGGAGAGTAGCCAACATTGATTCAAGAAAGAACGTAGGGATAATCCAGGTAATTATAGGCTAGAGAGCCTCATGTGAGTGGGAGGGAAGAATTTAGAGGATACTGAGAGATAGGATTTATGTGCATTTGGAAAGGCATGGCTTACTTAGGGACAGTCAGCATGGCTTTATCCGTGGAATTTTCTGCCCAAGGAAGCAGTGGAGGCTACCTCGGTAAATACACCTAAGATAAGGTTAGGTACATTTTTGCATAGTAGGAGAATTAAGGGTTATGGGGAAAAGGCAGGTAGGTGGAGATGAGCCGATGGCCAGATCTGCCATGATCTTATTGATGGTAGAGCAGGCTCAATGGGCCAGATGGCCCACTCCTGCTCCTATTTCTTATGTCCTTAAGTGTAGGGCAGGTCATGGCTTACAAGCTTGATCAAGTTTTCTTGACGAGGTGACCAAGGAATTCGATGTATGTATGGAGTGGAAGTTGTCTACATGGAGTTTAGTAAGGTATTTTATAAGGTCCTTCGTGGTAGGTTGTTTCAGAAGGCACAGTAAATATGCATGGGGTTTAGGGAGACTTACAAGTTTGGATTTGGAACTGGCTTGCCCATAGAAGTCAGAAAGGAGGGGGGGAAATGTTGTTTTTCTGGCAGGGGGGTCTGTGATCAGTGGTGTCCTGCAAGGATTGGTGACAGGAACCACTTTTGTTTGTGATATATATCATGATATGGATGAAAATGTAGATGGACGAATTAGCAAGCTTTTTTTAGATTATGAGGACACTCAGTTCTCGTTTATTGTCATTTAGAAATGCATGCATTAAAAAATGATACAATGTTCCTCCAGTATGATATCACAGAAACGCAAGACAGACCAAGACTAAACTGACAAAAATCACATAATTATAACATATAGTTACAACAGTGCAAAGCAATACCGTAATTTGATAAGAGCAGACCATGGGCGCGGTAAAAAAAAGTCTCAAAGTCCCGATAGCCCCAACATCTCACATAGATGGTAGAAGGGAGAAACTCTCCCTGCCATGAACTTCCAGTGCCGCAAACTTGCCGATGCAGCATCCTGGAAGCACCCAACCACAGTCCGACTCTGAGTCTGTCCGAAAACCTCAAGCCTCCGACTAGTCCTCCGAAACTGAGCACCGAGCACCATCTCTGCTGAGTGCTTCGACCCCAGCCCGGCCGCCAAGCAACAGGCAAAGCCAAGGATTCGGGTCCTTCCCCTCCGGAGATTTTGGATTACACAGTAGCGGCGGCAGCGAAACAGGCATTTCAGAAGTTTCACCGGATGTTCCTCCGTGCTCTCACATCTGCCTCCATCAAATCAGAATTGTGCATGGCATTCTACTTGACAGATTACAGATATTCATCACCGGAGAGGAGGCCGCGTGCGCTGCATCGCGCCATCTTCTCCTCTCGCCTAGTTCGCAGATGACACCAAGATAGATAGGGTTGTGGACAGGATAAAGGATTATTAAACGGCAGAATATAGGTCAGTTGACCCCTTAAGGTTGTTATAGCCAGGGGTGGTAATGGGGACAAGCTCCCACTACCTATTAATTGCTCTCAATGGCGTGCACCTCAAATAGCCTCTGACAACCAAGTCCAGCTCCTGGCCTTCATGTGTGGCTTAGCTACTAAGCCTGGCGGAACCATCTCTACTGACAGGAAAAGGGGCAAAAGCATCCACCTCCACAATGAAGGGAAATTCCAGGTTAGGTGCAACCAAAATGAGAACTGTTGTGAACCACTGTTTGAGCTCTGCGAAAGCAGCCTCTGCTTAGGTAGTCCAAACAAAAGGGCCAATGGATCTCTTGGTTAGAGCTGTCAGTGGAGCCACCACTGAGCTGAAGTTTCTGATGAACTTTCGGCAAAAGTTGGCAAATCCCAGGAATTATTGGACTTGTTTCACACTGATTGGTTGCGGTCAATCTCCGACTACCTGCTAGATTCTTAATAGGGTCTATCTTAAGACTGCCATTAGAGATGGTGAAGCCCAACAATGAAATGGTGGTTATGTGAAATTCAGACTTCTCCAGCTTGATTTAATTCCACTATCGAGAAGCTTCTTTAGGATATCACTGACTTGAGTGAGGTGGTCCTACATGGACTTCGAAAAAATTAGGATGTCATCCAAGTAGACGAAGGTGAACTTATGGAGAGCAGCCTGGAGCACATCCTTTATAAAGGCCTGGAAAACTGCTGGCACACTCACAAGGCCAAAGGACATGACCAGGTACTCATAGTGCCCTGTTGGTGTGTTGAATGCCGCCTTCCATTCATTACCCTCCCTTACGCGAACCAGGTTGTGCACACTTCACAAGTGTAGCTTTGAGAATACTCTTGTCCCTTGGAGAATCTCAGAGGCAGTGTTCATGAGAGGAAGGGAGCGGGGAGAAGATGGCAACGTGACAGCAGCGCGTGCGGCCACTTCAGAGATGATATCTGTTATCTGTCGAGTAGGAGACCGTGCACAATTCTGATTTGATGGAGACAGACATGAGAGCACGGAGGAACATCTGGAAAACTTCTGAAATGCCCGCTTTGCTGCCACTGCTACTGTGTGGTAACCGGAATCTCCGGAGCTGAAGGCCCCGAAATCCTCGGCTTTGCGTGTTTCAGTGGCTGGGGAGAGGTCGAAGGTGCTCGGCAGAGGATGGTGCTCGGGAGGCTGCATCGGAGAGGCTGGTTGGAAGCTCGAAGTTTTCGGACGGATAGACTCAGTGTCAGCTGCTTCCAAGGTATCGGCAAGTTGACGGTGCCTGGAGGTTTATGGCAGGAAGTGTCTCCCTTTTGCCGCCTGCTACTGGGGACTCAGGACTTTGAGACTTTTTTTACTGTGCCCGTGGTCTGCTCTTCATCAAATTATGGTATTGCTTTGCACTGCTGTAACTATATGTTATAATTATGTGGTTCTGTTAGTGTTAGTCTTTGGTCTGTCCTGTTTTCTGTGATATCACTCCGGAGAAACATTGTATCATTTCTTAACGCATGTATGCATTTCTAAATGACAATAAAAGAGGACTGAGTGTTCTCATAATCTAATCTAAAAAGGGGTAACAAATCTTGACCGATTCAGCCCTCTATAATCAATGCAAGGCCACAGGCTCCCATCTCTCTTCTACATGAAGCAGAAGCCAGCACTGGCTGGAGAGGTGAAGGCCTGAATGAATCCCTCGGCAAGAGCCTCCTTAATATACTCCTCCATAGCGCTTCTCTCTGGGTCTGAAAGTGCGTATAATAGACCCCGTGGAAGACAAGTACCAGGCAGTAGATAGTAGATAGTAGAAGGATTGGTGCGGTGGAAGAGTCAAGGCCTTTATCTTACTGAAGACCTCTTCCAAACCCTTGTTAGCGGAAGAGATTTCTACCGACTTGGGTGCTGCAATTACCCACAAACCTTCCTCTGAAGATGACTCCTGAGACTCTGTCAGTAGCAGGGGTGATTCGGCAGACCTCAGAGTCTCCCCCATAGATCCATAAGAGTCTTGAGTCTTTAGTGAAAACCTAGGCCAAATCACAGCCCAAGCCTTCGTCTGACTCCTCAGACATCAGCAATGAGGTGCAGCAAATGTCCCTGTGCTCCTGGGACTAGGTTCCAAGGATCTCTGTCTTCACCTTAAATGGGACATGGCAACTGGAGCTCTTTGGCTTTGCTGCTAGTGTTCCATACTACTTGGGCATCTCCTAGGATTGCTCGGTTTGTCTCCTGAATAGCCAGGTGCGCCAGACAAGCCTCAGCTGCTTAGCCAGACTTTGGGTTCTTGAGCTCGATGAGCCATTGCAATGTGTGCATGAGGCTGTGTGCTCTACAGCGTGGTGACAGCACAGTCACAGAATTCCGATGCATAGTTCATGGAAGGATGTTCCATGAAATAGGAAGAGGGACACAGTGCAGCTTTCCTCCTGAGTTCTAACACTCTCAGGTCAGTTTTCAGTATTCAATATACAAGCAGATGAAGATGACTCAGGGGAGTGCAGTCAGGAGCATGTCCATGCAACACAGTGACTGCAAACAACGTAACTTAATATAAGGAGTTTGCACAAATGTTTCTGCAGATGGCAAAGGCAGTCTTCTATGAACTGTTATTTTCCTAGGGCTAAGCCAAAGACATCCTAAACAGAAACAGTGGTGATGGAGGCTGAAATTATTTTGCCATCTATGCTGGGAATATGAGTAGGAAATGTGTTAAGATCTCACTGATGGATTTTGCAGGAATTATAGAGTAATTTAAAAGGCACGGTAGGAACAACTCGTACTCATTGACATAGAAGTAAGGTTAACATGGGGCTGGAGAAGGAGGCTTGAGATTCCTAGACTGGATCTCCCTCAGTACGAATTGGTGTAAGACTTGCATCTAACCCACTAATCTCACCAAATTGGTCCATAGCCCCTACACACTGATCTTGTTCCCTTTGAAACCCTGATTTCATGAACCAACTCCCTCTCTAACATCCTGATTCCACAAATAGCCTAAATCTAGCCTGGAATTCCCATTCTGGGAACCTAACCTCTCAACTGGATCTTGCACCCCCCACACACCTTCTGCAACCAACATCTGGTACATTCTCTCTCAGGATGTCAATCCTAGTCTTGCCCAAGAACTTTAAAGTCATAGAGTACATAAACAGGCTTTTTGGCCCATCTAAGCAGCCTACTCCCATCGACCTGCCCTACCATCTACGTACCTATTCAAACCTCCCTTAAGTGTTGCAATCAAACTCGCATGCATCACTAGCTCATTCCACACTCTCATGACCCTCTGAGTTAAGTTTCCCCTCGTGTTCCCCTTAAGCACCTCCGATCTTGGTGTCATCCGCAAATTTGTTGACCCAGTTAACCACATTATCATCCAGAACGTTAATATGGATGACGAACATCAAAGAACACAGCACCAATCCCTGCTGCACTCCACTAGTCAGAGGCATCCAGTCAGAGAGGCAACCATCTACTACTTCTCTCTGGCCAGTGTCCAATCTAATTTACTACCTCATCTTGAATGTTGAGTGAAACTTGATGACCAACCTCCCAATGCGGGACCTTATCAGATGCCTGACTGAAGTCCATGTAGACAACATTCACGACCTTGCCTTATTAACATTCTGAGTAACTTCCTCAGAAAACTCTATAAGTTTGGTTAGACATTACCTACCACGCACAAAACCATGCTGACTATCTCTAATCAGTCCATGTCTATCCAAATACTTATATATCCAGTCCCTCAGAATACCTTCCAATAACTTTCCCTCTACCGATATCAGGTTCACCAGACCATAATCTTTTTGTTTTATTTTTAGAGCCTTTCTTGAACAGCAGAACAACACTGGCTATCCTCCAATCCTCTGGCCCCTCACCTGTCGCTAAGGATGATTTAAATATCTCTGCTTGGGACTCAGCAATTTCTGCTCTTGCCTCCCTGTCAGGCCCTGGGAATTTATCTACCCTAATTTTCATAGGGACTGCAAATACCTCTGTAATCTGTATAGGGTTCATGAAATTGATGCTGTTTTGCCTCACTTAGAAACATAGAAAACCTACAGCACAATACAGGCTGTTCGGCCCACAAAGTTGTGCTGAACATGTCCCTAAGTCTCTTAAAAGACCCTATCGTATCTGCCTCCACCACTGTTGCTGGCAGCCCATTCCACGCACTCACCACTCTACGTAAAAAACTTGCCCCTGATATCTCCTCTATACCTACTCCCAAGCACCTTAAACCTGTGCCCTCTCATGCGAGCCATTTCAGCTCTGGGGTAAAGCCTCTGACTATCCACACGATCAATGCCTCTCATCATCTTATACACCTCTATCAGGTCACCTCTCATACTCCGTCGCTCCAAGAGAAAAGGCCAAGTTCACTCAACCTGTTTTCATAAGACATGCTCCCCAATCCAGGCAACTTCTGTTTACTCTGTATCCATCTCCTGAGTAAATAAAGCTGCAAAAAAATTATTTGAGACCTTAAATTTAAGATCCAAGTTGAGTGAGCAGTTTCAAGTTCCTGTGTGTCAAGATCTCTGAGGATCTATTCTGGTCCCAACATATCGATGCAGCCATAAAGAAGGCAAGACAGTGGCTGTATTTCATTAGGAGTTGGAGGAGATTTAGTTTGTCATCTAAAATACTTGAAAACTTCTACTCCATGCTCTTCTTCATGGAGAGCATTCTGACAGGCTGCATCACTGGTTTGGGGTGGGGCTACAGCACAGGATTGAAAGAAGCTACAAAAGGTTGTAAAATCAATCAGCTCCATCATGGGTATTAGCCTCGGTAGTATCCAAGACATCTTGAGGGAGCGGTGCCTCAGAAAGACGGCATCTGTTATTAAGGACCCCCCCCCCCCCGCCCCATCACCCAGGACATGCCCTCTTCTCATTGTTATCATCAGGAAGGAGGTACAGAAGCCTGAAGGCACACAGTCAGTGATTCAGGAACAGCTTCTTCCCCTTTGCTAATCGATTTCTAAATGGACGTTGAACCCATGAACACTACCTAACTTTATTAAATTATTTCTGTTTTTGCACTATTTTCAATTTAACCATTTAATATACATATATATGCTTACTGTAATTGATTATTTCTATATTTATCGTGTGTTTCATCGTACTGCTGCCAATTAGTTAACAAACATATGACATATGCTGGTGATATTAAACCTGATTCTGATTCCCCATCTCTTTTGGCTTGGATTACCATTCCAATCTTTCAGAGGACCAATTTTGTCTCTTGCAATTCTTTTGCTCTTAACTTATCTGTAGAATCCCTTAGGATTCTCCTTCACCTTGTCTACTAGGGCAACCTCATGCCACCTTTTAGCCTTCCTGATTTCTTTCTTAAGTGTTGTCTTGCATTTTTGTTTGTAATTTTATTTTTTATTGAAGTTCATCATCAAACAAACATTTCCATAAAATGTATTTCAGGTATTGTACATATATATCATATAATCATATTTGCCACAAATCTCCACTTAATATTTACCTGAGGTATACACCTATAGATAAGAGAGGAAAGAAAGAACAAGCGAAAGGAGAAAACTATGTACAAGTAGGGAGTGATCTTTTCTTTAACAACATATTCATTGGTTTGTGAGAATAAAATCAGGCCTATGAGGTGTTATGTAGTTAATCCATTTTTCCCAGTATGAATAAAATTGTTCCACTTTATGATTGACAGATGCTGTTATCTTCTCCATTTTGTAAATTTCCCTTGTAATTTCCATCCATGTGTTTAAAGTTGGGCTCTCCTGTGATAACCATTTCCCGGTAAGAGTCTTTTTACCAGCCACCAGCAGTATATTCATTAAATATTTATCTTTTTTCAACCATTCTTGAGGTATATACCCAAAATATATGGTCTTACTTTCTAAGGGTATTTCACATTTAAAGATATCTTGTAGGGCATTGTGTATCCCACTCCAATAGGCTTTGATAACGGGGCGATCCCAGAAAATATGGTAATAGTTTACATTTTGATTTCCGCAATTTCTCCAGCAAACAGGGAGGTTACTATCATAATGGGATTTTTGAGAGGGTGTAATAAAATATCTTATCAAGTTTTTCCACCCAAACTCCCTCCATTTCTGTGAACTGGTGCACTTCCATTGATACCTTCTTATTATTGTCCATTCTTCCTCAGATATAATTATCCCTCCTTCCTTCTCCCATTTTGTTTTAATGTATGAAGTCGAATGTGTTTTAAGATTTGACAAACCCTTATACACGCTTGAAATGACTCTGCTACCATTACCTGAATTATATGCTTTTCTAAATAGCTCTATCAAACATGTACTTGCCTTGGTTACATCCGAGTCATATGCACGCCATTGAAGAATTGCAATATCTCCCTCTAGTTTATATTCTTTTATAATAATTTTCCATATTTTAAGAGTCCATTTCACCCATGGATTATCAATAGTATTTATGTACCTTTGTAGGTTGTTATCAGCCAAAATTGCCTATATGGGGATGGGAAGTATTCCCTCCTCAATGTTTCTCCATTGAACAATGGGTTGCACCAACATATCACAGCTATTAACAGTGCTGCAAAATAATAATCTCTAAGAGAAGGTAGGCCCATCCCCCCTTTTCCTTGGTTAATTGCAAAGTTTTGAGACAAACTCTAGGCCTTTTACCTTGCCATATATACCTTGATAACATTTTGTGCCATTCATTGAATTGACTTTGGTTAATCTCTATTGGTCGGGTCTGAACGAGATATAATAGTCTGGGCAATATATTCATTTTAATAGATTCAATCCTTGAACTGAGACTTAAAAAAAAGGAATTAGGTTCCACCTTGTTATATCTTCCTTAATTTTTTCATATATAGGCTGATAATTGCATTCTGATAATTTTGACAGATCTTTTGGCATAATGATACCCAAATATTTGATGATATCTACTTTCAATTTCTCTTGGTGGGCTATAGTTATATGAAAGTAGTTGGGTTTTATCTATGTTGATCTTGTATCCTGATAATTGAGCATATTGTTCAAAGGATTGCATCAAATTAGGTCAAGAGTATGTTGGTTGCCCTAGATAGATCAAACTGTCATCCGCGTAACAGGCCAATTTATGCTCTGTCCCTTTAATAGTAATTCCCCTGATATCTTCATTTTATCTGATGTTTTGAGCTAATGGTTCCAGATATAATGCGAAGAGTAGTGGTGACCATGCACAACCCTGTCTCGTGCCCCTTTCTAGGGTAAAACTATTTGATAAATATCCATTGACTTTAATCCAAGCAGTAGGGTTGTCATATAGTGCCTGTATAGTTTTAATAATTGTGTTATGGAAACCAAATCTATGTAAAACTCTGTAAGGAAAATTCCAATTAACTGAATCAAATGCCTTTTCAGCGTCCACGCGTATCACTATTGCTTCGATTTGTTTTGTATATGATCCATAATGTGAAGTGTCCTTCGTATATTGTCTTGTGTTTGGTGTTGTTGTATAAAACCTGTCTGATCCTTATGTATCAGTATGGGTAGAAACTCTTCTAATTGCTTGGTCATGATGGAGGTAAATAATCTATAATCTACATTAAGAATGGATATTGGTCTAAATGACCCACATTCCATTTTATCCTTGCCTTTTTTCGGTATAGCTGAGATATCACTTCCTTCCAGCTGGGTGGCATTTATGCCTTTTTTAGAGCCCAGTCTCTTGCATTTCTTATATTCCACAAACACCCCATTTGTTTCTACCTGCCCATATTGCTATGCGTCTCCTTTTTTCTTAATCAGGGTCTCAGTATCTCTTGAAAACCCCATTAATGTGGTCATACCATTTTTATTTCTCAGTTCCACCCACAATGCCTCACTGGACGAGTTCTCTGGTCTGTCCTGACTGAGCACTAATGTGACATTTGCCCTGGCTAGTAACGCTACCCTCCTCCTTTAATCCCTCCCACTCTGTTGTGTCTGAAACAACAGAACCCTGGAATAGTGGGCTGCCAGTCCTGCCCCTCCTGCAAGCAAGTCTCACTAATGGCTAGGATATCATAATTCCAGGTGTTGATCCATGATCAGAGCTCATTTGCCTTTCCTACGATACTTCTTGCATTGAAGTATACGCAGTTCACACCATGCTCAACATTTTGATTCCTGACTCTGTCTGAGGTCTTACCAACATCTGTCCCCACAACCTCTCCACTAAATGCTCTGGCACTCTGGTTCCCATTCCCCTGCAACTCAAGTTTAAACCTCACCGTGCAGCACTAGCAAACCTTCCTGCTAGAATATTAGTCCCTTTACAGTTCAGGTGCAAACTGTCCCTTCTGTACAGGTCCTATCTATCCAGGAAGAGAGCCCAATCATCCAGAAGTCTTATGCTCTCTCTCCTACACCAACTCCTGAGCCACATGTTAAATTGTATAGTCTTCCTAGTTCTGGCCTCACTAGCACATGGCACAGGTAACAATCCTGAGATCACATCCCTGGAGGTCCTGCCCTTTAATGTCGCACCTAACTCCCTGAACTTACTTTGCGAACCTTGCCACTGTCTGTCTGCCAGCTGCCATCCTACCCATGCCATTGGTACCTACCTCGACCACGATCTCTGACTGCTTAAGAATGCTGAGGACTCAATCCAAGGTATCCCAGACCCTGACACCCGGGAGGCAACATGCCATCTGGGAATCTCATTTTTGTCCACAGAACCTCCTTTATGTTCCCCTAACAAATCTCCTATCACCACTGTTTGCTTCTTCTCCCCCCTTCCTTTTGAGTTGCTGACCTATTTTCAGTGCCAGAGACCAGACTGCTGTGACTTTCCTCTCCTCGGTCATTCCCCCCCCCCCAACAGTATCCAAAGTTGTTGAGGGTGATGGCTACAGGGGCACTTTGGGTGTAGCTACCCCTCTGTGTCCTATCAGTCACCCCCTCAGCCTCCCGAATGATCAGGAGTTCATCCAGTTCCAGCTCCAAATCCTTAATGCAGAGTGTTAGAAGCTGCAGCTGGATGGACTTCCGGCAGGGGTAGTCATCAGGGACACTGGAGATTTCCCTGTCTTCCCACCTCCCGCAAGAGGAGCATTCCACTGCTACTGTTCTAACTTAACTCAAGGAAACTGTGGGGGGGGGGGGGGAGAAAAAAAAACTCACCTACAGCTTTTTTGTCTTCTCTCACTCAAGCGTCTCCTTGCCGAAGCCTCAAAGAGCTAAAACCTCAGAATTCCTGCTCTAACTCGTCCACTCTGCTTGCCCCACCTTACTTTAATTTGTTCTTGCCAATGAATCCTGAAGGCTGAGTGGCTACTGTTCAAAGCTTTAAACCGCCCTGAGTCGCTGCCTTTTCTACTCGATTGGTGAACCTGAGTGAACTGCGT
The DNA here is from genome assembly GCF_030028105.1 of Mobula birostris. Taxonomy (NCBI): domain Eukaryota; kingdom Metazoa; phylum Chordata; class Chondrichthyes; order Myliobatiformes; family Myliobatidae; genus Mobula; species Mobula birostris. The sequence continues at coordinate 56,284,988 of NC_092386.1, forward strand.
CTTCTCATGCTTCCGATCTCTCTGATTGGAGCTCCATTTTTCTCTGTGCAAAATGCATTCACCAAGTACATCGGGCCTAAACTGGTACAGAATTTTGCTGGAGCGTGTCCATAGTCAAAGGTTGTTCCTCGCTGTACATTTACACTTTAGTGGACCATCCTTGGTATCAGTGAATATTTAGGACAATATATACAGGATTAAATGTGTGCAATTTTGTGAAATGCTGATTAAGTAGGCAGTCAGGATTTTTAACATAGGAATTGAGGCAAAATCAAGTAACTTCTATCGTGTCTTTATAATGTTTACTGTTTAGGCCTTTGATGGACCACATTCAGTTTTATGCCATATACCTTGAGAGAAAAAGCTTTAAGAAGGTGGAAAATTTTTCTAAAATGGTACCAGGATAAAGCAAGTTCAGTGAATGCTCAGAAACCATTGTTATTCCCTCGAAAAGGATTAAGAGGAAATAGTTGTTTTGTGATTATTAATACTTTTGATATAGTAAGAATGAATAGTTTTCAGTGGTATTTGATATGCCAAAGATACTGAGTAGTTGGCAAATAAATGAAAAGCGAAATGGTGGAAGCAGGTTCATTAAAAATTTTCAACATTAAGCTTTAAATACTTAAAACATATTCCTTTCAGGGCAGTTGAAGGTGCAGGGTGTGAGAAAATCTGAAAGTTCCATCTAAATGTTTTGCACGCCACACTGGATCACGTAGCGTAGGAGAGAAAGTTTAAAAGAAGCATGTGGGGGCAGTTGGCTCATCTTGTGAGTTACAGTCCCGAGGAGATACTGGATTGCATAGAGGAGAGTTTAAAAGTTGCGATCAGGGGCAGTCAGCTCTTTTTTGTGTACCCCAGTTCCTAAGGTGATATTGGATTGTGCATAGTTAGGCACCTGACAAGGACGAATAAAAATAGGTTAGCTTTGAGCAGAACAGCTATTGTGTGCAATGGTAAGTGTTGGAGTGGGGATTTGAAGCTTTGGCTCATCAAGGCTTCAATGAGGAGAAGTGTAGGCCATAGGCAAGTATTTTTTCTTTCTTTATTATTGTACATTTAGAACAATAGGAATGCTGGAATGCTCCTTTTGCAGGATGTAGGAAGACAGGGAGACCTCCAGTGTCCCTGATGACTACACCTGCAAGAAATGCATCTGGCTGCAGCTTCTAAAAGACCATGTAAAGGAGTTGAAGCTGGAAATGGATGAACTCCGGGTCATTCGGGAGGCTGAAGGGTTGATACAGGACCAGGAAGGTAGTTACACCCAAGGTGCAGGACACATGTAACTGGGATGACTGTCAGGATGGGGAAAGAGGATAGGCAACCAGTACAGAGAAGTTCTGTGGCTGTTTCCCTCAGCAACAGATTTGGATATTGTTGGGGGGGCGGTGTGGGGGGAGGAATGACCTAGCTGAGGAAAGCCACACTGGTCAAGTCTCTAGCATTGTGGCTCAGTAGGGAAGGGGGAGAGGTGGTGAGCTGTAGTGATAGGGGATTTGTTGGTTAGGGGAACAGAAAGGAGGTTCTGTGGATAAGAACAAATTCCCAGATGGTCTGATGCTTCCCACGTGCTGGGGTCAGAGAATTCTTGGACTGAGTCCACAGCATTCTGAAGTGGCAGGGTGAGCAGCTAGAGGTCGTGGTCCACATCGGTGCCAATAGTGAGGTTAGGGGTGGTGACGAAGTGAGTTCAGGGACTTGGGTGCTATGTTAAAGGACAGGACATCCAGGGTTGTGATCTCAGGATTGCTGCCTGTACCATGTGCTAAGAAGGCCGGAAATAGGAAGCACATACAGTGGCTAAACAGTTGGTGCAGGAGGGAGGGCTTCAGATTGTTGGATCATTAGGCTCTCTTCCAGGGTAGGTGGGACCTGTACAGAAGGACAGAAGAAACAGTTTGCACCTGAACAGGAATGGGACTAATATCTGAGCAGGAAGGTTTACTAGTGCTGCACTGGGTCGGGGGGGGGGGTACGTTTAAGCTAGAGGTGCAGTGGGCTGGGAACCAGTGGAAAAAGAAGTTGTTAAGCCTACATACAAAGTCAGGAATCAAAAGCTTGAGCATGGTAGGACTAATGTTCAGAGCTGCATATATTTCAATGCAAGGAGTATTGTAGGAAAGGCGGATGAGCTTAGGACATGGATCAGCACATGGAATTATGACATTGTAACCATTAATGAGGCTTCATTGCAGGAAGGGCAGGAGTGGCAGCTCCATGTTCCTGATTTCTGTTATTTTAGATGTCATGGAGTGGGAGGGATTAAAGGGGGAGGCGTAGCATTACTATTCAGGGAAAACGTCACAGCAGTGCTTAGTCAGGACAGACTGGAGGGTTTGTCTAGTGAGGCATTATGGGTAGAACTGAGGAATAAGAAAGGTATGACCACATTATTATATTATATTCTAAGACCACTAACTGTCCATGGGATTTAGAGGAACAAATCTGTAGAGCAATCACAGACTATTGCAAGAAACATACCATTGTGATAGTAAGTAATTGTAACTTTCTACATACTGACTGGGACTCCTGAACTGTAAAAGGGCTGGATGGGAAAAAGTTTGTCAAATGTGTTCAGGAAAGTTTTCTTAATCAGTACATATTAGCATGATATCAGAGACAGGACAGTTGACAGAAGCTTGTGCAGGGGAACACTTTGCATCTAGTGATCATAATGCCATTAGTTTCAAGGTAATTATGAAAAATAGATCTGGTCCTCAGGTTGAGATTCTAAATTGGAGAAAGGTCTATTTTGATGGTATCAGAAAGAATCTGGCAATTCTGTATTGGGAGAGGCTGTTTTCTGGAAAAGGTGTACTTGGTAAGTGGGAGGCCTTCAAAAGTGAGATTTTGAGAGCACAGAGTTTGTACGTTTCTGTCAGAATAAAAGGCAAGGGTAACAGGTTCAGGGATCCTTGGATTTTGAGATATTGAGGCTCCTGTTAAGAAGGAGTTTAATAGCAAGTATAGGCAGGCAAGAACAAATGAGGTACTTGAGGAGTATAAGAAATGCACGAGAACACTCAAGAAGATAATCAGGAGGGCTAAAGGACATGAAGTTGCTCTTGCAGACAAGGTGAAGGAGAATCCTAAAGGATCTATTGATATGTTTAAAGTGAAAGGATAGCAAGGGACAAAATTGGTCTTCTGGAAGATCAGAATGGTAATCTATGTGTCAAGCCAAAAGAGATGGGGGAGATCGTAAATGATTTTTTTTTTGCATCTGTATTTACTCAGAAGATAGACACAGAAATGAGGAAATGCAGCAGGGAGGTCATTGACCATATACAGATTATGGAGGAGGAGGTGTTTGTTGTCTTGAGGCAAGTTTGGGCGGTTAAATTTCCAGGAATGACAATCTGTTGTCTCGCACCTTGTGAGGGCAGGGCAGAAATTGCAGGAGCCCTAGCAGAGATATTTAAAGTATCCTTAACTACGTGTGAGATGCTGGCAGATTAGAGGATATCTAATGTTGTTCCATTGTTTAAGGATAAGTCAGGAAATTATAGTCTCGTTAGCCTGACATCAGTATCAAAAAGTTATTAGAAGGTACTGTATTTTAAGGGACCAGATATATAAGTATTTGGATAGACAGGGACTGATTGGGGGTAGTCAACATTCCTTTGTGCATGTTAAGTTGTGCCTAACCAATCTTATAGAGTTTTTAAGAGGAAGTTACAAGGAAGGGTGATGAAGGCAAAGCAGCGGATGTTGTTTCCATGCACTTAGACAAGATTTCACATGGGAGGTTGATCAAGAAGGTTCAGTCACTTGGCAATCAAGTGGAGGTAGTAAATTGGATTAAACATGGAAGAAACCAGAGAGCAGTTGTAGATGGTTGCCTCTCTGACTGGAGGCCTGTGACTAGTGGTGTTCCGCAGGGCTCACTGCTGGGTCTGCTGTTACTTTGTCATCTATGTCAATGATTTTGATGATAATGTGGTAAAATGGATCAGTAAATTTGCGGATGACACCAAGATTGGGGTGCAGTGGACAGCGAGGAATGCCATCAAAGCTTGCAGCGGGATCTGGACCGGCTGGAAAAATGGGCTGTTAGATGGAATTTAATGTAGACAAGTGCGAGGCATTGCCCCTTGGGAGGACCACCCAGAGTAGGTTTACACAGTGAGCAGTAGGGCACTGAGGAGTGCAGATACAGATCCATAATTCCTTTAAAATGGTGTCACAGGTAGATAGGGTCATAAAGAAAGCTATTGACATATAGACCTTCATAAATCTGAGTACAGGAGTAGGGATGTTATGTTGAAACTGTATGAAGTTGCAAGGGTCTAATTTGGTCACCTACCTACAGGAAAGATGTAAATAAGATTGAAAAAGTGCAGAGGATATTTATAAGGATGTTGCCGGGACTTGAGGACCTGAATTATAGTGAAAGTTTGAATAGGTTAGGATTTTATTCCCTAGAATGTAAAAGACTGAGAGGAGATTTGATAGAGGTATACAAAATTATGAGGGGGTATAGACAGTGTAAATGCAAGCAGGCTTTTTCCAATGAGGATGGGTGAGACTACAACTGGAGATCATGGTTTAAGAGTGAAAGGTGAAATGTTTAAGGGGAATATTCATTCAGAGGGTGGTGAGAGTGTGGAACGAGCTGCCAGCACACTTTCAAAATTTAAGATAAATTTGGATGGGTACATGGATGGGAAGAGTATAGAGGGTCATAGTCTGGATGCAGGTCACTGGAACTATGCAAATTAATGGTTTGGCACAGTCCAGATGGGCCAACAGGCCTGTTTCTGTGCTGAAGTGTTCTATGACTCTAGACCCAGAATACTCATAGAGGCTGTATCTTTGTGATTCCTCTCCTAAACTGCAGCATAAAAGTGTCACTGCATAGAATTCTATTTCTAGCTAGGACACTGTTTTGGCTGTCACACTGGGATTATTATTTTTATCGCCACAACTGAACAAAAGTTTTGGATAATAGGGCAAGCTGTCGCGATCATTTTCAGGGAGCAGGATTTCAGGAGGCCTTTCTTTCCAGTAAACTTGTCACAGCTTACACACCACAAGTGTTGTTAATTGTTTGTTTGCCTATTCCATTGAACCATAGCCTTCCAAAGTGTGCGATTAACCCCTTCACTATTAATAATGTTACTTAGTTTTTTTTATTATGTGCAAAGTTCAAAATTGTTGTCCTTGTATCCAAGTTCATGTCACTTATAATATTGTTTTACTGAAAAAATATTCAGCAACCACTAATCTCTCTCTGCTATAGCTTATATACACACATCATCTATTATAGCTATCACTTTGCATTTTATTTTAGCTAAGTTATATATTTTAAGGTCTCTGTCCCAAAATTAAAATATGTACAATAGTCTCACTTTGATATAGGTCTGTGTTGGTAAATGCATTCCTCGGTCACATGGAGTCCTGTGAAAATATCCCATTCTGAATAGTAGTAATGGAAAATAAATTTATATCAGCAAGATGGAGAAAAACAATTGGTGGTGACAGGTATCACAGAGAGAATGAATAGCACAGGGTTCTCCACATGCAAACTCTATCAGGGATAGGCAGCTCTGATGCCTTTATCAGTTAATTGTTGCTGAAAATTTTATGAACCTTGAGGTGGAAAAATACATGAAATATTTCCGAAAACAAGAATAACAAAAACAATATTTTATTGATTTTACAGACAAGCCACAGCTTATAGAAACACGACAAGAAAAGCTAGCCTGAGTTCAAGTCTGAAATATTAAGAAAAAACTTTCTACACAAGTCTCTTCAATATATACTAGTTGCTTGTCTACATATAAGAACACACTGTAAGATTTCATATTTTTGTTTACAAAAAGTTCCTGTCATTGAACAGTACACAGTACAAACCTTTCACACGCACACTATTGGTTTGCTTTAACCAATTTATAAAGGTCATGATATATTGAAAGATTTCATAAAACATTTCTCACAAAAATCACAGCATGAAATATATATTTACATAATTGAAGGGTATTCAAAATCACATCCTCCTTGTAAGTGTTTAAATAATTAAAACTATATGTAGCTGTCATTCAAAATAACCGGAAAAAATACATAATTTCACAATACATTCCCTACAAAAAATTATGAAAAAAATCTTAACTTTTACATTATTACTTCACACAATTCAGATGTAGTTAGACCAATTAAAAAAAAATCCCCCAATAATTTGGGCCTTTTTGTGCTTGTGCATCTGATTACTCCAATTTGCCACTTAGTAAGTGAATTCTAAAATGGCACTGAAAAATTCTATTGGAAAGTATCCTATACTGAATTGCCAATTAATCACTCAGTGTTAAAGGCTGTAGTTGTAAGAATCTGTCATAAATTGTCAACAAGAAATTTTGCATCAGACATTTTGTACAGAAAATGAATTGCCCTCTCTGATGTGACAACATGACAGTGTGGAGTGTATCGAGCAGCTCATTCTTCTTCCTCTTTGCTAGAGTTGAACATTATCATATAAAGTTTTATACATTATGACTTTCCTCAGCAGGTCTAAAGCTTAAAACACTGTAACAAGGGACAATTCAGCTGCCTAATTTGCAGCTCTTGGGCCAAAAATATATATTGCCTTTACTTAATATTAAGAAAAAAAATGATGTGGAGTGCATGGAAGTACTGAATCAATGTTGTTCTGCAGCCTGGGTGCTTATGTACAAATCAGGCACAAGATTAACCAATGTTTTGAAAAGGCACTGTCTTTTTCTCCTCAAGGTCAATCAATTCAAATAACTTTTATATATTTGGTATATTGTTGCTTTATTGATGCTCCATTTGGTAGTCAAAATTTACCAGCCTATGAATCCCTGCATTTGGGGTTGGGGAAAGAGGTAGGAAAGGGGAAGGTTTTGTAAGAGCCAGGACAAGCAGGAATTCTCCCAGGCCCCACTAGGAATCCATGGGCTTCAGTTTGCCTCCAGTTTCACTGAGTCCATAATATCCTTTGTGCCTGAGGCTCATCTGTTGGGGACTAATCCTATACATCTATGGCCTGGCTCCTTGCTGAAACGTTAGCACTTCTGCATGACAGCTGGGTAGCAAGTCTGGCAAGGTCTCCAAATCTTCTAGTTAAAACAAGACCTAAGGCATCGGGAGGGCTTCCACATCCCAAGTGCTTAGGGTGCAAAATCTGCTAGGAGTCTCCATGAAATAGCTACTTAAACATGACCACAGTCCTGATTTCAAAAAAGCATGACAGATAGCCATGAGATAGAGGTTTACATGTTAAATGGACAGCAAGGGTAAAAAGCAATGAAAGTGTGCAGAGGGTGACCAATGCAAAATTGCCTGAGTGGCATGGCATGTTGAACTGTACACATAAAATATTCATCCTTGAAACAAAATGCATGAGGGAAGGGCACGATATAGATAATACTAACTGGGTCAAAGGGGTAATCCATACGCAGTTTTAAGTTTCAGTGGGAGGAAGAGGTATGTTTGTAATCTGCTAATGGAAAAGCATCAATAGTGTAGGATTGTTCAAGTAAAAAGTATTATAACTGGCAGGTTCCCAACAGATAGTGGACCACAAATTAGATTGTGTAGTACTGTTTACAGAAAATAGCATCGAGTAAACTCCCATGGTTGTCTTGTGTCTGCGCTCTTCAGTACTTAACGTGTGAGTTATACTTACACATCTGATGCAATTTCCAAGCAACAGACACAAAATGCTGGAGGAACTCAGCAGGCCAGGCAGCATCAATGGAGACCTTCTTCTCAGCCCAAAACGTCGACCCTACTCTTTTCCATTGGTGCTGCCTGGCTTGGTGAGCTCCTCCAGCATTTTGTGTGTGTTGCTTAGATTTCCAGCATCTGTGGATTTTCTGATTTTCAAATCCCTTACTCACTCTTCCTTCAGTTAGTCCTGACGAAGGGTCTCGGCCTGAAACGTCGACTGCACCTCTTCCTACAGATGCTGCTTGGCCTGCTGCGTTCACCAGCAACTTTGATGTGTGTTTCTGATTTGTGATGCAATTTCCATATAGCCACATAAAAATATTAAATCATTACTCATGTAAGGCTTCTCTTGGATGACAGAGAAGAAAATCTGACAATTTGTCTCAGGAATTGTCAATGTTAGGCATTACTCTGTGAGCAGGTGTTCATAATGCAGCACCATTAAATACCATATCTGCATTTTATAAATTAGACCCTCTCCACTATAAAGCTGTTGTTAAGCTACTCCCTCCCCCACCTCACCCATTATCTGAGACTCACCTCTCCAAGTATCTAATGTTATATATTTTTCTCTTGTGCTCACAATGGCTTTTGATATACATTTTACTGAGTAATAGCCTTGGGTGTTATTGAAGTTTATAGTGGCAAGCCCATGACTGAAATGGAGTTAGTATGTCAGCATAGCAGAATTCCAAGATAAGTATTTCAGTCTTCCTGATGGACAGTGGCAGAGGGACTGTAGCCTGGAAACTTTTTCTGCACATTTATCCTGAACAGTTCCGGGATGCGAAAGACAGAAAACAATAAAGGGAACGAAGGAAAAGTATCATTTTCCTACAAGATTATAAAAAATACTTGCATGAAAATTTATTTGTTTGGCCAGTAATATTTGGTTGTGATGGCATTCTAAAGTATGTTTGTAAATATTTTTATCTTGATCAATATGCTCCTTCATATAACTTAGTGATTTTTCTTTGAATCTTTCATACTTGGAAATTTTAAAACAAATTACATAAAGAATCAGAAAATATTTTTTGGAAATAAGAAATGCCATTCAATATTTAGATGTGAAGCAGGTATATTGAGTGGAATAGTGTTTTTAATTTTCTATACATATTATATATTTAATGAAATGGTACTATTAGTGTTCAAACTGCTTTTGAACATCCAACTGTAAAATTGCTAGTTGAGTTCCTTGAATCATCACAGGAATATGGTTGCCATGGTTACACTAGGCAAATTAATCCATGCAATTACTATATGAAACAGCAAGGGGAGAAATTTGTCTTTGGTTAATTTTGCTAAATGCAAATGAGACTCCATACATCCAGTTCTATTTATCTGGAATTTAATTGCTTCATGCTGCTTTTCTCCCCCACAGTGCCATGCAATTAAAAATCTATATTTTATTCCTAGAGTTAAATAGGATAACAACCATTTATTGATTGTTTAACATCACTGCAAAGTTAGTTGGCACTAATCACCCCTCTGCCTTTCCCACACAATGTATTGTCGGACAACTGGGGCCATGCTCTCTGGGTCACCTGTCTTTGGGCATTCTCAGGAAATGGTCTTACAAGCACTGAACTGAACTGGAACATTTTCCTTGTAAGTAAATTACTCAGCTCCAACCTTACTTCTCCCACACTGCCAATACAATGAAATGACTATTCTCTTTCCACTTCCCTGAACATATAGCAGTGTTACCAGATTGACCCATTTGCTACCATTCTCCCGACTTCATAAGGCCATAAGACATAGGAGCAGAATTAGACCATTTGGCCCATTGAATTTGCTCCGCCATTACTTCATGGCTGATCTATTATCCCTCTCCTTCTGCCTTCTCCTCATAATCTTTGACATCCTGACTAATTAACAACGTACTGAACTCTACTTTAATTATACCCAATTACTTGGCCTTCACAGCTGTCTGTGTCAACATATTCCACAGATTCACTATCCTCTGGCTTAAGAAGTTTCTCCTCATCTCTGTTCTAAAAGGCCATCTTTCCATTCTGAGGCTGTGCCCTCTGGTCCTCGACTCATCCGCTATAGGAAACATCCTCTCTGCACCAACTCTATCCAGGCCTTTCAATATTTGATAGGTTTCAATGAGATCTCCTACACACACCCCATTCTTCTAAACTCTATCGAGTATAGACCCAGAGTAATCAAATGCTCCTCATATGTTAACCCTTTCGTTCCTGGGATTATTCTCAAGAACCTCATCGCACCCTCTCCAATTCCAACACATCCTTTCTTAGATAAGGGGTCCAAAACTGCTCACAATACTTCAAGTGTGTAGTATTGTGACCAAAGACAAATTTCTCTTTCTAAATACATAGTTTAATAAACTAGTCTTTCCAGCAAAGTTTATAAAATCAACCTGTAAAATAGATGTCAAACATTGTATTTTGTGGATAAAAAGCTGACATTTCAAAACAACAAAAAAAAGGTCCTTATCTGCTGAAACATTTCAGATTGGAATATTTTATTAAATATTCCAAAAGTAACTCTGACCCTAGAAATTTAGGTTACCAATGCTATAGGAGCATCAGTTGCTGAGAAACATGAATCCTTTCCCACTATTGATGCAGTTCCCTGGAAAAGGAACTCCTCTTATCGGTTATCTGAAATTCCAGAGGTTTAATAGCTAGTACATCAGTTAATATGTGCCACTGTTGCATACTTCCTATTGGTTAGGGAGGTACCACTGGAAAAAGGTTGAGCATAAATTATCCTATTGGTTCATGGCTAGGTAAATGATATTATGTACTTAAGTCACAAAAATTGCTGTAAACAAGAGGGAAGAAGATTGCTCACAAAATTAAAGCCATGAAATTCTTCTAGAAGGACTTGTCTTAAAATGGGGTTGACTTATAATTGTTCTCAAATTAGGTAAACTTTTAACAATGACACACTTAATGAAAAGCTGCTGGCTGCTACTTTCATTGACTGGGATTGAAACACACTAATAATTGAATGTCACAACATGTTCAATCCCTGTTCAATGCTTCTGTACTCCACATCATGCCATTTGGCAAAAAAGATAAATACACTATATTTTGCGATAAGGCTTAAATGGGTTTGTACTTAGTTTACGTATAAATATTTAATAAAGGTTGAAATAATTCACTCTGTAAGTGGCTCTTTGAAACATGATGGTATAAGCAGGAAAAAGTGCGAGAAAATTAAAATGTGGTTACCTAACTGGTACCAAAACAAAAACCACTATCTAGCAGCATATAGAAAGGCATGCAGACTGAGAAGCACTTCTACTGCCAAAACACAGAGCTTTCAATGCATACCTTCACGTATGAGAACAATTCACTGGACTGTTATCCGTCAGTACTGAAACTCAATATAAAGGGCATGCTTCAATTCCAGTTTTTATGCCAGGTAAAATGCTCATTACTAGCAAAGTTCAATGAGTCTAATGATTAATCAGAGCAGTGTGTGTTCTGTTCTACAGAACTACATTTTGTCAACACAGGATCTATGAATGGACCCCCCCACCCCCTTAACAATCCTCTAAATTGCACATTACGATCCAAATATATCTGCAGGACAACTAAACACTGAAAAAAGAGCAAAGATAAGAAATATATAGAAGGCCTTTCTTAATCATTACAAACACACTGGATACACAATATAAACACATTTTGGTCCAGAACAGTATGCAAATGTTAACATAAAACAGAAATAAGTAATACAATATTTGTAAGATTGAAAGCAGGCAGAATGCTTGGAATATGTGCCCCAAATTGATTTAATTAATGTTAAAACCGTTAAGACCAGAATCTGTGAGAAAAATTAAACCGTTGGAATTTGGTTTCAAAGCACAGCAAACAGAATCAAGGAGACCCACCCCACCTCTCCCATAACTCACTAAGGTGCAGTCAAAGCTGTCCAGTGATCATTTGTAGTTCCTGATCAGAATGTTGAATAATGATCAGGTGCTAAAAAGAATGAGTATGTTTGTTTAAACCTAACAAGTTTAATAAAAATCAGTTTATTACAATGAAACAATGTTCTTTTTTTAAAGTTTAGGAATTATTTCAATTGGCCTTAACATGTAACATTTTTAATATCAAATTATCTTTAAAAAGAAACTTTTACACTGTTTTTTTTCCTGTAGGATGGGGGATGTATTGGACTGTTAAGAAATTTTATTTATTCTTCAAAACCTAAAACCATATCTGGCTTCAGGGAAACACATTTCAAAACCCAGATTTTTACTTATCATCTTAATTATATGGTTCTCTGTCACAGCACTGAAAATTATTTTGTCTGAAAACAAACTGAAGTAACCATGCTGTAAGAAGATTTTTCCATTACTTTGAATTTAAAATGATTAATTAGCGCATATTTCTTGAAAGCCACAATAAAAAGCCTGATGTTGAGGGATCCATTTTCCCTCAAAAAAAAAAGCACTAAGTGAGAGGGAAGTTTGTAAAAAAAAATTATAGTATCACACAGGATGCCTATAATATGTTTAATTACAGGATCTAATATTTTTACACTGTATTTTCATTTCCTCAGGGTCAATTTTCAGAATATATATAGAACATATTGAGTAGCTCATTAAATTTCAAGCAATTATATATGGGAGAACAATGTGTGCACTGCCTATGACAATGTTTATAACCTGTTTTTCTTTAGAGTGTGCTAAAATAAGTCAAGAATCTTTCATTGATTAGTAACTTCTGGGGTGCTTCAATATATCAGATGAATTACATTCCCCATTTTAATTAATAGAGAAATGCCTCAAATCCTGATTAATGTATATACTTGCTTATTCCACATGGCTTCAAGAACAAATATACTCATTCTTAGTGTAAGAAAAAGACATAGGTTTCTAAGAATTGTCACTCGAACTTTACTGTTTCTTCCCCCTGTGGATAATAGAAAAACAGCAGGCACACCTTGCTGAGCTACAAAAATTAACTCTTCCCATAACTGTTTAAGGCACTGTGTAATAGCCGAGGTACAGTAATCCCTGACGTACGTTCCTGAAGTGGCATTTAACTGCCTACCAAGTCTGTTCCTACAGAATTGATGAGTATGTGTGAGGTGTGCCAGCTACAGTACTTTTGGTCTAGTCATTTTGGACAACCACACAGAACACACAGAAAACTCAATGTAAAGCTGCCAAGACTATGCTGAGTGCTACATTCCTTGTATTTTGTGGTTGCACTGAGGAGTTGGCTAATACAGCCACTGGAACCAGCTAGGATATCACAGTAATTACCAGCAATCAAGCTAGTTTTAAGCAAATTTAAATATATCTTGAGAAATTTCAGTCCAATTTCTAATATTGAAGTCAAAATTATTTGAAATCTACATATAACGTTACAGAAAAAAAACTGACATTGATACTTATTTCATTCATTGAAAATATCTTGGAGCACTGGCAACAGGTAGTATTGGTCAACCCCTTGTAAAGTCTTATTAGACATAGCAGCTAAAGACACTAGAGCAAAACAGATGGCACAGACAAATCAATTCGCAATGAATGATTCTTGTCTGTCCTAACATTAACTACAGGTACACTGAACTTCAATGAAACAGTATACTTTTTGCTGGTCTAAAAAGACCCTATTTATAAAGTGTTATTATAACTGCAACAAATGCAATATATTTTACCAAATACCGCAGCCTTGATTATTAACACATTTCTCCCCAAAATTTTAATAAACTAATCTAGATGTTAATTCTGGCTGCACTACTATACAGATCAGTAGCATTAAAAAATTGATATTTCAAAGGGAACTCCATTAGACCTACTGTAAAGGTAGGAGGTCATTTAAAAGAAATTAATAGATTTTGATTTTTGACAATACAGTACAGTTTTAGGAGATCAGTAACAATGAATACTGCCTCCTACCTCAAGCTTTCAACTTTAACCTCAATCTACATTCCAAAACTGCATCATTCAACAGCAGAAGTGTGGCTCATTTTAAAGGAAAAAAATAGACTCTTCTGTGTGTAACAGTCAAATATTTGTGGCCAAAGCTTAGAGCACATCAATATGCTGAAATTAACTGCTTAATGACTGGAATCCAGTAGAGAACCCAATTACTTGTTCAGATTAGTGACTATATAAAGGAAAGGAAAGGAACGTCGCATCCGGAGTTTCTCCAGTTAGCGAACAATTTCCCTCCATGCCTCTCTGACGTAGTGGGGAACCACGTACGAGGCAAGTTACAGCAGTGGTTTGCCATTGCCTTCTGCTGGGTGAGTTTCCAAAGAGATCACCAGCTCGTAGATGGACAGCGTGCAGGGGAGCTGGCTGGATTCGAACTCGGGACCTTTCGCCACCAGCTGGGTCAAGAAGCAGAAAAGTGTTTCTTTTAAAAAGGAACCTCCAATTCTTTTGAGAAATACTTTCTGGTGGAAAAACACATCCTTGAAAAGCACGGTCAAAAGAAATTGAAATATTACATATTGAAGAGTTTATATTTTCTGATTATAAATTAATTGAACGTAGTTGGAACAATTGTTGAGGTAACAGCAAAATTACTGAAATCTGAGGCATTAATGGTGGTGAGGCACAAACCTTGTTACTTAAGCAAACACTTTGGTCAAGAATACTATTGTTGATTACCATGCCATACCAACCCATATGATGCTGGGAAGATGGAAGCTCCTATGTATTATAATTTGTATTAACTACAGGTTTATCCTATTTTAAACTTTTCTAAGTGCATTCAAATAAAGTGGCAGCAATATCACTCTGGACCTCACTAATACAGAATCAAATTAAAATGCTAACACGAGCAGTAAGATAACAGGATATTGTTGAATTCAAGCTCTGGCCTTTCTATACTTCTGCTGTCAAGTGAGTATATCCTGCCCTGAATTATGTATAAGAATATATTCTGAATCAAAACCTCAACTAATTAAAACAACTTGTATTGTTATAAGTTCATCATAATTACATTTGCCATAGCTACAGAGAATCTCCTGTAGTCAACATTGATCAATATTGAACTAAACAAAACTTAACAAAAGATCTATATACACTCATTTAGTGTATGAGAGTAACATTCAGCATAGTAAAATGTGTCATCTGAATAACTGAAGCCTTAACAGTGTGACGCTTCAGGCTTGATGTAAAGAGGGGTAATCTCTCAAAGCTCATGTTATTGTTTAGACTGCTGTGTATGTGCTTCCAGCAGCATTGCAGTGCCTGGCACTTGCCACACTTGTGATGATTTGATCAGCATGAAGTGGGATCAGAGGGTCTGGCTGTATGGTGCTGTTGAGGGGCGATGCAACACACACACCTTGTAATGTCTGGTTTAGATCTATTTTCTCTCGTTTGAAAGGTGGTTCTCCAGAATCTTCTAATTCATCATCCATTTCGCTCTCAACTTCACTTCCTTCATCTTCAGAAGGAAAGGAAAAAATACAAAGTACTTAGTGAAAATGTTATATCACAAGGTTATCACTGTTGAAGCATACAATATTCAATAGCCATGCTTTTGAGGTTTAACTTGTGCATCTCAGGATATAGAATCTAGAATTGCATGTAGGTTACACAAGGATTAAAAGAAACTATAAATGAGCATGTGTTATATGCAAGATAAAATGTGGATTGGATTTGGGATTAAGTCATTCAAGATTAGTACAGAACTTGGAATTAATTAAAAAGCTGTTAAAAATGTTAACTTCTAAATTTCAGCCTCACCATTCCTGTAGTTCATTCCAATCCTGCAACATGCTGTCTGCTTGGTTTAGTTGACAGCACTAAATTAACAGACAGCTCTGGTTCAAGCTCCAAACCAGGATTAGAATATGAAGTCCTACCTGACATAAATTCTGCACTGAGGGAATGTCGCATCATGAGAGGTGTCATTTTTTAGATAATGCATGAAACCAGGTCGGGCATCCCTGAGTTCAGAAAATCTCTGGTGTTGTGAAATGATATGGGAGCCTGCAATGCCATTTGTGTGTTGGGTGCAATTCCCCAACCTATATAAAGACCACTGTGCCAACAAATGTGCATACATGTACTGCCAACTTTTCTCAAGCATATCGATTTCCCTCTCCTTCCCTGCAGGAGCTTCTTGAGGGAGGAAATGAAGCATTGGATTGCACTGTGTAATCTGCAGCAGATATCATCCCTCGTCATCTGGAATGAGCAATGTTATGTTTGGGCTTACTCCTCTTGTGCCTGATCATGGGACTGGTCCTGTGTGATAACTACAAAAGCTCCTGTATTTCAGGTAACAAAAATTAGCGCAAGTCACACCAAGACATCTTGCGTTGTCATTAGAACGTTGTTACGGCACATATTTCTGCCTCATCTCCAGTCTTGTGTGTTTGATCAGATGTCTGTGTGGACTTTGTACGTTCGTTGCATGACTGCATGTTCTGATTTCCCTCCACCTGCTAAAAATACATTGGCAACTTAACTGGCTACAGCAAATTGTCACCAGTGTAGTAGATACATGGCAAAAGCCTCAAAGGGGAGTTGATAGGTATACGAGAAAGAACAAGTAAGTGTGGTTAAGTGAAATAAGAGCAGGACTGGGACTTGCTTTGCTGAGTCTGGACACTAGATTTCCTTTCACAAAGATCATTCATTAACTAGAGAGAGATTTCAGGACAATTCAGTAGTTGCACAGTAAAACCAGCTTGTTTTTACAATTGGATTTTAAAAAATTACTTGCATTAAATAGCCTAGTTTACATGGCAGGATTCCTACTTACATTCTTAGATCAATAGTCCAAGTCTTAGTTACTTCAGAGACTTTAACAAATATGCTCTTGATCCCCTAATAGGATCATCAATGTTTTGAAGAAAGTAGCTAGAAAGGAGTTGCTGAACAGGCTGGCAACATTCAAGGTTAACGAACAACCTGATTCAGATGTGGTGCATCTTAGATTGCTGACAGAGACAGAGCTGAAGAACAGAAACATTTTGGACAATCATTCAATCCTTTTAGTAATGTTTAGTAGGTGTGAGAGGACTGCAGATGTTACACACCTCTCTTCAAAGAAGGGATAAGCTTAACAACCAGAAGGCAATCAATCCAAGGCCAACAGTGGGACACAGAATTGCAAAAGAAAATAAAAATAATTCTCATTCAGAGAAGCATGAATTAGTTAAGACAAGATACCATAGATTTGTGCAAACTGTGGTTAGTAATCAAAATCCTTTAAGGAAGTAAAATAAAGAATGGATGAAGGAGGTAGAATAGATAGTATATATTTCAATTTTAAATCATCCCATAAACTTCTATTTTCCATATTACTCCTGGAATTTAGTGGCTAGCAGTGATGAGTACAAAACTGAGTAATGAGTATGAGGTAGGGACCAGTATATTTCTTTTCAGGTTGGAGAAAAGCAGGCAGTGCAGTCTGCTAGGGACAGCACTGGCAACAAAATAACAACCACAATAAAGAGCAGGAATGTTGCAGACATCAGGAAGATTGGTGAAATGATTAAATATGTTGGAAAAACATGAGTAGGTACAATACTGAGGAGATGGGGTAGACATTTTCATTTCCCTGAAGGAGGTAGGCAAAGATGATAGGAAGGCAAGAAACTGCAAAGCATACTTGGCATGGTATGTAGAACTATTGTATACAAAATATTTCACAAAGTGCAGCAGATCTTTGTGATCTGGAATATACTGCCTGTTAGATGGACTTAAACAATCAATGATAATGTTAAAAAGGGAATTGGAAAAATACAAGAAATGGAAAAACTTGCAAGGCTCTGGAGAAGGATCAGGCAGGAGAAAATAATTCACAAATCTGGCACAGGCACTGTGGGCTGAATGTTACCATTCCTATTCTATAATTCCACGGCAGTAATCAGTGTAAATACACAGTTACAAATGTATAGTGAAATGCTAAATTTCTGCGTTATCATGCAGACATGGCACCTAAAAACACTGAATAATCATGATGTTTAAGAAACAGTTAGTGGTACATTATAGATTTTTGTGAATATATACATTCATCACAATTTAAATCAGCTTCAAGAATACTGGAGTGAATCAACATACTTATAAAAATAATAATATCCTCCAGCGCCTCACTGGCGCATTGGGTGACAACCTTGCCGTTTCCTTAGCATTTATCTGTTTTACGAGACCGAGTTTATAGCTCGGCGCTCAACCCAGCATGATAAAAAACATGCAAGAAGCCGGCTGGATTCGAACCTGGGACCACGCGCCCCGAAGTCCAGTGTGGATGCCACGACACCACTGACCAGCTACTTAGAAGGTAAGCAGACCACAAAAAGCAGACACCACTATAGTTCATTCATATGCAAGAATAACTCTATAAACTGTTATAGGCTAATTGTATTTGTGAGTTAGGAACATTCTATGCTTGCGAAAGAACATCTGAAAATGAAAATCAGTCTACCATAAATTTAATACTTGTTACTGTCAAAACAGTTTTAAGTTTTTAAAATATTGAAATGCATGTAAATTTTCAAATGCAACAATTGAAAAAACATCATTCAAGAAATACTTGCCTTTGTCCATGTTTATTGGAGACATCATGCTGAGATCAGTAAACTGCAACATAAACAAGCTTCATTTATCATGCTCCTTTCACAATTTGTGTGTTACAAGAACAGAGCTGGGAAAAGGAACTCCTACTGTTAAAACCCTATTTACACATAATACTTCTGTTTAGCTTTAAAATGTATTTTTAAATTTACCTAGAATTTTGAATATTTTCAGCCCTGATTAATAGAAATTAGTTTATAAATGGAAATAGTTGTGGACATCAAACAATTTTCTAATGAATGCAGGCTAATTCTGATGGAGCAAGGCAGATGTTCCCAGCCTGTGTGCACGCACCTGTTGCTGTTAAATTTGGTAGCATTAAGATGGTGATTTGAAAAAGGCATTCAAGATGCTAAGTTTAAGGTCAGCAAATAAACTGCTTTAACAATTCTCTATATTTATATTTAGAAATACAGTGTGGAACGGACTCTTCTGGCCCAGTGAGCTGTGCTGCCCAGCAACCCACCCACTTACACCCCGTCTAATCACGGGACAATTTACAATGACCAATTGACCCACTTGGACAGTGGGTGGAAACTGGAGCACTCAGAGGAAGTGGAGAATGTACACGCTCCTGACAGATGGCGCTGGAATTGAACTCTGACACCCTGCGTTAAAAGTGTCCTGCTAGCCGCTACACTACTGTGGCGCCCTTGATTTTATTAAGGGATATAGCAATCTTTTCCCCATCTTTCTTTCTGCGGGCCTGTTGCATATTCTGTATGGTCGATTTTCTTTGTCATAATTTCTTGGCTCTGCTTTTCAATGATGTCCCAGATGGTCTAATAAGTACCTGATGTCACTCACTGTGTACTAATTTCCAAGTCCTGAGATTCTGATGGAATCCTTGATCTGGGCAGTGTAATTTATCTCGCTTTATAGTACTATGCTCACAGTTCTATTCTTATCAGTCCAATCGCAGCCATTGCATCTGTAAATAAGATTTTTCTTCCTCCACCATGATACAGTCTGTGGTCTTTTTGCTACTTCATTTAAATACTTGTTCTTGTTCAATTCCCACCTCTTCATCTCTAACACATATATTGGCTTCTCCACTGTCTATTTTGGAGTTTACACTCAAAATGGGGACTTCTAACATTACCTCCTTTGTCTATTCCTTCACTGCCTCAGATATCATATTCTAGTTAAACTTTGGGAACTATTACCATTAGTTCTATCCTTCCCCTAGCCAATGTTTCAAGAATCGGATTCTGTGCAATCTCAACATCCTAGATGATGATTTCATATACTGCACATCAACAAGACCACCCTTCTCTCTGTTAGATCACCAGTTTCTATACTCTCAGCCTTTGAAACCCTCATCAATGCATTTGATATCCATGCATTTGAAAATTACATTGTTCTCTTGGCTGGCCTATTTATCCTTCTACATAAAGTTCAACTCAGCACCATCTCTACTGACTCTTCATACTGGGCACCAAGTGCTCTCGACTCATCCATGCTGTCCAGGCTGATTTGCACTGGTTCCTCGTCTCTCAGCATTTCTCATTTAAATTTCCATCCTTATGCTTCAATCCTTTCAAGACTTCACCTATCCATTTCTCCAACATCCTTTACCTGAACGAATTATCAACCTTCTTCTACCTCACTATGCATCCAGGTAGGTAGCATAGCTAGAAGTGTTGCCTCACAGTTCTACTGATCCAGATTCAACTCTAGCCTAGGATGGTGTCTATGAAATTTGTATATTCTCCCTGTGATTGCATGGGTTTCACCTGGGTGCCCTATTTTACTGCCATATCTCAAATTTGGTAAATTAATTAAGAACTATAAATTGTGAGAACATGGGGAGACTAAAATGTGTTAGGGGATGATTAATGTAATCAGGCATTTGATGGTTAGCGAGTGCTTTGTGATCCTATTACAGTATTTCTATTTTTTCAAAGATAATTAAAGCTGAAATATTGAGGACTTTAAATATTCACACAATTTAAAATACAGTACTATTACATTAATATCTTGTTACAGTACAGATAAAATAAAGGACAATTAAGCTCTAGGTGGATTTGTTAAATTACTGTATAGAAAATTGTTCAAAAATTATTAGAGCAGTTTAGGCACTCCTGTCGCTTGGAGCATGCACAGTAACTAATATGATCAGTCCCACAGATTACAGAAAACAATAAAAAATCTGTTACTGCACCCCACAATGAGTCTTAGAAATCCTATTTTTTTTTTTGCCGCTGTTGTTCCATTTGCCAGGTGGAGTATAATTATTTTACGCTGAATTTTTTTTCAAATTGTAATGAATTGTAATTTTAATGCCATTATTGAAGAAAGGATGGAGATAAAAATCAGGAACTATAGGCGAGTTATCCTAATATTTGTTATTGGAAAAATGCTGAGAATCATTAAAAATAAGATAACAGCAGGACATTTGGAAAATCATACCGCAAGCAGAGTCAACATAGAAATTGCAACTGAAACTTGATAAATTTGTTGGAGTGCTTTGAGATTGTAATAAACTGGGTGGATAAATGAGAACCAGCAATCTATTCATTTGATAAGATGTCACATAAAAGGTTATTGCATATGATAAGAAAATATGGGATTGGGGGTAATATAATAGCATGAACTGAGCAGTTATCAGTTAACAGAACACAGAAAGGTGCAATAAACTAATCTTTTTCAGACAGATATCAGTAATCAGTGGGATGGCACAAGGATCAGTGCTGCCTTAACAATTTATATCCACTCTGTTGACCAGGATGCATGGCAGCTAAATTTGCTGATGATAAAATCTTAGGCAGGTGAACAAGTTGCGAGAGAATACAGAGAGCCTAAAAAAAATATAGACAAGTTGACTGATTAAGAGGCTGCCAAACAGAGTATATTGTGGAAAAACGTGAGGTTATTAATTTGGAAGGAAGGAAAGTAAAATTAATATTTAAAGAGCGTGAGACTACAAAAGAACCTTGTACATGAATTACAAAAAGTTACCATGAAGGTACAACAAGTAATTAGGAAGATTCATGGAATATTGGTCTTTATGCAAGGGGTATAGAACATAACAGTAGGGAAGGTTTTTTGCAATTTTTACAGGGCCTGGGTGAGACCACAACAGGAGACCCATGTGTCCATGACAGGAGACCTGTATGGTCATCGGGGGAATCGGGACATCTGCTGTGTGCCTGGAGACCTGGGATCTTTGCGATCTTCAAGCACAGAGCTTGAAAAAGCGACGTAATGGACTTTTAACATCGTGAACCAGAGAGTTGTTTGTTATGTCTCCCCACTTGCTGGGAAAATGGAGATACCAGTTTCTCCTTTATTAGGGAGAGAGAGAACCTGTGGTATGTTGAATGCCGGGTGAAACGCAAAGTCTGTGTCTTTGCTATTGCTTTGCTCATGCTTGAGTGCTCGGTAGTGTTGCTAATGCTTGCTTTTTTTTGCTGATGGGGGGAGGGGGATTGCTGCTTGCTTGCTGCTGCTTACACGCGGAGTGGGGGCTTTGGGGTTCTAACATCTGACTGTCGTTCACTCTTTGGGGCACTCCTCTGATTTCATGGATGGTGCGAAGAAAAAGCATTTCAGGATGTATATTGTATACATTTCTCTTGACATTAAATTGAACCGTTGAACCTGGAGTATTACATGGTGTTTGTTCTTCATATTCTACTTGTACCAGAAGCAGTGCAGAGAAGGTTTACTAAGTTGATTCCAGGATGAAAGGTAGAGCAGAGTGAACCTTTTAATACTCATTGGAGCACTCAAGAATAATTGCTAATCTTATTGAAACGTTCAGGATTGACAGGAAGAATGCTGGGAATGGTTCTATACAGGGGCTATCTAGAAAAAGGGGGCACAGTTGATGAAAAAAGGGTTGGTCATTTCAGACAGAATGAGGAGGAAGTTACTTTCTCAAAGGGTCATGAATCTTTGGAATTCTCTATCCCAAAAAGTTGTGGAGGTGTCTGTCAATTGAATATTGACAGACACCTAAGATTAAAGAAATGTTGGTGTATTGGATGAGAGCAAGAAAATGATATAGTGACTATGACTGGATTAGCCCCAACCTTAATGGTGCAGCGGCCTCGGGAGACCAATTAATTGATTCCTACTATTAATATTCTTATGCAGGTTCTAATGGTGAGGGATAGGAAAAAGGAAACAAATGGAAATGGATTTTAAAAAGGTAGGAAATAGAAAGGGAAGGATCTCTAGGTATGGTTGAGAAAATGGCACATGTAGCCAGTGAAGTCTTATTTTCTTTCTTAAGGCCTCTCATGTAGAGTCAATATGGTAGAAATTACCAAGTGATCAAATGAATGTAAAGATTACAGGAGAATTCTTTCTAACAGTTAGCTTTTCTGGGGTAAGGCCAATTACAATGCTGTTATGGAGAATTTGGGATCTGTAAATTAGAAGCAGCTATCAATGGGTAAGTCCACAACTGATGTGTGGTGGTCATTAAGGTCAGAATTCCCAACTAATATGTTCCTGTGAGAAAGAAAAATAAGGATGGTAAGGGTCAGAAAACTTGGATGATGCCACAAATTTAAACAAAAAAAAAATCTAAGATCTAGGAAGCTGGAATAAAACTTTGAGGAATACAAAAGAAAGTAGGAGAGAACTTAAACAAGCAACTGGGAGGCCTAAAAGGGGCTGTGTAATGTCCCTGGTAGGAAAGAAGAAAGAGAATCCCAACACATTAAAAAAAAGGGTAACTAGGAAGAGGCTAGGACCATTCGAGGATAAGAGACGGAATATATGCTACAACTAGTGGAAGTGGGTGAGTCACTAAAAGCATACCTTGAATTGGTGTTCATCAAGATCAAGGATATGGAGAAAAGCAAAATCAGGGAAGGATATGCTGGTATTTTAGGGCACATTGATATCAAGGAGGTGGTGGTACTGGCGCGCTTGAAGAATACTGGTGGATGTCTCCAGAACTTGATGGAATTTATCCTAAGTTATTGAGAGACACAAGAAAGGAGATTGTTGGGCCCTTGACAGGGATCTTTACATCTCTTTAGCCACAGGCAATGTCCCAGAGAACTGGAGAAAAGTCAGTGTTCCTCTATTTAAGAAGGGCAATAGAAATGAACTTGGAAATGACTGGTCAGTGAGCCTTATACAAGTGGTAGGGAAATTATAGATGACCCTTAGGGATAGGATATACTTGCATCTGGAAAAGCACAAGCTTATTAGAAATAGAAGATATTCTGCAGATGCTGGGAATCCAGAGCAACAAACACAAAGTGCTGAAGTAACTCAGCAGGTCAGGCTGCATCTATGGAGGGGAATAAACAGTCAAAGTTTCAGGCCAAGACTCTTCATTAGGAATGGAAAGGAAGGGGGATGAAGTCGGAGGAAGAAAGAGAGGCGAGGATAAAGAGCACAAGCTGGCCAGTGATAGATGAAACTAGGTGATGGGGAGGGGGGAATCAAGAATCTGGAATGTGATAGGTGGGAAAAGTAAAGGGCTGAAGAAGAAGGAATCTGACAGGAGAAAGGGAAGGGGGGCACTCGAGGGAGGTAATGTGTAAAAGAGAAGGAGTACGAGGGGAGGTAGAATAGGAATGGAAAAGGAGACAATATGGTGGGGGGGACAAACTACTGCAAGTTAGAGATAGTGATGTCCATGCTTTTAGTTGGAAGCTATCCAGATGGAACATGAGGTGTTGCTCTTTGACCCTTAGCATTGCCTCATTGTCACAATAGAGGAGGCCATGGATAGACTTGTTAGAGATAGTTGGCCATGGATAAGCTTATTAGAGATAGTCAGCATGATCTTGTGTGGGGGAGGATGGGTCTTACAAATTTGATTGAGTTTTTTATGGAGGTGATGAAGATGACATGAGGATAGGGCAGTGGATGTTGTATACATAGAAATTAGTAAAGCTTGCTCAAGTCTCTTGCAGTAGAATGATCTAGAAGATTAAGGCAGATGGAATCCATGAGGACTTAATAGGTTGGATTCAAAATTGGCTTGACCATAAAAGACAGAGGATAGCAGTGAAGGGATGTAATGCGACTGGAGGTCTGTGACCAGTGATGTACTCCAAGGATCAGTGCTGGAATCTCTGTTGTTTTTGATTATATAGATAAATGATTTCTATGAAAATATCCATGAACTGATTGGTAAGTCCACAGATGACAAGAAATTGACAATACTCCTCAGTATCCACAACTCTGCCAAAGAATTTGGCAGAATACAGGCCAGATAAAAATGGTAGCTGGAGTTTAATCTGGAGAATTGAGAAGGGAGACTTTGGGAGGTCAAATGCAAGAGCAGGATTGCATAGCAATGATGTATAGAGGGATCTTGGGATGCAGGTGCATAGCTCCCCTAAAATGGCAACGCAAGTAGATGTCATAGTCCAGTCTGTGGAGTCCATGTTCCGGTTCACGGTCCAGTCCACGGTTCCTCGTTCTGGGGTTTCTGGTTTTCCCCAGTTTCTGTTGTGGGCACATGTTTCTCGTTTTGGGGCTGAGACATAAATACCTCTGCAAACCAGGAATTCTCTGCTGGACTGTTCTATTCCCCTCCTTGCCTGGCTCTCTGCCTAGATACCTCGCCTGACTCTCTGCCTCCTCACCTAGCCGGGATACCCCGCTTGTATCGCTGAAGTTTTACTGCTGGAGCAAGACTGGAGCCTGGTTAGGTCAAGATAAGGAACTGTCTTTTGTTGTGTGGAATTGTCTCTCTGTGTCCACGCCTTTGCTAGGTAGGCCCGGCTGTTTGCCACTACCTAGTGTTAGGAACTGTTTCTGTGTCCTCGCCTTTGCTAGGTAGGCCTGGCTGTTTGCTGCCACCTTGTGTTGGGATCCGTCTCTTCATGTTCTGTGTTATGTGTGCGAGTCCCGGCCCTACGTCCTGTCCCCAAGGAGGGGTCCCGGCTCTGTGTTATGTGTGAGTCCTGGCCCTACGTCCTGTTCCCAAGGAGGGGTCCCGGCTCTGTGCTCCGTGCTCCTGTCTCTTCTAGTCCAAGGCTCCGTGCTCCTGAAGGCCTTCGTCCAGTCCGTGCCTAGTCCAGTCCTATGTGAGTCCTGGCCATGTGCCTTTACTTGTCCTTGTGTCTCGCCCTACCCAGGAGTTCCTCACCCAAGCCATGTCCAGTCCTGTAGCCTGGTCTTGTCCTTGCCTAGTTCTGGAGTTCGAGCCTGAGTCAAGTCCCAGGTTCTGGGTCCTTGCCCAGTCTCTGGTTCGGAGTCCATACTGGAGCCTCGAAGTGCCCTAGACCCAAGACCAAAACCCCAGCCTGCAGGCCTCAAGACCAAGACCCCAGCCTGCAGGCCTCAAGACCGCAGCCTGTCTCCAAGCTCTAGCCTCAAGACCAAGACCCCAGCCTGTCTCCAAGCTCAAGCCTCAAGACCCCAGCCTCCAGTCCTGCAGACATGTCATGTCCATGCCTGGTTCTGGGGCCCGAGCCCGAGGCAAGACCCAGGTTCTGGGTCCTTGTCCAGTCTCTGGCTCGGGGTCCTAGCCCAAGTCTGCGTTCTTGTCCCTGCTCCTTGTCTGTATTCTGTCACGTCCCCACTCTAGTCAAGTCCTGTTCCTTGCACTTCAGTGTCTGTGTCTTGCATTTGGGTCCGCCTCCAATGCCCCCATTGTGACAGTAGATAGAGTGGTAAGGAAGGTGTATGACATGCTTGCCTTTATTAAGTACAGAAGTTAGGATGTCATGTTACAGCTGTATAAAAGTTTGATTAGATTGCATTTGGAGTACTGTTTGTAGTTCTGGTGGTATTATAGGAAGGATGTGGAGGCACTGGAAGGAGTGTAGAAGTGGTTCACCAGGATTAGACAGAATTAGCTATAAGGTGAGATTGGTCAAACTTGGATTAATTTCTTTGGAATGCTGGAGGCTGAGGGGAGCCCTGGTAGAAGTGTATAGAGCTATGAGACGCAGAGATAAAATAGAGTCAATCTTTTTCCCAGGGTAGAAATGTCCAGTACTAGAGGCATAGCTTTAAGGTGAGAGGAGGAAAGTTTAAAAAGAGATTTATGAGGCAAGAGTTCTTATTCTCGTTCAGAGAGTGGCAGGTGTCTGAAACACACTGCCAGATTCTGTGGTGGAAACAGACAGGATAGTAGCAATTAAGAGGCATTTCTGATGGTCACATGAACAGGTAAGGAATAGAGGAATATGGGCCTTGTGCAAGTAGATAAGCATCATGGTTGGTACAAAACATCGATGGCCGAAGCACTTGTTTCTGTGCTGCACTCTTCCGTGTTTGATAGCTGATCATTTCAAAGGTGACAAAATTTGCAGAATAGTGTAGATATTTATAGTAAAAAGATGTTTTCACATTTTCTAAGTTGTTACCTCTCCCATCACAGCGATTGGTGTTTCCCCAGTAGCTTGAGCCACTCTGTGCTCCACCAGATAGAACATGTACTCATCGTACAGCAGGCGTATCAGATGGAAAGAACCAAAACTTGCTGCACTCCGTAGGGTCAGGTCTCGAATAACCATGGAACTGTTGAAACATTGAAGGCAGAAAGGTTACGTGATCTTCACATTTACAATTGGCTTATTACTTAATAGCTTCTTAAGTTCAGGATCAGTAATAGGTATGCCACATGTCCGAAGCTTTCAAAGCTTTCACCAATACAGGACATATTACATTAAATTCAGCATTTCCGAACTTCTGGAGAGGGATTATCATCCTGGTTCCGTCACTGATCAAAGTGCAACGACCCATATCTGAGAAGTATGCATATTTTCTGGAAGAGTGAATGAGGCTTAGTCTTGATCTGTCAGCGTTGAAGGCATTGCCAAAACTCACCATTTAGATTAACAAATAATGCAGTTATAGGTATAGAAAATGGATTAAATGGCTGCTGGAATATATCAATACTCTGGGTAAGTATGAAAAGGAAAAGGAGTGGTTTTGGTGTGTGTGCAATACCATTTGTCCCTGAAAGTAAGTGTTGTACATCTGAAATTTATCTCAGTGAATTTGAATAAAAGAAACATTTTCTCTAATGTACCTTCAGGAATCAAAATTTTTCATCAATATAGTACAATTTTCAGCTTAAAATTGACCTTTCCCATTTTTGTATTTTATTCCACAGCTACTGTACTTAATGAGAATATTTCAATGAGACTGTCTTAAATGCCAATATTTGGATTAGTCCTAAATATTAAAAAGGTAGAATGATTTTTCACATTTCTTTATAGTACTATTCAATTTTCCCTCTGAGCTTTGACATCTAATAGAAATAAAACATAAATTTCCACCATAAATGTTATGTGAATTAAGAGTTTTCTCAGCATGTACTACAACAGAAAGCAGCTTTCATGAGCGCTTGAAATGAAATTTGCTTTGAAAAAAATCAGCTATGGATAATTTTGCTATTCACCACAGAGCCATAAAGTGCTGGCTGTGGCGAATTATTCAAAGAGGGCTTGGTGGCAGTGTGAGGGAAATGATATTTCATCACCTGGACTATAATGCTGCTCTTTACATAATTTACACCGTGTACATGAACTCACATATGCCAATGAAATCAAATCACTTGCCAGCTCCTAAGCATTAGTAGATGCAGCACCCTCTTTACTTGTGTTAATGTTAAACATGCTTACAGTTCAATCGACTGTCATTGAGGCAGAGGACCAAGATATTGATAAAGAAAGGGAAGAAAAAATAGACTGCAGACTGCAAGAAACACAAGAATTGACTCACAGTTACACGCACAGAAAGGTGCGCTTCAGTCCACCATGTTCATGTTGACCTTTCTGTCCATCTACACTAATGCCATGCCTGCATTAGGTATGCAAATACGAGGAAATCTGCAGATGCTGGAAATTCAAGCAACACACACAAAATGCTGCTGGAACGCAGCTGGCCAGGCAGCATCTATAGGAAGAGGTACAGTCAATGTTTCGGGCCAAGACCCTTCGTCAGGACTAACTGAAAGAAGAGATAGTAAGAGATTTGAAAGTGGGAGGGGCAGGGGGAGATCCAAAATGATAGGAGAAGACAGGAGTGGGAGGGATGGAGCTAAGAGCTGGACAGTTGATTAGCAAAAGGGATACAGGGTTGGAGAAGGGAGAGGGTCATGAGACAGGAGGCCTGGGGAGAAAGAAAGGGGGAAGGGAGCACCAGAGGAAGATGGAGAGCAGGCAAAGAGTTATTGTGAGGGGGACAGAGAGAGAAAAAAAGAGGGGGGGGATAATAAATAAATAAGGGATGGGGTAAGAAGGGGAGGAGGGGCATTAATGATGCTTCACCTGTGGGTCAGCTGGTGTGATAAACTGCGTCCGGTACTCCCGGTGCAGCCTTCTGTATATTGGTGAGACCTGCCCGACGCAGAGTAAGGGACCGTTTCGCTGAACACCTACGCTCTGTCCACCAGAGAAAGCAGGATCTCCCAGTGACCACACATTTTAATTCCATGTCCCATTCCCATTCTGATATGTCAATCCATGGCCTCCTCTACTGTAAAGATGAAGCCACACTCAGGTTGGAGGAACAACACCTTATATTCTGCCTGGGTAGCCTTCAACCTGATGGCATGAAAATTGACTTCTCTAACTTCCGTTAATGCCCCTCCTCCCCTTCTTACCCCATCCCTTATTTATTTATTATTCCCCCCACTTTTTTCCCCCTCTTTTTTCTCTCTCTGTCCCTCTCACAATAACTCCTTGCCTGCTCTGCATCTTCCTCTGGTGCTCCCCTCCCCCTTTCTTTCTCCCCAGGCCTCCTGTCCCATGATCCTCTCCCTTCTCCAGCCTGCATCCCTTTTGCCAATCAACTTTCCAGCTCTTAGCTTCATTCCTCCCCCTCCTGTCTTCTCCTATCATTTTGGATCTCCCCCTGCCCCTCCCACTTTCAAATCTCTTACTATCTCTTCTTTCAGTGAGTCCTGACGAAGGGTCTCGGCCTGAAACGTCGACTGTACTTCTTCCTATAGATGCTGCCCGGCCTGCTGCGTTCCACCAGCATTTTGTGTGTGTTGCCTGCATTAGGTATGTATCCTTCGTTGTCTTACCCATTCAGGTGTCTGCTTAAATGTTTCTTAAAGGGTTTCAGAGCTGTCAGGAAAACTGTTAGAACTTTTAGTAGTCCATAAAAGGGAAAAGACTACAAGGACAAATAGGAACACTGGATTCATAGGTATAATAATTTAGAAAGGGAAATAAGGAAATAGCAAAGGAGTTAAACCAGGGGTTCCATGGACCCTTTGCTTAATAGTATTGGTCCTTTTGATTGATAGGCACCCGTTAGTCTCATGAGACCAGGGATTTGCGCCTTGGAAGGTTTCCAGGGCGCAGGCCTGGGCAAGGTTGTATGGAAGACCGACAGTTGCCTATGCTGCAAGTCTCCCCTCTCCACCGATGTTGTCCAAGGAAAGGGCATTAGGACCCATACAGCTTGGCACCGGTGTTGTCGCAGAGCAATGTGTGGTTAAGTGCCTTGCTCAAGGACACAACACGCTGCCTCAGCCAAGGCTCGAACTAGCGACCTTCAGATCACTAGACAAACGCCTTAACTACTCGGCCACGCGCCAACACATTGGTGCCAACAGTATTGGTCCATGGCGTATAAAAAAGGCTGGGAACCCCGATTTAAGCAATTATTTGTTTTACCTGACCTCACAGAAGATACACAAAACCTACTGCATATATTAGAGGATCAAAACTCTGGTGAGGATGAAGAACTGAAGCAAGTAGCAACGATATCAATTAACAATTATCGATAGTACTATTGAAGTTAATGAGCCTGAAAGCTGATAAATCGAAAGGGTCTGATCTACATCCCTACAGGGATAGTGGATGCCCTAGTTGTTAACTGCCATGCTTTTATAGCTTCTAGATTGTTCTTGTGGATTGGAAGACGGGAAATATGACCAACTATTTAAAAACACAGGGAGTTACCAACCTGCCATTGGTTAGAAATGATGAAAAGAGATACAGGATTAAGTAATGGCTACACGTATTTATAAAAAATAAATTATGTTTGACTAATCTAAGGTCAAGGGGAAGTTATAATTGGATTAGATGAGAGGGCAAATCAATGGATGTACTGTATTTGGATTTTAATGAAAGTCTCTCACAGGAGGGTGGTGAAAGTAATTAAAAGCCATGGAATTAGAAATACTATCATGTATACTACTGTTACTGGAAAGAAAACAAAACATGTGAATCCTTCTCATAACTAGTGCTTGGCCCCAGCTATTCATAACCTATCAACAATTTGGATGAAGGGATCAAAAATTCATATTTCTATGCCTGTTGATGACACTAATTTAAGTGAGATTATGTGTATGGAGCAGATTTTAGGGAATATGAAGAAACTAGCTGGTAAGAAACATGGCAGGTAGAATATAATGTGGAATCACTATATTCCTCATGATGATTGTGCTTCATGGTAGATGCAGAAAAGCAGAGTATTTATTATAAGGTGAGAGATTGGGTAGATTTGATATTCAAAATGACCTGGTTTGAACACAATCACTGAAGGTCTGCAATGGTGGGGGGGAGCTAAGATGATGCTAGACAGCAACTTCTTTAAGCTCATCTGTGGAAACAGCTTATTTCTACTTTTAATATCTCTCTTTTTCCCTTTTCAAGATGGATGTGGTTCTGTCTAAGACCCTGACCTACAGCTACACTCTAACTTCGGTTTTTTGCAGTGAAGGGACCTGCTCCCGGGGCTCATCAACTGGCCATTTCTTGATATCGCAAAGATACAGCCCAGAAGATGAGCGTGCCTTTGGGGTTCCGAGGCTTTACGGCCCTGGGGACAAGCCAATTCTTTGCTGGTTCCAGCGAATGAAGCATCATGGGAGAAAACAGAACATCAGCAACAGCGGGTTAGTTATCAGGGGCTCTGTACTTGGATTGCATGCCCTCTCTCTTTCTCTTGAGGTGGTGGGCGGGGGAAGAGTGTGTTGCCAATTCCTGAATCCGAGAACTTGGTAAAAAAAACAACACGTGGAAATATATTTATAATCCTGAATTATTTTTGATTTGTAACTTTTGTGAAAAGTAATGTAACAAAGTGGGATCTATGAAATCCTAAGGTGCTTTGCCACTTTGGTTGAGAAAACTTACAAGTGCATTTGTGTTATATGGGAACAAACCATTTTCTTTGATGACAGGCAATTTGTTTTATGGCCAGAGGACATAATTTGATATAAAGGGGAAACAGAATGGAGCTTTTAAAGATCAAGTGTGTGATCAAGGATGAAGATAACAGAGGAATGTAATGTTATGAAATGTATCAACATAATCACAGTTCTTTGTAAAAAAAAAAGTATGAAAGTATTTTGGTTGAAACAGAAGATCAGAGCTATATTGCCAGACGTAACTTGACTGGAAGTATATCTCCACTTGCGAGTAAAATAACAAATGTGCTATAACGTGATCCACTCTGAATTTGTTGTAGTTTATTTCTGTATATTGTATACATACTCTTGATGTTAAATGGAACTATTGAATTGCAGCAGGTAGTTAGGAAGACAAATGGGATGTTAGTCTTCATTAAAAAAAAGACTAATTACAGTTGTAAGAAAATCTTCTGGGGCCTTGGTGAGATGATACCTGGAGTATCATATAGTTTTAGCACCCTTATCAAGGATGTAATGCATTTACTACAAAGGGGATGCATGAAAATTCTCTGAATGGTTCCAAAGATGGCATATGTATTGAATGAGGGCAGATTGGGTAGGCTAGGCCTGCATTCTTTAGAGTTTAGAAGAATTAGAGTGGATCTCATCAAAACTTACAAAATTGTTAAAGGACTAGATGTAGGGAACAAGATTCCATGACCAAGAAGTATTGAACTAAGAGTGCAGTTTGAGAACAAGGGGCAAGCCATTTAGCAATGAGCTAAGGAAAATGATTTCATTCAGATGGTGGTGAATCTTTGGAATTTTCTAGTCTGGAGGACTGTGGTGGCCCATTGCAAACACAGATCAATTGATTTGCGGATATTAAGAAAATCAAAGGATACAATGAATAAAAGGCTTACTCCTG
Organism: Mobula birostris; assembly: GCF_030028105.1. NCBI lineage: Eukaryota > Metazoa > Chordata > Chondrichthyes > Myliobatiformes > Myliobatidae > Mobula > Mobula birostris. Next base: position 56,317,172 of record NC_092386.1, read on the forward strand.
CTGTTATTCCTTATGTTCTTAATGTGATGAGAACAGAGATAGTATATCTGGCATTCTTTTCTTGGAACTGGTCATGACTGTTTTAATCTACTATCTCAGATAATGTTGGCTTATAGTCTATTTAAGATCTATCGTAAAATTTTAATTAAAGACCTACCTGTAAAAGGACCATTTAAGCAGGAATTGACGAGCAGCTTTGGGAAAGCTAGGGCTCCCTTCATAGGGTTTCAATACCTGTGTCACCACATTATCAAGCCAGGCTGCCCACTGCTCAAGGGTGCTCTGCTGCTGAAGAGTCATCTTGAAGTCATGTTCCAGTCTTTGTACTGTGTTGTCATCACACTGACACACCCAGGAAGCCTGCTCCTGTCAATACACGACAAATATGCATTCGTACATAATTTATAATCTAGATGAGTGATCAGTTTAGTGGGGCTTTACGGTATTCCTGGATGAAGGATAAGCACAGCAATCCAAAAATGTCAGGTTTGTTGTCAAAAAAAAAGGTGGTTTCCATAGTACTGAGGGTTATTCGTGCACAAAATTATGCACGGCACATGAGACATAAGGTGGCTATAAGGCTTAGTTTAATGCTCACACAGATGGTAGAGATCGTTTTTTTTGAATCACTGTGTTCCTCATGATGATTGTGCTTCATGGTAGTGTTAAATAAGGAAATCAGAACTTGGGAGGAGAGGCAGTAAACACCCAAATTAAAGTTTAACTTTCAAGTGTTCATCTGGGAACTTGAAGGTAATGTTGTTTATATGATACTCGAGTTCAGTCTTCTCAGTGGTAGAGATGGTGTTAAAAGTAACTTGGTTTATAGCTGAAGCATATTCTTCAGATCTTCCAGTGGTTTGCTAATGTGGGAGGTAGAAGAAGCAGCTAACTGTTTTATCCTGGTTGACAATTCGAATAACAGTTTTGATATTAAAATAAAAAAGGTAACTTATCAAGTACTCTACAGGTATGGAAGAGGTGATGTGATCAGTCAAAATCTGTTACAATGGAATTCCTCTCGCTCTAGCACTGGTGCCAATGCCCTATAAATTTAAACCTATTTCCCAAAACCTGTCTTTAAGCTACCTTTCATCATTTTCATCTTAATTGACCTTTTGCATGTGATTCAGATATTATCTTTGTGATTCTGCTTTTCAAACTTGCTAGCTGCTTACACTCCTTCAGCAAAACCACCTGTATCCTATCCATGTCATGGGTCCCACATCAGTCACAAAAATAGATCTTTCCCTTGTCAGTTCAAGCTTTTCTGTGGCTCCAAAATTGCAATCTTGAGGATTCATGGTGGAAGAGACAAAGGCTGGACCAAAGAAAGATATTGGCATAGACTGTGTTGGCAATGGCAAAGTCAAGATTCGTAGGTTTGTTCCTGTCTTTGCTTAGTGACAGCTGAGACTCAGTGGGTAATACTGTCACCTCTGAATGAGAAGTTGAGAGTTGAAGTGCCATTGCAGAGCCTGTGATGCTTCCGTGCAATAGTGAGGGATTGTGGTACTGCTGAAGATGCTGCTTTTTACATGGCATGTTCCACCAAGGCTCTGTCTACTCTTTCAAGTGAAAGAACCCTGTGATGATTTTTATGATAACAGAAGAGTTATGCCCAATATTTAGCCAATATTTATTTCTAATTAACACTACCAAAATATGTTATCCAGTCATGTTTTTTGTGACAGCTTGCTGTGGACAAGCTGGCTTCTGTGTTCTCTATGTTATTCGACTTCAAAGTATTTCATTAGGTACAATGTCCTTTGGGGAATACTGAAAATATTCCTCCTTTTTATTAGCTCAGAATACCACTCATCAGAATTTCATATCATATAAATCAGCGATAATAAATCTGACTCTACTTTGAAGAGTTGCACTACATTGCACTGGAGTTCAGAAATAATTTAAAATATCCATCGTGTGCTCCAGACAGAATCATGCATCGGATTGAGCTGTTCCAGTTCAGCTTCAATATTGCTATCTGAATGACAATGTGGAAAATTGTCCATATACGTACCACCCACCTAACACTGGCCAAATCCAAATAAGCTAATCAGTTCCCCGTCAGTCTGCTCCTAGTCATTAGTACAGTGATGCAGGTCGTCATTGATAGTGTTGTCAAACAGCACCTGCTATTCATTAACCCTCAGTTTACACTTCGCCAGGACAATTTAGCTTCAGACCTCAGTGCAGTCTTGTCGAAAACATAAATTAGAGACCCAAGTTCCTGAGCTGAAATGGGGCCTACTACAATTCACACCATGGCAAAAGTATATAATCAAGTGTAGCGTCATGGAGCATTGGTAAAACCAAGCAATGGGAATTAAGGGAAAATTCTTCAAAGGTTGAAGTTGCATCTCACATAAACTGAAGGTAGTTGCTGAATATCTATGATCACAGCTCCACAATACATCTGCAGGCACTCCTCAGAGCAGTGTCCTAGGCTCAGCTATATCTAGCCTCTTCTACATTGATGTCCTTCTCTCCATTACAAGATCAGAGAACAAAGGAGCTCCATAGATGCTGCCTGACTTGCTGAATTCCTTCAGCATTTTGTGCATGTGCAGCTCATTGAACAATATTCAGTTCCAACTGCAACTATTTACAAAATGAAACAGTCCAAGCCTGCAGCAAGATGGAGACAACATTTAGGCATAGTAGCTGGCAAGTAGCATTCATATCATATTAGTTTTTGGCAAATGTCATTTCCAACAAAAGTGAGACCAATCAGATACATTCACTGGCATTCCCACTACTATATCCTCCACCTTCAATACCCTAGTGATCTTGATTGAACAGATGAACAACTGGACCAGTCACATAAGTACTGTAGATATAAGCTGAGAAGGGACTGGATATCTAGTGGCAGATGATTCATACCTTGGCTCCTAATTCCTTTCCATATCTATAAGCATGAATTATAAACTATAAGTCATAAACATAATATAATCATCTCCATTTGTCTGCATTTCAAAATAGCACACATAGAGAACATGCTTTCAAACCACCCATGGAACTGTAACACATAAGTTATGAATCAAATACCAAGAGGTCAAGTAATTCTGTCCATAATTGGAACTTTATTGACACAAAATGCCTCTCTTCTCACTGGCAGCTGGCATAGCTCTACTATTGCAAGAGGGAGCACTGAAACAGCTGTCATTACAGTAGCTCTTTTATATAGTTAATCTAAACAATTGGAAATTAGGTTGATTTGTAGGGTCAGCAATTTAGTTAAAAATAATCCTCATTCCAACACAAACTTGGTCAATGAGAAATGCCTCAGAAGTAAATAGTACAAATGGACTTGTCAACCAAGTAAGCTCTGAGAAGATATAAGGTGGTAGAACAAGAACAATAAAGCTGCAGTGGTGCAGTGCTAGCTGGAGCGCACCCGAGCGCGTCCGGCACATCTTTAAGAAAAAACCCGAAATAAACAAGCTATTTAATTAGGTGCCACCCAGGGTGACTTGAGTATCTCAGAAACTACTGATCTCCTGGGAATTTTACCCACAACAGACTCTGGGAGTTTAAAAAGAATGGTGCCAAAAACAAAAAAACATCCAGCGAGTGGATTTAACAAAATGTTTTCGCTCACAGAACAGCCACTCGCTGGATGTTTTTTTGTTTTTGGCACCACTCTTTGTAAACTCCAGAGTCTGTTGTGCGTAAAAATCCCAGCAGATCAGCACTTTCTGAGATACTCAAATCACCCTGGGCGGCACCTAATTAATTAGCTTGTTTATTTTGGCTTTTTTCTTAAAGATGTACCAGACGTGCTCTGGTGCACTCTGGCTAGCACTGCACCACTGTAAAGCTGTCAAAGAAAACTTGACAGTGAGCCACATGCAATAAAAATCAGATCAGATAATCCTCAGCAGAGTACAGGCACTCTTTAGGCTATGTAAGAGTTTAGTTTCAGAGAACTGGCTATAAACAAATTTATTCACAATTCGGAAATTAGCAATTTTTCAGTAAGGGAAAAACAAGTAAGTGACGGAAATAATAAACAAAAATCATTTGCAGCCAGTCATCACAGATATGGTCATAAAGGAGCCAGAGTGGGATCAGAGACAATGAATTTCCAGCAAGGCATTTCTTTTTAACCAACCCACACTTTAAACAATTGGATATTTGTATGTACAGGCATTTTGAGTATAAATTACTTAATGTTATTTTAAACATTGAAGACTCTGTGACAAATATCCATGATTATGTACAACTGACAGGTTCGTTTTCATAGAGACATTTTTATATGTATTTAGAATTCTCTGGCAGAAATTGCAGAAAGCTGGATTCCTGCAAGTCAAATCTTCTGTAACCCAGGCACCCCTGTATACAGAAATCGCAATGATTCGGCATTTGGCTCACCAGGTGATGCTTGCCATGCTCTCTTCCAACTCAGCAGGAGCCCGGTTTCAATGTTCCCTTCCTTCTCAGTGGGACCTTGGTTCCCACCCTCCCTTTCAACTTACTGGGGACCCCATTTCCTGTACTCTTTTTAAATTGACCTGGGCTCTGTTTACCATGCTCCCTTTAAACTTAGCGGGTTCACTAGTAAATATATTTTAAATACTATGCAACATCCCAAAAATGAATTAAAAGTGTGTGGGGTATTAATAGAGATAACGCGTGATAATAGAGATAACAGTGTGGACAATTTGATCATTAGGTCATAAGATAAACTACTGGAGAGGCTAATCAGATGATTAGAATCTGGCCATGGTAAAACACATCAAAGACTGAAAAATTGAAAAAGATGAGGTGGAATGGATTATCCTTGTTATAAATACATAAGATGCCATTAGTTACTTTGAAGGGCAGAGCCAAAACATATCTGGTAGAATTCAACAAAGAACATAGCAATCTACAGCACATTACAGGCCCTTCGGCCCACAATGTTGTGCCAACCATGTAACCTACTCTAGAAACTGCCCAGAATTACCCTACCACATAGCCCTCTATTTTTCTAAGAGTCTCTTAAAAGGCCTTATTTCATCCGCCTCCACCACTGTCACTGGCTGTGCATTCCACGCACCTACCACTCCGTGTGTGAAAAACTCACTCCTGACATCCCCTCTGTACTTTCTTTCAAGCACGTTAAAACTATGCCCCTTCATGTTAACCATTTTGGCCCTGGTAAAAAGCCTCTGGCTAGCCACACTATCAATGCCTCTCATCATCTTAAACACCTCGATCAGGTCACCTCTCATCCTCTGTCACTACAAGGAGAAAAGGCCAACATCACTCAACCTGTTCTCATAAGGCACGCTCTCCAATCCAGGCAAGATCCTTGTATTGGGATGTACTCAAGCAGAAAGTTTGAAGAATAGCAGTTGGGGAAGAGTAGTTTTTGAAATTGTTACTGAAGGAAAGGTTAAGTGAGAAAGTTTTAATTACCACATAATGTCAACACAATTGATAGAAAAATAATGAAAATGTTGGAAATATTCAACTGGATAGGTCATCAATCTAAGAACTTAATATTGTATCTTTCTCCACAAATGTCTGCCTGACAATGAATATTTTCAGCATTTTCTGTTTACCTATTTCAACAGAATGAACTTCAGTTGACAAAATACTATAGCCCTGAGGCTTACCTGGACATTGGCAAAATCTACACGATTGAGGTCACTCAGCATCTGGTTAATTTGAGATGTGTTTTGCAGCACTGCTCGAGCAGCTTGAGCTAAATGATTGAGGGATGTATATCTACGCAGTGTCTGAGCAAAGGCACTTACAGCTCCAACCTATCAGAAAACAGAAATATATAGGAAGGAAGTTACACTATTAGGTCATTAAATTACAACAGGCTTGCTTCTACTTTGATTTTTTTTTTGTGTTTTAAGTTCCTTGGTACTACCTAATTTTACCAGACAGCCCATTTTTAACTATATGGTTGTTATATCCTTATTAGTGCACTTTTGTTGTAGACGTTGAGAAAACCCACCCTACCTCTGAATCTCATACAGCCTACAGAGCTTTAAAAAGATCTCTGACTGTAGCACCATTTTATGTGCTCTGGAGCATTCACTAAGTTATAAACTGGATTCTAGTTAAAAACTAGGGTAGGAAATTATAATGAAACTAGGTTAAAAGGAAATCTGAAGTAGGAAAAATGAGTCCCCAGAGTCATTATGTTCTGTTCATTCTCATTTGTAAATTGATTCAACATAATTCTAATCTCTAATAGACATCAGTGAATTATTTCCATTCATTTGGAACTGGTCTCTTACATGTTCAGCTTGGAAATCAAAGAAAATTAAAGTAATTGGTTTACAACCACACTATATTCAGGACTTCATGCATCGCACACATCAAGAGTTGGCGTAAAGTAAGTCAATATGAATTTGAAGTTTATCACTAGTGAACCTAAAATTATTAATCAGAAACACACACATCACATTAAGCAATATCCATATGCATAACAAATTATTTCAAAGCTTTGAACAAGGAAGAAAAATAAATGTCATCTAAAGTCCAGCCGCTTTATAATCAAGTCAGTGGAAAATATTAAACTACATGTCATCTGCCGTTCTCAGTTGGATCTAAAAAAATGCATCACAGAATCCTGACACGATTGGTGAGTTCTGTTGATTTGTCCATTATTCCTCCACTGCAAGAAGATCCGCAGACAACACCAAAACAAATTAATTTATATCCTTAACATTTGTTTTTGCAGGACTATACAACATGAAAATCATACATTCATTAAAATAATCAGTTCACTTCAAGATGCTCCTCAAAGACTGAAAAGCTACAAATAAAAACAAGTTCTTTCTTTTGTAATGAAAACTAGCTAGACATAATGATATGACATAATGACAATGCAGAATTAATGGGAAAGAAACTGACCGACAAAGCATCAAAACACTTAGGGAGATTCTGGAATGCAACAGCCATTGGTTATTAAGTAATTAGAGTTTCACACAAATTAACTAACTAATAAGAATCCCTAGATTTGCTGACAAATATGAACATAGAATTGGGCACCTCTTCCTAGAGATGCTGTCTGGCCTGCTGCGTTCACCAGCAACTTTTATGTGTGTTGATAGAACTAGGCTTAGTGGTCACAATAAAATATAGTGGATTCATTGCACAAGATTTAAAATCTACATTTGAGTATAGTACAAAATTTTCCAATGTTCCGCTCATCTCACCAAAAATTAAATATGTGTTTCACTCATTTATTTGTAAGCTGAAACATGCTGACATAGTTTACAGATGTTTAAGAATTTCGTGTTAGCTAAACTGGCAGAGGTAACTAATTAAAAAGAAAACCCTAGAAAATACATTAAATTTAACATTGATCATTTTTGCTATTTCTTTACCTGGCCACATTTGTACTTGCGCAACGTTCATTGTTTATGATTGGTTACCAGCATCATTACACCACTATCATGATTTTGGCTATTTGATGTGCATTGCAATGCCAAGACGTTTAGGTCAAAGCATTATTGCTCACGAGTGGGACCTGAAAACCCCATCTGCAGTCCTCACTTTGCCAGAAACTAATATAAGCAAACATTCCTCTTTCTAAAAGATGCACAAATCTTCAACTATTCAATGTATTAATAGAAAACCAGGAGAAAAAGCATTTAAAATAAGTTTGCCAATGATATAAATACAAATACCATAGCAGGTAAGGTAGACAGGAACAAAAAATTACAAAATGTTAAGAAGCTAAGCCAAAGCGTGGCAGCTGTATTTTCATGCACGTATATGTGATGCCTCTCATTCTGAACCCAAGACAGAAAAATCTGACTATTCAGTAGAAGGCTAAGAGCTGGTAATCACCAAATCATCTAACAATGTATCAGTATCTTTATCTAGATGGCTGCAAAATAGAGGAAATAGTCTGTTACAAGAACACCAAGCTTTCTGCTGTGTTCTCTGTACAATTCAACATACCAAATCTTAGAAAGTATCTACTGATAATAGATCCACTAGAACATTACCAGGGTTTCAAGGGTTAAATGAGGATGAACAATTAAATAGATTAGGCTTGTACTGCCTGGAATATAGATAGTTTGGGGCAAGCAAATAAGTTAGCCCCAAATTAGGTTTTTATTAATAGATCCAAATTTATCAATACTCTACATATAATGAACTATGTAAAAGAAAATTATTTAGACTTCTGCAGAGGGTCTCAGAGAGCTCTGAATAGTTAAAGCTTTTGGGATTATATGTCATTTAGTTTAGAACAATTTGTTTAAACTCACCTTGGTGCGAACCATTTGCTGTGGAATATTGTTCATGGCATTTGTCAGCCACCCTTCAAGGCTTTTTGCAAAATTGCGAATGGCTTGTGTCAAGGCACCTAACAATGACAAAGATGAATTAAAGCTATATAGATTAACAGCAAGGTTTTGTTTCCCCCCAGAGTTGAAGTCTATCATGCAATTGTCTTTTCTTGGATTTTATTTGGATGGACAGAACTAACTACAGAAGCATCAAACAATAAGCTATGTTAACAAAGATAATGTTTTTGATCAGTCTATGCATGGCCCAACATCACTGATCCTGTGCAAAGATAACCATATTACAGTTGACCATCTTTTCACCAATCTATGTATGAAAAAACTTCAGCAATCTCATGCAATGATTTCAACAACAAGGAACTAAAAATAGATGTTGAATCCTTTTCCAACTGTATGAGTTTCTTTGGATGGATATCTCCACTAACCTTTGTAAATACAGCTCAACAGGTTGTAACAAAAGCTATTTTTAACTAAATTCTACCCATAATTTTGATTGAATATGCAAATTGAAATGCTCGTTATATCACTGCAATTACCCGTTGTATAAGATACATTTGGTAAAGAAAACTTATTTACAAAGTTACAAGTGCACAAGAAAATATAGAAAAGAATTTTGGGGCAGGTTTGCAACATAAACAGATGAGTTTTAAATGCAGTGTTACAGATGGCATGAGAGATTGATTTTGGGAGAAGTACATTGGATATGGCAGCTGAAAAAAACAACTGCTGTGGAGAATAATGGTTTCAGCATTCTCAACAATGCTCTTCCTGTAGATCTGAAGAATGTCATCACAGAGGGGTCCAATGATAGCGAGGAATACACTAACAGTGGCAGTAATGGAATGGGAATGCACTGAAGAAAAGTAGCACTGAAATGACATGCCAAAAATAAATACTGAAAAGCAGAATAATCTGCAGTGATAATGTCAACTGATAATATATAATATAAAATAGCTGGATTAAAATCGCCAGCACAGTGAATATAAGTTGATGAAAGTACTTATCCCACAATCCTTAAAAAAGCAATTAAAAAGTTATGTAACAAAGAAAATATATTTTATTTATTGTGAATGCAAGTCTCCAAGGTTCATAACGATAGACAGAAATCAGATTAATCAGTAATTTGGTTACACGCTGTCAACATAAATGAAGTACAAGAAAAACAACGTAGAAGCAAAAGCTGCAGTTCCATAATTTCATTTGATAAGATTCACAGAAATGTGATAGTGTCCATATCAGGGCAGATCTTCTGCTAACAATGACACTAGTTCTTCCAGTACGATCTAGCGTGTAGCCCTCTAGCTCATCAGCAATACACAAGTGTCAGGTTGTGCTGACAGCATGCTGAAAATATTAGTAAGGCCAGGCTGCAGGCTCAGTAGATGTCAAAACTACCATTTTCACTGAATGTTTGTGGATGCCTGTGATGCTCACAAATGTTCAAAATTGCTCAGCTACATAAAAAAATAACAAAAATAGACAAACACTGCAAACATTGCAAATTCTCATAATTATATTAAACATGTAATTTTCTGTAAATGTAACTAAGAACTATATTCCCTGTGACTATAACACTATATTTTGCATTCTGATATTGCTTTTTCCTCGTACTATCTCAATGCATTGATATGATGCAATAATTTGTACGGATGGCATGCAAAGCTGAAGTTTATCACTGTTCCTTGGTACATGTGACAATAATAAATCAATTATCAATAAATACAACTCTAACCCTTTTTATGGAAGTCTCCATCTGCTCTTTATTTAATAGTTCTACTGTACTTGCACCAAATTTATCTGACACTGGTTCTGCTGGGAGATTTCACGGCTGACCCTGGTGTCCATGCCAGCACTCTACTGAGCATAAGGCAACATTCCTGCCTTCACTCAGGATTACTCAGCTATGGGCATTATGATGGTAGGTATTAGAACATAGAACAAAGAACATAGAATAGTACAGCACAGTACAGGCCCTTCGGCCCACAATGTTGTGCCGAACCTCAAGCCCTGCCTCCCATATAAACCCCCAACTTAAATTCTTCCATATACCTGTCTAATAGTCTCTTAAATTTCACTAGTGTACCTGCCTCCACTGACTCAGGCAGTGTATTCCATGCACAAACCACTCTCTCTTCCTCTAATATCCCCCTTGAACTTCCCACCCCTTACCATAAAGCCATGTCCTCTTGTATTGAGCAGTGGTGCCCTGGGGAAGAGGTGCTGGCTATCCAGTCTATCTATTCCTCTTAATATCTTGTATACCTCTATCATGTCTCCTCTCATCCTCCTTCTCTCCAAAGAGTAAGGCCCTAGCTCCCTTAATCTCTGATCATAATCCACACTTCCTAAACCAGGCAGCATCCTGGTAAATCTCCTCTGTACCCTTTCCAATGCTTCCACTTCCTTCCTATAGTGAGGCGACCAGAACTGGACACAGTACTGCAAGTGTGGCCTAACCAGAGTTTTATAGAGCTGCACCATTACATTGCGACTCTTAAACTCTATCCTTCGACTTATGAAAGCTAACATCCCATAAACTTTAACTACCCTATTCACCTATGAGGCAACTTTCAAGGATCTGTGGACATGTACCCCAAGATCCCTCTGCTCCTCCACACTACCAAGTATCTTGCCATTTACTTTGTACTCTGCCTTGGAGTTTGTCCTTCCAAAGTGTACCACCTCACACTTATCCGGGTTGAACTCCATTTGCCACTTCTCAGTCCACTTTTGCACCTATCAATGTCTCTCTGCAATCTTCAACAATCCTCCACACTATCTACAACATCACCAACCTTTGAGTCGTCGCCAAACTTGCCAACCCACCCTTCTACCCCACATCCAAGTCGTTAATAAAAATCACGAAAAGTAGAGGTCCCAGAACCGATCCTTGTGGGACACCACTAGTCACAATCCTCCAATCCGAATGTACTCCCTCCACCACGACCCTCTGCCTTCTGCAGGCAAGCCAATTCTGAATCCACCTGGCCAAACTTCCCTGGATCCCATGCCTTCTGACTTTCTGAATAAGCCTACCGTGTGGAACCTTGTCAAATGCCTTACTAAAATCCATATAGATCACATCCACTGCACTACCCTCATCTATATGCCTGGTCACCTCCTCAAAGAAATCTATTAGGCTTGTTGGACATGATTTGCCCTTCACAAAGCCATGCTGACTGTCCCTGATCAGACCGTGATTCTCTAAATGCCCATAGACCCTATCTCTAAGAATCTTTTCCAACAGCTTTCCCACTACATTGTACATCAGCTCCATAACTCCCCCAAATGCATTTTTAAGATTTTTTTGAAGAATAGGATTCAAATTATTTGTATTCTAAGTGTGTAAATCAAATCGTTTTTAGTGAATATAAATGCTTTGTTATGTGGAAGAAGAGACAAGCTTAACTGGGAATCGTCAAGTAACAGTTTAAAAAACATAATTTACTATTTTGAGTGTAAAGATGAAAAAACTCTGATATTGGCTTTGAACAGTGTACATCAGAAATTGTGCTGCCTGTGGTGGCAGCAGGCAATTTCTAACTAACTAATCTGCAATTTGTTAATAACACATAATGCATAATCAAGTAAAGCCAAAAAGCATCTGGCATACAATGTTCTCTCACAAGATTATCTACGTTTATAGATTATAGTGAGAATTTCAGCAAGGAACAAACTTATTCAAAATATGTCCTTTTGTTCCGTATTGCAATGTGAATTTAAAAAAAAAAATCGCTTTCCTAAAGTTTTTCACTTCCATAGTGACTTCCTATCGCTACACCTCATTTATCTCCTTAACCATGCTTTTTTTAAGAGAGAAAATACTCTCCTAGAGTTTCCGACACAACTCTTGCTTATACTTAATAGGGAGATTATGCTATTTTTTTTCTGTTTCAAAACATGGAAAGCAGGATATTGTGCCCCTGCTGCTAAACTCATATTGCTGTGATAATTTCAAATATGGAAAATACAGACTTCTTCAGGGCGTATTATACACACAAAATAAACTGATCTGAATCAAGGGATGTCTGTTGAACAAATGCAACAAAGCAATAATTCATTATTAGCAATTTTATACACTTACAAATAGTTTGAAAGTTTAGAAAAGCTGTTTGCAACTGTACTTACTAGGAATAGGTCTGAGGACATCCGGAATAAGGATTTCCACCAGAGCCTGGTACATTACATGATCGCAGGTGCACATCCACTTGAGGACGGAATCATTCTTGCACAGAGCAATAAGCTTTGCCTTTGGAAGTCTACCTTCTATTTCATTCTCACTGCAGAACAGATATGGAATTTATTAATTAAATTAAAAAATTATTATCGCAAGGACTGAATTACAGTGAAAAGCTGAGGTACTGTTCATACAGGTTAATTCATTACAATAGTGGATTGAGGTAATACAGTAACAGAGTGCAGAATAAAGTATTACGGTTACAAAGTGTGAGGTCATAATGAGGTAGACCATGAGGTCGAGAGTCCATCTTCTCTTACTAGGGAACTGTTATATCAGAAATAATTAAAGCACCTATAACAAATGATTTATTTTTATTCTGTAATTGCATGATGGATTATTATATCCCTGACAAGTACTACAAAGGCCATTGGATCCAACTTAATATGCCTAAGGCATTGGCAGATTAAATTGAAAATTGTGACAAAGTATAGTTTGAATGCAGGTTCATTTTTGAGCTCATACATTAGTTAAGGCTTTAAACAATGGAGATATTACAGTAAAAAAAGTAGAGCAAATCCAAAGGTATACTGTTTTTTGAAAAGAAAATTCAATGCAACTGAATTGTCTTAGCAGCACTGAATGGAATATGTTTAAGATAGGAATAATGGGTAGAAATTTAAACTTGAGTGAAATTCTGTGGATATACATGAATGTTCCCATATACTGACTATTCTTGTATAAGATTCTGGTATTTTTCTACTATCCAGCTTCCACATTCATAAATATTGAATTTATGGCTGGAAAATGGAGGGGGTGGTTGGGAGAATTTTTTCATTGTAAGGTTCTTTAAACTGTTCAAAAATCTGATATTAATTAGTTGGATCCTCCACGACCTGGATTAACACGTTGACGTTGTGTGGAGGCTTGTGTGCTTCAAAGACTCCATTAAACGATGCCAACTCAGGGTCACCCTTGATGGAACAGCTGTGGATGAGACACCAGACAAAGAACAATCCAATCCCGGCTCCCGAGTGAACAGACTCACATCTGCCCCTCCCAGGCCATGCCATACGAAACAACAACAATTAGTTGGATGTAGACAATACTTGTATTAGCTGTTTATGTGGAAAAGCATTTTGAAACGTGAAAGAATCAAAGCTGGAGGAAGTCAGCAGGTTAAGCAGCATCTGTAGAGGCAAAGGGATAGTTGACATTTCTAGTCATGGCCCTTCTTCAGGACTGATACTGTGCAAATGTGTGACTTACTTAAAGGCCTTAAAGCTCGACAAATGAACCATCCCGTTCACCTCCACTGTCACCCTCCGTCTGACAAAACTGGTCCTCACCCTCAACAAGTTCCTCCCACTTTCTCCAGACTCGAGGGGTAGTCATGGAGATCCACATGGGACCCAGCTATGCTTGCCTTTTTTTTGGTTATGTAGAACAGTCCACGTTCCAAGCCCTCCCCGGTAATCCTCCCCAACACTTCCTCACTACATTGACAACTGCATTGATGCTGCTTCACGCACTTGTGCTGGGCTTGTCAATTTCATCAGCTCTGCCTCCATCTTCCACCCTGCCCTTAAATTCACTTGGTCCATTTCTGACACCTCCCTCCCCTTTCTCAATTTCTCTGTCTCCAGAGGTGAACATCAAGAAAGCTCACCTCTGTCCCAGGATACTGACGGTCTTTTACCGCTGTACCATTGAGAGCATACTCACCAACTGCATCTCAGTGTGGTATGGCAATTGTCCTGTAACGGACCGCAAAGCACTCCAGCATGTAGTGAAAACTGCCCAGCGGATTATCGGCACTCAATTGCCCACCATTGAGAACATCTACCATAAATGCTGCCTGGGCAGGGCGAAAAGCATTATCAGGGATGCATCTCACCCTAACCATGGACTTTTTACTCTTCTCCCATCCGGTAGGCGCTACAGGAGCCTCTGCTCCCGTACCAGCAGGCACAGGAAGAGCTTCTTCCCTGAGGCTGTGACACTGCTGAACCTCTCATCACAGTGCTAAGCAGTATTGCATCCATATTTTACTGTCTCAGTACTTTTATATTTGTGTGCTGTAGCACTTTTTTAATTCGCAGTTATTTTGTAAATAACACTATTCTTTGCATTTCTGGTCAGACGTTAAATGCATTTCATTGGCTTTGTAGCTGTACTCGGCAAAATGACAATAAAGTTGAATCTAATCTAATCCAATCTTGGAGCCAAACTGTCTACTGACATCTTTTATAAACCTACCGATTCCCACGGCTATCTTGGCTATACCTCTTCCTATCCTGTCTCCTATAACAATTCTATTCCCTTTTCTCAGTTCCTTTATTTCTGCCACATCTGTTCCCAGGATGACGCTTTCCTTTCCAAGACATCCTTTCCAACCCTTCATCTTCAAAGACTGGGATTTCCCTTCTTCCTCCATTGATGCTACCCTCACCCGCATCTCTTCCATTTTCCGAGACATCCACGCTCATACTATCTTCCTGCCACTTTAACAGGGATTGACTTCCTCTTGTCCTAACCTACCACCCCATGAGCCTCGACATCCACACATCATTCTTCACAATTTCTACCAAAAGAGATACTACCCTCTTTTTTACCTACCCCCTCCCCTCCCCACTTCCCGCAGGGATCACTCCCTCCAGGACTCCCTTTGTCCATTCATCCCTCCCCACTAATCTCCCTCCTGATATGTATCCCTTTAAGCAGC
Organism: Mobula birostris; assembly: GCF_030028105.1. Taxonomy (NCBI): domain Eukaryota; kingdom Metazoa; phylum Chordata; class Chondrichthyes; order Myliobatiformes; family Myliobatidae; genus Mobula; species Mobula birostris. The sequence continues at coordinate 56,332,341 of NC_092386.1, forward strand.
CAAATTGCTACATCTGCCCATTTACCTCTACCCTCACCTCCAATCAGGGCCCTAAACAGTCCTTCCAGGTGAGGCAACAATTCGCCTGAGATTCTGTTGGGGTTGTCTATTGTATCTGGTGCTCTCAATGCAGCCTCCACCACATTGGTGAGACCGGTCGCAAATCCAGGGACTGCTCTGTCGAGCACCACCACTCTATCTGCCACAAGCGGAATTTCTCGGTGGCCAACCATTTTAACTCTGACTCCCATTCCCGTTCTAACATGTCAGTCCATGGCTTCCTCTTTTGTCACGTTGAGGCCACTCAGGGTGGAGGAGCAGCACCTCATATTCCATTTGGGTAGACTCCAACCTGATGGCATGAACATTGATTTCTCCTGGTAATTTTTTCCCCTCCCTCCTCCCCCTTTTTCTGTTCCCCACTCTGGCCTCTTACCTGTCCTCACCTGCCTACCACCTCCCCCAGTGCCCCCTCCTTCTCTTTCTCCTATGGCCCACTCTCCTCTCCTATCAGATTCCTTCCTCTCCAGCTCCTTACCTTTCCCACCCACTTGGCTTCACCTATCAACTTCTAGTTATCCTCCTTCCCCCTCCCCCCTTTTTATTCTGGTGTCTTCCACCTTCCAGTCCAGTCCTGAAAAAGGGTCTTGACACAAAATGTTGACTGTTTTCTCTTTTCCATAGATGCTACCTAACCTGCAGCATTTTGTCTGGGTTGCTTTGGATTTCTTGCACCTGCAAAATTTCTTGTGTTTATTTTTCAATTCTCTTTTTAGCAGATTATAATAATTTTTGAAAAGGTTTCCAAAAAGCATCATTTATTTCAATCTGTCTGTTATACAATGAATGAACATAAAGAAGCAACAAGGCTCACCTGTTTTCCTTTAAAAAAAAGTCCATAATCATTAATCAGTGATAATCTCTGCTCAAAATTACCGTGGCACATGAGAGATTCTTTCAGAACATTATTTGCCAATTTGGTTACATGTTCTCAATAAAAAAGTTCACCACCTCTGATTTGAAAATATCTGAGGGCTACAAGAAATACAAATCAGACCTGGATATTGCGGTAATTTTTCTTAGATGTTGGCAGCCCGCCTGCATCATTAGAAGGTTGCTAAATGTCCAATTCAAAGATTGAAGGTACATTTATTATCGAACTATGTATTCAGTATACAACCCTCAGATTCATCTTTCCCAAAGATATCCACGAAACAAAGAAAAACCATGGAGCCCATTCAAAGAAAAAAAAACACATTAACCCCCTCAACCCCACATGAAAAATAAAACAAATTGCAGAAATGGCAACAAAACAAATGAGCAAAAAATCACAAAATATAAAACACAAAATCGAAAGAGTCCATATTCAGTTCAGGTCAGTGTTCAGAATCTGCAGGCTGTCCCGGTCAAAATCACCCAAAAGTGCAACAAGAAAAGGAGCAACCAGAATCAGAAACATATCATAACGTGAACTACAGAGTTCAATCCACAAACCACAGGCCCAGAACTTTGGCACCATCTTCAGACAGCATTGAGGAAAGGAAACCATTCAAACACAGGGACCTTCTTTCAGGAACAGCGACAGAGAGTGAAGGCTGATTTATACTTCTGCGTAGTAGCCTACACCGTAGCCTACACAAGTGGCCTATGCCGTTGTGAGCACCTATACTTGTGCGTTGGTGTGTCTGTGTCGCTCTGCAATTCACTGCCAAAACGCTAGTTGGCGATGGGATTTCTATGCCACAGTGTTGAGTTTCTTTGTGTTGAAACTCAACACGAAGAAACTCTAACTTCAAACATTGGCAACTGAAACTGAAGGAGGGTGAATTTTCTGTGCTTGTCTGACCACTGAGAGACATTGACGAGGAAATGCACTTCAAATATTTTTGGATGTCGGCAGGTAGATTTGACGATTTGGTTCATCGTCTCCAACCATTTATTTCACATCAGTGTACGCACAGTATACTCTGAGACTGGCAATCACCATTTGAGTTTTAGCTTCAGGTGCAAGTCAACAGGCTGTGGCAGCTAGCTACAAACTGGCGTCAAACACAGGGTCCTCTATAATTTCGGAGGCCTGTAAAGCTTTATGGAAAGCATTGCAGCCAGAGTTCCTTCCCTGCCCTTCAGTCGCCCAATGGGAAGCTTCTGCAGCGTAGGAGGAAATGCGATGCTCCCAAGCGGACCAATCGCAGTTGTTGCGGTCTGCGTCGCCGTGACGCGTAGTTACATTTTTGGGGAGGTGCGTGTCAGGCTGCAGCGTAGGTTATGTGGCTACGCCATACCTCCGGCGTAGATTTGACACATAAGTATAAATTGGCCTTGAGAGAAAGAGAGATCGTCATATGCCGTCACCTTAAGCAAGTGAGAGGCTGGCAGACAGCAGTGCTGATCACAAGCTTGCCTTCTGCACCCGCCTCGATGACTTTAATCTTCTTCAGAGCTTTAATCAGCGAGATCAGCAAGAAATGGAATCAATCATTGAGATCAGTAAGAAATAGTCAATCATGGAGTCTCCAAGCTTCTTGGCCTCGAGGGCGCTTGAAGCCTCATGGAACCCTCTTGGAGGCAGCAAAACACCAGATCACTCAATCAACCCAAAAACAAGCCACCAAAATGTAGATCAAAGGATCCAATAGTAGCAGAACCACATTTGAGAGGAAAAGACATAAAATAAGTGAAATAAGTAAATTTGTAAACTGCTTGGAAGATGTTGCCCTTGGTCACATTGTTTGCTAGCGCCACCTTCTTGTGGGTGTAGCTCTGATACCAACTTATCTTGGGCTCTAAAAAGGATTTAAACCAATATCCATCCAACTAAAGAGAGACACAGCACCAAACAATATGCTGGAGGGACCCAGCAGTCCAGATAAAGGGTCTCCACCTGAAAGGTAACTGTCTATTTCCCTCCACAGTCGCTACCTGGCCCACTAAGCTCCTCCAGAATCTTGTTTTGTTCTTACGTGTAACTGAGTTTAAGAAAACTGATCAAGCTGTTAAAGTCAAAATAAAGTCAGTAACTTGCCTTGTTTGATTGATGGTAGTCCCATCAGGTGAAGGGGATGGACTATAGTGCCAGAATGTTTGCCATAGCTTTTCAATGAGGCTAAATTGAAGATTCACTACTACGTCCAGTATTGCCTTTAAGACAACAACAATATATAAGTAAAAGAGTACAGTGTTAAAGGATTGAATGCACATTTCTGAAAAAGATAGGCACCATTCTACATGAGGACTTGTGTGTCTTAGGAAGAGAATCTGGAATCTTACAAATGATTTAAAATAAAGATACAGGTTTAATTATTTCTTTTGTTCCCCAAACTAAAATCCTGAAATGCCAAATAAAGTAGTGATATTCATAAAGAGTATTAATCACAGTTTGATGAGAAAGGTTAATGTCATTTCAATGATTATGGTTGTTCCGGCAAGGATTACTGTGAAATTGTATGAGACGACAGTAGTGCAGCGGTTAGCATAATGCTATTATAGCGCCAGCAACCCAGGTTCAATTCTGCACTGTCTGTAAGGGGCTTGTACAGGGACAATGTACAAACACATTGCAAAGGCAGACAGATAAGTAAGTTTATTGGCCACATGGTGTAATTGGGCAGTGTGGGCTCATTGGGTCAGAAGGGCCTTTTATCGCGCTGTATCTCTAAATAAATCAATAAAAAGATAAATAGTTTACTTTTAAGAGACCTACATTGTGAACTGTGAATAAAATATACAGTCGCAAGAAAAGGTTTGTGAACCCTTTGCAATTACCTGGCTTTCCGCATTAATTACTCATAAAATGTGGTCTGATCTTCATCTAAGTCACAATAATAGACAAACACAATCTGCCTAAACTAACAACACACAAACAATTGTACTTTTTCTCATCAATACTGAGTACACCATTTAAACAATCACAGGCTAGGTCCAAAGAAGTATGTGAACCTCCGGGGAAATGCTTTTTACAAAAGCTATTTAGAGTCAGGTGTTCTAGTCAGTGAGATGAAATTGGTGGTTTGGGTTGTAGAAGTGCCCTGCTTTATAAAAAAGGCACAAAGTCAGGTTACTGATAGAGCCTGCTCTTCTCAAGAAAGATCTGTTTATGTGCACCGTCTCAATCAAAACTTTCAGAGGACCTTAGAAGAATTGTAGCGATGCACGAAACCCGAAAAGGCTACAAAGGCATTTCTAAAGACCCGAGTGCTCATCAGTCCACATTGATCATTGTCTACAAATGGAGGAAACTCAGTACTGTTGCTACTCTCCTTAGGCATGGGAGTCCTGCAAAGATCACACCAAGAACACAACGTACAATGCTGAAGGAGGTGAAAAAGAACCCAAGGGTAATAGCAAAAGACCTGCAGAAATCTCTAGAACTTGCTAAAGACTGTTCATGTGTTCACTAAAATGGGAAAACACTGAACTAGAACCCTGGAAGGACACCATGCAGGAAACCACTGCTCTCCAAAAAACACTTGCTGCACATCTCAAGTTAGCAAAAGATCACCTGGATGTTCCATAACACTTCTAGGAAAACGTTCTGTGGACAGATGAGACAAAAGTTTAACTTCTTGGCAAAAATGCACACTGCTATGTTTGGAGGGAAAATGGCACTGCACACCAATATCAAAACATCACCATAGTTGTGAAACATGGTGGAAACAGCTTTATGGTTTTGGGCTGCTTTGCTGCCTCACGGCCTGGACAGCTTGCAGTCATTGAAGGTACAATGAATTCAAAATTGTATCAAGACATTTTGCAGGAGAATGTCAGGGTAGCAGTCCGTCACCTGAAGCTTAACAGGGGTTGGATAATGCAACAAGACAATGATCCGAAACATAAGAGTAAATTAACAACAGAATAGCTTAAAAAGAAGAAAGTTTGCAATTTGGAATGGCCAAGTCAGAGTCCAGACCTTAACCCAATTGAGATGCTGTGGCATGATCTAAGAGGGCTGTTCATGCAAGGTATCACACAAATACTGATGAACTGACACAGTTTTGTATGAAAGCATGGCCTAAAACTCATCTTCGTCACTGTGCAAGTCTGATCAGCAGCTACAGGAAAAGTTTGGTGGAGGTTATTGTTGCTAAAGAAGCTTCTACTAGTTATTAAATACATGGGTTCACATACTTTTTCCAGCCTGGACTGTGACTAAACAACCTGTTCAATAAATACATGAAAAGTACAATTGTTTGTGTGTTATTACTTAAGGCAGATTGTGTTTGTCTATTATTGTGACTTAGATGAATATCAGACCAAGTATTATGAGTAATTAATTCAGCAAACCAGGAAACTGTAAAGGGTTCACAAACCTTTTCTTGCAACTGTACTTGTTGCCCTTAAAATCCATACCTCACAGTGTTCCCTATATAGAATCTGTAGTGTTCTGATGTCCTCAACAGTAATGCCATCCAACAAGGAACTATCTCCAACCTCAAGCTCTATAAATTCAGGAAGAGCACGAGAGGCATCTATCATGGGAATAAATAAAACAAAACATTTATTAACACAATTTATATAAGACAAAACTTTTCTTGGTTTATTGATAATAATGGGTCTTACAAACTTCAATGTACTTGATACAGCAATGAGGGCCATAATTGAACTACTTAAAATTTTCTGTCATTGAAATGATTTGTTGACTGCAATTGGACTTCTTTCAACGATATTAATTTCTTCAAAGATTTTAGTCATATACAGTGCTGTATGGAGTTAATTTGTTTTCTAATGAAAGTAATGTAGCTCTTGCCCCACAACTCATTAAACACAGTAGTTTCCAATGTGTTTTAACATAATGTCTTGGTCATCTTATCACAACAGTGAAATTATTAAGTGAATGATTCCAGAAATTGGTTTGCATAATATCCAAATTTGAAACTATCAACACTGGATTGCGCTGTCGATCATTTCTCAGTAAAATCATGTAATGTAAACCGCATTGTGAACTTCCATAATGGTCATCAGCTTATCTGACCTTTTCTTAGGGTTAAACATACATCATGTGATTCCATCAATACGCCAAAGATTTGCCTGTACCAACATAAATTAGAATTGAAAGCTCTGCAGCACAACCGTCATATAACAGTCTCAGAAGATGTACAAGAATGTCATAGTAGTTTTTGGCTTTACTACTTACTTAAAAGGATATTCTGTTGACTTTGAGATTCCCAATTATACATAAATGTAAATACAGGCTGCTCAAACGATACAAGTTCAGAAAGATCTGAACTAAGATTTTAGCTACTGAAAAATTTGTTTAACGAGTGCCTAAGTGGTGACAATATGGCAGCACCACATTGACATGGACACTAACAAGAATCGTTGGAAAAACTATACCTTTCTCGGGTCTCTCCTGTGAGCAAATTATTTAGAGGCTCAGGTTTTCCAAAGCCTTCATCACTATAATAAAGCAGAAATATCTTTGGACACACTCTTTGCCTGGACTGCTTTCTTCATGGAGGTCCTGCTCTTTTTGACAGGCTCCTTCCAAATCGCTGCTGCAGATTTTTGCCACACATCTCAATTTACTCTCCTTGTTATATGGTCACTCTCACTATGGTCAACACGCTCCTAGAAGACGGCGGCGCAGCTAATGTAGATGAACTGAACACACTGATGAGGGAGGGGGAGAAGTGGAGAGTCCGTCATCGTGCCCAACGCCAGCCCCATAGGCCTGAGTCGATGTTGTAGTAGTAGTAGTAGTAATATCAACAAGGTAACCGAAGTAATTAAATTTTACTTTGGTCCTACAAGGAATCGATACTGAGAACATTTGGATTTACTGGCATTGCCTTCCTATGAATATAGGGAGCTATTAACAACACTCCCATTAACTTCTACAATATACAGGTAGCTGTGGATTACAAAGAATTTCCTAATGATCAGTGCACCATTTCTTGGATGTACATAAGACCTTTTATTTTTACGTAGAGTGCCTCTGCACTACCAGATTTTTCCAGTGGTTGGCACTACGTGGGAGGATGGATATTGGGGGACAAGAGCCAATTTCTACTTCTCTGGCTCTTCACAGTACCGTGTTCTGCAGCCACAGCATCTGAGCATTGATGCAATAATAGACTAATAGTTGAAAAAGCTATTGGTCCTGAAAATGAGATTTCATTATCTGGGCTGTCTTATGGTGCATGCCTAGTACATGAGGAGACTTCAATATTATGTGTTGCATGTTGCTCAGCTTTACAAGTTGAAGACAGCAATACTGCTTTAAGAACAACGAACAGACCCAGAGCCTGGGGGCATAGCAGGAACAAATAAAGAGGAATAGGAATTCCTATACAAAACAGGAGAAGGAGTAGCCACTTGGCTCATGGAGTAAGAAAGATGATGACTGATCTTGAATATGAAACACCATTTTTCTGCCCATCCTCAGAATCTGAGAACTCTTGAGATTCGCTATTTAGTGATGAAGTCTCTCCTTATTTCAGTTGTAAATAACCTACACCTTATTTTCAGACTGTGATGCCTATTTTTTTGACTCCTTTACTGGGAGAAACATCTTCCTCATATCTGTCTTGTAGGCACCACAAACAATTTGGTATGTTTCAATGAAATTTATCACTCATTCTTCTAAACTACAGAGGATACAGACCTAAGATTTTTTTCCTCCTACAACCAGTTGTTTTAACTTTTAATGATAAGCATTAGAGGGCAAAGTAAAAAGAGGATCTAAAAACTAATTTTTGATTGCAATTATTTTTGCATCTGACATGAACAGGAAATGTCAAGGAATCGTAACATAGCAAATACAACACGCTATCAATGTATTCTTGATCATTTTAATAGTATGATTCTGGACTAAGCAAAGATCTATCTCACTTTAATACTGTATATCTGATATTGTAATTCAAACCCAGGAGGATTTTTAATCTGTAGCAGTGAGTTCAATGCCCAGTAGATTCACAGACTTGTACAGCATAGAAACAGGCCCTATAGCCTACTGTGTCTATTGCGAACATCATACCCCTCCATACTAATCCAACTTACTTGCATTAATTCCAAATCCTCCCATGTCTTGCTGATTCAAACACCTGTCTGGATTAAATGTTGTAACTATCCTCACCTCCAGCACCTCCTTTGACAGCTCATTCCTTCGATCATCTTTAAACTTCCTTCCTCTCACCATAAACCAATGCACTCTCCTCTAGTTTTAGACATCCTTTAGACTCTGGCTTTCTACCTTATCTATGCCTCTCATCATTTTATTGATCTCTAATAATGTATGAGATCATGAAAAGGCAAAGTAACTTCACTGGACATGTGATTAGGAAAACGAAGTTAGAATGCACGGTAATTATGGGAAAGATTGAAGGGAAGAAAGCAAGAGGAAGACAAAGACAAATGATGATGGAGACAGCAGCCAGAGAACTGGAAATGAATACCAATGAATTGATCCACTTGACCCGAAACAGGAGTGTGTGGGCCATGGCAGTCAAAGCTCAAACTGGGCATGGCACCTGATGATGATGATGATTATATTACATCTCAGCCTCTGTTGCTACAGGGAAAACTCATCAGCCTATTCAATTCCTCCTTGTAACTCAAGCTCTCCAATCCACGCAACAGCTTTGTGAAGCTTTCCTTGATCCTTTCTAACTTAATCACGCTCTTCTTGTGGTGTGGCAACCGTAGCAAAAAGGTAATCCTCCAAATTTAGCTAATCAATGCCTTGTACAACTCTTGTGCTCAGTGCTTTGGTTGAAGAAGGGATGCCTGTCATACATCGTCTTTGTCACCCTGTCTAACTGTGTTGTCACTTTAAGGTAATTCTACATTTGTACTGTGAGCTGTCTCCATTCAGCAACATTTCACAAGGCTCTATAATTCACTGTGTATGCCTTGCCATGGTTTACTTTCCTAAAATGCATCACTTTGCACTAGTCTGAGTTAAATTCCAGGTGCCATTCCATTGCCCACTTTTCCCAGTTAATCTACACTTTGTGGCCACTTCATAAGGAACCTGGTGTGGTCTCCTGTTGTTGTAGCCCATCAGCCGCAAGGTTTGGCATGTTGTGCATTCAGAGGTGCTCTTCTGCACACCACTGTTGTAACGTGTGGTTATTTGAGTTACTGCCACCTTCCTGTCAGCTTGAATCAGTCTTGCATTCTCCTCTGACCTCTCTCACGAATAAGACACTTCCGCCTACAGAAATACCGTTCACTAGATGTTTTTTTTCGCACCATTCTCTGAAAACTCTGACTGTTGTGTGTGAAAATCCCAGGAGATCAGCAGTTTCTAAGATACTCAAACTAGTCTGATTGGCACCAATAATCAGTCCACAGTCCAAAGTTACTTAGATTACATTTCTTTCCCATTCTGATGTTTGGTCTGAACAGCAACTGAACCCATTGATCATGTCTGCAAGCTTTTATGCACTGAGCTGCTGCCACGTAACTGACTGTTTAGATATTTGCATTAATGAGCAGGAGCACAAGTACATTTAATAAAGTGGTCACTGAATGCATATCCCTCTGTAACTTCAAACAACCTCCACCACTATCCACCACACCACTAATTTTGGTGTCATCTCTAATCTTGCTAATATCACACTACCTTCATTCTCATCCAAGTTGTTAATGTATATGACAAAGTGGCACAACAATGGTCACGGGCCTCCAATCTGAAAAACAACCCTCATGATCTCATCTGCCTCCTACCACTTGGCCAATTTTGTATCCTACTAGTTCTGCCACCCTGGATCCCAAGTGTTCTCATCTTCCGGAGCAATCTATCGTATGGGTTCCTGTCAAAACCTTTGTTGAAACCTACATGGACAATGTTTACCGTTCAACCTTTGAAGGGTCCTGTCTGATGCCAGTGAAATTGGCTTTCCCCCAATTTAGGGCTTCAACTTAAGGACCAGTCCTATCTTTCTCCTTAAATATCATGAAACCAACAGAATTTTTTTTCACTGGTTCCAAAGGACCCCTCTATCGGTACATCACTTGTCCAGTTTAATTTCCCAAGAAGATATCTAACATTATCCCCTCGCTACGAGGACCATCCACATATTACTTCAGGAAACTATCCTGGGCAGCTTAACCAATTTTGAACCCGCCTGATCACTTAGCACAAAGGCAATCTCAGTCAATATCAGGGAAGTAGCAGCGGCTCTTGCAGAGATACTTGCTTCATCATTGGCCAGCGGTGAAGCTCCTAAAGACTGGAAAGTGATTAATATTCTGTTGTTTAAAAAGGGTAGCAAGGACAAGCCAGGGAACTACAAGCCAGTCAGCCTGAGATCACTAGTTGGGAAGTTACTGGAGGGAATTTTGAGGGAGTGGATTTACCAGCATTTGGGTAGACAAAGTCTGATAAGAGAAAGTCAGCATTGCTTTGTGTATGGGAGATGTTCTTGATGAACTTTTCGGAGATTTTTGAAGAGGTAACCAAAAAGGTAGATAAGCATTGGACACTGGAAGTTGCCTATTTGGATTTTCAACAAGGCTTTCGACAAGGCCCTGCATGCAGACAATTCCAGATGATTAAGTCCCATGTGATCCAGGGAGATCTGGTTAGGTGGATTCAAAATTGGGTAGGAGGTAAGAGGCAGAGCGGTGGTTGAAGATGTTTCTCAGAATTGAGACTGGTGACTATCAGTGTGCCGCAGGGGTTTGATGTTGGGACCTTAATATTCATTACCTATATAAGTAATCCGCATGCAAATGCACAAGGCTTTATCAACAAGTTTGTCAATGACAAAAAATAGGAAGCGTTCTTGACAGTGGAAAAGGGTATTGCAGATTACAAGGAGATCTTGATCAAGTAGGGAAGTGGGACAAGGAGTGGCAAATGGATTTCAATATAGTTAAGTATAAAGTGATGCATCTTAGAAAGTCAAACCAGTGTAAGACTTACGCTAGGAATGGTACGGCACTAGAGAGTGTCATGGATAAAGTGACTTATGGGTATTGTTACATACCTCAAGGAGATCTGTGATTTTTTTTTGTGAGAATGATTTAATGGTCTTTTGGAGGTTACCTGATGTAATTTTCCTGCCGATGTGAGGTCATGTGATGACACGTTCACCACGGGTATATAAGGGAAGACCCCAGATGACGCAGTTAGTTTTTAGTTTTCCAGCTAAAACGTGCACCTGTGTCTCCGTTTCTGTTGTATATTTATTTTATGATGCAGTTTCATTTTTTAAAAACGGAGTGTTGCGTTCTGTTGCAAGGTATAATAGTGCTGGATTGGCAATTTTTGCTAGATGTGTTGATGTACCTTATTCCAGCAGTAGTACGGGAGAGTGAAGGCTTTATCGAAGTACAGGACCTGAAGGATTGAGAGGAGTTGGTTTTGTTCGGCAGTTTAACAAAGGATCGACCTTATTGAGTCTTTGTTGAAGGAGTAGTGACCTGCATCGAAGATAACTGTTGCCAAAACAGCAAAGAGTTCATGCAAGGTTTGCTCTCTAGAATTTAAGGTCAGTTGTTTTAAACTGTTTATTTCCTGCATCGTGAATCCTTTGGACAGAACCAGCAGGAAAGTCGTGTCTATGAAGAAATCCTTCTCCAGAGAAGTCTCTCCCAATTGAATGTATAAATCTGTTGGACTTTCGAATTTACCATTTTAAGAACTATATCTGACTTTACCGCTTTAAGAACTGTTTTCGCATTTAACGCTTTAAGAACCAGTGCCGAGTGACGATTTGTTGAACAGCGGCATAGCCGTTAACTTCTGGTTAAGATTTTCGTTTGTTTTAATTATTGTTTATCTGTGTTTAATAAATGTTTGGTTGTTCTTATACAAACGTATAACCTGTCTCGATTGATATTCATTGTTGCCAGTTATGTAACAGTATAAGTGCAGAGTTAGTTGAAAGCAGCATCACAGATAGACAAGATGATGAAAAAGATGTTTAGCAGCTGGGTTTCATCAGTTTGGGCATCAAGTACAGGAGTTGGGACATTCTGTTGCAGTTGAACAAGTTGCTCGTGAGACTGCACCCGGAGTGCTGTGTAGTGTTAAAAGAAAGATGAAGTTAATTGGAAAGAGCACAGAAAAGAGTTACAAGGATGTTGCCAGGACTAGAGGATCTAAGTTAGAGGGACAGGTTGTCCAGGCTAGGTCTTAATTCCTTGGAATGGAGGAGAAAGAGGAGCAATCTTATAGAAATGTTTAAAATTATCAGAAGCTTAGATAAACAGTAGGTTTTATCCCTCAGAGTAGGAGAGAAACTAGGGGACGTAGATTTAGGATGAGAGCGGGAAGATTGAAAAGTGATCGGGGGGCAACTTTTGCATGCAGAGGGTAGTGAGTACATAGAACAAGCTGACAGAAGAAGTGGTTGAGGCAGGTACAACAGTAGCAGTTGGATAGGTACATGGAGATGTGGGGCTTAGAGGGATGTGGGCCAAAGGCAGGGAATGAGGACTGGCTGCATAGTCCTGGCATAAAATTTAAGAGTTAGATATTACATTGCAACTTTATAAAACACTGGTTAGACCACACCGAATATTGTATGCAGTTCTGGTTGCTGGACTTTAGCAAGGATATGCTTGCAATGAAGAGAACGCATGGGAGATTCACTAGGATAAAGCTTAGATTGGAGGACTTTAGTCATGGGAAGAGATTGGAGACTCTATATTTGCTTTCCCTAAAACAAAGGAGGTTTGAGGTGACCTGATGTAAGCAAACAAGACTGTGCATGACAAAATCTTTTTCCCATGGTAGTGGTATCAAAAATGAGAGGGATACATTTAAGGTGAGAGGAAGGAGTATTTTTTCTTACATAAAGAGTGGTACCACTGGAGTTGATGGTATCAGATACTAATATAATGTTTAGAATTAGACTTAAATAGGCAGTTGTATATTGACCTAATATGGATAAATGGGGTTAGTGTAGATGGGCAAAAAAAGTTGGCCTCGATCTTGTGGATCAAAAGGCCCAGTTCTGTGCTGTTTGACACCAAGGTTCTATGACATAAACTAAGAAATTACAAATAATAGTAAACATCAAAGGTTTACTAAAATTAACACAGCATGGCTTACCAAGAAACTGCTGATGATGTTGACTTTGTGCTACAATGGTTTGTTCTGCAGAGTTTGGAACTTGTTGTCCACTTCCTGCGAAGCTGTCCCCTATTCCGTCCAATTTCTGCATAGGCTTATATCTGAGAAACAATATTACCAACACTGGAATGTTTAATGGGAAACTTTGGAGTAAAATGATTTTGAAAAATGTAAAAGAAGAATTCCACCTCAAAGAGAAACAAGAGAAAATAAACTGGGAGTTTCAAACTGGAATAGATCACATTTGTATCACTTACAATGGCAGCATATGCACAAGACACTAACATGAAAAGTTAGTGATAACCTGATCAGAACACCATCTTTACTATCAATAGCCACATAGATTTCCAAATTAGTGGTGTTGTCATTACCATCTCCTTCAATCATTATCTCAAAAATTTAATATTTTTCTAATAAAAATTATTTTAATACAGTTTAATTTTCCATGACTTTTAATTGACACCTCTGTCTTTTCTTTCCTGGCTTTACATTATGGGTTTCAATAATCTTTCAATGAAGGATTATATAAACAAAAACTTTTGGAGGGAAATGGCACGTTGGAATGACATGCCCTCAAATAAACAGTTTAGTATGCATCTAACAGCCTTACATTATTTTGATTTGCCATTGTAAAGTTTAAAATGTTTTATATTGAAAATGAAAGCTACTAACAACATGGGGTTCGGTACCTGCATGAAATGGTTAACCAACACAATATTTTTTTAGTGATTGAAAGATTAGGAAATTATCACAAAAAGTTGATGAGACAAAAAATGGAAAAATGGAAATAACATTTTTAAACTCTCCTGAAAAACTATAAAAATTGATTAAGATTCTATATTGAAAAAACAATTTTTCTATACCCGAACATCCAGTAACACTAACTACAGCACTAAAAGGGTAAAGGTTTCTAAGGTGCACTCAATGGTCAAAATAAGAATTATTTGAAAATAAAGACAGGACAAGATATTTTTCTCACGAAACTAATGCAAGAGCTGAATAAATTCTGTAACAGTGCCAAGATATTCACATTCAGTTGTCTATTTGCTCTTCACCTGAAGTTGCTTTATTGTTTACCACACAGTCAACAGTGAGTACTATTATTCTGTCAGCAAATTCTGGAGTTCACATAATCTTAACAAAATGAGAAAGAGAAGGAAAGTAGAATAATTCATGATTTGAAGGACAGTATTATCAACAATATTATTTTTAGAGGTGGTAGCAAGACACAGATACATGTACTAGTAGAGACACAAGAGATTGCAGATGTTGGAATCTGCAGCAACAGATAACCTGCTGGAAGAACTCAGCGTGTCAGGTGGCATCGGGTGGGGGTGGGGGGGGGAAGAGAAGGGGATGGATAAAGAAATTACCGATATTTCATTCCTGATGCAAGTTTTCAACTCAAAACGTCAAGAATTCTTTCTCCGGCACTGATGCTGCTTGACCTCTGAGTTCTTCCAGCAGACTGTTTGCTGCATGTATTAAGTCTTCTAAAATGCTTACCTCTGTTTCTGATGCATGGGTTGTTGTCTCATGGCCATGTACTGCATATCTTCCTGTAAGCGATTTAGTGGGGAGTCTGGTTTGATCCGGATGCCATAATAGTGATACTTCGAGTTTCCTCTAAGGCAGGAAAAATGCTTTAAATTTAAATAAATACTTAGTGCAATTATTAGAAAACAGTTTTAAAAAAATGGGTAAGTAACTAACCTTGTGCCTAGCCGCCTGGTACGCAGACCCATGAAAATGGAGCGAATAAGTTTCCCAAAAGAAGCTGCATTCACTGGGTCAAGCTTCTGCTCCTGACAGTGACGCAGATAGTGGTTGTACAGAGTGCTTCGAGGAAGGCTGACACCTTCTGCTGTTTCATAGTTGTCCAGTAACCACTGAAGCTAAAAGCACACATAAAACTTGTATTTCTATACCTTTTTAAGTTATGTACAATAAAGACAGCTTAACTATACTGGCCCAACTGTGAGCGTGTGTGTGGGGGATGGAAGTGCTGAATGATAGAACTCTTCAGATGTCCCTCAGGTAAGTCAGTCCAAGACCCAAAAGTAGGATCAGGGAACATGGAAGGAAGTGATGATGACGTAGAAAGTTTCAGCGTTTAAAGTTAGTTGTAATTATGCAGCAAGGTGAAGCACAGTGAGCAGGTGACTGTGTGTCAGAAAGCTGTCCTCTGTGTTCTGAGGTGCACCCCTGTTATCCTCAGCACCACAGTTTGATAATTTACCTACCTTGTTGAATCTTTCTGGATTTGTGTTTTGGACTTCTTTTTTATTGCAAATGTACTCTTTCTTGTAATATTTGTCAACAATTTATCTCCATTTTGTTTTGCTCATGAATGTTGCTTACAAAAACAACATGTGTGTGATGCTGCTGTTAACAAGTTTTTAAATTGCACCTGGGCATATGTGCACTTGTACATATGACAATAAACTCAACTTTGACAATCTGTCAGTGTCTGAGCAAATTAATCTTCTGTGGCACAGTAGGAGTACAGCATGTTTGGGTGTGCTCTTTCAGATATAAACAAGAGCATATACACTGTCGATAAAAGAGAACTGCAGTTCCATTTGTTGGAAATTTTGGCTAATGAGCTAAATTAGAAAATTAGTATTTTAATTCAAAGAAAAGAATTTAAAATTACCATTAACTAGGAGTGAAAGACTAAGTGACAGCTTCTGCAATTATAAGCAACTTAAAGTTAGCAGATTTTTTTTTTAAGACTGTAAGTTTGGAAAATTCAATCATTAGCCAGAGCCAAAAGTAACACAAGACAGGTATATTTGATGCTGATCCTTTTCAGCAGTAAAGGATTTTAAATTATTTTAATCTCCAGCAGAACGACTGGAAACAAAGGGAGATATGATATGATCCCAGTCTATTTTTCCCTCATTTTAAAATATTCAAAAATTTTTGATTTAAATAGTGAGGTACATTCTATGTATGATGTGCCCCTTTAACTTGAACCTGGAAAAACTGCTGGAAAGAAGCCTTCTACTCTTTTGCTAATTAAAGGTTCCCTTTGGCCACTGGAAGTAGTTCTGATTCCACAAGGATACTTGGAGTATCTTATCCTGCCATTCCCTGCTGCTGAACACTTCCACCAACACCTCCCTATAAATTCACAGGTGACACCACTGTTGGTAACACCCTGGATGATAACTGAAGTGGTGTCCAAGGGTGAGATAGATCAGCTGGTTGAGTGGTGTTGCAACAACCTTGCAATCAACGTTAGCAAGACCAAGGAACTGATTGTGGACTTCAGCAAAGTTCAGTCGTTGGAACACACACCAGTCTTCATTGAGAGGCCAGTAATGGAAAGGGTGAACAGCTTCAAGTTCCTGGGGGTCAACATCTCATAGGATCTATCCTGGGTTCAATATATTGATGCAATCACAAAGGCAGCGTACCATGTCATTCTATTTAATCAGGAGTTGGAGAAGATTTGGGATGTCAACAAAAACGTCTTCAAATTTCTAGAGATGTACAGTGGAGAGCATTCTGACTGGTTGCATCACAGCCATGTATGGAGACGCCAGAGCACAGAATTGCAAGAAGCTGCAGTGGAACTGCAGGGTTGCAAGACTCAGCCAACTCCATTATGGGCATAACCTTCCTCACCATCAAGGACATCTTCAAGAGGCAGTGGCTCGAGAATGCGGCATCTATCACTAAGCACCCTCACCATTTGGGACATGCATTTTCCCATCACTGCCGTGTAGGAGGAAATACTGGATCCTGAAGACCCACACGAAACAAAATTAGTTTTCTCCCCCCTCTGCCGTCAGATTTCTGAACAGTCCATGAACCCTTGAACACTATGTCATTATTCCTTGATTTTTACACCTTTTATTTATTTTGTAGTTTATTGTAACTTTGTTACTTTGCAGTACAAAGGCACTTTGTACTGTACTCGCTGCAAAGCAACAAATTTAATGTCATGTATGTCAGTGATAATAAATCTAGTTCTTCTGAAGAAAGGAAAGATCTGTACCAGCAGACAATTGAAAAAATTCTTCAGAACTATTTTGAACAGCCCACTGTTCACTCTTGCAATAAAAGCTTAAAATGATTGGTGTATAAGGTTAAATATCCAATTTGCCATTGAAATTTTACTTGAGCATTAGTAAAAGAAACAGAAGAGTCCACATTAATATTACTGTAAGAATCAAAAGCCGAAAATATGCATGAAATTTCTTGTATAAATCACTAAGTATATTCAAGAAAGTTTTCAACATTTTTTTAGATGTTAAGGACATGAAGTGATTATGGAAGTGGCACTGAGGTAAACTTCAACCATGATTATATGGAATGGCACAAGGAGCTGCTTCTATTTTTTTGTGTTCTCATCTATGTTTTCCCTCATTCAGCATGCATATTATATTTATTTTTAAAACCTTAACAATATTTGAGTAAAGATCATAAGTAATACAAGAGGAGCAGGTTACCTGGGTTAATCCTTACTACTGAATGCATAGTCCATGTTGTTTTGGAACATGAAAAGATATCAAAATGGCAGCCATCATTAGGGCCATGGGGAAAATACACTTGTGCATTGTGGAGCTGGTTTCTTGTGGTAACTTTCAAGGGAAGTTATCCAATGTCTGCTTCACCCTTTATATTGGATACTCATGGAGCTAGCCAGTAAGCATCTAATAGCAAGTGAACCACAATGTTATAGTATGAACAATTCTTGAGCTTTCATTTCCACTACCTTATCTCTAATTTTATTTCACACGTTTAGCTCTCCAGCTGTACAAAAGGATTACTTAATGCAATCCAATATTTACCCTTCAATACTTTTTACCCAAATTCAATCTTTTTATATTATTGCTGATGCCTTTGGAATGTCCTTAGGTTGTCCCTCGACTACACCTGTCCCTCAATTTCAGGTTCGGTTTCTAACCAAGCAAGTTATGACACATTCCATCTCTGTCATTTCTACCCTGTTGGCTTCTTCTTATCAATACGACACACCATGTGCTCCCTAAACACTTTCTTGGCTTGATAATTCAAATTCTACACCTCCTGCTTGACAATACCTTCAATCTAGGTCAAGAAATTGAACTCCTATTCGAACAATTCTTCCATAAACTTTCTTTTCTCTACAAAATTTTAAATAAAGTTCTACATTTCCCTTACCATTTTATTTAAGATTCCTAAAAGTGATGACTATGCAACTTCTTTACAAAGCCATAAATAAGATTTTGAACACCAAAATACCACAGCTCTCATTTCATATTCCTTGCAATATCTTTAACCATTCCATATTTCTGTCTTCGTTCAGCAGCCTCTTAACTTGTTAGGCTCATGTCTATTGGAGAACTAACCACTACAATGCTGTCAATTACATTTATGTTCAGTTTGCTGGTGCAGGTGCACTTGTAGTCTCTTTCTCTTCATCATCTGTACAGTACATTACCATCAATTATATAATTCGCAGATTTTGTCAAATGTAACACATATGTTGGTGATAATCACTACTACTTCTTTTCCTCCTCCATTAATCTGAAAGCAAATTTAACTGTATATATTCACTTTAGCTACCATAGTCACTTACTTGCTTCTGCTCTAGACTATATTAGTGTCTTGGTTGCTAGATCAGGTTTGTAGAAGATGCAGAAAATAAGCATCTGTTTGACCCTAAGCTCACTTTTGTTCCCCACAACTGCACCATTACCAAGACAGCTTTCTTCCAAGTATCCATTTCCACTTTCTTCACAGTAACAGCTTGGCTCTGTGGTAGCATCCCTGCCTGAGTTAGAAAAGAGAAAAAAATAAGTAAACAATTGTATTTATATAGCATTGATCATGACCTCAGGATATCTCAATGCACTTTACAGCCAACAGAATAATTCTTTGAAGTGTAGTAACTGTTGGAATGAAATAAACGCACCAGCATACACTTGCAAGATCTGATCATCTTCAATGTGATAAACCGAATTAATGAATTTTGACAGAAATAAATTATTTACCAGTACATAGATAATGTTCCCCTTGAACTAATTAGTTTTCAATTGTTTATAGGTTCAAGCCTTTGGACAAGTATCTGAAAACCTTAAACTAGGTTGGAACAGGAGGTATTATACCCATAACGTGGTAGTGGACTTAAATTAAATTGAGAAGCTTATCCATTTGATCATATGGTTGCAAAAGCGCCATTGGTAGATAATTTTAAGGAATGTTGCCAGTATCTCAGCTAATATTCATCCCTCAGTCAACATTACCAAAATAAATCGATTGATCACACCTCTTGGGGCTCTTTGTGGAAGCCTATTTTAATCAAATACAATGATCATTTTCAAACAACAGCGATTACTCTTCATAAGGCATTTAATTGGCTGTTAAGTACCCTTGAGTTTTGAGGAAATCACAGCTGCTATATAAACACATTTTTGTTCTTCTTTCAAAATAAGATTTCCTCCCTCCGCTGTTAAGACTTAGATCATGCTTTCAATACTCTTCAGTTCTACTTCTATAACACTTTCTTACCTAGATTTTATTAAAAGCTATTTTTCAGTAGGTTTAACTGATCCAAGTCTCTGTGTAGCCTATTTCCTCACCTGCACGTCATCAGCAGTGTCTTTTTCCACTGCTTCACTGCTCAAGGAACTATGTTCAAGATCCTTATCCTTGCTGTTAGATCCCATTGTGGACTCATGCCACCTTAGTTAAATAAACCCGTACTGACTTAAGTCCTCCTAAGCACCTTCCTTGCATTCACATCAAATGAATATTTGTTCTTTAGACCCCTGGATCCACTGTATAAGCCATTTATTCAGCTTTCACTTCTGCTCTCTGGAACACCCTTCCCAGTGTTTCCTCTTGCCTTTCAAAAATCCTCTTAAACCTCTTTTCTCATGTGCATTTACTTCTTTACTCTATTTTTCTATTAACCCCTTTGGAGTCAGGTATTTTGATCCCATGATTGTAAATTGCTTTTAACATCTTTCTGCAGATGAAGAATAGAATTGCAGGTGGTTGCTAAGCCAGAAGCTAGTAAAGTTTAAAAGCAGGAAATGATGAAACTAAAAATAAATGTAATGAATTTATGTACAAATGGTCAATACAATTCAGACTAAACCCCAGTTTTCTAACCATACATTACACCTAATAGTATGTTAGAAGATCTTCCACGTACCTATAAAAGTGACCAGATTCCTTGCATGAACTTTGCACTTTTCTAGAAATTCAAACTGGGTCCTTTAGGCACATAACGTACTCCAGCATACAGGTCATCATGTATTCTACCTTAGGTGTCATTTTCCAATTATTTGTGTGTGTAAGCAGCCCATCCACACCAATGCAGGCCTTAACTGTACAGTTGAGGCCTGGTTTGGCATGTCAAAAAGCAACCAGGCTTACCTGTTCTGTTGCTGGAGAGTTTCAGGCTTCAGTCTTCTTGCAGATGAATTTGACTGAGTAATTCCCTTGTTGTTCACTTCCACCCACCACCCTGTTACTGGCAAGGTCTTTCAGACCAGATTACAGATCATGCATCACCTTACCCCAGTGAGCGTGATATCTGACCTCCATCGTCCCTTCCCCAAGTGAAGCTGTTTCTCCAACACCCTCCTCCAGATCAAATTCGTCTCGTTTCTCTCTTCAATTCAGAACCACCGTTTCTTCTTTTCAGGTGATCTGTAACTTACTGGATTCCCTTCAGTAGCTGTGTGAAATAGTATATGGTTGCTCGGAACCTTTGAAGAAAACTGCCCCATGTGTTACGCCATATTAGGCTGAATTTTAGGCCAACATGTTGTTCAGGAGCATAATCCTCCCCAACATTGAGCACGTCTGCGAAAGTTGGTGCTTCAGGAAGGTGGCATCCATCATTAAAGACTCCCATCATTCAGGATGTGCTCTCTTCATGTTAATACTATTGGGGAGCCGGTAACAAAGTGTGAACACCCACACCCAACGTTCTAGGACCAGCTTCTTCCCCTGTGCTATCAGATATCTGAATGGTCAATGAACCCACATACACTATCTCATTACTCATCTTTTGCACAAGTTATTTTTATAGTAATTTTTATGTCTTGAATTGTACTTCTGCCACAAAACTAAATTTCACATTATACGAAGAGGTACAGTTGACGTTTCGGGCCGAGACCCTTCGTCAGGACTAACTGAAAGAAGAGCTAGTAAGAGATTTGAAAGTGGGAGGGGGAAGGGGAGATCCAAAATGATAGGCATCTGCAGAATTCCTCGTGTTTTCACATTATACATCAGTGATAATAAACCTGATTTCTGATTCTGAGTATTCCATCACATATCTGATATGCTTTGTATAAGATGGAATGGGTCAGAGGACTCAGAATCTGAGTCCCTCATTACAAAATATCCAGTCTCCAAAATGTTGCTGCACCCATATAATTATATCTACATCAGTCAAAATTCTGGTTAACAACAATCTTTGGAATGCTATTAAAGCTCCAAAACGGTGTCAGTAGAGGACACACATCAAAGTTGCTGGTGAACGCAGCAGGCCAAGCAGCATCTGTAGGAAGAGGTGCAGTCGACGTTTCAGGCCGAGACACTTCGTCAGGACTAACTGTTGTTCGTCAGTAGAGGACACACATTTTTGGGCAGAATTTCACAAAGGACCATATTTATGAAGTCCACCATACGCTGAAGCACTCAGTAAAAGGCACATCAAGAGATCAATCAACATGCAAACATGCTGACCCAGTGCCCACTTCGATGTTCAAATTTAATTAGCTGAACATACAGTACATCTAGCAACAGGAAGAAAAGACCCTACAAGAATTCTATTTAAAGCCTCATCTAGTATGATTTGCTTCGGATTTTGCCCAGCTCAACCATGCCGACCACGGTGCCCAACTTACTAGTTCCATTTGCCCATATTGAGTGATCGGATAGAGGAGAAAAATTAGGTCAGTATAATTTTTGATGGTTTCATCTATAAAGCAAAAGATTCATCAAGAACTAGCCCAATATTTGCCAGCAGCATCCTTTTTTCGCCCCCAGAGGTGAGGTCATGCAACATTTGTTCACTCTGATTAGTTCCTATTCCAACCTTTACATCTGCATTTTATAGAGTGGGCCAGTGATAAGAGTGCAGTGAATGTGGCCATGACAATGCTTGAGGCTAATAGCTAGGAAATGGGACTTAATGATAATTTCATTGAACTTCCTTGTGGCACTGCATCCAAGTGTTCCTTGCTTGATTTCTGGCATCATCTCCCACTCTATCTGTTTCCACCTTTTTGAGCATGTCTAGGAAGCCACTTGATCTTTGCATCTCCCTCAAAAAATCCCTGCTGCGTAGTGTCTGAAAACCTTGAATGCCATTCCTCCCGTGGCTTGATATTCATCAAAGTTTGCTGATGACACTTGCAGAAATGCCTCTTACTCAGGTTACAATACTTCTCCCCTCTACCAGCTTTAGTTTGAGCAACCCATTCGGGATAAAGGGATGCCCTCACATGCTCATGCTTACCAGGAAAGTGGAGGGAGACAAGGCAGTAGATGTTCTCTACATGGACTTGAGCAAGGCATTTGACAAGGTCCCACATGGGCATCTGGTCAAGAGGGTTCAGTCACTTGGCAATCAGGATGAGAAAGTATTCGGATTAGACATTGGCTCTGTGAGAGAAGTCAGAGAGTGGTAGTATAGGGTTGCCTGTCTGACTGGATGCCTGTGACTAGTGGTGTGCCACAGGGATCGGTGGTGGGTCCTATGTTGTTTGTCATCTATATCAATGATAACGTGGTTAACTGGATCAGCAAATTTGCGGATGACACCAAGATTGGGGATGTAGTGGAGAGTTAGGAAGGCTTCTGGAGAGATCTGTATCAGCTGGAAAAATAGGCTCAAAAATGGCAAATGGAATTTAATGCAGACAAGTGAGAGGTTTTGTACTTCGGTAGGATCAGCCAGGGTAGGTCTTACACAGTGAATGGTGGGGCAATGAGGAATTTGGTGAGAACAAAAGGGATCTGGGAAAACAGGTACATGATTCATTGAAAGTAGCGTCACAGGCAGATAGGGTCGTAAAGAAAGCTTTCGGGAGATTGGCCTTCAAAAAAATCAATGTATTGAGTATAGAAGATGGCAGTTTTGGAGCATAGTATGCAGTTTTGGTTACCTACCTACAGGAAAAATGTAAACAAGGTTGAAAGAGTGCAGAAAAATTTTACAAGGATGTTGCTGGGCCTGAAGCATCTGAGTTATAAGAAAAGATTGAATAGGTTAGGACTGTATTCTTTTAGAACATAGATGATTGAGAGGAGATTTGATAGAGGTATACAAAATTATGCGGGGTATAGAGAGGGTAAATACAAGCAGGCTTTTTCCACTGAGGTTGGGTGTGACTACAACTAGAGGTCATGGGTTAAAAGTGAAATATGACAAGTTTAAGGGGAACATAAGGGGAAACTTCTTCACTCAGAGGGTCATGAGAATGTGGAATGAACTGCCAGCACAAGTGGTGCATGGGAGCTCAATTCCAATGTTTAAGAGAAGCTTGGACAGGTACATGGATAGCAGGGACATAAAGAGCATGGTCCCGCTACAGGTCAATGGCAGTAGGCAGTTTAAATGGTTTCGGCATGGACTAGATAGACTAAAGGGCCTGTTTCTGTGCTGTACTGCTCTATGACTCTAATACTGAACAGAATTGAAAGTGTGCATTGAACATCAAAAAAACTCTTAAATGAGTAGATTTTACATTCTATTTGTGCTGCCTGCACTACAATCATTAGGCATGAATTATGGATGCAAGGGGTCGCAGTCATACAACATGAAAACAGGACTTTCAGCCCAACTTGTCCATGCCGACTGTGTTGCACAGTGAGCTAGTCTCATTTACCTGCTTTTGGCCTATTGCCCTTCAAACCCGTCCTATCCATGTACTTATTTAGATAGCTTCTAAGTGTTGATAACATGCCCCCTTCAACCACAATTTTTGGCAGTCCAAATATGTACCACTTTTTGCATTAAGGAGCTGTTCCTGATGTCCATTTTAAATCTCTCACAAACGTATGCCTTCATATATTTGCACCCCCTTCCAGAGGAATAAAAAAACTCTGTCTTTGCCCCTCATGATCTTGTATACCTCTATTAGGTCACACCCGCGGGGATAAATTCCTAATCTTTGCAACCTCATCTTGTAATTCTGGCCCCCAAATATAAGCAACATCCTGGTAAATCCTTTGTGCACTCTTTTTAATTTAGTAACATTATTTCCTATACACAACTGTACACAATACTCCAAGTGTGGCCTCACCAGCGTCTTATATAACTACATCATGGGTGGCACGGTAGCATAGTGGTTAGCACAATGCTTTACAGCACCAGCAACCTGAGTTCAATTCCTTCTATTGTTTGTAAGGAGTTTGTACGTTCTTCCTGTGACCGTGTGGGTTACCTCTGGGTGCTCCTGTTTCCTCCCACGGTCCAAAGATGTACTGGATAGTTGGATAATTGGTCATTGGAAATTGTCCCATGATTAGGATAGGGTTAAACTAGGGGTTGCTAGGCAGTGTGGTGCAAAGGGCCAGCAGGTCCTACTCCATGCTGTATCTTAATAAATAAATAACTTCTCAACTCAATGTTGGAAGAACTCAGTGAGTCTGAGCAGCATCAGAGGGAGGAAAGAAAGTGTCGACATTTCAAAATGTTGAAATAAAGTTGCGTGTTGCTCCACATTCTTGCATTTGTAACCTCTTGTACTCAGTGCCCAGATCGATGAAGGCCAGCTAGCTAAGTGCCTTTTTCATCAACCCTATTTACCTGGGACGTCACTTTCGGCAAACTATTCACTTGCATTCCTAAGTAATTCTGTTGCGTAACACTTCCCAGGGCCCTACCATACACCATACAAGATCTATCCTGGCTTAGCCTCCCAAAATGCAATACCTCACATTTATCTGGATTAAAAACCATTTGCCAACCCTCAGCACATATACACAACTGATCAAAATCCCCGTCTACAACATCACCCATTTTGATTTCATCCACAAACATAACCAATGCCTTGTACATTCACATGCAAATCGTTTATATAAATTACAAGCAGAGCTCTCAGCACCTACCTGTGGCTTACAGTCTGTTTCCTATCACTGAGCCAATTCTGAATCCAAACCACCATCTCCCGTTGGATGCCACGTGACCTAACTTTCCAGATTAGTTAGCCATGAGGGTCTTGTCAAAGGTCTTGCTAAAGTCCATATAGTCAACATCCGCTGCCCTAGCCTCATCCACCCTCTTGGTTACCTCCTCGAAAAACTCCAAGAGCTTTGGTAGAATTGATTTCCCACACACAAAGTAGTACTGACTGACCTGAATCAGACCCTGTCTCTCTAAGTGCTGGTAGACCCTGTAACCCAGAATCCCTCCAACAATTTACCTGTCAACAGTGTTACATTCACTGGCCTGTAATTTCCTGGCTTGATCGTGCTATCTTTTTTACATAATGGTACCAATTTAGCCACTTTTCAGGAACCTCATCTGTGGCCAAAAATGAAGCAATAATCTCCGCAAAAGCCTTCATAATTTCTTCTCTACCTTCCTACAAGGTCTGAGATTGCACCTGGTCAATCCCCGGTTACTTATCCACCTTAAGGCACTTTAAGGCCTCTAATATCTCCTCCATGCTAATTTGTATGGGGTCCAAGATAAACACCATTAATTTCCTCAACTCCTTAAATTTTTCCATAGTACAAGTTGAAGAGAAATGTTCATTTCAAAGTCTCAGCCATTTGCTTTTGTTCCACACACAGCAGCCATGCTGATCTTTAACAGGATGTATTCCATTTCTAGCCACCCTTTTATTCTTAATATACCCACAGAATCCCTTGGGAGTTTGTTTGTGATATAGCTTGTGATCTCATTTGTTCTTAGAACTGGCAAATATAATACTAAAATAGGCTCAGAATCCCAATTTGCCTTTCTTGCTGCTGATCCAGTGGGTCCTCACTGTGATGCTGAGTGAGACCTCCATGCAATTTGGTTTTCCAGTAAAATCTCTTGGCACTTATGTTGGTAGGATGCTATAACTGTTTAACAGTTTATTAATATTTGGTTTTCATAGTTTTTGCCATCCTCCTTGATGCACAAGATGAGCTGAGATGGCTCCTGAAAGATTTATTTATATTCATATTAGAAAGCAGAACATCCATTGTTATTCATGGCTGGATCATATTCCTCCAGAGAAGGGGTAAATGGCCTACACTTGTCAGCTACTTACCATTCTACAGGTTTACTGTCAAGTGCTGAAGAACACTACTGAGGCAATGAAAACCAGAGCTGTTTTTTTGTTTATGCCGAGTTATTATTAGCAACATTAAATTACAACAAACTCTACCTCTCACTCTACCAATTCCATCAAGCTAGGAAATCAGCACTGGGTCAATGAGGAATGCAGAAAAGCATTCCGGGAGTGGTACTCAGTGTTCTTGAAATTGAAATGTCAGTTTGGTGGAAGCTGCAACACAAGACTGCACGTGTACTAAAGAGCACACAATAATTGCACGTATGGGATCCAACCAAAGCACTTCTCTCCCCCTGTACTTAGTTTTGATGTGTGGACAATAAACAGGCAAAAAGGGTAAGAGGAGAAGATTCTGAGAACACCTGCACCCTGAACAGCAGGATTAGCACAAGAACTGAAGATGAAGCATGTGGGATATGCTATCATTTTGTCAGATGTTGTGAGTAGATGATCTTGGCATCCTCCTGAGATCCTCACTATCATAGAAGCCAGTCTTTATTCCATGTGATATCATAGCTAAGCACACAGGTTACAGCAAAGGTTATAAGAACAACAAATTCCTATTGGTAATAGAAATCCAAAATAAGCATTCCTTGAGTCAAGTTGCTCCAGTTACAATTACAACACTGGGATCAACCAGATCTTGTGCAATAATACCCAGTTATGTCCCATTGACATAAATCAGGAAAATACAATAGGATAATTACTGCACAGCTGGTTTACTCTCAGCGCTGCTCGCAATGGAAGGCATCTTCAACAGTGCTGTCCTGCGGTACAAATGACAATAACTGAATTACTAATGCATATACTGGGCTTCATCATTACCACTCGGCTCCAGACCTTTTCACAAGCATGGACCAAAGAGATAAATTCCATAAGTGAAGTGAAAGGATTGCTTTGACATCAAGGTGGTACTTAACTGAGAGTGGCTTGAAGAAATTCCAGAAAAAAACATCAATATGCATCAAGGGAAAAACAAAGCAAGGGCAAGAGTTATATCTTGCATAGAAAGCTGGTGTTGTTGTTGATCTATTCCACAGCTCCAGCATAACAGTACAGGAGTTCCTCAGGGCCAAGCATCTCTAGCTGCAAATGCAATGATCTTTTTTTTCCATTATAAAACCAAATGTACTAGTTGATGGTTGCACAATGCTCAATTCCATTCGTAACGCCTCAAAAAATAAAGCAGTCTATACTTGGTTACAGCAAGATCTGTACGGTTTTCCAGCATAGACCAAGAAGTGGCACTTTGTATTTGTACTACAAAAGTCCAAGGAACACCTCCAAGACTAAGTCTAATCACTTTCATTTGATATTCAATTGTTTAACTGTTGCTAAGTCCTCACAATCAACATTCTGGAGGGTACAGTGTCAACATTAAACTAACCTAACCTGACTAGCCATGGTTAATATGGTGGCTGGACAAGCAAGACCAGAGGCTGGTTATTCTATTATTTCTTGATAACCTAAAGCTGCTTCATCCTTTACAATGGTCAACTAAGGAGAATTGATGGAATATTGTAAACGTGCCTGGAAGAATGCAGTTCCAATAATACTCGATAAGCTTGACACATTCCAGGAACAGAGGCCCACAAGATTAACAGTCACTTAACATATTGATCACTAATTTCCTCTGCTATCACATGAAAGTGGCTTCAGTATACGCTATCCATAAAGTGCATTCTTGTCAGTTGCATGAACTGCTCTAATGGCATGTCCCAGTTCATAATCTCTACCACTAAGAAGTACTGCAACATTTTCTGAAGAGTTGCACATAGAATCGAACATTGTGCAGGAGCATGGATACACCATTATCTGCAGTGAGCCCCCGCCCCCCGTCCACCAAACTGCACACCATTTTGTCTTGGAAACATACTACCATTATTTATGTGTCACTGGGTTAAAGTCCTGGTGCTCACTATCCACCAGCATTGTGGGAATAGATTCATCAGGATTACAGTCATATAAGCAGGTGATCCACCTCTCAAAGACAATTGGAGATGGGCAATAAATGCTGGTCTGCCAGTAATCTCCAGATGTTGAAAAATGATAGAGGAAAAAAAATTACCTCAGTGTCAATAAATCAATAGACAGGTACTGTATGTAGTCCTAAACGATGCTGTGAGCAATCTGGGGACATCAAAAGCCTCTTGTAAATTTTGAACACTTTTGTTCATAAGTTCTTTTTAAGGATGAGGGTAGAAGTATGGAGTGGTAATTGAAGGGGAAAGGTCAAGTGATGAAGAATTCAGGAAAATGATTAGTGTGAATGACCTTAGCTTACTAAGTAAAGCATGGCAAATATAGATACACAAATAGCTTTTTGCTCTGGGTGGAAGAGGAAAAAGTCATTCCAATTTTGATCCTTAAAACCCAATTGAACATACTGTGCACAGGTTAAGACAGCAAATTCATCTGAGACTAAAGAAAAATATACTTAAAAATCTGTTGGTTGATAAATACAATGCATTACATTACTACAAACCTGGTCCAGATTACATAGTATCTCTAGATACAAATGCAACTTTATATGCTGGAGAAAGAAACTTCAGACCAATACTGGTCCTCACGGGGTTACAAGCGCCTACCTTATGGGCTGCCCATATATATGAAAGAACATTCAGGACATTGGTGAAATGGAGATTGGGATGGATTTGATGGCTGCTGCAAGGTGCGATTATCATCTACTGAGTGGAATTGGAGGAAATCTGTGTGCCTTCTCTATCGACCCCCTTCCCAGACATGGTTTTGTTCATTTCCAACTTACAAGCAGTTTGGGGTATGAACAGTTCTCCAGAATGAAACCCTGTAGTAAACTGACTGTGTGCCATTTGAATATTTTGCCATAAGTTAATTCATTTTCACTTTTCACAGGTCCTCCTTGACCTGTTAAGTATTTCCAGCAGAATCAATTTTGATGGTTCAGCTGACAAACATAAATCATAAAATTTGTATTTGTTATTTAATTTCACGCCATGCTCCTTGTTCAGCTTTCTAGCATCAACAGTATTTGACTTTATCAGAATATCAGAGTAGCTGCTCTACTGGCTGAACAGAGTTTGTTCATGTACAAGAAAAAGTAAACTTCTTTTTTATTCTATTCTTTGTTCTACATTTTATATATGCTGGTATATACATCTGGCATATGAAAACAGCATTTAGGAGAAAATTGAAATGAGAAAAACACAAACTCAGAATGGGAAGAAAGCATGCAGAGAGCTCATGTGGTTACTGATGTGTTGAGAGGGCTCTGGCATCCTGAGTGGCTGACATTCCCCTTAGATATTTAGTTTAAACAATAGAATTGGTAACTGATACACGTAATTTTTCACAAACGTACTCACCATAATTTAAATAATTTCTTTGACAGGATAATTAAGTAAAAAGAAATGTACTGAACCACCATAAGACCATAAGATATAGGAACAGAAGCAGGCCATTCAGTCCATTGAGTTTGCTTGCCATTCAGTCACGGGCTGATCCAATTCTACTAGTCATCCCCACTCCTCTGCCTTCTCCCCATACCCCTTGATGCCCTAGATTATGAAGAACCTATCTACCTCTGCCTTAAGTACACCCAATGACTTGGCCTCCACAGCCGCTTGTGGTAACAAACTCCACAGATTTACCACCCTCTGACTAAAGTAATTTCTCCGCATCTCTGTTTTGAATGGACGTCCTTCAATCCTGAAGTCGTGCCCTCTTGTCCTAGAAACCCCTACCTTGGGAAATAACTTTGCCATATCTAATCTGTTCAGGCCTTTTAACATTCGGAATGTTTCTAGGAAATCTCCCCTCATTCTCCTGAACTCCAGGGAATACAGCCCAAGAGCTGCCAGACGATCCTCATATGATAACCCTTTCATTCCTGGAATCATTCTTGTGGATCTTCTCTGAACCCTCTCCAATGTCAGTATATCCTTTCTAAAATAAGGAACCCGAAACTGCACACAATACTCCAAGTGTAGTCTCATGAGTGCCTTATAGAGCCTCAACATCACATCCCTGCTCTTATATTCTATACCTTTAGAAATGAATGGCAACATTGCATTTGCCTTCTTCACCTACTCAACCTAGAGGTTAACCTTTAGGGTATCCTGCACAAGGACTCCCAAGTCCATTTGCATCTTTAATTCTCTCCCCATCTAAATAATAGTCTGCCCATTTATTTCTTCCACCAAAGTGCATGACCATACACTTTCCAACATTGTATTTTATTTTCCACTTCTTTGTCCATTCCCCTAAACTATCTAAGTCTCTCTGTTTCCTCAACACTACCTGATCCTCCACCTATCTTTGCATCATCAGCAAATTTAGCCACAGATCCATTAATTGCATAGACCAAATCATTGACATACATCATAAAAAGCAGTGGTCCTAACACAGACCCCTGTGGAACTCCACTAGTAACCGGCAGCCAGCCAGAATAGGATCTCTTTATTCCCACTCTCTGTTTTTTGCTGATCAGCCAATGCTCCACCTATGCTAGTAACTTCCCTGTAATTCCATGGGCTCTTACCTTGCTAAGGAGCCTCATGTGCAGCACTTTGTCAAAGGCCTTCTGAAAATCCAAGTACACCACATCTACTGCATCGCCTTTGTCTACCCTGCTTGTAATTTCCTCAAAAAATTGTTAGACAGGCAAGATTTTTCTTGCAGGAAACCATGCTGGTTTTGGCCTATCTTGTCATGCACCTCCAGGTATTCCGTAATCTCATCCCTAACAATGGATTCCAACAACTTTCCAACCACTGATATCAGGCTAACTGGTCTATAGTTTCCTTTCTGCTGCCTCCGACCCTTCTTAAATAGTGGAATAACATTTGCAATTTTCCAGTTATCCGGTACCACAAAATGCTTCTGTTATTAACTGAGAAACAGGGTAGAATAGATTTCAGCTCTGCACATTCATGTTTCTCTGCTTGTCCTAGAGTAATGAGTGACAAGAATTCTCCTGGAAACATCCAAGTAGCTACAGTTGAACTAAGGTTGCAAAATGAAGAGTATTTACTTCCCCACATAACATGGGCCATTTTCTTAATTGCCCCGTTCCCCCAAGTAAAAGAAATAATTTTTCAGGGATTCAGCTGGACTCTTGGCCACATCTCTGTTGTGAAATAATCACCTCACCTCATTCATTATACACGGTCTAAAGTCTGAAACTAACAATATAGGAAAACTCTATAGGAATATCCTGCTGGTGTCATTTGCCTTCTAAAAGGAGGCAAAAGTTCCACTCCTTTCAAGGCAAATTGGAAAATGCAAATTCCGCAAGCCACAACCAGGTCTCTACTGTTTTTTCCCCCACAGGTGTCTTCATGTTAGAGTTAGTGTAAGGAATTTCACTCCACTCTATTCTAATTCCAGATCTCAAAATGACCATTTGTTTATTCTGGTAAGAGGAAGGAAAACAACACAGATGACAATAAGTTACATAAGAAGTTAGGACAAGCAAAATAAGAAGTGGCAGCAGAATAAATCAGAAAAAAAAGCTCATGTAACATTAAAGATTTAAGTGGTTTTGAAGGAAGAGGCAACTTACATGGCTGTTGAGAAGAGTGCTTCTGTGAGCTGTCAAACCATCAGACTTTTGGAGTGTCTCAATCGCCATTTCAATCTGATGATAGATAGCATTAAAAAAGAGCTCAAGACAAGACAGTAAAAGCAGATTTAATTGAACACAGAAATAAATGAAAGAATAAAAAGGCGCAACAGGAATTTTTAGTGAGAATGCTCCTAATGACATACTTAACTTGTTGAATACATTATTTTTAAACAACTTAAAAAGCAAAAAGACATTCACGGATACAATTCATGCTAATAAACTAAAAATAAACATTCAAATGCAGAACCTTTCATTAGCTAAGTCTCATGCTAAACTATGCCCGGCTGCAACCTATACAATTTATACCCAGCCCTGATTGCACAGAGCAGGTCATCTGTACATCATGCAGCAAATAACAATTTTTACATTGTACAGCACAAACTAACATGGCTACATGCTATCTAATTCTCAGTGTTGTTCTTTAAGAATCATCTTATGCAATGCAATTTGTCTAGTTACATTGTCCGAATACATACAACAATTGTACTCGTAGTGTGTCGATAACCTACAGAAATGATATTTTGAAAATGAAAATTACCAAGATTACAAAAGATTCCACGTGAAAGAATTAAAAGACAACAATCCATTCAAACATTTCTTTAAATCAAACTGCAAAAGTAAGCACACATTTGCCATATGAATACTCCTATTAATTAAGGATAATTTGTTTATGCTTAAATACATGCATCAGTGTTTTTTTTTGCTTCAGATGTCATTTTGATAGTGAGCTGCTAGCTTTCTGTTGATGATGGCATGCAGCTCAAGTTCTGTAATAATACTGATCATATGACATATGGCCTGCAACAATTCTGGAGCTTTGACAAAAGAAACTGAATAATAATTGATCTGTGATTAAGATCAACATAGTTGCAAGGATTATTAAATGTTAATTTAATGAATTAATGTGGGGGAAAAGGTCACGAGACATAAAAATATTTGTGAAACTTCACATGCGAATTGGTTGAAATTTAACGTACTTTCAGGATATATTTTAATCTTTAATTGCTGCTGAGTTCCTTCAAACAACACACAATAGACAAAGAATTAATAAAACTTTTTAAGGATGTAAGCAACACACACAAAATACTGGAAGAATTCAGCAGCATCCATGGAGGGGAATAAGCTGTCAACATTTCTGCCTTAGACCTTCACCAGGAAAGGAAAGGGACAGGGACAGGGACAGAAGCCAGAATAAGGTGGTGTGGAGGAGGGGGCAGAGTACAAGTTGGCACATGTTAGGTGACACCACATGAGGGGAAAAGTAGAGGGTGGGAGAGAGGGAGAGCTGGGAGGTGATAGGTTGAAGAGATAAAGAGCTGAAGAAGAAGGAATTGGATAGGGGAGGGCAGTGGACCAAAGAAGAAAGTGAAGGAGGTGGGGAACTGAAGGGAGATGACGGGCAAGTGAGGCGAAGGGATGAGAGGGTAACCAGAACAGGGAATGGAAAAAAAGAGAAGGGAGGAAGGGGGAGTAATTACCAGAAGTCAGAAAAACTGACTCTCATGCCATCAGGTTGGAGGCAATCTAGATGGAATATGAGGCATTGCTCCTTCACCCTGAGTCTGATATCATCAAGGTAGTACAGGAGGCCATGGATAGACATGTCAGAATAGGAATGGGAAGTTGAATGGAAATGGTAGCCACCAGGTGGTCCTGTGTTTTTGCAGAAGACAGAATGTGGTGAAATACCAATCTGCGCTGGTCAGCACTTGGCCCAGTTACAGGGGTAAGTGCCAGCATTAGGGAGATCAGTAGGGAGAAGCAAATGGACAAGGGGTGCCAGGAAGGAGATCAAGCTTTACAGCTATCTTTGCACCACCAATCAGAGCTCCAAATAGTCCTTCCAACTGCGAGTCTGTTGGGTCATTTATTGTATCCAGTGCTCACAATGCAGCTTCCTCCACATTGGGGAGACCAGATGCAGATTGGGGAACCACTTCATTGATAAATTTTACTCTGTATAGCTCAAAAGAGAGGATCTCCTGGTGCCTACCCATTTCAATTCGACTTTGCATTCCCATTCTGACACGTCCGCGCATGGCTTCCACTACTGCCATGATGAGACCAAAGCCAGGTTGGAGGAGCAACATCACATATTCTCTCTGGGTAGCCTCCATCCTAATGGCATGAGCATCACTTTCTATAACTTCTGGTAATTACTGCCCCCTCCACTCATCTCTTTGCCCATTCCCCATTCAGGTTACCCTCTCTCCCTTTCTCTTCTCTTCGCCTACCCATCACCTCTCTCAGGCTTTCCTTCCCTTTACTCCAATGTCCATTGTCCCTTTGACAGCATCTCTCAGGCGGGTGAACCCACAGAGAGCATCTGGCCCAGACAGTGCACCTGGCAGAGTACTGAAGATCTGTGCTAATCAACCGGATGGAGTGCTTACAGACATTTACAATCTCTCACTTTGGCAGTCTGAGGTATCCAGCTGCTTCAAGCAGGCATCAATCAAACCAGAGCCCAAGAAGAACATGATAACCTGCCCCATTGATTATTGTCAAACAGCACTTACATCCACCATGATGAAGTGCTTTGAAAGGCTGGGCACAACGCATCTCGATTCCTGTCTGAGGAGTGATGTGAATCTCCTCCAATTTCCCTACCATTACAACAGGTCACCAGCAAATGCCATTTCATTGGCTCTTCAATCAACTCTGGAACAGCTGAAGAATGAAAATATATATATCAGGATGCTCTTCACTGATAACACACTCAACATTCAATACTATCATCATCTCAAGACTCATCACTAGGCTCCAAGTCTTGGGCTCAATACCTCCCTGTGCAAATGGATCCTCGATTTTCCCAGTTACAGATTGGCAACCGTATTTCCTCCACACTCATCATCAGCACAGGTGGACCACAGGGCTACATATTTAGCCCCCTGCTCTACTCACTTCATACTTATGATTGTGTGGCTTAGTACATCTCCAATGAGAGATTTAAATTTGCTGACAACACCACTGTTGTTGGCCAAATCAAAGTTGGTAACGAATCAGCATACAGGAGGGAGACAGAAAATCTGTTTGAATGGTACCACAACAACAACCTCTCACTCAACTTCACCAAAACCAAACAGCTGATTATTGAGTGCAGGAGGAAGAAGCCGGAGGTCCATGAGCCATTCCTCATTAGGGGAATAAGGTGTAAAGGGTCAGCAGCTTTGAATTCTTTGGCACTAACGTCTCAGAAGATCTGTCCTCAGAACAACATGGAAGTGTCATCAAAAGAAGCACAACAGTGTCTCTGCTTTTGTTGACGTTTGTATATCTTGAACATGTGACCAAAAGCTTTGACAAATTTCTATAGATACAGAGTGGAGAGATATCTAACTGGTATAGAAACACCAATTCCAGGAAGGGAAGAGACTACATAAAGAGATACATATAGCCCAGTCCATCACAGACAAAGCCCTCTCCATCATTAAGTACACTTATATGGATTGCTGCCACAAGAAAGCAGCACCAATCATCAACAACAGCGGTCCCCAACCTTTTTTACACTGCGGACCGGTTTAATATGACAATATTCTTGCGGACCGGCCGACTGGGGGGCGGGGGGGGGGGTGGGTAGGGTTGCCAATGGACAACAGTAGCAGTCAAATACATTGTGTTTACCCTGAGAAAGACTACCATGACCATGAAGCCTTGCATGGGCACCACTGTGTACGCGTGACTTACGCATGTGTATACCTGCCGATTTTTTTCTACAAATCGTTTTTGGTGACTCTGTTCGGGGGGGGGGGTGTTAATCATGACCGGAACATAGGTGATAAGTGGCTAATACACTCAATTTCGTTTCTAAAACAGTTTATCTAACAAATTTAATATTAAACACACAGTGCATATTTTCCTTGCATGAATATAGTAATAAGTCAATTATAAGTCAATAGCATCATAAATTTTTAAGTAACGTTTGGATATTAAACACACGGCACATATTTTCCCCGTATGAACATATAAAATCATTGCAACACACCAGTATCGCTGAATCAGTGGGAGCCCTGGGCTTGTTTCCCTGCAACAAGACGGTGCCATCGCGGGGTGATGGGAGACAGCAATACTCGAAGGGGGTTCCTTATGTCCAGTCTATTCCGCAGTTTAGTTTTCGTTGCATTCATTGCAGAGATATGTTGGAAATGGAAGCAACCTTTTCAGTGCTTTTGTGGCTATCTCAGGATTTTCAGCCTTGACTTTGATCCAGAATTCCGGCAGAGATGTTATGTCAAACATACTTCTCAGCCCGCCGTCATTTGCAAGCTCGAGGAGTTGATCTTCTTCCCACGCTGACATGGATGACGCCTGGGTAATAACCTCGCATGCGTTCAAGTTCAACA
Source organism: Mobula birostris (assembly GCF_030028105.1). Taxonomy (NCBI): domain Eukaryota; kingdom Metazoa; phylum Chordata; class Chondrichthyes; order Myliobatiformes; family Myliobatidae; genus Mobula; species Mobula birostris. Next base: position 56,368,566 of record NC_092386.1, read on the forward strand.
GTGGGTGTGACAGGGAATGAGGAAAGGTGCAGCTGACTCATATCGCCAAATCATATTGTTTCCTCACAGCCCGGTAGCACATGCTTTGCGGCCCAGTACCGGTCCGTGGCCCAGTGGTTGGGGACCGCTGATCAACAACACCACCACCTAAGTCATACACCCTTCCTGCTACTACCACCAATCAGGAGGTAAAGAAGCCTCACACCACTGGTTCAGGAAAAGTTAGTACCACACAACCATCAGGCTCCTGACTGGCTTGGATAAGTTAATTCACTATGACGCTGAATTAATTCTCCCATCTACGTGTAATGCTCTGTAAGGTTTCACTCCTAATGTAATGGTTTCTCTGTAGCAGCAGTGTTTGGGTTATGACTAGAGATAACGGGGCTTTGGTATGTTTGCCATCCAATGAGAGGTGGGTTGTTTCTTTCTTGTGGGTCTGAGAGGAGGTACTAGCAGGCTTTTGTTCAGCGGAAGATGGAGAAAGAAGATGCCGGAACTGGAGGCTGTAGACTGCACGACGGAGTGCAATTGGAATGGGGTCAGGAATCAATGCCCGGGGGGGGGGGGGAATCAATGGAGAATGAACACACAGGAAAACTGTGAGCTCCAACGTTGTGCATTAGACTGTTTCATGAGAATGGGCCTTTTTCTTTTTTGTTTCTTTACTAACCCTATAGTCAAATTAAGAATTATAAAGCTCAATTGTTTAATTGCATATTGTGTACTGTTTGTTAGTTCATGGTACTGATTTGTAACAGGGGACACATCACACAGCATCTACCCAAACAAGATTTCTCAAGTTTGGCCGGGCCGGAGGCTGTCTTCCCCTAGATTAAGCTGCTAGCTGAACCTGAGGGTTACATACAGATTCACTTTCAAGGACTCTTTACAACTTATGTTCTCAGTATTATTTTATTTCCATACTCTTCTTTTGCACATTGGCTGCTTGTCAGTCTGTGTCTGAATAGTTTTTTTTGTAAATTCTATTGTATGTATCTCTTTTTTCATGTAAATGCCTGCAAAAATGAATCTCAAGGTAGCTTATGGTATTTGATACTAACTTTATTCAAAACCTTGAGCTGTCCTCTCCTATCAGATTCCTATTTCTTCAGCCTTTTACGCTTTCAACCTATCACCTCCCACCTTCTCACTTCGTCCCCCTTCCTCACCTGGTTTCACCTGTCACCTATCACCCAACAACTTATGCTCCTCCCCCTCCCCCACCTTCTTATTCTGGCTCCTGCCCCTTCCTTTCCAGTCCTGAAGAAGAATCTCAGCCCGAAATACCAGCTGTCTATTTCCCCCCTTCAATGTTGCCTAACTTGCTGAGTTCCTCCAGCATTTTGTGTGTGCTGCTCAAGATTTCCAGCACCTGTAGAATCTCTTGTGTTTTTGAGACTCTGTGGATCTTTTGAAATAAGGTGAATAAAAGGTACAATACTTAATAATCAAAGCAGACATCCTAACTTGGGGGTCAGTACTAATCAGAATTATTTATTAGTCTAAGGGATAATCACATCCTGGGAGTTGTCTTACCCGTTACCAGAAATTCAACTGGACAAATCACATAAATATTCTGGCTGCAAGAGTATGTTGGTTGCTGTCCTGGGGGGTGACTCATCCCAATCACCACCAGCTTTTCCACCATCTACAAGCCACAGATCAACAATACAATGGAATGCTCTCCATTTGCCTGGATAAGTGAAGCTCTAACAAGAAGTTTGAACACTCAAGAACTTTGACACCAGCCAGGAAAAAGCACCCTATTAGTCGAAACCCCAATTCTTTCCCTTCAACCCACTGCACTGTGGATGCAGTATGTGCTATCTGGAAAAAGAACAGTAGATTCCTGTTTAGGTCAATCTAACAGCACCTCCCAAAGAGGAACAGGTGCTGGATATTGCCACTATCTACATGTTTTTCTCCTGACTTGTACACAAATCACTAATTCCTTCTTTCATTATTGACTGGTCCAAGTCCTAGGTACTCTACCCAACAACTTTGTGGACAGGCTTTCACTTGAATAGATACAGCAATTCAAGGGAAAGGTTCACTATCATCTTCTTAAGGGCAATTCCAGATGAATGATAATTGTTGATTTTGCTAGCAACCACTCACTGCCTTGTAGGATGTTAAGTTTATGTATAAAGCCCAGGCTAAGCATTATCCTTTATTCTTGTAACACTTAATAAAATGGCCATTACCACCAAGTTTTATGCTGCATTCCTTATTTTTGAAGAACCTTTGGATCGATATTGCAGATCCAACAGTTTGGTGTAGTCAGAAAAATGGTTGCAATGATTTAAGGACATGGAAGAATCCCAAAGGATAAAGTTTTAAAGTTCATTACTTAGCACGAGGTAAGACTGTTCTCCTTACTTTCCGAATTGTCAGAAAAACATCGAGTTATTACTTCAGTACACCAGCTGAAGGAAGTCCAATAGAGAACGAGAGACTCTACTTTTTCCTACTTCATCTTGGTGAACTTAAAGTGCAGTAATACCGGTCCAGTCTTGTAGAACTGGACTGATAAGGTTGATTGGTCTTGTAGAACTGCATTGTAGTCCAGTCTTGTGGAACTAGACCTGAGCTCTGTCTTGTAGGAAAGGTCTGATAATGTGGGAGTTGTTCTGATAGAACCGTTGCCTAAGTACAGTTTGTGTGAATTTTGGCTGCGACCTGATTAAGATTTGATGCCATGAAAAAATTAGAGAAACCTACTACAGAAAAAGGGGGAACTGAACCTCCAGTTTTTATATGTTAACAGATGACGGGGGTGGGGGGTGTTTGGGTTCTTACTGGAAAAAAATACTCCAACTTGATAAGATTAATGAAGAAACAAAAATGAAATATAACATCGACGTTGAATCTAATGGAACTTGGCTGCTAGATGATATTAAGGCATTTGTAAGATCCTGACAATTGAAAAGGAGAACAAAAACTGAATGGATGTTGCAACTCTTATCACATTTAAAAAACAGTTCTGCTGAAGGGTTTCAGCCTGAAACGCCGACTGTACTCTCTTCCATAGATGCTGCCTGGCCTGCTGAGTTCCTCCTGCATTTTGTTGCGTGTTGCTTGGATTTCCGGCATCTGCAGATTTTCTCTCGTTTGTGATTGGATTACCACACAGCGAAGTCTCTTCCAGGGATACCTACCCTGAAGAAATTTAAACCTTCCCTTCGACAGGAGTTCTGTGAAACTCTCTCTCACTGCTCCCCTCCTGTGATCTCTGCGGCCCTCCAATAGTCCTGCTGAAGGGTTTTGGCCCAGAGTGTCAACTGTACTCTTTTCTGTAAATGTTATCTGGGCTGCTGAGTTCCAGCATTTTGTGTGAACTGCTTAAAAAAGAGAGAATGTGTTGAGCTGAAGATTGGGTATGTGTGTTAAATAAACAAATGAAAAAGGAAAAAGGAAAGGAAAAAGAAAATCATAAACATGAAAAAGTCTGCAGATGCTGGAAAAACAAAGCAACAAACACAAAGTACCGGTGGAACTCAGCAGGTGAGGCAGCATCCATGGAAATGAATAACCAGTCGATGTTTCGGGCCGAGATCCTTCTTCAGGATTGAAAATTCTAATAAATTACAAAATTAGCATGATACAGTAAGAAGTTGAAAGAGTAATTCTACACATTAACTGAATGAATGAAAGGACTACAAAATAAGTATAACTGAACCAAGCTGAAGACTAAACATGAGCAATATCAAAAACCACAACAGGGTCCTCAAGTGGACAGTTCTGCCAGTGACCCTACTCCTTGGGACATACACCCTACATCGGACAATAGCGTCACCATCTGAACTCAGAGGAACTCCAAGACAGACATTACACAAGAGATTCTGCAGGAACTCAACAGGTAAAGCAGCATCTATGAAGAGGAATAAACTCTCAGCTTTTCAGGTCGAGACCCTTTAGGACTTCACCTGGACATGACATGGATTTTACATTGACCTCTATCAACTCAAGTGAGGATGACAATGATGGAACAATAGAGTTAGCAGCCATGTTATGACTTGACCCAACAAAGATCAAGGAAGTGAAAGCATGCTGAACTGATAACGAAGAGAAGAAAAAGGCTTCTCTGGAACTGGAAAAGACTGATAAATGGTCCAAAGTTATTTCACATCCTAAAGGAGGAGGTTCAAAGACTTGAGCTGAGCGTCAGCATATTAAGAACACATATAGCCTGCACCTATATGATGTATCTAAATACTGGCTACTACGTTGTTTCCTCAGCAAATCAAACATTTGGCAGGTAGAGTTGACACTGACAAGGGAGATGATAAGCAAAATCTACAAGGTGGTTGAAAGGACAGACCCCATTACAGACTGACTGGAGAAAGGCAGTTGAATGCAAACAAAGGAATTCCAAAGATGTTTCCAAATATGAGGAATACTACAGAGCATCATGGTTAAACTACTCAGGAGTTCCAGGGGTAAATAAATACAACGCAGAGGGATCTGAATATGATCTACTGAAGTCAACCTTTATGGATGGCCTAAAATCAGAATTTGCCAAAATGGTCAGATTAACAAAACCATGTTGGAAAGGATTTGGCAGTGTGAAAGATTATTTTACCTATTTGTCAGCTAGGTGGAGAAACAAGGGATTGTTGTTGAATCTCACTGTCTCGTCTGACCTGTTAGAGTTAAGCTGCTAATCAATGCATCACCAGGTTAACTCCTTTAGCAGATAACCTAGCAACTATTTTTAATGTACTGAAGCCATCACACAAGTGGTTTACAGTTATTAATATGATTAATAGATTCTGGTCTGCACCACTGGTGCCTGAGTATGAACTGTGGTTGGCTTTCACAGTTAATGGATACAGTTCGGGGAGGCAGAGTGAAGTTAAGATGGCACTAAATGGCGACTCCTTTTCTTTGGAAACAGCTCTATTTCCATCTTTAATATCTTTATTTTTCCCTTTCAGGGTTCTTTTGAAGACCCTGACCTGGAGTTACACATTGACTTTGGTTCTTTGTGGGAAAAGGACCCGCTCTTGGGGTTTCATGACTGGCCATTGATTCGGCACACCAAGGGTTTGCCCTGAGAGTCCGGCTCGGATTTGGAAGCATAAGATCTCAGGGCTCTGGAGACGGGTGGATCGAACGTTGGTGTCAGCGGGGGAGTCGAAAAATCTACTGCTGTGGGCCCAAAGACCCAGGATCTTTGTGCTCTTCAGGCACAGAGCTCGAAAAAAGCGACGTAATGGACTTTTAACGTCTTCCCGCTTGCTGGGAAAATGGAGACACCTTCTTCTCCCTTATTAGGAGATGTTGAATGCTGGGTGAAACGCGAAGTCTTTGGGGTAACTGCAAGTCTGTGTCTTTGCTATTGCTTTGCTCACGCTTGAGTGCTCGGTAGCAGTGCTGATGCTTGCTTGCTTTTGCTGGTGGGGTGGGGGGGTGGGGGGGAGCTTAGGGATGGGGATCTTGGGGTCCTTACGTTTAACTGTTGTTCATTCTTTGGGGCACTTCTCTGCTTTCGTGGATATTTGTGAAGAAAAAGCATTTCAGGATGTATATTGTATACATTTCTCTGACATTACATTGGACCTTTGAACTTTGAACAATACCTGTGAATGAGCCTACCACAAAAGCTCCACAACAGCCCCCTTGTCTACCACATGGCTCTACGACAACATTTAAGGGAAACCGTTGATTTAACTATCATACAGTATGTGGATGATGTCTTGATTGCATCTGGTACCGCAGACCAGCATGAACCAGACATGCTTTATTTACTCAATTATTTACCCTCCACGGGTCACAAAGCAAGTTTGGACAAGACACAATTGCAAAAGGAAGTAGTAGTTTACTTGGGGCATAAAATTTCACATCGTAAGTAGGAGATCACAGAGGATCGTGCAAATCAACAGGCTATCAAAATCAGCAAAACTACCCACAACACTTCGGCGTCTCTGATCATTTATGTGTCTGTGTAATTGCAACAGAGCATGAGTTGATTCATATGCTGAAATTGTACAACCACTCATTAATCTGTTGAAGAGCAGCAGATACTCAGATGGCATTGAAGAACAGTTGGAAGCATTTTGAGCTTTAAAGGCAACATTACGCATAGTACCTGCATTAGGAATCCCTGATGCGGGTGGACCATTTACACTGTATGTATATGATGGCAGTCTTGATTCAGAAATATGGAGACGGACAGAGTCCTGTTGGTTATTATTCTGCTGAATTGGATAATGTAGCACTAGGATGGAGTTCGTGCTTGCGAGCAGAGCAAACAACCTATCTAGCAATCATGGCTGTCTCCAGCATTGTGCTTGATCAAGTTTTGAATGTCCAATGTCTTCATTCACTGCACAGTTTACTGCAATGAATAGGGCCCCTCAAGTAACAGCTATTCAATGGTACAAATCAGAGGTGGCCAATCTTTTCTACGTCATGGACCCCTGCCATTAACCGAGGGGTTGACGGACCCCAGGTTGGGAATCCCTGGTCTAAATAATCCACTGTTCTTAGGGCACCTAACAGCAGCAAGCAATGAGGGAATACTGTTGCCGTTGGAGATGGAGGACTATGATGACTATAACTGTGTAAGAATAATAACATGTAAACTATGTAAGAATAATAATGAAGATGCAAGCTATCGCAAAGGTAGATTGAACGCAGATTTGATCCTGCGCACTGATGACTCCCCAAACTTGAGGGGGGAGTTCAAATGGCTGTGTGGGCTATTGTTTCTGAATCTGAAGCACGGGCACCAGGAAGTATGGCTACTGGTACTGTTAGTATTGAAAGCCCCGACTGAAGCCTGTAGGATGCTGGAATGTCAGTTAATATCTACACAGATTCTTGATACATTTTGAGTTGTTCAGAGCTTTGGGAATTTATGGCGGCAAAGAGGATTTCTTACAGCTGTAGGAACCCTGTAGGAATCAAGAATGGCCAGTGGCTTTCAACCTCTTCTGAAAGCAATTGTATAACAGCCATTAGTTCTTGGTATAAGAACTAATGGCTGTTATACAATCGCTTTCAGAAGTTGTTGTATTAAAATGTAAAAGCCACTTCAAAATGAACTCAGTTGAAAGCTGAGGAAATGCATTTGAAGATGAAGTAGCAAAAATGACAGCAGAATCAGAATCAGGTTTATTATCACTGAAAAATATCACGAAATGTGTTGTTTCGTGGCAGCAGTGCACTGCAATATATAAAATATACTGAAAAAGAGAGCAAAATGGATGAGGTAGTGTTCATGGCTTCATTGTCTGTTCAGAAATCTTATGGTGGAGGGAAAGCTGCTCCTAAAATGTGAAGTGTGTGTCTTCAGACTCCTGTACTTCCTCTCTGATGGTACCAATGAGAATAGGGCATGTCCTGGATAGTGGGGCTGTAGGTTTTTGCAAATAAAACTGTGTGAGGCATTTTATGTTTCAGACAAACCATAAAAATTTTTATTGACATCATGTCCCATAAGACTGGATCCTGCTGCCCTTGGTGGCCTCCAGTGAGGTTTTGTTGCTCTTTGCCTTCTCATCAATAGGTGATGCTGGCAGCACACTCACTTGAGCACCCACGTCACAGACGAAGCATCTCCCTGAAAGGGGGCTGCTAATGAACAGTAGACGACCCTGACAACTGGAACCCATAGTGTTCACAGACCTCGACTGTCCCAATGCGCCGGCACTGTTGAAGCTGTAAGGCGGTTGCCACTTCCTAGTGTTCGTACCAAAGCAAGCGTGGTAAAAATACAGACCCTGCATAGTCTATTTCACAGCATTAGTTAGTAGTCTGTTTCACGTGCTTATGTTGGAGGCTTTGCTGACCAGGCTTACTGAGGCAGGGAAAAGAGGAGGAATTATGCTCTGTGCCTGGCTGAGTGTAGGCTATCAATGATTTTAGCAAGCTCTCTTTTGTCCTTCACAGGTGCATTAGCGAGGGCCACGTGAACTTGAGTAGGCATTTGCCGCATGAAGAGTTCTTTAAAAATAAATGTGGTTCATTACCTCCAAGGGCTTACCATTGCTGAGGCCAGGCAAGCAGAGCAACTGTTTGACACACTCACACTCTGACAGTCCAAAATTCTGCAAAAGGTGAGTTTTCAGTGATTGGTATTTATCGTGTTCAGATGGGCATTCTAGTAGACTCACCACCCTCCAGCCAAATTATTGAGCGACGCTACCACATTGAAAAATTTGGTGTCATCAGTGCTGGTTTCTCGCAGCACGAATTGGGCCTTGGCTTCTACAAACCATGCAACAGCATTTTGCTCCCAAATCTCTGGCCGTTTCAACGTGATTGCATTGACTGACATATTCAATAACTCTGGTATCATCCTAGAGCATCAGGGTCACCAACGTAGGTGTTTGCAAATAAAACTGCGAAGGTGTTTTAGATTTCAGAAAAAACCTTAACACATTTCATTGAACTCCAAAGCCTGAACACAAAGCATGCTAAAAACACTTTACCTAATTTCATCATCGCGCCAAACCAGCCTCTTACAAGTGATACCCCAACTCAATGTCAGCGTTTGAAAATTGTGTACATTTCCATCAATTATGTTACCCTACAGGGGTCCTTAATAATGTATATCTGTCTTTTTAAGGCATTGCCTTTTGAAGATGTCCTCAATGGTAGAAAGGCTGGTGCCCATAATGGAGCTGGCTGAGTTTACAACACTCTGCAGCTTTTTCTGATCCTGTGTGGTGGCCCCTCCATACAGTACCGGAAGGGGCAACAGAACTAAAAGTAGTACAAGAAACACATGAATAGGACCCAACAACTAATGTTATGGAAATAAATTTAAAGTCTTTATCACAGAAGAATATACAGGATATTTGAGAAATGCAAACTCAATGCTCTAACAAAGAAAAGTGGATCTGATTGGAGAATGGTGAGAAATTAAACAGGCAAAAGTGGGAGACAAAGAAAGGGAGGGCATATTCATGAAGTATTTTCTGTCAGTCATCACTGTGGAAGACACCAATTGTATGTCAGAAATTCATGAGTATCATAGAGCAGAAGTGAGTTTAGTCACTATTACCAAGGAGAAGGTGCTTGGGAAACTGAAAGGTCTGAAGGTAGATAAGTCACCTGGACCAGATGGACTACAGGAAACCCCAGGGTTCTGAAAGAGGTAGCTAAAGAAATTGTCGTTCTGGATGACTAGGAAATTGCAAATGTCACTCCACTGTTTAAGAAGGGAAGGGGACAAAATACACAAAATTATAGGCCAGTTAGTCTGACCTCAGTGGTTATCAGGGTATTCGGATGTGCATGATAAAATAGGCTGAAGTCAGCATGGTTTCCTAAAGGGGAAATCTTGCCTGACAGAGCTGTTGGAACTGTTTGAGGAAATAACAGGCAGGATAGACAGAGGAGAGTCACTGGATGTTATTTACTTGGATTTTCAGAAGGCATTTGACAAGGTGCTGCACATGAGGCTGCTAATCCAAGATAAGAGCCCAAAGTATTACAGGAAAGATACTAGCATGGACCAGCAGAAGATTGGCTGACATGCAGGAGGAAAAGAGTGAGAATCTGGTTGGCTGCCGATATGCAATTTAGAGACAAACTATCATGTGGTGTTCCCATGCCCCTGCTGCCCTTCTCATGGGCGATGCAGTGGCTAAACAAGTAACTGCACTGCATTTTGTAAATGTCATACATTGAACCATGACTTACAGTGCATGTCAAAAGTATTCACCTTCCTTGGAAGTTTTCATGTTTTATTGTTTACAACAGTGGATTTAATTTGGCTTTTTTTTTTGACACCGATCAACAGAAAGAGACACATTCATGTCAAAGTGAAAACAGATCTCTACAAAGTCATCCAATGAATTACAAATATAAAACACAAAATAATTGATTGCATAAGTATTCACCTCCTTTAATATGACACACCAAATCATCACTGGTGCAGACAATTGGTTGCAGAAGTCACATAATTAGTTAAATGCAGTCAAGGTGTTTCTATTGATTGTAATAAAAATACACATGTATCTGGAAGGTCCAACTGTTGGTGAGTCAGTACCCTGGCAAAAACTCCACCATGAAGACAAAAGAACACTCCAAGCAACTCTACAAAAAGGTTATTGAAAAGCACAAGTCAGGAGATGGATACAAGAAAATTTCCAAGACACTGAATCTCCTTTGGAGTACTGTTGAGTCAATTGTCAAGAAATGGAAAGAATATGGCACAGCTGTAAATCTTACATACAGCAGGCTGTGCTCAAAATCTGAGTGACTGTGCAAGAAGGTGACTAGTGAGGGAGGCTGCCAAGAGACCCATGACAACTCTGGAGAAGTTACAAGTTTCAGTGGCGAGATGGGAGAGACTGTACATACAACAACTGTAGGCTGGGTGCTTCAGCAGACGCAACTTTATGGGGGAGTGGCAAAGAGAAAGTCACTGTCGAAAAACACTCACATGAAATCTCGGCTCGAGTTTGCCAGAAGGCTTGTGGGAGACTTTGAAGTCAGCTGGAAGAAGGTATTATGGTCTGATGAAACCAAAATTGAGCTTTTTGACCATCAGACTAAATGCTATGTTTGGCATAAGCCAAACACTGCACACAATCAAAACCACACCATGACTACCATGAAGCATAGTAGTGGCTACATCATGCTATGGGGATGCTTCACTGCAGCAGGCCCTGGAAAGCCTGTGAAGGTAACCCTAACCCTAATGCGAGGGTAGAATAAATGCAGCAAAATACAGGGAAATCCTGGAGGAAAACCTGATGCAGTCTGCAAGAAACTGTGACTTGGGTGATTTGTTTTCCAGAAAGACAATAGCCCTAAGCATAAAACCAATGCTACATAGGAATGACTTAAAAACAACAAAGTTAATGTCCTGGAGTAGCCAAGCCTGAGTCCAGACCTCAATCCAACTGAGAATTTATGGCTGGACTTGAACAGTGCTGTTTACTCATGATTCACATGCAATCTGACAGAGCTTGAGCAGTTTTGTAAAGAAGAATGGGGCAAAACTGCAGTGTCCAGATGTGCAAAGGTGGTAGAGACCCACCCACACAGACTCAAGGCTCTAATTGTCGCCAAACATGCATCTGCTAAATACTGATTAGAAGGGGGTGAATATATCTGTAATTAATTTACACTACATTGTAGAGACCTGTTTTCACTTTGACAAGAAAGTCTTCTTCTGTTGATCAGTGTCAAAAATGCCAAGTCAGTCTGCTGTGACTTAATTCTGTAAAACAATAAAACATGAAAACTTCTAAGGAGAGTGAATACTCTTTATAGGCACCGTAGCTGTAAGTCACAATTGTTGGTGATTTGGTTGAGAACCAGCTGGTGCTGTGTTTCCCTTGCATCTGGCTAGAGGGTCTACATTTAGGCATCCGTTAGTCTCGTGAGACCATGGACTTGCACCTTGGAAGATTTCCAGGGTGCAGGACTGGGCAAAGTTGTATGGAAGACCGGCAGTTGCCCATGCTGCAAATCTCCCCTCTGCACGCCACCAATGTTGTCCAAGGGAAGGGCACTAGGGCCGATATAGCTTGGCACCAGTGTCGTTGCAGAGCAGTGTATGGTTAAGTGCCTTGCTCAAGGACACAACACGCTGCCTCAGCTGAGGCTCGAACTAGCGACCTTCACATCACTAGACCAACGCCATAACCACTTGGCCACGGAGGTGCTATCAAAATAGCAAAGGCAAGTAGCTGGACTGGACTTTGCAGATGAAAGACAACGTAACTGCTCTGTCCCTCTGATGGAGGACGTGCCTGATGTGAAGGAAATGAATATTTACAATGATGAATGGGGTGCCAATCAAGCAGGATGGTTTGTCCTGGATGGCGTTGTGCTTCATCAGTGTTTTTGGAGTTGTATTTCATTCAGGTTACTCAATATCTCTGATGTGCTTTTGTAGCCACATGATTTTGTTAGCAGGGTACCCTGTGATAATAATGTCATTGAAACATTAGATTCTGTCTTGATGGAGGTGGTCACTGGCAATTGTATGGTTGTAATGTTACTTGTCAGTTACCTATATGTACCTGAACAGTTAGTTTATGCTGTTTGCACGTACAGACTAGTTAGTTTCGAAGGAGTGGCACCTGGAATTGATCATTGTATAATTATTAGTGAGCATTCCCACCTCTGACCTTATGAAGGTCATTGTCGGTGACTTTTACCCAGGAGATTGCTTTAACAATTCCTGATGTGATGTCCTGGAGTTGAGATGATGATGTTAAATACTTACCTTCTTGTCAGACAGTTTAATTCTGTCAACCTGAGCTCATAATTTAGTTTTATAGACTCCAGAAGCATCATTCTCAATCATAGAGCTGTACAGCATAAAAAAAAGGTCCTTCAGCCCACCATGTAACCATATACATATCTTAATCCCATTTGCTAGCACTTGATACTCAAGCTTCTTTACCCCTAGCGATTCAAGTGTTCATCCAGATACTCCTTAAAAGTTACGATAGTACCTGCCTCCACATCACCCATTCTCTCAAATGTGTCACATATATTTTAAAATAAGATTGAAGTTAATTTCTTTATACGTCCAGCTGAATTTGTAACTGCACAGAAAGACGCAGAGAGATAGTCAGAGACAAATTCTTAAGTTTGTTGTAGCTGGAAAATATTACATCCATTCATTAAATTAAAAGTAGTGGTAGAATTGGTATGCCATAGCAATTATCATATATTATTGTTCATAAAGTCAACTTTGCAGCTATCAGCTTCTGCCAAATTCAGCTTCAGTTCATTTCTTTCAAGAAACTCAAGGCTGTGTAGAGCATCTGATTAGGATGCCAAAGTAAAAATATTTATAAGATTAGTTGCATGCAAATTGAGTTAGAATAGGCTTAATTCAATGAAAGGAATGAAAATAAGGCAAAACTTCAATTATAATTAAATGAAAAACATAATTACTTTTTAAATGACAAAATGCATTCACATAATTTCCTTTCCTTTCTGAAGTTTAAGTTTAAATTATTCCACACTGAGAATCTAAGTTGGATATCTAACAAACAAAAATAGGTTTGGTCAGTGCAAGTAGCAGTACACAAAAAAAACCACAAAAACTGAAAATCTTTCAAAGGGAAGGATGGGTGCCATGGCAAAGGATGCTCATACAAATTGGATTAAAATATCAGGACTCATAGTTGGCTTGCGAATACCTGATGTTGATATTGTTCAAAATGGAAAGCTGTTTCTGTTTACTTATTCTGAAGCATACAGTGAAAGAAAATTCCACGAGAATGGTAAACTGGACCCAGACCAGGAAGCATAAGATGATCACTTACAGGTATTATTATGACAGAAAGGGTGTTAACAGTGAGGTTCCTAAAGGTTCAGTCTGTGATTTGCTACTTCCTGTTGCATGTATTAATGATTTATAACAATACAGAAATCATGATAAAAATGTCAGTACATTATTAAAAAGAGGTTGTGTGTGACTGACAGGAAGGAGGAAAGCTGTCAACTTCACAAGAGTGTAGATGTTCTGATCAATTGGGCAGATAAGTGACAAATGGAACTCAATCAAAAGGTGATATTTTTAAGGATTTGGAACAAGGCAAGGAAATATAAAATAAATATATGGAGATTATGGAGAAACTGAAGAATCTTGGAAGGATGGCCATAGATCCTTAAAAATAGCAGGATGGGTAGAGAATGCAATGTTTTCTTTTAGACACAGAATGGAGGTTTTGCTGGAAATGCACGTAATAGCCAAGTATTATGCACAACTTTAGTTACCACAATGCAGTAAAGATAAGATTGTATTAGGCAGGGTGCAGCGAAAATTTGTTAGATTATCTAGAATGGAAAAATTTCAGCTATATAGAAAGATGGATAGGCTGGGCTTCTTTTGGAACAGTGGAAGTTTTGGGAGGACTTAAGTGAAGTGTTTAAACTTTAGTCCTTTGTAGAATAAATCTGAAGGACTTATTTCATTTTGCTGTGAACAGAAAAATCAAGGGACATAAATTTGCATTAATTGGAAGAAGGAATCAAGGTGAGACAAAGTTATCCTTTCTCACCCAATAGGTGACTAGAATCTGGAACCCACTGTCTGTAAGAATAATTACAGCAGAAAGCGACAGTTCATTTATCAAGTGCTTAGATAAGTAACTGAAAAGCTGTGACCTGTAGGCATACTGCATAAATGCTCGTAGGTGGGATTAGGCTGGATGGCTTTTTCTTTGGAATAAGTACAGGTTCAATGAGCTGAAAGGCCTCTTTCCATGCTGCAAATTTTCTATGATGAGAATAATAAAAATCTTGCCTAGCTAACTTTTAGGAAAAACCTTAAGCATTAAGTTAGTTGTGTTTATAAAGCAAATAGGAACTAGCTAGAAACAAGAAACTAGGAACTGATTACTCAGATTTGGGTTTAGTAACCCATTTCTGTACTCCAATCCTCAGCATAACTGTTGACAATCAATTCAGCTGTTCTTTGAACTGTGTAAAAATGTTTTCTTGAAAGTGTAAAGCTCCGCTATATTGGCTCGTATATATCTAAGGGAAGTCCCGCCCGGTGCCCACCTGAACGCCTCCCGCTGGGTTGGTTACTGTACCACTGCCACCCAAATCAGTCCAAAGTGTCAGTCATCAGCCAGCGCACACAGTACGTTTTACCAAGTACACTAAGTCTATGAAATTAATATAAGTTCGATACAGAAAGAAAAGTAATGGAAAAAGGCGCCAGACTTATCAAAGTTCAAGTTCATCGTGCACAAGTTGGAGCTCAGAAATTTCTTCCGGACCACCGGGACCCTGTCGACTCGCGGCTCGGGACCACCCAGAGTGATCGACTGGAGGCTTCATGCACGTCCGTTGTCCTCCCCGTCTCTCCTCCGACTCCCCGCCAAAAACCCCCGTTCCCAGTCATATGAGACAGCATTATCACCCCAAGAAATGATAACATGAACACCCACTGGCTAATAGCACCCTGCTATCTATAATAACCCAAGCAAATTTCTAGCTAGAGACTTTCTCAGCATTTAACATAACATAGAAGCCATTTTAATTAACATACGCAGCAGTTTAAAAGATTAACATAACAAAGAAGCCATTTTAAATTTAACATGCAAAGAAGAGACTCCTTACAAAAGTATAAATCTTAATGTGGCAAGATGCAAGAAAATAAAAATAAGTCCTTTGCTTTCCAACGTGGATAGACTAATCACTCAAGCATACTAAGCACTGCAGCAGATGAAGTTATGTACAGTAAAACACCGATAATTCACTATGACATTGTTCAGTAGTCACAATGGTCCAGCATCAAGCCCGCTGGTTTGGTTTCCCACACTTTCCTGAAACTTATGAGGAAAGTTCAATGCACTTCATTGGAATTTACCAATACTCATTCCCAAACTCACTTGGTTAATTGAAAAGTTTATGGCACTACTACATAACATCCTTAAAAAGTGAAATTAAGTATGTCCATGTGTTAATAGGAGTAATAGCCAAGACTCTGAAAAAAAAAGACTGCCTAGCAACATGGAAGCACTAAGAATGTTAGATAACAAGAGTTTTACCGTATTTGAAAAGGATATGAAAATGTCTTTGTCAAGAATTACAAGCTAATGTTACAACAATATATTTAGTCCCCGATAAACTGAGAAATAGGTTGTGTTTAGTTCTGTACCTCTGAAGTTAAAATTTCCCTCAATTTTCTCTTTATTCATTTCCTGAAATCCTTTCTGTAAACATGGCTACCATTTTTTTCCAAAGCTATTGCAGCTACATTGCCATTTTACAGTAACCTTGGCAGAAATCTCTATTATGTATTTAAAGATTTTTGCCCATCCTTCCTGCAATCTCATGACAAATTTCACAGGCTGTGATTAAGAGAATTTATTGAATACAAACCAATTCCCCACCTTCAGTTATTCATCTGATAACATTCAATTTTCTCTCTCATTGTTTTGTGGCATTTTTGACAAGTGCTCTAAAATCACGGATTGAATTACAGCTTTAAAAACCTCAACTTTGCTCATAACCTTGAGCAACACATTTTGATTTTGATGTGACTATCAGAGACTATTCTGTACGTGAGTTAGAACTGACAAAGCATTATGAATCTACTGAAAACCATGATGAACACTTCTTCAAATGTGCCTGTTCTTCACTGCCCACTCACTATTCAGTAATGCACAGTAAAGTACCCAAAAGTGATTGTAAACTAGATGGGGGTTTGATTGGAGATGAATTAGCTGAATTATAGACAAGTATAAAATAATTGCAAAATTTCAGCATCAATGAAACAACTAAAGTAGACACCAGATTATTTTGTAACCTAGAGACTAGGCCTGCTGACAGTACTTTCAAAATTATGGAAAGTTAATCATCTGAGAAAACAATTGTTGGTATGCAGCATTATTCTTATCCCCACTTCAACATTCTTCATGGTGGTGCAGTGCAAGTGTAGCATTAGATTCAATGGCTAGATGCTTTAAAATTTCTCTCCTCCCCTCCTTTCACACTAGTCAGAAGCTCATTAACACTGGATGTATTTCCAATATAAATTCCCCCAATCACATGAACATAAAAAAAATCTTCTAGTTATTCTTCAACTCTGAAGAGCAACAGTTTTATATATCCAAGAAACCAAGAGCTCCTATTGATACTATTTCCCCTGAATTGGTGCTACTTAAAGAACAACACTCAACCAGTAAACTTCATAGAGCTTGCCTTTCCATGGCTTGATGTTATAATAGTAAAGTCTTTGGCAACCGAGCATAATCATTTTACATGTTCCATTATATGTGGAATAGATAGAAAAGGAACATAACCTATATTTTCCCCACTTATAGTCATGAATTGATGATGTTCAAGGATTTATGTATTCCCTCTCTCAACTCTGAGTGGAGTAAACAAAATTTTTATCTGTTGTAAGATATAAAAATATTAATAGATCTATATGTGATCTGCAGTTTTTTTATTGTATAGAAATAGCTGTGCCCTGTAGCAAGTTCAAATTCAATTTTAATTGTCATTCAACCATAGCTGACTACTCATGAAGACAGTCAAACGAAATAGTGTTATTCCAGGATCAAGGTGCAAAACACGGTATCAACAGTCATTCAGAGCACAAGGCACACATAGCACATACAAGACAGCAGTAGAAGATAATCCAAGTCTGAGACCATGAACGTTGCAGCAGTCTGTAGTTGAACATGATACATTTTGTCTTCTGCCATGTGAACCCTGGAGGGCAGCACTGACTCCAGCAAGTACACGGCACTACAACTGCTTCCGGTGGTGCGCACTGACTCCGGTGCCTCTCTCCTGGGCATCTACAGACAGATGACACCATGGTTTGAGGCCTAGTCCTCACTACGATTGAGGCCACACAGTTTCCTCGCTGTTAGCCAATAAAGCACTGAATCAGCCTTGCAGCATTCCACATTACTAATGTCCCAACAGGGTCTGCGATCACAAGCAAAGCACCTAAGGCAATCACTTGCTGTTCGACTGGACACCACCTTTGTGCACTGACTCCACTGGTGCAGGCAGCAGCACAATCGCACCAAGTCTAGCTCCTTTAGTTTCTCTGCCAACAAGCAACTCGCTGATGGGGTAGATCTGTAGGACTTTAACTTTGTAACGTCCAGCAAGAACTTGCAATCATAAAATAGTACAATTAAAAAAAAACAATAACACCTTTGGTTGGTCCCGTAGAAGTCACTGCCTCTGAGCACGCCACCACCGTACCAGAAGTAGATCTACTTTGTGTAAACTGATTTGATGAATAAAATCCAACCGTGGCATATGTGCCTGTTTAAGGATTTATATACAATGCATTTTTCTTCTTGTAAATGTGTAACACAAAACCAGTACACACTAAATTTTACACTATGTTTTTCAATGACCTCTTACACATGTAAGTAGTTATTTTGGGACAACACAATGTAATTCATATTAAGATTATGCAAAATACCAGGAAGAAAGTATTAGTTATCAAAATGACACTTCATTTCATAACAAAAAATGAATCTTTATTTTGCAATTCTGTGAACATCAACAATTTTAGACTAGGAGTGATGTACTGTCTTTAAAAATCACCCCTTTTCCATTATCATCCCAATGTGATAAATCACCACAGGCACTTGGAACAAAATCATCCAAATTAAAATGTACTTACTCTGAATAGGAGAGTTATATGCTAGAAAATAATTTTGATTAATTGGTAAAGTGGGCAGAGCAATGGCAGATAGAATTTAATTTTGATAAGAGAGAGGTGATTCACTCTGAAAACTCTAGTAATAGCAGGACATAGAGTACTGTGCAAAAGTCTTAAGCCCATGAAACAGATCTGTAAAGTGAAGACACTTTCAAAAATGAAATGGAAAGTTTCTAAATATCAAAAAATTACTATAAAGAGTAGTAAATAATAAAAAACTAAATCAAATCAATGTTTGTGTGACACCCCTCTGCCTTTAAAAATGCATCAATTTTCTGTCGTGTACACTGTCGTGCAGTTTTATAAGAAAATCAGCTGCCAGTTTGTTTCATGCATCTTGGAGAAATTACCACAGTTTTTGCTTCTGTCTCTCCAGGTAATCCCAGACAGCCTTCACGATGTTGAGATAAGGGCTCTGGAGGCCATACCATCTGTTGCAGAACTCCTTGTTTTTTTCCCCACTGAAGATAGTTCTTTATGACCTTGGCCATGTGTTTGGGGACAGTGTCCTGCTGCAGAATGAAGTATTGTACGATGGATGAAAATCTTGTTTGTACTTCTCCGCATTGAGGATTCCATTTATTCTGACCAGATCACCAACTCCATTTGCAGAAATGCAGCTCCAAACTAAAGGAACCTACGCTGTGCTTCACTGCTGGCTGCGGGCACTCATCTACATAGTGCTCTCCAGCTTTTCTATGGACAAACTGCCTCCTGTTTGGGTCAAAAATCTCAAACTTTTGACTCATCAGTCCAGAGCACCTGCTGCCATTGGTCAGCATCCCAGTCCTTGTGTTTTTGTGCTGATTGTAGAGGGGTAATTGGGTTCCAGTGGTTCTGTGAGTTCAGAGTTGATAGCAGTGCTGGACTTCTTCCGATTTAGAAGCGAAGTCAGTTTGATGTATTTCTTGTCTGCTGCACTCAGTTTCTGTGGCTGACCACTGCGTTTCTGGTCCTCAACCTTGCCCATTTCCTTGTGCTTCTTCAGAAGAGCTCAGGCAACACATCGTAAAACTCTTGTCTGCCATGAAATTTCTGCCTGGGAGAGACCTTGCTGATGCAGAATAACCATCTTGGGTCTTGTTGTGCTCACTCTTGCCATGGAGTAAGAATTGATGATCTAAAGGTTAAATTGTCAAATCTGCCGCACCCTCACCTTTTAGGTTGGTTGTCCTTTGCCCAGTTTGATTCTGTCTACACCCATGTCTGTTCCAGTTAATCCGTTTATTTAATTCAAGTTGGAACATTAGCATCCTGTTTGTTTTCTTTGGTTAATCATGCACTGGGCTGTATACCTACAAAGCAATCAAGTTTTTTATTTGGAAAATGGTCTATTACTTAATATATTACTTTCTTTCATGAAATACAAAAAAATTTCTAACATTTAATTTTTAGTAAAATGAACATTTGGGATCTAAAATTTGCTCTTTCATACTGACACAATAATGCAGAGGACAAAAAAAAACATCTAAAACAATAATTTTGATAAAAAAATCTAAGGTAGCTTAAGACTTTTGCACAGTATGCTATATAACGAATATGAGAGCATTAAGGAGCAGAACTACAGAAGTCCAAGAATCACTGAAGGTGGAAGGAAGTAGGTAAGGTGGTGAAGAAGACATATGGGATAATTGTATTCATTAGCCAAGGCACAGAATACATAGCAAGAAGGTATTGTACAACCTTGTAAAATATTATTAGACCTGATTTTAAGTATTATGTACAAACGTAGTTCTGGCCACCACACCATAGGAAGGACATGATTGCACATAAAAGCTGCAGAGGAGATTAATCAGTATGTTGCCTGTAATAGAGAGTCTCAGTTATCCTTGTAGTAGTGGGGGATGGAGTGGTTCTGATAGTATACAAAATTATGAATGGCACCAGCAGGATAGATGGCAGGAACCATTTCCCCATTACAGATGTGCATAAAACAAGAGTGCCTAGGTTTTGAGCAGGGATCATTTCCCCATTACAGATGTGCATAAAACAAGAGTGCCTAGGTTTTGAGCAGGGATCATTTCCCCATTACAGATGTGCATAAAACAAGAGTGCCGAGGATTGGAGCAGGAATCATTTCCCCATTACAGGTGTGTATAAAACAAGAGTGCCGAGGATTAGAGCAGAGATCATTTCCCCATTACAGGTGTGTATAAAACAAGAGTGCTGAGGACTAGAGCAGGGATCATTCCCCATTACAGATGTGTATAAAACAAGAGTGCCGAGGATTAGAGCAGGAATCATTTCCTCATTACAGACATGCATAAAACAAGAGTGCTTAGGTTTAGAGCAGGGCTTCCCAACCTGGGGTCCACAGACCCTCTGGTTAATGCCATAAAAAAGGTTGGGAACCTCTGGTTTAGAGGGAGAGGTCATTTCAGAGAGAATCTGTGGAAGAATCTTCTCACCCAGAGTACGTTGGCAACTTAGAATGCACTGCCTGCGTGAGTGACGTTGACAAGGATTCTCACACTTATCTAAACAAGCATTTGAATTATGAATTCAGATCATTAGAAAGAGGTGACATAGGGTAAGATGGTGTTGAATCGTTGTGAATAGAGCTAAGGAACTGCAAGGGTAAAAGCACATTGATGGGAGTTATATACAGACCCCCAAAAAGTAGTAAGGGTGTGGCCTACAAATTACAACACAAGGTAGAAAATGCATGCCAAAAGGGCAATGTTACAATAGTCATGAGGGATTTCAATATGCAGGTATATTAGGAAAATCAGGTTGGTGCTGGATTCCAGGAGAGGGAATTTCTAGAGTGCCTATGAGATGGCCTTTTTAGAACAGCTTGTGGTTGAGCCCACTGGACGATCAGCTATTCTGGATTGGGTGTTGTGCAATGAACAGGAATTGATTAGAGGACTTACGGTAAAATAACTTATAGGGGCAAGTGATCATAATATGATCAAGTTCACTCTGAAATTTGAGGAGCAGCTAAAGTCAAATGTATCTGAATTACAGTGGAATAAAGGGAATTACAGAGACAAGAGAGAGGGGAGTTGGCCAGAAGTGACTGGAAAAGAACACTGGCAGGACTGACAGTAGAGCAGTGAGGGCTGGAATTTCTGGAAGCAATTCGGAAGGCACAGGGTATATACATCCCAAAGAGGAAGAAGTATTCTAAAGGAAAGTTGATATAACTGTGGCTAACAAGAGAAGTCAAAGCCAACATAAAAGCCAAAGAGGGCATATAATGGAGCAAAAATTAGTGAGAAGTTAGACTGGGAAGATTTTAAAAACTAGTAGAAGGCAACCAAAAAAGTCATTAAGGTAAAGATGGAATACAAAAGTAAGCTAGCCAACAATATAAAAGAGGATACCAAAAGTTTCTTCAGATACGTAAAGTGTAAAGGAGAGTTGAGAGTGGATATGGGACTGCTGAAAAACGATACTGGAGAAGTATCAAAATGGCGGTTGAACTGAATAAGTATCTTGCATCAATCTTCACTGTGGAAGACATCAGCTGTGGAAGCTCCATATGTCAGGGGTCACGAAGTGCATGAAGTTACCATAACTAGTGAGAAGGTTCCTGGGAAACTAAAATGGTTTGAAGGTAGATAAGTCATTTGGACCAGATGGTGTATACCCCAGGGTTCTGAAAGATGTGGCTAAAGAGTTCAAGGAGGCATTAATAATGATCTTTTAAGAATCACCAGATTCTGGAATAGTTCCAGAAAACTGGAAAATTGCAAATGTCACTCTACTTTTCAAGAAGGGAGAGAGACAGAAGAAAGGAAACTACAGGCCAGTTAGTCTGATCTCAGAGGCTGGGAAGATATTGGAGTTGATATTTGTTACATACACCCGTTACTGTGCATTCTCCAGTTACCTTATAACATAACCGTAGCCTTCAGCCAGAGCAGATGTTATCAGGTGGCTCCCAACCTTCACAGAGTGTTTCGACCCTTAACCACGACACTCTCCAGTTGGTGGATAGTGTCGTGGTTAAATTAAGGTTGAGGTCTCACGATAAAACAGGTCGTAGTCAGCATAGTTTCCTTAAGGGAAAATCTTGCCCGACAAACCTGTTGGAATTCTTTGAAGAAATAACATGCAGGGTAGACAAAGGAAAATTGGTTGGTGTTGTGTATTTGGATTTTCAGAAGGCCTTTGACAAGGTGCCACACACGAGGCTGCGAACAAGCTACGCACTCATGGAATTACAGGAAACATTCTAGAATAGAGAAAGCAGTGGCTGATTTGCAGGAGGCAAAGAGCGGGAATAAAGGGAGCCTTTTCTGTTTGGCTGCTGGTGACTAGTGGTGCACAGGGATCTGTGTTGGGACCAATTGTTTTTACATTATATGTCAATGATTTGGATGATGGAATTGATGGCTTTGTTGCAAAGCTTGCATATGATATGAAGACAGGTGGAGGGACAGGGAGTTTTGAGGAAGTAGAGAGCTACAGAAGGACTTAAAACAGATTAGGAGAACGGGCAAAGAAATGGCAGATGGAATACAGTGTTGGCAAATGTACAATCATACACTTAGGTAGAAGAAATGAAAAGGTTGACTATTTTCTAAATGGAGAGAAGATATAAAAAAAACTGAGGTGCAAAGGGACTTGGGAGACCTTGTGCAGGATTCCCCAAAGGTTAATTTGTAGGTTGAGTCTGGTGAGGAAAGCAAATGCGATGTTAGCATTCATTTCAAGAAGACTAAAATATTAAAGCAAGGATGGAATGTTGAGACTTTATAAAGCACTGGTGAGGCCTCATGTGAAGTATTGTGAGCAGTTTACGGCCCCTTATTTAGAAAGGATGTGCTGAAATTGGAGACCGTTCACAGGGGGTTCACGAAAATGATTCCAGGGTTCAATGGCTTGTCGTATGAAGAATGTTTGATGGTTCCAGGCCTGTATTTACTAGAATTCAGAAGAAAGAGGTGTGACCTCATTGAAACCTATTGAATGGTGAAAGGCTTTGATAGAGTGAATGTGGAGAGGATGTTTCCTGTGGTGGGAGAGTCTAAGACCAGAAGACACAGCCTCAGAATAGAGGGGCATCCTTTTAGAACAGAGATGAGGAGGAATTTTGTTAGCCAAAGTGTGCTGAATCTGTGGAATTCTTTGCAACAAGCCGCTGTGGAGGTCATCCTTATATACGAACGTTTGTATATTTAAGGCAGCAGTTGATAGATTCTTGATTGGTCAGGGCCTGAAGTGATACAGGGAGAAGGCGGGAGATTGGGGCTGAGAGGAAAAATGGGTCAGTCATGATGATGAAATGGCAGAGCAGACTCAATGGGCCAAATGGTCTAATTCTGCTCCTGTATCTTATGGTCTTATTACCAAAGCAGAGAAAGCTACCAACCAAATGATGGTAAACAAAAGGTCTTTCTTGGTTAGCAAGGACAGGATGGGCTGTAAGTCCTGTTCAGCATTGTATGATTTTATGAAATTACAGTTACAAATGTAATTCAGCTGCTTGTGATATTTTCGTGTATTCAAAATAAACCTGTGACTCAAGATCACTGGCCCATGTAGTGAAATTTGTCACCTTTGTGGCAGCAGTACAATGCATTAATAATAATAGAGAAAAAAATTTGTAAATTACAGTATATGTATATACAAAATAGTTAAATTAAATAGAAATAAAAGGTAGTGTTCATGGGTTCAATGCCCATTCAGAAATCGGATGGCAGAGGGGAAAGATGATGTTCCTGAATCACTGAGTGTGTGCCTTCAGGCTGCTGTACCTCCTCCCTGATGGCAGCAATGAGAAGAGTCCTGGGTGATGGGGGTCCTTAATGATGGACATTGCCTTTTTCAGGCATCATC
The DNA here is from genome assembly GCF_030028105.1 of Mobula birostris. Taxonomy (NCBI): domain Eukaryota; kingdom Metazoa; phylum Chordata; class Chondrichthyes; order Myliobatiformes; family Myliobatidae; genus Mobula; species Mobula birostris. The sequence continues at coordinate 56,392,495 of NC_092386.1, forward strand.
CCTTGAAGATGCCCTGGATACGACGGAGGCTAGTGACCATGATAGAACTCACTAAGTTTACAACTCTACAGCTTACTTCGACCCTGTGCACTCTCCATACCAGATGGTGATGCCACCAGTTAGATCTGGTACATCTGTAGAAATATGTGAGTGTTTAAGGTGACATACCAAATCTTCTCAAACTCCTCATAAAATATACCCGCTGTTGCATCTTCTTTGTAGCTGTGTTGATAGGTTGAGTTCAGGAAACTGAAATTGCTCACTCTTTTCACTTCTGATCCCTCGATGAGGTTAGGTGTGTGCTCCTTTGTCTTACCCTTTCTTAACTCCACAATTGGTTCTTTGGTCTTACTGATGTTGAGTGCAGTTGCACTGACACCACTCAACTAGGTAGTATATCCTGCTCCTGTACACCTTCCCGTCACCAACTGAAATTCTACCAACAATGGCTGTATTATCAGCAAATTCATAAATGGCATTTGAGCTGTGCCCAGCCACACAGTCATGAGTGTAGAGAAAGTAGAGCAGTGAATTAAGCACACATCCCTGAGGTGAGCCAGTGTTGATTGTCAGTGAGGGGGTGATGTTATTTAAAATCCGCACAGGTTAGGGAATTGAGGATCCAGTTGCAGAGGGAGGTACAGAGGCTCAGGTTCTAGAGCTTTTCAATCAGAACTGTAGGAATGATGGTGTTAAATGTTGAGGTGTAGCTAATTAACAGCATCCTGACATAGGTATTTATATTGTCCAGTTGACCCAAGGCCACATGGAGAGCCAATGAGATTATGTCTGCCGTAGACCTGTTGTGGCAATAAGCAAACTGCAGTGGGTCCGAGTCCTTGCCGAGGCAGGAGCTGGTTTTAGCCACAACCAACCATTTAAAGCGCTTCATCACCATAGATGTGAGTGCTACTGAATGATAGTTGTCAAGGCAGCTCATCCTGCTCTTCTTGGGCACTGGTATAATTGTTGCCCTTTTGAAGCAGGTGTGAACTTCCCACTGTAGTAGTGAGAGATTGAAAGTATCTTTGAACAGCCCCGCCAGTTGGTTGGAACAGGTTTTCAGAGCCTCAATAGGTTCTCTGTTGGGGCCTTCCTCCTTGCGAGGGTTCACCCTCTTGAAAGAGGGCCTAATGTTGGCCTCCCAGACAGATATCACAGGATCCTCAGTGCTGCAGGGATCCACATAACCGCAGTTTTAGTCCCCTTTTCAAAGTGAGCATAAAAGGCATTGAGCTCATCTGGGAGTGAAGCATCACTGATATTCACAATGTTGCGTTTTGCTTTGTAGGAAGTAATGGACTGCAAACCCTGCCAGAGTCGATGTGTATCTGACGTCACCTCCAACCTCACTCGGAATTATTCCTTAGCTCTTGAAATAGCCCTCTGCAAGTTGTACCTGGTTTTCTTGTACAAACTTGTGTCACATGACTTGAAGGCCACAGGTCCGGCCCTCAGCAGACTACGAACCTCCTGGTTTATTCACAGCTTTTGATTTGGGTATATACAGCAAGCTCTCTTAGGCACACACTCATCCACACAGGTTTTAAAGATGCCAGTGACAGCTGTGGTTTACATATTCTGACTCGAAGATAAATCCATGAATATAGTACAGTCCAGTGATTCAAAGCAGTCCTGCTGAGGATGTTCTATGAGTCTGTGGTGGCCAGTGCGATCATGTTTGCTGTTGTGTGTTGGGGCAGCAGGCTGAGGGTAGCAGACACCAACAGAATCAACAAACTCATTTGTAAGGCCGGTGATGTTGTGGGGATGGAACTGGACTCTCTGATGGTGGTGTCTGAAAAGAGGATGCTGTCCAAGTTGCATGCCATCTTGGACAATGTCTCCCATCCATTACATAATGGACTGGTTGGGCACAGGAGTACATTCAGCCAGAGACTCATTCCACCGAGATGCAATACTGAGCGTCATAGGAAGTCATTCCTGCCTGTGGCTATCAAACTTTACAACTCTGGTGCTCCCGGTGCGGCCTCCTCTACATTGGTGAAACCCGACGCAGACTGGGGGACCGCTTCGTCGAGCATCTCCACTCCGTCCGCCACAACAGACAGGATCTCCTGGTATCCACCCACTTCAACTCTGCTTCCCACTCCCATTCAGATATGTCCATACATGGCCTCCTCTACTGCCATGATGAGGCTAAACTCAGGTTGGAGGAGCAACACCTCATATACCATCTAGGTAGTCTCCAGCCCCTTGGTATGAACATAGAGTTCTCCAACTTCCGGTAATTCCCTCCCCCTCCCTTCCTCTATCCCTATTTCACATCACCTCCCTCATAGTTCCACCTCCTTCTACTACTTCACATTGTTCTCCTGCCAATCACCTCCCTGCTTCCCCTCCCCCACCCCTTTGTCTTTCAAATTACTGTTTTTTTTCCCCAACTACCAGCATTCTTCAAACCCTCCCCAAAGTTTTTCCTTCAGTCCTGACGAAGGGTTTCGGCCCGAAACGTCGACTAATCTTTTCAACTGATGCTGACTGACCTGCTGAGTTCCTCCAGCGCATTGTGAGTGAAACTTTACAATTCCTCCCTTGGAGGGTCAGACACCCTGAGCCAATAGGCTGGTCCTGGACTTATTTCCTGGCATAATTTACATATTACTATTTAATTATTTATGGTTTTATTACTATTAATTATTTATGGTGCAACTGTAATGAAAACCAGTTTCCCCTGGGATCAATAAAGTATCTCTATGATTATGACTACGTAAGCACTCTTGCACCTCCCATGACCCTACCTTTTTGGTACTCACTGCTGGTGCTCAGCCTGGGTGATAAGAGTTTCCACAGTATGGGCATGGGAAACTATGGTAAGTGCTCTTGCTAGTGGTGTAACAGTGTTCCAGTGTGTTGTTTCCTCTGGTACCACAAGTGATTTGTTGGTAAAAATTATTTAGAGCATAATAAAACACAATCTCAGAATAATAAAACACTAACCACGTGATGATAGCTGTATGTCCCTTCTGGGGGCTGATGATAACATTTATTGCACATCTCTCTACGTGTCCTTGATGATGATAGTGAGCCATTTTCTTGAAATGGTGAATGTTATTTGTTAAAGGTAGATCTGTAACACTTTCAAATGGGGAGCTGCAGGATTTTGACTTTGTAGTAAAGAAATAACTGACGGCCTGTTTGCAAGTTGAAATGGTGTCTAACTTTATGAGTACTTTCATGCTCCTCACGTCCTCATCCCTAGTTGTAGTTTTGAGAGAGAGAACCCTGTTAGTGGTTGCACTGATTTATAGACAGCACAAACTGCAGCAGTGGGGACAGGCAGTAAATACTTAAGGTCAATTAGAGGATGCCAAGCAAGTGGGAAGCTTTGCCCTCGATCATGATAACTTTTATGGCACAGATACAGCCCCTTCAGCACAATGAATCCATCCTGATCACTGGACCCACCCAGCTAGTCCCAATTTCTTGCCATTGACGCACATCTTACTAAACCCTGCCCCTCCCATGTACCTCTACGGGTGTTGGTCATTTTGCAATAAGTTGACAGTATGCAGTCACATTCTGAACTTGTACCTTCTTTAGTTACTAAATGTTGCATAGCTGATCCTGTCAGCATCTTAGGGAAAGTGCCATTTTATAAATTAAAATCTTAGTTAACTAATTTGACAGCCATATTTGAAATGGACCACATCAAATCTTGGAGTAATTATGTAAGATAGATTTTTTTTTAAAAATTCACCTAACTTGGTGCTAGTATTCATGAATTATATGACCTGCAATGTAAATGTACGGAGGGAACTGATATTACATGGTTAAGTTTGAGTAGCTCATTATTATTTTACTGTGTCAACTACATTTTGTAAAAGCACAGCAAAGCTAATGAATTAAAAGTGAGAGTAAACACAGAAGCACCAGCTGTAAAGAAGAGTGCTGCATTATATCTAGTTTGTTGACTACATTGATGATTATTTATGGCAGGCCTGCAAAAGAACATAAGCAGAACTTCACCCCAGATGTCATTATCAAAATGTTTTTAAAAAGGTATCAATATTCGGTAACAAGAGAACCATCCTTTGGAGTCACAAAGTAAAGCAAGTAGGCTGAGTGCCAGCCACATGAGTTAATATTGTATTCCATATTCATAAATGATAAAAGGATATAACAACATGGCTCAGTGTGAAGTTACATCCATGCTTTATAACAAGGCTTCATTTGATTGACCATAAGTAACATCAGTGGGACAAATAGGAAGTACCTTCACCTGTTAGTAGCATTAATTCTTAAACTAAAATTTTGTGGCCACTAGATAAAATGCTATTAAAAATCACACACAAACTGACAGCTGTATCATCAAGTCAAAATGGTAGCTGAAACTACTTACATTTTGGCCCCATATTCAAAAATGGGTATTGGAGCCTAAACATAAAATTGGTTAGCATGTAATATATCTACCGTGGGGAATACTTCAGACAGTTGGTTAGAGTGAAGTTCAAATTGTCCCATGGAATTAGCAAAGTCAATGCACATCTACCCAGAAATTCAATCACATGACATAATATTATACATTCTGCACTATAGAACAGTACAGCACAGGAACAGGCCTTTCGGCCCATAATGGTGTACTGAACTAGTTTAATTAGTAATCAAACAGATAACTAAATTAATCGCTTCTTCCTACACAACGTCTGTATCCTTCAATTTTCCTTACTCACGTGCTTATCTCAATATCTCTTAAAAGTCCCTGATGTATCCACCCCAGACAGCGCATTCCAGGAAGGCACCCACAACTCTGTGTAAAAAACTTGCCCTTCACATCTCCACTGAAAGTACCCCCTCTCACCTTAAATGCATGCCCTTTGGTATTAGATATTTCAAACTTGGGAAAAAGATACTTCCTGTCTACTCTATCTATGCCTCTGATAATCTTACAAACCTCTCTCAGATCTCCCCTCAGCCTCCGCTGCTCCAGAGAAAACAATCCAAGTTTATCCAACCTCTTGATATACATTTAAAAATATGGACTATATAGCACCTAACTGCTCAATGTCTCTCCTGAACTAGTAATGCCAACAGTTTTCTCTTCTCAAGTAATGTCTGCAGCCTGCTCAAGTGTGCTGTCACAGGCTCCCTTCCTCAACTAAAGAAGTCCTTGTAAGCTGTTGCTAAGTTAAAATGTCACTTTAGTTTCCAAAGTCACCAGCATTAAACATCTCATCTTCCTGTCAACTCTTGACCAACTCATGTACATCTCCATGACACTTGAGCTCTTGATTCTGAAGGGAAGCCTATGTATAAAGGCAGAAGTCAGCTATGATAAATGGAACCTCTCACCATTGTGAAAATCAAGTAGCATAATCTCAGTATCAAAATCAGAATAGATTTTCAGTCTGTTAAGCATCTCTCAATTGTGCATCTTGGTTGCCACTCATGTCCAATCAAAGGAAGAAATACTAAAGTTAAAATTAAATTCCAAACAGAATTATTAATGTTGAATTCAGAAACACAAGGCAAAACTTTCAACGTTGGCAAGAGAGAAGAGCAGCAGTTAAAAAAACCAAGGAAGCTGAATATTTATTAAAATGGTGAAAGACTTGATGCTTAGATTAACTTGATGATTGAAAGTTAATATGCAGGTATAGCAAGTAATTAGGAATCACGTAGTCTGGTTTACTGTCATATGCTCAAGAATGGTGAGCTACAGGGACAATGAAAAACTTGCTTGCAGCAGCCATAAATTCAGACAACAAATATAAATTATATGTAAATTATACAAGACACTGAAGGAAAAAAAGCAAAGCAAGAGATTGGCGCAAAAAATTCTAGTAGTAGAAGAGATGGTCTGTAAGGTTCTGTTGGTGAAGGAGGATTAGGATTGTGCAGGTCATTTCAAAAAGTTCATGGTTCATTGTGGAAGTGGCACGTTGCCTTTCAGTACAAGAGGATTTAAGTGGGGGATTACACATATACTGCTCTGGTTATACGGGACACTGGTGAAACTGCTTCTCAAACATACCTATGGATTCACTGACAAAGGAAACTGCAGAGCCAGAGGGAATGTAATATGGTGATTGATTGCTTAAATAATAGGTCATTATACATTCAAGGTCAAAAGTTCAAAGGAAATTTATTATTTATGCCACCATATACAACTCTGAGATTCATTTTCTTTCAGGCATTCACATTAAATACAAGAAATACAATAGAATCAATGGAAGACCTCACCCCTCAGGACAGACAAACAACCAATGTGCAAAAGACAACAATCTGCAAATACTAAAAGAAAGGAAAATAGGTAAATAAATAAAAAAAATACTGAGAACATCAGATGAAGAGTCCTTGAAAGTGAGTCCATAGTCTGTGGGAACATTTCAGTGATGGGGGTGAGTAAAGCTGAGTGAAGTTGTCCCCTCTGGTTCAAAAGCCTGTTTGCTGAAGGGTAATAACTGTTCCTGAACCTGGTGGTGTGGGTGCTGAGGCTCCTGTACCTCTTTCCTGGTGGCAGCAGCAAGAAGAGAGCATAACTTGGATGGTGGAGTTCCTTGATGATGGATTCTGCTTTTCTGCAACAGCACTCCATGTAAATGAACTCTAAGGTGGTGGACTGGGCTGTATCCACTACTTTTTGTAGGCTTTTCCGTTCAAGGGCATTGGTGTTTTCGTACCAGGCCATGATTCAGCCAGTCAATATACTCTCCACCGGACATCTATAGAAGTTTGTCAAAGTTTAAATGATATACTGAATCTTCACAAACTTCTAAGTAGGTAGAGGTGCTGCTGTGCTTTCTTTGGAATGGCACTTACATGCTGGATCCAGGACAGATCCTCTAAAATGACAACACTGAGGAATTTAATGTTGCTGCCCTCTCCACCTTTGATCCCAGATGATGGCTGTATAATGGATCTCCAGTTTCCACCCTCTGAAGTCAATAATCAGCTACTTGGCCTTGCTGGCATTGAGTGAGAGGTTATTGTTGTAGTACCAGTCAGTCATCAATTATATTCAAAGCAGAAATAGAATTTTAGATATTAAGGGTATCAAAAGATACGGGGTTGATGCAGGAAAACAGCACTGAGATACATAATTAGTCACAATCTCATTGAATGACACAGTGGACATAGGATTGAGTTGCTGCCCTTCTGTTTTGTCCATGTTATTCAGTTTTGATTTCTTAAATTTAATTGCTCTTGCAAAGGTATCTGTGCATGTTTAAAAAAGATGACTGACTTAGCACAGAATGTAGGGACATTCTCTCTCCTCACAGATGACACCTATCATGTTGTGTGACAGCAGTATTGTGGTAGGTATCCGGGCTTTCATTAGGCTTCGTGGGTGATCACCAGCAACAAGATTGTACACCCTTCACAATCTTCAGTTTCATATCACTTGTCTCTGCATTACCATTAAGCCAATAGCACAGCAATACCAGTCACCTAGGAAAGCTGTGGACACTGAAGCAAAAAGCAGGAGGGAGAGGCTTCATTAGTATTTATACCATTAATTTCAATATAATAATGGAATTTGGAGAAGATGGTGTACCCAGAAAAGGTAAGCTTCCTTGTCCCCTCTTAACAGTTTCCATTCATGAATTACCTTTATTTATTCCATGTGATGGTAAAGCAATGACGATGCACAATGACTTAATGCAATGACTATAGACCCAAAACATCACAGCTGTAGTACTGAATATCTATGCTTTAGCCCTAGCTAAGCTGTTCAAGTACAGATACAACACTGGAATATAAACAATTAGTAAATGTGTTCAGTTTGGCCCTGTACACCCCAATCAACATTTGGGAATAGTTGGATTTGGCCAACAATTCCCAATTATGTGACATCCACTCCTCAATAATCTCTTCACGGTCACGCTGAATTTCAACAACACTGGACTTTCCTGTCCATTTGCAGCTATGGCCACAAGACCGATACAAAATCTACATTCCAGTGATGAATGTGAGTTCAGAGTCAAAGGCAGCTTCAGGCAATAATTCAAAATAAAGTTTTAAATGCCTTCCCTTTAATGTACAGTGGTAATATTATTGCTGGTTGCAGGATTATTAGCACACTATGGCTACTTATTAATGTTAAGAAGTGATTTAACTGGATTAGTTACATGAACATAGCAGGTATTACAGTAAGTCACACAAAAGCACGAAGTCACAATAGCCCAATATGCAGACTTCTGAGGCTGGTTCAGACACCACAACAGTGACATTGCAGACCTCGGTGGCAGGACAGCAGGCGGTGCAGGCCCAGGTGGTACAACAGGTTCCAGTTCAGCAGCAGGTCAGTCATTCAGCTGGTTTATCAATGAAACAGTTTTCTCTTTCTCTTTTCAGTTTTGTTTTTCACAGAACTGACATTCTTCTAAAAGAAATTGAAGTTTGTCTCAATATTCACCCCAAACAGCCCTGTTTTACACAGCTGTATGGGATTAAACATGAGAAATTCTGCAGTTGCTGGAAGTCCAAAGCAACACACACAAAATGCTGGAGGAGTTCAGCAGGTCAGACAGCATCCATGGAAATGAATGAGTAGACCGAGACCCTTCTTCAGGACTCACCTTGATAAAAACCATTGCATCCCTCTCCAAATCCCCATGAGCAACATTTCAGGATAGACAAAGGAGAGTCAATGGATGTTGTTTACTTGGATGTTCTGAAGGCCTCTGACAAGGGTCTTTACATGAAGCTGCTAAACAAGATAAGAGTCCATGGCATTACAGGAAAGACATTAGCATGGATAGAAGATTGGCAGGAGGCAAAGAGTGGGAATAAAGGGGCCTTTTCTGGAATTGGTGTTGGGATCGATTCTTTTCACATTATTTGTCAGTATTTGTTTGATGGAATTGATGGCTTTGTGGGCAAGTTTGTTGCGGATACAAAGATAGGTGGAGAGGCAGGTAGTGTGAGGAAAGCAGGGAGTCTGCAGAAGGACTTATATAAATTAGAATGAACTTAGAAGTGGCAGATGGAATATACAGTAGCTTAGGGAAGTGTCTGGTCATGCACTTTGGTGGAAGGAATAAAAAAAATGTCAGAAATCAGAGCTGCAAAGAGACTTGTGAGTCCTTGTGAGGAAACCGGAATGTTCAATTCACGGGTTGAGTCGGTGGTAAAGAAGGCAAATGCATCGTCAGCATTCATTTCCAGAGGACTAGAGTTAAACAAGGATGTAATGCATTGGTCAGAGGACACTAGGAGTATTGTGAGCAGCTTTGGGCCCTTTATCTAAGAAAAGGCGTGCCGGCATTGGAGACCGTCCAGAAGAGAATGGTTCCAGGAATGAAAGGGTTAACATATGGGGAGCATTTAATTTCAGAACAATTAAGGGGGGAGGGGCTAATTGAAACCTACTGAATATTGAAAGGCCCAGATAGAGTAATGTGAAGAGGAGTTTGCCATAACAGGGGAGTCTAGGACCAGATGGCAGTCTCAGAATAGATGGCTATTCCTTTAGAACCGAGATGAGGAAGAATTTCTTTAGCCAGAGGGTGGTGAATCTGTGAAATTCATTGCCACAGAGGGTTGTGGACCAGACTCGATGGGCTGAATGGTTTATTCCTACTCCAGTGTCTTAAGATCCAAATCAGGATCACTTGAAATAGTTTGTATTTGCTTGGATGGGTGTAACACTAACAACATTCATTGGTAATGCACTCACTTGCTTAAAATTTAACTTCCCACTTTCCATTGGCCTGTCAAGATTTCATGTACTGAACAGAAATTGCAGAAAATGGTGAAGAAACTCATGGATTTTTCTGTGGAAGCTACACACAAATCAATGAACCCGAACAACCAAAAACAAGGTCATAAGGTGTTTGGGAAGATACTTACATCAAATTCCCCCCAAGAGTCAAAAAACATGCTTGGAGGATCTCAGTTTTATCAGGCAGCGTTCATGAAGGAAAAGGATAACTGCACATTCTGCCCTGATGCATAATTTTGGGTCAACACTCTGCATCAGAGCTGATCATGCAGAGATAAGAGGAAAGGGTGAGGCAGAGAAGATGATGGGTAGATAGAGCTCGGTGGGGGAGATAAGGACAGAGACTGGGAAGTGATAAGTGGAGACACTAGAGGCTAGTGGAATCTGATAAACAAGGAAAATAATATGAGGAGCAAGACAAAGGAAAGGAGAAAAGATCCAGTAGGTTAAGTGTGTACGTGACAGGGAGATGGAATCAGGTGGGAGAAGGGAATGAAACTGGGTGACAAGGTGCAATAACCCGAGGAGAGCTGGTGTGGACCAGAAGAAAAAAGATGCACATGGAATGCAGATTATATGCCCCCTATTTTGCCCCTCTTTTTCAATTTCTATTGCCCACCAACTTCAACCTCCCCCCCGCCGTTTTCTCACGGGTCCACGAGCCCGCTATTCACACAGTTCCCCTATCACTTACCCCTTTTACACTGGCTCGCTTCTCTTTACACTCAATCCTGATGCAGGTCCTTAAGCTAAAATGTCTATATCCCTTTGCCACCACACATGCTGCCAGAGTTGCTCCCTTCCTCCAGCACTTCCTTTTTGCTCAAGATTTCAGCATCTGCAGTCTCTTTTATGTTCTAACAGTCATATCACAGTAATATCATTCTAACTTAGATAAAAATATTATTTCCCTAATTATCAAAAGCTTAAAATCCTGGAAATCTGCAAATAGACTAAAGACCAGTAATCTAAAGAAATGATCCATCACTGTCTTCTCAGAGACAACATGGAATATATTACAAATGTTGGTTTTTGTAGAAATGGCCACTTCTTGAGATTTAAAAAAATCTGTTATTGCGATTTAAAGAAAGTATACACCAATTAGTTACACATGGACAATGCAGGAAAAAAGACAGACACAATAGTACAGAATCAAAGAGAACAGAATAGAATGGCATACAACACCCACATTTAACGTTTATAGAGCATTCCTAGAAAGTTATAAGCAAGCCTTACTAAATCAACCTCTGCTGCCCTAAGACCCATGGCTCTTCACACTGTTGGCAAGTGATCCAAATCCATTATTTTATCTTTTCTGTTAAACTTCCTGTTCTCCATTCACCATTAACTCACATCAGAAATCTCCCTCTAGCTGTCACTCTCCAACAGTGCTACCAAATTCCAGGATTATCTGTCATACTGGGAAGAATCCTAGAGTGCTACAAATATCCAAAGGCAGATCTAGGGGAAATCACAGAACATTATTCTCACTCATTATCCAGTATTAATAAGTATCAGACATTGAACTTTAGAATAAAGAACAGTGCAGCACAATATGGGCTACAATTCAGCATACAAACGTTGTGCTGATCTATATTGATTGCATCCACAATCAATCTAACCCTTCTCTCCTATACAGACAATATAACCTTTCACTTTTCATGCATCTATGTGCCTATCTAAGAGTCTGTTAAATGTCCCTATAAGGGCCATCCCTGACAGTGCAGTCCAAGCACACACCTCTGTGTGGAAAAAAAAATCTCTGACATCTCCCCTAAACTTTCCTCTATTCTCCCTAAACGGATGTCTTCTGGTAATGGCCATTGTTGCCCTGAGGAAAAAGGCGCTGGCTGTCCAGACTGTCTATAGCTCTCATAATCTTTATCAAATTGCCTCTCATCTTTTATAATTCCAAAGAAAAAGCCCTAGCTTACTCAACCTTCCTCTAAAGATAAATCCTTTAATCCAGGCAGCATCCTAGTGAACCTCTTCTGCCTCCTCGCCATATCCTTCCTATAATGAGGTGACCAGAACTTAGGTTTACAAAACTGCCATGTTGCCTCATGGCTCTTGAACTCAATCCCTTGACTAATGAAGGGAAGCACATCACATGCCTTCTTAACCACCCTCTTAACTTGTGTGGCAAATTTGAGATATCTTTAGACTTATACCCCAAGATCCCTTTGTTCCTCCACACTGCTAAGAATCCTGCCATTAACCTTGTACTCCACCTTCAAGTTCAATCTTGCAAAACATATCACCTCACACTTTGCCAGATTGAAATTCATCTGCCACTTCTCTGCCCAGCAACAGCAGGGGGTCCCGTAGCATTAGGACAAGAACTGTTAGGATGGAAAACAGGTTCTTCCCCCAGGTCGTAAGAGCACAGAACTCCCTGCCACCACCAAGGTATCATCATGCATGAAATGTCAGGAGCGCTATACAGTCTACTTTTTAACTTGTGTCACAAATGCACCCTATTTTTTGTTCATTTACTAGTGATAATATTAATTTATGTGTTATGTGTGTGCTATATGTACTGTAGTGTGCAACTTGATCCAGAGGAACATTGCTTCATTTGGCAGTATACATACATGTGTTTGAATGGCAATAAACTTGAACATGAACTTGAATAATCTTCTACAATATCCACAACACCGCTAACCTTCAGGTCACCTGCGGACTTACTAATCCATCCTTCCACTTGCTCATCCAAATCATTTGTAAAAAATCTCAAAGAGCAGGCACAGGAGTGGTGACTACTGTCCACGCAGAATGCCATTAGTCACCAAACTCCAGGCAGAATACACTTTATCTACTACTACCCTCTGTCTTCTGCAGATGATAAAATATTCAAGTAATATGGTTTTTTAATTTTATCTGGCTGTGTTTTCTCATTTAAAATTGCTGTAATTTAATAAACAGATTCTGTGTGTAGATGTTTCCCATTCTCTCTCTTGAATTAATTCAACAAAGTCTTCCTACCAATCCCACAACACCATTTCATAAAAATGAAAATTAATTTAATTTCTACAAATTGTTAGCCTAAACATCAGTCCTCAAATGAAATAAGCCAATATTATAAAATTCTGTCACTGAAGCCAAACAACAGCATAGTGATCTGACAGTAAGTATAAGCATAATTATAAGGTATTACAGAGGTTGAAGTCAATATTGTTTACGACTGCTTGTGTGTGTAAAAAAAAAACTTGCACATGGCATGAAGGATTCCTAATCTTAAAGTCAGTCCGGTGATTATATATGCAGAGCAGATCTTTTAAGTGACTTATTCTAAACATATGTTAAGCCCCTTGAACATTTTAGTTAGAAAACACGCCAACCAAAAATTTATTTGGGAAAATGCAGGATCAACTCCAGCTCAGGATTTTATAATGCATTTGACTAAAAATAAAATATATTAAAAAAAAAGCCCTGCTTGTAAGCCAGGAAAAATAAAGTCCCGGGGACTGCTCCTTGCATACCTATTCACTGTGGGGACCATCCTACCACCTAATTTAAAAAAGCAATTTTGTATTATGCAATTTACAGTATATCCGTAAAGGTTTTAATGTGGCTGAGAGAGGTACCAAAGAGCAGCTGTGTACATTTTGTTGGTGAGCATATCTTCGAATTTGCACATTCAGTGGTTTTTGCAAGATGTAGTAAGTACAAATAAAATCAGGTAAATATTCAAATCAAGTGAAAAGTCAAATAATGGCATCCTCCCGTCTATTTCTATCAAGAAAACTTTAGTAACAAGTATATTAGATCTTTTCCAAAACAAATAAATCTTGACCTCCAATTAGTGATTTAAGAGCTTTGGCCTCTAATTCCTGCTCTACCATCCAATAAGATCAAGCATGACTCTTTACTGTAGTGCCACTTTCCCATGCTAACCCCATCTTCCTGGATTTCCTTAATTTGCAAATATTTATTGATTTTCACATAAAATATGCTCTGCTATCAAGACTTCATAGCCATTTTGGGTAGAGATACCAAAGGTTCATTGTCATCTTGATGAAGAAATTTCTTCTCAGTTCACTCCTGAATGGTAACCCTTATTTTGATTGTAATCCCTGATTCTTGACAGACCAACCTGGAGAAACAGCATCCTTGCATTTACTGGGCCTAACCCCACAAAAATTAGGCATGAGATCATTTCTCATTCTCCAAAATTCTCCAGATTATGGACTGAGTGTTCTTAAGAGATCCATCAATCTGGTGAACCATATTTGTACTCTCTCTATTCAAATATATCCTTCCTAAGGTAATGACAGGTGCAGTTTTATGAGAATACCGTATAATTTCATGGCATTGTTTTATATACACTCGGGGCCACTTTACTGGGTATACCTGTACACCTGCTCATTATGCAAATATCTCATCTGCCAATCATATGGCAGAACTCAATACATACAGTATAAGCATGCAGACATGGTCAAGAGGTTCAGTTGTTGCTCACAGCAAACATCCAAATGAGGAAAAAATCTGATCTAAGTGACTTTGATGATGGAATGATTGCTGGTGCCAGATGGGGTGGTATGAGTATCTTAGCAACAGCTGATCTCCTGGGATCTTCACGTACAACAGTCTCTAGAGTTTATAAAGAATGATGTGAAAATAAGGAAATCCAGTGAGTGGCAGTTCTTGGGCAAAAATGCCTCGTTAATGAGAAAGTCAGAGGAGAATGGCCAGACTGCTTCAAGCTGACAGGAAATTGACAGGAACTCAAATAATCACACATTTCAACAGTAGTATGCAGAACGGCATCTCTACATACAGAATACATCAAATCTTGAAGAGGAGGGGCTACAACAGCAGAAGACCACATACATACACTTAGTGTCCACTTTACTAGGTACAGGATGTATTTAATAAAGTAGCCACTGAGTGCACAGTTATATCTTCTTGCAATAATGGTTAATAAACCATCTGTTGTCCTAATTACCGGCTGCATTTGTAAATTAACTAGTGATTCGTGTACAAAGACATCAACATATTTCAATTTCTCATTATTTATAAAAGTGTTTTGATTTTCTTTACCAATCCCCACCCTCAAGGTGAATGAACTCTCATTTTTCCACAATGTTTTCCATCTGCACCATTCTTATCCATACACCTGGCCAGCATATATCCTCGAATCTCCCCGCATCCTCATTACAATTTACATTGCCAGCTAGCTTTGTGTCTGCAGCTAATTTGGATACCTTGCAATTGGTCAGTATCATTGATATCCATTGTGAACAGCTAGGAGCTTGGCACCTGTTCCTGTGGCCTCCCAAACTACTAATGATGCATTTTCTCTTACTTTTTCTTTTCTGTCAATTAACCAGTTCTCAAGCTTCTGCTCCCATCTTCTCTACCTTTGGCAAATACATTTTAATCTTTCTAATGCTATTATTTTTATAAGCACCACACTTCCAGTTTTTGTAGCAAAACATTCTAACGTTTTATCTACAAATGATGTCAGGCAAATTGGTCCATGATTCCATATTTTCATGGTTGTGGGAACTGTTCTAGGATGTTTTCAAAGTGGGAAGATGATAATCAGTGCACCACCATCTCCATCTCTTTCAAACCTTGGAACACAGGATACAATTACAAATTAAATTTTATAGGAAGCCCCATTCCATGCATTATGCTCTGCAAGTACTTACCGTGGCTGGAGAAGCACGTGTTGTGTGGCTGACTGGGTGATTGGATCCATCCATTGACCCGCCTATAAGATAGGCACCCCCTGAGCTGCTGATTATCTGACCGCCTGTGACACCCATCGGAATACCACCAGCACCGACCATATTGTGGGAGGAGACAACTGTTGTCACCTGGGCAGAGTTTCCTTGGGAGTCAAAATATGTTCCTCCAGTGTTTTGGCTATACATTTGGGCCTCCGAGTAGGGGTAGGTAGTTGATCGCCTAAAGAAAGACACCTCAAGGTCAAAGGCATTCTTGTATACCAGAATTTGTTTGATTAATAAGTCATCTAAGGGAATAAACAGTTTTAAATAAAATGCTAAAAATAATTAAAAGCTGGTATTTAAACATTTCAATATTTTACTGAGACAATATGGTTTACAACATTGTGTCAATTTGTAATCTAATCATGACAATTTTATTGTTTGCACTAATTTAATTAAGTAAATTACTTAAATAAATAGATTGTAATTTCACAGTGGAAAACATCCATATCTAAAAACAGAAAGTCTGGAGAAACAAAACCACTGATGTCTGTAGAATGTACAAAGACAATTAATTGTCAGTAAATCAGTTACACCCAGGGGTCAAATCATGCTTATATTAAGTACAACGATTATCATTAAATTTTGAGTTTCTTTCCAGTATTTGCAGTCATATAGTTGTACTGCACAGAAATAGAACCTGTGGCTCATCAAATTCATGCCACCCTTTTTGCCGATTTACACTAATTCCGTTTATCTGTATTATGACCACATCCTATGACTCGTCTATTTAAATGTCTGTCCAAATGCTTAGGAAGTGTATAATTGTATATGATTCCAGCACCTTTTTGGGCAGCACATGTTAACCATTATGTAAAAGTCTTATCTTTAAAACTCCTATCTCTTACCTTAAAAGTTTGTTCTTTTGTTTTAGGTGTCCCTATAATGAAAAAATATTTTGTCTATCTACCCTTTCTATGCTTCTTTTACACAGTGCCTATGAAAAGTATTCACTCTCCTTGGAAGTTTTCAGGATTTATTGTTTTACAACATTATATCACAGGGAATTGAATTTGGCTTTTTTGACACTGCTAAACAGAAAAAGACTTCTTGAAAAGGGTTGTTCACTCACAATCCCCATGCAATCTGACAAAGCTTGAACAGTTTTGTAAAGAAGAATGGGGAAAAATTGCAGTGTCCAGATGTGTAAAGCTTATAGAGACCTATCTACATAGACTCAAGGCAGTAATTGCTGCCAAAGGTGCTTCTACTAAATACTGTCTTGAAGGGAGTGAATACTTATGCATTAAATAATTTTGTATTTTATATTTGTAATTAATTTAGATCTCGTGATAATTGAGATCTGTTTTCACTTTGACATGGAAGAGTCTTTTCCTGTTGATCAGTGTCAAAAAAGCCAAATTAAATCCCCACCGTGATTCAATGTTGTAAAACAATGAAACAATGAAACTTCCAAGTGAGCTGAATACTTTTTACAGGCACTGTAGTTCCATCAGATCACCTCTCAGGCTCTTTTGTATGGGGAGAGGGGGAAGGGAGGACAAGAACAGCCTATTCAATCTCTCCATACTCCATATAACTAATTAGACCATAGAACATAAAACCATAAGACATAGGAGCAGAACTAGCCCATTTATTATCCCGCCTTCTTATTATACCATTGTACCCTGACTAGTCAAAAATCTATCAACCTCTGCTTTCAGTATACTCAATGAATTGACCACCAGAGCCATCTGTGGCAATGGATTCCATAGATTCACTACCCTCTGGCTAAAGAAATCTCTTTTCATCTCTGTTCTAAATGGATGTTCTCCTATCTGGAAGCTATACCTCTAGTCCTAGACTCCCCTACCACAGGAAATATCTCCACATCCACTCTATCTAGGCCTTTCAATATTCCACAGGATTCAATCAGATCCCCCTTCATTCTTCTGAACAGTGAGTACAGGCCCAGAGTCATCAAATGTTCCTCAAACATTAACACTTTCATTCTTGGAATCATTCTTGTGAATCTCCTTTGGACCCTCTCCAATGCCAGCACATCTTTTCATAGATAAAGGTCCCAAATCTGCTCACTATACTCTAAGTGTGGTCTGCCAATACCTTATAAAGCCTCAGTATTACATCCTTGCTCTTATATTCTAGTCCTCTTGAAATGAATGCTAAAATTGCATTTGCCTTCTTTACCATCGATTCAACCTGTAAGTTAACCTTAAAGGAATGCTGCACAAGGACTGCCAAGTCCTGTTGTACCTCTGATTTTGGAATTTTCTCCCAATTTTGAAAACAGAAAACAGTCCATGCCTTTATTCCTTCTACCAAAGTGCAGGATCGCACAATTCCCTACATTGTATTCCATCTGCCACTTCTCCCAACCTGTCTAAGTCTTTCTGCATATTCCCTGCTTTCTCAACGCTATCTGCTCCTTCACCCATCATCTGAAAACTTGGCCACAAAATCATCAATTCCGTCATCCAAATCGTAAACATATAACGTGAAAAGAAGCAGTCCCAATAACAACATCTGCAATACACCACTAGTCACCAACAGCCAAACAGAAAAGGCCCCTTCTATTTCCACTCTTTGCCTCCTGCGAGTCAGCCAATTTTCTATCCATGCTAGTGTCTTTCCAGCAGTACCATGGGCTCTTATCTTGCTAAGCAGCCTCATGTACAGCACCTTGTCAAAGGTCTTCTGAAGATCCAAGTAAACAATATCTACTGATTCTCCTTTGTCTATCTTGTGTTATTTCTTCAAAGAATTCCATAGATTTGTCAGACAAGATTTCCCTTTAAGGAAACTATGCTAACTTTGACCTATTCATGATGTAGCTTCAAGCTCATCCTTAATAATAGACTCCAAGTTCTTCCAATTCAGGGAACTCCATCCTAATGAATCTCTTTTGCACTCTCTCACAACCTTCAGGTAGTGTGCCAAGCAGAACTGCACACAATACTGAGTACAGCCTAACTAGTGTTTTGTAAGATGTAACATAATATACAATCTCTTGTATTACATCACTGGATCCATGAAAGCAAGTACACCATTTGCCTTTTTCACTACCCCACTAGCAACTTTCAGAGAACTATGAACTTGCAACCCTCATTCTCTCTCTTCCTCAACATTCCTTCATGCCCCACCATTTATGATGTATGTGCCATCCCTATTTGACTCCCCAAAATGCACCACCTCACACTTGGAGGATTAAATTCCATCTGTCAAAGCTCCGCCCAAGTTTCCAACTGATCCATATCCTGCAGTGGCCTTAGATAATTTTCCTTGCTATCTACTACACCACAAATTTTTGTGACATTCACAAGCCTATTAATAATTTTTGCTACATGTACATTTCAGTCTTTAATATATCTGATAAACAACAAAACCCAGCACAAATACATATGTTGCATAACTAGTCAGACTTCCAATCAGAAAAATATTCTTCCACTACTACCCTGTTTCCTATCAGATAGTCAAAGTTCAAAGTCAACTTATTATTAAATTCACCAGATACTCATTGTCTTTCAGGCATTCACAGCAGAACAAAGAAATGCAACAGAATCAATGAAAAACTACACACAAAGACTGACAAACAACTGATGTGCAGAAGGTCAACTGTGCAAATACAAGAAGCAAATAATAATAAATAAATAAACAAACAAATAATACAGCAAACATTAGTTGTAGAGCCTTTTAAGTGAGTCTATAGGCTGTGTTCAATGATCAGTTCAGTGTTGTGATCAGTGAAGACGTCCATGCTGGTTCAGGAGCCTGACAGTTGAAGGATAATAATGGTTCCTGAACCTGTGGTAGGTGACTCAAGTCTCCTGTACCTGCTTCCTGATGGTGGCAGTGAAAAGAGAGCATGGCCTTGTTGGCGGATGCTACTTTCTTGTGGCAGTGTTCTTTGTTGATGTGCTCAATGGTGGGGAAGGCTTTTCCTGTGATGAATATACCCAATATCTTGACCTCCACAGCCATTCGTGGCAATGAATTCCACAGATTCACCACTCTGGCTAAAGAAATTCTATTTAATCTCTGTTCTAAAGGGACATCCTTCTATTATCCTGTGGTCCTAGACTTTCTCACTATTCTTTGAGATTCATTTTGAAACTAGAATATAAGAGGAAGGACATGATTAATATAAGGTATTGGTAAGACCACACTTGCAGTATTGTGAGCAGTTTTGGGCCTCTTATCTATGAAATAATGTGCTGACATTGGAGAGGGTTCAGATGAGATTCATGAAAATAATTCTGGGAGTGAATGGGTTAACATAACAGGAGCATTTGATGGCTCTGGGCCTGAACCATCTCATTAAAACCTATCAAATACTGAAAGGCCTAGATTGGATGGCTATGAAGAGGATGCTTCCTATAATGGATGTCTAGGACCAGAAGACACAGCCTCAGGATAGAGGGGTCCATTTAGGACAGAGATGGGAAGGAATTTATTTAGCCAGAGGGTAGTGTATCTGTGGAATTCATTGCCATGGACAGCTGTGCAGGTTAAGTCATTGAGTATATTTAAAGTGGAGGTTGATATGGATAATAATTCACATATCGCCTACAAGCCTCTGTCTCTACACTCCCCTCTCTCTTCCCTAGCTAATTCCACCTGCTCATTATCTCCAGCTGTAGCTGTGATCTATAGCCTCTGTCTCAGAGTTCAAAGCAAATTTATTATCAAAGTACATACATGTCAACATATATAAACCTGAGATTCATTTTTGAGGGCATACTCAATAAATCCATAACAGAATAATAACCATAACAGAATCAATGAAAGACTTTCAACCAGTGTTCAAAAGACAACAAACTGTGTAAATACAAAAAGAAAGAAAGAATAATAATAAGTAAACAAACAACAAATCTTGAGAACATAAAATGAGGAGCCCTTCGCCCCTCATTTTCACTTCTCCTCACCCCTGTATATTCTCAGTTCTGATGCTGGGTTGTGATCCCACATCAACTATCCCTTTGCTTCCAGAGATGGTGCTTGACCCACTAAGATTGTCAAAGAGAGATCACTGTTCAAACCTTTCTATGTTTTGTATGATTAGGAAGTTGCATTGATACTGAGATATTCAAACAACTGTTAAGGTTACCCTTCTCTTTATAATACTAAAGGTGTGCAGAAGATGCAAACTGTTGTATGCACTTACCCAATCAAAATCTCCATTTTATTAATTATCAACAATTATCTTAAATTTCACTCCACAATATTCTGAATGTGACACAGATTGTAATAATTTTGGTTTTCAGAAGCAATAGAACTCCCAAAAAAATTTTTACAGTGATAGTACCAGCATTAGGATTCAAAATACTAAAAAGGCTACACATTTTTTAAAGAAAAGGTTAGATACACTTAAGAGGAAACATGACAGCTCTTTAAAAAAACAAATGGCTTTGGCAGGACAGATGTGGAGAGAAAATTTTAGTGACTTGTGCAAAGCGCCATAAATACAAGCTAAATGCAGGATACGTTCTAAAGCAGGGGTCCTCAACCTTTTTTTGCACCGCGGACCGGTTTAATATTGACAATATTCTTGCGGACCGGTCGACGGTGGGGGGGGGGGGGGGGGGTGAGGGGGTGTTCAAGTAGGGTTGCCAACTTTCTCACCCCCAAATAAGGGGCAAAGTAGCAGTCAATACCGGACACTTGTGTTTACCCCGACAAAGACTACCGTGACCATGAAGCCTCGCGCAGGCACCTGTGTGCGCATGCTTGACATGCACATATGTGACGTGCGCATGCATGTACGTGCCGGTTTCTTTCTACAAATCGGTTTTGGCTTAATCTTCCCGATTCTGTTAAGTGAAACTACACTGTACACACATTATTTCTACTTTATATAGGCTGTGTATTTATCATATCGTTCCTGCTTTTACTATATGTTAGTGTTATTTTAGGTTTTATGTGTTATTTGGTATGATTTGGTAGGTTATTTTTTGGGTCTGGGAACACTCAAAAATTTTTCCCATATAAATTATTGGTAATTACTACTTCGTGTTACGCCATCTCAGCTTACGAACGGTTTCGTAAGAACACTCTACCTTAGCGGGGGAAATACGGGACAAGGGTGGTCCCGTCCCGTATGGGACAAACCAATTTAGCCCAATATACGGGATGTCCCGGCAAATACGGGACAGTTGACAACCCTATGTTCAAGCTCAACAGTGCGTGACAGGAAATGAGGAAAGGTGCAGCTGACTCATATTGTTTCATATCGCCAAATTACATCGTTTCCTCGCAGCCCTGTAGCACATGCTTTGCAGCCTGGTGGTTGAGGACCACTGTTCTAAGGATAATTATTCCTTCAAAGGGACAATTTAAGAAAGCCCAGTGTTTTAGTGTAAGGGATTGCACATCTATCACAAAGATGAAGAAAATTTTCACTCGGAGGGTTTTGAACCTTAGAAATTCTCTATTCCATGATCCTGTGGAGTCCAAGTCATTGAATATATTCAAGGCTGAGACAGACAATTTTTGTATGATACAGGAACTAAGCACTATGATGATCAGGCAGGAATGGGAAGTTCAAAATTAGATGATGGTCTTAATGACTGGCAGTGACCACATAAGCTATTCCTGCCCTTATTTCATATGTTCCTATTTAAATTCAAAAGGTAAATAAGGACATATAGTGTATCTTTACACAGAACTAACAGAATATGGAAATCACTGCAACACGTTATTGAAGCAAATAAATGCTTTTAAAAGGAATGCAGGTAGATTCATAAGAAAAGGGTTCAGGAAGATTGTCAGAAGAATACATTAATGATTCGACTTACATATGAACATAAGCACAGACCTTTGGGGTTTCATGGCTTGCTTCTGTATTAGGCACATTTTGACAATTCTACATTTAACATGTATGGAGACAATGGCAGATATCTGGGGACCTACTTAACATGGCCATCCTAAACAAAAATACAAATATTACATACAAATCATAATACAGAAATATTTAGCCTAAAAGATTGCTTAAAATCTTTACTGTCAAAAAGGTCAATGTCTTGATCATATCTACCTATCAAATTCCAAACACAGTGGATTCTGGTTAATTGGGACACATCAGGAATAGTACATTTTTGCCCAATTAAACGGCTGTATCAATTAGCTGAAGTTTCAAGGAAATTGTTAAAAGGCAAATTATTGTAACTGAATAACAAATTAAGTATTTAAATGAGATACAGAACAAATTAGGACACTACCAATACTATTACAATACTATAAAACTGTGTATTAGTTCCTAATAGTTATCAACAGAGGAATTTATCCAGTGTACGCTGCTGTGTTCTGTTGATTGATTGTAAATGAAGAAAATCAGGGCCGACACCTAATGTAGATAATGGACTGCATTGATACAATGTTTTCGAGGATTGCATCCTCCAAATCTTAATTTTCATTTAAACATTCAAGATGATTGTTGATCTTCAAATTCTGCAAAGTTCCTAACAAAATGACTGCTTTTAGAATACAAACACATGCAACTGACATTAGTTAGAAACTGTTTGGCAACAGTCTCTTGTCCCAATCAAGTGGCAGAGTTTCCCAAATTAACAAAGTAAATTCCAGCTATTTTCTCAATTAGTTTTTGTTCTTAAAGAATTATCTCAAACAAACGATTATCCATGACTAACCAATAGCCTAATTAACCAGAATCCACTTGTCACACCTTGCTATCAGATGTGGGTAAGTGTGCCCAATGAGGGTCACCAGTTGGAAAAAAAGATGGTAGTAAGCCGCAATGGCACGTTAGTGTAAGGGGGCTTTATTTAGTGCCAGGTGAAAAAAAAATGCAAAAACTCCCCAAAGGTTGTGAAGTGAAGTATTTACAAACAGACAAGTGAAAACAAAAATTTACAAATATAGAGAGGCTTTCTCCAGGACACACTTGTCCTTAACTTTCCAATATAACTATTCACCAACCGTCAAATTCAACCTCCACACCTCTCCAGCAAAGTCAGACTGAGGGTTTAAATCTGCCTGTGTAAAGTGCAGTGTGCCTGCTCCCACTAACCAGGCATTGTTTTAGGACGCCCCAACCCGTCCCTCGGGTCTTTTGGGCCATTCTGCTGTCTACAAATTGGTGTAACAGTATGAGTGAAAATAAATGAACCTGTTTGGAATGCCTGTGTCTAGAGTTATGAACCAGTAGAGCACGCTAACTGAAGGGGTTGTTTTGATTAGCCAAGCTAGCGATTCTTTCACTGTTGGGGTGTGTAAATGATAAACTCCTGAGAACTGCAGAATGGGAGGGGAAAGTGTGTGAACTACTGGGGAAACCAGACTAGGGACAGAACGAGGAGGAGTGACCAACCGGACAAAGGGGCAAGGTTAGCGGGAGAATTAGCATTGCCAACCTGTTCTGTCACATCACCCTCCCCCACCTCTTCTGGATTGCACAAGGTGGGCAATCGGGAGAGATAGTCTGCCATGACATTGTGCTGACTTTTCTTATAACAGATGCTGAAATGGAACGGTTGTAGGGCCAGGCATCATCTCATGTTGTACGCATTGTGGTCTTTCATGGCGTGGATTCAGGTGAGTGCTCTGTGGTTGGCTTCCAGCATTAATTCTCTGCCTAGAAAGAAATACCCGAGGCTCTCCAAGGCCCATTTTATGACAAGAGCTTCCTTCTCAACAGTGGAATACCTTGCTTCCCGTGGTAGCAGCTTCCGACTAAGGTACAATGCCAGCTGTTCTTCTCCCTCTTTCCCTGGGTCAGGACTGCTCCAATCCCCACTGCTGAGGTGTCGACTTGGATGGTGAATGGTTTGGTGAAGTCTGGGCTGATGAGGCTGACGCTAGCTTGGCTAATCAAAACAATCCCTTCCGTTAACATGCTCTACTGGTTTATAACTAATAAAAATAAGGATTCTAGACAGAGGGATTCCAAACAGTTTCATTTATTTTCACGCACACTCACACTGTTACATCAGCTTATAGACAGAACGGCCCCAAAAGACCTGAGGGACAGCTTGGGGCGTACTAAATTAATGTCTGGGTCAGTGGGAGCAAACGCACTATACACTATGCAGGTAGATTTAAATCCTCAGTTTGGCTTTGCTGAGAGGTGTGAAGATTGAAGTTGACAGTTGGTGAATAGTTATATTGGAAAGTTAAAAACTGTGTGTTATGGAGAAAGCCTCTGTATATTAGTAATTTTTTGCACATACATGTTTGTTTCCATTTGTTTATTTGTAAATATTTTTTACTTAACAACCTTTTTGCAGCTTTTGTTCTTTTTGTCATTTTCACCCTTTTTCGGCTTACCATCCCACCGCTGCCACCATCTGTCAGACCTCGCTCTCAGGTGTGGTAAGCATCCCCAACAAGGGTTACCAGTTGAAAAAAAGCAGATGGTAAGCTGATACAGCATGTTAGTGCAAAGGGGTTTTATTTAGTGCCAGAGGGAAAAATAAGTTTCTTAACTATACGTCTTGGTGGACTGCCCTAGCAGAACGAATGCAGCACTATGCAGACACCAGCAATACTTGAACGTTCTACAAACCTCTGCACGTAGTGTATGGTCCAACTCGTCATATTCAAGCCCTCATACACTCATCTGAAGGCTCCAGCCTGCTGACAGACAAGGAAGCCATCAGGAGATGGACAGAGCACTACGAGAGCCTTTTCAGGGATAATCATCAAGTACAAAAAGCATTCATTGAAATGATCCCCCAGCATGAGGTCAGGCTTAAGCTTGATGGCCTGCCAACTCTGGATGAGATCAAAGCTGCAATTTGCAAGCTGAAATGCCACAGAGTTCCAGGCATTGATGGGATCCCAGTAGAAGTATACAAAGTGGGGGGAGACATTCTCCTGAGTGAACTCACAAATGTGCTCACACCCTGTTGGGAGAAATGTTCAGTCCCAAATGACCTATGCAACACTGTAATTGTCTCCCTGTATGAGAACAAAGGGGAGAATTTGGATTGCTCAAACTACAGAGGTGTTACCCTGTTGTCCACCGTCGGGAAGATCCTCAGCAGAACTCTCTTGGACAGAATCATCCCTAGCATTACCGAAGGCAACCTCACAGACAGTCAGTGTGGATTCAGAGGGACAGAGGCACATCCAACACGATCTTCGTCTTGTGCCAGATACAGGAGAAGTGCCATGAACAGAACATAGTTCTTTGACCTGACCAAGGCCTTTGATACAGTCAGCCATGTTGATCTCTGGAAGATTCTGTCAAAGCTCAGCTGTCCCCCTAAATTCCTCACCATCCTGCAGCAGCTCCATGAAGGCCAAAGCAGTCAGGTTAAACACAACAATGACCTGTCTGACCCATTCCCCATCAGTACCAGCGTGAAACTAGGCCATGTTTTGGTACAAGTACTCATTGCCATCTTTTCCAGCATGATGCTACGGGAAGCGAAAGAAACCACCTCAGAGAGCATCTACATTTGGTTTCACACTGATGAAAATATCTTCAATCTCTGCTGCCTTCTCACCTGATTGCAAGAGCCCATTCTTGAGCAACTATATGCGGTCGACTGCGCTCTCTCACGCACACAAAGGACGCGCTACAGGCTGCAGTCATGGTTCGCCAAGGCTACAAGGGCTTTCGGGTTAACCGTCAGTCTGAAGGAAACAATGATCCTCCATCAGAAACCCCCTCCTGATGTTTACAACCCACTTCAGATCACCAATGACGACCACAGTTACACGCTGGGCAATCGGGAGAGATAGTCTGCTGTGACATTGTGCAGACCTGCCTTATGACAGATGTTGACCACACACTCTCAACCACAGTTGAGCAGTTCACCTACCTGGGCAGTGTTATCTCCAACAACGCTATGGTAGTAAGGGACATTGATAATCAACTCACCAGAGGCAGCAGTGCCTTCAGGTGCCTCCAGAAACACACGTGGAAGAATCATCAGCTGCATCAGTCCACAAAAGATTCCAGGTATACAGGGCAGCTGTCATCACAACCCTGCTATACGGCTCTGAAGCCTGGGTCTTGTACCGTGAGCAAATCTGGCTGCTCACGCACTTCCATCAGCACTGGTTCAGCTCCATCGTGGGTATCATCTGGCAGGATCGTGACTCTAACCACAAAGTCCCGAGAAGGCTCAACTTCCAAGCACGGAAGCCACCTTGCTGCTCAGGCCACGTGTCTGGTACGGACAAGTTCAGGTTACTGAAAGCATTACTCTACGGAGAACTCTCTGAGGGCAAGAGATCATGGTCCCTGCAAAAGAGGTCCACAGACCAACTTAAGCAGTAGCTCTCTCAGTCAAACATTGAGGTGAACAAGTGGGAGCAGCTGGCTTGAGGCAGAGACCACTAGACAACACTGATCCATGGAGTAGCCAGGAATTTTGAGGAATCCAGAAGAATGACTGCTGAAGAGAAGAGGAGACGCAGGAAGGATCCCACTACCCAACTGCCCACATCCCAGGTGTTCGTGTCCCTACTACGCCAGTCTGCAGATCCAGAATTGGCCTCTACAGTCACCAACAATCATGCTGTTACTTCTGAGAACTCTTCTTCCCTCCTGATCTTCACAAGCGAAGAACCAGCCATCATCGTATCTAAATTTGCCAACCTCAATCATTAAGTTTGCTAGTGCATTTGATGAGATGACAAACCTTGGAGAGACAAGGTTCCCTTAATTTCTCTCTACATTTAATTTTATATCCATTGTTTCCTCTTTATATACCCTTCAAAAAGCCAGCAATACCACCCGACTGTCTAAGAAATCCCCAGGTTTGATGCTTCCACTACAACTCCTCCTGCCAGGCAATTAAAAATGTATAAACTACAGATTTTCTGAAGCACTCTTGTTTCAGGACTTCGTTAATCACAAATGTAATACTATTATTTCAGAAGGCCAGCAGAGAAGGAAAAAAAAAACAGGAAGTTATCAACTCCTTAACATCTGTACTGGAAAGATAATTCAGTCTATAATTAACGACAGTGAGAGTAAGCACCTGGAGAAATCTGACCTCATTATAGGGTGCCAATGAGAATTCGTAATAGTCATAAAGTAACCTGAATAGCAGTCAAGAGAATATCTGTCACTGGGATTTATAAGGATTTCGAAACAGAATTGAGTAAGGTTCTACTATAAGTTAAAAGTTAAGTTCAAGGAAATGAAGTTAAATTATTGAACAGGTTAGACAGTAAAAGGCAGGGAGCTGAAATACTCGCCACGTTTGAACTATCATACGGTGCCCTTACTCCTCAGTTCCAAACACTTACAAATGCTCTATCTTTTTTGAAAGAAAACATCTGCTTAGATTACGGTGTGTTGTGTCAGGAAACTGGAGTGACCTTGCCCTTCACATTGAGCTGAGGTTGATTCTGTCTCTTGCAGCAAAGAACCACCCTTAACTTGATGTGGAGAGGTTGACTGTGAGGCAGTGTGAGTGGTGCAATTACTGAGCTCTGAGATACAGGCCTCACGGCTGTAGGTTCGCTAATGTGATGAATATTAGCATACTAGGCTCTACCAGCTGCTACACTATATGCTGATGGACTCCCTGAATCCTACAGTCTCTGTCATCACCTCCTGTTGGAATGATGAAACCTGCTTTTTCCCGCCTCTTTTTGTTTACCTGCACAGTTGTCCCTAGACTGGAGATTTCTCTATGTTCAGTTTTGTATGCTAAGGATAGTATGGGACATGAAGAAAATGGAATTAGGAGAGATGTCATCAGTGAGTCAAGTATATGCAGAACAGGCTCGAAGAGGTAAAAGGACTACTTAATCCAGAGCATCTAAAGTAAAGGATAACATACACATAGTTCGTCAACAGTTTTCATATATCATAACTTGCCAGAGATGATGATCATGCTAATAAAAGGCATTGCAGCAACCCTATCAGCTGCTGCCCAATAGCATTCAGAGCAAATAAAATGTACAGGTTTGTTCGCCATCTTTATATTGTATAAACAACTTTATTTCATTTCTTCAGGTGGATACTGGCTTGAAATCTCAAACAGCTGAACAACTAGTTTTCCTACCTTAGTGATCTCTACTCAGTGTCTCGAGGGCAATACAACAGGACACCTGAATACTCTAAGCATTGGGGTAAAGGAAAGTAACTTTAAAGGCCTTCCTATTCCAAGCCATGTCAGTTTCACCTAGAGATTTATTACTATCTTTTGACCAGAAAGACAGCAATGGGACGTCCAAAGAGCTATGAATAATGTGTAACACAGAAAATGCTGGACGAGCTCAGCAGGTCTGGCAGCATCTATGGAGAGAAACATTTCAGGAAGGGACCCTTCATCAGGACTTCAACTTTTTATTCCTCTCCATAGATACTGCCTGACCTGCTGAGTTCTTCTAGCATTTTGTGTGTATTACTCTGGATTTCCAGCATTTGCAGAATCTCTTGTGCTTTCTGTGAATAATGAGTCATCGAGTTAATTCAAAGTTTTTTTTTTGTGCTTTCAGTGAATGAAAACATAATCAAGTGAGGAAGTATAGTTAATGTAGAGGACCAACAGTTATCTTACCGAGTGCAGGAACATGTTCGAACAGCCAGACAGCCTACTTCTATTTTTTGTTACGTAGATTATAGTCACATCCATTCAGAAGTTCTACCCCATCAAAATATTTGGGATTTATTATCAGCAAGAACAGAATGCCTTTTGTTCTCACACTTTGGGAAAGTTAGAAGCATAAGATCAAATCAACTTGGATTTTGTTTATATTTGTGTAAATGTTGGGGTGCTGAGCACAATATTAACATTTACAGAAGTCATACCCCTGCATGAGGGCCTTGATACACCTGTCTTTTACCTCTGCTGCTCATCCCTCCAAACAAGCCAAGGCCCCTTGATATTACTGCCGTCATGAGAAATCCTGCTTCTAAACTCCTTGGCTAGTAGAGAAGGGAAAGCTGGTTTTGATACATCTACCTCTTGATATGTCTGGGTGTCAGGAGGCCGCAATAAAAAGGTTAAATATAATTAATTGGTCAAGCTACTTCCTGGTCTATACAGTGATATCAATGATATCAATCCTACTGAAGATGCAAAATGCGGGAGCTCTTAGCCCAATGTCACCTTCTTCTTGTGACCATAGTATTTTGTGGGATCAACAATAATTCTATCTCATCAAACCACTGAATAGCATTCAATACAAGTAAACCTAGATCCTAACTTAGTTTCTGATCATTCTGAGAGAAGACACTGAGGATGGCTTAATGGACAACCAAGTCATCGATAATATTTTATACAAAGAATTTTAAAGCTACCCCTTCCATAATTTACCCCCTTCTTTCTATTTTTAGAGCAACCATCACTTCAGGTATTTTGTTCATTCTTTCTAAGATGAGGAGTACTCATGTATTCCAAGTGAAATATGATAATAATTTTTTGTCAATCAAGAAATTTTACTGGGCTCCGTCTGTCCATAATATAATTTCATCTGATTAGTGTAGCTCTCTTGGCAGCATTACTTTTGGAGAATTCAAAATGACCATAGACCGACTTGTTCCAGGGGTAACCACTATTGATCATAGCTGAATTATCAACACTGGATCAGAAAATAGTACTATACCTTTACTTTTTTGATTTTGTCTCCCCTGGCATCAATTCACAACCTTCAGTTCCTGCCAGCTGGTAACCACTTCTTTAGGTCCCAATCACTGGCTTGTCCCATCCTTGACTCAAATTCTCAATAAGGAACCCCCTGCCCTTCTCAGCAACCCACCTTCCTGGATGACTTGACTCAGACCCCAATCAATGTCAGTCCCTTCTCCCCACTGAATAAGCCTCAGTCAGGGCAGCACATTGCTGTTACAGTAAACTGCACGGTTCCCTTAAGCAGTATTCAAGGTACTTGACAGACTAAGTCACTGGCATTTCAATGCAACACCCATTTAGAACATTCATTTATGTAAATATTTAATATTGTAACCATGTTTTCAGTCTCTAAGTGAAAATTGCCTTTTGGTCATTTATAAGTCTAATTATTACCCAGCTGCACTTTATAAGCTGTTACCTTTGATGCTGTCTGCTAATATTTTCTCATATTTTTCCACCACATTTTCTGTTCGTAATGGTATTTCCCAAATCCTTTTCGGTCACTAACTGCATTTTGCTCCTGACATTTGTTGTTTGTCTCCTTTTTCTGTTTCACTTGACTTTAACTTCCTTTGTCATTAACGCTTTAGCTTCAGATGCTCTTTATCTTATTCCTTCAAAGCAATGTACATATTTTGTATCTGATCTCTTTCTTCCCTGAATAGTGTACATTGTAGCTTTACTGGTTCATCATACAATTATCTGCTCCAGCCCATACAAGATAGTTGACTAATTAAAACAAAAGGTAGACTCAGAAAAGAGAAATGAAGCTGCTAACGAAGCCTTTGGCAATAGCGTAAAATAAGCAATAGCTAATTGGCAGTCTGCTTAACACCTCCTCTATTTTCATTTCCTTTGACTTCAATATCAGAAGGTGACTCACATAGTTCCATTGGTATAAACAGCATCACTCCCTTCCACATATTGCACCTGTGTTGGGTAGACATGCTGCACCTGCTGTACCTGAAAAATAAAAGAGTGTTTAATTATTTTTGTAACACTTTAAACATGTTTGTTTTGTTTTCAATGGCAAAGCTTCACAAGTTCACTTAAACAATTGAATAATTCCTGCCACACAGCTTCCTAATGTTCACTGCTATCAAATGATCAAGGTGACATTGTGACATCATCAAACAGGCTGAATGGTCAATCATATTTAAGAATTTTACAGTGAACAAGAAAGAAGGAAAAACACAACTTTTAGCCAATATTATAACAGAAAAGAAAGATTATAAGCTATACACGAGCTAAATTTGGAATCTATCAAATGTAAACATGTATTTAATGAAACACCACTACCTGAAGGGATTACAATACATTATAACAGTTATTTATTTCTAGGCCCACAGAAATTACTAATCATGCCTTTGTTCACCATTTAAAACTCACATATTCCACAATGAATAATTTGTCAATACTGAAATTGCCATCTTTCCACTAGTGGAGGAGGTTTCAAAAAGACAACATTCTGTGGAGGAGCACCAAATTGCTAAGAGCAATTTTGGGATTTCTGCCCCAAAATATGCCTGTGCAGAAACCACAAAGCTTCTGTCAGCTTCAAAATATAATAACCGTGAAGACTATGAGTTTTTGATTTCTCATTACAATGGCAAAACGCAAGCCTTCATGTATGCTCAACATTTCTGCTCAATATTAGACTAATTTACAGTTATTCTTCAATTAACCACCATTTTTTATTATGCTACGTACTTCACTGTTGTTTATTATTTAAAATTTTCTTAAATATTTAGGTGCATTTCTGATTCAGAAGCTCAAAAATCCACTTGGCTGGCCGGCAGGTCTTGAATAATTTAATTACCAATGGCTGGTTGAAGATAATCATGTACCATGTTTTTCCTAACACTCAGTCCAAATTTATGCTGACCTCCACTGAATATTGCCACTTCTGCGCGTTTCTCACTATTGATTCATTTGGATTCCAAAGATAAAATTGTAAGGAGAAATTGCATAAACTAGCTCTGTATTCACTACGATTTTGTTTACGAATCCTTCAATTTTTTGATGAGGTTATGCTCTGGGAAAATGATGCGTTAAACAAAAACTCAATCTCAAAAGGCATTCCTGTTAATTTCAAATCTGGTTATGTTCGAGAGCTCAAGAATTTTGTTAAATATACCTATTCAGTTAAAAATAGTTCCACATGATTATTTGAAATAATAAACAATTTCATTAGCAATTAAATGTGACCAACCTCTGGTTGACAATGTTACCCCTCAGGTTTCTTTTAAAACTTTCCCCACTCATGTTAAACCTATGTTCAAGTTCAAAGTAAAATCATTATCGAAGTTATCTTGCGGACATACTCAGCAAATCCAGAACCCATTAGAACCAATGAAAGCCTGCAGTTAACAGGGTGGACAAATAACCAATGTGCAAAAGGCAACAAACTGTAAATACAAAAGATAAAATTAACAACAATAATAAATAAATAAATATCAAAAACATGAGATGAAGAGTCCTTGAAGGTGAGTCCATAGGTTGTGGGAACAGTTTGGTGATGGGGCAAGCAAAGTTGATTGAAGTTATCCGCACTGTTGCAAGAGCCTGATGGTTGACGGGTAATAACTGTTCCTAAACCTGGTAGTGTGGATGCTGAGGCTCTGTATTTTCTTCTGATGACAGCAGCAAGAAGGGAGCATGATGAAGGTTCCTGAAGATGGACGCTGCTTCTCTATGGCAGCACTCCGTGTAGATGTACTCAATGGAGGAGAGGGCTTTACCCATGATGGATGGGCTGTATCCACTACTTTTTGAAGGATTTTCCATTCAAGGGCATTGGGTTTCCACGTACCAGGATGTGATGCAGCCAGTCAATATATTCTGCACCATACATCGAAAGAGGTTTATCAAAGTGTTAGATGTCGTGCCGTATCTTCGCAAACTTCTGAAGGAAGTAAAGGCGCTATTTTGTTTTTTTCGTAATTGCTGGGCCCAGGACAGGTGTCAGGAAGAGTACAGTCATGCACTTAATAGGTGGTGAGGAAGGCAAATATAATCTTAGCATTCATTTCAAGAGGATTAGAATATAAAAGCAAGGATGTAACGCTGAGGCTTTACAAGGCACTGGTGAGGTGTCTTCTGGAGTATCATGAGCAGTATTGGGCCCCTTATTTAAGAAAGGATGTGCTGACATTGGAAAGGGTTCAGAGGAGATTCAGAGGAATGAGTCTGGGAATGGAAGGGTTACTGTATGAGGGGCGTTTGAAGGCTCTGGGCCTGTACTTGCTGGAATTTAGAAGGATGAGGGGGAATCTCATTGACACCAATGGAATATTGAAAGGCCAATGTAGAGTGGATGCGGAAAGGATGTTTTCCATAGTGGGTTGTAAATTGGGGGGAGCCTAGGAGCAGAGGACACAGCCTCAGAACAGAGGGACATCCATTTAGAACAGAGAAGAGCAGCAATTTCTTTAGCCACAGAATTCATTGCCATCGACGGTTGTGGAGGCCAGGTCATTGGGTGTATTTAAGGTGGAGGTTGATAGGTTCTTGATTTGTCAGGGTATAAAAGGTTACAGGGCAAAGACAGGGAAAAGGGGTTGGAAGGGAAAATGGATCAGCCATGATAAGATGGCAGAGCCGACTTGATGGGCCAAATGGCTCAATTCTGCTCCTATATTTTATGGCCTTTATAATTTGTTACTTAGTTCAGCGGTCCCCAACCACCGGGCCGCAAAGCATGCGCTACCAGGCCGCGAGGAAACAATATGATTTGGTGATATGAGTCAGCTGCACCTTTCCTCATTCCCTGTCACGCCCACTGTTGAGCTTGAACGCACGCGAGGTCATTAACCGCGCGTCATCCATGTCAGCGTGGGAAGGAGATCAACTCCTCGCGCTTGCAAATGACGGCAGGCTGAAAAGTATGTTTGACATAACATCTCTGCCGGCATTCCGGATCAAAGTCAAATATCCTGAGATAGCCACGAAAGCACTGAAAACGTTGCTTCCATTTCCAACATTTTCCTGCGAAGCGGAGTTTTCTGCAATGAATGCAACGAAAACTAAATTGCGGAATAGACTGGACATAAGGAACCCCCTTCGCGTATCGCTGTCTCCCATCACCCCTCGATGGCACCGTCTTGTTGCAGGAAAACAAGCCCAGGGCTCCCACTGATTCAGCGATATTGGTGTGTTGTAATGATTTTATATGTTCATACGGGGAAAATATGTGCCGTGTGTTTAATATCCAAACGTTATTTAAAATGTTATGATGCTATTGACTTACTTATATAACCATATAACAATTACAGCACGGAAAACAGGCCATCTCGGCCCTTCTAGTCCGTGCCGAACGCTACCCTCACCTAGTCCCACTGACCTGCACTCAGCCCATAACCCTCCATTCCTTTCCTGTCCATATACCTATCCAATTTTTCTTTAAGTGATAATATCGAACCTGCCTCTACCACTTCTACTGGAAGTTTGTTCAACACTTACTTCAAGCTCCCCTGATAATTGACTTACCACTATATTAATGCGAGGAAAATATGCACTGTGTGTTTAATATTAGATTCGTTAGATAAACCCTTTTAGAAACGAAATTGAGTGTATTAGCCATTTATCACCTATATTCCGGTCATGATTAATTCCCCCCCCCCCCCAAACAGAATTGCCAAAAATCAGCAGGTCCAGGCATGCGCAGGTCACGCATGCGCACTGGTGCCCGCCCAAGACTTCATGGTCATTGTAGTCTTTCTCTGGGTAAACAACGTATTTGACTGTCACTCTTGTCCATTGGGAATCCTACCACCCAGCCCCCCCCCCCCACTCGGTCGGCCGGACCGCAAGAATATTGTCAGTATTAAACCGGTCCACAGTGCAAAAAAGGTTGGGGACCCCTGACTTAGTTAAATGGTAGTTTGTCTACTTCATACCTTTTTAACTATATCCATGAAACTTGAACTAATTGGGCAGATGCTTAAATGGGCCAAAAAATATACTGACCCAACATGTCTCAGTTAACCAGCCTCCACTACATTTAATGGATGGCCTTGACCAAAGGTGTAAGATAATGTCTCTGGGAAAAGGGGGAAAGCTGTTTATACAGCTAGATCAGTGATCAGGCACAATCTCATTGAGTTGTGGAACTAAGTCCATGGTTTCAACAGCCTCCTGTATAGGTTCTGAGGTAAGGGGAGCCAGGCTAGTAGAGGGAAAACTTCAAGAGTTAGAGTGTAAAGTAGCTCCAAGTCAGGGAATATGTGAAAGAAAATTTAGTGGTGTCAGTGGGTTAACAGAGAGACATCGTTCATAAAAGAGTTTGAGACAGACAACCTTAGAATGAAAATGGTTGGCCCTGCAATCTCCAGTTAACTTGCACATACCTATTGCAGTCTGCCAACTTCATGGTCCTTATTTATTAAAATCATTTCAACAACCAACAGTACTAATGTTAAGTTTTGAAAATTCAAAACATTAAACTAGTTCAAAGAAACGACAGGAGTCCGAAAAATGAGGGTCTAGCTTTGTCTCTACTTTAAGTGAGGCGCAAGTATCAGATGGTAACGTGATGGAGCATGCAACTAATGTATTTTTACATATAATCCATAATGAATCATTTAAATGACCAAGAATGCTTAATGAAACCATGTTTTTTATACAAACACACACACACACACACACGGTTACTCAAATATTATTGAAAAATCAAATAAACAACAACTAATTGCACCATTCATTAGCAAGATCCTGAATGTCACCGTCAAATTAAATGTAGCCTGCACCTGCTTTCCGTGCTTTGTTGTTAAAAGAGAGTAGTTACTCAAGAAAGAGCAGATGCATGTTTTAAAACACTTCATCAGAAGTTATGGTGGTAAAATTCACACGTTGCTCATATTTCCTCCAAGCACACATTCAGGTGACACTCAGAGTTGACAGGACAAGCGTCCGTGCTTAGAACACAGGAGGACCTGAATGCATTGAACTTCTGCAAAAACAAATGCAAAAGTACAACTGTAAAAGCTTGAGCCTTGACATTGAGCAGGCATCATTTAAGTTGGATTCTGCTGTCAATGGCACACAAGAGGAAAGGCTGATGGGGAAGATGGTATCTCTCCAGACTTTTACCATTTCAGGCTATTGGTCTGAATTTATATTCAAATATGATCGCACATCCCTCCTCATTATTGGTAGGCTCTACAGGTGGCGCTACCTCAGGAAGGCAACATCTATCATCAAAGATTGGAATTGGTTTATTATGGTCATATGCACCGAGATACAGTGAGAAGCTCGTCTTGCGTACTGTTCATAGAGGTCAAATTATACAGTGCATTGAAGTAGGGGTGGAAGTTGCAGCAAGGTAGGGACTAAGATAATATCCAGCAAGGATGGTTTGCAGATTGTGCGCGGTCAGTCTAGGCAGGAAAAGTCTTTCAAGAACTTAGCTTTATTTAGCACAGCAGGGAAATGGAGCCATTGGCAAACGGAGACAAGAAGTGTAATGAAAAATGCAAGCCACACACCAATTGGGGGACAATTACTTTACCAACTTCAAAGTATCATCGGTTGTTAGCATGTAGTTTCTATTAACATTTAACACCTGTATTGTGAATGGCGATTGATCTTGCAAATAAGAAATTTGAACATACAATTTGACCAAATGGTCAATATCCGTAACTGCTAGTCACTTCTGTATAAAAAAGGCATTTCTCTGTTCAGATTTCAGAACACTGTGGTGACTGAGGCCATGTTATTTTCTTTGTACACAAATAAATAAAATGTAGTTGAGGAACGAGTGAGAATCTTCAGAGTTCAGTTAATCGGTGACAACAGTTGAACAAAATAAAACAATAACAGAAGACAGCATAAAATGTCACAGCTACCAACAGA
Organism: Mobula birostris; assembly: GCF_030028105.1. Classification (NCBI taxonomy): domain Eukaryota; kingdom Metazoa; phylum Chordata; class Chondrichthyes; order Myliobatiformes; family Myliobatidae; genus Mobula; species Mobula birostris. The sequence continues at coordinate 56,429,289 of NC_092386.1, forward strand.
GTGGAATACAGGTAAACAATAAGGAGCAAGATCATAATGAGGCAGGTTGTGAGGTCAAAAGTCCATCTTATTATAATAGGGATCCATTCAAAGTCTTATAACAGTGTATAGAAGCTGCCTTTCAGCCTGGTTATATGCGCTTTCAGACTTTTGTATCTTCTGCCCGATGGAAGAAGGGAGAGGAATGAATAACTGGGGAGGGTGGGGTGTTTGATTATGTTGGCTGCTTTACTAAGGCAGTGAGAAGCTAAGAGAGAGCTGGAGGAGAGGAGTTTGGTTTCCATGACGTGTTGAGCTATGTCCACAACTCTGAAGTTGCTTGCAGTCATGTGCAGAGCAATTGCCATACCAAGCTGTTACACACCCAGATTAGATGCTGTCTATGGTGCATCGATAAAAATTGGTAATGGTCGACGGGTCATATGCAATTTCTTACTGTCTGTTGGTCAAGAAGTCAAGGATCTATTTGGTGATAATGGTGTGCATGGAATGGGCTGCTGGCGGCAGTGGTGGAGGTGGAAACGATAGGCTCTTTTAAGAGACTCCTGGATGGATACATGGAGCTTAGAAAAATAGAGGGCTATGGGTAAGCCTAGGTACTTCTAAGGTCAGGACATGTTCGGCACAACTTTGTGGGCTGAAGGGCCTGTATTGTTCTGTAGGTTTTCTATGTTTCTATGTTCTATAACTTCTAACCCTGCAAGCTATGCCAGTTTTTTTAAAGCTACTATTGGACAGGAGCATAGGTATTATGTGGCCTGAAATCCCACACCACCAGGTTCCAGAACAACTACTTCCCTGTAATCATTCAAAGACTTCACACGTCACTGAAAACATGCTAACATCAAACTGCCAGTTTTACTAAGTAGCAAAACCCTAATCACTAGTTTAGTAACATTATGACCACTTTGCACTAAAATGGAATTTTGCTTTTATTGTGTTCTAATTGTGTTTTCTTATAAATGCTGTATCTAATTTACATTTAATTTCTGTTTTTCTCATAAATGCTGCTTATGTGATGCTATATGCCTGTGATGCTGCAACCAGTAAGTTTTCATTGCACCTGTGCATACAGGTATGTGTGCATATGACAATAAACTCGACTTTGACTTTTTATAGTCAATTCTCAAACTTAGCACAAGGCAATTGTTATGGCTCCAAAATAAGGGAGTCTGGACCAATGATTAAAACCTACAGGCAGACATTGTTAATTACAATTCAAAAGCTAATACAGTGGCTCTTTCTTCAAAGGTTAGACCGATCACCACAGACCATCCATTTGCCAAGTACAGTAAAGCTGTTGATAACCTCATCAAGAACTCAGAGACCATCTTCTAGTGTTTTCTTAACTCAACAACCACAATGGTTATTGGAATAATTGATTGTTCCATAGCAGGCAACATTATTGAAAGCACATCTTGATTCCAAAACTGCCCCATCTTCTTCATTGCAACTGGCATTTCACCTTTTGTTGACAAAGAATAATCATCAGTGAAGCAACTGGTGGGTACATTGACAGTGCAATCAAGCAGCAGTCATCAACAATAATTTGCTCGCCATAACATTGTTTGGATTTCACTCAGCTTCAAGGCCTGCCATGGTGTTGAACAAAAGAACTGAATTCCAAATATCAGATGAGAAAAGCATCGAGGGTGTATTTACTAAGTGTAGCATTAAGTCGCCCTGAAGTCAACGGTCAACAAGGGACTCCAATGATTGGAATCGTACTTCCATAAAGGAAGGTAGTCGTTATTGAATGTCAATCATCTCAGCTCCATTCTCCAAGGCTGCAGACAGAAGTGCAATGGAATATTCTCCACTTTTCTTGTTGGTGCAGCTCAAGAAATCTGATGCCACCCAGAACAAATCATTACCCTAAACAGACACCCTGTTAATTAACCTACAAATCCATTTCCTCCACCAGTGGCACATAGAGACTGCTGTGTACAATTTGTGAAAGAAACTGGTGTTATTCACTAAGGCTACTCGTTAATGTTCTCACACACACACGCACACACACACACTCACTCACATTTTTAAAAAAAATTAATAAATGCAAACCTATTTCCAAGATTAAATGTAACTACTACCTTTCCAAAGAAGTTTGTGTCTGGTGATCCAGTGCTAACTACACAAGCAAAGACTTTACATTTCACTGAAAATATGCCAACATCAAATTGCCAGTAATGTCAAAGTATTTCTCTGAGTGGAGGTTGTAAACAAAACTATGACTATCACCCAGTAATTGAGGGGAAGTAATTTTCAGAAATTTAGGGTAAGTGATTGTGACACCCCATCAGACTAGAGACTACATAATACTCTGCCTTTCTTAGAGTTCACGGTGACATTGCAAATATATATTCCTTCTTCACAAGAGCACCAGATGAATGTAAAGGAAGAAAGTGGATTTCAACAGATGGTTCTCTGATTAATTGTCAAAGTTATTTGGCAGAATGCTCCATCACTAGAACAGTCATACAGGCACCAAGATCTTGCTTACTTGGTGGTGAAAACATAGACAGAGCCTAAACAATGCTGCACATAGGCCAAAAGGCTGTAACAATAGGAATGAGGTGGCCAGCTACCCAATTCTGGAATAACTCTTTGCCATGGGAATCTGGAGGGGGATGCATGGTCTTTGTCAGGGTTAATGCCATATAGCTGTGTAAAACAGCCTTCTGTTCCAAGGGGCTGTTTGGGATATATTGAGACAAACTTTCAATTTCTGTTAGAAGATTATCAATTATCTTAAAAACGAAACTGAAAAGAGAAGGAGAAAACCGTTTCATTGATAAACCAGCTGAATGACTGACCTGCTGCTGAACTGGAACCTGTTGTACCACCTGGGCCTGCACTGCCTGCTGTCCTGCCACCGAGGTCTGCAATGTCACTGTTGAAGTGGTGTCTGAACCAGCCTCAGAAGTCTGCATATTGGGCTCTAAAGAAACACAAGGGAGAAGTAAGCGGTATTCTTTCAAACACTGAATTCTCAACATGAGCAGGAATAAACCCTGATGTCAAGTTGGTATTCCAACTGGAAAGAAAAAGATGGCAATATACCACATAATTTAGATTGTCATTGATACAGATTGATGGTGCTGCTGTCCACTTCTGCAAACTCCAGTCCATTATTCAACCTTGTATCAAACTGAATGAGCACAAAAATCCCAGCCTGGTGAACCAGTAGACTAACATATTGTATATTGACCAACACTGGTCCACTGCAGGGGATATGCATTGAAATTAATGAGCTAATTGCAAACAGCAGTTAAAATGGTGTATATCAGACAAACTGAACTGCCGCACAAAAACCATGTTAGAATTTGTGCTGCCATTAAGGTACAAATGTAGGGGGTGATTTCTGTGAAAGCTTTCATTATACCTCTGAAATTCAATCAAAGATTTTCAAACAGATGCATTAACAATGAAACCAACCTATAACTTTTTCACTATTTCCAGAAAATAACACAAAGGAATGCAAAATCACAAAAACATTGTTGACCATGAACAAAAATTTGCCTTGTATTAAAGTATGTAGAAAACTATCAAAGAATAATTCTGAAAACATATACAGTGCCTATAAAAAGTATTCACCCCCCACCCCTTGGAAGTTTTCCTGTTTCATTGATTTACAACACTGAATTACCATGGATTTAATTTGGCTTTTTTGACACTAATCAACAGAAAAAGACTTATGTCAAAATGAAAACAGATCTCTACAAAGTGATCTAAATTAATTACAAACATAAAACACAAAATAATTGATTGCATAAGTATTCACCTCCTTTAATATGACACAACAAATCTTCACTGGTGCAGCTAATTGGTTTTAGAAGTCATATAATTAGTTAAATAGAGATCTGTTTTTGGAGACCTATGTGCAGTGAAGGTGCTTCAATTGATTGTAGTAAAAATACATCTGTACCTAGAAGGTCCATCTGCTGGTGAGCCAGTATTCTGGCAAAAACTACACCACAAAGACAAAAAAATACTCCAAGCAACTCCATAAAAAGTTATTGAAAAGCACAAGGCAGGAGATGGATTCAACAAAATTTCCAAGTTATTGAATATCCTTTGTAGTACAGTTAAGTCAATTATCAAGAAATGGAAAGAATATGGCACAGCTGTAAATCTGCCTAGAGCAGGCTGTCCTCAAAAACTGAGCGACCGTGCAAGAAGAGGACTAGTGAGGGAGGCCACCAAGAGACCTATGACAACACTAGAGGGGTTACAAGCTTCAGTGGCTGAGATGGGAGAGACTGCACATACAACAACAGTTGCCTAGGTGCTTCACCTGTTGAAAAAACTCACATGAAATCTCAGCTAGAGTTTGCCAGAAGGCATATGGGAGCTCTGAAGACTGATGGAAGAAGGCGCTATGGTCTTATGAAACCAAAATTGAGTTTTTTGGCCATCACTGTACATAATCGAAAACACATCATCCCTACCGTGAAGTATGCTGGTGGCTGCATCATGCTGTGGGGATGTTTCACTGCAACAGGCCTTGGAAGGCTTGTGAAAGTAGAGGGTAAAATAAATGCAGCAAAATACAGGGAAATCTTGGAGGAAAACCTGATGCAGTCTGCAAGAGAACTTTGACTTGGGAGAAGATTTGTTTGCCAGCAAGACAATGACCCCAAACATAAAGCCAAAGTTACACAGGAATAGCTTAAAAACAACAACATTAATGTCCTGGTGTGGCCAAGTCTAAGTTCAGCCCTTAATCCAATGGAGTATTTGTGGCTGGACTTGAAAAGGGCTGTTCACTCACAATCCCCGTGCAATCTGATCGGGCTTGAGCAGTTTTGTAAAGAAGAATGGGGAAAAATTGCAGAGTTCAGATGTGAAAAGCTGATAGAGACTTATCCACACAGACTCAAGGCTGTAATTGCTGCCAAAGGTGGATCTACTAAACACTGGCTTGAAAGGGATGAATACTTATGCAATCAATTATTTTGTAATTTATATTTGTAATTAATTTAGATATGTTTTCATTTTGACACAAAGGAGTCTTTTCTGTTGATCAGTGTCAAAAAAGCCAAATTAAATCCACTGTGATTTAATGCCATAAAACAATAAAATATGAAAACTTCCAAGGGGGTGAATACTTTTTAAGGGCACTGTACAAATATCTTAGGTATTTTCACTCAACACTTAATCAAGTTCATCAATATAACTGTCAAATTCTTAATATAATTACATTCACCAAGTTTTGCCCTGAGGGTTCACCTTTCTTGAGGTTTGGGATCCCAAATTCTGCTTCTTTTAATGGAGTTTCTATTTATTTCACTGCAAGACCTGAACAGCCAAGGTTTTGCCCAGTGCACAGTATTGCCCTAGGACTGTCAACCATCTGATCAGGTGATAAAATGACCATGATAAAAATGATCCGCAAGTCTAGTCACAGAAAAGCATAATTTTTCCCATGGCGTTCTGATCAATTTCACCTCTCAATCAACACCATCATAAGAGGCTTTTAGACAGACACATGAATATGAAGGAAATGGAGGGATATGGATGATGCAGAAAAGGAGGGCATTTAGTATAAATCAGCATTAAGAGTGGCACAACATTGTGGGCTGAATGGCCTGTCCAACACTGTACTGTTCTATGTTCTACAGAGCCCAGCTGTATTCTGCGCAAATCAGCTGGTGGGAGCATTTGCAGATATTTTTAACCTCTTTCTACTCCGATCTGAGTTTTCCACCAGCTTTAAGACCACTATCTCCCAGTTATCTGAGAAAAATAAGATAACATGCCTTGGTGATTATCACTCAGTGGCTCTGGCATCCACCACCACAAAGTGCTTTGAGAGGCTGGACACATCATCTCTAGCCTCCCAGACAACCTCTACCCCTGCAACTCGGCTACCACCAGTACAGGTCCACATCAGACACCAGCGTTGAACTCTTGTTTATTGATTAAAGTTCCAGCTTCAAGACTACTTTTCCAAGCAAATTTGTCTCCAGATTCCAAGACATTGGACTCAACACTTTACTTTGTTTCTGGATACTTGAATTCCTGGCCATCAGAATGCAACCAGTAAGGAATGGCAGCAACACATCACTCTGACCGGTCACTACACAAGGTTGTGTCCTCAGCCCCCTACTCTACTCCTTGTACACTCAATTTCAGTTCTAACTCCATCTATAGATTTATAGATGATATCACTGTCGGCTGCATCTCAAATAACAATGTCGGAGTACATGAATGAGATAGACAGCCTAATGGCATGGTGTCATGACAACAATCTTTTCCTTAACATCAGCAAAACAAAAGAAATGATCATTGACTTCATAAAGGTGGGGTGTATACATGTTCCTGTTTGCTGAGGCCAACACAGTTAAGAACTTTATATTCCTAGGATTGGACATCATCATTTGTCTGTCCTGGTGCAACCACATAGATGTCATGGCCAAGAAAACATATTAGTGCCTCTACTTCCTCAGAAGGTTAGAAAATTATGGGATGCTCCCTTTGACCCTTACCAATTTTATAGATGCACCATAGAAAGCATCCTATCTGGATACATCACAGATTGATAAGGCAACAGCTCTGTCTGGGACCAAAAGAAAATGCAGAGAGCTGTGAACACATCTCTGCATGTCACAGAAACCGGCTTCCCTCGTCTCTGAAATGTAGCCAACAGAGTAAAAGACCCTACCACCTTGAACATTTTCTCTTCTTGCCCCTCCTATCTTCCAGAAGATACAAAAGTCTGAAAACAGTTGCCATCAGGCTCAAGGAAAGCTTCTATCCAACTATTATAAGACTATTGAATGGTCCTCTAATATAATAAAATAGGTAAACCTGACGATTCACCTTGTTTTGGCCTTGCACCTTATTGTCTGCCTGTACTGCAGTTTCTTTGTAACAGTTCCATTTTATCTGTATCTGTTATTGTTTTCCTTTTAGCACCTCAGTGCTGATGTGACAAAATGATCTGTATGAATGACAAGCAAAATTAAGTTTTTCCACATGTGAATACAATAATACCACCTTAATTTACAATCTAATCAACTAGTAATTCAGCTCATTCCCTTATTTGTAGGGATTTAACTGTGTGCTAAATTTGTTGACATGTTAGTTAACATTCCTATGCTTGCAATGTATTTTTGGGCACCTATACTAAAAACAAAGCACAAAACAAATTCAAAATCTTTCTCCTGCATCTAGATGCTGCTCCTGCCCTCTTTTACAATTACATTCTTCTCTCCTTTTTTTTATAATATAATTTTTATTGAGTTTTCAAAAAGAATACATGAAAAGATAAAATCTACCCTCCCCCCTCCCCTTAACCCTCTCCCCCCCATATATAGTCCTACCTAAAAAGAAAGAAGAGAAAAAAAAAGAAGAGCCGCCTGGGTATTGGAAGGTTTCCACATGCTCCATGGGATTCAAAATAAATTTGGTATAATTATTCGTTACTTTCCCCAAGGGACCAAGATCTTTATCGGAACACTTAAATATGCCATCCTATCTTTTGTAAATAAGGGCGCCAAATATTCAAAAATGTTACATATTTATCTCTTAAATTATAAGTAATTTTTTCGAGTGGAATAGAACTAGCCATTTCATTATTCCAACGATCCATACTTAAATACGAATCAGATTTCCAAGTAACTGCTATAGTCTTCTTAGCTACTGCCAATGCAATTTTTATAAATTCTTTCTGATATTTATTCAATTTAAGTTTCAGCTTTATCCCTTCAATATCACCTAATAGAAATAATACAGGGTTATGTGGAAGTTGAGTTCCAGTAATTTGTTCCAATAAGACTCTTAAATTTATCCAAAATGGTTGAATTTTAAAACAAGACCAAGTAGAATGTAAAAAAGTACCAATTTCTTGATTACACCGAAAGCATTTATCGGATAGATTTGAATTTAATCTATTTATTTTTTGTGGTGTAATATATAATTGGTGTAAAAAGTTATATTGTACTAATCTAAGTTGAACATTTATTGTATTTGTCATACTGTCAAGACAGAGTGTTGACCAATTTGTTTCATCAATATTAATATTCAGATCTGTTTCCCATTTTTGCTTTGACTTATGGATTCCTTGTTTAATTGCCTGTTCTTGAATCAAATTATACAAACAAGAAATAAATTTTTTAATTTTCCCTTTTTGAATTAAAGTTTCAATTTCATTAGGTTTTGGCAAAAACATTGTTTGACCCAGCTTATCTTTTAAGTAAGCCCTTAATTGAAGGTAACAAAAGAAAGTATTATTTGATATTTTATATTTATCCTTTAGTTGTTCAAATGACATCAATATACCTCGTTCATAACAATCTCCTATAAATTTAATCCCTTTTTGGTACCAATTATATAAAAGTTGATTGTTCATTGTAAAAGGAATAAGTCTGTTTTGGAACAAAGGTCTCCTTGCTAATAGAGATTTCTGTGTTTCATTATCAACATTTATCTTATTCCATAGATCAATCAAATGTGTTAATATAGGAGATTCTTTCTTTTCCCGTATCCATTTAGATTCCTATTTATATATAAAATCTTCAGGTCTATTTTCTCCTATCTTGTCTAATTCTATTTTAATCCATGCTGGTTTTCTATCATCGAAGAAAGATGCAATAAATCTAAGTTGATTTGCTTTATAATAATTTTTAAAGTTTGGAAGTTGTAACCCTCCTAACCCAAATTTACATGTCAATTTTTCCAATGATATTCTTGACATTTTACCTTTCCAAAGAAATTTTCTCACACACTTATTTAACTCTTGAAAAAATTTCTGTGGCAATTGTATTGGTAATGTTTGAAACAAATACTGTAATCTAGGAAATATATTCATTTTTACAACATTGACTCCACCTACTAATGTTATTGGTAGTATCATCCATTTGTCAAAATCTTCTTGAATTTTTTTCAATAGTGGTAAATAATTAAATTTATATAAATTCTTTACATCATTATCAAGTCTTATACCTGAATACTTTATACCATTTACCGGCCATCTAAATTGAGTTACTAATCGCCATTGACTATAGTCTCCTTTAGTAAGAGGTAAAATTTCACTTTTATCCCAATTTATTTTATAACCTGATACCTTCCCATATTCATCCAATCTAGAAGATAATTTATGTAACGAATGTTGTGGGTTTGTTAAGTAAATCAAAACATCATCGGCAAAAAGATTAATTTTATATTCCTCCTGATTAACTCTAAAACCCATAATATCTGGATCAATTCTGATTAGTTCTGCTAATGGCTCTATCGCCAGTACAAATAAAGCAGGTGATAATGGACAACCTTGTCTAGTTGACCTTTTTAACTGGAATGGTGTTGAAATTTGAGAGTTTGTCACTACTTTAGCCTTAGGGTTAGAATTTAAAGTTTTAATCCAATTTATAAAAGATGTTCCTAACCCATATTTTTCTAATACTTTAAATAAAAAATCCCATTCTAATCTATCAAATGCTTTTTCTGCATCCAAGGCTACTACTATACTCTTCTCGTCCCTTTTTTGTACCAAATGAATTATACTGAGTAGCCGGGTTACATTATCTGCCAATTGTCTATTTTTAATAAATCCTGTTTGATCCATATATATTAATTTTGGTAAATATTTAGATAATCTATTCGATAAAAATTTTGCTATTATTTTATAATCCGTATTCAATAGAGAAATAGGCCTGTATGATGTTGGTTTCATAGGGTCTCTGTCTTTTTTTGGCAATACTATTACAATCGCTGTTGAAAAAGATTCTGGGAGTTTATGTGTTTTTTCTGCTCGACGTATTAGTTCCATAAAGAGAGGAAATAATAAATCTTTAAATTTTTTATAAAATTCATCTCCTGGAGATTTATTACTTTGGAGTGATCCTAAAGCTTCTTCAACTTCTTTTAATGTAAAAGGCATATCTGATCCCTTCCGTTCTTCCAAATTCAATTTTGGAAGAGATACTTGTGATAAAAACCTTCCTATCTCATTAACATCATCTTGTGATTCTGATTGATATAATTCAGAATAGAAACTTTCAAAGGTTTCATTTATTTCAAGAGGTTTATAAGATATTTTATTTGCCCTTGTTCTAATTGCATTCATTGTTTTGGACGCTTGTTCTGTTTTCAACTGCCAGGCAAGAATTTTATGTGCTCTCTCACCTAACTCATAATACCTTTGCTTAGTTCTTATAATTGCTTTTTCCATTCTATATGTCTGAAGCGTATTATATTGTAACTTCTTATTGACAAGTTGCCTTCGTTTTTCTTCTGACATATATCTTTGAGATTCTTTTTCTAATTTTGTAATCTCTTTTTCCCAATTGATCTAGTTCTGCCATATATTCTTTCTTAATTTTAGACGTATAACTTATTATCTGGCCCCTAAGATATGCTTTCATCGCATCCCATAATATAAATTTATCATCCACTGAATGAAAATTTGTATCCAAAAAAAATTGAATCTGCTTTTTCATAAAATCACAAAAATCTTGATGTTTTAATAATGTTGAATTAAATCTCCATCTATAAACCACTTCTTCCTTATCAGCCATTATTATTGTCATTAATAAAGGAGAATGATCTGATAATATTCTTGCTTTATATTTCATATTTTTCACTCTGTGTTGAATATGCATTGGTAATAGGAAAAATCTATCCTTGAGTAAGTTTTATGTCTATGAGAATAGAACGAATAGTCTCTTTCTTTAAGATTGATCCTTCTCCATATATCAATCAAATTTAAATCTTTCATCAATGATAAAGTTAGATTTACTACCTTCGATTTTATAACAGCCTTGGTTGATCTATCTAAGACTGGGTCTAAGCAAAAATTAAAGTCTCCTCCAATTAATATTTTTTCATGTGCATCCGCCAAATTCAAAAAAGCTTCTTGTATGAATTTTGCATCATTTTCGTTTGGTGCGTAAATATCCATAGTTCAGAGAAAAGTTGACAATGTATAATCACATATATCCTCGCAGAATCAGTTATTACATTTTGTATTCTAATTGGTAACGTTTTATTGATCAAAATTGCTACTCCCCTCGCTTTTGAATTAAGTGAAGCCGCAACAACACTACCCACCCAATCTCTCTTTAGTTTCTGATGTTCTGTTTCTGTTAGGTGCGTTTCCTGTAAAAAAGCTAAATCTATCTTCATTTTCTTAATATGTGTTAAGATTCTTTTTCTTTTCACTGGTCCATTAAGCCCGTTAACATTAAAACTCAAAAAATTCAATAAATTAGTCATTATTCTTAACAAAGTTACTCCAATCTAAAACATTACTTATCTTCTCAACTCTCATAGTTCCTTGCGGAATCTCTTTGAACTTCACCATGTTGCTATGTGTTTCCCTCCCAACCCTCCAGGCAAAAAGAAAAAAAAAAGATAGAAAGGATACAAAAAAAGAAAAAACAAAATACCCCCCCACTAATGTTGTGAATGAAAAGATACACAACACTACCCCCCCTCCATTTTACGGGTCGTGGCTAAAGCCATGCTTGCACACATGATTAGCGTAGCAATTGGTCAGTGCTTCTTCCAGCTCCCTCGCAACAAAAAAAATTATATATATATAGACAAAATTAATGTTACTATTCCCAATTAATATTCCTCCAATTTTAACCTTTCTTACCCCCCTCGTATAATTAATAATATATTTATATATTCATCCGCCTTCAAAAATCCATCGTCCATTCTTTGACCCAATCTTCATCTTCAATCTATCTCGCTCCCCTGGATTTGTTCTTGTATCTGGTGAATATTCAGAGAATCTTGCACAAACTGCTCCGCTTTCTGGTAGTCCTCAAAAAATCTTTTTTCTCCACCAGGCAAAAAAATCTTCAAGGTTGCAGGATAATGCAATATAAATTGATAACCGTGATCCCATAGGGTTTTTTTCACTGGATTAAATTTCTTCCTTCTCTTCAAAAGCTCATAACTTATGTCAGGGTAGAAAAAAACTTTGTTCCCTTGAATCATCAATGGCCCTTTTCTATCCTTAGCAGCTTGAGCAGCTGCCTGTAGAATCCTTTCCTTGTCTTGAAATCTTAAGAATTTTATTAAAAATCGATCGTGGATATTGGTCATCTTTTGGTTTTGGTCATAGAGCTCTATGTGCCCGCTCAATTTCAATTGGTTGAACCTCCTCTTCCATTTGCAAAACTTCCGGGATCCATCTTTGAAAAAATTCTATTGGATTTTCTCCCTGCATACCTTCTTTAAGACCAACAATTTTAATATTATTATGTCTACTGAAATTTTCCAACATGTCCACTTTCTCCAAGAGTCGATTTCTTCCCGAGTTCCAGACAAGCAGATCATTTTCTGTTTTTTCCACTCTATCATTCATATGCCCCATTGCTCTTTCCATCTTCTGAAGCCTCTTATCCATTTTATCCTGTCTTTCCATAGCTTTATTATAGCACATCTTCATATCTCTAAGCTCTTCTCTTACTTTTCTTAGTTCAGCCGTTAATTGCAATATAGCCTCTCTTATGTTTCCATCATCTCCTTTACTTCCAATTCTTTCTCCTCTTTTTCATCTGTGTTCTCTGCGGAATCCAATTCTGACTCTGAGTCAGTTTCAATTGCAGTGGCTGTCAGTTCTTGTAGTTTGAGTTGTGTCGATTTGCGCATGCGCTCTTCTTTGCGCATGCGCATTTCCGGCATCTTCTTTGGAGAGACCGCTACCGCCGCCATTGCTCCCTGTTCTACCGAAGGAGATCCAACCTGAGTCCGAGGCTCCACCGTTGCAGTAGGCCCTTTTTTCTTCCCATCTTGCGGCGGCTTCGCAACAGCAGACTTCTTCTGTTGCGGTTTAGGAGGCATATCGTAAAGTAGTCTTGCAAAGTTTATAAAAAGTTTTCGGAAAGTATTTATTAACTTTGTTTTGTTTAAACGGTACTTTGCTGATTTTTTACGGGAGAGCTGGATTTACACATCTCAATCCCACGTCATCACGTGACGCCCCCCACATTCTTCTTTCCTTATGCAAACATTAGTTACTTCTGAGATATCAGAGCATGACATCCTGCTTCATTCTTCGAGTGAAACCAATTTTCAGATCTTCTTCAGTATTTCTATCCTGCATCAAACTTATAATATTCAAAACAGGAGAAATCTTTACAATTTTGCAAAATAGATTAGGTGAAAACCTCAAATCTATTCTTGAAAACAGTAAGTTGTGTAATTATACCAATGATTTTTGGCAGATTGACATTCAAAAATAAGTTAACAAGAAGCTATGATTTGATTAATTCAAAATGTACAATAAGCACAAATATACTGGAATGCCTCAGATGTATGCTCCTGGGACAAAGTACAACATAGATTTTGCCAGCAACCAATAATTGAGTTCCTGGTCAGGGCAGCATGCCAAGCAACCACTGGCAATAACAACGAGATGTGTAGTCAAAAAGGAGGCTGTCCAATTACTACTTAATGGAAAATCTCCAAGAGATGCTTCTACTTTATAAAGGGGATAAGAGCACCACATACTATACTGCAGAAGTACTACCATTCCAATTTACTTTTGGTTGGTGCTGTCCTGAAATACATATTCAGATTTTACAATTAACAGAAATGCCCAGCTTGCACATCTAAAAGGCCCACAGCTTGATTCACATGAGTGTTGTTTGACAATCCTCTAGGTAGACACAGAAGGACAATCGAGAAACTCAGAAGAAACAGATTTTGCTGCCATCAGGATGTCTAATTATGAATTATTGCTGGTAATTAAACCATATTCCCCCTAAAAAGTTTTCCCTGTATTACATAATGTGTGAATAAATGTGAAATCATAGTAACTAGAGATAGCCATTCAATCCTCAAGCCCATTCTCCAACTTAACTAGAATTTGGCTGAATTGCTTCATAATGTTATTGATCACCCTGAGTTCCTTTATCCCTAACAGTCTTTGCTAACTAAATATTGACCAATTCATTTTAATTCATGTCATCTAGAAATAAACTACAATCATTGAATGCTTTGCAATATGCCTGTAGTTAAAACTGCACTGGATTTATACTACACAGATGGATCTGCATTTTAATAGGGGGATTTTATATTTTAAGATTTTTTGTTGGTGTTGCTATACTATTCTGTTATGAAGTTAATTAAAATTCCTTAATTTAAACAATTGGAAATGGACATCAATGTTGTATACTCTCTCTGCATATGGAACAGGGAGAAAGATAGAGGCAGCACTGAACGAATAGAGATTTTGCAGGGAGTTTGTTTGGTGTAGATGAAACATTTTTGTGATAAGTAATTCTATTTATTCTAAGGTCAGAGAACAATGTCTCTGATACACTAAGAAGAGATGGATGTGGATGAGGGGTGGGTAATGTTGTAGGCTGTAATGTAGTGATGGTTACTTTAATTGATTTGATCAAGATTGTGAAATTCTGACCAAATTTATTATTGTAACTACCATGAAATTAAACTCTTCTCAGGCTTCAACCTGGATACAAGTATCATAGAAACATAGAAAACCCACAACCCAATACAGGCCTTTCTGCCCACAAAGCTGTGTCAAATATGTCCTTACCTTAGAAATTACTTAGTGTTACCCATGGCCCTCTATTTTTCTAAGCTCCACGTACCTATCCAGGAGCCTCTTAAAACACCCTATTGTATCCACCTCCATCGCTGGCAGCCCATTCCACGGACTCACCACTCTCTGCATAAAAAAATACTTACCCCTGACATCTCCTCTGTACCTGCTTCCATGCACCTTAAAATTATGCCCTCTCACACTAGCCATTTCAGCCCTGGCAAAAAGCCTCTGACTATCCACATGATCAATGGCTCTCATCATCTTAACACCTCTATCAGGTCACCTCTCATTCTCCATCGCTCCAAGGAGAAAAGGCCGAGTTCACTCAACCTATTCTCATAAGGCATGCTCCCCAATCCAGGCAACATCCTTGTAAATCTCCTCTGCATCCGTTCTATGGTTTCCACGTCCTTCCTAAAGTGAGGTGACCAAAACTAAGCACAGTCCTCCAAGTGGGGTCTGACCAGGGTCCTATATAGCTGCAATATTACCTCTCGGCTCCTAAACTCAATCCCACGATTGATGAAGGCCAATGCACCATATACCTTCTTAACCACAGAGCGCAGCAGCCTTGAGTGCCCTATGGACTCGGAGCCCAAAATCCCTCTGATCCTCCACACTGCCAAGACTCTAACCATTGATACTGTATTCTGCCATCATATTTGACCAACCAAAAATGAACCACTTCACACTTATCTGGCTTGAACTCCATCTGCCACTTCTCAGCCCAGTTTTGCATCCTTTCAATGTCCCTCCATACTATTCACAATGCCCCCAACCTTGGTGTCATCAGCAAATTTACTAACCCATCCCTCCACTTCCTCATCCAGGTCATTTATAAAAATCACAAAGAGTAGGGGTCCCAGAACAGATTCCTGAAGCACACCACTGGTCACTGACCTCCAGGCAGAATATGACGTGTCTACAACCACTCTTTGCCTTCTGTGGGCAAGTCAATTCTGAATCCACAAAGCAATGTCCCCTTGGATCCCATGCCTCCTTACTTTCTCAATAATCCTTGCTGAAATCCATATACACTACATCAATGATTCTACCTTCATCAATGTGTTCAGTCACATTCTCAAAAAATTCAATCAGGATTGTAAAGCACAACCTGCCTTTGACAAGGCCATGCTGACTATTCCTAATCATATTATGCCTCTCCAAATGTTTATAAATCCTGCCTCTCAGGATCTTCTCTATCAACTTATCAACCACTGAAGTAAGACTCACTGGCCTATAATTTCCTGGGCTATCTCTACTCTCTTTCTTGAATAAGGGAACAACATCCGCAACCCTTCAATCCTCTGGAATTTCTCCCGTCCTCATTGATAATGCAAAGATCATCGCCAGAGGCTCAGCAATCTCCTCCCTCACCTCCCACAGTAGCCTGGGGTACATCTCGTCCGGTCCTGGTGACTTATCCAACTTGATGCTTTCCAAAAGCTCCAGCACATCCTCTTCCTTAATACCTACATGCTCAAGCTTTTCAGTCCACTGTAAGTTATCCCTACAATCGACAAGATCCTTTTCCGTAGTGAATACTGGAGCAAAGTATTCATTAAGTATCTCTGTTATCTCCTCTGGTTCCAACTTTTCCACTGTCACACTTGATTGGTCCTATACTCTCATGTCTTATCCTCTTGCTCTTCACATGCTTGTAGAATGCCTTGGGGTTTTCCTTAATCCTGTCCACCAAAGCCTCCTCATGGCCCCTTCTGGCTCTCCTAATTTCATTCTTAATCTCCTCCCTGCTAGCCTTATAATCTTCTAGATCTCTATCATTACCTAGTTTTTGAACCTTTCGTAAGCTCTTCTTTTCTTCTTGACTAGACTTACAACAGCCTTTGTACACCACAGTTCCTGTACCCTATCAATCTTTCCCTGTCTCATTGGAACGCACCTATGCAGAACTCCACACAAATATCCCCGAACATTTGCCACATTTCTTCCGTACATTTCCCTGAGAACTTCTGTTCCCAATTTATGCTTCTAAGTTCCTGCCTGATAGTCTCCATATTTCCCCTTACTCCAATTCAACGCTTTCCTAACTTGTCTATTCCTATCCCTCTCCAATGCTACGGTAAAGGAGATGGAATTGTGATCACTATCTCTAAAATGCTCTCCCACTGAGAGATCTGACAACTGACCAGGTTCATTTCCCAATACCAGATCAAGTACAGTCTCTCCTCTTGTAGATTTATCTACATATTGTGTCAAGACACCTTCCTGAACACACCTACCAAACTCCACCCCATCTAAACCCCTTGCTCTAGGGAGATGACAATCGATATTTGGGAAATTAAAATCTCCCACCACAACAACCCTGTTATTAGTACAACTTTCCAGAATCTGTCTCCCTATCTGCTCCTTGATGTCCCTGTTACTATTGGGTGGTCTATAAAAAACACCAAGTAGAGTTATTGACCCCTTCCTATTCCTAACTTCCACCCACAGAGACTCAGTAGACAACCCCTCCATGACTTCCTCCTTTTCTGCATCCGTGACACTATCTCTGATCAGCAGTGCCACACCGCCACCTCTTTTGCCTCCCTCCCTGTCCTTTCTGAAACATCTATAGCCTGCCACCTTAAGTAACCATTCTTGCCTCTGAGCCAACAAAGTCTCTGTAATGACCACAACATCATAGCTCCAAGTGCTGATCTACGCTCTAAGCTCATCCGCTTTGTTCATGATACTCCTCGTCTTAAAATAGACAGATCTCAAACTATCGGTCTGAGCGCATCGTTTCTATATCACCTGCCTCTCCTCCATCTTGCACTGTCTCCAAGCTTTCTCTATTTGTGAGCCATCCGCCTCTTCAGTTCATTTCCCAACCCCCAGCAACTCTAGTTTAAACTCTCCCCAATAGCCTTAGCAAACATCTTCGCCAGGATATTGGTCCCCCTCAGATTCAAGTGCAACCTGTCCTTTTTGTACAGGTCACACCTGCCCCAGAAGAGATCCTAATGATCCAGAAATCTGAATCTCTGCCCCCTGCTCCAATCTCTCAGCCACGCATTTATCCTCCACCTCATTCTATTCCTATGCTCATTGGATCGATTATAATCAATGTCATCCCGGAAAAAGATGTTAAGAGTTTGTCACCGAAACATTGGAAACATTGATTTTCTTCCAAAATCAATTTGTCAACTGGCCAGGAAAGAAAGGACAACCAACTGCCACAACTGAAATGTCACAGCCAAGAAGTAGGGAACAAAGCTTGTTTTGTTAGTTGTATAGAGATTTGCTTGAGGCTGACAGAATACATTCTTCCCTCGGCCTAAACATTGTGCTGAAGAGACACCTTTGGATGGGTCTGCTATTTCTTATTTTATTTCACCTGCCAGCTGAACCTCCCTCTCAGCTGGATCCTTAAATTCCTGAATGGGAGACCACAGTCAGTGTGGATCAGAAATAACATCTCCTCTTCGCTGACAATCAACACTGAGACACCTCAAGGATGCGTGCATAGTCCACTGCTCTACTCTGTCTACACCCATGACTCCATGATGAAACACAGCTCAAACGCCATCTATAAATTTGGTGATGACACGACTATTGTTGGCAGAATTTCAGATGGTGACGAGGAGATAGATCAGCTGGTTGACTGGTGTTGAAACAACCTTGCACTCAGTGTCAGTAACACCAAGGAATTCACTGCGAGCTTCAGGAAAGGGAAGTCAGAGGAACAAACACCAGTCCTCTCTGAGGGATCAGCAGTGGAAAGGGTGAGTGGTTTCAAGTTCCTGGGTGTCAACATCTCTGAAGATCTATCCTGGGCCCAATATATCAATGCAGCTAGAAAGAGGGCATGACAACAGCTATATTTCTTTGGGTGCTTGAGGAGATTTGGCATGTCACTAAAGGCATTCACAAATTTCTACAGATGTACTATAGAAAGCATTCTAACTGGCTGCATCATCGTCTGTTATGGGGCGGGAGGGCTACAGCACAGTATCGAAACAAGCAGCAGAGAATTGTAAAAATAATCACCTCCATAATGGGCAAATGCGTCCGTAGTATCTTGGACATCTTCAAGGAGCAATACCTCAAAAAGGTGGCATTCATCATTAAGCTCCCACCCCAGCTAGGACATGCCCTTATTTCATTGCTACCATCAGAGCGGAGGTACAGATACCTGAAGACACACACACTCATACTCATTTCAGGAACAGCAATAAACCCATGAACATTACCGCTCTTTTGCACTATATATTTTTTTTAATATATATTTCTTATTGTAATTTATAGTTCTGTTTATTATGTATTGCAATGTGCAAAACAACAAATTCTGCGACATATGCCAGTGATGTTAAACTTGATTCTGATTCTGAGAATTCTTGAGCAATTCTGAGAAAGCCAAATCAGTTATTGTTAGCTCTCATCAGTTGTTAAATTCAGGAGCCCCTCTTCTTTATTATATAAGGATTTCTTCAAAATAGGTCCCTTGCCCTGCAAAAGTGAATTATTTCCATTGAACAAATTTTATGACATATTCGGCTGATACTAAATCTGATTCTGATTCTATAAGTGGATGCGTTAAAGGCAGGATGATTGCAGATTTAACAGCATGTATGTTGACACACAAACTGCTAATTTTAGTTGGATTTCCATTCTTCTAATAATGCCTACCAATCTCAGTTTATCTCTCCCCACAGATATTGCTGACTTGGTAGGCTTTTCCAGCAAAAGCTGCGTGTTGTGTCCCACAGCTGAAGTGTTGCTCTTTCTCGCCTCTTTTCTCGGTTCTCTAATTGCACTTTCTGCAGGCAGATTCGCTGCCATTTTTATATGCCTTCATGTCCTGTCTTAGGAAACACTTGTCTGTGTCACCCATTTTCTCCTTGACTCCACTTACATTCCTTTAATTCTCGCCACTGCCCACATTCTCCCCCATGCCCACATACTAAGCGCCCTTAATTCTGGTAGAACATTGGCCCAGAACAGTAACTCTTGTTTTTCTTTCGACAGAACTTCTCAATAAGTCAGGCCACATTTGAGGGAAGAGAAACTGAGTTAACATTTCAAGTTGAAGACTCTTCATCAGAATTCAGAAGCAGACAAAAGAAGTTTGTTGAGCTGCAGGGATGACGAGGAGTGTGTGTGTGGGGGGAGGGTGGTGGTAGAGATGTCCTCAAAGAGCAAAACTGTGGGGACACAGTAAATAAGGTTATTTGGTCAATGAGTGAATGGGACCAGTTAGAGAGCAGGAACAGAAGATTTCAGGTCAACACCACTTATCTGAGTTCTGAATTCTAACTCTGTACTCTTTCCATACAGACTGACCTGTTGAACATTTCCAAACTTTTACAACAGTATTTTCCCAGTGTTCAAGGTGCTAGCTGCCGGTAGTCCGAGTCTCTGCCTGACTACATTCCAGAAGCAACTGTCTGCAGACAACCCTTTCAGTTACACATGTTCGAGTCAAGTCAATTGTCATTCAACCATACATGAATACAGACAAATCAAACAGCAATCCTCCTGAGTCAAGGTGAAAAACACAAGCCAACAGCATGGAGCATACTACACATGGTACAAATAGCACATATGGTTATGATTTCAGAAAAACATACTGTCACAAAGTCCCTGAGTGGCATAACTGTAGATTGATGGTGAGTTGTCCTGCCACCAAGTGAGCTGTAGAGGGCAGCACTGATAGGCAGGACGAGCCTCCAACCCAGTACAGATTCCACAGCACACCCACAGAGGCCCCTGCTCTCTCCCACACCAGCTCCAGCATTTCCAACCCCGGTGACTGACTGCAGCAGGCGATCCCGCAGCGAGGGCCTAGTCCTTGCTGCAACAAGGGATCAGTTTCAATACATTATTAAACTATTCACCAAAATATACAAGTGGACGAGCCTGTAGGAAGTCAGGCATGGCTGCTTCTCAGTGAACCATGAATTGACTCAGGTGTGAGGTCTTGATCTGCAAACACCCCTTTATCCAGTCACCAAAGGCTGTGCTGGCATAGTGATGTAGTGGTAAATTTCATCATCCTGGCTTGCCTTAGCTGAGCACTGTTCCTGAGATATTGATTTTTTTTTCTACTTTCCACAGTCATATTGAGAACCTTTGTTGTTGGAGGCAATATGGTACAGTGGGGCAAGCTGATGGAGCACCTTTAAACTGAACATGTTGAATACAAGGTCCAAACTCTTGTATGCCTTTGTGAATCAATCAATGATATCTTGACGCTCAACCTCTACACATGGGTAAGCACAAGGATCATCTGCATACACTTGGTAATGGAATGCAGTCACAATAGGGTAACTCCATAGTAAATTTATTCTCACCACATGACAAATACTTTGCTATACAGCCTCCATCACAAATACATCTTTCCTTGAGTAGAGACCATACCTGTAAATATTCCATTCACAATATGCGTAAAATGCCAGATTAACACACATTCTATAGTTATATTAATGTCTTTTCTGTACACTGTGCATTGTATTGTTGGTTTCACTTCAATTTTTTAAGAAGTCATATGTGCCTGTGCACACTAGAGATAATATAGCCATATTATTTTGCATTCATAACCTTCAAATTATTGGAAAGAATGGATAGTGATTTACAGTGGTAGAATGTGAAAGTAGGTGATGATGGTAGAAAGGTGGAGGGTGTTAGGGTGGGTGAAAGCATAATTACTGATAAGAGAAGTGATCGGTAGAGCTTTCTGTGTAACATTAATCCTTCTGCATAGGGATGCACGAGAGCTAGAGTCAATGAAACAGGAAATTGAAGGTGAAGTGATGGTACAATGCAAAAATAAAGTTAAGGAACTTTATGGTACAATGGGGCAAGCTGATGGAGCATCTTTAAACTGAACATGTTGAATACAAGGTCCAAACTCTTGTATGCCTTTGTGAATAAATCAATGATGTCTTGAAGCTCATCCTTGCAAAGGTTTGAATATAATTAGAACATCTAACTGAAGGCGTTGGCTGTCTCAGACCCAATGCAAGGTCAGTAGGAATGGAGTGATGGACAGGTTGATGTTGTGCTATATACTGGAAGCAGAAGGGAAGGGTAGGCAGAAATGACTGGAATAATAGAGGAACAAAGTACCAAAAGGATGCATCTATAAAGTGCATTAGAATCAATAAAGTACTTTTGTTATTATTACGGTAATTTAATAATAAGGTAGTAGCAACTTAGTAAAAAGCAAGCTTGCATAAACAATGATAAAATAAATGTTAGACGGAATGAATTCCAGCAGCTTTCATCAATGGTACTGAGGTTTATTTGATAGGTTTTCTGTGAGTGCAGATAACATCCCACTCTTAACATTGCATATGAGAATTAGCATTTCTGATAGTGATCAACACATTAGTACTGCACAGAAGTGTCACAAAGCATAATTAAGTCTCAGAAGTCAGAAATGAAACCACACATTCCCTCCACTTTTCCTCCATCAGTGTTACTGTTATATCAAGATTGTAATTTACGTTTTTAACAAGTCAAGTAGGTTGAGGGCAAAGGCTGATGTTCAACTGGAGGTTGAATAAACAAAAATGTTGGTAGCAATCTGGCGAAATAGTGCATGCATAGGAGAGGTGGAATTGAATGCAATAAAAAGGAAATACAATGGTGACTGGAAGCACTGATTCCAGCATTTTTGCAGAACAATTGTTGGGCAAAATACAGGTATGTGATTTCCTGACAGAAATGACAACAGAGTGCATTTCAAATTTTTCCCCTCATGGATTTAACAAGATGAGGAAAATTCCATCGCACAGAGTCTGAGAACAAGGGCACCTGAATCATTAGGTAAGACTTTAGAAGAAGCAATGGTTGAAGACCCACTAGGAGATTGGCTGGAAACTGAGAATCAGATCAACCACTGTCTTATGGAGCAACTGAAGAAGCTCAAGGAATCGTGTTTTTCTCCTGCTCATATTTCATTTATTCACATCTTCCAAGTGTGAATAGATGACTAAATCTGTTGGCAAAAAATACTTTTTTTGTGTGTGATAATTGGTGTGATTGTGAGATACATCCAAGCAGTCACCTACTTATTGCATAACATCCAGGGCTGACTTTTTCCCTCCTGTACAAATCTGTACAATTCTTGAGAAAGGAGAGATATGTATCCCACTTCAATGTACACATTCCACAAGATTGCATCACATTCCATACTGTTTTTACAGATTTTCTTTTTAAATTTCCTCATTTTTCTGTGAAATAGCATATCAGGAATGCAACTATTTATTCAAACAGAATATTTTATGCAAAATGCTTCCTGAGAGACCCAGACTACTGATGTAGTAGCTTCCGTTTGTAATTCACCATATGCTTCTGTGAGGCACTCAATCCTTCTGCCAAGATTTTACTTGGATGGCAACACAACCCTGTATGCAAATGAATCAGTATCATCTGCAGAAATCTATTCGGTTTTAGTTTGGCCATGGTGAACTATCTTGTGAATTAGAGCAACAAATGGTAGTATGGCAAGATTACTTTAATTAAACATATCCATCTGTTAATGGTCTCCATATATATAGTGAATTAGAAGAACAGCTTAAATCTGATATAAATGTAACATTTTTTAATTTGAAACATCTTTTTCTTTTATTATCTATCATTCTATCAAAATTAGGACTCATCACATTGCATAGATTTGCCCAATCTTGTGGGTCCTTGGAAAATCTTTTTTTGTACTGAGATCATGGGGCAACATAATCTCTTGGTTACATCCTGTGAAAGAAAGCAATACATCATTCATTTCCATAAATGACAAGATACATACAGATAAGAAAGCCTATTCAGCCATTTTAATATATCAATACAAAGCAAATCACTATTTCCTATGCACATAATTATATTTTTAAAAGCACCTAGTAGTTTTCCTCTATCCCGTCTAAAACAAAAATCAACTTTTTTCAAACATGCAAAGAAAAAAAGTTAACATTTAGTGAATGATAGTGAGAAATTTAGAGTACTAATAGGATACAAGCTCAGCCTGTGGTTGAATAAAACATTTCAGATGATAGCCTTCTGAATCAACCCGAAATAATGATTGAGGAATAATGAAAGACTAACTGATTATATATAGATTGAACAAAAGCTGAAAAGAAATTCTAGTTTGCTTTCCCAGTGCTTAACCAAAAGTATTTGTGGTTCAACTTGCAGCTGCTTATGTTTCATGGGTGATTACGCTGACAAGGCAGAGATTGTGGAATAGTTAATAGTCATGGTTTGGTATACACATTGGCACACATTTGCAGGTGATGTTGCCACATAGCAGCATGTAAACATTTTTGCCCCTCTGTTGGTGCCTCTGAATACTTGGCATCATATGGGAATCAAGTTAGTTCACCACACTCTTAATTTGATCAAACCAATTAACACATACCCTTCTTTTCAGTTCCACTCTTGTAGAAGTTAACCTAGTGTTTTGCTTCCTTTCCAGTCACTTTAAAAAAAAACTTTGACATTATTTTATAATTAGTTGCCACCACACATACCTCTATTCCTCTGGCATTCATAGATGTTTCAACATCTTTCTATACTTTGTTGAAATCCTGCTCTACATTAACTACACCATCAACTTGGTGACAAATACAAGTTTATGACTTCTGACTCCAAAATAACAGGAGGAGAAGATGGCGGCGTGACGCAGCTCGCAGCAACCACTCCAGTGGTGATGGCTGTTATTTGTCGGGTAGGATGCCGTGCACCATCCTGATTTAATGAAGACAGACGTGAGAGCACGGAGGAACATCTGGAGAAACTTCTGAAATGCCTGCTTCGCTGCTGCTGCTATTGTGTGGTCCAGAATCTCCCCAAGGAGAAGGCCCCGGGTCCTCGACTTTGCTTGTTGCTCGGCAGCCGGGGCAGGGTTCAAAACGCTTGGCAGAGGATGGTGCTCGGAGAGGCTGTGTCGGAGGCTCGAAGTTTTCGGACGGACTCAGAGTCTGCTGCGGTCGGGTGCTTCCAATGGTGCTGCATTGGCAAGTTGGCAGTGCTTGGAAGTTCATGGCAGGGAGAGTTCCTCCCTTCTGCCACCTGCGTGAGATGATGAGTCTATCGGGACTTTGAGACTTTTTTTTTACTGTGCCTATGGTCTGCTCTTTATCAAATTATGGTATTGCTTTGCACTGTTGCAACTATATGTTATAATTATGTGGTTTTGTCAGTTTTAGTCTTGGTTTGTCTTGTGATATCATTCTGGAGGAACGTTGTATCATTTTGTAATGCATGCATTTCTAAATGACAATAAACGAGGACTGAGTGTCCTCATAATCTAAATATAAACTCTTACTTAACACGACATTCAACAATTTTTGAATACATGTAAATATTTTTAATTAGGTCAAGCTGCATCTCTGGAAAGTAATAAGTAGCCGACATTTCAAGCCAAGATCCTTCATCAAGACTGGTGAATGGTCTCTGCCTGAAACGTCAACTGTTTATTCCTTTCCATAGATGCTGTCTGACCTGCTGAGTTTCTCCAGCATTTTGTAGGCATTACTCTAGATTTCAAGCACTTGCAGAATCGCCTGTGTTTAAATATTTTTAATTGCTCATTATTAGTCTTTTGTTCTGTAGCCAGTTTGCTCGCTACATTCAAAGGTTGAAAGATCTCATAAAAAATAGCCATAGGGTTGCAGACAGAATTGAATACAATAACAAGAATCTAAAAATAAGGGCATCATTGAATGATTATCTAACACAGTGAGCATAAGAGTGGGTGATGAGTATGAAGTTAACTGGAGCATGTTAAGATATAGGCAGCTAAATTCTGGATGAAATGAAGAATGAGAAAGTGCATTTAAATAGTTCATTCTGGAAGCAACAAAACTCTGGATGATGCTTTCAGTACCAGAAAACTGAGATGAATTTCAAGCATCTTTGTGATGAGGAGGATGATAGGACTAGAATCTCGTTGCCAATGAAGATGGCTTAATTTCGCGTCCTGGTTTGATGAATTGGACAGCTGCTTGTGAATAGATTTTGGTGTTTCATGTTCAGATTGACTGGAAGTCTAGCTAAAAAAAAACTCAGCTTGCCTATTTTGTCCATGTTACAATAATATATTTTTATATTTGTAATATGCAATCAGCTCAGTTGAAACCTTTGTTTGATTTCACTGACCACCCATACATTGGAATTTCCAATTATTTATTATTAGTCTGTCGTGCCTCACTCCATTAAATCACCATGACCGTAAGGTCAGCTTCTGCACCATCTTTCCCTTATCTTTCACTTTTATTCCATCCCATCAGGGTGCCAATTTCAAAATCTTTACCCTCATTCTACCCTACAAATATCATTTTGTTCTAAGATAGCATTTTGTCTTATGAAAATTCAATAATTTTGGTCGGCTCTATTTCTTCGTTTGTATCAGTATTTGCCAGTTTTGCAGCAAGTTGTCTATTACATTATTAACAGTATTTTCCTCATTTTGCTGCCACTGCCTGATTTGCCAAGCATTTCCTACAGTTCTGACGTGCATTTTCCTTTGTTTTCTTGCTCTTTAACAGCCTTCATTAGCTGGACAGTTGGTAAGTTTTTTCCCTCCCCTCACTTTCTTATTCCTTTCCTGGCGTGATGAAGATCTCAGCCCAAAACATCAACTGTTTATTCCCCTCCATAGATGCTGCCTGACGTGCTGAGTATGCCTTGCTCAAGTTACAGACTCTCAAGATGATGAGTTGGTTCAACTGTTGATCACTATAGAATCCCCATTCACACATGCTACCTGACTGATTGAGCTTTCAGCATTTTCTGTTTTCACTTCTCTTTTCTTATTCTTTAATTGTTGGCAGTCTTCTACCATCATGCCTCTGAGCTGTGCAATTTCCTTCCTAAATCTACTTGTTTTAATAGAACTTTCTTATAAGCCATCAAAGCCTTTGAAGAACCTTGTGACATTCTGAAACCTCAAAAGAACACAATGTAACCCAAGGTTAATCTTGAGGAAAATAGTAATGGTGCTAACATTCCTTTGAATTTAAAACTGAACACTGTGTTGACTGAATAAAATTCTTTATGATAGTTCAAAGCATCTAAGAACTTAACAAGATAAAAATCCACAACATAAATTGCTATTTATTTTATGAAATTGCAGCTGTTAGCATGGATTTACAAGAATACTAACATTATTTTCCCCCTCTCTATTGGATGACTGATCAAGTATGTCCATTACCAAAAAATCATCCTAGTGATCAAAATCAATCTTGATTTCTTTGCTCTACTAACAGAACACATTAGCTTATTTGTTACTAAGACTGAGTCCATCAGCATCCTGAAATACATTTGATTTAATGTCTTTCTCCATCACTCTTTTCCATTCCTAATAAGATTGAACCAAATCTAAACTCCCTTTCTAACCAAACTGGCACTAAAAAAGACCCAGAATGAGAAACTCAAAATAATGAAACTAAAAACACAGGACTCTTATAGATGGTAAACAGCATAAATAGCACATTAGACATAAAGCCAAATTACTTGAGACTAACAGACCAGGTCAGAGCACCCCAGTGCTATCATTCTAGTCATGAGTGATGCTTGATGATTGAACAAGCACTGGCAAGAGGAGAACCACGAGCATCTTCATGTTCACCATGAGAAGAATCCAGCATGCTGAAGCATTGCTGAACACTTGGATGATCTTCCTCACCCTCCTCCTGAAGTGCATCCAAACAAAATCTTTCTTCAGACAAATACATGAATTCTCTAACAGAATAAAATCAAAAAGTGTAGATGTTGAAAGACAAAATATGAGAAAAATCAGTAAAACAAAATTCCAGAGGTCATTTGCTACCCAGAGAAGAGCAAAAAAGTTGAACTTCTTATCCTAAAAAAGTGTGAATTTTACATTCATAAAAATAAAAATGACAGAGATTTATTAAACAGTAAGACATTGATAAAGGAATATCTAAAATTCCAAGCAAATGCTGTTGTTTTAGTGAATAACATAGATGTAATTAAGAGAACTTTTAAAAAAAAGTACATGAAGTAAGTACTTGCTGATAGATTTAGAAGTACGAAAGGGAGATTTTTTTTTTAAGAAAATAAACGTCAGCAAAGACTATCTGGGCAAAAAAAAATCTACTAAATTCTATATGTTTTGAGAGGAAGTAAAGAGATTGTAGAAAAATAGAATTCTGCCTTATAAAGAAGTATGAACGCGCGGCAGCAGGCGGTGCCAAGGCGGCCAGCGGGAACAAACTGGAGGAAAGACTGTACTCGGTGCTGTCACAAGATCGAAGAAGATGGAGGTGCATAGCTACAAACCCCGGATTCGGGACGTCACCCACCAACTGACTGACTGAACAGGATTTTTATTATTTGGTCATGGAATTACAAACATCATTGCCAAGGACAGCATTTAATGTGACTTTCATAATTATCCTTGAGAAGATGGCGTCCTTGACATATTCTTGCTTTCTACAGTCCTTCTTAAGTGTTATGGTGGGCAAGGTCATGAATTTGCAAGCTGGAGTTGAAAAAGCCAAGGGAACTACATCTTGAAAGTATGTACTTCTGTTGCTCTAGGCACACTGAACTGCGGAACTAGGCTGCCAAATAAAGGTGGCCAAGATTTAAAAAAAAGAAAGCTGGCACTTAGAGAGCTAGTAAGTTTGGGATAGCAGAAGGCCTATCTCAATAGCTTATTGAGGTTAGAAGTAGGATGGTAGTTAGAGACCTTGGACTGCTTTGAGATAGGGTTAATTATGGCAATTGTGAAAGGCAAAGGCATTCAGGTAAATTAAACCGTATCACCAGGCTCCCTGTTGAGCAGCAGCACAAGGGAGCAGGTGATAGTGCTGTTGGATTATTGTGAAATAACGGAGATATTTTGCAATAACTTGGAATTTAATAACTAGGATCTTAGGGATATTAGAAGCTATATCAATGAATGAGTATTAGAATGCGAGAGCAACAAAGTTGTGGGCAGGACAAGCAGAGAAGAATTTAGCTGTCAGAAATCACCGATACAGAAGTAGTAACATTTGTTAGGACATATACAGAATTCCACATGATCAGGGTTTTTATTTACAGGAGAGTAGATTGAAGGGGTGGGATGCTCAAAAGAGAAAAGGAGCAAGAAAGAGATAAAGGGAGAAGTAGATTTTAAAAGCCAAACCACTTCCTTCGAATTTTGTGCAAGAATTAGTGAAACAGTTAGAGGTGCCAGTAAAGTATCAGATGGGGTAAAAGAGCCACCATTTGTGCACAAGGTTTCTGAAGTATAATCTCTTCACGAGTTTCATTAGCTATGAAATCAGAAGCAGCTAAAATGTTGTGATCAAAAATTGTGGAGGAAAAATTGGAGAAGGCTGGCTAATTTGCAGTTTTAGGGTAGAAGTCAGTATAAAATTAAAAACAAGGTAGAGAAGAGCTTAGAGAAATTAACCCCCAAATTCCTGAAATCGAAACAGAGATGAAAATTATATTGTCCGATTAGTTACAGTGGAAAGTGAATTAGGTGTGCCAGTGGAAGGAGAGTAAACATTATGTGTGAGATCATACTTTCGGTAACAAGTGGAGAAGCAATGGGATGGCAGACTTCTAAATCCATTAAAAGAAATTTATACAAGAGGTCTAACAGTATCATGAAAAAGGATAAGTAGGTATGATGCATGAGCCCACATGGATGATACTGCAGAAATAGGAACAGCAAAGCAATTGAACGCAAAGAGTTGAAGAAATTGCAGTAGCAGAATTTTGACCAGGAATAAAAAGGGAAAACACTTTTTAAGTTCAAAATAATCTGGTTATTAAAAAAAAGCCTTTCTCCACCAGCAGTCCTGCCTACTTGACTGATCTTTTGTAAAGCCATAAATTCTGGAAGACAGAGCATTCTAATTAAAATTCAGGTTGGTGAAGAAAAGGAGGGCCAGGCAATGGTAAAAAAATACAGTAGATTCACTAGCCAAGAGTAAGTGCAACAAGTAAAATTAAATGGGTCAGATATACAAAAAAAATCAAAAAATCAAAAATTGAGTAGCAAAATTAAAAGAATTTATAACTGCAAATGTGGAAATTATACAAGCTAGCACACCATGTGAAACTATAGTAAAAAACGGAGGTGCCAGCATAAAATAAGCATAACTACATAAAAAGATCAATAGAGCAGCAGCTAAATTCTTGAAGTGCACAGACTTCTGATTTTGAAAAAAGGAGCAAGGACTAGAAAATATTTATCACTGATAGAAATATATTAACATCTATAAGAGCAGTGGTAGAAGTGCGTCTGGAGCAGAACATAAAATCAAATAATAGGCTGGTACTTGGATGCTAGGTATTTCTTCATCAACTTGATATTATTACCAGTTGAAAATTACTAACTTTAATAAAGTATATTCCATTAATAGTGCAAATAACACAGAGGAGCTTACAGATACGCGGTGACAAGCCTGAAATGTTGCTGCTCAAGGGAGTAGCAGAATAGCAACCTGGTGGAAAGGATATACAAAACAGATTCTCAAAATGTAGCAGTGTGGATGGCAGATAGTGGATGTGTCAGATATATTGGCAAGCTCCAGAGATGTGAATGGATTTGGCCAATTGCCCACCTAAGTGCAAGTGCAAATACTCCCTAGAGCAAAAGTTATTTTTGAGTTCCTGCATAAAGACAAATAACAGAGAAAATCAGCAATATAGATAGATTGATAGATACTTTATTGATCCCAAAGGAAATTACAGTGTCACAATAGCATTACAAGCGCACAGATATAGAAATATGCAAATATTAGAAGAGGTGTAGCAGGGTCAGAAACAAATCAAAGGTTGCATAGTACATTAGTTTCAAAAATACAAAAAAAAAACTCATGAAGGACATAGAAAAACCTTAGAAATAAGATTTTAATCTAGAGCCTTGAGCTACAATGCAACCAGAGACCAGAGGAAAAAGTTGGTCTGGTTAAAAGACACCACCAATAACTGTAAAGGCTAATTTATAGTGTAGACAGGTATGAGAGAACGAAGATAAAACAACCAACATGGTGGACACAATGTTCAAGAGAGTGTGTAGAGAAGCTGCTACTGTGGAGGTGGGACTTTAAGGGAGTATAACTTGCGATTCCAAGATGCATAGAAGGAACAAACCTATAAATATGATAATAGCAGTGATGTCATCTCCTTGGCTGATTCCTGTGGATGCTAAATGCGAATGTGGTGGGAAAACAGAAGATGATGCATGTGCAAAAAGGCAGGAGATAGAAAAAGAAATGTTTGGCATTATCTTCTGCAAACCCAAGAAGAGTAATAAAGACAGGATGCTTAAAGGCTACACTGTTGATCAGAGTAGTATCTATAAATACATACAGCAATGTGACAAATTGGTCCACTGTAAGCCACATTATGTATTGGAAATGCCCCAATATATTTTCTGTCCAGCTGTAGTAAAAGACTGTTAAGCATATATGCTTGTTTTTAAAAGTGGTAGAAGAGATAAATGGTCCGTATTTCTAACAGAATAATGGGCTATATATCAGTATCCATGGGAATAGATAGAATCTGGTTACTTGAATTATTTCGTGTGAATCATAACATTAAGCAACAAGGAAAACCTGGAGCTTCTCACAATTCAAGATACTCCAGACCCATCCAAGCAGATCAATAATCAGTTGTGCTTGGGAGGGAGCCTTTGACTATCAGGCACTGGCACATAGACCGTGGTTCCCATAAAGATAGCTATATACAGGAAACTAAATCCAGAATGAGGGTGCAATGAGCACAGCTCTCTTCACAAGGGTCGGACACAGTGAACAAAGCACTGTAACATATGCAGTTGACAACAGTACTTTGAAATGGTATATGCAGCCTGGGCTAAAAAGAAAAGTTTGGCAGTTAAAAGCAAAAGCTTTCTGGGAGGAGATGTGACATCAAATTGGTTGAAGCATGCAGATATTGTACAAATACCAAATCTGAAGAAAATTCAGATATAAGTCCTAATAGGAAAACTGATATCTCCATAATAAGCTTTGCAATATGAGTGGGTAATATTAACAAAGATCCAAGTGGAAGAGAGCCCATTATGAACAGTCCAAGTCAAAGTGCCAACCTGATAGTGACATGGCATTTTAGAACAATGGAAATCAGTCATGAACTACAAGCAGCTCTGCTACATGTTTGAATAATATTGAAGAGTCCAATGTTCTTAGACCACTGCTGTGCCACAAAAAGTCCATTAAAATGGTGAAAACCTTAATCAGCATGAGGTATTGTAGCAAGGTAACATCAACTGCGGTGTGGCACAGATTTTTGTTTAGTGTCCATCACAGCACTGGTGTTTAGGGCAGCAACGAAGGTCCTCCATCTCTGACAAGAGAAAATCTGGACATCCAAGCTACACACACACAAAAAGTGCTGGAGGAACGCAGCAGGCCAGAGAGCACCTATGGAAAAGAGTAAACAGTCAACATTTCGGGCCGAGACCCTTCATCAGGACTGGAAAAATAGATGTGCAGTTAAAGCAAGAAGGTGGGGAAAGGGGAGGAAGAAGTACAAGGTGGTAGGTGATAGGTGAAACCAAGAGAAGGGGAGGAATGAAATGAAGAGCTGGGAAGTTGATTGGTGAAAGAGATAAAAGGCTGGAGAAAGGGGAATCTGAGAAAACGATGGCCAAGGTGTAGCCCCTCCAATCTGAGTGTGGCCTCATCGCGGCAGCAGAGGCAGCCATGGACTGACATATCAGAAAGGGGATGGGAAGTAGAATCAAAGTTGGTAGCCACCAGGAGATCCCCCTCTTTCTGGTGGACAGAGCATACAGTGGCATGCAAAAGTTTGGGCATCCTGGTCAAAATTTCTGTTACTGAGAATAGTTAAGTGAGTAGAAGATGAACTGATCTCCAAAAGTCAAAGTTAAAGATGAAACATTCTTGTCAACATTTTAAGCAAGATTAGTGTATTATTTTTGCTTTGTACAATTTTAGAGTGGGGAAAAAAAGGAAAGGAGCACCATGCAAAAGTTGGGGCACCCCAAGAGATTTGAGCTATCAGATAACTTTTACCAAGGTCTCAGACCTTAATTAGCTTGTTAGGACTATGGCTTGTTCACAATCATTGTTAGGAAAGGCCAGGTGATGCAAATTTCAAAGCTTTATAAATACCCTGACTCCTCAAACCTTATCCCAACAATCAGCAGCCATGGGCTCCTCTAAGCAGCTGCCTAGCACTCTGAAAATTAAAATAAATGATGCCCACAAAGCAGGAGAAGGCTATAAGAAGATAGCAAAGAGTTTTCAGATAGCTCTTTCCTCAGTTCGTAATGTAATTAAGAAATGGCAGTTAACAGGAATGGTGGAGGTCAAGTTGAGGTCTGGAAGACCAAGAAAACTTTCCGAGAGAACTGCTCATAGGATTGCTAGAAAGGCAAATCAAAACCCCTGTTTGACTGCAAAAGACCTTCAGGAAGATTTAGCAGACTCTGGAGTGGTGGTGCACTGTTCTACTGTGCAACAACACCTGCACAAATATGATTGACCTTCATGGAAGAGTCATCAGGAGAAAACCTTTCCAGTGTCCTCACTACAAAATTCAGCATCAGAGGTTTGCAAATGAACATCTAAACAAGCCAAATGCATTTTGGAAACAAGTCCTGTGGACTGATGAAGTTAAAATGATGAACTTTTTGGCCGCAATGAGCAAAGGTATGTTTGGAGAAAAAAAGGTGCAGAATTTCATGAAAAGAACACCTCTCCAACTGTTAAGCACAGGGGTGGATTGATCATGCTTTGGACTTGTGTTACAGCCAGTGGCACGGGGAACATTTCACTGGTAGAGGGAAGAATGAATTCAATTAAATACCAGCAAATTCTGGAAGCAAACATCACACCGTCTGTAAAAAAGCTGAAGATGAAAAGAGGATGGCTTCTACAACAGGACAATGATCCTAAACACACCCCAAAATCCACAATGGACTACCTGAAGAGGCGCAAGCTGAAGGTTTTGCCATGGCCCTCACAGTCCCCCAACCTAAACATCATCGAAAATCTGTGGATAGGCCTCAAAAGAGCAGTGCATACAAGATGGCCCAAGAATCTCATAGAACTAGGAGCCTTTTGCAAGGAAGAATGGGCGAAAATCCCCCAAACAAGAAATGAAAGACTCTTAGCTGGCTACAGAAAGCGTTTACAAGCTGTGATACTTGCCAAAGGGGGTGTTACTAAGTACCGACCATGCAGGGTGCCCAAACTCTTGCCTCAGGCCCTTTTCCTTCTTTGTTATTTTGAAACTGTAAAAGATGGAAATAAAAAAGTAATCTTGCTTAAAATATTAAAGAAAGGTGTCATCTTTAACTTTATGCCTTTTGGAAATCAGGTCACCTTTTACTCGATAACTCTTCACAGTAACAGAAATTTTGACCGGGGTGCCCAAACTTTTGTATGCCACTGTAGGTGCTCGGCAAAGAGGTCTCCCAATCTATGTTGGGTCTCACCAATATACAGAAGGCCACACCAGGAGCACCAGATACAGTAGATGACCTTAAAAGACTCTCAGGTGAAGTGTCGCCTCACTGGGAAGGACTGTTTTACCTATCAGTTTCCCAGCTCTCCATTTCACCTATCACCTACCATTATGTACCTCTTCCTCCCCTCCCCCCACCTTCTTGCTCTAGCTCCTCATCTTTTTTACCAGTCCTGATGAAGGGTCTTGGCCCAAAAGTTGACTGTTTACCCTTTTCCATAGATGCTGCCTGGCCTACTGAGTTCCAACAGCACTTTATGTGTTGCCTAACCATCCATCTCTGTCTGTCCATACTGTCGTACACAGATACAGATGGAATCTTCATTGCTAATTCCATAATCATTCTGTTTGGTCCAATCAGGGTTGATAGCCCTGAGCTGAACTCCCAAACCTGGAGGACCAGTGGACCACTCTTAATCTGGCCTCTATCCTTTGACCTATTCAGACATCCCACCCTGCAAAAACTCATTTCAGGGAGGTAGCACCATCAATTTGCGGGAGACTCCCGGAACTTCCAGGAGAGGTGGGATGTCTGCAATAGAGTAGCTCCTTAGCAGCTGGCCAGCTAGTTTAAATAAAGTTAGCTATGCTAATGAACGAATGACACCTGTTAAACTTACCTCAACATGTCTTTTACAGTCTTAACCCACCATGGGCAATAGAAAAGTCACTGTTGCAAACAGTGCAGCGAGCAACAACGGTATTATTTTGACTCCTATTAGGCAGGGGTACACTTTAGTGTAGTCTGGGGTGACGTACGTTTTATATATTTTTTGGAACACTCCGCCATGGCGTGCTCTCGCTCTCTCTCTCGTGGTCCCTCGCGTGCTCTCTCGTGCTCTCGCTCTCTTTCTCTCGCACGCTCTCTCTCTCTCTCTCTCTCTCTCGTGGTCGCTCTCGCGCTCTGTCTTGCTTTCTCTCGCTCGCTCTCAAAAAAATTGATTTCCGTGATATTGTATATAATTTGCGGGCATCAGGGAGCCACTACTAATATGCGGGAGACTCCTGGAACCTCTGGGAGAGGTGGGATGTCTGCCTATTTGGCATGGGTGACTCTGTCACGAGCTAAAGCATCATGCCCTGACTCTATCCATTATAGCTCTCTGGATTATTGAGGCATGCAAGGCTCCAAACTCCTCAAAAAGTTGGTGGTCCGCTTGGAGGTTTGGCACAGATGGCAGTGACAAAAGATGACATTGTAGACATTCTGGTGAAGACCTCACTATCCACAAGATTCCTGCTACTTACAGAGTTACTGTATTTACTTAACTATGTGCATATTAAATTGAAACAATTCAGGAAGAACTGCACTGCAACATGAAAGCAGCCCCAAAGCCCTTGAACTCCCAGAGAGATTTCAAAGCAGATATGAACTTATTATGCCAGACCCTGACATTAAAGACAGAGAACATAATGAAAGAGTTGAAAACTTCTTAGTGTTTTTTTTCCCCCCAGAATAGAAAAGCAAGTGGAGGTGTGTAAATGACTTCAAAAGGGCTAATAGGAAAAGGTGTCTAGAAGGTATCGGATACCAGAAAGTAGAGGAACCAAGATGGAAAGCCTTAAGAAACAACCAAAACTGAGACTGTTGTGATTGATTTTGCAGTATCTAGTAATTTATCAAATATAATGTAAAACTGTTCTCTAGTTATTGATGAGTGATTATGTGAAAAGTTTTGGGTATTTGTGTAACATCAAGAAACAGTGGTTAAGAAACTACAATATAATGTAACCACAGTTATGGAAACTACTATGTTGAAACAATAGAACAGGATGCAAAACCAGATGTGTATGAGGTACGTCTGAAGAAGTGCTCCATTGGGATTACCATTGTGTAGAATGGATACTATCATGTGCAGCTTGTGGTGAAGAGTTCACTGAATAAAGAGTCCAAGTGAATTTACAGTTGTATTGAAAAGATTAGATAACTGCTTGCACAACTTTATTGGGTGCCTTCTGCACCTAATAAAGTGGTGACTGAATGTATGTTTCTGGTCTTCTGTGGCTAGAGACCATCCACTTCAAGGTTCAACATGTTGTGCATTCTGAGATGCTCTTCTGCACACCATTGCTGTAGCGTGTGGTTATCTGAGTTACTGTTGCCTTCCTGTCAGCCTGAACTAGTCTGGCCATTTCCTTCTGAACTCTCTCATTAACAAGGCATTTTCACCCGCGGAACTGCTACTTACTAGATGTTCTTGTTTTTCGCGCAATTCTCTGTAAACACTGGAGACTGCTGTGTGTGAAAGTTCCAGGAGATCAACAGTTTCTGAGAAACCCACCCCACCTGGCACCAACAATTATTCCATGGTCAAAGTCTCTCTCACACACACACACATACACTACTGCGCAAAACTATTAGGCACATACATATTAAGGTTGGCACAGTAACATAGTGGTTAGCACAAATCTTCACATTGCAGGTGAACCCGGGTTCAATTCCCGCCGCTGCCTAAAAGGAGTTCGTACGTTCTCCCTATGACTGCATGGGCTTCCTCCCACAATCCAAAGACCTACCAGTTGGTAAGTTAATTGGTTATTATAAATTGTCCTAGGCTTAAATCGGGGGGCTGCAGGGTGGCATGGCTCGAATGGTCTGAAGGGGCTATTCTGTGCTGTATCTCAATAAAAAAAATGAAACTAGGATTGCTTAAGACGTTTGCATGGTACCCTATTTGTTCACGTGGAAAGGAAGTTTCTAAATCGGCCGGAAGCAAAGGATGTTGGGAGTGGTGAGGCAAAGCGCCACGGAAGAGCAAAGCAGGACAGGTGGCAGGGGTGTGTCAGAGCAGGGGGATGGCACAGGTGCAGATGTACCCAGCCCTGAGACACCAGGCAAGGTCATTTGATTCCAAACAATTGGTTCAATGATCATTATAGAATGTCTCTCTGGTGCTTCCCGCTCTCCCCCCTTTATCCCACCATGATTCCCCTTTCCCTGTCCCCTTCCCACTTTCAGTCCACAACAGAGACCCATCTCAGAATCAGGTTTATCATCATTCACCTATGTGCTGAAATTTGTTTTTTTTTGTGGCAGCAGTACACCAGTAATACATAAAATTACTAAAGTACTATGCAAAGGTCTTAGGCGCCCTAGCTATATACATGTTCCGAAAGCCTAAGACTTTTGCACAGTACTGTATACACACACCTTCATATATACCATTAACCCTGTGTTCTGCCTTCACGTTCGACCTTACAAAGACTTCACACTTTTCCAGATTGTTATTGTAGAAAATAAAAACTCCAGGTATAGGAAGTAACATTACCATGGAAAGAAGACTCACTGGGAAAGATGAGGTATAAATGGGTTGTTCTCTGGTTGGCAAAACGTTTTACAACTTACTTAAATAATTTGGATGAAGGCACCAAAGGCATAGATGCTAAACTTGCTGATAATTGAATAGATAGGTAGGAAAGTAACGTGGTAAGAGGACATAAGGAAGTTACAAAGGTATTTCAACAAATTAAATGTGTGGGCAAAGATCTAGCAAATGAAGTACAAAATGGGAAAAAGTGAAACTGTCTGTTTGGCAGGAAAACACAAAAAAGCAAATTATCTAAAAAGTGAGTTCCAAGATGTGCAAGGATCTGGGTGCCTTAGCAAAACATTTGCAAAAGCTGGTATCCAAGTACAGGAAGCAAATGGGAAAGCCAACAGAATATTATTTTTTATCTTGAGTGTAACTAAATGTAACAGTATGAAGGTTATGTTTCAGTTACATGTGGCATTGGAAGACTTTATGTAGAGTGCTCGATCCTGGTCTATACTGGTCTCGTTATGTAAGGAAATTTATTGCAATGGGAACAATTCAGAGATGGTTTACTAAACTGCTACTTGGAAATAGGTTGGTACTCCTATTAGGAATGTTTTGACAGGCTAGATCTGTACACACTAGAGTTCAGGAGAGTGAGAAACAACTGGAAAGCATACAAGATTCTGGAATGCCCTGACAGGATCACTGTGAACTCCACTGGTGGGAGTTTACTGTTTAAAATTAGGTTGTTGTACATTTAAGAGGTGTTTTTTTTAAAAAAAATCCCCTAGACGCCTGTAAGACTTAAAATCTCTTTTTCTCAAATGGTGGCAGAAGCAAAATATTGAAAAATTTAAGGCAGAGATTCTTAATAAGCAAGGCATGAAGAGTTACTGGATGGTAGGCAGGAATGTGGCAGTGAGATTACAGATAGATTAGCTATGATCTTACTGAAGGGTACAGCTGGCCTCAGGGGCCAAGTGACCTATCCCTACTCTTATATCCTATGTTTAGTGGCGAATGTCCTGTTGATGATTTAACCTCTGATACTTGCTTGTGCAAGGGGCAAAACGTCAGAATCTACAAACACATCACTACTCAAAAGACTCATCAGAAATGTCAGGCTATATGGAATCATTGGAGTAATACAGCACAAAAACAGGTCCTTTGGCCTAACTGGTCCATGCCAATCACAACATCCTCCCTCCTAGTCCTAGATGTCTCTGTTCAACCCATAGCCCTCCAAGACCTTGTACCTATCCAAATGCCTCTTAAATGTTGTAATTGCATGCACCTCAACCACTTCCACTGGCAACTCACTACCCTCTGTGCAAACAAATTACCACTCAAGTCTTTTTGAAATCTCTCCCCTCTTATCCTGTATCTGTGCCCTCTAAGTTTTGGACTTCCCAACCCAGGGTGAGAGACTGGACACCTGATCCATACCCCTCATGATTTTATAAACTTCAACAAGATCACCCCTTCATTTTACTACACTGCAAGGATAATGATCTGCTAAGGCCACACTCTCTCTAATCTCTTCTGTAGCCTCTCCATCTTGACAATATCATTCATCTAACTGAGTGATTAAAACTGTACACAATACTCCAAGCGTGGCCTCATCAACAATTTATATAACTGCAACATTATGTCCCTACTCCTAAACTGAATGCCTTGACTGACGAAGGCCAGTATGCTAAATATCTTCTTCACCATTCTGTCTATTTATGCTGCTGCTTTCATTGAACTCTACGCCAGGTCCCCCTGTTCCACCACACTTGACAGTGTTCTGTCATTCAATGTTTAATTTCTATCCTGGGTTGAATGCCCAAAATGCATCACTTCACATTTATCTAAGTTGAAATTCATTTGCTGTTCCTCGACTCATTTCCCTAACTGATCAAGATCTCTTTAGTATCAAAATCATCATCAAGCCAATTCTGAATTCACCTCACCAGCTCCTCTGAATCCAATGTGACCTGACCTTACAGATCATCTTACCATGCAGGACCTTGTCAAAGACTTTTCTGAAGTCCATGGAAATAACATTCACTCCCCTGCCATCAACTATCTCCTTAGTTACCTCTTCAAAAACTTCCAAACAATTTGGCAGACATAACCGCCCACACACAAAAATATGCTGACTATTTCTGATCAGGGCTTTATTATCTAAAGGCCAACAGAATGGAGAATGGGAAACAAATAGAAAAAAAAGAGAGGGGAAACAAGGGGAGTGGTTACCAGAAGTTAGAGGAATCCATGTTTGTGCCATCAGTTTGGAAAATACAGAGACAGAATATGAGGTGTTTCTCCTCCAGCCTGAGTTTGGCCTTATTGTGGCAGCATAGGAGCAGTAGACAGACCTCTTGGTATGGGAATAGGAAGTTGAATTGAAATGGATGACCACTGGAGGTCCTGGTGGTCACAGGGAGATCTTGGCTGTTGTGGCAGAGTGAAGGTACTTGATGATGCTGTCACCTGATCTGTGCTGGGTCTCACTGATTACTGAAGGCCACATTGGGAGCGTAGGATACAATAAGTGACCCCAAGAATCCCTCTCACCTCTTCTCTTCCCCCACCAACCACCTCTCTCTGGTTCCCCACCTCCCCTTTACTCCATGATCCACTGTCTTTTCCTATCAGATTTCTTCTATTTCAGCCCTTTACCTCTTCCCCTCCCATTTCCCACAGTTTCCTCGCTCTTGATCAGCCTCCCCCACATCTGGTCTCACCTTACACCTACTAGCTTGTACTCCTGCCCTCCTCCCATCTTCTTATTCTAATTTCTGACCCCTTTCTTTCCAGTCCTGATGAGTGTCTCAGCCCGAACATCGACTATATTTTATACTATGTAATATTTTAAACTATTCTTCCTGGAATCTTTCTATATAGAAATCTACAGCACATTACAGGTCTTTGGCCCACAATGTTGTGCCAACCACGTAACATACTCCAGAAACTGCACAGAATTTCCCTAGCGCATAGCCCTCTATTTTTCTAAGCTCCATGTACCTATCTCAGAGGCTCTTAAAACACCCTACTGTATCCGCTTCCACCACTACCACTGGCAATGCATTCCACGCACCCACCACTCTGTGTAAAAGAAAACTTAACCCTGATCTCACCTTGACAGCTATTTCCAAGCAGCTTAAAACTATGCCCCCTCATGTTAGCCATTTCAGCCCTGGGAAAAAGCCTCTGGCTATTCACACAATCAATGCCCCTCATCATCTGGTACAACTCTGTCAGGTCGCCTCTCATCCTTTGTCGCTCCAAGGAGGAAAAAGGCCAAGTTCACTCAACCTATTCTCATAAGGTACAGCCTCCAATCCAGGCAACATCCTTGTAAATCTCCTCTGCCTCTCTCTATAGTATCCACATCCTTCCTGTAGTGAGGTGACCAGAACCGAACACAGTACCCCAAGTGGGGTCTGACCAAGGCCTTAAGTAGTTGTAACATTACTTCAAAGCTCTTGAACTCAATTCCATGGTTAATGAAGGCCAACACACCATATGCCTTCTTAACAACACTGTCAACCTGCGCAGCAGCTTTGTAGG
This sequence comes from Mobula birostris, assembly GCF_030028105.1. NCBI lineage: Eukaryota > Metazoa > Chordata > Chondrichthyes > Myliobatiformes > Myliobatidae > Mobula > Mobula birostris. The sequence continues at coordinate 56,470,056 of NC_092386.1, forward strand.
TGCCCTATGGACATGGACCCCAATATCCCTCAGATCCTCCACATTGCCAAGAGTCTTACCATTAATACTATATTCTGCCATCATAGTTGACCTACCAAAATGAACCACTTCACATTTAACTGGGTTGAAGTCCATCTACCACTTCTCAGCCCAGTTCTGCATCCTATCGATGCCCCACTATAACTTCTGACAACCCTCCAGACTATCCACAACAGCCCCAACCTTGATATCATCAGCAAACTTACTAACCCACCCTTCTACTTCTTCATCCAGGTTATTTATAAAAATCACAAAGAGGAGGGGTCCCAGAACAGATCTCTGCGGAACATCACTGCTCACCAATCTCCAGGCAGAGTATGAACCATCTACAATCACCCTTTGCCTTCTGTGGGCAAGCCAATTCTGAATCTACAAAACAAGGTCTTCTTGGATCCCATGCCTCCTTACTTTCTGAAGGAGCCTTGCATGGGGAACCTTATCAAATGCATCATGACCTCAGCTTGTGCCAGTTTCATTATGCAGGCAATCTGCCCACAAATTTCAGGGAAGTTGCATTCCTTTAAAACAGTCCGTATTGCAATGTAATGCAAAACTGTGCTACATGCACATGTACTTATGAAATTCTTCCCAACATAAATTCACTGAGAATGAACTTTATCCTGTATCTCAAAATTTTGGGCACTGGTTTTCAAAGTATGAAAGGGAAAATTTCCATTACCTGAACAGTCATATGTGGGGATTACCTATACATTTTAGTACATGATAAGTCACGATTTACGTTTGATTATGTAAGTTCATTCCCTGTGGAAATAATACACACAGCTTAACTTTTGTAAAAGAATCAGAAAAATACATGGAGAATTAGGTTCACTTCACAAAGGGGAGCGAATTAATGAGAATTAAGTAGCTTTGTCCTTTGGTGATCAGTACCATTAATTCACCATCAACAACCTAAACTTGCACTCACTGAATGAAGAAGTTAGTAGGTTATTTTTACATGTCCTGCTGTTCTACTTTCTAGATGTTTCTGTGGCATATATACAGTAACAGACTCTGTCACCAGTCTTTGAATAGCAGCCCATCAATAGGAACTAGAAAACATGAAGAAAGCAATCATAGGAAACCAACCTCCTTCCATTTCAGTGCTTTTAAACAACAATCTCAATTTTAAAATACACGGGTATTATAGTAGCTAAAATAATTGGAGACAGTCAGTAACCATATTATTTACTGCAAAAGCAGAATAATGCAATTGAGGTGAATTCACCACAATCTATTTTTTTAAAATTTTGTAGCAGAATGCTTAAGCTATTGTCTTACTACGTGCCTCCAGGAAGCATATCCCTGGCTAGATTTGTCCAGTTATCTTTATCCGAACAGTAATTTCTTGGCTGCTCTATTTTTTTTGTGTATCATTTAAATAATTCAGTGCTCACTGTCAAGGTATTTTGCAATCATTTTCATTCTTCAAATCTATTTTCATAAAACTGGGGTAAAGCTTCAATGAAGTAAACAGCTACCCAATATGTCAACTCTTACGGGCAGCAGCTTACTGGGCTAATTAATTATTCAATTGGGGCATGGTATCACAACTATGCCCATTCTGCATTCCCCAAATGACTATTAAGCAAACTTTCCAGACCAATGGCTTGAGCTATATTGCTCACAGCTAACCTAACGAATTCTGAATTAAGTGAAGTTTTTCTAGGCCATTCTAGAAGTTAGCGTTTTCTTGAACCTCCACAAAATCCCTGCACTGTCAAGACAATATTTGTGACAATATTTATTGTCTGCTGTTTAACAAGAAATATTATAATATTTGAAATATTGCAAAGTTTCAAGCACTGGAAAATTTCATTGCTGATCAAATTTTTATTCACAAACAAGAGAAATTTGTCTTCATTACACAATACTACGTAAAGTTCTGGGCTCCAGCTGACAAAAAATGGGACACTGTTGACGGTATAAAAACATTCTCAAGAATGATAAAGAAAACAGCCAATAAATTCCAGGCAAGATTGAACAGGCTGAGACCATTTGTTAGGGAGTATTTTAGCGTTATGTGAATACAGCAGATATTAATTGAAACACGATTCGGTTCTTCGTGTGAATTGTAAATAGCAAGAAGTAAATTGAAGATAAGAGCACACCTCTGCAAATAAACAATACTGTCCATAAGAGATATGGTTTGCACAATGATGACAATTAGATGTTTGCATATGCATCAGCCAAACATTAGGACAATTGTGTGAATTGGCCTGTATGAATCCAGGCAACTATGAGTTTCATCTGGCTCTCTGTTGTCAGATGTTTTTAGAATATCTGTGCTAATTAGTTACTCCCAACAAGGCCATTTGACCTGCAGAGATGTCCCCCACTGTAGATATGCAATTCAAAAGGATCATTGTCAATCCAAAATATTGAATGATGTCATTGTAACTACTGAAATTGGATTGAATCACATATTGTTACCTTTAATCATAAGGGTATAAAAATCTGTTGTACTTTTGAGATTCTCGGATTCGACTGAGAGGACCCTCCATGCTTATTAATGAGTCAGCTTACAGAGCAGTGTATATTTTGGTGAGTTGTGCCGATACAACAACTTCTTACTCAATACCAAAAAAAACTAAAGAGCTGATTGTTGATTTCTGGAAAGGGAAGGAGGGTGTCATGTGCCAGTCTACAATGGAGAAAAAAAATCGGCACTGGAGAGAGTCAGTTGCTATAAACCCCTGGGCCTTAATATAGCAGTTGACCTGTCCTGAGCCCTGCACATATATGCAATCACAAGGAAAGCTCATCTTTGTCTTTACTTTCTTAGGAGATTGAAGGAGGTTCAATTTGTCACTGAGCGCTCTAACAAAAAAGTATCCCGATTGGTTACACCGTGGGCTGGTACAGCAATTCATACACACAGAAATGCAAGAAGCTGCAGAGTAGTCGATTCTGCTTGATATGTTAGAGGCACATCCCTCCCCACCATTGGTAGTATCTACTGTACAGGAGATGCGGCCTCAAGAAAGCAACATTCATCACCAAAGATTCCCAGTACGCAGACCTTGCCATCTTCTCGCAGCTACCATTGGACAGGAGGTACAGAACTCTGAAGTCACACACCACCAGGTTCAAGAATAGCTACTTCCCATGAACCTACCTGAAATCACTAGAGCTTAGCAACATCATGACCACTTTGATGGACTTCTTTTTGTTCTAATTATGTTCCTTCTTGTAAAAATTGCACATAATTTGTTTAGTTTTTGAGTTTTTTTTGTGAATGCTGCTTATATAATTTCATGTGCTTGTGATGCCACATCAAGTACATTTTCATTGCACTTGTACGTGTAATTGTACATGTGACAATATACTTCACTTAGAGATTTTGAATTTGGTCAGACAAATGGCAAATCTCCTTACGTACCTGGTAAAGGTTGCAAGTTTGGGAAGTGTTGTGGAAGTAGTCTGTAATAACTGTAATCCTTTCCAGTAACTTCCTTACCATTAATATGAGACCCATTAGACTACAGTTATCCCCCATTTCCCTTCTTGAATAATGGAATAACATTTGCTACTTGTCAATCTTCTGGAAACTCATCTGTGACTAGAGGACACAAAGAAATTGATCAAATCCAAAGCAATCTCATCTCTTGCCTCTTTCAATAAACTGGTGTATACCCTATCAGGCCCATCGGACTTATCTACCTTAATGTTCTTTAAGACACCAATACTACCTTTGTCTTTATCTCAGAATGCCCTGGCATGTTCCAGCCTGATCTCCACATTCTCCATGTCCTTCTCCTTGGTAAATACTGATGCAAAGTATTCATTTTGGACCTCACCCACATCCGCTGCCTCCAAGTCCATGTTCCCTCCTTTATCCTTGGGTGGTCCTATCCTCTCCATGCTTAACCTCTTGCATGTATAGAATGCTTTGGGATTTTCTTTAGTCCTACTTGCCAGTGTCTTTTCATGGCTCCTCCTGGCTTTCCTAATAATCTTCTCATGTTCTTTTTGGCCTCTTTATAATCATTAAGGGTCTTACTAGAGCTTACATACTCTAAATTCACCACTATTCTCAACATCCAAGGTTTCCTTACCTTGCCGTCCTTGAACCTTCACCTTAATGAAACATATCTGTCCTGTACTCTGTGCAACTGGTCTTAAACATCCTCCACATGTCAGATGTGGACTTGCCCAAAAATAGCTGTTCCCAATTAACTCGCTCTGGCTCCTGTGTAATACCCTTGTTACTTGCCTTGCTCAACTTAGCAAGGTCCATGCTTAACTACAGCTACCTTAAAACTTAAGGATTTATGATCACTGTCCCCTAGTTGCTCTCTCACTGAAAGGTCAGTCACCTAGCCAGGCTCAATATACAACATCAATTCCAGTATGGCACCTCCTCTTGATGCAGACATCCCACCTCTCCCGGAAGTTCCGGGACTCTCCCGCATATTGATAGCGGCTCCCTGATGCCTGGAAATTATATACAATATCCTGGAAATCGATTTTTTGTTTGAGAGGGAGAGGGAGAGGGAGAGCGAGAGCGAGCATCCTGATTGGTCTCTCTTCGTGCTAAGTAGACCTATCAGTTTTCTCTGTGGGCGGGCTTTACAGTCGACCTCAAAAATAATGACAGTGTTGCTCGCTGCACTGTTTGCAACAGTGACTTTTCTATTGTCCGTGGTGGGTTAAAATGTAAAAGACATGTTGGGGTGAGTTTAACAGGTGTCATTCGTTCATTAGCATAGCTAACGTTATTTAAACTAGCTGGTAGCTGCTAGGGAGCTACTTTATTGATGTCCTACGTGATGAGGCCAAACTCCCTGTAGACTTGCTTAAAGTTGTAATAAACATGATAGTATAATATAATACAATATAAGCACATATTTTAATGTCACATTTTCTGCATATACCCAACTTGGTTTACAGATTAGACAAAATCACTAAACAAAGTATTACACACACCCTTGGAGGTCGACTGGGTGGGGGTGAGATGGGGTTGCGGGGGGAGGGGCAGGTTTTTGTAGGGTGGGATGTCTGTTGATGGACTATCTAGATTTTGATCTAAAAAACGCTGCTGGACATACCTAACAATTTCTGCCTGACCTAACCTCCTTTTACTAAGGAGCACCCTGTTTGTGTTAGAGAAGTTGAAGTCACCCACTATAAACAACACTGTTGTTGTTACATCTTTCCCTAACCTGCCTGCATATCTGTTCCTCAATGTCCTGCTAGCTACCAAAATGCCTATAGTATAATCCACTCAGAGGAAATGCCCCGGCTTACTTTTCAGTTCTACCCATTCGAACTCAGTGGATGTGCGCTCTATAATGCCCCTCGAGTGCAGCTGTTACACCATCCCTATTTAACAGTGCAAGATCAACCTGTCCCCAAATCTTGCCCCTCTACCTCTATCTTTTCTAAAACAGTAAAACCCTGGAACATTGTATCCATTCCTGTCCCTCTCTCAACCAAGTCTCAACAATATTGCAGTTCCATGCTCTAAGTTCATCATCCCTACCTATAATACTCCTAGCAGTAAAATACACAGACCTCAACTTGTCCGTTCCATTGTCCATTTTACCTCGCTCTTGCCTGCTCTTACTTCACAACATCCATCTTCCTTTCAATCCCTCCATTTTCTGAGCTGGTTATTACACCGTCATAGCCAGATTACAAACCCAGCATCCGAGTGCCCTCATTACCATCTCGGGTGACTTCAACCAGGTTACCATGGCTAGAACACTGCCCAACTTCACGCAGCACGTGAGCTGTACAACCAGAGGGCAGAGGACTCTGGATTTGATGTACGCTAACGTTGGATGCATACAGCTCCTCTCCCCTCCCCCCACTGGGAAGGTCAGATCACAACCTGGTGCATCTGAAACCCTGCTACGTGCCTGTGGTGAAGAGTAAACCTGCAACCTCGAGGACAGTGAGGAAGTGGTCAGAGGAGGCTTATGAGGTGCTCCATGGTTGTTTTGAGGTGACAGACTGGCAAGCACTCTGTGAGCCACGTGGAGAGGATATTGATGGGCTCACAGAATGCATCACTGATTACATTAACTTCTGTGTAGACTGCAATGTTCCGACAAGAACTGTCCTTTGTTATTCAAGTAACAAGCCATGGGTGATAAAGGACATTAAGGACATCCTGAGCGCTAAAAAGAGGGCGTTTAGAGATGGAAATAGGGAGGAGCTGAGGGCAATACAGAGGGACCTGAAAGTCAGGATCAGGGAGGCTAAAGACAGGTACAGGAGGAAGCTTGAGTGGAAACTCCAGCAGAACAACATGAGAGAGGTCTGGAGGGGGATGAGGACCATCACTGGTTTCGGCAAACTAGCAACAGAGGAGCTGAAGGCAGTGTGGACAGGGCCAACGAACTTAACCTGATTTGACATTGTGACCCCTGCCCATCCCCCACATGAGCCATCTGTTGTCGGCCCCCAACCAACACATATTCCACTCTCCCCTCCTACCCCTCCTCACAGTCCCCCACCCTGCTCTCATGACTATACCCCTCCCCCACACAAAACCACCACGGTGGGCTTCACGGCTGAACAGGTGAGAAGACAGCTGAAACATCTCAACCCAAGCAAGGCTGCAGGACCGGATGGTGTCAGCACCAGGGTGCTCAAAGCCTGTGCCCCTCAGCTATGTGGAGTACTTCACCATGTATTCAACCTGAGCCTGAGGCTCCGGAGGGTTCCTGTACTGTGGGAGACGTCCTGCCTCGTCCCTGTGCCAAAGACGCCGCGCCCCAGCGGCCTCAATGACTACAGACCGGTGGCATTGACCTCTCACATTATGAAGACCCTGGAGAGACTTGTTCTGGAGCTGCTCCGGCCTATGGTCAGGCCACACTTAGATTCCCTCCAGTTCGCCTACCAGCCCCGACTAGGAGTTTAGGATGCCATCATCTACCTGCTGAACCGTGTCTACGCCCACCTGGACAAGCCAGCGAGCACTGTGAGGGTCATGTTTTTTGACTTCTCCAGTGCGTTCAACACCATCTGCCCTGCTCTGCTGGGGGAGAAGCTGACAGCGATGCAGGTGGATGCTTCCCTGGTGTCATGGATTCTTGATTACCTGACTGACAGACCACAGTACGTGTGCTTGCAACACTGTGTGTCCGACAGAGTGATCAGCAGCACTGGGGCTCCACAGGGGACTGTCTTGTCTCCCTTTCTCTTCACCATTTACACCTCGGATTTCAACTACTGCACAGAGTCTTGTCATCTTCAGAAGTTTTCGGATGACTCTGCCATAGCTGGATGCATCAGCAAGGGAGATGAGGTTGAGTACAGGGCTACTGTAGGAAACTTTGTCACATGGTGTGAGCAGAATTATCTGCAGCTTAATGTGAAAAAGACTAAGGAGCTGATGGTAGACCTGAGGAAAGCTAAGGTACCGGTGACCCCTGTTTCCATCCAGGGGGTCAGTGTGGACATGGTGGAGGATTACAAATACCTGGGGATACGAATTGACAATAAACTGGACTGGTCTAAGGACACTGAGGCTGTCTACAAGAAGGGTCAGAGCCGTCTCTATTTCCTGAGGAGACTGTGGTCCTTTAACATCTGCCGGACGATGCTGAGGATGTCCTACGAGTCTGTTGGCGGCCAGTACTATCATATTTGCTGTTGTGTGCTGGGGCAGCAGGCTGAGGGTGGCAGACCCCAACAGAATCAACAAACTCATTTGTAAGACCAGTGATGTTGTGGGGATTGAAATGGACTCTCTCACAGTGGTGTCTGAAAAGAGGATGCTGTCTAAGTTGCATGCCATCTTGGTCAATGTCTCCCATCCACTACATAATGTACTGGGTGGGCACAGGAGTACATTCAGCCAGAGACTCATTCTTCCGAGATGTAGCACAGAGCATCATAGGAAGTCATTCCTGCCTGTGGCCATCAAACTTTACAACTCCTCCCTTGGAGGGTCAGACACCCTGAGCCGATAGGCTGGTCCTGGAGTTATTTCATAATTTACTGGCATAATTTACATATTACTATTTAACTATTTATTACTATTTTCTATTACTATTCTATTGCTATTTATTATTTCTATTACTATTAGTATTTACTATTTACTAGTAGTAATATTACTATTACTATTTATTATTTATGGTGCAACTGTAACGAAAACCAATTTCCCCCGGGATCAATAAAGTATGACAATGACTTCCCATCTTCCTGCCAAACTAGTTTAAATCCGACTGAGTAGCACTCACAAAACTCCTGGCCAGGATACTGGTTCCCCTCTATATCACCCCTGCCCCAGAAAAGGTTCCAATTATCCAAGTACCTGAAACCCGCCTCCCACACCAGTTCCTCAGCCACACGTTCACCTGTCCTGTTTTTCTATAAAGTTTCTAAAATTATGAATAGAATAGGTAGGATAGATAGAAGACTTCAAAGACTACTCCTTCATGCCTACATGCCATTATAACACCATCTCTTGCATGTCTGCCTGCCTTTCTGGCAGCTGGATCTACTTGGGGATTGTTTTGAGAAATCTGGCATGTTATTGTAAGATACAACTCTGAATACAATTACATCAGACTACTCAAAATGCAAAACAAAATAGTGGAGATGCTAGAAATACAAAATTTTAAAAAATTCTGGAAACATTCTGCGGGCCAGGCAACACTGCAGAGACTGAAACAGTTAATAATTTAGATTGGTAACTTTTCCAAGGGGTGACTGCTGGCTCTTCTGAGTCACTATAGGAACATTCTGAATAAAGGAGGGAAATGCCCTCCTATGGATGACATCAGTGAACCAGAAGGATGATAACAATTTTATAGATTCATTGTTATCAATAAAGAAATTATATATTTTTGATTCCAGGCTGTTAATCAAATTTAAATTCCACAATTGCCCTATAGTACTTGGATGCCTCTGGTTTTGGTTTGAACTCACTATTCTGGATAGTTAATCCAGGCATTTTATTTATTAATTTACTAACAACTGTGTTGCCAATTTCATTCAATGTTATGCAATTATATGTTGTCATCCATAAGCAGTATTTTTATTGATAACTTTTCCCTCTGTAAGTCTAACACTAAAAACATCTTTGTAGATGTTTTTACACCTACAAGTGCTAACAGAATATTTTTCTGCAATCAGCGACTTCCTATTTATTGAGGAACATTCATTGGAAAAGGCAAAAAGTAGCACATGCAGGGACATACCTAAAACAGGCATTGAGACCTTTGTCTGTCAGTTCTAAAACCTGTTGAAGACCTGCCTCTTAAAAGGTCAAAATTAGGGGCATCCAAGTAAAGGTAAACAACATGTGGCCCAATCAGCCATCCTTAAAGGATCCACTAGAAGCCACAAGTAAAGAAACATATTTAACAGAAAGTGGAACCAGAAAAGTAGTTTTTGGTTCAATCATGGTAAGATCACTATTTGCATCCCTATCAATTCCACTTCCATAGCACTGGGGCTCTGATTAACAACTCCAACAGCTAAAATAGCAGAACAAATTTAATATTCTTAAAATTATTTAATTGCATTTTCTGTTTTTTTAACTTTAAGTATTAGTAGCATGTTCACATGTGGGAGAAGAATATTTAGGTTCTTCTCAGCAGTCTGATCTTTGAAAAGTGACCTGAACCTATTATCAAAATGGCCACATAATTATTTGTCACTTATGTATTCCATTAGACCTTCGTATGAGAAGGTGCATTCCTTGCTTTCGACAGTCTCAGCATACAGCTTCAGTTGTGAAGTGGAATATATTTATCTGGATCCGGTACTCAATCCTGGAAAAGTGCAGAGGGTGCACCTCATTTGAGTGTTATGGTGTAAAGAGGGAACTATTCATTTTCCTGATCATGCTAATTTAGGCGGTTTAAAATTCTCCGGGTTGGATATGAACAAACTCTTCTGCAAATTTCTTCTATTCCATTGCAGCATCATAGCCATGGGTTTAGACAGTACTAAGGAATAAAGGAAAAATGAAGCAGATGCAAAGCCATAAGGATCTCCACATGCCTGATACTAATTCTTCTCTAAAAATCATAACTCTTTCTGGTAGGAAGGGAATCATGCTGAAGTGTGATTGCAACAAGAACCTACAGCACACGGTTCTTTAAGGATAAGCCAGCACAGCAAGCACTTAAAACAATTATTTTACTGAACTCAAAAGGATAAGTCTGGATTTGTCCAGACCATATACAGGACAGAATTCAGTTGTGGTTTAAATGCTGAAAAAAAATTGCAAGATGCCAGTAACAGGTTGGAAAAAATAACAAAGTCACCCAAGGAATTTGCAATTTTCTGCACACTCATTGACAGTAAATTTGCCACTTTTGAGTCACTGTTATCAACCAAGCAATAGGGAGAAGTATGATGGGGTGATAGGGAGTTGTCTATCCCAGCATGTGAAGACAGACTCCGGCGGATTGAGCAGACGAGACCAATGGAAGGTCCAACGGTCAAGAAAGCGGTCTCTGCAAGCATTGTGGAATGCGTAGAGCAGGACAAGACACAGAAGACGTCCTGGTCATCCACTGCGCCTAGTCCTATCTCCAGCTGTCTAGACTGTCTTGCCACTGGATCCAGATGGGAATTGGGAAGACAGAGTGAGGCTGACGCTGCGCAACTCTCCCTCACTTAAATCCAAATCACGCGCTAGTCTCGACACCATCATAATGGTGTCGAGGTCCTCATCGACGTCAACGATGGATGAACAACAACAGGGAGAAGTATAACAGAAACTCAGTAAGCTATACTATTCAATATTATTCTGATTTTTTGAAGTGATAGAGTTTAAGCCAGATCTATGCTATGGTTTAGATAGACTGGTTGCAAGTTTCAACCCCAGTTCTTCTCAGATTTGAGCTAGATGAATAGGACGAATCATGGAGATTTTTCCCTTTGCTGAGAATAAAAATGACGGATTTCCCTCACCTCTTAGATTTCAGTAATGACATGGCATGTGATTAGGAACTACATTTATTTATTATCAATGTGGATCATTCACCGATGGCAATGAAGTGCATTAAAAAGACCAACCCAAATGTACACCTTAACTAGTCAATCTGTCCTTTGAGTAAACTGCTAATGCTGATGTCTTTATCCACAGTTCTGCAATATGTGTGAGAGTTATGGAAGTTACAGCAAAAAAAAAATTGAGAATTAAAGGAAAAACCAGAAAATACTGGAGGAATAACAAGGGCAGAAGAACAACTTTAGGGCATGAAAATCAATTTCTCTAATTTTCAGTATTCTTCCTCTTTCCATTCCCCATTCTAGATCTCCTCTAACCCCCTTCTCTATTCCTCACCTGCACATCAGCTCCCTCTGTTGCCCCTCCTCCCTTTCTCCCATGACCCACTCTCCTCTCCCATCAGATTCTTTCTTCTACAGTCCTTTAAAGAGCTTCCAAGTTACAATGATACAGAAATTTATTCCAGCTGACAGAATTAATATATATTTGAATTTCAGTTTCTCAGCAATGGAGTGGTAAATTTAATGAGCTAAAATCAATTGACTACAAAGAACTAGAATGCATTAGCATGGATACTTTAAGCTCGGAAGCTAGCTTTTCAATAACTTAAAGCACCAGTTACAAAAGGTCACAGGACTTTATTCTGATGTCTCATCACTGTAGTTGTAAATCAGCTGGCACAGCAAAAAAAAAAGAGACATGATTTGTGAAAGGAATTTTAATTGCCAAATCTTTTGGCCAAAAATCTCAGAGAGTCTGCTGTTGCCAGAGATAAATGAAGGAATCTACATTTAGTCTTCAGCCAGCACAGAATTGTAGTGCGATGTGACAGTTCGACTGCATAGCTGTGTGGCACCATATAAAAACTGAGCAACTGCTTTTAGGCATTAAATTATGTTGAACCATAACAACACTGAAGATCTTTCTTCAGAATTATCATCCAAAAATAGCGAAGAATAGTGTAGGTATTTCATTGCCATCATGAATTGTCTCTTATAGATTTGGTAACCAGATGCACACAATCTCCCATGTAGAGATTTTCCTACTTAATCTACCGTCTAATTACAAGGAAAATCACGTGGCTGCATGTCAAACAATTCCACGGCCAGCTTAACTGCTTATTATTTGACTCCTAGATGCTTTCGTTATTAGACTTTGAACAGATTAATACATTACAGAGTTTATAGGAGTAACATTAAATGAAAAGAAATTCTCCAGCATAAAACCTTAACATATCACAATGTCTTAACTAATGCAAGAAGAGCTTCACCTATTGTAATTTTTGGAGACTTCTGAATAAACTGTCCTTTCTCATTCATTTGGACCAAATTATATTACCTTCCCACACCCATTAAGAAATAATTCAAGTTATTTTCATTTTCTAGTTTCTAAATAATGCAGTAAAATCCAAAATAATGGCATAAATTAATAGCACTCAACATCTGTATCTATATGGCCTTACTCAAGTGAGGTCAGGTCAGCACTGGTTTAGCTGTATTTATCTCAAATTTGTGAAGCTGACTTCTGGTGAATGAAGCTTGCATAAGACAATATTATCCCTTTGTAAAAGACAAGCTCTCCCCACTAAATGCTATGAAGACCATAAGACCTGAAGATATATCAGCAGAGTTAGGCCACTCGGCCCATTGAGTCTGCTCTGCCATTCCATCATGGCTGATTTATTTTTCTTCTCAACCCCATTCTCCATTTGTCACTTTGACTAACCAGGAACTTATTAACCTGCGCTTTAAATAAACTCAATGACTTGGCCTCCACAGCTATCCGTGGCAATGAATTTCATAGACTCACCACCTCTGAAAGAGATGCCTTCTCGACTCTGTTCTAAATGAACATCCCTCCATTCGGAGCCTGTGCCCTCTGGTCCTCAACTCACCCACTATAGGAAACACCCTCTCCACATCCACTCTGTCTAGGTCTTTCAATATTCGAGGGGTTTCAATGAGATTCCCCCCTCATTCTTCTAAGTTCCAGCAAGTACAGGCTGACAGCCATCAAATGCTCATCATATGCTAATCCTTTCATTCTCAGAATCATTGTCCTAAACCTTAACTGAATGCTCTCCAATGCTTTATAATGCCTCAGCATCACATCCTTGTTCTTATTTTCTAGTCTTCTCAAAATAAATGCTAACATGGCATTTGCCTTCCTCACCACCGACTCAGCCTGCAAGTTAACCTTTAGGGATCCTGCACAAGGACTCCCAAAACCCTCTGCACCTCAGATTTTTGAATTTTCTTCCCATTTAGAAAATAGTGCACAACTTCATTTCTTCCACCAAAGTGCATGACCATACACTTCCCTACATTATGTTCCATCTGCCACCTCTTTACCCATTCTCCCAATCCGTACAAGTCCTTCTGCAGTCTCCCTGCATCCTTAACATAACCGCCCTTCCACCTATCTTTGTATCATCCACAAACTTGGCCTCAAAGCCATCAATTGCACCATTCAAATTGTTAACATATAACATAAAAAGAAACAACTCCAATCCTAACCGCTGCAGAACACCACTAGTCACCGACAGCCAACCAGAAGAGGCCCCCTTTATTCCAACTCTTTACCTCCTGCCAATAAACCAACCTTCCATCCATGCTAGTATCTGTTCTGTAATACCATGGGCTCTTATCTTGTTAAGCAGCCTCATGTGCGGCACCTTGTCAAAGGCCTTCTGAAAATCCAAATAAACAAAACATCTACTGACTCTCATTTGAAGTTGGGCTAAGCCACTCCTCATGGCCCACTAGTTCCCAAACTGCATGATTCTAAGATAACCATATTAATTTTTTTAACAAATACTTTAAATAGAAACATAGAAACATAGAAAATAGGTGCAGGAGTAGGCCATTCGGCCCTTCGAGCCTGCACCGCCATTTATTATGATCATGGCTGATCATCCAACTCAGAACCCCATCCCAGCCTTCCCTCCATACCCCCTGATCCCCGTAGCCACAGGGGCCATATCTAACTCCCTCTTAAATATAGCCAATGAACTGGCCTCAACTGTTTCCTGTGGCAGAGAATTCCACAGATTCACCACTCTCTGTGTGAAGAAGTTTTTCCTAATCTCGGTCCTAAAAGGCTTCCCCTTTATCCTCAAACTGTGACCCCTCGTTCTGGACTTCCCCAACATCGGGAACAATCTTCCTGTATCTGGCCTGTCCAATCCCTTTAGGATTTTATACGTTTCAATCAGATTCCCCCTCAATCTTCTAAATTCCAACGAGTACAAGCCCAGTTCATCCAGTCTTTCTTCATATGAAAGTCCTGCCATCCCAGGAATCAATCTGGTGAACCTTCTTTGTACTCCCTCTACGGCAAGGATGTCTTTCCTCAGATTAGGGGACCAAAATTGCACACAATACTCCAGGTGTGGTCTCACCAAGGCCTTGTACAACTGCAGTAGTACCTCCCTGCTCCTGTACTCGAATCCTCTCGCTATAAATGCCAGCATACCATTCGCCTTTTTCACCGCCTGCTGTACCTGCATGCCCACTTTCAATGACTGGTGTATAATGACACCCAGGTCTTGTTGCACCTCCCCTTTTCCTAATCGGCCACCATTCAGATAATAATCTGTTTTCCTATTTTTGCCACCAAAGTGGATAACTTCACATTTATCCACATTAAATTGCATCTGCCATGAATGTGCCCACTCACCCAACCTATCCAAGTCACTCTGCATCCTCTTAGCACCCTCCTCACAGCTAACACTGCCACCCAGCTTCATGTCATCCGCAAACTTGGAGATGCTGCATTTAATTCCCTCATCCAAGTCATTAATATATATTGTAAACAACTGGGGTCCCAGCACTGAGCCTTGCGGTACCCCACTAGTCACCGCCTGCCATTCTGAAAAGGTCCCGTTTATTTCCACTCTTTGCTTCCTGTCTGCTAACCAATTCTCCATCCACATCAATACCTTACCCCCAATACCGTGTGCTTTAAGTTTGCACACTAATCTCCTGTGTGGGACCTTGTCAAAAGCCTTTTGAAAATCCAAATATACCACATCCACTGGTTCTCCCGTAACCACTCTACTAGTTACATCCTCAAAAAATTCTATGAGATTCGTCAGACATGATTTTCCTCTCACAAATCCATGCTGACTTTGTCCAATGATTTCACCGCTTTCCAAATGTGCTGTTATCACATCTTTGATAACTGACTCCAGCAGTTTCCCCACCACCGACGTTAGGCTAACTGGTCTATAATTCCCCGGTTTCTCTCTCCCTCCTTTTTTAAAAAGTGGGGTTACATTAGCCACCCTCCAATCCTCAGGAACTAGTCCAGAATCTAACGAGTTTTGAAAAATTATCACTAATGCATCCACTATTTCTTGGGCTACTTCCCTAAGCACTCTAGGATGCAGACCATCTGGCCCTGGGGATTTATCTGCCTTCAATCCCTTCAATTTACCTAACACCACTTCCCTACTAACATGTATTTCGCTCAGTTCCTCCATCTCACTGGACCCTCTGTCCCCTACTATTTCTGGAAGGCTATTTATGTCCTCCTTAGTGAAGACAGAACCAAAGTAATTATTCAATTGGTCTGCCATGTCCTTGCTCCCCATAACCAATTCACCTGTTTCTGTCTGTAGGGGACCTACATTTGTCTTTACCAGTCTTTTCCTTTTTACATATCTATAAAAGCTTTTACAGTCAGTTTTTATGTTCCCTGCCAGTTTTCTCTCATAATCTTTTTTCCCCTTCCTAATTAAGCCCTTTGTCCTCCTCTGCTGAACTCTGAATTTCTCCCAGTCCTCAGGTGAGCCACTTTCTCTGGCTAATTTGTATGCTTCTTCTTTGGAATTGATACTATCCCTAATTTCTCTTGTCAGCCATGGGTGCACTACCTTCCTTGATTTATTCTTTTGCCAAACTGGGATGAACAATTGTTGTAGTTCATCCATGCAACCTTTAAATGCTTGCCATTGCATATCCACCATCAATCCTTTAAGTGCCATTTGTCAGTCTATCTTAACTAATCCACATCTCATACCTTCAAAGTTACCCCTCTTTAAGTTCAGAACCTTTGTTTCTGAATTAATTATGTCACTCTCCATCTTAATGAAGAATTCCACCATATTATGGTCACTCTTACCCAAGGGGCCTCTCACGACAAGATTGCTAATTAACCCTTCCTCATTGCTCAAAACCCAGTCCAGAATAGCCTGCTCTCTAGTTGGTTCCTTGACATGTTGGTTCAAAAAACCATCCCGCATACATTCCAAGAAATCCTCTTCCTCAGCACCTTTACCAATTTGGTTCACTCAATCTACATGTAGATTGAAGTCACCCATTATAACTGCTGTTCCTTTATTGCACACATTTCTAATTTCCTGTTTAATACCATCTCCGACCTCACTACTACTGTTAGGTGGCCTGTACACAACTCCCACCAGCGTCTTCTGCCCCTTAGTGTTACGCAGCTCTACCCATATCGATTCCACATCTTCCCGGCTTATGTCCTTCCTTTCTATTGCGTTAATCTCTTCTTTAACCAGCAATGCCACCCCACCTCCCCTTCCTTCATGTCTATCCCTCCTGAATATTGAATATCCTGAACGTTGAGCTCCCATCCTTGGTCACCCTGGAGCCATGTCTCTGTGATCCCAACTATATCATAATCATTAATAACAATCTGCACTTTCAATTCATCCACCTTATTACGAATGCTCCTTGCATTGACACACAAAGCCTTCAGGCGCTCTTTTACAACTCTCTTAGCCCTTATACAATTATGTTGAAAAGTGGCCCTTTTTAATGCTTGCCCTGGATTTGTC
Source organism: Mobula birostris (assembly GCF_030028105.1). Classification (NCBI taxonomy): domain Eukaryota; kingdom Metazoa; phylum Chordata; class Chondrichthyes; order Myliobatiformes; family Myliobatidae; genus Mobula; species Mobula birostris. Next base: position 56,486,828 of record NC_092386.1, read on the forward strand.
GGCCTGCCACTTTTACTTTTCTCCTTAGCACTTTTTGCTTCTACCCTCACTTTACACCCCTCTGTCTCTCTGCACTGGTTCCCATACCCCTGTTGTGAACTAACCTCCTCACTCCTAGCTTTAATTTGATTTCCACCCCCCAACCATTCTAGTTTAAAGTCACCTCAGTAGCCCTCGCCAATCTCCCTGCCAGGATATTGGTCCCCCTAGGATTCAAGTGTAACCTGTCCTTTTTGTACAGGTCACGCCTGCGCCAAAAGAGGTCCCAATGATCCAAAAACTTGAATCCCTGCCCCCTGCTCCAATCCCTCAGCCACACATTTATCCTCCACCTCATCGCATTCCTACTCTCACTGTCGCGTGGCACAGGCAGTAATCCCGAGATTACTACCTTTGTGGTCCTTTTTCTCAACTCCCTTCCTAGCTCCCTATATTCTCCTTTCAGGACCTCATCCCTTTTCCTACCTATGTCATTGGTACCTATATGTACCACGACCTCTGGCTCCTCACTCTCCTACTTCAGGATATCTTGGACACGATCAGAAATATCCCGGACCCTGGCACCAGGGAGGCAAACTACCATCCGGGTCTCTGGACTGCGTCCACAGAATCGCCTATCTGACCCCCTTACTATCGAGTCCCCTATCACAACTGCCCTCCTCTTCCTTGCCCTACCCTTCTGAGCTACAGGGCCAGACTCTGTGCCGGAGGCACGGCCACTGTCGCTTCCCCCGGGTAAGCTGTCCCCCCCAACAGTACTCAAACAGGAGTACCTATTGTTAAGGGGCACAGCCACCGGGGTACTCCCTATTACCTGACTCTTCCCCTTCCCCCTCCTAACCATGACCCACTTGTCTGCCTCCCATGGCCCCGGCGTGACCACCTGCCGGCAACTCCTCTCTATCAACTCCTCACTCTCCCTAAACGTTAATAACTTTTAAAATACATAAAATGAAAATACTTCAACACACAAGGAAGTACAAAATAATTAATCACATATCACTTAAACTTTGGCAAATTTAAGTTAACTCAATTAATTAAAAAAAACACATAAAACTAGCCTCTCCCTCACACCTATATCCATCCTTTGGGAATATGGAATCACTGAACTGACAGGCTTTGGAGCTGAATTTCCCTGCACAGTACTTGAAGGCATAGAATTATGGTGAGAGGTGGAAAGTTTAAAGAAGATACCAGAGGTATTTTATTTTTGTTTACAACTAGTAAACAAAACCAGATCGTGATGAGAAGCTGTACAGGAGCGAGATATATCAGCTAGTTAAGTGGTGTCACCGTAACAACCTTGCACTCAATGTCAGTAAGACCAAAGAATTGATTGTAGACAACTTCAGAAAGGGTAAGATGAGGTGACACACACCAGTCCTTACAGAACAGTCAGAAGTGGAAAGAGTGAGCAATTTCACGTTCTGAGTGGCAACATCTCTGAAGATCTATCCTGGGCCCAACATATCAATGTAACTACAAAGGAGGCACAACAACGGCTATATTTCATTACGAGTTTGAGGAGATTTGGTCTGTCTCCAAAGACATTCACAAGTTTCTACAGATGTACCATGGAGAGCATTCCTACTGGCTGCATCAACGTTTGTTACATGTGGGGGTGGGGTGGCACTGCACAGAATCAAAATAAGCTGCAGAAAGTTGTAAACTCAGCCAGCTCCATCATGGGCACTAGTCTCCCTAGTTTCCTGGACATCTTCAAAGAGCGATGTTTCAAAATGGCAACATCCATCATTAAAGACCACCATCACCCAGGACATGCCCTGTTCTCATTGCTACCAGCAGGAAGAAAGTTCAGGAGCCTGAAAGCACACATTCAACAATTCAGGAACAATTTCTTTCCTTCTGCCATCAGATTTCTGAATGGACATTGAATACTACCTCACTTTTATGCACTACTGATTTAATTTAACACACACACACTTATTGTAATCCAATTTTTATTATGTATTGCATTGTACTGCTGCCGCACAACAACAAATTTCACGACATATGCCAGTGATACTAAACCTGATTCCGAATCTGATTCTGATAGGCACCTGGAATATGTTACTGGGAGAAAGCTGTAAGCAGATACAATAGAAACATTGAAGAGGCAGTTAGGCTGATATATGAAAAAGCAAAGAACGAAGGGACATAGACCACGTGCAAGTAGATGGGATTCGTTTGAATTGGTATCATGATCAGCACAGATATTGTGGGCCAAAATACTTCGTCCTGTGCTGTACTGTTCTATGTAAATGCAGAGGAACTACATGAATTTCACATGCTGCTGATGAACTTCATAAATGTCCAATGTCAGAGTTCAGGAGACAAAGAGATGACAGACGTTGTAATCCAGAGAGACAAACCAACTGCTGGAGGTACTGAGCAGATCGGGAGGCAACTATGGAGGGAAAGGGATAGTCAATTTATCCTCTCGCTTCCACAGATGCTGCCTAACTTGTTGAGTTCTTCCACCAGTTTGCTCTTTGCTCAATGCCAGAGTTCATTTGGAATGGCTATGATGACAGCCCATCAGGACAGTTTGGGACAAATACATGCAAGTCCATGACCATTAAAATTGAACCAAATTAACAACCTGTCCTTAAAGAAGCAAAGCACAAATTTATTTATTTAGAGACAGAATTGCAATTAATAGTTGAAGAAAGATTTCTTTTAAAAAATTGAGCGATAGCTCATGATCTCAAACTGTAAAAGGAGACTGTAAAAAGTTGAACATTAGTAAAAGATCTAAAGGAACTGCAAAATCCTTTTCAAATGAATGCCCAATGTTCTTACCCAATCTGGTTTACCTATTCAGGTTCAGTTTGTTGTCTTAAGCACCAGGGTGCAATGAAATTCTTAGCTTGTGGGACACTCATACAGTAAACAGTAAATGTAGATATAATAAATATCAAAATAAATAGTTACAAACACAATGCAATCGTGCAAAATATGGTAGGATAACTACAGTCCTACGACAATGAAATGTAACTTTTACATGTGCTATGAAGCGATCCATCAAGGAATCTACTTGTAGAAAACAGCCAAACAAGTAGCATCTGTGAAAATGTTTTAAAATGGAGGAAGACAGAAATCAGGTTAGTCTAAGTTAAAAAAAGAGGTGAAGAAGGACAACGGATACTGTATAATAAAGGAGTATACATAAAAGAAACACCTGTAAGGAGATAAAACAATGGAGACTAATTGAATGGTCTGTTACTCTCCTTTATCTGTGTGATCTGCTTTTTAGTCTGGGATATGTTGTGCATGCCAGAATACATAAATGATAGCAGGAGAGGAAGGACATGCACAAGTAGCCACAAACAAAGAAAGAGCAGATTACAAAGTTGTAGAATTCAATATTGAATTCTGCAGCCTGTAACAAATTCATGGAAAAGTATTTGTTCATTGTGCATGCAAAAAATAACATGTATACTAGCAGAGAAGAGATGTGTAACTAACAGGCTTAAAATGAATGAGGAGCATAAAGTAATTAGAATTACAGAAATCCCCCGCTTTTCAAACGTTCGCTTTACGACATCTCGCTGTTACGAAAGACCTACATTAGTTACCTGTTTTCGCTAACAGAAGGTATTTTCACTGTTACGAGAAAAGGCAGCGCGTGAAAAAAAGCAGCGCGTGCCCCGAGCAGCCGCTCTCCCCTGGATTCGGAACTGCATTCTCGCCGGCATTAGTTAAACACTTGCCTGTGAGCAGCCGTTTACAAGATGAGTTCTAACGTATTGGAAAAGCCTGAAAGAGCTCATGAGGGTGTTACACTTAGCGTAAAACTAGACATAATTAAGCACTTCGATCGTGGTGAACGAAGCAAGGACAAAGTGAGTTTGACTTGTGGAAGTTGATGAAGATGATGTTGAAGAGATTTTGGCATCCCATGACCAAGAACTGATAGATGAAGAGCTGATGCAATTGGAAGAGGAAAGGATAACAATCGAAACCAAATGCAGTAGCAAAAGGACAGAAAGTGAAGTCATCCAGGAACTGAACGTGAAGCAACTGCGTGAGATTTTCGCTGCAATAATTGCAGAAAAGTACGACTTTAATTTTGAAAGGGTACGTAGGTTTAGGACATATTTGCAAGATGGTTTGAGTCCTTACAAAGAACTGTATGATAGAAAAATGCGTGAGGCTAAGCAATCAAACATACTGTCGTTTTTCAAGCGTTCCACATCAGCCACAGCAGACGATGGACCACGACCTTCGACATCGAGGCAGGCAGTCATAGAAGAAGATGACCTGCCTGCCCTGATGGAAACAAATGATACCTCAGTGTCCCACCACCCCAACCCCTGGGCCACGGACAGATACCGATCCGCAAAGAATGCAGCGGTAGCCGGGACGCACTCAGCACACCTTTAAGAAAAAAAAGCCGAAATAAACAAGCTAATTAATTAGGTGCCGCCCGGCAGGTAAATGTTGGCCCAGATCAGAGGCGATTGCATCACCTCTGATCTGGGCCGACATTTACGTGCCGGGCGGCACCTAATTAATTAGCTTGTTTATTTCATTTTTTTTCTTAAAGATGTGCTGGGTGCGTCCCGGCTACCGCTGTACTACTGCATGCTTCGTGGATCGGTTGGCGGCCCAGAGGGTGGGGGCCACTGCACTACCCCAGCCTCCAACGGCTCCGCCTAACACACCATCATCAGCGTGCTCCATGTCTTTCCAATTCCCATAAGTGATACTACACTGTACATACATTAGTTCTACTTTGTATCGGCTGTGTGTTTTTACGTGTTATTTGGTATGATTTGGCAGCTTCATAGCTTAAAGGTTACTGGAGAGAGTGTTTTTGCTGAGACCGCTTGCGCCGTGTTTCTGCAGAGAGCGCTTGCGTGACATTTTCGCTATGGAGAACAGCGCAGGCAATGATTTTAGAGAAGTATTTCTACTTTATATAAGCTGTGTACTTATAGCGTATTACTGCTTTTACTATATGTTACTGTTATGTGAGGTTTTATGTGTTATTTGGCATGATTTGGTAGGTTATTTTTCGGTTTGCGAACGCTTACAAATTTTTCTCATATAAATTAATGGTAATTGCTTCTTTGCTTTACAACATTCCGGCTTATGAACCGTTTCATAGGAACGCTCTACCTTCGGATGGCGGGGAAACCTGTACTTAAAAATGAGTACAGGAGAAATCAATGGGACTGAATGACGATAAATTTCCAGAGCTCATCACCTACATTCTAAAGATTTGCAAAAGGTGTCAGCACAGATTATGTATGCATCGGCAGTTGTCTTCCGAAATTCAATTTCTAGATTAGTTCCTATTGATTGGAAGGTCACAAATAAAATTGCACAATTTATGAATGGAGAGAAAGAAAACTGAGAGCCAATCACCATTAATTAACATTAACTGAAATCAGTAGAGGGGAAAATGCTATAGGATATAATTAATTAAGTTATATTGGGGCACTCAGGAAATACAACAGGATTGCATAGTCAATATGAGTTTATGAATTGGAAATAATATGATAAATCTGTCAGAAATTTTTTAAGGTTATAACCAGCAAAACTGATACGTGAGAAACAAAGTTGTAAAGCAAAGGGCCCCATAACCCACCATGTCTACGCCATCAACATCAAACCCATTTATCTACACAAGTTTTGTATTCTTCTGTCTTGTCTACTTAAATGCCATCTAAATGTTTCTTAAACGTAGTGATTGCATCTGTTTCCACCAGCTCCTCTTCCAGATATTAACTACTCTCTGCATCCTAACCCAATTTGATTTCCCAAAAAGCAACATCTTGCAATTTAAATGATTAAATTCCATTTACCCGTAGTCCACTGTATGATCTTATTCCTTCTGTAGCCCTAGGCAACCTTCATCATTATCCACACCAGCACCAAATTTCCTGCCACCTGCAAACTTATTAATCATAATTTCTATATTCACATTCAGGACATTGATATACACCATTCAAAAACTTACAAACAGAAAAGCATCCTTCCTCCACTACCCTGCTGTGTTGTTTTTGGACTTTCAAGTGGTCTTTGATAAAGTGTCACATAAGATGTTATTAAACAGTATAGAGCATGAGGGGGTAGACCAATACAGTGGAGTGGGTTAAGGATTGGGTACCTACAGAAAACAGTTGGAATAAATGGGTACTTTCAGTTTTCAGGCTAGACCCCCAATGATTGGCACTGAGGCTCCTGTTACTATAATGTATATCAGATGAGAGGTGACAAGTAATATATTGAAGTTTGCTAATAACTCTAAGCCAGATATCAGTGTGGTTTGGCCCATTCCATCTGCCATCACCTATACACCACTTCCCTATAGTTCCCATCTGCCTACCTCACATCCCTTCTTTGTTTTCTTGCTCTACCTTTATTTCTTATCAAACTCCAACATCACCTCCCAGCCTCTAAATCTATTTCCACACTGCCCATCACATTGTCTCAATGAATCTACTTTTCATTTACCTGCTCTTGCTCCAAAATGCAGATTGCCTATTTCCCTCTACAGAAGCTGCCTAACCTGTGTGTTCTTCCAACATTTTCTTTGTTGTCTTATAAAGTATTCAAAACTGAATTGAGAAAAAATTTCTTTATCCAGCAGGCAGTGAACCTTTGTAACTCTCTAACCAAGAGGGACGGGGCAGTATGTAGATTGGATTGGATTTTAGATATTTAACGATTCCAGGAACATGAGGTTAATGCAGGAAAATTGCATTGGGGTAAACAATAAACCATGATAGTACTGTATGCCAGAGCAAGTAAATAAGGCATGGATGCTGATTCTGGCCTCTGTTTCTCTTATACATATACATTGTACATTCCTCTAAGTCTGGATTCTACTGGATGAAGATTTGAAAGTCCTCCATTGATAATCTGCTCAAAGAAAATAATAAGTTCAGGTAGAGCCCTACAATAAAATATTAGTGTACCTTGGGTAAATGGATAGATGGAAAAAACAGAAGTGGATGCTCCTGGTACAATAAGGGACAATTAATTATATTTATTTTGTCTTCTTAAGACAGCTGTGAAGATAAAGGGAACTCAATTTTAACTCTACTTCTAACAGTCCTTTTGCCTGTAGTCACTGTTGATATTTCACATTATATCAATGAATGGGAACAAGTCACATACACTAATTTATCCACTGATTGCTCACATCTGTTTACAATGAAAATAAATCACTTGCTTTTGGCATCTTATAGCTAAAATCTGTCACATTCCTTTTGAAAATGCAAAAACATTTTGAATAAAATCTATAAAGCAGAAACCTGTATCGTACGCCAATATAAAATGTTCAAAAAAAAGCATTGTAATGAGCTTTGATCTCTTTAAAATAACCCAAATTCTTTTATTAATATTTTTCATATTGATGTACTTTACTGAGACAAGAGCATAATACAAAAATCATTTTGGGTAGATTTCTGAATTAATAATTTAATATGTTTTCTTACAAATTCCAATTAAGAACCAGTTGTCCCAACAAATAACAGCTGTATAGAACAGAGAGACAACAAAACTTTCCAAGTATTAGCATCATGGCCCTAATGGGCACAGTAACAAAGAAAAAGTGAAAACTTAGGTATGCAAACACGAGAAAATCTGCAGATGCTGGAAATTCAAGCAACACACACAAAATGCTCGTAGAACACAGCAGGCCAGGCAGCATCTTTAGGAAGAAGTACAGTCGACGTTTCGGGCTGAGACCCTTCGTCAGGATTAACTGAAAGGAGAGATAGTAAGAGATTTGAAAGTGGGAGGGGGAGGAGGAGATCCGAAATGATAGGAGAAGACTGGAGGGGGAGGGATGAAGCTAAGAGCTGGAAAGTTGAAAGTGAAAACTTAGGGTTTGCTTTGCTGATGGTCAGTAGTTAAGTCTTGTCCTAGAGCCCAGATTTGAAGGATTTCCCTGGCTTTGCCACTGGACGATTTACTCTTATAGCTTACAAAGCAGAGTAAAGCACATTCTTGATAGCTTTCCAGGGATTTCCAGGGTAAAGAACTGTTTTTTTCACTTTCAGGAGACAGAAGCCAATCACTGCTCAAGGTACAAAAATGTGGCGAGAAAATTCCAGCTTCCCAACTCCACAGATTCCTTGTGGAGATAACATCCACACTTTCTAATCCTTTCTCCCAGCATAAAGATATGGGCCCACCTTCTAGCAACCAATGAACCAGTCTTCCATGATCAGCATTGGAAATGTCAAAATATATCCTTCTAATCACCAAAAGTAACTTGGGAACATCACTACTGAGTTAGGCAGTCACAGCCTTAATTCAGACAAAGAACAAAGAACTAAATTCGAGTCAGGATGAAAGTGATTAACCTTGACATCAAGACCTCACCGATTATGGCATTAGGAACTCTTGTAAACTGAAGCCAATGGGCATCAAAACACTTTGCGGTTGTAGTAATACCACATACAAAACAAAATGGTTGTAATTTTTGGAGGCTAATCATCCTACCTAAAGAATATTACTTCAGGAGTACCTCAGGACAGTGTCTAAGTCTTAACCATCTTTAGCTGCTTCATCAACAACTTTCTGTTCATCATAACATTAGAAGTGGTGATACTTATTCATGACAGCACAGCTGCTCAGTAAGTGAGACAGTTGACCCCTTTGTGCATCAAAACCAAAGAAAATAAGCAGCCATAGGAGAAAAGCGACTGATATTTGCACTAAAAAAGTACAACACAATGATAATTCCTTGCAAGAGAGTCTAAACACCTAGCCTTGATGGTCAGTGATATTACCATTACTAAATCACGCACCACTAATACTTAAGGGTCATTATTGACCAGCAGTTCATCTGGCCAGTAAACAAAAATATGACTTGTCTAAAAGAGGTCAGATGCTAGAGATTCTGCACTGACTCACTCACCTCAGAATGCCCCAATGCCTTTCCACCATTCACAAGGACCAGTCATGATGGACTTCCCCACATAAATGCAGTGCCAACAATTCTCCAGAAGCTCCACGTCAAGGACAAAGTAAATTGCCTGATTGGCACTTCGTCCATGTATTTCTTCCACTATTTGTGTACAGTGGCTGCAGAGTTCATCATTTTTGAAAAACATTGCTACTCTGACAGCACCTCTCAAACATAAGACCTCCACCATCAAGAACGACAAGGACAGAAAGTTCATGAAAACAGCAGGTCCCTTCCAACAATAGTTCAGAAGAACTTCTCTAAAAGCATTGTAGTAGTTCAAGAAGGTTACCCATCACTCCCTTATTAAGCCATATCCTGAAAATGAACAAAAAACAAAATAGGATAGCAGCACCAAATCACTGCTTGTGAATTTATTGTGAAGGGCATGTTGGAGCTGTCAGATATTCTGGTAAAGTAATTGGTATTTTTAAATAAAGAGGCACAATTAGACTAATAGAATAATTCATGGTGAGATGAGAAGTATAAAGTTAGTTTTATCTTGATGTATTCATGGTGATGAGATCACATTGCATACATCAACATAAAATTAACCTCATACTTCCCATCTTAGTGAACATGAAACTAAAGGATTACCTGGAACTTTTTTTAATATACAGATATACCCATACACAAGTAAATATACATATATGCACATATACATATACTGTACACCCTAATTATCTAAGTTTCATGGAAAAGTTGAAAAGGTATAAAAAGAATAAACTCCCATCTAACAGAGCAAAAAATTATATATTTAAATGAAATAGAACAAATTAGAACACTACCAATATTACTGAGTACTATAAAACTGTATTAGTTCATAATGTTACTTTCTTGGCTGCTGAAGAAGATGTCAGTTGATTTTCTTCAATTGTTTCAAGAATATGGTTCATCAACTTTCCACAATATAATATCTTTAAATTTTTTTTATGATTCCCATATCCATTGGCTGCACCAAGGATGCTGTAATGGCAAGCAGAAATTCCATATGGATATTTCTCAAACATTCTACATTAGTGTGTGTGTGTGTTGTGCAATTGTCAATAAACTGAAGAATTTTATCTGATTTCCACTGTAGCTCCATATCCCAACTCATCAGCCGCAACTAAAAAATTTTGTAAGGCATCTGAGCACTGTTATTAGCATAGTACCTGATTGGTAAACTATCCATTCTTAGCTCCTTAAAGCATTGAGGTTTAATGCTATTCTCAATAACCAACAACTTCCTTTTATCAGTTCCTGACATATTTGAACTACACAAAACAGTTATGTGATTCATTGCCTTCTGTTGTTCCCAGTTATCCCTCGCGTAATACCTATTCTTCTCACAGTTTATCTTGCTGATGTATCAAGCATGAAAAAGTAGATTTCAACACTCCAGTTATCTCTGCCAGCTGACGAGGAAGGGTGTTAGGTCCAGAAGAGTATCTTTTTCAGTTTGTGTCAATTCCTTTATTGGCATCTTGGCAAGGTCTCAATTTTTTTCTTAAAAAATACAAAATGATCAAAATTCACTGCTTTTTGAATTAACATCGATCAGCACACAAAGTTCAAAGTTAATTTATTATTGAAGTACGTATATGTCACCATAACCAACCCAGTGGGACGAACAAACAACCAAGGTGAGACAGCAAACTGTGCAAACACAAAAAGAAAAAAAAATTAAAAAAACAATAAATATAGAGAACGTAAGATGAAGATTTCTTGAAAGTGAGTCCATAGGTTGTGGGAATACTCAGTTATGGGGTGAGTGATGCTGAGTGAAGTATCTTCTCTGGTGCAAGAGCCTGATGGTTAAGGGGTAACAGCTGTTCTGGAACCTGGTGCCGTGAGTCCTGAGGCTCATAACCCAATACAACAGGACATAACACAAGCACATGCTACTGATCACGGTAAGCATGGTGCAGTGTGTAATAGCCACACAATTGCGTGTAACTGACTGCCTCCTGCCCCAAATAAACAAAGGGACTCCCGGCTATTTTCTCGATTTGTTTTTGGTCTTTAAGAGTTGTCTCTTATAAGCACCTCCGCATATTAACATGAATCCACTGTTATTATTGTTATAACAATCAAGTTGGTACACAAATGCCTTTCACAGAAATAAATCTAGTATCTTCACCTTGTCTGATCTTCATGCGAATACAGATCCATCTATATAATAATAAATAAACATGAATAAATAAATAAAATATTTCAACATTTTGCATGAAATATTGGTAAGAATTAAGAAGTTCTTAATTTCTCATTCATTCTCTGTACAGGTCAATTAGTAACATGTGCTTCAATAAACAATCTGCATTAAGGTGTGTATGTTCATACACATCTTGTTTACGCTAACATTTCTTTCAAAGACATTTGCTTCTATTCTTTATAGGCAGAGAGCACAATGTAGCTTAAAATAAATCAGAAATCAACAACAGCGGATGCCGTTCTACTGGAAAATCTGTCTATACACTTCAAGTTTAATTACAAAGAATAAATTATAAAGACTTCATAGTCTATGCAGCAAATGAAGTCAGGCAGGCAAAATATGAATGAAATTAGGTATAACATCTATTTCTACAGTTGTAGAAATGTTAAAAATATCATGGATAAGTCATAACTATTCAGATGCAAGTAGGTTCCATGGATATTTACGAACGAAAGCACGCACCTATGTATCAGGGGATTTCACTGCATGTTAAATCTAGCCAATTACATACTGGAATATTTCTGCTACACGAGGAGCTAATTTATTTGTTTACTGAAGGCACCTGCATCAAGCGCTGATGGGTTAAGTTCCTTGGGGCAAAGGTATCTGGAAAATTCAGATAAGTACACGTGAACAAAATTGGATCATTTACCTAGAGTATTGAATTTCATTTATAAACTTGCTGTGCTAATCAAAACAAAGGCAGCCAATATAAATCCAAGGAATTGGACACACAGTTTAAAAATGCCAAATTCTTGTCCAAGTGTTGTATCTAATCCATCTCAAACAATATGGAGATGGTAGATTATTTGAATAAGAGTACTATTTCAGAGTTAACCCCTGTTTTAGATTTAATACCTCCAAGAGGACTACAACCTTGTCATGGTTTGGAGACCAGTTTGCCTCAGTGACCCGGAGAGCTATGTGAGCTGGAGTCTGGGCCTTATGCTTTGGCTCTTGGTGGGGTAACCCTTGCTAAACAGGTCAAAGGGTAGAGGCCAGACTAAGAGTGATCCACCTGTTCTCCAGATTCAGGGGTTAAGCTCAGGGCTAACAATAGTGACTGGTCAAACAAAAATGTTACGGAAACAGCAATGAAGAATCCTTCTACATTCCTGAATCTGCACCAGGGACTTGCATGGCTGACAGTAGTGAAACCCAAGAGAAAGCTACTGGCACAACTAAGGAAGCCCTGAAAACTGTCAAGACCAAGACCAAATTGGATTCTGGAATGTGCGAACTATGTACTACTCTGGCAAGCTAATACAAATAACTGCAGAAATGTGTTGTTACAACCTACATATACTGGGCATCAGTAAAAGTAGATGGACAGGGTCTGGCAGACTAAAGGCAGCAACTGGCGAAACTGTTTTATATTCTGGAAGGGAAGATGGATGGCATCTTGATGGTGTATCCGTCATTTTGAACAAAGGCACTGAGAAGTGCTTGCAGGAGTGGAAACCAATCAAAAGGAGGCTAATGAGAGTCAGGCTGAAAGGGAAACAAGAGAGTGTAGTGTGACTGTTGTCCAGTGCTATGCTCCAATTAATAATAGTGACATTAAAGAAAAGGATATCTTCTATGAACAGCTGCCATTGGAGGTAGAATTAATACCAGCCTAGATCTAATCATCACCATGGGAGACCTAAATGCCAAATTGGGAAATAGCAACTCAAACTTCATTAGGCCATTATGGAATTCTGTGCCGTGAACAATCCGGGGACCTTCTTTCCACGTCCTGGGATCTACAAATTGACGTGGTGCTCACCCAATGGACGTGACAAGAACCAAATCAACCATTTGACGATCAATGGTATGTGGGGATGATCCTTGCAGGATGTAAAGGTGAAGAGAGGAGCAGATACAGGAAGTAATCACCATCTTGTTGTACACAAGAGGAATTCTGTAGATGGTGGAAATTCAAGCAACACACATCAAAGTTGCTGGTGAACGCAGCAGGCCAGGCAGCATCTCTAGGAAGAGGTACAATCGACGTTTCAGGCCGAGACCCTTCGTCAGGACTAACTGAAGGAAGAGTAAGTAAGGGATTACACCATCTTGTTGTAGCAGTGATTGAACACAAGCAGAGAAGTACAGAGTATTTCGGAGAATTACTGAATAGTAATTCGGGTGTTCTGGAATTCTGAGTTCAATTCAGGTGCTGTTCCGTAAGGAGTTTTACCTTATCCATATGGAATATGTGGAGGTTTTTTCCCCAGATGCTCCAGTTTCCTCTCACAGTTCAAAGATGTACCGGTTAGTAGGATAATTGGTCAATGTAAATTGTCCTGTGATTAGGTTAGGGTTAATTGGGTCTAATCGAGAGTTGCTGGAGTGGTGTGGCTCAAAAAGCTGGACGAGCCTACTCTGTGCTGTACCACTAAATAAAAAAAAAAATCAAATACTGACATTGGACTGGGATATTATTTGCCATTACAGTTAAATGTTCTAGGGCACAGGTGATAGAGGTAGGAGAGAGATGAAAGAAAGAGGAGAGGGAGCTGTATTTCTGAATAAGGAGATTATCATTGTAATGGTCCAAAATGAAATTACTGAGGGATGGATGAGTGAGGCTTCATGCACACACCTTGGAAACTCTAACTACTTACCTATTATGCTAATTCCTGTATACAGACCACTGATTAAACCAGTTCAATGGGAGACAAGCCCTGGCCTGAAGGTACAACCTCAGCAATACAGGACTGACTTGAAAACGCAGACAGGAACATGTTGATGGAACACACACAAAATGCTGGAGGAACTCAGCAGGGCAGTCAGCATCTAGGAAAAGGGTACTCTTTTCCCAGATGCTGCCTGGCCTGCAGAATTCCTCCAGCATTTTCTGTGTGTTGCTTGGATTTCCAGCACTCGTAGATTTCCATATGTTGATGGAAGTGGCTACCTACGACCATCTCTATATATGAATGGCTACATAGAAAAGTGCACTGAGGACATCACCGTTATCAAACACATCTCTGTCAGGGCAAATAAGAAGCCATGGTTGACAGCAGAGGTCCGGGCACTGCTGAGATTTCGGGATGGTGCCTTCAGTTTGGGGAATAAAAACGTTAGCAAGAACTTTTCATGCTATTAGGAAGGTAAAATGTGATTATTCATAGAGAATATACCGCTATTTCTGTGACTCCAGAGACGGGGGCACATGTGGCAGGGCAATCGGACTAAAACAGACAAGAAGTCCATCCTGCGTGTCAACAACAGTGTCTTCCTGATGCTGCTGGAAATGCAAGGCATCTGACCACAAGACCCTACGACCCTACAAAGGAAGTACCATAGCATTAGGACAAGGATTATTAGTATGGGGAACAGCTTCTTTCCCCAAGCTGTGAGACTACTGAATTCGCTGCCACCACCCAGGTCTTACCATGTATGAAGCATCAGTAGTGTTACACTGTTTACTTTTTAAACGTCATAAATTATTCTAATGCTAAATGCCAATCTTCTGGAATATATTGTATTATTTGAAAATTTATTTGTGGCAGTATTGCTTTATGTGCTGTGTGAGTGAGTTTATATGTACTGTGCTGTGCATCTTGGTCCCGAAGAAGTGTTCTGTTTGCAGTACACATGCTTATGGGTGAATGACAACAAACTTGAATTTGAACTACAAATGTTTGTAGTTTTATTATTTAAAAAATAATTTATGGGAAAAGGCAGGTCAGGTTTAAATTTGATTAAGGCAAGTTTTAACAGTATCAGACAGGAACCTGCAAAAGTTGACATGAGTAGGTTGCAGGTCAAGGGGTGTCCAGCAAGTAGGCTTTTAAAAGTGAAATATCAAGAGTTCAAGATCCACAGTGAAGGGAAGACGGGCAAGAGTAGGGAAACCTAGATGATGAGAGATTACTGATGCTTTTGTCAAGAAAAATAAAGAGGTATTGGTCAGATACATGTACCTGGGATCAAGTGAGCCACTGGAGTTTAGGTGACGGAAACGTATACAGTACTCGAGAATGGAAATTAGAAGCGCTAATAGGGAGCATGAGTAGCTTTGGCAGAGAATGATACAGACAGTTCAGAGAAGTTGTAAGTATAAATTTGAAATTGAAAGTACATTTCTTATCAAAGTACATATATGTCACCATATAATTACCATGAGATTAATTTTCTTGCAGACATTCACAGTAGAACAAGGAAATACAGCAAAAACTTACAACCAATATGCAAAAGATGACAAACTGTGCAAATAAAATAAACTAAGTGAATAAATAATACTGAGAACATGAGACATAGAATAACACAGAAAATCTACAGCACAATACAGGCCCTTGGGCCCACAATGCTGTGCCGAACATGTACTTACTTAGAAATTACCTAAGGTTACCCATAGCCCTCTATTTTTCTAAGCTCCATGAACCTATCCAGGAGTCTCTTAAAAGACTCTATTGTATCCGCCTCCACCACCATCACTGGCAGCCCATTCCACGCACTCACCACTCTCTGTGTAAAAAAACTTACCCCTAACATCTCCGCTGCACCTACTTCCAAGCACCTTAAAACTGTGTCCTCTCGTGTTAGCGATTTCAGCTCTGGGAAAAAGCCTCTGACTATCCACACGATCAATGCCTCTCATCATCTTATACACCTCTAGCAGGTCACTTCTCATCCTCTGCTGCACCAAAGAGAAAAGGTCGAGTTCACTCAACCTATTCTCATAAGGCATGCTCCCCAATCCTTGTAAATCATCTCTGCACCCTTTCTGTAGTTTCCACATCCTCCCTGTAGTGAGGTGACCAGAACTGAGCACAGTACTCCAAGTGCGGCTTGACCAGGGTCCTATACAGCTGTAACATTACCTCTTGGCTCCTAAACTCAATCCCATGGTTGATGAAGGCCAATGCGCCGTATGCCTTCCTAACCACAGAGTCAACCTGCACAGCAGCTTAGAGCGTCCTATGGACTCAGACCCCAAGATCCCTCTGATCCTCCCCACTGCCAAGAGTCTTAACATTAATATTATATTCTGCCATCATATTTGACCTACCAAAATTAACTACCTCACACATATCTGGCTTGAACTCCATCTGCCACTTCTCTGCCCAGTTTTGCATCCTATCAAGGTCCCGCTGTAACCTCTGACAGCCTTCCATATTACCCGCAATATCCCTAACCTTTGTGTCATCAGCAAATTTACTAACCCATCCCTCCACTTCCTCATCCACGTCATTTATAAAAATCACGAAGAGAAGGGGTCCCAGAACAGATCCCTGAGGCACACCACTGGTCACCGACCTCCATGCAGAATATGACCTGGCTACAACCACTCTTTGCCTTCTGTGAGCAAGTCAATTCTGAATCCACAAAGCAATGTCCCCTTGGATACCATGCCTCCTTACTTTCTCAATAAGCCTTGCACAGGGTACCTTACCAAATGCCTTGCTGAAATCCATATACACTACATCTACTGCTCTACCTTCATCAATGTGTTTAGTCACATCCTCAAAAAATTCAATCAGGTTCGAAAGGCATGACCTGCCCTTAACAAAGCCATGCTGACTATTCCTAATCATATTATGCCCCTCCAAATGTTCATAAATCCTGCCTCTCAAGATCTTCTCCATCAACTTACCAACCACTGAAGTAAGACTCACTGGCCTACAATTTCCTGGGCTATCTCTGCTCCCTTTCTTGAACAAGGGAACAACATCTGCAACCCTCCAATTCTCCGGAACCTCTCCCGTCCCCATTGATGATGCAAAGATCATTGCCAGAGGCTCAGCAATCTCATCCCTCACCTCCCACAGTAGCCTGGGGTATATCTTATCCAACTTGATGCTTTCCAAAAGCTCTAGCACATCCTCTTTCTTAATGTCTATATTCTCAAGCTTTTCAACCCACTGTAAGTCATCCCTACAATCATTAAGATCCTTTTCCGTAGTGAATACTGAAGCAAAGTATTCATTAAGTATCTCTGCTGTCTCCTCCAGTTCCATACACACTTTTCCACTGTCATGCTTGATTGGTCTCAACGCCTTATCCTCTTGCTCTTCACATACTTGTAGAATGCCTTGGGGTTTTCCTTAATCCTGTCCACCCAAGCCTTCTCATGGCCCCTTCTGGCTCTCCTAACTTCATTCTTAACCTCCTTCCAACTATTCTTATAATCTTCTAGATCTCTGTCATTGCCTAGTTTTTAAGAACCTTTTGTAAGCTTTCTATGTTTTGTTTTCTTCTTGACTAGATTTTCACCAGCCTTTGTTCTCTATGATTCCTTTCCCTGTCTCAATGGAATGTACCCATGAAGAACTCCATGCAAATATTCCCTGAACATTTGCCACATTTCTCCTGTACATTTCCCTGAGAACATCTGTTCCCAATTTATGCTTCCAAGTTCCTGCCTAATAGTCCCCTTACTCCAAGTAAACACTTGCCTAACTTGTCTGCTTCTATCCCACTCCAGGGCTATACTAAAGGAGATAGAATTGTGATCATTATCTCCAAAATGTTCTCCCACTGGGAGACCTGACACCTGACCAGGTTCATTTCCCAGTACCAGATCGAGTACAGCCCTTCATCTTATAGGCTTATCTACATATTGTGTCAGGAAACGTTCCTGAACACCCAACAAACTCCACCCCATCTAAACCTCTTGTTTTAAGGAGATGCCAATCAATATTTGGGAAATTAAAATCTCCCACCACGACAACCCTGTTATTGTTAAACCTTTCCAGAGTCTGTCTCTCTATCTGCTCCTCTATGTCCCTGTTACTATTGGGTGGTCTATAAAAAACACCCAGTAGGAATATTGACCCCTTCCTGTTTCTAACTTCCACCCACAGAGACTCAGTAGACAATCCCTCCATGACTTCCTCCTTTTCTGCAGCCGTGACACTATCTCTGATCAGCAGTGCCACACCCTCACCTCTTTTGCCTCCCTCCCTGTCCTTTCTGAAACATCCTGCCTCTGAGCCATCAAAGTCTCTGTAATGACCACAACATCATAGATCCAAGTACTGATCCATGCTCTAAGCTCATCCACTTTGTTCATGATGCTTCTTGCATTAAAATAGACACATCTCAAACCATCTGTCTGAGCACATCCCTTCTCTATCACCTGCCAATCCTCCCTCTTGCACTGTCTTCAAGCTTTCTCTATTTGTGAGCCAACAGCCCCCTCCTCTGTCTCTTCAGTTCAGTCGCCCCTCCCCCAGCAATTCTAGTTTAAACTCTCTGTAGCCTTGGCAAACCTCCCCGCCGGGATATCGGTCCCCCTCGGATTCAAGTGCAACCTGTCCATTTTGTACAGGTCACTCCTGCCCCAAAAGAGGTCCCAATGATCCAGAAATCTGAATCCCTGCCCCTTGCTCCAATCTTTCAGCCACTCATTTATCCTCCACCTCACTCTATTTCTGTCACTGTCGCGTGACACAGGCAGTAATCCTAAGATTACTACCTTTGAGGTCCTGCTTCTCAACTTCCTTCGTAACTCTCTGTAGAGGTGTTTTCAGCACCTCTTACCTTTTCCTACCTATGTCGTTGGTACCAATATGTGCCATGACCTCTAGCTGTTCACCTTCCCACTGCAGGATATTGTGGAAGCGATCAGAAACATCCTGGACTCTGTCATCTGGGAGGCAAACTACCAACCACGTTTCCTTCCTGCGTCCACAGAATCGCCTGTCTGACCCCTTAACTATAGAGTCCCCTATTACTGCTGCCTTCTTCCTTTCCCTACCCTTCTGAGCCATAGGGCCCTGAACAGATCCCTGAGGCACACCACTGGTCACCAACCTCCAGGCAGAATATGACCCATCTACAACCACTCTTTGCCTTCTGTGGGCAAACCAGTTCTGGATGCACAAAGCAAAGGCCCCTTGGATCCCATGCCTCCTTACTTTCTCAATAAGCCTTGCATGGGGTACCTTATCAAATGCCTTGCGGAAATCCATATACACTACATCTACGGTTCTACCTTCATCAATGTGTTTAGTTTGATCATGTATATCCAAGAACATCGCTGGAAGCTGGAGAAGAAATTGGTAGCTGTGGGTAAACTGTCAGAAGGCTCTAAGGTGACTACTGTTGTGCTTTATTTAGGAAGGGCTCCAAAGAAAACTTTGGGAATAATAAACTAGGAATCTTAACACTGGTGGTAGATAAGTTACTAGAGGGGATTTTGAGAGATACAATATATACACATTTGGAAGGAAAGGGGAGGTCATCACAGCTTTGTGTGTGTAAGTTTTGAAGAAGTAAATGAAAAGATCATGAGGGCAGTGTGGTCGATGTAGTTTGTATGGACCTTAGTAAAGCATTTGCTAAGATCTTGCATGGTAAACACTATGCAAAATTAGACTGCATGGGGTCCAGGGAGATAGCTAATTAGATACACAACTGGCTTGATGTAGGAAACAGAAGGTGATGGTGGAAGGGTGCTTCTCAGACTGAACGCTCATGACCTGTGGCGTGCTAGGCATATTGCTATTTTTCGTCCATATCAATGATTTGGAAGAGAATGTGTAAGGTATTCAAAGATTCAAAATATATTTATTTTCAAAGAATGCATAAATTATACACCTTGAGATTTGTTTGCAGTCAGGCTGCCACAAAGCAAAAAACCAGAATAGCCCAATTAAAAACAGACCATAACCACTGTGCTGAGGGGAAAAACACATATACAACACACATCAGAAACAATAAGAGCAAACGACAGCATTTCAAACCAGATTAAGACCTTTGATCCGCTCCCCAGAGCAGCCAGAGTAGGCTCAAGCTCCGATTTCAGTTCATCATATTAGTGGGGCAAAACAGCATGAAACTCGCAGAGACGACAGCCGCTGGAGCAGTTCACAGCCTCGGTGCTGCAGAGAGAGAAATGAACATTGCGGGAGAATGAGCGAAATCAGCCCAATCCTCGCCTCCAGTCCCAACACTCAAGTTTTCCAGTCCACCTGGACTGGTACTTAAATTGCCAAAGTTCCAAGTACTGCCTTGCGCCAGGACCCGATTCCCCACACAGAAACATGCTTGGGCTGCATAGCCCAAAGCAGTTTTTGATCTCACCAAATCGGCTCAGCGCTCGGAGTGATCCAACCTCGCACCTAGGTTAGGTGGACAGCCATCAAAACTCTTCCATATCGACTCTTCTCTAAATCGTCCACTCCAACAGCGACAGTGATACCAACTGTATCCCCATCTTGAACAAATTGCGCTTCAGCTTTGCGATATACCAGCATGGCTCATCCTTCAAATCAGCTTTGTCTCTACTTTTTCATTGTTTGTGATGATAGAGACTGCAGCACCAGTAGTGAGAACCAAGAAGGTATGGACAAGGGAAGCACAGGAGCACCTACAGGAGTGCTTTGAATCTGTGGACTGGAGTGTATTCAGGAATTCTTCGAACCTGGGTAGAGTATGCTGCAGCTGTTTCTGACTTCATTAAAACCTGTGTGGATGAGTGTGTGCCTACAAAGACTTACTGCACATTCCCAAACCAAAAGCCTTGGATAAACCAGGAGGCACATCGTCTGCTGAAGGCTAGATATGTGGCATTCAAGTCTGGTGACGCAAGCCTGTACCAGAAGCCAGGTATGATTTGCGAAGGGCTATTTCAAGGGCGAAGAGACAATTTCGAACGAGGTTGGAGGCGACATCGGATGCACAATTCTGGCAGGGCTTGCAAGATATTACTTCCTACGAAGCAAAACCTAATAGCATAATGCCAGCAATGCTTCACTATCAGATGAACTCAACATCTTCTATGCCTGCTTTGAAAGGGAGAATACAACTACAGCTGTGAAGATCCCTGATGCACCTGATGGCCCTGTGATCTCTGTCTTAGAGGCCGATGTTAGGCTATCTTTAAAGAGAATGAACCTTCGCAAGGTGGATGGTCCCGATGGAGTACCTGGTAAGGCTCTGAAAACTTGTTCCAACCAACTGGTGGGAGTATTCAAGGACATTTTCAACCTCTCACTGCTATGGGTGAAGGTTCCCACTTGCTTCAAAAAGGCAACAATTATACCAGTACCTAAGAAGAATAACATGAGCTGCCTTAATGACTATCGCTGGTAGCACTCACACCTATAGTGATGAAATGCTTTGAGAGGTTGATCATGACTAGACTGAGCTCCTGCCTCAGCAAGGACCTGGACCCGTTGCAATTTGCCTATCACAATAGGTCAATGGCAGATACAATCTCAATGGCTAACAACATGGCTTTAGACCATCTGGATAACACAAACACCTATGTCAGCATGCTGTTCATCGACTATAGCTCAGCATTTAATTCCATCATTTCCACACTCTTGATTGAGAAGTTGCAGAACCTGGGCCTCTGTACCTCCCTCTGCAATTGGATCCTCGACTTCCTAATCGGAACACCACAGTCTGTGTGGATTGGTGATAATATCTCCTCGCTGACAATCAACATTGGTGCACCTCAGGGGTGTGTGCTTAGCCCACTGCTCTACTCTCTATATACCCATGACTGTGTGGCTAGGCATAGCTCAAATACCATTTATAAATTTGCTGACAAAACAACCATTGTTGGTAGAATCTGAGAGAGTGATGAGAGGGTGTACAGGAGTGAGATATGCCAGCTAGTGGATGGTGCCACAGCAACAACCTGGCACTCAACGTCAGTAAGACGAAAGAGCTAATTGTGGACCTCAGGAAGGGTAAGACGAAGGAACACATTCCAATCCTCACAGAGGGATCAGAAGTGGAGAGGGTGAGCAGTTTCAAGTTCTTCCGTGTCAAGATCTTTGAGGTTCTTACCTGGTCCCAACATATCGATGCAGTTATAAAGAAGGCAAGACAGCAGCTGTACTTTATTAGGAGTTTGAAGAGATTTGGTATGTCAACAAATATACTCAAAAACTTCTACAGGTGTACCATGGAGAGCATTCTGACTGGCTGCATCACCATCTGGTATGAGGGGTGGGGGGGGCTACTGTACAGGACTGAAAGAAGCTGCAGAGGGTTGTAAATTTAGTCAGCTCCATCTTGGGTACTAGTCTACAAAGTACCCAGGACATCTTCAAGGAGCGGTGTCTCAGAAAGGCAGCGTCCATTATTAAGGACCTCCAGCATCCAGTGCATGCCCTTTTCTCATTGTTACCATCAGGTAGGAGGTACAGAAGCCTGAAGGCACACACTCAGCGATTCAGGAACAGCTTCTTCCCCTCTGCCATCCGATTCCTAAATGGACATTGAAACCTTGGACTTTACCTCACATTTTAAAAAAATATATAGTATTTCTGTTTTTTGCACGATTTTTAATCTATTCAATATACGTATACTGTATACAGTATACAGAATATAAGATTTACTTATTATTTTTTTCTTCTATATTATATATTGCACTGAACTGCTGCTGCTAAGTTAACAAATTTCATGTCATATACCGGTGATAATAAACCTGATTTTGATTCTGAAAGTTGACCAAAATTTACTTCAGAAAAGGTGTTACTAGTAATGTTTTCAGTTGTATTTCTTGCTTTCTGAATTACCAGTAAGCTGTCGCACAACTTCAGGACTGCCATCTTAAACGTGATATACCATGGTTAGTAAATTAGTAGATTACACTAAAGTAGGTAGTGTCATTGACAGTGAAGATAGTTATCAGGATATAACAGAGGGATCTTGATAAACTGGGTAAATAGACTGAGGAATGGCAAATGGAAGTTAATTTGATAAGTATGAGGTTAGAACATTCACGGTCAACAGTTACGGTCTGTGGAGCATTGTAGAACAGAGAGATGTAGGAGTGTGGCTCCTTGAAAGTGACTCCACAAATAGAGTGGGTGGTGAAGATGACTTTCGGCATGCTGCCTTCATCAGTCAGGTCATTGAGTATGCTGCATTCGTACAAAATGTTGGTGAGGCTGCATTTGGACTACTGTGTTTAGCTTTGGTCTGCTATAAGAAAGATGCCATGAAACTGGAAGAATACACATGTGATTTATGAGGATGATGCTGTGTTTCAAGGGACTGAGTAATGGGAAGAAGTTGAACAGGTTGTGGATGTTCTCACTGGAGCGCAGAAGAATGGGGTATATAAAATCATGAGGGGCATAAATAAACACAGTCTTTTTCCAAGTGTTAGGGAATCAAGAACTAGAGGGCATAGGTTTAGATTAAGAGGCAACCTTTTCATCCTGAGGGTGGTCAGAATATGGAATGAACTGTCAAGAGGAAGTGATTGAGGTGGTGCATTAACAGCATTTTTGAAAGGTACTTGGACAGGTATATGTATAAGAACAGCTACAGAGATCTAGGTCAAACATGGGCACATGAGACTAACTTAGATGGGAATCTTGGTCGGCATTAACCAGTATGACCAAAAAAACCCCTTTTATGTGTTGTACGAGTCAATAAATCTGGCAAAATTGTCGGAACTAATATATTAAAAGCAGAGATAAACAATTCATACCTCTATCTCCAATATCATGTTGTCAAAAGGCAACACCATTTTGAAATGACTTTGCAGTTCATCATGATGACAAAAATGAAATGCTTTTTTAATGCAATAATTATCCTTGTTCTTGACTTAGCACATGCAAACTAAAAGTGTTCCTTTCTCACTTTCTAAGCTGCAGATGTGAACTGGCTTGTCAAAAATATGATCATACTGCTATTATTTAGTCCTGGAGTAAACAACAGTGTTTAGTATGCTAACACTTTTTAAGCACATGCCATTTGTTTATTGGCCTGGCAATATAACTTGTTACAACAAAAAAAAATTCCCCTCAGGTGGCTTGAAATGTTTAATATGCACTCCATGACCAAAACACTCACAATTCGATTAAGATCAGAAGTTGTTTACATTGGCCAATAACAATTATCATTGAAATTAATATTAATATAAATTGCTATATTTTTCACAAGTGCTGTTTAATTTTAGACAAAAATTACTGTCTGATCACAGTTCATATAGTCACATTAAAACATCATAGCAAAGTGTTCTTCTGGTATAACATACAAAAATATGAAAACTAACACTAATTTTAATGCAATTATTTATTCTGTACCTTTACTGGAGATTCACTGCACCACCAATCATAAAAAAAAGGTAAAGGATATTGAGGAAACCAACTTTCACCTGAGAAGCAGCACTCACATTCTTTTGTGACTGCTTTGAATTCATTCAGGCAAATGGGAAAAGGAGGTGGTGAAGCACTGATATTAAAGGAATGTGATAAATGCATGAACAAAAAAGGATATTAACTCAGAAGACAGATGTGGAATCTGTATGAATGGACCCAAGAAACAGCAAGGGGGAAGAAATGATTGGTGGGAATTATAGAAAGACTTCCAAGTAGTAACGTCAGGCGCTATATACATAGAGTTATGAAAAACACATGTAAAACTGATAAAATAATCATCAAAAACTTTGACTTATTTACAAATTGGCCAATCCAAGTTAGCAGTAATAGTATGGATGCTGAAACTATGAAATGCTTTAAACATAGTTTTCAGCATCAGCACATTGGGAACTGATGAGAATGTGTAATTATGAAGCTTTCTGGGAAGAAAAACCAATACATGATAATATTTTATATAAAGATTGGAAGTATTTTCGTTCAATCTGAAACCAGGGTCCAAAACCTAAATAAATTACAAAAGATATGAGTCGGCTATGGTAGACTGAGAAAACTATAATAATAAAGAATAAAAGCGAACAAGCAAAAGGTAACGTTTCAATTAATACAAAAACCTGTCTTATGGACACCCTGCATATACAACAAGTGTCCCTAATTATTACATTCACACAAGAACCAGTCTTGAAAAAAAATTTAAATATAATAAAAGTAATGAGACACGATTGCTTCTTAAACATATGGCTGCCAATTATACTGAGGAAGGTCGCTTGGGAGAATTTGCCTTGGAAATTGACAAGCGATCACTTTTTTTTGATACTTGTGCAATGATATTCTGGTAAACAGTGTAACCTGCACTGATTTTTCCAAATCAAAACCATCCATTGAGGATGGAACATCCTGATTCTGTACCATTGTAAGTAGGCAAGACAAGACTATATATAAATATTCAAGTTACTTGGCTCCCAATTAATCAATACTATTTATGTTAATATTGTGGAGGTACTGTCACTATATTGAGTGATTTTTGTGTACTTTCTAATTTACATGCAAAATACAGACATCTGGGAGAATCAGAATTTGCTCACAATCTGGGATTAGTTTGAGATTATAATATGCTGGAGTTTGGAGACCTGGATGTCCCCATCAACAGATCGTCCTTGACATAATGCAGGTTCAACAAGGGACTAAGAAAATGAAAGTTTGTCTTTGTGGCAGGATGTTTTGAGTTCAAGATGTGTTACTAAAATTACTTAGGGTGCTAATGACACCACACCTGGAATATTGGTCTTCCTACCAAAGGAAAGATATACTTATGTCCAATAAAGATCTACTAAATTGATTTCACGGATTGTGCTGCAAAAATAGATTGATAGAATATAGACTGTCTAGTCAAAATTAGAAGCACAATTTGTGAAAATTTCCCTTATGGAGCATAACAGGGCAGATGGAAGAAAGAATACCATTATCTTGTAGATGAGGTATCCAAAATAATGAGTCAAAGCCTCAAAATAAGTTGTCCAGGACTGAGATGAGAAGTAATTAATGCACCAAGAGAACAGTAAATTTTTGGCATTCTTTCCATGTGTGGTTTGTGGTCAATCATGAAGTATAATTAAAAAAAGAATGGTGTCAATTAATGAAAGATTTGAACAGCAAAGTGCTGCATCAGTAAAAGGTCAGCTATGACTTTACTGAATGACAGAATAGACACGAGGGGACACATGGCCTTCTGCTTTTATTACTTAATGTTTTTTTGCTCCTTGAATAGAGGCCAACACATCTCATTTATCGCAAATATTTTCTCTCGATTCTACCCATCCAAATAAAAGCTGTTGGTGGGGGAATTAGACTTGATTCTAACTTTGTTTGCCTTTTCTAAAAGATGAATAAGACAAAAAGAAAGAATGCACAACCTAAGTCAGCAGCCTTCATGATTTATTTGTGACTTATTTGTGATGATCACTAGTTAAGCACAGACAACTGTACCAAAGTGGAAAATATAATCCTATTTCCATCTTTCCCTCATGTTCACACGGATTATCATCATCTTTTCATTCCCTTTTCCCATTTCTCCAACTCAGTTTACAGAAATAAAGTGTTAATGAATACTGGCTGTAATTTCACTGACTCACAATGCTATCTAAACCAATTACCCCCTATCAAGCTACTGTAAGGCTTCCATTACATACTCCATGTTTTCTGTCTCTGTTGCATTTTCTTGGTAACGCACTTAGTGACTTGCCTCTTTCCACAAGTTCATCTGTTTTCCACACTTACGCTTTCACTACTTCCCTTCCTCCCTCCCAAAATCATAGCTGACACCAAAGTCTCATGGTATTAATCCACCCAAAAATATACTAAGCATGAGTGGACCAGCAAAGTAAGGCAAGGGTAGCTTTGTCAAAAATGCTACATGGAAATAATCTGAAAACATGTAGCTCGTGTGGTCGATGATCGGGTTGAGTTATTCTCCAATCTTGGCATTTTACCTGCAAACGCTTCGTCATCATACGAGAAGACATCATCAGTGTGCTATTAATTGTGGAGTGCTCCAAATGCTTGGCCTTTATATCAATCAGTTGATTGGTCACCACGATGGAAACTCAATTGTGATGTGGTAGAAATGATGGTGTTTCCAATTATAAACCCTAAAATTTATGTTGACGATACATTTGTCATAGTAAAACGCAGCAAAATTGAAAGAATTGATGAACTAATTAACAGCACAGTGGTGATGTCTTCTCATATGGCGACAAAGCATTTGCAAATAAATTGCCAAGATCGGAGAACAACTTAACCCAAAGTACTATATTTTTTGGTGTATCACTTGAGAGAAAACAAAAGTGATCAAAAGGCTGTCATTTATTTTACTAAAATTAATGAAATTTATGGAACACACACAAAATGCTGGAGGAATTCAGCAGGCCAGGTAGCATCTATGGAAAGCAGTAAACAGTTGACTTTTCTGTAAGACGCTTCAATCATGACCAGCATAGCTGAAAGACACTTTGCTGTCCTGTTGAAGGGTCTTGGCCTGAAATGTCGACTGTTTACTCTTTTCCATTAATGCTGCCTGGTCTGCTGAGTTCGTCCAGTATTTTGTGTGTGTTGCTTGGATGTCCAGCATCTGCAGATTTTCTCCTGTATGAAATTTATGGAAGTATTTTCGGAACCACTATTACAAAATAATGCTAACGTGGGCATTTATCTTCTGGTAAGATGGCGGCATGCTCAGATGCATCAGCTTCCACAGGGCCAACCAAAGGTACCAATACAAACACGAGACAATCAGCAGATGCTGGAATCCAAAGCAACACATACAACATCAGCAGGCCAGGTAGCATCTATGTCAAAGAGTAAACAGTTGACGCTTTGGGCTGAAACCCTTCAAATGGACTCTTGCTGCCTGGCCTGCTGAGTTCCTACAGCATTTTATGTGTATTGCAAAGGCACTGTTGTCTTTTTGAAACCTTTTTTTTACAACTGCAAGATCCAGCTGAACATTAAAGTACTGCAGATCTACTCCATTAGCGAATTAGTCATTGGTGGAGAAGCTGAAGCAGCTGGTCTTGCCAGGAACAACGCTGCAGCCTGCGACAGAGAGGAATTGGTGCACAGAGGTGGTGTGCAGTCAAACAATGAGTGATCATCTTAGTCTCTTTTGCTGTGATCACAAGACCCTGCTGGATACTGGATCCGACTTACTGTGTTTTTTGGCAAACAGCGGGCATGGACAGCAGGGAAGCCGCATGGCCTCAGTTGTAGCAAGGACAAACTGCAGTGTTGCCTGATTGCAGCCAAGCAGGACAGAGGCAGAGTTGGTGCATTCTACTGGAGAGTCGGAGGCAGTGTGACAGGCTGTCCATGCTGGAGTTGCTCCTGCTCAGCACAGGATAAGGTGTATTGTGTTCGACTGTATACTGCTGAAACGTTAATGGACCTGGACTATATTTTTTTGTGTGACTGTGATTTACTGCTGTCTTATATGGACTATGTATGCCTTGTGCTGTGTATGACTCCTGGAACTATATTTGCACCTTGGCCTCAGAGTAATGCTGTTTTGTTTAGCTCTATTCATGTATAGTTGAGTAACAATTACACTTGAACTATCTAAAATAAATACTTCAATGCTAACTTTTTCATTGTCTACTTGCAGTTTTAATGATATATTTTTAAATCTTAATCAGCAATTCAATGTACCCAGTAGAAAATAATATGCAATTTTACATCCATTTCAGCAAAAATATTTCAATTTGATAACTTTTTATTAAAATGAAACAACAGTCATTCATTCATGACCAGCACAGCTGAAAGACACTTTGCATGATTTTCTTATCATTTCCTCTGTATGTGCCATAAGCCGCTTAGTAATAAATCAATTTAAAATAATGATGGTTAAATACATTATTACTACAATAGGATAAAAAGCGACAAATCCTGTGCAGATCCATTAGCCTTCTTTGTTAAGGAAAAAAAGCCAATTATCTGCAGCTGTCATCCGTAAAGACTCAGAGCCACTTAGGCTAACATTAGTCTCCACCCGACTAAAATACAGAGCAAATTTTTGTACTCAGTAATGTAATTTCCTTTTGCTATAAAACTAAGATGAAGACAATTAAATAATACTGAATATTAGCTGACAGAAAAACAAAACAGTTGCAAAAGTTTTACATCAGTTAGTATATGTACAATTTGCTACATTACATTTAATCCTCTCAACCAAAATTATAGTAAAGAAAATACACTATTAACTATGGCATGGAATTGCGTTACTGTGTTTTTTTATATAACACCCAGGAATTACTAGCTAGATTTAAGAAAACTTGCATGTTGTCGCCACCATAAATCAGATTGGCAAATCTGAATGTTTATTGTGCTCATGCAACCTCAGAAAGTAAAACATTGTCAGCTCTTAAATAAATCATGTATAAAGAGGTAATGAAAAACCAATCTAATGACTGTGTTTGAGCTGGGATGTTAAAATCGCAAATAAAAACCAACCTGAAAACAAACTTCTCAATGTTTATTTTAATGGAGCCTATATGGAGTGTGGGCAACCAACAACTTTCAGAGACAGGTGCCTCACCGAATTATTTTCACAATGTTATCTAATTAATTTGTTATCCATGCTTAGACCTAATGCTACACAGCCTGATTCTTCAGATAGCTGAAGAGAGGCAAGGACTGCCACATGGAAAAGATGAAATCTTTCCAAGCATTGTTTGAGACCAGAGGAGTTCTTCTCCCCCACCCACTGTGCCGCTCAACCTCCCCAAACAAACCTTTTAATCTGCCAGCATCAGACTCCCTCCTCCTCATAACAATCACCAACACCCTCTACATGCTCTGTATGTCACACACCCAAGATTATACTTTCCAAAGCATCTCTTCAAAACATTACTCCCTCTGACTTATCTGTAGAAAAAAAATGCACACACTGTGGAGTTAAAAGACTCCAGTATTACGACTCTTTAGATCAGCAAGTTATCAGGGCCAATATTACCTTCAACATTCCACAGATTCCACTTTTAAAAGGTGTAATAAATTAGCATCAGAGAGAAATTCAAAATTCTTGGCAGTGATTTCTTAAGCCCAAAACATTCAATGAAGTTTATTTTCCCTTCGTCAGTGAGAACAAAACAAGAAATCAGTGAAATTGGAACAGTGATTTTAATCAGAATCACTGATTTTAATGCCAATAGCCTTTGATATTGATGATTAACCTCCTGGTAGGCCTCATTAATAAATGTAAACTAGCGTTCACAACCATACGAATAGGCAAACGTGTTGGGATGTCCTTATTAGGATATTTTTAATTGAACTTTCTATGATGAGTAAGTCCCAGAGTGGAGCCCCTAAACTGTACATGTGCCTGTAATCATCCCGTGTTACTAAATCCTCTTGGACAAGAACCTCATAATTAAGTCAAATACACTTGAAAATAGTGCTAACCTTAGCACATTGGCAGGTGACCAACAGAAATATAGACAGAAATTTGAAAGAGGGTTACAAATCCTACTGGCACCAGAGTTAATTAACAAAAGATAACATTTCAAAAAGCAAGAATCTAAACAGAAAAAATATAAACATTGCTGAATTTATGAAAACATTTTTGTTTACTTACATTGTGACTTTTGTGCTCCAATTGTGAGTTCTAATACCAGTACTGGCAGGAACCTAGGGGAATAGGCGAGGAATACAAAATCAATTTTTGTAACTAATGACCAGCAAATAATTTTAAAATTTTCATAACACTAGATGCAGTTATTTCACACCATTTAAATAAAGTTTTTGTCTTATGATTTGCTGGAGACAAAGACAAGTTGACTCTGCCAAGTTCTCTTCACAAACAACTAGAAATAAACCAGAATTGAAAGCTGCTCCACACAGCATGATCCTTATTTGCAGCCTTCTAGGTACTAACCATTGCCTCTGTATATGATATTAAAATACAGCTGGGATCATTATATTTAGCAAAAAGATTTGGATTGTTGCAACATGGTGGCTGAGGAATTGAGCACTTTGGCTGCAGATCTACTCATACCATTGGCTAAGTTGCTCCAAGTGAGAGCTTTGATACATGAGAATAAGTATACATCCACAGAAAAAAGCAAGGTGGGTACAAAGCACACAATTATATCAGCATATTCACTATCAAAGTAATAGAAATGGTCCCAAAAAAGTGCTTTAAAGTGATACTGATCATTGAAATGGAGTTTGGATGAATCCAGGAGCTATCAGTTCCAAACTTCATGGCCCTAATTCAAACACTGAGAATATAATATTGATATGAAGACAAAGCAATATAATTTAGGAATTGAATTCCAGTAACATTAATGTGAAAGAAATGTGGGATACTTTCTGCTGGATGGAGTAATAATTAGCACAAGAGGAAGATGGTGTAGTCGTTTGAGTACAGTGCACTGAAACAAGGGTTTATCAGGGAAACCGTCCGGGGTGCTATTTCTAAATTACTTTCCTTCAAGAATACAAACAGAAAGATTCATTGTTGATTGCAAAGTGCTCAGTTACATTCATACTTCTTCAAATAAAGCTTGAATCCAAAAAGGTATAGACAACAGAGCAAATAACAATGCCTGTCCTTTGAATAACACGAATGATCTTTTACAGTAAGTACTAACAACTGCCCCTTGACAGTCAATGACATTAAAATCACAGTATCTTCCATTATAAATATCTGAAGAGTTGTCAGCCACTAGAAACTTAACTCAACTAACCATATGAAATTCTCTTAAAATGCTCAGAAACTAGATATGTTGACCCTCTTAAAGTTCTTGAATTACTTATGAGCCAAATGTAAAGAGTGTGATGGACTACCCTACACTTGCCTGATTAATTGTAACCTCAATGTTCAAGAAGCTCAACATCACCAAAGACAAAGCAGTACATCACCATCTAAGCACTACATCCTCACTACAACATGTCAATGTTGCTATAATTACTTTCTACAAGATGCATTGCAGCAAATCATCTGGTTTTCTTTAATTGAAGCTAAAAAACTTGCAAAGCCAACTGTCTGGTAAGAAAATGATAGCACATCAGAATCAGAATCAGAATCAGGTTTAATATCACCGGCATATGTCATGTAACTTGTTAACTTAGCAGCAGCAGTACAATGCGATACATGAAAAATGTAGAAAAAAAGTAAATCAGTTACAGTAAGTATATATGCAGAGTTAAAAATACACGTGGACTAAGATGTTAACTGTCCTGTGCTATCACCAGTGGGATCATCAGTTGATCTGCCACCTGCCTTCAGGAGTTTTGGCCCACTTATGATCAAAAATAGCAAAAATAGAAATAATATTTTTTAAAAATGAGGTAGCATTTATGGGTTCAATGTCCATTTAGGAATCACATGGTGGAGGGGCAGAAGCAGTTCCTGAATCACTGAGTGAGAGGCTTCAGGCTTCTGTACCTTCTTTCTGATGGTAACAATGAGAAGAGGATATGCCCTGGTGATGGAGATCCTTAATAATGGATGCCACCTTTCTGAGGCACTGCTCCTTGAAGATGTCTTGGATACAGCGGAGGCTAGGACCCAAGATGGAGCCAACTAATTTTATAACTTTCTGTAGTTTTCTTTCATCCTGTGCAGTAGCTCCCCCCCACCCCACCCCCCTACCAGACAGTGATGAGGCCTGTCAGAATGCTCTTCATAATACATCTGTACAAGTTTTTGACTGTTTTAGATGACAAACTAAATCTCCTCAAACTCCTATTGAAATATAGCCATTGTCTTGCCTTCCTTATTGTAGCATCGATATGTTTGTACCAGGTTAGATCCTCAGAGATACTGACAGCTAGTAACTTGAAATTGCTCAGTCTCTCCACTTCTCATCCCTCTGTGAGGGTTTGTATTCCCTCATCTTACCCTTCCACAATCAGCGCTTTGGTCTTACTAACAGTGAGTGCAAGCCTGCTGCTGTGCAAATGTACACCTATACGTTCTCCAACTCTTCCTTTTCCCCCCACCTATCAACAAACTTAATGTGAATATACATCACGATTGTTTCATGAGTAGAAATTCTGTAACTCTCTTATGAAACATATCTGAGCAAGTACTCTCACAACATGGACAGTAGCAATTTAAGACAACATCTTATACCATTTTCCTCCAAAGTCAATTAAAGATGGCACTTTATCTTGGCCTGACCAGCATTGCTCATATGCCAAATATGAATAAAACTAAAGTAAAGCATTAACTCCTGTCAGGTTTTTGTACACACATCTGAGAGTGTTCATACTTGTAACATTTTCTATTTTATTTTCCAACATTTTGTGTTTTTGTTTGAACTCAGTTCTTGTTCAGAGGACATTATGGTGCTATATTAAGACCATTAAGACAAAGGAGCAGAATTAGGCCATCTGGCCCATCAAGTCTGCTCTGCCATTCAATCATGACTGATCCTTTTTTCTATCTCCTCCTCAACCCCAGTTCCCGGTCTTCTCCCCGTAACCTTTGATGCCATGTCCAATCAAGAACTTATCAATCTCTGCCTTTAACACACCCAAAGACCTGCCCTCTACAGTAGAATATGGCAACAAATTCCACAAGTTCACCACCCTTTGGTTAAAGAAATTTCTCCGCATCTCTGTTTTGAAAAGGCGCCCCTTTATCCTGAGGTTATGCTCTCTTGTCCTACACTCTCCCACCATTGTTAACATCCTTTCCACATCTACTCTGTCTAGACCTTTCAACTTTCAAAAGGTTTTAATGAGATTCTCCCCCCATCCTTCTGAATTCCAGCGAGTACAGACTCAAAGTCATCAAACGTTCCTCATATGATAACCCTTTCACTCCTGGAGTCATCCTTGTGAAACTCCCCTGGATCCTCCCCAATGCTAACACATCCTTTCTAAGATGAGGGGCCCAAAACTGTTCACAGTACTCAAGGTGAGGCCTCACCAGTGCCCGAAAAAGCCTCAGCATCACATCTTTGCTCTTGTATTCTAGACCACTTAAAATGAATGCTAACATGGCATTTTCCTTCCTCACCACTGACTCGACTTGCAAGTTAACCTTTAGGGTGTTCTGCACAAGGACTCCCAGGTCCCTTTGCACCTCAGATTTTTGGATTTTCTCCCGGTTAAAACAATAACAATTGCAACAATCGAAGTTTAATAAATTGAATACAAACAAATTTGACCGTTTCTCCTCACACTGACCAGAATAAGCTCATTTATAAAATTATCTTGCTAAAGCTGGTAAATGCAGCTTGAATGGCAATTAAAACTTAGACGTAAAACCATAAGGTAACAGATTAACAATCTTTCAATATTCTAAAGGAACTTGCAATGCCATAAGGAAGATAATTTTTTGCATTAGGTGCAAGTAATGAATTTACTTCACTTTTCATAAGAGCTCAGAAGTCAGTTGAATGAGTTCTTTAATGCACAATATCTCTAAGGGTTAGGGCTGAGTAGAGTGCATGCTATTAGCACTGACTTCTCTCCATGAGTTCAACCAGCTGGGCATTTTGAATGTGTAAAGTTTGAAAGTAAAGTGCCATCAAACCTGCTGCATGTGCATCATGCCCAAACCTGCAGTGCTCTTCATGATATCCAAACATGTATACATCACTGAAAAGAAATCAAACGATAAATTATTTCCCTAAATAAGAAACACCAAACAGAATAGGAGAATGGCTCACTGGTCTTAAGAACAGTGGAGATGAAGTTACTGCTTGTCTACCATTTTGCGTATTTTGTCTTTTACCAATAAACTCATTTTCTTCTAAATGAAGACAACAAATACAGAAGCCTGAAGTCCCACACCATCAGCTGCAAGAACAGCTATTTCCCTTCAGCCATTTTGTTCCTGAATCAACCGTCAAAACTATAATCGTCACTACAGTTTAGCAACACTAAGACCAGTCTGATCACTGTGCACTAAAATACTTTGTTTATTCTAATTGTGTTTTTATCCTCTAAATGAAAACATACAGATATCAATATGAGTTTGAATAAATGTTGCTCTGGAAAGGATTAGATTAGATTTGTTTGCAACAATTAATATAATTATTTAGAATGGAAACAACCATTTATTATTTTAAATTCTCCATTGACAACTCTGAACCTATCAGGATGCTGGTAACAAACAAGAGAAAATCTGCAGATGCTGGAAATTCAAGCAACACACACAAAATGCTGGAGGAACTCAGCAGGCCAGGCAGCATCTATGGGAAAAAGTACAGTCGATGTCTTGGGCCGAAACCCTTCAGCAGGACTGAAGAAACAAAGCTAAGCAGTAGATTTAAAAGATGGAGGGGAGGCTGATAAGTTGCCTAACCTCTGCCGTTTGGCTCTCTGTCCTCAGTATTGTATCAAATTTCTGTTGGTCTCCCATTCCAATGGCATAGTGGCATCAGTGCCGGACTTCAAGACGAAAGGTCCCAATTCTTCTTTTGATGTCCAAGTCGCACCTGCCATCTGATGTCACCCAGCTCCCTAAGTAGCAAAAGTTCTTTACTTGTTTTATGTCTTCCCCATTTATTCTCAGCCTGCAGATAGGATTCTCTTTCTTTTTGGATATCACTATACATTCTTTTTGCAGTTGATAGACAGACCCACTTTTGCACTTTCGTCAACAATTCCATTCATTGCTATATTAAAGCAATTACAATTTCAACAATTGAAGGTTAATAAATTGAATAGAAACATGTACTTGTCATTGGATCACTCATCTTTATCATTCATAGTCAGTTTCTCTTTACATTCAAATTATCAAAGTAGACAAGCACAACCAACTACTTAACTGTTCAGACAGAAGCAATATTTTGACATAAAAACTGATTGGAGGAACTTGAAAAATAAAAGAAA
Source organism: Mobula birostris (assembly GCF_030028105.1). Taxonomy (NCBI): domain Eukaryota; kingdom Metazoa; phylum Chordata; class Chondrichthyes; order Myliobatiformes; family Myliobatidae; genus Mobula; species Mobula birostris. Next base: position 56,522,358 of record NC_092386.1, read on the forward strand.
CACTTGCATTTACAAAGTAGTTTTTTTTATTTCTTTCCTTTCAAATCAATGCTCAGCCATTAAAGAACTTTCTCTAAGTGCAATGTAAAGAGAAAATGCTGGAAATACTCAGCAGGCCAGGTAGCATATGTAAAAAGATTAAACAAAGTTAACATTTCAGGTCAATGACCTGATGTCAGATTTTACTTTTTAAGTTTATTTAGAGCTGTGACACAGAAAATGTGGCAGCCAATTTGTACTTGCCAAGTTCAACAAACAGCAAGGTGATGATAACCAATTAATCTTGTAACACTGAGTGCACAATGAATATTGGCAGAACACAGGAAATAACTTCTTTGATTTTACAATAAAATACTGCAAAGTTATTTTTATATCCATCAGCTTTTAATGTTCCCTCAATATCACTGTAATCTGTATTGGAAAATCAGTCAAGGGTTCTGTCCTCAAGTCTCAGGAGTGAAACTTAAGCCCAGGACCTTTGAGCAATTGTGCCGACGACGCTACATTGATTGGCCTTATCTCAAGCAATAACAAGGTGGCTTACAGGGAAGAAGTCATCTCTCTGACACAGTAGTGTCAAGAAAACAACCTCTCCCTCAATGTCGCAAAAACAAAGGAGCTGGTTGTGGATTACAGGAGGAATGGAGACAGGCTAACCCCTATTGACATCAATGGATCTGGGATTGAGAGGGTAAACAGCTTGAAGTTCCTTGGCATCCACGTCACCGAGGACCTCACGTGGTCTGAAAACACCAGCTGTGCGGTGGAAAAGGCACAACAGCTCCTCTTTCACCTCAGACGGTTGAGGAAGTTTGGTATGGGCCCCCAAATCCTAAGAAATTTCTACAGGGGCACAATTGAGAGCACCCTGACTGGCTGATCACTGCCTGGTATGGGAATTGTACCTCCCTTAATTGTAGGACTCTGCAGAGAGTGGTGCGGGCAGCCCAGCGCATCTGTAATTGTGAACTTCCCATGACTCAAGATATTTACAAGGACAGATGTATAAAAAGGGCCCATAGGATCACTGGGGGCCCAGGTCATCCCAACCACGATCTATTCCACCCACTACCATCCAGGAAGTGGTACCACAGCACAAAAGCCAGGACCAACAGGCTTTGGGGCAGCTTCTTCCAGCAGGCCTTCAGACTGTTGAACTCACACTGATTTGAGTGTACTCTATATTACATTGACTGTTCTATTTACTATGATTGCACATGGCACACTTAGATGGAAATGTAACATAAAGATTTTTGCTCATGTATGTGAAGGACGTAAGAAATAAAGTCACTTCAATTCCAGCTGAATCACAACTGAAACAGGGTATGCGTACGAGGTGGATTCAAGTTGAGAGATAATGATATATTCAAGTTCCCTGGAGAATAAAGATGATATTAACTTACTAATGCAAAAAAAATAACAGCAAGATTCCTGAAAAGTTGATGATCAAGGTCACTGGAGGTATACAAAATGTTGAAATGTTCTCTAATTTCTTGCAAAGAACTTGATAGTTACTTTTCTAATCTTAATTGTTTTATTTTATGCCATTTTTTTCATCAATCCTCTTTCCATAAATCAAGGATTTACAATTTGTTATTCATCAGTTTTTGCCCTAGTAGTATGTCATTGTAAACTGATATTCATCTTTCTTATAGTTTTCCTGTTCCTTGCGTTTGTTTAAGGACTTTACTTGCCTCCCACCCCAGGTTTATGCTGGCTTCTTTAACCCCTATTCTCATGGCCAGTTCACTTCAACCTATCCTCTCACCGCATTTTCTTTGCCACACATTCTCTTGCTGAATAACTCTTGGATCAAAATTTATTGCAATTCTAGGAACTCATGAACCAAAAAATCAAGTGGGCGGACTGTCATAGGAGGAAAGCTAAGAGGAAAAAGGTCAAGTTAACCATTCATAATGCTATTTAATTTAAAAGTAGCTTGCTTCATGATATTTTCTTTTCCATGTGAAATTTGGCAACCAAAGGAAGACTGGGGGAAGAGGTGAAAATAGTTTCAGGGACAAGATGAATGCTTTTTCCCTTCACAACATATTTCATGACATATGCCGGTAATATTAAATCTGGTTCTGATTCAGTGCTCAAGCTTCCACCTCTAAATCCCGCCATTTCATTCATAATCAGATAATAGGCACCTCAGAGAGAAAACATAGGAAGTACATTAATCAATATTCAACTCACTAAGGACAGTATATTTCTTAAACAGAAGCAGGTAAAATGCTAACCAAGATAAACATGAATCTTATGCAGGCACAGACAAGAAACATTCTAATCAGAATCAGGTTTAATATCACTGGCGTATGTCGTGAAGTTTGTTTTGTTGTAGCAGTACATTGGAATACATAATAATAAAAAACTATAAATTACAACAGGAATATATGTATATAAAATTAAATAAGCAGTGCAAAGAGAGCAAAAAAAGAAAAACATAGTGAGATAGTGTACACAGGTTCATTGTATATTCAGAAATCTGAAGGCTGAGGGGAAGAAGTCATTCTTGAAACGTGTGCTTTCACGTTCCTGAACCTCCTCCTTGACGGTAGCAATGAGAAGAGGACATATCCTGGATGATGCAAGTCCTAATCAAAAATGCCACCTTTTTGAGGCATCACCTTTTGAAGGTGTTCTCAGTGCTGGGGAGACTGGTGCCCATGATGGAGCTGGCTAAGTTTACAACTACTGCAGCTTTTTCTGATCCAGTGCTCTTACCCGAAATTGGTCCTCAGCACAAAAAAGAAAGCTAACACAAACATGAGAAATTTTGCAGATGCCAGAAATCCAAAGCAACACATACAAAATGCTGGATGAACTCAACAGGTCAGGCAGCACGTATAAAAATGAACAAACAGTTGATGCTTTGGACGGAGACCCTTCTTCAGGACTGAGAAGGAAGGGGCAAGATGCCAGAATAAAAAGGTGAGGAGCGGGGACAGGAAGGAGGCTAGCTGGAAGGTGATAGGTGAAACCAGATAGGTAGCAAAGGCTCAAAGGCTAGAGAAGCTAACACAGTACTGGGCATTTCCAATCATAATTGAAAACATTCCCACAGAATTATCCCGTGAGACAATTAAGCCACATATTAACACCCCCACCCCATGTGGACTACCCCAACTCACTGGGTTATGAATGTTTCAGATATTGCAATTTTACTTGAAGTAAAGAGAATTAAAGAGAAAGTAACTGACAGGAGGAATTAATGAGTATTGGAATTTTGGGCATTTACAGGTACTAATGAAAGGGCAATGATGATGAGCGATGAACAAAAGGAAATGTCAAAGTACATGGATATTGAAAGAACCAAAACATGGCAAGAATAACCTTCAGAAGCAAGATATAATAAGAACATGAGATACTGCGGTACAAAACTTTAAATCTTCAGACTTTGAAGAACAATAAATCTTGTCAATTAGCTAAATACTTCAGATTGTAGTGAAATTGGTAGGTCAGCACAGGCTAAGGACACCATTTTTCTACCCTATCCCTATATCTTTTTCACTATTACATATTTAAGATCTACATAAATCTTAGCTCTTAATGACATTGATGACTGAATGTCCATTGCCCTGCAGCAAAGAGAGTTCTAAAGGTTTATCAAGCACAGTTCTCCTCATCATCCTCAATGTCAATCGTCAATAACAAACCCCCATTTATTGAGTTCATGATCATTAATTCTAGTGGCCACAGCCAGAGGAAAAGACTTTCCTGTATTTACCCTGTTGTTAGCTTATACATTTGATAGCAGTCACCTCTCACTTTTCTAAACTTTGAATAATCGACACATAACCTACTCAATCTTTTATCCTGTAAAAGACATATCATTCAAGAGGGCACGACTTCAGGATTGAAGGACGTCCTTTTAGAACTGAGATGCGGAGAAATTACTTTAGTCAAAGGGTGGTAAATCTGTGGAATTTGTCGTCATGAGCGGCTGTGGAGACCAAGTCATTGGGTGTATTTAAGACAGAGATAGATAGGTTTTTGATTAGCCGGGGCATCAAAGGGTATGGGGTGAAAGTAGGTGTAGGGATGAATGGATGAAGTGGATCAGTCCATGATTGAATGGTGGAGCAGACTCGATGAACCGAATGACCTACTTCTGCTCCTAAATCTTATGGTCTTAAGTCTGGCGAGTCTTCACTGAACTCCCTCTTACAGCAAGTACCTCCAATTTTGGTTAAATGTATTTGTTTTTTTAAATGTTTTTAACATTCATGGGTTTTCATGGAGTCTCTTCTGCCCATTATCTGTTAATCTTCAACTGTTTTTGACTAGAAGTGGTAATTTTGCAAACGTTTAATTAGATCCACTGGCTGGGAGATCGCACAGCTATCTATTGCATTGTTTAATCATGCGCATAATCCTGCATTGTATGAGATTTGCATCTCATTATTTTCTGGTGTGCCTAGCAGTCTTTCCACTTTCTTTGTTGAAACTTGGTTGACCCACTGGTTTGATAGTGATGGCAGAATGATGGATATTCAGGGTCATGAGGTGATGTTCACTACAGCTGTTGCTGATGATCTAAGCACCTCAGGGATGCCCGATTTCGATCTGCCCTGAGGCCATCTGCACCATTTCCATACTTAATAACCTATTAGTGATTGGCGACAGCTCCATGAGTATTTCATTATTGCTCACCTTTTTAAAACCAGTTGGCATTTTTTTTCTCTATCAAAGTCGTTAACCTCACATTCTCCCTATGTACCACATCTACCACATAGTTGCCCACTTATTCAGCATGAGTGCATCCTCGTGAAACTTCCTCACATTTTCAACTAGTTTTGTGTCATGCTCAAAACTGTCATCTATGTATCAGTCTACTGAGCAATAACATGACAATGCAAGACGGGCATGTCTAATCCTATCCTTCGACTTTTACTTGTTGACCAGATTTCAGTCTATACTAGTATTTTACTCCAATTTCGTTGGCCCCCAACTCCACTCTGCAAGTTCCAGTCTAGTTTCTCATAAAAGGCTTCTGAAAATCCAAATATATACACTCGCACACGTGTATGCATGGACAGGTTCTTCTCACTATTCTACCAGCCACAACCTTAACGCTTTATATATAATTCCCATTTCAAAATCATTAATGATGCAATAATTATTTTTCTTAAATCACCTTGACATCAGGTTCTTTATATAGATGCCACGTTCCCCAACTACTAACATTAAACTAGCAGGTTGATTATTCCCCATTTTCTCTCTCCCTCCTTTATCAAATAGGAAGATCATGTTTGTAATCCATAATCTGCAGTAACCATTCCAGAATTCATGGATTTTTGTATGATGATAACTAGAGCATCCAATATCTCCATTGCCAAATCATTAAAAAATCTCAGACATAGATCATCCAAAGTTTGAGATTGTCAATCACATGGCTAGGATAACAATATGTAACTTCACCCAAGCATAGATATTTTTTCAAATATCAAAAAGCAGATGACACAAAGATTTGTGGTATTGTGGATAATGTAGAAGGCTCTCGTAGGTTACAAGTTTGTTAATGATACTACAGTGGTTGGCCAGACCATCAACAATGATGAGTCAGCTTACAGAGAGGAGGTTAAGAGAGCCTTGTGAAATGGTCTCAACACAGACAAGACAAGAGAGTCAGTTATGGACATCAATGGCTCTGTTGTGGAGAGAGTAAAGAGCTCAAAGCTCCTTGATGTGCACATAATGGACGATCTAACCTGGACCCACAACACGTCTTCTCTTGTCAAGGAGGCACAGCAGCATCTACACTATCTGAGGAGATTGAAGCATGCAAGGTTCCCTGCCCCCATTCTAACAACTTTTTACAGGAGCATCATTTAGAGTGTCCTATCTTGCTGAATCCTTGTGTGGAATGAAGGCTGCAAGGCATCAGACCACAAGTCCCTACACAGGATAGTTAAAACTGCAGAGTGCACCACAGGTGACTCCCTTCCCCATATTTGTGACATTCATCAAGAGTGTTGCACATGAAGGGCCCCAAAGGATTATTGATGATCCCCTCCACCCATCCCACAATCTCTCTGACCCACCACCGTAAGGAAGGAGGTACTAAAGTATCAGGACTAGGACTGCCCAATGGTGCAACAGCTTCTTTCCTCATGCTGTAAGACTAATAAATATCCTGCCACCACTGAGGTCTCATCACTAGGCCAGGGTGCTGTTTATTATATACTCTGTTGTTTATTTGTGCTGTATGCATTTTGAATTTATTAATTTATATGCTTATATCTTTATGTGCTGTGTGTGATGTATGTCTTGTGGGTGCACAGTGGTCCAGAGGAATGTTGTTTTGTTTGGTTGTATATATACAGTCAGAGCCTGACCTTAAACTTGAACTGGACATTGATAAGATGCAGAGCTGGTCTGAGAAGTGGCAGATGATCCTCAATCCAAGAAATAAGAAATGATTCACTTTGGAAGATTGAACTTGAAGGTAGAATATAGGGTTAATGGCAGGATTTTTGACAGTGTGGAGAAACAAAGGGATCTTGGAGTTTATGTCCGTAGATCCCTCAAAATTACAACACAGTTTGATAGTGGTTAAGGTAGCATACGGTGTGTTAGCCTTCATTAGTTGGAGGATTGAGTTCAAGAGCCATGAGCTAAGTCAGGTTAGATCACATTTGGGAGTAGTGTTCAGTTCTGGTTGCTTCATTGTAGGATTATAGGAAGGATGTGGGAGTTTTAGAGAAGGTGCAGAGGATTTACCAGAAAGCATGTCTCATGAGGATAGGTTGAGAAAGCAATGAGAGGAGGAGGGTGACAGGTGACTTAGAGGTATAAAATAGATCGAGCAGACAGTCAAAGACATTTTCCCAGGGTGGAAATGGCTAATACAAAGGGGTGGGAATAACTTTAAGGTGTTGGGAAAAAAGCTGAGGCTGGACATCAGAGAAATTTTTTTTAAAATCAGAGAGTGGCAGATGTGTGGAACACACTGACAGGGGTGGTGATAGAGGCTAATATATTAGGAACATTTAAGAATCTCTTATGTAGGCAAAAGAATGAAAGAAAAAATAGAGAGCTATGTTGAGAGGAAAGGGCTAGATTGACTTTGGAACAAGTTAAAGGGTTAACAAAACATTATGGCCAAAGGGCCAGTACAGTACTCTATGATCTATGTTTTAATCAAGGTTGAACTATGGTTTATTGACAAACACCAGAAGCTAGAAGAGATTACAAGTCCTCTCGAAATACAATGACCATCATGCTTCCTGAAGAAAGAAAATGCTTCATTTATCCTATGTACATAAGACCTCCCATCAGTGGTTGGGGCCAAGAACAGTATCCTTGTTTATAAATAATTTCTTACTTGTAAATTTAGATGTTCTAATCCCTTCATTGCCATACCTAACAAGGAACACATTTGTATTTTCTGATATCTTATGCAAAATATAGTAGTAAATAAAGTCCACAAATAATTACTCAAAGGTACTATTTGGAAATAAAACAGATGATCATTCATGGATTGCCAATTGTATTGACCGAATGAAGCAACTGGGGAGGCTGGCACAGGCCAAAAATATTAGATGCCATTTGCATCCTGATATCAGTGAGATTGTCAGCATGAGAGAAATGGATCGAGTCAAATATCTTCTGGTCTTTCCTCACTATTTTAAAATTTCCATTTTTGTTTTGTTTACTTAATTTTTTTAATGATATTGACACCATGTGAGATCACCATTTGCTGTCATTGCTAAAAGCCTCTGAGGCACTGGTGATAAGCCACTTCTTTATACTGCGATTATCCCTCTAGTCAAGATATCCCCAAAATGCTACTGGGTAGGGAGTTCAAGGTTTTAGACCCAGCAAGCAACAACAGATTTTCATATTAGCATGCTGAGCAACTGGAAACACACCTGCAGGTGGTAGTGTTCACATGAACTGTTGCTCTTATCCTTTATGGTGTTAGAGGCTGGGAGTGTGGTTACTGCAGTAGGCAATACACATTTCACCAAGGTTTGCCACTGGTTGTGTGATGGCATTGAGTTTGCTGACCACGAAGTTCTAAACTCATATGAAGACCTTAAGCCTTATCTGATATAAATAGCCACGTGTGCCCTCATTAAAGGGAGGTTATACTGTAACAATCCAATCTTCAAAGACTAGTTCACTTCTCTGTTTATCCTCCATGGTGGGTTTAACTGCCAATACCTTCTATTTGAGTGTTGGGTCCCCCTTCCCCTACTGAGGAGGAGATACTTCCAGCTAACAATGTAGTTTAAACACAGTTCAATTAGTTTCAGTGATACAAGTTTAAATTCAAACAACATTCTTAAAACACATTTAAAACTCAGGAGGAATTCTATTTTATTAAAGACAAATTACAAACCATTTCTAAAACACAAAGGATTTCCAAAAAAATGTACAATTCCTACAAGCTAAAAAGGCATTCCGACAAGTCACAGACGAACCAGTTGTTCATTGCCGCAATCGAAGGCAGCCCATGTTTCTGTCATGTTTTTGATGCTCCTAGACCATTCCTAAAAAGCCTAAACTGCTGACTACATTTATACTATTTATTTGCTATTTGGGCGACTTCACGCACATGATTTTTAGGTACGCACAATTAATGCTGTGAGGCTAACTCTTTTGAGTACATAAATCATGCAACTTACTAACAGATCAGCTATTGATATGCTAATTGAAAATATTCATCGGTTCTGCAAGCTTTGAACAAAACAACTTAGTTAATTTTGTTTGTACTGCCAAATTAAATAATCCATTGTCTTATATTGCACATCGTGAGAAGTTAAGACAGGTGTTGTGGGACCAGCAAGCCTGGTAAACAGAAAGTGTTTGCTTACAAGCTATCTTATTAACTTTAAACTGATTACTGCTTGCAATTTACTTTAAGAACTAAAGACTGGTTCCCAGTTACGACCAAAAGCTAAACAAAGAATATTAGTAGGAAGTTTAACATATTCAAAAATAACACTTTGACCTTTTGAGCTCACAGCTGCTGTGTTTAGAAAGCTGAACTTGGCAAAAAAAAACTCCGCTGACCTAGCACAGTGCATATTCATCACAGTTAAATGAATGAATGTTTAACCTGGTGAATGAAATGTTCTGCCGTGGAACATGTTGAATTTCTTCAGTATCTTTGGAGCTGCGACATGTAGGCAAATGGCAAGTTATCCATCAAGTTTGTGAAGGCTTGTATTTGTTGGAAAAGCTTTGGGTGTTACTCAGTGCAGGGTACCCAGCCTCTGTCAAGGGATCCAACAGGCCAAGCAATCCCATCCATTGTTCTCTTATCTTCACGCATCCCTGTTCCTTGGATAGTGGTATCATACAATTAGAAAACTAAACTAGCATCTTCCCACTTCCTTTCCAGTCCTGATAAAGGATCTGAGTCCAAAATGTCGACTGCTTATTCATTTCCATACATACTTACTGACGGTCGAGTTCCTCCTTTGTGTATGTTGCTCTGGATTTTCAGATTAGTGATTACAAAATGTTAATTTTCTTATAAATCATAATATAAATTGGTTCTCCTTGTCTTCCCTTGTTCATAGTTAACCTAACAATTTTAATTGAAAAAGAAAGCTTTTCCTCATTCCATTTAAAACAAATGGATGTGAGGTTCCTAAACTAGGGCTATAACCCTTGGTTTAAGAGACTGACATTTCATTTGTGGCTCAACACACAACAAATATGCTGCTGCAGATAGATAGCTTACAATTGCATTAGCTGTTCATGATAGGTTTCACCAGCTACTGAAAGGCATAGAATCAGCTGTTTCTCTCCAAATAGAACATGCCACCTTTGCACACTATATATCCAAATTTGAAATTAATAAAACATGAATCTAGCTTAAATATCACTATATTGTTCTTGAAATTGATTCTCCAAATTGTACTATTAACACATGTTTGAGAAAAAACCCACAATTCTCAATTGATATCTATTCATCAATTTGGTACTTGAGTATCAAGGGAAGTAAGATCGTTACCTAATCGATCTTACTTCTCTTGATTTAACACCAACTGTTGCAGCTAGTTATGAAAATGGGTGAACAATTCTTCCAACAACGGCTTCTGACATCTATTCGTCTTCCACCAAACCCCACACCCTTATTCCAATTCCATAGATTCCAATCCACTAATATTTTAACCATCAACTTGGCAGTAAAGTTCTAAGCAACAATAATATAAACTTGACACCAAGTAAAATTAGAACCAAGAAAGCATTATTTAACTCTTTCATGAACATTTCTTAAAAGAAAGATTGACCATTCTATTTAATATATTAAGGCTGGAACATTCATTTGTCTCAAATTAGTTTACTAGAAAATAGCAATGAAAATGCTCTTAATAGAACACAAATATTATGGTAGTCATCAATCACTCAATCTTAATTCGGCATTACATTTTAAAGTGATGTCATCAATCATGATTCCATATCCCTGGAATTTAATCATGTGCAGGGTATAAGGAAAAGGTACATTTTAAAATATGACATTTTTTGAAAATATGCAAAAATCAATTAACTCTGACAAATATTTTCAAAAAATTATGCCATCCTTTGAGATAGTAAATTGTTCATGGATTTCAAACAACATAACACCGCAGGGAGCTGTCATAATCTAACAATTCTGGGCAACACAAAATAATGAGTGATCCATGCCCCTGTTATTGATATACTCGGCATTGTTGCTATGGGAGATCCAATGTTCTATTACTGTTCAAGTTCGTTGCTATGCAACACAAAGAATATGCTACATAGTCAAACATTATATTTGAGCCCTCAGTGACTCAGTTGCTCATTGAAACCACCAATAGATGGAGTATCCACTCAACTGACTAGTTTCCTTTTTCTGGGACAATTCACCAAAATCATTCAGCACAAGTCCAGTTCAAGATTGTTTGCAGTAATTGAAACAATTCTACTTTCAAAGCTAGTTTTGTTCAGGGGAACTGGCAATGACCTCAGAGAGAATTAATCAATAATAGGAAGTTTCTCTAATTGTGCTCACTTGCAAATCTTTGTAGTGCCTCCAAAATTAAGCTGGTTTGTTTGTAAACATTGGTATCAGCAGAATTAATTTTGAAAATTAATTTGCAATTTCATTTTAAATCATTTTAGGCCCAGTTATCACTGAGCATTTTGCAGGCAATATGGAATGGAGCCACTATACATACAGTAGTAGTGGAAAGAATGAATGGTTAGGGTGGTAGGTACTAATCAAGTGAGCTGCTTTGTGCTAAATGGCGTTGGGCTTCCAGTTTTGCTGGAGCTACACTCATCCAGGCAAATGTGCACATATTCCATCACACTGTGAATTTGTGCTTTGTACATCAAAATACTTTGGGATATCAGGAGGTAGATTACTCAACACAGGATACTCACTTCCTAACATGCACTTCTAGCCATAGTATTTATCTGGCTAGTCCAGATGATGTTCTGGGAAATGATAACCCTGAGGACATCGCAAGTACGGGACTAATCTAACACCTGTGTAGCACTGGTCTTATCTCGTGTGACTAGTCACCACACTCTATGAGAAAATCAAATTAAATAGTACTGCACTAGGTGCTAGCAGGCCAGTAGAAGCTTTAGGTATCGGAAGGAGGCAGTGAATAGAAAACGCACACTTCTGGAGGTAATTTTTGTTTATTAAAAAAAAGCAAGATATACAAAATATTTACATGGATAAGAACTGTACAAATTCCAACATTCTGTTTAGGCTCCAAATCTCAGTTATCAAACAAAAACCAAATTTCTTTTTAGTTGACATCATTGAGATTCATTAGAACCTAATTAAAGGTTTACAGATATAAATATTCAAAAAAATCAGTTCTTGCAGAAAATCAAATTCAGATCCTTTGAATGAAAATAAACTTATACATCCAACCATATTAAATCCTCTTTGTCATGAAACATTTCATTTCTGCACTGGTTTTTCGATCTTGGGTGGCTCGCCATCTTGTTTCTTGGTTCGTTGGATGAAACGGTTGATCATGTACGGAAAGTCCATTCACAAAACATACACAACAAAAAACCCGACCCATTCCCTTGGTATGATTTAACAGAACTAATTCTTGGTTATATGGTAGAGATCTTGGACACTCGTCTCTGCTGATATTGTCTCATTATAGCTGCTGCCTGTTATAGACATAGCTTCAATAGATCTTTTATCGATATAGTCTCTCCTCCAGAGGCTTCACCCTGAGGTATTCAAGTAAGGGTAGAGATATTCACTACTAATTCCACTTCTAACAGTTTATATCTTTAGTTTCTAACAGTTGGCTGCATTTCTCTCACTTCCCTGTGTCTGCGTCAGTCACACCTCATTCTCACATAGTTTTACCCCCCCCCCGAAGTTTTCTTCTTTTAAAAAACAATTGGTAAACCTTGTTTTTTTAAGCTCCACAGGTGGAGCTTTCTAACATTACATCTTTTGAGTTTAGTTAACCTAGGTTACACTCAGAAATGGTAATGCCATTAAATGATAAAAGATAGATTGGTAGACACTCTCTTTTTGGGATTAGTCATTGCCTGTACTTTTGTGGCATAAACATTACCTGTCATTAATCAGCTCATAGCTGAATATCACCTCGGTCTTGCTGCAGGCAGAAATGGACTACAGGTGCGCGCTGCTTAATGTCCATTCGGACAACTTCCTATCGCATATACGTCCGTAGTCCCGATCAGAGAACGTGACCTAGCGGACGTAACTAATCTCGTGTATTGCGTGTCTCTTGAGTGTAGTAGAGTTATCTCTCTGTTTAATTTTCTTTCAAAAATATTACCGTAAAGTGCATGATGGCTTCCAAATGCAGGTTATTCTACCTGAAACTTTTCCAGTGGAACACTATGAGGAAGTTGAGACCAGTGATGTGGATGATCCTGATCACCTTTGATAAACTGTGTGTGATATAGGCGAAGAAAGTGTCTACATAAAAGTTTAAAAAGTGAAACAAATTAAAAAGGTTAAAATGAAATAAAAAATTATAGTGTATGCATGTATTATAGTGTACAGTATACAGTTTTCAAGTAAGTTCTTGGCTATTTAGTCAATACAGGTACAGTACAGTGCTCCATATAGGTTTGCTAGGTATGTAATATGGTGTTCGCACAATGTCCAAATCACATAATGTCCGATTTCACAGGACGTATCGTGGACATTAAGCGACACTTCATTCACTGAAGAGTTGCAAATGGAATTGAATATTGCGCAATCAGTGAGCATTCTCACTTCTAACTTCATGACTGAAGGAAGTTCATGATGAAGCAAATGAAAGGGTTTGGCCCCAAAATACTGTCCCAACAAAATCCAGCAGTGATATCCTGGATCTGGAATGATTGATCTCCAACCACAATCTTCCTCCCCTCTGCAAAGGATGACAAACCAGTGGAGTGATTGATCTACTTACATTGATTTCAGTTTCATTAGGATTCATTGTTGGCACATCAGGTAAAATTCTGTCTTGTAATCCACTGGGGTCATTCTCACCTCAGCTCTGCACTTCACTTCTTTGGGATGAAACCATATGGTCCTTACATAACCAAAGCTCAGCATCAGTGAGCAGGTTATTGGCAATAAGCGTTGTTGATGATGCCTACCACTGACTTTATTGATAACTGAAATAAGACTGATTGGGTGACAATAAGCCGAACTAAAATTGCTGTTTAATTTGTTAAGATGGTACTACTGAGACATTCTTGATGGAAATCAAAACCATTCACTCAGAGGGCATATCGCAAAATGGTAACCGTAAATGCTTCTTCCAAATTGTGTTAAGCATGGAGTAGTATATGGAGTGCTCATCAGGGGATTTATGGATGATAAAGTACAGATTTCTTTATTATTGACTTAAGACTGTGAGTCTAAGTGTTTGCATCACTCAGCTGCACACTCAACAGGTAGTTTCTATCACCTTTACCACAATGCCATCACCAGATATAGATTCTCCAACCCTTTTCAGTATTCTGAAGAGACTGTTCATATTCTTCAAATTCCACCAGCTTCTGCTCTTTTCATTATGGCATAAAAACAGAAAATGCTGGAAACACATAGAAGGTCAGGCAGCATCTGTGGAAAGAGAAACAGGGGTAACATAACAAGTCTGATACTCTTCATCAGAATTCAGACAGAGTCTCAGACATAAACTGTTACCTTTTTTCTCCTTACATAGATGCTGCCTAATCTGTTGAGTGTTGTCAACATTTTTTAAAATTTCAGACTGCCAGCAGCTATAATTTTTTTCCATTTTAATTTCTTCTTTTTGTGGTGTCTACCTATGTCACCACAGAAAATGTAACATCTGAACTCTTATCTTTTCCCTTCCCACTCTACAGGGTGTTGAACACTCCTTCAAGGTGAACCAGCTATTCATAATTTTTTTCAATTTGGCATTCTGCACTAAGTACTCAAAAAGTAGTTACCTCTCAACTGGAGAAAGCAGAGATTGTATTTGCAAAACAATTTCATTCAGGCCATGCTAGCAACTCCGAGCTTCCAGTTTCGCTGCCACTTTATCACTCTTTTACAGTTGCACTAGGGCCAGATTGTCTGCCACCTCTTACATGGTTTCAGTAAAGCTCAATGTAGGACCATGGAAGTTTCAGATTTACAGCTTATGTAGTGAGTTCTTCTGCAGCTTTTAGCTCACAGTTCACCACATCTTTTTCATTCTTTCCGCAGTGCTTAGTCATTGGCGTCTACACCTGCTACAGTCATTTACACACAGTGGCCATTTTATTAGCTACACCTGCTCCTTAATGGAAATTTCTAATCAGCCAGTTAGGTGGCAGAAACTCAATGCATAAAGGCATGCAGACATGGTCAAGAAGTTCAGTTGTTGTTCATGCCAAATATCAGAATGGGGAAGACATGTAATCAAAGTGACTTTGACCTTGGAATGGTTGTTAGTGTCAGACGGAGTGGTTTGAATATCTCAGAAAATGCTGATCTCTTGGGATTTTCACTCACAACAGTCTCTGGAGCTTACAGGAAATGGTGTGAAAAATTAAAAAGGAGTGAGTGAGCAGCAGTTCTGTGGGCGAAAATGCCTTGTTAATGAGAGGTGTCATTAACAGACTAGCTCAATCTGACAGCAAGGCAACAGTAACTCAAATAACCATGCATTACAAAAATGGTGTGCACAACACATTGAACCTTGAAGTGGAAAGGATACAACAGAAGATCACAAACGTACATAAAGTGGCCACTTTATTAAGTACAGGAGGTCTCTAATAACGTTCAGAACAACACAAACAACAGCAGCAGCAAAACAAGCTCCTTTCCTTCCACCCCCACCGACTCAAACACAACCAGCCTCTGGCAAATTCGCCGACGTGCGGGCATCAGGTTTCTAATTTCCCCAGGGGACTTGCAGACCTCAGAGCTTCGGCCATTGGGCCTTGACTACCAGACTCGCTGACTTTCGTCGCTAACAGTCAGACTTTGATCTTTGGTATCGACCCCAGGACTCATCTAAACACCAGGTCTTGATCTCCGGACTCACTGACCCTGGGGGTCACTGACTTTCGTGTTACCATCCCTCTTCACAAGTTTTCAAACACAGTGCTTGTGGACCCAACATCCATCCACAGGGATTGCTGACCTTTGACTGAAGAATGCTCTGCCTGATCTCTAAAACCCCCATATCCCTGTCCCTAAACCCCAACCTGACCCCTATTTTCCCACTGTTCCCGAAACCGTTCCTATGAACTCATAAAAAACAACTAAGTCTGAGCCATTCCTCAACTGACATCGCAGTTCAGTGCATCTTGGCCAGAAAACAACTAGTACTGTACTGAAGCTACAAATATGCATCAGAACAGTATTACAGAGCATTGTATTGTATTATACAAAGAACTGTAGATCCATTTATTTTTCTTATTATAACGTAGCAGGAGGCCATTAAGGGCATGCAGGCTTCCAACCCTGCAATCTCAGTGGTTTTGTTCACCTTTCCCATGTGGTCCTGCAACTTAGTCCCTTTCATATGCCTCTCAGTTTCCTTTTGATACTTTTGTCACTTACTTCAACAAGTCCAATTTTCAGCAACAAACCACCTACCAGTGTGTCATTATGATGTAGGAGGAAACCAGAGACCTCGTGGGAATCCACGTAATTACAAGGTGAGCATACAACTTCACTGGGGATGAGAACTGAATGACTGTACATCTTGTACAACTGTACTGCCCAACAGGCCAATTACAGTGAGTTTGGACACACTGGAAAGAAGTTTGACATGAGATCTGTATTCTTCTTTAGTTAGTCTCTAGTTAAATATGAATGTAAGAATCTATGTACATAGATTATACATAAAACAGTAAAAAGTGTAGGCCAGTTGGTCCTTCAAGATTACCGTGCCATTCGATATGTCTGTGGCAGATCTACACCAGGTCTCAGAATACAGGCCCTTTGGCCCAACAAGTCCACGGTGCCACTCATCTAGTCGCAGCGTCTGCTCTTTGGCCCATATCCTTCTATGCTCCGACCCTGCATGCACCTATCCACTTGCTTCCTAAATAATGCTATTGTACCTGTCTTAACTATTTCCTTTGGTAGATCGATCGATATGCTCACCATCCTCTGTGTGGAAAAGGCTACCCCTCAAGTCCCTTTTAATCTTTTCCTGCTCACCCTAAATTTATGCCCCCTAGTTTTAGACTTCCCTATCCTGGGTAAAAGACCTTATCTATGCCCCTCATGACTTTATAAATCTCGAAAGTCACCCCTCATTCTCCTCTGATCCTGGCCATCCTCTCCTTATAACCCAGGATCCAAACCTTTTTCGAACACTTTCCTACCATTTTTCAAATCATCAGCAAACTTACCCACAATGTTTTTAGTTTCTGTCCATATATGTAAATAGTGAAAAGTTAAGGCCCAGCATCAGTCCCTGTGTAACCTAACATTACATATTGCCAGTAAGAAAACAGCCTGTTTATGCCAACTCTCTATTTCCTGCTAATCTTCTTTCGATATCAGCATATTACTTCCTGTATAAGCATCATAAAGAACACATGGATTGTGTAATTAAAAACTTCAAATTGTTAATTACTTTTTTTTTATTGTGAATGATGCGTCATTGACATTTTTATTTTTAGAAAATTACCTTTGATGACCTGACTGATACTGAAACATTAGCCCTGAGCAGATGATTGGGGAAGAGGTCTCCAGAGTCAGTCCTGACTTTTGATAACATCGCCTAGTAACAGAAGAATGACTTGTGTTCCTGGCATATGTGGCCTTATGCCGAGATTTCAATGAGAGATAATGTTTCAGGTAACCAGCATGTGGTAATGCATCATGAAAGGGCACAATGAGAAAGAGATAACATGGGGGTAAGAAAGTGTTTTAACCCATCACTGACATGATCCATGGACAGACTACTGTTTCTGCAATTGTACCAGTTAGGGAGATTTACAGGATGTTGAAAGGGAAAGATCATAATATTTAAATGTATAGTTGAAGACTAAAAAAACATTAATTCAGTCATAGGGAAGAAGTTGGAGTCCGTTATCAAGGATGATGTTTCCAAACACTTGGAGGCACATGATAAATAAGCCCAAGTCAGCATATTTCCTTAAAGGAAAAAACTTCTCTGCCAATTCTGATGGAATCCTTTGAGGAAATAACATGCAGGACAGACAAGAGAAAGACAGTGGATTTGGTTAACTTAGATTTTCAGAAGGTCTTTGGTAATGTGCTGCACATGAGGCTGCTAAACATGATTAAGAGACCATGGTATTACAGGGAAGAAACTAGCATGGATAGAAGATTGGCCGACTGGTAGGAGGCAAAAATCAGAGTCAATGGGGCCTATTCTAGTTGGCTGACAGTGTCTAATTATGTTCTGCAGGATTCAGTATTAGTTCATCTTTTCCCATATGTCAATGATTTGGATGATGAAATTGATGGTTTTGAGGCCAAGTTTGTGGATAGAAGGTGGTGTTAAAGAAACAGAGAGTCTGCTGAAAGGACTTAATCAGATTAGAGCAAAGAAATGACAGATGGAATATAGTCCAGTGGAAAGCATGGTCATACACTTTGGTGGAAGGAATAAAGGTGTAGACTATTTTCTAAATGTACTGGTCCCAATGTACTCCAATTTTCTGGAATCCACTGTACTTTGCATCTACCATTTTGTAGAAGTCTTACAAAAGAAGCACAAAGTAAGTGAATAGATTGGAGTTAGGATTGTCCTACTTTGAGCAGGAAAGATTGAAAAGCAAATTTCTTGTATTCCAGAAAAAAAAGCAAAGACCTGGCAAAGTGAATAAAATGAAATAGTTTGCATTGGCAATGGGATTGTGAAATAGAGAAGCAAGTCTCAAAATAATATCCTTAAAAGCCAGGGAAGATGTTTTGGTCATGATCTGGAAATTGCTATTTACAATGTTTGATTGCCATTTTCAGGAAAGAATTGAAGAGGTACAAGGAGGAAATTGTAGGGCTATAGGAATTGCTGTTGTAAAAATTCACCACAGATCTAAATTATCTGTAATATTATAATATTATCTATGCTGTAATATTTTGAGAGTTCATTTTTCAGGGTGTATTTCTAGCAGGGACAGGATCTATTAGCTATCCCTAACTGCTACCGCCCTCTTTGTGAAAACACACCCACAATGTGATGGGGTAGAAAATTACAAGAATGACATTCAACAGCAATGAAAGGACAGGTGATACGTTTCAAGTGCAGTTTGAAGGAAATCTTATGGTTGATGATGTTCCTAAGTACCCATAATCTTTGCCTTCCTTGGTGTTGGAGATTGAAAGTTTGGGAAGCTTTTGGAGTACCCAAGAGGAGTCACTGCTGTTAATTTAGACAAGAAACACTGCAGCCATGGTGAAAGGGATGAACGTCTATGGTAATAGATGTCTTGCTGGTCATGCAGGTTGCTTGCTTAAGGATGATGTTGAGTTTTTTTAAAATATATTGTTGGAGTGGCACTCATCCAGATAAGAGGGAAGAATTCCATCATACTCCTAACATGAGCTTTGAAGATGGTGAAGAAGCTTTGAAGTATTAGCAGGACTAATTTGCCACAGAATACAAAGCCCCTGACTTGTCCTAGTAGCTAGAGATTTTATGTAGTAGTCCATTTGAGTCTCTGATCACTGGCAATCCCCAGGAAATTGATTGTAGAGAATTTGACAATAGTAATACTAATGGAATATCAAAAGTGCTAAGACTTCTTTCTGGAGATGGCAAATGCACTGGGCATATTGTGGCATGACTTTTACAGTGATCCTACTGGTTATGTCTCATCTAACCTGGAAATTATATTGTCAAAAGCATGTAAAAATTACTAACAGTATTTCATGCTGTGGTTTTCATTAACAATGAAGTCCGACATTTCTGTACTGCAGTTGTCAAGCTAACCGCCCTGCCGTACCAAATTTCTCTTTACAGACAACTAAAAATAGTTTGTAGGATGGGTGGAAGCAAAAACATGGCATATGAGCAGTTCTATAAACCAACATTTGTTTAAATGTTTCATTTTTTATTAGAGGACAGGGTATTGAGCAAATATGCTGAAAGGTATAATGAGAAATTATTATATATAAAATGTATTTTGCTCATTGAGAAGTACAAGCCAAACATTCTAAATAGATTTTTAAACTATCTTTGGTCTAATTTTTTTATTATTGGATTGAAAGATTATACTCTCTATTACCTCCTCGTAAATAAACATAACTTTTTCTTTTATCCTCTCTACATTCATATTATGTGTCTACCCCAGTGGGAAGTTTCTATGTACTCCTAATGTGTTTTTGTTGTTGCAATTACAGTTTTTGGAGATGGACAAGATGAAAATGAAATCTGGGTGGTTTAAGGGTGAATAAATCCCCAGGGCTGAGTGTAATTTATCCCAGGCCACTGTGGGAGGCAAGGGAAGAGACTGCTGGGGCTCTGATTAAGATGTTATAAATCTTCACTCTCCACAAGCGAGGAATCAAATGACTAGAGTACAGCAAATGCAGTGCCCCTTTTAAGAATGGCAGTGGAAGAAAATCTGGTAATTACAAACCCATAAGACCAGCATCATGGAAAAAATTCTGGAAATTATTAATGATCATTTAGAAACAGAAGAACTAATCAGATATATGGTTTTGTCAAGGCTGGATTATGTCTGACCAATCTGACTGATTTTTAATCCTGAAGTACTAACAATGTGCTTTGATGAGATCAGTACAGAGTGTTGTAGATGTGGATTACATTGACTTCAGTAAGGCCTTTGACAATGCCCTATGTGGGCAACTGATCCAAAAAGTTAGGACCCTTGGGCAAATTGGTAGACTAGATCGAAAACTGAATTGACACTAGGGTGATGATAATTTTTTTTCCCCTCTGTCTGTCAACTGCTAATGCAACTGAGGACCAGCAAAGCTTTGAAAAGGAGCACTTTGATGCTGATTGAAGAAAAGGAAAAATATGTACATGCCCACTCATGGTACTGAGTGTGAATTTAGAAATAATGAGAACAATGATCTGAAAAATGCTGAGTATCTTTACCTTTAATTGTAGGTGGACTTAAGATGTAGGGAGTAGAATTTCAGATGGAATTTATGTGAAGCAAGTTAAAGTTTGAGACACCCACCAAGAAAGGAGACATAGCTATGGCAGTGAGTTTTGTTAGCTTTTAGAGAGGAAATGGAGGCAAGGTGAAAAAGGCAATGGAAATCTCAGCTGCAGAGCTTCTTCACATTAAATGCCCCAGGAAGACAAAGTATAATGAAATAACCAAAATACAATGGATTCTGGCTACACACACAAAATTCTGGTGGAACGCAGCAGGCCAGGCAGCATCTATAGGAAGAAGTACAGTCGACGTTTCGGGTCGAGACCCTTTGTCAGGACTAACGGAAAAAAGAGATAGTAAGAGATTTGAAAGTGGAGGGGAAGGGGGAGACCCAAAATGATAGGAGAAAACAGGAGGGGGAGGGATGAAGCTAAGAGCTGGTAAGTTGTTTGGCAAAAGGGATACAAGGCTGGAGAAGGGGGAGTATCATAGGATGGATGGCCTTGGAAGAAAGAAAGGGGAAGGCGAGCACTAGAGGAAGAAGGAGAACAGGCAAGGAGTTATTGTGAGAGGGAAAGAGAGAGAAAAAAAATATATAAAAATTAGGGATGGGGTAAGAAAGGGAGGAGAGGCATTAATGGAAGTTAGCGAAATCAATGTTCATGCCATCAGGTTGGAGGCTACCCAGACGGAATATAAGGTGTTATTCCTCCAACCTGAGTGTGGCTTCATTTCGACAGTAGAGCAGGCCACGGATTGAGTTTCATCTCAACAGTAGAGGTGGCCATGGATGAGCTTCACCTGGTTAATTGGGATACATCAGGACCAGTACATATTAGCTCAATTATGTGGCTGCTCCAATTAGCCAGTTTCATGAAAACAGTTAAGAACGTATTAAAAAAAGAAAAACTAAGTAACAATGTATTTAAATGAAATACAGAACAAATCTGAACACTACCAATATGCAACAGTACTATAAAACTATATTAATTCCTAATAGCTATTGATGGGAGAATTCATCCAGTGTACATTTTTGTTCTTTTAGAGTTGTCCTAAATAATTAGGACAACTACCCCGATTAACTGATGGCCAAATTACCTAGAGTCCGCTGTACTTATGATACTGGAAATCTGGAATAAGAAATGAACAGATTTTGTAAAGATCTAGTTGCCTTGAATAACAAATACAATATCTGTTTACATCATCATACAAGCTGTGGCATGCCCAAACAAAAACCTAATAAAGGTTGTGCAATGGCAACGGTTCTTATATGCCCATGTTGAGAGTAGATGGTGTGCTAATAAAAGCCAGTAACTGTTATTGCCAGGTACAGTAACAACTTGTATAAACAAAAGAAGTAGTATGTTTTAACTTGTATTTCCCCCTCAAAATATAGAAGGAAACATTAATGTTGTATTTTCTACTGCTTTGTTTTAAAATGGGATGGTTAGTCCTGGATTTACTGATATGCACTCTTCACCAAAATATCTTTTTCTTCCCCTGAACATGCCCAAATACAAAAGGCTAATTTCTGCTTTCTGGATGGCTCCAGAGTCAAGCAGCATGATCCAGTGGCAGCAGAGATTTGAATGATGGACAGACTTGAGCAAATACCAGCTACAAAGCTTCTCTGAAGCCTTTTAATTGACAAGAAAACCCTGCTTCCTGTTTTGCAAGATGTCAGTTGTCAAATTCCTCCAAGTTTCTGAACAGCACTGACACTTGGAATCATTTAAAAACTGCTCATTTTTAAAACAAAGAAAGGAGGACAGTTTTGACTTCCTAATATAACATGACTATCTAGGAATCTGTGCCCCATTTAATAATACTGTTTCTATAGAAGTCTATAGAAATAAAATACAGAAAGATGTAATTGAACTGCTGAATTACAGCTTTTTACACTATTACAAAATTGCAATGATCCCAAAGTTTATAATACCTGACCATTAATAGTTAATAAATCTTCTAGTTCTGACACCATTAAGAAACAGTCAATTTTGTCTCCTTATATGCTGCTTGACTTGCTGAATATTTCCAGCATTTTTTCTTGTTTCTTTACTTCAGGTTTCCTGTATCTGCGGTGGTTTTTGTACTGTCGCTACAATTACTTTACTTGGTTTTGGAGTTCTGAAGATCAGCTAATAGATAGAAATACAAATAATTTTTTAAAAAATTGCCTCAATACAACAAGTGAAGTGCTACAAGGATTAGTCTGTGAATCTCCACTTTTTGCAATCAATATCATTGACAGGGATAACAGTACTAACGTATTGTTATCTAGCAATGTGACATTTACTCCAGGTACCAAAGGATGGGCAATGACACCCACATTGTATGAAATAATTTGAAGAAAACTCCATCCCTGTTTCCATGTCCTTAGAAGATTCTACGCTTTACCAGCATTGATTTCTAGCTAATTCAGTCTTTAGGTCCTTATTATCTCTCCTTTCCTTTCTCTATTGTTGCTTTCCATTCAATACAGACTAGGCAAAAAAGAAATATGCATGCATTTAAAATACATAATGCTTGCATATAATATCAAAAAATAAAAAAGCTTCTGAGATAGTACTCCGACAAACAGAAATGCAATTCTGATCATGTGATTTGTCTTTGGCACATAAAGCTGTGCAAAATACTTTCATCTCATTGGCATCAAATCACTTGCCTTTTTTTCTCCATCTCGGTGGCAGCAGTTATTATCTAAGTGCAGCATGTACTGGTCTCAGAGTATCTCATTGCCACAGTTTGGTCCAAGTTATTTCTCAGCTAACCTGTATACATTCTTGCACAGCATTTTGCAGCATTTGCAATATTGTACAATATAATTTGTAATACAATTGATCTACTGAAGATTCAGTTACATGATTGTTAGTTAAAATGAGGATCACTTTAGACCAGAGTGCCAGCTGCTGAAGGAAATTAAATAGTAAGAATTATAACAATTCTTTGAAGTACTCTGAGGATCTTTTACAAACTAAAGTGACATCTTCATTAATGAATGCAACTACACAACCACTACTGCCATACCTAATATATATTTTATATGACTTGCTGGGAAGGATTTAAATATGCTTTATATTTGGCATCTAAAATGATTCCCTTTACTTGTATTTAGAATACCACTTAAATTGGTGGGGCTCATCAATCCATTGACAGCTTTCAAAACTGTTCCTTATAAATAATATCTGTACCTTCCATGCAGCTTAAAATATAATTATTTTAATTATTGATAAACTTGAATATGTACTTGTTTCTAGCCCACTCAATATTTCCTTGCAATTCATCTGTGAAGAAATTCAGTTTTATTTTATATAGCAAGTAGCAACAAAATTTGACCCGATACAAGGTGTAGTTTTAAAACTTTGGAAAAAAATTGGTTCTGGTGAAGAGAGTAAGTGAGTGCCTCCAAGGTAGTCTACTATAATGATGTACAGGAATTCAACTGTGATAGGTATATGATAACATAAATATTTGATTAGCTTATCTGTCCTGTGTCCGAGTTTAGGTGGTAGAAATTAATGAATTGGAAAGAAAGAGGCAATGAACGTGTGGATAGTCAGAGGCTTTTTCCCAGGGCTGAAATGGCTAGCATGAGAGGGCACAGTTTTAAGGTGCTTGGAAGTGGGTACAGAGGAGATATCAGGGGTAAGTATTTTTTTTAAAACGCAGAGAGTGGTGAGTGTATGGAATGGGCTGCCGGTGGCGGAGGCGGATAGAATAGGGTCTTTTAAGAGAGTCCTGGATAGGTACATGGAGCTTAGAAAAGAAGTGGGCTATGGGTAACCCTAGGGAATTTCTAAGGTAAGGACATGTTTGGCACAGCTTTGTGGGCTGAAGGGCCTGTATTGTGCTGTAGGTTTTCTATGTTTCTAAAGATTATTATTATGAAAAGCATTTGCCTTCCAAGAATTCCAGGTGAAATCTACTTTACCGAAGGTATAGAATTGGAAAACAGCACTGAACCAGTGGAATCTAGAGGAGGCAAAGAATATGAAAAGGATTTTAAGAGTAGATGGAGGTGGTAGGGAAGAAACTTGGAAGTTAATAGTTTTGGGGAAGACAGGGTTAATACAAGAAGAGTCCAGGAGGAAACCAGAGGTCATCTTTTGACTGTAGTGAAATGACTATTCAAGGCTGTGGCTTGTAAAGATGCAGCAATAAATGCCCCACAAATCATCAGTGCTGAGAAAATTGAGTTTTTAATTCTGGTGATGTGATGTGATGCAGGAATAGAATCCAGCTGGTTTAACAAACAAAGGGTTATAGTAAACCAAATATTCTAGAGAGAGAGCTGCATTCATTGAGACTCTGCTGGGGTGTTGCACTAATTTTTAAAATTAAAATCTGAAGTAGGGTATTGGTAGCCCCACCATAATATTTATACGTCAAAACATCAGGAGCAATAAATGTGGTCAAAGATAGTGTGGTACAAGCCTTTTCTCTGGAAGCAAGTGGACAAATTCAGATGTAGATTAATACAAATCTAAAATAGCAAAATCAAAAAATGCACAGGGAAGTTACACCAGGCTTGAATGCTTTTGAGGAAAAACAAGTAAGATGCTGCATTGTGTAAAACTAGGAATTGTATACAGAACAAATAAAGATTGCTCTTTACAGAACATTGGCAGGTTACTTTTAAAGTACTGTATGCAA
The DNA here is from genome assembly GCF_030028105.1 of Mobula birostris. Classification (NCBI taxonomy): domain Eukaryota; kingdom Metazoa; phylum Chordata; class Chondrichthyes; order Myliobatiformes; family Myliobatidae; genus Mobula; species Mobula birostris. The sequence continues at coordinate 56,547,519 of NC_092386.1, forward strand.
TAATGGAAATATTAATGATAAAGAAAGAGAATTGTATTCATAGAACATAGAACAGCACAGCTCAGCACAGGCCCTTCAGGCCATGATGTTGTGTTGACCTATTACTCTAATGCAGATCAATCTAACATTTCCCTAATGCAACCGCTTCTATCAGCACCCCGGCAATGCATTACATACGTTTACCACTCTCTGTGTAAAACAAGAAAAACAAACTATCTCTGACATCGCCCCAGTATTCTTAAAATTATGCACCTTGTATTAGCCACTTCTGTCCCAGGAAAAAGTCTTTGGCCATCTGTTCTTATCTTGTACACCTCCATCTAGTCACCTGTCATCCTCCTTCACTGCAAAGAGAAAAGCCCTAGCTCACTTAACCTTTCCCCATGAAAAAAGCTTTTTAATCTCGGCACCATCCTGACAAATCTCCTCTGTACCCTCTCTTAAAGCTTGAAAATCCTTCCTATAATGAGGCACCAGAACTCAGCACAATACTTCAAGTGTGGTCTAACTAGAGTTCCAAACTTCTTTTAAATGTTGAAATCGAGCTTGCATGCACCATTTGTGCTGGCAGCTCGTTCCACACTCTCAAAACACTGAGTAAAGAAGTATCCCCTCATACTTTTCACCTTTCACCCTTATCCAATGACATCTAGTTGCAGTCCCACCCAACCCCAGTAGAAAAAGCCTGCTTGCATTTACCCTATCTATATCCCTTGTAATTTTGTATACCTCTATCATACCTCCTCTTATTCTTCTACATTCCAAGGAATAAAGTCCTAACCCATTCAATCTTTCCTTATAACTCAGGTCCTCCAGACCTGGCAACACCCTTATAAATTTTCTCTTATCATCTTTCAACCTTATTTACACTTTTTCAGTAGGTAAGTGCCCAAAATTGCACACTATACTCCAAAATAGGCCTCACCAATATCTTATAAAACTTCAACATAATATCCCACTTAAGTTTTATTTATGAAGACCAATGTGCCAAAAGCTTTAAGACTCTATCGACCTGTGACACCACTTTCAACAAATTATTTCAATGACGCCAGATTTCTTTGTTCTACCCTCTCCTCAGTGCCCTAACATTTACTGTGTAAGATCTATGCTGGTTGGTCCTCCTGAAATGCAACACCTCACTTGTCTGCATTAAATTCCACCTGCCATTTTTCAGCCCATTTTTTCAGCTCGTCCAAATCCCTCTGCAAGCCATGTAAGCCTTCCTCACTGTTCACTACACCACCAATCTTCGTGTCACTTGAAAATTTGTTGATCTAGTTAACCACATTATCATCCAGATAGTTGATATAGATGACAAACAACGGACACAGCACTGATCCCTCTGGCACTCCACTAGTCAGAGGCCTCCAGTCAAAGACGCAACCCTGTACTACCACTCTTGGCTACCCCCACAAAGCCAAGTCTAATCTAATTTACTACCACATCTTGAATCTCAAGGGACTGAACCCTCTTGACCAACCTCCCATGTGGGACCTTGTCAAATGCCTCAAAGTCAATGTAGACAACATCCACTGCCTTGCCTTCATCCACTTTCCTGGTAACTTCCTCTAAAAACTCAGTTTGATTAGACATGACCTACAATGCACAAAGACATGCTAACTATCCTTGATCAGTCTATGTCTATCCAAATACTTATGGAATACTGTGGTATCCCTCAGAATACCTTCCAATAATTTTCCCACTACTGATGTCAGGCTCACTAGCCTATAATTTCCTGGTATATTTTTAGAGCTTTTCTGGAACTTCGGAACAACAACGGCTATCCTCCAGCACCTCTCCTGTCACTGAGAATGATTTGGATACGTCTGTTAGGGTCCTGGCAATTTCTGCGCTTACCTCCTGCAGGGTCCGAGGGAATACCTTGTCAGGCCATTAGGATTTATCCACCTTATTTTGCATCAGGATAGCAAACACCTCCTCTTCTGTAATCTGTATAGGGTCCATGAAGTTAATACCACTTTGTTTTACTTCTATAGACTCTGTGTCCATCTCCATGCAAAAATATTAAAGTTCTCCCCATCTCTTTTGGCTCCACACATGGATTATCACTCTGATCTTGAGAACCAGTTTTGTCCCTTGCAATCCTTTTGCTCTTAACATATCTTTAGAATACATTGGGATTCTCTTTTACCTGGTCTGCTAGGGCAAACTCATGCCTTCTTTGAATCATCTGATTTCTTTCTTAAGTGTTCCCTTGCATTTCTTATACTCATAAGCACCCCATTTGTTCCTACCTGCTATGCACCTCACTTTTTTTCTTAACCAGAGCTTCAATATCTCTTGAAAACCAAGGGTTCCCTACACTTGTTATTCTCACCTTTTATTCTGACAGGCACATACAAGCTTTGTACTCTCAAAATTTCACTATTGAAGGCCTCCCACTTACCAAGTACACCTTTGACAGAAAACAGCCTGTCCCAATCTATATTTGCCAGGTCATTTCTGATACTATCAAAATCAGCCTTTTTCCAATTTTGGAATTTCAACCTGTGGACCTGACCTACTTTTCTGCATATTCACTTTGAAACTAATGCCATTGTGATCAATAGGTACAAAGCGTTCCTCTACACAAACTTCAGTCACCTGCTCTGTCTCATTCCCTAATAGCAGATCAAGTATCACACACTCTGTCTCATTGGGACTTTGATGTATTGATCAAGGAAACTTACCTGAACACATTTGACAAACTCTATCCCATCTAGTCCCAGTCAATTTGTGGAATGTTAAAATCACCTACTGTAACCTTATCTTTCCTACAACTGTCTGCATTCTCTCTGCAAATTTGTTGCTCTAAATTCCTTGGACTAGTGGGTGGTCTATAATATAGCCCCAATAATGTGGTCATACCTTTCTTATTTCTCAGTTCCACTCATAATACCTCACTAGACGAGTTCTCCAGTCTGTCCTGACTGAGTGCTGCTGTGACATTTTCCCTGATGAGTAACGCCACCCCTCCTGCTTTAATCCTTCCTGCTGTCACATCTAAAACAATGGAACCCCAGAATATTGAGCTGCCAGTCCCACTCCTCCTGCAACCAATGGCTACAGTATCATAATTCCAGGTGTTGACCCAAGCCCTGAACTCATTTGTCTTTCCTACAGTACTTCTTGCATTGAAATATATGCAGCTCAGGACATTAGTCACACAATGCTCAACATTTTAGTTCCTGACTTTGTCTGAAGTCTTAACAACATATCTGAACAAACTCAGCACTAACTGTTCTGGCACTCTGGATCCCATCCCACTGCAATTCTAGTTTAAACGCATCATGCAGCACTAGCAAACCTTCCCACTAGGATATTAGTCCCTTTCAAGTTCAAGTGCAAACCATCACTTCTGTATAGGTCCACCTTCCCTGGAAGCTGTAACATTACCAGACAGCTCTTGAATTCCGTCCAGCGAGTAATGAAAACCAGCACACCATACACCTTCTTAACCACCTTATCAACGTATGGCAACTTTGAGGGATCTATGAATATGGACTCAAAGTTCTTGCTGTTCCTCCACACTGCTAGGTATCCTGCCATTCATATATTCTGCCTTCAAGTTCACACTTTTCCAGGTTGAACTCTACCTGCTACTTCACAGCCCAGCTCTGCTTCCTGTTGATATTCCACTGTAACCTGTGAAAGCCTTCAATACTATCGGTAACACCTCTAACCTTCATGTCACCTACATGCCTATTAGCCTTCCACTTCCTCATCCAAGTCATTTACAAAATTTTCAAAGAGCAGGGGTCCCAGATCACTGCGGAACACAACCAATTACAGACTTCCATCCTCTGCCTTCTGTGGACAAGCCAATTCTGAATCTGAGTAGCCAAATTTCCCTGGATCCCAGGCCTGCCTTGGGAACCTTGCTGAACCTTATTAAAATCTATATTCAGCACATCCACTGCTCTACCTTGATAAATTTGTTTTGTCACTTCCTCAGACAATTTAGTCAAGCTCATAAGGCACAATTACCCTTCACAAAGCCATGCTGATTAACCCTAACAAACTATGCTTCTCCAAATGAAAATTTTCCCTTTGGAAAGAAGGTTCAATGGATGAAGACGAGGTATAGTTTTGCTTTTGCTTGTAAGGCTACAAAATGATGGACAGTGGACATGACCGATGCTTTCAAATTAATAAAGTTTTGGTAAATAAAGGACAACCTTGGCTTCTTGGCAGGGTTAGTATATTATATGAATTGATTGCATGTGAAACTAGCACAAAAATGAGTGCAGATTTAATGATTTATATTACAAGTTAGCTGCAACTCTTTTGAAGCTGAATGCAAAAAAAAAATCAAAAATTCTACTCCCTCCTTTCATGGACCTGTTTTGTGGCCTCCTCTATAATGAAGGTAGGTAAGTTACTGATTTGATGAAAACTTAAGATATCCAAAAATTGTTCCTGCAGTTAAAACCCTTATGCTGTGCATCATGTTGTGCCTTCTTAAAAGTATTGCAATTGTTTGGCCTAAAGAGATTATGGATTGTAATTTGCTCAGATAACCACTTTAAAAAGGAGTAGATTTCAACACATCCTGTGTATATTCTAACCCTACATTCCCTGTAAAATATGTTATATATATTTTGTAGTTTGGCAGCAAGAGATTACCTGTTCAACAACTTGAAAGTCTCAGTTGCTGGATGTAGGGGATTACACTGAACTGACACTGACGTCTGACTGCAACTACATAGGACAAAGAGAAGTCTATACCACTAGTTTTTTTTTCACCCCCAAAGTTTAATGATGGTAATAGTAACTTTGTGGTTAACTGCAAAATTTAGGCAAATCTTTGACTGAGAAGTTGTCAATTTATGAAAGTTTTTTTTTAAAAAAAGGGCCAAGCTTGGATCTCTGATGTTTAGGTGGACAAAAGTTGGAAACCTCATCTGTGATAAAGGAGGCAAACAGTATACTTGTCTTCATCAATGGGGACGTTGAGTATAAAGGTTGGAAAGTCACTTATATAAAACTGATGCACCTGGTGGTGTAGCGTTTAGCACATTGCTTTACAGTGCCAGTAACCCGGGTTCAAATCCCGCCACTGTCAAAAAGGAGTTTGTACGTTCTCCCTGTAACTGCATGGATTTCCTCCGGGTGCTCCGGTTTCCTCTCACACTCCCAAAGACATACAGGTCAGTTGGTTGATTGGTCACATGGGTTTAATTGGGTGGCGTGGGCTCTTTGGGCCGGTAGAACCTGTTATCATGCTGTACTTCTAAATAAATGAAAAAGCTTTGCTTAGGCCACATTTAGAGTATTGTATTCAGCTATTAAGTGAAGGACATGCTGGGTTTAGAGAGGATGCAGAAGGTGGTCATGAGAACGTTGCCTAGATTAGAGAGTATTACATGCAAAGAAAGGTTGAACAAAAGGAATTTTTATCTTACCATTGGAGAATAAGAATGTGGCCTGGTAGAAGTATATAGAACTACACAGTACAAATGTATGGTAGATCGTCTTGAAGTGTGGAAATATCAAATACTAGAGGGTATAGAAAAAGGTAAGGGTGGGAAGTTTAAAGGAGTTATTGTATACAAGGCAAGTTGTTTTTCTACAAAGAGTGCTAGATGCCTGGAACATGCTGCCAGGGAAAATGGTGGATGCAGATAAAAGAAGCACTTAGACCGGCACGTGAACAGGCAGGAAATGAAGGGACATACGGTAGATGATGTGGAATCAGATGGGATTTGTTACAACTGGATCTTGGCTGGCAGACATCTTTGGCCAAAAAGCCCATTTCTATTCTATACTGTTTTGCGTTCTATTAGTGGCCAAGTTGCTTGGACAGGCCGAGATGGACTGGATGCACTGGTGATTAAATATGCTAAATATTTTACTTCCATTTTATTTAGCATTTAATAAAGAGTAAATTAAAATTAATTTCCAATAGATTTTCTCCTCAACAAAACCAAAGAAATGAGATGTTCAAAATCTCTGCTAAAATTTTGGAGGGCGGGGGGTGATCATGGTGAAATATACAAGATTCTGGTTGGAATTAATGGAATAAATGATTTAAAAATAATAAGCAAATGATTTATTGTATCATTGCAGTGAATATAATTGAGGCGAAGACTGCTAGCATTTTGGATGTGGGGATCATGCCAGAATTCGAATACTGGTTCAGCAAGGGTATTGAATAATGGAGGAGGTTCCCAAGCTGTCTGAACTCTTTCTGGATCTCTTTTGTTTGGTGGTTATATTTTGTCATTGTAATAGCTGGAAGATAAGTCAGCATTCTAATTGCAGTGTAATTCTGAGCAATGAATTTGTTGCATTCTTCATTGTCATTGCTTTTATCCTACAAGAGCAAGAAAAACTAGTTTACCCATTTTAAAAACTTGTTTGAATGCAAAAACATCAAGGTCATACAAATTGGGAATCTACAAATGGTTTCTTAACCCATGTCATGTGCGGTATGATATTGCTTCTTAATAGTTTCCTGATCTCAATGTAGCATTAATTGCTTGTATCAGACTTTTTGTAACCGAAATTTTAGAAAGAATGCAGTTCACTTTTTTCCAAAGAATAAGTTGGAGTGGACAGACCTCCAGGTAACAATAGATTCCCTTCTCATGCCAAATTAATGCAAGATACGGAGTATAAGCCGACCCCCATTTTCAAGGTTCAAAAAGTGACTTTTTTATGTTACCTTTGTATAAGCCGACCCCTTTTGTAGAGGTTTTTAGCTTAACCAGAAAAGATCACAAGATCTCATATGCCGGTATTCAGCTTTGCCGGATCCGGAACCTGGAAATTTTGTGAGCCAGTACCTGCTAAGAAAACAGGCCTGCACATTGTAGAGCGTTATAAGCGAATTTTTAATAAATAAATCAGGGAGGGAAATTTTGGATCAGGTCTCCAATGGTAAAGAATCCTCTGTGTAACCCCCGTGAAACCATTTAGCACCCATCGTAATCTCGTTAAAACATAACATGGGGTGGTGGGATCAGTACGTGTACTCAGTATTAAGTTTGTGACCACCATGTACAAAAGATTAAAACGAAAGCGATATAATGCTGGCTTCAAGCTGAAGGTTGTTGATTTTGCTAAAGGAATGAATAATTCTGCAGCTGCTAAGAAGCTCAGTGTAAATGAGAAACAAGTGAGAGTGTGGAGAAAGGCAGAGGACAGGCTGAGGGAAATGCCAGACACACTGAGACGAAATGTGCAAACGGCAGGAAAACATGCCAGTGGCCAGGACGGGAAGAAGTAGTTTTAGAGTGGGTGAATCACCAGCGATCGTCTGGATACATTGCTACCAGAGAAATGATTCGAGTTCAAGCGTTGAAATGGGACGAAAAACCCATGAGGTCAGCGAAAATTTCAAAGCTACGCGAAGTTGGTGCACCCGATTTATGAATAGACGTGAACTTGCGTTGAGCAAAAAACAAAGATTGCTCCCCAAAATTCCTGCGGGGTGTTGTTTACATCCAAAAACGCTGCTGGATGGACGAAGCGGGTTGCTTGAAGTGGGTTAAAGGGGTGTGGCGTTGACGTCCCGAAGGTTTCGGGAAGGAAAAGTCGCTACTTGTCTGGGACATGTTCAAAGCGCACTTGTCAGATGAGACAAAAGCAGCACTGAAAGCTGAAAATACGGACATTGCAGTCATCCCCGGTGGTTTGATGTCCGTGCTCCAGCCACTAGATGCCAGTTTAAACAAACCATTCAAAGAATTCATGCATCGACAGTGGAATGAATTTGACTCAAAAACAGCCAATAAATACGACCTGTCTTCCATGTATTCATTTTTCCAAAGTTGGCACCCTCTATATAAGCTGACCCCCTAATATTAGGACCAAAATTTAGGGCCAAATTCTCAGCTTATACACCGTAATTTACGGTAATTTCTTTGTACATTTCCTGGGAGCGGCTGCCAAATGATCAATACTATTTGGTAAAGCAACTGTATAAGGGGCTGCTGTTCTGCAATTCAGAAAAGGAAGTTTAATGATGATTTAACTATATAAGCTCAGCAACTTAAATTCAACTGTATTGACTACTATATGCAGCTGCACATTTGGCTCATCATTTGTTTTCCAAAGCATACACTAAACAATAAAAGGAAAGATGGTCAAGGAATCAAGAGTAACAACACAAGGAGGGGCAAATCACAAATGTGTCGAGTTCCTTTGACTGTAAGTAAACAAAAATCAGCGCAGACACTGAGTGCAGATAATGGACTGTCTTCATACAATGCCGTGACAGATTGCGGCCTCCAAATCTTTATTTTCATTGCAACATTCAGGATGATTTTCAATACCTTCAAATACTTCATAGTTTTTAAACTTGTTGAAGTACTGAAATTGTTTCATTTTCACTCAAAGCTGTTTCTGGCATCTCCAAGCCTGAATGCTTGAAACCATAGTGAGGGAAAGGATTCTGAATTGACTTACTGCTTACTTCTCGTGAACTATCAGTGACAAAAACCACTGCTTTTTGAACACAAACACATGCGACTTTTGCAATTATGTAACTGTTTGCTCAAAATACAATTTTGTGTCTAATAGCCACACAAGTATACATGACTAATGCTGGTTGGAAATTGTTCAGCAACAGTCTCCTGTCCCATTTAAGCGGAATAATGCCCCAAATAAATGAAGGGAATCATGGCCAATTTGTCAATTAGTTTATGTATTTTAAGGGTGTCGATTAATAAATGGTCAATTAACCAGAATATATTGTATATAGTTTTCCAAAAGTTATACAGTACTGTGCAAAAGTTTTAAGCACATGTAAAACAAATTCTGCAAAGCTAAGATGCTTTTAAAAATAATAAAATGAAATGATTCTAAATATCAAAAAAATTAGTACAAAGAGCAGTAAACAATAAAAAGCTAAATCAAATCTATATTTGGTGTGACCACCCTTTGCCTTTCAAGCTGCATCAATTCTCTTGGGTGCAGTTTTAAAAGAAAGTTAACAGTTGATTGTTCCAAGGATATTGGAGAACTTGCCATAGTTCTGCATACTTTGGCTGTCTTGTTTGTTTCTGTCTCTCCAGGTAATCCCAGACTGTCTCGATGATGTTGAGATCAGGTCCCTGTGGAGACCATACCATCTGTTACAAAACTCCTCATTTTTCCTTTTTCACTGAAGATAGTTCATTCTGACCTTGACTGTATGTTTGGGGGGGGGGGGGGTGGTGATCAGCCTCCTGCTGCAGAATGAAGTTGGGACAGATCAGATGCCTCCCTGATGGTACTGTGTGATCTGCCTGTACTTCTCAGCATCGAGAATTCCATTAATTCTGACCAGATCACCAACCCCATCAGCAGAAATGCAGCTCCAAACCTGGAGGAACCTCCAGCGTGCTTCACTGTTGTCTGCAGACACTTATCCATGTAGAAAAGCTGGGGAGTGCTATGGACTAACTGCCTCCTGTTTGAGCAAAAAACTTCAAATTTCATTCCAATAATGTTAAGCAACAGAAGTATGCAAATTTCTTTATATCAATAATCTCTGTATCAGTGCTTGAAACAAAACACATTTTCCTTTGGTTTTGAAGAATATTATTATTAATTATGGTATCTCAAGAAAACAAAAGCAACATAATTAAAGGACATAGAAATGTTAACATTTGACATACATCTTGCATGTCATAAGGTAGTTGATCTAATAACTCAAGGGTGGGTGGAAATGCAAATGAAAAACTATTAGAATACAAAATCAAGTCTCAAAGGTGTTCGTGATATTGCTACCCATAAGATTTAGCTAGTAACTAAAGAGATTAAATAAATAAAATCTAAATAAATAATTGAAAAGAAATTTAAGATTCAGATTAAAATGTTTACTTCACCACAAACAAGTTCAATACTGGTTCAAGACAAAAATAACTTGGCATTGATATGCCACCAAAATAGTAAAACATTTAGGGAAATTCTCAGGCACACACTCAGCGATTCAGGAACAGCTTCTTTCCCTAAATGGACATTGAACCCTTGGACACTACCTCACATTTTTAAATATATAATTTCTTTGTTTTTTGCACGATTTTTAATCTATTGAATATACATATACTGTATAAAGTATACTGAATAAGATTTACTTATGTATTATTTTTTTCTTCTATATTATGTATTGCATTGAACTGTTGCTGCTAAGTTAACAAATTTCACGTCACATGCCAGTGAAAATAAACCCGATTCTGATTCTGACAAAAAGAAAGATTAACAGCATAAACACATGGATGTAGCAGTCTTAATATATACTGTGTAATGTATTCAGAGCAGGCTGGGAGAGGAAGGAGGCCTGTAAAGACTTTGGCATATTTGTACATCTGCATTTAAGTAGCACCCAGATAAGTATATAAGAACAAGAGCAATGCACATACTGGAAATCTGTAATAAAAAAAAATGCTGAAAATTCATAGATGCTACCTGCCCTGCTAAGTAATTGTTCATTTGGCTTAACTCATTGGCAAGTCTGCAATGTTGTGAGACTGGAAGTATAGGAACCCTCCTCCATCTGGCAGATCTGGCCCTCACCCTGAACAATTTGTCCTTTGGCTCTGCCAGTTTCTCCAGACTCGGAGGACAGGCACAGGCCCCCACATGGGCCCAAGCTATACCTTCATTTTCATTGGCTACAAGCCTTCCCTGCAGATGCTCTTCCTCCGCTATAATGACAACTGCGTTGGTGATGCTTCACGCATCACTGCTGAGCTTGTCAATTTCATCAACTTTGCCTCCAACTTCCACCCTGCCCTTAAATTCACATGGTCCATTTCTTACACCACTATCCCCTTACTTGACCTCTCTGTCTCCATCTTTGGAGACAAACTGTCAACTGACATCTTTTAAAAATCTATCGATTCCCAGTTATCTAGAGCTGTAGACTATACTTTTTTCCATGCTGTCTCCTGTAAAAATGCAAAATCCCTTTTCTCAGTTCCTTCATCTTTGCCTACCTATTCTAGGATGTGGCTTTCTATTCCAGGACATCAAAGGTGTCATCCTTCTTCAAAGGACTGGATTTCCCTGCCTCTGCCATTGATTCCTCACCCACATCTCCTCTATTTCTTGAGCATTTGCACTGACTCCATCTTCCCACTGCCTTAACAGTGATAAGAGTTCCCCTGTCATTACCTACCACCCCATTAGCCTCCATTTCTAATAATTCATTCTTTGCAACTTCCGCCATTTCCAAAGGGATCCTACCACCAAACATATCTTTACGCCCACCCCCTCTCTCTGCAGGGGTTGCTCCCGCTGGAATTCCCTTGTCCATTTGTCCCTCCCCACTAATTTGCTTTCTGGGACTTATCCTGCAAGTGACCAAAATGCTACATCTGCCCATTCACCTCCCCCATCACCTCCATTCAGGGCCCCAAACAGTCCTTCCAGGTGAGGCAACACTTCACCTGTGAATTTGCTGAGGTCAGCCATTGTGTCTGGTGCTCCCGACGTAGCCTCCTCTACATTGTTGAAACCAGTCGTAAATTAGGGGACCACAACGTCCAGCACCTCTGGTCCATCCGCCAGAAGTGGAACTTCCCGGTGGCCAAAGATTTTAATTCCCATTCCCATTCTGACATGTTGGTCCATGGCCTCCCCTTGTGCCAAGATGAGGCCACGCTCAGGGTGGAGGAGCAACACCTTTTACTCCGTCTGGGTACCAACCAACCTGATGACATGCATATCAATTTCCCCTTCCAGTAAAAAAAACTCCCTCTCCCTTCCCTTTCTTGTATTCTCCAGTCTGGCCTTTTACCTCTTCTCATCTGCACATCACCTCCCCGTGTCTCCTCCTTCTTCCCTTTCTCCTGTGATCCACTCTCCTCTCCTATTAGATCCCTTCCTCTCCACCCCTTTGCCTTTCACACTCACTGGCTTCACCCATCAACTTCCATCCATCATCCTTCCCTCCCTCCCCACCTTTTTATTCTGGCACCTCCCCTATCCTTCCCATTTCTGAAGAATGGTCTCGGCCTGAAACAACGACTACTTGAACCCAGCTGCCTGAACTGCTAGGTTCCGCCACCATTTTGTGTACATTGCTTTGGATTTACAACATCTGCAGAATTTCCCGTTTATTATTATTTTTCAATAGTCTTTTTAAGAGTAATATTATTAAATATAATATTCTAAAATGCTTTATTTTTTAAATCTGTCTGTTATACACAAGATTCAAGATCCAAGATTTCAGATTTAAGTTTATTTATCGCATGTACATTGAAACACATAGCGAAGTGCATTGTTTGCACTAAGAACCAACATCCGAAGGTGTGCTGTGAGCAGCCCACAAGTGTTGCCACACAGTCCAGCGCCAGCATAGTATGCCAACAGTGTTCATCAGAACAACAAAGAACAAAACACAACAGCCCATTCCTCTCCTCCCCACCCACCCACACATATACACAGTTCTCTAACCCCAAGACAGTCCATCTTTTTCGCAATCCGGCTTCCACTGAGCTTTGAATCGGACAGGGACATGCAAACTTCAGCCCTGTGACCACCCTAGATGGTTTGTAGAGATTCGCAGACTCAGGACTCTGGCAAACAAACCTCATCTTCCGGACTTCTGATTCAACCCTCAGGCCTCAATCCTCGGCATTGAACACAAGATTCGCCTGATCACTGAACACCAGGCCTCAAACTCAGGTCTCACCGATGCGCAAACCCAACAGAACTTGTACTCATGCCTGCATGGAACTCCGACTCTGAAAGCTGCCCACAACTTGCTGACCCTAGGGGAGCCATCAGCCTTCATCTACACTGGCCTGACTGTTCAACATCCGGCCAGACATCCCAGCCGACCCTCGATGTCCCAGGTCTGCGGCGCTGTCCTTTGAACGTGAAGCAGAGACTTAAGACTTAAGCTTGTCCTGTAAATTCCCCTTCCTATTCCTAAAGCCCTCCTATCTACCCTCCCTATCTCTAAAACCAACCTTACGAACCCAGAAGCACTAAAAAAAACCAAAAAACTTTTATTAATAGTAAAAAATGAATACATGTAAATAACCAACAGGACTCACCATATTTCCTTTAAAAAAAAGTCCACAATTATTATTACTAATTTATTAATTAATGACAATCTATACTCAAAATTACCATGGCACGAGAGATTTTTTTTAAGCAGGTTATCGCCAATTTGGACACACACTCTCTAAAGGTGATGATGGCACTGATTCCACAAATTTGCAGTTTATTATAAGAATACTAAAGCTTGAAGATAGGGAATTTATATTCAAATTACACATATTTTATGCACCATTGGCCAAAAGAAACTAGATTTATTTTTAAATATAGTAGTGGAAACGTCTGAGACAATTCCCAGGGCTTTATGCAATTTTTTTACTCATTATCGCAACAAAGCTTTTTGAGTAAATACTCGCAACACACATCAAAGTTGCTGGTGAATGCAGCAGGCCAGGCAGCATCTCTAGGAAGAGGTGCAGTCGATGTTTCAGGCCGAGACCCTTCGTCAGGACTGTGTTGCTTGAATTTCCAGCATCTGCAGAATTCCTGTTGTTTGAGTAAATACTCCTTAGTTTGAAAGTGAACCAAGAACAGGGGAAAAATATAAAACACTGTTATCTCCATTGTTACCTGGGCATTAATTCATAAGTTCATTTCACAGACTGACAAATAAAGCTCCAAGCATAGCATACAAACATATAAAAGCATTCCCAAACAGCTTGGCACATTTGTCATTTTAAATAAAAGTAGAAATTCAATCGGAATCAGAATCAAGTTTATTATCACCAGCATGTGACGTGAAATTTGTTATCTTAGCAGCAGCAGTTCAATGCAATACATAATATAGAAAAAAAACAAAATAACAATAAGTAAATCTTATTCACTACTTTATACAGTATACAAGTAATAGAGTAAAAATTGTGCAAAGACAGAAATACTATATTAAAAAAAGTGAGGTGGTTCCCAAGGGTTCAATGTCCATTTAGGAATCGGATGGCAGAGGGGAAGAAGCTGTTTCTGAATCACTGAGTGTGTGCCCTCAGGCTTCTGTACCTCCTACCTGATGGTAGCAGTGAGAAAAGGGCATGCCCTGGGTGCTGGGGGTCCTTAATAATGGACGCTGCCTTTCTGAGACATCACTCCTTGAAGATGTCCTGGGTACTTGGTAGGCTAGTACCCAAGATAGAGTTGCCAAAACTTACAACTCTCTGCAGCTTCTTTTGGTCCTATGCAGTAGCCTCTCCATACCAGACAGTGATGTAGCCTGTCAGAATGCTCTCCACGATATGTCTACAGAAGTTTTTGAATGTATTAATTGACAAATCAAATCTCTTCAAACTCCTAATAAAGTATAGCTGTTGTCTTGCCTTCTTTATAACTGCACCGGGACCAGGTTAGATCCTCAAAGATCTTGATACCCAGGAACTTGAAACTGCTCACTCTCTCCACTTCTGACCCCTTGATGAGAATTGGTATGTGTTCCTTCATCTTATCCTTCCTGAAGTCCACAATCACCTCTATTGTCTTACCAACATTGAGTGCCAGGTTGTTGCTGCGGCACTACTCCACTATTTGCCATATCTCACTCCTGTACGCCCTTCAATGAAGTTCGTTGTGCGACACATGCAATTCAAATTAAAGAGAACAAATCTGTTACATGAAGAGATGAAGACTTTAACAGTATCACACTCGACGACACTCAGTCTAGTAATACAGTTTATCTTTAATGCCATCCTTACAACAATAGAAAATATCCTTTAAAAATAAAATAGAAAAACGCACACATTATAAATATGAGAAACAGAAACTAATGCAAAACATACAAGCCTTAGATTTTGGAATTTTATATTTGAAAATGTTACACCATTATTTCAGGGAGGGAGGGAGGAGGGATTAAATATATTTTTCCTCTTTACTATGCCTCTTTGTATTACTATTAGCAATACATTGCACAGATAGTACGAGATGTTCAGCAGACCATACTATGGAAATAGAACAAGAAAGAAAACCAAAGCCAAAATAATGATAAACAGAACTGGCCAGTTCCAATAGCTAGTTTAAAGTTGGAGAATTTGAAATTAAGCCCCAAAGGCTGCGTCATGCCCAGAAAGAAGACAAAGTTTGTTCCTCCAAAATGGGCTTTGTTATAAAAGTGTAGACCACAGACAGAAAAGGTCAGAGGAAAAGAAAAATGGTGAACTTAAATGGCAGGAACAGGAGACCCAGACTGGACACAGGCGTTTCAAAAAGCAATCATGCTCAGCCTACATTGCCTACTCTCCAGAACCAAGGCCACTCCTGCATCAGTGAGTGAGTTACAGTATGCAGAGCATGATTCTTCAGAGAACAAGTTCTAAGTCACTAACACACACAAGAAAGTGAACCTTGCACTAAAAAAAATGTAAAGGTCCTCTACAACTGTCCTGTTACACAACACTGTCCAGCAACAATAAATGCCCCTAATAAGCTGTTAGAAACTGTGAGCAAAGTTCGACATCTTTGGAAGGAAGGTAGACGTTGTTGATGAAAGTTACTATCACTTTCAATGGATCAGTGCAGCCTCTGGCCAACTGAGGGAAAGTTTATTTGAAGATCAAGACCCCAAGACCCAGTACAAAGCGCATGTTCCACTAGGCAAAAGTGACCCCTACCTCTTGAGAACAAAGACTATTTGCAGCACACTTCTCAAAGGACTGGAAGGATACAACAAAATTCCCATCTGCAAAATCTTGCATATCCATTGGTAGGATGAACAAATCAATGTCAGCATCCTCTTGGTACAATAGCCTCTGCACTCTGCCCAGTCTTGTCCCACTTGGAGAACCGTGTCTCCCACGTCAGAATGCTGTTCATTGACTTCAGTTTGGCATTTAGTGTGATCATTCCTCAGAGGCTGGTGGGTAAACTATCTTTGTTGGGTCTCAAGACCTCCTTCCGTAACTGGATCTTGGACTTCATGATGGAGAGACCTCAAACAATCCGTGTTGGTGGCAACATCTCTAGCTCCTTCATGCTGAGCACCAACACCCCTTCAGGCCTGCGAGGTCAGCCCACAGCTGTTCACACTGCTGCCACACAACTGTACTGCTCTAACCACGTTATTAAGTTTGCTGATGACACAACAGTGGTTGGTCTCATCAGCAACAATGATGAGCTAGCATACAGAGAGGAGGCAGAGCTGCTAATAGACTGATGCAAACAAAACGACTGAGTCTCAGTGTGGACAAGAATAAAGAGATGATTGCGGACTTCTGGAAAGTGTAGGCTGATCATTCTCTTCTGCACATATGTTATCAGGAGCACTAAGTTTCTTGGAGTACCAATCATGGATTATCTCACCTGGTCCCTCAACACCACCTCTTTAATCAAGAAAGCATAGGAATGCCTTTACTCCCTGAGGAGATTGGGGGTGGGAAGACTCGCTCTCCTCATTCTAACCACATTCTACCGGAGCACCATCGAAAATGTCCTGACCAGCTGCAGGACTGTCTGGTGTGGGAACTGCAAGGCATCTGACAGCAAAAACACGTAATGTATTGTGAGGACTACTGAGAGAATCATCGGGGTCTCTCTCCTCTCCCATCCAGGGCATATACCAGAAGTACTGCTTTTGTAGACCCCTCCCATTCATCCCAAAATCTCTTTGACCTCCTTCCGTCGGGCAGGAAGGACTGCAGTATTAGACTGGGTACAGCTTCTTTCCCCAGGCTCTGAAACTTCTGAACACCCTCCTACCACTCAGTATACATTATTTATGGCAGCACCAGTAGCGTTAAACTGGTGTATATTTAACTATGGCATACGTGCACTTTAAGTCATTTGAACATTTAATTTTATTTACTTTATGTTAGAGATACGGCATGGAACAGGCCCTTCTGGACTACCAAGCAGCACTGCCCAGCAACACATCAACTTAACCCTAGCCTGTCACATAAATTTTCCAATGGGCAATTAACATACTAACCTGCTCACCTTTGCACCGTGGGAGGAAACCAGTGCACCCAGAACCCAGAACACACACACACACACACACACACACACACACGGGATGAGCGTAAAAAATTTCTTAGAGGATGCCGGAATTGAACAGTGAACTACGATGTCCCCAGCTGTAATAGAGACAAGCTAACTATTATGCCACTGTGGTACCCCATTTATAAAATATATATTTTAAATTTGTTAATATTATTTTATGTGATATATTTTGCACTTTAGTCCTTGAGGATCATTGCTATGATTAGCTAGGTGTATGATGTGCTCAATGGTGGGGAGGGCTTTACCCTTGATGGACTGGGCCATATTTACTATTTTTTGGAGGAATTTCAGTTCAAGGGCCTAGGTGTTTCCATACTAGGCTGTGATGCAGTCAATGAATACACTGTCTATCATACATCTACTTTGTCAAAGTTTTAGATGTCAAGCTGAATCTTTGCAAGCTCCTAAGTAGAGGCGCTGCCATGTGTTACGTAACCGGCAACAATGAATATCAATCGAGACAGGTTATATTAAAACAACCAAACATTTATTAAACACGGATAAACAATAAAAGTCAAACGAAAACCTTAACCGGAAGTAAACCGCTATGCGGCCGTTCAACAAATCGTCACTCGGTACTGGTTCTTAAAGTGATAAATGCGAAAACAAGTTCTTAAAGCGGTAAAGTCAAATACAGTTCTTAAAATGGTGAATTTGAATTTTTTGGCAGGAGTTATCTTCGATGCAGGTCGCTACTTCTTCAACGAAGACTCAATAAGGTCGTAAACACGAGAAATTCTGCAGATGCTGGAAATTCAAGCAACACACATCAAAGTTGCTGGTGAACGCAGCAGGCCAGGCAGCATCTCTAGGAAGAGGTACAGTCAACGTTTCAGGCCGAGACCCTTCGTCAGGACCCTTCTGACGAAATGTCGACTGTACCTTTTCCTAGAGATACTGCCTGGCCTGCTGTGTTCACCAGCGACTTTGATGTGTGTTACTCAATAAGGTTGATCCTTTATTAAACTGCCGAACATTACCGACTTCTCTTAATCCTTCATATCCTGTACTTCGATAAAGACTTCACTCTCCAATACTACTAAAAAGGTACATCAACAAACCTGGCAGAAAGGGTAAACTACCAGTCCAGCACTATTGTACTTTACAATAGAATGTAAAACTCCATTTTAAAAATGAAACTGTGTCATCAAACAAATACGCAACAGAACGGAGACACTGACGAACGCTCTAGCTAGAAAACTAACTGCGTGACCAGAGGTCTTCCTTTTTATACCCGTGGTGAACATGTCATCACGTGACCTCACATCGGCGGGAAAATTACATCAGGTGACCTCCAAAAGACCATTACATCATTCTCACAAGAAAGTCACAAGATCTCCTTGAGGTATGTAACACATGCCTTCTTCATAATTCCACTTAGGAAGTGCAATTGCATGCTGGGCCTAGGACAGGACTTCCAAAATGTTAACACTAAGTAGTTTAAAGTTGCTGCCCCTCTCCACCTCTGATCCCCCAATGATGACTGGCTCATGGACCTCTGGTTTCCTCTTCTTGGAATCAATGATCTGTCTCTTGGTCTTGCTGACATTAAGGAAGAGATACACAGATGCTGAAAATCCAAGAAACACACACAAAATGCTGGAGGAACTCAGTAGCCCAGGCAGCATCTATGGAAAAGAGTACAGTTGGCATTTAGGGCTGAGACCCTTCATCAGGAGTAAGAGATTGTTGTTATTGGACCACTCAGCTAGATTTTCAATCTCCCTCCTATAGACTGACTCATTACCACCTTTCATATGGCTTATGACAGTGGTGTCATCAGCAAACTTGAATGTGACATTGGAGCTGACCTTAGCCCCTGCTCTACTCGCTTTACAGGGATGATGGCATTGAATGCTGAGCTGTAGTTCGTAAATAGCATCCTGATGTATACACCTTTGCCGTCCAGATGCTGCAGGGTTGAGTGAAGAGCCAATGAGATGGCATCTGCTGTGGACCTGTTCCTCCGGTAGGCAAGTTGGAGTGGATCCAAGTCCCTTTTCAGGCAGGAGTTGATACATTTCATTGCCAACCTCTCAAGACACTCCATCACAATGGATGTAATTAGAACTGGGTGACAGTCATTGAGACAATTAGCATGTTTTTCTTGGGCGCCGGTATAAACGAAACCTGCAAGATGCACATGGGTACATCAGATGGCTGAAGCAAGAGGTTAATGATGTCAGTGGAAACTCCAACCAGGTGATCAGCATAGGTCATTAGTACTTAGCCATGTACCCCATCTGGCCTGGATGCTTTTCATAAGTTCACTCTCCTGAAGATCACTTGCACGTCGGCTTCAAAGACTGAAGTCACAGAATCATCTGGGGGGGAGGAGGAAGGGGGCTGGGGCAGTTTAGTGATCGTTCATTTGATTGTCAGCCCTGTGATGCCTCTTTCACTTCATTTTATTTTATAACAGGTGATAGCAGTCTAGCCCTGCCACAACTGTCAAGCATCCTTTGTTGATTCAAGTTTAGTCTGGAATGGTCACTTTGCCCTTGGGATGATTTTCTGGAGATCACACCCAGACCTCTTGTAACTTCCTAGGTCACCAGGCTTGAATGCCTCTAACCTGGCTCTCAGCAGATTGCGGATCACATGCTTCATCCAGGGCTTCTGGTTGGGGTAGAGTCAATGATTTTGTGGAGACACACTCATTAACAATTGTTTTAATGAAGGCCATAACAACCATCGTGTATTCATTCACAGACACAGATGAGTCCTTGAACACAGCCCAGTCTACCGACTCCAAGTAATCCTATAACCGCTCCTCTGCCTCCTGCAACCAACAATTTGTCGTCCTAATCTCTGGAACTTTGCACTTTAGCCTCTGCCTCAATGCAGATAGGAGATGGATAGGCACAATTTACCAAAATGCCATCTGGGCATGGAACGGTTGGCATTCTTTATCTTAGTACAAGTCTGTGTTACTGTCAGGGTGAGCTCTAGGGACCAGGGTTTAATAACTACTTAAAAGTGTTTTTGCTATAAATTTGTGGCCTTCTGCCAGCTTTTCTAGTTTCCTTTATATCCCAAAAGATATATTGGCAGGT
The DNA here is from genome assembly GCF_030028105.1 of Mobula birostris. Classification (NCBI taxonomy): domain Eukaryota; kingdom Metazoa; phylum Chordata; class Chondrichthyes; order Myliobatiformes; family Myliobatidae; genus Mobula; species Mobula birostris. The sequence continues at coordinate 56,567,546 of NC_092386.1, forward strand.
TACCTGGTGACTGTAAATGACCCCTTAGTGAAAGTATGTGGCAAAGGGAAACCTAGAAGAGTTGATAGCCGCAAGACAAAACAAATTGCAGCAATACAGTGAAATAAGGAGAGGGGAAATAGGAATGATGAGATGGCTCTGCTGGGAGCCAGAATGACCTCATGTATCATAGTAAGTAAATCAGCAGATTGACAAGCAGAGTGTGCAGGAAATTCAGGCTTCTAACCACAAAATCCATGCAAAATAGAGGAAGTGATCAATTTTTAAGGGATTTTAGACAACAGATACTCTGATTTGTAAAATCTGCCCACTTCTGCTGTCCATGTCAAGATTCCTACCAAATGATGGTGAGTGTACCAAAAAAAGGTTTAATTATCCTACACCAGGACATTTAATTTCTATATTCCCAGTTGCAATCAACTGTGTCAAAACTGACTACCAAACAGAAATAAGATAAATTTCAAATTTCACTATGCCATATGTATCACCGTATCAATCAAATGTATTTATGAGTCTGAGGCAAATCAAAACAGGAATTCTGAAAGTAGATATCAGTCACATGTTCTGCATCTTATCATGTGTCTATGCTTCAGAGCAAGGTGTCACCCATTCCCATCTGTATACAATATTATAAGAGCAGAAGAAATAAGTCATACAAATTTCAAAACCCATACTTCTAGTAGAAAGTCTTTGGTGAAATAACAACCCAAATAGAAAAAAAGATTCAAATTAACATCAAATTAACATATTGAACTGCTTCACCTAGCTACTAGCAACAGCTTTTTTGTAAGCTACGATTCATTGTTATTCGCTCTTGCTAAAATTGGCAACTGTTCAGTCATAATTTGTTGCTTGTGAACTTTAAAAATGAAATTTTGCCAATCAATCAGCTGCATGCAACAATTTATAAGTGTGAATTTTAATATCTGTGTTTGATCAAGAATAATCTCTGGTGGATTGAAACAGCTAGGTCTATTTATCCAGAATCGTTTCCTGTTTTCTGTTCATTTGCTTCTATCAAAAATGGCCAATTTTGAATCAAAATGTTTCTGGCTGCTAAATGTGCTTTCAACCACAGAGATGAAATTTCATGGCTCCTTCTTTCAGATGATTCTCACACCTTCCATTATACAGTCCAGTCTTGGACCCTCTGCCTCTTTGCAAAAAATATTTTTCCCATACCAATACACTCTTATTGCAAACTATCTAGAGAAATTGAAAGCTAAACATTCAGTATATCAGTAAAGGAATGCATGAAACAGCCATTATGCAATTACTATATTATCAATACTCTTCTTTCTCTATAAAGTCAATAGCTCCTCAATGAAATTCGAACTTAACATTGCGGTACAGCACAGACCATCCACAATGCATATAACTAGAGGGCAATATCATCTCATACAATAGAAATCTTAGCCAACTGATCAAGTCTCCAGTTCTATAACTGCTACCAAGTTTTCCTATCATCAATACTTTCAGCGATTATTAACCAAAAGTGGAACCAAATGGGCGCAGGCAGAAATAAATTAGACTAACACCTATTGTGGGGTAAATTGTTGGAATCTATTCTTAAGGAAGTGGTAACATAGCACACAGAAAATGCGAATATGATTGGCCAGAGTCAATGTGGATCTATGAAAAGGAACTCAGGTTTGCAAAACTATGAGAATTTGTTGCACTTTACTGAGACTTTTCAATTTTTGTAATTTCTCTCAACAAAATGTTTAAAAGGTTAAAGATTAATTTTATTTGCCACATGTACATCAAAACATTGAAACATACAGTGAGATGTGTCATTTGCATCTACAACCAACACAACTCAAAGATTTGCTGGGGACAGCCTGCAAATATCACCATGATTCTGGCACCACATAGTATGCCCACAACATACTAACCCTAACCCAACATACTAATCCTAGCCTTTTAGGATGGGGGAGGAAACTTACACAGGCACTGGAGAGCACAGAAACTCCTGAAGGACAGCATCACGAATTGAGCCCTATACTCCCAATGGCTGGGGGTGTAAAGTTTTACACTAACCGCTACAGTACCTTGATGTGCTGTTTTAGGAAAACATCCCTTTTGTCAATCAAAGAATGGTTGGTTTAAAACTTGTAAGTTACTCCAGAATCACCCAGTAATGAAGCACACAAAAATAAGAAGCTTCAATGATAAAACAGTACAGATCATTTTACTGAAATGTGATATAATCAAAAGTGTCTACTGGGTTCACAAATGAATGGTTTTCAAGTATGTCCTTCATACTTCACTGATTGTAAAATCAAAATACACAAATATAATGCTTACAACAAATCTTTGATTGTACATCTATAATTAAAATTTTACTTTTGCAAAAAAAAATACGGTTTAGAATTTTAATGCATTTATTTTGGAACAAAGAAAACCATCTGCAGTATCAAAATGTAAACACCAATCAGGCTGAAATGGAGCTCTCCTTTCCCCTTGCTAATTTTCCTGCCTCTGCTGACAGTATTGATTCAATTTATACTGCAGCTCAACTATTTGCCAAACTGTAGAATTTCAAAACTTCAAACGTTAACTTAAATTTCACATTCCTAGTCTGTGATAAGTCATTAAAATACTGCTCACCGCCATTATATTGGTATGCTAGACCAATATAGATCTTCACTGAAATTTGTTGCAAGTGATTCAAAACCATTCACCATGTCTTATTATTTTGAACCAGTGGAAATATAGTGCAAGTTTATTAAGCTGAATATCAATTTGAAAATGAAATTTTCTGTACTCCATAAAAGGCAGTTTTAGAACTGCAGTATCTTAATAGCTGAGATACTCTACTGTTCACATTCAATAATGGATAAGATGAATGGAAGCGGAGCAATGAACAGACATCCCACCCTGCAAAAACTCATTTCAGGGAGGCAGCACCATCAATTTGTGGGAGACTTCCGGGAGAGGTGGGATGTCTGCAATAGAGTAGCTCCTTAGCAGCTGGCCAGCTAGTTTAAATAACGTTAACTATGCTAATGAATGAATGACACCTGTTAAACTCACCTCAACATGTCTTTCACAGACTTAACCCACCATGGGCAATAGAAAAGTCACTGTTGCAAACAGTGCAGCGAGCAACACTGTCATTATTTTGACCCCTATCAGGCAGGGGTACACTTTAGTGTAGTCTGGGGTGACGTACATTTTATTTTTTTTTGGAACACTGCCATGGGGTGCTCTTTCTCTCTCTCTCTCTCTCAAAAAAATTGATTTCCGCGATATTGTATATAACTTGCGGGCATCAGGGAGCCACTATTAATATGCGGGAGACTCCCGGAACTTCCGGGAGAGGTGGGATGTCTGAATGAACCATTGCACCTCAGCACTAACTTCATTTGATTACTCGTCAACGCACAATTTTAAAACAGCTCACACGAGCAAATCAAATGGGAGTTTCTTTTCTTGATAACAGATGCTCAAGGATAAGATTTTACCAATTTTTCTCTACTGCGTTATAACACTAAACCACACCCAATTTAAAACAACTTGAACTCCTTTAAAGCTAGATGATTTGTAACATGTTAAAATGATATATTCCATCTCTGTGACAATATTCATTAAAAATTAGTTAACTGTTTTTTTTGGTTTGTTCTTGGTTCTGCAATTTGAGTTGTATCATACTTTCATCAGCTCCTTTTCTTTTGCTCAAATTTTGTTTATTCAGATTGCCCGTTGAACTTGTATACAGCAGACTGACTTTTGCTGTGGAATACAACCAGGATTAGCAACTACAACAGCTGTTTCAGTCCTTGATTATAAAGCTGAACTAACTTTATTTTCTAAGATCTGCCATTTTAAGATAAATAAAAATAAAAGATCACAACCCTGTTTCCAGCCTAAATAACTAACAAACTTTAGGATTGCTGCAAGCAATGTTCTTCCTGCACTAAAAGTTTACATCCCCACCATGTCCTTCTTTCCCATTCTCCACTGCAGCCCCCACAGCTAAACCAGTTTCCAAGTTACTCATCTAAATCTTTCCACAGCTGCATTTCACTTCCTCCAAGATCTCTTCCAACTATATACCTTATGATATACCTTCCATACCACAACCACTTTCAGCTTCTTGTTTCCAGCTCTAGAAGCAGTCATTAATTCTTCCAAACTTCTTTAACCCACATCATTACTTTTGTGCCTGCTTCAAAAAAATCCTTCCTGGAAAAAACATTTACACCTCTTAAACGAAAAAAAAATGTAGCTGTAGCAAATCTGAAATAAAAACAGAAAATGGCACAAACACTCAGGAGGTCAGGCAGTGCCTGTGCAAGGAGAAATGCTTCTCATCATAACAATAATGTTGGTTTTAGGTAATTCAAAAGGTGGAGAAGGGAAAGGGATGCAATAAAGAAAATGTGATGAAACAACTAACTAAGTTGGGTAATATGGCAGATAAAGTGCAGTTAAAACTCAGATTTAAGTTTCTGTCCATGCATTATGTTGCTAATGGTAAGACTGTTGGACATACTCAAAAGACTAGACTACAAAACGTAAATAAAAATGCTGAGCCAAAATGATGATAAAAAGTAGAAATGGTCAGTTTTGATACAAATATAAGGAAAGTGTGCGTCAGCTAAAGTTGGAGAATTCAATAGAGGCTGCAATATACCCCAATGGAAAATGTGTTGTTCCTCAGGCTTGCATTGGGCCACATTATAACAATATAGGAAACTCAGCGTAGGAAGGGGATAATGAATTAAAGTGTAGTCATCCAAAAGCCCGGGGTCATTCCTGCAATCCAAGCACAGGTACTCTACAAAAGGTTTGACCACCCTGTGTTTGGCTTCTTCATTGTAGAGAAAGACACACAACAAACGCTAGATCAGAAGTGCAAACAAGTTGCTGCTTCACATGAAAAAATTGTTTGGATCCTTGAATGGGAAGGGAATAGGTGTTGTACCTCCTATGGTTGCATGGGGAAATGCCAAAAGAAGTGAAAATGTAGGCAGGGACATAAGAGCAAACTGAGGAGTCCCAAGAGAAGCGATCCTTTCAAAAGGCTGAAAGGGAAGTAGAATATTTACCTAGAGCTGAAATACTTGGAACTAATGGAACTCATTAAGGATGAACTATTGAAAGCTGAAGCCGTTTGCTGGCAAGTAAGGACAAGAGAACTCCGCTTTCACTCTGTCCTGGAGGAGAAAAGGGAGAAGAGATGCAGAACATAAAAGAGATGCAATCAAGGGCTCTGTCCACATGATAGAGGGAAGAAATTCATGGTTTTCCAGAGGGAACGAACAGATTTCAGAGATGCCTTATGAGGAAAATCACATAATTGGCAATGATGCGAAAAATTCAGAAACTGGAAAAAATGGAATGACATCCTTCCAGAAGTTAAGGTGAGAAGTATGATCAAGATAGATGCAAGAGACTGTGGACTAGCAGTGGGTGTTGCTGGCTAGCCTATTCCCTGAGATGGAGAGATTCTGCAAGAACAAAGTGGATCTTGATAACCATAAATTTGAGTTCTGAAGTATAGGAAACACCACTACAGATATTGATGTTACAGAAAAAGGTTTGGGAGAGTGCCCCCAAACTGGACTGCAGAAGTAAATACTGTTCATCTCTCATCGGGAAACCAAGAGATCCCCATGCTTCTGCCCTTAACAGAAGCCTAATCAGTTCCTTTCTACCAGACTGATTTTGGCCTCATATTGAGTAACTTTCCCTTCAAAGGTGCATTTATGGGCACACAATCCTTTTGTGGGATATGTGGGTCAATTAGTTTCAGACCTATTTGGGTCAATTGCCCCAATCCTTTTCTGGTATATCGACAATTGCATTGATGCTGCTTCCTGCACTATTGCAGACCTCAATCTCACCACTTTTGCTGCCTAATTACACCCCACTTACACCTTCACACGTTCTATTTCTGACTCTTCCTCTCTGGAACTTTTTTTTTCATCTCAGGGTATAGGTTAGCCAGCAACATCCACTACATGCACATAGATTCTTATAGCTATCTTGCTTATACTTCCTTCCACTTGCTCTCATAAAGACTCAATTACTTGTCGGTCACTGGTGCCTCTGGAATGCATTCTTTCTTCCTGAACGTTACACCTCATCTGTTTCCCATACTTCTGTTCTTGCCCATTCTCCTTCTGAACTGAGCAAGAACTGAGTCCTTAGCTCCCGCCTCATTGGTCTCTTCATTCAATACACCATCCTTCACAATATCTGCCCGCTCTAACAAAATTCCACCTACAGACATATCCTTGACTCCTTTCAGTATTTCAAAAGGGCCACTCCCTTGGCATTTCCACAATCTGCTCTTCCATTCATGGCTGACACTCCCTGTCATATGGCACTTTCCAGATAGAGCAGCAATTCCTTGCACTTCTTCTAAACTAATGTACGTACTGCATTTTGACGTTTACTAAGTGGTTTCACCTGCACTGGAGAATCCAAATGCACAATGAGTGACTGCTTCGCAGTTGTTCCTGATTTTACTTCTCCAGTTCTTGCGCTGTAATCGAAGTGTTGACACACAAATTAGGCTAAATGTAAAAATTACATACTAATATCAGACATTAAAAGTCTTGAAATTCTTCCTTCTTTGGTGCCTACTAAAGATAAAATGTCAACAAAATAATTGCGCAAACACGAAGAAATCTGCAGATGCTGGAAATTCAAGCAACACACACAAAATGCTGGTGGAATGCAGGTCAGGCAGCATCTATAGGAAGAGGTACAGGCGACGTTTCGGGCCAAGACCCTTTGTCAGGACTAACTGAAAGAAGAGATAGTGAGAGATTTGAAAGTGGGAGGGGGAGGGGGAGATCCGAAATGATAGGAGAAGACAGGAGGGGGAGGGATGGAGCCAAGAGCTGGAAAGTTGATTGGCAAAAGGGATACGAGGCTGGAGAAGGGAGAGGATCATGGGATGGGAGGAGAGGAGCACCAGAGGAAGACGGAGAGCAGGCAAGGAGTCATAGTGAGAGGGACAGAGGGAGAAAAGAGAGAGAGAGAGAAAGAAAGGGAAAAAAATTAATAATAAATAAATAGGGGATGGGGTAAGAAGGGGAAGAGGGGCATTAACAGAAGTTTGAGGAGTCAATGTTTATACCATCAGGTTGGAGGATACCCAGACAGAATATAAGATGTTGTTCCTCCAACCTGAGTGTGGCTTCATCTTGAAAGTAGAGGAGGCCATGGATAGACATATCACAATGGGAATGCGACGTGGAATTAAAATGTGTGGCCACTGGGAGATCCTGCTTTCTCTGGCGGACGGAGCGTGGGTATTCAGCTAAACGGTCTCCCAGCCTGCGTCGAGTCTCACCAATATATAGAAGGCCACATCGAGAGCACCGGTTGCAGTACATCACACCAGCCGACTCACAGGTGAAGTGTTGCCTCACCCGGAAGGACTGTCTGGGGTCCTGAATGGTGGTGAGGGAGGAAGTGTAAGGGCATGTGTAGCACTTGTTCCGCTTACAAGGATAAGTGTTGGGAGGGAGATCGGTGGGAAGGGATGGGGGGGACGAATGGACAAGGGAGTCGCGAAGGGAGCCGCGAAGGGAGCGATCCCTGTGGAAAGCAGAAAGTGGGGGGGGGGGGGGGGGAGGGAAAAACGTGCTTGGTGGTGGGATCCCGTTGGAGGTGGCAGAAGTTACGGAGAATTATGTGTTGGACCCAGAGGCTGGTGGGGTGGTAGGTGAGGACAAGGGGAACCCTATCCCTAGTGAGGTGGCGGGAGGATGGGGTGAGAGCAGATGTGCGTTTGAGAGCAGAGTTGATGGTGGAGGAAGGGAAGCCCCTTTCTTTGAAAAAGGAAGACATCTCCTTCATCCTGGAATGAAAAGCCTCATCCTGAGAGCAGATGCGGCGGAGACGGAGGAATTGCAAGAAGGGGATGGCATTTTTGCAAGAGACAGGGTGGGAAGAGGAATAGTCCATGTAGCTGTGAGAGTCCGTAGGCTTATAGTACACATCAGTAGATAAGCTGTCTCCAGAGATAGAGACAGAAAGATCTAGAAAGGAGAGGGAGGTGTCGGAAATGAACCAGGTAAATTTCAGTGCAGGGTGAAAGTTGGAGGCAAAGTTAATGAAGTCAACGAGCTCAGCATGCATGCAGGAAGCAGCGCCAATGCAATCGATGTAGCGAAGGAAAAGGATGCCAGTATAGGCTTGGAACATACACTGTTCCACAAAGCCAACAAAAAGGCAGGCATAGCTGGGACCCATATGGGTGCCCATGGCTACACCTTTAGTTTGAAGGAAGTGGGAGGGACCAAAGGAGAAATTATTAAGGGTAAGGACTAATTCTGCTAGACGGAGGAGAGTGGTGGTAGAGGGGAACTGGTTAGGTCTGGAATCCAAAAAGAAGCGGAGAGCTTTGAGACCTTCCTGGTGGGGGATGGAGGTATATAGGGACTGGACGTCCATGGTGAAAATAAAGCAGTGGGGGTCAGGGAACTTAAAATCATTGAAAAAATTCAGAGTGTGAGAAGTGTCACGAACATAGGTGGGAAGGGATTGAACAAGGGGGGATAAAACAGTGTCGAGGTATGCAGAAATGAGTTTGGTGGGGCAGCAGCAAGCTAATTGAACAGGTTTGCAGTACTCCTTTTCCCCCAATAAGCTGTTGCTAAAAATATTGCCAGTGAACATGAGACCTAAGGTTCAGAGATCAGATTTTAGTATCATTCAATTATCAAATAGCTCTCCAGACTTTGTTCGATGGAAGAGCTTCAGTGCATACATGGCCAACAATATTAGCCATCAGTTCAAAAACCAAAACACAAGAGATTCTGTGGATGCTGGAAGTCTAGAGTAAAGCATACAAAATGCTGAAAGAACTCAGCAGGTTTTGCAAGCCAAATTCATTTAGGTTCTCGTGATTAGACTAAACCATGTACATTTTTTAAAAATTTATAGGTACAGCATGGAATAGGCACTTCCGATCCTTTGAGCCACACCATCACCAGCAACTCCCCATTTAAACTTAGCCTAATCATAGGATAATTTACAATAACCAATTAACCAGTACATCTTTGGACTGTGGGAGGAAACTGGAGCACCCAGAGGAATACCACACATTCTATGAGGACATACAAACTCCTTGTGTAGGACATCGGCTTTGAACTCTGAATTTCGACACCAAAGCTGTAATAGTCTTGTGCTAACCACTACACTGCCATGGACTATTGGCTGTGCAATAACGCCCAGCTACAAAACCAATTTCATTTTACTGGTTATTTCAGGAGTAAGTGTGTTTTGTAAATTCTTAAAGTATTCTTAAGTATTTTGCATCAGTCTTCACAATGGAAGACATTAACAGTATGGTGGAAGTTCCAGGTGTCAAGGGGCAGGAAGTGCGTGAGGTTATCATAACTAGAGAGAAGGTTCTTGGGAAACTGTAAGGTCTGAAGGTAGATAATTCACCTGGACCAGATAGTGTACACCCCAGAGTTCTGAAAGAGGTGGTTGAAGAGATCGTGGAGGCATTAGTAATGATCTTTCAAGAATCACTAGATACTGGAATGATGGAAAATTGCAAATATCACACCACTCTTCAAGAAGGGAGAGAGGCAGAAGAAAGGAAACTATAGATCAGTTAGTCTGACCTCAGTGGTTGGGAAGATGTTGGAGTCAATTATTAAGGATGAGATCTCAGGGTACTTGGAGGCACGTGATAAAATAGGCCACCGTCAGCATGGTTTCCTCAAGGGAAAATCTTGCCTGACAAATCCATTGGAATTCTTTGAAGAAATAACAAGCAGGTGTTAAGTACCCCGTAACTGGGTTGCCAAACCAGCAGAAATGGACCACATGTTGGAGTCTGGTTTAACAGAAACTAATAAAATTTTATTAAAGAAATAAGTAACATAGTACTCTAATCGTAAGGATAATAAATGCAACAGGTTAGCAATGATAAAACACACATGTACACAGAACTAGGGTAATAGGAATCAACCAAGCTCTATCGCAGTCTAGGGGTAAAATGATCAGCCTCAAGTAACGCAGAGTTCAGTACAGCTTAGTACAGTTCGCAGTAATTGCTGTTGTGCCATTGGAGAGAGAGAGAGAAAATGCAAATTTTGATTCAAACAGACCTTTGATGTTCTTCACAGTTAGCTTTTGGGCGAACCCTTTTATGTCTTCTGTGGTCACCGACTGTGACCCCTCCATTCCAGATATGGCCGTTCTTCCGCGGTGAACCCAGCACCCAGGCAAGGGCAGACACACGCACCAGGTTCCCGCTGATCGTCCCTTTTCACCCTGTCAGTCTATGGTCGGTTCCCTTGAACCAGACCTCCAACTCTCACCAACTTGTGGGGGCACACTGCTCTTCCAGGGTCTCGTTATCTCATGATCTCGTAGTGTGCGTCGTGTCTTAGCGAACCTGTTCTCTTTATCCCCCTGCTGGGGTATCACCTGTCCATCAAACTTCAAACAGTTCAGGTTCAAAGCAAACGGTCTGTCAATATCTGAATTTGTGTTTCTTTCTCGTTAATCTCTCTCTTCTCTCTTATTAGCATTTTGAATGTTTCTCCACTGTCTCCCTTATCTCTCTCTCGTTAGCATCAATCTTCTGATAACTTGGTTTGTCGTCACACCCCTATCCTTCAAAGGATTTTTACCGGGGTAAAAATTATGGGCATGAATACATTATTAGATACACACTAATATACAGGGTCATCAGCAATTCGGCTAATACAGAGAACTTTAAGTTGTCAACACCTTGACAGGCAGTCAGCAATCACATTTTCCGTTCCTTTTATGTGTGTTATTTTAATATCCTCTAAGACCAGGCTCCAGCTTAGCAACCTTTTATTTTTATCCTTCATAGTGGCCAAAAACACTACTGGGTTGTGATCAGTGTAAATTCTCAGTGGTTTCTGTCCCAGACAAATATAACAAAAGTTGTCCCACGCAAACTTAGCATTCTTTGGCAAGAGCTTAGTAAGAGGGAGGGTAATATCCGCAAAGTTTTTGCAAAACTTCCGATAGTACCCCACCATCCCCAAGAACCTTCTCAGGGCTCTCTTGTCTGTCGGGTTGGGGACTTCAGATAGCCCACACCTTAGCCTGCATCGGTGCCAGCTGCCCCTGTCCTACCACAAATCCCAGATAAGTGACCTTCGCTTGGCCGAATTCACTTTTTGCGAGGTTCACTGTCAGGCCGGCTTCAGCCAGCTTTTCAAACAGTTCCTCTACTGCCACAATGTGCTCCTCCCACGTGTCACTCCAGACCACTAAATCGTCAATATACACTTCTGCGTTCTTTAGCCCTTTTGTCACTGAATTAATTGTCCTATAGGGGTGTTGCTTACTAGGCTGACCTGATGTGACAACAACACGTCCTGGCTCTTTGCATCGCCTCGGGACATCCGGGCATACGTCCGCGTGCCGGTTAGTTAGCTTTATCAGCGGCTCGCTCTGTTCGGGGGTTAAGTAAGAGAACTCATCAGCAAAGTTGGCCAAAACAATAGAGTTCTCCCATCTGGTCGGCACCATACTTATCTTTTCAAAATGGGTTTTCCCCTTATCAGGTGGCACCCTAGCCTCACTAATTTTCATGATAACACTGACTAGGTCTGCTCGCTTATCGTGGCAAGCTGTTAACATATCAATAGGCCGTGTCGGCACACGACTACAATACTCAATAGCATCCTTCCTCCTGTGCGGCCAGTAAAACTCTTTCATGATTCTATCGACTGCCTTCCTCATCCCAAAATGTCCACCGAGGGGTATCTTGTGGGCCAGGTTAAGAATCTCACTCCTATAAATTTTTGGCACTACCACCTGGTGTACCACCCCCCATTCTTATCTGCGGGCACGGTACAAGGTCTCCATTTCCTCATTAGTACTCCCTCCTTCACATAATAGCCCACTGGCTCCCTTTTTAATTCTGCTTCAGAGAGAGCTGTCTCCGCCAAAACCATCAGCTCCTCGTCTCGCTCTTGTGCCTGTATAAATTCCTTCCTTGCTAATGATAAGTCTACCTCAACTTCCATTTCACTACGCCCCTTCTCACTTTCTAACCCCTCCTGGTACAAGGCTGGTAAAAACGTCTCAGCTATATCTATATTCACTTCGGCAGCCTTTCTGGACATGCGCCGGGTCACTGCGCAAACGAGATAAGCCTGTGAGTCCATAGGCGGGGCCTCAATGCTGGCAGGCTGGCTTGTCAGTTTTACTGCTGAGCACACATTTCCGCCGGCAAGGTCATTACCGAGTAAGACCTCCACGTCTTCCATCGGTAGTTTGGGCCTCACCCCGATCGTGACCAGTCCGGAGACCAAGTCGCTTTTTAGGTGCATCTGGTGCAAAGGTACTGCTTCAGTCCTTTTCCCAATGCCTTTTATCACCCTGACCTCCCCAGTCTGGGTCTCTGAACTAAAGTCTAACACACTCTTTAAGATCAGTGACTGACAAGCTCCAGTGTCTCTCCAGATCCGTACTGGAACCAGGCTTAACCCCTCCTTCACCGACACCAATCCGGCAGAGATAAACTTCTCGCGCCCTTCCTGAACTTTATCAGACCTCTTCTCCCCTAGCGGTTTGTTTGCCGGCTCAATACAGCCAGTCGGAACCATCGTTTTTCCTTTCCCCGTCTCCTTCTTTGGGGCAAAGAACCTGGATGCAAAGTGACCGGCTTTCCCACAATTATAGCATACGACCCCAGGAGACTTCCTACCAAACTGCTCCCGGTCTTCCTTATCCTTCTCTTTAGTCCCCGGCTTACCTTCTTGCTTTTCTGGCGGACTCTCTCCGCCCTCTTGACTACCCTTCTGGTAGCTTTTACTCGGGGTAAACTTCGCTTTGTGCGTTAACGCATATTCATCCGCTACCTTAGCAGTTGCGGCTAAGGTTTCTGCCCCTTTCTCATCTAGGTAGGGTCTCATACCTTCAGGGACACAACCTTTAAACTGCTCAATCAGTATTAGCTGTAGCAGTCTGTCATAATCCCCATCGAGGCACACCAACGCTCACAATACATCTGCATCTCACGGGCAAATTCTAAATATGTGCGGCCCCACTGCTTCCTCGCATTCCGGAAGCTCTGCCAGTACGCCTCCGGGACCAACTCATAAATTCTGCGTATCACCTCTTTCACCACATCATACCTCTGGGCATCTTCTGTGGACAATGCCCAGTAAGCTTGTTGAGCTTTTCCTTTAAGTACGCTCTGAAGCAAAACAGCCCACTTATCCCTCGGTCAGTCCTGACTTGCAGCAACTTTTTCAAAATGTAGAAAGTACCGATCAACATCGGCCTCCTCAAATGGGGGAACCAGCCTAACCTCCTGGGTCGCCCTGAACCCTCCACCTTGGTTCGGCATGGGCCCCTGCGCTACCGTCATCCTTAACTTCACCAGCTCAAATTCCCTTTCCCTCTGTTTCTCTCTCGCTTCTCATTCTAACTGCCGGTCCCTCTCTTCTCGGTCCAGCCGCTTTATTCTCTCTTCGCGTTCTAACTGCCTGTCCCTCTCTTCTCGCTCCAGCTGTTTTATTCTCTCTTTGCGTTCTAACTGCCTGTCCCCCTCTTCTCGCTCCAGCTGTTTTACCCAGAACTTGTGCTCGAGTCTCAATTTTTCAATCTGCAGCTGTACTGCTTCTCTACCAGGATTGCCCATAGATACCACCTCCAGCTCCCCTTAGGGAAACACACCTTTAGACACATAATGCTCAATGATAGCTCTGTGCATCTCCGCTCTCCTCATTGTCGACTTCCCCTTAAAAAGATTCAACCGTTTGGCCACAGTTGCCAATTCTGATTTCCTGGCATCCTCTAATGCCTCCAAGGTTGGTGCCTTTAGAAATTCCTCAATCTCCATTTCTGCTGTTTGCCCTTTCTTTCTTTCGGGAATTTTAACCCAGTCAATTTACCCAGTCCCAAATTTGGCGTTCAAAATTGCGGACGAGATCCTCACTTACGTTACGTACCCCGTAACTGAGTTGCCAAACCAGCAGAAATGGACCACGTGTTGGAGTCTGGTTTCACAGAAACTAATAAAGTTTTATTAAAGAAATAAGTAACACAGTACTCTAATCGTAAGGATAATAAATGCAACAGGTTAGCAATGATAAAACACATATGTACACAGACCTAGGGTAATAGGAATCAACCAAGCTCTATCGCAGTCTAGGGGTAAAATGATCAGTCTCAAGTGACGCAGAGTTCAGTACAGCTTAGTACAGTTCGCAGTAATCACTGTTGTGCCGTTGGAGAGAGAGAGAACGCAAATTTTGATTCAAACAGACCTTTGATGTTCTTCGCAGTTAGCTTTCGGGCAAACCCTTTTACGTCTTCTGTGGTCACAGACTGTGACCCCTCCGTTCCGGATACGACCGTTCTTCCGCGGTGAACCCGGCACCCAGGCAAGGGCAGACACACACACCAGGTTCCCGCCGATCGTCCCTTTTCACCCTGTCAGTCTATGGTCGGTTCCCTTGAACCAGACCTCCAACTCCCACCAACTTGTAGGGGCACACCGCTCTTCCAGGGTCTCGTTATCTCGTGATCTTGTGGTGTGTGTTGTGCCTTAGTGAACCTGTTTTTTTTATCCCCCTGCTGGGGTATCACCTGTCCATCAAACTTCAAACAGTTCAGGTTCAAAGCAAATGGTCTGTCAATATCTGAATTTGTGTTTCTTTCTCGTTAATCTCTCTCTTCTCTCTTATTAGCATTTTGAATGTTTCTCTATTGTCTCCCTTATCTCTCTCTCATTAGCATCAATCTTCTGATAACTTGCTTTGTCATCACACAGGATAGACAAAAAAGAATTGATCGATGTTGTGTACTTGGGTTTTCAGAAGGCCTTTGACAAGACACCACACATAAGGCTGTTTAACAAGCTACAAACCCATGGTATTACAGGAAAGATTCTAGCATGGATAAAGCAATGGCTGATTGGCAGGAAGCAAAGAGTGGGAATAAAGGCAAACAACAGGAATTCTGCAGATGCTGGAAATTCAGGCAACACACATCAAAGTTGCTGGTGAACGCAGCAGGCCAAGCAGCATCTGTAGGAAGAGGTGCAGTCGACGTTTCAGGCTGAGACCCTTCGTCAGGACCTCGCGGGTCTCGGCCTGAAACGTCGACTACACCTCTTCCTACAGATGCTGCTTTGCCTGCTGCGTTCACCAGCAACTTTGATGTGTGTCGAGTGGGAATAAAGGGAGCCTTTTCTGGCTGGCTGCCTGTTACTAGTGGTATTCCACAGGAGTTTTGTGTTGCGACCAATCCTTTTTACGTTATATGTCAATGATTTGGATGATGGAATTGATGGCTTTGTTGCAAAGCCTGCAGACAATGAAGTTAGATGGAGGGGCAGGGAGTTTTGAGGAAGTTAGGATGCTACACAAGGACTTACTATTAGGAGAATTGGCAAAGAAATGGAAGGTTGGATACAGTGGTTGGAAGTGAAAATTATGCACCTTGGTAGAAGAAATAAAGGGTTGGCTATTTTCTAAATGGAGTGAAAATATAAAAAAAACTGAGGTGCAAAGGGACTTGGGTGTCCTTGTGCAGGATTCCCCAAAGGTTAATTTGCAGGTTGAGTATGTGGTGATGAAGGCAAATGCAATGTTAGCATTCATTTCAAGAGGACTTGAATATAAAAGCAAGGATGTAATGTTGAAACTTTATAAAGCACTGGTGAGGCCTCACAGAGTATTCTGAGCAGGTCTGGGCCCCTTATCTTAGAAAGAATATGCTGAAACTTGATAGGGTTCAAAGGAGGTTCACAAAAATAATTCCAGGACTAAATGGCTTGTCATATGAAGAATGTATAATGGCTCTGGGCCTGTATTCAGTAGAATCCAGTAAAATGACAGGTGACCTCATTGAAACCTATCGAATGGTGAAAGGCCTTGATAGAATGGGTGTGGAGAGGATGTTTCCTGTGGTGGGAGAGTCTAAGACCAGAGGACACTGCCTCAGTATACAGGAGTGTCCTTTCAGAATGGGATGAAGAGGAAGTTTTTGGAGTATTGAATCCAAGAGAATGCTGAATCTGGAGAATTTCTTGCTACTGGCAGCTGTGGAGACCAAGTCTTTAAGTATATTCAAGGCAGAGTTTGATAGATTCTTGATTGGTCAGGGCATGAAGGGATATGGGGAGAAGGCAGGAGATTTGGGCTGAGTGGAAAATTGGATCAGGCATGATGAAATGGCGGAGCCAACTTGATGGGCCAAATGGCCTAATTCTGCTCCTATATTTTCTGGTCTTAAACCTTAACTGATTTATTCCACTTAATCTATGTAATTTTCTGAAGTACAAACCTTAGTAAGCAAATAGTTACCTGACTTAACCCATGCAAACAAGCAGTCACCCTTTAACAGCCAAAGCCTCCACAATAAAATCAACTTGACTGCCTCAAAGATTTCCAACAGGCACTGAGCAGAAAGATTCATTTATTGTTTGATATACTGCCCATATTAAGCTCTGGGCAACCTACCAGAACAACAGCATATTCTTCCACTGCATTCATACAAATATATACTGTTGTTAGTGAATGGTTCTGTAAGTAAACCTAGATAATGTCTCTTCTACGTTGTCTCAGGGCAGAACTGCCATTCTCCTTTCCGAGTATATACCTTCTCAGTTTGGACGAACAGCAACCCAGCAGCAGAATTAGCAATGGTGGGCAATCACAAAACGGTGGAAAAGCAAGCTGATTGAAGCTTTTTGTAAACTTGCATTAATACTACAACAGATTCTCAGAACTGGAAGTAACTAAATTTAGTGATTTTAGCTTATGGGAATTGAAGCTCAGCATTAAAAAAAGTCATTGAATTTACCCTTGGTAATGAAGGACAAACAAATCTACTCAGGCAAGGGGTCTTCTGGAAGATCACAGAAATCTATGTACTTCCAGTTTTAACCATGCACTTTGCTGTATAATTTATTCCACAAAAATTCTGAGTGCGGCTGACCGCAGTGTTACTTTTAACGCAAAATCCAAGTTAGCATATGTAAATATTTCAGCATTGTGTAAATAGTATGGCAAAGTGCATATTTTATGTCCAAGCACACTAATACTCTATTCCTAACTAAACAAAATAATCTTTACACAAATAAAATTTAATAATCATGGAAATAAATACTCTGAAATTTATGCAGCACAACAAAATGGCACACAGGATGTGTTCCCAGGAATGGCAGTGTGGAATAGGGTCACTGTAGCTTTATACATAGAGATATGTTACCAAGGGTGCTACTGAACTGGGAATTCAGCACCAACTCTTTCCCTCTTGGTTGTGGACATTACCATACCTTGAATCTGATCGTTAGGAGTCTGGCATAAATCCAGCAGTGAATTGTCTCGCGGTTGGTGTTGTGCAGTACAAGACAAGCAGTGCAGTGCTCAGTGCTGAAATCTGGTGTTCACAACTGCACCTGACCGCATGGTGAATGGAAACCATTGCTGCATAGTAGCAGAAGCCCTCGAATTTGTTGAGGCCACATGGATTCTAAATGATTCTGATCACCACCTGTTGAATATGCCCAAAACTGCTATCTGTTCCTTTTTTTGTTTGCCTGCACATCTCTCCTCAGCCTCGAAATTTCTCTATGGTAACAAGCTCAGAATGAAACCACCTTTGAGCTTGTTACCATAGAGAAATGGTCAGGCTGGAGAGGAGCTGTTGGACCAGACAAAGAAACTGGTAGAAAGCAGCTTCCATTCAGAGAGCAATAGGTTCTTGGAATGCACTGGCAGGGGTAGTAGTGGTGGCAAATACAACAGATGCATTTAAAAGGCCCTTAGATAGGCACAGAACTATGCAGAGAGTGGTAGGCTATAGACATTGTGTAGATAGAAAGAATTCATTTAGTTAAGCGTTGAATTAATATTCTACTTAGTTCAACATAACATTGTGGCCCGAAAGCCCTGCTCCTCTGTCGTGCTGTATGGTGTTACGTTCTACACTGTATCACATCCAATGGCTGTTTTTGAGAGAGGTTGAAAGATCTGTGTAGTCTGTTGACAAATGGAGAAAGTGCTATCCATTCCTAGCAATGGCCCACCAATTGTCAGTCTTAAAAGACAGATGTCTAACTGAGCTATGCAAAAAATTTTTTACTGCAAGAATACTAGCAGAGGACAGTGCACACTGAGAACAAATAGGGCTACAATGATTAACAGGTTAACAATGCATCCTTAAATTATGTCTTGAATATCTGAAAGCTTCATGCAGCAATAAAGATCTAAATAAAATTCTGTTCCATTCCTTTGATACACATGACTAGGTGGCTAGGTTTTGCTCAAATGTCATCTATAAATTAGCTAATGATACAACCATTGTCGGTAGAAACTCAGATGGAGATGAGAGGGCGTATAGGAGTGAGATACACCAGCTAGTTGAGTGGAGTTGCAACTAGGGTTGCCAACTTTCTCACTCCCAAGTAAGGGACGAAAGTAGCAGTCAAATACGGGACACCTGTGTTTACCCCGAGAAAGACTACCATCATCATGAAGCCTTGCATGGGCACTTGTGTGTGCATGCGTGTACGTGCCGAATTTTTTCTACAAATCGGTTTTGGCTTAATCTTCCCGAATTTGTTCAGTGAAACTACACTGTGCATACATTAACACGAGGAATTCTGTAGATGCCGGAAATTCAAGCAACACACATCAAAGTTGCTGGTGAACGCAGCAGGCCAGGCAGCATCTCTAGGAAGAGGTACAGTCGACGTTTCGGGCCGAGACCCTTTGAAACGTCGACTGTACCTCTTCCTAGACATGCTGCCTGGCCTGCTGCGTTCACCAGCAACTTTGATGTGTGTTGCTGTACATACATTTTTCTACTTTATATTGGCTGTGTATTTATCATATCATTCCTGTTTTTACTATATGTTAGTGTTATTTTAGGTTTTATGTGTTATTTGGTATGATTTGGTAGGTTATCTTTTGGGTCCGGGAACGCTCAAAAATCGTCATTCTGGGGACACGCAGTCCTTTCATCCGCCATCTCTTCATCTCTTCTGCTGTTTATTCTTTGCCTCTGATCTTGGAAACGTGCATTTCTCTGCTCCTTTGTCCCTTCCTCTCTCCTCATCCTGTGCCTGCTTTTGTCATTCTGGAGACGTGCAGCCCTTTCAACCCCCATCTTTTCATCTCTTCTGCTGTTTGTTGTTTGTCTCTGATCCTGGAGACGTGCATTTCTCAGCTCCTTTGTCTCTTCCTCTCTCCTCCTCCTTTGCCAGTTGTTGTCCTTTTGGAGACGTGCATGCCTCTCCTCCTCTGTCTCTTCTTCTCTCATCTTTATTGTCCTGACTCTTTGATCCTGGAGTTGTACAGCCCTGGCCTCATCCAATTCTTGTTCTCTCCCTCTCCTTGCTGCATCCCGACAACGTTTGGTGTCATCTCCTGATCATAATATAGAAACATAGAAAATAGGTGCAGGAGTACGCCATTCGGCCCTTCGAGCCTGCACCGCCATTTATTATGATCATGGCTGATCATCCAACTCAGAACCCCGCCCCAGCCTTCCCTCCATACCTCCTGACCCCCGTAGCCACAAGGGCCATATCTAACTCCCTCTTAAATATAGCCAATGAACTGGCCTCAACTGTTTCCTGTGGCAGAGAATTCCACAGATTCACCACTCTCTGTGTGAAGAAGTTTTTCCTAATCTCGGTCCTAAAAGGCTTCCCCTCTATCCTCAAACTGTGGCCCCTCGTTCTGGACTTCCCCAACATCGGGAACAATCTTCCTGCATCAAGCCTGTCCAATCCCTTTAGGATCTTATACGTTTCAATCAGATCCCCCCTCAATCTTCTAAATTCCAACGAGTACAAGCCCAGTTCATCCAGTCTTTCTTCATATGAAAGTCCTGCCATCCCAGGAATCAATCTGGTGAACCTTCTTTGTACTCCCTCTATGGCAAGGATGTCTTTCCTCAGATTAGGGGACCAAAACTGCACACAATACTCCAGGTGTGGTCTCACCAAGGCCTTGTACAACTGCAGTAGTACCTCCCTGCTCCTGTACTCGAATCCTCTCGCTATAAATGCCAGCATACCATTCGCCTTTTTCACCGCCTGCTGTACCTGCATGCCCACTTTCAATGACTGGTGTATAATGACACCCAGGTCTCGTTGCACCACCACTTTTCCTAATCGGCCACCATTCAGATAATAATCTGTTTTCCTATTTTTGCCACCAAAGTGGATAACTTCACATTTATCCACATTAAATTGCATCTGCCATGAATTTGCCCACTCACCCAACCTATCCAAGTCACCCTGCATCCTCTTAGCATCCTCCTCACAGCTAACACTGCCACCCAGCTTCGTGTCATCCGCAAACTTGGAGATGCTGCATTTAATTCCCTCATCCAAGTCATTAATATATATTGTAAACAACTGGGGTCCCAGCACTGAGCCTTGCGGTATCCCACTAGTCACCGCCTGCCATTCTGAAAAGGTCCCGTTTATTCCCACTCTTTGCTTCCTGTCTGCTAACCAATTCTCCACCCACACCAATACCTTACCCCCAATACCGTGTGCTTTAAGTTTGCACACTAATCTCCTGTGTGGGACCTTGTCAAAAGCCTTTTGAAAATCCAAATATACCACATCCACTGGTTCTCCCCTATCCACTCTATTAGTTACACCCTCAAAAAATTCTATGAGATTCGTCAGACATGATTTTCCTTTCACAAATCCATGCTGACTTTGTCCGATCATTTCACCGCTTTCCAAATGTGCTGTTATCACATCCTTGATAACTGACTCCAGCAGTTTCCCCACCACCGACATTAGGCTAACCGGTCTATAATTCCCCGGTTTCTCTCTCCCTCCTTTTTTAAAAAGTGGAGTTACATTAGCCACCCTCCAATCCTCAGGAACTAGTCCAGAATCTAACGAGTTTTGAAAAATTATCACTAATGCATCCACTATTTCTTGGGCTACTTCCTTAAGCATTCTGCGATGCAGACCATCTGGCCCTGGGGATTTATCTGCCTTCAATCCCTTCAATTTACCTAACACCACTTCTCTACTAACATGTATTTCGCTCAGTTCCTCCATCTCACTGGACCCTCTGTCCCCTACTATTTCTGGAAGATTATTTATGTCCTCCTTAGTGAAGACAGAACTAAAGTAATTATTCAATTGGTCTGCCATGTCCTTGCTCCCCATAATCAATTCACCTGTTTCTGTCTGCAGGGGACCTACATTTGTCTTTACCAGTCTTTTCCTTTTTACATATCTATAAAAGCTTTTACAGTCCCTCTTTAATGTCCCTCTTCTCTTTCCACTCGGCATAATTAGGCTGACCATTTTTTTTTAACCCTAATGCTGGATAGAAGATATGAAGCAGTAACACCAAAGCCTCCAGGATGCTGATTATTCTTGATGATGTGGTTGGCGCTCTCCTAAATGGACGTAATGTAGTCACTGCTGTCCTTTGACTGCAGCAAAGGGTTTGATGGGTGTCTCAAAGTACGTCATTACAATAAGATTTAATTATCTCTTATTGATGGGTCTCAGTTTGATCTGTCCCAATCCTGCACATACAGATGGTGATTAGCAGAATGTGACCGCTCGAAATAAGAGCTGTCCTGCCCTTTTGCTCTGGTTGGTGTCACTGCTGTGAGCATCGTGAGTCGCTTCTGAGGCTGGCTGTGCGCATGCGTCATGGTGTCGTGTCACGGTTTCCATCATGGCTGACATCGGCTCTCGGGTGAAAGCAAGACTGTTGATTTTGGCGAGTGAGCAATTTTATATGAATATATAACCCTGAACTTTGCCTGCATTCTGTAAGTTAGCGCATTTTAAGTCAATTTAGCCAAAAATAGTGCCGCTGTCATGCACCGTTTGTGCTAATTAAAGGTCACAAACAGACAAACAGAGCATGAGAATTTTAGTAGTAAATAGATACAGCTGAGCATGTGGCTAAGGAATTGGTGTAGGAGGGAAGGCATAAAATTTTTCGTTTACTGGGCTCTCTTCCAGGGAAGGTGGGACCTGTACAGAGGAGACGGTTTGCACCCGAACTGGAAAAGGACTAATATCCTAGCGGGAAGGTTTGCTAGCACTGCATGATGGGGTTTAAACTAGAGTTGTAGGGGGATGGGAACCAGAGTGCCAGAACAGTTAGTGGAGAGGTTGTGAAGACAGATGTTGATAAGACCTCAGACAAAGTCAGGAATCAAAAGGCTGAGCATGGTAGTCTCATATTCTGTTGCCAGGTCTGGAGGACCTGAGTTATAAGGAAAGGCTGAATAGATTAGGACTTTATTCCTTAGAACGTAGAAGATTGAGAGGAGATTTGATAGAGGTATTCAAAATCATGAGGGGTATAGATAGGGTAAATGCAACATAGGACTACAGAGGTCATGGGTTAAGGGTGAAAGGTGAAAAGTTTAAGGGGGAACAAGGAGAAACTTCTTTACTCAAAGGGTTGAGTGTGGAACAAGCTGCCAGCACAAGTGGCGCATGTGAGCTTGATTTCAACATTTAAGTGAAGTTTGGATAGGTAGATGGATGGTAGGGGTATGGACAGTGATGGTCCTGGTGCAGGAAGTAGGCAGTTTAAATTGTTTCAGAATGGAATAGATGAGCCAAACAGCCTGTTTCTGTGCTGTACTTTTCTATAACTTTATGACTCTAAAATTCAGAGTATCGGTCTTACGACCAGAAGTGATAAGACAAGAAGAGCAAAGAATATCTCTCTCTGGCTATCCATCCCATAGGATGATGATGGTTCCTTTTAGTCAGTTAGTGGGGTTTATACCCCACTCCTCAGAAAGGAACAGCGTGTGCGTGAATGGATTTTAGGTGAGTAGGGGGTTGCACAGGTCCAGACCCACCCTCTCGACATCCCCTCCCGGATCCAGTGGCATGGTGGGGTCCAAGACGGCTGGGGGAAGTTCTGTTGCAGTGAATGGCCAGACCAAGCTTCAATGCAAGGGATGCCCTTTCCGCACTTCACGGCACGTGTTTGCTAGATGGCCGTTGACCCTACGGGAGGGTTCATCCGCCCTTTGACAGGTCTTGTTTTTCGTCCTGCAGGTTGTCTAGTCACCCTCCTAACCAGGCCAGCCTGGTGGGGGAGCCAGTTTAGTCGCCGACCACCCGACCATGCGACAGGTAGTACTGGGTTACATGGTACCAGTAGCACTCAGATGAGTGACCTGACCTGACAAAGAATATATAAGGATTGGAGAAAAGCAAAGTTATCACAGTGGTGTAAACTTCAACATTCAAAGTAAATTATCAAAGTACATATATGTCACCATAAACAACCTGAGATTTGTTTACTTGTGGGCATACATAGTAAGTCCTACAATCATAATATAATCAATGAAAGACTGCACCTAACAAGGTGGACAAACAATGTATAAAATACAAGAAATTGCAAATACAAAAGAGAAAAAAAGCAATAATAATAGTAATAAATACATAGAAAACATGAAGTGAAGTGACCTTGCAAGTGAGTCCGCAGATTGTGAGAAAAGTTCAGTGATGGAGCAAGTGAAGTGGAATAAGGTTCTCCCCACTGGTGCAAGAGCCTGATAGTTGAGGTTACCAAAGAGAATGTCAAAGACCAAAAAGAACTTAACTACAAAGGTGAACATTTAACATTTAAATTACTGGCAAAACCAAAAGCCAATATAGATCAGCAAGCACAGGATAGTGAAGGACCAGGGCTTTGTACAGAGAAGTATCAGGTCTGGAAATGAAGACTGCGTGGAGAGGAATACTTTGATGTTTTCAAGTACATTCTGATTTATTTAAGTTCAGGTTACAAAACTAAATTTGAATAAATTCTATTTTGTTATAATGGCAAAAGATTGGATTTTAATATTTTGTATTAATCATTTTTAGAGCAAGCTGAAACAGTTTAGTAATAGCTACAGCAACACACACAAAATGCTGAGGATCTCAGCAGGTCTGGCAGCATCTATGGAAATGAATTAACAGGAGAGAGTGTGAACCATGGAGAAAGGGAAGGACGGATGGACACCAAGGGGAGGTGATAGATAGGTGAGGAGAAGAGGTAAGAGTCCAGAGTGGGGAATAGATAAGAAGGCAGGAAGAGGGAGAAAAAAAAGTACCAGAAGGGAAATTGATGTTCGTGCCATCAGGTTGGAGGCTACATAGACGAATAGGAGATGTTGCTTCTCCACCCTGAGAATAAACTCATCAAGTCAAAAGAAGAGGCCATGGAAAAGGGAACATGTCAGAACGGGAACAGAGATAGGAATTAAAATGCTTGGCCACTGGTAAATTCCACAGTTGCTGGATGGAACAGAGGTGCTCGACAAAGCGGTTCCTCCAATTTATGCTGGTTTCACCAATGTAGAAAAGGCTGCAACAGGAGCACTGGAGACAACCTCAACAGATTCGCAGGTGAAGTATTGACTCACCTGAAAGGATTGATGGGGCTCTAAATGGAGATAAGGGAGGACGTAGATGGGCAAGTATAGCATTTTAGTTGATTACAAAGTACATCCCAGGAGGGAGATTAGTGGCGAGGGACAAATCAAATTCTAGTTTATTTATCATTCAACCATACTTCAATATAGCCAGACAAAACAGTGTTCCTTTCCTCAGGAATGGACAAGGGAATCATGGAGGGAGCAATCCCTGTGGAAAGTGATGAGTGGGAGGAGGTAATGATGTGTTTGGGAGGAGGTGATGATGTGTTTGGTGGTAGGATCCCACTGAAGATGGCGGAAGTTGTAGGGAATCATGTGTTGAATGTGGAGGCTGATGGGGTGGTAGATGGAGGCAAGAGGAACTCTATCTCTGTTAAGACAGCAGGAAGATAGCTTGAAGACAAACTAACGGAATATGGGAGTCGAAATAACTTTAAAGATTTTCTATAAGGAAATCAGGTAAAGAGAGCACACACACAAAATAAATACTTCTGCATGAACAATATCCTTGTACCCCAAAAAAGCCAACAGTTATATCTCCATTCAACACTCTAAACCTACACAAATTTCAAGGTGACTAATCTATCTCAACACAATCTATCCATACGTCATTTGATTCACTTAATATACTGACCTTCACTAGTGAATATACTCAACAATTTAAACGGTGATAGCTCTCCAGAGTACGGTGTTTCATGTCTTAGTTATACAGAAACCTGTGCTTAGAATGCAGAAATTCAGAAGTGAATTCATGCAGCGTTGCTAATTATACTGTATACAATTGATGCAGGAGCTGGGTGATCAACACTTTCTATATGCTTTATTCCACACAGTAAAATTAGTTTTATAATTATTTATGAAAATTTCCCCATAATCAATAGTTAGATTACTGAAGTACAACAACAGCCACTCCCTCAGTCTATTTTATTTAATTTAAATGTTTTGCTACAAAATATGCTTATATAACAGCTTGACACAGCAAATGTGTAGCACTAATTAACAGCACTATTCCCAAATTACTCAGTTTATGACCATCTTTTATCTGTTTAAGAAACTTATTTAAAAGCTTTAGGAGGTAATATTTACACAAAAATCTCTTGAAACAAAACCAAATAAAAGAGTCAATTCGAAGTAGCAAAACAGTACTTATGTCATGTAGGCAATATTAGCAGAGCTATTGCTAACAATGAACTAAATCCTGTATTAAAAAAAATCTAATTCTAGGTTTTTACTGTGGTCCTAATGATTGAATTCCAAAGCCATGGCTGCTCTGCCCTTCAGACAATTCATTTATATTTTTGTATGTGATTAAACACACTCAGCTTTTATTTTAATGAGCAGTTTCTGATCTGTATTAGGTCACTTCCTATGCAGCCAGGAAGTAGTAAGTAGAAAAATACATTGGCTGGCAATA
Organism: Mobula birostris; assembly: GCF_030028105.1. NCBI lineage: Eukaryota > Metazoa > Chordata > Chondrichthyes > Myliobatiformes > Myliobatidae > Mobula > Mobula birostris. The sequence goes on from NC_092386.1 coordinate 56,593,335, forward strand.
GACCAGAGGCTTATGTTAGGAGGGAAAAAAGTTCCCATCAAAAGCCATCCTGTTGTTTCGCCCAGGAGAAGCATTACTTATAAGTTGATGTTATATTTTTCAGCAGTTAAGCAAAAGTATTAACAAGATTTTGCTGAAATAGTGTTATTTTTGAGTTTATTAGACACTAACCTAGATGCTAATGGTTTATACAATTATTTACCTGTAGTATTTACTTCTAATAATCTTACAATATTTACCTACAAGAAACTTAACCAAGTTCTTACTTACCTACGTACATTTAGTTGTGTGAATGGAACAATGCAGTAATTGCACTGCATTTGTTGTTCTTCAGTTTCACTCCTTATTCACTATATCATGCAATAAAAATAAAACCAAGGAGCTAGGATGCTATGCCCTGAGTCTCATGACATTTTTCAATGGAGTTTGGCTGACTGTATAGATGCTGTTACAACATCTCAGTGAGGGCAGTACAATAGCCATTTTACAATGTCAAAAAAATATTTTAAAAATTTTAAAATCGATATTTACCCATGTACTTTTTAAAAAAAATGTTCAGCTTTTAAGCTAGCAAAGATATGTACCAAGATATACATGAAAAACATTGCACAGGCATGAAATTTCCAGTAGGATACTACAATTGGGCAATTGAAGGTGGAGTTAAGATGCCGCTAAACGGCAACTCCTTTACTTGCATCTTCGGTAACAGCTCAATTTCCATCTTTAATATTTTCATTTTTTCCTTTCAGGGTTCTTTTGAAGATGCTGACCTGGAGTTACACACAGACTTCAGTTCTTTACGGGAATGGGATCTGTTCTCGGGGTTTCACGACTGGCCGTTATCCAACATGCCATGGGTTCAGCCTAAGAGAATCGCTCGTATTTGGAAGCCTAAGATCTTGGGGCTCTGGAGACGGGTGGATCGAGAGTTGGTGTCACAGCAGGAGACACATGTGTTGTCAGGGAGGCCGGAAAATCTTTCACTGTGGGCCCGAAGACCTGACATGCGATCTTCAAGCACAGAGCTCGTAAAAGCAACGAAACGGACTTTTAACATCAGAAACCAGCAGGTTGTTGTTATGTCTCCGCTCACTGTGAAAATGGGGAGATACCTCCCTCTCACTTATTAGGGAGAGAAAGAACCTGTGGTTTGTCGAATGCTGGATGAAAGGCAAAGTCTTTGGGGTAACTGCAAGTCTGTGTCTTTGCTATCGCTTAGCACATGCTTGTGCTCGGTGGTGGTGCTGATGCTTGCTTTTTTTTTGCTGGTGGGGGGGGAGAGGGGATTGTAGCTCACTGCCACTTACGCGTGGAAGGGGGAAGCTGGGGGTGGGGGAGGACCTTGGGGTTCTCACAACTAACTGCCATTCATTCTTTAGGGCACTATTTAGTTTTTGTGGATGTTTGCGAAGAAGAAGCATTTCAGGATGTATATTGTGTACATTTCCCTGACATTAAATTGAACCTTTGAACCTGAAAGCTAGATCTGCTAATTCTGCCAAATTTCAAATAATATCCGACTGCTCCTATGAAAATGATTAGCCTATATAAGAATTTAAAATGGTTGTACATCAAAGTATACAACTGAGTCTGAGCAAATGGTGCAACCAAGTCTTGAAGTAATATCTGCAGATAAATGGAATTGGTTTATAATTGCCACATGTACCAAGAAACAGTGAAGGCTTGTCTTGCATCTTGTTTACAAAATTCAGATCATTGTACAGTTCGTTTAGGTAGAACAAGGCAAAACAATAACAATACAAAATAAAGTCTAACAGCTACAGAGAGAGTGCAGTGCAGGTAAAAAAAATGAAGTGGAAGATCATAAAGCAGATTGTGAGGCTAAGAGTCCAACTTATCATAGTTAAGGAACCACTCAATAATCTTATAACAGTGGGATAAAATCTCTTTGAGCCTGGTGGAAAGTGCTTTCAGGATTCTGTATCTTCCCCCCTCCTCTACCTCCACCCCCAGCGGAAAGGGATTACGCTGGCTGCTTTACTGAGGTAGCAAGTAGATAGACAGAGTCCATAGAGTGGAGGTTGGTGGTCCGTGACACGCTGAGTCAATAATCATTCATGTACATAATTCAAAGAATGCTTAAGAACTGGAGAAGTTATGCAATCAGCAGTGCAACATCATAAAAACACAAAATAAAAGAAAAACAGAAAATATCAATAATTAATCATTTGCTGCACTTGAATGTCATTGTCTCAAAGATTCCTAGCATGTTATTTGCTACATGTTAGCCTACAGATACACCTAGAAGATTGGACTATATGGTACTTAATGCATGCAGTGTCCCTAACAAAAAACAATGCCCTTAATGTCCAAATCTCTACAAAATTTTCCAGTCATATCCAATTAGCACCCAAATTGCACAGCAGCTGCAGTAGTAGACTATAATCTACTTTGACAACTATGGGGATAAACATGGACTTTAGCAAAATGGCAATGAACATTAAATTTGGCGCTCTATAATTCATCTCTAGAGCAATAAAATGCAGCTCAGACATGTTTCTTTCAAAATACAAGGAATAACAAATAAAACAATGAGCAAAAGTGCTGTCTTTTGATTTTTCTGAATGACTGGAGTAATTCTCAGATCAGTGCTGGTGCCTCAACTATCTTCTATCTATAATAATGACAAATGAAAGACAGCTTGTTATTTATCAAGTTTGTTGATAATAGCAACACAAATAGAAAAGGAAGCAATGAGCACAGTACAAAGTGTCCACAAGGGATGCAAACACAAAGAAAACAAACAGCCAAAAGCTGTAACATATAAGTATAATGAAAGGCAATGTGAGCTTTCCTACCTTTCCCTACCTCAGGTTTTAAACATTGCATTCTATCTACAATGTGTTGCTCATCCAATTAGGCTGCTTAACCTCCTCTGAAGCCTCTCTGCTTCATCCTTACTAACTCAGCTTTGTACCATCAGCAGACCTATATATATTGTACCATAATAAGATTGTCAATACTGGAAATCTGAAACAAAAACTGAAAATGCTGTAATCAACTGTGGAAAGAGAAACAGAGTTAATGTTTCAGATCATAACCTGCTGAGTCTTTGTAGGGTCTCTTCTTCTGTTTTGTACGTATTTCACTTGGTCTCTTCATTCAAACGATTGATATAGATATGAATTGGAGAAAGCAGGGCCCCAACACCCATCCTTACAACACCCAAGCGGTTATAGTATCCTATTCTGAAAATAACCCTATCCAAACATCCCACCTCTCCCGGAAGTTCCGGGAGTCTCCCGCAAATTGATGGTGCTACCTCCCTGAAATGAGTTTTTGCCGGGTGGGATGTCTGTAACATGGACTTCAGCAAGTCCCACATGGGGACCTTGGTCAAAAAGATTCAGTCCCTTGGCATTCATGACACGGTAAGTAAATAGTTTTTACATTTAATTCATGACAGAATCTTGGCTCTCTGATTGGACGCCTATGACCAGTTCTGCGCCGCAAGGATCTGTGCTTGGTCTGACGTTGCTTGTCATATATATAAACCCTCTGGATGATAATGTGGTAAACTGGACCGGCAAATTTGTGGATGACACCAAGGTAGTGGATAACAAGGAAGGTTATCAACGCTTGCAGTGAGACCTGTACAAGCAGGAAAAAAAAAATGGATTGAGAAATGGCAGATAGAACTTAATGAAGATGAAGTGTTGCATTTTGGAGGACAAATCAGAAAAAGGCAGCTGGTGAGTGGTAGAGCGTCGAAGAGTATGATAGAACCAAGACATTGGGAAGTACAGATGCATTATTTCTTGTAAGTGTTGAAGGAAAGTGTTGAAGGTAGATAGGGCTGTAAAGTGAGGTATTAGGACACAGGACTTCATATATCAAAGTATTGAATGCAGAAGTTGGGATATTATGTTGAAATTGAATAAGACGTTGCTGTGGTCTAACTTGGAGTATTGTGTGCACCGACCTATAGATAAGATTGAAAGAGCACAGAGTAAATTTACAAGGATGTCGGCAGGACCTACGGACATGAGAGATAGAGGAAGTTTGAATAGGTTAGGACATTATTACAGTACCTAGAGTGTCGGAGAATCAGGAGAGATGTGATAAGAGGTATACAAGTTTATAAAAAGTATAGATAGGGTAAACACAAAAAGACATTTACTACTGTGGTTGGGTGGAAGTAGAATTAGGGATCATGGGTTAAAGATGAAAGGTGAAAGGGAATATCAGACATCCCACCTCTCCCGGAAGTTCCGGGAGTCTCCCGCATATTAATAGTGGCTCCCTGATGCCCACAAATTATATACAATATCGGAAATCAATTTTTTTTGAGAGTGAGCGAGCGCGAGAGAGAAAGCAAAAGAGAAAGCACGAGAACGACCACAAGAGAGCGCGAGCAACCGAGAGCAAGAGAGAAGGCAAGTGAGAGCAACCACGAGACAGAGCGAGAGAGAGAGAGAGCGTGAGCAAGCGAGAGCGCGCCATGGGAGAATGTTTCAAAAAAAAAATAAAACGTATGTCACCCCAGACTACCCTAAAGTATACCCCTGCCTAATAGGGGTCAAAAATAATGACAGTGTTGCTCGCTGCGCTGTTTGCAACAGTGACTTTTCTATTGCCCATGGTGGGTTAAAATGTAAAAGACATGTTGAGGTGAGTTTAACAGGTGGCATTTATTCATTAGCATAGCTAACATTATTTAAACTAGCTGGCTAGCTGCTAAGGAGCTACTCTATTGCAAACATCCCCCCCCTATCATTCCTATTCTTGTTTTTTACCCATTAACTAATCCTCAATCAAATATGTTCTCATTTTACTTTATCACCATGCATGGCCTTCATGACCTGGACCAACACGTTGCTGTCGTGTGGAGGCTTATGTGCTTCAAGGACTGCATCAGGCGATGCCAACTCAGGGCCATCCAAGTGACAAGATTGCCAAACAATGATCGATCCAACCCCGGCTCCCAAGCGAACAGAGTAATGTCTGCCCTCCCCGAGCCACACTTCAATTAGAAGTGTGAATGCCATATG